>NC_139534.1:53660931-58733832 GCF_965153285.1 Podarcis tiliguerta
GCAGCAGCGAGGAGAGCCAGACTGCACGTCCTAACAGCAAAGTCCTCCCTACCCCCAGTTCACACTCACGCAAAATGCACCGCCAGTAAGATGGCCGCGTACTCAGCCCCGAGGCAGGCGCCTTCTGGCCGATCCTTTGTGTGTCTCAACTTCCCTCCGTTCCCACCATGTTTCACTATATATTTCAAAAGAAAGCACCTCACGTAGGGATCATTCCCTATGACGGAAAAGCACCAACACCACACCACCCTTTGCAGCTGGGAGGGAAGGTGGCCCCTTGCAGCAGGGGAGAAAAGGTGCTCCCCAAACAGGGCTTGACGTTGCTGTGGCACAGCTCTCTCCACCTCTGAGCCCGTCCACCTGGGCAACCAGAGCGCTCCGCCCTGCCTAGGCGGACGGTCCAAGGATCTCGCTGCTGCCTCCGCTACCGGGCCCGCCCCCGGCCCTTCTTCTTCTTGGTGCCCGATGGGGTTTTGATGGGCAGCGGAGCGGAGACTTCTGGCACCGGCATGAGCGAGGGCGGCGACAGCTCCATCTGTTCCGTGCTTGTGCTTGGCTTGAAGGCTTCAAAGGGTGAGAACTTCAATGGGCTGCAAAACATGGGCTGGAGTTAAGCCAGTTACTGACTTCACCACTTACATGCCTCCTTGTCCTCTCCTGCCCCCCCATTTCACATAGAGCCACAGGTATCGCAGCGACCAAGGCCCAGACAGCACAGCCGTTCCCCTGGGAAAGGGTGCCGGAGACAACATTTATTGTCGTAAGCAAGGCCCTGAGCTCACCCTGCTTTTGCCCTAGTCCCATGAGGAAAGCACTCTAGAATCCAGGCCACCTCGTGACTCTCCCTTACCTGACAGGGGTGCGGGGGCTGCTGTTGAGACGGCGGGGAGATCGCAGCTTGGGCTGGAAGGAAAAGCCTTCCTTGATGCTCTCCAACACCGATGGGGCTACGTAGGTGAATCCCTGCAGAAGGAAACAGCTGGTCAACGCAGCTACGATCCGGGCCACTACTGCAACCTCAGGATTTGGTTTAACTCAGAAGCAGAAGCAGCAGCAACCCTGCAGCCCCTTCGCTAGGGAAAGGCAAACACTGCTGCATGCCCCTTACCAAGAAGGCCTGGTTGGCGCTCTCGCTGAGGAAGCCATCATCAGGACTATCCACGGGGGTCTGCCGGGTGAAGCGGGTGTCAAACTGGCTGACATCGTCTTCGGATTGCTGCGGGTGGGAAAGGGAGGAAGAGGTGATCAGTATACAGTGGTACCTTGGTTCTCAAACGGCTTAGTTGTTGAACAAATTGGCTGCCGAACGCTGCAAACCCAGAAGTAAGTGTTCCGGTTTGCAAACGTTTTTTGGAAGCCAAATGTCCGACGCGGCTTCTGATTGAGTGCAGGAAGCTCCTGCAGCCAATCAGAAGCCGGGCCTTGGTTTTCAAATGGTTTTGGGAGTCAAACGGACTCCCAGAAGGGATTAAGTTTGAGAACTATGGTACCACTGTACAGAGAGCAAGAGGACTAGCAGGAGTTCCAGGGAGACACCACACCGCCCTCCTCTGGGCTGATTAGGCAGAGCAAATTGGTACAGGAAGAATGGAATGCAGAGGTACTATAGCCCACCTACAGCAGCTCAGGGGACCATCTTGAAGTCAAGATCACTCAAGATGGATTAATTATCCATTTAGCCATCCTGTTTTTCTTACACTCTGCATCTTTGATCTCTGCCATCAATTCCATGCATGGTTATGAGGAAACAGAGTTGTCACCCATTTTATCAACTACCTATGCAAACTAGCTATTTTGACCAGGTAACAAAGAACATGTGCTGGTTCTGGTAAACCTTTCCCCAAACCTGGCATCCTCCAGATGTTTTGGCTACAATTCCCATTGTTGCTGACCCTTGGGCCATGCTGGCTAGGGCTTACAGTCCAAAACAACACAGCACCTTATCAGAGTTACCGTGCAGAGGGAGGGAGATATAGAGCACACGGGTTTAACAGGAATCGTGGCTTTTAGCCAGCCAAAGGAAAGGGTGTGTGGTGCAGAATGCAATTACTGTTTCAGTTTCATAAGCCAGAACTCTTTAAGCTACAATGCAGGATTAAAGTGTTGAGAACCGAGAAGGCCATGGGCTGAAATATGGGCTAGGTGAGAAGAAAGGAGTGGGGTCCTACCAGTGATGGCCGGAAGGGTGGGTCAACTCTCCTAGCCAGCAAGTCATCCCAGTTAATGTGTCGGAAAAACGGGTGTCTCTGAAAGGCAAGGCAGGGAAGTTATTGCTACCTAGAACTATTGGAAGTTCCTGAAACAAAAAAGCCCTGAAAATCCTAAAATTTGAGGCTGCTCTCATAATGCCTGCAAGACGGCAGACTCATCTACAACCAGGTGGAAAAATTGCACTCCATAGATTTATAGTTATGGCGTCAGGAAAACTCCCCCCACCCCCACCCCTGCTTCCTTGTCTATCAAGCACAAAAGCCAGAGAAGCAGGATGGCTACAGTGCTCATAGACACCACAGTGGCTACCCATCACTCGGACACCAAACAAAAAACTGACTTCCTCTTGTAAAATTCCCATTTGTGGTCATTTCAACTTGGCAACAAATGTAGGCCTTTTCAAGTACAGAATTGGGGCCCAATCTGCATGTTTCAAAAAATGAATTAGAGGTACAGCCTTCTAAAGATGGTGCCACTTCAGAATGTGAATACTGGCTCAGGGATTGGAGTGTTTCCTGCAAGAACAAAATTTTCCTATCTATAGAAGTTAGCATGTCAAGGAGAAGATTCTTGGTGCCACAGTCCATGGGGGGCTGTACTGCATGCTTTTTTCCTGAATGTAGAGCTCAGTCCTGATTGACTTCAAATTAAATGGGTGACTTGAACAGCAGAACACCATATACAGCTATGGATGAAAATCAGTGGTCACAAAATTATTGAAAAATGGTGGTGAAAAGGCTAAGCACAGACCACAAAAGTCACATTATGTTTGCCAGATTTCCCTCCCCTTAACATGTTACTGCTTACACAAATGGTACAGAATGTAACATGGGTTTTCCCAACAAGTTTTTTCCAACAATCTTCTCAGCTACTAAAATTGGCATACAGGTGAATCACCAGGTATCAGTAGTGCAGAATTTTATGAGCTGAAAAGAAGAAAAGCCCTTGGGAGGGGATAAAGGGAGAAGAGGACAGGAGCCTGCAAAGGACTTCAGGTTGCTTCTATCTGGCCTATTCTATCCAAAGAAATCAGGACAGATGCACTTAAGAAATGAAAGTACCTCACTGAAATCCTATACCATGAAAAGCTGACTTCTGCAACCTGGATGGTTTCGTTTAAGCACATTTGCAGAAATATACCCTGCTTTAATTCATTATTGGAAGAGGCAAAGAACTATGCAAGTTGCTGAAGATTTGGAAATGCTGCCCAGAGCACAGAATCCTCCCTGCTCCACTCCAGAAATTTCACCAGGCAGTGCTTACATATTTCAAAAGGATAGAAACTTGCCTTTAATATATTCTTATAAGTATAGATTCTCAGGATTCTGAATTCTTTGCTCAATTCCTGCCGCAGGAGGCCTGGAAATGGGCTACACTTTTGTTTGAGTTCACTAACACCATCTCCATCCAGAGCACAGCCTGCCACTGTCCCCTCGTCCAATTTACCTGTACGTCTGCAGCATCACCTGGCCCGCCCCCGATCCTCTGGCTGGCATGCCTTTTGAGGAACTGGGAAAGAGAGAGAATGCATGGAAGAAATATTGCTCAGGTAAGCTCAAAGGGCAGAAGCAGACTCTTGAAGCAGATGGGACTCACAAGCATAGCACTTCCACAGTAACCTCCATTTTATTCTACTCGGGACTCTAGAATGCAGGATGAGGTTTGAGTCCACTATTATCAGAACGCTTTTCACATGAACAGGAGTCTACACATCACCTCCCCCCGCCACACACACTATGGCAGCCTTCCCCCACCTGGCACCTCCAGATCTTATGGACTAGAGTTTCCATAATAGCAAACAATTGGCCATGCTGCCATGTCACCACCACCATCCATGGAGGCACAAGCTTCCACCCGCTTCCCTCCCCAACACTAGCCAGTACCAGGCAAATGGCCTGCCCCTCCTTACTGCCTCTCGGGGGAATGGAGCACTCAGTGTGAGAGGTGCTGCTGCCCTCCACCCACTACATCCCCATCCATTTCAGCTTGTATGCTCTGCAGCATCAGCTTCTGCACCAAGTACTTCCTGAAGCTGAGAGATAGAGGACAGGCCATACTGGAGAGACAGCTGGCCTCTCCACCATGACCGGTGATGCAGGAAGGGAAGAGGTGGTCACACAGCAGCCAGAGGCAAGAGAAGGGAATGGTAAGCCACCTCCTCCCACTTCACCATTTTCAAGCTTAAGAGGAAGATGACCGTCTGCATGGTGGTATGCAAACTATGCATGCACACTCACACACACAAACTTCCCAGTTCTAGCAGCTCTGGGAAGAAGGAAATGGTAGGTCATGTACTGAAAGGTACTGGGCAGTTCTGGTTGATGTCAGCATTGTAGGGGGTTGGACTGGGTGACCCTCAGGATCCCTTCCAACTATACAAATCTACGATTCTGCTCTGGAGAGCCCTTCTGAGCTTGTAACCAAGAAGGGGACAATCACTGGGCTGGTGCTGAACCTCAGGGGTTCCTACCTCCAAAGCTGAGTGTCACATTGAATAGAGACACTCTCCCCTCCCCATCTCTCTCAACAACCACAAGTGGTTTGACTGCCAAAGTATGCTTGCCCTGCCTACCCTTACATACCCATAAGTAATGCATTTATTAAAACATATAAGCAGCATTTGCAAGATGCCCGGGGGAGGAAGGTGTGATAGCAACCTAAGCAACAAGACAGTCAAAATGCAATCTGCAGGACCCAGTTGAATGACAGGTGGGCTGGTACCTTCTTGATCAGGTCACGGGCATCGGGGGTCAAGTAGGGCGGAAGCGCCAACTTCCCTTTCAGGATCTTGTCCATGGTCTTTTTGCGGTTTTCGGCTGTAAATGGCGGCTGCAAGGCAGGGACACAGAGGGTTTAGCAGAGGAGGAGGAAGAATCTGCTTGGCAGCTCAAGCAAGTGCAGGTGGCCAGGGTGGGGAGAAGGGAAACAGAGAGGGAAAGGCTAAGGGTGCAGCATGGAAACCAACAGCAAAACATCGGTGCAAACCCTTTGAGAATAGAAGTTGGAGACAATGAAGTTGTGCTAGGCACAGAGACACGAAGACACACAGACAAGGAAGCAGCAGCAATCCCCCCACACCCCTTCAAACGCCTTACTAACCAGTACTAGTAGTGAGATGTTGCCATTCCCCCCTCCCCACAAAAACCTGTTCAGTTGGTTGCTTAGTATCTAAGACCACTGCCAGCTGAGCCAGATACAAGGCTATCTGCAACCCGACCTATCATTAACCACCGATCTACAATTCCTCCCTCCCTCAGTCATGTGTGGCATCCCTTCTGTTGACACCCTGTGCCCTGTTGCTTCCAACCCCGCCTTCAAACACAGCATGAGCGAGACTTGCCGATCCAGTGAGCATGTCATACATCAGAGCACCGAGGCTCCACCAATCCACTGCTCGGTTGTGGCCGCTGCGCAGCAATATCTCTGGGGCCCTGGAAGGCAAGTGAGGGGGGGCGGGGGCAGAGGGAGAAATAATATTGTGATGGTAGTCACCCACATATATTTCCCACCCAAATTGAACCGGAAGAAAGCCTGTGCTGATTTCTCAAAAACGCCCAGGAGTCCAAGTCACCTACATGTATTCTATGGTGCCACAAAAGGTGTGGGTGACAGCGCCGTCGTGGATGGACTCCTTACAGAGGCCAAAGTCCGTCAGCTTAATGTGCCCTGCAGAAGAGGAAACCAAGAAAGTGAGTTCCTGTTACTGCCTTGGCAGTAACTTCGAGATTAGGTTATTTTAACGGGCTCCGTGTGGGGATGCCCTTGAGGATAACTTGGAAACTTCAAGTGGTCTAAAATGCAGTTGCTGGAAACCACAGAAGGGGAAAGTTCTTTTGTTCTTGAAACTTGTGGTGGTTGGGACTCCGATAGAGAACAGGGATGGGGCTCTGTATTCAAAGGGCGAGGAGTGGATAATAAATTAGCATTATGAGTAATAAATAAACTGAGGGAAAGGAGCATACTGAAACCAAGGTACACCCCCCCCCCCATGCACACACACACTCCTTTTGCACACTGGGAATACTGCTGCCTACCCTGGCTGTTTAGCATGATGTTCTCAGGCTTGAGATCCCGGTAGATGATGCCACTAGAGTGCAGGTGACCAAGGGCCAGAGTGATCTCACTCAGATAGAAGCTGGAAGAAGAGGGGAAAGCACTCAGTCAGCAGCAGGAACACAAGCCACCCAAACAGTTCAGAATGGGCTTGCCATGTCAATATTTGAGGAACGACCATTCACGGGTCCCAACAACAGGCAGTGCAAACCGCTAACAGAAAGCCTGGTGTCCATCAAAAGGGGAGGGCAATCCACAAAATTCAGTCCATCTGTGGGACTAAAGGACCCAAATGCCAAGAAAGCAGCTGGATGGGAAGTTGCCTCTTCCGGTACAGCCAGGAATACCTGTTTGGTGCAGGTAAGTCAAGGTTCCTTTTGGCTTGGGGAAGGGGAAAGAATGTGATGATTTCTGGAATTTTAATGAGCAGGGGCAAGGCAGCCAATATTTACTCTTCATTAAAGACCTACAAGTTCCCAAGAATCCTTTCTGAACGTCACTGAGTGGTTTGCTCCAACGTGCCTCAAGAGCATGGTTGAGCAATCCAGTATTTTATGCTGGTGTTTATTGCATTACCTCATGCCCACCCACTTCCAGCAACAGTTAAAGCTCTGGAAGCCCCACAGAAGAATCATTAGGGTTGAGAACAGCTACATGCATTTATAGGGCACTCCTTCCTGTCAGGCCGGAGGGAGGAGCAGCAACATGCCGCTGCACACAAATACAATGGCCCTCTTTCATTGGACAACAATGGGGAGAGCTGCCTTATTTGAGAATGCTCGATCTGCTCCTCTTCCCTGGTTGGCAAGTGCTTTTGAATTTCTGTCGCATCTGCATTCATCCCACTGTGCATTTATCTCACCGTGTGCACTATGGATTTTTAAAACAGCAAGCTTGTTTGATGTTACAGTGCACGCAGGAGATAAACCAATGCCATGGCTGCAGGAGGAGTCATTTTAAGTGAATTTTTGCAGTTGTACCATGCAAAATTTTCCATGGGTTCATCTTATGATGCAGCTGTATGTTCAATGGCCCGCAATGATGTGGGCAAGACCAGTCACAAGGGTGTTAGCTCAAAATCACTGCCCTGGCTAGCTGACAATTTTGTGTTGTCTGATGCGCTGGACTCTTCCCAAAGGGCTGCCAGTCCTTGAATACGGTAGCTGCTCATGGGATAAATCCCCAAAGAAACAGCTCTGAGACTGAAGCTGTAATTTTTAATAGGTACTCAAGTCAGATTAGGTGTGCTCTAAAAAATCCACAGAGTAACACAAGTCACTGTGGATGTTCAACTGACAGTGGTGCTTAAAAAGACCAATACAATCTATTTTAGAATAAATTGTTACAGGTGAAGGCAACAAAAACTCATATGAGGGAAAGGACACTGATTAAAGCAGCACTGCTAAACACACAACAGTAAACTATGCTCAGCAGACTGGGATTTATTTCCAAGTAAACACACAGGGGATTGAGTCAGAAATGGAACAAAGGCAAGGCAGGCTGCTCCCTATGATGTTTGTCCTGAGAAGATAAACAACAAAATCTCTCTTTTTTCATGGATCAAGTAAAACCAGATGGTGCAACCTACTACTCGTATGGCAGATTAGTTTAGTAATGTCATCCAGATAGTTCAAAAAAAGAGAGCCACATTAGAAGACAAGGTTTTTGTTTTCCTTTACAGAAACCACACCAGGGTCATTTTCCTATATTTATCCTGCATTGTTCAGTGAGCACAAAGCTACTGAATTGTCACCGTTAAGGATCTGGGCCAATTTTCCATCCCATGTTCAAACAATAGATTAGGTTAGGATTTTCAAACAGTCTTGGCTTTGTTTTGTTTTGAAAGGAATATCCATAAAACCCATTCATTCAAACCCTACCTACAGAACTGCTGCAAGTGGTACAGAGCAGAGATGGGCCACCTAGGCCCCTCCAGGTGTTGTTGGGCTACAACTCCCACAATCCCTGACCATGTGGGTGGCCACAGATTTCCTACCCCTAACAGAAGAGATTATATGGCCAGTGTACGAATCAGGAGAGAGATCCTGCAGCTAACTCCAGTCCTCCCGACTACCCCCATTCAGTCTAGAGTGGTGCTTGCACTGACCAGGCTGTGTCCTCCAGGAAGATGCCTTCTCGCTCCAGCTGCATGAAAAGCTCCCCACCTAGAAAACACAGGAGGAAGAGAAATCATCAGCTCACACCCCAAAATCCACCTGGAGTTGAAGGGGTTGACTCCCAGGGAGTTGCACCAAGCCACTGGGGCAGTCCCCTTTCCACTGACGGAGGCTGATCTTTGTTTCCATACCACTGAGACATTCCAGGATGAGGTAGAGTTTACCACCAGTTTGGAAGGCATAGATGAGGTCCACAATGAAGGGGTGCTTGATGGCCTCCAAGATATTTCTCTCTGCCCTTGTGTGGGCTGTGTCCTTGGCATTACAGGCAATCTTGGCCTGCAGGAGACACCGAGAGAAAATGAAGGTCCCCGCTACGGGATGAAACAGCACACATACCTTCTACTGCAAAGAGACAGGCAGCTTACCTTCTTTAGGACTTTCATGGCAAATATTTTCCCAGCATTTGTGCCCTGCACCTTCCGTACCTGGAATACCTACAGTGGGCACAGAAGCAATAAGCAAGATGAGCGGCCCATGGCAGACTGAAGAGAGGAGCCTCATGAGGTCCCACCCATTTTCTAGCTTTGCCAGGTATCATTGGCTCTCAGACTCCCCCGTCCAGTCTGTGCAACCTTCATCTCCTGTGTGCTCAACATTTTATAAGAGAATGGCACAGGGAACAAGCAAGACTCATTGCACAGCATGCTGGCAAAAATCCAGAATGGATCAGGTATATCGCAGCCCTCAGTACATAGCCCTGGGTACTCTGCACACTCCTGCTTCAGAGTAAGCATCTAACGATGCCACTGCCAATGACTCACAGCATTGCGCCTTCTTCCCCAGGGGCTGCTACAGAACTCAAGGGGCAAAGGGCAGAGCAGCTTTTCCCAACCTGGTGCCCTCCAGATATGTTTCGCACGATAATTTTGCATCATTGCAGACTACTGGCCATATTGATTGAGGATGCTGGGCGTTGTAGGCCAAACATATAGAGAGCACCGGCTGGAGAAAGCTGGGCTAGAGGGAGGGCGATCCTGTCAAGGACTCAAGAAACCACATATCTGGAAACTAAACAAGAGAGGCCCCAATCCTGTCAACTACACACTGGAAGCCCACCTTGCAGCATGAGGGTTGCTTCAACATGATGCAACTCCATGATGCAACGATGCGTGTGTACATTTCTATGAACTGTGCAACCATGCAGGAAGTCCTTTGGGGAAGGGATGACAGAAGCACCTGTTTTTTGTCGTACATCTCCTTGAGATGACTGCGTCAAAGGCCCTTAATAAAGTACAGTCGTACCTTGTTTGTCGAATGGAATCCATTCCGGAAGTCCATTCAACTTCCAGAAATGTTTGACAACCAAGGCGCAGCTTCCGATTGGTTGCAGGAGCTTCCTGCACTCAACTGGAAGCCACGGAAGCCGCAGTGGATATTCAGGTTCCAAAGAACGTTCGCAAACTGGAACACTCACTTCCAGGTTTGCGGCGTTTGGGAGCCAAAACATTCAACTAGCAAGGCATTTGGGATCCAAGGTATGACTGTAATGATGGTGATAATGAATAATAATGGGAGATAGATAGATAGATAGATAGATACACAGCCTGCATGTCTGATTCAGTTCCCATCTGACTGCCCAGGGTCAGTCCCCAGTCATAGTCAGATACCACACAGTCGATGAAACTATAGGATAGGGAGAAGTGAGCATGTTATGGTTTCCCAGTCTATTTGCCTTAGCAGATTCAAGGAAAACAAAAGAAAGTCTTAACATGGCATGGTCTTAAAAATAACCTGTATTTTAACTGGTCAACTTTGGCATAAGTCAAACGCTCCCTGCCTCCTACATGTCTCTCTTCCTGTTTCATCCATCTCACTTCCTCCATAAGCCTGAAATTACCTAAGAACCAGATAAACACGAAAAATGATGATCACAAATAAAACTGAGCAGAGTACACAACAAAAAATTAGGAGTCAAATTGCAGGAAAGTACTTACCTTGGGTAAACATAAATTTTAAAGAGGTGTTTAAAGATCACTACTGCCTCCACCTCACAAATTACCCAAGGGAGAGCAACCTAGAGGATAGCTCAGCAAATGGCCATTTGCTGGTGATGGAAGGAAGAGCAGGGGCTTTATGGAAAATTGTAAAGATTAGCTTCTACTTCCAGTGAGAGGCCACCTGCCAGGTATCCTGGTCTCCAGTTGTTTAGGGTTTATAAGTCAGCATGGAAACTTTTAATTTGGTTGGTAGCCAATTGGGAGCCAGTGCAGATATTTAAACAGTGGTAGAAAGCTTTACATCCTACTAAGGAGCCTGGCAGCTCTTATATAATATTTGTGAATCTTAGGTTGTTTTTACTCTCAGTTTCACACTTATTTTTAATATTTGTTTTGAGTTGACTTTTTTTTGAAAAAGAACAACTAATTAATAGCAACAAAACAGATTGGCTTTTTTGTTTTTGTTGCTATTAATTAGTTGTTGTTCTTTTTCAACAACAGGAGACAGGGAAATGTACATTCCGAAGTGTAACTACCCTACTTTCCCCACCCTCCCAATGCACACCACCCCAAAGCACTGCTCACCTTGCCATAGCCACCCTTGCCCAAAACACGTAGCAATTCGAAGCAGTGGGGCCCAATGCGCTCCGGGCCATTGTTGACAATACTCTCAGAGATTTCAATTTCCTCATAATGACCTGGCACCAATCTGTGGAAGGGAAAGAAGGACAAGGGAAATAAGCAGAGAAGGTCCTTCAAAGTGAAGTCTGACAGTTAAATATATAAAAAGAGTGAAGAGAACCACTGAAACCACAAATTGTCATATGTGTTCTATAAAGGTATAGGCAGGGACTCCAAGATAAGTTAACTTAAGAAAGTTCACAGAAAGCTAATTTCCCATTTCCTCCTTCCCCCTGCAAAGCCTCACTGGATTAACGCAGGGCCTCCCTGAACCATGCGGAATGGAGCATTATTGTAGAGAGGCAGGACCAGGAAATTTACCTTCTGTGAAGTTCCTTAAATTACGTTACCTTAGAACACAAGGAAAGAGTGTTTAGAAATGAAAGAAAGCCATTACTCCTCTGGCAATCTGATAGTCTAGATCAGGGGCAGGCCAACTGGATCCTTACCTCCTCCAGCCACTGCAGGCCAACTCTGACAGGGGAAGAGACTGTGCATTCAAAGAGCTATAAATGCTGATCAGGGGTTACAAGAAGCCTCTTTGAAGACAGTTTTCCTCTGCTAAATGGCAGAAGAAAAATGTCTTTTTGCAGATGTGGTTTGAATCCAAATCATGCTTGCAAACAGGAAACTTTAAAGAGGCTAGCTCTCGGCACCAAACAGCTGGTGAGGAACTCTCTAGCCCAGGTGATCCCAGTGAGACTCACTTGCAGAGAGCGCCATTTGCCAAAGGACAACCCGAAGGGCACTTTTGGCTCCTGATTTGCTCCTTTGCAGCTGTATATTTACCTGCCCCGCACCTGATGTCACAAATGACATCAGGTGTGAAGCAGGTAGTCATGGTTTGGGGTAAATGGCCTCAAAAGCAAAATCAGGTCCCTTGCTGAAGTCTAACTAGAGAATTGACTTTCCTGACAGGTGGGAGAGGAACAGCTTTTTCACACTGTGTGAGAACACATTAGTCACATTCTGACTAATCTATACAGCAACTGATGCTTGCTCACTGGAACAGAACAAAAGTTGAAAACTAAGGCAAACAGAGTAGATAAGGGTTCTCTGATTGCAAAAGGTACTGAAGGGTATGGATACACTGGTCCACACTTTCCTGAAGTCTTGTTACTGTAGCTACAGGCACAAGACTAAGTTCACATACTCAAGATCTCATAAAATTCCTAGATTGTCAGCACTGAACCCACTGCCAAAGAAATATAAGCTATCTCTGATGGCTAAATGGAAGCTCTGTATCCTGTTAAATGTCAGACACTGCTACCATCACCTCCATGCCCTGCTTTGTGAATGCCCTGAAGCATCTGATCTAGCTGGCTGTTTTTTGGAAAAAATATATGCTCAGCTACACAGGCCTTAGTCTCCAATTCAGCAAGGCAATTATATTACCTCCAACATATTCCCTATGAGAGTGGTAAACAGTGGATTGCATTGGCAGTGGAAATCGAGTGGTGGTAGTTTTAATAAATTTTGCATGTAGCATCCTGGTTAGCTTTGCTTCTCCCATCCTATCCCTTTGTTGCCACCCTTCCATCAAAAGGCTGACTGTAAGCTCCTTAGGGCAGGGCCTGTAATTTGACTTACACATTCCTTTGAAGTGCCGTCATGTAACAATGACAGCACCATATAACAAAATGACAACATGCCTTTGGGCTTAGGGGAGCCTCTAAGTACTAGATGCCAAGACCATATGACTAGCTGGGACTACAGATGGGCCCCCAGTGACTCACCACGGCAATTCTTGCCAGTCTGCCTATATCTCAGACAAGAAACCTAGTCCAGACAAGCCTGAGAGGCAAGAGGGACAGGGTAAGCTGGTTGTGGTCAAAGAAGCACAGCAAAATCCTCCCAGGGATGCAATGCAGGACTTTGTATTATACTCACTCAGAGCCTGTGTGGCGAAGATCTGGGTCCACCTCCTGAAAAGAGGGGGGGGGGGAGAGAGATGGAGAGACAAAGCAGAGGTCAATCAGTACCAGAGAAAATGGAGTGTCCCAGCCAGTGTGGGAGACGTATTAGGCACTAAGGCTGCAAATATGCTCCACTGAAGCTCAGAGGAGCTGCCTTCTCCGTAGACATGCACAGGACCGCACTGATGGGCTGCGATCCTGTACCAACATGCCTTGAAGGAACCCCCCTTGAGCTCCGTGGGGTTTACTTCCGAGTAAGGATCTATATTATTGCGCTCTTACTTACTGTCTTAACTTGCTTCTTCCCTCCCTCCTTTCCACTCCCCAGCCTGCCTTCCTGCCTTCCTTGCTAGGCCCACCCCCTTTTCCCTTCTATCAGTCTCTAACCCGCCTCACCAAGGCCCCCAGTTCAGGCTCCTCCCCGTCGCTCCCCTCCTCCGTTTCCAGGTCGATGTCGAAGACGCCGGCCATAGCAGGGGATCCCCGATTACCCCCGCGGCCTTCCAGGCCCCGCCTCCCTGAGTGTCGTCATCTCCCCAGCGACGCGGGTGTTATCGTCGTCATGGGACCGAGGCTTCCGCCCTTTCTGCGGGAGCGTATCATAGAGAGGCGGGAGAAGAGTGGCCGCACTGGCACCTCACTCCCGGTTTCCTGTTTTAAGGGTGCGGGGGAAGTGGTCGTCTCCATTTTACACTGTGAATAAAGAGGGAGAAGTGCAACACCTTCCTGCACGCGCACCCCTTTCTACACACACACACACAGTCGTTTGTGGTGTGTTGGCAGAAGGGACTTAATCCTTCCGTTTGTCGCTCCAATCGTAGCACTATACAGTAGTCTGTTTTAACCCCACCAAGCATCTCGGGTTGCATAGGTAACGCGGGAAGCAGCGTTATACTGAGAAGACCATTGGGTCCAACTAGCTCAGTATTCTGCACACCGACTGGCAGCGCCTCTCCATGGTTTTGGGGTTTTAAAAAATAATTTATATACCGCGCTATACCTGGGGGTCTTAGGGCAGTTCACAGAATAAAATCAAAATATAAAACCACAAAATACACAATAAATATAAAAACAACAGACCACCCCTGGGATGTGTCCCAGCCCTACTAGGGATGTTGGAGATTGAACTTTAGACCTGGAGGCAAAACATGCCCTGCCACTGATAATACAAATAAATTATTATTTATACCCTACCCATCTGGCTTGGTTTTAAAGCCACCCTAGACGTCTTGCCTGCTGGGGGAAACCTCAACATGATAGTGAATTAACATTTTTCTCTCATTCAGAATGTTACAGCTTCCAATCTAGAATAATAAACTTGACCACAACCAGCTTATCCTGCCCTTCTTGCTTCTCAGGCTTGTATTAAGTAAGGCATATATGCTCCTTAAGGGACGCAGGTGGCGCTGTGGCCTAAACCACAGAGCCTAGGGCTTGCCGATCTGAAGATTGGTGGTTTGAATCCCAGCGATGGGGTGAGCTCCCATTGTTCGCTCCCTGCTCCTGCCAACCTAGCAGTTTGAAAGCACGTCAAAGTTCAAGTAGATAAATAGGTACCGCTCTGGTGGGAAGGTTAATGGTGTTTCTGTGCGCTACTCTGGTTCGCCAGAAGAGGCTTAGTCATGCTGGCCACATGACCTGGAAGCTGTCTGTGGACAAACATCAGCTCCCTCAGCCAGTAAAGCAAGATGAGCGCCTCAACCCCAGAGTCATCCATGACTGGACCTAATGGTCAGGGGGTACCTTTACCTTTACTATATGCTCCTTAAGGTCAGGACAACTTGCAGTATCTTTGCTCTCCATCCTCATCTAGATTTGGGCCTGAAAGTCCAAGAAGTGTGGGTGCATGGAGGGTAAGTTTAAGTCAGCACATGTGTCACTGCACATCCTGACTAGTGATCAAGAGGTATGTATGTGAAGACATCAGCCTTAGCTTCTGGTTCTCATGCTTTGTGGAGCTTGGACCAGTTCAAGAGAGCCTTAATTTTGTTGCTAAACCTGCAGGGTTTGTTGTTAGCTGAATCACACTGCAAAGCCATGGTGCCCATAAGGGAATCACAGCTGGTGACAGTTTTCTGCTTTTACTAGAAGTTTATGCTATGTGTGTCATTTGATATTTTTCTATCTGCACAACTCTTAATTTCTCTGCAAAAATTCCACCTTCTCTTCCATGGAGTGAGGTTATTCAACAGTGGCCTCTTGTGATAGTTCCAAGTACTGCTATGTTATCCTCTACGTTTATATGGATCAGAAATGAGTCTTGCTGAACCAGAACTCTTCAGTATTTTCAGACCCAGAATCCATCTTTAGGTCAACCAAGAATGCATTTGAGAATCCACTTCTTAATTTTTCTACCATTTATTTGTTTGGGGGTAGTATAGCTGTTGTTACACACCTTAGATCAAGTTGTGACACCATGCTGCCAGTAGGTTAATGTGCTAATAGACCATAGCTATAGCCTGCTTTGGCTAGTGTAGCAAATCTTGCAGCACAAATCACAAGGTATAATGAGGAAATGAAAGATGTTTAACATATCTGCTGACTGTTGTTTATTTGCATAAACACTTGGTAAATCTTAGGTGTGAAGAGCTGTAGCACCAAGAACACAGAAGATATTCAATCTTTCCATTCCATCTGTCTAGTTTCCACTCACAAGTGTGGCACTTTTGCAAAATATATATTTGATTGTCAGAATACTTTTCCTGCATGTACTGGAAACAATTTCAGAATTATGTGAGCATGCCCTCAGGGTTTGTTTGTTTTACATGTTCAACATTTTAGGAGTGGGGGTTTGTTTGTGATGTCCACGAAGTCATTGAACTGGGTAGATGTGTGTGTTTTTAAAAAAATGTTCAGAAGGATGTACATTTGCATCCAGACCCATCAGTTGTAACATACGACAAGCTGCCTGTACAGAGAACTGGGTCAAGTCCCTAGTCCTTGGAACAACAGTTCATCCGATGTTCCCATGGGGCTTTATCGAGCTAGAAAGATATGTGGTGTGCAAAATAATGTTCCGAGTTAAGGGCTAATACAAACGAGAAAATCAAATGATCAAACTTTTATTCGGACAGGTAGGGGTGCATGTTAGAATTTCACCCCGAGACTTTGTGCTTGTCCTAGCCAGCAATAAACTCTTTACAAAGGCAAAGTGGTGCAGTTTAGTGTTCAGGTACCTGTGGCCCTAAAGCAGTCTCCAGCAGTCATAGCTGAGTTCTGCTCAGGCTTTGAAGTGACTCCTTCCTGCTTCTGCTCTTCGGTAGAACTTAGGCATCCGAGACACATTTAGTTCTCGCCTTTTCAACAAGCCCCCAACTTTCCTTTCAGCTCTTTGTGCTGGTTCCTTGACCTTTCTTCTCCAACCCTCTGGTTTGCTTCTCTCAATTGCAACAGATTCCTGACCTGGAGAACTAAATGTTGAAAAGACGACTCATATCACAGGACCAGACTTCTGGAAAGTTCTGTTCTGTAGAAGGCAACATCTCAGAGAGACTCCAAGGTTGAGAGGAGGCCGCCCTCTGCAAGGCCCAACAGATTGCTAGGCTTTGCAGACTGAACAAGGTAGGCCAAGAGATACTTTTGATATTAATTCATTTGCTTCCTGGACCTTATTCCAGACAGTGTTGTAAATAATGTGTGTTAGAGGCAACAAACATTCAGTTTTGAGCAACAATTTTGTGAAGATCTCCATTAACCCTTATTATATCACAACGGTAAGACAGAAACAGAATCTTCAACATATTTTACAGGGATAATAACAATTTATAACAGGGAAACTTTATAAATTAGGGTGGGGGCTCAGATTCGTAGTTTTGCTTTCTATGGCAAGGGAGTCACAGAACCCAACTATATTTAAGGAAGTGAGATAATCTCCTCAAAATAATTGGGGGGTCCCCTTATTCTTCCATTCATTCATATTCACCTCTATTTTTCTTGCTCCATCACTCTCTTTTTCATTTCCCAAGATTTCCTAGGTTTCCTTCCTTCTCTGTTGTTTTTTATTCCTTACTCTCTCTCTCTGTTAATTCTTACTTTCTTCTTCTATCTTTCATGTTCTTTCAGCTACAAAAAGTTCAGGGGAGAACAGTGTACTGGCTGCTTGTTCAGTGGGACAAGAATCTTAGAGTAAACCTTGGTGCTATGTCGAATGCAACTCAGATTGCCTTGGACCTAATCTTCCACCTTTTTTAAAAAAGTGTGGTTCTGAATCTATCACCACACATCTGGTTGGACATATATTTGCCATTGCCTTTCCCAGTGGCAGCATTTAATCAGCATGCTTATTTTTTTACACAATAATTTAATTTCACAGCACCAAAATGAAAAAGCACTTTAACACAATTTTTAAAAACAAAAACCAGGGGTTCCCCCTCCCATTAAGCAGCATTTTAGTATTGTTTCTTTCCCACCTCATCTTCTAATTTGCTATTAAACACTTCTAATTTGCTGTCTCCACACACAAGACCATGTCAAGCTCACTAGAATGGGAAGACAGTGAAAATGTATACAGTGGTGCCTCGCAAGACGAAAAGAATCCGTTCCGTGAGTCTCTTCGTCTAGCGGTTTTTTCGTCTTGCGAAGCAAGCCCATTAGCGGATTAGCGCTATTAGCGGCTATTAAAGGCTTAAGGGATTAGCGGATTAGCTGCTAAAAGGCTATTAGCAGCTTAGTGCCTTAGAAAAAGGGGGTGAGGAGCGAAAAAAACAACCCAGGAATCGCAAGACATTTTCGTCTTGCGAAGCAAGCCCATAGCTAATTCGTTTTGCGAAGCACCTCCAAAACGGAAAACCCTTTCGTCTAGCGGGTTTTCCCTCTTGCGAGGCATTCGTCTTGTGGGGCACCACTGTACTGACAAAGAGTGCTGCACTCCCGAAATCTGAAAATTGCAAGCGTACAAAATTGCACATGCAGCTTACAATAGTAGAGCAATGGTTGTGTAGTGTTAGGAGCTACCAGCCTTAGACATACCCAAATACATCTGAGTTCAGTGGAAACTATTGCATCGTAAAGATGCTTAAGATTGCAGACTAGTAAGAGTGCGCTTAACACATTCTTGAGTTGGTTTGTTTTTAGAAAAAGGCAGTAAATTAAATCCCCTAGGATAGAAATCTAGAGCGATCTATTCTTCACTTTTCAAGAACACTTGTGCTGGTATGGGCTTCCTAATTAGACCACTGTGGAGTAGGAGTAATGGCTTATTTGGGATGTGCTGATGTTAGAGTTAGTAACATGACTAATTCTAAATTATTATTTTTTAAAGTATATTATGTTTGTACCCCCGCCTTTCTTCCATCCCAGAGTTCAAGGTGTAATATACATGTGGTTCTTGTCTGATCTCCCATCAAAGCAGTGTTAGAAACTGAAATATGAAAGCTAGGAGCTAAATGGCACCTTAAACCTAGGTTATGGGTGCAAAAACGGAATGTCTGGGCAAGCTTTTTTATAACAAGAATACAAAGCTGAAAATGAACGAACTGCAGTTAAAATATTACATTCATTTTTCACATGGTCTAGTCCTTCCTCTGCCCACCCCCCAAATATTCTTAAGAGGGTCTCTTCTCCAGTCTTCAGAGAGTAGCTGGAAGTGGGGAGGCAGAAAAAGGTCCTCCTTTCCTTCCACTCTGCAGTTTTAATCTGAAATCTTAGGCGCAGAACTGCAGCCAGAGCTCAGAAACTTTGCACTAATGAAATTCCCTGTTGCAAAATGTGCCTAGAACAACGGGAGTTTCAAACACTGCATCAAAGTACTGACTAGACCCAAACCAACTTTGGGTCTAACAAGGTTTGACAAGGTTTTGTATCATATTCCCTCAGACCATACCTTGGAAGCACATCTACCTTCTGTTACACAACCTTGTTATTCGTCTTTAAAATATCCTTCACGTAATACTTGCCTTTCTGCAATATGCATTGGCTTTGTAGGGCTTCAAACCACTACTTTTGGTTTAATCCACAATGGTTACGATTCCAAAAAACAAAGCGTGTACAGTGTACACAGACAGGATTATTACTGCAGTAGCTCTTAGCTCTAAACAGCTCTCGAGTATATAAAACTTTGAGCTGGAAGCTACTATTGCAAAAACAGTGGATAAATTTGGTGTTTGCATTAAAATGGTGCCTGTGGATTCGGAGATTGCAACTAAGTGCTATGTGGAGTTTATTAGTTGGGTGTGTGGGTGTGTAACTAGAGACATGCAGTTGAAAGCTCTTAGCAGGGAGGAATTCCAAATTGGAGTTACTGGATCTCATCTGGGAAAATCAAGATTTGGATAGAATCATGAGTCCACTTTACAGTGGATTCCTTTATGAGATGGTCTGAGTGCTACAGCACTTCCTCTGTGCCCATTTTTTTTTTTAAAGACCCAGGGAAGTCTTCCAGCCATCCACAGCCTGGAGTGGTTAGCAGGGCTTCTTGCCACTCTCACTCTCAGAGTGAATTATACAGCAGAAACATGGCTACCAATGCGCAAACACTTTAAAATCTGCATGGGAACAGGACAGGATGGACTTAGACCCATCCCCATGTAGTCCAGTGGTACCTCGGGTTAAGAACTTAATTCGTTCCGGAGGTTCGTTCTTAACCTGAAACTGTTCTTAACCTGAAGCACCACTTTAGCTAATGGGACCTCCCACTGCTGCTGTACCGCCGCCACACGATTTCTGTTCTCATCCTGAAGCAAAGTTCTTAACCCGAGGTACTATTTCTGGGTTAGCGGAGTCTATAACCTGAAGCGTCTGTAACCCGCGGTACCACTGTACTGGGACAGACTGGCCTTTAATGTGTCCATCTATCTCTAGAGATCAAGTAAGCTTAGAAGGTTTGATTTTGACATATTGCTGTTGAGAAGAGTTAATTATTGTGCTAGTGAAGTGGAATTAGAAACTACTGTAGCTGCTTTCTGGTAGCCCATATATGCAGCTCAAAGCCTCCATTGTTGATGAACTAGAATCAGACGTATTTTTTTACTGTAACATGACATCAAATGAAGTGTAACATGATGAGATTGGTTGTCACCTGCTTTCACAGGTGCTAAAAGATGTTAAGAGGCGTCCATAACATTGGTTGAATTCCACATGGAAGCCACTCCACTGTTCTCTGATGCAATGTCATGTGGCTTGGACCTGCATCGCAGGGGAATTGGACAAGATGACCCTTGGGAAACATTCCAACTCTACAATTTTATTAACATATGCAAATATGAGGGTGAGTCAGATAGCATGGGTAGTTTGCTGGTTGCAGGTGAAAGCCCCGCGTAATCTGCCCTGACCACATGGTTGCAAAATTCACACACCATGTGGAATTGTATTGCAGAAAGATGACTTCCACATGGGTGCATGTGTAAAGCACAGGCAGCAGGAATTCCACCAGCCATATCAATTCTGATGCCCGTTGCCGCTTTTGGAAAATGGCAACAATCTTTACCTAATCAGAAAGGAGGGAAAATATGTAAACTTTACATGATCAGCAAGTGGGGGGCAGGAATGACATTCTATTACTTCCAGCAGTCTATAAATTCCAAAAACAATCTCCCATGTACTTCAGCAGTTATCGCCAGTACATTGATTACAGCTGCACTGTGATGTTGGGATTTTTCAAAGATGTTAAGACTTGTAGGTATAGATGGGTCCCCACAAACGTAAGAGTCCAGCTGGATCAGGCCAAAAACTCATCTAGCCTAGCATCCTGTTCTCACAGTGGCCAAGTGGATGGCTGACAGATGCCCACAAGTAGTACATGAGAGCAGAAAAGCACTCTCCCCACTTGTATTCCACAGCATCTAGTAGACATACTACCTCTACTAGAAGTAACACAGCCATTGTAGCTAGAAGCCATGGAGAGACTTATCCTCCATTAATTTCTGCACACCCCTTTTAAAGCCATGCAAGTCAGTGGTCATTACATTTCCTAGCGGCAAATTCAGTAGTTTTCAAGTATGTGTGCTATGAAGAAGTAATCTATTTTGTGTGTTTCTTGTACTACTTTACTCCATCTTCTTTATGGCATTTTTTTTGCCCCTTATGAAAGCAATCAAGTCCATTCCCTCATCTCCTGTCTTCTGAGCTAAACATTTCTAGATGAAACTTATTTCCTTGACTCTTTACTGTTGGGTTTTTCCGTGGTAGTTTTAGCAACCCTCAAGAGTCCTCTTTATTACCCTGTTGATCTTGTTAGCCTTCTCAGTGGCTTTTGATACTTTGGATCAGATGGGAAGAACAGCTAGCTTTTTGGAGCTGGCTTTTCAGCATTTTTCCTTTTTTGTTTTCCCACCCTCAAAGAGTTGTTGTTTGTGATGCTCTTTGGCATGGGGTGTTCCAGAATACTTTTTCTCATTAATGCCGCTTAATGTCTACATCATCTATGAAGGCACTGGGACAGCCTTGGAATTCTGTATCACTAGCTAGTCAGGACTGACAGGCTGACGCAACCAGTGTGTGGAGGTTGTGAAGGAGTGGACTAGAGGGGAAAAGCCAAAGGGATCCAGACAAGATACTGCTGGTGGGGTAAACCTAGGCTGTAGAAGTGATTAGTGTGTCCATCATGGATGTGGTGGAGATATCCAGATTTGAATACATTTGTAATCTAGGTATAGTTCTGGATCCAACTCCTGGATAAGGAAGTATTGGTGGTAGCCAGAGGAAACTTTTACCAATGGTGACCGTTACATAGACTCTGCTTTTTGGAGGTACTCCCCTACATTTATGCATGCTTTTATAGCTTGACTACTACAATGCGGCCTGTGGTGTTTCCATTTAAGATCACCAAGAAGCTGCAAGAATATGTTCTTGCTCATCTCCTGATGGACTCTGGGAGGCATTCGCATATTCAGTTAGTCTTGTGGCCTCTGCACCGTCATTCTGTTAGCTTCCAGGGCCAATTCATGGGACTTACCTTTAAAGCTCCTCAGGGCCTGAGACTTGACATGCCTTTGGAGCCATCTCTCCCTGAATCAATCCAATAAAGAGCCTTGGTTCAGGGGCATCTCCACCCCCATTGCTCAGTCTGGACACCAAAGTCCTCCTCTGAGGGTCTTCTGGCGGCTCCCACACTTTGAGAAGTTACAGGGAACCAGGCAGAGAGCCATCTTGGCAGTGGCATCCTCCCGTCAGATGTCAAGGAGATAAAGAACTACATAACTTTTAGAATACATCTGAAGGCAGCCCTGTATTGGGAAGTTGTTAATGTTTGCTGTTTTACTATGCTTTTATATGCACTGTAAGCTGCCCAGAGGGGCTGGGGAAACCCAGCCAGATGGGTGGGGTATAAATAATACCCCTTGTATCTTCACTTTATGAAGTCCAAACATCAGCTGTTAAGAGAAGGGCCTTTCTGCTTTTTAAAAAGCTGTAAGACTTACTGGTTTAACTGCTTACTCTTTAGCATGCTGTGGTTTCTGTAACTAGCATGTGTTGTTTTTAAGTCTGCAGTTAATTGGTTAGCACCATGAGGGCAACTGACATGCAGAAACCCAAGACCCCATAAGTTCTAGAAGTAAGGTTGGGTGGGCTACCTTTCTACAAAGATAGGTTCTCCGCACCATTGGTAGAGAACCTCTTCCACTATGCTAGAAGCCCTCTGTTGTGTCCTTCACTATGGCATTGAGACTTATTAATATAGAGACACTGTGGCTGTTGTCTTCTTTTCTTAATAAAAATCATTTGCTGGTTTGGCACTCCAGATATGTTGTCCAGTTCTAAACATTCTGGTGGTATCTCAGTCCATCTATTGCCATATGACTTTATAGAAGTCAGCAACTACAGACTCCTGTGCCAAATCCTGCCTTTAGAGAGGGGGCTCCTGGCCCCTTCAATTACCAGCTTTAGAGGTGGAGCACTGGCCAGCCACCCATCGTGATCTTAGTGTTCTTCTTAGTGCAGGAAGACTAGGTATTCACCAGAGATTTATAGAAGTTACATTGTGATCTGAGACGCTTGGTAGGCTCCCAGCTCAAAGGCCAATGGAAGCGTGGATTTTTCTAACACGGGTAATCCTCTCATGGGGATACGTTAAAATGTTACCTAACTAATAAGGACCGATGTAAGTTTCCTCTTATTCTTCACCTATGTAGGTTAACATGCAGCTTGGTCAGCCCTCCGTATTCTGCCGCTAAAGCCCTGTACGGTATAGAGTTACAGATGCTGAAGGACACGCAGGATTGTGAACATTGTTTCTACCCACGTGGTCAGCAAATGACCTTCATGCTGGCACTCCTGTTGAAAAACTAGAGGAGAAGGCTTAAACGGAAGAGGGGATAAAAAGTGGGGAGTGCATTTCAAGGCAGCACAAAAACCTGCAAGATTTAACTGGCCTGACAGCATGCTGCTTATTCAGAGCCGTTTACAAAGCACACTGATGTGTTTGGTAACCAAGAGAACACAAAAGCACTGGCCCAATAAAATATTTTTATGTGCTCTTGACATTCTCCCCCCCCCGCCGCCCCAAGTTTTTCTTCCCTTGGCACTTATTTTGAGGGAAGAACTAGCATGGATTCGATGTCAAAAGACAGGGCTCCCTGAGTTTTGAGCTCTCCCAGTATCCCTGGTAGAATGGTTAAGGCTACAGAATGTCAAATGCCTGGGACTTGCGCATTCTCCATGGCTGAACAGAAGTGGCTTGGCAGTTACTTCCTCTCCCTTTCTCCACTGCTCAGTCCCTCTGCCAACAGCACCCCTTACCCCATTTCATTTTACAGCTTTGGACTTCTTACCCTCCAGCACTTTCCTGCTGAAGCACTTTTCTCACGCTACATCACTGCCAAAGCATTACAAATTCCATGACATTATGGAATTACTTCATGAGCAGAAGTTAATGCAAATTGAGAAAGTTTGCCAGAGCTTTTTTCCCCTTTCTCTCTCTTCAATATGACTACTGCATTCCGGTCACGTAATTAGGTTTCTTCATGGTACGTTTTGTATCTAGAATTCACGAGCTCACTGGTCTTAGTTAAGTACAAAGATTGTTTTGTGAAGAGAAGGCAGGAAATGTGTGGGGTAGATCCAGCAAATGAAGCTTTGGTTCCGATGGCAAGGCCTGAAAAGTATCAGGATTCATTCCAAAGCAGCAGAGAAGACTACTTTTCACAGGTCATTCATAACTATGTAGGTAAGGGGTTGGTTAAAGCAGAACCAAGGTAAGAGAATGACAGCTACACCTACCTCACCCTCCTTATTGGAGAATGTCAAACCCCCTCCTCTCAGTCATTTTGGTTAAAGAGAAGAGTTCAACTGAGTAGCTCTGCCTAAACCTGTAAAGTGCTTAAGACAAAGGGAGAGCTGCTCTTTCCTTTCAGGAATTGGGGAAGGGGATAAATTCCGGTTCAACTGCTCTAAACACCCTAGGTCAGAGGAGAGAATACCCTTGGGCAGAACAGTGCAGAAAAGAACATCTGGTCTGGGTGCTGAATGAAGCCAGTCTTTGTTCTTCACATAAGATGATGAACAGCCAAACTCTGGAACGCTATTTTCCACCACCACCCCTTTGGGAGCAGCTTCTTATAGAAGCATCTGGAAGCCTCCCTGAAGTGAACAGGTCCATGAGGTGAGGGGGGTGGGTGGCTGTGAAGAGACTTCTCCATCCAGCGAAGTCCTCCAAAGTCCACTTGCTTCTCAGCAGATCTTCATTCTCTGCCAGGTTTTCTTTCACCAGCCAATAAGCAACTGGATATTGAGGTCTGGGGCAGGTGCAAATAACACCTCTGCAGTCTGGATGTTTTTACACGGCATTTTATTGTGGGGGAGGAACTATTATGCCTGCCTGGTTACAGAAGTGTTGGGAAGGATAGGCAGGCAGGAAGGCAGGGTCACCAACCCATGTTAGGAGGGCACACTTAACTAATGGTCCTGCTGTTAGTCACCCAATCATGGGCACCCTGGATCTCTCAGTTCCTGCCTCCCCTCTCCCCCAATGGGATCAATATGCCTGTCATTTTAAGCCTCACAGGCTCTGGAATGTCATCCCAGGCCCTTCAGGTGCTCCATCCTGCAACTGCTCTTTCAGAAGCTGCAGGAAACCCATGAGCTATTAAACAAGTGTGGTAGGCTGATGGACCCTCTAGATGCTGTTGGACTGCAGCTTCCATCATCTCTGATCATTGGCCATGTCTGGCTGGGGCTGACAGAAGTCATAGTCCAACCGCTTCTGGAGGGCCAGAGTTTTCCACTAGCGTGCTAAACAGACAAGAGATGCTCTTCCACCATGCCAGTCAAAACTGCTTTTGCTTCTTTTTCCTTTATGCTGGTTATAGGCATTTTTAAGGATGCTGGTACTAAATTGGTAATGTCACTTATTTGGGGATGCTAGGACTATGCACAAAGCATTACTACTTCACCATAATTCAGAGTGGTGGCAAGGTTGTGGCTTGTTATTGCAGAAACACTCAGGAATGCTGGCACTATGGTTTCTTAGTAGTGTAGGGTCTTCAGGGGCATTGGAAGGGGCTTCCGTTGGAAGGCTGATTATTTTAAGGTAAGTCAGGAGTGCTGGTGCTGTTTTTCACTGGAGATTCTCATATGCTAATGTGTTACTGGTGGGTGCTTAGAAGCTCTGTCACAGCGATATCCTACTGTAGGGTCTCTCTTGGGACACTGCAGGGAGATTGTTACAGCAGTTTCTCTTGCAAGCACTGAAAACTTGGTTGGCGGCTTCTCCCAGCACCTAAGCATGCATGTCAGAGATTGCCACAGCATCACTGTTTGCCCTCTTGTTATTTCTATGGTCATTTTATGAGCACAGTATTGTGCATGCTCATTAGCTCCTAAAAGGATCACGCGGCGCTAGGATGTTACTGCGGGGGTTTGCAAGTGCTGAGTCAGTGGAACTAGCTTGTTAATGTCTTACATTCTACTGCTCTGTAAACATCTGTTATTGCAGGCTTGCATATGGTCCTTTTGTTACAGTAGGTTGGCAGAGGTGTTTGCGGGACTTTCCCGTAAGTAGATGTTTGCATACAGGGGTTCGATGTTGGGGGGGGGGGGAGAATGCTCAGTCAGATTTGCACTATTTTGCTCTTGCAGGATCACTGAAGTATTGTGGCTGGTGGGGACTGTAAGAATTTTTTGACCCCAGCCCTCTTCCCACTGATTTTGGAAGCATGAAGTAGGATCTCTCCAGGGGATGCCTGGCCATGAGCCAACAACTTTTCCCCCAGCGGAAGAAAGGGAAAGTGAAGAGGCGAGATCTTGCCTCTGTGTATGGTGGTGGGGAGGAACAATGTAGGACCCAAGGTTGTAGTTGGGGAATTAAGCAGAGCTGCAAATAAAGGAAGAGGAGATGACTTCAAGAAGGGTGGGACTCTGCATTGAATAGGACCCCCCCGCAAAAGGAGGATGTGAGCCCATTCAAGGGTGTGAATGGTGTGTGTGTGTGGCACTTACCAGAGATGGCACCAGATGGTGCCACGCTCCTTCCTGAGGGAGACAGCAGCCACGTGAGAAAGACTGTAGGAAATAGGGTGTTTGTGTAAGAATGCAAACCCCAGTGGTGAGTTGGGAGCAAGGGAAGGCTAATTTAGGAGCAGGGGCAGGCAAGGCTCCCTCTCCGGAGCAGGCCCAGGCTCAGCTCCAGACGGAGGGAGCCATATCTCCAAGGCTATTTGAAATGCGAGAGGAAGTGGGCCACAGGGTAGTGTGGGGAGTCGATGCCCAGCACCTGGCAGATGCCGAGCAGCTTGAGGCAGGCCTCGCGGCGGCTAGAGCTGGCACAAGCCACGTTGCAGTAGGGCTCCTCGTACTCGCTGGACACGAGCTCGTCATCGAGCAGGTTGAGGCGGATGACGCCGCGCTCATGCAGGGCCTGGAGCGTCTCCAGGCTGGCCGTGGACTTGAGGGCCTGCAAGTGCTGCGAGACCAAGCACATCACTCCCACCAGGTGCATGCGGGGGCGAGAGCGAGCAGGCAGGAGGGGGACCACCCCGCAGGCAACCATGACGGAGGCCAGCATGATGTCCACGCCGTAGATCTCCTGAATCCAGTCGCGGAGGTAGAAGCCGCCCATGCGGGGGTTGATCTCGATGAGCTTGGGGCCGGATGCGGTCAGCTTCAGCTCCACGTTGAACACGCCGTCGGTGAGGCCGCAGCCTAAGCAGCACTGGTAGGCAGCGCGGATGAGCTGCGCCTCACGGTCAGGGGGCAGGCAGGTGGGCATGCAGGCTGCCGTTTCGGTGAAGTTGGGCACCCGGGTGGGCCCGTTGTCAGAGACAAAAGCCCCCAGCATCCGCCCTTCGTACATCACCAGATCCACGTCGTGCTCAGTGCCAGAGACGTACTCCATCAACAGCATGGCGTTGCCCCAGCCCAGCCCGATGCCCGGGTGGTCTGAGTCATCCTGCAGGTCCCTGGAGATCTTGTCAAAGTGCAGGTGGCACTGCTGTGCATCCTCCACCAGCTTGACCCCCACAGCCCCGGCCCCGTACTCTAGCTTCATGACCCCAGGGAAGCTGATGTGGCTCGCAGCCCGCTCCACATCTGTGTGGCTCTCTAGGTGGCAGCAGGGCACGGCATAGAGCGCCGCCGAGGGCCAGCGAGCCCCCTCTTTGCGACGGCGCAGCAAGTGCAGGTGAGTGCGGCTCTTCTGCTTGGCCACGCGCATGGCTGTTGGGGAGCTGCAGCGCAGGCCCAGCCCTTCGCACACCAGTGCCGTCAGGACCATGCAGTCGTCCCAGTAGGAGAGGCAGCCGTCCAGATGCAAGCCCCGCTCCTGCACAAGCCCCAGCAGCCTCTGGGCATGCTCTTCATCCCTCTTGTGGTCTGTGGTGTCATAGTGGATGAAGGTCTGCACCAGCTGGGAGGCAAAGTGGTTGGGGTCGGACTCCACCAGGTGGATCTGGGGATGGGAAAGATCAGAAAGAGAGCGAGAAAGAAAGAGGGGGGTGGGGTGGAGATGGGGAGAGAGAGAGAGAGTGGGGTAGGAGAGAGGTAGGAGTGGGAGCAGGGATGGGGAAGAAGGAAGGGCAGACACAGAAGGGCAGAGATGCAGAGAAGATGGGAGAAAAATCAGAGATGCATCACTACTGGCAGTACCAGAGAAGGACAGCTCCTTGGGACCAGGCACGGCACAACAGCCCCCTGGGAAGTAGGCTCCAATCTATGGGCAGCAACTCCCCATCTTGCAGGCATCCCATTTGTGCTCAGGTGGGACAGCTTCCATTGGAACCCACAGGTTTGGCGGCAGGGGAGGGAGACGGGATCTGATCCTTCTCTACATGCCTGCTTCAGCAACAAGAGAATTTAGAACGAGGAGACCTTGTCCTCTAGGTGGAGGAGGAGGAGGTGCTGGGGAAGGACCCCGGCTGGCAAGAGGGCGGAAACCAAAAGCTGAGCCAGGTGGTTGCATGGGTGTGTGTGCAAAAGGGAGT
The DNA here is from genome assembly GCF_965153285.1 of Podarcis tiliguerta. Taxonomy (NCBI): domain Eukaryota; kingdom Metazoa; phylum Chordata; class Lepidosauria; order Squamata; family Lacertidae; genus Podarcis; species Podarcis tiliguerta. The sequence goes on from NC_139534.1 coordinate 53,689,260, forward strand.
CACTCTTCTGCTCTGTGTGTCCACTGTGCCTCCTTAAACTGGATTCAGTTTGCATCAGGGAGGTGCCTCCATTCAGCTCACTGGGCTTTGTGAGCCATAAGCATATCCATTGTGTGCCTTTAAGGCTTACGTTACACCGCTTAATATAAATAGCTTAAGTAAATAACTAAACAAACAAATAAGCTGAGTGGATGGGTAAGGCAGCCTTAACGGTTTCACTGCTGATGATTTTAGCAGGGACATAGAGCAACTCCAGAGACATGGGGACATCCAAGCAGGCTCCCCCCACCACCACTTTAACTCCAGAGCACAGCCATTTTCCAGGAGAATAAAGCATACAGACTGTCCCATTGTGAAGACCGTAGCTGTTGACATAGACTCTGGTCAACATGTTTTGTTCAGGGTCTGAACTGCAAAATGGCAGCAAGACTCCAACAGGGGCAAATTCAGCCCTCAGAGGAATAAACTGGCATCAAGGCACTTGGGCTTTTGAAAGAAAAATGGGACTAGTTGCTGCTGGCTAAACCACCAGCTGTCTCCTCCTGCCAATTTAGTTTTCATTTCATTACAACATCACCACCACCCCTCCCCACACATACTATCCCCATATCTATTCTGCTTGTCAGTCTCCCAACTATTCAGAGGGGGGGCCCTTTGTGGCTCCAAAGGTAATCTAGAGGTCCCAGAAACAGGATAACCCAGGACAGTTCATTCTTGAAACTGCACTGTACACCCATGTCCTCCAAAGGAGACAATAACCAGCATGGTTATGTCCCAGCACCAAGAACGGAACAGGGTTTCTCTTCTGAGTTTGGAGAAGCCACAACACTACAATGTTTAGGAAGGTAAGAATGAAAGTCACTTGGAGACCTTTAGTTAACAAGTGACTAACAAGTCTAATAAATAATGATACAAGGGATGGGAGAGGCAAAGCAGGGGTATTTCATTGAAAAAGTTCTTTTTATGCATCCCTGCTGCCTCAGCTGTAAGGCTTCCATCCCATTTCCTTTAGCCTGTGACTTTAAACAGCTGCACACTGTGGTGGAGAAGCAGTGACAGAAGATGCTCTAGCCTCTGAAGCCTCCTGGCTGCTATAGAAGGCCAGGATCAAGGAAGCAAGTGCTGCTTGGCAGTGGGCAGGTCACATCCCACAGTGGCTGATTCTGGAGCCAGACTGGGATCTTGGGGATCCAGAACCCGCACAGCAGTCGTGCCTCATGTTTGCTTCCTACCATTTTTAAATGGAGGAAAGATGTGGTTAAGAAAGAAGCAGACCTGGCTACGCCTGAAATCCTCAAGAACTCACTTCCATCCCCAGGGACTCGTCCAACTTAAAACTTGGTTCCAGACTGGGCTGTCCGATGCCCTGCTCGAAGTAATCCTGATAAGATGGCCAGCCTCAAGAATAGCATGACCGGGGAGCAGCAATGCAGCAAGCAGGCCAGCTCCACTGGCGTAAGTGCATAGCACAATGGTGAGCCCTTTTGATTGGCAGGGGGGCTGTGCCTTTCTCCCCTCTCTGTGCTTAGATGGCACCCATAAAGTTTATATTAAATGGACGGGGGCTTTAGGGGGGTGCTGCTCTAGTTAGTCCATCCTGCAGCCTGTGGGGGGCTGCATGGCTCCGGTTTCCGCATCTTACTTTTAGCCCGTAGTCCCTGGCTGCCTCCCAGACGAACTTTTTGCTGACTCCGCCGGCCCCAATGACCAACACGTGTTTGCCCTCCATCAGGTGGCACTGCGCGCGACGCATCATCGTCTCCACCAGGGGGCGTGCTGCCTCGCCCGCTGGAGCCCCCACCACCCGGCCCATGGACTCGAAGACGGAGCAGGTCTCTAGGCACAGCTGCGAGTTCATCTCCAGGGCCACCAGCTGCAGCACCTGTTCCTCTGAGCTTAGGAGAAAATCCACACCTGGAGAAAGGAGAAGCAAAGGAGGCCCTGTCAATCAAGAACATGTGGCTGAAGATCACTGAACTTCTGGTCAGCTCAACCATTAGCCGAATCCCAAGGGTGAGTTGATGGAACCAATAACCCCACTGAAGTAAGAGCTCCTTCATTATACGTATGAGCAGCACTGGTAGGATCTGCTCTAAAGGTCCATCTCATCCAGCATCCCATTTCACATGGATTGCCAACCACATGCCTGCCCACAGGAAACCATCAAGGCAGCAGTACTCTTCTGTCACCCACTAGGATCTGATAACTGAGCATCCCACCCTGCTTTCTGAACATGGTGCTTTTTACAGGGCCAACGTGACAGAATTATCCTCCAAAAATTTATTTTATTTTTAATTCCTTCCCTAATGTTTCCTAATGTGGAATCTGCACTTTTCACTACTGCTCCACACACTGAGAAGTTGTGCCGCTGCTGCTGCACCTCTCGCCCCGCCAGTTTCCTCGCCTGCTGTCAGGCCAAATTTGCAGCTGCTGCTGGCTCTCTTGCCTTAGAGGTTGGCAGCTGGCAGCAACCCTTTTCCTAGGAGCAGCTGGACCAGCCCCTCATTCCGTAAAGGCTGGAGGATTAGACATTGGGCCAATAGGGAACATCTCTCATCAAAATGAACTATTGGGCCAAATATGTCATAAAGACAGAAAAGGCATGAAAGAGAAGAAACCTCAAAGGTGCACTAAGAACAATGGATTAATCCAAGTATGGGGACCTGTGGTCCTCCAGATGTTGTTAAACTCCAACTCCCATTAGCCCCAGCCAGAATGGTCCAGGGGTGAGAAATCAATAAATAAAATAAGCAAGGGGAGAAGAGTGTGCATGCAGCTTCTGTACATCTGCAGGCCACTGCCATCAGGCAGTGAGTGAGAGGATGAAAAAGTTTTGTACAGTACACATCATACAGTGGGAAATAAATCTAAATTAGAATTAATGGTGTCTGATAAGCTGGTCAATGAGATCAAAATGTAACTAACGGGCAGCAGCTGGGTTTGTCATTTTTTTGTTTGGTTTTAGGAAGAATGATTGACGTAGGAACCTGTTGCTCAAGAATTTTATTGAGGCAAAGAGTTCACAGAAGGCATTACAGCAGAAGTTTCCACGATAGCAACTCAGGCTCCATCACTGGGCTGCAGAAACTTAAGGGATTGGTTCTTGCACTACCAGAAACATACACTGAAGATATTGGGGAATCATTACTTAAGACAGTTTCATGTCCACATCAGAGGCCGGAACAAAAAGGTGTATGCATCTCTGGGGTTGTGGGATTTCAGGGTCCCAACCTGCCACTGGTTCAAAAGGAGGAATTCAGCACCACACTTTGCCAATCATTCTACCAGTGCAAGGATTTCTGAACACAAGGGCTTGGCAAGGACTTCCCCATAGCTGATTAAAATTGAGTTTTGCTTGCTGGTGCATGGCTAAGTGCACTGCTGCCCCACAGCTGATGGAGACTGGGCTTGAGGAATGCTGATAGCCTCATGCTATTCTGGGCATCGAAAGTGCAGAGCCCCACAGTGTCTTAGAAGCAGCCTCCGTAATGACTTGACAGGGTAACTCACCAATGATGTCGGTTTGTGCTCGGCGACCACCTCGTTGCTCAACTGACAGGCCAGCTTCCATGTCCATGAAGGCCTTCATGGCTGCTTCAGCCTTCTGCTTTATCTGGGCATGAATGGCTGCAATCTGGGCCTCATCCTTTAGTCCCCACTGACGCAGGCTGCTCTCCAAAGTCTGGGGCACTGTGGCCTGATGCTTCAGGGGCTTATCTGCCCGGCCCACACCACACACTACCTGAAAGAGAACCAAAAAAATGCATGCAGTCTCTCTGGGCTGCTGTCATTCAAGCATCTGTTCCTCCAGTTTGTCTTAACATCTCCATACCAACAGTCCAAATTGGAATTTCTCTACTTTCTTCTGTTCATACAGTGGGTTATGGTTGTGTGCATGCAACGTGTCTGTGGGATTTTGTGCCGGGATCTATGATTTCTGGAGTCTTTCCAGGTGAAGGTTAGAGACTGTGAGTGGGACAGTTGATAAAATAAGCTAGCCTGGTTTCAAACAAGACATTATTTTGGAGTCAAAAGATCACCCAAATCTACCAATACCAATCAGTGTTTGTGTGTCTTCCCCACAAAACAGTTTAAAACTGGGCAGAGCCACTTATTTCCTTGCCCTCAACCAACAATTTGTTCCCCTGAAAACAGGTAAGAGGAACGGACTACAGTACAGGGCTACAATTTTTCTGCCAGCGAGGATTCCTTGGGCTTTCTTCCCCCAATCTGTAGTGGAGCTCTGGGCTTTGGTTACCTTGCTTAGCAGAGGCTGGTCTTTTCGGGATCTGCAGACAACAGCACATATTCGGACTGCTAGATTGGGCTGTGGAGATGAATTGCCTGGAATCGGAGAGGGAGGGAGAGGGAGATAGAATATATCAGAGAGGCAAATTGATAGGAGTGGGGCATGTGGAGGGGAGTGAAAAGAAGAAGGGGTGCCTCCAGACTGTCATCATTTTGCAGGAGGGATTCAAGTGCATGCTGGAACTTTAGCTTTGCACTTTTACAAGGTACCAAAGGGCTCTATTGGCTTAGCACAACAAATGCACTTTTAAAAGAAATACTTTCTGTGCTTTGGAAAGTGACAGTGCGGGATAAACAAATGACCGGTGGAAAGACATGTAAATACCCCAAATGCCAAGCGGGGATGAATGCAGGACAAATTGCCCTTGATGTATAACTACCCCATAAACAACTCAGAACACTTGTCAATAAAGACCAGATCTAATCAAACCTCTGCATAAGCTTTCTGCAAGCAATTTGGGATGAATGTTCAGTAAACAGGTCATCAGAAGAGGCCCAAAGTCTGGAGTACAATCAACAATGCAACATGCCCCTGAAGGATTACCAGATTCCAATATGGTAGCTTCCCCAACCTGCCCATGCCATCTTTTGCCCACTTAGATCCCTTCAGGAAATAGCCGGTTCAAGGCAATTCTTTCAGATGCTCTGGAGTGGGCAAGAGATGACATGAAGCAGTCAATGGGAGTGACTCACTTATGGAGTAAACTATCATAATTGTGGGCGCTAGTTTGGAGGACAGTTCATTATGTGGACCGACCTCAGTCAGAAGGGATGAAAATATATCCCTTACATGGGGAGCCGTTCGTGTCAGGAGGGCCAGGCCGGACCACATGAGCAGTGGGAATGAAGGCCTCCAGCAAAATGCTCTCTTCCTCTTCCAGGGTCTCCAGCAGCGTGAGGACAGCTTGAAGGACGCATCCCTGTTCTGACTTAGCATGGAATGACACAGCTTGGGCTCCGTTCCAGCGCCAGCCTGATGGTTTTACCACCACCTATAAGGAAGAACAATAGAGACAATACTTAGGCTCAGAGGATTATCTTGGCTCAAATTCCAGGAGTGAGGAACCTGAGGCCCTCCACATGTTGCTTTATTGCAAGTTGCACCCACCCTGACCAATGGTCATGCTAGTTGGGGCTGATGGGAGGGCCATCAGTTGGCAACCCCTGTCCCGGATACAGGAAGTGCACTGCTCTTGCCATATAATAACGCACCTTTCCAAACCTCCTGTTTGTAGCTTTCCATCTGAGGTTCAGGGCTCCTCACCTGGCTATAGGACTCCATGGCGCCACTCTGCAGGAAAGCTGCTATTTCCTCCTGCAACAGGTTGTCCTGCCCCTCACGGCCGCTCAGCTCCACCATGCGGACACGCTGCTCCTCTGTCACACTTCGCAGAGGCAGCGGGCGCTTGAAGGTGAAGGCCAGGGTGGGGGGCACAGCCACGCATGCTTGCTGGTCCATCAGCTGGCGGGTCAGGAGCTTGTCCTCCAGCAGGCGAGCTAGCTCTCCTGAGCCCCCCGTGGGGCAGTCGAGGTCTCGGGCCAGTTCTGCTGCCGACTGGCCCTGCACCTTGCAGGGCCCAAAGCAGCCAGTGAAGTAGGTGACACGGCGCGGGGGTGCAAACTCTTCCAGGGTTGTGCGGCCGCCGAGTTCAAAGGTCACGGCCTTGAAGACCAGCAAGGACGACTCTCCCGGGTGGGATTCTGATGGTGCCTTTGAGAGCCAGGCTGGCGACAGGCAGAGCAGCATGTTACCTGGGGAGGAGAAGGCAGAGAGCAAACCCAGCCCATGAGCGTGTGCAAGATAAGACTCACACAGCAGAGAAACGTGCCCTGAGCTGGACCAGGGTGGCAAAAATCTCTCCCCTACTCAAGGTTCTGGGAGGGGTTGCCAAAATGTGGCAGCCCGCACGACAGTCGCGTCAGAGTAATCAGCAGCAGCTGGGAGACTTGGCGCCTTACATGCTCTCAGTGTAGTCAACACCCTGATTATCTACCCCAACAACTGCCTTGGAGCCAACTAAGTGGGAGTATATCTTATTCTGGCTTTCTGGAAAGTGTTACTCTGTCACGCTTTCCCATAAGTCACCTATGAATGGAGAGAGATTGAACAGGGGAAAGGAAATGGAATCATCTGTTGTGACATCATTAGCACCTCTTCTACATTTCCTCCCCATCAGTAGCCAGTGGCACTAATGCTCCATTTATATCACATTAGCAAAACTGGTCTGTTCATAATGCCAGTGCTTTTAGGGCTTACCGAGGTGACAAGTCAAATTTTACCCTCTAGAATAGGCATGGGGGAACCAGTGGCTTTCCAGATGTTGCTGAAGTACAACGCCCATCACCTCTGTTAGCAGTGCAGACTGGGAGTGATGGGATTTGAAGTCCCAGCAACCCTCTGGAGGGCCACAGAGGTTGTCCAGTCCTGCTCTAGAACCACAGACTTGGCAGGGAACTTGGAGGACTTCTAGTGCACCCCACTGCAGAGTCTGGCCGATGGCTGTCCGGCCTCTGCTTAAATACCTCTAGTGAAGAAAGAGTCTACCATCTCCTAAGACAAGTCTGCTCCACTGTCCCAACAGCTTTTACTGCATCAGGGCATGTCTCCTAATGCTTAGTTGAAATCTGCTTCCTTGCAATTTCCACCCTCTGGAGCAACAGAGAACAAGTCTACTCCAGCTTCTGTGTGATAGCCCCCCAGGTATTTGAAAACTGCTATCATGTCTCCCCTTAATCTTCTCCAGACAAAATACACCCAGCCTTCTCCACCAGCCTTCACCATTCTGGTCACCCTCTTTGGAACACAACCCAATTTTAATCTTTTAAATCTTTAATGCATTTTAATGCATTTTAATCTTTCAAGGGTCCCCCCCCCCCCGTCCGAAACTAGTCAGTAATGCGGTATTCAATACAAAGTTGCCCAAAATATAGAAGAGATACTTAGATAAGACAAAACCTTCAACTATAAATGCATTACTTTACAAAGTTGAAGGTTATTGCCTCTGTGTGGATATATATATGCTTCTTTGTTTTGGTTTCTCATTTTATGCATTGGCTATCTGAAACTAAACCCACACCCTTTTGTTTACCTCCAGTTCCACGGCAACAGATGGAAGGGTGAGGCATTTCCTTTGACCCACAAAAAAGATATTCATCATGCAAAGTAAAAGTAAACTAAAAGAAACTCTTCACCATCACACACTCCCTTACTGAGATATTATGTGTGTGTTAACCCACAGCACTGGGGGCGGGGAGAAGCACTTCTTATCTTCTAAGCCAGCCATACCTGGAACTGAGCTGTCAGATTATCAGTTTTGGTCCATTAAGACAGAGTTTCAAAATCCTCCAGTTTTGTAACCAAATTCTCATACTCTGGCAGCGGGGAGGCAAAGAGGGAAAAACCTTCCCTCACACAGCAGCACTATAAGCCACTTCACCTCCAATGAAGTGCCTTGCAGTAACACAGCTGCTCCATCCTTCAGAAATGTCTCACCTCAGGCAGCAGTAACCTGAGGCATATCCACCGCCCCTCCTACCTAATCTAATTTAAAGGGATGCAGAGTTCTTAACTCTCTTAGGCCGCATTCACACCATACGTTTGAAGCATTTTGATGCCACGTTAATCAGAAATGGCTTCCCCGAAAGAATTCTGGGAGCTGTAGTTTGTTATGGGTTCTGAGAGGAGAACCCGTTCCGCTCCCAGAGCTACAATGCCAGAGTTCCCTGTGAAGAGGGATCTATAGTTTAAACCACTCTGGGAATTGTAGCTCTGGGAGGGGAGTGGGGCATCCTAACAACCCTCAGCACCCTTAGCTAGGCATGGCCAAACTTGGCCCTCCAGTTGTTTTGGGACTACAACTCCCATCATCTCTAGCTAACAGGACCAGTGGTCAGGGATGATGGGAATTGTAGTCCCAAAACAGCTGGAGGGCCACGTTTGGCCATGCCTGAGGGCCTTAGCCAATGACACCTCCCAGAATTCTTTGGGGGAAGCAAGCCATGACTATTTAAAGTGGTATCGTAGTGCTTTAAATGTATGGTGTGAATGTGGCCTTAGGGAAACTTTGCCCTTTTCCACTTCGCCAGCAGCACTGTGAGAGGCATGCAGCCCTCACTTTACCTCTAGACGTTGGTCATTTTCAGATGGAAGACAGGAAGTAGCTTTATACCAAGCCAGGCCACTGTTACATCTAACTCAAAATTGTCACAACACTGACTGCCAATAGCTCTTTAGGATTCAGACAGGGGACATTCCCAGCCCTACCTGAAGACACTGGGGATTCAACGTGGGTTCAGGGATCATGCAAAGCAGATGCTCTAGCCACTGAGCTACAGCCTTCCAAAGAGCAGTCCCTATTCTCAGTCTCCCAAACTGATCATGTGGAACCTCAGGATTCCCGATATTTGCAGGGAGGGAGCTGTGTGTATGTTCAGCATTTGTAGAATCTGTACAGTCAACCTAACACAGAGAGGCTGAATGGGGACAGCATATGCAACCCTGCTTTCTTTGTACATGCACTGTAGTCTGTCTGAAGACCTAAACAGGGGGGGGGGGGGACCCTTTCCTCATAATCTGCTGCTGTAGGGAAGCAGCACATGCAGACCCCTCCCCTAACAGTCGGGGCAACAACTGCACTAGAGAAGGAAAAAGCTATTCCCACCCGTGCCACACGCTTACGCTTGAGATTCACCAGCCATGTTGGGAACGGCTATTTTAGCTGGTACCAAAATTAGCGGCTATGCTGGGCAAATCTATTTCTAAGTGTATATGTGTCGGACAGCACAAAAGACCTTGTCTCTGTACAGAGGTCACCACGTTCCCATACCATGACAATACTAGAAAATAAAACCATGTGGAATTAATACACACAGGGAGAAGTGGAGGTAAAGTAGGAAGGAGCCCTCTCATCACACAGTGACTATGGAGGGCTCTGGACATCAAGCTGGACTGCAGGACAAGAAGACTTTCGGGTGCAGGCCTTTCCATTATTAAGACTCATTTCCTTGCCACCTTAGCAGATAGATGATTGAAAGCTACGAGGCCACAGAAGCCACTCTTGTATCTGTCAGCTGGGAAAGAGACTGAATAATTTCAGTTCTACAAGTGCTCATAGGTTGGGCTAGTTATTAGCTCTAGGAAACCACAGCACTTTCAGAACATAAAAAAAGGAGGGGGGAATTATTTGGATACTCCCTGCTCTAAAACCACACCTTTAATTTTCCCTGCAGCTGGGAGCTGTCCAGTCTGGCTTCAAAATACAGAGGTCACCTTTTGAACGATCTCTCTCTCTCTCTCTCTCTCTCTCTCACACACACACACACACACAATTCTAGTTTAAACAGCAACATAAAAATATGATGAAGTCTTAATTGCAAGCAGATTGTGTGCATTTTAGAGGCTGGATTTCCATGCCCAGAACACAGAAATGGTACCTGATCCTTTCCCAGAACCCAATGTTGCATGTGTATTCTGCCATTGAGAATCCGGCACTTTTAAAGTGCGAATTAGCCCTCGGAATCCCAGCAGAAATGGTGCCAGAGCATTCACTGATCCGAACAAAGAGTTGCCAAGCCCTATGGGAGGCTGAAGGGTGGAGGGATTGTGCCTTGGTGTGGGAGGTTGGAGAGTTGACCTTCTGGTTTATTCCAGCCCTGTTCTTCTATATGCACTTTAGCCAGCGGGAAATCTGAGCAGCTCAGCTGCCACAAGAGCTCTGGTTACCACCAGCCCGTCTCGGCCTCTGAGAAGAGACGGGAAGAATGCCAGGAATACAGCGCAGCAGCTGCCCAAGAGAGTCTCTAAGAAGCATGCCTAGCCAGATAGCTTGGTTGAGACAGGATTGCAGCTAGAGACAGCATTCTGATGAATTTCAGGCACTGGGTTTGTAATGAAGTGGTCTGTTATAATGTACTTGTAAATACAATAATTATATTTCAGGCTCAGATATATAAATCAAAACTTGTCATGACTGAATCCAATTTCACTGGGTTGGGGAAATAGATCCAATCCAGTGCACATGTCACTTCAATAAGGCTGAGAGAGCAATAGTTTGTTTTTATCTATCAAGTTGCCTGTTTTGTTTGTTTAGGAATTGTGATAGCAAATTCCCCATCTTCTGGAACTGCCTCTATGCTGAGCATAGAGTTGACTTGTTTTTAACAGGGCTTTTGCATGCCACTGATCAAAAAGTCAGCTTCCATTACTTTTTCTCACAATGGAACAGCTGCACCGTTTCCTCAGGCATAGGTAACCCATAATCCAGCTCTTCCAGCCTACAGTTTGGTAATGGCCTCCATAGATTGTGCTCTAACCATTTCCTTCTCTATCCATCTCCCCTCTCTAGGAACCCACTCTTACCAGTTTAATCAACCCTCCCTTTTCCAAATGGTGCTGCCTTTATACCCATTTATTTTATTTTCCACCCTAAATTGCAATTGAGGAGGGGGAAGGCAATCATGACTGGAGATGCAGCCAGGGGAGGAGGAAAGAATATTTAACCATTTCCCCACATGCCACAGTTCCAAATAAAATTGAAGCTTGGGAAAGGGGCACTGATCCCTTGGCTACAGAATGTTATTTACACCTGTATAAACTCTGTGGCTGAAACAAGAAAATTTTGGCAATGTTAAGGGCCTAACGTGTAGATACGTCTTTGTATAGTCATGTTCTTTATTTCTACAATTACGGTAGGTATAAACAGTATTTTTATTTATTAAAATGTGCATTAAATTAATTAATTCCATGAATGCTAATGATGTGATTACATGTGAAGTGTAATGACATTAGAGCTTGACTGTTAGTCCCCAACCTTATGTGGAGTGTGAGAGCTACCAGGATGAACATAAAACTCGATGGGTGGCTGGGGGGGAGACTTTGCAATGGTTCTCACAGCTGTTTCTGCAAGAGACTACAGGCTCTGCAGAGTAACCATGTCACTTTGTTGCAGCAAGAACAGAGACTGAATCAGACCAATTTTAAAAGTTCGAAAGGAATATGAGCGAAGAATCGCTTTCTGTATATTTCTTTTGTTCCACTGTTTTGAAACTGCTATAAAAGTTTTCAAAACTGCTATAAAACCTGCTTACCAGTGGCAGAATTGTGATAAGTGTACATACTCTGAAGTGGAGATCTCAAGCAACTACCTTCATCCCTCTGAAAAAAACTACTACTGTCTTTCTGATAATGTATTGCGTCTCTTCCATTTTCTTTGCCTTGCTTTTTAAGACTCCTTTTCATCAGTGTGTGGGTTGTGTGTACGTGTGTGTAAGCAAACACACACTTTCCAGACCTCAGTATGCTTCTGGTGAAATAGGCAGTATTGAACAAAAGGTTGTGACATATTAAAACTGTAACCCTTTATTATAGATGACAGTTGGAAGCATAAGGTTGGGTACAAATAATATACTGTTGATCTATATGGCTTGAGTCCACAGTCTGAGCCAAACTAGATGCGACAAGAGATCCACTGGTATTTTATTCGGATGTCTCCCTGAACTATTAAGAAAGTCTATTTTTAAACCAAAAACATTTCCCTTCCTTGTCTTAACTTGCTTTACTCCATTGTTTGAGACTATTTCCTTCTAGCCCAGCTCATATGCTGCAAGTGAGCCAAAGGGGAGAGAAATGTGCTTGAAGGGACAGAGCTTATTGACGGGAGGGAGCAAAGTTTAGTTCCTGTTATGTATTTATTTTTTTTATTTTAAAAAAAACCCACTTCTGTCCCTTTTAACCAGAGTACTGCAATCAAATGAATAAAATACATACAACTGTGACCTGCGACAAAATGCTGCAGTGTGAAGTGCTGCTGTTTTCTGTCCCACCCACCCAGCCAGGCCTTCTTTCAAGCTACTCCATTCCATGGTTCCTCATTCTGGTTTTCCACCCTATCCACACCCAGACACTCAGAAGGGCTACTGAGCATACGGAGTCCTCACTGGGCTGACTGCATTTTTTGTCCCCTTGGGGTTTCCTCCCCTGAAGTTTCTCTTTCTATTTCAGCAAACCTTGGGCTTGCTCTGAGCATGCTGACACTCCCTTCTTATCTCTCAGTAGTCCTATTTCAGCTACATAGTCAACACCCCAGTTCACTATTTGCACATGACTATGGCTCGTCTGTCACAATCATTGGGACCTAAAGTACCTTCATAATCTAGCTGGTCAGTTTGAACCAGTGTACGGTTTTGAGAGAATTATTGTGTTAAACACACGCAACTTTTCCATAATAAATTGACAAAACATGAAGAACTAAGCAGATATATTGTCCAAAACTGGTTTGAAGTTCACATCGTGATAATTGTTTCATAATATTTGAGCTGGAAATATATCACGAATCACAATGTGTTTAAGGGCTAGGCGATACCTGGTTTTCGTCGCGATAACTCGCTAAATGTTTTCAGCAGCTAAAGCTCACAATATCACCAGCTAAACCTCATAATATCACCTGCTAAATGCCGCAGTGTTATCACCAGTTAAATATTGCAATCTACCCCAATGTCTGAAATAAGGATTGAACTATACAGAGGTGAACAGGACAGCCTCACGACAGCAAAAATAAATAAATGGCGGCAGTAGCAGTGGCAGCCTGCAAGGCCTTGCAGCAGCAGCAGCAGCAGACTGCAAGGCCTTGCGGTGGTGATAGTGATGGCACTAGCGGCGGCGGACTGTGAGGACTCGAGGAAGAGATGGGAGGCAGTGGCAGGAGTGGTGGCCACCTGCAAGGACTCACAGCAGTTATTGGGAGGTGGTGGCATTAGTGACAGCAGCCTGTAAGGCCTTGCGGTGACGGCAGGAGGTGGCGGCCTGTGAGGCCTCATGGGGGTGACGGAAAGTAGTGGCAGTAACGGCACTGGCCTGCAAGGCCTCGCAGTGGCGACAGGATTTGGCAGGAGAAGCAGAGGTGGCCTACAGGGACTCATGGTAGTGACAAGAGGTGGCGGCAGTAGTGGCATCCTGTGAGGCCTTACAGCAGCAATGGGAGATGGCCGCAATAGTAGTGGCAGCCTGCAAGGCCTCGTAGCAACACAAGAGGTGGGGCTTGCAAGGTCTCACTGTGGTGGCAAGAAGTGACAGTGGCCTGCAAGTCCTCCTAGCGGTAGTGGGAGGTGGTGGCAGAAGCTGTGGCAGCCTGCCTCAGCAAGACCTTGCAGGCCACCTCTGCTTCTGCCACTGTCTCCTGCCGCCACCACATGGCCTTGCAGGCCGCCGCTACTGTCACCACCATAACAAGGCCTTGCAGGCTGCTGCCACTTCTGCCACCCCCTGCCCACAGCCATAACGAGGATTCACAGGCTGCTGATTATTGTGCCCCTGCTGCGAGGCTGCCGCTGCCCCCCCCCCACCGTTGTTGATTCTGCCACTACCAGGCTGCGGCTGCTGCTGCTGCCACCTAGCAGATTATTTGTATTCAATATGACTCATTGCAGTACTTTGGATTGTCCTGAATACCACCATTTGGTAGCCAAGCCCAAAACCAAAAGTGTCATTTGGATGCATTTTGGCTTGCCTGCTGCTGAAAGTGACCATGTGGTGATTGATAGTATCATCATTTATCAGTTTTAGACCCTTAAGAAGTAGCAGTTGCCAGGACATTGTCCTGTTCACCTCTGTATATTTCCTTATTTCAGATATCATGATATCTCGATATATCACGATGTATAGCTGGTGATATATCGCAATATTGAAAACCAGTTATTGCCCAGCCCTAGCAGGTATATACAACTGCCTGCTGTGACAAAAGTTAATTCCAGGTGCCTTCAGCTAGTATACAGGGAAGTGAAGCAACCCAGTGAGATAAAAGTTCCTGAAGATGAAATTTAAGCTAAAGGAAAGAATCAACCCCAAAGGAAGTGGATAAATTCAGCTGCAGACACCAGCTAGGGTGGAACTCTGTATGGTAACTCAAAACGGTAAGCAGCTCTGGTTCAATACAATTCAAGCTGCACAGCTTCTGTTTCAGAAACAGAATAGTAGGAAGTATCCCAGCCAGCAGCCAGTCAAGACGTGAGGATTCAAGCAACCTCTTCAGGCAGCCCCTTACAGATAGCTTTCCCCCCAATTCGGAGTTTAATGGTTCCTGGTTACCAAAGATAATGACATTTAGCCCCCTTCCCTTAAGGAGAATGTACAAAAATGGGGTGTGACTCACTAGAGTGACCTTCAAAAATGCTAAATGGTGTCACCTTGGGAGACCATCTCCATTGGATTTTAAGGGCCTGTGTGGCAAGGAAGCAAAAAGGCAGCCCCTTCTCTCCTTCCCTCTCCAGATTTCCTGGTTTGCCTCTAGAGGAAAGCACTGCTCAATTCCTCTATTGAGGAGAAAGGGAATAAAGCTAGTTGCCTCTTACTGGCAAGATGCTTTAGTGGGAGGCAAAGCTTTGGAAATTCATTGACTGTCTGTGGGAGCTTTAACCTAGTGGTCCTGCTGGGTGAGGTGAGGTGGGACACCACTGGACTCCTCAGTACTTCACCAGCCATGAGTAAGGATGAATGAGTCACCCAGCAGAGCCAAGGCAAAGAGACGACCGAAGGCTTTTGGCTATGGCATTAGGATGGAACTCACCAGGACACTGGTTGCCACCTTCCAGAAGCACAGACAAGTATGAAGTGGGAGAGCCCAAGACACAGATGGTTATGTCTGATGGTCCAAACCCTGGGAAAGAAAAGAAATGAGTTGGTGACCTGATTCTCATACTAGATCTGGGAATCCTAATGTCCCACCTCCATGAACTCCACATGCTGGGATTTGAAGAAAGAATCACGGTAATTAACTCTGCTCTCTTAGCCACAGCCCATATTCCAGAGTCATTCTACAGATGGATTCAGATGAAGCACTGAGGTGATGATGCCACCATGTGATCCACCTATCACATTTACCATTAATGCGGATGCTCTGACACATTCCAGGTTAAAGGAGAGAAACAGCAGCCATCCAGCCAAAGAAGGACTCACCTGTTCGAGGCTCCTTTGTGTGGTCAATTGTCTCTGGAAGCCCCTCCTGCTGCAAGGTGCACTGCAGCAGGTCATAGTAGTAAGCTGTCCAGGCCCGGGCCTGTGCATCCTCAGGGCTGATCTTGCAGTCCAGAGGCACATCCCGGCGCCAGGCACAGCGCAAGGGGCTCAGGGGTGGTAGAAACCCCTGCTCTGCCCAATCCAGTTCCTTGGGAGTTGGAGGTGGCTCTGTGTGGATCTGGTCCAGAGACAGCTACAGAAAGAGAAAGACAAAGAATTGGGAAATAGGCCTGGAAAAGGAGAAGGAACTTAGCCACAGCACAGATCCCACCAGAGAAACGGGGAGAAGAACATTCCTGCCAGTAGCCAGTGGAGAACATTGGTCTTTTCCCAGGCCTTTGGCTAGTTAAATTATATATGGCAGTGATGGCCAAACTTGGCCCTCCAGCTGTTTTGGGACTATAATTCCCATCATCCCTGACCACTGGTCCTGTTAGCTAGGGATGATGGGAGTTGTAGTCTCAAAACAGCTGGAGGGCCAAGTTTGGCCATCACTGATCTATGATCTTTTAAACTGTGGGGGGTTATTGTTTCTATCTGCTATTATGTTACATTATATTGAGAGAGAGAGAGAGAGAGAGAGAGAGAGGAGAGAGAGAGAGAGAGAGAGAGAGAGAGAGAGAGAAAACTGCCCTATGATCCACAGATGAAGGGTGGTATAGACATTTTAACAACAACAGTGCTCAAGGGTCTGTTGCTGCAATGTGGCACTGGCCGGCTGAGTAGCTTATCCTCAGTGTCATGGAGGACTAAAGAGGCTGGGAACCCATGGGAGAACTGAAGAATTTTCACATAGAAAGGCAAGATGGTACTAGCCAAGTTCTGGTGTTGCCCAGACTACATCTAACAGGTTTTTTTTCCTTCATGTTGTTTAACCGCTACAAAAATAAACATGTCTCAATGAGAGACAAAAAAAGGAGGCTATTTTGGCCAGAACAGAGGGAGTTGAACAAAAATGGGTCTTACGAACAAGTACCTGGAAACAAAACCAAAAACACCCCCAGCAGAGTAGACAAGAAAAAGGCCTACTGAACCAATGTGTTTTGTACTCTACTGTTTCATCCTCAGGGAGTTACAGAACAGTAATTCAGATATGCTGCATTTTCGAATTACTGTTGTTTTGAGTTTCCTCAAAGAGGGGCCATAGGGTCCAAATGGGAGCTATATAAGGTGCGAGGAGAAGAAAGCCAAAGAAGGCTAGACTCACCATCATTCCAGGTGAAGATGCTGCAAGGAAAGAAGAAAAAAGAGATATGTGAATATATTTTTGTACTGCTTGTGACCCAGGGCTATCCCACCTCCAAAGGGGGTTTATGAATGGTGAAATGACACACTTTATTGTGCTTGGCTGTGAAGGTGGAAGGGCCAGGGAAACGCTACAATGGAACTACAGTGCCTGATTTGCTGCCCTCACTACACCCATGAGCAAGAGGATATCTGGCTTTTAACTTGCCATCTTGAAATCAATCATGCTTCTTTAGTCCATACTGAAAAGAGAACATTAGATTACTTAAGAACTGACAATCTGTTACATGATTTTTCAATGCCCATTTTTGTCTTGCGTGTGCACATATCAAAGAACAAAGGCTGTAAGTTTTAAGCAAGGCAACCCCATGTATGCTTCCCACTGCATTCAACAGGGTTTACTCCCTAGTAAGTGTGTTGAGGATTGCAGCTGACCAGCACTGACAGCAATCAAACAGTGCTGTGCTCATCCCTATTCCACAATGAAGGTTGGCACAGAGAGGACAGTTAGAAAACACTTGCAGCTGGTATGTGCCTGGGGCTCTGTGCTGGGCTTTTGGGTGTGTTTTGGTGCCAGGCAAGTGCCCTGCTCTGTGTATACAGGCCAGGCTGTTTTCTGAGCAGTGCCCTGGGGATCAGTGAGCTGTGAAATTCCCAGTTATTCAAGAAGATTAAGGGGGCATGGGATGAGGTTAGGATTAAACTAACATGCTCACCCACCCTTCCTCCTCGGTCTACTACTGCTGGCTCAGAAGGTTCATGCAAGGCCTCCATTTTATCTGGTCTGTCAGTGGCTTTCCTGTCCCACTAGATAACAACTGCCCCAGTCCCCAAGAGAAGGCTGCCCAGCTGCCAGAAAGGACAACGGGGGGGGGGTGTAAACATGGCAGGTTTACTGCAAGTACTTGGCAATCGTTTTTAATTACTTATATGCAATTTAACACACATTTTACTTAGCAAACAAAAATAAATTATATTAATTTAACCAAAATATATTTTAAATTCCCATGTCATGGTACAATTTTTTAGCACCCCTCATTTTTTGGAATTTGAAAAATTCAGTGTGCCTTATTGCCTACCCATCTCTACATACCGTATTTTCCCGTGTATTAGGTGATGTTTTTTGACTCAGAAATTGTGTCCAAAAACGGGGGTCATCCAATACACAGATAGTGGCATGGGTGGGAGAAGAGGCGTGCCCGGCAGCCAGCGGGAGCACAACTTCCCCTGATGCTGCTGCGTGCAGGGAACGATTTAGGGCGTGTTTCCTGCCCACAGTTGCGTGGGGGGAGAAGCTCAACAACTTTGGGCCATCTCCCCTCATTTTCTTAAAATTGAGCCCCCCAAAACCAGGGGGGGGTATCTTATACATGAGGGCGTCTTATAGACGGAAAAGTACGGTACTTGGGCACAAATGCTCTGCCAATGAAGTATGCAAATGAAAGTTAACTTGATGCGAGTTTCTCCATTTCCCTAATGTATATCAGCAGCAGCAGCAGCAATACATTATTACAGAAAAGCAAGCTTCATCTTGGCCTCTAGCCCTCCATGATGCTTTCCTGCATCATGGTGCCAAGGTCACCTAGTGCTTTCCGTGCAACAAACACAGTTGTCACCTTTATATGCTTGCTGGTAACTGGCAGTAGCACTAACCCAGAACTTCAATAGATTACAAGGCTCCTGTGCCTTTAATAATTTTGAAGACAAGGGTGTTTGAGCAGCTGCAGCTTCTCCCTCTCCAGGACTGCCTTTGCACAGAAGCCTAACCTGTCTCACAAAGGCATTGTGTAGCTACACGTTGTTTGTTTAAGGAACATATATCCCCCTTTAGCTTCAAAAAGAAATCAACGTGGCTAACAATAAGAAAACAATAAGCACAAAAATACATAGATAGGTAGATAGAGATATATAGATACAGATACAGCCATTTTGTTTTTTAATCGTATTTTTATTGTCTATTTGATTTCTTATATTGCATTTTATTGTATTACAATTTGAATTCTATAGCACCCTTAGAATGTGTAGGAATAAGCAATATATAAGCGTCATAGAAATCTTCAAATGGTCCATGAGGGGAAAGGTACCACTGGCTAAGTCATTCTGGTGCAGAGTAACTTTCTCCCCTGATTCGTAGGAAGGATGTGTTGATAGCAACCAATACTGCTATGGGCGAAGCAACAAGACAAATATATTTAAGGCAGGATTCCTGCATTTGTTTCCTGGCTCTCAGAGGTTCTAGATAAGCTCCTCTGACACACCCATTTGAGGCAACATCACCATTCAAACAAAACCCAGCTACTACCGTATTTTTCGCCCTATAGGACGCACTTTTCCCCCTCCAAAAATGAAGGGGAAATGTATGTGCGTCCTATGGGGCGAATGCAGGCTTTCGCTGAAGCCTGGAATGCGAGAGGGGTCGGTGCACACCGACCCGTCTCGCTCTCCAGGCTTCAGGACAGCCCCACCGCCAGCCCCACAAGCTCGGGGGACAGCGGGGAGGTGGAACGCCGCCATCCCGCTGTCCCCCAACCTGGTTTGGAGGCTGGCGGCGGGCTTCACCCTTCCCCAACCGCGCAACCTCCCAGCTTCTGCATCGCTCTGGGACACGTTCTGGGGGTCTCCCAGAGCTGCCTGTTCTGGGGGCTGGGGTCGGCCCCCAGGGGGGGGGAATAAATTTTTTTCCTTTATTCCCCCCCCCCAAAAAAAATCTAGGTGCGTCCTATGGGTCGGTGCATCCTATAGGGCGAAAAATACGGTATATACAATTTGAGCTTCATCTTGAAATGATCTGATGAAGCCACTTTCTTGGATATTAGTTCCAATTTTTTTCTAAACACTAAAGTCTCCAGAAGCTATTTGAATTCACTATTCCCAAGCAATGATTCAAATATAAAATAATAGCATGTCATTTAACAACAACAACAACAAAGTTTGTACAGCTTGTCTACTTCTCATTAGTTTATCCCTGGGGTCTCCAATGTGGTGTCCTTAACCCTCCCGTTTTATTTGTATTTTGGGGAGGCAGTTTTACCTGTTTGGAGGGAGGTGGGGTCTGAGCATCACCTGTGGCACCCACAGCAGTTACTGCAATTTCCAAATATGTCTTCAGGTCCCAAGAGACTAAGAACCCTTGATTTAAATAACTACTGAAACAACCATTAATGATTGAGATAACCAGTCCCTAACAGATGGGCTTGCTGTGATCAAGGGGTTTTAACAGCTAGACTTTCCCATTCTTTGCCACATTCTGTATATGAATATTCTTATTAGGCACATGGAGACTACTTATCCCCATTCCCTTAGCAGGTAACATGAGAGCCACTGAAGGTGTGAGCTGAAACAGCATGCAGGGGGGAAAGTACTTCCTGGCTCTCAGCCCACTGCACTTTCCCCTAGTCTGTAAGGCATCACTTTCCCTCTTCACCCCGTCTATTCTTGGATGCTACTCCCATACATCCAGATATGTTAAAGAAGTACCTGGGAAACAGACAGAATCTGGAAGAATATTAACAAACATGTAGGGTTACTTCCACCAATAAAAACATCAACTGTAGCTCCAAGGTTTCTTATAAGCCAGAGGCAATCCTATCTCTGCAATGATGAATCCCACACAACCATAAAGGTATTGGCTGCAGTCCTGCTCACAGGATACTTGAATTCCAACAGCATCAGTGAAATTGTGCTGGTTGGGAATGATGGGAATTGTAGTCCAGAACATCTGGAGCACCCCAGGTTAGGGATGCCTGGTGTGCCGTACTGCTGCCACACCCTTCCACAGATTGGCAACATGACACTATACACTGTTTTACAGCAGGGCTGGTACCCTGGAATTTAATGAACAAAATTACCACTGATCTGACGGTAGACGATTCCTTTCATGTGCTCACCATCAAATCTGTGGATATGGAATTCTCCCAAGTGACAGTATAATCATAGCTTTAAAATGGACATGTTCAAAACCTATAGACAATCTAGACAGGAACACAGCAAGATGCCTTATACTGCTATGACATTTGGTCTGCTGAGCTTAGTAATGGCAACAATCACCAGCAACGAGAAGAGCAGTAGCACCCCAATACAGTCTCTACAGCAGCAAGTCTTTTAAATCCTAAATCCCTGAGTCTTCACTTGCTGTGAGTCCCACTGATGAATCAGGGATCAATTTTTAATCTGTGATTAAAGCTTTAGTTGATTAATCTCACCAATTAATCAATTAAGGCTTGAAGCTCTACCTACTTAGTGCTCTAAATTTGGCAAAATCTTGCTTCCAAGTCTAGCTAGGGTAGAAAGGATTACTTGAGTCTTCAATAATTCAATTAATTAATTCATTAGTAAATCCATTAATAAGTTTTTGTTAAAAAAATTTGGGGCCCATTAGTAAGATTTTAATCTAAATTGAACTGTGTGAAATGGGTACTTGGTGGCAAAAGCACAGCTGTAATCCATGTACACACACACATATTGAACTTAATCTACAAAGGAAGAAGTAATTCTGCCTGTATGATTTTTTGTCAAGAGAACCTGTTATCTACTACAAAGAATAACAGTTTGAATTGGCTGCTAAATAATCACTGAAAGCCCAAAGGTTAATTATCAGTTCACTAGGTGAGGCAAGGGACGCGGGTGGCGCTGTGGGTTAAACCACAGAGCCTAGGACTTGCCGATCAGAAAGTCGGCGATTCGAATCCCCGCAACGGGGTGAGCTCCCATTGCTTGGTCCCTGCTCCTGCCAACCTAGCAGTTCAAAAGCACGTCAAAGTGCAAGTAGATAAATAGGTACTGCTCCGGCGGGAAGGTAAACGGCGTTTCCGTGCGCTGCTCTGGTTTGCCAGAAGCGGCTTAGTCATGCTGGCCACATGACCCGGAAGCTGTACGCCGGCTCCCTCGGCCAATAAAGTGAGATGAGCGCCGCAAATCCAGAGTTGTCCACGACTGGACCTAATAGTCAGGGGTCCCTTTACCTTTTTTAGGTGAGGCAAGGGAGCATGCAGTCAGGCTTCATTTGTTTTAAGGGATAGATCCCTTTCTTTAGGGAAAATGTCACCTGCATTTCTGCCAGGACTGCGCAGCTGCTTTGCTGCTGCATAACTTACCAAGAGAGGCGATTTGCAGTTTACACATTACCTGGCAGACGTTTGGTGTTGACTCCAATTTATTTCCCACTGAAAGTTCTTGCAGTAGCACAAACATCCCTGTGTTAAAATGGGTGGTGCAGGTTATTTTAGGGCTGTGCCATCACATGCTTCCCTTCAAAGAGAAATGGCTGAACGGTGGAGTGTGGCTCTGCCCACCCCTTCCTGTCACTTTGGGATTGCCCAGTTCTTTATTACATCCAGGCGGAAGAGTCACGTCTCCTCTTCCAAGACACATCAGTGTCACCTCACAGCAGAAGTGGACAGATCCAGCAGCAGTTAACAGCCCACCTCTCAACTTTCCCAGAAGTGTGAAGCACTCCTTCCTGAAGTGCATGGCCATCCTATGATTGGCTGGGCTTAGCAACCTGTCACTCAAAGCCACCTTGGCATAAAAGACCATAAATGCATGGTCCATGTGATCTGTTTCCCCTCTTGCCACCAATAACAAACCATTGTTCTGTTAGCTTTGCCTGGTGTAGAGTTAGACCAACATCCTGGTGCCACTCAAGAGCTGGCTGTCCCCTGCCCCCCACATTGATTAAACCTTCTCGGTTAGGCTATTAGTTCTTAAAGTACCTGGAATATCTGAAGAGGAGATGGGCT
Organism: Podarcis tiliguerta; assembly: GCF_965153285.1. NCBI lineage: Eukaryota > Metazoa > Chordata > Lepidosauria > Squamata > Lacertidae > Podarcis > Podarcis tiliguerta. The sequence continues at coordinate 53,711,559 of NC_139534.1, forward strand.
GAGGTGGCCAAGCAGGAGAGCTGGAATTCAGCTGATTGTTCCTTTACTCCTGAATAGAGCACCTAGAGGCAGTGAGAATCCCCTTGCCCTAGGTGACATTAAACAGGTGGTGGCAAGCAGAGAGGGAGGGGAGTGAGGAAGGAATGTCACCTGTTACTAGGGGACTACCTTACTGGGTTGATGTAGCAAGTAGTGTGCTGCCCTCCACCATAGTGAGTAGCCATGCCCAATACAGCAGCCTAGGTGAGCAAGCACCTGCTCACGGCAGGAAATGGTATTTAGGATTTATGCAGAAATGGTATTTAGGATTTATGCACTCTCCCTGTATGAGACATAGAGTGTGATAAATCATCGACTGTCATCTACTATTTTCCTGCCAGGCATATTAAACTGGATGGGTTGCAAATGATCTTGGCAGCAAGGCTGACAGTCTTTTTACTGGCCCCACAAAGCTTTTGACATTAGCAGGTGATCATGATGAGATCTCCAGGTCTTAAAAATTTATTTCCCCCTGTTGCTCAACCTGCTGCGAAGAGCAGATGAGGCCAGCTTTCCTTGTCCGTTGGCATCTCTGAGTTTGGGTGACAAACCACACATATTGACTCACTTTACCAAAGGCAAAGTGTGCTTTTAGTCCCGAACTGCCCTAAGCCTACTTTATCGAGCTAAGTAAAGTTTAAATGACCACCAGGAGGCTGAATGGTTTCCCCAAACATCTGGGGATGTGTTTGCATCTCTCCTTAAAATGGAAAACATTCATATCAGAAGTTTTAGCTTGCCGTTTCATTGTTATGAAAACCTAATTCATAAATTGTTGTTTGGGAAACTGGCGTTGAGTAATGTGCTGATGCAACTTGGTGGTTGGTGGCATGTATGTCACATCTGCAGTGCGGCTGGAAACAAAGGTTCACTTCAAATCAAATGAATCCCAAGTAAAAACTGGATAAACAAACCGAGGTTAACACCTGACTCCACAAAGCAGCTTCCTATGCTTATGCAGCTTGAGCCTGTTCCATCAGGGGTGGGCAACCCTTTTTGTCTCCTTTCCAGGGCTGCATTCCCTCAGTGTGATCTGACAAGGGTCACATAATGGCAGTAGGCATAATGGGTAGGGTCACTCCTTTTTTTCCCTCTCTCTCTGTCACCTGCTTTCCCACTCCTTACCACTAGGGTTGTGTACACACTGTATCTGTAAGCACATTTAGAATACCTTACTTCCCTCAAATAATTCTGGGTAAGGAGGTTCACTCCTCACAGAGGTACAATTCCCAGCAACCCGTAACAAACTACAGTTCCCAGAATCCTTTGAGGAAAGGAATGTGCTTCAAAAGTGCTTTAAAGGTATAGTGCGTATATATTTGCATCTCCCCCCGCACCGTGCCATGTTTAGGAGGTTTATTTATGACATTTCTATTCCATCTTTCCTTCTTTAAGCTCAAGATGGAGTACTTGGTTCCCCCCCACACACATATTTTAGCCTAAGAAACTGTGACTGCCCCAAAGCTGTCCACTGAGACGGATTTGAACCTGGGTCTCTCCCCAATCCTAAACTGACACTCTTAACTACTATGTATCTGCTCATCTCTAGTTCATGAAAGCATATGCCACAATAGATTGATTAGTCTTTAAGGCACCACAGTGTTCTTTGTTGATTTTGCTCCAACAGACTAACCCAACTTCCCCTCTGGAAATTGTCTGAATGAAAAAGGAGACCATTTTTTTTTATGACTTCCAAAAAGCTACACTACCTGGAGGTGCCTCTTACTTGCCACAGACAAGGGGTAAGTCGCTGCTCCCAACCACTGGCTTATCAGCAGCTTTCTCAATTGTTTGGCTCCTATCTAAAGTGAAAGCAGGGAATGATCTGCGATCATTCAACAACTTTGTGTAAAGTGTTGGCTGCAGCTATCATGTGATGAGTCCGAGTACTTGTCCGAAGAAAAATAACTTTGGATTTCAATTTTTTGAAAGACCATTCTTTATTTCAGCTCCACTTGCAAAATCATTTGCTCTTCAAGCCTGCATCTAGGACTTGGAATGGCGTTGGATTGAGTGTCTATTATCTGATTGCCATCAACTATTTCATGAAGTCAAGAATGCCACTATGCAGAGGGCACCTTATTCTTTTTTAAAATTTCATTAGGGTGTCGTTTCTTAGCAAGAGTGAAGGGTATGTTGCCTTTGATCATGCAGAAGTTCCTGGGGCCAAACCCAGGGCCACGGTCAGGTGTGGGAGCCCCTTGCCAATCCCTGGAGCTTTACAGCCCAGCTCCTCTGCTGTGCTGCTGCCTGTTCACTTGCCCTCTCCAGGCAAGCAGTGAGAACATGCTTTGTCTTCCCTCTCCATGTGATGGTGTGCACTAGGACCCAGAGGGAGACGCAAACTAATGGGTGCCAGCAATAATAGAGAGGAGGTGCATTGAGGGGGACCCACTGAAAGGACCATGCCTAACCCCCCCCCCCCAAATAAAACCCCTGGAAGCAGTACAGTACCATGTTGGACAAGCCTTGCAGCATAGCCAAGCTCCTCCCGTTGGCCACTAGCTAGAACTGCAAGCATCTCCAAATATTAGCAACAGTTGCTACCTAGGACGGTCCATGACTCCATCTTGCTTGCCTTAAGAATCAGAGTTGATGCTTGAAGAACTGGTCTGCTGCCTACTTAGCACAGCTTCCTTTAGAAACTGACTTTTGACAGCATTTTCTTTTATAGTTACTTCTACTTTATTTCTGTTTTACTTTTGTTTAAGGTATAGCTGCAGGCTGACTGAGGTACCAGGATTACCACCAAAGGGAATGTGAATAATTCACTATTATAGGACCCTTTGCTACCGTTCTTAAAATTTATAGCAATATGTTATAACTGGTTTTTTATGTTATTGTCATTGTTTCACAGTAACAGGAAATTAGTTGTTCATTAGTTGTTCTAATGAAGTTAGTGCTTTAAATATACTTTACCATTCCTTGAAAATATTTGACGGGGGTCAACTGACTAAAACCCTTTTTGGGAGTGTCATCCCAATATTACCTTTCCAGGATGCAAAAGTGCCACCACCCAAAGTTTAATATATTTTCTCACCTGAGATTACATATTCCTTTGGGTGTGGTAACCCAAGATAATATCAGAAGGGTCTCCATGGTGAGAGAACTTGAGATGAAATGGGCACCAATGCTGGGGACCCTCAAAGCAAAATTCATTTAACTATGAACCCTGAAATTTGAGTGTGAAGTGGACAGTGTTGGATTTCTGCGTGTTAACCACAAACTCCGGATTGATGTATCAATTTCTCAGTTTGGGGGGCCCTACAAAACACAGAGTTTGCCTTACAAAACCATATAAAAGGTCTGGAGGGGACCCCAATTTTAGGGTTCACAGATGTTGAAGCCCTCAAATCACAGTAGTGGCATTGTGTTCATCTAATAAAGGAACTTGTATAGTGTGATTTTTTAGGGGGGGGGGTTTTTTACTCGTTGTTTTTTAGTTGTTTATAGTCATGTCCGACTCTTCGTGACCCCACGGACCAGAGCATGCCAGGCTCTGTGTAGCGATCAGCAACTTGCCCTGAGACCGTGTGGTGAAGAGAAGGATATAAAGCCCCTAAATAAACAAACTTCTATCACTTCCTGAATGCTGTTAACAAGTCCATCAGAGACCACGTTCATGGAAGACAATCTTACTCGGCTAGGAGTGATCACCAAAGAAGAAAGACAGAGATCCCTATTGTGTTAAGTTTATTCCACATGGGATACTTTACAGCCAATGGTTTACATATAAACAGTGGAATGGCTTCCCCACAGTTGGCAACTGCAAGGTAATATAATTAATCAATCATTACCTGCAGACCCAACAGCTTCACTGAGGAGAGACACCCATGGAGCGCTCCTGTTCTTTAGGACTTTTATGCAGGGGCTGCATCTAGGGACATAAGGTGCTGCCTTTTACCAAGTCAGACTTTGGGTTTGTCTAGCTCAGAACTGTCTACACTGACCCACAGCAACTCTGCATCTTTCAGGGTTTCTCCCTGATCTACCTGGAGAAGCCAGGGATTTAACCTGGGACTTTGGCATGCAAAGCAGCAGCTCTCTCCACCCACTGCGCTTTCCCAGCCTTCTCTCCAAGCTCACTGCTGCCTTAATTTCTTGTGCCACGCTGCCCCCAGCACCCACTGCCACAAGCCTGGAGTCTCACAGATAAGAGCCCGCTTGGCAGATCTTCAACTCACCAGCTGGAAGGGTGAAGATGTCTCATAACTATTTGATCTGGTTGGGGAAAATTAGGCCACAGGCATGGGGAAAACGGTAAACAGAAATACCTGTACATTGTCAAATTCACTGAGGAAGAATTACAGCAAGGGCACATCTTTCATGGAGCTTGGGCTGTGGCATGGATCAAATGGCTCATATGCAGGGCTTCTGGTCCCCTACCCTAAGTCCACTTAGCCACATGGTGGAGGACGACTGTGGGGCCCTTGTACATGGCACAAAGTCTGCACATCTGGCTTCCTATTACTGGTAAGGGGGAAGAATTCCAGGGTTGTTTCAAATTTCTCTCTGTGTGTATAATATGTGTGTATTTGTGTTAAATTATCTCTCTCTGTGTGTATCTCACTTAATGCCAAAAGAAGCTTTCCAAGACTCCCATGGGGAATGCAGAAAGTTGCCTGCCATCTATGTTCTCAGCATAAGCCCTTGGCACTTCCCGGCACCACCTTCCTTTTGTTAGCACACACCAAGGAGGAAGAGGGAGGGCTTTGAATGGATACCTCCCCCCCCCCCATTTCAGCTCCTGCTTATGTGCAGGAGAAATAGTGCGTCCAGTCTGCAAGGGGAGGTGAGAACAGGCGTGGGGCGGTGTGGGGGGGAGTTACTCCAGACCGTTTTAATCGAGCAAAAAGAGAAAAAAATTCAGGCGACGATTTCGCGTGCCGATATTCCTACACCAGTGTAAGCATCAAGATGCCCGCAGGCTCCCTTGAAGCCAGTGCCCAGTTGCATCAGCTGGGGGTCCTAGCCTTGCCCAACCTTTTTTGTCCATAGGAACTTGATGCTTTTATTCCCCAGCCAATTCTAAAAAAGAAAAGGAAAGGGGGGGAGACGCCCAGGAGCAGGGCGATTGGCGGAGACGGCCCGTGTGGGCGGGACTTCGGGTCAAGCAGGGACCCCGCCAGGCGCTCGAGAAGCCCCTTTCCCTGCCCCCCACCGCCAGGCAGAAGAGCAGCAGCCTTACTGCACGTCCCTCAGCTTTGTGCTTCCCGCAACCCGCCTCCCGTCTCCCTCCGCGACCTGCAGGGCGATCCGCGCGCTTCTCGCAGCAGCAGGCATAATAAAAACAGGTTGCACCAATTCCAGGTGGCCCATTGTAACCGAGGGGAGACTTACATGAGAAGTAAATAGCATGACTACCGCTCCGTCCGTCCTGCTCACCAGGCGCACCGCAGTTCTTCAAGCGAGCCGCGCGCACACACACGCGCACACACACACACACACGTGGTCCCGGCCGACCCCCTTTCTTCCCTGTCCTCTCCAGCAACAGGCTGCGCTCGCGCGACCCCCGGGCGCCAGCGCCGCCCCCTCCCCCAACCCCCCGATCCGGGCCTCACTCCGGGCGGGAAAGGCGCCCGAGACCCACCCGGGGCTGGGAGAGAAACCCAACGTGCACCCCCGCCGCCCCCCCCCCGGTTACCTTGTTGCAGCGCAGCGGCAAGCGCAGCTCTCGTGCGGATCTGCGGGCGATGCTGAGGCCGGGCGAGCGGCGCGATCCAGCGCAATCCGATGGCGAGGGGCGGGGTGGAAGGAGCCGGGGAATGTCCAGGGATTAACTCCGGCGGGTTTTATATAGAAACGGAGCGGGCATGCCCAGTAAGGCGAGGCAGCTTATCGAGCATCGGGGCAAGGCGGGCAGGCACTCGCCAGCGCCGGAGACACCCACAGCCATTGACCGAAGCAGATAGGCGCTCTCGAGGGCTGGGAGCGAGTGAGCGCCGGGGTGGGTGTGCGCGGGAGCGTAATGGGCGCGAGGGGGCTGGCAGCGCCTCGCAGAGGTGGCGGAGGAGTGCTATGCAAAGCGGAGGTGGGAGGGGTTCCACCCGGGGGAGGGGAGGGGGGGGGTCCGGAGCCGAGGAATTTCTTGTTGAAAGAGCCATCCGCTCCCATGACGTGCGGCAGATACACGCGGGGCTGTTGCTAACCATTTTGTAGCCCTCCTCTAACGAACGCCAAGTGCTTTCTTGGTGAGGAGCCCGTTCACTCTCGCTGGGTTAAGCAAACCTTATTATGCCCATTTTACAGATGGGCAACCGAAGTGGCTTTCCTAAAGGTTGGGGTGTGGGGGGCGCTGCTCCCAGAACTATGTGAGGCACACGTTTTTATTATTTATTCCTTTATAACCTTTGTGCTCCCTTCCTCCAAGGAGGGTGTTAGCCGCACAACAATGGATGGAGGGAGCGGCTTAGCAACTTACTCATGGTTGACCCAGGAGATTAGAAACCACCACAGTGACATGCATAAGAAAAGGAGGAACAAAAACACCCAAGGTCGCCTGTTCCCCAACCCCTGGTGGGTGGCTAAAAACCAAATTCCAGGCTGGGAGTTCCAGGTTTGCACAGAAATGTTACAGGAAGTTCCTCTTGCATTTCATGACCTTTTTGGCTTCACAGTTTTATCTTTCACCGCCTGGTCCCAGGTGTATACAGCTAGCACATCTTGAACCCGATGTGGCGGGTTCTACTTCACAGGAGTGTCTGCCGCAATAAATCACTTTGTCTTAGATAAATGTGGATTACCCATATATTAGTGAACTGATAATAACTTAAGGGTTTTAAACATTTGGGCATGTGAGCAGATCCAGTTATCACCTAAATGCAGCAAGGAAAAACTGAACTTGGTTGCACTACTGCCATCTTCGCATACATTAGTAAAGCGGAGTGACAATTTCTATGTATGTATATAAGCTACATACAGTGTAGCTGATACACCGTACTTCCCCAAGTACATCCAACTGAATACGGGGTTGTTGTTTGCAACTTTGTTGTGAGTGTAGTTTGAACATCTAGGAATGCTGCCTGGAAGCTGGAAAGATGCTTCATAAATAGCATCATGGATTCCATGGCTACACAGCGTGTCCCTGGAGCATGGGCTGCGATAGGGCCTGAGTGTGCTGCAGCAAATGTGTGTGGAGCACAGGAAGGGCACAGACAAGCTGAGGTGGGGTCACACTGGGACAGTGAGACTTGAGACGCTGCACTACAGCCAGGCTATTGCACTGGAATGCACTACACTGCACTCTATTAGATAAATACCGGTAGTCTGCTGTTTTTGTTAAGAATCCCTGAAAATGAAAAGGTGGACATTTCAAAACATATGCCCATACGATGGTGATGACTGAATTTATTACCCATCCTTCAGTTGCAGGTCCCAGTTACATATTACAACGATTTAAAATTCAAAACTAGTTTGGAGAAACCTGCGTTAGAGAGAAAAAAAGCAGGTATTATTTTTGCTAAGACCAGTCTAGGCTGCTCCATCTTTCTAGTACCTGCATGGTGCTTCAAATTCCCATTCCTGTGGAGTATTCAGAATGCTGGCAAAATTTTATTTCTGCTCATCTTCTGCAGGAGTATGCACGGTGAGCAGCAATGGAAGTATACATATTTTAAGGGTTTGGGGATAAGGTGGCATTTATTTATTGAGTGGGGTTATTAGTTTGTTTTCATTTTTGTTTTATTGTGTATTTTGTATTTTTGTGGTGTGAACTGTCCTGGGATCTTCAAATGAAGGCTGGTATGCAAATTTAATAGATAGTAATGGTAACAGTTAAAACAAATTATAGTCACAGGAAAAGAGTGAGCCCTGAAAGCATATTTCTCATGTGCCAAACGCTAGGCTAAAGAGGTGTACCTTCAGCATTTGGAGGAAGTGTATCTTCCTTGGAGTTGGCTGGGACAAGAGGCTCCATATCGCAATGTCCTGCAGGTCACATACCAAACTCCCCATGGGTGTTCAGCAAGGAAAGCCTCACCATCTCAGTCCTACTTCTCGCCTCCTAGAGGGGAAGCATAAATTGTGGCATTGTGCTCACATTCTTTGTCACTCATCTTCCAACCACCTCCAAAGGCTACCGACTATGGAATCGACCTATCTATCACATGTGGCTGGGGCAATCCAGCCAGATGGGCAGGGTATAAATAATAAAATGATGGTGTTGATGATGATGTGTTCAAATTATCTGCCCATCTTCATGTGAATTGTAGCCAAGGATTAGATGTTAGAGAAGAGGATCGTAAAGGAGTATTTCGCCCCATTGCTTACTCCCAGTTTCTGTCTGTCCAGAGTCTAGGAACATCCCTCACATCATCAGGACTGTGTACTGGTAATGACATTATGACAGACTACTTCCTTTTCTTTCTTTCCTTCTTCCTTCCCTCCTTCCTTCCTTTCTGTTTTCCATTATTTCTTGACACACAGTTTCATATGCAATATAATGCCAAATCTGCAATTATACCATACCCGTGCGTGTGAGCAAATCTGTCTGTTTCAGTTTCTCATTTTTAAATGAATTTCAGTTCTCAACATCTCAACCTCAGTCTGTGATTTTTATAAAAGGTCCTCATGAAAATGCACCAGCTTTTTGTTGCAAATGTGTCCTAATATACACATTTGTGCATGCACTGTTGCACAGTACTGTTGGACAATACACATTTTCGCAAAGTCATTTCCCCTAATGCAATGTATTTTGTCAGTCTATTTTCACTAATATATGCCTGTATATGGGCACTTTATTCTGTAGACATTACTTGGTTGTGGAAGGGCATTGCAAAATTCAGAGAAATGCAAGGATGGCTCCCTTTCAGTCTCCATACTATTTAAGAAAGTGTGAATTAGGTATACAATCCCTACTTGGGAGTAAAACCCACTGGATTCAGTAAGCCTTATTTCTGAGTAGACAGCCATAGGATTAGGCTGCATGTGGCAATGGTCAATATTGTAATCTCTCATATGCAGGCATAATGGGTTAGATTTCTTCAGAAAGAATGGCAACATTTCTGTGCTATAACCTAAACACTTTTAACTGTTACAACATCCGCTACATTCATAAATAACTCAATGAAATGCAATTCTCTAAACGTGCTTGGGATATTCAAACAGCTCTCAGCATCCAGATAAGTCTGCAATTCCCATAATTCTTCAGGAACAGCCTGTATCCTCTTTTTAATGTGTTTGGCATCAAATATAACTGCACAAAACAAGTGGTAGAGAGTATAAGCAATAGCTTTAACCATGGCCATATATGAGAATTTGGGGCTGCTTTTGTTTAGTATAAGCAGATGCCCATATTAAGTACAGGTTAATGAGGGCACTGCTCTGCTCCTGTTTATCTGAAGTCAGTGGTTCCCAACTGGGGGTCCGCATAACCCACCCAGGGGGTCTGAGGCACCATTCACTTAACAAAAGCTACCCTAGAGGCATAAAATTTTTCAAAAGTAGGGGGTCCATGGCTTGGCTTTTGAAAAACAGGTGGTCTAATTGGGCACCACTGATCTAAATGATTATATGACCTCAGATCCACACTTTAGTTTATGATTGGATACCTACCGCATATACTTTTGCAAATTGTTCTGAAGTATTTTTATCTTCTGAAACAACAAAAGCCCATGAAACCATTGGGGGAAAGCCATAACTCAGTGGTAGAGCAGCTGTCTTGCATGAAGAAGGCCCCAAATTCCATGCCTCCAGGTATGGCTGGGGGAGACTTCCACCTGGAACCCTGGAAAGCGACTGCCAGTCATGGCAGACAGTGCTGAACCAGATGGACCAATGATCTGACTCAGGATAAGGGAGCTTCCTGTGTTCCAATATTTGAAAATGATTTTTAGTCTACAGTTGCAATGGTTAGATCCAAACAGATGGATAGCTTCTACCTCCTAAGTATCTTACTAGCTTTCCAGCATTATTCCCTTACTTGGATTTTGTAAAATACTGTGGAATACAAGGCTTAATCATAGCTAAATCCCTTCACTGGATTATGCCACACATACCCAAAAAAAACCTACGTAGAGCATCTAAAATTGCTGTACTCCACCTTTGCCAGAAAAAAAAATCCAAGAAATGCTTAGCTGAAGGTCAAACTTGTCTTCTTACACAAGTAGACCTCATAATAACTTAACTGCTTCACTGGATCAAGGTCTAAGTCTATTTCAGAAGGCTAGCCAAAATCCAAAAAAACTCTGTGATTGGCTGAGCCAGATGGGTGGGGGGAAACCCTGAAGTACTGCACAAGGTCCTACTGCTCCCTCCCCAGTTGTCAGCAGCCCTGTCATAGGCATGGTGACCTCATCAGAGTAACACTTTGGATTGTGGCCTCTGTCACCAATATCAACCAACCAGGTGCGTTTTAGACACTCTCAGGCAGGGCATGAGGGAGGAAGCCTTCCTCTAGGTTTCGTCCCCCAAACCTGGCAACCAGCGGTATGCTTCATTTGAAAAAAATATCCTGCAGAAACAGGTATATGCCATTCTAGGACTCAGATATGGCTTGCAGGATCAGCAGCCTCTCCCAAGGCCTGTACACCAGTAGCCCACTTTTATATACCCAACAATTATTCCAGGACAATAGTGAATAGCTCATTCGGTAGAGCAAGAGACTCTTAATCTCAGAGCCCTGGGTTCAAGCCCCATGTTGGGTACTTGCAGGGGGTTGTCCAGATGGCACCTGGGGATTCTTTCCATCTCCACATTTCTACAAAATCCTTGCTGAATGGGAATTATAGCTGCAAGAGCAAACCACTAATGTCAGGAGTGTATACATGGCAAAGGGACACAAGACAAGCCCAGGTTCAGCAAATCAGCCCTCTTTTGTTCCCAAAAGTTGCCAGCCAGATTAATTTACAGTATTCATCACACCATTATCAGGATGGTATCGCAGTTACCTCGTGCTGTTGAGCACTTCTACTGTAATGTCCATTATTGGCCAGGAGGACTAGAGGTGGGATACTGAGTAGATGGGCCAGTATGGGCAGTTCTCAGAGTTCAAAGGATTACTGTTCAAAAATGACCCTTAATATAACACCCTAGAGATTTTGGCCATGGGAATAAGGCTTAGGGATTTACAAGCTGCATTCTGCCTTTGCACAAAGTTGGATCGTCTCCAGTCCACATTCATCTGCACTTGCTTTGGGGACCCTGCACAACAAAAAGAGTCTGAACATCCAATAATACAGAGATCACAAGAGACTCCTTGTGAGGAAATGGAAATTTTAGGGGCCAGTGTTTTCTCAAGGCAGGAAATAATCCAAATGAAGGCAAACGCATGCATGCAAAACCATGCTACTAAAGACTTCAGCTTCAGCAACGGCCTACTTATGTAAGCCACACGGAGGGGGTCAGACACAGGTAGATTTGGGAAGCCAGCGGGAATTGCTAAGCTGTACCAGGGACTTTCTGCCACGTGGCCTGGGAAAGGAGCTTGCCTGTCCAATGCCAGATTTGCACCCATAATAAAGGAAGTCTGGCCAGAATGAAGAGGAGTTGTACTGCTTTTTTCAGACTGGGTAGGAAAAGATTCTGAATCCCTTAGAAAACAGAAAACGAATGGATGATTTCACTTCATACTTTTGGCCCCAGGAAGGAAAGACAACCCAAATTCCATCTTTGCGTTGAGAAATGGTCAAGTCCTGAGACTTTATACTGTTGGAGAGAAAATACCATTGCTCAGGAAGCAGAGAAGAATGCACAGCGGGACATGATTTCACTGTAGTACCAGTGATCACTCAGTTGAAAAAGCAAGCCCGCTTTAAAGAAGCCATTATGGGGAGAGACCTGAGTTCCAATTCTTGTTCAGCCATGAAGCTCACTGGGTCATCTTTGGCTAATCATCCATCTCACTCTCACCTACAGGCACCATCTTGCACCTATGATTTGGAAGGGGGGGGGAGACATGGTCGGGAGGAGGCCGAGCAGGGAGTCCTGCACAGTGCGGCTTCCTCTCTCATGCTTGGGAGGAGCCAGCCATTGAACCCTGTCGCACTTGGCCCCCTCAACATTGAGGCGGCCGAATACCCCTCCACCCCTAGGAGTTGGCATGCCAGCCTACCACAGAGACTTGTTTATGAGAGCAAAATGGAATCACACACAGGAAGGCCACTCTAACACTCATTAGAGGCAGACAAAATTAGCAGATAAATGATAAGAAATAGTAGCTTACCCAATCAGCTGTGGTTTGAAGGTGAATGCCTTCAAACCTCAGACTTCATGCGCACCTGCCTCTCCCTAGCCTCTGCATTTAGCTGTATAGGGTCGTAACCAAAACTTCCTGTATTTTAGGATCAACAGAGGCAGATTTAAGAGAGCGTGGCTGGCTTGTCCACACTGGGCGCCGAGCTGAGAAGGCACTGCAGCAATGACTTAGAATGGAAGGCAAGAGGCAGGGGCTGCTGTATTTTGGAGTCACAAAGTGTGCCACTGCTATTGGAAAGCCCAATGTCCGCAATTACCATGCATTTAAAGCAGACCCCCCCCCCCCCGAATTCTGGAAACTGTAGTTTGTTAAGGGTGCTGAGAATTATAGCTCTGTGAAAGGTAAACTAGTTCCCAATATTCTCTTGGGTGGGGTGGGTGTGCTTTGAATGTACAGTGGTGTACGCCGCCTCTGTTTGCACAACCCCTTTCCCAAACAGCTCTAATCATTTGCATCACATCGTGGAAGAGTAGAGAGAAAACACTCTGGGACATGGGTAGGCAAACTAAGGCCCAGGGGCCGGATCCGGCCCAATCGCCTTCTAAATCAGCATGTTTTTACATGAGTAGAAGGTGTCCTTTTATTTAGAATGCATCTCTGGGTTATTTGTGGGGCCTGCCTGGTGTTTTTACATGAGTAGAATGTGTCCTTTTATTTAAAATGCACCTCTGGGTTATTTGTGGGGCATAGGAGTTTGTTCTCCCCCCAAAAAAAATATAGCCCGCCCCCCACAAGGTCTGAGGGACAGTGGACCGGCCCCCTGCTGAAAAAGTTTGCTGACCCCTGCTCTGGGAGAATGGAGGCCAGCACTATGCAGAAAGGAAGCATGCCCAGATCTGCCATAAAACTGTCTGCCTGCCTCAGCTGCAACTACATGCCTCTTGTGCCTAAGTAGCAAGTTATTAGGACAATTTTGGGCACATTTTCTTCCTGTACTGAATGATTGCCAGAGGGGTGCAGATTGACAGGTGCAGTATAGGAAATTGCCAGCATCCACACAGATCAGAATGTTGGCAAGATGCGTCCTCCAGGACTCCCTGGTGTGCTGGGAAACCAGGAATTTAAAACTAGGCTGGATATCGGGTGGCGGCCTTGGATGCAGAAAAGAGGAAAAGCACAACGCCTTCCCGTTACAAATCTGGGTGTTCCAGAATCATTAGTGCTGCAAGTGATACTTCTGAGGACCAAACAAGACCCAGTGGTTGAGGGGGGTGTCAATGGGGTTAAGAGATGAAGGGCACAGGGTTCCACTTTCAGATGGATGATATCAGAGGGGCTATGCATCAGTCTCCCTTTGCTCTATTCCTGGCATAAGGGGGTGTGGTGGAGTCTGGCTCTGTAAGCGGTGGAATTCCGTTTCAGGATCCGGCTCAGGAGATTAGACTCTTTTTCTGTCTCCATGTGCAACAACCTTGAACATGCCCTCTGTTCAGTTCTTGTAAATGTAAGGCGAGGATCAGGAAACACTTTATGAGTTAAGATCCTTCGTGTCAAAAGGCTCAGGCATATCTTGCTGCTCCTGATCAAATCTAAACAAATAAATCATTTGCCAAAACAGAGAAATCAAAGACCAAGAATCCATCCTTAAGGGAAGGTTAACCAATGTGGTGTATTTGAAATATACATTGGTACCTCGGGTTACATACGCTTCGGGTTACATATGCTTCAGGTTGCAGGCTCCGCTAACCCAGAAATAGTACCTCGGGTTAAGAACTTTGCTTCAGGATGAGAACAGAAATCGTGCTCCGGCGGCATGGCAGCACAGCAGGAGACCCCATTAGTTAAAGTGGTGCTTCAGGTTAAGAACAGTTTCAGGTTAAGAACAGACCTCCAGAACGAATTAAGTACTTAACCCGAGGTACCACTGTAATAGACTACAACTCTTATCAGCCCCAGCTAGTATAGCTAATGGCCATTAATTACTGGAACTGTAGTCTGCAACATCTCAAGGGCACCATGTTGGTTATTGTAGCTTTAAGGAAACTGGCCCAAATTCAGCAGGCCCTGAACTGCACACAGAAACAGCTTCCTTTTACCATTGCCTACAGACGTAGAGAGCACGTTTAGGAAGGATGTGACTGGGATGTCAGAGGGTTGCCACCTCTGCCCATTCCGCAGGGCTCCTGTGCCTTCAACAGCTGCCTGACAGGCAGAAATTCAACAGATTCAGATTTTCTTCAGCATGAAGATACAGTGGTGAGGAATGTTCATGCAACTTTAAGCTTTCTGTGCGAACTGAGACTCTGTCATTCCTCCAATGAGCTCAGGTCAGCTTTCATGGTTCTTGCATCCCCTTTTGAGAGAGGTTAGGCTGACAGATGGTGACTGGGCCAAGGTCGCCTCAGTGAGCTTAATGGCTGAGTTAAGATTTGAACCTGGATCTCCCCAGCGCTAGTCATAATACTTCAACCACTACACCACACTGGAACCCCACGCTTATGCCCTGGTTAGATTAACTGAAGAGTAGAATCAAGTTCTATTCAATGGTTTCCTAATGAAACAGGAGTAAAAAGTAACTTAACAACTAGGTACTATATTAAAACTAAGTGTTAAGGAATGAGCTAGGGCTGCCATATGTCCAGATTTTCCCAGATATTACTGGGATTTCAAAGCAGAATTGACGGGAGGGGGATTTCTGAAAGGTAGCGCTTTGTCATGATCTACACACATAAAACAAATTCATGCACAGGCGTCTTCCAAAAACCCAACCCAAACCCAAAAAAGTCCCTTGGCAAATGGTAACGGGGGCAGTGCTTTTTTGGGGGGGGGAGGCAGGGGTATGCATTTTGTGAATCTTTGTACTTTTGTCCATTTACTGTATTTATTGTTCCCGATTTGAAGTATAAAATTGTGATTTTCTTGAGTAAAAATGAGACTACCCCTAAACATTTTTTTTAGAAAAAAAGCACTGAAAGGGGGCATCACTGTGAAATCTGGAAGCCTGTAGTCATGGGCGGTGGATACAGATTCAATCGTTCTCACTCAAGGAATGAGTCAGTTGAGTAGCTCGGCAGCTGTATCCATGACTGAGCAGTCCTATTTAGAATCCACTCTACTTACCCCGAAAAGGGGGAGGGCCTAGAAAGGTGCCCAAAACATAGTCTGCCTCCCTTTTTCCCAGACTGGATTACCGCACCCAGTGGGGTCACCACCCAGTGGTTGTAAAAGACAATTGAACTTCGGAACATGGAATATACAGACTTTGTTGGATAACACAGATAATGAGCATCCCTAATGCAGAACTGCCATCATTGCAAGAGAGTTGCAATGTTTTAACATTAATATTGCAGCACTTCAAGAAACCCGAAGAGGAGAGGGACAACTGAAGGAAGAAAAAGGAGGCTACACATTCTTCTGGAAAGGTCTACCTGAACAAGAACGTCAAATACATGGAGTAGGTTTTGCTATCAAAAACCATCTTGTGAAGCTCTTGTCAGAAGTCCCTACTTAGTGAGCGGCTTTTAACCCTTTTAATCAAACTCACCAAAAACCAACAGGCTACTATTCTAAGCGCTTATGCACCAACACTGGATGCCAAGGAAGACATTAAAGAATAATTTTATTCTCAGCTGGATGCCATCCTATCACAGATACCTAAGGAGGACAAAATTATTCTCCTGGGTGATTTCAATGCAAGAGTTGGACAAGATTTGGATCTGCGGCCTGGGACTATTGGGAAAGAAGGAATTGGCAACAGGAACCAGAACGGAATCTAACTTTTGACTCTATGTGCAGTGCACAACCTTGTTATTACCAATACACTCTTTCAACAAAAAGATAAATTTAAAACATAATGGAGGCACCCTCTGTTGAACCACTGGCACTTCTTAGACCAGGCTTCCTCAACCTCGGCCCTCCAGATGTTTTGAGACTACAATTTCCAGCATCCCTGATCACTGGTCCTGCTAGATAGGGAATTCTAGGCCACAAACATCGGGAGGGCCGAGGTTGAGGAAGCCTGTCTTAGACTATGTAATTGTGCAAACTGAAGATTGCCGTGATGTGCTCCTTACCAGTGCCGGACAGATCACTGATTAATACAGTCCACAATGGTTATCATGATTATACCTCAAAACAAGCTTCAAGGAAGGAAATCAAGGCACAAAATGAACACTCAAGCCCTTCAAGATCCTATTAAGCGGGATTGCTTCCAAACAACTCTTAAGGACCATCTGCTTTCAGAGTTCCCTGATAACATTGAGGAACACTGGACCAAGCCGAAAACATCCATTTTTACAGCCTGTGAACAAACTATTGGATACCAAACCATGAAACACCAGGACTGATTTGATAAGAATGATAGTGAGATTGAATGTGTTATTGGCAAGAAAAGGAAGGCCTTTCAGATCTGGCAAAGAGATAGAAACTGCGGCACTAAGAAAAAACACTATGCCAATGCTAAGGCTGAGGTTCAAAGAAGAATCAGAGAACTACAGAACATCGGGTGGATTTATTATTATTATTTATTTAAAAAATGCTCAAGAGATCCAGCACTTAGCCAACACTCATGATTCACAGAGTTTCTTTAAAGCCACAAAAACTATCTATGGGTCAATAAATCATGGCACATGTTCCCTACGCTCAACAGACGGTGCCACACTTCTAAAAGATAAAGAAGCTGGAAAGAATATTACCAGCATCTCCTAAACCTCAACTCCCCCGTAGCTGCTGAGTTCCTCTCACAAATTCCGCAAAAACAAATTAGAGATGAGCTTGCAGTATCTCCAGATCTGGGAGAGCTGTGTTCAGCTATTAACCAACTGAAAAACAAAGCCAGGAGACCTGATGAGATACCTGATGAAGTCTTCAAAGTGGGCAGAACTGAACTTACACAACAACTTCACAAGCTCATCGAAAAAAGATGGGAGAGAGAGATGCCAGCAGACTTTAGGGATGCCAAAATTATCAATCTCTTTAAAAAAAGGAGATAGAACGCATTGCAGAAACTATTGAGGCATCTATTTAGTAGCTGCGGCCAGCAAAATTCTTGAAAGGATCTCAGCAAACCATCTCCTAACTATATCCGAGGCTACACTTCCTGAATTTCAAAATGGTTTTTGACTTTCTAGGGGGACAGCAGACATGATTTTCACTGCTCCACAGCTTCAGGAAAAATGCAGAGAGCAAAACTAACCCCTGTATTTGGCGTTTATTGATCTGACTAAGGCCTTTGACACTAAATCATAATGCCCTGTGGACTGTCCTTCTGATAATCAGCTGCTCAGATAAATTTGTGAACATCGTTTGGTTCCTCCATGATAATATGACAGCAACAATCACAGATAATGATGGTTCTCAAAGTGAACCATTCACAGTGGGATCAGGTGTTGTGTTATCCAACTCTATTTATTATTTTCATTGCCATGATCTTACACATTGTCGAAGAGAAACTCCCCATCAGAGCAGAACAGATGGAAAGCTCTTTAATCTGAGAAGGCTGAAAGCAAAGAGTAAGGTTACCATAACTTCTGTCATAAAGCTTCAGTCTGCTGATGTCAATGTAGCATGTGCACACTCAGAGGATGACCTCCAAACCATCCTAAATATCTTTGCAGAAGCTTACAAATAGCTTGGCCTATTGTTCAACAAAGTGCTGCACCTCTGCAATGCCACAAATCCAAATCAATGATGTAACGTTGGAAAGTGCTGATCACTTCTCCTACCTCAGCAGTTACCTTTCCACAAGGGCTGACATCCAGCATCGCCTGAGCTCTGCGAGTGCAGCTTTCTCCCAATTGAAGTGCAGAGTTTTTGAGGACCAGGGCATTCACAGGGAAACTAAATGCATATTTACATAGCTATTGTATTACCAGCCTTACTGTACGCTTGTGAAACATGAACCACTTATAAACACCATCTCCAACTCCTTGAAAGATCACATCAACGGTGTCTCCGAAAAATTCTACATATCACTTGGGAAGACAGACAAACTAATGCCAGTGTACTGGAGAAGCAAAGATCACCAGTGTTGAAGCAATGATTCTTTAACATCAACTTCACTGGACTGGTCATGTTGATCGGATGCCTGATTATCGTCTTCCAAAGCAACTACTCTATTCCAAACTTAAAAATGGAAAGTATGATGCTGGTGGTCAACAAAAGAGGTTTAAAGAAAAGACTCTCTCAAGGCAAATTTTAAAAAATATAGGCTTAACACCAACAATTGGGAAACACTGGCCTGTGAGTGCTCCAACTAGAGAACAGCCTTTACCAAAGGTGTCATGGACTTTGAAGATGCTCGAACTCAGGAAATGGGAGAAATGTGCTAAGAGGTTTGGCAAACCCTCACCATGCCTGGAAACCTATGTCCCCACTGTGGAAGGACATGTGGATCCAGAACTGGCCTCCACAGTCACTTACAGACTCATTGTTAAGACCGTGTTCATGGAAGACAATCTTACTCGACTATGAGAGATGGCCAAAAAAGAAGAAGACCTCTTTATGCAAACCTCAGCAAATAGCTGCATCCTGATTGGCTAGGCATTTCCAATTTCAAGGAGATTAGACTATCTGGAGACCTGGTGAGTGTCATTGTCCTACCTAACACTGTTTTTCTCTGGGAATTGGGGGTGGAGTTGTGCCATGAAAACTGTGAACTGACTTTTCCTTTACAAATCCTTTATTGCTATCAGTTTTCTGTAAAACTGAATGGAGCCATTCAGGAGCCAGGATTCTAAAGCACCTCATTTTGTTCTTTTTCTTTCTAACTCACTGCCAGAATGGAGAGAAAGCATTTCTAAACAACAGCAACAACACAACTGCATCAAGATTGCAGCACCATCATACCATCTCTTCTCCCTATTTGGGGAAAAGCAATGATTATTAAGAATGATTAACACAGCACTGTCTTCTAAGCTGTGCACAAACATCATGCTAATGAGTCATCACAGCGGTCCATGGGGTAATGACACTTTTGTTCATGTTTCCTGAAAGGGACTGCAAGCAGGGTGAAATAGTATCGAGTAATTTACTCAAGGGGAGCAACAACCAAATAGGCTTCTGCAAGCAAAGTAATTTCTTCTCTTGGAAAGAAGTCACACAGTGAGCATACTTTACATGCTGAGGATTGGGCTGCAAGAGCTTCATGTTTCAAGTTGCCATGCTTTTCTGTGGCAGGGCTCCTGTGCCTTTAAGACAAAAATTCAACAGCCGTAGCATATGCACCATGCCAGGAAAGACTGTCAAACTTCTGTCTGTCCCACAGCTGTTACTTAAAGCCTTGATGAACCACCCTTCATTATCAAATTCCAGGGCAGTTTGAAACTTTAAAACAACAACATACTAAAATCATAAATACAATAATCTGCTAGTAAAGGCACCAAGAGCTCTGCCAGAAAAACATGGCAACCCTAGAGATGCTGCAGCCATAGAAACAGTGTCAAAGCAAGCAGCAGCAACCACCAGCAGCCTCATCCCCACTGCTTGCCTGCAAATGTAATGAGCTCCCATAGGCATTTCTGTACTGGACCAGGAGAGGAAACTTTGTCACTGGGAAGTAGAGGTTGCGCCAAAAACTGTATTCCCCATGTACCCACTGGGATTCCTTGCTTCCTTGCTAGTTAAGAGCTTGACCACTCCAGTAAGACCTAAGTACTGCCGCATCAGAAACCCATGGCAAAAACTACGTGGTCGATCCAATCCAATTATACATTTTCTGACCCACCACAGTCTGTACAATAAAAAATTCAAGACAGCCATGTTAGTGCTGACTTTGTTGTGTGCCACACACAGTGTCACATGATTTGGTCCTGCACTAGTGTCACAGCCTTTTGGTCAGAGGTCATCAGCTGCATAAATGTGGTTTTAGATACCTCCTTGAGATTTACAGATGCTAATGTTCAGACAATTTGACTGGCTTCTAAGAACACTTATGATGGCTAAATGTCTTAATGCTTCAGTACTGGAAGCAGAGGGGACGCGGGTGGCGCTGTGGGTAAAACCTCAGTGCCTAGGACTTGCCGATCGTATGGTCGGCGGTTCAAATCCCCGTGGCGGGGTGAGCTCCCGTCTTTTGGTCCCAGCTCCTGCCCACCTAGCAGTTCGAAAGCACCCTAAGTGCAAGTAGATAAATAGGTACCGCTTTATAGCGGGAAGGTAAACGGCGTTTCCGTGTGTTGCGCTGGTGCTGGCTCGCCAGAGCAGCTTTGTCACGCTGGCCACGTGACCCGGAAGTGTCTGCGGACAGCGCTGGCCCCCGGCCTCTTAAGTGAGATGAGCGCACAACCCTAGAGTCGGACACGACTGGCCCGTACGGGCAGGGGTACCTTTACCTTTTTACTGGAAGCAGAAGTCTTTCCCCCATACTGCAATTGTGCAGTGGACAGAGGACATGACTCAGGCGGCAACAAATAAGGTGACTTTCCATAAACATAAGAAAGATAAAACATTCTCTAATATTTGGACTCCTTATACAGTTCTGTTTGCTTGGATGTCTAACAGTCAGCTGGTTTGGACAACTAGCCATTCCCCACTTCTGCTCCCCTGTACACACAGGACTCATAGCCTTGATTTATTATGATTTAGTTTGTATTGTAGTGCTTGTTTCTGTTTTGAAAATTAAAAAAAGAAACTATTAACAGCAACAAAAAAGAAAAACTCCCTCAACAGTCACAAGTACTGTAATTCTTTAATAGAACCAACTAAATATCACAGAATTGTGAGTTCTCTAAAACTCTTCATGAAGCAAGATGCTGAATAAAAGCAGATGGGGAGAAAAAAAGGAGGGGGACTTGAAGCTGGGTAAAGTTCGGAAACAGGGAACCAAAATGAACAAAGAGGGTAGAGCAACTCCCCTTTGAAAGAAGGGTTACAACATTTGGGGCTTTTTAGTTTAGAGAAAATGTGAGCAAGAGGAGGCATGACTGAAGCGTATAAATTTATACACGGTGCGGAGAAAGTGGAACCAGGAAAGTTGTTCTCCTCTCATGATGCCTGAACTCATGGGCATCCAGTGAAACTTAAGGTTGGAAGGTTCAGGACAGATGAAAGGAAGTACTTCTTCATACAGTACATACTTGAACTATGGAACTCACTTCCACAAGAGGTATGGACAGCCACCAACTTGGATGTCTTTAAAAGAGTATTAGACAAATTAATGGAGGACAAGGTTATCGGCTGACTACTAGCCAGGATGGCTGTGTTCTACCTCTACTGGCAGAGGAAGGATGCCTCTGAATACCACTTGCTGGGAATAGCAAGTGGGGAGAGTGCTTTTTCATTCAGGTCCTGCTTTGGGCTTCCTATAGGTGTTTGGGGTTGCCAATGTGAGAAGAAGAAGAGTTTGGATTTTATATCCCGCTTTATCACTACCCTAAGGAGTCTCAAAGCAGCTAACATTCTCCTTTCCCTTCCTCCCCCATAACAAACACTCTGTGAGGTGAGTGAGGCTGAGAGACTTCAGAGAAGTGTGACTGGCCCAAGGTCACCCAGCAGCTGCATGTGGAGGAGTGGGGACGCGAACCTGGATCACCAGATTACGAGTCTACTGCTCTTAACTACTACACCACACTGACTCTCAAACCACACTGCCTCTCTGAGAACAGGAAGCAGGGCTGTTGGATCAGTCAGCACAAAAAAGGTCCCAATGTTTTCCTCCTGGTTTAATTCATATTCACCACAGCCACCAGTCTGCCATTGTTGATTGCAAGGGAACAAATTGGGCAGATGCACTGGAGGGGTAGAGATACAAGGAGATTTGGTAACAAGATTCCCTTGGGCTGATCTATGCGTTTCTGATAAATAATAATAATCCCCCATCGAGGGATGGGGTTACCTCAGTGCACAGTGACAAACCTACGTGACTGATCTAGAAGAGTGAGGATAAAGTCAATCCCATGTGCCTGTCAGAAATTCCCTCACAACTGACAGAATGGAGTCCCAGCCTCAAAACTCATCTAGCTTCTTCCATAGCCACAGTCCTGGATGCAAACAGCCCCCAGACATTTGTCTGCCTTCTGCTTTCTCCTTGTCACATATCTCATGTCTCTAAGCTTCTGTCTACATTACATCTAACTCTCTGTTTTAAACTCCTGCCTTTTATCTACAGAGTGGGTCCCCATTCAATTGCTTTTTCACACTTTGAGCCTGTGTGTTGTCTGAATGGTTCATCCCTACCCCGCCTGCTATCACCTCCAAGGAAATTAGCCTGACTTTATTAACTTCTTAACACATGTTGAGTCCTTCAGATTTAGACATGTCAAATACACAGTTTAAGAAGTTACCTGGCTTAACTAGTTTTTTAATTCATATTAAAATATTAATTCCAGAGGATGAAAAGTGTCCAAACACATCTTAATATACATGGGAATTGAGTACATTCTAACACTTGAGGGTCTGATACTGTTTTAACACACAATCTTTAATTAAATTCTAACATTTACTGATCCCAGGAATTTAACACCCACAAACTCACAACAATACTATATATTTAACTAGTCACAGTTTGCTTCTTGCCAGTTGCCCTGGGCTTACAAAGCAGAAAGATAAGGCACACACTCTGGCCGATGCCACCAGTCAAGGGACCATGGATCACCGGGAGGCTACTCCTGCCGCCACCCACAAAAATACATCATAGCAGGGGAAG
This sequence comes from Podarcis tiliguerta, assembly GCF_965153285.1. NCBI lineage: Eukaryota > Metazoa > Chordata > Lepidosauria > Squamata > Lacertidae > Podarcis > Podarcis tiliguerta. The sequence continues at coordinate 53,734,373 of NC_139534.1, forward strand.
ATCACTCTGGCCCCATCCATCAGCCAGAAAATGAGCAGCATTCCCGCTTCCTGCCTGAAATGATTCTGTTCCAGAGCTTGATTTCCTGTTCCCACCCCATTGCTTTTTCAGTGTGTCTATTAGATTGCGAGCCTGCACACAGTCTTACCTTTTTTTCAATATCTATACAATTCTGAGGGGGGGGGAGGAATCACTTTATGTAGGTGAGCAACAACAACAATATAAGTAGAAGCATGTTGTGGAAATAGTTGTCTCTTGCGATATGTTAAATATGCAGCTAATCCATTCCCTTTCATAGGTAATAGCGTTAATGCCCCATACATTCCAGGCCCCATACGTTCCAAACCAACCATTCTTCCTGATCAGACACCCGTCCTCCCTGCTTCTGCCTTCCCGAGTGGAGCTCTTTCCCTAAATATCCCCAGGGGCTTTGGCAGGCCAGGCTCCTCCCGGACCACCACCTCCCCCTCTCATTGCCTCTCCTTCTTGGCATGCAGGCACCCGGCATGCGGGGGCACCTGAGGCCCTGCAGACAAAGGCAGCTCTGTGGGCCCCATTGGCTGGGAATTGCCTTTATCCTTTGTTTAGAGGAACACTTGTCATTTGTTTCTTCACGCACCAGGCCCTGCTCTGGCGGCCTGTGTTCCTTTCTTTCTTTTGTGTGCTCTCTCCCCACTCTCACTTTGTAAACAAGTAAATGGATTAGGAAACCCTTGCAGGGGATGGCCCCACTGTCTTCCCTGCACAGCATACCCAATGAAACAGAACTGGGCTGCCCCTGTCCACATGACCACTGGCACAATCCCATTGGGAGACAACAGGCCAAATCTTCAGACAACAACAACAACAAGCGAATACTTAGCATTTACATAGAGGTTTAAGCATGTTCAACAAGCCTGAAAACATTGCCTCAGTAATCCTTACAAGAACTCTCTGGGGAGAGCCTTCCCAAACGAGTGCAAATACCCTTCCCGCCTAATTTCAGAGAGTGGGTGCATTTGCAGAAAGGCCTCCAATCCGGGGGGGGGGGCACTTATGCTTCATTCAGGAAAGGAGGAATCACGTCGCCAAAATGAGAGTCAAAAAGAGAGAACACATGTGCATTAAATCCACATATGAAGCGTGCTGAAATCATAGATGCATAATTGCTATCATTTAAATAGAAATACGGTACATGGGTGGCGCTGTGGTCTAAACCACTGAGCCTAGGGCTTGCCGATCGGAAGGTCGGCAGTTCGAATCCCCGTGACAGGTGAGCTCCCATTGCTTGGTCCCTGCTCCTGTCAACCTAGCAGTTTGAAAGCACGTCAAAGTGCAAGTAGATAAACAGGTACTGCTCCGGCAGGAAGGTAAATGGCGTTTCCGTGCGCTGCTCTGGTTTCGCCAGAAGCGGCTTAGTCATGCTGGCCCCATGACCCGGAAACACTGTCTGCGGACAAACGTTGGCTCCCTTGGCCAGTAAAGCGAGATGAGCACCACAACCCCAGAGTAGTTCGTGACTGGACTTAACTGTCAGGGGTCCTTTACCTTTACCTTTTAAATAGAAATAAAGTACATCTCACCATAGTGGGGAAGGCTCTGGCTAGGTGAGCTGTGTGCCTGCTCAGACAGCGGTCTAACTGTGGAGGGCGGCTTTCCCTTCTTACACATTATTAAACCAGGCTTGGATCAGACAGCCTGTTAAGTTGTGGGCGAACATATCAGACGACACAGCAATTCTTCAACAGCTCTTGTTTATTCAGAGGCCAGAATAGAACTGAACTGAAGAGCTCAGTCAGCCTGCTTATATAGAGCTCCAGAACAATGTAACTGTTGCAACTTTCTAAAACTATCCAATCACTGAACGTCACTTTCAATCCTTCATTTGCATACAAACTATCCAATCACTGAACGTCACTTTCGATCCTTCATTTGCATAACTATCTACAGTATCCCCCTGCTGGCCCAGGGTGAGAACTTCAGTGCATAACACAGCCCTTCAAAAAGATGGCTTACCTCTGTACAGAACACACACGGCTACCTTGCCTCCAATTACCTTAATGCATGGGCAGGGATATGTGGAAAAAGGTCTTCCCGCAGGTACGCACATCACAAGCTGTTGTGGGCTTCAAAGGGAAATGGACCAGCAGCCAGAGCAAATGTTTCCAAAACTATTATGACGACGGTAACATGTTTAAGCAGAATGCAAGTAATAACCATGGAACCAAAGAGCTGAAAGAGACCATGAGCTTATCCATGCCCCCTGCCCCCCGGGAGAATGCAGAGAATGGTGTCTGAAGGCAGACTATGCTATTACATTGTGAGGCAAGACTCAGCCTGGTCACATGGTGCTAGGCAAGGTCATTAGCCAGTCCTTACCTGGAGACAACTGGCACAACAGGTGTACATTAACATTTCTCCACTCATTTATATGCCAGCCATCTGAAATTATTGTAAATTCTACACATAGAACAGTCACAGGCCTATCCTGGAGATTATTTCTCATTCATTTTTCTGGTTTCTTTTGTTTTCTTTCTATAAAGATTGCGAACAATCATGCCAGGAAGCAAATGAAAAAGCCCAAAGAAAGTAGCTTTGTCTATAAGCCACAATCTGATTCTTCTGATCCGATTTCAGGCTTTTCAATAGAGTTAAACAAAACCAAACTGGTTGTGTAACTTGCAATTCCGCCCCCACCCCTTGCTTCTGCCTCAGCAAATACAGTATAAAAGGTTTAACAACACAGAGCTTGATTAAGGGAATACAGAAGCCTTAAATGACAAAGCAGTTATGCCCACAGCAGGAGTGGGGAGAAAAGAAGGAGCCAACAAAACACAGATCAGGCCACGAGTCTATGAACCACGTTTCCAGCAGGTCTGATATACAAAGGCCTTAGCCTGCCAAACCTGTGCTGGGAAACGGCTTTAGCAGCAGTCCAGTCCAACTGCTGGACAAACTTGGGAGAAGGGATAAGCAGAGGTCTGAGGCAAATGGATCCCCCATACTTATTTGAGGGAAAGAATGTGCTTCCAATGTGCTCTAAAGGTATACTGTGTACGTAGCCATAGTCACCCCCCTACAAGCATTTCAAGTTTTCTTCAGTGCAGAGATCGAGGGTGTTTTCAGATGGCCATGCACATGACACCATCAGCTTTTTGCAATCAACCCATGTCCCTGCTTCCTTTCACCCATTTCTTCACCAAACATGGAAAATCCAAATTTTGTAAAAGGTCTGGGACAGCATCACAAAAAGGTGCAGATGTTTCTTTGCACTTTCATTCCTTAGCTTGAGGAGGGTGTGGTTTTGACACAGGCAGTAGGGATGGGTGAAATATGTCAGTTTTGGTTTCTCTCAGTATCTCATTTCTCCAGACATCACTTCTCCAGATTCTCACATCAGTTTACAAATTTTTGTTTTTTTTAAATCTTAATGAAAATTGACCAGCATTTTACCATAAATTTCTCCTAACGTACACATTCTTGCAAAGCAATTTCCCCCAACTTAATGCATTGTTGTAACTTATTTTCACAGATATATGAATTTTTACACACACTTTGTCCCAGTATATGCATTTTTGCACATTACTTGTCCGGAGAACTGCATTGCAAAATTCAGAGATACACACATTTCGAAGGATGGCTCTGTTTCGGTTCATGTATTGTTCTGGAAAGTGGGAATTAGGCAAGTTCACCGTTAAATGTGAACTGAATCACATTTCTCCTCCATCCCTAGGGAGCAGTGACATTCTGGGTAACTTTCCTCTTCTGGTTCCTCCTCACTTGATTGCACCCAAACCATTTTGCTTCAGCTTGCCATTTCTTTTACTGTATCTGTACAAATAATTGTTCCGAAGCTCAGAACCTCCAAATAGTGAATGTGGACATGTTGCTACAGCTTGTTGCTTAAATTTTTTAAAACATTGAATTGAAGGTCTTCAATAATTCTGGTATCTATTTATAACAAACCACCACTATAAATGATTCTGACCTTAAAGTGAGGTGGTATCTGGCAATTACATTTAACCTGTGTCTTTATATGGAACACTTAGGTCATGTTTTTCATTCATATGATGCTAATTAGCTTGTGCCAGCAGAAAACTTAACTTCTTTCTTGGCAAAGTGGAACCCATTTTTATAATAAAAAGGAAAGGTTTACAGAATGCTGAAGTGCCTTAATTTCAAAATACAAAAAGGCAATGCCAGATGGGAAGGGTGGCACTTCCCTTCATAACACAGCAAAATCTAGCAAAAGGTGGTCCTGTATTACAAAGCCTGTCTATGTCCTCAGCTCTCCAGTTTCCCTTCTAGTTGGCATTTTCTACATGCACAAAGTTAGATGAAGACTTATGCAACTTGCTAGGGCCAGTGGGTTGCATGCATACTCAAAGTAGGACCACTGAAATAAATGGATCTAAATGAGTCATGCCTTTTTTTTTTTTAATGAGTCTACTCTAAGTAGGACTAACATGGAACACAAGCCAATATGATTACAAATAAAGAACCGTTGGTAAAGGGAGGGGAGGACTGACCACTGCAAATCAGAATTTTGAGGTTTCTAGTGGAATTTAAAATAGAAATAAAATAAGTGCACACAGGTCTGTGCAATGCCTGCCTACATCTCAGCAACAACAAATAGTTGTGAGTGGTGAGAGTGATGAGGAGAGCAGTGGATGAGCTCTTTTTATTACAAACATCCCAGCATGATCTGCTCACTGCTGTGAATAGGGAAAGAGTACCGTCAAATAGCAACAGTTCAGGATGGTGTGGATTGTCCAAGGCCATTTTACAACCAACAAACAATGGACAAACAATGGCCTTATGCTCACAAAGGCAGCATCAGAAAGCATACATACACACAACCATACACAGTCACCAATTCACACTCAAATCTAGGGTCTGGATAGAAATATGTGTTTTAAGTGATAGGCATAATTTTGTCATAACATCGCTTTTTAAAGAAAAGATGATTAAGGCATATTACTGACTTTCCCAAATGCCTGGGATTTTTTTCCTCAGAAAGATTCTACCTCATTTGGGCTCAATTCAATCCCATTAACTCTTGGATGAAATCATCATCATAATTTTACATTTGAATTTGGAGTCAGTGAAGGATATTTTGCTGCTGAAATCTCAGCTGGGTGGATCCTTTCTCTAGGCACACACTGGATCACAAAAAAATAATAACGAATTAATAGTCAGAAATAAGCTTGTTAAAAGAGTAGGTTAGGTATTGCTTTGTCTGCCAGTTTCACTAGAAAGTTAGACTACATGTTTTATGGGCATCATCCTGATTTATTTCCAGGGAGATTAGATTGCTTTGGCTATTTAATGGGAAGTAAGTGCTTTCCCACCCTTTCCAGTATACTTCCCCATCACGTTGCTTATCACAGAAAGTCTGATATTTTGCAGAAGTGGAATGATTGCAAATGACCTCCCAATCTATAATTGTGCAGCCTGGGTTTTCCAGTATGTGATTGGATCCCACCCTAAAGTAGCGACAGTCTAGCAGCAAAACAAGAAGTTTGAAAATTTCATGAATGATGTAACACAAATTTTCGAAGGCAGAGGCTCAAATAAATGAGTCATTAGGGCTGGACAAGCCCATAGATGCACATGGGTCCCAATAAAATCTCAAGCTTTGCAAACAAGTGTTGGATTTGCATTATGCCATAGTAGAGATGTTGAGAGTTTGTCAACCTCAAAATAGTTGGGGTGGTATTTGATTGTTATTCATTTCATATTTGAAACTTCTCTCTCTCGCTCTCTCTCCTTTGGAACTTATTATTTATAATCAGGCTTGGTAGTTTCTTCTCCTTCCAAACAACTTGAAGAAACAAAGACATGTTCAAAATGAATAGACCCTCCAACAAAGCAAGGTTCAAGTTTGAGGTGGCCCTAGCAAAATACTGGGTTGTGAGGCCTCTCCTTTGTCAGGGCTTATCTTGCTGTGGTGATAGGACTTTGAACAGAATTAGAGGGATAGGTCTACCCTGTCCTTACATTTCCCACAATTCCTCAGAGATGCTGAGGGAAATTAAAATGGTGGCAAACAGCAATGGGTCCCCACAGGTGCCCCAAGACAGCAAGTTCTGGCCCTGGCTGTTTTTCACTTCATCTATGAATTTGATCTTAAAGAGTGAAAGTCCTATCAGCCAAAAGAAAAGCATAGGACTCTAGTTACTATACAGTGGTGCCCCGCAAGACGAATGCCTCGGAAGACGAAAAACTCGCAAGACGAAAGAGTTTTTCGTTTTCTGAGTTGTTTCACAAGACGGATTTCCCTATGGGCTTGCTTCGCAAGACGAAACGTCTTGCGCCTTTTTTAAAAAAACCGCCAATGCATTCCTATGGGAAACCGTCAATACACATTGGTGCTTCGCAAGACGAAAAAACTCGTAGAACGAAAAAACTCGCAGAACAAATTAATTTCGTCTTGCGAGGCACCACTGTACCAGTATACAAAATTTGCCATGCCAGTTTTCATGGTCACCTGAAAACAATCATCTTGAACTCTCCCAGCAGTAACTCAAGCATTATTGATTACCTAAGTAGAAATGTTGTTTCCTACAATCTGAATTTTCAGATTCATTTGCGGGGCAGGGCTTTAGGCAGTGGGAAACTCAATGTAATATGCTAGTACAAACTTTGTAAAATTATACAACAGGAGACTGAGATGTAGAAAGAAGAAACATTGACTTACTTTTACTACAACCAAAGTCAAAACAGCTTCTACCATAGGTTTCAGCTCTCCACTGGTGTTCCACAGAATTGCTTCCCTCCATGCACCCACGCCTGGAATACTTTGGTTCCTGCTATCCTTACATTCTCCACCCCTTCTTAAGAGGCCTTTCTCATTCTGATTTTGTGTAGTCCATCCTTACACATGTTCCCTAGCAAGAAAATCCCAGTGAGTTCAATGAAGCTTAACCCCAAGTATGCCTTTTGGAGGAGGGGGAATACCTACCAACCTGGAAGGTCATTGAAATGTATGTTGGAAATGGTTAGACAGAGATTAGGTTCTAATTTTACTCCTCTTTGTTTTTTCATGGGCCTCATTTTGCATGGCATTTGTTTTGAAATCCTGCCTTGAATAGGGGTTGGTACTTGCATTTTAAGGTCGTACGTTTCCCCTCTGTTCCACTTTGTATCTATTTAAGGGCAGCTGCTGAGTGCCAGGCAGAGTCAAACGCTTTTCTGAAGTCAATGAAGCGAGCAACTATTTAGCCCTGGGGTGCAAGTATTTTTAATGTGCAGATGTGGCCGTGGCTAGTTTTCAAGTCTAGAAGCCAATACTGTTAAGTCACTTGCATGTGTCATAGCTAGGATCAACAGTAGTGAGCGAACATCCCTTCTGCAACAGAAAATATCTAATTAAAAACCTCCTCACAAACAAATCTAGATTAAGGGCCTCTGCAGGTTGGTGTCTGTTGTTTTTTTGTGTGTTTTGTTTTGTTTTGTAGGTATATGCTGCACATTTCCCACATTGCTGCATTTGGAGAAGAGACAAAAGTAAACAAACCAAGAACATTTGTGGTTTGAAAAGTTACAGGATTTCATCAGAAAACTACTCGACACTCACTGTATGGAAACAAACCAGAACGTTTTCACTGAATTTTTTGTAGGTGCAGACAGGATTGAAAGCCTGAATGTGTATAATCCCTCAAATACCACCATGAGCGCAAATCATCCAGACTGCTCAATAAAAAGGACGTCTGGAGGAGCATATAGTCTAAAAAACCACGCAAGCTTTGTGCAAGCAGTTCAGGATGAATGCTCAATAAACAGGTCAAGTTCAGCATGACTGGCATGTGATAAGGGTCCTACATCCTAACCCTGCTCCATTTCAAGTTATCTGAAAGTACCCCTGGGAGAGGGAGAGAGACTATCGACACTCCTCTGCAGTTGCTTTGCTCTCTCTCAACACACATCCTCTCCCCTTCGACCTACTTTCTTTCTCAGGGGTGATTTATCCTGGGGAAGTAAAAAAGGGAGCAGCACAGATAGGAGAATGTATTCCATTCCTGTGTGACACAATGCATGCCACCACCAGTATATTAAAAAAGAATGTACCACGCAGGAGGGAACTCTCTTTTACAGAGTGCCCTCATCATCTTTCCTCACCCAGTTGTTTCCCCACCAGCTGGATAGATGGGCTGACACTTTAACCACTCTCAATCTTCCCAGACTCTGGCTTCTTCCCCTTTCAAAACCTGGCTCAGCTGGCCTCCCTGGAACTGGAACAGCCCTCCCCGCCCCCTGCCAACATCCATCACCATGTCTTCTGGTTGTCTTTACCTATCTCAGCTGACTGTACAAGCACTCCCAGGTTTGGGGCTGGTAAATGTCAGTTCTGAATATCCACTTTCGTTTTGGAAATGGAGAAGATTTTCCAGAGAGGCTGCCAGTTGTGGGTGGGGGGCATGGGAGGATATGAGGACTCCTCACACTTAGGATGCCAAAAAAATAAAAATAAAAACCAGCACTCCCATGTAAGTGCCTCTTTCTTTCTTTTATAATGCATTATGGATGATGTCATCTGAGAAGAGTCTTGGGTCACTACTCCAATAAAATCTGACATTTAGTCCTGCTAAATGTACCACTACATTAGTCGTCATACCATAAGCGTGAAATACCGAGTAATTTTCAGCTGCCCTTTCCAACCTGTTAGAAGAATATACTCAGTAACAGGTGTGCAGTCCCAAAGATTCTGTACACCTATCTGGTAAGAACCATGGCTTCTTAGGTTAAAGCCTCAAGGAGTGAACAAAGGCCAAGTAAAAGTGAAAAAATGGGGGAGGCGTCTCATGCATTCACGAGATTATTTCTCCACTCTGAAGGTCTGGGTCTCTAAAAGCATTTGCAGTACTTCCTCATATTTAACCAGGGCCAGTCCAAGACACCCTGCTGCCTGAGGCAAAGGGCAAGATGGCCTCCCCCTCCATTCCACATGCAGAATGTCCTGAGCATGCCCTGCCCAAGGAGGACAAATGGCTGGTAGTTGACAAAGCACACACAAAAGCACACTTCAGACAACTAAGTAGCTGGCATCCCCTCCCCAGGCTTGTGCTCTGAGCTGGACAGTTAGAACGACAGCGTAACCATGCCTCCACTCAAACTTAAGTACTCTTGTCTGACGGCACACCCACAAGCAGCCTGAGACTTCTCCTGTACAGAAATTGCCATGGTGACTGTCTCTTCAAGCTCCTCCTGGTCCTGCGGGACAGCAGAAGAGGGGATAAAGGGGATTCTGTCACCACCACCCCTCAGGCACCATCTCATCCTCCACTCCTGGCACGTCCTGCCTTTTCTTCAGCATGACTCCTGTGCCATGTCTTGCACCCCCTCCCTCCAGCTCTGGCTCCGCCCTTGCAGGACGCGCAAAACCCACAAACCCACTGACCCCTTCCCCTGGGTCAGTCTCTGGCCCCACAACTGCCTGCACCCACTCCTCAGTGCCTTGCCAATCCCTGACACAGAAGCTGACTGGCCTGGAAATTGACTCCTTACTTCGGCAGCATCAACAGAACATTGCCTTCCACCACACCTGAGGGGAGCAGACTAACTTGTGGGGCACAGAGCAGGCTATGTGGTGCACATAGGCTGTCTTCCAACATAGGGAACAGGCTAGGATGCTCAGGAGGAATGGCACTGCTCCACCTCACACCCCATAATCTGTTGCCTGAGGCAGCCACCTCACTCTGCCTAACGGTAGGCCTGTCCGTGCTCATAAATGCTTGTAACAGAAGAAATATCTGTAAAGAATCCTAAGCAGATGGTTCTTCTCATTGAAGTGCACCAAGCACAAGGCCAGCAGAGATCCCTCAAGTAAACAATGATTCACCAGCTGAGAGGCCTTTAGTTCACACCTCTGTGGAAATAACTCCAGATAAGTATCTGAAGGGTGGAAAGGGGTAAACACTCACTGCAGGCTGCAGTTTCCCAGGTGTTTGCACTCCAATCCTGCATCATCAACCTCATACCATGATGTGTGGGTGGGGAAAGCTTGATGCGGAAGAGAGAGCTATGCTGCGGAGGAAATGGCCTGCTTGTTATTTTCTCCTCCCTTTCACAAGCAAGATACATAGTGCTGGAGAGGGGCTGCAGGCAGCCAAAGATAGAAGATAGCTTCACAAAATAGCAGGACATTGATACAGGCAAGCGGGTAGATGCTGATGAAGACTTGCTAGTGTTGACTGTCTTTTAATTTTACAGGCCACATGAATTCTGCTGTGCTCCAATGATTCAGCACTGAGCACTTAACGGTCCAGCCTTTCTCAACCTGTGGGTCCCCAGATGTTGTTGAACTACAACTCCCATCACCCATAGCTAGCAAGGCCAGAGCTCAAGGATGATGGGAGTTGTAGTCCAACAACATCTGGGGACCCACAGGTTGAGAACCGCTGAAACCAATATTTATCCTGCCCTTCTTTCCAAAGGAGCTCAAGGTGGCAAACCTATAAGTAATAAAAACAATTATAAAATATTCTTAAAACATTCAACCAATGATTTCAAGGTTGCCAGGAACAGTATATTTCAGTCATCGCATGTCTGGGTAACCAGGAATGCTTTAAAATTCCTCCTAAAAGTGAATAATAAAGGAGGCAGATACAATAAGGGAGGCAGGCCCTGTGACGGGTCAATGCCAGGCAGGCATTCCACAGTTACAGCACCACCAGCCAGGCCTCACCTGCCAATCGTAGAGTCCAAGATGGTTGATATTAAGAAAGGCACTCTTTTAGGTACTTGTGTCCCAAGCCATTTAGGGCTCTGTGCGCTAGTACTGTCACATTTCATAAGGTAGATTACACAGAGAAAGCACATGTGATAGGAAAATGTGACACTCCTGAAATAAATAATAATAATAAAAAAAAACCATTGGGAGAAAGTGTTTGTGTCCGTGCAAAAACTCGTTGCAAATGGTGCAATAAAACCACTGTAAAAAACAAAAAACAAACTACTGCTGAAACAGCAATGCCTTTCTCACTTTGCAAAGAGCACCCAAGGTCAGAGGTAGGATGAGTTAAGTCTCAGTTTGCACGCACACCCTTTCTAGATTAAAGGAGGGCACGGCTGAGGGAGCCACGTCCACTGATGCCAAAACCACTGCCCCAAGACCACCAAACATTGCCATGTTCTGACAGCAGACCACTCCTTGAGATGGGGAAAGGATTCAGGAGCCCTGATTTCTGGCAACTCTGGTGTCCTTTTTGTGAAAGTGGCTACCAGCATGTGTTGCTCTGAGGTAATCAGCTGATCAAGAGGGGACTACATATAAGCAAACCTGCTAGGCCTGCTAGCCAGAAGTTCCAGACTGTGGGCTTCCTTAAAAGAAAAAGAAGAAAGACTTGAGCCCTTGCAGAGAGAAAAAGATAAAAAGCAAAACCCTGTCCATAAATTAGAGCTACTGGCGAGCAGTGAGGTGGCAAAGTTTGCTGATGATGGTTGAAACAACAACAAAAAGGATTGTGAGGAACTCCAGAAGGACTTTGTCAGGTGAATGGGCAAATAGCAAATGCTATTCAATGTAAGCAAGTGTAAGGCAATACATAATACATATCTCCTTGGCAGGGGCGTACGAAATGGGGGCAGAGGGTGCAGGCTGCCCCGGGTGCCACTCTCGGGGTGTGTGGGACAAGATGGCCCCTGCCTCCCCCCAGCTGTAGAGTGGCCGAGGATGCGCACAGTCAGTATGGGCACCGCTCTTGCGTCGTCCCTATGGGCTGCCTCTTGCACAGCAACCGTACGGGCTGCCACTCTTGCGTGCTGTCCATACGGGTGTCCATACGGGCTGCCTCTTGCATGGCGACTTTACAACCGGCCTCTTGCATGGCGACTTTACAACCGGCCACGCATGCGCAGTCCGTACGGGATGCCGCTCACACGGCAGCCCCAATGGTCGCTGTGCAAGCAGCAGCCCATACGGACTGCGAATGTGCGGCATCCCATAACGGAAGTGTGCACATGCGACATCCTGTACAGAGTGCGCACACGCAGCAGCCCATGCGTACACACTCTGTATGGGATGCTGCATGTGCGCACTCCGTACGGACGTTGCATGTGCACCACCGGGCGGTTTGCCCCGCCCTTCGGCGTCCCACCCCAGGTGCCAGAGAGGGTTCCTCCGCCACTGCTCCACGGGAGCTAATATGACCAGAAGACGATCAGAAGAGAGTACTTATCTAGACTCCCCTCCTCCCGCTAGCTGGGGGGGGGGTGAAAGGTGTTTCTGCATCTGCAAAGAATAGACTGAACTTTGAGAATGAGAGAAAGAAATACAGAGAGACAGGGAGAGCTGGGTGGGTGTGGGCAGTGGCGTAGCATGGGGGGTGCAGGGGGGGCCGGCCGCACTGGGCGCAACATCTGGGGGTTAGGGTTAGGGGGCGCAAATCCACGGGTTAGGGGGCGCAAATTACTTGGCTTGCCCCGGGTGCTGACAACCCACGCTACGTCACTGGGTGTGGGCACTGCAAACAACATTGGGTGTTGGTTATCTCCCCAGAGATTTTGTGTGGGAACAGTGTGCTTTCACAGTCTGTTGGAGTTTTTAAACTATTTGCATTCACCTAGGCTCTACCTGTTTATTCAAAGTAACTTCTATTTGAAATACTACCTGTTCCATGTACAGGACCAGCTAAACAGGCAGAACTGAGGAGCCTCAGTGCATGGTTGAGACCATGGGTAGGCAAACTAAGACCAGGGGCCGGATCCGGCCCAATCACCTTCTAAATCCGGCCTGTGGACGGTCCAGGAATCAGCATGTTTTTCATTAGTAGAATGTGTCCTTTTATTTAAAATGCATCTCTGGGTTATTTGTGGGGCATAGGAATTTGTTCATTATTATTTTTTTCAAAATATAGTCTGGCCCCCCACAAGGTCTGAGGGACAGTGGACCGGCCCCCTGCTGAAAAAGTTTGCTGACCCCTGTTTGAGACAGTGGATGGCACTAGCCTGGGAAAGCCTGGCTTAGAGTAAGGTGGACTCCCCATCCCAACTTTAGGAGTGTAGTCTAAGAGTGATAACCAAAGTAGGATGAAAAATGGGTAGAAGCCCCACCATAATGGACAATGGCCACTAAGTCACCAGAAAGTTGACCCTAGAATCCTTCATGGCAACTTCCATCCACCACAGAGAGAAATTCCAGACCCTTGAGGTGGAATCTGCATGCTGTCCTACGACTGAGTGCACAAAGCAAGCCCCACTCCACAAATCAGGATGTATAGTTGGACTGTGCCTTATTATACACCTTCCTGTGTAGAACTACCGAGTGGGCAGCCTATAGTCAGCCCAGGGCCTGCAGGTACTTCACTGAGAAAATGCCTCCTGCAATTAAAAGGCTCCTCACATGGGGGAGCTGCATACAGATCTAGGGCTTACTCAGTAGGCGTGACCTTTGGTGAGGCACAGCCACATTACTTCATACGGGGCAGTGCACATCTAACGTAGCTAGCCCAAAACAACTTACAGGCACTTGAATGTTCTCAGTTGAAATAGTATTTCACAATCCATGCTCGATCTGGGAAATATCACTGTTTGCTAGAATTCTATATGCATTTAGCCCAGGGGAGAGGGTGAAAACATGGCATCTTGAGAGCATCTTGGTCACTGCTGCTGGTCAGCAGCTGCTCGGTGTCCTTCTGGTGGGAAACTTCTGGTGTCTCCCTCCTCGCCCGAGTTTCGGTTGGCCTTCACTAGGGACTGAGTCTTTAGTGTACTAGGCCCTGCCCTGTGGAATTTCCTACCAGTGGAGGTTCCCTGCCTTCTTTCAGATGTCTTCTGAAAACGACGCTGTTTAGATAGCCTTCACAATATGATTTTTCCTTGAAACTGGGATCTACGGATGTTTTGTTGCTGTTTTAAGCTAAGCTTTATAGATACATATAGACTGATCTTATCGTGTTTCAAGTGTAAGCGCCTTGTTATATTTTATGAAAGAGCAGATTATACGTTTTCAAATAAATAAATAAATAAATAGGCATGTAAAATTAACATGGCTGCACTTTCCAATGTTTCGGTTACTAAGTCAAGTAAGCATGCTAAATTAGATCCCGCTTTATTTATGTCATTGCGATATGGTATGGAATGCTCTCAAATTTTTTAAAATGTCCAACACCCCCCCCCCAATCATTGCTGAAGTGTAGCATCTCTCATCAGAGTGGCAGAGCGTTTCAAGCTGGTGTTCAGGCAAGGGATTATCCCTACTCAACAGACGAAGCTCTAACCTGATGCTCATTGACATGAACGTGACCTCGCCAAGGTTGCACAAGGAATTTGTGACAGTTGGGAAGAGCAGCTGAGTCAGTCCACTCTGAGGACACCTGACTCCCTACTTACACCAGTTGGGAGTTTACATAGCCACATCTTCTCTTGAAATTATGCATGTGACTAGGGAAATGAAAGTTCTGCTTTCATCACCAAGCATGGTGACAGTAGTTAGACAGTGGGGCTAGAGATTCCCAAGTTCAGATCCCCAGTCTACCACAAATCTCACTGGTTGACCTTGGGCCAGCAGCTCTTCCTCAGTCTAGCCTACATCATAGGGCTGTTATAAGGATATGTTGTATGTGTAAAGGAGTGTGTGAAATCCTGTACGTTGCCCTGAGATCCTTGGAGAAAGCACAGGCCATAAGAACGTAAGAGCAGCCCTTCTGGGTCAGGCTAATGGCCCATCTAGTCCAATGTCCTAGTGGCCGGCCGGACGCTCATGGGAAGCCCACAAGCAGGACTTGAGTGCAGCAGCACTCTCCCTTCCTGAACTTTTCCGCATCTAGTATAAATGTAACAAAATAAAACACACCTGTATTTCCAGAGTTTTCAAAGTAACATCTCTACTGGGTGTGTGTGTTCATATGCAAGCCTACTGACAGCACCCAGCACCTTCATGCAGCTGCCAAACTGGCACATTTCACCAATCCTCTCCCCCACCCTGGGCACCTGGCTATTGGCTTACTTGGCAGTTGCAGGTGACCATTTTAATTTCCCACAATGCCCTGGGGCAATGCTATATTTTGGGGTGGGTGGGGAATTTAAATGGCTGTCCACTGCCGCCACTGCCAGGTGATCCCATGGCTTGGGTGGGGAGCTCTGACTAAGAAGTGGCCCCACCATGGTGCACTTTGCTGAAGGCTTCTATAAATCTGTAGTTGGGCCTGTGTGTTGCGACCCTTCCCCTGGGGAGGAAAAAAAGCACACCACCTCCCAGAACTGCAGTGGGGTGAAAAGGCTCTCTTTTTCAATCTCTTCAACTAAGACCACAGTGGCAGTTTTCATTCGGTATTCCATAGAGTTCTGGGATTCCTGAGAAGTCAGGATGGACAACTTAGAAGAAGTATAAGCTGAACTAGAGGCAGTATTCTAGGTAAAGGATTTTGCTTCTTACCATCTTATACAGATAGTGGAGTAGAACTCCAGACAACCAGGTGATTATTCTCTCCCTTCTGCCAAAAAATAATAGTAAAATTTTAAAAATGGTTTCAGATGTTGTGAGCTGTATTATTACAAGGCATCTGTAAACATGAGGAAAGTTCTGCACGTGTCAATCCATGATCTGCTTCACTGTTCAAAGGAGAGCCTCATTCCTTGTATGTAACCTGAAACCCGTTTGTCTCACAGCTGAAATGGGTCCCTCAATAGGCAACAGTGGGAGCCACAAGTTGGGATCCTAATTATCTATTTCTCCTTTGGCAGCACAATGCCATACCATCGCCACTGAGAATGGAGAGGAGCGGATAGAGATCACAGCAAGGTGCAGAAAGTCCTTGTAAGGCAAAGAGCTACAGACTGAAATCAAACAGATCCCTGCCCAATTAAACCACAACTTGCACCATTTCTACACAACACAGAGACACCTTGTGGTCGATTTATATATTCCCATTTTAATAACTTGTGTATGTCCCTGGCTGGCAATTAGTAAGTTTTGTCACTGTTGTTTTTGCTGCAACAGACCAACACGGCTTTTACCCCTCTGGAATTTGTCACTCAGTGTAAAATAATGAGCCAAGTTTCACTGTCTACATTCATTCCATGCACCGTGCTCTGCCAACCATTCCTGCTCATTCCACTAAGCAAGTCAGCTGATTCTGAGCTAGTTCCTGATTGGCCTCTCCCCCTATAACTGCCACACCCGTTTCCAGTTATCCCTGCTAGAACCTGGATTTGTGCTTTGCTTTTGGCCTTATGCTCCTAGGCCCCAGCAGTTGTATTGTTGCACACACACACCCCTGCGAGTGGTGCAAGATTTCAGGGGTTCTAGGACTCAGATTCAGTTTCCTTGGAATGGGGGACAGTGGAGACTGTGGTGTCTCAATGATATATAGTATGGTTTATTTACACATATATACAACCTCAGCCTAAGATGGAGGGGCTCACAGCATTAAAACCCCAAAAGGTCTTGCTCAGTGCTTTTTTCAATAAAAATAGGTGCTGGAACCCACCATGAAGTTGTTACAGTAAGTTGCCAGGTGACTCTGAGCAGCCCTCAACAGATGTTGGTTTGACAACAGCTGCATTCAAGGCCCACAGAGGTGCTAAAAACTATGACAAGCTGTCCCCTAGCTGGTTTGGGGGTTGTCCCTGGTTCTGGTGCAGGCCAAATAAATGTGCCCCTGCCTCCCTTATTTTCTTAAGATTCAGGGGGATGACTAGGGCAACTCGGAAGGACCCTCGCGTAAACCCATGTGTGCGCAACGGTAGAGCCCTGGCTGGAAGGCTTAGAGCCTGCCACCGCTACATGGGAGACAGATTGAAGACCAAGAAATACAAATTGGCCCCACCCCATAGCTTGACCATAGCTAAGAGTCAGGAGGACTCATACAGCTTTTTAAAAAGTGTAGACTCGCACAAGCTGGCCAGCTTCCGTTTTGACTTGAAATGTCAAAAATACATCAATTTTGTAACCTTTCCTCCTCCTAATGGCCTGGGACTGGATCACATCTGTGGCTCACTCAGTATATTCATCTACTCTCAGGCCCATGCCTTGTCATAGGGAGAGACTTCCAAACCTCGTGCAATTTGCAGGGTGGACTTAATCCTGTTTGAGCACTAATGCTGGGGGGAGCCGAACAGGTGCAGGTGTCAGGCCAGGTTGAGGAGGGGATTAGCTGGGAAGACATCCCTGCAGGTGCTCTGGTGTCTCTCTCCACATAATCTGACAAGGGACTAAACTAGTTACCACTAGCAAGGACGATAACATTTATCTGGGGTGCGGGTGGGGTGATGGCAACTTGCCATGGCAAGTTTCTCCTCTGTGGTGTTATTATTCAGGCATGTGTGTGCTACTGCTCACAGGAGGAACCAAAAGAATTTTTGCCATGCTGTTGGGGGCTACATCTTTTTAAAAACAAAATGAGATACTCTATTAAAGCTACATTCTGGATGAGAGCTAGCCTTGATAAAACTTGACACTGTTTTCCAGAACCTCCCCTCCCCACTAGCTCTTATGCCTGCTGCTTGAGTGGGGAAATCCTTGTGTGCAGTGATGTGTATCTTATTAGTATGAGAAACTAAGGATTGGGGGAAACATAGTGTGTGTTATTTTAGTTATAACACTGCCACCTTCCTCTTCTTCTCTTGACTGGCAACAGGGGCCACCTGGCTGCATGAGTCTGAATGACATATGTGCGTGTATATGCATTTGCACACCAGGCCTTTTCTCTGATAGTAACACCATTTGCTCACTCAGTTCCTGAGAATGCAGATGATGATTGTCCCTAACCATTTCCATAGCTGGCATTCCTGGCTCTTGTTTCCAGCAGTCCTGGTTTTCCCAGCTGCTGTTTTCCATTGACTTTTAACACCCTCTTGTCACACAGTGGCTTTGCAATCATTTTGAGGTCTGAACTGATGAGGTGCCGTCGTCTCACCTGGCATAGATTTATCATTAGCTATATGGCGAGTGCCAGTTTCCACACGTCCAGAAGAAAGGTAGAGGGGCTCCCCTCAATGAAATCCACATTACCCTAACCCCTACCCCTTTTAGCCAAATAATACCCACCTCCTAAATCTGTAGGTAAAATGTCTGCCGCCAAGGGTAGGAAGGAAGGAATCTCCCTCCATGCACTGCCACACATCAGGGCTTAAGGAGCAGGGCTCCTGAATGAGGAAGTGTCGAGTCTTTCTTTTTAAAAACTGAGCACAGGCTTCAAGGCATCATGTGCTACAGATGATCACATCCACAATGAAACCAGGGCAGTGATAGAGGCTTGGATTTTGTTTCCTCTGCAGAGGCCTAGCTCTGTTCAGAACCATGTATCTACATAGAAGGAAGACTTCCTTCCTACAACGTCTGGCTCCAGCCTTCCCTCTGTTCTGCTGGTGGGACGTGGCATGAAGTGAAAGGTCTTCCCTCGTGTATCTGGCTTCTTTCTCGTCTTCATTTTCTTCTGGCCTGGTGCTTCAGAAGCCTTCTCCAGCTTCTTCTTCTCATTGGGGGATGGAGGAGGAGGATCAACCGTGATCTGGGGGATGGTAAATGTATGGGTGCGGCTTCCAGGATCCTCCTTGTCATTCTGCGTGTACTCCAGCTGCTGTGCATCAAAGATGGCCTTTGAGCCAGACAGCCGAAGTTCTGGGCTGTACTGGAAGTCAGGCCGAGATGCGCGCAGCTTCTTCAGTTGGGCTCTGCATTCACGTGCCAGATCACGGTCTGAGATGGGCACGTCATGTACCTGCCAGATACAAGGAAAGCTTTTAGGATCTGAGGCCTCAAACCTGTAACTTGGGATTTGGGGCCTGCTGCCTAAGGAAAGGGGATTCCCAAGAAGGCAATCTGGAATGGCTGTCATAATGTTAGGAATCTATCAACAGATAGAAAGTGAGGAAGGGAGAAGCAGAAGAATAGCAGCCGATAAACTGAAAGCTTGTTGGATAGAGGCTGCCCAGTCTGAGACAGCAGAGCCAAGCAGATCTGCCAGCTGACACGTATGTG
Source organism: Podarcis tiliguerta (assembly GCF_965153285.1). Classification (NCBI taxonomy): domain Eukaryota; kingdom Metazoa; phylum Chordata; class Lepidosauria; order Squamata; family Lacertidae; genus Podarcis; species Podarcis tiliguerta. Next base: position 53,753,274 of record NC_139534.1, read on the forward strand.
TGTGTGTGTTTGTACACAGACTAGTGGTTGTGAGCAGAGCTCCTTGAGGCAATGTGTTCAGCTGGTGTTGGCCCCAAGAAAGCTTGGCTGCGGAAAGGTTGTTTTCAGGCGGCCCTTTCCCCATTATTCTGTTGTTTTTATAGGTAACCATACACATAAAAATAAAATTTGGGAGCATGGCAAACACATTCACAAGCACATGTTCATCTTGCAGCCAGGCTTGGCCATGGCTCCCTGTCATAGGATCACAAAGTTGGAAGGGGACTCAAAAGGTGTGAGCATATAAGCTCCAGGGCAATCGTCCCATGGACTATGAAGTTGAGGGGTGCCTAGATGAAAGTTTAACTGAAGCTTGACAATTATCTCCTCCCCATGATCACCCTCACTGGGGCTGCCAATTTTCTTAATCACCTCTTGCTCCTAGGCAGGACTTGCAGTCATTAACAGGTGAACACAGGTCCATGGGGTCACGAAGAGTCGGACATGACTAAACAACTAAACAACAACAACAACAACAACAACAACAACAACAACACTTCTTCATGTCTTCATGTCCAGCTCTACAATTCAATGATTCTATGTCATGAAAAGCTTTGCCTGCTTATTTTTGCACATCAGGAGTCTGTGAAAGGCATAAGAGCAGGTTTTTTGGCAATCCTAACACACACAGAGGGAGCCTGCTGTATCTGATGCAGACAGAAACAAGAAAGGGAGCTGCAGGTAATTTAAATGTAGGGCAGGGATAAGGAACCTGTGGCTCTCCTGTTGTTGCTGCACAACAGCTTTCATCACCCCTGGCCATTGGCCATGCTGGCAGGGCGGGGGCATTAATGGGAGTTGGAGTCTAACAACATCTGAGGGGCCACAGGTCCCCGACCCCAGGTGTAGGATGATCTCCTGTTGCTGCTGATGGCAATTCAGTAGACTGGGTAAAAGTCCCAGGAAGAGGAGCTCCAGTGGTTTCTACCTCAGCCATGAATGTGTCTTCTTGCAGGAGGTGAGCTGGGATACTGCGCAGCTTCTCCAGGGTCTCTACCACCCCTGCGCAGTCACGTAGTTTCTCTGAGGAGCCCAGGGCCAAGCGGATCAACAGCATCCCCACACGAAACAGCACCTTGATCCCTGCGGAAGAAAAATTGGGGCAGATTCACTCAGATATGGTCAGAAACTCCCTTAAACTAGGCCAGGCTACTTGTTTATCTGTCTCTTCTTCTTGGCAGAGTCTTGGCCAGAGAACACCTTCTACATCACCGGCTACCTGACCTTTTCAGCTAGAGGTGGGACCTTTGGTGTAACACGTAGCTTAGAGGTAGACAATCCGCCTTGTACACAGAGGGTCCCAAGTTCAATCCCTGGCATCTCCAGGTAGGGCTGGGGAGAGACATCTGTGTGAAACCCTGAAGGGCTATTGCCAGCCATTGTAGGCAAAACTGAGCTAGATGGACGAATGACCTGACTCAGTAAAAGGCAGGTTCCTATGTTTCTATGCTCCAAAACAAACATTCCTCACATAGGCCTCTGCCAACTCTAACCACTCCATTGAGGCCTTGTGATGTTTCGCCCACAGATTCTCTCTTCCTCCACCCTTTGAATAGGCCCACAGTTCCTTAAGTCCATGACAGCCACTCACCCTCACTGAGAAAGGCATCCCACACCCTCAGCACTGTGGGAAAGGGCAGGCTGCGGGTAAAGAGGCACAGAAACCACTCTGGCATGTAGAGCAGAGGGCCCACGCCATGCTTCTGCAAGTGCTTAAGCGCCTTGGGGCACACCCGGCGCAGAAGGGCAACAAACACTTCGCTGTCCAGCAACAGCGCTTCCTGCAGGAGAAGGGAGAGAAAATGTCGTGGTTAAATATATGGTTGGTCACATGTTCTCAGATACTGTCCCGAAGGACTTCATCCCGTCATAACCCACAAACTCCACCTTTTGCATCTTTCAAAATGAATGGCTCTTTCTAATTTGCCAGAAACTGTTTCCGGAGTCTATGTTGCCCATTTTATCGGGCAGAACTCTTGCACCTCAGCAGCTGTGGGACAGGCCAAAAGGCAACTGCTGACGATTCCCTCACAGTCATTGTGCTGCAGCTCTTGAATCCCTGTCTTTTATTCAGCTATTCAAATGTGCAAAAGCCATATCTTCAAAATGGTGGTGGCCCTACTAGTACTTGAGATGGAGGCCCTACAAATCAGACCTTTCTCTTCCCCCAACAATTCAACCCACACCCACAATAATCCTAGATCAATCTTCCCCAACCTGCTGTCCTTCAGATGTTGCTGGACTCCTCGCAAGTGACCATGTTGGGTGGCGCTGATGGGAGTTGTAGTCCAACAGCACCTCCACCCTCCCCAAATTATCTGACAACCGCTCTCAGAAGATACGTTTAGGGATTTCTACACAGCTCTGCCCTCAGTGGGAAATGTCCCTGACTCAGTGTCACAACTGCTCACTTCCTGTTGCCCCAGGGAGGACTCTCCTCCTTCCCCCAGTCTATTACCATCTTGGGGCTGTAGTAGCCAGGCAGGTAGCAGTCGCAGATCTGCACCAGGCACCAGAAGGCTTGCTGGAAAGGACAAGTAAGCTGAGTTAGTGAAACTTTCAGGCAAATGGGAACTGCGGCGGGGGAGGGGATGGAGGCAGGAGGGAAGGGAAAGGAGTGTGATGGGAAGAATGAGAGAAAAGATGCTAATAAAGAAGAGGAAGGAATCATGATACCAATAGGAACGAAGGGCATCCCTTCCAAGTGCCATGGAAAATCCCAGACATCCCATTCTTTTTGTGCAATATCTTGGTGCCTATTTTGGGTGTTGTGATCTTGCACGCTCTCACACTGCACTCGCGCCCCCCCAGTGCTTTTTTGGGGTGAGAGCATGCCCTAGAAGATACACAAACTTGGTTTTGGGTCAGAAAAAGTCAGGCAGTATGTGTAACTTGGCCTGAGACTCACCTCTGCAGGCATGTGCATGAGCAGCAGAGCACCTAGCGGTCCCTGGGCCTGACAGTAACCCTCCTGGGGCCGATACACAGTGTAGGCTTTCAGTAGCTGCAGGAGTCCTTGCTGCCTGTAAGGGAACAGAGGCTTAGAGAGAAGACCGGAATTCACAGACACAGCCTTACATTTACCATATTTTTTGCTCTATAAGACTCACTTTTTCCCTCCTAAAAAGTAAGGGGAAATGTGTGTGCGTCTTATGGAGCGAATGCAGGCTGCACAGCTATCCCAGAAGCCAGAACAGCAAGAGGGATTGCTGCTTTCACGGCGCAGCGATCCCTCTTGCTGTTCTGGCTTCTGAGATTCAGAATATTTGTTTTCTTGTTTTCCTCCTCCAAAAACTAGGTGCGTCTTGTGGTCTGATGCGTCTTATAGAGCGAAAAATACGGTAGCTACACCCATCCAATCCAGCCAGAAAAAGCAAACCCGCTCCACTTTCCTGTTGTCCTACATTAGACCACAGGCCAGATTCAATGAACTGGTCCTGTTAGAGGAAGCCCATGCAAGGACTTCCAGTAGCACAGCAGGGCTTTCTCACCTCCACTCTCCCCAAATCTGCTCTGGAGGGTTGGGGGAACCCCTAGAACAGATTTAGGAGATACATGGGGTAGGAGAGGGGGGAATCACTTGCACTGATGAGACACATTACTCAGCCCTCCTTTGGATAAAGCCCTATGTGTACAAACTGCTTTAGACATTTGAATATGAAATAGCTTATAAATACTGCCAATAAATAAATGAATAAACAGTGTCAGCTGCCTCGGAATTGGGCATCCTAAAGAATGTCATTTAGAAACAAGCAACCCTCAATTGCCAGCTCTCATGCTTGTGGAGGAGAGGGGGGAAGGAGGAAATGAGAAAACAAATGCAGCGTTAAGCGTCTCTTCCAAGTGGTCAGTGAAATAGTACAACCCATGGCTTGACCTCATTTCATGTATACACCAACAGCTTTTGAAGCTACCCTGTTCATCCACCCCATCAATCTTCCTTCCTTCCTGCTCTATTTCCTCCTTGTTTTTCATGGCTTTTAAAAGTGGTTCCCCCCACTTCTCTCCTTCTGCCGCAGCTACTATTCTTTTGTCCCTCTGCCCACCTATTACCACATTTGATGCCCTTTTCTCCCCCCCCCACCTTTGTTTTCTAATCTCTTCCATCCCAATCCTTGCTAGATCATTCCAATTTGTTTGAAAAACTAAAGCCTAAAATAATTACGAAAAGGAAATAAGTGTATGCATATATAGCTGATGTTCTGTGTGCAGAATCTGGATTACTGATTTGTTTATTATAGTCCCAGGGCATGCACACTGTCTGTTTGGCCGCATTCTGGCAATGCAGGAAGAGTGTTTTGGAGCACTGGTCTTCAAAGGGAGCTGGGTCAGGACCCACTACTGAGTTCCAGCCTGAACTGGGGTGGGTCGGAACAGCAGCACTGCCGCCAGGCAAATATATAGTAAAAACACATCAAGAAATGGGTTCCCAAATGCATGTCTGGGTTAAAGGTGGGTCCCAGGTCTGAAAAAAAACTATTTTGGATGACTCCTTAGATTCCTCCACAGCAGCTGGGTCCTTCTGTTGTCACAACAGCCAGACTAGACGATCACTGGGCTAGATGGGGCAAAGAATCTGACTTGGGCTAAAGCAGTTTTCTATGCCAGCAGCATCAGAGAAAAATAAGAACCCAGTCTTAGCACATTAGATAGTACTAAAATGATAATGATGAAACAAGGTAGCTAAAATGACAAGAGGAAACAAAATGACGTAAGAGGAAACAAAAAACAAAGAGGAAACAAAAAAAGAAGTTTGAACTATGTATGGGTTGAACTATGTCAGCTGCATGTAGGAATAAAGGCTCTTTGGCTCCCCCTAGAGGAAATGAAGCAAAAAGAAAAGCAGGGCTCCCTTGGGTTGGTTACTATAGTGTCATACGGTCCCCTTGTTCCAAGCGGAGATCGCAACCTGTACTTCATAGAAAGCTTCAGTCTGTTTCAGAAGACAATGAAACAGGGCTTCCCATGTGCGACCTCTCCCCTGCCTCTGGTCACATGTCAATATATCAAAAGGAAACAAGTTCATGTTACCTGTGAGGAGGAGAGGGAGAGGGAGAGGGAGAGGGAGAGAGAGAGAGAGAGAGAGCGCGCTATGCTAATGTAGATAGGAGTGCAGTACAGATTAGGTACTCTGAGGCTGAAATCCTATTTGGACTCAGTGAGGCTTGCTTCTGCATAGACATGTATAGGATTGCACTGCTAGCCTGACAGGGAATCTATGGCCATCCATATGTTGTTTGACTTTCAAAACTCACCAGCCCCAGCCAGCATGGCTAGGGTCATACAGTGGGAGTTGTAGCCCAACAACATCTGGAGGGCATCAGCTTCCCTGCCCCTCAGCTACAGGGTGATAGATTGTGTGCAAGTATTTAACTGTGGCTGAAATAATAATACTCTAATGATCTAATAATGTTGATTTTTGTTTATGTTCTGTCTTCAAGGTTTCTGGGAGATTCAAATTGCACTGGATGTGCTCTCAAGTGCAACCCACCTTCCCCGGATGCCTACAAGTAAATAAATGCCCATTACGAACATCAGGACTGCCTTGCTACAAATTCATGTTCGTCTCCTCCAGCCTTCAGTCTCTGCCGCAGGTCTGCCAGACGCCCCTGAAAACTCACAAGCAGGACATCAGCATGGTGACGATTCCCTCTTGTGCGTCTCCATTAATATTAATGGCGTAAGAGTGCGTCTTTTGCAGCCACGTTTAAAGGCAATACAATTTGCTGCTTTGTCTCTGGAGGGAACTTAGGCAACTTGGCTGCTGTTGGCAAGGCCTTCCAGGTTGTGATCTCATGGACAGAGACTGTGTGTGTAAAGTGTGCTCCAGCCAGTGGTGGAGGAAGCCGCTTGGGCACCTGGGGCGGGGCAAGCTGCCCATAGGGGCAGGGCAAGGACAAGCCGAGCTGCCCAAAGGGGTGGGGCGCACCATGGGGCCTCCGGAGTCTGCCTGCCTCCTCCCACTCTGTTGCCCTACAGCTGAAGGGAGGCAGCAGGTGGACCGTTTTGGCAGCGCGGAGCCTGCGCGTGCTCAAGCCACTGCGTCTCTCCCAGGTGAGATGCATGGCTTGGGCGTGCTGCAGGCCCTGCAGTGAGTGCTGCCCGGCATTTTGTCACCCCCAGTGGTGACACCCAGGGCGGACCGCACCCACCGCACCCCCCTTCCTCCAGCCACAGGTTTGCTTTCCTTTGTGAGGCTCTCCTGTAACTCACAACATGTGATAGAACGTCAGGCTTGGAAATTTGCTCATTTCACTTCCCTGCTATCAAAGCCAGAGAAATGAAAGTGTAATAGGAACATAGTAAGCTGCCCTGCATCACATCAGGCTGCTTGCCCATCTAGCCCAGTATTGTCCACTTTGACAGGCAGCAGTTCTCCTGGTTCTCAAGTAAATATCTGTTCCATCACCTGCTACCTAATGCTTTTTATCTGGAGATGCCAAGGGTTGAACCAGAGACCTGCTGCATTCTCTGCCGCTGAGCTATGGTTCCTTCCTCAAACATGGAGATTGTGGACAGCGTTCAACAATATAGTTGCATGTGCACACAAGGATGACCACTAAGTACAAAGGAATTCCTCCTCCCCCTGCCCCCGGCCATCTCCAGATCTGCTCTGAAGGGTTGGAGGAAGCCCTAGAACAGATTTAGGGAGTGCACAGAGGGACCAAAGGGGTAAGAATGTCCCATTACACAAGGAGAAATTCACTTGAGGGTTACGTTGAATAGAACCCCATGTCTGCACCTAGGCAACTGGAGAATGGTAGAGTACACCCGTTCAAGAATTCTGTTTAAATATAAAGGGAAAAGGAACACCAAAACTGTTTTGTTGTGGGAATGAGTGTCAGAAGCCCATTTACTAGTATTTGTCCAGTTTTGTTTTCATTTAAAGTTTGGATGTGTGCTCCCCTGTTCAAGTTCTACAGCAAGATTCCATGAAACCTCCACATTAAATGAAGAAGCACAGCCAGCCTAGCCTTCTTTCACTTTCATATGGCTTACAGAAGAAGCATGTTTACATTTTATTTTAAAAGTGTTTCTTACGCTGCATTCAGGAAACTTTAAACCCTATGGTAGTCTATTCAGAAATTAATCTGCCTCCCCTGTTCACATTATTAGCCCTTCACTTACCCAGGCCCTTCAGGGGACAGAAACATCTCATGGAAAGGGAACTGGCGATGAATGTCCTTTCTGATGGTCTCCACCCATTGAGGATCACCAGGTATCTCCTGTAGCTCCTACAACAACAAACTACTTTCAGAATGACCTGGATAGAAGGGTTACTAGATTCAGGAGAGATCACACACACACACACACACACACACACACAGACACACATACACACATGCTGAAGACACAGACTATTCCTGAAGGAAGTATATATAGTTCCAACTTTTTTAGCCGCAAACAGACCTAGATAACTTTTGTTGTTGTTTCAATCATCTACATTTTACCAAAATTGCTGGGCTTTTCATCTGCTGCTGTTTTAGTTTTGTAATTGGGTTGTTTTGGATGTATTTAAACATTGTTTCAGATTGTTTTTCCATAGATTGTTTGTGAGCTGCCTTGAGAAAGCTTTGCCCTGAAAGGCAGTATATGAGTTGATTAAATAAGTGGAAACATGCAAAGGAATAAACAAAGGCAAGGTCAAGGTTTCCTTCTAGCCAGAATGAAGAACAGCAAGTTTAACAGCCCAATCCTATGCATGTTGACTTAAATTCCATTATCTTAAAGGAGACTTACTTCAAGGTAATTGTTTGTAGCATTATACTGCACTGCGCAGCATTCCTTACTTGCTATGAGAACTGCTCTAGCCATAACTATGTCTGGGCAGCCACCAGATGATAATGTAAAATATCCAAATCAGCAATCTCAGCCAGTAAGAACAAGGTGATGGGTTGCCCAACGAACCATGAAATGAAATGAGGGTTTACAGGAAGAGGACATGGAAGAAGAAGATGAGGAGGCGAGTAATGGCAGAAACTGCAGCAAGCAGAGACCTACAGGAATGTCAGAGTGCAAGTACAGCTGCACGAGATGTGACCTCACCTGGTACTTTCCGGGGTTCCTCATCATTTTGGCTTGTCCTCCACACAGCAGAGGCCAACAGCGGACACGTAAGGATGAAGGGATCCCCTTCCGGCATAGCAGCTTTACCTGAGCCAACAGACCTCATCAGTAAAACAGTGATCCTGTACAATGCTCCATCATAAGGTGGACCCAAATGCAGGCCCATCATAGAGCCAGTCAAGGCTGGGGCCAGAGATAGCTGGCAAGTGTCCATCTTGTTTCCCATGCCTTTTAACATCCACACGAAACCCCTGAATGAGGGTCAAGTGCAGATTTAGGGCAAGGTGTCATCGGTGTGTGGTTGATGATGATTCCCAGCTCTGTTTCTCCTTTACATTTCATTTTGTTAAGGCTGCAGAAATGCTAGATTGGCGCCTGGGACCAGTAATGGACTGGAATAATTTATTTTGAGAGTATATATTGGATTCATTTATTCTGAGAGTATATATTGTCGTTTCATACAACATATAACATGGTAGTGTACAACAATATATACAATAACATATAAACCACAATGAAATCAGTAAAAAAAAATGCATATGTTAGGAGATCAATAAACTAAAACTTAGTCTCCTTGACAAGATGGAGGTACTGTGGATATGTGGTTTATCAATCAGAGGAGGTGTTATTCAACCTGGTCTGAATGCGGTTGCACTCTTTTCCTAAACAGGAATGGTTAACCTATGGTCCTCCAGATGTTGCTAGACTACAACTTCCACCAAGCTTGAACCATAGTTCTGCCATGATCTCTTCTCACTGTGCTAGTATTTGGAGGAAGATCAGGGAGGGTAGATTTAAAAAGGCTGGTGAATACCCTTGCTAGGGGAGGAGCATGTCTCTAAAAATGTGGAGCAAATTCTCATTGTGTAGGCAGAATATGGGCTGTTGTTCTCTGTCTATGAGTCAGTGAGAGAAACTCCTTGTGAACGTTATTTTCTGATCCTAATGGGACTCATCAAATGCTCCATTTAAAGAGGATAGCAGTATCAACAATAAAGCAAATTATCTCCAATTTCCTCTTACCTTTCTGTAACGCCGGGCCATGGTTTTCTCCCAATGACTTGTCATCTCCAGCCACTTGGTCTCACGGTGCCGGATGAGCTCAACTGTGGGCTGCCCTAGGCTATATGTGGGAGAAACAAGAAAGAGGCTGAAGACATCTTCCTCTTCCCTCACTTATTGGCCACTTTCTTTTTTAACGCATCCATCATGTCTCTTTAGATGCACCTAGCCAATCTTACAATGTTTAATTTATTGAGGGCTGCTTATAATTTTTTTTAGTGCATTTTCAAATTATTTGCAGTTCCTCTAGAGGCTGCTATGTATTAGGCAACAAACGAATCAAATAATACTAATGTAAAAATGAGGCAAGTTGTCATTCCTTCAGATCCACCTCAGAACCACTTTCCTTTGAGGTGCAAATGCAAAAATGGCCACTACTACAGGGAGCTACTTCAGAAAAAGCACACTCATTTCCACCCAGAGACAGGCCTCAGGATGTTGATGATCTTGGGTTCTGGGCAGCTTTCTATGGATTTAGCGGTCCTGAGTGATATAAGACCTTAAAAGTAAAAAAACAGCACTTTTAATTGGGCCTGGAAACAAATCAGCAGCTAACATAGTAATGTCAGAACCAGTGCTCAGGGCCGTCTTAAGCATATCCGGCGCCGTGGTGCAAAGATCCCTCCGGCGCCCCCTCCAGCGACTCCAAAACAAGGGAGGGGGCAGTGGAAAATGTCCTCTGCCTCCCCCACTGCCCTGATCCCTGGCCTGGTGGCAGCGATCAAGCAAGAAAACGTGCTGGCGGACATGCTCTCCGGCGTTGGGGCGCCAGAGAAGGCAGCCCAGGAAGGCTGCACACCGCCTTTCACCAGGAAGCAGGAGGAGGACAACGACCAGAAGCAGGGCCGTCTTTAGCAGATGCAGAGGTTTAGGAAGGAAGCCGCACGCATGCCAACCATATAGTTGGCGGGGCGCAGCTGGCAGGCGTGCAGGGAAGGGGGAGGCTGCTGGCGAAGCCGCACAGCTCCCCCACTCTATGGGCGCCCCTGAGAGGCCAGCGCCCTGGCACAACGAACCACTAAGACCAATGGGAAAGATGGCTCTGCCAGTGCTATAAATTCACATCTTCTTGTCCCAGTTATGGATCTACCCACCATGTTCTGCTCTGTTTGTGATTTCCAAACAGTCAAAAGCAGCCCCATGCACTTCAGGTCTGTGGGATCCACTTTGGGTTTTTCTCTTAGAAACCCAAGGCCCATCAGCTGGAACTCGGTGCCAAATAGTGACTCAGGCAGGCAGGCATATGCTAAGAATTAAGAAGCAGGATGTTTCTGAGCACATGCTCAGCCTAGGAACTTGTGAGCAGTTCACATGTCCCTTTGCACACAAATCTGTTCCCGTTTCCTTCCCCTGCTTTTCTTTTTCAGCAGCCTAATCAGAAAGGAGAAAGCTTTTCTGTTGTTGACAGCTGTTGCTGATCTACTGCAGATTAGCCAGAGATCTACCAGTTGATCCCGATCTACTTTCTGCCCTCTCGGTTTAAGTTCTAACTGTAATTAGTAAGCAAATACAGAGCAGCCCTAAACAAATAATGTAACGAGCAAGTAAACACTGATTAAATCTTAAAATATGGTTGGGGGGTTGGCTACTTGGTTTCTCCCCCACCCCTCTACAGAAATACTCAATTTTGTAGATCCAGAGACACAGCATAGCTCCTTACAGTTCTGTTTTTATGTGTCGTGTTCCTTGAGTGACAGAGAAATGCACTGAAAATTGTGGAATGAAAAATGGGAAGACATGTTAGCATCCTGCAAGCAAATCAGGATGAAGCATCATTGTCATTGTAACTAAACAAATCAGAAAGAATGTTGAATAAAGGCTGGATATTATCTAACTTACGCGTAAGCTTTGTGCAGGCAAATCAGGATGAATGTTCAATAAATAAATGGTCAGAAGCAGCCTTTTAATAAATTTGACTTTCATGCTCTCTTTCCCAGGAAGAAAATTGTACATTGGCCAGGAGAAGGGGAAAACTTTTTATCTTTAACAGGAAAGTCTCAGCATCTCACTAAACTCCAGTTTTCTATGATCCTTGGGGGAAGCTATGAAAGCTAAAGTTGTATTAAGTTGCATCGAAACTGATGCAGATTTGCAGTGTATGTGTCAAACTGATGTAGATTTGCAGGGCTTCTGAATCTCCGGTGCAGTATGCCCTGCACGCAGGCAAGTTGAAGAAACCTTGTCACTAACCACTGTAACCACCCCTGTTGCCATGGCGCACAAGTTGTCATGGACACAGTGAGAGGATGTGGCCACTCATGATTGCTATAACAGGAAGTGTTAGTTCATAGGTAGGCAGAGACATTTTCCTATGGAGGCTTCTCCTTCTACCTTACAGTAAATCTTAACATTCGGCCCATTGCTCATTCCAGCCCAGTCTTTATAGCCCTGTTAGAAGTTGGACTTCAAGCTAGTGAGAGAATCTATCTAGTATTAATATGCATACATGAGTAATATTGCAGAGAGCTCCCAGGACGACTTTGCATTGCATTGTTTCATTTATTTATTTATCGCACTTGTACACCATGTAATCATTTACGTATCTAAGTGGTGTACCTAAAAGCAAACCACAGAAAATGGGGCAAACATTAAAGGGTGAGCTATGTAGAAGTAAGGGAGGGAGGTGGGCAATCTGTTTCCCCCAAGACTTGATCTCCCCACTCTCTACTAGCTACCTAAATTCTAGACTGCAAGCAACAATGATTGGGTCAATTTCTCTTGAGTTCCATGATGCAAAATGTCAATCTGGATTGCTTTTTAATTTCCCCTACAATGCTTTCTGTCTTTTCCAATACATGCAACCACTTTGCTAAGCAGTTTTATCCCTGCACTGAAAATATTCCTGGAGTATTGAAGCTTGACAAATGAAGCCTATGGACTGCATTCCCTCTACATCTTAGAAGTCCTTGTTTCAAATTATACCATCTCAATCAACAGCATCTATCAACTTTACCTACTGCAGCCATTTCCCCATTGCAAATAACTGTAATAAAATAAAGATAGGGTTTAGATGGTGATTTAAGGAAGGCAACTGACCAGGCAGAAAGCAACAACACATGGGCCTGTTTCTATATGACTGCAAATAAATTATATACCGTATTTAAAGCACATTCGAAGCACATTCTTTCCCTCAAAGAATTCTGGGCACTATAGTTTACCCTTCACAGAGTTACAATTCCCAGGACCCCTTAGCTATTTACAGTGCCCAGAATTCTTTCATTTTCCAACCATCCCCTGGGGTTTTCCTGTTAAGCATTAGGCCTATGAAGAATTCAACCCTGAATAAATTAACTATTGAATAAGACCTTATCAATTTCAAGACTAGAGGGGAGTTTTGCAAGAAATGAGATTTCAGATTGCCTCAAGATTGCCATTAGAGTACACATGAAGCAGGTACATCTCCAGTCTGTCGCAGTTTGTATAGCTTCATCAAGGAAGGTCAAAATAACACACAGAATGCTGAATAAAGTTTGGGGGGGAAATTATTTGGGGTGATACAGGGTCATATAATACTTTGAATATGTTGGGCTATGACCAATGTCTGCAGCAGAGAGAGCCAGGAGGATCGTATGTAATTATATAATAAGAAAAATTCATAAAGAAATAACTAGATAATGAGACGAATTGATGACACCAATTGTACAATTGGCCAATACGTTATTCATGGAAATATGCTGAACTGTAGAAGTGTTAACAGGTATCAAATTTTGAATCTGTGATAATTTTCTGTTTCCCCAGGCAAGGCAATAGCCACTGTCCTGCTCCAGCATATGGAAACAGACCTCCATGTTCCCAGTTAACAAAGATGCAGATGAGAAGAGCACATCTGTCACAATGGTTAGGGAAGCCCCATTGATCTGACTGGATGCATTTTGCTAGTTCTATGGATTGTTTGAGCTGAGCCAAGATTTCTGTCCTCCTACATCAGGGACAGGAAGCTTATGGCCCTCCAGATGTTGCCGGAATCCAACCCTAACCATTGGCACTGTTGGTTGGGGCTAATAGGATTGGAGTCAACAGCATCTGGAGAGCCACATTTTCCTACATAATAAACCTGGGACCACACTATAGGTTTATTGTGTCTTTAATATTTTGTTGGGAGCGGCCCAGAGTGGCTGGAGCAACCCAGTCAGATGGGTGGCTTATTATTAGAATTGTTGTTGTTATTGTTATTATTATTGTCATTGTCATCTATTGTGTGTTGTGAATTTCTTTCTGTAGAAAAGGGAAGGAAAGATGAAGGAAGGTTTAGAATTAAGTACCAGGGATCTTGACCCCTTTTCATCCTCTCCATAAATAAAACCCATTCCTAGTCTCGCAAATAGCCACAATTCACTTAAATTAATTATGGGAGTGGATCACATTCCCTGATCCATTCTTCTTCTTCTTTTTCATTTCACAGTTATCAATATGTGTTTTAGAGCTACCTAAACAAAACTGGAAGCAATAATTATACGTTTCTTCCCCTTGGTTTTAAATCACATTTCTTGCTAATGAAATTAAGGATTATTATTCTGGGATCTGTGGACCCAGATGAGAACGAGAGTATCCTTCAGAAGGATGATGCTCATCACATTCCAGAAACCTGTGCCTGCCTTTACAAACAAGCGAGGATCTAGAAATGATAATTCTGGGGCATAATGTGTCCCACCATCTTGAAAACTGCTACCATGCAGAGGTATTCAATGTCATTTCCCAAAAAGTGCTGCTTCACCTTCTCCCAAAGCTTCCTCCCCCTTTCCCCCATGGTCTTTGCAACAGAAGGCCTGCCTTACCCGTTCTGGAGGCTACTGCCCCCGATGAAGCCATAGCGATCAGCTTGGCGATATGGAGGCATCCCATTCAGCTCAGAGTCGGAGCCTAGAGAGCTGGCATCATCGTTCAGGGATAAATCAAAGGCATCTGGCAATTCAGCTGCAGCTTGGCTCACATCAGGGAGCTCTTTGGAAAGAGTGAGGTCCGACATCCTTCTGTCCGAGAACAGCACCCTTATCTCAGGCTGGTTGCTACTGCACCCTTGACTTCACATCTGAATAATGAGAAACACGGAGCTGACTGGGCCCCTTCTCAGTACTCCTGTGACTCTAGTTCCCCACAAAGCTCTGTAAGCTATTTCCTCCCACAACCATTTCCTGATGCAACTGACAGCACCCAGAGCTCTGCAAAGTGAACAGGGCAAAGGGGGCAGGGAGAGAGAGAAATGTGGGGATCTGAAAATATGTGGGAAGCTAAACACTAGACAGCTCCCTACAGAGAGACTTGGAAGGTAGCCAACACCCCCCGTGAATGGCCCTACCTTCTTTCACCTGCTCCCCATGTACAAACATAGCCTTACTCCAAGTCAGGCTGTTGGCCATGTTACTTAGTACACTCTAAACTGACTGGCAACTGAGTTCAATGTGTTCTCAGCCTGGGTTTTCCCAATCCTAGGTCTGGCACTGCAGTCACTATACCACTATGTTGAAAAATGTGTGGTTAAAGTGAACACATATATATATGCGCAGTGGTGGCTGATGCTCATTGAGACTGGTAGGGCAGAAGGCTGGGAGCCCAACAGTAGGTGGAGCCAGAGTCAATGTTAGGTGGAGCTAATTGAATCTAGTTTTGCTCCCATATTCATTCCCGCTGAGTTCTATAAGAGCAACACTGATGCTTAAGAAGAGGAAGCTGACAGATATTCCTACCCTCCCTGGGCTGGGTGTAAATAGGCAGGTAGCCTGAGGACAGACTGAGGTTGCACCCAAAAGGACCAACTTCCACTGAATTTATGACAAAACCACTGGTTGGTATACAAAATGGACCCAGTGGGGCACGTGAAAGAATCCAGCTGGTCTGGATCATTTAGAGATCAGTCAGAAACAAGTGTGTGCTACTCTTGCCTTAGCTGCAACCACTCAGCCAAACGAAGGAGGCTGCAATCTCTGGGGAAGGCTCTGTTTACAGACATAGTTCCCAGTGGTGTGCGTGTGGCGTCATGATTTGGAAAGTCACTGGCCTGAGTCACTGACTGCATAAACAACCACCCAGCACAACATTATTGGCTAGAAGATGCTGAAAACAATAGCTTCAAGTTCTCTGACCAAGCCTCCCTCACCCCACCCGCTTTGGTTAAGAGGGTTAAGAGTTCTTCTTCCATACCAGGGCTAGTCAATGTGGTGCCCTCCAGATGTTGTTAGACTACAACTCCCATCAGCCTGTCAACATAGCCAGTGGTCAAGAATGAAGGGAGTTGGGAGTCCAGCATCTGGAAACCACAGTTACTGCCCTTTTTAGTGCTGCAGCAGCATAGGCACTGCTCTCTAGGAGCCATGATTTCCCTGTAATACTTACTGAATCTGGGGTTTACGGTATATATTTCAACTGGACTTGGAAAAGCCCTCCTATGCCAGCTTCACACATTTCCAAATGGAAGGCAGTTATCTACAGTGGTACCTCGGGTTACATACGCTTCAGGTTACAGACTTCGCTAACCCAGAAATAGTGCTTCAGGTTAAGAACTTTGCTTCAGGATGAGAACAGAAATCGGGCTCTGGCGGTGCGGCAGCAGCAAGAGGCCCCATTAGCTAAAGTGGTGCTTCAGGTTAAGAACAGTTTCAGGTTAAGTACAGGCCTCCGGAGCGAATTAAGTACTTAACCCAAGGTACCACTGTATAGGCACATGTAGATCAAAGGATCACAAATTTGGGTGTATTTTTTCATGCAGCATACATCATAGCTCCTCAATCTAGTGAATACAGAGAATGAAAAAGGTATGTCACATAAACGGCTAAACAAATAAATGCCTTCCATGTGCTTATTTTGTAATCTGTGAAGCTGCAGCCTGGCCTATACTCAAGGAAATCTATTAAGAAGTATAGACTCAGGTTTGCCCTCCTCTCTTGGCATAGCGTCCTATGGCTCCAGCTACTTTCCGTTCCTCAGAATTGGGGAAACTACAACCTGGAAGTGGAACGGAAATTTCCACTCTAGCAGATTCTCATTAAAAGCAGCTGGAGAGAAGCCAAATGCAAATTTGTACTTTAGTGGGTATATACCCTACTATAGTGGTGCACCACATCAATGTTGGGTCTCTTGACTCCAATCCTCAGAAAACAGGGACACTATTCTACATCAGTAGAATGTCCCTATTTTCTGAGGAATGTTGGAGGGTTAATCTTCCTATCTGTAAAATGGGGGGGGGGGGAGCGATGGGGACTGACCTCACAGGTTAGTCGTGGAAATGAACACGTTAAAGCGTTGCACATGTTTTCTTTTACATAGATACACGTATTCTCTTGGAAATAAGTACTATGGGAAGCTCAGCGTTCCGGGCACTTGGGACGCCGTTTCCTCAGTCGCCTTAGGGAAGGCTCTGGGGCTGTAAGCAAGAAAGGCCGCCGCCTCCCTCTTTGTGGGGAGAGGCCACGGCCCGCGCAGTCGCAGCTCGCCGGCACCGGGGCGCGCGCTGATCCCTCCAGCCTGTAGGTGGTGGTGGCGGCGAGGGCGGCCGCCGGGGCCTGTGCGCTCGCGTCTGCCCTTCCTGCTCGCTGCTTCTTTCGGCGGAGGCTCGTCGGCGAAGAGGTAGAAGAAGAGCCGAGCCGGCGCTGCCCCTTGCTCTTCGCCTGCGCTGGGACCACCGAGTCGGGCCGGCGGGAGGGGGCGCGGAAAGAGAGAGCGGCGGAGGGAGAGAGAGCGGAGCCCAGGCAGCGCAGCTTCCTCTCTCCAAGCGGGCCGCCATGTCGGACGGCGAGAAGCTCAATTTGGATTCCATCATCGGGCGCCTCCTGGAAGGTGAGCCGCGGGGGCCGGGCGCGCAGCGGGGGGGGGGGGGGCGCACCCTTGCCATTGGCTGCGGCCCCGCCGCCCCGCGAGGAGAATTGCGCGCGGGGCTGGGCTGCTGGAGATTCCCGATCGCCCTCCTGCTCCTCTCCCCGCGCTGGAATGCGCGGCGGAGGAGGCGCCCCCGCTCACGCTGCTGCTTCAGCCTCCGCTGCGAACGCGCGTGGCGGCGAGAAATCCGCGCAGACCCCTGTACTAGCTTTGCACCCACGCACGCAACAGCCACATTTGCGGGGGGGGGGGAGATGTCTGGTGTGAGTGCTGAACCATTCTCCTTTGTCTTTTTTTGGGGGGGGGGTGTTCCTATTAGGTATAGCACCAGGGTAAGTTTTGCGTGGATTCAGTGCTCCACACACTTCCTTCCCCCTCTCCCCGTCCACTCCTGTGAAGCTCGTAACTCAGGCTGCTCCCTCCCCCCCACAAAGTGAGGCTCTGGCGTGAACTTCCGTGGAGGAAGCGGGGCTGTTAACGCGCCGCAGGGAGGGTCGGGTGACTAGAACTAAATGCAGTAAGACAGCCGTGATCTCGCGTGGGCGCCCTCGGACTCAACTCGGAGCTTCCCCACTCCGCGAAATCGCTGCTGCCCTCTTTTTGCCGGGTGCGGCTCCCTCCTCGCAGCTTCCCGCTAGGCGATGCCTGGATAAGGACGGCGGATTTCTGAATCCGAAGCGGGCAACTAGCAGGATGGAGGCTCGGCGAGGGGAATTGGGGGCGGCGGCGCCTCCAGAAGGGCGTGTCGACGCCCGTGGGATTTCCTTGCGCCCGCGTGTCGGGCGGGGGAGCGCCCCTCGCGACGTAATGCGAACAATGACGGCGATGGAACCCTATTGAGCGATTGGGCAAGAATGGCGAGCGTGGGAACCGTGCCGCCCCGATGCTCCGCAGGCGCCGGCGAGGGGAGAGGGAGGTGCTGTTCCTCTTTACGGGGAAATAGCGTTGCTTTTTGGCTCGGCTTTGTGGGCGGGGTGGAGCGCAGGTGTCGGCCCACCTCCGCCTCGGCGACGGTCAGGACCTGGGAGCGGAGCCCGGCGGGGCGGGGCAGATTCCTGTCCGCTCTCGCAGGCGGCTACTGTAGCCTTGGATCCGCGACCAGAGGCCCCCGAAAGGGGCTTGTCCCTAGCAAACCTCTCCACTTCTTCTCAGGTGGATCTGGCCAAGAATCTAGATGGGGCATTGCGCTGGCAAAAACCCCTAGGAAGAAACTAACGGCCCCAAGCCTCAGCATGTTTACTTAAGAGTAGGGCCCACTGAATTCAGCAGTTGAGGAAGACTGGGGTTGTAACCAGTCCAGGGAAAGTGCTGTGTTTTTCCTGGCCAGCTAGATGTACACCTGTGCTGGTGTGATGGGATTTCAGTTTGGCTGGGACTATCCTGAACCACTTCCTTGTAAGGTAGGACGCTTCTGTTCCTGTTGCCCAACTAGAGGATAGAAGCTGAAAGTAAGCAGCAGTGTACACAAGAACAGGCAGTCAGAGTTAAGCTTGCTTGGGTTTGCCCAGCAGGCCTTCACCTGGCATAGTAGTATTAGTCAGCATTGGTTACTCATAGGAACATAAGAAACTGTCTTGTACAGAATCGGACCATCAGTTCATCTAGCTCTCAGATTGTCTCCACCAACTGGAAGCAGCTCTTTTGGGTTCCCTGTAGATGCCAGGAGTTGAACATGGGATCTTTTGCAATCAAAGCTGATGCTCTGCTTGCGATGTGGGTTTAATGAGGAAAAATAAAATTAAAAATATTGCGCACACACTGTGCATATTAGGAAAAAACACATCGGGACATTTCTAGAGGCCTTTAAACAGCATGTTTATTTAGTTGCTTTTAGTAATCAGAAGTATTTAAAAACAAAAACATCCCAAGTTTGCCTAATATTTGGGATCCAATCCTTATTACGGGTGAAAGTTCCTTTGTAACTATTATAAAATTGAGTTGTCTGCACCAGCCTATTCCAGATGGTGGTGGGGGTTTCTGGTAGCATAGCTGCAATTCCAAAGCTCTAGATTTTCACATGCCAGCGCCGTGTACTGATCCTGCTTGTTTTGCTCTGCTGCTCTTGTTCCCATGAGCATGGCTAAAGGCGGTGAATTCCTTTAAAAAGAAGTAGCCACCTGCATTTTTGAGATTTTTGGACTCCTCCTAGTGTCTTGTAATGCTTCTGTACCAGAGGGTATAGGTCAGACTGGCAACAGACTTGCGGGGGGGGGGGGGGAGCAGGAAAACTACCAGCCTCATGTCTGGCAATGAGTAACGTAGGTGCTGGAACAGAAGTCCCGCTAAAGTAAATAATGCAGGTGTGGTGCAGCTTTAGGCCTTCTAATGTGATAAGCGAAGATTTCCAGTACTAGCCTCTTGAGGCACTTCTATATTGGTGGACTTCAAGGGAGCTGGCTTCGCATGTCCTGCCCAATTCTCCTTGCCATCCCAAAGTCAAGAATGCAGCTCTGCCTCTGGTGACGCGACAATCTCCATGGCATGGAGAGGAAGTAAATTTGGACAGGGCACCAGGACTGTTTCCAGAGAGGAGAGCACTGGGAATGTCTGTGAAGGAGGTGCGAGTGGGGAAGACTGGCGTTTACGAAGGATGGGGCGGCATGTGTTGCAGATGTCAGATGGCATGTTTTGGTTTTCCAGTGCAAGGCTCGCGCCCGGGCAAGAATGTGCAGCTGACAGAAAACGAGATTCGGGGCCTGTGCCTGAAGTCGCGAGAAATCTTCTTGAGCCAGCCCATCCTGTTGGAGCTGGAAGCCCCGCTCAAGATTTGCGGTAAGTTTCCAGCCTACTGTTTAGTACAGCTGTCAGCCTATAATTGCTCAAGCAGGATAAATCTGAAATGCATCTCAATATTTTGGTAAACTGGGAATACCTATATCCCCCTCCCCACGAGCGGCTTTTGTTTATCATACTTTTATTCAATCTGTGGTGTTTACATTCATGTATGTATGTATTCGTTAAGTTCTGCCACATCTGTACTGTTTTTGGAGATGGGTGGTAAGTTAATGCTATTGCTGCTGCCTCAGCCAAGGTCCTATGCTAGTGGGGCACTGGCCCATGGCCCAGGTGGTTTGAGAGGCCCACAGGCCTCCCCTCCAAGACTGCAAACTGCCTGCTCACTCTGTAGGTCACTTAACCTCGCCACTGTCTGCCAGTGATGAACCTTCATCTGATTCCCTGTTCATTTTGGTTTCAGGCAAGTTGACATTAGGAAGGGGCAAAAGTCACAGGGAGGTGCGAATTAAAAGTGGCAGAAGTCAGAAGAAAGTGAGCAAAATGAAAAGGAAAGTGAGAGGGGGACAGGCAATATCAGCAGGTGAAAGGAAGTAGAAGGAGGGGAGAAGATGAAGAAAGGAGGACAGTAATATTTGAGAACGTAAAGAAGCAGAGAGGAAGAGGTAAGGGGTGGGGCTAAGAGTGGAGAAGGGGTGGGGCATGAGGACATGGAGAGGACAAAGGGGTTCACTGGTACCCTGTGCATAAGACCTCAGTAACCTGGACCTGGACCTGTGCCACCGCCTCTTCCTTAGAAACACCTCAGACCCTTGCAGCTGAGAGGAGGAAAGCGGATCATCTGCATTTGTACCCTTCTTGGTCTCTTGCTCTCTCCCCTGCTCAGAAAAAGAGAGAGCTGTGTTATGATCCGTCATACATTTCCAACAATTCCATCAGCGCTCCTCTTCTGTTATCAACTGCCCCCTCCCCTTTTCCAGGTGACATCCACGGGCAGTACTATGACCTGCTCCGACTCTTTGAATACGGGGGCTTCCCCCCAGAGAGCAACTACCTCTTCTTGGGTGACTACGTGGACCGAGGGAAGCAGTCGCTGGAGACAATCTGCCTGCTCTTGGCCTACAAGATTAAATACCCTGAGAACTTCTTCCTGCTGCGGGGGAACCACGAGTGTGCCAGCATCAACCGCATCTATGGCTTTTATGATGAATGTGAGTGCAAGGCTCCTATTTAGAACTGGGGGTGTGCAAGTGTGGAGGGTGGAGAGAGGATAGGGATGGGGAACCAGAGGACCGGGGTCTAAATGCGGCCCTCCTAACCTGTCACTCTGGCCCCCCAGCATCCGTCTGTCCTTACTGGGATGCTCTTCTTTCTCTTCCTGACCCTGGCCCCCTACATTGCAGGAGCATGGCTCCTCAAAATAGCCCCTTCTTTCTCTCTCTCTCTCCTTGCTAACATTTCCCGATCCCCCCACTTTTTGCAGGTAAAAGGCGCTATAACATCAAACTGTGGAAGACCTTCACGGACTGCTTCAACTGCCTGCCTATCGCTGCCATCGTCGATGAGAAGATCTTCTGCTGCCATGGAGGTGGGCCAGCCCCAGAAAAGATGGGGATTGGGTTGGAGGGGAGAAAATGCTGCTCCTGCTGCCTGGTGGCAGACACTGCCGACTGTGTTTGCGTGGCCTGTCCCAGGTGGTTTGCAACCAGCAGTGTCTCTGGCAAAGAACAAAAGCTGCTGCAGCCACAGGCCGTGGGAGCAACCTAGCTTGGAATTAGGTGCCTTGGCACATGGTGAGCTGGCGCTCTTCCTCAGGGGGCGGGCAGAATAAAAGCCCGGGGAAATGTTTACACAAATGGGAAGAAGGTCAAGACTTTTTACAAGGGTTTCATCATTTATTCATTTGTTTTTACTGCGGAGTTTGGAGCGAAGGCTTTCCCCAGGTCTCTTTTGGCCCACTGGGAGAGCATCAGTTCTGCGCGTGTTTGGCAGGGGTGGATAGGAATCGGGCTTGCAGGATTTGTTTTGTTTGTTTATCGGCACCATAAAATTCAGTAACTGGAGGCAGGTGGACAATAGTGGCTGCTGGCAGAGGCAGCTGCCGCCTCCACCCAGCGAGCTCCATATTCTGTGACCTGCATAGACAAGTGCACATTTGCAGCTGGGTTGCTCCAGATAAGGGAGTCCAACACACAGGTTTAAAACCATCCAACAGAGCTGCACAGACCTGGTTGATGGCAACCAGTTATTACTTATATTTTATAGGTGAGGAGCACGGAGGCTGAGAGACTAGCAATTAGTAGAAGGCTAGGCACGGAGGAGACTTTAAAAAAGAAGAACTTGCAGCTTTAAGGAACTGTGTGCAATTCTAAGCATATTTAGGGAAATAGGATGCCAAGGATTGAACCTGCTGCTCTACCTACCACTGAGCTAAGGATTGCTGCGGCTGAAATATATACAACTTGTCCATGGATCAGGCATGTAGGTTTGCAAACAGCTGCAGCCTCTCTTTTTTTTTCGTGCCGTTTGTAAATAATGAGGAATCGGAAACCACCATTGATCCTTACAAATCATCCAAAAATTTATCAGGCTACCTTCTGCGCACTCATGCTGTAGAATACTTAATTCCATTTAGCTTTTCTTTCTCTGTAATTTCCTGATACTGCTTCTTTTTTCCTTCTTGCAATGTGTCAAGACATAAAGTAGCAGTTGGGGTTAGTTAAGGGAAGAGTATGTGTAGAGGGGCAGGCCCAGCCCTACCATTAGGCAGAGTCAGGAGGCGGCCATGGGGAGATGATACTGGGTGATGTAAAAGGGCAGCAAATGGCTGCTTTGCTTTATTAATATTTTTAACTGTAGGAGAAGTTTGTGTATTTTTTCTGGCTTGGGCGCCAGAATAACTTGGCTGGCCTTGGGTACTATATGCCTTGACTCAAGGAGGGGGTGGGTGCCATTTGCTGCTCTGCCTCAGGCAGCAAAATGGCTTGAGCTGGCCCTGGCAGAGGGTGTAAACTTGGCACAACTCCCCTCTCCACCTGCTGTCCCTTGGCAGCATTGACAGTATGTATACCTTGTTTTCCAGGGCTCTCGCCTGACCTCCAGTCCATGGAACAGATTCGGCGGATCATGAGGCCCACGGATGTCCCTGACCAGGGCCTGCTCTGTGACTTGCTGTGGTCTGATCCTGACAAAGACGTGCAGGGCTGGGGCGAGAATGACCGCGGGGTCTCCTTCACCTTTGGCTCAGAAGTTGTCGCCAAATTCCTTCACAAGCACGATCTGGACTTGATCTGCCGAGCGCACCAGGTTGGGGCACTGAGGCCGCCCTGGAAGAGGGGAGGGTGTCCGTGCCTGGGCTGTGGGAGTGGGAACAGGAGAAGAGCCCTGCTGCGTCAGTCAAGGGCCCATCTAACCCGGCCAAGGGGAACGACAAGCAGGACATGGGGAATATGTACATACTATGCCTGCTTCACGGTTAATTCTCTGCCCTCTCCCTCTGTTTCTCTTTGCCTTCCCCCTCCAATAGGTGGTAGAAGATGGCTATGAGTTTTTTGCCAAACGGCAGTTGGTGACCCTCTTTTCTGCCCCGAACTACTGTGGGGAGTTTGATAATGCAGGTGCAATGATGAGTGTTGACGAGACTCTTATGTGCTCCTTCCAGGTAAAGACTATTGAGCATAGCAGTTTCCTCTTTTCCTGTTGCCAGTACTCTACCCTCTTCTGATAGTGTGCAGGTTGTAAAGGAGGATAGAAGCCTTAAAAAAAAAAATAGAGGCAGATTTTTGGTGATCCACTATCCTGATGCTGGATGCCACATAAGATGTGTGGGACCTCAGGATATAAACACCCCTCTTTTGATTTTAAAAGTATCATATAAATTATCGGTCCTATTTCAAAATGGATTTCTGTATGCTGAATCGCTTATCAGGATATGTTTCTGTACAGATGTGAACTGGAATGCCCAAATAACCAGCCTTCTGGGGCTACAGTAATTTATTTATTTATTTAATGTGAAACTTGTTTACATTCTTCCATTGGGAGCTCTTCCAGTTAGCTTTTGCCCAGTGCTCTGCTAGAGCTCTCTGCTATTTTTAACTAGGAAAAAAAAATCCCAAAGCCACAGGGTGATATAATATGTATGGAAGAAATTCAGTGTTGTGCTCTTCTAATTGTTCCATCAGCACAAATACCCCTAGGTGCTGTATTGAGGGGAGAAGGGAGAATGGGATATAAAAACCCCACCGAGGCAGCTTTTACAGTACATTTTATTTATTTATGTACATGAAATACAATTACCTTAAAATGATAGTATAAAAGTGATCATGAAACAGTTAAAAGAACAATAAATAGATGAATTAACACTGTATTTTAGCTTAAAAGGTTTAAAAATTTTGCCAGAATTAGCAGTATCAAAAAGCTACCAAGAAAGAAAACATGTATTGAAATAGATTAGGTCTTAAGGCCTGTTTAAAGACCTGGATTTAAGGGACGCGGGTGGCGCTATGGGTAAAAGCCTCAGCGCCTAGGGCTTGCCGATCGAAAGGTCGGTGGTTCAAATCCCCACGGCGGGGTGCGCTCCCGTTGCTCGGTCCTAGCGCCTGCCAACCTAGCAGTTCAAAAGCACCCCCGGGGGCAAGTAGATAAATAGGGACCGCTTACTAGTGGGAAGGTAAACGGCGTTCCGTGTGCGGCTCTGGCTCGCTAGAGTAGCGATGTCACGCTGGCCACGTGACCCGGAAGTGTCTCCGGACAGCGCTGGCCCCCGGCCTCTTGAGTGAGATGGGCACACAACCCTAGAGTCTGTCAAGACTGGCCCATACTGACAAGGGTACCTTTACCTTTACTTTTTAAAGACCTGGATTTAAGTGCTAAAAATCTGACATAAGAGGGCTTCAGTCCTTGTTTTGTTGCTTTGATTATTTAGCAACTGAACAAAAGTTAAAATGGGGTTGTGGGTTGCAATGAGACACTAAACTTTTACCCTGAAACTAATCTTTTCTCTCCTATCCCCTTCCCCACCCCTCATTTCTTGAATTCTACAGATCTTGAAACCGGCTGACAAGAATAAGGGCAAATATGGCCAGTTCAGTGGATTGAACCCTGGTGGGCGCCCAATCACTCCGCCACGCAACTCTGCCAAAGCCAAGAAGTAACTAGCCCCGCCTGCCCCCCTAGCTGTAGGTGTGGGGCCCAGGCTGTCTTGCGTAGCGGTTACAGTGTACAGCGGCTGCTTACCTCCCCAGGGCCCAGCCATGTAATTTTTTTAAAGAAAACGGCTGAATAAGAATTCAATACCAAAAATTCTGCTCCCCTGGGATTGGGGATGTCTTTATTTTTGGGGGTATTTTTGATTGACTTTTTTGCCAACTTTGTCCTGATGTGTGCTCCCCCCTTTCCCCCATGGGGGGTTACTACATCTTTTTGAATAAACATGTAAGATTCTTATGTAGCTGCTCCTTTGTCAACTGTTTGGGGAGAATAAAATGAATGGGGCTGCATGATGCGGCTTGGAGGATGAAACAAGCTCTCCTTAGGAGGTGTGGAGGAGAGGATGTTGGAACATTCAGGACAGATAAAATGAAGTCTTCCTTCCACAGTGCCTAGCAAAACGGTGGAGCTTGCTTCCATTAGATGTAGTGGTGGCCAACAGCTTTGATGGCTTGAAAAGGGGATTAGGCAAATTCATGGAGGGTAGGGCCTCCTGATAGCTGTAGTAGAGGTGACATGCCTCTGCAATACCAGCTGTTTGGAATCTTAAAGTAGGGAGAGTGCAGTTCTGGGCTTCCCAGAGGCATATGGGATGCTGGGCCAGATGGGGCTTTGGTGCAGCAAGGCTGCACACACATTCTTAGAAATGGGAGCAAGTTACACGATCAAGACGAAGCATCTTAAAAGACATCTTGCCCTCTATCCCCAGTTACCTTTCCATATTTCACCTGCTGACATGGAGCCATTTGTGGCTACCTTTGCAGGTGCCTCTGCTTACCAGTTTTAAGACTTTCATGTTGAAAAACTGGCTTGTTTCGGTAGTCCAAGTTTTCTTCACTAACTACCACCTATATCTTACTCTCCTCACCTACCTGCATTGCCTGCAAGCTTTAAATGGAATAGAGAAGCTGAGCTATGCAGTGGCACTATGTGGTAAGACAGTCCCTTTCGTAGAGGCATGAAGGCTTCCTAGCTCTGAAGAGCATAAGTGTATGTGGCATGAATAGCATGAGCTGCGCAAGGGACCCTAAAGATGCAGACAAGGTCCTTATTTTAGATTCTTCTATATCCATTAGCTCACACAGACCAATGGATTGGGAATCGGTAAAATACTGTGTGCTAATGCACCCAATTTAGATTCCAGTAGGGCTGCCTTGAAAGCTCTCATGATACTTTTAACACATGATACTCCTAACCGGGTTATGTAACACCACCTCCTTGCCGTAAGCTGTTTAAGGGAGCCTTTGCCCCTGTCTTCTTAATGTGAATTGGTCCGTTGTTGCTTGCTTAATCTCTAGTTAAATCCCAAGCCACAGCACAGTTATCAGCAGTTTGTAGGAATTAGCTGTGGTCCTCAGCCAAGGCAATCCTGCGGGGCTTAAGCAAAAAGCAAGGCAGGACACAGGAAGCTGTGCCTATCCAGTAGAATAGAACTAGAGGCCTACTAAGGACAGATATTTTGGGCCAGGAAAGGCAAGAGTTCTTATTAGATAGATAGCTAACAGCATCTTGAACTACACTGACAGGGTGGGGATTG
Organism: Podarcis tiliguerta; assembly: GCF_965153285.1. Classification (NCBI taxonomy): domain Eukaryota; kingdom Metazoa; phylum Chordata; class Lepidosauria; order Squamata; family Lacertidae; genus Podarcis; species Podarcis tiliguerta. Next base: position 53,779,729 of record NC_139534.1, read on the forward strand.
ATTCTGCATTAGGAGCGGGATTCAGCTGATGAATCCCACCAGTGGAAATTGCGCAAGGATTTCCGCTTGTACAACATGGTTCCCCCATTGCAAAATAAGCTCTGGGAGGTGTTAGGAGAACCCCTAGAGCAGCACAGGAATAGGATTGTTCTACCTGGCAGGCCAAAATGCGATAAGAGCACAATGCTGACTTCCTCCCCTGGATTCCATCTGGAAAAGACATCAGGCCTGCACTGTGGATGGACACTGTTGTTTTACCAGAGGGACGGACTTCTTAAAGTGCCTTTATATTGTGGCAACACAGGATAACAAAGTACGTTTGCCAATAATTCTGATGCTTGTAGTTAGGGCTGAAATATATTCACCTGCCTGCAGAAGTAAAGAGGAAATAGCAATGCTCTCCTTTGCTACCTCCTGTGCTTTACATAGTACTGCAGTTTACTAATACCACCCTGGCTGCTACAGATCCCTTTCCTGTAATCAACCTTCAATTCCCATCTGCCCGACAGCTAAATTATAGGTTTAGCAATGAAACAGGTTAATTACAAGGGAGGAAGAGAAGGCTGGCTCGAGAGGCGTGGAGTGGAAGGCAGTAAAAAGAAGGCTACAGCAACTGATGGATAACCACAGTAACAATTCACACCACAGTCAAAACATCTTTAAAAAATTTATTAGATAATAAGTATTCTACGTCTATGGATGTTAGCCACAAACCCACTGGAGGAAGGTCTAATCTCTCGCAGCCGCCTCCCTTTCAAAGACGTGCAGTAATACTTTAGCAAACAAGGTAGATCTATGTGTCTGTCTCAATGTGGTTCTATCTACAGAAGGTTTTTTTCTCCATGATGGAAGAACCACACAATTCAGCGCTGATTCTCGGGGGAGCAGCAGGAGAGCTGAAGAGGGGCAGCCTGCGATCCAACCCAAAAGAGGGCTCAAGCTGCTTAGCTTGAAACATCTCATTTCTAGCAGTAGAGGTGTCTTATCATGCACCAGTAGCTGGGGGACCTCTCACGTTTCTCCCTCGCTGTCTTCTGCTAACACCTCTTGGCTTGTACATGAGTGGACCAAGGGCTGTGATGGGCTGAGGACCGACCCAAAGAACAAGGAGCGGAACTGCAAATGAAACAAAAGCAGGGCAAAGACATGTCTTGGGGGTGCAGGTTTGCAAGAGATCTAAAAATAGTACGCTGTTGATATACCAGAATCTTGCAAGGTTGATAATATTAAAAATGTATTATGTTAAGAAAGCCATAGAAATAGACTTGAAAATAAGCATATGACATTCAGTGGGGGGCATGTTGTGGTCAGGACCTGAGTGTTCAACTAGTTTCCATGTTCCTCCAAACCACTCCCAAACTAACAGCATCTCTTAAGTGTCTAGTTTCTACCACACCCTACCGATTCCCTTCCACTGTCTTAAAAAACCCAGATTTTGCAATCGTGCCATTACCAAAGCTTGACTGCTGCCACTGGAATTCTATGGCTCTGCTCCAGCTACAGATAGTCATGATTAAGGGCCAATGAACAAGCAAGCTGTTAAGTGACTGCAGCCTCTTTGCTTTCCATGGAAGTCTAGTTTCAATGAACTTTAACTGAATCAAGAAAGGGATGTGCAACATATTACAGCTCTAGCAGGTACAAATTCCAAGGCTCAACATGCACCCTCTTGTGACCTGTACTGTGTGGATGCACACTCCCGAAACTGACTGCCTATCATGCCTTCCTGTACTGAAACAGATTCCACCTTTTTTAGCCTCCTACATTATGGGTACATTCTGAACCACTGAATGCACACCCACTAGAATTGTAAAGTGGTCAAGAGATCTGCAGGGCCACAGTGCATCACACTTTCCACTACACATTCATGCTCTGATCCCTCTGCACGTACCCTTTTTTGTGGCGGTGTGCCAGGCACAGTTCCCTCAGGATCGCTTTCCAACTCCCTTGTATCAGAAAAGGTGCGTCTTGAGGGGAAGGTGGGGCTGGGAGGGGCTTCTGTCCCCTCTGTGCCATCACAGGTGGTTTCCATGGCTATCATGTAGGCATCAATGTCATCACCGGCAAAATCGTAAGCAGGCTTGGATGTGCTGGCATGAGAGAGATAGGAGCAGAGCTGTGAGGAAGCACTTTCTGTGAAGAGACACCCCAACAAATAGAAATGGTTTCTTTTTGGGGACTCATGACTAAGGTGTTTGTTTTATTGACAAGAGAGTTCTAAGAGAGAAATTCAATAAGCTAGAAGGAAATCATAGGGTTGGAAGGGACTTCATAAGGCCTTCATCTCTCACATCCTTATTCATTTAAGCAAGCCCCAGTTCCAAACACATTGACACAAACTACCCAAGTTTAAAAGGCTAAAAATGACAAAATGCTTAACAGAAAGCTGAGACACTGAGCTGTTCCAAGAGTAACCAAGGCAACCGTATATAGCTGCTAAGATGGTAGCTCAGGTCAGGACTGGAGAATGACAGGCAGATCTGTTCACTCTGCTATAAAAACACGTATGACAAAATGATGCCAAGAGCACAGAATTAATCCTTTCTATGTGCCAAGCAGAGACTGTGTTCCTACCGAATATGTCATTGTCCTCTGGGATCCTCCCCGCACCCTGTTCCACTTCAGGGCGTGCCAGATTTTGTGGTGCAGGAGCTTCAACCCTGCTTACCTGTTGTTGTTGTTCTGTGAACTCTCTCTCTCAGCCAGAGTGGCCAAGACCAGGTGCACGTTCAGCACAGGGTCCTCCAGGGTGAAGATAGCTGGTCTGCGAGGAGAGAACTGGTGAGAGCAGGATTCTCAAGACACAGGCTTGGGGGCTAAAGGGGAATCAAGGGGGGATGGCAAAGAAAGCTGCAGCTAATGGAGACAAGGACCCTACTCCTGCAATGAAGCAAACAAAGTCTGGCTGCTGGCTGTTACAGGACTGGCAACAAGCCAGGGCTGCTCTTCTGGACAACCTCACAAGATCAGAACAAAGGACCATCTGGTCCAGCACTCTCATTTCCGCAGTGGCCAACCAGGTCCCCCTATGAAGCTCACAAGCATGATGGGAACTAACCCTCCCATGCAGATGTTTCCCAGCAGCTGGCATTCAATGGCCTCTGCAGACGGGAGTTTCATTTAGCCACAAAGGTGCTTCCCCTCCAGAACGTCCCTCGTGAAGGCCTACCTGCCAGGGATGTCAAAGTGGATGTTGAGGGGGAGATTTGAGGACTCAGCAAAGCTCAGGAGGCCCTGTTAGAGAGAGGTGAAAAGGGTTGGAAAGAGCACAAGGCCACCCCTTTCAAATGAGGGCGAGGAGAGGGGAAGCAAACTCACCCGGAATTCCTTGAGGCAGAAAGTGACCTGCGTCTCTTCCTTGACATGGAAGGCCTGGAACTCGTCCTCGCTCAAACAGAGCTCAGTCACCATCATCCGGCTGGGCTCTGAGGGAGAGGTGAGGATCAAAGAAGGCCCTTGTTTGACAGCTACCACTGTCTATGCTTCCCACAAGAAAACTGCTAAGGAGAAACTGCTAGCCACATAAAGGCAGGTCAGGGACCCTGCAGGAACTCTCCACCTCCTATCATCCCCAGTTGCACAAATAGGATGCCCTCATATGTGATCTAAAGGTTCTTGAGATGGGCAAATTAAGTATCACCTCCTTTGATGGCCTCTGGGGATCAGATGGAAGCCGGGTCACGGCGGACAGCTCACCTGTCTCTTCTTCCAGGTAGCTGCGCAAGGTCACCTTCCCAGAAGGGCTGGCACCCAGGGTCACCTCAGCCTGTGTCAATGGAAAATGCACCACAGCATCCACCAATAGCCTGAAATAGATGAAGGAGGGGCAGAGAAAGGGGCTGAGAGGGGGAAGTGGCTTTCATGGCTGAACATCCCCACTTTCCTTCTGCATATAATACTCTTTGCTTTAATTAAAGAACCATGGCACAGCATCAGCCCACACAAAGCATCTGTTGATTCCCAGACCCATCGGCAACCCATGTTCCTCATTCCTTCCACGCTGCAGTTGATGCATCTTTAGTATAAGTAGACCAGTCTATGCACATCAATTGCAAGAACCTTCATCCATCCCATTCCCTTCTCCGTATACTGCAATCTCTCTCAACCATACCATGGTCCCACCTGGGAGGGGCATGAAGAGCATGAGCACACTGCCCTGTGTCAAAGACTGCCTGCAGGGATTCACAGTCCTGGAATGACAAGTCATGGGTCTTGATGACACCTGCAGAGACATAGATAAAGAGTGTCACAGTGGGAAATGGCTCCAGGGCATTCTGTCTCCCGGAAGACTCTGAGCAACGCAAGGAGCAGACATAAGGAGAAGGCAGCAATGGTCTACCCCACCCAAGGCCTAAAATGGAAAAGAGCAGCAGCCACCAGACATTGGGGATGGAGGAAAAACTCTAATGAAGTATTTTCTTTCTTTCGAAATACTTTTTAAAGCCTTGTTTTAAAATGGAATTGTTACAGCCAGTTCATGTTGCTACAAATCTTTAGATTCAAGATGCATAGATAGTGACTGGATTACTGCACGAGCAACACCTGTTGCTGGAAAAGTGCTTTTGATTGTTGCAGAATGCCAAGACACCTTCAGGTTAAATGTCCCAATCTGGAAGTCTGCCAGGCACACCGCTCCTGTAGGGTGGAAGCAAAGCTTTCATACAGCACAGCCTCCATCTCCTCTTGCTTCTCATGCATCTCAAGATTCCTCCATCTTCTGCATTAAGTGAAACGGGCTGATCAGTGGTTGAACCACCAAATTGCCGTGTGAAAGAATGGAGAAGTGAAAGAACCGAGAAGCTTGTTTCTATTCATACGAACCTTTCTTTTCCCCATGAAGTTTAAAGCAAAAGCGCAGAGGGATTTCAAATGAGGACTCTGATTAAATGAAATAAGCTTATGCTAGTGTTTTCAATGGAAATGCTGTTGACTGGGATAGAGAAAGATAAAAGCAGATGCAATAAAAGAAGCACAAATAAAGCTAGAATTAGTGGGCTTTGCCTACCATTGGCTCTGGCTTCTCCTCCTTCTGGCCTGCCAGTTTCAATAGGCACTAGCCACCACTGGTGAGAACCCTCACATTTGGGAGACATCAGTCACCGCTGTGTCCCTACCCTCTGCCCCCATTAGAACAGGACCATGATCTTCAATTATGCTTTTTTTTGCAGAAACTAGCTAGGATCCTTACTCAGGGTTGTGGATTCTCTGCATTTCTTTGCTCCTCAGGATTAAGCAAGGCAGAGGGCTCATGACTCACAAAACTGACCTTCACTGGATTCTCCCTTCCTTGGTTGCTCCCTTTCTTGGTTGTATTATTTTCTCCCCATGCATTTGCAACATCTCATGTCCCTGTCTCCTAACTCAGTACTGGCAGCCTGATGGACTGCACTGGAGATGGCACTCAAGGCCACACTTTCAGCCACATTTATCCCTACCATATTAGCTGCGATTCCTGCACTGCAGGGGGTTAGACTAAAGGACCCTTTGGGTCCCTTCCCAGACTACATTTCAAGGATTCTACATCTTCCAGTGTATCACTCTGCACACCCAAGTAGGGCTCCTCCTCTCCCCCACCCCCAACGCTCACCATATTTGCAGTACAGCTTCACACGGAACCGGCTATGGTGGGAGCTGAGCGAGATGAGGCATTTCTCCACCGTCTTCTCCAGTGAGGGGAGTGAGCGGAAGATAGCCAGGAAAGACTGGAGGGAACGAGAAGGAAAGCCAGAGTTCTGTGCATGTGGTTTCCTCAAAGGGGAAAGCCAGGACCAGTGTGGGGCAGTGGTTAGTGTCTGACTAGGCCTGGGGAGACTCAGGTTCATATCTCCACTTAGCTTCAGTGTGTCATCTTGGGCCAGACACTATCTCTAGGCTTATTCTACCTCACAGGTTTGTCATGAGGATAAAACAGAGGGGAAGAGACCACCTATGCCACAGAGAGGAAAGATGGGATATAATGAATGTAATGAAGAAGAAAAAACACTCTACTGCTGAAACCACTAACTTTGTCTCAGAGAACTGAGCTGGGGTGCTCTGATTCTGGCAGAGTTACTTCCAGGAGCAGTAAAAACAATTCAGTTTTGAAAGTCTGCACAAATACTGCTTTCTTGCCACTTAGTTGAGCAACAATTGGGAAGTGCAATGACCTTAATGTGAGCTGCAGATGGAGCTTGGAAGGCATTCGTTTCTTTAAGCCTTGGAAAGTATTTGTGGCAATCAACAGAGGGTGCAGAGAGGGTGAAAAATCACAGTGGCTTATAAAAATAACCCGTATATTGAAAGCTCTCCTCCACCTTGAAACACACAGACACCAAAAACATTCTTCTACCTATCTTTGCATTGCTGAATCAGGCCAAGAATCCATCTAAAGCAGCGCTCCAATGACCATGGTCATCTAGATGCTTCTGAGAAGCTAGCAAGCAGGGCATTAAGGCAATGTCCTTTAGTTTTTTCCCCTTAGCATTGTTACTCAGAGGTATATTGCTCCTCAACCTGGAAGTTCCATTCCGCATCATGTCTAATACTTACTGAGACACCTATTACTTCACCATCTTATCAGAACAGAACTCAGGGAGATGGAAAATCCTTGACTTGGAAGGATCTATGCAGCACAATATGGAACACATTTCAACCACTCAACCCACTGAGTGCCTGCTGCTTTGCTTAAAAAAACAATAGTGAATGTGAAAAAAATAACTAAATGTCAGAGAATTCCTTAGCCAAGCCTCTTCTCTGACATGCCATTTTTGCAACTATGCAGTGATTTTTCATCACTATCACCTGCAGTACAAAGTGGTTCAAATGGGGTGTTTGTGCAGACCAGGCCATCACTGGTGCTTGCAAAGAGAACTATAGGCAACAAGTACCAGGTTGGAGTTCATTGGTCTTCTGATAAAAGCCTGCATTGCCCCATTCTGACCTTTCAACAGCCCCATGGGGGCCCCTCACCTTCATGAGCACTTTGCACCGGAAGCCACCTGCATCCAAGTCAGATTCCGATTCTCCTGGCTGGTAGAGCTGGAAGAAGAGCGGGGCAAACAGGAAGCAGGCGTAGGCCGAGCGGGATGCATTGACCGTACGCAAGGAGAGCTGGGGAAACAAGGATGGGAAGTGTCATTAACTCCATCATTGCCACAGAGAAGATTCCCCACACCCCTCTTAGCTTCCTTGTCCTAAGTAGTTCAAATCCTGCTTTCTAAAGACACAGCATTGCTGCCTCCAAAACAGGACAAACTTGCATCATCAAACAGCTCCTAGCACATACAACATGCTAATCAATGAGATAGCTGCCATGGCTTAGGCCAGAGGAACCTGTGGCTCTCTGGATGCTGCGGGACTACAACCCCCATCTTCCCTGACCCCTAGATGTGCTGGCCAGGACAAGTGGGAGCTGGCAGTCCAAGTCCAAGGTCGCATACCCCACCCCCAGCCATGCAGAGTGATTGCAATACCAGGATAGTGTTGCTGCTCTGCAACAGAGACTCCCCTCACTTAGCTCACAGATGATGTCTCACTGCTAAACGTTCCATTCTGAGAATTATAAGCAATAAACACACTAGACAGACCCTCCCTAGACCTCCCAGCCTGTCACCTTACCCCTTCTTGAAGAGGCTCAATGTAGATTTCATCTCCGACACGGGAAAGAGAGTGCACTGCTTTCCCCAGGGCTGCACAAGAGACAAAAGAACACTGAGAAGGTATGGATCAACATAAGCCTTTTCCGATGTCTGATCTTGCATTCCACCTCAGCCTGCCTCTTTGTGCAGGCTGAGACCATCCCCTGCAGAATCCCTCTTCTATTAAATAACCACCTGGGTCTATTATTTACTCAGAAGCCCCAGACATGCCAAAACACGTGTCATTCTTCTCATGTCACACTCCCATACAGGTATCATAACCCCACCCTCCACACACACACACAAACACACACACATTCTCACTGGCTATCGTCTCATCAGGAAAGTCCCCTTATAACAGGTGTAGAGAAGCTGTAGTCCATGCATTGATGGACTACAACTCCCATCATCCCTGACAGATGGCCTTGCTGGTTCTGATGGGAACTGAAGTCCAGCTAGAGAATGACAGGTTCCCTACTCCTGCCTTCACAGGTTTAGAAGCTCATTTCAGGAGGCTTCCCTTCTTCCTGTAACCATACAGGAAGCCCCTTTCCTGGTCAAACATCAAGCAATAGTCAACTTTGCCCACCCCAAATCCAAATAGTTAATCTTGCCTCACCTTTCACATTGCCCCCAGTAATTGTGCACTTCATGCCAAGGCAGAGAAGCCTCAAAGTTCCCCCACACCAGACACAAGGTGGGGGGAACTAAACATCCAGTGTATTCACCAAGTACACTGTAGCCAGCTCTGTTTTCTAATGGAAGGAACTCCCCAGAACTCCAAGTAGATGCTGAGGGGTGAGGAGAAAGAGAATGTATACATCACACATACATTGTTACAACTAACCATTTCTTAGACTGCTTCTACAGACCAAGGATAAGCTCCACTAGTATTGTGATCATCAGAACACTTTGAAATCAAGTATAACCCATTGCGACTGGAGTTTTTATTTCCTATTTTTTCCAGTTGCCTTCCAAAGCAAAGTTCTAATCTAACAGTTTGCAAATAAATAAATAAATAAATAAATAAATCATTTTCTGACACAGACGTATTGTAAGATCCCCAATAGGTTACAAATTCATTCCCCCTCTACCCCATTAACATAAAAGTTAAATGAGGCATACTTTTAAAGGGTTTATAGGAACTATAAGTAGAATTTAAATTGCACGGCTGGAGGATTTGGGTTGCACTATGCCATTCTGACGCGATTGATGATGCCATTCTGACGGGACACGGGTGGCGCTGTGGGTTAAAGCCTCAGCACCTAGGACTTGCCGATCGAAAGGTCGGTGGTTTGAATCCCCACGGCAGGGTGCGCGCCTGTTGTTCGGTCCCAGCGCCTGCCAACCTAGCAGTTCGAAAGCACCCTCGGGTGCAAGTAGATTAATAGGGACCGCTTACTAGCGGGAAGGTAAACGGCGTTTCCGTGTGCGGCTCTGGCTCGCCAGAGCAGCAATGTCACGCTGGCCACATGACCCGGAAGTGTCTTCGGACAGCGCTGGCCCCCGGCCTCTTTGAGTGAGATGAGCACACAACCCTAGAGTCTGTCAAGACTGGCCCATACGGGCAGGGGTACCTTTACCTTTTTATGCCATTCTGAAAATTAAAACCATCTCCCCCAGAAGGTGCTATTTGCCGTATGAGGGAAAATATACAGCCTTAGCACAGCACGCGAGCAGGCAGCTCAGCTCGGGGGCCGGTCAAACGACCTCCACCTGCCGCTTCTGGCCCATGGGCCTTAGGTTGGTGACCCCTGGTTTAACCTTTTCTTACCTATGCCCCTGCTTGTGTTGTTCACCATCCCAGTTAACCCCTCCCCTTTACAACTCACCCTGTCCCTCCTTCTTCCTTCACAGTTCACCCAGGTCCCATCCCCTCACACCTTGCACTTCAGACTTTCTCCCCTCCCTGCCCAGCACCACCAGTGGTGATGATGATGATGACGACAGAGAGATCTTGGCTGCTGTTTTCTCTCCTTCCCAGATCAGCAGCCAGTGTTCTCCTTTGCTCCCCGTCCCACTGCCAGCATCATGACAGTCTTACAATTTTATTGCATGCTAAAAGCTTTGTGGGCCAAGGAGGGGCGGGGGGCAGCTGCCCCCCCCCCAAATCCTGGCTATGCCCATGTGGACTTTGCAAGGAGTCATTCCTTTTGCATGGCAGCACCTGTACATTAGAAGTGCCAATTCTGAAGATCAAAGGAATGCAAGGAATGCAGTTCACACATACTGGGTAAGTAAACTGATCTGAAGGCCTTATGGGCTTTATATACCAAGAACAGCATCTTGAACTCAGCCCAGCACTGAACTGTCCAAAGTTTGCAAAAGGCACTCCTAGCCACTGAGGCCCCCAGTGACAGGGGGTTGGACTAGATGACCCTCAGGGTCCCTTCCACCTCTACAATTCTATGACAAAGTCGGATCCAGGAGCACTCCAAGCTTGAGTGCTTTTCATTGATGCAGCAAAATGCCTAGAAAAGATGCTGAGAAGTAGATTTGTCAGTCCGTTCACCTAGCAACTGGCTTAACACTTTCGAGAAACCTTTCTCATCTCTGCGTTGGCAACTGTGCATGGGAACAAACAGTGTTCCTTACGCAGACTGATTTGGCCCTGGGGGTGCGGGCGTCCAGAAAGAGGGTAACAGTTTCAAGAGCGCGTGCAAGAGGGGAAGGGTTCTTGTCCCTGGACAAAATAAGAGCGCCTCAGGACAGAAGCTGCATCTGGTGACCTTGCCACACGGCACGTTCCAGAGGCACAGGCACATTCCAGAAGGGTCGACGTTGGCAACCCAAAACTGAAGGAAGGAAATGCCTCATCGGAGCTCCCAAGAACGCCTTGGGATACCGACAGAAGCACGTCTTAACGGCTGATTCCCAACCTCCTACGGCGGCCGCAAGAGCCCTTAGACACGCGGCCGGTTGCTTTAAGGAACTAGCGGCCGGGCTACAGCCGCCCCCGCCCCCGGGTCTTTCCCTACAGGAGGCTCCTCTTACCTTCCCACCAACAAAAGTTCCGAACTCGCGCTCTCAGGCCGCCCACCTCCGCGCGCCCCACGCTGCCTCCTCATTGGACAGCGTAGCTGTCATCTTCTAGGAGAGCAGAACGCAAGCACGGGCGGGTCGGGGCAAATGATCGAACCCTACTTCCGTTCACGTGATCCAAGAAGAGCGGAGGAAGCAAGCTCATGCTCCTCCCAGTCGGCGAAGGTGGGGTGGGCTCTCGCGTAGGATCCTCTGGAAGCCCCGCCCCCGCTTCAGCCCCTCGCACCGCCTTCTTCTAGGAAGGCGGGAGGAATGGAGAGACGAAAGCGCAACTGCGCACGCGCTATGTTAAGACGATGCCGGAGCAACGATGCGCTCCTGCATCAGTTAATGCAGCCGGGTGGGGGCGCTTGGTGTGAGGAGGCTGCCTACATACGGATCTTTCCTTGCGGTCCAAATTCGTTTCTGTCGTCTTCCTGCCGCGCTGCACCGAGTTGTCCTTCTCGCTCTTTTGTCACCCTTCGAGCTTACGTTCTTAACGCAGCAGACGGACGTCAGGGACCTGGTTTGCCCCGAGGGAAGAGACCACACCGCTAAGCTCCCAGAGCTAGCAGTTGTTCTTGCCCTTCGTGGTTGTATTTTCCTCCCACGTTGGACCGGGAGGGCCTTTAAGAAAGCCGAGCATGCATAGGCTGCGCTTGACAGTGCGGACTCTTCGGGAACTATTGCGCTCTCTACTTTCGCCTGCCGTTTGCTCTTGGGCTTCCAAGCCCAGTTCCAGGGGCTAATTCTTTTTTTAAAACTTTTTTTATTAACAATTAAAACAAAATATATTATCCAGAAACATATCATCCTTATTTTTTTCCCATTTTCCCTCCCACCCTCCCACACAAAACCCACCCACCGGCTTCCCTTAGTTCCAGTCTTTGATTTCTCTAAGAATGCTGTTTTCTACATGTTACACAGTTGTATAGATCAAACTATTTAGCTGATTGTCATCATTAGAAAAGTTTGTGAATGCTTATTCAAAGCCAGCCAAGGAGTCCAGTTCGCTTTGTTGCGTCTTCAAGTACTTTGTAAAGGGTTCCCATTCATCTTTAAAGTCACAGTTATCCTTGTCCCATAGCTTATATGTCAATTTTGCCAGTTCTGCATAGTCCATCAATTGTTCTTGCCATGATTCTTTAGTTGGGGTTTCTTCAGTCTTCCATCCTTGTGCTATTAGAACTCTCGTGACCGTTGTCGCATACATGAATCCAGGGGCTGATTCTGACCATAATGTTTTGCATGGTCTGGGCCTCCAGCACCAGAAAGGATGCACATCTGTCTTTAGGGATTTGGGTCCCAGCTATTTCTATGCTAGTACACTTTGATGAAATGTCACAAAATGTCATGTATAAAGGGTAGCATAGGTAGAACTATTTCATCTCTAACACAGCTGCTGAAGAAATCTGGAATAAATAACAAACGACCCCTGGAGATGACTGAGCATTCATCCTGATTTGCTTTACACAAAGCTAATGTGGGGGTTCTATTATATCCAGTCTTAATTGAGCATTCATTCTGATTTATTTGTGGGGCTACTACATGACAATCCGCATTCATATACTCATTTGCTTGTGGGGTGTTTGAACGTCTTCCTATAATTTGTTAATCTCACACTGCATTTCCCTATCATTTTCTAAACATCAAGAACTTGATTTTTTTTAAAAGTGGATTGGTTGTGTTAGGGCAAGCAAGTGCTTAAATCCCATTTAAACGCATAAGCTTGATATTGTGGTATGCACTTGCAGCCTTCCTATAAAATACAGTCTGGAGGCACCCAGACTTCCTCATACAGTTGCTTATTTATTTATTGACATTATCCCTAGTTTCATAAAGACAAAGCACTAGGTGGCTCTAAATTAGAGACAAGATCTTACATTGAGTTTTGCATGAGCTCACACACCACTTAGCCCTGGGCAAACTGCAGGGAGAGCATGGAGGCCCCCTACCCGCCCCGTCCCAACATTTCATTTCCTTTCTGTCCTGAAGTGCTCTGCTTAGTTCTGTTATTTATTACATTTATATCCCACCTTTCCTCCAAGGAGCAAAAAGTGGCGTACTTGCTTTTCCCTCTACCCATTTTATCATCACAACCAACCTTGTGAGGTATGTTAGACTGAGATACAGTGACTGGCCCAAGGTGAGGACTAGAACCCTGATTTCCCAGGCCTTAGTCCAAAATTATAACCACATCTTCACATTAGTTCTCATTATACAACCCTTAAGTAAATAAGATGTGTAAGGACCACCATGTACAAAGTTACAAGGAAAGCCATGTGACCACCTGAAATTACCATGCATCTGAACTTGAAACTATGCCAGTGTTTTGTTCAAATAAGATTTATGAGGACAAGTGGGACTGAGAGAGAGATTAAGGTTGCAATCCTATGAACATTTCTTTGGCAGAAAGTCCCTTCTAAAAAGACATACAAAGGATTGCATTCAAGCTTTATTTTCTTAGCTCAAGTATTAGCAGCAGTATTCAACATTTCAATACAGTGGTACCTCGGGTTATAGACGCTTCAGGTTACAGACTCCGCTAACCCAGAAATAGTACCTCGGGTTAAGAGCTTTGCTTCAGGATGAGAACAGAAATCACGTGGCGGTGGCGCGGCAGCAGCGGGAGGCCCCATTAGTTAAAGTGGTATCTCAGGTTAAGAACAGTTTCAGGTTAAGAATGGACCACCAGAACGAATTAAGTTCTTAACCCGAGGTACCACTTTATTAGTTTCATTGCATGACACTGCTGTTTGGGAAATTGCTGTAACTTTATTTTTTGTATTCTGAATTGTATTGTGTCCAGTACTGCATCTGCATGCTAAAAGATGTAAATTTGCTTTGCTTCAGTGGTTGCCTGTTTCTTGTTACTTTTACAGTAATTAACATGTGCTATAAAACATGGGAAGAACCCCCCCCTAAAAACAAACACATTTTACATTTTAGCTTTAAACAACCTCAAAAGCAGCACCTTCAGTCTTTGCTGAAAATTGACCCTTTCCTCCCCCTTTTCACTCCCTAGAAAGAAAAAAATAGCATCCCTGAACCCATACCTAAAAATCCATAAAATTCAAATAGATTTCCTTTCTGAAACAAAAATCTCTTGGCAGCAGAAAGTGACATATATATATTTTAAAAAACAGAAGAGGGCAATATTTGCCTGCTTTAAGTGAGCACCTGGGGATAAACTTGGCACCCGGATACTGCAAAACAGAACTGAAAGGTAAACCTATGACCTCATTGCATCCAGGCCCAATTTAATCAACTACAGGGTATATACATTAGTAAAAATAAACCTCTTCAATAAAAACCAGTTGCAAAAATCAAACTTTCCCGAATGCTCAGCCTGGACAATTAGTGGTCTACAATAATCAAGGCCAGGAATATCTCTAAAGCATCTGAAACTTAATTGCCCTCTAATACTAACAGTAGTCCACAATCAAGGCAAGCTGAATTCTTTGGATTTAACCTGACTGAGTCCCAGTTACACAATGGGATTAAGAAATCCAAGTATTTTGTCTTAAATAAATGCATTATGAATCAGGCTGTTAAACTGAGTTGGCCACAGTCCAGGGAACCCTGTGAATAACTCTGGTTGCCCAGTGGGGGCTTTGGTCTTGTGTTTCTCCAGCAGCTGCTCCCAATACTGCATAGCAAACACTTTCCAAAACTCAGGGGAGCTTTAAAAGAAATTTGTGGTTGATGATTTTTGGTTTCTCGAAACAAATCAGAAGTCTGCTGGGAGCGCCCAACGTAATTCTTGTGAGTGCCAAAACAGACTTGACATGGGAAATCCATGATTGGCTCTTTCCCCTCTCCTTAATCTTTCTTTACAAGCAGCTCTTTGGGGCGAGGACTAGATGAAGGGGGGGGGGTTAACCTCCCCCTGCCACTTTGTGCCGCAATAGAAATGGCTTCCCCTGAAGCTGTTCTTTCAGCCTTACTTGGGAAGTGGGGGACAAGTTACATTGATGGTACATAGGTGGACAAAATACACAGTATTTACAAAGGAAAACACTTTGGAGGGGGGATCAGTCCTGAAAAAAACATTTGGTCCTTCATTTTGTTTACTTAAGGAAGTATTACAATTGAAAAAGTCTCTGTTTTTCATTCTCTTATAGGCTACGGTCTGTTTGTCCTGGCTAGCTGGTACATCATATAGGTGGTGCCAATATTTATGTATACTACATGTTAAAAAGATATGTATGTTGAATGTTAGGCTTTATTTTTCTTATCCTTCTCTGTCCATGCTCAAGTAACTGTGTCTTCTGTTGTTTTGTAGCTGTCAACTATGCTTTCTGCATAAATTGTTTGGAATAGTCAAGATCTGTCACACAGATCTCTACTTAACTTGGTTGTCTGAGGTTTGCATACACATGACACTTTACTTCTAGAATCAGTGGAAACTGAGTACCTTGTTGTTTTTTTACATAGTTCACACACAGTCCAGATATATATATTTTTCTGCCTCAGAAAAGCCCTTCTTGGGAAACTGTTTGCATTTTGGAAATAAAAGCTCACTGCAGATATATGTCCATAGGTGGTCCCAGAAATGCGGAGGTGTATCTACACTTGTCCAATGATGCTTTTTTTTTGGGGGGGGGTGTATACAAAGATCACAATCACCATTTCTTTCTTCATTCATGTGGGGTATGTGCAGGGAATAATCAAGGGGAGGATTTTTCAGGTAACCACACTGACTCTTCTGGATGGC
This sequence comes from Podarcis tiliguerta, assembly GCF_965153285.1. Lineage (NCBI taxonomy): Eukaryota > Metazoa > Chordata > Lepidosauria > Squamata > Lacertidae > Podarcis > Podarcis tiliguerta. The sequence continues at coordinate 53,795,083 of NC_139534.1, forward strand.
AGGATCTAGAACCAATCTAGATTGAAAGCAACATGTTGAGGATGATCATGAACAATTCTAGAGAGAAAATCTATATTATTATTATTTTGCTAGAAATGGGTTAGTGTGTACACAGCCTGAGTGTCATAGTTTAAAGTTCTGAATAATAGGAGATATCCAACATCATGTGAAACCAGTTTGTGCAATGGCGCTGTTGGGAGTTGGGAGTCCGACAATTTCTGGAGGGCTTCAGGTTCCCAATCCCTCCTCTAAAAGAAAATGAACACATCTTTATTAACTACAGCACAAAACAAACATATCCTTTAGAACAAGGATTGTGAACCTGTAGCACTCCAGCTTCAGCCACCAAGGTCAGTGGCCAAGGATGATGGGAATTGTAGTCCAGCAACAACTGGAGGGCTCTGCGTTCCTTATTTGTGATTTGACCCACTTCAAGAGATGACCTGAAGACTTGTAAAGACATCAACAATTTATTGTAAATTTGGCAAATGTCCGATTGAAATGTTATAACCCCATCAAACACTCACATACATTTTCAGATGAGTATATATACTGTGAATAGATGTGTGTGTCCATCTGAACTTATTCTATAGTCATGGCATAAATAAAGGGATTGGCTCTAGAACGCCCTTGCAGTTGAGATCTGCTTGGTCTCTTCTCTAAGCTACTTTAGACAGGAGCTGAAAAGGTAGCTTGTAATCGACCAATTAAAAACTTCTCTGCAAAATTAGATGGTTGCTGGCTGAGTAGTTCATTTTGTTTTCTACTACAGCTTTTCATTTACTAGCAATGAGAAACTTATGGGCTACATTTTTGACCCAACACAATCTTAACTGCCAAGGTGATTGTTTTAATCTAAATGATTATGAGAACTGTATGTTTTAAGAACTTACTCTTAGATAGCATAGTTTGCTTTTTGTGAGTTTCATTGTAATGGTCATTGGTTGCACACAATAAAAATATTCCTAACTGATTAAAACTAACTTAGGGTTTTGTTTTGTTTTTAAAGTTGGTTTGTATTTTCTTCTTTTAATTTTTAATTGTTTCAAAATGCACTTGCATGATATTTTTTAATGAGGGCTGCTCCAAGTGCAATTGTAGAACAGGCTATAAATACAGTCGTATCTTGGAAGTCAAATGGAATCTGTTTTGGAAGTCCGTTCGACTTCCAAAACCAAAGCACGACTTTTGATTGGCTTCAGGAAGCTCCTCCAGCCAATTGGAAGCTGTGGAAGCACCATCGGATGTTCAGCTTCCAAAAGCAGGTTCAAAAACCGGAACAGTCACTTCTGGGTTTTGATCGTTCGGGAGCCAAAATGTTCGAGAACTAGGCTGTTTGACTTCCAAGGTATGACTGTAATTACTTTTGTCAATTTGATTGGCTACTAGGTATATGCTACTATACCGCTTTCAGATCAAAATGATTGTCCATTCTATTCTTATTTAAAAACATATTGGGGTGCTTCTGATGACCTGTTTATTATTTATCCTGATTTGTTTGTGGGGAGATTTGACGACAGGGGCTAATTAATGAGCATTCATATTGATCTGTTTGCAGGGAGGTTATAGAATGTTGTATCAAGCATTATTCCACACTTCCCATTGCATTTCACCATCACTTTCCTTATTGCAAAGTCCAATCTGAATTTGCTGGTATGTGACTGAATTCCACCCCAAAATAGTGACAGTCTGGAAGCTTCCTTTATTGGCTACTTCTTAATTGGAGGCTTTTTGGCATGAAGTTTCTGTTGCTTTCCCCTCTTTCCTTGGACAGTAGGGGGCAATCTGCACCCATTACTTTAAAACTTCGTACTTCCTCTGAGTACTTGGGATCAACTTGGGAAAAGAGAGGCCAAGAGAGATAGTCAAAATCTTTGACTGTGCAACTCACAAACTTTTTGTGCTGTAGAATGATGTCTGCTTATAGATGAGCATATATACATGCAAGGATAAGAAGCAGGATCACTTATTTAAATACTAAGGATTGTACTCTAATTCAGAACCAAATCCCACTGAAGAAAGTGCAACTTTTGTCTGAGTAAAAGTATGTAAGTAATAAGTATCCAATTTTTTCCAGGAGTAGCGGTTAGTGGGCAAAATAGCATTTATGGATGAGACGGAAAGCCAATGTCAATGCTATTCTGTACAGTCATAAATATTAATAATTCTAGAACTGAACACATTGAAAAATTTGCATAGTAGGCAAAACAACAACAACAGGGTCGACACACAGCAAAATGCCAGCACACCTGTAAAAAAGCCTGCTCACATAACATGTTTTTGTGTGTCCACAGTTGGACAACTTGCAATTTCTTACTGGATTTTCTTCTCTTATTAGATTATCTGCAGATCAGAAAATCTGAATTTAGCAGGGTGAGGAGGATGCTGTGTGGATGCCACAAAAAAGATGCACAAGCAGCTTCATATCTAAATTCAGCTCCCGTGTGGATGAGTCCTTCGTACTTTTAAATGCACAGGGAGAAAGGGTGGGGGGGGGGTAATGAGAATTTTGAAGAAAAGAATTAGGACTGACGTGAGAAGCTCCTTTTCTTTGTCAGTGAAAATTAGGTAAGCTATTTTATTCCGCCTTTTCTTATAATTAATGGATTTATTACATGCTTTCTTATTCCTTTGCTTTCTCTAACAACCATCCTGTCAGTGATGAGAACATGTTGCTCAAAGCTTTAAAGCCAAGTAGGGATAAGAACATTCCAAAGCTAGTTCACTAGCTATCACACCACACTGCCCTTTCCTTTGCTGCTTCTGGCAATATGAAAGAGAGCAAGAGATAACCTGCTGGAAGTTATTCAGAGAGGTTAACTAGGTGGTAAACTTGATACACAGAGTATACAAACTTGAATTGCACCATACAGATGTTATGTTGCTAAGATTTGGGGATCTTGTATATAGTAACCATAGAAATGTGGGGGCAAACCATTAAAAAAAAAGTTTGGAAAACTGTAACATTAGATGTTCCAACTCGGCTTTCATTCAAACTGAAGCTGCCAATGACGTCTATTGAGGTTGCTTAACTTTCCGCTATAAGACCATTTCCAGTTCCTCATATCTTTGCCCAATTATAACCATCAATGCAAAAGCTGTGCAGTCACCAGTGTTTCCCTTGGGCTGATTTTTTAAAAAGAAAAAGTTGCAGTCATAATGGGAATGATGGGCCCGAGGCACAAAATGCATGTGTGTGTTTTTTTGTTTTTTAAAAAACCCCAAGCCTAGTTCTTCCGACGTTTTCATTGAGAAATTCCAGCACCTCTGTGCTTTGGAGCAAGGACTTGAAATTTGGCAACAGACAGGTCTCACTTTGGTGTTACGCAAGAGCCTTGCTTTTGTCGGCCTCAGGAAAATCTGCCCACATTTGGCCAGATTGGAAGCCTCCAAAACATTGCAGCTTATGCATGCTTAGCAGAGACTTTTAAGAACTTGGCAGCAGAGATTGCCAAGTTGTCTGCACTCTGAGCGAGCCAGCAATCGGATGGGAAGTCTGAGGGAAATCCACACAGAGGTGTGTTTCCTGACCGCCAGGGGGTGCTGCAGTGCCAACAAGCAGGGAGTATCTTGCTGTTTGCAGGATTCCTCCTGCTGGCTGTGAAGGGTAGAATCCAGGGCTTTTTTCCCCTAGAAAAAGAGGTGCCGGAACTTGATCTTTTTTTTAGGGGGAGCACCCACCCAAAGTTGTAAGCCATTGTGTCTCTTTCCTCAGCGATATCATACTACTGAACTGCTTTATCAGATGGCTGTAAAAACTGTTGAGATGTAAAGTGCTTGAGACACACCCTATAAATTTTAGGTACTGTTGTTACTAGGCTAAGATGGCTGAAACTGTCTTATCCAAATTGAATCCTAGACAGTGTCAGCTAAAATCTGACTGGCAGCAATGTGAAGAAGAGGTTTGTGTAGGCAGATCAAATCATGATGAAAAACTGTTCCTTTTTTTAATGGCTGTTTCCAGTTGAAATAAGTGGTTGGTTGCAAATGCAGTTTCATCACAACTGACCGATTCCCAATTAACTTAGGACTGACCACAGCAACTCCTTTGCCAAAATGTCTCTATGGAGGTTGGTTACCATTCTCGTTGTATATCAGGGATGGGGAGCCTGTGACCCTCCTACAGATTACAACTTCCATCTTTTTGGCCATGCTGCCTGGGGGTGAGTCCCACAACACCTTGGAGGGCGGGTCACAGGTTCTCCATCTCTATTGTACATTATAATTGAAGATGGTATCCAGTGGAGTGGGTGGTCTCTAGGAATTCAACATCTTGTCTGGTATGTATAAGTATTTCCAAGAAAGGTTAAAACACATGGGTAACAATAAATAGATTAATAAAGGCACTGTCTTATTTCTTTGGCCATTTCTTTGGCCACAGTAGGAATACATGATATTTTGATATGCTAAGTTGATAGGATCAATGAGAAGAATGCAAGATTAAGGAAAAAGCAATTGTCACTATATAGATTAAGGTTCTAAAACCACCACAGATCAGAGACTACTTCCCCACTTAGCCTTTTCATTAGATTTTTTATGGAACATCCATACATCTTTTATTAGCTCACTGCATTTCAGTATTTTCTGTTGTCAGTTCATGGATGGCCGGGGGGAGGATGACATGTGGCAGTTTTTTAAAAAATGAGCTTCTGTACTTTTCATTAAAATTTTCTGTTTGCAAGTTCTACCTGTTTTATGGCTTCCTGTTGATTGAAGATGGGCAATTAGCACCAAATTTCCTTTTACTTCTTCCATTTCAGGAGTTTAGAAGGTAACAAGAGTTACTAAAATACTTCCCCTCCCAATCTTTAATTGAAATAGTATTTTGCACATATGGAAGCAAAAGAATGATGGCTTAAGTAATTAATGCTTCTCACTCCATACAGAAACAGAACTTGGCTACTGAAGGGTCATTCATTACCAATCCTCAGAAAGTCATGGAACAAGCAAAACCTGCAAACAGGAAACCTGAATTGCAAAACTCTAATACTTATCTGAGAAGTTCCATCAGACTCAATGGGGCTTCTGAGCATAGGGTTGCACTTATAATTAATGTTGCTGGGAACCTTTAATTCTAAGTAAACATTATAGCAAGATCTTGGCCATGGAGAAGGGCATTGCTGGATAATATAATCCTTGTGTAGAACTGCTAATTTAATTCTGCTGCCTTCCAATTAACTATGGAAAAGCAATGCCTTGGCAGCACTCTAGCATGGAAGCAACCCTGGGATACCAAAGGGAGTTCTAGATTCCCATCACACTGAGAAACCCATTGAAAAATTGCCTATATGTTAATTTCCATGATTAATTTGGCATTTGTGTAGGTCGGATGAATCCATGTAGTGGATTCAACAGTCACGCATGTGTTCCCCATCCAACTTTCTTCACACTTACTGTGCTGTTGCTCAGTCCACTTTGGGGAGTTTTTGCAATGGCACGACAAAATGAGCGGCTGCAAGCAACATGTACAGTATTCTGAAGAAATCTCATGGCTGCTTCACCACAGTCTCATCATGTCATTGGCTCAAGCAGCTCACCTTGCTGCAATGCCTGTCCAAGGGCTTGGGGCTTTCCAAGGCCTGCTACTCAGAACCTGCTGTGCCAGACAGTGAGCTGGGATACGTGCCCTGTGTTCTATGAGCTATGGCTTCTTTGGAGGAATGAACCTGCCTTCCTAGAGTGGGATTAAAATTCACCTTTCAAAGAACTGAAATACTGTTTTGGGGCCAAGCCAATAACAGTTGTGAATCCCCATGATCTCACAAAATGTCATTTAAAAATCTAATAAAAAGCACCCTTCTTCTGAAATAAGTTTGCCAGCTCAGACTTTCAATGGCAAAGGCAGAGATTTGGTGCAATTTACCTCTGTCTCTTTGTCAATATATACTAAGATGACGCCAGGTGTAAACAGGTGTGCCTAAGAACAAGTGGAGTCCAAAGAAGGGCACTCACACCATTTTGATCAGGCACACAAGACTTTCTTCAAGATCAAGATCCAAGGAGTTTCCTTTAGAAATGTTTTGTGGCGGGGCTGATAGGCTAGTATCTATGTTATCACCAAGAAACAACCCCCTTTCATGAGAGCAGATTTTAATTTATTTATTTTAAGCACCAAGTAAGTTTTTAATTGCATAACTGTACAAGTTGTTCTTTAAAACATAAAAAAGGACAGCCCTGCTAACATTTGGGGGGGGGGGAGGAAGAGGAGGACATGAAGCCTAAATCAGCACTGGAAAAGGAAGCAAACACATCCTAAATTGCAAGATGAATGTGGAAGTAAGCCTGGCAGGAGATAAAAACGCACCCGCCCACTCCTGTTTTGAGGTGTGTCTGCACACACCTAGTTCTTGTTATGTAATTTCATGCTAGCTTTTCCATGATGTAGTTTGTTCATTCCACATCAATATTGTACTCAGAGCAAATACTTTTTGTTGCAGGAGCTGAGGCTGTTACCTTTTAAGAACACCTGCCTTGCTTGTATGCAAAACGGAACTTGCCTTGGCCATAGTTGACATGAAAGACTAGTCAAATTATCTTGCTAGGTGCATAACCCACATGACTGCGAAGTTTTGTGATGACTAACTGTTTGTTCCCCACTGATGTTCAGAATGCGTAACTCAGGGCTCACAGACACTTTATATGTTAAGACGTGCAAGGTTCCAAGCAAGTTATCAACAATTTGCTCAAAACTTGTTCACAGGAATCCTTGGGCACACAAATGTACATACAGTGGTACCTCTGTTTACGAACTTTATCCATTCTGGAAGTCCGTTCTTAAACCAAAACCATTTCCCTAATGAGGCCTCCCACCGCCAGTGCCCTTCCACCATTCAGATTCCGTTCTTAGACCGAGGTAAAGTTTGTAAACCGAGACACTATTTCTGGTTTTGCGGAGTTCGTAAACTGACACTTTCTTAAACAGGACTGTTCTTAAACTGAGGTACTACTGTATAGAATGCTACAAAGGAGGGTCTGAAAAATGGGACACAAGAATGTTACAGGTTGTGCATCTGTGTATGTAAGTAGTGAGGGAACTCTTGCCCTCCTCTCCACAGGCTTCCTGCATAAATCCCGAAGACATTTGCTCCACTGTTTGAGATCCTAGGGTGTAGTAAGGGAATTCCAAGTGCTGAACACAAGACAATGCTGTGTAACAATCACTACTAATCAGGGCATGAATCTTAAGGAGGGGACCCCAAATTAAAGGAGCATTTTCATCATTATAGCGTATTAGCTAATCAAGATGAGATGTTGTGAAGATAAGTGACACTTGTTGATAAAGGAAGGAGTGATGTAGGACACCCTGTGGGGGAATGAGTAATTCTCTAGTTAGGGCAGCATTTAACGGTTGCTGTAAACAGAGCCAGGGGCTATAAAATGAGTGATGAGAGTAACACTGAAATAGGGAAGTTACCAACATGGAGTGAACAACTACTGACAAAACCCCTTTCTCCTCAAATAGTCTTTGGTTTAAAAAACAAAACAAAATGCAGCAGCCTAAGGTTTTTGCTTTTTAAAAGGCTTACCTAAATCTGCTTCAGATGGGATACATGAAAACGAAGGCACTTTTGTGCATATGTTATGAAAATTATTGTCACATTACTTGTGTTTCCCCCAGATTCCTTTCAGCTTAAGAACACAAAAAGAGCCCTGCTGGATCAGGCCCAATGCCCATTTAAGCCCGCATCCTGTTCTCACAGAGGAGGGTAAGCAGCAGTAGCTGAAAAGGGAAATTGGCAAGCAGGTCAGAGTTAAAGGGGTTTTCAGAACTTGTTCAGAGATTGCAGAGGTACTGATGAAGAGATTTTAACAGACAAGTTGTGTTTTAAGATGCTTTAAGATGATCCTGTAACTGATCCCCTGCCTCTTATAAGAACAGGAACAAGCCAAAAGTCCAGCATCCTGTTCTCACAGTGGCCAACCATATGCCCACGGGAAGTCCACAAGACTTAAGTAGAACAGTACTTTCCTCACTGGTGTTCCCCAGAAACAGGTATTTCAAAGCAATACTGATTCTAATACTGAAAGCAGTACACAGCCATCAAAGCTAGAAGCCTTTGATAGCTTTAGCCTTCATGAGTTTGTCCATCTAAATTGGTGTCCATCACTACATCTCGTGGGAGCAAATTTCATAGATTTAACTAAGACGGGTTTTATTTTGTCCTTCCTGAATCTTCAGCTTTAGCAGATGTCCCTGAGTTATAGTATTATGAGTTAGAAAAACATTTTCTAATCCATCTTAAACTACTACTCAACTTTTTAAAAAAACCAAAAAACCAAAATGAAACAAAATGAAAAATCTTATTTTAGTCCACAAAGCTTAGGCCATTTGTTAGTCCCTAAAGTGCCACAAGACTCTTACTTGTTTTTGCTGCAAGAGACCAATGTAGATATATTTCTCTGAAATGTCTTATCTTAACCTGAAACACGTTATTGTTGTATTTGGGTGACAGGAGAAATCTCACTGAAAACAAAGGTTTTCACTCTCAGCCGTAAAGGAACTCCCCAAACTTCCATCGCTTTGATCATATTTACATGGAGTAATAATGTTGCTACAGAAAGGCCAATAACATTTACATGTAACTCTCACATAAGCACCTAATGCTGCTTTCCATCTGTATAGCACATTGTCTTTCCAGACTCCCAATTTAGGACCTAAACACCCTTAAGCCAGGGAAAAAAAAACACATTTTGGGCCTGCCATAGGGCGGGGAATGAGGAGTATGTAGGGCCAAACACATCATTATTCTATGGCTTGCAGACACTGATGAGATGCTACTACTGTGCCTCAGGTCCCACTCCGCAATGGAGCATGCCGTTTCCCCTCTGGTTCATTTAACATTGAATGCCATAGCTCAGTGGCATAGCACATGGTTTGCATACAAAAGGTCCCATGTTCAATCCCTGGTTATCTCCAGGTACGGCTGGGAGAGACTCCTGCATGATATCCTACTGGTGGTCTGTGTTGACAGTACTGAACTGAATGAGCCAATGGTCTGACTTTGTATAAGGCAGCTTCCTATGATCCTAGTGCTCACTGTGAGTTACAAGTAAAAGTCTTAACGCCATGACAAAGGTATATTATCTGGTTGTTTCTTTTTAGCATTCACTGTATTGAATTTACTTGTGGCTGTAGGTAGAGCAAAGCTCCCACAAATGTGACCAATGGTGGTTCCTGTCCAGGATTGCCAAAAGAACATGAAATGATAAGTCTGTGGAGCACCCAACCCCATTAATCACTTTGGAATGTCAGCTTATAAAATCCCATGACGTCATTTCCCTGTCACAGAGTCAACTCCTTTGCCAATCCCTTTAGTGGATGGATAGGAAACAGGTAAGAGGGGAACCTCGAGTGAGAGGGTTATGAACTTGAAAAGAGCAGCTGTGGGAAGACAGCACAGGCATGTGGTGGAGCGGGAGCAAGGAATGAATGAGAGGCACGAGGGGAAGGGCTGGAAGAGAAGAGAGCAGCATCTTTCTGTGACATCAGCATATATTTATAGCACGGAGAATAGAACCAGCAGCCATTGCTAGGGTTTGCAGCAACCTTCGCCAACCCGGAGCTCCCCAGACATTTCAGACTAAAACTCCCAGCAGCCACAGCCTGTGTGTGCTGGAGAGCATCAAGCACAGGTTGATGGGAGTTGTAGTCCAAAACATCTGGAGGGCACCATGTTGGGGAAGGCTGGTTTACAGTACTAACAGCTAGGATTTCGGCCTGATGCCTGTGGGATCTTCCTAGTGATATCACTGCAGGCTGACGGAAGAGCCAGAAATGTTATATGATTCTCCTGTCCCACTGCCCTTATTTAAACCTTTGCCAAAACAACAACAAACCACTCAATAAGAATAGCTATTGGGGAAGTGGGGGGGGGGGAGAGGCTGGGAAGGAGCTCAATCAAACATTGGCAGTGGGAGGTTTGGCTAGTGCTGGCGCCTCTAGAGACTGGGGGAAGGACTCACCCCACTCTGGTGAGCTCAAAACCACCCACAGTGCTTCCTGTGATGCAGCAGGGTAGGGGGAGGGAGGTGAGAGAGGCAGGGCTGCCAATGGTAGAGCTAGGCAGCCTGCCAGGACTTTGTGAACCAGGTGGTACCCTATGCTTCCATGCCAGGGATTGGGCTAAGTGTCAAGCAAGGACACGACCTGCAGAGGCTGACTTCTTCATGAGAAGGCCAGAGAAGAAGAAGCCTTCAAAACTTCCAAAACTCTAACAGGAGTGATCAGAAGGGTGGCTGTGGGGCTGAGGGACTTCCTGCTGCTCCCTGGAAGGACTTCTCAAAAGGCCAGAGCACCCGCCCGACATATGGGGAATGTGGGTTCAAATCTTCACTCTGACACGTCCCTGGCAGATTTGGGCAAGTCCCTTTCTGACCTACATCTCAATCTGAAATGAGGACATCTCAATTCTCTGGTTAGGAGGCAAAGTGCATTCCATGGCACGAAGTACCAATACTTCAGGAAAATGGCTGAAGAGATTTTAAACATGGGCAGCAGGAAGGAATAGAAAGGAGTTCACGAAAGCACAGAAGACGGCAGGATGCAAGATGGCAGGCTGCTTGGTGGTTATTTAATGGAGACTGAAAAGAGAAGAAAGCCTTTAACTGATCACCTCCTCATTAAAGGGGTGCTTGGACATGCAAACTGGAGTCGGCCACAATTCATTGCTGCGGGAGGAAAGAGAGTCGGAACTGCTTTTGGTGGCATTTACAAGAGTACCACAAAAGCAACGTTAGGTACTTCTGAGTTCTAAAAACCGTGCTTTGATTTCTGTACAATTAATATGCATTTTAAGAAATAGACTACCTAATGCCCCAGGAGATCCCATTCAGTGATGTCATGTGCAGGTATCCCAGAATTCCTCTTAACTCTACTTCCTAGAGGGCAATTAAGCTATAATTTCTGCAGTTGTCAAGAGGCACCCTGGAAAGGGGGGAAAGAAAGTTTTATTTCCACAATATTCCTGCAGATGTAAGGAACAAGAATTATGGTATTAAAAGTGGGATCCGTACTCTTCCTACTGCTGCGTTCAAAGTGTGAATAGTACAGGAGTTAAGAAGCATTAAGCACAGCAAATGGCTGGTTAAAGTAACTGTGTGAATGTGGTCCAGGAATGCTGAGGAGATGGAAGACTGCCTGAGGCAAAGGCAAAGAGCGAACAGAATTTATATGTATCTGGCTGTCAGATCCAAGCTGGATCAATTTAGCAGACCTAACGAGACATTCACAAGATCACTTAATGCAGAAAGGCAAAGCGTTAAAGCACTTTATCTTTACTCAAGCTTGTTTTTCAAATCTTTTAAGAGTTGCCACATGAAGCAATCTTGATCAGTCTTTTTAATGGCTGGGATAATAAAAAACAACAAGCAAGGATGGTATTTACTCCACATTAATTAGCAAGGGAGCATATATCAACTAAAGAGCACACTGACAATGCTGCAGGAGTAGTCCTTTTGTCAAGGCATATAACCATCTACATAACATAGAGAGGCTTCTACGGTTAGGGTTTACGTGCCTGCTTCCTAACGTCGTCGCCCCCCCCCCAATATTATCTAAAGTAGACTTTTCACACATGCACACTTGCTGCAATGAAATGAATAAGCTGAAATGGAACCGTGGGCATTTCTGCAACTCCCCAAGAGGGTGAAATTTAAAAGTTCTATTTGAGATGACAACAGAGAACTGCAGGAGCAAAAAAAGCATCACTCTCGTGCTTCCTGTCTGTCTATCCCCCCAGTTTTATAACATCTGAAGCAGCTCTGGCTTCAGGGAAACATCTGTGTTCCAGCCAGAACCCTAAAAATCTCACTTTTTAAAAAGTATGTTTTGAGACCTCACAGTTGTAGAACGACACTTAAAAGGTGAAGGCAGAATCTGTTGTAAAACCAGGGTAATCTGTGGGTGGGTTAAAGTGGCCAGGAAGTGGAGCTTCATTCTGTATAACTCCTCAAACTCCAGCCAATGCTCCCCCACATTCTCAGTGTCCTGTATATGTCATTCCTCACCAATAGTTCTGAAAAAGAAAACTTACGAGAACAAAGCTCACAAAATATACACTAATATGTATTTCCCAACCACACAATTAGGGTTAGGTTGCTTTTTTGAAGTACAATTCCTGGAACACTTGAATATACATCTTTTGGCAGAGGAGAAATTTGTATTATTTTAAGCCTTAAGAAGGAAGCTGCCTGTGAGAAGCAAGTATTTTTTTGGAGAGCAAAAGGGGCTCCCCTTGTCTTTTGGCTTCCACAATGGTCAGAATTAGTACCTACAGTGAAATGTGTTAGGGCTCATCCACACTTGCCCTTGTTCCACTGCTCCCCCCCCCCCCCCGCGCGGAAAACCCTCTCTTTATCACCGAATCAGAGTAAATGTCAATTAGGTTTCCCAAGGACTGATATTTGCTCCAATTCAGCCGTAAAGAGCTGGTGTTCCCAGGGAAAGCAAAGGGGCAAACGGTAAACTGCTCAGACCCATGCCGTGCCTAGAAAGCACGAGACAAGCAGAAAACCACTCAGACCCGGGATAAGCAAAATGTGGATGAGCCCTTAGTCTTGTAAGGCAAAATAATGTGCAGTTTGGGTCAGCTGTAGTTACCAAACAGGCCTGGCTGTTAATCTGGAATGCAAATCTCTTAAGGTACGTGTGCCCTTTCTCCTATTCGAAGTGGCTCTGCCCCAGGTTCTGATGTACCAAATTACAACTCACATAACCCATAGCGACCCAAAGGATGCAAATTGTCTTCACAAGTTTTGTAATCTGGTCGTATGACACAGCTGCTGCTCTTTCAGTCTGTAAATTCCCACTGTGTGCTTTGGGCATGCGTCTCGTCTACATTTCTGGACCCAACTACTGCTTATTCAGGACGGGAAGCTGATGAACTGTGATCTAGATCTGGGTCTCTATTCCACCATGTTTCATGGAATGTGAAAAAACTATATTGTAAAAGTAGGGTTGGGGGACCTATGGCCCTCCAGATGCTGCTGGACTCCAACTCCCACCAGCCCCAGCCAGCATGGCCAATGGCCAAGGATGATGAGAGTTGTAGTCCAGCAACATCTGAAGGACCACAGAGTCTCCCAGCACTGTTGTAAAGGAATATGCTTGTATGTACTGGGAAACAAGCACGTTGTGAACCCCTTCACTATTAATTTTCAAACCTTTTTTGAAATTTCCTTGGCTGCTACTGCATATTAGCAGTTTCACGGCATGTGGTCAGTTCTAGCTAAGACTGGCAGTCACAATTTGTTTTACAGGATCCTTCTGATTTCAAGGTCTGGCTGTTGCTCTAGAGCATTTTTAATACAGGAGGACAAAGCACAGGTCACATATTTTTCACACGTCCTTGGCACATGATGGGTGTCTTTTACGCTCCAAGCTTCCCAAATGCCCCTTTGTAAATAAAAATAAAAATAAAAAAAAATCTGGAAGTTCAAGGTTCAGAGTTTATCTGTTAGAAAAGAATTTTATCTTCACATAGAAGCATCTCTTCTTTAGCTCAAGAACCAAAAACTCCCAACTTGGGATATGCCTTTCTGGGTCCCATACTGCACCTTCCCTCATACAACCCTCAAAGCCCATTTCAACTAATTTTGCACTCTTTTGCAGCAGGCTCAAGAAAACACAGCATGGAACAAGGACTAGGCAGCGATGTGCCTGAAAACTTCTACGCATTTTACAAACATGTAAACTTCTGTCTAGACAAAAAGAAAAGGCAGCGCTTTGTGCAGGACTCAGTTTCTTGTAAATATATAAATTGGACTGCTGCTGCTTACCTTAGATTTATTTATTCTGTACACAAAAGAAATATCAGTTCACCTTGGCCTTATTGGAGGTACATAAATCTCCAATGACTAAGAAATAAATGGGTGTGTGAAACAGTTAAGTGAATAGTTACTTTAAATAAAGAATGGAAAGCCCATGAATTCACAGCTTAAAACATTTTATAAGACTTAAAATGCTGAGTGGTTCAAACTCGGACTACATTTGAGAAAAATGCTAAATTTCACCTTTTGGAGGCACAAGGCTCTTGGAGGGCTGGAAATGCTAAAATTAGTTGTGTCTGTGAGTGCCTTTGTTTTTACACAAAGCACTGCGCGAAAGCCTGCAAGGGGAAAAAAGGAATACGTCCCCCAACCCCTCTTTCCTAAAGTTCAAAGCCCTATAATAGTTTTTCCATGTAAATAACGAGTCAGGTTTTAACAATGAAAAAACATATATATTCACGAACGCAATTAATTTTGGATGAAGTGATTGGATTTCCTTGTACAGCACAAAGCCCTTCTCTCCCTTGCTTTTCTTGTTTGCAAAATATGTAAATATTTAGTAATGTGAATAAACAAGCTTTGGTTCCTTTTTTCCTTCATTTTTGCTATATACCTGACATGCCAGCTTTAATAACATTTGATAGTTTATTTTAAATGTGAAGTTTATTTCCAAAGTCCTCATCTAGTTAGAAAGACTCCCATCAGCAAAGTCAGTCCTAATCAAAGGAAGGGTAATTGAAAATAAACAATTTCTTAGCCATTTAAATTCAAAGAGAGAATTTCTTTTGTCAGATAACTTTTTTAAGCAACATGGGGTGGGGGAAAATACATTTCAACGCAGCTCAAAAGCCCCAACAAAAAACAACCTCTACACCGATCCCAGAGCTCAGCAACTGGGTAGCAGAAGGGACGGAATGCAAACACCCAAACTAATGCAGTGGAGGTTTGCTGGATCAGAACCACTTATGCTGACAATTTCCTAACGGAGATGTTGCATCTGCAAGGTCTGCAGAACTGGGGCCTGTCAAAAAAATTGCTTGCTTGCATGGTTACATGTGTGCAAACCCTGATGAATGGGGCATATCAGTGTTATACTAAGTGGACAAATATGAGCAACCAAACCAGTGCTCAGAACTGGTGGGGTGGGGAAAGCTATGCTAAGTTGTAAGGGTTCTATGAGAGATACAACACTATCTTTCATTAAGTAGGGTGCTGCTATCACTTCAGTATTAACGTTTGCATTCCCATACATATCACTTGCATGGCTATTTTTAAAGGAATACTTCCTCTGTAGAAAACCTAATGCCCCCTTTCAAACAACCCCCTGAACGCTTTTGCAGCCTCCCCTGTTTCTTCATCAGAGTCCCTTTCCAATGAGTCCATCCAGCGTAAGGGAGGTTGCCCCTAAAGTTGGAAAGCAGAGTGCTGAGTCACAAGCCTTGTGTTGAAATAGGACTGACAAGTCTTTTGCTGATTAATGAATTACGATCAGAACCTATATATGTATATATTACACACAAAGGAACGGAAGGAAGAACACTGGGATGAATGAGAGACAAATGTGTATGATTTATTTTTTTTCTGGGCGAAGAGAAAGAGACAAAAGGCCCCCCTACCCATGCCCTTGACTGCCTGCCTGCTGAGCAAACTATCTCTCGGTACTCACTCCTACATCAGCCTTTCATGACATCTGTCGCCTGGAGGTTTAGTCACCTGCTGGTGACTAAACGCCACCACTCCGATTGTGAGAATGGGACAAGCATCCGACAACAACCCACTGGCAAGCCATTGTGTTTTGTTTCCTGCAAAAGGGCAGTGGGAAGGCAGCCGCCGGCCCCAGTTGCTTGGCACTTGGCTGGGGCGTGGATGTCAAAAAGCCTGCCG
The DNA here is from genome assembly GCF_965153285.1 of Podarcis tiliguerta. Classification (NCBI taxonomy): domain Eukaryota; kingdom Metazoa; phylum Chordata; class Lepidosauria; order Squamata; family Lacertidae; genus Podarcis; species Podarcis tiliguerta. The sequence goes on from NC_139534.1 coordinate 53,810,734, forward strand.
CAGACCGGGCCAAAAGTCTGGGCCAAGGGGATTCTTAGACAGGCAAGTACTGCAGGGAGTCAGAACGGGAAGCATGAGGAAAGGCGAAAGAAGTGGAGAAAGAGAATGGGTCAGTTTCTCCCGTCTATCCCCACCCCTTCCACCCCCCCATCTTCCTCCCCCCCCCCCCACATCTCCCTCCACCTCCCTTTTCCAAATCTGGCATTTCAGCCGAGACAGGGTGGCTTCACACACTCACCTCGCCTTGTCTCTTTGTAGGGGAGAGGAGCCAATCTGCGGTGCCTCTCCTCCTCCCCCCATGCCCCCCCACATACTCCCACCCTCTGGGACTGGGCTTTGCTTTGTGGTTAAAGCTTTACACGTCAGAAAGGAGGAAAGGGGGGGGGGTAGAAGGGAAGGTTTCGTGAATATCTTCACCAAATTAAAAAACAACAACAAACCACACACACACACAAAAACCAAACCCACAACCAAACCTTAGTGAGTGGGATTGGCAAATGGGATTATTAATCCTGGCCCAGAATAAAGGAGGCAGCAGACTCCATGCAGACCCCTCGGCGAAAGGAAGCATCCAGCCACACACCTACCTTCAAGGGCTGCGCCGGACTGGGGCTTTAACCAGATGGAGTTCAGAGCAGGTAGGAGTCCCGGGTACCTTTCTGCAGGCCTCCCCCCCTGCGCAGGGAAGCCAGCCCACCTCTCCCCACTGAGAACCTCAACTGAGCCCTCACAAACACGTTCAATTTCTCCAGCATTTACTGGAAGACCCCCCCTTCTTCTTTTTCTTCTTCTTCTTTTTTTTGTTAAAAAATGCCACTAGCAAATCTTGGCAGCATCCAGAGATCTAGAGAGCGGGGTTGGGAGGGGGTTAGGGTGGGGTATGGTGGGCTGGCATTTCCTCTGGATAGTTCTTTAACAAAACAAAACAAAAGTTTTCTCCCGCTTCCTTCTTTACTTTGAGGGAAATGCATACTGCTGGCTCCTTTACCTTTCTCTTGCCCCTCCCCACCCCAAAGTTTGAAGAGCTGCAGTGGGGTATGTTGAGGTGGGTGGCAAATGTGGGGTGGAGAGGTGGGGGGGGGAGAGAGAGAAGGAGAAAGAAATGAATGACCCTCCGCTTGTATACAATTGCATCAAATACATTCTTGAAAGCAACCTGGTTCTGCTTAACACTTGATTTAAAAAAAAGGAAGGGAGGGAAAAAGGAAAGGCAGCCGCTTCGAGAGAGGGTGTATGCACTTTTTTCCCCCTTTTTCTTTTTTATATTCTTACATTCCTGGACACCAATCAAAAGAGCAAATCACGGGAGGTGGAAGAGGAGAGAGAGAGAGTGAGAGAGAGAGACAGAGAGTGGTGAAAACTTTGCACACATACAAAAAAAAAAAAAAGCGTACAGACAACTTTTCCCACCTAACACCCAGCAAACACAAACCAAAACAAATAGGGAAAAGGGGGGAGGGAAAAAAAGGAACGGAACCGGGGGCAGAGCCAGCCGGGGAGAAAGGCAATTTTTTCACTCTGCGCCAGGAGCTTCGGAACAAAACCGTTTGCCTGCTAACCCGCAGCGTCACCCCCAGCCCAAACTCTGAGTCTACTATGCTATGTGTTGCTGGGGGGGGTCCAGGTAAGGGCTCGCATCTCATTCAGTTTTGAGAGGGGGGATGGGGCGGCGGGGGGTTCTTGCCATGCGCCTCATCTTCCCCCCACCCCAAAACCGCTGCTGATTCTAATTTGATTTGATTAAAACGTCTGTCTGGCTTTGGGACTGATTTAAGACTTTCCCTTTGCCCCCCCTTCTCTCTTTTTCATGCATGTTTGTGATTACTGGGGGGGGGGGGGAGAGAAGGGGAGAGAGAGAGACGCTGCTTAGTAAGGAAATAACATCCAAAACTGACAGAGGAAAATCAAAGTCACCAGCATTTTAGACAAGGGCTATAAAGGGTTACCACCCCCCTTGTCGTGCTTTAAGTGCTGCCCCAGCACAGAAAGAAAGTATGTTTGGTTACCAAAATAAAGGTTTGTTTGTTTGTTTTTAAACAAAGAGCAGGAGAAGTGAAAGGGGAGGGGGGAACCACCCTGAAACAAGTTTTTTTTGCAAAGAACGAGGAAACGTCCTTTGCTCCGGCGGATGGAGGGGGGGGGCACAAAACCCTAGGAAGTGTCCAGTCTTCCTAAATAATGTTAGGGGTTTTTGTTGCTGCTGTTGTTGTTAATCCTTAGAGTTTTAACATTTGCAGCCGGTTAACAAAACTTTTCTTGCTGTTACTTTGAAAAGGTTGGAAAGGAGTTGCGGAGGGGGGCGCGATTACTTGGAATGAGAGAACTTTTTCCTGCAGGGTGTAATTTTTATAAGCAATGGGGGTTTTGTGTTTTGCAGACAACACCCCAGGCTTTCTGGGAGAGGGCTTGTGTTTAAAATAAAATAAAAATGTAAAAACAAGCCTTAAAAGGTCAAAAGTGGTTTGTTTCCTGGACTGGCTCTTTTGACAATCACGCTGTTTGGGGGAGAGGGGAGTCTCTTGCTCCCACAGTGTCAGCTATTTTAAAAAGAAAGAGCAAACAAACAAAGCAAAACAAAAACAGAAAAATCTTTGGGATTTTTTCTCCCTTGCCTGGATGCTGGAAAAGGCAAAGCAGGGAATGTGGAGGGGGATATGCCGGAAAATGTGAGGCCGAGGAGACCAGTAGACAGGCATACGCAGAACTTGCTCTTTCATGTCTCAAATGAACAACAGCCCAAATTCTCACTGCTAGGTCTGTTGGGGAAAGATGCTGCCTATCGGCTTGGGTCTCTTTACTGCCGGTCAGTTCTGCTCCTTGGCTGAGATAGCCAGGAAAAGTGAAAAGGCATGGGAGGGGGGCAGCGCAGGCAGGGAAGGAGAGAATAGAGCTAAAACTGATAGACGCAAATGGTTCTATCACTCCCATCCAGCAGCTGCAGCTAGCAGCTTGGGACTAGGCATCTTTTTAAGGGATTTCTCTCTAGAACAGCCCAAATTAGAGAGGGATCCTACCCAGCAATACATTGGGCTGATAGGCTGTCAAAGTGCCATTTGTTGGCTCTTTTTGCTTTAAAGCAGAAAGCTGCTTAGAGTTGGGTAGTGGGGGGGGGGGAGGGAAGGATGCTGCACAGGAGGGAACTGAATGGGGTAGGTGTGACTAGAAAGGGCAATGGTGTGCTGGGAAATGGCACAGATTGCATGCATGTGAGATTATCTAGAGGGATGATGTCTCTGGAAATGAGTTGAACCCTGTTTGCCTGCTGAATAGTTGGGCACCAGTGCAGGCTGGCAAGCAGCAGGCAACACGGCCCCCTGTTGTGTGCAAGAGGGGATGTGGGAGCCCATCCTCCAAACAGACAGCCAACCGTCACACCTGAAAAGGCTCTATGCTGTGGAATACCATGGCTGCAGATCCACTGTACTCATAGGAAGGTCAACCTTAGCTTATATGTGCAGGGATAAAAAGGTGGCTGGAATACAAGATCACTGCTATGGAGGGAGCATCTCAAAAGAGAGGCTGGGACTATCCCAGGGAAAGTATCCAGGCATGTTATGGAGCCACATGTAGATTGGAATACACTCCCTAGTTAAGGACCATACATACTCCTCATGCTCAAAACAGCCATGTACATCCATATGCATGTCCATGGCCACACCAATGCATCTCCTTTCCTACAGATGCTCCTCATTAAATTTGCTGCTCAGAGGTAATGGGGCTGGGAGCCTTTACTATTGGCTTATTTTCCATTTCCAACTGTCCATCCCAAGTTGGCAAAGACATTAAGAGCCCCCAAAAGGGTCAGCTTTGAATGAGTTTTGTTCCTGGTGTTGAGGAATAGCAAAATCATTGCTGTGAACTGCATGTGGAAAGGCCAACTACTCTTGTCGTTCTCTTCTTAGGAACCAAAGTGTTTTATTGTACTGCCCGGTGGCTTAGTGGGACACCTTTTGAAAAAGCACACACATGGTTGTGTGCATAAGGATGTCCCCTCTTGCGAATGGCAGCATCTGAGTAAGCTCTGGCACTGCTGAGGACAAAAGTGGGGGGTGGAATTAATTTCAGTGCGTGAGAAGGGTAGAAATCTGTGTGAGATAGGGCTTGCTTAGTATAACAGTGTGGCTATATATAACTAGTAAACAGTCAGAATGTAAACAGTCAGCGTAAGGATAGTAAGGTATGAGACAGGATGGGCACTAAATTCATGCATGTAACAGTCCTATTCAGAAACATAATACTTTTAACAGCCACGTTGCTTAATACCTAAAACGAAGGATGCCTGGAGCCCTTTGAGGACAATACACCCTAGCATGCAATCTAAGCCACTGTCTTCCTGACAGCTACTTCATAGGTTTCACACCTGAGGACTGGAAAGCCAGTCTTGAGTTGGTGTACAAGCACACCTTCACCCATTTGAGTGCTGCCACAAGCTACTGGGGTTGCTCCACACAACTTTCATCTAGGGAAAATGGCACACTAGATAGAAACAAGACTAGGTCTGGCTGTGGTCAGAAGGCACATTGGACCACGTCCTTGCTGAAGCTAAGCAGGTTTGGGTCTGGTCAGTGCCTGGATAAGAGACCACCTGGGAATCCCATGTCCACTGCCTTGGGTTCCATGATGGAAGAAAAGTGGGATATAACATAAACCTTGGCTGTGAGCACTACATTGTACAGTACAACTTGCCCAGTAAATGGGCAACAGAGGAAGTCTTGCCACTGTCTCAGTCTGGGCCTGCACTGTGCCTTATATCAGCACTGGCTTCTTTCCCACAATAAGATGAGTTCAAGGCAGCCTCAGAGTTCTGACAGGTAGACCTCCTGCTGTCCAGCCCCGTGGGTTCGAACACATCTGTGTAAGCGCACCCGCGTGCGCGCGCGCGCACACACACACACACACACACTTCCACGTGCATGCCCTTTCTGTACAGATGCTCCTCATTAAGTTTGCTGCTGGTTTAGGTTTGCTGATCTTAAGCCTGCAGCCAGGAAATTAAAGAGGGGAAAGGGAAAAGTTATAGGGAATGGTTTGAAGGTTCTGTGTGCTATTGCGACAAGACAGTAAAAGGCTTATATATGGAAAGCGGCACAAATGAGGCTTGAGTAGGACATTTTGAGAGACAGGCTTCAGTTTTAGGGGCACACATAGACAGCCATTTCGCACACTCCTGGCTCATTGCTGTAGTGCAGGGATGGCCAAGTTCTGTGTTCTCAGGGACCACTCTATTCTCCAGGCAGTAGTCCGGAAACCGGAAGTATAGTTTGATGCACAGCCCGACCTCCTCACAGGTGGCCAGGCTTTACAATTCAGCCTCTGCATAGCTATCAGACGGGGCACTGTTTATAACACCCCCTCCCAATAATCACATTTAAAGTATGGAATAACTCACATATCTCGCAACATTTGCAAACAAATTTCCTCTCCTTGCATATGAAACCATGGGCAAAATGCATACCACATGGCATTTTATCTGCCAAGAGCCTGATAAAACTGTTTCACGGGCCAGGTCTGACATCCAATGGAGCAAATGCTTTCTCCCCCATGGATCCATGCCAGGCCACCCACATGCTTTCTGTGAGAAGGTCCTGATCCCATGCAGGTTGCAGTCAGTTGTGCAGACCAACAGGGGCAGAAATGCTGTGGTGGGATTTAGATACAGTACGGATGGAGAAAGCTGTGGCCCTCCAGATGATGTTGGGACTCCAGCTCCCATCAGCCCCAGCCGGCATGTTCAATAGTCAGGGGTGACTGGAGCTGCAATTCAGCAGTGTCTGCTGGGCTACAGGTTCCCCATCCCAACATACAGGGAGAAAGCCTGTCCAGCCACTAAATTAGATCCAGCCAGATGTTCCGTTATACTATGTGAACTGAAGACACACTAAAAAACTGGAAGGTAGTACAAATTCAAAAAGAACCTTATAAAAACTGCAACCTTCCCACCCCCCTGCAATCCCCAAGTCATGGTGATTTCAGTCCAAACACAGACACCCACTGCCAGTTAGTAACTCTATTCTCAGAACTACTAAGGCCAAGTCCAGGTTCAAGTTTTCCTGCTGTTAAGACCACCCTACACACACACACACACCTAAGATCACAGAAGTAATGAAATAACCAGGAGTTGTGGTGACAATTTCCCCTGGCTTGCGAAAGAGGTAGCAATCTATTCCTTCTTTAGACATTTACCTCCCAAACTTCAGGTATTTGTTGTTGGGATAGATGCAGGAAACAAAGCATTTAAGCACAGTCACAAAAAGGAGGACTTTCAACAAACAACAGGACAGGTGGCCTATTGTGTTGTAGCCTAGGAAGAAACTGGGAAATATTAGGAATAGAATCAGCCTCAGAATGAGAAATAGACTGCTCGTGTAAGCCAGGGATGGCTAACCTGTGGTCCCCCAGATGCTATTGGACTGCAACTCCCATCAACCCTAACTATAGGCTATGATGGTTGAGGGTGATGGGAGTTGAGTGTAGTCAGCCCTGGTGTAAAGGCAAGAGAGATGCATGGCAAAGGAGTCAGAAGACTGGGTCTTGAATCAGCATGCTAAACAGTAGTACAGAGGCAAGGATGGGACCATGGATGGAGCGAGGAAAGTATCACACAGGTAGAGAAGGCAATACTGTAATAATCTGGGCCACAAGCAAGAACTTTGGATACTAGCCCAGATGCTGCGGATGACTTAGTCACTAGAACGTAATCGCAAAGGGATGCTTGAGGTCTTGAAAGGAGGCTGAGCAAAATGCATCATGGTACCCTGACTATATATGGGAAAATCAAACTCCATTCTGACCACACTGGATTTCAGGTCACTCATGATTGCAAAGCTATACAGCCAACAGCAGAAAAGAAAAACCTGGTGTGAATGGCAAGTTCGTCCAGTACTGGGGCACAGAGGAGCCTGAGATGGAGCTCTAACATTCCTGACATGAAAGGGGAGGAAGCTACCAAGTGTAGTTCTAAAGGTGTGACCTGACAGATGGGTGTGCTGGCAATGGAGTCATTCAGGAGATGGCAGACCTTCAAGGGAAACTGATCTGAAAGGATGTTTAAGGGAGATGAGGGCAAAGTGGTGTTTCTGAGTTTAGACCAGTAGGAGGTGATTTTAGATGTTACATCAGCTGTTTTGGGGAAAACTCTGGCTGCAGTCTGTATGAATGAATAATGAGTGGAGGAAGACAAAAAAGTGAATCAAGGCTTTCTTGTGGAATCTTTATCTGCAACAGGGATAGGAAATGTGGCCCTCCACATGTTATGGGACTACCAACTCCCATCATCCTTGGCCACTGCTTATGCTGGTTGGGACTAATGGGCACTGGGAGTTCAAAACCATCTGGAGGACCAAATGTTTCTCAGTCCATGATCTACAGCATCTGAACCCTGCTTACAAGGACAGTCTGTGTGGATAGCAGTCTCCTCATGGATACTGCACAGTGATTGCTATTTTCTTAGTATGGACAGTTCCTGTGCAGTGATTTCTCATTTAGATTCTAGGAATCTCAGTGGAGTGCTATTTACTACAAGTATCCCAAGCGCATTTTTTGTGCTCTGGCATAAAAGCTCTTTGGTATAATTGACGCTGGCTAAATTGCACAGTGCTGACATACCAGTTCTTCATTATTCTGCCCACAAGACTCTTGAGAGCCCTCTTGGAAATTTAACTGTGACTCCCCATTAATAGCCCCAGGAACACCAGATTCTCTGCCAATCCCTGTGTCTAATATAGGAAGGACTCAAATTAAGGCTTCCCATATTAAGATTTCTTTAAATGAAGCGCTCACAGACCACTAAGCCATTCCCTGCCACGAATGTTTTGAAATCCCAAGGGGGAACAACCTGTCATAAGCTCTTGCCAACAGCTTAATTCTTCCAGGAGAAGCCAGCTAGAAAAAGAAAAGCTCACAAACTTGAAAGGTGATCAGCCTGCTTTAAACTTGTAGCATTAGGGTGACCAGCAATCTTGGAGCATTTCCATGGTCATGAAAATCCACAAGCCACCTCTGTAGTTTTCTGTGATCAAAGAATATGCTGCACCCCTAAATGTGAATCATTTCAGGGGGTTTTGTCTTCTATTTCTTGCATTGGCTCTAAATTTCACAGCTGGGTACTTGAGCATGGCTAAATGCTATTCATGCCTGGTCAGGATAGGACACCACAGACTATGTTCTTACCTGTCTCAATAACCAGATGGGCACTAGGAATTATACTTAGTGTTAGTAATCTCCATTCTGCATAGTATTAACACATGATGGCTTTTGTACAGAACCCCAATGCATGCAGTAAGGTGCCCTCAATATGACTTTCTGCTCTGACTCTGGGCTTTTCCTACTGCCTTCCTTTCAGCCTTGATACTCTTGTAAGCTCACATCACAGTTTTGTACCGGGCCAAACTGGTTTCAATGCAGCTTAGCTCAATATATACTTTGGCTCCACATGTTCCCATATTCAACAGTAGAGTCAAACACCTAAAAAGCCTGTGTCAGAAAAACGCTTGTCAACAACCATATCCATATATATCTTACAGGCTCAGGACAGTTTTGAGGTCACGCAGCCAATAATATTTCATGTTTACCCAGAAATAAATCCAACTGAGCTCAATGGTGCTTAAAAAAGGTAAAGGGACCCCTGGCCATTAGGTCCAGTCGTGGCCGACTCTGGGGTTGCGGCGCTCATCTCGCCTTACTGGCCGAGGGAGCCGGCATACAGCTTCTGGGTCATGTGGCCAGCATAAGCCACTTCTGGCGAACCAGAGCAGTGCGCGGAAACGCCGTTTACCTTCCTGTCGGAGCGATACCTATTTATCTACTTGCACTTTGACTTGCTTTCGAACTGCTAGGTTGGCAGGAGCAGGGACCCAGCAACAGCAGCTCACCCCGTTGAAGGGATTCGAACCACCAACCTTTTAATCGGCAAGTCCTAGGCTCTGTGGTTTAACCCACAGCGCCACCCGCGTCCCCCAGTGGTGCTTACTTCCTAGTTAATGCATGCATAGGAGTCACTTCAATATACACCCAAGGCTGCAATTTCAGGATTGTTTCAGAGAAACATCTGTCTATTCTCAAAAGTTTCCTCTTACCAATCCTATCCCTGAAATGGACTATTCTTTTGCTATCAGTCAGTTTTCCCAATCAATACTTCCCTCCTAAGAATGTCTCGCTATAAAACCTGATGCCAACTAACACCTCACCATATGCAGCAACTGAAATAAAGCATTTCCACACTCCCCTTGTTCTCTGCACGCCCGAGGTCTTTCCACTGATACAGTTGCTTTTCCCTCAGTGGAAATCTTATTACACATCATCCTGCAGGAAGCCTCTTTGTTATGCTAAGATTGCAATCCTAAATTCATCTATTAAGAGTAGGGCTGCAATCCTATGCACATTCACCCCAAGTAAACATGTATAAAGTTTGTGGTGCAAGTTCCACTGAACTAAGGAGGACTTGCTAAGGAGAAGTAAGCATGCAATAGACTTGAGTAAGCACACGTAGCCACCTCATGAGTTCCGAGTGGTCCATGCAGTGATGTTCTTGTAATCTCAGGCATTTACTATCCCACACCGAAATCCTTTAAGCACAGATCTAAAAAGAGGGAAGTTAAAGGTGCAGAGTTTGGCACTTTCTGTGTTGAGTTGGAACTGCCAAACTCCTTGGCTTGCACCCAAATCTGAAATTATTTTTGCATTGTGCAGTCTAGACATGCTCTCCTCAACTGTCCTCCAGGGGCACTATGCACACTTGGTGGCCCTGCTCACAACTTTTGGGCCTAGGCAAACACTCAGCTTGTTTGGTTTTTATGATAGAGGCCAGGCTCCTACCCCAAAAAGCATCTCATTTTACCATTTGATCTGATGCCACTTCTGATTCTCACACACAGGAGGCTTGATGTAGCAATATTATTATCATCCTCATTGTCATCTAATTTATGTACCACTTAGATATCAAATATAAAATCAATACATAATCAATACAGTGGTGCCTCGCAAGACAAAAAGAATCCGTTCCGTGAGTCTCTTCGTCTAGCGGTTTTTTCGTCTTGCGAAGCAAGCCCATTAGCGGATTAGCGCTATTAGCGGCTATTAAAGGCTTAAGGGATTAGCGGATTAGCTGCTAAAAGGCTATTAGCAGCTTAGTGCCTTAGAAAAAGGGGGTGGGGAGCGGAAAAAAAACCCCAGGAATCGCAAGACGTTTTCGTCTTTTGAAGCAAGCCCATAGCAAATTCGTCCTGCGAAGCACCTCCAAAACGGAAAACCCTTTCGTCTAGCGGGTTTTCCGTCTTGCGAGGCATTCGTCTTGCGGGGCACTACTGTACATAATTAAAATACACAATAAGTATTCCATTGTAGCACTTGAAAAAGCAAAACAAAAGCCCCTATTGAAACAAAAAAATCACAAGATCACTTCCGGGGAATGCTTGCCTAAACAGGTGTGTCTAAACAGCAGGCTTGTGGTGGTTACAGTGTCCGACTGACTGAGGCAGGTTGTAACAACATTTTAACTAGAAAGAGCTCTGCTTGATGGAAATGGGATGGTGGACCTTTTTCACTGCCATCACTATGTGATAGTTGCAGATATGCATTCTAACCACTGTTCAGCCTGCTACAGCTGTTATCTGGCCTCTTTTGTTGCTCATAGCTATGAAGAGAACTGAGGAGCAGAATGAACTCTGCAGTGTCAGACCAGACACACTGAAGCGACTGTGTCAACAGGCCTCCTCACCCTAATGTTCTACGATTAGGAAACAGCCTCAACAAAATTACCAAAATTGGCTACTGGAAAATCCTCCAGAGCACTCAGGAATCAATCAGATTTCATAGGTCTCAAAGCGCATGCCGTCCAAACTGGCCCCTCCCCACAACAAAGGGATCAATATGCAAACCACCAGCCACTCACCCTGAAGTGACGCCTAAAGCTAATGTGTGTCCTACCCTGTGTATTGGTCCATTGACAATTTGGGGCAGGCCCATGAAGGCCATGAAGTCCCAAACTGGACCAGACAAAGCAACCTTGGCATGAATGTCGAGGTCATGCAGAACCACTGTCCTGGGGTCCCCCAACACTGGACTTGAGACTACCTTAGACAGCCACTGGGCAACGGGGTGGGCACTTGAACAACAGCATCCCTAATCTCTTCCACTGACTCAACTACAGGTACAGGTTTCCAAGACCTATTCCAAGACTATGGGGTATTCTGGCAAGCTGCATAGATGTCTTACGGACCTCAGTGACTCCCCCAATCTGGCCTTCTAACTTTTATAGCCTTAGTGCATCCAGGTTCACTAAACAGCTTGTCAAAGTTTCTGCTAATGGCTTCTGCATGGTGCTTTGTAGGCAAATCTGTAGGAACTAAGCACACAGCTAAGTGATTTGCATGGAATGTGTGCATCTAACCCCTGTATTGCACCCCTTGTGTTTTATACTTCAACCCCTAAGCTTCCAACTCAGCTGTCCATTCAGCTGTCTTCCCTTCTCACTTGACCTCATCTGTTCTCACATCCTTTGCCTCAATTCCCCATTCTGCCCTTGTTTGCTGCTGCCTATAAGTGTGGGTGGTCACTGACTATCCTCTGCCTGTTCTTTTGCTACAGGTATTTAACTTTAGGAGCTGTTCACAAACTGTTGTTGAACTTCTAAGTATACTTGCCAGGAAACAAGTCTCAGTGAAATCAGTAGGGTTTGGTTCCAAGTAAATGTGATTAAGATCAGGCTCTAAGTTTGACAATAAATGGTTAAAAATGTGTTGGAGGACCCAGTAAAGTTTCTTATGTACAGTATTCTAGCACATGCTCTGTTGTGTGCCCATTTGTAAACAGCTGCAAGTTCCTTCGTGGGCTATATAACCTGCAGAGTCTCCCATCCATCTAGGAATCTCCTTCTGTGCCTCATTCATTTTCACACTTTTTCTGTTCCCTGTCACTTCCTACTTCACCCTACACTTCTCTCTCCCGGAGCTTACCTCAGAATGGAAAAATCCTTACAAAGCACAGCCACTGTCTGGTTAATTTCATTGTCCGCTTTCTTGCACGGCCTTGACTCTGTCATTATTGATGCAAACAAGTCTGCCGGCTGTTTGGGGCTCCCCAGTGTCATCAGCAGACTCCTCCATTTTCTCAGCCCGGAGTATGCCTAAGGGAATACACAGATGTAAGGACAAGCAGGGTACACAACCAACATCATTCCAGCCCACCCAGCCCCTACTTACTGAAGACATGGGGGAACTTTGTTCCAATCCCGTCAGCTGAAGATTCATCAGAAAGCCTAAACAATGTATTTTATTTTGCTCAGCCTCTGTTCTGTAAAATGGAATTAATGAACAGCCCAACTCATAGGTTGTTTCCAGACTAAAAGCAGAAATGGTGATAGAGGCATCTGGCTCTCTAAAAGTGGTGCTGGTTCTTTGCCATGCTCCACACACCAACGTCAGGTGTCAAGTCATTCATAGCCCACTATAGGAGACACTATATAATTCACAAAGGTTGATATTCTACTCAGTAGAACCAGCAGAGTTATAAAACCTTGGATTACTAGCTGAAATTTTCAACATTGTACCACATTGTAACAATGCTCAAAGATATACTAATATATGTTCTACTTTCTTGGACCTTTTCATAGGACAATGAAGAAGAAAGTTGATAATGTGGGCATCTAAATTTTAGATGTGTGCAATGGGGCAGTTCACTGTTTGTCTGAGCAGAATGGGAAGTTCACATGCCCAGGACCACTGCAGACTTAAGCTTCCTACAGACACCCCTGTGCATGCACACACACTTTTGAGGCTTCCTGCAACTGCAGCATATTAAAAACAAACTTTAAATCAAGCAGAGAAAATGATAGGTGTCAGACATCGGGTTTTCTTATGTGAAACTTTTATATGTTAGTAAAAAAGAAAGAGAGAAACGTAAAGGACCTCTGGACAGTTAAGTCCTGTCAAAGGTGACTATGCGGTGCGGCACTCATCTTGCTTCAGACCGAGGGAGCTGGCGTTTGCCCACAGACAGCTTCCAGGTCATGTGGCCAGTGTGACTAAACCACTCCTGGTGCAACAGAACACCTGGAAATGCTGTTTACCTTCCTGCCACAGCAGTACATATTTATCTATTTGCACTGGTGTGCTTTCAAACTGCTAGGCTGGCAGAAGCTGGGACACAGTAACTAGAGCTTATCCTGCCTCACAGATTCAAACTGCTGATAGTGGTTTAGACCACAGCGTCACCCGCTCCCTTGGGTACCATGGTACTTAGATAAGTCATTGAGATAGTTTATGGCAAAGGGGGTGCCCTCTCAATTTCAGGGTAGCACTTTAAATGTCATACAGTATTAAGTTATCCAGAGTTTCTACTGCAGCCTAGTTCTGAACACATATGTAAGACTCTTCCTTCAACCTTTCTGAATATACAGAATGCTTTCAACATTTCATAACCACTCTGATTTTGCACAGAAGCAAGGTTAAAGGTGCTAAGGGTACATATATAATCTTACGTACCCTAAGTAGTGATGGGACGCGGGTAGCGCTGTGGGTTAAACCACAGAGCCTAGGGCTTGCCAATCAGAAGGTCGGCTGTTCAAAACCCCATAACGGGGTGAGCTCCCGTTCCTTGGTCCCTGCTCCTGCCAATCTAGCAGTTCGAAAGCATGTCAAAGTGCAAGTAGATAAATAGGTACCGCTCCGGTGGGAAGGTAAACGGCGTTTCCGTGCACTGCTCTGGTTTGCCAGAAGAGGCTTAGTCATGCTGCCACATGACTCCGTTAGCTGTACGCCAGCTCCCTCGGCCAATAAAGCGAGATGAGTGCAGCAAGCCCAGAGTCGTCCGAGACTGGACCTAATGGTCAGGGGTCCCTTTACCTTCACCCTAAGTAGTACAAATCCACTCTCCAACACGCTTCTGCTCCACTTGCAATCCTGGGTCAACTCCAATGTGCCTCTGGCCCATTAATGAACTCATTTCCCCCTCCATATTACATTAAATTGGTTTCTGCCTCTTCCCTACCTCACCTTCCATTTGCTAATTCCTCTTAGTCTAGGGGTGCCCAAACTTTTTTCCAAGAGGGCCAGATTTGATGAAGTGAACATGTGCAAGGGCTGACCAAAGTTGTTGAACTTTTTTTAGGGTTTTACCCCAGGACATATACTGCCACGGGGGCGGATAAAATTGACCGGCAGGCCGGATTAGGTCCCCAAAATGGACTTTGGACATGCCTGTCTTAGTCCTTCCCTTTGTGTGTGAACCAGGAGAGGACTGGTGTCTACCCCAGTTCACTGCATCAAAGGCTTCCTTTCAAAGTATTATGCATACCTGCAAGGTGAAAAGCAATTGCTCTCTTTACACCCTTTCCTCTCCCAGTAGTCTCTTTCACTCTGGAGATTTAGATTTAGATTAAGCCCTCCCCGCTAAACATAAGGGCAATCAGTTGCTCCTTTAATTTTTTTCGAGGGTGAGGTGGGCAGAGTGCTCTCTTGTACTGACTCCTAAAGACAGGGCGCGTATTTTCTTGGCCTGCTGCTCTGACTTTCAGCCTCCAGTATCAAAAAATATTTGCGAAGGCAAAAATAAAACTTCCTTATCACGGAAATCATAGACGGGACCTTCCTCCCAAGATAAATCTGCTGGGACTAGTCTATTATCTTTTCCATGTACCTATTCGCTTAGAATCCATAAAATAAAACGTCTGGAGAAATGCTGCGAGAATCTTCCACGTTGAGCTTTCTGGGCTCACCATACGCATTCCCCGTAACTCCGGCCGCCATTAAACAACCTGACTAACTCTTCTGGTCTGGTTTTTAGAGGGCTTTTTATACTGGCGGTCGCTTTCGAAGTTCCGGTGACAAAGCGGGATACAAATCTTAAAATAAATGAATACAGTACAGCTCGTTGACTGCAATGGCCGCGGAAATTCAGCGCCCCACAAATCAGTTCCCTTCCTCCCTCTCCCGTGTCTACCACCTTTTCTGCAGGCCGCAATCACGTCCTTATCTAGCCTGATCCAACTTCTCTTTTGTACGTGAGGGAGAAAAAGTAAATGCACCCCCTCCCCCGGTGAAGAAGCTCTTTTCTTCGGATCGCATTCTAAAAAGTTGCAAAAATGCGCTGCGGCCCCTTTCCGCCATGTTTCGATTGCTTCTTCCCATTCTCGCCTCAGGGCCACCCTAATCTGTGCCCAGCTTGCCGTCGTCCACACCCCTCGACCCCTTCAGCCTCCCCCCACCACGCCACGTAAAAGTCTACGGACAGCTTTGTTGTTTGTTTTGGAACCAACATCGCCTGCAACTCTGGAAACTCGACCCTCCTCCTTCTCCTCTCGCCCCCGCCCCGCCCAGGCTCTCACACCATAACATGTGGGGCTGAGCTGTTAAACAAAAAACAACCTACGTGGGGGCTCCCGGCACCGCGGGGCTCAGCCAACCCAAACAGAAAAGGGAGTGAGTCACAAGCGAGCAACACCCCCCACCCGAATCGGGTTCACCACCGTCCGTTTTCAGTTCAGCTCAATGATGCCTCACTCTCTGGCCGAGAGGTGTACAAATCAGGTAAATGCTCTTAGGGCTGTTTTCAATCCACACCCCATAAAGTCGATCCCTATTCCCTAAGGTTGATCTACTGTGTCCCCCCTTCCTCACTTGACTGGTGAGGAGATACTCTACATTGCTATCTTCTGGAAATCAGGCTTTTGGAGAATAGAAGGAAGAAAAAAAAATGAAATATATTAACAAAGCTCTTGGATTCCTAGAGTTGTTTTCTTTCTTTCTCTGATTTATTCATCCAGGCAACACAGGAGTTTTGAACTCCTTTGCGTTTAAAGGATTCTGTCATACAGAGCACTGCAACCCTTTGCACTCATAGCCAGGAGTAAGGCCCATAGCAGGACTTGCTTCTTCTGGGTAAACGTGTATAGGATTGCTAGGCAAAGGTACAGTCCTGTATTCTCCAGTCCTGGGAGAAAGACCCACTGGAACTTGATAGAACTTGTTTCTGTGTATAGGATTGCCTTATGAGGCTGCAATCCTAAACACACAAAGGAGTATGCCTCATGGAACACAAAGGGGCTTACTTCTGAGTAAACATGCAGAGGACTGCGACATAAAAGACTCTTGTGTTTGCTGCATCAGTAATGTGAATGCAGAACCAACACTGGCTACTAGAAAATGCATCTTTATTTAAAGGTTGTTCTCATCTGCCTTCTAGACTGCATTTACAACATTCAAACGTGCACATAAATAGGGTGAGGGCGACTCAGGGGTGCAGAACAGTCCAGTGCATGCTTGCTCAGAATTAAGTCTTCCCTGAAGCAAAGCAGGGTCAGGCCTGGTTAGTACTTGGATAGGAGAAGTTGGTCCACCCAATGAGCTTAGACCTAGGCTGCATCCTTAGTGCCTTGTAATTAGTGCTTATTCAGTGGCAAAAAATCATGGATAAGCACAACCACATATGGTTAGGATAACTCATGCACCAAAAAGCAAAGAACACTCAAAATCCAGTCATGCTTGCTGTCAAGTACTGTTGCCTTATTTTTTTGCTGTGATAGGGAATCATAGGAGACCCATAAACCCTTAAGTGGACATCACATTTAAGGCTGCAATCTTATGGGTATTTGCATTGAACTCTGTGGGACTTACCTCTCAGTCAACTTCCACGGTGCTGGTCTGTAAGGTTCACAAAGGTTGATATGTTATCTTGAACAACCTGTTGAATTTTTCTGTTCAGGCATTTTCACCCTGTTTGGATTGTTGGGCTGTTTGCTTATTTTCTCATTGAGTTTTGTGCTTTAAAAAACTGACATTCTGGAACAGGGCACTCAAAAGGCAGGGTTGCTTTTATAGACATGGCATGTATTGCCAAAGTATATGGAAAAGACAGGGCCAGAAAATAAGAACCAGGGATCTTCCCGCCACACATTCCTTATGTCAAAGGCCCTTTTGTTCAGTGTTCCTTAGTGCCCATATTACTTAGTGACATATTACTGTCCAGTCTGTGGTGTTGTTTTTTTAAGAGCATATTTTCCTAATTACGTTTTGATGGGAATTAATGTATGTACAGTTTCTGATATGTGGAAGTTGTTTTCTCATATTTCTTCTTCTCTCTGGTCAGTTGAGGCAGGAATCACCACGCATTAACTCTACCAGTCATAGCATTGGAGAGGGCCTTGTCGCCAGTCATGTTCAGCCAGGGCCAGTCCTACCATTAGGACCTAAAGCAGCAGTTCATCCTCTGAAGCCCCCAGGCTATTTCCCTCTGTTGGAAGACAGAGCTGTGTATGCTACTCAATTTTGCCCTCCCTTGCTAAATTAGCCTGCTGCCTCAGATGTAGTAGAGGACACTATCCCATCATCACTCACCGGTACTGAAGTTAGGTTAAACTACCAGTCCAGTCAGCTTCTATACAGGAAATCAAACGTTTTCTTGTCCTTCACCTCAGGCAGCAAAATTCTCAGGGAAGCCAGAGATCGAGATGCCTTCCAGCCTCTTGCTTGACAACCTCCAATGAGGAAGAGTCTTTTCCCACTCCTATATAATCACTGCCATTGTTAAACTGTGTCACCATCAAGAGGTGTCTCTTAACTTAAGCCTATTAGATCTAGTCCTTCTGGAGCAGACAGAAGGAAGGCCTTCTGGTGACATCCTTTCAGGTATTTGAAGAGTGCTTCATTTACCCCCTCAGCCTTCTTTTCTCCAGGCTGAACATAACCAGATTCTTCCACCTTTCTCAATAAAATGTGCTTTGTCCAATTTGCCTACATTTCCATTAAAGTGAAAGTGGGGGCAGTATTCCAGATTACTAGACAAGAGCCCAAGAGGGTTTAGGAACATAAGAAGAGCTCTGGAACATGTGAAAGATTGATGTAGCCCAGCATTCAATTCCTAGCAGCAGCTGGACAGATGCTTTGTGAGGCCCACGAGCAGGGCTTGAGTAGCTGCCCTCAGCCATTATTTGGCCTTCAGAAATTGCAAAAGGCAGAGTGAGGCAACCACCTCAGGTGGCAGGTGCTGGTCAGCAGTGTTAGCCCTGCTTGGCTGTTTTCCCTAAGCCCCTTGAGTGTTCCCCTTAGTCAGAGGAAAAGGCAATGTGTGCTACAGGGCCTGCCCTGTGCCCCCACAAAACTGCCTGCTGCCCTCGGGCATGGTGGAGGATGCTTTCAAGTTGTCAGGCTGAGTGAGGTGGCTGCCTCAGGCAGCTGGGTTTGAATGTCACAAAAGGGCTGAAAATGTTGGGTTTTATTCAACCGTAGTGCTATGTACCGTAAATTTTTGTGCAAGTGGAAATCCGCTTGACCAACAAGCCCTCTAAATTCATTCTGGGGCTTCTTCCAACCCTCAGGAGCAGATTTGGGGATGTGAATGGGGGGGGGGGGAGTCCTATTTCACAAGTGGAAGTTGTTCCTTCCACACACGGATCTAGTTGAATGCTGCTCTTAATTTTTACTCTCAGGAAAAGGTACTTGTGGGATTCTCCACCTCAGGTGCCAAAATAACTTGGCCAGCCTATCATTAATGTGACCAGGACTTGGCGAGAGGAGTGGATGCTGTTTTCCATTCTGCCTCAGGCAGCAAAATGTCTTGGGCCAGCTCTGTATTACAGCAAGTTTCACCTGCCAGTCCAGTATGTGGAATTTGTGGGTGTCTGTGTGGGTGTCCAGCTTGTCTTCTGCTTCAGGCAGAAAAATATATTGGGCCAGCTCTGACTTTGGGAACCACTTCAGATGAGAGAATGCTGTGAAGTACACTATTGAGGGCCCTCAGAGAGCCAAAATGGCTGTGTGTGTGTGTGTGCGTATGTACATTTAAAGATATATAGAAATAAAATGGGTGTAGGGTTTCCTCACAAATCTCTAAATGCATGTTTGACTGCAAAAATTGATGTGAATAGGTTTCCTGTGCAATTATACGTGAAATTTGAGCGTGTATGTGTGTGCACATGCAAAGGAAGCCTGAGGCCTGCAGGCTGAGCTTAAAGCCTGTCTTTGGAACTGAACGCTGGAATTCTCTCACCAGCTCTGGATTATCAAATCAGATTGATGGACAATTGTTGGCAGAACCATGGCAGGATCTCCCAGTTCTGGGAAGTGACGGGATTTCCTCCACCGCCCCCATTTTCTCCCATTACATACACACGCATGCACACCACTACATGCCGAGAAAGATGCCAGTTGGATGAAAATGTGTTGGAACCAGACATGACCTTTCGCTGTGTTGGGAACAGGCACTTTCGTAATGGGCCTCTGACGTCAGGAACCTCCGTGGTTTCTTGCGAGGCCAGAAAGGTCACTGTATTGTTCTGGCCTGGCTCCCTCTCTTCCCTCACAAGGAATTCCCTCCAACGATCAGCCTCTTCCCCTGAGTCGCTCACTGCAGCCTCCTGCGTATATATATTCCTTTGGACATCTCTCCCTCTAATCTCACCACATTTAAACCTCACTGTTTAGTTCTTCAGTAGCTGCCTGACTTTGGAAACCGTCTGGGCAAAATTCAGTGGCAGAGGATAGGATAATTTTGCCACAAGCTCCCCATCTCCTATGCTGCTTCCTCCGTGGGACCCCATCCTAGAACCTGCCCCCCTCACTTTAGATTGGAGATTTGGTGGGGCTGGGGGCAGTGCTATCTGCCCCTCCCTGCATCAAGGTCTGTTTAGTCTGCGGCTCTATAATAACCCCCCTTCCTCAGCACCACTGTAAACATCTGTCAGGGTCAATCTATCCCAGGGCCTTGCCAGGCATAGCTTCCTTTGCCCCCTCCCCCTCTCCTCTTCCCTCCCTTCCCCCTCATCCTGCACCGCGCACAGACAATAAATCCCAGGATCCATTTGCTCAGGAGCTGGTGAGAGGAAAGTGGGGTACACACTTCTTTCTGTTCCTTTTCAGGTTATGGGATAAGACATCAGTGTACCCTCCTAACAATGGAAGAATGAACATAAGTACACCCTTGTTATGTGAGCCAGTGACTCATGGTGTGGTAGTGAGCAATCAAAGCTATTGAGTGAATGAGGCATGCCCCCCTCTTGAAGGTTTTTTGAAATGCTGGCTGTAGAATATTTTGGCATAGAAGGTACCTTTCCGTTCTGCCTAATGGCAAGTTCTGTGTAACTCAAAAGCTTGCAAACTCCTACACTGGCAGCAGAAGGTATCACCTTACCTACTTTGTAACTACAAAATATGCAATTTCCTGCAACTTACAAAGCAGATGTTTACATTTAGATACCACAAATCACTGGCACATTCTTCACAATCTCTCTCGCCAGCTTTCTCTCCCAAATACTAATTTTAAAGAATGGATACACATTAGTAAACACATTTTAGATGCTATCAAAACCAGCAGGCAGTATGAGCAGTCAGACAGGGGCTATTGGAGGTTCATGTAATCTTTTTTATAACATAAGAGTTAGCCCTGCAGCCTGTTCGTAGTGGTACAGCATAGTAGAGAAAAGGGATTTGAGCATATACAGAGTGCATTTCCTTCACTCAACAGTAACTAAAATGCAACATGTAAGTTAACACACCACATATCCTGGTTTTATGAGGAAGGGTTTCAAGAAGAAAACAGGACTTTCAAAAAGGCCTGGGCTCCCACATTTTACATTTTAGAAATAAAGCTCTGGCATTTCCAAGACCAGACTGCAAATGGTCATATTATTATTTTAAGCATATGTGTCCTGCCTGCTTACAGTAACTAAAATCAGAAAGAAATGGGAGGCTTCAGGCCATGCCGGAAAGATATTGGCACATCTCTAGAGATAGCCATTTTGCTATAGCTAAAACACTGGAATGTGGGCTGAGCCCATTCTGGGGACATTGTTGAGGGCTGGTCTGTAGCTTGAGAATTGGAGGGGGGGGGTTTAAGTAGAGTTATTTGCATCTGTAATCCCAGGGACAGGTTTGCAGGAATCATGGGGCACAAAGGGAGCTATTTACAGGGAGCTGAGGATTAGACTAGCAGGATGAGGGTGGAATCACAGAATGGAGTCAGAACTATTTTTATGGGAAGCCCTGAACTGGAATAGAGAAGTTGGTCAGCAAGTTGGGGTCAATGCTCATCTGCAAGGGGAGAGAGGGTGTGCGTGGGCAAGGGCTGTGCGCAGTGCTGGAGGAGGGAGACGGCCCATTTTTCCTCGCTAGAACATTAATAGTCAATGACTTCAACCGGCCAAATATCCTTGTGGTGTCCAGTGAGCCAGCAGCTTGCAGACCATATAAAGGATTGTTTCCCAACTTGCTACAGAGTAAGGGAAAGCTGTTGTGGACTGAGCTTGGAGTCGCCCAGCGGGGTCAGGTCACAGTGCCTGCTGTGCTGGGGAACGAAGCCCAGTACAGTACAGGCCTGGCAGACACAACTGAGGGAGGCTCAGCCGCCCAAATAACGGGATGCCAGGAACCGATAAGACAGTGAATTTGTCTCCCAGAGGTTCTGAACACAGAGCAGAGCTAAATGGCCAGTTCTTTTACTTTGCTGAGTTCCAAACAAAGCCATCCCCAATACACTTCAGGGATTCTGTCATGCGGAGGAGACCTGCAGATTCCCCCCGTCTTATCAAAACACATCAGGAACAGTGATCTGGTCTCTCTTGTGGTGACTGCGTTGCTTATTCTTCAGAGTTAATGGCTGTATGATAAGACCTCCCCAGCTTTTGCTGTCATTATTATACATCATTTTTATTGTGCTTTTGCACTGAATGATTTACCACCATTATTTTTCACTCAGTTTGAATGCATTGGCGAAGACCTGTTGCTAAGGAGGAGTGGGGTTTACATGGAAAGCAAGATCATATAACAGAAGTTGTACAAAAGTTACTGTTTGACACATGTCCTTCTAGAACACTAAACAAGGCAGAATGTCAGTCTCCTAAAGCTTTGAAGGCAGTGAAGTATTATAGTCCACATGTATGACCTTGATCTTTTGCTCTCCTAGAACACATCATGGCTCACATATCTCCACCTACTGACATGAGCACTGAATTCACTCCTCTTCTGCTCCTCCATCTCTTTCTCTTGCCATCACTTCTTTCATCTGAGTTTCCCTGTGCTGCTATGTTTCATAAGAAACAGAAACCTTTCAGGCCTATCTACCTTCTGGATCTTCCTACCTGGCACCATGGCCCCGTGGTCTTTCTTTACAGCAGGAGTGGGCAAGCTGAGAGTCACATGTGGTGGTGACTAGACACTCAAGGACCGCTTGTCAGTGGGCATGGCCCCTTGGCACATTCTCTCTTTCTCACATACATACACAAACAAACAAACAAACAAACATAGTAACACCCTGTCTCATACTTCTTCATCCTCATCTGATTTTTCTACTTGCTCTGGTTTAACACAGGGGACCATGCTGCACCCAGGTAATAAGAAACACAAAAAGGTGTATATTTGTGACTGGGCTATAATCCTATGCACACACTTATCTGGAAGTAAGCCCCATCAATGGCGCTTGCATCTTAATAGACATGCATAGAATGAGACTGCTTCAGCCTCACACTCTCTGCCTAAGATCTGCCTACCCTTCAGTCTTTCCTGGAAAGTCACAAAGGCTTGTACACGTTTATTACCCTGCCCCCCCTTTTCTTTCTTATAAACTTATTTCCTTTATATTCACACTTCCCCCACCACCGCCACCATTTGCTGCCCTTCATACCACATCTTGGTTTGATAGTTAATCATGTGAGGATCTTTTCTGCTCCCTCTTCCACAGCCCTCAACCAGTGCGTTTGCCCTCGTGCTGGACAACTTTGCACACAGTCTTACATGAACTCATATTAAGGGACCATAATTTTTCACCTACCCAGTGGTTAGCTTACTGCACTGTGTTTATTTAATTACATCTCTTTTGGGGATTATTACCCCACTCTTCATTAACATTTCCATAGCAACTTTACAAATTTCAAAGCCCAGTTAAATAAATTAAAAACATACAAATCAAAACATTAAACAAACGGAAATTGCTAGGAGCAGTATAAAAATAGAAAACCCAGCCAATATGAAGCACATCAAACTATATTAAAACCTGAGAAAAAAATTAAAAGTTGCCAAAATGACTTCATGCAAGGATACTTGGGGAGAGCATTCCAGTCATGGTGCCACCACTAAGAAGGTCCTTCCCTTCATAGCACCCTCCCTCAGATAGTGGGTATTAAAACCAGGGATAGGGGGCAGTTAAACGACTCCCCCCAAATCCCAAGTCCCCACCACAGCCTCGAACTAAGGCCAGGACAATGAGCCAGACTAATCTCCTTCACTGTTTACATAAGCACCATCCATGCACAACAGCAAAGTGGCTCAGAAAAGCAGTCTATAAAATTGTAGCAATAAATTGTACAATTTATTGTACTGTTTCCTCTGACTATCCAACATAGAAAATTGTAGGAACTTCAAATAATCACCAAAATTCAATGGTTTGACCAATTTCCTTGGTTCCAATGGCCAATGACTCCTCTGGAAGAGGGGAATCCAGGGCTCACCCTGCCTCCATAATTCCTTAAACATATGGTCACTTATTCCTTGCCTCTCCGTAAGGTGTTGAACTTAGCCTTACAATAGGAGGCAAGAGGCAATCAAGGGCAGAATCCCATTGGGATGGTGGACAGAATCCTGATACTTTCAAAGGAGAAGTGCAGGAAACCTTTGCAGCTAGGGGGATGTGTAAATACTCTTATTGTTCTTTGCGGAAGAGGGTAGTTAAAAGTTGTTGGGAACTGGAATGATTGGCAGGGGTGGGTGACAGTTTCATGTTTCTGCATGCCAACCACTCCTCTTTCATGACATTTTGATGATCATGTGTGTGACGTATTATGGAAAAGCTGGGAAAGTTTCAGAAGTCTGCGCAGCCCCATGCTCTGGGTTCTTTCTCTTTTTGCGTTTGAACCTTGTTTGCAACAAATAAAGATCAGGTCCACTGACCACTGATTTGCTTCTGTAACTTGGCTGGAGACTCCTTTTTTGCTGACCAGAGGGACCCGTGGGGAGTGGCACCCCAACGAGCTGGGTTGTGGAGTAAGTCCTGTACCCCAGGATTTTTTCCTTAACAGTGGGGGAACCCAGAGAAGGTCCTCTGTTGAAGATCTTAGCATATAGATACTATGAAGAGCTTTAAAGGTTAAAAAAACCCACTTTGAGTTGAGCCTGGAAACTGACCAGAAGCCAGTGGTGTGTATTGTTTAGGGGGCATAATATAAATGATCTGTTTGGAAAAGCACGGTTGTTAAGTCTACATTTCTAGTGAATTTTGTTCCTTTGTGTGTCATATATATGGCAGCCTATCTTCAAATAACATGACATCTCTCTATGACTTTATCCATTCAAGAAACTCAGTTACTTCAGGAAAGACAACTCCTAAAATGCTGTGCTGATTGCAGGTATTGGTCTGCAGATATCCCTTTTGTTCCTTACTGCTTTATACCACTTACTGCTGCAGATACTAGATGTTCCAAATTCTTCTTCTACAGCAGTTTGTCATGGGGCAAAAGATATGAGCAGGTAGATTTGTCCTCCAGGCATAATATTTCAAAGGGTTCTTCCAAGCTGGTGTTCAGTTATGGGTGTATTCTGCAACATGTTCTTGACACAGCAACAGTGCATTTGTGGTGGATTTATTTTGCTTTATTCTTTCTGGGATGCTTCCCCAATGCTAACACATTATTGCTGTCTAGAGGGCCTGTAGCGCTATGAAAGGGCCCCTGCCAAAAAATTATTTGGGTATGAAAATTTAGGAGAGGCCCTGAAATGTTTGGAGGGGAAACATTTCCGGGGCACAAGTGTGGTGGGTAGTAGGGCATTTTTTGTCCTAACTGTGTGGTATCACAGAACATTGTTAGTTTCTTTTAAGTCTAGCACAGGCGAAAAAGATATGCTTGAGTTCAGAAAGCAGCCGAGGACTTTTCAGGCACTATGCTGGTCTCCATTAGTGCAGTTGTTGCTGGCTTTAAAGGGTTTGGGATTCCTTTGATGATGTGTATTTTTTCCACTTACTTCAAAACCTGTATTCCTTACCTGTATTCAAAACCTGGTAAGTCATCCCTGCCGTGTTTGGGAGCCCTTCTGCTGAATGAGGCCCTCAACTTCTCCCCTAAAGTCCTCCTTTCACTGCTGTCCTTTGCAGCCACAACTCAAGATGTGGATCTGGAGAAAGTATTGCTCTGTATGTTTGCACGCACCACCTTGGGGCACTAGAGATTGAAATCATCTCCCCTGTTTTAGTGTACTTTCGCATGTAATGCCATAAAAGTCTTCCTGTCTGGGATGCGTCACTTTTGAATACTGCTAATAGAAGAGAGGGTGTTTTTAATTGAACGTATGTTCTAGTCAGCTTTGATACAACCTCTTTACAGTGCCGGAGCACCGTTGTTCAGCAAAGGTCTGGACTGTTTTATGATTCACATTTCCCACTTCTAGTTTATGGCCGCGGCTTCTATATGGTAGTGGAACCCTCCCTGTGGAACGCCCTCCCTTCAGATGTCAAGGACATAAAGAACTACATAACTTTTAGAAGATATCTGAAGGCAGCCCTGTATCAGGAAGTTTTTATGTTTGATATTTTACTATGTTTTATATATGCTGTACGCTGCCCAGAGTGGGGTATAAATATTATTATTATTATTATTATTATTATTATTATTATTATTATTACTACTGTTGTTGTTTTTTCTACTCGTCAGCTACAATGCAGATTTGCTCCCTAGCTAGCCTACTTAGGATTGCAGCCTTCGTTTTGCCAGTGTCGTTGAGGTGAGGTCAGGCACTCTGCTGCTTCCCAAATGTTAAGGGGGAGACACCAACAAAATATGGTCATTGCTCACAGCTCCAATATTGGTTCCAACTTCTTGTGCTATATTGTAAGTTCTGGCAGCTGGGGGGCCTCCTAAAAGGTTCGCACCCCCCCCCTTTGCAACCTACCATGACTTAAAACAATGCTTGTGTGAAGGGAGCCATACAAAGCAGGCCCATCTTGGCCATCATTTGCTTATTTCAATGATGCGTGTTTTTGTTGATGGCTTGGCATCTTCAACCCCTTTCAGTTCTGTTGGTTTGATCTGCTGGTCAGGAGGTGTATAGCATGGGGAACAGTAGTTATCTCTCTCTCTCTCTCTCTCTCTCTCTCTCTCTCTCTCTCTCTGTGTGTGTGTGTGTGTGTGTGTGTATCTCACAGTATATATTGCAGTTTTTGTGGCGGAGGAAAAGAGGTGGGTGGGATTGTAATAGATCTCACATACTAGGGCTGCATGGGCCCCTACGTGTGTGTGTGTGTGTGTGTGTGTGTGAGAGAGAGAGAGAGAGAGAGAGAGAGAGAGAGAGACGGGTGTGGGGGAGAAGGAGCGGTCCAGGACTGCAGTGGGAACCATGGCTCACTGCTCCTTGGATCCTGCCCCCAGGGTCCCCCTCGCCTCTCCAGGCTGGGCTCTTAAAGGGAAATCGTGGCGCCTGCACATGCCAAGTGACCCAGGTGAAGGAACATGTGACACCTGCTTTAATGGGCTGCCGGCTTCCTCCGCTGAACCAGGGCCAGCTCCACTCCGGCCCCCGGCCAAGCCGGCAGGGAGGGGTCACCAGAAGGCTCACCGCAGGGGGAGGCCGAGGAGCGGAGACACGGGAGAGCCACAGCGGTGGTGGAAGGATGGAGAAGAAGAGGCGGTGGGGAGGGAGTGGGAATGGGGCGAGGAGGAGGAAGGAGGAAGCCCCCCGCCGCCCCGATCCGTTTCCCCCTCGCTCTCCCAGTGCACTCCTGCCAGCTGGACACGCTCTTTCCATTAAGAGCTGGCAAGGCTACGCAGGGAGAAACCCCCCTCCCCTCCTCTTCTCTTCTTCGCCTCCTTCCACTCTCGTTGCTGTTGATCCACTACATGCAACCTCCCCCCTCCGCACCCCCATCCCGCCCACCTATTCTACTGTTAATTATTGTAAGGGGTTTGTGACATCAGAGCTTTCTTGGCCAATCGACCCTCAAAGTAATTTGCATGTTGCCCTCCTACTGGCCGCGTAGCAGAAGCGGGCAAGATCTGTGGGCAAAGTCTCACCCCTTTGGGTAAAGAAGCAAGGAGCGTAAAATCCAATAGGGTAACCAGCAGACTTTTTTTTTTTTTTTTCATGCTGCCCGGTCCTTCCCTAATAGCCACACATACCAAATAACTTTCAGCATCCTTTTTAGCGGTCGGAGTTGCCTAACAAGACTGTTCTTCTCGTATAGTCCTGTATGTGTTTTCTTGGAAGGTGGAGTACATCCTTTTGAGATTTACTCCCAGGTAAACGTGCATGTATGGTAAATTGCAGCCCCAAGTCAGTCTACTAAGCTGCGTGCTGCATTGTTTTGGGATCCCTCTTAATATTTCAACCAGGACCAATAACCCCATAAAGATGGCACTGCATTATGCTTGCTGACATGGAACTGATCCGAGTCAGCTGCTTTCTATAAAAAACTACTGTGTTAACATAGTTAGGGATCATCGTGTAAAGAAACCGTACCCCTATGCTTATCTGCGCCATTCAGATTGGCTTGGGATACAGTTACCACTTAAAAAAAAAAAAACCCCAACCCCACCAGCCCTGTATCTTTAGCAGCAACCTGAAACATAAATTTAACAGGTGACATGGAACGATGTGCTAAATTTCTGTGAGCTCAGATGATGATAAAAGACTTAAAAGCAGAGCCAGCAAAAAAATAAAAATAAAAGGTGGCAACCCTGCCTGGGGCTAAAGAGCTATTTCTGTGGAAGCACATATAACATATACCAGAAATTTATTTGAGTACAAAAAGTTGGGTACATTTCATTGTCTGTTTGATCATATGTTAAGATGAAGTTGTGAGGCTCTTTAGGAAATGGTCTGCCTTCTGCTTCTTTCTAAAGTGCAGGATTCTCTGCAAGGTGTTTACATAATTATTCATTTCTATTTATTTATAAGATTTCTTATCCACTGCTCACCAACAGGTTACAAAAATAAAATATAAAATTAGACTGTGTACGCACCATACATTAAAGGCACACCAACGCAAATAATTGTAGTTTACCCCTCATGAAGCTACAATTCCCAGTATTTTCAACAAACGACAGTTTCCAGGATTATTGGGGTTTGGGGGGGATGTTCTTTAAATGTATGCAGCCTTACAAAAACAGATGAAACCTTTACAGTGATAAAACATATAAAAACCATTTCAAATAGAACATAATGATACAAATTCAGCATTCAGGTAAAGAGGCGTGTTATCGAAGAGCACTGGGAGGGGCCACCCATGGGGCTTTCTGTACCCCTCCCTTTAAAACCATCATATATTTTTACTCTGCTTAGACTGAGAGTGGTCTGCTGAGCATTCAACAAAGCACAGTGCCATTGAGGACCCTGGGAAATTTGTGCCACGGGCCTGTGCCTGTAAGTCCTTTAAGTGCCTAGAAGCGCCCCTTGTTGTTCTCCCTTCAGCTTGCTTGCCCTGATTCCTGCTGTCACTCACACCACCAATTATCCCGCTAACAACAGTTGCATAGAGACCCCTCCCTTCTGCGGTTTCTAATACAGTACTCTTAAGATAGTCATAAGATGGTGGAAGGGTTAATAACATCCAGGTCTAATTAGGGTAAAGTGCAAAGGAGATTTCAGGATGCACCAAGGGCTCCAGGGACAAAGAAAATATACAATATTTTCATATGAAAATATAAAAGCCGAAGAAAAGTCACCCAGCTAAGAGGTGCTGCGGAAAAGAAAACGCCCCCATTTCCTAGCAGCTGCTTACTCAGTCTTGACGCATATGCTACGTTCCAATCTTTGCAGGATGGGCCAGTAAGACCCATTTTCCAATAATCACTGAACACGTTCCAGTGAGCTCTTCCCCAGGCATCTGGGAGCCCCATAAAAAACATTGAGTTAGCAATGAGGATCATCCATCAAGCCCACGCAGTGGTATCAAGCCTAGCTCCTGGGGAACTAGGGGGCCCAGATCCAAGTTTCCTCTGACTCAGTTGTTTTAGAGTTGCCACCTCTTCTGGAGGGGGAGAAGGCCAGCCCGTTGCTCATATATCAATTAATTTGCAATTACGCAGTTTTACAGGATGCTGGACTGGATGTGCCATTGGTCTGCTGCTGCAGGCTCTTCATATGTTCTTAAGTTGAGTGGTGATGCTATGAGAATTGATCCTGTGCCATAACACTCTAATGATGCATGCAGAATTGCTTTCTGTTGATAGCTCTTACCTGTGTGTTCCTGTCCTGCCTACTTATTCCGTGAGACTAGGAGGGTGGGGAGCAAAGCTAGATGGTGAAAAACAAGCCAAATGGGAATTACAGTTGTTTGTAAACTTGGAGCCCTCTGAGCAATTGGAGAAAGGAGCCTTGGACCATGTTTCAGACCCAATGACTATTTAATCTGCCATTGGCAAAAACCTTGTTCGTATAGCACTGAGCAGAACTGTGTGTATGTTTATATGCCTGTGATTGCTGCCCTATATATCACATGCCTCTCACTTCCAGCTACTACTATGGTTCCTTCTATAGCTCAGTGGCAACGGGGCCTGAATTTTGGAGAAGCAAGAGAGATTGAGTTTGATCACGGCTGCTACCCTGATGGATTCCAGATGTTCATGATTTCACTAACATATACATAGAAGTCACTTCCCATACCAATACAGTTCAGGCACATCTTAAGAGCACCACGGCTAGTTGTTAAACAGGGATACCTTTTCCCCAGTTGCTCTCGAAGGTACTTCCTGGTGATTTGTTCGTGGAGGATTCATTCAGAGTTGCTTGCAGGGAGATTAGCATTGAGCTTTTTAAATGAGCATTCATTCAGATTTGTTTGTGAGGAGCTCTGGCGAACCTACATCAAAGCAAGTGTTTCATTTTCTTGTCATTTTCCTGATCACAAAAAGTCAGGTCTTTGTGGGAAGCGGGTTTGTTGTATAAGAATATATTAGAGGAAGCTGAATTTGCCAGCATGCGATTGCTTGCGTCTCATCCGAAAAGAGCAACAGTCTGGAAGTGCTCTGAATTGTGGATGAGATACTAAAGTTCTTACCTGTTTACGTGTGGGTGGGTGGGTGTAGCCACATACACAAGCACCTATATGTATTTGTTGATGCTTCCAGGCCCCTATCAGTTTACAAACTGGAATAAACTTTACACCCAACCTAATAGCTGCAATTATTGCCTCAACTTTTTAAGATTCTGTGTGACATTACTGAATCTTTACTGTAGTCTATCTTGTTTTACCCTGACTGAGTCAGCCTCTCAGTTCATTGACTGACTGAATCTATTGAGGGTGGGGAGAATATTATTTTAGTATAGGAAATGCATACCCTCCAACATTTCTCTGTTGAAAATAGAGCCTTCCCTTTCCATAATGATCATTAAACTATTTATACTCCACACATCTTACTGGGTTGCCGCAGGCACTCTTTGCAGGCTCCAACATATATAAAAACATAATAAAATATTAAACATTAAAAAACTTCCCTATACAAGATTGCCTTCAGACGGCTCGGAGGCCAGAAAACTCCATACCCTCCAACATTTCTCCAATGAAAAAAAAAACATCCTAAGGAAAAGTGGGACATTCTGGGATGAAATCAGAAACCAGGACAGCTTCTCTAAATCAGGGATGTGCCTGGAAAATAGGGACACCTGGAGGGTCTGTGAAATGCCTTAAGGTTTCAGGACATCATAACAGCATTTATGCAGAGTGACAGGCATATTCAATAGTGGGTTTAGTGTTAGGATAAGTCTTTGTCAAGGGATGTAATTAACAATGAAGGGCGCATTAAACAAAGCAAAAAAAGCACACCAACACTTCTTTGCATCTGTGCTGTGGACAGTAGTGTAACTAGGATGTTGAGAGAGGTATCCCAACACTAGACACATGATCTAGGAGGGCAGAAGATTGGGTGCTGCCAATGGCATGTAGTTTATAATACGTAGTCTCACACATTCAAAGATCATCTTCACATTTATTTAGTTATCAGCAAATCAAAATTACCTACATGTAATTAATAAAATCATTATAAATAGTGGATAATAAGTGCCACTGATTAGAACTTTTCTCATTTAATTCTAATTCTAAATTACAGGCTCTAATTTAAATAGAGAGTGATAGCAACACACAATACTGTATATGGTTTCCACCAGTCATGGTTATGGTTAGTTACAACACTGGCTCTGTGCTATTATGAAGTGAGCTGTCGATTTACGCGTTCAGCTGATTTCTTAGTGAACTTCAGGTTTGCACAAATCCTGTTGGTCCACTGTTCCCCCTTCTCCATTTGTGCCCTCCTGAAGTAATTCCTATGGCTTGGGGCCATTTCCATTATTTGTATGGAGTCATCTAAGAGCCACACAGATATGTGCCATTCGCATGGAAAGATAATGTGACTGTCTGTTTTTAAAAACTAAGGGGGCACATAGCTTGTTAAGTACAGAGCCCTTTTCCTACTTGCTGCTTCCCTCCCTGCTCTCTGTGCCTTCCAGGTGCATACCTCCTCGGCTGAGCTCCAATACTGGAATTACGTTCAACTTGGGGAAAAACATAAAATTTAACCAATGGGCAACACAACAATTTGGCTGTCCTTACCCAAGTTCACCTTTTGCTGCTAAATATTTTGTTTTCTTCATTTATTATTACATTTATACGTCACTTTTTCTCCAAGGAGCGCAAGACGGTGTGTAAGCTTCTCTCCCTTCCTATTTTATCCTCAGAACAAACCTATGAGATAGTTTAGGCTGAGAGACAGTGACTGGCCAAGGTCACCCAGTGAGCGTCATTGATAAATGAGAGTTTGAATTCTGGACTCCTAAGTCCTAGTCCAATACTTGTAAGCACTACACCATGCTGGCTGGTATATAGATTTCAACATCCCTCTTTTTCTGTGTCACTGGAGCATATTTATATTTACATAACTGAATCTGCTGCCAGCACCATAAAGTGAGGGTGGAGGTGTGAGAGGGAAAGCCAACACCCTGCCCTCTCTATTGCTTCTCTTCCCCACTCCCCAGTTCCTGCCTGCTGTCTCTGGCGAAGGAAGAGGAGTGTGGGGGGAATTCACCGCCCTGGCAGCGTGATCCTGGTGGAGTGCCATCACAGCTGCCCCCCCCGCCCGTGCTGGGCGCCACGCCCCTTTAGGCACCACACCACGCCCCCAGGATGCATGCCACACCCCTGGGACATGTGCCAGCCTGCCTGCTCCGCCACTGCCTGTTGCAGCCAGTCATTCTACACAGCTCAGGCGATTCTTCCAGAAATATTTACTTATTATTTATTTATTGAATTTATATACCACCCTATATCCATAGGTCTCAGGGTGGACCACAACAGAAAGTTACAGTATACAAAGCACAAAACACACAAATTAAAAACAATAGAAACACAATAGAAATAATCAAAACAATTAACAATACAGTACTAATGTATGCACACTAATGAACAATACGCACTAATAAACAAGACAGATTTCAGGGAGTGAAAGCTTTTTGACTTGTTGCTGCTCAACTTCCCGATGAGGAGGTGGAGAGGGGAAAGGAAAAAAATGGAAGGAAGGAAAAGAGGATATTGGGAAATGAGAAAGGAGAGAGTTTTCTGCATAGTGGGCTGTGGGGGGGGGGGAGAAGGTAGCTGAACTATGGAGGTTCTTTAATGTTGGCAGTGTCTCGAGAGAAAAGGAGGTGCACTGAAGTGACTTCTTAAGTGCACAAGCCTGGGGAGTATGTATGGAGATCCTGGGCTGCCCAGACAACAAGACCGCCGCCCCCCCCATCTCATTGATGTGGTCCAAAGGAAAGCAGAGTTTCTGGAAAGAGGTGTACTCAGCACCTGATTCCTATAGTGGGTAAAGAGTGAAAGACCAGGAGAACTGCAAGATGGGGATACAGAGAGATCTGTGGAGGGGGGAAACAGAGAAAAGGGAGTAGAAAAAAATAGAGCTAGGAAGACAAAGAGAACAGTAGTGGTGGCGCACAGATTCCACATTAACTGTGGAAAAACTTTTTGTTAGAATTTTAATTCAGTGCCTTCTTTCTAACCCGTTCTCTGTTCATTCCTCTGTGACTCTCAGCGTCCCATCTCACTCCACAGGCCTTTCTGAACACTTCTCCCTGTTAAGACTACATGTTTTCCTTCTCTCTGTTCCGTAAAACTGACTTTCTTCTCTCTGAGTATAGAATATGCTCTGGAGTCACAGCGATGACCGCCCCCTCCCCCCAAAAAAAGGCCAACAGAGAAAGGGTTGTAAATGATAATGATTGATCACTATTTGATTGTTTTGATGTTGTTAGCAACCTTGGCTATTTCTATGGAAAGGTGGGATAAAAATGTTTCTAATAACTGTCACCATAATTAATGTGCTTAATTAAAATCGTAACAAAGGAAGGCTATAGGATATTCCCATGTAGGCTGTCCCTAATCTCCCCGGGGGAAAACAGGGGCTACTGCAAATGTGATCAATCAAAGTAATTAACTAACTGACAATAGATACAGCTATAATATTTGCCTGTACATGGCAATGAAACACACTTCAAAGGGGGACGCTGCATGCTTACTTCTTTGTAGGAAAACCAACTACTGCCAGCACACACACTCCCCCCCCCCCGGGTATTCAAGGGTACACAGTACCAGAACCTCTTTTTTTAAAAAAACAACCTGACATTTATTGTAATAACTTCATAGTGAGTTTTCTAGAAAAAAAACACTGATTACTACTATTATTCCTACTAAAATGTTTCTTCTTCTTCTTCTTCTTCTTCTTCTTCTTCTTCTTCTTCTTCTTCTTCTTCTTCTTCTTCTTCTTCACCTCCTCCTCCTACTCCTAGGCTCTATGTGCTTTAAATTCATAACATCTCAGTACAAAAACATGGCCCAAATACAGCACAACTTTCACATAGAATCATCTAATTGTAGGGTTGGAAGGGACCTCAAGGGCAGTGGCGTAGCGTGGGGGGTGCAGGGGGTGCCGGGCGCAACATCTGGGGGGGGGGCGCTCACACTCGCAGCTCTCTGCCCCTACCTGGCTCACTCACTCTCTCTCACTGCAGTGCTGGCTGTGCGAATCCGATCCGAGCCGCCGGGTCGCCGCCGACTGTGGAGGGGAGGGTGCCAGGCGTGCGGTGCGGTGCGGAGAGAGAGTGAGGGACTATCTGGGGGAGGGACAGTGCAGCGGGGGGGGGGCGCAAATTACTTGCCTTGCCCCGGGTGCTGACAACCCACGCTACGCCACTGCTCAAGGGTCATATAGTCCAACCCCCTGCAATGCAGGAATCTTTTGCCCAACATGGGGCTCGAATCCACGACCCTGAGATCGAGAATTTAGTGCTCACCCATCTGAGCTATGTTCCTGAGAAAGCTGCAAAGGGCAATTATGTAACAGAAATGTTAACAGCAGCAGAGGCAAAGGACCTATGTGATTGTAGCTTTTAATTAAAGTGGTAGCAGGTACAATTAAATGCTGATTTGAGATACCAAATTTACTGGGGTTTTGTGGGGGCTTCCCCAGAAAGTCCCACTGATAGTCCC
This sequence comes from Podarcis tiliguerta, assembly GCF_965153285.1. NCBI lineage: Eukaryota > Metazoa > Chordata > Lepidosauria > Squamata > Lacertidae > Podarcis > Podarcis tiliguerta. The sequence continues at coordinate 53,845,174 of NC_139534.1, forward strand.
ACAGATTGCACAGCAGCAGCTCTGCAAGCTCCAGCAAGCATCAACCGCTTGCCGGCTTGTGATTCCAGGTTGCTAAGCAAAGCACACCTTTGGCGCCTTGCTACAGGCTCATACAACGGCATGCTGCAGCAGTGGCTTTTCACAGAGTGCCTGCGTGTTTCAGGAAACAGTTCTCCCTCTGCAACACAAGCTCACAAAAGGATGTGATGCTTTGCGAAAAGCCACTCTCCCCGTTCCTTTGTCAGCAGCGTAAAGATGCCAGAAAAAATCCAGCGCACATCCATCGTTGCAAAACACGCCGAACATGAGTTACGATTCCTGTCTCCTGCATCTGTCCTTTGCCGATGTAGAACAAGACAGGAAATCTGCGGTTGAGGTTCACGCTGATGTTGTCTTACATCTGGCACACAGTTCTATGGTATTCTGAACTAAGACCCTACTACTCTTTATCACTAATCATTCCCACCTCCACCATCAAGATACATTCCGAAACCCAAGAAGACGCAAAGGGAAAGGGAAGGAGAAAGACAAGGAGTTGATTTAACTCATTCTAGGGGTTGGGTATACAAAACTATTCATGCATTAATTCCATCTCATTCCAAGTGCTTTGTATTAACCTGTCTTTTTACTACAATGCTCCATATAGGCTGACTCGTTTTGCTTTGCTTTTCCTCTTTTTTAAAAAAACGGTTTTGGAATCTGCTTATCTAGAGCAAAGTTGGGCTAGCTAATGAATACAGGTAGCAGTGTAGCATACCACATACGTTTGCCAAATGTATGACAGCATCAGGATGGAGCCTGACCTCTCTACTTCCTGGCTTGTTATAGCTTGAGAAAGAAAAAGAAAAAAAGTTTAGTATGCTTAAGACTCATATTAAAAGTTGCTGTGCTCTAAAATCTATATTAGATCTTGGACAGCTAAAGATAAGACTGATCATGAAACTAAATACTGGTGGCTGACTAGGGGTAAATGTTCGCAAGCTAATTGCATTTGTTTTGCAAAAAGAAGATAGTTTTATCAGTAGTATGCCTAGTTCAAGAGGACCATTTTGTAATAGCAGAAAGAAAGATTTAAAGAGAGGAAAGAAACCTACTAGATTGGCAAAAATGTATAAATCAAAATTGAGTAAGCTGGAAATGTAAAGAGAAAGAAGGCACCTTTTATCATATGTGGTGGTCTTGTAATAAGGTAAAAGTGTACTGGGAAATGATATATAATGAATTGAAAAAGATATTTAAGTTAACATTTGTAAAAAAAAAACAAAAACACAAGCAAACCAGAAGCTTTTCTTTTGGGAATTATAGGTGCAGATTTACCTGGAAGGTATAGAAATTTTTTTACAACCACAGCTGCAAGAATGTTATTTGCCCAAAAATGGAAAGATGAAGGAATTCAGATGGAAGAATAAAGGCTACAAAAACTTATAGACTATGCAGAAATGGCAAAACTTATTGGAAGAATAAGAAATCAGGATAACAAACTTCTTATAAAGGAATGGAAATGGTATATTGAATATTTACAAACAAATTGCAAACAGATAAAAGCACTGGCAAGACTATTGTAATAACCTGCAGTTTTTAAAATACAGATATGTGAAAATAGATGAATAAAAGAATGATGATTTAAAGAATTTAATATAACTTAGAATATGTAGGGAATGCTGATAAAAATTTAATGAACTGCAGAAAGAAGAGGAAAGAAGACAAGATTTGAAATGTCTGAATTATTGTTAAATTACGACTGAAATGTATATAAATGAAAATCATAAATAAAATTAAAAAGAAAGAAAGAAAGAAACTGATTTTAAAATGTGAAGAGGGTAGGGGTTGTGTCTGCTTAGTTGCTTATAATTCCATTAAAACCTTAATGGAATATCAATAGTCCTTCAATTGCATATTGATAAAAAGATATGATAAAAATAATGGGGCAAGCTAAGTAATATTGGTGAAAAGAGGCAGCTATGTGCAATATTTTTAATGTTTGATTTCTTACTGTGTTTTAATTCATTGGAAGCTGTCCACAGTGGCTGGGGTAACCCAGTCAGATAGGTGGCATATAAAATTATTATTATTATTATCACTACTACAACTACTGTTCATTTTTTCTTATGGACTAACATGACTACCTTTGCTTTTTTATGAATGACTGCACTATAAAGGAACATAGCTGTAACAATGTTATAGATCCCCTACCAGCTAATAATGTGGAAATTTTCAATCACAATGCAGAAAAAGGCAGATTCCAAGAATTGTGGTGTGGTGTGAAGTTATTTAGCAACATTTATATACTGCTTGAAAACCTTTAAGCGGTTTATTAAAAATAATAATAAAACGTTAAAAACAGGGATTTAAGAATATTCAAAAGATAATTAAAATGAACGGTAGCTAAAAATAAATAAAACACATGTAACTTTTACATTTTTTATAGGCTTGCCTAAACATGGGAGAATAGAACAATGTGCTTGTGTAGTACGCTAGAAATACTATAGACAGCTGCAGGAATTAGTGACAAGTACTTAAAATTACTTGTCACTAATTCCCTCAGCTCTCTATAGTACTTAGAGACAAGTACTTAAAATTACAGGGGCGCGGGTGGCGCTGTGGGTAAAACCTCAGCGCCTAGGGCTTGCCAATCGCATGGTCGGCAGTTCAAATCCCTGCGGCGGGGTGAGCTCCCGTCTTTCGGTCCCAGCTCCTGCCCACCTAGCAGTTCAAGAGCACCCCTAAGTGCAAGTAGTAGGTACCGCTTTATAGCGGGAAGGTAAACGGCGTTTCCGTGTGCTGCGCTGGTGCTGGCTCGCCAGAGCAGCTTCGTCACGCTGGCCACGTGACCCGGAAGTGTCTCCGGACAGCGCTGGCCCCCGGCCTCTTAAGTGAGATGAGCGCACAACCCTAGAGTCGGACACGACTGGCCCGTATGGGCAGGGGTACCTTTACCTTTACCTTACTTAAAACTACAGCTCTAGGATGTGTATCTATATATTTATAATTTTGTTCCCCACTCCCAAGTCATTTAAAAACCATTTTTGCTGTGTGTATGTAGAAATGGCACTGTATTTCTATATTTACTACAAATGCTTATAGGACATGGAAACCTCTGCTCTTTAAGCTGCTCCCAGCTGAACATTCAAGGTTGTTTGGTTGTGTTGTATGAATTGTCAGATGACTCTCAAAGTTTGGGGCAAGCTGCCCAGCCGCTTTGAGCAGAAGGCACCATTCCCTCTCAATGTGCTTTTATCAGGCTAGGAGACGAAAGCCGTGTGCTTAGAATGAAGAGAGATGCAATACAAAACAAGGGCTCATGGTGCATCCCTCAGCTGCAGGATAAGTCTGGTTCCCTCCTAGCTTCACATTTGAAAAGGAAGACTTGCACACACAGGTGAATCAAATGCTGACTCAGCTGTTAACTACTGTCCTCCACCCCCCTATGCTTCAGGCACCGTGTCTGCCTTTCAATAGATTTTTAAAGCACAACGTGAATGTTCATGCATTTATCGTTGGCATTCGTTTTTTAAAAAGAAGCTTTTTAAAAGTGCAAAGCTACTCCCAGCTTAGGGAGCAAATTTGCCTTGTGGGTGCCAGCCAGTCAGCTCCTGGCACAGCCAGCTGCTGATTCAAACCTACAGAACGGCCCACTCCTGCACTCTGCTGCCCCTTGAGAGGAAAGGTACATTTGGGCTGAATGCTGTGATGACACTTCCAGAGCTGACTGCTATTTGGGTTTTTTTTAAAGTACACCCCTATTGTGTTGGCTGCATACTGTAGTGTTGAATGTTTGGTGCTGATGACTAGAGGAGCAACCTCCTGTTTTTCACAGGCAGTTTGCTTCCCTGTGTCCCTCCCTTGTGGATCTTAAGGTACTCTGTAAAAATATTGGATCTGCTTTTATGGAGTAAATGTATTCCCTCCTCCGCACTTTAGTCGAACAAGACTTAAATACATCCAAAGTTCTGAGCTGTTCTTTTCCTATCAGATTCTAGCTCAAACTCATTTGGCATCTACAGTACTTGCCCAACTAATAAGGCCTTGGCTGTCCATTTAGAGTGCATTGAGCTCACAGAGGTGATGGTAGAGGCTCACCCGCAGGCCAGATGTGGCCCCTGGGGCTTCCCTGTCTGGTCCTCAGAGGCCTTGCCTCGCCCATCCTCAGCTGCAATTAGGCTTGGAAAAAGCCTCTTGTTGCAGCCAATAAAAGGCTACACACACACACTGGTCTAATTGCATTGTGGGGGACAATTTCAGAGGGAGGAGGGTTGCAGCTGGGGAGGGAGGTTTAACCCTTCCCCACGTGCTGCAACCTTCACACCAAAAAATAACCCCTCTCCGGTGCCATGTTTAGGCTTGAAAAAGCCTTCTATAATACAGAAGGTAAACGGCGTTTCCGTGTGCGGCTCTGGCTCACCAGAGCTGCTTCGTCACGCTGGCCACGTGACCCGGAAGTGTCTGCGGACAGCGCTGGCCCCCGGCCTCTTTGAGTGAGATGGGCGCACAACCCTAGAGTCTGTCAAGACTGGCCCGTACGGGCAGGGGTACCTTTACCTTTAATACAGAATACAGTATTTTTCTTGTGTCAGGTATAATATAGAGCATCTGCCTTCTCTCCAATCCAATATGAACTCAATCTAAAATCCATGCTTTAAGTTTAGGCGATAATATATTTCATCAGATGCATGAAGTGGAATGAAAAGTTGATGAGATGTCTAAAAACTTGGGTGAAGCTACAGTGGAGTTAAAAGCCAAGCGGAGGAATTAGAGCAGCAGAAATGTAAAGCGTATATATTCTGTTACCTGGGATGTGAACTATATTTCACAATTTAAACATAAAGGTGTATCTGCTGGAACACCAAAGCAAAAATAACAAATCCCCTGGTAAGAACATACATTTCCAATGAATAGGCTTTATTCTGAGTTAGACCATTGCTCCATGTAGCCCAGCCTTGTCTATTCCGACTGCCAGCAGCCTTCTCAACCTTGCTCCCTGTGATTGTCTTCAGTAGGGATTCCAGGGACTGAGCTTGGAATGTTTTGTAAGCAAAGCATGGGCTTTACCAGCTGACCTAGGTGAGAGAGCCAGTGTGGTGTAGTGGTTAAGAGCGGTAGTCTCGTAATCTGGGAAACCAAGTTCGTGTCTCCGCTCCTCCACATGCAGCTGCTGGGTGACCTTGGGCCAGTCACACTTCTTTGAAGTCTCTCAGCCCCACTCACCTCACAGAGTGTTTGTTGTGGGGGAGGAAGGGAAAGGAGAATGTTAGCCTCTTTGAGACTCCTGAAGGGGAGTGAAAGGCGGGATATCAAATCCAAACTCTTCTTCTTCTTCTTCTGTTATGAGAAGGGAATGGAGTGGAGTGTGATTCAACCAGAGCAACCCAACCACCATTCCCCAAAAGTGGGCTATGTACCAAAATGTTGCATTGACACAGCTGCCACTCCCATCACTCCTCTCTTGTTTCTGGCTTGGAAAGTGTGTGTGTGTGTGTGTGTGTGTGTGTGTACACTGATGTTACTCGGAGGGGTGGGGTGGATTTGACCCTGAGGCCTCCAGTTGTTGATTTCTGTACTAGATTCCTGCTATAACAGCAAATGAAGCACAAGTACCTTTGGTATTTTTATTTTAACAATGGGATGCAGTGTCAATTTGCTAATGAATTCTCTTCTGAAAAATAGCTTCTCCATTACGTTTTTAGGAATTCAAGAGTCGGAATCTGATGTGTATGTGAAATGCTTTAGTATGTGACCTCCCATTGCAGAAATACCATTTCACAATGTTCTACATTCATTTCGCTCATTAGATCACGCAGAGCATCTCACGTTCACTGCAGTTTCGTACTGACGCTAGTAATTCTTGTCAATAAACTGTGCCATGGGGATCCCATATAATCCTTAAATATTCTCCGATTTAAAGCCCATAATGGGCAATTGTGACCATATGACCGCCAAATGGCCTGGAAAATGCTATAGTCAGAAACATAGAAAATCCGCGTAGTGATAAATAACAAGGTCGGAGTCAGTTATATGTGGTGGCAGTGATCAATTCTTAGAATGGGGTCATTAGAACTGGAGGACCTGTTGTAAAATCATTTGTCGAGGAGTGAAGACTATAGGTCACACTCTTAGGCTGTGTCCAGATGGCAGCTTTCACCACAGCTGATTTAATGCTGCAGAACACTAAACCAGAAGTGGGGGAAGCTATCTCAAGGAAGAAGTAGCACCTGTTCTGGGGATTTTATGCTGCACTTGGTCCATGCCACCCATTCCGATTCTGCTAATCTTTGGTCTGTTATGGACTACTTAGCATAGTCCTCCTGTGGTTTGCAAGCACTAAGTGCTCTGGCCCAGCATGGCCAGCACTCCCCATATGAAGGTGCCCATAGATGTCAGGGAAAAATAACCTGGGGAAAACTAACTGTTTTTCATAGAATCTATGATTTTTAAGGAAAGGGCTTTTAACAGTGCTGTACCATTTTCATTATCTGTATTTTAATAGGTTTTTTAAATATTGTGTTAATTCAGTTAAAGTTTAATTACTTTTTAAGTTTAATCTTTTCTATGTTTTTAGCCTTTTACATTTTATTCCAACTTGCTTTGATTTTTGTAAGCCGCCTTGAGACCCTATCTGGGGAAAAGGTGGGATATAAAAAAATACAGTACTGCTAGTAGTAATACAAGCAGTGAACCTTAACAGAGATGCTGTGGTTTATAGAGCACATGCGATTCTTGGCTGTGTACATAATGAGATATAAAGCAAGAAGTTTGGTTTTCCCTTTGCTAGGAGATAACCGGTATTAGAATGCTATACCATGCTGCTATTATCCATTTCAAAACATTTCTATTACGCATTTCTCGTTTGGTAAAAAATTGAGTGGATTTCTGGAAGGAGCTTTGCTGAAAACTGCAGAGCAACTATCCAAAATGCTATGACATCTCACCGTGGGAATTTAAGATGCACTTCTCTGTTTAGGTTATACAATGGGATATTAAAAAGTAATTTAGTCATCTGCATAGAGAACAACCTAAGGATAACTTTCTTTTTTTAAAAAAAAAACTTATTTATTAACAGTTTCATTCTGATATATCAAAACATTGGGGGGGGGATCTGACTTGCACTTGTAACATATAAACTGTTACAAGTGCAGATTGGATGTTTTTCAGAATTAAAATATTCAAAGCAGCTTTCAAGAGGACAAGATACTTAGCAGATTCCATCTATTTCCACCCCAGCTCTAAAGAGATGTTGTTTTCTTTCATTCGTCTGGGCATTAGGCTCGATGGGTCACCTTTTCCATTACTAGTGTTTTTCAGATTTTTAGGAACACTTAGTAATTGTATGGGGGTGCCGCTCCTTTTTTCCTGTTCCTTGCAATCGAAGTTCAGGCAGCTGCTTGTAAGTGTCTGGTCTGTTCCTTATCAATGCAAAGCTTTCAGAAAGAATTATTAAGAATGCTAAGTGGTTCTCTGACAATAGTCCCGTCGTTTGTTTTTTTAGCACATCCCATTATTTTCCCATCTGCGTATATATATTGGGGGAAGTATGCTAGATATGATATCTGAAGGAAGAAGATATTTGATGGTTGTGTAATTTTGCAGACAGCAGACATATATCAGGATAATTAAAGGCTAGAACTAGACATATTTAGACTAAACTTGGAAATAAACACAAATCCTTAACCATGAGGGTACTAGCCTCAGGGACTGCCTACGTGAGATTGCAGTAGATTGTGTGTGAGTCAGTGGGAGAAGGTCTCACGGCTCTCTCTCATTAATCTGCAGCAGTCCAACTAGTGCTTGGATTGCTCTGCCTTGTATGCAGAGGACCAGACAGGATTGTGATCACGGTTTAAACAGGGATAGATGGACAACTATGATGCTTTAGTTGAGATTTAGGCATTGCTAAGGGTTGGATTAGATGACTCTCGGGGTCCCTTTCAACTCTAAAACTCTATGGTTCTATGAACTCTTTGGATCCTGGATGAAAACAGCAGTGGAGTCCTCTACACTGTTTCCTTATCTCATATTATCTTGACAGGAACAATATGAAGTATAGACTGTATAGAGCACCCTAGCACAAACTATAGAATCATGCATTTTAAGGAAGTACAACCACTATTATGATTTTAAAAGTTATAACTACTATTGTGATTTAGAAATTAACAACAGCTCCATTTGCATGCTCCTGCCTAGTGGAGCAAGTGGGAAGGACAACCATTTTGAAGATACTGTATTATATATTGTACAGTCGTACTTTGGAAGCCGAACGCCCTGGAACTCAGACGTTTTGGCTCCCGAATGCCGCAAACCCGGAAGCGAGTGTTCCGGTTTGCGAACATTCTTTGGAACCAGAATGTCCGGCGCGGCTTCTGATTGGCTGCAGGAGCTTCCTGCAGCCAATCGGAAGCTGTGCCTTGGTTTCTGAATGTTTTGGAAGTCAAACGGACTTCCGGAATGGATTCAATTCGACTTTCGAGCTACAACTGTATTATATAATAAATTTATCTACTGTCCTTCATCCAAAGTTCACATATGTTTACAACATAAAAACACAAATGCGTGACATTTTTTTTTTTTTTTAAGCACGTTTAAAAGGCCATAGATTGTTTAATAGCTTCCCCATGAAGACGCATTCACTAGAGCCCCCTGCTGGTTGGGAGCACCTGCCCTTAGGCTCTTGTTGTTGACCGTAAAGGAATCTGTAGGGAAGAAAAGGGTTGAATTGTGCAAAGTGCGTAGGAGAGGGAATGGGCGGGCCTCATCCCCAGTGGGAAGAACAGCGGAAGCACTGAAGCAGGATGGAATCGTCTGGGCTGGGGCTGGGCGTGGTGCAAGCAGGAAAATGCCGCGGGATAGTCTTTAATGAAGCGCAAGTGGCCAGGGCCGGGCTGCGTGTTTCATGGGTGAATCATCACAAGTGGGAGGCCTTGGCATGAGTTATGGGGTAGGCTTCCGTGGTGGCTATGCAGGCACAACCACGTTCCCAGCCTTGGCCTGCTGGAATCAGAAGACACACACACAAGCTTCAGCATCTGACAGACTGGGGAAGTCAAACGAAGAAGCCACACTTAGTTCCCACAAAAGAAATGTGGAAATCCATGTTTTTTCTCCACGTCTGCAGTTTCTGAGTATATTCAACCACATACATGTCCTCACCGCCATATATTTCTCCTCATCTATTGTAACCCAGCATCTCACTCTCAAAATGCTATGATATTCAAAATTACAAAATTCAAACAGCATTGTTTTGGCCTAAAAAAATTAAAAGTTAGGGAGAAAAACTCCAGCTTGGGTTGATGTTCTGTTTATGTACTCAGTGCAGTCCCCTAACCTGTACGCATAATGTGAAAACAGATATTGTATTTACTAAGCAGGTGCAGTTAGATATTACACATGTAGCAATGAACTTGATCGCCAACCTAAACTCTCCCACCAGCCTGCTCCACTTGCCTATAGTATGGATATGGCTCCTGATGCCCTCCAGATGTTGTTGGACCACAATTCCCATCATCCCTGTTGGCCATGCTGGATGGGGCTAATGGGAGTTGTAGGCTAATGACACCTGGAAGGCAACAGGCTCTCCATCCCTGACCTAAAGCATTAGCCATGTCCTGCCACAAAAACAGTCCCTTGCCCCAAATCTAAATTTTCATGGTGACCCATTGCCATCCAGGGTCCTGCATTATGCATCTACAGCAGTGAATGCTGGTGGGGAGGCGCCTGTGGAAAAACAGGTACAGTTGTACCTTGGAAGTTGAACAGAATCCGTTCTGGAAGTCCATTCAACTTCCAAAACGTTCGGAAACCAAAGTGCAACTTCTGATTGGCTGCAGGAAGCTCCTGCAGCCAATCGGAAGCAGCAGAAGCCCCGTCAGACATTCGGCTTCTAAAAGCAGTTAGCAAACCAGAACAGTAACTTCCAGGTTTGCAGTGTTCGGGAGCCAAAACATTTGAGAACGAAGCTGTTCGAAAACCAAGGTACAACTGTATTATGTGTGGCCTTTATGCCTTGAACCAGGTTGATGAATCTTGTCTCCAGTTCCCATCGTTCCTTGGGGCCCAGCCTAGATATAGCATCAGTTGTGTGAATGCAGTTAACACGCACACTTTCTGTAATGTAAATGCTAATAGAAGCCATTTGGGTGGTGGGGAGGGAGAGAAGATAACCCTTTCTGCCCTGCCACTGTCATGATGAAAGTTTGTCTTATTTCTACTGGCATGATGAATGGGATCAGACTGTGCATTGGAAAACAACAAAAGTTTCTGATGAGTTGGTAGTGGTTAGAGGGCAGTTGGAACCATCTTGTTTACATGAAGAGAACAAGGCTGCTCTGGCCCTGGGCAAAGGGTGTGGTGGTGGGGATAATGGCAAAGTCCTTTTTGTAGTTTGCTCCTTCTCTTTGTCCCTGTTGTTATCCAAGGTGGGGCCAGCATCAAAACCCTGGACAACTCTCAGCCAAGTTCTTTGGAGGTCTGAACTGCCGTCTTTGGACTATGCAATAAATGTTGGGGTATATATTTTTATATGAACTGGGCTATAGAAGCAGGCTGCGTTGAGCACTTTGTCCCTGTGTCTTCTCCTGGGAATGGTGGTGTGAGGTGGGAATGGGCGATGCAGGCTTTGCTCCCCCTGTCACAGTGCTCCCTTCGCCCACAGCTCCTTACAAGTGTGCTCCCTGCAGGAGATTCGTGGGGGATCCTTGCCTTCCTGTGTGCCACGCTCTGGAACCTGCCTGTGGTGCCTGCACTGAACAGCACGGACCAAGTGACTACCACCAGACAGTCCATCCAGCAGACGTACGACCTTACTCGCTACCTGGAACACCAGCTGCACTCGCTTGCGGCTACTTATGTGAGTGTAGAAGCTTGGAGAGGGTTGGGGACTACTGAGTTGAGCAACCTAGTAGGAAACAGCTCTCCCTTCCCTTGCGTGCCCTTTCTTCTTCCTCCTCCTGCCCAGACTCTATTCCCTCTCTGTAAACTGTGCTTCACTCTCTCTTTCATCTCTGATGTCTCTGTCGCTAGGTGAGGTCAGGCTGCGTTTCTCTCTCTACCGAGTTGAGAATCCAGTGGATTGCAGGCACATGCATAACTTTAATCCCAAAAGCTCAGTGCAAAGAGGAGTGTATCAACAGGCGACAGCATCTGCCTCCGCTCAGTATGTGGGGAAGGGATTCATGCAGGCAGACATTCTAAGACTTTAAACTGCCTGCAACACCCTCTTAACAACACCATCTGCAAAACACGCCACCCCCACCCCGAAATTTCCTTCTGCATGGTGAATAGCTAAAATACGGCTCTTTCCCCAGCCATGGCCCTCACTTGGCAGAATATCTGACATGCTTCCCCCTCCCTGCCTTCAGGCACCGGTGGAGTCTCCCTGTTTACAATCTGTTGTGCATCTCTTGCTGGGGTGAGGTGAGGCCTTGTCTGTCAGAACTCGCCAGGGAAACGCCCGGCTGCGTGGAGAGCAGAGACTGGGGGCAGACCCTCATCTATCTGCATGGCATCCCTGCTCCCTGGCCTACCTGGCATTCCAAGCCCTACCCCTGGGCTGCGTTCCCTGGCACTGAGCTTTCATCAAGAGCAGTCACAAGAGTGAAACCAAGGTATTGATTTGGTTCGGGTATGGGAAAGTGTAGTGGCTCATATTTTCCAGCATATCTGGGTTCAAGAAGCTTCCTTTTTTAAACACAAAATTGAGAAGCCTGGATCCCCATAGGTAAAATAAGAAGTGGACCCACGCTGTGGTCTAAACCACAGAGCCTAGGGCTTGCCGATCAGAAGGTTGGCAGTTCAAATCCCTGCGACAGGGTGAGCTCCCGATGCTCGGTCCCAGCTCCTGCCAACCTAGCAGTTCGAAAGCACGTCAAAGTGCAAGTAGATAAATAGGTACCGCTCTGGTGGGAAGGTAGACGGTGTTTTCCGTGCGCTGCTCTGGTTCGCCAGAAGCGGCTTAGTCATGCTGGCAACATAACCTGGAAGCTGTACGCTGGCTCCCTCGGCAAGCGAGATGAGTGCCACCACCCCAGAGTCGGTCACGACTGAACCTAATGGTCAGGGGTCCCTTTACCTTTACCTTATGTCCATCTTATTTGTTGCCTTCCTGTGTGCCACAACATCAGCTGGAACAACATTCTCTAACAGGAGCCCCCAGTTATAACACATAATTCCCATAATGAGCCACTGTATTGAAAAGCATTAAAAATACTTACTGGTAATTAACTAAAGTTCCGCCCATCAAGCAGAAGCCTGCCCCTCTAACAAAAGCCTGCCCACCATAATGCCCTCTTTTTGGGGTGTTTTTGTTTTTTTACCCATGATCTCCCCCAAAAAGCTCAACAACTCCCCCCACCAAAATCCTTGCTACGCCCAGGCCACTAGGTGGGGGCCTAAATGCACAATTAGCATGTTAAGGCTCATGGTTCATCTGGAGGAAGATAAACCATAAGCCTGGCTTTGGACAACTTGCTAAGCCAAACCATGACTTAGCTGGTGGCAGCAGGACCAGAGGAAGAGCAAAGGAGCCACAATCTCCTCTCCAAGAGCCAGCATGCTCACACGTATGTGCTAAGTCATGGTTTGGACCAGGTCAATGTTTCATCTGTCTTCACCTTCCTATGAGGACAGTAAGGGTGAATTCCTATAGAGGCAATAATCTAACCCTTCATGAGATATCACTGCAGATTTGTGATGCTTTGGAACATTTGTGGTTCCTTTGGATAGAGCAGTCCTACCTCTTGAGGTTATGGTTTTTAGGAGCCCATCCCATTTCCATTTGACGGACAAAAAATGTGTCCCTTCATGCAGGCTTGAAAGGCCCATACTTTTCTTTTCACCGGGCTCATGTGCTCAAAGATCCAGAATGTGTAAAGAACACAAATCTCCTTGCAAACATTTTTTGGAGCAAGACAGGGGTTGGAATTGTTGAGCCCTTTTGTTGAAATAAGAAGTTACTGTTAAGAAGTTGCCTATCTTTGGAGGGAGCCAGAAGTTAACAGGGAGAGGCTATTCCGTAGAGATGCCGGGAGAGGAACTGGGGCAGTAATAAAAGGAATCTTCTCATGGCTTAAGGAGATTAAGGCTAGGGAGGACTGCATCGGCTACCATTGGAGGTTATGCTGTTTCCAGCAGAAATCAGGCCTTCTCCACTATCAGAGCTCCAGTTTAAAATTTAGCACTGCATAGGCCTAATATAATAGCATATGCAACCATTGCATTTCATTATGATTCCCATATTCTCTGTACGTCCTGATGGTTGCCTCCTTACCTTCAGCGTTCCCGTAAGTAGGTTGGCATTCACTGGTGCAAAATGATTGGCAATCTGACTCATCAGGACAGGAAATGCACACCCATGTGCCCGCATGCGCACTGCCGCATAGCCCCGGGGCTTCTGTATCAGTATAGAAGAAGGAAACCAGTCAATTGTGCTGTCTTGTTGGCTGCTTCTTGAGGGATGTTGTGAAATTTCTGCCAAGGGATTTCTACTGAAGCAAAGCTGCTCCCATATGTGGCGATGTAAGCTGTGGACAGAGGAGGCTATTCAAACAGCTGGGGGGAAATGAAATAAAACATCTTGACAGCTGAGGAACACTGGGGTCACAGCTGCATGGGTCTTATTTGGGGATTGGATGTGCCATTCAAGTGCATCAAATCTCCAAAGTAGGAAGGCCCAAGGTGTTTTCAACCTGCAGTGGTCCTTGCCTGCTTGTTTGCTGGGTCAATAGGGAGGATTGCAGGATTTGGCCATCATCTGCTGTGGTGGGCATGAGCACATGCAAGGGGGGAGGGAGTGCCTGCCTTTCCTTTCTATGCTCCCAGCACTAAGTCCAGTGGCATCTCTAGCTGGGACCATGGACAACCACTGTCTAGGCCAGACCTTAAAACAAGGGTGGTGTGAATTTCAGCAGCTCTGTGCAAATATATGATTTGCAATTCCTGAGAATTCTCTGCTTTCTAATCTTTTAAAACAACAACAACAGAAAACCAATTTTCTAGCCCATACAGCTTCAAAGATAAGTTTGAATATATATATATCAACAACGCCTGATAAAATCTCAGAAAACTAAGAGATTCCCATAGTCACTTTTTGATCCTTCTCAAGAGTAGATGAAACAGAATAAATGGTAAAAAGCAAACAATCCCCCACCCCATAATTTCTACGGGAACCTGGCCTTAGTGTTTCCTGGCATATTTTTTTAATAACCTTGAAACATAATTTTGGTACCTACCCATCTTAAAATTTAATACAGAGCAAAACTCTAGTGTCCAGAAGAGAGCATTCAGGCAGAATCCTTTTGAGCACTGCTGCTGTTGCTGCCCAAATTTCAGTTGCATCGTATTCCCTTCTCCTTGCTCCCCCCCAACACTTTCAGCAAAGCTTACCTTGTGGCTCACTTTTAGCAGTTCTGTACTGATGCTCAGGGAAGCCTGAGAGCCAATGCACTCTCCCTCAAGAGACCCTTCCTTCCTTTGCCCATAGAAACAACTTGTTTGTAAGAAAAGCTTGACTGCAACCTGCGCTTTGAAGTCTTGTCTTTTAAAATTTGTGTTTTTACTATTGGCGGGACTTCTCTCTCTCTACTCTCTCTCTCTCTCTATTATTGATGCGAGCTGCTTTCAGAGACCATCATTGTCTGAAAAGCAGGATAAGAACGTAATAAACAAATGAATGAAGGCTCAGAAGCAAAACAAACAAATAAATAAAAAAACGCACCCCAATTAAAAGAACCCAAAATATCATTTTGAAATCTTTTTGAGATTCACTGGTGGGATGGGGTGAGTGTGAGGATAGAATTCATTCCTTTTGACCACTTAAGGACAACAGCATGGCTACAAGTGGGGCACATGCTGGCCCAAGGCTTGCCTGAGGGCCACTGTCTGTATTAAGCCCTACAAGAAAAGGCAAAATGGGAAAGGCAAGCCTGTGTGCTGAAGGCCCACACAAACCCTCTTTAGATTCTTCAGTAACACGTCTCCCAATTAGCTTCCCATCTGGCTGCCTCACGCCATCTTCTTTGCTTACTCTGATTTACTTATTGCATTTAAATTCTGCCTTTCCTCACACTTCCCTGTTTCACCACTTCCCTGTTTCATCCTCCCAACAACCCTGTGTGGTAGGTTCAGCTGGGAGCGAGTGACTGGCCCCAAGGTCGCCCAAGGAGCTTCCTGGCTGAGTTAGGATTTGAACCTTGGTCTCCCAGGTCCCAGCCCAGTGCTGTCATCACTACACCACACCGGCTGTCTAGAAAAAAAGAAAAAACCCACTTCCTTTCTTTGATCTTAAAGTCCAGGCCCTTTAAGTATTAGAGAAGTCACGCTTCAGCTTTCCTCCCCCCGCCCCCCCCCCGCTGGTCTCATGGCGTTGGCCACGTCCCAGCCTGCTCTGTGAGTTGGTTTCTGCTGGCGTGTTGTTTGGGGAGAACCCGTCCCTACTTGCCCCCGGGCGACACAGAGGAAATTAATTTGTCTCCTGAGCTTGTCAGATTGTTCACACAGCCGCGGGCTTTGACACACCTCCCTTCCGCTCTGTGCTTCACCCCACCCGCTCACCCCGCTGCCTGGGCAATCCTGCTGCCCCTCAGGGCACCAATGCTGGCAGAGGGGGGTGGGGCGGGGAATCCCAGGAACGCAGCTTAGCAGGGCAAGCGGGTGTGAATAAATGTGTGTGTGTGTGTGTTTGCGTGTGTCTACCAGAATATTCAGGGCAAAGCAGGGATCTCTCACTAAGTGCCTATCTGACCGTGCTGCAGTCGCAATATGTCACCGGGTAAAAAGGAGATAATCAGCATGTCAGTGGATCCCATAATATTTGCATGCACCGGGCACACATACACAATGCAGCTGTTCAGACTAATAAAGGATGTCAGTGTGCGCTCATGCCTGGTGTTGTTGTGCATATCGCTAAGGAATTAAAATTGCTCGCTCTCATACTGCCATACCTCACCGCCTCACTGAGTGGGAGCAGGAGGAAGAGCTTGTGGAAAGGATGAGTGGAATGGTATGTGCAACTGCGCTACTCCCGTATAAGAAGCATGTCTAACCACCCGCTTGTCTTTCCACCCTCAGCTCAGCTACCTGGGGCCACCTTTCAATGAGCCGGACTTTGATCCTCCCCGGCTAATCGGGGCAGAGGCTGTGCCCAGCGCCACCGTGGACTTTCAGGAATGGCACAGCCTGAATGACAATGCCCGGCTGGCAGCCAACTACCAGGCCTACAGCCACCTGCTGTGCTACCTGAGCACCATGGATGGGAAATCCCCAGTCGCCATGCCCACCCTGCGCCACAGCCTCGCACACTTCCGCGCCAGCCTGCAAGGGCTGCTGGGCTCCATCGCCGGCATCATGGCTTCCCTGGGCTACCAGCTTCCGCCCACACCGACGGATGGTACGCCTCCGCTCCGCAGCCAGTTCCTGCGCAAGATGGACGACTTTTGGCTGCTCAAGGAGCTGCAGACCTGGCTGTGGCGCTCGGCCAAGGACTTCAACAGGCTGCGCAAGAGGGTGCCCCCTTCTGCTGTTATGCTGCACCTCGAGAGCAGGGGCTTCTGAGCCCTGCCCTTCACCAGCCTCTCTGCCTTCGCCTCGTCCACTGACGTCATACCTGCCCCTCAAGGCCAAGGGCTTTCCAGAGCCCCCCCCCCGAACCCACAGCCTGCCTGCCCCTCTCCACCTCCAGCCCACCTCCAACCTGACTCCTGCTGCCACACCTTCATGGTGCTGCACTGCTCTCTATTATGAAGCCGTGCCTCTAGGTGAGCAAACCCACACCTATCTGTTTCTTCCTTCCCTTCCTTCCTCCGCCTTCTCAGTGGCCTGCCTTTCTCTTGTTCTTCCCAGAGGGGGCCATTAATTTTCCAGGATCAGATGAAAAGCCCTGCTCCCTCCCACCCCAGTGATGAGCAATAAAGCCCTGGCTGCAGGGCAGCGAACATCTGGCAGCCTCCACCTCTGGCACTCTGCTTTCCTTAAATGGAGCTCCCCCAGAGCCTGGGTTCCTGCTTGTGCTCTCTCTCTCTCTTTCTCATAGAGGATTGTGCCAATTAGGTGCTTACGAAGGGGGTTTACTTCCCACAAACCTGCCTCTGATCAAACCCGCTGGCTCAAGATGATGCCCAGCTCTGGCCTTCCTTTCGGGCCATGAACTCTGCAGCAGGGGTGGGGAACCTGAAGCTGGGGGTCACATCCTCACCTGGTTAATTCTTCCAGGCGCCAAAAGCAAATCAGACAGAGCCAGAGC
Organism: Podarcis tiliguerta; assembly: GCF_965153285.1. Taxonomy (NCBI): domain Eukaryota; kingdom Metazoa; phylum Chordata; class Lepidosauria; order Squamata; family Lacertidae; genus Podarcis; species Podarcis tiliguerta. The sequence continues at coordinate 53,862,398 of NC_139534.1, forward strand.
TTGCAGCAGGTGGAGATACCGTATTCCGTCTTTCACCCCCCACACACACACATGTGCACAGACATGCATGCAGAGAAATTCCCTCTCTGCAGTCTCATCTCTATCCACCAGCTGCTCAGGAGATTGGGTGGCAGATGAGTGGTGGGCTGCAAAGGGGGCTGCCCCACACTCTTTCTCAGACACATGCATGCACATTGCGCTGCAAACACGCACAACCTCCCCTCCCTGCAGTCTCCTCCTGACTGAGGAACAGATGAGCAACAAGAAAGAGAGCAGTGTCCCAGGCCTGCTCCCTTGATTCCTGATCAGCTAGGCAGCAGGTGGGGCTGGAAGATTGCAGGCTGGCAGTTCCCTACCCCTGCTCTAGAGGCAACCTCACCCTGCAAGGGCAAAATGGGACTCTGAATAGGTGTTGCAATAAGGCATGAAACATAAGGGATATGGTTTAATGCAGGCACTGGCGAGCTTTCAGCCTTTTTCTCTCTCTTTTGCAGTGGTCAACTCAAGAGGCTCCCCTATCATTCATCAAAGCCAAAAGCTGCAGCAGAGTTGCCCACGACAGGGACATCTTCTTAGCCAGCACCAGGAGTGGTCTCCGCCTGCCTGTACCTCTCCCTCCCCACTGTGGCAGGCGGGCCTAGTGAGGTTGTGCGGTTTACTGTCACCAGCAAAGGACAAGGGGAGGAGTTTCCCATAGGTGGCCCAGTCCATAGGTCTCTCTCTCCCCCCTCCCCTCTCCTTCTGCCCCCCCTCCCCACTGTCAGGTTGTGTTATTCTCAGTTTGTCTGTATTAATATTTATTTATTTTCAGATGTTATTTATTAGATTGTATTTATTGCAGAATTTCTATTCTTGTATTAACAAATAAAAGGCTTTCTCCAGGAGCTATGCTGGCCTTATTTGTTTCTCTGCAGAGCATTCTCTGGGCAGATCTTCTTTTATACGCAGTAAACAAACTTTGTGTGTGCATTCAAATACCTTCATTCAACTGGGTTTTGTACCCAGTGCCCCCAGTTGTAGGACTACAATTCCCATCATTCATTGGGCTTGTGATCTGGGGACTAATGGGAGCTGGAGTCCAACAACCTCCAGAGAGCCACAGGTTCCCCACTCCTGCAACAAGAAGGCCGGGGTCATGAAACACACAGTGTGCCATCTCCTTTAAGCCAAACAAATCCTGGGTTACTCACTTTGCCCCCAAAAGCGATGATGTAGATGGGAGAAGCTCAATTTACAGGATTATTGCATTGGCCCCAGAACCTATCCATCTCCTTCCCTTCCCATTTTATGTCCTAAAATAAATGAAAAGGAGAACGTGGGCTCCAGCACAAAGACAGTGGAAGCTGTAGCCTGGATTTGTGGGTACATTGTGGTGGTGTTCTTTTTAAAAAACCTGTGGGCTCCACACCCCAAAATGCCTGCCATGGGATAGTGACTAATGACAAAACTCTCTTTTTGTGAATCCCTTCCCCCTGTACACACATTCCGCACACCATCCACTCATTTATAAGCATTCACCAAATTCATCCCAACACACACATTCCTCCTTTTGCCTACATCCCAGGCCCCATCTGCTGTCTTTTTACTCCCCTGAGGCGCCACCCACCCTTCATCCATAGCTCCAGCTTATCCCTTTATTGCCTTCCCATGGCTTATTTTTTCACCCCCAACATCCCCACCTCTTTTCTGTCTCCCCTCCCCTTGCTACCTTTCCTTCCTCAGGACATGGACACACAGACACACTTCAGCTACCACCGCCACCATCACAGGTCCTTATCTTTCTTCCTCCAACCAATCCAAAGGCCACCTGCCCTCTAAAGCAGAACAGAAGTGAGCAGGTGCAACAAAAACCTAGCAAGGAGCCACAAGCAGCTGGAGCAGCAACACAGGGACACCATTTTAATTCTGTTTTGGATGTGTGTTAATCTTGGGGGGTGGGGAGCAGAGCAGGTGGCCTAGCAGGTGCCACAACAGCCCTCTGGGGTCCCACGGGCATCACGTTGCTGATTCCAGAACCACAGCGATGGGGGAAAGTTCACCTCCTAATTTGAACCACAGTAGTAGCTTTCCATCCATGGCAGTACAACCAGGATATCCTGTCTCTGTGCATAAGAGTTGTTGGCCATCTATCCTTGTAGAATCAATCTTGGCCATTTCCAGCTGAGCAAACGAGGCAAGAGCGAACCCTAATGTCCACCTCTGTTTTTGGGTGGGATTCAATGACGTGCCTGCAAACTCAGACGGTGCAATTACGGTTTATTGAGAAGTTGTGGCAGCAAGCTGGCTTCCTCAAACGATCAGACTTTTTGTGATAAGGAAAACTACAGGGAAATGCACTGGAAAGCATTGGAGAACAGTTGCTTTGACATAACTTTGCCTGTGTACACGCTATACATTTAAAGCACATTGTTAATAAATTAATTAAATTTGTATACTGCTCTTAATCTGTAGATCTTAGGACGGTTCACAACATAAAATTACAATATAAAAAACCCCACAACATATATCATGAAAATAGGAACAAAAAACAAATAATCTCCCCTTCCCACAACACATTTATAAGGGCATCAGATGTCAATTAGCCAAAGGCCCAGTTGAAGAGGAACATTTTCACCTGGCCCCTAAAGGTATATAAACTGTCTCAGACTTTGCATCCATCATCTGAGGCCCTTCTTTGTGTGCCTCCTCCACGTGAGGGTGGCAACACGAGAATGGGCCTTTTCTGTAGTGGCTCCCCATTTATGGAATGGTTTCCCCGGAGAGGTTCACCTGGCACTTTCATTATATATATTTTAGGTGCCAGGTGAAAACATTCCTCTTCAACCAGAGGTAGCTGTTTAATATTCCACAGCCTTTTAAATGTGTCTGTGGGAACAAAATAATGTTATTTTTATTTAAATTATTTACTTGTTTTTTATCTTGTATATTATTCTTTGAACTGCCCTGAGATCTTGTGATGAAGGGGGGTAAACAGATTTTAATAATAATAATAATAATAATAATAATAATAATAATAATAATAATTAATAATAATTAAGGAGCCAGCTGAAACTCCCTGGGGAGAGCATTCCACAAACAGAGAACTGGTGCAGAAAAGGGGTTGCCACTCTCTGGACCTCTCATGGAGAGGCACATGAAGATGGGACATGACATCTCCGCCCAAGAATCCTGGGAACTGTAGATTGCTAAGGGTGCTGGGAATTATAGCTCTGTGCTGGGTAAATGACAGTTCCCAGGATTCTTGGGGGAAAGCTATTTGCTCTAAATGTGTGGTGTGTATGCAGCTATCACCAAACCTCCCAGAAAACAAATCAGAGATTGAATGTTCAAAAAGGGATAAGTGAAAGACACCAAAGGTAATCCAAGGCAGTACACAATTAATTCTGAACCTGGGGCCTCCACAAGAGACAGTAAGAGCAAAAACCAACAACAGCCCGCCATGGCTTCCTGGTCAGAGTGTGATGGAGAATATGCATTGCAGAAGGAACTGGGATGACAGCAAAGAGGAACAGGCAGGAGATGATGGCTCCCTTTCCCTGATTCACCATAAACTTCTCTTGAATGCAGCCTGGCTACCTAACTCTACACAGGGACCAAAGGTGAAAGCAGCTTCTGCTCTCAGCCCATTTCAAGAGAAAGAGTAGCAGTGGGTCTCAAGGTTATGTCACATATATATGGCATATATATATATATATATATATATATATACCCATTTCCTTTCTCTGTAACTTGGGGTGGTGGTGGTCCTAAGGTAACTGTGCAGAGGGCACTTCTAACATCCAGCAGCTGCTTTTTGGTAAACTGTTCTTCCCCGAAGTACCAAGAGAACAGGGGGAATGTCAACCAGTTGGAAGGTAGCTTATTCCTGAGCCACACTATGAAGGCGATAAAACGCTGCTGGAGTCCATAAACAGAAAAAGAGACAGTCTCAGCAACTGACAAAAAACCCCAGAAGAACCAACAACCAGGGTGGACTGCAGATTCCAGACTCCAGCTCCATCCTTCTTGCTCTCCTACTCAGCCGCCGTAGATCTTACTCCCATCTCTGAGCCAGGAATACGGCAGAAAGATCCTTGCTCCAAGCCCCCCCCCCCCCCGCCTGCTGTCACTAGCAGGGCCTCCCACACCTCACCTCTTAAAATGTGCCGCACAATACAGACTGTGAGAAGCCAGCCACAGCCCCCGGAGATAGATAACTTGAGGGTCTCAGCATCCAGGTTGGCTGCTTGGCCCCTTTCCAGCTGTGGTGAGATCACTACAGCATTCAACAAGGAGAGAACAGAGCCCAACCTTCTGGCTCGTCCCCTGTCTACCCCCCACTCTCTCCATCCATCACATGCATTGCTTGTGACAGTCAAAGGAGCTGGGCTATAGCGCCTCTGCTCCTCTTGTGCAACTCTCCAGATGATTTTCATTGCGTCTCCCTCTTTAAGGCTGCTGCATGACAACAAACCTGCTCCAGTCCTCCTTCCAGATTTCCTCCCTGGGGTAGTTATGCACCAGTCTTCCTTATCACCTGCTTCATGGTGCAGGAACTTTTTGGGGGGCAGCTGCCTTCTTCTTTGGTTAAGAATTCCCTTCCCCTTTGATGGTTTTCTTGTTTAGCTCTACACCTTGGGTCGGGGCAGATAGAAAGTTATCCAGATCTACAATCCCTCTCTTCCTCTCCCCCTCCCCAAACACCTACTCTAGTTTCTCATTCTGTACCTACAGGGCTCTGCTCCCACCAAGAATCCCATCCCTAAAAGTTAACCACCCCAACTTCTTCACTTCCAAGAGGTTTCTTCAGATGCCCCTTCCTACTGGTCACTCAGGCACCCTTTTGAGGTGGGAGGCCTCATGGTCTACTTTGTTTCTAGCTGCTTTGATCAGGACTGTTATAGCCAGAAAGGTGCAATGATAGCAGAGGGAGAAACCTAAGGGAACATTGAGAATCTGTTTACATTATTGCTTAACTCCTCACACAGTGCCCTCCCTGAAATATACTCAGAGTCGAGTGTGAATTTCATGCTCTTTATTCAGCTCATAGTAGCAATGAATGAAACTTTCCCCAAAAGGTCTAGATGGATATACATTATTTACACAATCGGCCGCACATGATTGGCTAATTTCAGGCTGCTCCTGTAGGCCAATCAGGTCGCTGATTCACTTCCACCTAGAGCTGGATTGGGTGGCTCCTGCGGACCAATCAGACTGCTGCATTCTGGATCCTATTGATCTAGAATTCAGCTCAAGTACATAACACTACCACTTGCTAATTTTTGTAGCTGCTTTCACACGACGTTAGACACAACCCATACTGATCCTGTAGTTTCTTGACAAATAGTGCTTGGCGTTGAGTCAAGGTACTGGGATACACTAATAAAGCAGCTGAACCCTACTTTGATGGGAATCAACCTGTGATATTCAAATCTGGTTCCCGAATGCTACCACTGTCAGTGAGCAAGTTTGTTTGATCCAATATCAAAGCAAGACAGTTGGTGCTCTATAAGACGTATTGTTACAGCTGGAATATGTGCTCTAAAATGAAGGGCAAACTGGGCTGGATAAAGCAAGATGAGGCAACCCCCTTGGGTGGCAGGATCCATAAGAGCAGCAGACCCCAATGTAGATCTTTATTCCCCCCTGTTCCTGATTTAGATCTTGACTCACCCCTTCTTCTCCAGTGGGGATGAGGGTGCCATTTTGCGGTTTGCCTCAGATGTCAAAATGTTTTTGGGGTGCACGGGGCAACCTGTTAACAGAGAGCATTTAAAGGAGATGCTACACCTAATGAATATGTACAAATGAAAATGATGCATCCCTGCTGGGCAAAATGTGCATTTGCTAAGAGGATTTAAGCCCTAGGCCATAGCAAATGGGCCAAGAGAGCCTGAGGGACATCAGTGGGTGTTGAGAATGGTCTTTGCCAGTCTTCCCTGAAACCAATGGATTGCATTCTTCTTTTTCTGAGTCAAGAGCTAAGGATGTGGATTTTGGTTCATAAAAGCAGGTCAGGCCTCCACCGTAGCTCCATAAAATGAAGCCCATAGCTGGAGCTGAGCCTAGTAAAATACATTAGTCACTGCATAGCGTAAGGATAAAAGGAAGGCTGGAGAAAGGCTGAGGGTGAAGGGGGAGAGAGGGCTAGAGAGGCTGCATTGATCCCCGTCCTACTTGTTCAGGTCTCCTTTCTCCCAGACCCCGCTTGCTCCTTGTGGGGTAGGGGGGCAGCCTGATGATTCATGCCCTAGTGGATTCCTAACTCCCAGGGGTGAGTCTGGGGCAGCATCTGGGGTCAGCATCTCCTGTTTTGCCTTTGTCTCATGGAGTTTCTTGCCCTGGAAAGAAACTGACTCAGTCTTGATTCCCAGCAGGGGACAAAGCCTCCACGAAGGAGGCCAGGAAACAACCTTGAGCTAACCACAGCCACCCCTTGCCCGCAGTCGTCTGCCCTGGACTTGTCCACTAGCCAGGCAGGCTGTAATGCTAACCGAAGGCCTGGTCAATGGCAGTCTCCACGGCAGCTGTACTAACCACAGGCATTTTTATATGGCTGTAGTGGCAGCCCCCTTATCCTCCATTTTCAGTGCCTTGTGGGAAACTTATTGGTCTCTGGGGAGGGCATTATTCAGGAACCTATGTTTGATAAAAGACCCTTTGGAGTCAACCCAGCGTTGTTTTGCCCCTGTGAGTAAAGGAGCGACTAGACAAAGTGGCAGGGCAAGTAGCAACTTTAGGAGGTCTTCAACTGGGAAAATTGCATTGGATGGATGGATAGCTCAGTTGGTAGAGCATTAGACTCTTAATCTCAGAGGCATGGGTTCAAAACCCATTCTGTGTGTGTTAGGGTGGAGGGGAGCCCACTTTCCTCCACTGCTGCAGAACCTGGCAGCCGTGCAGCAGCAATGGCCCTTCAAAAAAACCCATGGGATGTCCAATTGTACATTTCCTATTGTGTCATCTATCTAGATGTGACCTCAGGGAGTGGGAGGAGATATGGACATAGGCTGAGATAAATTGTGTGCTGAGCTGCACCATGAATGGGGCTGAAGTGTACCACCCTATCAAGGCAGAAGTAGGGAATCTCCAAACAGTATTTAGTTCCTCTTCCATCCTGCGAAGCCTGGTCTATTGGGGCAAATGGAGCGCCGCACCACCAGCCTCAGCCTGCTCCCAGCTAGTTCCCAGCTACCTGCCTGCCTTCTTGCAACCTGTCAAGAGGTGGTGGCACCTTAGTTTTAGCATTGCCATTGTTGAATTCAGCATGGAGAAGGATGGGGACAAATCTAGAAGCAGTTGGTTTTGCCTCTGGGGGATCAGAGCTCCTTGTTTTCAGGGGCAGCACATTCTGTTTCACCGCCTGAGGCAAAATGAGAACATGCCACCCCCCTCACCTCCTCACTTGAGTTGCATAGCGGCACATTCTAGCAAGATCTCATAAACGCTGTGAGCTCTCATGAGATTTTGGCAAGATCTTAGTTTTATAGCTAACTGTACCTGCCCATGTCGGAGCTGGAAAATTAATGTTCAGATACATCATTGATGTATTAGAATGAGCTGGATATTAAGGTGATTATTGTGATGGTGATATAAAGATGGGTACTAGTTGCATCATGGGAAAGCTGACTACTAATGCTCCTTTAAAAAAAAATAAGCAGGAATGGCTAACCTGTCACCCTTCAGATATTCCTGGACCCTAAGTCCCATTATCATTGACCATTGGCCATGCTGACTGGGGTTGATAGGAGCTGAAAACCAACAGCATCTGCTTTGAGTATAGGACTTAGACATTGATATTTATTCTCAAAGCGGATATGACAAGCAAAATAACCAGTGTCCTTACCCATGTTGGCAGCCCTAAGAATCAGATACTTACTTTTTAACAGTGGGGATTTTAGAGCTCATCTCTCCATTAAGTAGGAGATTTGCCCTAGATTTATTATGAAAACCCTAAGGTATAGCTGTAATCTGAGCTTTGCAGTTTCCCTCCTCATGTTGGTTGATGAAGACAAATTAAACAGCTAGCTTCTAGTTTTTAATATTTTTCATGGCCCGCTTAAATAGCGCCTGGCTGTGGCATTTTATGGGGGCAAAAGCGACACCTGGTGGCCAGAAGCGCACATCATTAATGCTTTGAATCTATAAAAATGCTTTCACCACATCACACATCACATCAATCGCTAGAAGTCCACAACAGTTATTTCCCCACTTATTTTGATGTGTTTGTTGATTCACAAGAGTGTGCAAAAACTGGTCCCTTAAATCCATGGCAAGTTGGATAAAACTATGTTTTTTGTGTTGCTGAATTAGTAGTTTATTTTTTAAAATGTTAAATTCTTTATAATCCTGGGGTGATCTAGCACAAGAGTCCCGTGTGCATGTTGTCCCGTTATGATTGCCACAGTCTAACTTGGCAAATAATGGATGGCCCAACCATTTATCATATCATGGGAGCAAATCAAGGATACCACCACCACATGCAATTGTGGGTATCTAAGCACCATCATTTATTTTATTAATAAATATGGAATTGAAAACAGTTCACTTATGGTTATCACAGGCCCCTCTTTATCCTACACTGTGGAATGGAGATTACAAACTAGTTCCACAAAACACCTTTATTGCTTTGTTTGGGGGTGGGGACGACACAGGCTTTCTATCATTCTTTTCTTCTTTCCAGAAATATTTTTTCTCAATCATATTTTGAAATGGAAGGCATCATTGAACCTGTTGCAGAACATAAGGAAAACCTTTCCCCATAATGACTTTCCTATAAAATGCAATTAATGTCTGCTCATAGATCTCTAGGATGCGTATGGTAAAACACCTCAAGTTGGGGTTTTTTGTTGGTGAAGATTTGACACACCTTCCTGAAAACAAGGAAGGGTTTGAATTTTTTTTTCTGCTTTCCCAATACATACTGAGGGAGCCTGGCCCCCTTCTTCATTTTTTTTGGGGGGGGGGAGGAGATCCCTCAGCCCCCCCTTTAGATGGCGCCCCTGGCAGGTGAAAAAGCTTAACTTCATGCGGTTGTTTAAAAAATGGAACAATACCCCTTCATTTGCTGATCATTCTGCTGAGACAAGAGCAGATCAAGCTGGATTTTCCTTGCTGGTATAACCAATACGCAGCGTGGACAAAAGCAGAGGTAGTGAGGAAGCAGCCAGGTGACTGTTTTTCCATGTAGGGAACATTATTATACACAAAAGTCTTGTATTTGATTGATGATTGATTGATTTCATTTAAATCCCATCTTCCAATGAGGAGCACAAGTTGGCAAACATGGCTCTCCTTCTCCCCTTTTTATCCTCACAACCACACAGTGAGGTAGACCAGGCTGAGAGACAGTGACTGACCATGGGTCAGACAGCAACTTTCATGACACAGTGGGGATTTGAACCCTGGTCATCTCCCAGGTCCTCATCCTGCACTCTGGTAGCAACTGCTACAACATACGGGAGAGTTATGTTCAGTTACCCTGAGTTAGAGCCTCAGACTCAGTTTGCAGCCTTTTATCCTTGACTTCAATAAAGTTAGAAACCAACTATATAAAAGAGATTTTTTATCATAATCTTAAATCTGGGAAATTAAGCTTCCAGGAGAAAGGCTGTGCACACATTATGCATTTTAAGCATCTCCCCCCTCCAAAAGAATCCTGGGAAATGTAGTTTTGTAAAGGGTGCTCAGAATAGTAGCTTCATGAGGGGTAAGGATAGAGGAAGCAAATGCTTGTTCGACTTAAGTACTCTGTTAACCTTTTCTTTTTTTGCTGGAGCAGAGACCCTTCCCTCTTCAGGCCCCACATTATAAATTTGTCTTGCCAACTACTTGCTGTAATCTGACTCTAGTTTTAATGAAAATGGAGAGTGGATATGTAATTTCACTGAATCACCCTTGCAATCCTTTTCCCCTGCCAGAAATTCCAGTTTCCCCCCTAAGTAGGGGGCTGAGAACTGTGGGGATTCTGAAAACCATTCAAGGCCTCAGTCGCAGGTCACATGCTCTCTCCACAGAGACCTTCCCTCAGGTGAGTGACAAGAGCCGGAGAATATGGACTTGGTTAAATAATTTTAGATAGCTGCATAATCTTAAAATCCTATTTCATAGGAGTAAGATAGGAAGTCCCCCTCATTACTAAACTCTTCCCACCAATTTTACTGCAGAATGCAATCCTAAAAGAAATAAATTACATAAAATGTAGAGTGAAGGAGTACATTCAGGCCTACAGGGAGATGGTGGCCCAAGTGTTTGGGTCTGAGCGGCCTCCCTTCTGCTTTACCCCACTCTTTCCTGAGCAGGCCCTGGGAAGATGGGGGAGAGGATGTCCCAACATCTCTCTTGGGCTGCTGCTGATTCTGTCACAGGCCGATGGTGCGCATCTGTGCTCCCTTCCTTTCATTGCAAAGCGCTATCATGCCTTTACTTTTTGAATTCTGATCTGATACTCAGTTTACTAAGTGGTAAGGTAAAGGACCCCTGGACAGTTAAGGCCAGTCAAAGGTGACTATGGGGTTGTGATGCTCATCTCGCTTCAGGCCAAGGGAGCCGGCGTTTGTCCACAGACAGCTTTCCAGGTCAGGTGGCCAGCATGACTAAACTGCTGCTCGGAAGCTGGAAATAGACATAGGCCCTCAATCTTCCGCTTCAGCCACCAGTGCAGCCATGACTGGTCTTGCGTGTGTAAACATCCGTGGAAGGTGGTCTCTTAGAGCAAATGGGGCAAAAGCCAAGCAACCTCAGCCAGTGCCCACGTGCCTGTCTCCTTGCTTGCAACCTGCCTGGGGGGTGGGGTAGGGGGTGCTGGCTGTCAGCTCCCTCATCTGAAGGTCACTTCCTCCCCATATGTTTAAAGCCCTCTTCCAACATTTTAACTGTCTTGGAGAGTGTGGGGAAATTGCAGTTTGTTAAGGATGCTGGAAACCGCAGCTCTGTGAGTGAGGTCAGGACCCTCAAGAAACTACATTTCCCAGGGTTCTTTGGGGGAAGCCATGACTGTTAAAGGGATATAAGTGTGTTTTAAATGTAAGGTGTGGCTGTGATCTTTGCAGAATTCAATGAGGAGGAGGATTGGAACAAAGCTAGAATGAGTTGGCTGTGCCTGAAATTGGCTCTAGGCCCACCTACCATTGGGCTCCTTGCTTTCCACCTTGCCAATCCCAATGGGTACCAGGCATCAGTGACAAATGTGAATCCTTGGGGTCAGGAAGAAATGAACCTTCACAGTCTCATCTACTCCATGGCTGTGAATGGTCCACCTTTTTGATGTTTGACACCTTTTAAAACGTGTACCACAAAGTACTTTGTCATTGTTATCTTCTTCCTCTTCCTCCTCCTGCAAAGGTTTTTCCAATCATCTGGGGAACAAGGCTTCAACTTTGGGATGAACAACACAACATGTCACAGAAAAGTGATTTTATTACATCCTTAGGTTCCTGCTTTGGTCATTGACCGTTTAGGATCTGAGGTACAGTACAGTTTCATCTTATGTGTGGGTTTGGTTCCAAGCGTTCTGCTTATATACAAAAATGTGTATACAGAAACCTTGGAAAGACCCCTGTGGGTGCATCCCAGGGCTTCCAGAGCTGGCTCATAGAGAGAGCCTTGCTTCCCAAGTAAGGCAGAGAGTATACCTTGCCTACATTTAAGTTGCAGGATTTCAACGAGTGGCCTTCAGTCACGTATGGTTGATATCATGCAAGTTAAATGATTCAGGAAGGTTGTTGGTCTGATGCAGTAGAAATATATAAAAAAATAAAAAAATTGTCCAGTAGAAACTTAGGTAAAGGTAAAGGGACCCCGTGACCAACTCTGGGGTTGCGGCGCTCATCTCGCTTTATTGGCCGAGGGAGCCGGCGTACAGCTTCCGGGTCATGTGGCCAGCATGACTAAGCCGCTTCTGGCGAATCAGAGCAGCAAACGGAAATACCGTTTACCTTCCTGCCGGAGCGGTACCTATTTATCTACTTGCACTTTGACGTGCTTTTGAACTGCTAGGTTGGCAGGAGCAGGGACCAAGCAATGGGAGCTCACCCCGTCGCGGGGATTCGAACCGCCAACCTTCTGATCAGCAAGTCCTAGGCTCTGTGGTTTAACCTACAGCGCCACCCGCGTCCCTTAGTAGTACCTTAGAGTACCTTAAATTTGTACTTGGTATGAGTTTTATTCTGATATCAAGAACAAACTTAGTTGGTCTCTAAGGTGCTACTGGACAATTTTTTATATATATATTATTTTATTTTTTAATATTTCAAGTTAAATAAGCGTAAGGTGTGATCTTCCTGTATAATGTACGTGAACTGAAACATCAAAAGTCAAATGTATAAGGGGGGGCCAGGAAAATTCAGGAAAATGCAATAAGGCAAAAGGAAGAGAGAAACACACTGTGGAATGCAAAGATGAACAGCGGACATAATTGAATAGTGGATAGGTCTCTCTCATTCAGAGGACTGGTGAGTGGAAGGACTGGGCAGGATCCTAGAAAGCGACTGTTGCTCTCTCCTCTTCTCACTGAGAAGCTGGAGAATGGATGCAGTAATGACACAGTTCAGATAATCTTTGGAAGCCAAGGGAGACCATCATTTTGTGCTGGGGGGTATTATCTAGGGCAACAAGGCCATATACAGGGAAGCCAGCTGCATGGACACGCATGCCATGTGCCCTCTGCACCATAGATGAATAGCCCCTTTGGCGGTGGGATGGAAGGGTATAGCTGTGTGCACATGCGCCCCAAGATTCTGTGATGATCCAGCTGATAGGATGACCATTGGAGTCCAGGATGCAGGTACTGGGGAAACATCGCACCATGTTGGCCAAGTATTTCCGGCTGTGTTCACTGCCTCCATAGGGCCACGTTTCATTCAGCAGGTCAATGTGGGAGCTATTTAAGGAGGAAAAAGTGAAGCCTGGATCTAGCCTAGGAGAGCAGAAAGATAAGCAATGAGGAGGGAGCTGAACATGAATGCAGAAATTATCTTCTTGGCTCATCCTCAAAGTCTCCCTAGTTCAGCACTCCAGACAGATACCCTGGTAAAACCACTAGCAAGCTGGCATGAAAATGATGCTGATTCCATGTCGTTTGCCCTAACATCCAGCAGTTTGGACTAATGACCAATTGATACCTGTTAGAAGCAAACAATAATGCATCCCCCCAACTGATTTTGTGTGTGTGTGTGTGTGTGTGTGTGTGTGAATGGCAGATATCAGGGACTGTTTGATTAGTTGTGTTCCCCTTCCTTCAATCTCACCCCAGCAGAGCATGCCTCATCTAAGATGGTGCCTGTCACAAAAAGAACTGCTCATTCTGCTCTTAGGATGCCTTTTCTAAACTTGACCCCTGTTGCAAATCGCCTTTTGTGTGGCATTCCTCCTTCCTTTCTAGAGTGGGCAACGCCTTTGGTGCTTTGCTATCCCAACTACAAGAAGGAGTGAATGCCAGGTTTGTCCATAGGCAGAATCATAGAATTGTAGAGTTGGAAGGGACCCTGAAATGCAGGAATTTCAACTAAAGTATCCATGGCAGACTGCCATCCAACTTTGACTATGGAGATTCTCCTATTGGAAGCACACAGGTTAGCCAGTGCCTCAACCAGGAAGTAGGGAGCACAATGGACACTCACCGGGGCTGAGGCTGTTCATCTGGCTTGGCGTCCAGGTAGATGAAGTAGGGAATTGCAGTCAACTGGACTTTCTTGAGAACAACAGCATCTTTAGAGACCTCATGTATCCCATCATGGTTCCCTGTACAAAGCAGTAAAAAGTCAGAAAGAGAATGGTGCTGCTGGGTGACGCAACACATATATTGTTAGGTACACATATATTGAACTGCTATCACGTAGATGGTCATCCAAGGTATGTTGCTCTCTTTCTGCCCTTGGACAGTGAAAAGTTCTATTGTCCTTGTGGTGCTGTGAAGAAAATACGTGTGCAGTCTGTAGGGAAGAGCAAATCTGTCACTTTTAATTTCTCTCAATTTCTCAGTTCAGTTCTCTACATTTCATATCAACTTTCATTTAAAAAAAAATCCTCATGAGACTGGAGTGGGCTGTAGGAGGCGAGACAGCTTCTCAGATACCCAGATCCAGAAAAACCTGGAATCTAATTCATGTGTCCGCCTGCCACCCCATGTATTGTTTTGTATTTATTTTGCTCATGTTTCTCCATTACATTCACTTTTGTCACTTCCATTTCCTCATCAAATTTAGATTAAGTAACTAAACTGAGTCTCCTTATCTCATAACTCCTTCCTTAGAAAGAACAGCTTGTTACCACAGAGAGAAAAGGCTTGGTCCCAGTTGATGGCATCTGTGTCAAGCAACAGTCTCCTGTATGCATCAAGATCCCGATAAAATGCTGCATATATATTGTTAAAGGAATCCGAACTGTCAGAAACAGTCTAAAAGAGAGACATACAGTTTAACAGGTAAAGCTTTTCCAGATGTTGAGATGAAATGATGAAGTTTCACCTGCTCCCTTTGGCAGCTGTTAATGCCAAAGGTGTGCTCCTACACCAAAGCCAACATCCCCTTTCAGTTTGAGTCTGGCTTAGAGGAGGCCCTAGCACAGAACACCCAGCATTTCCTGCTGACATCCCACCAAGCACCTCCCACAAAATCAGAGGATCACAGAGCTGGAAGGGACCACGAGGATCATCTAGTTCAACCCCCTGCAATGCAGGAATCTCTTTGCCCGACCTGGGACTCCAAGCCATGACCCTGACATTAAGAGGCTCATGCTCTACCCATTGAGCTATCCTTTGCACAAAGGCTATTACCTCTCTCTGTGGACGAGTCAGGACCACCTTGAAATCTGGCCAAGAATCCACAATCACCTCATGGCCCACTGGGTTCCCACGGTTTATGTTCATGACTTCACCACAGACCTGTCAAAAGTCATAGGGTGTCAGAGTTGGTGCTGTAGTTGAAGGAGGCAGCCTGGGAGAAATGTGTGGGGTCTGGGGAGGCCATCTGTGGTGTGGTGTGTCAGGCTTGTATCTGCTGCATGCCTTGAGTGGGGTGTCCTGAGTGATGAACAGGGATAGAAGAATCAGTTGATTTTCTGTTTCTCTCAGTTTATCATTTTTCTCGTCTTAAGCTCAGTCCTCCACATTTCTACATCAGTTTGCATTTTAAAAAAATGAAAGTTCATTGGAATTTTTGTGTTAATTTCGCTTAATATGCATGATTATTACTAATTCACACATTTTTAGAATGCAATTTCCACAATACAATGTCATTTTACTTACATGTGCATTTTTATTGCACAGTTTACCCTCTCAGTTTTGTGAATGTTACTTGGCTGGAGAACTTCATAGCAAAATTAAGAGAAATGTAGATTTCAAAGGGCAGCTGAGTTTTGTCATGCATTGCTTCAGAATGTGCAAATTAGGTAAGTTCACCTATAAATGCAAACTGAATCACATTTCCTCCCTCTTTCGTTCACCCAATGAACTAATTGTAGGATTTCACATGGTCATTTCACATACTATATACACATTTCACACCAACTGTACCCTCAGTATGGAGCTGCAGCCAATATTAGCTCTCTGTGGAGTATATCTGTATGGTACCCTATTCAAGCACCTATTTATTGGATTTAAAAAATCTTCTCAGATTCCAAATTTGGATCTTTGGGAAGAAGCAAGAATCTGGTCCCATATTCCTAGCTAATAACCCAGAATACATGGCTCAAGATCACCTGAAGTGTCTGAGGGAGGCTTTTCTTCAGCAGTCCTTCCAGGATCTGCAACTTGGAAGAGCAGGATAGGATCAACATAGCTTGGGAGGCAGAGGTTGAAGCAGGTACCAGCAGAAACAGTGTGGGTTGTAAGCACCTGAGAGAGAAAGAGAGAGACTAGTTCTCTGTACCTCAGTGTAATCCCCAAACTGAGATGCCTTCTTTTTCACTGAAATGATGGACTTACTTAACCAACAATGGTGCAACAACTGAGTTTCTAAATGTAACAGGAATCCTTTCCTCAATAAATAGAGAATAAAACATTCTCTTATGAGCAACTGGTGTTCTACCACACTGCCATTTGCTCGCCTGTAGTCCTCCGTGTCTTCTTGTTGAGTGGTACAGTGTTACGGAAAAATCTAGGTGTGAGGATGCTTGTCAGGCAGAGCCTGCGGGTCCCTGCAGAATTAAGGGAGGAGTCCAGCCACCAACCAGAACAAATAGCTAAAGACCAAAGTTTATTGCGCAACAGGTTCAAAGAGGAATTTTGAACCCCGAGGATGGGGCGACAAGGACTTTTAAAAGTTTCTATCTTATCCCAGCATACAGTTCATTAAGCATCATCACTACATCATTGCTACATCAGAAAAGGGGAGGGTTATACATGATTAACATAGGAGGAATGTGTTGGGGCAACAGGCGGATACAGGATATGTATTGGGAAGTACTACAAAGCACGTACTACAAAGGGACAATAGAACTTTGATTTGCATAGCTTGCCACCTGGGCAAGTCTGGAGGAGTGCCTTTGCCCAGCAATTGACACCTATGAGTACCTTCCTGTGAGTTCATAACCCCCGCTTGAGGAATTATGGCCGGGACCGAATGGTTTCCAAGTCCTTGGCCAATGAAGTAAATTGACAGTGGAATGAAGGAAACTGGCAAAGGAGTTGATTTATATGATTTTTAAAGCTAGGTAACTTCCCTGAGCTGCCAGGTCTAAAGGATACATTTATGCATAACATTTGTAACATTTAACAACTTTAAAGATGTGCCCCATCCCCATAATTTCCGTAACTTACAGATTCTCTCAAGAGCCTCTGGTGTGCTGTCAAACTGCTCAGTCAGAGTCTCCTTCAGCAAGCTCTTTGTGTTGGCTGCTTTATTTCAACGAGCGGGGAGGGAATGTGTAAGTTTACCAGAATGAATGAACTATTAACAGCCATCTCCCTGATGTTCAGTGGTGCATCTACATACATTACCCTGGACTTAATGGACTATAGGCCTTTCCCTTTAGATGGCCATGTGATTTCAGTTGTGAAGCATATAATTAACATTGCTCTTCTCCCTCTGACTGCCATTTCATCCTTTACAACTGCTGTGTCAGAGCATTATGAGCACGCACAGTTCTGCATAATAAAAACACTTAAATTACAGTACCGTCCTGGCTACAGGAATAAACTTGAGCAGACATTGCTGTCAGAGAGGGGAGAGACAAGATGGCCACCGTGTAAGGTTCCTCCTTCCAGTTCTCTCCGACCTCTTCTCCCGATTTGGATCTTACAACCACTGGAGTAAGTTATTTATTTTAGTTTTGCATTTTGCCTGACAAGTAATTGCTGTACTTTCCACTGATGTGATGCCAGATTTTAATTAAGTCTGACGAAGGAGGATTGCTTTGGATTGATCTGGAGATGCTGCTGCAGAAATGGCGATAAGATAAGACGCTTCTGCTGGAGTTCATTTCGAACCCTCCCTGAAATTTGTGCTGCGGCTCCCAGCCTTTCAAGTTCTTGCTGAAGGTTACTCCAGGGTGTTGGAGCCCATGCCAGGAGTTCACATTGCCGATAATCTGTATAGCCTGCATCACAAATCAGCTTTAACGAGCAGATAACCGTATTCTTCGGCAGCTCCCGACACACTGGTTTTTTTGCCAGCTCACATTAGGTTGTATTTCTATTTTTATTACCTTTTAATACCTTTTAGCACTGCTATTTTAAAAGACTCATAACGATGGGCCAAGGCAAACGCCTAAGGGACTGTGACGAGGCTCTGCCCTCCCCAAGAGCCAAACAATCAAAAACCGACCCCCCTGTGTCTGGCAAATGGAGTGCCCCCACTGATCACTGCTATAGGGTGAAAACCCAGAACCGTTTTCACCCTCTAATGTCACCAGAAACAACGTCAACACCAGAGGAATTACCTTTACTTTTACCCCAGATTAAAGATGTGGATGGCAAGTCCGGAGGAAGAGGGAGTGTCCTACTGGGGGCGGTGCAGGACGCTGGAGCCGAGGACTGCGCAAGACAAGAACAACATGAACATCTCCACCTTGTGGTCAGAACCCTAAATTGCATATTCAAGAAGATTGATGTGCTATCCTCCCAGCTATGTAACCTTGAACATAAAATTGATAACCTCTGGCCAAAGCCTGAACCAACTGCAGTTACGGGGGAAATGAAGTGCCAGAGAACCTTACCCTCAATCAAAAAAGGAAGTGGGATCCCTAAATATAAACCAAATCCCGCACTGAAACACCAAGCCTTGTCTCTGCAACCTAAGAAAATCTGCCTAAATATCGGGGTAGGGTCAGCAAGGTGGCTCACTCTGGATGGGGTCAAAAAGCATATAAGCAATCTCCTAAACATAGAAATCACACAATGCGATCTCATTGCAGTATTACCTTTGAACCAGCATCTCAGGCAACAGAAAGTGATGCTTGAGTTCTACTCTCCAAGGATCCCCTCAGCTATCATCAGGCAGAAATCACTCTTGGCTAGATACGATATCATCCCAACAAGAGTTTTTATGGATAGCATGATTCATCCCCTCCTACTTGCCGGTTATGACACGGAGCGGACCCTGCCGGAGAGGCCGGGAGCACCTTGGGACATCGAGCCTCCTTTTCCGGAGGATATCCATCCATTTCGAAACTGGACTTACCCCACGTCCCCAAGAGCCTTAAAGGATCCCACTGGCGCAAGTAATTCTCTGACCCCACCGGAGGAAAGAGAGCTTTTAGCCACCTTTGGCGACCTTCCACCGAGGGAACAACAAGAAATAATTGATAGACTAGAGGCACTTAATCATCAGCTCATACACGTCCAGAAGAAGGGAAAAGCCCTGTCCACTGTTCAGGATAACCTTGCCAGCCTTTCGGAGTCGTGTTTTAAGGAAGTAGGAAGTCTTCCACATCTCAGTCCAGCTCCTAAAACCATGCCTCCCCCACTTGTGGGTAAATCCCACCGACGCACGGTAGAACCAGGTTTTGCCACACAAGCTGGCCTCTCATCCCAACTCTTGATAAATTTTGACTCGCCCCCTCAGAGTCCACCGCCGAAGAGTGTAACTCAGAGTGCCTCCCACCAAAACAATTCCTTACCATCTAATCCATCAATGCCGGAACTGGAGTCCTCATATTCCCCTGAGCGGCATAGACCCGTCATACAAACGGTACCTGCACGCCGAGCATCCCCGGCACCTTTGCTGGCAGCTGGTCAGGGGAGTGTTTCACCCACATCAAAAAATGGCCCGGACTTGACTGAAGATCCGGCCGGACATATAAACCAAATGGTTTCATCGGCGACCTTTAGACCTCGCGGTGGGGCAGTCTCAGCTAATCCCGTGGTGTTTCCCACCGAAGTGTCCGCCCTTGGGTTAGCTAGCGGGAGACCCGTTCTGTCACCCCAGTCAGAATACCTCAATACCAACTTCAAGACCAGGTCCCTCCAGCAGGGGCCTGCGATGCAAAGTAAAATAACTGACTTCTTTGCGGGGCCTGCCCTGCTCCCAAAGGACTCACATCCCTCCCTGAAATGACAGCGAATCGGACTCAACAGGAACTCCCCCCCTATCAGTCCTGAGCTGGAACATTGCGGGCTGGAGAGGGAAAAAACTTGACCCAGAATTCCTGGAGTTTATTAACCCATTCCATATCATCCTGTTCCAAGAATCGTGGGAAGTAGAGAAAATTGTCCTAAATGGCTTTGAGCTTCTAGAACTTCCTGCCTGTCCCTCCCTGAAAGGAGGCCGCCCTAAAGGGGGCCTAATAATAGGCATCTCTCTCAACCTTCATTCGAAATTTTCTCTAGTACAGGCCTTGCCCCCTTACGCCCTTACCGGGCTGATAGTGGGGGAAAAGATCTCACTCCTAGTCACAAATGTTTATCTGCCTCCTGGGGGTTCCTCTCTTGATCTGGGCTCTAAATGGGGCTCGCTAGAAGACCATTTGCTCTCATGTTATGTTAAGTTTCCCAACACCCCGGCCATAATAGGTGGCGACTTTAATGCCCGCACAGCAGCAAACTGGGATTCGCTGACCAAAGCCAAATGGTGGGTTACCCCAAACCTTGATAATTATGATCTGGAACACATCATGAGGAGAACCTCTAAAGACCACAGAGTAACTGAGGCTGGTGTACTCCTATATCAAATGGCCATCTGTTTAAATCTGGCCCCCTTAAATGGCGCATGTCTCCCTGATATTCCAGGGGATTTCACCCATCTGAGCGTTAAGTCAAACAGCGTCCTCGATTACCTGTTGGTCTCCAGGGATCTACTTAAGTGTATTTCCACCTTTAAGATTGAGAATGTACAATCCAGTGATCATCTCCCCCTGGTAGCCAAGCTTTCCCTGAACTGGCAGCCAGAGGCTGATAGACATGCGACCCAGATGGTAACCAACGCATCTTTCCAAATAAGAGGAATCAAATGGTCGGAGACCCAGGCTCAAAGGTATCAGGAATTCTTTCAAAAAGAAATCCTTGGGCCTCATTCCAACATAGGCCCTGTCCCAGACGAGCATAGCATAGTGCTGAATCGCTTCCACCATCATACGACTGTTCTTACGGCCTTCTTCAGGTTACCACCCAACAATTCAAATCGAAACGAGTATACTCACGGTGCCCCCTGGTACAATTCTCAATGCAAACAAGCAAGATAGCGCCTTCGTGCTATATATAATGTATATAAGACCTCCAATGCATCTACTCTGCCAGCTAGCTACGCACAAGCCAAGCAAGTTTATAAACGCATGCAAAAAATTGCCAAACGTGAGTGGCAACATAATCGTTGGCAGGCTTTGATTACTGCTTCAAAACCACACAGATCCAGGGAATTCTGGTCCTTGATTAATAGAAGGGTGAGGAAATACCCAAGGGCAGTCATTCCTGCACCGACATGGGAACTGTTCCTGAAGAAATGTTTCTCACAGGCAGATGCTCCCTCCGACCATCTGATGCACCTGTTTACCCACCTACCCATTTGGCCTCCCACCGATCCTGACGAAATAGTCAAGCTAATAGCTCAGCTGAAACCGGGCAAAGCCCCTGGGCCCGATCTGATCCCTGCCGAAGCCATCAAACTACACCCAAAATGGTGGGCTGGCATCTTGGCCAAAACCTTCAACGCAATCAACGCCTCTGGTCTCATCCCCAAAATATGGAAGGAGGCCATCATAGTACCAATTCATAAAAAAGGTTCTCCAATGGAGCCGGAAAATTACCGTAACATCAGCCTCCTTTCGATTATAGGGAAAATTTATGCCAGCTTTTTGCTGACTAAACTATTGCGATGGGTAGATGAGACTAACCAGATTGGCCACGAACAAGCAGGGTTCAGAACCAAACGTTCTACAACCGATCAGGCGATAGTGCTTTATCATCTGGCACGGAAGTACTCCTCCCCTCCTCGGGGCTACCTCTGTGCGGCCTTTTTAGATCTAAAGGCAGCCTTCGACAGCGTGCCGAGAAATATTCTCTGGGAAAAACTTGCGAAACAGGGCATTGATAGAAGACTCTTATGGCTTATAAGTCAACTCCACGAAGGTACCCTTGCCAGAGTGAGACTCACTCCTGCGGGCGACCTCACAAACCCGATACCAATAAACAAGGGAGTGCGCCAAGGTTGTATACTGGCTCCCTGCCTATTCAACCTATTCATCAGCGACATGCGAGCACCCCTAGTCAACTCATCTCCAAGTATACATGCGCCTAGACTAGCGGATTATCGTTGCCCACTCCTCTTATATGCGGATGACGCAGTAATTCTATCTTTTACACGTGTTGGACTAACCAGAGCTCTGAAGATCTTTGCCACTTATTGTCAACTCAACCAATTAACCATCAATTATGTCAAATCCAAGAATCTGATTTTCTCCAGAAGCCGGAGATTATATAAATGGAAGCTTGGTGGAGCAAAAATAGAGCAAGTCCTAAAATTTCAATACCTAGGAATTATTTTTCAATACAATCTGGGGTGGAAAGCTCAAATTCAACACCTACTTAATAAGGCCAAAACCCTGTCATATGCGCTCCTCCGATTTTTTTTCTCGGATGGAGCTTTGCATGTTCCCTCGGCCTTAAAGGTGTTCAAGGCAAAAGTGGTGGCTGTACTCGCTTATGCTGCCCCGCTTTGGGCCGTGTTGACAGATCTTGCTCCCCTTGAGACTCTGCAAAACCAATTCCTACGTCGGCTCCTAATGCTCCCTCTGTGCGTAAGCAACGCAGCCATGCGACTAGAATTGAAGATCGCATCCTTAGAAACTTGCCTGTGGAAGCATGCCTTCAATTACTGGTTATCATTGTGGCATAGATTACCAAACCATTACCTTGCCCAATGCCTATGGCGAGATGAATTCTCTAGCCTTTGGTCTAGCAGAATCCATGCCAAACTCTTGAGTTATGGAATCTCTCCCTCAGATTCCCTAAAATTAGATCAAAGCACAGCTCAAAGACTGATTCGCCAAAGACTGGATGACATCGACTTACAGCGAAATTACATGCTGGGGGGAGGTGTTTGTTCGCCCCAGAGCATTGGTATCACTTTAACTTACTGCGTTCCATCATACCTCTCCTCCCTTTCGACTGTTGCCCATAGACTGGCCTTCACCAAAGCGAGGTTTAACGTTTTTCCCTCCAATGCCCTGAGACATAGATTCTCAAAGGGCAAAGTCCCCGCCATGTGCGAATGTGACAAGGTGACGCCGGAGTCGCTCCAGCACATTATGTTCTCTTGCCCCCTGTTCAATGTGCTACGGGCAAACTTGCTGGGATCAATTATACAGAAACTAGTGGGTACCCCTCCAACATTCCACCTTGCCCAAATCTTGCAGGATAAGGATTCCCATACGACCCTGAAAGTGGCTAGGTTCCTGGCTGCGGTCCTTACCCAAAAGCGACGCCAAGGAGCACTACAAGCTAATTAAGGTGTAGGATGCCATTCCATCTTATAGTATTTTATTGTTATAGTGGCGTTATAGCGGCTGTTTATTTCTTTTTTCTTTTTTTTCTTTTTTTCTTTTTCCCCACGTGCACAAGCTGTTATTTATGCTTTATTTTCCTGTATGGGCCCATGGCCGTAATAAATAAATTGATTGATTGATTGCTGTCATGTTTAGGAACGCTGCTTTATCAGAGTCCCCCATCACATGGGGTATCCTACTCATATTAAAGTGAATGCAGGAATAAGCCCATGTAACTGCTACCTATATGGGTAGGATTGCCTAAGCAAAAACGTTTTAAGCAGGTCCCAGAAAGAGAACCATTATGGTGCCTCCTTAATGTCAATAGACAGGGAGTTCCAGTCAATAAATTAAAACACCAATGAATGAATATGTCAGCATCCAAAGAGATGGCATTTAAAACCTCTTATTTTGGCATATTGGCGTGGTTTCATGACTAGCAACAAATGGAAAAAAACAGACAAGCCTGCTACCAGGACAGAAAACATTTTATTCATTGGATATATATATTGCCTTCTTGCCAAGTTACCAAAGGTGGTTTACAACTTTAAAATATTAAACAAATTTATTTTACATCAAATATATAGTCGATTCAGGCCTACTGGGTGGTGACGGCCCAAACTGGAGCCAAAAGTTTTGCAGGGTTTTGCAATGCCCCATAAACAGAGCAATGGGCACTCAAACTCAGGGGTCACCCAAAAACCAAACATCGTCTGATTCGCTCTAAACAGGGGCCAAACTTTGAGAAAAAATTGGCAGCAGTGTTTTGCAGAGAAAACACTTCATTTTGCAGCACCCCACAAACGGAGCAATAGACACTCAAAATGGGGGTCATGGGTATTCACCCAAAAACCCAACGTCGTCTGATTCAGTCCAAACCCAGCACCAAAGTTTTTAATCAACAGGAATTGAGGTAGCATTTAAATGGAAAATAGAGTAAAGGGGAATGGTTCTTGAAAGGGTGTGATAATCTCCCTCTCTCCCATTCAGAGGACTGGTAAGTGAAAGGATTGAACAGGATCCTGGAAAACGACTGTTGCACTCTCCTCCTCTCACTGAGAAGCTGGAGAATGGATGCAGTAATGACACAGTTCAGATAATCTCTGGAAGCCAAGGGAGACCAGCAGTTTCTGCTGGGGGGTATTATCTAGGGCAACAAGGCCATATACAGGGAAGCCAGCTGCATGGACACGCCTGGCCTGTGCCCTCTGCACCATAGATGAGTAGCCCCTCCGGCGGTGGGATGGAAGGGTGTAGCCGTGTCTCAGTGTACCCAGAGATTCCATGATGATCCAGCTGATAGGATGACCATTGGAGTCCAAGATGCAGGTACTGGGGAAGAATTGCACCATGTTGGCCAGATATCTCCGGCTGTGTTCACTGCCCCCAAAGTGCCACGTTTCATCCAGCAGGTCAATGTGGGAGCCATTTAAGGAGGAAAAAGTGAAGCCTGGATCTAGCCTAGGAGAGCAGAAAGATGAGCAATGAGGAGAGAGCTGAACATAAGAAGGCAGAATTATCTTCCTGGCTCATCCTCAAAGTCTCCCTAGTTCAACAGTCTTAACAAAACCACCAGCAAGCTGGCATGAAAATGATACCGATTCCCTGTTGTTTGCCCTAACACCCAGTAGTTTAAACTAATGACCAATTAGTTGTTTAGTTTCATAGATAAAAAAGAACCCCATTAAAAGTGATTGAAAATGCATCCTATTAATCAAACACTATTATGTGGAAAAATAACAGATGGTGGGCACCAGTTTGGAAGTGATTCACACACACCCTTCAGCAGAGCATGCCTCTTCTAAGATGGTTCCTGTTACATGAAGAACTGCTCGCTCTGCTCTTGGGATTCCTTTTCTAAACTTGACCCCTGATGTAAACCTACTTTTGTGTGGTATTCTTCTTCCCTTCCTTGAGTAGGCAGTGCCACCCCCTTTGTTGCTGCCTTTGGTGCCTTGCTGTCCCAGCTACATGAAGGCAAACTAAGGAGTAAACGCCAGGATTGTCCATACGCATTTTGACTATGGAGATTCTCCTACTGAAGAACCACAGGTTAGCCAGTGCCTCAACCAAGAAAGAAGTAGGGAGCACAATGGACACTCACCGGGGCTCAGGCTGTTTATCTGGGTTGAGGTTCAGGTAGGTAAAGTAGGGGGTTGCAGTCAACTGGATTTCCTTGGCAGCGATAGCCTCTTTAGAGACCTCATATATCCCATCATGGTTCCCTATACAAAGCGGTATATGTCACTAAGAGAGTGGTATTGTCAGGTAGGACAAGAAATTTTTAGCTGCACATATACTGAACTGCCATCACTCAGGTCATCCAAGGTTCATTGCTCCCTTTCTGCCCTTGGACAATGAAAAGTCCCATTGTCCTTAGAGGCTATGGAAGGAATACATGTGCAGATGGTAAGGAAGGGTGAATCTATCAGTTTTGATTTCCCTCAGTTTCTTATTTTTTCAACCTTGTTCAATTCTCCACATTTGATGAAAATTCATCCACATTTTAAGGGCAAATTTCTTCTCTCACATAGACACAGATTGTTTTCACTAATATATGCATCTTAATGCACACTTTAGTATGTGCATCGCATTACTTGGCTGGAGAACTGCATCACAAAATACCCTATCACTTACTCTAAGTACAGTATTGCTAAAACCCATTACAGTGGTACCTCGGGTTAAGTACTTAATTCGTTCCGGATGTCCGTTCTTAACCTGAAACTGTTCTTAACCTGAAGCACCACTTTAGCTAATGGGGCTTCCTGCTGCCGCTGCGCCGCCGGAGTACGATTTCTGTTCTCATCCCGAAGCAAAGTTCTTAACCCGAGGTACTATTTCTGGGTTAGTGGAGTCTGTAACCTGAAGCGTATGTAACCCAAGGTACCACTGTATTGTTGTCTCTCTTTACTGTAGATATTTATTGACTGGTTTTCTTTTAAAATGTATTCTCAACTCTTTGAGGAGCTTCCTCCACAAAGTCTCCAATAAAAAACCAACTGCACTTGAATATTTAGCTATAAAAATGCAAAATACTGGACAAATAAAGGTGTAGAGAAACAGTATACTAAACATTATAGAGGTTATCAACACAGCATTAAGAAATAAAAATCAACCAGAATTTTAAAGAGCACAAATAGAATGGACTCATTCAGGAATGCTTGGGAGAAAACAAAAGTTTCAATAACCATCAAAAGCATATCAATGTTGGGACTTGCTTTGCTTTTAAGACGAGTAAACTTCAGAAAATTCTGGTACCACTATACTAGAAAGCCCATGCTGACATCACAGCATGCTTTACCACCAGATCTGTGTAGGGTTTATACACCACTAGTAAAACCTGGAATGTAGCTCATATGTTACTTCCCTAATGTATTGTTTTGTATTTTATTTTGCTCATATTTCTCTATTACATTCACTTCAGTCACTTCCTCATCAAATTCATATTAAGTAACTAAACCGTGTCTCCTCATCTCGTAACTCTTCCCTTAGAAATAACAGCCTGCTACCGCAGAGAGCAAAGGTTTGGTCCCAGTTGATGGCATCTGTGTCTAGCAACAGTTTCCGGTACACATCAAGATCCCGATAAAATGCTGCATATATGTTGCTCAGGAAATCCGCATTGTCTGAAACAGCCTAAAAGAGAGACATACAATTGAACAGGTAAACATTTTCCTGATGTTGAGATGAAATGATGAAGTTTCACCTGCTCCCTTTGGCAGCTGATAATGCCAAAGGTGTGCTCCTAGACCAAAGCCAACATCCCCTTTCAGTTTGAGCCTGGCTTAGAGGAGGCCCCAGCACAGTGTTTCCTGCTGACATCCCACAAAATGTATCTTGCAAAATCCCCAAGGGCTAGTACCTCTCTCTGTGGACGAGTCAGGACCGCCTTGAAATCTGGCCAAGAATCCACAATCACCTCGTGGCCCACTGGGTTCCCGCGGTTTATGTTCATGACTGCACAATAGACCTGTCAAGAGTCATATGATGTCAGAGTTGGTGCTGCAGTTGAAGGAGACTGCCTGGGAGAAATGTTTGGGGTCAGAGAGAGAATTAGTGGTTTGTGTCAGGCTTGTATCTGCTGCATGCCTTGATTGGGGTGTCCTGAGTGAACACTAGGGATAGGAAAATCTGTTGATTTTTCATTTCTCTCATTTCCCCCCATTTTTCCCATCTTCAGTCCACCTCATTTCCACATTAGTGTGGATTAAATAAAAAGTCCTCATAAATATTAATGGCACTTTTTGGTGTTAATTTCACCTAATATGCACGATTATAACTAATTTACATATTTTTAGAAAGCAATTTCTCCAATACAGTGCTTTTTTATGAATCCTTTACTATATGCATTTTGTGATTGTAACTTGGATGGAGACAATAGTGCCGGCAGTGGTTGCTACGCCACTGTGTGAAGAACAACATTGCAAGATTCAGAAAAACGTAGAATGTGTTTTGTCATGTATTGTTTCAGGAAGCGCAAATTAGGTCGTGCAAACTGAATTGAATTTCTCCCTCATCCCTAGTGAGGGCATTCTACCTCCCACCTGACAAACCAAGTGTAGGAATTGACAGGGCCATTTCAGACATCACACACTCAGTTCACATCAGCTGTGCCCTCTACAAGGAGCTGCGGCCAATCTTATCTCTCTGTGCAGTGTATCTGTATAATACCCATATTTTCAAGCACCTGTTTATTGACTTAAACAAACTTATCAGACTCCAAATGTGGATCTTTCAGAAGATGCAAGATTTTGTCAGGAATTTGGTCCCATATTCCTAGCTAATAATCCAGAATATATTGCTCAGGATCACCTGAAGTGTCTGAGGGAGGCTTTTCTTCAGCAGTCCCTCTAGGATCTGCAGCTTGGAAGAGCAGGATAGGATCAACATAGCGTGGGAGACTGATGCAGGTACCAGAAGAAACAGCACCTGAGAGAGAGAGAAAGAGAGAGACCACTTCTCTGTACCTCACTGTAAGCCCCATTCTGTAAAGCTTCCTATGTGACTGAAATTACAGATTTTTTAAAGCTCTAGGCTAACACAACTGAGCTTCTAATTGTAACAGGAATCCCTTCCCCTCCTTCCCGCTCAACAGACAGAGAAAAAATATATTCTCTTTTGAGCCGCTGATGATCTGTTACACTGTCACCTGCTCACCTGTGGTCCTGTTGAAAGTTACAGATTCTCTTATTAACTTCTGGTGCGTTGTCACATTGTCAACTGCTCACTTACGGTCCTCCATGAACCAAAGCAGCAACACAAACCTACTCACTCAATGTCTTGCCCACCCAGCTAGATCTTTGGACTGCTTTGTTTCAAGGTGGAGGGAATGTGCACATTTACTAGAATGAGTGAACCATTAACATACATCTTCCCAATATTCAGTGGTGCTTCTACGTATAGTTAGACTTTGGACTTAATGGACTAGACCCCTCTCTTTAGATGGCCATGTGATGTCTGTTGCGTAAAAGCACAATTAATATTTATCTCCCCCTTCCACTGCCATTTCACGTTTTCCAAATGCTGTGTCGGGGCAGGACATAAAGAAGAGTTTTCTACCCCTGATTAAAAATAAAATTGAATTATGACCATATGTAGTTCCACATGATGAAACCACTTAAATCACAGCACCGTCATAGCGACTGGAATAAAACTGAGCAGACACTCTGCATGTGATTAGGAACACTGCTATATTAGGGTCCCCAATCACATGAGGTGTCCTACTCATATTTAAGTGAATGCAAGAACAACCCAACACAGATCTTCCCTACTCAACACTGGGGAAGACATGGACTGATAGAGGAGCATGTGTCCATGGCTGTTGGGGATGAAGCTTGCATGTGCACCCTTGGTCTCCTTCCCCATCCACATATACACATATAACATTTTGCTGTTAATGGCTACTGAGCATGGTGGCTCGGTGTGTACTACTCTAGTAGCAGAAGCAGTATTCTTCTGAACACCAGTTGCTAGGGAACATGAGTGGGAAGAGTACTGGTACTCTGAACTCATGCCCTGCTTGTGGGCTTCTCATAGACATCTAGCTGGCCACTGTGAGAACTGGATACTGGACTAGATTTCTCTCTCTCTCTAATCCATTGGAACATCTTTTCTGTTCTTAAAGCCAAGTGTAAGAGTCCCAGTGTCTTTTTTGTTGGAAAAGTGATGGAAGTGCTTAAGGAGAAGACTTGTGTGAGAAAATAAACAAGAGTAGTTTTTTCCTGTGGAGGAAGTTGGGTTGAGGGAATCCAGATTGGGAGGTTTTGGAAATAGGTACATTAATTTTAGGAGGGTGTTCATTTTTGAACATGGCTATTTTGTCTGAGAGGGTGAAGTTGGTATTGTTCCATTTCCTCAAGTCAATTTCCCTTCCTATAATGGATTTTTGTATATTATTTTCACTAATATCTTCATTTATTCAGAGTTATATGCACTTTTGTAAACATTGGTTGGAAAACTTCATTGCAAAAATTTGGAAAAGGGTAAATTTCAAAGGACAGCTGTGTTTCAGTTCATCTTTGGTTTTGGAAGTGCAAAATGCAGTCTGAATCAATTTTCCCTCCATCCCTGATTCTGACCAACAGTGCTCAGTCAGTCCCCTATCTTTTTTTCTTTCCTTTTGGTGGAAGAAGTGGTGACTGAATCAATCTTATTTCGCAACATGTAAATAGGCCTGTTGCAAACTTCACCTGGAGGTGTTTCCCTATTAACTGACTATGGGCTCCAATTCACATCCAGAATTTAGTATGTGTGAATTGTTTCTTAGGTAACATTTGACAAAGCCTGTGAATTGGATGAACCAGACACACCATTAATCTCCCCACAAGCTATATCAAAAGTTATTTCAGTCAAGGTTATTATGGTGAACTAGATGAAGTCAAAGTTGCTGGAGCAAACTGAATAAAGCTGGCAGTTCAAACTGAGTTGAGGAAGAATACAATCTCCTGCCCCCAGACTGCCTGGAGAGAGAGAGATTTGGAATCCTTGGGTACTCAGTGTTCTGGATAAATAGAAATAGTATTTGTCACATAGGGTTATCCAGAAGCGAGTAGCTCTTCACCACTTGCCCATAACTGCATCTGTAGCTTGATTCTCAGGGAGAATTAATAGGATGTTTCAAATAAGAGCCTGAGGAGAAGCAGAGGCTTTAGCTGCCGGGTGCCACTATCAATGCCCCAACCCCACATGAATTCATACTTCCTCTGAGGTGACCTGGAAGCCCACCCAGCCTCTCTCTCTTTTTTCCACAACAACCCTGTGAGGTACATTAAATTAAGAGACAGTAACGTGTCCAACTCTACTTAGCAAATGAATACAGTCAGTTCTCCTTTCTTTGGATGACTGCCCCCACTCTTGCACAAGTTAAAACCCAGTGCATTTACTGCAGCCATGATTAAAGAATAACTGAGCACTGGAGTCTTATCAATTAATATATATTTCATTAAATATTATATAATTTCATTTATTATATAACAAATTCTTATATTTCCTTATACTGCTCTTCCTTTAGCAAGTTCAGAGTAGCTTCCTTGGGGGAATCCCAGTGGTCTTACTTCCAGACACTGCTTTGATCCATCATTCCCATGCTCAGTTAGGTCCTTCTACAGCAATGAGAGAGAGAGAGAAAAGGTCCGTGTAGAAGAAATGCAGATAAATCCAGTAACAGTTATTCCCATTTATCCTATCCCCCTGTTTCCTTTCTCTGTGTTCATTTTCTTCTTCCTTCCTTCTGGCCGAGAACGTGCTGGCCTTGAAAGCTGAGAGCCGTGGGACAGACTCGTCTCCAGATGGATCATTTGCTTAAGTTGACCGTAAAATTGTGTCTGCTCCAGTGCCGCCATAGTGGCGCTGGAGGGAGCCTAGCCCATTCCAGCTGTTTGGCACGGTGGGTGGAGAGGGCATGCAGGATGCCAAGTTAGGACTCCCTAGAGGGTAGGCATGGTTCAAATGCCTCCCTTTCAGTCTGTGGCATAAATATTGCCTCTGAGAAGAGCAACTGAAGAGGAGTCCCTGCTGCTTTGACATCATTGCCGTTTGGAGAATTCCTTCATTCATATAGTGGACGTTGTTCTGTGGTGGGAGGCAAGAACTCTGGACAGAGGCCAAGGTCTACCAGCTGGTCTCCACTTGCAGTTCTGGCCCCATTTTGTCTGCAGTCTGCTCAGGGCTTCTCCTAGAAACAGCTTCTGCAAGTTGGATGGAAGAATAAATGCTTGTTTAGAGCACCAAGGTGGTCTAGCCCCAGTTAACATGGTAGTTGCTTTGTGCCAATTTGCTTTGCAAAACTAACCAGGATAAATAGTTCTTAAAGCCAGGCTTTATGTGGCATTCCATTCTGTTTATTTTTGAACTGTATGCGCCTTTAAAACTTGTTTGGTTTTGCAATGGATATTGGTGATAAAGTAAATTGATTAACTGCATAGTCCAGGAATGATTTACTACTGAACAGGGAGGCCAACGGGATTTTCTGGGGCCAGTATACTGTGTGGGGATTCAGCCCTCTGCTGCACATGCAAAAGAAGACACATATGTGAACACAATTTGCATATAGTGTATATCATATGCAGATTTGTACCCTTTTTTGCAGGTAGGTCTGAAACATATCAGGGATCACACAGAGAAATAAGAGGTCTGATGGACAAAATATCAATAGGGGAAGCTTTCCCTATAACTAGTTCCATACCAGTAAAAGTTTGCTCTGTTTAATATCCCTCTGCAACATAGCTGGTAAAGACATGAGAGAACTGCTCTCCTCCACAGCCAGCCCCAAACCATGGAAATAAATCAAGTTTCATGAGTTGTAAACTAGTTATCTCACTGTAGGTCTTTGTCTGCTGATTTTAGGATAGCAAAACTGCATTCAGAGCAAGCTCAGCCTAGAATTGTGGATGGATGGAGTCAAAAGCGATTTAAGATTTAGGCAATTCTGTTCAGATGCTCATGACTGGATAGCAAGATTTAAATAGGGGGGAAAGCAAGCAGAGTATTAATTTGTTGTGGTTATTTATTAATAACTACACCATTCCCCCCCCCTTTTTTTGAACAAACAGGATTTGAAATCCCTACTCAGTTCATTTCGTGCCCATGAACCAGACACTGTCTCTTAGAAACATGTACCACCATCAAGTGAGCTAGCTCAGGACTGAGTTAATACAACTGAAGTGGTCGTCTCTGCCTGCACCTAGGGAGTACATCATCCCCCTTGACCCCAACTAGAGCTGGAGATGCAGCTTGTTATATAAACATGTGAAAATTGTGAGCTATCTGTGTCCTTTAGCTATTTCAGCAGCTAAATGTCTGCTTTGTTTACTATTGCTGTGGATGTACTACAGAGAGGTCCAAGACCAGACGGGGAAAGAGCCAAAGCCAAATGATGGGTGTTTCTTGACCTGAAGTTGGACCAGTTTATTGAAACCCCCAAGGCAAAGGAAAGTAGTTATTATTTAAAGTTGATCCCTAGATGGCATCAAGAACACAGCTTTACTTCTCTTGTGCCTCTAACAAAACATATTTAGGTGGTGTATTTTACTCAGTCTATGTAGGAGAAGGTACCATTGATAGGTTGTATTGAATAAATTTCCCTTCAAATTAGCCCTAATTAGTGCTGATGGTATAGATTTGAACAACTATTCCTACTCAGTTTGCTGCATTGTAAGATTGTATTTTATCAGCTCCCTTCCCCATTTCCTTTTATATGTTGGTTGTAATTGTTCTCTTTTCAGTGCAGACAGAATTAGATATATTTTGTATTGTTTATTTCTGGTTGACTTGTAACAAATGGAGTTTTCAAATGGAGTTTCAAGGCATGGTGTTCTATATTTTATTAATAATAGTTTGATTATGTGTCTTAGTTGAAAAAACCATAAACTAAACTGAGGACATTTTTTGATTTATTAGAGTTAGTGCTTGATCATAAGAGATAATGTTGTGGGATAACCAGGCTCATATAACCAACAACACTTAGGTCTAATTAATGCATGAAGGGGTTAATACCACAAACTATCCTACCAAACTTAGCTATGTCCACTTCCTCTCACCTTGGGAGGAATTATGTAATCAAGCCTTTGTTCTCTCCCAGTCTACTTTAGAAGCTCACTGAGTGAAGAGGTTTGAACTGGTTGCTCCAGTTCAGACTGCATGGCTCTCACAAGCCACTCTTATGTTCCTATATCAGTAATTTTGGAACTTTCACCACTTTGCAACTAAGCCAAGTTTTATTGCCTGTGCAACTTTCTGAAGCACACAAATCTGACCTTTGAAGGGTTTGTAAGTAAACCACTCTTGACTTACCAAACATGGTCTTTTTCTATGCTAGGGGAAGAGGGAAACTTTGGAAGGAACTTCAGTTTTAAAGGTCTAACTACTGTACCTATATTTCCATGCTTTACTCTGCTATGTGTTCTGTGATTTTAAATCTCTGCTGGGGTTCTCTCAATTAAGAATGAAGTTAAAGGAGATATTCCAAGAGCTTTACCTTCTTCACAGCTTGCCAGACGCCACCAAACAGAGGATCTGGAATGAAAGTTCTAGATAATAATTTCCTGCCCAGAAGGCTACTTCCAGCACCACTCAAAGTTTAAAGTGGAGGTGGGGCAAATAAGTTGAAAACTAAGTTTCCCCCTGCTTAGGCAGCATGAAGCTACAGCATGCCATGAGTACTTGCACATGGACAGCTGAATAACAAAAACAAAACCCATAATGTAAAACAACTTTGAAAATACAGAAGATAAAAAGGCAGAAATTGTCAGAGGCATATAGATTAGCTAATGTTTCATGAGGTGTGTGTGGAACTCACAGGCTACAGTAGCAGGTGAAAACCTTTACTCAAATTGGCCTCAGATTAACATGGCCATCTTAGCCAGGGAAAGTATACTCATGCTAGATTTAAACAAGCTTGGAACTAGCTCAAACAATCTGGAAATGACAAACAAACTGAAGTGCTTGGAAATCTCTTTTTTCATAAAAGAAATGCTGTAAAATAAATCAGATAGTCTTGTAAAACAACACCAATATAGGCCCAGAAAGAATTACCTTAGATATTTTGTGTTGTAGACAACTTATTTCTACTCAGAGTAGACTAGTAGAAATTCATGGACCTAAGCTAATCAGATCTACTCATTTCAATTGGTCTACTCCAAAACTACTTCAATTGGTCTTTGAATAACATTGGATACAACCCCCATGGTAGGTAGGCATATAGATAGATAGATAGAGTTACTGTGTAAAGCAGTATAACCTTGATCAACAGCTTATGGAGAAGTAAATTGAAAAAGTGGTAAAAGGGAACAATGTGAGATGTCTTACATCTAGTAGCACTACACAGATTGTTGTGGTTTCATCTTTTTTTGGTTTTGTTTGTCTTTGTAATGATTTGGTCCTTTAATTAAATGGTGACATATTGGCTGTATATATATTTAGGGATCCCCCTGATGACCTATGTACTGAGCAATGTTCTTGATTTTCTTCCTTGGAGGCTTTTAAGGTTGGATGGCAATCTGTCATGTATGATCTAGTTTGAGATCCTTGTTATGCAGGGGGTTGGACTTGATGACCCCCAGGGTCCCTTCCCAGATACAATTTTAATATTCTGACTCTAGAAACAAACTGTTGCCTATTGTATCAGAAGGAGACCTCCATCACACACCCCTAGTAATGCTACAATGCTTAACAAGGTATTTACCCTCTTTACGTGAGGCAAGTGAATGAATGATTAAATGGGTGTGGTGCTTTAGTAAATAATAATATCTGCAGCATTGGGCAGGGGGCGACAGGCAACTCAACCAGCATTTGCGTCACTGATGTATGTCTGTCTCAAACGCATTGTATGTGTTTGTTGAAATTGGGCACCGTGTGGGAGAGATAACTATGACGAGCCCTGCCTACAGATGCCTCTGTAGGTTTGCTTAGATGGCGATGGCATCTAAACAAGATATATTTGTGTCCAAGGTGTTGGGCTCTGCCTGACGTTCTGTTGTACAGAATATGAGTTGGATTGTCTCAAAGAAACTTAAAAAAAGACTTAAGATTGACTTAAAAGAGACAGAAGGGAAAATGTGTTTTAGACTGACATCAGGACTAACTTTAACCTTAATTCTTATCAGGTATGAAAAGTAGCAGCAATAGCTGCTTTGCTATGTATTTCAATTTAATTTTAAATATGTCCAGAGCAGGCCACTAAATCTGGCCATGATGCTAACTAACCCTGAAGTGATGTGCACAGTTCTGGGAGCGAAAGGTTGCAGTGTATTATCTTGTGGGCTGGAGGCTTGGTGTAAAGAAAAGTGCATAATTCGTCAAGGGCAAGATGTGGAATCCTTGACGCTTCAATGTCTGTTTGCTAGGCTGGTTGTCTGCCAAAACCGTAGTATACAGGGGGAACCCAGATGCGTGCAACTTCACAGCTGTTGCCCTTGTCACAGCTGCCACACAGCCTTGACCTCGGTACTGAGGGAGGGTGTAGCCATGTGTCAAACAACCCATTTGATCAGTAAGGCACCAGGAAACCAGCTGGTCTTCTTTGTCCAGGAGGCAAGCACTAGGGAAGTTGTGGATCAGGCTGTCCAGATAGCGCAGGCTCCGATCATTGCGTCCCCAGTTTTCATTGAGCAGAGCTGAATGAGAGGAGTTTAGGCTGCCGAAGTGGAAGTGGCCACTTCTGTACCTGAAATGCAAAGAGAGGCAGTGATGGCGGTTGAGCAGACTGAAAGCATCCCTTAGGCTTAAAAAGTATTTTGTCACTATCCCCCGGAACAAAGGAACAGGAAGTTGCAAGAGAAACTCAGGAAGTGACCCTGTGACTTTCTCCTCCTGTTTTGTGGGCGGGACTAACACAGGACATAGCAATCAGATGTGGAGCTTTGTGTTGGGTTACAATTCACTGCTTACTGATTATGAGGAGGAATGTTTTGAGAATTCTGATGAAAATAGAAGCAGAAATTGCTGGTGTTCACCTAGTCAGCCCTTTTTCAGAACAGAATACAACCCAAAGAATACTGGATATTTGCTGATGTTATTTTCAGTCCACAAGTAATATGCAATGATATTGTTAAGAGTTGCAGAGGAGAGCTGAGGCCCTCCTTTCCCCTGGACCTAGGAAGTGTTAAAATATAAGTCAGGCTAGCTTCCTGTGCTGACGTGATCACCTGGCCATTAAGAGAACAAAGGATTAAGAGGCTTGGTGTGAGATGATAAATGGGTAGGGGCCCCCTCTCTCAACTAAATTTCAAAGGATGGTTGTATTTAAGGAAAGTGCAAGCCTTTAAATGGGAACTAAATTTAATTTCTCCCCCTCTCCAGTCAACAAACTCCCATCATTTAGATACCCCAGGGTGAGAGTGCACTCACTAACCGGCTCTGACAGTAGGCAGATGGGTCAGGATGCAAGATTGTCTGGTAGAAGTATGGCTTAAGATTGACACGTCTGGATTCTGCAATATCTCTGAGAGCTTCATATAAACCATATTGGAGCCCTGCACACAATGAAAATGAGATGTCAACCTGGGGGTGAGCAATTATATTTTCTAATGCTCTGTGTCTGCACCTCTCTTGCTATTGTATGATTATAGTGTTGTGTGCCAGCCAATCTTTGAGCAGTGCGAGATTCCAGGGGTTCCAGGCGATTACCCAGGGTTGGTGTTTCCTTTGCAATGAGGGACAGCAGAGACTGTGGTGTCTCTGTGGCATGTGGTTTATTTACACATATACACAACCTGAGCAGTGTTAACACCCCAAGAGGGACTTGTTTCCCCCATGGTCACAGCCTTCTATTCAAACAGAAATCAAACATTGCTCTCTCTCTCCCTCTCCCTCCCCCTCCCTCCCTCCCTCTCTCCCTCCCTCTCTCCCCCCAGCTTGCTAATGTGCTCACATCACTCTAACTCTCTGCTCTCAACTCAGCCTCTGCCCACCCATTTTCTAACTACCCACCCATTTTCCATCTCACACAGAGCCACTTCCTTGGTACCTCTCAATGTCTCATCACCTTACCAGGAAGCTAGTTTTGCTATTCCAGGAATGGAATAAGTAGAGCGTGAGGAGCTTTACCTTGAAGCTGAAAGGCCTTTCCCCAGTCAATGGCTTCTGCATTTTCCAACAGTGTTCGCCAGGCGTCTACATCCCAGTAGAAAGCAGTATGAAAGTTGGTGTAGTAATCCTGCTTATCTTTTACCACCTGCAGAACGTGGCACAGTCATTTGGCTATTGACAGGGCGCAGGTAGCGGGGGTTGGTTGGGTCTTATTAACGACGGAGAGCAGGAGCAAGAGAAAGGCAAAGGAGGCAGGAACAGGCCCAGCGCCACCACGGAGTGCGTCTCCAGCCTCAGAAGCTATTGTCTCTTGGGCTTTTTCTCACAGGTTCAGGGGACGGGTTATGGGAGAATTCTTACCTCCTTACGTGGGCGGGTAAGGACAACTTTAAACTCCGGCCAAGAGTCCACCACCACTTCGTGCTGAGCTGGATTTCTACGGTTGATGTGCATCACAGCTCCGTTGGCCTGCCAAGGAAAGGAGGGGAGTTAGCTAGAGGAAAAATCCATGTTGCTCCATGAGAAAATGGTAGGAATTGCCATTTGTTAAATTGATGGGGAAAGGGGACGGCAGTAGAGGAGCGAGAATTACCGGAAGAGCCTGGGGCTGGTGCCGTTGCAGCACAGTCTCCAGCAGCTTCAACTTGGAGGGGCAGGTCAGGATCTGCATGGCTGGCCAAAGAGGGGCTGGTGGCTACGTCAGGTTCCAGGAAAGATAACGTGGGTGGGAAGGAAGCACTTGAAGGGGACGAAACGCAGAAAGAAATGCATCGGACCCTTACACTCAGTGCTACCGGACAATCCACAAGCAGAATGACTTGCCATTTCTCATGAGATCTCTAGTACTCAAATTACTTCACTAATTATGTCCGTAGATCAGGGATATATGGAGTTGATTCCTATTCTGGCTGAGGACACCGACAGTGGCTGCCCCTCATTCAGACAGTCCCCAACTCCCCTTTGCAGCTCGTCAAACCATTTCCTCATTTTTCTAGCGTTGAGGCAGAGCTGAATTGGTAGGCAAGATGATTTGGGTCCCACTTATTTAGGGGGATTAGGTTGTCCCCTTCAGAGGTCCACAAAGACAGCTGCAGTGCTTACCTGAAGGGACACGTCTGCCTTTGAGAAGAAGGTAGCAGCCTATTGCAGGGCCACTGGCATGATATGGAATGCCATCCTTGCTGAGACAATTTATCCACTTAAGCATTTTTAAAAAAAATTCCTGAAGCAATAAGCCATTAACAGGCTGGTGCCTTGGCCTTTTTCCCAGTGTCTCAACAGAGAAGGAAGTTTGGCTGCAAAATGCTTTTGCTTGACTCAGATGGTCACAAGTCCAGAGAACATGAGAGATTTGGCATATACTATGACTTATGTCCAGGCTTCCATGCGCCCTTGGCAAGGAGCTGTATCATCAACTCTGAAGCCGCCCTGCTGGGCACTCCACCCCTCCAAGCCAGAGTCGAGGGGCGTGATATTGACGCCCCCCTGGGAGCGGGGGCCAACCTAACCAATCCCTAGAAAGCCCCTGCTTACACTTGGCCAAGTCTTCTCAACCCTGCACAGATCTACTTTGTTTCAAGTTCAGAGCAGGACAGCTAGATATTCATTCACCAGGGTCTCTTTCTCATTTCACTGCAATGTGGTAGTGGGATGAGCTCTGACAACATGCAAAAGTCAATCCAGAGTACACAGTGAGATGGTTCATACATAACTTTAAACCACAGTTAAAACTCAACTATGATTTAATGTTCACCTAAGGATGGAAGCAAGGGACGCAGGTGGCACTGTGGGTTAAACCACAGAGCCTAGGACTTGCTGATCAGAAGGTCGGCGGTTCGAATCCCCACGATGGGGTGAGCTCCCATTGCTTAGTCCCTGCTCCTGCCAACCTAGCAGTTTGAAAGCATGTCAAAGTGCAAGTAGATAAATAGGAACTGCTCCGGCAGGAAGGTAAACAGTGTTTCCATGCGCTGCTCTGGTTTGCCAGAAGTTGCTTAGTCATGCTGGCCACATGACCCGGAAGCTGTACGCCGGCTCCCTTGGCCAGTAAAGCAAGATGAGCGCCACAACGCCAGTCATGACTGGGCCAGTCATGACTGGGCCTAATCCTTACCTTTTAAGGATTGAAGCAAACCTGAGTAACAACTAGTTCTTCCTTTTGTGAGATGAGAAAGCCTTCCATAGAAGAAGGTGATTAAGCTGACCTGGTATGGGAAGAGGTGATGGGGGGGGGGCATAGCAGAGGAAGAAAAGGTTAACTCTTCTCTCTGCAGATGCGATTTCCAAAATTGCCCCTCTTCTGTTACAACTAGGTTTGGAAACAAAGCATACTACTGGCTCCAATGTAATTGTTGTGGGATGTTCTTCCTGGAAATTGCAGGAAGATGAAAGGTTAACTCTTCCGCTGGTGTGCTCTCCACAAAGTGCGCCCCGGTATTACGTTTTAAAAAACAGAAAATGCCTTTTACAAGTGTAATTGCTGGTGGGACTGCGGGTGGGTAGGGTTTAGAGTGAGTGTGTGGCTGCAGGTGAAATGTGAGCGGTTGTCAATGACAGTTTATAAGGTTTGCAAATATGCCCATGGTCCCAAAAAAGATTGGTCACCATTGCCAACCTGTGACTTTTGGGAGAACTCAAAAACATACGCAGTATATTGTGATATTTTGGTTGGCCTAAAGGTATTTATTTATGTATTTTTTATTAAATTTGTATACCCTGCCCTTCATCCATAGATCTCAGGGCTGCTCACAACATAAAAATACAATATAAATACACAAAATACATAATAAAATCAAGAACAAACAAACAAAACACAAACACACAAACCAATACCCCCCCTAAGTATTCAAAATGCTAGTATTTTACTATTATATCATTAGACCATTGCTTGGCTGGTTGCTCATTCTTGATATATGGCTTAAGGTATCTTAAGTGATATTTTTTAAAAAACCTATATGTATAAGAGAGGAACAGGAAACTCCAGGATTGGTGTAGTGATGGGTTTGTTTCTCTTTCATTCAGGGAGCTACTGAAGTCAAAGAGAGGAGATACTTTGGGACTCTCTCCTCCTCCCTTTACTAAGTTGAAGAATGTATGCAGATGTGACACAATTCAGATAATCTCTGGGAGCCCATATAGTCCAGAAAATTCTGCGTTTGGACATTATTCAAGGCAGTATGGCCATATACAGGGTACCCTGCCGCATAGATTTGCATGGACAGTGCCCTCATCACTATAGCTATGTAGCCCCTTCGGCGGTGGGATGGAAGGGTGTAGCCATGTATTAGTGCACCAAGAGGGTCCATGATGCCCCAGCTGATAGGATGACCATTGCTGTCCAGGATGCAGATACTGGGGAAGCACTTCACCATGTTGTCCAGGAACCGTCGACTTTGTTCGTTGCCTCCATGGGGCCATGTTTCATTTAGGAGGTCAACATGGGAGCTTTTCAAGGTGGAAATTGTGAAGCTGGGGTCTAGCCTGGAAGAAAAGACAGACAAGAACAAAATAGACAGAGATGTTGGAAGAGCCCAGGCACCACCTTTTTGGCTCAGATCATCTAGTCCAACACATGTTAACACTGGCCAGCAACCTGAGTAAGTCGCAAGCAGGAAACCATTTTGCTTTTGCACACATGGGCTGCTTTATGGTGTCAACATAGCCATTAATAGACAAAACATCTTTAGGAAACTTTGCTGTGCCAGCCAGGAGAAGGCAGACTTGGAAAGAGTGAATGCAAGGTTTGACCATCGTATTTTGGCTATGGAGATTCTCCAACTGGAAGCATCACAGGTTAACCAGTGCCTCAAGCAGAAAGGAAGAAAGGGGGGAGCAAGGTGGACACTTACTGGCGCTGGGGCATTTTGTCTGGGTTAGGGTTCAGGTAGGTGAAGTGGGGAGTTGCAGTCAGATGAATTTTCTTGGCGGCAGCAGCATCTTTAGAGACGTCATATATCCCATTCTGGTTCCCTGTAGAATAGTAAAATATTCAACAATGAAGAGAAAGATATTGTGTGTGTGATTTGAGGATAGGGCAAGAAGTTTTTCAGTGCATCAGGACCACAGTAGGGGGCAAAATGTTAAAGCCCCCTACCTGTCAGATGTGCAGGTGGATGCTCGTGAGTAACCAGGCAAGACTCTGACCTTTCTTTTTCAGGTTTTATTGGTGAAAACTATTTACAGTACATAAAGACACATTCTAAAAGGGTGTTGAATGTCAATAAGATCAACTAAAGCCCTGGTTAAAAAGGAACGTTTTTGCCTTGTGCCTAAAGGTGTATAATGATGGTGCCAGCGAACTTCCCTGGGGAGAGAATTCCATAGACAAGGAGCCACTACAATGAAGGCCCGTTCTCGTGTTGCGATGTGATGCCATTGCTGATTTGTGTGAATGTCACTCATGCCTAGTTTGGGCCTAAGGTGTAGTTACACCTTCTCTGCCTCTGCAGTCCTGAACAACAAGGAGCAAGGAATACTGACCATTTCCCCATCCCGCAGTCTGTATGTGGGATAGATATGATGAAAAGGGATTGGAATAGCCATAATGAGCACATGATAATTGTGGATTGGGTTGGCTTCAGTCTAATCCAGGGTATAGCCCTAGAAATCAAATAAAAATATATTCAAATGTTACCACACTGCTTAGCTACCTTTTATTTGCCATTTAAAAATTCACAGCCAAGGTGCGAAAAGACAGTTAGAAGGGACCACATAGGTAATCTAGTCCAACTGCCTGCAACGCAGGGATCTTTTGCCCAATATGGAGCTTTGAACTCGTGACCCTGAGATTAAGAGTTTCATGCTCTACCAACTGAGCTATCCCAAGTTTATTATCTTATTTTTTCTATGCTTGACTATTGCAGTTCTCTTCTTTCTATTTCCTCGGTGTCCTGTTCACCCAGACTTCTTAATTCAGCTGCCTGTGTGGTTCCTCCCATGTTTTGGTTTACCTACATTTCCTTTTGGTTACACTCCAGTGACTTCCTTTTCGTTAAAGGATCTCTTTGAAGTGATCACATACAGTATTTCCACTCTTTAGCTCTTTCTCTTTTCTTCTTTTGCCTTCCTCTCATTTCCACTCACTGATATTCTTCAGCTCCTGGCTAAAACTCCACGTACTCCTTGATTTCACAATTCCAGCTTTTCTCTCTCTTGCTTCACATTTCCTCCGGAAACCATCATGGCCTCCCAATATTCACATTGCTCTTTCCTTGCAAATGTTGAAGTAGCAGGTGAAAATGCCTCCCTCTTCCCAAATCTTTAAGCACTACTTTCTCTATCCTCTTCACGTTCCTTTTGAGTCCCTCCCTCCTTCTCAATGGGCTTCCGCTTTTTGACTTCATTTCTCAACAGCACTTAAGTGTGTGAGACACTTTATCAGAGGCATCACATCTCGTTTTCGGAAGTGTCACTTTGCCACTGCCACCACCATCCACTGGCAGAGAAGAGGCACAGGTATTGGTACTGAATTTGGGTGAGAGCTTGCTGGTGGGGGTGAGATCTCACTCCACAAGATTTCGTGCAGTTTTGACAACATCTCACTGGAAATCAGCACTGGGGCAAGCGAGGGTACCACCTTCGGGCATCCATTGCCTCACTCCGCCTGATGGCTGTGATGGTCCTGCAATTTATATTCAGTGGAGGCTGGTCTTTCAGGGTGAATGGGGCCGGCTTCATCAAGCGCTATCTGCCCACAGCCAGCTCCTCCCACCTGCTTTTTATTTTCATCCAATCTGGGGGGGGGGCACTTCTATCAGCTTCCTCCTCCTCAGTCTCAGTTTTGCCTCTTGTAGAAGGCAAATGCTGCCTATTATGGGTTCTGGATCCACCTATGTTGGTCTCCCTGCCTTCTGCCCTACCAGTTCCAATGAGAACCAGCAACCACAGTTTACATTAATTACAGTAATATCATTTTAAAGGGGGGAGGGGACTCTCTCATCTCATAACTTTTCCCTTAGTAAGAACTGCCTTTTACCATAGAGACGAAAGGTTTGCTTCCAGTTGACAGCATCTGTGTCCAGCAACAGTCTCCGGTACACATCAAGATCCCAGTAAAAGGCTGCATATATGTTTTTATACAAATCTGTATTGTCTGTATCAGCCTAAAAGAGAAAGAGATGGAACTCATTAGATAGGCTCCCTGCCATGCCCTTCTCTAACCAGTTCTTCTCAGGTTGCCAACTTTATTCTGGTAAAATTCCTGCGCTTTTAACTGCCTCCTGACACTTTATCAGATAAAGCTTTTCCTGATGTTGAGATGAAATGATGAGTGAACTTTCACCTGTGGGTCATTCCATGTCATGTCAATGCAGTCATGTCACCCACTGTCTCAGACTTTGATGAAACTTGGTGTACACCCTTCCCTTATGGTTGAAAGAAACCCCCTTAAATTTCCCCCCTCTATCTCAAATGGTTTTTGATTTTATAGCACTTCAAAGTTTTGTGAAATCTGCATTGTCTGTCCCTCTTGAGACCCTCAGCACATGTACATTTCATTTTTTTTCTCCATAACCAATGATCAGATCTCTTTGAAATCTTACACAGAGCTCAATAAGAGGATGATGATTTCAGGAAAAAAAAAAACACCAGCACTCAAAAGATTTTATAAATGCCTTAAAAAAATTATAAATGTATTTTGTTTGCTGGAAAAACCAAGTTTAGAAAACCTCAATTTTCAGCATGTGGAGATGATGGAACTCAAAGTTTGTGATGTTGAAAATTATTGCAAATACATGCCCTTTCTCAACAAAGAATGAAATTAATGGGTTTTTTATTCCTTGTAATGAAAATTTTACGTTTTTTGGACATCGTGGGGGGTGGAAATGGCTACTGGGTACAACTTCCCTACAATACATACCTGTAATAGAAAAAAATAATGGAAGAAAGTTGTTCAACTTAAAAATTAACATAATATTGGTTATTATAAGTTTCCCCCCAAAAGTAAAGTGCATACTTGTTTTAATTTGGGGATATTTGAATATGAAGTTGTGAAAATTGGCTATCAGGAAGTAATCCCATTGAATTTTCACAATGGATTTGCATAGATCAAACACAATTGATCAAAACCACTTAAACACTAGAAAAACTGATCATTGGTTATGGAGAAAAAATGAAATGTACATGTGCTGAGGGTCTCAAGAGGGACAGACAGTGCAGATTTCACAAAACTTTGAAGTGCTATAAAATTAAAACCATTTGAGATAGAGGGGGAAAATTTAAGGGGGTTTCTTTCAACCATAAGGGAAGGGTGTACACCAAGTTTCATCAAAATCCAAGACAGTGGGTGATGAAACCCTTGTTTTTTTGCACAAAATCCCCAAAGGCTACTACCTCTGTCCGTGGACGAGTCAGGACCGCTTTGCAATCTGGCCAAGAATCCACAATCACCTCATGGCCCACTGGGTTCCCACGGTTTATGTTCACGACTGCACCATAGACCTGTCAAAAGTCATAGGATGTCAGAGTTGGTGCTGCAGTTGAAGGAGGCAGCCTGGGAGAAATGTGTGGGGTCTGGTGTGTCAGGCTTGTTTCTGCTGCATGCCTTGAGTGGGGTGTCCTGATCTGAGCAAGCACAAGGGACAGGAGAATCTGTTGATTTCCCTTGGTGTT
This sequence comes from Podarcis tiliguerta, assembly GCF_965153285.1. NCBI lineage: Eukaryota > Metazoa > Chordata > Lepidosauria > Squamata > Lacertidae > Podarcis > Podarcis tiliguerta. The sequence goes on from NC_139534.1 coordinate 53,906,924, forward strand.
GCAGCTGAAAGAAGCAGCCGGAGACAAACATTTGAGGAGAGAATCGGTGGTGTGGCCCCTAATTCAGATTTTAATCTGCTGCATGAATCCCCACTGTTAGTGACTAGCCCTTGAATTGTATTATCTTGACTGAGGACTTCCTGTTTACCAGCTGATTAACAAAATCTAGGAGCCCACAAGGCCATGTCACATATTACACATACTTCTCACGAATCATAGCTCTCTGCTGAGCATATCAACATGATACACACATTTTCAAGCACCTGCTTGTTGAACGTAAAAACTTAAGGCATGCACCTAAAAATGAAACATATAATGATGTTCTTAGATTCAAAATGTGGAGTTTTGGAAAGATCAAGAGATGTTGACAGGAGCCTGCCCCCATTCCTAGTTCTTAACCCAGATTACAAAGCTCAAGATTACCACAACTGTCTGAGGGAGGTTTCTCTTCAGCAGCTTCTCCAGCAACTGCAACTTGGATGCACAGGATAGGATCAGCATAGCTTGGGAGGTGAAACCGATGGGCTGGTACCAGCAGAAACAATGCCTGTGATGAGCACCTGGGAGAGAGATCAGTTCTTTGCTGCTCACCAGAATCCCCAAACTGAGAAGTCTTTTGTCATTGAAGTGGCTTGGGCAACCCAGTCAGATGGGCAGGGTACAAATAATAAAATTATTTTTATTATTACTTATTTAACCCCTATGTCTACACCCCAGTGTCAGATGGCAACCCCCCCCCCCCGAGCTTCTAACTGTAACAGGAAACCCTCGCCTTCCTTCCAGCTCAATTCTGATAAACAAAAACCTTCTCTTGTGAACTACAGGCAAGAAGCTCTCTTATACTGCTCACCTGCTGTCCAAAACAGCAACACGGACCTTTGCAGTTGCAGTCCTCTTTCCAGCTTGGTAACTTTAGGGACTGCTATGATTAGGAGGGGGAATTTATACTAGAATGAGTGAACCATTAACATAATCGTTCCTTGCGATTGTAGCCACAGGCCTTGTGGGCTTGGATCCCACGGATGCAGAAGAATTGGCTGTGTTCCTGGATAAGAACGAGGTGGGTTTGCTTCAAAAGATTGGGAGAGAAGTGCTAGCTGCAGCTTCTTTCACCAGGATGAGTTGAAGGAAATATTGGAGGATTTGGAAAGCAAGCAAAGTCCTAGCTAAAGAAGAATGGCAACTTAAACTACAGTAGACCCTTCAGTTACATACCGCTCTGAATATGTAATCTTCGGGTTGCAAAAGCGGCAAACTTGGAAGTGTATTCTTCCAGTTTTTGCTGCTTGCGCATGCAGAAACACTCTGCACACTGGGTGTATATGCTCTATCGTGCTTTGTGCGTCCGCACAAGCGGCGCCTCTGGTTACGGATTCTTTGGGGTCTGCACGGACCACCGAAACAAATTAAATTCGTAACCAGAGGGTCCACTGTAAACAGTTAATGATCACCTGAGCAATATATGATTTACTGACAGTCCCTGTCATGCTGTTCAAATGATCCGTAAAACTGATCTTGAGTATTAGCGTGCTTGTGTGTTGGCATGAAGGTTGGACTCCGAAGAGGGTTCAGTCATTGGTTTAATCATTCTGTAACAAGTCTAACAGAACTACAGGGATTATACAAATAGTTCTGTTGTCAATTACAATTAGTGAACCATTGGGGAGGGTTTTGGTAGGGACTGGGATTGAAGTAAGTTGGTTTCCCCTCCATGGCTGCAAAACTTCCAACAACTTGCTTCTCTGATAAAGATACATTTCTCTTCCATCAGCTAGAATTGGCAGCTAGAATTGTTTCCATAACGTATTGGAAAGCAAATCTGATACTGACACTCTAAGAATATGTCAAATTTTAAATAAATCAACTTCGGGCTAGCCAGGAAAAAAACCTGTACTTGTACCAGGTTTGAAGAATATTGGGGCTACACCCAACAATTGCGAAATGACCAGCAAATTGCAATGTTGGGCTGCCTTTTTGTCTTGGAGAAATAATTCGTTCTTATGTCTGTAGGATGTATCTAAGATATTTTGTGAGGAAATATCTTTGAATGAATTGGATGGACTTGTACTTACATATCGACATAGAATGAATTATCTTAGATATTTTGTTTGGTAAATGTATATAAATAATCTGGTTGGCCATGATGAGAACAGGATGCTGGACTTGATTGACCCGATCCAGCAGGCTCTTATGTTGTAGTTTCTATGTGAAGCATAATTAAACTAGATATCTTTATTGATCTTCCAATTTCTGGAGGGATAAATTTTAAAACGAGGTAAAGGTGAGTAATGAGAGAATTCTTATATTTATTAGGAAAGGTCTACAGAGAGTAAACTAAATGGAAAAAACAATTGGAGAGAAAAACAATGCTTTCAACCCATGAGGATTTCTCTGAATCTTTTTTTCTTTTTTTGCAATGTTTGAATGCAATTTCTTTTATCACTAATGGAGAATGGGGAAAAAATGCAGTATAATTTTTCATTAAAGCACCAGTTCTCACTCTTGTTCTTTTCTTTGTAAGTTGCTTTGGGTTGCCCTGTGTAAGATAAAGTGACTAACAAATTTAGTAAATAATAATAATAATTTCAAATTTAAGGAAACATAAAAATAATAAAAGACAGCTGTATGTAAGTGTTGTTCAGTGAAATAGTCACTACATTTTCCTGTAAAATGAACTCCTGCTCCAGGCTGCACCGCTAAGTTCAAGAATTTTTAATGAACCAGAATTTGACCCACAACCCGCACTCAGGTTTTAAACACAAATTCCAAACCCTGACACAGGATCTTAATATCCTCACACCTTCTACTGCAACCAATAGACACTTTTTTGAAGCCTAGCAGCATGGAGGATATTTTCAATAAGTTGCATTTGACGTGTGGGTGTGGGTGTGGGTGTGCAAGTGTGTGTGGGGGTGTGGTTAACGCTTCCCAGTTGTGACTCCTGAACTCATCCTTCTCTTAATGCAATTGATTTTGGAAGAAGCCAATAGAAGCTTCCTTATCTCTGAAAGCTGTTACTCAGGTCTGCTTCCAGTCTTAGGAACCATAACTATGGTTTAAAGTTATGTGTGAACCAGTTCACTGTGTACTCTACATTGATTTATCAATACTTGCCACTGATGAAGAACCGGACAAAACATATTTGGCAATTTAAACTGTTGTTTATGCACAGCAGTTTGCAATGCTATACATTTTTCTGTTTTCCAATCAACTTTGTATTTTATTATTCTGCTCAAAAGTTATATGCTATGCACAACAATATATTGAGCAAAATTTGCAATGGGTAAACTAAAGTTCCCAGGATTCTTGGTATGTGTGAATATACTTTAAATGTTGGTGTGTCTACACAGCCTGAAATTAGGGATTTATTTAACACAGGTGCAAGAAGGTGTAACAGCTCAGTGCTCAAGATAGACCAAAAACATGGTCTTATATGAGCTACTGATGCTGCACCATGCTTTCAGCTACTCTGTTGTGGTCTTCCTGTTGATAAAAGCAGATTAGGAATGAGAAACCAAAGCTGAACACCCACCCCCTGTGTGTGTCTTGTCCAGCGTGGTCTGTCTAAGGGGTACTTTGCTTTGGGGAGCGAGGGAGGGTAGTGTCATGTATATGTTATACTAAATGGTTTATTCACTCCACAGAATTATTTCTTGGGTTGCAGCCACAGGCCCAGTGGGATGTGATCCGGATGATACAGAATAATCAGCTGATTCTCCGAATGAAAGATCCGCTTAGTAATGTTACAATGCTTAACAAGGTATTTACCCTCTTTACGTGAGGCAAGTGAATGAATGATTAAATGGATGTGGTGCTTTAGTAAATAATAATATATCTGCAGTATTGGGCAGGGGGCGACAGGCAACTCAACCAGCATTTGCGTCACTGATACATGTCTGTCTCAAACGCATTGTAGAAGGAGCAAGTGTGATAACTCACAAACAAGCACAAGTTCACAGCCATTTGCACAGAGCATATATTCCCCTTCAGTTCCCTATCCTTTCTCCTCCTCTTCAGGAGTCCTGCCCCATGAGTTCCCCTGAGCATGAACAGAAAGCTCCTGTCTTGGGACTATTGTGGACTCTTGGCACCCTTCCTAGGAAAGGGGGATGAGAAGCCTTGCATTCAGCGTGTTCAAGATGTGTTACAACCGAATGAGATAAGAGTCAGTTCTGTTCTTTTAGCGAGGTCAACTGCCCTGGGAAATTGTTCTATTCAGCTACCTTTGTTACAGCAGAGAAATGAGCAGATGCATAGCTAATACCTTTTAGCTGCTGAGAAAATGATTTTGAAAAGCTTTGAGAAGCTTTGAGCCTGCTTTGGGGGGGGTGACTTCGGGCCTAGGTGGGGCACCTGTCCTCACCGCCTTCAGTATGTGTTTGGTGAAACTGGGCACCTCTGTGGGATGGAAAAATATGACGAGCCCTGCCTAATGGTGCCTCTGTAGGTATACTTAGATCGCGATGGCATCCAAACAAGATATATTTGTGTCCAAAGTATTGGGCTCTGACTGACATTCTGTGGTACAGAATATGAGTGGGATTGTCTCAAAGAGTCTAAAAAAGACTTAAGATTGACTTAAAAGAGACAGAAGGGAAAATGTGTTTTAGACCAACTGAATATCCATCAGGACTAGCTTTAACTGAATTCGTATCGGGTATGAAAAGTAGCCGCAATAGTTGCTTTGCTATGTATTTCAATTTAATTTTAAATATGTCCCGAGCAGGCTACTAAATCTGGCCATGATGTTAACTAACCCTGAAGTGCACAGTTCTGGGAGCGAAAGGTTGCAGTGTGCCATCCTGTGGGCTGGAGGCTTGGTGTAAAGAAAAGCGCATACTTTCTCAAGGGCAAGATGTGGAATCCTTGACGCTCCAATGCCTGTCTGCTAGGCTGGTTGTCTGCCAAAACCCCACCAAACAGGGGGAACCCACATGCGTGCAACTTCACAGCTGTTGCCCTTGTCACAGCTGCCACACAGCCTTGTCCTCGGTACTGAGGGAGGGTGTAGCCATGCGCCAAACTTCCCACTGGATCACTAAGGCACCAGGAAACCAGCTGGTCTTCTTTGTCCAGGAGGCAAGCACTAGGGAAGTTGTGGATCAGGCTGTCCAGATAGCGCAGGCTCCAATCATTGCGCCCAATACTCCAGTTTTCATTGAGCAGAGCTGAATGAGAGGAATTTAGGCTGCCGAAGTGGAAGAGGCCACTTCTGTACCTGAAATGCAAAGAGAGGCAGTGATTGTCATGAGACAAAGGTTCTTGAGAGCAGAAGAAGCAGTAAGGCCTACAAGGCCTACACAATCATTCAAGCCTAAGCCTGCTAACTGTTAACAGCAAACTGCTAAGTCACTGTGACTCGTCACTCATCTTGGGTGAAGACTCATTCTCTCTGTAAAAGTAGCCAGCCTCTCTATGGGCCCTCAGTCAGAGAGCTGTATGGATTGTGTATGGAGTAGTCTGCAGAACAGTGCTGCTGTTGTTGCCATGTAAAGCTGAGGCAGACAGAGTGGCTCCAGGACTCTAGTGAATCAGTAACTAAGACTGTGCCTCTGGGTTGGGTTACAATTCACTGCTTACTGATTATGAGGAGGAATGTTTGAGAATTCTGATGAAAATAGAAGCAGAAATTGCTGGGGTTCACCTAGTCAGCCCTTTTCCAGAACAGAAAACAGTCCAATGAATACTGAATATTTGCTGTTGTTATTTTTGGTCCACAAATAATATGCACTCACTAACCGGCTCTGACAGTAGGCAGATGGGTCAGGATGCAGGAATGTCTGGTAGACGTATGGCTTAAGATTGACACGTCTGGACTCCGCAATCTCTCTGGCAGCTTCATATAAGCCATCTTGGTGCCCTGCACACAATGAAAATGAGATGTCAACCTGGGGGTGAGCAATTATATTTTTTAATGCTCTGTGTCTGCACCTCTCTTGCTATTGTATGATTATAGTGTTGTGTGCCAGCCCAGTCTTTGAGCGGTGCGAGATTCCAGGGGTTCCAGGCGATTACCCAGGGTTGGTGTTTCCTTTGGAATGAGGGACAGCAGAGACTGTGGTGTCTCTGTGGCATGTGGTTTATTTACACATATACACAACCTGAGCAGTATTAACACCCCATGGTCACAGCCTTCTATTCAAACAGAAATCAAACATTGCTCTCTCTCTCTCTCTCTCTCTCTCTCTCTCTCTCTCTCTTTCTCCCCCCAGCTTGCTAATGTGCTCACATCACTCTAACTCTCTGCTCTCAACTCAGCCTTTGCCCACCCATTTTCTAACTACCCACCCATTTTCCATCTCACACAGAGCCACTTCCTTGGTACCTCTCAATGTCTCATCACCTTACCAGGAAGCTAGCTTTCTATTCCAGGAATGGAATAAGTAGAGCGTGAGGAGCTTTACCTTGAAGCTGAAAGGCCTTTCCCCAGTCAATGGCTTCTGCATTTTCCAACAGTGTTCGCCAGGCATCTACATCCCAGTAGAAAGCAGTATGAAAGTTGGAGTAGCAATCCTGCTTGTCTTTCACCACCTGCAGAACGTGGCACAGTCATTTGCCTATTGACAGGACGCAGGTAGCGGGGGTTGGTTGGGTCTTATTAACGACGGAGAGCAGGAGCAAGAGAAAGGCAAAGGAGGCAGGAACAGGCCCAGCACCACCACGGAGTGCGTCTCCAATGGCTTTCCAGCCTCAGAAGCTACTGTCTCTTGGGCTTTTTCTCACAGGTTCAGGGGACGGGTTATGGGAGAATTCTTACCTCCTTACGTGGGCGAGTAAGGACAACTTTAAACTCCGGCCAAGAGTCCACCACTACTTCGTGCCGAGCTGGATTTCTACGGTTGATGTGCATCACAGCTCCGTTGGCCTGCCAAGGAAAGGAGGGGAGTTAGCTAGAGCAAAAATCCATGTTGCTCCATGAGAAAATGGTAGGAATTGCCATTTGTTAAATTGATGGGGAAAGGGGACGGCAGTAGAGGAGCGAGAATTACCGGAAGAGCCTGGGGCAGGTGCCGTTGCAGCACAGTCTCAAGCAGCTTCAACTTGGAGGGGCAGGTCAGGATCTGCATGGCTGGCCAAAGAGGGGCTGGTGGCTACGTCAGGTTCCAGGAAAGATAGCGTGGGTGGGAAGGAAGCACTTGAAGGGGACGAAACGCAGAAAGAAATGCATCGGACCCTTACACTCAGTGCTACCGGACAATCCACAACCAGAATGACTAGCCATTTCTCATGAAATCTCTAGTACTCAAATTACTTCACTAATTATGTCTGTAGATCAGGGATATATGGAGTTGATTCCTGTTCTGCCTGATGGCATCGACAGTGGCTGCCCCTCATTCAGACAGTCCCCAACTCCCCTTTGCAGCTCGTCAAACCATTTCCTCATTTTTCTAGCGTTGAGGCAGAGCTGAATTGGTAGGCAAGAAGATTTGGTTCCCACTTATTTAGGGGGATTAGGTTGTCCCCTTCTGAGGTCCACAAAGACAGCTGCAGTGCTTACCTGAAGGGACACGTCTGCCTTTGAGAAGAAGGTAGCAGCCTATTGCTGGGCCACTGGCATGATATGGAATGCCATCCTTGCTGAGACAATTTATCCACTTAAGCATTTTTTAAAAAAAAAATCCTGAAGCAATAAGCCATTAACAGACTGGTGCCTTGGCCTTTTTCCCAGTGTCTCAACAGAGAAGGAAGTTTGGCTGCAAAATGCTTTTGCTTGACTCAGATGGTCACAAGTCCAGAGAACATGAGAGATTCGGCATATACTATGACTTATGTCCAGGCTTCCTTGCGCCCTTGGCAAGGAGCTCTATCATCAACTCTGAAGCCGCCCTGCTGGGCGCTCCACCCCTCCAAGCCATAGTCGAGGGGCATGATATTGACGCCCCCCTGGGAGCGGGGGCCAACCTAACCAATCCCTAGGTATGCCCCTGCTTACACTTGGCCAAGTCTTCTCAACCCTACACAGATCTACTTTGTTTCAAGTTCAGAGCAGGACAGCTAGGTATTCATTCACCAGGGTCCCTTTCTCATTTCACTGCAATGTGGTAATGGGATGAGCTCTGACAACATGCAAAAGTCAGGATGTCCAACATCCCCAGTGAGGTAAAAGCTCCCTTTCAATCTGTTTCAGTAAGAATCCAAGAAAATGCACTCCAAGTTATACACCAGGGGTATATATATATATCTTCTGTCTTGGTGCCAAATTTTGATAAGTCAATCCAGAGTACACAGTGAGCTGGTTCATACATAACTTTAAACCACAGTTAAAACTCAACTATGATTTAATGTTCACCTAAGGATGGAAGCTTCGATAACACTGTCCAACCATCTCGTCCTCTCTCGTCCCCTTCTCCTTGTGCCCTCCATCTTTCCCAACATCAGGGTCTTTCCCAGGAAGTGTTCTTTTCTCATGAGGTGACCAAAGTATTGGAGGCAGTGGAAGACAGGAGTGCCTGGCGTGCTCTGGTCCATGGGGTCACGAAGAGTCGGACATGACCAAACGACTAAACAACAACAAAGGATGGAAGCAGACCTGAGTAATGACCAGTCCTTCCTTTTTAGAGATGAGAAAGCCTTCTATAGTAGGTGATTAAGCTGACCTGGTATGGGAAGAGGTGATGGGGGCATAGCTGAGGAAGAAAGGGTTAACTCTTCCCTCTCCAGGTGTGATTTTCAAAATTGCCCCTTGATATAAGCAAAAAAACCTGCTCCTTTTCCCTTATGGGGTACCCAAGAACCCATATAGAGTCCTTTTGTTGGTTCTCTATTGGTAGGAGAAAATAACAGAGACCAGAGAATATTGAGAAGTAAAGCAGCTAGTAAGCCTGATCTTTATTAACTGTTGTAACAGGGTGCTCCCCAGCACGCAGGAGAGAGAAGGAACCCAAGCCATGTGAGCAAGCCCTTATATAGACATTTTAAATGGCCCGCCCTGGAGTCCAGGACCAATCCCAGAAACATCATGCATACATCACAGAAGGGGTGTAGCCCAAGACCACCCCCCAGGTACATCATATCTACATCACAGAAAAGGCGGTCTACAACAGAAATCTGAGTGTGTTGTTTATCTCCTGTCTGGCAAGTTACCTGATTGCATTATCTGGGTTTTGTGTTTTTTTATAATATTTTTTATTAAGGTTTTTACATAAAAGGAAAAAAACAAAAGAAAAATACAAAATACAAAACAAAAAAAAATCAATACAGAAAAAACAAATAAAAACAATTCCATTTTCATAATATTCCTTGCGTTTACTTATTTCCCAGACTTCCCCACACCTCCCCTCACTGTATTCTAGTCCAAATATTTAATCAGCAAATCCCTTCCCTCTATCTTAACTTAATCTTTATCTTAGTATCTTAATATATCTTAATCTTATCTTAATATCTTAATATGTTAAACCTTTTAATTTTACCCCTTTTAACCTTAAAATTTTCCATACTCCTTCACCACTTCGTTGCTAATAACCTTTTAACCTCCATCCGATGTCATTCTAACATTCATTAATCTTATAATATTTCTGTAAATAGTCTTTAAATTTCTTCCAATCTTCTTCCACCGTCTCCTCTCCCTGGTCTCTGATTCTGCCAGTCATTTTTGCCAATTCCATGTAGTCCATCACTTTCATCTGCCATTCTTCCAGAGTGGGTAGTTCTTGTGTCTTCCAATACTGCGCAATGCGTGTTCTTGCTGCTGTTGTGGCATACATAAAGAAAGTTCTATCCTTCCTTAACACCAATTGGCCGCCCATGCCCAGGAGAAAGGCCTGTGGTTTCTTCTGGAAGGTGTATTTAAACACCTTTTTCATTTCACTATAAATCATTTCCCAGAAGGTCTTAATCCTTGGGCACGTCCACCAAAGGTGAAAAAAAGTACCTTCAATTTCTTTACTGCATTATCTGGGTTTTGGCCACTCTTTTGTTATTATAACTACTTAATTCCTGAATCTAGGTCACACGCTCACACCCTGTTCATATCTTGAATGTGCCCTTAAGACAGGATTTGTGAGGACAGGATTTGTGAGGAAAGAGACAATGGGGAGGTTTCCCACTTTGACCTTGCAGAGATTTATTTTTTTATATATGTCCTTAAAATTCTTATAACTCCCCTCTTCTGTTACAACTAGATTTGGAAACAAAGCATACTACTGGCTCCAATGTAATTGTTGTGGGATGTTCTTCCTGGAAATTGCAGGAAGATGAAAGGTTAACTCTTCCGCTGGTGCGCTCTCCACAAAGAGCACCCCTGGTATTATGTTTTTTTAAAAAAACGGAAAATGCCTTTTTCAAGTGTAATTGCTGGTGGGACTGCGGGTGGGTAGGGTTGAGTGAGTGTGTGGCTGCAGTGCAAATGTGAGCAGTTGTCAATGACATTTTATAAGGTTTGCAAATATGCCCATGGTCCCAAAAAAGATTGGCCACCATTGCCAACCTGTGACTTTTGGGAGAACTCAAAAACATGCGCAATATATTGTGATATTTTGGTTGGCCTAATGCAGGCATAGCCAAAGTCTGCTTCAGGGTCTAATCCGGCCCACCCCTGTGGCAGTTTATTTCCTGGGGTAAAATCCTCAAAAAAGCTCAGCAACTTCCGCCCTTAAAAAAGCTCAGCAACCTCAATCCTAAAAAAAAGGTCAACAACTTTGCATATCTTTTTTTTTTATTGTCTTAAGAAAATTATACAGACAGCAAAACGAAGAAGCCTAAATTAACATTGCCTCCTACCAATAAGAAATAATAATAACTATTACAATAATAAAAATACTAAAAATTAATTTACTTCCCCTTTTAAATTTCTATTCTGGTTACCATATATTACTATTCTATAAGAATCTATTATATCCTTTGCTGTCCCATATATTATTTTACTTCCTGAATTCAATCTAACCCTCCCCTCCTCCCCTCTTCTTCCTGTCATAAGATTTCCTCCCCCCCCCCCAGTTGCTTTAATAAGATAGAATAACATGAAAACTGTAAAATTATAATTACTTCTTTTGTCCTTACACGCTTAACAATTGCCTATTAAGAGTTCTGCTTTAACACCATAATTCTTCATGTATTCCCCTATGCATTCCCATTCTGTATAACGTTTTTGTTTGGAGCAGCCCCTGAGTGATGCAGTCATTTTTGCCATCTCTGCAAACTCACAAATCTTAATTTGCCATTCTGTCAGTTGTGGTACTTTTTCTGTTTTCCTATATTTTGCCGTAAGTATTCTTGCGGCTGCAGTTATATAAAAAAATTTGTTCCTTTTGTCCTTGGGGATGTTGTTTGTTAATAGACTCAATAAGTATGACTGCTTTTTTTGAAACAGAGCTCCTGAGGATCTCTTCATTTATCTCATTCCAAAATTGTCTTACCACCTTGCATCCCCACCATCAACAACTTTGGTTGGCCCTTATGGCTCTTCACTTAATCAAATCTGGCCCTCTTTGAAAATTTTGGACACCGCTGGCCTAATGGTATTTATTTATGTATTATTTATTAAATTTGTATACCCCACCCTTCATCCATAGATCTCAGGGCGGCTCACAACATAAAAATACAACATAAAAACACAAAATACATAATAAAAGCAAGAACAAACAAAACACAAACACACAAACCAACCAACACCCCCCCCCAAAAAAAGTATTGGAAATACTAATATTTCACCATTATATCATTAGACCATTGCTTGGCTGGTTGCCCATTCTTGATATATGGCTTAAGGTACCTTATGTGAAATATTTTTTAAAATCAATATGTATAAGAGAGGGACAGCAAACTCCAGGATTGGTGTAGTGATGGGTTTGTTTCTCTTTCATTCAGAGAGCTACTGAAGTCAAAGAGAGGAGATACTTTGGGACTCTCTCCTCCTCCCTTTACTAAACTGAAGAATGTATGCAGAGATGACACAATTCAGATAATCTTTGGAAGCCCATATATTCCAGCAAATTCTGCATTTGGACATTATTCAAGGCAGCATGGCCATATACAGGGCACCCTGCCACATGGCTTTTCATGGACAGTGCCCTCAACACTATAGCTAAGTAGCCCCTTCGGCGGTGGGATGGAAGGGTGTAGCCATGTATTTGTGCACCAAGAGGATCTGTGATGCCCCAGCTGATAGGATGGCCATTGCTGTCCAGGATGCAGATATTGGGGAAGCATTTCACTATGTTGTCCAGGTACCGTCGGCTTTGTTCGTTGCCTCCATGGTGCCATGTTTCATTTAGGATGTCAACATGGGAGCTTTTCAAGGTGGAAATTGTGAAGCTGGGATCTAGCCTGGAAGAAAAGACAGACAAGAACAATATAGACAGAGATGTTGGAAGAGCCCAGGAACCACCTTTTTGGCTCAGATCATCTAGTCCAACACATGTTAACACTGGCCAGCAACCTGAGTAAGTCGCAAGCAGGAAACCATTTTGCTTTTGCACACATGGGCTGCTTTATGGTGTCAACATAGCCATTAATAGACAAAACATCTTTAGGAAACTTGTAGTGCCACCTTTGGTGCTTTGCTGTGCCAGCCAGGAGAAGGCAGACTTTGAAAGAGTGAATGCAAGGTTTGACCATTTTCTCCAAATGGAAGCACCACAGGTTAAGCAGTGCCTCAAGCAGAAAGGAAGCAAGGGGGGAGCAAGGTGGACACTTACTGGCGCTGGGGCATTTTGTCTGGGTTAGGGTTCAGGTAGGTGAAGTGGGGAGTCGCAGTCAGATGAATTTTCTTGGTGGCAGCAGCATCTTTAGAGACATCATAGATCCCATTCTGGTACCCTGTAAAATAGTAAAATATTCAACAACAAAGAGAAGGATATATGTGTATGTTTTTTGAGGATAGGGCAAGAAGTTGTTCAGTGCATCAGGACCACAGTAGGAGGCAAAATGTTAAAGCCCATCTTCCAATTTGACACCTGATATCGACATTTTAAAAGCATTCATATTATTATTATTACTATTATTATTGGGGCAAGCGAGGGTACCACCTTCGGGCATCCATTGCCTCACTCCGCCTGATGGCTGTGATGGTCCTGCAATTTATATTCAGTGGAGGCTGGTCTTTCAGGGTGAATGGGGCCTGCTTCTTCAAGCGCTATCTGCCCACAGCCAGCTCCTCCCACCTGCTTTTTACTTTCATCCAATCTGGGGGGGGGGGCACTTCTATCAGCTTCCTCCTCCTCAGTCTCAGTTTTGCCTCTTGTAGAAGGCAAATGCAGCCTATTATGGGTTCTGGATCCACCTATGTTGGTCTCCCTGCCTTCTGCCCTACCAGTTCCAATGAGAACCAGCCACCACAGTTTGCATTAATGACAGTAATGTCATTTTAAAAGGGGGGGGGGACTCTCTCATCTCATAACTTTTCCCTTAGAAAGAATGTCTTCTACCAAAGAGACGAAAGGTTTGCTTCCAGTTGACAGCATCTGTGTCCAGCAACAGTCTCCGGTACACATCAAGATCCCAGTAAAAGGCTGCATATATGTTTTTATATAAATCAGTATTGTCTGTATCGGCCTAAAAGAGAGCGAGATGGAACTCATTAGGTTAGCCTCCCTGCCATCTCCTTCTATAACCAGTTCTTCTCAGGTTGCCAACTTTATTCTGGTAAAATTCCTGTGCTTTTAACTGCCTCCTGACACTTTAACAGATAAAACTTTCCCTGATGTTGAGATGAAATGATGGGTGAAGTTTGACCTGCTCTAATGCCAAAGGTGCCCTCCTAACAGGGTTGTCTTTAGCAGATGCAGCGCCAGGGTGCAAATATCCTCCCAGTGCCCCCAAATTACCACGGATGGTGGGGGCGGGGGAAGTGCGCACTGCCAGCCTTGGGGGGGGGGGCTAACTCTCCCACACGCTACTGCGGGAGAGCAATCCCCACAGAGGCTGTGTACCCGCCAGCCATATTGATGGCGGGGCACAGCTTCCATCCCAAGCCTCTGCGGGCACAGGTGGCAGGTGTGCAGGGAAAGGGGAGGCCGCCGGCTAAACCACACAGCTCCCCCACTTGCTGGGGCGGCCCTGAGAGGCCGGTGCCCTGGTGCAATGCACCACTAAGGTGAAAGGTGGCTCTGCTTCCTAAACAAAAGCCAACATCCCCTTTCAGTTTGAGCCTGGCTTAGAGGAAGTCCGAGCACAGAACACGCAGCATTTCCTGCTGACATCCCATAAAGCACCTCCCACAAAATCCCCAAAGACTACTACCTCTGTCCGTGGACGCGTCAGGACCACTTTGCAATCTGGCCAAGAATCCACAATCACCTCATGGCCCACTGTGTTTCCATGGTTTATGTTCATGACTGCACCATAGACCTGTCAAAAGTCATAGGATGTCAGAATTGCTGCAGTTGAAGGAGGCAGCCTGGGAGAAATGGGTGGGGTCTGGTCAGAGAAAAAGTGGTGTGGTGTGTCAGGCTTGTATCTGCTGCATGCCTTGAGTGGGGTGTCCTGATCTGAGTGAGCACAAGGGACAGGAGAATCTGTCAATTTCCCTTGATGTTACAGCTGAACGAGGCAGCCTAAGAAAAACGTTTGAGGAGAGAATCGGTGGTGTGGCCCCAAATTCAGATGTTGATCTGCTGCATGAATCCCCACTGTTAGTGACTAGCCCTTGAATGGTATTACCTTGACTGAGGACTTCCTGTTTACCAGCTGATTAACAAAATCTCGGAGCCCACAAGGCCATGTCACATATTACACGTATTTCTCACGAATCCTACCTCTCTGCTGAGCATATCAACATGATACATACATTTTCAAGCACCTGCTTGTTGAACGTAAAAACTTAAGGCATGCACCTAAAAATGAAACATATAATGATGTTCTTAGATTCAAAATGTGGAGTTTTGGAAAGATCAAGAGATGTTGACAGGAACCTGCCCCCATTCCTAGCTCTTAAACCAGATTACAAAGCTCAAGATTACCGCAACTGTCTGAGGGAGGTTTCTCTTCAGCAGCTTCTCCAGCAACTGCAACTTGGATGCACAGGATAGGATCAACATAGCTTGGGAGGTGAAAGCTGATGGGCTGGTACCAGCAGAAACAAGGCCTGTGATGAGCACCTGGGAGAGAGATCAGTTCTTTGCTGCTCACCAGAATCCCCAAACTGAGAAGTCTTTTGTCATTGAAGTGGCTGGGGCAACCCAGTCAGATGGGCAGGGTACAAATAATAAAATTATTTTTATTATTACTTATTTAACCCCTATGTCTACACCCCAGTGTCAGATGGCACAGCTCCCCCTGGGCTTCTAACTGTAACAGGAAAGCCCTCCTCTTCCTTCTAGCTCAATTCTGATGAACAAAAACCTTCTCTTGTGAACTACAGGCAAGAAGCTCTCTTATACTGCTCACCTGCTGTCCAAAACAGCAACACAGACCTTCGCAGTTGGAATCCTCTTTCCAGCTTGGTAACTTTAGGGATTCCTTTGATTAGGAGGGGGAATTTATACTAGAGTGAGTGAACCATTAACATAACCGTCCCTTGAGATTGTAGCCACAGGCCTTGTGGAATTGGATCCCACGGATGCAGAAGAATTGTCTGTGTTCCTGAATAAAAATGAGGTGGGTTTGCTTCAAAAGATTGGGAGAGAAGTGCTAGCTGCAGCTTCTTTCACCAGGATGAGTTGAAGGAAATAATGGAGGATTTGGAAAGCAGGCAAAGTCCCAGCTGAAGAAAAATGGCAACTTAAACTGATTGAATATGCGCAGCTTGCGGACCTACCATATAGAATAAGAGAACAAAAAGAACATACATTTAAAGATGATTGGAAAATGTTTATTGAATATATGGGGGAAATTATGTACATTTGAAAACGTGGGCAGCATTAAGATAAATCCAACAGTGCAAATAAGGTTTGATGGAAGTAATAATGGCAAACTGAATGGTTTAGTTTATATAAAATATGCAGGGATTTATGTTATGCAAAGTAAACCATGGAAAGACAAGAAGGGTAGTCACTGATATTTTAAGGTTGTTTAAATGAATATTCTAAAATGTAAAACAGAAAATTTAATAAAACTTATACAAAAAGAAAGAAAGAAAAGAATTGAGGAGCCATGACTCTAGTGCAGCATTGGGGAAACTCAGGCTCACAATAGTTAATGATCTCCTTATCAGTATATGATTTACTGACAGTCCCTGTCATGCTGTTCAAATGATCTGTAAAACGGATCTTGACTATTAGCATGCTTGTGCGTTGGCATGAAGGTTGGACTCAGAAGAGGGTTCAGTCATTGGTTTAATCATTCTGTAACAAGCCCAAACGACAGGGCTTTTTAAAATAAGTCTGTTGTCAATTACATTTAGTGACCCTTTGGGGAGGGTATTGGTAGGGACTGGGATTGAAGTAAGCTGGTTTTCCCTCCGTGGCTGCAAAACTTCCAACAACTTGCATCTCTGATAGAGATACAGCTAGAATTGGCAGCTAGAATTGTTTCCATAAAGTATTGGAAAGCAAATCTGATACTGACACTCTAAGAATACGTCAAATTTTAAACAAATCAACTTTGAGCTAGCCAGAAAAAAACTGTACTTGTACCAGGTTTGAAGAATACTGGGGCTACACCCAACAATTGCGAAATGACCAGCAAATTGCAATGTTGGGCTGCCTTTTGGTCTTCGATCGTAACAGACATCAAATGAATTGTTTCTCTATCTTAGATATTTTGTGAGGAAATATATTTGGATAAATTGGATGGACTTGTACTTACATATTGACATAGAATGAATTATCTTAGATATTTTGTTTGGTAAATGTATATAAATAATCTGGTTGCCATGATGAGAACAGGATGCTGGACTTGATTGACCCGATCCAGCAGGCTCTTATGTTCTAGTTTCTATGTGAAGCATAATTAAACTAGATATCTTTATTGATCTTCCAATTTCTGGAGGGATAAATTTTAAAATGTAGTAAAGGTGAATAATGAGAGAATTCTTATATTTATTAGGAAAGGTCTACAGAGAGTAAACTAAATGGAAAAAACAATTGGAGAGAAAAACAATGCATCCAACTGATGAGGATTTCACTGATTTTTCTCTCTTTTTTTGCGATTTTTGAATGCAATTTCTTTTATCATTAATGGAGAATGGTAAAAAAAATGCAGTATAATTTTTCATTAAAGCACTAGTTCTCACTCTTGTTTTTTTCTTTGTAAGTTGCTTTGGGTTGCCCTGTGTAAGATAAAGTGACTAAGAAATTCAGAAATAATAATAATAATAATAATAATAATAATAATAATAATAATAATAATTATTTAAGGAAACATAAAAATAATAAAAGACACCTGTATGCTGTTTGTAATTGTTGTTCTGTGAAACAGTCACTATATTTTTCTGTAGAAATGAACTCCTGCTCCAGGCTGTACCCCTAAGTCCAAGATTTTTAAATGAACCAGAATTTGACCCACAACCCGCACTCACGTTTGAAACACAAATTCCAAACCCTGGCACAGGATCTTAAAATCCTCACACCTTCCACTGCAACCAATAGACACTTTTTTGAAGCCTAGCAGCATGGAGGAAATTTTCAATAGGTTGCAGCTAAGGTGTGTGTGGGGGGGGGGGGGTAACACTTCCCAGTTGTGACTCCTGAACTCATCCTTCTCTTAATGCAATTGATTTTGAAAGAAGCCAATAGAAGCTTCCTTATCTCTGAAAGCTGTTACTCAGGTCTGCTTCCACTCTTAGGAACCATAACTGTGGTTTAAAGTTATGTGTGAACCAGTTCACTGTGTATTCTGCATTAATTTATCAGTATTTGCAACTGTTGAAGAACCGGACAAAACATATTTGGCAATTTAAACTGTTGTTTATGCACAGTAGTTTGCAAAGCTATGCATTCTTCTGTCTTCCAATCAACTTTGTATTTTATTATTCTGCTCAAAAGTTATATGCTATGCACAACAATATATTGAGCAAAATTTGCAATGGGTGAACTAAACTTCCCAGGATTCTTGGTATGTGTGAATATACTTTAAATGTTGGTGTGTGTACACAGCCTGAAATTAGTGATTTATTTTCAACACAGGTGCAAGAAGGCACAGCTCCTGAGCTTATAGGAGTGCTCAGTGCTCAAGATAGACAAGAAAAACATGGACTTATATGAGCTACTGATGCTCCACCATGCTTTCAGCTACTCAATTGTGTCTTCCTGTTGATAAAAGCAGATTAGGAATGAGAAACCGAAGCTGAACACCCACCCACTGTTTGTGTCTTTTCCAGCTTGTTGTGTCTAAGGGGTGCTTTGCTTCGGGGAGTGAGAGATGGTAGTGTTATGTATATGTTATACTAAATGGTTCATTCACTCCACAAAATTGTTTCTTGGGTTGCAGCCGCGGGCCCAGTGGGATGTGATCCGGATGATCCAGAGTAATTGGCCGATTCTCCGAATGAAAAAGAGGCGAGTCTGCTTCCATAGAACGGGAGATGAGTGCTTGCTTCAGGGGAAGCTTCTGCCGGCTGCAAGCGTCTCCCATCAGGTGGTGCTGAAGGAGATCGCGGAGGAGCAGGGATCGAGGGAGAGGACCACCGCCGCTGGAGAAGAGGAAACTGCTCTCTAGTTCGGTGATTTTGGGAAAAACTGTCTCCAGGTAAAGCATTTATTTTCTGCTCAGGTTCCCCACTCCTTGCCTAGCGCAGCAGGCAAGTTGCTATGGCGGCGTTTCCACGTTTGGACGCCCAGCTCCTTTCTTGGTCCGTCTCCAGATCAGCGTTTTGGCCCGGACATGCCCGGCTTCCTCCGCTGTCGCCGCCTTGAACGCAAAGCGAAAGCAGCGCTGCCATTGGTCGATCCGTGCGAAAACAACAAGCGGCTGCTCCGGGGAGACCCAGAGCGGCTCCGAGGGAGAGGGGGAATCGGGAGCGGTTAGTGCCCGCAGTCCTCGCATCGCCCCCAAGAGACATTGCGGGGGAGCACCGACAGCCCCCGGCGCAGCTCCTGGTAAGGACGCAGCTGCTTCTAGAGATCTCGCGGAGCCGTTTTTCCGGGGTGACAGGAGGAGAGAGACCCTCCCTGCCCTTCCGCGTTTGGGCATTAGGGGAGGGAACTCAAGGGGGCGACTCGAAAAGGCTGCGGGGGGGGGGGCGTCTGGAAGGGAAGGGGCCAAAATCTGGAACGCGGCTGCTATAAAAGGAACAAGAGGGATCTATCTGTTCAGGGGGGTGAGAGGGAGGGGATCATTTTGATCCCCAGGCCTCTTGGGTGTGGGGGAGAATAACCAGTGGTTACAGCAGGAACCGGGGAATCTGTTCTCGAGGTCTGGATGAGGAGAGGGCCGAGTCGTGCATTGCTTTGATGGCTTCAGGAGGAAGCAGAGTCCAGGATGGGGACCGCAAGGGATTCTGTCGCACTTCTTGACAGAGGAATAGCCTCCTGCTCAGGGAAAGCACTTTGCCCTGCCTTGGAGTCGGGCTGAGAATTTTTCAGTGTCAACACACAGTCCTGGAAAATGCAAAGGCATTTATAGTGGAGGGTCTCTGACCATGCACAGAATATACTTCCTTCTCCTTTACATAAACTTAGGCTCTTTAATGTGTTTGGAGGCAAAGAACTTCCACATGGGAGAAGGCCATCAGCTAGGAGAGTCCAGACGCCTTTTTGCAGGGTTTTTTCTCCCAGAAATAAAGTCGTTTTGACTGGTAGCTGGTATTAGGACAGCAGGTTTGGAGATTGAAGGTCCTAGTCAGCAGCTTGTCTAACAGTCTCTGCTTCTCCTCAGCTCCTTGTTTGGAGCAACCTGTTAATGCTCTGTGAGCGTTGCCACATGGAACCATGGGCAGGAAACGGCTAATCACAGACTCCTTCCAAGTGGTGAAGAAGAGGAAAAGAGACAGTAAGGAAACAAAGAAGGCTCAGAGCCCACTCCATGGTGAGTATTGCTAGGAAGGGATGCGTGAATTTCAGCAGCACCTGGTGCGACACAAAAATTCAGCACCCCTCACCTCTCTCACTTCATTCTAAATCATACTTTCAGCATTCCCTGCAGCACTCCCAAGGCTCCGTGCCCAGTGCAACCAATTTGGTCGTGCTCCCTTAAATCCTTTTTCTTCTTTGGCGATCTCTCGTAGCCGAGTAAGATTGTCTTCCAAGAACACAATCTTAACAGTGAGTCCGTAAGCGACTGTGCGGCCAATTCTGGATCCACACATCCTTCCACAGTGGAAACATAGGCTTCTAGGTGGGAGTTGATCATGGTGAGGGTTTGCCAAATGTGTCTTCCTCTTATTGTGTTTTTCCCTTTCATCCTGAGTTCAAGCATCTTCAAAGTTCATGACACCTTTGGTAAAGGCTGTTCTCCAAGTGGAGCGCTCACAGGCCAGTGTTTCCTAATTGTCAGTTTTTATACGTTTTTAAAAATTTGCCTTGAGGGAGTCTTTAAACCTCTTTTGTTGATCACCAGCATTACGCTTTCCATTTTAAGTTCAGAATAGAGTAGTTGCTTTGGAAGATGATAATCAGGCATCCGCACATGACCAGTCCAACATAGTTGATGCTGAAGAATCATTGCTTCAGCACTGGTGATCTTTGCTTCTTCCAGTACACCGGCATTAGTTCACCTGTCTTCCCAAGTGATGTGTCAAATTTTTTGGAGATACTGTTACCATTTGCCGATCGCCATGGGAGTTTTATGGGTTTGTGTTTGGTATGGGTTTTTGGAAGATGCTTGTACGTGAATTTGTTTCATGTGTGTAGTTCAGTGCACGCTGACCAAAGCACAGTCTTCGCAGTAAGGCTCTATCTTATCTGCCTTCACAGCTGATGTAACATGCCACTTGTTATCTGCCACCTGCTCTGTTGTTGAGGACTTCTTGGATCATTCTTTGTCTAGCTCCTCCCCTTTGACCTTGCCACCTTGGGTGACCCTGTTGGGAGTACAAGACTCCCGACGGCTTCGCTCACAAGGGTCATAGGCATGTGCAAGCCCACTCACCACAAGGTGACACCTCTGCTACCAATAGGTAGATAATCTGAATGGGGGGAAAGGGTGAAAATCCAGCAGCTTTAGGTGGGGAGTAGATGGATGCCCATTGGAGTGGCCCTTGAGATTTGCAATACATCAGTTCTTGCAAACTGTTTCCCTGCACGGTCTTATTTTGGTCGTCTCCTAGGTTGTTTGTTGGATCTGCACATAACTCAATACCACAGTTATGCAAGTGAGGGTTAATCAGTAATAGGCTTGCCACTTGCTTAGCTAGCAAGTTGCTATAGTACAGTGGTGATGAACTGTTGCACAGGATTGCTGTGAAAGTGAAGTATTTGAAAAATCATTTAGCAGGAAGTAAAATTATATGAAACATATACTCCCAAAAGGTTGAGAACCCTCCACAGAAGAGGAGCATTCTCAATGAGCAATGGATTAATTATGTTAGTGTTGTTTCCTTCAGTCAGCACATGTTGTGTGTGTTCATATTTACATGAGATCGAAGTGTGGGTGAAGAGATGCCAAAAAAACACAGGCAAAGTTATACGGGTTGTAGAGCAAGCCAGAGATAACTAATGTAATGGTGTTGGCTAAAGAATTATGTTAACCCTTTCCTGCACACTCATTTCATACAAGGGCTCTCCATAATGCAGTGATAATCATCCATTTCTCTCTGATCAGACGCAGTGACAGTCCAGGAAGTCCAAGATGCTGCACATCCAGACCAGCTGGAGACACTAAAGCAATTTGACCTCAGCTGGCAGTACGGCCCCTGTACAGGTAAGAACTTCCAATCATGCTGCTACTACAACTGAGCCAAAGTACACATCACTGCAATGAAAGCATAGGTTTTCCCTGCCTCCCTCCATGCACAATTTTATATATACAGTGGTGCCCCGCAAGACGAATGCCTCGGAAGACGAAAAACTCGCAAGACAAAAGAGTTTTCCGTTTTCTGAGGTGCTTCGCAAGACGGATTTCCCTATGGGCTTGCTTCGCAAGACGAAACGTCTTGCGCCTTTTTTTTTAAAACCGCCAATGCATTCCTATGGGAAACCGTCAATATGCATTGGTGCTTCGCAAGACGAAAAAACTCGCAGAACGAATTAATTTCGTCTTGTGGGGCACCACTGTACCTCCATGGGGCAGGGACCAGTCTCCCTATGCTCTATTAAAGTGTTACATTATAATTAGTGGGAGCATACCAGGAAAAGGGGACTCCTAGTTAATTCTCAAATTCATCTAGCGGCAATAGACTTGCAAGGAAGGTGGTTGAAGATCGCTGGTGTTGAAGAGGCTACTTTGACCTTTTTCCCCCTGACAGGAATCACCCGTTTACAGCGCTGGGAGAGGGCAGAGTTACTGGGTCTCAACCCCCCTGTTATGGTGCGGGAATTGCTAGAGAAGCACAACAAGGATCCCCTCGTTACATACAGGTTAGTATGGAAAAGCTGCTCTGTCCTTCTCAGGCACTGGATGGAAGCATCTATTCTAGGGTAATGAGATCTGGAAGAGGAAGACTATTGAGGTTGGGCTTGGTGGTGCAAGGCCATGGCAGTGCTAAGCAGGTCACATGATAATTTGGCTAAGCTCTGGGCATCTTTTATTCACAACTGTATGAATGAGGAGTAACTCTATTGCAAGAGGAAATACACAAAAAGAACTGGGCAAATGGAAGTATGAGCTCAGCAAAGGTCAAGTAAAATCCATAACTCACCTATTGGGGATTAGAATAGGAAAGGGATCAGTAGCCAAGAACAAGCAGTTCTCCTTTATTTGCAGCTTCCGCCAGGGTGTTTGGTAGACTGTCCTGGCCATTTCATGGTAGGAAGTCCTAGTGGCTGAGATTGTCATGAAGCAGAGGCGCTTACGAAGTTGACATTTGGCAGTCAGCTTGCATGTTGTGTGAGAACCTTGCCGAAGAATGAGATTTTTGCTTCACCTTTGCTGTACTTCCAACCCACAGCATTTACTATGACTCCATTTGAAGCATTGAGCACTGAAGCCTTAGTATGTATTTACAGTTTACTTGCTTTAGGAAGCACAGAGTAGCTTACATGGGGCTTCCTTGTCTCACATCTAGACATGACTTTGGTCCATCATTCTTATGCTCACTAGAGTCTCTGAAAGCAGCTCAGGGCCCAACAAATTTTTTAAAGGGTTAAAAAGGCTTACATGTAAGAAATGTGAACACATTCAGTAGCAGGTATTCCCACTTATCCTTTCCCCCACTTCCTTCCTATGTATTCCTTTTCCTACTCGCCACCTTCTCTCTGGCCAATGACTTCCTAGAATTGAAAGCTGAGAGCTGAGGCCTCCTCACAGATCATTTTCTTATACTGACTGTAAAACATGCACCATTGCTGCTGTTGTGCTGTCCATGCCTGCTGTTTGGCACAGTAGGTGGAGGAGGCATGTAAGATGCAAAGTCAGGATTCTTTCAGACAGTAACCATGTTCCATATGCTTCCCTTGCAGCCTGTGGCATGGATATTGCCTCTGAGAGGAAAATGTGATGGTATCTCAGCCTGAGAAGTCCCTGAGTTTTGACATTATTGGATAACTTTTTCATTCCTATCATGGAGATTCTGTGCTTGGATGTAACAGCCCTAAAAAGATGCCAAGGTCTACTAGCTGGTCTCCACTTATGGAGCACTTAGATGGCTGAGGTCAAATGAAGGTGAGGATTGATTTGGATCAATATGCTGTGCTGGGGAAAAGAATCCCCAAAACTGAGTGACTAGTTCTCGGAAGCCAAGCTTAGTATAGCACTGCATCCTGTTTATTTTACTGTTGTGTGCTCTTTGCAAACTTGCTTGGTTTGTTGAATTGGCTTTCAAGTTAATTGACTGAGAAATAAAACACTTGCACATCTAACAGCTACATGTGTCAATGGGGCCACATCTGAATACTTTGTGACACATTATTCTCCCCACCCTGCTCAAGGAAGATGTACAGACTCTTCAACTCCATCACCAACAGAGAGATCTATTGCATACCTCCCTGCCTGCTGCCCAGCTGAACAGCACTATGAATCACTGAATAGTGTGCCCTCCCCCCCACAACTGAAGTGCTGTTTGGCTATTCCTAGGCCTTAGAAGTGGGGATGGCTGGGCAGAAGTTGGTTGTGGGATGCTTTTGAAAGATGGAACTGCAAAGCCCAGCAGGTGCTTTTGCAGTTTGGCCAAAGGCTGGCAGCTGCCTACATGTATTTTCATACATGCCAGCCTTTGGAGTTGCTGAATTGTGAAAAAGGAAAACAACGCTTAAAAATTACTCAAATGTATTTTAGTAACATATGTGGAACATACAGAAATAGTGCTAAAATTACAAAATGATATAGAAACACAAGAAATCTCAAATGGTCCACTGAATATTTTTCAAGATAGAATTCATAATTCATGTGTGCTCTCATTCTTTTTTTAATACACGTTAATTGAAGAAATCCTACAGGACTGGAGGAAGTAAAGTGCTATCAGTAACTACATCTAGGTGAGCAAGCACTGGAAGTCTTTTCTGCAGTAAACCTCCCATGCTGAACAGTGAAAGGGTCAGCTGTATTGTGCATTAACTTCACATAAATGCAGAGTGGTTACCTTAAGTAAGAGGTACAGAAAAGGGACATAGAACATCCCACAGACTGAAAGCACACCTGGGCTTGAAGTAGATTTTGTATATTGAGGTGAGTCTCCCATGGGAATCAATCAGTTGCCCATTCCTTGGTTAAAGTGGCTGATGGAAAACTGCCATACTATTCCTATAGGATAATAGAATAGCTTTTTTGGTTTTGTTGCTGAAAGTTTTGGGCCTATAGCAGAATGAAGAAATAATAAATCAGTAAAAAGAAAAGAAAACCACGCACACCTAGGTCAGATCTCAACGACGAGCCCCACGTTGGGTGAAAGATTCCTGCATTGCAAGGGGTTGGACTAGATGATCCTCATGGTCCCTTCCAACTCTTTCTCTCGTGTATTTCTGGACACATAAGTATTAGAGTATCTTGTACGCAAGCAGCTAGAACAATTTCCAATCATCAAAGGCTTTCATCTGGTAATGAAAGATAAAGCTATAGAGCTTACCCTTCAGGAATGAAAAGGATCTATGCACCGCCACAGTTCCTGCTAGTTTCAATGGTTGGACCT
Organism: Podarcis tiliguerta; assembly: GCF_965153285.1. Classification (NCBI taxonomy): domain Eukaryota; kingdom Metazoa; phylum Chordata; class Lepidosauria; order Squamata; family Lacertidae; genus Podarcis; species Podarcis tiliguerta. Next base: position 53,931,960 of record NC_139534.1, read on the forward strand.
GTAAACTGGGGGAGGGTGGGGTGGGGGGATAGAGGTGTGACATTTGGATTCTCTGTTATCAGGTGCCAAAATGTCCAGAGCTACTTCAGATATTACTCAAAACTCTGGAAAGGGTAAAAAAGCCTAGTTTAGTCAGCTAGGCTCCTGTTCCTGTAGACATGAGCTTTATGACTAACTTGGGAGTTTGGAATGAGGTATTGCCATTTGCAGAAGGTTATGCAATCATACAGTTACAGTGGTGGAGACAGAACAGGTTGCCAGTGGTAAGGTGGTGTCTTCCCTATCACACAACCTCCTTGTGGTCAGATGTCAAGAGTTGTTGTACATTAGCTGGGAGCCTAGAACAAAGTTTGGCAAACATAGTACAGGATGTGTTGTGCATAAATAAACTCCAGATTCCATGCCAAGCTAATATGTAACTTGAGAAAAGAAACATGAGCATACGGGATGGAGAATGGCAGGCATAGGCTATGCAGTACACTGAAGCTACAATCCTCAGAGCAAAGAGTATCATCACACCATCAAATACTGAGCTGAAATCAGATTCCACCCCCTGTAAAAATTCAGATGATCTACAGAAAATACACAGTCCTACAAAAGGTCTGAGCTAAAATGAAAGATGGGAGAAATTGATCCTCTACACCCCAGAGAGGGTTCATGGGTATGGTTGCATAGGTAAAATCTGCCATCAACATATACTGCATATGGGGGGGGGGGCACTTAGCCACAAACACTCAAAGCCACGAATCATACAGAGGAAGTATCGCTCCACACATTGAGAAGGCCTGCAAGAATCACTTTCACTGCCCTCTGGTGGGAAAACACAAGAAATGGAGGCCACACTAATTCTTATGCGGCTAATCTTTCACCCCAGTTCTGAAAGAGGCTAAAGCCATAGCTGGCATCCTACATCTGGCAATTAAATCTGCATTCTGGCTCTGTGGCTTGCCTTATCCCCCACATCCCCCACTCTACTACCTGAAGTTCTGCAAAGAGAGAGTATTAAGAGGTGTCCAGCACCAAAATGAATACTCAGAGATTCTCTGCTCTGGCAATCTAAACCCCAATACTGTCTAACATAAGCTTCTTTGTTGCATGGCAAATGAATTCCTGAGATAGAGGTCCCTGCTGCTGGCTTTCCTGGTAGTGTGTGAGGATGTCCATATAGTACTGGACCTGGTCTTCATCCTAGCTGTTGCTCTTGTAGTGTGGAGGGCCAGCTACCGCTTGCAGGGCCTGTTCACGCAACTGGGTTGGCCGAGTCAGTATGGATGTGATCTTGCTTAGCTGCAGGAGGGAGCCAGAGATAGCTGTGGGACAAAAAAACCAAACCAGTAACAATGAACTCAATGCAGACACTTTCTCCTAATTCCTAGAAAGAGAATCCTTTCAAGTCTTCTGGAAGTATCAGGAATAGAAGACTTGTGAGAACAGCTGGCATCTCCAGCTAGATTTTTTCCTAAACACCACAAAGCCAGGTAACTCCTAAGGTCACACCTGGGCCTTGCTTTAAGGCAGTGCCCAATAATCTTGCTTCAGGGCAAGGAAAGGATCATAGTGATGGGCAATTGTGTCTAGTAACTTAGCAAGGCATGAAAAGGGAATAGGGAATGTGGAGTATAATTGGTAAGCCATGGTTCCACTCTCTTAGTTATGTGTGAATGTAAGAGTACTTCAAGCAGGAGTAGGATGGGTGAATGATACACAAGCACATGCTAGATTTCAGAGCAGAAGGTAGGCAAGGATCATTGAAAGCCATGGGGGGGAAAGAGATGGGTCAGTGAAGGGAAAGACATTTCTAGATTTCCCTGTTGATCCATACCAGGGCGCAAGATGGGCAGGGTGCAGTGCTGCTCCAACCAGCTCAACACTGAATCGCAGAATTCCTTGACGTTGCCTGTGCTCACTGTCCTGGTGTAGCTCTCAAAGAGTGGCTTAATCACCATGCTGAACTGCAGGTTGGAAGAGGTTAAGGAGACTATGCAGCCAAGTCTCCCTGCTCCCCTTAAGCACCCAGCAGGCCACTGATGCCATGCCAAATACCTCCCCTTGCTTTCTTTCTTGTGCCCTAACCTGTCCCATCCCATCCCATCCCACATGCTCAGTGATGGATACAAGCCAGAAGCGCCAGTCCTGGAGGGTGCGCTTGCGCACATACTCTTCGTAGAGTTGAGAAGCCTGATCTGACTGTGGTGGCAGCACAGGAGCTCCCGTAGGTGGAAGCTGGCGCTGAAAGTCGCTGCAAGGAAGAGAAAAGCCACAACTTGTTGACAGGAGTTCCCCTCTCACCTTTTAACTTTTATCCCTGATCCAATGAAAACCCCTTAAGCCAGCTCCGCAACTCACTCAATGGCAGTGCTCAGCTCTTTGATTTCCCCACGTAGTCTTTCAACTGTCTCCTGAGCTTGTCGGCGCTCTTGCTGCAGTCTTTCCACATGTGCCGCACTTTTCTGCAGAAGCATCGCTTTGCTGAACTGGGGAGGTGAGGGGGTGGAGTAAAGGCGTAAAATGGATTGGGAGGGCAAAGACCACAAGAATGGCTCCAGCAGGTACACAAAGCAAATTGGGGGGACTGGACAAACAGCAGAGAATATGTGCCCTTCCACCCTCTGGTACAGTGGGGGATGCGTACCTTAGTGCTGCTTTGATCAGGTCCTGTCAACACCAGAGTGGCAAGAGTGTTGAAGCCGGAGCTGATGAGCCTACGGCGGGCGTAGTCAGCCGAGGTAAGGGTTGATCTGCGACTTCCCTGCAAGAGCCAATCAAGCCATGATTTGAGACACTGCCAGGCACCTACCCCTTTGGCTATCGTCTTTGAGAAAGGATGTCTTCTCCCACAATACTCAAGCCAACAAGATGGGGTACAGTGGTGTGGGTATCCTTATTACCTTGGCAGTACAGCATTTGTCCACTTCCTGGGGTTTGCAGAGAGTGTTGTCCTCAGCTCTCTCCTTGGTTTTGGCACCTGAAATAATCCCAAAAATACTGGGGTAGGTGAGTTCCTCTTAAGGTGTGTATTCAATTTCTACTTTGGCACGGCATATAGACCAATCCAGTGAAAGCGGATGAGATATTGCTAAGAAGAGAGGCCGAGTGACTTTGCACCCTCCTGAGCCAGCTTACCAGTGTCAGGGGAAGCAGCAGCAGAGGCAAGTGGAGGAGACTTCACCGTTGCCGAGAATGAGTTCGGCATATTCACAGGGGGCTTTGGGACGCCACACACCTGTGGGAGAGGAAAAGCAGGGTTGAAAGAAATAGAGAGCAGCCAAACAGAAAGATAGAAAAATACGCCGCCTGTCAACTCCAAGGAGGCAAAAAGCAGAACACAGATAGGAGGCCTCGCAGAAGGAAGGTGGCAGAGGAGAGCATCCTTACCTGCACAGAGTTCATGACTGGAGTGAGGGGCAGTGGGGCAGGACCTAGAGATGAAAGAGATGTTCTTATTTTCCCAGCCTCTATGTATTAACCCCCAATGCATGTACAAAACTTGGCTGGCTGAAGCAACATCACTCACTCCTTGTAACTACACAGCTTCAGTTTAGCTGCTCACCAGTAGACCAAGTTTTTGAATGTGGCAGAATTTATTTAATGAAAAGGAGTATGCTGCTTTATGAAATCCCACCAACCACAACTGAAAATACAGTTCGGGCTAATGATCTCTACTTAAATGCATGGCACCCTACCCAACAGAGAGGCCAATGAGCATTCTTGCCTCAGGGATCCCTTCCAAAACATACCTAGGCCTGGTTTCCCCATAACCATTAGCGTCTCATAAAATTCCTGCATGTACCACCAGCCAATCTGACACCAACTGTTTGGTACCCACTTTGCCATCAGACACACGAGGTTAGGAATTCTGGACCTTTATGTTTTAAATGGGGTAGAGAGGAAAGTTTCATAGTTACAGATTCTCTTCATAATGCTTGCACATTAGAAGACTCTACAGTTCTTGACAACTTCCCCCATTCAAAAAAGCTACAAGGCACAAGAGCCTTCTTCTGAATTGGGTCAAGAAAATCTGTGCTCACTTGTAGATTTAAGAGAAATTAAAATATAACTTTAAAAAGCTAGTAAATATGCAGAGTTATATTAATGAGCTGTCATTTCACTTCTACTAATGAGTTGAAGGTTTTCTGTTTAACTATGAAGCATTTGGACGAATGTTGACATTTGTAGTTTTGCTTGATTTACCTGGCTCAAATTGCTGGCTGCATCAAAACAAAAAGCTTAACTACACTCCAGAGAAGCAAGAAGGGGATCAATGCAGGAATCTGGGCATAGAGGACGTTTTCTTTCCCTTTCCAAACAGCAACTCCCAGACATCTTTACACATATGTATAGTTGCAAGTAAGATTGCCACCTTAAATCCGTCTCCAATACCTGTGGACTAACCATTTTGCTATTCTACAGACTAGTCAGTACATAGTTTTGACACACAATTTCTGCAAGGCTAAACCCTAAATCCACTGAAGGAGATACAGGCACTGTTACGTAATGCCTATCAGCTCAAGTCAGATACAGTGGTACCTTGGTTTTTGAATGTCTCCGTTGACAAACATTTCAGTTTTTGAATGCCGGAAACCCGAAAATAAATGCTTCAGTTTTCAAACACGCTTCAGAAGTCGAACATGTCACTCGGCTCCTGTACTGAGTTTTCCATACTCCGTTCCATACTGAGTTTTCGGTTTTCGAACGTTTCAGAACTCAAACGGTCTTCTGGAATGGATTACATTCGAAAATCGAGGCACCACTGTATATCATTTTTAAATTCTGCAGTAACACAAAAAACTATCTCCCTGGACCACATTTTATTTTTCCAGTACGGAAAAATGCTTTTGCTTCCAGTGTTTCCCAAGTATGAAGCTAAACTCCAGCTTCAGATAATTATATCAAAATAAACACTAATAATGCACGCAGTTGTTTAAATTAGGGATTCCAAAAGTTGATCCTGGTGAGATTTGCTTGAGAAAACAACCACCAAAAAGAAAGGAGAATTCTGCAGTATGACTTAATACTCCAAATGGATCTAGAGAAGCATTGTAGTCTAGGTCAGCAATGCCTCAATTTCCCCTGCAGAGAGCCTGTCCTTGCAGGGACATACCAGTTGCAAGCAGGCAGGGGAGCGGAGCACCGGGAAGGGCTGGCTGCTGGCTAGAGGAGGGTGCTGGAGCAATCCGTTGCAGGTGTCTGCATTTCCCATCCTTGGGTGGAGGAGCAGAGACTGGCGCAGCAAAAGTGTCCCGAAATACAGACGGAGAATTTGTTTCTGATCCTGTGTGCGTGATGACAGAGAAGACCAAAGTGGTTTGAGGCTGCATGCGCAAGATGGGAGAGACAGGCGGCGGGCTGATCCTCAGTGGGGAGGTGGGGAAGAATGGCAGGAAGGTCTGCTGTCCATTCAAAGGTACAGGAGGCTCCACATCCAGTGAGATGGGAATGGGATTGAGAGAGTCTCCAGGCGGTGGGAGATCCTTGGTCCCAGGGGCAATGAGAGGTGTATCTGGGTTGCACTGGTTCAAAGCACTAGCATCTGTTACTGCAGGAGCCTAAGAGGGGGGAGAAGAGAGTGCAAATCAAACACAACTCCTGAGTCTAGGCTGGAGATGGCTGCACTGAAAATCATACAAGTGGGAGAACTCCCACTGCTCAGTTTTTTTTTGCAATGCTGAGAAAAGGCTATTGCCTTTCCAAAATCAAAATCAAGCACAGACCAGTATCTGCAATAAGCATCAGGGGCTGCAGAAGCCCAAGGAGTTAGTAAGCTATCAGATAAATTTATTATCCTTACCTGGATCATGGGCTGAGAACGACAGGAAGTGATGAATTCTGTGAAAAGAAAGCAAAGATTTAAAAGGCTGGGAGGAGATAAAGAGCAACTGGTAGAAGATAACTGGCTGGTGTGTCTGAATCAATTTAGCAAGGAATCATCAGGATTTCACTATACAGGTAGTATGCTGGCTGTTTGGTCGTAATAATAAACATTCATTCATTCACATCCACCATACAAGCAGACATCAATTAGTGGTTTCGAAGAAAGATGAGACCTAAAATCCAGGATATGTCAACTGGTAGAGAAACTCAAGTCAAGAACAGGAGCAATCTGCAGGTGGGGACTGCTGATTTCAGAGTTATGTGACGGAGTGGCAGGAATGAGATGAAATAGGCTCTATATGTAGATGCTATACTTGCAAGTAGAAATTTTGAGATGACAAACTCGTAAGTTTAAGATTTTTCAAATTAAGAATTCATACAAGATTAATTTGCCTACTTTATTCTTCCTGTGAAAAGGGGATATACAGTGGCTCTGAAGAATTTGTCCTGGCTGATTCAGAAAATGGGATAGGGGACAAACAATATATAAAGCACAGTATGCATGTGATTATATGGAGAATGAGTCTTCTATTAAAGCATTGGATGCCCAAAAGAGGATTTTTATGTGCATGCTGACTGATTTAAATAATGTCTAGACTTACCAGGACGTATCATGTTTGCTCAGCAGCATTCTGCTCTGGCCTTGGGTGAACTAGAATTTCATCAATGTCAGGTTGGAAATAGTCTCCTCTCACCAGTGATAGCTTTCAGACCACTTTGGTGACCCAGACTCAGATGTTATTTACTCTTGAGGTCACAAGTTAATCTTTCAAAACTGGTGATTAACTTGTGGGCTTAAAATAATAATAACTCACGTTTCTATTTGATTTTTGGGCCTTGATGACACACTTTTCATATTTTGTTCTGTTTTCTCCCTAACAGTGAGTTTAGTAAATATGCAAGCTGCAATTCTGAGGAATCCAAGGGCTCTTTTACAGATAAGCATTGAAGGGAATTGCTGCTGATCAGGAGATCCTAGCAGCATGTACCCAGTAGCATCTATAAACAAACACATTTCTTTTAAGTGTGTACAGTATGGATACATAATTTAAACACAGTCTGAAGTGGTCTTAAGAAGCCATACAAAGTGCTTCAGAGGATGTCTTTCAGCTTTGAGATGCACCACCTTACCACTAAGTACAGCCATAAAACCTCTGCTGTTACCTTGAATGGGGTCCAAGTCCATAAACTCCTCCCCAAAGATGGGGTGCAGTTGGGTCAGGGTGGGCTGGATCATATCCGCATTTCCCTGGTGAGCTGAAGACACAAAATGAGAAATAATATCACTCGCTTGCTACTTTGTTCCATAGCAATTGTTCTCTGGTTCACAAGCAAGGGACTGGCTCTCACATGGAGATACTTCAAAAGCTCTCTCCACCCTTTAGAGGCATCTGTACCAGCCTGTGGGGACAGTGGAGAAAACTTAAAGGGTTTCTTGGCAGAAAGGGACAGATCCAGAGATAGATGGAATGAGCACAAAGCAAGGCCTCTCACCAAGGCCACGGAGGTTGGGGCCACCATAAGGGTTGCGGCTAGAAATGAAGGTGTCCAGAAGTGCATCCAGGTCATGCAAGGGGTCGAGGTCCATGGGGCATGCATCTGTTCCATCCGTTTTCAGCTCTGCCCTTGGAACATCATCAGCTACTTCCTATCCAGAATGGGAGAGAAAGAGCTGTGAACTCCAACTTTAGGCAAACTCAAATGAGGGACTGGAATACTGAATGGCTGCAGACAACTCCCAAGCTTTTTTAATTCCACCCTTTGCCATGGGGAAAGGGGAATCTGGAGGGTGCAGTATAGGAACAAGGCATTAAAATAGCACCTGAGAAGAACCATAGACGGGTTTATCCATCTTCTTTGAAGCCTATAACAAAATGCACAGAATGTTTAGGATTAGGCCACTGAAAGTACTACAATTACAATACTTAGCTAGAGGAAATCCATAGGTAGCTAAATAAAATCCTATCTGGCTTATTGCTGCCCTGGACACATTTGGGAGGAAGGGCTAGGTATAATGTACTATTATTATTACTACTACGGCTACAACAACAATGAACACATCAGGCCTCAGCCAAGCCATTGCAGACCACAGTAATCACACAGGGATAGCTGGGTGACCAGTGTGTGTCTTTGTGGAAATGAGAGAGAGGGCAAGAGAATGAGAGCCTTTGGCAGCTGCGGAAATGAGTCTATAGGCCAAGGCACCCATCAGAGTAAGATAGAAACATAGCCTTGCCAGTCTAGTACCAGATCACCTCATAACCACCAGATGCAGTCTATGGTAGCCTGGCAAGAAGCATCTAGAAAATCCACCTTCTTACAATGGAGTTCCAAGGTGCTTCTGGATTGGCTACCTGATTTCCTTGGTTGACACTAAAAAGGACTGTATGAGCTTGGGTGGAACATGTCATCTAGGGGTGAAGGGGAGCTATACGAAGTACAACACATCTTGCTGGAGAAGACACTTACCTGGGTATAGGAAAACAACCTCCATTTGTGATATTCCCTGATGACAACCCCAACTTGGCGTTTCCAGTACTTTCCTTCCATGATGACAGCCTGCCAAACAAAGGTGCAGCCAGGGGTCACATACTGAAATGCATAGTCTGTCTTCTTTGTACGTTCTTAAGTAAGAAAGGCCCAAATAACCTTTGCTCACCTCAGGCTTGCGGTGCACATCTACATCACTGCACTCTAGTGGGGTCACAAAACTGCACACTGGGTTCTGCCGCTTCTCCACATCTGCATCCAGAATGAAATAGCAGGAAAGGGGCTGTAATCTGCACTATAGCTTTAAGCAGGACCAAACAGAGAAAATACTTGCTGGCTGGCAGTCGCTCCCATTTCAGCATCCACTAAATAGGGCAGTAGAGCTGATTTAATTGCTTAAATCCATAAGCAATTAATATGTGACTTTTGCTAGCATAAAGCTTTGCAAACTTGCAATACATAATTCTGTGTGAAGCAATCTCCTTGGCTGAGGAAGTCATGGAAAACAAACATGTGCAGGGATGGAGGAAGAACCCATTTTTTGTGGATTTATACACAGAATTTGGTGGTTCCCACCTAATCTGCCCATATCGGATCACCATTTATATGGTTGGGATGTGTTTTTTGTTGTTGTTGTTTTTTAAATATCTTTTTCCAGGCTACTTACACTGCAGATACCAGGCCCTCCAGATGGCATTATTGAGTCGAATCTTGTCACGCTGTAGCAGTTTCAGCCCTTTGAAGGTTTTCCATTTGGGAGAGACAAGTTTCTCACTACAAATGAGAAAGCCAAAAAACCACCTCTTGTAATACCAAGTATATCTGGCTTTCAAGGGGAAACAGGGCCAGGCAACAACCCAAAGAAGAAGGCGGCAGCTCAAAACACACTGAACAGGAGCATCTCTTTAATAAGCTTGACTATTCTATAGCCACAGTTTATTACTAATCTGTGCCAATAAAACTAAATTCTGCACTCAAAACTATAAACTGTAAACTACTCAGATGTCTACAAATGTTCACCTTTTGTACAGATTGACCCAATATGCCTGCTTTATTCTAAACCTCTCACTGGATGTTGATTCCTCCTCAACTTTTTAGAGCAAACTGTGAGAGAAGGAGAAAAATGAACAGGTTAGAAGTAGCATATGCTGATAAGTGTAGAACATAATTATAGACCATATATTGGGATAAGAAGCTGTGTTGATTACAGAAGCTCTGCCCACAGAACTACATGGCTCTCTATGTATACTGCCTTCCTGTTTTTCTGATGAAGCTCCTCAACAAAGGACAAAATCTTGCTTTTAAAAAGTATGCTATAGATACCAGCCTTGGGGTGGAATTCCATGTGGCAATTATGACAGAAGAAAAAATAGCCCTGGCTTTAGGTGGCAGATCTGGAAATACCCCCCACTCCCAGCCTTACTGTAAGGGGTTTTCCCCATTCATTATTGTTGCAGAGCCCCATCTACGAAGAGTCAGTGAGTGCTGGACAACTATTTCCAGGACAGAACCTAGGGTAATTCAATTATTCTGAAGAAATGCAGCATAATTTAAAACACATCCAGTTAAATGATTTGTGTTTTGCTATTAATAACCAATTTGTTAGTGAGTGTATCTCTCTACAACAGAAAAATATAGTATTGACTTGAGTAATCCAAATGATTAAAAACATCTTGGAAGGTTAATTCAGTGGTTTATTTCTTCCACTGTTAAAGTAAAACTGTGCCTCATCTGTATGTTCTTACGAAGGAGAAGAAATTATAATGAGCCAGCTTCTCCTTAGGAATACAGGCAGACACTGGCAGCTTGCATTCCACTCACACACTCTGTTTAATCAGTAGCAACACACTCATATTCTGCCCTTCAGAAGTTCACGTGAAGGTGCACAAACATCCCACATGAAAATCCTCACACTAAGCATATTGGACCACATTCTCAGGCCACCCTGTTGCACTCTGCCCCATTACATTTCAAACCTGGCAGCTGTTTCACTGAACAGTTGTGTAAAAGAAAACAAGATACTGTTCAGAACCCATGGCCCTTTGCTGTTCTGCCACAACAGGTTTTTTTTTGCACCTGCTTGAGACAGAATGAATAATGAATAATCCCAGGCAGATAGATCAGTCACAGTTCTAATGCATAGCTGTGCAAGGTTCAATATATGATTCTCTGTTACTATTGAGCAAAATATAATGTCTATTTCACTGGCTGGGGGCAGAGGCTTGCACTGCCACTGAAACCAGTGGGCTCAGGTATATGGTAAACTGAGCTTTTGACAATGTTAATGTCAAAAAGGACTCTGGTTGAGGGGATTTCTTCAGGCATTCAAACTCCTCATAATACCTTTGCCCTTTTGCTAAGTCCAAGATCACATCTCATAATGTTGTGGGAGATTAACTAAAAAATACCTAAAGGAGTCAACGTTTGAAATGTCATAATGCTGGAAGTCAAATAGCAGACCCAAAAATCCCAGTTCTGAGGATCTATTCCAGTTCACTAGGTTGCTGAAAATTCTGGAACACTTTTTTTCTTGATTTAAAGCTGCTTCATAGATATATATTTACAAGGAGATGATCACAATGTAGGAAAAATGCATTCAGTGTTACATAAAAAATGGCAGAAGCAGTAATTTTGCAGCAAATATACGGTTGGGAAGCTAGTCTGCAACATACAGCTGTAGCATCCGCTGAATGTGCAACTCAGGTAAGAATATAACTTTTATATGAAAGGACTACAGCTATTTAATTCAAAAGTCTATATGCTAACATCAGGGCCAGACATTCCTGGGAACAGGATACTGGTTAAAACAAATGCTGTCTGTTCCAGTGTGGTACTTTTTTATTTTAATTATTTTTAGAACTAGGAGAAATCCCAAAGGTCAAGATCAGTGCAGGATAGGCTGTTTGGCACCAAGAACCAGAAAAGAGAGTTGTTGTTTTACCATCACATGTCCAAAATGGTCTATGCAATCATGTCAAATGTTACTTTAAAAAAGAAACACTAGAATTTCTAAACTTTTAAGAGGCACACAGCCAGCAATCAAGTGTTCTGGGTGCCATATGCAGCGAGCAGACTGCAAGTTTTTGATCCCTAATCTAGTCCAAGTTATGCCCTGAAGCACAGTAATGTAAAACATTCCAGAGAGTTGCCCACCCAGCCTTTCTTTGAAAGTTTCCAAGGAAGCAAATTTCATTACCTCCCTAAGCAGCTTGTTTCATTGCTCAAGTTTCTCTCCTACTTTACAGAAATGTTGGGGGGCCGGGGCCGGGGACAGCCAACCAATTCAAAAAATTCAGGGCATGTATTAATTTTCAACATACTACAGCACAGGTAACAATAATTAAAACTAGACTGTGCAAAACAAGCCAATTAGTTCCTTAACATAAATCATTAAAATTCTGCACAAGAGTTCACATTAAAATTCTATTAGGAAGCTAAAGGGAGCATAGGAAGAAATACATGTCCTGTGAAAACTTCCTGTTTATATAACTTGCCAAGTTTTTATGCTTTAGCAACACTACTATCAGAAAGGGGACAAAACAGACCTTTACCACAGTGGATATACTTTATGATATTTAATCCCACATAACCCAGACAGCTTTTTGACATTATGTCTCTAGCATCTGGCAGGGACAACTTGGGTCACAGTCCATTTCTCACTTTAAATACTCATGCTAACTATCTGCTACACTCTGTCAAATAGAAATTTCTATTATTTAAGACTTTCTCTCCTTTCCACACATTGAAGGAGTCTGACCTGAGAGCTGATTAAAGATTAAAGGACTTGACTGCTTAATGAAAAAGTCAACTGGGGTATGAGATACACTGAAAATGGGGTAGATAAAAACCAAAGTAATATGTATGTGTCAGAAGCACTGTCTAAGCAGCAAGATGTGCTTTTCTGACATGATTTTCTGGGAAGACTAAAGTTAGTGTCAATTCCCCTCCTCTATGCTGTGCTTATACGAACATGTTCCCATATGCCACTAGAGACGCTATTGGGTACCTTGCAAATACAGTAAAATACCGTATTTTTCGCTCTATAAGACGCACCAGACCACAAGACGCATCTAGTTTTTGGAGGAGGAAAACAAGAAAAAAAATATTCTGAATCTCAGAAGCCAGAACAGCAAGAGGGATCGCTGCGCAGCCTGCATTCGCTCCATAAGACGCACACACATTTCCCCTTGCTTTTTAGGAGGGAAAAAGTGAGTCTTATAGAGCAAAAAATACGGTAAGTAGCAGTGCAATCCTCTGCACCTTTTCTCAGAAGTAACTCCTACGGAGTTCAATGAGACTTATTCATTGATTCTAATCCCTTGTGTGTAGAACTGCAACCAGAGTGAGTGAGAAAAGAAAGAAAGAAAGAAAGAAAGAATACTGTGCCAGAAAGCAAGTGGTAGTAGAATGCTGGAGAACCAGGCCCAACTCTATGTCATATCTAGGCCCCCTGCTTTCTTTTTTAACTACAAAACCGGATTTGTTGGTTTCAACAGATGTATGCGTTTCTGACTCTAAAATGTCAGTTTCATTCCTTGACTACTCTGTTCTCACACGTGATGCCTGAGAACCTCCCTACCACAAGTGAAAGTTCTTAAAGTGGAAGGAAAGGTTGCAGGGGAGCACTTCTTAACTGGCAGCTACAAATCTAGATTTATACACTCATTTAGATTTTAACTTGGCATGGCAGACACGACAAAGGCAAGCTGCGCTTTTGAAATGCCTTCTTGGGTGAAAATGCCCTTTATGTCTGTAGTTACAAGGAATCCGAGGCTTTTACTTAACGATGCCAAGTTACCTGCAGATGGATTCTCTTATGAGTATCGTTTATCTGCATGCATACTAGTATATCTTGCGTATGAATGGCAAGCTAATTGGTCGTGCTGCAGTTCCCCCAGCAGGCACTCTGTAATCCCAAGGCATAGTCTGGTTCCCTGTAATCCCAAGGCATAGTCTGGTTCCCTGCATCCCGAGAGGCAAGGGCCGGAGGCAAGAAAGGAAGCCACCGCGCGGGCCCTTCTCTATCCCTTCTTACTGTGTCTCTCCCCATTTCCCCCCAGACACACACTTCCCGCTGTGCCCCGTTCGCTCGGGGGCTGCCCTGCCCGCCCCGCCCTTACCTGTAGGCGAGCGTCATGCACTCGAAGAGCTTCGTGAGCGAAGGGTCGATGCTGAGGGCTCCGCTGCTTCGAGGCCCGTAGCGGTAGCACAGGCACGCGGCCTCGTCCACCGTGTCGAAGTCGTAAGCGGCGGCGGCGGAGGTCAGCTGGGCCCCGTCACCAGCCTTCCCGCCCGCGGCCTTCCGCGCGGAGCCGGCCCTTCTCGCTCGCTCCGCCGCGCTCGGCGGGGCGCCTTGGCCTGGCTGGCTCAGAGCCGCCTCCGGGTCCGGGTCGGCGTGGGGCTCCGACACCATGAAGTGGCCGCTGTGGATGATCTGCGGGCGCGACATCCTCCCAGGCGGAGGTCTCGCTGCCTCCCTCGCCGTCTCCCGGGGCATCTTTAGCACGCGAGAAGCAACGCCGCCGTCGCCGCCGCCATGGCAACGAGGGACCGCCGCCGGCGCAAACCCCAGCCGGGAAAGAGTCGCGACAGGTGCCAAAAGGCCGCCGTCGCAGCGGAGGAACAAAAGAGTACGCGGATTCTACCTCTTCCCAGCAGCTGCCCTGCCGTAGGCTCCCATAGCAACAAGGAAAGAGCGTTTTGCGCATGTGTCCTAGTCCCCACCTCCTTGCCGTCGCCGCAGGGCATGATGGTTATGGTAGTTTTGTTTCAACATCCACCTAGCGGCGAGAACGAGACAGTTATTCGCTAAGTAGCATAGACTTCACTGGGTAGAGTGACATACAGGGATCTACTTCCGGTATTTTAGATTTGCTTTAACATTTAACAGTGCAACTCTTCTGCCTACAAGTCAGTAAACGCAGGGCTTCTGTGCGCAACTTTTCTGGAGTGCAGCTGATAGGGGCACAATCCAATTAACATGCCACTGATACTGAAACCCGAGACATGTTTTATCTGGTGGACTTTAGCCTGGAAATTTAAGGCAGCCTAAGCCCTGCTTCCACCCTTCATTCAGTGACTCTACATTGCAAGGCTGCTGAAAGCCGTGCTCCTCTGTGATATTGGACTGTACTAGCAGTGGCAGGGCACTCATTTCCACGCGAAGTAAGGCTGCTGTCTCTCTGAATACTTTCTGGTTCCGCTTCTCAGTAAATAACTACGCTGAAATCTTGAGTCTCAACGTCAATTACCAAGGGCAGCTCTCGCTTTCAGCTGGAGACAAAAAAATATATACATCCAGCTTCCCCATATGACAATGAGACAAGCTACTCTATTCAGTTCCTAGCTCTGTTCTTTTTAGCAGGCATGAGATGGCGGCGACGTAAAATTACGCAACGACGCCATGGCGCAAGCAGGAAGCGGACCGAAAGGGTTGCTGGTAACTGTAGTTTCTCCCCACCCTCCGCTAGAGGTTCTGATGCTTACATGTAATGAAACCAGGCTCGCCAATTCTCCCTGGGATTCGTCAGCGCTTGGAGAAGTTGGGGCGAGTGTGACCATGTGCTTTGCTGTCTGCACACTCTACTGGTCACATGGTGAGCTGCGCCCTCATTCTCCATAGGTAAAACTCGGCTCACTGCACGATCGAGGGGCCCACAGAAAACTGATTCTGCAAACAGCCCTATGTTGTGGGATGCTTTATTGACCCGTTGTTCCCTAACGCAAATAGCCAGTGGCTAAAATGACCAGCTATTACCATGCAGCCACACTGTCTTTAACAGAGCCCCACAGCTGTGTGGATACTGAGTAGCCTAGCCAGAGGAAAAACTGTCCCCCGTTTCCCTCCCTCAGGTAGGCGAGTTTGTGGTCACAGATTAGGTCCCAAGCATTAGGACACACATTTCAAAGAAAAGGACAAGACCAGAGTTCGAGCAAGTGGAAAGTTAACCAACTCTTTTATTCCCAAGCAGAGTGAAGCTGGCAATGGCACAGTGGTTGTGTATGTGTGTGCAAAAGTAAACAGGGGCCGTTTCTTCCCCGGTTAGGATCACAGTGAGATACTACTTCCCTGGCCCCACCTCATAAAGCAGGGATGTGGGGAGCCCAGAGCCCTCCTCATGTGCTGGACTACTACTCTCATCATCTCTGACCATTCACCATGCTGGCACGGCTGGAGATAGTTAAGAGCCCAGCGACATCTTGGGAGGCCACAGGGACCCCCGCGGCTTTAACAAAGGGTAGTGTTATCAAAAGTGAGTTGAAGGAAGAAGCAGAAGTGCCCTGCAGTATAAATCCTGGAGCTGTGCAGTCTTCAAGACCATTTAGAGGTCTGAAATAAGTGGTTGGACAGAGCCCCACAAGAGCGCTGGTTTTCCCCCAGTGCAGTTCCATAGCTATGGAAAGAGATGGAGAGCCTGTGAAGCACTATAGTCTCTTAAAGGGATGGTCTCCCTTCCTCCTCTTTCCTGCCCTTCTCCCAGGCAGCTTTAAATTGCCACTTCCCACACCAGCTGCCAATAGTGCTTCAGGCAGAGGAAAGAAGCCCCCAACAATAGGAAGTGAACCTGTTTGGCCTTCAGGGCTCCATTTATCACTCCACTTATGAATAGAAGAAAGGGAGAAATGCCACAGCAAGGGTTTCACCCTGAGTTGGGGTCCATGTCTACGCTGGCCTGGCGAACCATCCGCCGGGACCGGGAGCAGGGCAAGGAAGAACAGAGGGCAGTGCTTTCCTCAGGTTTGGATTCCTGAGGAGAAGGGGACCGGAGCTTGTCTGGTCCTTCGGGATCTGTGTGTCCCTCAAACTCCTTGGCCCGGCTCACCACCAGGGCAGCATCAGCCAGCTGAGCCACAGAGAGCCGGTGTTGTAAGGCGGGCCTGCGGCCAAATGGGACAGGGCCCTCCATGCGCTGGACAACTTTGCGCACCTTGCCTGGTGCCGGGTAGTATGAAAGCTGCTTGCAGACATGGCGACGTCCCCGGTGAGCCCTCCGCCCGTGTCGCCTGGCCCTGCGACCCTGAGCCTCCTCTTCCTCTGGCAGTGGCGCCTTTGCTGTAGAGTCTGTTCCTGACCCTGAATTCTCTTCATTTTGGGGAAATGGCTCAAAGGTCACAGTCTTCTTCTTTTCATCATGAAGAAATACCTGTTGGAGGAAGAAGAGGTAGATTGAATGAGGGCCAGCAATTACAAAGGGTTTTCCTTCATCCTGCCTCTACCATTCATCTTCGCATTAGCTGAGGTTTCAGATCCACTGATTTATGCATTGCCATTTTTGTTTCCCTTGTATGCCTTGAGGCTCCATTATAAGTTCCCTTAGTCTTTCCACTTGCCTCTCTCTGGAAGCATGCCCTTACATGACCCTCTTACCTCTTCCTCAGCAGCACACTCTGGTACAGAGATGTGGCGTTCTGGGCTGTCCATTTCACTGATGCTGCGCATGACAGCATAGAGATTGATGCGTTCCCGTCTGAGCGTGGCTGGCTTCTCTGGCACTCTCATCGTAGCCAGGTGTCTTCGCACTTCCTCAGCTCCAGAGTCATCCGATGCCCCAGGTTCTTCTGTGGCCTGAAGACTGAGCCTGGGACTATCAGGAGCGTCCAAAGGATGGTGAGGTTCTTCAGGAGGTTCCCGCAAAGGACGAAAGCAATACTGGGGGGTTGTCACTGGCTCCTCTGGTTCTTCTTCTGAGCTTAAAGTCTCATAGTATGGGCTTCCTGAAGGATCACTGCTGGCATCACTTATATCTGGAGAATCTTCTGAGTGGGCATCTCCTGCCTTTTGTTCCCATAGGCTGCTGTGTCGGCTGCGTAGTAACATGAGGTGAACAATGTAAGAGATTATTCAGCAAGGAATGCTAAATAAAGGGCCAAATAAAGAATGGACTTTGAATCCGGTCAGTTACAGTGAGAAGCATTAATTACACATATTAAAGATAATCACAATGTCTATTTAATTTTTGCTGCACTATTAGTGTGGGACAATTTTGCTATCAGTGCCTCCCTGTTTAAGATTAAATATTGTGTGCATAGCAATACGATGGTACCTCAGGTTACATACGCTTCAGGGTACAGACTCCACTAACCCAGAAATAATGCTTCAGGTTAAGAACTGTGCTTCAGGATGAGAACAGAAATCGTGCTCCGGCGGCACGGCAGCAGCGGGAGGCCCCATTAGCTAAAGTGGTGCTTCAGGTTAAGAACAGTTTCAGGTTAAGTACGGACCTCTGGAACAAATTAAGTACTTAACCCAAGGTACCACTGTACGAAACAGCCCCTTTTAACTGGAAGAAGTGCTTTGGAGTGAAAGTTGGAAATGGAGCAGTTGGCATGGATGCCGGATCTTTTCCTTGCCACTCTTTGGCACCCCCATCATTTTTTTCCACATGGAATATTTCCTAGAATCATAGAGTTGGAAGAAACCACAAGGGCCATTGAGTCCAACCACCTGTGATGCCTTTGCACACAGGTGCTTAGAATCCCAGGAAAGGGAGATCTTCTCTGATCCCAATAGCCCCACTGAAAGTAGATTTTCCAGTCTAAGAGGATCATCATGCTGTTGCATGTAACATGTAGTTCGGTCCTTGGACAATAACAACAAAGCCTTCTGCTGTGGCCTGATCAGGCTGGTCAGCTGCAGCTCCCATCAGTCTCCCTTGCCCTCCCCACATACATACACAGTGACCAGACCTGCACTCCCTCCCCTTGGATTTACCTTGCGTCCAGAATGCCCTGATAAAGCTCCAGCTGTCTCATGAATCCTGGATTGGGGTGGACAATTGGGCGTCGTTCCCGTACATGAGAAAGGGCCTGCTCAAGTGACCACCCATACTCCTTCATGGCATATGCAATCACTGTGGAGCCAGAGCGGCTCACGCCCATCTTGCAGTGCACCAACACCCGAGAGCCTTGTGCCCTGTGGGGAATGAATATTTGCTATAAGCAAGGCTACAACATCACTCAGGACAGTCAGGAAATTCAGCATCCAGTTGCTGTACTCTCAGCCAAGAGTAGGATACCCCAGCTTCTTGGCCTAACTCAACACTTGCCAAGGCACAGATTAGGTATATTATGCTAAGGCCACTGTGCTGTGATCATGATGAATCCAAGTGACTGACTATCCTTGCTGCTTGGAAAACATTATGGTTGTTCAACAGCCAGTGTGGTGTAGTGGTTAGAGTGGTGGGCTAGGACCTGGGAGACCAGGGTTTAAGTCCCCACTTGGCCAGGAAGCAAGCTCACTGTGGCCAGTCACCATCTCTTAGCCTAACCTACCTCACAGGGTCGTTGTGAAGATAAAGTGGGGGGAAAGGAAAACAGTATGTGCTACCCTGAGATCTTTGGAGGAAAGGTGATATATAAATGTAGTAATAAAAATAAATGAAGCAGAGATATAGCTAGGGCAAGGATGGGGAACTTTTGCCCCTCCGTATGGTGTTGAAGTCTTAACCCCCATCATTCATGGCCATTAGCCATGCTGATGGGAGTTGTAGTCCAACATCATGTAGAGTGGGGTCACAGTTTCCTGAATGCTGAGCTAAGGCAACAATGGGAATTTCCAGATATTGTTTCCAGCAGTGATGACTGTAGCTCTGAGCTATGAATCCTCCAATATGGGAGGAGATGGCTGGATTCAGCTGCTTGCTCTTCCAAATGAGTAACTGGCTGTGTCAAATCTGACAGAGATCAAAAGCTAGGAACTGATGGCATTGTACTTCTTAATGAAGCAGAGGGTGCATTGGGGCAACCCAGTCTGATGGGATCATCATCATGGGCTGTGCCAAATTCTCTCCTGCAAAATATTCTGGGGTGAAAGGAGAGAATGGGCTGACAGTCCTACCTGGTATCACAGGTCCTCTCAAACAACAGCTGACATTTCATTCAGGGAGGTGGGGGCTTTTTGTGACCTCCTCTTCCACCTCAGCCCTTGGATTCCCACTGAAAAGCCCATTTCTGTGCCTGCAATCCCATTGACTAGATGGGGACCATGTTGGTAAGCCAAGCTTGCAATCATGAGTGCTGCAGCTGAAATTGCAACTACCATTTTGGTGTCCACTACTCACCAGGCAGCTGAAATGAAGTTGTAGGTTTCCTTCCAGTGTGGCAGCAGCTGTGAGGTTTCCTCATCGTAGAGCCGGACATTCATGTACGTAAAGTGCTCTGGGAAGAAGTTGTCGATCTCACGGGTGACATTAAGGATGTGGCTGACCCTGTAAGGCAAGGCAAGGAGTAATCAACAGAGAATGTGAGCAGCTTTTTTTCACCATGTTTTTATCATGGCCTCAACTAACTAAACCATGTCCCATTTCCTAAACATCCCCCACTGCAGTTGCTCAGTATCTCAGAGTCGGGTTGGAATGCATAGTAGAAATCCCTTCTGACTAGAAGGCAAGTTTACACGGAGAGGTGTGGCAAATGGTCATCTCAGTGTCCAAGGAATCCAGATCAGATGAAGTTCCCAAAGGTACTAGTCTTGTTCTCCGAGCAGCATCTTTTGGTGACATACCTGTTCCTCTGAAGCTCCTCAAAGTTGGCTGCATTCCATTCAGAGCCCTGGGACAAAAAGGAACAACACCATGCACAGAGCTCAGTCCCAGGTGAGTGCAAATAGTTCACAAACATTCAGCCATCCTGCAATTGCTCATTAAATACTCAAAACCGAACACATTTAGCCAAATCATGTGGTAGAGTCCCTCCTAGCTTACACCATTGCAGACTGGGCAGGTGAAGGAACTGAGGTTTTGAATATGCACCCAACAGAAAAATTTCCAGCATGTAGAAAGATAGCAGAGAGTCATCTTCCTGATCAAGTGCTTGGTTGTGATTTTTATGTGAGGGAGTAACCGTGAACCGCCCTGAGACCTACAGGTATAGGGCGGTATACTAATTTAATAGCGCCTGTCCAGTTTCTTAGGTCAGCTTCCAAGGCTGTTCTGTACGTTCCACCACCTGTTGAGGCTAGACTGATGGCCACCAAAGATGGAGCCTTTTCAGTGCAAACCATCCATTTAGGATTGCAGCCTTAGCTGCTTGCTGTGATTTTCAACTTTGTATGAAGTAAAGAATATAAATCTGCTGCCCCATGCTATCTCTCAAGAAGGCCCTGTAGGTAGTAAAAGGGAGAGGCTTTACAGGGGGCTTTGCTTCCTCTTATGATGGAAGGGAAGGCAAAGCCTGGAGGCCTCAAAATAATGGCAAGACTTCCATCTTCCTGCCATTCCAGGAAAGAATTTTGAGGACTCTTAGGTTGAGAGGAGGGACTGCCATTTTTAGGGGCTTGGAGCTCCAGTCTGCTGGCATCATGGATCCCTTTCCTGTACTTCCTCACCAAGTAGAGATAGTCAAAAATCCTGGAGGGCCGATCCATCTGAGCCATAATGAGAAGCATTTCATTGTCAATAAACTCCTTATAGTCGTTCAGGCTCCGACCGGCTCTCCGCTCCAGTTCTGTACGGATCTGCAGGAAGAGAGGGAGGGAGCTTGTGAGTGCCTGTGGTCCCTTTTGAGCCTGGCTGCTTTTTAATGACATGCCCATTCCCTGTCCCTCACCCATCACTCCAACCCCTATACATAACCCTGCTTTCCCACATTCCCTTCCCAGTCCGTTTTACTTATCTTGCTCCCATACCCTCTCTCTCTCACACACCCCCCCCCTCACACAGTCTCCATTCTCTCTCCCCCGCCCCCTCCTCCCTCACCCCCTTGGCCCAACATCCCACCTCCTTGGAGGTGATGTTCTCCAGGTCAGTGGTGGCCATCACCTCACGCAGCTTGGCCCGGATCATCCGCTCTGTCATCTCCTGTGCTGTCGGCCTGAGGCACAGAGACGGAGGGTCGGCAAAGCTCTTGGCTCGCCAGACTCTGCCCCAGACACCATGGCACGCCTAGAGAATCCCTCCCCCATTGGCAGTAGGGTTACAAATCTTGACACCATGCCAAAGCTTTGCATTTCCCTAGATAGATTTACGCATTTGTAAATGTGCTCGTTCATTTATTGCATGTATATCCTGAGCTTCCTCTGAGGGCCTTAAGGATTACTCCCCCCCCCCACCACCTCAATTTTATCCTCACAAGTTGCTGTGAGGTAGGTTAGGCTCTGACTGACCCAATAACACCACGTGAACTCAATGGCTGGGTAAGAATGTTAACCTGGGTCTCTCTCAAGTACTAGTTTGGTACCCAAACCACTCCACTCCACTCCAGTGCACCACAAAAAGTGATGCTACGTGACCTGAACTGGGGGTGGGCTTCTGCTCTGATCTGTGTCTCTGATCAGCATCTCCCTCCCTCCCTCCCTCATTATTACAAAAAAACAAAAACAAGGACCCTTCCCTTTCATGA
This sequence comes from Podarcis tiliguerta, assembly GCF_965153285.1. Taxonomy (NCBI): domain Eukaryota; kingdom Metazoa; phylum Chordata; class Lepidosauria; order Squamata; family Lacertidae; genus Podarcis; species Podarcis tiliguerta. The sequence continues at coordinate 53,953,659 of NC_139534.1, forward strand.
CCTGCAGAAGAACTTTCTGCACAGTAGTCCCTAAAACTGGCTAGCAGGGCCACCTGAAATGTCTGTGCTTTGGACTACTGCATGGTATCGAGTTCCACCTTGGAACCACTGCAGCTCTGCTGACTAGATCATTCACAGCCTATAACCAGCCCTAGGAGGGGAAGGGCCATCACTGACTGGTCAGAGAAGGCTGCAGGAGAAGTGGGCCGCACAGATTCCAAGTCGGACATGGCTAGCCATTCATTAATGCAGCTCTGCTCCGAGTTCACAGCCTTCTGATACCACTCGGTCCAGCTCAACGCACTGCCTCCTGGGAAATGGTTGTTGCAGACGGCTTCGCTGCATGCCTTGTGCAGCACTTGCAGCGCTGACCTGAGAGCAGAGATGACAATCAGACATCAGAGATGCGCTAAAAAAATCCTCTGAAGGCTACCACTGCCATCAGAGAAATGCACATCTCTCTTCCCTTTTTCCTCCATTATGCCCCTCTCCCAGCCTACCAAAAGCAATAGTGGCAACTATATCCTTGTTCCCCACATTCGTCCTTTCCCACACATGTCATTGCGCTTTTCACCCTACCTGACAGCCTTGCTTACCACATGGTCTGGACTGAAATGGGCTTAAAGATACGGGTCTGCCCCCCAGACGTCACACTGAAGCCCCTGGGGAAAGAGAAGGAGAGAACAGTGTCACAAATAACTTGGGAGTGCTCCACCTGAGATGCAGATATACGGAAAGAGGCAAATAAAAATGCAGTACGTGGCACAGTTGTGAAACTAGTTTGAGATCTTCCATGGTGCCAGGTTCCATTTGTAAGCAAAAAAGAGAATCTGATCCTTTTCTGCTCTTGAGATCTAAAAGTCAGGATAGTGTTGCTTCTTGCCTTGTGCAATGGCAACAACTTTAATCTACGCATTCTAGAAAGGATGGCGCCAGCTGAAGTCAATATTTTAGGTATGCTTCTTCTGCACTTCTTAATCCTTCTAAAAATCTCAGCCTTAGTAAATAAATTATTCTTCTCTCATTCTAACCATAAAGTTTTCTGCAGGGGACAAGTTAAATATGGAAAATTCTAACAACTCTACTGAGACCAGGCCAGTTGTCAGGCCCCACTGAGTTTAGTCTGTGATTACTTTTCCTCAGGAGGGGGCGGGGAGCCAGAAAAGTAAGTTGCAAAGCAGTATCTGTGTAACTCTGGAAGTTAAACAGACAGTTGTATTTTATGTGCGGTATTATGACGAGGCCTGTATTGTGGGTTTGCCCCTCAGCTGTTGGAATGCTCCTGTGACTTTCCTGACTATGCAGTGTAAACTAGCCTGGAGTTTTCAGGGAGCTATTGATTTCCCTTCTGGACAAGGAAACCTGAAAGTCTGATTGCTTGCAGTTGTGGTTTAGTGGCTGACCAGTGTCCTGTTTGAGGAGTTCTGATTTTTTTGAAATGGCAAATGCACTGAAGGGTGGCAAAGTGTCTGCTTTTCATTTATCTATTTTTTCTTTTGAAGGTACAATTTGGATTTATGTATTTTTTTTGCCTGAACCCCCAAAATACATTGGGTTGGCCCTGAACCCTAGTTAGCCCTCCATCATCATCATCATTTAGTTATAGGTAGGTAGCCATGTTGATCTGTCGTAGTGGAAACAAAATAAAAAAAATCCTTCCAGTAGCACCTTACAGACCAACTAAGTTTGTTATTGGTATGAGCTTTCATGTGCATGCACACTTCTGCAGATACACTCAATGTATCTGAAGGTGCTACTGGTCTCTAAGGTGCTACTGGAAGGATTTTTAAAATTTTGTTATCATCATAATCATCATCATCATAATTTATTTATGCCCCTCCCATCCGGCTGGGTTTCCCCAGCCAATCTGGGCAGCTCCCATCAGATTAAAAACAGAATAAAACATCAAACATTAAAAACTTCCCTAAACACAGCTAATTAAGGCCCAGAAGTCCATCTCTTTGCTCTTTTATCCCAAAATATGGCCACTCAAGGCCTTTGTGCCTCAAGCTCAACCACCTTCAACTGCCTGAAGCTCTCCTGCTAACTCAGATGACTCTGCCTTTTACCCCCTTTTGCCCCTTATGCCTAGAACTGTTCTCCAGGAAACCTGTGTGAAGTAGACCTTCTTGGATTTCCTTCAAAACATACCTTTCCTGTGAAAAGTTTGGCATGAACACACATACCCTAGTCCTCTTCCATCATGGAACTAAACACAAGAATGACTCACTGAAATAAAGCTGTGCACATCAGTGGTGCTACATGGCTATTATTAACAACAACAACAACCATAAGATGAGACACAGCATGGGGCAGGCTCTCAAGGAGACTTTTTAAGAAAGAGAGACCATGTAAAAAAAGAATGGTTGGTTTCCATTTAATACTGGAGGGAGAGACAGCAAAAAACACAAACTCTCCCGTAGCTATTCAGGACGTAAGTGGTTTGTAGTCTGTGGAGACCATTTTCAAGTCAGATGAGAGAGCAGGCAGTGTTGGTGAAACTGGGCGAGGAGAAAAATAAACACACACCAAAAAAGTGGCCTCTCACTATCTCAGTCTGTTTGAGTATCCTAGTTTGTTTGCAAAGCACAGAGCTTATATGAGGATTACTATTACATGGAGCATTGTGGGTGCCTGGTGGGGTTAGGTCTGTCTCTTACCCATCGCCATCAAGGAAGACCTGAGTGTCACTCCAAAGCGGAAGCACCATCCCCAGCGTGCAGGCAGCCGAGCTGGGAGGCAAAGAGAGAAGAGATCAGGTAGCTACTGAAGGAGTTATTATAGTCCATGGGTAGGCAAACTAAGGCCCAGGGGCTGGATCCGGCCCAATCGCCTTCTCAATCCGGCCCGCAGATGGTCCAGGAATCAGTGTGTTTTTACCTGAGTAGAATGTGTGCTTTTATTTAAAATGCATCTCTGGGTTATTTGTGGGGCATAGGAATTCGTTCACCCCCCCTCCAATATAGTCCAGCCCCCCACAAGGTGTGAGAGACAGTGGACTGGTCCCCCCCGCTGAAAAAGTTTGCTGACCCCTGTTATAGTCCCTGTGCTTGTCCTACAAACGTACCCCATCTGCACTCGCCTCTTAACTTGCTTTTTCAATAGCTTGATCAGCATTGTAAAAATCACTGATAGCAAAGCCAAGCAAGCATTCCAGAGCTGTGACAGAGGTGCTTGGCGAACTGCATAGCTATCTTCCATTCAGCTCCTTGATTTGGACATCTTCCTGCAGCATGCTCGAGTGCCTGTGCCCTTACTGAATACATAAACAAAGGTTCTTCTGGAGCACAGATACTGGGAATGGGGTGGAGAGGAAAGACTGGGTGAAGGGTTGCCAAACCAGTTCGACCAGGGAGTAAAATACATTAAGGAGTTTAGATACACACACAGCGAAGGACAGAAAGAAAGCACTCTGAAGCAAAGATGCTTTCGATAAGGGTTTTGAACAAACATCATGCAGAGAGAAAAGGGGTTGTGTTCTTCCAAGTGCATTTTCTTGGAAGCATGCCCTATTAATTTCAACGGTACTTGCCTTCGGCTAATGGTAATTTGGAACACAACCTTGGTTATTGAAGCAGAGAATGTTGCCTGTTCCCTATGCATGTTTGTTCAGAAGTAAGATCCACCGCATTCAATGGGACTTACTTTCAAGGAAGTAGTATGCATCAGCCTGTAGTCTAAGAGACTTTCAGCACAATCCTAGTCATGTCTACTCAGAACAAAAGTCCTATATAATTAAATGGGGCTTATTCTCAGGCAAGTGGGTCAAGGATAGAACCTTATTGGGTATCTCATTTTGGTCCAAGCCTTGATGAAAGACATCATGCAGAAGATACAAGGCAGGACAGTATAGACAGCTGGAAGCCTGGGCCCCACCCCTTCTGCATCTTCGTGCTCCTTCCCTTGTCTTCTCACCCTTCTTCAGGGAAGTCAACTCCCAGCAGCACCATCTCACTCTTGCTCTCCACCTCTGCTGCTGACACAACCAGCAAGTACCGGATCCGGTGAGCTCGAGCCGACTCCAGCCTCACAGCCTGGAGGAGGGAAACAAACATACAGTCCTTGCAAGACTGTCCTTGTGTGTGTCACCTCCACACATATGACAGTAAGATTCCACCATAACTGTTGGTGGTGCATTTGGCAGATCCAGGGATAGTTCTTTGTTTAGCACCACCAGCAACTTCTGAAAAAAATTCCATGATTCCTGAGACCAGTGTCATAGCTAAGTACCATATTGTTCCTTGTGTGGAAATAACATAAGATAGCAACTTGGGATAATCCAAGTAGGACTAAGACAGAGTGCCCCTTGTTCCTTGTCAGTAGCCATTTGTGCACTTTTCAGTACGAGGGGGGAAAGGGTTTTGAGGAGAAACTCCATTTACATTTATCCAGAAATAAGTGCATCACATTTTCATCTCTGAGCCCAAGAGCCCTGGCACTGAGGTTCTCAAAGCTATTAAATCATCCATTGAAAATCATATTATACAAGGCTTTTAGCACAAAATCATTAGGAAATAGAAGGGAAGTTTCAGAAAAAGGCCCCCCCACCCCTGGATTAAGTGAATGCATTTTGGCATTGCGTGGTAGGATCAGAGGGAAGAGCCTCTGGACCTAAGTGTTATGGGAGTGTTTTTCATATTTTTCTTTCCACATTTTTACTTTCCACATTGGCAAATGCCATAGATCTTCAGTAGTTTTGCCAAGGGGTTTGGGGCATGTTCTAGGAAGACACACACAGAGAGGGGGCAGGGAGTGTTATTGTGGACCACTAGACAAGCATATGAGACCTCAGTATTGACTTGCCTGAACTGAGATTATACTGGACAGATGCATGTTTATTTATTTAATTCTCTATTTTCCACACTGCAAGGGAAGATCCGCAGTGGGGAGCAAGCTATCTTTTAGGGCAGCTTGTCTGCTGCTACTGAACTTCCGAATGAGCCACGTCTGCTAAGCTCCTGAGAACATCAGCAGCTACCAAAAAGCAGCATGAGAACCGCTGCCTTCAGGAACTGCCCCAGGTACTTGGAGGCTGTTGTGACTCACTCTCTAGAAAAGAAAGAAAACCCAGCACATGCTACTTTGGAAATCTCCCAGCAGAGTCCCCAAAGCCAAAGCCGGGATCAGACTCGGCAGAGACGCCAGCTCTGGCTGTCTGCCCAAGAGAGCAAAAGCCCCGCAGGCCATAAATGGGGAAGTGGCTGCAGCTCCCGGCTGAATGTCTGCCTGAAAACCACATTCCTCAAGGAGAGGAATCCCTCGCCGCCCTGCTCTGAGCCTCCACAAGCGGGGACAATGAGGCTCTCAGAAGCCAGGCCTCTCCAGCACAGAGTTTTGCAGCAGGAAGGCAAAGCGGAATCAGATTATCACAGGACTCCCAGGCAAGAGGCAACACAGATTCTAGAATCGTGCTAAGAGGAGGAGAAAGGTGAAGATCAAGGTCAAGAGGAAGGAGTTAATAGTCGGGTGTCCACTCCACAGACCAGCTGAACTAGCCTGGGAAGCAATCTGGGTCACTAAGGCGTTCTCACTGAGGCAGTAAACTTGTGCCCTTTCAGGTGCGATCCCACGATGGAAGGATTCAGTCATGTGAATCCCACCCACAGCCTGAAGCGATACTGTCTAGACACAGGTTTACTGCCTCTTAGAACTAGGCCGGAGCCTGAGGGCACACACCTCCCTTTTCTGAAATATTGTGTTTGCAGAAAATAGCCCTCTTTCATTTCAGAACAGTTGTCTCTTGTGGCACGGCTTGCCCAACTAGGCCTGTAGGACAGCAGCAAGGCACACTGGGTACAGCTGGTGGCTCTGGACAGGAGGGCAGGAAAGCACTTGTGCCATTAAGGAAAGGAATCCCACTAACATACATTTAAAGCACAGCTATACCATCTTAATAGTCACAACTTCCCATGGGAGCTGCAATAAATAAAACAAACACTCTGTGGTGATGAGGATGTTATTGTATTTGTTTGTTACTGTGCTATGTATTTTTGTGTTTTTATATTGTAAATCACTCTGTGATCCTCGGCTGGAGGGTGGTATAGAAGCTTAATAAGTAATAAACAAATAGTTTACTAATCACAGACCTATAGTAAACAGCACCAACCTCTTTGGGGTGGGTGAAGCAATGTGCTTTAATTGTAATCTGTGGGTGTTACTACAGAAGGTCAAGATAAGATCATTTGATGAACAGAATGAACCTTAAACTGGCCTGGCTTGGCAGCAGAAACCTGGAATATTTTTTGTTCCAATAGTAAGCAATGCTGAGCCAGGCAGAGAAGGGAATTTGCCCTGAGTGTTGGGCCTTGGCAGGGTTGAGTGGGTGGAAATGGAGACCGTGCTGATTCCAGAACAGGAGGAGGGAAAAGGGCAAAGGCCCGGCCCCAAGCAAACTCTTTTACAAGGCAGTCAAAAACACTGAACTCCATAACCGCCTGCCCCAGACTCTTTATCCGAAGAGGCACATTTTGTGGTCAGGCCAATTGCTTTCCTGTCTCTTGTCATCTGCACTCTGCCGTATCTCCCTGCCCTCACAGTCTCACCAGCCGGATGCTGTCTTCTGGCCGCATTAACCCCACCATTTGCTGTAAGTGCTGCTCCTGTTGTTCAGCTGCGGCATTCTCACTCTTAGGCTTGTGGTCCAGGGGGGTGGCTGGGCCTTCCTGCACAGACTCCAGCTTTTCTTCTTCCTGCAGGAGCAAAGCAGCTCCTTTGACCATGACGAAGCTGTGGCTGAAAAGGGAAAGAAATGGAGATAGGTAGAAAAACCCTCTTGCTCCAGAAGGAGAGCTTGCCCCATTAAATCCTTCCTCTTTCCAAGGGGGAATGTAAGAAGCTGCCTTACCCTGACAATGATCCATTGAATTGAGCATTTTTTACACTGTTCAGCAGCAGCAGCTCTCTAGAGTTTCAGGCTGGGAATCTCTCCCAGTCCTACCTGGAGACGCCTTGGACTGAACCCGAGACCTTCTGTAATAAAGGAGGTGCTGTTCCACTGAACTACGGCCCTTCCCCATGAACGCTTGGGAGCAATTTGCAATTACAGAACAGTCACAAAATCTGAAGTAGTCCAAGAGAGGCAGGCCTAGCCATCAAGGCAAACTAGGTAGGTTGTGCTATCTAGAAGCCTTAAGGCCTATTAAATGTATACAGAGGTGGCAGAATATTGGAAAATCACATCAGATTTTAAAATAAAATGTTGAAAAACGTTGACTCTAAGGAATAGATAACCAATATTAGCTATACTCAGCTGGAATACAAGCAAGCATTTTAGAAATTGCAACCTTTTTAAAAAAATGTCAACATTGATTTATTACCTACTTAAAAAAACCCACACAAAGTATAAGGCATTCCCCCAAAGAGTGCCCTTAGCCTTTTCAAAATATTTTGTTAAAACTATTTGCCAAATCTCCGCTTTTCTCACACTTTTTAAACAGAGATGTGTGCTCTAAAAATGACTGCCAACCCATGACTAATTAGACAAAAAGGCTATAATACTCCCTACATGCTACACACTATTGTGTTTAACAGTGCTCCCATCATTTTTCAAAAAAGCAGAGATTATCTAGGGGAAGCGATTTAGAGTGGAGGAGAAGTAGGGGAAGTGGGCAGTAGCTGTCCCCCCAGCCATTATTTCTCTGTTCACCTCACCCCCCTGCCCCACCTGTAGAGTTCAAAGGTGTTTGAAAAGATGGCAAGTTCTGTTACAGAGGACAAGGGAATTAGATCCTTCCAGTTCACCAGAATTAGAGATCTTTCCAGTATACTGTACATTTATATTTAATGCACAGTATCCTCCCATGTATTCGTTTGGTGCACATTTTCCATTGCAAGATAATTTATCCTATTCCCCACTCTTCTTTGCAAGGTCTTTTCCCTCTGTTCAGAGCAACAAACATGCAGTTGTTATGCTTTTGCTGCACACAATCTTGTCTCAAGATTGCACTTCTCTTGTGAAAATGTAATTCTTCCCTCCAATGCAATTGGGACTGCGGTGTACAATTTGGTTTTGCAAATGTCATGGGATATTAATGAGGAACACAACTCTCTCCTCCTCCTCACCATCAAACACCCACATCAGTTGGTTGCTGTGACTCAGGCATTGATAACCTTGAGTTTGGATTACTGCAATGTGTTTTATGTGGGGCTGCCCTTAGCTTGCCCTGCAAGCTGCAACTGGTGCAAAATGCAGCAATTAGACAACTCACCGGGGTGCCTTACCACATGCATATTACACCACTCCTACAGGAGCTCCATTAGCTGCCATTTAGCTACTGACCCAGGTTTAAGGTTTTGCTTTTGACCTATACTGCCTTAACAGTTTGGGACCGATTACCTGAAGGCTCCCTTTCTCCTTCTTGCTCATTACAATCAGCTATGGCACACTTTTTATGTGTGTTTGGCAGTAACCAAGAAGAGTCTTCTCTGTGCAGGCACCCTCTCTCCCTTCAGCTTAAAAAGGCACCAGAATATGCTCCTAAATGTTTGCTAATTTTTGATTCCAGAGTATGGTATCACGATTTAAATTTACTCTGCGTCACTGTTGTCTTTTTAACCTGCAGCTTTTTTAATGGTTTAATTTGTTATGATATCTTTTGTAGTACGCCACTTTGGATGCTTCATGAAAAACAGGGCAAAAATAAATCAACTATTTTTTCCTGTTTGAACTCCTACACTATATTTTTCTAGTCCAGGGGCTGTTGGTGCAGCACTAGTTGTTTTTTTAAAGTTAGAAGAAGAAGCAATGCTCCACCTTCCTGCACCGCCACAACCCACTGCACTGTTTTGGAATATTCTCTTCCTTCTGCATTTCTTCACGATGCAGCTCCAGCATTGGAACCATCTTTTGAAAAATAAGTTGCAAAGTGCAACTCCCCCCCACCTAATGCCTTAAGGGGGGTGGGATACTCTGGTGCTGGGTTCCTGCTACTGGGAGTAACACACTAAATCCAAAACATTTTTTTAATAAATTGTGTGAAAAAGCCCAGAAGCTGGTTTGGGAGGACCCTGGCCTTTTTGTTGGTATGTATGTGTGAAGGGACAGGATTACAAAGGCTAGCTCCTTACCGTCGCTGCAGCTGTCTCTTCCGAGGAACCTCTTCATCCTGCAAGGGAATTCCAGGTAGATCAGTCACTTCTGATCCAAAGCAAAGAAGAAGAAATCTCCTGCTCCAGATTAAACGATGTTCTAAGTTTCCACACATGTGGCACCAATCTCCTAGACACGGTCATTTCCACCAAGGGCTGTCCCAAGGCATTTTGCTTCCTGAGCCAAAGGGCCAAGATGCCGCTCCCCTTATTCCATATGCAGAGGCCAACCAGGCAGGCCCTTGAATATCACCTGAACAGTGGAGATGGGACAACATCCTCCCTTGGACCTGAGGGCAGCAGGCTGGTTTGGGAGCTGCAAGGCAGATCACATGGCACACTCAGCTCTACACTCTACTCCACTGAGTGCTCTACACTCCTCAGCAAATGCTGCCCAAAACAGCCATCTTATTCTGCCTAATGGTAGAGGTGGCCCTGCCACCTAGGTCTTCCAGAGGTAAGCAGGTCCACACAGAGCAGGGGGCCCTCAGAGGGCTTTTTTTCAGCCGGAACTCTCCGGAACTCAGTCCCAGCACCTCTCAGGTGGGCACCATTGCCATTCTAAGAGAATGAGGGAGGTGTTCATGGAGAGTTCCAGAACCTCTTTTTCTAGAAAAATGGCACTGACTCCTCAGAGGGCTAAGCTGGCTGGGGAAGTCTGCCAGACTAGCACTGTCATGCCTCCTAGCCAACTGGGGACTCCCACCCCAGGCCTCAGACAAGCTCTGCATGGGCCTGGGGATAAAACAGTTTGACCCAATTAAATCACTGAGGCTTTTACCTTGGTGGGACTTGGGAGTGATAGCAGGCTGCCTTTATTTTAAGTGATGAATAAGTTTATTTGTCTAGACCACAAAGCCATAACATACAGCAATGCACAAACATTGTAAATGCAGGCTGTGAAACCATAAAATAGTCTACCATTTATTATTAAAATCATCTACCTCATGCACAGCTGAAATGTTTTAAGCTCACGCTTGCCAACACAAAAGGCATACAAAGAACGCACTGCTGGTGAGCACAGGTTTAAGGGCTTTTCCACACTTGCCTTTCCTCTGGTCTTTTCCAGGGACAGTCAGTGCTTCAAAGGTACGTGTCCAAGGAACTTTTTTTTTTTTTGCTCCAGAGCTTTCCCTGCAAAACCCCGCTCTTTAGTATTCAGTCGGAGCACATGTCAATCTGCAGAAAACCAGAATTGACATTTGCTCTGATTTCAGAGGGAAAGCTCTGTGGCAAAAAAGAAACACACTTGAACACAGAGCTTTAAAGTGCAGACTTGTGCCTGGAAAGAGTGGGGCAAAAGGTAAGAGTGGAGAAGGCCGAAGTTCTGGCGGGCTACACCCATGGCTGGGGCAGGTGGCTGGCACCTTCCATAGCAACTTCAGAACGATTCCTTTATACCAGAAGAACCAAACCACCTCAAAATTGCATTTGCGCTGTTGGCTCTGCCATGGAATAACCCAGCATGACATAATGTTCCTGTTCCAAGCAGTCCCTTCTGTGCCACAAGCACAGAACTGTTATGCCACCTCTGATCCTGAACATCAACAGGACTTCCATACTGGGCTCTGTATTTTACAGGCCCCAACCGACAGCCTGACTTTGTGCATTGGTGTTTGTTTTGGATCATTTTTTATTATTTCAGAAGAGAGAAGGACCAAGTCTAAACACTGAAGCCTAAGGTCTTGGAAGCCTTGCTCAGCCTTCAGAAAACTGCAATTTCACAAGCAGGTTCCCAATTTATCTCAGCACCAAAAGGGTTAGAGATGTTCTCTTTTTATGGGGGGGAGTAAAAGAAAGAACCCCAAATGTCTCATCATGCTGCTAATCAAATACTAAGGTTGCATGCTACAATTAGACACAGGATGCAGAGATCATCCCCCTTCACAGAAGCTGGCTTGGTTCTCAACCTTATTTGAAAGAGATGTTGAAGTAGCTAGCCTTTCATTATGGGCCTACAAGTCAGGGCTGGATCTGGGACCTATGGGCAACAGATTCCAGAAGGGTGCCATTTTCCTACCTCCAATGTCTTGTCTTCATGTCATTAAAAAAAAACACTTCAGAACTGAACAGAAGGTCACCATATTGATTTTCACTTCTGGTGGAAAATCAGGGCTGGCTCTACAGTGAATATGGGATTCTGCCATAAAAGGGATGCTTTTATAAACCTGCTGGTTCTTGGCCTATATAAGAAGCTAGAACACTTGCTGAAGACAAAGGTGACCAATTAATAACAATCATAGAATTGTAGAGTTGGAAGGGACCCTGAAGATTAGTCGTCAGTATTATTATCCCTGCACTGTAGATGGTGGGGCTGAGGCCAAAAGAGAGTGGCTTCTCCAAAGCTACAAAACGAGTTCCCTGCTAAGGCAAGGGTCAAACCAAGGATTTTGCAGCTCAAGCTGTTAGCTACTACACTAATTATTAGCATTCTGCACCAAGGCTGGACATCTTATGTCCCACTAAGCTGAGTGTTCCCTGCGGACCACATCTATGGGCTGAGAGGTGCTCTCCGCCATGTTTTTTTGTAGGTCCATACCCCCTATAAGAAAGAAACTAGAAGATTTATCAAGCCTTGAGAGTTTCACAATCTGCGACTGGTGGTCTGTGTTTGCCCTGGTGGATCACAAGCTGTGCAGACCTGCACAATGTCACAGTTTCACAGCTGAGGGCTGGTGGGTGGGTGGGAGGGAATCCAGCTTGGAAATACACAGTGTGGTTCCATTTTAGGACACTGCTAGTCTCCCGTCTCCTTGGAATGGTTGCAAATATTTTCCTGGAGCGGCCTTGAATTCAGGCTCTTGCATAACCTTATCTATGTGATTCCCAGTCTGTTGGCAATTTCCTGTGACATTTTTAAGCATGGAAAAAAACACAAACCTTGTCCCTGCCACTTCCTAATTGCCAGCTCCTTGCACAATGTCTAATTACGCTTGAAATGCAATCAGCCCAGCAAACTGCCAAGCTTGGGGTGTGAGAACTCTGGCGCTAGGCACCCCAGTGGAAAGGAACACAGAAGTATTCCAGGGTTGGTGTTCAGGGGTGGGGAAATCTTGCTATTCAGAGGCTATTATGCAAGGGATATTTTTGCTGCCTTCCACGGGCCCCTGACGTTGCAATCTGCAAGGAACCGGCAGGAAGTGGCAAGTTGTGAAACTCCCTGACAAGTCACTTATTAATGCCCAGTTCTTCTGCACAGGATCCTGAGCTGTCAAGAGCTGATTAGAGGAAGAAAGGGGGAAGGAGTAAGGACTGGGGAAAGCAGATCTGTGGGGACCCAAGCAAGGAAAGGCAATTGACCACTGTGGCATGCGTTTGACAGGCTTCCTTACATGGAGAATTGAGAGAGAGAGTTGATCAGGGAGGGAAGGAATCCCACAACAAGGCACTCTGTGTGGGGCAGAGAGGCTCAGGCCAGAGGAGCTGAATGGGCATTTCACAGCTGGCCCCTGTTCTCTACAGCAGTCACAATGAGGAGGGACTGTGAAGCTCAAACATTCTGGCTTCATGCAGCCAGAACCCCTCTATATGAACCCCTCATTCCACTCACCCACCCACCCAGGAAGGCTATGAGTTGTGCAAGCACCCAGCCCAAGGAAGATGCTGGTAAATTGCCTCCACCATACCTTTCTGGGGATGCCACATACTCAAGATCATGCCTTTGTATGCCTCTCCCGCTCCATTAGGCAACCCAGAACTGTTTACAATAAGGTTACCAGATGTCCCCGTTTACCAGGGAAAGTCCCCAGATTTACAAATCAGTCCCCTGACAAAATCCACTGAATTTGACTGAAGTTGAAACTTGTCCCCGGATTCATTGAAAAAAATCTGGTAACCTTAGTTCTGTAGCCACAGCTACCAGCACAGAGGTAGTTGCTTCTGCTTGGACATTTTAATACTACTCCGTAAGAGGTGTTAACATAGGAAGCTGCCTTAGACCAAATTAGACCATTGGCCCACCAAGTTCAATATTATCTCTACATGGTCTGGCAGGGTGTCAGGCAGGGGACATTCCCAGTCCTGCCTGGAAACTCTGGGAATTGAACCTGCAGGCAAAGCAGATGCAGTCAGGCCCAAGGCCCATTTAATCCAGCATCCTGTTCTCAGAGTGGTCAAACCAGATGCCTGCAGAAAGCCTCCAAACGGGGCACGACAGCAACAGCAGCTGAGGCTTCCAGCAACTGGTATTCAGAAGGATGGAGGCAGAACATAGCCATCATGAGGATCTACAGGCCTTTCCCTACAAATGATGGCTTTAAAAGGGGGGGAACCCATCCTTTTGACACTCTGTGACTTACACTGAATGCAAGTATGACAGAACAGCTAAGTGGAGTTCGTGTTTCAGGTTGAGACTGGCCCACCTGGAGTGGCAAAGGTGGGAAACAGGAGTCCCTGCTGCAGCAGGTAAATAAATCCTACCTATAAGAGTGGAATACCGTCGTTTTCTTTCCCTATCCCACTGGTGCTACTGCTTCACCCCAGGGAGCTCCCTCTACTGGGAAGAAGAGGACTAGAGACACGGGGAAATCTCTTGCCTGATCTTTGGCGCTTGGGCCCCCTACTCTGCGCAATACCGCCCCCCACCCCGCGCAAGCCAGTCCTTCTTCCGACAGCGCCCCTGCAGGGAGGTGCGAGAGCAAACGGCCAGGTTCTTCGGGGCCAAAATGGTGCAAGGTGCAGTCGCTTGCACAGCTCAGCGTACAGCTTGCAATGGGAGAGAGAGGTGGCGAGAAAGGGGCACACGATGGCGCAGCCGTCGAAACAACACCCCCGCCAGCCCCAGAAAGGGGATGATGGATCGCAGCCGTGCCTCAAAGAAGAGCCGCTGCTGTGTGGGTCCCGTCGGGGGATGAGGGTGGGGTTCTCCTGGGGCGGCTTGAGGCTGGGCTAGAAGCGGCGTGCGAGCTCACCTTGCTGCCGGTGGGTGTCGAGTGGCCGCTCCCCGACGGGGAGCGACAGACGGTCACCAGCGCCATGCGCGGCTTGCTGCGCCCTTCCTCCGCTCCCAGCGCGCGGGGAGCCGACGGGGAAAGATCGTGCCACTCGGCGCCGCTGCCGCCGCTGCAGACAGCCTCCAGGGGGCGGGCGTGCCCAGCCTTCCGCGCACTCCCTGGGTCAGGCCAGGGTGGGACCTGCCGGCCGTAAACTTTCTTCTCCTGCTCTCAGCCGCCTTAACCAGGAAGCTCAAGGATGCTGCGCGGCGGAATCGCCCACGTCCTTGGCGGGAGGCTCTTAAAGGAACCAGCCCCAAGACGCGGCAGGGTTTTCCCCAGCCGGGAGCGGAGGTGGGAGGAGCGTCGGGCTGCTCTGGGCTCGCTTCCCCAAGCCGCAGTGGCACTCTACCATCACAGGGGCCAAGGCTCAGCCCCGGCACCTATTCTGAGTGCTGCTAGGCCTGCGTATGATGGGAAGCGGGGTAACAAGCGCCTCTGAGCAGAGGTGCCAACTTGAATGAAATATTGGGGGGGGGGGAGAGACAGGTAAGCCCGGACCCACATAATCGATCACATGACACGCACACTATTTGAATGGCAAAGCCCATCAACTTCTTTTTTGGGGGAGGGGGGCGCTCAAATATTTTATAAAGGGGGGCGGCGAAGGGACCACAGCGGCCCCTAGGAGTTGGCTCTTATGCTTCTGAGGATGTGCAGAGGTTGCTGCAGCTGCTGTGAGATTGCTGCTTCTTCTGCCTCGGGAGTGTTGGTGCAGCCGTGTGAAACGGAGGAGGCTCTCTTCCCGTTGTGGCCTGAACATTAGGGAGGGCGGCGGGCACCGTGTTTGTTTGTTTTCATGCATGCAGTTAAAATCTCAGCTAACACCAGAGTCGGAGCTTAAAATGGAAACCTAACGCTTTACCGCTGCTGCCAGCCCCCCCGCATATTACTACAGTGACTCAGCAGGTGGTCGAGCGAAAAGCCGAACGTCAGATGCTGGAGAAGCAGCACAGCGCCCCCCCCCCCCCCACATCAGGCACGACGGCCGCATGGAGCCCACTGCCACCCCCGCCGCATATCGGGATCCAAAAAGCAGCCTTCCTAATCCATAGCACAGCCTTGCAAACATCACCAGTTGCTGATACCGCCGGGCCAGGCTATCGAAGGTAAAAGTAAAATCTGTTCAGAACTCAGCAGTGCTGAAATTCTAAATGCTTCGGATATTGCGGAAGGCTGCCAGCAGACGACCTAGATAGACACCTAGCTCTTCCCCCTAAAAGCTCAAATTGCTAACCAGTTCTCATTGGAAGCATAGAATAGAATCATAGAATTGGAAGGGACCCTGAGGATCATCTAGTCCAACCCCCTGCAATGCAGGAATACGCAGATGTCCCATACAGGGATCGAACCTGCAACCTTGGCATTATCAGCACCAAACACTAACCAACTGAGCCATCTTGTAGCAGTTTTGATCCAAATCATTTCAAGCAATTAGCCCTTTGTAAGGGGAATGCTTTTTAAAAAATAATCAAGGAAATGATCATATATTTTAAAACATTAAAGTGCAAGTTGCATAGTGCACACTAGTTTCCACAGTTAAACCTCCAAGAACCATAGAATTGGAAGGGGCGACAAGGGTCATCTAGTCCAACCCCCTGCAATGCAGGAATCTTCTGCCCACACCCTTGAGATGAAGAGTCTCATGCTCTACCAACTGAGAATTTGTTAAGTGTAGAAGACATAGCAGGAACTGCAGCTAATTCCTGGGGCTTTTTGTTGTTGATGCTTAATGTAAGCTGCTTCGTGAACATAATGGAATTGTTTGCTTTGCATTTGATCTTTAAACACACAGAACCAATGAAAGGGCGGACAACCACTTCACTTTCCTACCTGCCCAAGACCCAGCAGGTGGAAAGGAGCGTGGGCAGGTGGGTCAGCGGTGTGAAAGGCAGCAGCATCTCTTGTTGCTGTGGAGCTTTTGAAAGGAGTACGCAGGATTTCCAGGTTCACTGCAGGCAGCCCTAATCTCGGCACACTCAGCCTACCCACCCCCTCAATTCCCCAAGCCAGCCCCAGGCACACAGCTACAATACAGCCTATATGATACAGTGCTGCAATTTGGACCCAAAATTACTGCAGGCCGTTATGAAGCTGTTTTATAGCAAATCGGGCTATTGGTACGTCTAGGTCAGTTGTATTGCTTGCACTCTCTGGCAGCACCTCCTTAAGGGTTTCAGATTGGGAAGCCGTTTCCCAGCCCCAGCTGGAGACACCAGGGGTTGAACCCTGGATCTTTGGTTGCAGAGCATGTGCTGCACTACCACTGAGTACAGCTCTTCCCCCAAAATGCAGCTGCTTAAGGCAGAGCAGCTCTCGGGAGCCCCTTGCACACCTTCCGAACTGGCAGGGGAGACTTGGCAACTGAAACCAGCCAAAGCAATTTTAACAGTACCATTGCCACCTACTCTGTTTAAGGTCCTATGAGACACTGTGCTATCACGTGGCAGCCATGGTTCTTCAGTGCACAATCATCGTGCCTGGCTTCCTAAATTGCACCATGCAGAAGATTGAGCGGGGGGGAGAGGAAGGGAGGGAGATAGAGACAAATTGCAGTTCTATGTATGCACACTAGATGGGGATATGCATTGTGTCAGGCAAGGCCAACAGGAATTTCTACAAAGCGCAGTGTATGTATATATTTGCACTTGGGCAGTCCAAAACTATGATGCTATGTTGGCTGAGCAGACATATAATTTCAGTGGCCCAGTGAACAAATCCATTGGTTTCTTTGAGGCAAGATGGAAGTTGTCGGTTTGATTAAAGTTAAGAAAGGACATGTAGCGACAAGGAGTGGCAGAGATGTGTTGACAAAGAGCAATGGGGAAGAGTATTGGTGCAAAATGATGCACATGGTCTAGATGGTGCAAGGGCTGTGTACTATTGGCAGGAAGGGAGGAAGCAAAGGTGGAGGGTAGAGGATTGCTAGACTCTGCCAAGAAACTAAGCTAGTTGTTGCTTTACTGTCACTGGGGCATTGGACTAACAGGGCAATGAGAGCAAAGGAGGTGTGTAGATTTCACTTAATGATTTAAACTGAACACTTTCTGAATATAGTTGTAAGAAAAAGGATGGTACTACTCTACGACTCCAAGATTGTATTATCCTCCCTCCCTCTCTCACCCCCCACCTGCCCTCTCTGCTATTGCTCCCACCAAATTGGGAATTAATAGCAACGTAGCCTGTTGAAGACCCTAAAGCAGCTTGTAAACCTTATCGTTTACCAAAATGGATACAGACTATCACCAACATATGGAGTCCCATTAGTGTATTGAGGGACCAAAGTTTGCTCACGATACTAACTTGTTCTGGGTTGTCAAAACAAAACAAGGGATTGCAAGGAGTTCCAAAAGAATTTATCCAAACTGGGTGAACTTAAAATAGCAAACACAATTCAATGTAAGTAAAATAAATCCTCATTTGACATATATAGTAATGGGGTCTGAACTGGCAGTGACTGACCAGGGCTGCACACACACTATATACCTTTAAAGGACATTCAAAGCACATTCCCCCTCAAAAGTATTCTGGGTACTGTAGTTCACCTCTCAGAGGGTTACGGTTCCCAGCAACATTGAACAAACTACAGTGCCCAGAATTCTGGGAAGGGACAGTATGTTCTGAATGTGCTTTAAGGGTGTAGTTTGTATGCAGCCTAGGAAAGACCTTGTGGTCATAGTGGATATCTTGGTGAAAATGATGTCAACAGTGTGTGTGGCAGCTGTGAAAAAGGCGGATCCCATGCTAGGGATCATTAGGAACAAAATAATGCTGGTATAATGTTTTTTATGGTTCAAACTATCAGGGTTTTGGGGTTTTTTTGTGATTATACTAATTAGCATGTTTCCTAGTTTTTATAAGGAGAGCCACATAAATCCTAGCAGGTTCTGGAGCCAAGTTTCATGTTTATGTCACAGCCATGCAACCCGAGACCAAGATGGAAGAACGTCACAGCAGAGCAATGCTGGTTTCTTAGTTTTATTTAGTAGTTCCTGCTGCCCAGAGCCCCCTGTGCCTGGTTCCCAGACATCAGGAGAAAGCCGCTCAGGAGTGGGCACAGCTGTTCCCTTTAGACCCACTGGGTTCAGTTTCTTAAAAAAAAAAAAAAACCACATACCTCCCACTCCCCTTCTTGTATATATCTTCAGAGATATAAATAAAATAAATTAAAAATAAGGGGGGCAGGGAGAGCAGCAGCTCGCAATGAGGAGGAAAATAAAACGCGGGACTGAAAATTATCCACCACACGGCAGCCTGGTTTCAGGTCTCACCGCAAAACATCAGCGCATCAAGCTCAAGGCTTCCCCACCGCCTTCTATTGCCACTTCCCCAACTTGGTCCCGTCCTCAACAGGCCCAAACCCTTGCAAGGAAAGAGAAAGCAGCACATTCACCATCAGTCTCCGAAAAATCTCATGCCGAGGTGATAAAAATTTCCTCAACGTCTCTCCTCCCCCCCCCCCGCCCCACATCCCGTCTCCTTCTTATTTGTTGCTGCTCCTCTTCTCCAACCTGCCTCTCTGTGCTGTAGAAAACATTTCCTCAGTGAAGGTTGAGGATATAAAGCAAATTTTTAAAAAAATCTTACAGGAAATAATACCAGAGGATGGAACCGAGTGAGTCCCAGGAAATGCAGAAGGTGCTGTCTTCTCACATCCAGCCTGACCCTCAACTGGGAAGGGGCAAAGCATGAAACCCACCCCACCCCACCCCAGAGGTTAAAAATACAATGACGGCAAGGACAGCTAGGCTGGGCGGTGTGAGGCTTGAGGGAGGCTAGGACGCTGCTACTTCTCCGTCAGAGAGAGCTGGAGGATGCGCTGCAGCTCCTCGTCCTCCTCGCGGCGCTGGCGCTCCCTCTCCTCCTGCTCCCTCGAAGACAGCTCCATGGCCAAGCGCAGCTGCTCGTCAAAGCTGGGGTAGGGCGGGGGCAAGGCCGAGGAGCCACTCCCATTGGTGCTGAGAGGTGGGCTGCTCTCGGGAGGAGGAGCGCCACCGTTGCCGCCTCCAGACTCCACTGGGGTCAGGCCTGGCCCCGCCTGAAGGAACATGCTCTCCTGGATAGCCCTGAGAGGACACAGAATGAGAAGGAGGCATCAGCAAACAGGGCAGCAAGATATGGCTACTTGGTCATGCTTCTCAGGCCTGGTTCAGGCAAGCTTGCTCAAGCTGCTCTCAGATATGTCCCAACACCCTCGGCCCAATCTGGGCTTCCTCCGTTCCCACACAACTGCCCAGAGCCTGCTGGATGCTAGTAAAAAATAAAGAAATGGGCTGGCCTTTGGCTCAGTCTGGTTCCCAGTGTGCCTGATAGCTTTCTGGTGCTCTCGGCATCAATACAATTCACAGGTTAAAAACAGTGCTTTTTGTGTAATTGTAATACACCTATTTTCACACCGAGGGTGCTTCAAAGCGACCTGTTTACTGAACATCCATGACCATTTGTTAGCCAACCTTGTCTAATCTCCCTGCTATCTAAAGGTTTGCAAGGAAGCTAGATGATGTTATCTCGAAGCAAGTGTTATCTCACACTTCCCAGGGCATTTCCACATCATTTTCCATTATCTTACATCAAAGATAACCTGACAGCTGGTTTGCCCAAAATGGCCAAATTCAAAGCCCTGGTGGGCCTAATTAGGCCTTTGGGCCACTGTGGCTTTAGCTGGTGGGGTTACTCAGTGAAGACCCTCCAAAGTTGACCTTACTTCATCGAAAGGCTCATCTTGTGATTAGGGGACTCTTCAGGCCCCAAGCCCCACACTTCAAATTGCTCTCAGAAATGAACCAGGGGCCAGTACAGTTGTTTAAATGTTGGTGATACGTTTGAAACACCTCATCCCATTTCACAGTCTAGTAGTTGTATTTTGCATTAATTACAGTTTCTGGGCAGTTTTCAAAGGTACTCCCATGTAGAATTTATTTCAGTAACCAAGCCTTGAAGTTACCAGGGAATGGAAACCCAAAGTATAGGCTACCCCCTTGTCTAGGGCAGAGCCACAAGCTGGTGCATTTGTCTCAAGGTGCTCTGCCCCACTTGGGCCTCTAGTGAGAAAGTGGGGTGTAGAAGCCCCCTAAACCGTAAGCATGATTCTTCAGAGTATAATCCTATGCAGAACAGACTGAATAGCATTCTCTGGACATAGGCATTAGGTACCCATCAACAATTTTTCCATCTTATCTGGATTGGATAAACAGCAGTCATCTAGCCTTTGAAAGGCTTGTGTTTTTTCTTCCTGTTGTCCCCAGATTGTTGCGTTGCATCATAACTGTGGGTGGGCTTCCTGCTGGGCAGCAACTCAGGAAATGTAGGAGAAAGGGGAAGAGGCTACTGCTTGTAGTGAAGAAAACGCCTCACTGCCTGCACAGGCCACACCACGACCCAGGGGTTTCCCCCCTGTTTGTTCCCTGGTTTTCACTCCTTATGCATTTCTATGCCCTACAAGAAGCCTAAAGGATCTCCCGTGATGCAGTCTATGTGTGCTCTTACCCACACTGCTGTACTCCACATCTCAGCAAAGGGCTTGCCCCAGTTCTGGATCAGTGCAGGGAATGTTCACACCAATTCTCTCAAAAAAGCTGTCGTTTACTGCTGAGATTACTGCCAGGGCAATTTTGCACGAGTAGTCTGTTTCAGTGACGAGAATAAAGCATCTTTGTGGTACTGTAAAGATTGTGGCCATTTTGCATCATAAACTTTTTGAGGGCTAAAGCCCATTTGGTTAGATGGAGTGGCTGCCAAAGTGGGAATCTACCCACAAAGTAGAGAGTGAACCTTTCTTTCCACAAAGTGAGGCCAACCTCCCCACCACAAGCAATACAAAAGATAGCAGCAGGTTTGCCACAATACTAGCCAGAGCTAGTTGGTATACAACTACATTCATTTGATTGTATCTGGTGGACCCACTCAGAGTAGGTGTGACTCTCAACAGGGATCTGCTGGGGTGACTAGGCATAGCAAGCTGAATCAGGTAAATAAAGATCAAAAGAAAGACAAATATGTTAGTTAACTAGCCACTCCTGGTCTTCATCAAGTCCAAGTTTCACTGCAGCAAACTTGGTAATGAATTTCAGCTAATGGCTGAAGTGATCTGAAAGCACCTAAGGCCACCTCTTTGCTGAAGGTGTGAGCCTGGTCAGTGCCTGGGAGACCACCTGGGAACCATCTGTATGCTGGAAGAAAGGTGGGATATAAATGTAAGAAAAATTAAATAACACCCCCCCCCGGCCTAGTCTCACACAAGAATTGCCATTTGAAACTTTGCGGTCTGCTTGTACTTTTAAGGAGGGGACCTCAAGGTCTGTTTCAATAAGTTCTGGGAGACTGAAATGCTCCTCTTGCCTTGGCTTCTGTGACTATTTTCATGTCTGATTTGTGTCTGTTTATTCCTTCATGTCACAACTGAGCAGTTTGACCCATGTAAACAACGGCATTGTCAGCAGATGACAGCGTGCGTCACATGAGAAGATGCACAGGCCAATGAACCCTGAATGGAATGGCTGTTATTTGGTCCTGAGATAGCGTTTGAGTAGGCATAGGAGACAGAATTGGAGTAAAGTATGTCACTTCTGGGCTGTCTGCACTGCCTGAATAGTAGGAGTAAACTAAACTGCAGTGTTGACAACACAGAAAAACAAAATTCCTGCATTGCAGGGGGTTGGACTAGATGACCCATGTGGTCCCTTCCAACCCCACAATTCTAAGATTCTGTTATCTCAGAAGTTACTGCTGGGAGTAAATTCCTGCTGCTTGAGAGCATGAGTGCAAATGTGCCTTCTGTCTTCTCTCAACTGCTGAATTTTAAGGAAGCTCTGTGCTTGTAGAGCAATGGGTACCATACCAAAAAATTGCTCATACCAAAAAACCTCCTTCAGGCTCTCTTAGCCTTCTCAGTTCTGTTGGCATCGTTCTCCAATTGGTGCCGGAAAGCGGGTGGTGCTTGCTTTCCACCCACTGGCAGACTGCAATTGTTCAAGAGATTTTCAAATTATTATTAGAAATAAGAACTGGCACCGCTGCAAAAACCCACAGAGGAATCTTACAGCTGAATGTGAAATATCACAAGCGCCTCCCAAAAAAGCCCCCATCCATGCCCCCAGAAGGATATAAAGCTGTACATCAAGGCAGCCTTATTTTCCTCAACGCGGAAGAAGATCCACGTGACAGATAAACAATCACACTTCATACTAGGCAGAGTGGCCAAATGCATGAAAGAGTAAGGTGAGAGGAGGTGGTAGGAAAACCAGCTAGGTCCACACAACACCCACAATTATGAAGGCTGAAGAGGGGAAAATTCTCCAAATACATTTGCATCTGCTTGAGCTGGAGGATTTTTACCCATCTTCAAAGTGTTTACAATCTGAACTATGCCAAGCTCAGTTTCTCGTAGCACCTATGCCAATTCCTGGGGATCTCCCAGACAGACGGGTATATCACTTACAAGCAGGCAAACTCCATTCATGGGTGACGCACTGGAAGCTAATTCAAGCACGTCCCAATTCCTTCATTGCCATTGTTCCCCAAGAGGGCGTTCCCATTCTGCTTGGTAAGAAAGAATGAGAGAAGGGGAATGTGAGGTGACCGAGGAAGATGCCCGGCACCCCGCTTTATAGTGGAATATGAAGGAAAACAGCTGGGGAAGAACACTGCATTCAGCTGATGGGGGAGGTCCTGTGAGGATATGGAGATCCTGCTCAGTGCTGTCTGCTTTTCCTTAAACCCCATTGAGGCAGTGAAATCTTTGAAACAGGATCTGGAAGCAGTGAGGGTGTGGATGAGGCCTGGCAAGACTGAAGCTCAATCCAGCTAAGATGGAATTGCTGCTGGTGGGTGGACCAAGTGACCACAAAGTAGGTTTTAGAAAATAATACACCTTAACGTACAGGTTGCAGAACTGAATCCGTGATACCACCTCTTCCTTCTTGCTATGGACACACTCACCGTTCCAGCTGTAGCTCCTCATCATAGGACGGAGGATTGGATCCTGGCCGTGTGTTGGTCAGAGCTTCCCAGATGGTCACCTGGTGTAACACACAAGAATGAATATGCTAAAACCGATAGCAAAGAGGCAGAATGGGTGTGTGCTCCTGCTGTAGCAGGTAATAATTTGAGGCTTGGACTTGGAATAATGCTAAAATAATAAGCCATAATGGTTTAGTTAAGCCATGGACTCTCTGGGAGGTCTGAGGCAAGCCATAATCTGATGGCCTCAGGTTCCACCCCCTCACACAAACACACACACCTGCAAAAAGGAAATATATAATCACCAGTTCCTACTGGGATGTAAAAGCCTTAATGAGATCAAGGTTTGCAAAGCACTCAGTGCTACATTTATAAGTGGCAGCCAAGAATTATCTCCACTCTGAGTGCCAACAACTGGGAGTTAGTTTGCTACACCACTCAATCCAACCTCTACTTGGTCCCCGCACAAGCATCCTGGCACCATGTGCCCTCCCTCCAAGAACTAGTTAGTCATGCCTGCCTGCTATAATGGGCCCGTTTTCACCCCAGCGCAGGCAGGTTTCCGCCCTCCCAATCACCTGGTCTGTCTCTGTGCCAGCATCCAGGAGGCTCTGCTGAATGGCGAACTGGAGCAGGTCATCATCTTCGTCCCGCATGGGCTCTGTACGACCTGCGCCCAACATTGTATAGCCCTGGGGCACCTCAAAAACTGATGGGTCCACCTCGCAGGGGAAAGGGTACACTGGGGGAGGAAGGGAGAACAATAGTTAGCACGCTGGCCAGTGGACTACGCAACTTCTGCAATGTCCTGTGTCACCGAAGACCAGTCCCTTCATCTTTGCCTCACTTTCTCCACCCATGAAAAGGGCTCTTAAAAACTTTTGCCAAAGGACATCTCCCTAGGGCCTAAGGCAAGCAGCAAATTGGCTGGGCCTCTGTAACAAAAAGTCCCTCCTGATTGTCACTACTTTGCAGGAGAGACTCAACACGCACCGGAAATTTAGGTTTGCGCAACTGAAGTGGAGGGCTCTGTTGCCCTTGCACAAAAAAATGCTGTTTTAAAAAGAATCCAGCTTTTTTGAAGTTTGGGAAGCGGTGCACTGAAAATTGCAGGGTGAGCAAATGACTAACAGGAAGCCATACCAACAGCCTGCAAGCAAATCAGGATGAATGTGGGATGAATGCTTGTTGGGGCATAGCTGGCCCACAAACCAATCAGAATGGATGCTCAATAAAAACCAGATACAATCTAACCTCCGTGTAAGCTTTGCGCAAGCAAATCCGGGTAAAAGTTGAATACACGGGTTGTCTGCATGAGCTTAAAGGTGGCAACATGCAGGCATAGCTCCCACTTTCTCAGGCACATCAATGGGAAACAAAAGGAACATGGCTGTGCTAGCATTCTTGAAGCGGAAAGACTTGATGTTTTAAAAAAATGACAATAAACACCTTGAGCCAATATGTCCATTTTTAAAATGTGATGGTCAGTAGCGGGATCATGGAGAAGGATGTGTCAGTTCTAGAAAGGAGTCACCTGTTTTCCAGTCACTCAGACATCTTACACTTTCACATCTCCTTCTTAACCCCGTTGTCTCCCAGTTCTGCAATCTGGGCTCACAGCCACTGCACCCTAATGCTGCCTCCCTCCCTCTCCCAGCCTGCGGGAACATCCTCCACCTCTTCCACTCTTCTCCCCTCTCCAAGGTTTAGATTAGCTGTTGGAAGTCCTGACCCTGGCTCCCACCCCACCCTGCTCCTCCTACCTTTGGTGTTGTTGGCTGCCTCTGCCCCAGCAGTCGGCTCCTCGGTGCTCTCTGGGGTGTGGGTGGGAGTACAGATTCGCACTGAGCTCAGCGGCTCATCACAGCCACACAAGTTACTAAAAGTGATCCGGGCATTCAGCACGTGGAAGAGGGGGATTTCTGGGGGAAAGAAAGAAAATGTACAAAGGAAGGTTGGGGGGTTGGTAAACCTCTATTTTCAAGCTTCTCACTGATTTCCCTCATGACCCAGGACATTCTCCCTTTCCCCACAACAAAGGCTGAGGGTTTCTCCAAATTGGGGACTGCACTATAAAACAGTATGATACAGCTTTAAATATAAACATTCATGGCTCCTCCCCAAGAATTATAGGAGATGTAATTTGTTAAGGGTTCTGAGAGTTATTAGGAGCTCCTTATTCCCTTCACAGACCTGCAATTCCCAGAGTTCCCTGGGAAGAGGGGCTGATTGTTAAACCACTCTGAGAATTTTGGCTTTGTGAAGAGAAGAGGGAACTCTTTAACAATTCATAGAACCCTCAAACTACAGTTCCCAGGATTCCTGGGGGGGGGGGGGGAGACAACAAATACCTGCTCAAAGTGGTATGATCCTGCTTTAAATTTAAAGTGCAGATGGATCTAGGTTTTTCTTTTCTGTAGGTATATTCTGCAATAATAGTGCATTGGTGGTGCATTTATAGCAGACATCATTCTGCTTTATTAGTTGTTCTGAGATGTTTTCCCAAAGTTATTGCATTATTGCCTTCTGAAGGGGCACTCTTGCACCCACCCAAGAACATTCGAGGTATGAAATGTTACAGGATTTCACCAATTTGAAATGAAGCAGGATGTCCGCTCTGAAACCTTTGCAGGCACAAATGACATTGAAAGCAAGGTTGTGTATGAACTACGCCAATACCTTCATGAGCACAAATAATTATGGATGTACAACAGAAAGAATGTCTGGAGAGGCGTAGCCCCACAGCTTCATTCTCTGCCTTCCTTTTTCTCTCTTCCCCTCTTGATCTGCCTCCTGTCAGCTTGTCTCCATGCCCCGCCCCCCCACCCTGAGTAGATAATGTCCCCCCCAACCAGCCAGGCTTCACACCTCTCACCGATTTTGACAGGGAAGCCAGGAGGCAACTTGAGGGTGATGAAGTCACGCAGCTTGGCAAAGTGGGCGTTGCTGATAGCCATCAGGTCAATTATGGGCGTCACCTGCTCCACCAGGGAGAGGGGATGGTCCTCGCAGAGCCAGAGAGTGGCCTTGAACCTGTCACACAAGGAGCATGTTAGTCTTCCTGGAGATTCCTCCAGCTCCCTGCCCCCAACATCTGCCCACGGAGAGACTGGGCCTGCAACTCCCCTACACGGGTGAATTATCTGTAGGGAGATGCTTTTATTTCCTCCACCTTTTGTTTCTTACCTTTCTCTGGAAAAATGAGTACCTTTTGTAAGTTACGTGCCAGCTGTCACATCCTGACATCTTCTTCCATTTCTGACCCCACCCCACTAATCCATGCAGTATCCCCCATCCTTCTCACCTCTGCACCTTGTTGGACATCTCAATAGGGCGGCCAATATTGCGGGACTCCAGGTTGAAGTTGGGGTCAAAGTATTCCTCAGGGGTAATAGACGTTGGGTTAGTTGGGCTGGCTGACTGCAGCACAGGGGCCTGCAAAAGTGAAGATCGGGGTCTGGATCTGGGCAGAAACTAGAACACCAACACTTTGGAGCCACACAATCCCTTCTCTGGCATATCCCCCTTGTGATCTGCTTCCCCACCTCATGTACCCCTAGGCTAAATTTGTGTGGCTGGGCCAGCATCTCCTTTCCCCATATATGGACAGGATCTGACCTGGTCACTCACCCCATTCTGGGCAGCATGCTGCTGGGCGATTCCCAGGAAGGACTGGAATGGAGTCTTAGAACCTGGAAGACAAAAGGAGGATGTCTAAGTGAATGAGTCCTCTCCAAAGAACCTACCACCAACTCCACCACTTTAGTGCAATTTATTTATCTTATTTGTATTTATCTGAAATAGCTTTAGAGTGCCTTTACACAGCAGTTCAAGGCGGCTAGTAACATTAGAATGACAAAATCCAAGGAAAATGCAGCAAAACAGTCATTGATAAGAGATAAAAGAGGCAGAGGCAGCAGATTAAAAAAGAAAGTGACCTGCCTGGGAGGTTAAGGCCAGCAGCTCAACAGACCAAATGCCTGCCAAGAAAGGAAGATCTTTGCATTATGGCAAAAGGCCTTCTGGGAGAGGTGAAGGTGGGTCTCTCTCGACAGAGTTGCAGGATGTAGGTGGCTACAGAAAAGGTCCTCTCTATTACTACCACAGATACCGGTATCCATGAACTGAATGATTTTTACATTATGGGGGAAGATCTACACAAGGATTGCCAGATGCATCATGGAACCACCAGCACCATGGAATCACTAGGCTCCTCTACCTGCCATAGCCGCTAAGGCTAGCCCATCTACCGCCTGACATCCTCCTTCTCAGACTCCTTCTCCATGAAAGTGGGTGCCTTCCATTGGCCTGCATAGCCCAAGTGGTCCCTCCCCTCTCAAACTCCTACAGTTATGCTGTGTACATATTCCCATTTACTCTGCCTCTCCCACCAGTGATTTGGAAAGCTGTCTACACAGGACAACAGCCAAAATCCATATCTATCCTGTTGCTTCTTAGGCAGCGGAATCAGGGAGGAATGAAGTGGCAGCAATATTTGCTCGGTGCGCTTGTGCCGTTTTCATTCTTGCTCAGCCATGGTTCAGCTGAGCGTTACATATAGACCAGGCCAATATTCAGTATACGCTGCTGCCATTTTTGTTCTCTTAACCACCAGGTGAAGCCTGTAAATGGGAGGAGCACATCATGACTAATGAGGACAAGTCACTTGTGGTCAAAGGGCAGGCAGGAGCCACCAAACAGCAAGTGCAGCACACAATTAATTGGAGTTCTGGGAATTGTAGGGTAAAATAATCCCTAGCAGCATGAAGGGTCATTGGATGAGTCAACACACCGAGTCACAACTGGAGGCGGTTCAACATCTGCTTTTACCTTTGTTGCGTGTCTTGTCCTGGTCTGACAGGTGCTCAGTACGGGTTTTGGTGACAAGCTCCACGTTGCTGGCACTGTAAACCTGGAAAAAGCAGTGAAGCTAAGCTAAACTTTGCTAAATTTTTCAGATTTACACACATAAGGAACAAGAATGGGGGAAGAGTTGTACCTTGGCTTCATAGCCGCTGATGTTTTCCATCTTCTCAGAGCGCCAGCCCCAGATGCCAGACTTGTTCCTGCAGAGAGGAAAGCCCTTAGGTCAAGAGCGATAGAGTTTGCCATTGCAGACCTCAGCTGCGCCCCCCGCCACAATGCAGCCTAAAGATATCCAATTCTTCAAATGCCATTTTCTCAAACATCACTGCTACAATGGAGCTTCATCTCTTCCAACCCTTTTCAGACTTGGAATGCCCTCATACTCTTCAGCCTAAAAGATAACCCTCTCATCAAATGTCAATTTCTCTCTCACACACACCTCTACCTTCACCTCTTCCGACCCTGCCCTTGAAAGACTTGGACTAGGGAGCTGCGAGTGGAGGTCTCTCCTCTGAGGGGAGATGGGGCATCTGCGATAACAGGGCTGCAGACACCTATGGCAGTAGAAGCTGGGGCCTTGGTTCCCCTCTTTTCTCATAAAACTAGTTGGTGCTCGAGAGCCTGGGCAGACTTCATCCTTCCCAGCTTTGGTCTCATGGGCCTCATCCAGTACCATAAAAAGAGCCCTGCAGCTGGATCACATCCATGGTCCCTCTGGTCTAGCACCCTTTTCCCACAATGACCAATCAGACGCCTCTGGGAAGCCAGCAAGCGTGATGCCATTAGCCCTCTCCTGCTGCTGTCCCCTGACAATTCCGGTATTCTGAGCAGCATGCGGCTGCCTCTGATCCTGGAGGCAGAATATAGTCATTGGGGTTAACAACCAGCGACAGCAGCAGCAGCACAGCACACGGTTCACACAGACCCATACGCTACCCTTCCCCCTGCCCCAGCTCACCGCTCAAAGGCAATGTTCTTGGTGTCCAGGTGGGTGGAGACGATGGGCGAAGTGAGCCGGCTGGCCACGTGCTCCTCGGAAGGCTGCATGGCAGCCAGCATCAGCTCCGGCTCATGCAAGGCTAGAGACAACGTTTCAGTGTACACCACCTGCTTGTCGTGGTCAACCTCCATCACCACAGCATTCTCATCTGGCCAATGAGGGGAAGGAGAAAAGAGGGTGGGGGAGCAACAGAGAGAAAAGCAGTCAGTATCATAGCCTCCCACACCTCGCCAAGCATCTCCCCAGAAAAGAGATATTCTGACCTTCGCCTTTAAAGATGTAGCTGCGGCGGCCCCGCTGCCAGGTCATGTGCTCAAAGCCCAGCAAGGTGGTGTCAACCCGCAAGTTTTCCCCACGCTTCCACACCCGGTACACGTCACTTGGGCATATCTTGGAGACCAGGGGCACTGGTGGCGGAGAGGAAGAGAGGGAGCAGAGGGAGAGGGAACATTGCTTAGCATCATTGACTTGTTTGCCACATTTGTATCTCACCCACAGAAACACAGGGAGCTGCCTTATACTGATCCATCTGGTCCACTGGTTCATCCATTTCTGTGTTGTCTATATCGACTACCAGAAGCTCTCCAGGGTTTCAGGATGGGAGGCCTATCCCAGCCCTACAGAGAAATGCCTGACTGAACCTGGGATCTTCTCTGTGAAAAGCAGGTGCTCTCCCATTGAGCTACAGCCCTTCAGAGAGGCGCCATAGCCTCTGTGTGGAAGGTCAAACTGAGAGACAACAACATGCTCCAAAGTACCCAATGAGTCTCATGGCTGAGAGGTACTTCTTGCCCTCTCTGCCTGGCCTCACCTCATTCCTTCAGAGTGTCACATCTCTGGAGCATGACTAGGACACCACGTGTCAGTAGCATGGATTCTGCTCCTTGGTGAAGCCACGGCACCCACCACAGAGAAAGGAGAATGCTTCCTTCTTCCTCAAAATGTCGTCTATGTTTCTGAGCTCAGGAGGGCTAAGTAGTTAACTCTTCGACTGCATCATTTCCCCAGGCCAAACTCCTCCCTTGTTGGATAGCTCTCTCCTGTCACCTGCTCGGGCTTTTGTGGACCACTCCCAGAGCTGAAGCACTGACTTACCCCAGCTGGTAAACTCCCACTTCATCTCCACGTAGAAATCAGGAGCCTGTGGAGATGGAGAACCAAAGTGAGGGGGCAGAGCATTGCAAGTGAGAGAAGGGGCAGAGAGAACAGCCAATCCGTGTTCTCTAAAGGGACTACATTTTGCTGTGACCATAATCTTATTAAGAGTCACACTTTGCCAATGGGAGTTCAATTAGATCTAGCAACTGCTAGCTAGAAAACCCAAGAGTGCTTTTGAGCATCCCAGGGGGTTTAAAGGAGAAGAGGGTTGGTGCTTCTGGGATGCAGAGTAACTGCTACCGTTGTCATCTTGAAACCATGCTGTTCAAATGCTTCATCTTCCAAGCCCCTTCGCAAAGGAGTGTGGGAGGGACAAGAGTGTTTCCCTTCTTGAAGTGTGCATTAGAAGAACATAGGAATGGTTAAATTGCAATGGTTCTGTGCCCACACAAAAGTGAGGGACTTAATGCTGGTGCTCTATGGAAGAAGTACCCAGAGAGAGGGTTGTGGCTTTTAATTAACACAAACACAACCAGAGTTTTAGAAAGAAAAGGAGATTCCAATAAGATCCTAAGAGAGGGCAGATTTGCCAAGATTTCTTTCTCCCTTTGCCAGGGGTCCTGACAAGAGTACAGGTTGGGCACCCCTATAATAAAATCTGTAGACACTGATAAATGCACAAGGACTGAAGTTGACTGGGAGTTGACAGTACATACTCTGCGCAGTTTGTTGAGCAATTCTGGGATGCCGCCCAGGCGCTGCGTGGCCCGCTGGTAATCGCGATACTGGAGCACCAGCTGCACCATCTCTGGGTCCCCTGTGCTTACTGCCTCCTGCAGGACTAGAGAGGCAGAGGGGGAAAATCAGTATTTGGCTTCTTGGCCCCACTCACTGTGCCCATCATCTTTCAAGTCCAAACGAGTTTCTCCTCTATCCTCACTCCCAACCAGGAGCAGACAGCCTATTGATCTGCCAAAAGGACATGTCTGGCTGCCAAGGGCACAGGTATCATGCCAATCAGTGCTCAGTTCCCAGGGAAACTTCTACCATCCTAGGCACGGCAAAGCAAGGCTCCAGAAACTTAAGCCAGAGAAGCAAGGATAGGTGCCTTAAACAAAAGAGCCGGGAAGAGTTCTGCCTTCAAAGCACACATATTACTCCAGTACTGGCCTAAACACTGGACTCTGGCTTTCATTCGTGTTGCTTACCCCTCAAAACCACAGCCCTCATGTCTCAGGTCTTTCATTTCTCAGCTGCTGTCTTCTCTTGCTCAGCTTTCACAACAACCCTTTCAACACATTCCTTCTATTTCCCCCCTTGCCTAGGATATAAGGAGATGCTTCAATATGAACTACTGTTATTGAGCCCAGTATTAGGCGGAAGCACTGCAAGGTCTCAAGCAGAAGGCTTGCAGCCTGATGATCCTGATGAACATGTGGCTCTCCAGGTTTTGTTGGACTCCATCTCCCATCAGCCTACAGCCAGCCTGGGAGTTGTGTAAGTGCAACAAAAACTGGAGGGCTACAGGTTCCTCACCCCAGCTTTAAGCAGAGGAGACAGAAATTGAAACGGACCAACATGGGGCACATACGCTTGCCCACTGAACCTTCATACCTGTCCAGCCGTTGGCATTCTCCTGGCCCACACTGGCATTGTGTCGCAACAGCACCCGGACGGATTCCAGGTTCCCCAGGCACACGGCCAGCTCCAGGGGCGTTCGGCCTCGTGGGTCCAGCATCTCAATATCGTGCTGCAAAAGAGCCACAGGATTAATGAGCTAGGTGGACATTCCTTTGCAGGAGAACAAAGGCTGAGGCTTTCTCCGCGCTGGGGCTCATTCCTGGAAACAGTTTTCAGTGCTAGGACTCAGCAGGGTTTTAATGCCCTTGCACCAGTATCTCTTGCAAAAGAGGAAGATTCATGCAGAGCTCGTCCCCAGATAATGCTGTCCCTGACCTACAAGGACATCCAGGATACTAGGATAGAATTCACATATCCTATAGAATATCCGACCCAAGGGACCATGACGTATCATATCCACTGGCCAGAATAGAAGAGCCGGCCTTGTTGCTTAATCTAAGCTTGCGCATGCTGATATTCAGATATTCAAAAGCCTTGATGGGACTGCAGAAGTGAAGGGCAGCACATTAGGGCTACAGTCCAGTTGCCCTTCAAGGAAGAATATCATGGCAAGGAGACCAACCTGGCCCCAACCACCAGCCAGAGAACCATCAGGCTACATGGAACTCACCTCCCCCCTTCCTACTCGGCTCCAACTCGCCCCAGGACTGTAGAATCAAAAGGGAGAAGTTTGAAGCGCTTGCCCCACCCATTGGTCAAAGGAGCTGGAGCCAACAATTCCTATTTAAGTGAGAACACCAGCAAGGGAAGGTTACCTACCCTGGCCTCCACTGAGCATAAATGCCCTCTCTTATAGCTCACCACTTTGCTCTGGCCTGGAAGGACTGATCTCTCTCCCACTCCACTTCCCTTCTTCCCTTTCCTTGTGTGTCTCGTCTTTTCAGTTTGCAAGCCTGCTGGCAGGGCCTGACTCTGTTTTTGAACCACTTTGGGAGACTCTTGATTGCTTGAAAAGTGGGGGGAAATCTAAGTATGTATGGAAATCAATTAATGTTGTGTCTTGGCTTTCTGATGAAAGGACCTTCTTTGCAATGGCAAATGCTGCCTTGTTCCAAGATGCAATTAGAAGGGGCCATTCACCACAAAGGCCTTTGTCCCCACATGATAGAACAGAATAGGGACTAGCCCAGCTATATTGTGAAACAACCTGTTTTGTTTTTAATTGTAAGAAGAGTGCACTCAAGTGCTACAGAAGGAGAGTACACGGCTTATGAATTAAAGAAAAGAAACAAAAAACAAACTCACAAGTAAATACGCTTTTGAGGGATGGATAATAAAAATGGATCAGGAGACAGAGCTGTAGTGCTTTGTGCAGATGTCATGGGCACCTTCCTTATGCTGAGGGTAGTGTAATCGCTTCAAGCACTGGGGCTAAGAATCACATTTTTTAACAGCTGATTACCAGCAATTCACCAACAATGGGAGTGCTTGCTGCAGAGACGTCTGGCTGCTTCTATCATAGCTCCAGAATCCTTCTGTGTTACCTGGAACAGCCCAGAGTCTCTTATATCCTACATATGTTGGGCCTATTTTCACTCCACTTGCAGACTAGTTGACCACAAAGTATATTTGAAAATAGTCAGAATGTTATTTCTTCTACCACCAAGTTAAGTCATATGCAGGGTGGCTGAGCATCCTAAAGCATCTGCAAAGAAGATGTAACAGCAGCCGATACCTTCAGAAATTCAGGATGTTACAAATCTGCCCACCCTGCCAAGCCATTCCCTTGCCTAGGCTCCATCCACTCAAAGCTCCATCCACTCAACACCCACTCTGAAAGTCATAATTTGATGGAAGCACCACAATATTCAGAAAGAATTTGCCTCTGAATGTCAGCTGCTGGATACAACAGAACACTGTTGACCTCAGGCCTTGCTTGTAAAATTTTCAGATGCATTTGGCTGACCACTGCTGGAAAGAGAATGCTGGACTAGATGGAGACACCTGACTTTCTCCAAGACTGCAACCTGAGTACAATGCAAAGGTGGAGCATGAGCTCTACACACCAAACCATTTCTTTGACCTCACATTTGATACTGCAACATCCATTTTACAGAAGGAGAACCTGGTGAGGCAAGTGACCTTGCCAAACTGAACACAAGGCAGAGCCCCAAACCCGCCACACCATTTCGTTCCAAATATCTGCCCTGACCCAACTTTTGTTGCAATGCCACTGTATGCCATACTCTGAACTGTTCCTCTCCCACCTTTCCCAGACTGCCCATGACTTTTTAGAAACAAGATAAAAGCAAATTCAGATACTTTGTCACTCAAGGGGTAATTAGCTCATGGAATTGACTGCTGTGAGGTATGTTGATGGCCACTAGCTTAAGTTAGTTTCAAAAAGGATTTGATAAATTCACAGAGGACAGGTCTGTCAACAGCTACTAGCCTCAACCACCAAATTAAATAGAACCTCCCTCTTCAAAGGTAACATACCTCTGAGTATCAGCTGACAACAAGAGAAGGCCATCACCGGAGTGCCCTATGTAATTAGATTCCAAAAACATCCAGCTGACCAAACCTCTGCCCCAAATTCCTTTCTTTTTGGGATCCTCCCAAAAGTCACCCCCCTTAGATCTACCAATCAGTTCATTCCCCGTTTCCCCCTTCCAAAACAAGAAATGGGAATCATCATTATCTCAGGTATCATCAGTTATCTCCAGTCTTCTTTTAAGCCATGCTCCCTGATCTACATTTCTCCCAGTTCCAAATCAGTTGCCAGGCAGAACTCTTCCTGTCAGTCTTCTCCCATACAGGTATTCTAATGACTCTGTTCTCTGGGTTCTAACTCTAGGTGGGAGAACCAAGAGTTTTTTAAAGTATAGATGCTCAGCCTAGCCCTGTGCTCAGCTGTGGTCCATAGGGGCAGGCAGGAAGGAAGGAAACCCTGTGAAATTCCCCTCTCCAATGCAACAGGGTGCTAGAGCTGGAGGCTCTAATAATTGAATTGAATTGAATTTTTAAGAGAGACCCATACCAGCTGTGCACACGCACATCAACCTTTAAGGATTATTTTGCCTTTCTCCCTTTTCCTCTTTTCCAAAATGGTGGCTATCAGTGCACTAAACATGAAGCCACCACAGGAAGGTTGTTTTTTTTTTAAAAAACAAAACACTAGGCCTCGATTGCTAGAGGATGTTATGGGACTGAGTATCACGGCACCCTTCAGAACCAACTGAGTGTGCTGATCCCTCGCGTGTCTTGCCCTCATGTGCCCAAATCACTATGAGGGGGCCTAAGACGAAAGAGCAGTGGATTCTGGGATTCCAAACAGATGGCCTCAAATGAGGATTGCTGTTTGCTTCAAAGCTTCAACTGCCAAGTCTGATGAGGAATTATGAGGTTGGGGATTCCCAGCCCAAAAGAATCATCAAACATCTATACAGCTATTCTGAAACCACCAGTTCGGCTGGGGTGAGGAGGGAAGAGTTACAATCCAGAGGTACAAAGAGAAGGAATGGAGAGAGGGGACCAAGAGTATTACAAAGGTGGGGAAAAGGTGATGATGCTATTACGACTGGGGGGTCAAGAGATGCCTCTTGGGCAGCTTTCCTGCTTGTGTGTGTGGCGTGGCTGGGAGGGGGGGGGAGTTAACTGGATGTGGCAGGTTTAACAGGATGCAGATGGAACAAACCTAGGTTAGCAGCAGTCAGATATACTAGGTGCCAGTATCTAGCCCTTGTTCATTCTCCCTCCCAGTGGCAGCAGCAGCAGCAGCAGCAGGGCTACCAACGGGGGGGGGCGAAGGGCTGGGACCATCTTGGAAGGATCCCACATCACATCCCCCTCCCTAGCTGCCACATCTCCAACTCCGGCTGGAAGGGGCGACCTGGAATGCGGGGTTAAGGAAGGCGGGAGTCCTAGGAGATTGGGGGGTGTTGAGGGGCTCCCCCGTACCTGTCCCTTGCGCAGCTCGCTGTCCAGCGCCTGGTGCCGGTTGTGCCAGACGAGCAGGTGCAGGGGGAAGGCGTCTGTGATGCGGGCCATCCCGTCACCATGTCCCCGCGCCCGGCCGGGTCTCTGCTCCGATCCCTCTCTGCCCGAGGCCTTTCCGGGTGGTGGTGGCGGCGGCGGCGCTTTCCCTCCTGCTCGGTTTTGCGCTGGGCCCCGCTGCGACGGTGGCGGCGGCTGCGCTCCCGGGAGGAGAGGCAGGCAGGCAGGCGGAGAGGGAGGGACGGCGGGGCGCACGCGCGGCCTGGCCGGGGTTCGCTCGCTGCGGCTCCCGGGGCCGACCCAGAGCTAGGGAGCGGCGGGGCTGGGGGAGAAGGGGCGGGCCTGCGGGGCGCAGGGAGGAGACAGCGGCGGCAGGGGCGCGGAAAGCTGGCCCAGGCACTTTTCCGGCCTCGCTCGCTCCCCGCTCCAGCCCACGCGAGAGGGCCACGCTCTGGGCGTCGAGGACAGGCAACACCCCTTGCGTCACCACCGGCAGCGGGAGGGAGCGGAGCCGGCCGCCTTGGGCAGCCTGCCTCCCTCGTCAGCCGCCAGGGGAAGCGGGCGGAGGCGAAATTGCAGCCCCCGGCAGCAGGAGCCACGGCCTCCTCGGGGTCCTCGGTCCCCAGAAGGGTGGGCGATTGGGCCGGCTTGGCTCCGCTTGCTTGCTGGGGGCGGACGGGGAGGCTGAGGCTGCAGTCAGATATCCATTCACCCGAGAGGAACTGGAAGGGATCCCAAGGGTCATCTAGTCCAGCCCCCTGCAGTGCAGGAATCTCAGCTAGATCATACGTGACAGGTGGCCATCTAAGCTCTGCTTAAAAACCTCCCGAGGAAGGCGAGTCTACCACCTCACCTGGAGTCCGAACACCTTTTACTCTCCGGAAGTTCTTCCTAGTTTGGTCAAAATCTCCTTTCTTGCGACTTGAATCCATTGGTTTGGGGCCTATTAAGCTCTGCCGAGTTTACTTCTGAGTAGAGATACATGTAGGATCATGTTCAGTTAGAGAGCCTTCTTCCCCTTGCATCTTTTATTATTCAGGGAAATAAGAATCGTACCAGGAGGGGTTGCGTGTGGCTTCTGGTTAGTGGCGAACTGAAACCTGGAGCTGCCTTCTAGGCTGTTTGCCTTGCCAGGGCTCAGCTATGAAATGTGGTTCAATAAACTAGTGCACCTAAGCATATGCAGAGTGCACCTTTCTCTACTGAGTAGGAACACCCAGGACTCCAGCCAAGCTTCTTGAACCTCACACAACTCATTCTAGAAATTAAACTCTATCCTTCCAATCCTAAATATGGACTATCCACTGCTTTTTATTTAAAGTTGTTTTGTGTATGCATCTTTCAAGCCAGAAGGATATAGGACTGGGAAATCATTTCTAAAAACACATTCCTAGACATGTGCATTCAGAAATGAGTCCCTCTGTGTTTAGTGGGTATTAGGTCACAGGTATTGGTCATCCAATATACCCCCTGGGAATAAATCTCATTCAGCTCAGTGACGCTTAATTCTGAGTAGACATGGATATGATTATTGTACTAACAGTCTTTCAGGAATGGCTCCCTCAGGTTTTCACATGCAAGACCTGCTCTCTACCTGCTTGGGGAAGTGTTGCCTTGTTGCAGACTTGTTCAGTGGTTGAAGTAACAAAGTAGTTGGCACCCAGTTAAACCTGAAGTTGTTTTCACCTGTCATGGAGTAAACATGCCTTCCATGACTAGGCCTAGAAAAATGTAGCACAGGAAGTGTAGAGGAGGCACCTTTAAAACAGCGAGGCAACCTTTCCTTTGGAAAGGTTACTATTCCTTCTCAAGAGTCAAGAAACATGCTCTGTGAATCATAAACCCTCCACCTCCAGTCATACACCCCAGCCTGTCTTTCTCTCCATTTTTGACAGAGAAGGGTTCCATTGGCTTTTAAGAGTTCTGTGATGGGCAGAAATTCAACAGGGAAGCTTACTCCAACATGGCTTCCTTTAGATTGTGAAAAGCTCCCCATTACACTTCTGCCTCAAACAGATGCTATTAAATTATTATCAAATGCTGTTAAGAGGGATGGGGAAATGGAATTCCACTGGGCCATGAAGGTCTTTTATGGAGAGAAAAGTATTCCAGCTGTTGTGTTCAGCTCCAGCCCAGCTGTGCTCAGTTTGTTTTGGGAAGTTCATTGAGACTCTTGTATCAGAAACAAGCAAGTCTTGTGGCACCTTCAAGAATGATTTGTTGTGGCAGAAGCTTTCATGAACTAGCACGCACGACATCAGATGCATGAAGTGTTATCCTCAGTTGACAGATAATATACACATGCACATAGCTGTAGAGGGGGAAATGTAAACAGTGGGTCCAAGAGGCTATAAAATGCAAAGGGTTGCAGCAGGTCTGTGACGTTTTTTGTGCAGAGCTCAAATGTATACAAGATAAGCACAGACTGGTGTACTCTCAACTGCAGTCACTATAATCCTATTGATCTTTCTTTGCTGTTTATTGATGCTAGTGTTTTAAGGTGTGTGTGTTTTTTCTTTTTGAGAGTTTTTGTAGTTCATGAAACCCCCCATATGGGTTCTATGGGAAGAGTGGGGCATGAATCATTTACTATGCAATGCTAATTCAGCACTTCCATACCATGTTTGCAGGGGAGAACCACAGTCCCCATTAAGTCCAAATTGAACAGAACTGAATTTGATGATAAATTCTAATTTAGCTATTTTATGCTGGAGTATGCCTTAGAAACCTTTTGTGTGTGTGTGTGAAGCATAGCAATATTGAGGATATCAGAAATGTTCTCCCACCACTTTGTTTATCCTATGGGGACAGCAGAAGGACTTGGTTTGTTAGTGATGCACTATATTACGTTGGAGCTTGAGACCCATAGGAGAGAGTTGGTTGGTCACCTATTATAATGCAAGAATTTCTTGACATATTTGTGTGCTTCCTACCATAGATTCCTAAATGGATGCTTCAATTTAGAGCAGGGGTGAGGAAACTTTGCTCCGCCAGATGCTACTGAACTATAGTTCCCATCAGCCTTGACTAATGGCTGACTGGGGCTGATGGGAGATGTAGTTTAGCAACACCTGGAAGACCAAAAATTTCTCATCCTTGCTCCAGAGAAAGGAAACAGAGCACCCATATCACCATGGAAAACACACAATCTGCATGCCTATGGTCCCAGCTTCAGTCTCCATGGACTTGGGGCTGGATTCTGCCATAGACCAGCCTTCGCCAACCTGGTGGGCTACAGCTCCCACTATCTGTGACAATTGGTCTTGTTGACTGGGGCTAATGAAGGCTGTATTCTTAAAACACCTGGATTGGATACCAGCTTTGGAAAAGCTGGAGTTGAGAACCCTGAGCCAACAGCCCAACTCAATCTACGTCAGCGACACGTTTTACGCATTCTGATGCCGAGAGCCACAGAAGAGCCTGTGTTTTTCTAAGCTTTGTGGGTTTTGGATTTTTTTTATTATAAAAACAGTCTTTTTATCCCACTCATTAAAATCACATTCAAAAATCGGCAAAAAATCCATAATAATAACCCAGAGAGACAAACCAGAGATCAATATTTACAAACACTGCAGGGAAAGGGGGGGGGGCTCCCGCTCTACCCCTTCCCCTCCCAGGGCCAATCGCCTTGGGAGGAATGTGGGAGCCATGTAGCAGAACAGGCAAAAACTCATCACATGAGGCGGAGTGGGGGGGGGCATGCAGCAGAGGCAATCGCATGCGCTTGGGGCATGACACCATGGGGATGAGAAACCTGATCCCCAACCGAAAGCCATCTACCCCTAACCCCTCTGTTAAACCGTAGATGGAGGGAAGAGGAGGAGGAGGAGGGGTACAGGGTCAATTCAACCTGATATTTCTCCCCATCCTGTGGGAGAAACCGTAACACTGCTAGGGGCAGGGGAGGTGGTGGGTGGGGGGAGCTGTTAATACAGAGGGATACTGGAAGGGAGGGGCAGAATGGGCCTAGTTTTTCCACACCCAGCCAGGCCCCCCCTTGGCACAAAGATATTTACAGAATCCTTCAGACACTTGGGACTTGGCACAAGGCCTCATCCAGGCCGAGCTTCCAGTGACCGCACCCCCCCACTCCCCCCACTCCAGGCTCAGCCCAGAGAGGCCCTGAGAGCAGAGGGGCCAGGCAGCTCAGAAATCTCTTTTGGCATGAAACCTGCTGCCCCTCCCCTCTTTCCACAGCAAAGCGAGATGGGCATTTGGCAGTAGAGACAGCAGAGCAAGAGGCAGTTCTCATCCCACTCCAAGGAGAAGATTCAGAGGCAATAGTACAGAGACTGGGCAAGCCAAACGCAAGGAGCTTGTCCAGATTCGGCCCCAGGGAGTACGACTTTTTGCAGACTCCACGGGGCCAACTGGGAAGGGCACAACAATAATCTTGAAATTTGGCACAGTTGATAAGAGAATGCCTGGGAGAGCAGGGTGGCAAAAGGCAGAGGGCAGGCCACAACTCTGAGGCGGCAGCAAGAGCAGCAGCAGCAGCCGCTGCCCCAGGTCAGGAATTCAGGATTTGGAATGGCAATTGGCGGGACCAGAAGAGGGTGGTAGGGAAGGATTCAGGACATGAACTCAGGGACGAAGGGAAGAGAACAGAACAGGAGCAAGCCTTCATTTTTTTGTTAGACATTTTCGTTACAGTGTAAGAGTTTCAAGGCAATTCCTTATCACACTCTAGAGTGCAAACCCAGCCAGTGCTGAAGGGGATTGCTTATGGCACAGTGGCTGCCTAGCCGATATTCTGTGAGTGACGGGCGGCGGGAAATACACTCTTTTGAGCTATCCCATCTATGCCAGAACCAGGGCGCCCTTTTCTGCAGGGGGCCTGCTGTGGAACCGTACGCCAGAGCCTGGCGCTGGAAAGAAAAGGGGCTGGGGACATGGGTTGTTGTGCCGATGCGTCTCTTCACCTCAGCTGGTGTGAAGGGACTCACTCACCTGAGAGGACATGCCCTGCCAGCCACTCCATGGGGAGCAAGGCCTAAGCCAGCAGGCTCTCTCGTGAGTGCGCTAGCGCATGTCTGGAAGCCACAGGGGAGGAAGCAGGGAGGACACAAGATGTGTGGCACACCTCAGGGCATCTCCTTCCATTGGTCCTATTTAGAGGCAGGGCTTTAATCCCAGCTTTCCTTCGTGGGGGCGGGGTGGGGTGGGGTAGACGCTCATCCACCTTGCCAACCAGGCTCCTTCCCCTCAAATGGGTATTGGTCCCCCTGTGCTGGGGGATGGGGAGAGGGAAGTCTGTCCCACACCTTCTGGATGCCCCACCCCCTCACTATAATACCCCAGGGGGCTGGGGTGGACATCACAATGATCAGCGAAAGGAGACAGGAGAGAGGGTGGGGATGGTGGACAAACCCAGCCAAATAAATTAAGGATGGGAGAGGAAGTCAAGGAAGGTCAGAGGCCGTTGGTGCTGCTGCTGCTGCGCTGGAGCAGAGGGACCTTGCTGAGCTCCACCACCGGAGAGCGCGGCTTGTGTTTCATTTTGGGCACCCTCTGAAGCAGCTGCTGGGCTTCCTGGTAGGCTTCGCGGAGCTCCTTCTTCCATTGCACCAACTCCGGATCGCTCTGGAGGAGGAAAGGCAAAGGATTAGCATGAGGGCCCCCTAGAATACAAAGGAGACAGCTCTCAAGGCAGCAGCCATTATTTTGCTCAGGGCAGGAGAGGGTAACAATCGCCTTGGACCTTACAATCGGCTTGGGAGTGCTGCTGCCATAACTGGTTGGTGCCCAGTTGGCACTTACTCAGGCAGTGGCTTCTGAGCGGTGGCTCTGGTTTATGGAATACCCTCCCTGGCGAGATGCATCCATCTCCCTCATTATTAAGGTTTGGGAGCAACTTTAAAACATTCATGTTTAACCAGGCCTATGACGGCTGGAAGATACTGTTCTTGGCAACCCCTTGACATCATTAGCTGTGCAAGCATGTGATTGTTTTTAAATGTTCTAAACGTTGTCAGAAAACAACCACCAGACTAAAATTCTGGAAGCTGTGTACAAATGGTTAATGCTTTCAGCAATTATTTCCTAATGGCACCTCTCTGTGCCAGCCCATTAGCACCAATACTTTCTCTCTGTAGAGAAGGAATAGGAAGCCAGAGGTAAAGAGTTTCTCAGCACAGCTCCTGATCATAAGGAGCATCTTGCTGTTCACCTAGGATGCTCTTCTCCTGCATGGACCAACACTCAGGCAAAAGGCTGTTTAATCCCCACACATATTACTTGTGTTGATTTCCTCTTATGCATCACAACTGCTCAGTCACATTTGCCTGTCGCTTGGCTTGCGCATAAAAGCCAGATCTCAGGGGAACAATATAGGGCAGACTGCCAAAGCCCCTATGACTACTCATACTGGACCAGAGAGGGCTTAAAGAGGTGCTTGCCTGTATATGGGGTCATGTGGGAGTGAGACAATGGACGCAGCCAATGATTAACCTTCCTTTAATTCAAAATATGGCCTTTGTTAAAAACATATAGATTCCTGAGTACTATAGATCTATCAACAGTGCAGCATGAGAGGGAGAAGAGGTGCCTTTGAAAGGTCAAGGCAGAGGCACCCAATTTTGGGGATGCTGGCTAGGCTGCCTGCAGTAGGACCATCACAGCGACAGTGAGGGACACCTCAGCAAAAATGCAGGCTTTAAAAAATGAACTAAATAGCACAAATTCAATCGTCAATTTATCTAGGTATAAAATTGTCTAGGTATGTGTGTGTATCCACTCTTGAGGATGGATTTGGCCCGTGGGTTAGCTATCCCTGCTACACAAACTTGCCTGGGGAAAAGAAAACCCCACTGAATTAGTGGGGCCTACTTCAGAGTAGGCAAGTTTAGGATTGCACTGCAGACGGGTTTTCCAGCAAAGGGATAAACCTCTTGCACCCACGCAAAGTCCTTGCCTCCCAATACAATAACACACGCTACTCCAACTCCTCTAGGCTTGAACAAGTTCTAAGAGAATTATGCAGCTTCAGCTATATTCTGTACATCTGTTGAATACATATAATTATTCTGGTTGTAGAGAAATCTCTTCTTTTGATGCAAAGCACACACCGCCCTATTTATAGTCTTCTAAAATGTGAACTAGCTTTCTTAACTGAACAGGACATTCCCCCTCCCCATAGATTGAGAAGGGGCTCCCCCTCCTCCAGTAGCCTGTAGGGGACCTCGTGACCATAGAATTCAAGAAATCACAGAACAGGAAGGGAACACAGGCCATCGAGTTAAATAGGGAGAACAGGAAGCACAACTGTTTTACACTTCCTGTTTCTGCTCTGTCATCTCACTCTTATCTCCTCTTTTGGCTCTCCTAAGCTCCCCACACTTGCTCACCCCCTTGTGAGGGTAGACTTGGAAAGATCTGTTTCAGATTTGAACGAGAAACAAACACAAAGAGCTGCAAGATACTTGTGCCTCTGATTCATCCTACACCTGAGGGTTCAAATTTGATTCAGCTGCAAGAAAGGACCATCAACCCTTCCCCTGATCTCATCTGACCAGAACAACCTACCAAATCAAGAACACAACTTCAGAAAGGTGTTGGCCTAATACCTCCAAGTGACTAAAACAAGCTGCAAACTTCAGGTATGTAAGCAAGCCCCCTCCACTATCGATCTATCCTGGCAGGATGAAGGCACCGTGGGTGTTTCCTGTGTCAGAGAAATTTGTCATTTGCCCACCTTGGATGGAGTTGCTCTCTTCTTGAAGGGGCAGGCACACAATGTTTGAGTGCTTCTGGTACCCTAAGGAGCTAGAAGCATCTTTTACCAGCTGCATATGGTATGACAGCTATGGTCGTTCCTGGACCAGGAGAGCTTAATCCCAGGCACTGTTGACTTCAAGACTGAATCACTGCCACTCTATGTGAACCTTCCCATGTGCTTGATCCAGAAATTGCAGTTGGTGCAGAATG
Source organism: Podarcis tiliguerta (assembly GCF_965153285.1). Taxonomy (NCBI): domain Eukaryota; kingdom Metazoa; phylum Chordata; class Lepidosauria; order Squamata; family Lacertidae; genus Podarcis; species Podarcis tiliguerta. The sequence goes on from NC_139534.1 coordinate 53,997,162, forward strand.
CTGCAGCATGGCTGCTGACTGGAGGGAGATCCTGCCATCATATTACACCTCTGTTCTGAGATCTGCACTGGTTGCTGATTTGTTACCATTCAAGGTGTCACTATTTATATATAAAGCCTTTAACAGCTTGGGAATACAGTGGTACCTCTGGTTACAAACTTAATTCATTCCGGAGGTCCGTTCTTAACCTGAAACTGTTCTTAACCTGAAGCACCACTTTAGCTAATGGGGCCTCCCGCTGCCGCCGCCGCCACGTGATTTCTGTTCTCATCCTGAGGTAAAGTTCTTAACCCGAGGTACTACTTCCGGGTTAGCAGAGTCTGTAACCCGAAGTGTTTGTAACCTGAGGTGTCTGTAACCCGAGGTACCACTGTAGTCTACTTTGCTTCAATCTGTGGAACTGGCACCATTACAGGTGTCACATAAAGTCCTTTGTAAGAAATTGTTCTTTCAGTGTGGCAGTGTTCAACCCTTTGGAACTCCCTGCTTATTGAAATCAGGCTGCATTCTTTTCAGCACCTGCTTAACATAGTTTTGTTTAGGCAAGCCCAGCCAAACATGTAGAATGTGACCTCAGCAGGATTTTTATTAATCTCAGGTACAGAAATAAGACCATGAACTAGTGTGGCATAAAAAGGTAAAGGTAAAGGACCCCAACAGTTAAGTCCAGTCACGAACAACTCTGGGGTTGTGGTGCTCATCTCACTTTACTGGCCGAGGGAGCCGACGTTTGTCCGCAGACAGTTTTTCCGGGTCATGTGGCCAGCATGACTAAGCTGCTTCTGGCGAAACCACAACAGTGCACAGAAACGCCGGTTACCTTCCCACCGGAGTGGTACCTATTTATCTACTTGCACTTTGACGTGCTTTCGAACTGCTGGGTTGGCAGGAGCTGGGACCAAGCAACGGAAGCTCAGCCCATTGTGGGGATTCAAACCGCTGATCTTCCAGTTGCCAAGCCCTAGGCTCAGTGGTTTAGACCACAGTGCAGTGAAATCAGGAAGCCTCAGGTTGTAATATTGCCTCCGCCATGTATTCACTGGGTGGGGTTTTGCAAGCAAAGTTCTCTCTCAGCTTCAGCCCCTGCCCCCCATTTGAACTATGGGGACAACAATGGTCTCCTGTCTTACAAAGGCCTTGTAAGAATCACTGAGATAATGTACGTGAAACACTTCAAACATGTGCTATATTATCCTAAGTCCTGTCCAGTCATCAAACCATGCCAAGGGAAACTGGGGGCTGCCCATCACCAATTTTTGGCAACCTCTGGACTTTCTTCTAGGAGAGGCAATGTGAGGAAAAACTCACGTCACACTGCAGGACAAACTGCTTGCCACCCCGGATCTTTAGGAGGATGCACTTTCGATCCTTTATCTGTGTCTCCTCAACAGTCTGGATCTCTTCCATGGTGAGCAGCGACTGCTGTTGTAGGGTCCAAAACATCTTTGGTCAAAGAAAGAGCCACTTATATAACCCCAGGTTAAACATGCATTCTACATCCCTTGCCCACCTCCACATAATCCCATCCTCCAGGCACTGCAATCAATGCCTAATCCTGCCCCGCCCCAAGCCCATATGAGACAAGCCTAGGCTCTCCCACTTGTATATCGCAAGACTCTCCACCCTCACCCCAAACCTGCCATTTCCCCCTCCCCTCCTCTTACCGGGGATTCTCCTTCTCCACGCCACTCCAACCGATTTGGGAAGAGGTAGAAGTACCGCCTCTGCCACTGTGTGAGGAAAGGGTTCCCCAGTTTTGACATGTAGCCGTGCATGATGCAGTCCTTGCCCAGGGCATAATCTGTGTACGGGAATGGCAAAGAGAAGAGCATCAAGGACAGGCAAAAACAAAACAAAAGCCCCCACAAGAAACAAAACAAGGAGACACCAAAGGGAACAGTTCAGGGGGAAACAACCCAAGTCATCCAGCCATGTCTTCTCTCCATAGTGGGTGTTGCAGCCAAGAGTTTCTAAAAGCAGGTGCCCTGCAGACTGGATTCTGGCAGACAGAGCTGAGTGGCAATGGCGGCTGAGAAGGACTTGGTCATGGAGCAGAGCTAGCCTGAATGAGGAAACCCACTGCCGCTTGTCCTACCAGCCCTGGGTCTCACCTTCCTCGTGGCCCAACTGCTTGTTCTTGGCTCTTTTGCGAGCCTCCAGCTTGTCAGTCTCTGCGTTGACTGTGTCAAAGACGGTCTCTGTCACCTCCTGCTGCCAACGCTCCGAGATGGTGAGTGGAAAGTTGCGATAGAGCTCCTGGTCACTGTCCAACAGCTGGAATGAGAAGTGAGCCCTTGTTTCCAGGGTAACAGGCACAGTCCCCCTGCTCTGAATATCAGCTGCCAGGGAAACCACAGCAAGAGAGGGCTACTGCCCTCGTGCCCCCCTTGTGGGCTTCTAAGAGGCCTATCCGACTGGGAAAGCAGCATGCAGAACTATAGGCCTTTGGACTGATCCAGCAGCATTCTTCTGCTGTGGAGCTTTGGGGTGAGTCCCATTTCTTCCTTTCTATCTTAAGTATTTAACATGGATATTCTCTCCGGCTCTGCCTTCTGCACTTCTCCACCTTCCCAGACTTGCACCACCTCTTCTAGGCACTAAAACCGAAACCCACCAGGTTTTCCCTAATCACTTCCCAGCTGATCTCAGCTCTCTCCAGTTCTCTCCCAACCAACTCAGACACAACACCTCTCCTATCCTGCCTGCAGGGGTGGGGGGAACCATTATGCAGCTCAGGATCCCACCACCTAAAAGAGTTCTCCCCTCCAGAACAAGCCCAGGTCCTGCACTGAGGGCATTCTGTGTTTGCTCTCTCCAAGAGAGGCAGAGAGGGTGGTGACACAAGAACGGGCCTTTTCAATGGTGGCTTCCCAAGGGAAGCAAGCTTGACACCATCATTGTTTGCCTTTAGGTGCCAATTTTATTTACCCAGCCCCTCAAGCCTTAGTTTGGAGGTTATTTAGTTATGTCTGTTGCCTCTTTTTTTGGTCTTCCTTTTAGTGGGGTACATGCTTCGTATATTTATCTATGAATGCACATTGTAAAGTTCTTTATTGCTGTGTGTGTGTGATTTCTGTTCTTTACTTTGCAACTCGCTTTGGCTTAAAGTCAAGTAACTTTTCTCAGTCCGGTAAACCCCTCTACACAAAATTCTGCTTGCCCTAGTACCTAAGGCATTTGGAGAACCGCTGGATTGTTAGACACATCTAAAAACACTCCCAAAGTTTGCTGTTCAGAACAGTAGATTTAGGTTCTAGGGGATGCAGCAATCGTATGACAAACTTCTTCCACATATAAGGAATAGTTTGGCTAAGGCTGAACATCCCCGTCTTATGTGCTATTTACTTTGTAGACTTCATTACCAAAGATGACATGCTGGCCACTGCCCAAGTAGCTCTTCAAAGGTTTAAACACATGCATGGCTGTTTGCCAGGATAAATGAAGCCTCTATGTTTAGAGGCAGTATAGCTCCAACTACTAGAGGCGAGTGGGGGGGGGGAGAGAAGGGGTGTCTATCTCCATCATGCTCTGCTTGTGAGCTTCCCAGTGGTCTGTGGCTGGCCTTAGTGTCGGAGACAAGGTGCTGAACTAGATGGACTGAAGCCAACATATCAGTCCAGTAACATTCATTTGTCTGCATTATCCTATTCCCTAGTAGCAGAACATAGTATTGCAGCCTACAGTGCAGTTCCACCCATTAGCGGTGTTGCCGAAGCCCTCACCGTGTATTTGTAATTAAACCTGCTCTGAGTTCCACGTTTGGAAGAAAAGATGCATTTTTTATTATTATTATTATTATTATTATTATTATTATTATTATTATTATTATTATTTATTAAAGTAGAGGTATGTTCAAACCAAAGAGCAGAGAGGGAAGCTGCAGCTGCCTTAGCAGTGAGTAGGTTAAGGGCTGCCCCCCACGTACCTTGATGCCTTTGGTGTCCTCTTCATCAAAGGAGCCAATGTCAAAAGCGTCAGCTGCATTCACCTCCCCGCGTGGTGGGATCAAGGGGGGCGGATACTGTGAAGACATGGGGGGGGGGGAGTCAACCAAGGAGCAGAAGAGAGTCGCTTATCCCTTACAATTCCTTCTTTCCCTGATGGCCATCTTCAACTACCTAAAGGGCTGTCACACTGAAGAGGGAACAAGCTTGTTCTCTTCTGCTCTCGAGACTAGGTCCTGAACCAGTGGATTCGGTTACAAGAAAGGAGACTCCGACTAAACTTCAGGAAGAGCTTTATGACAGTAAGAGCTGTTCAACAGTTGAACAGACTCTCACGGGAGATTGTGGACTCTCCTTCATTGGAAGTTTTTAAGCAGAGGTTGGGTGGCTATCTGTCATGGATGCTTTAGTGGAGATTCCTGTATTGCAGGGTGTTGGACTAGATGACCCCTGGGGTCCCTTCCAACTCGATGATTCATGATGACCGAGCAGAGTCTTTATCCCCAGCAACTCCACTGTCTTCCCAACTGCCCTGCTCACCTTTTGGAGGAAAACCATCTGCCAGTCTAGACCCTGGAAGAAGGGACTCTCCTTCACCTCAAGCGCCCTGTTGGAAAGACAGTTGCAGATTACACAGAGTTCCCTCTTCCCTTTGACCACTGAATAGTTAGGGCAGGGGTAGCCAATGCAGTGCCCACCAGATGGTATGAACTATTACACCCTTTGGTCCATGGGGAGGGAGGCTGGGTGCTCTTCATTACTATCTCTTGTCAACTACCTGAGTTAGGGGCTAGAGAAAAGCTTGGGAACAGCAGCTTCATCATGAACAGCCACACAGAACTGGAATGCTGCCTTTGTGTTCATCTAGCAGCTGAGCCATTTCCTTTGAAGGAAAACTTGTTTTGTTTAAAAGGACATCAGGATTTAGCTTGGCCTAACCACATCTGCAGCTCTTGACTTTTACCACCTAGATTAACTCAGCTTGGTGTGCCTTCTTTGCCCCCTGCAAAAAAACCCAATAACCCTGAGCTGCTCTGTTTTGTTACGTCAAACAAAGGACAAGAGAGACATCGAGCAACTTAAAGGTAGGGCTGTGCAAATGCTGCAATTCTGCAGGTGCTCAGAAAGGCAGATATGAACTTCTCAGAAAGCTGGATTCTGCACCCAGAATCCGGCTTTCTGAAAAGTTCAGGTCTTATTTTTAAGGCAGGCAAGTCTGTAGTCCTTATGGTTTTGCATATATATTTGAAAGAATGTGAGCTACGCTTACTAAAAACTCAGAACCTAGAGAAAGATGATCAGAGGTTCAGGGGCGGGCAGCTTCAGTCCTCTGTATGGCTTACTGCCCTCTCCATGGAAAAAGAAAACCAGAGCAAATTCTGCAAAAATAGCAAAAGCTCAGAAGAAACTGATTGACAAGAGAAAATGTGCAAACCTCTTATATACAAGTCAAAGAACACAGCTCTTGTTGACACAGAATCTGGATTGCCTAGCCACAGAACGCTGTTAACACAAAGTCTGCACATCACACCTTAGAGGCTAAGTGACTCATCATAGCAGAAACGTTTATAGGAAAGAGCCGACTTCATCAGATGCAGGATGTAAACAAAGCTGATTTGTCCCTACATGAGACACGTCAGTTTCTGGGTTATATATATTCGTCGCAAGAGTGGAGAATAGCCTATTCTGGGGCAGGACTGTTTAATTTGCTCCGTTATTATTTTATGAAAGGGTGAATCAGCAAGTACCTAGGCAGGGACTCCCACCCGCCATTCTCTCTACAACAGATATTGTATATGCAAGTGAGTAATAACGATTCATAGCTCTGAAAAGACCTGAAAAGTGTTGTGATAGAAAATTTTATGTTTTGAGAAAAATCAAAACTAGGCTAACAAAATCAGAAATAATGGAGAATAAAAGACAGCAGGGGGAAGAGACAGACTGCTAGGGTGCAGGGTAACATGAGGCGCACATTTTGCACACAGCAGCCAATTCAGTCCAAGATTGCTTCTCTGCAACCATTAAAAGCCATAAACTGGATTTTTTTAAGCAAGCAAACTCTGTGATTCTTTGAATTCCAGATCCTATCTTAGGTCTTGCGCTGAACAGGGTACTACATCGAAAGCCCAGAGCCGTGCCGATGAAGGAATAACGTTGCTGGAGCATTCCTTAGCTCCCGCAGTACATCCTCTGCTTCAAGGTCATCTAAATTTGAGTTATCAGATTGTGGCTTCAATCTGAACCTGAGGAACAGGGCAAGCAGGGAGCCTGGGAAAGCTAAGCTAACAGCAGGATGCTAAGCCTGTCCCATAAATACTTTTTAAAAATGGAAGGCACTTCTTGGTCCTGTAGTGTGATATATATGTATTTTAAACCTGCCCTTGTTGTGGCAACCAGAGCACCTGGAAATAGCATGCTTGTCCATTTCCCCAGGTTTTTTTTTCAAACGAGAAGGGCTGAACTATTCTTAGCTGAGTTCCAAACAACAAAACTCCACTCCACTGATAATTCTGAAAGCATTCTTTGTATAAGAAGGTTGGGCAACTTAATCCCCTCAGCCAACCAATGGCCTCCCAGATGCGCTTGGGCTACAGTTTCCCCTGACTGCTGACCAACCAGTCCAGCAACAACTGGAGGGCCACAGGAATCTCACTCCCCACCAACATCCCTGCCCTCCAGCCCATCCAGGCGCTTCAGCTGTCCCCCCCCCCCCCCCCGGAGACTCACCCGCGGCCCATACAACCCAGCCGACGGTTCACATCTCTCTGCAGCAGCCCCTCCAGCAGAGAGCGCAGCTCAGGTGAGAAGGAGTCTGGGAGCTCCACAGCCTGTGGGAACGAGAAGGGCAGAATTATTCTCATTATTAATTCTTACATTTGAACACCGCCCTACACCCGCAGGTCTCAGGGTGGTTACAACATAAAATCACAATATAAAAACACAATATACATAGTGTTTACAAAAACAACCCCTTCCCCATCACATTTTAAAAGGGCACTGGGTGTTAATCCTGGAAATGGGGATGGGAAGGATCTGGAGTAAGAAAGATCCTGCCAGGGTTTAAGAACCTGTGGCCCTCTGGATACTGTTGGACTCCAACTCCCATCAGCCTCAGCCAGCATGTTCAGGGATAATGGGAACTGCAGTCCAGCAGCATTGGGAGGATGTGCCACAGTTTCCTATTGTACAGGAAGAATGTCATTTGGCATCTAGGGGCATCATTCCCACTAATCTGTCCCCATGGCTCAAAGCTGTACGGAACGATTGGGTCGGTTTATTTCATTCATTATGACGGAAGGGACAGGCCCTCCTATTCCTGGAGCCCACAGGGAATCCTCAGGAAAGACAACTTTCATCCAGTGGCAACGGAATCACACTCCTGGCAGGAGGTGTAGGAGAGAGAGGCAGTGGGCTAAAGGACTCCTTAGTTGTCATCAGAAGAAAAGGTGTTTTAATATCAAATGCCAACCCAGCTGTGAAACATTTTCTCTCTCACACACACCCACACCCAGAGCGGCATAGCTAGCCACTCGGGTGCCTGGTGCGGGGGCGTATTCTGCAGCCGGGGGCGGGACGAGCATCTCCAATGTTTGGAACCTCTCCGCCACCTCCCCCTCAGCTGTAGGGCGGCTGAGGGAAAGGCAGTAGGCAGAGGCTAGTCCCACGCTGCCGTTTCAGGCAGCGCGGAACCTGCAGGCGCCTAAGCCACCACGTCACGCCTAAAAAGTTTCATGAGCCCAATTTTTTTAAAAAAAATCATTTTTGTCAACCCCCGTGATGACACCCGGGGTGAACCGCACCCCCTGCGCCCCCTTCCTCCACCGCTGCAAGCACGGATCTGAAAATAGCTATCTTAATTGCCCACCTATTTTAAGTTTGCCCACAAGCGCAATTTCTCCACAACTTGCCTTGCACAATAAAAGTGGCTTGGCATCCAAAGCTGCCTCTTATGCACCTTAAACCCCATTCGGCTCCCTCCCATCTCACCATGAGGCCTCAAAAGGCCTGTCAAACAGTTAGGCAGCTGATGCATCGAAACCTGAGTCTGTCATGATGATCAGTATTGCCTCCCTCTTCCCCTCGCTGTTGGCATTGCCCGGTTCTCTTGTGTGCAAAAAGGGCTGTGGGAGGCATCCTACACCCTCACGGAAATCTAGGGTGATACACATGAGCTCTGCTGGAAGAAGGATCAAAATCTAGGACTTTCTAGAAACAGCAGCTGCAGCAGCAGCAGTCCTCAGAACCACCCATAAACTTTTGCTAAATGAAGAGGGAACCCCACCCCTGCCACACACTTTGTATAAGTCATGCCCTGAATTAACCTCAATAAGCAAATAGTTGCAGCCACACCACAGCTGTACACCAAAGGCATGGAGGAAGGGCTTTTTCCCGACAGCCGCACCCTGGACTGGCACAAAGCATTTTTATGCCCAGCCCAGAAATTTCTAATGGCACCTTTGCCTGACACTGCTTAGCAGCCTGACACCTTGGCAAGAGTTGTGCTGCTTGCCTTGCCAAACAGTAATTGTTGAGTTCAAGCAAACTGCATCTGCTTACAGTCTCTGCACGTTCTCTAGGGAAGGGAATTTCTTTGTGATTTCTCTGTGCGGTGCTAAAAATAGAAGGTCCCTGATCTATTCATGTTCTTCAGGCAGTAGCATAACTTACAGTGATAGTGGGAAATTTAATTCTGCGTACCCATTTCCCTCCTTCCCTCACACAAACGCGCACACTGAGCCACCAACCAAACAGAGGGCGCTGGAACTCACAGAAATGGACGCGGTCTGATGTGTAGGGATATTTGACTTCGAGGGAGAATAATGGGGGTTCAGCACAGGAAAAACCTCATGTCAAAATGCTGAATCTATTTGGGAAGATGTGCTAAGTCCACATGAAACTGGCAAGTTGACATGGAGCATAGGTCAGCCAGGCTCTACAAAACATGGGCATAAACTCCGATAACTGGCAAAGGGAAGTTCTGAGATTTCGGAGACCCTAAGGGCAGGAGGGGAACAATTCAGCACCTGGAAGCTTTGGGATCCAGGCCAATCCCTGACTGAGCTTGACGACATTTCCTTACCATAGTGAGCGTCATGCGGTCGATCTCGTGCTTGTCTTTAGTCTTGTGTTGCCGAAAGGGGCTATGCCTGAGAAGAAGAGCCAGGAGAGCATCAGGAGGAGACTCAGGCCTCACAGGTTACCCCCTAACACTTCTTAATTAATTAATTAATTAATTAAATTTGTATAGCGCCCAATACCTGTAGATCTCAGTGTGATTTTTTCCAATTCTTGCCATTCCCATCGCAATCAATCCAACCCAGCACCCTCTGGATTCAACCACGGCTCCCTCTGCCAGCTAGGCCTCCTTCCCACCCCCCACCCCTGCAAACTCATCTCCCCCTTGTCTCTCCCCCACTTACCCCCTCAGTAGTTTGAAGAGCATGCAGCCTAGAGAGAACCAGTCAGCACTGCTGTCATAGGCAACGCCCTTCTGCAGCACCTCTGGAGCCATGTACCCATGTGTGCCACTGCAGGGGTGGAGGGAAACTGAGAGTTACAAAAGACAGCACAGCACCTGCCGAGGGGGGGGGCGCTCAGCAGGGACAGGTCAATGGGTAAGGAATCCTTTTCGAAAAATAAACACACAGGAAAAATAAACACCCAGGCCAGTGGCAAATAGAGCTATGTACACTTACGAAATATACACAGATTTACGTGGGAGAAGCATTCGCTTATGAATCTGGGTACGCATGTGCTTGTAAATGGAGGCAGGTACTAATTCCTCCTTACAATACCCCTTTAAACCACAGTTGTGGCCTGTAGGAATTGTCTCCCCACAAAATACGAGTGGTTCCAAGCAGAAAAAGTTAGAGTGGGGCCATATTCCTGGCAACACCGGCATCTCCCAAGAATTGGGACTGAACTAGCTCATTCTATCCTACACACCCCAGAATCAGAAAGGCCCTTTGCAGAGGAATCCATTACCGGAATCTGAGGCCTGTAATCTGTAGGTTCCAGTTTTGTGGTCCATATTTTGGGTCTCCATTACTGGACAGAGGCCTTAGGGCAAATGAGCGGATGTTGAACAAGTGATATTGTGACCCCCAAATAATACAGGAATTAACACCTATAGAAAGCTAGAGGAAGCAACAGTGGAGGAACTTCCAGTAGCTCACCCTGCAGCTGGGGGAGAAGGGGGAAAGGTGTTCTGACATTTATCAAGACCCACAATTCGTGGGACGGGAGGAGTTTTAGGTCCAGATACAGAGAACGGAGCTGCTGGCCGAGGATTAGATTCCTGTCTGATACTCACACGCTGGCATGAGGCTTCTTCTTGGAGAAATCACAGGCGAGCCCCAGATCCGAAATACGCACATGGCCAAACTCATCTAGCAAGATGTTGGCTGGCTGCAGGGGGAACAAGAGCAGCAAAGAATGGCAGCTGGGGGGAAGAGAGGATTTGCTGGGGAAAGTAGGGGAGAGAATAAACCCTCCTCCTTCATCCTTTGGCCTGGGCCTCTGCAGCAGCGGGAGCAATTTCTGCAGCGGGTATGCTTAATTTTGAAGAGCGGCATAGTGAGGTCATGATACGGAAAAGACAAGCAACCTCCCAAGATCCTGCCCTGCTTTGGATCAACCTGCAACAGTGACGAGTGGGTTGTCAAAAGTAGCTTTGATAACCCACAGTACCAAATCCCAAGGCATTTTGAGTGGGAGTGCACTTCCATCAAGGCAACAATCTCCCTCAGTAAAATAAAAAACGCTTTCAAGCCTCACATTTTCTGAAAGAGATGTTAGAACTTGAGATGCCAGTATTCCCCAGTGAGGAATGCTGCCACCCTGAACGACTCATAGCACACAGCACAGTCCTCGCTTCTAAGGCGGAGGAGGAGGCAGCAAGGCTCTGGGTAAGGGGCAGCTGCCATGAAGTCAGAGAGCACTAGAGAACTCTCTTTTCGGTGGGTGCGGGTGCCTCTCTTTGTGGAAAGAGAAGCCTATGGTGAGGTTTTTCTCTCTCCATTTTAAAACCAGGTTTGTAGACTTCTTTGAATTTTATTCTCTTAACCTGGTGTAGCTTGGCTTGGCATAGTTGTTAGCGGGTGGGGGAGTTCAAATCCCAACTCACACAGCCATGAAGCTTGCTGGGTGACCTTGGGTCGGTCTGTCTGTCTGTCTGTCTGTCTCTCTCTCTCTCTCTCTCTCTCTCTCTCTCTCTCTCCCCTACCTCACAGGGTTGCTGTGAGGGTAAAATGGGGAGCAGGGTGGGGGAAGGAAGCATGTAAGCCCCCTAGAGCTCCTTGGAGGGAAGGCAGGGAATAAATGCTGCAATTAATTAATTAATAGTTTGACGACACCCATTGCCTCAAAAGGGCTGCGTAGCCCTGGCAGGCGACATACAAACATCTAGATAAAGGATGTTGAACGATGCAGCATTCGGGGGGGGGGGGGGCTTTGCTCACCTTGAGGTCACGATACACCACGAAGCGGTTGTGCATGTGTTCCAGCCCCAGGATGATCTCTGCTGCATAGAAGCGCATCTCTGCCTCGGAGAAGACCCCATGCTGGGAGAGGTGGTAATGTAGGTCACCCCCTGCAGGAAACGGAGCAGACAGCCATGTGAGGCACACAACCTGAGTATCGGCAGAGGGGCGTAGTGGTGAGGCAGGGATGCCTCTGTGTGTGGATCCCTTCGAGAAGCATGGGAGGGGAGGGGAGGGGGAGAGGCAGAGGCTCTCTACAGGCTGGGTTCTGGCTCTCACCATTCATGAGGTCCAGGATGAAGCTGAGCTTGTCAGGTGTTTGGAAGGCATACGACATGCACACGATGAAGGGGCAATCCTGGCAGAGACACGAGGAACCAAGTCACAGCAGGGAAAAAAGAGAGGGGGGAAAAATACATAAATGAATCACCAAGTCTGCATGCACATGTGCGTGAGCGAGTTCCCTCGCTCTACGTTCTGCTCACGCCCGGAATCCACAGGCCTTCCTGAAAGCCCCACGTTTCCCTTCTGCGCTCTCAGAATCATGCCTCGCACATGCATGCTTCCTACCACAGTTCCCCTACACACAGGAGCACGCTTGCATCTGATAACCGTGGGGGAACAGATTGCTCAACAGGGCCCTCGGCCTCTTGCCTCACACGTCGCCACTGCCTCCTTCCCTCTGCCAGCTCTTCCATTAACCCCTCGCTCCCGCCCCCCATTTTCTGCCGTGGGTTTTCCACCGACTCCTACACAGCCGTCACGTCACCTGTCGGCTCCTTTGCCCCGCCTCCCCCACCCACGCAAACTTGTCACAAACCCCTACGGTGGTCTCCCCTGTCTTCCCCCATGCCCCTTGTGCACGGAGCCCCCACCCTGCCCCTCTCTCTTCCCCTCCTGCCGTTGCGCTCATTGAACTGCCTCCCCTCCCCTTCCGTGCGCATAATAATTCGCTGCGCTGCCTACACACATCCCAGCCCTGCTGCTAGTTTACTGCAGGCATCACACTCTCAGCCACATGCTCAATGCCACCTCCAGCACACTTCATCACCGTCATCCCTCCTCCCTGCCTTTAATTACCAGTGTGTGCTTCAAAATACCTGCCATGTCTATACCGGCATTATCATAGCTTTGATTGCAAGCACAATACAGGAGCCCAAGCATTCGCATCTGCCCACTTGACAGATCTCTTTCCCCTCCCTCTTGGACTGGGCAGACTCCGGGCCTTGCCTAGTCTCTGCCTCCCAACCCCCAACTGCTCAATGTAGCCAGACTCACCCCGGTGCTGACAAGCGAGAGCATGATGCGCTCGTTCAGGGCCAATGTCTCCCCCTGCTTCATCTTAATGCGCTTCTTATCCAGACATTTCATGGCGTACCTGCCAAAGGAGAAAAAGGAGGCTATAACCCTGCGGTGTTGCTCTCGCCAGGTCTTGCTGCTTCCCAGGGAATCGCCCCTGCCGATATCCCTCCACGCAGAACAGCCTGTGCGCCTCCTTTGTGGAAACCTACCAAACTCATTCCACTTGGCACTTCCTTAATTACACCCATCACGACCCCCATCTGAGTCCTGAGTCACCTGCTATGACTAAACTCCCCCCAACACTTCTTTGGTTTCCCACAGAGGAGATTTACCACAGGTGTCCCTGGGATGTCTGCTAATGTTCACTGTGCTCCCCCTATATGAGAAGAGCCTTCCTTTGTGGGGGACAGGGGTGGGTGGACTCTCCTGCACTTGGGGTATTGAAACAAAGGCTGAACTGCCAAGTATGCCAGTTAGTAGATTCTGCATTGTAAGGTTCTTGGGTTGAGCTGGGGATCTTGATGAGATGGCCTCTTTTCAACACTAACATTTGATGGGCTAGATCCAAAACAAGACAGACAAGCCCAGTTCCCATTGGAATCAGTGGGACTTCACCCAGGGCTTGTCCACACTTCCCTGCCTAAAGAGCACAGGTCTGAGCAATTTTCCATTTGCCCAGGAAAACTTGGTTCTTTAGCGCTGAATTGGAGCAAACATTAATCCGCAGAAAACCTGATTCATCCAGGTTTTTTTGGCGTTTGCTCCAATTCAGCACTAAAGATCAGGTTTTCCTGGGTGAAAGCAGCGGGACAAGTGAAGTCTGGATAAGCCCTAAGTCATGACTAATTTTTTCACATTTATGTCAATGGGGCTTCAATGCAATTGACTTACTGGATCTAGCCCTATGATTCTCTGAACCTGCTACCCCCTAAGCAATAAACACCTGGATTAAACCCGTCCTTATTGTATCTGACCCACTTTTTAATGATATCTGCTTCCCCTCTTGTTTGACTGGGTGCTAGTTTTCCTCTATGAATGCTGCTGCTGTTTTCGTTATATTGTTTTAAGATGACACTTAACGGCTTTGCTCCATTTTGCTGTTAGCTACCTCAAAACCTCAGTAAATAAAGAATAAAATATGAGACACTGACTCCATGAAGGCAGAAACTGTGTTTCCTAACATTTCATACATGCATTGGAAGAATCTGAGTTTAGCGCAGGCACCAACCTGGTACCCTAGAAAATAAAGGCAAGCTGAGGAAAGGCCCTTGGGAAGCTATGTTTGCATTTGGGGCTCAGACCGTGAGTAGAAGCCTACTTATGCTGGTTACAGGGAGAAGCAGGACTGGCTGGGAGCTGAGATATCAGAGGGTACCATCCTGGTTCTCCAGTACCAACATGGCCATTACAAACCAAAAGAGAATGATGGATAATATCATTTTTCATTTCCATGTGCAAATACTTCATATAGCTTCACAGCAATGATGTGGAGCAAAGCTAGGCTAAAAGACAATGGCCAAAGGCCACACGGCAACCCCCTCTGTCTCCTTAACCAACCTTGGGCTCCCAGATAATTGTTGGAATAACAATTTGACAAACCAATCTTGCAACATTACATTTTGCCCGTGTCTGCTTTCCGGCAGCCGTAGACCTCGCCAAAGCCGCCACGCCCGATGATCCGGTGGACGCTGAAGTCATTCATGGTCAGCTGGGTCCCACAAAGCAGAGAGCATGAACAAACATGATTGGGGGGGGGGGGAGAAAGGAGACCAAGAACGTTAACATGTTGCTGGCACCACCTTTACCCTTTCAGGGGTCTCGGTCTACCCGTCATAGAAAGGAATGGCCTCCCACAGGCACTCCTCTCACCCACAGTGACCTTTCCTCATATCCTGCTTTCAAATTATGACCCAAGGTTATTTTGTGTCACATGTGGGTATCTCTAGGAAAGCTTTCCCCAGCCTGAGGTTCTCCAGATGGGGCTGTGCCGGCTGAGGCTAATGGGAATTGTACGGAGGATCCCATTTTAGGGGTAGTTGCTCTTGGATTATTGGGGAGCCAGAACTGGGCTTGCTTCTCAAGCTCTCATGACGGACAAGAAACCCTCACATTCTCTCATCTCATTTACCCAGTGAAGACGATCGTAATCCTGGTTTTCCCTGAAGCTACTAAATCGGTGAACTTCCTGAGACAGGGATTAGTCCCCCACACACCACCAACCTCCCATCAACTACACGACCAGCAACTTTGCAAATCCTATGCACTTTGCCATTCTGCAACAATGTGGCTGCAGGCAGGTCCATGCTTAGTGTCTTTTGACAGCTCTTTTTTTATCGCCGCAGCTCTCAGGAATGCCCTCCCTCCTCAGGCACTCACATGGATGTTGAGCTCCACATTCTTCCACTGGGAGAAGCGTGTGAACTTGTCACTAAAACAGAACAGACGGGAGAAGAAATGAGAGAAAGAACACACAGGCCCTGGAACACAAACACTGGGTATCACCACTTTCAAAGGATCCCTCCTCAAATCCCGGTGCCAGAACTCTTCCAAGTCCAATAACAATCCCCCGTCCCCTTAACAGAGACTCCTATACCCCAGTATTATGGGAAGGAAGCAGTGGGTTTAGGGAGGGGAAAGGGAAAATACAGGGAACATTCACATACATATAACTTCCATCCTGCCTTCAAGACAACCCTACGCAGGCTTAACTACAGAACACGCTCCTGCTTCGCTTGATTCTAGGCATTTTTGCTCAGAAGGAAGTTCCATGGTGCTCAAAGGGGCTTACTTCCAAGAAAATCTGCAAACTTCAAAGGCACTGTCTCGTCTTCTTTCAAGCTTCGCCATGCACAAGGGGGAAGGGGAATGGAATGGAGTACGTTGGAAAAGGTGTGGCTGGCACCTTAAACAGGAGCACACCACGCTGCAACATGGTGCAGGTTCTGCGTGTGGACAGCCTTTAGTCCTCAGCACTCACCTCTCAATGAACCTCTGGAAGATAGTCCCACGCAGACACTCGCAGATCTCCTCAATGTATGGCTGGCAGAAGAGTGGGCAGAGAGGAATGAATGCTGAAAACCTATCCATTAAAGCTTTCTACCCACTGGTCCCCGTTCTCATCCGCATGGCCCCTGCGGGACTCAGTGATGCGGAAATCCCCATGAGATCCTCAACAGCAAGCAGTGGCGTAGCGTGGGGGGTGCAGGGGGGGCCGGCCGCACCAGGCGCAACATCTGGGGGTTAGGGTTAGGGGGCGCAAATCCACGGGTTAGGGGGCGCAAATTACTTGCCTTGCCCCGGGTGCTGACAACCCACGCTACGCCACTGACAGCAAGTGCTGTAAGGAAATGGAGTCTGTATTTCTTTGGGTTTGGGAATGTTATAGGAAAAGAGGTCCCGTCCCCCCTGCTGTGGGGACACTTGTACATGATAGGAAGAAATTGGTTGCAATGGGCCAGAGTTCATGCTCCATCAGCCCCTGTCTACCGATGCAAGTGCATCCAGCCTTGGGGCAAATGAGATTCGAGATTGGATGAGCCCAAGGGTCTAGCCAATGGGGAGGGATTTACCTGGAACAGGTCAGGCGGCACTTGCTTCTTGCTGAGGCGGCTCTGCACATATTCTGTGGCAGTCTTGGAGAAGGGCTGTGAGAGGACGCAAGAAAAAGGAAATGAGTCCGGATGCATCGCTGTCCAAAGAGACATCCCATCAAGTTATTGTGCCTGCCCGGGGCACAAAGCTTGGGTTGACTTCCAGCTCTAATGCTGAGACCACCGAAGAAGCCCAGTGACAAGGAAATCAACAGGACTGGGGCGCAAAGCTTGGGGAAGGCTTACAAGCTGGGTCAGGAATAGGGCTGGCAAATCTTGGACATGTTAAAGAGAGGCACTGGCTGCATTCACACAGCAGTTTACAGTGGTACCTTGGTTTAAGAACAGCCTAGTTTATGAACGACTTGGGTTAAGACCGCTGCAAACCTGGAAGTAGATGTTTTGGTTTGTGAACTTTGCCTTGGAATAAGAACATGTTTCGCTTCCTGCTGAGTGTGTTCCATTTGTAAATTGAGTCCTCCGCTGCTCTGGGAAAGCATGCCTTGGTTTAAGAACGCTTTGGTTTAAGAAAGGACTTCCGGAACGGATTAAGTTCGTAAACCAAGGTACCACCGTATTCCATTTCCCCAGCATTTCTCTAACTAGATGCTTCTAGAAATATAGTGGAATATAGGACAAGTCTGGCACTCATTTCCATGTTACTTGCTCGTTTACGTCACATGAAGGCAGAAATAATAATGCAGAAATAAAACAGTTATGGAAACGTCAGGAAAACAGAATAAATTATCTCCTTTGTCCGATGCACAAGCCTGTTGCTCTTGGGTTGGCAAACACTTTCCACCTATCAGGTTATTTTAAAAATGTGTTTCTTTTTCCTGTTTTAACAACAACAAGCAATTCAAACCACCAGTAAACACACAGAGCAAAGGTTCCCAAGCTGCAGTCTGTAGACCACCATGGTCAGCAAGCTTTGAACAGGTAGTCCAAAGAATGGCGGGCGTGGCAGCTGTGAAAGGCGGGCTCAGCAGCTGCTCCATCCTTCTGAGGAACTGGTGGTCCAACCAAAAGTTGAGTGGGAAGGAGCTTAAGTGATGGGAGGAGAAGGCACTTGAAAGGAGTAGAGAGGATTAGCAGCATGAAAGACAAGAGTGAGAGGAAGAGGAAGCAGCAAAAAAATGAGAAAGAGACAGTCAAAACGTGGGAATGAAGGTGAGCAGGAAAATCCTGACGTGAGAGGGGGAGGAGGCAATTGAAACAGGGCAGCCGAAACCCCTGTCTATACGCTGCCACAGCACTCAGCTGTGGATTTTTTATTGTGTCAGATAAATTCATTAATAACCTGTTGCCATTCTTTCATGTCTTTATCTGATCATGTTAATGGAATTCTAGAGCAAAATAGAAAGCAAGAAATAAAAGCAGCAATAAAAGTGCAATTAAAAAAATCATACAGCATCTAGCACAAGGCATGACAGTTGCTACAATTGACCCAAAAAAGCGCTGCACCAGGACTCTCAGCAATTTTGAAGCCATCTGTGGGAACCACTAACATGGTACAATTATGACTGTCGGCCATTCAGAATAAAATTGTTCCATTTACACATTTTATTAACTTTCTTGGTTTCCGAGCATCACTTAATGAAGGACATTTTCGTTCTCATTTTGAATCACTCCTCTTCGCATTTTGACTTGTGGCACTGGCGGCATCAGTGTTTGCCTGCTCTTTGCACAACTTGAAAAGTGTCAGGTTACCTCCAAAACTGTCAATAGTTGGCCCAGCACTTTACACCAATAAGTGTGACTCTGTGGCTTCTTGGTTTCATCTCTCATCATGTCCCCCTGGGACTTCCTGAAGGCCTCCCTCCTGCTAGGCTGCAAGGCTCACATGCACTGCCCCTACCTCCCACTAAACCCATTGTTCCCCAGCAACCTAGAATAATAGAATTATTGAGTTGGAAGAGACCCCCAAGGGCCATCTAGTCTGCCCACATTTTACCTCTGGCCCTGCCCACCAACTGGCATATGGCCCTTGGAAGGTTACCCACAAGGGAATGTGGCCCTTGGGCTGAAGTGTGATCTCCTTCCCCCCATATAAAACCATGTTTGGAAACTGGCTTGATATGCTAGCTTGTTCTGAAGCTGTTAACTATGGTCTCCTGGTTCTGATAAAATGGGAAACCATGGTTAATGGTGGAAGAATCCATGGTTTGTTTGCTGCCACTGTTACGGGAGAAGCAAAGGTGCTGGTGCATTGCACAAGGTGGTGCCTTAAGCGGCTGCCTACAATTCATTAATGGGAAGGTCATCCCAGAACAGGAAAGAGCCATTTCCCATGCATGGTAGAGAAAAGTGAGGTCGTGAAAAGGAGATTAAGAGCTGGGGTGGGTAGTTGTATGTGACATTTATTGAGCCAGGGAGAGTACACAGCCTGCGAGACAATGGACAATGCTGGGAGTCTGGCTCCTCCCATTGTGAGGAGTATTATCTTTTAAAGAATCTTGATCAATGGGATTGCAAAGCAAACATGATGCTTCTTGCCAAGGGGTTTTTTCAGACTCTCTCATGTGACAGCAAGCATTCGGGCCACTCACGTGAGAACAGGACAGCAGTTCCTTCATGATGTATGTGTCAAAGATCTGGCGGCTCTTAATAGCTCGATCCTCTTCGGAGTCCATCTTCTCATACTTTTTGATCTATGAAGAATGGGGCAAGGGGAGAGGTAACAAGGCTCAGCAACCTACCCACCGACTACAGACTCTGTAAGGCCCTTCAGAAGGCATAGACAGAGACATGGTCGACGTGGACCATGTTTTGCACCCAAAGAACTCAAATAATGGCTGCGCTTGGAGAGAGCGCTTGCAGTCTCTTGTTGCCACCTTAATTATTTTCCACAGGGGCTGGGTGGCAGCTGACAAAATGTGCCATAGAATGCATATGCAAGGTCAAAGAGACAAAAGCTGAGCTTACACCTGAGCTGGGGAATCTGTAGCCAGAAGTTGCTGGACTACAACTCCCATCATCTCTGCCCATTGGCCATGCTGGCTGAGGCGGATTGGAGATGGAGCCCAACTAAATCTGGAGGGCACCCTGTGGGCGACCTCTGAGATACAGGGAGAGCAGTGCGCTGAAATCTCACAGCAAGCATTTTTCTTTTCCTCCTTATTATTATTGTTCTCCTTTAAATCTAGTTTTATTTTAAATTATGAGAGGGCAAACGACATAAACCATACACATAAAAGGGATAATACTATAAGAAAGCATAAAGAACAGCAAAACTTTCTGGGTCTTGCCTTCTCTAATAAACTATTTTGCCCATTTTTAAGCTTCTAAGTTCCCCAGATACCCACCGCACCCCATCCCACCCCTGGCAAAATGAAACTACCACACTCTGCCCTGAAGAGGCAACGCAGGGATTCCATGTATTTGTTTTCTAACCTGAATCAGGAGATGCAGTAGCCTTGCCTTCTGTCACGCCCCCCACCCCGCTCCTTTCCCCCCAACTGCTTCCAGTCATGCTGCCTTGAACAAGAATTCAGATATGCTTTTTGAGAGGAGGGTCAAAAGGCCTGAAGGGGCCTCTGAACAGGTCTTCGAAAAGTCAACTCCTCAGCTCAAGACAAGTTTGGGAACCAATGTCAGAGGGGAGTCTGTGTGCCAGGCCAAGGAGGGAAACTGTGGTTTGACGGCACGGAAGGAAATACAGCATTTTCTCCCACCACCCTCAATGCACAATCAGGGCCTCACCTCTTCATAGAATTCCACCAGTGGTTTGGCTTCCTCCACCTGGTTTAGGCAGAAGTCTCGGAACAGCAGGAAACCTAAGAAAAACACACAACTGTCAGCTGCAACGACCAGGTGTGCCCCTGCTTCCCTTTTTCAAAGCCAGCCAGTTGGTCCCACCTGAATTAGCACCCTTAGAAAGCCAGGGCCCTGCATTCCAACCCTGACTAATCAGCAATGGTGGGAAGAGAAATTCATTGTATATGTACACAGGTATATTGCTAGGGTAGGGAATCTCTCGCCCTCTGTATATTGTGGGACATAATTTCCATCAGACTAAGCCACCATGGCCAACGATCGGGAATGATGGGAGCTGTAGTCCAAAAACATTCCCCAAACTTAGTACACTGACTCCAAATATAGAGGTTTCATTCTTCTATCATGGTGGATAGCTAGTCAAAGATCTATGCAAATTTATCCAAGTTGGCTTTTAAAGTCATCTATACCAGTGCCCATTAATACCAAACCCTGTTTTTTATGGACAAGGGCTTTATGATTTTAACAGCAAACATAAGAGAAAGAAATCAACAAGTTTGAAGCTTTTAACATCATGCATCTTCATACCAAACAAATCTTCACCTGGTGATTTCTGCCCATTACACCACTGTCAGAGACAAAGAGTCTCTCCTTACACAAAACTAGCAGGTATAGTCATCCAATTTATTTTTTACAGAAAACTTCTAGAAAACAAGCTGGGATTCTGATATTTCTAAGAAGGCACATCTCAATCTTTTCATCTTGCAAAAAAAGAAAGAAAGAAAGCATAACCATTTCAGTTTCATAAGCTACGTTCAATATCCCTGGGAGTTGGAATATGCCCAGTAGGTTTATACAGGAGAAGCTTCTCCCACCATTCCCAGTGCAATCCCATGCATGCCTACTCAGAAAGGAAGCCCCACAAAGTTCAGAAGGGTTCACATTCTTAATTTCTGCATGTCAGGCTGCTGTTAAATGCACAGGAGCAGGGTCGCTTTTTAAAAAAAAGAAGAAGAAAAATAACTGTTTTGCTCATGCTTGCCTTAAGTCACGTGGTCCCCCTGGGAAAACTAGTCATAACTCATGTCTGAGTTGTATGTTAGAGAAGTCCCCAAACCAAAGGCACTTCCACCTAGGAACATGAAGGAGACCTACATGTCACTCATAAGAAGCAACCGAGAAGAGCTTCCCTCTGGATGCATAACGGAAGCTACACGGAACTGTGCCTGTGTGCAAATTCCTTGCAAATTTTATACAGGGTGAAGCGGCCCCTTCAGTAACCTTCAATATATATTCAAAGCAGGCATGAGTCTCATCTGTACCAGATATAGCAGGGGGTGGATAGCCTGTCTGCCTCTGAGTGTTCTTGACTACAAACTCCATGATCCCTGACCATTCGCCACCCTGGCTGGGGGGCTGATGGGAGCTGGGAGAGCAACAAAACCTGTAGAGACGCAGGTTCCCTCAGCTAACTGAAAAGGGGCAGTTGGAGGGTGGCAATCCCCACACCTGGAGAAGATTTCTCAAGCATGCTGTGCACCAGTTTCCGCCTCAACTCTGCTCCCCCCCCACACACACACAGTGGAGGGGCACACGGATCAAGATCCACGTCAGCTTGTGGCTAAACGGCTCCTTGGTGCTAAACCTGCTTCCCCGACCTACTTGTGCGCCATCCCCAGGTGAGAGGCCGAGGCAAGAGGCTGTGGGGAAGGCAGCAGGGGAGCCAGGAGAGGAGGGAGAGCCAGGAGGGGTGGGAGCAGAGAGGGGATGAAAGCGGGAGATATTATGAGGAAACCACAAGTGGCTGTGGGTGTGGGAGGAAGCAAGAGTGTTTCCTGTTGGGGCGGGGTGTAGTAACTGAAAAGGAGAAACAGCCTTGCAAGCAGATGCCTCCGGGGCTCAGTATGGACAACAACAGCACAGCATCACCCAGCCTGTCCTAAGCCAGCAGTCACACAGCCCTTCCTAACCTGTGCTCTCCTCCTAATTTATCCAGATGTACTTCATCAGTGCCTCTAGAGCAGTGGTTCCCAGTTAGGGGTCCGGGCATCCCAAGGGGGTCCACGGCCCTATCCCTTGCCTCCCCACCTCAACTATTTATTTTTTTGGGTCATTTTTGCATGGTAGTATCACAAATTTTATAGTCTGTTTTTTTTAATTATACCTAAAGTCCTTTGCTTATGAGGGGCTACACCACATTTTGTTCAAAAAATTGCTTTGCAGAGGTAACTACCATGGAGTCATCAAAATTGTCAAAAGTAAGGGATCCGTGGCTTGGTTTTTGAAAAACAGGGGGTCCTCCGTAATTAGCTAATTGGGAACCAGTGCTCTAGAATATTCTGTTTTGTTTTGGGGTTTTTTAAGGAGTAAGTGGCAGGGTGTGGAATTTTATTTTCCTTCTTCCTGGCAGGCTTCTGTGCCTTCAGCAAGATGACAGGCAGAAATTCAGCAGCGAAAGTGTGTTGTTGTCCCCTCTCCCCACCAGCCCGTACATTTCAATCTATGAGGGAGAAAAAGCTACATGAGCTGCATTTTTACTTCTCACACAGCTGCTAACAGCGCAGGAGCCTTGCCAGAAAAAGCTGACACTCTTACTTTCTAAAAGGCTTCTTGAAGAGCTGCATGGAAGGGGAATTCCACCAGGTCCAGATTCTCTGCTGGAGTAATTACACTTCTTCATTCAGACACTCAAGAGAGGCATTGTCAGGGGTGGGGGCAGCAGGGCCTGTGAGGGGTGGCCTAGCGATATACTGTGGCATAGGAAGAAGCCTGAGGGCCAGAAAGATGGGCCTACAGGGCCACATTCAATCGCAAGATCTGCAGCTCCACCCCCTTCCTGGAGGCAGAACCTTCTCACATGTGAGCCAGTCCAGAAGCTTTGAACCATCTTCTCTTCCAATATCCCTCAAGTGAAGCAATTGTCCTGCAAACAACTAATGGAAGCTGGAACAGGGAACCGTCGCAGGCCGCACAAGAGGAAGCAGAATTTCCTCATCGACCTCAGCAATACCCCCTTCCCCAATTCATTTGTACAGATCTCAGCTCAGCTGCTCACAGATCTCAGCTCAGGCTTGAGAACAAGGCGAGGGAGGGGGGAAGAGACAGTAGATTACAATCTACTGGGAGATCTCTGGGTGACCTGCAGTAGATCCTCAGGGGTTCTGACTCCCAATTCTCGAGCAACTAGCAAGAACAAATTGACCTGCCCACCCCCTCCAAAATCAAAATTAGGCTGCTGAAATGAAGAAAGCTAACTGAGACTGGACATTTGCCCAAAATGGTGCTGAAAACAAATTCCTGGGCTCCAAATGTGCTCAGTAGCACCCTTTGTTTATTAATTCTAACTCTGGGTATCTTGCACCTGGCCTGGGTTGGTCAATCTTGGAAATTCTGGTAGAGGCGAAAGTGGATTGACCAAAGTCTGCCCACCCCTGCTCTACAGCACCAGCCTGGGATGCAGAGTTGACCAGACCCAAGGCAGGACAGGGACTTATTAACTTTGGATAATTTGGACAAGATAATTTGAGCTGGCACAGCAACTGCCGCCCTTGCAGAGCTATGTGCTTTCCAAAAAAAAAATCCTCATTAATAGATACAGGATCACTGGCTTTCTTTGCATTGGGCCACCCTAGAGAAAGAGAAGACTTGTTAACTCCTGATCTGGATGAAGAAGGCGACTGGCCTTTCCAAGGGCTGGATGGTAAGGACAAATTCAGGGGCCAAGCGTTCCCCAACTCCAGCAAAGGAGCAAGTGACAAAAGAAGTTGCACCTGCAGCACCGGCCCCTGCGGCCAAAGCACAGCAGCACTTTTCAGGCCAGAAGCTGGATTCCTAAGGGGAAGGACGAGACTGAGTATGCAGCAAGCAGCTTCCATCACAACTCTGCAGATATCCAATCCCACCACAGCCCTTTTAAAAAGGAGGCCCTCCTTCTGCCCCCCCCCCCATTTCTTCTCACTGGCGTTGACTCCTGGCTAACCGCAGCACAGGCAAGCTGGTCTTGCCTGAACTCATGACCCCTGCAGAGGCTCTGCTACTCACCAATCTTCTGAGAAAATATCTTGTCAAAGGTCACCTCACCCCGGTCTTCCAAGTATTTCTGCATAACACTGCGGATACTGCCAAGAGAAAAGGCACGTGAGGGAAGTTAACAGGGGTGAAGCTTCTCAGCTCGGCCTATTCCCTCAAAGCAGGGGGTGGGGAGATTGTGACCTTCCATATGCTGCCGGACTCCAGTTCCCATCATCCTTGACCGCTGGCTACGCTGTCTGGGCCTGATAGGAGTCCAACCACATGTGGAGGGACAAAGGTTTGCCGTCCCTGCCCTGAAAACAACAACAAGGGCAGGATCCAGCTAAGCTGTTGCATGTGCAGAATGAGGTCCACTCGTGCAGCAGACTTCCCCCTCCTCTCTTCCTGCTGCGCCCCCTAAATCTGCTCTAGAGGGTCGGAGGAGGAACCAAGAACATGTTTAGAAAGTGGGGGTGTGGTGTGGAGAGGGGGTAAAGTCTTATCATATGAGCAGTTTTGTAGTACCTTAAAGGATAGCAAATGTAGTATTTAAGGTGCTACAATACCCTTTGTTGTTTTTGCTGCAAATCCCCCCCCCCCTTATTATTATCACAGGAAGCCTGCAGATAAAATACACTTATCGCAAGAGATTTTGGGTCAGTAAGGATCCAGCACTGGATAGCCGACATTTCATTCATGAATTAAGACCAACCAGCTGTTTAAAGGAGACTGTGTTTTTATCTGGGGCTAAGTGGAGCCAGGTACAGGAAGATTACAAAGGCAGCCAGTCATTCTAGCAGGTGAACGAACAGAGGTCTGTTTCTTGTCTTAAAGAAGAGCTGGGGCTCTTAGAATGGCATCTGCATCTGGGCAATTTGGAAGAGAAGCCAATTTAAAAGTCTAAACAGAAAATGAAGGTTCATCAAAAAGTGGGAGGGACAGGAGGACGGTGGTCTGAGTGTGGACGGACAGGCTCCTGGCTAGAGAAGCAGCGGAAATAATACATTGGATCTTGGAAGCATTGTTCTGAATACACTCTGGTTTTTTAGTCGCTGTGTTTGTTTTGTCCTCCTGGGTGGTTAATTTTAAAAAGTGACCAAGAAAGACACACACAGAGAGAGAGAGAGAGAGAGAGAGGGAGAGGGAGAATGCCAGGCAAATAATTAGGAAAGAGCACCTTTTGGGTTGAAAATGAACCTGAAATTCCAAGGTCCCAAAGTACAATGACTAATCTCAAAGATGAGTTGGCAAGACCTGGTAGCTGGCAGCCTGGAAAATGCTATAGACGGTCTGGCCATGAGACAGGGGTTCATGCTGGGTTAATGTATTACAAAGAACTGGAACTCTCTTTCGGAGTCGTGTGCCATCTTTCAGAGCTGGGCTATGACCTGGCTTCTCCTGTGGATATTTAGCTGGTTAAGCAGCACACATAGCCCTTCTATGGAGAAGATTTTAATTGACTCAGCGTAAGCAGCCAAGAGGAAGCTCCTGAGTATGAGGGCCATTGCAGGGTAAGGGCAGCAGTCCCCTTCTAGCCCAGCGTTCTGTTGTCACAGTGGCCAGCCAGATGCCTGTAGGAACACCTCAAGAAGGTCCTGGGCACAAGAGCATTCTTTCCACGTGGGATTCCAAGCACACTGCCTCTGAACAACGGAGGCAGAAATCCTAATCCTAAATGCATTTATTTGGAAATGCCACCGAATCACTTTCAACCATTTTCTCCTGACCATGTTCACCTGGAAGGAAGAAGCCCCATTGACTTCAAGGGGGTTTGCTCCCCAGAAAGCATGCTTCAATTTGCAGCACGGGTACCTTTCGAGATAGAAGCTTGTGTAAGAAGTACTTGTCAGATGATGGAAGACGCAGATTACCGTATCACTTGACAAGTGTACTGAGTCAGCATTCCCAACACCCACAATCCACATACTGACTGTACAGATCCTCACTGCAGGTTGGAATGAATGAGAAGCAGTGCGGGTGGCACAATAATGGTGAAAATGCTGTGACTGTGGCACCAACATTCTGTGATAGTTTGCACCATTTGCATGAGATACTTGGTAAGTCAGATAGGACCAATTAATGCAGTGTCCTCAGCTGCTGTTGGACTACAACTTCCATCATCCTTAGCTAGCAGGACAAGTGGTCAGGGATGATGGGAGCTGTAGTCCAATAATGGCTGAGGTCCCAAGCCTGTCGGTCAATTGGTAAAGCTTTCCTTAAACTAGCATTCCTCAACCTGCTGTCCTCCTGGTGATGCTGGACTTGCAAACTCCCATCATCCTCAGCCAGCATGGCCAAGGGACAGAGATGATGGGAGTTTGGACCCCAAGGTCTGGAGGGTCACAGGTCCCCCACCCCTTTCTTATGAAAAAGTAACTTTGGGAAGAAGAGAAGGTTTAGAGAACTGGAATCACTCCTTAACCCTTTTCCTGCCCACCGTTTTCCCACAGAAACCTGCCCCCCCACTACCCCCACTTTGGTACGGAAAGCATTATGCAGCCCTTCCACTTTGTATAGGCTGGGGTTGGACTATCTTGGACCATTCCATTTCAGGTTGCAGGTGAGAGGGTGGGGGTGGGTGACATTTTGAATGCTCCCAGATGGGAATGAAAAACTCCTCAGAGAAAACCGAGCCCAATAATACTGCATCCTTTTACATGTGGAACATTATTCAGACACGCAACTCACTCCTGGCCCACCTGGAAGTGTTACCGTCCGCAGTGCGGGGGGAGGGGGGGAGTAACATTGCTTCAGCGTGCTGACTGAATAAACAGCCCTTCATCTGGGTACCTTTTAAATATCTGAATGGAGGACAAAGAGATCTGGATGCTTAGCCTAGAGAGGCCACTGCATCCTCCCTGAATGGCAATGGAAAGGTGCCCAATGTGGTCTGCAGCAGGAACAACCATAGCTGCTGCTGTTGCAGTCCATGGATTAAATGGGGTGCTGGGCTGGCTCTGAATGGGGCTTCTGGGGATTAGAAGTACTATAGGAGCTATGGGAGCTTAATGTAAGGGGTGCCTCTGAAGGGGAGAGTGTGATCGGGCTGAAGAGACACTTTCCCATTGTGGAGGGCAGATTTTTTTTCTTGGATTCTGCGCAGTAAATATCAGGGTGCTGAGAAACAAGACCTACTTCAACCATTTAGACTGAATGTGTCTTTTCCCCACCCCCCAGAAACTCCTGCTCCTGAAACTAGTGAGCCATAGGGGATGGGGGGCAGGGGAGAGAGCCCCACGCCTGAGACAGACGCGTCTTGGAAGGATGATGGATGGCTGTGTTTTCTGGTGCCTGCTGCTGTTATGGGCCTGGGATAATGTGTCTCAAGCATCTCCATAACAACCATCTCCAGGGGGCAGGTCCAGTTGAATGATAGCATTAATATCATTACATAAAATGCCTTGTGCAGAAAAGGAATTCACACTCATTATCTGGTTATTCTCACAGTGTCCTGGTAAGGTAGGCAAGTCATTCCTTTTATAGCAGCAGCTAAGCGGAGACTTGAACTTGGGACTCATAGCATCAAACCAAGTAGCCCAACATCATCCCCTCTGGAAGTTGCCTGACTCCAACTCACACCAGCCCCAGCCAGCATGGCCACACATGATGGGACTTGTAGCCTTATCAAAATCTGGGGGGCACTAGGTTGACTCCATGGAAAAGCAGCACAGCTATATAGGCCAGGCTTCTAAAGAGCAACTAGCATGGTCACTTGTGGCAAACAAGCATCTGTTCTAGGCAACCAGGAAAGGAAGGTTAAAAAAAAAATATGGTTTAAGCCACAAGCTTGTATGTGCATTTCAGTCTTCAGAGGGGTGGGGGAACAATCCTGAGCTTGTAAATTTTGTGTTGTTTACGAGACCGATTCCAAAAATTCAGTCACTGAAGTTAACCTCGGTCAGATAAGGTCTGAGAGAACTGGTCCTAGTGCCCTCTTTTTCCTGCCTCAGTTTTCCCCCTTAGGAAAAAAAGAGAGCATTAGTTAACAACCGGGAAGGCCTATGGAGAATGTCGGCTCCCTCGAGTTCCTCTTGCACAGAGACTTAATGAGAGGCAGTTAGTACTATAAATAATCAGCCAGCTGTTGACAATGCTCTTGTTCGCTTAAAGGCCATTGGGGAGGAAGTGGGAAGTTGCCTGCTAGTATCCCTGGGCATCTGAGCTGGTTTATTATTATTTTTTTTCTTTATGCTCTTGTAGATTGTCAGGCTAGAGAGAGCCTGACTTCGGGGAACACTGACTGGCTTCATATCCAAGCACAGAAAAAGGAAATGAATGCACAGAAAAAAATAGTTTGGTTCCCTTAACAGGAAAAACAACACTGTCGTGCAGCAACCAGCAAAGGAGAAACTTCCTCCCCACCCCCCTTTTTAATCCCCTGCCCTTTTACCAAAGCTGAATTCTCCCCTCTCACAAATGTCACAACCACCTTGGCTCCGACACATTCCTAGTTCCGCTATAAAACCTGCACAAAAAGGCAGAGCTTGTAGTGGGTGCTGTGGCGGGTCAGCAGGACGCAGGTCACCCTGATTCTCCTATGTGCTGCAGTTTCTTACTTTGCAGCAGACCCAAATAGCCTATTGCGACCAAAGGTGATGTCATTTCCTGGCAGACAAGCCAGAGAGACAGCTCTTCTTTGAAGCTGGGCCTTGACTTTGGCAGGAGGAGGGATATGAGAGGCTGCACCGGCAAGGAGGTTGCTCGGGCAGGAAGTTTAGTGTGTTGAAGCCTATCGGAGAAAACCGATGGGAGTGATTTGAAGTCAGGGTGCTCCATAATAGGGGTTGTGGGAGGCCTCCTTTCACTGTCCCACAATTCTGCTCTGCATGATATGGAAGAGGAATGGGGGGACCTGTGGTCCTCCAGATGTGGATGGAGTACAACTGGCAACACCCCAGGCCATTGGCCATGCCGGCTAGGGCCAATGGGAGTCCAACGATGTGTGGAGAGTGACAGATTAGCGACCCCTGAGCAACCTCAGCTCAACTCTCCACTTTGGCATGAAGTTCGAAGAGTGGCGGTGGTTAGTCAAACACACACACAACCTAAACCATCCCGCATACAACGTGTGTGCCCCTCAGCTCCTTTTGAGAGAAGTATGACGCAATGTAATAAACAAAACCTTAGACATCTTATTCCCCCAAGA
The DNA here is from genome assembly GCF_965153285.1 of Podarcis tiliguerta. Taxonomy (NCBI): domain Eukaryota; kingdom Metazoa; phylum Chordata; class Lepidosauria; order Squamata; family Lacertidae; genus Podarcis; species Podarcis tiliguerta. Next base: position 54,026,350 of record NC_139534.1, read on the forward strand.
TCTTGAATGGGCAGCAGTTCCGAGTTTCATTACCTCCACTCCCTCTTGGAATGTCTGTGTAGAAACTATAAAAGACATTCCAGGAGGGAGCAGACAGAGTCCTCCAGATCTTCAGGATCCTGTCTCCAGTACCCTGCCACAGTGAGCTTGGTTGGTGGGAAGCAGAGACTCAAATCTCATCGGATAGCTCTCTGGGCAAGTCGCTGTATCTCAAATTTAATCTACCTTCAAAGGGTGGTTGTGAAGATAAAATGCTGCCTCTGAACTACTTACAGGACAGGTAAGACACAAATTGCTGGACTTCAGGCATGTGACTCAGACTTTCTTATTTCAGAAAGCATTTTAAGGTAGGGTTTGGATTTATGTTTGGTTTTATGGTGATTTTTTTTTTTTACTGTTTTATTCTCTGTATGGTTTATTTTTATGTACGCCTCCTAGAAATGCTACTGATGAAGTGGCATATAAATTCCATAAATTAATGTAACAGATGTAACAGAATGTACCTGCTTTTGCAGTAATGAACGAGGATGCAGCCCCTTCAGCAACTTTCAGGGGTGCTGTTCCAGATGTGGTGGGGTAGCAAAACCCAGGTTTGCATCTCCTGCCCTTTTCTTCCTTTTAAAAAACTCATCCCCCCCTTCTTACTGACTTGCTGTGCACACTGCAAAATGCAATGCTGATAAGCATCAGAAACCCACCATCTTAAATACCTATAAACTAGCCAATGCAAATGGCTATGGAAATTTGGGCCATGGGTTTGTGCCTTACGTTCTTTAAGTACCCGAAATCACCCATGGCAATTTTGCTGATGTTCCTCTCTTTACAACAGGGATGGGGTGGTGTGCTCCTCCAGATGTTGCTGGACTACAACTCCCAGACCATTGGCTGTGCCAGCTGGAATTGATGGGATTTGGAGTACATCAACATCTGGGGGGCGCTAGGTTCCTCACCACTGCTTTAGAATCTCCATCCTTCTATTGTTCCAATCCTGGACAACTTCCTGAGGATGTATCTGCATTTTTGTCCCAATTCCAATAGATAGCCCATGAATAAAAATGGAGGCACCACCTAGGCTCCAAGGGTGTGATTTATATGTCCCTTATGTTTCAAGACAGACACACACACGGAAGCTGTTAGGTCAACCACCAGCAAAGCAACAATGATGAAAGATAACGTCTGCTAGGGCTACACTGCTTGTGGTTTCTGTTAAGTCTCACCTTCCTATGGAGTGTCTGAGAGTGAATGCTCTGTCTCTGAGAGGCAAGGTAATGTGATTTGTGAACAGGACTATGTATGCTGTGCCAAGACGGTATCATGCAAGGCAAGGAAATAAATTATACTTGGGCACCCAAATCTTGCTTTTCATTAAAAAAAAGAAAGCAAGTTTCTTGTCTTTTTGATCTACAACAGTATATGTGTGCAAGGCCAGAGGGAGGATGAGTCAAATTTCTAGTGGTCAAGAGGTGGGGATTCTGTGCCCTGCACTGCTTCCCTGCACCGCCTCGCATGACTGCTAGGAACAGAGCAAATTATGCAAAAAATAAATATGCAAATATATTGACTTGCATATTTTAATGTAAAACACACACTCTGCTCATCACCCAAACCCAGTTTCCTCCTCCACGTGATTTCTATTGGGCTGTACCAAAAGGTCTACATGTTATTACGCATTCAGATTAGGGGAACTAAGAATTTCTTCAGCTTCTGCCTGAATTAACCTGTTCTGGAATTACCCTGTTCTCCTCCTGCTCCAAATCAGCTTCCCGGGCAAAATTTATGGGGCCACACTTTAGAAGTCCCCCAGCAAAGTTCCCACAGTGAGATGTGCAGAAGAGATGTATCTGATCCTCCCTAGCTAATGGGAAGAAGCAGTCTCAAATGCTTGTTTTCAGCAGATGTCTTGAATCCAAAACAAATGCAATTCTGTACATATCCTTGACAATCCTCCCCATGCTTTCCTTACCATTCCAGTTACCTTATTTCTGCCTATCAGTAAGCTATCAATAAGACCCCTGTGCTGTGATCGCAGCAAGACCTCCATGTACGCCTCTTAATCCTTAGTCTTCTTCTAGGCCATAGTCTTGCTTCCCTAATTGGCAATCTGAGCTTAGCTCTCCCCAGCTCTTTAACAGATAAAATGCTCAATTTCCTAAAAGCCAAATTTCACAAGTACCTCCTATGTGTAGATATATTGTCAATATTGCCTTTCACTCCTCTACTCCCTCTCCTGCCCCCCAAATAGATGGCTATTGAGCTGGGAGAATTGAAGGCCTCCCTGGTGTATTTTGAGGAAGAGGAAAGGAGGAGAAGGCAGCAGCAGCAGTTACACTGTCATCACAAGTGGTGCAGAAAGAGATGAGGGAGGGCAGAAGGGCAAACGATGGCTTAAATTCTGCCACCCCAAGACAGTTCTCTTAAACTGGACTCAGGGATGTGACTCAGGCAGGCAGGGGGTTGCCAGTGAGCAACTATTAGCTGAGATGTGATGCAAGTGAAGGGGCTGCTCTCTGGACCGTCACTATGCACCCCAAAATTATTTCCTCCGAAGGCTATGGAACTTCACCCAAAGTTCCCATGTGGGCATTTCCATACCGAAACCAGCAACCGTGGGGGGGGGGGGAAGAGCACAGAGGCTGCTGGGGCTTTCAGGCATTGCCATGGTAACACATCTGCATCATCCTCTGAAAGGGCCGCTTGCCATTTCTTGCGGAAAGGGGCCCTTTGGAGCTTTCTCAGAGACCCTCCGTCCTGCCTTCAGTGGCAGGGGAGCAGTTCTGCTTGAAGAGACTTCTCCTACAATGGGGACAACCCAAGGTTATTGGCTAGAACAGGGAAGGGTAGGGTAAGCCAGTTGTCACATGGGAGGTGGAAGGGAAGAAAGGAGAGCGAGGAAGGCCTCCATTTGCCCATGTGCTGAAGGTGCAGGATGCTTGTCAGGCCCCACCCTGTTGCCCTTGGTAACTGCTGCCAGGAAGCAGAGTTAAGAGTTGGTTGGCCGAAACCATAGCACCTTTGACCCACCTGGATGACCAGTCAGATTTTTTGACTTAATGCTCCCACTTGTGTCTCCCAGCAAGAAAATGCCCTTACATGAAGCAGAGCCCCTGCCTGACACATTTCCCCTTATCTGCACGATGGTGACCTTGCGCTGCGTTTGCGAACGCTTGCAATGTTGTTTGTGCAGCCCCAGTTCCTGCTTCAACTCAGGGCAGCTGCAAGGTGGGCAAAGGCCTGGTCGCTATCTAACAGCACATTACCGAGACACAGCGCTGGATTGCACAGGTCTGTACAGACAGATTTTCAAAAACAAAAACAAACAAACCACCCACCCAAAACAGAAGACAGTGGTTAGGGCATCTTGAGGCCGACTCCAGGCACTGCCAGAGCCAAGCTGTATGCTCCTCATAACACTCAGCAACACAGTTGCTGGACTGCTCAGAAAAAAGCACTATATAGGCATATATACAGCCTGATTTACTAGCCTGCTTTTCTGCTGTGGTTAACACAATTGCATATTACACATACACAGAGAGAATCACTATGTGTGTTTGTGTTGGGGTGGGTGGAATTGTGACGTGTGGGTAGGGAAAAACACAGAAGGAGGGGGTTTGCTACTGCAAGAGGTGCTGGAGGAATGATCTCCAAGGATCTGAGCAGCCGAATGAAGAATCAGGAAGCAGAGACAGGACACCCTGACAATCCATCATCATGCCCACACTATATCAACACAACCACGTACACGGAAAGACGCCGCTTTAGCGAGCCCTCTTTCCACCCCACTCCACCCCGCTACATGGACGGGGTAAATCACGGTCCCTGCTGCTTGGGCCAAGGGCAGGTCGGCTCGGTGCATTTCAGAAGAGCGAAGCTCAGTCGTATACAGACCCATTTATGCGCTCGCTCGCGTACACAAACACCCAGCGCCCATCCTAAGCCCGGCGCGCCTCGCGCGGGGCCCCGGCGCCGCACCTGCCCCCTCCGCCTGCCCCCCTTGCCGGGCTCACCTCGGCTCAGGTAGGACGATCTTCTTGCTGGCCCGGGCTGCCGGAGTGGATTTACTTTTCTCCATAGCCATCAAGTAGCTCACATCGGCGAGCACAGCCTCCAAGTCGGCCATCTTGCCAGGAAATATTTCTTCTGCTTTCCTTTTTCACAATCAATTCTCTTATTATTCCAGCGGCCTCTGCGGCTCCCTCGCCGCCGCCTCCTCCCGGTCGGTGTGTGTGTGTGCGTGTGTGTGGCCGCCTGTGCTAGGGGGAGGGGAGGGAGAGCGAGGGGGGGGAGGCGAAGAGAGGGGATCTGGCCCCCCAACCCCTCTTACAAACAGACCCACATGATGCCCGTGCAGAGAAGCAGCAGCCCTTCCTTAGTTCATGGGCTGCGGCTTGTCCCCGCTGCCCTCCGCTCCTGGCTTGCCTTCCTCCTCCAGGGCTGGCGGGCTCTCTCGGTGTGTGTCCTGAGAGTGTGTGTGTGTGTCTTGTGTGTGTTGCGCGCGCGCGTGCAGGGAGGGCTGCCGCGGCCGCTGCTGTTGCTCCCGCTGCCTGTCAACGCGGAGCGGCGGCGGCGGCGCAGGGGTGGGGGGTGGCGGCGGCGGCGGCGGCTTGCTGCCTTTTATCTGTCAGCGCTTTTCTTCTTCCTCTGCTTGCGATCCAAGGCGGAGAAGCAGCGTCGCGCAAGTGCCCGAGGCAAGCGCAGCCGAGGAGCTCTCGAGCTCCACGCGCTGATTCAATGCTGGGCGCTTAAGGCGGGAGCCGAGCGGATCCGAAACTCGCACACGCTCTCCTCCTCCTTCTTCTTCCTCCTGCTGCTGTTGCCGCCCGTAGGTGGTTTTGTTTCTCCGCAGGGGCAAAGGACCTCCGGGGCCCGCCGCGCAGCTTCTGGCTTCCCCTCTCCGCTCGCTCCAGGGCCAGCTTAAAGCAACAGCCGCCCCTCGAGGGAAGCCTGCTTTGTACATAGACACACACACACAGAGAGAAGAAAGTTAGTCGCCCGAGGCCGCCCTCTGGAGGCCCAGGGGAGACTTGCAGCTGGCTTGGCGCAGGCCGGGTGTCTTTCAGACCCTTTCGATTCAAGCGCGGCCCCAGGCAATACGCTGCGGCGGGCGCTCAAATCGAGGAGCGCTCGGAGGCCTAACGGGCCATGATTTCACCCGGCCGTTGCCTTAGCACGTCCGGTAGCATCCCGCATAAAATATTGGCCACAACTATAATTCCTTGCGACCCGTTTCGCAGAATTTTGACATCCACGTTTGGCCTCTGGTCTCTCAAGGACATCCTGAAGGTCTGCACGACAAAGGAGCAGTGTGACCCCTTGAAGGCTAAGGAAGAAATTAGTACAGTATTTAAGGCGCTACAAGACTCCTGATTGCTTTTGCTGCAAGAGACTGACGTGGCTGCTACCCTTCTGAAAATATTCAGGATTAAAATTCAGGAGCAGACATTCTCAAGACCAAAAGACTGTCCTTTGCTTTTCTGACGGGTACAAATTTGGGAGATAAAGACCTACAATAAGTAAGTTCTTGTGTGCGCACTGTAGGCTAGAGAGAAGAGTACACATTAAAAATACAGTATGTAGTTAATCTGAGCCAGAAGGCTAAGGAATGGTCAGAGTTCTACTCTCTTAAAGTTTCCACGAGAAGACTTTTCTTCAGTTTCTTCATGCTGGCAAACTGGTATGGTCCTAGTTGAGTTGGAATAGTTCATTTCCCCCTATGTGTTAAGTTTCAGGTGTTTCACCAGATTCTGTGACCGTATAGATTTTTGCCTTGGCCTGCGGCAAAGATTTTCCATGCCCGACGTGCGCCCAAATTGTGTCCCTTGAGATGGTGCTGAAGTTCAGCTCCCACCATCCCTGATCAATGGCCATGCTGGCTGAAACTGATGGGAGTTAGGAGTTCAACGTCTAGAAGGCCACTGGTTCCCTTCTAGGTGGCTACTGCTTTACTTGAACACTTAAGCAGCTTTCCTTAAGATTCAACCAAGGCCTATTATATCCTTTCACTGGGCTTTGCATACTAGGGCTTTGACACCCTTCTGGAAGGTAGATACAGTAGAACAAATTACACAAAACATTCTCCTGCCAAATGTTTATTTAAAAACCTCCCGGGTGAAAAATCAAGCTGTTCTTATTCTATTAGTATTGCTATCTCTGTTGGGAAGTTAGGTTGACTTTATTCAAAATATGTGGTTTCAGTTTGCCTGACGTGACTAGGGGTTGAATAATACGTGAGGTTCATCACCATGACTGCAAAAGCAAGCAACAGACTTGACTGCTGGGTGGAAATGGGCTGTCATACACTTACACAAGAGAATGTTCATACCCTTAAATGCAGTTATTTTCCATGGAGTTAATTCACCTGGTCAGTAGCCAGTCAAATAAATGTACAGAAATCAGTTGATGGAGATGCCTGAGTAAACCAGGCCTACCTTGTCCTGCCTCCCTCTCCCTGCACACCTACTATAGGGTTTTCTCACAGCCATTAAATCCTGCTGTTAGGCAGACATCTCCAGAAAGTGGTTCATCCAGTTCTTCTATATGAACTGTTTTCCTCGTTGTGATTAATACCGTTTCCACACTGAAGTGCCGTTTATTAGTTTGAGGCACACAGTTTGCAATGTTATTTCCTTAAACAACCCTACCTCTCTAGCTACCTTTTTGTTTTCAGCCTTGCATAGCTGAGTGCCTACAAGGAGAGAGACAAGGCACATGTCTAGTCAACTGAAACATGTGCCCTTCTTATTAATGCACTCACTCTGAAGGGGAAGCTACGGTGGCAAAGCACCATTACTAAATAAAACAGCAGAGACATTTAGCAGAAATAGTGTGTAGGTGGTAAAATGGAGTCACTGCTATAGATTTCCACAGGTGCTCAGTGAAACCTTGATAAGTGTGAACACGGATTGACCAGGAATAAATGCTGGGGTATATATGGAGCCATTCTCCTGGAATGCCAGTTTCCAGACACTTCTTCCCATACAGCATCTGGGTTCTTCTAATTCCTTATTTCCTGTTTCCTGGGGGTCATCCATAGTTATTTCTGCAGGGAATTCCAGATACTGTACAGCGTTTCCAGCAATTCTATAGCTTTGCAGTGATTCCTTGTGATGAATGACGTTACAACTCTCATGAGAACCAGTTTGATTGGGAACCCCAATCTGTGGCGGATCCCTGCCTCCTGCAGCTTTCTTGTAAAAAGGTTTTAGACAGTGATACTTTCTAAGCTTTTGGGGGACTGGATCTTATAGCACCATGATAGGCCATCTGTAATGGGATATGTCTTGAGTGTCCCTTAGCTTCTTCCATATTATTTTGATATGGTGTCTGCCAAAACACAATACCACATTCTGGGGAAAGGAACCCTTCTTGGGCTTGGGCAAAGTAAACATATCCTCATGCTCCACATTTTCCTGAAAGCCACATAAATATAAGATTCACACGTCTCTCCTGATTTTTCGGCCTCCTCTCCCTTTTCTCTTTGTAATCTGCTTGCAAACAACAAATTTGCTTTGCATGCATCTGCCCTATTTCTTTTGCAGTCTCAGTCAAAGTGTTCAGATGCACATTAATCTCTGTCAGCTGTCCCTTCCATTGGAGTCATTAATTGCTTTCATGTTTCTTTTACTATTTCCCTCATGAGGAACAACCAAGCTGCAAGTTGTAGTCTCTTTCCTTCTACCTCTGAGCAACAGCAGCTTGAGCAGGCAACGTATTGGACTTGGCCTTAGACAAAGACTCCGTGTTCAGCCTGTCTTTCTTCTGCAGGTGGAAAAAATAGGAGAAATCCGCCCATTTTTGACAGGTTTGGTTTACTGTCATTCCTTTATTTCAGAGACATATGCCCTGGGGAGATTAATTCCGTGAAGCTCCTGAATGATGGAAATGGTTCCAGGCACTGGAGCTCTGGAGTCAAACAGCCATTTTCTGCCTTGATAAGCCATGTCCCCTTCTGAAAGCTGAAGATTTAGTTTTAAATGGTACCTAGTAATAACAGTATTTTTTTTAGAACCCATAAATCTTGTCCTTTTGTTTTAGCCTTCAGGATGATATCCAATGAAGTTATACTTAGTGTAGATACTTGCCCACTGATTTCAGTGAATGTCTATTCAGAGTATAACTTTAGTCAACTAGCACCCTCAACATTTAAGTGGTGAGTTCATTAATGAAAATGCATTTTATGTTTATTCTGGAAAAAATGTAGGTCCTGTTCTTTCTTGAATAAACCTTATCTCAGTTAAAAACGTTTCCAATGTTTCTCTGGGGATTCAGAAGTTGCAGCCAAGGCCCTCCCTTCTGTAACTGGGTAATATTTGAACATGCAAATAGGGAGGTTCTTGCATTAACTGCAAGAATGGCAGTTCACCTTCTCTCAGTGCTCCTGAAGTGAACTAAAAATGTATGTCACGAACGGAAATTGCCTTCTTCAGAAAGGCCTTTGTTATCTTGTACTACAAAATAATAGCAGAAATAATACATTTCTGAGTGCAACTGTTATGTTCCTGAAATATTTGATAAAATAGTAAGAACCACAATGAATAAAGTGCCAGTATGAAAATGGGCTAGCTTATTCTTGTTCTTGTATAGTAAATCATCACTAAGTGTTAGGGGTTGGCAGAACAAAACCAGGGACTCAGCTATATAGCTGCAAATAAAATGTTTTAAGTGTGTTGTAAAGTACAATATACAAATGTCACAATAGATGGCGATGATGAGCTATGACAAATTCGATATATTTTCCCAAAACGTGTTTTTTTTTTTTTTAAAAAAAACCATTTTCACAGCATTTTTTATGTGTGTGTATATTCCACCCAGGACTTGGGTCCAAGTAACTGTTGTAATACTCTCCAGAGAACAACTCTAGAGAAAAGTTGCTAGTTATTCTGGATTGCCTTGAACAACAATTTTCTTTTCAGATATGATGTGCAGAAATAAGCAGAATATGAAACACTAGGATCTACATCTGTGATGACCAAACTTGGCCCTCCAGCTGTTTTGGGACTACAATTCCCATCATCCCTGACCACTGGCCCTGTTAGCTAGGGATGATGAGAGTTGTAGTCCCAAAACAGCTGGAGTGCCAAGTTTGGCCATCACTGATCTACATAGTATCTCTGGCTTCTCTTTTATCTTTTTCTAAGGAGCGCTGTTATTAGTCCATAGGGGGAAACAAAGAAATTAGCAGCCCATTCAGTAATGTCACTCACTCATGGCTTCCATCAAAGAACCTTAGGATCTGTAGTTTGTTTAGGGTGCTGAGAGTTGTTCAGAGGAACCCCCCCCCCCCCAGATACAATTCTCTGCACCCTTAACTAACTACAGTTCCCAGGATTCTTTGCAGAAAGCCATGACTGTTATAGTGGTATAAGAGCACTTTAAATGTATAGTGTGGATGTAACCTAAGACAAACTATTTATCCTCACCTGTAGGTTTACACAGGAGTGTGTGCCTTTGAAAAGTCAGCAAGGTCCTCATTGCCCATTCTCCATGGTGCCATAGAATATAGTGGATGTCTTCTATTGCATAATTCTGTACACTTATGGAGCTAATGGTACAGTTTTGTACATCTGCTTCTGAAGTTTTGAACTGGCTGAACTGCTAGACTCCAATCTTAACTTCACATGCATGCAACTGGTGTGTTTTTTTAAACATCTCTTTCTCCCTCCTTTTGGAATTGTTTTTTGGAAAGCCACCATCATCATAATCATCATCATCATCATCATAATTATTATAGCTTCTGCACCCAAATAACTCCCATACCATTACCTGTGAGGTTAATGATTGAGAGCAATTTTTCTTTGCACAAGTATTTATTGTTTGTTATGCTCTACCTCTGTCTCAGTAAGCATACAATCTTCTCATTTTTTTTTAACCAGAGGGCCTAGTAACAAGGCTTTCCTCTCACTGAGGTCTATAAATGTGTCTTTGTTCCTAGCATTCTGCACTCAAGCATAAAAAGACCCTCTCATCACAAGGCTCAAAAAACCACCAGTCTTTTAACTTTTTTACTGAGCCTTAGATATTGCTGGATCTTCTTCCAAATTGTGCTCCCCCCCCCTTTCTCTCTGCTGCTCCCCTCAAAGGTTGCCTCCCTCTCAGTGTCATTGGCTGATCTATTCTGATGTCACAATGGCTCTGTATTAACAAGAGTCATGGCCCCTTTAGCTACTAATCAACTTAGGTGCTGTGCTGCTGCAAAGCTCAATTCTAGCTAAGAAGATCCCTAGAGACATTAGCATCTGAATTCTAATATCTACAAAAAAAATAATATGCATATTGGAAGTAAATACCATAAGAGCTATTTTTTAAATCCCTTTTCATTTTTCCTGTACTGTATAACAATATAAAAATTACAATCTATAGAAGCCCTGTTTGTTTGGTGTTACTATATTCATCAAAAGAATGTGAAGAGTGCTGCATTGCTCCATCTCAACCAATCAAGTCTCTCCAGGAAGGTTCTTGTGAATCTGGTGTTGCAGTCCCAGTTTTTGGCCGTAAAATGAGGGTTTATTAATCCGGGATCCATTAATAGGCTTCAGAGGATTCATAAACTGGGCACACACATACAAGATTTTTCCTATGCATACATAAATTGTATGCAAAACTTTGTGTGTGTTTATGTGCATAGCTTTCTTCAGATTCTTGAAGGGGTCTGTGATCCCAAAAAAGGTAAAGAACCTCTACCACAGAATGAACCCATAACTCTGTCCTATGAAATCATCTTTCCTACTTGTTTGTCTCATCATTGCCTGTACTTTGAATGGAATGAGATTAAAGCCAATGTACACCTGCATACAAAGATCTCTACTTAAAACAGCTGCAGAAGCTTCCTGGAGCAAGGCTGGGTGATTTTAAGTCACTGTTTTTCCTTTAAAGAGCAGTTTTTAAAATCCTTATAGTAAGGGAGAAACACTTGTGAATATAATCAGAGGAGGTCATTTTGTATTCAGGAAAGGTGATACAAACTGTCAGCACCTTGTTTTGTTCAAGAATAATATAAAATGCTTTGAAAGCTCAAAATATATTAAAAAATAAAGAAATTGTCCAGTAGCACCTCAGAGACCAACTAAGTTTGTTCTTGGTATAAGCTTTCATGTGCATGCACACTTCTTCGGATACCGTGCATGCACACGAAAGCTTATACCAAGAACAAACTTGGTCTCTAAGGTACTACTGAACAACTTCTTTATTTTTTTTAATATATATTTCAACTGCGTCAGACCAACACCTACCTGAATCTAGCTTTGAAAGCTGCAGTTCTGGCAGTGTCCTTAAAGTCATCTTAAAGATTTCTGAACTGTTTTCTAACTCCCCCACTACAAGATACACATTGCAAGAGGATTTCATTTTAAAACACTGTTCCATTTCAAAGCCAAAAGAGTATTCTCAGATGCTCTAAAAGAGTAAAACAGCAATTCTGTGCACCCATTTACGTGAGATACAGTGGGATTTACTTTCAAGTAAACATGCATAGGATTTCACAGTACTTCATGTATGGCATCATTACGTCTGGTAAGCCAGACCTTACCCTTTCAGCAGATGCAAGCCTGTTTGCTGGCTTATAAAAACTCCTGCACTAATAAATCAACCTGAAAGGTACCACAGGACTCCACTGTGACCTACTGCTTCACATCTTCCAAGTGCATGTATTTCCCCTGCTTTTATTTATATCAATAATACTGAAAATAAATAAAATAGAGGCCTTTGTCTGAGCCATTCAGACTTTGAGATCAGAGCAGCACACACATTTGGGAGACTTAGTGTGGATAATTCCAGGGTACGTTTCCAAGGAGGATTCTGTGAGGCATTTACATTCCAGTCCTTGGAATTATTACTCTTCCCTACCTTTGCTCTTGCAGCTCTGTTTTTCATCAGCAGGCCACTACACAGTATAGTAAATGTCTGTTGCTCTAGCAGGAAAACCTAAAAATAACATTGCTTCAACGAACATTTTATCTGAATACAACAAGAAAAGTTCAATGAAGTTTAGAGTTGCCATATATCTGGACTTTCCTGGAGAAATACGAAATACTGCAGTCGGCAGCAGTGTCCAGGCGGAAATTGGGTAAATGTCCAGGAAAATCCGGATGTTTGGTGGCAGCCCAAAAAGCTCAACAACTTTGGTCAAACAGCAACAAAAGCTCAACAGCTCAACAACTTTTCTGTCCAGATTTTCACTGTTTGAAATATGGCAGTCCTGATGTAGTTAGGCTTCTGATCCCGCACCCATATATGCACAGACTAAGCGACGGAAAGGGGCCACAAAGTTAACAAAGTCTACCCACTCCTACTCCAGAGCAGAATTCACTATAATTCGGAATTGTTCACACCAGCTCATTCACCTAGGGCCAGGAGGAGGAAGAGCAACTACTATTGATCATCCTCGCCCAAGTGAGACCAGCACCGCCATGCAACAGAAACCGCTCTCCACCCTGGGGCAGGAGACCAATTTTTCCTGCGGAGGAGAAGCCGGCAAAATGCCATATATGTGGCCAGGAAATAATATGTTTAAAGTGATGTAAGTACTGTAGGGCTCCAGGGGAAGCCAACACACATTTCCTTATTAGGGCCTGCATAACTAGGACAGTGGTTTTCAAACTTTCTGCCTTGACTTTCCATATCAAAAGACTACTGTAGAATTCAGCCAGGTCATTATGGAAACCCTGTGTGTTGTAGAGGATAGTATAGGGTGCGCGCACACACATGCTGAGCACTAGGGGGACCCTTTTGATTCAGACGATGCCACTCCTCCCAAATTTAGCTTTGGGGTAGGGGTTGGGGAGTTGGGAGCGATGGGAAAGCTGCATTTCGGAAGATAGGAATCTGCTTTCTACCAAGTCAGACTCTCCAGCCACCTAGCACAATCCACTACACTGACTAGCACCAGCTCTTTGCAAGAGGCTCTTCCCCCATCACCCAATGCCTGATATTTTCAGGACAGCAGCAAGGAACCTTTGGTCCTCCAGATGTTGCTGCACTACAAATCCCATCAGCCCCAGCAAGCTGGCCAATGGCCAGGGTTGCTGGGCATTGTAGTTCAGCAGCATCTGGAGGGCCAACGGTTCCCCATGCCTGCTTTTGGAGAAGGTCCAAGGACTGAACCTGGGACTCTTGCCTGCACAGCATGTTCTGTATCACCTACTGAACTCTATGGCCTTTTCACTTTCAGGTAAATTTGTCTGATGGTACTGATCTCATGGAGGAAGCTTCTGAACAGCTTCTTGAGAAGTTTTGCTAGAAAATCTCTGAACCAGAGGTTATGAACTAACCAAATGACAGTGGAAGACAGGGATTGGAATTTCTGTCTTGCTGTATGTATATTTAAAGTATCCTGAACTGGAAAGGAATATTACCTGCTAGGCAGAAATAGAAGGGAACTGAGTAGGGGAGAGGCCCTATATTGTAATCATGTAGCAACTTCCCCTCAATTCCAGTCTACACTGTTAAAGCTATTACCTTACTGTGAGATACAAATTACTTTGTTGTAGAGGCAAAATTCATTACGAGTAACAGATAAAATCTGATAAATCTTTGAAGCATTTTACATACTATTGACAAAAGAAGAAACAAGTCTGAAGCAAAGGTGACGTAGATAAGGTGCTTTTTTTTTTAATGAAATAACAAATGTTTTGGTTTTGAACACTGTTCCTTGGCAAGGAAATAACTGGGCAACTTTTTAAGCTGCAACCTCTCTTGCGTTCAGTTCTTTGGCCCTGCAGACAATGTGGGCACTATTACTTCACTTCAGCTCTGTGGGGCAGAAGATAAGCTTGACTGAGAAATCAGTGGAAGATAGAACTAGGATCTTTATGACAACTTGATTGGGTTATTTCTGAAGCTGCCATTCTGACTTTTTCTAGAAAATGGCTAGCCGCCCTTCTCTGGATCAAAAACCCATCTCCCCAGTCACACAGCTGCTTGTTGAACACCAGGTACCTCTTTGAGAGAAGATAGCTTAAAGCCTTCAGGCTTGAGGATGTTTGCATGGATAGATGGCTTGACATACTCCACTCAGCTTTTATTAATGGGATCACTATGACCTTACTTGGCAGGGAAAACATTTGGTGACTGTAGCTTCCACTTTTGAGAAGCAGCATTGTGGATGAAAAAAACAACCCTCTGGAACCTCCTAGAATAGCTATTCAAGATCACTTGATTTAGGTGGTTTATTATTACATTGTAACACCACATAGGAGGGCTAGGAATGGAGAAAACACAGAATAGAGATCTTTTGAAACAGCTTATTAAAAATTAGAACCAAGCTGGTTCAGGATTTCAGGCTTAGTTCCAAGAAAGACTATTGGGTTCAGGTTGGAAAATTGCTGCTTAGCTTCAGTTTAACTTGTGAGTCATCAACATAATACGAATGCCCAAGATTTTGTGACCATTTCCATATGTTAAGTTGGAAGCCAACAACAGAGTAAAACAGCAAAATTCAATCCCGTCTCCGACACTCAAGTCAAAATGTGCAAGTCAAAATCCAGATTTGTCAGCCAAATTCCACAAGTTAGTCACAAGCAGAAGTGTTTTGCAGATGAAGCCCACTAGTAATAACTCATATTTAATTTCTTAAAACACAAAATAGCAGTCAATATCAGGAGCTGTAAGTTTGGCTCATGCCATCCATGGTGAGTCAGGTATATGACTGGTTTTTGAGCCTTTTAGCAGACTCTCCATGTGTGTGTTTCTGTGCATGCACATAACAAATTAATCTTTACCAACAAAGTGCCATTCAAAACCCGCAGTGTCTTCAGAGTACCTCTGTTAAAGACATCAATAAGTGGGGCAAGCAGAAGTCAAGGCAAAGTTGTAGGAGGTTAAGGGATGACGAAAGACAGCAGGACAATAAGGAAAATGAAACAACATGTACAGCTAACTGAACAGAACAGTCCTTTAGGACAGCGGGCTCTAGGTCAGGAATCAGAGACTGCATTTTATAAGGAGGGCCATGGGATTGTGACCAAGTCCCAGTGAGGTCCTTAATTCTCTTGTCCTGGATGCTTTTATAGATGCGGTATCATTTTAAATCATCCCTCTATCTAGGTAGAACTATATTTTATTTTTTTATTTTTTTAAATGGCAGCTAGGATATTCAGGCCTCCAGTCCACATTAGAACTTTAGTCTGGTTTGATATATGAGCTTAGATCAGGGGTCAGCAAACTTTTTCATCAGGGGGCCAGTCCATTGTCCCTCAGACCTTGTGGGGACGGATGGACTATATTTTGAAAAATATAAATACTTTGCAAGCCAGTCCTGCAGCTGCCTCCGGACCTGGAGGAAGGTACTCTGCACACGCTCAGGAGCATGTTTCGGTGCCCCCTGTTCACCGGCCTTGTTGACGAGCAGCAGCCGCTCCATCAGCCCGTCCCTGCAGAGCTCCCAGGTGGCGTGCACCATGTGCTGCGGCCCATGCATGTGGAGCGCCGGGCAGGTGACGTGCAGCTCACCCTCCAGCTGTTCCTGCGCGGCCACCAAACGCACCACCAGCAGGTGTGCTGAGCCGGGCACCAGGCGCGGGGCCAGCAGGCATGCCAAGCTCTGGCTGAAGCCCACGATGGGCCCGTCATGATGCCCATGGTGCAGCCCAGACCTGCTGCCTACCCACCAGCCTCTCCGTCCATGGCTGCGCTGGGTTTACCTCAGCATGTGGGTGGCGAGGCTTTGGATTGGCTGCAGGAACTTCTTGCAGCCAATCCGCAGCTGTGCCAGCATCGGGGAAGTCAGTCCCAGTGCGGTGAGGCATCTGCGGCTTCTTTTCAAGGAAACACCATGCTGTACCAGTTTTGCTCTGCACAGGGCCTGACCAAAGGGGCGGCAGGTTCCGCGGGCTGGATTTATGAGCCTGGTGGGCCGTATCTGGGCCCCGGACCGTAGTTTGCTGACCCCTGGCTTAGACCAACAGAAAACAGCCTTTGCTGAAGGGTTTCCAAATTCTTCCAAGGGGCTTTCTCTGTTTTGTAACAATTAGAGAAGTAATATTGGGTTAAACCTCATCTGAAAAATGTTTTTTGCAGAAATGGGGACTCATAGCTGACCACCTTATGGAAAAGTAAAAGACAATACTAATACTACAAACGTACTCCGGAAAGCCCATTTCAAGATCTGACCCCCTTTCCCCACTATTTAATTTTCCCCACCACAATTTAATTTTCCCCATCCCACAGATTTAAAGCTTTCTCATGTTACGTATGTTACATCATAGGGCATTTGTAAATGTAAAATTATGCAACAATCCCCTCTCTGCCTGTAAAACCTTGTACCAACTCACTCTACAGTTTGAGCAACTAAAATATTCTCTTAGCTACCTACAAGAAGGTTCAAGCTTGAGTAGTAAATCTATGTGGATAGAAATCTAACAGATGGTGTATGTCTCTACTATCTAGTAACTTAGATCCCAAGCTATTTGCCATGCACACACAAGGTAAGTCCTATTGAATTTGCTCCCAGGTAGAGAGGATTGTCGGCTTAATTATTTTCCCTCACTGGCTTGATTCAGGCATCTTAGGATACTTCAGTAGAAGAACAAAACAAAGCTAACAAATGACTAGTAAGTAAATACATAAATAAGGTAATAAATAGAGCAAATTAACATTGTTTTAATATAGAACCTCAATACCATTCTACACCTGACCCAGGTAAGATGTTCCTGGTGTGCTCACACAGGGTGGCCAACTTTTGATATCATGGCTTTACTAATTAGGCCAGGAAAATACTGGCCAACTGGTACCAATAACTACATGGTGAACAGCATGAATATTTGAAGGGGAGATGCACATTTGCAAATAAATATGTAGAGACATATGGCCAAGCACAGCCCCCTGGTATATGGATTTATTTTTCATCCTCTAGTGATCTGGTTGTGCCAGCGTTTGCAGGGTTGTTCACTTCTTGCACTGAATGTGCTTACATGTTGTCTATAAAGGTAAAGGTAAAGGTAAAGGTACCCCTGCCCGAACGGGCCAGTCGTGTCCGACTCTGGGGTTGCGCGCCCATCTCGCTTAAGAGGCCGGGGGCCAGCGCTGTCCGGAGACACTTCCGGGTCACATGGCCAGTGTGACAAGCTGCATCTGGCGAGCCAGCACAGCACACGGAAACACTGTTTACCTTCCCGCTAGTAAGCAGTCCCTATTTATCTACTTGCACCCGGGGGTGCTTTCGAACTGCTAGGTTGGCAGGCGCTGGGACTGAGCAACGGGAGCACACCCCGCCGCGGGGATTCAAACCGCCGACCTGACGATCGGCAAGTCCTAGGCGCTGAGGTTTTACCCACAGCGACTGTACTCATGTTGGTTTTTAAAATACATTGCTATTTTGCAGATACACCAAAACAGATCCATGAGCGAGGGTGCAGGAGCCTTCTGTATTTTACATCAGGATGCTTCAAAATTCAAAATCTAGAACCTTGTGAACATTTAAGTGTGAATCTTATGATCTGATATTTCCTTAAAAACTTCCTCAGAGAACACTCAACTTCTTCCAGACTAAGCACACAGTTTAAGAGGTACACAGTACATATCCTTCTCTTGTGATACGGGGACCCCAAACATCAATTAATCTAAATCAAAAATATTTTGCCCACCTCATGGTTTGTGGATATACACAAATAAACTGTCTGCAGAGTATCAGAACATCCAAAAGCTGCCGTTGGCTCAAGTAGCAATTTTCTGGTTTTAATCAATCCATGAATGAGGAAGAGGGTGGTATGGATTTAGGAAATTGGACTCTAGGGAGATGTTTAAAGGCCCCAAATATGGAGATTACAAATTAAGCTCAGCAGATGGTACTTTTCCTCCAGGAGGGAGGAAGCAATTTGTAGCCACAAACATTGCCCAAATTTGAGGCTTTAAGTTAAACGGTGGCAACATACACCACCAATGCTTGCTTTTGAAGGGTGATGGTTGGGGTGGGGGGAGCTGGGGCAATAGAAAGCACAGTTTAAATGCTGCTAAAGAGAGAGAAGTTAACATTTTCACAAACAGAAGTATATTTTTAAAAATCAAAGGGAATTAATTTACTATTTGTGCTCTATTATCTGACAGTTGTTCAACCAATGAGAAACAGTGTTTTCAAAGTAGCAAAGATGCTGGTGCTTATAAAATATTGCCTTATATGGAGTCGGAAAACTGGTCAATTTAGGCCAGAGCTGGTGGTGGATCTGCTAGGCCACACACAGACGTCTTACTTCTAGAGATCCTTTCAATTGGGAGATTAAACCTGGGGCTGCTCAAGACAGTCCAAATGCATCACTGCATGACAGCTGCAATCTTTGAGGTTTGCTTCCACCTTCTAACATTTCTTTCGGTTTCAGTTATAAAGGATATACCATTAGCATGAACTTTTGACAGAATGAACACAAAGTATACCTCACTTCCTAAGAGAAGCTTGCAAACCAACCTGCAGAAGACACTTTGTTAATTCAATTTCTTACAAAGACTCTTTAGTTGGCTTTCATATACATACGCTAAGGAAGTGACATGTTTAACACCCTTTTACAGATCTGAGAGTATGAGCTCACATGATCGTTGCTTTCCTTATAGGCCAGCATATTTCATGCTGCATTTCCTGCCTTCTCTCAGTCACTTGTTAGACTGTCAGGGCATCTTCAACAAGTGCCCCAAACGCTATTCAGTAAAGGGCTCCAACGAGTTGGCCTTGCTATTATGAACTTTTTGTAACTAGATTTACCTGATTTGTTTTCAGCTAGCAGCTGTCATATACGTCTGCTAGATTAGCACTTGCTCCTATCAGAAGCCAATACGTAGAATGAAAACTTCTGTTTTTATTTGACAGCTTTATCCTATATCCTCAACACTACAGTGTTCCCAGGGCAGCTTATAATTAGAGATCTTTCCCTCATCCCCCAGGTATCTACAGTACTCATTTTCCCGAGCCTTTTCCGATTTTTCCAACGTGTTTTGAAAATTGAGTCCAGCAATTTTGGCCACAGTGCCCTGAAGTTACATTTATACCAACAGGTTGTAGCATGTGAGCCAGAAGGGACTGGATAAATAGTTCAGATATCATAGAATCTTGGAAGGGATCCAAGAGTCATCTAGTCTAACCCCCTGCAATGCAGGAATCTCAGCTAAAGCATCCATGACAGATGGCCATCCAACCTGTTTAAAAACCTCCAAGGAAGGAGAGTCCACCACCTCTCATTGTTGATATTCATATAGTTTGAAGAGTACCAATATATTTAGTAATATTAAGAAAGTATAAGGCCAGATATAGATGCTATAGCCTGTTAAAAATAAATGTCTGATTTTTTTAAAAATAATTTTGGATAGCCCCTCACAACAGCCCTGAGATCTACAGGTACAGGGTGGTCTACAAATAGAATTAATTAACAAGAACAGCCAACTTAAATGACCTTGATACATCTGTACTTTGCATACAAAACAGATAAGAACTTTATGTGTTACTTTTACATTAAATTATGAAAAAAACGTACTCTCATTTAGGAAATGATTACGTTGTATCTCAGGTAGGAGCAATGCAAGAAGCCAGTAAAATTAAAAAGCTGACAGGGAAAGGGATTGGAGAAAATAAAGCACTAATTGGGCATGAGAGGAAAATGTAACAAATTGTGAATGCAAAAGAATTCCAGAAGATTGGGATGAATATCAGTATTTGGGAGGTGGCTGTGCCTTACAAATTTGCTTAGCCAGATGTACCCAGTGTGCTAGGTAAGAGTGCAAAACTAATAGCAAAACACATGATTCCTGGAAGATGGCGTTGGGAGTTTGAATCACGCGGCTATTGCAATGGAATTCTATCTCAATGTTATTTTGCTCAGTTTTTGTTATTCTGCTCTACAAGGAAAAAGTTTCACGCCTTAGTTATCTCATAAACTTATCTTGAAACTCAATTACCATCTTGAAGTGCAACAATATCACTATCTTTTACAAATTACCAATGAGCTTACAGCCCAAAATGTCATTACAATGTTCCATCTAAGACCAAACAAGCTTAAGGGCTTCAACTATAGTAATGGGTCCTTCGACCTAGAATTGTGTGGTGGTCCTGGAAACACTCCTCTATTTGATATAAGCAGGGCTATTTATATGCTGCAATACTCTTGGCATGCAGAAAATGGTAGACAATGCAGAATTTAGCAGAATTTTTAAAGAAAACTTCCTAGTCCTTGTGACTTTTAAGGTATGCTTGAAAATGTAGGGGTAATGCTTGCCAAAGTCTTAAAGCAGTATTTCCAAGGGTTGAGAATAGGGCTTCAAGTACCCAGTTTAGTTCAATGTCCATCTCCCATGTCTACCTAAGTTGGCATAATTATATCTTTTTTTTAAAACCTACAAAGCTATGCAAAATGAACAAGGTTGTGTAACTGATGCAAGTTAAGAGAATTCAGTTTTTCTGGACACAGAATTTGGATTGCCTGAGTACAAAATTTTAATAGCATGGGATACACAAGTCCCTATATATAGGGAGGATAAATTACCCACTGGGTTCTCTCATTCAGACTGTAGTTGCCCTTGGATTTGAGCTCACATTGCAATCAATATGCAGACCCGCATGTTTTTTCTTGAAATTTTTATTCCAAAATCCACCCCATGAAACAAGGTCTCCCTTCAGAGGCTGGTATCTTCTCTTCCCCCTTTCACTTGTCTCTCATTCCTGTGGTAATATGTTTGAGGAAAGATTCTCTAAAACCATTATTGGCAAATGATTAGAAAATGAAAAAATCCCAACTAGCTCCCCTCCCTTTAGCCCCAAATATCCCCCAACCCTAAACATGTCAACCGAGAGAGCGCAAGACTTGGTTTCTTTTACCCTTAATGTTTACATTTAATTTTAAAGCACAACATTGGAGATTGACTCTAAGTTAGCAACAAAAAATATATATTTACAATTTCTTCAAAAAAACAAAAACAAAAGAACACAAAAGAACAACCAAACCCTTTTAGACAA
This sequence comes from Podarcis tiliguerta, assembly GCF_965153285.1. Classification (NCBI taxonomy): domain Eukaryota; kingdom Metazoa; phylum Chordata; class Lepidosauria; order Squamata; family Lacertidae; genus Podarcis; species Podarcis tiliguerta. The sequence goes on from NC_139534.1 coordinate 54,047,270, forward strand.
TAGTGACTTTCTTTAGGGAGATTTATTTAGGGAGCATGTTTTTGTTTTAAATCACTAAGTGATTTCATATATAATTTCTCTTTGCTTTATGTCATCAATTGCCCTCTGAGGTGGGGGCCAGTTTAGGCATTGAAGTATCACAATTTGCTTTGAAGTTTAAGCCACAGTCATTTGAGGGCCACATTTGAGAAGGCTGTAGGACAGCGAAGCCAATACCCCACCCGATCAGTCTGCTACTTGTTTTATCCCTCTTGCCGCAGGACGAGATTCTTCCCAGACTAATGCTCCTGACATGCCAACTTGCTGCATTTCAGCACTTCTCCGGCTGACCAATGCATATGGAGAGTTGTGAAGGTGCTCCCACTTTGGAAAAACAAAACAAAACACAAAATATCCAGAGCCTAGAGATCTCCGTGGGAGTTATCTGGGCTGATGCACTTGAACCTCCTATTTATGGCTATTCTCACCTTCCTCTTTTGAAAGAAAACAAAAGCAAGAGATTGATTCTACAATATTTTTTTTTTCCACAGGAGCCAACACAACAAGGCAGAAGGTTTCCACTTCTAGAAGAAGATCAGTGGGCGTTTTCTGTAGAAAAATTCAATTTGCAGCAAAGCTCCTGTGTACTGAGGCACTCTGGAACTCATCACACTAGCATTGTTCTCTCGGCAAAGAAGCCTGCTCCTCATGTGGAAGTGAGGGGGAACCTCTGGGATTCAGTAGATCTAGATATTTATCCCCCACCCCCATCAGTGCAGGGGAAGCTGCTCTTCCCTGAGGCTCAGGTGCCGCAGCATTCAATGCAATCGGGCTGGGCAATTGAGAGAGCTATGGGGTGGATTCCTCCCCCTCCCTTATTGCTTCAGAAGCAGCGAGGGTGGATTGGGCTTTCCTCCAGATTCCTCCTTTCCCTTGCTGCGCAGACACTGGAGAGCTCTTTTTTGCCATGCGAGGCTCAGAGGGGGAGGCGGGGTGAAGGGCAGTCTAATTTGTGCTATCGCTATGGGGAAGAGAGCAGAGTGCAAAGTGTGCATTCAAACCCTGACAAGCTCAGACAGCTGGAAGGAGTGTCCAGTCACTCGGGCAGGGGGAAATAAAATAGGGTTCCAAAATATTACCTTTCTTTCTAAAGTGCAAAAAGCTCTCTGCTGCCCAAGAGAGAAGTTCTTTGGACCGGCCATTCATTGCAAAGAAAGAGAGGCAGCTAATGGGGCATTGACCCGTCTCCCAGCTCAAGAGCCAACAGCTATGCAACTCAAGATGGAGGCATTTCTTCGTCGGCCAGCATCTCCCAAGAATGCTCGTTTCCACAGACTATGGGACAGAGACCACTTCCGCTGGTGTAAGAAATCCCACTAGGTGCCTCCCAAGCCTCCAAGCTCTGTTGCAGCTTTCCCTCTACAAACGCCGCCATCTTTTCAGAGGATGAGCATGCTCGCTTAACTCCCCTTCTTGGGAAAGTTGACGGCAAGAACATGGTTCCCTCCGTATGAACACTTAGCCACCCCCGCTCTAGTCTCATGTTGGAAGGTGCCTGCAGGCTGACCTGGGGGCACATGGAGAGTCCCTTACCAGACAAGAGGCACTGCTGCTGTAGACATTACACTACTGCTCTGCGTAATCAGCCCAGAGCAGTTGCTGCCCGTTCAGCTGCTGAAGGGCAAGGAAAGAAAGCTTAGCAGAGTGTGGAAGGGCAGGAGAAGTGACTCCCAAGCCCAATGACATATTAAGAAATTGCATACCAAGACAGCAGGGAAACAGGGTGCAAAAGTGCACCTGTTCTACACCATCCAGGTCTGATCCTCCCCCCACAATCTGATGGGTAAGTATAGTTGTTTTTTGTGGGATATAATGGTAGAGGGGGAAGGGTTGAGAAGAAAGGAAAGGGGCACGCCCCCCTTGAAAATGCTGCTACAAAACATCAAGTTAGAGCATGTAGCTGATGAGCAAGCACCCCACAAGAGCACCCGTCCAGCAATCTCGCCACTTCCTCAAATGCCTGGTGAGATTTTCTGGTCTGCAGAAGTCCCAAGGAGAGGAGGGACATTACAGTCACAGTCAGACAGGCATCTCTTCCCTGCCTGTGGATGTGGGGGAAACGGGGGAGGGGAGGAAAGGGTCTGCTCTCCAAGAGGGGTTTGTCTGGGATCTTTCCTTCTCTTCAGTCTGTGTGTGGCAAATCTCTAGCTGATTTTCTGGATCAGCTTTTCATCAGACAGGCAATAGAGGCTGTTGATTGACAGGTCTGAGATGAAGTGCTCACAGGCCTTGCGGGTGATCTGCTTGCAACCACGCAGGTCTATCAGGGTGACGTTAGAGATGCGCCGCAGGTACAGCAGGGACTGGTCTGTGAGCTTATTGCAGCCTGTGGAGAGGATGACAAGTGCCATTATTTGCATAATGCCAAGCGCCACAAAGGTGTTCAGAGAACAAATGCACTGGTATAAATACTCAGAAAATACAAAGTGTCCAGACTCTTACATTACACAAATGATTCTTCTGGTTTGCAAGTGTGATTCTTCTATTCAAACTCTGACTTAAGAGCACTTGCTTGTTTGAATACCAACACACCTCAACCTGATAAGCCTCACAACTTTTGACAGCTTAATATGAACAAGTCTGACTTTTGTATTGACAAGACATACATAGGCAGCCACTCTTTGTGAATCAGGCAACAGTGAACCATTAGACCCTTAGTAGCAGTTTCTTATGCTAGAGGGAGACAGAAAAGCTGGAACATGATTATTTCTCTTAAGGCTCATTTTCCATCTGGCATGATCTGTCAGCCTGTATTGCATATTGAGGTGGTATGTGTTTCTGTTACATAGGGACACAAGCTTCAAATATGTCACTAGAAATACTTTTAAAGAAGACAGTATTGCAGTATATCCAGATCTGAATACTTGAAGATTAAGTGCAACTTCAGATTACTATTTTGTTAACCCCACAAACAATGAGGGCTGCGTGGCGGGGGAGGCCTGTAAAAAAGGGAAATAACACCCGCCTCATCATGAGGCTGCTGGGACTAAATCCTTCATTTATCCCTCTGGTCTGGAGCAAAAACTTCTTGGATAAATTTAGATATATTTTCTCTTTCTTCCAGCAAAAGAGAAACCTCGGTGAGGCAAGAGGGCATACAGCCTTTACATTAGGGGTAAACTTGTAAGGTGGGCGGAATTGCCCACCTGTCAAAATCCCTTGTGCAGCTGTGCCCAATAGCCAGCTGGCTGTTGGGTGGGGTGGGGTGAGGACCTCTGCACCAAGAACTGGCAAGCCGCTCACAGTGATGGAACAGACAGACAGCTGCCTGCTGGATCACTGTACAGGGCTTCCAAAGCTCCAGCTGAGGGGTGGTCGAGTCAAAGGCCACTTTCCCTTGCAAATGCACAATTGGGAGCACATCCTGGCAGCCACATCTCTACCTGCTGCACAGCTAAACCGCTGGTGGATCAAACGCGGACAACAGATCAGAGATTTCCCACCCATTTTACATGGTCCACAGCCCTTAGTATGTCGGGGGAAACAATCAAAGATGCACAAACCTGCCATGTTGATTTCAGTGAGCGAGTTTCGCGTGGAAGACCCCACAGCTGTTAATAGGTTGGTTGACTGGTCCGTAAGGTGATTGCAGTGACTAAGATCAAGTCGTGAGAGCAGAGGCATGTGGCGAATGATGAGCCGGAGTGTGGCATCAGTTATGTCCAGCCCAGCCAACCGGAAGTCTATCATGTTACGGAGTTTGCTGCGATTGTCTTGGCCTGTAGGAAGATATGCAAGTAAGTTGGAAGGCACAGTCTCTTGTTTCTCTAGAGCATGCAAGTAGAAATTACACCCTCTGATCAGAATTTTTCCTTTTTAAGACCTGCATTGCATCCAACTCTTGTCAGCTTTCTCCCTTCCCCACCTCACTAGCAAGCACAACATACTGGTATAGCCAGAAGGCAAAACATACTGGGTTTATCTGATGGAGGTGTGAGCAAGTCCCGAATCTGAGGGTCCTTGATTCCTACTGCCCACCGAAGATCAAGTGTCCTGAGAAGGGGGCAGGTGGAGGTACTGAGAGCAGACACTGCTGACCAGGAGCAGCCTGCCAAGATGAGGTCTTTGAGGCCTGTAGCACAGCAAAAGATGGAAAATATTAGTTCCTTCTACTTCAGAACGGTTATGTTTCATGCAGAGCTAACAGCATGGCACTACCCCCAATCCATCAGAGAGTAAAACAAAACCAATGATCTATTTTGAGCCCTCATTTCAGGTTAAGTAGGAGTGACTTCCCCACCCTAAGTTTAGGAGATGTATTTGGCCCCCAAGCCAATTTTTGAGGCTCGTCAAGACTCCACTGCAGAGCTTTCCAAACTTTCCATGTTGGTGACCAACTTTTTAGACATGCATCATTTTGTGAAACAGTAATTCAGTTTTACTAGCAAACCTGAGGTTAAACTAACCCCTTTCCTGCTCTGGGCAATCCACCAACCCCACGCACGCTCCTCCTCCCTCCAATGAGAATAGGTAGATCACTGCCAGTTTTTTTATACTGGAAGTAGATCACAGTTTCTTGGGAGTTGGGTATGCCTGCAATAGAACTAATCTGTGCATTGAAAAGCACACAGAGCTGGAAGTTGAAGTCACTCTGCCATCTTCTGTCTTTATGCACTTTTCAGGGGGGGGGGGATGTAACCACTTTCACTACGAGTAAGCTGGGGTTCAGGTAGTGGGTGGCAGGGGGAAACTTCAAGGGTACCACTGTGCTCACAGGCACCAAAAAGTTGACCTGTATAGTGGAATATTCAGTTTAACTCAATAATGTTGAAACTAAAGCAAATAGTGAAGATGCACCATCCCAGCTACCTAAAACACAAACCTGGTAGTCTGTTGATGAGCCAGGTGAGCTGTTTTCTGGAAATATTGGTCCAGCTGAGGTCAAGGCTGACTGGCTGCCTCCTGATTATGCCACCCAGTGCCAGGGGTGTGATGGACTTGTACCTGCTTAAGTCAATCTTCGTCCACAATCTCCTGTCACCACACCTAATTGAAGCACACTGTATTAGACTAGAAATACACCTTTCCACAAACTCTTTACACTTATTGGTTTCTGACCAATTATTTGTGGCAGGATCTTTTACTGAGAAGTACTTATGTAGGGACGCGGGTGGCGCTGTGGGTTAGACCATAGAGCCTAGGACTTGCCGATCAGAAGGTCGGCGGTTCAAATCCCCACGACAGGGTGAGCTCCAGTTGCTCGGTCCCTGTTCCTGCCAACCTAGCAGTTCGAAAGCATGTCAAAGTACAAGTAGATAAAAAGGTACCGCTCTGGCGGGAAGGTAAACAGCGTTTCCATGTGCTGCTCTGGTTTGCCAGAAGCAGCTTGGTCATGCTGGCCACATGACCCAGCAGCTGTACACTGGCTCCCTCGGCCAATAAAGCGAGATGAGCGCCGCAACCTGAGTCAGCCACGACTGGACCTAATGTTCAGGGGGTCCCTTTACCTTTAGTACTTATGTCTTTTGAAACCAAGGAGAGAAAACGCCCCTCTAGTCTATGATGGGTAGGTAACCCCAATTCTTTTCTCTTGGACTTAGTCAACTTCCCTCAGCCCTTCAACAGGTGTATCTGGTACAATATTGTGTTTCCTTTGAGACACTTAAATTTATTCTTTCCACGGGGATAATAGAAATATGGTTCTTGAAGATCACTGAAAAATAGCTAAAGTAACTGACTATGAAGGCTACTGCTAGATACACCTTCAAGACTATTCTTTTCCATCTATGAAGCTTTATAGAACCAAAGCACACTTTAACTTCTAGAAAACTACACATTATATATCTAACAAAGAAAATCGGAATTAAGGTAGTAGGATGGATATATGTTCACCTTCCTAACATCATCATCCTAGATCTTCTCTGTGTAAACATATTCAAGGTAGAGGGTATCCCACAAAATCTTATTTGGGAAATGAAAAACTTGTAAGACACTTTAAAGCTAATTCATTATTCACAGTTGTGAAGGAAAATTGGGTGGAAAAGAAAACTTGTGTTGATAATAAAAAACTTACAATATTTTCTAATTGAGCCAAGACAAAAATTATTGCATTCCTTTGTGACCGAGAATTTATATTAAGGGATTCTACATCATCACCTTTAAAAAAAATGTGTGCTTTTGAGAAGTTGTTGATGAATGAATAAAGTAATGTCTTTCTGATATGTATGTTTCTCTGACTCTCACACTGCTGGTTGGAATACACATGGGGTAAGACTGTCTTGCTGCAGGGGTAAGCAATGCCCATGTATTCTCCTTGGAGTCCTAAGCTTCTAATTCTGAAACACCTGAGATGCTATCCTATTTATTACACTTATACTTCACTCTTCCTCCCAAATGATCCCAGGTGGCAACATTACTTCATACTTTGAAATCTGAGGGGCTCAACTACTGAGTTAAATATCTACTCCTCATAGTAGTAGGGCTCTTGCTGACCCTCGAGGGCTGGAATATTCCTCGTAAGTTATATCCAGATATGACATTTGCATATTAACATTGGCAAAAAAAATATAATCTGGCTCGTAAAAGGCTTCCTGAATTAGGAGGTTGCCATCTAAGTTTTTCTGTATCAGATTTAGGATGCCTCTGGTCTATCAGCAGAATATCCTTAAAGCTTTCAGCTTTGATTCTGTGTTCATTGCAGGTAACATGTCTTTTCTAATACAATTAATTGGCTGAGGCGGGATACTACGCTGGTAACTCTTAAGGCTAAGAGTTACATTTGTGTATATTGGCTGACTGAGACTAGCTATATCTTATCAGCTCTACCTCTCCACTGCAGAATTTTTTGAATTGGGCATGCTTCATTTTTCTGACTTTTAGCCCTTGAATCATTCTTCATCTTAGAAAGTTTTTGGGGGGTGGGGAAGCAAGGAATCTGAGGTTTTCTGCTCATGCTTGAAGACAGGTTCTCCTTAAAGATAGCAGCATTTAGGGAAACTGAAGCTGGGAGTATCTCTCCCTTTTTCAGAGATGGGCTTCTTAAGACATGGAGGGAGAAAGTATAATTCTCCCCAATTGTAAAATATGGTCATGTCCATCTGATGATTTTACATCTAATCTAGGTCCAATGGTTATATAGAATAAGTATAGAACTAGCAACTCGGGTGCATAGAGTTGCTTAAGCAAGTTCTTAGGATTTAATAGCCTCAGGACATCATTTTGATTCCTATTGGTTACACACAGCTTTACCAGAAAGGAGCAACACATGGAGTTTGGTCAGACGATACCCAAATGATGAAAGACTACTAGGATAATTATCTAAGAATGGCTGCACTAGATCAGATCAAGATCCCTCTACCCCATTTTGTTTTCAGCAGTGACTAGGCATGGGAACTCAAAAGCAAGATAAGAATGAGAAATCAAAAGCTTCTTTGTCTACAACATTTTCCGGGTACTTAGACATTATACTGGTGCTGAAGGTGGAGATTCAATTTTTAGTAACTGTTACAATCCACCAACAGCCTTGTGTAATCCTCTTTAAAAGCCACCTGAGCTTGCAACTAACACTACATCCTGTGACATGAATTCCACAAGTTTATGCACTGTATTATTAAATACAGTTGCTTTCTGCCTTCTGCCCAAATTGCCCCTTTTACATTTGCATATTACATATAAATTTGCAAGATGTAGTCCAGCACACAGAATTGGATCCAAGAGGCTTAGGGGTTTAATAAAAACATTCTGAAAAAGAGAGAACTACTATTAAAATAGGCAGTTCTGCAGTCACTTACCATTTGTACCAGGTTTTGCATACACGCATACATTCACAAAGCTCCTTGCGAGTGAGATAACGGAAGACAGACATCCACACCTCTTTTTGCATCCAGATTTCCTCACTATCTGGAGCCCTGCCTCCTTGGCCATTCAGTCTGGCTGCCCCACTCTCCTCTGCACTTTCCTCTTCCTCCTCTGCACTTTCCTCCTCCTCTTCATCCTCAGCTGCTTCTTCATCTCCACCCCGCTGGGGTGCTCTGGCTGAACTTTGGCGCATGACCACACGAGGAGAGTGCCGCAGATTAGTGGAGGAGGCAGTGATTGCCTGCAGCTTGGGCACAATGGAAGTGCCATGCATGTCTTTGGTAGGTCTTTGTAATGTGACTGTAAGATAGGAACCATGGAGCTTGGCCTTTTCTACTTCTGACAGCTCTTTCTTGCCACTAGGGTTGTTCTCTTTTTCCCGCACCACTGTGCGCTCTGTGCCTTGCAGCCGAAGTAGCTGGCGTCTCTTAAAGCGTTCATCCCGGCTGGGCCCGTGATGGTCACTAGGACCGGCCCCCGGAGAGGACCGTGTCACTATGCTTCGTGGTGACACAGGGTCATGTATTAGCTGCAGCATTGGGGTAGGCGAATGTGGTGGTGGAGTCAAAGGTTCCTCACAGCTTCGCAAAGGACGCAGAACTTTGGCTTGGACTGTGTCATCATCGCCATCATCCATTTTCCGCTTCTGCAAAGCGAGTGGCAACAAGTTACCATTGTAAAGACCAAAACAGGAGGGAGTTAAATTTTGAAATTTATATGGTAGAATGCATTCCATTTAAAAGTAAAATGCATCAGGGTGGGTGATGCTCATTATTATAAGCTCTTTTACTTTCACACTGGTGTCAGTGAAGGAAGTGAAATTTACACTCTTCGCTGTCATTCCATTTTTCCAATAGCCAACTCTATTAAAGTGTAGGACACCAGCATTTAAAACTGTGCTTGCTCTCCATTTGCTTCTGGACACAATGTGAAGTGCTTGTTTTGGCCTATAAAGCTCTAAGCAGCTTGGGTCGCTTTAAGTATACTTCACACAGAAGCCAGCTTCCCCAGACCCACTACTGAGATAAACATGGACAGCCCTGCTCTCAATCTCATCTCCAAAAAATGATACGAAAAGAACAGTGTATCCAGCTTTATTGGCATTTAGAAGGCAAGCTTAAAAACAAAACCAACCAAACAAAAAATGAACGTGCTTCTGTATCTTTAGGGCTGATAAAAGTATTTATGGGGTTGATTTAAAGGAAAGCAAGACAAAGCTTTAAAATAAATTTAGCATGTCTTCATTTTCTTAGTTAATAAACACTATTACAGTCCTAACGTAAATAACCTCTTCTAAAATAGTGATGGCTTTACTAATTTTCCTACTTCAGAGATTTTAGGTTAGAAACATTGGATTGGAGAGTAATTCAGCTAAGTTTCACCCTGAACAGATCTATTGAAATTAACAAACCTAACTTTGAAATTAATGAACTTGACTAAGTTAGGTCCATTAATTTCACCAAGTCTATTCTGAGTAAAACTGAGTTGAATGCCACCCATTAATTCCCCTTTGTCTAGTCAATACAGTGTCCTGCTGGTGTTTGACTACAGTTCCCGGCATCCTTGACCACTGGCCACGCTGACTGGGGTTGATGGATGTTCAAAAACATATGGATCATATGCCTGATCTAGTTGGTATGTTAAAAGATCAGATAAAAGAACTGTCAATTTTCACCACTCCTGTAGACAAATGAACTTGCAGAACCCGAGGAAGAACACAAACTGGGCTAACCTACATGCCACTTTTCTCTTAAGAAAACTCTTTAGGATGATACCATTGTTGTACTTTAGTTTATGGATTAGCTACAGCAAAGGGACAGGAAACAAAGTTTACAGTGATACAGATCAAAGACAATGTTACTCTACCACTGCAGAAGATGTCTGAAAGAAATGTTTAATGCATTATTAAAATTGCAGCTCTTTCCAAGTTGTATCCCTTTGTAAACCTCAGGCTTATCCTCTTCCCTTTGAAGCAAATTTTACATAAAATGCAGCAGCTGCACACAATCTATTGACATCAGGGTCTACATATGTAATGCAAACACATTCTTGTCACTACATATGAACACAGATTTTTCTGGCATTTATAGTTATGCTGAATTCCTAAAATAATTGTTGAAAGCCAATGGGAGCCTGCACTGACATGAACGGAAATGATCATCATCCCCAGGGAGTCTCAAGTCCTTGGAGGAAGTATTCTCTGTGTATGGCACCTACTGTCTCAAAGCAAAGTTTTCTGAAAGCAATATATCAGGGTAGCCATATTACTGTACAATTCTACAGATGAGGACTCAAAAGTAAACTCCAATGAGTTCAATGGGGTTCACTCCCAGGCAAATAAAAATAGGACACCAGTCCTAATCATGACGGAGTTCCTCCCCACACTGGTCTCCTAAAACCAAAATGACAGAAGAACTACTTTGTTTTCTGTATCAGTAAAAAAAAGTGAACAGTGTGGTGTTTTTGAAGAGACAGATTATTGCAACAAGGTTACATGAGACGAGATAGTGGTGATGCTGTGGTTAGGAAGTTAAAGGCTGTCTTTGGCCCTTTGTTAGTACCGTGTTTTTCCATGTACCATATTGGCCTGAATATAAGCTGCCCTTTTGTTTCCAAATTCCGACCGTGAAAACTTAAAGTGCGGCATGACCTTACAAAAATTGGCTTTTACGATATCGCTATTGAAACAGACATATGGTAAAATGGAACGGGTGTGAGTGCCTCTGGAATTTTAAGGGAGTGGCTTATATTCGGATATTCTCTCCCCCCCCCCCTGAATTTTAAAGGTGCAGCTTATATTAGGGTGTGTCTTATATTCAGGCCAATACAGTATAAGATGCCACCATGCATAAAACAACCCCTATTTTCTTGAACACAAAATTAAGAAATTGGGCCTAAGCCCAGGCCACTTGCACCAGAGCCCGATCCCAGGCCACCCCACCGGAGCCAGAGCGCATTCATCATCCGTGTATAAGACGACCCCCAGTTTTTGACTCAAAACAATTAGCCAAAAAGATGGACTTATATATGGAAAAATACAGTAAATTGAATCCATCTTACTTTATTTTCCTTGCTTCCCACCAGTAAAAACACACACAACCATTTTCAATAATGGGGCTAGCAAAGTAGAGAGGTGATCAGAGTATATTTTTGGATGATTTAATTAGGGTCCATTAAAAAGAATGGTGTGTGGGGAGAGTCTCCTTTCTCTTCCTTACCTAACTGGGCTATAAACCTATAGCCATTTATCTGGGAGTAAGTCCCATTGAACTTAATGGGACCTCTCAGTAGAAACCATGCCCGGCTAGTAGTCAAACAAAAAGTTTAGCCTAGAAAATAATTAGGTAGCAATATACTGCATGAAAGCTTGCAATTTTACAATTACTTAAAGTACGTATACAGGTAGCAGGTTGTCAGCTTATGGGTAGGCAAAAGGTCCCAACCTACATACAGTGAGTGTACTGGGCCCGGAAAATCCTACTAGCATTCCAGAGCACCTGCAAGTGAAATTACTGGAAGTACTGTCTCTCTTCCCAGATTACTTCCTTGAAGGCCACGCCGGGCCCATACCATTTGAATCCATTCATTTGGCTATAGTATGAACTCTGTTCCAAACTGCCCTCACGTTAGCTACATTAAGGTTGAAGAAATTGGACTTTGTCACTTAGTGAAAGCTGATGGGTTATGTAGATCTAATAAAATGTCACCAAGCTGCAGAATACAAGTGAGAACACTAGATGCACACATACACCCAACTTTGAAGATAAGTAGCTGATGTGAGGAACGAGTCAATTGTTATACTAGACTTGAACCATGCAGTGTTTATTTGTATCAGCATCTTAATTTCCCTGCTCAAGAATGTGCTGTTAGATTCAATTTTCAAACAGATGTTAAGGGAAGGGTTCAGCCAATTTCTTCACTCTGCTAAGCTATGGCTTATTTAAAAGCAGATCTCCATCACAAAACATGTAGGAGAAACAGGCCGCTGACTGCCATGGTTCAAGTTCCCCAAGACTGGAATGAAGTGCTGCAGGGCACTATTCTAACAGAATGCCAGATCGTAATAACTCCTGTGATGGTAATAAGAGATTACCAGTCCCTTGCCCCCATCCCTGCTTGCCTTCACTGGGATGCTCTTTGCTGGGGCAGCAGGCACAACTCTATGCAGGATCTTGCAATTGTATTTCTCCCAGGGCAGTCTTGTCAGTTTCTGCCATTGATAACATGTCCACTGCTTGGTTGATGGAAGTTGATTTTGCTGCCCTTCCAGGAACTGTTTCTCCAGCAAGATGTTACAGTTCATGTGCTGATGAGCTCTCTGTAGATGCCAAGAAGGTGGCGGTGGAAAAGCTGTAAAGTGGCTCCATCATGTAGTTAACATTGTATGGTGTCACCAGTGCTCATTTCCAGGTGGAACTCTTTTACTCAACAGAAGAAGCTCTCCTAGTGCTCACCTCACACTCGTGTGGTTCCTACTAAGCCTTCCCAAAGTGCACGAGGATAAACACCCAGGATACCCAAAGAACCTTCTCTCCCCAATGCCTTAGGTACAGGCTAGGTGCAAACAGTGTGCCTCTTCATTACCCAAGAGTAGCATGCAACACAGAAGGCATGTGCCAATGTTTGAAAATCCATTTCTTACCTGGCCTTTCTCCGACTCATCTCCCTTGTAGCACTTCGGACACTCCCAGCAGTTGGGCAATTCATCATTCAGTAGCCCTTCCCCATCCATCTGCAGAGGAAAAATACACAAAGGTGATTTCCAGCAATGCATCTGTTCCTGACACTCCTGTATTGAGATGAGTCAAGTAAACTTTCTTACCTGTAGACAACCTGGGTGAACAATCTCATTGCAGATGCAGCACTCCATTAGCTTCTTCTCAAAGTCCTGCGAATCCTCATTCTTATCTACCTCCCCACAAAGTGAACATGTAACAGAGTGAGGCAGTCTGGGCTACAAAGCAAACGAAGAGTGAAACAGGAAGTTATACCACAGGCTTGCTTCTAAGCTTCAGGGGATGGTTATCCCACTTCCCCAACCCCATTTGCCTCTATAGAATGCACTGAACGACATTGACTACTTTCCAGTGCCAACCACATTTGTTCCCAAGGCTTTTCAATCAACCTCATTAGTTGCTCTTTTGCCTTTCGAGACGTACGACAGGTTTCATCCCCTACTGTTAGAACCTTCCACAGAGATAAGCAATTTCCCCACCCAATATCCCACAGGACTCACCGCCAAGCACTGCCGTAGTACACAGGACTGCTTCATACGACCAGGCCCCCCAAACTTCTTCATATCCCTGCAGTAGTGGCACATGCCACATTCACCTTGCAAGCAGGCCTTGCATTTACGACATCGCACCCGCCTTCTGCGGGCACCAGACACTATAGGAGAGACTGTAGGTCTCACAGTTGCTGGCCGTGGCGCGGGTTTCATGGTGTGTGGCTTGGTGATAGGGATGGTAGGTAATCTTAACTTTGGCCGAGCCTGAAGCTTGAGCTGTCATTGGTGGGGGGAAAAGACAGCAAGAAATTAGGAGGCTCATATAATCAACCAAGGAAACAATAATCTGTCAGAAGAGATCCAGATGACAGATGCATGAAGTTTAAAGTCAGGAATTTGGAACGGAAGAGATTGTGTATGGAAAGAATTAGGACTTTGATCTCAGAGGCACAATGTCTAAATAATGAACTTGTGTTTTATCATTAACCAATTCTGGATTTGGGCAATCACATCTCCTAGAAAGTGAAGCCATGATCATGATCCCCCTGGTTTCTTTATCCTCATATTTATACTGCACTTCATTTTAATACCTGTGATTTGTGCCCAGACCTACTCTGCTACTGCCCTTATACCTTATACTGGTGTAAGGTTCTTTGGTTTAAATTATGAGGCTATTCTTGTCAACTGACAACACTTTCCAGCACAGAACTCCTCTTCCCTCCACCAAGTCTCCAAGATATTTGAGTTAAGTCATGGATCCATTATTTACCTTATCCCTCTTTGGCCACTGGACAATAGGAATTCCAGTAAGTGCCAGTTTGGGATCGCTGTTTGCGTACTCCTCCAGCAGCAGCTATAGCAGGGTTAAGAAAATAAAAATCAGTTTTTATACTTATATGGTATTTCAGAATAATTCAGTACATTCTCTTAGTAATCCTAACAGCAATTCTGGAAGGCAGATCAGTGTTCTTGTCCCCATGTTACTGATGAGGGTCAAGAGATATGGTTTGCCTAAGGATACCTAACAGAGATTAGATTTGACCAGAGACCCCTTGCCTCATGACTCACACGTTTAAAGTCATTGCGTTAGGGAAAATAAAATGATGAAACATGATCAGAAATGAAGGTCTGGTCTCTTCCACAATGTAGCAAAGCCCTCCACCCAACAAGTATGTCCATGTTTATCCCAGAAGTTACACTTCTCAAAACAGCACAGAAACACAGTATTCTCAGCCATACTGTTTTCTATCTCACACATGGGCTAGATAATTTCTATGCCACCAACCAATGACCAGGTTCTAGCAAATGTGGTTGCCATCCTGAGACAGCATCTCCTCCCGCCTGGCTCTTTTAGCCTTGTTCCTGATTCTGTCGTCCACCTTACCCACCCACTCTTGACTGCCATTTCAGATGTGCTTTATTTACTTGAGGTTACTATGGTTACGTTGCTGGCATCCCCGTGTGCAGGGAGTGCAGTGTCTCTAGCTGCCAAGAGGCAAAGAACACTGCATGGGCTGGGCTCACTCTCCCTGGCACTTACCAGAGAAAGGGGATTCATATTCCCATCTGAAGCTGCCTATACAGGGAAGTTGCTTTCCAGTAGGACAGATTAATTTGAAGTCACCAAGATAGGTGTCCAATTCACAACGACAATTTAAAATGAAGTTTCCAACTGTCCAATTAAGGGTTCCTAAATAAGCAATGTTAATTGGTTGCTACAAACAATTAAAACATCTGTGTACAACTAAATAGAGCAAGTCTTCTTATTACCCAGGGAACACAGTCCAAAATACCTGGTCATGCAGCATACATGCTTTTTCTGCTGCAAACTGTATCTGCTTAAAGAAATGCATTATGATAAAGAATGTTTGGCTCTCTACCAACATGTAAGAACACCAAGCAAAATCATTTAAGATTAAATGTCTAGAGCTTTCCATAATCAAGGGCTAGTAATTAATCAGCCAGAATGTTTATTAATGCCTGACTTTTTTCACATTTTTTAACTGGATCATTCTTTTACATAGAACAGCACCTCAATTTAAGTAAAGGGTGGGGGGGGAGAAAGCAACTCAATGTGTTTGACTCAGGATAGATGCTAATATAATATTTAGCTACCTACTGAAAAGCAAGTCCACAAAATGCAATGGGGTCTACTCTCAAGTAAATGGGTGTGGGATTGCAGTTTAAATGTTTGTTAAGTAATTGGATTTTCCAAAAAATAAAAAACTTAAATCCGGTTTAATTTAAAAAGAAGCACCACCAGTTTTTATCCACTCCGCTTTACAGCTGCTTCTCCACCCTTCAAGAGAAGGTTGTGGGTGGAAGGAAGTGGCTGTTCGGCTAGCCCAGCAGAATGTGCAGTCCCCAAGCCCCACCCTCTCCCTTACAGCGTCTACTTATGAGGAAAGGTCGGCATTTGAGGGCATGAAGACACATGCTTCACGGGGCAGAAGGGGAAACGCACTATATGCATCAGCCTGGGGCACTTTAGGGGTGGCTGCACAGACGTGCAAACTCCGGGGGTGGGAACACCCAGCTTCACCGACTCACGCGGATATTAGGAAAGAGTAGCCCCCACCCCGCCCCAAGAGCAAGAAGAAGTCTATCACTGATCCGAAGTAGAAAACGTGCCGTTCCCAAACACCCAAAGAATGCAAACCAACTTGGGAAGGGAAGACGCGGGCTCCGACCCTGTAACAACCGATAAAAGGGAGTCTCTGCATTCCAAGCTTGTGAACTCCTCCCATGGAAAGTACCCTTCAAACAAATGCAGAGAGGAACCGTGGGAGGGGAGTCCCGGGTGATCCTATCCTGCATGGATGTGGGAAGCAGCTCTCCCCCTCCCCCACCGGCCGGCGGAACCCTGCTGAAACCCCCCAGGTTCGTGTCTGCCTGACCTTGCGTGCTTCGTTCCACGGAAGGTGCCGAGAGTCTCGGAGGAAGTTTCCGAGTCCCTTTGTTTTCTATTCTGCCAAGTTGCAGGGCTTCGGTTTCGATCCTCCCCCCACTATGTAATTTTAACTCCAGCACAATCCTCCTCCTTTACGCGAGCGGCTCAGGAAGCGCGATCCCAACTCCGCCAGCACCAGCGGCTGCCCGGCGCCAGCAGCATGTTCCTTCCAGAACCCTTCAGCGGAAGCTTCCTGCGCCCGCAAACAATGCTGCTGCGTCACCCACATGCAGTTCCCAGCAATGCTTTGCAACGGAAGATGGCAGAAGAGAAAGGAGACCGAGAAAACCAAGCCAGGAACAGGACGGCAAAGCCGTTCTGCTGCAGAGTTGGGAGGGGGCCGGGCCAAGCCGCTGGCTGCTTGCTGATTGGTCGAGGCGGCAGCCGAGGCAGCCTCTCTCCCCCTCCCCCACCACTACTGCAATTGGAGAATCCGGGGCCAGCACCCGAGGGCTGGCTGGGGCAGACTTTATAGAGAACAGCACAGAAAGCTTTTCACCCGCTCGGTGCGCTGCAGCTACGTCCCCGTTTTCCAGTATCCCCCACCTCGCTATGCCCACAGAAGCAACTGCCGCTTAACGACGACGCCCTCTCAACACCCACAATGACGTTTTAACTCCGAAGAAGGCACATGCCCAAGGTGTCCATGCCGTTCCTCATCAGAGAGGTGGAAATAGATACTTTGTTGCAACATATTAACCCCCTAGCTATTCAATCTATTTGAAATCTTAAGACCGCCTCCTCCAACCTAGACACCGCAACGTTCTATTTAAGCAAGACGTCTGAATTACCCTCTTCAATGCTGCAAGATCTCTCTCTAACACACACACACCCAACATTTTTGTAGGTTTCAGAATTCAACGTGTTAGCAAACTTGAGACGGCAACTAGCAACGATAAGAAGGTGCTAGACCAGTCAAACAGGTATTACTAGGTGAACTGGCATAACTGACTAGTTGAGTACTATCTGGTTATAACCTCCACCTACACATTAAAAGCTGAAATAAAAGTAGTTAAGCTAGATGTCAAGTATTTGTAAAGCTTCTACCACAAATAGTAGAATGCTGGAGCAAATATGCACTAGGTTACAAGCTCTCTGGGTCTTAAAAGTGCCAGTCTCAGACATTAAAAGTGCTCACATTCACAGCTGCAATCTTCTGTGTATCACAGCTGCCAAATGGTACATCACCTTGCACCATGACAATATGAAATATACATATATTCTTTGATATGCCTTTCCCTTCCATTTTATCCTTAAGGCCAGTTTGGAGCAGATTTCAGAGCCTACATAAATGAAATGTATGATAGGAATAGCTGTGGAACAGTGGAACAGACTCCCATGAGAGGTGACAGACAGGCTCTCCTTTCTTAGAGGTTTTTAAGCAGAAGTTGGATGGACATCTGTTATATATGACCTAGTTGAGATTCCTGCGTTGCACGGGGTTGAACTAGATGCCCTCAGGGACCCTTCCCGCTCTACAATTTTATGATTCTGTGAATCTATAAAATGGTGTCCAAGCGCATTTATCTTCAAAATGGTGTTCAAGTGCATCTACATTCAGAATCAGAGTCCAGCTCCTGTGTAATTTGCTGGCAAGATCTGAAGTTTATACATGTGTGCACTGCTTATATGTGATGATATTTGCATGTATTTATACTTTGGAATTAAATACCCAAGTACAAAGGGTACCTTACCTACAAAGGGTAATGTATGAAGTGGCCCCAAGTCTCATAAGTATTAGTAATTGATTGAGGTCAAGGGGAATTCAGTATAGAAGCTATGGAGAAGTGAAATGCCTGTACATAGTATTGCCAATGAAAATGTTCAACACTGTTCTTGCTCTAGTCTAGACATTGCTTTAGCATGCTACAGAATTGTCATAAATGCACAAGATCAAGAAAGCAATTTTTTTTTTTACAGTCAGGTCTCAATTTTCTTACTTCCGGTGGCATTTTGAAACAGGTTGATGGGTTTCTGTAACAAAGCAAACTGAAGCAAAGTGAACAGAAGTGAAACAGTGCTGCCATGTGAGCACACAAGCTATCTGTACTAGGCTTTTTATGACCCCAGTCAAGTTTGAGTGCTCCCTTTTCATTGGAAACCTTGGGGTTAATCACCTTTTTTCTACAGATAGGTCAGACAACATAGGCATGTACTATAGTGAAACGAAAGGTGAATAAGTGACAGCTTTTATTCCCTCCAGGGAGGTAAGCAGCTCATGGTTCTACCATTTTTAGCCTTATCTATTTCTTCCAGCAAGTCTCCAATAAAGAGAACAGCATTCAATCCTGATGCCTTTTGAGTTGGATAAAGCTGTTTTGCTAGCCCATTTGGCCAAGTAAGCCCATCTTTTCCTCAATGCCACCACACCTGATAGAGAAGCGCAAGGAGAAAGAAGTGTGTGTAAGCAGACCAAAGGAAGAAGATACTTATTAAAAAATGAAGCTGTGGATATACTGCTTGCCTTCTTCTTTCTTGAAGATTAAACAAACCCTTGGACAGATAGCGATTACTGCCACTTCATTTGTCAAGTTCTTTTGTGCATACTTTTGGAAATTTTGATTTAGTGAGATGTTTATGCAAGTGTGTTAGGTGTGTGTACACCTCTCTGGTACCATGGAAACAAACAAGGTCAGTAACAAATCATAGCCAAAGAAGCCATAACAAGAGGCCCAAGTTTCAAGAGAACTTTTTAGAGCCATTTTCAAAGCACCTCATTACCATTCAGGGATTCACACAGAGAAAGCGACAAGAGGCCATATAATTACACTGTTGATCAACGTGCATTGTTTCATATGGATAAAGCTTGGGAGGGCAAGTCTTTCTTCAACTCCTAATGGCATGAAACAACTTCGTATGGCCCAGGACCAGAAGTGAAGCACTAGCAAAAAATAAAATCCAGTTGATGACTGTGCTCACACACTACGGAGGTGGCAGAGCCCAACACACCCACAGAGCCATGCTAGATAACTTTACAATATTAACAGATGCATAAGCAGCTGATCAACTCTAATAGAGAAACTGGCCACAGCAACAAATCACTTAGGCTTGCACACGGCCCATGTAAACAAACATTGGTGGGTTGTCACAGGTGCTGGGGAAAAAGTGCTACAAACAAAAATGAGATAACTCTTGACTTTACAACATACCTTAACATCTGCAATAAGGGCGTCCTCATCCTCTATGCCTGTGGGTACACACTTCTTGTGTAGGGGTAAAGACTCCAGCTTGTCTACAAGACAACGCAGACCTTCAAGCTCAAACTGGGTCAGATGCACCTTGTTGCCCTTATGAGGGCTGTTGCTATGAGTGTCCCAGGCTTGGCCATTGTGAGAGCCTCGGCTGGACTCTGAGTCCATGGAGAGAGTTCTCTTGAGATCTGGCAAACTCCGGCAGCCTTTATTTAGTTCTTCATAGTCTAGATTAGCACCATTGGCTACAGGGCTAGTGAGGACCGACCGCCTAGTGACAGGGCGGCGCGATTCCTTTTCTGCTGCTGCATCATCTTCATCCACAGTGCCTGACTCCAAGCCGCATAACTCCATATCTGTATGTAAAGGGTAGAACAGTGATAACTGAGCAGATCTGCCTGTGGAACAGCTTTGGAGAGAATTAAGGTGTTGCAGTATTTGTACTATTCACTCAGCCACCACAGCGGCCTGGGGAAAATGGAGTACAGCTCCCTAGCTGTTGTGCACACACTCTTGGCAAGAGTGAGCATGCAAGTGTATCAGTCAATACCCTGCTGCGTTTCAAAGTTGGGAAAATACAGCACACAGCAGCTGTGACCCATTTGCCACTTGCCTATCAATGGGGAACACAAACCACAACAAACTGTAGAAATATGTAATCTGTATTCTGGCATATTCCACCAATCTTGGAGAAAATGCTTAATTAAGAGGTTACTTTTGCTGAAGTCAGAAGGCATCAAAACAAGTGATTCTTTTTATTCTAATGTCAACCCAGATGAGAGTTTAGCTTGGAAGCAAAGTGTTTTTAGAAATTCACAGAAGAATGACAGCCAAATAACAGGGAAACAACTCTTACCCATGCTGAGTGACTCCTTCTGAAAGTCCTTGGTTAGGTGAGAACGGTTGGTGATGCAGAAGACATAGCGTTCTAGTACGTACCAGCACATTTCATAATAAAAGGGATAGCGAAATTTATTTGGAACCTGTCAATGTGTAAGAAGTGAGAAGGCTGAGTCTAGAAAATGCTACCAGTTGCACACCCTTGTAAACCATCCCATTACCATTCACTCCCTTTTAGGGAAATAAAAATACTACTTCTCCCCTCTCAATAATGAAGTTCATCAGTTAGTTTATTATTTACTGCTGAGCGAAGCACCCCCATTCCAACCAGAAAAGCTAATCAATTTCTCAAAGTTGCCAACCTTCAATTAAGTTATCTGTTTATGTTGCCTCTCTATCATCTGCCACGGATTGCTTCGGCTTCCTCAGATGCCTGACAGAGAAATACGTTCTCTCCTGATTGTCCAAACTGCTGCTGGCTACAAGGCTTACTATAGCTTTATGGGCTGATCTTGCAAACATCATAGCCTGATACTCCATAGCTGCATGGCAATGAACAGTGGCAAAAGCAGCTGTAGAAACCTGCTGATTTGGGGAGTGAGGATTGGACTCAAACACTAGAGACTAACTGTGGGGCACTCAAATGCCAAAAACAGAAAAGGTGGAATATGGTGGAATTTTCAGCCTATTGCATTGGTGATACAACCAACAAATCAAGGTGGGGGGGTCTCTGTAGGCCACAAAAAACTTTACAGGGGCAATATGTGGTCCATGGACTGATTATCCCTGCTATAGACACTCATTTAGATCTTCCCTTCCCTTCTACAAACAGAACAGCCTTTATTTATTCTTTATTTACCAAAATGTATATACTGCTTGATTGCATATACTCAGTGTTTTGCAAGAAATATTAAAATTATCAATAAAAGCAGCCAAAACATTTAAAATTAACAGTAAAATAAAAGAGGTTAAAACATGTCCACATCTACGTGTCTGGATAGGCTTTCCTAAACAATTTCCTTAAAGCAGGCACCGACAAGAGTACAGTGAAGCCCCCACCTGATGTCAATAGGCACGGAATTCCAAAGTGTCAATGCCACCACACTGAAAGATAGAGTTCTTACAACTGTGGAACAAATATTATGTGGCAGCTGTAACAGTACCAGCTCAGACTCTGCTCTTTCTGTTGGTGAGAGCATCCCATAAATGGAACTCTGCTCGCAGGACACTCTGCCAGTGAAAGGAGATTCAGGATCCAAGCCTATATATGTTATCAAAAATCTTTCCTCACCAAGGCTCCTAAGAAAATTTAGCAGTCATGGAATTACAAATATGGGTCCTCTTATGAATTGAACAAGATAGCAGCGTCAGAATAAACTGCCGGTTTTCACAGCAGAGGGAAAAAAATACTGCATATGCTCCCCAGAGATAAAAATTGCCTATTTCATTTACCAGTGAGCAAAGAAAATTCTGCGGAGAGCTAGTAGTATTGCTACTGAAATTCCTATGCTATTCAGGTTTGAAAACTTTTGGAAACCGCTTACCCGTGTGCGGTCTTCAATGCTGTAGATCCGCAGCTGCATAGGGATGTTGAAGCTGTGCAGAAAGTTACCCCCAAAGACCAGGGTGTCCATAGGAGTGTACACTGCATGGATCCAACCTGATAGCAAAAAGCCCATAAGTTAAGATTTTCTGATGTTGCATAATGGAGAACCTTGTGCTACTAAAGCCGATTTCTGTAGTATTCTAAGAGTTGTGCTTTCTGAAAAACAGGCCTGCTCTTAATCTCAGCTCCTGCTACTAAAAGCTACAAGATTCTTCCTCCTTTTCAGCAATGCGTGCCATCTTATTTTCAAGGGCAGGATCAAAAAGGAAACAATTCCAATTGACTTGGAAAAGGGAATATTGTTTTTGGGGTCTCTGATCTACTCTTCTCAAGTCCTTTCCCATACATAAGATTTGCCCATGTAGCTGGCAGCCTCATTGGGTCTAAGGAGCAACAATAGTTAAAGCTCAAGACCACATGGCTAACAAACAAACTGCTAGAAATAACTCTTCTAATGCTTCAATGGACACATTTATTTTTGGCAACAGAAAATTAGTTTAAGCTCTGTTCACATTACCCTACCTGAGGGTATGACAAAGGTATAGCCTTGTTTGAGCTCAATACGCTGACAATTTGACACCCTGTCACCAAGAAAGATATCCCCTTGTTTTCCAGACAGCAGCCAGTTTTCATACAACTCCAGGTTCTGGGGAGTAGGTGGAATTAACCAAAAGACCTACAAGTGGAAAAAGATAGATTTAACAAACCTTCTCTTTTGAAAACCTACTGTTTGCTGAGATCCATTTGTTGCTTTGTTATATGAGCCAGACTTAAAAGAAACTCAAGAGCAGTGCTATATAAACCATGCAACAATTGGCCGACAAAGCCCACCTTCCCAAATAAAAGCACTTCACGCTTTACTCAGTAGCTTAGGTGCACTGGTGCTTACCCTGATAAATACATCAGTTGTGATGGGGGAAATTCAGCACTATCTGGCGTATATCCAAACATGCAGTGGAGGCTAACCATGGATCCTTGATTTTAAGTTCAGTTCTTGGCGGGGGTGGGAGATGGGGGAAAGAATGGGTCACTCCTTGAGACTGCAGCAAATGTTGCTGGAGCAACATGGACAAAAATAACTGAAGAGGTATATTAAACTACTTGTCCCAGAGTTGTCTCATCCTACCTTTCATTGGTGCCTTGTTGCATGCTGATTACTCTACCTAAAAACCTTCCCTCCCTAATTTTGTAGCACTCTTCCTCCAAGTAGTGGATCCTTAAGGTTAGGTTTTTGGCAAAATCTTTCAGCACTATCTGTCTTGTATGTACCACAGACTAACCTCCCCCTACATCTCTACTCTATAGCGCAGAACACATCATTTATTTTCTATATGTGCCTTCCTTGCTGCGAATGCGAACGGTTTAATGGCCAGCAGTATTCATTACCGTAAGAGGCAGCCTCAATATTTTGCATTATGTGGAAATTGCTTTTCATGTGTAGTATAGTACGCCTGGATTGAGTGGTTAGTATTAACACACAAACTAAAATGAAACTTCAATTGCACAAACAGTGCACAGCCAACACTGCTCAGAAAAATGAGAGTCATTGCAGCAATAAGATGTGCCAAGAGCAGGCAGTGCACAAATCAGAAGGTTAAAAACCCCAAATCATAATGAAGGCTGTGAGTTGGTGAATCTTTATGGCTTGCATTTTGTAGCAGTAACCACACTATGTTTTCAGTATTAAATGAATAGAACAGGAAGTTGCAATTATAATTCAGAATCAAGTAATTTATTTTCATGCCTACAGAGGCAATTTCTACTTCAGCATTCAAGAGTTTTAACAAATTACCTGCCTTTTGTACTTATTTCCAAACCAAAGCAAAGGTTTCTTTATATAAAGTGAATGAGGAATATTTAGTAGTCACACTAACAGAATTAGAATTATTGGAGAGCTCAGCGTTGTAGTTTCCTCAAATTTCTTTAAAAAGTAGGAAGTTGTATGTACACAAACACTAACCACTCAAGTACACAGCACATGACCTATCGAATATTATGAAATATAAGGTACCTAGACCACTTCGTTGTTTCTAAAAGTAATCCGTATGTGTAATCCTCAACAATGCCTCAGTTTGTGAGAGAGACCAGATTAAGCTACTGATAATTTGTCTCTATGCCTTATTTGCAACAAAAACCAAGGAATACTTCTCTAAACTGGTGAAGCTAGAGAAACAAGTACCTGTTGTCTATAAAGAAACAGAGGTGCCAAAAATTATGTTTCTGACTAGGGGGAGAAAAGGGTGGGTGGATGGAAACAAAAGTTTGGATAACATGGATTGTCTAGAAATGTGTGTTTAAAAGTTCACAGCTTTTGAATGTTTTCACAGACAAGCTTGTAATTCTCTCTCCTCTCTCTCTCTCTCTGTGTGTGTCCATGCACACACACGTTAATTAATTCCTCATATAAGGCTGGATGGAAGGCCTGTAACCACTAATGGAAGAGAAATAGGAAGAAAAGACTATATGGACTAGGAATCTTGCAAGCTCTCCTTCCCCTTCAAGATCCCTAAATTTGCTTTAAGGGTTTGGAAACCCCTAGAGCATACTGGAGAGTACACAAGGAGATGAAAGGGAGAGGAAGTTCAGTTGCCTACACAGCAATTGTTATGCGCATGCAGTGATTTAGTTGGACACAACCTCCCAAATTTTAAAGCATACCAGCGGATACAGTGAGCTCTTATATTTTCAATGTTGTTGTTTTTTTTTAAAAAAGATTGGATGTTATTTGATTCAAAGTATGTATATCCTGCTTTTCCAGTATAATGTCCTCAAGTTTGTTTAGCAATGCAAATGATTTAATATACATCTGTTTCACTAATCACTCATACATCTCCCTTTCAATTTGCTCATGTTCCGTTAGTTACATACTGTATCCACCTGGGAATCCTATTCAACAGTACAATAAGCTTAGTTGTCCTGATTCCAAAGCACAGTGACCAAACACAAGCTAATGAGCTGCATGTGGCTCCCTGGGTGGTTCAAGAAAGTGAAGCAATTAATGATACAGCAGCTCCGCAGTGGGCAAGTGTTCTAGAAGCACAACAGAACCTTTCCCATGTCTCCTTCACCCTCCCTGCCCTTCCTTTTTTTTTAGTCAGAAGCCAGACTGAAGGATTTCTGAACAAAGCAGACACAGCTTCATGATTCACAGGGTCCAGGGTTTTGGGATACCTCAGCAGGCAAATGAGAAACGGAATTCCAATTTTACTCAGTTAAGCATTTAAAAAATATATCCTTCTGCACAATCTCCCCCACAAAACAGAGCAACTTGCTGGGATTGTCACAATACCTTCCCCCCTCTGTGGATGTGATACCACACTGAAGTGCCACCGAAGTCTACATGGAAGTCTGTATAGCAGCCCTTGACACTCATCAGACAGTACCTGAAATGAAATCAGCAATATGAAACTGCAACTCAAGTCCAATCAATCTTGCATTTCTATGCAGATGGAATAAATGCTTGGTATTAGAGTGCTTGCTGACAGTATTTTATGGGTGACTGGCACTTTGAATCAAAGCACTAATCACCCAGAATTTACACATTCAGGATGCTGACCCCCATGCCAATTGCTGTTGATCTAAATGACCACCATGGGGCACAGCTACTATTGCATCAGAACAGGGGCAACAGGGAACTACATCCCAACAATGCTGTAACAGGAACCACCTCCACTTTATTTTTGCAATTCCTGATATTTTCAATCAAATAAAGATAACCTTTTGACAATATAGTGTGCAAGGCTGTTCTGTATCACTATCATGTTAGGAAAAACAACCTTTAGGTTTCTGGCTTGGATGACTGAAAACAGAGTTTGGGCATTCTATTAAGGAGAGGCAGCTTTAGCAGAGACCTCATTCTGAAATCTCGCCCTAGTAGATAGGTGGTTACACACAACATCTGAAACTACTTACTTCTGCACCTTGGGATACTGCATATCCAGAATAGCGTTAGTTGATTCTGTCTGACTTTCCTTCAGATGCCTTGGCCACATATTATCAACCCAATCAATCAAATCCACCTGAAACCATACAGGTATTAGAGCAAAGTTTAGACAGCAGAAATACTAGGAGGCATCATTGCTACAGAACGTAATTGCTAAAGGCAGCCAAAATAACTTTATGAACTGAATATAAAATGCTATACTTACTTTGAGGTACATTATCAGTAATACTTACCTCATATCCTCTAGCTACAAATACAGTATTGCACTATGATCTCCATATATTTTGCATTCCTGAAGTATCAGATATGAAATGAGTACTCAGCTTATTAATGTCTCAATTAATTATGCAACCATGGCCCTGATTCTGTAATAGCTTTCCATAGCAAAGTTGTTACTGACAAAAATTTCCAAGATGACAGTTTGGAATGAAGAAAATTGAGTAGACATCATGTGCTGGTCGACATAAGTCTGTGAAAGCCATTTCCCAAAGTGGCTGCCAGCCATCCTCCAGCAATCTTTCTCTCATGAATTATGACATCTACATCCATAAAATTTGTCAAACTACATGTTTTGAGATGTCTCACTTCTTCACAAGTTATATGTACATTAGCTTTATTATATTATAATGCCAATAGTAGAGGGGAAAGCAAGAATAAAGAATTAGGATTGTGCATCTCAAAATAAGCGTTGGGCCAACACAAATTATATGGCAACATCTCCAAATGAGGGTTCTCTACAAGATGACAATTGGAGGAGTGTAGTTCAGAGGTAGAGCATCTGCTTGGCATACAGAAGGTGCCAGGTTCTATATCTGCCAGGTATGGCTAGGAGAGTTCCCTCTCTCAAACCCTGAAGAACTGTTGTCAGTCAGCGTAGCAAATACCAAGCATGACAAGGTCTGACTTTGTATAAGACAACTTTCTATGTTCCTATGTTATAGTGGACACCCTCCTGGAGGTGAGGATACATCATGCTAATTCATCATCTTATTGTGGAGGAACAGGCTGACCAGGGATGCATCACCAACACCTGGGTGGGCCAGATTTGACTCAGTTTTGCCCACCTGGGTACTTGGGGCAACATCAGCTCAGACAGGCGTAGTGAGTGGGGAGCTGTTGCTGTAGTCCACAGGAATTCACTTACCACTACTGGGAAAGCCTTCTTTCTTGGAGTGGGACTGGAAGGCCTGCAATCTGGTGTTGGGCCAAAGGCTAGGGATGCTGCTCATCAGCCTCCATAGCTGAGCTGGCCAATGGTGTCTTGGGCGTGATGTTGGAGGAACCCACAACTGTGATTTTGGGTGACTTCAACATTCATGCTGAGGATGCCTCAAATCTTCCTTGGGAGTGCATGGCCTTCATGGCAACCATGGGCCTGTCTCAAATGATCATCAGTGCAATGCACAGAGAAGGACATACCCTTGATTTAGTCTTTGCTTCATGCTGACCGGGGTGGTCTGGAAAAGGGGGTGGGGCATGTCATTCTCAGACCACTTCCTGGTAAGATTTGGACTTGCAGCAATGATTCTCCCCTGCAAGGGTGGGGGACCAGTTAGGGTGATCTGCCCCCCGATACGAATGAAATCTGTTGAATTCCTCACTGCTTTGGGGGTTTTCCAGTGGATAAAGCGCGTGACCCTGTTTATGTCCTAGTTTCACTAGGAAACTGAGACTCGTACAGCCACTGACACAATTACTCTGGTGCTTTGGAGTCTGTTTTGCTCCTTGATATACTAAGGAGCTGCAGATGATGAAATGGACTGTGCAAGGACTGGAGCGTAAGTGACATAAATCTCACTTTGGAGGGCTCCTAACTGGTTTACCATGTGGTTTGGGCTCCATGTGTTTGGGCTCCTAACTGGTCTACCATGAGGCAGTGAGGGCAGCAAAGGCATCCTTCTCCACTGCCTCAGAGTTGTTCCGTGTGGTCTGGAGGCTACTTACTTCTGAACAGAGAGTACACCTCTGGAGTACATGGTGTCTAGCTATAACTGGATGGCTGAACACTTTGAGGATAAAGTCACTTGACTCCGTAGCAATTTAGATGCCTACTGAGGTGTCCAATGTAATGTCCAGCCAGTCTTTTGGTATCAGGTCTAGTAAATGCAGGTCTAGTAAATGCAGTCAGAGGATGTGGACAGGACACTTGCAGTGATGTGCTGACCACATGCTCATTAGCTCCTTGTCCATGTTGGCTTATTAAAGCTAGCCGAGTTGGGGTGACTGAATGGGTCAGAGGCGTGGTAAATGCATCTTTGCATGATGGGAATGGTGCTGCAAGAGCATGGCTTGTGGCCATTTTGTAAAACGGCTTCTGTAGATTTATTTCCATTTGTGTACGATGTCTATCCAATGTTTCATTCCAAGCAGTGTATTCTATGTCACCCAAGTTGCAATTGCCATCACCAATAACTTTCCTATGGAAGTTTATTACAAAGTCTAGACTACAACCATGACTAGAAGATGGAATCATGGTGAATGGCCTTGCATCTAAGTAGTTATTCAGGAATGAAAAGTTCTGCTCCAGCTGCCCTTAATGTTTACATGTTTGTAAGAATCCATACCATTCTAAAAATAATAAGCCATTTCCCTGACATTTGCTAACTGCATAACTATTACTTACTCAAGGAGCTTGGTTTGCTCTCCCTTCTTCACAGCACAAAACCTGCAACATTTATTCTCAATTAGGGCAGCTAGCTGAGATACTGCTAAACACTAATTTGTATTTAAATGTGTATGCCCTTGCAAGAACCTGTGCACTGATAGCATGCAGCTTTAAAATGTTCAAAATGACTACGCA
Organism: Podarcis tiliguerta; assembly: GCF_965153285.1. NCBI lineage: Eukaryota > Metazoa > Chordata > Lepidosauria > Squamata > Lacertidae > Podarcis > Podarcis tiliguerta. The sequence continues at coordinate 54,075,663 of NC_139534.1, forward strand.
GAACTACATTAGCCAATGTATACAGAACTTTGCTACTGAGCTAATGAAGGGACAAGATTCAAGTCATTAAGGCTTGGCTAGAAATTAGCCAGCACTACTTGAATTCTTCTCACAAAATTCACACTACAATAAAGTATCATCCTTAAAGTTAACTTACGCTGCCACATAGATGATTCATACTACACAAACTTAACTTCACTCACCACTGTAAACAGCGTCTTTATTTCTCACTAGCACTAATGATTTTATTGAAAGTATGTGTTACATCTTGGATTCCTCTCTTACATTGATGGCTACTGGTAAATATGAGAATCTAAGTCACCCTATATGATTATGAGTATTTGAAGTGTAGTGTTACAGGTACATTTAGTTAGGAACCAGAAGGTATCTGTAAAAACTAATTGGCATCAATCAGCTGACTGGAATTTACCCAAATGGATGTGAAATAATTCCCTTCTTCAAACAATTCAAATTAAAACTTAGGAAGCCCCATATCTATTCAAATGAAATGGATAAAGCAGGGTGATGTTGGCAGGGCAAGGGTCTCTGCTTACTGTATTTGGCCTCTGCACCAGGTTCTCGAGCCGTGTGTGGCTGAATTCCAGGCTGATGACATTATACAGCTTCTCTCGCTCCTCCTCTCGAGTTTCATAATAGCGTGCCCACTGTGCCATGGTCATCTCAATATCCCTTTGTGTGTTTACATCCATGACGTCCACCATCCTTCGACTCCCTATCAGTACACAAAAATATGTGGCTACTTGGGCTAGAAATTGTAGTAGGAAAGGTGGGAGGGACACCAGAGTATAGAAAAAAGATTAAAGAATGTATGGGAGGACAGGGTATAGGTTATCCGCTCAAAGCCCCCTGATTTTGAAGAAGTTTCAGCTATTTTCCCACAAAGTCAGGGTTTTTTTAATAAAAAAAATTATGTGTAACGAAAACCAAATTCCATGTCAGATTTCAGATTGTTCATATGTTACACACAGCCGATACTCTGAGCTACTAAAAAACAGGAGTGCATAATTACCTACGTAGAGTCGTACATCATTCACACTGAAGTCTGGATCTGGCATCCTGTAAAATGAAAAGAAAAAAAAATTAATGCAATAATCACCCAATAGCCCTTCACCATGCAATTTTATCCTGGACACTTCAGACACGAACTACAAAAACTTCATAGGTTTGCTTCAGCCTTCAAAGAGTAAATGTAGCTGGTCAAGGGAGCCATGGACCGAAAAAGGTTGAAAACCTCTGGCTTAAGTCCTTATGGAAGGTACACCTTCGGAAGACTCACTATGCATGCTGCGAGTCAAGGACCTTGCTGCACTATCTTTCAGTGAGTCAGAAGATTATTACTGTAGTGGAGATGAAACAAGGATGAAAATGCCAGCAAAGAGGACTGGATACAATATGACTGCAGCTTCTGAGATTCATCCCACTGGCTGGGATGGAATCATGAATTTGAATTAGAAGCTTCTGTACAGCTATATAGGAGACACATTCTGGGAAATTTGCTGCATACTGGGGTCAGGCTCTGCACACAAGGGACTGCTCTGAGGTAGGCTGGTACCCCACTGCTTTTTGCAGTGCTGGTCGTGCTGGCTTCTTCCCTCTCACTTTCCTCCTCCCTGCCTTCTCATACATTTTTAAATTTTATTTTTCTTTGCTGCTGCATTTGCAGTGCCAGCAGTTTCTCCACCCCCTTCCTATCTTGTTCAGAAGAAGAGCTGTGGGTTTTTTTGGAGGGGGGGGGCTTTTTCAGAGTGAGGCCTTCTGAGCAAGATTGCCAGGAGACTACTTGAGCTCAGTTTGTGTTGTCATCTAGAAAGACAGTTTTAAACTTAGGTTTTGATTTTTGTTCTAAAGTTACAAGCAACTTTACATTTCCCCCCAAATTTTAAAACCGCCACTGCAGTCAGCTGATGTAGGTGTCAGGCATTCTTCTGGCCACAACATCCAGAAGGCCTCATCCTTTCTCAGAGAAAGGCAAGGCAGGGAAGATGTGGCAGAAGAGGTGGTAAAGAGCCATGCTGGGTTGGCAGCTGGCTGCCCAAGCCAATAATTAATCAAATAAGGGGCCTGTGAGATGCCAATTAGCTATCCCTTGTGCCCACTGCCTGAGGCAATTGTCCCGTTATACCTCATCATTTCACCAGTCCTGATTAGGGTTACTTTACTAGCATCAGTGAACAACTTAACTAATGGCAAACACTTTGCATCAACACTTACTTTATTCCAAGTCCATCACAATTTTTGAAGATCAATGGATCTCTTAAGCCACCACGCTGAATATATTCCACATTGAAGTCTGTTGGGAGGACAGAAGACAACATTTGTTAAGAGAGGCTAGCAGCTGACAAGAAGGTACTGGAAAAAAGGTGTATTTTAAAAAGGGAGACAAAGTATAAAGAATGCTAGTGACACTGTCCAGAGCAATAGATTATTCACTTGCAGCCACATGACCCTTAATTTGGCAGACATCTATGAGTATTCAGATTCATGCATACATATATAATACTGGTTAATCAAAGGGTTGACATTGACACAAAAACCTTTATGTTGATTCTCTGCCCAAATTATCCACTCTAGCTTTCAGATGGTCTTATGCAAGGATTTCGGCAAGGATTTGCTACTTCAAAGTTGAAAGGCAAAACAGTATTCCAATCCTTCTCTATTCCCTTGCTCATTCACTTAAAGGCATTTCAATCAGCTGCGTTCCAAAGTGGTACACTTCCAAGGAGCAGATTCAGAACTATTCCAAATCTTGGCTCCTATCTACAGCTGAGGAACTGACCAATTAAAAAAAAACAAAAAACATTTTTGTACAGAATTTCCCACAGTAATGCAAGTCATTAAGTGATAGCTGATGCTATTTTTCAAGGACAACATTGTCCAGCAGGTGCCTCAAGAAGGGACAACAAAGGAGATGCACAAGTAGTAAAAATGCAAAATTAGGTGCAACGAATTCTCCCAGAGTTAAGTCCTCTTGAGTTCAGAAAGGGACATTTCTGGTTCTAAAAAGCTTTTCCTTCTATATGCCATCCTCCCCTTCTACATTCACAACAGCAGTATTCACTATGCAGCCCATTCACAGGTAACCTACTGAACACAAAAAGTTTAAAACACTCACATGAATCAAATGTTCCTCAACCCCAGGGGAATCCACCTTGTATGCAGAACTGTCTTGTCTGTGGGTGGCCCCATTTTGCTGTCTGGATAGAGGTCCCATGACTAAGCCCAATATTAGAAAGGATCACAATGGGTCCGTCACAGAAAGATGCATAAAAAATGGTATCATTGCCTTTGGCTGGCCACAGTTCCTTGTGAAAATAACATCCGTACCCTACACTGCAGTGGTGGGCACAATGTCAGTAAGGATCACAAGGTATACTACTGACAGACCTCCAGGAGACCACCAGCTTCCTGCTCCCAGAATCCGAACTACATATATCTATAGTTTTTCATTTAGATGATAAATAGCTAGCAGATTTTCCCCAAGCCGCCTTATTAATATTACATAATAATCAGGATCACCATTTAGTATGGATAGTGTGTTTCAGAAGTACCTATATTTCTGGTTACTGTGAGAATAAGTGACAACAATAAATGTTTCTTAAAGGGCATTGTCTTTTTACAATATAATCTTGAATATAGGACTTTTGCCTGTGGCTGACATGACTGTGGCTCCTGTTTCCTATCTGGAACCCTAAAAATTGTGATTTATTTCACAAGGCACTCTTATATTTCAAATAATGAAATGCAACTACAATAAAAGTTCTTAAAATGCATTTTTGTAATTGTTCTTCATGCTGGTCAGACCATGGAGTTCTGCTTAAAAACAAGATTACACAAGCCCAAGGGAAGTCCACCTCACCATATTGCCATACTTTAGTGTAAAACGTGAGAGGTAGAACAATTTATTTTCAAATACTCTATGCAATCATGATGCATATCAATTTGGTTCTTTTAAAATAGGAAGCTGGAGTTCCAATACACATGGTGCTTAAGCACATCTAGAGAGTCAAAACACACTTGTTGCTTATTACTGCAATAGAAAAAAGAGCTCACAGATATCTGAATCTTAGAAAGGTAGCTTGGCATGATGCTTACCTTTGCCTTCCATGAAGACCACAAAATCGGCATTAAATTTGTTGGTGGTAAGTTTCTCTTCGAGGTCAAATGTTCGTTTCCCCTCAATTTCATCATCTGAGATGCCATCATCCTCATAACGTCGTCTCATAGCACCACGCTGTGGAAATAGTGACAGGTAAGAACTGGAGGAGCCATTGTCTTGAACCCAACAGCTAGATGGCAGCAAGTTTCCAGAGATATGCAATGTACATGCACAACATGTGCTCGCATGTTCTTCTTGAGTATAGGTGATTAAACCAATACAACCTTCCGTAAAGAGATCCTGTTTACAATTATATCAGTTTTAAAAAACGTGCAATTACTTATCTGAATGCAGTTTCCGTGTGACTTCATATTGATGTTGAATGGTAGTCCTTTCCCACTACTAGAGTAAGCCAATGGCTATGTCTCAAGTTCCACCCTGATGCATGGCTCTCTGCAGTACCACTATCTACATATTAATGTGGAGGTCTGAAATGGGAAGTCTACATACATAGTGTTCCCTGCCTCAGATGCCCATGCTAATGTGTGGACAGAGAAGGTAGGGTCAAAAAAAGCCATATGTCATCAGGGTAGGCCCAGAGGAAAGGTGGCACAGCCCTTTTATTCACACAATGCCCCTTCGAGGAAAGCATGATGGGGGCTAATGGCAACACAAGATGGTAACATCCTGGTATTATACTTCCTGCTCATATCTACAGATTTTTGATAGTTCCAAAGAAATTGGATTCTTTATTTCCCTTAAATTCTGCAAACACTGTACCAGAATCTGGTGGCCCCCTAAGATGTACAGGGTGAGTCTTTTAAAAGAGGCCCTGTGGAACATTTAAAGGACTCACCCTGTATTAACCAATTGCATTCCTGGAAGCACATCATTAGCTAAGTGTACCAAATCAAGCTCGGAGCTGAGAATGTAGTAAAACGAAAATTAACTATAATCCAGAAATGCCTACATTTGCGATGAAGTCAGTCTGTTGAAGGGATGAGAAACTTATGGATCTTTAGGTTATGATGGATTACAGCTCCCATCATCCCTGATCCTTGGTCATGCTGGCAGGGACTGATGGAAGTTGAGTCCAACAAAATCTGGAGTGCCACAGCTTCTCCACCCAAGTCTATTGTCTTAGGAAGATTTGAGACACGGAAATAATTTGAGCAATTTTTGGATGAGGGTTTCCTGAAGAGGGCCTCATTTGTGTGAAGGTACAAACACTTCAACTGAAGCCGTTTATTTCCTGCAAATACTCAGTCTGGACTCAACTCTGTAATATTAAAAAACAAGTGACTAATTAAGTTAAGTCATAGCTCCTCTTTCTGATATACCCAGCCTAAGCCATACTCCTGCTGAAACACTGCCTTAGGCACTACCTTCCTTCCAGCAGTGCTAGACAGATACTTTACTATGTCAGCCTTGTCAAGCTGGGCTGTAAAAGGATTTGCTCAGTACAGTATTATGTTGCTACTGGACCCCCTAGTGGCCACATTTATTCCCAGTGGCTGTACAGTGGTACCTCTAGTTACGAACTTAATTCGTTCCGGAGGTCCATTCTTAACATGAAACCGTTCTTAACTAGAGGCGTGCTTTTGCTAATGGGGCCTCTTGCTGCCGCTGGCACACAATTTCCGTTCTCATCCTGGGGCAAAGTTCTCAACTCAAGGTAACTCTTCCAGGTTAGCGGAGTTTGTAGCCTGAAGCGTTTGTCACTCAAGGTACCACTGTATTTCACATTGCAGTTACCTAGTTTTCCCTGAAACTATAAAAGCTCAACATATTATATATTAACCAAAAGGCTAATATTCCTTGGATTCTAAAGTCCAAATTAATGGAAAAATGTAGCCATCCTGGGCAACTGGTTATTTGCACACTTGTGTTTAAATGAGCATGGATCTATTTAAATATGAATTTATGTCTCCTGCAGGATTTATCACCTTGTTAAATCATGTTTCGAATATTACCACATACAAATTTTATTTATTATATGTATTATATACCACCTTTCCCTCCAAGCAGTTCAAGGTGGTGTACATGGTTCTCCCCATTTTATCATCACAACTCTTTGAGATAGGTTAGGCTGAGGGACAGTGACTGGTGGTAGATCACTCAATGAGATTCATGGTTAAGTAGGGATTCAAACCCTGATCTCCTAGGACAATGGGCATAGTCCAAAACTAATACTTACCCCTCACTGGTTCTCATGATATACACCTTGAAATGCAAGTTTTACTACAGTTTTTGGACATTTTCCAGATAAAACCAGGATTAGTAATTTCACATGGCAAGAGATAAAGAGGGTGAAGCTACTTCTGTGCATAAAAAGCAAAAGTAGCTGTGATGGTCTAGATGGGGGTGCAGACACGTGGTGGAGCGGCAGAGGTGGAGAAAAGGCATCTCTCGCCCCGCACTGCTGGTCGCTTGAAGGCTGCCTTCCCTCACTTGGGCGGCAGCCCCAAGTGACTTCCGGGCAGTAGTCCCGAGCAAGGGCAGGTCTATTTATTTATTTATGACCTGCGTAAGCACAGTCACACATGAGTGGGATACATGTAAGCGCCCCCCCCCCCCTTTCTTACAGGATGGGGAAGTCATTCCAGTTTGAAAATCTACACAGACCAGTGCTAGAAACAGATATATGAAAGCTAGGAGCTAAATGGCACCTTAAAACTAGGTTATGGGTGCAACAATGGAATGTCTAGGCGTGCCTTTTTATAACAAGAATACAAGCTGAAAATGAATGAACTGCAGCTAAAATATTATGTTCATTTTTCACATGGTCTAGTCCTTCCCCTACCTACCCCATAATATTCTTAAGAGGGTTTCTTCTCCGGTCTTCAGAGAGTAGCTAGAAGTGAGGAGGCAGAAAAGCGTCCTCCTTTCCTTCCACTCTGCAGTTTTAATCTGAAATCTTGGGCACAGTACTGCACCTGGAGCTCAGAAACTGTTCACCATTAATGATTCCCTGTCGCAAAATGCACCTAGAACAATGGGAGTTTCAAACACTCTCACAGACATATCTGAAGATGCTAAGACTGAACCAGGTACTGAGGTATTTAGCAATTCTAGCCCAGAAAAGAATTGGTCAGCTCATTCTATTTTTTACAGAATTAACTATGTCTATCTAGTATACTGCTGAGCTAAATTTCTCCTACAGGGGAAAACTGACTAACTCCTCTGTTGCATCATCAGTTCAATTATAAACTTGCTAGGCTATTTTGAAAGAGCTGGAAATGGAAGGTTAGCAACTCAAAGCTGACCAGCCCATCCAGCTTCACGTCTCTGCAAGTCACTGTGGTGAATGACTATTATTCAGCCAGGAAAAAAATTGCTCCAAAAAATCCACTAAATACAAGATTGGATGCAAAAGATCTTTTGCAAATTGTTATATTCTGTTTTGCATAGTCAGACATTTACTGGTTTCACATACATGCAGTAATTTTAACAAAGCAAACAATGTGGAAACAAAAAACAAAACAAGTTACGAAGCCAAATAAGCAGTCACTCCCTTGCTTAGAAGCTACGCAGGAAATGACATGGCCATTTAAAAACTGCCTTGTGAACTGTAGAAATATTAACAGTTTAATTTTAAAAAGAGACTACAGGTCCCAGTATCGCCTGTCTCCTGTGTCACACACTGTCACTGATAGCATCAGCTTAGCTTATTGTGGCATTGAGATGCAGTGGTGGGCAAAGCTTCATCTCCCAGTTTTCTGCTATTAAGAGCACAAGAGGCCCATCGCGAAAGGCTGACAACTACACTACATGCTTAATTTCAAGTTTATCCTGTTTATGGATTCTCCATACTAAATGAGGCAAAGGATATACCTCTTGGTATGCCATCAAATGCTTCACCTTCTACAGTGCTTTGTATATACACAAAGTGAGACAGTCAGAAGATCGACTGACTTGCCCCATTCTACTGAAGGGTACATTTCTTATGATCAAAATGCTTTCACAACTTTTCTGCCTTCTTGAGACCCAAACAAGCAAAGTACTCTTAAAGAATAGAATGAAGTGAAAAGACCTCAGGTTCACATCCGATGCTGCTGTCCTGTTAGCACAATCTTGCTTGCACAATCTTGCTTAGGCGACCCCCTGTGCAACCTCAAAATCTGCTCCAGAGGGTAGGAGAACCCTCCAGAGCAATTTTTGAGAGCATTGCAGGGAAAGGAGAGGAAGCCCTGTTGCATAAATAGACCTCTGTATACATAGAATCTAGAACTGTAGGGCTGGAAGAGACCCCAAGGCTCCTCTAGTCCAATCCCTGCAATATATAGCATTGGAAACAACATACAGTCATACCTCGGGTTACAGACGCTTCAAGTTGCGTTTTTTTTTTGGGTTATGGACTGCCGAAACCTGGAAGTACCGGAAAGGGTTACTTCCGGGTTTTGTGGTTGCGCATGAGTAGAAGTGCTAAATCGTGCTTTGCACATGCGCAGAAGCACCGAATCGCAACTCACGCGTGTGTAGATGTGCTGCTGCGGGTTGCGAACTCTGCGGGTTACAAACATGCATCCCACACGGATCACGTTCGCAACCAGAGCGTCCACTGTATCTGTAAGAGTTGTACATACTAACCCAAATGACCCCTCACACATGCTTCAGTTACTTCAGAACCTATGTCAGGATTACCAGGATAAATAACATATAATCTTTGTGTGTGTGCGCGCACACACACACATATATCCATGTTATATACCTATATTACTCTCGACATAGAGAGTAATATGGCACACACAACCTAAAGCTAGAAATTACACGCCTATATTAAGACACTAGTAAGGAAGCAGTTTTCCTAAGAGAAGTTAACTGAAGGATTACCAATCATTTCCACTGCTTGTCTTGACTTTAAGAAACACCTGCATGTCATTTTTGCATTCAAGACCTGTTCCTGATTAGGTCTGATACAGTTTAATTAGGATTCATGCCACATTCTTGGGTCAGACTATCATCTTAGGTGCCAGTTTTCACACCTAGATAAAATAACAGGTGGCTAATTGAGCAGACCTGTTTAGTATACAATAACCACCAGTAATTAACTAAGCTTGAATACTGTCTAGGTAGGGCTTCAAGACAGACAGCATGACCCAAAAAATGAATGCTTCTACTGACAAAATTGTTCATTCCAAAAACTATCAAGTGCACCAGAATAGCATGGAATTGACAGGCCCATCTTAAAAAGGAAATCAAAACCCATGACATTTCCCCATGACAGTTCAATGCTTTCAAATAAGACATGAGACATACTTTGATTTTGCAAAGTGACCAATGTATGAAATCCTCTGTAAGTGAGACTAGCACAGTGTCCTGGCATTGGTCAAGGTAAATATCATATTTTTTACCTATTTATGGAAGTACAAATCTTTGTTGTAGACACCACATCACACTGCCTAGCATACATGAAGAGTTCAGAACTCTGCTTGGATGATTCAAACAGCATTCCTCAGCACTTTTCTGTTCACTCCATTTTCTACTGAACCTTCCTCCCCCAAATCTTTAGGTTAAGATAAGATCAGTAAAGTTTTCCCATTGTGTTCTGCTTCCAGAAAGCCCACAAACGTATTTCATTACATTAGTATGGTTTTTGCATCCTTTAAGCCCAAGCTTTTAATCAAGAATTTTGAAGTCATCTTGTTTTTGTCAAGGAATCTTGCAGATTCTTAGAGATCCAAAGAATCCCTGGATAGAGAACATTTCCTTTTTTGCTATGTGGGTGCATGTTGTTGCTGTAGAAACATAACTGGATGTAAACAAGAGACCTTTAACTAAGATCTACTTTCAGCATCACACCTGAGAAAGTTTTACAAGGAGGTCCAAAAGGCAGGGGACGCATTGGATTTCATCCGGTTTTGTCCTTTGAGAAATTTCCCCAAATTAAAAGTAAACAGGAACACACACATTAAGCACTCAAATCGTCTATGCTTCCAGATTTCTAGATCTGACCTGGGTTGTGGGCGCCAAAACAGAATGTCTAGTTGCCACTGGGTGTGTGTGTCAGCAACCCTTTTTAGTTATTATTTTGATAAAGTAAAGCTAAAGGTACCCCTGCCCATACGGGCCAGTTGTGTCCGACTCTAAGGTTGTGCACCCATCTCACTTAAGAGGCCAGGGGCCAGCGCTGTCCGGAGACACTTCCGGGTCACGTGGCCAGCGTGACGAAGCTGCTCTGGCGAGCCAGCACCAGCGCAGCACACGGAAACGCCGTTTACCTTCCCGCTGTAAAGCGGTCCCTATTTATCTACTTGCACTTAAGGGTGCTTTCGAACTGCTAGGTGGGCAGGAGCTGGGACCAAAAGACGGGCGCTCACCCCGCCGTGGGGATTCGAACCACCGACCATGCGATCGGCAAGCCCTAGGCACTGAGGTTTTACCCACAGCGCCATCCGCGTCCCAACCCAATATTTTGATAAGCGTGAACTAATATGCAGTTTACGTAAGTGACACATTGTTAATATCACATTTTAGCATAAATTGTTAATACATGTTTAATTTGGTTTTTACAATAAAAATATTTGTACCAAACTTCAGTTTTCAACACACTCTACTCTTCATTATTAAACTCCTTAACAAACTCCTGACCTCCTTTATTGTCTATCCTTAACATATACGTTGAGGCTTCAAAGCACATACATTTCAGTAATCTTTGAGTGCCAGCCTTGTACAAATGACACCCAGACTTGTGGAGGTGATCGCAAATGGAGACTCTTTAGGTGCAAAATGCACCTGGCGCCCTGCTAATTATGAACCCTGAGTATAAAAGATGACATTCAGCAAGAAGACTAGATATTTTTAGTGCCATAAACTTTAGGGGGCAATCCAAACCCCATTTGTACTGGACTGGAGGTAAGGGAATTGGGTGGTATCCCTCTGCCGAGACCTGCCAGCCTTTGCCTGCAAAGTGCTGCCAGCATCACTTTGATGATGTGAGGTTTCTGGCTTTGTAGGTGGACAGAACTGCTGCTGCTGGGATCCCCATCAACAGCAACCAGCAGAAAGCTCCAAAATGAGCCTACCAAGACAGCCACACTGCTGACACCAGGCCCAACTGCTGCACCAGTTCCATGCTGGCCCATTGATTTGCCTTGTTCCCACCTTCTGCCATGGCTGGTGTGTGCAAGAGCGATTCAAATGCACCAGTGGTAGGTAATGTTGGTTCATTAAGCCCCTCCAGGCAGCTGTCAGTTGGGATTATGCCTTTAATTGATTAATAAATGCAAATATTCAACTCCTCATTTAATCTCAGATTATCGTTTACCTACCGATTAAATGAAAGAACAGCAAAGGAAGTCTTTAGGACTTGAAACTCTTGAAAAGTCTCCACCACTTTGACCAGCTGTTTGAGAAAACTTTATGGAAAAGAAACCTTTAGGTGGTTTCTCTTATATTTTGTATTTGATGCTAGCACATAATCTTTGTTTAAACACAAAAGTTCTATTGTTTCCATACTAAAAGCTTCAGGCAAGTAAAGCTAGGACTCCTCAGCTGATAGAAAGTCAGTGGGTTGCATCCAGAGTGTCCCATTTGTGAAAGAGACTGAGATTCAGGAGAGGCTTCTGCTGAAGGAGAGAGGGTGACTTAAACTAATCCCCCTTTGCTCTTCAGATTGTTGTACCACCACTCACACTGTTCTTTTGAGGTTCCTTCAACCAAACTTTTCAGGGAGCATGAAGCAAAAATCACACTTCCTCTTCCTCCAGCAGGAGTGTCCTATGAGTGGAGTTCTGCTCATTGGTTGTGTTACTGAACAGAAAATATCATGCATTAGTAGTTTTTTATTCTAAAATCTAAAGACACGTCTTTCTTTTAACAGCAGTGATTAGGGTTTTCACGAAAATTTTGAAGGACAACAATATGTGAATGCAAACTAAATTAGCTACATTTACACCAACAGAAGAAAAAAAAGGGTGGGGTCCTCAATCAGGGCAGCTGAATCTTTCAGATGGAAATGCCTGTGATCAAAGTTAAAGACATGTAAGACCAGTACTTGTGACCTAGGAAGCTCTGCAAGGCCCACCAATGATTAATAAGAGACTGTATCAGTAACTAAAAATGAATACATTCACTTCACCGGTGAAAGAGAATTTCCAATTCAGTTATCAAATAGAAATGTAAAAGAAATACAAGACAATGCAGTCTCCTGCTTCTTCTATTCCACACAAAAATCTATTGTGTATAATGGAAAGGCCATAGCTCCATTTAGCGCAGTACTTTTAAATTTGACTGGCAGTTGGGTCTCAAAACCAATTCTTCAAGATGTCTGCCTATTATCCCAAGCATGTATTCACTATTTCTCATCTTAGTAAGCTCAGAACTCTGACAACTGCAATGTGTGTGTGTGCGCGCGTGTGTGTGTGGCATGTCTCAGTGATGTTGAGTGCAAAATTTTCTATTTCTAAACAGCACTGTTTCAGAAAATTAGTATTGTAACGTGATTAATGCATACATTCCCAGTAAAGAAGATCCAAACAAATGAAAACAGAAAACCCAACCTCAAAAGTGTAAATTAGGCACAAAATTCGGTATGGTTTTTTTAAAGGGGGCGGGGGCGGGCGGAGTGAATTTCCAGATGGACTAGATGGCTGACATTTGCCAAGTAGAGATCCTGTTGAAAGCCCCAGAAATATATATGATTGAGCACTAGAAATATACCACCTTCCACATTAAACTATACAGCGGGGTCCATCATAGAGCTTCAGTATGCTGATGACAACATAGTGTGCGCACGCTCAGAGGATGACCTCCAAACCATCCTAAATATCTTTGCAGATGCTTACGAAAAGCTTGGCCTATCACTCAACATCCAAAAAACCAAAGTGCTGCACCAACAAGTACAACATAACCCCTCTGCAGCACCACAAATCCAACTCAATGGTGTAACGTTGGAAAATGTTGATCACTTCTCCTACCTAGGCAATTATCTTTCCACAAGGGCCAACATTGATGATGAAACCCAGCATTGCCTGAGCTCTGCGAGTACGCCTTTCTCCCGACTGAAGTGCAGAGTGTTTGAGGACCAGGACATTCACAGGGAAACCAAAATGCTTGTTTACAAAGCTATTGTACTACTAACCTTCCTATATGCGTGTGAAACATGGACCACTTATAAACACCATCTCCAACTCCTCGAAAGATTCCATCAACAGTGTCTCCAAAAAATTTTACACATCACTTGGGAAGACAGGCGAACTAATATCAGTGTGCTGGAGGAAGCAAAGATCACCAGTGTTGAAGCAATGATTCTTCAACATCAACTTCGTTGGGAGTGGTCATGTTGTGTGGATGCTTGACGATAGTCTTCCAAAGCAACTACTCTATTCCGAACTTAAAAATGGAAAGTGTAATGCTGGTAGTCTACATAAGAGGTTTAAAGACTGTCTCAAGACAAATCTTTAAAAATGTAGCATAAACAGTGACAAATGGGAAACACTGGCCTGCAAGCACTCCAGTTGGAGAACAGCCTTTACCAAAGGCGTCATGGGCTTTGAAGACACTCGAACTCAGGACACAAGGGAGACACTTGCTAAGAGGAAGACATGCTTGGCAAATCCACATCGTGATCAACTCCCGCCCAGAAACCAATGTCCCCACTGTGGAAGGATGTGTGGATCCAGAACCAGCCTCCACAGTCACTTATGAACTCATTGTTCAAACTGTGTTTATGGAAGACAATCTTACTCGGCTACGAGTGATCGTCAAAGAAGAAGAAGATACAGCAGGGACGTCCAACTCCCAAGAGACTGCGATCTACTCACAAAATAAAAAACTGGCCGTGATCTACCCCTTTTTGGGGGGTTCAGGTCAAAGTCGTTGAGGTTTTTGGGGGGAGGAAAGTCAAAATTGCTGAGCTTTTTAAGGGAGGAAAGTAAAAGGTATTAACCTTATTTTAGAGGGGCAAGTCAAAAATGTTGGGTTTACTTTTGGGGGATAAGGAAAAAAATCGCCCATGGTCAACTCAAAGCTACCCGGTGGCCAACCAGTTAGACATCCCTGCTTTACAGCTTGCGACTTAATTGTATAAAAATTCTAAGGATGAGGTAGGTCAGCTGTTTATATAAATCAGCCATATGATTTCTTTCTGGTGACAACACTGAAATTTGTACATTTATTGACCATTAAGAAAGACCCCTTGTGGATTGAAATGCGCCTGGCCTTCAGTATTATTGCTGGTCACATGAAGCTGAAGTTCAGACATCACTTTATATGGTTGTGTCCATTATTACTGCATTCTAGTAACTTCACTTATATCTCTTATGCATATATTGTTGGAAAAATTAAATACATTCTTTATCTTTCTTTCTTTTACTTGCACAATTTTATCTCTTAGTCTACAATTCCAGTCAAACTGGCCAGTTTGAAAGTTGTAATTACCCTTTTTCAGGTGAAACATAGATAGCCAGCCATGTTGGTCCAATAAAAAGCACATATATAATGTTATACTTTTGCAGTCCCAAAGATTCATGAGAATATTTTTGGTAGCAGTTCAGAGAGTTTGGAGTAGGGGAGGGGAACCTTTTTGGTCCAGCAAGCAAGAGCCTTATTGGCCGACTTTGACATGTCAACAGGACAACCCATTGTGAAACCAAGTGATTGATTGTTGGGTTGTCCCCCGACCTGTTCCTCACATAGTGCTTCCCAAACACCCAGCTGGTTGGCAAGCACTTGGGATCCATTGAGCACAAAGCTTGCAAAGTGTTTTGTGCAGTGCTTCCCATGCATTGAGCATTGACCTGCCAAAGCTGCTTTCTGCAGACATCAGCTATGCTAGTCCAGCTGCATCTCTACCTGCCCCATAACTGATGCCACATTCAATGGCAAATGGGTGTTGTTTGTGGAAAACGGCATCACTGGTAGGAACTGTGTTGGGTCAGATATGGTCCATGGGCCAAAGATATCCTTAACATGGTTTGGGGGGCTAAAAAGCAAGAGCTTTTGGGGGGAGGGGTGCAGGGGAAGAAAAATCACAAGGTTGGTGGGGAGGCATGGACACCTGACCAAAAAATAAAGTAGAGGCATTTAGTAAGTATACTATAATCCATTCCATTTAAAAACCAATTTCACATACTCGAAACAAAATTGGTTCCAAGGCCAAACATGTTGAGCAAACCAAAGTTCTTCTACAGTGGTACCTCGTGTTACATACTTACTATGTTCTGGACGTCCGTTCGTAACAGGAAACTGCTCGTAACATGAGGCGCACTTTCTCTAATGGCGCCTCCTGCTGCTGCTGCGCAGCCGGAGCACGACTTCCGCTCACATCCCGAGGCAAAGGTCGCAACAAGGGGCATCCAGGTTAGAGGAGCGCGTAACCCGCAGCATTCGTAAGGGGGACGGTATGTAATATGAGGTACCACTGCATTATCTGAAGAGCTAGGCACAACATTATTGTATGTAGCTAACTAGGTACATACTTTTCTATTTGAAAGCAGGTAAGTATTAAAAATGAGAGTCCAATTTTGCAGAAACTCAAAATTTATCTACATATTTGAAGCCATCAGCTAGCTACAGTTACAAAGACCTCAACAAATGAACCTCAACTTTACAATAGTTCGACTATATCCATTACAACAATTTTATCTCTGCTGGCTAACCACTTAACAATATTCCTAACGCACACACAAAATGATAGCTCCACTTGGTATTTGTGGAAGACAGTTTTTAGTTTCTGGCACAACTGAATGCTAAAATAAACCCTTCTTGAAAGTTATATGGAAAACTCGTCAACAACAAGTATAAAATCTAATCCCATCAATTGTCTACAGATACAAGTATTTTGACAGATACGATCAATATATTTTAATTTTCTTTCTCTAGCCTATCTTGGAGGTTCAGGGCAACTTAATTTCCTTTTTCTTATTTTACTCACAATACTTTTTTGAATGGTTTTCAAATGCAATGCTATGAAATTTTGTAGTTCCTAGATACATGCTAAGGATTCTTACTAAAGGACAACTAGATTACCAAAGGACAACACTCACCAAAAGAAAAGCTTGCTCAGTACTATCAATGTACTTCTTTAATGCCATGGTGCAGGTTTATGCAGCAATGTCAAATTCATTCCACAATACAATTGGTGTGGTTTGACCACTAGGGCTAACAGGAGAAACCAGTATATCAAGTGAACTAAGCTGAGCACACTAAACATATTCAGAGTGCACTAAACATATTCAGCCTTTGCCATGCATATGCTTTGTGGCATTGCTAAAGGACACCTCAGCAGACAAACCAATATAAAAAGGATTCCCTGAAGTTAGAATGTTTCAAAATTGCTGTACAGCCATCCCATCCACTCTTTTTTTAAAAAGGAAATGTTTGCTACCAGATCTTATTCTCATTTCTTCTTTCCTAATATGAACCCATCTCCCATAACTTGTACAATTAACACTTCCATCTCTTAATTCCACTCCTCCAGCCTACACAAACCCACCTTTAAAAACCCATAAAGACTGAGCACATATAGTTTCCCACCACCACACACATATCATAATCACAAATATGGGTGTTGAAGGTAATATAATTTGCCTATACACAAACAATGAAAGATGCCAAGAAACAAAATGCCCGATTACATTTGTAAGCTTAAACAACCAAGACAGACTTAAATACGTTACACATCAGTAAACTAAGAGTGTCTTTGAATATCTCTCAGAAGTAATTAGGTCAAATTCCAGTTCTGTAATTTCAATAATAGCTATGATGTGTTGGTTTCAGCCAAGCACCCAGTACTTCCAATTCAATTATTCTCCATTTACACTTCTTCCTTCCTATTTATACTGCATGGGGACGGTCATCCCATGTTCTTGAAGTAACAGATTATGTAGAATTTGGTATGGTGCAACCCTGCACAGAGTGCATTACAATAACCAATAACCAAGATTACCAATGCATGCATGGACCAATGTGAACCTATAACCCTTAACAGGGACATCCTTATCTAGCCTACCAAAGTTGGTAGAATGTACTCTTAGCCAATGAGGATTCTTGTGACAAAGATTACAAATCTTCAAGGGAAACACCCATAACCTTGTCAGGATTCAGTCAAGGTCTACTGGCATCCATTCAGCACACAACTGCACTTAGATATCAGCTCAGAACTTGCCACCAGATTCAGATGTAAGAGAGAAGGAGAGTCAATTGTCATGAGCCTTACACAGCTCAAGACTGCAATACAGGCAATCCTCATTTTGCATGGGGGTTACCATTCCAGACCCCCGCATACACCGGAACATGTGTAAATCTGTTCCACCCTGCCCCTTTTTGTGTCATTTTTATGACATGTGGGGGCTACTTCGAGGTTCTGTGTACAATCACGCATCATTTGGACATGCCTAAATCAGTCATTGAATGTATCTTAAGGACCACCTTTCCCCATACGAATTGATCTGGACTCTGCATTTGTCATCAGAGGCCCTTCTCTATGCCCCTCTCCACGAGAGGTTTGGAGGATGACAACGTAAGAACTGACCTTTTCTGTGGTGGCTCCCCATCTGTGGAATGCTCTCCCCAGAATGGCTCACCTGGTGTTATCACTACATGTCTTTAGGTGCCAGCCTAAAACATTTGTCTTTACCAAGACCTTAGGCCATTAAATAATCTATGGCCTGTTAAAGTTGTGGGAACAGAGGGACTGTTGTTGTTGTTGTTGTTATTTTATTATGCTGCCTGTAACTATGCTTTGTTTTATGTTTTCAATCTTATGCTCCATAAAATAGGTTTGTAATGTTGTACACTGCCCTGGGACCTTTTGATAAAGGGTAGTATATAAACTTAAAAATTGATGATGATGATGATGATAATAATAATAATAATAATAATATTAAATATAATAATACTGAAGACATTGTGCTCTAAATCCCAATGGCTTTACTTAGATGTTAAATAGCATTGAGGACAAAGTACTGCACAGTGGTATCCAAGAGAATAACTGCTAGGGGGCAGACACAGTCACCCAGTACTACTCTGCAATCAAGCTAGGCAGATATGCTGAACAACACCTCCAACCCCCAAACCATAGAGCTGATCCAGAAAGATACTAAACTTAATATCAAAAGCTGCTGAGATCAAGAAAGATTAACTGGGTTGCAACCCTACTTTCCCTCACCTTATAAAGGTCACCCATCAGTGCAATTAAGGCCAACTCAGTCCCTAAGCCAGGTTGGAACCCAGAGTGGTAAGGCTAAATATAATATATTTCACACAGATACACCTGTATTTAAACCACTACTACCCTCTCAAGCAAGCACCTTCCTCTGAAATAGGGTATTTTGCAATTAGGCCCAAGTTGCCACATACCATTGGATCCAAGGCAAGATTTTTCAGGAAAGACCACACCACGACCACCACCTTCAAGCAGCCGGGCAGCACCATATCACATAACTATGCATTACTCCAGGGGACTGGATCCAGCTGACAGGCCAGATCCTTACCTTCACCTGCCAGTAATCCTTCACAATTGCTTCTGGAGCACTGCTGGTCAGCTGATCCTCAGTACTTCAAAGCACAACACAGAGCTCTTTGCAAGGGCCTTGTGAAGGGCCCTGCTTTGAACTCCTGCTGATCAGGTGACTGTCTGCACTTCAGTAACCAGCCCTGTTTGGATGCACTGCTTCAAACACTTTGTTCATATCATCAGGCTTTCACAACTGAAACTGATCCCACAAAACCCCTCATATGGTATGTTGGACACTAATAGATTCTGCAGTAACAAGCACTAAAGCATTAGGTATACTATGCTCTATAAAACCTATTCTTCTCAGGAAATGAGCTGCAGCACAGTATACCATTTGAGAAGCTTCTGACTCATCCTCAAGGTAAGCTCCACAAAATACATTATGGTGAACTAGCCTTAAGGGTACAAACATGAACAACTCACCAGGTCCAAATTGGACTAAATACCCAAGCTTTCACATCAGATGTAGTCAATTAAAGCACTTTAACACCACCACAACCTGAGCTTCTGGACACAGTGTTAAATTCAAGATAGCACACCTGTGATAATCCAAAACTGCAAAACTGAAAGCACAATGGAGGCCAAACATGTGTGTCCACATTCTTGCTCAGTCACCTCCAGGTTTGCTAACCATCATCACCTCAGCCTTTGCTGTATTCAACTGTAGGAAACTTTTAGTAGACGTACTACACTCCTCTTCTGGAAGCACAATTTTAAAATTTATGACTAGCTTGAAGTGGCTACTAAATCACAAACTTTGAAATTGAGCCTATTAACATTACTGGGCAATTATTTACATTTTTGTTTGTTTGTTTCTTTTAGTTAGAGTGGATATAAAAAGTTATGGATAGAAACACTATGAATAAGAGTATATACTGACCAGCCTTTTGCTATAACGGACCCGCTCTTCTTCAGGTTCCATCTCAGACTCTTCTGATGAGAGCGAGAATGAGATATCAGAACTGCTGTCTTCCTCTTCTTCCTCCTAAAGATACCAGAATAAGGAAGTAGAACAGATTAGAAATTCCACTTTAACTCTTTATTGCCTTGGTTTTATCAACAATATGAAATGTCATGAATCAAGAATGGAAAATTAACAATGACTATGAAGTAACAGGATGACTAAATTTTTAGGACCTGATTAAGCCACGGCCATTTTTTAAAACTAGGGTCAATTCAAATAAAACAAAAATCCCAAGTGGTGATATGGATATTCCACAATGGAATCAGTCTCATAGTATCCACACTTTAACATCAAGCAATACTTTCATAGTTTTGTCAAGTACCCAAGTAAATATACATGCTAGGTGGCGACAGAGTATTCTATGTGGTGTCTGCTTTTTAAATGAATTGGAAAGTCAGTTAAAGAACAAACATGCTCAGTTTGGTCAGCAAATACCTATAGGAATTTTCCCAGGAAATGTTTCAAAACAATAGAGATTAAACACAATGGAATCAATACAGAGGGCTCAGTTTACTATATTACTGCATCCCACAACCAAGGACCCCTCTCAGCATTTGTTGAAACTGCAGTTTGGCTCTATGCGGAGAAGACAAAAGTACGCAATCCATTGTTCATTTGAATACTGTAAGAGTTACCCACCATTATAGAGGCAGAATTCTGCTACTGATTATGGCATAACCTAGATCTAGTCTGGCCAAATGCAGTCAGACACCAACTACAGCAGTTCAACAGCATAATGTTTTAATTGGCTAGTGTAGGCACAATATATGACAGCAAGCCATCATATATGCTGTAGTCCATTCACACCTTTACTACCACTGTATCTCAGTCAGGACATGTGTGTCACAACTATTTTATTGCTCAGTTAAGGAGAAGTTAGTGAATGGAACATTTAATTCTAGAGAAGCCTGTGTAAAGGTACTTTATGCATCAAGCAAATAAAAGAAATGATATGGATCCTGAGCATACCCCAAAATGGTGTATATAAGTTATGGTGGTACTGTTTTAGTGGTAGACGCATTACAAGACTGGGTCAGCAGTCAATCACCAGAAAACAGTCATTTCAGCACCCGCTTAACATTTGCATGGGCTAAGCAAGTAGTATAAGATACAGACCACAACATAACTCGATTTCAAGCCAATACAAAATTACCTAAATGGTCTCTGTTTACATTTTCAAGTACAGTAAGCCTGCAACTTACGAGGGGTTACATTCTGGGAATTATGCCTAAAGCCAAAATCATGTACAGTATAGTCAAAACACGCTGAGTTCAATGACATGTGGGACTGCCAAAGTCAATTTCCTGGAACCCGGCCCCCTTTTAATTTTTATTTAATATTTTTGCCACACGCATAAAGCTGAATGTGCACAAGTTAAATGCGCGTAAGTTGCGGGCTTCCTGTATACAGTAGCGGGAGGGTTTTGGGTGGGGTAAGTGAAACTCAGAAGCTCCTACTTGCCACCTCCTATTCCAAATCAGCCTTGTGTGTGCCTCTCTCTTTCCAAACAGCCTCAAAAGTCCCAAAGTCAGTAAAACGCAGAGGATCGGCACCCCACATGCCAGTTCAACTCCATTCCAGCAGAAGAGAGACACAAATCAGAGCAAGCAGAAACTTTGTCTGCATTTTAAGCACTAGAATATCACTCATTGTTTGTAGTGACATAAACGCAATGAGGCACCCTGGCTCGCACAGGGCAAGAGGGAAAGAACGAGATACTGTATAGGACTGTTTGCAAAACAAAATAATAGAAATATCGCTGTATCTTACCAGGTCTCTGGTTTTCCTTTGCCCCTTCCTAGGGCAGGAGAAAAGAGAAGCCGGAAAGTCAATTAATTCCCAAGTGCTTTACTCTTCGACCCTGAAGGCTGGAGAACGTTAGAATCCAAAATGGGCTATAAGCCCCTCAGAAAGAAGGGACCCCGATCCCACTGTTGGGGGAAAGGGGGCGTCATCAGGTAGGCTCTGGAGGGCGCTCAGTTCCTCAGCTCCTCTCAGCGAGGCCAGCCTTGGGCGGGAGGGGGTTGCCCTGAGAACTACAGTCTCTCTTCACCCTACCCTCCAAGTTGGGAACCCAGAGCCATAACTCCTCAGGAGGGAAAGCAACTCTCTCTCCAGCTCCTGCCCTTACAGAAAGTCTCCCCCACCTCCATTCAGTCATGAAACAAATCAGCTCTCAGTCGCTGTTCTTGGGCTGCACGTCCTGGACCCCTGTGCCCCAAATCCAGACCAGTCTCACCTACATGTCCAGCCTTCCCAGTCCCACAACTTGCCTTTCTAGGGCATCCACACACCCCTCAGCTCAGCCCACTCGGCTCACCTCAGATGCCCCCACCCAGCCCAGGCCAGCCCCCCGCTCCACCCGGGCTCAGTAACGCCGGCCCCACGCGAAGCTCCCCGCGCATTCCCCGAACTCGAACCCGAGCCCAAGCCCTAACACCCCCCTGGGACGCGACCGCAGCCTCTCAAGGCGCTGGGCCAGCAAGCACCGCCGCGCCGCCTCTTGGGGCCAAGGAGCTGCGACCCAGCACCGCGCAGCTGGGCCCCCCAACCCACCGGCGCCCGTCCGACACCGCCACCCGATCCCTCCCCACAACCCCCAGACTCTTCCCCTCACATAGAAGCAGCCGCCGCCATTTTGAACCCGTCAGACTCTCACATACACACATACAAGGCCGCCATACTGCGCCTGCGCGGCATATCCTTCTCTCGCTGACCCCCCTCCCTAAGGGCAGGCGCCTACCATGCGCAGGCGTAATTTTCCCCACCCAGAAACAAGAGCAGCCTAACTGCGCAAGCGCGAGAGCGCAGACTACCTCTTTTTGGCCTAGAGTCAGGCAGCGGAGACGCATGCGCCTTTGTGTGGGGGTGTTTTTTTTTGGTCACCCTTCTGGCTTGATCGGAGTCTTACGTAAAACTGTAGTTTTCTGTTGCTTTGCCTATTGGAAATGCTAATACGGTTTCTGGCGCGTGCGCAGTAACGGCAGCTGTCTGCCCGGCGCTAGCGACTGTAGGCAGCGGTCCCTCTTCATGTGCTGAGAGTCAGACTGGATTAGGGCTATTGATCTCAATGGAACTAATCCAGAGTAAGAAGTTTAAGGGCCGGATTTCTTCAAAGTGTGTAGATAAAGAGGCCTCCACACTCTGTTTTGTTTTAAAGGGGACACAGGGAGTTCCCAGTTCTAGGCCCATTTAGCGATACGAGGCTTTTGGGGGGACATGCCCTGCTCAGAGTGGCTCTGCAGGTAACGGCGGGCATCAAACATCCCAAGGCTTTGTATTTGTGTCGGCTGCAGAGAGAACAAATATCAAATCGGCTGCAAGAATAGTTGCTTTATCTTTTTATTTTTTTTGCAGGGGGTGGAATGTCCTCTTATCTTTTCTGGAAACGGCATCCCCACCCACCAAGCCCACAATTGCCAGAGGCTATGTTTATGCCTCTGTTTCGGACAAGGGAGTGAGTGACTTAAAAAAATTGGGTACTGTATCTGGTTTGGAGACCTGTCCGGTTTGCCGAGACTGAAGTTTTTAAACGAATCTCGCAGCAGTTCAGTTGGGCTGACCACGTGTAGGGATGTTTAGGATAGGATAGTAAAAAAACACCTTCCCCGCCTTCCTCCGAGCTCACTCTGTTGCATCTAACATAAGCTGCCGTGAGAATATTCTTTTTCGGCGTCACGCCGCGGTGGTAAACAGTAAAGTGGTGAAGAAAAAGGGATACAGTACTCTTATTTTTCAGAAACCGCGCGGAAAGCCCCTAAAAAAACTGAATCAAAGGGCCATGCACACTGTCAACTAAATATCAGAAACCAAATGCATCCTGGGGGCTGGCTGTTGCCAGTATATAATTACTTCAGCATCAGTTAATGTTGAGATAAATTTCCTCAAAGGTGTGAAGTTAACCTAATCTTTTGGAGGATTCCCCCCCCCCCGGCAGAAGTCAAGGGAGGGGCTGTTCAGTTTGGATTAAATCAGGCTTTTGTTAGTTTGATTAGATTACGTTTACGAAACGTAAAATATGTTGAAAAGCACAGGGGCGTGGATCTAAATTTTGAAGAAGACTTGAGTATACATTAGTTTATACAATAAATAGAGTAAAACAGCAAATTATGACGACGGAGCAAACCTCATCCTATGTGTATCTAAGTAGCAGCACGTCCCGGTGGAACTTGCTCTGGAGTAAAAGATTTTTTTAAAAAAACCAACAACTTTTAGGCTTGTGCAGATTGCACCCTACTTAAACTATGATACGCTCTGTTGTTTAGTATCCCGATTTTGATCGCAATCCGTAGACTTCTGTGAAAAACATGACGGCTCGGGGTTTCAGTGTGGTTGAAATGCATGAATTGACAGACGATGCCTGCGGTAATATAGAATTAACACCTCCCTCCCAACCGCAACAGAAGAAACTTTCTGTCGAAACCAACCAGTGCGTTTAGGACTGTGATATAATCAATCAAATCTCATGCCCACTTAGAAAACGAGGGTCCTCGTTCGTCTTGAAACATTGTTTAGGTTGATCATATATCAGAATTGTTTAAAATTAACCTGGAATGTATGTCTAACTACATTTGGTTGTCTGTGCAATTCACAAATAAAGAAATTAAACGGACAGATCTCAACAGTGCCCTGTTGTTTGTGTAGAATTTCAGGTTGATGAGAAGGGCTCTTAGCATCACAAGAATGTTTAATTTGACTCTCCTTACAGTTAGTATTCTGCGAAACAATTGCCAGATTAGTATAAAGCCATTTTTGCTTTTGCCTTTAGTATCTTGGGTTCAGTGAAACTTGTAAGAAACTGGAGATAGAGAAGAGGTTAACTTTTTTTTTTAAGTTTATACTGCAATCAATGTATTAATTTTTAAGATTCCCTTAAACAGTTTTTGGTCATTTTTGTTTTCAGATTCTACATTTCTTTGCCACTGCTTGACTTTCAAAGGCGAATTCAGCTCTTAGGTGTGGCTACAGCCAAATGAGCTTTAAATGCATCAAAGGAGGCACTCCTTGGTTCTCCAGTCTGACAGGTTATGTAAAAACCTGATCCATCTTTCTGTTTCCCATTTTGTCTCCAATACCTATGCCTTTTTTTTTTAAGCCCATCTGGCAGTGTTTTAGATGGATGTTGCTTCAAGTTAACATATTGCATCTATAGTGCTTAGGTTTTTCTCTTTTTAAAAAGAGTAAATAATGCTGGGTTTTAAGACTGCCTATCTCGTACACTGGGACGCGGGTGGCGCTGTGGGTAAAACCTCAGCGCCTAGGGCTTGCCGATCGCATGGTCGGCGGCTCGAATCCCCGCAGCGGGGTGAGCTCCCATCGTTCGGTCCCAGCTCCTGCCCACCTAGTAGTTCGAAAGCACTCTTAAGTGCAAGTAGATAAATAGGTACCGCTTTATAGCAGGAAGGTAAACGGCGTTTCCGTGTGCTGCGCTGGTGCCGGCTCGCCAGAGCAGCTTCGTCACGCTGGCCACGTGACCCGGAAGTGTCTCCAGACAGCGCTGGCACCGGCCTCTTAAGTGAGATGGGTGCACAACCCTAGAGTCGGACACGACTGGCCCGTACGGGCAGGGGTACCTTTACCTTTTTATCTCGTACACTGGGCCATCCAGCTCAGCCTACACTGACTAGCAGTGGCTCTCTAGGCTTTCAAACAGAGATCTCTTCTAGCCCCACCTGGAGATGCAGGTGAGTGAAATGGGGACCTTCTGCAAGCTACACAGAATCTCAGCCACTGAGCTCTGGACCTTCCCAAGCTGTAGTGCTGTTTCATTAAAAAATTTCTCTGCCTTATTCCACAGGAATGTGGGGATGACTAGGTCAGTTTACCCAGAAACAAAGGACATTGTGCACATGCTCAGATATAATGTTATGGGTCTCCAGGGGACAAGGATCCCCTAAAATTCCTCCGTGCCAGGTCCTCCCCATAATTTATGGCATTAAGTAAATGTGGGGTTTGATCAATGGATTTAGCAAGGCCTAAAAGATTTAAATAAATCAAGCCAGCTTCCTCAGGAGATTGGCTGAGAGAGGTGCTATCAGAGAACAAAGACAGGTGATGGCGGGGTCATTACCCTGACAAAGGTTGAGCTATTCAGCGTCAGACAAAGTGGAGTGGAGTTCGTCCTCCAGCTATGTGTTAGCAAGTACTGCAAAGGACAATAGCAGTTGTGTTTGGAGCGAAACTTTTTTAGGAAGAGGAAGAGAGGGCCAGAAATTCCATGAAGCACTGGCTGAAAACAGGAGCGGACTTGGGTGATCATTTGTAATATGGTGATAGAGAACTTCTCTGTTATGGATCTTCTCAATTTTGCACTCCCTCAGCTCAGCGCCCTGTGCAGGGGAACTGCGTGCACAGCAATGCCCTCGGTCTGGTGCTGCTGGGAGAAGCTGCACCCAGAGTCTGGAGAGCATGGCTGGCTTCTGCTCTGGAACCAAGCTTGCGTAAGGTGTGAAGGGAGCGACAAGAGACATCCTTGGAGTATATTGTTCTGCACTCCCTTTATAAAACTCAGGTGTACATATTTGTGAATAAACCATATTTCTTAAAGACACAACAGACTCCGCCTTGCCTTGCTCCAAAGCAACAAAAACCCTGCTGAAGCCAAGACCCTGGGAAACTTACTACTGCTTAGCAAAGATTGGGGTGGCCTGTAGCAATGCCAATCCAATTAACATCACTGTTTCTACCTATTCCCAGCACTAGTATTATGTTTCCATGCACAATGCAAAGTGCTGGTACTGACCTTTAATGCCCTAAACGGCCTCACCTGCATCGTTCAACCCGGACACTGAGGTCCAGCTTCGAGAGCCTTCTGGCAGTTCCCTCACTGCAAAGTTACAGGGAACCAGGCAGAGGGCCTTCTCAGTGGTGGCGCTTGCCTTGTGGAGCACCCTCCCATCAGATATCAAGGAAATAAGCAGCTATCTGACTTTTAGAAGATATCTGAAGGCAGTCCTGTTTAGGGAAGTTTTTAATGTTTGATGTTTTATTGTGTTTTTAATATTCAGTTGGGAGCCACAGGGTATAAATAATAAATTATTATTATTATTATCATTTTTATTATTACTAGTATTACTCTTTGTGTGTGTCATGTGCCTATGTATTTGTGCATGTGAATGCAGGGGAGCCGCATCTCGCAGTCCCATCAATGTGCATGGCTTGGAATGTAGTAATGTGGCATAGGGCTTCCTCTGTGGTGGCTTCCTGCTTGTGGAATTCGTTCCCCATGAAGATAAAGCTGTTTCCTTCATTGATGCCTTTTTTTTACCTTGAAACACATCTTCAGGCAACTCTCCATTTACATGTGCTCTATTTGTGCACAACAACACACACACGTGCAGTGCCGGGAACCTGGAAGTGAATCCCAGAAATGGAGGGTTATATCTCCTTTTGCATGAATGGAAGCACTTTCCATGTGGTTTGTGTATGGTTCTATTCTCTCTGTCAATTAGAAATGATTGCAGCCTAACAAAATATATACTTAAGATAGCAGTTCCAGGCATGCAGGACCGTCTTAAGCATATCTGGCGCTGTGGTGCAAAGCTCCCTCCGGTGGCCCCCCCCCCCGTTTCCCAGAGTTTTTTTAGGAAGGATGATGCTGCCGGTGGGGCTGGAGGAGGCAGGCAGCAGCTGGAGGGCGGCTCCTCTGGCGGGGAACAGGTGGAGGCTGGATGTGGTGCGTAGTAGCTCAACCGGCTGCTTCGTGTCATGGTGGCCACGGCAGACGGAGGCTCGGGGCGCAGTGCTGCTTCGATGCATCATGGCGGAGGCAGGCAAGGGCGGCGAGCTGATGCCGGGATGCGCCGCGTCCAGCCTCCGCCTCTTCCCTGGCACCCTCCAGAACTTGGTGCCCTGGCGCCCTGCACCACTAGCCTCTATGGGTAAGACGCCCCTGCAGGCACGCTTTTTTAATCCATGGGACTAATTGATGACTCCTGTGCTGTTTGGACAGGATGGGGCTTGGATGCACTGTTTTGTGATGACTGCAGTCCTACCTGGGTGGGCAGGGCCCAGAAGGTGGTTTTGGGGGACACCTGTTTGGCATGGGGTGCTATCAATAATATGCAGGAGACACTCAGGCCTATCTCTCTTTTCTATGTCATTCTAGAGATGCTGTGGAAACCAATGTCTGAGCATGGTGAGGTGCTGTTGGTCAACAGGGAAATCAGTGCAAGGTTACACGTGCAGCAGATGGAGTTGCAAAGTATTCACACTGAATGGCATTTGCAGTTTGAATGTGCCCCTGTATTGTATACTCCTGGACTGTTGGGCGTGGGCTGTGGCCAGCACTACTTTTGCCCAGTTTAAGTGAGTGTGCCAACTGTGCTCTTTCCTGCAAAAAAGCAGGCTTCACCACTGTGACTTATAGAGCCATAGAATCACAGAATTCCAGAGTTGGAAGGGACCCCGAGAGTCATCTAGTCCAACCCCCTGCAATGCAGGAATTCTGCCCACAACTGCCCACTAACCTTCTGGTTAACAGCCAGACACACTGCCTCATTGCACCTCATGTCGTGATCATATTCAGATTAGATTAATGCAATGTGCTTTAGGTGGGGCTGCCCCTGAAAAGTGTTTGAAACTTCAGTTGGTGCAAAATGATGCAGCCAGAGTGTTGCCTGGGGTTTGCTTTTGGGAACATATTAATCTGTTTTTGTTGAATCTGCACTGGGTTCCAGTAGTAGATTAGTATCCATAAAGTCCCAAGTAGTTTGGATCCAGGATATATATTAAAGATGGCGGAGCTCTGTCCTTTTCTGCATCAGCCCAACCTATTAGCTTCAGAAGCATAACAAATAGAGAAAAGAGTCAAATACTGTACTTTTATTTAATTTAAAAATCAGGGATAGAAGTTAATTTAAAATGCACCTTATATGACATGTCCTTCTTCCAAGGAGCTCAGAATGTCCTGCTTGGGGGCTATCCCGTTTTATTTTCAGATAAATCCTATGAAATAGCCTCATTTGACAGATTATGATTTGTCCTATGTCATCCGAAGAGCGTTGTGCCTAACTGAAGCTTTGAACTGAGATCTTTTCCATTTCATTGATGTCTATAGCCTCCAACTCAGTGGTATTCCATCCTCTCTCCCCTGGGTTTGTGTGTGTGTGTGTGGCTATGGGTGGTTATTGTGATGAGTTTGTCTTATGACTGGAGGCTTTGCATGGCTGCCTCATCACATGATTTCAGCTGCCATGCAATGAGCTTTGACTTATTTAAACCTCAAGCTCATATTGTTGGAATGTGCTGTCCAGTCCAGTAGCTGTTTCCAAAGTTCTAGCCCTAGATGCTATGGATTTTTCTGTTAAATTTATATTCAACTCTTATCTCACCCCAATCCAGTGCGTACCATTGAACAAATGTTGAGCTGAAAGCATATAAACATCCTTCTCCATTCTTCAATCATTCTGGAGCCCAGAATGTTCCCCAAAGTAGTGACTCTTGGAATGGCATACAAAAGATGAACCGGTTAAATCTGTAATGATACACTGGGCAAAGGAATTGGAGCACAACATTCAGACTGGGAATGGCTATGGAAAACGGATTTGCATGTTCTACGCTAAAAGAAAATTACATGAAAATGATGTACCGGTGGTATTTGACTCCTAGTAAGCTAGCAAAAATGTATAGAACAAGTACAAATACCTGCTGGAAATGTAAAGAAAAAGAAGTTACCTTTTATCATCTGCGGTGGTCATGCAAAGTTATAAAGACTTTCTGGGAAATGATATATAATGAATTAAAAAAAAAGTTTAAAATAACTTTTGTAAAAAAGGACTTTTTATTAGGAAGGGTAGGTACCGACATCCCAAAGGAACAGAAATGACACAGATGCTATTAGCCCAGAGATGGAATAAGACAAAGCCCCTACCAGAGAGGAATGGCAAATCAAGCTGAAATGGCAAAACTGATCGGAAAGCTCAGGGACGAATAATAATAATAATAATAATAATAATAATAATAATAATTTATACCCCGCCCTTCCCACTTCCAAAACTGGGCTCAGGATGGCTAACAACAAATTTAAAACACTTAATTGTAAAAGTAGCATAAAATACAGTATAAAAACATTAATAACAATAAAATTCAAGATTCAGAAATCAATTTAGGGGAAATAAGTATTAGATAATCCCCAGGGCAAAAACAAAGTAGTGTACAAAAACAAAGTAGTGACTTTAAAAAACAGTAACCCAGAACAGACACACTTTTTGGTCAATATCTAGTGAAACCTTATAAGTAGCAGAGAAAACCTGTTCTTTGGGTGACTTGGAATACTATCACTCATTGTGGCCAGGTGCTTGTAGTTGTTGCCAGCTACTCTGTCTGAGAATTATAGATAAAATCAGGTCCCAGAAAGGATGAAAAAAAATGTGTGAAATTAACAACCTCTACTGCAGCTTCTCAGGAAGCATAATTTTCTGGAAAGGACAGTGTTGACAATCAACAACATGGAAGACATATACACTTGGGTGGATATAGTGGACAACAAATTTAGAAGGTGGGAGCCAGTGTGGTGCAGTGGTTAAGAGCGGTACATTCGTAATCTGTGGAATCGGGTTCACATCTCTGCTCCTCCACATGCAGCTGCTGGGTGACCTTGGGCTAGTCACACTTCTTTGAAGTCTCTCAGCCCCGCTTACCTCACAGAGTGTTTGTTGTCCGGGGGGGGGGGGGGGGAAGGAGAACGTTAGCCGCTTTGAGACTCCTTCGGGTAGTGATAAAGCAGGATATCAAATCCAAACTCCTCTTTTTCTTTTAAGGTTTGGTGTAAACCTGTCCTAAAGAAGCTGGTTGCAGCCTGCTTGCTACCTGTGGCATGCCAGGCACTTGACAACTCCTCCATTTGCAATCTTAGGCAGACAGCAAAAACAGGAGGCTTATTGAGTGGCTGGTAGGCTGCATTTGGCTGGTGGGGTTTACATATATTAGGCCTGGTATAAACACAAATGGAATATGTGGAGGGAGGTCTTTACCTGATTCTCATGACATTTAGATCCAGAAGCTAAGACCATCTACTAATCTTCTCCACTTAAGCCAGCTGCTAAAAGCAAGCAGATATCGAGTCACTAGATCTTGGAGGCTTGATTTTAAGCTGGTACATTCTGGTGCCCCTAAGGTTTGGGGGGCCCTGGGCAAGAAAGTCATTTGGGCCCCCTTAAAGGAATGAAAGCAAGTCAGGCATAAAATTTCACTTGATTTTTTACATGAAACTGCAATGGAAATACAATTGTATCGTAATACATTCATTGTGGTCAATTTTTAATACAACTGGAGTGGAGAATATTATGAGTTTGTGGATGCTAGACATCTCTAATTTGCTGGGTCTAGTAGCTGTTAGAATTTAATTAAAGCTAGGGTGTTAAAACTAGATGCCAGACACGTATGAAGTTGTGTACGAGATACTTCTGATTCCCCTAGAATTAGCAAGTGTCCAAAGCTAATTAAGCCAGGCTATTCTCCTGTGTTGAAGTGGTAGCATGGTGGATGAGCCATTAATACGACAAAGGATCAAAAGGTGCTTGGTGTGAGATGGCAAATGGGTGGGACCTTTCCCCCAACAGATAAAGCCAAAACGTGGGAGTAGCAGTGTTGGGAGTTATGTGACCAGGAGAAGTGAAGTAGCAGGCAGGGCATGATGTCTGATGTCTGTTTGGATCCAAGGCTGCACCTATAGGAGAAGCAAGACCCTCTTGGAGTGTTAATGCTGTGAACCCCTCCATCGTAGGCTCAGTTTGTATATATGTATAAATATACTATAGATCACAAAGACACCACAGTCTCTTATGTGCCTTGTTCCCAAAATGAAACATGGACCCTGAACAAAGCACCTGGAACCCCTGGAATTTTGCACAGCTCAGAGATTGGGGTGGTGTGCAACACTGGTGTCAGAAGTCGGGATTCGTGTTTTCTGGAAGAGGGCCCCTGAGTGAGGTATGCCTGAATCAAGATGGAGGGAGACTGTGTGCAAGAATACATTATCTAATACTACTCTGTAAATACACAGATACAAGTCATAAACAAAAAGAAACAAATTGTTATGTCGAGGAAACCCTAAAAATCTAAAAAAAATCTAAAAGCTTATTATATAATATCATGGTAGGAGGAACATATGGTAGTCAGATCACTGATAAATAATGGTATAATGATTGATCACTTAAAAGTAGATTCTCTAGTACCCTGTTTAATGAAATGAGCTGTTTTGAGCCTCCTTGGAAGCAAAGTCCTCAGTCAATCCACTGTATTTGCAGCCTCTCCCAAGTTTATGTTCAACTGAAATCCTGCTGAGAGTGACTGACCATAAAGGAGGCAAGCAGGATTTTGTACAAGACTTAGGGGCTCCCTAAAGTGTGGGGTGCTGGGCAGTTGTCGAACACCCCACCAAGCCTCCACTGTTGGTTCCATCCACCTGCTGACATGTTGATCTACTCTGGCTATCAGGAAAGCAGGCAAGTCCTTTTGGGTTTGCGCCTGCGTTTCTTCTTCTTCATGGTACTCAAGGCTGCTCTGGAAGCCTCTGTGAATATGTCGATGATGTTCTCATGGAAACGAGCTGAGCACTCAAGGTAGGCAACTGCATGGAGATTCCGGGCCAAAGTCTCTCCCTATAAAGGTGTGTGTGGAGGGGGAAAGAGGAGAAGAAGAGAATGTCATCAGCATCATCATCATAAATTTATATTTATACCCCAGCCACTCTGGGTGGCTCCCAACAGATGATTATTACTACTACTACTACTACTACTACTACTACGATAAAACATCAAACATTAAAAACTTCCCTAAATAGGGCTGCCTTCAGATGTCTTCTAAAAGTCAGATAGTTGCTTTTCCCCTTGACATCTGATGGGATAGCGTTCCACGGGGCAGGTGTCACTACCCAGAAGGCCCTCTGCCTGGTTCCCTGTAGCTTCACTTCTCGCAGTGAAGGAACTGCCAGAAGACCCTCAGAGCTGGACCTCAGTGTCTGGGCTGAACAATGCGGATAGAGATGCTCCTTCAGGTATACTGGGCCGAGGCCATTTAGGGCTTTAAAGGTCAGCACCAACACTTTGAATTGTACATCATAGATCTTGTTAGGGAAAGGGAGGAGAGCGAAGACCCTACCGAAAGGAAAATAAGGGGTGGTCCATGACATTTTACTTCCTGAAACAGAAAATCCACACTGAATCCCAGAGTAAGAAATTTTCTGCCCTTTTGTGACAAGACAAAACCTGGTGCCTGGATTTGACCATCTCAGTGGTGGGGCTGCTCCTGCTCAATAAACTTCTATTAGGAAGAAATTCCTTTGCATTGCAAACACATATTTTAACTAATATTTGATTGCAACTCCTCATTACCAGCACCTGGCAAGGATGGGGCTCTGGCAAGAATGACCATGTGGGCAGAAGTAAAAACAACAACATGTCTGCTGTGTCCCAGAGACATGTCTGTGGGATTCATATTGTTTAGTGTGGAAGTCCATCAGTGCTGACTCTTGCCCGTGTGAGGCTGGTGCAGAGGAGCTATCTGCTGATTGTATTACCTTCTGATATGTGATGGGCTCTAGATGGTCCTGATGCAACCTCCTTAGCAGAACCTTGTCCTTTCTTAGGTCTGTCTTGCATCCAACAAGCAGGAGTGGAATCCCTCTGCAGAAATGGTTCACTTCAGGGTACCACTAAAAGGGGACACACACACACACACACACAGAGAGAGGGGGGGGGAGAGAGTAAGTACTGGGGCTGGATCCTGATATATAAATGAGCAGAGAAATTAACAGAGGTTTTTCTGAAGAACCACAACTTAAAATGTTTAGTTTGTTCACTATATTAACGAAAATGAATTGTTTCCTTAAATAAGGCACCCACATCTGCTAAATGATGCCTTTCCTATTTACTACTTCCCCTCTTTCAATGCTTCAGGAATGCTGTAGTGACCTTCTCTGGTAATGTTTGTGTGTGTGCATGCCAACTTGGCGTACCAATTTGATTATACCACACACACACACAGGAAATTTGTGTGCTTAATCGATGCTAGGGTACAACTGGACGCCATTTTGAATCAAGATGGTGGACTGGAGCTTTCAAGACGACACTAATTTTTTTTGGTATCTTAAAATTCCTGAGCAATGTGGGGTGCAAATCTGCAGATTATATCTACATCTATCTATCATATCACATTATTCTTATATCACCTATTCCAAAGACCCCAGAGGCAGCTATTCTTACCGAGTTCATAGATAGCCTTGACTTAGTTACTGCATAGCCTTTTTTTTTTACCTTTGTGAGGATGTTGTTGAAGCTGGCAGGGCTGGTGACATCATAGCACATGATAACTGCATGAGCCCCATTATAGGAGAGGGGGCGGAGCCTGTCGTAATCGTCCTGCCCTAGGTGGAGTGGAGACAAAGTTGTATGCATTGCTTTCACCTCTATAGCGCAATATGCAAATGCTCCTTGCCGAGGACAAATGCTTTTTAATAAATATCCCCCTTTCATGTTGCATTTCACTGTCCAAAATATTAACAACTATGTTGGTGTAATTTTGGGGGGGGGGGAATGGGTGAAATTGCACTAAATGCTTTGGCCGTGTTCTGAACTGCACATCCTCTATGACTGGGTTCTGCTTAGAGAAGGAGCCAGGTGGTTAGAAACGGTCCAAGGATAAATGCCTAAAGCACAACTCGCCCACCGTCCCTTTCTCTAAGGAACATGTGTATGTGCAGTAGGGTGGTGTTGGTGGTATAAAGCCAAGACTGCTTTTGCTAGCAGTGTGAGGTGTTCACTGCTCAGTGCAAAGCATAAATGTCGTGAAACTGAAGGTTACATGCTATAGCATGGTGAGCTAGCATGGTGAGCTACCATGGCAAAGTGCTAGTGGATCTCTCTGTCAATTTGTATCTTTGAAATGTTTATTTCTAAGACCAGAATAATTGTATTTTATAGTAGATTAGTTCATGATGTACCAGCATCAGTTAACGTAGCTAAGCATGTTTATGCTTGTCTTGTGCCATGAGACAATAAACGCTTTATACAGTGGTACCTCGGGTTACATACGCTTCAGGTTACATACGCTTCAGGTTACAGACTTCGCTAACCCAGAAATAGTGCTTCAGGTTAAGAACTTTGCTTCAGGATGAGAACAGAAATCGTGCTCCGGTGGCGTGGCGGCAGCAGGAGGCCCCATTAGCTAAAGTGGTGCTTCAGGTTAAGAACAGTTTCAGGTTAAGTACAGACCTCTGGAAGGAATTAAGTACTTAACCTGAGGTACCACTGTACTTTGAACTGAACTGAGTGAGAAAGGAGTTGTCTTAACCGGGAACTCTGGACATGGCCGTCTACTGGAAAGCAGGAAGACTCTGAATGTTGTGCTGGAAGAATCTGCTGGAGCTACGCATACTCTGCCGATCACACTAGTCAAAGTGTGGTGTTGTATCAACAACAGATGGTTGGACCCGAGTCTAACAGGTTATGGGCCACCTGGCTTCTACAAGTCCACCAGGCTAGACCTTTTTTAATCAGAGGATTTCAATTCAGCCTTTCTACCGCAAGATTGCATGGTTAGCATGGAGACAGGTTCCTACTGAAAATGAAATTTTAAATGGAATGTTTGAGCCATTAACATCTGATTAATTTATACTTAAGCAAGCCAAAAATGCCACCACTTGCATTTCCTTAGGGGAATATTGCTGCATTGCATTCTAACTTGTTAATCTTATCATCCTTATCACTTAAAAGATACCTTCATAATAAGCACATGTGCCTGAGGGCAGGGAGTGGAGTGAGGGAGGCTTTCCCTTTTGTCTTCCCTCAGAAACCTGTCTCAGATAACCCACTTAAGCCCTGCTTGGCTACTCTGGAAATTCAGAATACGACTTCTAACAGAACAGATTTCCAGTATTCACAGGAAAGTTCTCTTCCTCATTATTGGGGCTGTGTACGCACTATACTTTTAAAGCACAGCTGAAGCACATTCTTTCTTTCAAAAAGTTTCAGCCGCTGTAGTTTACCCCTCGCAGAACTACAATCTCCAGCAGCTCTAAACCAACTACAATACCTAGAATTCTTTGCGGGGGAGGGGGATGTGCTTTCAATTAACAGGAGAGGTATTGTGTGTGCAAATTTGGTTGGGCTGCCACCTACTGGAAGGAAACATTTCCACACCCTTATAGCTTGGGGGGATTTAGTCACAAACCAGGATCCAGTCATAGATCGGCGCATTCAGGTTGTGCAGTTACAGCTGATTGGGAGCTCTTGCTCAAGAAACCAACTTCCCCAAAAGACTGACATTTTTGCGAGAAGAAAAGTGATCAGAAAATGCACTGGAAAGTTGGCGGGGGGGGGGGTGTGACACCTGCCTTGATGCAATGTCATTTAACCTCCCTACAAAGGAATCAGAACTGGTTGGCATCCGTCTGCCTTGGGAGAAAATGGAGGGTTGAAGGCTCCTTAAATGGCCAAGGTCATCTAACCTCCCTTCAACAAATCAGGAAAATGCTCAGTAAGGTTTCCAGGAAGCTGTACCATGAAAATATGGAATTTTGGAAGTAAGAGTAAATAAATAAGCCCTCCAAATATTAAGATACGTTTTATTTACATGTTTAAGTTCAACTTCTGTTCTGTTTTCTACTTTACATTAAAAAACAGAGAATTTCTTTTGAAGAAATATTCCACATACTGTATTCTTTAACCAGAGTTTTCATCCTTATTTTCCCAATGCAGTTTGGGGACATGAGGCTATTTCCACCTATGTGAGTAATATTTACTACCTGTGTGACATTTTGGGGAAGGGGGTTCCACCCAAGCATTTTAACAATCTATTGATACTGCCTCCTTGAACGAAAATCTCTGTCAGTGAGGTTGTAGCATCTGTAACACCTCACTCAAGTTTAATTTAGGTTTAGTTTGTTTGATGTATGTATCGCGTCACACAACCAAAAGGAGTCTCACCAGCAACACAGAAAACGTAGCGTATGATCATTTAAAAGAATGAAAATACACTGAAAGCAGGGATTTTCCGGCTGCTATGACTGGTGTTCCTATTAAAGCCCTGACTGACACAAGTGCTTTACAGAGCTCGCTTGGCACCTTGGTATGCTCCTAAATCGGGGTCAGGGCTTATGCCCTAAGCCCTGCCCTCCCCCGCTCCCCATCTAGCCCATGGTAAGAAATGTACTATTGCAAAGGGGAAAGCACATTTTGATATAACTGTCTAGTTGACATAGCGAAATCAATTGTCCTCATGAAAGTGCAACCCTACTTTCCAACCAACAGATCTCAGTGGCCACAATGAATATGCAGAAATCTGTGTCATACCTAGCTTTCTTCTGGTTGATGATGCTTCTATGACTTGACAGTACACCCATTCTCAGCATAATATGACCCAATAATATGACACCTTCCAATGTGACTGTCCGTAACCCTTCCCTTCAGCTACCCTGACGCACACACCTGCTGTATCCCAGAGACTGATATTCACTTGCTTGTCGTTGATGTGGAAGGGGGCTGAATATTTCTCAAATACTGTTGGGATGTAAACCTAGAAGAAGAGGAAGGTGAGAAAGAGATGTTTTTGCCTTGTCTGTGAGAAAGGACCGTTTTGTATTCTATCTCCATTCCAACATTTTTTCTTCAAGATACTATCGTGCATCTCTTTCCTCAACATTTTGCTCAAATGAGCCTTTGCTCAATGTCAGGAGCAGATGGCCTGGTGGGGCACTGCCACTCACCTGACCTCTGGTCAGCCACATTGTTGCTGCTCACTGGGAGGTGCAGAGGAGAGATTGGTGCAGTGCAAATGCGCCGGCAGGAGCACAAGATTGTCTCTGCTTCTGTGTTTGCACCACACTGGCCTCACTCCTCCCTTTCTACTTCCCAGTAAGCAGCATGAAAAGTCTGGCGGTCAGGTGAGCACAGCCACCCCACCGCACCATCTGCTACTGATCCATGTACTGTATTTGCTGCCAGGTGGGCTTACCTTTTGAGAACACCAGAGGTGACTGCTCCATTAAGAAGAATGTGGCAGTGACCCATCACCCTCAGTCTGTTCTCAGTCAGTTCCCACCTGCCTCCCACCTGTGCTTACAAACAGCCATTGGGGTGGACCTGGTTATCAGATTTCTCCTCCTTAGCCTCAGGGTTGCTCTGGTGCAACTCAGCAAAGAGGAGGATGGGGGCAGAACTAGAATCAGTCGGGTCTCCCTGTCCTTGATTCTGGCTCCACCTATTTTTGGTCCTCCTGCCCAACCACCCCTAGTGGGCACCACTGGAGAATGCACACCAGACAAATTCTTCTTTTGTATAAGAAGAATTTAGTATTGGCAACTAAATAAATGGGTTTTGTTTGTGAAAGGAAGTTTGGTGACACTGACCAGTAGTACTCTTAGTCACAGCTTGAGTTTCCCCTACTGAACTTGTTCCAGTGAAGTACCAAGGGTCCCATTACCCACGACTCCAAGGAGATGGTGAGAGAAGCCTGCTTACCTTGTTTTTGTTGGTAGAATTTACCATGTTAGATCAGGGTGGGGGAAACTCAGGCCTGAGACCAAAGTTGACACCCCCAGCCTCTCTGTCTGCCCCTTAGGACTCTCCCCAGGCCATACATAAATGTATAAAACTAATAAATTTAATTAATTAAACACACCCTTTCCCCAAACCCCACCCTGTCACCAGTCCCACTTTCCTTGGGTAGTTTTGCCAGACTGGAATGTGTCCTTAAGCCCCGATGATGCCTTTTCCTTGCCTGGGTGGTTGACAGAGAGGGATGGGTGAGTGTAGCCTCCTGCACAAAGCTAGTATTTACATTAATTGCTCCACCCACAATTGCCTCTGGCCCTGCTCATTTTTGTCATGTGGTGTCATGGACTGGTTGGACGCAGAGTGGTGGGAGGCTCCAGCTGGGGAACCCCCAAGGGAATTCCCAAAGGAAGAAGGCTCAGAGCCAGGGAATTGGTGTTGGGATCATGATTAGTAGTCAGAGGGAGAAGAGGGAGCAGACTGGAAGGAGGAGGTGCCGGAAGTTGAAGTGGTAACAGGCTTTAGTGAGCAGGAAGAGACTGTGGCAGAGAGCAGTCTAGAGGCAGAAGCAGAGGCAGGAGGGGGGGCAAGAGGCAGAGTGGAGGCAGGCTGCTGAAGAAGCCAGGGGGTCTCCCCCTCCTGTTGCGACAATCTCCCCTCCGCCCTGGACTTCCAGAACCCACAGAGGCATGAAGAGGGTGGAGCAATGAGAGACGAGACAAATGAGCTTCAGAGAGTTTGGGAACGAACGTGGGGAGGAGGAGCCTTAAAGAGTGGTGTGAAGGCAGGGACCTTTAGTCCTTGCAATTGCCTCATTGGGGCAAGACCTACTGGGAAGGGTAGCTGTGCTCACTAGGGCTGAGCCATTTTTCTTTGAATAAAGGCTTCACTGACATCTTGTGAGTCATTGCTGACCTGACCCTGATACCCACTCTTACATGTGGCCCCTGGAAGGTTACCTAGAATGGTAAAGGGACGCGGGTGGTGCTGTAGCCTAAACCACTGAGCCTCTTGGGCTTGTGGTTCTAATCCCTGTGATGGGGTGAGCTCCCGTTGCTCTGTCCCGGCTCCTGCCCACCTAGCAGTTCGAAAGCACACCAGTGCAAGTAGATAAATAGGTACCGCTATGGCGGGAAGGTAAATGGTATTTCCACGTGCTCTGGTTTCTGTCACTGTCCCGTTCCGCCAGAAGTGGTTTAGTCATGCTGGCCACATGACCTGGAAAACCGTCTGTGGACCAATGCTGGCTCCCTTGACCTGAAAGTGAGATGAGCGCCGCAACTCCATAGTCACCTTTGACTGGACTTAACTGTCCAGGGGTTCTTTACCTTACCTAGAATGGAATGTAACCCTTGAGTTGAAAAAGGTTTCCCTACCACCCCTATTCTAGAGGTTCCCAGAATGATAACCTCAGGGCAGTAAAAACAGCAACAACCCAAACCCACTTTGAAGGTTGGACAGAATGCATGGACAGTTTGCCTTGGACAGGATATAGTATGGCAAATCACAAGCATATTATTGGTGGTAGCAATCCTGTGAATAGAGAGGGCGTACCTTGGGGAAGTCTCCTTTTGCAAAGACCATGAGCAGTGATGTCTTTCCGCAGCCTCCATCTCCTACGACAACAACTTTGATCTCAGGGATTCCTGGAGTCTCCCGGTTGGCACCTAACTGGTCTGGAGTCTCTAAACCTCTTTGCATCTCTACCAGCCCCCAGGGCCCTACAAAGGGGTATCTTTTGCACTGATCCAAGGAAACGGCAGATGAGATAACTTCTTTTCTCGGACAGTTGTATAACAGGGCTCTTCCACGCCGAGATCTGCAGGTTGACTCTTTTCTTTGCTGTGGATTTAAAAATCAAGGCTCACAGCAGAAGGTCAGTGGGAGAGAGTGGCCAAGGGTGAATGTGGAACAGCAGGTGTGTCTGGAATGTGAAAGGATTGGTTGGCAGAGGGTGGAGATTGTAAACAGGGACACTTTCCCAGAAGCATCCACCCTCAGGGTGATGACGAATAGAATGGAAGATAGGGAAATTCACATATCGGCAAAGTGCTTTTCAAACAGTTCACCAAGCAAGGAAGCTGGGGGCATCACCCATGTATCGATTAAACACTGTTAAATCCTGTTCATGCCCATATCTTACATACATTCAGGACTACACATGTGCACAGGTGTAGCACACAATGGTATACTCAACAAAATCCACAGAGGAACAGAAGTGATATAGATA
Source organism: Podarcis tiliguerta (assembly GCF_965153285.1). NCBI lineage: Eukaryota > Metazoa > Chordata > Lepidosauria > Squamata > Lacertidae > Podarcis > Podarcis tiliguerta. Next base: position 54,115,923 of record NC_139534.1, read on the forward strand.
AAAGCACACACTTTGTGTAGTTGTGTACCATCTCATTTGATCCTTGTTCTGATGCCAGTGTAAAAATGCATGCATACTCCGTTATGGACACACAAACACAGCCAACAGTGCATGTGCAAATTTATATACAGACACATGTGCCACCTGCACAGAGTTAATTGAATATTCAAATTTAAATCTTCACCAGCGCTTTGACACCACATAAGTCTTTTTATCTGTTATAAATTTGAGGGAGCATCTGGTTGCTTTCTATTTCCCTAGGAGGGAACTTACTTTGGCAGGCTGGGCAGCAGTTAAATACACAGGCAGGACCTATGAAGGAGCCTATGGAAATGGTGGTGTGTCCATTTCCAAAGAGCTCATTCCTCTGTATGATGGAGACTGTGGCCAGAGAAGATTGGCTTCTGGTTTATACCTGCTCAGCCCTTGCCTACTACTTTGAGTTGAATATGAATGAACTGCTTTGTTCAAATTAATGGGCCATTAACCAGTCACCTCTTTGTTGCTCCCAAGAAGTGTTCTTTTTCTCTCTAAGCACAGAGGCTCTGATCCTCCAACCTCTTCCCTTGAAGAAATGGAATAAAATAATGCTCTGTTTAAAAGTCACAGCCAATGGGTGATCACCAACTAAGTCATATTCAGAGTAAGGTAAAGGTAAAGGGACCCCTGACCATTAGGTCCAGTCTAAGTGCATATTCAGAATATTCAGAATATGCACTAAGTGCATATTCAGAGTAGACCCACTGAAATCAATGCATGTCAGTTCCTTGAGCCTGTTGATTTTAGTGTCGCTCTTCTGACTGGGAGTAGCACAGAATATCACCAGGGTTTCAGAGGGAAGGAGGACTTCAAAAGAAAAGGCCATCAGTCAGATTGCACCCTACTTGCCTTCCATAAGAAGCTTTACAAAGGTAAAGCTTTGTAAATTGACACCTGTCTATGAACACAATTACTTAATTCACTGATGAAATAAGGGTTGCTAGGTGTGGGCTTCTATAGCAGGGGTCAGCAAACTTACTGCACCTCAGGCTGGTGTCTCCAGCGCCCATCACGCTGCGGGCCGGAGGGCGGGGAAGCGTGTGCCCATACGCATGCGCACACACTATTTCTGGCACGCCTCCGGGTTGGAGGAGCACTGGAAATAGCTTGTGCGCATGTGCACGGGCCTCCTCCGACCCAGATGTGCACCGGAAATAACACTTGCGCACAAGCTGTTTCTGGTGCTCCTCCGACCCAGAAGTGGGCAGCCGCGCAGCGCTGCGCCGGTAAGAGCAGGCGGCAGCAGCCGGTGGCGGGGGCCGCTGCGGGCCAGATAAACGAGTCCCTCCGGCCTTATTTGGCCCGTGGACCTTAGTTTGGGGACCCCTGTTCTATAGCTTTATAGGTGCATGGAAATAGTTGTGTCTGGTGAAATTTTGCCTTTGCTGCAATTCTTAAAATCATAGGTATTCTTTGAAGACTAGAACAACAAGAGAGACATTTTACCTGACCCTTGAAGACCAGCTTAAGTGCACAGAAATGCAGCTGAGGAAGCTCCCTCCATTCATATCCACGGCAGATATACCTTCACTTGCTATGTTGCTGTGTGTCAGACTGTTAAGTGTGCACGCAAGGGGGGGGAATTAAAGTAACAGCATGGTACTCCTAAGAGGTGGGCAAAATAGGTTCGTGACCACAGCACATCCACTTGATATACATTTGAACCCCCTCCCCTTTGATTAGGTTCGCCACACCTTTTCCAGCATAGCCAATGGTCAGGGATGGATGGTCTGCTCAGAAACCATCTTTCTTATGCAGTTATGTATTCACTGGGAGGACAGATTATTCAGAATCAAGAAAGGTTGCCACACTGGGGCAGAGAGATGTTGCACTTCCCTTTGAAGCAGTGGCGTAGCTTGGGGGGTGCAGGGGGGGGCGGCTGCACCGGGCGCAACATCTGGGGGTGAGGGTTAGGGGGCGCAAATCCACAGGTTAGGGGGCGCAAATCCACGGGTTAGGGGGCGCAAATTACTTGCCTTGCCCCGGGTGCTGACAACCCATGCTACGCCACTGCTTTGAAGTTACAGTTTGAGATAGCAGGAGATCCTGTCGATGGAGCTTCTCTTGCCTTGATTCTCCACCAATTTTTTTGCCCACCCTTCTCCCTTGCCTTAAGTGGGACAGAATAGGAATGCAGCTCGTAGGAGAGGAATATGATCGAGGGGAACAATGGTGAACCTGGACAATCTTGCAGCCTCTAGCCTTTGAAACAGCAACACAATATCTCCTGGTTGCAACTTGCCAAGCATAAAATCGATTCATACCAACAGTTCCTTTATAGTCACCCAAAACAATCAGGACAACCAAAGTCCAAGGTAGAATGTGCAGTGACTCACACTAGCTCAGTGTAACTTATCTGATACTAAGACTATGAGTCCTGCCCACTCACCACATATTGAATGGCAAGACCAATATTTCCTCTCTACTCATCAGCTTCAGAATGGGGAGAATACTAAGCTGCTCTTCAGAGTGGCAAATGAAACCTTCAGTTGAATGGCTGTGCACTCTGGAGACATTGAGGCAACACAGTCCTAAAAAGTTTTATTAATAGCTCCCAGCCGAGCTGAAGATCCTTAAGAGATTCTTTCTCTGGGATGTTGCTGCCATCATGTGGTCATAAAATTCCTTGTGCTTTTTGTTATCTTGTTATCTAAAGTCCGTAAGTTAAACCATCTGATGTTGAAAGGGCTAGTAATTTTTTGTTTCTGTAACTTTCAAATATTCATATTTTATATGTAATAAAATAATTAAAATTTAGCAAAATAATGTTACTACCCCCACTCCCAATACTAATAATTCTTTTTAGGGACTGTGAACATAACAACTCAAATTTGTTTTGTATGTATGTTTAATTTTTATTCAGTTGTATTTCCTTCCTTTTTTCTTATCTGTTATTGAAGTGTATGTGCTTTCTAGAATAGAATAGAATAGAATAGAGCCCTTAACAGCTTCGGCCCAGTTTACTTCAGAGTGAGTTTCCTTCTTTTGGCTAATATGGACTTAAAGGGAGGTTTAGACCACATTCTAGTCCATTGGGTGGGGTTGATTTCATAGCCTATGTCATGCTCCCATTGTTCTTAGATTGCGTCATGTGGGGTTGCAGGATTTTGGAGCAGTACTTTGTATATTGTGGATACCATCCCTTTGCCGTGTCCCTCTGCTGTCAGGAGAAGTTTTTCGAAGGTGGTCAAGGGCCTAGTGGCTGCTGATTTTACTACTGGATTGTTTAAGAAGGCGTGTAGTTGATGGTGTGTTAGCCAAGATATTTGGGTGTCCCTAATTTGTCTTGTATTTCTTGTGTTGGTGTGGGTTTGTTGTTTTTGTAGAAGTCTTTTAGACAATAGTTTCCTGATACCCTCCTACCTCTCTCTCTTGGTGTCGGCAGTGGCCATGGCTGTGGCAGTAAGCTGGTGCTTGGCTGTGTGGGGACGACTCCTTTTTGCTTTTTGCTTTCTGTTTTCTGTTTGGTTCCAGAGGCCTCGGAGCTGGGCTGTCAGTGGGGTGCTCCCGGTCCCAGCGCACTCAAGGCCACCATAGGGGAACTAGGGCCTCCCCACAGCCTCCCTGGTTGTTGTGTTCGGCACCCCTGGTCCCCCCCAATTGCGGTGGTAGCAGTGTTGGTAGTGTGGGGGCCAGCCAGCCAATGCTGTTGGTGCAGGTCGTCCTCAGGAGCTCTGTGCAGCTGTGGCATTGGCCATCTTGCCTTGCCGGAAGTCCCCATTGTCTCTTCAGGTTGCGTTTTCTACAGATCTGTTACATCATGTAAGCCACTTTGAAGAGTTCTGCTCATAAAAGTTGTCCATACATATTTTTAGATAAACAAAATAAAGGCTCTGCAGCAATAAATACGATCACATTTAAAGTGCTTCAACTGGTGTACCTGACGAACACAGATTTCCCCCTGGAAACTGTATAAAACAGAGCCACATGATGGCAGCAAAGGCTTGAGCATGACTGATTTCATCAGAGCTCTAGGTCAGTGTTTTTCAACCTTTTTTGGGCAAAGGCACACTTGTTTCATGAAAAAAATCACAAGGCACACCACCATTAGAAAATGTTAAAAAAATTAACTCTGTGCCTATATTGACTATATATAAAATAATTCTCTTGAATAGGAATCAAATAAACACAAAGAAAGTATTTTATAATTAATTTATTATGAAATAGTAAGTAAACAGAAATATGAAAAATTATAAAATACTTTATAGGCCACTGAATACTTTATTCAGTGCGCAACCTGGAATAGGCAGGCACAAGTGATGGAATAGGCATGGCACAGGTGATGGTACAGGCATGGCACAGGTGATGGAATAGGCATGGCACAGATGGTATAGGCATGAGGAGGAGGAGGACTGACAGGAGGACTCACTTACCGGGCTGCTGCTGCTGCACAGGGCTGGACTCACTCGTCTCTCTTCCGAGACCCGACCGTGACCGACTGGTTCCATATGACCTCCTCACCTCACGCTGCACCTGCGGCCTGGTCTGGATCCGGATGCGGTCTCTCTGCAGTGCCGACTCCCGCCGAGTCCTGGTCTCCGTCCGTCTCCTCCTGCTCCGGTCCTCCTGGTGACTCGAGTCGCGGCATCTTCTTCTCTCCGCTGCTGCGCACACTGTGCTCGGGCGGGAAGGAAGTCGGAAGATGATATCCTACTGTGATAGGTCCAGGCTGGAGTCTGGACCAATCACAGCCCGGACATCAGAAAACTGGAGAGTGTCCCCCTGAGGAGCGCCAATCGGCGCCCCTGCTGGCCGAGGGTGGGGTCAAAAACCCCACCCCCCCATACCCAGGACACAGTCCGGCGCCTGCCTAGTGGGCGAAAATTTGACTTTTTTTTTTTTAAAAAAAAATCTTTCGAATTTTTCAATTTTTCCCACGGCACACCAGGCAACATCTCGCGGCACACTAGTGTGCTGCGGAACAGTGGTTGAAAAACACTGCTCTAGGTATACTATGGGGATCCAGGCATCTCTCCTGAAGGCAACACTTCTGCTGTGGAGGTATCCCATTTTCTCAGCAGTGAAATTGCAATATTTTCAGGACTATGAGCACTCTGCCATTATTATTTATTATTCATTCAATTTATATACCATCCTATACCCAGAGGTCTCAGGGTGGTTCACAGAATAAAATCAAAATATAAAACCACAAAATACATAATTAAAATAAAAACAACAACCCAAAAGGGCATAGGATCCTCACAACATTTAAAGTAAGACAAGTAACAAACCTAGACAGGAGCCACTCATTGGAAAGACCATGACCTCTGAAATGTTCGCAGCAATATTTATTGGCAACCAAATTGGTCAGGTGCCTTTCTGATACAAAGACAAAAATAGTTTTGAAATAGGAGTGGGAAGGGAAATGCCATAATCCCATGCCCTTGCACAAGAAAAGCTGAACACTGTTACCTACAGAAACTATGCAAATTAAAATACTTTAAAATACTCCAGGATGTAATAATGAAGGTATTCCAGGAAGTAGTTTATTGGCAGATAAATACATAGATGGACAGATAGAGAATCTCTGCAGTGACCTCGGTGGCTTTTGGTCCCATTTATTACCAGATGCTTCTGGACAATCTATGTGGGCAAGAGTGGCAGGCAGTGAAATTTTTCATAGGGGATCAGTTAGGGCCAGAGGCGCCAGCTTGCGATGGCTGTTGGGAAGGGGGCCAACATCATGTGCATGATCATTGTGCCTCCCTCCCGAAGCCAGGCACAAGCTTCCAGGGCTCTGAAACAATGCTGTAGCCCTTCTGTCTCCTTCCCAAAGCCAGACTTGTAGGTGCCTCTTTACACTGCCCCACAGGGCCCTGGGAAGCAGCCCCTGGCCAGCTTCAGAGGCACCATTTGCCTGAGGAGCTTGTAGCCAGGGCTGCTGCAACAAACAGCTGTGCAAGCCTTTGGGAGGCAGAGATGCAAGGAGGGAAGGAAAGAGGGACAGAGGCCAGTGTTGCCCACGGCACCCCTGACCATTGTTCAAGGCACCCCACTGATTTAGGGGATTAGCCTAGTCCTCCTGATCCACTGGCCGCACACCACTGGTGGGCAGATTTTCAGTGGTCCTACTCCTATTTCACAGAGCTGTCTTACGAGATTTCGCCTTTCTTTCTGTCAGAGTGTTCCAACTTGTAACCTCCCTTTCTTGCTTGACGTGAAACTGCTTGGAGAGGGAATGCGGGGGTTGGTGTGTGGTGTTGTTTTTATTCTGACAACACCCAGTTCCAATTTTCATTTTCTTCATAAGTAACCCCAGATGAATCAACAAGCCCACACCTCCCCTATTTCTTTCTAGACACAGATTGTTCAAACGGTCTCAGTCCCGAAACCAGGCAGGAAATCTGTTTGGAATGGGTCCAGAAAGCCTAATTTAGAAATGTCTAGAAGTAATCAGTCACTGCTCACTGTTAGAGGATCTGTCAATCTTCGTTTCTCTCAATTTCTCATTTTTCCTATTCAGTTTTCCACATTCTCACATGTGAATTTTTTTTTTTTAAATCCTCATGAATATTCATTTGCATTTTAGTGCAAACTAAATATACACATTTGCATGCAATTTTGCCTAACACACACAATTTTGCAAAGCAATTTCCTGCGATATAAAACATCCCTGCATGTTATTTTCATGTATATATGCATTTCTATGCACACTTCACCCCAGTAAATGCATTTTTGTACACATTACTTCGCCAAGAAGAAAGAGAGTAAGAAGGCAAAGGCTGGTTGGGGTTGGGATCCCACTGCAGATATATAATGACAGAGGCACAAGAAACTAATGCTGGTTAAAATCATTCTGATCTGCACTGACGGATGAAGGCGGGGCAAGGGGAGCGGTCCACCCAAGCTGCCATTCCCGGGGGGGGGGGGGTTGACATCGCAGCCACCCTTGCCCCCGCCACCCAGACGCTAGGTGCTTGGCGTGCACCCCTGGGATGCTTGGCGCTTGCCACGCATGCCCCGGCACTGCTGATCTGCTCTTTATTTAACAACATTGATATACTGCTTGAATGTAACAAAACGTATAAGCAGTTTGCATGAAATATCAAAATATCAAATAAAACAATTAAAAAGCAGTAACTAACAAAGGCTGCCATCCTGTACTCACTTACATGTAAATAACCTGCATTAGACTCAATGTGTCTTAATTCTGAGTAGACAAGTATAGACTCACACAGTAACTAACTCTTAATTTAAGAGCCAAACTACACAGTGCAATCAGCACACTTTTAATAAGGTGTGTATAAATTCGCCACTTTCAGCAACAATGTGGCTCTAAACTAGAATGTGCTCCAGATCGGTGCCCCATGTTGGTCTCCTGCTGAACCCCCTAATTGCTCCCCAAGGAGACATTTACTGTGACAAGCATTTTCAGGGGCAAATAGTAGGAACTTGGGCAAGGATTTTCAGGAGGAAACTGGTCCAGCCCGTCTCCCCTCCCTCAGATCAGGAGCGCATTCTGAGTGGGAGTTCTGCAGATCCCTTTCCTCTCAAAATACAAGTGTCTGGTTTAAAGTTTGCTAGAAGTGCTTTGGCCCAAAGTACTTTTGCCCAAAGTGCTTCACTCTTCCATGCCAGGTGAATCAACAGCACTTTGCCAGTTGACCTATAAAAGGCTGGTGCCGCTAAGGAACAGAAAGTCATAAAGGTGAGCACTATCCAATAATTTAAAAGATGGGAGGAGAACATAGAGATATTGGAATGCAACATTTTATCTGTGATCTCATTTCAATTTTTCCAGGTGAATGAAGTTGCTTCTTGAGAAAATGACTAGTGTGAGAGTACCCAGAGTCTCCAGATGACACATCAAGTTATAACGTCAAGCCTTGCTCAAGAGGGACTTGTTGAATTGCCATGCCCATCATAGAAAGCATTTGAAAAGTGGGTGCCTTTAAGAGCCAGAGCAACAATCCATGCCGCCTTAATTAAAGAAAATCTTTCTCAAGCACATTCTGCTGGAGGAGGTTATAGCGACTACAAGAAATAGATCTGCTCACAGCCAGCTAGTGGATCTAAAAAACGTTTTTGCTGCCATATTGAGGAAAAACAGAAGAGAGGAACAGGGCTTTTTTTCAGCTGGAACTCTTTGGAATTTAGTTCTGGCACTACTCAGATGGGCACCATTGGCATTATATGAGAACAAGGGAGAACAAGAGAGACATTCACGGTGAGTTTCTAGAAAAAAAGCATTGGTTAAAAGACATGCTTTCTGAGAGACAGTGTGGTGTAGTGGTTAAGAGCGGTGGACTCGTAATCTGGTGAACTGGGTTCGATTCCCCGCTCCTCCACATGCAGCTGCTGGGTGACCTTGGGCCAGTCACACTTCTCTGAAGTCTCTCAGCCCCACTCACCTCACAGAGTGTTTGTTGTGGGGGAGGAAGAGAAAAGGAGATTGTTAGCCGCTTTGAGACTCCTTAGGGTAGTGATAAAGCAGGATATCAAATCCAAACTCTTCTTCTAAAAAGAAAAAGAAAAAAAAGACACGGTTTCTCTGTCCTGGGGATGGGGGAAATGGAGCTTTTAAGTGAGGACCTGTGCCTGGAAAGCACGGGGCAAAAGGTAAGTGTGGATAAGCCCACCATATGCTGATGCTTTGTTTTTAAGGCTCATGCAGTGGTTGTTACAATGAAATTGCCACCAACAAACCCAGAGTTTGCATGGATCTATATTCCATGGGTTCATTCTGCTGGGCTTTGGAGTGACAGGAGAGCATCATTGCTGCTTTATTCTGAGATGTGAGAAGTAATTTTGTTCTGGTTGAAGTATTGCTGTGAACCAAGGTGTTTTATTTTTTAAAAAGGTTGCTTGTATATTTTATTAAGTTATGCATTTAATATTGTATACGGCACTGTGACCTGCTTGGTAACCTTTGGGTAAAAGACGGGTTACAAATACCACAAATCTGTCAATGCATAAATCACCAATGGGAGTGCTGCCTGAGTTACTTACTGATACGCTTCCATCTTCTCTGTGCTTGCAGGTGAAAAGGGACAGGAGGGAAGAAGAAGCAGAAGTAGTAGTAGTAGTAGTAGAAGAAGAAGACATCTGCAAGCCCCAGCAAAGCCTGTGTGATGGCTTACACAACACAGGCACATTTGCTTATTCACAGAATTCAGACACAAACCTGTGATACTGGATACAAAGGCTCTGTGCACAATTTAACAGATGACATCATCTATTGCCTCAGTCTGTTCATCTGCATCTTTGGCCTGCTGGGGAATGGGATTGTCCTTTGGTTTCTCCGACTAGACATCAAGAAGAATCCACTCTTCGTTTACATCCTCAGCTTAGCAGCGGCTGACCTTTTCTTTCTCTTTTTGCGCCTGTTTATCACATCTTTCTTTTTAGCGCAGTATTTTGCCACCCACATCCTTCAGTGGTGTGAGCTGATGTCCATATTGAGCAAGATGGAAGTGTCCTCATTCAGCAGCAGTATGTATTTCCTCACTGCTATCAGTGTTGAGCGGTGTCTCTGTGTGCTGTGCCCATTCTGGTACCACTCCTTCCGCCCTGTGTGGTTGTCTAGTGCAGTGGCGGCCGTGCTGTGGTCTGCTGACATCCTGCTGTTTGGGCTGGACATTTGTTCTTTAAGTCACAAAACAGTATGTGATGAAATGCAACAAAAGATCTCTCTTGTCAACCTCGCCTTCTTCACCCCTATCATGATTCTGTCTAGCCTGACCCTGTTCATAAAGGTCAGGTTTTGTTTTCTGCAGCGTCCGACAGGACACCTCTGTAAAACTATCTTGCTCACAGTTCTTGTGTTTGTTGTTTTCGGTGTTCCCCTCAATGTGCACCACATTGTGCACCTTTATGATGAACTCTCCAGTGTTTTTTACATGCTTGCCTGTATCAATAGCAGCATCAACCCTGCCATTTATTTCCTGGTAGGTTTCAGTAGAAGAAGATGGTTCAGGGAGCCTCTCCAGTTCATCATTCAGAGGTCCCTAAGTGAGGAGAAAGAGGCCGAGGAGGAAAGCAATGTCTGCTGCAGTACTGCTAGAGACATAGCAAACAGCCAAGTTGAAACCCCTAAGGCTAGTGTAGCCAGTGTGAAGCCCGTGGGCATAACTGGGCCAGTGATGACCTCCCCAGGTGCTTGTGAAATCTCTGCACTCTCCTCACAGCTTTAAAAAGTATATACATTGGTACCTCGGGTTACAAACCCTTCAGATTACAGACACTTCAGGTTACAGACTCCAATAACTCAGAAATAGTACCTTGGGTTAAGAACTTTACCTCAGGATGAGAACAGAAATCGCGTGGTGGTGTGGCAGCAATGGGAGGCCCCATTAGCAAAAGTGATACCTCAGGTTAAGAATGGACCTCCAGAACGAATTAAGTACATAACCAGAGGTACCACTGTAGAGACATGGAAGGAAATGAGAAAGGCGTCACTCTTCACCCTTCCTCTCTCGACTCTGAACTTTTCAGCCCCCATCATTCAGCCCGGACACTGAGCCCCAGCTTTGAGAGCCTTCTGGTGATTCCCTCACTGTGAGAAGTGAGGTTATAGGGAACCAGGCAGAGGGCCTTCTTGGTAGTGGTGTCTGCCCTGGGGAACGTCCTCCCATCAGATGTCAAGGAAATAAACAACAATTTGACTTTTAGAAGACATCTGAAGGCAGCCCTGTTTAGGGAAGTTTTTAATGTTGAATGTTTCACTGTGCTTTTAATATTCTGTTGGGAGCCACCCTTGTGGCTGGGGAAACCCAGACAGTAATAATAATAATAATAATAATAATAATAATAATAATAATAATAATAATAATTATTCTAGGCTGAGACTGAGACCATAGCTGCCACTCCTAGCCTTAAAAAGTACATTGAGGTACAGAACACCATCCATCTCCGATTGTTGAGGGTGACAGGTGATGTGGCAAGTTCTCACACGTCACACAAGCTGTTTCAGAATCACTCAGAGAAATGGTAGAAAGAACAAGCCAAGGGGAATTGATTCTCCTCACCTCAGGATCAAAAATAACTCAGTACTGGTCAGGGGCATTGGGACAAACTAAAAGAGGGATCCCATGAATTCCTGAAACCAATCCTAGCATGAGAAGCAAACAGTCCCCTGGTGGCACATGACAAACCTTGCAGCTCTTCTTCCAAAATGACTGCACTCAAACATGGTTCTTGGGTAACAACATCTGCACAAAAAAGGCTGCTCAATGAAGAGGGTCTTGCCTTCCACCCCTCCCAAGGAACCACTAGAGGTAGTGGGACAAGCACCAGTTGCTTTCTTGTGCCATCAAAGGGATGAAAAGTATCCTTCTTATTCTTCTTGCCAACTTAATGGACACCACCAGAGACTTTTCCATAGCCAGCAGAAGAAGATCAAAGAGGCAGCTATGGCAGGCATGGATGGCAGCAGGAGAATGTGAGGGAGAGAATGAGTTTTGCAGTGATAGCATTTTGAGCCTCATTCCTGGTGCAATCTGCGTTTGGTCCAACCTTCCTGGCAGTGCGCAACCCAGAGAGTGGTGTGGGAACTGTAGCTGCGTCTCCCCTTTGGAGTGAGATGTTGTGGGTTTGGATTCTCCCATGAGATCTTGCAAGAAGAGGGATGGGTGAGGCCTTAAAAGGCCCACTTGTGAGTGTACAGGGCCATTTTGCCCTATGATCTCATAAGGGGCCTGAGGAAGGATTGGCCAAGAAATGCCTTAAACTTGGTTACAGCCTCTGCCTGACTGGAATCTCTCTCCTGGTCACCCAGTGAGACCCTGGTAGCTTGGCTTGCACCATACCAGGGTTCAGCACAGGATAATTCCCATGGAGGGGGGCTGGGTGTTTCCCCAACCCCGATGGAGTGCTATTCCATCAGCAGGGGGTGACTGGAATGAAGAAATGATCCTTGCCCTATTTCCATGCCAAGCCTGCTTTCCACTGTAGTCAATAAAGATTTGGCTTGATTTCACCCAACATCTATGTCCTGTGTCAATTATTTCACCAGTCTTGCAGGACCGCAGCTTGCACCTGCCCGGGTATTATTATTACTGTTATTAAAATTTGCATAGCGCCCTATACCCACAGGTCTCAGGCGGTTCACACCATAAAATCACACCATGAAATCACAAAATACATTTTAGTATATGTGCTGTCGAAGCGAGCACTAATCACAAAATACATACTAAAAATAAATACAAGAACAACCCAACAATCAATGCACATACATTTTAATAAAATATACAAGAGATCTTCATTTTATTGAGCTGTCAGAATAGGGAATTTAAAAAGACTTGCTCATGTCTTAACCCCCCCCCAAAAAAAACCCTCAGAGAAAATGCTCGGAAAACTGGTGATCAATATATTCCTTTGGATTCTAAAAATTTTCCACAATCTTGTGTGTGAAATGTCTTGAAAATGGACTTGATCTGAAATGGAACTGTCTATTTTGAAACCTGGTGTGAATTTGAATTTAAAACTAGAATGTGTTCTTGGAAAGCAAGCTGATGATTCATTCATGCCTCCTCCCAATTTAAAAAGAAAAGGAAGAATTTCATCGTGCAGAAACAGGAAGATGTGGTGGATTGGTTTGGTGTCCTTACCTTAACTGGAAGTTGAGTTCATAATTTCTTTTTGCTATGCTAGCGTTAACTGGCATCTTGCTTATTAACAATGTGAAAACAAGGTGGATTTCAAAACATTTTGATAATGTAACTGAATATAAGAAGCATGTTGATGTGTTAGATTTAGATCAAGTTCTGTATGAGAAGAATCAAAACTATTTGCATCTCACAGAGAGTGAGAAAGACAAAAGCCAGGGCGGAGAGTTGAAAGTTTGTTTCCCAAACCAACACTGGATACAGAATAAATAAGAATTTGGACACAACCTAAGTAAAAGAGGGGTTAGGACTGCAGCCTTGGCAAGAGTTTGTACCTGAGTCTCCCATTTCTCAGCATTCTTATTGCTGTACCAAACCAACACTGAATGCAACGCAAGACATTACATTCGGAAAAGTGGGGGGGGGGATTGCTCTTAGCATACCCTGCAACATTTCTTCAATAGGGATGTCCCATTCCATAAGGGTAATTTTACTATTATACCCTACACATCTTCCTGGGTTGCCCCAGCCACTCTGGGCAGCTTCCAGCATATATAAAAACATGATAAAACATCAAACATTAAACAAATTCCTTATACAGGATTGCCTTCAGATGGGTCAGATAACTTCATACCCTCCAACATTTCTCAAATGAAAACAGGTACATCCTAAGGAAAAGTGGGGCATTCCCGGATCAAATCAGAAAGCAGGATGGCTTCTCTAAATCAGGGACATCCCTGGGAAATAGAGACACTTGGAGGGTCTATGTTAGCTGACAAACGTTGGCTAACACCTTTCCATTTCCATTTTTCGGTTTTGGGGCAAGAAACTGGAGTGGGCACTTATAGCTTCAGGTTTACCTGGTTGTTGTAACTTCAGATTCCTAGTCCTTGACTGAAGAATTTAGGCTTTGCTTATAGCAATGGCTGATTGCTTAGAATCAAGAGAGGAAACTATACCCCTTTGATCCTTTGGCAAAAGCTGATGCCACGAACAAGGTGTTATTGAAGACAACTGCAGGACCTGAGAAACCTCACCTCCTTTTCTGGTATTAAAGCCAAATATTTGTTCATTTCAAATCAAAAAATGAATCTCAGCTCTCCTGCCACCTTGTCTATTCTGCTCTCATAGCTACTTAGATCTCCATTATCTCCCCAGTTTCTCTTCTTACTAAGTTTTCCAGGGACAGTCCTGGGTTTATAGAAGCTGTCCTGGTTTCTGATTTGATCCTGGAATGTCTCGCTTTTCCTTAGGATGTCCCTATTTTTATCAGAGAAATGTTGGCGGGTATGTTAGGTGACCCCTGAGCCAAGGACATAAGTAATTACAGTGGTACCTCAGCTTACATACCATTCAGGTTACATACGCTTCAGGTTACAGACTTCGCTAACCCAGAAATAGTGCTTCAGGTTAAGAACTTTGCTTCAGGATGAGAACAGAAATTGTTCTCCGGCAGTGCGGCGGCAGCAAGAGGCCACATTAGCTAAAATGCTACCTCAGGTTAAGAACAGTTTCAGGTTAAGAATGGACCTCCGGAACGAATTAAGTACTTAACCTGAGGTACCACTGTATACAACTTTTAGAAGACATCTGAAGGCAGCCCTGTATAGGGAAGCTTTTTAATGTTTAGTTTTTTTTAAAAAAATAGATGTTGGAAGCCACTTAGAGTGGCTGGGGCAACCCAGTCAGATGTGCAAGGTATAAATAATAAGATCGTTGTTAATATTATTATTGACATTCCTATTTTCATCAGAGAAATGTTGGATGGCATGGAGTTGACTTACAACTGTTAGGTACATAGAATCTACACCACATGAAATTTTTTTGTGGTCTGGCTTCGGGAAGTACTCTGATAGAATAACTTTGCACAAGCACATTCAAGGCTGGGCACCAGGAGTTAAAGAGAGCATCAAAGACTGCTGCTACAAATACTTTTGAAAAGTGATGCACAAAGTTTAGTCCTTCTTTGGCTGGTGTCCCTCTTGCACTTCTTGTGGCCCCTGGGATCTTATTATCCAGGTTTAGGCTATCTTGTTAGCATCAGACATGTTTCACGTCATACTCTGCAAATTGGATAGTTGCATCACTCTGCCCGATCACTCCACCTCCCCAGAGATTCAAAGTGGGTAGATTTGATATAGTGCCACATGAAGGCTAAGGAACATCTCCACACAACCCCTCCCACCCCCAAAAGAGGGAAGTTGAGAAACCATTATGCTTTTCCATGACTGCATATAAAAATGTCATCATTGAAGATGCTCAGTCACCCTCCCTTTGGTACAGAATAGCTAATTTATTAATTGGGAAGGAATTCAGTTTAGAAGAGTCCTCCTTACTATGAGCTACTCTTCTGAATGAAGAAGAGAATTCTACATTTCAGGATTATTGTTTTCTTTTGCCCATTTACCATCCAGTGCCATAAAAGTGAATGGCTCTGCATCAGGCTTCATATCCCTAGTCTAGATGCTTTTTGCTTTCAACTCATTATGTCAAGATAGTGAGAAACTCCAAAGGCAACCTTGAAAGAACCACACAAGGCTATCAACAGCTGCAAATACAAGCAAGGTATACTGTTGCAGAAGGGATGCCTTCTATATATATGTGTATGTGTATGTGTATGTGTATGTGTATGTGTATGTGTGGACAAGTTCATAATCAACCCCATTGTACTCAATGATACTTAAAAGTGCTTAACTGTTATTTTAAGACATTCAAAGGGAGAAAAAGGGACTGTGTGTGTGCACTCTTTGTTCGGTAATCTGGCTGTTCAGCCCAGTTTCTCTTTCCAACATCTCTTAGATTCCCAAATGCACAACAGATTTATTATTTATTCAGACAGGTCTTAATGATATAAGGGAACATGCTATAAGATTAGCTTTACAGGGCTATACAACAATACCATCAGGAGTGCAGCTATGCCTGACCTTGAGGGTGAAGTCCAGAGGGGTCCCCAAATGACCACTCAGATAGTGGCAGATGATGGCAGCAGCGGCAAGTGGCATCAGTCCCTGCTATAGCATGCTGTGGTCCACCCATTTTTATTTTTTTAAATTACAAGCAGGGTGCAGCTGGCTAGGCATGCATATTACAATTTTTATTCAGAATAGTGCTAATTTCCAAGTAAACTGGCTTGTCCACATCAGAGCAAATTGTGGACTTGCACTGGCCTGGCTCCCCATTAATATAGGGGCCCCACATGATGTCCTCCCCATCTCAGTGGTGTCCTGGACATTTCCCTCTTTAAATGTGGGGCTTTAGAATCCTTGGAAAGTATGAATCAGAAAAAGCCAGGCTTTAAAGTGGGGAAGGTCATGAAGACCTCTGGGATAGGGACCACGTTTTGTTCCAGTTTGGAGTAGTCCTATTTGTTTTGCAGCAGTAAGTAAACTTCACTTCATTCCTAATTGCACAATCTCATGGTGGTACTATGATTTAACTGAGTTTTCAAAACGTGCACAGAATCTTTTTGTTGCTCTTCTCAGATGGGCAAACATTTTATTTTCTCTCTAATATATCAGGAATGTAGAAGCAGCTGCCAAGCATGGAATAACAATAGTGGAGGTAGAGGAAAGAAAAATGTTAATTGTGTGCTTTGAAAGTGAAGTAATAAATGTCACTAGCGAAAGGATCCCCTCCCTTCCATGAAGCCTATTAAGTTCAGTTTCTAAAACTTTCTAGCTGTACCACCGAGTTGCATAAAAGCACAGCAAAAAAATCCCAGGTTAAAATCAGCACGTTCTAGGGGCTTGTTCACACTAGAGAAAAATGTCTATTTGTCTGGTTTGTTTCCTCATTAATTTTTGTATGTGCACATGATGCCCTCTTCCTCTCATTTGTTGTCCTGGACCTCCCTACCTTTAAATGCAGAGGTTTTTTAATCTGTGGAAAGCCCAAAATGACCAGGTAATGTGTGCTGACATTGGGTGGTGGATGCCTTGCTCTGGCTCTGTCCCAGTTCTGTCTCCTCTTCCCCCATCACCTCCTCAGGCTTGCCCACCCTGGAGCATAATGTGGATTTACACTTGCCTGTCTTCCTATTAATGTAGGTGCATCCACAAGACATCAGTGTTGTCTCAGACCTTTCCCTCTCTAAACCAGTGCCGGATTTACATATAAGCTAAACAAGGTATAGCTTAGGGCCCCACTCTCTTGGCCCCCCCAAAAAAAAATTAAAGAAAAAACAACTGGATGTACATTTCCTTTTTTTAAAAAAATTAAATTTTTATTGATTTTCAACCAGAATACATTTATGTACATTTGTTATACAAATAAATCTTGTATAAAACCTTTAACTCTGCCGAGCTTCAGACTTCCTTCCCCCCCTTCGGTAAGTATCTTATAATTTCATTACATCTCATATTTTATTCGTTTATCTAATTAACCATATCCTGTTGAAGTTAATCAAACCCTGCCAGTGTCTTTAAAGATTTACAATTATCTCTTATATACACCAAATATTTACTCCAATTTTCAGAAAACTTCTGATCTTCCTGATCTCGTATTCTCCCTGATAATCTAGCCAGTTCCGCATAATTTATCAATTTAACCTGCCAGTCCGAAATAGTTGGTAATACATTTGTCTTCCAATTCTGGGCCAACATAATCCTTGCTGCCGTTGTGGCATACAAAAATAAATTATTATCCTTCTTTTTAACCTCCTTTCCCACTAATCCCAAAAGAAAGGCTTCGGTTTTTTTTTTTGAAAGGTATACTTAAAGATTTTTTTAAGCTCGTTATAAATTAAATCCCAAAAGCCCTTCACCTTTCGACATTTCCACCACATGTGGTAGAGATCTCCATCTACCTCTCCACATTTCCAACATTTCTTATTTTTCATTCTGTACATCTTTGCCAGTTTTACTGGTGTAAGATGCCACCTAAAAATCATTTCCCATAAATTCTCTTGTAGTGCCGTGCACGCCGTAAATTTTAAATTCTCACTCCATAATTCCTGCCACGCTTCCAATTCAATATTGTAACCAAAATCTATGGCCCATTTGATCATGGCTTCCTTTACATCCTCATCTTTAGTGTACCAATTCAGTAATAGGTCATATATTTTTGACAGCAATTTGTCTTTTCCATCTATAATATCTATATGGAATTTATATATATATATATATATATATATATATATATATATATATATATGTATATTTACAAAATATAAGATAAAAACAAATAAAATAAAACCTACAGATAGCAAATGGCTTTAGATACCTATTAGGTCCATAAATTACCATGTAGCATATCTTCAACACAAAAACAGTGACAATTTGTTGTTGACAAAGGACAGCTAGACATATAAAGGGCCCCATTACCTTCAGTAGCTTAGGACCTCATCAGACCTAAATCTGGCCCTGCTCTAAACACAGTGTCTTTCTATTCTTGGAAAGTCCAAAACATCTAAGACCATTTAAAGGGTTGGAGGAAAGTTCCAGGACACCACTGGGATGGGCATGTGGGCACTCCTGTATTAATGGCAAGACAAGCAGGTGCAAATCCACATTTTGCTACAGTGTGGACAAGTCCTTTATTTCTTTCCCATTGCCTCTTTATTTCACTTTAGTAAATAATACTGTAAACTTAAGGCACCAGGTACATTTGAGGATTTCTGCTCTAACCAGGGCTGTCTTACCCATAGGCACCAGGGGTGCGGGGCACCGGGCACCGGGCTCTCAGGGGCGCCAGGCCGAGAGTCCGGGGCCTGAGAGTTAAGTCCGGGGAAGAGCCTGCCCGTTGGTTAGAATGCCACCTCGGGCTCTTCTGCTGCGGGCAGCTCTGTGCTGTGAATTCGGGAGTGACCAAGCCAGTGAGATGCTGAGGTGGTCAGCCAGCTCTGCCCTCCTGCATGCCTGGGACTGGGCAACCTGGGGGGGGGGGGCGCCAGGCGGATCTTTGCATTCCAGCGCCACATATGCTTAAGACAGCCCTGGCTCTTACTGTATGATTTGCAAATAAACGAAGAGCAGAATTGACTATTACGGATGCATTAGTTAATGGGTAACTTTAAAAAGAGAGAAGAAAAGGGGATTTAAATCAGCTGCTTATTCAGAAAGTGAAAAATAAGCTGAAATACTGTATATACTCAAGTATAAGCATACTTTTTCAGCACATTTTTTATGCTGAAAAATCCCCCTTGGCTTATACTCGAGTGAGGATCCTTTTGGGCCGCTCCTTCCTCCTCCTCCTCCTTTGCTGCTGTCTGCATGGTGGCGGAGGAATGAGCAGCACGGAAGCAGCCCTTTCAGGCTGCTTGTTCTTCTTCCACCGCTGCTGCCACCACCACCAGGTTTGTGGTGTGGTGAACCGGCTTATACTCGAGTCAATATGTTTTCCCAGTTTTTTGTGGTAAAATTAGGTGCCTCGGCTTATATTCGGGTCGGCTTATACTTGAGTATATAGGGTACCTTCCTGAGTTCAGTTACTGTTAAGGAGCTGCTGATTTAAATCCTCTTTCCTTTAAAAACAACAACCCTAGTTAACTAATTTGTGTACAATTGCCATTGAGGGATGCCAGTGCTGGTTGGGAGTCGGAATCCAACAGAGGGTGAGAGATTCCCCATCCCTTTAATATGGAGTTGCATGGCAAGGCTTCCTTCCTGGCATGCTAGCACTTTTTACTTGCATTGAGATATATATATGCTATGGTTGACTTCACTCTGCTACCTCCACCATCTGATTGTCATAAAACCAGGGGGAATCCTGAAAATGACATGCCAGTTTCTGAGCATCTTCATTACTTGTTTCTGCAGGTGATCTAGATATGGAACTCAAATCTCCAGCTGAGAACATAAACAATGTGACAGAGTTTATCTTTTTCAGCTTCACCCAAAATGAGGAGCTGGAGAAAATTTGTTTTGTGGTTTTTCTGTTCTTCTATTTAGCCATTGTGCTGGGAAACTCTCTGATCACAGTCACCATCATCTTCAGCTCCCGCTTGAATTCTCCCATGTATTTTTTCCTCAGCTACTTATCTTTTGTAGACATCTGCTACTCCTCTGTCACGGCCCCCAAAATGATTATAGACTTCCTTGTAGAAAAGAAAACAATTTCCTTCATTGGCTGCATAGCGCAGCTCTTTGGGGTCCATTTCTTTGGCTGCACAGAAATCTTCATCCTCACAGTGATGGCGTACGACCGGTACATTGCAATCTGCAAACCTCTCCACTATACCACCATTATGACCAAGCGGGTTTGTGGGCAGATGATAGCAGCCTCGTGGGTTGGGGGGCTCATGCATTCATTGGTGCAGACCCTTTCCGTCACTCAGGTCACCTTTTGTGGACCCAATGAAATTGACCACTATTTCTGTGATGTCCACCCTTTATTGAAACTGGCTTGCACAGATACCTACATTATTGGCATCATTGTGGTGGCTAATAGTGGGATGATTGCATTGGGCTGCTTCATCATCCTGGTTATCTCCTACATTGTCATCTTGGTTTCTTTGAGGTCTCGCTCTTCCGAAGGGCGTCAGAAGGCTCTGTCTACCTGCGCTTCCCACATCTTGGTGGTCATTTTATTTTTTGGGCCATGCACCTTTATGTACATACGCCCTTCCAGTGACTTTGCAGAAGACAAGTCGGTGGCTGTGTTTTACACCGTGATCACCCCGATGCTCAACCCATTGATCTACACATTACGAAATGCGGAGATGAAGAATGCCATGAGAAAACTATGGAGCAGGAAAGTGACTTCAAGTGAGAAAGCAAAAATGTGAATTTTAGCATCATTTATGTCATTAATTTAGTTAAATAAGGTACATAGAAATCCAGTGGGGCGAAACCACTTGGACCCATGCCCCGAAAGCACAGGGCAAGCAAAAAAACTGCCTGGACCCATGCTTTCTAGGCATGGGACAAGTGGGTGTGTAGATGAGCTTGTAGTAGTAAAAACGCAGCTGGTGCAGATTTTTCAGCTCTGGTGTGTCAGGATTTATGATCTCCCTCTCATACCAAGATTTATTGGTATTTACACAGTAGTTTCAGTCCAAGCACACAGCTCAATCTTCCTCACTAGATGGGTCAGTTGAGCCCACTGAAGGGTGGGCTCTTTGCCAACAGGATATCCTCCATTGGCTGCCCCTCCTGTTGGCCTGACACCAAGCCTGGACTCTACTCCTCCTCCTAATACAAGGAGACTCAGGAGCAGCTTGTCCAGTCTGCCCCTCCTCCCCTGAGAACAGGTTTGAGAGCTGTGGCCCCTCTCCCTGCCTTACACTGTCTTGGGAATTTACGACATGCATTCCAGGACGGGAGAGGCTCATCTCATTCTCCGCATGGGAAGAAAGCAAGTCTCCGTCTCTTTCTGCCTGCCACCCCTCCTTGGTCCTTGGAGCCCTCGCTGTCACTCTGGGAAGGAACGTTCCTGACATGGTGTAATGTGTGTACAACTATGTGACTCAGTACCTTGGTAGCTGCACTTTGAACTAGTTGCAGCTTCTGAACCAGGCACATGGGTACAGTGGTACCTCGGGTTACAGACACTTCAGGTTACAGACACTTCAGGTTACAGATTCCACTAACTCAGAAATAGTACCTCGGGTTAAGAACTTTGCTTCAGGATGAGAACAGAAATCGCACGGCAGTGGCGCGGTGACAGCGGCAGGCCCCATTAGCTAAAGTGGTACCTCAGGTTAAGAACAGTTTCAGGTTAAGAACTGACCTCCAGAATGAATTAAGTTCTTAACCCGAGGTACCATTGTAGTCTAATCATGAGGTTACCAATTCATGTGCCACCCTGGCAAGACTAGCCCTGTCCAGGAATGGTTGTAGATGGTGCACAAGTAACTCTGTCTGTCTGTCTGTCTGTCTGTCTCTCACCCACCATTGAAAAAGCTCTAATTCTTCCCTCAGCAGCCCCTATAAAAATGTCTCCCTGTGCTGTGTTTAGGTTTGGGGAAAAAGCATCTTATTGCCTCCAATAGCAGATTTTCTCCAAACCTAACTGAGGTGCAGGAAGGGAGAAAGAAGGAGGTCCTGATGGTTTCTCACCACTGTACTATGAAATAATGAAGAAGAAAATTAGTGGAGTGATGGAAGGAACCAAATCTGATTTGGTGAGCCATTCAAAATGTCACCATACTGTTTGCCAGTTCATTCCACCGACTCTGGTGTCCCCCCTCCCCCAGGTGCATTCTGCAAAGTGTTATTGCCACACTCAGTGGCAGATTTAAGTTGATTAGAGCAGGAGCATCAGCTAAGTCTGGTTGGGTACCAGAATAGAAAAGCAATATGAACCAGTTCGAAAGGATTATTTGTCTAAACAAGTTCCACCAGGCAGGCATGGACTTTGGTCGTTCAAATGTCAGTGGTGTCCTATGTGAGCCCAAAATTTGGCATCACTCTGCTCAGTTCACTACGTCATAGTTGTGATGCCCTGCGGCACCTCCTAGGCTTGGCGCCCAGTGCAGTAGAACTGGTTGTTCTCTGCATCAGGCTACAAGACGAAAAGAGAGATAGGATTGCAAGGCTTTCCAGCCATTCCGTGGAAAGACCAACAAAATTGAGCTGCTCCTTTCCTTGAACTCTTTCCATTCCAGCTGGTGTTTACAAGAACTCTGTAATTAAGAAACAGTGCCTGGATTTGTCCCCTACTTCCAATCCCTTTTGTGTTATGTGTTTTAGATTGTAAACTTGAGGGCAAGACTGTCTTATCACTGACATTTGTAAGCTGCTCTGGGAGCCTTTTCTGATTGAAGAGCAGGATAACAATGCTATGAATGAATGAATGAATAAATAAATAAATACCTTGGTTTTCACTTGCTACTTTGGCGTACTGTCTATAAATGTGTTCATTTGTAAGGGGATAACTCCATTAGATACTGAAACACCAGAAGGAAAACTTCTGCACACATTTGAGATAGGATTCAATGTGTGTTCTCACTCAACTCCTCTACCCGGTTTTGTAGAGCAATGACATCCTTCCTAGAATCATAGAATCATAGAGTTGGAAGAGACCACAAGGGCCATCGAGTCCAACCCCCTGCCAAGCAGGAAACACCATCAGAGCACTCCTGACATATGGTTGTCAAGCCTCTGCTTAAAGACCTCCAAAGAAGGAGACTCCACCACACTCCTTGGCAGCAAATTCCACTGTCGAACAGCTCTTACTGTCAGGAAGTTCTTCCTAATGTTTAGGTGGAATCTTCTTTCTTGTAGTTTGGATCCATTGCTCCGTGTCCGCTTCTCTGGAGCAGCAGAAAACAACCTTTCTCCCTCCTCTATGTGACATCCTTTTATATATTTGAACATGGCTATCATATCCCCCCTTAACCTCCTCTTCTCCAGGCTAAACATGCCAGCTCCCTTAGCCGTTCCTCATAAGGCATCGTTTCCAGGCCTTTGACCATTTTGGTTGCCCTCCTCTGGACACGTTCCAGTTTGTCAGTGTCTTTCTTGAACTTTGGTGCCCAGAACTGGACACAGTACTCCAGGTGAGGTCTGACCAGAGCAGAATACAGTGGCACTATAACTTCCCTTGATCTAGATGCTATACTCCTATTGATGCAGCCCAGAATTGCATTGGCTTTTTTAGCTGCCGCGTCACACTGTTGGCTCATGTCAAGTTTGTGGTCAACCAAGACTCCTAGATCCTTTTCACATGTACTGCTCTCAAGCCAGGTGTCACCCATCTTGTATTTGTGCCTCTCATTTTTTTTGCCCAAGTGCAATACTTTACATTTCTCCCTGTTAAAATTCATCTTGTTTGTTTTGGCCCAGTTCTCTAATCTGTCAAGGTCGTTTTGAAGTGTGATCCTGTCCTCTGGGGTGTTAGCCACCCCTCCCAGTTTGGTGTCATCTGCAAATTTGATCAGGATGCCCTTGAGTCCATCATCCAAGTCGTTGATAAAGATGTTGAATAAGACCGGGCCCAAGACAGAACCCTGTGGCACCCCACTAGTCACTCTTCTCCAGGATGAAGAGGAACCATTGATGAGCACCCTTTGGGGCCAGTCAGTCAGCCAGTTACAAATCCACTGAGTGGTAGCATAGTCAAGACCGCATTTTACCAGCTTCTTTACAAGAATATCATGGGGCACCTTGTCAAATGCCTTGCTGAAATCAAGGTAGACTACATCCACTGCGTTCCCTTCATCTACCAGGCTTGTAATTCTGTCAAAAAATGAGATCAGGTTTGTCTGACATGACTTATTTTTCAGAAATCCATGCTGACTATTGGTGATCACAGCATTCCTTTCTAGGTGCTCACAGATTGTTTGCTTGATGATCTGCTCCAGAATCTTCCCTGGTATTGATGTCAGACTGACTGGGCGGTAATTATTTGGGTCCTCTCTTTTCCCCTTTTTGAAAATAGGGACAACATTTGCCCTCCTCCAGTCTGCTGGGACTTCGCCTGTTCTCCAGGAATTCTCAAAGATGATTGCCAGTGGTTCTGAGATCACATCTGCCAGTTCTTTTAATACTCTTGGATGCAGTTCATCTGGCCCTGGAGACTTGAATACATCTAAACTAGCCAAGTATTCTTGTACTATCTCCTTAGTTATTCTGGGCTGTGTTTTCTCTACTGAATCATTTGCTCCAAATTCTTCAGGTCGGGCATTGTTTTCTTTATCGGAGAAGACTGAGGCAAAGAAGGCATTGAGGAGTTCAGCCCTTTCTGTGTCCCCTGTTTGCATTTCACCATCTTCTCCTCTGAGTGACCCCACTGTTTCTTTGTTCTTCCTTTTGCTACGAACATACCCATAAAAGCCTTTTTTGTTGCTTTTAACCTCTCTAGCAAGCCTGAGTTCATTCTGTGCTTTAGCTTTTCTGACTTTGTGTCTACACGTGCTGGCTATTTGTTTGAATTCCTCTTTGGTGGTTTCCCCCCTTTTCCATTTTTTGTACACATCCTTTTTTAATCTTAACTCAGTTAAAAGTTCTTTAGATAGCCACCCTGGCTTCTTTAGGCACCTTCCATGTTTCCGTCTCATTGGTATTGCCTGAAGTTGTGCTTTTACTATCTCCCTCTTAACAAACTCCCAGCCATCATGAACTCCCTTTCCTTTTAGTATTACTGTCCATGGGATCTCACCCAGCACTTCCCTAAGTTTTATGAAGTCGGCTTTCTTAAAGTCAAGAAATTGAGTCCTAGTATGCTTGGCTGCTCCTTTCCGTTGTATAGTAAACTTCAGAAGAGCATGATCACTTGCGCCTAATGATCCTTCCACTTCTACCCCATTAACCAGGTCATCGACATTGGTTAGGACCAGATCTAAAATGGCTGTTCCTCTTGTTCCTGTATTGCTGTGGGTTCTATAAGCCCAAATAGGTAGTCACATTGGTCAAGCAGATGCATATAGGAAGCCGGCAAACAGGGCACAAATGCAACAGAACTGTGCTTAATAATAATAATAATAATAATAATTTTATTATTTATACCCCACCCATCTGGCTGGATTTCCCCAGCCACTCTGGGTGGCTTACAGTACATATAAAAACATAGTAAAACCAAGTTATGGGTATTCAAAGGCATACTGCCTCTGACAGTGAAGCGGGAACATAGCCATCATGGCTTGTAGCCATTGGTAGTCATGTCCTCCATAAATTTACCTAATCCTCTTTTGAAGCTATTCAGGTTGATGGCCATCACTGCATCCTGTGGGCTCCTGTCTAAACAGGCACTTTCTCCTATCTGTGCTGAATCTTCCAACATTCAGCTTCATTGGTTGTGCATGAGTTCTAGTGTTAGAAGAGAGGGAGAAAAAGCTTTGCGTGGACAGGCGGAGTCCCCAGATCCCGAGCATTCCCCCCCGTCATGTGGAATAACGACTCAAGACAACATGCTATGGGATTAAATTGGCCACAACTTTATTAAATTTCAAATGTGGGTAGATGTTGGCTCAGGCATTGGGCATTCTCCCTTCCCAGTCCCCAGCCGGGGACCTAGGGAGCATCAAGGTTATCCAGCGTGTGTGTGTGTGGGGGGGATGGGCCGGCTCTGGAGAACATATGTTCAAGCAGAGATAGCCGCCCCCATTACGCCGCCGCCGCAGGGGAGAGCAATGACGACCTTTCGGCGTACGGTCAAAGCCTCCCTTCAGAAACCCCTTTAATGGGGAACCCTGGTATTGCCGCCGCAAAGAGGAAGATGGACTAAAGGATTCCGCCCAAGGCCTGATACCGCCAAAGTTGTGACGTTTTGCTATGGGAAAGGCTAAACCTGCCAATGCAGGGAAATTCCTTTCCGGCCCTTTAACAGCGACCTTAACGTAGCAGTGCCCGCATACCTGTGAAGAAATGTTAACCTGCAAAACCTGTGAAGAAAAGTTAACCTGCAAAATAAGACATTAACTGAGGGTGGGTAGGGTGGGAGAAGCTCTGGAGCCAAGTGAGGATTCCCAGGTAAGATCCTCCCTCTATTGTGTGGGCAGGTAATCCCTCCCCTACCTGGCCTGGTCTCCTTGGCAACGCTTCCCCCAGGTGGGATTGGACAACTGACTGAGGTAGGTGGAGAGCTCCAGGTATCCCACCTGAGGGAAGGCAAAGCCAAGCCTATGCTGATGGAGCCGCTCCAGATCTAGGGGCTGCGCGCGTCCACGCAAAGGGCGCCCCCCGTTTTAAGCGGGGAGCGGTCATTCTCCACCCACTTTCTCCATGCCATGCATCATTTTATAAACGTCCATCATGTCACAACTCGCCTTGATTTTAAACATCAGAGCCGTACCAGAGAATGAACCAAACTCTGGAGTTTCTATTCTAACTTCTAAAAATGAAAAAGGGATAATGATAGAAAAAACAAAACCTTGATTGATATTTCTGTCCTGTGTCTTTAAAAAAAGTTTTGCATTGCTTCCTCATGAACGTTTTTCTATTGGGAAGCATCTATATTCTTTTGAGAGCTTATTAACTAAATTGATGACGATGATGTGCTCTTGCAGAGCATTATCACGTGCAAATATTTCAGTTCAGAAAAAGGAGAGGAGTGACAACCTTCCCAAAGATTTTGTAGAAGCAGCAGTGATTTGAGATAAATATATCGAGTCAATAGCTTCAGCCGGTCTTTTGCTCTCAAGAGGGGGATTTGGCCTGCGTCACCAGCACTGGGACAGATGTCAGTTGGAGGAATTGCAGAGCAGTTCAGTGAAGCAAAGAACAGATAAACTTGGTAGAGAGATGCAGCAACTTTGGTCACAGAAGGTATAAAGGAAACTTTGTCAGTGCTGGCAGATCGTGAAATAGGATCTCTTCCAGAGGACCAGTTTATTTTTTGCACAAATTTTTCAGGGAAGTTACACAACATCTGCCTTCTATGGAACGGTCATGCTGATTTCTTTGTGAGGTGCTTATATAACATTGCATCAGGCAAATGTTATCACATACTTTCTAGCACATTTTATCACAGAAGTCTGCATTTGTGGGGTGGGGGTTGGGTTTGTTGTGTACGAACTTTAATTGCACAACCTGAATTTGCTGGTATGTGGTTGAATCCCACCTGAAGATAAGCGACAGCCCAGCAGCGCCCTTTAAAGGACACTCCTCAATCAAGACTACCCAGGTAAGAACGGTGAGATACAGTAATGAAGCGTACAGATCACTGATTATTATTGCACTAAAGAAAATGTTGATTGGGATTTCCAAATGGTTCATTTCTTTCTTTCTTTAATGCTGCATCGAGGTACATACAACACTTCCTTATTTATTCTTAAAACACTCCTCAAAGTGCCATTTTAAAAATTCCATTTTATTTTGATGTGACATTACACCCCCCCTCTCTGGCAAAGTCACAATGGGTTCAGAACATGTGGGAAGGGGTAAAAGTTCTTTTCCTTTATCCTGAGGCAACTGGAATAATCACATGGTTAACATTTTGTAAGATTCCAGGTCTCTTATTTCAGGCATGAGTGTTCAGTGGCAAACTAAATGCAAATTGTGAGGGCAACAAGGGTAAGTTAAAAAAAGAAGAAGAGAGGTTAGAGGTTCAAATCGTGATCAATAAGAGGCAACTAAGGTGCAAGAAAAGAGATATTTTGAGTCTCTCTGCCCATATTGGCAATGTCACTGATTGACAGATAATAACTTCACACAGTTATCTAATGTTTCTGCTCCTGCAGGTTCTTGATATGTGCCCCAAAGAGGATAATAAAAACCACATTTAAAAATGTGTCCTTTCCTTTCTGACCATGGTGAGAAGGTTGTACAAAAATGTTGAATGGCTTGCTTTCGTCAAGGACGGGGAAACTGTGGCTCTCCAGATGTTGTTGGACTACAACTCCCATCACTCCTAACCATTGTCCATGGTGGCTGTGGGTGATGGGAGTTGGAGTCCAACAATATCTGGAGAGCTACAGGTTCCTCATCCATGGTTGAGGTGGTCATGATACTGGGCTTGGTTGCTTCCGGTTGTCCAGCCCAATCCAATGCTTATTCAGAATTAAGTTCTGCTGGGTCAATAATGGGCCTTATTCCCAATTCATTGTGCATTGGACTGGAACTCTTTGGCCCCGATGCAAAGAACAATGACTTAAACAAGAGACTGTGGGACAATAGCTGTCCATACAGAGCCCCATTTGCTGCCTAACAGCTGATCCAGTATTTCAGACTTGACATTGATGATCCCCTCTAAAAGGCAACAGGGCATATGGACATGGTAAGGAACATAGCTCCATGGTTGAGCATCTATTTTGAAGGTCCCAGGTTCAATCCTTGGCATCTACAGGTAGGGCTGGGAGAGACCCCTGTATGAAACCTTGGAGAGCCATCATCTGCCACTGTAGAGCAGGGGTCAGCAACCTTTTTCAACTGTGGGCCAGTCCACCGTACCTCAGATCATGTGGTGGGCTGGACTATATTTTGAAGAAAAAAAATGAATTCCTATACCCCACAAATAACCCAGAGATGAATTCCTATACCCC
The DNA here is from genome assembly GCF_965153285.1 of Podarcis tiliguerta. Lineage (NCBI taxonomy): Eukaryota > Metazoa > Chordata > Lepidosauria > Squamata > Lacertidae > Podarcis > Podarcis tiliguerta. Next base: position 54,144,366 of record NC_139534.1, read on the forward strand.
ACAAATAACCCAGAGATGCATTTTAAATAAAAGCACTCATACTACTCATATAAAAAACACCAGGCAGGCCCCACAAATAATCCAGAGATGCATTTTAAATAAAAGGACACATTCTACTCATGTAAAAACACGCTTATTCCCGTACTGTCTGTGGGCCGGATTGAGAAGGCTATTGGGCCACATCTGGCCCCCGGGCCTTAGGTTACCTACTCCTGCTGTAGAGCTATATGGATCAGTGATCTGACTCAGTCTAAGGCAGCTTCCTATGTTACACAGCCCAACACTAAGCCCCTCGTCTCATGTGATCATTGCTGTTAGTGTGGAAAGCATTGATCATTTGTTCTTTTATTGATCTAACCGGATCACAAAAATGTTGGGAAAAGTATTTGGGTTATGATATTGACATCATCAAATAGGAAATGATAAGGAGCAAGGTATCTGTGAAATCAATCACAGTAAAGATTCAAGACTCTACTCAATATATTCTTTAGGTGGAACTATACACTGGTAATATTTTCATACATTAATCCCAGTCTGTCTCCAAAATGCAAAAATGTAAAAATGTCTCCAAAATGTAAAAAACCCAAAGACACGTATTTCCGCTTTTTGGGAGATGGTGTTCGTAGGAATTAATTTAATAACTCTGGGTGGCTTCCAACAAAATATTAAAATACAACAATTAACCAATATTAAAAGCTTCCCTAAACAACCCCCCATCACCAGTAACGATAATTATTTTCCAGGGAATGTGAATAAAATGACCCAAAATTGTACTTTGTCTGCATGTCTATGTTTGATTCTAGTTTTCATTCTGCTCTGTTGCTTTTCTTTGCTGATTTCTTCTTTGTATGCTGTTGAAGTGTATGCTTTTGTTTGAATAAATAACTTTTTAAAAATAGATAACCATCATCACTGTAGGGGCTATCCTTAGTATACCACTGGCAATAGTTGCATTAAGGGAGGTGACACAGCAACAAGGAAACATCAGTGGCACCTGAAAATACATTCATTACTAGGTTGTTTATGGCAGTCTCCGTGGCTGATTTGAGAGCGACAGTATTCTATGGCGATGTTAACAGGGCTGTTTGGAATAAGGAAAGCAAGTGAATGAATAAAGGATCAGATTTCTGTACAGATGTTGAAAACAAATGTATTTTATAGCTGACTGTAAAACTTTATTAAATCTAGAAATGTGAATAGCATGCTTGCATCCCAAGTTATGGAAAATTCCCCCAATGAACCATTCTGCAGCTGACTTACCACACCTCCTAGATTTCCTTTCTTGAATTGCTGGATACCAATTGATTAACTGCAGAGTTAAAGATCTTATTTTATATTTTTAGAATGTGAATCCTCAGGAAACTTCAGATGTTAACATCTAGTTTGTGGATGTGTTGTTTTTTCATTGCTGTATTCGAAAATAACCCTCATTGTTGACACCGTTCCTTATTTTTGTACAATGGCAGGTTGTTCTAATTCTGCGTTGTAATTGACCGTCTCCTCTGACTGCATGGCGAACAGGAACAATGTGTCTGAATTCATCTTCTTGGGACTCACCGCAGATCAGGACTTACAAAAAGCCTGTTTTGCGCTCTTTCTGGTCCTCTACGCAGCAATATTAACAGGGAATGTACTTATCATTGCCACCGTCAAGAGCAGCTCCCGTCTGAACTCTCCCATGTATTTCTTCCTGAGTTACCTCTCCTTTGTAGATATTGGCTACTCATCTGCTACTGCCCCCAAACTGATTGCAGACTTCCTTGTTGAGAAGAAAATCATCTCCTTTGCTGGCTGCATGACACAGCTCTTTGTGTTCCACTTCTTTGGTGTCACTGAAATCTTCCTCCTTACAGTGATGGCGTATGACCGGTACATAGCTATCTGCAAGCCCCTCCATTACACAACTATTATGAGCAAAAGTGTATGCAATTGGACGATGAGGGCATTATGGCTGGGAGCATTTGCACATTCGATAGTACAGACTCTCCTCACCTTACATCTCCCCTTCTGTGGGCCCAATGAAATTGACCATTATTTTTGTGATGTCCACCCTCTATTGAAATTGGCCTGTACTGATACTCATATTGTTGCGTATGTTGTCATTGTCAATAGTGGCATGGTTTCTCTAGTCAGTTTTGTTCTCCTGACAATTTCATATATCATTATCCTAGTCACTCTGAGAACTCGTTCTTCTGAAGGGCGCCTCAAAGCCCTCTCCACCTGTGGCTCTCACATCACGGTAGTGATTTTATTTTTTGTGCCTTGCATCTTCATCTACCTGAGGCCTTCCACCACGTTCTCAGAGGACAAGGGCGTGGCCGTGTTCTACACCATTATCACCCCTATGCTCAACCCTTTGATTTACACCTTGAGAAATGAAGAGGTGAAAAATGCAATGAGAAAATTATGGAGCAAGAAAAAAGTACTTTGGGGTGGTTAATTAAAAAGCGTGAAATAAGATTATGACTTTTACAGGGCTCAGCCATTAGATCTGAATCTGGAGAGGAATGGTTCCCTCCTGATATGGTTTCATTTTTTATATTTTAGTAAAGGAAGGACTCACATATTTGTGTTCTTGCTTAGTGTTCTTTTCTATGCAAATAAATATGATTATACTCAGAGCAGGCCACCAGGATAAAGTATATTATGAACCGCTTTGAGTTTTTTTAAACAATCAGTCAGTATATGATTTTTATGGAATAAAATAAACAAATAAATATTATATTCTTTAGTACCTAAAAATAGGGTTGGCATATTTCAAAAAGTAAAAACCAGAAAGTTGTTCAGTTTTTTTTAATGAAAGGAAACCACCAAAATTGTTGAGCTTTATAAAGGAAAACCTGAAAACTGTTGAACTTTTTTTTTTTTTTTAAAAGGAAAACACCAAGAAAACTGAAGATCCAGGACAAACCACTGCCTTCTGGGAATTCCCCCTAGACATCACTTCTGCCTTTGAAATCCCAGTAATGTCCGGGACATATGGCAGCCCAACCTAAATGCTTTCATGGAAAGAGGTGTGGCGTTGAAATGACAAGAGGCTTTATTGCCTCATCTGCAGAGGGAAAGTGACTTTTATGTTAGGACACTACAGTCTTTTGCAGAGAGTTAATTTTTTTAAATTAAAAAAACCCTAAAAACTAAAAGGAACTTTTCTTGAAAATGCTTGCTCAGGAGCTGCTTGGGTTGGTGGTGGGGAGGGGAAGGTGGAAAGGAGGGCAGGGCACTGCAATAAGGGCACTGTTTTGTTTTAAATTGCCCTTTTCTCCAGGCACCAGGGAAGATTATGAAGGGTGAACTTTGGGATGTCAACTAGGAACAAAACAACGTAAGAAGAAGTCTGCTGAAGAGGCCCATCTAGTCTGGCCTTCTGGTCTCTCAGTGGCCATCCAGATGCCAGTACTCTCTCTGGTATTTAGAGGCATTCTACCTCCAACAGAGGAGCTAGAACATAACCACCATGGCTACTAGCCATCAATAGCCTTATGACCCATGAATCTGTCTTCTCCTCTTTTAATGACATCCAAGTTGGTGACCACCATTACTTCTTGTCTTTGTCCATGGAGTTTTCTTGGCAGGGATACTGGAGTGGCTTGCCGGTTCCTGCTCCAGGTGGACCACGTTTGGTCAAAACTCTCCACTATGACCTGTCCATCTTGGGTGCCCTGCTTGGCGTATCTCATAGCTTCTCTGAGTTATTCAAGCCCCTTCGCCATGGCAAGGCAGTGATCCATGAAGGGGTTCCACTGCGAGATTCCACTGTGGGAGGCAGTGGAAGACAGGAGTGCCTGGTGTGCTCTGTTCCATGGGGTCATGAAGAGTCGGACACGACTAAACAGCAACAATTACTTCTTGTGAGAGATTTCCAGAATTTAACTATGAGTCGTATGAAGAAGTAGTTCCTTTTTTCTGTCCTGAATCTTCCAACATCCAGCTTCAATGGATCTCCCCCGCTTTCTAGTATTATGAGAGGAGAAATTCTCCCTTAACAACCTTCTCCACACCATGAATATGGTTATACACTTCTGCTATATCCCCCATTACTCACCATTCCTGTAGATTACTATAAAAAGGCATGACCCAAGGAGGGTGCCTTCTCAAAGCCTGGTAAGCACTTGCCTGGCTTCAGGAAGGAAGTAGGAGGGCTCCTCCTTCTCAAAACTCGGCTTCAGCCTGTGTCATGTGGGTGCAAATGGCCTTGCACATGACAGCATACCACGAAGGTCTGCCCCTGCCCTGGAGAGCAGCTGCAAGTCAGAGTATGTGATATTTATTCCTTATTAATTTTATGAGATGCTTAACCTGTCCTTTAACACAAGGTCCCAGGGCAGCTTGCAATAATAGAATATGCAATTATAAAATAAATAAAATAGCTGCAACCATAAAAAGAAGAGTGTAGAAAACGGAACTAGATGAAACAATGGTCAGATTCGGTAAAAGGCAGGTTCCTATGTTCCTATGTTCCTATGTTGCTTGACTGGGCTTGCATGAGGAGACAGGGGCATCTGAGGAAAAAGCTAGCCTGATCCAGTTTAGCCCAGCAGAAGATCAGGATGTTGAGGGTGGAAATTGATACCTATGCAACCCATACTCCCTCTAGTTCAGCTAGGGGCCACATGCAAGGAGAAGAAGATGCCCCTATGTGTAGCTGAACGAGGAAACACATTTGCTAACAGATGCTGTGAATGCAGACTGATCCACTGCTGGGGCTGTGCACTCTTCAAAGAGTGACAATTGGGCCAATCAAATGTTTAAGAAGTGGGCTGGTGGGCTAAAACATTTCCCACTCTTCCTTTCTCTCTGAACAGATGTTTGGCAGAATCACTGCCTTTTGCAGAAGGCCCCATATAGATGCAGCCCTGGCTGCTGTGTCACTACAGAATAGGAGTGGGGCCATTGTTCTGTACCTCTTGATTTTATGAAACCACAGACAATTGAGGAATAGTAGAATGCAGTTGAGGATCCTGGAACAATTCAGGAAAAGTTGTGGATGCATCCCCCTTGGGCATAATTAAAAGCTGCAGTTAAGGAGTAGCTAAACTGTGATGTGACATCAGATTTGGCAAAAGTTCCACAAAGCAAATAGTTATATATCCTTTGGAGGAACTAACTTTGCCTCCCAGGAAGAGACTGGAAGAGCTTAATTGTTGATGAAAGGAGTAGTTGTGTTTGGAACCCTTATGTATACTTGACCTTAAATATTTCAATCACAGTTTAGTGCAAGAAGATTCATAGAAGAGAACACTGGCAGATGCAATAAGATGATTTCTTCTTACATCATTCTGTTGAGTACAAGAAGAAGCTGAAGATAATATGTGGTCAGGTGGCACAGCTTTTCATTCTTGGGTTGAAAGCATCAGTGTTTTTTAGACTTTAAAGCATCCTGTGATAATGAAGCTCTAATGTTGCAGGTGGTTTAAATGCCATGAACTCCAGAGTTGCTCAGCCAGCAACAATAAAATGAACTAGGCTTCAAAGCAATAAGATAAGCATAATTAATTGCTTCCTCCTGCAAAATATTGACAATTGTCATAGATTTCATGAAGGACATGGGGCCTACTCTTCAGTAAGCACTTCAGCTTGCTGGGCAAAGCAGTTGGTTGGAGTGCTACTTCATTTCTAGATCTACTTGCAGGGAAAGTTTCTCAGCTTAGTCATGGAAAAGCTCTGTTTAGAAGCAGAAGCAGATGTAGGGCAGCATGGCTGGTTCTCACACTGGGTGCCAAGCTTAAGGGGCACTGCAGGGCATTGCAGCTATGATGCAGTGAATTGAACAGAATGGAAAATGAGAGGTTGTAGTGTTGCAGGAGAGTGGGAAAAATGCATAAATACTATGTTCACTGTAGTGGATATCAGCCTCCACAGTATGTTCTGGATCTCAACTACTCAATAACAGTAGAATAGCAAATTTATTTATTCTCATTGCAGGTGATCTAGTCACAGATGAGGAGTTCAGGTGATGCAGAACATAAACAATGTGACAGAGTTCATCTTCTTTGGCCTCACCCAAAATGAAGACCTGGAGAAAGTATGTTTTGTGCTCTTCCTCTTCCTCTATTTAGTCATCATGCTGGGAAACCTCCTCATAGTTGTCACTATCATCTTCATCTCCTGCCTGAATTCTCCCATGTATTATTTCCTAGGCGTCATAATTACCAAAGTCATAAACAATAAATAAACCATATCAAAAAAAGACACAACCAAAAAGAAATCAATTTCCACATAAATCAAAATCTAAAACTAAGAATACAGCACTAATATCACAGTTTAAAATGACATAGGTAAAAAATAACAGCAATTTTAAAAAACACTGGAGTCCTCTTTGCCCAGCAGCAGCAGTCCTTTATGGAGCCCGTCAAGCCCCACCCTAGACCAAGTGGTGAGTGGCAGGACTGGAGCCCTCAGGCACTTAGCAGGGGAATCCTCCTGGGCAGCAGCAGCAGCAGCCAATCAAGTTAACTGAGTGGCTGTTCCTGTACTGCCCACTTTCAGGTTGGTTGTGGAGGTGCCTTGGCCATTAGGTGGTGACTAAGTAAATGGGGATTGGAGAGGAGGTTTGGATAGGGAGTTTGCATGCTAGCCAGAAGCAGTTGACAGGTCCAGTTATGGTTAGTGATGCAGCAATAAAACTGCTAGCACAATTGCAAAGCCAAACAGGGTCAGGTCTGGTTTCAACTTCGTTGGGGGACCATGTGTTGAGATTCCTGCATCGCAGAGGGTTGGACTTAAGTGACCCTTGTGTGCCTTCCAACTCTACTAATATGTGCTTCTAAGTTGGATGTGGGAGTGTGTTTGGGTGGTTCTTGCTAATGAGCACATATACAGTAATAGCAGCCTAAACTTGTGTTTAGTAAAGTGATTCCAGTTTACCCCAGCAGAAGATCAGGAAGTTGAGGGAGGCATTATATAAATATGCAGTCCATGGTCACTCCAATCCAGCCAGGGACCAAATGCAAAGAGAAGCAGATGCCCCGTATGTACCCAAAGCAGAATGAGGAAATGCATTTTTTCAGCGTCCCCCCCCCCCCCCGGAAGTGCTGTGCATGTAGATGCTGGATTAGGCCAATCATATGTTTAGAAAGTCATCTGGTGGGTTAAACTATTCCCCACTCTTCTGTCCTCTCTGAACAGATGTTTGGCAGACTCATTGCTTTTTGAAGAAGGCTCTGAATAGATGCAGCCCTGGCCACTATGTGGCTCCAAAGTTGGAGTGGGGCCAGCCATTGTTCTTAACCTCATTTATGAATCACAGACAATCCTGGAACAATTCAGAAAAAGTTGTGGATGCATCCCCCTTGGGCCTAATTAAAAGCTGCAGATAAAGTAGTAGTTACATTGTGATATGACATCAACTTTGGCAAGAAGTCCACAAAGCTAATAGTTATGTATCCTTTGGAGGAAATAATTTGGCCTCCCAGGACAAGACTGCTGGTGGAGTTTAATTGTTGCTGAAAGGAGTGGTTGGTCTCCAGGTGTTTGGAACCAAGTATGTATGCTTGAGATGATTGTAAGATGCAGTAATATACATGTAATTCCTTCTTACAGCTTCCTGTTTGGTGCAAGAAGAAGTTGAGTTTCATACATGGTCAGGTGGCACAGCTTTTCTTCTTTGGGTTGAAAACACAAATGTTTAAACTCAAGAATCCTGTGGTACTGAAGGTTGGTAAAGAAGCTCTAACCTTGTAGATGATGTAAATGTCATGAACTTCACCATTGCTGTAGTGCAGGCTTGCGGCAATAAAATGAATTCCTCTTGAAATCAACAGGGTAAGCGTACTTAATTGCTTCTCACCTCTGATTTCCAAGTTGTGCACTCATTACAGTACAAATGAAAATAAAGGCTGTTTCTGCAGCCTTGACTCAAAACAGAACATATTTGTTTGGTTGCTTATCAATCTGAGAACTAATGAGTACTGTTGTGCTGAATTTGCACATCTTTGCCTTTAAATTTTTCAGGGAGGTAAATATTGGGGAGAGTTTCTGGTTAGGAAGCCACTTCTGGGTTTGAATACAGGAAAATGGGGAAGTCTGTAAGGTTTCACATGTCTTAGGGTACCTCCATATGACCGGTTTATGATGCATACTAGGGTTGCCATGTGTCCTCTTTTCCCAGGACACGTCCTCTTTTTCAGGAGTAAAATTTCTGTCCAGGTGGATTTTTTTTAAAAAAATTGCCAAAATGTCTCTGGCTATACTTTCTGGATGAGACATAGACATAACTGGTGGCTGAAGACTTGCTTTCCTCTTCTCTTCTGCCCCCCTCAGCAATATATTATAGCTTCTATAGCCTACATATAGTAGTGTTATTAAAAATGAGAGTTGTCACAGTGACCTCTTTTTTGCTCCTCAGAATATGGCAACCCTAAATATGCTGATTTATTTATAGGGAGCATTCATCCTGATCTGCTTTTGGAGTGCTTATATGCCTTTCCATTAATTCATTCATTCTACACCCTTCATGCATATCTCCATCAGCTTGCAGGAAGCATCCCACAACAAAACAGGAAATTTAGGTTTGTGCAATTAAAGTGAATTAAACATTCTGTTGCCCTAGTGCAATGAACCTGCTTTTAAAAAAGCAACAGACTTTCTGTGGTATAGAAAGTGATGGGTAAATCCATTGAAAAGTGTGGAATGAACAAATGACTAAAGAAGAAGAGAAGAAGAGTTTGGATTTGATATCCCGCTTTATCACTACCCTAAGGAGTCTCAAAGCGGCTAACATTCACCTTTCCCTTCCTCCCCCACAACAAACACTCTGTGAGGTGAGTGGGGCTGAGAGACTTCAAAGAAGTGTGACTGGCCCAAGGTCACCCAGCAGCTGCATGTGGAGGAGCGGGGAATCGAACCCCGTTCACCAGATTACGAGTCCACTGCTCTTAACCACTACACTACACTGGCTCTCAGGAATGATGAAAGGGATGATGTGTTGAAACAAATCATGATGGATGCACAGTAAAGCCCTGCCATAATCTAAGGGCTTGCCCATGCCTAGAAAGCAAGGGACTGAGTGGTTTTCTGCTTGTCCCATGCTTTCCAGTTACAGGACCGAGTGCTTTTGCCTTTGCCTTGTCACTTTCCTCTGGAAAAATCACTCTTTAGCAGTAAATCAGAGCAAATGTCAATCTGGAGAAAACACGACTTACGTTTTCTCTGATTCGGCAGTAAACAGCAGGTTTTTTTTGGGGGGAAACAGCAGAGCAATCAGTAGTGTGGATGAGCCCTAACTTCTGTGTCAGTTTTGTACAAGCAAATCAGGATGAGTGCTCAAAAATCTATATCTATGTTTAGATTGGATTTGTTGCACTATGGTGACAGAGCACTTTAATCCACTTTAATTGTGGAAACCTGAATTTCTGGGTATGCACTTGAATCCTTCCTGTAAAATACTGACATTCTGGAGGCACCCTTAAGAGAGTTCATGAAAGCCGTGGAACTTACTCTTGAGTAAGCGCTCCGGCTTGCTGGGTGGGGTGCTTACTCCCTTGCAGATCAACTTGCAGGAAAGGTTTCTTAGCTTATTCATAGAAAAGCTTTGTTAGAAGGCACTCCATTAAGCAGAATTGTATATAAATTTGAGAGCTTTTTCAAGCATTTCTTCTACTCCAAGACAAAGAGAACCAGAATTTATAGAAGGCTTTGGCATGGAATTCTACTCAATATTGATCCAGAGTAGATTCCAATGTATAGGTAGCAGAGTAACAACTTAAACACGTTGCAGGATTCCCCAAAAATAGACCAGAGGCAATTGTATTTCATCTAGCAGAGCTTTACTGCTATTGAAGGCAAATGAGCATAATGGTCACAAATCCAATACATTCAGGATTGGCACCGTCCATAAGAATTCCAGTTGCAGCAGACTTAACTTAAACTTACAATAACTTATAATAAGTCTGAACCTTAACACTAAGCATACTATGTACAGAACACCACACCAGACGGAAAAGAGATAGAAGGAGAGAGTGAAACTCAGGCTCCTTCTGGCCTCTTATTATAGTCAGCACGACCCTGAAGAATAGATAACAGAACCAATTTAAGCCAGCTGTACTCAGCTTCTCTGAAGGAATGACCCAAACACCATGAACCTTCTGCTTGTTTCTTTCACACAGAGAAGCTTCCAGAACCCTCTTGAATTAATTAGAATAGGAAAGATCAATACTTTTTGCACTAAGAAATGCAAACTGACCGGCTTTTCTATAAATCACCTACAGAATGCCACTGATTATCTCAGCAGAAAAAATGGGTTAGTAATAGCTGTTTTGGGGATGAGTGGGGACACACACACACACACACACACACACACACACACACACACTATAGTTGATGTCAGGCTTGCCATGCAATATATTTCTGGATTTCAACTACTCATTAACACCAGGCGTTACAGAGCAAACTCATCTCTTCTCATTGCAGGTGATGCAGAACATAAACAACGTGACAGAGTTCATCTTCTTTGGCCTCACCCAAAATGAACAGATTGAGAAAATATGTTTTGTGCTCTTTCTCTTCTTATATTTGGTCATTGTGTTGGGAAATCTCCTCATCATTGTCACTATCTTCTTCAGCTCCCGCTTGAATTCTCCCATGTATTTTTTCCTCAGCTACTTATCTTTCGTAGACATATGTTACTCTTCCGTTACAGCCCCCAAAATGATTGCGGGCTTCCTTGTCAAAAAGAAAACCATTTCCTTCATTGGCTGCATGACACAGCTCTTTGGGGTCCATTTCTTTGGCTGCACTGAGAGCTTCATCCTCACAGTGATGGCGTACGACAGGTACATTGCAATCTGCAAACCTCTCCACTATACCACCATTATGACCAGGCGGGTTTGTGGGCAGCTCGTGGCAGCCTCATGGGTTGGAGGGCTCATGCACTCATTGCTGGAGACAATTGCCACCAACCAACTTCCGTTTTGTGGACCCAATGAGATTGATCATTATTTCTGTGATGTCCATCCTTTAGTAAGATTGGCTTGCACAGATACCTACATTATTGGTGTCATTGTGGTTTCTAATAGTGGAGTCATTGCTCTGAGCTCCTTTATCACCTTGGTTTCATCATACATTGCCATCTTGGTCTCCTTGAGGTCTCGCTCTTCTGAAGGGCGTCTCAAGGCTCTATCTACCTGTGCTTCCCACGTCACGGTAGTCATTTTATTTTTTGGCCCATGCACCTTTATGTACATACGTCCTTCCAGTAACTTCTCAGAAGACAAGACTGTGGCTGTGCTTTATACTGTGATCACACCAATGCTCAACCCATTGATCTACACACTACGAAATGAGGAGATGAAGAAGGCCATGAAAAAATTGTGGAGCCAAAAAGCGATTTCAAGACGGAGAAGAAGAATGTGACATTTATATATTTTTTCATTTAAGCCATGTGAGTTGCAATGATTAAAATAAGCAGTGGATATTGTGCTTTAGGGAAGGGCCGAGTAGAAGGTAGATTTGAATCTAGTCATAGTTTTGCAGTAGACCAGCAAGAATTTCTGATTCCCAAATTTGTAGTAATAGCAACAACAAAAATGCTCCCTCTTATTCCCAAATTATGATATTAAAGATGCTGATTGAAGTAACTCAGATGTCAATTTGTGCTTAGATATGCAGATCATCTCAATTAGTGCTGCCCGCTGAGCTGCTGCTTTGTATCTAGCAGCCATTTGCAGATATTGGGCTCCATTGTAGTGCAGTCGCTAGAGTGTTGGACTAGGATCTGGGAGACGTGGTCACTGTCTCCCAGCCTATCCTGGGTGGTTGTAAGAATAAAATCAGGAGGAGGGAAGAACCACACATAGCACTTTGAGTTCTTTGGAAAGGTGGGATAGAAATGTAATCAATTTTTAAAAAGTAAAAACAAAGTAAATCTCCCCAGCCTTAAGTCTGTCCACCCTTCTTTGTAGAATGACCTCTACAGCGTTGTATTGATCTGAATATGTTTTGATAGTTAAAATCTTTGCACTGCAGTTTATTGAAGTTTTATTCCATAAAAATGACATCAATAACAACAAAGGATGATGAAGCACATTTTTGCTTATGTTGTAAATCAGCAGCAGTTTCTATGATTATCAGTATATTCAATATAATTTTCCTTATTCCAACAAGAGACTTCAGAGAGTTCTACGGGTGTCAGGAGTTTGGGATTTATTGGGATTATCTTTTGTCCATAGAAAAAATTCCTGCCATTGACCTTAAAAGCCATCTATAGTGTTTTCTTGTCTAGTCACTTTAATTTATGTTGTTTAGTTTATCTAACAAATCAATATGCCAAATCATATCTATTGATCCTCACTCATCTGATTTCCAATTAGTGTTACCACTAGTCTGGCTGCTGCCAGAATAAGTGACATCATGACTTTGTGAGGGATACTCATGTTTTCCTCATCAAAGATGGTTAAAAGTTCCAGGGAGAGTTCTGTCTCAATATGGTGACCTGCCATTTTGCTACATTCTAGAAAAATGTTTCCTAATGTTTGTGTATCGCCTCTCAACTTCACCATGTATGCAAGGAAGAGCCTATGCCTTTACATTCTTTTCTCCAAAAGTAAGGGATCACAGCAGCATATATGCAGCTTATTTTGGGTGTGTGGTACCAATATAAAACTTTAAGTGGACTTTTCCTAATTCTTGCTGAAACTGATATTACTGTTTTCTTCTTCCATTTTTGTACAAAGTTTTCATACTTAGAATATGACCTGAATTCCCCTCCCCATATTATCTTTAGTGTACTGAGATTATATTGCTTTGCATTTTGTGTTAACCAATACATTTCTGATACTAAACCCTTAACTTAGTTCCTAAATTCAGGAATCATAATTTCTCCTTTTGTTAACAATCTTATTGCCTGTGCATCCACAGTAGGCATAGCACTAAAATATAATATTTGATTAATGTTGTGCCAAGAATGTTTAATTTTTAGAAGCTGTTATTTTATTTGTTGTCTTGTTTTCAATCTGGTTCCTCAATATAAATATTTAATGCTGTAGAAATATTTCCCCCCATTCATTAAATTAAATTAATTTATTTTTGCAATAAAAAAGTGTGTGACAACCTAATGACTCAAGGTTAATGGTGAAACACCTGAAGTCCGCTTTTTGGCATATTTAATCCACTACAGAAGCATTTCCTGGTGCCACCCAATAGTGGGAAAATCTTTCAGGACAGCATCTATAGCAATTAACTTGAATGCAGTACACCTACATACTGCCTTGCTAAATCAAGATCAATGCATTTCCCCCCAAAATTGCTATTCCCCCCATTTTATTCAAAGACATTGGAAATATACAGACATTCATACCTCCAACTTTTTTTTTTTTTTTTTTACAGATCTCCTTCATTTGTTCAGTATGTTCAATACTAACTGTTGATAGGTAACTTCACTCCCTTCCTCACTTCCACATCTTATGGTTCTTTATGGTTCAAAGAAGTCACCCCTTCAAAGAGAAGATGCCTTCAAATGGAGGGCTATTCTCTGCAATGAAGGACACATGGCCATTGTGGCTGATAGAACTCGAAATGCCTCCTTGAAATTTGTATCCTATGGTATCCCATGCTAGTGCAGCTCAGAGTAGACCTATTGAAGTTAATGGGCCTAACTTGGGACCATTAATTTCAATGGGTCTGCTCCGAGTACAGCTTGGTTGAATACAAACCTATGCATTAAAAAAGTTGAGTTGTTTCTCTAATGAGTCATTTTCCACTGGAAGGCATCTCAATGCTCCTGGGAGCTTATTAAGCATCTTAGTGATTTGCTAAGAGGGCTTGATCAAAGCCACATGCTTCTAGGTTCTTAGAGCACAACAGTGTGCATGTGTGCATGTGTGAGGACAGAGAAAGAGACAGTCAGAGAAAGAGAGGTCCCCGTACAAACTTCAGCTGGTCTCCTGCTGCATCGCATCCAAGGAAGGCCGTCCAGGTAATAAATGAAGGGCTGCAACAATTGATTTAAGTGTGTAGATTGCTGATTAAAGCAAAAAAATAAAATAAAATGCCCATTAGGACTCAAAGTTTTATTCCCCCTGTTATTCTAATTTTATATATAGCCTGTCTCATTAACCATAAGGGCAAGGGAAGGTAACAGCATTTCCCCATCTCATTTATTCTCACAAAATCCCTGTAAGAGAAATATTCATTAATTGCTTTGAAGAAAGCAAGCTAAAAAGCAGTATATAAATTTGGGAAATGATCAAATTATTATTCCTATTTTACTGCCGACAACCTTTATTTCCTTGTGGAAAGCGAGTACAGATTTTTTTATGCATCCCAACAGAAGCAAGTTAACATAGGGCCCAGTAAAAGGAGTGTATGAATGACATTCCACTGGTTCCATCTCCCCAGGCAAGGCTCTGTTGGGGGTTTGTTAGGCATGCTTGTATCCAGTGCTTTAAAAATAAATAAATAAATAAAAGGTGCCGGTACTCACCATGAAGTTGTTAAAGTAAGTGCTACACTTTTAACATTGGGTGGGGGGAGGTGCCGGCACTACATGCCCTTAAGTACCCCCACCGCTTGCACCCTAAAAGTTACTTTTCTTCAAAGATACAGTAGGGATGGTTTCCTTGTCACTGCAATACAATGAACCTGTTGGATTTTGGGATGACACATTCAGCTCTTTGAAGGAACAGAACTTCCATTAGGAAAAACCGTGACATTCCATCGGGGTGAGAATGCTGCCATGTTGTTTTTTTTGTGTTGCCCTCTTGCTATTGTGGGGAAAGGTGGGAGGGTTTTGCCTGTGGATGGTTGTGGGCAAAAACTTCAAATGTGATTAATGTTAAATCCATGTCCCCTCCACCCTTTTGTAGGGTTCCTGTCTTTGAAACAGCTGCATGCCAGTAAAAATGTGCAACTGGTGTGGATTTTCTGGTGATGTACCAACTGGTGATGTACCAAGTGTTAGATATAGCACATTATGTATTGCTGTCACACCATGCACAACATGCCCCTATGATAAATTTCACTGATGTGCATGTCCCCAAATTCCTATATACTATAAGACCCTGATACAAAGAAGAACTTTTAATTTGATCTTGTAATGCAGGTTTCATAACTTGAGAAACGGGATGTTCTTTCTGATGGCATAAGTTTGTCAAACATTAGTCATGAAAGATCTTTTAATTAAAGGCACAAAACTTCTAGCTATAAAAATATGATTCCAATGCCAGTAGGCAAAGTCCTCAGAATGCATTCAAAGAGATTGTTTGTTGCCCTGGTCACATTCTCCCCATAACTAGTCAGCACTCCCCATAACAGTGCACAGTCCATTGTACACTGGAGATTTTAGGGACCAACTGCATGTGAGATGAAAAACACCACTCAGAAGCACATCAGACATTTGAACATTTTAATAGTATGTGTGCCCCCAATCCACATTTTTCACTGGGACCACAATGCATAGGGAGCTGAAGTTTAACCCTTCTCTACCCAGCTGTGAGCCATCCTGGTATTAGGAAAAAAGCTCTGATAGATGCTAATGGGAACTTTCTCACTAAGACTAATAGCACTGCCTGGAGTGGGATTTTCATTGGGTTTGTGGATTGCCCTCCCCCCAATGTTTTGTGATTCCAATGAAAACTGTCCCTGCTCTTATATTTTAAAAAAACTTGGTGTCCTTCAAAGTGGTGTGTGCAGGGTCATGTATAGTTTGGCCCTTTGCAGTATGCGGCAAAGCTGCAGACAATGGATTCTCAGAGTTGTTCAGAATTAATGAAAGAAGGTTCATCCCACAAGATTTCTGAACTGTCACGAAAACAACTACAGTTTTCTCAGGTTTACATAAAAATATCACTTTTAGTTGACTCTATACTTCATTTTGTCTGATGGCAGGTTATTTTAATTCTGGATTGTAATCATCTTCTCTGCTGACTTCATGGAGAACAGAAACAATGTGTCTGAATTCATCCTCTTGGGGCTTACCCCGGATCCAAACATACAGAAAGCCTGTTTTGGGCTCTTTCTGGTCTTCTACACAGCAATAGTGTTGGGGAATCTACTTATCATAGTCACCATCAAAAGCAGCTCCCGTCTGAACTCTCCTATGTATTTCTTCCTTAGTTACCTCTCCTTTGTGGACATCTCCTACTCCTCTGTTACTGCTCCCAAATTGATTGCAGATTTCCTTGTTGAGAAGAAGACAATCTCCTTTGTTGGTTGCATAATACAGCTATTCTTCATCCATTTCTTTGGTGGCACTGAGATCTTCCTTCTCACATCAATGGCGTATGACCGGTACATAGCCATCTGCAAACCCCTCCATTACACAACTATTATGAGCAAGAATGTATGTGGTTTAATGGTGGCAGGCTCATTCCTAGGTGGGTTTCTTCATTCAATAGTCCAGACTCTCCTTACCATACAGCTGCCCTTCTGTGGGCCCAATGAAATTGACCACTATTTCTGTGATGTTCACCCTTTACTGAAATTGGCCTGTACCAATACTTACATGGTTGGACTCATGGTCATTGCCAATAGTGGCATGATATCTCTGACCAGCTTTCTTGTCTTGGCAGTTTCATACATCAGCATTCTAGTTATGCTGAGAACTCATTCTTCCGAAGGACGCCGAAAAGCCCTCTCCACTTGTGCTTCCCACATCGCCGTTGTGATCTTATATTTTGGACCCTGCATCTTCATCTACCTGAGGCCTCCCACCACATTTTCGCAGGACAAGAGTGTGGCTTTATTCTACACTATTATCACCCCTATGCTCAATCCCTTAATTTATACACTGAGAAATGAAGAGGTGAAAAATGCCATGAGAAAATTATGGAGCAAAAAAGTATTTATGGAGTGAGAAATAACAAGAGATGCAAGTTTATCACTCTCATATGAACACTGGGGACAGGGATATTCTGCTTGCATTTACAGAAGTGGCTAATTGTTACACTGAAATCTGGAAAGGCAGTTTCCCTTAAGCTACCGCTGTGTTGGTTCTATTTTAGTAATTTTTACTTGTGTGTTTGCTCATTAAACAAATAGTACAGAATGTAGCATACACGTCTACTCAAAAGCAAGCCCCATTGAGACTTACTCTCAAGTAAGTATGCATTGGCTGTAGCCTTAGGGTAAGCTGGGAAATATATATTATTATTTCTTTGCCAATCCTTCCTATGAAAAATTTTGACCTTCACATATTTCTTATTTGAGAAAAAGAAGCAAGAACTCTGGAAGCTTGTGTACCAGCATTAAGCTCAAATGGTCAAATCAAAGCAAATAGCTCACTCATTTTGTGCCTTGTATTCTTTTGGCTCAATACAGTGCCAATCAACATGTTTCATCTAATTGTGGTCAGCTGGGAAAGAGAGAGGTTAGCTTCCTTGAAGGTTCATTCAGATAGGTTTGAAACAATCACAAATTATTTTTCTGGACTGTTTGGGGTGAAACTGCACCCCACCTCTATGCTGATGGAGAACACTAATAATGTGACAGAATTCATCCTCTTGGGACTATCCCAAAACGAGCAGGTCCAACAAGCCTGCTTTCTCCTGTTTCTGCTCAGCTACTTAGTGATTGTTCTAGGGAACCTTCTGATCATGGTCACTGTGCGGTCCAGCCAGCGCCTCCATACGCCCATGTACTTCTTCCTTTCTGTCGTTTGTGGACATCTGCTATTCATCTGCTGCGGTGCCCAAGCTAGCTGATTGCAGACTTGCTTGCCAAGGAGAAAACCATTTCATTTGTGGGCTGTGTTGCTCAGCTCTTTTCTGTGCACATCTTTGGTTGCACTGAGATCCTTATCCTCACAGTGATGGCTTATGACCGCTATGTCACCATCTGCAAACCCCTTCACTACACAGCCATCATAAGCAGGCGAGTCTGCCATCAGCTGGTTGTAGCCACTTGGCTGGGAGGACTTGTGCATTCAATGGTCCAGACTACCCTCACCATAAAGCTGCCCTTTTGAGGGCCTAATGAGATTGACCACTATTTCTGTGACATCTACCCTTTGCTCAAGCTGGCCTGCAGTGACACCCACATTGTTGGAGCCTTGGTTGTTGGCAACACTGGGATGATTGATTTGGGATGTTTCCTGGTGCTGGTTGTGTCCTATGGTGTCATCTTATTCACCCTCCGCACACAGTCCTCTGAGGGGAGGCAAAAGGCCCTCTCCACCTGTGCTTCCCACATCACTGTGGTGCTCATTCTGTTTGTGCCCTGCCTGTTCATCTATGTCCTTCTACTACCTTAGCAGTGGATAAAGTGTTTGCTCTGTTCTACACTATCCTCACGCCTATGTTGAACCCAATCATTTACTCGCTGAGGAATGCAGAGATGAAAAATGCCATGAAGAAGCTGTGGAGCAAGACACAGAGGCTTGGGAAGCCAAAATAAATTGGGTTAGTTCTCCTGTCCTTGGAATATCTGTAATCATCTGGCCTTTCGATTGGCGTACTCAACAAAGATCAAACCTATCTTTAGTGTGGAAATATTATTTAAGAAGGAGTTATAATTCAGAAATACCCCCCTTTGAAGCCCCCCACTCCAAATTCAAATAATACTTTGGACATCAGCAGAGAACACATTACAGATTTTTTATGAGGCTCTAGAGTGGCTGTGAGCTGGAAGCCTATCTCCACTACAGATGTATGCTTCAGACATAGGTGACTAACCTCCAGTTTGCAGGCCAAACATAGCTCACCGGCCTTCCTCATTTCATTTAACTTTTAATTTGTATACTGCCTTTCTATATTGCTATATGCATGGTGGTTTACAAGCTGAAGAAACAACAAAGATCACACACATGATAACAATCTAATCCAATTCAAAAAAGTCATAATAAAAATATAACTTATATACAACTTATATCAAACAAAGTAATATTCAATAATCCATTAGAATATAGCAGTGCGCAATGAAATTAAATATCAGCAAACAATGATTAAACAGAAATTCACTCTTAACAATTGCAATAAATAATTACTAAACTATTATCAATAAAAACAACAGCAAGTCACAATGCATAAAACACTGCAATACATACAAAACCATGTAAAAGGGTAAAGTTGGGAAATAGTGACACACAATTTATAAGATGATGATGATGATGATGATGATGATGATTAGTATTAAATCCTGAAATCCCTTTCTCCCCATTTGGCTCACAAGGCCATTTTGGAAAACCCACAGCAACCCTTTCCACACCTGACATCAGGTGTGGGATGGGTAAGGGTAGAGCTCCAAAGGAACAATTGGGAGTTTAAAGTGAGCTCCTCATTATTCCTTGGCTGGATGGGTGATGGGACTTGATGAGTGGTGGGCACCTTAGCAGCATATGGTGGGCACCATGGCACCTGCAAGAACTATGCTGGCAAAGTCAGATGTAGTCAATACTGAACTAAGGTAGCCCAACAGCCTGATGGGGTGTAAGGTAGCATCTCGCATTCTTGGCACAAGGGCCCAAATTTAATCCTCAACATAGCATTAGCAGCTGAAAGGATCTCAGACCATACTGTAAATATGTGGGGCAGGGAGGAAGGAGGAGAACCAAGGAAAGAAAATCTCCCCCTCTCCAAGACATTCGCTTGAGGTGACATTCAAACCCAGGTCTGGCTCATCATGGTCCCCACACTGAGACCCCACCAGAGGTCTTCTGGTAAAGATTTTCTCCAGGCTTTCTTTCATCCACAAGATCAGACTCATTTTAATTCCCTGAAATCCTGTTTTGATTGATTTTAATATGCTTTTATACTCCCCATGTTAAAAACTTACTGAGGACTGTGTTGAACTATCACATGGTGACTACAAAATGTGATAATTCAGGGAAGAATGAATGGATGTTCCTGTGGGAAAAGTGAGAAAAAAAATATTGGTGTTCACAAACTCTCTGAAGGAATTGTGCAACATGCAACCACTTTGAGCATGATTTAATTGGCTTCCTCTAGGGCCATTAAATGGGGGAAAGAAAACCTTCAAAAGCTCCCCAGATTTAAAAGTTGCTTGTAAAGCCTCTTCTTTCTGATGTAGCAGCAGTAAAGCATTCAGTGTTAATTAAGGCAATGCATTCTCATATTTTGAAATGGGATTCTACATCAACTAAGAGTGTTTCCAGACTGCTGCTATTTTTGGGGTGGGATTCAGTCCCACCATGGCAAATTCAGGCTGTGCAGTTAAAACTGATTTGGAGCTCATGTACAACAAAGCTACCGGTACTTTCCTGAAAGGTCAGACTTTTTGTGATGGAAAAATGCACTGGAAAGTGTGGGTTAACACTTGCTTGGTGCAATCTTGTCGAATCCTTCCACAAACAAATCAGGCTGAGTGATCATTAAACAGGTTGCCTGGAAGAGCCTGAGAAATAATTATCCATGATTATTATAATTATCCATGCTGTATCTTGAAACTGCTTAGTGATTTTGACAATTAAGCACTGTAATTTTTTTTTTAAATAGTTATTAAAAATGTTTCCTAATCACTGCTAACAGAGACCTGACCTGCATTCCCTGTGCTTTTGGTGAGGTTTGGAGTGGCAGACCCAGACACTTCCATCTTTTTGTAGGAAAGTGGAAAGCATGGATGGTTAAAGATTGTAGCGGTACTAGATAAACACGTGCCTAGCCAAGCTTGTAAGGAAGGAACTCCACCAATCTTCATTTATTTGGAATCCAAATTTTCATGTAAGTAACAGTTTGCTGTCCTTATGTCTAACCTACCATCTGGGTTAAGATTCTGGGAGGAAATGTGAGATGTGGATGTAACAAACCAACAAACAATTGATTTTCAGGTACCTAGGCTATGCCAGAATCTTGGCTAGGACCAGGGAATAACATCCAATGCTGCTGAAAGCCAGTTAAGCAGCGGAGAAGTAAATGTGGACACGACTAAAGCACTCCCATGCAGAGAAAGCTCACATTTCAGCACTTCACTGGAAGTGAGTGAACATCAGAGTTGTCTTTTTTCTTTTTTTCTTTTTATTAAGGATTTTCTTGTTTTACAGAAGTAAGTGTAATGCCTCGTATTTCCCCCCCCCAGGTAACATTTTTACAAATCCGTTTCATTTGTTGAGGCATTAGGGGGAGAAGAAAAAAGAAAGAAAAAAGAAAGGGGGGTGGAGAGAGGGAAGATGGATGAGGGTGGGGTCGGGTGGCGGTGTTTCTATTATGTTTAATGTATGTAGAGTTTGGTGTCAGCGTTGCTTGTGTTGTTCACTTGTGTGAGGTTGTGGCAGGGAGGATGAGCTCCTGGCTGTCACCCAGGCTTAGGACATCAGAGACTGTCTTCTTTCTTTCCCATTTATCTGTAACTGCAAGCAGGACACCGTGGTTGTCCCACATTGCCCTGCTCATTTGGCAAAGAGGGCTGAAATATTTGGCTGTTACCTTGTTAGTAGCAGAATTCCCTGGGGCACTTAGTTTTACAGAGTGTTATTAACTTTATCCTTGTGTTATTACACTGGTCGGATGTTTCCAGCCCAATTCTGCAGCTCTGTTTTCCCCATGAAGAAAAGCAAGCTTTTTGCATACACTCAGCTGACTAGCTAGCAACCCACTGAACTCAGTTTGGATTGAGTATTAGCATATAAAACTGCAAACTTGTCACTTGGTGAGTCAGGCAGCCCATTCTCTAATAACAGGGAGCTTTGGCTGAATGAAATGGAACTATTCTGAACAGTTATGTGCTTCAATGCTTAAAAGCACTAAAAACTAACTAACAAACAACAACAACAACAACAATAATATATAAGTGTCCCATAATATGGGTAGCTCACAAAACAATGTATTGGGCTAAATGTGCTCTATGTGGGGCTACCTTTGAAGGTGATCCGGAAACTACAATTAATCCAGAATGCGGCAGCTAGACTGGTGACTGGGAGCGGCCGCCGAGACTACATAACACCGGTCCTGAAAGACCTACATTGGCTCCCAGTATGTTTCCGGGCACAATTCAAAGTGTTGGTGCTGACCTTTAAAGCCCTAAATGGCCTCGGCCCAGCATACCTGAAGGAGCATCTCCACCCACATCGTTCTGCCCGGACACTGAGGTCTGGCAGTTCCCTCCCTGCGAGAAGCGAAGTTACAGGGAACCAGGCAGAGGGCCTTCTCAGTAGTGGTGCCTGCCCTGTGGAATGCCCTCCCATCAGATATCAAAGACATAAACAACTATCGGACTTTTAGAAGTCATCTGAAGGCAGCCCGGTTTAGGGAAGCTTTTAATATTTGATGAATCATTGTATTTTAATATTCTGCTGGAAACTGCCCAGAGTGGCTGGGGAAATCCAGCCAGATGGGAGGGGTATGCATGCATGCATGCATGCATGTATGTATAAATAAATAATCATCATTAAAATAGAATACAGAAGGGAAAAAAAACATTTATTTATAGTTTTAAAAAACACAATTAAAACATAGGTGTTTATACTGAGCGGGAGGGTAAATATTCCATGCTTCTGAGCATGCATATTCCCTTTGACATATACATGACTGGTGTATCTTTTCAATGAGACATACAGCAGAAAGGACCTTTTCAACAGACAGTGATAGAAGCAGAAAGCATTATGAGGGGAGGGCTGTATCTCAGTGATAGAGAATCTGCTTTGCATGCATAAGGTCAGGGGTCGGCAACGTTTACCTCGTCTGCGCTGGTTCACTCCAGCGGAGATCCCTCTGTGGGCCGGATTGCACATGTGTGTGAGTGAGCCCCCCCCCCTGCACCCCGGAAGTGAGTCCCCGCACTGAGCTGTGCTGGTTTAGCGCAGCATGCGGGGACTCGCCAAGTGGGCGGCTCGGTTCAGGGGTGACTCGTGGGCTGGTTAAACGACCCCCGTGGGCCGCTTGTGGCCCATGAGCCTTAGGTTGCCTACCCTGCATAAGGTCTTTGTCTTATTTCCAGGTAGGATTGAGATTGTCCCCTGCCTGAAACTTTGGAACATTCCTGTCTTTCAGCGTGGGCAATGCTGAGCTTGATGGACCAATCGGCTAGCTCAGTGTCAGGCAGCTTCCTGTGATGTGGTTTGTAATGGGCTATAAAAAGAACCATATGCCATTGATTCCTGTGGCCTTTCAGACAAAAGCCCTTCTCAATCAAGTCAGAACAACATGGGCAATCCTCAAGGATTTCTTCAAATGCTAATTCACACAGTGATGGCCCATCAAGATACCACCTCATTTGGCTACTCAGCAGAGCTCTGATTGCTCAGAAGAATGATGGAGAGAAATAACACCACTGTGACAGAGTTCATTCTCCAAGGATTTATGGGAAACCCAACATTACTCTTCATAGTATTTCTTGTCATGTATCTTTTTAGCTTGATAGGGAATCTAGGGATGGTTGTCTTGATTAGGAGCAGTCCCCAGCTCCATACCCCCATGTACTTATTTCTGACACACTTTTCATTTATGGATGCATGCATAACTTCAACCATTGCCCCTAAAATGCTGCTGAACTTCCTGGTGGAGAAGAAAGCCATTTCCTACAGTGGGTGCTTTCTCCAGTTTTTCACATTTTGTACTTTTACAGATGTGGAGTCCTTCATCCTGGCTGCCATGGCAATAGATCGTTATGTGGCCATCTGCAAACCATTGTCCTACACAGTCATCATGTCGAAGGCACTCTGTGCCTGGCTGCTCACTGGGGCATATGTTGGGGGGATCACGAGTTCTCTCATACACACGTGTGCATCTCTAAGACTGTCTTATTGTGGGGAGAATTCTCTCAACCATTTCTTCTGTGACCTGGCTGCCCTGATGGCTCTTGCCTGCTCAGACACATCCCTCAATGAGTGGCTTCTCTTAACTTTTGGCATCTTGGTTGAAGCGTCCAACATTCTGACTATCCTCACCTCCTATGGCTTTATAATCACAACTATCACCAGGATACACTCTGCAGGAGGCCGGCTCAAAGCCTTCTCTACGTGTGCTTCTCACTTGACGACTTTTGCCCTGTTCCATGGCACCATCCTCTTCATGTACTTCCGGCCCAGTTCCAACTTCTCAATGGACACAGACAAAAGAGTCTCTGTATTTTACACTCTCGTCATCCCTGTGTTGAACCCCCTGATTTACAGCCTGAGGAATTCAGAGGTGAAGGATGCCCTAAGGAAACTGATAAGGAAAAATATAAATCCTCACTGATTATTTTAATACTGTGGACTTGAGTAACTATAACTAAGTTTTGTGTATGTACGTAGGTTGGCTGCAGCGCTAGAAGTAAAGCCATAACCAGCAATGGCTGGTCTATTTGGGCAAATGGGGCCCTGCCCCACCAACCCCCAGTCCATCTTCAGCCAGTCCTCCACCTGCTTGCCTTCTTACAACAGCCCAGGAGGAGGTACTTCATCCTCCTTATTCTAAGTATTGTCCTTGTAGAGGGCAGAATGGAAGCAAAACTAGAAGAGTTAGCTTTGCCTGTTATTGCCTCTGGTTTCACCTGTGGTTAACCTTTCTGCCTTCCACCCCACTAATCCCAATGGGAATCAGTCACCACTGGCCACAACAAAATAGGAATTTACTTAACAGAAGTGTTCCTTTGTTCATGACTTCAGTTTAACAAACCCTCTACACATCTTAATTCCAGATGCACGCATAGGCATTATTTGAAGAGGAGTTAAGTTGTGTCAGGGCTCAGTGTTTTCAGTGATATGGCTTAATTCTAAAGCATGTGAAGTATGTAGCACTAAAGAGCCCTTGAGCAAGTGCAGATAATATTTCTGTCACCAGTGAACAATGACAGAGAGTGATTAGGTGATTAGGAAGAAGGGTATCAAGATCAGTTGGTGGTGTTTTCAGACAGACTCGAACTCTGACATCTCTTTTTCTCGCAGTCATCCTCAACACTTACCTATGTTACACTTGATGACTGGCAGGTGTATGTGTGACTCATCTCCACTGAAGAACATTTAATCTGAGGTGGTATGAAAGTTCTATCTGTGTTGATGGCCCATTCACACATGTGATGTTGTAGTCATCTGGAGATGAACATGCCAGTGGGAATGAGCTCTGGGAGAGGAAATATAGTGATGAGGGAACAAGGAAGACATGAATCCCTTAGTCTCTTGAATTGTTCCTCTGCTTCATCCACACCTGACTTTAATGTTTATTTGAAGCTGTTTGCATTCCCATTTATGTAGTGTTGTTTGCATGACATCCTGCTCAAAACAGTTTCTTTCCCCTTGGTATCCCCTTGTAAATTTCTCTAATCCAGGGATTGTGTTAGAGAAAAGCAAATACTGTACATTTCCTTCTCTTGAGTTTGTCTTTAATGCATGTGTTACTTTAAACCACTAGAGGACACTGCTTGTGAAGCAATCTAGCCAACACTTGTTTGTAGCTCTCTGTCAAAGTTAAATCCACCCATAAAAGCTGAGCTATTTTGTTTATTGTTCTCTCTCAAGCTGTGTAGCCAAAATGTTTGTTATTTTCTCCCTCTCATTTCCACTCATCCTGTAAATAGATCCTGCATTAATAAAGCCTTTAAATTCCAGAAAGTGTAAGTGATGATTCTAATCCAGTCCACCAAGCTGCAAGGTCTGCTAAGAGTTTGAGACAACAGGGCAGAGGACCATAGGGCAAATGCAATGCTGTTAATAGTACAACACCAGTTTCAAAGGGGAACTGTTTTCCACAGAAAATATTTTAGAGATGAAGAATCATTGAGAGGGAAGAAAAGCATGCAAGTGGGACTGCTTCCCATTAGATTTCTTTGCCATCTTATGCCAAAGGTCTTGGTGTAGGTTATATATTGACAGCTCTTCATAGTTTCATAAATAAATTGATGAGCTATGATGAGCTGTGAATATATTATAACCAAGACCTAGGATTAACCAAAAAGAAAAAGA
Organism: Podarcis tiliguerta; assembly: GCF_965153285.1. NCBI lineage: Eukaryota > Metazoa > Chordata > Lepidosauria > Squamata > Lacertidae > Podarcis > Podarcis tiliguerta. Next base: position 54,170,131 of record NC_139534.1, read on the forward strand.
GAGAGAAAGAAATGGAAAAGAAAGAAAAAGAAAAAAAGGGCCCAAGGAAGTTCAGTGGGATTCATCATCACTGTAAACTATCTCAAATGATTGAGCGCGTGGTTGCTGAACAACTCCAGGCACGCCTGGAGGATGCGGACCATTTGGATCCCTTCCAACTGGGATTCAGGCCTCACCATGGGACTGAAACTGCCTTGGTCGCGCTGGTTGATGATCTCCGGCGAGCTAGGGACAAAGGTGAGAGTTGTTTCCTGGTTCCGCTGGTTCTCTCAGCGGCCTTTGATACAATCGACCATAACATCCTTCTGGACCGTCTAGAGGGGCTGGGAGCTGGGGGCACTGTTATACAGTGGTTTTGCTCCTTCCTCCTGGGCCGTGTTCAGAAAGTGGTGGGGGGGGGGGATGAGTGTTCAGACCCCTGGGCCCTCACTTGTGGGGTGCCTCAGGGTTCCATCCTCTCCCCCATGCTTTTTAACATCTATATGAAGCCGCTGGGAGAGATCACCAGGGGGTTTGGACTGGGTGTCCATCAATATGCAGATGATACCCAGCTCTACCTCTCTTTCAAATCAGAACCAGTGAAGGCGGCGAAGGTCCTGTGTGAGTGCCTGGAGGTGGTTGGAGGATGGATGGCGGCTAATGGATTGAAGTTGAATCCTGACAAGACAGAAGTACTGTTTTCTGGGGGACAGGGGGCGGGCTGGTGTGGAGGACTCCCTGGTCCTGAATAGGGTAACTGTGCCCCCGAAGGACCAGGTGCGCAGCCTGGGAGTCATTTTGGACTCACAGCTGTCCATGGAGGCGCAGGTCAATTCTGCATCCAGGGCAGCTGTCTACCAACTCCACCTGGTACGCAGGCTGAGACCCTACCTGCCCGCGGACTGTCTCGCCAGAGTGGTGCATGCTCTGGTTATCTCCCGCTTGGACTACTGCAATGCGCTCTACGTGGGGCTACCTTTGAAGGTGACTCGGAAACTACAACTAATCCAGAATGCGGCAGCTAGACTGGTGACTGGGGGCGGCCGCCGAGACCACATAACACCGGTCTTGAAAGACCTACATTGGCTCCCAGTACGTTTCCGAGCACAATTCAAAGTGCTGGTGTTGACCTTTAAAGCCCTAAACGGCCTCGGCCCAGTATACCTGAAGGAGCGTCTCCATCCCCATCGTTCTGCCCGGACACTGAGGTCCAGCTCCGAGGGCCTTCTGGCGGTTCCCTCATTGTGAGAAGCAAAGCTACAGGGAACCAGGCAGAGGGCCTTCTCGGTAGTGGCCCCCTACCTGTGGAATGCCCTCCCAGCAGATGTCAAAGCGATAAATAACTACCTGACATTTAGAAGACATCTTAAGGCAGCCCTGTTCAGGGAAGTTTTTAATCTGTGATATTTTACTGTATTTTTTGTTTCTATGGAAGCCGCCCAGAGTGGCTGGGGAGACCCAGCCAGATGGGCGGGGTACAAATAATAAATTATTATTATAATAATTATATAAATGGACACAGTGACAAGCTACATCATACAAAACTTAGCCTCTCCCAGATATAGAATAGTGAAGAAGAAGTGTGAGCTGCAACAAAATGTTGCAGTCTGGAGTGAATAGTATGGAGTGCTCAGTGTTCCAGCCAGACAGCCAGCCAACCAACCAACCATTCTTTTTCCTAGATACTCCATTCCATTTCCCCTGAGATTTCATTTCCCCATGCATTCCATGACTATTGACCATGCTCAGTCTTATTTGCACTGTTCCCTCCTCTGCATTTCCTTTTGGCATCTTAAAATCTTGGGTTTCCCCTAAGCCTGCTGATACCTCCGTCTTGTTAGTAGGTGGTGGCTTCATAAGGACCCACACTTGGAGAATGAGTTTGCTATTAGCATTCAGGATAAAATTTCACAAACACACAAAAATACAAACACTTTAAAACGGCATCCTTTATTGGGTCAGTCCATTTGTGTAGATTAGCTTTAGGTACACAGAAAAAGGTGGGTATGAGAAAGAAGATATCATACCCTCCAAGTGTCCTGGGACAGTCCTGGAATCACGAAAGCCACCCCGGATTTTGATTTGATCCCGGAATGTCCCTATTTCCCCTTGCCAGTGCTGTTGCCCACCAAGGTTGGTGAGGAGAATGAGCTGGCACTTGTCCTGGGCAGCAGCAATGAGGGAGCATCCTGTTGCCTCTCCACGGTTTCTCCTTAGCCGCCGCCGCCGGACTCCTTCCTTGGGTAGTTGATGGTGGCACTGGCTCTGAGAGTCAGGCAGAGGGCAGGGGAGTCCTGGGCGGGAAGAAAGGGGGAGTGGAGAGGAGCACAAGGAGCCTTGACTTTTTTATTTTTATGCTTTGTACATTTGTGTCTAATCTTGTCCCTCTCTTTATTTATTGGTGTGTGTTTTTCTTTTTTGCAAATCTACCAAAGAACAATTTTTTTAAAGGTGGTGAAGGGATTTTTTTTCAGCATTGTGGAGGCAGGGGTGGAGGAAGGAGGGTGCGGTGGGTGCAGGCTGCCCCGGGTGTCAGCACTGGGCGGGGGGGGGGGACGACAATGACGAAATGCCGGGTGGCACTCATTGCGGGGCCTGCAGCGTCCCCAAGCCATGTGTCTCTAGTGGGAGAGATGGGGTGGCTTGGGCGTGCGCTGCCCAAACGGTCCACCTGCTGCCTCCCCCCCCAGCTGTAGGGTGGTTGAGTGGGAGGAGGCAGGCAGACTCTGGAGGCCCCGCAGTGCACCCCGCCCCTATGTGAGGCTTGCCCCACCCCTGGGCGCGCTGCCCCAGTCACCTGAGTGGCTTCCTCTGCTGCTGGGTGGAGGCCATGTGTGCTGTGTCCTATTGGTGTAGTGGTGGTGGCTGTGGGCAGGGTACAGGTTCAAATATGTGGGAAGGGGCCAGCGGCACTGGGTGGCAGTGTATTTTGCTTGAAGTGGCAAAACATCTGGGGCCAGACCTGAGGAAGTATCTCTCCCAGTACTGATTTCCTCTCTGATAAAGCCCTGGTAAGCAATCCTAAGGATTCCCAGAACACAGTTTTACAAACATGGCATACAGTTCCTTTGAGGCAAAACCATTCCCCTTCAAAAGCCTTAAGTTGGCAAGTGCTTTTGTCAGGGCATCCTTCACATCCTTGTTCCTCAGACTGTAGATCAGAGGATTGAGCATGGGGATCACTACTGTATAGAACACAGAAGCCCATTTGTCTTGGTCCAAGGAATAGCTGGAGCTGGGCCGAAAATACACGAAGAGCATCGTCCCATGGAATATCCCAACGGCTGTAAGGTGAGAGGCGCAGGTAGAAAAGGCTTTGCGTCTGCCTTCAGCAGAGCGCATTCTCACGATTGTGCCCAAGATGTAGAGGTAGGAAACAAGAACCATGCCGATGCTGCTGGCTAAAATGCAGCCAAAGAAGATAAATACCATAAGCTCATTGTTGTATGTGTCAGAGCAAGAAAGCAATAGAAGAGGAGGCTCATCACAGAAGAAGTGATTGATGATATTCGACTTGCAGAATGGTAGTTGGAATGTACAGCAAGTGTGTATCATTGCATCCGCCATGCCTATGAAGTAAGCCATAGCCATCAACCGTCCGCAGACTCTTCTGGACATAAGGACTGAATAGTGGAGGGGATTGCAGATGGCCATGTACCTGTCATAGGCCATCAAAGCCAGCAAAAGGCAATCAACATCTACAAAAAAGGAAAGTATATATAGCTGTATAGCACAGGCATTGAATGAAATCCTTTTGGTCTCAACTAAGAGGTCAGCCAGCATTTTGGGAGCAATGGCTGAGGAGTAGCAGAGGTCAGCAAAAGAGAGGTTGCCCAGGAAAAAGTACATGGGGTTGTGAAGCTGAGGCTCAGTGCAAATTAAGACAATCATCCCCACATTCCAGATTACAGTGATGACATAAATCAGTAGGAAGAGCATAAAAAGAGGGAGCTGCATTTTTGGATCATCTGTGAATCCCAGAAGAATGAATTCTGTTACGACAGAATTATTTCCTTGATCCATCATTTCCCCCAATCAGTGCTGGGTTCAGGATGATTCTGTTCTTTTCCCTGACTTTTCCTTGAGAAGGGAAGAAAGAAGATTTGTGTTTTTGACAGTTCCCTCCAACTTCCTTTTTGTTTAGAAACAACAGCAGTCCTGGATTCAAGATAATGGCCATCACAAGCTCAACTGCACTAGTTCAACACAACACCAGCTGTGGTCCACATCCCTGGCACATCCCTGTTTCAGCCTTCCTTTGGGAGGCTGATAATGTATATACACCCGCAAAGCCTGAGCAAAGCCTACCTTAGCTTTGCCATATTTGAAGTGGTAAAAATACATACGCAAAAAGTTCTTGAGCTTTTTTAAGGGCAATTGCCGAAGAATCCCTCAGCCACTGCCGAGCCCAAGCTGCCCACGCCAGAGTCCCATCCATATGACAACCCTATCTATATCTTCAATGTACAAAGTTGTGGCCAAATTTCAATCCCAACAGTTGTCTTCTTGAGTTTGTTCCACCTAGCTTTGCTATTGTCTTCGTCCATGGGGCTCTTCAAGTGTGTCCGCAAGAGAGGTTTCTTCTTTTGAAGAACAGTGTCAATGGAGGACAGATTCAGGGCTTTAGACCCTTTACCAGAGGTCTGGTGATGCTATAGCAGAACCATACACTAAATATCTCTTTCTGATTTAGAGAACTTACCTGAGATGCAGACTGGGAGGTTCCTCTGCTTTCAGAAACTGAGTAGGGGGAGAGACCTTAAATACTAGTTGCTAGCACCTGGGACATCATCCCTGATGCTACTGAATACCCCAGGTATCCATGGTTGTTTTGATTAATAATTACATTTTAATTGGCTGCTTGCATGCAAGAAACCTCTAAAACTTCCCTTCTGATTTTTGTATAGTCAGTTTCAACTATCTAGGTCTACTTTAACTTCTACAACCTGGTCTGGATTCTTCCTGTCAATGATAGTGAGACCTCGCCACCGATCAATGGCAAGGCTCGAGGATTCTGCCAAAATACTAAGGCATGCACTCTCTTTCAGTCCATGATGGCATGTAACAAATTGTACTTCGTTTGCTTCCTCATCAAATCAAATGGACCATGTAGGACCCACCAGCAGCAAATTTGTTCTGTTTGTCCTCTTTGTGCTTCACAGCCCTCTGATGATCATTTCCTTTGTGAAGATATCACATCATGAACATAAGTAGTGATAATTGGGCAAACAAACAAATAAACACAAACAAACAAACAAACAAACAAACAAACAAACACTACCTTGGTGTTTTAAGATGGTGGTACAGATGCCTCTTGTATTGGCAACAAGATTTGCATTTTATATTCATATGCACACGTTATCTCAGTGTCTCTGTTTTTGCAGGTGTGGTGGACCCTCGGTTGGGGCAGCAGGCTCGGCCATGCCTCTTGCGTCGACCTCTCAGCAGCTTCAGTTGCTAGGGCGACCTGGAACGTTAGGTCCTTCTTGGCGTAGAGGCATCGTTGAAGCTTCTCATCCTTCAGGCCACCAATGAGGCGGTCACGAAGCATGTTATCCAACTCTGAGAAGTTGCAGAACCAGGCGGTTTTGTGGAGGGAAGTCACAAACCCAGTTATGGTTTCTCCAGGGGCTTGCTGCTTTGCGTAGAAGACATTTTGTCGAGCCACCACTGAGGGCTGCGGTGAGAAGTGCCTCTTCATCCGTTCCACTATTGTTTTGTAAGGAACAGTAGTGACGTCTTCAGGTGCAAGGAGAGCCCAGGCGATTTCAAACGTCTCCTCTCTGCAGATGCTGAAGAATATCGCCCTCTTTTTGGTGTCTTCTTCATTGGTGACCCCTTTGGCTTTTAGGAGGAAGGTGAAACGGTTCGTGCACGCTACCCACTGTCCTGATGCTGGGTTGAACGGCGAGAAGCTGCTGTCGGTTGCCATTCTAAGTTCCTTGGAGCCCGGAGCTGAAGCCTGGATACACGGTACGAGGCAGCGGTGCGGCAGGTGCTGGTACTGCGGTGATGTGTGCGGCGGTCAGCTCAGCAGGATCCCACCTTCGTCGCCAGTGAAATATACTTGGAGTCAAGAGTGGATTTCATGCTCTTTATTCAGCTCATAGTGGTGAGGAGGAATGGAAGTTCCCCCAGAATGTCTGCTTTATATACATTATTTACACAATGGGCCCCACGTGATTGGCTAATTCCGGGATTCTTCTGTAGGCCAATCAGGTTGCGGATTCATTTCCACCTGGAACTGGATTGGGTGGCTACTGTGGACCAATCAGACTGCTGTATTTTGGATCCTATTCAACTCAGTACATAACACCAGCAAACACGTACATAAATATATACACCACATTTCTGAAGCAGCACAGGAAGACAGTCCTGATACTGTTTTGACTCCCAAACTGACCAAATGTTTCTCTGCAAGGAGAGAGGGGGTGAGGGAACCTTCCCATTGTCTCAGGAATTAAGTAATTACCATCTCAAAGGAATGGCCAGACTACCAGAAAAGGCAATCAGATAAGGCATTATCAGATAAAATGGCAGACAGGAAAAACAACAACATTCAAATGTTTGTTGTAGACCGCCTTTTCTGTGATGTAGGTATGATGTTTGTGGGGGGTGGTCTTGGGCTACACCCCCTCTGTGATGTATGTATGATGTATGGAGGGGTGGTCTGGAGCTCCAGGGCAGGGAATTTCAAAATGTCTATATAAGGGTGGGCATACCTTTGTTCTGGGTCCTCCTCCTGCGTGTGAGGGGAGCACCCTGTTGCAACAGCTTTAATAAAGATCAGGCTTACTAGCTGCTTTGCTTCACAATATTCTCTGGTTGACCTCTGTTATTTTCTCCTGCCGGTGGAGAACCTACAAAGGACTCTATAAGGGCTCTTGTGTACCCCATAAGGGAATAACGGCAGATTTTGTTTACAACACCCCTATGAGGCAGTTGGGGAGACTGAAGCTACCTGCCTTCCTACAGCTGCCTAAGTCCTTTTGTCTCACCAAGGGCTGGGAAAGCTCACAGGCAGAGGCAGGGGAGGAGATAGACAGTGGTGTAGCGTGGGGGGTGCAGGGGGGGGCAGCCGCACCGGGCACAACATCTGGGGGTTAGGGGGCGCAAATCCACGGGTTAGGGGGTGCAAATTACTTGCCTTGCCCCGGGTACTGACAACCCATGCTACGCCACCGGAGATAGATGACATTGAGGAGGTTGCTATGTATCCAGGAAATGGGCAGTGTTTAGAGGGATCTTTGTTTGATAGCAGGGAGGGTGTTACCAACTCGTAGCTAATGGCAGCAGGCCTGGAGCCGCTTTCTGCGTGTAAATTGTAAATAAATGTACACAAAACTGCCAGAGACTCATTAATTCTTATTGGAGCTTGCTTGCCTGCCTGAGATCATTACACCAGGGTTTCCTCCAAGCAATCTGGGATTCTGCCTGCATGTCTGCATTGCCTCTCTTGGTCCTGGGAGACTAGGGGAGGGAGTGGAAGGGGAGCCTGTCACAGCAGGAGGGGGAGACACCCATGTTTCTTCACCAGCCTGACTCATCTCTACCTCTTGGCCTCCCTCATCCCACTCTCCTGCTTCTACTTCTGGACTCCTGTCACAGATTCTCCCAGCTCACTAACTCCTGTTACATCTTCAGCTTCTGACACCTCCTCCTTCCAGTCTCCTCTGACCACTCACTGTTGTCCCACCACCACATCCTGGGTATACCCTCCAACATTTCTCAGATGAAAATAGGGGTGTCCCATTCCACAATAATAATTTTACTATTTATACCCCACACATACTACTGGGTTGCCCCAGCCACTTTGGGCAGCTTCCAACATATATTTAAATATTAAAAACATTAAACATTAAAAAACTATACAGGATTGCCTTCAAATGGCTTGGGGGGTCTGATAACTCCATACCCTCCAACATTTCTCCAATGAAAATAGGGACATCCTAAGGAAAAGTGGGGCATTCTGGGATCAAATCAGAAACTGGGATGGCTTTTCTAAGTCAGGGATGTCCCTGGAAAATAGGGACACTTGGAGGGTCTGCCTGGGCTCTGAGCCTTCTTCCCTTGGGGTTCCCCAGTTGTTTCCTCCCACTATTCCTCTGCACCCAACCAGCCCCTGACAGTACCCCACTGAAGGGATCCAGGAAGGAGTGCTTTGTCCAGGAGCCCAGATGAGGGACAATAGGCTATAGCACCCATCCAAAATGGCAGTCCTGGAGGGATTGATCTGATGTCTGTCATAGGGTGACACTTAACCCAAAGTTAACCCAGATGAAATAATAAACCAGAAGGCTGGGTGGTTGATTCAGGATACGTATCTGATGCCTTCTCCAAAACCTACTTTATCAAGTTTTGATTTGCAATCAATAAAGTTGTGGCCATTTTGAACCCAATACCAGTTGTCTCATGCCTTATTATTTCCCTCCCATTGGCCACATGGTCCCTGTACCTGGGCCCACAATTGGTGCCTGAATTTGTCCCCACACTGTACCGCACCACAACTTTCCCTTTTTGTGTATTGTCTTTTAGACTTTATGGACTGTCTTGTTAGAACTGACTGGGAATAAGCCATTCAAGGAACAAGGAACAATTGCTCCCCACAAATAAATAATTAAATACATTTCTATGATTCTTCTTTTGAGAGTCTCTCAGTTATGAGACTCCCGAACAAAGACTTTAGTGACTATTGTTCTCCGGAGGGCATTCTTCACATCTTTGTTCCTCAGACTGTAGATTAAGGGGTTCAGTACAGGGATAACAATGGTGTAGAAGACAGAGATGTATTTGTCAGAGGTGGGTGAGTACCAGGAGCTGGGGCGGGAATAGATGAAGAGGAGTGTCCCTTCATAGATGATGACGGAGGTCAAGTGAGAGGCACAGGTGGAGAACGTCTTGCTTCTTGCCGTAGCAGAGTGCATCTTCAGGACCGAGATGACAATGAGGACATAGGAGATTATGATGATGATGGAGGACATGATTTCCACTGAGCTTCCATATGTGTAGAGCAGGAGCTCATTGAGGGAGGTGTCTGAGCATGACAGCTTCAGAAGCAATGGGAGGTCACAGAAGAAGTGGTTAATGACATTTGGGCCACAGAAGGAGAGTCTGAAGGCAAAGCAGGTGTGGACCAGGGCACTCAATGTACCACCAAGGTAAGAGAGGGCAACCAGCAGGAAGCAGAGCCTTGGTGACATGATGACGGTATAAAGAAGTGGGTTACAGATGGCTACGTACCGATCATATGCCATGGTAGCGAGGATGAAAGACTCAGTGTCAGCAAAAGTGCAGAAGAAATAAAACTGCAGTCCACAGCCGGCGTACGAAATACCCTTTTTTGTTACCAAGAAATTGACGAGCATCTTTGGGACGATCACAGAGCAATAGCAGAGGTCAACCAATGACAAATTGCTAAGGAAGAAGTACATAGGGGATTGGAGCTGGGGGCTGGTTCTGATCAGAACCATCAGCCCAATGTTCCCCAGCAGAACCAAGCTGTAGAGCATCAGGAATACCATGAAGAGGACGACTTGAATAGCTGGGCTGCTGCCAAAGCCCAAGAGGACAAAATGGGTCACCGTGGTTTCATTACCATCTGACATCTCTTTGCAATACGTTAGGTACTGGAAGGAGGCAGAAGCTGGATTGCAGAACTCAGTGTGCTTAGGGAAAGAAAGGCAACAGGCTTTTCAATAAAGCAGGCACCACAAAAGTAGGTCAGCAGCTACGACAATAAAGAAAGGAAGGTGTCAATTTCACATGGGCAGCACCGTATAATTAGAAAGAAACACTGTTAGGTGGTCATGGGAACAAATGTTCAGAGGATGAAAATCAGTTATAGTCACTGACCTGTATCAGGAAACAATATGGGCCATTGTTTCTCTCCTTTCCTTTCATCTGTTGTTGTCTTCTGCTAAGTAACACACAGCTGGGGAAAGAACTCCACCCCCCTCCTTATTTGATGCTGAATGTCTCGGCTTCTGTCAGGATTCCAAACAAACAAACAAATGTGTATACCGCCCTGTATGTGCAGGTCTCAGGGTGTTTACAACATAAAATCACAATATCAAAATACATAACAAAAACAAAAAACAACCCAGTAACCCCTCCCTCCTGAACACATTTTAAAATGGCATTGGATGTTCATCAGCCAAAAGCCTGGTTAAAGAGTAACATTTTTGCCTGGATGAAGGAGCCATCCAGGACGCGGATGGATGGATGTGAAAGGAATCTCTCCTAGTTTCAACTCTCAAGGTATCTGCACACATCCACTCCGCCTTAAGGACAGGACTCTGTGTATGCACAGAGGCTATGTTTCTTGAATCTAAAAAACACACAAATATGCCGGTCATAATATAGAAATGGAAGCATGGGAATGACTGTGGAACACCGATATAAAATTTACAGCATGTTATGGTTTAAAGAGAGAATTATATGAAAATGCTATATAAATGGTACCTAACACCTAGTAGATGGGCAAAAATGTATAAAAACGTAATCTTACAGATTGCTCCATGAAATTCAGTTAGCCATCAGGTGGTGCATAGGTTCTGTTGCTGTTGCCACAAAGGGCCTCAATATTAGTTAATTAATGCTGAAAAATAAAATTGTGATAGTTAGTCTTCTGAACAAAAATGCAGACCCATTCAACATACCTTTGGCTCCGTTATTTTCCTTCTCTGAATTCACAGTTTGCTCCTAAGCTGGAAAAAATGCTATATATGCACCTTTTCCGAGCCCTTGGGGCATAACCTCTGAAGGATATGGCACCATAAGATCTCAAGAGTATTGTCTGCAGAGCATGGTAATTAAACCCTGACAGTTTTGTGCATTTTGCAGAGTTATTTTAAAGATAATGAAGTGCTTCTTATGAATCATGCTATGAAATCTGTTTTAAGCTCCAGTTTTTACAGTTGAGATCCCATGCTTAATTGTGACAATCAATCAATAGTCTCTGGACTTGCTGATACAAAGCAAGCATTCCTTACCACACATATGCTCAGCTGCCCCTTACAGTCAAGCTCTCCTGCTTGCCAAGAGGCTATTCAGAAGGTTCTGAAGTGGGACTATTAAACAGCTGCCCCCTTCCCCCAGTCAGACTGCTGCTTCCTTTCCATTAAGCTACAGCAGGGGGAGAGATGGAATTGTAGAAGCTCTCTATAAGCTCAGCAGAGGGATCAGTGACTTTCAGCTTCCTGAGCTCATTCCCTTCCAGCAGGTTGTTCCAAGAATGCTGCAATTAAAAACTAGTGCTGAGTTTGTCCCCCCCCATTCTTCTCATACCCTCTTCCTTCGTGTTATCCCTTTTTGGATTGTATTATTGATATTTGTGAGCTGCTGTGGGAACCTTTGATTTTGGATGAAGAGTAGAGTAAATATTATCCTCTGCTTCGAGGCATTATGGACCATGTCTGTAGCAGAGAGCCTGCCTTATAGGTGTAAGCTCATCCTGTGATGTGGATTTCTGTTTGCACTGGGTTCCACATCACAGTCTATGCATGGAAATCGCGCTGCCCTCTACAGATAGTCCTCTGTAGAGGGACAACAAGGGATGCAGCTGATGGGGATGCAAAGGCAGAGGTGGGATCAGCAGGTGGAACCCTTCTCTTCTCCACTTTGGGGATGCTAATTTAATGAGGGGAATGCTTGAGCAGGACTAGAGAAACATGTTTCTCCCTCTCACCCTCTCTTAGGTCCTGGGTGCAGGTATGAGAGGTCAACGGGATGCAACAGCCAAACATCTGGCAGTGGCGGAGCTTCATGCTCTGGCATCGTGGAGAGTAGGCAGGGGCGGGGCTGGCGTGTGTCCTGGGGACGTGGTGTGCTGCCCATAGGGGCGTTGCGTTGGTCCAGGGGGCGTGGCGCTCCACCCGTAGGGGCACGGCGTGCATCCTGGGGGCGTGGCGTGCCTGTTGGAATTTTCCGTTCCACCTTAAGAACAGACGTGTGAAATTGTTGTATGTCACATGTCTGTTTACACTCCAGCACAGCTTGCTGGGAACTTCCATTTTGTGTATAGCTTTTGCTTTTGCTGTCTTGCTTTGGACATGAAGAAGATCGGACATGTTTTCCTTTTGTCCCGATGTATGCTGAATAAACTGCTTGTAAATATGCTCACACATACTCTTCTGCCACTTCTGTTGCGTAGCGTTATATCTGTTGATGAGAGCGTGCCCTAGCTTTTGAAGTTTGGGTCGCTGATTCATGCTGCACCAAGGATTGGGACACTGGCCAGTGGGCTGGAGCCAGCTGGGGGCCTGCCAATTGCCCCCGCTTCCTTGGTTGTATGCCAACAGTGCCGCCCATAGGGGCGTGGCGCCCAGCGCAAGTGGGGGGAGACAGCCACGATGACACCCTGCCGGGATCATGCTGCCGGGGGCAGTGCGCTCCCCCCGCACGTCTCTTCCTCCGCCAGTGACTTCTGGTAGCAGTTAAGAACATAAGAAGAATCTTGCCAGATCAGGTCAATGGTCCATCTAGCCCAGCCTCCTGTTCTTACAGTGGTCAACCAGAGGCCTCTTGGGAGGCTCCCAAGCTGGACTTGAGTGCACTAGCACTCTTCCCACTTGTGTTCCCCAGCAACTGGTACTCAGGGGCACAACTGCCTTTGACAGGGAAAGTTGACATCAGGGTTAGTAGGCATCTTATGAATTTGTCTATAACCCTCTTTCATCCCAGTTAGCATCCATCATTGCCTCTTACAGGAGTGAATTCCATAGTTTAACTATGTGCTGTTGGAAATTATTTTGTTGGTACAGAATCTTCTAGCAGGATATCCTCCTTCTCCTATTATGAGAGAGGGAGAAAAACTTCTCTCAATCCACTTTCTCCAAATGGTGCATAATCTTATACACCAGAGACCTTCCTATATTCTTCCAATTGTGCAAGCATTTTTTGGATACTTCCCACTGGGTTTTCAGTGGTTACGATTACATCATCTGCAAAGGCTTTAATTTTATAACATAGAGTTCCTAGGTTAATTCCTCTTATGTTTTTATTCTTTCTTATTGCAATTAAAAGTGGTTCCAAGGTGGCAATAAAGAGAAGTGGGGAAAGAGGGCACCCCTGTCTTGTCCCCCTTTCGATGCTGAACTTTTCAGTGAGCTTGTTATTTATTAGCAATTTGCTTTTTGGTTATCATATATCCCCCTAATTCCATTAATTATTTCCCCTCCTATGTCCAGACCTTTAAAAGTTTCCAATAGGAAATTCCATGATACTCTATCAAAAGCTTTTTCTGCATCGACCAATAACATGGCCATCTTTTTACTTGGTTTCATTTCCACATACTCCAAAAGGTCAATTATTATTCTTGTATTGTCTTTAAATGTCTATCCGGTAAGAAACCCACCTGATCTCTGCTGATTATTTTGTTTAGAATCTTTTTTAGTCTGTTAGTCATCAATCCAGTATAGATTTTATAATCTGTATTCAACAGGGAGATTGGTCTATAATTTTTCATGTCTGTCAACTCCACTCCCTGTTTCGGGATTAGAGTGATCAGTGCTTCTTTCCATGATTGTGGTATATCTTTCCCTCCCAGTATATTATTCATTATTCTATGTAATATAGGGAGGATTACTTCTACCAAGTTCTTATAGTACATTAATGTAATTCCGTCAAGACCTGGTGATTTGCCACTCTTCATTTTCTTTATTACTTGTGCTATTTCATCTATTTCTATATTGGAGTTTAGGGCCTCAACTTCTTTTTCAATTCTTGGTAATTTATTTTGTTGTAAATACTCTTCCATTTTATTAACATCTAATTGTTCTTGTTTATACAAATCTTTATAAAAGTTTAAAAAATTTAGTTTTATTTTTACTGGGTCGGTTATTTCCTCCCCTTGGTCCAGAATTTTATTTATAATTTTTTGGTTTGCTTTTCCTCTATCATCCATGCTAACAACTTGCCGGGCTTATTGGTGGACTCAAAATACCTTTGTTTTGCCCATTTAATTTTATTTTCTACTTCCTTATTTAATATTCTAGAGATATGGGATTGCAATATCTCTATTTTTTGTAATATTTCATGACTTTTTGGATTTTTGGTCAATTCTTTTTCATTAATTCTTATCTGTTTAGTTAGCTCATGGATGTTATTGTCATTTTTCTTCTTCAGCCTATTCCAAGACCCCTCATGTATGCTTTACTTGCGTCCCAAACTACATTTATATCTGTATTTTGTTTATCTCAAAAAATTTCGCTAACTTGTTTTTTGCTTGCGTCACCCATTGTTTGTCTCTCCATATCTCATTGTTCATCCTCCACCTTCCGTTTGTTTGCTTTTAAATTTCCATATGTATTGTTACTGGATTATGATCTGATATAGTCCTTCCCAGAATTTCTGCTTTTTCTAAGAAGAGGGTCAGCCCTTTAGAAATCCAAATAGGATCTAACCTCCCCCCTGATTTTTTAGCTTCTGAGAAGTGTGTAATATCTTTCCCATTAGGGTGTTTAATTCTCCATGAGTCATAGAGGTCAAAATTGTTCACCATCTGGAAAAAGGAGAGCGGTAGTTTACCTTCTCTTGTAGGCATATGATAACCCATTTTTTCCTCTTTAATATGTGATTTATTTTATTCCTTTTAAGTTTACTGTTTAGCCCATTTACGTTCCAAGAAATGCACTTTAGTGCCATAAAGTCTTAATGCTCATACGTCACCTTTTCAAAATTAAAGTTTAAAAATAAAGTCCTATTTTCCAGTTCTGTTACAATCTTGCTTCTTCAGCTTCTTGTGGTTTCTGCCCCCCCCAAGTCCTTCCAGTTTTAGATTTATGTAGTTTTATCCTGAAAATTTTATCAATATCTAGTGATAAGTCCTCCTCCTGGAGCCCCAACCAGTCCGCCAGGACTTTTAATAATTTTGTCGAAATGCCCTCATCTTGGCTCTCTGGTATTCCTCTCAGACGGAGAATCATTTCTTTTTCTCTCAACTCAAGGACTGCCAATTCATCCCAAATCTCCTCCTGCATCTTCCTTAGGTCCTCTATTTCCCCCTTGTTTTTGTCTTGGATTTTTTTCAGTTCTTTTTGCTCAGCCCCCATCTTTTTGGTTATTTCTTCTTGCTTCAATGTCTTTGCCTTCACTTCTTGCACTGTCTTATCAATTTCTTTATTCTTCGTTGTCAATTGGTTCATTTGATGTGTAAGGTCCATTATAAGAGCTGAGTTTTTTTCAATTTTATTGCCCATAGTTACTACTTTCTCTTCCAGTGATTTTATGTTTCCGCCTACTGAGTTTATTCTGTCTCCTAAGTCTTTCTGCATGGCAATAATCAAATCCTTTACATCCATACTTGCTTCACCTTCCGCCACCAAAGTTCTCCTTGCTTGGCTGGCAATTAAAGTTTGGCCAATTGTTGATTGTGTTCTCTTTGAACCCATTTGGGTATTTGGATATTTTTGGATGGCTGGTTATTTTGAGATTGAGTTCAATTGTCTTTCGATTCTGCTTTTCTGGCTCGGATTCTATATAGTCTCCAAAGATTAAAACTATTGGGAGTTCCCCTGTGGGAAGTTTAATTGGATCTAATTTTCACGAGTAATTAATTTTATCTTTATGCTGGATATATTTGGAATTTTAATTTCCCCCTTTATTTGTATCTGATGTTTATGCTTTACAGTTCCTCTAAGCAAGTATTGGTGTTGTGGGTATGGCTATATACATTTCCTCTCGGCTGTTATATCTTTTCCTTCCACTAGTGGTCGCTGTGTAGCTCTTCCTACTGTTCTTGACTATTATGTCTCTTAGCTGTTATATCTTTTTCTTCCACTAGTGGCTGCTGTGTTGCTCTTCCTGCCGTTCCTCACTCTATCTTTCTCTGGTGTTAAAGCGGCTCATTGAAGTCTTTTCCAGTGTAGTCTTTCAGTAATGGCCACCACCCACCCCACTCAATCTGCTGACTTACTTCTCCAGCCTTCTCCTCACCTCTCCAGATCTCCGCAAGTCACTGGCAAAGAGCTCTCCCTATTTCTGTCGTCTGTATAGCTGGTCTAAACTGTTCCCCCGCTCCAAACTCCAGTGACACTTCTTGGGTTTACTGTGTTATTTTGGGAGCACACAGAAGCCCCTCAAGATATCTACTGCATTGCCGATTCTGCAGTTTTAATTTCTGTTGTGAGGGATGACCCCCTTTTAGCATTCCACTCGCAACTTCTTAATTTTATTTGTTTGTTAGTTCCCCCCTTTTTTGTTTCTGATGTATTGTTGGGGCTTAAATAACCCCTTTCTCACTGGGGGGAGGGGAAAACGCTCCTTGAATTTGTGTCAATATCTTACTGGAGAGTCCAGCGCTAGCTCATGGGGTCTGGAGGTGAAGGCACCTGAGGGCAGTCTCGCTCCCTTGTGCTGAGGTTCTCCCCTAAATTTCTTCTTTTAAAAGTATCTTAAAGTCCAGTTCTAGTGTGGGGAAACCCCTTTTTGCGCTGCTGAGCATCTGCTCCCGGGAAATCCACCTGAGTAGGGGCAACTTACACCTCCTGTTGCTCCTGCTTCGCCTCTCCAGGTGCCGAGTCTGTCTCGAGCAGCTCAGAGCTCAAACTCTGACCAAACGCTGAGCGCACTAGTAATTTCATATCATGTCATGTATTCCAACATAGCAGCAAATAGTACAATAAAGCCAATTTTGACCTGAGTCCATGATTTGGATAAATGCAGTGTTCCTTGCTGCCAGTTCCAGATCAAAGGATGGCAACCAACAAAATAGTTCTGTTATTGCAAAGGCTTCTGGCTGTGCAATGGAACTTAACTTCTCTCTCCACTTCCCATGTCCATCCCCTAAATAAGCTCTGGGGGTTCTCCAGCCCTCTGGAGCAGATTTGGGGGAAGTATAAGGGTATGCAGGGAGAGAAGAGGGAGAAAAAGTTCTATAGTGCCAATGGAAATCCTTGAGCCAATGGAACTTCTTCATTGGACAGCACCCCAAGGGTGTGACAACACTGCCTATTCAGGATGATAGTATGTTCCACACTTCTGCTGGCTGGGTGAGGTCTGCACTTGTTTTTGGAGGCGGGTGGCGCTGTGGGTTAAACCACAGAGCCTAGGGCTTGCCGATCAGAAGGTCGGTGGTTCGAGTCCCCACGACGGGGTGAGCTCCCGTTGCTTGGTCCCAGTTCCTGCCAACCTAGAGGTTCAAAAGCACGTCAAAGTGCAAGTAGATAAATAGGTACCGCTCTGGTGGGAAGGTAAACAGTGTTTCTGTGTGCTGCTCTGGTTCTCCAGGAGTGGCTTAGTCATGCTGGCCACATGACCTGGAAGCTGTACGCCGGCTCTCTCGGCCAGTAAAGTGAGATGAGTGCTGCAACCCCAGAGTCGTCCGTGACTGGACCTAATGGTCAAGGGTCCCTTTACCTTCAATCTTCTATGCAGTGGAGTTCACCTCAGCCTCAATACTCAAGTTAAATTGCTCCATTTGAGCACCCCTCCTATTTCTTTTGGAATGTGCTGGACTAGAGATTTGTCCCACCCTGTATATTGCAGTGTGTAGAGCAAATAACCAAAGCCCAATGCTGCGCTCTCTCAACCCTTGCTCATGGGACTGGCATTGCACCCAGAAGCTATTTGGCCAATACTAGCAATCAAGCAGGATTTTGGATGGTCCCCCACTTAACTTGCTTAAAGGAGAAGTGGTGAGAAGGAAGCACAGTGGACCATTCTTTGAATCCTTCAGCCAATCAGAAAGAGATCAGATAAGTCAGATTTTCTGACTAACCAACCTCTAACCAAGTATTGCTGCTGCTATTTCTTTGCCTGTTTTATTTTTGTTTTCTTCTTTGCTTTCCCCCTAAATCTTCTTTGTGATACAACTACTACTCTACTACTACTACTAATTTATTTATACCCTGCCCATCTGGCTGGGTTTCCCCAGCCACTCTGGGTGGCTCCCAATAGAATATTAAAAACATGATAAAACATCAAGCATTAAAAACTTCCCTAAATAATGATGTGTAA
The DNA here is from genome assembly GCF_965153285.1 of Podarcis tiliguerta. Lineage (NCBI taxonomy): Eukaryota > Metazoa > Chordata > Lepidosauria > Squamata > Lacertidae > Podarcis > Podarcis tiliguerta. Next base: position 54,188,065 of record NC_139534.1, read on the forward strand.
GGTTGGGAGCTTTTCTCATTCTTCCCCCAAATTTTCAGGTTTTGTTAATATTTCAAAATATATTTTATTAAAAGAAATTATGAAAGGCAAACCTAGATTTATACATGTCATATTTCAGTTCAGAAAGAACCAGATTTTTATTTTTAAAAACATTTTATTGGATTTTATAATCTCATGACACTAAAAATGAAAACCATTAAGTAAGACCTAGATTTTCAGCTGGTCAGTACAGTGTTCTTTGTGTGTGTTAGGTCTCTAGCAATCATTCCTTCATGAATCCCAGATGCTCAAGCAATCAAGGGTGACCAGTTCTTCATGTCATGCTGATCTTTACAGAAGTTGCAGAATCATAACTTATTCTACAGTGTACTACATAGTAATTTTTGTCTAGGTTAATTTATTCAAATGAGTGTTTTGGGTACAATCCTGCCTACAAGCCACTGCATTTAGCACTACTTATTTCTATCCCCCCAATTTCTTAAACACTCTCAACAGTGCATTAGATCACACACTTCAATAAAATTGTCAGAGTTTAGTATTTATAAGCATCTCATGCGCCACCTAAAAGATAATTTCAGTGTTTGAAATCTTCTCAAGGCATTTTTCACTTCCTTATTCCTCAGGCTGTAGATCAAGGGGTTGAGCATGGGAATCACCACAGTGTAGAAGACAGAAACCCATTTGTCCTGGTCCATGGCATAGCTAGAACTGGGCCGCAGATACATGAAGATCGTTGTTCCATAGAAGACAGTGACAGCCACCAGGTGTGAGGCGCATGTTGAAAAAGCCTTTTGCTTCCCCTCTGTCGAGTGGATTCGAAGGATTGCAGAAAGGATGAAGGCGTATGACACCACAATTTCAACTGAAGTGAATATGCCCAGGACTGTGGCAAATACAAAGAGAACCATTTCATGGATGCTTGTGTCAGTGCAGGAAAGCGCCAATAGCGGGGGAACATCACAGAAGAAATGGTTGATGACAGAGCCACAAAAAGATAGCATGAAAGTGGAAATCGTTTGGGTCATTGCATTCATGAAGCCAAGCAGGTAGGATCCGGCCACCATCAGAGAACACATATTGGGAGACATAGTAGCCATATACAGCAGAGGATTGCAGATAGCCACATACCGGTCATATGCCATTGCTGCTAAGAGGATGCACTCGGTGCTTGCGCAGAAGACGAAAAAATACATCTGCACAGCGCAGCCTTTGTAGGAAATGGTTTTCTTCCCTGCTAAAAAATTCTCCAGCATTTTAGGGGCTATGGCTGAGGAATATCCAAAATCTAGGAAGGACAAATGGCTGAGGAAGAAATACATTGGTTTTTGGAGTTGAGGGTCGATCCTGATAAGGAAGATCATCCCAATATTCCCGGTCAGGGTGACTAAATACATAAGTAATATAACAATAAAGCAGAGTGGTTTCAGTTCACGACTGTTCACTAATCCCAAGAGGACAAACTCATTTACCTTTGTATGGTTTTTGCTATCCATTTCTCTGCTATGTCAATCATCTGTTGATAGTATCCAGTTTGCTGATGAAATCTGATCTGTAATTCAGAAAAAGGGTACATTGGTAGGGAACCACGCATGCAGCCTGGAGCTCTGAGAGCAGAATTCTTTGGATGCTACCAGTAGTGGCAAAGAAAAGCACAATGCTAATGCAGGCTAATGCAGACTCTTGAGAGTCCCATGGTCTGCAAGAAGAACAAACCTATCCATTCTTAAGGAAATCAGCCCTGAGTGCTCAATGGAAGGACAGATCGTGAAGCTGAGGCTCCAATACTTTGGCCACCTCATGAGAAGAGAAGACTCCCTGGAAAAGACCCTGATGTTGGGAAAGATTGAGGGCACAAGGAGAAGGGGACGACAGAGGATGAGATGGTTGGATAGTGTTCTCGAAGCTATCAGCATGAGTTTGACCAAAGTGCGGGAGGCAGTGGAAGACAGAAGTGCCTGGCGTGCTCTGGTCCATGGGGTCACGAAGGGTCGGACACGACTATACGACTAAACAACAACAACAACAAATGCAGGCAGACATGAGGTTGACTGGATGAGACAGAAGTGGATAGAATTTGCAGGCACTTGGGCCTTCCTTCATGGTGAATGAAGCCTGTCTGATTACAGGCAAAGTCTATAACTTTTTTAAAAAAATGGGGGGCAGAACTAAATTAAGTTTGAAGGAAAGTGCTCTGCAGGCATGAATCCTGTCAAATTTCAAAAGGATAGCTACAGTGCTAGGTACCCTTAAATCTGAGTTTGGGGTGGAAAGTACTAAAAGGGATTGATTTTTTCTGGTAAAATCATCTCCTTTCATTACAAACTGGACCTGTCAGTCATAGTGGAGCTTCCTCTCGGCTCCCTTCTCACAGTGGTGTATTATCTCCCTTCTTCCACAACCCCACTCTAGTGTTATGGCACTGTGGTATACTTAGAGACATCATTATTGCTTTCAGAAGACACTTGTCTGCATTTTTTAAATGCCTCAAGCACCACAGCATGCTTCAGGGGTGTCCAGTTCAACCTGTGCCACCGTGTACAGATCCTACTTTACACCCCTTTGCCTCAAGATTCAGGAATCACTCTTCTATTAGATGCACCACTGATCTGATTTGGTTCCTTCCAACTCTACAATTCTGATTTTGTGAAAAGCTTTATGCACTGTGGATAATTGAGGTTTGTGCCACTTCTCTTGCATGCTGCAAACTGTGTCCTGTTTCCAGGTTTAATCAAAATTGTCTGACATAAAGAAGTCTGTGAAAATCTTTCCTTCTGCTCAATATTTCCCCCTCTGCTCAATACTTTTCACAATTTGCAAATTTGTCTTAGATGTGCTACTCTAGGGCACATTTTCTGCAATAAATTAAAGCAAGGGAGATAATTTATCACGGCCTCTCATGTGTAGTGCCCAGTTTGCACATTGCAAAAAGCATTCATTAGCTCTCATAAGTAAATATAATATTGACTCACTTTTGTTCTGTGGCATTCCTGAATTATTTTAAACAACATGGATAATGGTGGTATAATCTTTTCATTTGCTTTGGATCTCTGGAAACCGTTTTGTGTCCACACCAAGAGTGTAGTAGAAGTGATCTTGAAATTTCTGATATTAAAGCAGCATTCATAGTGATAGAATGGCTCTTAGAGACCTCTCTCACGTGGAATATCCCTTGTGATCAAATCTCCTGATTCCTTCTAATGTTCACTAAACAAAGTGATAAAATTGATTCTCAAGGGCTATTGCACTGATGCTCTATGAAATCTTCACAGATTCAGAGAAATGTTGGTCACTGAATGTTACCAAGATGGTAATTTTCTTTGCAAAATGTGGAATATAGGAAGCTGTCATTTGCTGAATCAGGCTATTGCTTCATTTATCTCAGTACTTTTTTTTCTAGAAGAAATGGTGCTTGTAGTCACCACACATGGGAGGGCTCTCAGACTCTGCCATCGAATGCTCTGGGCAGAAGCTTCCTGGGCTTTGAGAAGGAGATAAAAAAAAAGTGCCAGTAATGTGTACTGGCGTGTCCCGCCAGAAAAAAGCACGAAGTATTAGATACACCACATACAGGACCAGGATGATAGTATGTTCCACCCTTTTGCTGGCTGGGTGAGGTCTGTGCTTGTTTTTGGAGGTGGGTGGCACTGTGGGTTAAACCACAGAGCCTAGGGCTTTCCGATCAGAAGGTCGGTGGTTCGAATCCCCACGATGGGGTGAGCACCCGTTGCTTGGTCCCAGCTCCTGCCAACCTAGGAGTTCGAAAGCATGTCAAAGTGCAAGTAGATAAATAGGTACCGCTCTGGAGGGAAGGTAAATGGCGTTTCTGTGCACTGCTCTGGTTCTCCAGAAGCGGCTTAGTCATGCTGGCCACATGACCCGGAAGCTGTATGCCAGCTCCCTCAGCCAGTAAAGCGAGATGAGTGCTGCAACCCCAGAAACGTCCGTGACTGGACCTAATGGTCAGGGGTCCCTTTACCTTTACCTTCACCTTTTATGCAGTGGAGTTCACCTCAGCCTCAATACTCAAGTTAAATTGCTCCATTTGAGCACCCCTCCTATTTCTTTTGGAATGTGCTGGACTAGAGATTTGTCCCACCCTGTATATTGCAGTGTGTAGAGCAAATAACCAAAGCCCAATGCTGCGCTCTCTCAACCCTTGCTCATGGGACTGGCATTGCACCCAGAAGCTATTTGGCCAATACTAGCAATCAAGCAGGATTTTGGATGGTCCCCCACTTAACTTGCTTAAAGGAGAAGTGGTGAGAAGGAAGCACAGTGGACCATTCTTTGAATCCTTCAGCCAATCAGAAAGAGATCAGATAAGTCAGATTTTCTGACTAGCCAACCTCTAACCAAGTATTGCTGCTGCTATTTCTTTGTCTGTTTTATTTTTGTTTTCTTCTTGCTTTCCCCCTAAATGTTCTTTGTGTGTGTATGTGTTGAATTTAAACCAATAAACATTAATAAATAAAAAACCAAAACACATCCACCAAGTATTGCTTTAAGGATAAGGCTGACTTTCAAAGTGCAATCACCAGATAATACTACTAGTGTACTACTACTACTACTACTAATTTATTTATACCCTGCCCATCTGGCTGGGTTTCCCCAGCCACTCTGGGCAGCTTCCAATAGAATATTAAAAACAGGTGTCAGGGAACTGCCATCAGCTCCGAGGCGAGAGGTGGAACGGCAGTTGTGTTACTGCAGAGATGTTTTCTCAGTATAACTTTAAGATACAATACGTCCCTGGGGGACAAAACGTGAGGGCGGATGCACTTTCCAGGAAGCTGGAGTACATGGAGGAGGAAGGGCTACCCGTGGCCAGGCAAATGTTCCAAGAGGACAAATGGTCATGTGGGAGTTCACTGACAGGGGAGGAGGAACTGATTGGGCTCACCAGACACGATGAATTTGCTCAAACTAAAATTAGGGAACTTATAGATGGTTAGGTAGAAAAGTGGGGGTTTGAGGAGAAAGGAGGGCTCTTGTTCTACAAAGGGGCACTGTATGTACCAGGAGAACCATTGAGGGCCAAAATCATTAGACAGCTCCATAGCAACCCCACAGCTGGGCATTTTGGGCAACATAAGACCATGTTGCTAGTCACCAGGCAGTTCTGGTGGCCCAAGGTAAGGGAGGATGTACGGGGATATGTCCGAGGGTGTGACAGGTGTCAGAGGGCCAAAGGGCCAAGAGCAACACCGGCGGGGTTACTTACTCCCCTTACTGACACAGGGGAGGCCCTGGGAGGTGGTGTCCATAGATTTCATGATGGATCTACCCAGGTCATGAGGTAAGACAGCGGTGATGGTGGTGGTTGATCTGCTGACCAAAATGTGCCACTTCGTGGCATGTTCTCATGCGGTGATGGCTGAGGAAACAGCCAAGCTGTTCGTGGACCATGTTTTTTGGCTGCATGGACCCCATTGAGGGTAATTTCCCATCGCGAAAGACAGTTCACCTTGCGGTTCTGGCGTAAACTCATGAACTTGTTGCAGGTAGAGGTGAGCTTCTCGATGGCAAGACACCCAGAGACCAACGGGCAGGCCGAGAGAGCTAACGCCATATTCTAGCAGGACTTACGCTGCTACGTCAGTCAGAGGCAGAATGATTGGGTGGAGAAATTAGCACTAGCTGAGTTTGCATATAATAATGCGCAACATGTGTCCACGGGGATGAGCCCCTTTATGGCCAACTACAGGTGTCACCCCAGGGCCTTCCCAGGATGGGGGGAGGAGGAATGGAGTGTTCCAGCAGCAGAGCAGTTTGCAGAAGAGATGGAGGCTTTGCACCGGCAGCTACAATTAAACCTGGAGAGGGCCAAAGAGGTATATAAAAGGCAGGCAGACAAGCATCGCAGACCAGGGGAGGTCATACAGGTGGGGGACAGAGTGTGATTGTCATCCCAGGGGTTGCCCTTAAGGGGTGTGTGCAAAAAACTGCAGCCTAGACGGCTGGGTAATCCATCAGGTCAACCCAGTGACGTTCAGGCTAAAACTTCCGGACAGCATGAGAATACATCTGGTGTTTCATAGGTCCTTGCTTTCGCCTTACAGGGAGGGGCACAGCTTCCTGGGAAGGGAGGAAGGAGTGTCCGCCCATCCACACGTAGAGGAGAGGGAACTCTGTAATGAAGTGACGGAAATACTTGACTCCAGGTGGAAAGGGCACCAGCTAGAATACTTGGTTGCCTGGGAGGGGGAGCCCAGTTCAGAAAACGCATGGGTTCCCGCAGAATCCATCATGGAGGAGAATCTGGTGGAGGAATTCCATGCTCTTTTCCCACACAAGCCAAAACCCCAGGGGAGGTTCTTTGAGGAAGTGTTTGGACCCACGGAGGACGAGGGGGGCTTTGTAGGCTTTCCATCCTCAGGGGAGGAGGAGGGACTACGGGACGAAGTCGCGGAGCTGTCTGAGGGGGAGGAACCTGACTGGGACTTCCTTCCGGGGAGTGGGAACACTGGAGAATGGGAAGCAGTTTTTGAATCCACAGAGGAAGACGACTTTTCTTTCCGGGGTTCCCCCCTCTCCTACCAACGCCGAGGAGGGGGATGCTGTTCAAGACCCCACCAGTGGGGAGGGGGGTCTTGAGGGTGGGGTGGATGTCAGGGAACTGCCATCAGCTCAGAGGCGAGAGGTGGAAGGGCAGTTGTGTTACAGGGAGCCTCCGAAGATCTTGCGAAGCAGTTCCTCCTTGGGTGAGGGGGGAAGCCCCACCTCCAGTGGGGAAGAGGCACAGGGATCAGAAGATAATAATAATAATAATAATAATAATAATATCTTTATTGACATTGCCCCCTTAAAAAATATAGTAAAATACAGCAAGGGAGATTAGATGACTTTCAAAGTCCGGGCTTCCCATTCAGGGCCGAGATCACTCTGGAGAAGAAGCTGTTCTTAAGACGGCTCGTTCTTGTCTTCATCGTCCTGTATCTCCGTCCCGACGGCAAGAGCTCGAAGAGACAGTGACCAGGATGCGATGGATCTTTTACTATGTCCAGTGCCTTCCTATGGCACCTTGTGGCATAAATCTGCTCTAAGGTGGAGAGTGGGCAGCCAACAATGCTCTCTGCTGCCTTAACAACCCTGCGCAACCCCATCCTGTCCTGGGTAGTACAGCTTCCGTACCACACACATAAGCCATAAGTAAGCACGCTCTCAATGGCACAGTGATAGAAGGCAAGCAGCAGTTTCTGCGGAAGATGGTTTTTCCTTAGTATTCTCAAAAAATACAGTCTCTGCTGCGCCTTCTTCACAAGCCCCCTTGTGTTGACACTCCAGGACAGATTCTCTTGTAATTCAATGCCCAAAAATCTGAACGTTGTTACCCTCTCCACACAGACCCCATCAATCAAAAGCGGCTGGACATTGCTCTTCTGTCTCCTAAAGTCCACCACAAGTTCCTTTGTCTTCCTTGTATTTATGAGCAAGTTGTTAGCTCTGCACCACTCTGTCAGCTGCTCCACCTCATCTCTATAATCCATTTCACCCTCCCTTTCAGAGATGAGCCCAATCACGGTTGTGTCATCTGCAAATTTGACAACCCTATTACTAGGGTGAGTAGCGACACAATCGTACGTGTAAAGAATATAAAGGAGCGGACTGAGTACGCATCCCTGTGGTGTTCCTATGTTAGTCTTAAGCATATTAGAGGTATAAGGGCCCAACCGAACCCTCTGGGGGCGGTCTGACAAAAAGTCCAATATCCACCCACAAAGATGCTAGGGAGAGCCGCAACACCAAGCCTGAGCAAAGCAGAGGGGAGGCAAGTCCTCCTTTCCCAACGCCCATTCTGCGCAGTAGTCTTTGGCGCAGAGAGGGGAGAAGGACAGGGGTCACACGGCTGTTATGCTGGGGAAGGTATAAGGACCACCCACTCCCAGATTCTGCTAGCGACTGAGCAGACATGGACTTGCAACGCTCCGTACTGTAAATCGTTTGTACAGATAATAAAGCCTGAAAAAGACAGGTTGGAGTCTTACCTGTTTGCTCTTGAGCAACCACAGCAGCATCTGACAACATGATAAAACATCAAACATTAAAAACTTCCCTAAATAATGATGTGTAAGGTTAGGAGCTTTTCTCATTCTTCCCCCAAATTTTCAGGTTTTGTTAATATTTCAAAATATATTTTCTTAAAAGAAATTATGAAAGGCAAACCTAGATTTATTCATGTCATATTTCAATTAAGAAAGAACCAGATTTTTTAAATAAAAAAACCATTTTATTGGATTTTATAATTTTATGACACTAAAAATGAAAAGCATTAAGTAAGACCTAGATTTTCAGCTGGTCAGGACAGTGTTCTTTGTGTGTGTTAGGTCTCCAGCAAGCATTCCTTCATGAATCCCAGATGCTCATGCAATCAAGAATGACCAGTTCTTCATGTCATGCGTATCTTTACAGAATCATAACTTATTCTACAGTGTACTAGATAGTAATTTTTGTCTAGGTTAATTTATTCAAATGATTGTTTTGGGTACAATCCTGCATACAAGTCACTGCATTTAGACCTACTTATTTCTATCCCCCCAATTTCTTAAACATTCTTAACAGTGCATTAGATCACACACTTCAATAAAACGGCTCAGTTTGTCAGAGTTTAGTATTTATAAGCTTCTCATGCTCCCCCTGAAAGATAATTTCAGTGTTTGAAATCTTCTCAAGGCATTTTTCACTTCCTTATTCCTCAGGCTGTAGATCAAGGGGTTGAGCATGGGAATCACCACAGTGTAGAAGACAGAAACCCATTTGTCCTGGTCCATGGAATAGCTAGAACTGGGCCGCAGATACATGAAGATCGTTGTTCCATAGAAGACAGTGACTGCCACCAGGTGTGAGGCGCATGTTGAAAAAGCCTTTCGCTTCCCCTCTGTTGAGTGGATTCGCAGGATTGCAGACAGGATGAAGGCATATGACACCACAATTTCAACTGAAGTGAATATGCTCAGGACTGTGGCAAATACAAAGAGAACCATTTCATGGATGCTTGTGTCAGTGCAGGAAAGCGCCAATAGCGGGGGAACATCACAGAAGAAATGGTTGATGACAGAGCCACAAAAAGATAGCATGAAAGTGGAAATCGTTTGGGTCATTGCATTTATGAAGCCAAGTAGGTAGGATCCGGCCACCATCAGAGAACACATATTGGGAGACATAGTAGCCATATACAGCAGAGGATTGCAGATAGCCACATACCGGTCATATGCCATTGCTGCTAAGAGGATGCACTCGGTGCTTGCGCAGAAGACGAAAAAATACATCTGCACAGCGCAGCCTTTGTAGGAAATGGTTTTCTTCCCTGCTAAAAAATTCTCCAGCATTTTAGGGGCAATGGCTGAGGAATATCCAAAATCTAGGAAGGACAAATGGCTGAGGAAGAAATACATTGGTTTCTGGAGTTGAGGGTCGATCCTGATTAGGAAGATCATCCCAATATTCCCGGTCAGGGTGACTAAATACATAAGTAATATCACAATAAAGCAGAGTGGTTTCAGTTCACGACTGTTCACTAATCCCAAGAGGACAAACTCATTTACCTTTGTATGGTTTTTGCTATCCATTTCTCTGCTATGTCAATCATCTGTTGATAGTATCCAGTTTGCTGATGAAATCTGATCTGTAATTCAGAAAAAGGATACATTGGTAGGGAACCATGCTTGCAGCCTGGATCTCTGAGAGCAGAATTCTTTGGCTGCTACCGGTGGTGGCAAAGAAAAGCACAATGCTAGTGCAGGCAGAGATGAGCTTGACTGGATGAGACAAAAGTGGATAGAATTTGCAGGCACTTTAGCCTCCATTCATGGTGGATGAAGCCTGTCTGATTACAAGCAAATAGGTCCATGGACATTTGTGCTGGACAACTTTAAAATTTTATAAAAGAAAGAAAGAAAGAAAGAAAGAAAGAAAGAAAGAAAGAAAGGAAGGAAAAGTCTATAACTTTTATTAAAAAAATTGGGGGCAGAACTTAATTCAGTTTGAAGGAATGTGCTCTTCAGGCATGAATCCTGTCAAATTTCAAAAGGATAGCTACAGTGCTAGGTACCCTTAAATCTGAGTTTGGGGTGGAAAGTACTAAAAGGGATTGATTTTTTCTGGTAAAATCATCTCCTCTCATTACAAACTGGACCTGTCAGTCATAGTGGAGCTTCCTCTTGGCTCCCTTCTCACAGTGGCATATTATCTCCCTTCTTCCACAACCCCACTCTAGTGTTATAGCACTGTGGTATACTTAGAGACATCATTATTGCTTTCAGAAGACACTTGTCTGCATTTTCTAAATGCCTCAAGCACCACAGCATGCTTCAGGGGTGTCCAGTTCAGCCTGTGCCACCATGTACAGATCCTACTTTACACCCCTTTGTCTCAAGATTCAGGAATCACTCTTCTATTAGATGCACCACTGATCTGATTTGGTTCCTTCCAACTCTACAATTCTGATTCTGTGAAAAGCTTTATGCACTGTGGATAATTGAGGTTTGTGCCACTTCTCTTGCATGCTGCAAACTGTGTCCTGTTTCCAGGTTTAATCAAAATTGTCTGACCTAAAGAAGTCTGTGAAAATCTTTCCCTCTGCTCAATATTTCCCCCTCTGCTCAATACTTTTCACAATTTGCAAATCTGTATTAGATGTGCTACTCTAGGGCACATTTTCTGCAATAGATTAAAGCAAGGGAGATAATTTATCACGGCCTCTCATGTGTAGTGCCCAGTTTGCACATTGCAAAAAGCATTCGTTAGCTCTCATAAGTAAATATAATATTGACTCACTTTTGTTCTGTGGCATTCCTGAATTATTTTAAACAACATGGATAATGGTGGTATAATCTTTTCATTTGCTAGGGATCTCTGGAAACCGTTTTGTGTCCACACCAAGAGTGTAGTAGAAGTGATCTTGAAATTTCTGATATTAAAGCAGCATTCATAGTGATAGAATGGCTCTTAGAGACCTCTCTCACGTGGAATATCCCTTGTGATCAAATCTCCTGATTCCTTCTAATGTTCACTAAACAAAGTGATAAAATTGATTCTCAAGGGCTATTGCACTGATGCTCTATGAAATCTTACAGATTCAGAGAAATGTTGGTCACTGAATGTTACCAAGATGGTAATTTTCTTTGCAAAATGTGGAATATAGGAAGCTGTCATTTGCTAAATCAGGCCATTGCTTCATTTGTCTCAGTACTCTTTTTTTCTAGAAGAAATGGTGCTTGTAGTCACCACACAAGGGAGGCCTCTCAGACTCTGCCATAGAATGCTCTGGGCAGAAGCTTCCCGGGCTTTGGGAAGGAGGTGAAAAACAAAGTGCTAGTATTGTGTACTGGTGTGTACCGCCAGAAAAAAGTACGAAGTATCAGATACACCCGATATAGGGAACATATCTGACATGCTGACAGGAACGTATGGGAATTATAATAGAAGAATATGTGGAGGACTGCAGGTTCACCACTCCTGATTTACACAGACTGGCACTGTCTCAAGCAGGGGTCCTTCCTAGTCCTACTTGGCAAAGCTACGGATTGAACCAGAGACCTGAATGCAAAGTGTGTGCTCTACTCTTCCTAGCTCTGATTCTTCCCCACTGTGTTGTGCAAGGCTTACATCTCATAATTCCACGGAGGTATTTCCAAAATCATCCCAAGTTTGTTTCACTGGGATCACAAGGGGAGACCCACTATTGCATTATAGGCTAAGCTACAAATGTCAACACAACTCACATAGTCTGTCTGTGTAGAAGTGGTGTGGGACCACATCTGCTGGTTCCATCTTCAACCTCCACACATTCAGAGTAAGATGAGAACTGGCTCTGTGCGTGTACATAAGAACAATGGTCCATCTAGTCCTGCATTCTGTATTCACAGTGATCAACCAGATGCTGGAGGGAAACTCCCAAGCAGAAGTCAAGCACAAGAGTAGTTTCCAGAAGCAATGCTGTATCTAACTGTGGAGTCAGAGGATAGCTATAGACTAGTAGGCTAGTAGCCATCAATAGCCCTCTCTTCCATGAATTTGTCTAATCCTCTTTGAAAGTCACCTCATTAATTCCAATGAGGACTTAGCCACACTTCTTCTTGTCCTGCTCTTGTTCTCCTGGGGAAAACCACTCTTTAGCGATCAATCAGAGCAATCAGCAATTTGGGTTTTCTCCAGATGGATGTTTGCTCTGATTTAGCACTAAGGAGTGAGTTTTTCCCCCTAGGAAAGGAGTAGGGCAAGGAGAAAACTGTTTGAACCCATGCTTTCAAGGCATGGGGCAAGTGGAAAAGTGGACAAACCCTGAGTCTAGTTTAAGTAAAACTTAATTGAACATATATACACACACATTCCTCCTATTCCTTATACTCCCCAGTGCCCCTAAATATTGGCTCCAGAGTGTGGGGTGGTCTCCCAGAAGAGGAAAGGGGCTGCAAGGAGGAGAGCAAATTGGCAAAACTCCCTCCCCTCCCTGTTAACAGAGGTTTCTGCTAAAGCAATGGTCCTTCAGTGAATGCAAGAGCATCAGCTGGCTCATCACCTTCTTTGTGTGCCTCCTCCACAAGATGTCTGGAGGTTGGCAACATGAGAATGGGCCTTTTCTGCAGTTGCTCCCTGCTTGTGGAATGCTCTCTCCAGGGAGACTCGCCTGGCACCTTCATTATACACCTTTAGGGGCCAGGCAAAAACATTCCTTTTCTCCCAGGACTTTGAACTTTTAAACTGTGTGTCAGGGGACTGGGCAGAGGAGGAATGGTGGAGACTGCCTCCCCAGCCTGACCCTTCCAGAGATGAAGAAGACAGTTCAGAATTACAACAGGGGTTTGAGGGAGATGACAGCTCAGAGGCAGATGAGGGGAAAAGCTAGGAAATAATGGGAGAAGAGGGGCGACAACTGACGGACACAGTGTCTTTAGAAAGCATTCCATTCTAAAAATCTTTGTTAAAAAACCAGAATCTTTCCTGCTTGGAATTTTAGATCATGATATAAGAGAGGGAAATTGGAGATTGTTTATGTATGCGACAACAGCAGCAAGAATCTTATTAGCACAAGTACAGAAAACAGAGAAAACGCCAACATAGGAAGAATAGCAAGCCAAGCTTATGGACTACGCACAACTGGCTAAGCTGACAGAGAGGATACATGAGAGAGACAACATCGATTTCAAAAAGGAGTGGGAACCATTTATAAACTATATAAAAAGACAGTATAAAGACTTGGACCCATTGGCAGGTTATGACTAAACTTTCGCAACAATATAAGAGGTAAAATCAGCAGGGTATAGAATTTGTTTAATAAATCAATACAGAAATATGGGGGAAGCCAAAGGGGGGGGGGGAGAAATATGGATATATAAATTCTTCAGTTAAGATTTGTGGAAAAATTGTTGTTATAATTTGAAAAATCAATAAAAATTAATATATATATTTTTTTAAAATAGAAAGCATTCCAGACCCCCCTCTCCCAAAATCCAGTGAACACTGAAAGTAGGAGAGCAGAGAGCTCAGAGGCAGAGGGCACTTCTCAGCACCCATAGTGATGATGCATGAAGGGAGGAGGTGGAGACTCACTTGGAAGAGGGAGGAGGTGGAGACTCACTTGGGGCAACGCCATTATTCCAAGAGGCTGCATTTCCAAGCCTATCTTTGTGGATATTGAATAAAAAGCAGTTGGTAAGAGCTCTTCCTTGTCTTATCCATTCCTGGCAACCTGCCATTGGGGGGGGGGGGGTTGGATCTTCTAATGCCTGACACTTCATGCTTTTTTCTTCTTGATGCATTAATTCTGAACTGGGACCCAGCATGGTGCTTACAGAAGCAGAGCTTTGCATTAGAGAAAAAGGTGGAAGGGAAATAATAACACTTTACCCAATTAAGGTAAAGGTAAAGGTACCCCTGCCCGTACGGGCCAGTCTTGCCAGACTCTAGGGTTGTGCGCTCATCTCACTCTATAGGCCGGGAGCCAGCGCTGTCCGCAGACACTTCCGGGTCACGTGGCCAGCGTGACAAGCTGCATCTGGCGAGCCAGTGCAGCACACGGAAACGCCGTTTACCTTCCCGCTGGTAAGCGGTCCCTATTTATCTACTTGCACCCGGGGGTGTTTTCGAACTGCTAGGTTGGCAGGCGCTGGGACCGAACGACGGGAGCGCACCCCGCCACGGGGATTCGAACCACCGACCATGCGATCGGCAAGCCCTAGGCGCTGAGGTTTTACCCACAGCGCCACCCATGTCCCGGTTTACCCAATTACTTTTGCCAAATAAGATTTTTATACAGTGGTACCTCAAGTTAAGAACTTAATTCGTTCCAGAGGTCCATTCTTAACCTGAAACTGTTCTTAACCTGAGGTACCACTTTAGCTAATGGGGCCTCCCGCTGCCGCCGCACCGCCACCGCACGATTTCTGTTCTCATCCTGAAGCAAAGTTCTTAACCTGAGGTACTATTTCTGGGTTAGTGGAGTCTGTAACCTGAAGATATAGATATCCTGTATTTGAAATTTAAATAAATTAAAAAATAAACAAATACTACCCTGCTTCTTTTCCCTGGATTGTCTCACTAGATCTGGTGGTGGATGTGTTCCATATAGTATGAGCTAAGCACCTCCCTTGCCATTTTGGTAGCATTCATTAGTTGCTCTTGACTGGAGAGCTAGTTTCTACTGTTGATGGAAATTACAGAGGCATATATGCGAAACTGTCAGTAGAGCTGGTTAGCTCATTCTGACTATAAAGTGATCAGGGAGGCAAGCAACCCATAGCTTAAAACATCTACAAAAACAAAATAGGAAGTTTAATTGCTAGGATATTCACACAACAGTGTATGCAATTCCCAGGATCAGGGGTATTCAGGTGCCCCGGGGACGCTATCCCAGAAGCCACCAAATGGCATTTAAGACCTCTTGGTCTACTTACAGATTCTGAAAGCAGAGAAGAAGCCACACAGTATACTCCAGGTAAGTTTGCTAATTGAGGAGCAGAAATCTAAGGCTAGACTTACATGTTTTGCCACTTTGAGGTAACTGTTTGCAATCATTTGACCGTGGTGAACCATGTGGGATTTTATGTTGAGAACATTAACATCACAGACCAGCTTGATTACTGAGAGTTACCAAATCCAGAGTGGTTCAAAATCCTCCCAAACCATTCTCTGAGAGCCAGTGTGGTGTAGTGATTAAGAGCGGTAGATTCATAATCTGGGGAACTGGGTTCGCGTCACCACTCCTCCACATGCAACTGCTGGGTGACGTTGGGCTAGTTACACTTCTCTGAAGTCTCTCAGCCCCACTCACCTCACAGAGTGTTTGTTGTGGGGGAGGAAGGGAAAGGAGAATGTTAGCTGCTTTGAGACTCCTTCGGGTAGTGATAAAGCGGGATATCAAATCCAAACTCCTCCTCCTCCTCTTCTTCTTCTCAGAATCTTATTTCATGAAGACTAGTCTGAAACATGAATCCATCCAGGCACACTGGCTTGGCTCTGGAACCATGGGTGCCTGGGGCTATGCACGCTGTGGAGGCATGTGCGGTTGATGTCCCATGTGCCCGCTGCTGCATTTTGTAGGTGTCCGATTCTTATATGGGGAATTTTGTGGGTGTTTGGGCACCCAAGACACCTATGAATCTATCTTGAGCCCAATCTAACAGCCAAATATGATTGAGTTACTTGTACACAACTTAAAAGAGCAGAACTGAGTCTTCTAGTGATTAAATGTCACTCTGACTCTCCACAGTGTTTATTGCCTCACTTCAGCTGCGGGAAATTCTACAGTGCTTATTTTTATCTTTACGCATTTATAAAAATCATTCAGTTTAGTAAAAATAATGAGAATTACATGCAATGAAATAAATAATATATTTGTACCATTTAAATCAGGGGTGACTAACTTTCATCCTGAGGGCCAAACTGATGGTAAGCCATCTCTCTGTGAGAAATATGCCAAAGTTGGTTGTGGCCATTGTATATGTGCATCGACACATGCATACATGTTTATTGTGCATACAGATCCCCCCCACAATAATAAATAATAATAAAATTTTATTTATATCTGCCCTCCCCAGCCGAAGCCGGGCTCAGAGCGGCTAACAACAATAACAACACAGTTTACATAAAATCACAATCAATTAATTGAAATGCATTCTAAAATCAATTCATTCTAAAATCAATTCAAAATCAAATTAATGTCAACCATTGGGCTAGAGTTCTATGAGGATTACAGAAGGAGAGAGGGGGTCAGACTGTGCCTTGGCCAAAGGTCTGGTGGAACAGCTCTGTCTTGCAGGCCCTGCAGAAAGACGTCAAGTCCCGCAGGGCCCTAGTCTCTTGTGACAGAGCGTTCCACCAGATCGGGGGGATGGCCGAAAAAGCCCTGGCTCTAGTTGAGGCCAGCCTAACCTCCCTGTGGCCTGGGATCTCCAAGATGTTTTTATTTGAAGACTATAAGGTCCTCCGTGGGACATACCAGGAAAGGCGGTCCCATTGGTATGAGGGTCCTAGGCTGTATAGGGCTTTAAAGGTTAAAACCAGCACCTTAAACCTGACCCTGTACTCCACCAGGAGCCAGTGCAGCTGGTATAGCACTGGGTGAATGTGATCCCACGGCGAGGACCCCATGAGGAGTTTCTCTGCGGCATTCTGCACGCCCTGGAGTATCTGGGTCAGTCTCAAGGGCAGCCCCATGTAGAGAGAGTTACAATAATTAAGTCTGGAGGTGACCGTCACTAGGTCAGGGTGAGAGAGCTAAGGAGCCAACTGCTTAGATGGCGGACATGAAAAAATGCCGCCTTTGTTATAGCTGCAATCTGCGCCTCCATGGAAAGGGAGGTGTTGAAGATTACACCCAAATTCTTAATGGATGGTGCTGGCACTAATTGCACGCCTCGTAAGAGATGGGAGGCGCATTTATGTCCGCCACGTTTACAGCTCAAACACGTTGCAAAATTTTTCACAATGGGACTGACATATGAAAATAGTGTGAACCCAATAGGATGTGAACCCATAACCCCCGTTCCAGGATTGTACTCAAGTAAACTGTTAAAAAGCACATTTGTTTGCTTTTTTTTCTTGCCTTGCTAGGAAAAGTCAGAAAGAAAATTCCAGAGAAAGCAAACGTCCTTATCTCAGCATCCATTGCAAAAAATAATGGATAAAGGAAATCATTCGGTGATAACAGCATTCATTTTTCGGGGATTCACAGATAATCCAAAAATGCAGCTCCCTCTTTTTATGGTCTTCCTACTGATTTATGTCATCACTGTAATCTGGAACATTGGGATGATTGTCTTAATTTGTGTTGAACCTCAGCTTCATAACCCCATGTATTTTTTCCTGGGCAACCTCTCATTTGTTGACCTCTGTTATTCCTCAGTCATTGCTCCCAAAATGCTGGCTGACCTCTTAGCTGAGAGTAAAAGTATTGCTTATAACTCTTGTGCTATACAGCTATATTTATTTGGCTTATTTGCTGATGTAGAATGCTTTTTGCTGGCTTTGATGGCCTATGACAGGTACGTGGCCATCTGCAAGCCCCTTCACTATTCGGTTCTTATGTCCAAGAGAGTGTGCAGACAGCTGATGGCTGTAGCTTACTTTATGGGCATCGTGGATTCAATGATACACACTTGCTGTACATTCCGGCTACCATTCTGCAGGTCTAATGCCATCAATCATTTCTTTTGTGATATACCTCCCCTACTGGCACTCTCCTGCTCTGACACATACATCAATGAGATTCTGATATTTACCTTCCTTAGTTTCATTATAGGAGGCAGCATTGGCATGATTCTTGTTTCCTACATCTATATTTTAGGCACAATCACAAAAATGCACTCCACTGCAGGCAGGCAGAAAGCCTTTTCTACCTGCGCCTCCCACCTTACGGCCGTTGGGCTATTCCATGGGACAATGCTCTTTATGTATTTTCGGCCCAGCTCCAGCTATTCCTTGGACCAAGACAAATGGGCTTCGGTGTTCTATACGGTAGTGATCCCTATGCTCAATCCTCTGATCTACAGTCTGAGGAACAAGGATGTGAAGGATGCCCTGACAAAAGCACTTGGCCACATGGAAGTGGTTTTGCTTCAGTATAGTCCTTGGCACATAGAAAGAAAAGGGAATGGTAAAAGGTAAAAGACCCCTGGATGGTTAAGACTAAGAGGTGTGACATTCATCTCACTTCAGGCCGAGGGAGCCGGTGTTTGTCCACAGACAGCTTTCCAGGTCATGTGGCCGGCATGACTAAACCGCTTTTGGCACAACGGAACACTAAGGTGGTAACAACCCCCTCACATATACAATGGGATGCTTCAAAGGCAGTTTGAAAGGAAAACAGGGAGCAGTGGCATGCGGTGTATGTATGAGGCATCCAACTCTTTCCCCCCTGTAATGTTTCTTTTCTCTCAAATTCCCATTAATTTCTCTTGAATATAAACATAAATACAAATATATGTGTAATTTGTAACATTACAAATAAACAAGTTACATCTTTTCAAGAATGAACTCTAGCATGCCAAAAATTATTTAAAGTTTCCTCTGTATCAATTTCTTATGTTTGTGTCTGCCTTTTGTAACTCCTATATGACTAGTAAGGTTTATCATGGAGGAGGGCAGGACCCTGACTGACTCCAGCTACAAAAGCTGAGGCTGTTGAGGCTGCTAGAGACCTTCTTGGTCATGAATCCTGGAAAACCTGCTCCCTGCCTTGCAGACCTCTTTCCACCTGGCCTGGGAGGGTGAAGCCCAGATTGACTCTAACTACAAAAGCTGAGGCTGCTGAAAAGAATCTTAGGCTGGTGTATTGTTTAGGGGGCTAATTATTTTTTAAATGCTCTTTTCTTTAAGAATCTGGACTTAAAACGCATGGATTATATGGATTACAAATTGATTTTAATGGGAGATTTTAATGGAGTCGCATCAATATTAATGGATAAAACACAGAGACAGAAAAACCCAAATTCCGGCATATTACCAAAGATTTTCTTTGATATGACTGATAAATACGATTTGTCAGATATATGGAGGCTACGAATCCAATGGAGAGAGACTATACTTTTTCTCAAATTCAAATCAATCTTTCTCGAGAATCAATTATTTGTGGATATCCAGAGGCTTGGTTCCTAGGGTCACTAAAACAGAAATTTGCCCTAAGACTTGCTCAGATCATAATGCAGTGTTTTTGGAGATGAAATTATACCTGCAGGGCTCCTTTAGATGGAGGATGAATGATGAGTTGTTGAGGAATGAACAGATGATTAGTAAGGCCCAAAAGACTCTAAAAGATTATTTTGAACTAAATATGAATACAGAGGTAGAAACAAGAGTCATTTGGGATGCAAGTAAGGCAGTAATGAGAGGTTTCATCATACAACAGAATTTGATAAAGAAAAATATACAGAATGAGAAAAAAGAGAAAATTCTGACTCAAATAAAAGACATAGAGAAAGAGTCAATAGATTCCAAAAGAAATTAAAGCATTGCAGATTCAATTTTCTCAAATTATTAACCAGGAAATAGAATGGAAAATTAAAATGATGAATCAGAGAAATTTTGAATCCGCAAATAAATGTGGGAAATTGTTGGTCTGGCAATTAAAAAAGAGACAGAAGCAAAGCACTATTACAAATATTGGATCTGATGGGAAATCTATGGAAAACCCTGCAGATATAAGAAAATGTTTTCAGAAATACTTTAAACAGCTGTATAAAAAAGATAAAGAAGAGAAGGATAAAATCGAGCAATTTCTTGAGGCAAACGAAATGCAGAAAATTCCCGAGGATAAAAGGTTCCTACTAAATGGCATGATTACAAGACAGGAGGTCGAGATGGTAATAAATAAGATGCCGTTAGGCAAAGCCCCGGGACCAGATGGTCTTTCTGCAAAATACTATAAAATATTGAAAGATTGGTTAATTCAACCGTTGGCAGATGTGTGCAATAAGATTATAAGAGGGGACAAAGCTCCCGAAACCTGGAAAGATGCATTTATTACTCTGATTCCAAAAACAGATCAAGATAGATCTGATGTAAAAAGCTATAGACCTATCTCATTACTTAATGTGGACTATAAAATTTTTGCAAATATTTTGGCCAATAGATTGAAAAAGGTTCTATCAGATTATATACATAAGGACCAGGCAGGATTTTTGCCTGGGAGACATATGAAAGATAACATTAGAAATATAATTGATATATTAGAAAGACTGGAAGTGAAAAGAAATTGTAAAGCAATGTTAATGTTTATTGATGCTGAAAAGGCCTTTGATAATATTTCTTGGTTATTTATGATGAAAAATTTAGAAAGAATTGAGGTTGGCCAGGAATTTCTAAATGGTATTAATGTGATCTATTTTGAGCAAAAAGCAAAAATCATAGTTAATAATGTGGTCTCAGAGGAAATCAGAATTGAGAAAGGAACCAGGCAAGGGTGCCGGCTTTCCCCTCTGCTATTTATTTCCGTTCTGGAGGTTTTGTTAAATATGTTGAGGAAAGAGGAGGAGGTTAAAGGCATTGTAGAAGGATCCAAGCAATATAAATTAAAGGCCTTTGCTGATGACTTGGTTTTAACTTTACAAGATCCAGAAACCAGTGCAGTAAAAGCACTGGAGCTGGTTCAAGAGTTTGGGCAGGTAGCAGGATTTAAATTAAACAAGAGCAAAACCAAAGTTTTAGAAAAAAAATTAGATAATGAGGAAAGAAAAACCCTTTTTGAAAGGGTTAACTTGTTTCTGTGAAAAAAGTTAAATATTTGGGTGTGAATTTATCGGTAAAGAATTTGAATCTGTATAAAGATAACTATGAAAAATTATGGAATGAAATCAAGAGAGATCTTGAGATATGGTCAAATCTAAAACTTTCGTTGATGGGCCGAATATCGGTGGTAAAGATGAATGCATTGCTGAAGATGTTTTTATTTCAAGCTCTACCAATCATTGTTAATGTTAAATGTTTTAAAGAATGGCAGAAGGCATTGTCTAAATTTATCTGGCAGGGGGAAAAGCCTAGAATTAAATATAAATTACTTACAGATATAAAAGAAAGAGGGGTTTTTTCCCTACCAGACCTGAAGATATACTTCGAAGCTGCTGCCTTCTGCTGGATCAAGGATTGGATTCAATTAGAGAACGATGATGTGTTAGATTTGGAGGGACTGGATAATCAATTTGGATGGCATGCATATCTATGGTATGACAAGATAAAGGCCCACAGTGGCTTTAAGAATCATGTAATTAGAAAGGCGTTATACAATGTATGGACTAAATATAAAGATCTCTTAGTAAGAAAAACACCAAAATGGATTTCGCCAATGGAAGCACAGGCCCCAAAAAAGTTAAATATGGAAAACAAATGGTTGAGGTACTCAGATTTGTTGTTAGAGGATCAGGAAGGTTTTAAATTAAAACCATTTGAACAAATTAAAGTTAAAGTGAATTGGTTGCAATATTATCAAATTAATGAATTATATAAGATGGATAAGAGAAGTGGTTTCGCAACAGAAAAAACCAAATTGGAAAGGGGATTATTAGATACTAAAGTTAAGAATATGTCTAAAATGTATAATTTGTTGTTGGACTGGCATACAAAGGATGAACAAGTTGAATCGGTTATAATTGATTGGGCAAGAGAGGTGGGACATAATATAATGATGGAGGATTGGGAGAGGCTATGGAAGAAAGGGGTTAAGTTCACTGTATGTACAATGTTAAAGGAAAATATTATGAAGATGATGTATAGATGGTACTTGACTCCTGTAAAACTAGCAAAGATTTATCACAATAGTGATAACCTTTGTTGGAAATGTAAAGAAAAGGAAGGTACTTTTTCCCATAGGTGGTGGACTTATTCCAAGGTGAAAGACTTCTGGGAGAAGATATATAATGAACTGAAAAAAATGTTGAAATATACATTTATTAAGAAACCAGAGGTCTTTCTTCTTGGAATAACAGGTTTGGAATTGCCCAAGAAAGATGTTAAATTATTTTTGTATGCCACAACTCCGCCCGAATATTACTTGCTAAAAATTGGAAAATATTACTTGCTAAGAATTACCAATAGTGGAAGATTGGCAGATGAAGATGATGGACTTTTCGGAGCTAGCTGACCTGACTGGAAGAATCCGCGACCAGAAAGAAGGGGAGTTTCAAGAGGACTGGAGGAAATTTAAGGACTATTTGAATAAATATTGTGATATAAAAAATTAGAAATTACTTGAAAGAAACAAATAGGCCTAGGATTAAACTAAGTTATAATTAAATAAATGGGATTTAGAATATTAAGAAAAGTGAATAAGATGGACTAATTGGAAATTGTTGTAGTTTAATAATGATATTGGAAAGCTGTTACTTTTAACTACAAGGAAACTCAGAAGGGAGGGACTAGAGGAAGTCAACCAAGATGTTTAAAAGGTCGGATTTGTAAAGAATTAAGTTTGATGTTATTGTTTATCTGTTTATTGTTCCTTTTTTCTTCTTTCGTTCATTGATGTATTTTTCTTTTTCTTTTTTCCTGTTTTTGTGTGTCATTCTGCTTTGTGGTTTTTGTTATAACTGTGGAAATTCTAATAAATATTTATTAGAAAAAAAGAGTCATCTAGTCCACCCTGCTGCAATGCAGGAATCCTTTGTCCAATGCTGGGTTCGAACCCATGACCTTGAGATTAAGAGTCTCATGCTCTACCAACTGAGCTAGGTGCATTGCATAGGACTATGAAAAAGGCATTAATCAATTTATTATATTTGGCACAGAAGCAGAACCAAAGTCAAAGTGAAACATGCTGTGCTGTGCAGAGGGATAATACTGTAATTGGACTTGTGGGAACCAATCTCAAAGGCCCTACAGATTTCATATGGGGTGAAAAACTGAGAACACTTTCTGGAAATTCTAGAGGCCAGAAAGCCAGAAGTGCAGGTATGAAGCACTCACTCCCAGATGCTTTTTGCATTTCTGACCAGAAACATAGAAGCTTGCAGAATGTACATCAAAGAGTAGGCCCTTTGGAATGAATGTACAGTGGTTGCGATGAATGAATGAAAGTACCTCTGGTTGTGAACGGGGTCCATTCCGGAGGCCCATTCGCAACCTGAAAAAAGCGCAACCCGCGTCTGCGCATGCGCATGTTGCAATTCGCCGCTTCAGCGCATGCACATGATGTCATTTTGCGCGAGCGGTGAAATTCGGAAGTAACCTGTTCTGGTACTTCCGGGTCGCCGCGGGACGCAACCTGAAAACGCTCAACCTGAAGCAAACGTAACATGAGTTATGATTGTATATGGCTAGCTTAGGGACGTGGGTGGTGCTGTGGTCTAAACCACTGAGCCTCTTGGGCTTGCCAATTGAAAGGTCGGCATTTTGAATCTATGTGATGGTGGTGAGCTCCCGTTGCTCTGTCCCAGCTCCTGCCAACCGAGAAGTTCAAAAGTATGGCAGTGCAAGTAGATAAATAGGTACCACTGTGACGGGAAGGTAAATGGTGTTTCCATGCACTCTGGTTTCCATCACGGTGTTCTGTTGCACCAGAAGCAGTTTAGTCATGCTGGCCACATGAACCGGAAAGCTGTCTGTGGACCAACACCGGCTCCCTTGGCCTGAAAGTGAGATGAGCGCCGCAACCCCATAGTCACCTTTGACTGGACTTAACCGTCCAGGGGTCCTTTACCTTATATATATGTATATATGACTAACGTACACCTATTAATTTGGGTGGGTCTACGCCAACCAAGTATATTCTGTTGGATAGAACCCTGCATGGTGGTTTTTAAAAAATATTTTAAGCACACATTGCCAGTGAAGGAACCCCAAATCCAGATTCATACTCGCTCATCTAATTCACAGCCCTTGCTATAAGAATGCATGGTGACTTGAATAAATCCACACTTACTGTTGAAATCACTGGCAGATTTCATGCATCCATCTATGGATGGATGGGCTAGCTCATATACTGTGTTGTTTGCATCAGAGACGAGCTTATTTCATAGATGGATGCATGAAATCTGCCAGTGATTTCCACAGTAAGTGTGCTCATTTTGACTTGTGAATCAGGCAAAGCTGACAGGGCTGGGCATCAATAAATTTATTGCTTTATTTAAATGATTATTGAAACATTTTGGGTAACATTAGAATGCAAAAGGAAGGTAAATATAATAGATGAATCTGGCTATGGAAATAATTTTTTTAAATGTATTTTGATAGTATAACATGGGTTAAATCAGTGGTTCCCAAACTTTTCATCTCCAGATACCACTGATTTTTCTGCTTGTTGTAGCAACAGTAATGCACTGTGCTAAATGCTGTGTGGCTTTTAATTGATTTTTTAATTGCTTATTTTATTTCTTATGTTGCGTTTTATTATATTACAATTTTAATTCCAAGAATGCTACAAGTTGCTTTGGGATGTTGTAGTTTTTTCTTTTCTGAGAGGGTTTTTATTTTTTTTTATGAATGAAGACGAGGTGAGCATTTCATCAATCCTGGCTTAAGTCCCAAGAATTCTGTTGATTTCAGAGACAATGTGATCCTTTACGATTTTGCATTGAATTAAAAGGGAAGAAAATTAAGAAATTGCTATTTTATAGGTATCTTATGTATATCAAATTCAGGATATCTATATCTATATCATCTATATCTATATCTATATCTATATCTATATCTGTATCTGTATCTGTATCTGTATCATCTGTATCTGTATCTATATCTATCTATATAAAAATCTTATTTGGCGAAAGTAATTAGGTAAAGTGTTGTTATTTCCCTCCCTACTTTTTCTCATGCAAAGCTCTACTTCTGTATGCACCATGCTGAGTCCCTATTCAGAATCAATGCATGTGTCATTATGAGATACTGGGGGATCATTTGTAGGGGAAAGCAATTCCTATCATGCTTTGCTTGGGAAGCTGGGCATTGTTGGTCACAGAAAGCTAAAAGAGATAGACTTCTATCCTTCTCCAGCCATGCAAGTGTTATATTAATTATTAGGAAAACTAAATCACTGTCATCTTTTTTTGTTGTTGCTATGACATCGATCATAGGTGAATCTGGATACAATATGAGAAGTGGTAATCTATCATGGAACATGGAGTTTGTCCTTTTGGGCTTGACCAGTAATCCAGTAACTCAGAAAGTCCTCTTTGCTCTTTTTCTGGGGATGTATCTTGTGACCTTGGCAGGGAATATTCTCATCATGCTGGCGATAAGAGGGGACCCACACTTGCACACACCTATGTATTATTTTCTGAGCCACCTCTCCTTCTTGGACATGTGCTACACCACCACAATCATTCCTCAGATGTTGTCCAACTTCCTGGCCGAGCGCAAAACCATCTCCTTTGTGGGCTGCATGGCACAGATGTACATCTCCCTGTCTCTGGGAGGAATCGAATTCATCCTGCTAGCTGTCATGGCGTACGACCGGTACATGGCAATCTGTCATCCCTTGTATTATAATGTTCTTATGAACCAACGGCTCTGCATGCAGATGGCAGTTGGGTGTTGGCTCTGCGGCTTCGTGAATGCCCTGTTGCAGACGGTGTTCACTCTGCACTTGCCATTCTGCGGAAGGAAGACCATCAACCATTTTGGCTGCGAAGTCTTAGCTGTCCAGCAGCTGGCCTGCTCTAGCACCTTTGTGGGAGATGCTGTGATGCTGGGAGCTGGTGTCCTCATTCTGCTCACACCCTTCTTCCTTGTGCTGGTGTCTTACGTGTACATCGTCACAACCATCATCCAGATCCGTACAGCAGAGGGAAGGCGCAAAGCTTTTTCCACTTGTACAGCCCACCTAGTGGTGGTGACCCTGTGCTATGGGACAGCCATATTTGCCTACTTGCGACCTAGGTCCCACTATTCACCTAAGCAGGGGAAGACTGCCTCATTGTTCTATTGCATTGTTACTCCCATGCTGAACCCCATGATCTACAGTTTGAGGAACCAAGAGGTAAAGGGGGCCCTGGTGAAGGTTGTTGGGCTAAAGGGCAAAAGGAGAACCCTAATTTCCTCATGATAGTCTTTTGTTCTCCATCAAGTTCATTCTCGGCATCTAAGTTGATCCCTCTATATCCTGGGTGTTGTAAGTCAGTGGGACTTAATTCTGAATCGACATACATTGGATTGCACCTTAAATCAGTCAAAACTGGCAGGGTTGAAGTTAGGTGAAATGATATATTTTCCAACCTCACTGGCACCCAATCCTCACTACTTTGTATGAAGGCTCAAGAAGGGAGAAAAAGATCTTTGTCAGTTACATTAATGATTACTAACGACTGCGAGCACAACACACAGTAACTCTGAGCATTTTCTTGAATTGCTCATTCAATTCCTTTCCTGCTTACTTGGAGTAACAGAGGATCGTAGGGAACTCTCTGTGTGTCCCCTTTAGCTATACAATGCAGGTAATACCCTTTGGTCTACAGAAGCTCACATGCACATTTAATAAGGTTGATAGTCTTGGCTGTGCAGATTCTTTGGGTATATTTTCTTTGTAAATATGCTAACTTCACCATGTTAGGGACGTGTGAGTTACAAGCAGGTTCTGGCAGGTAAGTCAGTGTGTGGGGAGGGAAGGGTTATCTTTTCATTCCCCCGCCTCAGTCAAAATGGAGATTACCCTACCCCTCCACCCTGTGCAGTCAGAAACTTTGGGGAAAAAAATCCCTTGAAGAGATAATCCCCACTTCCTCACATGCTGTCTTCCCAGTAAGAACAGTGGCATTATTTAAGGAAAATGAAGATATGATGCTATGTATTAAGTGCTATGTATTAAGTGAGGGCTTGTCCACACTTCAGCTTGTCCTCTGCAAAATCCACTCTTTAGCACTAATTTGGAACAAATGACTATCCGGGGAAAACTTGATTGCCCTTTGTTCCATTTCAACGATAAACTGTGGCTGTCCCCATGGGAAAATGGTGGGGCAAGTGGAAGTGGGGATGAACCCTGTGACAACACGTTCACTCTGGAAGTTCTGGAAACTTCCAGCCTGCAAGCTCATCCATGCCTCCGTTTGCCCTGCTGCTTTCCTTCAGGGAAACCCAATCTTTAGCGCTGAATTGGAACAAAAGGAAATTGGGTTTTGCACAGATTGTCATTTGTTCTGATTTATCACTAAAGAGTGGGTCTTCCAGGGGAAAGCAGTGGGGCAAAAGGAAAGCTGCTTGGACCAATGGACAAGTAGCAAATCGTTTAGTCCCATGCTTTCTAGGATGTGACAGGAGGAAGTATGGACAAACTCTTCTTGCATTGCTAGGCCATGTAGTATAAAGTTACCCATATTTCTTTGTCTTGTGCCTCATACCTTTACTGACACCTTTATGTTTTGTTCTTGAGGGAGGGCTCTTTTGGTATGTATTAGAGCTAGGTTAAGTTAGCTTTATTGTTTTATTACTGTATTATAATTCCCAATTGTACTTTATGCTTTAAACCAGTGGTTCCCAACCTTTTTTTTGGCCATGCCCCACCTAAGCATCTGTAAAATTCTGATGCCCTCCTCTGTGATATATAATTCTTATTATTCAAAAAGTGAACTCCTGTTCATGTGGAGGAAGCCTAAAAGGCCATTAACTTGGTCTAAACAAGCTTCTATATTGCCCCCCAAAAAATCAAATTGCCCCGCTGTGGAGTGTGTGCCCCACGTTGGGAACCGCGGCTCTGAACAGTATTTTTTAACTTCTCACTGGCACACAGGTTCTGTCTTTTTTGCTGTCACTTTTAATTATTTCAATAAATCTACTTCTACAATCCTGGTGTGGTTTCTTGGGAAAAGCCATGGTGGTGGATCCAGTTAAGTGACCTGTTGGTTAAACTGCTACTGAGTGACCTTGTGGGCTCAAGGCTCTCAAGGCAGAGAGTATGGTTCTTAGCTCTTGCTTTTTTGGAGTCTTGAGGCTGTTTGGTAAAGTCTGGGAGTCTCCTGGCTTAGGCTGGTTGAACTACAGGAGTGGTTGCCTCTGTCCAATTGGCACCTGCTAAACTGGCAAGGGGCTGAATCCCAGGTTTTGGAGACCTGGTCTTCTTGACAGCTGTTTTGTGAGTTTTTTATTTTTTTAATTTTTAATGGGTTTTCTGCTTCATAAATGAACTATTTACCTATGCTGCTGCTTCCTTTGCTCTGTATAATCCAACTAAACTGGGTGCCCAAACTGTATTTTGCACAAGGGCCCACAACGAAGTGGGTCACCATTGATGGTGCCTTCTTACACAATGCAGCATTTGATAAAATCTGAACAAGTGATATTCAACTATTTTTTATGCAGAGCCGCGCCACTGCAATTAACCTAACTTAGTCATGCCCATTCATTTCAATACGTCTACTGATTTTAACCTTTAAACCCCTAAATGGTTTGGGGCCAGCTTACTTGATTATTACCACCATCCATATATGCCTATCTGGACCTAAAGTCATCTTCAGAGACCCTTTTCTGGTAGTCCCCCACTAAATGAGCTGTAGTACGTGGTTACTGAATAGAGGGTCTTTTTGGCAATGTACCCCGATTACAGGATGTACTCTCCAGAGAGGCTCAGCTGCTCTTTCAGCCCCAGCTGATACCTTTTTATTTTCCCAGGTATTTTGAATTCTTACAATCTTTTAGTGCTTTTAAATGCTGTTTTATATAGCTTTCAGCTGGTTATTTTATCTCTTTTTTTATTTATAAATATGGATTCATTGCTTTGCCCCTTGATTCTCATCTTACATTTTTTTCAAGGCGTATAAACTATAATATTTGCCACTCAGAGAATGTTAGTTATTGGACAGTATACCAATGTTAAAAACAAACACATTTTTTGTTTTATTTCAATTTTGCACAGTTAGGAGTACCAGGGATGCATGAAGCAATCTATTCTAACCAGGGTTTCTGTTCATGTACAACATCTGCTTATTGACAAAACTTCAGCCTTCCTGAGAATCTCGTCAGCGCATTCTTCACCTCCTTATTCCTCAGGCTGTAGATCAGGGGATTCAGCATGGGGATCACCACTGTGTAGAACACAGAGATCACTTTGTCTCGGCCCAGAGAGTAGCTTGAAATTGGTCGGACATACATAAACACTGTGGTTCCATAAAATATCAAGACAGCTGTGAGATGAGAGGCACAGGTAGAGAAGGCTTTGCGTCTGCCTTCTGAAGAGCGAATATGCAAGATCGTGGAGATGATGTACACATAGGAGACCACAATCTCTGCTGAGGTGAAGATGCCATGGAAAGTGCCAAAGGTGTAAAGCACAATCTCATTACTGTAGGTATCACTGCAGGAGAGCTTTATGAGAGGAGGAATGTCACAGAAATAATGATTGATGACATTGGAGGCACAGAAGGAGAGCCTGAACGTGGAGATAGTTTGTGCAAGAGCATGGATAAAGGCGATAAGATAGGTAATGCCTACCAGCTGAGCACAGAGTTTCTTTGTCATTATGGCTGTATAGAGGAGTGGGTTACAAATGGCCACATATCGGTCATAGGCCATTACAGCCAGTAGAAGGCACTCAACGCTTGCAGTCAGGACAAAGCTGAACAATTGTGCAACGCAGCCACCAAATGAAATGGCTTTCCTGACAGCTAAAAAATTCACCAGGGTCTTGGGAGTTATAGTTGAGGAATAGCAGAAATCCACAAAAGCTAGGTTACTGAGAAAATAGTACATAGGGGTGTGGAGTCGGGAATCAATCCTAATCAAGACAATCATCCCGAGATTCCCCACACAAGTGATCATGTATATTGCTAGAAAGAAGGGAAAACAAATAATGGCTACGTCAGGATTTTCTGTGAGGCCTGAGAGGAAAAATTCTGACACTACAGTATGATTTTCTCTTGCCATTTTGTTATTTGATGATGTGCAGTCTCCACACTAAGGACCTTTTGGTATTTCTGCAGTGGAATGTGTCTTCATACCAGTGGATTTTGATATCAATGTCTCCATCTATGAATAAAACATTTGAGAAAAATAACAACATGGAACCTAATCAATGATAATCTTGAGCAATGTTAATAATTCTAACTATCAATTAATAATATGTAAATGCAAGTTGAAAACTGGATTAAAATAACGCATAATAAATATGTATGTGTTTTTGTTTGTCAATATGAGTTCCCTCCAACATTCTTTTGAGAAAGAAAGTGCTAAGAATTAAACTGTCCTTGATTGCTGTGACCTCTTTAAAATCTCAGTTGACATATCCATTTCACTGAAAATATATAAATATATAAATATATAAATATAAATATATAAATATAATTGCACCCACATAAAGCAGTACCAAAGCAGTACCAAAGATTCCTATTGTATAACAGTCATTCTCTCAGTTTAGAACTGTAACATGTCTATTCAGAGTTCAAAGGGACTTACTCCCAAGTAAGTGTGCACAGAATTATACTGATTTGGGTGTAAACCCTACTTACTTATGAGTAGGCAGTATTTATTTATTTAAAAAACCCTCAAGGTGATAACTGTAGGAAGTGGCTCTAGATAATAAAGCAAAAAGGGCCTGAAGTTCTTCTAGTAAGAACATTATAGAACCACCATACTTGTATTGCGAACATTTTTTTACAGCTGTGAAAAAGAATGTACCAAAAGGAGTCAGGTCATTTTAAGCAGTTGTTTTAAGTGCATTTTTATCTTTCTGAAATGAGAAAAACACATTTTCCCTGTTTAACACCCTTTTCAAGGCACCCTTCACCTCCTTGTTCCTCAGGCTGTAGATCAAGGGGTTCAGCATGGGATTCACCACGGTGTAAAACACTGATTATTTAAACCCATCTGCCCCATATGTTGGCTTTTGGAGAGACTCTCTGTGAGATATCATACCTTGTTTCTAGAACTCTATCCAGTGCTCCATTCATGTGCATTGTCAAATAGAATAATGGTGAGAGATCTGTATCTGATGATTGGTTATTGATAGGTTATCATAAATGTTTGACTATATAAAATCAATTTCTATCTATGTATCATCTATCTATCTATCATCTATCTATCTATCTATCATCTATCTATCATCTATCTATCATCTATCTATCTATCTATCTATCTATCTATCTATCTATCTATCATCTATCATCTATCTATCTATCTATCTATCTATCTATCTATCTATCTATCTATCATCTATATCTATCTATCTATCTATCTATCTATCTATCTATCTATCTATCTATCATCTATCTATCTATCATCTATCTATCTATCTATCTATCTATCTATCAATCTATCTATCATCTATCTATCATCTTCTGTATCAATCTATCATCTATCTATCTATCTATCTATCTGTCTATCTACCTAATCTAAAGTAACTGTTCCCACTATGGGAAGTCTGCACAAGGCCTTCTGCTAGTACAGTGGGTCTTTCCCTCCTCTCCTTCCCGCTGGTATGCTCTGCATGGCTGGGGGGCAGTATGTCAGGAAAACCCTCAGAGCAGCTTCTGAGGGGAGGTGAAGCATTGCATCTCGTGAGCTAAAAAGTGCTTGCACTGACAAAAAGTTGCCACAGTGCTACATTGCATTTCTCCCAGGAACTCTTAACTCAAGTTTCAGACAAATGTGCATCTTGAATGCAAAATTTTAAAAAAGAAAGAAAATAAAAAGGAAAAAAAGGGGGAAGGGAGGAGACAAGTTTTCCACATTTTTTTCCCTCCAGGACAGGGGGGCCTGGTGGAGAGTCCTCCCACATGCCTGTCCTCCCACCTGCCACATTGCTGTGCTTTCTGGAAGGGAGAGAGGAAGGGGTATGATGGTGGGGAGGTTGCTGCAGTGCGAACACAACAGCAGAGTCAATGTGGCACTTCTGCTTCTGTGTCTGCATTGTGCAGACACCCCCCACTGCCTCTCCCTCCCAGTAAGCACAGCAACAAGGCGGATGGGTGGCCTGATGTGCATTGTCTCCCCTCCCTGCTTTCTGACCATCAAACAGAATGAGCCAGCCATCTGAGGCAGCAGATGCAGAGAGGCAAGGAGTAGCAGAGAGAAGGCCGAAGGTCAGGATTGCTTTTACTTAAAACTAACAGTGCACACAATGATTGTGTAAACTCACACTAAGGCAAAGTTGTCTGTTTAAAAAACTAGCTTGGCTATTTTTCACATTTTAAAAGAGGGCGATTTACTCACATAGCAAAGTGATTTATTTTTTTTACTTTCTATGTTTGTTTTAACAAATGCATAACAACAACTCTCAATTTAAAACCACATAATACAGAAATCCCACCAGAACACACAACAGAAATACCATAAATATCAGCATTTTTGCTGCAATGCCAGAACAATCAGTCAAGATCTCACCTGGATGGAGTCTAAAGGCCAGCAATGTGGGTACCCACCAAATTTCAGAACCAGGAGCCTCCACAGAGAAGATCTGCCCATGGGTCATTATCAAACACGTAGCTCACAGGGGTGGAACCTTAAGAGGGCCTTCCCTTATGTACCTCTGCATACTGAGGTATATCAATGAGCCACCAAAAGATGCATAGGTTAGGCTGACCTGCAAGGTAACAAAGCCATCTTCATGGTGGTTCCTCTATTATGAAATTCTCTTCCATCTAAAGTTCATCAGATCCATCTCTTGGTCCTTTCAGGAGGATGGTAAAGACCTCCCCCCCTCCCTTCAGCCTTCAAGTAAGTTTGTCACAATTTTCTCCTCACATTTTAACTGGCATCTATCTGTTGGTTATTGCTAGTTTTGAGTGCCTCAACAACAGTGTGAATCATAGAATCATAGAATCATAGAGTTGGAAGAGACCACAAGGGTCATCGAGTCCAACCCCCTGCCAAGCAGGAAACACCATCAGAGCACTCCTGACATATGGTTGTCAAGCCTCTGCTTAAAGACCTCCAAAGAAGGAGACTCCACCACACTCCTTGGCAGCAAATTCCACTGTCGAAGTGTGAGCCTCAGGCCTTTTGTCTACATGATGCTGCAAGAAACTGTACAGATGAGTCAGACTTACTGTGCTTCACATGGCTCCGCAAAGGCTGGCTCTTCCGTTTCCCTGAAGAATGAAAACATTGAGGTATTTCAGTTCCTAATGGTACTATTCAGGAGAACATTTCTATTTCATTTAAGCAGGCCACGGTTTTCTATTCTGTTCTCCATCATTTTAAAAATAAAAACATTTCACCAATTAACTGAAGACGACTGACTAAGCTGCAAAGCGTGTGGGCTCTGCTGTCTTTTAATAAAATAGTTCACAGCAGTGCTATTTTTCTAGAAAAGGAGGTGCTGGAACTCATCATGAACACCTCCCTTGTTTTCTTATAATGGCAATGGTGCCCACCTGAGAGGTACCGGAACTGAGTTCCGGAGAGTTCCAGCAGGGAAAAAAGCCTGGTTCTATGCATACTTACACTCACTATGTTTTCGGGCAGGGCGTTGTTCCCAAGGAAGCGTGCACAGGGTTAGTCTTAGGTTATGTACACACTACGAGCTTAAAATGCAGCTAGGTCATTCTTTTTCTCAATTTGGAGCAAAGCTGGTTTAGGGAAAAATGCATCCAAGTGCAGGCACAGGATAGATATGAGTCGTGGCTAATGTCCTGTGCATACTGCTTCCCAAACCAGTGGTGGGAACACACACTGGATGCAGAGTAAATGGGTACACAGCCTCTCTTGGCTAACAGTTAAGAGTCCAGTTTTCCAAGTAGCGCTTCTGTTTCAAATTACCTTGCAATATTTCCAGGTTGGAAACTGCAAAGGCAGCTTTCAAAGGGCTTGGAATCAGCTAGTGCAGGAGTATTTCTACATTGCCTCAGGTTCTTTGGGACTTGATGGTCCTTTGAGACATCCTCACCAGAGCTCTACTGATGTACTGAAGTCAGGATCCAGCTAGATGTGATTGCATCAGTCCCATTTTTTTCCACATCTTTCCCATCCACAGGTAAAATGGGTGGGAGGATTTGCAAGAAATATAGAATATGCCTTAATCTGTATGAATCAAGGTCTTCCTCCTCCAGTGAGGCATAGCTCTGGTACACTACTGCACAACTTGTAGCCTTAGTCATGGTTGCCCCCAAATGGAAGCAGTCAAGATAAAAAGAGACAGAAGGATATAACGGTTTGAGAGCTTAGTGGTCCAAATCCCTATTCAACCATGAAGCTGATTGGCTGACATTGGCTCAAAAACTGACTCTCAGTCTGATAGCAGCTTCTGCTCTCCAAAGCTTCAGAGAACAGTGGCAGTCCTTCATCATAAAAAGTAACACAAGATCTTCCCTTTTACCATCGTCTGACTGCAATGATGATAACATTTCATTGTGTTCCTCTACAATTCAAGGTGCAAAATCACTCACTGTTGTGTCCTTGGCTACTCCAAAATACAGTCACCTAGGAGATTTATATAGTATATATTTTTAAAAGCTATGATTCATGGAAGCTCAAGGGGAGTGCTGCTATAAATTCAGTGAAACTAATTAATAGCATCACAACAATGGTTAACTGCAAGGTCCTAAAACAACAGATCTACCGGTAGATCCCTGGTTAATCCTGGTAGATTGTGGGATCTTTATCATGTACAAAAAGTTATGGGGAAAAGTTAAAAAACTCTGTGCAATCCTCCCCAATGGGTAGATCACTGCCATTTTTTTTTTTACTGGGAGTAGATCACAGTCTCTTGGGAGTTGGACATGCCTGCTGTATTGTTATCAATGAAGGAAGGTCTTTAAATGGAACGAATGCATGCATGCTTGCATTACATTTCTCAACAGAGGAGCCACCTTTGTAGGTAAAACTACCAAAGATCCCATGGCACTTATGAGATTGATTGTGGCAGAAACTTTTGTGTAATGACTTTACTGCACCATCAGATTCATGAAATGTTACCCTTAACTGGTACACACAAATGTGCAAACAGAAGAACCAAAAGACCATGAAATTTGTTTAAATGCAAACACAAGGTAAACATAGTGACCATTCAAATCAACACTAATAGGTGGTGATAGCACAGTTGCTTTAGCTGAACCAATTTAATACCTGTAGTAAAAGAAAAGGCTATTGCATTAATTGAGCCATAAATGAATAGAATTGGGTGGCTAAGAATGTTTTAGTTATTTCAGTGAAGTCAACTCAATGGAGGTAACATATATGTTTTCCCATGCATAGATTAGCTTTTGTCATCTACAACAGTGTACAAAGTCTATGTTAATTCAGACTGGAACCCACATAGGGAAGATTTTAGAGTTGTTCCATTTATTGTTTTATGATTATTTTGTTACATGATTATTACTATTTAAATTACAAAATTCTTTTAAACCCCTGAGTAAAGCTTGCTGGCTCATAACAAAAATTCCAAAGTGCATATCAGGGATATTCCTTTATTAAGCCAACAGAAAGATGTGCAAGAATGTGTTTTTTAACATCTTGTCTGATAAAGAGGTTGAGGGGTATGTGTACATATGCTCAGAAGCTTTCACAGAATTCTGTTTCATTTCTGTTGGCCTCCTAAAGGAATTGCCCTAAATTCTTTTTGCATTCATTGCAAAAACATTTTCATCATCACGGATTGCCTGAAAGCCTCCTTCACTTCCTTGTTCCTGAGGCTGTAGATTAGGGGATTCAGCATCGGGACCACCACTGTGTAGAACACGGAAGCCACCTGGTCCTGACCCAATGAGTAGCTTGTATTGGGGCGCAGATATGTGAATATCAGAGTCCCGTAGAAGACTGTGACGGCTGTAAGGTGAGAGGTGCAGGTGGAGAAGGCCTTGTGTCTGCCTTGAGCTGATCGGATCTTCAGGATGGCTGCCAGAATGAACACGTAAGAGAAGACAATGATGAACAAGGATCCAATGGTAGTGAACCCAGCGAGGGAGGAAATGATTGTTTCCGTGACATGGCTATTGGAGGACAGCGTTAATAGGGGAGGAGTGTCGCAGAAGAAGTGCCTGATGATGTTAGAGCCACAGAATGGCAACCTGCTTAAAAAACATACCGTTACCATGGCATTTGTGAAGCCGATGAAGCACGAGCCAGCAACCAACAGGATGCAGACTCTCTGCGACATAACTGCGGAATAGAGCAATGGGCTACAGATGGCCATGTAACGGTCATATGCCATGTTGGCCAGCAAGAAACACTCGGTGCACACCCAGGCCACAAAAAAGTAAAGCTGAGCAAAACATGCATTGAAGGAAATCAATTTGCTTTGTGCTAGAAGGTTCATCAGCATCCTTGGCGTGATGACTGATGAGTAACAGATATCAACAGCGGACAAGTTGCATAGGAAGAAATACATGGGAGTGTGAAGCCGGGTGTTGATCCTGATTAACATGATCATCCCCAGATTCCCCATTAGGGTGATGATGTAGATCACGAGGAACACCATAAACAAGGGCAGCTGCAGTTCCGGACCTTCTGAGAATCCCAGGAGAATGAACTCAGTCACCATGGTGCAGTTTCCCTCTACAGCTGCTTCCATATTCTGATATCTGCTAAATAACGGAGGGGGGAATTGTATCAGTCAGTTCTTATTACTACAAACGTCTTGGTGAATCATACTTAGAAATGAAGTTCTACATGAATGTCCTACTGCAGGGACAGGGCATCATTTTCAGTCTGAGGACCACATTCACTTCTGCGTAACCTTCCAGGGACCACATGCCTGTGGTGGCCAGGGCAGACACATGCTCACAGACCCCTATTCCATCCATCCATCCATCCATCCATCCATCCAAGCAAGACACATTATTAGAGTTTGAGGGCACATTCCAGCCAGGCAAAACAACTCAAGGAGGGTGCAAAGCAGGGCCAATGAGGGAGGTGTCCTGGGATGAGGGGATGTGGCTGAGGAGGGACTGCAAGTCCAGAGGGTTGCTTTTGGTCCCATCCCCACCATTTCTGTTATGTATTTTGTGTTTTTATCTTGAATTTGTATGCTGTGAACCACCCTGAGATCTTTGGATGAAGGGCAGTATACAAATTTAATCAACAAAAATAAATAAATAAAACATTTTCAAGTGTTCAAAGCACTTCACATGCATCATCTATCTACAATCCTGACAACTGTCTATTTAAAATCGTTACAACAACTGCGTAAGGTAAGTCGGTATAATTATCTTTCATATTGCAGATGTGGAGGACCGCAGTTGACAGACAGTAGTTTGCACCTAGTGACTTCATAGGAAGGTTGAGATTTGAACTGGGGACTTCCTTATTCATAACTTGGTTTCATAAGGGATGTTTACATCTCACATTTAATGACCGTGCAGTCTGTGTAGTACCCATGTACACAACAGTTGAGGTGCACAATTATTTGCATGTAATTCTCAACAAGTGACAGCCTGTGTACCTGTGTACAGAATAGCTGAGTTATACAAATCAACAAATGCTTTTACACAAATACTTGTTCGTGTGTGAAGTCAGCTTCTACCTTTGTTCAGTGTAACATGTGAACCAAGTTTTTTAGTCATGGCACTACAGCAGTTCAAATAGCATACGCTGAAAATGAAGCGAGCAGGCTCACCTTTCACTCTGCAACAGGATCAGTGATAAGGGGCTTCATTAGTGAAAAACAGTCTTTAGAAGCTTGTTCTGCTCTGGTGTGAAGATCAGGGCTTGTCTTTCCCACGAACAGACAGAAGACTCCATTGTCTCAGTATAGCTAGTTTATAGGGTGTAGAGTCTAAAATGAAGGAACACCCTGGTTTCTAATTTTTGTTGCAAATGTTCTGTTGTTTGAATGTTAATCTGGAATCATCTCCCAGTCCCCCAAGTATCTTATGCTATATACCTCGATTCTGAAAGCTCAGGTCTGTAATGCAACAGAAGAGAAATAACATTCAGTTCTTTATTTTACAGTGACCATCCTACCTGTTACTGCTGAACTTGTTCATTACCTTAGATCTCTTTGCTCCTCTGTAAACCACACAAAAGTTCTAAGAAGCATCTGCATCAAAATTTTACAATGGCAAAAGCTACCATAACTTTTTCATATTCCATAATGTGTTGATTTCTGGTGACTTCTATTGAGCAGACTCACAATCTGCAAGGTGCATGTTGTTCTTCATTCTCCAACCCAAACTGAGTAATTCCTGGCAACTGAGTAATTCCTAATCAGCTCATTATAACTTACTATATATACCAGAGGTGCAGCAGTTTATGGTGGCACCCCTCACTCTGCAAAGCCAGATGTTGGTTCTCTCCCCATCCCCCATTGCAAGACTGATAAGATATTAAAAATGTAGTGGTGGATTTCTGAAGTGAAAGTAGTTTCCTGTCAAAAGAAAGGACTCAATATACCATCATAATGATCACCTCTAATTCCCTAATTTGCACCAGGCGCTGTGCAAAAATAATAAGAAGAGCTCCTAGCCTTCAGAATCTAAAGAAAAATGAGACAAAAGAAGAGGGAAGTTTATCAGACCCTTTTGGAGGAATTGCACCTTTGAAAGAGGAACTACGTAAATTTTAAAAGTTGAAGGTTTAGAGGTCAGTTATACCAAACGACAACTTACATGCCTCAACATGCCTCAATTAGCATGACCAGGTTTCCTTAGCAACAGAGGCCAACTTCACCCTCTGGGAGGCATTAAAAAGAAATATTTAGGAGTCCTGGAGACCAAAGACCTGGCACGTGTTAGGTTGTGAAACTATGGTCCTCTTTTGCTCTCTTGGCTAAGGTACATTTTGGCCATCAAGATGTTGTTCCTACTGAGATTGCTCTATCTGTTCTAGATCCTTCCAGTTATGCTTCCCCTTACCTTATTACAGTAGTGGCAGTAGTCTTCTCCATGAGAGAAATGGGAAAGGGTTTAACCGAGCCTTACTTTATAAGACAGCAAAAGAGGGAGGAATGGGTGTTCTGAATCTCAGACTATATTGCAAGGCTTGTCAGCCTCACCAATTATTGCAAATTATTAGTCACAGTACAAAATGTCTCTTGGCTCTCAATGGAATCCTAGAGGACACCAGCGCTACCTTTCATTCTTCCATCTCACCAATTCCTTCAGCATCTGGGGAATTTCCTTTTGCTTTCTATGCTACAGGTGTGAAGGGGAAGCCGGGTTCACTTGTTTCCTTTGCCCCCCCCCCAACCCTCATCTGGATCATCCGTGGTTCTCCCAGCCTGAGTGGTACAGCCATTTTCTGAAGTGGGAAGGTGCCGGGATCCCATGACTCTGTGACTTGTCTGTAAACGAGAAGCCAAAAACTCCTGCCAAGCTGTTGACTTTCCTGACTGATCCAAAGAACCACTGGCTTCAGGGCTTTCAAGTCCAAAGCTTTGCTAAGAAGTGGCATTCCACCACCAACTTCCATATGCCTTTGAGGAAGAACACTGGCACCATTTGAGGCTAGTTTAGCAACAGGACGGGAAGTTGCACTGCAGGTTATCCATTGCTGGCATCTTACTCCAGTGAAGTTGAGCTATAGGACCTCATCTCTATCCTCAAATTGCTGGAGAGGCTGCTCTGCCAGGGATCATACTCCCTTATGTGGCCCAACTCTAGGATATTGTATTTAACTGTATTTCTAAAATCACCAGTCCCCAAGTCTCCCTCCTTAGCCCTGCTGTCTCTTTTCATTGGTCCTAAGCAACTTCACACAGCTCTCAGTGTCTTCCTTTTGGTTGCTGCTAGAATGACTGAGGCAGGAGGCTTTTGACTTTTCCTTTTGCTGACTGGTAATAGTTGTCTCTGCTGTTCAGCTCTGATGGAGAAGCTTATTTATTTATTTCATTTATTGAATTTATATACCGTCCTATACCCGGAGGTCTCAGGGTGGTTCACAGAAAAGATCACAACATATATAATCAGAATAAAAACAGCACCCCCCAATAACCCCCAGAAAAGAGCCGCATTTTAAAAGGGTATAAGATGTCAAACAGACCAACCAAAGGCCTGGTTAAAAATGAATGTTTTGCCTTGCTCCCAGTGCTGGATTTCTGTATAAGCTCAACAAGCTATAGCTTAGTAGTAGTAGACTTTATTTGCGTAGCCGACAGGCCATAGCATCAAAGAACAAACACCAACAAAAAAGCTATAGCTTAGGGCACCACTCTCTTGGGGGCCCCAAAAAAATGTAAAGGAAAAAAAAACCCTGGATGTACATTTCCAAAATATAAGATAAAAAACAAATAAAATAAAACCTACATACAGTTAGAACTTAATAATTATTTCACTATTAATATACTTCTTAATAGTATTTCACAATTAATATCCTTCTTAATTGTATTTCAGTTCAACAATTACTTTGATAAAATACATACAGTGGTGCCTTCGTTCCGCGAGTCTCTTCATCTAGCGGTTTTTTCGTCTTGCGAAGCAACCCTATTAGCGGCTTAGCGGCTTAGCGGTTTAGCAGCTATTAGCGGCTATTAGCGGCTATTAAAGGCTTAAGGGATTAGCGGATCAGCTGCTAAAAGGCTATTAGCGGTTTAGCGGCTTAGAAAAAGGGGGTGGAGAGCGAAAAAAAATCTCAAGACTCGCAAGGAAATTCGTCCTGCGAAGTGCATCGAAAAACGGAAAACCCTTTCGTCTAGCGGGTATTCCGTCTTGCGAGGCATTCGTCTTGCAGGGTACCACTGTATTTTGTTATGTGCAAATGGCTTTAAATACCTATTAGGGCCATAAATTACCATATAGCATATATTCAACACAAAAAACAGTGACAATTTGTTGTTGGCAAATGACAGCTGGACATATAAAGGGCCCCATTACCTTCAGCAGCTTAGGACCTCATCAGATCTAAATCCGGCCCTGCTGGCGCCTAAAGGTGTGTAATGAAGGTGCCAGGTGAACTTCCTTGGGGGGAGCATTCCACAGATGGGGAGCCTCTGCAGAGAAGGCCTATTCTCTGCCACCCTCTGCACCTCTCAGGGAGGAGGCACACAAAGAAGGGCCTCAAAAGATGATCTCAGGGTCTGGGTAGGTTCATCTGGAGAGAGGTGGTCCTTGAGGTATTGTGGTCCTGAGCAGTTTAAGGCTTTATAGGTCAAAACCAGAATTTTGAATTGGGCCCAGAAACTAATTGGTAGCCAGTGCAGTTGGACCAAGATCAGTGTACAGTGGTACCTCAGGTTAAGTACTTAATTCATTCCGGAGGTCCATACTTAACCTGAAACTGTTCTTAACCTGAAGCACCACTTTAGCTAATGGGGCCTCCTGTTGCTGCCGCGCCGCCGGAGCACAATTTCTGTTCTCAACCTGAAGCAAAGTTCTTAACCTGAAGCACTATTTCTGGGTTAGCGGAGTATGTAACCTGAAGCGTATGTAACCTGAGGTACCACTGTAATATGCTCAAACCGTCTTGCTCCAGTGAGGCATCTGATCAAGGCCTGTATTTTAAAATGAGCTTAAAGATATATTTGCAAATGTTTGTATGTTTCATGCCAGGCAGAAACCAGCTGGCTAAGTACTTTGGCAGTTGTTTATCTTCCTGCTCTCCTGAACAAGGGCCCCCCTGATTTATAGCAGTAGCAGGAGACAAGTTTCTCAAAGTTGTAAAAGGGAATTACAGGCTGGGAGCAAATGTTACACTCACCCTACATATCACAGAATACAATCAAGCTTTAAAAACACTAATTAAGAGTTGGTAAATAGTAAGATTTATTGTTTAACAGAAAATAATACCATGTGCCTCCCATCAGACTCTAGCCATATTTTCCTAAGGTTTAAGGTATACTGAGAGAGTTAAAGGGCAATAAATTTTGGGAAGAGCTAATGGGAAAAGCAGCTGGCTAGGAAAGGGGGGTGTAAACTGAAGAGGCTCCTTTTGAAGCTGTTTTTACTGAGTTCCTTTTTTACTTTGCAAAGGCCTTTTCTTCTAAAAATTATGTTATGTTATGTTATTTTATGTTATGTTATGTTATGACTGAGATTTGTTGGCTTAATGTAATTATGCAAAGGATTTAGAAAGTAAGAAATGTTAGATTCTTATATTAGATTCTTATTTCATTGATGGTGTGTGAGAATGTGAACCCAAGATCTCTGTTTAGATAGAATTTAATACCATGAGCCATTTGTTTTAGCCATTTGTTTTGGAATGCAGGGGCAACAGGGGCAAAAGGTGATCTGGTAATTAAGGTGCCTTGTTGAGGCAAATGTAAGATTTCCCACACAAGTGATTATGTATATTGCTAGAAAGAAGGGAAAACAAATAATGGCTACGTCAGGATTTTCTGTGAGGCCTGAGAGGAAAAATTCTGCTACTACAGTATGATTTTCTCTTGCCATTTTCTTATATGATGATGTGCAGTCTCCACACTAAGGACCTTTTGGTATTTCTGCAGTGGAATGTGTCTTCATACCAGTGGATTTTGATATCAATGTCTCCATCTATGAATAAAACATTTGAGAAAAATAACAACATGGAACCTAATCAATGATAATCTTGAGCAATGTTAATAATTCTAACTATCAATTAATAATATGTAAATGCAAGTTGAAAACTGGATTAAAATAACATATAACAAATATGTATGTGTTTTTGTTTGTCAGTATGAGTTCCCTCCAACATTCTTTTGAGAAAGAAAGTGCTAAGAATTAAACTGTCCTTGATTGCTGTGACCTCTTTAAAATCTCAGTTGACATATCCATTTCTCTAGCACTAACAGTTCCAGACTCTTTCACTGAAAATATATAAATATAATTGCACCCACATAAAGCAGTACCAAAGCAGTACCAAAGATTCCTATTGTATAACAGTCATTTTCTCAGTTTAGAACTGTAACATGTCTATTCAGAGTTCAAAGGGACTTACTCCCAGGTAAATGTGCACAGAATTATACTGATTTGGGTGTAAACCCTACTTACTTCTGAGTAGGCAGTATTTATTTATTTAAAACCCCCTCAAAGTGGTT
Organism: Podarcis tiliguerta; assembly: GCF_965153285.1. Taxonomy (NCBI): domain Eukaryota; kingdom Metazoa; phylum Chordata; class Lepidosauria; order Squamata; family Lacertidae; genus Podarcis; species Podarcis tiliguerta. The sequence goes on from NC_139534.1 coordinate 54,230,792, forward strand.
CACAAAGACATGTGCAATAGCAAGACACAAACATCATAAAAGGTTCTTCACCAAAGTAATCCTATCATCTTCGAATGTGTCAGCTATCAATAAATACAATTTAAAAAAGCAAATATTGAATTAATTACCCACAGCTTACTTTTAATGTAGTTATAAGGAATGTTTACAGTTCAAGGCATAAACTTGGCATTGTTTTGGGGTGTTGGTGAGTGAAAAAGTCAGACTAAGTAGTGGCTTTTTAGAAGCTTGCTAACTTAGTCCATGGAATAAGATAGTGCATGATTTTAAAAAATATATAGCACTGGTTCATGCTCTTTGCTCCATCTGAAAAATGAAGCCTGACTAGAATGAACCCTGTCATTTGTTTCTGGAGAGCCTGTTCTTCTTTACAGTTCAACCATTGGGCAATGTTGTGGTTCTTCACTGAAAGTAAGGAAAGGATGGAAAGCACAGTTCCCTACACCAAACCTTTGATAACTTCCCCTTTGATTATTTATTTATTTACACAACAGTAATTTTTTTTGGCACAGCACCAGGTTGTTGATCACGTCATTGCTAATATTTGGAACGGCTCTTACTTGGTCTGGTAAAAATGGTAGAAGCAGAAAGGGAAAAAAAGGTGGAGAGAACAAGCCAGGAGTAGTAAGAGTCCTGAAGGAAGTCAAGAGGCTGATTCCAACAAATATGCTTGCCATTAAAACATGCACACCATCATCTGTCACTTCTGCAGCTGCACATTTTAACAACAGAAGCATCCTTTGCTTCACTTTTGCATGAATTATCTTTGATAACTGTAGGAAGTGGCGCTAGGTAATAAAGCCAAAAGGGCCTGAAGTTCTTCTAGTAAGAACATTATAGAACCACCATACTTGTATTGCGAACATTTTTCTACAGCTATGAAAAAGAATGTACCAAAAGGAGTCAGGTCATTTTAAGCAGTTGTTTTAAGTGTATTTTTATCTTTCTGCAATGAGAAAAACACATTTTTCCTGTTTAACACCCTTTTCAAGGCATCCTTCACCTCCTTGTTCCTCAGGCTGTAGATCAAGGGGTTCAGCATGGGATTCACCACGGTATAAAACACTGACACAATCCTGTCTTCGTCTGGCGAGGAGTCCGAGCTGGGGCGCATGTACATAAAAACCGCTGTCCCGAAGAACATTATGACAACGGCCAAGTGAGAAGTGCAGGTGGAGAAGGCTTTGCGCCGCCCTTCGGAGGAGCGGATTTTCAAGATGGCGGAGACAATGTAGATATAGGAAATGCATATCTCCAATGTGATGAAGAGCCCATTGAAGATGCAGAAGGCAAACAGAATGATCTCATTCACTCTGGTGTCAGTGCAGGAGATGTTGAGGAGGGGAATCACGTCACAGAAGAAGTGCTTGATGACGTTGGAGTGACAGAAGGACAGCCGGAAAGCGCAGCTTGTGTGTATCATTGCAATCCCAAAGCCACAAAGGTAAGAAGTGACAAGGAGCTGCAGGCAGAGCTGTCGGGACATGATGACTGTATAGAGCAAGGGTTTACAGATTGCCACATACCGATCGTAGGCCATCACTGCCAGAAGGAAGCACTCGGTAGTCCCAAATGCAATGAAGCTATACATCTGAGCGGCACAACCACTCAGTGAGATGGCCTTGTTCTCAACCAAAAGGTTTATTAGTGTCTTTGGGGTGATGGCTGAGGAGTAAGAGAAGTCCAGGAAAGCCAGGTGGCTGAGGAAGAAGTACATAGGAGTTTGCAATCGGGCATCAACCCTAATCAGCGTGATCATGCCCAAATTCCCTATGACTGTGATCAAGTACAGGATCAGGAACACCACAAACAAAACACCTTGGAGTTCTGGCCTGTCTGTTAGTCCTAGGAGAATGAATTCAGTTATGGTGCTATCGTTTCCCTCAGGCATTTTTACAATGACTTGACTAATATGGTTTATGGGCAATTAAAATCTGTGATGAGTAGATGTGGGCTCTCTTTCTCTCTCTCTTTCTTCTTCTCCTCGTTGGCCTCCTGATGGAAATTCAATCTGGTTAATCAATGAAGGTCAGTGTTTGCCTCTTCACATCAGTACAGCTACTGAGGACAGGGTTTTTTTTCCACCCACATGCTCCATCTTCTGTGGAAGAAACATAACTATAACTCAAACAACTCTTCATTTCGGCAGGGGAAAGGAAGCCTCCAGTGCAATTCCCACCCAACCTACATAATTCACTTTCAACGTTTCTACTCACAGTATGCCTCCATAATTCTGGGGGGCGGTTCAAATAAAGCTTTGTATAAAACTCTGGGTGTTTTATGGGTGGGGTATAAATAATAAATTATTATTATTATTATTATTATTATTATTATTATTATTATTATGATGTGACAGTGATTTCCATCCCTACTATTATCAAGTCCTTCTCTGATAATTAAAACCCATCTGTCCCATATGTTGGCTTTTGGAGAGACTCTCTGTGAGATATCATAGCTTGTTTCTAGAACTCTATCCAGTGCTCCATTCATGTGCATTGTCCAATAGAATAATGGTGAGAGATCTGTATCTGATGATTGGTTATTGATAGGTTATCATAAACGCTTGACTATATAAAATCAATTTCTTTCCATCTATCTATCTATCTATCTATCTATCTATCTATCATCTATCTATCTATCTATCTATCTATCTATCATCTATCTATCTATCTATCTATCTATCTATCTATCTATCTATCATCTATCTATCTATCATCTATCTGTCTATCTACCTAATCTAAAGTAACTGTTCCCACTATGGGAAGTCTGCACAAGGCCTTCTGCTAGTACAGTGGGTCTTTCCCTCCTCTCCTTCCTACTGGTATGCTCTGCATGGCTGGGGGGCAGTGTGTCAGGAAAACCCTCACAGCAGCTTCTGAGGGGAGGTGAAGCATTGCATCTGGTGAGCTGAAAAGTGCCATAGTGCTACATTGCATTCCTCCCAGGGACTCTTAACTCATGTTTCAGACAAATGTGCATCTTGAATTAAAAAAAGAAAGAAAATAAAAAGGAAAAAAAGGGGGGGGGGGAGGAGACAAGTGTTCCAGCAATGTTTTTCTCCAGGACAGGGGTGCCTGGTGGAGAGTGCTACATGCCTGTCCTCCCAATTGCCACATTGCTGTGCTCTCTGGAAGGGAGAGAGGAAAGGGTATGATGGTGGGGAGGTTGCTGCAGTGTGAACACAACAGCAGAGTCAATGTGGCACTTCTGCTTCTGTGTCTGCATTGAGCAGACACCCCCCACTGCCTCTCCCTCCCAATAAGCACAGCAACAAGGGGGATGGGTGGCCTGATGTGCATTGTCTCCCCTCCCTGCTTTCTGCCCCTGCTGCAGGGCTAATCTTACCATCAAACAGAATGAGCCAGCCATCTGAGGCAGCAGATGCAGAGAGGCAAGGAGTAGCAGAGAGAAGGCCGAAGGTCAGGATTGCTTTTACTTAAAACTAACACTGCACACAATGATTGTGTAAACCCAAACTAAGGCAATGTTTTCTGTTTAAAAAACTAGCTGGGCTATTTTTCACATTTTAAAAGAGGGCGATTTACTCACATAGCAAAGTGATTTATTTTTTTACTTTCTATGTTTGTTTTAACAAATGCATAACAACAACTCTCAATTTAAAACCACATATTACAGAAATCACACCAGAACACACAACAGAAATACCACAAACATCAGCATTTTTGCTGAAATGCCAGAACAATCAGTCAAGATCTCACCTGGATGGAGTCTAAAGGCCAGCAATGTGGGTACCCACTGAATTTCTGAACCAGGAGCCTCCACAGAGAAAGTCTACCCATGGGTCATTATCAAACACGTAGCTCACAGGGGTGGAACCTTAAGAGGGCCTTCCCTTATGTACCTCTCTGTATACTGAGGTATATCAATGAGCCACCAAAAGATGCATAGGTTAGGCTGACCTGTAAGGTAACAAAGCCATCTTCATGGTGGTTCCTCTATTATGAAATTCTCTTCCATCTAAAGTTCATCAGATCCATCTCTTGGCCCTTTCAGGAGGATGGTAAAGACCTCCCCCCCTCCCTCCCTTCAGCCTTCAAGTAAGTTTGTTAAAATTTTCTCCTCACATTTTAACTGGCATCTATCTGTTGGTTATTGCTAGTTTTGGGTGCCTCAACAACAGTGTGAGCCTCAGGCCTTTGGTCTACATGATGCTGCAAGAAACTGTACAGATGAGTCAGACTTACTGTGCTTCACATGGCTCCGCAAAGGCTGGCTCTTCCGTTTCCCTGAAGAATGAAAACATTGAGGTATTTCAGTTCCTAATGGTACTATTCAGGAGAGCATTGCCAGGATGAAGAATAACAATGCTGATTTCTATTTCATTTAAGCAGGCCACGGTTTTCTATTCTGTTCTCCATCATTTTAAAAATAAAAACATTTCACTAATTAAGTGAAGACGACTGACTAAGCTGCAAAGCGTGTGGGCTCTGCTGTCTTTTAATAAAATAGTTCACAGCAGTGCTATTTTTCTAGAAAAGGAGGTGCTGGAACTCATCATGAACACCTCCCTTGTTTTCTTATAATGGCAATGGTGCCCACCTGAGAGGTGCCGGAACTGAGTTCCGGAGAGTTCCAGCAGGGAAAAAAGCCTGGTTCTATGCATACTTACACTCACTATGTTTTTGGGCAGGGCGTTGTTCCCAAGGAAGCGTGCACAGGGTTAGTCTTAGGTTATGTATACACTACGAGCTTAAAATGCAGCTAGGTCATTCTTTTTCTCAATTTGGACCAAAGCTGGTTTAGGGGAAAATGCATCAAAGTGCAGGCACAGGATAGATATGAGTCGTGGCTAATGTCCTGTGCATACTGCTTCCCCAACCAGTGGTGGGAACACACACTGGATGCAGAGTAAATGGGTACACAGCCTCTCTTGGCTAACAGTTAAGAGTCCAGTTTTCCAAGTAACGCTTCTGTTTTAAATTACCTTGCAATATTTCCAGGTTGGAAACTGCAAAGGCAGCTTTCAAAGGGCTTGGAATCAGCTAGTGCAGGAGTATTTCTACATTGCCTCAGGTTCTTTGGGACTTGATGGTCTTTTGAGACATCCTCACCAGAGCTCTACTGATGTACTGAAGTCAGGATCAAGCTAGATGTGATTGCATCAGTCCCATTTTTTTTCACATCTTTCCCATCAACAAGTAAAATGGGTGGGAGGATTTGCAAGAAATATAGAATATGCCTTAATCTGTATGAATCAAGGTTGAGGCATCTGATCAAGTCCTGTATTTTATAATGAGCTTAAAGATATATTTGCAAATGTTTGTATGTTTCATGCCAGGCAGAAACCAGCTGGCTAAGTACTTTGGCAGTTGTTTATCTTCGTGCTCTCCTGAACAAGCCCCCCACCCCCCGATTTATAGCAGTAGCAGGAGACAAGTTTCTCAAAGTTGTAAAAGGGAATTACAGGCTGGGAGCAAAGGTTATACTGACCCTACATATTACAGAATACAATCAAGCTGCAAAAACACTAATTAAGAGTTGGTAAATAGTAAGATTTATTGTTTAACAGAAAATAATACCATGTGCCTCCCATCAGACTCTAGCCATATTTTCCTAAGGTTAAAGGGCAAAGAGCTAATGGGAAAAGCAGCTGGCTGGGAAAGGGGGCTGTAAAATGAAGAATTTAATACCATGAGCCATCTGTTTTAGCCATTTGTTTTGAAGGGGCAGCAGGGGCAAAAGGTGATCTGGTAATTAAGGTGCCTTGTAGAGGCAAATGTAAGATATATGGCTACTTGTCTGCCATTTATGGATAGAAGGAAATATAGCTCTTTGTCTCCCATAAAAGGTAATAGGAAATGGGTGTATCTTTTATTATTGGTTCTAGCAAACAGCCAATAGGAATTTCAACCAGGCTGATTGGACAGAGGCAGCCAAAGGAGGAGCAAGGGGGCTGGGCTGAGGAAATATAAGTGCTGGCCATCAGGGCTGGAGTGGGCAGAGCTTTGGTAACCATATACCACCGTGCCTATCATTCATTTGTCTGACAAATAAATTATTATTTTAATTTCTCTATTGCTGCGTTGAATATTTCATTCCAGCTAAGCGTTAACCACAAGCAGGGTGCTACACCAGTGAGCAACCTGGCCACTGAATTCTGCACTAGCTGATGTTTCCGAACCGTCTTCAGAGGCAGCCTTATGTATAACACATTACTCATATAAAGCTTACTCATAATTTACGGCTGGCCAAAGGCAATGCCAAACCTGATGCAGTTGAAACTCTTTCGTTTCCCTTCCTTGCAGACACTAACTCCTTCTGGTGCTCAAAAGCCACCTGCTCTGTATGCTTGCTTTTGGAGAGACTTATTTGCTAACCTGCCCACTGCTTGTGTACCTCCTTTATGTACTTTATTCAACAGGGAAAACAATGAGAGGCCTGCATTAGCTACTTTGTTATTCTTTACTCCTTGTTGTACACTTTTGAAAACCAATATAATACATTGATATGAAACAGAGAGAGAAGTTTGAGGGAAAGAGGAAAACTTAAGCGAACTTTAAAAAGCTTCCCCCTTATTTCTAAGCCATGCAGTTCACGCTTACATCAAACATTATTTACAAAAATAAATTTATTTCATGCCTTATGCCTCTCATATTTGTACTGCAATGATTTATAAAACATGACCACCTCTCAGCAAATTTTGTATTACAGAGGATACCATTTGTCTTATAAACCAAATCTGTCAACTTGTCCATTTCTGCTATTTCAAGACACTCCAAAAGCCAATCTTGCACCAACTGTCCAGTACAGCTCTCATTTTCTCCAGCTTCTCAAATCAGCTCTTATGTTTCAAATCAATAACTCACTAATTAATATTTCAAATACTTTTGACATCTTTTGCCAGTTTCATCCACAAGTATCTGGTTTGTTTGTTTAATACGACCAATTCAAAATGATGTGCAATGCATAATTTATCTTGCATTAAAAGCCTTATTATTGAGATGATCTCTGTCTTATACCAGGTTCTCCCTGCCCCCCAGTTTATGGATAAACAGAAGTTGAGTCTGGAAACCAAAACAACCCAAGTAGGAGCAGCAGAGGTCAATTAAAAGGGACAATTGACATTAAAAGATCTCGAAGATTATGTTGTTGCAGAACCTGGAACACTATTTCATGCAACCTGCAATTGGAAGATACACCACAGAGGCACCAGCTTGTTCTGCATACCATTCTGATGAGTCTGGTTTTTTTAATTTCAAAACTTGGTTCTCAGCCAATAACGTTTTTACCTTGTATTTTATCTTGGGAGCCACCCTGAGATCTTATGTTGAAGGGCAGTAGAGAAGTATAACAAACAAACAAACAAACAAACAAACAATTAAAAAAAATAAAATTTGATGTTAAAAAGTGGTGACTTGTCAAAGATGCAAACCTTTTTTCATAAGCTGATAATGGTAGTATGCAGTGGCGTAGCGTGGGGGGTGCAGGGGGGGCTGGCCGCACCGGGCGCAACATCTGGGGGGGGGGTCGCTCGCACTCGCAGCTCTCTGCCCATACCTGGCTCACTCACTCTCTCTCACTGCAGTGCTGGCTGTGCGAATCCGATCCGAGCCGCTGGGTCGCCGCCCACTGTGGAAGGGGTGTGTGTGTGCCAGGCGTGCGGTGCGGTGCGGAGAGAGAGCGAGGGACTATCTGGGGGAGGGACAGTGCAGCGGGGGGGGGGGGTGTGCAAATTACTTGCCTTGCCCCGGGTGCTGACAACCCATGCTACGCCACTGGTAGTATGTAGCCACAGTGCGAATGGGCAGCATCAGTAATAGCTCCAGTTAATGACGTGCAGCAATCTGCATGCACCACCAACTTTCTATGCATCTCCACCTTTTGCATATGGAGATATGGCCCTGAAAAATGCATAACCATTGGAAGTTCAGCTAATGAAGAGCCAGAAACCAACAGAAGCTGTGCCATCTAATCTAAAATTATTGCATCAGTTGTGTGTGTGGGATGATGGGATTATCAATTTGAGGGGTTGCTCTAACGGAAAGATACTTAACAAAAAGTCTGAAGGCAAAAGGAAGCCTAACTCATGACTAGGGTATGGTTGAGTGGCAAGCACAGCAGCATGTGGATTGTCAGCACTCCTCAACAGTAATGTGGGGTATTGCATCCTTTATTAGTAATGGATAGAGAAGCAGAATACTGTCGTGTATAACCTCCACATAGTTTCTTTACCTAGTACTTGAGTCTTTAAAATCTAAACGGGCCTAGAATTGAAAAACTTCCCATTCCTTCGGTTTGAAAAGACTGAATGAATACATTTTTTAAACTAGCCGCTAGATGTCACCAAAGATCCATCTATAGGCCATCTGTGCAATGTTATTCACAATATAGGAGATTCAAGCTATTGTTTCTGAACTCTAAGCTAGTGATATACAATAGTTGTTCCTCCAAGCTTCTTTCTTCAAAGCCTTTTTGTTCTGTGATGCCCTTTCAGTTTCACTATTTACCTGAGCTAAATAGGTGCAGCTGCATTTACACATATTTGTCTCCTATTATTTTTGACCCTCTTTCCTCCAGGCACTCCACTCCTCCTCTCCTTTCCCTTCTAACAAAATTTGGGTCAGGGATATGTCTCTGTTGCTTATGTTGCACTGTAAAGCACCTTGTACAGCGGTACCTCAGGTTAAGAACTTAATTCGTTCTGCAGGTCCGTTCTTAACCTGAAACTGTTCTTAATCTGAGGTACCACTTTAGCTAATGGGGCCTCCTGCCGCCGCCGCATGATTTCTGTTCTCATCCTGAAGCAAAGTTCTTAACCTGAGGTACTATTTCTGGGTTAGCGGAGTCTGTAACCTGAAGCGTATGTAACCTGAAGCGTCTGTAACCCTATGTACCACTGTATAATGATGGAGACTTGAGAAATAGCATAGAGCCTTAGGAACTTGAGTCAGGCAACTCCAAAGGAGTCTAAGCCAGGGGTGGGGTACTTCTGGCCCTCCAAATGTTGCTGGGCTACAAGCTCCCATCAATCCCTAACCATTGGCCATGCTGGCTGAGGTTGATGGGAGTTGGGAGTCCCAACAACATCAAGAAGGCCACAGTCCACTACTATGGCCAACCTTGGCTTAAAGCATGGGCCTATAAAACATGAAGATACCTCCAATGGTGCTAAAAACGAAATAATAATAATAATAATAATAATAATAATAATAATAATAATATATTTATACCCCACCAATCTGACTGGGTTGCCCCAGCCACTCTGGGTGGCTTCCAACATATAAAAAAACCACAATAAAACATTATATATGAAGAAACATCCCTATACTGGGCTGCCTTCAGGTGTCTTCTAAAGGTTGTATAGTTACTTATCTCCTTGGCTCAGGAGTCGCTTAACTCCATACACTCCAACATTTCTCTGATGAAAATAGGGACATTCTAAGGAAAAGTAGGACATTCAAATCAGAAACCAGGATGGATTCTGTAAATCCGGGATTGCCCCTGGATAATAGGGACACTTGGAGGGTCTGGAATCCCAAGAAGCTGTGCCTTCATAGACCCACCCCTGTCACTGCTGGGGTTGTGTGGCTGTGGTGGATGCAGCTTCCGTCGAGATCTCGTGGGCAGTGGTGGAGGAAGCTGCTTGGGCACCTGGGGCGGGGCGCCCAGGGGCGGGGCGAGCCATCCATAGGGGCGGGGAACACCGTGAGGCCTCCGGAGTCTGCCTGCCTCCTCCCACTCAGCTGCCCTACAGCTGGGGGGGGGGGAGGCAGCGGGCAGACCGTTTGGGCAGTGCGGCGCTTGTGTGTGCTGAAGCTGCCGCATGGCTTGGGCGCACTGCAGGCCCTGCGTTGAGTGATGCCCAGCATTTTGTCACACCCCCCCTCAGTGGTGACACCCAGGGCGGCCTGCACCCACCGCACCCCCCTTCCTCCGCCCCTGCTCGTGGGATCTCGTAGAGCTCTCATGAGATCTTTTTTTCAGGCAGTGAAACTGGATGGGCCAACCTGGCAATGGGAATGCATTTTCTGTTTACTGGAGGGCAGCAGGCTTGCTCAAGGCAGGGCAGACACACAAGCTTCACCCTCCAACACTTTGCCACAACTCCTTCCCCCTGCCAAATATCAGTGATCTGAGGTGACTACAGCCACATTCACATCATACATTTAATGCACTATGAAATCAAGGCTTTCCTTAAATAATTTTGGGAGCTGTCGTTTGTTATGCTTGTTGAGCCTTATCAGGAGACCCCCCCCCCAAGCTACAATTCCCAGTGTGGTTTATCAATCCCTCTTCACAGGTAGCTCTGGAAATTGTAGCTCTTTGAGGGGAATAGGGCTCTCCTAGCATCTCTCAGCACCCATAACAAACTACAGTTCCCAGGATTATTTGGGGGAAGCCAAGTAGTCTTGCTTGGACTACTGCAATGTGCTCTATGTGGGGCTACCTTTGAAGGTGACCTGGAAACTACAACTAATCCAAAATGCGGCAGCTAGACTGGTGACTGGGAGCGGCCGCCGAGACCACATAACACCGGTCTTGAAAGCCCTACATTGGCTCCCAGTGCATTTCCATGCACAATTAAAAGCGTTGGTGCTGACCTTTAAAGCCCCAAATGGTCTCGATCCAGTATACCTGAAGGAGCGTCTCCACTCCCATCTTTCTGCCTGAACACTGAGATCCAGTGCTGAGGGCCTTCTGGCAGTTTCCTCACTGCGAGAAGCCAAGCTACAGGGAACCAGGCAAAGGGCCTTCTCGGTAGTGGCACGCCCTCCCACCAGATGTCAAAGAGAAAAACAACTACAGTGGTACCTCAGGATGCGAACGGGATGCGTTCTGGAGCCCCGTTTGCATCTTGAATGGAACGTAAGACGTGCTGGTGTGTCTGCGTGTGCGCGGGTCATGTTTCGCTACCTCTGCACATGCGTGTGACGGCATTTTGAGTGTCTGCGCATGCGCGAGTGGTCGAAACCCAGAAGTAACGCACTCCGTTACTTCCGAGTTGCCACAGAGCGCAACCCAAAAGCGCTCAGCCTGAAGCACATTCAACTCAAGGTATGACTGTACCTGACTTTTAGAAGACACCTGAAGGCAGCCCTGTTTAGGGAAGCTTTTAATGTTTAATAGACTATTGTATTTTAATATTCTGTTGGAAACCGCCCAGAGTGGCTGGGGGATAAATAATAAATTATTATTATTATTATTATTATTATTATTATTATTATTATTATGACTCTTTAAAGTGATATCATACTGTTTTAAATATATGGTGTGAATATGGCCTACCTTAGTCTGTGTAATGGTAGGGTGGCCTTGCTGCAATTCAAATTTCCTGTGGATGGAGAATGCCTTTCCTACAGGAATGGGGAAATGTTTGCCATTGGAGTGGGCTTTGCTCTGAGTCTGAGGAACTCATGGCTGAAGTTTCAGTTTAGAGCAGGATGAATTAATGTCCCTTTCCCATAACTTCTGCTGTGTTCTAGCAAATACACCATGCTTTGATTTGCATATAGCTGCTTTCTATAAGCAACTCTCAGTTTAAACTCTATGTTCTGTGTTTTTTCCCTGTGGGGTCAGCAGGGGATAGGACAGATGGCAGGCCCAGACTGGGAAGATGGGGGCGTGTGGCTAACAAGAATGGTACTCATACTCAGAGGTGATTTACTCTGTCATGTATAATATAATAGAAGATAGAAGTGCATGATTAATGTTCTGTGTAGTCTCGGAGTTGGAGATCATACAAGTAGTTTTTCTTCCCCTTACCAATCTCTCCTAGGGAATTTTCTGTAGGCAATTCTTGCTCCTTTCTTGGGAACGAAGACATGCACCATGGAGATTGTGTGCACTGCTTCAGCCTAATGGTCCCAACTCTGGCAAGAAAACAAAAATGAAAACTCCAGGGGTTTTCCCCTTTGAGTGCTTCTGCCTCTGGATTTGAGGTGATCAGTTTAAGGTAATTGACTCATATCTCCGGCAACCATGTCAACTCCCAGCTATACTAATAAGCCCTCGAGGGCATGATTAAAAAGTTATCGCTTGCCAGCCTGCCGTTGTGTAACTTATGCAAGAAGTCTGAAAGTTCTGGCAAATTGGCTCCTCAGTGCCTTGTTAAAATTCAACTCTGTTTCAAAGACGTTACTTTAAATTAGAGAAAGGCAGATGCAGGTTTTCTGGAACGAATGCTGGTTTGGACATCACACCTTGGCATGCCTGTGCCTCATGACAAAAATGACCCACGATCCCCCCTCCTTATTTTTCTCAGATCTGCCCCCTACTTTCCCACAGCATGGTTCTGTCCCTGTAAGCTAATCATACCAGATAAAATGGGCTAGTTCATATTCTCACCAGGATGGTCCCTCTATGCATGATTTTTTTTTTTTTTAAAAATAATTTTCCTTTTTCACATCACAAAGAAAACAATTCAACTCCCAACACATCAATCACTTTTCTTAAAAAATATCAAATCAAATTCTTATAGTTCACTCCAATTCCCCACCCCCACCCACATATTGCCATGAGTTCTCTAGAGGTTTCTAAGCACAATCTTCTTGATGCATGTAATCCAAAAATGGTTGCCACACTTTATAGAACTGATGGAGGTTAGAATTCCCTTTGGTCACATGAATCTGTTATGTCTTCTCAGCCAGGGCTTCTTGTCCATGCTCTGGAGTACTGTGCTTCAAAGTTCAAGCCTAAGGTAGTGTGCCATCGCAGGGCTATTTCCATACATGCTGCCACAAGGAGGAATGTTAAAAGTACTTTATGAACAATTGGTGGAGTAGACATGTCCTTTATTCCAAGTAAAGTAAGCTGAGGGGAAGTTTGCAAGCCCGCTTTGTATATTAAACTCAATTCTTTGAATACCAAAGCCCAACATGGGTGAACAGATTTGCAAAACCACCATGTATGTATGTAAACTCCCCTCCAGCAGGCTGATGTTGCCCCTGGTATCATGTGGGATATTTGCATGGGTAAAGAAGCCACCTATGCAAGTTTCAAAAAGTCTGCTCCCATTCCCTGGGGGGCAGCATTATGGGAGGACCTGTGGGCCTCCCGGTGACCTGGCTGTGGGTGGAGGGATGCTGCCCGCCTCATTGGGACTCCCTGCCATGTCACGCCCCCTGGCTGACCAGTCAGGATGGCTGGGGTGTGTGGTCGCCTGCTGTTTAATTGGACCAAAACTGCTTTTTAAAATCCCCCACAAAAAAGCATGTTCCATTTTTGATTAGAGATTATCACAGGACATAAGTTTTGCTTATGCTAATTTAGATGTATATATGCTTCTGGGCAAATTAAGATGATGAGTGGCTCAATTGTAAGGCACTTTGCAATGTGCCCAGCTGCCCTGTAAGCAATGTATATAGTAATAATAGAATAGAATAGAATAGAATAGAATAGAATAGAATAGAATAGAATAGAATAGAATGTAATAACAGGTACACAGAAAAATTTTAAAAGAGGGAGGCAAAGGCATAGGAGATGCAATGCCCAACACAAAGGGCAAAGGGCTTGGGTTTTCCCTTGCAATGCCACTGCTAGTAGGCTAGCAATAGAATGTCTAGTGGAATGGTTCATAGAACCCTTTCCCCTTAAAAATAAAAGGGAGTGGGGCTGGGCAGGCTTAACCGAATGCATTTATTTATTATTTATTAATTAAATTTCTATACTTCCCTTCATCTGTGAATCACATGGTGGTTTACAGTATAAAAATACAAAAATACATAGCACAATAACATACTAAACAATACCTCTCACAGTTTAATAGGCTTAATTGTCTAATTAGCCAAAGGTTTGGGAGAAGAGGAATGTTTTCACCTGGCACCTAACAATATGTAGTGAGAGCTCAGGTGAGCCTCTTTGGGGAGGGTATTCCACAAATGGGAGCCACCACAGAAAAGGCCCATTCTGAGTTGCCACCCTCCAGACATCTTGTGGAGGAGGCACACAAAGAAGGACCTCAGATGATGATCTCAGGTCCAGTTTGGTTCATATGGGGAGAGGCAGTCCTTGAGGTATTACAGTCCTGAGCCATTTAAGGCTGTATAGGTCAAAACCAGCACTTTGATTTGAGTCCATTAGCAGCCAGTGCAATCAGGACAGGATTGGTGTTATATGCTCAAACCATATTGTCCAGGCGAGCAACCTGGCCTCTGGCCACTGAACACTGCATGAGCTGAAGTTTCAGAACTGTCTTCAGAGGCAGCCTCATATATAACTCATTGCAGTAATCTAGCCTAAAAGTTACCAGAGCACATAAGAGTCAAGAGCCTAGGGGCAATGGGGGCTTTGGCTCCCATAATAAAATATTTGAGGGGGCCAGACCCCCACAAAGTTGATGGGCATTCCCATTCAAATGGTGTGTGTGTACTGTGTCATTTGATCAATTTTGTAGGATGGGTCTTACCTGCCCCCCCACAATATTTTATTCAAGTTGGCACCCCTGCCAGAGCATAGTTGACTGTCAGGGACTGGCCAGATGAGGAGGAGTGGTGGAGACCACCATCCCAGGAGGCTTCTGGGTAGGAGGCAAATGAAGATAGCTGTCAGGATGCTGTCAGCAGCTCCCGGTTGGTTGTCCAGGAAAGTATAAAGACAAGGAAGAGTTTCTTACAGACCTTTTTTATTTCAAATTTTACACTGGGAGGCTATAGAACCTAGCCTTTTGGATAAAGGCATTGTCCTGAGTGAGTCTCCACTTTCCGTTTCTCCCATTCCTTATTTATCATCATCATCATCACGGGTGCTGCTAAGTGCCCTTTGTCTTTGAGCTCTTTGCTCTCCTACTTTTAAGGCTTGCCGGGTTCTGGAATGTTTTCTAATGACAACGTGTCAGCCAGCTGCTGCTCTGGCTCTCCCATTATTTCCCAGCTTTCCCCCTCATCTGCCTCTGAGCTGTGACCTCCCTCAAATCCCTGTTGTAAAAATATAATGTCTTCTTCCTCCTCCTCCCTAGAAGGGTCAGGATAGGGAGGCGCTCTCCACCATTCCTCTGTTGAGATTTCCATTCTGCCTTAAGGAGCAGACATGGAACTGTTGCGTGTCACATGTCTGTTTACATACCAGCACAGGCTGCTGGGAACTTCCGTTGTGTTTATAGCTTTTGCTTTTCTCCGTCTCTCTGTGAAGACAAAGAGAGAGACGACATGTTTCTTTGTCCTGATTTATGATTAAATCGAAAATCCAGATGAAATTAGAAAAAGCTTTCAGAGGCACTATAAACAACTATTCAAAAAAGAAAAAGAAGATGAAGGGAAAGTTGAGGAATATTTGGAATAGAATAGACTGAAGGAAATATCAAATGAGGAAAAAACTCAACTCAACACAAATATAACAACAGAAGAAATAAAAATGGCAATATAACAAGCAGCAATTGGTAAGGCACCAGGCCCAGATGGCCTGATAGCCAAATATTATAAGAAATGATCGGAACAATTGTCTGCACCTTTAGTGGAAGTGATGAATAGTATGAAGGGAATGAAGTTCCGGAGACCTGGAGAGAAGCTCATATCATCTTGCTTCCTAAACCAGACACAGATCCGAATCAAGTTAAAAATTATAGGCCAATATCTCTCCTAAACAATGACTATAAATTAAAGGTAAAGGGACCCCTGACCATTAGGTCCAGTCGTGGCCGACTATAAATTATTTGCTAGTATTTTAGCTAATCGATATTGTTAAAGGTATCGGGTGGTTGCTCGAGAGCAATCAGGCCATATGCCTCACTAGTCTGTTCTAAAGCTTTGTTATTAGTGGGGAAAAAAAAAAACCTTTACAGTGCAGAGCGCCTCTATTCCATGTCTTGCTCATTCACTGGGAGAATCTGAGAGTGGGCGGTCCTTAAATCTTCTCCAGCAGAGTAGTTTCTTGACCTCCAGTCTGCGCCTCCCCTCTCTGCGCGAAAGCCTACTGCGCAAGGAAGCATTGGGTAACGGGGGACCTCCCTCCTCTTCGCTTTGCTCAGGCAAGGTGTCCTGGCACTGCCTTGCATCCTCCGAGCCCTGCATCTCCTCCGCTGAGGAAGTGCTGCTTCCCACGATCTTTGGGGGCTCTCTGTAATCCATCCGCCTTTTCCCCTCTCGCCCCTGAGCCAATGGCAGTTACCTGACAGATATAAACAAATATTAGGAGAGAGAATTGGGAAAAATCAAACCAGCTTTGTGCCTGGCTGTCAACTGAAAGATAATGTTAGAAACATCTTTGACATAATTGAACTCTTGGATGCCAGAAGGGATAAACAAGCGGTGTTAATGTTCCTGGACGCTGAGAGGGCATTCGATAATGTGTCTTGGCACTTCATGAAAAGGAATTTAGAAATCATGGATATGGGAACAAATTTATAAATGGAATTAAATCTATCTATTCTGAACAATATGATAGACGTGTAATTAATAATACTCTTACGGAAAGAATTGAGATAATGAAGGGGACGAGGCAGGGGTGTCCATTATCACCACTATTATTCATAACAACTTTAGATGTTTTGCTGAAAAAAATGGATGAAACAAAAGGAATAAAGGGTATTGAAATTGGCTCCAAAGAGTATAAATATAAAGCCTTTGCAGATGACATAGTGTTGACGCTGGAACAACCAACAAACAGTGCAATTGAAGCAATGGAAAAGATAGAAGAATACGGTCAACTTGCAAGATGGGCACGGGATCTGGCGCATAACATCGATTTTGAGAGGTGGGAGGTAATGTGGAATAAAACAATCAAATTCACAGCGTGTGTGGCACTTAAAGAAAATCTAATGAAGGTGATGTATCGTTGGTACATCACACCAAGTAAACTTCCCAAAATGTATAGAGGTCAGGATAAATCATGTTGGAAATGTAGGGAGAAGGAAGGAAACTTCCTACGTATGTGGTGGACTTGCCCTAAAGTTAAAACCTTCTTTAATTCATTCTATAATGAATTAAAAAAGGTATTGAAGTATAATTTCAATAAAAAACCAGAAGTATTCTTATTAGGATTAATTGATGAGGAAATCCACAAAAAAGATGTAAACTTACTGATGTATGCCACAACGGCAGCAAGAATCCTCCTGGCCCAGAGATGGAAACAGCAAGAACTCCCCACCCTAGATGACTGGCAGATAAAAATGGTAGAATTTGTGGAGTTGGCGAAGTTGACGGGGAAAATCAGGAACCGACCCGATGAGAGATTTCAAAAGGATTGGAGCAAATTTATATATTATTTGAAAGAAAACTGTAAACACCTGAAGACGTTTGTAGCATGAAACATTTGGTAATGAGGAAAGAAAGAGCTAATTTACAAATGAGAGTGTGATTTTTAAATGATTATATAAGGTAAAGAAGTGATTATGTAAATGTGATAAATATGTTAAAGGTATAGGAAAGTCAGGAAAGAGGGAGGGAAGGAGGTTCTGCTCTTTTTGAGTAATAATGTAAGCTCTGGATATGTATTATGAAATGAAATGAAATATGGAAAATTCAATAAAAATTATGTTAAAAATAAATAAATAAATAAACAAACAAATAAATAAATCCATAGTTGTAGTATGCTTCCACAAGCCTCACACCTATTCTGTGTGCGCAGTTCGCTCTGCTGATATAGTGTGCCCTGGCTTTGACGCCTGGGTCGCTGATTTATGTCGGACCAGAGGCTGATGGGTCTTCGCAGTGGGACGGCTGGAAGGAGATGATGCAGCTGGGGCTGGCCAGATGTCCTTGCGACCCTCTGCATGCCGACATCCTCCTCCTCTTCCCAGTCCCTGATAATCGCATGGAAGTTATTTAAGGGTGATGGGGTTCATCTTTTAGGTCAGAACCTGTTCTTGGAGGATCTGCAAAGAGCTCTCTGTTTGACCTCTTGTGTGTTTCGCTGGAAATGAACAAGTGGGAGCTGATCACCTCCTGTGGCATTTGGTATGGGCAGGTGAGAGGAATTAAGGCATGCTTGCTTTAATATCTAAGACATTATTGGGTTGAGGGCACTCTTCAGTCATCTTTCACAGGTTATACCTTGGGATGTCCTTCGGGGGGGGGGGGTCGGGGTCCTACTGGCATAGTCTGAACTATGTCTGAACATCAAGATGTTTGCAGCAGAGAGGGAGGATTCTTTCCAAACATTTCTGTATGGCCGCAGCAAGTGACTCTTGAATATGACCAGGAGCTGGGAAGGATAGAATCCCCCCCCCATATATTACAATTCACCTGCCCAGCTGGGTGTATTTGAATTGCTTAGTCTGATTGAACTAGGTTGGTTTGTAGATCCTTTACTTTGGTATATTTAATCAATATAATCTGTTTACCCGTGGTAATGTTTTTCTCAAGTTTTCTTTCTTGTGTGTTGGCAAACAGGATTTGGCCCAATGAGCTTTTGCACAACTGAGATTTCAAGTCAGCAACTGCAGGATTCCTCCAAGAGCTATGTCCCAAGATAGAGTTTATGCCATCCCCCCCCACTCCACCTCTGCGGCAAAGGCGGGGTGGGAGGAAGATGTTGTCCTTCTGACTCATGACAGAGGCAATGCTTCTTAGGCATTACTTCAGATTGCTGTGTGACAACATTTTTCTTGACTCCACATAAATTCTTCACTTTTTTGTTTGTTGCTGTGGTTCTACAGTTCACAAGGAAAGCAAGGATGGCTCGTGGATGCAGTTTACTGGGTCTTCAATCTTAGGCAGTCAAAATACTTTAGGTCTATAGTGCTGTTTTTCAGTTATGGGCATAATATATTCATTCAGTGAACTAAATATAAGAGATCGGAAGTCATAATCTTAGTTGAGTTTCTATGTGGAAATGTATACCTTAGGTTTAGTGATTGTTTTGGGGGAAAATCATAGCATCTTTGCAATATATTGTCATTAGGTAAGTTTAAAATCCATTTACTCTTATTAAACTGTTTGGCAGATAAATGTCTTGCCATACAAATGCCTGTTATTAAGTGATAATATAAACTTGGAGAATAATGTTGTTATATGCCAGTAAGCACATTTTCTTGCTTTGATAAGTTTTTAATTTCCTTCTTTTAACATGTACATATAATGTTTCCTAGGCTTTACTGTTTAACTACCATCCATCATTCTGGTACTCCTTCATATTTTGAACAGGATTATTTAATCCAAGATTAATGCAATGTGTGCATTGCAGTATATGCAGTAAAAATTTGAGGGGTGGGGCATTTTGATTACGACTGCAATCCTGTGGTCTTTGGGGTGCCTGTCCTGAAGCCATAAGATTCTGCAGATCTTCCTTTCCATGGGTGAAGACAGAGGTCCGCCATAGGAGACGGAGATCTGATGAGGGAGCTTTTCCTGCTGCATCAGTGTTAAGATCTGTTGTTGCTGCTTTTTGCCTTGCCTCCAATGTTCCAGGGTTGTGCTGGGGATGGTAAGGGGAGGTTTTGCAACCATTGGATCCAGAGCCCTCTCATTCCCTTGACAAGCCCCTAGAATGTAGCAGGGGTGGGGGAGGGTACACAGCCCTGATGTTGGCATGCATCATATGGTGGGGTGATCAGAGTGCTGGGCAACCAGGATTCAATCCACCACTCAGCCAGGAAGCTCGTTGGGTGCACTGGCGGAGGAAGAGGAGTGGGGGGGGGGAGCGCACCGCCCCCAGGACACACGCCATGCCCCTGCAGGTGGCGTGCCACGCCCCCAGGGCACGTGCCATGCCCCCGGGATGTGCGCCAGCCCCGTCCCTGCCTGCTCTCCGCTCCCTGGTGCCAGAGCATGAAGCTCCACCACTGGTTGGGTGGTGTTGGGCCAGTCACTGTCTCTTAACCTAATCTACCTCACAGGATTGTGAAGAGAAGATGGGGAGAAGAAAAGCTGTGTATGTCACCTTGAGCTTCTTGGAGGAGAGGCTGGATAGAAAGCCAATCCAATCCAATCCTTTCCGTCAGTCAATTAATCAAAATTCCTTTAAAAAAACTGGGAAAGGAGAGGGAAACTGGGAGAAAGACACTCTCCTCCACCTTGCCAGGGGAATTCCAGCAATGCTTTGGCATTGGCCACTATGCCTGCCTTCCTCTCCTAGGAGGTACAAGAAAATGACTCTTTCCATGGTAACTTCTGACAGTAATATTGTGGTTAAGACCTGAATAGTTTTGAAAAGAGATTAGAGTGCTGTCTCTCATGCTCTTCCATTTTGTGTTCAATTTTATATTTTATGAGGTTTTCTTTATTCTTAATCTCAAAATGGTTTCAAAGCTTTTTCTATTGACCAAAGGAATCTATATACAGGTTTTGACCACATGTGCGGGAGAGATATTCATCAGAAACAAACAGGATCAGGCCATCTATGATTAAAAGTCAGATGCTTAAACAATTGTATATTGTCCTTCAACCAACATTTGTACTTATAAAATTTTTGCTTTGTTTTCTTCGTATTTTAGACATTCTAGCTGACCAGTTTGATTAGGAGGACAATGCAGAAAGACAACACCACAGCAGCAAAAGACTTTTACTTGACTGAACTCTCTGATCTCCCAGAGGTGCGAATCGCCCTCTTTGTAGCAATTCTGCTGACCTACTTGATCACTCTGGCAGGAAATGGGGCAATTCTCACAGCAATAGCAACAGATAGTCACCTCCAGACCCCCATGTACTTCTTCATCAGCAGCCTGTCTTTCCTGGATGTCCTTTGCCCCACAGTAACAGTGCCAAAGATGCTCCAGGTCTTTATGTCAGAGGACAAGACAATATCATTTGTTGGCTGTGTATTACAACTCTTCTTTCTGATTTATGCTGTGGGCACCGAAATCTTCTTGCTCTCAGTGATGGCGTATGACCGCTACGTGGCTATCTGCAGTCCCTTGCACTACACAAACATCATGACGAAAAGGCTGTGTGTTCAACTGACTGCAGGGACCTGGCTAACCGGCTTCATTAATTCCATGATACATACCTCATTGACCTTTACATTGTCCTTCTGTGAGCCCTATAAAATTCACCAATATTACTGTGATATCCCACCAGTAATGGCTGCCTCTTGCTCCTCTACGTACCTCCCTGAACTGGTTCTCCTGCTTGTGGCTGGCATTTTAGGAGGTGGTGCTTTCCTGGTCACTCTGATCTCTTATGTCTATATCATCTCTACTATCCTGCGCATGCGCTCTGCTGAGGGAAGGCGCAAAGCCTTTTCTACCTGTGGTTCCCACCTGACTGTGGTTTTCCTGTTTTATGGGACCACCATTGCTACCTATGTTCGCCCCACCTCCAGCTATTCGCCCAAACAGGACAGAATTGTTTCCATGTTGTATGGGATTGTTACTCCTATGCTAAACCCTATGATCTACAGTCTGAGGAATAAGGATGTTAAGAGGGCCTTGGTCAAAGCATTTCGCCTGAAAAGATTTTAATGAAATTAATGGGTTCAATTATCCCTGTCCTTGAATACTGTCCTTCAAATACACTGTACTTCTAAGCTGAAAGTCACTCAGCATTCCTTCCTTCCTTCCTTCCTTCCTTCCTTCCTTCCTTCCTTCCTTCCTTCCTTCCTTTGAGCCTGTACTGGGAGACTATCATTTAATGACCTGTTATGAAGTAACATATTTACTGAAATCTAATGCGCACTTCTTTTTTTAAAATAATATTTATTAAACGTTTAGGAGTTACACAAAAAGGAAAAGAGAAAAAAAAAAAAGAGAAAAGAAGAAAAAAAAGGAAAATACAGAATTACATAATAAAAAAACAAAAACAAAAGCACAATACATCAAATACACCAAAACACAAAAAACACACAAACAATTAAAAACACCTCCAATCTTTATCCTTATCTTTCATTAACTTATTTCCTCGACCTCCTCACACCTCCCATTTTTGTATTCCAGTTATTAATTAAATCAGCAAATCCTTTCCGTCTTTCACTGCTTTCTATCATTTGGTTGTCTTAGTTTATTTTAACCTTATCTTACCATCAAAATCTTAAAATTTATTTATACTTAAATCCTTATCATATTTCTACTAAAGTCATGTAATTTCATTCCACCATTTCCTAACATTCCTTAATTTTACAGTATTTCTCTAAATAGATTTTTAATTTTTTTCCAATCTTCCTCCACTGTCTCTTCTCCCTGGTCTCGGATTCTGTCAGTC
The DNA here is from genome assembly GCF_965153285.1 of Podarcis tiliguerta. NCBI lineage: Eukaryota > Metazoa > Chordata > Lepidosauria > Squamata > Lacertidae > Podarcis > Podarcis tiliguerta. The sequence goes on from NC_139534.1 coordinate 54,252,838, forward strand.
CTTTCTATCAGTTCCATATAGTCCATCAACCTGGTGATCTTCTATCCGAGGCTCTTAACTCTTCTCCCTGTCCCATCTGCAGATCTTCTTCAAAATTATACTTGCACTTTCCATTATCTTCTGCTGAACTTGTTCTCGGTTTCCTTCCTTTAGTGCCGAAGAGTAGGTCCCGAAGGGTTTCCATCTTGACAATTCCTTTGTTCCTTCTCAACAAGTCTGTCCGTGCTCCATATTCAAAACTGTAGTCCAAAAAATGTTCCAGGACATGCTCCAAAGTCCCTTTAAGGCTAAAGGCCTCCACATCTCCAATCTCCCCCTGGCCCAGATCCAGATCACGAAGGGTGGCCTCCCAACCCTCTACAGCAGACTGAGGGATTACTGGGTGCACAAGGTGGCAGGAGATGTGTCATGAGTGGACTTCATTCTCTGCACACAACAACTTAATTGAATCCCACCAAGTATCTTTGCAATATGTTGTTGTCATTATGCATGTTTTAAATCTATTTAGTTTTATTAAAGTATGTCAGCTTTGGCAAATAACTGTCTTACCATAAAAATTAATAGAATCTTTAATTTTGGAGGGCAATGTTCATATCTGTCAAATGCAAATATTCTCAGTTTTACTGGTTTTAGCAAGAAACAGCCATCTCCTTCTTTCCACATGTATCTTGCAATGAAACCTGGACTACTATTCTGAACTATCTCATTATAAAACTTGGAAATGCCTGATGGAAATTTCTGATTAAAAAGCTGAAAAAAGAATTTGCATCTGAAGGTTTATAAAGTTGTATTTGCAGCAAACTGACACTGATTCAATTCATAATATATGTGTTACACCCCTCCATCACTTTTTATTCCATTCCACTAATAATGATTCCAATTGAAACATAAATTAAATCCAATAATGATTCAAAGTACTGAGGAATTCCTCCTCCTCCTAGTAATACTGTATATACTAAGAGCAAATTCATTCTCTGAGTCTTCATGTAGCCATAATGGTAGTATCCACACACAAGAGCCCACGGCGTATGTAGGGGGAAAAGCTTTAAGAAGAGGGGAAGGACACAGACTGTTCATCAGTCAAAGGTCAGGTTTTTGTTTGATGCCTAATACAGTGGTACCTCGGGTTACAGACGCTTCAGGTTACAGACTCCGCTAACCCAGAAATGGTACCTTGGGTTAAGAACTTTGCTTCAGGATGGGAACAGAAATCGTATGGCGGCAGCAGCGGGAGGCCCCATTAGCTAAAGTGGTGTCTCAGGTTAAGAACAGTTTCAGGTTAAGAATGGACCTCCAGAATGAATTAAGTTCTTAACCCGAGGTACCACTGTATGGCCTAAATTTTGTATTTCACATTTCAAAATAAGATTGTTGATAAGATGGCATTTCCTTTTCTCAGTGGCTCATGGTAGAGCTTTGGTATATTAATTCTAGCTTATTGCACACTGAGAAATACATATGAACGATCTCACTCAATTGCCAGTCCCCTCTGGCCAAGCTGGTAGCCATGTGTGGATGAGGGGTGTGTGGAGACACAAATGAATCAAACTCAATCTAAATAAAAGTCAGATAGGTAATCAATAATATATTGTTAAGTAGTTAAGCTTTAAACAAATTTACTCTGTTTCCACTGTATTTTAGATATCCCAGTTGACCTAATTGGCAGGAAGATGGAGAAAGACGATATCACAGAAGCAAAAGATTTTTACCTCACCGAGCTGCCTGATCTTCTGAAGTGAAAATCTCCCTCTTAGTGGCAATTCTGCTGACCTACTTGATTACTTAGGGACATGGGTGGCGCTGTGGGTAAAAGCCTCAGTGCCTAGGGCTTGCCGATCGAAAGGTTGGTGGTTCGAATCCCCGCGGCGGGGTGCGCTCCCCTTGTTCGGTCCCAGCGTCTGCCAACCTAGCAGTTCGAAAGCACTCCCGGGTGCAAGTAGATAAATAGAGACCGCTTACTGGCGGGAAGGTAAACGGCATTCCGTGTGCGGCTCTGGCTCGCCAGAGCAGCGATGTCACGCTGGCCACGTGACCTGGAAAGTGTCTCCGGACAGCGCTGGCCCCCGGCCTCTTGAGTGAGATGGGCGCACAACCCTAGAGTCTGTCAAGACTGGCCCATACGGGCAGGGGTACCTTTACCTTTACCTTTACTTGATTACTCTGGTAGGGAATGGGGCAATTCTCTTGGCCAAAGGGACAGATGTTCACCTCCAGACCCCCATGTAACTCTTCCTCAGTAATTAATCTTATTTAGATGTCCTTTGTCCAACTGTCACTGTGCCAAAGATGCACCAGGTCTTCTTGTCAGAGGACAAGGCAATATCATTTGTTGGTTGCATGCTAGAACTCTTATTTCTGATTGATGTGGTGGGCACCCACATTTTATTGCTAGCAGTGATGGCATATGACCAGTATGTTGCTATCTGCAGTACATCATGCTACACAAACATCATGAAAAAAGCAAATAATAATAATAATAATAATAATAATAATAATAACCAATAATGGATTTATACCCCGCCCATCTAGCTGGGTTTCCACTCTGTGTGGCTTCCAACAAAAGATTAAAAATAAATTAAAACAAATAATTGCTTTGAAGAGACTTTGTTCTCCTGAGAAAAGTAGCTGTGTGAGTCCCTTTGAAAGCAAAGAGACTTCAAGGTTAAAGTAAGTTTCCTTGAGTTCACCAGAACTTGGGCACAACCCATTTTCTATGGATCAGGGCCATTGCATTTAAAATACCTTTTGGCAGAATGAATTTGCGCACTTCTGAGACTTCAACTCAGGGACTGCCGGATTCCTCAGAGAGCTTTGTCCCAATATAGACACTTTGTCTCAATACCATTCCCCCAACCACCGTGCCAAAGGAAAAACAATACTTTGCCCCTTTGACTCAAGTCAGAGGCAATATTTATTTAATTTTACTTCAGAAGAGGCATGGCATCATTCTTCTGATGAGACATAAATTCTTCACATTGTCCTCTCTTACTGTGGTGCTCAAGTCTACAAGGAAAGCAAGGAAGGCAAGTAGATGCTTTATTGTACTGGCAGACTTAGGCAGTCAAACATTTTAGGTAGGTAGTGCTATTTTTTAGTGATAGGCATACTGTATTCATTCAATGAGCTGAAGATCAGACATCAGAACTCATGATATCAGTGGGTGATGGGCAAATTTCCATGTCACAATCTTGAATCCCTTATCAGTAAGAAGGGACTTTATACAGTGGTACCTCAGGTTAAGAACTTAATTCATTCTGGAGGTCCGTTCTTAACCTGAAACTGTTCTTAACCTGAAGCAGTACTTTAGCTAATGGGGCCTCCTGCTTCTGCTGCGCTGTCACCTTGCAATTCCTGTTCTCATCCAGAATCAAAGTTCTTAACCCGAGGTACTATTTCTGAGTAAGCGGAGTCTATAACCTAAAGTACCTGTAACCTGAGGAAGCACTGTACTGTAGCTTTCGGTTTTGCAGTAGAAATACCATATCATCCTCACAATATACCTTGTTGTGATGACTTAATTTTTAAATCTATTTCGTTTTAAAATATGTATTAAAACCCATTCCATTGATTTAAAATTCAGTTGTGGGAATGTATAATGTAGGTTTAGTTACTGCTTTATAACAATTATTGTATCTCTGCAATACACTGTTATCATTATGTATATTTTCAATCCATTTATTTTTATCAAACAGTGGCAGATTTGGCAGATAATTCTCTAACCCCCCCAAAAAACTCTGGTATTAAGAGAAAGTGTAATTTTGGAGGGTGATGTTGTTAGATGCCACTATACATATTTTATTGATTTTAGGATTTTTTAATACGAATCTGATATCTTCTTCTTTCAACATGTAATTGAAGGAAAAATTAATGAAATTTTCTAATGAAAAATAGAATAAGATTTTGAGAAATCTTATTTTGTCAGTTGAAAATAGCTGATGAAAAAGCTGAAATAATTTGTATCTGGTTTTATAAAGTTTAACATTTGCAACAAATTGACATTGACTTGATTAATATATTTTAATAGCAAATTCATGTTGTCTTTATGTAGCCAAAAAGGTACCACCCATACCAGGAAAACGTATCATCTAATGTAGGAAACCCTGACATTTGCAGAAGAGGACAACATTTTTAGGTGGGAAGTTTTAGGTGGAGGGAAACTATCAAACTCAGCATGCCATGAAATGCTGTCTCACTGTGGAAAGGAGTGAATAGAACTCTGTGGGTGGACATTGCAACACAATAGTTGTAGTTTTAAGAAAGATAATAAATGTCTGAACATTGAGGGAGCCTGGCCCCCTTAAAACTGATGCCAAGGGGTCTGAGGTGCCTACGATCCCCTTGACTTGGGGCGTTGGCACCCTGCTTCCTGACTGGCTCTCTTATTAAAAACAGAACTACCCTTAGGTTACAAACTGAATGATCCCTGCTCTTGCTCTTTTAACAAATCTGCTTTGTTTTCTCCATACTTTAGATATGCAATTTGAGTGGCAATGGAGAAAACCAATATCACAAAAATAAGAGATTTTTACTTCACAGAGCTGTCTGATCTCCCAGAAGTGCGAATCTTCCTCTTTGTAGCAATTCTGCTGATTTACTTGATTACTCTGGCAGGGAATGGCTCAATCCTCATGGCAATAGCGACGGATGTTCACCTCCAGACTCCCATGTACTTCTTCATCAGCAACCTGTCTTTCCTGGATGTCCTTTGTCCAACTGTCACTGTGCCTAAGATGCTCCAGGTCTTCTTGTCAGAGGACAAGTCAATATCATTTGTCGGCTGTGTATTACAACTCTTCTTTCTGATTGATGCTGTGGGCACTGAAATTTTATTACTCTCAGTGATGGCGTATGACCGTTATGTGGCTATCTGCAGTCCCTTGCACTACACAAACATCATGACAAAAAGGCTGTGTGTTCAGCTGGCTGCTGTGACCTGGCTAACTGGCTTCATCAATCCCATAATTCATACCTCATTGACCTTTACATTATCCTTCTGTGAGCCCTATAAAGTTAACCAATATTACTGTGATATTCCACCACTAATGGCTGCCTCTTGCTCCTCTACCTACCTCCCTGAACTGGTTCTCCTGCTTGTGGCTGGCATTTTAGGAAGTGGTGCATTCCTGGTCACTCTGATCTCTTATGTCTATATAATCTCTACTATCTTGCGCATGCAGTCTGCTGAGGGAAGGCGCAAAGCCTTTTCTACCTGTGGTTCCCACCTGACTGTGGTTTTCCTGTTTTATGGGACCACCATTGCCACCTATGTTCGCCCCACCTCCAGCTATTCGCCCAAACAGGACAGAATTGTTTCCATGTTGTATGGGATTGTTACTCCTATGCTAAACCCTATGATCTACAGTCTGAGGAATAAGGATGTTAAGAGGGCCTTGGTCAAAGCATTTCACTTCAAAAGTTTTTCATGAAGTTATTGGGTTCAATCATCCCTGTCCTTGAATATTGTCCTTCAAATACATTGTACGTCTGAGCTAAAAGTCACTACAATATTCCTTCCTTCCTTCCTTCCTTCCTTCCTTCCTTCCTCCCTCCCTATGAGCCTGTACTGGGTGACTATCATTTAATGACCTGTTATGAAGTAACGTATTTACGGAAATCTAATGCGCACTTCTTTTGGGCCAAATTATATTGCGAAAATTAAGGTGCGCATTAGATTTGATGGTGCATTAGATTTGAGTAAATTCCATATGCAGTTTGGACACCGTACGCTGTTTGGGGATCTGAGAAGGTTTAAAGGCAAAAATTGCAAGAATGCAGGTTAGAGTTTTTGGGGCAGTCACCCTTTTGCAGTGGGAGGGCTTTTCAGGCCTCATCTACTCATACTGAAGGCATTGGCATGTTGAAGTTGATATTGATTTTCCTGACTACTGCTGGTTCTGTCTGTGTTTTGATAACAGGAAGATCAATCCTGGCAAGCTATTTGATGTACCATCTTCTTTCCCCCTATTTGTGACTTTCTAATAGCTGGATAGTTAACAGCGTGCACCACTATTTCTAGATTCTTCTGGGTGGCCTCTCAAATGGAAGATAACAGGAATACAAGATGCAGTTTATAAAAGAACCTTTTAAACCAGGTTTGGTCCTGAGGAAATTTGCTGTCCTTGATCCTCATAGAAATCAATGAGATTTTAATGCTTAAATAAAGTCTGCTTGAATTCACCAGAACATGGGACTAACATTTTCTCTCTCTCAATCAGGAACATGGGCAGGGAGGGACATGGAAGGGCAGCTGCTCCCCCCCAAATCAATAGAAATCAATAAAAAGTACATAGCTATCTGAGTTTCTACCCCCAACAAAAGGCTTGCCTCACCCAAAACAAAAATCCTGGCTACGCCCATGATCAAGACCATTGTATTCCTTTTGGCCAAAAGATCTTTTGCACATCTGAGTCTTCAAGTCAGCAATTGCAGGATTCCTTTGAGCCCCTTGTCCAAATGTAGCCACTTTCTCTTGGTGCCATTTCCTCTCATGGCAGATGTAGTGCTTTTTAAACTTTACTTCAGAAAACAATGCCAGCATTTCTCTTGACTCCACATATTTTTTTTAATCGTCTTGCTTGATAATGTGTGCTACAGATTACTTGGAAAGCAAGAAAGGCAAATGACATCCATTTGTTGGTAGGTAGTCTAATATTATAAAACTTCTGTGCTATTTCTTCCTCATACACTTATTGTATTAATTCCACAAACTAACAATCAGAGATCAGAAGTCATGATCTCAGTAGGTGATCTTTTGCAAGTTTCCTTTTCACAATCTGTAAAATGGAAATGCATATTGTAGGTTTAGGTTTTGCAGTAAAAAAAATCTTTTTAGCATATTCACAATATATTGTTGCCATCATCAAATTTTTAGATCCATTTAGTTGAGTTAAAACCCACTACCTAAGTTTTAAATCCATTTGGAGGGATGTATACCATTGGTTTTGTGATCGCAGTTGAAGAAACATAGTGGGTGGAATCAGTGTAGCGCAAAGTGGCCCGTGAGCAGGGGAACGAGGTCCACCTGCACAATGGGACCTTCCCCCCTCTCTTCTGCCATGCACTCCTCCTGCTCCCAGCTCCAGGTTTTCTCCCAACCCTCTACAGCAGATTGAGGGATTACTGGGGGCACAAGGTGGAAGGAGATGTGGCATGAGTGGACTTCAGATTAAAAACACATTAAAACAGATATTGCTTTGAAGAGACTTTGTCCTCCTGAGAAAAGTAGCTGTGCGAGTCCCATTGAAAGCAATGAGATTTCAAAGTTAAAGTAAATTCCCTTGAGTTCACCAGAACGTGGGCACAACCCATTTTCTATGGATCAGGGCCATTGCATTTAAAATACCTTTTGGCCAAATGAATTTGCACACTACTGAGACTTAACTCAGGGACTGCCGGATTCCTCAGAGAGCTTTTTCCCAATATAGACACTTTGTCTCGATACCATTCCCCCAACCACAGTGCCAAAGGAAAAACAATACTTTGCCCATTGACTCAAGTCAGAGGCAATGTTTTTTTGAATTTTACTTCAGAAGAGCCTTGACATCATTCTCCTGATGAGATATAAATTCTTCACATTGCCCTCTCTTACTGTGGTGCTCAAGTCTACAAGGAAAGCAAGGAAGGCAAGTAGATGCTTTATTGTACTGGCAGACTTAGGCAGTCAAACATTTTAGGTAGGTGGTGCTATTTTTTAGTGATAGGCATACTGTATTCATTCAATGAGCTGAAGATCAGACATCAGAACTCATGATATCAGTGGGTGATGGGCAAATTTCCATGTCACAATCTGAAATCCCTTATCAGTAAAAAGCGACTTTATACTGTAGTTTTCGGTTTTGCAGTAGAAAAACCATAGCATCTTCACAATACAAATTGTTGTAATGACTTAATTTTTAAATCCATACCGTTTTCAACTCTGTATTAAAACCCATTCCATTGATTTAAAATTCAGTTGTGGGAATGTATAAGGTAGGTTTAGTTACTGCTTTATAATGTATGTTTAGTTACTGCTTTATAATAATCATTGTATGTCTGCTTTACACTGTTATCATTATGTAAATTTTCAATCCATTAATTTTTATCAAACAGTGGTAGATTTGGCAGATAATACTCTTACCCTAAAAAGGTCTGGTATTAAGAGAAAGTGTAATTTTGGAGGGTAATGCTGTTAGATGCCACTATACATGTTTTATTGATTTAGATTTTTTTTTAAAAAAATATTTTCTTCTTTTAACATGTATTTTAATGAAGAATTAATGACATTTTTAAATGAAAAATAGATTAATATTTTGAGAAATCTTATTTTGTCAGTTGAAAATAGCTGATGAGAAAGCTGAAATAATTTGTATCTGGTTTTATAAAGTTTAACATTTGCAACAAATTGACATTGACTTGATTAATATAATTTTAATAGCAAATTCATGTCTTTATCTAGCCAAAAAGGTACTACCCATACCAGGAAAAGGTATCATCTAATGTAGAAAATTCTGACATTTGCAGAAGAGGACAACATTTTTAGGTGGGAAGTTTTAGGTGGAGGAAAGCTATCAAACTCAGCATGCCATGAAATGCTGTCTCACTGTGAAAAGGAGTGAATAAAACACTGTGGGTGGACATTGCAACATTTTGTTGCAGGTCAAACATGTAGTTTTAAGAAAGATAACAAATGTCTGAACATTGAAGGAGCCTGGCACCCTTAAAATTGATATCAAGTAGACCGAGGTGCCTAAGGTGCTCTAGAGTTGGGGCATCAGCACCCTGCTTCCCAATTGGCTGTCTTATTAATAACAGAACTACCCTTAGGTAACAAACAGAATGATCCCTGCTCTTGCCCAGACACTGAGATCCAGCTCCGAGGGCCTTCTGGCAGTTCACTCACTGCGAGAAGCCAAGTTACAGGGAACTAGGCAGAGGACCTTCTCGGCAGTGGCACGCCCTCCCACCAGATGTCAAAGAGAAAAACAACAACCAGACTTTTAGAAGACATCTGAAGGCAGCCCTGTTTCGGGAAGCTTTTAATGTTTAATAAATTATTGTACTTTAATATTCTGTTGGAAGCTGCTCAGAGTTGCTGGGGAAACCCAGCCAGATGGGCAGGGTATAAATAATAAATTATTATATTATTATTATTGCTCTCTTAACAAATCTGCTTTCTTTTCTCCGTACTTTAGATATGCAATTTGAGTGGCAATGGAGAAAACCAATATCACAGAAACAAGAGATTTTTCCTTCACAGAGCTGTCTGATCTCCCAGAAGTGCGAATCTTCCTCTTTGTAGCAATTCTGCTGATTTACTTGATAACTCTGGCAGGAAATGGGGCAATTCTCACAGCAATAGCAACAGATAGTCACCTCCAAACCCCCATGTACTTCTTCATCAGCAACCTGTCTTTCCTGGATGTCCTTTGCCCCACAGTAACAGTGCCAAAGATGCTCCAGATCTTTATGTCGGAGAACAAGACAATATCATTTATTGGCTGTGTATTACAACTGTTCTTTCTGATTTATGCTGTGGGCACTGAAGTCTTCTTGCTCTCAGTGATGGCGTATGACCGCTACGTGGCTATCTGCAGTCCCTTGCACTACACAAACATCATGACCAAAAGGCGGTGTGTTCAGCTGGCTGCTGGGACCTTGCTAACCGGCTTCATCAATTCCATGATTCATACCTCATTGACCTTTACATTATCCTTCTGTGAGCCCTATAAAATTCACCAATATTACTGTGATATCCCACCACTAATGGCTGCCTCTTGCTCCTCTACCTACCTCCCTGAACTGGTTGCTCTCCTTGTGGCTGGCATTTTAGGAGGTGGTGCATTCCTGGTCACTCTGATATCTTATGTCTATATCATATCTACTATCTTGCGCATGCAGTCTGCAGAGGGAAGGCACAAAGCCTTTTCTACCTGTGGTTCCCACCTGACTGTGGTTTTCCTGTTTTATGGGACCACCATTGCCACCTATGTTCGCCCCACCTCCAGCTATTCGCCCAAACAGGACAGAATTGTTTCCATGTTGTATGGGATTGTTACTCCTATGCTAAACCCTATGATTTACAGTCTGAGGAATAAGGATGTTAAGAGGGCCTTGGTCAAAGCATTTCGCTTGAAAATATTTTCATGAAATTATTGGGTTCATTCCATTTTTCCTTGAATACTGTCCTTCAAATACGTTGTACTTCTAAGCTAAAAGTCACTACAATATTCCTTCCTTCCTTCCTTCCTTCCTTCCTTCCTTCCTTCCTTCCTTCCTTCTTATGAGCCTGTACTGGGAGACAATCATTTAATGACCTGTTATGAGGTACCATATTTACTGAAATCTAATGCGCACTTCTTGGGGGCCAAATTATGTTGTGAAAATAAAGGTGTGCATTAGATTCGATGGCGCATTCGATTTGAGTAAATACCTTATGCAGTTTGGACACAAGTCTGCAATTCTCACATGCAATCTGACACTCAAATTTTCCTAGATACTCATTTGAAAACACAGGTGTGGTGAAGGAAGGCAGAGAAAGAGGATGGTGGCTCAAGGGGTGAAAGTTCTTTTAGAACCAGGGTGGGTGGGTGACTAGACTTGTTTGCTTGCAGAAGAGAAACAGAGATATTCACAGGAATTAGGGGGTGTTCAAGAGTGGGGTTCTGAGAAGGTTTTAAGGCAAAAATATCAAGAATGCAAGTTAGAGGCTTTGGGCAGTCACCCTTTAGCAGTGGGAGGGTATGGATAGTGAGGAAAGGGGGAATTGAGATTTTAGGGTGAGACAACAGACAAGCAAGAGAACACGTTTCCCCAAGAGAAGAGGACTTCATGGGGCTTCAAAGCAGAAGGCCGGGGAAGGAGAGGGAGGGGTGGACTTGAGAGAGTTTAATGCATTTCCTGATTCTGCAAGGATAAGGTCTGTTGGGGTTGATAGTGGTGACATGGCAATCTCCTCAGCATAGGAATGAAGGAAAGCCAAGGGTAAAATGCAAGGTGTGTGAGTGTGTTGTTCCACAAGAAATGTTCTTCTACAGAGACAGGCGAAGTCTCTTGGGTGACCATGGATTCCTAGATAGTTAGGTGAAAAGCATCAGTTCTTATGTTTGAGTTGGGCTTGGAGATTAACAAAAAAGCAAAGAGTGTAAACTAATGGCAAAGGTTAGTACTTAAGGCTAAGAAAGGCTCCTTAAAGGTAAAGGGACCCCTGACCATTAGGTCCAGTCGCGGACGACTCTGGGGTTGCGGCACTCATCTCTCTTTATTGGCCGAGGGAGCTGGCGTACAGCTTCCAGGTCATGTGGCCAGGATGACTAAGCCGATTCTGGCGAACCAGAGCAGCGCACGGAAACGCCGTTTACCTTCCCACCGGAGCGGTACCTATTTATCTACGTGCACTTTGACGTGCTTTCAAACTGCTAGGTTGGCAGGAGCAGGGACCGAGCAACTGGAGCTCACCCCGTTGCGGGGATTCGAACCGCCAACCTTCTGATCGGCAAGTCCTAAGCTCTGTGGTTTAACCCACAGCGCCACCTGCGTCCCAAGAAAGGCTTCTTAGCCCTCATCAACTGTCATGAATGAGCCAGCCCCCAGGGCAAGTTTGCAGCCAGCTCCCAGGTGAAGGACGTAACCAGGAAGAGAGAGGGAGAGTTAACTACAAGACAGGATGATTATAGCCGAAAGTCAACTTCCCTGCCCTTAGGAATGTAAACTGATAGCCGAGTTGCAGAGAGTCAGCTGGCAGCTTGCCAGCACACTAGTGAAGGACAAAATGCAGGGGCTAGAAATGAAAGCAGCTCAGAGAGCGTGAAGGACCATGGTGGCATTGTTTCAGAGAATGAGGAGGGGTGGGAGCTGACCCCCTTAGTCCAAGGTCCAGGGGCATAAGGGGGGGGGGGTCTGCAAGACAGAATACATCACAAGAGGAAGTTCGGCTGTTTCTGGTCTCGCGGGAAACACCCTCCTTAGAAGGGACATCTTTGATTTATAGATGGACAGCTGTGATCGCTGCTCCAGTGAACTCTGTTTTTGCAATAAATCTTCTAGTTAATTAACTACACTCATTTGTTATCAACACTCCCTGACATCTACACATATTGAAGGCATTGGCATGTTGAATTTGATATTGATTTTGCTGACTAATGCTGCTTCCGTCTGTGTGTTGATAACAGGAAGATCAATCCTGGCAAGCTATTTGAGATACCATCTTCTTTCTCCCTATTTGTGACTTTCTAATAGCTGGATAGTTAACAACGCAAACCACCATTTCTAGATTCTTCTGGGTGGCCTCGCAAATGGAAGATAAGAGGAATGCAGGATGCAGTTTATAAAAAAGCCTTTTAAACCAGGTTTCATAGAATCATAGAATCATAGAATCATAGAATCATAGAGTTGGAAGAGACCACAAGGGCCATCGAGTCCAACCCCCTGCCAAGCAGGAAACACCATCAGAGCACTCCTGACATATGGTTGTCAAGCCTCTGCTTAAAGACCTCCAAAGAAGGTTTGGTCCCAAGTAAATCTGCTGCCCTTGAACTTCATAGAAATCAATGAGATTTTATGGTTAAATAAAGTTTGCTTGAGTTCTCCAGAACATAGGACTAACATTTTTTTTCTCTGGATCAGGAGCATGGACAGGGAAGGGCAGCTGCCCCCCATCAATAAAAATCAATAAAATTATATAGCTAACTGAGGTTCTGTCCCCCAACAAAAGCCTGCCCCACCCAAAACAAAAATCCTGGCTACGCTCATGATCAAGACCATTGTATTCTTATGGCCAAAAGAGCTTTTGCGCGTATGAGTCTTCAAGTCAGCAACTGCAGTATTCCTTTGAGCCCTTTGTCCAAATGTAGCCACTTTCTCTTGGTGCCATTTCCTCTCATGGCAGATGTAGTGTTTTTTAAACTTTACTTCAGAAAACATATGCCAGCATTTCTATTGACTCCACGTTTTTTTTTTTAAAATATTCTTGCTTGATAATGAGATTTCAAGGTTAAAGTAAATTCCACTGAGTTCACCAGAACTTGGGCACAACCCAACTTCCATGGATCAGGGCCATTGCATATAAAATACCTTTTGGCCAAATGAATTTGCACACTTCTGAGACTTCAACTCAGGGACTGCCGGATTCCTCAGAGACTTTTGTCCCAATATAGACACTTTGTCTCAACACATTCACCCACACACATTCACCCACACTGCTGTACCAAAGGAAAAATAATACGGTACTTTGCCCCTTTGACTCAAGTTAGAGGCAATGTTTATTTAATTTTAGTTCAGAAGAGGCGTGACATCATTCTCCTGATGAGACATAAATTCTTCACATTGCCCTCTCTTACTGTAGTGCTTAAGTCTACAAGGAAAGCAAGGAAGGCAAGTAGATGCTTTATTGTACTGGCAGACTTAGGCAGTCAAACATTTTAGGTAGGTAGTGCTATTTTTTAGTGATAGGCATACTCTATTCATTCAATGAGCTGAAGATCAGACATCAGAACTCACGATATCAGTGGGTGATGGGCAAATTTCCATGCCACAATCTTAAATCCCTTATCAGTAAAAAGGGACTTTATACTGTAGCTTTCGTTTTTGCAGTAGAAATACTATATCATATTCACAATATACATTATTGTGATGACTTAATTTTTAAATCCATTTCGTTTTCAACCTTGTATTAAAACCCATTCCATTGATTTAAAATTCAGTTGTGGGAATGTATAAGGTAGGTTTCAGTTACTACTTTATAAGAATTATTGTATGTCTGCAATACACTGGTATCATGATGTAAATTTCCAACCCATTTATTTTTATTAAACATTGACGGATTTGGCAAATAATTCTCTTACCCTAAAAAGGTCTGGTATTAAGAGGAAGTGAAATTTTGGAGGGTAGTGTTGTTAGATGATACTATACCTGTTTTATTGATATTGGGATTTTCATCATGCATTTTAATGAAAAATTAATGACATTTTTAAATGACAAATATTTTGAAAAATCTTATTTTGTCAGTTGAAAAAGCTGATGAAAAAGTTGGAATAATTTGTATCTGGTTTTATAAAGTTTAACATTAGAAAACAAATGGACATTGACTGGATTAATATATTTTAATAGCAAATTCATGCTATCTTGATGTAGCCATGCACATCAGGAAAAGGTATAATCTGATGTAGGAAACCCTGACATTTGCAGAAGAGGACAACATCTTTAGGTGGGATGTTTTAGGTGGAGGGAAACTATCCAAGTCAGCATGCCATGAAATGCTGTCTCACTGTGGAAAGGAGTGAATAGAACTCTGTGGGTGGACATTGCAACATTATAGTTGTAGTTTTAAGAAAGACAACAAATGCCTGAAAATTGAGGGAGCCTAGCCCTCTTAAAACTGATGCCAAGGGAGCCGAGGTGCCTACGATCCCCTAGACGTGGGGCATTGGCACCATGCTTCCTGACTGGCTGTCTTATTAATAACAGAACTACCCTTAGATTACAAACTGAATGATCCCTGCTCTTGCTCTTGTAACAAATCTGCTTTTGTTTTCTGCGTGCTTTAGATATGCTATTTGAGTGGCAATGGAGAAAGCCAATATTACAAAAACAAGAGATTTTTACTTCACAGAGCTGTCTGATCTCCCAGAAGTGCGAATCGTCCTCTTTGTGGCAATTCTGCTGATTTACTTGATCACTCTGGCCGGGAATGGATCAATCCTCATGGCAATAGCGACGGATGTTCACCTCCAGACTCCCATGTACTTCTTCATCAGCAACCTGTCTTTCCTGGATGTCCTTTGTCCAACTGTCACTGTGCCCAAGATGCTCCAGGTCTTCTTGTCAGAGGACAAGTCAATATCATTTGTTGGCTGTGTATTACAACTCTTCTTTCTGATTGATGCTGTGGGCACTGAAATTTTATTACTCTCAGTGATGGCGTATGACCGTTATGTGGCTATCTGCAGTCCCTTGCACTACACAAACATCATGACGAAATGGCGGTGTGTTCAGCTGGCTGCAGGCACCTGGCTAACCGGCTTCATCAGTTCCATGATTCATACTTCATTGACCTCTACATTATCCTTCTGTGAGCCCTATAAAATTCATCAATATTACTGTGATATCCCACCGTTAATGGCCGCCTCTTGCTCCTCTACCTACCTCCCTGAACTGGCTGCTCTCCTTGTGGGTGGCATTTTAGGAGGTGGTGCATTCCTGGTCACTCTGATATCTTACATCTATATCATCTCTACTATCCTGCACATGCAGTCTGCTGAGGGAAGGCGCAAAGCCTTTTCCACCTGTGGTTCCCACTTGACTGTAGTTTTCCTGTTTTATGGGACCACCATTGCCACCTATGTTCGCCCCACCTCCAGCTATTCGCCCAAACAGGACAGAATTATTTCCATGTTGTATGGGATTGTTACTCCTATGCTAAACCCTATGATTTACAGTCTGAGGAACAAAGACGTTAAGAGAGCCTTGGTCAAAGCCCTCAGCCTTAAAATATTTTCATGAAATGGTTAGGTTCTGTCTTTCCTTCAATACTCTCAGAATATGTTGGACTTCTGACCACATTCTTGACTAATACTTGATTGATCCTTTGAGAGGGAAAGCAAATTAAGTCTTGATATCAGCCCTGGTCCAGATTTTTCTCAGTTTCCACAGGACATATTTTAAGGGAGTAGAATACACAGCCTTTATAAGGGTTTATCCTGGGCATTTAAACTGTTGTTTTCATAAAGAATATAAGTCTAAAGCCATGACTGTTTTTGGTGTTCAAATTAGTTTTCATTGAAGATTCCATGGGGTTAGTGTACATTTGTGGGTTCACACTAGTTCACAGTCTTACACCTGGAGTAACAACAGCAGCAGCAGCAACAACAACAACAGGCCTTAATATTTGTGAGTACCGATGGTTCAAACTCCTTGCATCAAGGAATTCTGGAATCAGGAGCTTCAACCTGTCTTCACGTAGTGCCTGAGAGTAAGTCCACCTGAATGCAGTGGGAGTTACTTCTGAGTGTAAACATTTTATAAAAGATATTTGCTCCAATTCTTCCTTTGTTTATCTTTTATTCTCACTGTATGTAATCCCTCCTGCTACTGTAGCCCCTATGCTGTAACTCATCTGCATCTAGACTGTATGCTCCTTGACTCAGCAACCCCCTTGCTCATGTTTCTCTGAAAAGTGTCATGTATCCTAATAGAGTTATAAAAGTATACCTAAACAACTCAATCTTCTTAATACAAATTGATAATGTTTGCAGATGATATTATTCTGTTCATCACAAAACCTCCCTTCTACAGTTGGATTGAAGACTTCCATATGGATTGAACAACTTGCATATAAATGCAGACTTGCCATGGACAAATTTAATGATATTTGGAGTCCATTCTTACAAATACTGTAATAGGTTAAGATCTGGTGAAGTACAATACAGAAGTACAATACAGTGGTACCTCTACTTACGAGCACCTCTGGTTACGTATACTTTGGGATATGCATGTGGCAAACTTGTGGCTGTCATTTTAGGAGGTGGTGCTTTCTTGGTTACACTGATCTCTTATGTCTATATCATCTCTACTATCTTGCGCATGCAGTCTGCTGAGGGAAGGCGCAAAGCCTTTTCTACCTGTGGTTCCCACGGGACTGTAGTGTTCATTTTCTTTGGGACCACCATTGCCACCTATGTTCGCCCCACCTCCAGCTATTCACCCAAATGGGACAGAATTGTTTCTATGTTGTATGGGGTTGTTATTCGCATGCTAAACCCTATGATCTACAGTCTGAGGAATAAGGATGTTAAGAGGGCATTGGTCAAAGCATTTCACCTCCAAACATTTTCATGAAGTGGCTAAATTCTCTTTTTTCTGTCCTTCAATACTCTCATATGTTTGGCTTCTAATCACATTCTTGACTAATATTTGACTGATTGATTAAAAGGAAATAAAATCTGGTTGATATCCTCCTCCGTTTCCACAGGACATCTTTTAAAGAGAGTAATACATGGCCTTTTGTTTTGATATAGGGTAAAGTTTTGACACCATGACTGTTTTTTCTGCTCTGATTTGTTTGCATTGAAGCTTGAGTAGGTTAATTGTGCATTTGTGGGTTCACACTAGTGCACAACATTACATCTGGGGTAACAGCAGCAGCAGCAGCAACAACAACAGGCCCTACTATTTGTGAGTACTGATGGCTGAAGCTCCTTGCAACAAGAATTTTTGGATTCAGCAGCTTCAACCTGTCCACACTAACTGTAGCAGCCTTGCCTGAGACACAGTGGGAGTTACCCCTGAGGGCTGTAGTGTAAGGTAAAAGGTAAATGTACCCCTGCCCATACGGGCCAGTCTTGACAGACTCTAGGGTTGTGCGCCCATCTCGCTTAAGAGGCCGGGGGCCAGCGCTGTCCACAGACACTTCCGGGTCACGTGGCCAGCGTGACATCGCTGCTCTGGCGAGCCAGAGCCGCACACGGAAACGCCGTTTACCTTCCCGCTAGTAAGCGGTCCCTATTTATCTACTTGCACCCGGAGGTGCTTTCGAACTGCTAGGTTGGCAGGCACTGGGACCGAGCAACGGGAGCGCACCCCGCCGCGGGGATTCGAACCGCCGACCTTTCGATCGGCAAGCCCTAGGCGCTGAGGCTTTTACCCACAGCGCCACCCGCGTCCCTCAATGTGCATCCTAACAGAGTTATAAAAGTATATTTAAACAGCTCCATCTTCTCCCACACAAAAAGAATGGGAAGACATTGCTCTTGGAAAAACTATGAACAACTATGTATATTTTAAAAGTGAAGTCGTTGTTGTTATTTATAAAATTTGTTAGCAACTTGCAACCAAACAAACAGACAGACAGGAACCCTCTCACATAGATACATTAAAACCAAGAGGAAAAAGAAATACATTAACAACATACCACCCACTTCCAAATGGCCACCAATAGTTAAAGAACAAAGGCCAGGTTATAGAGGAATTTTTTGCCTGGTAGCTCGTGCTTTGCTTGCACATAATCCCAGGTTCAATCAGTGGAAGGTTGTTTTCCATGTACCTATCATTTTAATTCTTTTTAGCGATGATAACCAATACCTCTCTTTATATTTATGTTGAGATGTGAAGCAAGTAACTTGTGGTAGCACCATGTTTATATCTCCCCGCCCCCAGGTACATCTGGTGACATAGGTGTCTACTTTTCAGCACCACTTTGTCAGTTTTCTGTAGGGGCTTGACTTGATGTGACTAGCTGTAAATTGCTGGTATTCCATCTGATGTACTATATAGGTTGTAATTTCGTATGTGAATGTTTTGCTTTTGTTTTTAGCTTTGGGAGAACTCAGCTACCCTGAATGAGGGTCATAGGATTCAAAACACATTTGGGCTAAATACGTTTTCTCACTTGCAACTTCAAGGCAGGAGCAGCAAGGTGCCCCAGGGACACTTGTCCCAATGTAGACACTTCACCTTAATGCCAGCTCTCCCCATGGCAAAAGCGGGAGTGGAGGGGGGAGAAGGCTTTCCCCTTTTGCCAAATGGCAGTAGCAATATTTCTTATATTATACTTCAGAAGATGTACATTTCTCTTGACTCCACATAAGTTCTTCACTACTTCCTACTGTGGTGCTACACATTACAAGGAAAGCAATAAAGGCAAGTGGGTGAATTTCATTATACTGGCAATCTTAGGCAGTCAAACATTTTAGGTCTGTAGTGCTGTGTTTTTTTAAAAAATTCATATTGTATTTATTTAGTGTACTAAAGATCAAAGATCAGAACTCACTGAGACACCAGTTGATAATGTTGGGCAAGTTTCTATTTCATAATTAAAAGTCCCCTATCTGTATAATGGAAATGTTGGTGGGAATGTATAGATATATGGTAGGTTTAGTAAATGTTAGTAGCTTTGAATATATTGTTGCCATTACCCAAGATTTAAATCTATTTGTGAGAATGTATATTGTAGGTTTAGTGATGGCAGTCCAAAAATGATAGTATCTTTGGCATATACAGTGGAACCTCGTTTTTCGAGTGTCTCGGAAGCCGAATGTTTCGGAACCTGAATGCCAAAAACCCAGAAGTAAATGCTTCCGTTTTCAAATGCGCCTTGGAAGTTGAACGGCTTCCACTGCGTGCTTTTCAAATTTCTCAGTGGAAATTGCTGACAGCCCATTGAGCCTTGGTTGTCGAACGTTTCAGAAGTTGAATGGTCTTCTGGAATGGATTACGTTCGACAACTGAGGTTCCACTGTATCAGCTGGTGTAGGAATCCTTGAATTTTGCAGAATTGGGCAGCATCTTCAGGGCAAAAAGCTTTAGGAGGAGGGTAACCATCAAACAGCCTGCTCAGTGAGCATGAAATGCTAACTTGCTGTTTAGGGTAAGGTAGAGATAGAAAGGAGTGAATAGAATGCTATGGCTGGACATTGCAACATTGTGTTGCAGGTCGAACTAGTATATTTGATAAAGTTAATAAATATAGCTGTTAAATGCTAAAAGCAAGATGCGGTGCAATATATATATATATATATATATATATATATATATATATATATATATTAGAATCATACAATCGTAGAGAAGAAAAGGTCCCCAATAGTCATCTTGTCCAAACCCCTGCAATTTAGGAATATCTTTCAGGCTTTGGTACTAATGTATTACCCATCATTCCAGTGGTCTCTAAAATTTTGAACAGAATAATTTACATTACATAGTATATGATACAGTTTATATTATTAAACTATTATTTTCATCAAGTCTGCATTCCTATGCCATAGGATTGTGCAGATCTTCCTCTGCATGATCAGAGAAAGAGAGATATTTCAGTGGAGAGAGATCAGGGAGGGCCCCCTTCAGAAGCATACCCTCCAACATTTCTCCGATGAAAACAGGGGCACTAATAATAATAATAATAATAATAATAATAATAATAATATCCTGCCCATCTGACTGGATAGCTTCCAACATATATAAAAACATAATAAAACATTAAACATTAAGAAACTTCCCTATACAGGACTGTATTCCAATGTCTTCTAAAGGTTGGATAGCTATTTATCTCCTTGGCTCGGGGGTTGCATAGCTCCATACCCTCCAACATTTCTCCAGTGAAGACAGGGACATCCTAAGGAAAAACAGGACATTCTGGGATCCAATAAGAAACTGGGACGGCTTCTGTAAATCTGGGAATGTCTCTGGAAAATAGGGACACTTGGAGGGTCTGCAGAAACAGTGGCAAGATCTCTTGCTATTGCTGTTGGTGCTCTGAAAGTGGTGAGGGAACAAATGGGGCCTTCTGGGGGTTTTACTGGGGGTGGGTAAGGGGTGGTTTCAGATCCCCTGCATCCTATACTCTGCAACCAACACCTCCCTTGAAGTTAGTGTTTGTACTTTTCCCCAAATGGAATAAATGAGAGGGAAATTTCTTTTTTAAAAAATATCCCTCTGAAAGGAGAGTAAAAAGGAATATCAACGCTGCCAGTGGTGGTTCATGGTGGGTGGTGGCTGTGGAAGCTCAAGGATGATGAACTGGGTCTGCACTAAGAGACAGCCAAGATGGCAAATCATTTCACAGTGAAAAGTAAATATGACCTTGTTTCAAACAAGGTTCAATGGAATCTGTATTGATATTTTGGCAACTCTCTTCCACTCAGCTGCCAGTTCCTCTTGGCCTGCTTGGTAGCCATGTTTGTGGCAGGGATACAGGTATGGTACAAGTTCTATGTGATTAAAAGTCAAATGGTCTATCAGTTATACACTCCTGCTCACCAAGCCCGTTTACCTGCTAACCCCTTTGCAAACTCCTACCTCCACACCTGGCCTAACCCCTTCTTAAGGAGGGCTGGTTGGAGGTGCTTTAGAGAGTGTGGTTTCCCACCTTTAAAGCATCAAGGTTTAACAGAGGAGGTAGCTGCTTCAGAGCTATTTGCCAAACTGTTGATGCTTCCCCTCTCCATTAAACCTTGCTGCAGTCACATTTTACAGACAGTGCCTCTCATCCTCATTTAAGAAGCTCACTTGGACAACCTTGCTGCTCGCTCACTCACTCACTCACTCACTCACCTGCCTGTCATTGTGTCATCATGCAGGATTTGGTGTGGCCACCACGTGAACCACAGCATGACGACAGTGTTACTTTTTTGTATATAGGAAGATATAGACCTACTTATTGTTAGCAGAGTCACTTCAGTAACAGAAATAGGATCTGGAAAGAAGAGAAACTGAGAATACTTCACTTAGTAAACTGAACAAGAGCAGTATATAATATGAGGAGAAATAAGCAAATGTTGCTTTCTTTAGGCCTAGTACATGCCAGGGAGACATACAACTATACAGGGGGAAAACTCATTCAGAACAGCACAGCAAATCAGAACTCAGTAGCGATCACAGTGTTCTGATTCATTGCAAGAAAACACTTACATCTCTCCTCTTGGTTGGCTGTCTTACTAATGATAGAATTAACCCTTCGGTTACAAATCGAATGATCCCTGCTCTTTCTCTTCCAACACCTTTAACAAATCTACTTTATCTCTGTGTGTACTTTAGATATTCCAATTGATTAATTCGATTGGCAGGAAGATGGAGAAAGACAACATCACAGAAACAAAAGAATTTTACCTGATCGAGCTTTCTGATGTTCCGGAAGTGCGGATGTCCCTCTTTCTGGTGTTTCTGCTGATCTACTTGATCACTCTGGCAGGGAATGGGGCAATTATCTTGGCAATAGCAACAGAAGTCCAGCTCCAGACCCCCATGTACTTCTTCCTCAGCAATTTATCTTTCCTGGATATTCTTTCCCCAACTGTCACTGTGCCCAAGATGCTCCAGGTCTTCATGTCAGAGGACAAGACAATATCGTTTGCTGGCTGTGTATTACAACTCTTCCTTCTGATTGATTTCGTGGGCACTGAAGTTTTCTTGCTAGCAGTGATGGCATATGACCGCTATGTGGCTATCTGCAGTCCCTTGCACTACACAAACATAATGAGTACACGGCTGTGTATGCAGCTGGCTGCTGGGTCCTGGCTAGCTAGCTTTATCCATGCCTTGGTTCTTACCTCACTGACCTTTACATTAACTTTCTGTGTGCCCAGCAAAGTTAACCAGTATTACTGTGATATTCCCCCACTGGTTGCGATTTCTTGCTCCTCTACCTACATCTTTGAACTGGTCCTTCTTGTTGTGCCTGGTATTTTAGGAGCTGGTGCTTTCCTGGTCACTCTGATCTCTTATGTCTATATCATTTCTGCTATATTGCGCATGCAGTCTGCTGAGGGAAGGAGCAAAGCCTTTTCTACCTGCGGTTCCCACTTGACTGTAGTTTTCCTGTTCTATGGGGCGACCATGGGCACCTATGTACGCCCCACCTCCAGCTATTCCCCCAAACAGGACAGAATTGTTTCTATGTTGTATGTGGTTGTTACTCCCCTGCTAAACCCTTTGATCTACAGCCTGAGAAATAAGCAAGTTAAGAGGGCTCTGGTCAAAGCACTTGGCTTGAAAAGATTTCCGTGAATGGGCTCGGTTCATTTTTTCCTGTTCCTCAGTACTATCAAAATGTGTTGTTTAGCCCATTCAGAAGTATCTCTCAGACTTGGCCCAAATTGCCAACACTGCACACAGGTCTGTTTTTAAGAGAAAATCACTTTTGTATGGTGGTCCACATTCCCTCCATGGCTGTAGCAGTAAGCAGGGACAAAGCAAAAGAAGTTAACCTCTCTTTCTTTTATTTTAAGTGGCTATAAGGCTTTAAGCAGGCCTGACACTTGACAAGTCCTCGTGCTCCCTATTGGGCAGGTGGTGTTGCGGCCTGGCACCATCTCCCCTGCACAATCCTGTGGCAGTGCTGGGTGCAGAACCTAGTCAGATCATAGCCTGCCTGAAAATTGGCCAATCACAGGCGGGCTGCTGTGCAGGACCTCCCTGGGGGAGGGGCAAACTGCACTGGGGGGGATAAATACAGAGCCTGCCCAGGCCTCTTCACGCACTTTGTCGCAGCTGTGTAATTCTACTCCATTGGAAATAGGCTAGTTCTGCTTGTTTTGTGATTTTAGAAGGAAAATGTGAAAACTCACCCCCCCACACTGCCATAGGGAATGCAGCAATGGTCTCTTGCTGTTTTAAATGGCACCACCACCTGTCATGCATAATAATAATAATAATAATAATAATAATAATAATAATAATAATAATTTATTTGTACTCCACCCATCTGGCTGTGTTTCCCCAGCCACTCTGGGCGGCTTCCAACAAAGATTAAAAATACATTAAAATATCACACATTAAAAACTTCCCTGAATGTCAGGTAGTTGTTTATCTATTTGACATCTGATGGGAGGGTGTTCCACAGGGCGGGCGCCACTACCAAGAAGGCCCTCTGCCTGGTTCCCTGTAGCTTTGCTTCTCGCAATGAGGGAACCACCAGAAGGCCCTCGGCGCTGGAGCAGAACGATGGAGGTCATAGAATCATAGAATCATAGAATCATAGAGTTGGAAGAGACCACAAGGGCCATCGAGTCCAACCCCCTGCCAAGCAGGAAACACCATCAGAGCACTCCTGACATATGGTTGTCAAGCCTCTGCTTAAAGACCTCCAAAGAAGGAGACTCCACCACACTCCTTGGCAGCAAATTCCACTGTCGAACAGCTCTTACTGTCAGGAAGTTCTTCCTAATGTTTAGGTGGAATCTTCTTTCTTGTAGTTTGGATCTATTGCTCCATGTCCGCTTCTCTGGAGCAGCAGAAAACAACCTGTCTCCCTCCTCTATGTGACATCCTTTTATATATTTGAACATGGCTATCATATCATCCCTTAACCTCCTCTTCTCCAGGCTACTCGGAGACATCTACCCGGCAAGTTTGCTGATATACAAGAAGTCCGGTACTAGAGGCTGTGCAGGTGCAGTAAGTTATATTACACTCTATATTCTCAGAAGCTGCCTGTTCTTGTGCCACGGATGGCTGTTTTATTGAAAGGCAGTGGGAAAAGTTTGTAGTGAGTCCAATGTTAAACAGGATTTTGATAAAGAGGAGGGATTACTAAAAAAAAGAAAAGCCATGCCCCTTTCCAATTGTCAATGAGTATAGAGAAAAAGTTAATGGTAACTGTTTCCACCCATCCTTTTAAAGTTCACAAACACCTACTGGAGCCTGTTTCTGCCCCCCCCACCCCCATTTAAAGAGCAAAGCTTTGGTGAAATTTATGCAATTCTCCAAAGACTGAAATATCAGTACAGTGGTACCTCAGAAGTCGAACGTAATCCATTCCGGAAGTCCGTTTGACTTCCATAATGTTCGGAAACCAAGGCGCGGCTTCCGATTGGCTGCAGGAAGCTCCTGCAATAATAATGATAATAATGATAATAATGATAATAATGATAATAATAATAATAATAATAATAATAATAATAATAATAATAATAATTTATACCCCGCCCATCCGGCTGAGTTTCCCCAGCTACTCTGGGTGGCTTCCAATCAAGTGTTAAAAACAAAACAGCATTAAATATTAAAAACTTCCCTAAACAGGGCTGCCTTCAGATGTCTTTTAAAGATAGGATAGCTGCTTATTTCCTTCACATCTGAAGGGAGGGCATTCCACAGGGCGGGCACAAACAATCATTATCATCACAAACTTTATTGCACTAGCCAAAGGCCATGGCATCATTCACAAAGGGAACTAAAAGAAAAGCAACAATAACCATAAAAACATCCAGCACTCCAGATACAATAAACCACGATCACATCTCCTAAGAATTATTTGTTGAATACAATAGAATAGCAAGGGGTTCTCAGGTAGAATGTGCCAGCTTAAATGTCCGCATCACCTTTGCAATTGACCACTATTTTATCTAGTTCTTTTCTCCTGATCTTCTTAGCTGCCAACGCATATACAGTGGTACTTCAGGTTACAGGCGCTTCAGGTTACAGTCACCACTAACCCAGAAATAGTACCTCAGGTTAAGAACTTTGTTTCAGGATGAGAACAGAAATCGGGCGGCGGCGGCGGAAGGCCCCATTAGCTAAAGTGGTACCTCAGGTTAAGAACAGTTTCCAGTTAAGAACGGACCTCCAGAACGAATTAAGTTCGTAACCCAAGGTACCACTATAGTGCTACTTTATAAGTTACGGAGTCATCAGTAACTGTAGCCAATTGGAAGCAGCATCGGACGTTCGGCTTCCAAAAAATGTTCGCAAACCGGAACACTCACTTCCGGGTTTGCGGCGTTTGGGAGCCAAAAAGTTCGATTCACAAGGCGTTCACGAACCAAGGTAAAACTGTATACAGTGGTGCCTTGCAAGACGAAAAGAATCCGTTCCGCGAGTCTCTTCGTCTTGCGGTTTTTTTCGTCTTGCGAAGCAAGCCCATTAGCGGATTAGCGCTATTAGCGGTTTAGCGGTTATTAGCGGCTATTAAAGGTTTAAGGGATTAGCGGATTAGCTGCTAAAAGGCTATTAACGGCTTAGCGGGCTTAGTGGATCAGCTGATAAGCGGCTTAGCGATCAGCTGTTAAGCGGCTTAGCGATCAGCTGTTAAGCGGCTTAGCGGCTTGGGAAAGGGGGGGGAGAGGGGAAAAAACCCCGCAGGAACTCGCAAGACATTTTCGTCTTGCAAAGAAAGCCCATAGCAAATTCGTTTTGCGAAGCATCTCCAAAACGGAAAGCCCTTTCGTCTAGCGGGTTTTCCGTCCTTCGGGTATACTGGGCCGAGGCCATTTAGGGCTTTAAAGGTCAACACCAAAACTCTGAATTGTGCTCGGAAATGTACTGTGTAAGTCCACAATTTACACAGGGGTTACGCTCCAGGGACGTTGCCTAAAGCCAAAATTGTGTATAGTCAAACCCCATTGTGTTCAATGGCCGGAAGGATTGCCAAAGGCATTTTTTCTTGGAACCCCATCTGCCTTCCTTCCCCTTTTTATTTTTAAAAATTGCCACACACATAAAACTGAATGTGGACAAGTTAAATGCACATAAATTATGGGATTGCTGTACTCATTTTTAAAATGAGACTGTTTCCCTTTTAACCTTTTAGGTACTAATTTGGATAATTTATTTTTGTTCTGTTCATAGAATCATAGAATCATAGAGTTGGAAGAGACCACAAGGGCCATCGAGTCCAACCCCCTGCCAAGCAGGAAACACCATCAGAGCACTCCTGACATATGGTTGTCAAGCCTCTGCTTAAAGACCTCCAAAGAAGGAGACTCCACCACACTCCTTGGCAGCAAATTCCACTGTCGAACAGCTCTTACTGTCAGGAAGTTCTTCCTAATGTTTAGGTGGAATCTTCTTTGTGGTCAACCAAGACTCCTAGATCCTTTTCACATGTACTGCTCTCAAGCCAGGTGTGACCCATCTTGTATTCGTGCCTCTCATTTTTTTTGCCCAAGTGCAATACTTTACATTTCTCCCTGTTAAAATTCATCTTGTTTGTTTTGGCCCAGTTCTCTAATCTGTCAAGTGTGATCCTGTCCTCTGGGGTGTTAGCCACTCCTCCCAGTTTGGTGTCATCTGCAAATTTGATCAGGATGCCCTTGAGTCCATCATCCAAGTCGTTGATAAAGATGTTGAATAAGACCGGGCCCAAGACAGAACCCTGTGGCACCCCACTAGTCACTCTTCTCCAGGATGAAGAGGAACCATTGATGAGCACCCTTTGGGTTGAGTCAGTCAGCCAGTTACAAATCCACTGAGTGGTAGCATAGTCAAGACCGCATTTTACCAGCTTCTTTACAAGAATATCATGGAGCACCTTGTCAAATGCCTTGCTGAAATCAAGGTAGATTTGTTGTTCTCCCCTTGCTTGCCTCAGTGTGTGTGTGTGTGTGTATTTTGCTTTCTCAGAGAATTGACCAGCACTTTTGTTGTTTATTCTTTTTTTCTGGAGGGGGAGGGACTAATAACTATGTTCCCTACCAGACCCCCACTTCATCTCTGAGGAGTGCGTAAGGGTTGGGGGGGGGGAGACAGAAAGAGAGGAGAGAGAGCCCTTGTTAGGATAAAACAAGATTGCTCCATCT
This sequence comes from Podarcis tiliguerta, assembly GCF_965153285.1. Classification (NCBI taxonomy): domain Eukaryota; kingdom Metazoa; phylum Chordata; class Lepidosauria; order Squamata; family Lacertidae; genus Podarcis; species Podarcis tiliguerta. Next base: position 54,279,816 of record NC_139534.1, read on the forward strand.
ACCATGTGACAGCCCTTTAAATATTTAAAGATGGCTATCATATCTCCTCTCAGCCTCCTCTTTACAAGGCTAAACATACCCAATTCCCTCAACTGTTCCTCCAAATGCTTGGTTTGCAGACCCTTGATCATCGTGGTCGCCCTCCTTTACACATATTCCAGTTTGTCAATATCCTTCTTAAATTGTGCTGCCCAGAACTGGACACAGTATCCCAGGTGTGGTTTGACCAAGGCAGAGCAGAGGGGGACTATTACGTCCCTTGATTGGGACACTCATTGGCTAAAAACATTGAAAGGTGGGAATGGGCTATTTTTTAAATAATAATAAAAAAAGCTCAGAGTATTAGCCCTCAGATAGGCATGGGCCCTAGTGCAATGACTTAAATTGTACCATTATAATCTGACCATGATTATGCTGTTTTTGCTTAGGAAGGGAAGAATGGGAAAGGAGGGCTAGTAAACCCCATTTCACACAAGACCCATAGTCAAAGAGTTTTGACTCCAACTTAAACACTTTTAGAACAGATAGTCATTGTGTACTCTGAAGCATCAGTGAATGCAGGTGTAATATGAGTAGAAAAGGATGTGATAGACATTACTGACTTCAGTGGTTTGGCACCTGAAGCCCTCTTGTCCAGCAGGAAATTTGAGCAGGTCAGGACAGTATGTGCAGCATCCTATGGAACACCCATGGCTAGTAAACAGAGGGGAGAAGTCATCTCCATGACTAGTGATGGGGGAGAAATACAATTCAGTTTGCATTCAAAGGCGAACCCATCTAATTTGCACTTTCTGAAACAATGAAACACACTGATGTATCGAAATTTGCATTTCTCTGAATTTTGCAGTGCAGTTACGTGATGTGTACAAAAATGCATAGATTAGGGGAAAGTATGCCTACAAATGCATCACTACTGAAAACATCATACAAAAATCCATGAGAGAAAATAGATTTTCAAATATGTGTAAATCAGATACGGGGAAATTCAAACTAGAATGCTGCAGAATTTTCATGAGGACTTTAAAAAATACAAACTGATGTAGAAATGTGGACAACTGGAAATATGAGAAACTTAAATTGGCAGATTTGCTCATCTATATCCAAGGTACATCCCATAGGGGCTTGAATGACCAGTTGGCTGGCCATCCTGCCATTCCAAAGGTGACAGCTGCCTTTCACCAGAAAATCCAATAGATGGATAACCACTTGTGGTGGTGGAGGCAGTACAGATGGTCATCCTTTTCCCAGAATGTGTCATTCATTAAGAGTGCAGGAACAACATAATCAGAGACATTTGGCCACAAGTGGCCATTGTAAGGGAAGTTGCTGTTGCTAGAAAGGAGGGAGGAGGAGCCCAGTTTGGAGCAATGCCGTTGTTAAGACTTGTTGCATTCTTTTGTCTCTTGCTATTAGTATTGAATAAAACTCATTAAAAAGGACTTTGCCTTGTTTCCCCTGCTCTTGCTGCCACTGGGGGAGAAATAGCTTTCCCGTAGCCTTGACAATTCCCTTCCAAGGGAAGCCAACATGGTGCCCTCTCAAAGTTGTGGTTTATATCACCCCTGAGCATTGGTTGATGGGATCTGGAGGGCACCCCAGGTCTTTATCACTAAACACAGCTCTGAAATGGTAATCAGCGTAGCATTTATCTCAGGGTCACAGAATCATAAAATTGTAGAGTTGGTCAACTGTAATACTACTATTTTTTAAACACAGGACCAGGGTTGCACTTTATTTAAACCATACTATGGAAACAATTTCTTCCCATCACTCTCTTCAAGGCCCCCTTCACTTCTTTGTTCCTCAAGCTGTAGATCAGAGGGTTCAGCATAGGGATAACAACAGCATAAAAAACTGACACCACTTTGTCATAGTTCAGAGAATGAGCCGAGCTGGGTTGAAGATACATGAAGAAGAGGGTGCCATAGAAAATGATCACAGCTGTCATGTGTGAGGCGCATGTGGAGAAGCCTCTTTGACTCCCACCTGCAGAGTGTTTCCCAAAGATGGCGGTCAGAATGTAGACATAGGAGACGATGATTGCCGAGAGGGAACTGCATAAGTTGATAGCAGATAGAGCTAAAAGCTGGATTTCCTTCGGTCGAGTGTCAGAGCAGGACAAAGCAAGAAGCGGTGGGTCATTGCAGTAGAAATGATTGATGACATTTGATCTGCAGAAGGACATCTGAAAAGTCAAGGCTGTTTGAACCACTGAACTCGCAAAGCCATAGATATATACACCGGCCACTGCCGCAGTGCAGAACTTCTTAGACATAACTAGGTAATAAAGCAATGGGTTGCAGATGGCCACATAGCGATCATATGCCATCACAGACAGTAGGAAGAATTCAGTCATCACTAGACCATCAAACATGTAAAACTGTGCTGCACACCCAGCAAAGGAAATGGTTTTCCTTTCAGCTAAAAGGTCCCATATGGCTTTTGGAGTAACCGCAGAAGAGTAGCTGGCATCCAGGAAAGCCAAGTGACTGAGAAAGAAGTACATTGGGGTTTGTAGCTGTTGATCCATCCTGATCAAGATGATCATCCCTAGATTTGCACCCAGAGTGATGGTGTAAATCACCAGGAATGTGATAAAGAGGATAGCTTGCAATTCTGGATGATCTGTGAATCCTGAGAATATGAACACAGTCACTTGGGTTTGATTTTTTGCGGTCATTTATTCTAGGTCTTTCCACCTGCCAGGGAGAGGTAAAAATGGAAACTTGAAAGGAAGAAAATAGCTAGACTCGAAGATTTATTTGCAGCACAAATTGCAAATTTGATCAACTGGAGCTAACCAGCTTCCAAATTCAAAAGTACATTTCAAACATACAGGATAGAAAAGGATGTGAAATGGACATCATAGCTTAATTTCTGCTGTCACTGTGCAATGAATCAAAGAGTTGATCTCTGTGCTTGCTTTTCAGCAACTCTAAAAGTACTCTTTTAAAATCTTTAGTTAGAAGGATAACATTAGAAGCAGTGTGAGCTGGGAGGGAGTCTGATTCCACTTTGCATTATCTTTCTTATTGCGGCAGAGCTGCAGAAGAGTTCTACATAGCACTGTTACTCTGAAGGTGATGGTGGGACTTTTTCAATGTTGTCATAATCATGACAAATGTGGATCAATAATCAAGCTGTTGTGCATATTCTAATTCTGGAAAAATACATTTGATCTAATGACAGTGAAAAAACCCTCTCCCATTTCTAATTTTATTTTCACCTACTTTCATTTCATTTTTACTATCCTCCCTTCATTAAACGATACTTTACAATTTGGGCTGATAGGTCTTGCATTATCTCCCTTTTCTTTAACCCCCTTTCTTTTGCTTATCTTTTTCTTGCTCAGGTGTTTTGGAAGCCTGCTTTTTTCTTTTTTTTTTAAAAAAAACTGGGTTTTGAGTGTGCATGGTGCTTTATAAATTGATTATAAAGCTATTACTATAAAAAGACTGCAATGCAATTTGGACCACTTGAATTTCTTTAAGCTGCAAACTGTTGTGAATACTGAGTCTTACTGACTTCAAAGGGAACTATCTCTATGAATTTTCCAATTTGCTGTGAGAAATAAGCTGTGAACATAGTAAAAGCCCCTTCAAACTTCAGCCTTCCACCCAGAGGTTGATAATCGATCCAATGCCTGAGCCAAAGTCTACCTATATCTGTATTCAATAAAGGTGTGGCCACCTTTCCAATCCCAAAAGGTTGTCGTGTCAAGTTTGTTCCAAATATCTGTGCTCAATGTCTTTGTCCACAGGGGTGGGGGGTGCTGTGGCTGGATCTGCAATAAACTTTTTATTTCTCATGGAAAATGTGGATAATATCAGTGGGAGTCAAATGGCATCTTTGGGGGTAAATACTAGCAGATCGGAGAGGATTTCCACGGGAAAATAGTGCCTAGAGAAAAGGCCAACTCACCTTCTTCCCATGGTCCTGGAAACACACGCATGGTAAATACATTGTCTACCATGGATCTTACTCCAGCTTAGGTTCTAGAGCTTTGAAATGCAAAACTACATAATATATCACCCTAGTATTAACACTACTGTTAAATTACTCCAACTGTGTACATTTACCCCATACAAAAGCTCCTCATATATGCAGCTCACCAAACAGACATAGTACTTCTGTTGAAATATTTTTCATAATTTGCAAAAGATGGAAGTAAACACAAAGTTAATTACTATTGATGACAGAGAAGAACAGTAGGAACCTTTAATTCCTAATCACTGGCTGTCACAGAGTTATTACCCAAGACCCACCTGATCTAAGTAATGCAAGTTACAGCAGAAAAACCAGGTAGGGTAGAATTAATAGAATGGGGTATTTATAATATCTGCTTTAGATAATCTCTTGAGTACTTTATGCCTTGAACGTCTCAGTACTCAATTAAAGGCACACAGCAATTAAAATGAATGCACAGGGCACCATAGTTTACTTTTCTCCACTCCCTTGGGGTTTCCAGTTTATTATATTCTCTTACCTTATATTTGGATCGAACGATATGTTACACATGAATGTATGTCTCAGAACCTTGACATCTGTTTCATTTATGGCAGGGATGGAGAACCTACGCCCTGCCAGCTGTTTTTTCACTCCAGTTCCCATCAGCTCCACCCAGTATGACCAATGGCTAGGGCTGGTCCGCCCATAAGGTGGGCTGAAGCAGCCACCTTGGGCAGCAGAATCCCATGAGGCAGCACCTATGCAGACAATTCGCCCATCCCGCTATTCTGGTGAGGTCTTGTGGAATTGCGTGCCGAGGCCCCGTGACCCACAGTTCCCTCTGAAAACAAGGGAAAGTTGGGTGTTGTGTCTGAAAAAAGAATGTGACATATTGAGAAATGTTCAGTAGCTAGTGAAAGAGAATGGATAGGATCTTGAGCAACAACGTCAATGGAAGGAATCACAATGAAATAACACTGTGACACAGAAATGCTCTGACTTCCTTGAAGTGATTATCACGTTGTAGAAGGTGGTCATAACTGATTCATTGTAACTCAGTTTAAGGATAAGGTCGTCATTATTAAGAAGATATGCATAAAGATACTAGCATCCCAGATGGGGTCAGACTAAGGAAAGGGATCTAACTTTCTTTGTTCATGTAACACAACTATGTAGTTGAGGGAAGAACTGTAATTCTACTGGATTATTGAAAATGGTTTATTTTAAAGTTAGTGCAACTTTTTATATTGGATCAGATTGTTACTATTAATGTTTGAATATATATAAAAATAAAAAATTGTCCAGTAGCACCTTAGAGACCAATTAAGTTTGTTCTTGGTATTAGCTTTCGTGTGCATGATACCAAGAACAAACTTAGTTGGTCTCTAAGGTGCTACTGGACAATTTTTTATTTTTATATATATTTTGACTGTGTCAGACCAACACGGCTACCTAACTGAATCTATTAATATTTGATTTTGATTTTGATTTTTACGTGTGTTGGAAGCCACCCAGAGTGGTGGGGGCAACCCAGCTGGATGGATGGGGTATAAATAAAATTATTATTATTATTATTATTATTATTATTATTATTATTATTAGTCAATAGTAGAGGATCTGCTTTGCATGCAGAAGGTCCCAGGTTCAGTGTCTCCAGGTAGGGCAGGGAGAGCTATGTCTGAAACCCTGGAGAGCTATCACCAGTTAAAGTAGAGAATAGCGAGCAAGTTGAACCAATGGTCTGGAACAGTGTAATGCATCTATGTAATCTTACCTTGGTTTAAATTGTTCAGTCTTGGGGTGCGACATTGGTTACCATCATTTCCCTCAATGCTTTTGGAAGGAGGATGTTCTTTCATTTTTGTTGTGGCTTTTCTAATGGCCTCTTTCACCTCTTTGTTTCTCAAACTATAGATTAGGGGGTTGAGCATGGGTATCACTAATGTGTAAACTACAGAAACCACCATATTACCATCTAGTCCAGATTTCAAGTTGGGATGTATATACATAAAGGTTCCCGTTCCATAAAGCAGAGCCACTGAGGTCAAGTGAGAAGCACAAGTGGAGAAGGCCTTGTGTCTGCCCTTGATAGAGTGTATTTTCAGGATGGCAGATAAAATGCAGAAGTAGGAGATAATAATGGCTGAAAGAGAGGTCATAGCAACTGCTCCAGATGCAAAGACTGACAGTGACTCTGAAAGGAAGGTTTCAGAGCAGGAAAGCTTCAGAAGTTTAGGGATATCGCAGAAGAAATGTTTGATGATGTTGTGTCCACAGTAGGATAATCTGAATATACATACTGTCTGCAGTGCTGAGTTGGCAAAACCAGCTGCATACGATCCTACAACCAGGCAGCTGCACACTCTTTGGGACATGACAGCAGAGTACAGAAGTGGGTTACAAATAGCCATGTAGCGGTCAAATGCCATCACAGCCAAAAGGAAACACTCGGTACTCACAAAGGCAGCAAATGAGCACAGCTGAGCAGCACAGCCAGCATAAGAGATGGTTTTATCACCCACCAAGTAGCTCACCAGCATCTTGGGGGCTATAGCAGAGGTATAGCAGAGGTCTGTGAATGATAAGTGGCAGAGGAAGAAGTACATGGGAGTGTGCAGGTGGGAGTAAGTCCTGATCAGCACAATCAGGCTGAGGCTTCCAGTCACAGTGATAACATAGATGGCTAGAAATAGCAAGAAGAGGGCAATCTGCACCTTTGGGTCATCAGTGAATCCCAGCAAGATGAATTCCGTCACCCTGCTGTGATTATTCTGCTTGTCCATCTTTTCAGCATCAAGAACCTGGAGAGCAAAGATGGCAATTGAAGAAAGCAAGTAAATAAAGCTGAATAATACCAACCTATCTAATATGTACATGTTATGCTAATTTGTTGCTGTGTCAGTGCTCTGACTGTGTTCCAGGGATGTGTATCTAAGCAGTAAATACTTGGCCTCCTTGTTTTGTTTGGCCCCAGTTACAAAAGCTGAGGCTGCTGAGGAGACTCTTGGACTGGGATATTGTTTAGTGGGGGTTGGGAGGGTTTTTTTTGCTGTTATTCATATTAATTTTTGTATTTTTTATTTTAGATATTCTAATGATTTATGTGGAAATTGCATATTTTAGTTGTGCACTTTTAAACGTTTTATTTACTGTTCAAGACTACTTTGTTATGTTTGTAATCATGACCCCCCCCCCAATGCTGTAAGCCACATTGAACATGGTTTTAACTATGGAAAGGTGGTGTATGTAATGCATGCCTGTATGTTTTGGCCATTTTGCTAGTAGTGAGAAGCCTCGTGGAAGAGATTTTTTTTTTTATACATGAGAACTAGCATCACATAAAGCAGAGATGGAGAGCAGGAATGGAGGCTACGAGATGCTTTTGGACTACATCTCTCATAATCCTTGAGCATAAGTCATGCTGGCTGTAGCTGATGGGAGGTGGAGTAGAAGAATATTTTCAGGGTGACAGGTAAGGATGGGGGAGGATTTTGGTTGGTTCCAGAATTTTGGACAAAACTCCATGGTCTACATTTGATGGGCTGGATGGGAACATAGACATGCAGATTAGATTGCATGTCTACAGACCTTTCTAATCCTGATCTGCTCATTCCTAGTTTTTTTCTTTTCTTTTATGGCATTGCCCAAGGGCTTACAGGCTCTTTTAAAAAACATTTTCCCACTGCTTGGCAGTGATAAGGTTTCTAAGAACATTTTACATGGGGAGGGTGTGTGTGTACTGGGAAGGGGATCAAGTAAAGAAGAGTTCTGGGATGATGTTGTTTTATTTCTGGAAACTCAAATAAAGAAGGAAGCCTCGCCTCAATGCCACAAAACATTCAGTACTGACTAATGCACAATAATCACCACCTTCTGGTTCTATATTTTGAATCACCAATTCAGCTTAGACTTAGGGTGGGATAAGAATCTTTTTCTTTTAAATCACCCTGGTTGTGAGTATAAGAAAAGGGAGGAAAGAATGCTGAAGGGTAATTAGCCCCCGTCAAACTGGTGAACAAGACAGTGTTCTTTAAAAGGCACAGTTATCACTGAAGTTACCCTGCCCCACCCTCCCTATTATTAACTCCCCCAAGTGGCATTTACTGATACTGATTTTCATTATGCTATTCAATAAAGCTTCAGGACAGCTTCCAGAAAACAAAACACAAAAAGGCTTCAATTTGAAATTAATGTAACAATAACAGAGTTCTCCCTATCCTAAAGTTACATGAGTAAAATCCTCCCATCCCATTTTTGTCCCAATAGCAGCTTAAGAGAAGAGGAAGAAGAGTTTGGATTTGATATCCCGCTTTATCACTCCCCTTCAGGAGTCTCAAAGCGGTTAGCATTCTCCTTTCCCTTCCTCCCCCACAGCAAACACTCTGTCAGGTGAGGAGCTGAGAGACTTCAGAGAAGTGTGACTAGCCCAAGGTCACCCAGCAGCTGCATGTGGAGGAGCAGGGACGTGAACCCGGTTCACCAGATTACGAGTCCACCGCTCTTAACCACTACACCACACTGGCTCTCCATACTGTACTTAACCACTACACTACACCACACCACCTTAACACTCAAGGATATCTCAGGATCAATTAAAAAAGCAGGCACACAATTTTAAAAGCTTGCCTTTTCCGCTGCAGATGCATGCAAGGGGTTGTAAAACAGCCCCCATCAAATTAATGTGGAAACATTACATGTCTGAGAACTTTATAGAATCCATCCTACTAACCTCTTCACTGCTTCCTCTTCTTTCAGTATGGAAAATAGTGAGATTTAGGGCTTACCTTTTGCCCCATGCTTTCTAGGCACAGGTCCAAGCTTTCTTGGTCTGTGTCCGAGCACTTTTTGTTTTTGTTTCTGTGACTTTCCCCAGGAAAATCCAATATTTATCGCTGAATCAGAGCTATGACATTTTGGGTTTTCTGTGGATTCCTGTTTGCTCCAATTCAGTGGTAAACAGTTTTTCAAGGAGAAAGAGGCAGGCCAAAAATTAAACAAAGAGCTGGGATACAGACCCAGAAAGCCGGAACCTGTCCTTAGAAATGCAGAGCAGAGGTCAGTGTGGACGAGCCTTATGTCTGAAGGCAGGCCTTCTGCAAGTTTACTCAGAAGTAAAGTAAAGCAGAAGCACTGGAAACTACCTTTAGGGATGGAACCTTCTGAACAACTTGATGCTGAAGTTATCCACATGAGTCTTTCTTCCTTTTCTCGCTCCTTTGCTCTTGTCAAGAAGGAAGAAGGTATTCCTTTCCTCCGGTTCCACTAAAAATACGAACATTTCTTGGGTATTATATGCATATGCACTCCAGGTTCCCTAAAGTAACCAGCATGTAAACAGAGGCATACAAAAAAGCCTGTAACTGTATAAAAATTCTTACATATTAATAGTTAAAATATAGTACCACATTGGGCTTGACTCTTTTACACATATAACATGCTCCCCCCTCTGTAATTTTGTTTAGAATTTTGAATATAATCAGTTGTGCAATTTTTTTTAAAGTGACAATGCAGCAGTGGCTTGGTTGTAAGAGAATACCTGATGTAAGAAGTAATCCAGTATGGCCAGAAGTGCCAAATTCCATTGATAAATAGGTTTCAAACAGATTTCCTCTCTATCTCTAACTACTTTATACTGATTCAGACCAGTGATCCATCTAGGTCAGTTTGGCCTACACTGACAAACAGTGTGTCTCCAACATTTCACAGCCTGACCTGGAGATTCAAGAGAAAGGACCTGGGGCCCTTTGGGTGCAATGCCTATGCTCATCCACCAGGCTATGAGCTTCTTCAGTTGGGCTATTCTCTGTCATCCCACCCCTCTATTTGTTAGTGAAACACATTATACTTAGGGAATAATTTTGAACTTACTGTATGGAAAGTGTGGAAGAGGGCAAGAGAACACAAACTTTTCAAAGCCTTCTGATTTAATGATCTGTATGCAAGACTTGATTCTCTAATTTTATACATGGAAAATTAATATATTATGGTTGTGTTAAAAACACACACCACACTACGATATCCTGTGGGTAAAGGCAGAGTTCATATTTACTCTAATGAATCCCAGGTGCACAGTACATACCACACAGCAATAGTTCAGTCCTGAAGTTGCAGAGACCTGCACCCCAGAGATTGTTTGCAAATGGCAATCAGGTGCACCAAGAGTTCACAAGATGGAAAATGATTAAACGGAAGCAGAAGAAAAACAAATGGAACGAATTTCTGATTGCACCATGTAGGGTATTTCCATGCTAAACTGGAGCAGAGTTGTCATTTTAACACCCGTCCCCCTTCCTTGACACTGCATCTCATTTTTCTAACATCCCTATTTTGAACATCAGTGTCTTCAAAGGAACCCCAATGCATGGCTGTATAGGTGCGTCAATCACACACAGAGCCTCTACTTGCAAGCAGGTGCTGGTGCTGGTGCTGGGATTCCATGGCAGACAAGCACACTGAACACACAGATGTCACAGGAAGGAGATGCAAGGCCAGATTCAGCAGAGATAAAAGCATGTCCCCAACCTTGCTTCAGCATGGAAATGTCTAACATGTTAATAATACATGCACAGTACAGTCAAACCTCTGCTTGTGATTCAAGGACCCGTCCCCCGCGCGAGAGGTATTGGCTTAGACATTGGACAACAGCAAATTTTGACTCCACCCACTCAAGAGAGGGGTGAGTCTGACGAGGGTTAACCACCAGTAGGGGGGGCCTGTTGATGCAAGTACAACTATAAGCTCTCCCCTGATGTCACCGGGGGTCGTGCCATGGCCCCTAGCCACACAGGGCATCGGACAGGTTCCACGACCGCCGGATTCCTTTAACGGAATACCCATAAGTGAAGGGGTAGGCGATGGCCACACCTTGCCCTTCCATACACCAACAACACATCCCAATGCCTAACCGCCAAATACCAAGAAAGTTGTGGCGATTGCAACGAGGTAGGCGAAAAAAACCAAGAAGCCGGTGCCAATTTGCCAATTGGAAAAAACTCCTACCAGCCCCCCTGGGCAACCAGGGCAACCAACCAAAGGTCCATAGCAAGGTCCAGCGAGCAGCTACGCACTAAAGGGAGTGGTGGGTGGGTGACTCATGGAAATCAGCAGCACAATGGAGGGGAGAGCTGGCGCGGCTGCATTTGAGCGGCTAAACCACGCCCCCGAGCTGCCACCCGATTGGGTGCCCTTCTGGGAGGCGTGGCGCGCCAGCGACAATAGCAGGGCAGGGGCCGGATCGCCCCTTGCGTAACGTGGGAATCGGTTCCTGCTCACAATCCCTCCCCTCCGGAAGGAGGAGAGGCTTTACCAATGCCTCTTCTTACGGTCATTCCAAGTCGCGACCGAGGCAAACCCGGAAGTAACCGGTGAGTTTGCCGCTATTCGCGCATGCGTAGGAGCGACGATCGCTGTTTGTACATGCACAGAAGTGGGTAATCGCCGCCTGCGCCTGTGCACGACACCTTTCCCAGCGACCCATTTTGACCTCCGGACGGACCTCCAGAATGGATTATGGTCGCAAATAGAGGTTTCCCTGTAATCATCTAGTAATGATCTGAAAATGAAGAATAATGTTGCAATCCTATATAATCACATTTCCAGGAGAAAGCTATAAAATACATTTGTGAATTTATGATCCCAGGACAGCAAACCTGTGTTGAATACTAACAACAACCCCCTGCATTGCAGGGAGTTGGACTAGATGGCCCTTGGGGTCCCTTCCAACTCTACCATTCTATGATTCTAACAACAACAACAACAACAACAACAACAACAACAACATATTTATATTTATTTATTAGATTTCTCACCCACTCTTCATCATAAGGTTCCAGAGTAAACAATAGTTTAAAATGGAATAAAACCAACCATCAATACCAAGGAAAAACTGATACATTCATTTACCCTTTTCAGGAGGCTCCTAATAATACGGTTCAGCTTTCAGAGGCTATAACAAAAAGCTGCATCTTCAGCACTGGGTTGGGTGAATCTGTCAGTTTTAATTCCCCTCCATTTTTCATTTGTTGACTCTTAAGTTCAGTTCTCAACATGTCCATGGATTTGCATTTTTAAAAATACTCCTCATGAAAATTCATCTGCATGTTTGTGTGAATTACTATTAATATTCATATTTTTGCCTTCAGTTGTGACCAAGATTTACATTTCGCAAAGCAATTTTCACTAAAATGTCATTTTTATGCACAGTTCACACTAGTATATGCAATTTGTACAATTACTTGGCTGTAGAACAACATCACAAAATTCAGAAAAGTGAAAAATTCAAAAGATTGCTGTGTTTCAGTTCTTATTATCTTATCTTATCTTATTATTATTACTGATTTATTAATCACATTTCAAATACCTCCCTCAAGGTGATGCACAATAAAGAGGGACCCTGTTTAATTCAAAGTATGTCTGGTTCCAACCTTGCCATTATTTTACATCTGGCTCCAGTAGTTCAGCCTCAGGGTTAAAGGAAAAAGGAAAGTAGATCCTGCAAGCCCAAATCACTTTTCATTTGGCTCATTTGCATTGCCAGTAAAAGGTAAAGGACCCCTTACTGTTAAGTCCAGTCACGGACGACTCTGGGGTTGCAGCGCTCATCTCACTTTACTGGCCAAAGGGAGCCGGCGTTTGTCTGCAGACAGTTTTTCCGGGTTATGTGTCCAGCATGACTAAGCTGCTTCTGGCACAACCGAACACCGAAACCAGAGCAGTACACGGAAACGCCATTTACCTTCCTGCCGGAGCAGTACCTATTTATCTGCTTGCACTTTGACATGCTTTCGAACTGCTAGGTTGGCAGGAGCTGGGACCGAGCAACGGGAGCTCACCGCTTTGCAGGGATTCGAACTGCCGACGTTCCGAACGGGAAGCCCTAGGCTCAGTGGTTTAGATGGTAAAAGAAGAAGTATCATTGCTTAGGAACAACATTCCAGTTTAATAGGGACAATTATACACAATCCATTCTGTCATTAAAAGGTGAAAATGCACATACGTAGGATTTCCATATTATATTCTGTATGAATCACAGCAATTCTCACAGTACAAATCACTGTGTACTGCTTCATTAAGTTAATATTCATCACTCAAGGACAAATACTGATGAACTGGATAGGCAAGCTGTACTATAGAAATGTATTATGCTATTCAGGGCCAAGCTACATATAACGTTAAATGTGTGGACTGGCATTCCATGTATTTTGGAAAACTGTAAACAGCAGTCATTGGGGGATGTGATCAGGACTGGAACCAGAGAATGTGGGTGAGGGGATTTAGTTTTCTTCCAACAGTAAAATGCTCTCAAGCTACCCTCTCATGTTAAGTAGCAGGCCCTGCTGAATCAACTGCATCCTCCAACAGAGCTTGGATGTCCATTAACAAAATGTCAAAATGCCTTCTGTTCACAGTTTCCGACAATGGAATGAATGCGCTAGTAATTTCTTTATGGCTATTTTAACTTCCCTGTTTCTTAAGGTATAAATCACAGGGTTCAGTAGAGGGGTTAGAAAGACATAAGTCACTGAGATCAATGTTTCCTGATCTAGCGATGAGGAAGACTTGGGTCTCAAATACACAAAGGATGCACACCCAAAGTGTGTTATCACCACTGTGAGGTGGGAGGCACATGTGGAGAAGGCTTTCTGCCTTCCTACACTGGAGGGGATCCTTAGGATGGCAGAAATGATGTAAAGGTATGAGACAAACATCACCATGACGGTGCCCAGCAAAACAATGGCACTGAAAATAATGATTGCAATGTTAGTCAAATGCAAAACTGATTTATCAATGCAAGCCAGCCTCAGCACAGGTAGGAAATCACAAAAGAAATGCCTGATTCCATTTGGCCCACAGAAGGGCAACCTGAAAATGAGAGTATTAATACTCAGTGATATGATACATCCAATTGTACACGAAGCAGCTACCATTTGGGTACAAACCCTTTTGTTCATCAGTATATGGTACTGAAGTGGGCAGCATATTGCTACATACCGATCGTAAGCCATAGAAACAAGCAGGAGACAGTTGCTTGCAGAGAAGCCAAAGAAACAAAATTGCTGCATGGCACACCCGACAAAGGAAATGGATTGACTGCCTGTCACCAGGGTCACCAGCAACTTGGGGATGGTGGCAAATGTGCTGCAGGTTTCTGATGCGGAGAATGCAAAGAGTAGAAAGTACATGGGGCTGTGTAAAGTCCGGTCGAACAGGATGACAGACATGATGGTGAGGTTGAAGACCAGGATCGTGCCATATATAAGAGAGAAACCTAGGAAGAGTAGAGTTGGTTTCCTTCCAAAGACAGAAAAGCCCAGCAAGAGAAATTCAGTCACTGAGCTGTCATTTCCCTTATTCATGTTACCAATAATGTTATCTGACCTGTAAGGAAAAAGGAAGTGAAGTCTTACTAGTTTTAAAAAATCTTTCTGATCCAACCCTTGGCATTAACTCTGCCTCGAGGTTTTGAAATACATTGGAATTACTGCAAATGTATGGCTGGACAAATCTATCTATATCAGTTTCTCATTTTTTGAATCTTCACCAAGCGTTTTTTTATAAATTTATAAGCAGTTTAGTATCCATTTGTTCCTAATATGCACAAATCTGTAGGCAAAGTTGCCAAATATAATTAATCTATATATGTTGTCTTTCATGTATATATGGATATTTATGAGCACCTTTCATGAGAAAGTTCAAAGAAGTGGAAATTTTGAAGGACAGGTATGTTTTGGCCTGTGCATTGCTTTAACAATAGCAAACTATGTCGTTTCGCATTCAAGTGTGAAGAAGCCCAAATTTCTCCCTCGTCTCCTGCAGTGAACCATCCCCTGTCACCTATTTTCTGGCTGAGTAGCACTTTGAAAAGAAATGATCTCTGTCTTCTTAGACTTTCTTACATAACACAGGTAAAAAAGATGCTTCGTCTAATCCTAACAGATGGTATAGGACTGAAGAAACCCTCCAATACAAGCAGATTTTCTGACTTGTTCCTCATGTAGCTTCTGTTACTCTCTTAGGCTTTAAGAGCAACTCCGTTCCTGGTGCATTTTTAAAATGAGCACTGAAACTAAATGGAGACTAGCTTGAATGCATGAAGAGATGGATGCTACCATCTCCTGTATCTTACCTCCAGCTAGAATAACGCAGCTCTGCAGTTGTGGGAGACCCCACTTTGATACTATGCAATTAATATAAGCACTGGTTCACCACTTGGGAACATATTCTCCAGATAATACAGAGTATGCAAAACTTAGATAGAATAATTCCGCTCTGGAGTTAGATGATAAAGGAGAAGGGTTTGGTCAATAAAGCTGAGTATTGATATAAATGTTTTGAATTTATTTCTTCTTTAAAATTATGTTTATTCCCCAAGTTTATGACATTTTAAAAAGAAAAAATGCAAAAATATAATGTGTCATGTTATTTAGACTGAAACGGTGTGTCTTTTTATAGATCCTAAACAGTAATAAATTTTGCTTTCTCACCTAAGTTGTAGAGAGATAAATTGTCTTTCTTTTCAATTGCCCATGTGGTTAAAAACTAGGGCCGTGCACAGTACTCATAATTTGGCCCTGGCCCAATTTGGCAATCTTGATTTTTTAAACCATTGTTTTAGAAACTGCTTTGAGGGTTGTTTTTGTTTTTTTTTTTACTTTGAAACATTAGATACATTTTGTGAAATAAATAATTTCAAGAATCATGATTAGGCTGCAGTCTGCATGAGATTGATCTGAACCCAAGGCAACCTGGACCCTAAATTTAATCAGGAGTTTTATAAAGGCTGTAATTAAAAACATAACAGTTTAAGCTCTAATTCAGCAGTTCTCAACCTGTGGGTCCCCAGATGTTGCTGGACTACAACTCCCATCATCCCTGAGCTCTGGCCTTGCTAGGTAGGGGTGATGGGAGTTGTAGACAAACAACATCTGGGGACCCATAGGTTGAAAAAGGCTGCTCTAATTGAACATGTGGTCAGTGTGTCTTCCTGCCCCACCTGAGAAGGTGTAATCAGGGTTATACAACTCAGTGTGGTTGGTGACCTTGTCTCACTTCCCCCTCCTAGCCCAGGTTCAACCAGGGTATTAAGCCCTAATGAAACATGTGGTTGGCAATATGTAGTGGGGGGAAAGGGAGACAATGGAGGTGGGATTGTCTGACTACATCATCTCCTTCCCACTCTCCTCATCACCTGACTGCCTCTCCATTTTGACAAACACTGGATTGCTCCAGGTGGGATTGACCTAAGAGAATCATGGGCTGCCTTGACTCACTCAGCCGAAATGAGTTTGGGATCAAGGATTTGCTCTGAGCACAGGATGAATAAAAGCCACAACCATCTCCTGTATTTGCTCCTGTATTTGCTCTGAGCACAGGATGAATAAAAGCCACAACCATCTCCTGTATTTGCAAATTTCATGGAGTGAGTGCTGTTGCAGCAAAAGAACACCTGTACACATTTGGTTCCACCTTACATTGTCTTACCAGTTTTGTGGTCAGGCCACAAAACTTTTGGGTTTCACTAAGCCTGCTAACAGCGAACATCTGAATGTTAAAATTATAAGCCACTCTATATAAAGTACAAGGAGGGTTCTAAAATGTACAGTGAAAAATGGGTTGAGTAAGTATGTCCAAGGTCTGTGGTAGGATGAGAGATTGTAGGATGCTAGCGTGGGAGAAGGCGAATGGGTAAAGGATGAATGGTTAAGTTGACATATATCTTACCACACAGGAAATGCTCTCATAGACTCTTTGAATTCTGCCCTGTAAACCATTACTAAATAAAGTCTGAATGAATGGGAATTTTGTTGGAGCCTCCATATTTGAATCCCCAAGGGAAGCTTTGAAGGTGTGTATTGGGTCTCAAAGGATCTTAGGTTTTCCCCTCCCTACCTGAGAAGGGAGCTCTAAAGGCTTCTTGCACCCGACCTGGACAGCTTCAAAGGATGATTGGACAAATCCATGGAGAAGGCAGCTATGTGTGGCTACTAGCCTTGATGGCTGTGCTCTGCCTCCATAGTCAGAGGCAGTAATGGTTCTGAATACCACTTGCTAGAAGCTACAAGAGGGAAGAGGGCTCTTGTGTGCAGGTCCCACTTGCTAGTTTCCCAGAGGCTTGCAGTTGCCCACTGTGAGAACAGGATATTGGACTAGATGCTTCTCTTCTCTTCTTCTGTGTCAATTTCAATTTCTGCCTCTCATTTTTCCAATCTTAAGTTCAGCGCTCCACATTTCCATGAATTTGCAATTTATAAAAAAAGTCCTCAATGAAATTTTATCAGCCTGTTTGTGTAAATGTATCTTAATAGTCACATTTTTTTATGCAGTTGTGATTACTAGACACATTTTACAATGTACCATGTATGCATTTTATGCACTGTTTATACTAGTATATTCATTCTGAACACATTACTGGGCTGCAGAATCGCATTGCAGAATTCAATTTACTAATCTCAATTCAATTTACTAATCTCCTCATAAACCCCTCTCTCAATGTGATGTATAATAAACTTAGTTGTAAACAGTAAAGATGCAGAAGCAGCAACTGCATTTAAAACTAAAATATGGTTTTGGAATGTGCAAATTAGATTCACCCTAAAGTGTGAACTGAATAAACAACAACAACAACAATTTATTAGTTCTACCCCGCCCATGTGGCTGGGTTTCCCCAGGCCCTCTGGGTGGCTTTAAACAGAACCTTAAAAACAGAATAAAACTTTAAACATTAAAAATTTCCCTAAACAGAGCTGCCTTCAGATGTCTTCTGAAAGTTGGATAGTTGTTTATTTCCTTCACATCTAATGGGAGGGCATTCCACAGGGCGCATGCCACTACTGAGAAGGCCCTCTGCCTGGTAACCTGTAATCAAGTTCCTTCCCCCGTCCTTCTTCAGGATATTCTGAAAGCTGACTAATTGTTATGGACCCCATGGTGCCAAGTGGGACATGGTGGGTCTGTCACAAGAGGAGACAGAGCATTCAGAAGTTGGGATTTGGGACAGATGAAGAGGTGACAAGGGAGAGGGTTCTACCCCTTTGCTCCCAGATATCACAGAAAGGGAGGGGACCCTCCTCTGTCAGTCTCTTCCCCACATTCTGAGAATGAAGTACCCATGACAGCCAAGGACATGGCTGGCCAGTCAGTTCACCCTGATGAGAGTTATAGTCCAACAAATATCTGAAGGGAAGACATTGACTCTCCCTGATCTAACAGATACCAACCCTTAGAGTACGAATTACTGCGTACAGATTTTTTGAGTAAATATTTATTCAGGAACAAATACTGAAACAGTGGACTGGCAAACTGTATTAGAGAATGGTATGCTGTTATTTAAAACTAAGGCCAAACTACCCATAATGTTCAATATTTGGATTGACATTCCTTGTATTTTTGAAAACTAAAGATGACAGTCATTGGTGGACATGATCAGGATTGGAACCAGAGAGTATGGGAGAAGTGGGGTACCTTTATCCCCTAAACCATGTTCCCCACCCTAAATCATATCCAAGTTTATTTCTCATGTCAAATAATGGCCACAGCTTAAACAACTGCATTCTCAATCAGGACGTGCATGTTCATTGACAGGTCAAAATTCCTTCTCTTCACAGTTTCTGAGAACGGAATGAGTGCGCTAGTAATTTCTTTATGGCTATTTTAACGTCCCTGTTTCTTAAGGTATAAATCACAGGGTTCAGTAGAGGGGTTAGAAAGACATAAGTCACTGAGATCAATGTATCCTGATCTAGCGATGAGGAAGACTTGGGTCTCAAATACACAAAGGATGCACACCCAAAGTGTGTTATCACCACTGTGAGGTGGGAGGCACATGTGGAGAAGGCTTTCTGCCTTCCTAAGCTGGAAGGGATCCTTAGGATGGCAGAAATGATGTAAAGGTATGAGACAAACATCAGTAAGACTGTGCCCAGCAAAA
This sequence comes from Podarcis tiliguerta, assembly GCF_965153285.1. NCBI lineage: Eukaryota > Metazoa > Chordata > Lepidosauria > Squamata > Lacertidae > Podarcis > Podarcis tiliguerta. The sequence goes on from NC_139534.1 coordinate 54,298,690, forward strand.
CAATGGCACACAAAATAATGATTGCAATGTTAGTCAAGTGTAAGACCGATTCATCAATGCAAGCCAGCCTCAGCACAGGTAGGAGATCACAAAAGAAATGTCTGATTCCATTTGGCCCACAGAAGGGCAACCTGAAAATGAGAGTATTAATACTCAGTGCTATGATACACCCAGTTACAAATGAAGCTGCTACCATTTGGGAACAAATTCTTTTGTTCATCAGTACCTGATACTGAAGTGGGCAGCATATAGCCACATACCGATCATAAGCCATAGCAGCAAGCAGGCAACAATTGTTTGCTGCAAATACAGAAAAGAAGAACATCTGCATGGCACACTCAACAAAGGAAATGGATTGACTGCTTGTCACCAGGGTCACCAGCAACTTGGGGATGGTGGCAAATGTGATGCAGGTTTCGGATGCGGAGAATGCAAAGAGTAGAAAGTACATGGGGCTGTGTAAAGTCCGGTCGAACAGGATGACAGACATGATGCTGAGGTTGAAGACCAGGATCGTGCCATATATAAGAGAGAAACCTAGGAAGAGTAGAGTTGGTTTCTTTCCAAAGACAGAAAAGCCCAGCAAGAGAAATTCAGTCACTGAGCTGTCATTTCCCTTATTCATGTTACCAATAATGTTATCTGACCTGTAAGGAAAAAGGAAGTGAAGTTTATTATTTTTAAAAAATCTTTCTGATCCAACCCTTGGCATTAACCCTGCCTCGAGGTTTTGAAATACATTGTAATTACTGAAAATGTATGGCTGGAGAAATCTATTTATATCAGTTTCTTATTTTTCAAAACTTCACCATGCCATAGTTCCTTGCCAGTTCAAGTATTTTTTTTAAAGACCTTTTGGAAATTCATAAGCAGTTTAGCATTCATTTTTTCCTAATATTCACATATTTGTAAGCAACGTTACTTCATATAATTAATCTATATATGTTGTATTTCATGTACGGTATACATATGGATATTTATGAGCACCTTCCCTCAATATGCAGCTTTTGCATGGGAAAGTTCAAAGAAGTGGAAATTTTGAAGGACAGGCATGTTTTGGCCTGTGCATTGCTTTAACAATAGCAAACTATGTAGTTTCACATTCAAGCGTGAAGAGGACCAAATTTCTCCCTCGTCTCTTGCAGTGAACTATCCTGTCACCTATTCTGAGGCTGAGTAGCACTTTGGGAAAAAAAGAGATCTCTGTCTTTTTAGGCTTTGTTACATAATACAGTTAAAGAAGATGCTTCATCTAATCCCAATAGATGGTATAGGATTGAAGAAAGGCTCCAATTTGAATACAAGCAAATTTTCTGACTCGTTCCTCATGTTACTCTCTCAGGCTTTAAGAGCAACTCCATTCCTGTTTGTCAATTGCATTTTTAAAATGGGCACTGAAACAAAATGGAGATTAGCTTGAATGCATGAAGAGATGGATGCTACCATCTCCTAGTATCTTACCTCCAGCTAGAAGAATGCAGCTCTGCAGTTGTGGGAGACCACACTTTGATACTATGTTATTAATACAAGCCCTGATTCACCACTTGGGAACATATTCCTCAGATAATACAGAGTATGCAAAACCTAGATAGAATAATTCCGCTCTGGAGTTAGATGGTAAAGGAGATGGTTTTGGTCAAAAAAGCTGAATATTGATATAAATTGCTTGAATTTATTTCTTATTTAAAATTATGCTTATTCCCCACGTTTATGACATTTAAAAAAGAAAATTATTCAAAAATATAGTGTGTCGTGTTATCAAGACTAAAATGGTGTGTCTTTTTATAGATCCTAAACAGTGATAATTTTTGCTTTCTCACCTCTGTTATAGACAGATAAATTGCCTTTCTTTTCAATAAAAAAAGGTAAAGGGTCCCCTGACCATTAGGTCCAGCCGTGGCTGACTCTGGGGTTGCGGCGCTCATCTCGCTTTTTTTTATTACTGGCCGAGGGAGCCGGGGTACAGCTTCCGGGTCATGTGGCCAGCATGACTAAGCCGCTTCTGGAGAACCAGAGCAGCACACATGGCTTAAAAACTAGCGCTATGCACAGTAATCATAATTTGGCCCAGGCCCAATTTGACAATCCTGATTTTTAAACCATTGTTTTAGAAACTGCTTTGAGGGTTTGTTTTTGTTTTTTACTATGAAATAATAATAAAAATAATCAACTTTTATTTATATCCCGCCCTCCCTGGCCATGACTGGGCTCAGGGCAGCTAACATCAAATATATAACACTGATATAAAATCAAACAGTAATTAAATTACCTCCTAAAAACAAGTCAGGTTCAAATTAAAATCTAATTAGATGGCTTTCCGCAGGATTAGGGTTGGGAGCCGTAAATTTTCATTAGATGCATTTTGTGAAATAAATTCAAGAATCATGATTAGGCTTCAATCTGGCTGAGATTGATCTGAACCCAAGCCAACCTTGGCCCTAAATTTAATCAGGAGTTCTATAAAGGCCGTAATTAAAAAGATAGCAGTTTAAGCTCTAATTGAACATGAGGTCAGTGTGTCTTCCTGCCCCACCAGAGAAGGTGTAATCAGGGTTATACAACTCAATGTGGTTGGTGACCTTGTCCCATTTCCCCCCTCCTAGCCCAGGTTCAACCAGGGTATTAAGCCCTAATGAAACATGTGGTTGGCAATAAGTAGTGGGGGAAGAGGGAGACAATGGAGGTGGGATTGTCTGACTACATCATCTCCTTCCCACTCTCCTCACCACCTGACTGCCTCTCCATTTTGACAAACACTGGATTGCTCCAGGTGGATCTAAGAGAATCATGGGCTGCCTTGACTCGCTCAGCCGGAATGAGTTTGGGATCAAGGATTTGCTCTGAGCAGATGCACAGGCTGAATAAAAGCCACAATCATCTCCTGCATTTCCAAGCTTCATGGAGTGAGTGTTGTTGAAGCAAAGAAGCACCTGTACACTTTAGATTTTTGTTTATTTATTTAATTTTATTAATTTTACAAATATTTTCATACATGGCATTTTTGTTTGCAAAATAAAACATTTGGCTCCCTGAGACTGTGACTTCTCTCCTCCCCGAATGATGGTTTTCAAACCTAATCTCTGTATACTGGATTTTCCTCTATTTCTTATTTCTATTAAATCATAACCTTATATACAGTAATACTTACTTACCGTAACTACAATACATAATAAGTGATAAAACTAACCTTACAAAACTTTCAATAAGCCTGCTAGCGTTGTTAATTGTTTACAGTTGTCTTTCAAATATAACATAAATTTATTCCAATTTTTCAGAAAAACATGATCCTGCTGGTTCCGGATTTTTCCCATCAGTTTCGCCAGTTCGGCATAGTCCAGTAATTTCATCTGCCACTCTACTTTTGTTGATAGATCCCCCTGCTCCCATCTTTGGGCTAAGAACATTCTCGCTGCAGTTGTTGCATATAAAAACAATGTTTTGTCCTGTTTGTGTATTTCTCTACCTACAATACCTAATAAGAAATCTTCTGGGTGTTTTTTTTTTTTATAAACGTATATTTCAACATTTTTTTAAAGTTCATCATATATCATTTCCCAGAAACCTTTCACCTCTTTACAAACCCACCACATATAACAAAAGGTACCCTCTTATTCTTTACATTTCCAACATAAATTATTTATTCTATATATTTTTGCTAATTTCACTGGTGTTAGGCACCATCTGTACATCATTTTCATTCCATTTTCTTTAAGCAAGCTGCAAGCAGTAAAATTTATTCCATCTTTCCACAATCTTTCCCAATCTTCTAACTTTATATTATCACCAATATCTTTTGCCCAATGTATCATTACTGATTTTACTTCTTCATCTTTCATATGCCATTCCAAAAGTAGCATACATTTTTGACAATATTTTTACTTTATTACTTAATAAATCCATTTCAAACTAGATCTTGTAAATTCAGATCAGTTTTTCTTTTTATCTTCTTTAAAGATTTATTTGCCAATAATGCAACCGATCATTTACTAATTTTTTTATCTCCTCATAAGATTTCAATTTCCACTGGTTCTCCATCTCTATCACCAAATCTCCACAGGTGGCCCACTTTTCTTCCATGTTTGACTTTTTCACAGTTGTCGCCTTTAGCAGCAACAGTCACCAAGGTGCTTTCCGTTCTAATAAACTCTTACATCTATTCCACACCTCATAGATTGATTTTCAAATTATGCGGTTCAGAAAACCTTTATGAACTTTTACCTTCTCATACCATAAATATGCGTGCCATCCAAATCTATTATCAAACCCTTCCAATCTAGTAGATATGTATTTTCTAACAATATGCAGTCCCTTAATTAGCATAGGCAAGAAGCTTCATAATACAATTTTAAATCTGGTAGGGAAAGCCTCCTCTCTCTTTAACATCTGTAAGTAATTTTAATTTCAATTTAGGTTTTTCCCACTGGCCCAATAAATTTCGTTATTGCTTTTTGCCACTCTTTAAAGTTACAAACAGCTTTTATAATTGGGATTTACTGAAATAAAAATAACATTTTGGGTAGCACATTCATTTTAATTGCTGATATTCTACCCCATAGAGATAGTTACATCCTTCCCCACACTTCTAAGTCTCTTTTAATACCATTCCATACCGGTGTGTAGTTATCTTTAAACAAACACTTTAGATTCCTCTTTAACTCATCTTCCCAGTTTTGTGGTCAGGCCATGAAACTTTGGGGTTTCACTGAGTCTGCTAATACCGAACGTTTGAATGTAGAAATTAAAAGTCCCTCTAAATAGAGTACAAGGAAGGTTCTAATATGTACAGTGAAAAATGGGTTGAGTAAGTATGTCCAAGGACTGGCTGGATGAACGATTGTAAGAGACTAGGGTGGGAGAAGGTAGATGGGTAAAGGATGAATGGTTAAGGTCTTAGGTTTCCCCCTCCCTACCTGAGAAGGAGAGCTCTAAAGGCTTCTTGCACCCTACCTGGACAGCTTCAAAGGATCAATCAACATAATCATGGAGAAGAAGGCTATGTGTGGCTACAAGCCTTGACGGCTATGATCTGCCTCCATAGTTGCAATCATACTGACTGATTGTTATGGACCCTATGGTGCCAACTGGGACATGGTGGGTCTGTCACAGGAGGAGACAGAGCATTCAGAAGTTGGGATTTGGGACAGATGAAGAACAGACTTGGGAGAGGGCTCCACCGCTTTGCTTCTAGATATCACAGAAAGGGAGGGGATCCTCCTGAGTCAGTCTGAGAATGAAGTTCCCATGGGAGCCAAGGTCATGGCAGGCCAGTCAGTTCTACCTGATGAGAGTTCTAGTCCACCAAATATCTGAAGGGCAAGACATTGACTTTTCCTGATATAACAGATATCAACCCTTAGAGTACAAATAGATGTTTTGAATAAATATTTATTCAGGTACAAATACTGAAACAGAGGACTGGCAAACTGTATTAGGGAACGGTATGTTGTTATTTAAAATTAAGGCCAAACTACCCATAATATTCAATCTGTGGATTGACATTCGTTGTATTTTTGAAAACTGAAAATGGCAATCATTGGTGGACATGATCAGGATTGGAACCAGAGAGTATGGGAGAGGGGGGTGGGGTACTCTTATCTCCTACACCATGGTCCCAACCCTAAAACGTTTCAAGGTTTATTTCTCATGTCAAAGAACAGCCACAGCTTAAACTACTGCATTCTCAATCAGGAGTTGCATGTTTGCATTGGCAAAAGGTCAAAATACCTTCTCTTCACAGTTTCTGAGAACGGAATGAGTGCACAACTAACTTCTTTATGGCTATTCTAACCTCCCTGTTTCTTAAGGTATAAATTACAGGGTTTAATAGAGGGGTTAGAAAGACATAAGTCACTGAGATCAATGTATCCTGATCTAGCGATGAGGAAGACTTGGGTCTCAAATACACAAAGGATGCACACCCAAAGTGTGTTATCACCACTGTGAGGTGGGAGGCACATGTGGAGAAGGCTTTCTGCCTTCCTAAGCTGGAGGGGATCCTTAAGATGGCAGAAATGATGTAAAGGTATGAAACAAACATCACCGTGGCTGTGCCCAGCAAAACAATGGCACACAAAATTATGATTGCAATGTTAGTCAGGTGCAAGACCGATTCATCAATGCAAGCCAGCCTCAGCACAGGTAGGAGATCACAAAAGAAATGCCTGATTCCATTTGGCCCACAGAACGGTAACCTGAAAATGAGAGTATTAATACTCAGTGATATGATACATCCAGTTACACATGAAGCAGCTACCATTTGGGTACAAACCCTTTTGTTCATCAGTATATGGTACTGAAGTGGGCAGCATATAGCCACATACCGATCGTAAGCCATAGAAACAAGCAGGAAACAGTTGCTTGCAGAGAAGCCAAAGAAACAAAATTGCTGCATGGCACACCCGACAAAGGAAATGGATTGACTGCCTGTCACCAGGGTCACCAGCAACTTAGGGATGGTGGCAAATGTGATGCAGGTTTCTGATGCGGAGAATGCAAAGAGTAGAAAGTACATGGGGCTGTGTAAAGTCCGGTCAAACAGGATGACAGACATGATGGTGAGGTTGAAGACCAGGATCGTGCCATATATAAGAGAGAAACCTAGGAAGAGTAGAGTTGGTTTCCTTCCAAAGACAGAAAGCCCCAGCAAGAGAAATTCAGTCACTGAGCTGTCATTTCCCTTATTCATATTACCAATAATGTTATCTGACCTGTAAGGAAAAAGGAAGTGAAGTCTTACTAGTTTTAAAAATTCTTTCTGATCCAACCCTTGGCATTAACCCTGCCTCGAGGTTATGAAATACATTGGAATAACTGCAAATGTATGGCTGGAGAAATATATCTATTTCAGTTTATTATTTTTCAAAACTTCACCATGCCATAGTTCCTTCCCAGTTCAAGTATTTCTTTTTAAAGACCTTTTGGAAATTCATAAGCAGTTTAGTATTCATTTTTTTCCTAATATTCACATATTTGTAAGCAATGTTGCTTAATATAATTAATCTATATATGTTGTATTTCATGTATATATGGTTATTTATGAGCAGCTTCCCTCTATATGCAGCTTTTGCATGGGAAAGTTCAAAGAAGTGGAAATTTTGAAGGACAGGCATGTTTTGGCTACATAGCAACTATGTAGTTTCACATTCAAGTGTGAAGAGGACCAAATTTCTCCCTCGTCTCTTGCAGTGAACTATCCCATCACCTATTCTGAGGCGTAGTAGCACTTTGTTCCATAACACAGGTAAAAAATATACTTCATCTAATCATAATAGATGGTATAGGACTGAAGAAACTCTCCAATCTGAATACAAGCCAATTTCCTGACTCGTTCCTCATGCAGCTCCTGTTTCTCTCAGGCTTTAAAGTAACTCCTTTCCTTTTTGTCAATTGCATTTTTAAGATGGGCACTGAAATAAAATGGAGATTAGCTTGAATGCATGAAGAGATGGTTGCTACCATCTCCTAGTATCTTACCTCCAGCTAGAATAACGCTGCTCTGCTGTTTTGGGAGACCACACTTTGATACTATGTTATTAATACAAGCCCTGATTCACCACTTGGGAACATATTCCTCAGATAATACAGAGTATGCAAAACTTAGATAGAATAATTCCGCTCTGGAGTTAGATGGTAAAGGAGATGGTTTTGGTCAATAAAGCTGAATATTGATATAAATTGCTTGAATTTATTTCTTATTTATGTTAATTCCCTAAGTTTTTGACATCTTAAAAAGAAAAATATGCAAAAATATAGTGTGTCATGTTATTTAGACTGAAATGGTGTGTCTTTTTAAATAAATCCTTAACAGTGATAATTTCTGTTTTCTCACCTCAGTTGTAGAAAGATAAATTTTCTTTCTTTTCAGTTGCCCATGGGGTTAAAAACTAGCGCTGCGCACAGTAATCATAATTTGGCCCAGGCCCAATTTGACAATCCTGATTTTTTAAACCATTGTTTTAGAAACCGCTTTGAGGGTTTAGAATCCGTTGTTTTTCGTTTTTTACTATGAAACATTAATAATAATAATAATAATAATAATAATAAAACAACTTTTATTTATATCCTGCCCTCTCCGGCCGAGACTGGGCTCAGGGCAGCTAACATTAAATATATAACATTGGTATAAAATCAAACAATAAATACATTACCTCCAAACAGAAGTGCGGATCAAATTATAATCTAATTAGATGGCTTTCCGCAGGATTAGGGTTGGGAGCCGTAAATGTTCATTAGATGCATTTTGTGAAATAAATTCAAGAATCATGATTAGGCTTCAATCCTGCTGAGATAGATCGGAACCCAAGCCAACCTTGGCCCTAAATTTAATCAGGAGTTTTATAAAGGCCGTAATTAAAAAGATAGCAGTTTAAGCTCTAATTGAACATGAGGTCAGTGTGTCTTCCTGCCCCACCAGAGAAGGTGTAATCAGGGTTATACAACTCAATGTGGTTGGTTACCTTGTCTCACTTCCCCCTCCTAGCCCAGGTTCAACCAGGGTATTAAGCCCTAAATGAAACATGTGGTTGGTAATCAGTAGTGGGGGAAGAGGGAGACAATGGAGGTGGGATTATCTGACAACATCATCTCCTTCCCACTCTCCTCACCACCTGACTGCCTCTCCATTTTGACAAACACTGGATTGCTCCAAATGGGACCGACCTTTGAATGTGAAAATGAAAAGCTACTCCATATAGAGTACAAGGGTTTTTTTCGACATGTACAGTGAAAAATGGGTTGAGTAAGTATGTCCAAGGACTGTGGTTGGATGAAGGATTGTAAGAGACTAGGGTGGGAGAAGGTGGATGGGTAAAGGATGAATGGTTAAAATCTTAGGTTTCCCCCTCCCTACCAGAGGAGAGCTCTAAAGGCTTCTTGCACCCCACCTGGACAATTTCAAAGGCTATGTGTGGCTATTTTTGATGGCTATGCTCTGCCTCCATAGTTGCAATAATACTGACCGATCATTATGGACCCTATGGTGCCAACTGGGACATGGTGGGTCTGTCACAAGAGAAGACAGAGAATTCAGAAGTTGGGATTTGGGACAGATGAAGCAGTGACAAGGGAGAGGGTTCTACCCCTTTGCTCCCAGATATCACAGAAAGGGAGGGGATCCTCCTCTGTCAGTCTCTTCTCCACATTCTGAGAACGAACAGCCAAGGACATGGCTGGCCAGTCAGTTCACCATGAGTTCTAGTCCACCAAATACCTGGAGGGCAAGACATTGGCTGCCCCTGATCTAATAGATATCAACCCTTAGAGTACAAATAACTGCCTACAGATTTTTTGAGCACTTAAACATTTATTCAGGTACAAATACTGAAAGAGTAGACTGTCAAACTGTATTAGAGAACGGTATTTTGTTAATTAAAACTAAGACCAAACTACCCATAATGTTCGAGGTTTGGATTGACATTCCTTGTATTTTGAAGACTGAAAATGACAGTCATTGGTGGACATGATCAGGATTGGAACCAGAGAGTATGGGAGAAGTGGGGTACCCTTATCTTCTTTACCATGGTCCCAACCCTAAATCGTATCCAAGTTTATTTCTCACGTCAAATAGCTGTCACAGCTTAAACAACTACATTCTCAATCAGGACTTGATTGCTAATTGACAAAAATGTCAAAGTGCCTTCTCTTCACAGTTTCTGAGAACAGAATGAGTGCACTAGTAATTTCTTTATGGCTATTCTAACCTCCCTGTTTCTTAAGGTATAAATCACAGGGTTCAGTAGAGGGGTTAGAAAGACATAGGTCACTGAGATCAATGTATCCTGATCTAGCGATGAGGAAGATTTGGGTCTCAAATACACAAAGGATGCACACCCAAAGTGTGTTATCACCACTGTGAGGTGGGAGGCACATGTGGAGAAGGCTTTCTGCCTTCCTAAGCTGGAAGGGATCCTTAGGATGGCAGAAATGATGTACAGGTATGAAACAAACATGACCATGACTGTGCCCAGCAAAACAATGGCACACAAAATAATAATTGCAATATTAGTCAGGTGCAAGACCGATTCATCAATGCAAGCCAGAGTCAGCATAGGTAGGAAATCACAAAAGAAATGCCTGATTCCATTTGGCCCACAGAAGGGCAACCTGAAAATGAGAGTATTAATACTCAGCGATATGATACATCCAGTTACAAATGAAGCAGCTACCATTTGGGTACAAACCCTTTTGTTCATCAGCACCTGGTACTGAAGTGGGCAGCATATAGCCACATATCGGTCATAAGCCATAGCAGCAAGCAGGAAACAGTTGTTTGCTCCGAATACAGAAATGAAAAACATCTGCACGGCACATTCGTCAAAGGAAATGGATTGACTGCCTGTCACCAGGGTCACCAGCAACTTAGGGATGGTGATAAATGTAGTGCAGGTTTCTGATGCGGAGAATGCAAAGAGTAGAAAGTACATGGGGCTGTGTAAAGTCCGGTCGAAGAGGATGACAGACATGATGGTGAGGTTGAAGACCAGGATCGTGCCATATATAAGAGAGAAACCTAGGAAGAGTAGAGTTGGTTTCTTTCCAAAGACAGAAAGCCCCAGCAAGAGAAATTCAGTCACTGAGCTGTCATTTCCCTTATTCATGTTACCAAAAATGTTATCTGACCTGAAAGGAAAATGAGAGTGAAGTCTTATTAGTTTTAAAAAATCTCTCTGATCTAACCCTTGGCATTAACCCTGCCTTGAGGTTTTGAAATACATTAGAATAATTGCAAATGTATTGCTGGAGAAATTTATCCATTTAATTTCTCGAAGGTTCTCATTTTCCCTTTCTGCAATATTCCATATTTCCATGTCAGATTGAATATTTTTAAAAAGCCCCTTTGGAAATTTATCTGCAGATTCTTGGGCATTTTCTCCTAACGTGCATATTTTGGCAAACAATGTTGCTTAATATAATTAATTTTTGTATATTTCTCTCTCTCTCTCTCTGCATGGTTATGAACATTTCCCCTTAATATGCACATATGAAGAACTGCATGGCAAAATACAAGGAAGTGCAAATTTTGAAGGTCTGTGCATTGTTTTAGGAACAGCAAAGTAGGTCATTTCACATTAAAACAAGAACAGAACCAAAAATTCACCCCGCCCTGCTGCAATGAACCACTCCCTACCACATATTTTTAGGCAGAGTAGCACTTTGAAAACAAATGATCTCTGCCTTTGTTACATAACACAGGTGAGCAAGATGCTTCATCTAACTCTAATAGATGGTGTAGGACTGAATACAGTTTACTGAATCATTCTTTATACAGCTTCTGTTTCTCTCTCAGACTTTAAAGGCAATTCCTGTTCAGTTTGTCAATAACATTTTTAAAATGAGCACTGAAACGAAGATGGAGACTAGCAGGGATGGATGCATACATGAATGAATGAATTAAGCTATGCTACTATCTTCAAGTATCTTACCTCTGGCTAGAAGCAATCAGCACTGCAGTTGCGAGTTACCCCAATTTGATTTTATCTTATTAATTCAAGGACTGGTTCATCACTTGGGAAAATATTCCCCTGATAATGTTGGCTATGCAAAACATAAATAAAACAATTAATCTTTGGAGGTAGATGGTAGAGGTGAAGGGTTTTGCCAATAAAGCTGAGTATTAATTTGAATTGTTTGAATTTATTAGCTATGCAAAATTATGCTTGTTCCATAGTATTTTGACATTTTTAAAAGAAAAAAGAGGGGAACTATAGTATGTTCATGTGATTCATGTTAAAGTTTTCATAGTTCCTAAATAGTAATTATTATTTTCTTACCTAAGATATATATATCTAACCCGTCTATCTTCCTTGAATGAAACTTTCCAAGGATTAGCACCACTTTAGCTAATGGGGCCTCCTGCTGCCGCCGCGCCACCAGAGCACGATTTCTGTTCCTATCCTGAAGCAAAGTTCTTAACCCAAGGTACAATTTCTGTTTCACAGCCATCTGCAACCCATTGCTCTATCTATCAGTGATGTCCTCAAAACTTTGTGCACTGCTAGTGGCATGTGCTTATATATGTGGCATTGTAAATTCAACTGTTCATACTGTTTTTATTTTTAATCTGTCCTTCTGCAATTCAAATGTCATCAATCACTTTTTCTGTGACACCCCTCCCATTCTGAAATTGTCCTGTTCAGACACTCATACAAGTGACATTCTGCACTTCATCCTGTCCTCTATAATTGCCTTGACTACATTTGTGATTATCTTAGTGTCCTATATGTACATTCTCTTAGCCATCTTGAAGATCCGCTCTCCCCAGGGTCAGCAGAAAGCTTTCTCCACCTGTGCTTCACACCTGACAGTCGTCGCCATCTTTTATGGAACCATTATCTTCATGTATTTAAGTCCAAGCTCCAGTTTCTCAATGGACCAAGACAAAATTGTCTCTGTGTTTTACACTCTTGTGATCCCTATGCTCAACCCATTGATCTACAGCCTGAGGAACAAGGATGTGAAAGATGCCTTTGCAAGGGTGACAAACAAAATGGCACGATCCCATTCTACATGATATTTTTTAAAGTAACTGTGTTGACTGGAAATAAATTAGCAGCAGGCATCTGACTTGCACTATTATTCTGTGTGCACAGCATGTGAAATATCTAATGTCTAGAACTTGCTTATGTATGCATTTATCATGTTATACCTAAATGGAGAATTAAATGTGTATTTCTGCAATGCCTTCTATTGGCAGAGGAAAAAAAGTACCCTGATTCTAAGAATAATGCCTATATCCAAACAAAACAATCTGTGATGCTAACTTAAGCCTACATGATCCTTTACAAAAGAGAGCCTTCTTCTACAAGATGGAAACCATTCAAATCCTACGAACAGGTTGTGCCAATGAATCCTACTTCTCCAGAATGAGAGGCTACTCTCTTTCTCTGGAATCTACCTGGTAGCTGCAGCTTGTCTCTTTAGAGACCAAAATATATTTATGGCAATCCTCCATTCAGAAGAAATATATTGGAACTCCCGGATATTTCCCCCCTGCTGTAAGTGGAATGGAATTCACATTACAGTCAGTGGGAAACCTAATATGCTATGTGCTCTCTGTGATTCTGCACAAATGCAGGCTGTAGGATGCTGCCTTATACGCTATAAGGTGAGGCAGTTTCTTTCATCCATTTTTATTATTTATTTATTTATTAAATGTCTATGCTGCCCTTCATGTGAGATTCACAGGGCAGTTTATAATACACAAACACAAAACTGCATAATATAATAGCAAACCAAAACAATGACACCCCCACAGCATTGCTTACAGTATTCCACTGTGCCAGGCACATGGCTGCCACATCAGCAGCAAACATATCCTTCTAAATGAAGATGCCAAAGATTGAGCCTGGGACCTTCTACGTCTCAGGGGTTTTATTCAGAAGAAATGTTCTGAGCTGTTTCCATATTTTTCATGGGGGGCGGGCGGGCGTGGAGAGTTGGTGTGTGTGTGTGTGTCCCCCACATCACTCTGAGCTCCCTCAGCACTACTCAGTATGCCATTCATACTGCTGTCCTCAGGTGCTTCTTAATGACTGCCATCTTTATTTTAATGGCTTGTTCTATGGAAGATATCGTTGTGATCTAGCAAAAAGGTAGGTTAGCTAAACCTGTCAACCAGTCCAATTTTCCACTGTTCATATTTCAGGAATTCCGTCCATAATAAGGAAAAGACAAAGGTTTCATTTGACACCCATTTCCCTTAGTGATGGAGGCATGGCCAGCAGCTGTGGTCCTACTCTCCTGTTCCATGTGATTACAATCCTATGGAACAATGTTCTTTAACTTTGGCTCTCCAGAATTTGCACTCCCATTGTTCTCAGCCAGTTTAGACAATGGCCAGGGATGATGAGAGTTGCAGTACAACAACATCTGGGGACCCAGGGTTGAAGAGCACTGGTGTGGAGGAGAGCACTTGAAAAGGACTTAATCTGAGATCCTGAGAGAGGCATGTCCAACTTCAAATAGGTTGTGATCTACTACTCAGTATCAAAAAATGGCAATGATCTACCCATTGTCCTTCTTCAACTTAAACATACTCTCCCCGCCCCCTCCCTTAACATGTGTGTTTTAAGCTGTGTTTCTTTTAGACCCCCTCAGGGCCAAACTGGTCTGTCTGATGGTCTCTCCCGCCCGCCCCACCCCAGAAGGCCGGGTTAGTGGAGTGCGCTGCGGAGTTCTCACCGGGCACTGCTTCTCCTCCGCGTGTTAGAGGAAGAAGCTCTGAAGTAGGCCAGTGACGTCTGTGTTGTCTGCTCAGGGGAGCAGCAGCACCATCCAAACCAGCCAAATACAGGGCCAATTAACACTCGAATTGGAGGGACGGGGAGAGCGTGCGGGGGGGGGGTGTGCTTATGTGGAAGGAGGTGGCTAACTGGACGCGGGAAGGGGGAGTTTAAAGCAGCACTCTCTCTCTCCCCCCTCAAGCCCCCACTACAGCAGCAACACACACAACACGCCAGCAGGATGGTTTCTTGGTCCCACCCCGCTGCCGCCGCCACCATCACTTTTCCTGGCCAATAGCGACAAGGGGCAGTGGAGACCCATTGCTGCCAAGCAGCCCGGCCCCTGCTGGTGCTGAGGCTCCCCACAGCTCTGGGACCAAGCGCAGGGGACTGGCTCTGGGGAGGTCCTCTGACAGCACTTTTCTCCAGACCGGGAGAAAGGGGCTTCGGATGACAAAAGTGCAGAATGAGTGTGCACAGCTGTCTTCCGGGGGCAGAAGGATCTGAACCAAAGAGAAGTGGCCATGCCAATGTCCTACTAGCAAACCCTCCGCTGCTTAGGAAGACGTGTTTGCCTCCTGCGATGTTACTTTGGAATCCTTTCCATCTCACTAATTCGTCGCTTGCTTATAATGCGCCCTGATCTGTTGCCCGCTTTGCAACTCGCTGGCAGGGGACGGAAAGTTCCAACATTAAACTGTTTTGCTCCCTCAATTACCTCTTTCGTGGGACGGGGCTGGGGGTGCTGAACCCTCCAGTCTCTCCCTCAGTGAGGAGACCCTTCAAAATCAGCAAGTCTCCAAAGGGAAAACTGACATCGGGCAACATCTTGAGGTTGTTCCACCGTCCACCGCTGCCGCCTGCCCATTGCCAGCCCTCGATGTGTCCTCGCTCAGGAAGAGCCTCTTTCGCAAAGCTCTATGTATCCACCCGGGGTTTTTTTTTTTGGGGGGGGGGAGGCTCCACTGCTTCTCTCTCTCTCTCTCTCTCTCTCTCTCTCTCTCTCTCTCTCTCTCTCCCTCCCTCCCTCCCTCCGTGAAGGCAACACCCCCCTCCCCCAGTGGCATAGCGTGGGTTGTCAGCACCCGGGGCAAGGCAAGTAATTTGCGCCCCCTAACCCGTGGATTTTAGCACTCGATTTTAGCACGCCTGGCACCCCTCCTCCACAGTGGGCGGCGACCCGGCGGCTCGGATCGGATTCACACAGCCAGCACTGCAGTGAGAGAGAGTGAGTGAGCCAGGTAGGGGCAGAGAGCTGCGAGTGCGAGCGCCCCCCCAGATGTTGCGCCTGGTGCGGCCGGCCCCCCTGCACCCCCCACGCTATGCCACTGCCCTCCCCACTGCCAGCGCTCTATCCCCCAAGAGCGCAGCAGGAAGGATGGTAAGCCGGCTTCGGAGGAAGGAGGCTGGAGAGAGAAGGAGTAGTACAGAAACAACCCCAGGATCGACTGGGGTCTCAGGACTGACGCGTTGTACACCCGAGTGACAGAAGAGAGATATTTATCTCTCCCATAGATGTGCTAAGTATTTCCATCACCTACGTGTTAAAAAGTAAACTCTGTGTTGCACATTAATGTAGTGTCTCATTCCCTCTCTGATAGAAGACAGATATCTGAATCCTCTGTGTTTCAGTAAATTTAATAACCACTGGTCAGTAAAACTTACATCTTATTTGCATATAGTGAAAGGTAACTCACATCTTACACTTCTTTTACTTATGCAAGGAGAGCAGAGGAAATCCACTCTACATTTATTTATTCACCATCACCACCTGAGCATACTATGATCACAGGTTTACTTGGCCTTGGAAAGATGATGCAAGGGCTATTGCAGAGTTCTAGAGCCCTCCCACTTCCTTCACAAAGCTGAGCAATCACTTACCGGGTTTTGGGAAGGAGATGTGTGGACTCTAGGACCTGGCCAGAGCCCCCCCCCTCTTCCCAAAGCTGGGCAAGCAGCCCTCCAATTTGCAGAGGTCAATGCAAATATTTGTAAGCTATGTATAGGACAACAGCATTACCTGGATGTAGCACAAAGTAAAGGCTAAAATTCATAATTTAGACATTGCAATAAAGGTAGCAGGAAGGAACAGGATCAGACATAGGACGATGATAGTTACTGTCTCTGAGAAACAACCTTTCCTCCAACCAGCCTTTTGAAAGCTTCTTTTACCTCCTTATTTCTCAGACTGTAGATGAGTGGATTCAACATAGGTATTGCAAGGGTGTAAAAGACAGAGATGATTTTGTCTTCCTCCACTGAATATTTTGAACTGGGCCTTAAGTACATGAAAATGGCTGTCCCATAGAATACGGTGACAGCCGTAAGGTGGGAGGCACAGGTGGAGAAGGCTTTTCGTCTGCCCTCTGCTGAGTTGATACGAAGGATGGCAACAAGAATGTATGTGTAAGAGACAAGAATGGTCAGGAGAGTTACTGATACAATTGCTGTCGAGAAGGTGAAATGAATTATATCAGTGACGCCTGTGTCTGAGCAGGAAAGCTTTAGGATAGGGGGCACATCACAGAAGAAATGGTTGATGATGTTGGATCTACAGAAGGACAGATTAAATATGAATGATGTCTGGACAATTGCATTCACACAACCTGTTAGATAGGAACCAGCCACAAGCAAATAACAGAGCTTTTTGGACATGAGAGCAGTATACAACAGTGGATTACAGATTGCAATGAAGCGATCGTATGCCATCACACCCAGCAGGCAGCACTCACAGGATACAGCAATGCAGAAGAAGAAAAACTGCAAGGCACAGCCAGTGAAGGAAATAGTTTTGCTTTCTGCCACAAAGGTCATCAGTGTCCTTGGAGCAATTACAGTGGAATAACCAATATCCAAGAGTGACAGGCTGCAGAGGAAAAAATACATGGGAGTGTGGAGCCTGGAGTCAACCCTGATTAATGTTACCATGCCGATGTTCCCCACCAGGATCAACAAGTAAATCAGTAAGAACACAGTGAAGAGAACTAACATCGTATTCTGGTTATCTGTGAATCCCAGCAATACAAATTCAGTAATTGTGGTGAAGTTTCCCTCTGCCATTTATGTAAGGTGTGCTCTCACCTGTAAACAAGAATCTGAGAACAGTGATTAAAAAGAGAATTATTTCCATTCTTGATATGACACAGAATAGCATATCATCATTCACATTTTTTCAAACTGCAATAGTTTCACGAGGCCACATGCCTAGGGTGACACAGTGCCACTTAACCTTTTCTCTAGGTGTTACACAGGTAACGTTATATTCTCCCCCCCTCCATCTCTCATTTAATCAAAGGCTGTTTTTGGAGGCCACACATTTAAGTGGAGGAATAACAAGGAACATAGAATAGCATATAGCCCTTCACATTTTTTTACAGCCAGCAATAGTTTCAAAGGGCCACATGCTTAAATGGAGGGGGTGACATAGAGCTGCTTAATCTTTTCTCATTCCACCATTTCCTCCATACCATTCTGGTCAGTGACCGAAATAAATTGATTCATTTTTTCATTCCTTTTCTCCATAGCAATTTTTTCTCTAATGTGTGCAAAGACAATACAGGAAAAGGCAATTGTTCTGGAGTTAGATTCACTCTCTCAAGCAAATAATTTGCAGAGGCCACAGGGAACAGGACTATCCCCAGTTAGGAGACCTTTCCCTATGCTACAGATGTCAAAAGAGCCATATAGATGTTGATTAATATTTACAGGCTGCCATTGCCTTAAAACTTATAATAGCACATTTGACTTACCTAGAGATTCCTCAACATTGCCTGCAGCATTTCCCACACGACTAAGATTTCCTTTGCATTCTCTTGCATTCTAAAACAGACACAGAAAAAGAAGCCTTATGATTACAAACACAGGTTGTTTTGATAGCATGGTGATCCTAATCTTCAAATAGGAAGGCTGGCAGAATGAGAAGACTGTGTGCATTTATATCTCTTAAAGCAAGAAGGAGGAAGCCTCAAAGAGGGAGGGAGGTAGATGCCATAATTTGGTCCCAAAGTGATTTGGATTAGGTGAGCATGAGTTGCAAAACATTCCTTTCATAAGTATGTTGAAACAGAGTCCCTGAAAGGTCTCAAGGCAATAATCATAAAGCCACAAACAGAAAAACTCATTAAGATTATCTTTATATTCAGTGACAGCAAATGAAGAGTCCCCCTCCTCTTTTCAGATGAACATCAACAGCCCTGTACCAACAAGGGTGACAATGTACCCCTTTAAATGCATCTTTCTTCCCTCCAGGGTCAGCTCTGTCCTAATAATGTTTGTGTGCATAATGCCCTATATCAGGAATAGCCAATGTGGTACCCTCCAGATGTTGTGGGCTGTAACTCCCATCATGCTTTATGGTTGGTCATGCTGATGGGACTAATGGGAGCTGTAGTCCAGCAGCTAAAAGGTAAAGGACCCCTGGATAGTTAAGTCCAGTCAAAGGCAACCATTGGGTTGCAGCGCTCATCTTGCTTACAGGCCAAGGGAGCTGGTGTCTGTCCACAGACAGCTTTCTGGGTTGTGTGGCCAGCATTACTAAACTGCTTCTGTCACAACGGAACACCGTGATGGAAACCAGAGTGCACAGAAATGCTGTTTACCTTCCTGTCGCAGTGGTACTTATTTATGTACTTGCACTGGCGTGCTTTCTAACTGCTAGGTTGGCAGGAGCTGGGACAGAGCAATGGGAGCTCACCCTGTCGCAGGGATTCAAACCGCCAACCTTCTGATCTGCAAGCCCAAGAGGCTCAGTGGTTTAGACCAAAGCGCCACCCTCATCCCCTGTAGTCCAGCAATGTCTGGTTGGCATGATATTGGCTACCCCTGCCCTACAACTTGTGTTGGATTGAGAAACAGGAAATTACATGACACAGCATGTGGATAGAACAATAAATATAAATACCAGCTACAGAGCAACTATTTGTGATGGTGGGATAAACTAGATTAAGTTATGAAAACAAAGAAAGAGGAGATAATGATTATTCTGAAATATCACAATAGGGGTGGCAACTTGAATAAAATATTGGGGAGCCCAGCAAACCCTGCCCTGCCTCACAAGATGAGGTACACACTCACCATTTGAATGACAATGGTCAAATATTTTATTGGGGGAGAGGACAAAGGGACCTCAGCCCCTAGAAGCTGGCTCCTACGGATGTCTCATAAGCATGTTTGATTCTGTGAATGCGCATTGAAAAGTGCACAATGAGAACATGCTGTGCATAGTCTGTCATCATGATACATGCCATGATATCATGTGTTAAGATATGAGGGAGAAAACTGATTTTGTTTGCATTTTAATGAGAAATGACCTAAGTCACATGTCTTGCACCAACTATCATTGAATGAAACACAACTATCATTCAAAATTCACACTTCTCTGAGTTTTGTGATGCAGTTCTCCAATCAAATATTGTGCACAAAAATGCATATATTAAGTGAAAGTGTGCATAAAATTTACATTAGGTTTACAGCATACAAGAATGCATTCTCTTGGGTACATCTGCTGACAAATATGTGTATTTCAGTCAAAATTAATGTGTTTATTAGGAGGAAATTGCACTAAAATACTGATGCAGTTCAATGAGGACTTCTTTTAAAACAGCAACAACAATAATTGCTACTTGCTACAGAACTATGGAGAACCAATATTAAGATTGAAAACTGAGAATCTGAGGGAATCAGAAATCAACACATTCCTCCGTTCGTCTCTCTGGCCCTCTTATCTGATTGGTTCTACTACATATGCTCCTTCTGCACAAGCATATGAGATTACCAAATGGAACAATCTGCCTTCACCACCTGCATGCTATTCTGGGAGTCCTCCCAGGTGTGTTTTCTTTTTTTGCGGTGGTGGGGGGTGGGGGAAGCCCCATTATGCAAGCTGACCCCGTGTTCAGGGCTTCTTCTGAAAGGATTTGTTAGTTGAATCCTAACCCAAATCTGCAATCCTGAGAAAACAATGCAGATTAATTCAATCTATGGAAAGAACTTGTTCCATTGCTTTCAATGGGACTTCATTAAAATTAGCTTTAGTTGGATTGGGACCATTATTTCTATAGCGAGAATAATGCATCATTTAGATGTTCTATCCAAATATTCCCAGTGCCATTTGCTTCCTGTTGACAAATTATAGACGAAATTATT
This sequence comes from Podarcis tiliguerta, assembly GCF_965153285.1. Taxonomy (NCBI): domain Eukaryota; kingdom Metazoa; phylum Chordata; class Lepidosauria; order Squamata; family Lacertidae; genus Podarcis; species Podarcis tiliguerta. The sequence continues at coordinate 54,319,053 of NC_139534.1, forward strand.
GGGGAAAAGATTGTAATGATGCCCCAAGAAATTTATTATTAATCCCAAATAGCTGAGGTTTCTGGAAAAATATTCCCCAAACCCATCTTTAGAGATTTCAAACACAACTGATGCAAGAAATAATGAATTAGCAAGTAGCAAGAAGATCACTCCCAAGGGGTTTGAGATGTGCCAGAATGGCTGCTTACCATGCTTCCACGGCAAGCAGAGGTGGTGGCCTGATGCAGTTGTCCCTCTCGGCTGGTGCAGAGGCTCATGGGTTCCCACCAAACCCTTAGATATGAATGAGCTGATGCGTGGCAGCCTAGGGGGCATGGCTTGGGGAGCAGACCTGAATGAGGCAGTCTTCGCTCAGGTCTCCTTCCCAGCTTTTTATTCTGGCTGGCCCAGCTGAGATTTGCCAGATCCAGGAGAAGCATGAAAAGGGCAGAGGGGAGATTGGTGATGTGTGCACCTTGTCTCCTATTGCTTGGAAAAACCCTGGAGTGGAGGGGACTTAAGCACCTGTCAGGAGGCAAGGAATTTCAGTCTGTGCAACTGCTTCATGGGGGCAAGTCCTACCAGAGATGAGTTGCTGTGCCCAGTAGGCCAGACACTCCTGTGTGGAACGGGTTTTTGCTAATAAAGAGTGAAGAGTTTATTGCTGGCTATCCTTTGACACCTAGTATCAAGCACTATTTAAAAGAAAGGTAGAATCGCAGGAATGTGGTGGGTTCTGAAAATGGATATTTCAGCTGTCAAAGACCAGGGCAAAAAGGTGCATCTTCAGCATTCACTGAAAGCTGTATAGTGCAGAAGCAAGATGCTTTCTCCAAATTAATCTGGGAGCTACAATATATTATTATAGCGTGCTAAGAGCTTTTAGGAGACCCCTATTCATCTGACATAGCTACAATTCCCAGAGTTCCCCATGAAGAAGGATTGGTTGTCAAACTACTCTGGGAAGTACTCATTTTATAAAACTGGATTTTACCCATAACATTTTACCCATAATGCTTAAAAATATTGCACCCTGTGACCAATTAACATAGTTTAAAGGTACATCTATTCACACTCCACCTTCGCTTAAACACCAGGAAGGAACGTTAGGCCACTTAACTGTGCGTATGGCCTTAAGCTCTAAACTGAAGCACTCCCATCCACAAAAAAAGAATTAATACAAACTAAATCAAGTTTTAGAATTTAATTTACTGTATGGGAGAAAGTTTTATATTCACATCCAACAACTTAGGTGTTTTGGAGTGTTGGCTTGAGTCACCTGATCCTATCTGGTCTGCAGGAAGTGTACCTATCTGCACTGGGATTGTGTGGGTTAATCTATAGCAGGTTGATGTATGACAGCTGAGATTCTATGAAACCAAGGTTTTTATGTCTGCTCACTAAGGTGTACATTGCTACTCTTTTAGGGGTACCTGCAGCAAAACCTATGTGGAAGAGCTCATATTCATTCCACAGGGCTGACCACCAAAGTGAGCAGAGTAAAAGAAAAGCCAACATGTGAAAGGTATTTTTACTTATCTCTGAAAAGTGTGCAGCAACAGGTGCATTTTAAAAAAATTTAAAATTTAATTTAAGCCTCTTCATCAAAACTTTCTTTGTGACTTAGTTCTCTGTTGGAAAGTGTGGCCATTGTCAGTTATGAGCATTTTCTGACAAAATGTTGCCTGTGGACAGAGGAAGACTGCCTAAGTGCCTCCATCTCTTTGCACTTGTTCCATGTTTCAGAAAATGCAGAAAATGAAAACCCTTTCCTTGTGGGACAACTGTAGCACAGGATCACTTCACTCTACTGCCCTCTCTCCCTCCCTCCCTCTCACACATATCCTGCCATTTTTTCACAAGCAGTTCAGAGTAATAAATAAAATTGTCAGGATTGTGTAATTCTCTGCTCCATCTCTCAGCCTCTGTCAGCAGGTTCTCTTCTGCAAGAGACAGAGACTCTTACTGGTAATGTGCCACATCCCTAGCAAGCATTGTAACACTTTTCTCACCTAATACAGCACCATTTTCTGTACCTAAAAGTGTATGTGTGTTTGTGTGTTCAGATCATCCTTAAAGCTCTAATTAGTTCAGCATGGGACAGCTCCATCTAGCTTTTTTCTCCTCCAAAAGCTAAGACTACTCCATCATTTCAGGATTTCTTTTCCTCATTTTTTAAATATTATTATTCTAATGCAATACTGCACTATTAAAATACTGCTCTCTCAGAAACGTGGGCTAGCAGAATTTTAAAGCAAAGCAAGAATGCAAGCACAGTGGTACCTCATGTTACAGATTCCACTAACCCAGAAATAGTACCTCGGGTTAAGAACTTTGCTTCAGGATGAGAACAGAAATCGTATGGTGGCAATGGGAGGCCCCATTAGCTAAAGTGGTACCTCAGGTCAAGAACAGTTTCAGGTTAAGAACGGACCTCCGGAATGAATTAAGTTCTTAACCAGAGGTACCACTGTATGATTGTAATGTACTGTACTCCCTGTAGGAAGGTTATCTTCAACACTGCTGTGAGAAACAAAGAAGTAAACTGCTCTACAGCAGGTAAACTGTCCTCCATTTTCTCCTAAAAAATGTTTCTTGGATTGAGGCTATACAGACGGAATGCCAAAATATTCTAACTGAATGATAACCCACTCCCTACAATGGTAATGTGTCTCTTAATTTCAATCTGATTTTTTCCTTGTGGTTTAACTCCAGCTGCAACATCAGATAAAAACACATTAAGCAAATAAACTGCTTATCCAATGAATTAAAATATCTGCATTTCTGGATTACAATCACAGGCAATCTGCAAGAGAGATCTCATGCAGTGTCATAAGAAGTCAACCTCCCCAGCTTTTGTGAAAAGAAAGCCAAAATAAATTCCAAATAGTTTTTTTGGCTTCCAGAAATATGAAGTGTTCATAGATATCATCTGGCTGGTGAAAAATAAAACATCCCAAGCACTCTGAGAATATATCAAGCTAGGAACCTTACCTGTGAAGAGGAAAGATGCCATTCCTAAAGCCCCAAAGTAAGGCATAATGATAGAAAGGCTAATTTTATAGTTGCTTTGATATTGGCTAGAAGTCAAATGCTTGAAACTCATGAGTAAGTTCCATGAGTTTGTATGTCACCTGAGGACATACAGTGTTCCAATTCATTCAAGTTTCTGCTAGTCATTATAAGAAGTTTCAAACAGAATTATTGCCTCCCCATTCACATACCAGAATTCAGTAATAATTCTCATTAGCTATTTTCCTCTATTTTTTTCAGTAAGCTTCCCAATTGTGGAATTCCCTCCCCTCTGACGTATGGCTGAATGAATTTTAATCTACATATCAGGTGCTTAACGTGTGTTAATGTCTGAGCCTGATATTTCTTTTTCAGTTCCTAGGTGTAATATGGTATATAATATATAATGCATTGGGGTGAAATTACTATTGGGAGTTCAGGTACAGAGGCTCACACCAAATTCCAAATCAGTCAAACTTTTTTCAGTGCTGCATTACTGGACAGTTGAAAGAGCTTCCAACAGCATTTCAATTATGACACATACTATGCAGGAAATATAGGGCATCTTAGCTGTTTGTTCTTCAGCCAATCACCTTCTGCCATCCCAGCACCTCACTGTTTCCCCTCCAACTACAGACCCTGAAATGAAACTTAATCTATTGTTCCCTGTAGGAATCAGAATCCTCATTGTACCTCATATGGGGTTGTTTTTCACTTCAATATTCAGCCGTTAGGTTCCCCCTTAACTATTTCATACCAGTTTTGTGGTCAGCTTTCACTCCTGCCTATGTGACATTGGCTCCCCCCCAAAAAAAAATTCCTACACAGCCCCTTCAAAGGGCAGCTGACCAAAATGGCCCATGCTGAATAGGGAGGGAGGGTGCAGCAAAAGTATACAGGAAAGTTTGGTGAGAAGGAGGCAAATAAATGGCCTGGCTGACTGATCTCCTGCATTGGCCAAACTGCCCATTGGTCAACCCCTTTACTTCTCCCACGGGCAAATCCAAGTGCAGCCTCCTTTGCAGGGGAGCTGGGATGTGGCAAAGGCACACCCATTTTCAATTGGAGGAGGCACTGTAGTTTAGAGGAAAGGTGAATAAGAGGGGATATGATAGACAGTTTGTTACCTGTTGTGTATTTCTGTGTTTTTATACTGTAAACCTCTTTGTAATCCTCAGATGAAGGGTGGTATAGAAAATAAATAAATACAAATAAATATGTTTATAAAAGTATGCATGGCCTAAGGAAAGTGAATAGATGAACCCCCCCTTCTCCTTACACTAGAACTTGTGAACATCCAATAAAGCTTAATGGTGAAAGATTCGGGACAGATAATGTCACTCTCCACTACACGGCTCCAAAAGGAGTCCTGGCGGATGCACATTTGGGAGGAGAGGAAGTCGGGTGATAAACCCCTTCCTATTGATATCACTGGGAACTGTAGCTCTGGGGAAGAATGGGGGTCTTCTAAGAACTCTCAGCACCCTTAATAAATTATACCTCCCAAAATTCTTTGGAAGAAGCCACTACTGTTTAAAGTAGTATCATAGTGTTTAAAACATATGGTATGAAGGTGGCGTCAAATTCCCCTCCCTCCCCAAGTGTGACATCTTCATGGGCCATTAGCTACTTTGTTTACTTTGAAAAGATAATTCCAAACCAGATGGCAGAATAGATGTTGCTTATTTTGTCCTTTCCTAACTGTAAAGTGCTAAAGGGTTTCAAAGAAGCATATTTGAAGGGCAGCCTTCTTCTTTACTATGTGTTCCACTATGTTCAAAAAGATGATTGGTTCAGATGCAAGCCTGACCATTTTTCTACTGCGGCACCCAATTTGTAGAATACCCTCTTTCTCGTTGCTTCATTTGGCCCCATCTCTTTTAACTTCAGGTGAAGAGCTAATGCCTTTTTATTTCCCCAAGTTTTTAGTGCAGGTAGAACTTCCTGGTTTTGGTTGTATCAAACTTACTTTTATTCTACGTAGACTTATTGAACTTAAAGGACCTAAGTTTGTGATGTTCATTAGTTTTAGTGGGCTTGACTAACGCTGGAGACAATTCTTAATAAAGTGTTATTTTATCCTTCTCTTGTTTTCAGCTTTTTATTCTCAAAAATGATTACATATAAAAGTATTTACAACAGATTCAACTTATTTTAAAAATAGGTAAAAAATACAATAAAAACAGCCTGTAGATAGGAGAACGTAACATTTTTATAAAATACCCAACAATATTTGTGTTTCAACATTTATCTGTGTAATTTTCCACAAGCATACAATAAAAGGAGCACCATGTCTCAACAAAATGATTATCTACCTGTGTACCTCCCTTTACTCTTATCATGTTCACCAATTTTATTATTTGAACGTTCTCCCAAGTATTCATGATCCAATTATCCATTATGAGGTGTTGATTTTCATCTAAGGGTCACATTTTTTCTATAAACTAACAGGACAAACCATTTTATGTAACCAAAAAGCACCTGTACTGGATATCACATCATCACATCACATCACATCACATCACATCATATTTTATATTTCTTTTAGTACAGATGTCCCAAAAACATTTTTTCTTGGGCATGAACAGAATACATCCTTCTCTCTCCTTGTTGGGCAATACCACCCTCATTTTTCACACACTGAAGCCAGGATTTTGCTTATCTGTGCCAATCACTGATTACTCAGGTAGCAGCATGCCAAGGAAACCACATGGCTACTCTACCCCTTTCTGATGGGTCAGCATTCAGTGGACTAAAGGCTTCAAGGACAGCTCATTTTATATAGCCTCTCAAGCAAGCTAGAAATGAGAGGTACCTTAGGGTTCTCACCAGGGTAGCCAAGTGTTCTACTAGTATTCCAAGAAGGGACTGTGCAGTGTTCTAAAAGACTTCTTCAAAACTGGACATAAAAATGGAAAATGCAGTTCAATGAAAGCAAGTTAACAAGATTTACATTTGGGCAAAACCCTGTAACTTTGCATGTACAAGATCAGCATCTGAACTGGGCCCTTGGAGATGGACAATTAAAACCCACAAAATCATAATACTTTAAACAGATCTATGTTGGAACTTTAATTGAAATACTATGACACAAATGGTTTTGACACCTACATTATTGCCATATAATACATTGTCTTATGTGTGCATCTCAATCATGCTTGTGCCAGGACCATTCCATGGGAACTTGTGGCTTTCCAGATGCTGCTGAGTTATATAGAACCATGACCATGAAGTTTCTAAATTATGCGAGGAGCCTAAACACACATGGAGCACATTCCTCTTTGCACAAATTTGCCCTCTAACATATGATGGGAACTGGGAGTGGAAAAATATTAGATGGGGCAGAACTGGAGAGTGAATCCCCACACTCACCCCATCTATTTAAACAGGGTGTTTGCCAAATGGTCTTATACTTCCATTGTGATTCCACCTATTTATTCAGGAAAGATATTCAGATCCAATCTTATTTATTTCAGTGGCTTAACTAAGAGAATCCTCTTTCCTATTTTTCATTGCAGAAGGCACTATAGCTTCCTTCTACATGGTAGCATGATGAGGTGGTCATCGTGTTAGATATCATTATCTTCCCTCTAACATATGATGGGGACTGGGAGTTGAAAAACAAAGCCTTTTCATATCTTTCTTTAGCTTTAAGAAAAGGTCATGCTTTTACTATTTTTACTTGAAAAATATCACCTTCTCTGCCGTCCTACCAAAAGCATCTTTCACATCTTTGTTCCTTAGGCTGTAGATGAGAGGGTTGAGCAAGGAGATCCCCAGAGTATAGAACACAGAAACTATTTTGTCCTGATCCTTTGGGAAACTGGAGCCAGGCCGTATATACATGAAGAAGATGGTCCCATAGAAGATAATGACTGTGACCAAGTGGGAAGCACAAGTGGAGAAGGCTTTGTATCTGCCCTGGGCAGAGCTGATCCTCAGGATGGCAAAAAGAATAGCAATGTAAGAGACCAAGACAATGAGAAAAGTTGTCAGCGCAATTATAGTGGATAAAACAAAATGCACAGTGTGAGTGACATGGGTGTCTGAACAGGACAACTTGAGTATTGGGGGAACATCACAGAAAAAATGATTAATGATATTTGAACTGCAGAAGGACAAAGTAAAAATAAAAGAAGTCTGGAGAATTGAACTTGTAAGTCCACAAGCATATACAACCACCACCAATATGGTACAATGCTTCCTTGACATAATAGCAAAATAGAGCAGTGGGTTGCAGATGGCTGTGAAGCGATCGTATGCCATCACTGCAAGAAGGCAACCTTCTGTGGTTATGAAGACAGCGAGGAAGAAGAATTGCACTGTGCATCCCTTGAAGGAAATGGTTGTCTTCTCTGCCACAAAGGTTGTCAGCAACTTGGGGGCAATGGCAGTTGAATAACCAATATCGATAATGGAGAGGTTTCTCAGGAAAAAGTACATTGGGGTGTGGAGCCGAGCATCCACCCTGGTCACTATGATTATCCCAAGGTTGCCTATTATTGTGGCTACATAGATTATAAGGAACAAGAAGAAGAGCGGGACTTGGAGGTCAGGGTGGTCCATGAATCCTACCAGGATGAACTCTGTTACAGTGCTTTCATTTTGCTTCATTCTATATCCCTCTGTAAGAGAATTAAAAAGAATATGGTTTTTGAAGCTGGATGGCTACCAGACTGCATTAAAATTTGTTCATTCAAGTCAACTGTACAGCCCCAAACAGCAAATCCTATGGTCAGGGCTAATGGGAGTTGGAATTTAATTGCTTCCATTATTAAAATACAGGTGCTGTTATTTCCACATTGAATGGGAATTAGTGGCAAAATTTCCTTCATTTTATAAAACTGGATTTTACCCATAACATTTTACTCATAATGCTTAAAAATATTGCACCCTGTGACCAATTAACATAGTTTAAAGGTACATCTATTCACACTCCACCTTCTCTTAAACACCAGGAAGGAATGTTAGGTCATTGAACTGTGCGTATGGCCTTAAGATCTAAGCTGAAGTACTCCCATCCACAAAGAAAGAGTTAATACAAATGAAATCAAGTTTTAGAATTTAATTTACTGTATGGGAGAACCTTTCATATTCAGATCCAACAACTTAGGCATTTGGGAGCAATTCCTTGAGTCACCTGATATTATCTGGTCTGCAGGAAGTGAACCTATCTGCACTGGGATTGTATGGGTTAATCTATAGCAGGCTGATGTGTGACAGCTGAGATTCTATGAAATCAAGGCTTTCATGTCTGCTCACTAAGGTGTACATTGCTACTCTGTTAGGGGTACCTGCAGGAAAACCTATGTGGATGAGTTAATCTTCATTCCACAGGGCTGACCAGCAAAGTGAGCAGAGTAAAAGAAAAACCAGCATGTGAAAGGTATTCTTACTTATCTCTGAATAGTGTGCACCAACAGGGGCATTTTTTAAAAAATAAAATTTTATTTCAACCTTTTCATCAAAACTTTCTTTGTGACTTAGTTCTCTGTTGGAGAGTGTGGCCATTGTCAGTTATGAGCATTTTCTGACAAAATGTTGCCTGTGGACAGAGGAAGACTGCCTAAGTGCCTCCATCTCTTTGCACTTGTTCCATGTTTCATTTCTGCAGAAAATGAAAACCGTTTCCTTGTGGGACAACTGTAGCACAGGACCACTTCACTCTACTGCCCTCTCTCCCTCCCTCCCTCTCACACATATCCTGCCATTTTTTCACAAGCAGAACAGAGTAATAAATAAAATTGTCAGGATTGTGTAATTCTCTACTCCATCTCTCAGCCTCTGTCAAGTGAAATCCACCTTGTCTCTGCAGGTTCTCTTTTGCAAGAGACAGGGACTCATACTGGTAATGTGCCACATCCCTAGCAAGCATTGTAACACTTTCCCCACCTAAAACAGCACCATTTTGTGTACCTAAAAATGTGTGTGTGTGTTCAGATCATTCTTAAACCTCTAATTAGTTCAGCACGGGACAGCTCCATCTAGCTTTTTTGTCCTCCAAAAGCTAAGACTTCTCCATCATTTCAGGATTTCTTTTCCTCATTTTAAAAATATTATTATTCTAATTCAATACTGCACTATTCAAATCTTGCTCTCTCAGAAACTTGGGCTAGCAGAATTTTAAAGCAAAGCAAGAATGTAAGTACAGTGGTACCTCAGGTTACAGACGCTTCAGGTTACTTACACTTCAGGTTGCAGACTCCGCTAATCCAGAAATAGTGCTTCAGGTTAAGAACTTTGCTTCAGGATGAGATCAGAAATCGTGCGGTGGCAACGGGAGGCCCCATTAGCTAAAGTGGTACCTCAGGTCAAGAACAGTTTCAGGTTAAGAACGGACCTCTGGAACGAATTAAGTTCTTAACCAGAGGTACCACTGTATGCTTGTAATGTACTGTACTCCCTGTAGGAAGGTTATCTTCGACACTGCTGCGAGAAACAAAGAAGTAAACTGATCTACAGCAGGTAAACTGTCCTCCATTTTCTCATAAAAATATTTCTTGGATTGAGGCTATATAGACGGAATGCCAAAATATTGTAACTGAATGATAACTCACTCCCTTCAATGGTAATGTGTCTCTTAATTTCAATCTGATTTTTTCCTTGTGGTTTGAATCCAGCTGCAACGTCAGATAAAAACACATTAAGCAAATAAACTGCTTATCCAATGAATTAAAATATCTGCATTTCTGGATTACAATCACAGGCAATCTGCAAGAAGATCTCATGCAGTGTCATAAGAACTCAACCTCCCCAGCTTTTGTGAAAAGAAAGCCAAAATAAATTCCAAATAGTTTTTTTGGCTTCCAGAAATATGAAGTGTTCATAGATATCATCTGGCTGGTGAAAAATAAAACATCCCAAGCACTCTGAGAATATATCAAGCTAGGAACCTTACCTGTGAAGAGGAAAGATGCCATTCCTAAAGCCCCAAAGTAAGGCATAATGATAGAAAGGCTAATTTTATAGTTGCTTTGATATTGGCTAGAAGTCAAATGCTTGAAACTCATGAGTAAGTTCCATGAGTTTCTGTGTCACCTGAGGACATACAGTGTTCCAATTTATTTAAGTTTCTGTTAGTCATCATAAGAAGTTTCAAACAGAATTATTGCCTCCCCATTCACATACCAGAATTCAGTAATAATTCTCATTAGCTATTTTCCTCTATTTTTTACAATAAGCTTCCCAATTGTGGAATTCCCTCCCCTCTGACGTATGGCTGAATGAATTTTAATCTACATATCAGGTGCTTAACGTGTGTTAATGTCTGAGCCTGATATTTCTTTTTCAGTTCCTAGGTGTAATATGGTATATAATATATAATGCATTGGGGTGAAATTACTATTGGGAGTTCAGGTACAGAGGCTCACACCAAATTCCAAATCAGTCAAACTTTTTTCAGTGCTGCCTTACTGGACAGTTGAAAGAGCTTCCAACAGCATTTCAATTATGACACATACTATGCAGGAAATATAGGGCATCTTAGCTGTTCGTTCTTCAGCCAATCACCTTCTGCCATCCCAGCACCTCACTGTTTCCCCTCCAACTACAGACCCTGAAATGAAACTTAATCTATTGTTCCCTGTAGGAATCAGAATCCTCATTGTACCTCATATGGGGTTGTTTTTCACTTTAATATTCAGCCATTAGGTTCCCCCTTAACTATTTCTTACCAGTTTTGTGGTCAGCTTTCACTCTTGCCTATGTGACATTGGCTCCCCCCCCAAAAAAAAATTCCTACACAGCCCCTTCAAAGGGCAGCTGACCAAAATGGCCCATGCTGAATAGGGAGGGAGGGTGCAGCAAAAGTATACAGGAAAGTTTGGTGAGAAGGAGGCAGATAAATGGCCTTGCTGACTGCTCTCCTGCATTGGCCAAACTGCCCATTGGTCAACCCCTTTACTTCTCCCACGGGCAAAACCAAGTGTAGCCTCCTTTCCAGGGGAGCTGGGATGTGGCAAAGGCACACCCATTTTCAATTGGAGGAGGCACTGTAGTTTAGAGGAAAGGTGAATAAGAGGGGATATGATAGACGGATTGTTACCTGTTGTGTATTTCTGTTTTTTTTAATACTGTACACCTCCTTGTGATCCTCAGATGAAGGGTGGTATAGAAAATAAATAAATACAAATAAATATGTTTATAAAAGTATGCATGGCATACAGAAAGTTAATAGATGAACCCCCCCCCCTTCTTCTTACACTAGAACTTGTGAACATCCAATGAAGCTTAATGGTGAAAGATTCGGGACAGATAATGTCACTCTCCACTACACGGCTCCAAAAGGAGTCCTGGCGGGTGCATGTTTGGGAGGAGAGGAAGTCAGGTGATAAACCCCTTCCTATTGATATCACTGGGAACTGTAGCTCGGGGGAATGAATGGGGGTCTTCTAAGAACTCTCAGCACCCTTAATAAATTATACCTCCCAAAATTCTTTGGAAGAAGCCACTACTGTTTAAAGTAGTATCATAGTGTTTAAAACATATGGTATGAAGGTGGCGTCAAATTCCCCTCCCTCCCCAAGTGTGACATCTTCATGGGCCATTAGCTACTTTGTTTACTTTGAAAAGATAATTCCAAACCAGATGGCAGAATAGATGTTGCTTATTTTGTCCTTTCCTAACTGTAAAGTGCTAAAGGGTTTCAAAGAAGCATATCTGAAGGGCAGCCTTCTTCTTTACTATGTGTTCACTATGTTCAAAAAGATGATTGGTTCAGATGCAAGCCTGACCATTTTTCTACTGCGGCACCCAATTTGTAGAATACCCTCTTTCTAGTTGCTTCATTTGGCCCCATCTCTTTTAACTTCAGGTGAAGAGCTAATGCCTTTTTATTTCACCAAGTTTTTAGTGCAGGTAGAACTTCCTGGTTTTGGTTGTATCAAACTTACTTTTATTCTACGTAGACTTATTGAACTTAAAGGACCTAAGTTTGTCATATTCATTAGTTTTAGTCGGCTTGACTAATGCTGGAGACAATTCTTAATAAAGTGTTATTTTATGCTTCTCTTGTTTTCAGATTTTTATTCTCAAAAATGATTACATATAAAAGTAATTACAACAGATTCAACTTATTTTAAAAATAGGTAAAAAATACAATAAAAACAGCCTGTAGATAGGAGAACATAACATTTTTATAAAATACCCAACAATATTTGTGTTTCAACATTTATCTGTGTAATTTTCCACAAACATACAATAAAAGGAGCACCATGTCTCAACAAAATGATTATCTACCTGTGTACCTCCCTTTACTCTTATCATGTTCACCAATTTTATTATTTGAACATTCTCCCAAGTATTCATGATCCAATTATCCATTATGAGGTGTTGATTTTCGTCTAAGGGTTACATTTTTTCTATAAACTAACAGGACAAACCATTTTATGTAACCAAAAAGCACCTCTACTGGATATCACATCACATCACATCACATCACATCACATCACATCATATCATATTTTATATTTCTTTTAGTACAGATGTCCCAAAAACATTTTTTCTTGGGCATGAACAGAATACATCCTTCTCTCTCCTTGTTGGGCAATACCACCCTCATTTTTCGCACACTGAAGCCAGGATTTTGCTTATCTGTGCCAATCACTGATTACTCAGGTAGCAGCATGCCAAGGAAACCACATGGCTACTCTACCCCTTTCTGATGGGTCAGCATTCAGTGGACTAAAGGCTTCAAGGACAGCTCATTTTATATAGCCTCTCGAGCAAGCTAGAAATGAGAGGTACCTTAGGGTTCTCACCAGGGTAGCCAAGTGTTCTACTAGTATTCCAAGAAGGGATTGTTGACATGCAGTATCAGCAATTAGCGACACAAGCTCCAGAAATAGCTTGCCACATTCCAGAGCCGATGCACGCTCTATCAGCAGATAATGCACAGCGAAAGATGCACTCAGGAGAGCATTATTTACAAGTTTATTCAGCGTTGGTCAAAACAAAGAAAAACATAACTGCCTGCTTCAGTGTTCTGGCACAGAGAGAGAAATGAAAGCAAAGACACAACAGAAACATCCTGTGAAACAGGAAATACGCAGGCTGTGACACAAACATCCTGCTCCCTTTTAAGGTGGAACGGAAATATCCTAACAGTGCAGTGTTCTAAAAGAATTCTTCAAAACTGGACATAAAAATGGAAAATGCAGTTCAATGAAAGCAAGTTAACAAGATTTACATTTGGGCAAAACCCTGTAACTTTGCATGTACAAGATCAGCATCTGAACTGGGCCCTTGGAGATGGACAATTAAAACCCACAAAATCATAATACTTTAAACAGATCTATGTTGGAACTTTAATTGAAATACTATGACACAGATGGTTTTGACACCTACATTATTGCCATATAATACATTGTCTTATGTGTGCATCTCAATCATGCTTGTGCCAGGACCATTCCATGGGAACTTGTGGCTTTCCAGATGCTGCTGAGTTATATAGAACCATGACCATGAAGTTTCTAAATTATGCGAGGAGCCTAAACACACATGGAGCACATTCCTCTTTGCACAAATTTGCCCTCTAACATATGATGGGAACTGGGAGTGGAAAAATATTAGATGGGGCAGAACTGGAGAGTGAATCCCCACACTCACCCCATCTATTTAAACAGGGTGTTTGCCAAATGGTCTTATACTTCCATTGTGATTCCACCTATTTATTCAGGAAAGATATTCAGATCCAATCTTATTTATTTCAGTGGCTTAACTAAGAGAATCCTCTTTCCTATTTATCATTGCAGAAGGCACTACAGCTTCCTTCTACATGGTAGCATGATGAGGTGGTCATTCTGTTAGATATCATTATCTTCCCTCTAACATATGATGGGGACTGGGAGTTGAAAAACAAAGCCTTTTCATATATTTCTTTAGCTTTAAGAAAAGGTCATGCTTTTACTTGAAAAATATCACCTTCTCTGCCGTCCTACCAAAAGCATCTTTCACATCTTTGTTCCTTAGGCTGTAGATGAGAGGGTTGAGCAAGGAGATCCCAAGAGTATAGAACACAGAAACTATTTTGTCCTGATCCTTTGGGAAACTGGAGCCAGGCCGTATATACATGAAGAAGATGGTCCCATAGAAGATAATGACTGTGACCAAGTGGGAAGCACAAGTGGAGAAGGCTTTGTATCTGCCCTGGGCAGAGCTGATCCTCAGGATGGCAAAAAGAATAGCAATGTAAGAGACCAAGACAATGAGAAAAGTTGTCAGCGCAATTATAGTGGATAAAACAAAATGCACAGTGTGAGTGACATGGGTGTCTGAACAGGACAACTTGAGTATTGGGGGAACATCACAGAAAAAATGATTAATGATATTTGAACTGCAGAAGGACAAAGTAAAAATAAAAGAAGTCTGGAGAATTGAACTTGTAAGTCCACAAGCATATGCGAGCACCACCAATACAGTACAATGCTTCCTTGACATAATAGCAAAATAGAGCAGTGGGTTGCAGATGGCTGTGAAGCGATCGTACGCCATCACTGCAAGAAGGCAAACTTCTGTGGTTATGAAGACAGCGAGGAAGAAGAATTGCACTGTGCATCCCTTGAAGGAAATGGTTGTCTTCTCTGCCACAAAGGTTGTCAGCAACTTGGGGGCAATGGCAGTTGAATAACCAATATCGATAATGGAGAGGTTTCTCAGGAAAAAGTACATTGGGGTGTGGAGCCGAGCATCCACACTGGTCACTATGATTATCCCAAGGTTGCCTATTATTGTGGCTACATAGATTATAAGGAACAAGAAGAAGAGTGGGACTTGGAGATCAGGGTGGTCCATGAATCCTACAAGGATGAACTCTGTAACAGTGCTTTCATTATGCTTCATTCTATATTCCTCTGTAAGAGAATTAAAAATAATATGGTTTTTGAAGCTGGATGGCTACCAGACTACATTAAAATTCATTCATTCAAGTCAACTGTACGTTTGAGGGGAATGAACAAACACCACAGACTACAGCATTGGGTGTAGAACCTTTGGCCCTCCAGGTGTTGTTGGTCTCCATTCCCATCAGCCCCAGCCAGCAAATCCTATGGTCAGGGCTAATGACAGTTGGAATTCAATTGCTTCCATTATTAAAATACAGGTGATGTTATTTCCACATTGAATTGGAATTAGTGGCAAAATTCCCTTCATTTTATAAAACTGGATTTTACCCATAACATTTTACCCATAATGCTTAAAAATATTGCACCCTGTGACCAATTGACAGAGTTTAAAGGTACATCTATTCACACTCCACCTTCTCTTAAACACCAGAAAGGAATGTTAGGTCACTGAACTGTGTGTATGGCCTTAAGATCTAAACTGAAGCACTCCCATCCACAAAGAAAGAGTTAATACAAACTAAATCAAGTTTTAGAATTTAATTTACTGTACGGGAGAACCTTTTATATTCACATCCAACAACTTAGCCATTTGGGAGCAATTTCTTGAGTCACCTGATATTATCTGGTCTGCAGGAATTGTACCTATCCACATTGGGATTGTGTGGGTTAATCTATAGCAGGTTGATGTGTGACAGCTGAGATTCTATGCAACCAAGGTTTTTATGTCTGCTCACTAAGGTGTACATTGCTACTCTGTTAGGGGTACCTGCAGCAAAATCTATGTGGATGAGTTCATATTCATTCCACAGGGCTGAACACCAAAGTGAGCAGAGTAAAAGAAAAACCAACATATGAAAGGTATTCTTACTTACCTCTGAATAGTGTGCACAGGGGCATTTTTTTTAAAAAAATTAAATTTTATTTCAGCCTTTTCATCAAAATCTTTCTTTGTGGCTTAGTTCTCTGCTGGAAAGTGTGGCCTTTGTAAGTTATGGGCATTTCCTGACAAAATGTTGTCTGTGGACAGAGGAAGACTGCTTAAGTGCTTCCATCTCCTTGCATGTGTTCCATGTTTCATTTCTGCAGAAAACCCTTTCCTTGTGGGACAACTGTAGCACAGGACTACTTCACTCTACTGCCCTCTCTCCCTCCCTCCCTCTCACACATATCCTGCCATTTTTTCACAAGCAGTTCAGAGTAATAAATAAAATTGTCAGGATTGTGTAATTCTCTGCTCCATCTCTCAGCCTCTGTCAAGTCTCTGCAGGTTCTCTCTTGCCAGAGACAGGGATTCTTACTGGTAATGTGCCACATCCCTAGCAAGCATTGTAACACTTTCCCCACCTAAAACAACACCATTTTCTGTATCTAAAAGTCTCTCTCTCTCTCTCTCTCTCTCTCTCTCTCTCTGTGTGTGTGTGTTCAGATAATCTTTAAAGCTCTAATTAGTTCAGCATCGGACAGCTCCATCTAGCTTTTTTGTCCTCCAAAAGCTAAGACTACTCCATCATTTCAGGATTTCTTTTCCTCATTTCAAAAATATTATTATTCTAATTCAATACTGCACTATTCAGATCTTGCTCTCTCAGAAACTTGGGCTAGCAGAATTTTAAAGCAAAGCAAGAATGTAAGTACAGTGGTACCTCGGGTTACAGACGCTTCAGGTTACAGACACTTCAGGTTACAGACACCACTAACTCAGAAATAGTACCTCGAGTTAAGAACTTTGCTTCAGGATGAGATCAGAAATCGTGCAGTGGCAGCGGGAGGCCCCATTAGCTAAAGTGGTACTTCAGGTCAAGAACAGTTTCAGGTTAAGAACGGAGCTCCGGAACGAATTAAGTTCTTAACCAGAGGTACCACTGTATGATTGTAATGTACTGTACTCCCTGTAGGAAGGTTATCTTCAACACTGCTGTGAGAAACAAAGAAGTAAACTGCTCTACAGCAGGTAAACTGCCCTCCATTTTCTCCTAAAAAATGTTTCTTGGATTGAGGCTATATAGACAGAATGCCAAAATATTGTAACTGAATGATAACCCACTCCCTTCAATGGTAATGTGTCTCTTAATTTCAATCTGATTTTTTCCTTGTAGTTTGAATCCAGCTGCATCGTCAGATAAAAACACATTAAGCAAATAAACTGCTTATCCAATGAATTAAAATATCTGCATTTCTGGATTACAATCACAGGCAATCTGCAAGAGAGATCTCATGCAGTGTCATAAGAAGTCAACCTCCCCAGCTTTTGTGAAAAGAAAGCCAAAATAAATTCCAAATAGTTTTTTTGGCTTCCAGAAATATGAAGTGTTCATAGATATCATTTGGCTAGTGAAAAATAAAACATCCCAAGCACTCTGAGAATATATCAAGCTAGGAACCTTACCTGTGAAGAGGAAAGATGCCATTCCTAAAGCCCCAAAGTAAGGCATAGTGATAGAAAGGCTAATTTTATAGTTGCTTTGATATTGGCTAGAAGTCAAATGCTTGAAACTCATGAGTAAGTTCCATGAGTTTGTATGTCACCTGAGGACAAACAGTGTTCCAATTTATTCAAGTTTCTGTTAGTCATTATAAGAAGTTTCAAACAGAATTATTGCCTCCCCATTCACATACCAGAATTCAGTAATAATTCTCATTAGTTATTTTCCTCTATTTTTTACAGTAAGTTTCCCAGTTGTGAAATTCCCTCCCTTCTGAGTATGGCTGAATGAATTTTAATTTACATATCAGGTGCTTAATGTGTGCTAATGTCTGAGCCTGTTATTTTGTTTTCAGTTCCTAGGTGTAATATGGTATATATTATATAATGTATTGGGGTGAAATTAACCATTGGGAGTTCAGGTACAGAGGCTCACACCAAATTCCAAATCAGTCAAACTTTTTTCAGTACTGTATTACTGGACAGTCCAAAGAGCTTACAACAGCATTTCAATTATGACACCTGCTATGCAGGAAATATAGGGCATCTTAGCTGTTCGTTCTTCAACCAATCACTTTCTGCCATCCCAGCACCTCACTGTTTCCCCTCCAACTACAGACCCTGAAATGCAACTTAATCTATTGTTCCCTGTAGGAATCAGAATCCTCATTGTACCTCATATGGGTTTTTTCCACTTTAATATTCAGCCATTAGGTTCCCCCTTAACTATTTCTTACCAGTTTTGTGGTCAGCTTTCACTCTTGCCTATGTGACATTGGCTCCCCACCCGCCAAAAAAATTCCGCTAATCAAAACGGCCCATACTGAATAGGGAGGGAGGATGTATACAGGAATGTTTGGTGAGAAGGAGGCAAATAAATGGCCTGGCTGACTGCTCTCCTGCATTGGCCAAACTGCCCCATGGTCAATCCCTTTACTTCTCCCACGGGCAAAACCAAGTGTAGCCTCCTTTGCAGGGGAGCTGGGATGTGGCAAAGGCACACCCATTTTCAATTGGAGGAGTCACTGTAGTTTAGAGGAAAGGTGAATAAGAGGGGATATGATAGACAGTTTGTTACCTGTTGTGTATTTCTGTGTTTTTTTACTGTAAACCTCCTTGTGATCCTCAGATGAAGGGTGGAATAGAAAATAAATAAATACAAATAAATATGTTTATAAAAGTATGCATGGCCTAGGGAAAGTGAATAGATGAAACACCCCCCCTTTTCTCCTTACACTAGAACTTGTGAACATCCTATGAAGCTTAATGGTGAACGATTCGGGACAGATAATGTCACTCTCCACTACACGGCTCCAAAAAGATTCCTGGCGGGTGCACCTTTGGGAGGTGAGGAAGTCGGGTGAGAAGCTCCTTCCTACTGATATCACTGGCATTTCCAGTAGACAGGAGGAGTGAGGAGTAGTAGGCAGAGGCTACAAAGGGCTTCCCAACCTTCTCCTCCGCCTCCTTTTCGAGATGCTGATGTGGCAAGGAGGTGTGCAGTGAGGAACCAGCACTGGAAGGCCTTGAATAGGAGGCTGTTGGCAGTGCTGCTGTCAAGTGGGGAGCAGGTCAGCAATAACTCACAAGGTGTCAGTGAAAACTCTTTATTCAATGAAACAAAAACAGCTCAAGCTTAGTGAGCACAGCAAATCTTCACAGTTGGTCCTACTCCAATGATGCAATTGTGAGGGCTGACGGTCCCCGCCTTCTTATAGCTCTCTATGTCTCCTCCTCCTCTGGGTCCTTTCCAAGCAACCTGGGACTTCTTTGACTTTGTGCTCTGTCCTCTTCAAACCTCTGCAGGATCTGGGAGACTGGGGGGGGGGGAGCTGGTCACAGTACGTGGAGGAGACCCCCTGGCTTCTCCAGCAGCCTGCCTCACCTCCTCCTCTCCAGCCTCCAGCCTCCACTTCTACCTTTGATTCTGGACCGCTCTCTGCCTTAGTCTCTTCCTGCTCACTAAACCCTGTTACCGCTTCAGCTTCTGACACCACCTCCCTCCAGTTTGTTCCTTCTTCTTCTTCTGAACACTGATCGTCCTCCCACCACCAGTCCCCTGGCTCTGAGGGAGTTCCCTTGAGGTCCCCCAGCTGGTGTCTCTCACCACACCTTTGCATCCAGCCAGTCCATGACAGGTGGCAGCATCAGTGGCCTGAGGTGGCTCAGAGTAGTTTATGGGACATATGGAGGGACATGTCAGGGTTGTGGCAGAGAAGTGGGCTCAGCAGAGCCTGAGTGGGTTGGAGATGGCAGGGCAGTTGAGACTCTCAGGACAGAGGAAGCAGTGGTCTCAACCCTCACCAATTTGGATCATGGCCCAGTAAGATTCCAGGAGGAACCTTATTGGAGTATCAGAGGTCCATAACACAGGGTCCGTTTCTCACTCCTCCCATGCCAGCCTTGCATATCCCCACTGTTTTGTGATTCTAAAGAAAGTAATCAAGGCAATGCATCATCTGATGTTTCCCAAAGAGGAGTTGATCAATGACCCAGAACATCTGTGCCCAGTACATTATGCATCCTTTGATAGATACAAAGCAGAAATAAGTAATTGCAAAATATTCAGCTTATTTTACAAAGAAACAAGAAATACAATAAAAAACAGCATGAAGATAAGAAAACATAACATTTGTATAAAGCTCAGAATACAATTTGTGGTTCCACATTGTCCTAAATTTTGTTACTCCAGCAAATAATAAGAGGATTCTGCCTGTCTATCTTCTCTTACTCTTCTAATGTTCATCAGGTCAACCACTTGAACATTCTCCCAAATGTTTGTGATTTGTTTTCTCTAATGCTAACAAATTGTCAATCAAGCAATAGTTGGTGTGTAATAATTTCTCTATCATCTGACAGAATATGGCCCTTATGGAGCCTAAAAGCCCTGTTACTGGATTCATTGGTAGGGCATATCCTAAAATATACTCTTAAAATGAAATATATCAATTGCAAAAGGCACTATACCTTACTTCTACACAGTAGCTTGATAGCCTGGCCATCATGTTAGAAAGAATTAAGGTAGTTTATGTACATACTAACCCTTGTTATATCTTTCTTTAGTGTAAAGAAAATGTCATTTTTACTTGAATAAAGTTATCTTCTCTATGGTCCTACCAAAAGCGTCTTTCACATCTTTGTTCCTCAGGCTATAGATAAGTGGGTTAAGGAAGGAGATCATAAGACTATAGAACACAGAAACTATTTTATCCTGATCTATTGAGAAAGTAGAACCAGGACGTGTATACATGAAGAAGATGGTCCCATAGAAGATAATGACTGTGATCAAGTGGGAAGCACAGGTGGAGAAGGCTTTGTATCTGCCCTGAGCAGAGCTGATCCTCAGGATGGCAAAAAGAATAGCAGTGTAAGAGACCAAGACAATGAGAAAAGTTGTCAGTGCAATTATAGTGGATAAAAGGAAATGCACAGTGTGAGCGACATGGGTGTCTGAACAGGACAACTTAAGTATTGGGGGAACATCACAGAAAAAATGATTAATGATATTTGAACTGCAGAAGGACAAAGTAAAAATAAAGGAAGTCTGGAGAATTGAACTTGTAAGTCCACAAGCATATACAACCACCACCAATATGGTACAATGCTTCCTTGACATAATAGCAAAATAGAGCAGTGGGTTGCAGATGGCTGTGAATCGATCGTACGCCATCACTGCAAGAAGGCAACCTTCTGTGGTTATGAAGACGGCAAAGAAGAAGAATTGCACTGTGCATTCCTTGAAGGAAATGGTTGTCTTCTCTGCCAAAAATGTTGTCAGCATCTTGGGGGCAATGGCAGTTGAATAACCAATATCGATAATGGAGAGGTTTCTTAGGAAAAAGTACATTGGTGTTTGGAGCTGGACATCCACACTGGTCACTATGATTATCCCAAGGTTGCCTATTATTGTGGCTACATAGATTATCAGGAACAACACGAAGAGTGGGACTTGGAGGTCAGGGTGGACCATGAATCCTGCAAGGATGAATTCTGTTACAGTGCTTTCATTTGGCTTCATTCTGTGTTGCTCTGCAAGAGAATTAAAAATAACATGGTAGTTGTACCTGGATGGCTACCAGGCTTCCTTAAAAATAGAATAAACCAGCACTACAAGATTCCTGTGGCCTTCCATCAGCACTAGCTGGCAGAGCCAATAGTCAGAGATAATGGGAGTTGGAGTCCCGTTACCTCCATTCTTGAATTACAGGAGCTGCTATTTACACACTCAATTGGAATTAGTGGCAAAATTCCCTTCATTTTATAAAACTGGATTTTACCGACAGCAACATTTTAAAATATTTCACTGTGCAATAAATTAACTTTTATCCACACTTTATCTTTTCTTAAACACCATCAATAAAAGTTTCTACCAAAACTTACAATACCTCTTTTGATTTTGATAGACCAACTTTCTGTGCATATGAACTTGGGCTCACAGCTGAAGCACCCCAAAGCAAAAAAGAGAGAATAAAGGAAAGGAAAAACAACAACCCTCTATTCCACATTGAGTTCTAACAACTGAGGTGACTTGGTGCACTTGTTTGTTTCACTGAATACTATCTGGTCTGCAGGAAGCATATTTATCTACACTTAGGCTATGTGGGTTAATCTACATCAGGTTTATGGGATTCTACATCTGTATTTTGGAACTGTTACATTTTGCAAGTAGGGTGCCAATGTATCAAGAAAACTAGGTGGAAAATAATCATACCATGGGCAATTTTTCCTTATGGTGGGAAAATTACCATATTTTTCGCTCTATAGGACGCAACCGACCATACGACACACCTTGTTTTAGAGGGGGAGAACAAGAAAAAAAATTCTCCCCCTCTCTGCTCAGCGCCCCTTCAGCGAAGCGGCAGGAGAAATGGAGCCCCTTCCATTTCTCCCACTTTGCTGAAGGGGCGCTGCTCAGAGAGTGAAAGCTGTGCAGTGCCTCTCCAGCGAAGCGAAGCCAGGAGAGTGAGAGTGAGCACACCGATCCCTCTCACTCTCCAGGCTTCAGTAAAAGCAATGCGAAGCCAAGGAGTGTGGAGGGAGTGCTCCCTTTGCGCTTCAGAGGCTTCACCTTGCTATCGCTGAAGCCAAGAAGCCTGCATTCGCTCCATAGGACGCACACACATTTCCCCTTAATTTTTGGAGGGGAAAAAGTGCATTTTATAGAGCAAAAAATACGCTATTCTGTCCTTCAATGTCATATAGGCACTGTCTAATTAAATTATTTGCTTTGATGAAGCTCAATGTTAATAACTGTTGTAGCGATAAATCAGAGGAATAAAGTTTTTGGGTGACAATTTTAGTCCAGGCACACTCATGACAGTCTTGCAATACTAAGGAAAGTAGATTGATGGGGGTTTAATTGAGCCAAAGCCAGTCATTAAATATTCCTTGCCAAATCTGTAATTCAACAGAGGGAAGACTAGCCTCTAAGCACAAGGAAGCATTTGGAACAAAGGATGGAAGAGAGGGGAAAAATTGGACTGAACAGTTTCTGTAGATCCAAAGTGAGTACCTGTCCAAATCTGAGCCCCGTATAATAACTGTGCTAGGGGTTTTACCTTTAAACTCTTCAAGTGCTGAAGGTATTTGATTGCCACCTTTTGTATGGAAAAAGCATGTCAGAATTTTGACACTTTGAAGATCTTTTTTCTTTGCATATTTCTGATGTGCTGCACATGACCCTTGACTGAAAGACAAGACCAAGATATTTAAAGATTTTGGACACAGCTACATTAGTAAAGAAACAGAGATTTGAATGTGCTATAAACATGCTACACCAGACAGCGCGAGAGAGTGGAAAATTTGAAAACCTGATTTTCCATTGAGATATTTTTCTTCTGTTATTGATCTAATTTCTGACTTATTTATAGTGTCGTTGTCACCCGCTGTTTCTAGATCTACTCTTTAACTTGTTCAATTAGCTGATTATCCATATAGCATCTATGGGCCCTATTGTTTCTTGAGAACACCATGAGTTTGGTTTTATTGTAATGCACTACCAGCTGTTCTTTTTGGCAACATCCTGAGAGTGCCCTCATCAATCATTTTAGGCCCACTTTTGTTTGAGACTGGAGGACCACGTCATCTGCATATAGTAATATAGAGATGGCTTTTTGGGGCAATTTAGGAGCGGCTTTTATGTTTGCCCACTAAGATGTACATTACTACTACATCAGGGGTATATGTAGAACCTATGTGGAAGAATTCCTGTTCAGTTCACAGGCCAAAATGCCTAAATGAGTAGAGTGCAAGAAAACCCAAAACAAAGTTAGGTAATCTTACTCCTAACTGAATGGTGTGTACCAAAATTACATTTTTAAAAAGGGGTCCGGCGGAGACAAATGCATTATTTCTGAAACCTGACGTGGCTCTCTGTTGGAGAGTGTGGTCATTGTTATTTACAGGCACTTTTTGACAAATGCAGTCTTTGGGCAGAGGAAAGCTACCAAAGTGTCCTTGCCATCTCCTTGCACACATTACAGGTGCAATTTCTCTAGCATACAGTTTCCTTGTAGTTTATGACCACTACATAAAGTCTCCTCCAACACCTAGCCCTTGCCAGCCTTCGTTCAGGTTTTGCAGAAAGCTCTTGTGCTGGCCATTGGCTCCTACTGGCTACTGTTATATCACTAGTGACTAGTGCAGGGGTCAGCAACCTTTTTCAGCCCTGGTCCAGTCCACAGTCCCTCAGACCATGTGGTGGGTCGGACGATATTTTGGAAAGAAAATGAACAAATTCTTGTGCCCCACAAATAACCCAGAGATGCAGTTTAAATAAAAGGACACATTGTACTCATGTAAAAACATGCTGATTCTCGGACTGTATGCGGGCTGGATGGAGAAGATGATTGGGCCGCATTAGGCCCCCGGGCCTTAGAGTGCCACCACTTATTCGCACCTAGCACCATTTGCTGCACCTAATAGCTGCTTTTAAATTTTTTAAAATATGCTTCAAATGCTGACCTCATCTTGCTATGCCACTGTAGCAAGGGAGACCCCCCATCTAGCCTACTCAATCCCCCTTCAAGTTAAAGTTACCCCATCATTTCCCCATTTTTGCCCTTTAAAACAGGAATTCACTATTGAAATCTTTTCCCCCTGCAACTTGGGTCAACAGAATATAAAGCAAGGTAGAATTGGAACTATGTTCTGCAGTATGCTATTCCCCCTGGTGTCCACCATATTCATTTGTGAGGCTACTGTGGCAAATAAAGAAGTAAATTGCCCTGCAGTTTACTCCATTTTCATCCATTTTCACATAATCCTGTTTGCTGGATCACTGCAAAATAGAAAGAAATGCAGAGATGATGTAACCAAGCAAGAACACCCTCCCCTCAGTGCTTAGATGATGAGTTGTGTCTCTTAAATTCAGTCTGCCCCCCCCCCCCCGGGTTGAAGATGAAAATATTAAACCAAATAATTGCTCAGGCAAATGCTGTATGTATAAATGAAGGACACCTTATGTACTCCAGAGCAAAATACTTCATTCTTTGAGAAACCAACCTCATAAATGAATGGGAAGATACCCTTTCTACACACTGCAGGAAGTAGACCTCAGGTTCGCTAAGATTGTAAACAGACCTCCAGAAAATGTTTATGCGCTTGTAGAAAGCAGCGATATTGCAAGCAAGATATAACTTTCCCTCAGTGTGCATGAAATATGCTGTGGCTATTAAATTTAATCTGTTTTTACCCCTTATAGGTCAAAGCTGGCTGTGAAGCCAGATGAAAACACTAGTGAAATAAATTTCTAAGCCAATCAATTTGAATCTGCATTTCTGGAGATGTGTTTATGATCAAAGGGAACATGTAGGAGAGATCACATGCAGCATCATTAAGTGTGCCAATCCACAAATACAAATAAATGAACAGGAAGCCCGAAGAAGTTCCAGATAATAAATCTGCTTCCAGAGAAATGCCCTATTGAAAAATTTGATTGCTGCTGGTGGGGGGAGAATTGACAAGAACTTTGAGAGTATATCTGGGTCGGAAATGTATCATAAGGAACCTTACTTGTGAAGATAGTCAGTGTTGATCTGATCTTAGAGCCCCAGAATAAGGCATGCAGAGTGAAATGCTCATTTTATGGTTGTTTTGCTACCACCTAGTAACCAAATTCCTCAAAGGCGTGAATTAAAATACTCTGTATGACATCTCTGCATAATCACCCGAGGACATACAGCCTGGGAATTTCATTTACTTTCTACTATTCATCTTTAATTAGTTACTAACAGAAGTTTCCCCTCTCCATTCAGCCCACAGTTCAGTAGGAATCTTCACTAGTTACTTTCCTGTATCTTGTTTTAGTTTGTTGCATATTCCCAAAGCTTGTTTAGTAAGTTTTAGTAAGTTTGTTGCATATTCCCAAAGCTATTAACAATAACACCACTTACCAATACCAAAAAAGTCATTGGGACCAGCAGGACTGAAGGGGGCTTACAATCTAAAAACCAGAATTCAAAACGGTTCAAAGAGATGACAGTAACCAGAAGAGGGTTGGCCCTGAAAGCACATGTTAAGATGTGCTTCTTCAGTTTTTACTGAAAGCTGGGAGTGATGAAGACAGATGCATCAATGGTATCAAAAGCTGAGGAAAGGTCAAGAAGAGTGAGCAAGGCAGCACTCCCCCAGACCCTCCAAGTGTCCCTATTTTCCAGGGACAGTCCTGGATTTAATCAGTTTCTGATTTTATCCCAGGGT
Source organism: Podarcis tiliguerta (assembly GCF_965153285.1). Classification (NCBI taxonomy): domain Eukaryota; kingdom Metazoa; phylum Chordata; class Lepidosauria; order Squamata; family Lacertidae; genus Podarcis; species Podarcis tiliguerta. The sequence continues at coordinate 54,345,006 of NC_139534.1, forward strand.
GTCCGCTTTTCCTCAGGACGCCCCTATTTTCATTGGAGAAAGTTGGAGCATATGTTCCCCCGCCATCTCTCTTCCAACAAATGTCATGACAGGGTCTGAAGCCAGATTGAAATGGGTCCTGATATCCTGTCTCCTTCAAGCATGCCTGAAGCTAGATTGGCAGAATGCTTTCAAGCATGTTGCCCCCAAAGGGGATATTAGATACTGGGCGATAGTTATCCAGCAATTCAGGGTCCAGGGAGGACTTCTTAAGGAAGGGATGCACCACAGCCTCTTTCAAGGAAGGTGACACTCTCTCCCCTCTCAGCGAAGCATCATTGAAGTCCTGGGCCCACCCAGTCAATCCCCAACAGCTAGCTTCAAGAAGCCAAGATGGGAAAAGTTCAAGAGGGAAAGTGGTTGGCCACACTTATTCAACAGGTTAACTACATTGCAATAAAAGAAACTGCACACATGGGACAAGCAGTGCACTCCACTGTAGTAGTCTGGTTTTTAAAAGGGTGAGCTCTTGGGTGTGCACAGTTTGCTGAGTAATACTCAAAATATAAAGTGAGAACCACATGCTTTTGAAAACATGCTCATCACACACTGACATGAAAGTGAGGATTGGTTGTGGGTCCCTGTTCAATGGAGTTTGAGTGGTCAAGATGGGTTGACCCTTATCTGAAATATAAGAGGACCATTGACACTGTCTGTTGTAGGAAATGTGACATTTATTCAAGTCCAGACACTGCACCATGTAGATCATTGATTGGCGTGATAGTGTTGCCTCATCATGTTACTTACCCACTGAAGCTGGTGCCCAGACTCTGATCAAGTATCCACCTCTCTCCATCCCACACCCCAAAATGTCTGAACTATAATTGTTGCAAGTCTGAGGATTGTTAATCAGAGCAGTGTCATAGTAATAGCACTCTATTATGTTGGTCGCCATTTGTTGCTCATAAAGATGATGATGATGATGATATGGACTCTGAAATAATGAATGAATTTATAGGTTTGGATTTATTCTTCTGAATGTTAATGTCTCTGAGAGACCACCTTTCCTCCAACCAGCCTTTTGAAAGCCTCTTTTACTTCCTTGTTTCTCAGACTGTAGATGAGTGGATTCAGCATAGGTATTGCAAAGGTGTAAAAGACAGAGATGATTTTGTCTTGCTCCGCCGGATATTTTGAACTGGGCCTTATGTACATGAAAATAGCTGTGGTGATAGCCATAAGGTGGGCGGCACAGGTGGAGAAGGCTTTTCTTCTGCCATTGGCTGTGTTGATCTGCCCTTGGCTGAGGATGGCAACTAGTATGTATGTGTAAGAGAAAAACTCAATAAGATTACCTTTCTGTTCAGTGACAGCAAATGTTAAGATTCCTGCTCTGTGTTTGCAGTCATGAGATTGTGGTTTATCACATGATGGTGTATGCTTTCATTCCACAGTGTGGGAAGTGACAGAGACAGGATGTTTGTATTACTGTGTTCCATGAAGTGGGACTATTGTTCTTTGTTTTATCTCTTTGCTGTCTGAGGAGAAAGAGGAAGGAGCTAAAGCAGAATGATCCAAGTGTATTATATGTAAATAAACACAGATCAGCCTAAATGCTGTGCTGTTGGTTCTGTTACACAAATTGCAAATACTCTTCGGATCCCTGAGTGTGCTGATGCTTCTTGGCATCAGTCGCTGTGATGTTCGGGCTGGAGAAAGCTTTTGAAGCTCCCGAACGATCGACCAGGTGGGAGAGAACATGCCAGTTGGGCATGTGTCTCTGCCAGGCTCCTACACGAGAGTAGGACGCTCCTGACAGAGTCCCCCCCCTTTCAGAAGAACTTAAACTGCCTTGTACCGACAAGGGTGCCAATGTTTCCCAAAGAGGAGTTGATTAATGACCCAGAACAACTACACAGCATTATGAATCCTTTGATAGATAAAAAGCAGAAATAAGTAATTACAAAAATATTCAGCTTATTTTACAAAGAAACAAGAAATACAATAAAAAACAGCATGAAGATAAGAAAACATAACATTTTTTATAAAGCTCAAAATACAATTTGTGGTTCAACATTCTCCTAAATTTTGCTACTCCAGTGAATAATAAGAGGATTCTGCCTGTCTGTCTTCTCTTACTCTTCTAATGTTCATCAGGTCAGCCATCTGAACATTTTCCCAAATGTTTGTGATTTGTTTCCTCTAATGCTAACAAGTTGTAAATCAAGCAATAGTTGGCGGGTAATAATTTCTCTATCATCTGACAGAATATGGCCCTTATGCAGCCTAAAAGCCCTATCATTGGTAGGGCATATCCTGAAATATACCATTAAAATGAAATATATCAATGGCAAAAGGCACTACACCTTACTTCTACACAGTAGCTTGATAACATGGGCATCGTGTCAGAAAGCATTAAGGTAGCTTATGTACATACTAAACCTTGCTATATCTTTCTTTAGTGTAAAGAAAATGCCATTTTTACTTGAAGAAAGTTGCCTTCTCTATTGTCCTACCAAAAGCATCTTTCACATCTTTGTTCCTCAGGCTATAGATAAGTGGGTTAAGGAAGGAGATCATAAGACTATAGAACACAGAAACTATTTTATCCTGATCTATTGAGAAAGTAGAACCAGGACGTATATACATGAAGATAATGGTTCCAAAGAAGATAGTGACAGTGGTCAAGTGGGAGGCACAAGTGGAGAAGGCTTTGTATCTGCCCTGAGCAGAGCTGATTCTCAGGATGGCAAAAAGAATAGCGATGTAAGAGACCAAGACAATGAGAAAAGTTGTCAGCCCAATTATAGTGGATAAAATGAAATGCACAGTGTGAGCGACATGGGTGTCTGAACAGGACAACTTAAGTATTGGGGGAACATCACAGAAAAAATGATTAATGATATTTGAACTGCAGAAGGACAAAGTAAAAATAAAGGAAGTCTGGAGAATTGAATTTGTAAGTCCACAAGCATATGCAAGCACCACCAATATGGTACAATGCTTCCTTGACATAATAGCAAAATAGAGCAGTGGGTTGCAGATGGCTGTGAATCGATCGTACGCCATCACTGCAAGAAGGCAAACTTCTGTGGTTATGAAGACGGCAAAGAAGAAGAATTGCACTGTGCATCCCTTGAAGGAAATGGTTGTCTTCTCTGCCAAAAATGTTGTCAGCATCTTGGGGGCAATGGCAGTCGAATAACCAATATCGATAATGGAGAGGTTTCTTAAGAAAAAGTACATTGGGGTGTGGAGCTGGACATCCACACTTGTCACTATGATTATCCCAAGGTTGCCTATTATTGTGGCTACATAGATTATAAGGAACAACAAGAAGAGTGGGACTTGGAGGTCAGGGTGGACCATGAATCCTGCAAGGATGAATTCTGTTACAGTGCTTTCATTTGGCTTCATTCTGTGTTGCTCTGCAAGAGAATTAAAAAATAACATGATAGTTGTACCTGGGTGGCTACCAGGCTTCCTTAAAAATAAAATAAACCAGCACTACAAGTTTCCTGTGGCCTTCCATCAGCACTAGCCGGCAGACCAATAGTCAGAGATAATGGGAGTTGGAGTCCAGTTACCTCCATTCTTGAATTACAGGAGCTGCTATTTACACACTCAATTGGAATTAGTAGCAAAATTCCCTTCATTTTATAAAAGAAAGAATAAAGGGAAGAAAAAACAACAACCCTCTATTCCATATTGAGTTCTAACAACTGAGGTGACTTGGTGCACTTCTTTGTTTCACTGAATGCTATCTGGTCTGCAGGAAGCATATTTATCTAGACTATTGTTTCTTGAGAACACCATGAGTTTGGTTTTATTGTAATGCACAACCAGCTGTTCTTTTTGGCAACATCCTGAGAGTGCCCTCATCAATCATTTTAGGCCCACTTTTGTTTGAGACCAGAGTACCATGCCATCTGCATATAGTAATATAGAGATGGCTTTTGGGGGCAATTTAGGAGCGGCTTTTATGTTTTCCCACTAAGATGTACATTACTACTACATCAGGGGTATATGTAGAACCTATGTGGAAGAATTCCTGGTCAGTTCACAGGCCAAAATGCCTAAATGAGTAGAGTGCAAGAAAACCCAAAACGAAGTTAGGTAATCTTACTGCTAACTGAATGGCGTGTACCAAAATTACATTTTTTAAAAGTGGTCCGGCGGAGACAAATGCATTATTTTTGAAACCTGACGTGGCTCTCTGTTGGAGAGTGTGGTCATTGTTATTTACAGGCACTTTTTGACAAAATGCAGTCTTTGGGCAGAGGAAAGCTACCAAAGTGTCCTTGCCATCTCCTTGCACACATTACAGGTGCAATTTCTCTAGCATACAGTTTCCTTGTAGTTTATGACCACTACATAAAGTCTCCTCCAACGCCTAGCCCTTACCAGCCTTCGTTCAGGTTTTGCAGAAAGCTCCTGTGCTGGCCATTGGCTCCTACTGGCTACTGTTATATCACTAGTGACTAGTGCAGGGGTCAGCAACCTTTTTCAGCCCTGGTCCAGTCCACAGTCCCTCAGACCATGTGGTGGGCCAGACGATATTTTGGAAAGAAAATGAACAAATTCATGTGCCCCACAAATAACCCAGAGATGCAGTTTAAATAAAAGGACACATTGTACTCATGTAAAAACATGCTGATTCTCGGACTGTATGCAGGCCAGATGGAGAAGATGATTGGTGGCCATAGAGTGCCACCACTTATTCACAAAAACTAGCACCATTTGCTGCACCTAATAGCTGCTTTTTTATTTTTTAAAACATGCTTCAAATGCTGACCTCATCTTGCTATGCCACTGTAGCAAGGGAGACCCCCCATCTAGCCTACTCAATCCCCCTCCAAGTTAAAGTTACCCCATCATTTCCCCATTTTTGCCCTTTAAAACAGGAATGCACTACTCAAATCTTTTCCCCCTGCAACTTGGGTCAACAGAATATAAAGCAAGGTAGAATTGGAACTATGTTCTGCAGTATGCTATTCCCCCTGGTGTCCACCATATTCATTTGTGAGGCTACTGTGGCAAATAAAGAAGTAAATTGCCCTGCAGTTTACTCCATTTTCATCCATTTTCACATAATCCTGTTTGCTGGATCACTGCAAAATAGACAGAAATGCAGAGATGATGTAACCAAGCAAGAACACCCTCCCCTCAGTGCTTAGATGATGAGTTGTGTCTCTTAAATTCAGTCTGCCCCCCCCCCCCCGGGTTGAAGATGAAAATATTAAACCAAATAATTGCTCAGGCAAATGCTGTATGTATAAATGAAGGACACCTTATGTACTCCAGAGCAAAATACTTCATTCTTTGAGAAACCAACCTCATAAATGAATGGGAAGATACCCTTTCTACACACTGCAGGAAGTAGACCTCAGGTTCGCTAAGATTGTAAACAGACCTCCACAAAATGTGTATGCGCTTGTAGAAAGCAGAGATATTGCAAGCAAGATATAACCTTCCCTCAATGTGCATGAAATATGCTGTGGCTATTAAATTTAATCTGTTTTTACCCCTTATAGGTCAAAGCTGGCTGTGAAGCCAGATGGAAACACTAGTGAAATAAATTTCTAAGCCAATCAATTTGAATCTGCATTTCTGGAGATGTGTTTATGATCAAAGGGAACATGCAGGAGAGATCTTATGCAGCATCATTAAGTGTGCCAATCCACAAACGCAAATAAATGAACATTAAGCCCAAAGAAGTTCCATATAATAAATTTGCTTCCAGAGAAATGCCCTATTGATAAATTTGACTGCTGCTGTTGGGGGGAGAATTGACAAGAACTTTGTGAGTATATCTGGCTAGGAAATGTATCATATGGAACCTTACTTGTGAAGATAGCCAGTGTTGATCTGATCTTAGAGCCCCAGAATAAGGCATGCAGAGTGAAATGCTCATTTTATGGTTGTTTTGCTACCACCTAGTAACCAAATTCCTCAAAGGCATGAATTAAAATACTCTGTATGACATCCCTGCATAATCACCCGAGGACATACAGCCTGGGAATTTCATTTACTTTCTACTATTCATCTTTAATTAGTTACTAACAGAAGTTTCCCCTCTCCATTCAGCCCACAGTTCAGTAGGAATCTTCACTAGTTACTTTCCTGTATCTTGTTTTAGTTTGTGGCATATTCCCAAAGCTTGTTTAGCAAGTTTTAGTAAGTTTGTTGCATATTCCCAAAGCTATTAACAATAACACCACTTACCAATACCAAAAAAGTCATTGGGACCAGCAGGACTGAAGGGGGCTTACAATCTAAAAACCAGAATTCAAAACAGTTCAAAGAGATGACAGTAACCAGAAGAGGGTTGGCCCTGAAAGCACATGTTAAGATGTGCTTCTTCAGTTTTCACTGAAAGCTGGGAGTGATGAAGACAGATGCATCAATGGTATCAAAAGCTGAGGAAAGGTCAAGAAGAGTGAGCAAGGCAGCACTCCCCCAGACCCTCCAAGTGTCCCTATTTTCCAGGGACAGTCCTGGATTTAATCAGTTTCTGATTTTATCCCAGGGTGTCTGCTTTTCCTCAGGACGCCCCTATTTTTATTGGAGTAAAGTTGGAGCATATGTTCCCCCGCCATCTCTCTTCCAACAAATGTCATGACAGGGTCTGAAGCCAGATTGAAATGGGTCCTGATATCCTGTCTCCTTCAAGCATGCCTGAAGCTAGATTGGCAGAATGCTTTCAAGCATGTTGCCCCCAAAGGGGATATTAGATACTGGGCGATAGTTATCCAGCAATTCAGGGTCCAGGGAGGACTTCTTAAGGAAGGGATGCACCACAGCCTCTTTCAAGGAAGGTGACACTCTCTCCCCTCTCAGCGAAGCATCATTGAAGTCCTGGGCCCACCCAGTCAATCCCCAACAGCTAGCTTCAAGAAGCCAAGGTGGGAAAAGTTCAAGAGGGAAAGTGGTTGGCCACACTTATTCAACAGGTTAACTACATTGCAATAAAAGAAACTGCACACATGGGACAAGCAGTGCACTCCACTGTAGTAGTCTGGTTTTTAAAAGGGTGAGCTCTTGGGCGTGCACAGTTTGCCGAGTAATACTCAAAATATAAAGTGAAAACCACATGCTTTTGAAAACATGCTCATCACACACTGACATGAAAGTGAGGATTGGTTGTGGGTCCCTGTTCAATGGAGTTTGAGTGGTCAACATGGGTTGACCCTTATCTGGAATATAAGAGGACCATTGACACTGTCTGTTGTAGGAAATGTGACATTTATTCAAGTCCAGACATTGCACCATGTAGATCATTGATTGGCGTGATAGTGTTGCCTCATCATGTTACTTACCCACTGAAGCTGGTGCCCAGACTCTGATCAAGTATCCACCTCTCTCCATCCCACACCCCAAAATGTCTGAACTATAACTGTTGCAAGTCTGAGGATTGTTAATCAGAGCAGTGTCATAGTAATAGCACTCTATTATGTTGGTCGCCATTTGTCGCTCATAAAGATGATGATGATATGGACTCTGCAATAATGAATGAATTTATAGGTTTGGATTTAGTCTTCTGAATGTTAATGTTTCTGAGAGACCACCTTTCCTCCAACCAGCCTTTTGAAAGCCTCTTTTACTTCCTTGTTTCTCAGACTGTAGATGAGTGGATTCAGCATAGGTATTGCAAAGGTGTAAAAGACAGAGATGATTTTGTCTTGCTCCACCAAATATTTTGAAGTGGGCCTTAAGTACATTAAAATAGCTGTGGTGATAGCCATAAGGTGGGTGGCACAGGTGGAGAAGGCTTTTCTTCTGCCATTGGCTGTGTTGATCTGCCCTTGGCTGAGGATGGCAACTAGTATGTATGTGTAAGAGAAAAACTCAATAAGATTACCTTTCTGTTCTGTGACAGCAAATGTTAAGATTCCTGCTCTGTGTTTGCAGTCATGAGATTGTGGTTTATCACATGACAGTGTATGCTTTCATTCCACAGTGTGGGAAGTGATGGAGACAGGATGTTTGTGTTACTGTGTTCCATGAAGTGGGACTATTGTTCTTTGTTTTATCTCTTTGCTGTCTGAGGAGAAAGAGGAAGGAGCTAAAGCAGAATGATCCAAGTGTATTATATGTAAATAAACACAGATCAGCCTAAATGCTGTGCTGTTGGTTCTGTTACACAAATTGCAAATACTCTTCGGATCCCTGAGTGTGCTGATGCTTCTTGGCATCAGTCGCTGTGATGTTCGGGCTGGAGAAAGCTTTTGAAGCTCCCGAACGATCGACCAGGTGGGAGAGAACATGCCAGTTGGGCATGTGTCTCTGCCAGGCTCCTACACGAGAGTAGGACGCTCCTGACAGAGTCCCCCCCCTTTCAGAAGAACTTAAACTGCCTTGTACTGACAAGTGTGCCAATGTTTCCCAAAGAGGAGTTGATTAATGACCCAGAACAACTACACAACATTATGAATCCTTTGATAGATAAAAAGCAGAAATAAGTAATTACAAAAATATTCAGCTTATTTTACAAAGAAACAAGAAATACAATAAAAAACAGCATGAAGATAAGAAAACATAACATTTTTATAAAGCTCACAATACAATTTGTGGTTCAACATTCTCCTAAATTTTGTTACTCCAGTGAATAATAAGAGGATTCTGCCTGTCTGTCTTCTCTTACTCTTCTAATGTTCATCAGGTCAGCCATCTGAACATTTTCCCAAATGTTTGTGATTTGTTTCCTCTAATGCTAACAAATTGTAAATCAAGCAATAGTTGGCGGGTAATAATTTCTCTATCATCTGACAGAATATGGCCCTTATGCAGCCTAAAAGCCCTATCATTGGTAGGGCATATCCTGAAATATACCCTTAAAATGAAATATATCAATTGCAAAAGGCACTATACCTTACTTCTACACAGTAGCTTGATAACATGGGCATTGTGTTAGAAAGCATTAAGGTAGCTTATGTACATACTAAACCTTGCTATATCTTTCTTTAGTGTAAAGAAAATGTCATTTTTACTTGAAGAAAGTTGCCTTCTCTATTGTCCTACCAAAAGCATCTTTCACATCTTTGTTCCTCAGGCTATAGATAAGTGGGTTAAGGAAGGAGATCATAAGACTATAGAACACAGAAACTATTTTATCCTGATCTATTGAGAAAGTAGAACCAGGACGTATGTACATGAAGATAATGGTTCCAAAGAAGATAGTGACGGTGGTCAAGTGGGAGGCACAAGTGGAGAAGGCTTTGTATCTGCCCTGAGCAGAGCTGATTCTCAGGATGGCAAAAAGAATAGCAATGTAAGAGACCAAGACAATGAGAAAAGTTGTCAGCCCAATTATAGTGGATAAAATGAAATGCACAGTGTGAGTGACATGGGTGTCTGAACAGGACAACTTAAGTATTGGTGGAACATCACAGAAAAAATGATTAATGATATTTGAACTGCAGAAGGACAATGTAAAAATAAAGGAAGTCTGGAGAATTGAACTTGTAAGTCCACAAGCATATGCAAGCACCACCAATATGGTACAGTGCTTCCTTGACATAATAGCAAAATAGAGCAGTGGGTTGCAGATGGCTGTGAAGCGATCGTATGCCATCACTGCAAGAAGGCAACCTTCTGTGGTTATGAAGATGGCAAAGATGAAAAATTGCACTGTGCATCCCTTGAAGGAAATAGTTGTCTTCTCTGCCAAAAATGTTGTCAGCATCTTGGGGGCAATGGCAGTTGAATAACCAATATCGATAATGGAGAGGTTTCTTAGGAAAAAGTACATTGGGGTGTGGAGCTGGGCATCCACACTGGTCACTATGATTATCCCAAGGTTGCCTATTATTGTGGCTACATAGATAACCAGGAACAAGAAGAAGAGTGGGACTTGGAGGTCAGGGTGGACCATGAATCCTGCAAGGATGAATTCTGTTACAGTGCTTTCATTTGGCTTCATTCTGTGTTGCTCTGTAAGAGAATTAAAAATAACATGGTAGTTGATCCTGGGTGGCTACCAGGCTTCCTTAAAAATAAAATAAACCAGCAGTACAAGATTCCTGTGGCCTTCCATCAGCACTAGCCAACAGAGCCAATAGTCAGAGATAATGGGAGTTGGAGTCCCGTTACCTCCATTCTTGAATTAAGGAGCTGCTATTTACACACTCAATTGGAATTAGTAGCAAAATTCCCTTCATTTTATAAAACTGGGTTTTACCGACAGCAACATTTTAAAATATTTCACTGTGCAATAAATTAACTTTTATCCACACTTCATCTTTTCTTCAACACTATCAATAAAAGTTTCTACCAAAACTTACAATACCTCTTTTGATTTTGATAGACCACCTTTCTGTGCATATGAACTTGGGCTCTCAGCTGAAGCACCCCAAAGCAAAAAAGAAAGAATAAAGGAAAGAAAAACAATAACCCTCTATTCCATATTGAGTTCCAACAACTGAGGTGACTTGGTGCACTTGTTTGTATCACTGAATACTATCTGGTCTGCAGGAAGCATATTTATCTACACTTAGGCTATGTGGGTTAATCTACATCAGGTTTATGGGATTCTACATCTGTATTTTGGAACTGTTAAATTTTGCAAGTAGGCTGCCCATGTATCAAGAAAACTAGGTGGAAAATAATCATACCATGGGCAATTTTCCCTTATGGTGGGCAAATTATTCTGTTGTTCAATGTCATATAGGCACTGACTAATTAAATTATTTGCTTTGATGAAGCCCAGTGTTAATAACTGTTGTTGCCATAAACCAGAGGAATAAAGCTTCTGGATGACAATTTTAGTCCAGGCACACTCATGACGGTCTTGCAATACTAGAGGTAGTAGATTGATGGGGGTTTAATTGAGCCAAAGCCAATCATTAAATATTCTATGCCAAATCTGTAATTCAACAGAGGGAAGACTAGCCTCTAAGCACTGAACAGCTTCTGTAGACCCCAAGTGAGTACCTGTCCAAATCTGAGCCCCGTATAATAACTGTGCTAGGGGTTTACCTTTAAACTCTTCAAGTGCTGAAGGTATTTGATTGCCACCTTTAGTATGGAAAAAGCATGTCAGAATTTTGACACTTTGAAGAGCTTTTTTCAAGATGTGGTCAGCATTCGAAGGATCTCCAGAAAATGGATATGCACTTGTAGGAAGCAGAGATATTGTAAGCAAGAAATAACCTTCCCTCAATGCACATGAAATATGCTGTGGCTGTTAAATTTAATCTTTTTTTACCCTGTATGGGTTGAAGCTTGCTGTGAAGCCCAATGAAAACACTAGAGAAATAAACTTCTTAGCCAATCAATTTGAATTTGCATTTCTGGAGATACGTTTCGATCACAGGTAACATGCAGGAGAGATTTCATGTAGCATCATAAAGTCAATCCCAGATTTAAGCCAGACTTTGCATATAAACCCTTACTACAAATAACAATAACAAGGGCAGATAAAAGGTGGGACATTCTTGATAAGTGGGTGGATTGGGTAACGGCATACGGTTGTTACTTTCCTTTCTTTTTTTGGGAATTCTACTTACCAGATTGGTCACAAGCAGGTCCAAGACAATAGGTTCACATACCGGGGGAAGAGTACATGCCAGGGGAACCAAGGAGAGCCGTACGCAGCTTCTCCTACCCACCTCCCCAAGGGGCATTTCCCCACGCTATACTGGTCACTGTAGCTTTTTTCCCTCCACCGCCCACAGGTCCCTTCAAGGTAGCAATTGCAGAGTGTATACAGTGTGAGTTGACCCCACCAGCTCGGCCAGAACCCGGGGACCACTAATAAGTCCACTGGGTGCAGCCGAGCGGGAGGCTATATCTCGCCTAAAGGTATGTTCTGGTACCTGCTACCTTATATAATTGTTGCAACTTCACTCCTTCTGGTCCTGATCATTCTATTCTGCATATATAAGAAGGATCACAGTAGTGACGCCAGCCCAGAGCCAGAACTGATAAGGTTCAACCCTGAAGGCCTAGAGGGGGGAAATGAAAATGAAGCTCCTGTTGATCTTGATGTGCTTGTGGCTCCAGAGAGGCCCAATGGTAGTGGGTAATGCCTTTATAAAGCATGCTGAACACATGTTCCAAATATATGGGGAGAATGCTACCTTATATTATGAACACCCAAGGAAGGTAGCAGACATGTCCCTTATACCAGGATTAATCAAGGATCCTGATGTTGTTTTGGCAGGCCTGCTTTACAATCAGAGTGGCCTCTTTGCAGCCCCACCTTCTGAAATGAATGACATCCCCTACCGATACATCCGATACACCAGAACCACCAAAGGCCTATGTTTTTGTTGTCATTCCACGGGAGTATGGAATTCAAAATGGAAGTATTGGCCCCAAGTTAAGTACCACATTGACAAAGGATGGCTAGGAAACTATACCCAATGCACTGATAAATTTTGGCTTTGGGGTTCCTACAATGCCTCCTACCAGGACAATACTACCTCTTCAGATTTGTACCCATACTTTCCCCAGTATTCAGTTAATTTCACTGGACAAGGGTCCATTTGTTCTGGCTGGATGATTAAAGATCCTAACCTTTGGTTTCTATATGATGGATTGGCAACAAATTTCTACCCAGGAAATTTCCAGTGTGTCGGCGTGGGCGCATTTACCTTTCCGGTTACGGTGGAGGTCAATCACCGGGTACCCCACCTTGGAAGCAGACAGAAAAGGGCAGCCCTAGGCGAGCACTGTAAAGATGAATTTTTTTGTCAAATTCTGTAGGGAGCGTTGGGGGAGGATTTATAGGATTCCTCTCAATGGGCATTTACCCAGGAATAGTTTCTGAGCAAAATAGAGAGGCGCTGTTTGCTCTTACATGCAGGCTGGAGAAAACTATCAGTGCCACCACCCGTGTCTTGTGCTCCCTGCAGGCAGAGGTTGAGGATTTGAACCAATTGACGATGACCCATAGATTAGTTTTGGACTACCTCCTTGCACGTTCGGGCGGTTTTTGTAAAATTGTCCCAAAAGGTCAATGCCAGGTTAAATTCCATGACCTTAACAAGACAATCGAAGACGAACTGCAAAAACTGCAGTCTCTGGTAGCTGACAACACACCCACTCAGAATCCCTGGGAAAAGATGTGGTCGTGGATCCCAGGGGAGGGGTGGGTGCATAGCCTTCTGACTGCCTTAGCTATAGGAGGATTTATTTTTCTGTTGCTTCTTTCTGTAACCCCTTGCTGTCTGTCTTTGCTTAGGGGAATGATAGCCCGCAATGTTAAGCATCTCACTGACCCCCAGATTCTGGCAATATATTGAGCTTTGCCCCCAGTGCCAGAGGAGCCAGAGGAAGACGATGGTTACGAGCGAATGCATAGGGAACCAGTCCCAGTGCAGGAACAGGTCCCCTTGCAGGAAACAGTGGTTTATTCTGATGTCCAGAGTGGTGTTCAAGCTCAGGAGTCAGATGAATCTTCTTTCTGAGCTTGAAAATGAGGGAATGAAGCAAGGAAGAAGGGCTACCCCTATGCTATCCATATAATCAGTTATCAGTAATCAATATATTCATATATGCTCACACATAATCAGGGTTTACAATATTTTATAATCCATTTTGAATCAAAGGGAAGCTGTGCCTTAGCTAACTGCATACTGCTTGAAACAGCAAAATTAGGAGCCGACCTTTCCCCTACAAACATCCGTGTACCCTGGACAAGGGGAAGACGTGAATCAGAGATTCTGGTACAAAATCCCCTCAGATACAGGCTAAATTAATCCACAGAACAGGAAGAGCAAAACCACAAAATCTCCAAACTCCCTGTCCTGTCATAACTAGGGGAGAGGTTAGACAGAGCATCACTGCAAGCAAGGGAAAGCAGAACTAGAACTCTGTGCTTGACCAGGAGCTGGAAGCATGGCAAGAAGCTTGCTAATTGGCTATTTTCGCTGGCGATATCGTGACTGCCTCATGGTTGTCTCATGATCTATGATTTGCTGTGATCTGCTCAGGTATAAAGAGCTCTGGATTTCTGTCAATCAGGGTCCCAGTTCCTTTTGGAAGAGATTCCAAACTGGGTCCTTATTGCCTGGCAATAAACTTCACCTTCTAATTCTCCATTTGCTGAGTCTGCCTGGTCCTTATTGACGCCACGAGGGTACCTGCTTACGTTCACGTGCTTCATTCAATATGCACTTGTAGGAAGCAGAGATATTGTAAGCAAGAAATAACCTTCTCTCAATGCACATGTCATAAGGTGTGGCTGTTAAATTTAAACTTTTTTTACCCTGTATGGGTCGAAGCTTGCTGTGAAGCCCAATGAAAACACTAGAGAAATAAACTTCTTAGCCAATCAATTTGAATTTGCATTTCTGGAGATACGTTTCGATCACAGGTAACATGCAGGAGAGATTTCATGCAGCATCATAAAGTGTGCCAACCCACAAACCCAAAGAAATGAACAGGAAGCCCAAGGAAGTTCTTGATAATAAATTTGCTTCCAGAGAAATGCACTGTTGGTAAATTTGACTGCTGCTGGTGGAGGGAGAATTGACAAGAACTTTGTGAGTATATCTGGCTAGGAAATGTATCAAAAGGAACCTTACTTGTGAAGATGATCAATGTCGATCCTAGAGTCCCAGAAAAAGGCATGTTCAGAAAAATGCTCATTTTATAGTTGTTTGGGTATCACCTAGAAACCAATTTCCCGAAGGGCATGAATTAAAATACTCTCTGCATAATCACCTGAGGACATACAGCCTGGGAATTTCTTTTACTTTCTAATATTCATCTTTAATTAGTTTCTAACAGAAGTTGCCCCTCTCCATTCAGCCCACAATTCAGTAGGAATCCTCACTAGTTACTTTCCTCTATTTTGTTTTAGAGTACTGTCAGTTTGTTGCATATTCCCAAAGCTATTAACAATAACACCAGTTACCAATACCAACAAAGTCATTGGGACCAGCAGGACTGAAAGGGGCTTACAATCTAAAAACCAGAATTTGAAACATTTCAAACAGGTTACAGTAACCGGAAGAGGGTTTGCCCTGAAAGCACATGTTAAGATGTGAAGAAGCACTTCTTCAGTTTTCACTGAAAGCTGGGAGTAATGAAGACAGATGCATCTCTGTGAGGAGGGGATTCCACAACTTAGGGGCTGCCACAGAAATTTATCTCTCCTGGGTCACTGTCACTTGACATTTTTAGGGAGCTGGAACTGCCAATAGAGTCTCCTCTGCTGATTTCAACACCCAAGAAGGTCCGTAGGATGCCGATGTTCAGATATTTGGGGGCTAAAAAGTAACACGAGCCACTTGAATTGGGCCTGGAAACAAATCAATGTAACTTTTTTTTGAAACAGGGCTTCTATGTTATCTCAATCGAACCCCAGCCAGTAGCCTGGCTTCTGCATTTTGAGCCAATTCAAGTTTCTAAGTCATCTTCAAGGGCAGCCTCGTATATAGTTCATTGCATTAATCTAATCTAGAAGTCACTAGATATCACCATCAATGGTATCAAAGGCTAAGGAAAGGTCAAGAAAAGTGAGCAAGGCAGCTTTCCCCCAGACCCAATTGCAATAAAGGAAACGGATCCTGCACACATGGAACAAGCAGTGCACTTCACTGTAGTAGTATGGTTTTTAAAAGGGTGAGCTCTTGGGCATGCACAGTTTGCTGAGTAATACTCAAAATGTAAAGTGAGAGCCACATGCTTTTGAAAACATGCTCATCACACACTGACATGAAAGTGAGGATTGGTTGTGGGTCCCTGTTCAATGGAGTTTGAGTGGTCAACATGGGTTGACACTTATCTGAAATATAAGAGGACCACTGACACTGTCTGTTGTAGGAAATGTGACATTTATTCAAGTCCAAGCACTGCACCATGTAGATCATTGATTGGTGTGATAGCGTTGCCTCATCATATTACTTACTCACTGAAGGTGGAGCCCAGACTCTGATCAAGTATCCCACTCTCCATCCCACCCCAAAAAAACCATTATGATGGTTGCCAGTCTGATAATTCTTAATCAGGGCAGTGTCATAGGAATAGAATCCTATAAGGTATGTTGGTCGTCATTTGTTGCCCATAATGATGACAACAACAACAACCACAACTCTGCAAATAGAATGAAGTAAGATATAGGATTGTATTTATTATTATGAAAATTAATATCTCTCAGAGACCACCTTTCCTCCAACCAGCCTTTTGAAAGCCTCTTTTACTTCCTTGTTTCTCAGACTGTAGATGAGTGGATTCACCATAGGTATCGCAAGGGTGTAAAAGACGGAGATGATTTTGTCTTCCTCCACTGAATACTTTGAACTGGGCCGGACATACATGAAGGCTCCTGTTGCATAGAATATGGTGACAGCTGTAAGGTGGGAGGCACAGGTGGAGAAGGCTTTATGTCTGCCCTCAGTTGAGTTGATCCGAAGGATGGCAATAAGTATGTATGTGTAAGAGATGGAAATGGCTAATATCGTTACCAATACAATTGCTGTTGCGAAGATGAAATGAATAATATCAATCACTGTTGTGTCCGAGCAAGACAGCTTTAGGATCGGGGGCACATCACAGAAGAAGTGGTTGATGATGTTGGAACTACAAAAGGACAAATTAAATATAATGGAAGTCTGGACCACTGCATTCACGCAACCTGTTAGATAGGAGCCAGCCACAAGCAGATTACAGAGTTTTCTGGACATGATAGCAGTATACAGCAGTGGGTTGCAAATAGCAATGAAGCGGTCATATGCCATCACACCCAGCAGGCAGCACTCACAGGATACAGCAATGCAGAAGAAGAAAAACTGCAGGGCACAGCCTGTGAAGGAAATAGTTTTGCTTTCTACTATAAAGTTAATCAATGTCCTGGGGGCAATGACACTGGAGTAACCAATATCCAAGAGTGACAGGCTGCTGAGGAAAAAATACATGGGAGTATGGAGGCGGGAGTCAATCCTGATTAATGTTACCATGCCGATGTTCCCCACCAGGGTCAACAAGTAAATCAGTAAGAACAATATGAAGAGAATAAACTGCAGACTCTTGTTATCTGTGAATCCAAGCAAAATAAATTCAGTAATTGTAGTAAGATTTCCTTCTGACATTGTCACAAGTTGTATTCTCCTGTGTAAATAGAAATATGAGAAAAAAGTTGAAATAGTATTAGCTCAACAACCAAAAGTAGTTTCCGGAGACCCTACATTTAAGTGGCAAGGAACAGTGATGTAAAATGGGTTGCCAGTTCCTGTGGCCACATGGGGAAGGGGTGTGTGGAGAAAGGGAAATGGATAGAGTATGCATGCACATTAACTGCCTAACAGCATCTGTGTCACCCAGGAGATCACAGCCACAGAGATAAGAAAAGAGTCGTTCCATTGCCTGGAGAGGTCATTTCCGTTTTCACATGGGGAAGCCATTTTCTTTTTTTCTTTTATTAATTTTATAATAACAAAAAGAAAAAAACCCAATCATAAAAAACATCACAATCAAAATCATACATCTTAATTGACTTCCCTCCAACTCCCCCTCCTGGTTCCATTTTCTATACTTATTTATACACGTATCCCTTTTTTAAGGAAAGGGGGGGGGAGAGAAATTGTCTGCTTTGTCCAGTTATGGTTTATTAGTTTGTTTTGCCAGTCTCTTTCATCTTCTTTGGCGGTGGCTTCTTCCTTCTATAGGGATGGGCTGGTCTTGCCCTGGCGTCCGTTCTCAGATGCAGGAACAAAGTCTTTTGCATGGTAAATCCATTAAGTCCTGTACCTTCCTAGCTTCATTTTTTTTTAACAAAAGTCATTTTCAACATTTTCTTCAAATCTTTATATACCACTTCCCAGGCTTTCTTAATAATTTTACATTGCCACCACATATGGTGGGCTCTCATACCCTTTACCCGCCCTTCCTGCATCATCTCCATCACCGTCCAAGCTTCCCAGATCAATGTACACATGGTATCATTTTTGTAATAGGCCGTCCTTATTCTTCCTTGTATTTTCCTCAAACCTCGCACAGCCACAGAGATAAGAAAAGAAGAGCCGTTCCATTGTCTGGAGAGGTCACTTTCTTTTTCACATGGGGGAGCCATTTTCAAGGGAGCCCAGCGACAGAAGTGCACAGCAGTACTGAGGTAGCACAGGGTTTTGAAATTTTGCATCTCTAACAATTTTGTACCCAGGGCAGCCGTCCCTGTGGCCCTCCACACACTTTGCCGCTGGAGAGGAATGTCAATGAGATGCTTAACGTTTCCTCCTCCAATCTAAACACCTCAGATATAAGCTTCAGAAACTCCTAATGTTTGTCAAAAAGAAGATATGAGTGCTCCTGAATTCTTCTCTGGCTCTTGCCCCAAGGGCCCTGTATTGGGATTCTTCCCATCACTGTGCAGTCTGCTTGTGTCAAATTGCGAGGAGAGGTTTGGTTATCAAACACATGGCCTCTTTCAGCCTTCATTCAGGTTTTGTAGAAAGCTCTTGTGCTGGCCATTGGCTCCCACTAGTGACCAGTGCCACCACTTACTTGCCAAAACTAGCACCATTTGATGCGCCTAATACCCATTTTTTATTTTTAAAACATCCTTCAAATGCTGGCCACTTCTTGCTATGTCACTGCAGCAAACCTCCTCAATCCCCCTTAAGTTAAGGTTCCTGCATCTTCCCCCCATCTTTCCCCTTTTTAAAAAAGAATGCATTATCAAATTTTGCTGCAACTTGGGTCAATGGAATCTAAAAACAAGGCAGAATTGGGTTGATGTTCTAAAGTATGCTGTTTGCCCTGGTGTTCCCCATATTCATTTGTGAGGCTGCTGTGGAAAATAATGAAGCACCGTCATACCATGGATCTCAAATGCCTCGGGCTCCCGAACAAATTGGCTTCTAAACAATAGAAACCCATAAGTGAGTGTTCCGGTTTTCGAATGATTTTTGGAAGCCAAACATCCAGCACGGCTTTCGTGGCTTCCAATTGGCTGCAGGATGCTCCTGCAGCCAATTGGAAGCTACGCTTTGGTTTTTGAATGGTTCCAGGAGTCAAATGGATTCTTTTCGAGAACCAAGGTACAATGCAAATTGCCCTTCAGCAGGCAAGCTATCTTCCATTTGCTCATAAACATGTTTGTTGGATGGAGGTCATAAAGAGAGAATGCAAAAATATTGTAACTGAGTGTTAACTCGCTCCCTTCAATGCCCAGATATGCAAATGTGTCTCTCAACTTCAATCTGAGTTTTCCCCCTTTTTGGTTGAATCCAGCTGCAGTACCAGATAAAAAAACATTAAGCAAATAAACTGCTTATCTGGTGACTTTAAATCTCCATTTCTGAATTCCTTATTACAATCACACAAAACTTGCAAGAAAGATCTAGTGCAGCATCCTCAGAAGTCAACCTTCCCAGCTTTTGTGAAAAGAAACCAAGCTAAATTCCAAAAAAATTCCTTGCTTGCAGAGAATGGAACTGTCCATAGATATTATCTGGCTGCCAAAAATAAAATATCCTAAGCACTCTGAGAATAAATCAGGCTAGGAGTCTTACCTGTGAAGAGGACAGATGTCATTCCTAAAGCCCCAAAGTTAGGCATATCGATAGAAAGGCTAATTTTATAGTTGTGAGGTAGCTGCAGTAGATAAAGAATGACTTCCTCTGCAGTATGTTGACATCCTTCATTTGCACATAAACCTGTTTGCTGGATCAGTGCAAAAGAGGTAGAATTCAGAGATACTGTAACCAAGCAAGAACACCCTCCCCTCAATGCTTAGATTATAAATTTGCTTCCAGAGAAATGCACTGTTGATAAATTTGACTGCTAGTGGGAGTTTAACAGGAATTTTGGATTATATCTGGCTAGGAAATGTATTGTAAGAAACCTTACTTGTGAAGATGATCAATGTCAATCCTAGAGCCCTAGAATAAGGGATGTAGAGAGAAATGCTCATTTTATAGTTGTTTTGCTACCACCTAGTGACCAAATTCCTCAAAGGCATAAATTAAAATACTCTGTATGACATCTCTGCATAATCACCTGAGGACATACAGCCTGGGAATTTCTTTTACTTTCTACTATTCATCTTTAATTAGTTTCTAACAGAAGTTGCCCCTCTCCATTCAGCCCACAATTCAGTAGGAATCTTCACTAGTTACTTTCCTCTATCTTGTTTTAGAGCAGCCTTTCTCAACCTGTGGTTTCCCAGATGTTGTTGAACTACAACTCTCATCACCCCAGCTAGCAAGGCCAGAGCCAAGGGATGATGGGAGTTGTAGTCCAACAACATCTGGGAGCCCACAGGTTGAGAACTGCTGTTTTAGAGTAAGTTTGTTGCACATTCCCTAAGCTATTAACAGCAGTTAACAATACCAACAAAGTCATTGGGACCTGCAGGACCGAAAGGTGCTTGCAACGTGATGATTGTTAGACAGAGCCATCCAGAGCAGCTCACTTGGTAGGGCTGAGCTGCTTCATTAACAGTGCAGGTCACTCCTGGGTACGTGGGATTAGAATCTCACAGTTCAGTATAAAGTTGTTATGCTGTCTAATTGCCCTCACTCAGGCATTGAGTAGGTACTATCTATGTCCAGAAAATGTCAGGGGGCAGGGAAATGAATTTAAATTTAAATTTAAAAGTGAATATCTATAGTGGTCAAAAATGGGCAGTCAAATCCAGATGGTTCTACAGTGGTACCTCTAGTTACGAACTTAATTCGTTCTGGAGGTCTGTTCTTAACCTTAAACTGTTCTTAACTAGAGGTGTGCTTTCATTAATGGGGCCTCTTGCTGCAGCTGCGCCGCCAGCAAACAATTTCTGTTGTCATCCTGGGGCAAAGTTCTCAACTCAAGGTAACTCTTCCAGGTTAGCAGAGTTTGTAACCTGAAGCATTTGTAACCTGAGGTGGTTCTACTGTATCCATTTTGATAAAGAGACTAGGACTTGAACTGAGGTGCTGTAATAAAATTCAAATGAACAATCTTAAATCTATTACCTGGGAATAAGTCCAGCTGAATTCAATGGGCCTTACTTCTGAGCACAGAAGAAGAAGAAGAAGAAGAAGAAGAAGAAGAAGAAGAAGAAGAAGAGGAGGAGGAGGAGTTTGGATTTGATATCCAGCTTTATCACTACCCGAAGGAGTCTCAAAGCGGCTAACATTCTCCTTTCCCTTCCTCCCCCACAACAAACACTCTGTGAGGTGAGTGGGGCTGAGAGACTTCAGAGAAGTGTGACTAGCCCAAGGTCACCCAACAGCTGCATGTGGAGGAGCGGAGATGCAAACCTGGTTCCCCAGATTACGAGTCTACCACTCTTAACCACTACACCACACTGACACACAATTAGGTTTGCAGTGTCTTAGTGTACACCTGCCTTTGCCAAGAATGAAATATTGCAAAGCAATTTATGTTACAATTTGAGTACACGTTAAGAAATAACAACATTCCTTGCAGAGAACTAAAGTGCATAGCTTTCACAGCAGGTGTTGTTGAATGGGCGGATGGAAGGAAATCTGCTTGATAGCCTCTTTTCAAAGGTTTCTTCTGACATAGTGCTCAAAATCTTAGGCTCTACTAATCTGCCTCATCATGTTCATAAACCTGATTAGTTGGGACACAAGACAGGGCCTTTTCTACTGTGGCACACAGGTTGTAGATCACCATTCCACAGACTTGACTACCTCTCTTTCAAGTTTTGGGTAAGCAGTGAATAACTTTTTATTTCCTCAAGCTCATTCTGAGTCTTTTCTACATCCAGCTATTCAGCATCAATGAGGCACTGCCAGGCAGAGATTGTTGGAGATACGTTATTTCTTAGTGGCACCATGTAAAGCTGTAAATGGACACATGCCAAATATATGGCAATAATGCCAGGGGCGGAGGAAGGGAGGTACAGTGAGGGCAGATCGCCCTGGGTGTCTTCGCTGAGGGGGGTGACATTTGGCAGTCGTGGGCATGCAGCACACCAAATGTTTCGCTCTGGCCACATGGGCAGCTCACTTTGCCCTGGCTGCAGGGCATGTGCGCGCCGCTCTATGCACCTGAGCAGCTGTCCCATGCCTGGAAGGGCACCCTCCATATCCCTTTCCCCTCGGGAGTGCACCTGCCCTGGGCAGTGCGGGCATAGGCTCCACCTCTGAATAATGCCTTGCTGAGGAATGAGCCCATTGTGTATGGTGAACGGCTTTTTAAAGATCTACATTATTAATCAGTGCTATTTTTCTAGAAAAATAGGAACTCTTTTGGAACTCAAAGTGAACACCCCCTTGTTCACCTGAGGTGCCAGAACTGAGTTCCAGTAAATCCCAGGTGAAAAAAGTCCTGTTATTAATACATGCAAATAGATAATGGTCATGCTGTTCACCCCCTCATGTGACAGATGAGATAACATCAAATGACTGAACCTCTAAAATGTGAGTGAGCGTTCACTGAATGTTCACTAACCCCCCACTAAGCCAAATTGAAATGGCTTAGTTAAATGAGCTGAAAAACTAAAGTAAAGAGGCTATGTGTGTACCTAAATAGACATGGGAAGAAAGGATGCAATTTTTTGGTTGCTAAAATGTATTTATTTATTATTAATAATATATGTTCATTGCCTTTTACACAACTTCTGAAAAAGTGACTTACACCATACTAGAAGACAAACAGCTCATTAAACATTTAAAATTCATAACATGGAATAAAACATAACAGTAAAAGTGTTCGCCCAGCAACGCTAATAAAGAGATGAACATCGTTAAAGGCCACCATTAAAAGTCAAGCCAGGCTACTCTAATACCACATTATAAGTAAATGACAGAGAGTTCCATGTAAACCTATTTCATTCATTTATTCATGTATATGTGCACATACCATTCCATCACCCCCAGGCATTATGACACAAGACAGTAGTGGGGAGAAAGCCAATGAATAATAACTTCTAAACATTGTGATAAGATGTGCGAGGGCAGCCTATTTTGGGGAGAGAGATGGGAATGCTCTATTCAGTCTCCTTACTGGGCATGCCCACCATAGTTTATGCACTCGATCAAAAATGTTACTGATGCATACCTATCTCTTAGAACTCACACACATTTCAATGGGACTTGATATAAATTAATGCACAGAACAATACAAAAATGCCTGCTGAGAAATAAACCCTGTGGAGTTTAGTGTGAGCTACTCAAATTAAGAATAGAAGTGTAGCTTTAACTTTATTATTAACTTTGCAATAAAGGATGAAGTAAGCTGTAGGATTGGATTTATTGTTTTGAACGTTAATGTCTTTGAGAGATAATCTTTCCCCCAATCATCCTTTTGAAAGCCTCTTTTACCTCCTTGTTTCTCAGGCTGTAAATGAGTGGATTCAGCATAGGTATTGCAAGGGTGTAAAAAACAGAGATGATTTTGTCCTGTTCCATGGAATATTTTGAACTGGGCCGTAAGTACATGAAAGCAACTGTGCCATAGAAAATGGTGACAGCTGTAAAGTGGGAGGCACAGGTGGAGAAGGCTTTTCGTCTGCCCTCGGCTGAGTTGATCCGAAGGATGGCAACTAGGATGTATGTGTAAGACACAAGAATGGCCAGGATAGTTATGGATACAATTGCTGTTGAGAAGCTAAAATGAATCATATCAATGACTCTTGTATCTGAACAGGAGAGCCTTAGAATAGGGACCACATCACAGAAGAAATGGTTGATGATGTTGGATCTACAAAAGGACAAACTAAATATAAATGAAGTCTGGACCACTGCATTCACACAACCTGTTAGATACGAGCTAGCCACAAGCAAATAACAGAGCTTTTTGGACATGAGAGCAGTATACAACAGTGGGTTGCAGATTGCAATGAAGCGGTCATATGCCATCGCACCCAGCAGGCAGCACTCACAGGATACAGCAATGCAGAAGAAGAAAAATTGCAGGGCACAGCCAGTGAAGGAAATTGTTTTCCTTTCTGCTACGAAGGTCATCAGTGTCCTGGGAGCGATGACAGTGGAGTAACCAATATCTAAGATTGACAGGTTGCTCAGGAAAAAATACATGGGAGTGTGGAGCCTGGAGTCAATTGTAATTAATGTTACCATGCCAATGTTCCCCACCAAGATCACCATGTAAATCAGTAAGAACACAGCAAAAAGAAGAACCTGCAGATTCTGGTTATCTGTGAATCCCAGCAAAACAAATTCAGTCATTGCGGTGAAGTTTCCTTCTGACATTTTACTAAGGTGTGCTATCTTCTGCAAATAAAAATAGGAGAACAATGATGAAATAGTATTCGATTCAAACTAGATATTACAGTGTGTACTATGTCCATCACCACCAAAAGCTTCAGGAAGCCACAATTTTAAGTCTTGAAAGAGGAGTGCAACCATTCCATTGCAATTGTCAAATACAGACAAATGACAGCTTCATGAAATGGTGTTTTACAATCAGGGAAAACAAAAAGATCATGTGTGTTGGCTGAAGTCATCCCTGTACTCTCTCTGATGTGAGCAACACTCCCTTGTCCTCATATGAACACTGCATAGGTCAAAGAATCAACAACGGTTAATATTCTTATCTCAATGCTCCCCACTAGTATGGCAACAGAGATTACCTGGAATGTTGCAAAGTCTTATAAATGAAGTGGGGGAACTGAAGCCCTGGGTGATCAATGAATCCTACAAAACTGAACTAATTTATAATAGTATGCTTTTATTTTACTGTATAGGGATGTGGGTGGCGCTGTGGTCAAAACCACAGAGCCTAGGGCTTGCCGATCAGAAGGTCGGCGGTTCAAATCCCCACAATGGGGTGAGCTCCCGTTGCTCGGTCCCTGCCCCTGCCAACCTAGCAGTTCGAAAGCATGTCAAAGTGCAAGTAGATAAATAGGCGGGAAGGTAAATGGCATTTCCGTGCGCTGCTCTGGTTTCACCAGAAGCAGCTTAGTCATGCTGGCCACATGACCCAGAAGCTGTATGCTGGCTCCCTTGGCCAGTAAAGTGAGATGAGCATGCAACCCCAGAGGCGTCCACGACTGGACCTAATGGTCTTCATGAAGTGGAATTTTGATTGTCCTTGCTGTTCACTTATTTACAGCATCCTGAGGTGTAAAGGAACCTGCTTGGATTGTGTTCCTATTTTACACCGTCATGTCCTTTCAGTATGTAAGAGTCTATGACTCTAAAGTTTTTTTGTCTGCCTACCAAGGTGATTGCTGCTCTTGGGAAAGGGGAATGCATGCTCCAAAAAATATGTGAAAAAGCTCACATACATCCCCTTCTTCCCAAAGGCAACAACAATGAAAATAACTATGGAGGGACATACTCCTTCCTTTGGAACTGTGTAAGCTACCAGTAACATTTTTTATAAAACCTCTTGCCCAATATTTCATATTTGTTACGCAGTATGTAAGCTATCCTTCAGCTGCACATGACTATGTTTTCTACAACAAGTCAATGCAGAAAGACTGCCATCTGCATTTCTGCAGATCTCCATGATCTGCTGCTGCTTACAGTCACAGGCAACTAGCAGGCTACATCACATACAGAGAATAAAAAAAGTCTTTTGTCAAGAAAAAGCCAAAATAAATTCCAGGTAATTGATTTGCCTTCAGAGAACCAAGCTGTTGCTAGATCTGACTGCTAGACGTAAAAATTCACAAGCACTCTGAGAGTCTATCAGATTAGTTAACATAGGATATCTCACCTTACCTGTGAAGAGGATGGATGTTATTCCTAGAGCACCAAAACAACCCACGTAGATAGAATAATTCATTTTATAGTTGGTTTAGCATCAACTAGAAGCCAAATCCCTGAAACACATGGGTGAAGCCCATATCATTAAAATGCTCTCCATGACCCCTCAACATAATCATCTGAGAACATGCTATCTGGGAATTCGTTCTTTCCATTCTTCATCTTTAATTGGTTCCAAGCAGAAGTGTTTCATCTCCATTCAGTCCACAATTCAATATGAATCTTCATTTATTACTTCTCTCTATTTCCTGTCAGATTAAGCTTGTTGATAAACTTGTAAGACAGCCTGGTCCCAATCTTGCCAACTCAACTATGCAAAGCTATTTCTCATGGGAAAATTTGCCTTTCGCAAGAATGGGCTCTTCAAGTGTATGGCATGCTGATTCCTATTGAAAATGTGAAATGTGAGCTTCCATTGGAACAACTTGCATTTGCAAACATTTCCATCATCATCATCATCATCATCATCATCATCACCACACACACAAACAGAGAGAGAGGTCAGGAGTAGCTTTAGTTCCATGTTGAATGGAACTAAAACATAAAAGGAGTATCAATGACCATCAGCAATTGGGAACTTTGAGATTGGAGATAATTTTTCCACATGAAGCTGTAGTGGTTGTACAGGGTCATCAATGCTCATGACACCTACATTTGTTTTTTCCTTTTCCACAATAATTTCTGGTCAAAAAGGGTTTGAAGGGTTTTGAAACATTTCAAAAACAAGCCCATTCTTTTTGACCAGAGACTGCAGAGTTAGTTTGGCAATCAGTATGGCCATTGAGGTGGAATGGGTTGTGAACTCCCACGTTCCCGACACAGAGGGTTGCTAGGAGAGGGAGAGCGCAGGTGCAAGGTGCACAGAACTGGTTTGGTGCAGCACATGATGGCAGGACCTTCTGGTTCACTCTGCGGCCATATTGCAGGGCAGCGGCGCGTGCCAGTTTGATCCATCTTTTAGATTTAGGGGAGCTAGTCTCAAACGTTTGTTGGGGGAGACCTAGGTTTTTTTGGGGGTATTTGTCCTGTCTTCACTCTTTTTAAGATGGAGGACCACTGTAGCCACCCCCAACGACACGTTCTCAAGATGGAAGGTGAGGGAACAGCTGCAGTCGCCTGCAGTTCCTGCGCAATGTTTGCCATCTTGCCAAAGGTTGCAGGCAGCTTTACCTGCAGCAATTGTATGTTGATTGCCCTCTTAGAAGACAAAGTCCAGCAACTGGAGGAACGTGTAGCTACGCTCCAAAGAATTAGAGAGCTGGAGCTCTTCTTGGAAGCAACAGAGAACACCGTCTCCACCAAGGAGGAGACAGGGGACACCCCTGAGAAGGAGGCTAGTTCACCAACACAGGTGCCAGATATATGGAGAAACGTGACTCAAAGAAGTAGGAGGCCCAGGGTTCGCTCTGATTGTTTAGAAATACACAATCACTTTGAAGTCCTCTCCCCTAGCATGGAAGACGAAGAACAGACTGCATTTGAGGATCTCTCCCTCATTACAGTCAATGACTTGGATCATGGACTCAAGGGCATCCTGATCAAATTTGCAGATGACACCAAACTAGGAGGGGTGGCTAACACCCCAGAGGACAGGATCACACTTCAAAACGACCTTGACAGATTAGAGAACTGGACCAAAACAAACAAGATGAACTTTAACAGGGAGAAATGTAAAGTATTGCACGTGGGCAAAAAAAATGAGAGGCACAAATACAAGATGGGTGACACCTGGCTTGAGAGCAGTACATGTGAAAAGGATCTAGGAGTCTTGGTTGACCACAAACTTGACATGAGCCAACAGTGTGACGCGGCAGCTAAAAAAGCCAATGCAATTCTGGGCTGCATCAATAGGAGTATAGCATCTAGATCAAGGGAAGTAATAGTGCCACAGTATTCTGCTCTGGTCAGACCTCACCTGGAGTACTGTGTCCAGTTCTGGGCACCACAGTTCAAGAAGGACACTGACAAACTGGAACGTGTCCAGAGGAGGGCAACCAAAATGGTCAAAGGCCTGGAAACGACGCCTTATGAGGAACGGCTAAGGGAGCTGGGCATGTTTAGCCTGGAGAAGAGGAGGTTAAGGGGTGATATGATAGCCATGTTCAAATATATAAAAGGATGTCCCCTAGAGGAGGGAGAAAGGTTGTTTTCTGCTGCTCCAGAGAAGCGGACATGGAGCAATGGATCCAAACTACAAGAAAGAAGATTCCACCTAAACATTAGGAAGAACTTCCTGACAGTAAGAGCTGTTCGACAGTGGAATTTGCTGCCAAGGAGTGTGGTGGAGTCTCCTTCTTTGGAGGTCTTTAAGCAGAGGCTTGACAACCATATGTCAGGAGTGCTCTGATGGTGTTTCCTGCTTGGCAGGGGGTTGGACTCGATGGCCCTTGTGGTCTATTCCAACTCTATGATTCTATGATTCTATGATTCTATATTCTTCTCTGGCCTCAGCTCCCCATGTAATGAGGCGTATGTCTGAACCCACATGCATGCCCACCAACAACATCTTCCCTTTGCAAGATCACAATACGTTGTTGGAGCCAATGTTTGTTTCTGTTAAGAACATGTTTTTTCTACCGTAAGCCTTATTCTCAACAAGAAAGTAGAATAATGTAGAATAAAGAAAGTAGAATCTTTATTATGTTTATTATGTGAAATGACAGAGACAGAATATACGGGTGCTGCTTCAGACACCCTGATTATAGAAATATCAATAGGCAGCAAATCCTCCAGTACAGTTGCTCCTTGATCTTAAGAGCATCCCAAACTACCCAAAGCCTGATGAACAGGTGCAGCAGTTTGCCACAGAGACACACTCTAAAAGTAAAGAGAAAAAGAGAGGGGGAGGGGTATAGTTTTCCTGAAAAAAGTGGAACTCAAGTCAGCAATCAGAGACCTGTGCCTTCCATGTAAGAGTTAAGCTCTTCCCATTAATACCAGCAAGGCTAGAGCAGTTCCCTCGCTCAATCCTAGGTCTGCAGTTCAGCAAAGAGGGAAGCTAGCCCTTGAGAATATAGGACAAAATGGTGGTCCCGTTGAAGTGTGTGAGCTATCCAACTATGGAAATGTGTGATTTAAATACTATTTGGGGCCAATGTAACTCTATGAGTAGGGGAGGGGTCTTCCTGGAATGAGCATTATAACATATTTATTCCTTTCCACCGAAAATTATTTCCAAAAGTTCCTTTCTTTTTTCTATTTTGTATAGCTTGTCCAGTCTGAAATTGAAAGAGCATGACCTCCATAAGAAATGACTAACTGATTATGTTATATTTTTTCTAATCCATTACTTTTGGAGGAACAGCCTACTGTCTAAGCAAAACAGGTTTTTTTTTCATTACAAGAGGTAATAAGCTTTGCTTGTAACAGTAGATGAGTGCACTGATCTTTACATTAATGATTAGGAGGTCTGGATATTTACTCATACCTTCCCAGTCACATTTAAGATAAAGATTAATACCAGAATAAATATATACAGCAGTGAATGATAGAAAATGTATAGTTTGGCACCATTGTTTCACCCCCCCCTTGTCCCACCCCTCTATTTTCTGGAAGTGCCAGTGTGGTGTAGTGGTTGAGAGCGGTAGTCTCGTAATCTGGGGAACCGGGTTTGCGTCTCCGCTCCTCCACATGCAGCTGCTGGGTGACCTTGGGCCAGTCACACTTCCTTGAAGTCTCTCAGCCCCACTCACCTCACAGAGTGTTTGTTGTGAGGGAGGAAGGGAAAGGAGAATGTTAGCCGCTTTGAGACTCCTTAAAGGGAGTGAAAGGCGGGATATCAAATCCAAACTCTTCTTCTTCTTCTTTAATTAGCTATGTTGGAGTGCTAGAAGAGCAATGGCAACTCACCCAGGCTCCCTCACTGGACCCTACTGTTTAGGGGCGACATAATGGGTTGCCAGCATGGTGGCATTCACTCACAGTCAAAACGCTTCTCTATGTCTATCAGTGAATGGTGTGACTGTCTTGCCTAAGTATCCCTACTGCAACACATTAACCATCCTCTGAAGAAGGGTAATCAGAGCCATGCCATTCATATAGTTCCCTTGACACAAATAGCATATATTAATCTTTGCAGCAACAGAGAATGATGCACTGGCCAATGTGTGCAACATGTGCACCTTCATCATACCTGTGTCAGAAGCTTCCAGCATCTACTAGAGCAGGCATGGGAACCTGTGGCCCTCCATATGTTCCTGGACACCAGAATGGACAGAATGGTCTTGGATGATGGGAAGTGTAATCCAGCAACATCTGGAAAGCCAGGGATTTTCATCCGCTACAGGTTAAATAGTATACTCTCTGTTATCATTCAATGGAATGGTGCTCAGTTCTCCTTTCCTTTGCTGACAGAAAACAGGCATTAGAATTCCTTTGTGCTTCAGTAAATCAATAGCCTGTAAACCTCAAATTGCAATACTTTGGTTGGAAACAGGCAGAATTAGTTGTACTTCATTCCAATAAAAATCGAGAGGGCCCAAGTCAAACTTCAATGGGACCTAACACATAAAAAATGGAACAATCCCATACTCAGAAATGGGAGTACGTAAAGGATTGTAGAGTCTGAATGTAACCCATTATAGAGATAAAAATTAAAAATGGAAAATGAGATAAAGGGTACAGTAAGATACAGAACCAGGCTTTTGATATTGAAGCTTATCACCTCTGAGAGATAATCTTTCCCCCAACCAGCCTTTTGAAAGCCTCTTTTACCTCCTTGTTTCTCAGGCTGTAGATGAGTGGATTCAGCATAGGTATTGCAAGGGTGTAAAAGACAGAGATGATTTTGTCCTGTTCCACGGAATATTTTGAACTGGGCCGTAAGTACATGAAAGCAACTGTGCCATAGAAAATGGTGACAGCTGTAAGGTGGGAGGCACAGGTGGAGAAGGCTTTTCGTCTGCCCTCGGCTGAGCTGATCCGAAGGATGGTGACAAGTATGTAACTGTAAGACACCAGAATGCCCAGGATAGGTATTGATACAACTGCTGTTGAGAAGCTAAAATGAATCATATCAATGACTCTTGTATCTGAACAGGAGAGCCTTAGAATAGGGACCACATCACAGAAGAAATGGTTGATGATGTTGGATCTACAAAAGGACAAACTAAATATAAATGAAGTCTGGACCGCTGCATTCACACAACCTGTTAGATACGAGCTAGCCACAAGCAAATAACAGAGCTTTTTGGACATGAGAGCAGTATACAACAGTGGGTTGCAGATTGCAATGAAGCGATCATATGCCATTGCACCCAGCAGGCAGCACTCACAGGATACAGCAATGCAGAAGAAGAAAAACTGCAGGGCACAGCCAGTGAAGGGAACTGTTTTGCTTTCTGCTACAAAGGTCATCAGTGTCATGGGAGCGATGACAGTGGAGTAACCAATATCTAACATTGACAGGTGGCTCAGGAAAAAGTACATGGGAGTGTGGAGCCGGGAGTCAATTGTGATTAATGTTACCATGCCAATGTTCCCCACTAAGATCACCAAGTAAATCAGAAAGAACACAGTGAAGAGAAGAACCTGCAGGTTCTGGTTATCTGTGAATCCCAGCAAAACAAACTCAGTAATTGCAGTGAAGTTTCCTTCTGACATTTTACTAAGGTGTGCTCTCCTCTGTAAAAAAATAAAAAATGAGAATGTTTAAATACTCTTAGCTCAATACTAGATGTTACACATATTAACTTGTCCACTGACTTGTTAAAAACAAGAACCAAAAGCATTTTCAGGAGGCCTTGCATTAAAATGGAGGGGAATGGCAAGGAACTGTTGAACACTTCCTCCTCTGATCAAATTGTCCCTGCTGTAAGCTTCAGAATTTATTGTTCCCCAAAGAAGAGGGGAGTACAATGAAATTATGTGGTTCTTGCACCATGGGACATCTCTCTGTGTTGGAATTCTTCCTGACCTGTGCTTTTCTTCTGGGCAGTCTCCTTATGTCAAATGACTAGAGTTTCTCTAGTTACCAAATGGGGGGGGGGGGGCAGGTCAAATGTAGAGGTTTGGAGCCTTCTCCACCAGGAGGCAACCTGCTTATGTAAAGTCACTAGGAGTGCTCTCATTATCAAATGGGGGCACATCAATTTTTTTTGTAATGAGTTGCTTTGCAGGCTGATCCATTTAGCTCATAAATTTTACTTCCTGCAGGGTAGGGTCACCCAGTCAATGGCCATAGGAGCATGATAGAGACTGGGGATATTTCATGCACAGGGCTTTCTGCAGTTCCATAAGTTCATTGTGTTCTAACATTATTTCTCATTAGGTGATTCTAGTTTACTCCAAACAATGTGTGTTGCTTCATTATATCTGGCCTCCTTGTACAAATACTACTTTTGCTTGCAGCATACATTTCTCTTTTTATATATGATGTCTGCATTACTGAGGCGCCATGTCAGGGACTGGCTGGATGAGGAGGAGTGGTAGAAGCTGCCTGACAGGAACCACCCTAAGAAGTCTCTGTGTGTCCTCTTTTCTGCTTTCTTAATAAAGAAACTAACTGTAAGTTAGCTGGCATGTCACTGTTTTTCTCTGTTCTGCAAATGACCTGTTCTCTCTGTTGGTTCCTTAACACAGTACAAAGGGTGGAAAAGGTTAGGATGCTTGCCAACTATTCAAACAGAATGCCATTCCATTGCCAAGGGCTGATGGGAATGAAGAGTCAGTCCTCACACTGCTGCCATGCCAACCCCACTTACCTGCTGTATAATCAATAAAGTTGTAGCTTTATTTAACCAAACACTTGTCCGGCACGTGTCATTCCCACAGCACCCACAAGCCACAAACCTGCAGCTGCCTGGGAAACATTGCCTTTGTTTTATGGAGCTGGAGTTTACCAACTGCATTAAAAAAAAGTGCTCTGTGGCAAATATGGCCTGCTTGGAATAAGGAGCACTCATTTTAAGCTAGAAACCAAATCCCTGAATCACATGAGTGAAGCCCATATCATTAAAATGCTCTCTATGGCCTCTCTGTATAATTACCTGAGGACCTGCTATTTGGGAATTAGTGGTTCTTTCCACTATTCATCTTTAATTAGTTTCAAAGAGAACTGTTCCATATCAATACAACTGTGCAAGTGTGCAACTGAAGCCCCATTTTGTGCCCACCACTCATGTGTTCCCTATATACTCTACACACGCCCGATAGGTTAAGGATCTTTTGCTGGAGTTAATATGTGTGTTTCTACTCCGTCTTTCTATTCTTAACTTCATGCCGAATAAGAAAGATAGGACACCAGCAGAATAAAGAAAGCTTGGTTTATTACATGGAATGAAAAAGACAGTGCATATATGTGTTGCTTCAGACACCTTGATTACACACATACTCAACACAACCCGGCAGCAAATCATTCATGTTCATCTTAATAGCAAAAGGATCCCTAACTACCTCAAAGTCTAATGAGTAGGTGGAGCAATTTGCCACCTACTGGGGCAGCAAGGGGCGGTGGCATGTGGTGGAGGTCAGGCACCCATAGCAAAAAAATGTGGGTGCCCAAGCTCCCAGGGCCCACTGGAGCTGGCGCCAGTGCTCAATATACAGCACATCAAGGGCACGACTGGCTGCTCCAACCCACCCCTGTGGATCAGCATGCAGTAGACAAAAGGCTCTGAGGGCAGTTCCTTTCTTTGTTCCCTTGAACTGGCCAAATATGAAATGTATGTTAGCTTCCACCCCTTCAGGGTGATCATTTCAGCAGGGGCGTAGGAATGGGGGTGCGGGGTGTGTGGTCTGCCCCAGGTGTCATCCCTGAGGGGGTGACAAAATGGCACACCACGGAGGTGGCACTTACCGCAGAGCCTGGCCTGTAGCGTGCCAGAGCCACATGTCTCTCCTGGGAGTGAAGCGGTGGCTTGGGTCCCCGCACTGCCTGAAACAGCAGAGTGGGGCTTGCGTCCGCCAGGCGGACTCTGTAGGCAGCTTGTCGCGGCACCCTCCTGGGCAGATCACTGCAGCGCCCCGTGAGCAGATCACCCCACCCCTGCGGGCAGATCACCCCGCCCCCACTGATCTGGGTGCCAGAGCAACTAGCTACGCAACTAGCTACGCCCCTGCATCTCGGTAGAATAGTATTCCAAAAAGGGATTGTGAGGTGCTCTAAAAGAATCTCTCCATATTTGAACGTCAAAATGGAAATGAAATTCAACGTAAGCGAGTTTAAAATGAGACACATTGGGGGGGGGTCTAACTTCACATATATTAGGGTCTCAACTGGTGGTGGCAAACCAGGGGGAAAAAAGATTCAATTGGAAAAGAGACTGGCCATATTGTAATGACTTTTACAAAGAGATAGTGAGGGAACCTGGTCACAAACAACTGATTTTGACAATTAGAATGTACAGAACGATACACTGGCCAATGTGTGAAACATGTGCTTCTCCATGATACCTATATATATTCTTAAATTAGTTTAACTTAGAATGTTAATTTAACCTTCTAATTCCACTTAGATATCAGCTAAGCTAAAATCATATAATGGTACATAAAATAAAGTAAAACAACAACAAACTAAAGTAAAATAAATAGAGACTTCCCATCATTTCCCGATATAGTTGACATTTGTGATTTTGAATGTACTTATAATTATTACCTTACCTTTAATATACTTTCTAATACTTTTTTACAACCTAGCGTACCAATTTTTCTTTATTTCTTAATATTTTATGTACACAAGTGTCATTCAAACACTACCATAGATAATATGTCGTTGTTATTTTTTTGTAAGTATCTCTTAAACATTTCTCATTTTTGAGAAAATAATTGTTTGGTGTTACCTCTTAACCTATTTGTTAATTGAGCCATTTCCACATAGTCTAATAATTTATTTTGTCATTCTGTTATCGTTGGTATCTTTTCCCCTTTCCAATTAGATGCTATCAATAGACTGGCAGCCACTGTTGCATATAAAAAGATTTCTCTTATATTTTTCGGAATGTCTCTACATAAGATTCCTAACAGAAAGGCTTCTGGTTTCTTTAAAAATGTTAATTTGAACATTTTTTTCATTTCATCATAAACAATATTCCAAAAATCTTGGACTTTTCTGCATGTCCACCACATATGATAAAAATCTCCTATTTTTTCTCCGCACTTCCAACACTTATTCGAACTATTTTTATGAATTTTGGAGATTTTTGATGGTGTAAGGTACCACCGAAACTGCATTTTCACCATATTTTCTTTGATGGTGTAACATGCAGGAAATTTTCCAATTCATTTTAAAGGGAACTGAGTTGTGATCTTTTTCATCCATTTCAGTGGGACATAAATACAGTTAATGAACAGAGCATTCACATAAATCTCTATGCAGAAAAAAAGACTCTCAGAGTTCAAAGTGGCTTATCTTAAGGTAAGTAGTCAGAACCAAACCCAAAATGTAGACAAAAATGAATAATATGAACATTGCAGTTAAGGATGCAATAAGGCCTCTTAACATTAAGTTCAATGGCTCTGAGTGATAGCCTTTTCCCCAAGCAGCCTTTTGAAAGCCTCTTTGACCTCCTTATTTCTCAGACTGTAGATGAGTGGATTCAACATTGGGATTACAAGGGTATAAAACACAGATATTATTTTGTCCTGCTCCACGGAATATTTTGAATTGGGCCGTGAGTACATGAAAACAGCTGTCCCATAGAATATAGTGAGAGCTGTAAGGTGGGAGGCACAAGTGGAGAAGGCTTTACGTCTGCCCTCAGCTGACTTCATCCGAAGGACGGCAACAAGTATGTATATGTAAGAGATCAGTATGGTCAGGATCGTTACTAATGCGATTGCTGTGGAGAAGCTAAAATGAATTATATCGATGACTCCTGTATCTGAACATGAGAGCCTTAGGATAGGGGGTACATCACAGAAAAAATGGTTGATGATGTTGGATCTGCAAAAGGACAAACTAAATATAAATGAAGTCTGGACCGCTGCATTCACACAACTTGTTAGATACGAAACAGCCACGAGCAGATAACAGAGCTTTTTGGACATGATGGCAGTATACAACAGTGGATTGCAGATAGCGATGAAGCGGTCATACGCCATTGCACCCAGCAGGAAGCACTCACAGGATACAGCAATGCAGAAGAAGAAAAACTGCAGGGCACAGCCAGTGAAGGAAATGGTTTTGCTTTTTGCTACCAGTGTCATCAGTGTCCTGGGAGCGATGACAGTGGAGTAACCAATATCTAAGATTGATAGGTTGCTCAGGAAAAAGTACATGGGAGTGTGAAGCCTGGAGTCAATCCTGATTAATGTCACCATGCCAACGTTCCCCACCAAGATGAGCAAGTAAACCAGTAAGAACACTATGAAGAGAAGAAACTGCATACTCCGATTATCTGTGAATCCCAGCAAAACAAATTCAGTAATTGTGGTGAAGTTTCCTTCTGACATTGTCACAAGTTGTATTCTCCTGTGTAAATAAAAATATGAAAAAAAAGTTGAAATAGTATTAGCTACCAGGAATTCTTCCCTTGCTCTTGTCCCACGGGTCCTCTGTGGATGTTCGGATTCTTCACCACAGCCTACTAATGGCAAATGACCAGGAGAGTTCTCTTAACAAATGAGGGTCAGGAAAAAAAAAAAAGATTGGCACATAAATGTTCAGTCTCCTTTCTCCCATTTTGTGTGTGTGTGTGTGTGTGTGTGTGTGTGTCTAATTTATTTCTGAGCCAAACCAATGGAAGCCATGGTCATTTCACTCATAATTCATAACGTGCCATTCATATTGGCTACCTCAGATGTTATGCACTGATAGTCATCTTTACTTTATTATATGCTGTTTTCTGTGGATTATAATATTTTGACCTAGCATAAGTGCAGGTTTGTCACCCATTCCTTATTTTCATTGTTCACAATTTAGGACTTCTCATCATAATTAATAAAATATATAGCATGGGCAGAGTTTTCCCATATTTTAAAGGAAGGTGAAAATTTTCAACCCCATGTTATCTTGTTTTACTGAGGCATTAGCTACTCTGACATCAGTAGATTTTATGCCCAAATACATGTGCATAATATTGCAAACTCTGAGCTGAGGTTTCAATGTTATATAACCACAAGGCAGTACAGGACAGACTTATGACCTATGAATGCAGGTTGTGTCAAAGACTGACACAAAAAAGCAGGGGTAGGAGCAATTTCAAATGAAAGGCAAGAGGGGATGTTGAAGCCTATCTCTGCTCTCCACTTTCCCACTGCTTTTCTCCGAGATGCAATTTGAGATTAGAAATTAAAGGCAGGATTCACCTAACCAGCCTTGTCAGAGGAAGACACAGACTTACACCTTTACACCTTCCACCCTCTCCTTCCCCCAACACCGCAGAAATTGACTCAAGGGGGTTGGGTAACCAGTACACAGAGGAAAGAGACAGGGGTCATTTTATCTGACAAGCTGTAATGCTTGCACAGACAGAATGGTTAGAAGTGTGGCACTGAATGGATTGTCATAGCCTAATTCATTTTGCCCATTCACTAACTAGGATTTTTTAAAAATGGCTATGCGTTTTAACAGGAGTGGATGATATCTGCAAACATAGTACCCACTTTCCCCAGCAGCTTATAATGATAAATGGAAGTGTTCAGACTCTGTAAATTTTTTTCTTGGTTAGGCAAAATACCATCAAAAATTGACATGTATTTCCCCACAGTTTTTTTTTTAAATAAACCTTTGCAAACTGCTGTTTTGTTCACAAAAAGTTGATCTTTTAGACCATCCTTAATCAGCCCTTGTAGTACGCTACTACAGCAAAGTCCATCTAGCCTTTCCAAATCCATCAAATTTTAGGCTTCCTAAAATTTCAGGTTTCTTTTTTCTCATTCTTTTTACTTTAATGTCATCATCTGTGCCACTTGAGTAAACAAAAATTTAAAGCTGGGAAGAATTGTGCTATTCTTCCTACTGAATAGGTGTCTTCCCATTCATTTGTTAGGCTGCTGTGCCAAATAAAAAAGGAACATGCCTGCAATGTTTAAGCTGCAAATACATAGAACCAGAGAATTTTGGAGTTGGATGGGACCACAATGATCATCTAGTCCAATCCCCTGCAATATCGCTTAAACCAACAACCCTCAGATTAAGAATCTCATGCTCTACCAACCGAACTATCTCTTCCCTTTAACGGAAAGAATGCAGAGATATTGCATTAACCCACTTCCCTCAATGCCAACTAATATGACGAGTCTCTTAAACTTGAAACTTAAATGTTTTATCTGAGCTGAGGCTTAAAATTTGGCTGCAAAGCCTCATGAAAACACTGCTCATGAAAACAGTCCACGTTTAATGAGATCTGCTTTATCTGTTGTTCTCTTAACAGTCACAGACAACATGCAGGAGACAACATGCAGCATCATACAGAGCCAGTCCATACAGCTTCTGTGAACAGAAAATTAAAATAATTTCTCTGCAACTGATTTTCCTTCATATAACTAAGCTGTTCATTAATCTGAAGGTTAGAAATTAAAATTCACAAGCACTTTGAGATTTTATCCGGTAAGTCAACATAGCCCAAGTAACTTTACCTGTGAAGATGATAGATGTCATTTCTAAAGTCCCCCAAATCAAGATGCGTAGATAGAACTGCTCATTTTATACTTCATTTGGTCTAGAAACCAAATCCCTGAAATGTATGAATGAGACCTGCATCATTAAAATGTTGTGTAGGACCTCTCAGCATAATCGCCTGAGGACATGCTGTGTGGGAATTTGTTCTTGTTCCCACTGTTCATCCTTAATTGGTTTGAAACAGGACTACTGGCTTTCCATTCAGCCCACACAATATGGTCACAGTCCTCATTAGTTATTTTTCTCTACCTTGTTTTCAAATAAGCTCATTGATAAAGAGTATGGTAGAATCAGAAGACTCTTTATTTGCATCAGCCACTAGCCATAGCAATAAAATAAAATGGAATATACTGAAGACAGGGATAAATACTTAACTATAAAAAATAGGTTCTGGAAGTATACATCAATAATCAAATAAAATATCTTATTCCAATTGCCCCTGCTAAAAAAATTGCAGTTTTTACTGTCACCTTATTATCTTGATTTGCCAGAAGAAAGGACACAGTAGCAATGGTTGAGCAACCTAGTATGGATAGTAGTAGAGGGGTAATAACCTCACTCCTCAAGAAGGGGTATCATTGTCTATTCCCAAACTCATGAACATTGAAGCCAACCCAACAGTGCCAAAATACTTATCATTGGAAAGTGTCTTATGAGTTCTTTGTATTTTGAGTGTGCATTGTTCTCTTGGAAGATATTTAATAGGATCAGTTCTAGGGTTGCTTCTAATACCTGTTTTGTTATTTTGCAGATTTCTTGTAGGACTGATGTCCAAAAGTGTTGAATTTTAGAGCATTCCCACCAAATGTGGAGGTATGTGCCTATAGCGTTGGACCTAGTGGTGCAAGCAAAGCTTGCAAGATCTTGCTGGCTGATCAGGGTGAGGATTCCAACCAGGAATTCAACGTCTGAGCGTGGGGTGCCATGGCCAATCCCCCTCCTCTGACCCCTTATGAGGAGCCCCCTTTACTATGTTGATCGTGCCCTATGCCATTTTTGCATCTGTATAAACAACCTTCTTTTCCAAAACTCAGAGGGAGATCTTCCTGTGACACCCCACAGGAGCATGACATGGGCAGAAGTCTGCCCCTCAGTTGAAGCTCCTCTAGTCCTTACCCCACCAGGCAACAGGGTGCCCTGCCTATTTTGGCCTAAAATAAATTCCACTGTATTAGTGGCAATTCACACGATCCTGTGCACCAATTGTGATCAAGCTCAGTTGTTCTTTTATGTGCCTCACCATGTTGAGAAGCATAACTGATTGGGATGCAAGACATGGCCTTTTCTTTCAAAGCACCCAGATTGTAGAATAACCTCCTGAAATACATTCATCTGATCTCCCCACTTTGCAATTCAGATTAGCAGATAAAACCATTTCACTCTGCTGAGTTTTAGTGTGGCTTCATTTTACCCTTCTGTTGGTGTAAACAGATTATTAAAAATGAGTACAAAAATAGATTTTAGCAGCTTGGACTATTTAGATCGGCTTTTTTAGATGGGAGCCACTGTGAATTAATCTGATAAATAAGGTGAGGTATAATTTTTAAAATAAATAAAAGAGAGTAACATAGAGCAGGACAAAGACCATTCTTTCACAGTCTAGTTGTTCCATTATTTAGATCACTGAGTACTGCTGTTGTGACCTGATGGCTGAATAAAAAGTCAGATACTTTAGGTTGGCTTTCAAGCCACTTTATTGATTCTGAAACTGAACCAATCAAAACATGCAGAAGGAAATTTCTGTAAGTGCAGAAATCAACTGTAAACTCCGAGGGGAGCCCCTGGGCCAAAGAGTCCAAAAAGCCGACCTTGTGTCCAACTCCTAAGTAGATCACTAAAGCTAAACCTGCTTCCTGCACCTAACCACCAAAAGTCATTAAATCAAGCCTATCAAACCTATCACACTATGGACTACAACTGCCACTCAGCAGGGGTAGACAAACATGCATCTAGCCGCTCAGAGAAAACAAATCCACATTTCTATCTATTTGAAACTCAAATTCAAACTCAAACTCATCATTTAATGAAATCTTTACTCTCATCCTTCTGAAAGCATCTTTCACATCTTTATTTCTCAGACTGTAGATCAATGAAGATCACCCCTGAGAACAAACTCATCCATTGTCTCCCAAGACACACAGATACCAGCCAGCCATGCTATGTACTATTAATGCCACCTAGTGACTATTAAGTGTGGAATGGGCAAAAAAAAGCAACACACCAGGACGATTACACACAGAAATACACACACACACACACACACACACACACACACACAGAGAGAGAAATACCCACTTTCTTGGTTATTCTTTATTGGAAACTCAAACTCATCTTGAAAAAGAACTGACTTAATTTAATGAAATATTCCCTGTCATCCTTAGGAAAGCATTCTTCACATCTTTATTTCTCAGACTGTAGATGAATGGATTTAGCATTGGGATCACAAGGGTATAGAACACTGAAACTAATTTATCTTCATCCTTTGAGACACTGGAATTGGGCCTCAGATACATAAAGATGATGGTCCCATAGAAGATTGTAACGGCCATGAAGTGAGAGGCACAAGTGGAAAAAGCTTTGTGTCTGCCCTGGGCAGAGCGAATCCGCAGGATGGCAAAAATGATGTAGGTATAGGAGATGAGGATAATCATCAAAGTGGGTAGGATTCCCACAATACCAAAGATAAAGTGCACAGTGTCAGCCACCTGTGTGCTTGAACAAGAAAGTTTCAGGATGGGAGTGGCGTCACAAAAGAAATGATTGATAACATTTGAGCTACAGAAGGACAGGCTAAATATGAATGAAGTACGAATAGCTGAATTCACAAAACCACACATGTATGCACAAATTACTAAGCGCAAACAGAGCTTCTTAGACATGGCAACAAAATAGAGTAATGGGTTGCAAATGGCAGTAAA
This sequence comes from Podarcis tiliguerta, assembly GCF_965153285.1. Classification (NCBI taxonomy): domain Eukaryota; kingdom Metazoa; phylum Chordata; class Lepidosauria; order Squamata; family Lacertidae; genus Podarcis; species Podarcis tiliguerta. The sequence continues at coordinate 54,386,093 of NC_139534.1, forward strand.
GCGATCATAAGCCATAACAGCTAGAAGGCAAGCTTCAACTGTGGCAAACATACAGAAAAAGAAGAATTGCATGGTGCACTCTGTGAAAGGAATAGCATTGTTGTTCGCTACAAAGGTCATCAGCAACCTGGGTGCAATAGTAGTGGAATACACAATATCAACCAAGGACAGGTTGCTGAGGAAAAAGTACATGGGAGTGTGAAGGTGTGCATCACGGGTGGTTAGGATGATGATGCCAAGATTTCCTGACACTGTGACAATGTAGATCAAGATAAATGCCAGGAAGAGAATGGTCCACAGCTCTGGATGTTCCATGAAGCCCAGAAGGATGAATTCAGTCACAATGCTGTGATTCATGTATTCCATGATTTATTGCAAAGTTTCCCTAGGAGGAAAAAAATACATTTGAAAGAAGTATTTTTTAAAAATCCTCATGAAAATTTATCAGCATTTTAGTTCAAATTTCTCCTAATAAACACCTTTCTATATGCAGTTTTGAGTAACATGCAGATTTTTGAAATGGATTTACCCCAAGGTGATAAAGTTTGCATTAATATGTCCATTTTGTGAACACTTTCCCCAATATATGCATTTTTAACCCTTTTTTTGGAGAACTACACCACAAAATTCAGTGAAGTGCCTACTTAAGGATAACAGAATTTGGGTTTGCATATTAGTTTGAGAAGTATGAGTTAAGTAGTGTGGGCGTTAGGGAATGGTTAGTACTTCTTGTGAGAGACACGTCATGCTCCTTCAGGGGTATTTTGTCCACCTTTAGTCCCACTCCATACTCACCTGTGGCTCCTAGAAGCTATCAGCATGTGACAGTGTCCAAGCCCTGGGATATAGCTTCGACTGGTCGGCTAAGCCACATGATGGTAGCCAATGGTCTCAAACCTTTGGTGTGATAGAGCCTTCCCCTGCATGTGAAGACAGGCACCGACAAATTGAGCAGACAAGTCCAATAGTGGGTCCAATGGTCAAGAAGGCCATTTATGCACTTGCTGTAGAGGGAGGTGAGGGGCAGATGGGGCTGGTCAACTTGGGAAGATCTAGGAGAAGGAAAATTCTGAAAAAGATATCCTTTCTGGGGTGTCCAGGTCAGAAGCATTCCCGGTCAGGAGTTGCTGAGATTATAGGTTCCAAACTTGAAACGTAGGGGCAGGCCCCATTAATCACATTGGGCAGGCCACAACAATGGCATTAAGCAGGACACACCTTAAGCACTAACCAAAATAAAGCACATGCAAAGGAAGAACAGAGGCCCTTGCAACATTTACTTGTCGTGAACCACACTTGCAAGCAGCCAGTGATAAGGACACAATTGCCAGTCAGTGCTGTATGCATTTCCTTTCCTCCTGAAATCATGATTGACCCACCCACCCCCGCAACACTTATGCCATTACAGAATTTGGTACTGTTTAAGGTGCCACAAGGGATTCCTGCCTGAGTTCATTAGAACACATAACATTAACATCCACATACAAGATCACCTGTGCAGGTCTACCTGTCTGGCACAGGAAGCAATGTGGCAGAAGTGGGGACAGTAGCACAAAGCAGATTAACTTTCCCAGCCTCTCCTTTAAACTGAAACACATAACAAAACAAAAAACCAAAACCCTATTCCCCAAACTCTATTTCTAAGACATGGAATGTGATGGGAAATGTAGTCTACCCAAGTAAAAATTGACCTCTTTTCACATCCAAAACAGACACTTCTAAATTTCTACATTACACACAAACACAATTTATTCCCCAAGCACTGAGTTTAAGAAACATAGGGGGTGGGAGACAAAAATCCTACTGGGCTAGCTGAAGTCCCCTTTGTGAATCAAGTTCTATCTTCAATCCAGATTTTAGTTTAGAAAAGTCCTCCATTTTTCTTAAATACACTTCCCTTCTTTTCTTTCCCACATCCAAACTGATTTATTATACCCATTCCCAGGGTTGCCAACTGGATTATTTCAAGGATGAGCTAGTGTGGGGACTTCCATGGAGATGGAAAGGGAAAAAGTCCTGTAGTGGGATTGGGAATTTCTCAATCCAGCATTTTCTTTTATTCAGCCTCTGATGCAGCCTCCCACCCCATCAACTTCGAGAAATGATCCCTCTCGTCTCCACTGCACTGCAAATGAACATAAATAATAAGCACCTCCTCTGGTCCACACTCTCCAGTTTCCAGTCCTGTCTCTCAGCACTCCAGCCTCCATAGGCCATCCAAAAAAATACTGCAGGTGGTGGAGGCAGCTGTGCTAGTCTCCTGCCACTCCAGCTCTTTAGTTTGCTCTACTTGGTTTCCAGCCCTGCATCTCACGCCAGGTGTGCAAGTTGACTCAAAGCCCCATCTTCCTCTCGAGGCCAGCCCAGTTCTTTTTCTTCATCTGCTCTCCCTCCCACCACTGAGCCCTGGAGACTGAGGCTAATAGGGAGGGGGGGGACGCAGCCCCGTGGAGATCCTATGCAATATTATGCAGAGATGGGAGTTAATTGGGAGAGGGAAGGAAGGCAGACTCCTCAGAGAATGTATGCAATAATTTGCAGTTGATTCCAGCTTGGCTGAAGCTGACTAGCTTCACCTGCAGTCTTCTTTAAAAAATATATTTTTAAGACACTCTTGCCCACCTGTAGATCCAGGCTCTCCCACTGCCACCTGGAAAAAGCCAGGCAAAACTGGAGACTTCAGGTCAGCCCTTGGGGATCACACAGCCCCAAATCTTCCCCCTGTATATTTTAAAATTCTATACCAACACAATGAGTAAAGCATTTTACTATTCCCCTATATTATAGAATCATGGAATTGTCAAGTTGGAAGGGACTCGAAGGATCATCTAGCCCTGGACTAGACCAATAGTGAGTCCAATGGTCAAGAAGGCTATTTCCGCGCTTGCAAGATCTTGCTGGCCGACCGGGGTGAGGATTCCAACCAAGATTTCAACTCCTGAGCTTTGGGTACTGTGGCCAATCCCCCTCCTCAGACCCCTTATGAGGAGCCCCCTGTACTATGTTGACCCTGCCCAATGCCATTTCTGCATCTGTACAAACAACCTTCTTTTCCAAAATACAGAGGGAGAGCTTCTTCTTGTGAATCCCCACAGAAGCATGACATGGACAGAACTCTGCCCCTCAGTTGACGCTTCACTAGTCCTTACCCCACCAGGCAAAAGGGGCCCCATCGGCCTAAAATAAATCCCATTGCAATGCACACAGTCCTGTGCATCAATTGTGATCAACTTCAGAGTTCCTTTGGTGTGTTTCACCATGTTGAGAAGCATAACTGATTGGGATGCATGACAGGGTGTTTTCTTTCTAAGCACCCAGATTGTAGCATACCCTCCTGAGAGACATTCATCTGATATTCCCACTTTAAACTTCAGATTAGCAGCTAGAACATTTATACTCTGCTGAGTTTTAGTGTGGCTTTATTTTATCCTTCTGTTGGTGTAAACTATTTTTTAAAAATGAGTAAAAAATAGATTTTAGCAGTTTGGACTATTTAGATTGGCTTTTTTTAGATGGGAGGCACTGTGAATTAATCTTAGGTACAATTTTTAAAATAAATAAAAGAGAGTAACATAGAGCAGGACAAAGACCATTCACTCACAGTCTAGTTGTTCCATCATATAGATCACTGAGTACTGCTGTTGTGACCTGATGGCTGAATAAAAAGTCAGACACATTAGGTTGGCTTTCAAGCCACTTTATTGATTCTGAAACCAAACCAAACCTTCCTGCAGAAGGAAATTTCTGTAAGTGCAAAAATCAACTGTAAACTCCGAGGGGAGCCCCTGGGCCAAAGAGTCCAAAAAGCCAACCTTGGGGCCAACTCCTAAGAAGATCACTTAGGCTAAACGTGCTTCCTCCACCTAACCACAAAAAGTGATTGAATCAAGCCATTTACACACTATGGATCACAAGTGCCACTCAGCAGATGTAGACAAACAGGCAAGCTCACAAAAAACAAATACATATTTTCTTTCTTGGTTATTATCTATTGGAAAATGAAACTCATCTTAAAAAGGAAATGAATCAATTTAATGAAATCTTCCCTTTCGTCCTTATGAAAGCATCCTTCACATCTTTATTTCTCAAACTGTAAATCAATGGATTTAGCATTGGGATCACAAGAGTATAGAACACTGAAACAATTTTATCTTCATTGTTTGAGACCCCAGAATTGGGCCTCAGATACATAAAGATGATAGTCCCATAGAAGATTGTAACGGCCATGAAGTGAGAGGTACAAGTTGAAAAGGCTTTGTGTCTGCCCTGGGCAGAGCGAATCCACAGGATGGCAAAAATGATGTAGGTATAGGAGATGAGGATAATCAACAAAGTGGTTGTGACTATTGCAGTAGTAAAGATGAAATGCACAGTGTTAGCCACTGCTGTGCTTGAACAGGAAAGTTTTAGGATGGGAGGAAGGTCACAAAAAAAATGATTGATAACATTTGAGCTGCAAAAGGGCAGGCTAAATATCACGAAAGTCTGAACAGCTGAATTTACAAAGCCACAAATATATGCACTTGTTACTAACACCAGACAGAGCTTTTTAGACATGGCAACAAAATAAAGTAACGGGTTGCAAATGGCAGTAAAGCGATCATAAGCCATAACAGCTAGAAGACAAGTTTCAACTGTGACAAACAGACAGAAAAAGAAGAATTGCACGGTACACTCTGAGAACGGAATAGTGCTATTCTTTTGTAGAAAGGTCATCAGCAACCTAGGAGCAATAGTAGTGGAATAGCCAACGTCAACCAAGGATAAGTTGCTGAGGAAAAAGTACATTGGGGTATGAAGGTTTGCATCAAGAGCGGCTAGGATGATGATGCCAAGATTTCCTGAGACTGTGACAATGTAGATGAGGATAAATGCCAGGAAGAGAATGGTCCACAAATCTGGATGGTCCATGAAGCCCAGAAGGATGAATTCAGTCACAATGCTGTGATTCGTGTATTCCATTATTTACCCCAAAGTTTCCCTAGGAGGAAGAAAATGAAATTGTGAAACAAGTATATATTTTTAATCCTCATGAAAGTTTCCTAGCAATGTAGTGCAAATTTCTTCTAATAAGCACATTTTTCTATGCAGTTTTGACAAATATGAATTTTTTTGAAGTGATTTCCCCTAATGTAATCCAGTTTTGAGGTTATTTTCACCAATATCTGCATTTTTGTACCTAATGTTCTTTTTAGAAAGCGGCATCATAAAATACAGGGAACTCCACATTTCTAAGCATAGCTGAATTTTGGTTTGCATATTGGTTCAAGAAGTACAAATTAAGTCATTTACACTAAAATGCAAACAAAATTCAATTTAACCTCCATCGCTAGTGGACCTCAAAAATCCACTCAAAAATCAGGGACCGATTCTTCCTATCACCTCCCATGACCTCAAGCTCAGTGGGAGAATTCAGCAGCACCTTCCCGGCAGCCCAAAGTCCTTGAGGAGGATAGGCTAATGAAAGGCATTGTCTAGTGAGCAAGTGTTAACTTGGAAGGGTCCTATGGACTTAGACTTACTTGAGGACCACATTTGTCCAAGTCCTGAATGTCACAGTCCTGACATTCTTTACTCCCTTACACAAAGAGTGTCTGCATGTTACTATTTCACAGTGATTCAGTCTCCTGTTGGCTGAAACCATGAACAAAATGTTTAACAGTAATTGGAACAACAAATGCTCCTGGCTGGAATCTGTCTCCGGTGATATCTGTTTTTGCTAAATTCACTTAAAGGGAAAATACTGGAACTTTCTCTGTTAGTGTTTTTAACAACTGGAAGACTGCACTGGATATCAGAACAGGATTTTCCAAGTACTGCACTTCAACTAAAGCACTCCTACCCAGCCTCTGCTTTAAACTGAAACACACACACACAACATTTATTCCTCAAAGTCAGTGTTTAAGATGGGAATTGTAGTGCACCAAAATAACAAGGTAAGGACCTCTCTTCACACTAAAAGCAGACATTTCAACTTTCTATATTACACAACAACTCAATTTATTACCTCCCAAAATACCACTGGGCTACTTGAAGCCCCCTTTGTAAATCAATATAGCTCTATTTTCAGTCCTGATTTTAGTTTAAACAACTCATCCGTTTTTCTTATACTCCCCCCTTTCACCACTCCTATCTTTCACTCTCGCATTTTGGTTATTCTGCCTCTGACGCAGCCCCCCGTCCCCCCTCTACCCCATGCACTTCTTTAAATGACCCCTCTAGTCTCTACTTGAAATAAAAATAAATAATAAACACCTTTTACAGTGCAGGCTCTCCAGCCTCCACTCCTGTCTCTCAGCACTCCATGCTCCACAAGGCATCCTGGAGATGCTGTAGGTGGTGAAGGCAGGAGTCCTAGGCTCCTACCCCTCCAGTTCTTCAATGCACTCTCCTTGATTTACAGCCCTGCATCTCATGCCAGGTGTGCATGAACACTCAAAAAAGCCTCTTCCTCCTCTTGCGACCAGCCCAGTTCTTTTCCTTCATCTGCTCTCACCCTGGAGACTGAGGTCAACTGGGAAGGAAAGATGCAACCCTCCCCCCCGGAGAGTCTATGCAATATTTTGCAGAAATGGGAGTTAATTGGGAGAGGAGAGGAGAGGAGAGGAGAGGAGACTCCCCAGACAGTCTATTCAACTCTGGAGCTGGCTGCAGCTGGGATGAAGCTTGCAAGCTCCCTCTTCAACCTTCTTTTTTTTAAAAAAATAATATTTATTAGAAGTTTAATAGTTACAAAAAAAAGAGAGAAAGAAACAATAAAAGATTTAACAAACAATACATCAAAAATAAAAAGAAAAAGAAAAGCAAAAAAACTCCCCAATACATCAAAACAACTAGAGAAACAAAAACATTTAAAAAACACATCCCATATTTTCATAGCTTTACCTTTCATTTACTTGTTTCATCGACCTCCTCACACCTCCCTTTTTTGTATTCTAGTTCGATTAGCTATTTCAGCAAATCCTTTCCATCTTTTTCAATTTTTTGTTCTATAATTTATCTTAACACAATCTAACTTTAAATTTTCCACTTCAGCCCATTAACAATCAGTTTTTACTTAATTCTTTATAACATTTCTGCTAAAACCATATAGCTTCATTCCAGCATTCTTCTAGCATTCATTAATTTTGCAATATTTCTGTAAATATACTCTGAATTTTTTCTCCCTGATCTCGAATTCTGCCAGTCATTTCCGCCAATTCCATGTAGTCCATCAGCTTCATCTGCCATTCTTCCCGGGTGGGTAGATCTTGTGTCTTCCAATACTTTGCGATAAGTATTCTTGCTGCTGTTGTGGCATACATAAAGAAAGTTCTATCCTTCTTTGGCACCAATTGGCCGACCATGCCCAGGAGGAAGGCCTCTGGTTTCTTCAGGAAGGTATATTTAAATACCTTTTTCATTTCATTATATATCATCCCCCAGAAAGTCTTAATCCTTGGACACGTCCACCAAAGGTGAAAGAATGTACCTTCAGCCTCTTTACATTTCCAACATTTATTATCGGGCAAATGATAGATTTTTTGCAAGCTTGACTGGTGTTATGTACCACCTGTAAATCATTTTCATTAAGTTCTCTTTTAAGGCATTACATGCCGTAAACTTCATACCTGTGGTCCATAACTGTTCCCAGTCAGCCATCATAATGTTATGTCCAACATCTTGTGCCCATTTAATCATAGCAGATTTCACCGTTTCATCTTGAGTATTCCATTTCAACAGCAAGTTATACATTTTTGACAAGTTCTTAACTTTGGAATCTAACAATTCTGTTTCTAATTTTGATTTTTCCACCTGGAACCCTCTTCAACCTTCTTAGTCATATCTGAGCAGGATGATAACAAGATGAGATTGTCATATTGCTCTATGCTGTCAGCGGCAAAGAAACACAGTCCTGTGCATTGACTATGCTCAACTTCAGAGGCTTTCAATATGTGTCTCATTTATAATTAATTTGGGATTTTGCTCAGAATATATTGCTTGAATCCCTTTCTTAAAATTTTCTCCAAAATTCATTTCTTCAAGGACTTTTTTCACAGATTCCCATGAAATATTATCAAATGGTTTCTCAGCATCTATAAACACTAATGCTCCCTGCTTTTCATTTCTTATTTTCAAGTATTCTATGATATCTATATATTCTATAATATTTCTTATATTACCCTTCATTTGTCTCCCTGGAAGGAAGCCTGCCTGGTCATAATGTATAAATTCCTTCAGTATTATTTCCATCTTATTAGCCAATATGTTAGGAAACAGTTTGTAATCATTATTTAATAATGAAATAGGTCTATAATTTTTTATTGAGGTCAAATCTGTCTCTTGTTTTGGGTTTAAAGTTATATATGTCTCTCTCCAAGCCTCTGGGACCTTCCCTTACTTTAACATTTCGCTCATTGTAGCTTGTAATGTTGTTAATAATTGTTTATCTAATTTTTTATAGTATTTAGCTGACAGTCCATCTGGTCCTGGAGATTTCCCTGTTTTTGTCTGATTGATTGCTTCCAATAGCTCTGTGGATGTTATCGGGGCATTTAAAATTGCTACTTTCTCATCTATGATTTTTGTTGGTTTACTTACTTTCAAATATTCCTCTATCTCCGTTTTATTTTCTGATCCTGTTCTATATAAATCTGTAAAATATTTGACAAGTTCTTTCCTAATCTCTTTTGGATTGTCTAGAATTTTTTCCTAGACTTTAATTTTACTTACAGTATTTTTCATCTTGTTTTTGTTGAATTGCCATGGCAACAATTGCATGCTCAAAATATATTTGTTTCATTTTTTAAAATTTTCCACTCTACTTCTTTACTGATAATCATTGAATATTGTGTTTGTAATAGCTTGATAGCTTGCTTTGTACTCTCTTTGTTTGGTTTGTATATTAACTCTTTTTCTTTATTTACCAGGGCCTCTAAGATTTCCCTTGTCTTTTGTTCTCTCAATTTCTTTTGGTATGCATTTTGTTGAATTAAAAAAACCTCTCATCACAGCTTTACTGGCATCCCAAACCATCTGAAGGTCTGTTCCTTTATTTAAATTTGTCTTGAAATAGTCCCCTGATGTTTTCTCTCCTTTTTCTACCAAATTTTGATCATCTAATAAATCTTCATTCAATCTCCATCTGAAAGTAGAATATTTTTCATTTTGTAATTCTTAAATTAATGGATTGTGATCTGATATTGTTCTTGGTCTTATTTCTTTTTTTTAAAACTATTAATTCTAATTCTTTAGAGACCCACATTGCTTCGATTCTTGCACTGCTTTTATGCACATATGAAAAAAAAATGTTAACTCTATGCCTAATGGGTGCTTAAAGGTAAAGGGACCCCTGACCATTAGGTCCAGTCGTGGACGCCTCTGGGGTTGCAGCGCTCATTTCACTTTATTGGCCAAGGGAGCCGGCATACAGCTTCTGGGTCATGTGGCCAGCATGACTAAGCTGCTTCTGGCGAACTAGAGCAGTGCACGGAAACACTATTTAACTTCCTGCCGGAGCGGTACCTATTTATCTACTTGTACTTTCAAACTGCAACCCTTCGGCGTTCCTCTGGAGGTGGGTAGCCTTACCTTGGCGCTTTCCCCTCTTTCCCCTGCAGGTCTCAGACTGATCAGACTATCGGTTCTGCGCTGCATTTTCCTATTAGCAGGAAACCGGAAGTGCCAAAAAACACAAAGCTTTTTCCACTTGTGCCTCTTACTTTATGGCCGTTACAAGCTTCTATGGGACCATCACCTTTATGTATCTGAGGCCCAATTCTGGGGTCTCAAAGGATAAATATAAAATTGTTTCAGTGTTCTATACTCTTGCGATCCCTATGCTAAATCCATTAATCTACAGTCTGAGAAATAAAGACGTGAAGAATGTTTTCCTAAGGATGAAAGGGAATATTTCATTAAATTAAGTCAGTTCTTTTTCAAGATGAGTTTGAGTTTCCAATAGATATTAACCAAGAAAGGAAATGTGTATTTATTTATTTTTTGTGAGCAGCCTAGTGAGTTGCCTGTTTTTCTACACCTGCTGAGTGGCAGTTGTAGTCCATAGTGATTCAATCACTTTGGGTGGTTAGGTGGAGGAAGCACGTTTAGCCTATGTGATCTTCTTAGGAGTTGGCCCCAAGGCTGCCTTTTTGACTCTTTGGCCCAGGGGCTCCCCTCGGAGTTTACAGCTGATTTCTGCACTTACAGAAATTTCCTTCTGCAGGTTTTGATTGGTTCAGTTTCAGAATCAATAAAGTGGCTTGAAAGCCAACCTAAAGTGTCTGACTTTTTATTCAGGCATCAGGTCACAACAGCAGTACTCAGTAATCTAAATAATGGAACAACTAGACTGTGAGTGAATGGTCTTTGTCCTGCTCTATGTTACTCTCTTTTATTGATTTTAAAAATTATACCTCACCTTATTTATCAGATTAATTCACAGTGGCTCCCATCTAAAGAAGCCAATATAAATAGTCCAAGCAGCTAAAATCAATTTTTGTACTCCTTTTTAATAAACAGTGTACAGCAACAGAAGGGTAAAATAAAAAGGTAACGGTAAAGGTACGCCTGCCAGTCGTGTCCGACTCTAGGGTTGTGCGCCCATCTCAGCGCTGTCCGGAGGGGGCCAGCGCTGTCCGGAGACACTTCCGGGTCACGTGGCCAGCGTGACATAGCTGCTCTGGCGAGCAAGCACCAGTGCAGCACACGGAAACGCCATTTACCTTCCCGCTATAAAGCGGTACCTATTTATCTACTTGCACTTAGGAGTGCTTTCGAACTGCTAGGTGGGCAGGAGCTGGGACCGAAAGACGGGAGCTCACCCCGCCGTGGGGATTTGAACCACCGACCATACGATCGGCAAGTCCTAGGCGCTGAGGTTTTACCCACAGCGCCACCTGCGTCCCACCAGAAGGGTAAAATAAAGCCACATTAAAACTCAGCAGAGTAAAATGGTTTTATCTGCAAATCTGAATTGTAAAGTGGGGAGATCAGATGAATGTCTGTCAGGAGGTTATTCTACAATCTGGGTCCTTTGAAAGAAAAGGCCCTGTCTTACATCCCAATCAGTTATGATTCTCAACATGGTGAGACACACCAAAGGAATTCTGAAGTTGATCACAATTGATGCACAGGACTGTGTGCATTGCATTGGGTTTTATTTTAGGCAGAAATAGGCAGCGCCCCCTGTTGCCTGGTGGGTAAGGACTAGAGGAGCTTCAACTGAGGGGCAGACTTCTGCCCATGTCATGCTCCTGTGGCGTTTCACAGGAAGAAGAACTCTCTTTGACTTTTTTTGGGGGGGAGGGAGTTGTGTACAGATGCAGAAATGGCATTGGGCATAATCAACATAGTAAAGGGTGCTCCTCATAAGGGGTCTGAGGAGGGGGATTGGCCATGGAACCCCAAGTTCAGGAGTTGAATTCCTGGTTGGAATCCTCACCCCAATCGGCCAGCAAGATCTTACAAGCTTTGCTTGCACCAAAAGGTCCAACCAAAAGGTATTTTGGCACTGTAGGGTTGGCTTGGATGTTCATGAGTTTGGGAATAGACTATGATACCCCTTTTTGAGGAGTGAGGTTATTAACCCTCTACTACTATCCATACTAGGTTGCTCAACCATTGCTACTGTGTCCTTTCTTCTGGCAAATCAAGATAACCAGGTGACAGCAAAAACTGCAATTTTGTGGGCTGAATGGAAAGCCAGTAGTCCTGTTTCAAACCAATTAAGGATGAACAGTGGGAACAAGAACAAATTCCCACACAGCATGTCCTCAGGTGATTATGCTGAGAGGTCCTACACAACATTTTAATGATGTAGCTATTATTCATATATTTCAGGGATTTGGATTCTAGGTAATACCAAACCAAGTATAAAATGAGCAGTTTTATCTACGCATCTTGATTTGGAAGGCTTTAGAAATGACATCTATCATCTTCACAGGTAAAGTTACTTGGGCTATGTTGACTTACTGGATAAAATCTCAGTTATACAGATTTTATTTTCATTTTCTGTTCACAAAAGTTGTATGGCTGGCAGACCTTGCTACATGCTGTCTCCTGCATGTTTCCTGTGACTGTTAAGAGAACAACAGATAAAGCAGATCTCATTAAGCGTGGACTGAAACGAATTAGCCAGGCAGTATTTTCATGAGGCTTTGCAGCCAAATTTTCAAACTCAGCTCAGATAAAACATTTAAGTTTCAAGTTTAAGAGACTTTTCATATTATTTGGGCATTGAGGCCAGTGGGTTAATGCAGTATCTCTGCTTTCTTTCTGCGAAAGGGAAGGGATAGTTCGGTTGGTAGAGCATGAGATTCTTAATCTGAGGGTTGTTGGTTTAAGCCATATTGCAGGGGATTGGACTAGATGATCATTGTGGTCCCATCCAACTCCAAAATTCTCTGGATCTATGTATTTGCAGCTTAAACACTGCAGGCATGTTCCTTTTTTATTTGGCACAGCAGCCTAACAAATGAATGGGAAGACACCCATTCCGTAGGAAGAATAGCACAATTCTTCCCAGCTTTAAATTTCTGTTTACTCAAGTGGCAGAGATGATGACATTAAAGGTAAAAAGAATGAGGAAAAAGAAACATAAAATTATATGGAAGCCTAATATTTGATGGTTTTAGAAAGGCTAGCTGGAGCTGTCCCTTTGCTGTAGTAGCGTGCTACAAGGGCTGATTAAGGATGCTCTAAAAGATCAACTTTTTGTGAACAAAACATATGGATGATGTGGAGAAACTTGTGACACTAGTCAGAATTAGACATTCGTCAATCTGTCAATTTCAGTTTCTCTTAGTACCTCGTTTTTCCAGTCACTAATTCTGTTTTCCCCATTTCCACAGCAGTTTGCAAAGTTTTATTTTTTTAAAAAAATATCTGTGGGGAAATACATATCAACTTTTGTTGGTATTTTGCCCAATCAAGAAAAAATATAGAAACCAAACACTTCCATTTATCATTCTAAGCTGTTTGGGGAAAGTGGGCAATATGATTTCAGAAAGCATCCACTCCTGTCAAAAAGGATAGCCATTAAAAAAAATTCCTAGTTGGTGAATGGGCAGAATGAATTAGGCTAGGACAGTGCCATTCAGTGCCACACTTTTCTAACCATTCTGTCTGTGAAAGCATTATAGCTTGTCAGATGAAATGACCACCCCCTCTTTCCTCTGTGTACTATTCTGTCGGTTACCCTTGAGTCAATTTCTGGGGTGTTGGGGGAAGGAGAGGGCAGAAAGCCCTGTTGTAAAAGTGTAAGTCTGTGTCTTCCTGTGACATGGCTGGTTAGGTGAATCCTGCCATTAATTTCTAATCTCAAATTGCATCTCAGAGTGTGATAGCAGTTTCAGTGGAAAAGTGGAGAGCAGAGATAGGGTTCAACACCCCCTCTTGCCTTTCATTTGAAATTGCTCCCACCCCTGCTGTTTTATGCCAATCTTTGGCACAACCTGCATTCTTAGGTCATAAGTCTGACCTGTACTGACTTGCAGTTGCATAAGATTGAAACCTCAGCTCGGAGTTTGCAATATTATGCACATGTATTTGGGCTTAAAATCTACTAATGTCAGAGTAGCTAATGCCTCAGTAAAACAAGATAACATGGGATTGCAACTTTCCACCTCCCTTTAAAATATGGTAAAACTCTGCCCATGCTATATATTTTATTAATTATGATGAGAGGTCCTAAAATGTGAACAGTGAAAATAAGGAATGAGTGACAAACCTACATTTGTGCTAGGTCAAAATATTATCTTCTACAGAAAACAGCATGTGATAAAATAAAGATGACTACCAGTGCATCACATCTGAGGTCGCCAATATGAATGGCACATTGTGAATTATGAGTGAAATGACCATGGCTTCCATTGGTTTGGCTCAGAAATAAACTACACACACACCAAGAAATGGGGGAAAGGAGACTGAACATTTATGTGCCAATCTGTTTTATGCTCCCTGACCCTCATTTGGTAACAAGAACTGTCCCGGTCATTTGCTGTGGAGAAGAATCCGAACATCCACAGAGCACCATGAGACAAGAGCAAGTGAGGAATTCCTGATTGCTCACCTCTTCTGTGAGGTAAGAACTTTGAGTTCCTACAGCTCATTTCTGGGGTGAACTGGCCAGGATGGGAGCGGGTTAAGCAGTTCCTTGTTATCCCTCCGCTTAAATATCTAGCCTCCCAAAACAGCCTTTGATTAAATGAGAGAGGGAGGGAGAATAGAATATCACTTTACATGTTGCTATGTGTTACACCTAGAGAAAAGGTTAAGCAGCTCTATGTTACCCTAGGCATAAGCATGTGGCCTCATAAAACTACTGCTGTTTGGAACAAAATGTTAAAGATGATTTGCTATTCTGTGTCATATCGAGTATGGAAGTAATTCTCTTTCATCATTGTTGGACTGTTGGAATGAGAGCACACCTTTCTTAAATGGAAGAGGGAAACTCCACAATTACTGAGTTTGTTTTGCTGGGATTCATGCATAATTGGAATATGCACTTTCTCCTCTAGCAAGCTGATTTACATTGTTACATTCAGAAGAACCTAACACTTAATTCCTCCCATTGTGCTTCAAGTCATGGAAGGTGATTTTTAAAAGATTGTCATGGTTTCTAATCCTTTCTGCAATTTTCATACAAGTCATCACTTGATTGTGCATTAATTAGCCCCAGTGCTGGTAAAGGTAGTCATAACTAGGGGTAGATGAGAATTTGGTTTGGGTTTAAATAAGAAACCCCCCAGTTTGCACTTTTCAAACAAATATGATAACCCAAATCTTTCAACCAAATATACACTTCTCTTAATTTTGTGGTGCAGTTCTCCCACTAATAATATGTTTTTAAAAATGCATATATTGCGGAAAGGGTGCACAAAAACGAATAAGGTACTGGAAATAACACAGAGAACTGAATTAGGTGAAATAACATGCCAATATGTACCGTATTTTTCGCCCTATAAGACGCACTTTTCCCCCTCCAAAAATGAAGGGGAAATGTGTGTGCGTCTTATGGGGCGAATGCAGGCTCCTTGGCTTCAGCGATAGCAACGCGAAGCTTCCAAAGCCTGTGCTCTGGAGGCTTTGCGTTGCTTCCGCTGGAGCCAGGAGAGTCTGCTCTTTGAGGCTGGCGGTGGGGGAAAGCAGCGCCTCCTCCATCGCCAGCCCCAGAGGATAGGGGGCAGCGGGAAGGCGCGCGACGCCTTCCTGCTACCCTCCAACCCAGCTTTGAGGCTGGCGGGGGGGAAAGGAGCGCTTCCCCCATCGTCAGCCCCAGAGGATGGGGGGCAGCAGGAAGGCGCGCGACGCCTTCCTGCTACCCTCCAACCCGGCTTGGAGGCTGGCGGGGGGAAAGGAGCGCCTCCCCCATCGTCAGCCCCAGAGGACGGGGGGCAGCAGGAAGGCGCGCGACGCCTTCCCCCTACTCTCCAACCCTCCTGTGGGCTTTTGCGGGAGATGGGGGAATTCCCCCACCTCCCGCAAAAGGAGGCAAAAGCCGCGGGCTCTTTAAAGGGGCTCCGCGGCTTCTGCTGGCTTTTCTAGGAGGTGGGGGAATTCCCCCACCTCGTAGAAAAGCCAGCAGGAGCCACAAACCCTTTGAAGAGCGCGCCGCTCTTGGGGGCTTTTCCCAAGGAGGGAGAAGGGACTGACTGGCCATTTCAGTTCCTTTTCCCTCCTGGTCGAAAAGCCCGTAGGAGTCGCGCAGGGCTCCTGTGGGCTTTGGGGGGAGGTGAGGGAATTCCGCCACCTCCCGCAAAAGCAGGGAGAAGGTCTTGGAGTAGCGCACAGGCTGCGTGCAGCCTGTCCGCTGCTCCCAGAGCTGCGGGGGGGAAATCATATTTTTTTCCTTGATTCCCCCCCCCCCCTGAAAACTAGGTGCGTCCTATGGGCCGGTGCGTCCAATAGGGCGAAAAATACGGTATATATTAATTGAAACTTCATGCAAAAATGTGTTTATTGAAAGAAATTCACACTAAAATGCTGACACATTTTCATGAGAATTTTTAAGAATAAATAAATAAAATTACTTGCTGTTTATTTCCTTTTTGCTTTTCCTCCTAGGGAAACTATGGGATTAATGATGGAGTACCCAAATCAAACCATGGTGACTGAATTCATCTTTCTGGGCTTCATGGACCATCCAGATTTGTGGACCATTCTCTTCCTGGCATTTATCTTGATCTACATTGTCACAGTCTCAGGAAATCTTGGCATCATCATCCTAGCCGCTCTTGATGCAAACCTTCATACCCCAATGTACTTTTTCCTCAGCAACTTATCCTTGGTTGACATTGGCTATTCCACCACTATCGCTCCCAGGTTGCTGATGACCTTTCTACAAAAGAATAGCACTATTCCGTTCACAGAGTGTACCGTGCAATTCTTCTTTTTCTGTCTGTTTGTCACAGTTGAAACTTGCCTTCTAGCTGTTATGGCTTATGATCGCTTTACTGCCATTTGCAACCCGTTACTTTATTTTGTTGCCATGTCTAAAAAGCTCTGTCTGGTGTTAGTAACAAGTGCATATATTTGTGGCTTTGTAAATTCAGCTGCTCAGACTTTCGTGATATTTAGCCTGTCCTTTTGCAGCTCAAATGTTATCAATCATTTCTTTTGCGACGTTCGTCCCATCCTGAAACTTTCCTGTTCAAGCACAGCAGTGGCTAACACTGTGCATTTCATCTTTGGTACTGCAATAATCATGACCACTTTGTTGATTATCCTCATCTCCTATATCTACATCATTTTTGCCATCCTGCGGATTCGCTCTGCCCAGGGCAGACACAAAGCTTTTTCCACCTGTGCCTCCCACCTCACGTCTGTCACAATCTTCTATGGGACCATCATCTTTATGTATATGAGGCCCAATTCCAGTGTCTCAACGGATGAAGATAAAATTGTTTCAGTGTTCTATACTCTTATGATCCCCATGCTAAATCCTTTCATCTACAGTTTGAGAAATAAAGATGTGAAGGATGCTTTCATCAGGATGAGAGGGAAGATTTCATTAAATTAATACATTTCCTTTTCAAGATGAGTTTCAGTTTCCAATAGATATTAACCAAGAAATAAAATGTGTATTTGTTTCATTTGTTTGTTTGTGTGTGTGTGTGTGTGTGCGTGTGCGTGCAATTGTCCTACTGCAGTGGTGGCAAACCTTTTAGAGACTGAGTGCCCAGACTGCAACCCAAAACCCACATATTTATCACAAAGTGCCAAAATGGATAAACAAATGAATATACTGCATTTTTTTGTGTATACCATGCCCCCAGAGTTTTTGAGCTTTTTGGGGGAGGATTGCTCAGAGTTGTTGAGTTGTTAAAGCTTTCTTTTTTGGGGGGGAGGGGAGTTGCAGAAAAACACACACACACAGGAAAGAAGCAGAAGCAACCGATAGTCTCAACGCTCGACAGCAGGGAGCAATCAACAAAAAACCTTGATGCAGCAACCAATCACATGCACCTTTTCATTTTCCTACACAGTTTCACACCTGCAGCGGCATGGCGGCAGCGGCACAGCCAGAAACCAGCTGCTTGGTGGGACCGCTGCTGCGGGCGGAGAGTGCTCTAGGCAGGATTTCCACCCCACAACGGCATGGGGGGGCAGATATACACCTAGAATGGCACTGCTGGGGCTATGGCGCATGTTCCCACAGAGAGCGCTCTATGTGCCCATTCTGGTACACTGTCAGGGAAAGGGATACAGCTAGAGAGACGAGGGGGGAGAGAAGCAATTATCGAGAGCCGAAAGAGCTCATTAGCAGTTTGTCTTCCGACTCAGAAGAGGAAATAGGGAGGGGGCAACCAGTCCCCGGAACTAGCTACTCACAGAACAAAGGAAATAGGAGGCGTGCCCTGCACTGATGGGCATGCTGGGGGAAAAGACGTCACAAATATTCAGTCGAGACATCTGATTGACTGAAGCATGGATGCGTTTGTTTGAACTCTTGTAACTGCTTTGAACTTTTAGCAATAAATCAACAAGACAGAAATCGCTGTGTGCCTGGAGCGTTATCTCTACTAGTTTGGCAGCAACAACTCCTTACACACACGTGCCATAGGTTTGCCACCACTGTCCTAGTGGGTTGCTTTTTTTTTGCCTATTCCTCTCTGAGTAGTCAGTAGGTGGCATTAGTATTTGACAGCATGATTGGCTGTCATCTGTCGGCCCTGGGAAACAATGGATGAGTGTGCCTTCATGGGTAAAGTCAAAGTGCTGGAGATTTACAGCACCTGCTTTGGCTGTAGAGACTGATACAGGGAAGACATGTTTTGCTGCTTCTGGGGCAGATGAAGGCATCTGGTTTTGCTGCTAAAGATGCACCATGGCGTTCCTTCTTTCTGCACTCCATCCAGCCGTCCTTCCTCCTCTCGTCACTGCTGTGAATACACAGCCTGACTGTCTCCAGGTACTATGGCCACCTGCAAGGGGTTCCCACACAACAGGGTTAATGTTGCCAGCCTTCCCGTCCTGTTTACAGACATATTTCACAACACAGAGTTGGTCTGCCAATTGGCCTGGTGCCAGAAGCCAGCTCCCTTTGCAGCATGTCCTTGGGGATCCTGTCGTTTTCCATTCTGTGGTCATGACCAAGCCAGCATAGATGTCACTGAGAGATTCTGGGAGGGTAAATGTGATGGGAATGTGGGTTTGGAAGACCACATCTTTGTTTGAGACTCTGTCCTGCTTTGCCATGCCCCAAATCTTCCTGACGCATTGCATTTGGGAGATGTTGAAGCCTTGCTCCTGAAGTCTATAGGTTGCCCTCCGCTCTCGTGGCATATAAATATGTTGATTCAGTCACTTTGGTGTAGGAAGGCGCTTTAATCTTAGGTGCCTTTTGGGGTGAGGGGATGCCCCAGAAGTTGAATCTTGGGACTCTGGGGCCCTGGAGCTGGATAGGGAACACCTATGAGACCAACGTGCCTCATCTGCTTGGAGCTCTGGGACCCAGGGCTAGAGTCACGCAAGGGAAACCTGCTTATTTGCCTTCAGGGTGTGGCCAGGTAAAGTGGGTAGGTGGTACTACTGCCACATCTCCACTTCCTACAGGCAGGGGTTGGGTTCCCTTATGGGTTTCAGGCTTTGCCTGGTGTTTGTAGTTAATTTCTTCACTTAGAGGGGTTTTCCCTCTGGAGGTTTTGATTGGTTTGGCCATCAGGTCACCATCACAATATTCACAGATATAAATGGTGGAATGCTTGAGCTGGGAGGGAGTGCTTTATTTCCTGCTCAATGTTACCTTCTTTTAATTTTTTTTAAAAAATATACTTCACTTTTGAAATATAAATCAAAGCCGTCATGGTTTGCAGAGAATCATAAAATTGTTAAAAGACAATGAAAACAGTTCAAACTACAAAAATCATGGTTAGCACTCAATTTTAGTAATTAGTTAAAACCAACAGAGGGACCAAATAAAATTAGTATAAAAACTAGGCAACCCAGACTAAAACACAATAGAATAAAATGGATTGGCTGCTAATCTGAAGTTTAAAAGGCCCTGTCTTGCATCCCAACCAATCATTCTTCTGGATATGAGACACATATTGAAAGCCTCTGAAGTTGAGCACAGTCAATGCACAGAATTGTGTTTCTTTGCCACTGACAGCAAGGATGGCATTACAGTCTCATCATGTTACCACCCTGCTCAGATAACATCAGGTATTTTATAAAGAAATTCAAAAGAAACAGTCTTAGCATAGCTCCTTGTGTGACCCACTTCTTGCATCCTGTCTTATTTCCATTACTGCTAAGCTTACTCAGGAGTCTCTGACTAGATAGTGCATGTTTTTGAATGGTTAACAACTCCTGCACAAGCTCTGCTGTCAGTGACGTGTATCCTTTGGAGTGTATCACCCACAGCACACCACTAGCAGAATGATATTGCAGCTTGAGTGCCAAGCTGAAAAATGCAAGCTGCATGTAATAGATTATTCAAAATCCTCCATTGAGACTGGGAAGAATGGAGGGTGGGAAGAATTTTAGCAAAGGAAATTCTCCACCCACATCAGTGGCTGGGACAGTTTCCAGTCCTGTCTCTCAGCACTCCAGCCTCCATAGGCCATCCCCAAAAATACTGCAGGTGGTGGAGGCAGCAGTGCTAGTCTCCTGCCACTCCAGCTCTTTAGTTTGCTCTACTTGGTTTCCAGCCCTGCATCTCACGCCAGGTGTGCAAGTTGACTCAAAGCCCCATCTTCCTCTCGAGGCCAGCCCAGTTCTTTTTCTTCATCTGCTCTCCCTCCCACCACTGAGCCCTGGAGACTGAGGCTAATAGGGAGGGGGGGGGACGCAGCCCCATGGAGATCCTATGCAATATTATGCAGAGATGGGAGTTAATTGGGAGAGGGAAGGAAGGCAGACTCCTCAGAGAATGTATGCAATAATTTGCAGTTGATTCCAGCTTGGCTGAAGCTGACTAGCTCCACCTGCAGTCTTCTTTAAAAAATATATTTTTTAAGACACTCTTGCCCACCAGTAGATCCAGGCTCTCCCACTGCCACCTGGAAAAAGCCAGGCAAAACTGGAGACTTCAGGTCAGCCCTTGGGGATCACACAGCCCCAAATCTTCCCCCTGTATATTTTAAAATTCTATACCAACACAATGAGTAAACCATTTTACTATTCCCCTATATTATTAGAATCATGCAATTAGCAAGTTGGAAGGGACTCTGAAAGTCATCTAGCCCTGGACCAGACCAATAGTGGGTCCAATGGTCAAGAAGGCTATTTCCGCACATGCAAGATCTTGCTGGCTGACCGGGGTGAGGATTCCAACCAAGATTTCAACTCCTGAGCTTGGGGTACTGTGGCCAATCCCCCTCCTCAGACCCCTTATGAGGAGCCCCCTGTACTATGTTGACCCTGCCCAATGCCATTTCTGCATCTGTACAAACAACCTTCTTTTCCAAAATTAAGAGGGAGAGCTTCTTCTTGTGAATCCCCACAGAAGCATGACATGGACAGAATTCTGCCCCTCAGTTGACTCTCCACTAGTCCTTACCCCACCAGGCAAAAGGGGCCCCATCTCCCTAAAATAAATCCCATTGCAATGCACACAGTCCTGTGCACCATTTGTGATCACGTTCAGAGGTTCTTTTGTGTGTCTCACCATGTTGGAAAACATTACTGATTGGGATGCAAGACAGGGCATTTTCTTTCTAAGCACTCTCCTGAGAGATATGCATCTTATGTCCCCACTTTTAACTTCAGCTTAGCAGCTAGAACCATTTTACTCTGCCTAGTTTTTGTGTGGCTTTATTTTATCCTTCTGTTGGTGTAAACTGTTAATTAAAAGTGAGTACAAAAATTGATTTTAGCAGTTTGGATTATTTATATTGGCTTTTTTAGATGGGAGGCACTGTGAATTAATCTGATAAATAAATGTGAGGTATAATTTTTGAAATAAATAAAAGAGAGCAACATAGAGCAGGACAAAGTCCATTCACTCACAGTCTAGTTGTTCCATTATTTAGATATCTGAGTACTGCTGTTGTGACCAGATGGATGAATAAAAAGTCAGACACATTAGGTTGGCTTTCAAGCCACTTTATTGATTCTGAAACCAAACCAAACCTTCCTGCAGAAGGAAATTTCTGTAAGTGCAGAAATCAACTGTAAACTCTGAGGGGAGCCCCTGGGCCAAAGAGTCCAAAAAGCCAACCTTGGGGCCAACTCCTAAGAAGATCACTTAGGCTAAACGTGCTTCCTCCACCTAACCACCAAAAGTGATTGAATCAAGCCATTTACACACTATGGAACACAAGTGCCACTCAGCAGATGTAGATAAACAGGCAACTCAGCAGGCTGCTCACAAAAAACAAATACATATTTTCTTTCTTGGTTATTATCTATTGGAAAATGAAACTCATCTTAAAAAGGAAATGAATCAATTTAATGAAATCTTCCCTCTCGTCCTTATGAAAGCATCCTTCACATCTTTATTTCTCAAACTGTAAATCAATGGATTTAGCATTGGGATCACAAGAGTATAGAACACTGAAACAATTTTATCTTCATCTGTTGAGACACTGGAATTGGGCCTAAGATACATAAAGATGATAGTCCCATAGAAGATTGTAACGGCCATGAAGTGAGAGGCACAAGTTGAAAAGGCTTTGTGTCTGCCCTGGGCAGAGCGAATCCGCAGGATGGCAAAAATGATGTAGGTATAGGAGATGAGGATAATCAACAAAGTGGTCATGATTATTGAAGTAGCAAAGATGAAATGCACAGTGTTAGCCACTTCTGTGCTTGAACAGGAAAGTTTCAGGATGGGAGGAACGTCACAAAAGAAATGATTAATAACATTTGAGCTGCAGAAAGAAAGGCTAAATATGAATGAAGTCTGAGCAGCTGAATTCACAAAGCCACAAATATATGCACTTGTTACTAACACCAGACAGAGCTTTTTAGACATGGCAACAAAATAAAGTAACGGGTTGCAAATGGCAGTAAAGCGATCATAAGCCATAACAGCAAGAAGGCAAGTTTCAACTGTGACAAACAGACAGAAAAAGAAGAATTGCACGGTACACTCTGAGAACGGAATAGTGCTATTCTTTTGTAGAAAGGTCATCAGCAACCTAGGAGCAATAGTAGTGGAATAGCCAACGTCAACCAGGGATAAGTTGCTGAGGAAAAAGTACATTGGGGTATGAAGGTTTGCATCAAGAGCGGCTAGGATGATGATGCCAAGATTTCCTGAGACTGTGACAATGTAGATGAGGATAAATGCCAGGAAGAGAATGGTCCACAACTCTGGATGGTCCATGAAGCCCAGAAGGATGAATTCAGTCACAATGCTGTGATTTGTGTATTCCATTATTTACCCCAAAGTTTCCCTAGGAGGAAGAAAATGAAACTGTGAAACAAGTACTGTATATATTTTTAATCCTCATGAAAATTTCCTAGCAGTTTAGTGCAAATTTCTTCTAATAAGCACATTTTTCTATGCAGTTTTGACTAATGCGAATTTTTTGAAGTGATTTTCCCTAACGTAATCCAGTTTTGAAGGCTATTTTCACTAATATATGCAGTTTTATACCTAATGTTCTTTTTAGAAAGCGGCATCATAAAATTCAGGGAACTCCACATTTCTAAGCATAGCTGAATTTTGGTTTGCATATTGGTTCAAGAAGTACAAATTAAGTCATTTCCACTAAAATGCAAACAAAATTCAATTTAACCTCCATCGCTAGTGGACCTCAAAAATTAACTCAAAAATCAGGGGCCGATTCTTCCTATCACCTCCCATGACCTCAAGCTCAGTGAGAGAATTCAGTATCACCTTCCTGGCAGGCAAAAGTCTTTGAGGAGGGTAGGCTAATGAAAGGCATTGTCTAGTGAGCAAGTGTTAACTTGGAAGGGTCCTATGGACTTAGACTTACTTGAGGACCACATTTGTCACAGTCCTGTGACAGTCCTGAATGTCACTGTCCTGACATTCTTTATTCCCTGTATACACGAAGAGTTTCTGCATGTTACTATGTCACAGTGATTCAGTCTCCTGTTGGCTGAAACCATGAACAAAATGTTTAACAGTAATTGGAACAACAAATGCTCCTGGCTGGAATCTGTCTCCGGTGATATCTGTTTTTGCTAAATTCACTTAAAGGGAAAATACTGGAACTTTCTCTGTTAGTGTTTTAAACAACTGGAAGACTGCACTGCATATCAAAACAGGATTTTCCAAGTACTGCACTTCAACTAAAGCACTCCTACCCAGCCTCTGCTTTAAACTCAAACACACACACACAACATTTATTTCTCAAAGTCAGTGTTTAAGATGGGAATTGTAGTTCACCAAAATAACAATGGCAAGGACCTCTTTTCACACCAAACGCAGACATTTCAACTTTCTACATTAGACAACAACACAATTTATTACCCCCCAAAATACCATTTGGGTACTTGAAGCCCCCTTTGTGAATCAACATAGCTCTATTTTCAGTCCTGGTTTTAGTCTGAAAAACTCATCCATTTTTCTTAAACATACTCCCCCTTCCACCACTCCTTTCTTTCACTCTAGCATTTTTTTTATCAGCCTCTGACGCAGCCCCCTGTCCCCCCTCTACCCCATGCACTTCTTTAAATGACCCCTCTAGTCTCTACTTGAAATAAAAATAAATAATAAACACCTTTTCCAGTGCAGGCTCTCCAACCTCCACTCCTGTCTCTCAGCACTCCATGCTCCACAAGGCATCCTGGAGATGCTGTAGGGGGTGAAGGCAGGAGTCCTAGGCTCCTACCCCTCCAGTTCTTCAATGCACTCTCCTTGATTTACAGCCCTGCATCTCATGCCAGGTGTGCATGAACACTCAAAAAACCCTCTTCCTCCTCTTGTGACCAGCCCAGATCTTTTCCTTCATCTGCTCTCACCCTGGAGACTGAGGTCAACTGGGAAGGAAAGATGCAACCCCCCCCCCCCGGAGAGTCTATGCAATATTTTGCAGAAATGGGAGTTAATTGGGATAGGAGAGGAGAGGAAAGCAGACTCCTCAGAGAATCTATGGAACTTTTTAGTTGCTCCAGCTGGGATGAAGCTTGCAAGCTCCCTCTTCAACCTTCTTAGTCATATCTGTTTGTTTTTTTAAAAAAATATTTTTATTCAATTTCCAATATAAAATTTTAAACATACATATTGTCACAGATACATATTTTTGACTTCGCTCAGCTCATCCGCGAATCTTCCATTTTCTAATCTTCTATCCGCAATTCTAAATTTAACATTGCCTTTTATTTTAAATAAATCTATTCCCTTGTTCCCTTTTTTACAACGTTTCTAATACTTATTTCTTCACAAAGCTTCCTGTAAACCCACAAACATTATTTGTACATCACATATGCTTTTCATATAGTCTACAAATTTACTCCAGTCCTCGGTAAACTTGTGATCTCGTCGGTTTCGAACCTTTCCTGTTAATTTGTCTAATTCTGCGTAGTCCATCAGTTTCATTCTCTATTCTTCTATCAATGGTAATTCTTCCTGCTTCCATTTTTGGGCCAGTAGTATCCTTGCTGCTGTTACTGCATATAAAAATAATTTATGATCCTTCCTATTTATTTCATTTCCAACCATTCCTAACAAAAAAGCTTCTGGTTTTTTAACAAATGTATATTTCAACATTTTTTTCAGTTCATTATATATCACTTCCCAGAAGGCTCTCACCTTTTTACATCCCACCACATATGATAAAATGTTCCCTTGTTGGGTTGAATAAATGACAGATGAGTAGATGGTGTCATCTGGGAGGCATCTCCCCAATCAAGTCTCGGAGAGTCCCTTTTATTGTATATTACACCAATTGCCTCATATGTGCTTGGTGCTGATTGGTTACACGTGGTGTGCGTACAAGCGTTATAGTGTTGCATATACATACAAGGGGTTGCGTGAAGACATTACGCATCATTAGATAGAGGGAACACAGGAACACAGTAATCTATGATTGATAGGGTGGTACTCAGAGATTATACAGAGTGCACTTAACATTCTTTCAGTCTGCGGTGATAAGGAGAGGATGTATATAGTTAGATAGGAAGGTCATGACATCACTTAGACATTCTGAGCTAGCGGTGCCAGGGTAGCTTAGAAGGAAATGTACAGAAATACAACCTACGTAGGATCTCAAGGAAAGCAATACTCTACATTCCCTCTTTTTCTTTACATTTCCAACATTTATTACATACTTGATATATTTTTGCTAATTTTACTGGAGTAATATACCATCTATAGACCATCTTCATCATATTCTCTTTTAATGCAGTACAAGCTGTAAATTTTATCCTTTCATTCCACAATTTATTCCACTCATCTAATTGTATATTATACCCAAAATCTCTGGCCCAATGAATCATAACTGATTTTACCTCTTCATCTTTCATATACCATTCTAGCAACATTTTAGACAAATTTTTGAAATCATTACTCAATATCTCACTTTGAAACTTTGATTCTTTTCCCAAAAAACCTCTCCTTTAATTCCATTTAAAAAAATTCATTAATCTGATAGTAATGCAACCAATCATTTACATGTTCTTTAACTTCCTCATATGGCTTTAGCTTCCATTTTCCTTCTTCTTTAATAATCATGTCCCCATATGTTATCCACCCCCCTCTCATATTGATTTTTTTCACACTCATCACTTCTAATGGAGATAACCAATGCGGTATTTTTTATTCTAATAGGTTTTTATACCTATCCCAGACTTCCAAAAGAGACCTTCGAATGATGTGGTTTTCGAAACCTTTATGTACTTTTTTCTTATCACACCATAAATAAGCGCGCCAGCCGAATCTATTATCGAATCCTTCCAAGTCCAACAATTCCTTATTCTCTAATTTCATCCACTCCTTCAACCAACAGAGGCAAGATGCTTCATAGTATAATTTCAAGTCCAGCAGGGCGAAGCCTCCTCTTTCTTTCGCATCCATTAACAATTTAAATTGTATTCTTGGCTTCTTACCCTGCCATATATACCTTGAAATTGTTTTTTGCCATTCCTTAAATATCATTGCCCCTTTGATTACCGGGATTGTCTGAAATAAAAATAACATTTTCGGCAAAACACTCATCTTTATCATCGAAATTCTTCCCCCAAAAGATAGTTTCATCCTTCTTAGTCATATCTGAGAAGGATGGTAACAAGATGAGATTGTCATATTGCTCTATGCTGTCAGTGGCAAAGAAACACAATCCTGTGCATTGACTATGCTCAAATTCAGAGGCTTCCAATATGTGTCTCATTTACAATTAATTTGGCTTTTTGATCAGAATATATTGCTTGAATCCCATTATTAAAATTTTCTCCAAAATTCATTTCTTCAAGGACTTTTTTCATAAATTTCCATGAAATGTTATCAAATGCTTTCTCAGCATCTATAAACATAAATTCTACGATATCTATAATATTTCTTATATTATCCTTCCATTTGTCTCCCCGGAAGGAAGCCTGCCTGGTCATGATGTATAAATTCCTTCAGTATTATTTTCATCCTATTAGCAAATATGTTAGCAAATAGTTTGTAATCATTATTTAATAATGAAATAGGTCTATAATTTTTTATTGAGGTCAAATCTGTCTCTTGTTTTGGGTTTAAAGTTATATATGCCTCTCTCCAAGACTCTGGGACCTTCCCTAACTTTAAGATTTCATTCATTGTAGCTTGTAATGCTGTTAATAATTGTTTATCTAATTTTTCATAGTTTTTAGCTGGTCCTGGTGATTTCCCCATTTTTGCCTGATTGATTTCTTCCAATAGCTCTGTGAATGTCATCGAGGCATTTAAAATTGCTACTTTCTCATCTGTGATTTTTGATAGTTTACTTACTTTCAAATATTCCTGTATCTCTGTTTTATTTTCTGATCCTGTTCTATATAAATCTGTAAAATACTTGACAAATTCTTTCCTAACCTCTTTTGGGTTGTCTAGAATTTTTTCTTGACTTTAATTTTACTTAGAGTATTTTTTTTTTGTTTAATTGCCATGCCAACAATTGCATGCTCAAAATATTTTTGTTTCTTTTTTAAAAAATTTCCACTCTACTTCTTTACAGTGGTACCTCATGTTACATATGCTTCAAGTTACATACGCTTCAGGTTACAGACTCCGCTAACTCAGAAATAGTACCTTGGGTTAAGAACATTGCTTCAGGATGAGAACAGAAATCATGCAGTGGCGGCGCAGCCCCATTAGCTAAAGTGGTGCTTCAGGTTAAGAACGGACCCCCGGAACGAATTAAGTATGTAACCAGAGGTACCACTGTACTGATAATCGTTGAATATTGTATTTGTAATAGCTTGATAGCTTGCTTTGTACTCTCTTTGTTTGGTTTGTATATTAACTCTTTTTCTTTATTTATCAGGGCCTCTAAGATTTCCCTTGTCTTTTGTTCTCTCAATTGTTTTTGGTATGCATTTTGTTGAATTAAAAAAACCTCTTATCACAGCTTTAATGGCATCCCAAATCATCTGAATGTCTGTTCCTTTATTTAAATTTGTCTTGAAATAGTCCCCTAACATTTTCTCTGCCTTTTCTACCAAATTTTGATCATCTAATAAATCTTCATTCAATTTCCATCTGAAAGTACAATGTTTTTCATTTTGTAATTCTTAAATTAATGGATTGTGATCTGTTCTTGGTCTTATTTCTTTTTTAAACTATTAATTCCAATTCTTTAGAGACCCACATTGCTTTGATTCTTGCACTGCTTTTATGCACATATAAAAAAAGTGAACTCTATGCCTAATGGGTGCTTAAAGGTAAAGGGAGCCCTGACCATTAGGTCCAGTCGTGGACGACTCTGGGGTTGCGGCGCTCATCTCGCTTTATTGATCGAGGGAGCCGATGTACAGCTTCCTGGTCATGTGGCCAGCATGACTAGGCTGCTTCTGGTGAACCAGAGCAGTGTACAGAAATGCCATTTACCTTTCTGCTGGAGCGGTACCTATTTGCACTGTGACGTGCTTTCGAACTGCTAGGTTGGCAGGAGCAGGGACCAAGCAACGAGAGCTCACCTCGTCATGTGGATTCGAACAGCTGACCTTCTGATCAGCAAGCCCTAGCAAACCCACAGCACCCTAGGCTCTGTGGTTTAACCCACAGCGTCACCCGTGTCCTGAATGGGTGCTTAGTTCTCCATATATCTGTCAAATTTAGGTTCTTTATCATGTCACAGAAACTTGTTAGGAGTCTCCCTTCTTTAGTGTCTTTTTCCATTTCAAGTGAAAACACCCTATTTAAATCGCTCATTAAAATCATTTTCTGATCTGCAAATTCCAATAATTCTGTCATATATATATGACCCCAGAATCAGCCACGACTAGACCTAATTGTCGGGGGTCCCTTTACCTTTACCTAGGCTGGGCCCCCTGTTGCCTGGTGGGGTAAGGACTAGAGGAGCTTCGACTGAGGGGCAGAGTTCTGACCATGCCATGCTCCTGTGAGGTTTCACACAAAGATTTCCCTTTGACCTTTTTTGGGGGGGGATGGAGTCGTTTGTACAGATGCAGAAATGGCATTGGGCAGGATCAACATAATAAACGGGGCTCCTCATAAGGGGTCTGAGGAGGGGGATTGGCCATGGAACCCCAAGCTCAGGAGTTGAATTCCTGGTTGGAATCCTCACCCCAATCGGCCAGCAAGATCTTGAAAGCTTTGCTTGCATCACAAGGTTCAACACTATAGGCACATTCCTCCACATTTGGTGGGAATGCTCTAAAATTCAACACTTTTGGACATCAGTCTTACAAGAAATCTGCAAAATAACAAAACAGGCATTAGAAGCAACCCTAGAACTGATCCTATTAAATATCTTCCAAGAGAACAATGCACACTCAGAATACAAAGAACTCATAAGACACTTTCCAATGATAAGTATTTTGGCACTGTTGGGTTGGCTTCAATGTTCATGAGTTTGGGAATAGACAATGATACCCCTTTTTGAGGAGTGCGGTTATTAACCCTCTACTACTATCCATACTAGGTTGCTCAACCATTGCTACTGTGTCCTTTATTCTGGCAAATCAAGATAATAAGGTGACAGCAAAAAACTGCAATTTTTTTTAGCAGGGCAATTGGAATAAGATATTTTATTTGATTATTGATGTATACCTCCAGAACCTATTTTTTATAGTTAAGTATTTATCAGTGTTTTCAGTATATTCCATTTTATTTTATTGCTATGGCTAGTGGCTGATGAATATAAAGAGTCTTCTGATTCTACCATACTCTTTATCAATGAGCTTATTTGAAAACAAGGTAGAGAAAAATAACTAATGAGGATTGTGACCATATTGTGTGGGCTGAATGGAAAGCCACTAGTCCTGTTTCAAACCAATTAAGGATGAACAGTGGGAACAAGAACAAATTCCCACACAGCATGTCCTCAGGCGATTATGCTGAGAGGTCCTACACAACATTTTAATGATACAGCTCTCATTCATATATTTCAGGGATTTGATTTCTAGGTAATACCAAAGCAAGTTTAAAATGAGCAGTTCTATCTACGCATCTTGATTTGGAAGGCTTTAGAAATGACATCTATCATCTTCACAGGTAAAGTTACTTGGGCTATGTTGACTAACCTGATAAAATCTCAGTTATACAGATTTCATTTTCATTTTCTGTTCAAAAAAGTTGTATGGCTGGCAGACCTTGTACATGTTGTCTCCTGCATGTTTCCTGTGACTGTTAAGAGACCAACAGATAAAGCAGATCTCCATAAATGTGTACTGAAACAAATTAGCCAGGCAGTATTTTCATGAGGCTTTGCAGCCAAATTTTCAAACTCAGCTCAGATAAAACATTTAAATTTCAAGTTTAAGAGACCTGTCATATTAGTTGGGCATTGAGGCCAGTGGGTTAATGCAATATCTCTGCTTTATTTCTGCGAAAGGGAAGGGATAGTTCGGTTGGTAGAGCATGAGATTCTTAATCTGAGGGTTGTTGGTTCAAGCCATATTGCAGGGGATTGGACTAGATGATCATTGTGGTCCCATCCAACTCCAAAATTCTCTGGTTCTATGTATTTGCAGCTTAAACACTGCAGGCACGTTCCTTTTTTATTCGCCACAGCAGCCTAACAAAATGAATGGGAAGACACCGTTTCAGTAGGAAGAATAGCACAATTCTTCCCAGCTTTAAATTTCTGTTTACTCAAGTGGCAGAGATGATGACATTAAAGTAAAAAGAATGAGAAAAAAGAAACATGAAACATGAAACATGAAATTACATGGAAGCCTAATATTTGATGGATTTAGGAAGGCTAGATGGAGCTGTCCCTTTGCTGTAGTAGCGTGCTACAAGGGCTGATTAAGGATGCTCTAAAAGATCAACTTTTTGTGAACAAAACATATGGATGATGTGGAGAAACTTGTGACACTAGTCAGAATTAGACTAGTGAATCTGTCAATTTCAGTTTCTCTTAATGCCTCATTTTTCCAGTCACTAATTCTGTTTTCCCCATTTTCACAGCAGTTTGCAAAGTTTTATTTTTTAAAAAATATATCTGTGGGGAAATACATATCAATTTTTGATGGTATTTTGCCTAATCAAGAAAAAATATAGAAGCCAAACACTTCCATTTATCATTCTAAGCTGCTTGGGGAAAGTGGGTACTATGTTTGCATAAGGCATCCACTCCTGTCAAAAAATATAGCAATTCCTAGTTAGTGAATGGGCAAAATGAATTAGGCTAAGACAGTGCCATTCAGTGCCACACTTTTCTAACCATTCTGTCAGTGCAAGCATTATAGCTTGTCAGATGAAATGACCACCCCCCCTCTTTCCTCTGTGTACTATTCTGCAGGTTACCCTTGAGTCAATTTCTGGGGTGTTGGGGAAAGGAGAGGGCAGAAAGCCCTGTTGTAAAAGTGTAAGTCTGTGTCTTCCTCTGACATGGCTGGTTAGGTGAATCCTGCCATTAATTTCTAATCTCAGATTGCATCTCGGAGAAAAGCAGGTGAGTTTGCAGTGGAAAAGTGGAGAGCAGAGATAGGGTTCAACATCCCCTCTTGCCTTTCATTTGAAATTGCTCCCTACCATGCTGTTTGGTGCCAATCTTTGGCACAACCTGCATTTTTAGGTCATAAGTCTGTCCTGTACTGACTTGCAGTTGCATAACATTGAAACCTCAGCTCGGAGTTTGCAATATTATGCACATGTATTTGGGCTTAAAATCTACTAATGTCAGAGTAGCTAATGCCTCAGTAAAACAAGATAACATGGGATTGCAACTTTCCACCTCCCTTTAAAATATGGTAAAACTCTGCCCATGCTATATATTTTATTAATTATGATGAGAGGTCCTAAAATGTGAACAGTGAAAATAAGGAATGAGTGACAAACCTACATTTGTGCTAGGTCAAAATATTATCTTCTACAAAAAATAGCATATGGTAAAATAAAGATGACTACCAGTGCATCGCATCTGAGGTCGCCAATATGAATGGCACATTGTGAATTATGAGTGAAATGACCATAGCTTCCATTGGTCTAGCTCAGAAATAAACTAGACACACACACACCAAGAAATGGGGGAAAGGAGACTGAACCAATCTGTTTTTTGCTCCCTGACCCTCAATTGGTAACAAGAACTGTCCCGGTCATTTGCTGTTAGTAGGCTGTGGAGAAGAAACTGAACATCCACAGAGGACCCTGGAGACAAGAGCAAGTGAAGAATTCCTGATTGCTCACCTCTTCTGTGAGGTAAGAACTTTGAGTTCCTACAGCTCATTTCTGGGGTGAACTGGCCAGGGTGGGAGCGGGTTAAGCAGTTCCTTGTTATCCCTCCGCTTAAATATGTAGCCTCCAAAAACAGCTTTTGATTAAATGAGAGAGGGAGGGAGAAGAGAATATCACTTTACATGTTGCTTTTTGTTACACCTAGAGAAAAGGTTAAGCAGCTCTATGTTACCCTAGGAATAAGCATGTGTCCTCATAAAACTACTGCTGTTTGGAAAAAAATTCTGTGTCATATTGGGTATGGAAGTAATTCTCTTTCATCATTGTTCTCAAATGAGAGCACACCTTTCTTAAATGGAAGAGGGAAACTTCACAATTACTGAGTTTGTTTTGCTGGGATTCACGGATAATTGGAATATGCACTTTCTCCTCTAGCAAGCTGATTTACATGTCATGACAGAACATTCAGAAGAACCTAACACTTAATTTTTCCCATTGTGCTTCAAGTCATGGAAGGTGATATTTTAAAAAATTGTCATGGTTTCTGATCCTTTCTGCAATTTTCATACAAGTCATCACTTGATTGTGCATTAATTAGCCCCAATGCTGGTAAAGATAGTCATAACCAGGGGTAGATGAGAATTTGGTTTGGGTTTTAATAAGAAACCACCAAGTTTGCACTTTTCAAACCAATATGATAACCCAAATCTTTCAACAAAATCTACACTTCTCTGAATTTTGTGATGCAGTTCTCCCAGCTAATAATATGTAAAAAAATGCATATATTGTGGAAAGGGTGCACAAAAATGAATAACGCAGAGAACTGAATTAGGTGAAATCACTTGCCAATATGTATATATTAATTGAAACTTCATGCAAAAATGTGTTTATTGAAAGAAATTTACACTAAAATGCTGACACATTTCCATGAGAATTTTTAAGAATAAATGAATAAAATTACTTGTTTTTTATTTCCTTTCTGCTTTTCCTCCTAGGGAAAATATGGGATTAATGATGGAGTACCCAAATCAAACCATGGTGACTGAATTCATCTTCGTAGGCTTTATGGAATATCCAGAGCTGTGGGCCCTTCTCTTCCTGCTGTTCCTCTTGATCTACATTGTCACAGTGTCAGGGAATCTTGGCATCATCATACTAGCCACCCTTGATGCAAACCTGCACACTCCCATGTACTTTTTCCTCAGCAACCTATCTTTGGTTGACGTTGGCTATTCCACTACTATCGCTCCCAGGTTGCTGATGACCTTTCTGGAGAGCAATAATGCTATTGCATTCACAGAATGTACTGTGCAATTCTTCTTTTTCTGTCTGTTTGTCACAGTTGAAGCTTGCCTTCTAGCCATTATGGCTTATGATCGCTTCACTGCAATTTGCAACCCATTACTCTATTTTGTTGCCATGTCTAAAAAGCTCTGTATAGTCTTAGTAACAGGTGCATATATTTGTGGCTTTGTGAACTCAGCTGTTCAGGCTTCGTTGATATTTAGCCTTTCTTTCTGCAGCTCAAATGTTATCAATCATTTCTTTTGTGACATCCCTCCCATCCTGAAACTTTCCTGTTCAAGCACAGAAGTGGCTAACACTGTGCATTTCATTTTTTCTACTGCAATAGTCACATCCACTTTGTTGATTATCCTCATCTCCTATATCTACATTATTTTTGCCATCCTGCGGATTCGCTCTGCTCAGGGCAGACACAAAGCTTTTTCCACCTGTGCCTCCCACCTCACGTCTGTCACAATCTTCTATGGGACCATTATCTTTATGTATCTGAGGCCCAATTCCAGTGTCTCAACAGATGAAGATAAAATTGTTTCAGTGTTCTATACTCTTGTGATCCCCATGCTAAATCCATTGATCTACAGTTTAAGAAATAAAGATGTGAAGGATGCTTTCATCAGGATAAGAGGGAAGATTTCATTAAGATCTCATTAAATTAACTCAGTTATTCTTCAAGATGAGTTTGCGTTTCCAGTAGTTAATAACCAAGAAAGTGTGTATTTGTTCTATTTGTGTGTGTGTGTGTCCTGGTGTGTTGCTTTTTTTTTGCCCATTCCAAACTTAATAGTCAGTAGGTGGCATTAATAGTACATAGCATGGTTGGCTAGCACCTGTCTGTCTTGGGAGACAATGGATGAGTTTGTCCTCATGGGTGAAGTCAAACCGTTGGAGAGTTACATTGGGCGGTTGGACATTGGGGAAGCCCTGATATTGCATAGAGGGCAGCTTGTAGCCTCTGCCTGCCCCTCCTTGGTTAAGGGTATTTTGTTAAAGGGATCCAGGGCGGTGGGGTGGCCTATGACTGACGCCCAGAAAGCGACCAGGGTCATATCACACCTCTAACAGGGACCTGCCAGGGGGATCCGCTATTTGATGTAGGTCCTCGGCCCACTCCCCATGGTGGACTACCATTAGATACATACCCAGCAGATGGGATGGAGTGATTTAAACTGGCTTCACCCTATGTTTATGGTCTTACCCCCTTTGGTCACGACTGTGGATACATGATCTGTCTCCAGGCATAAGTTGGAATCTCCTTTCTTGTAACTTAAATTCATTGGTTTGGGTTCTAGCCCCCAGAAAATGAAAAAATCCATCTTGCTTCATATTCCACGTGACAGCTCTTTAGTTATTTGAAGATGACTATCGTATCACCTCCCAGTCTTCTCTTTTCCTGGTTAAACACACCCTGCTCCCTTAACCATTCCTCATAAGGCTTGGTTTCCAGACCTTTTATCACCTTGGTTGCTCTCTTCTGCACACATTCTGGGGATCATGTAGAACCCCCAAAAGTGGGATGTCTGGGAATTTCCAGAGGTATGGCAACCCTACTATTAACTCATGTTCACCAGGGCCTTTTAAACGTCAGATTAGCAGCCAATCCATTTTATTCTACTGCGTTTTAGTCTGGGTTGCCTAGTTTTTATACTAATTTAATTTGGTCCCTCTGTTGGTTTTAACTAATTACTAAATTGAGTGCTAACCATGATTTTTGTAGTTTGAACTGTTTTCATTGTCTTTTAACAATTTTATGATTCTCTGCAAACCATGATGGCTTTGATTTATATTTCAAAAGTTAAGTATAAATTTTTGAATAAATGAAAGAAGTATATTTAAAAAAAAATTAAAAGAAGGTGACATTGAGCAGGAAATAAAGCACTCCCAGCCCAAACCAATCATTTATATCTTTGAGTATTGTGATGGTGACCTGATGGCCAAACCAATCAAAACCTCCAGAGGGAAAACCCCTCTAAGAGCAAAAATTAACTACAAAGACCAGGCAAAGCCTGAAACCCATATGGGAACTAACCCCTGCCTGTGGGAAGTGGAGATGTGGTAGTAGTACCACCTACTCACTTTACCTGGCCACACCCTGAAGGCAAATAAGCAGGTTTCCCCTGCGTGACTCCATCCCTGGGTCCCAGAGCTCTAAGCAGATGAGGCAAGTTGGTTTCATAGGTGTTCCCTATCCAGCTCCAGGGCCCCAGAGTCCCAAGATTCAACTTCAGGGGCATCCCCACACCCCAAAAGGTGCCTAAGGAGATCACCTAGGTTAAAGCTCCTTCCTACACCTAACCGTCCAAAGTGACTGAATCAACATATTTATATGCCACGAGAGCGGAGGGCAACCTATAGACTTCAGGAGCAAGGCTTCAACACCTCCCAAATGCAATGTGTCAGGAAGATTTGGGGCATAGCAAGGCAGGACAGAGTCTCAAACAAAGATGTGGTCTTCCAAACCCACATTCCCATCACGTTTACCTTCCCAGAATCTCTCAGTGACATCTATGCTGGCTTGGTCATGACCACAGAACGGAAAATGACAGGATCCCCAAAGGGAGCTGGCTTCTGGCACCAGGCCAATTGGCAGACCAACTCTGTGTTGTGAAAGATGTCTGTAAACAGGATGGGAAGGCTGGCAACATTAACCCTGTTGTGTGGGAATCCCTTGCAGGTGGCCATAGTGCCGGGAGACAGTCAGGTTGCGTATTCACAGCAGTGACAAGAGGAGGAAGTGCAGAAAGAAGGAATGCCATGGTGCATCTTTAGCAGCAAAACCAGATGCCTTGATCTGCCCCAGAAGCAGCAAAACATGCCTCGCCTGTATCAGTCTCTACAGCCAAAGCAGGTGCTGTAAATCTCCAGCACTTTGACTTCACCCATGAAGGCACACTCATCCATTGTTTCCCAGGGCCGACAGATGA
This sequence comes from Podarcis tiliguerta, assembly GCF_965153285.1. Taxonomy (NCBI): domain Eukaryota; kingdom Metazoa; phylum Chordata; class Lepidosauria; order Squamata; family Lacertidae; genus Podarcis; species Podarcis tiliguerta. The sequence continues at coordinate 54,422,483 of NC_139534.1, forward strand.
CAGCCAATCATGCTGTGGAATACTAATGCCACCTACTGACTACTCAGAGAGCAACCCACTAGGACAGTGGTGGCAAACCTATGGCACGCTTGCCAGAGTGGGCACATGGAGCCCTATCTGTGGGAACGTGCACCATCGCCCCAGCATTGCCATTCTAGGTTTATATCTGCCCCCCCATGCCACTGCGGGGTGGAAATGCTCCCTAGAGCACTCTCCGCCCACAGCAGTGTTGGGGGAAGTAGCTTTCCCACCAAGCAGCTGGTTTCTGGCCGCGCCGCTACCGCCATGCCACTGTGGGTGTTAAACTGTTTGTGTAGGAAAATGAAAAGGGTCACGTGATTGGTTGCTGCGTCAAGGTTTTTGTTGATTGCTCCCTGCCGCCGAGCGTTGAGACTATCGGTTGCTTCTGCTTCTTTCCTGCATGTGAGTGTTTTTCTGAACCCCCCCCCCAAAAAAGCTTCAACAACTTAACAACTCAGAGTAATCCTCCCCCAAAAAGCTCAACAACTCTGGGGGCATGGTATACACAAAAAACTGCAGTATATACAAGTGTTTATCCCATAAGTGCTGTTTTGGCACTTTGTGATTAATATGTGGGTTTTGGGTTGCAGTTTGGGCACTCAGTCTCTAAAAGGTTTGCCACCACTGCAGTAGGACAATTACACACACACACACCCAAATGAAACAAATACACATTTTATTTCTTGATTAATATCTATTGGAAACTGAAACTCATCTTGAAAAGGAAATGTATTAATTTAATGAAATCTTCCCTCTCATCCTGATGAAAGCATCCTTCACATCTTTATTTCTCAGACTGTAAATCAATGGATTTAGCATGGGGATCACAAGAGTATAGAACACTGAAACAATTTTATCTTCATCTGTTGAGACACTGGAATTGGGCCTCATATACATAAAGATGATGGTCCCATAGAAGATTGTGACAGACGTGAGGTGGGAGGCACAGGTGGAAAAAGCTTTGTGTCTGCCCTGGGCAGAGCGAATCCGCAGGATGGCAAAAATAATGTAGATATAGGAGATGAGGATAATCAACAAAGTGGTCACGACTATCACAGTACATAAGATAAAGTGTACAGTGTTAGCCACTTCTGTGCTTGAACAGGAAAGTTTCAGGATGGGAGGGATGTCACAAAAGAAGTGACTGATAACATTTGAGCTGCAGAAGGACAGGCTAAATATCAACGGAGCCTGAACAGCTGAATTTACAAAGCCACAAATATATGCACCTGTTACTAGGGCTATACAGAGCTTTTTAGACATGGCAGCACAATAGAGTAATGGGTTGCAAATGGCAGTGAAGCGATCATAAGCCATAATAGCTAGAAGGCAAGTTTCAACTGTAGCAAACATACAGAAAAAGAAGAACTGCACAGTACACTCTGAGAACGGAATAGTGCTATTCTTTTGTAGAAAGGTCATCAGCAATCTAGGAGCGATAGTGGTGGAATAGCCAACGTCAACCAAGGATAAGTTGCTGAGGAAAAAGTACATTGGGGTATGAAGGTTTGCATCAAGAGCGGCTAGGATGATGATGCCAAGATTTCCTGAGACTGTGACAATGTAGATCAAGATAAATGCCAGGAAGAGAATGGTCCACAACTCTGGATGGTCCATGAAGCCCAGAAGGATGAATTCAGTCACCATGGTTTGATTTGTGTACTCCATCATTAATCCCATAGTTTCCCTAGGAGGAAGAAAATGAAATTGTGAAACAAGTATATATATTTAATCCTCATGAAAATTTCCTAGCAGTTTAGTGAAATTTCTTCTAATAAGCACATTTTTCTATGCCGTTTAACTAATACAATTTTTTTTATGTGATTTTCCCTAATGTAATCCTGTTTTGAAGGTTATTTTCACCAATATATGCATTTTTGTACCTAATGTTCTTTTTAGAAGGTGGCATAATAAAATACAGGGAAGTCCACATTTCTAAGCATAGCTGAATTTTGGTTTGCATATTGGTTCAAGAAGTACAAATTAAGTCATTTCCACTAAAATGCAAACAAAATTCAATTTAACCTCCATCGCTAGTGGACCTAAAAAATCCACTCAAAAATCAGGGACCGATTCTTCCTATCACCTCCCATGACCTCAAGCTCAGTGGGAGAATTCAGTATCACCTTCCAGGCAGGCAAAAGTCCTTGAGGAGGGTAGGCTAATGAAAGGCATTGTCTAGTAAGGAAGTGTTACCCTGGGAATGTTCTATGGACTTAGAGTTACATGAGGACCACATTTGTCACAGTCCTGAATGTCACAGTCCTCACATTCTTTACTCCCTGTATACACGAAGAGTGTCTGCATGTTACTATGTCACAGTGATTCAGTCTCCTGTTGGCTGAAACCAGGAACGAAATGTTTAACAGTAATTGGAACAACAAATGCTCCTGGCTGGAATCTGTCTCCGGTGACATCTGTTTTTGCTAAATATATTTCAAGGGAAAATACTGGAACTTTCTCTGTCAGTGTTTTTAACAACTGGAAGACTGCACTGGATATCAAAACAGTACTGCACTTCAACTAAAGCACTCTTACCCAGACTTTGCTTTAAACTGAAACACACACACAACATTTATTCCTCAAAGTCAGTGTTTAAGATGGGAATTGTAGTCCACCAAAATAACAATGGCAAGGACCTCTTTCAGCACCAAAAGCAAACATTTCTAAATTTCCACATTACACAACAACACAATTTATTACCCAAGCACTGAGTTTAAAAACACAGGTATTGGGAGCCCAAAAAATACAACTGGGCTAGTTGAAGCCGCCTTTGTGAATCAATCTAGCTCTATCTTCAGTCCTGGTTTTAGTCTGAAAAACTCATCCATTTTTCTTAAACATACTCCCCCTTCCACCACTACTTTCTTTCACTACAGCATTTTTTATTCAGCCTCTGATGCAGCCTCCCCCCCTCCCATCCACTTCTTCTTGAAATGACCCCTTTGGTCTCCACTTGAAATGAAAATAAATAAGAAATACATTTTACAGTGCAGACTCTCCAGCCCTCAGTCCTGTCTCTCAGCACTCCATGCTCCACAGGGCATCCAGGAGATGCTGTAGGGGGTGAAGGCAGCAGTCCTAGGCTCCTACCACTCTAGTTCTCCAATGCACTCTCCTTATTTACAGCCCTGCATCTCATGCCAGGTGTGCATGAACACTCAAAAACCCTCTTCCTCCTCTTGTGAACAGCCCAGTTCTTTTCCTTCACCTGTTCTCACCCTGGAGACTGAGGTCAACTGGGAGCGAAAGATGCAACCCCCCCTGGAGAGTCTATGCAATATTTTGCAGAAATGGGAGTTAATTGGGAGAGGAGAGGAGAGGAGAGGAAAGGAGACTCCCCAGAGAGTCTATGCAGCTTTGGAGCTGGCTCCAGCTGGGATGAAGCTTGCAAGCTCCCTCTTCAACCTTCTTAGTAATATCTGAGCAGGATGGTAACAACTAATTTTATTTGGTCCCTCTGTTGGTTTTAACTGATTACTAAAATTGAGTGCTAACCATCATTTTAGTAGTTTGAACTGTTTTCATTGTCTTTTAACAATTTTATGATTCTCTACAAACCATGATGGCTCTGATTTATATTTCAAAAGTAAAGTATAAATTTTTGAATAAATGAAAGAAGTATATTTAAAAAAAATAATTAAAAGAAGGTAACATGGAGCAGTCCCTCCCAGCTCAAGCATTCCACCGTTTATATGTGTGAGTATTGTGATGGTGACCTGATGGCCAAACCAATCAAATCCTCCAGAGGGAAAACACCTCTAAGAGCAAAAATTAACTACAAACACCAGGCAAAGCCTGAAACCCATAAGGGAACCCAACCCCTGCCTGTGGGAAGTGGAGATGTGGCAGTAGTACCACCTACCCACTTTACCTGGCCAAACCCTGAAGGCAAATAAGCAGGTTTCCCCTACGTGAATCCAGCCCTGGGTCCCAGAGCTCCAAGCAGATGAGGCACGTTGGTCTCATAGGTGTTCCCTATCCAGCTCCAGGGCCCAAGAGTCCCAAGATTCAACTTCAGGGGCATCCCCTCACCCCAAAAGGTGCCTAAGGAGATCACCTAGGTTAAAGCTCCTTCCTACACCTAACCGTCCAAAGTGACTGAATCAACATATTTATATGTCATGAGAGCAGAGAGCAACCTATAGACTTCAGGAGCAAGGCTTCAACACCTCCCAAATGCAATGCTTCAGGAAGATTTGGGGCATGGCAAAGCAGGACAGAGTCTCAAACAAAGATGTGGTCTTCCAAACCCACATTCCCATCACGTTCACCCTCCCAGAATCTCTCAGTGACATCTATGCTGGCTTGGTCATGACCACAGAATGGAAAACGACAGGATCCCCAAGGACATGCTGCAAAGGGAGCTGGCTTCTGGCACCAGGCCAATTGGCAGACCAACTCTGTGTTGTGAAAGATGTCTGTAAACAGGACGGGAAGGCTGGCAACATTAACCCTGTTGTGTGGGAATCCCTTGCAGGTAGCCATAGTACCTGGAGACAGTCAGGCTGTGTATTCACAGCAGTGACGAGAGGAGGAAGGACGGCTGGATGGAGTGCAGAAAGAAGGAAAGCCATGGTGCATCTTTAGCAGTAAACCCAGATGCCTTCATCTGCCCCAGAAGCAGCAAAACATGCCTCGCGTGTATCAGTCTCTATAGCCAAAGCAGGTGCTGTAAATCTCCAGCACTTTGACTTCACCCATGAAGGCACACTCATCCATTGTTTCCCAGGGCCGACAGATGACAGCCAATCATGCTGTGGAATACTAATGCCACCTACTGACTACTCAGAGAGGAATAGGGAAAAAAAAAAAAAAAGCACAACCCACTTTGACAGTGGTGGCAAACCTATGGCACACATGCCAGAGTGGGCACATGGAGCCCTCTCTGTGGGAACGTGCGCCATCGCCCCAGCATTGCCATTCTAGGTGTACATCTGCCCCCCCATGCAATTGCGGGGTGGAAATGCTCCCTAGAGCACTCTCCGCCCACAGCAGCTTTGGGGGAAGTAGCGTTCCCACCAAGCAGCTACCGGTAGTTTCTGTCCACGCTGCTACCTCCATGCCGCTGTGGGTGTGAAACTGTTTGTGTAGGAAAATGAAAAGGTGCACATGATTGGTTGCTGCATCAAGGTTTTTTGTTGATTGCTCCCTGACGGCGAACGTTGAGACCATCAGTTGCTTCTGCTTCCTTCCAGCATGTGAGTGTTTTTCTGCACCCCCCCCCAAAAAAAGCTTCAAGAACTCAACAACTCTGAGTAATCCTCCCCCAAACAGCTCAACAACTCTTGGGGCATGGTATACACAAAAAATTCAGTATATTCAAGTGTTTATCCCATAAGTGCTGTTTTGGCACTTTGTGATAAATATGTGGGTTTTGGGTTGCAGTTTGGGCCCCCGTTTATTAAAGGGTTTGCCACCACTGCACTAGGACAATTACACATGCACACACAGATGAAACAAATACACATTTTATGTCTTGGTTAATATGTATTGGAAACTGATACTCATCTTGAAAAGGATATGTATTAATTTAATGAAATCTTCCCTCTCATCCTGATGAAAGCATCCTTCACATCTTTATTTCTCAGACTGTAGATGAAAGGATTTAGCATGGGGATCACAAGAGTATAGAACACTGAAACAATTTTATCTTCATCCGTTGAGACACTGGAATTGGGCCTCATATACATAAACATAACGGTCCCATAGAAGATTGTGACAGACGTGAGGTGGGAGGCACAGGTGGAAAAAGCTTTGTGTCTGCCCTGAGCAGAGCGAATCCGCAGGATGGCAAAAATAATGTAGATATAGGAGATGAGAATAATCAACAAAGTGGTCATGATTATTGTAGTAGAAAAGATGGAATGCACAGTGTTAGCCAATTCTGTGTTTGAACAGGAAAGTTTCAGGATGGGACGAACATCACAAAAGAAATGATTGATAACAGTTAAGCTGCAGAAGGACAGGCTAAATAACAATGAAGTATGAGCAGCTGAATTTACAAAGCCACAAATATATGCACTTGTTACTAACACCAGACAGAGCTTTTTAGACATGGCAGCACAATAGAGTAATGGGTTGCAAATGGCAGTGAAGCGATCATAAGCCATAACAGCTAGAAGGCATGTTTCAACTGTGACAAACAGACAGAAAAAGAAGAATTGCACGGTACACTCTGAGAACGGAATAGTGCTATTCTTTTGTAGGAAGGTCATCAGCAACCTCGGAGCGATAGTGGTGGAATAGCCAATGTCAACCAAGGATAAGTTGCTGAGGAAAAAGTACATTGGGGTATGAAGGTTTGTATCAAGAGCGGCTAGGATGATGATGCCAAGATTTCCTGAGACTGTGACAATGTAGATCAAGATAAATGCCAGGAAGAGAATGATCCACAACTCTGGATGGTCCTTGAAGCCCAGAAGGATGAATTCAGTCACAATGCTGTGATTTGTGTATTCCATTATTTACCCCAAAGTTTCCCTAGGAGGAAGGAAATGAAATTGTGAAACAAGGACTGTATATATTTTTAATCCTCATGAAAATTTCCTAGCCGTTTAGTGCAAATCTCTTCTAATAAGCACCTTTTTCTATGCAGTTTTTGAATAATATGAATTTTTTGAATTGATTTTCCCTAATGTTATCCAGTTTTGAAGGTTATTTTCACTAATATCTGCATTTTTGTACCTAATGTTCTATTTTGAAGGTGGCATCATAGAATTCAGGGGAAGTCCACATTTCTAAGCATAGCTGAATTTTGGTTTGCATATTGGTTCAAGAAGTACAAATTAAGTCATTTCCACTAAAATGCAAACAAAATTCAATTTAACTTCCACTGCTATTGGACCTCAAAAATTAACTCAAAAATCAGGGGCCGATTCTTCCTATCACCTCCCATGACCTCAAGCCCAGTGGGAGAATTCAGTATCACCTTCCTGGCAGGCTAAAGTCCTTGAGGAGGGTAGGCTAATGAAAGGCATTGTCTAGTAAGGAAGTGTCACCCTTCGAATGTCCTATGGACTTAGAGTTACATGAGGACCCCATTTGTCACAGACCTGAATGTCACAGTCCTGACATTCTTTACTCCCTATATACATAAAGAGTGCATGCAGGTTAGTATGTCATAGTGATTCAGTCTCTTGTTGGCTGATATCATGAATGAAATGTTTAATGATAATTGGAACAATGAATGCTCCTGGCTGGAATAATCTGTTTTTGCAAAATATATTTAAAGGGAAAATACTGGAACTTTCTCTGTCAGTGTTTTTAACAACTGGAAGACTGCACTGGATATCAAAACAGGATTTTCCAAGTACTGCACTTCAACTAAAGCACTCCTACCCAGCCTCTGCTTTAAACTCAAACACACACACACACACACACACACCAGTTATTCCTCAAAGTCAGTGTTTAAGATCGGAATTGTAGTCCACCAAAATAACAATGGCAAGGACCTCTTTTCACACCAAAAGCAGACATTTCTAAATTTCTACATTACACAACAACACAATTTATTACCCAAGCACTGAGTTTAAAAACACAGGTGTTGGGAGCCCAAAAAATACAACTGGGCTAGTTGAAGCCGCCTTTGTGAATCAATATAGCTCTATCTTCAGTACTGGTTTTAGTCTGAAAAATTCATCCATTTTTCTTAAACATACTCCCCCTTCCACCACTACTTTCTTTCACTCCAGCATTTTTTTATTCAGCCTCTGATGCAGCCTCCCCCCTTCCCATCCACTTCTTCTTGAAATGACCCCTTTGGTCTCCACTTGAAATGAAAATAAATAAGAAACACCTTTTACAGTGCAGACTCTCCAGCCCTCAGTCCTGTCTCTCAGCACTCCATGCTCCACAGGGCATCCAGGAGATGCTGTAGGGGGTGAAGGCAGCAGTCCTAGGCTCCTACCACTCTACTTCTCCAATGCACTCTCCTTATTTACAGCCCTGCATCTCATGCCAGGTGTGCATGAACACTCAAAAGCCCTCTTCCTCCTCTTGTGAACAGCCCAGTTCTTTTCCTTCACCTGTTCTCACCCTGGAGACTGAGGTCAACTGGGAGCGAAAGATGCAACCCCCCCTGGAGAGTCTATGCAATATTTTGCAGAAATGGGAGTTAATTGGGAGAGGAGAGGAGAGGAGAGGAAAGGAGACTCCCCAGAGAGTCTATGCAGCTTTGGAGCTGGCTCCAGCTGGGATGAAGCTTGCAAGCTCCCTCTTCAACCTTCTTAGTAATATCTGAGCAGGATGGTAACAAGATGAGATTGTAATATCGCTCTATGTTGTCAGTGGCAAAGAAACACAATTCTGTGCATTGACTGTGCTCTACTTCAGAGGCTTTCAATATGTATCTCATATCCAGAAGCCTAATTGGTTGGGATGCAAGACAGGGCCTTTTAAACTTCAGATTAGCAGCCAATCCATTTTATTCTACTGTGTTTTAGTCTGGGTTGCCTAGTTTTTATACTAATTTTTTTGGTCCCTCTGTTGGTTTGAACTGATTACTAAAATTGAGTGCTAACCATGATTTCAGTAGTTTGAAATGTTTTCATTGTCTTTTAACAATGTTATAGTTCTCTGCAAACCATGATGCCTTGGATTTATATTTAAAATGTGAAGTATAATTTTTTAAATAAATAAAAGAAGGTAACATTGAGCAGAAAATAAAGCAAGCCAACTGGAAGACTAGCTCTGCATTACAAAAGATTTCTGCAACCGTGACATGAATGCTAGCAACATTAACCCCATCATGTGGGGATTCCTGGCAGACAACCACAGTGCCTAGAGACAGTCAGATCATGTATCCACAGCAGTGACCAAAGGAGGAAAGACCACTGGGAGGACCACAGAAATAAGAAATGTCATGGTGCATCTGTAGCAGCAAAATAGATGCCTTCATCCACCACAGATGCAACTAAACATGTCTCTCTTGTATCAGTCTCTACAGCCACAGCAGGTGCTGTAATTGCGTGCCAGGACCCGTGGACCCGCAGCTCCCTAGGGGTGAATAAATAGACAGGCAACAGTAAATACGATTTGTGGATCAAATAGGCCACCACTTTTATTAGTTACAGATGTGAGTGGTTTTTCATAAACATTGGGTGAAGCCAATTTAAATCACTCCAGCCCATCTGCTGGGAATGCATCTAATGATAGACCACCATGGGGAGCGGGCCTATGACCTACATCAAATAGCGGATCCCCTGGGCGATCCCTGTTAGAGGACTGATATGACCCTAGTCCCCGTCTGGGTGTTGGTTATAGGGCACTCTCCCCGGATCCCTTTAACAAAATACCCATAACCAAAGAGGGGAAGGAAGAGGTTACAAGCTACCCTCTACCCAATATCAGGGCTTCCCCAATGTCCAACCGCCCACTGTAACTTTCCAGCATTTTGACTTCATCCATGAGGACAAACTCATCCATTGTCTCCCAAGACACACAGCCAACCATGCTATGTACTATTAATGCCACCTATTGACTATTAAGTGTGCAATGGGCAAAAAAAGAAAAAGAAGGGAAAAAAAGCAGCACACAAGGACAATTACACACACACACACACACACACACACACACAAATAGAAGAAATACACACTTTCTTGGTTATTATCTACTGGAATCTCAAACTCATCTAGAGCAATAACTGACTTAATTTAATGAGATCTTTCCATTCATCCTTAGGAAAGCATTCTTCACATCTTTATTTCTCAGACTGTAGATGAAAGGATTTAGCATGGGGATCACAAGAGTATAGAACACTGAAACAATTTTATCTTCATCCGTTGAGACACTGGAATTGGGCCTCAGATACATAAAGATAATGGTCCCATAGAAGATTGTGACATACGTGAGGTGAGAGGCACAGGTGGAAAAAGCTTTGTGTCTGCCCTGAGCAGAGCGAATACGCAGGATGGCAAAAATAATGTAGATATAGGAGATGAGAATAATCAACAAAGTGGCCGTGACTATTGCAGTAGAAAAAATGAAATGCACAGTGTTAGCCACTTCTGTGCTTGAACAGGAAAGTTTCAGGATGGGAGGGATGTCACAAAAGAAATGATTGATAACATTTGAGCTGCAGAAAGAAAGGCTAAATATCAACGAAGTCTGTGCAGCTGAATTCACAAAGCCACAAATATATGCACCTATTACTAAGACCAGACAGAGCTTTTTAGACATGGCAACAAAATAGAGTAATGGGTTGCAAATGGCAGTGAAGCGATCATAAGCCATAATAGCTAGAAGACAAGTTTCGACTGTGATAAATAAACACAAAAAGAAAAACTGCACGGTACACTCTGTGAATGCAATAGCATTATTGCTCTCCAGAAAGGTCATCAGCAACCTGGGTGCGATAGTAGTGGAATAGCCAATGTCAACCAAAGATAGGTTGCTGAGGAAAAAGTACATGGGAGTGTGCAGGTTTGCATCAAGGGTGGCTAGTATGATGATGCCAATATTCCCTGACACTGTGACAATGTAAATCAAGAGGAACAGCAGGAAGAGAAGGGCCCACAGCTCCGGATATTCCATAAAGCCCAGAAGGATGAATTCAGTCACCATGGTTTGATTTGTGTACTCCATCATTAGTCCCATAATTTCCCTAGGAGGAAAAGCAAAAATGAAATAAAAAGCAAGTAATTTTATTTATTTATTCTTAAAAATTCTCATGAAAATGTGTCAGCATTTTAGTGTGAATGTCTTTCACTAAACACATTTTTGCATGCACTTTCAATTAATATCCACATATTGGCAAGAGATTTCACTTAATTCAGTTCACTTTGTTGTTTTCAGGAATGTATATACATATGCATTTTTGTACATATTATTTGGTGGAAGAATCTCTTTAGTGTGAATCTCTTTCACTAAACACATTTTTGCATGAAGTTTCAATTAATATATACATATTGACAAGTGATTTTACCTAATTCAGTTCTCTGCATTATTTCCAGTAATGTATTCATTTTTGTGCACCCTTTCCGCAATATATGCATTTTTTAAAACATATTATTAGCTGGGAGAACTGCATCACAAAATTCAGAGAAGTGTAGATTTGGTTGAAAGATCTGGGTTATCATATTGATTTGAAAAGTGCAAACTGGGTGGTTTCTCATTAAAATCCAAACAAAATTCTCATCTACCCCTAGTTATGACTATCTTTACCAGCATTGGGGCTAATTAATGCACAATCAAGTGATGACTTGAATGAAAATTGCAGAAAGGATCAGAAACCGTGACAATTTTTAAAAATATCACCTTCCATGACTTGAAGCACAATGGGAGGAATTAAGTGCTGGGTTCTTCTGAATGTTCTGTCATGACAAGTACATCAGCTTGCTAGACAGGATGTTCCATTACCTTCTCCCACTGTGTACAGTTTGGGGTTTCTCCTTACCAGGGCTATAGGGGAGGAGAGGGAAAAACCCCCATTGTGAAGTTGGAAGTCATCAAATGGGCTCCTGTTCATGAGAGTTGTACATTGAATCCCACCAAATAGTTTTAAATGTCAGCCATTGTTGAGCTTAGGCATGAGTCACCAGGTCATAATCAACACATGATGTAAAGGACCCCTGGATGGTGCAGGTATGAGAAGGATTTTTTCCAAGGGAGATGCACATTACCTGGTAGACAGCTTTCTGGAGAATACATGGCAGTTGGGTGGGATCAGAAATCATCAACTGAAGCCCATTCATTTCTCATGTAAGCATAGTACTCAGAAACAACCAGCTCAGGCATAAGACTTTGAAGAGCCTAGTGAAACATGAAACATCAAGTGCATGTTTCATATGGTTACATACCCATATTGCTGCTTCGTAGAAAGACTTGCTTCCAATATCTTTTGCAGCAGCTTCCATCCATACCTTAAATCTTGGACAATAAAACAAGCTTCAATAATTAAGCCTGCAGTTATTAGGGGGAGTATATATGGCTGAACGCAATGAGATTTACTTAATACTCCATATTCTATTATGTTTAAGCAAATACAACTGGGCACAGGATGTTGAGACTACGGAAGACTCATACACACGGCCTATATCCCCCAAGTGCCTAGTGGACAAGAGGACGGCGGGAGGCACCTTTAAATGTGTAGATTCGGAAGACCAATCGCAGCCTCCGCTGGTGTATGGTAAGGCAAAACTAAAACAGACTGTCACATCTCCGAGTACCTGGTTCAACTATCTTAAACTCTCCCCAAATGAAATAGCTACTCCCCCAAGCCCAAACCACCCCCTTAAGTCCCCGGGAGCTATGGATAATCACTCCCCTATGCAGCAGATGCCTATTGACAAACTTAATGGGAGTGTTTTTTTAGATGGAAAGGGGTCACTGGACTCTGTGGACCCAACAAATCTACACCATGGAGGGACAGAGAATTAAAGCTGCTGTCCTGGAACATTGCAGGATGGCGCGCTAAGAAAAACAATCAACAATTTGCGATGTTTCTTAAGCGATTTGATATCATCCTCCTGCAGGAGACCTGGTACAGCGACCCCATTTTGTTCAATGGGTATTCTTGCCACTCCCTACTTGCTACTCCATCTGTGAGGGGAGGTAGGCCTAGTGGAGGTCTAGCTAGTCTCATCTCCACAGAGCTTGAACATTCCTTAAAAGCCCGCCCAAACTGCAATTCACTAGCCACGGCAGTCCTACTCAAAATCAAGAGAGATGCACTGGTAGTGGTCAATGTCTACCTGCCCCCCTGCCAAAAAAAAGCTATAGTGAAAGCTAACTGGGCAGAGTTAGAGGCATTCTTAGAGTCCATAGAATCTTCCTACCCTTCTACACCGATCATAATCGGGGGGGATTTCAACGCCCGTATGGGAACTGATGATGACAACCTTTACAGCCAATATAATCAGATTCAGGACTCTGAAAGCCCAACCGAAGAATGCGTCCCACGACTTTCTAAAGATAATAAATGTAATTTCTTGGGGCTATGCCTAGCCCAGGTCGCAAAAAGAAGGGAGCTGATGATATTAAACGGCAGTAGGGAAGAGGACCACCCAGGGGAGTATACCCATCTTTCAAAGATGGGAGGAAGTGTGATAGACTATATTCTGATATCAAGATTCGCCTATAATTCCGTATCGACGTTTCAAGTGGGACATAACACCGAAAGCGACCACCTCCCACTAACTTTAGCGCTCAATGGCCCATCGTTTAACAAACCCACGGCTAACCTTTACTACACCCCCATCGTTAACCTGGGATCATTGGCCCCCAGAAGCATTAAATGGTCCCCCATGCTTAATACAGAGTTAACTCACCTCCTCCATTCGGAAGACGTGAAGACCATCTACTCAGCCATTGTATTAGCCAATACCGGGGCAAAGGCCATGGACTCGTTCAACGAGTTATTAGCAAGACTAAAGACCTTCCTAACAACTGAGATACTTAACTCTGTTACAAAGCGGGCAAAGGATCAAGAGAGTTGGTTTGATTCGGAGTGTAGACAAGCAAGGAAACGTCTGAGATCAACCTATCGGAATTACAGAAACACCGGAGCACCTTCGCTATTTATGGCCTACATCTATTTAAGACGAAATTACAAACAGCTATTAAAGGTAAAAAAACAAAAAGCCGAGAGAATGGCCTGGTGTAGACTAGTGAAGGCCTCGAATGACAAAGACTCAACCTCCTTCTGGCGTACCATTAGGGGGATCCTGGGCCAAGAGCAGATTGGTCCCACATGCACTGTAGAACCCCAGGAGTGGATGAAATATTTCCAAACCCTCTTCTATGATGACAAAGCTCAGCACAACGATCCAAGTGCCTACTCTGAGAATTTACCATATTGGCCTCCTGTCTCCATAGAGGAGGTGGGGAAACTAATTGCCCAACTGAAAAACAACAAAGCCCCGGGCATAGACTACATTCCAGCAGAGCTCCTGAAGAACAATACCAGTTGGTGGGCTCCTATAATGGCGTCAATATTTACATACATCGATTCAACAGGCATAATCCCTGGTTGCTGGACAGAGGCAGTAATCATCCCAATCTATAAAAAGGGTCCTATGGCAGATCCAGCGAGCTACAGACCCATCAGCCTCCTCCCCATTCCCAGCAAATTGTACGCCAAACACCTCCACATTAAACTAATCGACTGGATGGAAACTGAGGCAGTTCTGGCAGAGGAGCAAGCCGGCTTCAGACAGGGCAGAACAACAATAGACCATTGCTTCGTATTAGCACATCTCATTGACAAATATGTCAACAAAACACGTGGGATTCTATACGCAGCATTTATTGACCTAAAGGCGGCCTTTGACTCGATTTCACGAATCAAACTCTGGGCGAAACTCAATGCTACCAACATTGACAAAAGATTACTATTCTTGATAAAAAGCCTATATAAAGACTCCAAGTTATATGTAAGAGCCTCAGTAAATGGGCAACTAATTGGCCCTGTACCAGCCACCAAAGGAGTCAAGCAGGGTTGCATTCTAGCCCCAGCCTTATTTAACTTATATATCAATGACATGGTCAAACACCTAACATCCCCAGAGTTCCATGCCCCCAAACTGGCCGAAAAATCAATTTCAGTGCTCCTCTATGCGGACGACGCGGTTCTCTTATCACGAACTAAAGTAGGCCTCAAAAGGCTACTAAGAGAATTCTCAGCTTACTGCAGGAGAGATCAATTGGTGGTTAATCACCAAAAAACTAAAGTCATGGTCTTCGCTAGGAGACACAGACATCACAGATGGGAGATGGACAATCAGCCAATAGAACAGGTCAAAATTTTCAAATACCTCGGAGTAGTTTTCCAGTCAACAGGGGCCTGGGAGGCCCACCATAAATATGCCAGGGAAAAAGCATCTCAAAGCGTCAAAATACTGTCTCGCTTTTACTTTACGAAGGGGGGCAGACATATCCCAGCAGCTTTGGAGGTCTTTCAAGCAAAACCCTTGGCACAACTACTCTACGGGGCCCAAATCTGGACGGGAAATCATTGCCGCACACTCGAAACGGTCCAGTCTAAATTCCTAAGACAGATTCTAGCCGTTCCATCATGCGTACCAAATGCGGCCCTACGGCTGGAGACCGGCCTCCTCTCCGTCGAGACCCGGACCTGGATAAGAACATTCAACTATTGGCTTCGTTTAAATTTAAACCCATCCGGACTATTACCTCTAGTAGCACGAGACGCTCATAGAAGTCGGTGGTCCAAAGCAGTGCACCAAAAACTACTTACATGTGGCCTACAAGCACAGCATCTCCTGAAAGTGGGTCTCCCCAAGGCAAAAACCATTATCGATCAGCGCTTGAAGGATATTGAGCAGCAGAATAACCTGGCCTATATTAAGAAATTTAGTGCTTGGTACGCTTATCTGCCCCCCTCCCATTTTGATTTTCGGGCACCTTATTTGTCTACCTTAACCATTCCAATACTTAGGCGGGCCTTTACACTGGCCAGACTAAATATGTTACCGTCAGCTGTTCTTGAAGGTAGATATCAAAAAATTCCATTTGAGAACCGGCTCTGCCCCTGTGGAGCTGGCTATGTAGAGACGGCGTCACACGTTCTCTTGTCTTGCTCCCTATATAAAGATCTCAGGGACGAGACCATCACGCCGCTCCTATCTGCCATCCCCGGCCGCTCTTGCGAAGCCAAATTGTGCTCACTTCTAGCCGACCAGAACAGCTCGACAACAGAGAAGGTTGCCAAATTTATCGAGAGAGCAATGAGACTGAGAGCTGGTATCTGAATGATATCAGTGTGGTCACCCGGATTCCTCGTCTGGGTTTTTATGATTATTATCATTATGTTTTATTATTATTATTTTATTACTTCTGCCAAGTTTTAAGTACTGAGATTATTAATTTACCTAGGGTTTTAATAGGTCACAAGATTTTAACTATATTTGTAATGTACTTCTGTTGGTGTTTGATGCTATGGCCTGTTGGCTATGCAAATAAAGTTTTATTCATTCATTCATTCAACTGGGCACAGGTTCTTTCTTTTGACTCCCCCCCCCCCGATTTTGTGTCAGTTTGCTGCAAATGTCAAAATGAAAGGCTTTTAAAGAGTTGGTCCAATTGAATGCAATATATCTTACCGACATAACAAAAATGCAGAAAGAATAATGATGATATCTATTTCAGCTTTATTAGCCAAGCTGGTAACTCTTACCAGTGGAAAGAAAAGTCATTTCATGACTACAAGCGTATTACTGTGTGAATTAGCAAGATGTGTTTATATATGATTCCTTGGAAACTAGGGACATAGACCCCATGGGACTTTCTAAGTAAGATATAGCTGGGATTGCAACATTCCCTTCAGGTCCACTAGGGAATAGTAGATGACTACAAAGTAATAAATTGTCTCAGATCTAGATCACCAGTTCACATCACTTCTTGGCAGTGGCGTAGCGTGGGTTGTCAGCACCCGGGGCAAGGCAAGTAATTTGCGCCCCCCCCCCCGCTGCACTGTCCCTCCCCCAAATAGTCCCTCGCTCTCTCTCCGCACCGCACCACACACCTGGCACCCTCCCCTCCACAGTGGGCGGCGACCCGGCGGCTCGGATCGGATTCGCACAGCCAGCACTGCAGTGAGAGAGAGAGAGTGAGCCAGGTAGGGGCAGAGAGCTGCGAGTGCGAGCGCCCCCCCCCAGATGTTGCGCCCGGTGTGGCCGGCCCCCCCTGCACCCCCACGCTACGCCACTGCTTCTTGGTTGTTGTTGTTTTATTTAACCAGTCTACATTCCAAGAATACATGTGTAGTGTACAAAAACAGAATATCAAACAGAATACAAATCATAAAACAATGCTAAAAACACGGAGCCAACAAGAATTTGAAACTGCAGAACTAAAATGGACTAATTCAGGAAGCTTTGGGAGAAAACAAAAATTCTCAGCACATTTGGAAACGTAACAATGGGTGGTATCCAACTAACATGTCTCATTAGTGCATGGATTTTGACTTGCACAATGAGACTTTCCCCCTCTCCTCCCCCTGTGCATCTCCTGTGGACTCCCCAAATCTGCTCCAGAGGGCTGAGAGAACCCCAGAACATATTTAGGGGGCGTGTGGAAGGAGAAGGAGGCAGTCCCCTTGTGCAAGCCTCAGCTGACAAAGCATCAAAGTAAGCTAAACATATGTGATAACCAGGTGTGAGGCTCGGGGGGGGGGGGGATACAATATCACCCAAGGCCAGGGATCAAAACTTTCAGAATAAATGGAGAACATGATCAACAGAGAAATCATTTTTTAAAAAGTCAGTGTATTTCATCCAAAGAGCCGTGTGTGTGGTGAACCCACCATGGCTTTTCATAGTTCACACAGATGCCCAAACACAAAGAATTTAACTGAACATCACTGGCTCAAAACAAGTCCCTAAAGAGTCACACTTGTTACAGGTAGCATCAACAGTAACAGGAAAAGTGGCTTGCTTGTAGGAACCATTGGCCACTGCTGTGGGGTAACTGGGCAGGGGGAATTCATGCCCTTTTGGCAATGATGGTGGAGGCAGGATGAGTCTGAAGGAATTGCAGAGTGGCTACTTCAGAAATGCCACCTTGCCTACTATCCTGCACACAGCATCTTTCACATCTTTGTTCCTTAGGCTGTAGATGAGAGGGTTGAGCAAGGATGTAACGAGAGTATAGAACACAGAAACTATTTTGTCCTGATCCTTTGGGAAACTGGAGCCAGGCCGTATATACATGAAGAAGATGGTCCCATAGAAGATAATGACTGTGACCAAGTGGGAAGCACAAGTGGAGAAGGCTTTGTATCTGCCCTGGGCAGAGCTGATCCTCAGGATGGCAAAAAAAATAGCAATGTAAGAGACCAATACAATGAGAAAAGTTGTCAGCGCAATTATAGTGGATAAAACGAAATGCACAGTGTGAGTGACATGGGTGTCTGAACAGGACAACTTGAGTATTGGGGGAACATCACAGAAAAAATGATTAATGATATTTGAACTGCAGAAGGACAAAGTAAAAATAAAGGAAGTCTGGAGAATTGAACTTGTAAGTCCACAAGCATATGCAGCCACCACCAATATAGTACAATGCTTTCTTGACATAATAGCAAAATAGAGCAGTGGGTTGCAGATGGCCGTGAAGCGATCGTATGCCATCACAGCAAGAAGGCAGACTTCAGTGGTCACAAACAGACAAAAAAAGAAAAACTGCACTGTGCATCCCTTGAAAGAAATGGTTGTCTTCTCTGCCACAAAAGTTGTCAGCAACTTGGGGGCAATGGCAGTTGAATAACCAATATCGATAATGGAGAGGTTTCTCAGGAAAAAGTACATTGGGGTGTGGAGCCGAGCATCCACACTGGTTACTATGATTATCCCAAGGTTTCCTATTATTGTGGCTACATAGATAACCAGGAACAAGATGAAGAGGGGGACTTGGAGGTCAGGGTGGTCCATGAATCCTACCAGGATGAATTCCGTTACAGGAGTGAGATTTTGCTTCATTATTATTCCTCTATAATGGGATAAAAATAATTATTAGCATAATGTGACAATCAAGGTCAACCACATCTTTGCTTTTCTACATCCCTCAGGAGTATATTGTGAAAAGGCAATAGAGATGATCCCTGGTTGATGTATAATAGGAGGAAGTTCAAAAGGGCAGGTACCACCACACTAAAAGCCTGATTCCTATGTCATATGGTATGGACTTTCTCGTAAGACGGAATCTGCAAGTGTGAGGTGATTGATCTGGTACATAATGAAACATTACAATTTCATAATACAACATCAAACAATTGCAAAACAGGGACATGGCCACCTTTTAAATAAAATCATAAAAATAAAACAATTTCAGGGTTCCCTAACCTGAGTGCAGCCACTGGGAATACCTTCTCTTTTTTCCCATCCTAAATGGGACACTGAGAAGAGTCTCTCTATTATTATTATTATTATTATTATTGTTGTTGTTGTTGTTGTTGTCAGAAACAGTAACACGGTTTCTGCTTTGATGAACTTGTTCACTAGACATTGATGCGAAACGAATAAAAAAATTCACTGAAGCAGCCTTTATTTGGGGGAACCAGTCTCATAAAGACTGGCTTGCTTGGAAAAGCAGCCTCCATCCTTTCATGTAAAGAGAGGTTGAGAAATCTTTAGTTTCAAGTCTACCAACTTTGCTTTAAATAACCAGAATAGAAACCCATTAATGAAAAAAGAGGTATAAACAGTGCCTTTTTTCGGGGGGGGGGGGCACAGGGGTACGCATACCCCTAAACATTTTGTGAATCTAAGTTTGGCCTTATTGAGGGGCAGTATTTCAATATGAGTAGGAAAACGAGAGTATCCCTAAACATTTTTTTTGGGGGGGGGGAAGCACTGGGTACAATGGAGGTTTTGACTGAGTAGTTCTTTACTTACTGCATTGAATGAGGGGGTTAGCATTCTTACCACCAGTTTTGAAAGAAATAACTTAAAATGTCTTTGTTTCCTACCTTTTCCTCTCCCCCCTTTCTTTGTGTAGAATTCAGGTAGACTATTTTGAGTAGCAAATCAGTTTGACCTATGGACTTAGAGTTACATGAGGACCCCATTTGTCACAGACCTGAATGTCACAGTCCTGACATTCTTTACTCCCTATATACATAAAGAGTGCATGCATGTTAGTATATCATAGTGATTCAGTCTCTTGTTGGCTGATATCATGAATGAAATGTTTAATGATAATTGGAACAATGAATGCTCCTGGCTGGAATAATCTGTTTTTGCAAAATATATTTAAAGGGAAAATACTGGAACTTTCTCTGTCAGTGTTTTTAACAACTGGAAGACTGCACTGGATATCAAAACAGGATTTTCCAAGTACTGCACTTCAACTAAAGCACTCCTACCCAGCCTCTGCTTTAAACTCAAACACACACACACACCAGTTATTCCTCAAAGTCAGTGTTTAAGATCGGAATTGTAGTCCACCAAAATAACAATGGCAAGGACCTCTTTTCACACCAAAAGCAAACATTTCTAAATTTCTACATTACACAACAAAACAATTTATTACCCAAGCACTGAGTTTAAAAACACAGGTATTGGGAGCCCAAAAAATACAACTGGGCTAGTTGAAGCCGCCTTTGTGAATCAATATAGCTCTATCTTCAGTACTGGTTTTAGTCTGAAAAAATCATCCATTTTTCTTAAACATACTCCCCCTTCCACCACTACTTTCTTTCACTACAGCATTTTTTATTCAGCCTCTGATGCAGCCTCCCCCCCTCCCATCCACTTCTTCTTGAAATGACCCCTTTGGTCTCCACTTGAAATGAAAATAAATAAGAAATACATTTTACAGTGCAGACTCTCCAGCCTCCAGTCCTGTCTCTCAGCACTCCATGCTCCACAGGGCATCCAGGAGATGCTGTAGGGGGTGAAGGCAGCAGTCCTAGGCTCCTACCACTCTAGTTCTCCAATGCACTCTCCTTATTTACAGCCCTGTATCTCATGCCAGGTGTGCATGAACACCAAAGAACCCCTCTTCCTCCTCTTGTGAACAGCCCAGTTCTTTTCCTTCACCAGCTCTCACCCTGGAGACTGAGGTCAACTCGGAGGGAAAGATGCAACCCCCCCTGGAGAGTCTATCCAATATTTTGCAGAAATGGGAGTTAATTGGGAGAGGAGAGGAGAGGAGAGGAAAGCAGACTCCCCAGAGAGTCTATGCAGCTTTGGAGCTGGCTCCAGCTGGGATGAAGCTTGCTAGCTCCCTCTTCAACCTTCTTAGTAATATCTGAGCAGGATGGTAACAAGATGAGATTATAATATTGCTCTATGCTGTCAGTGGCAAAGAAACACAATTCTGTGCATTGAATGTGCTCTACTTCAGAGGCTTTCAATATGTACCTCATATCCAGAAGCATAATTGGTTGGGATGCAAGACAGGGCCTTTTCCAATGTGGCACCCAGGTTGTAGCATTATTACTGCAGAGAGAAACACCAGACTCCCACCTTTTAAACTTCTGATTAGCAGCCAATTCATTTTATTCTACTGTGTTTTAGTCTGGGTTGCCTAGTTTTTATACTAATTTTTTTGGTCCCTCTGTTGGTTTGAACTGATTACTAAAATTGAGTGCTAACCATGATTTCAGTAGTTTGAAATGTTTTCATTGTCTTTTAACAATGTTATAGTTCTCTGCAAACCATGATGCCTTGGATTTATATTTAAAATGTGAAGTATAATTTTTTAAATAAATAAAAGAAGGTAACATTGAGCAGAAAATAAAGCAAGCCAACTGGAAGACTAGCTCTGCATTACAAAAGATTTCTGCAACCGTGACATGAATGCTAGCAACATTAACCCCATCATGTGGGGATTCCTGGCAGACAACCACAGTGCCTAGAGACAGTCAGATCATGTATCCACAGCAGTGACCAAAGGAGGAAAGACCACTGGGAGGACCACAGAAATAAGAAATGTCATGGTGCATCTGTAGCAGCAAAATAGATGCCTTCATCCACCACAGATGCAACTAAACATGTCTCTCTTGTATCAGTCTCTACAGCCACAGCAGGTGCTGTAATTGCGTGCCAGGACCCATGGACCCACAGCTCCCTAGGGGTGAATAAATAGACAGGCAACAGTAAATACGATTTGTGGATCAAATAGGCCACCACTTTTATTAGTTACAGATGTGAGTGGTTTTTCATAAACATTGGGTGAAGCCAATTTAAATCACTCCAGCCCATCTGCTGGGAATGCATCTAATGATAGACCACCATGGGGAGCGGGCCTATGACCTACATCAAATAGCGGATCCCCTGGGCGATCCCTGTTAGAGGACTGATATGACCCTAGTCCCCGTCTGGGTGTTGGTTATAGGGCACTCTCCCCGGATCCCTTTAACAAAATACCCATAACCAAAGAGGGGAAGGAAGAGGTTACAAGCTACCCTCTACCCAATATCAGGGCTTCCCCAATATCCAACCGCCCACTGTAACTTTCCAGCAGTTTGACTTCATCCGTGAGGACAAACTCATCCATTGTCTCCCAAGACACACAGCCAACCATGCTATGTACTATTAATGCCACCTACTGACTATTAAGTGTGGAATGGGCAAAAAAAGAAAAAGAAGGGGAAAAAGCAACACACAAGGACAATTACACACACACACACAAATAGAACAAATACACACTAGAGCAATAACTGACTTAATTTAATGAGATCTTTCCATTCATCCTTAGGAAAGCATTCTTCACATCTTTATTTCTCAGACTGTAGATGAAAGGATTTAGCATGGGGATCACAAGAGTATAGAACACTGAAACAATTTTATCTTCATCCGTTGAGACACTGGAATTGGGCCTCAGATACATAAAGATAATGGTCCCATAGAAGATTGTGACAGACATGAGGTGAGAGGCACAGGTGGAAAAAGCTTTGTGTCTGCCCTGGGCAGAGCGAATCCGCAGGATGGCAAAAATAATGTAGATATAGGAGATGAGGATAATCAACAAAGTGGCCGTGACTATTGCAGTAGAAAAGATGAAATGCACAGTGTTAGCCACTTCTGTGCTTGAACAGGAAAGTTTCAGGATGGGAGGGATGTCACAAAAGAAATGATTGATAACATTTGAGCTGCAGAAAGAAAGGCTAAATATCAACGAAGTCTGTGCAGCTGAATTCACAAAGCCACAAATATATGCACCTATTACTAAGACCAGACAGAGCTTTTTAGACATGGCAACAAAATAGAGTAATGGGTTGCAAATGGCAGTGAAGCGATCGTAAGCCATAATAGCTAGAAGACAAGTTTCGACTGTGATAAATAAACACAAAAAGAAAAATTGCACAGTACACTCTGTGAATGCAATAGCATTATTGCTCTCCAGAAAGGTCATCAGCAACCTGGGTGCGATAGTAGTGGAATAGCCAATGTCAACCAAAGATAGGTTGCTGAGGAAAAAGTACATGGGAGTGTGCAGGTTTGCATCAAGGGTGGCTAGTATGATGATGCCAAGATTTCCTGACACTGTGACAATGTAGATCAAGAGGAACAGCAGGAAGAGAAGGGCCCACAGCTCTGGATATTCCATAAAGCCCAGAAGGATGAATTCAGTCACCATGGTTTGATTTGGGTACTCCATCATTAATCCCATAGTTTCCCTAGGAGGAAAAGCAAAAATGAAACAAACAGCAAGTAATTTTATTTTTTTATTCTTAAAAATTCTCATGAAAATGTGCCAGCATTTTAGCGTGAATCTCTTTCACTAAACACATTTTTGCATGCACTTTCAATTAATATCCACATATTGGCAAGAGATTTCACCTAATTCAGTTCACTTTGTTGTTTTCAGGAATGTATATACATATGCATTTTTGTACATATTATTTGGTGGAAGAACTGCATCACAAAATTCAGAGCAGTGTAGATTTGGTCTAAAGTTTTTGACTATCATATTGGTTTGAAAAGTGTAAACTGGGTGGTGTCTCATTAAAACCCAAACCAAATTCTCATCTACCCCTAGTTATGACTATCTTTACCAGCATTGGGGCTAATTAATGCACAATCAAGTGATGACTTGAATGAAAATTGCAGAAAGGATCAGAAACCGTGACAATTTTTTAAAATATCACCTTCCATGACTTGAAGCACAATGGGAAAAATTAAGTGCTGGGTTCTTCTGAATGTTCTGTCATGACATGTAAATCAGCTTGCTAGACAGGATGTTCCATTACCTTCTCCCACTGTGTGCAGTTTGGGGTTTCTCCTTACCAGAGTTATAGGGGAGGAGAGGGAGAAACCCCCGTTGTGAAGTTGGAAGTCATCAAATGGGCTCCTGTTCATGAGAGTTGTTCATTGAATCCCACCAGATAGTTTTAAATGTCAGCCATTGTTGAGCTTAGGCATGAGTCATCAGGTCATAATCAACACATGATGTAAAGGACCCCTGGATGGTGCAGGTATGAGAAGGATTTTTTCCAAGGGAGACGCACATTACCTGGTAGACAGCCTTCTGGAGAATTCATGGCAGTTGGGTGGGATCAGAAATCATCAACTGAAGCCCATTCATTTCTCATGTAAGCATAGTACTCAGAAACAACCAGATCAGGCATAAGACTTTGAAGAGCCTAGTGCAATCATCAAGTGCATGTTTTATATGGTTACATACCCATATTGCTGCTTCCTGGAAAGACTTGCTTCCAATATCTTTTGCAGCAGCTTCCATCCATACCACCTGCTATTCTTAAATCTTGGACAATAAAACAAGCTTCAATAATTAAGGCTGCAGTTATTAGGGGAGTATATATGGCTGAACGCAATGAGATTTACTTCTGAGCATAATACTCCATATTCTATTATGTTTAAACAAATACAACTGGGCACAGGTTCTTTCTTTTGACTTCACCCCCCCCCCCCGATTTTGTGTCAGTTTGCTGCAAATGTCAAAATGAAAGGCTTTTAAAGGGTTGGTACAATTGAATGTAATATCTCTTACCAACATAACAAAAATGCAGAAAAAATGATGATGGTATCTATTTCAGCTTTATTAGCCAAGCTGGTAACTCTTACCAGTGGAAAGAAAAGTCATTTCATGACTACAAGCGTATTACTGTGTGAATTAGCAAGATGTGTTTATATATGATTCCTTGGAAACTAGGGACATAGACCCCACGGGACTTTCTAAGTAAGCTATAGCTGGGATTGCAACATTCCCTTCAGGTCCACTAGGGAATAGTAGATGACTACAAAGCAATATATTGTCTCAGATCTAGAGCACCAGTTCATATCACTTCCTGGTTGTTGTTGTTTGTTTATTTAACCAGTCTACATTCTAAGAATACATGAGTAGTGTACAAAAACAGAATATCAAACAGAATACAAATCATAAAGCAATGCTAAAAACACAAAGCCAACAAGAATTTGAAACTGCAGAACTAGAATGGACTAATTCTGGAAGCTTTGGGAGAAAAAAAAATCTCAACATATTTGGAAACGTAACAATGGGTGGTATCTAACTAACATGTCTCATTAGTGCATGGATTTTGACTTGCACAATGAGACTTTCTCCCTCTCCTCCCCTCCCCCTGTGCATCTCCTGTGGACTCCCCAAATCTGCTCCAGAGGGCTGAGAGAACCCCAGAACATATTTAGGGGGCGTGTGGAAGGAGAAGGGGGGAGTCCCCTTGTGCAAGCCTCAGCTGACAAAGCATCAAAGTAAGTTAAACATATGTGATAACCAGGTGTGAGGCTCGGGGGGGGGGACCAATACCACCCAAGGCCAGGGATCAAAACTTTCAGAATAAATGGAGAACATGACCAACAGAGAAATCATTTTCAAAAAGGTCAGTGTATTTCATCCCACCAGCCATGTGTGTGTGGCTTTTCATAGTTCACACAGATGCCCAAACACAAAGAATTTAACTGAACATCACTGGCTCAAAACAAGTCCCTAAAGAGTCACACTTGTTACAGGTAGCATCAACAGTAACAGGAAAAGTGGCTTGCTTGTAGGAACCATTGGCCACTGCTGTGGGGTAACTGGACAGGGGGAATTCATGCCCTTTTGGCAATGATGGTGGAGGCAGGATGAGTCTGAAGGAATTGCAGAGTGGCTACTTCAGAAATGCCACCTTGCCTACTATCCTGCACACAGCATCTTTCACATCTTTGTTCCTTAGGCTGTAGATGAGGGGGTTGAGCAAGGATGTAACGAGAGTATAGAACACAGAAACTATTTTGTCCTGATCCTTTGGGAAACTGGAGCCAGGCCGTATATACATGAAGATGATGGTTCCAAAGAAGATAGTGACTGTGGTCAGGTGGGAAGCACAGGTGGAGAAGGCTTTGTATCTGCCCTGGGCAGAACGGATCTGCATGATAGCAAAAACTATGGCAATGTAGGAGACCAAGACAATGAGAAAAGTCGTCAGTGCGATGACAGTGGATAAAATGAAATGCACAGTGCGAGTGACATGGGTGTCAGAACAGGACAACTGGAGTATAGGAGGAACATCACAGAAAAAATGATTAATGATATTTGAACTGCAGAAGGACAAATTGAATATGAAAATGGTATGGATAGTTGAACTTGCCAAGCCACAGCTATATGCAACTACCACCAATACGGCACACAACTTCTTTGACATAACAGCAAAATAGAGCAGTGGGTTGCAGATGGCTGTGAAGCGATCGTACGCCATCACAGCAAGAAGACAGCCTTCAGTGGTCACAAACAGACAAAAAAAGAAAAACTGCACTGTGCATCCCTTGAAAGAAATGGTTGTCTTCTCTGCCACAAAAGTTGTCAGCAACTTGGGGGCAATGGCAGTTGAATAACCAATATCGATAATGGAGAGGTTTCTCAGGAAAAAGTACATTGGGGTGTGGAGCCGAGCATCCACACTGGTTACTATGATTATCCCAAGGTTTCCTATTATTGTGGCTACATAGATAACCAGGAACAAGATGAAGAGGGGGACTTGGAGGTCAGGGTGGTCCATGAATCCTACCAGGATGAATTCCGTTACAGAAGTGAGATTTTGCTTCATTATTATTCCTCTATAATGGGATAAAAATGATTATTAGCATAATGTGACAATCAAGGTCAACCACATCTTTGCTTTTCTACATCCCTCAGGAGTATATTGTGAAAAGGCAATAGAGATGATCCTTGGTTGATGTATAATAGGAGGAAGTTCAAAAGGGTAGGTACCACCACACTAAAAGCCTGATTCCTATGCCATATGGTATGGACTTCCTCGTAAGACGGAATCTGCAGGAGGCCCTCTCCTTAAGTGTGAGGTGATTGATCTGGTACATAATGAAACATTACAATTTCATAATACAACATCAAACAATTGCAAAACAGGGACAGGGCCACCTTTAAAATAAAATCATAAAAATAAAACAATTTCAGGGTTCCCTAACCTGAGTGCAGCCACTGGGAATACCTTCTCTTTTGTCCCATCCTAAATGGGACACTGAGAAGAATCTCAAGTCTTTCTATTATTATTATTATTATTATTATTATTATTATTATTATTGTTGTTGTTGTTGTTGTTGTTGTTGTTGTTGTTGTTGTCAGAAACAGTAACATGGTTTCTGCTTTGATGAACTTGTTCACTCGACATTGATGCGAAACGAATAAAAAAATTCACTGAAGCAGCCTTCATTTGGGGGAACCAGTCTCATAATGACTGGCTTGCTTGGAAAAGCAGCCTCCATCCTTTCATGTAAAGAGAGGTTGAGAAATTTTAGTTTCAAGTCTACCAACTTTGCTTTAAATAACCAGAATAGAAACCCATTAATGAAAAAAGAGGTATAAACAGTGCCTTTTTTCTGGGGGGGACGCAGGGGTACACATACCCCTAAACATTTTGTGAATCTAAGTTTGGCCTTATTGAGGGGCAGTATTTCAATATGAGTAGGAAAACGAGAGTATCCCTAAACATTTTTTTTAGGGGGGAAAAGCACTGGGTACAATGGAGGTTTTGACTGAGTAGTTCTTTACTTACTGCATTGAATGAGGGGGTTAGCATTCTTACCACCAGTTTTGAAAGAAATAACTTAAAATGTCTTTGTTTCCTACCTTTTCCTCTCCCCCCTTTCTTTGTGTAGAATTCAGGTAGACTATTTTGAAATCAGTTTGACATCAGAACATATATTTAGAATTACATATAATAAGCACTCAAGTAGGCTTGCTAACATGCATTCTAACTGTAATTTCCACAGCAACGTCCTTCCTTGTGGGAGGGTGAAGTCTCTCTCTCTTTCTGCATCTCTTTGTCTCTCTCTCTTGCACAAAAGTTGCTAGAACTGAATTGGTGGCATTTTGAAATTCTCTCACCCCCACCACATGTAGAAGTGCAATCTATTGTGCCTGTATTTTGTGGGACGTACTTCTGGATGAATAATGGGCACTTATTGGCTAGTTCTCACAACATCATAAATGTCCAGTGATGCATCTTTTCCAGCCATATACCAACATTCTTTTACACATCAAAAAAGTGGGTATTAAAAATTATGTTATTTTATGAATTTAAGATTGCAATCCTTAAACACATTCACATCAGAGTAAGTTCCTTGCTCCCAAATTTTACAGTGCAAATATAAGATGACAGTCAGAACTTGTTGCACCATTGCAGCTGGGCAATGTGGATAATCTAGCCTTTCAAAATATTTCTGCACTGGTTGCATCCAGCACTTTTTTTGAAGAAAGCCAGGACTGTGGCTGTGAGTCCCAGAATGGCTTCTCCTCTCCCAACTGTGAAAAGCCTCTCCCCATTTATTGCCAAGGCTGCTGTAGACAAGAAAGAAAGAAATAGCCCTGCAGCACACAAGCAGTCCTTAGGGTTTGCTGGGTCACAACAAATATAGATAAATATAGAGATATTATAAATGGTTGATTAAAAAGAATGCACTGATAATGATCCCCTTGACTTTAAAGTGGTTCCGCATGGGTTGGACATTGGCAATGCCAAAAGGATTAATAAACTTCTAGATTAATAAATGAATGAATGAATCTATGTGATGTTCATACCTCACTCAATGTTTCTGAAGATCAGCTTTGGCTGTGTAGATCCCTAGGAAACCTGCAAGAGATTTGTAATGCAGCATCACAAAAGGGTTTTCAATCCCTACCCATCTTTGGTGGCTGCTGAAAACTTGTTTAGCTTCCAGACAATTTAGCTGCTTACACTTCTGATTGCCAGAGAACTTTTTTTTTTTGGCCAATATTTCATGTGTCAACCATAATAAGAAGAAATAGTCTAAGAACTCTTACCTGTGAATCACAAAATGTCATTCCCAAAGCTTAAAAAGCAATGAAATGTGGATAGAATGTCTTGCTTTATAGCTGGTTTGGTATTGAGCTAGAACAGAATTGCTGACATTCTCAAGAGAGAAGCCCATATCATTAAAATATTCAGTATGACCTCTTCACATAGTCATCACCTGAGGACCGGCAAGCTGGGAGTTTATTTCCATAATTGGTTTGAAACAAAACTGTCCCCATGCCACTCATTTCAGTACATATTTTCAACCATTAATCTACTCCATGTCACTTTAATGTAAGCTTGCAGATAGAAGTCATTTACTCTTTGCTTATTGCTGCTTATTGCTGCATTATTTCTGCTAGTGCAATACTCACAATGCAGTAGATCAGGCTTCCTCAACCTTGGCCCTCCAGATGTTTTGAGACTACAATTCCCATCATCCCTGACCAATGGTCCTGCTAGTTAGGGATCATGGGAGTTGTAGGCCAAAAACACCTGGAGTGCTGAGATCGAGGAAGCCTGCAGTAGATTGAGCAGCAGCTGTAGTGTATCTTATCCCCCAAATAATGAGCAATGAGGCCAACCTAACAATACCAACATTTGGTATGTTGGCCTTTGGCTAATTAATCACTATATGGCCTTTTAAACTATATAAGGTAAAGGTAAAGGGACCCCTGACCATTAGGTCCAGTCGTGGCTGACTCTGGGGTTGCGGCGCTCATCTTGCTTTATTGGCAAGGGAGCCGGCGTACAGCTTCTGGGTCATGTGGCCAGCATGACTAAGCCGCTTCTGGCGAACTAGAGCAGCGCTCGGAAACGCCGTTTACCTTCCCGCTGGAGCTGTACCTATTTATCTACTTGCACTTTGACATGCTTTTGAACTGCTAGGTGGGCAGGAGCAGGGACCGAGCAATGGGAGCTCACCCCGTCACGGGGATTCGAACCGCCGACCTTCTGATCAGCAAGTCCTAGGCTCTGTGGTTTAACCCACAGCGCCACATATAGGAGGTTTATTGTTTTGGTTTGTTACTATGTGTTTTGTGTTTTTATATTGTAAACCATCCTATCATCCTTGGATAAAAATATTGGATACAAATATCCTTGGTATAGAAATATTATTATTATTATTTATATTATTAATTATATTATTATTATATTATTATTATTATAACATTTCTCATTACCATGTGTGAAGTTAATACTTTGGGCTTCTTGCCATCACACACTTTGAATAAAATAGTGCAAGTCCCACTGGGAGTAAGGGGACTCGATGGCACATCATCTCTCTGGAGACGAACTGTATTGATGGGCTGTCCCCATGTAAATACTGACCCTCCTGCCTTTACTGGGAACTCTGGTCTTTACCAGAAACTAGGTGGAGGAGGCAGAGGAAGTAAGATGCACTTATTCAGCACCACACTGGTAGATAACTAGGGCTGCTCCCCTTCCCGGGGGGGGCGGGGCGGTGCTGCAGGCAGGCCACGCACTCTCCCCGTGCACAGCGGGGGGGGGGGGCTGACAATGCCGCCTGTGTCAAGGGGAGTCCTGGCCATGTCACGCCCTCGGCTGACCAATCCGGTCGGCCAGGGGGCATGGCTTGTGCTATTTAAACAGCCACACAGCTGGAGGCTCTTCCTTCTTGCTTCCCGCTTTGTCAAATCTTCCGCCCTCCCGCCCTTTCTTCATGCATTCACCATTTTGGCCTTGCTATGGGCCTCAGTTGGTCGCCTGTTGAGGGGGCCAGGTGGGAATTTTTCCACTTGGCAAATTGGCACCAGCCATGTGGTTTTCGCCTGCCTTGTAGCAATCTCCACAACTTTGTAAGGTTTGGCGGTTAGGCATTGGTAAAACCTGGTTTATGGGAGGGGAGGTTGTGGCCATCACCTGCCCCTCATCTTTAAGGGTATTCCGTTAAAGGGATCCAGGGGTAGGGGCTAGGGCCATGCCACTGAAATCAGTGGAATAACTCAAGTCCATGGGTTTCAATGGGTCTACTCTTGAGTATGACTGAGTTGGATATCACCCATTATGTCCCTGGGGGGGGGGGTCCTGCAATTGATTGCTTATCAATTGATTGTGGTAGCTCCTACCCCTTGGAATAAGCAGCTAGTTGCAATGACATTTTAACTCACGCTGACCAAGGTAGAGAATGAAGGGTTGCATGTGTGGGTCTGTATCTCTCATATTATGGTTTGAGGTGGGAAGAAACTCTCCTAAAAACCAGTGTGTAAAATATAGGTATAAGCACACAGCTTCTGTCTGACATAGGCCATCTTCACCTACAATAAGTACTTTGTCGTAATCTGTTTCCATAATGAGTTGTTGACTGTATAATTATCTCAGAAGTTTCTGAATATATGTGTGTGGACTCACACTTTTCACACACATACAGCACACCCACATACAGCACACCCACCCCCTTCTTGTGGGAAAAGTAAACTTTAAATTCAGCAGGACTCACGGAGGGTAAATTATCATAGCTGAGTGCTAGGGGGATCTGTCTTGTGTTCAGAAGTTCTCAGGTTGAATCCCTGGTGTCTCAAAGCAGAGCTGCCAGAAACTTTGCAAGCTTGAATGGCACATTAAACTGTTCAAGTTCTAAATCACAGTGCTGATAGCTTTCTGTTACAGAACCATTTGTTTGTTTGTTTGTTTTGTTTTTACATACCAGTCCCTAAGCAAAGCTTTTATTGAGAAGAACGTTTCCTTTGTATAGTCCTCTTCAAAGCAACCTTCACTTCCTTGTTCCTTAGGCTGTAGATCAGGGGGTTTAGTATAGGAATTACTAGAGTATAGAACACAGAGATGATTTTGTCATGGACAACTGCAAACCTGGAATCAGGTCTTACATATGCAAATATGGCAGTTCCCAAAAATGGTCAGAGCAGTCAAGTGGGAAGCAATAGTGGAGAAGGTTTTGCATCGACCTTCTGTAGAATTGATTCAGAGAATGGCTGCCAGGATGTATATGTAGGAAACAAGAACGGTTAAGATGGTGCTTGACAAAATAATGGTGGAGAAGATGAAATGTACAAGATGGATAAACTAGGTGTTAGAACATGACAGTTTCAGAATGGGGGGCACATCACAGCAGAAATGATTGATGACATTGGAGCTACAGAATATCAAACTGATATGAAAATTGTCTGAACAACTGCATACACAATGCCATTGGTATATGCAACCATAATCAAGAAATGCAGAGTCTTCTGAACATGATAACTGTATACAGCAATGGGCTGCAGATGGTTGTGAAGTGATCATATGCCATTGCAGCCAGGAGGTCACACTCCCTGGACACAGAAATGCAGAAAAATAAGAACTGAATTGCACACTCATTGAACAAAATAGATTTGCTTTCCATCACAAAAGATATCAACATTTTGTATTCTGTATTGTTGTATTCTGTTGTATATTCTGGTGTGGAATGTTGTGTAATTTAATGTTGTTTGTCAAATAAAGTTTAATGATGATGATGATGTTATCAACATTTTGGGAGCAATGGTCATTATACAGGCAACATCCAAGAGAGACAGGTTGCTGAGGAAGTATGGAAGTACATGGGAGTATGAAGATGCCAATCCATCCTGATCAACATAATCACCCGAAGATTTTCCACAAGAGTCACAACATAAATGAACAGAAACACCAAGAAGAGGAGCATCTGGAACTCTGTAAAGCCCAAGAAAATAATGTCACAATGGTCTGTTTTTTTGTCACCATTTAGCCCAGATAAGGTCTCTTCTGCAGGTGAATATATACCGTATTTTTCGCCCTATAGGACGCACCGTCCCATAAGGCGCACCTAGTTTTTTTGGGGGGAAATAAAGGAAAAAAATTATTTCCCCCCCAGGCGCGGGGTTGGGGAAGCCCGAGCTTCCCCCGACCCCAGCCCCCAAACAGGCAGCTCTCTGCAAGCCGTGGGAGCCCAGTGCTGGCTCCCGCTGCTAGCGGAGAGGTCCGCGAAGCCTGGACGCGCTGAGCTCAGCGCGCGCAGGCTTCCGCATGCAGGCACCTCTCCGCCAGCAGCGGGAGCGCTCCCGCTGCTGGCGGAGAGGTCCGCGAAGCCTGGACGCGCTGAGCTCAGCGCGCGCAGGCTTCCGCATGCAGGCACCTCTCCGCCAGCAGCGGGAGCGCTCCCGCTGCTAGCGGAGAGGTCCGCGAAGCCTGGACGCGCTGAGCTCAGCGCGCGCAGGCTTCCGCATGCAGGCACCTCTCCGCCAGCAGCGGGAGCGCTCCCGCTGCTAGCGGAGAGGTCCGCGAAGCCTGGACGCGCTGAGCTCAGCGCGCGCAGGCTTCCGCATGCAGGCACCTCTCCGCCAGCAGCGGGAGCGCTCCCGCTGCTAGCGGAGAGGTCCGCGAAGCCTGGACGCGCTGAGCTCAGCGCGCGCAGGCTTCCGCATGCAGGCACCTCCCCGCCAGCAGCGGGAGCGCTCCCGCTGCTAGCGGAGAGGTCCGCGAAGCCTGGACGCGCTGAGCTCAGCGCGCGCAGGCTTCGGCATGCAGGCACCTCTCCGCCAGCAGCGGGAGCGCTCCTGCTGTTTGCGGAGATGTCCGCGAAGCCTGCATTCGCCCCATAGGAGGCACCCAGATTTCCCCTTCATTTTTGGAGGGGAAAAAGTGCGTCCTATAGGGCGAAAAATACGGTATATAGGATCTACAGTTATATAGTAAGCAGATGATGGTTGGATTTGCTTTCTTCACAATTCCTATATGACAGGGGCTGGCAACCTTCTTGGGCACATTTGCAAATCAGGAAAATTGTCATGAGTGCCACACACACTACAACCAAGCACACAATGCAGCTTATCCTATTGGTCAAAATAGGATGCTTCTTTCAAGCCCAGAAGGGATCCTGTGGGCAGCAGAGAAGGTCCATGGCCACCTGATTGATGATATTTTCTATACACCTTTGCAAAAGTAAACTCTCTTTGATTTCAGCTGCAATATCTGTGAGCAGGATTGCAACTTTAGGTTCTAGCCTTGCACTAGTTTCACTTAGCTGAGTAAGAGCAATGAAATCCTAGCAATGCCTCTGCAAATCTCTGCATACTCTTTATGTATTTGAACCCATTCATGAGTTACTATCCATAAAATACCTCAAAACAATTTCACAATAAAAAGGGTTGGTTGTTAAAAAATAGAATTCTATATGTAAAACCATTTACACAGCCGATATAGATAGAGACTGAGATAAAGGGTGGTTGGAAAAGGAAGGTCTTCAGTCAACACCAAAAAAAACAGCATAGACAGTTCCTGTCTGCATTCCAAAGGGTAGATGCTGCCATTGTAAAGATCTGATTCCTATATCATACAGAGCAGACTTCCTGGTGTGATGGTATCATCAGGTGGCCCTCTTCTGCAGAGAAAAACAAGATGAATTTGGGATATTAAGGGGTAAGGGTATCTTTCTCATGAGTCCCAAGGAGATATCCTGGAGAATCTAGTAGAATGAAAGGAGCTGAAAGGAGCTTAGGGATCCCAACAGACTGGGATGAGCCTCATCAGGGCCCCAAAATCATCTGAGTTAAAATCATCTATGATTAAAATATCAGAAACTGGCTGACTGATGATTAACTTAAACTTGAGTAAAACAAGATTGATAATTGCCAGCATTACTAACTCTCAGGAATCATTATTGATGAAAAAGTGTTCTTTGTTAGAGACCTTTAAAAGTTAAACTATTTCATCAGTTCATGAGTTTTCTTTGAAACTCATTAAAGGTGATGTGTAATAATCTTTGGAGGAGGCATGCAGTCATGTGATTAGGTCCCGAAGGCATGAACAATAACTGAAGAGCATCATGTGCCTCATCCAAAATTCATATTGTTCCGAATCGCATCCTCAGCTAACCATTAAACTATATCAAATACAAATGCCTCATGGAAATAACACATTATGCTGTATTGTGCAGGAATATTTGGAGAACAGATACTCTTCCTGGGTAAGTAACCGTTATTTATTCCAGATTTCTTGAAATGGAGTTGAAAGTGAGAGGGCTGGGTCAATTGCCAGGAGAGGATGCTTGTAGAAATCATTCAAACAAATTTTACTCAGGCTTCCTTCACCTACCGCTGGCTATCTTCCCAGACTCATTGTAACACAGGGATATATTTTCTTCTAAAACAAGGACAGGGAACCTGTGGCTTTCCAAATAGTGTGGGACTCCAGCTGTGTTCAACCTGACCCAGCATGGCCAATAGTCAGGGATGTCTTATGCATTACTTTATGTCCTATATGAATATTTTTGCTGCAGGAGCAGGGGGAGCTGCAAGAAGGAAGAAGCTGCAATCAAATAGATTGCAATAATACATATTCTCATTTCTTAAGAACAACCTTGAAGTCATTTATCATTGCACTAAGTACAATGTTCCACTAAATTGGAAATATTAGGGGTGGTAGTCAACTAAATATTTGAATACAAGGATTAGCACTAGCACAATGGGACTTTCATTCCTCCATGTCATCCAGAAATCTGTGCTGGGACATTGGGAGAAATACAAATCAGATATAAGAAGCTAACAGAGGGAACAGATGAGGAGAGTGTCCCAATGTGCAGGGAGAAATCCTTTTGCTAGTAGAACAATTTGCTTAGTGCTATGTTGAACTTGATTTAGTGCTACTTCTGTAAGTATCCCAGCTCAACATTTTTGTAAAACTCCTGGATTAGAAACATTATATGGATATTTCTATTGATACTTAAAACTTTTCAGTAGCAAATGGGACAAAGAGAGGTAGACGGCAAAGGAGGGGAGTACCACATATTATTTGTTTTAGGAATAAATAAGCAGTAAGAATAGAAATGCTGGATTAGTATTGCATCCTTGTATGGACATCATGTTGGCATTTTGCAGTTATACAATATTAGCAATTACATGGTCATTATTAAGATTTTTTTTTTTTTTTTTAAAGGTAGGATGTATTTCAAACATAGCTTCAGCTTATTTCAATGGGGCAGGTAAAATGGAATGTAACATGGAATGTAAAAGAGTTTAACTTTAGTAACACTGTACTAACTATAGTAACACTGTAATTCTAAGCAGAACTCAATGAGAGTTAAAGACGTAGGGAGGACTGGGCTGCTAGTTTGAAGGCCATTTGCCAAGCAGCATCACATTAAATCAATGAGGGATGTTACAGAGCAACCAACATACTGGGGTGCCTCTGTGTTTCTCATCTAAATTTCTCCTCAGGTTTTAAAATTTCAGAACTGGAGAATTCCCCCACTGTTTTATACTTTATTGTTTGTATTTCTGAATGTTGCACAGTGCCCTGTACATGCACATTTTACCACAGATTTTTGTGCATTTAATGCCTTCCAGGGTCATGTCCAGTAAATTTATATTTGTGGGGCCCCATAAATTTTGCTGTAATGTGCATGTGTGCAGCAAACTATCATAACATGTATTGTAATCCATGTTTTTGTTTTGACCTGATGGTAACAGTCAAACTTGGCCAATCCTCTGAGGGGTGCATGCCAGTGATGGGCATGGACATCCATGCTCTTACACCTGCTGTTGTGTGCATGAGAGATGCAGGACATTGAGGACACATGCACAACCTCTCCTTAACTAATCTGTGCAGAGAGGGTGGTTATCAATGCTCAATCAAATGATCAATCTGGATGCTGGGTTGGATGAAGAGATTTAAATTTCTTTGCCTACCCCTGTACTATGTCTGCTTAATTCCCCCCCCCCCTTTTGATAGGGTTGGGTAGAATAAAGTGTTGGAGGACTGTACCACTAGGACCATCCCTGCTCTAGTGGAAGGAACAAAACTGCTACTGTTAATGAGTGTTGTGGAACTTATTGAGGTGCATCACGCAGTAGGCATTTGGAATGCAGTCATCAAAGAAGGGGCTGGAATTATTCAAAAATGGGGAAGCAAGCAAGTGTGCATGAACTTGTCTTGAAAAACTCATTTGGTGCTCATTTAATCGCAAATGCTCCTTCTGTCTTTCAGTGGAGAACAAAGGAACATAAATGGAAAGAAAGAATCACACCAGTGTGACAGAATTCGTTTTTGTGGGATTTATGGATCACCCAAAGCTGCAAATTCCTCTTTTTGTGCTGTTCCTTGGTATTTATATCACCACCCTGGTGGGGAACTTTGGCATGATTATTTTAATCCGGATTGATGCCCGACTTCAGACTCCAATGTATTTCTTCCTCAGTAACCTGTCTCTTGTAGATGTTGGTTATTCAACAGTCATTGCCCCTAAGATGCTCATGACCTTTGTATCTGAAAACAGAACCATTCCCTTCATTGAGTGTGCTGTGCAGTTTTATTTTTTCTGTATCTTTGTAACAAATGAATGTTGTCTTTTGGGTGTGATGGCCTACGACCGCTTTGTAGCTATTTGCAATCCATTACTTTATCACACCGCAATGTCCAAGAAACTTTGTATCTCGCTTGTCATTTTGTCATACATAACTGGTTTTGTGAATTCCACTGCACAGACAATTTTTATATTTAGTTTGTCTTTCTGTGGCTCCAATGTAATTAACCATTTCTTCTGTGATATCCCTCCAATCCTGAAGTTGTCCTGCTCTGACATCCACAGTACAGACATTGTTCATTTTACCTTGTCCACAATAGTTGTCATGAGTACTATCTTGATTGTCCTAGTGTCTTATGTTTCCATTGTCACCACCATCTTAAAGATCAACTCTGCTGAGGGTAGGCGCAAAGCTTTCTCTACCTGTGCATCCCATATCATGGCTGTCACTATCTTCTATGGAACTCTGATCTTTATGTATTTGCGGCCTACCTCGGGCTACACAATGGACCAAGACAAAATTATCTCAGTGTTTTATACACTGGTGATCCCTATGCTAAACCCTTTGATTTATAGCCTGAGGAACAAGGAAGTGAAGGAAGCTGTGAAAAGGGCAATCGGTAGAAAGATCTTTGCTTGTTGAGCAGTCAAACTTCATTTGAGATAAAACCGATTTGGTAAGATAACTTTCTGTACCCATTGTTAAAGTATATATTAAAATCTCTTTGATCCTGTTACACTTTACTGTCTTTCCTCAAACTCATCCCTTTTGAGGTTCCTCAGAATCCCAGACCATCTTTGTTTAAAAGTAGACTTTGTGAGCCCTGTGGTAGGAATTTTGTGGTATTAGATAGATGGTAATGTTCATAACTGCACATACATAGATCAACACAGGAAGACCAACCTGGAACCATTTTGATTCTTAAACTGACCAAATCCTTTCTCTGCAAGGTTAAACTGGAAAAGCCTCCCCATTGTCTCTTTCCTCACAAGATATGTCTGTTTGAATAAGGTGTGAGCCTGTGACCTGGCCCAGGAAATAGGTATTTTAACACTACAAAAGAATGGCCAGGCACCCCAGGCAATCCAATCAGGT
Organism: Podarcis tiliguerta; assembly: GCF_965153285.1. Classification (NCBI taxonomy): domain Eukaryota; kingdom Metazoa; phylum Chordata; class Lepidosauria; order Squamata; family Lacertidae; genus Podarcis; species Podarcis tiliguerta. The sequence goes on from NC_139534.1 coordinate 54,460,574, forward strand.
AACTTGCCAGACAAGAGATAAACTGTGACAAGGAGAAAAACAACATTTAAATTTCTGATGTAGGTGGGATGTATCTGAGGGGTGGTCTTAGGTTACACCCCTTCTGTGATGTATGCATAATGTTTCTGGGGGTGGTCCTGATCTAGAGAATGGGAATTTTAAAAGCCTTTATAAGCCCTTGCACAGCAATTTTGTGGGTCCTCTTCCTCTCCTGCGTGTGAGGGGAGGACCCTGTTGCAACAGATCAATAAAGATCAAGCTTACTAGCTGCTTTGCTTCTCAATATTCTCTGGTTGGCCTCTGTTATTTTCTCCTACCAATAGGGAACCTATGTAAGGACTCTATATGGGCTCTTGGATACCCCATAAGGGAAAAGGGCATATTTTTATTTACAACAGATGGCGACCACGAAGGGACTCGAACCCTCAATTTACAACAGCCCTTTGTCCCCAGAACTCAGGAGCCTGGTTCATCACATGACCCTCCTATGGGCTTCTCCTACACTCTTATGCTCAGGTTCCCCCCTCTTCCTTCCCTTAGTCTAACATAAACAGCATTACTGCTTCCTTTCTCCCCCTAGAAACCTTCCCCTTGGCTCCCTAGGAAGCTAGGTTGCCAGCCTCCTCCTTGGCCTGTCAGCATTTGGGTCATCTGCAGCATTGACGCAGAGGGATCCACCATCTTCCTTGCCTGTCTGTGCCTGTCTGTGTTCCTGTTGGAAGCATCAGATGCTGTGGGAGTTTTACCCACAGGACTTTTAAAAGGCCTTTCATAAAGTCCATCACCACTGAGTTCTGAGTAAGTCATGGGATAAGGTGACCAGTGCTTTTATTGATAAGTAACTGGAAAAAGAATAGGAGGCAAAAAGTAGAAATAAATGAAGTTTTCACAATGAAGAGAAGTAAGGTGTGGGGTTCCACAATGATCTGTATTGGGACTGATGCTTTTAAATCTGTTCATAAATGAAATCAGAGGTAAGAAGTGAGAAGACCAAATTTGCCATTGTTGGTGACACTCAGTTATCAGGGCTGGTAAAAACAAAAAGCAACAGTTCACAGGTTCTTGTGTAGCCAGGGATATGAGCACAGAAGTCCACTTCTTCATGGGGGAAAATCACCACCTAGATTGGTGTGTTTCCTTCTGGAAATTTTTCTTTTGAGCCTCAGTCCACCAACTGGAAACCATGAGAATCCAAGACACTTGAACCTGAGCACCCACACACAATATCAGGGGCTGGACTGAGGAGGAATGGTGGGGGCTGCCCCCTTCTTCTGAACCTTCCTGAGAACAGGAGGACAGTGTAGATTTAGAGCAGTGGTTTGCAGAAGGGCCCAGTTCACAGGCTGCAGAAGCTGGGAAATACTAGAGGAACAGCAGGGAGAAAGAGAAGCACCAGGAGAGAGGCAGCCAACAGACACAGTGTCTTTGGAGAGCATTCCTGAGACCCCCTCCCCCAGGATTAGGAATGCTGCGAGAGTAGCCAAACAGAAAGCTCAGGGACAGAAAGCCCAGACCAACTGGCACAGGGATGACGTAGTATAAGAGAGATGAAGTGGGGGGGGGGGACACATTACTTGGAACAATGCCATTTCTAGGAGAGAGATGCATTATTTTGTCTTTCGCTGTGATTACTGAATAAACTAATTGCTAAGAACTCTTCTTTTATCTGCTTCTTTGCTGCTGCCGTGGGAGTGATAGGATTCACTGAAGCCTTGACACCCAAGCTGAATGAGAAAGAATGAGAAGGCTGTGATTTTTAATGATCTGTTAGCCAAAATAGCACTTGGGAAAGAAACAAGGCACCCCAAGAGTGCTATCACTCTGCTTTCTGCTTTCACTGTTCTCTCACAGCCAAAATGTAGGACAAGGTTGCTCCACATGAAGAACGACTGTTTATTTCTCCCTTAAATCACTGTGATTGGAACAGACTGTATTTTTCTAATGGATATTTTAGATTAGAGGGTTGTTGTTCTTTAAATCAAGTAAACAGTAATATTACACACACACACACACACACACACACACACACTAACTCATGTGATGTTAGGTAGGTTCCATTACTGGCTGTAAAAACTATATTTCTGCCTTGTCTTTCAGGAACAAATTGTGTCTGGGTATCTGATTGTGTGGCCTGGCCTTGGTGGCTTTATTATGCTGCTTTTCTGATATTATGTTGGGCAGCTAGATTTTAAAATATGGGGTTGTTTCACTGGTTTGCTTTGAAATGTTATCAATGTGAATTTTGCTTTTGTATTTTGTGTGTATTGCTTTGGGAAGCATTTTATTCTCGGGAAGAGATAGCCAAATGAAATGAATAAACAAAGGCATTTTCTACACCAGCTTATTTTCCCTCCATTTTATTTTATTTGTACATCATATTTGTATATCAGACAAATTAAGACAATATCTGCTCTCCCCATTTGACCTCCAACTCATTCAAAAGAAATAGAATCATAGAATCATAGAGTTGGAAGAGACCACAAGGGCCATCGAGTCCAACCCCCTGCCAAGCAAATGACTGAATATGGGATGGGGAATCTTTGACTTTGAATCGTTGGATATTGTTGGACTCCAACTCCCATCTGCTCCAGTCAGCATGCCCAGTGGCCACAGATATGAGCCATGGTCCAACATCTGGAGGTCCACAGATTGCCCACCCCTGCAGTCTAAACTATCCTGAGGCGAGGAGACTCAGATTATTTCTTTTGACAATTGATCACTTGCTTCAAAGCATCTTTTACCTCTTTGTTTCTCAAGCTGTAGATTAATGGGTTCAGCATTGGGACCACCAGGGTGTAGAACACAGCTGAGATCTTCTCCTGTTCTACAGAGTACATGAAACTGGGCTGCAAGTGACTTAAGCTTACTGGTCCATAGAACAAAGTCACAGCTGTCATGTGGGAAGCACAGGTGGAGAAGGCTTTGATTCTGCCCTCAGAAGTGCGCATCTTTATGACAGAGGAGAGGATGTAGAGGTAAGAGATTACAATGATCAGGAGTGTGGAAATAGCAACTGTCGCAGAGAAAGTTACCAACAAAAGTTCATTAATATGGATATCAGAGCATGCAACTTTCAACATAGCTGGGGTATCACAAAAGAAGTGGTTGATTATACTAGGGGCACAGAATGACAGTCTCAGCAATCCAGAAGTATGTGTGATGGAATTCAATATCCCCCCAAAGTATGCCCCTGCTACTAAGTAAATGCAGACACTTTTGGACATAATAGCAGTATAGAGCAGGGGATTACATATGGCAATATAACGGTCATATGCCATTGCAGCTAAGAGGAAGCCTTCGGTACTCACAAACACTACAAAGAAGAAATGCTGAGTGATGCATCCCGCATAAGAAATGATCTTAGATTGTGCTAAATTCATCAACAGCCTTGGGGCAAAGATGGAAGAATAGCAGAGATCAACTACAGAAAGATTGCTAAGGAAGAAATACATAGGGGTATGAAGCCGGGGGCTAATCCTGATCAGTACTATCATCCCCATATTCCCAGCCAATGTCAGAATATAGATCAACAGGAATATCACAAAGAGAGGAACTTGAACCTCCAGCCGATCTGTTAGTCCAAGAAGGATGAATTCAGTCGCCATAGTGTAATTGTTTACAGCCATTTAGTTGTGATGACATGATACTTGCACCTGGTTAACACAATGAAAAGAAGAGGGTCATCACTTCTGATAGGTAGCACTGTTGGTAGCACAGTTACCAAGCCACTATAAAGATTTAAAGAGTTATATGTTGTTATATCACATTTAAATGTGAGCTTACCTAATTCACACTTTCGAAAATAATCAGTAAGCCAAAGCACACACATACTTTGGCACTTGCACTTCTCTGAATCTTGCAATGAAGTTTTCCAGTCAAGTGATGTGCAACAAATAAATCCTATACTAGGGTGGTGTGTATAAAAATCCATATATTTGTTAAAGTAACATGCAAAAAAGCATAATAGCAAGGGAAATGGCTTTGTAAAAATGTGTGTGTGTGTGTGTGTGTGTGTGTGTGTGTGTATGGAGGAAATTGCCCAGAAATTGTATTAGGAGAAATAATGAAAATAAGACTTCTCCTTTTAGGGGCTTACCAAATTTTTGTTTGTCAGAGTTACACATTAGGAGACAAACAGAAGGTACTCAACTATTGTCTTCTTCCTCATACTAATTTACAGGAGGAAATAAGCAGGAACTGGATATGGGACAGCCATTTTATCCTGGCTCCCTTTCAGCTGGACTATATGAGTGGAAATTAATCCAAGGGAATGACATATTGGAAGGGCACTTGAAGGGAAGAATTGGGGGTAGGGCACAGAAATAGTTAAGAATCTCTATCTTCTGATTTACCCCTATAAATCCCCCCACCACCACCATTTGCATTATTTCATCAAATTAGGGAACTCACATTTGCTGATGGGTACTTATGTTTTCAGGACATGGGTGGCACTGTGGGTTAAACCACAGAGCCTAGGACTTGCTGATCAGAAGGTCGGTGGTTCGAATCCCCGCGATGGGGTGAGCTCCCTTTGCTCGGTCCCTGCTCCTGCCAACCTAGCAGTTCGAAAGCACGTCAAAGTGCAAGTAGATAAATAGGTACTGCTCCGGCAGGAAGGTAAACGGCGTTTCCGTGTGCTGCTCTGGTTCGCCAGAAGCGGTTTAGTCATGCTTCCACATGACCCGGAAGCTGTTCGCCGGCTCCCTCGGCCAATAAAGCGAGATGAGCACCACAACCCCAGAGTCGGTCACGACTGGACCTAATGGTCAGGGGTCCCTTTACCTTTATCTTTACTTATGTTTTCAGGCCCTTGTAATTCTAACATTACATTCCCATTCAAGGAAAGTATTTCTTAAATGAACAAACTGAATGAATGTTTATTATTACGGCTAAACAGCCAGCATAGTGAAACCAGAAATTCAGAATATTTTTTACATAAACATAAAAAAGGTCAAAATGGAATTTAACAGTCAACATACTAATTGAATATATTTAAAATATGTATCCAAGGAAATGTAAACTCCAATTAAATAGGCAAACAAACTCTGTTCTTACCAGCACCTTTGTTGGATTTGTCAGGTTCAGGCATGAATCACATACATCTTCATTATCAATCAGTTTGCAATGGAAAACGAAACACTGAATGCAATTTGCTTGCTGCTACCTTAAAACATGCAAAGGAAATCTGGAAGTCCCAGCCACAGCCGACACCATCTGCAAATAATAGAGGAAGGCAGTCTACCTTTACCAGGAGGCTGGAATGAGTGCATGGCAGCATCACTGCACAATTTTTACAGGACAGTTGATCCCAGATTCAAAGGTTTATGATGGGAGAGGGATTTATTATTATTATTAATGAAATCCCTGAAGCCACTCTAGTCTCAGAGAATATAATTAAAAATTACACTTGTGGGAGCTCTAAAAAAAGCTCTGTTTTTTAAGTTAATTAAAAACTGAATTGCTGTTTTTCCCCTCTATTTGAATTATTTAATGGACATACCTTTCCTCATAATTTATTTTGTTCATGCCTCAAGTACAAGGAACACCATAATCAATATTTGAGTTAGCCCAGTCTTCAGCATGACATATAAATAATTTTATCAGTTTTATATATGCCATATGGGCAGTGGCGGACTTTGGGCTCTCAAATTCCAGTGATGTCCTGTGCAACATTAAAATTCAGCACCCTCTGCCTCTTGTGCTCCTTTCTACAGCATTGTTGTGGTGCCCAGTGTGCCCAAACTGGTCATGCTAGCAGTTTGAAAGCATGCCAGTGCAAGTAGATAACTAGGTACTGCTTCAGCGGGAAGGTAAACGGTTTTCCCATGCACTCTGGCACTCATCACGGTCCTCCGTGTGCCAGTAGTGGTTTAGTCATACTGGCCACATAACCCGGAAAACTGTCTGTGGACAAACGCTGGCTCCCTCAGCCTGAAAGCAAGATGAGCATCGCAACCCCATAGTCACCTTTGACTGGACTTTACCATCCAGGGGTCCTTTACCTTACTACCATAAAACTGCCTTTGATATGGGGAATGTACAGTTGTACCTCTAGATACGAACGGGATCCGTTCCGGAGCCCCGTTTGCATCTAGAAATAAATGTAAGTAGCGATGGCACATCTGCGCATGTCGCTTTTCGTCGCTTTTGAGCATGCGCGTGACGTCATTTTTAGCGTCTGCACATGTGCAAGCGGCGAAACCCGGAAGTAACGCGCTCCGTTCCTTCTGGGTTGCCGAGGAGTGCAATTCGAACGCGCTCAACTTGAAGCGTATTCAACCCGAGGTATGACTGTATTCCATTGCACTTGAACCAGAATCCAACAATGGCAGAGCTGGATCCTTTCCACCTGTCTGAATTACACAAATGGTGGTGGTGTGTGTACTCCAGTGTCTTGAATCAGACACAGTCTCCACAATACAATTTGACTGGGCATTTTGTACTGTTTTGTATCTAATTGGCCTAAAGGGCTGTAAAGGATAGCATGACGTTTAGGACTGGATAGGACTTTTGCTTCTCTTCTCCTTGCCTGTCATATCTACCATGTCCATGTAAGCATCTCCCATGTATCACTACAAGGGAAATTCTCTCAACACACACAGGGGTATTGCAGTACATTCAGTCATTCAAATCCTGTATGATAGATACATTCTTGGATGGGTTTTCTGTGAACATATGCAACCTCCCACAGGTGTTGCTAAAGACACTGATGTGTGTCAGCATGTAGACCCCCCAATACCACTACATCGCTTGACCAAGACCTGTTGAACATCTAAAGGATTCACTTTAAATGACATTTTCAATTGTGTGCGGTGTTTCATTTTGTTAATTAAGTTGCGCTAGTTTTTGCTGTCTTCTAATCTTTACAACCTTTGACACATTCCTACATGTCTGTAATGGGGAGCTTAACTTTTGTGCTCCTATTCCAACCATAGGGTGTTAGCTGAGGCAGTCAAGTATGCTGCTTTTGTTCTTAGCAAGGACGCGGGTGGTGCTGTGGTCTAAACCACTGAGCCTTTTGGGTTTGCGATTGGAAGGTCGGCAGTTTGAATCCCCGCAGCAGAGTGAGCTCCCGTTGCTCTGTCCCAGCTTCTGTCAACCCAGAAGTTTGAAAGGATGCCAGTGCAAGTAGATAAATAGGTACTTCTGTGGCAGGAAGGTAAACGGTGTTTCCATGTGCTCTGGTTTCTGTCATGGTGTTTCGTTGTGCCAGAAGTGGTTTAGTCATGCTGGCCACATGACCCGGAAAGCTGTCTGTGGACATACACCAGCTCCCTTGGCCTGAAAGTGAGATGAGTGCCGCAACCCCATAGTCACCTTTGACTGGAATTAACCATCCAGGGGTCCTTTACCTTTTACCTTTTTCATTCTTAGCAATGCAGCTGCTACTTTCATGGTCACTCGTTTTGGTCTAGTTTCTGCTCTGAAGTAACCTGACCATGTCAAGTTCCCCAACCACTAAGGGCAGAATCCCATTGTTGATAGCAAATGATCTGCATTTGACTGGTGTGGAAGGACTGTGTCATGCTCCCATACCAAAACACAGTAACGGTGCTTCTTAACCGAGAATAAGGAAGATATCTTTATTCAGGCTAGTAACAGAAGGGGCTCAGCAGCAATCACAGGGCCCAGAAATCATGATTGCAAGATACAACGGTTAGACAAGAGGTACACATTTGAATGGAAGCAATGAAGATGTCCCAACAGTTACCACACTCCTCCCACCACGATTTTAAAGACAGGGCGAGCTCACACACATGACTTTCTTGCTTTACAAGATTTCTGTGAGCACAAACGCAAGCTCCGTTTGGGCTGATGTGTGAGCTCACTGTGTCTTGCCCTCAGACTCTGGATTCACTGCCACCTCTTTCTGCTCAGTCCCTCCTATAGGCTGGCCGAAGTGCTCCCCCTACACCAGTGAAACTCTGTGCTCCACAGGAGGGGCAGTGGAGAGAGCCAGCAGATTTGCTTCTCTCTCCCCCTGATATCTAGAGTTGCAAGAGGAGAACCTCTATCTTCCATCCCCGGGTGGCAGCCTTCAAGGTTCAGCCTCCACCACTTCTTCTCTCTGCTCCTCTTCCATTTGGGACTGCCAAACCATGCTAGATCCTGATGAAACTGAGAGGCCTATGACAGACTGAACAGAGAAGGAAAGCACAGTGTATGCATTTAACATATCCAGGGAATTCTGAAATACACACCTTCTCAATTCCCTCATCTCCTGACAAGACAATTGGCATTTAATTCGTTCTTTGTAGGGTAATGCTGGACCTGAAGTTCCATGTCCCTTGATGTCCATAGACAGGAAGGTTTAAGGTATATGTGGTGGGCTGGAAAAAGATGCAGTTGCTAGGATATTCTGGAAAAAGATGCAGTTGCTAGGATATTCTACTGGTATAGATACCAAAATACATTTGGAAATGTTCCAGTATGTTCAGTTGATATAAGGCCATGCCTTAAGATTTTATTGGCATATAGGTGGCCCAGTCCACCTATACTTGATAACTCTTAAAAGAGATATTTATTGAAATACCACTTTTCTCCGAATCACCTTTCTTAGAGCACATTTTACATCCTTGTTCCTCAGACTGTAGATCAAAGGATTCAACACAGGTATTATCACTGTGTAAAACACAGAGGCTACTTTGTCTGTGTCAAGAAAGTAGCTGGAACTGGGTTTGAAGTACATGAAAAGAATGGTCCCGTGGTATATGGCCACTGCTGTGAGATGGGAGGCACATGTGGAGAAAGCTTTAAGCCTCCCCTCAGCAGAGCGAATCCTGACTACAGCTATAATAATGAATACATAAGAGATTATAATGACCAGCAAGGTGCTCATTTCAAACAGGCTACCAAAAATGAATACCAGCATCTCATTGATGTAGATATCATTACAGGCCAGTTTCAGAAGGGGCGTGAGATCACAAAAAAAGTGATTGATGATATTGGAACCACAGAAGGACAGTCTCAACAAGCCAGCTGTGTGAATCAGAGAGTTCACAATACCCAAGAGGTAGGATCCTGCTATCAGACCTGCACAAAGTTTCTTGGTCATCACAGAAGCATAGAGCAGAGGGTTGCAGATAGCCACATACCGGTCATATGCCATGGCTGCCAGAAGAAAAAACTCAGTAGTGGCAAAGATTGCAAAGAAACAATATTGTGAAATGCAGGCAGCATAAGTGATGCTTTTGTTTTCTACTAAAAAATTCACCAGCATATTAGGTGTGATGGTGGTGGAATAGCAGGCATCTAGGAAGGACAGGCTGCTGAGAAAAAAATACATTGGGGTGTGCAGTTGAGGATCTATGCCAATCAATATAATCATCCCAAGATTCCCCACCAGTGTGGCAATATAGATTATTAAAAAGACCACGAAGAGTGGAGGACACAGCTCCAGATTTTCTGTTAGTCCAAAGAGATTGAAGCTGGTTGCCATGGTGTAATTTTCTTTAGCCATTGGATTCATTCACACTTTCCTGTTAGGAAAAACAAAGCAAGATTTATTTATTAGATATGGGACAGCATAGCCTTTTAACCTCTTTTTGTCTCCTTTTCTCTAGCCTCAGTAGTTAGAGCATTAGTAGAGCATTATTCTTTCTCTTAGACAAGTGTCTCCATAATGGACCTGGATCACTCTCCCTGACTGAACCTCACTTCTATGTCTCCTCACATTTACATAAGTAGATATGTCAAATTTACTTCGAGTCTGAACAATGTTGCCCTTTTCCTAGATCACTCCAGTGACTGTTAGGAACATTCTCTTAAGTTTTCAAAATTGGAACAGTAGAATAAAAGAACCACACATTCTTTCCCCACATCTGGCTGGAACCACCCTCCTAACCACAAGAGAAATGGAAAGTTAATTCATGGCTATAGGTTTATTAATTGTTTGGCTTTTATATTCAATAAAACTACTAATGACATCACAAAACTACTGATGACATCACAAACTACTAATGACACCACAAAACAAATTTATTCATCTTTATTTGGAAAATATGAATCTTGGATGAAATATAACAGACCTTATTCTGGAGGGCACAAATCAGACTATTTCTGGTATATGAGTCTATTTCAGGGAACCTGCCAGCATCACCCAAAGTTAGGAACGTTGTGAGCTGCCATATGAGATGGGTAAACAGAACTGCTATCCATGAGGCTCAAGGCAGCCCTCAAATGACCAGAGCAATTGCTGTTATATGACTGGGGGTGGGGGGCGGATTCATTCTCTGGGACGTGGACCAGATTGCACAACTTAAGACACATGGACCATGAAAACAGAGCTTCTCCTATGTTGTTGTTGCATCTCCCATTTTAGAACTCAAAGGCAGCCAACAAAACCAGGTTTATTGATCCTCTGATGCATCACCACATTTTCCTAGTGAGTTTGATAGGCCCAAAACAGACCTGAGATATTGTAATGATTTTCTTTATGCTTTTCAGACATTTGATAAACAAAGTGAAGAGGCAACCACGAATAAATATTTAGCAAGCTACAAAAAGAGAAAAGTCACTAACGCTATGAGAATTACCTGTAGAAGAAATGGAAGATGTCCAGTTGCTTAAGAAATCATTCCTGAAATGAAGTTGTGCTTTTCTGAACTACTTATGTGTATCATAGAGAGATTTGAGGCAAATTACATGACGTTTTCAAAAATATCTCTAATACCAAAACAACACAATTAAAGTTTCTCCCAGTGGTGTGTTCTCCAAGAAAGGTAATTGATCTCAAAGGTATTTGTGAATATTGTCCCTGTTTGTCAAATGCTTCTTTTACTCCAAAGTAATTTTTGTACTTTTCATGCTTCTGCTTTGCAGTTCTAACCATGTGTTTATGCTCAGCAGCACTGTTTGCAGCAGATGTCCCACCCACCCAACTTGCATGTTTTGCCCCTGCCCAAAGGTAAGCAGGAAATACATGTGTATGGCCTTGCTGTGGAGTTACTCGGTCACCATATTTGGGGACAAGGAGGAAAAAGCCTACAGAATTTGCCTACAGACAAACTGGGCTGGTTTGGAGGTTTTGCTTACCTCACAACAAATGTGAGGTAAACTTGCTGGTGGATAAAGGCATTGAGCTGAATCCTTAATCTAAACAGAGGGGGTGGAAATAAGCCCAATTCCCTTCTTATCAATCAAGAAGGTTCACAAACCTGCAGGGATGCCATTTAGCCCCATTGAAACAAAATTAATATAGCAGAATTTCCTGTAATTCCTGTCTCCATAATGGAGGTGGAAGTACAGCCTTAAAGTAGGAAGCACAGGAATATAAGATGGTGATGTACTCAAACCACTGGCTCTTCTAACTCAGTATTGTCTACACCTACTGGCAGTAGCTCCATAGGGTTTCAAGCAGGAGTCTCTGAAACCCTCCCTCAAGATGCTGAGGATTAAACCTGGGACCTTCTGGAAGCAAAACAGATGCTCTGCCACTGAGCAGTGGCTTAATAATATTCACCCCTGGAAACAGAGCTAGAATATATCCATGAAAAACGTACATCAGTACAACTTATGCTAGCTTTCCATGCTTAGGATTGCTCCCTAAACCACCCTTTTCAGTGGAAACACATCCCAATATCAATTCCCAGTGAAATAATGCCATATAACTGATGGGATTGTTTATTTTATTGGACCAAAAATGGGCATATTCTTGTCCCTGCCCCTGGTTTTATGCACCATGATTCTATGCATGTTTAATTGGAAATAAGTACCATTAGATTCAATAGTCCTTATTATCAAATAAGTGTGTATATGATTGCAGCCATACTACCCAGTCCTAGTATTTTCTGGTAAGTGTGCACAGAATGTTATATTTGTTCAGTGGAATTCCTGATCTGCACCTTGTGTAGAAGTAAATGAGAGTTCAACCCCAAGAATGTGGTTTAATGTTTTACTGTGGAACAGTTTTAAATGCTAGTCAGGTATAAAAATTACATGAACTGAATAGTAAAGTAGCACAACTGCAAACAAGCAATGTGGTTCAGTTCTTTATGTTGTTCAGTAAACTTTCCTCTCTCAAGTCCCATCTTTGACTTCCGAAGTTTCATTTCCTGCTGTAAGAGTTGCAGTTCTGATTTCTAGGAGATGAGTCATCAGGTAGTTTAGCTCCTTGAAATCGAAAAACACCAACCTTCCGCTTTCACCCAGAGTGGAACCTCTCGTTTAAGGTAAATGTCTCTTTATAGCATTCCAAACACAATGTGTTCATACACAACATTTTATGTATATGAAACTTACAACTTTAACACAGAAGAGGACTGCAGTCTTGCCCTAAATTCCTAATGAGTGAAGAGGTCATAATGTTTTACGCTCAAGTTGAAGTCACATTCATGTTCATATTGGAAAATACAACTCCTACTGGCTTGCACTCTGCTCAGTCCAATATGCTCTGAGATGTCTGGCTTCTAATCACCCTTCAATATGTGTGCAAATATTCCTGTCTAAAATTCAAGGAAACAGTAGTTTTATTCCTATCATCCTAAAGCAAGCATGTCTGGAAGTTTCACATCAAAGAAGATATTTGGGTGCAAGTGTAGATAATGAACATTTTGCAAATGTGATATGAAGAAATAGCTCAGAAAAATATCTGAGGGAGGATAAACCCAGTTTCATTGGTGCTAAATAAATACATTTGGTATTATTGTGAACTTATTTTCACTCTTTCTAAAATCATTTCATTCTTCTACCAGTCTTATCACACAAAAGTGAAATTTAAGCAAAAAGATCAAACACTGAAATGCCACTAAACTATGTTTTAATAATCATCATTAGCATATTATTAATTACTATCATTATATTAGTCACCTAATGCAGGAAAGGTAACTTATAGAATAAAAATGCAGAGTTAAAACCATCAACCATCAATTCACTAACAAAAAAATAACCTCAGTAATTACAGCAACACCAGCAACAGTACCTTAGTCATATGTGGGCCACAACAAGCCTGTCACAATTAACCAAATGCCTGGGGAAAAGAAGATGGTCCTAACTTTTTGCCAAAAAGGCATTAAAATCAGTGGGAGATTTTTCACTGGGGCCACAACTGAAAAAAGAAAAAAACCCTTCTCTTTCTTTACATGTGGTATTGATGGACAGTCCATATGTATGTAGGGGAGCAGGGCTGTGCCTGCTGCCCTGCCAATTTCTATATGCATTGCACACAAGCCTATTCATCTACACACTTTTTATCTGTTTTATTTAACTTAATTTTGGAACCATTTGTTATGAAACATCTCAAAGTGACGTAACAATAAAAACAACAAAAGTAAAACTATATATGAAACAATATCATACATTAAAACAAGTTCAAATCCAATAAAGGCAGAGACTAGAATTAAAATCTCCACTGAAAAGGATTGTTGATGACATGTACACTTCCCACCCAATTACGAACCATTTGCAGGGCATGGATTTGTACATAAGGAGGTACACTCTGTCTGTGTGACATGCTGAACTTGTGCAGAATGAAGAGGAGGAGACCCTATGGGTGAGATCCTGTGACATCTTTCTGTACATCAGTGGCATGTAGATGCACAGTGTGGACTGAATTGGATTTATCCTTTAAGCTCATAGGTAAACATTGTGCAAAGTTGTCTGCTGTCAGCTCCACTGTAAATGGGTTTACAAAATGGGCATCATGCATCAGAGAAGGTTAGATGTGGTGCTGATCAGTTCCATTCTTCTATAACAGAAAATAGATTTGCTTGTGTTTCTTTCTTCATTAATGTAATAATAGTCTTCTCTGTGCCACTCTCCTCAGGGCATCCTTAACCTCCTTGTTTCTCAGGCTATAGATAAGGGAATTGAGCATGGGAATGACCACAGTATAGAAGACTGAAGCCACTTTGTCTGTACCCAGGGAGTAACTAGATCTAGGTCGGAAATACATGAAGAGAACTGTGCCATGGAAGACTGTGACTATCGTGAGGTGGGATGTGCAAGTGGAGAAGGCTTTTTTCTTTCCCTCAGCAGACCTTATCCTTAGCACAGTAATGGCAATGAAAACATAGGAAATAATGATTGTGACAATGCTGCTCATTTCAGCAAAGGTGCCCAATACGAAAACACATAGTTCATTGATGTAAGTGTTTGTGGAAGAAAGTTCCAGCAAAGCAGTGATATCAAAGAAGAAATGGTTGATGACGTTGGAGTCACATAAAGACAATCTGAGCAAGTAACTGTTGTGTGCTGAAGAGGTCATGAAACCCATATGAATGTTACTGTCAACAACTGTACACACCTTTTTGGGGGAATGATAACTGCATAGAGCAATGGGTTGCAGACGGTGACGTAACGGTCATATGCCATCACAGCAAGCAGGAGGCACTCTGAGGTTGCCAAAAAGATGAAAGCGTAGTATTGAAGAACGCAACCTACATAGGTAATGGTGGCTTTTCTTACTAAGAGGTCCGCCAACAGCTTTGGAGTGATAACTGTTGAATAAAAGCTGTCAACTATGGACAAGCTCTGGAGGAAGGAGTACATGGGAGTCTGGAGGTGGACATCAGCATGGATCAAGGCTACCATCCTGAGATTCCCCACCTGGGTGACCAGGTAAATCATTAGGAACAGCTCAAATAAGGTGATCTGCACCTCCCTGGAAGCTGTCAGTCCCGAGAAAACAAATTCAGGGATAGATGTAGTGTAATTCATGTTCACCATTCATTCAGTTCCAAGAGTTACTGCACCAGAATAAAAAGGGTAAAATTTAAACCAGGATAACACAGAGAGCAATTCTTGTAGTCTTCCCCTTGGTTCACCACTGTAAGCACAAAGTGCTGGACTAGATGGGTCATTGGCCTCATCCAACATGGCTCTTTTATGTTCTTCTGAAAATAGATGTATTGTTATATGTCTGTGTTCTGATATCCATGCACATATGTAGCAGAATCCAATGCAACCAATCACCTTTTAATGGTCAATGCTGTCTGTTGCTGAAAGCAGCAAAGCAAGTTGCTAGACTGCTTCTGTGTGCCATCTGCCCTCTACTCTTACCCTGTGTGACAGTTTACCAGGACCAAGAAAGATTTTTGCTCTTGGCCGCAAGAGTCCTGTCAGTACAATGAGTGCAAATGAACAGTCTTTCTCATATACATAGACCCATGGATTGGAGACCATGACTTATTATTCTTTGCATTGCTATCTCCCCACTCTGAGGAATTCTTGAACTATTTTAATATATGACTTCAGAAAGAAATGATAGGTGATGATAGATAGATAGATGATAGATAGATATAGATAGATAGATGATAGATAGATGATAGATAGATTAGATAGATAGATAGATAGATAGATAGATGATAGATAGATAGATAGATAGATGATAGATAGATAGATAGATAGATAGATAGATGATAGATAGATGATAGATAAATGACTGACAGACAGATATAGATATCACATATGATTATATCCTGATTTCTTTTCTGGCAACCTGAAATCCATTTGGATGCATAACCATGCTTACGGGATGGGATTTTTTTCTTGATTCATGGAATCACAGAATTGGGTGGAAGATCTAGGTTTTTGTGTGTAGCATGCTATTGCTGTGGGAGAGAATGCACTGCAGAGCTGTTCTGGGTTCATTATAATGCCTTTCACCACTTGGGAGCAGCATTAATCACATAAAGATGAGCATTCTTGGGGAACAGCAGAGAATTATGTGACACCTTAGTGGTGCCACAAGACATCTCCCTATCCACCCTCTGCAGCTGATGAGCATGTTCACTCCTCTAGAATGTAAACGTCTTGCAATGTTGTGTAAACATTTCTCATTTATTGCTTCTTAATTAGTTACAGTTTACAAACTGAAAATCTCAAACTTGCTTCAAGAATTCTTCCTGGTGATGGAACACACCATACAACAAACATGCTTGATGCTTGGAATACAAGATTTCCTGCTGCAGTAGGTTGTCCATTTAGCTCCCAATGTCACCCATCAATGAACTAAGTCAAATTAATGGGGTGGGGCAAATTTTTCAGCTTGAAGGCCACACTCACCTTAGGGCAATTTTCTGGGGGGCCACATGCAAGCGGTGGGAGGGGAAATGCCCTTAGGCTTCTGATTTTATTAAAATGTTAAACTAGCATTTTAGCCACCTTCTCTGATTGACTTTTTTAGTGTCTTTGTGTGCTGGCATTTTTAGTTTCACTTTGAGGCCCCCAGGATTCCACCCCCCCTTGAAATAACTTCTTTTTAGTAATTGGAGACATATCCAAATGCTTCATACTCAAAATAGACTCATTGAAATAAATGGTTTTTAGTTGCTATTATGAGTTTTGGGAGGTGAGATCCTCCCCCCAATAACCTCTACATTCAGTGAAGGGTTAGAAATTCATGAGCAAACTCATAAATTCATGAATTTAGCAAGGGTTGGAAATAATACTAGCTAGCTTCCTCATGAGGCTCACTGTGTGTGGGTCATTGAGGAAACAAAAGGCTGATAAAGGCCTGCTTTGTTTGATAATGGCAAGGCATTGGCAAAACATCAGACTCTCTGCCCAGTAGCTTTTAAGGTTGGTAGGGTAACCATTGGCCTGATGTAAGCAATAGCAAAAAAGAAGAAGCAAGCCTTTTGCAGTGGACTTGAGAAACAGAGGTTGCCATGGTTGGGGCAACAGAGGCTGGGGATGCTGGAAGCGGAAGGTTTGTTTTCTGCAGGTACCACTAGGAAACAGGAGGAGGAAGACATGGCAGAACTTCATGTTAGGACTGAAGGGCAGTCGCCATGCTGGCTGGCTGGAGCAGGCTGTTACAGACAGACACAGCTTTGGTGCTTAGGATGCCTCTGAATCCAATGCTGCTCTGTTGGAAAGGACAAGCCCCTCTAGAGATGCAAATGCTGTGAGCTCTCCATAAAACTCAGGTGTAAATATGTGTGTAAAAACCGTACTTCATAAAGACCCTAGCCTCTGTTGTGCCTCATTTCCTCCAAAGAAACACAAACCCTGGTGAAGTGTCAAGAACCCTGGAATCTCTTGCTACTGCTCAACAGAGGTTGGGGTGGCTTGATTCAATAATTCCACTCTGAATACAACTAATGTTGGAGACAACATTTGGGTTTTCTGAAAGGGGTGGGGAACCTCCAGCCCACAAGTCTTTATACTTTGATCATGTAAACCACCCTGTGATCTTTGGATGAAGGGTGCTATAAAAATTTAATTAATAATAGTAATAAGTCAAGTGCAGAGCCAATTTACAATGGTCCCAGGGTATGATCGGGAAAGCACATGGAGCCATTTGGTAAAGCTGAGCACGTCTGGATCTGGTCAGTACCTGGACAGGTGACCTCTGCAAACCGCATTTATGCCAAATACAAATGTAAGAAAATAGTCACAAATAACTGAATAAAATGCAAAGTAAATGGGATGTCATTGGTAGGACTGTTGGGGCTTTTGGCTGGCTAGAATGACTCCTCAAACTCTCATTATGCCGATTGCTTGCCTGAAAGAAAGATGGAGAGGTGTATGGCTAGGTGTGTAGAAGTTTACTACACAGAGTGAAGAATCACATTCACTGCTCTGCGCACTTTTGCCTCTGTTTCTACCCACCACAGGCATTTGGCTCCCAGAAGCTTGTCAGTGAGGGAATGT
The DNA here is from genome assembly GCF_965153285.1 of Podarcis tiliguerta. Classification (NCBI taxonomy): domain Eukaryota; kingdom Metazoa; phylum Chordata; class Lepidosauria; order Squamata; family Lacertidae; genus Podarcis; species Podarcis tiliguerta. Next base: position 54,478,169 of record NC_139534.1, read on the forward strand.
GGCCTTCAGATTGAAAAAGGATTTCCCATCCCTGTTCTACGTGAGCAGGAATTCTGAATACACAGGTAAGGCAATAAGTTTCAAGAGACCATTGTGATGAATATAAGATCTGGACCCCAGCATGCAACACTGAACGACCTATTCAAAGGGACCTTATATGGTGTCTCTCTCCCTCTCGCCAACCAACTTGACAACCAAAATGGCAGGTATTATTTCCCTTTTAACAAAATGAGGTGCTCAGGTTGTTCCATCAAAATGGGTTCTTTACTCATCTTCATGTCAGGCAACAAACCTCTGTGCTTTTAAAGAAAGTACTGTGTTTTTGTTTTTTGCAGTTTGCTAAGTTTTCCTATCAAATGTTAGTCAAAATACTATGAACTTTACTTAACTTTTCAAGGCCACTTTTCTGCATGTCATTAATCTACCCCCCAGGAGATGCAAAGGGCATTTTAATTTTCCCAGCAGGTCTTGTCTTGAAAGACAGAGATATGAGTTTATCTCTCTATCAAAGCAGCATTATGTTGGATGGAAGGAAACCATCAACTCTGTCTTACATATCCTCTGGAACAGAGAATGGCTGTCATCCTTCTTATCTAACAGGTATGACCATTTCTCCAATGTAAAGGGGAAAAAGGGCTGGTGATGAGATGTTCAGAGAAATTAGAAGCTTTGAGTGAAGCACGTGTGCCAAAGTGTGAGAAAGTGATGAGAAAGATATTCTCCTTTGGAATATTTCAAAACAGTACTGTTGCTTTCTTAAAGTATCTTTTGAAGCTCTTGTACTAACGCAAAATATAATTTCAATAAGACTGAAGGCTTGATTGGTAGATATATAAACTAAAGTTTGTTAGTTGATTGAGTGAAGGTTGGTAACTCGAATTAGCAAGAGCCAAATGTGGCAGAGGAGCCAAGAGGTTATTAGGGGGGCTAAATTAGTTGCTACGAGTTTCTATAAAAGGGAATCAATAAAAGTTAAGGAAAACTTTTTATTCTTACATTAAATTCAAGTTACATTGCACTTTAAAAGAATATATGAAAAGGAACCTATGTTTCTTGTAAAATCACTATGGGATGTTTTATGGGAAGCAATGCATAAACAAAATGTTACAGAGGCTTGACTGACCTCACTCAGAAGCCATGCATTTACTGTCATTGGTCCTATGCTGTAAAACAGGGACATCCAACTCACAATAGACTGCAATCTGCTCACAGTATACAAAAACTGGCAGTGATCTACCCATTGTTGTTGAGCTTTTTTGGGAAAGGCAAAATTGTTTTAGGAAGCCAAAATTGTTTTCCCCCCTTTGGGTGGTCAGGGGGAGGAGCTCACTGAGGGGCCCAAGATCTACCAGCATCTACCAGGAACACCCCACGATCTACCAGTGGATCATGATCTACCTGTTGGACATGTCTGCTGTAAAACACTCCCCAACAGAGATTGGGCAGGCATCCTCCCTTTTGGCTTTTCAGATGTCTCTTAAAGACCTTTCTATGGCCTTTGCAGTTGTTTAGAATTTTATTGAGTAACCAATCATAATAATTGTAATAATTGCTCTGTATTACCTTTAATGGTTTTTATGTTTTTATATTGCACTGTACTGCCCTGATATTTTATGAGATGGTGGTATATAAATACATCAATTAATAAATAAGTGTAAGAATAAGAATAAAGAATAATGAGGTATGGTTAACATTACATCATTATTTTAATGAAACTGACTAATTGGTTAAAGAGCTAAAATTATATTAAATTCATTGATAATCCTTTATTAAAATTATGCTTACCTATATTTAAAATTAAATAAAAGGCAGACAAGGTTTTAAAAAAGCATGTAGGCACCCTTTAATCATGATTATCATGCCTCCCCCCCCCCCCGCTCTGTCATTGCTATACATTTATATATTGTGATAGTATTATATGCCCTAATGTTGAAGTAGTGAGTGCCTCATCATTTACCATATACGGTAGCACTTTTAATTTGCACAGTGTTTCATAATCTTAGAATGAGCACAGACACTTTATGGAATAGATTACTGTTCCCACTTTTCAGAGGCAGTGTGTTTTCCAGTGCCAAAAGATGGAGCATGAGTCTCTTAATCTCAGGGCTGCAGGCTTGAGAGCCACATTGGGCAAAAGATTCCTACATTGCAAGGGGTTGGACTAGATGACCCTCGTGGTCCCTTCCAACTCGACAGTTCTATGTTGCTATGATGCAAGTTCTCCAGGCCATAGTTCCAACCCGATCCGACAGGTTTGGTGTGAATTACTATGAGAGCATTGCATGGGTTAGTTATCCCTAGACCCTGCACTTTCTCTCTGTAAGCTGCTATGTGAAGTAAAAATGCTAATCTGCATTCTTAGTAGACACTGAAGGATATGTGCCTCCTGTTACTGAATTCATGCTCCCCACAGTGCAGATGGCAATGGAAGCAAAAGCCCGCCACAGGGCAGAAACTAGCATGGAAAGGGCCAGAGGGAGCACCTTAGTCATATTATTGTCTCTGATAATACTTGAAGCATTATCCCCAAGTTTCTTCAGATGCTGAAGTGCTAAATCATTTTGCTCAAGCTTTTAAATATATACACCCACCCATATGCCTGGAGCCCGTTATGACTGAATTCCCATTTTTATAATATTCTTTTACTGGTTCTATGCTGTAGCTTTGTTTTTATGTATTCACTGTTTTATTGTATTTTGAAATAATAGGCAGCTCAGAAATGTTTTCAAACAAACAAACAAATAAGATTTTATACCCCCTTTCCACTGAAGTACACAAGGCAGCGTACCTAAAATCAGCACAGTACCAAAATACAACCCAAATTTTCCCTATGTACCCCTCAGCTAAGTTAGTGAAACTCTTCACAACGAACTCCTCACAGAAACTCCTCACAATGAAGCTGATTTACCTTCAAGTTTTTACACAGTGGCTGGATATGGGGGTCGTCCCTTATGAAGTAGTCTCTGTAGCTACGGTGGAGCAGGTGAACAGGGAATCAAACAGAAACGGCTCTCTCGATTGGTTAACCTGGATTTTTTTAAAAAAGGTGAACTTGTGTATACATTCTTGGACTGTTACATGTACAAAACGCTAAAACTTTCTCTTTCTTGCAGATACCCCCCCAAATTTGTCACCCCTCCTTACATTTTTCTAGTGATAGCCATCATCTCATGGAAGTAAGTACTGTACTCACTACCATTATGATTTGTTTTATCATCATGATTTGCTAGCAGCTTTGGGGGGCAGAGAGGGATTATTTAAGAAACCAGAAAACAGCTCAGCCTGCAATCCTAACCCTGCTTACTTTGGAGTGAGCCCCACTGAATTAAGTAGGACTTCCTTTTAAATATACATGGTTAAGGTTGTGCTGTAAACAAGCTCTCTTGTTCTGAGTTTTATATAAAAAATAAAGTATTATATGTGCATAATTGTTCTTATATACTGAGAGAAAGATAGAGCAAAGAAGGAAGCAGGGAAGTACCATAGTATTAAAAATACTTTAAATGCACACATATATACAATGGTACCTCGGGTTACAGACGCTTCAGGTTACAGACTCTGCTAACCCAGAAATAGTACCTCGGGTTAAGAACTTTGCTTCAGGATGAGAACAGAAATTGTGTAGTGGCGGCACAGCAGCAGCAGGAGGCCCGATTAGCTAAAGTGGTGCCTCAGGTTAAGAACAGTTTCAGGTTAAGAACGGACCTCCAGAACGAATTAAGTTCTTAACCCGAGGTACCACTGTACACACACACCTCTGTCCCCATTAGTTTTTCACTAATTAAACATTTGTATAAGCTACTGTTTTATTGTTTTAAAGCTGTGACTGTGTAAATATCTTCCTGCTGGTTTATAGTTTAATGCAGAGGTGGATAACTGGTCGGCCCCATAGGTTGCTGGCCTCCTAACGCTCATCAACCCCAGTCAGTCAGTTGTCAGGCATGATGGGAGTTGTAGTACAGCAGCACCTGGAGGACCACAACTTCCCCAAGTCTATTCGACTGACTGGTGTTCTTTATTCTGAAAGTTTTATTCTGTTTTAATACAAGTTTTAAAACTAATATATTGCATTATGAAGCATTGCATTGTTGTGTTTTATAGTTATATTCCTGTTCACCATCTTGAGTGCAAGTAATGCAGAAAGGTTGTGTGTGTGTGTGTGTGTGTATCATAGGACATTAATGGCAGACATTGCTGTTACATGTGGCACATCGCCCTTTTGCCTTCAGCAAGCAGGTTTTTCAGGATTTGTACTGTAAAGCTACTGATTCTCAATTTATTCACATCTCCAAACACTATATGCACAACTTGAATATATTCATATTATGCCAAATAGAGCCACTCATTTTTATTACCTGTATGACAACACTTGTGAAGGTTTTCAGTTGTATAAATGGTGATTATACAAAGCAGCGTTTCAGAATGGATGGGTTGTTAAGCACATTCACCTTCTCTTTCAGATACAGGTAACAGACAAAATCTGAGGGGAAACCTGCTCTTTGAGCAACTTCTCTGCCGTCTCCCTACTCAGATTGGCAAGTGCTGCTTCTGCATATATGAATATGAAAACAGAAGCAATGGTCAAGGGGAATCAGACAACAGTGACTGAGTTCATTCTCCTTGGTTTCACAGATCATCAAGAGACACAGGTAGTCCTCTTTGTGCTCTTCCTGGCCATCTATGTGGCCACCCTGGTGGGGAACATCGGCATCATGACGTTAATCTGGATCAGTCCCTCTCTGCACAGTCCGATGTACTTTTTTCTCAACAATCTGGCCTTCCTAGACCTCAGTTACTCCTCTGCCATTACTCCCAAGATGCTGGCCAGTTTCTTAACAGGAAGGAAAACCATTTCGCTTGCAGGATGCATTGCGCAAATGTATCTGTTTGCTTCCTTTGCAGATGCGGAATGCCTCCTGCTGGCTGCCATGGCGTACGACCGCTACATGGCCATTTGTAACCCGCTGCTTTATCCGGTTCTCATGTCACGCAAGGTTTGTGTCTGGCTAGTAGCTGGCTCCTATCTCACAGGCGGCATGAGCTCATTTATGCACACTTACTTTACATTCCGCCTCTCCTTCTGCAATTCCAATGTCATCAATCATTTCTTCTGTGACATCCCTCCTCTGTTGGCCCTCTCCTGCTCCAACACCCACTTCAATGAAATCCTGCTCTTTGCCCTTTGTGGATTCATCCAAACGAGCACTTTCGTGTTCATCCTTATTTCTTACGCCTGCATCCTTTGCACCATCCTAAGGATCCACTCAGCAGAAGGCCGCCACAAAGCCTTTTCCACCTGCACGTCCCACTTGACAGCTGTCACTTTGTACTATGGTACTCTTCTCTTCACATACTTGCGCCCAAGCTCCAGCTATACTCTGGACACAGACAAAATAATCTCAGTGTTTTATACTGTGATTTTCCCCATGTTGAACCCATTGATCTACAGCTTGAGAAATGAAGAGGTGAAGGATACCCTCAGCAAAATATTGCAAAGGAAAGTGATGGTACTCAGAGGTCGATAGCAAGATTTCCATAAGCATAAGCACCACCACTTGCCATACAGATTTGAATCTATGGATCCACAACAACAGAATGCTACACCCTTTACAGTACTTGTGGTTGTATTATATTTAAGGTTGCCACACATCTGGAATTTCCCGGGCATATCTGGAATATTGCATTTGGAAGCAGTGTCTGGGTAGGAATCGCAAAAATATTTGGGAAAATCCAGACGTATGGCAACCCATGTCAGCAATATTGTTTTTGGCTATTTCCCTTAAAAATAACTCAAAAAAATTCAAAAGGGTTTGCCCAACAAAGAGGTGATGAAGACATTTTCAAATAGATACACTGTGAGTCATATGATTTGTGGATCACGGTCATAAAGTTTCTCTCAGTTATGAAAACACTGTAAGTGCTCTGGATAAGAGTTCCTATAAACAATTTATTGGGACAGTATAAAATAGTATTTTCACTGAAGCTTTATTCAGAAATTGCTCTCTTCATGCTCAGAAGCATCTTACTGAAAACACAGTGCTGGAATAGATGGACCTGTGGTTTGTACTGTCAGTGATCACCTTCTAGACCTGGAGACACATTTCTAATCATTTTCTGAATTGCCATGAGTGCATCATGATTATATGTCACACACAGTTAGGAATGGGCCTAATGTTTCCCAGTGGACAATTCAGTGTAAAAGGGGGTGTTTCAGGGGTTGAGAGATCCCCATATGAATATATTTAGGGTAGGCCCTTATGTATCATCAAAGAGGTGGACAAAAGAGGGCACATATTTGCATAAAATTAGCATCAGGAATGTGACCTGTGTGCCTGCTCAATCTGTTGTGGTTCAGGTGTTGTTGATGAGGAATTTCAAGGCTTCCTCATCCTCTCCCTCCTTGTGGTTCTTTAAGCTGGACTCAACAGCTTTAAACAGTGGACTGTCCCCTGTAAAAGTAGGACACACAACCACCCTAGTCATATTTGGCACCCCCAACAGGTGTTACTTGGGCATTATTTTTGTTCCCCTTTAAAATTTCCCTTTGCGATCCTAGTAATGGTGATGTTGCTGCCCAGCCAATCAGATTTGGTTATTTGAGGGCAAGCACAGCTAATGAAGAGCAAGTAAAGGTCTGAATTAGTTTGCTTTGCTTTTGGTGACATCGTCACATCGCCAGATCAGAGTGGCATTGGCGCTGTTACTGGTGGGAGATGGGCCCTTTGATGAAAAGCGCCACAGTAAAGCTGCAGCCATTTTCAGTAGCAGTTCCCACCAGTTATAGTGTTGCCATTGGAATAGGGCCAGTGAGCTAAGGACTGCCTCCTCAGTGAGTGAGGCCTGCCTAAATTGCTGGGACTTCTCTCTGTAATGGCCTCAGGAGAGAAGGGGCCCTGATCACAAACGGTGAGTGGGATTTTTCCCAGGGGAGGAAACCACATACACCCCCATTATAACCCAGCCTTAAGGTAAAGGTAAAGGTCCAGTCGTGACCGACTCTAGGGTTGCGGCACTCATCTCGCTTTATTGGCCGAGGGACCCGGTGTACAGCTTCCGGATCATGTGGCGAGCATGACTAAGCCGCTTCTGGCAAACCAGAGCAGCGCACGGAAACGCCGTTTACCTTCCTGCCGAAGCAGTACCTACTTATTTACTTGCACTTTGACATGCTTTCGAAATGCTAGGTTGGCAGGAGCTGGGACCAAGCAACGGGAGCTCACCCTGTTGCGGGGATTCGAACCGCCAACCTTCTGATCGGCAAGTCCTAGACTCTGTGGTTTAACCCACAGCGCCACCCATGCCCCTAACCCAGCCTGTCCTTTTCTGTGAGCACTCACAAGCACCCTTCACATAATTTATTAACCCAGCCTTAGATAATAAATTATTTGAAGGGTGGTTGTGAGTGGTCACAGAAAAGGACAAGAAGCCCAATTTCATTTGTGTTTCAGTGACTGAGCCTGGTCTTCACTAATCTTCACCTGCTGTGTGTGTGTAATTCCCCCCCCCCCCAAAGGATACCGTGTGCATCTCCAGACATGCAGTGAACATGTACCTGGAAGCATAGGTGCCAACTCTCTGGAGCCCTGGGTGCCTGAGCACCCACAAGATTCCCCATGAAGGGGTCGGGCACCCACAAATTTCAGTGCCAGGGGCATGTATACTGCATGGCACCCACAGCCCCGGGGACCCATGGTCGCGAGGCCAAGCTGGCACTCCTGCCTAGAAGCCATAGTTATTCTTTCATTCTAGCATGTATTTATGGAAATGGACATCTGTACTTGACATTGTATGATTTGCCATAGTAAACACCAGCAGATCTGTTCTGCAACCAAAAGCATGAATTGGCCCTTTCATGTTGTATTCCTGTGCACAAGGAGTAGGGAAGCGGGAGAAATTAAATTAAAGGGGAATCTAACTAACCTGCACTTTCTGAAACAACACAAGGACTAAAACACAGACATCCTTCAGAATTTACACTTCTGAAAATTTTGCAATGCAGTTCCCCAGGCAAGTAATCTCTCTCTCTCTCTCTCTCTCTCTCTCTCTGTGTGTGTGTGTGTGTGTGGCGAGGTATGACACTGCATATATTGGTGAAAAGCATACAAACATGCATTATATTAAGGGAAATTGCTTTGCAACTATGTGTGTATTCGAATAAATTCACACTAAAATGCTGGTGAATTTTCATGAGGACTTTAAAAACTAATTCACATTAAAAAACAACAACATTCTGCATCAATTTGTAAGTGTGGAGAAATGAACTCTAGATTGGAAAAATGAGAAACTGAAACCAGCAAATTTGCCCATCATCACATGGGTGTAAGCTCAGTTGGAAACTGGGGGGCTGACCCATGAGGAAACATGTATAGAATTGTTCTCTCAGTGAAGCAATGCTGTTTTTTTGCTGTTGATGTTCAGGCTTACTGGTTGAATTGGTTCATTTTTGTCACCCAGTTTTCTGCCAATTTCTATCTCATGCTTCAACTTACTCATTGGGAAGAGAGAGGGAAAGATGGCACCAAGAAGCAATGAAGAAACACTCCTTTTCTCTTGAATCAGTACTGTTCTGTACTAGGGGATCCTCAGATTCCACTTCTTTGTCACATTACACCAGCCATTTAACAAACACGAATCAAATTTCATGCCAAAAAGACAAGAAAGAAGGAGGATGAAAAGAATAATGGAGGATGTGGGGGAAAGAGTCAAGTAATTCTTTCCCTATTAAATATGCAGGAATATGGTACAGGATGAATATGTTTTAAAATGTTTCCACATTTATGTAATGTGGTTTCAAGGTTGGGGGTGCTTCCTTCTCCCTGTTCAGAACCCCTCCCCCTGCAGTGTCAGATGAGCAAATATATCACTGAGAAAATGACATTCACCCATTCAGACTAGGAATCATGGAAAGATGCTATATATCCTGAGTCAGACAATTGGTCAGTCTAGCACAATATTTTTTAGAAGAAGAAGAAGATTTTGGATTTGATATCCCGCCTTTCACTCCCTTTAAGGAGTCTCAAAGCGGCTAACATTCTCCTTTCCCTTCCTCCCCCACAACAAACACTCTGTGAGGTGAGTGGGGCTGAGAGACTTCAGAGAAGTGTGACCGGCCCAAGGTCACCCAGCAGCTGCATGTGGAGGAGCGGAGACGCGAACCAGGTTACCCAGATTACGTGACTATATTCTCCTGGACCACTCCTTTACAAGTCTATCTATACACAAAGTAGACAACAAATAGACTAAGAAGAGCTTGTGTCCCCTTTTCTCTGCATTTCATCACTAACAGCAGCACACATTTCTCTCCAATGTTCTCTTCAAGGCGTCCTTCACCTCTTTGTTCCTCAGGCAGTAGATCAAGGGGTTCACCATGGGAAACACCACTGTGTAAAACACTGAGATTATTTTGTCTGTGTCCATGGCATAGCTGGAACTAGGACGTAGATACATGAATAAGAGGGTGCCATAGAAAAGGGCAACAGCTGTCAAATGGGAGGTGCATGTGGAAAAGGCTTTGTGGCGGCCATCGGTTGAGGGGATCCTCAAGATGGTGCACAGGATGCAGGCATAAGAGATGATGATGAGCACAAATGTGCTCATTTGGATGAATCCACACAGGGCAAAGAGTAGGATTTCATTGAAGTGGGTGCTGGAGCAGGAGAGGGCCAACAGAGGAGGGATGTCACAGAAGAAATGGTTGATGACGTTGGAACCGCAGAAGGAGAGATGGAAGGTAAGACAAGTGTGCACCAGTGAGGTCATGCTGCCTGTGAGATAGGAGCCAACTACCAGACATATGCACACTTTGCGTGACATGAAAAGTGGATAGAGTAGTGGGTTACAAATGGCCATGTAGCGGTCGTATGCCATGGCAGCCAGCAGGAGGCATTCTGCATCTGCAAAGGCAGCAAACAGAAACATTTGCACAATGCATCCTGTGAATGAAATGCTCTTCCTCTCTGTTATGAAGTTGGCCAGCATCTTGGGGGTAATGGTGGAGGAATAACTGAGGTCCAGGAAGGCCAGATTGTTTAGGAAAAAGTACATAGGACTGTGCAGAGAGGGACTGATCCAGATTAATGTGATGATGCCAAAGTTCCCCACCAAAGTGGCCAGAAAGATGGCCAGGAAGAGCACAAAGAGAATGGTCTTGATCTCCTGACGATCTGTGAAACCAAGGAGAATGAACTCCGTCACTGCCGTGAAATTCCCCTTGGCCATTTCCTCCCGTTTTTGTTTCATTGCATCTGGATCTAAGGTAGGTGAATCAAGAAGAAGAATGAGCTGTGGGGACAATGAAATGGTTTGACGCCTTCACCCCGGTATGGCTCCCCTTTATCACATACACAGCCCAACAGGACAAGGACAATAATCCACCAACAGCATACAAATCAATATGGCTAACCTGATCCAAAACACCCACCCACCTCACTCACACACGAAAACAAAGATCACCACAGCCAATCGCAAGCAAACAATCACACCCTAGGCCAACCCCAACCTCTCTCACTATCAAAGGAACACAAGTGAACAACACAAGCAACGCTGACACCAAACTCTACATACATTAAACATAATAGAAACACCGCCACCCGACCCCACCCCCATCCATCTTCCCTCTCTCCACTCCCCTTCCTTTTTTCTTTTCTTTTTTCTTCTCCCCCTAATGCCTCAACAAATGAAATGGATTTGTAATAATGTTAAATGGGGGGGAAAAATACGAGGCATTACACTTACTTCTGTAAAACAAGAAAATCCTTAATAAAATATCAAGATGGAAAAAAAAGGTAGTTTCCTCTGCCTCTCCCTCGAAACTAGAAGAAGGAGAATAAATATTCTCAAAAGCTGCCTTGTATTTTTTATAGGGAGGTGTGCGATATATGGCAAAATTAAATAAACAAACAACAACAAATAAATAAATATTACCCTTGTGAGAACATTTTGGGCATGGTTGCAGTTGCTTGAAGGAGCAGTTTGGGAGGGCTCTTTGCAGAGAACTTTGCAGAGAACAGTCTTCTTTTTGAAAGATGTCCTCCTCTATTTGAAGGGCTACCTGGTTCTCAGCCAGGCTATCACATGACGGCTCCTGAGGCTGCCTCACCAGTAGTGGCTGGTGAGGAGGAGGCAGCACCCATGCTCCTGGCCTCCTGTCAGCAGAGCTTCTTACTGGGAGTCTGAGGCAGTGAGGGGGTTAATGCTGTGCAAGTGCACTGGTGGAGCCACTATTAGTTTAGTAACTTGGGCCACAGCTTAATTGGGCATTTCACAAAGGAGATCTACAGAACTCTGATTGTGGTGTAAACTATTGCTAGAGTGTATAAAAGTACATTAAATGGTACTTTGTAAATGCTATGGCTCAAGTGTGATTAGAAACCTCACTTGCTGACCTGAATTTGCCTTCTCTCTTTGATGATAAAGGACACTTTGCATGTGCTCAGAGCTACTGTATCTTCCTTATTGCCATGTATTTCCCAGGGTTGAGCCTTGGCATTAAAATATTTTACAGGGCTTCAACCTCATGAACCCTAACTGAAATTAAGCCAAAAATACCACTGCATAATAGTCAACATGCTTAGAAATAAGTTGTCTCTCTGTGTGTTTATTGACTGCTCAGAACAATTTGCTGCCCATAGACGTCTGTTTATAGAACTTCATTCTGTATAACCACTTGCTTATTTTTTTAAAAAATACCCAAAGTCGTATATGCAAAAGCAGTAAAATGCAAAAGCAGTACAAACAGAACACCTAAGTGCCCTCATAACATTATTGGAAAGAACAGATCACTTATAATATTGTATAGTTTCTTTTCATCCTATGCAGATTATAAGAAAACAAGTTTTCTTACTTTTGGAGATTGTGCTTTCCTGACATTTTTAAAGGAAAGCAATAATTTGATGAATTAACGCAATTTGAGCTCAGAAAACCATGTAGAAGATGATACAGTAAGGTGCCTTTGTGAAGCCTTTATGCAGAATAGTCACAAGCCGGAATCTTTGAGATGTCTGCATCAAGGAAGACAGCAATTTACCACTGTGTTGCAGCTGCTAAGATAGCAAAAATTACCATGTTCAGGTCAAATTCTCCTTAAATGGTTCTCATTTGTGGCAACTTACCTGTGAAGCACGTAATGGATTATGCATTGTCTCATTGCAGGAACTGTTGCTTTTGAAGGTTTGCGTTAATCATCATGCTGTTGAGACCAAGTCCCTGGAGAACTTGACGGAAGCTGGTGAAGGGTCCAGGAGGAAAGGGACTGTTGCATATCCAAACCAAAGAGTTACAGGTATATCACGATACCGCAGGGGCAAAACATGAATCAATGAAGGTTGGTGTCCTAAGTTTTTAGAATGGAAACACTAGTGCTCATATTAACCAGTGCTCAGAAAGCTTTTGAAATGCTTTCCCTTGTTTCCACTACAGGAAAACAGCCCTAAATGGCTCAGGCGCCAAATACCTGAAAGACCTTCCCTAAAGACCCTCTCAGGTGCTGAGATCAGCAGAGGAAGCCCTCTTGGTAGTTCCTCTGCCCTCAGAGGCTCAGGCGGTGGTGGCATTCTCTGTGGCAGCCTCTTAATTTGTGTAACTCCCTCCTCACAGAGGTGTGTGTGGTGCCTTCATTATACAACTTCTGGAGAGTGCTGAAGAAGTACTTCTTTACCCTGGCCTTTGAAACTTGAGGTGTATGTTTTCAGGACCCACCTTATTTTTACGATTGTCTTTTTTTTTTTAAATGGTGTTGTGCTTTTTTAATGTGACAACCCACCCTGGAAGCTAATAAATAAATAAATAAATAAATAAATAAATAAATAAATAAATGTGGACTTCAGATATGTGAATGTGACACGGGTATCTTGGCCCCACTGTCCAGCATTCACCAAGTGAAGTTTGCTTCTGGCCTAGATTGGAGTGGTGGCAGATGTTTCTCACTGCAAGGGTGATGGAACTCATTGGGTAGCTCACCCCCAGAGACTGATGGAACCTGTTGAATTCCTGAATGCTCTGCCAGGCTTTCTAGTGGAGAAAGCTGTTGATCATGGTCTCGCTGTGGAATGGGAAGATGAGATGGGTGGTTGATAGAGTCACTGCTAAATGTCCACTCCAGCATTGTGGAACCCAAGTGACTCCGGGGTATTCTGGTGAGCTACTGGCTATGAAACAAGCCAGATGAAGACTAGAGCACAAATGGTGCAATTCTTATTTTGAAGTCAACCCAACACTGCTTAGTACACAGAATCATGTCTCCCATGTGGCAGGTGTCCTGAGCACACCCAGCCCAAAGATGACAAACGGATGGTAGTGGCGTGGGTGGCGCTGTGGGTTAAAGCCTCAGTGCCTAGGGCTTGCCGATTGAAAGGTCGGCGGTTCGAATCCCCGCGGCGGGGTGCGCTCCCGTTGCTCGGTCCCAGCGCCTGCCAACCTAGCAGTTCGAAAGCACTCTCGGGTGCAAGTAGATAAATAGGGACCGCTTACTAGCGGGAAGGTAAACAGCGTTTCCGTGTGTGGCTCTGGCTTGCCAGAGCAGCGATGTCACGCTGGCCACGTGACCCGGAAGTGTCTTCGGACAGCGCTGGCCCCCGGCCTATAGAGTGAGATGGGCGCACAACCCTAGAGTCTGTCAAGACTGGCCCGTACGGGCAGGGGTACCTTTACCTTTACCTTTTTATGTGGCAGGTGTCCTGAGCACACCCAGCCCAAAGATGACAAACGGATGGTAGTTTAATTCTTTATTGACAAAGCACACACAGTAGGTGCACTAAACACACCCGCTTCTGGTGCCTAAGTAGCTTGCATCCTCTCCTCAGACTTGTGTTCCAAGCTGGACCGTTGGAGCAATAGCATGGCCATGCCTCTGCCCAAACCTATGTACCGTCATCTGATGGCGCGCACACAAGCAACCTGCGACTTCTCCTACACAGAAGTTGCTGCTGTGCCTGCTTCTTCAAGCCCTTTGTGGTCCTGGAAGACAGCAAGGAAGTGATGGAAGGCAACCAACCCCCTTCCTTTGGCAAGTGGTCAAGAGGAACTGCAGGCATTTTGAATGTCATGCATTATCTAGATCATTCTAATCTGGGTCCACACCTGGCCATGAGATGGAGCCAGTCTTGGTTGCTCTGATGGATGACCATTACCAAGAGTGGGACATGGGAAGTTCAAGCTTTCTCCTGCATCTCTGTCTCTCTGTGACCTTGGATTCCTCCATCTTGGGCTGGCTCTGTGGGATGGGAATTGAAGGCACTGTGTCCTGGTAGTTCTTGTTCTACCTACTGTATATGGTCATGTCCAGTAGCATTGGGGAAGTGCTTTTCAGCACCCTGGCAATTATGCTTTGGAGTGCTGCTAGAGCACTGTTGTATACCCAATGTGTGTGTGTGTGTGTGTGTGTGTGGATCTAGCCTTTAAGACATAGCAAATATATCTAGAAGATTACAGATTCACTTACATGGAAGTTAAGTACTTAAGTACCCCATGTCACCAGACTGAAATACTTGAAAATATCTAAAAGGTAATCCATATCGGTGGGTAACTTACAGAGAATTGCTGTACTTTACAGGGGGTTACAAAACCATCAGTTACATGAAATGTTTAAATTAGATAGAAAATTTTGTTTTTCAGACCAAAGCTCACAATTTGAAAAATAACTTCTACAAAACAAAGAGAAACTTTTGTACAAAATATATAATTTGTTATTAGACTGGGAAACAAAAGACGGGCATGTTAAAGCACACTGGGCAATAGATATGGGACAAAATATAGATTTTAACCTCTGGGGAAAACTATGAAAAAATGATTTGAAGTTTACAGCATGTTATTATTTGAAGGAGAACTACTTGAAAATTGATTTACAGATAGTATCTAACTCTGAGAAGGCTTGCAAAAATGTATAAGGCTGAATCAGATAAGTGCTGGAGATGCAGAGATGTAGAGGGAACATTCTTTCATATGTGGTGGATTTATAAAAGGATAAAAGTGTATTGGGAAATGATCCATAATAAACAGAGTCTTTTCTGTTGGGGGTAACTCAGACTGAAATTCCCAAGTGTCAAAAAAGGTTATTTATGTATACTACTACTGCGGCCTGTGTTTTGTTAGCCCCAAAATGGAAAACGAGCGAGGTCTCAACCAAAGAATGGCAACTTAAACTTAAACTTAAACTGACAGAATATAAGCACCTCAGATACTGAACATATAGACTAAGAGAACAAGAAGAACACGTGTTTAGAGAATATTGGAAAACATTTATTGAATATATGGGAAATAATTGTGTACAGCTGAAAACATTGGCAGCATTAAGATAAATTCAACAATATAAATAGTTGTGATGGATGCAATAATGGAATACTGAATGGTATAGTTTTTGTAAAATATGCAGGGATTTATGATATGTAATGAACCATGGAAAGGGAAGAAGGAAAGTCATTGATATTTTAAGGATGTAAAAATTAGTATTTAAATTGTAAACTAGAAAATTTAATAAAAATTATATACAAAAAAAATAAAAGCTCATCCATATGACTTGAAAACCTTTTAAAGTAGCAAGCTATAGTAAGTGAGAAGATGCGCGTTTACCTGTTATTCTCTTCATTGCCTCCTTCACCTCCTTGTTCCTCAGACTGTAGATTAAGGGGTTGAGCATTGGGATGACAAAGGCATAAAATAGAGAGGCCGTTTTATTCTGATCCTCTGAATAGTTGGAACTGGGCTGTAAATATGTAAATAGGCCAGATCCATAGAATATGGTCACAGCAATCAGATGGGAGAAGCAGGTGGAAAAGGCTTTCTTGCGGCCCTTGGCTGACTTTATCCGGAGCACCGTGGAAAGGATGTACAGGTAGGAGCTCAGTATTATCAAGACAGAGCCCAATATATTGATTCCAGCACACATGAAAACTAGTGTTTCAGCTATGGATGTATCAGAACATGAGAGCTTGAGTAGTGGGGGGATCTCACAGAAGAAATGGTTGATTTCATTAGACTGGCAAAAAGACAAAGTACCTACCAAAGTGGTATGAATGATTGAGTTCAAGAAGCCGGCTGTGAATGCTCCGCCAGCCATCTTGAGGCATCGGGTGTGTGACATGATTGAAGTGTACAACAAAGGGTTGCAGATGGCCACATAGCGGTCATAAGCCATCAGCCCAAAAAGAAAGCATTCTGTACTTACCAGAGCAACAAAGATATACAGTTGGATGAAGCATCCCAGGAAAGAAATGGTTCTCCTCTCTGATAGTAAAGTTCTTAAGGCTTTGGGGGTGATATTGGAGGAATAGCAAAAATCTAAGAAAGCCAGATTACTGAGGAAAAAGTACATGGGGGTGTGAAGCTGAGAGTCCATTCTGATCAGCAAAATCATCCCTAGGTTGCCCACCACAGTGATAACATAGATCAGCAGCAACAATGTGAAGATGGGAATCTTCAGTTCTGGTACATCTGCAAATCCCACAAAGATAAATTCAGACACAACACTGGTATTTTCTGTAGACATTTTTGTAGCTGATTTATTCCTGCTATTTTTTTATTTCGAATGAACATGGATCTTCATATGATTTCAGTTGGAGGAGAGGATGGATTCAGCTGGGAAGAGCGAATGATAAACCTTCAGTAGTCATAACCAAAAAAGTCTGGTTGTACTAAGTAATGCATTTCTTGGGTTGTCAATGTGTACAGACAGCTTGTGTGCCTTAGGTTGTAGAGCATAATTTTTCTTTTTCTTCTCAATCTGCAAATAAAAAATAAAGTAAGCCTTTTCTGTCTGGATTTTCACTGTTTGAAAAATGGCAACCCTATGTCAGAGATCTCCACTGTACATGGGCATAGATGCAGAAATTCCCAACTTCCCTGCTCATTCACTGATTAGAAATGGAGTTTCTTGTTGAACTGAATGCAATTGTATTTTCTCAGGGTCTTTTTTTATATATATATAAAAAACCCCTCAGTAAATTATATGTAATTAGTTACACATTTTTTACGTAAGTGCTGTGCTACTGCACTAATAGATGATTCATTTCCCTAACTCTCTGAATTATATGGCCCTGAAGAAAGTAGTGGTCCACCCATAAATGATGGGCAATACCTCCATCACTCATGGATGAACAACAGTTACTATGGGGGATGATGGTTTTGTGATTGGCCTTTACATGCGTCCCTAATGTTAAATAGAGAGATAGGGGGCAGGTCTGGATAAGATAATGAGTCTGTGCATGACACAAGTATGTGTCGATTGCTGAGGGACTGCAGTTATCAGCAACGTGGATTTTGGGGGTCCTGTCTGGATAATGCCCTTAGACCCTTCTAATTATTGTACCCAGTAAGGGTTGGAATCTAACAGAGGAGATTGCTGAACTAGTCCGAGAAGTTTCCTTGTAATAGAATGGCTTTAGCTCACCCCTTTAGCTCACTCTTTGGCATCCAAAACGAATGAGCTAGGCTAGCACTAGGTGGTGGTGCCTTCCAGACTAATAGGTGGGCCTTTCATCCACTTGCGCTCACCTAGCTGCTAGAGAGGAAAACAATAGTCTGGTGGCTGGGTGTGAACTGAGCTGGAATCAGGCTGGAGGCTGGAGAAACAGAGACATGCTGGAACTGTGCTATATCCAAAGCTGGGACTAATAGAGAAATAAGATCTGGTGGGGTGTTAATGCTGCCATCTTATGCTCAGGTTATATACTGTATGTGTCTAAATGAAACTAGATATCTTAAATGCACCACAGTCTTCGGTGAGCTTCATTCCAAGGAAAATGAAACCTGAAAAAGTGCTGGAACCTCTAAAATCTCCCACCACTTGGAGATTAGGGCTGCCTGGAACAGTATTAACATTTCTTTGGAGGATGATTCCATCTGATACCTTCACTGAAGTCCTCCCATTTCACATATATACACTGTTCACTCTTCTTTTTTCACACATCTCACATTCTAACTACCCAAATGCCCCATTCACGCATCAAGCAGTACTCACCCATCCCTAAAAA
Source organism: Podarcis tiliguerta (assembly GCF_965153285.1). Taxonomy (NCBI): domain Eukaryota; kingdom Metazoa; phylum Chordata; class Lepidosauria; order Squamata; family Lacertidae; genus Podarcis; species Podarcis tiliguerta. Next base: position 54,496,132 of record NC_139534.1, read on the forward strand.
TACACAACCCATTCTCTCATGCACACACCCATTCATATATATGTGTGTGTGCACCGCACACAGAGAAAGTATAGAAAAACACATACACACAAAGCCCCCATTCATATCCCCAGTCAGAAGCACTGTAAAAGGGCAATAATGATAGAACACATGTAACTTGATGGGATCCGAAACTACCTACCTGTATGACTAGGAAGAAAGTCACTTCACAGTGGAAGTGCCCCCCCCTTCAGAAGTGTTTTCTTTCTGTGACTCAGTGATTCAGCTACAATGTACCTTTAAGTCCTCAATAAAGTAACCATCCATCCTAGTAAGCAAAGAGTGTGGGGCTGATTTCATTCAGGGTCAGGTCTACCCGTCTGCTGAGGTTTCCAAAAGAACTATATCTTTCTGCCACTGTGCCTTAAATTCCTTTTGCAAGTATTCCTATGGGAACAAACATTTTTATACTAATTGGAGCATACTTTTTTTTTTATCAGGGAACCTAATCTCCAAGGAATAAGAAAGATCCAGAGACTCAGAAGTTTTCATTTCCATATTATTCGACCAGCTAAAAGGCTGACCATTAAGACACAACTTTATTCACTGAGCTTGCAAGCAACACAGACCACATTTCCAAGGCAAGGATGAACTCAGTTCAGCTGCTTCTCCACAAAGTATAAACTCTTTCAATCTCCCTCTAGCCCTGCAGATAAATGCTTGTACTACCACGTGAGGCATGAAACCAACCACCCTAGTTCTTCAGATTCTTTCAGAAATGTATATTCTATCTTTCTGAATATTAGGGCACTTCTGTACAGCCAGCTGAGAAAAGTCTGTGTACTTCCTCCAAGATCATTAAAATGGCCAACCAAGATTGCTTCTGTCCTACCTTGATTACATTTCAATTGATTTTCTTCCAAAACTATATAAATTTAGAATTTGCAGTGCCTCGCCAGGATTGAATTGTGGAAGCAATAATTAAGAGCTGGGTGTCATCAGCATTGTGATGACATTCCACCCCAAAACTACGGGTGACCAAAATGGTCAAAGGCCTGGAAACGATGCCTTATGAGGAACGGCTAAGGGAGCTGGGCATGTTTAGCCTGGAAAAGAGGAGGTTAAGGGGTGATATGATAGCCATGTTCAAATATATAAAAGGATGTCATAGAGGAGGGAGAAAGGTTGTTTTCTGCTGCTCCAGAAAAGCGGACACGGAGCAACGGATCCAAACAACAAGAAAGAAGATTCCACCTAAACATTAGGAAGAACTTCCTGACAGTAAGAGCTGTTCGACAGTGGAATTTGCTGCCAAGGAGTGTGGTGGAGTCTCCTTCTTTGGAGGTCTTTAAGCAGAGGCTTGACAACCATATGTCAGGAGTGCTCTGATGGTGTTTCCTGCTTGGCAGGGGCTTGGACTCGAGGGCCCTTGTGGTCTCTTCCAACTCTATGATTCTATGACTTCTTCAGGTAGATGTCAAAAGCATGGGAGACGAGATACAACCATTCAGTGCCTACCTGTCAAAGGTCACATTTTAGGGAAACAGTACCCAGGACCACCTGGTATTTCAAGAAGTAGCAAAACAACACAGAACAATGTTTTCTTCTTCTTCCCCGAAACCTTCTTACCCTTATGGTCCAGAAGGATTCTACACTGGGTGTGGATGAAGAAAATCATCAGAGTCCAAAACAGTCTGGAGGACCCCAGGTTCCCCACCCATTTTAGGCAATTTGGGAACACATGCATTCAGCTCTACCATCATTTTTGCATTGCTTCTTTCCTGCAAATTTTGAGAGCCTCTTTTTGGGGTGTGATTTCTAATAGCTCAATGCTCATTGTATCAGGGTGAATACTTGACTATCAACTCCAAATACAATGGGGATCGATATATTCTCTAAAATGTTTAAATATATGGTAAAGAACATAGACAGTTCTGTTGCATTGCAGATATGTTTAAATGAAGAACATGCTTAAGTACTTTACATAACAAGGCTAGAGGACTTGAAAAAAATCTAACATGCAATCTAATTAATTCGACAGTCTGTTGATATAGTATTTTATATTAAATGTGAAAATGCATTCTTATTCATCACTTTCTTCATTGCCTCCTTCACCTCCTTGTTCCTCAGACTGTAAATTAAGGGGTTGAGCATTGGGATGACAAAGGAATAGAACATTGACACAACTTTATTCTGATCCTCTGAATAGTTGGAACTAGGTTGTAAGTAAATATATATAGTAGTTCCATAGAATATGATCACAGCAATCAGGTGGGAGATGCAGGTGGAAAAGGCTTTCTTGCGGCCCTTTGCTGACTTCATTTGGAGCACCGTGAAAAGGATGTACAGGTAAGAACTCAGTATTATCAAGAGAGAGCCTAACATATTGATTCCAGCACACATGAAAACTAGTGTTTCAGCTATGGATGTATCAGAACATGAGAGCTTGAGTAGTGGGGGGATCTCACAGAAGAAATGGTTGATTTCATTAGACTGGCAAAAAGACAAAGTACCTACCAAAGTGGTATGAATGATTGAGTTCAAGAAGCCAGCTGTGAATGCTCCGCCAGTCATCTTGACGCATCGTGTGTGCGACATGATTGAAGTGTACAACAAAGGGTTGCAGATGGCCACATAGCGGTCATAAGCCATCAGCCCAAAAAGCATGAACTCTGTACTTGCCAGAGCAACAAAGAAATACAGTTGGATGAAGCATCCCAGGAAAGAAATGGTTCTCCTCTCTGATAGGAAATTGCTTAAGGCTTTGGGGGTGATATTGGAGGAATAGCAAAAATCTAAGAAAGCCAGATTACTGAGGAAAAAGTACATGGGGGTGTGAAGCTGAGAGTCCATTCTGATCAGCAAAATCATCCCTAGGTTGCCCACCACAGTGATAACATAGATCAGCAGCAACAATGTGAAGATTGGAATCTTCAGTTCTGGTACATCTACAAGTCCCACAAAGATAAATTCAGACACAAGACTTGTATTTTCTGTAGACATTTTTGTAGCTGATTTATTCCTGCTATTTTTTTATTTCGAATGAACATGGATCTTCATATGATTTCAGTTGGAGGAGAGGATGGATTCAGCTGGGAAGAGCGAATGATATACCTTCAGTAGTCATAACCAAAAAAGTCTGGCTGTACTAAGTAAAGGGCATTTCTTGGGTTGTCGATATGTACCGACTCCTTGTGTGCCTTAGGTTGTACAGCATGATTTTGCTTTTTCTTCTCAATCTGCAGATATAAAATAAAATAAGCGTCATCTTAATGTCTAGGGATATTACAAACAATATTTCTATAATTTAACAAATATCATTTCCCAACTTTCCATTGCTTAAACAAGTTTTTTTTCAATTTTCTGGAATTTTCTGGAATCTTTAAGATTTACAGTAATATCTTGCTAAATGAATTTGCATCTGCTTTCATTTCGTTTTCAGGTAAGATAATTTAAGATGCAATTCTTCTTTTTATATATAATTATTTGAAGTTGTTATCCTAGGCTTACTTACCTGGGATTAAGCCACATGGCATTCAGTGGGAAATACTTCAGGGTACGCTTGTATGGGATTTTGTTCTTAATAACTTAATGCCTAAATACGACATACAGACCTATATATTTTAGTGCTTTAGCCTATAGTTGTCACCTTGTTCTAGGAAGGACTGTGCAGGCATACCAGGGGGCTGCCACATGCACATCTTCTGCATGAGGGAGAACTCTTATGTTTGTGTCTGGTTTAAAGACAGCCCTGCCATTAGACAGAGTAAGGCAGCCATGAAAAGTAAAGTGGGAAACAGCCGCTAAGCATCAGGGAGCTCTGTGTACCCAGTGAGGGTTAGAATCTAACCGAGGAGGTAGCTGAACTAGTCTGAGAAGTTCCTTGTAATAGAATGGCTTTAGCTGACCCCTGAAGTATCCTCTTCGGCATCCAAAATGAATGCGCTAGGCTACCACAAGGTGATGCTGCCTTCCACTTGAGCTCACCTTGCTGCTAGATAGGAAAACAATAGTCTGGTGTGTGGTTGTGAACTGAGCTGGAAGCAGGCTGGAAGCTGGAGAAACAGAGACGTTCTGGAACTGTGCTATATCCAAAGCTGGGACTTATAGAGAAACAAGATCTGTTGGGGTGTTAATGCTGTGAGCCCCTCCATCTTGTGCTCAGGTTATATACTGTATGTGTCTAAACGAAACTAGATATCCTACATGCACCACATGTAGCTTCATTCCAAGGAAAACGAACCCTGAAAAATTGCTGGAACCCCTAAAATCTCCCACCACGTGGAGATTGGGGCTGCCTAGAACAGTATTAACATTTCTTTGGAGGATGATTCCATCTGATACCTTCACAGTAGTCTTCCCATTTCACATATATACACTGTTCACTCTCCTTTTTTCACACATCTCACATTCTAACTACCCAAATGCCCCATCAAGCAGTACTCGCCCGTCCCTAAAAATACACAACCCATTCTCTCATGCACACACTCTTTCATATGCGTGTGTGCACCGCACACAAAGAGAGACACACATGCACACACATTCACCATTCATATCACCAGTCAGAAGTACTGCAAAAGGGCAATAATGATAGAACACATGTAACTTGATGGGATCAGAAACTACCTACCTGTATGACTATGAAGAAAGTCGCTTGATATTGGAAGTGCCCCACCACCACCCTTCAGAAGTGTTTTCTTTCTGTGACTCAGTGATTGAGCTACAATGTACCTTTAAGTCCTCAATAAAGTAATCATCCTAGTAAGCAAAGAGTGTGTGACTGATTTCATTCAGGGTCAGGTCTACCCGTCTGCTGAGGTTTACAAAAGAACTATATCTTTCTGCCACTGTGCCTTAAATTCCTTTTGCAAGTATTCCTATGGGAACAAACATTTTTATACTAATTGGAGCATACACTGCTAATCAGGGAACCTGATCTCCAAGGATTAAGAAAGATCCAGAGACTCAGAAGTTGCCATTAACTTATTAATTTATTTATTTATTTTCAATACCACTCTATATTTTAAAGAAAAATCTCAAAGCGGTTTACAGCATATTAAATCTATAAAACATAAATAAAACAATCTGAAGAAAGTCAAATATAGAGTATACAGTCAAAGCAACATAATATAAAACTAAAATATTATCTTAAAGATTTCTAAAAGGTAGATCATTAACAGATACAACTTTATTGATTGGGCTTGCAAGCAACACAGACCACATTTCCGGGGCAGGGATAAACTCAGTTCAGCTGCTTCTCCACATAGTATAAACTCTTTCCATATCCCTCTAGCCCTGCAGATAAATGCTTGTACTACCACGTGAGGTAAGAAACCAACCACCCTAGTTCTTCAGATTCCTTCAGAAATGTATATTCTATCTTTCTGAATATTAGGGCACTTCTGTACAGCCAGCTGAGAAAAGTCTGTGTACTTCCTCCAAGATCATTAAAATGGCCAACCAAGATTGCTTCTGTCCTACCTTGATTACATTTCAATTGATTTTCTTCCAAAACTATATAAATTTAGAATTTGCAGTGCCTCGCCAGGATTGAATTGTGGAAGCAATAAGTAAGAGCTGGGTGTCATCAGCATTGTGATGACATTCCACCCCAAAACTACAGGTGACTTCTTCAGGTAGATGTCAAAAGCATGGGAGCAAAGATGGAGCCATTCAGTGTCAAAGGTCACATTTTAGGGAAACAGTAGCCAGCACCACCTGGTATTTCAAGAAGTAGCATAACCACATAGAAAAATGTTGCCCCCCCCCAAAAAAAAACCCTTCTTACCGTTGTGGTCCAGAAGGATTCTACTCTGGGTGTGGATGAGGGAAATCAGAGTCCAAAGAAATCTGGAGGACCCCAGGTTACCCACCCATTTTAGGCTAATTTGGGAACACATGCATTCAGCTCTACCGCCATTGCTGCATTGCTCTTTTTTTTTGCAGATTTTGAGGGCCTCTTTTTGGGGTGTGTTTTCTAATAGCTCAATGCTCATTGTATCAGGGTGGATACCTGACGATCTCCTGCAAATACAATGTGGATCCATATGTTCTCTAAAATGTTTAAACATATGGCAAAGAACATAGACAGTTCTGTTGCATTACAGTTATGTTTAAATGAAGAACATGCTTAAGTACTTTACATAACAAGGCTAGAGGACTTGAATAAAATCCAACGTGCTATCGAATTGATTCGACAGTCTGTTGTTATAGTATTTTATAGTAAATGTGAAAATGCATTCTTATTCATCACTCTCTTCATTGCCTCCTTCACTTCCTTGTTCCTCAGACTGTAAATTAAGGGGTTGAGCATTGGGATGACAAAGGAATAGAACATTGACACAACTTTATTCTGATCCTCTGAATAGTTAGAACTAGGTTGTAAATAGACATATATAGTCGTTCCGTAGAATATGATTACAGCAATCAGATGGGAGATGCAGGTGGAAAAGGCTTTCTTGCGGCCCTTGGCTGACTTCATCTGGAGCACCGTGAAAAGGATGTACAGGTAAGAACTCAGTATTATCAAGAGAGAGCCTAACATATTGATTCCAGCACAAATGAAAACTAGTGTTTCAGCTATGGATGTATCAGAACACGAGAGCTTGAGTAGTGGGGGGATCTCACAGAAGAAATGGTTGATTTCATTAGACTGGCAAAAAGACAAAGTACCTACCAAAGTGGTATGAATGATTGAGTTCAAGAAGCCGGCTGTGAATGCTCCGCCAGCCATCTTGACACATCGGGTGTGTGACATGATCGATGTGTACAACAAAGGGTTGCAGATGGCCACATAGCGGTCATAAGCCATCAGCCCAAAAAGCATGATCTCTGTACCTACCAGAGCAACAAAGAAATACAGTTGGATTATGCAACCCAGGAAAGAAATGGTTCTCTTCTCTGATAGTAAAGTTCTTAAAGCTTTGGGGGTGATGTTGGAGGAATAGCAAAAATCTAAGAAAGCCAGATTACTGAGGAAAAAGTACATGGGAGTGTGCAGCTGAGAGTCCATTCTGATCAGCAAAATCATCCCTAGATTGCCCACCACAGTGATAACATAGATCAGCAGCAACAATGTGAAGATGGGAATCTTCAGTTCCGGTACATCTGCAAATCCCACAAAGATAAATTCAGATACAACACTGGTATTTTCTGTAGACATTTTTGCAGCTGATTTATTCCTGCTATAGTTATGGTGAATGAACATGGATCTTTGTGCACCCTCAGATGGGGAAGGAAGTGAAGTCTGCAGAGTAGTGCACTGCCTATTTTGACATCTTGCTCTGTGAAGAGGTCATTTGACTTCTCCACCCCCTTGCCAGATATTAAGGGTGTGTGTGGACAGAGGCAGTTGGAGATAGAGTGTGCTGATATATCTTCAGAAGTCATAACCCAAAATGTCAGAATGTATCACTGTACTTAATAATGAGTATTTCTGTGATTACCAATTCGTACAGGCTACTTGTGTGCCATAGCTTGTAGAGCATGAATTTCTTCTTTATCCTCAATCTGCAAATATAAAAAAATTTATCATAAAACCTAGTGATATTACAAAGAATAGTTATATAATTTAACAAATGTTACTCCCATAGTTCATTAGTGGAATAAATTCCATATAAATTTTAGGGGAAATCTATTTTTTTCTTCATTTGCACTAATATCTAGCTTTGTGAATAATATGCATCTTTTTAAAAATCATTTTCAGATTAGATCATTTAATATGCAACTGTTATCTTTTAAAAATGCTTTGAAGCTGCAATCCTATGCCTTATTACTTTGAAGTAAGCCCCAAATCATTCAGTAGACGTTACTTCAGGGTAAACAGGCATCAGATTGTGGTACGGATTTAAGTCAATGTTTTAAGAATTACACAGCTGTATATTTTAGTGCTGTATACTACTATTCTCACACTGGTCCAGGATGTCCTAAGCAGGCATGAAATTCTGCTAGTCTCACTGAGATAAGATCCAGCAAGTTTGAGGGGAAGGTGCCATGGGAGAGGTCAGGGTCCGCTTCTTTTATGTTTCTGACCTATCAGATACCCCATTCACAAGTAGTATTCATCTTCCCCTAAACACGCACAGAGACATCATTCTCTCATGTACACATCCTTTCATATACATATACATTCACACACAGGCCCCCACAAATACACTCAGCCACCATTTCTATCCCCAGTCATACGCACTGTCCGAGGGCAGTAAGGAGGCAACTCCTCTGAGCTGTTGTGATCATGTACTACCTACCTACCTTAATTAATGTGAAGAAAGTTACTTGACAGTGGAAGTGCCTCACTGCCAGACTTCAGTACCACATCGTTTCTGTGGTTTGGTGATTTTATCGTAATGTAAATAAGTCCTCAAGTAAGTAATTATCACAGCAACTAGAGAGTGTGCGGCTGATCTCACTGAGGCCAGTCGGCCAGTCAGCTGAGGTTGGCAAAAGAGCTATATCTTTCTTCCACTGTGCCTTAAATTCCTTTTGCCTTTAGATCCCTTTTGCATGTATTCATATGGGAACAAACACTGTTATACTAATTGGAAAGATATACTGTTTACTAATTTGAGGGACTTGATCTCAGAGGAGTAAGAAAGACTCAGAGATGCAGAAGTTGTCATTTCCATATTTACTGAACCAGCTAGAAGGCAACTTCTTATCAATAGCCACAACTTTATTGATCAGGTTTACAAGCAACACAGACCATATTTCCAAGGCAGGGATAAATCACTCAACATTATATCAGGATAAGTGTCAGGACCAAGGATGGTATCACTTTCAGGGTTAGTAGACTCCATACAAATAACTGAGCTCAGCAGCTTCCCCACATTAGACGAGAGACAGGATGGAACCCTTCAGTGCCTCCCTGTCAAAGGACACAGTTTAAAGCCACAGCTCCCCAGCACCATTTTGTGGGACCTTTATTCCAGGAAGAACTTTAACTAATGAAACTTTTTTTGTCTTGAGGGGAACAGTCCAGAGTCTTCTCCAAAAATAAAAACAATTCATTTGCTCTCTAAAATTATACATAATATGATTGGAAGCATGGATACTTCTGTTAGATTACCGATACAAATGAAGAACATACTTAAGTACTTTACATAACAAGGCTAGAGCACTTGAATGAAATCTATGGTGAAATCTAACTGAGAGGCAGAAGAAAGAATTCATCCTCAGCTAGTGGACCTATTTACCTAAAAGTACTACCCAAAGCTTCATGTTGATAAATTAGCTTACTGAATGCCGACATAGCGTAATGGCTGAGTGACTGGGTTATAAATCGGGAACTCCTCTTCAGGAATACTTTTCTACCATCATCTCACTAGGTCTGGGGTGAGGAACTGGAGTTGCCTATGTCCCCATGGGCCAAGCTTGACAGGAAGGTGGTGTCCATGTGTCAATCACACAGTGTCAGGACAACTAGGTGACTGTCAGGACTTACAAAGTGCTGTAAGCAAAGCCATGGAAGGTCTGATTTTCAGCTGACTAGTAGACTTATGAAAGCTGTTCTCGCTCGGTCCACAATGTGGGTTAATAATACCAATTTACCTTACTGGGATTTTATATAGATTACAGCAAAGCAACACATAAAAAGTTCATTGAACATGTCCTTCATTTATATAACATGCTCTATATATGCAATTTTCTTTTCTTATACTGGCGTTTGTCCTTAAGGTTAACCTGAGTATGAGACTTAATACTGAAGCTGGGCTCCTTACAACTTTGGTGCTCATCCTGAAAGGCAGAGGTTATCATTAACTACACAATAGCCTAAAGATGGGAAGGAGCAACAGCTCATTAATTGTCTGCTTCACATAGCACTGTGAAGCCTGACTGGTGTGATTTAATCTACTTTAATCTGTCAAGATAAATTGTACAGGACTAAAAGCATTCCAGTGCAATTACTCTGGGAACCTTAATTGTAGAAAAGGCAGTAAAGGTCAAACTCACTTATGTGAAACACACCATCAGAAAAAGCAGCAGACTCCTCTCCCCATCATACCAAAGGCCTTACACAGCTCATATTTGTCCTTTCAGTTTGTGACATCAGCAGCAGACTCAAAAGAAACAGAGCAAAGTTGGGCATGTGGTTATTATGGCACTCAAATGTGGATCCCCCCCCTTCTACTTCCTCTTTGCACAGAGGTGACATCTAACTTTATCAAAAAGTATAAAACACCAATGTGTTGCACATCATGCAAGTGGAATAGATGATTCTGTACAAACAAAAATCGCACAGAGATTCCTGTACCAAGTCAAGAACAGGGCAGGAACGTATTTCTTAAAGAGGGCAGCATTTCCAACATATTATATGATGGCAGATCCTGTGGGCATTCCCCACTTGTGGACCACCTGTGGCCCTATAGATGTTGTTGGACTTCAGCTCCCATCAGCCCTAGCCAACATGGTTCATGGTCAAAGACAATGGGAGCTGGAGTCCAGCAACATTTGGAGGCTCACAGCTTCCCCACCTCTGCCCTGAGACCACCAGACATTTGGTTAGCCACGCTGCCTGGCTCTTGCATCAGAAAAATGTATGACCCCCCCCCATCTTACTGTGCAGTTTTAGTCACCAAGAAAGGAATCTGCCTCTCACTTTTCTGAGGGCATCTTTCACCTCCTTGTTCCTCATGCTGTAGATGAGAGGGTTTGACATGAGGATTGTAACTGAGTATAGAACAGAAACTACCTTGTCCTTATCTAGGGAATAGCTTGAGCTGGGCCGTGAATACATGAAGAGGGAACTCCCACAGTACAAAGCAACAGAGGCCAAATGGGAGGCACAGGTGGAGAAGGCTTTGCGCCTGCCTTCCGTTGTCCGCATCTTCAGGATGGTGGTGAGGACAGACAAGTACGATGCTAGAATGATAACAGTGGTGACTATGATGTTGAAGCCAACAACTGCAAAAAGCAGCATCTCATTGAAATGTGTGTTTGAGCAGGCCAGAGTTAGGAGTGGAGGCCCGTCACAGAAAAAATGGTTGATCCTACGAGAACGGCAGAATGGCAGGCGAAAGATGGAAATGGTGTGTGTGGCTGAGCTAATCACGCCAGCAGCATACGCCCCAGCCACTAGCCCTACGCAAAGCTTATGAGACATCACAACCGCATACAGCAGAGGGTTACAAATGGCAATGTAACGGTCATAGGCCATGGCAGCCAGCAGGTAGCACTCAGTGGTAGCACAAGCTGCAAAGAAGAAGAGCTGAATGGTGCATCCGGAGAAAGAAATGGATTTGATGTCTGCTAAAGAAGTCACCAAGGTCTTGGGGACAATTGTAGTAGAATAGCACACATCCAAGAAGGAAAGATGGCTAAGGAAAAAGTACATGGGTGTGTGGAGCCGGTGGTCCATCCTGATTAACACAATCATGCCGAGATTCCCAGCCACAGTGAAAATATAAATGGCAAAGAAGAGCACAAAGCACAAAACCTGGAGCTCATGCTGATCTGTAAAGCCTAAAAGGATGAAGTCTGTTCCCAAGGAGCCATTTCCCTCAGACATTCCTTCAGTGCTGCTCTCGCATGCCAGTCTTTGTCTGTCTCTGTCACTTGATGGCATTGGAGCTGAAAGAAAAAATATTTTATTTTAGTTGGCTGCTAATGCTGTAATAGTCTACAAGGTCAACTCCTTGGTGTCCAAGCTTGGAATCATCTCCAACTCATCTCCTTCCTTCTCCTATATCCAAGCCACTCTCTTCAATATTTCAAATCCTACCTTTTCTCTACATATCCTGGCAAAACCTTTAGCCATGTCTTTGACACCCCCTAGTTTGAGTATTAAAACATATATTTACTGGTTAATATATACATTAAACTTTTGCCAGAAAAAACACCTCTTCCTCAATTTAGAATGATTCTGATTTGCTTTCTATTCCCATCTCTTTAAATATCTTCACTGCTATTTTATAATAATAATAATAATAATAATAAATTTTATTTATATCCCGCCCTCCCCAGCCGAAGCCGGGCTCAGGGCGGCTAACAACAATTAAATAATCAAACAATCAAATAATCAAACATTCTAAAAACATTCCATTATAAAAATTAATTAAAGTCAAATTAATGGCAACCGTTGAGCAAATTTCTGTGCAGGTTGCCAGAGGAGGGAGTCAGGCTGGGACCTGACCAAAGGCCTGGTGGAACAACTCTGTCTTGCAGGCTCTGCGGAAAGATGTCAGGTCCCGCAGGGCCCTAGTCTCTTGTGACAGAGCGTTCCACCAGATTGGAGCCGCAGCCGAGAAAGCCCTGGCTCTAGTTGAGGCCAGCCTAACCTCTCTGAGGCCTGGGACCTTCAGGATGTTTTTATTTGACGAGCGTAGGTTTCTCTGTGGGGCATACCAGGAGAGGCGGTCCCGTAGGTACGAGGGTCCTAGGCCGTATAGGGCTTTAAAGGTTAAAACCAGCACCTTAAACCTGATCCTGTACTCCACCGGGAGCCAGTGCAGCTGGTATAGCACCGGATGAATGTGATCTCGCAGTGAAGACCCTGTAAGGAGTCTCGCTGCGGCATTCTGCACCCTCTGGAGTTTCTGGGTCAGTCTCAAGGGCAGCCCCACGTAGAGCGAGTTACAATAATCCAGTCTGGAGGTGACCGTCGCATGGATCACAGTGGCTAGGTCAGGGCGAGAGAGGTAAGGAGCCAATGCTCCATGTTTTTAATTGCTACACTTGAGGCTTCTCACCATTCATATCCAAATGCACAAATATCACCATCAACCGATATATCATCATATACATATAAAACTTTTGGAATAAGATATTTCTAAGAAAGGAAACAAGATCAGATTTTTAAATTTTATCTGTACCTTTAAGAGGCATGGAAATGGCTCCCCTGGAAGCTCTCAGCATTGTTTAACTGCATGTATGAAACCACAAGTCACTGGAAATACTTGTTTCTCTCCCCAAGAGTGCCTATACCGTGGCCTCACCCCAAGAGCATAATGATTCTCAATTTGTTTGTGTCTTTTTCAAGTTGTTTCTGCACTTGGACTTTGTTTTTCCGCTGTAGGTTGGAAGATGAAAGCACAAGAGGATTTTTGTCTTAGGGGAAAATCTCCTTGAAACGATCCAGAACTTAACTCATTAGTTCATATGACAGCCCTGCATCTTTGCACACAGGTCCTGGTATTAGGTCATTGGTGTAACATGTGGTACACAAGACTGCTCTGGTGCCACATATTATTCCTACCTATTGTATTTCCTACATGGAAGAATAAGGTATCCTTGATGATGAACTGCCACATAAACAAGTTTAATTAATTAGTTTTATAAGCTTAACTTTTCATCCATTGGCATAAGGAGCTCCTTAAGACTGCAACTTAGGCTGTGTTCAGACTCCCATTTAGTGTGTATTCAACTGCATTTCCAGTGCTGGACATGTTCACATGACATTACCCAAAATACACATGTATCTAGTACTTTCTTTTACAGTGCTACTATTTGATGCATTGTATCTCAAACCAGCTTCACACCAATTGGAGTCCTTAAACTGTCCTAATTTGTTTGCTAAAGTGCTCTGTGAAGCACTTGCCCTCAATTTAAATGCAGCTGCAGCATGGTTTAATAGAGGAGTGGAGATTTTGCCCTCCCTGCCCGCCTCTTCATAGGGCTGGGGCCAGATAGCCGGGTATAGCACCACTCTGACTTTCTACACAATTACAGCTGTGTGCAGCGGAATGCCTAAATAGAGCTATACAAGCCCAGCTGAAGGCAGCCAAAGTTTAATTCAGTTCTGAGATTTATTCACATGAGCAGCAGATTGCCTATGCTGTACAGTAATACCTCCGCAAACGTCCACTTTGTCTAGCGTCCATTCCAGCAAACGTCCGCAGCAACATCTGTTGGGGGTAGTGAAGGGTTAACCTTCTATGCCTTGGGACTGAGGGGACGGGCTTACAAGGGAAGTAAGCCAGGGTGTGAGGAAAGCAGCTTGGAATGCTGTGTACTGATTGAAAATCAAAAGCAGGTTGTTGCGTCGCTGCAAGCAGAGGGAGAAGATGCAGCTTGAATCAGATGGAAGTTGGAGTTTGTAAATACACTACTTTTGTGCCAATAAAGGGATATTAGGACAGAAGAAACATTTGGGCTCCTTTACTGCTCTTTCGACACACGCCACTGTGTAACTCTGCTAATTGCTTTACGATCTACAGAGGCTCCCAGGGGAAGCATGGCTGGGCGCCGAACAATAAAGCAATAAATCTACCGAACAAAACCGGAAGTACCAGAACGGGTTACTTCCGGGTTTGCTGCTCGTGCATGCACAGAAGCACAAACCGCTCCATGCGTGGGCGCAGACGCACGGCTTTGCCCTGCGTCCTTTTTGGCTAGCGGCCGGGACTCCAGGACAGACCCTGGCGGCAAAACAAGGTATGACTGTACTTCACTTTACAGTCGTACCTTGGATCCCAAATGCTTTGCGAGTTGAATGTTTTGGCTCCCGAATGCCGCAAACCCAGAAGTTAGTGTTCCGGTTTGCAAACGTTCTTTGGAACACAAATCTCCAACGGGGCTTCTGCAGCTCCTGACTGGAAGCTGCGCCTTGGTTTCCAAAACGTTTTGGAAGTCGAACGGACTTCTGGAACACATTCTGTTCAACTTCCGAGGGATCACTGTACTGAGAACCCGTGTTCAAAGGATCTCTAGGTTTCATTAGAAAATCGATCGCCCAGCTCTCTGGTCTTGTAAGTCAGGGAGCAAGAGTGGAACCTGGGGCTGGTGGAGCAAGGAATTGTAGCAGTGCTATTTGTTCCTTTAAAGATAACTGTGCATTTTAATAATCAGTGTTTTTTTCTGGGGTGACGCAAGGGTATGCATACTCCTAAACATTTCAGTGTGAGTATGAAAATGAGAGTACCCCTAAACATTTTTTTTAAGAAAAAAAAAGCACAGATAATAATAATACAACTGATACAGTGGGTTTTTCCCCAGTGGGTACTCAAAGGGATGTAGTACTATCATCTCTTTTTGTTGTGGTTAAAAAGTGTGGCACTTTCTGTAACAACTTCATGGTGAGTACCTAGGGGGGGAAAAAGCATTGCAACTAAAGTTTTGTCATAATGTTTCTTTTCTCCAAGATGGGGAATTCTCAAATTGCTCCAGAGATTAAACCCCAAAGGCCATAAAAGTGAATGAAAAACAGCTCCCGCACACTCCAGTAGCATTTGCTTTTGAATTCAAATAAGAGCATCTTCTCTCCTCCTTCATGGCTTCCCATGATAAGGATCAGACAGGTAAGAAGGGCAGGAACAAAGTTAGGATTGGTCCCAGAAAATGTTGGCCACTGCAACTGAAAACAGTTCTCCACAGAACTGGAACCCTCTCTTTCCTTCCAGGATCCTTCAGAGGCAAAGACCTTCCCTTCAGCATTAACTCTCACAATAGCCACATAGCTTTCCATAAACTTTACCCCAGATCTAGACAACTGGAGGGCCTTCTGGGACAGATTCTGTGGTCATTATATCACGAGCTATAGAACCTGGAAGCAGTTTCATGTACCCATTTCTAATTTGATCAGTAAATAGATGTTGTAAAGACTTCAATAGGTCCATCCCTTGATTGTCTAGTAAGATATGTGAAAAATGCACCTTTGCACTAGACAACATTCTAATAGTTTTTAATACTGATATTAAATTGACCTGTTTCATAAAGATTTTTGCACACAGTATTTTTTCCAGCTGAGATTTCTTCTAGAATGATATTTTTAATCACATGCTAAAAACATGAGAAACAAAAGCATCCTTTGAAGGAAAAAGTAAATAAAAAATGTAGTGAGTGGACTTTGAATTTAATATGCTTCTTGCATTTTATTTCTTTGTGAATTAAATTCATATGCTATCCTTCCTCACACAGGAACACAGGACAGCAAATAAGAAATGATAAAACAACAAAAACATATCAAGTATAAATACAGAATATTTCATAGTGATGAACCTTTAGATTCATCTGGTTCTCTTTCAAACCAATTACAGGATCATTTAAGCCATCCAGATTTCTCTATCCAGCTCACAAGACTCTACCCAGACCATGCACAGAGGTGTCAACATGAAGCCTTTACTGCGGCACTCTTCATTGACAACGGATGGCAACGGATAATCTTGTTCAAAGCTGATTTTTGAGTCAACAATCTTGTATCCACTACCATTTTCCCCAATTCTTAGCGATAAAGCATGATTTCAAAGGAATGGAGAAAGGAAATTACACTTTGGTATCAGAGTTCATCCTCCTGGGATTCACAGACCATCCAGAGCTGCAGATCCTCCTCTTTGTGGTGTTTCTCACAATCTATGTTGTCACCTTGGTGGGGAATTTTGGCATCATCCTCATAATCCGGCTCGAAGTGCGACTCCACACTCCCATGTACTTCTTCCTCAGTCACCTGTCCTTTATTGACATTTGTTATTCTTCATCCATTACACCCAAATTGCTCATTGACATCATCTCTGAGGCCAAAGGAATTTCTTTCTCTGCTTGTGCAGTACAGATGTACCTCTTTGTTAATTTAGTGGTGGCTGAATCATACCTCTTGGCTGTGATGGCATATGATCGCTACGTGGCCATTTGTAATCCCTTGCTGTACACAGTGGCCATGTCTAGAAAGCTCTGCACCCAACTGGTAGCTGTTTGTTACATGTGTGGCATGGTTTGTGCCCTAGTTCACACTTGTTCTGCTTTTAGGCTAGTTTTCTGTGGGCCAAATGTCATCCATCACTTCTATTGTGACATTTCCCCAGTGTTAGCCATATCCTGCTCTGACAACAGCATCAATAAGATGTTACTTTTCATTTTTGCTACCTTTGTGGAGACTAGCACCATAGTGATCATTCTCATGTCCTACATTTTCATTATTATATCTGTATCCAGGATTCGCACCAATGAAGGGAAATACAAAGCCTTCTCCACTTGTGCCTCTCACTTCACAGCCATCACTATATTCCATGCTACCATTCTCCTCATATATTGCCAGCCAAATGCTAGCCATTCTTTGGAAAGAGACAGAATTGCTTCTGTATTCTACACAATAGTGATCCCCATGCTGAATCCCCTGATTTACAGCCTGAGGAACAAGGAAGTGAAAGGTGCCTTCAAAAGACTGATGCGCCTCAGGTAGCATGTGGATCTAGGGTAGAGGAGCCCTCCCACCTTAGGTCCCCAATGTTGTTGAACAACAGTGGCTAGCATGGCCAAGGGTCATGGATGCTGGGAGTTGTAGTTGAAGAGCATCTAGTGACCCAAGACTAGGAAAGTGCTAAATTCTAGGACTCCTTCTTGTTTGCTGTTCTGGTGACCAGCTGCAGTTGCAACGTGGACAAAGTTATTCCTTATGGTCATATGTTCATAAAAAGTGTTCTTTGCAAGTGTTCTTTGTAATCCATTTCCAGAAGAGGGTCTAAAAGATGCATGCATGCAACCAATATTGAGATCTATACCATATTTTCCAAGAACAGCTGGATATATCTATGTATGTATTCATTTTAGAACATTGCAAAATAAAACTAGAAATATGAATCAAACTTAGAATGGGAACACTATTTATTTGGGAACCATTGTTCCACATTCAAAAATATGGTAGATTTTGATGACCTCCTTTACATTATGAGGCTGAAGAAGGCTTATTTGATTAGGAAGGGAAGTAGCACCAAAACTGCAGAAGGCCATGAAGGCATGTACAATACTTTATGCAACTTTGGCAAAGGTTATATTCTGGGAGTTTGCACACAAAGGCAAAGTACTGTGATGTCAGGAAGACCCCAGGAACCACCCCTGCATGATTATCCCAACTTTTGGGGCTGTGGGAGGCTTGCAGGGCCATCCAGGATCTCGCAGGAGCTTTCCACAGCCTTCTAGAGGCCTTAAGTGTCCTCCTCAGAGCCCAATAAGCAGGTTAAGGTCTTAAAAGTATTTCCAGTGTGAAAAGACTTTGTAAGCCCTCCACCTTGCTTACCAGACCCTGGAAAGATTGTGTGAGATCTCAAATGTCCTCTTCTGACTGTTTCCCTCCTGTTCTCCATCTTTTTTCCTGCCACACATGCAAAGCCACCACTGTAAATGATGCATAAGTTGCAGGTCTAGTGTATTGCCTGAATGTGTCTAGGCTGAAGACTGCTCAGAACTGTACAAAAGCAGATGCCTTTTCTGGGCAGCTTCTTCCGGGGTAGGTGGGGGGTGGGTTGGGTGTCTCTCCAAAATCTCTCATCCCAAAATCACAATTAATATTGGGGGAAATTTTGGAGGGCAGGAAAAAATATCATGAAAGTTGTTCCCATTTCTGTTGTAAAAGGTATCATGGAAACTCTATTCAGTAGGTAACAAGCTGCTCTACAGATTATGACACTTGCTACATGCAATATTTGAAGCCCGTTTTCAAGTGACTTCTACATTGTGATTAATGACCATACAAGAATGGTGTAGGTAGAATGAAAGTGTGGCTCTAGATCTCATGCAGCTTGGCCAAAGAAAATCTGCCTCCAGCAGCTGAAGAAATTGTTAATGGGTTTACCCTGAGTTAGACAAACACAGAATACAACCCAATCATGAGGACTTTTCATGGATATTAATTGATGTTTTTTATTGTCCTATTTACCTTGAATGAGGTTCTAAATAATAGAAAGGCAGAATCATACCCCTAAAGATTCAGTATTCCCTTGACATTGCTTGCATACCTGTGGTTTTAATTGCTGCAGACAAATAAATAAATACACACTCACACATCTATAGAGGAAAATAAGCAGCTATAGCAAGGAATTTAGTTAGACACACACATTTTATTTCCCTCTCAAATGAGCTTGTTAGGGTGATTCTCCCAGGGACAGATCATGCAGCATTTATTTTCCTGACCCATGTGGCCCTTTTGATGTAGATCTAGCCATGATTATCCATGGAATAGTCCCCACTACCACCCAAACACACCAGAGCACATTAGTTTTTGCCATATTAAAATGCTGGTCAAATAAATGCTTTTATTCAAAATCACGGGCATGTCTCTGACAGGGCAGAAGTCCAGCTCGCCGAGGGCTGTTAGCTGTCATTACACAAACTATAAATATTGTTATCATGTTCTCTCTCTCTGCATATGGATTGTGTAATTTCCCTATACATGCAACAAGCAGTTTTTAATAAGGCATACTGGGTATTAGCTAAAAGCCCAATTACGGCTTTATTTTGAAGTGGGCAATCAAGAAAGTTACAAGAATAAAGCAACAAAAGAAAAGAGAGTGAGTCACCACGTCACCTCAACCTCTTGGCTTACCAGCCCTGCCTTAGCTCCATGTAGGAAATCAATACCAAGGCCGACACCAGGGGGTTGGCTCCACACACACCCTGCTCACTTTCCTACCGTGAGCTTGCTGTTGCAGTGTGTGTTCATGCTAAAAGTTTATGCATTTGTTACCCACCCTTAGAAAACATTTCATCCTCTCAAATACACATCAAGGCTTGCCTGACACCTTCACTAGATATCTTTAGGTGCCAGGTGAAAATGTTCCTCTGTAACCCAGAGTTTGGCCTTTTAAATGTGTGTGGGGTGTTTGGGGTTTTTTTTATGGGGGTTATGCCTGTTGCCTTTGTTTATGGAGTTTTCTTAGCAGGGATACTGGAGTGGTTGCTGGTTCCTCCTCTAGGTGGATCATGTTTGGTCAAAACTCTCCACTATGACCTGTTTCAGCTATGGATGTATCAGAACATGAGAGCTTGAGTAGTGGGGGGATCTCACAGAAGAAATGGTTGATTTCATTAGACTGGCAAAAACACAAAGTACCTACCAAAGTGGTATGAATGATTGAGTTCAAGAAGCCAGCCATCTTGACACATTGGGTGTGTGACATGATCGATGTGTACAACAAAGGGTTGCAGATGGCCACATAAGCCATCAGCCCAAAAAGCATGGTCTCTGTACCTACCAGAGCAACAAAGAAATACAGTTGGATTATGCAACCCAGGAAAGAAATGTTTCTCTTCTCTGATAGTAAAGTTCTTAAGGCTTTGGGGGTGATGTTGGAGGAATAGCAAAAATCTAAGAAAGTCAGATTACTGAGGAAAAAGTACATGGGAGTGTGCAGCTGAGAGTCCATTCTGATCAGCAAAATCATCCCTAGGTTGCCCACCACAGTGATAACATAGATCAGCAGCAACAATGTGAAGATGGGAATCTTCAGTTCTGGTACATCTGCAAATCCCACAAAAATAAATTCAGACACAACACTAACACTAGTATTTTCCGTAGACATTTTTGTAGCTGATTTATTCCTGCTATAGTTGTGGTGAATGAACATGGATCTTTGTGTACCCTCAGATGGCGAAGGAAGTGAAGTCTGCAGAGTAGTGTGCTGCCTATTTTGACATCTTGCTCTGTGAAGAGGTCATTTCACTTCTCAATTCTTCCTGATTGGAAGCTGTGCCTTGGTTTCCAAAACATTTTGGAAGTCGAACGGACTTCTGGAATATATTCTGTTCAACTTCCGAGGTATCACTGTACTGAGAACCCATGTTCAAAGGATCCCTAGGTTTCATTAGAAAATCGATCACACAGCACTCTGGTCTTGTAAGTCAGGGAGCAAGAGTGGAACCTGGGGCTGGTGGAGCAAGGAATGGTAGCAGTGTTATTTGTTCCTTTAAAGATAACTGTGCATTATAATAATCAGTGCTTTTTTCTGGGGTGACGCAAGGGTATGCATACTCCTAAACATTTCAGTGTGAGCATGAAAATGAGAGTACCCCTAAACATATATTTTTTAAAGAAAAAAAAAGCACAGATAATAATAATACAACTGATATAGTGGGTTTTTCCCCAGTGGGTACTCAAAGGGATGCAGTACTATCATCTCTTTTTGTTGTGGTTAAAAAGTGTGGCACTTGCTGTAACAACTTCATGGTGAGTACCTAGGGGGGGGGGAAAGCATTGCAACTAAAGTTTTGTCATAATGTTTCTTTTCTCCAAGATGGGGAATTCTCAAATTGCTCCAGGGATTAAACCCCAAAGGCCATAAAAATGAATGAAAAACAGCTCCCGCACACTCCAGTAGCATTTGCTTTTGAATTCAAGGAAGAGCATCTTCTCTCCTCCTTCATGGCTTCCCATGATAAGGATCAGACAGGTAAGAAGGGCAGGAACAAAGTTAGGATTGGTCCCAGAAAATGTTGGCCACTGCAACTGAAAACAGTTCTCCGCAGAACTGGAAGCCTCTCTTTCCTTCCAGGATCCTTCAGAGGCAAAGAACTTCCCTTCAGCATTAACTCTCACAATAGCCACATAGCTTTTCATAAACTTTAGCCCAGATTTAGACAACTGGAGGGCCTTCTGGGACAGATTCTGTGGTCATTATATCACTAGCTATAGAACCTGGAAGCAGTTTCATGTACCCATTTCTAATTTGATCAGTAAATAGATGTTGTAAAGACTTCAACAGGCCCATCCCTTGGTTGTCAGGTAAGATATGTGAAAAATGCGCCTTTGCACTAGACAACATTCTAATAGTTTTTAATACTGATATTAAATTGACCTGTTTCATAAAGATTTTTGCACACAGTATTTTTTCCAGCTGAGATTTCTTCTAGAATGATATTTTTAATCACATGCTAAAAACATGAGAAACAAAAGCATCCTTTGAAGTAAAAATATAAAAAAAATGTAGTGAGTGGACTTTGAATTTAATATGCTTCTTGCATTTTATTTCTTTGTGAATTAAATTTATATGCTATCCTTCCTCACACAGGAACACAGGACAGCATATAAGAAATGATAAAAAAACAAAAACATATCCAGTATAAATACAGAATATTTCATAGTGATGAACCTTTAGATTCATCTGGTTCTCTTTCAAACCAATTACAGGATCATTTAAGCCATCCAGATCTCTCTATCCAGCCAACAAGACTCTGCCCAGGCCATGCACAGAGGTGTCAACATGAAGCCTTTACTGCGGCACTCTTCATTGACAAAATAATATGTCTTGTTCAAAGCTGATTTTTGAGTCAACAATCTTGTATCCACTACCATCTTCCCCAATTCTTAGCGATATAGCATGATCTCAACGGAATGGAGAGAGGAAATTACACTTTGGTATCGGAGTTCATCCTCCTGGGCTTCACAGACCACCCAGAGCTGCAGATTCTCCTCTTTGTGGTGTTTCTCACAATCTATGTTGTCACCTTGGTGGGGAATTTTGGCATCATCCTCATAATCCGGCTCGAAGTGCGACTCCACACTCCCATGTACTTCTTCCTCAGTCACCTGTCCTTTATTGACATTTGTTATTCTTCATCCATTACACCCAAATTGCTCGTTGACATCATCTCTGAGGCCAAAGGAATTTCTTTCTCTGCTTGTGCAGTACAGATGTACCTCTTTGTTAATTTAGTGGTGGCTGAATCTTACCTCTTGGCTGTGATGGCATATGATCGCTACGTGGCCATTTGTAATCCCTTGCTGTACACAGTGGCCATGTCTAGAAAGCTCTGCACCCAACTGGTAGCTGTTTGTTACATGTGTGGCATGGTTTGTGCCCTAGTTCACACTTGTTCTGCTTTTCGGCTAGTTTTCTGTGGGCCAAATGTCATCCATCACTTCTATTGTGACATTTCCCCAGTGTTAGCCATAGCCTGCTCTGACAACAGCATCAATAAGTTGCTACTTTTCATTTTTGCTACCTTTGAGGAGACTAGCAGCATAGTGATCATTCTCATGTCCTACATTTTCATTATTATATCTGTATCCAGGATTCGCACCAATGAAGGGAAATACAAAGCCTTCTCCACTTGTGCCTCTCACTTCACAGCCATCATTATATTCCATGGTACCATTCTCCTCATATATTGCCAGCCAAATGCTAGCCATTCTTTGGAAAGAGACAGAATTGCTTCTGTATTCTACACAATAGTGATCCCCATGCTGAATCCCCTGATTTACAGCCTGAGGAACAAGGAAGTGAAAGGTGCCTTCAAAAGACTGATGCGCCTCAGGTAGCATGTGGATCTAGGGTAGAGGAGCCCTCCCACCTTAGGTCCCCAATGTTGTTGAACAACAGTGGCTAGCATGGCCAAGGGTCATGGATGCTGGGAGTTGTAGTTGAAGAGCATCTAGTGACCCAAGACTAGGAAAGTGCTAAATTCTAGGACTCCTTCTTGTTTGCTGTTCTGGTGACCAGCTGCAGTTGCAACGTGGACAAAGTTATTCCTTATGGTCATATGTTCATAAAAAGTGTTCTTTGCAAGAAATGGGGCAATCCATTTCTGGAAGAGGGACTAAAAGATGCATGCATGCAACAAATATTGAGATCTATACCATATTTCCAAGGACAGCTGGATATATCTATGTATGTATTTATGCATTTTAGAACATTGCAAAATAAAACTAGAAATATGAATCAAACTTAGAATGGGAACAGTATTTATTTAGGAACCACTGTTCCACATTTAAAAATATGGTAAGTTTTGCTGACCACCTTTGTATTATGAGGCTGAAGAAGGCTTATTTGATTAGGAAGGGGAGTAGCACCAAAACTGCAGAAGGCCATGAAGGAATGCACAATACTTTATGCAAGTTTGGCAAAGGTTACATTCTGGGAGTTGGCACACAAAGGCAAAGTACTTTGTGGAAGACCCCAGGAACCACCCCTGCATGATTATCCCAACTTCTGGGGCTGTGGGAGGCTTGCAGGGCCATCCAAGATCTCACAGGAGCTTTCCACAGCTTTCCAGAGGCCTTGAGTGTCCTCCTCAGAGCCCAGTAAGCAGGTTAAAAGTCTTTCCAGTGTGAAAAGACTTTGTAAGCCCTCCACCTTGCTTACCGGACCCTGGAAAGATTGTGTGAGATCTCAAATGTCCTGTTCTGACTGTTTGCGTGTCAAGGTCCCTAGGGCCACCCCAATAACTCACACATCACACAGAATTTTTGTTTAAGATTTTTGACATAATTTTGGCCACAACTTTATTAAAATACAAATTTGTGAGTGGTTGCTTAGGCATTGGTTGCGACTATCTGCCCCCACCATGGGGGACAGACTGACATTCCCCACGATGCGAAAGTCAGAATAGGGGAATACACTTGGGGGTAACCATGGAGCAGGGAACCTGCCCTCACCCCAAATGCAACCAGGAGCTCATTGCTATGGCCCGAGGCCCCTTGACACAGTGGACAAGCAATAGTTAGCCCCCAATTCCTTTAACGGAATCCCTTGCAGCAGCAGCAGCATTAGAGGGGCAGGCACTCAACCTACCAAAGGCAGGCACTCAACCACTGCCCCTCAACCAACCAAACCATAAACCAATGCCTAACCGCAACCCTACAAGTTGTGACGATTTGCTTCGCAGTAGGCAGAAACCAAATGGCCCCAGCCAATCAGGCAGATGGACAAAATTCCTACCGGGCCCCTGCCCCAAGAGCAGACAACCCCATGACAGGCATAGCAAGGTCAAAGCGAACAACCCTAATTCTAGGGAGGGTGGGACGGGCAATCCAATGCACGGTCAAAAAGAGGAAGCCCTAGCCTCGTACAAGGAGTTTTAGCATTTCTGGCTGTCAATCAACAAATGGCAACATTAACTTCTTCCCAACAACAAGGGAAGCCCCAATCGCATCAGTGGCCAATGATCAATTAGCCCACCCCCAACTTTGGAGTGTCCTGGTGGGCCCCACCGCAACACGTGCTCTCCATGAAGGAGAACACACTTTCCCTCCTGTTCTCCATTTATTTTCCTGCCACACGTGCA
Source organism: Podarcis tiliguerta (assembly GCF_965153285.1). Classification (NCBI taxonomy): domain Eukaryota; kingdom Metazoa; phylum Chordata; class Lepidosauria; order Squamata; family Lacertidae; genus Podarcis; species Podarcis tiliguerta. The sequence goes on from NC_139534.1 coordinate 54,520,813, forward strand.
AAGCCACCAGTGTAAATGATGCATAAGTTGCAGGTCTATTGCATTGCCTGAATGTGTCTGGGCTGAAGACTGCTCAGAACTGTACAAGCACAGATGCCTTTTCTGGGCAGTTTCTTCCAGGGTAGGGGGGGTTGGGGGTGGGCGTCTCTTCAAAATCTCTTATCTCAAAATCACAATTAATATTGGGGAAAATTTTGGTGGGCAGAAAAAAATATCATGAAATTTGTTTCCATTTCTGTTGTAAAAGGTATCATGGAAACTCTATTCAGTAGGTAACATTTCTCAGTGCAAGTTGCTCTACAGATTATGACACTTGCTACATGCAATATTTGAAGCCCGTTTTCAAGTGACTTCTACATTGTGATCAATGACCATAAAAGAATGGTGTAGGTAGAATGAAAGTGTGGCTCTAGATCTCATGCAGCTTGGCCAAAGAAAATCTGCCTCCAGCAGCTGAAGAAATTGTTAATGGGTTTACCCTGAGTTAGACAAACACAGACTACAACCCAATCATGAGGACTTTTCATGGATATTAATTGATGTTTTTTATTGTTCTATTTTCCTTGAATAAGGTTCTAAATAATAGAAAGGCAGAATCATACCCCTAAAGATTCAGTATTCCCTTGTCATTGCTTGCATACCTGTGGTTTTAATTGCTGCAGACAAATAAATAAATACACACACACACATCTATAGAGGAAAATAAGCAGCTATAGCAAGGAATTTAGTTAGACACACACATTTTATTTCCCTCTCAAATGAGCTTGTTAGGCTGATTCTCCCAGGGACAGATTATGCAGCATTTATTTTCCTGACCCATGTGGCCCTTTTGATGTAGATCTAGCCATGATTATCCATGGAATAGTCCCCACTACCACCCAAACACACCAGAGCACATTAGTTTTTGCCATATTAAAATGCTGGTCAAATAAATGCTTTTATTCAAAATCACGGGCATGTCTCTGACAGGGCAGAAGTCCAGCTCGCCGAGCTCTGTTAGCTGTCATTACACAAACTATAAATAGTGTTATCATGTTCTCTCTCTCTACATATGGATTGCGTAATTTCCCTATATATGCAACAAGCAGTTTTTAATAAGGCATACTGGGTATTAGCTAAAAGCCCAATTACGGCTTTATTTTGAAGTGGGCAATCAAGTAAGTTACAAGAATAAAGCAACAAAAGAAAAGAATAGAGAGTGAGTCACCACATCACCTCAACCTCTTGGCTTACCAGCCCTGCCTTAGTGTAGCACCCTGTTGTGGTTAACGCTTAGCTGGAATGAAATATTCAATGCAGCAATAGAGAAATTAAAATAATAATTTATTTGTCAGACAAAACATGATAGGCACAGTGGTATATGATTACCAAAGCTCTGCACACTCCAGCCCTGGTGGCCAGCACTTATATTTCCTCAGCCCAGCCCCCTTACTCCTCCTTTGGCTGCCTCTGTCCAATCAGCCTGGTTGAAATTCCTATTGGCTGTCTGCTAGAACCAATCATAAAAGATACACCCATTTCCTATTACCTTTTATGGGAGACAAAGAGCTATATTTCCTTCTATCCATAAATGGTAGACAAGTAGTCATATATCTTACATTTGCCTCAACAAGGCACCTTAATTACCAGATCACCTCTTGCCCTTTTTGCCCTATTGCTCTATTGTCCCTTCACTCCAAAACAGAAGGCTAAAACAGATGGCTCATGGTAACAGAGATTTTGGGTTCACCTTCTCACACACCATCAATGAAATAAGAATCTAACCTAAGAATCTAACATTTCTTACTTTCTAAATCCTTTGCATACTTACATTTAAGCCACTATATTTCATACATTAACATATATAGCTTTTTAGAAGGAAAGGAAAGGCCTTTTCAAAGTAAAAAGAAACTTAGTAAAAACACTTTCTAAAAGCAACTTCAGAGAGCAGCCTCTTCGGTTTTCCCAGCCAGCTGCTGTTCCTATTAGCTCTTGCCCTTTAACCTTAGGAAAATGTGGCTAATGGGAGGCCCATGGTAAACTATTTACCAACTCTTAATTAGTGTTTTGCAGCTTGATTGTATTCTGTAATTTGTATGGTCAGTATGACCTTTGCTCCCAGCCTGTAATTTCCTTTTACAACTTTGAAGTACTGCTATAAATCAGTGAGGGGCCCTGTTCAAGAGGATAAACAACTGCAAAAGTACTCAGCCAGCTGGTTTCTGCCTGGCATGAAACAAGCATTTGCAAATATATATATATATATATATATATATATATATATATATATCTCTCAATTTAAAATACAGATCTTGATCAGATGCCTCATAATACAGATCTTGATCAGATGCCTCATTAGCTCCATGTAGGAAATCAATAGCAAGGCCGACACCAGGGGGTTGGCTCCACACACACCCTGCTCACTTTCCTACCGGGAGCTTGCTGTTGCAGTGTGTGTTCATGCTACAAGTTTATGCATTTGTTACCCACCCTTAGAAAACATTTCATCCTCTCAAACACACATCAAGGCTTGCCTGACACCTTCACTACATATCTTTAGGTGCCAGGTGAAAATGTTCCTCTGTAACCCAGCATTTGGCCTTTTAAATGTGTGTGGGGTGTTTTGGGGTTTTTTATGGGGGTTATGCCTGTTGCCTTTGTCCATGGAGTTTTCTTGGCAGGGATACTGGAGTGGCTTGCTGGTTCCTCCTCTAGGTGGAACACGTTTGGTCAAAACTCTCCACTATGACCTGTCCATCTTGGGTGGCCCTGCACGGCATAGTTCATAGCTTCTCTGAGTTATTCAAGCCCCTTTGCCACGAACTGAGAGCTGGACCATAAAAAAGGCTGATCGCCGAAGAATTGATGCTTTTGAATTATGGTGCTGGAGGAGACTCTTGAGAGTCCCATGGACTACAAGAAGATAAAACACATCCATTCTTAAGGAAATTAGCCCTGAGTGCTCACTGGAAGGACAGATCGTGAAGCTGAGGTTCCAATACTTTGGCCACCTCATGAGAAGAGAAGACTTCCTGGAAAAGGAGTGAAAGGTGGTATACAATACACAGGGCTGGATTTAGGTTTGATGAGGCCCTAAGCTACTGATGGTAATGGGGCCCTTTATATGTCCAGCTGTCCTTTGTCAACAAGAAATTGTCACTTTTTTGTGTTGAATATATGCTATATGGTAATTTATGGACCTAATAGGTATCTAAAGCCATTTGCACATGTTGCCATGCAACCAGTCCATGCAGAATGTAGGCACCCTATATATAGAAATGATCAAACCAGTGATATTCTAGGGAGAAGGCTAGCAGGCGGGGCCTATTACTTACATCATAGGAGCCTATACAACACCAAACACTGTTGCTGTATGTAGGTTTTATTTTATTTGTTTTTTATCTTGTGTTTTGGAAATGTACATCCAGTTTTTTCCCTTTAATTTTTTTGGGGCCCCCAAGAGAGGCTTCTTTAGCTTCTATGTAAATCCTGCACTGACAATATGGCTGCCATTCGTCCGGGAATCACTCTGAAAAAATGGCGTCTGGGAGGATTTGTGCTCAACAACTCTGTCTAGATTTTCACTTTTGGGAATATGTCAACCCTAGTATACAACCCTAATATACAAATAATAAAAATTAAAAGAAATTAAAGTACTGTATACATCTTTATGCACATTGCTGTGTGTTTTTGCCTCCAGGGTTATTTTCTCCACTATGTGGGGGGAAAGCAGAGACCTACATTGGCTCCCAGTACATTTCCGAGCAAAATTCAAAGTGTTGGTGCTGACCTTTAAAGCCCTAAATGGCCTCGGCCCAGTATACCTGAAGGAGCATCTCCACCCCCATTGTTCTGCCTGGACACTGAGGTCTAGCACCAAGGGCCGTCTGGCGGTTCCCTCCCTGCGAGAAGCAAAGTTACAGGGAACCAGGCAGAGGGCCTTCTTGGTAGTGGCACCAGCCCTTGGAACGCCCTCCCACCAGATGTCAAAGAGAACAACAACTACCAGATTTTTAGAAGACATATCCAGAAATGGATAGACAATCAGGAAAAAAAAAAAAAAAAAGGATCAAGGGAAGCTGCCAAGATCCTTTAACAACTTAGAGGAAAATTTAGATCTAGTAGACATTTGGAGATATAAACACCCAATTGAGAAGCAATTCACCTTCTTCTCAGAGCCACATAAGAGCTGGGGCAGAATTGATCAAATCTGGATCTCAAGAGAACTCACATTAAGAACATCTAAGTGTGAAATCCAACCTAGAACTCTATCCGATCATAACTCAATAGTCTTCGAAATAAAAGGTGTATCTCAACGCGGGTTTAGATGGAGAATGAATGAATACTTACTAGAGAGTGAAGACGTTATTGTAAAGACCAAAGCCACTCTAAAAGACTACTTTAGTCTGAATCTCAATAAAGAAACAAGTATAGATGTAGTCTGGGATGCCAGCAAGGCAGTGCTAAGAGGTTTTTTTTATTCAGCAAAACAGCTATAAGAAGAAAGTAAGAGAACAAAAGAAAGAGGAAATCCTTAGCCAGCTAAGAGAATGTGAGAAAAAAATAGTAACAAACCCGAAAGACGAACTAAATATACAAACAATAAAAATGTTACAAACACAATATTCAATTTTAACAAGTCAAGAAATTGAATGGAAAATTAAGCTGATGAAACAAAAATATTTTGAATCGGCTAATAAAACGGGTAAATTATTAGCTTGGCAACTGCGAAAAAGGCAAAAAACAAAATGTAATAAATAGGATAAGAATAGAGGAACAACTGATAGAAGAGCCAAAAGAAATAAAGGAAAATTTTCTTAAATTTTATGAGAACTTGTAAAAAAAGGAAGACGAAGAGACAACCCGGATAGAAGAATATTTTGAAAACTACAGTGGGAAGACCATAACAGAGGAAGAAAGAACTCAACTAAATAAACCTATAAATGCAGAAGAGATCCAGGATACGATAAGGAAGATGAAATTAGGGAAAGCCCCAGGACCAGACGGACTGCCAGCCAAATACTATAAAATATTAGAAAACCAACTAATGTTATGTGATCTTATGAAGGAGGTAAGATACCAGAAACGTGGAAAGAGGCCCATATTACGATGATCCCTAAACCGGACATGGACAAATTAAATATCAAAAACTATAGGCCTATATCATTATTAAATAACGACTATAAAATTTTTGCAGAAGTGATGACAAACAGACTGAAAAAGTGCTTAGTAAATTTAATACATAAAACAAACAGACTGAAAAAGTGCTTAGTAAATTTAATACATAAAAATCAAGCAGGATTCCTCCCAAACAGGTTTCTCAAAGATAATGTGAGGCATATCATAAACATCATAGAATATCTGGAGTGTAAGAATGAGGTACCTGCGGCGCTGATTTTCATAGACACAGAGAAGGCGTTCGATAATGTCTCATGGTTGTTCTTGTTAAAAAGCATGGAGAAAGCAGGGCTAGAAGGCGAATTTATGGAAGGGATAAAATCGATCTATTCAAACCAATCGGCCAAACTGATTATAAATAATAATTTAACAAATTCATTTAAAATTGAAAAAGGAACAAGACAGGGGTGCCCTCTATCCCCGCTTTTATTCATTATGGGATTGGAAGTAATAACGAATAAGATTAGAGCAACATCAGAGATTAGAGGGATCAAAATAGGAATGAAAGAATACAAACTAAAAGCATATGCAGATGATATGGTGCTATCTCTGGAAGAACCGCAGAAGAGGGTTAGTAAGGCCTTGGAGTTATTAGAAGAATATGGCAAGCTGTCCGGTTTCAAGTTAAATAAATTAAAGACAAAAATGTTGACTAAAAATTTGGAAAAAGACGAAAGAGAAAAACTGGAGACACAGAACGGAATTAAGGTGGCTAAAAAAATAAAATATTTAGGAATTTGGCTAACAACAAAAAATATAAATCTAATTCAAGATAATTATCTCACAACATGGAAGGAGATCAAAAAAGATCTAGATACGTGGAACAGAGTAAAACTTTCATGGATGGGAAGGATGGTGGCCATAAAAATGAACATACTCCCAAGAATGATATTTTTGTTCCAAAACATCCCTGTGATTAGAGGCTCCTCAATGTTTAAAGATTGGCAAAGAACTCTTTCGAAATTTATATGGATTGGGAAGAGACCGAGAATTAGATTCAAATTACTAACAGATCGGAAAGAAAGAGGGGGCTTCTCGGTTCCTAACCTGAAGTTATATTTTGAGGCCTCCTGTCTCTGTTGGATCAGAGATTGGATAAGATTGGAAGATACGGACCTGCTAGACTTGGAAGGCTTCAACAACAGGTTCGGTTGGCATGCCTATCTGTGGCTAGATAAAGAAAAGGTACATAAAGGTTTTTCAAACCACATTATTAGAGGGCCACTATATGAAGTCTGGGAGAGAAATAAAAAACTTTTGGAATGGAAAACACCCTGGTGGTTATCCCCAATTGATATTCTAACAATCAAAAAAGTAAGCATGGAAGGAGAAAGACTGACATATGAAGACCTACTGATAGGATCAGAGAGTGGATGGAAATTGAGGACATATGAGGAGTTGAAAGACAAGTTAACAGGCTGGCTGCAATTCCATCAAATAAATGCAGTTTGGAAGGAAGATAAAAAAGTAGGGATAAATGAGAAAAAATCTAAATTCCAGATAGAAATAATTGAAGGCAAATCCAAGTTATTATCTAAAATGTATAACATATTATTAGATTGGGATACTAAAGATGAAGAAATTAAGGAGGTCATGACAAAATGGGCAATGGACCTCGGACATAATATAGAATATGAAAAGTGGTCGAATTTATGGATTAGTGGAATGAAATTCACGGCATGTGTTTTACTTAGAGAAAATTTGGAAAAGATGATGTATAGGTGGTACATCACACCGGCAAAACTAGGGAAAATATACAAAACAGGAAACAAGGCTTGCTGGAAGTGTAAAATTAAAGAAGGTAATTTCTACCATATGTGGTGGACCTGTGAAACAATGAAGAAATTTTGGGAACTTATTTATAATGAGTTTAAAAAAATACTTAGATACACCTTCCCTAAAAAGCCAGAAGCCTTCTTACTAGGAATAATTGGGGACGAAATCAAAAAAGAAGATAAGACGTTTTTCCAATATGCTACGGCTGCTGCTAGAATATTAATTGCACAAAATTGGAAGAGCCCAAATATCCCAACGATCAGAGATTGGCAAGCAAAATTATATGAGTATGTTGAGTCAGCAAAAATGACACAAAAAATTAGAAACCAAAAAAATACAAAGTTTGTTAATGATTGGAAAAAATTTATGGTATACATTGAAGGTAACTACAGAGACTTAAAAACTATAGCAGGTTTGATATAAGTCTTACGACGCGCAAACCAGTAACAATTAATAGCTGCAGAAAAAAGAAAGAACTTCTTATTAAGAAACCCGAAAACGGGAGGGTAAGAGGTCAAGGGAGGTGTAGGGAAAAGGTTTAAATATTTAAAAATATAATGTTTTAAGGAAAAGGACAAAAATGGTAATGAATGTCATTCCTGCGTTATGTACGGATATTGTTTATTAATCTGTTGATTTGTTTTTTTTCTTTTTCTTTTTGATCTTTTTTTTTTTCTTAAGAGAAACTCAATAAAAAGAATTTAAAAAAAAGAAAAAAAAGAAAGAGCACGTGTTGCGGTGGGGTCCGCTGAGTCACCCCTCTGTTGCCAGGTAGGGTGATAAAATATCACCCTGGCATTTAATTGGATGGCTATGTTGCTGGGGAAATTTACTTGTTGCAAATTTGGTGGGAGGGACCGAACTGTTTAAATTCCGAGCACGCAGCTTGGTGCTTTCTCTTTCGCTGCGTGAGCCGAATCACCCGCCCACCTGCCCTGAGTTTGGAGGGTTTGCTTGACCTTGCTATGCCTGTCATGGGGTCATCTGCCATTGGGGCAGGGGCCTGGTAGGAATTTTGTCCATCTGGCTGATTGTCTGAGCCATTTGGTTTTTGCCTACTGCGTAGCAAATCGTCACAACTTGTAAGGTTGGCGGTTAGGCATTGGTTATCAATTGGTTGGAGGAGGGGTAAGGATTGGCTGTGCCTGCCCCTCCAATGCTGCTGCGGAAGGGAATTCCATTAAAGGAATCCAGGGGCTTGCCACGATTTTGTCCAAATCCCTGGAGAGGGGCTAGGGCCGGCAAGCCCTGGGAAGCATGCGGGTGAGTGCTGAGGGCCTGTGACTCAGCTCCAGTGCTCCCCAATATTGTTTTCCTTTACTGGCATTGATGGAGTTCGGATGTCAGTTCTGTCCCCAGGTGGGGAGGGCGGGGGGACCAATAGTCTTAACCAATGCCTAAGCAACCACTCACAGATATGTATTTTAATAAAGTTGTGGCCAAAGTTATGCCAGAAACCTTAAACAAAAATTTATGTGTGAGTTGTGAGTTATTTGAGGGGTGGCTTGGGGACCTCGACACGCAACTGAAGGCAGCCCTGTTTAGGGAAGCTTTTAATGTTTAATAGACTATTGTATTTTAAAATTCTGTTGGAAGCCCCCAGAGTGGCTGGGGAAACCCAGCCAGATGGACGGGGTATAAATAAGAAATTATTATTATTATTATTATTATTATTATTATTATTATTATTATTTGCATGGTAGCTCCACTCCTACAGTCATATCCTCTGCTGGCCCCACCCTCTGCTGTCCACATGTTGGGGGCATGTCTGTAGAGGGGAAGCCTGCTGAAAGCACATAGGCTATACCTTTGAACTAGTATGAATTTGCCGGATCCTCTTTTATGTAACTAACCCCCTTTGAAAACTGTCCTTGTTGGTGGCCACCAGTACATTTGTGTTAGTGAATTCCATGAAGTGTGTGAGGAAGTACATTTTTTTCTTTCCCGAGATGTAGCTTTATTAGCTGACCACGAGTTCCACTGTTATGGACTATGGTCATGTCCCCTCCTTAATCACTTTTTTTTTTTACTCCAAAGGGTTTCGTGCGTGTGTGTTGTGTTGCCTTTCGCATCCTTCCATTGCGAAAAAATAATACGGTTTCATAATATTTTTGAACAGCAACTATAATTTGTTGTATTTAATGACTCTATTTATTTATTCACAGTTTATTCTTTAAAATGAGCATCACAGAAAAAACTACATTTGAAAAGGGAGTTTTGTATGTCAACAAAACACACATATTCTCCAGGGCTAAATGAAACATTGAGCGAAGTGAAAGACAAAAGATGAGAAGTTCATAGAGTTGGTCTTTATTAACAAATTATTGGAATGACAGATTTGAAGCCAATGTGCAACCATTTTTTTTCTTTGTTTTGAATAACTGTATTCTCATGAGTGTATGTTTGTCCTTCATATCTGTGTCTTTGTCTGGGTTAGTCTGGTAACAATGCAATCTCCATGTCCACTCTAATAATGAAGAACCTTCTAAATATGTACTGCTACTATTGCTATGTTCTTATATTTTTCTTTACTGTATATTTTGTATTTACAAATATTCATTTTTCCCCCATTTCATCACATTCTGAAAGCTTGTATGATTCTCTTTTTTTTGAAATAATGAAATATGGATGATCTCCAGCTGTCAAACTCAGAGAATAGAGCTATTGAAGTCATGGGATGTACATTATTTAAATCTCTTAAATTCATTGGGCTTGTTCAGAGTGAGATTATTTTTTACTCACAATTTTTCTTTCATTTTTAAAATATTCTCCCCTCCCTATTCTTTGGGTTTTACCTAGCAGAAGATGATTGCTAAAGTAATCCTCAGGCTACCCATTCCTTTCATGAAAGCTTCTTTCACATCCTTGTTCCTGAGACTATAGATCAGGGGATTCACCAAAGGGACCAACACTGTGTAGACCGCAGCAATTATTTTATCCTGTTCCATAGAATAGCTGGATCTGGGTCTCAAGTACATAAAGAGGAGGGTCCCATAGAACAGACTGACAGTGGTCAGATGAGAAGTACAGGTGGAGAAAGCTTTACGCTTGCTGTCATTGGAGCGTATTCTGAGGATGGTAGAGAAGATGCAGGCATAAGAGATGAGAACTACCAATGTGGTGGTAACCTCATTAAATCCAGCAATAGCAAAAACAAGGATTTGGTTGAGACTGGTATCAGAGCAAGCCAACTGAATCAATGGTGGCCAATCACAGAAGAAATGGTTGATTACATTAGAGTCACCAAAGGACACTGTTAAGGTAAATCCTGTATTTACTAATGCATTTATAAACCCAGCTACATAAGAAGCAAAGACCAACAAAATACATAGCCTTCGAGACATAATGACGGTATAGAGCAGTGGGTTACAGATGGCCACATAGCGATCGTATGCCATGGCAGCCAAGAGGTAACATTCTGTTGTTGCACCAATAATATAAAAAAACAACTGGGTGAAACAGCCAGAGTAGGAGATGGTTTTTCTATGAGATAAAAGACTCACTAGCATCTTGGGTGTTACGACAGAGGAATAGCACAGGTCCAGGAAGGATAAGTTGCTAAGGAAGAAATACATTGGCGTCTGAAGCTGAGAGCAAGTCCTCACGATTACAATGATCCCAATATTTCCCATCACAGTGATAATGTAGATCAGCAAGAAGACAATGAAGAGGGTGATCTGCAGCTTGGATTGATTTGTGAATCCCGCAAGAATGAACTCATCCACCATAGTGCAATTATCCCCATCCATGTGTAGTTGCAAGCACTTGAAATTTCTGTCTGTCTATATGTATATCTATGTGTACATATTCTGTTATTTGAGAGGGTGGAAATAATATTTCAGTGCCCGGTGCACATCATTCACAATGTTTTTTAAAAAATAATGTTATTATTTATACCCTGTCCACCTGGCTGGGTTTCCCCAGGGATTTGAATTTTAAAAGGTATGTGGTTATTGTTCATGAAAAAAATATGATTATTGTAGTTCAAATGAGAGCATGAAGGTCATGTTACGGTTGACTCATGCAATGCTTCTCCTTTTCCTTCTTCCTCCTCCTCTCCTCTTCTCTTTCAGGATTTCTCTCCCAAGAATCTTAACTATTGTAAGAAAATGAAAAATACTGGGCAGTGAAGGCACTAGAGAGAGAAATTTCCAGATAATTTCTCAAAGTTTGGTGCCAGTAACCAACAAAATCTGGGTTAATAAATGCATTTTCATGAGGCACCAAAAACTCAACGGAGCTGCTACCATGGGGCATGGGGTGAGATCCCAGAGACTAGATTCTGCAACTGAAAAAGGCCTGGCTTAGCCTAGGTTACCACTAGATGTAATTTGGCAGGCCACAGCACAACCAGAAGCTTTCCAATTATTACAGCTGTCAACTGATTAAACAATTTGCATTATCAGCATTCTGAATTTAAAGTATTTGACTGACTTTTTAAAATAAAAATAATAATAATAACCATCTTGAGATCATGTTTTTTTTAATTATATTGAAACAAATGTAACCTAACTGGGTTTTTTCTTCTTCAAATGAAATCTGTGGCCAATTCTTAGGAGAAGTCATTATTCATACTGATTTTTTCACAGTAATGCACCACAAACAGGTTAAAACAAACAGGTTAAAGCAAATTAATTGAGTGAGCTCTTTAGCTCCGTGCCTCACTGAGAAAGCAATCTTGTACATGTATACTCAAAAGTAAATCTCACTGAATTTAATGGGGTCAGTGGGCACCAGATTACGGCTGAAAGCTTTAGGTGACAGCTAGACCAATTAAAGTTTGATTATTGGAACTGCAACTTTAGCAAATATTGTAATGGCATTGGGAAACATCTTTGTTTCCTAGTCTTCTACTCAGTCACAAGCCTTTTGTCAACCTTTCCAACAGAGCGAAATTCAACTTTCTCATCCTGCTAGTTAATACTTACCCTAAATTTATTTCTCTAAATAATGCCCTTTTCTCATTTCAGAAAAATACAAGGGTCTGAAAGTCTTGGTACATTTATACTATGTTGCCTGATGTCAAGAGCTTTAGTTCCCTGAGCACAAAATCGGTTATTGGCTTGAGTTGTTTTCCCTTGATGGTAGGGAAAACAATATTGGAGCTAGGGAATCATTTTCTGTTCAAAACAATTCCCTACTCCCAAAAGAAGAAAGTGTGTTTTTATGTTAGGAAACCAGAAATAATGAGGCAAAACACCAAGTATGGCGTAGAATGAGGACCACTTTATTAAATATAGAAGAACATAAATAACAATATGTACAGAAGCATCTTCAGACTCTATCAGGCTCTTGTCTGTTAACTGGGTAAGCCTACACTGAAGGGAGTCAAGCTGGCCTTAATTTCCAACACCCCTTGCCACACTAGGGCATGCCATTATAGGGGTGAAACTTAATTTTTGCAAATTTCAATAAAAGGTGGACACCACAGAAAATGGTCAATTTCATTTCACCCACAGGTGGAGAGCTGTATAGTGAGGAGAGTCTGTCCCATTGAATGCGAACTGAACTCAGCCATAATACCCTCATCATCCAGCTGCATACACTTCTGCTCATGATAGCTGTGTAATGGGTTGGCAGATGGACATGTACCACACCTGATTCATGGCCCATTAAGTCTGCATAACGCAAAATGGGTGACACAGGTTAAGCTCAACAGTGAGCCATACCCTTCACCATGACGTCACAAAGCGTGAAATACTCTGGCGTCACAGTTTACCTCAAACATGCCTCAAGGAACTCATCATCCATTTCAATCTATTCCTTTCCCATTCACACCTGCAACAGGAAAAGGATAGCTTAGTGCTTCTTCTCCCACTGCTCAACTATTACTGCTCTTAACCCCGTATGAAGGTCAGAAGGAATGTCTCCACCCCCATTGTTCAGCCCGGACACTGAGGTCCAGCTCCAAGGGCATTCTGGTGGTTCCTTCACTGCAAGAAATGAGGTTACAGAGAACCAGGCAGAGCGCCTTCTCAGTAGTGATGCCCGCCCTGTGGAACACCCTCCCATCAGATGTCAAGGAAATAAACAACTATCTGACTTTTAGATGACATCTGAAGGCAACCCTGTTTACGGAAGTTTTTAATGTTTGATGTTTTATTGTGTGTATTCTGTTGGGAGCTACCCAGAGTGGCTGGGGAAACCCAGCCAGATGGGCGGGGTATAAATAAGAAATTATTATCAGAGAGCATAATGTCATTCCATAAGTCTGACTCCATGTGGACTCCATCAGCTCTGTAAAGTTCCCGTCTCATGTGTGTAATCCCATATAGTTTCACTCTCTGCACCTTCTAGGGAAATATGGATATCTTGATCTTAGATTGGGTATTATTATTTAATTTGTTTAGTTTTTGTTTGTTATTGTTTATCTGTTCTTATGGTTCTATAGCAATTTGAAAACTAATAAAAATAAACTTAAAACCCCTTTAACAAGTAGCCCCTTCAAAAAAGAAAAAGAAAAAAAAGGAACCACTTAAAAACAGCATTTTTATACCATATATGATATAATTAAATTCCACCTTAACAATGAAAAGGCTATTGCAGCCTTCCTAAAAATACATATAAATAAACAGAGTAATACCAGAAAGGCTTATTCCCCTTTAGGAGAAAATGGAAGTGTATTTTTGTAGCACATGTCACAGCTTTTAGTACTGACCATAGATATTACTCCTTCATGGATCACTGCCTTGTCGTGGCAAAGGGGCCTGAACAACTCAGAGAAGCTGTGAACTATGCCGTGCAGGGCCAGCCAAGATGGACAGGTCATAGTGGAGAGTTTTGACCAAATGTGATCCACCTGGAACAGGAACTGGCAAGCCACTCCAGTATCCCTGCCAAGAAAACTCCATGGAGAAAGATAACAGGCATATAAAAGTTATGAAGACAGGAGTGCCTGGCCTGCTCTGTTCCATGGGGTCACAAACAGTTGGAAATGACTAAACGACTAAACAACAACAACAACAACAACAACGATATTAGAGGTGTGTACTGAACACAAGATTTGGTTTGGACCTCGACCAGATGATTCAGAAAGTGGTGTGTTTTGGCCTGGACCACTTCGGAGGCTACTTGCTTTGCTCAGACCCAAATCAGAATCTTGTTTTGGAACAACGAAGCTTCAAGTTTCCCCATTCACTATAATGGGAATATTTGAAATGCTTGTAATGCCTTAACTTTTTGAAAGAACTGCTTGAGAGTATAGGATTGTGCCTATAGAAACCACTCTCTCACTTAAACAATTTTTTCTTCACTCTAAGTAACAGACTAATATATGCAAAAATATAGATATTTAACAGTCTTCCTGATCAAACCACCAGTTGAGTCCCTGTTAGCATATATACGAAATTATATGAATCTCTTACATTGAATTACACTTGCCAGTTATATATCTTTGAAGACCTTTGCTATCCTTTTTTTGTTTTCGTCATCCCAAATAATCTGGTTTGTTTAGCAAACTTGGCCACCTCACAGTTCACCACAACGCCAAATCATCTCTGAACCACCGAAGCACCAGCACCAAGTTGGATTGCGGGGGGGGGGGGGGGAGGCAGATTGTAAAGTTGCGGAATAATTTTGGGATAATAACAAGCAGAATTTGTATTTTTATTTATTCATAAATAATTAATATGCAAACCATGAATCACCTTTCTCATTTTCAAGAAACCTTTTTTTATATTGACAAAGCTACTTTTGAAACGGTAGTTGCATATGTTAATAAACTTTACATACTTCTAAGCCAAGCAAAACATAGGGCTAAGCAAAAAACAGAAGACAAGCTCACTGAGAGATGGTCCATATCGATAAATCACTGGAACAATCAATTTCAAGCCAATGTGCAACCAATGTGATTTGAAAATCTAAATTCCAACACGTCTATATTTGTGCCTTCTACTTGTTTATTTTTCTGGTTTTGCACAATAATAGCAATCAATACAATCTCTATATCTATCCCTGCCAAGCATTAAGAACCTTCTAAAAATCTACAGCTAAGACTATCACTATGTTCTCATTTTTATTTATTCTAGATAATGTACGTACAAATATATATATATATTTCCTTTTGGTTACTTTATGAAGGCTTGTGAAAATCTCTATTTGAAATAATAAGGTATGGATGATATCCAACTGTCATATTCAGAGCTCAGACCTATTAAAATCAATGAATGTACATTACTAAAGTTCAGCGCTCTCATTGTACCAGCCTGGCACAATGGGTATAACTAACATTGAATATAATCCTGTATAACTCTGGATATATATAGATAATGAGCATTAGTTTTTATTCCTATTTTTTCTTTTGTTTTACAATTCTCTCCACTCCCCAACTTTCAGGTAAATCAAAGAGCTAACCCTTTGCTATATTCTTTCCAGTATGCGACTGCTACATTTATCTTGAAATCCCAAGTCTCTCCATTCCTTTAATCAAGGCATCCTTCACATCTTTGTTCCTGAGGCTATAGATCAGGGGATTCACGAACGGGATCAACACTGTGTAGACCACTGCAATTATTTTATCCTGCTCCAAAGAGTAGCTAGAACTGGGTCTCAAGTACATAAAGAGGAGGGTCCCATAGAACAAACTGACGGCGGTTAGATGAGAAGTACAGGTGGAGAAAGCTTTGTGCTTGCTGTCATTGGAGCGTATTCTGAGGATGGTAGAGAAGATGCAGGTATAAGAAATGAGAACTATGGACGTGGTGGTAACTTCATTGAATCCAACAATGGTAAAAACAAGGATTTGGTTGAGAGTGGTATCAGAGCAGGCCAACTTCATCAATGGTGGCCCATCACAAAAGAAATGGTTAATGACCTTAGAATCACCAAAGGACACCGTTAAGGAAAAACCTATCTGTACTGTTCCGTTTAGGAAGCCCACCACAAAAGAAGCAAACACCAACAAAACACATAGTCTTTCAGACATGATGACTGTGTACATCAGTGGGTTACAGACGGCCACATAGCGATCATATGCCATGGCTGCCAAGAGGTAACATTCTGCTGTTGCCAAAGCAATATAAAAATACAATTGAGTGAAACAGCTAGAGTAGGAGATGGTTTTTCTATGTGATATGAAGCTCACTAGCATCTTGGGTGTTACGACAGAGGAATAGCACAGGTCCAGGAAGGATAAGTTGCTAAGGAAGAAATACATTGGCGTGTGAAGCTGAGAGCAAGTCCTCACGATTACAATGATCCCAGCATTCCCCAATACTGTGATAATGTAGATCAGCAAGAAGACTGTGAAGAGGATGATTTGCAGTTCAGATCGATCTGTGAGTCCCACAAGAATGAACTCGTTCACTATAGTGCAGTTGTCCCCATCCATGTGCACTTGCAAACATACTGTTATTGGAAAGGAGGAAAATAATAAATTTCAATGTTATAGGTAGCAAATCAGATTTTGAAAAGCTGCTATGAAAAATACAAGATTATTTAACATTCAAAATCTCTTAGGAAATATCATCATTTTTTTTTAAAAAAGGAGAAACTTGTCTGAGCAATCTCCAGTTCAATCCTTTAACTGAAAATAACAGGTGTTGTTTCAGTTATTGTTCTTTCTCCTTTTTAAAAAAAGCCCCCCTCTAAATATATTTTTATATTGTGAGAAAATTAAGAATACTGAGCAGTGCAGATGCACTAGAACAGCAGGATAGAATTTCCTATAAACAATATATAAAAACAAGAAGAAGAATAAAATGGGAGAAAGGGGGAAAGTAAATTGTAGGCCACTTTTCCCAATAAGAGTTTCAGGAGGATTTACCTATGGGGTCCTAAGAGTTCACATACTAATCAGATAACCATTAATAAGTCTAATATTCTGATGTATTTATGACCCTAGTTGAGAACTCCAGCAATGATGAGTTATTTGGACTTAAGCTACACCCAGTTGACTTCATTTAAACTCAATATCATTTCCTCAAGTGCTGGGAATAACAATTGATGGTAGCACTGTTTTGTTCATATCCTGTTTATGAGCTTCCCATAAGGATCTGGTTGCTTAGGTCAGGATGCTGAATAAGACAGGTCTTTGGTCAGAGCTCTTCTTATGTTTTCATTAATGTAACATACTGATGTTACACGCCAAGCCAATAAAGGAGTTCCACATATGGAAGCAAAATTCCACAGATGGAATGTTCTCTATATATGGACGTGGGCACCAGGTTAAGAAATATAAGCTGACAAATCACCTGGGAAAGAAGCAAATCATTTTCTTTATGTCAGCATGGATGTCTCTCACTGATAAATTTAGGTAGAATAGTTATCTCATTTTTAGCCATAAATTCTTTAAATTCATTATGAATTCTCTGAGAATCTGAGGACAACATCAGTTTGTATACCACATTGGAGAAAAGGAGAGATCTGTACTCACCACAGTTTCAGGCAACAATTATAGCAGCAAGAGAAGGGGGCATATTGAAGTTGGTTTCTTAATTATTATTCTAGGTTATTATTCTAGGTCTGAGGTGCATGCCTTCTTTTAGTCATCAGATTCCCAAATGAAGATGTAGTTATTTTATCTTGAAGATCTGGGTTTGGGTAAACCCATTGGGAGCCTTCCACCTGATGGACCTCTGCAGTAATAAGTCAAGCTGCTCTGTTAATAATTCTTTGTTTACCTTGTGACTTTGCCAAGATGTTTTTGGTTTGATATGGAGGAATCTCTAAATAATACACAGTGGAAAGATATTATGGATGATACGATTTTGGGTGCTTCACACTGACAGACCTCATTGGAAGGGAATATAAACTTCCACAAACTGTTACAAAAAGTAGCTTTATTATACTGGCCTTTCTTTGTTGGTGAAGTGCCAGGATTTTATAAGACAAAAAAGTAATTTTCTCCATACTGTACTTTAACAACAAAACTCCTGTGGCGGTTCTAGCATACAGAGATTTGTTAGTACAATCTCCCATGGGGCACTGGCTAATGAAACAGTTGCTGGATTCTCTGTTAGTGCCATCTGTAACCATAAAGGAAACAGATTTTTGTGAATTCTAATATTTACTTATTTATTACATAGACCCTCTTCTTCACCCAATTGTCCCAGGATAAGTTACAAGAATACCAAAAATAAAACAGGTGCAAGTTATCTTGAATATATTAAAATAAATATGCAAAATATGATCGGATCCTAAAGGACTACAGTTGGTGGGAAGCAATCTGCCCCATGGGATATGGCTTGGCAGCAGCTGAAATCATCTAAGATGCTGCTTGAAAAACTGGCAAGGCATTTTTTAATATTAAAAAAGAACTAGAGAAAAGAAATGAACATAAGAGCCCTACTGCATAAGACCAAAGGCCCATCTAGTCCAGCTTCCTGTTCTCAGTCTCTCCACTTTGCTTCCTGGCAGCTGTCCAGTATGAGAAGATCAACTGCCAGTTCCCCATGATTTGGAGAATGATTTTGGACCTGCACCTTAGAGAGGTTTACCTATAACAACAATGAGACCTCACATAACTTAAACAGTCTGGTGTTGGGGTCTATGGTGATGCCAAAATTCATTTTGAAAGTGTCTTAATTGTATATTGCCCTATTTGTATTGAAAATAAAACTCACAAGGAAATCAACAAGCAGTACTTCTAGTACTAACAGTATTCATGGTCTCGAAAAACTCATTTTGCCAGCTACATTCCAAAGAGGACTCTCTTTTCTTCAAGTTCTTCCTCAGGATCAAAACGTAAATTGAAAATATGTTGAGATTTTTAGGCTAGCATTGTTTGCATTAACCAAACTGTCTTCTTGCTCAAAGTCACCTTCCAGGGTAGGTATTTGACACATATCCAGAAGCTGATTAGTTTAACTCAGGAATGGCTAACCTACAGCCCTCCAGATGCTCCTGGATTAACATCATCCCTGATCATTAGTCATATTGGCTGGAACCGATGGGAGTTGGGAGCCCAGCAGCATCTGAAGGGACACAGGTTCTCCACTTCTAGTTTAACCCTTTATTCATGATGAAACTATGAATTATTGCTGAGATGGACCTGAACCTTTTATGAAATAGTATTACAGAGCAACACATTTCCTCCGAGCAATCAGCTTTATGGGAATATTCACATTTGACAAAGTCAAGTGTACCCCAAGGGCATGTAGTTTGGTTTGTGTATGAAGGACTCATTGTCAAGTGCAGACTGGGATGGCAGACTCTAGACTCTAGAGCAGCGGTTCTCAACCTGTGGGTCCCCAGATGTTGTTGGACTACAACTCCCATCATCCCTGAGCTCTGGCCTTGCTAGCTAGGGGTGATGGGAGTTGTAGGCTTCCCTTAGGGCAGCCTTTCTCAACCTGTGGGTCCCCAGATGTTGTTGGACTACAACTTCCATCATCCCTGAGCTCTGGCTTTGCTAGCTAGGGGTGATGGGAGTTGTAGTTCAAAAACATCTGGGGACCCACAGGTTGAGAAAGGATGCTCTAGAGGGAAATAAGGCAGGTGAAGAGAAATGAAGAAGCTGAGAGAGCAGAGTGCATACTGGACCAGAAGTCCAAGTAGATTCTTCCCTTCATGTGGGTGCGCTGTTGGCGGCTGTGGAGAGCTCATAGGGCCTTCTTAGTAGTCACGTCTACCCTGTGGAATGCCCTCCCATTAGATGTCAAGGAAATAAAGTATATTTCCTATTTTTCCCACCTTGCGCTTATTATGAGGAATCTATCATGGAACTTTTGCACACTGCTTTATTATATGTTTAGCTGTTGTTGCTTTTAAAAAAACCCTGACCCTTTCTCCAAAGCAGAAGGTAACTAATTAATTTATTTGCAGTGTTTATGTATTGCCCAATAATTAAGGTTCTCTGGGTGTGTAGAGTAAACATGGTCTCCTTATTACCCTTTTATCCTCACAGCGATTCTATGAGGTATATAGTAGTATATATTCTATATTCTAAGTAGTAGAATATTCTATATTCTACTATAGAATATTCTATATTCGACTTTAGAATATTCTATATTCGACTATAGAATATTCTATATTCGACTATAGAATATTCTATATTCTACTATATTCTATATTCTAAGTAGAATATTCTATATACTAAGTCGTAGTGATCGGCCCAAGACCTCCGCATGAGACCACTCTGGCTTTTGTGTTTCCTCACAATCTTAAGATCTCATGTTCATCTCCACAGCCCTCTCTCATTGCAACCACACATGATTTGTGGTATCTTCTACATAATTATTGTATGAGGTAATCATAGATAAGCAATTTAAGAATAGGGCATTACTTTCCTAGAGTTGACTTACTCTCTTGTATTTTTTAAAATCAACAATTTTGGGGGTTTCCTAAAAAAAAAATCTCAACAACTTTTGGGATGTCCTGGTTTTTGCTTTTTTGAAATATGGCAACCCTAAGCTACAATGAGCACTTCCAGCTTATATTATTTGCTGAACTTAAATTGATCCTTAAGATCATATAGGTAAATGACAAGAGAGGCTACATTTTTGTAATTTTAATATTGGACATGCAACACCATACATAGATGCTGATAATGGACTAGCAATATATAGCTCTTGTGGAAATGTTTAGAAATTGTTGCTAGCTACTCATTTTGTTACATACCTTCCTCTGAATACCTCCTAAGGCATCCTTAACCTCCTTGTTTCTCAGGCTGTATATCAAGGGATTCAGTAAGGGGATGACAATTGTGTAGAACACAGCAAGGGTTTTGTCCGTGACATCTTGAAGAAACGATCCACTCCCAGAGTTTGGTCGGAAATGCAAGATAAGAATTGCCCCATGGAAGATGGTAACTGCAGTGAGGTGTGAGGTGCAAGTGGAGAATGCCTTGAGTCTACCTGCCCTTGAGCTGATCCTCACAATGTTGATGAGAATGTACATATAAGAGACGATGACACTCAGGATGGTGGTTCCTTCTACAAGCCCAGCCTCAAAAAAAATCAGGCGTTCATTGATGTAAGTATCCGAACAGGAAAGTGATAAAAGTGCAGTGATGTCACAATATACATGATTGATTTCATTAGATTGACAGAATGACAGCCTGAAGGTGAAGACTGTATGGAGAAGAGAGTGCAGAAGCCCAAGAGCATAGGACCCCACCACCAGAAGTGTACAGATTTTAGGAGACATGAGGACTGGATACAGCAGTGGTTTACAGATAGCTACATAGCGATCATATGCCATTGCAGCCAGGAGAAAGCACTCTGTGCTCCCCAGACCTATCACAAAGTACATTTGCAATGCACATCCAGTGAGGGAAATGGTCTTTTTATCTGCTAAGAGATTCACAAAAGTCTTAGGGGCAACCACAGAGGAGAAGCATGCATCGAGGAGAGAGAGGTTGCTGAGAAAGAAGTACATTGGAGTGTGGAGCTTGGGACAGGCTCTTATTAACACAAACAGTCCTAGATTTCCCACCAAAGTAGCAATATAAATAGCAAGGAAGACTAGAAAGAGGACAATCTGTAGTATGAGATTGTTTGTTAACCCTACAAATACAAACTCATTGATTATTACGGTGAAGTTTTTCTCTTTCATTGCATTCAGATTGTTTTATTCCAGAGCTGTAAAATAAAGAAACACGACAACTGAGAAGAAACGACCATTTATTCATCATGCACATGAGAAATCTATGCAATTCATTTGCCACCAGTGACTCCCTTGTTTTATTTAGACAAATATAGGAAGGATTTCTATCAAAGGTACCAGGCGCTTGGGGATAAAGGGAGTGTCTTACCTTCTTCTTCAGCTCTACAAAGGTATCTGCTTATACAACATGGGGGCCTAGTTATAGGTGGGAAAGGATGTGATGAAGACACCCACACAAACTAAGAATGTACCCCACACAGCTAGCACATCCTTTGTTAATGTAGGAAACTGGCTATACCAGGAAGCAATGTAGAAACTCTTTCAAAAATTACTTTTGGCATTGAAAGTGAATACCCTCCAGCCCAGCCCAGAGGAACATGCATCTTTCGGGGCTGCAATCTCAAAGGAGCCAGGGGACTTGTGCATGAACACAGCACCCAAAAATGGGATGTCCCACTTAAATTGGAAGAGTTGAGGGGTATGAAAGTGTGCCTTTGGTTCTGCTGCTACAAGAATGCCTCTGTTAAGAGTCTCTATTACTGGGGATGTTGAGAAAGAATATGTAGTCAAAGTTATGCAAGTAAATTCAAGAGTTAGACTGAAAACTTTCTCTCACTTCTGTTTTAAGTGTATAATCAAGACACTCAGAGTACATTTACGATAATCATTACGCATACTTGCAATTTTTCCAGAAGCTATTTTGACTGTTAAGAGGGTGCCTTAGAAAAAATTCTGCACATTTTCCTTCCCCTTCTAAACTAAAATGACACTGCAGGATCTGCTATCTGTTGCAGCTAAGTAACAACTCTGACTCTTGGATTGCTGAGCATAATCTTCTCTTGAGAACAATGCTTGGCAGGTACTTGCACTACAATATTGAAGAAAAATAATCAGCGCAGAATACTGATTAGCTGGCTTGCAGTGGAATCATGAAGCACTCTCTCCTTTCTCTGGAGAGCATAAAAAAACCATAATTCTTTAAATGTATATAAGCCTGCATAACAGAGCTCATATAAATAATGCAAACAGCAAACAAAATAACAAACAAATAGGCAAAAAGCCTGCCACAAGGTTCAATCAAACATGCTTCAAAATCATCATTAGCAGAGGAAGTGCATATATGTGCCAAATTAAGAGCAAAGTTTGGGGAAAGTTATGCAGAAAAACAAGGTGTGTGGTTGCGGGAAAACAACACACTGATTCCTGCTTTCTTATATGTCTCTACTTACTCTTAAAGAAAACTGGGGTGGTAGAAGATCTGAAGAAATGAATGGAGAATGAAATTGCATCAATGGAACTTAATTCCAGAGAGATAACTATGTGGGTTGCTTGCAGTAAAACGCAAATAGAGAAATGTGATAATGAGCACAGTTATTGTACCCAGAAGCATTCTTAGACAGAGTCCACTTTGTCAGCTGCATGGAATGGCATGTGTATATATAATTGGAGAGCTTTTATTTTATCCCTACCACCCTCAGTGCTCCATGTCCTTGGAGAACTGCACAGAATTCATCGTTTTAGGAATTCATCTATTGGGAAAATGTGCTATACTCTCCCCAAGACTCAACCGCATTGTTTGTTTCTGATAAAAAATAATAATAATTCCATATGAAGAGGCAGGGCCGACCCAATACATTTTGGCACCTCACGTGAACCACAAAAAGTGCCCCCTCCCTGCTAGGGAAGAAGGAGTGAATAAAGATTAACAAAGGGGAAATAAAGATCTACACTGGGATCTGCTACCCCTGTGGATCTTGCCACCTGAGGCGGTTGCTTCACCTTGCTTCATAGGTGGGCCGCCCTTGTGAAGAGGCAAAGAGAAGGGGAGGAGTATTGTTAGCCCTGAAAAACAAACTTATATGAAGCTACAACCATACCTGTCAACTTTTCCCTTTTCTTGTGTGGAATCCTAATCAGAATAAGGGAATTTCCCTTAAAAAAAGTGAAACGTTGACAGCTATGGCTACAACTGGAAGAATGTTGGGGGCATCATAGACTGGAAATGGATAATATTGTTTCATGAAGGAATCCCAATAACATAGGAAGCCAAAGCCAGATCACTGGTTTATCTGAATGAATATTGGCATTGGAGGGCAGCAGCCATGTGCAGGACTATGCACTGACTGGCAGTGGCTCTCCAGGGTTTCAGGGAAAGATCCTTCCCAGCACTACCCAGAGATCCTGCACATTGAACCTAGGATATTTTGCAGGGAAAGCATGTGATCTTCCATCAAATTCGCATTGACACTTTGTCACAATTTGTTTTTCTGGGAAAGGGTTGTAACTCCGTGGTAGTGCATCTGCCTGCAGAAGGTCCCAGGTTTCACACACACACACACAACCAGACAACAATACAAAACAGTGAGATGGCAGGAATCAGGGTTGCCATTTGTCCAGAATTTACCGGACATATCCAGAATACTGCAGTCGGAATCAATGTCTGGGCAGAAATCAGCTAAATGTCTGGGGAAATCTGGATGTATGGCAACCGTGTCAGCAGTGTTTTTGCCGATTTCCTTCAAAAATAGTGCATTTTAAAAAAGCATTTTTGCCGAAAAATAGCTCAAAAGCTTTTTAGTCCGGATTGTCACTTCTTGAAATAGGGCAACCGTAGCAGAAATACAAAGTACTGGTAGGTACCAGTGCCGAAGCATGGGGAAACACGTGGGACTGAATTTTCTAATAATAAATATTGATATCCATTTTGAATTTTCTCTCTTTTGTTCAAGGAAGGACCTGGGGGAGGAGGAGGAGGTTTAAGCAGCTGTGGGAAAGTGAGGACTTGCAGTCTCCACAACTGCCTCAAAGGAGCTAGGCCTCTGAAAAGTGTTGCTATGCTGACACCCCTGAGCAGACCTTGTTTCTTCTAATAAAGTTAATGTCACTTACTCTGTGTGATTTATTGCTGGCTAGCTTCTGACCTAATGTCAAGCCAAACACTTGAAGAGGGCCTAATTGAGTCTCACAGTAGAGGAGATAGGTTGACTGTAGAGGAGATAGAGGAGGAGATAGGTTGACTGTCCTTTTTTTAATTTTTCAGTTCTAAAAAACACTTCATAGCCTAAAGTCATGCAAGCATTGTACAGTAAGAGAAAATAGGATAAAATATAAAAGAAACAAACTCAATGAACTAAAAGCAATAAAATCATATCTACAGTTATAGACACTGTAGAGAATGACTGAGGCACACATCAGGGAAAGCCTTCTTAAACTTTCTGCAGGCAGTGGAATGGCATCTCAGATACTTTTTGAGGTGGCTGGCAGACAGCAGCTCCCTCTCCCTCTGCTTCTCTCTCTGTGAGAGTTCTTTGTCACATCCACAGCCCTGCTGTACATCACAGGTAGGACAGGAGTTGGGAGCAAGAAGACTGTTGCACCCGCTTGGAACTGAACCAGGCGCAATGTTTTCATATGATGGTAGTAGCACTGGGAAGGGATCCCTTTCAAGACTTTCCACTGGCCACCACTCGCAGCAATCCCATTGGTGATACTTCTATCTGGCCATACATCTGGTGGATAGAAAAGGGTGCTCTGTGCCAATGGAATGATGTTGGCAGACAGCAGGTGGGCAAGATGGATGGACGGATAACTCTGTCAAATGCAAGCCTTCCTGTTCCAAGGAGGTTCCTGTTCCAAGTTGACTGAACAGGAGCACTTCTCATACTCCCTACGGCTTAAGGCAGGAGTGATGAACCTGTGATTCTTCAGACATTGCAGGACTATAACTCCCATCTTGCCTGATCATGAGTCTGATGGGAATTGGAACCCAACAACACCAAGAGGGCTACAGCAACTCCCCATCTCTGACTTAAGGAGGTGGGGATACAATGCACTATTAAGCACTATGTTAATCATACAAAAGAGAATAGTTAAAACAGTGGTCAAACTCCATGTTAGGGGATACACCATATATCATTCATAGCATAGAATGTTCCCTTCATTCAGCTTGGATTAATTTGGACATAGTTTAAGGGAAGCATTACATTCCTCACCAAATCAGCACATAGGGGCCAGAGGGAATTTGGTGCATCCTCCTTTCTATCCAGACTTTAAGATCTGGAAAGAACTGTAATACATTACATACATTAATAATGCCATGCCCATTTGATTTTATAAGGTTCATGAACAAAACATTTTGTCACACACCTTTCGCTGAAAGCCTCCCAAAGCATCCTTTACCTCCTTGTTTCTGAGGCTATAAATCAAAGGGTTGAGCAAAGGGATGACAACTGTATAGAACACAGTCAGTGTTTTGTCAAAGACGCCTTGAACCAAAGATTCACTGCTAGAGGGTGGTCGGAAATGCAGAATGAGAATTGCCCCATGGAAAATGGTAACCACGATGAGGTGCGAGGTGCAGGTGGAGAAGGCTTTCAGCCTGCCTGCGACCGAACTGATCCTCACCACAATGTTGCTGAGAATATATGTATAAGAAACTACAACACTCAGGATGGTGGTTATTTCTACAAGACCAGCTTCATAGAAAATCAGGAGTTCATTGAGGTGGATATCTGAACAGGAAATGGCCAAAAGTGCTGTGATGTCACAGAAAAAGTTATTGATCACGTTAGACCTGCAAAATGACAGCCTGAAGGTGAAGACTGTATGAAGGAGAGAGTGCAAAAAGCCAAGAGCATAAGACCCCAACACCAGAAGAATGCAGACTCTAGGAGACATGAGGACTGGGTACAGCAAGGGTTTGCAGATAGCCACATAGCGATCATATGCCATTGCAGCCAAGAGAAAGCACTCTGTACTCCCCAGACCTATAAAAAAGTACATTTGCATTGCACACCCAATAAAGGAAATGGACCTTTTCTCTGCTAGGAAGTTCACTAATGCCTCTGGAGCAAACACAGAAGAGAAGCATACATCCAGGAAAGACAGGCTGCTGAGAAAGAAGTACATTGGAGTGTGGAGCCGGGGACTGGCCCTTATTAAGGCAATCATTCCTAGATTTTCAACCAAGGTGATCATATAAATAACCAGGAACACCAAAAAGAGACTACTTCGTAGTGTAGGGTTGTTTGTTAATCCTACAAAGACAAACTCACTGACCACTGTTGTGGAGTTTTCTTCAGACATTGCACCCAGGTGAAATGTCCCGATCTGAAAAAAACACCAAAGCATAGCACAGGTAAAACAATATTTTACAACCAATGTATGGAATTCTTTGCCAGCAGTGGCAGGGATGACTATGAGCTTGCATTACTTTAACAGAAATTGGATTATCACTGCATCTACTCAAGAGATATTTACTCTTGTGCTATGAATGGTCAAAGAATTCATGCAAATCATTTCCTTCATTTCACATACTTCTATCTACACCAACACAAGAAAGCATAGCATAAAGTGAACTTTTGCATACTTTTACATACCTTGGGAAATAAGCTCTGCGCAACTTCTGCATAAACAGCTGTGGTACTCTGTTGCAGTCAGAGAGAGAGAGAGAGAGAGAGAGAGAGAGAGAGAGAGCTTGAGGCAGATAGATCAGCAAGTTCATGTAAAATATAAAATAATATTAAAGTGAACTAGATATGTTGAATCACAGCAATCTGATAATTTGCAATAACGTTTTCTCTCCTCAGCTCTAAAATAAGCTACAAATGTTCCCTTAATCTGATTGCCAACCCCCTGATTGTTGGTACTATATGGGCACCATAAGAAGCTCTGTTCCATTTTCTTTCTTCACCAATCTTTCCAGTGACACTTGGTTCCTAACATTACTTTTCCTCCAGATGTTATTCTCTCAGCAGTCCCGTTCTTTCAGAATTCTTAGCATAAATAGAATGTCTATTCTGATCTGAATTTGCAAGAGACTACCTTGCAATTTATTATGGAGCACTTTTGTTTGGCTGCTGCAAGATAAACAGCTGACAGGATATTGAGCTTCCTCACACATGACGTTTTCAGACTTTAATCCCTCCTGAAGTCTCATAGAAACTAAAATGACCAACAGGGAGCTAATTATTATTTTTTACCTCTTAATGGAAAATGAGGTGAAATGGTGCTGTCGAGCAGAATTCCAGAGAGAGAAAGAGTGAAATATCACCATCATCACCACCACCACCATAATCTCAGGGCAGTTCACAGCATAACAACCACAGAATAAAACAACAAAGTATATAATAAAAACAATAACAATAACAAAACAATAACCACCAACACCCACCCTACCACAAGACACGCTTAAAGGTCCATAGAAATTAATCAGCCAAAAGTCTGGCTGAAGAGGAACGTTTTTGCCTGGCACTTAAAGATGTATAATGAAGGAGCTAGCTGAATCTCCCTGGGGAGAGCATTTCACAAACAGGGAGCCACCACAGAGAAGGCCTCTTCTCGTGTTACCACCCTCCAGACCTCTGGTGGAGGAGGCACATTTAGGAGGGCCTCAGAAAGTGATCTCAGGGGCTGGGTAGGTTGTTCCCCCACCCTCCAGCTTAGATTTTCAAGGGACATTTGGGGCAGCAGTGGGTGGGAGAATTGTCAAAATGGCCCCCTTCTCCTCCATTAGCAGATACCTCCCACTGGGGCAAAGCACTAGGAGGTTGTTCTGGTGGGGCAGAGGTTTGTATAGATTCAGACAAAGCAAGGAGCTTTGAAATTGAGGTGTCAATATAACAAGTATTATGGCTAATGCAGTTTCAGGATGTTTTTACTAAAATCTTTACAATTTAAAGAAATGTGTTTTTAGTAAGATTCCAGTTAATTTTGTCAGAAGCCATGGGATGATGCATGGAGTAGAGAAAGTGGATAAAGAAAAGTTTTTCTCCTACTCGAATAACATTAGAGTAGGTGGCCAATAAGTAGTGATGGCTACTAACCTGGATGGCTTTAAAAGGCAAAATTAATGCAAGGCAGGTCTATCAATGACTGCAGCTCATTTTGTCTGTAAATACAAAATACAAAGCATGGAAGAGTGAATGGAATGCTGCTCTTCTGCCCTTGTTTCAGGTGAAGGGTGATTCCCTCACCCAACTCCGTTTTGATGACCCATAGCTGGTGGGACGCATCTGCCAGTCAAAGGAGGAATGTGGACAGGCTTAAAAGCCTAACCCTCCTCAGTGCATTTCCAGAGTGGCAGCACTCCTAATGCGTGTTGGGTTGAATAAACGACAGACGACGTGGTGGGATATCATCCGGGAGGCATCTCGTAGCAGGAGGCTAGGAGTCTCCCTTTTATTGTATTATTGGGCTCAATTGCCCCATCTATGGTGGCTGCTGATTGGATGCAGCCAACAGCGTGAACAACGTGGGTACAACGTTCATGCATTGAACATATTACATACATAGAACATACGCATCAGAGAGAGAGAGCACAGAACATAACAACCAGAGATAACTACCTAAGATAGATAGGGGTGTCTTACGCAGGGATTATACAGAGTGCACTTAACATTCTTCTAGTCTGTGGTAATAAACATGGGAAGTTTATAGTTAGATTAGGGGGTCATGACATCAGCTAAGCTTAGGGATCTTTCCGTGCCAGGGACGGGCACAGAAGGCACAAAGTAAGGCACTTTCCACTTACGCAGTGTCTCTGAGATATACCAGGGAACAGGCAGACACAGACCATCTAAAGGGGGGGGGAAAGCATCCCGTTTCAGGCATACACAGGGATCCAGGAAACGCACTCTACATCTCCCCCTTTCTTTTATTATATAGAAGGTATTTGTTTCACTAGTGGAGGTAGGATAGAAAGAACAAAAGTATTTCGGGATACGTGGTTTGCCGACGCCTGCCCAAAATAAGTTTGCTTCTATTTACCTCCAAGAGCTACGGTTGTTGTTGCCACTTAGTAAAGTGGGCGGCAATGAGTTTTTGCGGAGGTAGAGGGGGGGAGAAGAGTTGAGTGCAGAGACGTATGAGACTAGGAATGCATTGAATGAAGCAGCATAACAAAATTAAAATGCATATAATAACAATAGTGTATTGAAAGAGTTTGCGAAGCCAGTCTAAGTTCGGCAGCCAGTTGGTGAGCCACTGGGTGAGTGAATCCCAGAGGCTGGAGAATCCAACGTCCTGTTTAATGTGGTGGGTGAGGTTTTGCAGGTGAGAGATTTGATTTCTGACGGCCTTAGAGTTGTCAGAAATATTGAAACAGCACATCGCATCCACTTGTTCACAGCCATAATGATGAAGCATAAGGAGGTAGTCGATAGCTGCGCGATTTTGCAGCAGTCCGTGTTGTATCTCGCTCTGTTCTGTATTTAGCAGGTGGAGAGCGTTTGAGGTGAAATTAATAATTTTCGCTGCAGAACAGGCCAGTGCATTAATGTTCTGGCTGTTCCGTACCGCCAAGCCTGGAACACCTAGAAGGGATACGGCTAGAGAAATATATTCAGATCTGCTGGGAAGAGAAACAGAATCATCACAATCATTAGTCAATTCAACAGAGCGGCGATGTCTAGGGCGGGATAGATGTTGTTTCTTTGGTAAAATGATGGACAACCGACTCAAGCAGCAGGGAGTTCCATGGGTAATGTTTGCTGGAATGTAATTGAATGTGTAACCTGGGCAGGACCAGAACCATCCTGCAGGCAACTCAGTGTATTTATATACATAGGAAATATTTACATAAGAAGAGCAGTTAAAGTTATCCTTGCTCATTCTCACACAGTTATTCTTAGTGCAGTTCACCATACGTGCGCATGTCATGTTATATGTCGCAACGTACGGGGTTAATAGGTCCACGGCCATGGTGGGGCGCTTGCGCACCTGAGTACCCCAAGTGGAGTAAGCGGAGTAGCCAAGAGTGCGAAGGGAATCATTTTTTGGTAGGGAAGAGTAAAACCAAGTGTCATTTTGTATATCAGATGGGTCATGGCACACAGGGATTAGGCAAGAGCCAAGAATTTCACCCACAGATACCTGCTGTGATAAACAAAAGGAAGAAACATTGAGGGTTCTTGCAAAGGATTCCCATACATTTGATGTTGTTGTTGTTGTACCGCCAATGGGGGCGGTGGCCGAGAGGGGGAAAAAGGAGAGGCAGAAAATGAGAACAAGTGGCCATTGTTCCACCCACACGGGGGCAGTAGACTTCCAGTTAAGGGGAAGTGCAAAATTTTTACTCATTTAATTGAATGGTAGCGTCTAATTGTTGCAAAAGGTCTCTGCCCCAGAGATTCAGATGAATATTCAAAATGCACGGTTGAATATGAGCAATAATAGCAGAGCTATTGGGCAGAGAGACAGGCAGCCAGTGTACACTCTTTGCGGAGGTTTGAGTGCCTCCTACACCCCACACAGCGGAAGAGGACTCGAGGGGCCACGTAGGGTCCCAGCAACTGGTGGAAATGACAGAAACGTCTGCTCCTGTGTCAATCAAACCTTCCAGAATTTTACCATTGATTTTATACTTACGAAGAAGTTTCTGCTTATTGATTCTCTCTACAACCGCTAAAAGCTGTGGAGAAAAAGAAGAGAGCTGGTGCAAATTACTATCCATCATTGAAACAGAAGGGTGGGCTGGGAGCATCACCAAATGCGCCCAAGTGTCACCCTTTTTCAGCTGCATGGGCATGTGGCTCCAAAGTTGAACCATGACAGTGCCCACATAATCTGGGGCTAATACTGCTGGGATAACCATGATGCCTTCTTTGCCCGCAGAAAGCTTGGGTAAAATTATACCTGCGACCTTAGAGGGCAGGGGACCCGCCAATTGGGTGGGCATAAGCACAACTTCACCAGGTAAAACAGTCTCTTTGTCTTCCTGATTGATTAAGTCAATGGTGAAGTCAGAGGATTTTTCTTTAGAAAATTTTGCAATAGTAGTATCAGATGGTGTAGCTTTAGAAAAGCTTTCTGTAGCAGAAGCTAAAGACAGTGGGCTCTCTAATTCTCCTGGCCCGAGAGCAGGGCCTCCTGGGAGTTTCCCGAACTCCTGCATTGGTTTGCCCAATGGTAGCCTTTTCCACACTTAGGGCATTTTTTGGAAGGTCTAGCCTTGTTGTTAGTATCAGCATTTTTGTGGGCCCCGCCGCCAGGGGCTCTACATTGTTTAGCAAAATGGCCTGGGCGTTTGCAGTTAAAACAATTGCCTGTGGGCCTGTTATTAGATTGAAGCGCAGTAGCAAGCAGGGACATAGCATGGCTTTGGCTACCTACTTCTGAACAAGCTTTAATCATATCAGCCAGATCATATTTAAAGCGGCGTATAACAGTCTGCAAGGCAGTTTTGCAGTCTGTGTTTGCATTTTCAAAAGCCAATTTTTTAGTTAGTTCATTTTGAGCCGTGGTGTTATCAATCTGCCTGGTGATTGCTTCTTTCAAGCGATCTATGAATTGATGGTAAGGCTCTGAATGTTGTTGTTTTATGTTCACAAAGGAGGACATGGGCTGGCCTGAGACAGGGATCTTTTTGAAGGCACGTAGCACGCAGGTGGCAGTGCGACTGAAATGTATATTTGTCAGCGCAGCCTGCACCGTTATGGTCTCATAAGTGCCAGCGCCGAAAAGTTGGTTGGCTGTATGGTTAACATCAGCCATAGCCATAGCACTATGCTTAAATTCACTTTCAAAAACCACATACTGAGCTGGAGTTAAAAGCATACGCATCAGATCCTTCCAATCCTGAGGTAGCATAGTATAAGAAGTTGATATTGCCTCCAACATTCCTAGCACATAGGAAGATTTCAGCCCAGAATCAGCAACTGCCCGCCTTAAATCTCTTATTACAGAATAAGGCAAGTGCTCATGGAGGATTCCGTTAGTAGTTTGGGTAATTGGAAATGCAGATGGCAAATCTCCTGGCCAATTTGTTTGTTCTTCTAAAGAGAGATCACCTTGTTGCCGTGCCTGCGAGACAGCTGCACGCACGGCTCCTATGGGGGCAGGGGCATTTCCAGGCGAAAAAGGGAGAGGAGGAGGGGGAGGAGGAGGAGGGGGAGGAAGGGAAAGCATGGAAGGAGGAGGAGGAGGGAGGGAAAGCATGGAAGGAGGAGGGGGAGGGAGAGCGGATGGGGTACCTTCATGCTGAGGTGGAAGGGGGGGTTGGAATTGAGTTTGCTGGGGCATTTGGCCGGCCGGGGGGGGTGGAAGGGAAGGAGGTAAGCAGTTTGGATATGGGGGGGGATTGTCTGCTGTGGTCGAAATGGCAGGGGCTGTCGGAGATGCCTGACAGTCCTGATACAGGTCCAGACCCAAATCTGGGTCTAGTCCCAAATCGGAGACAGCCTCCATGCACTTCTTCCAAGTGAGCAAACAATGAATCGGAGCCCTGGGTTCTTTAAAGAGGGAGGACCCGATCTTCTGCCACGTTGCTGGTTCCAGAGATCCAGTCTCTGCCAACCAGGAACATCTGCAGGATACTTCACATATTAATTTCTCAACATCTTTTAAACTAATATGAACACCCACCACTCTCTGCTTGACTAAGTAATGCAGTTCTTTGGCATGCTCTCTCTGCAACTTTGTCAAATTCTTCCCCATGCTAGTCACGAGTTGTTAGCGCGCTTCGAGTGAGGAGATGGATCACGTCGGGGTCACCAGATGTTGGGTTGAATAAACGACAGACGACGTGGTGGGATATCATCCGGGAGGCATCTCGTAGCAGGAGGCTAGGAGTCTCCCTTTTATTGTATTATTGGGCTCAATTGCCCCATCTATGGTGGCTGCTGATTGGATGCAGCCAACAGCGTGAACAACGTGGGTACAACGTTCATGCATTGAACATATTACATACATAGAACATACGCATCAGAGAGAGAGAGCACAGAACATAACAACCAGAGATAACTACCTAAGATAGATAGGGGTGTCTTACGCAGGGATTATACAGAGTGCACTTAACATTCTTCTAGTCTGTGGTAATAAACATGGGAAGTTTATAGTTAGATTAGGGGGTCATGACATCAGCTAAGCTTAGGGATCTTTCCGTGCCAGGGACGGGCACAGAAGGCACAAAGTAAGGCACTTTCCACTTACGCAGTGTCTCTGAGATATACCAGGGAACAGGCAGACACAGACCATCTAAAGGGGGGGGGAAAGCATCCCGTTTCAGGCATACACAGGGATCCAGGAAACGCACTCTACAAATGCGCCACTTGTTATATTTATAATTATATACTGTATATATGTGTCAGGGAACTGCCATCAGTGCCGGAGGGAGAGAGCAAAATCCAGAGGGATTCCGGAGAGTGTCCAGGGATTGGGAGAGGCAGCCCATCTTCTGGGGAAGAGAATCAGTGTAGCACCAGTGGAGAAGGGGGGCAGATGGGGGAAGCGGTGAGGCGGTCCCATGACTCCTTGCCGGGGACCAGCGGGGAGAGTAGAGGTCCTCCGCTGCCTACGCCCTCTTTGCGCAGAAGGCTTTCGCGCAGAGAGAGTGGGGGGAGACTAGGCGTCAAAGAGCTTCTTTGCTGGAAGAAGTTTAAGAAACGCCCACTGACGGATTCTGCGATTGAGACAGCCATGGGTGAGTGGCTGTCCGGACAGAAAAGGTTCACTCAGGCAATCCAGCCAGGTGTTTGCACTGGCTTACGCACGAGCAACCCCTAGAACCATTACAGCAATCTGTCAGTCCCTGACGTTGCTTGTGCGCAGCACCAGAGAGGCAGCACAATGAGCCAAACAGAGCCGGCCGGAGGGACAGAGCAAGAAGCCATGGTGCAAGGTCTGGCTGAGAGGAACCGAGACCTGGAGGCGCATGTTGCTACCCTGTCTGCGTGGCTGGATGAGAGACGGGCTCAGGATGCACAGGTTAGAGCCACCCCGATAGGGAGGAAGGTCCCAGGGCTGGTACACAGGTTTGGTGGAACGCCCCAATACTACAATGCCTGCCGGACGGAAATTCAGTATGCTTTGGAATTGGAAAAAAACGACTTTGAGGATGACGGGTAGAGGGTGGCTTACATTATTGGACACCTGCAGGATGGGGCGCGCGAATGGATCAGGCCCTTGATGGCATCGGGGAATGACGCTTTGAAAGATCTTAAGAAATTCTACCTCGCGATGGACGCGATGTTCTCCAGTGAGATTGAGCAAAGCGTGACACAGAGGGAGCTGATGGGGTGCAAGCAGGGGAGCCTGACTGTCAGAAACTACTGGTCGTGTTTTGCGATGTTAGTCCACAAGCTCGGGTGGGATCTGGACTCTGAACCAGTACAAATGTTGTTTGAAGCGGATCTGGCCCCCGGAGTGAAAGACGAGTTGTCCCGAGCGCCCCGCCCGCGGTCGATGGATGAACTCACAAAGGCTGTGCTTGCGATTGGTGTATGCCAGGAAGCGCGGGCTCAGGAAAAGTGGGAGATAAGGGTGGAACATTTCCATGACAACCGCATTCCGGAGATGCCGAGGGAGCCTTTCCAGGCGGCGGAGCCTATGGAAATTGATGGAGCGAGCTTCATATAAGTTTGTTTTTCTTTTTTTAAAATAATTTTTATTAACCGACCAATCAAATCAAATCACATCACATAAATTCCGAATTACAAAGTCGAATTTTAAATTTTTGTTGAGGGGACCCATATTTCAAGTTCCGAAGGGGGATTCCGATTATCTTCTTGCTACTGCGTTAATATCCAATCAGTCCAAATAATGTTCATAATTCTATCCAGTCTTATCTTGCTGTTTCCACATCTCGTCTTGTTCGTATATTTTTTCTTTTTTTCCTTTATGATCTCTTCTGATAATCTCCTTAAGCAGATAAACACCAATTATAATCCTGTGTGAACTTTTCCGTTCGTCCAATCCTCATATCAAGATGGTTTCCATATATCATCACTTTCATAAATAACATCACTCTTTCCATCATTAATCTCGCAAATCTGTCACTCTTAAGCCCCTCTGAGGAGTCTCACCCACAATATAAAAACAGCTCTGTTCCTCCTCCCAGACTTAAGTCTTCCGACAGAACTTGCCAACATGGAGACGGTATTTTTTTACTGCGTCATTCCAAAACTCTTATACTTTCCACGATCTTCTTGCAACATGCTTTGGTTAGAAAATTATCTCCACACAGTCATAAATCCACAGCTTAAGTCATTTAAACGGCATTTCTGCCTTGTGACTTGGGGGGGGGGGGATTCTTGGTTAATCACATAGAGAAAAGAAAGGAAAGTTTTTCCCCCTCCCCCATCCAGTCCCTTTGCCATACCGAGCCTTGGTGTGTCTTCTCATGATTTATTCTTGTTCCTCCGACCCATCTTGTTTATCAGAGAGCTCTTCAGTTAGCAGTCTTTACTCCCCCTCCTTCCTTGAAATATGTGCATTCGCTTCCTCCTAATTGTTTCTTTTGAAGTTATTGCAGCTAGATCAGAGACAGTGTCCAGGAGCGCCGAGATTCACAGGAGGGCTTTCTGCCTAGTGCCCCCATCCCCACAAATTTGGGGGGTGGTATAGGGCACAGCAGGCAAGGGCAGTCCCCCCCACAAACTTGGGGGGGGCAGGGAGGCTATTTACTCCCATCACAGCCTCCTAATTACCTCATGTGGGTCGGAGAGATGTTATTGTCGGCCATCTTCCAATGCACCCCTAGTGGCCCCCCTCATATAAATTTGTTTTTCAGGGCTAACAATACTCTTCCCCTTCTCTTTGCCTCTTCACAAGGGCAGCCCACCCATGAAGCAAGGTGAGGCAACTGCCTCAGGTGGCAAGATCCACAGGGGTAGCAGATACCAGTGTAGATTTTTATTTCCCCTTTGTTAATCTTTATTCACTCCAGGGGGTGTGGCCCAGGCCCTCTCTCCCAGCTATAAAGGGACTCCTGCTGCGGTGAGGCCTCGGACCATCGACTGTGGGGAGGACTGCAGGGCCTGCTCCCTTCCAGGGCCTTCTCCAACTGGCCCAGGGGGCATGGCCCAGGCCCTTATTTGGAACAAACTTTTGGGGAAGTGTGGGAAGTGTTCTGCCATTGCTTCCCTGTTCCAAGTGGATAGTGTGTTTTAAAATGTCCTCAAGCAGTCGGTGGCAATTTAAATTTTTATTTCTTTTTTTCCTTTTTTCCTTTGTTGGGGGTGGGTGGGTGGGATGAATATTTGGTTGGGGATTATTTTTAGTATAATTGTTCTGTTCTTGTTTTTTTTTTTTAAATTGGTTCTGTATAGTTTGTGGGGGTTTTTAAGGGGCGGGATCAGGGCTGCCCGGGAGTGGGGCCCCAGCCAACACGATGGCTGGGACAAGTTCCATGGGGGGGGCACTGGGACATCCAATCTCAGTGATCATGGGCAGGAGGCGGAGTTACGCTAAGACCAGACCATGTCATTATCGAGGAGGCAGGTTTAGTCGTTGTTTGAAGACTATCCCTGCCTCCGGGTCTGGCCTTGACCGGATGGATACTGGAATCAACAGGGGAAACCCACATGACCTGAAGGTGTTGCTGTGTAATGCCAGGTCAATTATGAATAAAACCACTGCCATCCACGACCTGATTGTGGTTGGAGGATTTGACCTGGCATGTGTGACAGAGACCTGGTTGGAGGAAGCAGATGGGCCTGTCCTTGCCGCTGCTTGCCCACCAGGTTTCCCTTACGCACAGCAATCCAGGTCAAGTGGGCGGGGAGGGGGGGTTGCAGTGATGTTTAGGAAGTCATTAGCTTGCATCAGGTGTCCTACTGGGAAGATCCAGTTTTCTGAGTGCATGTTCTGGAAGTTGGGCAATAGGGGCAGTACAGGATTCCTTTTTGTGTACTGACCTCCCCGCTGCACCAAGGATTCCCTGTCCGAGCTGCTTCAGGCGGTGGCGGATGTTTTCCTGGAGACACCTAGTTTGGTTGTCCTAGGGGATTTTAACATCCATGCCGACACGACCTTACAAGGGGCCACTTGGGACTTTGTGGAAAGCATGGCCTCCATGGGGCTGTCCCTGAATAAGTTTGGCCCAACTCAGTCATGGACATGCCTTAGACCGGGTGTTCACCTCTAGTGAAGTGGGTGATCTGACACTAAGTAAAAGTGAAACAAAAGAAGTGCCATGGTCAGATCACTTCCTGGTGCAACTGGACTTCTCCGCGACCCTTCCCCTCTGCAGGGAGGTGGGACCATACATCTGGCCATACATCTGGTGGATGGAAAAGGGTGCTCTGTGCCAATGGAATGATGTTGGCATCACTTGGCAGGCAGCAGGTGGGCAAGATGATTGGATGGACAACTCTGTCAAATGAAAGCCCTCCCTCCATCCTTGCAGAAAGGGGGCTTTGACTGCTTTATAAATTGCAATTTCAAAAAAAGCATGATAAGCAGCATCCCAAAAGCTTCTTGCATATTTCTCCCCTGCACCCCAATTCCGCCCTCCACCCCCGCTAGCTGCCATGTCCCTCACTATAAATATATAACATGCTCAAGTTTAGGACTGACAGGTACCTACTGCCATATAATGTAACACAACAGGGGAAAGGTTGGTAGGGGAGGTAAAAGCACCCGTTCCTCTCTTCTGAAACTCCCCACTCCCAACAAAGTCTAAAGAGCACTACTGTCTGTAGCCCTGGGCAAAAGCAAACCTCCCAGGGTATGGATAGGTTAGCAAGGATGCAAAATGCAGCCACCTAAAACTAAGGTACTGGTTTCAACACAAACAGGGGTTTCTCTAGATACGCAGAAGAAATTTTGTAAATTAAATCACACACTGTCAAATAATCTGTCAAGAGTTCCAGAATGTGAAGGAGGTGGGGGAGAAAATGGAGGTGGGGAGAAAAGAAGAAAGTAGATTGTTCAATCCTCAACAAATTATAGAAATGAATATGGAATGTGAAGTAAAAATAAAATGCCTTACAGGATGTAGTTTAACCTTTCCAACGCCTGTACAACTCTCCTCCCCCAATTATCTAGATGTAAAATGCTTAAGCCAGGCCCACACTAATTTTTCTGACAGCTAATTCATACCCTCCACCAACATTACTCCAATTAAAATAAGGAGGTCCTTTTCCATAATGATGATGATGATGATTTTCTTATTTATACCCTGTTCATCTGACTGGGTTGCCCCAGACATTCTGGGTGCCTTCCAACATATATAAAAACATAATAAAACATTAAACATTTTAAGAAAACTTCCCTATACAGGGAATGTCTTCAGATGTCTTCTAATGGTTGTAGAGTCACTGATCTCCTTGGCTCAGGGGTTGGATGCCCTCTAACATTTCTCTGATGAAAATAGGGACATCCTAAGGAAAAGAGGGGTGTTCCAGGATCAAATCAGAAACCGGATCGGCTTTTGTAAATTGAGAACTGCCCCTGGAAAATAGGAGCACTTGTAGGGTTTGCTAATTTTCATGTCCTGAAGCTAAACTCTTCAAGAGTTCTGAACAGCTCTGAAAGATTCCTGTTCCAAGTTGACTGAAGAGGAGCACTTCTCTTACTCCCTGTGGCTTAAGGCAGGAGTGATGAACCTGTGGTTCTTCAAACACTGCTAGACTATAACTCCCATCTTGCCTGATCATGAGTCTGATGGGAATTGGAACCCAACAACACCAAGAGGGCTACAGCAACTCTTCATCTCTGACTTAAGGAGGTGGGGATACAATGCACTATTAAGCACTATGTTAATCATACAAAAGAGAATAGTTAAAATAGTGGTCAAACTCCATATTAGGGGATACACCATACATCATTCATAGCATAGAATGTTCCCTTCATTCAGCTTGGAATAATATGGACATAGTTTAAGGGAAAAATTACATTCCTCACCAAATCAGCACATAGGGGCCAGAGGGAATTTGGTACATCCTTCTTTCTTTCCAGATTTTACAGATTTAATAATGCCATGCCCATTTGATTTTATAAGGTTCATTAATAAAATATTTTGTCACACACCTTTCGCTGAAAGCCTCCCAGAGCATCCTTTACCTCCTTGTTTCGGAGGCTATAAATCAAAGGGTTGAGCAAAGGGATGACAACTGTATAGAACACAGTCAGTGTTTTGTCAAAGACGCCTTGAACCAAAGATTCACTGCTAGAGGTTGGTCGGAAATGCAGAATGAGAATTGCCCCATGGAAAATGGTAACTACGATGAGGTGTGAGGTGCAGGTGGAGAAGGCTTTCAGCCTACCTGCGACTGAACTGATCCTCACCACAATGCTGGTGAGAATATATGTATAAGAAACTACAACACTCAAGATGGTGGTTATTTCTACAAGACCAGCCACATAGAAAATCAGGAGTTCATTGAGGTGGATATCTGAACAGGAAATGGCCAAAAGTGCTGTGATGTCACAGAAAAAGTTATTGATCACGTTAGACCTGCAAAATGACAGCCTGAAGGTTAGGACTGTATGAAGGAGAGAGTGCAAAAGGCCAAGAGCATAAGACCCCAACACCAGAAGAATGCAGACTCTAGGAGACATGAGGACTGGGTACAGCAAGGGTTTGCAGATAGCCACGTAGCGGTCATATGCCATTGCAGCCAAGAGAAAGAGCTCTGCGCTCCCCAGACCTATAAAAAAGTACATTTGCATTGCACACCCAATAAAGGAAATGGACCTTTTCTTTGCTAGGAAGTTCACTAATGCCCCTGGAGCAAACACAGAAGAGAAGCATACATCCAGGAAAGACAGGCTGCTGAGAAAGAAGTACATTGGGGTGTGGAGCCGGGGACTGGCCCTTATTAAGGCAATCATTCCTAGATTTTCAACCAAGGTGATCATATAAATAACCAGGAACACCAAAAAGAGACTAGTTCGTAGTGTAGGGTTGTTTGTTAATCCCACAAAGGCAAACTCACTGACCACTGTTGTGGAGTTTTCTTCAGACATTGCACCCAGGTGAAATGTCCAGATCTGAAAAAAAAACACCAAAGCATAGCACAGGTAAAACAATATTTTACAACCAATGTATGGAATTCTTTGCCAGCAGTGGCAGGGATGACTATGATCTTGCATTACTTTAACAGAAAAACATATGCATGCTTGAAGGACAAGACCTTCAGGCATAGTTTGCTGCCGGCTTGCATTCAAACCAACAAACAGTTTAATGTAGCATCTTAGAGACTAACAGATTTGCTATGCTTTTAGTCTGCAATCTTATGTACACTTACAAGGGAGTAAATCTCACTGAATGCATTGAGACCTACTTCCAGATTACTAAACATTCATAGGATTGTACTTTCTGTGGCTAATCTGAAATATCAATTACAGAAGCAGCATTATATATCTGGTTATTAGATGCTTGTGAAAAAGACCAGGGAATGGCCAGCCTCCCCATGCCTTTTTTGTGGGCTCCCCAGCCCAAACTAGTGGGCCAAAGTTTGAGGTGAGTTACTGAATTGGATGGACGTTTTGTGCTCAGCTTTGGTATGATAGGGAGCAGTCCCCTCAAGGCAGGAGTCTGGGGCAAAAGTGCAAGGCACCACACAGTAGAATGAGCAAGAGGAATCCCAAATGCACCAGGTTGGGCTTGTCATAATTTAAAGAAAGGAAATCACCATCTAAAGAGGAGGTATTTGTAAGACCACCAAGTCCATGTTTAAAGTTACCTATCTGCACAACTAGAGATGTGGGCTGGGGTCAATGAACAAGGATGATGAAAGCTGTAGTCCAATGACATCTAGGAGGCATAGATGTTTCGGGGAAGCATTGTCAATTTGTGCAGGGAACTGTCTATACAGTGGTACCTCGGGTTAAGTACTTAATTCGTTCCAGAGGTCCGTTCTTAACCTGAAACTGTTCTTAACCTGAAGCACCACTTTAGCTAATGGGGCCCCCTGCTGCCGCTGCGCCGTCAGAGCACGATTTCTGTTCTCATCCTGAAGCAAAGATCTTAGCCCGAGGTAATATTTCTGGGTTAGCGGAGTCTACAACCTGAAGCGTATGTAACCCAAGGTACCACTGTATTAGATACAGTGTGAGAGCTCAGAATCATGAATTGCTTCTAGTACAGGGTGTGCCTCTTACATTGATCCTGCTGTAGGCATACTTCTACTTTAAAAAGCCAGGAAATCCATCACCATCTAAAATTGTGAGTGTTGGAAAAACAAATCCAGTTAGAATCTTTGCAAACCAATTAAAAGAGCTTAGTTGAGATTCCTGCATTGCAGGGAGTTGGACTAGATGACGCTCAGGGTTCCTTCCAACTACAGATCTATGATCACGTAGGAGTAAACCCCACTGAACACAGTAGGACTTATTTCTGAGTATGGATGGTCTCTAAGACTGTTAAATTGGATTACCACTGCATCTACTCTTTACTCCTGTGCTATGAACGGTCAAAGAATTCATGCAAGTCATTTCTTTCATTTCACATACTTCTATCTACACCAACACAAAAAAGCACAGCATAAAGTGCACTTTTGCATACTTTTACATACCTTTGGAAATAAGCTCTGCGCAGCTTCTGCATAAACAGCTGTGGTACTCTGTTGCAGTCAGAGAGAGAGAGAGAGAGAGAGGGAGAGCGCTTGAGGCAGATAGATCAGCAAGTTCATGTAAGATGTAAAATAATAATAAAATGAACAAATGTTCCCTTAATCTGATTGCCAACCCCCTGATTGTTGGTACTATATGGGCACCATAAGAAGCTCTGTTCCATTTTCTTTCTTCACCAATCTTTCCAGTGACACTTGGTTCCTAACATTACTTTTCCTCCAGATGCTATTCTCTCAGCAGTCCTGTTCTTTCAGAATTCTTAGTATAAATAGAATGTCTATTCTGATCTGAATTTGCAAGAGACTACCTTGCAATTTATTATGGAGCACTTTTGTTTGGCTGCTGTAAGATAAACAGCTGACAGGATATTGAGCTTCCTCACACATGACGTTTTGCAGACTTTAATCCCTCTTGAAGTCTCATAGAAACTAAAACGACCAACAGGCAGCTAATTATTATTTTTTTGCCTCTTAATGGAAAATGAGGTGAAATGGTGCTGTCGAGCAGAATTCCAGAGAGACAAAGAGTGAAATATCACCATCATCATCACCACCACCATCATCTCAGGGCCGTTCACAGCAAAACACAAAGAATAAAATCACAAAGTATATTATAAAAACAATAACAAAAACAAAACAATAACCACCAACACCCACCCTACCACAAGACACGCTTAAAGGTCCATAGAAATGAATCATTAATTAATTAATGAAGGAGCCAGCTGAATCTCCCTGGGGAGAGCATTTCACAAACAGGGAGCCACCACAGAGAAGGCCTCTTCTCGTGTTACCACCCTCCAGACCTCTGGTGGAGGAGGCACATTTAGGAGGGCCTCAGAAAGTGATCTCAGGGGCTGGGTAGGTTGTTCCCCCACCCTCCAGCTTAGATTTTCAAGGGACATTTGGGGCAGTAGTGGATGGGGGAATTGTCAAAATGACCCCCTTCTCCTCCATTAGCAGATACCTCCCACTGGGGCAAAGCACTAGGAGGGTGTTCTGGTGGGGCAGAGGTTTGTATAGATTCAGACAAAGCAAAGAGCTTTGAAATTGAGGTGTCAATATAACAAGTACTGTGGCTAGTGCAGTTTCCGGATGTTTTTACTAAAATCTTTACAATTTAAAGAAATATGTTAATAGTAAGATTCCAGTTAATTTTGTCAGAAGCCATGGGATGATGCATGGAGTAGAGAAAGTGGACAAAGAAAGGGTTTTCTCCCACTCAAATAACATTAGAGCAGGTGGCCATCCCATGAAGCTGAATATTGGAAAATTCATGACAGATAAAAGATCATACTTCTTCACACAGCCCATAGTTATAATCTGGAATTTGTTCGCACAATAAGTAGTGATGGCTACTAACTTGGATGGCTTTAAAAGGCAAAATTAATGGAGGGCAGGTCTATCAATGACTGCAGTTCATTTTGTCTGTATTCTATCTCAATTGTCATTGTTTATATGGATTTGAATTCTTTTTTTTAAATAATATTTTTTATTAGGGTTTTTACATAGAGAAAAAAACAAAAACAAAAAGGAAAATACAAAAATACAAAAAAACAGAAACAACAACAGAGAAAAGACAAATAAAAAGAATTCCATTTTCATAATATTCCTTACGATTACTTATTTCCCAGACTTCCCCACACCTCCCCTCACTGTAATCCAATTCAAATATTTAGTCAGCAAATCCCTTCCCTCTGTCTTAACTTAGACTTTATCTTAATATCTTAATGTATCTTAATCTTTTCTTAGCATCTTAATATATTGAACCTTTAATTTTACACCTTTTAACCTTCGAATTTTCCATACTCCTTCACCACATTGTTGCTAATAACCTTTTAACCTCAATCCAATGTCATTCTAACATTCATTAACCTTTTATATGGATTTGAATTCTGGTTGCTGGGATTCACTTGTGGGTAGAGTGCCTGTGCTCTGCTTTTGGGCTTTGCTTGGACATCTAGTTGGGCACTGTGAGAACAAAATGCTGGACTGGTGTGCTTTTGAACTGCTAGATTGGCAGAAGCTGGGACAGAGCAATGGGAGCTCAGCCCATCACAGGGATTCAAAGTGCCAACCTTCTGATCTGCAACCCCCAGAGGCTCAGCGGTTTAGACCACAGCACTACCCATGTCCCTTATTGTACATAGGACCATATATGTCACCAGGTGTCCTACGTTCAAATTCATATTCAGGCTTGAATTTGGGTTTCCCACCCTCTCTCTGCCTAACGCACCTTGTTGGAAAAACTGAGATAAAGCTGTGAAAGCCATATTAGCTACATTGCAGGGAGGAAGGGATAAAAATATATAAATAAATTGTGGCAGGTGCCAATTCAGTAATATCCTCACGTTGTGCAACATTCTGGCCCATGACACCTACACAATACTGAACTTTGTAACATTGTGCTAGAATAGCAGTTATTGTTCCCTGTTCAGTGAAGTTTTTAATGTGTGACATTTTAATATATTTTTAATCTTTGGAGGAAGCCGCCCAGAGATGGGAGGGGTACAAATAAATTATTATTATTATTATTATTATTATTATTATTATTATTATTATTTGCTTCATCCTGAGAAAGGCATTCTTAGCACAGAAACTGATTGGGTTGCACCTTTGATCTATATAGAGCTCTTATCACTATGAATGTCACTGTATGTTTCTACATTTCCTAGCACTGCTATAGCCTTCTATCAATTTCATCATAAAGTTTTCATTCCAGTAACCCCTGAGGAA
This sequence comes from Podarcis tiliguerta, assembly GCF_965153285.1. Classification (NCBI taxonomy): domain Eukaryota; kingdom Metazoa; phylum Chordata; class Lepidosauria; order Squamata; family Lacertidae; genus Podarcis; species Podarcis tiliguerta. The sequence goes on from NC_139534.1 coordinate 54,565,317, forward strand.
TGAGAATTTTTTTATATAAAGGCAATAGGCTTTTCAATTGTCCTTCACATGTACAAAAAGCATGAAGCCATGGTTATTGTCGCTCCAAATTCATTCCCTGCTAGGACTCACAACAAACAACCATGGAGAACAGATCAATTATAACAGTGATCAAGTTGTATTGCAAGGTTCTTTTCTTGTACTTTGTTCCAGCTATTCTGCTATTTCATTTCACAGTGATAACATCCTCTCAATCACTCGTTGAAGGGCACATTTAACCTCCTTGTTCCTCAGGGCATAGATCAAGGGGTTCAACATAGGGATCACCACTGTGTAGAACACGGAGGCGACCTTGTCTTGATCCAGGCTGTATGCAGAGCTGGGTCGGAGATACATGAAGAAAATTGTCCCATAGAACAGTGTAACAACCATCAAGTGGGAGGTGCAGGTGGAAAAGGTTTTGTGTCTGCCCTCTGCAGAGCGTATCTTCAAAACCGTAACCAGTATGCAAGTATAGGAAATGCCAATGGTCATTGTGGTAGTCACACAATTTACACTAACCAAAGCAAAGATCACCATCTCATATATGCGGGTATCAGAGCAAGAAAGCTGGAGAAGTGGAGGAATATCACAGAAGAAATGATTTATTTTATTTGCTCTGCAGAAGGACAAAGTAAAAGTGAATGTGGTGTGAGTAACTGAATGGAACAGTCCTACTCCATATGAACAAGCAACGAGCCAGGCACACCTTTCCTCAGACATAATAACTGAATAGAGCAAGGGGTTGCAGATTGCCGCATAACGGTCATAGGCCATTCCAGCTAGCAGGAGGCACTCAGTAATCCCAAATACAACAAACAGAAACATCTGGGTTGCACAGCCCGAAACCCCAATGCTCTTTCTCTCTGACAAGAGATCCACCAACATTTTGGGGGTGATGGTGGAAGAATAACAGAGATCCACAAAAGCCAAGTGGCTGAGGAAAAAATACATGGGAGTGTGAAGCTGTGAGTCACTCCTTATCAGAAAGATCATGCCCAGATTTTCTACTATAGTGGCAACATAGACAATAAGGAACAGGATAAAGAGGGGCAATTGCAGGTCTGTTCGGTTTGTGACTCCTAGAAATATGAATTCAGTGATTGTGGTGTGATTCTCCAGAGACATTTCCTCATATACAAGTTACCTGTGTGGGACGAGAAACAATGGTTAGCAATGTAATCTTTTATTTTCTCAGATCAGTTCCCTTTGTGTGGCAAACAAAACAAAATACCATTTCAATAGGTAACTTTGGACAAAGGCTTCATGTGCTTCCAGAGTTCTAAAGCAAAGGGTTTCAAAATACAAAGCATGGAAGAGTGAATGGAATGCTGCTCTTCTGCCCTTGTTTCAGGTGAAGGGTGATTCCCTCACCCACCTCCGTTTTGGTGACCCATAGCTGGTGGGATGCCTCTGCCAGTCAAAGGAGGAATGTGGACAGGCTTAAAAGCCTAACCCTCCTCAGTGCATTTCCAGAGTGGCAGCTCTCCTAATGCGCCACTTGTTATATTTATAATTATATACTATATATATAGGACATGGGTGGCACTGTGGTCTAAATCACAGAGCCTAGGACTTGCCGATCAGAAGGTCGGTGGTTCGAATCCCCATGACGGGGTGAGCTGCCATTGCTCAGTCCCTGCTCCTGCCAACCTAGCAGTTCAAAAGCACAAAGTGCAAGTAGATAAATAGGTACCACTCCATCGGGAAGGTAAATGGTGTTTCCGTGCACTGCTCTGGTTCGCCAGAAAGCAGCTTAGTCATGCTGGCCACATGACCCGGAAGCTGTATGCCAGCTCCCTATGCCAGTAAAGCAAGATGAGTGCCGCAACCCCAGAGTCGTCCATGACTGGACCTAATGGTCAGGGGTCCCTTTACCTTTACCTTGTCTATATATATATTTATGTATTTAGAGCATGGGAGTAGCCAGTCCCTATTTCAGGGGTTAAGTAGAATTTGTATTGGGGTGGGTACCCTCAGAATTGGCAAACTGACAGCATTGTCCCCCCACATCTATTTCATGCTGTAGTAGTAGAGGAATATGTTGAGGGAAGGATATGGTAATTGGGCCAACTTGGTGAAACACCAGTTTGACACAGATGCAGGTGTAAGATGGGTCAGGAGGGAGTTAAACTGAGGCATCCTTATGGTGAAGAGATGCTTATCCAATCGACTTCTCACAACTGTCTTGCATAAGGTGCTACAGAAATGAAGCTACTCTAGGATTCTGTCTGTCTCATTACATCTGTGGCTGATTACCTTTAAGGTGAACAGGCAAGGGGAGACTGTTCTAGTGCTCAGAGCAGGTATGGAATTGCCCATGCCAGTTATATTTTGGTAGGCATATTCTCCCAAGTCTCAGGAACCCACACTGAGGGGTGTTAGGGTGTTTCTTTTAACTGCATGTTTTATTCACCCCAATTCATACCTCATTTCTTCATTCCTGGCAAAGGAGGCAAAGATGTAACCTGAAAATCTGAAAATTCTACTAAGAGTAGATAGTAATAAAATTATAGTTAACCTCAGGAAGGGTAAATTTACAGATTATTTGAAAAGTATTTGCGACGACCAGACAACGTTTGAAGTTTTGCAAGAAGCTCTGTGAAGAATTAATATTAGAAATATTGTAAAAATGAAAAAGGAGATAGGATATGTTATTAATATAAGGCAATATTAAGTTAGGAAATGCGTAAGAAGCGATTAAGACGGAGGATTATCAGAGGAGCTGATGGAAATCCAATAAGAATGTATCTGTGATGAATTGTGTGGTATGTTTTATAAGTTTGTATTTTAAAATTAATAATATATATATATATATATATGTATGTATAAAGGAAGGGGGGAAAACTTCAATGGTAAAATGTCAATTTCTTATGGAATCATGGTCAAGCTATTAAACGTTTTCCATAAGACGATTATGGGCATGGTGTGGGCTGTTCAGTAGGAAGGTAATTAATGACAGGCTAGGGTGCAATTTTCAAGTGCTGTGTCTTTCTCCTACTCCATTCATTGTATCCTTCAGTGGCATTGTTAGAAGATCTCGAAATGTTCTATAGCAAGAGGCGGTGAGCCCATCAGGACCCGATGATTTACCTATTTTTTGCTTGATTAATAGCCAGCTCTATTTCCATAACTGAAATGGGTGCATTTAGAGATGGATCCTCCTCCTCTTTCCAGTTTGCCCCTCAAGATGCTCCTTTTCCATAAATCATCTTTACTTATCTCCTCTACCATCAATTTACTTTCTGCTGCTGCTCCCTGCAGTGCATTGTCAATTCCTGAAATCTCCCATCAACCCTCCCTTATCTATCCAATGTAGAATATCCAGCCCTCCAGGCATATGTTACATCTATTTCCCCAACAGCAGCTACAGTGTTGTTTGTCTCTATATTGGTGATTAACACTAGTAATAAAAATGCTTGTGATTGCTAACCATTGGCCCCTAAATACCATACTCAGAAGTGATTAATTGCCAACTTACCCTGTGAAATGAAGCACCAGCTTGTGGGACATGATTGTCTGCTATCTTGAGGAGCCTCTCATAGTATTTATTATTTGCTGTTACCTCTGGGACTTAACTCCCCTAAGTTTCACATATACATTTTAGTGTGATGCTGAAGATACCTTGCCCAATTAGTCTGGGCTGTTGTGAATAGTCATTTGTTCTAGAATGAGTTATTCATTCCTATAGCACTTCCTCATCTTCTTCTTCCTTCCTTGTTCTTCTATGGGCTTTAGAGAAATCTACATAACGCTTGCGGGGCCAGCCCAATATATTTTGCTGCCTAGACAGAAGCCAACCAGACTAGCAACTGAATCTTACTTCAAAACCAGTACTGGGTCAGCATTGTCTACTGGTTAGCTTAGGAAGTGCAGGACAGGACACGACACATGGAACACACACCTCTGCCTTTCAACACTTTGCTGCCACTCTCTTACTTCTATACCTGGAGCATGCTCACTGTCCACTCAAACAAATGCAGCAGTAATGGCATCAGCACGCATCACATATTAAGAGCAGTGCTTTCCTGCTGAACTATGTGGACTACGTTGGCTGCCTTTTCCTGAAGGTCCTATCTTTGACACAATCAGAGAGGGTAACTGACTGGAAAAGCCAGTCAACTCAGACCAGCATTGAGCAAGCACCATTACTAGGGCACTGACTTAGGAAGTTGGGAACATTCCAGGTGAGTCTCAGGAAGAATGAGCGCTGCCTTCTCTCATCATCTTCCCTCTGAGGTGGTTGTCTCACTCTGTCTACTTGTAGGGCCACAACCTTCATCTCCCAGGTTTCCAAAACACCCTTTCCTTTGTCAAGCAGACATAAGCCCCATTCCATGGCCAATAAGCATGGGACCCTTTGCCCGGTGGGGCTGTGGCCAGGTTTTGCCCAGTATCTTCTCTGTGTGATGGGCTTGTGTGAAAAAGCTTCCTCATGAGTCCTTGCTGAAGAGGGGAGGGGAAGGCCTATATAAGGCTGCTTCCCCTGAAGCTCACAGCCATTTTGCTTTGAGAGCTTCCTACCTGCCTGCCCTCGGGTTAGAGCCTTCACATAGCAATTCTGGGTCATTGGTTGAAAGGACCAGAAAGGAATTGCTTTCTCTCAACTTGATTGGCATTTGGTTGGGGCTTTTCTCACCTTTCCCTCAGTGAAATTATGGTTTTCCTTTGATAGCTGGAAGAATGTTGTTTGTATGAGGGTGGAAATGGCATTAGTCAGGATCAACATAGTATAGGGGGGGGGTGGCCATAAGGGGCCTGAGGGGAGGATTAACCATGGCAATCCCAAGTGAGGGTTCGGTATCTGCCTGGTTGGAATCTGCACCCTGGTCTCCCAGCTTTATTGCTGCTTTCAATAAAGATTTGGCCTGATTTTATCCCATCACCATTGTACAGTCTGGTTATTTTGCTGTTCTCACGGGTCACATAATGCACCTGCCTGGGCAAGCACAGGCCATTGTGGACCTCCAATCTCATCATTTGTTAAGACCATAATCATTATTACCATTTGGAAGCATTGTTCCTAATACTAAATAAAGATTTGCCTTGAGTAATTATTGCTTCCATAAACTTAATGAGTCTCTAAGAGGAATTATATCTTTGTAAACATAATAACCACTAGTGTATTAATAGATCATCATCACTAACTTACATATCCATCTGGAGCCTGTATCAATAATAGGTGGATCACAGGGAATTCACCAGTGGAAAATCATGATAAATATAGTTCCCACACACAAGGCTTAATGGAGCTTTTGCTTCAGTTGGGTTTGTAATGCATATGTTAAAGTTACATGGGCCAGAATGTTCAAGTACATTGCAGTCTTTATCCTTTCTAAATCTGGAGATCCATGTTTCACGTGTGAAAACCACATCAAATCGCATGTTTCTAGTTGGGTGTGTAGCTACTTGAACAAGCAATATTGTTTATACTGGTTTATAGTGTTTATAGTGGTATCCACCGCAGCTCTTTCAGATAGGAGTAAATGTAGCATAAGACAGGCATAGGCAAACTCGGCCCTCCATATGTTTTGGGACTACAACTCCCATCATCCCTGACCACTACTCCTGTTAGCTAGGGATGATGGGAGTTGTAGTCCCAAAACATCTGGAGAGCTGAGTTTGTATATGTCTGGCATAAGAACATAAGATGAATCTGCTGGATCAGCCAAATGACCCATCTAGTCCAGGATCCTGTTCTCACAGTGGCTAGCTACATGCCTGTGGCAGCATACAAGCAGGCACTTTCCTAGAGTCGCCATATCTCCAAGTGAAAATCAGAACAGAGTTTTTTGGGTGTTTCTTTTTAGGGGAACAAAAGTTGTGCTTTTTTTTATTCCAAGGCATGTCCTGGAAAGTCAGGATGTATGGCAGCCCTAACTTTCCTTTCCTGCATTCAGTTTTCCCATCTAGGTTCAGAAGCTTCTAGCATTAGCATATAAACACTTATACTCAGATGCATTTCTGCTATATCTCTTTATATAAACAAATGCACATTCAGCTGTATTTGCTGCTAGCCTGTCTCTCCTTGAGCAGGTAAACCTATTCTTAGGCTGTACAACTCCACATTTCATGACTTAAAGCCAGGGTGGTGACTTGCCCATATGTTAAACTGACAAAAATAAAGAGGATGAAGTAGGACAAAGGTTCACACAACATTTGCAGGTGCTAATGTGTATAGATGCAAATCTGTTAATAATTACTACAATTGAAATACAATACATCTCCCCATAGTAGCAAAGACTGTGACCATCTGTGTCTACTTAGACTGCAGTGCAAGAGCTAACCATTGATAGGCAACCTCAAGGCCTCTGCTGCTTTTTCTTCTTCATTGTTCTTTATATACTAAGCATGTAAATAGTAGCCCTTCAGTTTAGAGGGCTGTCCTGGGATAACTCTTCAAATGGAGAACTGTTCTCTGCAAAGTAGAGAATGGCTATCCTACTGACTGCTTTGGCATTTTAAAAAATGTAAAAAAAATAAGATGCCTGGGAGATGATTTTTTTTCTGAATTTGTAAGTGAACAAACCTAATCCACGTCTCCCGGAATAATACATAGATCAGAGTGTAATTTTCTTTCTGCTTCTCTGAATTTCACAATACAGATCTTCATGAAAACAAAAACAGGAAAGAAATGTGTGTTTTAGGATAAAATATGCGTTAAAATGCACAACGTGAGATGAAATAGGTATTTTAAATGCTCCTTTTGGGATCAAATAATATTTATATATGTATCTTGTAATAAAAGTATTTGTATGTATTATATGCAAAAATTCTTTTGTATTTTTTAAAGTAAAAATTGCAAATTCATCTGGAAATGGGATGGGATGGACTTCTGAACCAACATGTAGATATGACTGATGCATCTATCCTTGGTAGAGGGGGCTGCAAAAGGGAGGTGAACATTTTGTGAATTGCCCTGAGGTCTTTTAATGAAGGATGGTATATAAATCTAATAAATAAATAAATGATAAACATTGGTTAGGGAAGGTTCCTTCTACTTGCACCACCATTAGAACAAGCCCTTAAAATATAAATACAACAATAATAATAAACTGAAAGGCATAATGAATATTAGTAAACAGAATGAAAGTTGAATATCCTGTTCATTATTATATTGGTTTGTTATTCCATAATTGTCCTTTAGAATGGCAGTGTCTTCCCAAGCAGTCTCCAAAACGCATCCTTAACCTCCTTGTTTCTCAGGCTGTAGATGAGGGGATTCAGCATGGGCATCACCACCGTGTAGAATAGCGAGGCCACTTTGTCTTGCTCTAGTGCGTACGTGGAGCTGGGTCTCAGATACATGAAGAAAATTGCCCCGTAGAATAAGCTAACAACCGTCAGATGGGATGTGCAGGTGGAAAAGGCCTTGCGCCTGCTCTCAGCAGAATGGATCTTCAAAATGGTGGCCAAGATACAGGCATAGGAGAGCAAGATGATTGCTGTCGTGCCGACGCAATTTATGCTAACCTGTGCAAATATCACTGTCTCATTGATGTGCGTATCTGAACAAGAAAGCTGTAGCAGTGGGGGAATGTCGCAGTAGTAATGGTTGATCACATTTGGCCCACAAAAGGATAGAGTGAAGGTAAACACTGTATGTAGAACTGCATAAGAATTGCCAAGGAAATAGGAACCAGCTACTAGCCACATGCACCTTTTCCCTGACATTATGATGGGGTAACGCAGTGGGTTGCAGATAGCCACATACCGGTCGTACGCCATCACTGCCAACAAGAGGCATTCAGAACTCCCACATATAACAAACATAAACATCTGAGTTGCACATCCAATTACCCCAATGCTTTTGTTCTCTGCCAAGAGAGTGACTAACATGTTGGGTGTGATGGCTGAGGAATAGTTGACATCCACAAAAGCCAAGTTACTGAGAAAGAAGTACATGGGGGTGTGGAGGCGAGGGTCTCTCCTGATGAGCAAGATCATCCCTATGTTCCCCACCAGGGTGACAATGTAGATCAGAAGGAACAGAAAAAAGAGGGGCAGTTTCAGCTCCATTCGGCTTGTGATTCCCAGGAGAATAAACTCAGTGGTGCTTGAATGATTCCACACAGACATGTTTTTTATTATAGATTAGCTGCTGGGACAGAAAGAAAGAAAAAGGCTGAGTATCTACAATCTATTTTGAGAGATAGCAAAGAAGATGGGAGGAGAGGTCAGACAATTTCCATCTCCTTAATCCTGCCAGTTGCATATGGTCATTAGGAGCAAATGATGTACAAGAGGGAGATTGGTGGAAGTACACCCTTTTTAAAATTCAGGAGGAGATATCATTTCAGAATTCCCTTCAAATTACAGAATGTTCTATTTTCAGGAAATACCCATTTATTCAGGGGTAAGCCACATTAGACTCAATGATATTTATTTCTGAGGCCTGTAAATATTTCATGTTTTATTTTACTTGGAGATAAAGTGCTACTAATTTTAAAAATCCTACACATTTTGCATGAAAACACCTTTTGAAGGTAGATTTTAACTTAGTGCCCTCCTGCAATCTTTTCCAAATGTGGAAATTGGTGCCTGTATAATGCTATCTTCCCTACCAAATTACTTCTCTCTTTGTTTTCAGTGGAAAAAATCTGATCCACTCACATATTCCTCAGAACACACAAATTGGATCCCTTCCACCCACATGGAAGTTAATAGGAATTCCAATCTATCAAAGATATGTATTTGACCATCCAAAGGCATAATCAGCTATGGATTGCAGCATTTTTAATTGTAGCGAATGAGCAAAATCCTAAACTCTCAGCACCATTCTGTCTACCACTAACATCTATTTTAAAGTACTCAATGAATTGCAAATGACAACAACAACAACCAGGGATTCCTAGGACTTGTCCCCTGAACACCATTTTCATACTTTCGTAGCTCACCTATGGAATGGAGCCTCAGCAGCATTCAGAGGGTTGAGCTAGGATGAGGAGCTCACAGAGTATTTATTCATTCTCGTGTGAGGATTCCCTATAGGCTCTCAAACACTTTTATGTTTGTTGCTGCAGAGGAGAGAAAGTCACACTAGGTGACGCACCTGTGGATGGCCCAGGATTAGTCTATCTGCCTCTCAACTTGGGTGTCTGCAGCTGACTAAACTCATCAATTTCACCCGAGCCTTGGGAAAATTCCCCATAACATCAAGTACCACACACACACACACACACAGAGAGAGAGAGAGAGAGAGAGAGAGAGAGAGAGATTATAATGGTGCCATCTCATCAGGGTCCAGACTTGCAAGGGGCCTAGAGTCTAAGCTTTCATTTTTTAAAAAATAAAAAGTACAGTGGTACCTCGGTTTTTGAAGGTCTCTGTTGACAAACATTTCAGTTTATAAATGCCATAAACCCAGAAGTAAATGCTTCGGTTTTTGAACACACCTCAGAAGTTGAACATGCCACGCAGCCTCCACTGAGTGCAAGATCCAGAGACCTAGCTGTCAGCTGTTGAGTCCTCGGTTTTTGAACGTTTCAGAACTCGAACGGTCTTCCAGAACGGATTATGTTCAAAAACCGAGGTGCCACTGTAAATACCAAGACCTTCTAGAATGTACATGCAACTTTCTAAGCAATTTCTATGAAATGAGTCACCAGGCTGCTCCTGCCTTTCAATGTTTTTAATCAATGTGTGAAGTCAGAGCAGTGATTGATGAATGAGTTATTTGGACACCAGACTCTATAGCAGTGTTCCCCAAACTTGAGAATCCATCTCAAGTTTTTAGACTACAATTCCCATCAACCCTGACCACTAGTTCTGCTAGCTACGGATGATGGGAGATGTAGCCCAAAAACAGCTGGAGACCCAAGTTTGGGAAACACTGCTCTATAGGAATCCTTGTAGTCCTAAATGGCTGCTGTTTTCTACTCCCCATTGGTGCACTTTGCTTTCCTGGTTCTGTCTCATTGTCTAAACCACAGAATCTCAAAAGTTTTCTCAGACTCTTAAAAGGGGGCAGCTGGATTGCTGCTCTGTTTCATTATAAAGCAGCATCTCTTTTTAATGTAAATGTTATAAAACTCTGCAATATAAAAAATAGAAAAATATATGTTACTCCATTCTTTGCATGTACAAAAAAGTTTTAAACCACAGATAGCACTTAGGATCAAACATTCCTACCTGGCCTTGTCTTGTTTCAAAATAGAATGACAAGTCACATTTTATTATTTATTTATTGCAGCCATTTCTTAGGGCTGTGCACAGACTCACACAAACCCTGAATCTGCACCAGGGCCTTAATCTAGATTCCCTGCATTTGGCAGACCTGCCAAAGGGTCATCCACCCAAAATCTGGTCCCCGATCAATTAAAGGCAGCGGTGCCAGCTCCTATGGGCTGAGCCCTTTTGTCCTCCCTATATTTTGGGAGTGGGGGCTTCCTCCAATGTCCAAAAAGTGCAGAGGTGAGAAGCATGGAGATGAGTGTTGCACATCTCCAGCAGTCGACTCATTCTCCTCCTGCTGCTTTTGCAGAGGGGGAGAAGGTTTGAAGCAGCCTCCCATCAGTGGTGGTACCAAGAGGAAGTGGAGGAGAAGCCACCAGCCATTGAAGCTGCATGGTCACCATGTTTGGCTCCGCCCCTGACCTCTTGACATCACACATATGTCACACACGCAACACTGGCCTTGTAAGCTGGCGCCTCTAATTCAGGGGCAGGGCTACTTAGAGAGGGCTGTCTTTAAGGGGGTGCAAGGGGTGTGGGGCACCCAGATGCCTAATTTTAGGAGGCGCCAAATGTATGCCTACTGTATACTGGTCTCTCTTGATCAGCGGCAGTGAAAAGGTTGTTATAGGTGAGTGTTTCCCCCCCTCCCCCAAAAAAGTTCAATAACTTTGAGTTCACCCCCCCAAAAAAAATGTCAACAACTTTAGCTTCCCCGTCCCCCAAAAAGCTCATTAAAAGTTAATTAGGGGATGGCTAAACTAAATTTGGAGGCGCTGGGTGGATTTTTGCACCCCAATGGCGCATATGCTAAAGATGGTCCTGTACTTAGGGTTTTTAAAAACCTAAGTAAACATATGGTTGGGCAGGGGGGGATAAGCTGCATCTCCTTTTCCCCTCTCCTGACTGAATGAAAGGTCCGGCATGTTTGTGAATGCAATATGCAGGGTTGAATCCTGCACTTACCATCTGATAAGCAAAACATTCCATTGAGCTCAGTGTTGCTCGTTCACAAGCACCTGCCCTTAAGGGAAACTCCTTGGGAAGGAGCAGTACCATGCAGGGTTGAATCCTGCACTTACCAGTTGGTAAGAAGAGGATTCCATCATGCAAAGAAGCATGATTACATGGCACATGTTTATCTCAGCAGCTCATTTGGAGATATCCCTAAGGATCAAACCTCCTACAGGCGGAATATGAGGCAGAATGCTAGAGGGACAGATACACACATAAAGAGCTTGAAAGCAGTCAGGGGGACCCATTCAGAGTGCATAAAAGAACAAGAAAATGGACACTCTGGTAGGTTGGGCAGCTGGCTACTTTAACCAAGAACCAAATCAGCATTGTTCTACAAGGGGATAATTTCCATGTTTAAAAAAATGTGTATCCTGTTGTGAACGAGGAAGACCGGAGGAGAGTAGAAGTCAGTGCAGAAGTGCCTCAGCATGGTTAGTGGTGGCAAAAAATGGACACTGTCACATTCTTCAGTCACAACTTTGCTCCACTTTCTCCCAGGAAGGGTGAATTTTACCTCTCTGCAGGAAGAGTGACAAGTGCAAAGTATCGCTCAGTTCATAACTATATTTCTTCTGGCACTTTGGGAGTGAATGTGCATTTCTTTATATGAGATCTTAGTATTTAACATCTTCGTATATGTAGATAGATACATTTTTTATGTATAGATACAGAGAGATACATCCTTCAGACATTGAGCAGCGCAGAGTGGAATAGCAACCCTTATGGTGAAAAATGGGATTTGTCCAGGAAATAAGAATAGAAGTATGATATATCTGAAGATGGAAGAACCAATCTGTTTCTCATTTGTGTCATCCATAAATCTGTTCCATAGGCTGATTCCATTAATCAGCCATTTCTTTTTGTAAAATTCCACACAAAAATGCATTTATATATGTGTTGGTGTATATTTCTATACGTATTCTCTCTCTCTCTCTCTCTCTCTCTCTCTCTCTCTCTCTCTCTCTGTGTGTGTGTGTGTGTGTGTGTTTCTAAATGTACTTTGATACCCTTAAATTGCAGAGAGCAGTGTTGCAAAATTCAGAGAAGTGCAAAAATTATCCAGTCTAAGAAATTCAGAGCAAGTCACAAAAGACGAAATTCCCCATGCATCCCCTAACAATATGGCCGGGATCTATTTGCCTAGAGATTCTTCATAAAAGTGTCAGGTGTGTTATGATTCAAGCAAAAACCTGATTGGGAGGTGGCGTTCATGTGGGATCAGCTTTGTTAGAAAGGCAGTTTGAAAAAGCTGCCCTGCTGGCAAGAATAAGGTGCTGCTAAGGACCATGTCACACTTTATGTAGCAGCATGTCCAATTTTGTCACCTGTGCACTCAAAAGGTTGCTACAGCCAACCTTTTCAGTGTACCTCTATGACCATGATGGTTGGTGGGGAGGAGGGGTGGCGCTTACATGACCTCTTATCACTGACACCAGTGCAGCTTACTGGGAAGGAGAGGTTGCCAAGATATAGATCCACCAACAGGAGTATCAGATTGGCTTCATAGCTGTGTGTTTGCACCACACCAACCTCCCCACCACCTCACCTCTCCCAGTAACCCACAGCAACACCAGTCACAGAAGGTTAGGCAAGTGCCACCACTCCTCCACCCTGATCACTTTTGCTGTATGGTGTATTTACATTTGAATATTTCCCTGCTGTGTACAATGGATATATTACACACCTTATTCTGAGGAGGAAATACAGAAATGTATCAAAATGGGCAGCATTTCTATTGCCTTCCTGACCCCAGATGACAAAAAAAACCTATAAGGAGACAGAGTTTAAGCTACCCGTGTTCAGTCATGGGGTTTATCTGGCAAGAAGGTCAAGAAATGCTTTCTGAACCCAGGCAACCTCTTAAGGTTGAGGTGGTGGTAGTTATGCAGATCAGAAACACATAACATTTCTCAAACAATGATTTCAGCTGGTGGTGACATTGTGATTGCATGACAATGTTTACCACATCAGAACTTAAAACGGAACACCTACAGAAACAAGACAGTATTTTTAAAAAGTACCCACCAGAAAAAAATATCATCCACATATGCTGAGATAACACTACTGTATGTTTTCTGCCTGTCAGAGATAAGTGAAATTCTCCCCTGATTTAATCATGCCCTGTTTAACCAGATGATCTGAAGCGGAATAAATGGCAGATGCCAATCACACCGTGACCACAGTGAAGGAGTTCATTCTGTTTGGACTCACCGACCGCTCGGACCTACAAGTCCCCCTCTTTGTCATCTTCCTCCTGATCTACGTTATCACTGTGATGGGGAATCTTGGGATTATCCTTCTAATCCGGACTGATAGCCACCTCCATAACCCCATGTACTTCTTCCTCAGCCACTTGGCTTTTGTTGACCTCTGCTATTCCTCTGTCATTGCCCCTAAGATGCTGGCAAACTTCTTAGCAGCTAAGAAAACCATCTCGTACTATGCGTGCGCAGCACAGCTGGGCTGCTTCCTTACTTTCATGATCACAGAGTGCTTTCTCCTGGCGGTGATGGCATATGACCGTTACGTGGCCATCTGCAATCCACTGCTTTATCGGATCATCATGTCCCAGAGAGTCTGCATCCAGCTGGCAGCTGGCCCTTATGCATACAGCTTCTGTGTTGCCTTGTTCCACACCATAGTTACATTTCGTTTGTCCTTCTGCTCTGCTAATGTGATCAACCATTTCTACTGCGATGACCTCCCGTTGTTAGCCCTTTCTTGCTCTGACACCAGCACCAAGCAGATACTGATTTACGCTTTTGCTGGTTTTGATATGCTATGCTCCCTTCTCATTGTTCTCATCTCTTATACGTTTATCCTCTCAGCTATTCTGAGAATCAGCTCTGCTCAGGGACGACTCAAAGCCTTCTCCACATGTGCTTCTCACTTGACTGCTGTCACCATCTTCTATGGAACTCTGATCTTTATGTATTTGCAACCTAGTACAAACCACTCTCTAGCAACGGATAAAATAGCTTCCGTTTTCTACACACTGGTGATTCCTATGCTCAATCCTCTGATCTATAGCCTGAGAAACAAGGAGGTGAAAGATGCTCTGAAGAGAACAACAGAAAGAATTGTTGTCGTCCGCTGATGGATATTTAGGACATTCTTCCTAATGTATTTTATTCAAGCCAAGAATAGAATGTGTTGTGTGTATGCCTGGAATGGCCAAAAGGAGGTGATGCTAGAAAGCAACACAGGAGATAAGACGGAAGAGCCTCAATGTAGGGATGGATAGATTAATCAATCTCTTTCTAGTCCATGTCACTTCCACATGTGCTCACTCAAAATGCCATTTAATTCCCTTTCCCCATTAATCTGCTAATATATTTCTTCTGAAAAATCTGCAAGAAAATGTTCAGTCAAATGTGTGCCTCTAAATATATTTTATCTTAAAGTGTATGTTTTAATACATTTCGATCATTTCTTTTGAAATGAAATCCATTTCAATAAGGGTTTAGGCCCAGTTCTGACACAGAAACTGCTTTGGTTGCCCTGGATTATGACTTCTGTCAGAAAGAGACAGGGGAATTGTGTCCCTGTCAGTTCTCCTTGATCTCTCAGTGGCTTTCAATACCTTTGACCATGGTATACTTCTGGAGCAGCTGTCCGAGTTAGGGGAGATACTGCCAGGGAGATAAAGTCCATCTTGACTCCACGTCGTCTCCGGACATCCATCAATCTCCCGTAGACACGCAGTATCAGCAATTAGCGACAGGAGCTCCAGAAATAGCTTCCCAAAGATCCAGAGCTCTTGCACGCTCTATCAGCAGATTTGCACAACGGAAGATGCACACAGGAGAGCATTATTTAGAGGTTTATTCAGTGTTGATCAGAACAAAGAAAAGCCATGACTGCCTGCATGAGAGAGTTCCGGCAGTGAGAGAGAAACGAAAGCAAAAGACACAACAGAAACATCCTGTGAACAGGAAATACGCAGGCTGTGACACAAACATCCTGCTCCTATTTAAGGTGGAACGGAAATATCCCAACATCCTCCCCCTTTCCGTGTAACCTGTAGTACCTGTGGTTCAACCCAATTGCAACTTCTGTACATAAACCTTAAGTTGTTCTCTGTTAACAACCTTCGACAACAGATCAGCAGGAATTTCATTTCCTGCCATGTAGGACACCCGAATAAGTCCTTTCTGAATACACTCTCTTGCACGATGTAACTTAATCTGCAAGTACTTGGTTCTTTGCTTGCAACTCTCTGAGTTCAGCAAAGCCAAACAGGATCTATTGTCTTGATACACTTGTATAGGACATTTCACAGAAACTCTGATGTCCTTAAACAGTTGCATCAACCATTCACAATCCATGAGTGAAAATGACAGAGCATTGAGTTCTGCTTCACAGGAACTTAGGCTCACTGTCGTCTGCTTCTTGCACAGCCAGTCAAACAGACAATGGTTGTACATGTAGCATACTCCAGAAGTGCTTGTACCATCCGTGGTGTCACTTCCAAAACTTGCATCAGCAAAGATTTCAAGACCTCCAGTCTTCTGACTGGTGAACCTCAGCCTGTAGTGCATAGTCCCTTTCAAATAGCGGGCTATGCGCTTCAGAGCTTTCCAATCCTGAACAGTAGGATTATTAGCATGTCTGCTAAGCAGGTTAGTGCTTACAGCTATGTCAGGTCTTGAGCATCTAGCAATGAAATTCAACTTGCCTAGAATGCATCTGTACAGCGTTGTGTCAGAAAACGCTTCAGCAGTACTATCTACCTGGTAACCTGTCACCATCGGTGTGTCTGCTGGGTTTGCATCAACCAAGTTCAACCTGGTTAATACATCAGCAATTTTCTGTGTTTGGTGAACCAGAAAATTACCTGCTTGGTCCCTCTCCACCTGCAGAGAAAGATAGTTGGATACTTCACCAAGATCCTTCATGTCAAAGTGCTCCTTCAGCTGAGCTAGGGTGCTTTGGTACAAAGCCTGATTCTTCCAGAACATCAGAAGATCATCAACAAAACATAAACAATACAGTTTGTTTTGCCCCTCCTCCTTGACAAACACACATGGATCAGCCTTGCCCTGGTGAAAACCTAGAGAAAGCAATGTCTCTTTGAGTTTTGTGTTCCAACACCTGGCACTCTGCTTGAGACCATACAAGGATTTCCGCAGTTTACAGACCATTCCCTTCTGTATCTGCATTCCATCAGGTGGAAGCATATACAGCTCCTCCCCCAAAATCCCGTACAAAAAAGCTGTATTAATGTCATGATGGGAAACATGCAGTTTCTCCTCTGCAGCAATCTTGAGCATCAGTCGAATGCTCTCATATTTGACGGTGGGCGAGTAGGTCTCGTGGTAATCCTGTCCTGGTACCTGTGAAAAACCTCTGGCAACCAGTCTGGCTTTGTGTCTGACAACCTTGCCATTCTGGTCTGTCTTGGCCTTGAAGACCCATTTGCTGCCAACCAGTCTCATTCCTGGGACTACCGGTACCAATTCCCAAGTTTGGTTCCTGTTCAAGGAATCAACTTCAGCCTTCATGGCATTAAGCCAAGGCTCAGCATCTTTAGAGGTTAACTCCTGAACCTCTTTGAAGCTTGAAGGTTCCCACACCTTCTCTGAGCTACTAAGAACAGCAGTTGCTGTCTTAGCAAACTCATCAGCAAATCTCTTTGGAGGTCTGCCCTTGGTCGCCCTTTCAGATCTGCGTACTAGACGCAAGTCTTCTGGACTCATCTCCTCCTTCTTGGGAGAAAAACGACCAATGGTGAACAGTGGTTCTTCCAGTTCATTGTCAGATGCATCAGATGGTCTGACTGAGGCCTTTGCGCTCTTGTAGTCTGCTGTGTCATCACTGTCACTGACACCAGCAGCAGCGCCGCCCACTGAACTGGAATCCGAACTCTGATCATCATCATCATCATCCTCATCATCAGCTTCCTCAGCTTCTTTTGCATCATCTGCTTTTTGCACATCACCTTCATCCTCCTCTGGGTAACTCTGGAAAATTCCCACATTTCCCCCCCACTTAGGATTGTACTCAACACTCCTTGTGAACTTAATGGACTTAGAGTCAGTCATCCATACCCTGTATGCTCCCTTTTCATACCCCATGAACAAACCATGTGCCCCACGCTTCCCAAGCTTGTTGCTTTGTGGGGTGTGTACCCACATGTCAGAACCAAAGATTCTCATGTGCTTGACATTTGGTTTCTTACCAAACATCTTCTCGTAGGGAGTACAACCAATAGGTGATGACAATCTGCGATTAAACGTGTAAACAAATGTTGACAGAGCCTCCCCCCAAAACTTATCAGGGAGATTGGCATCATGCAACATTGTTTTCAGTCCTTGCAACAACGTTTGATTTGCTCTCTCCGCAAGCCCATTCATCCATGGAGATCTAGGCGATGACAAGTCATGCTGGATTCCCTTCTCAGTCAGAAAAGCTTCAAACTGCTGAGAAGTGAATTCCCCGCCTCGATCGGTAAAGAGACAGCCGATGTGTCCACTGTGAACATTCTCCAACCAACCACAGAATGCCCTGAACCCAGGAAACGCCCGCGATTTCTGCTCGAGCATAAACACATGAATGTACCTAGAAAAAGAATCAATTAGAACCATGAAGTACCTTGCTCCACCCAAAGAGGGCGCAAGTGGACCAACCAGGTCTGCGTGAACAAGCTGGTAGGGTTTGGAAGCCTGCCTGCTAGACTCCTTGCCTTTTGGAGCAACCTTCACCTTGTTCTCTGCACAAGATACACATTTCATGTGAAACTTACAGGGTTTGATGTTCAAACCCTCAACCAGTTCTGGCATCTTTGCCAGCGCCTGCCAAGACATGTGACAAAATCTTCTGTGTGCTTCATGAACACATCCTGCATGAAGAACCTTGTTAGTTTGTGCAACACAACAAGAATCAACATTAGACACAGCAACAGCATTGTCATCATAACTTATACAGAACAAGCCATCCATAAACTTTGCATGCAAAATGTCCTCTTTGCCTTTCCTGATGACACAGCCGCTCTTCTTGAAGGAAACTTGAAAACCACGCCCAATCAGCTGTGGGACACTGAGCAAATTGTTCACAGCACCTGGAACATAAAGTACATTTCTGATGGTAGTATGCAGACTTGCAAGTTTCACAGTCCCTTCTCCTGCGATCTGCAACGTCCTTCCGTCAGCGAGGTGGACCTCACCATCTTGAGGTTTGAAGGAGATAAACAGATGCTTATCTTTCGTTAAATGCCGGGTCGCTGCAGAATCTACAACAAATCTGGACTTGGCCTTTGGAGCAGCTTTTCTGGCAAGCAAAATCTTGTTTTCCACCGGCGTGGGCTTAAACTGCTTGCCCCCCTG
Source organism: Podarcis tiliguerta (assembly GCF_965153285.1). Taxonomy (NCBI): domain Eukaryota; kingdom Metazoa; phylum Chordata; class Lepidosauria; order Squamata; family Lacertidae; genus Podarcis; species Podarcis tiliguerta. The sequence goes on from NC_139534.1 coordinate 54,583,850, forward strand.
CTCCTGGCCACCAGACTTGCCTTTAGCCTTTGGTGAAGCTGTGCCAGCAAACAAAGCCTTGTTTTCCACTGGCGTGGGCTCTTCACCCCCCTTCTGCTTCTGGCCATCTGCAGGCATCTGTCTCTGTTTACCTCTGGCCTTCCGGCCTCTGCAGAGACGATGACCTTGGTTCCCACGAGAAACAGAGCTCTCATCTGCCGACTCCTTGGCTCCCCCTGGAGGCTGGAATGCTGCTTGGGATGACATCACAGTCAGCTCCCCCTGCAGTTTGCAACCGGTGCCCTCAGCATGCCTGCATTCACTTGCATTCCGGGAAACAGCCAGGACCTCCGATGCAGTCAAACTCTGGGCTGCGTTGACTGGCAGATGGGCTATCTTCAAAGCATTCCACATCCCACGAGCAGTGGTGTTGCCAGCTAGCGTGGCAATTTCCTCCAGAGAAACGGACAAGACTATTATGTCAATGGCCCTTGAATCTTGGGTCTTCCATCTCTCTGTCAGAGGAACTGGAGGGGCCTCACTCACAGTATGCCACACTCCAAACTGTTGCAGTAAACTCTCACACCACTCTGCCCAGGAGTCATAATTTTGCCCATTTAGCTTTGGGCACTCAGCAGCTTCAGAAGCAGCTTGAGAAGCTTGGAAAGACTCCATCCCAGCTTTTCACTCTAGCCGAGCCCTTTTCAACTTCAGGGGCTTCTTATCTTGGCTGCCCATAAATCACGAAGCTTTTGGCTTGACTCCCAGGCCAATTAAGCCAGCCGGACATCAAAGGGACTTGCCGCGGCAACGAAAAGCCTTACTTTCGCTTTCCCACACATACCTCAGCAGTATGTCGCAGTCGTACTCTCCTGTAAGTGCTGTTTATCTGGGCCCGAAACCTTTTTGTTGGAAGGATACTGCCAGGGAGATAAAGTCCATCTTGACTCCACGTCGTCTCCGGACATCCATCAATCTCCCGTAGACACGCAGTATCAGCAATTAGCGACAGGAGCTCCAGAAATAGCTTCCCAAAGATCCAGAGCTCTTGCACGCTCTATCAGCAGATTTGCACAACGGAAGATGCACACAGGAGAGCATTATTTAGAGGTTTATTCAGTGTTGATCAGAACAAAGAAAAGCCATGACTGCCTGCATGAGAGAGTTCCGGCAGTGAGAGAGAAACGAAAGCAAAAGACACAACAGAAACATCCTGTGAACAGGAAATACGCAGGCTGTGACACAAACATCCTGCTCCTATTTAAGGTGGAACGGAAATATCCCAACAGTTAGCACCACTTTGCAGTGGTTCTGGTACTACTTGGATGGTCGTTTCCAGAGAGGTCCAGAGGATGGCAACCCAAGAACGGGCCTTTTCTGCAGTGGCTCCCCTTTTGTGGCATGCTCTCCCCAGGGAGGCCCGCCTGGCGTCTTCATTATATATCTTTGGGCGACAAATGAAAACATTCCTCTACAACCATTGGCTGATTAACATTCTCTGACCTTTTAAATGTGCTTTTAGAAGTGGGGTTATTGGTTTGGGTTGATGATGATGATGATGAAGATCATAGAATCATAGAATCATAGAATCATAGAATCATAGAGTTGGAAGAGACCACAAGGGCCATCGAGTCCAACCCCCTGCCAAGCAGGAAACACCATCAGAGCACTCCTGACATATGGTTGTCAAGCCTCTGCTTAAAGACCTCCAAAGAAGGAGACTCCACCACACTCCCTGGCAGCAAATTCCACTGTCGAACAGCTCTTACTGTCAGGAAGTTCTTCCTAATGTTTAGGTGGAATCTTCTTTCTTGTAGTTTGGATCCATTGCTCCGTGTCCGCTTCTCTGGAGCAGCAGAAAACAACCTTTCTCCCTCCTCTATGTGACATCCTTTTATATATTTGAACATGGCTATCATATCCCCCCTTAACCTCCTCTTCTCCAGGCTAAACATGCCCAGCTCCCTTAGCCGTTCCTCATAAGGCATCATTTCCAGGCCTTTGACCATTTTGGTTGCCCTCCTCTGGACACGTTCCAGTTTGTCAGTGTCCTTCTTGAACTGTGGTGCCCAGAACTGGACACAGTACTCCAGGTGAGGTCTGACCAGAGCAGAATACAGTGGCACTATAACTTCCCTTGATCTAGATGCTATACTCCTATTGATGCAGCCCAGAATTGCATTGGCTTTTTTAGCTGCCGCGTCACACTGTTGGCTCATGTCAAGTTTGTGGTCAACCAAGACTCCTAGATCCTTTTCACATGTACTGCTCTCAAGCCAGGTGTCACCCATCTTGTATTTGTGCCTCTCATTTTTTTTGCCCAAGTGCAATACTTTACATTTCTCCCTGTTAAAATTCATCTTGTTTGTTTTGGCCCAGTTCTCTAATCTGTCAAGGTCGTTTTGAAGTGTGATCCTGTCCTCTGGGGTGTTAGCCACCCCTCCCAGTTTGGTGTCATCTGCAAATTTGATCAGGATGCCCTTGAGTCCATCATCCAAGTCGTTGATAAAGATGTTGAATAAGACCGGGCCCAAGACAGAACCCTGTGGCACCCCACTAGTCACTCTTCTCCAGGATGAAGAGGAACCATTGATGAGCACCCTTTGGGTCCGGTCAGTCAGCCAGTCATGATGATGATGTATTTTGTGTTCCCACTTTGTATTTTTATGTTTTGAACCACTCTGTGATCTTTGGATAAAGGGCAGTGTACAGATTTATTTATTTTATTGAATTTATATACCACCCTATACCCAAAGGTCTCAGGGCAGTTCACATAACAAAATCAGAATATAAAACCACAAAACATATAAATATATACAGTGGAGCTATATTGACTCCACTGGTGAATTCATCAGTGTACCATCAGTGTATCTCTCATGGCAATGGCATAGCTGGTACTCTGTCAAATCCTACAGTTATTTAGTTGGTGGGTCTCTTTTGGCAATGTATTTATTTTTGAAAAGTATATTATTTTAAAAAGATTAATCAATTCTAAATCACCACATTTTTGGTTGAATCTGCTCCTGCTCGATTAAATGCCTTAGACCAAGGACTCAAGCCATATAAATCATTCAGTTATTGCCAACTTGAGCCCAGTCTTAGGCTGGTAAAGTATCATCTGGAGCTGAAGGTCTCAATAACATAGAGGCAAAAGCCACAAGTCTCCAACAATAGTATTCATTCAGAAACGTAATTCAGTTTCCACAATTTCCCTCCCTTTTCTTAGGCATTCTTTGATATCCTTCTTTCATTCTGGAAGCTCTTCCTTAATAACTTATAGGAGTTCATGATGAGTAGCTGACCCCAATAAAATCTGAAACAACAATAGGTTTACTGGTTGCAAAAATAAATCATGTGACCAGTCATAACATATGTAGCATTTCCATTTAAAAATCCATTTATTTGTTTATAGAATTATTTCTATACCATCCTATCATAAACTACAGTGGTACCTCGGGTTGCATACACTTCAGGTTACATATGCTTCAGGTTACAGACTCCGCTAAACCAGAAATTAACTTCTGTCAGGAGAGAGAAAAATGGGTTAAGAACTTTGCTTCAGGATGAGAACAGAAATCGTGCAGCGGCGACGCAGTGGCAGCAGGAGGCCCCATTAGCTAATGTGGTGCTTCAGGTTAAGAACAGTTTCAGGTTAAGAACAGACCTCCAGAATGAATTAAGTTCTTAACCCGAGGTACCACTGTATATCAAGATGGAAATCTGCAGAAAGCTTGGAGAGGTTGTCCTTAGTATTGTGTTTTGGAAAGCTTTGTGCCTGACTTGTGTTATCTTTGCAAAAGTCCACCTTAAGGGTTTCTGTAATCTCTTTCTGGTGACTCCACTGCCAGTAGGAGATAATCCAAGGAAGTGTACACGATGAAAATGCATTTCCCATTTCCTGGAGATTTCCATCTTCAAGTGATGCTTTTATATTTGAATTTAGGATGTGGGATTTTATTAGCCACATAGTGCTCTTTGCATACGCAGGATCCAATTCTAAAAGGCAATCTGTGTGAAGATTCTGTTTTCATGTACAGATCATCTTAATTGTAATGAGGCATTTCTCTCCATCAGGAATTTGACATCTAAAGCAACCAGCTGCTTTTCAGTTATGTCAAATGGATTAAAATTTGGAAAATAAAAAGGAGAGTCATGAAAATGTAAAATAATAACTTTAAGAGACTAGAGGAGATATTAAATACAATTGCAGTAGAGAGCTCAATTTCCCTGGAAAGAAAGTTAGTAGAGACTGTAGCATATTTAGGATATATGTTTTTATTTACACATGTATATAACCTGAGCATAGGATGGAAAGGTTCAAAGCTAATAACATTAATAATAATAATAATAATAATAATAATAATAATAATAATAATAATTTTATTATTATTTATTATTACGACTCTGGGTGGCTCCAAACAGAATATTAAAAACAGAATAAAACATCAAACATTAAAAACTTCCCTAAACAGGGCTGCCTTCAGATGTCTTCTAAAAGTCAGATAGTTGTTTATTTCCTTGACATCTGATGGTAGGGCATTCCACAGGGTGGGTGCCACTACCAAGAAGGCCCTCTACCTGGTTCCCTGTAACTTGGCTTCTTGCAGTGAGGGAACCACCAGAAGGCCCTCAATGCTGGACCTCAGTGTCCGGGCTGAACGATGGGGGTGGAGATGCTCCTTCAGGTATACTGGGCCGAAGCCATTTAGGGCCTTAAAGGTCAACACCAACACTTTGAATTGTGCTCTGAAACGTACTGGGAGCCAATGTAAGTCTTTCAGGACCAGTGTTATATGGTCTTGGTGGCCACTCCCAGTCACCAGTCTAGCTGCCGCATTCTGGATTAGTTGTAGTTTCCGAGTCACCTTCAAAGGTAGCCCCACATGGAGCACATTGCAGTAGTCTAAGCGAGAGATAACTAGAGCATGCACCACTCTGGTGAGACAATCTGCGAGCAGGTAGGAGCTCAGCCTACGTAGCAGATGAAGCTGGTAGAAAGATTTTGCCTCCCCATTAGGTTCCCAGGAAGCCATAACTTTGGGTCCAGCACAGAGCAAGGCAAGCCTCAGTGTCTCCAGCTTCACCAACCAACATTAACTCCCCTAGCCTATTGTTCTCCTTCCTTGGATTGGATGGCATCCAGCCAGGTGAGAGGACTGGGGGGAAGCCTATCTGCTCCTGGACACATCTTCATTTGTCACTATGGCAACATATCTTTTCTTAGCAAAATTTTTGCAATGCTAATGAGGCCAGCCAAGGCCATTACCTTAAAAAAAGTAACTAGTTTGACTGGTTCACCAGGTTTCCTCTTGTAGATTCTAACCTCACAAAGAATGGCAGGTCTGAGAAGGACCAACTAATATCACCCAAACTGACCCCCAAAACAATAACAATACATTTATCTCAAAGTTGTAATAAATGCTGAGTACAGCGCTGCATCCTGATGGCTCCACAACTGATAGAGAAGAAAACCTGAGAAGAAAACTGAAAATTCCCAGGAAGGATAAATCAAAGAACTGGTGAATTTGAGAATTAAATGCTGGTGATTCCTTAGGATTTTGAGGTACTGAGCTAAACTTTGGTCATATTGTCAGTATCTTCTGGAGATAAAAACCAATAACTAAATGGGAATTAGAAATTTTGTAAAGGACCGAAGAAACCAAACAGCAATGTGCAATAATACATCTAGCATATAATAAACTTCACACATTCATAAGCTTTAAAATTTAATTTTCCTTCTACTTGGACATACTGTGGAGACAACCTCCTTATTTCTTTATTTTTTTGTTCATAGCAAGTGAATGAATAAACATCTAATGCAATAACACTTTCCTCTGCATTAATCTCTTCAGGGCACCCTTCACCTCCTTGTTCCTTAGGCTGTAGATCAAAGGATTCAGCATGGGAATCACCACCACATAGAACACAGAAACTATTTTCCCCTGTTCTAGGGACACGCTAGAAGGACGCCTGATGTACATGACAAAGAGTGTTCCATAATAGAGAGTGACAGCTGTCAGGTGGAAGCCACATGTGGAGAAAGCTTTGTATCTCGCCCCAGCATTTTTAATTTTCAGGATAGTGAAGAGAATGAAAACGTAGGAGGTTAGAATAACAACGAGGGAGCTGATGAGGTTAAAACTGGCAGAAAGTAACATCAGGGTCAGTTTGACGTGGGTGTCAGAGCAGGACAGTTTCATGAGAGGTGGGTCAGCACAGTAAAAGTGGTTGATGACATGGGAGCCGCAGAAGGTCAAACGGAAGGTGAATATGGTCTGTATTGTGGCATCTAGGAAAGCATATGCAGAGGGAACTGCCACCAGCCACATGCAAACCTTCCGGGACATCTTTGTGGTGTATGTCAGTGGATTGCAGATGGCAACATACCTATCATATGCCATGACGGCCAGGATGAAGGATTCAGTGAGACTCAGTGCAATGAACAGGTCACACTGTATCACACATCCAGTGAGGGAAATGACTTGGTAGTTTGCTACTAAATTTGCCAACATCCGAGGTGTGACATTGGAGGAATAACAAATGTCCACAAAGGATAAGCTGCTGAGAAAGAAGTACATGGGTGTGTGGAGGTGCGAATCCATCCTGATTAAAGTGATCATTCCCAGATTCAACAGCAGGGTCATAATATAAACAAATAAAAACAGCATGAAGAATGGAAACTTCAGTTCTCTACGATCGGTGAACCCCAAAAGAATGAAGTCATACATCATTGTCTGATTACTATTAGCCATCTACACATGTATGATGTCTTCTGAGAAGAAAAAAGGACATACACACAAAGTGAATGCAGACTCATTATTGGATGTACTGGTGAAACAATACTCTTCTCTGGTTTTATTCTGTTGTCTCAAACCTCTTTTATGATTGCGTGTAAATTGGGGAAGGAACTTGGGGTCCTATTTTTTAATGCCCCCACCTTTTAACACACAATAAAACTAGCTTGAAGACAACACATTTTGTTTTCTAATAGAACTGGTGCTATCAAAATCTCAGGGAATGCAAGATAGAAAGACAGAATATATTTTCACACATGCACATAAACAAGCTGATACACTTTGGAAAGGAGAGAATAAGAACATAAGAAGTACTTTGTTGGTCACCTTGATGGATGACCTGTGCGGAGAGGGGGACAGGAAGACTGTGACCTTGCTCCTACTTCTCGATCTCTTGTTGACTTTTGATACTATCGACCATGGCATCCTCCTGGACCAACTCTGGGGTATGGGAATTGGGGACACTCTATTACTGTACACTGGTTCCAATCCTACTTTCAGGACTGAGTCCAGAGAGTAGCATTAAGAGAGTGCTTTTCAGTCCCCTTGCAGCTATGTCATGGGGTTCTGCTCTGTTATCCCCAGTACTATCAATATCTACATGTAGCCATTGGGAGCAGTCATTCAATGTTTCAGGATGAGGGCCATCACTATGCTGCTGACACTCACCTCTGTTTCTCCATAACATTGGAATCAGGAGAAGCTGTGCAGTCTCTGGGCCATTGCCTGGGATGCAGTGGTGAAATGGATAAGGAAAAACAAACTGATCTTGAATCCTGGCAATACAGAGGCACTGTGAATGAGCCAGTGTGGTGTAGTGGTTAAGAGCGGTGGACTCGTAATCTGGTGAACCGGGTTTGCGTCCCCGCTCCTCCACATGCAGCTGCTGGGTGACCTTGGGCTAGTCACACTTCTCTGAAGTCTCTCAGCCTCATAGAGTGTTTGTTGTGGGGGAGGAAGGGAAAGGAGAACGTTAGCCGCTTTGAGACTCCTGAAGGGGAGTGATAAAGCGGGATATCAAATCCAAACTCTTCTGCTTCTGCTTCTGCTTCTTCTGTCTGACAAATTGTTCAGTTGCCTACCCTGGATGGGTTCGCACCCCCCCTGAAGGAGCAGGTTTGTCATTTGGGGTGCTCAGTTCCTTTTACCAACTGCAACTGTTTCAACAGCTATGACCATCCCTGGATCAGGAAAGCCTTGCCACAGTAGTTCATGCATTGGGTTACTGGACTCTGTGTGGGGCTTCTCTTGTGCCTGATCCAGAAGTTGCAGTTGGTGCAGAATGCTGTAGCACAAGTGCTGACAGGAGTGCAACCTGGTCAGCAGATAAAGCTGCAGGAAAACCATGGCAGCCATTTTGAAATTTGCCAGTTTCCATGTCCTCATAAGGAGTAACTTTGCCAGCAGATTGCATCAATTTCTAGCCCCAAATAATAATAATAAAGGCATAAATGCGTCTGAAGGAATTGGCAAGCCTGCAAAGCACTTCACACTGAGGCAATCTGTTTCCTCAAAGTGTTGAATGGGGGAGGAATGAATCTTATCATTGGTGGATACACATCTAGTTGCAACTGATTTGGAAATGAATGTGACCAATGCACAACTGGAGTCTTAGTCAACATACTATGCTATAGAAATAAAATTCTCAGAGCCAAAGGGACATTTGGCTAAATTCCTAGATAGATATTAGATGTTTCACACCTGGATATAGTTAATGGATGCTGGTAAAACCTACCTCAATGAGAGAAGAGGCAGTCCCATAGATTCCTGATAGCAGTGGCAGCTGCATGAAACAGAAAACTTTATAGTCACCTGTATAGGAGTCAAGGGACAGAATCTCTTCTGTTTCTCTTGTTGTTTTCGAGAGCCTTGAGAGTAAAAATTACTGCACTCCATAGGATACTTAGTGGCTGCTGTTGACAATGAACATGTGTTCCTGTTTAATTGACTATTGCATCTATTGAACTAGTATAATTTAGTAGTTAATTTGTTGGCTGAAGATATTAGACTTCCTGTTCTCTTTTACCATTGACTATGCCATTATTTCAGTTCATCACTCATGGAAAATGAATGAAATGTGAAATGAAATAAAATGTGAAAGTTTGGTAATAATACCAGGAATAATTGCAGAAGAGATATCCAGTATTTAAAATAAGGGCTAGTGTAATAATTTATATTAATTGTGAACTCATTCTGAGATTATCAACCCTTACGTAGCTAAAAGGAATCATCCATACCCAAGAGAGAATTATTGGCAGCCTTGGGGTAACTCCATGATTTGCAGAAGTACAAAAAATGAAAACAAAAACAAAAATCAGGGGAAGAAGGGACATAAATGTAGCCCAAGAAAGAATATGTTCAATGGACACAGGATGCAGAATCCTTTTAGTGATTAGGTTGACATAAATTCAGTTGGAACCTGTCCTTTAATGTTTGAATTCATGGTCTTGTATATCTGACTGGATTGGCATTTTTGTTAGAGGAATTCCTTTTGTTGATGTTGTTCCAGTCATTTCTTCAATGCATATGCCAAGTACTGCAGCCTTCATTGCACCCCAGAGAATATGAGGTTCGACATTGGGAGAGGCATTGTCAGCAGAGTAATTTGTTATAGCCATTTGGATTGCCTCTGGAATATCTTGTGGTACATCAGGAATGTATGCAACCACCATATCGAGTCAGAGATAATGGGGCCCTGTATTTGTAAAGAGGCCTTAAAGTGATCAGATAGAGTCATGGGTTCTATGTTCAATAAAATCAAAATTAGGGAGACAGAGATTAAAAAGAAAAATCATTCCTGAATAAGAATGAAATTTCAGAGATAAATATGTGTGATAGCTTGCTCCCTGATTTATATGACACCATCCTTTTTTAAGATTGTAGCTGTTTAAGAGTGGGAATATACATTTATTTCCAGAATAGCTGCCAAGCAACACATTGGGAAGTTTATCCAAATGCTTACTACAGATAGCATTCAAATTGCCTGCAAAAATAGTTTTGAAGGTAACACTCAGGTCCCATTTACAAATGCTTGCTATGCGAAAATTCACTTTTCTGAACAAAATGAATTAGTATCCATTCCTCACTATATGCACTACAGATTGCATACTCAAGAGTGCATTAGAATTTTCCCAGTAGGAATCAGTGAAAATCATTGACTTGTTATGCAAACAATTGCCTAACAAATGATTTCATAAAACAGGACCAGTGTTTAAACCGATGCAAAGAAGAGTGAGGGTACCTAGCATTCCAGCCGCACACAGAACCCTTCCCCGTAGGTCCTGAAAATTAAAAGATTTGGACAGTGGTTCCCAATTGGTAGTCCGCAGGCCCAGGGGGTCCATGTAACCCACCCAGGGGGTCCGTGGCACCATTCACATAACAAAAACTACCATAAAGATATCACGATTTTCAAAAGTAGGGGTCTGTGGCTTGGCTTTTGAAAAATACGGGGTCCATAGTACTTTGCTAACTGGGAAACATGAGATTATTACCTGGAGCCATATAATGTTTGCTAAGGTATGAGTAGGATAAGAGGCTACTGCTTGTAGCTGCATCATGTGTCTCCTGCAGAAAGAAACAATAAAGGACTTCTGCTTCCTAATGTACTCAGAGTTCCTCCATTGCTTGATTACATCATCTAAGCCTTGTACCTTCAGTGAAACACTATAGACATCAGCCATGACAAAAGAGGAATCCCATAATGATATATAGGCCCAGGGCAATCACTAAAATCTAATGTGTGTATTCTATAACAAATTCCACATCCCCCAAACTCCCCACCCCAACTATTCCCTCCTGCTCCAGCCCCTATCATGCCTAAACAAGCATCCTCAGAAAGACTAAGGAACTTGTGGTCCAAACAAATGGTTTTCTGGCTTTCAAATGGTTTGTGGCTGGGGCGGAGGGAAACACTACATCCACATGAATATAAGGAGCATTCTTTTCATTGTAAAATCCAATCAACCAATAGTAACATTAATACCACCTCACATTAACACCACAAGATTAATTTCTTGGAGAGCCAAATAAAGAATAGTATATATACAACCAAAATGAGAGGTAACACCAATAGGATAAAGATACAGTCATTTCTTCACTGTAGTTGATGGTCTCATGAACTTGGGGGCTCATGGAGAAAAAGACACGAGGCTAGGTGTCAGGGCTCTGACACTAGGCTTTGGGCTTCAGTGTTTCTTTGCAGATGTAAGAAGGATTCCATACCTGGTGCTGACTCCAAGTTTCTCCTTTTCCCCAGGAAATTCACAATTTGAGGATGAAAATGTAAGTCCGAAGTTTCAGAAGAGGCTGCAAAGAGCATTTCCCCTACCCATTAGGTACCATTGCAGTGTGTAAGCAATACGTCCACCCAAACACCCTGTTTCAATTTTGAAGAACTGGTGGATCTGAAAATTAGATGCTGATGATGAGTGAGAGATACTATGTTGTATTTGGGCCGTACTGTCAATATTTCATGGAGATGGAAACCAACAACAAAAATTGAATCGGAAAAGTGGGGAGAGAAGGAAGAAACCAGACACCAAGGTGCAAGAACTCATCTACCACATATTAAATACCATACATTCATAAACTGTAAACATTCATATTCCCTCTTCTTCACCATATGGTGGACACATCTTCCTCATGGATCATTTCATTTCATAACTAGTGAATGAATAGACATTTAATGCAATAACACTTTCCTCTGCAATAATCTCTTGAGGGCACCCTTCACCTCCTTGTTCCTTAGGCTGTAGATCAACGGATTCAGCATAGGGATCACCACGGCATAAAACACAGAGACTATTTTGCCCTGTTCTAGGGACACGCTGGAAGGACGTCTGATGTACATGACAAAGAGCGTCCCATAGAAAAGGGTGACAGCCGTCAGGTGGGAGCCACATGTGGAGAAAGCTTTGTACCTCGCTCCGGTATTGCGAATTTTCAGAATAGTGAAGAGGATGAAGGTGTAGGAAGTCAGAATAACAGCTAGGGAGCTGATGAGGTTGAAACTGGCAGAAAGTAACATCAGGGTCAATTTGACATGGGTGTCGGAGCAGGACAGTTTCATGAGAGGTGGGTCAGCACAGTAAAAGTGGTTGATGACATGGGAGCCACAGAAGGTCAAGCGGAAAGTGAATATGGTCTGTATCATGGCATCTAGGAAAGCATATGCAGAGGGAACTGCCACCAGCCACATGCAGACCTTCCATGACATCTTTGTGGTATAGAGTAGTGGGTTGCAGATGGCTACATACCTATCATATGCCATGATGGCCAGGATGAAGGACTCCGTAAGCACCAGTGCAATGAAGAGATAACACTGTATCAGACATCCAGTAAAGGAAATGACTTTATAGTCTGCTACAAAATTGGCCAGCATCCGAGGTGTGACATTGGAGGAATAGCAGAGGTCTACAAAGGACAGGCTGCTGAGGAAGAAGTACATGGGACTGTGGAGTTGGGAGTCCATCCTGATTAATGTGATCATCCCCAGATTCCCCAGAAGGGTGATAATGTAAACGACTGAAAACAGCATGAAGAGAGGAAGCTGCAGCTCTCTACGATTTGTGACACCCAAAAGAATGAAGTCAAATACAATTGTGTTATTTTGTTCATCCATCTACACATTTATAATGTCTTCTGAAAACGAAAGGAACATACCTGCAAAGAATGTGAAATCAGACTTATTATTTGATGTGCTGGTGAAGCAATATTCTTCCCTAGTTTTATTCTGTGGTCTCAAACCTCTACTGTTTTTGTGTGTGATTCAAGGGGGGGTCCTTTTTATCACCATTGTTTTAACACACAACTAGCTTGAAGACAACATACAATTGTTTCATAATAGACTTTGTGCTACCTAAATGAAAGGGGAATGAATAATAGAAACATAGTTAAAATGCACACATGCACAAACTTATAAATTTGGAAAAGGTTAGTATTATATGAGGGAGGAGACAGAGAATAAGAACACAAAAAGCACCATCTAGTTCAGTATTTTCTTTCTCACACCTGCCAAACAGATGCATTTAGAATATGACAAAAAAAAAAGTGTGTGAATGCTATTCTGCCTTTTTTAGCTTCAACATCTGATCATCAGAGGTATCCATATTCTCATGGGTAAAGCAGGTGGTTAAAGTAGGGACCTTGAAGTGCTTTTTGGTGTCCTGGTGATCCAGATATTATCAGACCTTATATGTATGGAGAAGATAGAGCTATAGATCTCTTTTCTATATACAGTGGACCCTCTGGATATGAATTTAATTTGTTCTGGGGGTCCGTGCGCACCCCAAAAAATCTGTAACCAGAGGTGCTGCTTCTGCGCATGCGCGCAGCATGATAGAGCGCTTCTGTGCATGTGCGCACAGCAAAACCCAGAAGAATACTTCCAGGTTTGCCACATTCATAACCTGAAAGTTACATATCCAGAGAGGTACATAACCCGAGGTTCCACCGTACAGAAGAAAGAGGTGGTTACATTGACTCACCATATTTTTTGGGGGGTATAGCTAAAGTAAATGTCAAAAAAGAACCTGAAAACATACACAACCATAGCACTCCACTCAATATTCCAGAGTCAGAAAAACTACTTTCAAGCTAAAATCAAACAGCTTGTCAATAGCTCCAAAATAGGTGAAGGGGGAGAAATGAAAACAAGATCGAATGAAAGCAAATGTAAAGTGATTCACATAATGGGGCAAAATATCAACAACTGACATATACAGGAAAGGGATCTGCTGATTATGATGATGACATAGTGTCTTGTGATCATGGTAGAAAGAATTTAGAATGGTAGCTGCATTTGGAATACTATCTACTGCTCTGGCCACACAGTATTGTTGATCTGGAAAAGGTGCAGAAAATGCCAGTAAAATGATCATGGGATTGGCTAACCTTTCCTTTAAAAAGTAAGGTGTTCGGACTTCATAGAAAACAGAGAAGAGTGGTGGTGGTTAAAGTTAATAAAAATATGCATACTGTGGAGATGGTGAACAGAGACAAGTTCCTAATGTTGTTGTTTAAATAATAATGCTAGTACCCAGGGTCATCCAATGAATGTGATTGGCAAGAGATTCAGGACAGTGACTGCCTTTGAGGATTTCAAAGGCAGTTTCAGTGGGAGATTCATTCATTTGTTCGTTCCTTCATTGAATTTATATACTGCCCTATACACAGAGGTCTCAGGACGGTTCACAAAAAAAGAAGATTGGACATGCTTGTAATTTTCAGACCAACTACTCATAAAACCCCAGGTGAGGTTGAATGCCTCAATTGATATAAGATGTCCCACACCCAAATATGGGCAATGGATGCTGGTAAAACCTACCTCAATGAGGAAAGAGGCAATCCCACAGACTCCCAAGAGCACCAGCAGCTGAATGAAGCAGAAGGCTTTATATTCATCTATGAGCCCAGGGAGATTGTCTCTGAAATGGCTCTTCTGCTCCACTTGTTGTCCTCTAGAGCCCTGAGAGTAAAATTACTGCTCTCTATCGGATTCCTGGGAGCTGTTGTTGACAATGAAAATGTGCCCCCTTGCCTGTTTAATTAGACTATAGTGGTATGACCTTTTGAACTAATATGAATCAGAAGATCAGAGATTCCATCCTGGAATGTGCAGGAGCCATGATGCTTTTGAAGGGTTTCACTGCTGTCTCTGAGCTTTCATACTTTATTTCTTGAAAAAGCAACTCTGTAGCCCTCCAAAAATGAAAGTTATACGACAAAATGTACAGTGAGTGTGGTGTGGCTACATTGTATATATATATTTCCCTACTGAAGAATGTCCCCTGTTGCCATTAGACAGCAATGGGATCAGTGTGTGTGTGTGTGTGTGTGTGTGTGTGTGTGTAAAACCAATATTGTGTGATTTCCAGAATCAAAACCAACACAACATGCAGTAGCTGATTTTCCATAATAAGCATAACTTTGTTGGGGGTAGCCATATCTCTTTTGTCATTTTGTCTTATGCCATAACAGTTGTTTATTGACCAGTGCCTCCAGCACTCTCAACATTTGAAATGTACCCATTGGTTCAAAAAGGGTGGCAACCCCTGTACCACATAATGTATAGATTTGTTTTGAATTGGGGATGAGGAGCCAGAAGTGGAGTCTTGTGCCATATCCCTAGGACCTACATCAAATAACCAGATGGTACAAATGATATCTGAGTGGCTATGGACCATAATGTTAACTATAACCGCAGTACTGCACAACTAGGAGATAGAAAGCTAAGGTGAACATGAGCCTACATTCTTCCCAAGCTTGCTAATAAAAAACAAATAAAATAGAGATGGTTTATATTGTTATATGTTCCCTACTTCCTCACATGGTTAGAGATTCCAAGTGGAAGCACTTACCTGAGTTTGGGAGATGAGACCACTGAAAACTTACGGCTTTTTGTAAAAAATTAAAAACTTTTTAAAAATTTATGTGTGGAAATAAGCAAATAGAACATAGCTGGAGGCAGACAGCTTTCATCCTTCTAGCAGGGGAGCATTTCATTTCAGATCACCAGAGACACTTGCAATGCAAATGAGCTTCTAGAGCTCAAAGGTGAGTTTCTGCTTCTCTGTCCTGTGTTTCCCATTCCCCATCTTCTGTTCCAAAAATGCTCCTATTGCCATCATACCCCAAAAGAAGACTCAGGGTACAATATTAAAGTGGGGGAACGTTATATTTATTAAAATATGAAAATAACAATAAGAGGATCTGCAATAACCAAATAGAAAATTGAACTGATCAACCAAATCAAATAATCCAAGCAGGAAAGTTCCTCATTGATGGAGAGATCATATCCCTTCTTGCTCCTGGGCATATCATCAGGTACAAGCTATGACCCCACAGCAAATAGTGAAGTAACACTTCCTCCTTGCTACCAGGGCCTTGGGTTTTTGAGCCAAACAATGTATCACAGCCCACTGGTTTGACGTTCTCCCTAGTACACATGCTACATGACACCTGCAATAACCCACAAAGCAATTGCAATGGAGGTTGACCAAGGAGTGCATTTAACCATAATGCCTTGCATAATACCTCAGGAATTTACTCAACAGATCTTAATTCCACTTTGCTGCCTAGACTACAGGCCAGATTAAACCAAATAAGGAACTCCACTCCAAACAAGGAATTCCCAGGAGAGTAAAGTAGGTGAAAAAGAGGCCAAATCCCAGGTCAATTAGGTGCTCTACCAAGAACTCCTACTCAGTCCCTTCAACAAGCATCTAGCAAAGTTCACACTTTACAAAGGCAGGGAGGGTGTGTACCACACAGTTTGGGGCAGTTTAGGGAGGAATTTCTGGTATGTGACCGTAATAAATTGATTGATTGATTGATTGATTGATTGATTGATGAGTCATTCATTCAGTTTGGGGAGGAGCTGGTTTATAAGCTGGGCCATCCCCACAGTTCACCACAGCTGGGGAAGAAGAAAACCCAACCTGAGTCTTCTTTTGTGTGGGAGCTAGGGAATGGCAAACTTGCCCCCACCCTAGAGTGGGAGTATGATTGTTCTTTCAACCACAAACACCTGCCCCCAAGTGATAATTCTCTCCATTCAAAACATCCCTAGGTAATGAGGAACTATTTCCCAGCCATGCCAAACCATTAGCTCAAATGCTGTTTAATGAAGGTATGGCCATGCCTGGATTCCTAACAATTATGCTTCTATCTCCACACCATATTTGCTCCTTGTTTAAGGAGAGATGCCACAGACCCTCCTCCCAAGGCCCTGGAAGAACCTGAATGCTGTCTGTGTCAGCAAGTAAGGAGAAGAGATGGCGGGGCAGCAAATCCATCTCCACATCACTATCTGGCAGCCCTGCCAACCTGGAGGCTTGGGTTTTGTTAAATTGGAACTATTAATTTGCATTAATTTGTATTTTTGCTTGTTTAACTTACAATAGAATTGTATAGTTGTGTATTGGTCCTGTTTATATGATCCTTGTATTTTTTGCTTTTCTCTGCTTATTTTTATTACTTTGTTTACCCCTCTGGGATTGAAAGCATTCAACAAAGAGCACCCTATAGATAAATGTAAATAAATAAAGAAAACAAATAATTAAATGCCTCTTTTCAACCAGGCTATGACAGTTGTAGAAAGAGTATGGATTTCACTCACTCAAAACCCCACAGGAATCACAAACATAAATATGCTTTTCTATTCTCAGCAACTGTGGGGGAAAGAAATTCTCAGAGTATCCTTAATTGACTTCCAAGGATGCGCTAAAGTAATGATTGTGTCATATCTTTGGGGATCCATGCTAGACGGGAAGTTCAGGGAAATGTTAGTGGTCACATGTCGTAGAGCTAAGGATGACAGTATAAAACTATTCTTCTGCCTAGCTCCAGTGTCAGTGCTCTGGACAGCGCCAGATTTAGGGCAGTTTCCCTGCACAGGGGGCACAAAATTGAGAAGATCCATCATTGAGAAGATTCATTTGGGAGCCCCAAATTCACTCAGGGTGCCATACTACCAAAGATTATCAAAATCTGCCCCTGCTCTGGACTCTGGGTGGAAATGTCTCCAACATTTCCTGAACTGGTAGGCTGAACATGGCTGTAAAAAGTATTCATTATTTGTCCCAGAAACAGTGAGTATTTGTAATTCTATACAGCACTGTACCTATGGGGGTAGGGTTGTTCCAATCTACAGAATGGCAAGACCGTGCTGGTAAAATAATCCTGTGATTAGGGTAGCTACTCATTTGTCATCAAGAAAGAGAACATGGGTTGGCATGTAATTAGCACGTCCTAATTTATATGTATAGGTGCAAATGTTGAAAGAATTACCGTATGATAATTTAAGGAGAAATGCAATATATCTCACCCTAATGAGGAAGTATGTGACTGAATGACTTTTGTTTATGATCATTCTACAGTCCAGGGGCTAAATGCTGATGAGCAAGTTCAAGGCTTCTGCTATCTCTTCTTATGGCTCTTTATCTTAAAACTGGACTTGGACCAGACAGCCCTTCAAACAGAAGATGTCTTCAGATTGAGGACTGTCATCTGGCAGCACTTCAAAGAGTGAACCATCCTGTGAAAAGTCAGGCACATGGCACCTGACCCAGTGATTATGGCATAAACTTACACGCGGAATTCCTACTTTCCTCTATTCTTTCAATGGGAATTATCTGGGGCTTGTTTGTGCCTAGATGGGCTTGAAGGGTAGACTGCGAAAAGACTGGGAAAGATCCTGCTTGGGATCTTTCCTGCAGAATCCAATTGCACAGTATGTTCTAGGCCAGCCTTCAGCAGCATGTTTTCATGTTTATTCTTCCATAGATATTCTACTCAATTGTCATGGCCTTCAGCTAGAACAATAAACATATTGATGATGATGATGTTCTTATCTCCTGCAAGGGAAGTATATTGTGCCAGCATCTGCCCGAAAGAAGGAAGAAACATAAACTGGGTTGTTTTGTCTTTCAGGAAAAGCACTTAGACTGCGCGCATTTCAATTCTTGTATCTCAAAAGGCAAAATGCATAGCAGAATGGTGAAAGGAAACAATACATCAGGATCTGAATTTATTCTATTGGGATTTGCAGAGTATCCTGAACTGCAGCTCCCACTCTCTGTTTTGTTCCTGCTGGTCTATATTATTACTGTTGTGGGAAATCTGGGGACAATCACAGTAATCAAGATGGATTCCCAACTCCACACTCCCATGTACTTCTTCCTCAGCTGCTTGTCCTTTATAGACTTTTGCTATTCCTCCAATGTCACACCTCGGATGTTGGCAAATTTAGTTACAGGCCACAAATACATTTCTTTTACTAGATGCCTGATACAGTGTTATCTCTTCATTGCTCTGGGTCTCACAGAATGCTTCATCCTGGCCGTCATGGCATATGATCGGTATGCAGCTATCTGCAATCCACTGACATATACCACAAAGATGACACCAAAGGTTTGCATGTGGCTGGTGGCTGTTCCCTCTGCATATGCTTTCCTAGATGCCATGATACAGACCATATTCACCTTCCGCCTGACCTTCTGTGGCTCCCATGTCATCAACCACTTTTACTGTGCTGACCCACCTCTCATGAAACTGCCCTGCTCTGATACCCACGTCAAACAGACCCTAATGTTACTTTCTGCCAGTTTCAACCTCATCAGCTCCCTCGTTGTTATTCTAATCTCCTACATTTTCATTCTCTCTACGATCCTGAGGATACCCTCTGTTGAGGGTAGGTACAAAGCTTTCTCCACATGTGGCTTCCACCTGATGGCGGTCACCCTCTTTTATGGGACAGTTTTCGTCATGTATATCAGGCGTCCTTCTAGCCTGTCCCCAGAACGGGGCAAAATAGTATCTTTGTTTTATGCAGTGGTGATTCCCATGCTGAATCCACTGATCTATAGCCTAAGGAACAAGGAGGTCAAGGGTGCCATGAAGAGACTGGTAGGGAAGTATTTTACTAATATACACCGTAAACGATAATGTCCATTAATTCCTTATTTAAAGCTTAATATCCACTATTATTTATTTCCATAAATAGTGTGAAGTCTGTGCTTATATAAAGAACTGTTGTGAGTATTGTGTGTTTCTGTTCTGCTTATAATGCCAAAGGCATTAGGCAACAAGTAACCATGTTGGTCAACTACTGCAGCAGAATGGGTTTAGCTCTTGATCATTTTTGATCAGAGCTAGTTTCAGATTAAATTAATATTGCAGTTTACGGCACCTG
The DNA here is from genome assembly GCF_965153285.1 of Podarcis tiliguerta. Lineage (NCBI taxonomy): Eukaryota > Metazoa > Chordata > Lepidosauria > Squamata > Lacertidae > Podarcis > Podarcis tiliguerta. Next base: position 54,603,317 of record NC_139534.1, read on the forward strand.
CACTTGCTAATACTTCTAAAATGGGAAGTTGGCTTGCTCTTACATTGTACATTTATATAGTCTAAAGACAGAAGTGGACATTGCAAATGAAATGGGACTGCTACTGAAAAATAGCAGCCTAGTGCACTGTTGTTCAAATTAGAGCTGCCCATCCCATTATTATCTCTGATTTTAAGGACATGTGTTGTATAGACTGGTCATTATGATTTTGGATCTGTGTGTAGCTATTCAAACATGACATCCAATGTATGCATGTCTGGCAGACTTGGGGATGGGAAGCCATGGGCAAAGGAAGGTGCCATCCAGAGCTTTCACTGCTCATAGACTTTTCACACATCTATGTAGGTTTGAGACCATAGCAAACTCTAATAACATGGTAGGCCCAGCATTGCCATTTCTTCCACTCCTCCTCACTTTCATCAATTTCTGAGTGGCTCTCAGAGCTTTCATCAAACCAAAAAATAAACACAATTGCCTCTGTTAAGAGTGGTGATGCAGTAAGGCTTTAAAGCAGCTACCACATTGTTAGTGGTTGTTTCTAACCCTAAGAAACACTGGGGTGGCTGACAAGGGAGAAAACAGAGATTAGTGAAACCTCAATGCCCTTAGATAAGTCACTAATTTGGGGCTGAAACTTGTAAATCTTCCAAAGATAAAGAAGTAGAACATTGCCTTTATAATAGACCCAGAGAAACCCGTTGGTTTCACCCCACACAGCTCTATTTGTGCAGTGTTAGGCCTGATTATTTTTATCTTAGAACAGCAAAGCTTGGGCACAAGGGCTGTGCACTGAATTCAGCCAACTCCCAGGCCAAAATGGGATGATAGGGGGGAAATTGGCTTCAACGAAGTTGGGGTGAGAGTTAGACAGTCCTGGATCACCCCAGTTTGCCTTGGACTATGCAGAGTGACCTGGGCTGTCAAGGGGCAGGGCGTTTGGCAAGGCAGGCCAATGCACCTTTGTAAGCCATTCCCAAGCAGGGAGAAGACCCCAGCAGCAGCAGCAGCACTTGGCCTCATTGATGTGCTCCAAAGGAAGGCAGAGCAATACTTTTGGCACCAGCTTTGCTTCAGGAGTTGCTGAAAGGAGGCATACAAGGCACTTTCCAACCACCTTAGGAACTCCACTCCAGATTTATGTAGGGTTTACTTTAGCCGGAAAATATTCCACAAGGCAGCAGAGGTTTAGGATCAGAGTTTTCCTTCCCCTAGATGGGCAACCTTCCCAGGTTGATGAGCCCCATATGCTTCTATACCATGTGCAGAAACCACCTTCTTGACTGTTGGACCCACTATTGGTCTCGTCCACTCAATCCACTGGAGCCTACAGGGCTTCACTCTTCACCTACAGGAGACAGACTAGTCCCTAACACACTGAGGGTTTAAGACCCATTGGCTACCCTCACCTGGTTTAGCCAGCCAATTGAAGCTAGTTCCCAGGGTGTGTTGCATGCTGTTGCATGCTGACAGCTTCTGGAAGCTACAGGTGAGAGCCGAGCGCAGGGTGGGGACAAAGGTGGATAAACTACCTCAGAAGGAGCATGATGTGTCCCCCACTAGAGGTACTACTCCCCCCCTAAGACCCCAATATCTGTCTTAATTTACTAGAATATGTGCAGGAGTTTCACAACAGCAATTGATTGGTTGTTAAACTAAAAGTGATTACAGTCATACCTCAGGTTGAATGTGCTTCAGGTTGAGCGCTTTCGGGTTGCACTCCGCGGCAACCCAGAAGTAACGGAGAATGTTACTTCTGGGTTTTGCCGCCCACACATGCACAGACGCTCAAAATGACGTCACACACATGCGCGGAAGTGGCAAAACGTGACCCACACATGCACAGACGTGCTGTTGCATCTTACATTCTGTTCAGGATGTGAACGGGGCTCCAGAACAGATCCTGTTTGCATCCCAAGGTACCACTGTACAGTAGAAATAGAACTGAGCCAATACCCAAGAATGACATTGATACAGTCCAGTAAAGTTTTTAATCCTACAGTGATTCACCTTTTGTTCACCTTTTATTACATATGTTACAGTGGCTTTGTAAAGTAAAGGTAAAGGAACCCTGAACGGTTAAGTCCAGTCAAAGGTGACTATGGGGTTGCAGCGCTCATCTTGCTTTCAGACCGAGGGAGCTGGTGTTTGTCCACAGACAGCTTTCCGGGTCATGTGGCCAGCATGATTAAACCACTGCTAGGAAGCCGTTTACCTTTCCACTGCAGTAGTACCTATTTATCTACTTGCACTGGCGAGCTTTCAAACTGCTAGGTTGGCAGGAGCTGGGACTGAACAACGGGAGCTCACCCTGTCGTGGGGATTCGAACCACCGACCTTCCAATCGAGTCCAAGAGGCTTGGTGGTTTAGACCACAGCATCACCCATGCCCCAGTGGCTTTGTAAGTCTATATCTTAAAGAGGGGAAGAAGATCCTGTTAGCTCAGTTTTCTCCATGCTGAAGTTCTGTTCAAAAGTATCCCTCACACATTGGGCCAGTGCATAAGAAGAGAGTGGGCCTGCTTTGACAGGCCTTGCACCTGCCGTGTGTCTACACTCTAACATTGGCCTGTGCAGTGCAAACGTCTGCAAGGGGAGAACCTTTATATATGTATGATTCCATACAGTGGTATGTGTGCCTGCTTTCTCCTGCAAATGCTCAGTTGGGGAGGAGGTAGTTGGTTCATGCAATCTCCAGGTGGGCTAGTCAGCTTGGCCCCACTCCTCACATGAGGGATATTTCTGAATTGGATTTGAGTTGCCAAGTATTCAACTGTTGAGCATCATGGTTTTCTTAAAGGACGTTTATTGCTCAGAAGGAGCTCTGAATCACCCTGAACAGGCTTACATTCACAATGGAAAACAACATCTTCTTTTCCTTCCTTTTCTCGGAGCTCCATCTTCCGTCTGATGTCTGCAACAGCAACCTAAATGGGAAGGATCCCCTGTGTGTTTTCATAATACATTATGTATTCCAGGCCTACCAGCAGAATGATAAAATGGTGTAGCATTGTACAAAATGATACTTTTTTCTGTGCAGTATGTATATTTGTCATACATTCAGTGTAAGGCATTTTATTGAATAAACCTGGTATTTTATGCAAATGATTTACATTTTCCCCTCTTGTCCCCACATTCTCAAGACTAACTCACCAAAACCTCACAAGGCCCTACAGTGTGGAATACCATTTTACACCAGAAAACTTCCAGTGAGCATCCCTAACGTGGCATCACATGTGAATACAGTCTGTGTTGCATCTTTAATTCATCTTGCTCTGCTAAATTTATCTTTTTGTAAACCACTTTGAGGCTTTTTCTACAATCAAGCAGCATATAAATTTTATGAAATAATTATAATTATAAAATGAATTCTGCTACTATTTAGTTTCCACTGAAGGTCATGTTAGATCTGGAAATTGATAATGTGGGAAAAAAAATAATACAATGGTGCTTTATCCAAAAATACTTTAATTATATTTCTAGAATTGAGAAAATAGATCATATTTATGAAACCTTTAAATAGTTTGTATCTCAATTTGATATTTCTTTGGGGATGACAAGACTTTTGCCAATATACTTCAGGGCTAATCAACGTGGTGCCCTCTAAATGTTGTTAGACTGCAGCTCCTATTATTCCTGATTATTGCTGGCTGTGGCAAATTGGAAATATTGTTCAACAACACCCAGAGGATACTACATTGGCTACTCCTGTACTAAATTATACAGCATATTTTAATTCAGCAAATGAATTAAATTCAGACAGAAGGGCTCCTTTCATGTAGGGCTTTTGACTGGTTGAAGGATCAAAAGAAAGAGGTGCAGGGTTGGGGGGGTTTTTTGGCCAATTACCCCCTCCCATTGAAGCCTCTCACACTGTTCTGGAAGGATCCAGAACCCTCCTGAGCAGGTTTCCAGGGGTGGAAGTGACTGCATGGGGGAAAATCACCTTCTCTGTTGCTGCTGATGGAACTTCACTCAGAGAAAGCTCCTGTTGAAAGAAAGGAAATTAGGATCCAAGCCTATGGATGGCATTCAATGCTAGTCCTACTCAGAGTAGTCCTGAGTTAATACACATTACTAACTTAGGTTCATAAATTTCAATGAGTCTACACTGAGTAGAACTTAGTTGACTCTAGGTCTCCATAAGTTATTTCTGCGCAATCTGGATACCTGGCTGAATTACAAGTCATTAGGTTCCATTATAATGAATTTAGGGGTATAAGAAGCTGCCTTATACTGAATCAGATCATTGATCAATCTAGATCAATATTGTTTACATTGACTGGCAGGGACTCTCCTGGGTTTCAGACTGGGGTCTCTCCCAGCCTAGAGATGCTCGTGATTGAACCAGAGGACCTTTCTGTAGGCAATGCAAATGTTCTTCCACTGAGCTGCAGCTCTACCCCAAACAGTCTGTTCTTCCCAACGTAATGAAAATATGAGCTAAACAGTACTGGGTAAAAACATTTACATTTAACAATACATTTATAAAATTGTGCTAAAGCCAGTCGACTACTAACATGCCCAAAGCACACATTGATAGTCTTCCAGTAGGCAACATGTTAAAACACGGCTTTCCTACTCACAGCTTTTCTCAGAGCATCTTTTACCTCCCTGTTCCTCAGGCTGTAGATCAGTGGATTCAGCATGGGAATCACCACAGTGTAGAAGACAGAGACTATTTTGTCCTGGTCCATAGAGTGGCTGGTGCTGGGTCTCAAATACATGAACAGGATCGTTCCAAAGAATATGGTGACTGCCAGTAAGTGGGAAGCGCAGGTAGAGAAAGCTCTGCGCCTCCCTTCTGAGGAGCTGATCCGTAAGATGGCAGAGAGGATATAGATGTAGGAAATAAGAATTGTGATGAGGCAGCTTAATTCATTAAAACTGGCAAAGACAAAAATGATGATCAGGTTGATGTGTATGTCAGTGCAAGAGAGTGCAAGAAGAGGGGGCGTGTCACAGAAGAAGTGGTTGATGATGTTAGAATCACAGAAGTGCAGGTGGAACGTGAAATAAGTGTGAATTGCTGCATTTATAAATCCAGCTAGAAACGAGGCAATTACTAAGTAGCTGCAGACTTTCCATGACATAATCACCTTGTAGAGGAGTGGATTGCAAATGGCATTGTACCTGTCATATGCCATTACTGCCAAAAGGAAACCTTCGATGCCCGCAAATGAGCCAAAGAAGTAGAACTGCGCTGCACATCCATGGAATGAAATGATGTTAGCATCAGCTACAAAGTTCACTAGCATCTTGGGAGTGATGACAGTGGAGTAACAGAAGTCAACAAAGGACAGGTAGCAAAGGAAAAAATACATGGGCGTGTGAAGCCGAGAGTCAATTCCTATTAAAACAATCATTCCTAGATTACCCACGATGCTGACAGCATAGATCCCTAGAAAGATCACAAAGAGGGGAATCTTCAGTTCTGGCTGATCTGTCAGTCCACGAAGGATGAACTCAGTCGTTGTGGTGTAATTCTCCATGACCATTTCCTCTCCATGTGTAATTTTTCTCATCCTAGAATATTCGGGGGAAATTGTGGAGCTGAACTTGTTTATAAAAGTGAATACCAAACAGATTTTCAATTCCTCCATTTCTTTCCTTTCCAGTCATGATATCAAGTCTATAGAACAGGCCTGGGGAACATGTGATCCTCTAGTGTTCTTGGGACTCTCTGGCTACTTCCCAATAGGCTTCTACCAATGGAAACGGTGCCTGCTGCTCTTGAAAAGCTATCTGAAAACCAACAGAGCTCAACAAAGGTCTATGATCAGCACCTTACCTTTTCTTACTTGCCAATCCAAGGGATTAATCATGCAAAGCAGCCCAAAAGGCTTCTGGCTTTTTTAGGTACAGTATGTCCATGATGTAAAAAACTCCCGCAGATCCTGTGGTGATTCTCTTCTGATATGATCCTTCTTAATCTTTCAGTTTTAGATGGTTGGGACTAAAAATTAAAAGGAAACAAGGAGAAGTCTAATTTCCAGTGGAGAAACAAGGATCACTTTGCTGCCCTGCTGTGTACTGTTGAAGGCGGTGGTGGGCTTGCAATGCCCTAAAGAGATTCTTCTTCTAGTTTTAGAGAAGCGATTGCGATGGTTTCCCTGATTGCTTCTCTGCCTGTCTGCTACCCTGGGAAGGCTTTTGTAAGGAGGAGAGAGGTGTGTTCAGTTCTATGAGAGACAGAGAAATACACCTGGGCCAACTGAGAGGTGTAAAGGGGTATGCATAGGCATGTGTGTCTGTATGTGCATGGCTGGATCTAGACACATCAAAGAAGCAATTCAGTTAAACGCGTTGTAAACTCATACAGGGCAATCTGGTAGGGAAAGACAGGACTCCACAGCACCATCTGGAGTCACTGTGCTATATCACATATACAACGCATGTAAAACACTTTTTCTTTACCTATCTAGCTGAGCCGCATGTGTGAGCAACTGAAGGTGAGTCATGGATAGGCATTGTCAGCCTTGCTTGTGAGACAATGAATTCCCTCTCCATCCCTTCCTGCCATTTGTTTAGCCAAAGGTGGTTTGCTACTTTGTTCTCTCCCTGTCCTCCTTCAGTGAGATTTCCCTGTCACATTCAGTCTTGTTAACAGCAATCAGAATGCAATGCATCTGCTAGCCTGAGCCCAGTGCATGATCCTGTGAGCTTTGTTCCTCTGCGAGGTCTTTCGGTAGATCAGGTTCCTTCCTCAAGGCTTTTTTGCTGGCTGCAACATGATATGTATCAGGAAGTCACACACACATGGGCTAGGGAAGAAAAGCAAATTCTCTGCCTCTCCCATGGAAAATGCCTGTGTGTACTATCACTGTATAATTAGCTCTCTGCTTTTACTGCAGTAGGTTCAGATAGCAAGATCCAAATAACACAGCATGTTGTAATTCTCCTCTTCTTCTTTGCAGTTCTGACATCAAAGGTGCAAAGGAGAGAAGAGACTCCTCCCCACGCTCCAACATTTGTCCAATGAAAATAGGGATGTCCCATTCCATAATGATAATTTAACTATTTATATCCCACACATCTTACTGGGTTGCTCTAGCCTCTCTGGGCTTCTTCCAACATATATAAAAACATAATAAAACATTAAACTTTTTTTAAAAAAACAACCCCTTCCCTATACAGTATTGCCTTCAGACAGCTCAGGGGTTGGATAACTCCATACCATCCAACATTTCTACAATGAAAATAGGGACATCCTAAGGAAAAGTGGGACACTGCAGGATCAAATCAGAAACTGGGACGACTTCTCTAATCCAGGACGTATTTGGAAAATAGGGACATTGGAGGGTCTGCCACTCTCCTTTGCCCCTCTGATAGCAGTGCAATGCTGTAGGGGGTTTGTAGAAGATAGTCCATTCCATTTCCAGGATCTCTTCCCTGCTCCACTCAGAGCACACAATGTTCTCTGGCCATGGACCACATGCTTCATTGAGCTGTTTTGGGGTTTCCCCCAAGTCACCTAGGTTTTTAAATTTATTTGTATTTCTACAAACCTTGGGGTTGCTGCATTGGAACGGCAGTAAGTTTTCTTCAATGGGCTTTTGGCCATTTAAACAGGTGCTGTCTGGCAACAAGACAGGAATTGTTGCCCTGGTTCGCCTCTTGGAGCTTATCCATATACACTTCCTCTTTTCCCACTGCATTTCCCCTGGGGAAAACCATTTTAGTGCTCCGCTGGAGCAAACAGCAACCAGGTTTTCTGCTGATTGCTGTTTGTTCTGATTTAGAGCTAAAGAGCAGGTTTTCCCTGGGAAAGGAGTGAGGCAAGGGGGAAAGACTCTCCTCCCAGAGGGAGGGGAGTGGTTGTGGACGGGAGCTCCGACCCGCCCACGCAGGGGCGGGAGCCCCTGCCTCCTCCAACTCACCTGGCCGGCGCCACACGCCCAAGAGGCGGCTCCCACCTGGAGCCGCCCACAAGGGGGCGGGCTGAACCCGGAATATATGCTGGCGCCGGCCCCCTCCTCACCCTCTTTCTTCACAGCCGCTTCGAGAGTCAAGATCGCCCAGGAAGACAGGGAAGTATTTCGCGTGTTTTTCCTTTACTTTCGGTGCTTTTATTGGTGCTTTTACATCGGTTTTGGCGGCAGCTAATTTTAGCGCTGCCTGTTCTTGTCGGTGCCTTTTAGATTGCGGCTTTTATATTACCCTCTTAGCGGCTAATTTCAGCAGCGTTGTGTTTCGCGTGTTCCTTTTGTTTTCCGCTTGCTTTTCGTCGCGCGACCACCTTTTCCTTACTGCGGCTTGCCCGCCAGCCGGTCAGCGGCCGCCGAGACCACGTGCTCTGCAACCCCCCCCTTTTTCTTTCTTTCTTTTTTTTTTGTTTCTTTTTTGGTTTCAGCAGCGGCTACGTTAGCAGCGCGTTTTAGCAGCAGTTTGTTCTCGGGTTTCTTTTAGCAGCGGCTTGCTTAAGCAGCAGTGACTTCGGTAAAGATCCTCCCACTGTTTACTATACAGCTCAAAATCTGCTACCCGATCCCACCGGGGAGCGCTGCATTTGCCCCGAAGTTGCTGGGGGAATCCGCTGTTGAGGGCTTCAGTTCCTTGCGCCCCTTCTAGCCCCACCGCCCTCTTTGCTTAACGCCATCCGCACCTCTTGGCCAGTGCCGTGTTTGGGGTTAGGGGGGAAATCTTGCGTGGTATCTGCCTGCCTTAATCTGCAGGCGGGTCTATTAGCACGTGTGGGGGTGAGTGCGCAGAGGGGCCCAGTTGGTCAGTGGGAGCCGAGCATAGAGCATTAAGTTTCCCCCTAGGGAACTGCGTGTATTCCGTCCCGGTGTCCTTGTTGTTTCCCGTGCCTGTCTGTTCCCCATTTTTATTTCGTACATTTCTGTCTGATCGGCTGCGTTTTAGCTTAAATTTAGGTCCCTGTCCTTCGTGCTGCCGTTCCTTCCGTTTTGCTCACTAGACCGATCCCCCCCCCTCCATCCCGGTTGCCGTCTGCGCTGAAGTAGGGTCGCGGGGGGCTGCACGTTTTGTCTGTAGTGCTGAGCAAGGGGTTAGGATTGCAATCTTAAGGAGCTTCACCTCGTGCCCATTCCCCTTCACGGGGGACCTCTCCTGCCAGCCCTTTCACTGTCTCCTGTTCGTTTCAAGCCAGGCATTGTTGCGTTCGCTGGGTCCTCGCAACACGAAGCTTCTAGCTGCTTTGTTTCCTGGTTCCCCCCTACCATATTTTGTTGTTGATTGGTAGCTCACTCTGCTTGTTTTCTTATTTCCTGCCGGTTTCAGCCTAGCCGCTGTTGCGTTGCTAGGCAACCGCAGCAGCTAGCTGCGCTTATTGTTTAGTTGATTGCTGGGCTATCTAATATCAATTGCTGTGTGATTGCTTCTTTGTCCCCTGGGATCACGCTGATCGCCAGCCTACTGCTGAGCAGATTGCCTGCTCATTATCTCGAATTGCCAAATCAGTGTTACATTGTTTCCTAGAGGCCACGTGATAGCTGGGTTGTTTCTTCCACTTTGTTGCCTAGCAGCTGAGTTTTACTCAACGGCTGCTACATTGGGTCACATAGGGATTTAAAATATAGTTGAATAGGGGCTTTCTAGGGCAGGCTTGGGGGACTCTTTCTAACCTTGTATAGCAGCTCTGTTATTTGGCACGCTCTTTCAATTAACCTTGGTGAACAAGCTGAAATATTTGTCATAATTAAGCAATAATAACATAAATTTAATAAATAGATAATAAATAAATATAAAATAATTAATTCAAGAATAATAAATAAATAACTAAATAATTTTACAAATAAATAATTTTTTTTTTATTTTTCTCTTCTTTTTATTTTTAAAATAAACAAATAAATAAATAAATATAAAAAAGGAAAATCCTTAACATTTGATTCAGAGTGTAGCAATCAGCACACACCCTCACATACACACTCGCACGCCACCCACTCACACGCTGTAGAATACTAGCACATACCCAGTTAAGTTACACATCCACACGTGGCCCACGCTCACTGCCTGTACACACACGGTCTGACATCCTCACACATCCTTCATAGATATTTAGATAGACGGATAGGTAGATTGATAGATAGATAAAAATATCTGGCACACACTAATAACAGTAACAGGTACTGATAGATAGGCCAAACAAAAAAAAAAAAAAAAAAAAGAAAGAGGAATATCTGGCACATACTAATAACAATAACAGTACTGATAGACAGTAAACATTAACAACTGAAAACCGTCCTTTGTGTGCTGTGTGTCCCATGGCCCCAAAAAGGAAGCGCGTGCCTGAGGTTGCACGCAATGCAGTGGCAAAATCAGCAGGGAGAGTACAGAGAAAGGACAGTACTTCAAAACCTATCTCTCATTTGCTCCAAGCTTTCAGATCTTTTTTAGATGATTACGAACAGCGCTTCCCGGAGGAGAACGCCAGCCCCCCGTCTTCCCCTGACGCCATTCCTGATACACAAGTGGTCCCGGAGAGCCCTCGATCTTCATTTGATGAGGAACTTCCCAGCACTTCTGCCGTCCTTTTTAGCGACACGCAAGTGGCAAGGGCGGGCGCGTCAAGCAGGGTGGAGCCGGTGCGGACCAGGTCACGAGCCCAGAAGTCAACAACCAAGTCTGGGGATGGAGTTGGTAAGGCGTCCAATAAGTCCGCGCGCGCTAATAATGCTTCTTTGTCCAGCTCCACCACTCGGGCTCAGAACAGGCGGTCTAGGGTGCAGCAAGCAGAGCCAACTTATTCAACAGACGACGAGGAGCGTCAGGACGTGGACGGAACGCCCGGCGGTGTACCTGAGGAAAAACCAGCTGGCAAAAGACGGGAGAAGAAGAAGCACACCTGCAGGAGGTCCAAGTCCAAAAAGAGCGACACCGACGACGATACAGGTAGCTCCTCATCAGACTATGATAGCGACGCCTCCTTGGGATCCTATTGGGGCAGAGGCGAGGAAGTGTCAGGTCTCCCTGATTGGGCCATTGCTAGGAGGGCCAACTCCCACAGGAAAAAGTTTGGTGGCACTCAGGAATGGAAGGATGGGTCCCTGTTAAAAGATCCCCCAGCCTCCACTTATTCAACATCCGACGTTATCCCTGGGGACCATCTCTCACCCAAATTGCGTTCAAAAATTTTAAACGGAGAATTCGTGGACATGTTTAAACTGGTCCCCCCGGTGGAGGAACTAGGGAGGGGTGAAAAGAGGCCATCCCATGGCAAGAGGAAGAGTAAGTACCCCTCTGTGCCGAGAACGTTTGAGAATTGGCTTGATGGCTTCCAGGCCTTCATGGGAACGATTGTCGCCGCCTATCCTAAGAGGGCGGTTCACTTAATTGCTTATCTTTCTCACATCCGTACTGCGTATGCCCTCTCTGGGGAGGCCGCCGCGATAAGTTACGATAAAAAATTCCGCAGAAAGGCCTCTAGGATCCCCACGGCACGCTGGGACCAGATTGAGAACGGGATTTGGTCAATCGCAGTAGGCCCCTATGTCAAGGAGAGGCAGGTTGACCCCTCGCGTGTTCTCAGGGCAGATCCCAGGAGGGATTTTAAGCGCAGGGTGTGTTGGGAGTATAATAAAGGTTCCTGCCAGCGGCCAGCATGCAAATACCCTCACGAGTGTGAGAGGTGCGCCGGAGCCCACCCTGTTACAACCTGTTTTAAAGGTGGGAAGCAGCCCTTTCGTGGGGGCCGGGGGTTCCATCACACCAGTTCCAGGGGAGCCCCCGGATCCGGGAACAGAAGGTGAGGTGAGGTTGGAAATGGCTTCTTCTCCTATTAGGTTGGCCCCCCTTCACGAGTTGCTAGCACAGTACCCCAACAAAACGGCAGCATCATACCTTTGGGAGGGTTTTTCGTTAGGGTTTCGCATTCCGGTTGTGGGCCACCTGTTGGCCAGGGACTCCCCTAATCAGAAATCAGTTAGGATGAATCCGGAAGTCGCAGAAAGGAAGATAGCCAAAGAGGTGTCCGCAGGCCGGGTTGCGGGCCCCTTTGAAAAGCCTCCCATACCAAATCTTCACATATCCCCATTGGGTATTGTGCCAAAAAAGACCCCGGGGGAATTCCGCCTCATCCACAACCTGTCATATCCAAAAGGGGGATCAGTGAATGACGCCATTCCGCCGGAGTTTTGCACAGTAAAATACGCCACGTTCGACCAGGCGGTTAAGTTAATCAGGACTTTCGGCCAGGGAGCCCTTTTGGCAAAATGTGATATTGAATCGGCCTTCCGCCTCCTGCCGGTCCACCCCGAGGACTTCTGGTTGCTGGGTTTCAAATTCAGGGGTCAGTATTACGTAGATAGGGCCATGCCGATGGGCTGCTCAGTCGCCTGTTCGGCTTTCGAGTCCTTCAGTACCTTTCTGGATTGGGCTTTGAGGTTTAGGACAAATTCCACTGGGGTCACACATTATTTAGACGATTTTCTCTTTGTGGGCAGGCCCGGGTCTGGGGAGTGTGCTTCACTCCTTCAGGCATTTTCAGCCTTAGCGCAGGACTTGGGAGTACCCCTGGCGGCAGAAAAAACGGAGGGCCCGGCCACACGCCTCACATACCTCGGTATCGAGCTAGACACAGTCACCCAGTCATCTCGCTTACCTGAGGAAAAAATTGGCAACCTCAAGGAAATGATACAGTCCACCCTTGCCCTCACAAAGATCACACTCAGGCAGATTCAGTCTCTTCTAGGCCATTTCAACTTTGCATGTAGGGTTGTATCCCCAGGGCGCCCCTTCTGCGCCCGGCTGGCTAGACTATCAGCAGGCCTTAAGTACCCGCATCACAGAGTCCGTCTCCCTAAGTCAATCAAGTCGGACTTGGAGGTGTGGGCTATGTTCTTGGAACACTACAATGGGGTCTCTTTGTGGCAGGACGTTACTAACCTTTCCTCAGACTTCCAGGTCCAATCCGACGCAGCAGGTTCTTTAGGCTTTGGAGTGTACTTCCGGGGTCGTTGGTGCGCTCAGCGTTGGCCGCAGAGCTGGCTAGGGACCGCCATCACTCGTGACCTTACTTTCCTCGAGTTCTTCCCTATAGCAGTAGCGGTTCACATCTGGACAGAGGAGTTCCGAAATCGCCGGGTGTGCTTCAGGTCTGACAATCAGGCAGTGGTAAAAATCTTGGCGAGGCAATCATCAAAATCAGCAAGGGTTTCTGCCCTCCTGCGATCTTTCGTCCTCCGGTGTCTTGAGTATAATATAGTCTTTTCAGCTAAATTTGTACCCGGGGTGGATAATAACATCGCTGATGCTTTGTCTCGATTTCAGATGTCCCGCTTCCGGTCGCTAGCACCTGGAGCACAACTGTTGCCCGAACCCTTTCCGGAGCACCTGTGGAGCGTTGGAGACGCAAAGTGATCAAGGGAGTATTAGCGTCTATCGCGCCTTCCACTCTTAGGTCCTACAAGAGGGCCTGGTGCGATTTCCTGGGCTTTAGGGTCAGGGTATCGGGGCAACCCGCCGGCGTGCCACCCACCACTGATGACGTATTAGAATACTTATCACACCTGGACGACTTGGGGCGAGCTTCTAAAACCTTAAAAATACATACGGCCGCCATCAGTTTTTTCTCCAAAGCGACATTTGCCTCCGACCCTTGCTGTGACTTCCTAGTTCGTAGAGCAATAGAGGGATGGGGTAGATCTCAACCATCCAGAGCGGCAGGCCGCAAACCAATTTCATATGGGCTGCTCAGCCAGATACGGGAAAAGCTAAGGTCGATTTGCAGGTCCAAGTTTGAGGCCAGACTCTTTTCGGCTGCCTTCGCCATCGCCTTTTTCGGCGCCCTCCGGGTGGGCGAGGTGGTGGCCGAGGCGGCGGAAAATGGAGCTATGCGCGGGCTCCTGATGGAGGATGTCCACTTGTCCGAAGCGGGCATGACCGTCCGGATCCGCCAGTCTAAGACGGATCAGGCCGGTAGGGGGGTCCTAATAAAACTCACAGCTTCAGCGGAGCCTGGGCCATGCCCGGTTAAGGATACTAGACGATTCCTCCGCCTGCGCCCTCCCGGTCCGGGTCCACTGCTGGTCCATGAGGACGGGTCTCCTCTGTTGAGGCACCAGTTCACTAGGGTGCTTCGCAAGGCCATTGACGCGTGCGGTTTACCATCACTGGATTACGCGGCGCACTCATTTAGGATCGGTGCCGCCACGACAGCCGCGTGCTTGGGGCTGCCTGCTGATAGAATTAAGGAATTGGGCCGCTGGAAGTCTAACGCTTATAAGTCTTACATACGCTAATTTGGGCCTATTTCTCCTCCCTGCTTACCCTTTTTCTCTCTCCTTCATTTTTGTAGTGGCTTTCAGGAAGACCGTGTGGATTTGTGGCCACAGTATTGTTCACTGGGCCCACAAGAGAGCCGTCAGCCGGGGCCTCACCGTCAACCTGGGCTTGCACCCAGGAGTACGTGTATATTGGTACGCCAGAAGAGGCATGCTCTGGCAGGAACTTATGCCCTTGCTGAGGGCGAAGGTGGCAGCATTCGGCCCCCCAGACATTATGATCATTCAGTTGGGCGAGAATGATCTTGTGAACAGAAAAAGCGTGGACTTATCTTGGGCCATAAGGACTGATATCGATGAAATTGCGGCTTTGTGCCCCGGAACGACGTTGTTTTGGTCATCCCTCCTGAAAAGATCTGTTTGGCGCGGTGCGCAGAATTGTATGGCCATTGAAAGATCCAGAAAAGTTCTGAACCGGGCCGTGTCCCGCTGGGTGCGCTTCTTGTATGGCCAAGTTATCAGTCATGACTGCATCCGGATAGGCGATGGCGCCTTATACCGGGATGACGGGGTTCACCTAACGGACAAGGGGAATGACTTATGGTTGGACAGCGTAATCAGGAGTGTTAGGGATTGGTTACGGCTATGAGGGTATTGGCGGCGAGCCTTTTCGGCTCGGGTGGCGGTTAGGCATTGGATTTGGGTGTTATGCTGTGTGGGAAGGCTAGGTGTGGCCATCGCCTACGCCTTCGATTTGGGTATTCCGTTAAAGGAATCCGGCGGTCGTGTATTCTGTCCGATGCCTGCTTGGCTGGAGGCCATGGCACGACCCCGGTGACATCAGGGGTGAGCCTATAGTTGGATAGGCATCAACTGGCTCTGTCTACCCCCCTGATGATTCAACCCCTCTGCTGTGGTCATCCAATGCCTAAGCCAATACCTTTTGCATTGCAGTAACCAATAAAGTTGTGGCCTTTTCCTTGCCCATAAACCTTATACCACGCGTCCTTGTGTGTTTATTTCCACCTCACGGGGGTCGGGGGTCCTCGAACCACAAAGACTCTCCTCCCAGAGGGAGGGGAGTGGTTGTGGACGGGAGCTCCGACCCGCCCACGCAGGGGCGGGAGCCCCTGCCTCCTCCAACTCACCTGGCCGGCGCCACACGCCCAAGAGGCGGCTCCCACCTGGAGCCGCCCACAAGGGGGCGGGCTGAACCCGGAATATATGCTGGCGCCGGCCCCCTCCTCACCCTCTTTCTTCACAGCCGCTTCGAGAGTCACCCACCCTCCACTCCCTTTAGCTCAGGGCTCAGGTTTCTTCTGGCCTTGCTATGGACCTTAGGTTGGTCGCCCGGTTGTCTGGGGGCCTGGTAGGAGTTTTTCCTGTTGGCATTAGGCCTATGGGTTTTTTCGCCTGCCTCGTAGCAACCGTCACAACTTTTGTGGTATTGGTGGGTAGGTTAGGCATTGGATTTGGGTGTTATGCTGTGTGGGAAGGCTAGGTGTGGCCATCGCCTACGCCTTCGATTTGGGTATTCCGTTAAAGGAATCCGGCGGTCGTGTATTCTGTCCGATGCCTGCTTGGCTGGAGGCCATGGCACGACCCCGGTGACATCAGGGGTGAGCCTATAGTTGGATAGGCATCAACTGGCTCTGTCTACCCCCCTGATGATTCAACCCCTCTGCTGTGGTCATCCAATGCCTAAGCCAATACCTTTTGCATTGCAGTAACCAATAAAGTTGTGGCCTTTTCCTTGCCCATAAACCTTATACCACGCGTCCTTGTGTGTTTATTTCCACCTCACGGGGGTCGGGGGTCCTCGAACCACAAATCACTTGGATCCATGCCTAGAAAGCATTGGTCAAGTGGAAAACCACTCAGACATGTGCTTTCTAGTTATGGGACAAGCAGAAATGGTTAAAAAAACACACACACCCTAACAATCATTTGGCTATTTCCCAACAGGTTTCTATCCACTGAATCAGGGGGTGCTACTCATGTAAAGCTCTCAGAAAAAAATCAAGAGAGATCTAGAAAGGTCTCGAATCAGCACCTTACCTCTTGTTATGTGCCAAGTCAAGGGGTTAATCATGCAAAGCAGCCTCACAGACTTCTGGCTTTTGCAGTTATATGCATGATGTTTAAAAGAATAAATAAATCTGCAAGTCCTGCAGTGGTTCTCCTCTGATATGATCCATGTCCCTGGCTTAGTCTTTCAGTTTGAAATGGTTAACACTAAATATAAAGAGGAAACAAGGGGAACTCTGACTTCCAATAGAGAAACAAGGATTTTATAGTTAGTTTTGGAAGTCCTTTGAGATGCCAAAACAATATACAAGCTCGGTGGACCTAATTAAAATCTGAGTTGTCAAATACTGAGAAAATTCAAAAGAGTAAATAGAATACATTTCGTAAATAGAACATGACACTGAGAACCACCTTCCGTCCTCTATCCAAGGAGCTAAAGTTTGTTTTTTTATCTAAAGCTTTTTAGATTGGTTTGTTTTTTTACAGTTCTGTGTTCCACTTCATCTTGTGATGTTTGTGCATGTGTGTATGTGTGAATCTTTGCAGTAGTACCCTACTTAGCTTTCGTTAACATTAGTGGTTAATTCATTAGTAGTTATTTATATTAATTATTTTGTCTTGTTTTCCCATCCAGTGCCTACTGGTATCCAGCTTATTACCTGTTCATTTGTCTGTCCTTTGCCAATTAATCATTCCCTTCCTTAAAGTCAGTAAATCGGTAAATAAATAAGTAAACATTGTTTGTTGCCCGTGTTTTATCTTAGTTGGCTAGTGCACCCTCCACCCTCCATTTTGGCCGCAGTCTTAGTTGTTTGTTTCTTGTGTTTGTTCCATGTAAGTCTTGCGAGGCCTCAGATGTGACCTCGGAGACCCTGCGAGGTCTCAGAAGCAATGTCCGAGGCCCTGCCAGCATCTGAACACGACCTCCGGTAGAAACTGGAAATCTCATCAGAGGTCTCATGAGGCCTCGGATGTAACCTCTGAGACCCCGAAAGGCCTCGGAAGCACCGCTGTGCCACCAACACAACGTGAAGTCATGACGTCGTGACATCATGACGTCACGTTACATCACAGGCGTCATTGGGCACTCATAACCTGGGGGCCCAGGTCAGCACTCCTGTGTGTAGCTATGGTCAAAGGGGGCAGAGGGAGGTGCTGGCAATAGCAGCACCACTGACCAGATTGGTATGACTCCAGTCAAAGCTAACCCATCCTTCTCATTGTGGTGGTGGGAGCAAGCCACAGCCACAGTTGGAATGGCCAATGACCAGTGATAATGGGAGTTGTAGTCCAATAATATCTGGGCATTTTCCATCCCTGCTTTACATCAATTCCTCAAAAACAGTCCTCAAACTCAAAATTCCAAAAGAGCAATGAATGAAAAGGTTCGCTATTCAAAAATAAATAAATCAAAATTGCATTCTGAAATTCTGCCAGATGTTGAAAACTGATAGTGTTGTATAGACAGTAAAATACATGCAATATATAGGATAGGGCTGTGCACAAATAGCCTCTCAAATTTCTCCGCCATATTTCTGGATAGACAAATTGGTGGGCTATTTTACTAAATTTCTGCAGGGACTGTCAGGGGCAGGGATCACAGTATCTCAGAAGAGGGGCTCGCCATTAGCAGTGGCAGCAGCACAGCTTCTTTTTTTAAAAAAAATGAAATTAAAAATTGCTGCCACTGTAAATGGCAATAGCAATTGCAGCAGGCAATGAGGCAGCACAGGCATGGTGGCACTGCTCAGATGCCTCCCCAATGCCAAGTGTCACTGCCAGTTCCAGAGAGGGAGAGGGAGGAGATGACTCAGGCATGGGGAAGTCAGTGCTTTGATGCCTCAGCACAGAGACAATTCAATGCTTTTGCTACTGTGGCTGCATCACCCCTTCACCCTCAACAGCAGAAGCAATACTCCATTAATGCCCAGTATGTGGAAAGCAGTAATTGTCCTGGCAGCCTGACCAACATCCCCACCACCACCGCAGCACCTATCCACCCAGTTCCTCAAACCTACCTGGATTTGTCATTTATTTATTTATTTCACCAAGGTTTTATACCACTCAAAACAGAAAATGAATATCAGAAATTGCCTTAGAAAAATCACATCTCAAAAATTTAGGCTCAGCTCCAGTATCACCCATAGATAGGTTGTGAGAGGGCAGATAAATGCGCAGGACTGAGCAAAATCATAATAATCCACACCATATGAATGTTTGCTATTGTGGCCTCTGGTGAAAGATTTTCTTACTCAGTCTTTTCTTCAGGGCTCTTTTCACCTCCTCGTTCCTCAGACTGTAGATGACGGGATTCACCATGGGGATCACAATGGTGTAGAAGACAGACACAATCTTGTCTTGCTCCACTGCCTCAATGCCTCCAGGTTGCACATACATGAAGGTCAAGGACCCGTAATACAGTACAACGGCAGTCAGGTGTGAGGCACAGGTTGAGAAGGTCTTCTGTCTGCCTGTGGATGACCGCATCCTCAAAATGGTGGAAATGATGTAACCATAGGAGATAAGAACAATAATTACATTCCCTACCACAACAAAAGTGGAAAGGACGAAGAGTACAACCTTGGAAACATAGTTGTCTGAGCAGGAAAGCCGCAACAAAGGAGGGATGTCACAGTAGAAGGAACTGATTTCATTGGGACCACAGAAGGAGAGCCTAAAGACACCACTTGTGTGGACAATGGCAATAAAAAGTCCCACCAGGTAGCTCCCAGCCAAAAGCTGAAGACACACATTTCTGGCCATGGCAATAGGATAAACCAATGGTTTGCAGATGGCAACAAAACGGTCATAAGCCATAGCAGCCAGAAGGTAGCACTCTGTTGTAGCATATACGCTGAAGAACCACATCTGGGTCGCACATGCATTGTACGAAATCACCTTCCTATTTGTAAGGAGGTCCCACAACAGCCTGGGAATGATAGTGGAGGAGTAGCAAATGTCAATGAAGGACAGGTTGCTGAGGAAAAAGTACATTGGAGATTGCAAAATGGGATCTGTCTGGATTAACACAATCATACCCAGATTTCCCATCACTGTTAGGAGGTAGATTAGTAGAAAGAGCAAAAACAAGGGTATCTCCACTTCAGAACGATCTGTGAATCCTAAAAGAATGAACTCAGACACCTGGGTTCTGTTCACCTCTTGCATTTCTCCAATATGATTAACTTTCAGTCAGGAATGACAGCTAAAATTAGGATAGATAAGGGGAAGGATTGGAAAGCAAAGTGAAAAGCTGAGGTAATACAAGGGATTCATTGCAAACCATATTTTAAAATTGTGATTTCCATTATTGGAAATATACTTTTCAAAAACATTTGTTCCTGTTACATAATGACCAAAGTGTTGGAGAAGCAGTTGAGATGGTTGCCCTAATTGTTTCTCCAACGGTCTGCAAGCCTGGATAGGCTTTTATAAGGGAGAAAGTCATGTGTGTGTTCTGTGAGCAACAGAGAAATGGAGAGAGGTAGGGTGGTGTGTGTATGTGCATGTACATGATTGAGGCTCCAACAAAGCATGGCGCAAAGGAGAAGGGGGGAGGATCACAAAGGGCTTTGTTCTCCTGCTGCTCTCCTTCCCACCTCTGAAAACAGTGCAGCCCTGTAGGCACCTGGTGAGCAAGTGGAAAGTTAAGATGGGTTAGAATAGACAGGGTTAGCCAGTGAATAGAGTAAGTTCACAGCCCAGAGTATTTTATCAATGTACGCCCCACTTTCAGCCATAGCTCTCTTAATGGATGACTATGTCCCTTTGAAACTGTATGGAGCAGGATACTCCATTCCATTCCCACTGTCTCTTTCCCACTCTTCCCTGAATAAACAGTGTTCTCTGGCCACTGATCATGCTCAGTCTTCATTGGTCTGTTTTTGTATTTTCCCCCAAGTTAACCAGGTTTGCTAGTTTTTTGCTATGTCTACAAATCTTTCGGTTCCCCCAAAGTCTGCTGACACCTCTCTCATGGCTAGTGTCACAGTTTTGGCTCCATAAGGATTGACGCTTGAAGAATGAGTTCTGGGCTGGTATTGATTGGGGTGGGAAAGGTCTATGATTAGCACCTTACCTTTTGGCTTTAGCAGTGATGTGCATGAAATAAAAAAGTTTTGTAGATCATTCAGTGACTCTCCTCTGATATGGTCCATGTTTCTGGTTTAATCTTTCAGTTTTAGCAGGTCAAGGCTTAATATTAAAAGGAGTCAAGGGGAAGTGTGACTTCCAATGGAGAAACAAGGATTTTATAGTTGGTTTTGGAAGTCCTTTTGGATATCATAACAATAGAAATGCTCTGTGGACCTAATTAAAACATCTTGTTGCCACATCTTGAGAAAATTCAAATTAGACACTGAGAACAACCCTCTATCACCATCCAAGTTTATTCATTTAGAGCTTTTTAACCCCATTCTTCAACTGACAAAAGTCTCTGTGAGCAGCTTACAAATATCAGTGGTAAGACAGTCATAGAATCATAGAGTTGGAAGAGACCACAAGGGCCATCGAGTCCAACCCCCTGCCAAGCAGGAAACACCATCAGAGCACTCCTGACATATGGTTGTCAAGCCTCTGCTTAAAGACCTCCAAAGAAGGAGACTCCACCACACTCCTTGGCAGCAAATTCCACTGTCGAACAGCTCTTACTGTCAGGAAGTTCTTCCTAATGTTTAGGTGGAATCTTGTTTCTTGTAGTTTGGATCCATTGCTCCGTGTCCGCTTCTCTGGAGCAGCAGAAAACAACCTTTCTCCCTCCTCTATGTGACATCCTTTTATATATTTGAACATGGCTATCATATCACCCCTTAACCTCCTCTTCTGCAGGCTAAACATGCCCAGCTCCCTTAACCGTTCCTCATAAGGCATTGTTTCCAGGCCTTTGACCATTTTGGTTGGCCTCCTCTGGACACGTTCCAGTTTGTCAGTGTCCTTCTTGAAGTGTGGTGCCCAGAACTGGACACAGTACTCCAGGTGAGGTCTGACCAGAGCAGAATACAGTGGCACTATTACTTCCCTTGATCAGTCTTTAACCCCAGGCTTGCAGACTAAAGCAACAGCAAAAAAGGAAAAGGGGGTGTAAGGCAAACACTTGGAAAGGTAGTATTAGAAGGCTGTCTGAAAGTCTTTGACTTCACCAGCCTCACCTACCTCTTCAGTGAAATGGATGTTAACATCTAGAAAAAGAAAACATTAAATATGGATAAATCCACATACGTATATAGGAACAGTAGTATTCCCCCATTTTTTTCAAGCTACATCCGCTCATGGCAGTTATTTTGTGTCAAGAACCATCCCTACCACCAGGAGCCCACCTCACTCACTCACTCAAAATCCCAAATTTACCATTGGGCTCAGTCTGGCATAAAAGGTTGGTCACCACTGATTTAAAGAATTGGGAGGTGCAAGGGCTGGGGGAGTGGAGTGGTGCCAAGATGCAAAGGAGAAGAGCAGGGAGGATCACAAACAGTGTATTCCAGCCACTGACCATGTTCTTCATTGGTCTGTTTTTGTGTCTTCCCCAAGCCACCCAGGTTTGTTGTCTTTTGGATACTTCTACAATCCTTTGGGTTTTCCCACCCAAAGCCTGCTGATACATATTTGCAACATAAGGATTGACAGTTGACAAATGGTTTCTCTGCTGGTATATATTAGACTGGAGAATGGAGTTAATGGATTCCAAAACGATGACTACCAGAAACCAATGTCCTAAATAAAGTTTGATTCTTTCGCCAAGTATATTGCACAGGTTTACAGCCTATGTTTTGACATTCCAACTAGAAAACAAAAGAGAACTCTTTACAATCAATCAATTTCCTCAACGGGTCCAAGAACACATTGAAACTCTAGTAAATTTCCTTCAATAGGCTTTTGGCCAATTAAACAGGTGTTTTATCTGAGGGCAAGACAAGAATTTTTTCTGGTCTTTGTGTTTTTAAATACCCTAACTAACTTAATCATTTGGCTATTTCCCAGCAGGTTTCTACCAATGGAAACAAGGGCTGCTACTTCTTTAAAGCTTTCAGAAAACCAATAGAGCTCTACAAAGGTCTATGACCAGAACCTTACCATTTGTTCCTTGCCAAGTCAGGGGATTAATCATGCAGACCACACACTGAATTAGATCTTACAACAAAAACCAAACTGATACAGAACTGGTACAAAACAAATGTTATGAATACCAAATTCAGTGGTACCTCGGGTTAAGTACTTAATTCGTTCCAGAGGTCTGTACTTAACCTGAAACTGTTCTTAACCTGAAGCACCACTTTAGCTAATGGGGCCTCCCGCTGCTGCCATGCCGCCGGAGCACGATTTCTGTTCTCATCCTGAAGCAAAGTTCTTAACCTGAAGCACTATTTCTGGGTTAGCGGAGTCTGTAACCTGAAGCATATGTAACCAGAGGTACCACTGTAGAGTCATATTTCATTGAGACTTGCCACCCCCATGATTGGTGTATTATATACAGTAAGTACCGGTAACAAATGGCCACAAA
Source organism: Podarcis tiliguerta (assembly GCF_965153285.1). Taxonomy (NCBI): domain Eukaryota; kingdom Metazoa; phylum Chordata; class Lepidosauria; order Squamata; family Lacertidae; genus Podarcis; species Podarcis tiliguerta. The sequence goes on from NC_139534.1 coordinate 54,626,021, forward strand.
ATGGAAGCAAGATCCATAGGTTTACCTAGATCTGGATATACCTTTAATGTATAAGTCAATTTCTCAAAAATGGGAACAAGCATTACTTTATAGAACCAAATATTTAAAGAAAAACCTGAGGACACCTTCCAGCCCTGTGATATTGTCAAATGAGCAGCTCCTGTTAGGGGGGAAAAATGTAAGCGGTTTGTTTATTTATTATTTATTTATTGAATTTATATACCACCCTATGCCCAGGGGTCTTAGGGCAGTTCACAGAATTACATATTAAGTCTGTATTAAACAAATCAGAAATGGATAAAAGTCATAGTTACGGGTTTAAAGGCAACAGTTCAACTAGTATTTCAGAAATTTCTTTCATTAACTCTTCTTAAAATTCGTATACAAGTTTGCAAGACCACTACATGTGCTCTTTCCATACATACCTTCCAACACATAGGGGACCCAAATTTAGATATATGTGCAAGATGGGTTGGGGTCAAGACCCATCAATGGGCTATTTTTAAAGAGTTTTCTCATATATTTCTGGAGACAAATAAAAAAAGGGGTAGGAAGCCATAGTTCAATTCCTGGCATGTCGCAGCAGAGATGAGAATGTACCCAGCCTGAAATGGGGAAACAGTGATATTTTCTCTCTATTAGAAAAATGACTTCTGATATATTTTGGCTCAGATTCAATCTTGTGTGAGACAAAGGTGCAAGATAGGACAACATTTTAACAACAAGAACCACATGAATATTCACTGCTTTTGCTGTGGGAGTAAGATATTATTGCTTAGTCTTTTCTTCAGGGCTCTTTTCACCTCCTCATTCCTCAGACTGTAGATCATGGGGTTCACCAAGGGGATCACAATGGTGTAGAAGACGGACACAATCTTGTCTTGCTCCACTGCCTCAATGCCTCCAGGCTGCACATACATGAAGGTCAAGGACCCGTAATACAGTACAACGGCAGTCAGGTGTGAGGCACAGGTTGAGAAGGTCTTCTGTCTGCCTGTGGATGACCGCATCCTCAAGATGGCAGAGATGACATAAGCATAGGACACAAGAACAATAATTGCATTCCCTACCACGACAAAAGTGGAAAGGACAAAGAGTACAACCTTGGAAACATAGTTGTCTGAGCAGGAGAGTCGCAACAAAGGAGGGATGTCACAATAGAAGGAGCTAATTACATTGGGACCACAGAAAGACAAACTAAAGGTTCCACAGGTGTGAACAATAGCATTCACAAGCCCCACCAGGTAGCACCCGGCCATAAACTGAAGACAGATGTTTCTGGCCATGGCAATAGGATAAACCAGTGGTTTGCAGATGGCAACAAAACGGTCATAAGCCATAGCAGCCAGAACGTAGCACTCGGTTGTAGCATAGAGGGTGAAGCACCACATCTGGGTCGCACATGCATTGTACGAAATCACCTTCCTCTCTGTAAGGAGATCATATAGCAGCCTGGGAATGATGATGGAGGAGTAGCAAATGTCAATGAAGGACAGGTTGCTAAGGAAAAAATACATTGGAGACTGCAAAAGGGAGTCTGTCTGGATCAACACAATCATACCCAGATTTCCCATCACTGTCAGTAGGTAAATTAATAGGAAGAGCAAAAACAAGGGTATCTCCACTTCAGAACGATCTGTGAATCCTGAGAGAATGAACTCGGACACCTGGGTTCTGTTCCCCTCTTGCATTCTTCCAGTATGATTAACCATCAATCAGTAGTGAGGGCTAAAATTAGGGTAGATAAGAGAAAACATTGAAAATCATAGTGAAAACCTGAGATAATTTAAGAGTGTGCATTGGAAACATTTTAATATTTTTTTTAAAAAAAAGAATGTGATTTTCATTTATATTATTTGGAAAAATATTTTTCAAAATATTTTTCATGTTGCACTATGAACCAAACTCCACTTACATCAGGCAAATGCATGGCCACTCCAGAGTTAATTTTATATTTGTGTACATCCATCAAAATAAAAAAGACAGGAGGGGCTTTAATGAGTGTGTGCCATCATTTCAGATATTCTTTACCACTCTCAACTCTTCAGGGACCAACTGGCCATGCCTTCCTTTCATCATGCAGCCCCCATTGGAGGATTTGCACTGCCTCATCATAAGCCTGGGTTTGCATGAAATTATCATGGTGTATGGGAGCAAAAGACAATGGCGGTTGCACACCAGCCATGGACATGACCTGGGAATGAGAAGGCAAAGGCACTGAGAAGGGTAAGGTGGTGGTTTTAAAGAAAGGCAGACATTTGAGTAAAGCATGGATAGAGGAAACGGAGAAGGAAGAGGTGGATTTAAACAACAGCAGCGATTTAAGTAAAGTGCCTTCTTACAATGGAATATATGAGGGCTCCACATCCTTTATATCTCACACATGAGATATGTGTGAGATAATGAAATAAAAAATAGAGACTATTTTAAACAATGACAGAACTTTGAGCAGGGGTGGAGAAACACTGAGAGGAAAATTGTGGCTTTAAACAAGAACAGATGTTTGAGTAAAGCGGGAATGGAAAGACATAGAGGGAATTGCCCATTTTAAAACAACAATTGGGGTTTAAGTAAAGCAGAGATTGAATGATACGGAGAAAAGTTGTGGTTTTAAATGACAGCAGAGGTTTGAGGAAAGCAAAGATGGAAAAATGCCAAATTTAAAACAACAGAGGCTTGAATAAAGCAGGCATGTAGAAAAATTGAGAGGGGGAAAGGAGCAATCTTGAACAATGACAGAGGTCTGAGTAGTGTAAGCAGGGGTAGGTGACACTGAGAGAGGGGGAAGTTTTAAGCCAAAATTAAAGCAGTTTACTCCATTCAGTGTGTCCCCTCCCTAAATTCAGAAATCACAGTTTAGTAAGCCCTGCATCCTCAACTAGATACTCATTGGTTTCCAGCTACTCAAACTAACTGAAAACAAAAGATTCAAAGTTCATTAAAATGGATATTTACCTAATTTTTTATTTAAAAAACCATTAAGTGTGGATAAATACTTTCAGTAATGGCAACTACTATTCTTGCAGAAGAAAGATTATTCCTTCCCCATAAAAACTCAGCATGTATATTATAGGATCTGGTTGCATCACCTCAGCCTTACCTGTAGTCAAACAGAATTTTCTTCATATTGTGCACTGATTCTAGAGGCTATGAGTGTACATGCGTTTTAAAGAACTGATTCTAGAGCTGATGAGAGCATATGTGCTTATTGAACAACAGAAAGCCTTGGGGGCAACTTCCCATGACACTCATCCTAGAGAGACCACGCAGTAATAATCACCATCTTGTTAGTCTCATCAGGTAATTGTAATGTGTGACACAATCCTGATTCCTTCCTTGCTCTGAAGCAGGGATGGGTTCCTGAGGCCCTTCAGATGTCGCTAGACTCTCTCTTTTTTTTAAAAAAAGAAGATATTTATTAAAATTTCAACATATTACAAAAACAAAAGAAAAGAAAAGAAAAACAGTTAAAAACAGATCAGACTTTCCATATCTTATCTTTCATTTGCTTGTTTCCCTGACCTCCTCACACCTCCCTTTCTTGTATTCCAGTTCAATTAGTTAGTTCAGCAAATCCTTTCCCTCTTTGATTTTATCTTAATCTTTTATCTTAATATATTATAGCTTTAGATTATCACCTGTTAACAATCCATTTTTACATATTCCTTTATAACATTGCTGCTAAAAACCACTTAACTTCAATCCAACATCATTCTAACATTCATTAATTTTGCAGTATTTCTGTAAATAGTTTTTAAATTTCTTCCAATCTTCTTCCACCGACTCTTCTCCCTGGTCTCGGATTCTGCCGGTCATTTCCGCCAATTCCATATAGTCCATCACCTTCATCTGCCATTCTTCCAGAGTGGGTAAATCTTGTGTCTTCCCAGATGTCACTAGACTCTCAATCTTCTCCAGCAATCATGGTGAATAGTCAGGGATGATGGGAGTTGTATTCCAGTAACATCTTTGGCCCCCTTCAGAGATTAAAGACTGCAGATATGCCTCCATGCCAGGGCTATCAGCATCTTTTGAGTAACGCATGGATAGAGGAAACTGAGAAGGAAGTGGTGGATTTAATGATTTGTACTTTTTTGAAATGGGTCAAGGCTTTCCTGACCAGAAAGGCAGGTGCTGCTTCAGTAGTCAAAGCTCTACTGAAGGATATCATCCCCCAGTTTGGAGGTCCTCAAATAACAGAGCCAGATTTGGGATCCCACTTCAATAACCAAGCTGTTTAAACAGTGCTTACATCCTTGGGAATAACCCAGCAACTGCATCCACTGCATTGCCCACAGTTATCAAGGGCTTGTTGAGAAAACTACTGGGAAAATTAAGGTGGGATTGGGAAAACCTGGTGAAGAAACTTAGCTTAGAATCACCTCAATGGTAGGTACAAGCCTGAGCCCCGATGAAGTCCTCTTTGGAAGATTATTTCAGTTAACTGGGCCATTATGCATTCTATATGCTTCACTAATGGGAGGAGATTAAAAATTGGCTGAACATGTTGAAGAACTCCAGAATGCATTGACTCTCACTCTTACGCTCTTTAGGAATACTCAGTCCTGGCCTCTGGATGATCTGCAACCTTGTGATTGGGTCCTGGTAAAGAAGGTAATAAGAAAGAATTGCCCAGAGCCACAGTGGGATAGCCCTCATCAGGCCATTCATCCCTCTGTAAAATTGGAAGGAAACAACACCTGGATTCACTGCATGCAAGTTAAAATGAGTTCCTGACCTGTTGCAGTTCTTACACTGGAGGTTAGGGGGACACTGGGTGCCTCAGGGGAGCACAGCTAAGGGACTGAGCTGGAAAAGGTCACTCCAGAACCATACCATAGAATTGCAAGAATGAGAAACACAAATGGAGTTGGAGGAATCACAGATATTCCCCTTGAGGCTATTCTGATGCAGATGACCAGACTGAAGCATTTTTCCAGAAAGACTGGTAAACTGAAACGAACTGTTTCCCTTTTGGAAGGCCAACTATAGATAGAGAAAATACTAAGATAGAAGATTTTCCAAACTTTCCATCTGAATGGTCTGGATCTGAACGTCACCAGGGAGTTTCTCGCCCTTGGTGGAATCATAATCTTTGGTGGGTGGTTATTTGTGGTACTTACCCCTTTGTCTTTCATATTTCCTTTTGGTTGGACTTAACATGTACTATAAATTTGTTGTTGCTTTTAAGTCTTTTTAGTTGTTGTTTTTTAAATCTTATACCTGTGCTATATGAACTGCCTTGAGATCTACAGATGAAGGGTGGTATACAGATTTAATAAATGAAATTTATTACAATGTTTAATTCTTTGGCAGAAAGACTATATCTCAACAAACTGAAAGGTGGGGTTTATTGCAAATACAGAGTATTGCAGTGCAGCCTTTCTTCTGTACAGAGGATGATGGGAAGGACTTCAACTAATTTAAAGAAAATTTGGAATGAAACCATTACAGTGGTACCTCGGGTTAAGAACTTAATTTGTTCCGGTGGTCCATTCTTAACCTAAAACTGCTCTTAACCTGAAGCACCACTTTATCTAATGGGGCCTCCCATTGCCACTGCGTGATTTCTGTTCTCATCCTGAAGCAAAGTTCTTAACCCTAGGTACTATTTCTGGGTTAGCGGAGTCTGTAACCTGAAGCGTCTGTAACCTGAAACATCTGTAACCTGAGGTACCACTGTATGTGGCAAGGGTTGGAAGGATTTAGACCTGTTCTCCAGTATGATTTGTCACCAAGCATTGGGGTGATAGTATATTTCTGTTTTGCTTGGAGTCAGCAAATGCAACCAGCCCTATGGTTGGCATGTTATTGGCATGTTATTGCAGGCTGTGTTAAAATGGTGGGAATGGATGGTGGGAAATAAATGAATCAAACCCTCCAGGAAGTTGTAAGGAACAGGAAACAATTCCAAAGGGCCATGCAACCACAATAATAGCAGAGGACCAGAATGGATACTGTATGGTTTCCCAGAATCAAATTTGACTATTTGATTAAGCCCTGAGAGAGGTTGGGCATTTAAAGATAAAATAAGTGCAAACTTCTCAATTCCTCAGTCCCATTCTTTATATTTTTTGCAAGAGGCCATGTGTTGTGCTATGGATAGCTCAGGTTTTAATATTTTAGGCTGGGAGCAAAATTGTAACTGGTATAGGAATACAGTGGTACCTCAGGTTAAGAACTTAATTTGTTCTGGAGGTCCGTTCTTACCCTGAAACTGAGGTACCACTTTAGTTAATGGGGCCTCCGGCTGCCTCCACGTTGCCGGAGCACAAGTTCTGTTCTCATCCTGAAGCAAAGTTCTAATTATTGGCAGCCAGTGGCGTAGCGTGGGTTGTCAGCACCCGGGGCAAGGCAAGTAATTTGCACCCCCTAACCCGAGGATTTGCGCACCCTAACCCTAACCCCCAGATGTTGCGCCCGGTGCGGCCGGCCCCCCCTGCACCCCCCACGCTACGCCACTGTTGGCAGCCACTTTATCAATAACCCAACCAGGTGTTCGTATTCTCATATTGCCTCTGGAAGGCAGATAGCCTCTCCTACAATTATTAACTTTTCACTCTCCCAGTAGTGTTACATCAGTGTTTCTCAAACTCGGGTCTCCAGCTAGCAGGACAAGTGGTCAGGGATGAGGGGAGTTGTAGTCCAAAAACAGCTGGAGACCCATGTCTGGGAAACACTGTGTTACATTCTCTTTGCCACACTAATGAACAGAAACAACAACTATAAACCACTGGTGTTATGCCACTTTGATGTACAGTTTCCGTACAGATTTAGGAGATGTGTGTGATGTACAGGCAATGGCATGTAGACAAGAACATGACGTATTGACAATATTCAGGATACAGAGGTGGACAAATATAGTAAATTTATTAGCTACAGCTCTGGCCTTGGTTCACTTGTAGGATTAAATGATCCTCATTTACTTAACAATCTTGATTCTAATTAGTAACTTCTTCAATGACTTGTGGCTAGCCCTGTGAGTCTTTATTAAAACAAACATTTCCTGGATTCTGCACCCCAGAGAAGACAAGCAAATGAATAAATAATTGTGTACAAAGGACATTATTAGGAGGATATAAGTGTTGGCATTCTTTGCTGATAAAGTCCTATTATTTTTAATTGCAACATGCAGAACTCTGTAACACAGTCTATAATTATTCCCTATGTGCTTTGTTTGTCCCATAACAAAATAACCCTTAGAGTATTTTTCACACTATGGAATGATATGATGCAAAATACATCTTAAAAGTGTACATGTGGAGTTTGGATGAGTATTGAAAATGCATTGAAAATCAACTGGAATCAGTATCTATGAAAGGCAGTATATAAAGGCCTCAAATAATAAATAGATTAATAAGTAGTTAATGGTATGGACCATAACAAGGGAAAAGTTGTTGCTCAGATAATTTCCTAGCATATTTTGATGAAATAAAAACCCATCTAAATGATACATATTTTTTACCTGAAGGGAAAATTTTCCCCATGATTCTCAACTTTCAACTTTGTACATTAACTGAAGGTTAGGTATTCTTGCCTCCATGGCATTAAAATAATTTCACAGACCTCAGGTCCTGTATACCTGAAGGAGCGTCTCCACCCCCATCGTTCAGCCCGAACACTGAGATCCAGCGCCGAGGGCCTTCTGGCGGTTCCCTCATTGCGAGAAGTAAGGTTACAGGGAACCAGGCAGAGGGCCTTCTCAGTAGTGGCGCCTGCCCTGTGGAACGCCCTCCCAGCAGATGTCAAAGCAATAAACAACTATTTTACTTTTAAAAGACAACTGAAGGCAGCCCTCTTTAGGGAAGTTTTTAATGTCTGATGCTGTACTGTTTTTAATATTCAGTTGGAAGCCGCCCAGAGTGGCTGGGGAAACCCAGCCAGATGGGTGGGGTATAAATAAATTATTATTATTATTATTATTATTATTATTATTATTATTATTATTATTATTATATTTTTAATGCAGAGTTTGTTTCAAGTCTTTATCATGCTTATTTTTGAAGATATTCACTTCAGAATTGGTGAGGGAGCATGTTAGTGACTTTTTCTGAAGTAGAGTTACTATCTTGAAATCAGACCATGTGATCTGATTTCATTCCCAAAGTTCCCTGGCTCAGCCTGATATGGAGAAGAATTACTTCCTTCCTGCTGCCAGTGGGCGAGGCACTGGCAACAATCGAAGAGAAGGAAAACTGGAGGTCTGAGAAGCCTCCCTACCTTTCTTCTTCCTCCTCCCTCTCTGACACCTAGACTGTTTGCAGCCCTGGAAAATGTAATTTCCTATTGTGTCAGAGTCATAAAGGTAAAGGTAAAGGGACCCCTGACCATTAGGTCCAGTCGTGACCAACTCTGGGGTTGCGGTGCTCAACTCGCTTTATTGGCCGAGGGAGCCGGCGTACAGCTTCCGGGTCATGTGGCCAGCATGACTAAGACACTTCTGGCGAACCAGAGCAGCGCACGGAAACGCCGTTTACCTTCCCGCCAGAGCGGTACCTATTTATCTACTTGCACTTTGACATGCTTTCAACTGCTAGGTTGGCAGGAGCAGGGACTGAGCAACGGGAGCTCCCCCCGTCGCGGGGATTCGAACCGTCAACCTTCTGATCTGCAAGTCCTAGGCTCTGTGGTTTAAGCCACAGCGCCACCCGCGTTCAACCACTACTTCTGTGAGATCCCTCCACTCATAGCGTTGTCTTGTTCTGACACTTCCATCAGTGAAATCCTCCTCTTCTTCTTCTGTGGAGTCAACGAGTTCAGCACCATCATTGTCATCCTTATCTCCTACTTTTTCATCTTTGCTGCCATCTTGAGGATCCACTCTGCTGAGGTCAGGCATAAAGCCTTCTCTACCTGTGCTTCCCACCTCACTGGGGTCACCCTCTTTTATGGGACAGTTATTTTTATGTATCTGAGGCCACCATCAAGCTACTCATTAGATCAGGACAAATGGGCCTCTGTGTTCTACACACTCGTGAACCCCACACTGAACCCTCTAATCTACAGCCTGAGGAACAAGGATGTGAAGGAAGCATTTAGAAGAATCATCAGCAAGAAAATGTTTTCACACTAACTCTGGTTATAACTATGAGGCGGTTCATAGAGATTGATGAGGAAAGGGATGCACTGTGTACCTAGTAGAGCAGAGTTATTCTGTGAAGTCCTGGTTATCTATACAGCCGTACCTTGGTTCTCGAACAGAATGCGTTCCGGAAGTCCGTTCAACTTCCAAAATGTTCAGAAACCAAGGTATGACTTCTGATTGGCTGCAGAAGCATCCTGAAGCCAATTGGAAGCTGCAGAAGCTGCACCGGACATTCAGCTTCCGAGGCAAAGTTTGCAAACCGGAACACCTACTTCCAGGTTTGCGGTGTTCCGATTTGTTTGTGAACTAAGCTGTTCGGAAACCAAGGTATGACTGTATACCAAATAAGTCTATTTAAAGGAGGAAATGTATAAGGAATGGTACATAGGCTGGCTCATAAAGAACTGTTGTCATAATGTCTTTCAATATGAGTGTATGTATGTTGCCTGATGGAGCCTTTGGATGCAGAGGAAGCATACAACTAAATACCAGCTGCTAGGGACAAATAATAAGGGAAGCTGTTTTCTTCATGCCCCACTTGTGAACTTTCCAGAGGCATCCAATCAGGCACTTTTGAAGCAGAATACTGAACACAATGGACTGCTGATCCAATTCAGTGTGGGAGGTGTATGTGTGTGTTTGTGTGTGGGGTGTTTCTATGTTGCTTTTCATTCAAATGAATCCCAAAGCGGCTTAAGAACAACAACATGATAGAACATAAAAGAACATCACAAATACAACATAAATCGTATAGTATAATTAACAAATAATTAGTGAAACAATTACAATCTATAAAATACTGTCAACCAAGCAATGACGTAAAAATAAACTAAACATCACAATTAAAGCAAAAGTCATATTTTATGATTACCAAATAATATAGCATTAGTAATCTATAAAATAATATTCGGAACACTTAACAAAATAGCAACCAGAAAATAAACTAAGCACTGTTATGTTCATTCACATACTCTCCCACCCCTATGACTCATAATCTTGCACTCTGTTCAGCTCATTAGAATGCACATACACATAATGCCTGCAGCAGCAACTCCCTTCTGAAGGTTCCTCAGGCTAGAGGAGGGGTGTCAAAGGTGAAACCAACCAACTCCTGATAGCAAACAGGGTGTGTGTCCCCTAACAGTACTTCTTCTTCTTCTTCTTCTTCTTCTTCTTCTTCTTCTTCTGCTTCTGCTTCTGCTTCTGGAAACAGCTCCCTTATGAAGGTTCCTAGGGCTTTAGGATGGGGCAAAGAAGGTGGAAAAGCCATTACCTTCTGGCCAACACAGAGTCTCTCACCCCTCAATGGATACATTCTGAAATACAGGAGGACTACAGCATAGGACTAAGCTTCCAACTTTAGGTTTAAAAGAAATAGGCTGCTGGGCTATGGTATATAACATCATATACTTAAAGTATTTAGGTGGTCATTCCCTTTCCCCAGAGAATCATGGAAGAAGTTGTAGTTCTGTGAGGTGGGGGACATGAATGTCTAACAGTGACTTCTCATTAAGTACCCACTCAAAATATAATTTCAATGATCTTTGTAGGAATCCATGACAGTTTTAATTATGAGGTACTCTACTTCCAGAAGAGGAACTTCAAAGGAAGCACCATCCACATTTGGCTGAGGAGGATGCTGTGACATATTGGGAGGACTGAGTCAATTTTAGGTATAATTTTCTGTATAACAGCACAAAATTTGTGTTGCTGAGGAAAGGTTCAAGAGAAAGAACTTCAATTAACATCTTTAATTATCTCTGTAAGGATGAAAGGGAGAAAGTGACAAGGGGGGGGTACCCTTGAGAAGTATTTTTAATGGCTTCCTGCGGAGCCATGTAATCCTTGCATCAGCCATCTGGGGCTCTGAGCTGAATAAATAAATACCACCTTTCTGACTTGCCAGTTTACAACAGCTAAGAAGCAGAGGAGTGGACAAAAGTATGGACTGAGCATCTGACTTTCAGGTGGGATAAATTTTTTCCAAGCAGGAGGGGCTCAAGGTTGTGTAAGTAGATATGTGGACCAAGCTAGCTCAGGGAATTTTGGAAATTTAAGAAGTCAGGGTTTCTGCTTGAGGAATCCCCTAGCAAACATTGTCCATGCTAGAGAGTCCACCTTGCTTAGAATTCTTACTCAAGTTGACATTGAAAGCCAAGCAAGAATCTCCTGAAAGCATTTGTTGTTGTTCTTGTGGTTGTTGTTGTTGTGCTGCTAGAAATGGGCAACAGATAGGCACAACAATATTTAACAACCCACAATGCTGTGCTCTTCCAAGGGTAGTCTGATTAAAATGGCTGGTGAGTAAGATGCAGTGATGGCCACTGACCTGGATGGCTTTAAGAGAGGATTAGACAAATTTATGGAAGAAAAGGCTATCAGTGGCTGCTATGCACGGTGGTTATGTTCTACCTTCACTGATAGAGGCAGCAATACTATTTGCTGTGAATCACAAGTGAGGAGAGTGCTATTTCATTCATGTCCTGCTTGTGGACTTTCCATAGGCATCTGGTTGGCTGCTGTGGGAGCAGAATGCTGAACTTAAGAGGCCTTCAACCTAATCCAGCAGGGGTTTGCTTAGCTTCTTAATGTTTACATATTCAAAACCAGGACGATTTCAGGGTCATTATCTTCTTTTATAGCAGGCAGAGCTAACAACTCAGGGGGGTCTGCACAGGGAATATTCACTTCAGTTGAAGAGCCAAAATATAAAATGGAATCTGGAATAAGTCACGCAAACAGGGTGCTACAGAGACCATGGATATAACCCAGAGAACTAGTAGGACAATGGAAGGTTCCAGGCCCTGTGTTGCTCTCATGGTTCTCTCAGGGAAGGTTGGGTAGAAGACTAGAAGATCCAGGAAAAAGAGCTCCCAGGAAAAAGAGATGGTAGCAGGAGAAGAGTAACATCAGGAGAGTATAGATCCTTCCTCCCCTTCTCCCACAGATTAGTGATTTGGGGGAAATTTGTTGAAGATCTCTCATAACACCAGACTCCTCCTATGTCAGGAAAAGAGGGGAGGGAGTGTCTTATAGGAGCTATTCAGCCAGAAGTCCCATTCTTTAGCCTAATCCTATCTGCCATGGTGGAAAAGATTGCAGAAGCTTCATATCTTCAATCAACTGCACCAGTTGCATAAATGTGCCCCTGGGTGTGTTCCCCTTTTTACTGCACTCTCTGGCTACACTTTTCTAGATCCACATGCAAGGTATATGAAAAAAATTATTCACTCTATTGGGATCTGGTAAGAAATGGAGCTACCAACATGAGTTTGACCAAACTGCGGGAGGCAGTGGAAGACAGGAGTGCCTGGCGTGCTCTGGTCCATGGGGTCACGAAGAGTCAGACATGACTAAATGACTAAACAACAACAAATGGAGCAAATAATGGTCAAGACTTTATAAAGCAGCATGTTCTATCTGTGGCTTTAACTAAGGCATGCTTTGATTCCAATCAGGGAAACGAATGAATAAAAATGTTTAATTATTGTACTTTCCTCCATTTTATATAATGTGGTCCCATATAATAAAACAACTGCTTTCTTTCCTTTAGGAAGAAACACTGAATGTGATAGTTTATGTTCCTTTCATAACACTGACTAAGGGGACTTGAAGTGATTGGTGGACCCAGTTGCAGAAGGAGTGCTGTATTCTCTGTCCAGCAGGGCAGACTGCCTCTTCTCCCATTCTATTGCTCTACACTACAAAGCATTTCTTCTGACTCAAGTAGTGTCTTCTGTCTTCTCTCCGGATCCCAAGATCCCCAATTTGTCTTCAGCCACAATGGCTGAGGGCAATCATAGCCAGGTGACAGAGTTCATTTTCTTGGGCTTCACAGATAATCCACGCCTCGAAATGGCTCTCTTTGTGGTCTTTCTTTTTATCTACCTGGCAGATGTGGTCGGAAATGTGGGCATGATCCTCCTGATCACCGTAGATGAGCAACTCCACACACCCATGTATTTCTTCCTTTGCCACCTCTCCTTAGTGGATCTGGGCTACTCTACTGCCATTGCCCCACGCATGCTGGCTGACTTCTTACGCCAGCGAAAAATTATTTCCTTCTCCAGCTGTGCCACACAGTTTGCATTTTTTGTAGGTTTTGTGGATGCTGAATGCTATGTCTTGGCTGCCATGGCATATGACCGCTATGTAGCCATCTGCCGTCCTCTCCATTATACCACAGTCATGTCAAAGCAGGTTTGTCTGGTATTGGCTATTGGTTCCTATGTAGCAGGTCTAATAAGCCTGGTGTCCCATACCAGCCTGACTTTCAGTTTAGATTACTGTGGCTCCAATATCATCAATCATTTCTTCTGTGAGATCCCCCCACTCCTAGCATTGTCTTGCTCTGACACCTACATGAGTGAAATCCTCCTCTTCAGCCTCTGTGGCTTCATCGAGTTCAGCACCATCCTTATCATCCTTATCTCCTATCTCTTCATCTTTGCTGCCATCATGAGGATCCGCTCTGCTGAAGGCAGACGTAAGGCCTTCTCTACATGTGCTTCCCATCTCACTGGAGTCACCCTCTTTTATGGGACAGTTATGTTTATGTATCTGAGACCAACATCCAGTTACTCATTAGATCAGGACAAATGGGCCTCTGTGTTCTACACGGTTGTGATTCCTATGCTGAATCCTCTAATATACAGCCTTAGGAACAAAGATGTGAAGGAAGCTTTTAGAAGAGTTGTCAGCAAGAAAGTTTTATCCCAGTAATATCTTCTCTCAGTGCTCTTTCTAGTCAATTCTGCTTGTCCTCTGCCTAGAAAGCACAGGTCTGAGCAGTTTCCCACTTGTCTCAGACTTTCTAAGCATGGGTCCAAATGATTTTGCCTTTGCCTCCCGCTGTCCTCCAGAAAACCCACTCCTTAGTGCTAAATCTGAACAAACAGTAACCTGTGAAAAATTCAGTGCTAAATGTTGAGTTTCCCTGGGGGAAAGCAGCAGAGCAGCCTTCAGTGATGACATGCTAAATTCAAAACATTACGAGAAGGAATACATTCCATGTCTTATGCTGCAATATAATATTGTGCAGGAGTCTATAGATGTTTACAGAGTATGATAATAGCTATTCTATACTACTAAAGAAAGAGAGGGAAGAAGACTTGTTTCCATTAAGAGCTGTAATATTTGTTTCCGTGTGTGTGGCTCTATGAATATAATCCAAGTTTTAGAATAATTACAATATTTCCCAGTATTTTTCACTAAACACACACACACACACACACAATTATTATCAAAACAAAAAGAGTTAATGATAATATCTTATTTCAAATGTTTTTATTTATGAAAAACATTATTAGAATTTTTTTTCTACTTTAACTTTGATTGCAGTGATGATGAGCCATACATAAAGCAATCATTTTAAGAGAGTATTATATTGATTCACATTTTTCTGCACCCAGAGAGTTGGAGTTTGAGGAAATTAATTACAGTTATGTCTCGTTGGTATTCATGGGACTGAAGTTGGTCATGACTAAGCTTTCACATTAATTTTAGTGGGACTAAGTGTGATTAACTTGGTCTGGAACCAACAAAAATGTCCAAAGAATTTTAATGGTTTCCTTTCATGCGTCAGAATATATTAGGGACTATGTCAGGATGGGAAAAGAACTATAAAAAGCACTCCAGAAAAATTACTTTAAGAGGTGAGCTCAATCCTTTGCTATGCAGAAGTAAGTCTCATTGAGCTCAATGAGACTTTCAGGTATGTGTATAGGATTGAAGCCTTAGTAATCATTTAAGTTCTGCTTACTACATTACACTGACTGAAAGTTTTTGGGTTTATTTCTCAAGCTACTTATGGGAGATTTATGTGACTCTGGGTTATGTGAGGCTTGCATCAAAAATGGAAGGTAGAAAATGGTGTGGTGGAAAATGGTGGTCAAAATGCATAGTAAAATTATATGTTCTGCATCCTCATAAAGATGCAGCATAACAAGAGTCACTGAGGTGAAGGTATGGTTGCTTCCCAAAAGACAAATTCTACACACATTACTGATGATTTGTGCTCATGATGCTACGCAATCCTGCTTTCAATCCTGTTTGCTCCTGCAAATGTTTTGAGGTGGTCATTTCATGGACTGTGGCTGGATGAAAGATGACAAAGTGCTGGGGTAGCATCAGGTAATTGTATAGAGGGTGAACAACTAAAATGATGTCTATATTGGATCCCAGTGGAAATACTTTGAAGATTCTTAGGATTCTGTCCTGTAATGCATTACTGAATAAAGTCTGTCTGATTTGGAATTTGGTGTGGGCCTCCATACTTGAACCCCTCAAGGGGAATTTGATGGAGTCTTCTATCTGAATGGTTCCCCAACCCTAGCCCATTTTAAGATGAGAGAAAATAAGAGAGAAAAGGGGCTTGAAATTGCCCAAGGTCCTTAGCACCTGGGCAGCAGAATGAGTACACACTCAAGTCACCTGGCACACAGCTTCTCTATGTTGACATGTATTTCTATTTAAACTATAGTTGCACGTCAAGGCCCTGTACCCCCTCCTTTGATGAAATAAAACACATGGACATCGGTATTTTACTGTAGGTTAATGGGCGAAAAAAGGCCACAACTTTTATTGGTTACAGAATGTGAGTGGTATTGGCTTTAGGTATTGGACCCAACTATATCTGACTCCTGCCTGCCATGCAGGAAGTCTCACAAGGGTTAACCACCTGTAGGGGGATCATGCGAAAGGCTGGGCTGGATGAATCCCTAGCCGGAATTAAGATTGCCGGAAGAAATATCAACAACCTCAGATATGCAGATGACACAACATTGATGGCAGAAAGTGAGGAGGAGTTAAAGAACCTTTTAATGAGGGTGAAAGAGGAGAGCACAAAATATGGTTTGAAGCTCAACATAAAAAAAAATGAAGATCATGGCCACTGGTCCCATCACCTCCTGGCAAATAGAAGGGGAAGAAATGGAGACAATGAGAGATTTCACTTTCTTGGGCTCCATGATCACCGCAGATGGTGACAGCAGCCATGAAATTAAGACGCCTGCTTCTTGGGAGAAAAGCAATGACAAACCTAGACAGCATCTTAAAAGGCAGAGAAATCACCTTGCCAACAAAGGTCCGTATACTTAAAGGTATGGTCTTCCCAGTAGTGATGTATGGAAGTGAGAGCTGGACCATAAAGAAGGCTGATCACCGAAGAATTGATGCTTTTGAATTATTGTGCTGGAGGAGACTCTTGGGAGTCCCATGGACTGCAAGAAGATCAAACCTATCCATTCTTAAGGAAATCAGCCCTGAGTGGTCACTGGAAGGACAGATTGTGAAGCTGAGACTCCAATACTTTGGCCACCTCATGAGAAGAGAAGACTCCCTGGAAAAGATCCTGATGTTGGGAAAGATGGAGGGCACAAGGAGAAGGGGACGACAGAGTATGAGATGGATGGGCAGTGTTCTCAAAGCTACCAGCATGAGTTTGACTAAACTGTGGGAAGCAGTGGAAGACAAAAGTGCCTGGCGTGCTCTGGTCCATGGGGTCATGAAGAGTCGGTCACGACTAAACGACTAAACAACAACAGCAAGTGGGAGCCCTGCTGATGTACATCAACCAGGAGCTCCCCCAAGGTAACCAGAAAGTTTGTGCCATGGCCCTAGCCACCACCTGGGCTTCGGACAGGAACCATGACCCCCGGATTCCTTTAATGGAATACCCTTAAAGGGCAGAGTTAGGTGATGGCCACAACCTCCCCTCCCATAAACCAAGCTTTTCCAATGCCTAACCACCCAACCTTGCAAAGTTGTGACAATTTGCTACGAGGTAGGTGAAAACCAAGTGGCTGGTGCCAATCTGCCAAATGGAAATATTCCTACCAGGCCCCTTCAGCAGGCGACCAACCGAAGTCCATAGCAAGGTCAAGGTGAAGAACACCAGAAAAAAGGGTGGAAGATCCATGGAAGCCAGGATTAGAGAGGGAGATCTCCTGAGTGCGCAGCCGCTTCCATGTGGCAAGCCACGCCCCCCAGCCGGCTGGATTGGCCTGCTGTGGTCATGACGCGTGCCAGGGCTCCCTGTGATGCGGGGGCCTAAACATACCCCCCCCCCCCCGCTGAAAGACAGGAAGTGCGAGGCCCGCGTGCAACCCCGCCTCTCTCTGAAGAGAAGCGGCTGAAGTATTTCTAACTTTCAGAGAGGAACCAGGGGGCTTGTTGTTATCATCACTGATCAGCACTGACAACTAGACTCATTTGCAATGAAGCAATCGGAAGCACACTTTTTGGCCAATCTGCTATTGCATCTCTACCTGCTGTGCACATGACAACAGGTGTGGGTCAAGTGGATGTGGTTTGGAGAAAACGGCCTGGCAGGCCAAACTGGAACCCCCACCAGGCCTAATCTGGCCCACAACCAGAGGTTCCAAGCCCTCTGTTTTATTGTGTCCCAATATTTCTTTCTATGTGTTTGCTGTAACAGACTAATATGAGGTGATTCTTCAGAGACATCAAATCCCAAGTGCTTCTCCTACTTTTCTATAACCTTTGCTTTCCATCCTGTTTTTTCCTCTGCAGTAACATAATGGAGGAGTAAGAAAGGATCCTTGACAGTAACTTTTCAGCTCAGCGCTTGTTGGGTTGGGTTTTGGGGTGGGGGATGGGGTGTGGAGTGTGTTTCTGGGAAGCGGCAGGGCAGTTACAGAACTCCAGGTAATATAACTGCTTCCTAACTGTGTTGCGAAAATGGGGCAAAATGTTAATGTTTTAATTTTATTTAGTTTGTTCCTTTAATAACAACAGGAAGTCACCAATGTGCACTATGTTTTTATAATCACTGGGAACTGGTTCCACATACAACAATTTCCAGAAGGATAGCTGTGTTAGGTTTGTTGCAGCACAATAACAAAAAAGTATTGTAGTACCTTAAAAACTAACATATTGATGACTGCATAAGTGTTCGTGGACTACAGTCTGGGATTTGCAGGTTCTGTCTACTCATCCTTTCCACTTAACCATCCCCTTACTTATGAATTCCTGCAGTCAACTGACTTATGGCTAGGACCTAGAAACTTGTATTGTACCAACACTTTCTTCTGATTTTCAAAGCATTCTATAAATTAACAAGAAAAGAAATTACATTTGAAAATTAACAAAGAGAAGAGAAAAGTTTGAGGTGTGGGCTGGTTGTGCTTATCTTACTTTCAAGATGGCCAAGGGGGGGTTGTATGGCTGTCCTTTCTTTCACTGTACAAAGCATCTCTCTAGTGGCTTGCAGCCTTCCTGGGGGCCCCTGCTTCCTGAAAATCTTTGGTTCAGCTTTCCTGTGAGTGCTGGGTGGTGGGGAAGCTGTCTACCATGCTTCTGACAGCTATTCATTGTTGCTGTTTTGCAAATGAAGTCTCTTCTGCTGTTAAAGAAATAGGGGAAAGCATTATGAAAGATGAAAGGAAGGACTTCCCTTAAAAAACCCTAAAAAACCACCCAAATTCTGAGGCTCTCAGTAACCTGATTCCTAGTTTCCTACACTTCTCCAAATAGGGAAGACACCATAGAGCAGCTCCTCCAATGCACTTTTTCAGATTAGTAAGCAGAACATGGAAGCAACCGAGCAGTGGGGAAATATTTAATCAGGGGTGGGGTGGGGTGGAACAACATACTCACTGAAAGCTTATGCTTTCTAAAGTCTCCTGCAAATGAGACAGAAAAATGGAAGTCTCTTTTGCAGAGAAAGAAAGCTGCCAAGAAATTGGAAGAGAGGTCTTGGAACATCAATGATAGATAAATTTAGCATTCACCCCGCCATTGAAATGCTACTTCCTTGTCTCCATTTCAAATGCTATCATTAAGACATAGAGCTGCATTGTAGGGGTTTTCTCATGGAAAGGTAAGGTTTTCTCCCTGCAGTGGAACATCCATAGAGTACAAGGAAATTTGCAAGGGTTGCCATTCTCATCTCTTCAGTGAGCATCAAAGACCAGGAACAGTATATGTCACTAGGTGCTGATTCTGCACTTCACTTCATCTGCTGTTTTCCCTTATCCTCCTCACAGATTAAATGTGAATGAAAATGGTTGGCTGCAACAAAACATTTGTGACCGAGTTCATATTTTTGGGGTTCTCCAATCAACCAAGGGTGCAGCTGGTGCTCTTTGTGGTGTTTCTGGCTTGTTATCTGCTCACAGTGTTTGGGAACATCATCATCATCTCAGTTGTCAACACTTACCCTCGGCTTCATACACCCATGTATTTCTTCCTTATCAATTTGTCTTTCTTAGACATTTATTATGTTTCCACCAATGTCCCTCAGATGCTGATGAACCTTGTGACCAGAAGGAAAACTATCTCATTCTGGGGTTGTGCGATCCAGATGTATTTTTCCCTGGCGTTTGGCATGACAGAGTGCTTTCTGCTTGGTGTCATGGCTTATGATCGGTATGTGGCAATCTGTCAGCCTTTGCTTTACACAGCCATCATGAACTGGAAGCTCTGTGCTCAGCTGGCTGCTTTTTGCTGGTGCAGCAGTTTGATGAGCTCCATGATTATTAACATTTTCACCTTACAATTGCCTTTCTGTGGTCCTAACATCTTGAACCATTATTTCTGTGAGGTGCCAGCAGTGCTGTCTTTGGCTTCCACTGACACTTACCTTGCTGAAATGGTTGTCTTTGTTTTCAGCATCATCATAGTCTTCATTCCCTTCCTGTTCATTATTGTCTCCTACACCTACATTTTCTTAGCTGTGCTGCGGATACAAACTGCCCAAGGAAGGGTCAAGGCATTCTCCACCTGTGCATCCCACCTCACTGTTGTCACCATATTTTATGGGACAGCCATCTTCATGTACATGCGACCAAGGTCGAAGTCCTCACGAGACGGGGACAAAGTGATTGCTTTGTTTTATACCATTATAATGCCCATGCTTAACCCCCTGATATATAGCCTGAGGAACAAGGATGTGAAACATGCTCTGAAGAGACTATTGGTACTAATAAGATGATGGGTTTTTCTGACCAGATGGTACCCAGAAATAACTTTTTGTTATTAAGCAGCATATAAATCTCACTAATGAATGATGGACATGTCAGTCCGGATTTAAGCCAGATTCCACCCTGTATGATGACCTCTGCCAGGAGAGGGAAATGTGTCCCTGTTAATTCTCCTTGAACTCTCAGTAGCTTTCAATGCCATTAGCCACTTCTGGAGCAGGTGTCTGAGTTAGGGATGGGCAGCTCCACTTTGAAGTGGTTCCAGTCCAGCTTGAATGGTCATTTCCAGAGGGTGATGCTTGGGGAGTGCTCTTCAGCCCCATGGAGCCTTCAAAGTGGGGTTCCTAAGGGTTCAATTTCATCCCCTTTGCTGTTTAACATGAAACCACTGAGTGGTGTTATCCAGAGTTTTGGAGTATGTTGTCAGAAATATGCTGATGACACACAGCTCTACTTCCCCTTTACATCTGCAGTTGTGGCTGGGGGTGTCCTGGACTATTGTCTTGCCTTGATAATGGATTGGATGAGAGGCAACAACTGAAGCTCAATTCAGGCAAGACTGAGGCACTGTTTCTGGGTGGTTCCCTAGACTAAATTGATGGGAGGTTGCCTGCTCTCTCTTTTTTAAAAAAATATTTTTTATTAAGTTTCCATTTACCAAATTAAACATATCATACCAATTAGTCCAAATTGTATCAATACATATCATAAAGTTCAAATGTTTTCCAAATTAATTTTTTGTGTGGGGGGTACCCATGCTTCGCGATCGTCAGGAATCCAATCATCCATATTACTGCTGCTTTCCTGTTTACAATGATGTTTTCAGTCCCATCTTCTCAACTCTTGTCATTACTCATTTTCCTTTCCAATCACCTCCGAGTTCTCTCCACAAGTGGATTGAAGGAAACAGTCTTATTGGGAGGTTGCCTGCTCTTGATGGGGTTACACTTCTTCTGAAGGAGTGGGTACATAGCTTGGGGGTACTTCTGGACCCTTCGCTATTGCTTGAAGCTCAGGTGGTTTCAGTGGCACAGAGTGCCTTTCATCAGCCTATTATGGTGGTCATGAAGGCCCAGGCTAGACCAGTGAGAGCTGGTCATCAGCACACACAATGACAATGAAGTCCCGTAGACAATAGTCAACAGTCCTAGTCAGGGCTTTCTTTTCCAGTTGGGACTCAATGGAAGACAGTTCTAGCTCCTCTCAGAGGAGCACCATTGCCATTCTAAGAGAACAAGAGAGTCATTCATGGTGAGTCCTAGAACCTCTTTTTGTAGAAAAATAGCACGCTGGTCCTAGGGTTCTCCAACAGCATGCTGAAGACCACCTTCACTAAATCAGATAGGGACAAAGTGTCAGCATCCCCAGTGTGACTCTGTAACTCACAACGAGGTGCAAGAATGTGAAATATGTTCTGGCAAGACAGCTGATGCCAATGAGATTGTAGTTGTTTTTTTCTGGACATTTCTCAGAGAACATTTTGTTATTTATGAGCATATAAATCTCGTTGATGAATCCCATGCATAAAAAGAAAGTTTGATCCAAGGAATCATTGTCTGTTTGTGGCCAGATGGTTGTCATTATTTGTTTGTTTGTTTGTTTGTTTGTTTGTTTGTTTGTTAGCTGGCTGGCTGGCTGGCTGGCTGGCTTACTGGCTTACTCACTTATTTAACTTGCATAGCGCCCTTCATCTGTAGATCTCAGGGAGGTTCACAGCATAAAAATACAAGATAAAAACACAAAATATGTAATAAAAACAAGAACAAAAACAAAGAAAAAACAAAGAAAACCCTCCCCCCATTCCCTCCCATGAACACATTTTAAAGGATATAGGAAGTTAGTTAGCCCAAGGTCTAGTTGAAGAGGAACGTTTTCCCCTGATGCCTAAAGGTAATGAAGACACCAGTGGAAATTCTCTGGGAAAGCATTCCACAATTGGAGAGCTACTGAAGGAAACTTGTGTTGCCACCATCCGGACCTCTCTTGGAGGAGGAACACAAAGAAGGGCCTCAGAGGATGATTGCAGGATCCAGTTTGATTCAAATGGAGAGTGGTCTTGAGGTATTGCAGTCCTGAGCCATTTAAGGTTTTGTGGGTCAAAACCAGCACTTTGAATTGGGCCCAGAAACTAATTGGCAGCCAGTGTAGTTGGGCCAGGATCAGTGTAATATGCTCAAACCATCTTGCCCCAGTGAGCAATCTGGCCACTAACGTTGGGCCACCTGAAGTTTCTGAACAGTTTTCAGAGGCAGCCCAACATATAACACATTGTAATAATCTAACCTAGAAGTTACCAGAGCACAGACAACAATAGTTAGCTTATCCCTGTCCAGATAGAGGCATTACTGGTCCACTAGCCAAGCTGGTGGACAGCACTCCATGCCACTGAAACCACATGAGCCTCAAGCACCAGTAAAGGGTCCAGAAATAACCCCAAGCTATGTACCTGCTCCTTCAGAAGAAGTGTAATCCCATAAAGAGCAGACAAGCTCCCATCTATTTGGTCTAAGGAACCGCACACTAGCAGTGCCTCAGGGGATAAAATTGAATCCTGAGGAACCCCACTTTGAAGAGCACTCCCCAAGCAATAGCCTCTGGAAATGACCATCCAAGCAGGACCAGAACCACTTCAAAGTAGAGCTGCCCACCCCTTACTCAGACACCTACTTCTTCTTTTTTAAAAATTTATTATTATTATTATTATTATTATTATTATTCAAAATTATAACAAAACATATTTTCCAAAAAACACGTCCTCCCTCCTCCCCACAGAACCCACCCCCACCCCACCCCTGACTTCCCTCAGTTCTTTGGTTTCTCCAATAATGCTATTTTTCTGCATGTTACACAGTTGTATAGATCCTCAAACTGTTTAGCTAA
The DNA here is from genome assembly GCF_965153285.1 of Podarcis tiliguerta. Taxonomy (NCBI): domain Eukaryota; kingdom Metazoa; phylum Chordata; class Lepidosauria; order Squamata; family Lacertidae; genus Podarcis; species Podarcis tiliguerta. The sequence continues at coordinate 54,648,929 of NC_139534.1, forward strand.
TTATTATCAGCAAAAAAATTGTGAATGTTTATTCAAAACCTGCCAAGGAGTCCAGTTCACTTTGTTGCGTCTTCAATTTTTTTGTGAAAGGTTCCCATTCATCCTTAAAGTCACAGTTATCCTTATCCTGTAGCTTATATGTCAATTTTGCCAGTTCTGCATAGTCCATCAATTTTTCTTGCCATGATTCTTTAGTTGGGGTTTCTTCAGTCTTCCATCCTTGTGCTACCAGAACTCTCGCAGCCATTGTCACATACATGAAGATGTTTTTCAACTTTTTTGGCAGGTCTTTCCCTACAATCCCCAACAAAAATGCCTCGGGTTTTTTAACAAATGTTAAATGGAACATTTTCTTACATTCATTGTATATCATTTCCCAATTTTTTTAAATTACTTTACAATCCCACCACATATGATAAAATGTTCCCTCCTTTTCCTTACACTTCCAACATATATTTGAACTAGTTTTGTACATTTTCCCTAACTGCACTGGTGTTATGTACCATCTGTACATCATACTCATGCAATTCTCCTTCAATAGAGAACAATCTGTAAATTTTAAGTCAGTTTTCCATAATTAAACCCAATCTTCCACCATAATGTTGTGACCTACATTTGTGCCCATTTAATCATAACTGATTTTTCCTCTTCGTCTTTCGTCTCCCATTCTAATAATATGCTGTATGCGGCCTTCAGTAGTTTCACTTTCCCTTCAATCACTTCCATTTGAAACCTGGATCTAGTATAACTAAATCCTTTCTTACTGTCTTCTTTATATGTTTCATGTAGTTGTCGATAATGCAACCAACTCTGACAGTGGTCTTTGATCTCATCATAATCTCTTAATTTCCATTTTCCATCATGTTCCTTTAATAAATCAGCATATGTGAGCCATTTTCCTTTCTTTCCAAGTGGTTTGAGCACTTAAAAATAAGTCTTTATATCTCTCCCATACTCTCATTAATGATTTCCTGATTATATGGTTGTAAAAGCTTCTATAAATCTTCCCTTTCCCATACCATAAGTATGCATGCCAGCCAAATCTGTTGTCATGACACCTGCTTCAGAAGGATATCATTATTGAAGGTATCAAAATCCACTGAGAAGTCAAAGAGCATAAACAAGTTCACATTTCCTCCTCTTCAAATGCATGTGTTTGAAAGGATGTGTGAAAGATCAAGTTCTGGGCAGCCAAGCACAGATACATTTACAAATTCGTGTGTGTGTGTGTGTGTGTGAGAGAGAGAGAGAGAGAGAGAGAGAGAGAGAGAGAGAGAGACTCCACAGGGCCATCCTGTTAGGCTGCAACAGATTGTAATGGATTGCTTTGAAGTCACTTCAATACTAGATGAACCCCCCCCCCAAACCACCCTAATATATAATGTGCAGAGGAGGGCAACCAAGATGATTAAGGGGCTGGAAACAAAGGTTCAACAAAGGTATGTTTAGCCTGGAAAAGAGACTGAGAGGAGATGTGGTTGCAATCTTCAGATATCTCAAGGGCTGTCACATGGAAGATGGAGCAAGTTTGTTTTGTGCTGCTCTGCAGGATAGAACTTGAGCCAATACCTTCAAGATACAAGAAAGGAGATTCTGGCTAGACATATGGGGAAACTTTCTGATAGTAAGAGCTGTTTGACAGTGGAACAGTCTTCCTCATGAGGTTGTGGACTCTCCTTCCTTAGAGGTCTTTAAGCAGAGGTTGAGTGGCCATCAGTCATGGATGCTTTAGCTGAGATTCCTGCGCTTTGCAGGGGGTTGGACTAGATGACCCTTCTGATCCCTTCCAGCTCTACAATTCTACGATTCAATGATTTCAGCTGAAAATTAAAAACTAAAGAATATTTGTTGAAGCTCCCAAATAATATGGACTTGTAATGGATCTGCAGCCCTTACATTTGCTGCTTTTTCTTGTTGAAATCATAAAGATAAACACAATGTAGGTGCCTCATGCAAGTTAATGAACTCTAGGGAAGATGTTCACAAGACTTAGTCCCTCCACAAGGAATAGAGTAAGTAAACAAATCTTTACACAATTATCATATAGCAGCCCACCTGAGAGCAACAAACACCAAATGCAAGCTTTTAATTGAACCAGACCTCTGAAATGCCACCCACTGACAGCACACTGGGAACAAGACCTTCAGAAAGAGAGAACGTTCTCCCCACCTACCCTTGGCAGTCAGGATTATTTGGCATGAAGGAACAGAAGTACACACTGAGATCAGCTTCTTCTGAGAAGATTTGTAATGCCATCTTTCCCTTTTTATATTCCAATTACAACATTTCTAGAATCCCATGCATTATGTATGGAATGATACCTACTTACTTTCCAATATAACAAGGAAAAGGGGACACAGACACCAGAGCCATTCTTTGCAAGCAACAGAAAACCATGTGTTTATAACCCAGCACACCCAAAACTGACTTCCCGTTTTCATGCAACGTCGCTGTTCTAGCTTTGAAAGACTTGCAGCATCTGAAAGAAAAAGAAGACCTCTCTCCTTGAATGCATTTGATGAGGTAAGGAAATCAGGCTTCAAGCATTGATGGTTCTGCTGCCAGAATGATTATGATGACTATGATTTTAGAACTGAAGATGTCTGGATAGCTTTTTAAAAAACTCCATGTAATTCAATGGTTAGCTTAGAAGAGGGTAAAAAAAGAACAGAGGCTGTCTCTTCCCCACATCCTTTGTTCTCTATACTGTAGGTTGGTTCACACATGCATGTCATGTCTGCAGCATCAGGTGAACAGCACAGATTGAACTTCCGCAACACCTCCGAACACAATTAGTCCAATACAGGAAGGGAGATCAGCATGTGGGTTTTTCACTCATGCAGCCGATGAGGATGCAAACATCTGGTTTGCATTCAAGCCTTCTTTGAACTGATGTCTGAGGGGTGTCTTTTGGTGTGGCTGCCAAAGAACATCTCCTTCTGGAACCATTGGCTGTGTATGCAGAAGCCATGGTGAGGCTCCACAGCTCACACCATCTCCATCCACACAAACTGCTGCAGCACACTGGGATAGAGAGGAGGAGGGTTATGATGGTTGTGAGGTAGGTGTGGTGCAAAGGTGCCAGCAGCAGCACCAGACTGGCTCCACCAGTGCATTTGCACTGTACCAACATCACTGCCACAGGGACGCGGGTGGCGCTGTGGGTAAAAGCCTCAGTGCCTAGGGCTTGCCGATCGAAAGGTCGGTGGTTCGAATCCCCGCGGCGGGGTGCGCTCCCGCTGTTCGGTCCCAGCGCCTGCCAACCTAGCAGTTCGAAAGCACTCCCAGGTGCAAGTAGATAAATAGGGACCGCTTATTAGCGGGAAGGTAAACGGCGTTTCTATGTGCGGCTCTGGCTTGCCAGAGCAGCGATGTCACGCTGGCCACGTGACCCGGAAGTGTCTCCGGACAGCGCTGGCCCCCGGCCTCTTGAGTGAGATGGGCGCACAACCCTAGAGTCTGTCAAGACTGGCCCGTATGGGCAGGGGTACCTTTACCTTTACCTTTTAACATCACTGCCACAGCACCCCTTCCCTTCTCAGTCCCAGTATGCTGCACTGACTCAGTCAGACAGAGGTCTGGTGAACAGGGCAGTGTCACCATATGCCTGCTTTTATGTTATTAACTCATAACCAACACTTTTAAATAAAGTTAACTAACAGTTCTTGTCATCAGAAATTAAGTATTCTTAATTAGAAACTAATATTCTTAAGTTTATTTACTAAGTCCTTTGGTGCTGTTTGATTAAACAAGTGAGATCTGCACCAATATGTCACATTGTACCTTTGCATACTAACAGGGGTTTTCAGGGTTCCTGTCTCAATATTCTTGTAAGACATTCATATATAAAATGTACAATAATAGTTAATATGAACATGGAATAATTGCCATGTCTGGCCAAACTCTCACAATATGTAATTGACAGGTCCAGAAGTATGCATTTTCCTGTGTCAGTTCTATATACTCTAAACGATACTTTCTAATCTATAGAAATTAGAGCACATTTAAATAATGCATAATAATTAGAAAACATAGAAATTAGAGTGCATAATAATCAGAAAACAGAGAAATTAGAGCACATAATAATTAGAAAACAGAGAAATAAGAGCAGATGTATTAAATAATACATAATAATAAGTATGAATAGTCACACTGACCAGCACTAGACACTTCAGAAATATTTTTTCAAAAGATGAAAAAGGAAGTGGTTAAAAATAATGATGAAACTGAGAAAAAGTGTCAGTTTAAAAAGTATTTTATTTAGTAAAAAAAATAAAATAGCTTTGTTACAAGTGAGAAATCAAAAAGCCCAAAATAATTTTGAAGTGCATATTAGTGAGAATCCCATTAAATGAGTAATCTCCTCCCTCCCCATTTTTAATTGCCCTTGTGAGCTCTCTGATTCAGAACATATTGAGGAAAAGGAGCTTTAATAGGACACCATGGTGCCATTCCAAGTGTTAAGTGTCCTGTGTGTTTTCAGGTCCTTCAGCCAATGATTGACAGAAGATTCATGGAAGGAGGAAATCACACCACAGTCACTGAATTCATCCTTTTGGGATTCACAACAAATCCCAAACTGCAACTGGTACTGTTTGTGGTGTTTCTCATCATTTATCTAGCTAGTCTAGCCGGGAACATTGCACTCATTCTTCTAATCTGCAGCAGCTCTCACCTCCATACGCCCATGTATTTCTTCATTGGGAACCTTTCCTTCCTGGATCTGTGGTATTCCTCCGTTTATACGCCAAAGATCTTGGTGAACTGCATCTCTGAAGACAAGAGCATTTCCTTTGGTGGTTGTGCTTCCCAATTCTTCTTCTCAGGTGCCCTTGCCTATAGCGAGTGCTACCTTCTGGCAGCCATGGCCTATGATCGTTATGTGGCCATTGCTAAGCCACTGTCCTATGCCACTGCCATGTCCAAAAAGCTGTGCACAGTGCTGGTGGCCCTCTCATATCTGGGGGGGTTCATCAATGCCACTGTTGGAACCAGTAAAACCTTCTCGTTGAGCTTCTGTGATGGCAATGTCATTGATGACTTCTTCTGTGACGCACCCCCTCTGATAATGCTGGCATGTGATGTGACTGACAATTACCAGACTATGCTGTACGTCCTCCTGACTTTAAACATCATTGCCCCTTCAGCCTTCATCCTTGCCTCCTATATCTTTATCCTAGCAGCCATCTTAAGAATCTCCTCCACTGGTGGCAAGTACAAAGCCTTCTCCACATGTGCTTCCCACCTGACAGCTGTCACCTTATACTATGGCTCCATCCTCTTCATTTACTCACGCCCCAGTTCCAGCTATGCTTTGGAGCATGACAAATGGGCTTCCACATTCTACACAGTGGTCTTTCCCATGCTGAACCCCCTGATTTATAGCTTAAGGAACAAGGATGTGAAAAAGGCTGTGAAGATGTTGATGACAAGGAGGACAGATTTCTAAATTAAAAAGACTGTAAGATCAGAAATAAGTGTGTACGGTAGTTTTGTGACACATATCTTAATGCTATTATCATCATAACTTCTAATCTAAAATATCAAAAGTCTCATTTGAGGCACTGTATTGAAAACTCAAATGGTTGGCTTCTCAATTGCATATGACTGATAGTTTTCTATTTTATATGTGTCAGTCTCAAATGGAGGTATCTGTCCCATAGGAAATGTGAGCTGGAGTGCCAACTTGGCCCCACGACTGTGGTTGCCCAGGGCCATGGGTGCCATGCAGCCCTGGCACTGAAATTTATGAGTGCCCATCATGAGGAATTTTGTGGGTGTTCGGGTACCCAGGCCCCAGGGAGTTGGCACCTATGAAAGTGAGCAGGAAAGATTCTCTTTTTCACCTTAGCCTTGCAGATCTCCTCAGAACTCTGTGGATGTCTTATAACCTCTTAGTCAACTAAGTTATGTGGGAGATAACAACTTTGGAAGGGACAGGGTAGAGAATGAAGAGACACCTTTTGCTCCTGTTTTAGGCAGTCACAGAAAGGAATGCATCAGGGCATGTTTAGGGAGGAATCAGAAATGGTGGAACCCCACACCTCCCAGGCCAAGACATTATGGAAATATTTGGGACTCCTTAATAATGATACCTGCTGACAAGGTCCATATAGTTAAAGCTTTGGTTTTCCCAGTAGTGATGTATGGAAGTGAGAGCTGGACCACAAAGAAGGCTGATAGCTGAAGAATTGATGCTTTTGAATTATGGTGCTGGAGGAGACTCTTGAGAGTCTCATGGACTTCAAGAAGAACAAACCATCCATTCTGAAGGAAATCAGCCCTGAGTGCTCACTGGAAGGACAGATCCTGAAGCTGAGGCTCCAATACTTTGGCCACCTCATGAGAAGAGAAGACTCCCTGGAAAAGACCCTGATGTTGGGGGAAATGGAGGGCACAAGGAGAAGGGGACCACAGAGGACAAGATGGTTGGACAGTGTCCTCGAAGCTACCAACATGAGTTGACCAAACTGCGGGAGGCAGTGGAAGACAGGATTGCCTGGTGTGCTCGGGTCCATGGGGTCACGAAGAGTCGGAAACGACTAAACGACTAAACAACAACAACAATAAGGATACAGCATTAGCATTGATGGCTCAATTAAATAGCATGCATTCCACTGCTGGTGGTTTTGATTAAGCAAAGGATAGGTGTGCACCAGACTAATTGGAATGTCATGTGTGATTCAATCACTCAAGTTTCTGATTGCCTGTGTTTTCTGTGGGTATGATGTGTGGCCTCTGTGGCAGCAGAATCTCTGACCAGTAGAACCCAGTAGAGGGAGGCCTCTGCCTAGGGCCAAGAGAGGTGTTCTGTTTTGTTTGCATGGTAATGAGAAACTACCTAATTTGCACTTCTTGAACCAAGATGTGAACAGAAACACAGCTCTCCTTCAAAATTCACACTTTTCCCAATTTTGTGATGCTGTTATTTAGTCAAACAAAGTGTAGAAAAAATGCATAGCATTAGTGTAGTCTTTGCAAAAATATGTATATTTCTCAAAACTGAACACTAAAATGGTGATAAAATTTCATGAGGATTTTAATTTTTTAAAAAACCATCAACACCAAATTGCAAATTGCTGTGCAAATGTGGAGACCTGAATTTAAGATTGACAGATTCATCCTTATCTTCCTCCACCTTACACCAACGTCCGTAAGGAGCAAGGACTTGTGATTATGCTGTAAGTTGGCAACAATAAGTGAAATGAGAGTCAGTGCAAATTAGTAAGAAGTGGTGGTATTTAGGGCAAATAAATTCTAACAATGTATATAGTTATGAAGTCTGAACTGGTTATATGTATCCACTTAGGAAAGAAATCTTGGGTTCACTGTTGTCAGCTCAGTGTTAATGAAATGAAAAATGCAAACTCAATGTATTCCCATTCTCATTATTATATTTGCAAATACAAAAATTAAAATGGATTACTGTTTTAATACCGTATTGGCCCAAATATAAGCCGCACCTGAATATAAGCCACACTTTTAAAACTAGAGGGGGGGAGGGGAGAAATACCCGGATATAAACAGCTCCATTCCTCGCTGCTCCTGGCTGCATACTGGGGGAGGGAGGAGCTGTGCTGCGTTGCCAGCATCCTTTCCTCTTCCTCACTCTCTCCTTTCCCAGCCTTGGGGGAGAGGATGGGGGACTACGTGCAGGGCAGGCACCACTTTGGTAGGCTCCTGGCGCTGTTTGCCCCACGCTCCATAAGGTCACAAATATAAGCCGCACTTTAATTTTTCACGGTCAGAATTGGGGGGGGGGGAGTGAGTCTTATATTCAGGCCAATATGGTATATGACCACAGCGGAGAGACTCCTTTGTGAATAAAGATGAAACATTTATTGTTCGTCAACACTGGAAGGAAAGTTGTTATGCTGGAATGGAGAAAGACTACTGTTGACATTTCTTGATAATAATCATTGAAGAACCACTTTTAGACTTCTTGTGAGAAAGGAAAACTGAATGAACTGAAATGTCTGGATCTGAAGACTGGGGAAATATTGCCTAGCAGAAGGAGGAACAGCTGGATGCCATTTTTAAATCTCTCTCTCTCTCTCTCTCTCTCTCTCTCTCTCTATCTCTCTCTATCTCTATCTCTATCTCTATCTCTATCATCTCTATCTCTATCTCTATCTCTCTATCTCTATCATCTCTATCTCTATCTCTATCATCTATATCTATATCTGATAGACAGATAATCCAAAGTCCTTCTCTCTCTCTGGGAGAAGAAAGGGAAGCCCCAATGAGAGCTGGGAGGGTCCACCCTGTTTTGTGTGAGAGGAGGGTTAAGATCTACCCTTGAGAGAGGGCTTTGTGGTTTCTTCATAAGATCCACTTCTCCCAGCTTCCTCACTCAGGTCTTGGTGATAAACACCACATTGGCTCCCCCACCCACTATCAAGTCTTGGATCAGTGAGATCATATTATGAACCAATTTGGCATTCAGCAACAGAACAGCCAGATTGGTGCATATTTTGGTGGTAGAGGAACAAGAAACCTGAGACTCCATGGGGGCAGAGGCGGAGCTAGCTGCTCCGGCACCCGGAGCGGTGTACATGCTGTGCACCCGGGGGCGAGGCTAGCCGCCCCAGGGGCAGGGCGAGCGTCCCAGGGGGCGGGGCGGCGATATCATCCCCTCTCAGGGATGACACCTGGGGTGGGCCACACCTATCACACACCCCATCCTCCGCCACTGCGGGATGGGGAAGAGAAAGGTAAACCCAGGGCTTTTCCCACTTGGAACTCACCAGAACTCAGTTCTGGTATCTCTCAGGTGGGTGCCATTGCCATTCTTAGAGAACGAGAGAGGTGTTTGTGGTGAATTCCAGCATCTCTTTTTTCTATCATCATCATCCATGTATTGCATTAGCCAATGGCCATGGCATCATTCACAAAGGGAACAAAAATAGCAACAATAAGCATAAAAAACCCATAAAAACATCAGGCACCGCAGATACAATGAACCACAATCACTTCTCCTAAAAATTAATTGTTGCATACAATAAAATAGCAAGGGGTTCTCAGGTAGAATGTGCCAGCTTAAATGTCCGAATCACCTTTGCAATTGACCGCTATTTTATCTAGTTCTTTTCTCCTGATCTTCTTAGCTGCTAACACATATAGTGCTACTTTATAAGTTACGAAGTCGTCAGTATAACTCAGCAGCCATTTCACCCTTTCCACCCTGTTCGAGTGTGTTCCATTCGTGAGCAGGGGTTTTATAAATCGGTCTCTTGGTTCTATATATAGTGGGCATTGGAATAAATAGTGGCACAGGTCCTCTACGCGAGGTTGCCCACACAGACAAAGCCTCTCCTTGTCCTGTACTTTGCCGTACCGATCATCCACCAACGCCGAGGGCACTGATTGGAATCGTAATTCTGTAAAAGTGTTTGTTCTAGAAAAATAAAGCACATGCAAGCACCAGGCATTCCCATCATAGGATTCCCTATGATGAAATCCTTTTCTCTTGTTCTAAACATGCTTATCATATTTTTTGTTCATCATTAGGTTTCTGATGGGTGCAGAATGAATGAATGAATGAATGAATGAATAAATAAATATTATTCAAGAATTCAATATGTCATGATGCAACATGGTATATGATTGCTTTTTTTATGCTTTCATGGGTTCATTTTTAATGCGGGTGAAAGAGGAGAGTGAAAAATATGGTTTGAAGCCCAACATCAAAAAACGAAGATCATGGCCACTGGGCCCATCACCTCCTGGCAAATAGAAGGGGAAGAAATGGAGGCCATGAAAGACTTTACTTTCTTGGGCTCCATGATCACTGCAGATGGTGACAGCAGCCACAAAATTAAAAGAAGCCTGCTTCTTGGGAGAAAGGCAATGACAAACCTAGAGAGCATCTTAAAAAGCAGAAACATCACCGTGCCAACAAAGGTCCGTATAGTTAAAGCTATGGTTTTCCCAGTAGTGATGTATGGAAGTGAGAGTTGGACCATAAAGAAGGCTGATCGCCAAAGAATTGATGCTTTTGAATTATGGTGCTGGAGGAGACTCTTGAGAGTCTCATGGACTACAAGAAGATCAAACCTATCCATTCTTAAGGAAATCAGCCCTGAGTGCTCACAGGAAGGACAGGTCCTGAAGCTGAGACTCCAGTACTTTGGCCACCTCATGAGAAGAGAAGACTCCCTGGAAAAGACCCTGATGCTGGGAAAGATGGAGGGCACAAGGAGAAGGGGATGACAGAGGACGAGATGGTTGGACAGTGTTCGTGAAGCTACCAGCATGAGTTTGACCAAACTGCGGGAGGCAGTGGAAGACAGGAGTGCCTGGCGTGCTCTGGTACATGGGGTCATGAAGAGTCGGACACGACTAAATGACTAAACAACAACAAATGGGTTCATTTATTCAGACATCTCAGTGACATCATGGTGCCCCACATCCTATATGATTGGCCTGTAGTTCATATAGGATGGTTTCTGTCCTATAGGATCTGTCATATAGGATGGTTTCACATGCTTCAGGGTGATACCAAGGTGTCTCTGAACTAAAGAGCTAAGATCAACAAAGTGCATACGGGCTGGTTGTGCAAATAATCTCAAGAAGTTATGAGCTAAATATTACCTTCATGTGTGTGTGCAAAGTGTAGGTAATTAATTAGACACAAAAATGGAATGTGCATATTTCAGCTGAAAATATAAAACTCATGAATACTCATTGAAGCTCATAGATAATATGGAATTCTGATGGATATACAAGTTCATGAACTCTAGGGAATATGTTCACAACACTTATTCCTTCTACAAAGAATGTAGTGAGTAAACAAATCTTTACCCAACTACATAATCATATAGCAACCCACCTGAGAGCAACAGGCACCAAATGCAAACCTTTAATTGCACCAGAGCTCTGAAATGCAGTCCCATTGATAGCACCACTTGGGCGCAGGGGAGAGAGAGAATCAGAACCTTCTGGATAAATATCCACTTGCTCTTTCTAATCAGGACTGTTTGATGTGATGGAACAGAAGAACACTGAGATTAGCTTCATCTGAGGAAATTAAAACTGCCATATTCCCCACTGTTATATTCAAAGTAAAACTTTAAAGATACCTATTGATTTTCTAGTATAACAAGGAAAAGGGTACAAAGACCCTAGAGCTCTTGGTTCCAGAGCTCAGCATCAGAACAGAGACACTTTCCATAACCTTGCAGTTCTTCCATATGGTGCTGCCAGAAGACACTTTAAGCTTATCGCCAAGAGAAAAATGACATTCTCTATCATTAATTGGCCATCAGTGGCCAGCAACAGATAACCAAATGAGCATAACCCAGTACACCTAAATTTGGCTTCCAGTTTCCCTGCAACTTAGTTCTATTTTTATTTATCCAAGTTTGGAAAGCTTTGCATAGCCTGGAAATAACAAGAAGAGGTCTCTCAGTGGATGGGCTTTATAAGGTAAGGAAATGAGGCTTGGTTAGTTGAAAGGATTGCGAAATTTTGGTGCCAGAATGAGTATGATGAGTATGATATCAGAATAATAACGGAAAACCTTTAGATATATTTTTAAAAATTCCATCTGATTAAAGGATTACCTCAGAAAAGGGTTCAACAACAACAACAAAAACAGGGGCTCCCCTCCTCTGTTCTCTATCTTATTCTCACACGTTTGTCTTGCCTGCAGCATTAGGTGGTGATTTGCAGCTAAGCATGAGTCATCATGGAGGAAAGAGGATAGGCTGAACTTCCATATCACCTCAAATACGATCACCCAAATACATCAAGGAAGATCAGCATGTAGGTTTTTCACTTATGCAGCTGTTGTTGATGATGATGATGCAAACACAAGGATGGCATTCAAGCCTTCTTTGAACTGGCCATGTGTGTCTTGATGTGGCAGGTGATGAACATCCCCATCTGGAACCACCAGGTGTCTGCAGAAGACATACATAAGGCTGCACAGCCCTGCTGATCTCTGTCCAGATGAGTTGCTGCAGCATACCAGGATTGAGAGGGGAAGGGGTGTGATGCCGCTGACTTGCTACATTGGGAATGGGCCAGCAGAGCACCACATTGACTTCACGGGTGCATTTGCACTGTGCAGACCTCACTGCCACCACACCTCCTCCCCTCTCTAGTGACTCAGTAGGACAGAAGTCAGGCCGGCAGCGCAGACATGACATCAACTTCTAGCATTATGTTAATTGCTCACGGCCATCACCTTTAAATAAAGTTAATTCACAAATCATGACATCAGCAATGATCGAAGCTTGGAATTGAAAGGGAATACACAAATAGACTAATATTCTTACGTTTAATTGCTGAGGCTTTTGGTGCTGTTTGATTAAAGAAGTTGCATCTGCAATACAATGTCATAGTGTATTCTCGCATCCTAGCAAGTGTTTTGAGGGTTCCTGTCTCAATCCAATTGCAATATATTCCTATATATAATTAAAACAATCTGTTTAATCTGAACAAAGATTTAGTTCCATGAATCTGGTCAAATTCTCATAACATGTAACTGATAGAGCCAGAAGTATGTATCTTCCTATGTCAGTTCTCTGTACTCTAAATGATATTTCCTGATCTCTAGAAATTAGAGCACACTCATAATACATTTGTCTAAACTGCCATAGTTCGGAAACCTTTTTGCAAAATAACAACAAGAAAGTCAGATTGAAAAACAAACAAACTGAGAAAAGTGTCAGAATAGAAATATTTTATCACAGTGGCCTGAATACAAGCCTCACTTTTTTTTCCAAATTCTGACCGTGAACAGTTAAAGTGTGGCTTAATTTTGTGACCTTACAAAAATGGGCTTTTACAATATTGCTGTTGAAACAGACATGCGGCAAAATGGAATGAGTGTGAATGCCTGCAGAATTTTAAGGGAGCGGCTTATATTCGGCTATTGTCTTGTTTCCCCCCCCCCCCAATGAATTCTAAAGGTGTGGCTTATATTCAGGCCAGTACGGTATATAGACTTTGTAAAAACATGGCTTTGTTCCAGGTGAGAAATCTGAAAGCTCAAAATAATTCTGAAGTGTGTATTAGTGAGAATCCGATTAAACAAGTAATCTCCTCCCTCCCCATTTTTAATTGCCCTTGTGAGCTCTCTGATTCAGAACATATTGAGGAAAAGGAGCTTTAATAGGACACCATGGTGCCATTCCAAGTGTTAAGTGTTCTGTGTGTTTTCAGGTCCTTCAGCCAATGATTGACAGAAGATTCATGGAGGGAGGAAATCACACCACAGTCACTGAATTCATCCTTTTGGGATTCACAACAAATCCCAAACTGCAACTGATACTCTTTGTGGTGTTTCTCATAATTTATCTAGCTAGTCTAGCCGGGAACATTGCCCTCATTCTTCTAATCTGCAGCAGCTCTCACCTCCATACACCCATGTATTTCTTCATTGGTAACCTTTCCTTCCTGGATCTGTGGTATTCCTCTGTATATACGCCAAAGATCTTGGTGAACTGCATCTCTGAAGACAAGAGCATTTCCTTTGGTGGTTGTGCCTCCCAATTCTTCTTCTCAGCTGCCCTTGCCTATAGCGAGTGCTACCTTCTGGCAGCCATGGCCTATGATCGTTATGTGGCCATTGCTAAGCCACTGTCCTATGCCACTGCCATGTCCAGAAAGCTGTGCACAGCACTGGTGGCCCTCTCATATCTAGGGGGGTTCATCAATGCCACTGTCCTTACTAGTGAAACCTTCACATTGAGCTTCTGTGATGGCAATGTCATTGATGACTTCTTCTGTGACGTACCTCCTCTGGTGAAGCTTTCCTGTGATGTGACTGACAATTACCAGACTATGCTGTACGTCCTCCTGACTTTAAACATCATTGCCCCTTCAGCCTTCATCCTTGCCTCCTATATCTTTATCCTAGTAGCCATCTTGAGAATCCGCTCCACTGATGGCAGGCGCAAAGCCTTCTCCACATGTGCTTCCCACCTGACAGCTGTCACCTTATACTATGGCTCCATCCTCTTCATTTACTCACGCCCCAGTTCCAGCTATGCTTTGGAGCGTGACAAATGGGCTTCCACATTCTACACAGTGGTCTTTCCCATGCTGAACCCTCTGATTTATAGCTTAAGGAACAAGGATGTGAAAAAGGCTGTGAAGAAGTTGATGACAAGAAAGACAGATTTCTAAATGAAGAATACTTTATATATGACATAGTAGATTTATTTATAATGTAAACTGGTTTTATAGCACACATTTGTATGCTTTCATTGCCATACCTTCCCCATATCTCCCATTTGAGGAACTGTATTAAGAACTCAGTTTTTCCCCTTCTCTACTACACATGGCCTACAGCTATGAATTTAATATGTGTCAGTCTCAAATGGAAGCAACTGTTTCTGAATAAATATGAGAAATAAATATGCTCTCTTCCGTCTTAGGTTTTCAAATCTCTTCAGAACTGTGTTATAACATCTCTCTCTTTTTTACCCATAACATTTTATCCATTTTCCAACAATAACAATAACAAAGCAAACAACAATAATAATAAAAACAGATTGACTTCCCCCTATTCTCTTCCTTGGTTCCAATGTATATCAATGTACTACATGTCCATTATAAAGTTTTAACCATTTGCATTACTTATTATCTGTTCATAATAAATGACAAGTATTCTTAAAACCCTGCCAATGTACATTGCTTCTGTATATGTGCAATAAAGTCCTTCCATTCTTCCTTAAATTCGTTGTTATCTCTTCCTCCTAATTTCATTGTCAATTTTGTCATTTCAGCATATTCCGTTAATTTTACTTGCCAATCTTCTTTAGCTGGGATACTTTCTTCTTTCCAATGTTGTGCTAATAATGTTCATGCAGCTGTGGTTGCATACATAAACAAGTTCTTTTGTGATCTTGGTAAATCCATTCCTGTAATACCTAATAGGAAAGCTTCTGGTTTTTTATCAAAGGTTATTTTAAACATCTACTTCATTTCATTATAAATCATTTCCCAGTACTTCTTAACAATTTTGCAATCCCACCACATATGAAAAAATGTGCCTTCTGTTGTTTTACATTTCCAACACTTATTTTCTTTAGTTTTGAACATTTTCACTAATTTAACTGGAGTATAACAATACTACTAATAATACTAATAATAATTTTAATTTATAACACCCCCCCCCCGCCGCCACTGGGCCAAAACTGGGCTCAGAGTGGCTAACATCAAATGTATAACACATTAACATAAAATCAATTAAAATACATCCTAAAATCAGTACAGGATCAGATGGCAACCTGCAGATTTGGGTTGGGGACCTTAAACGTTCATCAGGCCCAACTGTTTGTACCGAACTTATATGAGCCTGTGGGAAAATTTGGGAGACCACTTTCATGCAAGTTCTTATGAAAGGGGAGAGGGAGTCAGACTGAACCCTGACCAAAAGCCTGGTGGGACAGCTCCGTCTTGCAGGCCCTGTGGAAAGATGTCAAATCCCAAAGGGCCCTGGTCACTTGTGACAGAGCGTTCCACCAGTGGCCGAAAAGGCCTTGGCCTGGTCGAGGCCAGTCTAATTGCCCTGAGGCTTGGGACCTCCAAGATGTTATTATTTGTGGACTGTAAGGTCCTCCGTGGGGCATACCAGGAGAGACGGTCCCGTAGGTACGAGATACCATAATTTTCATATAGTTTTCTTTAATCACCACACATGCTGTAAATTTTATCTCTTTCTTCCATAGTTTTTCCCATTCCTCCATCTGTATATTGTGTCCCAGAACTGTGTTATAACATCTCAGTATACAGGCAATCCAACTCACCATTGAATCCATTGTGTTTTGACCAGATGAAATTTTGTCTTTTGGTGCACTCCCCGGAACAAAGCCCCATGAAAGTTGAGGGCTTCATTGACTCATTGAATTGTAGAGTTGGAAGGCACCCCAAGGGTAATCTAGTCCAACCTCTTGCAATCCAGGAATCTAAACTAAAGCACCCATGCCAGAGGATGACCATCCAACCTCTGCCATCTGACCTCTGCCTTGAAATTTATAGGAAAGGATATTCTTACGGTTAACAATAGATAAAATAATGTTATCTATTTTCCCATGGAAGAGAGTATTTGAATTTCCTGCACTGGTATGTGAAAAGTAACAACTGATTTGCACAGTCAACCAAATCACATGACTCAGCTGGATTCTACCCCCTTGTAGCTATGCTCTGCTGTGCTACAAATAGTCTGCAATTAGGTTTTATGCCTGCTGAGTGAAGTTATGCTTATCAGTATTCTGCCAAATCTGAGTCTCCTTTTCATCAGTTTCAGGTATCTAAGTAATCGTGCCTGCAATTTTCCTCTTCAAAAATATTTAAGGAAAGGGTATAATAGATATGTCTGAAGCTTTTGAGCTCAAAAGTTAAGAACCCACAAATTGTGCATATAATAACTATACTATTAGACATTATATTAAATACATGGACATCAATTGAGGATGGACAGGAATGTAAGGTATCATCAATATTAAAGAAAAAAATAGATTAATTAAACTGTTCTTTAATACTTGTTTCATTCCATACCAAAAGTCTTTTCATCTAGCTTAAAATATGCCTACAACAACAATGTAAAATTCTTACACTGCAAGCAACCTGCTGTCTAATCTTTTAATTTTAGGATTTGTCCTTCCGGCTTTCTTTAATAAAGGTGAAGAAGCTTCAGTGAAGATGGAATCAGGAGAAAAGAGGGTTAATAAAAAAAAATTCAGAAAGATGAGGGAAAATATTTTGAGGCGTAAAATATAACTTCTGAGCTGTCAAGAAACTTTGGGAATCAATGAAATATTATATAAAGCCAAGAGTTTTGTTTAGGAAGGAAATTATTTTGTTGAAAATGATGGCAAAAAAGGCCAAGTAAACATTTTTCCTAATCCATAGTTGTCTCTGTCACTGAGTAGAGACAGTGCTTCAAACAGGATGATACGAGGCAGGCCCTGGACTGCCTGGTCTAATTTTATAGTGGAGTGAGATGAGGACCCTGGACAAGAACAAGGATGCTGAATCTGAATGTAGGAGCAAGAGCTTCAGGACTTCAGTAAGTGGAACTACAGTAAATGAGGTTTGTAAAAACTACTTTAATTAATTAAATAGGTTTGTGATCTTATGAATCAGCCAATCATTACAGTTAGTTACAAGATAATGGTGATGACTGAAGTAACAAAAATATCTCCTCTGGTCTGCACTAGCTATTCTGATGCTCCTAAATAATCCTGATGTTCCCCCTACATTATGTTCCCTCTCCCCTATCTTCTTGTTCTCTTTCAGCTCTTCCAAATATATACCTGAAGGCATCCAGAAAAAGAAATGGCCACCAGAGAGATTTGGAGAATGGGTTCTCAAAGTCTATTTCCTCAACAAGTAACACTGTTGATTTGCTTAGGGTATTAGGTTATTCCATAGGCATAAAACCAAATCCCAGCAGAGCATGAGAAGTTTTGTGTCATTAAAGAGGCCACTGGGACAATATCCTCCAGAGACAATAGAATGCTCTGACTAAATATCAAATAATACTTTTCTGATCTGAAGCCACTAATGGGTAGTGGGTGAATTGCTGGTTCCAGCACTTATATAAATCAGTCCAGAGATTGAATAAGCTCATTTTCTTCTGGAATCAGCATCATCCATGACTATCATATTGTGCCCTATGACTAGTGGGTGCCATCAAGATTAAGAGTTAAGTTTTGTTCCAGAGCTTTATCACCTAACAGGTTCAGCTTATTTGATTCTATAGATATTTGATTCTATACAATAAGAAACAGACACACCCTCTTTCACTCCTCCCTGCATACTGGCTTGTACAGCACAAAGCCCGCAGAAGAAATCAGTTGACTGACCAAGCAAATCACATCTGAGAATCAATTCTTAAAGCGTATGTTATGCACCTGGTTGTTTTGTTGTCTTTGAAATGTTTTCTGGGAAGAACAAGGAGGAGAAGATTGATGACAAGCCTCGTTGCCTGGGCTGGAGAAGGTAAGACAATCAAAGGCAACACACTTCAAAGATTTGGGTGCCCAGATTAAAATCAAGATTATAATTGTGATGGAGATTGGTATTAATAGCAGCACTTTTAAAAGCATGCTTGAAATGCCTCTGGGTATATGTCAGTAATTTTTTAAAATAATAAAATTTGATTAAAAATGATTAATGCAATATAATAAATATGGCTTTAAAACAACTCCCATTAAAATAAATTCATGTGTAAATCCCATTTTGAAAGCATATTCCTTAAGCAGAAATGAAGCACTTAAAATGGAAAGCAACTGTCCTTTCTGCTTCAGTTGCTGCTCTTACATATTGCTTTCTACTGGATTTCTATTTATGTTCCAAATACACTTACAGTGGTACCTCTGGATGTGAACGGGATCCGTTCTGGAGCCTGTTCGCATCCTGAAGCGAACACAACCCATGATTGCGCGTGCACGGGTTGAGATTCGGCGCTTCCGCGCATGCGTGTGATGTCATTTTGAGCGTCTGCGCATGTGCGAGTGGCGAAACCTGGAAGTAACATGCTCCGTTACTTCTGTGTCACCACGGAGCATAACCTGAAAACACTCAACCTGAAGCACATTTAACCCGAGTTATGACTGTATTCTAAACATCTGAGTTTACAAAGGATGGGCAGAAAATTATTATTATTATTATTATTATTATTATTATTATTATTATTATTATTATTAAACTTTGTATGCCTCCCTTCATCTGAACATCACAGGGCACCTTATGACATAAAAAATGCAACTGGGAATACAAAATGGATAATAAAACAAAAGCAAACCAATAGCACCTCCCATAAACACATTTAAAAGGCCATGTCCAATCAGCCATAAAATGGTGGGCATGACCAAGTAAATCAAAACTTTTAACAATAAATGAAATTTGGATCTTTATATAGCTCATTGGATGGGGCAACAGGGTTGTGGAAGAATTTGGGGTGTGTAAGAGCATTGCCTGCATCCACTGTTGTCCTCTGCTACTTGTTAAGATCAGAGATCTCTTATTTTCCAGATGCTGAGAACACTACAAGCCATTTAGCTCAGAGGTGGGGACTTTTTTCAGCTCAGTGGTGTCCTTTCCTCAAGGGCAAGCTTCCAAGGACCACATGTCAGTGATGTACCCAGGGCAAAACTGGGTGAAGCAGCAGCTGTGACAACTCTGCACAATAAGCTGCATTCTGCCTGCGGAAAAATCAGAGGTTTCTGTGCACACAAATATATAGAGCGAGAGTGAGAAACAGAGATCCATCCAGTCAAGTAAAAGGCATTTTCACAGTTCAGGGACTCATTTCAGCCAAGCAAAAGTCTTCAAGAAGCCTCAGGGAGGGGAGATGGATCTGTCCATTTCAGTTCTCTCTGTTTTCCCCATTTCAAATTCCGTTCTTCACATTTTGCAGCAAGTTGCAAAATAATAATAATGAAATCCTCATAAAATTCATCAGCATTTTAGTTTACGTTTCTCCCAATAAACACATTTGTATACACAGTTTTCACTAAATTATATGTTTTAAATATCCACATTCCCCCTAATATATGCACTTTTGTAAATAATGTTTGGTTGGCAAACCGCATAGCAAAATTGGGATGAGTGAAAATTTCAAAGGATTGCTGTGTCTCGGTTTGCATAGTGGTTCTGAAAGTGCAAATTTGATAGATTTGGCTTCAAAATAGACCTGAATAGAATTTCTTGCCCATCTCTAGAGGGACTGTAGCATGGAGAGGGTGTGTCGTAGATAAGGTCTTGAGGCTCTCCATCCCTCATGTAGCTCATTGAGAACTGATGCTATTCTGATAGGCCAGAACTTCAGTGTATATCTTCAATTTCCTTACCAGCTAATCCCAGATAGCTTCATGGAGGAAGGAAATCTCACCACAGTGACCGACTTCATTCTCCTGGGTTTCACAACAAACCCTAAACTGCAGCTGATCTTATTTGTACTGTTTCTAATAATATATATAGCCAGTCTGGCAGGGAATATCACATTAATTGCTCTAATCTGCAGCAGCTCTCACCTCCATACGCCCATGTATTTCTTCATTGGGAACCTTTCCTTCCTGGATCTGTGGTATTCCTCCATCTATACGCCAAAGATCTTGGTGAACTGCATCTCTGAAGACAAGAGCATTTCCTTTGGTGGCTGTGCCTCCCAATTCTTCTTCTCAGCTGCCCTTGCCTATAGCGAGTGCTACCTTCTGGCAGCCATGGCCTATGACCGTTATATGGCCATAGCCAAGCCATTGTTGTACGCCACTGCCATGTCCAGAAAGCTGTGCACAGCACTGGTGGCCCTCTCATATCTAGGTGGGTTCATCAATTCCACCTTAATCACTAGTGAAACCTTCACATTGAGCTTCTGTGATGGCAACGTCATTGATGACTTCTTCTGTGACTTACCTCCATTGGTGAAGCTATCCTGCAACGTGCCCAAGAGCTATCAGTCCGTGTTGTACTTCATTTTGGCTTCTAATGTAATTACACCCTCTGCACTTATCCTTGCCTCCTATGCCTTCATTCTGGCTGCCATCTTGAGGATCCGCTCCACTGAAGGGAGACTGAAAGCCTTCTCCACATGTGCTTCTCATCTGATTGCAGTTACTTTGTACTATGGCTCTATCCTCTTCATCTACTCACGGCCCAGCTCCAGCTATGCTTTGGAAAGGGACAAAGTGGTCTCTGTTTTCTACACAGTAGTGATTCCTATGCTTAATCCCCTCATCTACAGCCTCAGGAACAAGGATGTAAAACATGCTCTGAAGAAACTGGCAATGAAATGGAGGACAGCATGAATGAATATAACCGGAAGCATGCTGTTTTGTTTCTAGTAGCTTAGCATTATTACTCATTAGTAAGATCATTTGTCATGTGTTTTTATGTAGATGTGTCCTCAGAACCTCATTTGTGTAATGCATTATTTGTGAGACACTATTTTTCATACTCATAAGACCCATTCATGTTGGACTAATTCTTCCTTTTCTCCCTCTGCCCATTTTGAGGCTGACTATTGCTGCAGATAACAATCATTTTAGATCATTTTCCCCAATAAAGTATCTGAACCCTAGGCTGCCATCCTATACCCACTTACCGGGGCATCTCATTTAACTAAGGATGTATAAATCTGTCATTTTAAATGTGCCACAGTTTTTTGGTTTTCCAAACTTAGGTTCAAGCCTGCACTTAAGTCCTCACAAAAATTCATCAGCACTCTAGTGCCCATTTCCCCAAATACAATGCATTTTTACACATAATTTAGTTGGGGAACTGCATCACAAAATTCAGAGAAGTGCCGATTTCAAAGGATGGCTGCCTTTGGGCTGCATATTGCTTCCGGAAGAAAAAAATAGAGGCAGTTTCTCATTAAGATGTTTATTGAACTTATCTCTGCATTTAACTCAATGAGACTTACTTTTGATAAGGCATGCTACATAGGATTGCAATATTAGCCACTTGTGTATATCCTAGATCAATCTATTGCTCTCATAGAGAACATCTATGAGCATAACAAACTTCACTCCTCACTTATTTAGTTGAGATGTTATAATATAATTTGAAAATAAATATAAAGATAACAATTTATTTTAAAATTGTATGTTTCCTGCTTCATAAAACAATGATAATAAATTAGAAAGTATATGATAAAACTGGCCTCTGTTGTTGCAAAGGGTTATTTGTTCTGGGTGTTGGTGGCTATTACATCAGTGCTGTTGTGTGAAGAAACAGTAATTCAACATCCAGTGGCCCTCTAGAGGTAGTTGGACTCCAGCCAAGATGATCAATGTGCAGGGACGATGGGAGTTGTAGTCCAATAACATCCAGAGGGCCACGGGTTCCTCATCCCCATTCTAGATAAAAAAATTCATTGCATGATGCAATTGTTCCACAGGAGTGTGTGTGAGAGGAAGAGGAGGAGGAGGAGTTTGGATTTGATATCTTGCTTTATCACTACCGAAAGGAGTCTCAAAGCAGCTAACATTCTCCTTTCCCTTCCTTCCCCACAACAAACACTCTGTGAGGTGAGTGGGGCTGAGAGACTTCAGAGAAGTGTGACTAGCGCAAGGTCACCCAGCAGCTGCATATGGAGGAGCGGAGATGTGAACCCAGTTCCCCAGATTACGAGACTACCGCTCTTGGCCACTACACCACACTGGCTCTCAGGGCCCAAGGGAGCCAGCACCCATGAGTCAGGGACTTATGGAGCAGTTGCAGCAACAGGGAAACTCCAGCCTCCACCAGCTTATACATCATCCCCTGATGGGTTGTGCTCCTGCAACCTGAGACTTCTAGCGGCACAGAAGGTCTGATTCTCTTCCCACTACAAGACCCTCCTGGTTCTAGGAGACAGCAGGCAGGGGAAGGTGGAAAGTCTACTGATCCATATGTTAGCTGAACAGCCTCTTCTTCTGCTGCCCCATCTGGTATGCCTTCCTCCATCCCACTCTGTCCTGACTCTCCCATCTCTCCTGGCTCCTGCCTTGTGGACAGTGGCAGGCTCCATAAATCAATGGTCCTTGCCTGGATAACTCCCTTAGTCCCCTGCCTTGTCTGCACACCCTTCAGAGTCCTGCCAGTCCTTGAGAGCGTTGGTGATGTCAGGTGCAGGAAGGAAAATGAGGGCCCCTGACAAACCACAATTAGTCCCATTGCCTGAGAAACCCAGAAAGCAAGAGAAATGGGTGCCATGTATTTTTATTTTTTATTTTGCAAGAGGGGAGGGGAAATGACAGGGAGCACAACGAGAAAGCAAATTGCATGGGATGCCTATACCCTTGAAACTTCACAAAGATATGTCTCCTGATGAGGGAATCAGAGATCAGAAATCTCTGGGGACAGAGCTCCCAGCCTCTGCCATTCCTACCCTTTAATTATCGCATCATTTTTCAGAGGTAGGAAACTCAATGCACAATAAATAGACATCCAGGAGTTTACAGGGATCAGTAGGATGCTGACTTAACCAATGATCAAAACTTCAGAGTTCATCTCTCCCACCCATAGAAAGGTTCAAGGAAAAGACAAAGGGGAGCATCACTCAGGAACTCTGGATCTTCTAAAATCTCCACAAGAAGCCTTGGTAAGACCCAACTATGTCATCATCAGCCTCACACAGCAAGTGGGACCCAAGCAAATTTTGATATCTCATAGACTGATTAATATTTAAAACAACCCTGCCATCCACATTTCCTATATTTCTTCAGACCACTGTATCTTTTCCTTAAAATGGTGAATGAAAACAGTACCACCATCACCGAGTTCATTCTCCAGGGCATCTCAAACAATCCAGGTATGAAAGTCTTATTCTTTGTGGTATTCCTGATCATCTATCTGGCCAATGTTGTGGGAAACCTGGGCATGATCATCTTGATCACACTTGATTCCCACCTTCACAATCCTATGTACTTCTTCCTCTGGCACCTGTCCTTCTGTGACATCTGCTACTCATCTGCTATTGCCCCCAGAATGCTGTCTGACTTGTTATCTGAGAGCAGGACCATCTCCTTCCCTGAATGCACTGCCCAGTTCTACTTCTTTGCTGCCTTTGTGGGTGCCGAGTGCTACATTTTAGCAGTGATGGCCTATGACCGCTATGTGGCCATCTGCAACCCATTGCTCTATTCCACTGCCATGTCCAAGTCCCTCTGCATCCGGCTCCTACTTGGGTCATACATTGCTGGCACAACTAGTGCCATAATACACACAACAGCCACCTTCAGCCTGCAGTTCTGCAGTTCCAACCTCATCAACCATTTCTTCTGTGATGTCCCTCCACTGCTGGCAATCGCTTGTTCTGACACCCACATTAATGAGATGTTGCTTTTTACATTTGCTGGCTTTCTTGAGATGAGCTCCCTCTCCATCATCCTTCTCTCTTACATCTTCATTTTAGCAGCCGTCCTGAGAATGCCCTCAGGGAGACACAAAGCCTTCTCCACCTGTGGGTCCCACTTCACAGGGGTCACTTTATTTTATGGGACTGTGATTTTCATGTATCTTCGGCCCACTTCCGTCTATGCTTTGGATCAAGACAAATGGGCTTCTGTGTTCTACACAGTAGTGATCCCCATGCTCAATCCTCTGATCTACAGCTTGAGGAACAAAGATGTTAAGGAAGCTTTCAGAAAACTCATTAACAAGAAGCTGAACTCTGTCTTAAACTAAAATGCAATATTATTACTGAATGGGTTTTTTGTGAACTGGTTCCATAGGAACTTGACTTGTAGGTTTCAGAACGATTTCCTTTCACTCATAGCTGATCAACAATTTCCTACTAGCTAGAGAACCAGAAAATGAAGGAATTCAACCACAGAGTTATGGTCTGACATTCATTGAGCAATGTCATTTGCAATTTCAAAATCATTTGTGCTGAATGAGGTTGACTGAAACTTCATGTGGACTCTGCAATTTAACAAGTGTGAGGGGTCACCTGAAAACAGGCATTCCATCAGACCACCTCAGTGTGAGAGATGGGAAGTGTTGTGTTGGGACATAAGGAAGATATCAGAAGGAAGTGTCCCTTTCTTTCTACAAGACAAGACTAAAAGAAGAAATTCCCCTTGGAGTACTGCACCATGAAAAGCACAGGAGCTCAAGGGTCCGAAAAGCATTACATTCAAATACAGCACATCCTAGCATACATAACAGGAAGATTCCACCATCTTCTTTAAAAATGTGTCAGCATGAAAACAGCTGGTTTGCTATTTTATAACACTAATTCTCATCATCGGGTTGTATACAACTAGCTTATACCCAAAGTAGACTGACTGAAATATATCAGCTATGACAG
Source organism: Podarcis tiliguerta (assembly GCF_965153285.1). NCBI lineage: Eukaryota > Metazoa > Chordata > Lepidosauria > Squamata > Lacertidae > Podarcis > Podarcis tiliguerta. Next base: position 54,673,686 of record NC_139534.1, read on the forward strand.
TCATATCCATTTATATTCTGAGTAGGACTAACGTTCCAAGGTTTTTATGTCATATTGTTGTGTTGTAGTCTAATGAATTGTTTGTTTACTGTCCTGGGTATCTTTGGGTTGACGGGTTGGTTATAAATATAACAACAACAACAACAACAACAACAACAAGCTTGATGTTATCAGATATTTTTCATGGAAATCACCACTAGAATGCAATCTGCCTAGTACATTGTGAGTGTTGTTAAGATTCTCCTCTCAAAATTCCAAAATACTATACAAAGTAACCCAAGAGAACAGGGATTCTACAGCCTCCTCCAAAGGTTTCCTGTGGCTTTTGTTATTTCACAAGTATGAGGTTACCAGCTAGGCTGCCACTGACTTCTGCTCTGAATTCTGGGCAGCCCAACCAGAAGTAAACACAGGCAAGCCTGCAGTGGAACTATGCAGTAGCAGCTTACCACTCAATGCACTCTTACCTCACATAGCCTATGATGAGGGAGAGATGTGATTCAGTGCACATTTAAAGGTGAGCTTACCTAGTTTCCACTTTCTGCAGCAATGTGAACCAATACAAATCCATCGGTCAAAATTCAGACTTCTCTGAATTTTGCAATGCACATCTCCAGTCAAGTAATATTCACAAACTAAGATAAAATGTGCATATGAATGCATAATTCAATGGGAATTTTTTTAAAAAGCATGAATTATATCAGGCAAAATTGTGTGCAAGAATAAGTTTATTGGGAGAAATTTGCTATGGAATGCTGAGGAACTTTCACCAGAACAAACAACGACCCCGTAAAAGGGTGCGGAAATGTGTGCAGCTTGAGATTGGGAAAATGTGAGAAACTGAGAGAAAGCAACGCTAACAGATTCACCCACCCATACCCTCAGCTGCATAAAGAGACATGATAGCTATGTGGGGTAGAAAGAGAGCAGGAGAGAGGGCAGTAAGCAAATCCAAAGCAAAATGCTTCCTCAGAGGAGATGGCAGGTAGGAAGGAGAGTAAAACAGTGCAGAAATCAGGAGAAAGGAAGATTTTGGTTGTGGTCATACAGTGGCAAGCAAGCAGGGGATTCAGGCAGGAGTGGGAGGAAGCTGGACAGATGGGAGGCTGAAAGAGGTCTCAGCTTCATCTGCAGTTACTTTTATTTCTAGTAATTGCTGCTTCATAAAGAAGGGTTTTTATGATGGACTGGCAGGTAAGGACACCACATGCATCCACTGCAGCCACTGAGAGATGCTATACAATACTAGAGCAATAGTAGGGCCCTGTATATGTTGTTGGACGACAGCTTCCATCAGCCCTAGACAGTGTGGCAGGCGGTCAGGAATGACAGGCAATAAAGTCCAACAACTTATAAAGGTCACCAGGTTGGCAAAGGCTGCACAACTCTAACTCTCCCTTCCCCCAGAAAAATGGTTCTAACAACAACAGGAATACCAATCATCTGCATTGGTATCAGAAAAGTGCATGTTTTATGTTTATAAACCCAGAGGGGTGGGAACCTCCTCTTTAATGTATGAGAGAAGACCTGAATTCTGCAGTCATTGTAGCTACCTTTTTGTTCTTGAGTTGAATCTACAACCAGCAGGTGAGGCCTTGTTCGTGGTGCCACTACTGGGGCTGCGGGGCTGGGGCTGACTTATGATAGGGGGCTTTCCAGTGCTAGGCTGCGGCTCTCTAACACCTCAGTTAAACTATGCAAGCAAAGGAACATGTCAGGATTTACAATCTCCCTCTTACATCAAGAGATGGCAGGCTGGCAACTTTATTACGCTTTAAATTTATTAGTCTTGACACAATAGTTTCAGTCTGAGCACACAGCTCAGTCTTCCGCACTCAATGAGTCAGTTGCGCCCACTGAAGGGTGGTCTCTTCGCCAACTGGCTATTCTCCATTGGCTGCCCCCTCCTCCTGTTGGCCTGATGCCAAGCCTGGACTCTACCATTCCTCCTAGTACAAGGAGACTATGGAGCAGCTTGCCCAGTTTGCCCCTCCTCCCCAGAGAATGTGCCTGAGATCTGTGGCTCCTCTACCTGCCTCACACTGTCTTGGGAGTTTACGACACGCATTCCAGGATTGGAGGGACTCACCTCACCCCCCGTATGGGAAGAAGGCAAGCCTCTATCTCTTTCTCCCTGCCACCCCCCCCCCTTCGTCATCGGAGCCCCGCTGTTGCTCTGGGAAGGAGCGTTCCTGACAGAACAGGAGTTGCAGAATTCTGCTGATCAATTGCTTGCTGGTGCCTACAAACCCTGTATCCTTTGCCCACAGGCTATGAAATCAAACGATGTTGGAAAGGGATCGGAGGGTTGCAAGCACTGCCAATCACCTGGTTGGCAGCATCTGCAAATTCTGTTTTCAACAGGAAGCTGCATTTTTGCCAGTCCCATAGGTGACATCATGGCCCATCCTAGATAAAGAAGACGCACATCTGATAGTTAACTCTTTATTGGCAAGATAAACACTTACAGCAGCTCCCACAGTGCTCTGGATACACACACGAATACACTCCTCTAGCCTATAGGCACCTAAAGGTCTGGAGCCTATGGAGCAGTTGCAGCAACAGGGAAATTCCACCCCTCCACCTGCTTATATGTCTTCCCCTGATGGGTTGTGCTCCAGCAACCAGAGACCTCTACCGGTATGGAAGGTGCCTCTGCCCTTCCCACTTCACGTCCCTCCTGGATTTAGGAGACAGCAGGCAGAGGAAGGTGGGAAGTCCATTGAACCGTCTGCTGACTGAACAGCCTCTTCTGCTGCTGCCCCGTCTGGTGTGCCTTCCTCCATCCCACTCTGACCTGACACTCGTCCCTTGGCTCCTGCCTTGTGGACAGTGGCAGGCCCCATAAATCAATGGTCTCCTTGCCTAGATAACTCCCCTGGTCCCTTGCTTCCGCTGCACACCCTTCAGAGTCCTGCCAGTCCTTGAGAGTGTTGGTGATGTCAGGTGCAGGAAGGAAAATGAGGGCCCCTGACAAACCACAATTAGTCCCATTCCCTGAGAAACCCAGCCAGAAAGCAAGAGATATAGATGCCATGTATTTTCTTGTGCAGGAGGGGAGGGGAATTGACAGGGAACACAATGAGAAAGCAAATTGCATGGGATGCCTATACCCTTGAAAGCTCCACAAAGATATGTCTCCTGATGAGGGAATCAGAGATCAGAAATCCCCTGGGGACAGAGCTCCCGGCCTCTGCCATTCCTACTCTTTAATTATCACATCATTTTTCAGAGGTAGGAAACTCAATGCACAATAAATAGACATCCAGGAGTTTACAGGAATGAGTAGGATGCTGACTTAACCAATGATCAAAACTTCAGAGTTCATCTCTCCCACCCATTGAAAGGTTCAAGGAAAAGACAAAGGGGAGCATCACTCAGGAACTCTGGATCTTCTAAAATCTCCACAAGAAACCTTGGTAAGACCCAGCTATGTCATCATCAGCCTCACAGAGCAACTGGGACCCAAGCAAACTTTGACATCTCATAGACTGATTAATATTTAAAAGAACCCTGCCATCCACATTTCCTACATTTCTCCAGACCACTGTATCTTTTCCTAAAAATGGTGAATGAAAACAGTACCACCATCACCGAGTTCATTCTCCAGGGCATCTCAAACAATCCAGGTATGAAAGTCTTATTCTTTGTGGTATTCCTGATCATCTATCTGGTCAATGTTGTAGGAAACCTGGGCATGATCATCGTGATCACACTTGACTCCCACCTTCACAATCCTATGTACTTCTTCCTCTGGCACCTGTCCTTCTGTGACATCAGCTACTCATCTGCCATTGCCCCCAGAATGCTGTCTGACTTGTTATCTGAGAGCAGGACCATCTCCTTCCCTGAATGCACTGCACAGTTCTACTTCTTTGCTGCCTTTGTGGGTGTTGAGTGCTACATTTTAGCAGTGATGGCCTATGACCGCTATGTGGCCATCTGCAACCCATTGCTCTATTCCACTGCCATGTCCAAGTCCCTCTGCATCTGGCTCCTACTTGGGTCATACATTGCTGGTACAATTTGTGCCATAATACACACAACAGCCACCTTCAGCCTGCAGTTCTGCAGTTCCAACCTCATCAACCATTTCTTCTGTGATGTCCCTCCACTGCTGGCAATCGCTTGTTCTGACACCCACATTAATGAGATTTTGCTTTTTGCATTTGCTGGCTTTCTTGAGATGAGCTCCCTCTCCATCATCCTTCTCTCTTACATCTTCATTTTAGCAGCCGTCCTCAGAATGCCCTCAGGGAGACTCAAAGCCTTCTCCACCTGTGGGTCCCACTTCACAGGGGTCACTTTATTTTATGGGACTGTGATTTTCATGTATCTCCGGCCCACTTCTGTCTATGCCTTGGATCAAGACAAATGGGCTTCTGTGTTCTACACAGTAGTGATCCCCATGCTCAATCCTCTGATCTACAGCTTGAGGAACAAAAATGTTAAGGAAGCTATCAGAAAACTCATTAACAAGAAGCTGAACTCTGTCTTAAACTAAAATACAATATTAATACTGAATGGTTTTTTTGTGAACTGGTTCCATAGGAACTTGACTTGTAGATTTCAGAACTATTTCCTTTCCCTTATAGCTGATCAACAATTTCCTACTAGCTAGAGAACCAGAAAACGAAGGAATTCAACCCCAGATTTATTGTCTGACATTCATTGAGCAATGTCATTTGCAATTTCAAAATCATTTGTGCTGAATGAGGTTGACTGAAACTTCATGTGGACTCTGCAATTTAACAAGTGTGAGGGGTCACCTGAATGCAGGCATTCCATCAGACCACCTCAGTGGGAGAGATGGGAAGTGTTGTGTTGGGATATAAAAAACATATAAGAAGTGTCCCTTTCTTTCTACAAGACAAGACTAAAAGAAGAAATTCCCCATGCACCATGAAAATCATAGGAGCTCAGGGGTTCAAAAAGCATTACATTCAAATACAGCACATCCTAGCATACATAACAGGAAGATTCCACCATCTTCTTTAAAAATGTGTCATCATCAAAACAGCTGGTTTGCTATTTTATAACACTAATTCTCATCATCGGGTTGTATACAACTAGCTTATACCCAGAGTAGACTGACTGAAACATATCAGCTATGACAGTCATATCCATTTATATTCTGAGTAGGACTAACGTTCCAAGGTTTTTATGTCATATTGTTGTGTTGTAGTCTAATGAATTGTTTGTTTACTGTCCTGGGTATCTTTGGGTTGACGGGTTGGTCATAAATATAACAACAACAAGCTAGATGTTACCAGATATTTTTCATGGAAATCACCACTAGAATGCAATCTGCCTAGTACATTGTGAGTGTTGTTAAGATTCTCCTCTCAAAATTCCAAAATACTATACAAAGTAACCCAAGAGAACAGGGATTCTATGGCCTCCTCCAAAGGTTTCCTGTGGCTTTTGTTATTTCACAAGTATGAGGTTACCAGCTAGGCTGCCACTGACTTCTGCTCTGAATTCTGGGCAGCCCAACCAGAAGTAAACACAGGCAAGCCTGCAGTGGAACTATGCAGTAGCAGCTTACCACTCAATGCACTCTTACCTCCCACAGCCTATGATGAGGGAAATATGTGATTCAGTGCACATTTAAAGGTGAGCTTACCTAGTTTCCACCTTCTGAAGCAATGTGAACCAATACAAATCCATCGGTCAAAATTCAGACGTCTCTGAATTTTGCAAGGCACATCTCCAGTCAAGTAATATTTACAGACTAGGGTGAAATGTGCATATGGATGCAAAAATCAACGGGAATAATAAAAAAAGCATGCTTTATATCAGGCAAAATTGTATGCAAGAAAAAGTTTATTGGGAGAAATTTGCTATGGAATGCTGAGGAACTTTCACCAGAACAAACAACGACCCTGTAAATGGGTGTGGAAATGTGTGCAGCTTGAGATTGGGAAAATGTGAGAAACTAAGAGAAAGCAACACTAACAGATTCACCCATCCATACCCTCAGCTGCACAAAGAGACACGATAGCTATGTGGGGTAGAAAGAGAGCAGGAGAGAGGGCAGTAAGCAAATCCAAACCAAAATGCTTCCTCAGAAGAGATGGAAGCTAGGAAGGAGAGTAAAACAGTGCAGAAATCAGGAGAAAGGAAGATTTTGGTTGTGGTCATACAGTGGCAAGCAGGGGATTCAGGCAGGAGTGGGAGGAAGCTGGACAGATGGGAGGCTGAAAGAGGTCTCAGCTTCATCTGCAGTTACTTTTATTTTTAGTAATTGCTGCTTCATAAAGAAGGGTTTTTATGATGGACTGGCAGGTAAGGACACCACATGCATCCACTGCAGCCACTGAGAGATGATATACAATACTAGAGCAATAGTAGTACCCTCTATATGTTGTTGGACAACAGCTTCCATCAGCCCTAGACAGTGTGGCAGGCGGTCAGGAATGACAGGCAATAAAGTCCAACAACTTATAAAGGTCACCAGGTTGGCAAAGGCTGCACAACTCTAACTCTCCCTTCCCCCAGAAATATGGTTCTACAACAATAGGAATAATGATGGACTTCATCTGCATTGGTATCAGAAAAGTGCATGTTTTATGTTTATAAACCCAGAGGGGTGGGAACCTCCTCTTTAATGTATGAGAGAAGACCTGAATTCTGCAGTCATTGTAGCTACCTTTTTGTTCTTGAGTTGAATCTACAACCAGCAGGTGAGGCCTTGTTCATAGTGCCACTACTGGGGCTGCGGGGCTGGGGCTGACTTATGATAGGGGGCTTTCCAGTGCTAGGCTGCGGCTCTCTAACACCTCAGTTAAACTATGCAAGCAAAGGAACATGTCAGGGTTTATGATCTCCCTCTCACACCAAGAGATGGTAGGCTGGCGACTTTATTACTCTATTAATTTCTTAGTATTTACACAATAGTTTCAGTCCGAGCACACAGCTCAGTCTTCCGCACTCAATGAGTCAGCTGCACCCACTGAAGGGTGGACGCCAAGCCTAGACTCTACCCTTCCTCCTAGTAACAGGAGACTATGGAGCCGCTTTCCCAGCTTGCCCCTCCTCCCCTGAGAATGAGATCTGCGGCTCCTCTACCTGCCTCACGCTGTCTTGGGAGTTTACGACACGCATTCCAGGATTGGAGGGACTCACCTCACCCCCCCATATGGGAAGAAGGCAAGCCTCTATCTCTTTCTCCCTGCCACCCCCCCCCCTTCGTCATCGGAGCCCCGCTGTTGCTCTGGGAAGGAGCGTTCCTGACAGAACAGGAGTTGCAGAATTCTGCTGATCAATTGCTTGCTGGTGCCTACAAACCCTGTATCCTTTGCCCACAGGCTATGAAATCAAACGATGTTGGAAAGGGATCGGAGGGTTGCAAGCACTGCCAATCACCTGGTTGGCAGCATCTGCAAATTCTGTTTTCAACAGGAAGCTGCATTTTTGCCAGTCCCATAGGTGACATCACGGCCCATCCTAGATAAAGAAGACGCACATCTGATAGTTAACTCTTTATTGGCAAGATAAACACTTACAGCAGCTCCCACAGTGCTCTGGATACACACACGAATACACTCCTCTAGCCTATAGGCACCTAAAGGTCTGGAGCCTATGGAGCAGTTGCAGCAACAGGGAAATTCCACCCCTCCACCTGCTTATATGTCTTCCCCTGATGGGTTGTGCTCCAACAACCAGAGACCTCTACCGGTATGGAAGGTGCCACTGCCCTTCCCACTTCACGTCCCTCCTGGATTTAGGAGACAGCAGGCAGAGGAAGGTGGGAAGTCCATTGAACCGTCTGCTGACTGAACAGCCTCTTCTGCTGCTGCCCCGTCTGGTGTGCCTTCCTCCATCCCACTCTGACCTGACACTCGTCCCTTGGCTCCTGCCTTGTGGACAGTGGCAGGCCCCATAAATCAATGGTCTCCTTGCCTAGATAACTCCCCTGGTCCCTTGCTTCCGCTGCACACCCTTCAGAGTCCTGCCAGTCCTTGAGAGTGTTGGTGATGTCAGGTGCAGGAAGGAAAATGAGGGCCCCTGACAAACCACAATTAGTCCCATTCCCTGAGAAACCCAGCCAGAAAGCAAGAGATATAGATGCCATGTATTTTCTTGTGCAGGAGGGGAGGGGAATTGACAGGGAACACAATGAGAAAGCAAATTGCATGGGATGCCTATACCCTTGAAAGCTCCACAAAGATATGTCTCCTGATGAGGGAATCAGAGATCAGAAATCTCTGGGGACAGAGCTCCCAGCCTCTGCCATTCCTACCCTTTAATTATTGCATCATTTTTCAGAGGTAGGAAACTCAATGCACAATAAATAGACATCCAGGAGTTTACAGGGATCAGTAGGATGCTGACTTAACCAATGATCAAAACTTCAGAGTTCATCTCTCCCACCCATAGAAATGTTCAAGGAAAAGACAAAGGGGAGCATCACTCAGGCACTCTGGATCTTCTAAAATCTCCACAAGAAGCCTTGGTAAGACCCAACTATGTCATCATCAGCCTCACACAGCAAGTGGGACCCAAGCAAATTAATCATAGACGGATTAATATTTAAAACAACCCTGCCATCCACATTTCCAGCATTTCTCCAGACCACCGTATCTTTTCCTAAAAATGGTGAATGAAAATAGTACCACCATCACCACGTTCATTCTCCAGGGCATCTCAAACAATCCAGGTATGAAAGTCTTATTCTTTGTGGTATTCCTGATCATCTATCTGGTCAATGTTGTGGGAAACCTGGGCATGATCATCGTGATCACACTTGATTCTCACCTTCACAATCCTATGTACTTCTTCCTCTGGCACCTGTCCTTCTGTGACATCTGCTACTCATCTGCTATTGCCCCCAGAATGCTGTCTGACTTGTTATCTGAGAGCAGGACTATCTCCTTCCCTGAATGTACTGCCCAGTTCTACTTCAGTGCTGCCTTTGTGGATGCCGAGTGCTACATTTTAGCAGTGATGGCCTATGACCGCTATGTGGCCATCTGCAACCCATTGCTCTATTCCACTGCCATGTCCAAGTCCCTCTGCATCCGGCTCCTACTTGGGTCATACATTGCTGGCACAACTAGTGCCATAATACACACAACAGCCACCTTCAGCCTGCAGTTCTGCAGTTCCAACCTCATCAACCATTTCTTCTGTGATGTCCCTCCACTGCTGGCAATCGCTTGTTCTGACACCCACATTAATGAGATGTTGCTTTTTGCATTTGCTGGCTTTCTTGCGATGAGCTCCCTCTCCATCATCCTTCTCTCTTACATCTTCATTTTAGCAGCTGTCTTGAGAATGCCCTCAGGGAGACTCAAAGCCTTCTCCACCTGTGGGTCCCACTTCACAGGGGTCACTCTATTTTATGGGACTCAGATTTTCATGTATCTCCGGCCCACCTCTGTGTATGCCTTGGATCAAGACAAATGGGCTTCTGTGTTCTACACAGTAGTGATCCCCATGCTCAATCCTCTGATCTATAGCTTGAGGAACAAAGATGTTAAGGAAGCTTTCAGAAAACTCATTATCAAGAAGCTGAACTCTGTCTTAAACTAAAATGCAATATTAATACTGAATGGGTTTTTTGTGAACTGGTTCCATAGGAACTTGACTTGTAGATTTCAGAATGATTTCCTTTCCCTTATAGCTGATCATCAATTTCCTACTAGCTAGAGAACCAGAATATGAAGGAATTCAACCCCAGAGTTATTGTCTGACATTCATTGAGCAATGTCATTTGCAATTTCAAAATCATTTGTGCTGAATGAGGTTGACTGGAACTTCATGTGGACTCTGCAATTTAACAAGTGTGAGGGGTCACCTGAAAGCAGGCATTTCATCAGACCACCTCAGTGGGAGAGATGGGAAGTGTTGTGTTGGGGCATAAGGGAGATATCAGAAGGAAGTGTCCCTTTCTTTCTACAAGACAAGACTAAAAGAAAAAATTCCCCTTGGAGTACTGCACCATGAAAAGCACAGGAGCTCAAGGGTCCAAAAAGCATTACATTCAAATACAGCACCCCCTAGCATACATAACAGGAAGATTCCACCATCTTCTTTAAAAATGTGTCATCATGAAAACAGCTCTGATCTACAGCTTGAGGAACAAAGATGTTAAGGAAGCTTTCAGAAAACTCATCAACAATAAGCTAAGTCCTGTCCTAAACTGAAATGCTATGTTATTACTGAATGGTTTTTTTCCCTTTCACTTATAGCTAATTCTCAATTTCCTACTAGCTAGAGAATCAGAAATATGCAGAATGAGGTTGGCTGAAACTTCTGAAATGACTCAATAGTAAGCGGTTGGAAAATTACAGCCTATCAGGTTCATTTCAAATATATACCTTTACAAAAGGGCACAAGTCACAGCTAATACTACATGCAGTATTCATGCAGATACATCCTCACATCTGTAATAATAATGAGAAAACAGACCAGTTATCATCTACACTGCATCACTGTGGACATTTATTTACATGCAACATGCCACATGTGCAAAAACGCTTTTGTTAAGCAATTATGTCCTGAATGGCAACCTGTCGCACTATAAATTTTGCTGGATTCCAGTTTCCATCAGCCTCAACTGATATGGCCAAGGTCACAAATGATGGCAGTATCTAGAAGGACTACAGCAGTATCTAGAGGGCCACAGGTCCCCCAACCCCTGAATTATGTGACTTCTCTTTTGTAAATCCCTACCTCACATTGAAGAGTATTGCTGGATCAGAGCAGTTTCTTTCTGCCTTAGATTCCTTTTTGCAATAATAATGTAATCTACTCACATTTGGGGCAGGGTAATAAAAGCAATAACTATCAAATATATTGATTGGTTTGTGTCATCTGGTGTCTGAGGCTGCTTTTCTATATATGAGGAAATGGGACCTGTGGCCTTCCAGGTGTCATTTATTCCAGCTCCAATCAGCCCCAGTCAAGGCAAATGGTCAGAGATTATGGGAATTGTCATCCAACAACATCTAGAGGACGATAGGTTTCCCAGCTTTGCTTATACAGCCTTAACTGGAGTAGAGACCCATTGACCTCAGTAGGACTTACTTCTGAGATGATATGTATAGGATTGCACTGTAAAGCTTGTAAACTTTACTTGAATGATTCATATATTGTATTTCTGCTTTCTGCTTTCTCTCTCTCTGTGTGTGTGTGTAAATATTAACATGATACAGCATAATAGAGTTTCACAAATACAGTATAAATTATGAAGAATGTAATTGTTTCACTGGTTATTTATTAATCAATCAATCTATAAAATACTATTAACAAAGCAACAAAGCAACAACTATAAAATAATCATTACAATCAAAAAAATCATATTATATGATTAAAAAATCAATACATCATTTATAATCTATAAATCAATCTTAACAACATTAACAAAGTAGCAAGCAAAAACAACAACTCAGCACTGTTATGTTATCTGATGGACAGGCATAAACATGACAGAGATTGTGCTGATGGGGTATCTTATTTTCTGCATGCCACAGAAACTTTTTTTGTTGTTGTAAAACAACACAGCTTTTTCTCTGATAAATGAATTGTGCCTGAAAGTAGACCCATTGAAATAAATGGGCCTAAGTAACTCATTACTAGCTAAAGTCCATTGATGTCAATTGGTTTACTCTGTGTTTTAGTCATACCATCCTATAAAACCATTGGGAACAGTGTAAAGAAAAGGAACAAATTGTCCCATCCCAGTATTCTGTGGGTATGGCTTCTAGAAGAGACATGACCAGGGGTCATGGGCAGAATAAACATTCTGTGAAATTCTGGCAGTGGACAAAGCTGCATTATAACTTTTGAATAAATGTTTGGTTTTAAATAAATGAATGAATGTTGAATAAACATATAGCCATATATCTATTTAGTTTCCAATTCATATTCTTCTCCAGTATTTTGGGGTTTCAAACACAGTGGGGTTTCAAAAGAACAAGGAAATATAAGTAACAATATTGCCTCTGTAAGTTGGCCAGTGTCTGTTAGGATTCTTGCTCCACGTTTGCAGTCATGGGATTGTTGTTCTATCACATGACGGTGTATGTTTTTATTCCACAGTGTGGGAAGTGACGGGGACAGGATGTTTGTGTTACTGTGTTCTGTGAAGTGGGACTATTCTCCTTTGTTCTTTCTCTTTGCTGTCTAATGAGAAAGAGGAAGGAGCTAAGTCAGAATGCTCCAAGTGTATTATATGTAACTAAACATAGATTAGCCAAAATGCTGTGCTACTGAGTTCTGTTATACGAACTGCAAATACTCTACAGGATCCCTAAGTGTGCTGATACTTCTTGGTATCAGTCGCTGTGATGTTCAGGCTGGAGAAAGCTTTTGAAGCTCCCGAATGACCGACCTGGAGGGAGACAATGTGCCAGTTGGGCATGTGTCTCTGCCAGGGTCCTACACGTGAGTAGGATGATCCTAATAGTGTCACAATGATCATGTGTGTCCTGTTGTGGTTCCTGGCATGTGCTCTCCTCCTCCCCACCCCATGCCCAAGCACAGGACCACCTCATTCTGCCACTCCTTCAGAGAGCAATACAACAGAGTGATTTCAAAATGACAACAAAATACAAGCAACCAGAGTGTAGGAGGACTAGAGACAGGTGCGCAGTAGGAATCGACTAGTCATTGAGAGGAGTCAAAGTACTCTGATGCTGTTGAGGTTGTTCCAATTTAATAATCTGCCTTGGGTCTAGTTAAATGTAGTGGTTCCATGAGACCAATATGTCAACATTCTGCCCCCTCTTATTGTAGACAAATTCATTAAAGTCTAATTAGGACTCTGTAAGAAGATGAACACTTTCAAGAAACAATCCCAGTGAAAAATATCAGTCTGTCAAAATGGAGCAAGGTCCTGAACCCTGGCAAATCATAGAATCATAGAGTTGGAAGAGACCACAAGGGCCATCGAGTCCAACCCCCTGCCAAGCAGGAAACAGAAATGAGTAGCTCCATACTGAAACACCCTGGAGTTTGTAGCTTTAAAAATGTGTGGTGCTTGTATACACAAATAATGACCTGAGGAACATAAAGCCAACATTACTGCTTTATTATAACAAATTTTTGGATGAGATGCCACTCCTATCCAAAAATCTGTCGTCATGAAACAACTGAATTTCTGTTTTAAGATGCTAATTGGTAATATAACAACAACCATGATGATGTTATCAGATCTTTGATTTGAAATCCCCACCAGAATGCAATTTGTATGGTATGTTGTCAGTGATGCGAGGACTCTGCTCTCAAAAACTCAAAATCCTATTCGAAAATAACCCAGATTCCACACCAAGAGAGCCAAGATTCTGTAGCCTGTGTGAATTAAGTTAGAATATACATGTTTTGGTTTTAGTTTTGCTTTTTTGTATAACTTACTCTGGTTTTTCTAGTCATTTACAGTAGAAAGGAACTATGCACAATATCTGAGCTATTTCTTATCACTAATGGATCTTCTCCAAAGCGTTGTTCTGGCTTTTGCAATTTCACAAGTGTGAGGAGTTACCTGAAAGCAGGCATTCCATCAGACCGCCTCATTGGGAGAGATGGGAAGTGTTGTGTTGGGGTATCAGGAAAGCATGTCAGAAGGAAGCAGGCCTCTCAAAGAACAAATGTCCTTTATTACTATAAGGCAAGACTAAAAGAGGGGGGGCGCGGGGGGCGCTGTGGGTAAAAGCCTCAGCACCTAGGGCTTGCCGATCGAAAGGTCGGTGGTTCGAATCCCCGCGGCGGGGTGCGCTCCCATTGTTCGGTCCCAGCGCCTGCCAACCTAGCAGTTCGAAAGCACTCCCGGGTGCAAGTAGATAAATAGGGACCGCTTACTAGCGGGAAGGTAAATGGTGTTTCCGTGTGCGGCTCTGGCTTGCCAGAGCAGCGATGTCACGCTGGCCACGTGACCCGGAAGTGTCTCCGGACAGCGCTGGCCCCCGGCCTCTTGAGTGAGATGGGCGCACAACCCTAGAGTCTGTCAAGACTGGCCCGTACGGGCAGGGGTACCTTTACCTTTACCTTTAAGACTAAAAGAAAAACTCACCCTGGAGTACTGCCCCATAGAAGCTACAGGGGCTCAAGGGTCCAAAAAGCATTACATTCATACAGCACCCCCAGGCTTACATAGCAGGAAGCAGGGCTCACTTGCAGGTAGGAAGTATCTTGTTTAAATGATTGTATGTAAGCCACTCTGGTAACCATTTTGGCTGAAGAGCAGGGTATGGGTAACAACAACAACAACACAGGCTATACAGTGGGTGTTTTAAAGGTCAATCAATGCTATAACTTCATTCATTAGCTAAAAACACTGAAAGGTGGGGAAATGCTAGCTTCTTTAAAAAAACAAATGAGAATAGAGCCTGAACATTTTGCCTCGTATTTTTGGATCTAAAAATGTTTGTACAATTTCTTTTGAACAGGTTATACCTCAATTTCTACATTCCAGTAAAGAGTCCCATCCCACAAGTTTCAGTAATACCCATAAGGTGTCAACTCATCTTGCTTGTTACCCATACTCTGTGCAATCGTATGGAGACAACAGAAACCATGAGTCATTCCCTCCAGCTGCTTCCTTCTTGTAGTTGCTTGCTCTTTACCAAGTTTCTGTAGCACCACTTCAGTTTTCTGTGCAGCAAATGAAGCTATTATCCCCAGTACCAGGTGTTCACCTGTCATCTGTAATACTGTCTCCCTTCTCCTTCGGATTTAGTTTAAAGCACTCCTGATCAGGTTCAGAAGACTCTTAGCAAACATATTGTTGCCAACCACTGTGTGAAGTGCAACCCATCTCCTGCTAGAAGTCCTTCCTCAAGCATATAACGCCTGTGTTCAGAGATCTGAACTTGTTGCCAGTCTGTGACAGGGCCAGGTTCAAGGTGTTATTGTTAGTATTTAAACCCCTTAACAACCAGTCTACCTACGATATCGCCTTACCCTATGTGTGTACACAATTGACAGAATTGGCATGTTTATAAATCAACAAAATACCTGCACCACATCTGTAAGAACATATCATTTGGTGTGCCAGCACTGACACTTTAGAACTCCCTGATTTTTGATATCGGACAGGTGCCTTCGCTGTATTCCTTGCTGTACCTGTTAAAGGTATTCTTATTCAGATAAACCTACCCATATGTTTAGAAATTTTGCAGGAGTTTTAATTGTTTTAGTCTATTTTACTGCTGTTGTAACATTCTGCATATTTTAAATTACAGTTGCAAAACTTTTTAGTGATACAGTGGTACCTCAGGTTACAGACACTTCAGGGTACAAACCCTTCAGGTTACAGACTCCGCTAACCCAGAAATAGTACCTCGGGTTAAGAATTTTGCTTGAGGATGAGAACAGAAATCGTGCTCAAGCGGCGTGGCGGCATCAGGAGGCCCTTATTAGCTAAAGTGGTACCTCAGGTTAAGAACAGTTTCAGGTTAAGAACGGACCTCCAGAATGAATTAAGTTCTTAACCTGAGGTACCACTGTACTGCTTTTCAACAAGTGTATAATCAAGAAGTTCATATATCTTTTCTTCTCTTCTTCAAAGAGGATATTCCCTGAGACTTGTAGACTTCACTGGGCAGATGCTGTCAATTACTCCACTCTTTCAGAGGAAGTGGCCATTGAAGATATCATGCAAGAGAGGAATCCTGGATATATTTCCACAGTAGTCCAGCTTCTGACCCATTGCAATATTTTCTTTCTTTCTTTCTTTCTTTCTTTCTTTCTTTCTTCTTTCTTCTTTCTTCTTTCTTTTCTTACTCCCTCTCTCTCTTACTTTTTTATCTTCCAGTTAAACATCAGAGACACAGCTGCAACCATCCAGCAGTCTGTACCAAAAGTCCTATATCAATTATAAGCTTTAACATTGCCAGACAACTTACTACTTCTCCATCACACGTCTCAAAGCACTCTTCACTTCCTTGTTCCTCAAGCTGTAGATGAGGGGGTTTAGCATGGGGATTACCACCGCATACAACAAAGAGGCCACTTTGCCTCCATTTCTTGATGTATTAGGTTGGAGATACATAAAGATAAAGCTTCCATAAAGGATAATAACAGCCATCAGGTGGGAAGAGCAGGTGGAGAAGGCTTTATGCCTGCCCTCAACTGAGCGGATTCTCAAAATAGTGGCAACAATGTAAGAGTAAGAGATAAGGACTGTCAAATGGGTGCTTATCAGGTTAAAGCTAGCAAATGAAAACATGACAAAGATATTGAGGCTGGTATCAGAACAGGAAAGTTGAAAGAGTGGGGGACCTTCACAGTAAAAATGATCAATGACATTAGGACCACAAAATGATAAACGAGTCATGCAACCTGTGTGTATCACAGCATTGACAGTTCCAGCAATGTATGAACCAGCCACCAGAAAAGCACAAACTTTCTGAGACATGGTGATTGTGTAGGTGAGTGGGTTGCAGATGGCCATGTAGCGGTCATATGCCATAGCAGCCAGGAGGTAACACTCAGTGGTGGCAAAAGTTACATAAAAATAGAACTGAACTATACACTCATTGAAAGTAATCACTTTCTTTTCCCTTAGGAGGTCTTTCAGCAGCCTGGGACTGATGGTAGTTGAGTAGCAAATGTCTAAGAAGGACAAATTACTAAGGAAGAAATACATGGGGGTGTGAAATCGAGCATCAGCCCTGATTAACATAAGCATCCCAAGATTCCCCACAATTGTGATGAGATAATTGACTAGAAACAATGCAAACAAGATGGCAGCCAACTCTGGACTGTCAGTGAATCCCGTGAACACAAACTCCTTCACTCTACTGCTGTTCCTGTCAGGCATTTTTCCCCCCTGATGGAATCAAAGAGAAACAAAATGGTGGTGGGTGAGGAGTGGGAAAATTTGGAAATCATTCACCATCAGAAATGAGGTAATCTGTCTTCACCGCTATATGTGCTTTTTTAAATAGAGAAATTGAGGTTTAAACTCCTGAATTATGGCTGGAATATAAAATTTAAAGGATCACCATTGGTGGAGAAGACCTTTAACATATGAGGATGGTGTTTCCATATCTCCTCCTTCAGAATTTAAAGCAGTGGCACACTATTACCTTGAAATAAGGCAGTATACATAGCTTTACACAGCATAAAGAGAGGGTGATGTAGTAGGGTGGCCATATGTCCAGAACTTCCCGGACATATACGGAATACTGCAGTCGTAAGCAGTGTCCAGCTATAAATCGACAAAAATGTATGGGACAATCCAGACACATGGCAATCCATGTTGGCAATGTCATTTTGGGGTGATTCCAATAAAAAAGCTAAACAGCTTTAGGCAAAACTAAAAAAGATAAACGACTTTGGCAAAAAACCCAAAAACCTTTGTGTCCAGATTTTCACTTTTTGAAATACGGCCACCATATTATATAGGGAGGGCAGAGGGGGACTGAGCCCACATTCCGACATGTGAAGATTCCCCAGAAACACCTCTGTCTGCGGCCAACTTGCTGGTATTGAACACTAAGTGATTATTATCAGCAGTGAACTAGGCCTGTCTACAAAGGGTGACCACTATATGTGCACATCTCATTCTGTTAAAGAAAACACATGGAAAACATATGCTCTTAAATTATACTGCATTTTGCAGTTTAATTCTGAGAATGTTTCAGCGGAGCCCTTTCACAAACATGCATGCGGAAACATTGAAATCTCCTTGCTTGCAGTACTTACGACACCATCTTCCTGTAATGTTTGTGTATGTGTGTGCGCTTTGCAATAGTTACATGCATTTAAGAGAAAAATAGTTAATTAATTCTATTCAAAGTGTCCAAACACAAAATATTGGCACTATTATTTCATATCCTCCAACATTTCTATGATGAAAATAGGGACGTTCCATTCCATAATGATGATTTTACTATTTATACCCCACGCATCTTACTGGGTCGCCCTAGCTACTCTGGGCAGCTTCCAACATATATAAAAACATAATAAAACATTAAACATTTTTTTTAAAAAAACTTCCCTGTACAGGATTGTCTTCAGGCGGCATACTCCATACCCTCCAACATTTATCCAATGAAAATAAAGACATCCTTAGGGAAAGTGGGACATTCTGGGATCAAACCAGAAACTGGGATGACTTATCTAAATCAGGGACGTCCCTGGAAAATAGGGACACTCGGAGTGTCTGTTATTTGCTAACAGCAATCATAAGTTAAATGTGCAGTTTCATTTTTTTCAAGAGAAGGGATTCAATTAGAACTTCTTTTTAACCCACTGTAGATATGAGCCTATCTCACATGTTTTGACCTTTAGAACTGTAATCTCCAGGTTGAAATTCCTGAATCAGGCCATATTTAAAGCAGTCAATAGCCTTTTGATGAACTTCACAATCTTGGGCTCCAAGACTCCTCAGATCTTTGGCTCCTCGCATCATTTAGGCTGCACTCTCTTCTCTGCCCTCCTATCAGACCAGACAGGCTCTGCCCACCAGCTCCTTTCATCTCCCTCAATAAGGGGTGTCTGCCTTCTTTGACCCTCTCTTTTTCCATGACTTACTATAGTGCTTATAAGCCATCAGGAGGAGTCTGGAGGCTTGGAAATTCTTATCCTCACCTTTACCCACCTGTAACCTATCCTGGTCAGCATGGTTAGGAGCAATGGGCTGGTCTAGCAGCTTCTATCCTACCATCAGGAAGTTACCTGGGATATCATTCTTTCCTTTCCTTGTGTCCTCCAGTGGAAGCAGCTACTGGATCATTTGCTCTTTATTAGATCCAAGAGTGGAATCTGTATTCCTCCAAGGTCCTCTAAGATGCAAACAACTGTTTGATAGGCAAGCATACTCTTGACTAAGATTGCTACAAATATTAGTGAAAGGCCTGCAGTTGCTGCATTGATTGAAAAAGTTCAGCATGTGCAACATAACATAGACCATAAAACTCTACAGTAGGGGTAGTCAACCTTTTTATACCTACCACCCACTAATGCATCTTTCTTGATGGTAACATTTCCTTACAGCTCACCAGTGCTCGATGGAAGGAGGATTCAGCTTGTGCAGTACAATCCCCTACCACCCACCTAGAATCCTGAAACGCCCACTAGTGGGTGGTAGGAACCAGGTTGACAACCCCTGCTCTACAGCATCAAATAGTTAATGGTCTCTTGTTTACTGCTCTAAGGTTGTTGACTTCCAGTTTAATAATCTGCCTTGCATCAAAGTTAAATGCAGTGGTACCATGAGACCAACATGCCAACAATATTCCCACCCCCCTTGTGTACCAACTCCTTATGGGTTAATTAGTGCTCTGTAAGAAGAGGAAAGCTTTCAAGCCACTGTTCCTGTAAAAATGGCAGACCTTTCAAAATGGAGCAAGGCCCTCAACTCAGGCAATTGTGTAACTCCATACACACAATGAACATCCTGGAGTTCATAGGCTTCTGAATGTGTGGCGCTTGTTACATGCATGTGTATACAAATGCACACCTGAGATACATGAAGCCAAAGTCACTGCTTTCATGTGACAATTTTTTTAATAAGATTCCACCAACTTATTAAAAAATGTGTCATCATGAAAACAGCTGGTTTGCTGTTTTATAACACTATTTGCCATTATCGGGTTTTATCCAATTTATATACAGAGTAGACCCATTGAAATTTATCAGCTATGTTAGTCATATCCGTTGATATTCTGAGTAGGATTAGTGCTCCTTGATTTTTATTGTTGTGTTGTAGTTTAATGAATTGTTTGTGGGCTGCCTGGGTACCTTTGGGTTGAAGGGTGGATTATAAATACAACAACAACAACAATAAGGAGAAGCATGATGATGTTATCAGATCTTTTTAATGGAAATCTCCACTAGAAAGCAATCTGCATGGTACATTGTCAGTGTTGTTAGGACTCTGCTCTCAAAAAAACAAAATATTATACTAAGTAACCCAAGAGAACCAGGGTTCTGTGGCCTCCTCCAAAACTTCCCTGCAGCTTCAACAGTTTCACAAGTATGAGGCACCAACTAGGCTACCACTGACTTCTGCTCTGTACTCTGGGCAGCCCAACCGGAAGTAAACACAAGTATATGGAGGTCACCAGATGGGCAAAAGCTGCTCAACTCTAACTTTCCCTTCCTCCAGCAAAACGATTTTAACAACAATGGGTATAATGATGGACTTTATCTGATTGGTATTAGGAGAGTGCATTTTTTTATGTTTACATACCCAGTGGGGTAGGAATCACCTTGTTAATGTATGAAAGAAGACCTAAATTAGAAAGCTCATGAATTCCAGTCATTGTAGCTACCTGTTGTTCTTAAGTTGGCACACAGTATACCATCTCCAATCCCAGCTACAATAAAATTTTAAAAACCAGTTTGTTTGTTTTCTGTGGAGCATCAACTACTTCTCCAACAAAGAAGACAAGAAGAAAGGCTTAATAAAAACAAAACAAGAAGTTCCTTCTCTAGAGTCTAGACAATGGGTGCTAAAAGGTGAAGCAATGCTATAACCTCATTCCTTGGCTACTGAAAGGTGGCAGCAAGACAAAAGAAATGAGAGTAGTGTCTAGAAACTGGGACATTGCAGACTAATGCTCATCTGCAACTGCTGCTTTTGCAACCCTTCCCCATGGAATCCCATGTCTTTTATACAGCATCCACTAGAACACCCTGACTCTGTAATCACAACATTACAAAACCCTCAGCAGTATGGACTGATGTAATACTAATAGCAGACTGTGTGGCCTTCATCAATCCATGCTCAATCAGCCTCAATGTGACTAGTTAAAACATTATTTAAGTGCCTTGTTGAATCAGTTGAAGGCTCATCTAGCTCACCATCTTGTCACCAACATGAGCCAGTCAGAAGCTTCTGCATGCAGGGAGTTTTGGTGCTGACCATCTTCATGTTGCTTGTCCCAGATATATGCTTCTTTTATCCAAAGAGGTTTCCATTAGCAATTCTGACTAGAAGCCATTGAGGTATCTATCCAATATAAATATGCCTAATAAGATAATTCTCCATGAAATTTGTCCAAAGTAAGGACTATAATATGAGCTTACCTTACAGGGGTTTGGTAAGATGCCAGAGAGAATGTATGTAAAGTGCTTCAAACATTTAGTTATTTGCTTTTATTTGATCAGAATATGTATCTATATACATAGCTTTTCAACATCTGGACTCAAAGTAGTTCATACAGTAAAGCTGAGCAACAACTTGAAACACCATAAAGTATATTTCACTTCTATCTTCTGCTCTCTTAGTAAAAAAGGATATTCATTGAGTCTTCAAGGCTTCACTGGGAAGTTGCTATCAACTTCTTTTGGTTCTCTAAGAGAGGCAGCTATTGGAGAAGTCCTATTGGAAAATAGTCCTTGAAATATTTCCACAAGGCCCAGTTTCTGCCACAAAATTACTTATTCTTTTTAAATATTCCAGTCAAATATCAACCAAATCCCAAATAAACAGCTGCTATCCTCCAGCAGTCTTCACAGAGCATTCCATAGCAACACTAAACCTTAACATTGTCAGGCAATACGCTTCTCCATCACCCGCCTCAAAGCACTCTTGACTTCCTTGTTCCTCAAGCTGTAAATGAGAGGGTTTAGCATGGGAATTACCACCGCATACAACAAAGAGGTCACTTTGCCTCCATTTGTTGAATTAGGTTGGAGGTAGATAAAGATCAAGCTTCCATAAAGGATGATGACAGCCAGCAGGTGAGAGGAGCAGGTGGAGAAGGCTTTGTGCCTGCCCTCAGCTGAGCGAATTCTCAAAATAGTGACAAAGATGTAAGTGTAAGAGATAACAACGGTGAAATGGGTGCTTATCAGGTTAAAGCCAGAAAAAGCAAACATCACATACAAATTGATGCTGGTATCAGAACATGAAAGTTGAAAGAGTGGAGGACCTTCACAAAAAAAATGATCAATGACATTAGGACCACAAAAGGATAAATGAGTCAAACATCCTGTGTGTATCATAGAATTGACTGTTCCAGCAATATATGAACCAGCCACCAGAGAAACACAAACTTTCTGAGACATGGTGATTGTGTAGGTGAGTGGGTTGCAGATGGCCATGTACCGATCATATGCCATAGCAGCCAAGAGGTAACACTCAGTGGTGGCAAAAGTTATATAGAAATAGAATTGAACTAGACATTCATTGAAAGTAATCACTTTCTTTTCCCTTAAAAGGTCCATCAGCAGCCTTGGACTGATGGTGGTTGAATAGCAAATATCTAAGAAGGACAAATTACTAAGGAAGAAATACATGGGGGTGTGAAGTCGAGCATCAACCCTGATTAACATAAGAATCCCAAAATTCCCCACAATTGTGATGAGATAATTGACTAGAAACAATGCAAACAAGATGGCAGCCAACTCTGGACTGTCAGTGAATCCCAAGAAGACAAACTCCTTCACTCTACTGCTGTTCATGTCAGGCATTTCCCCCCCTGATGGAATCAAAGAGAAACAAAATGGGAAAACTGCTTAGTAGTTTTCTGTCTGAAATGAGGTAAGAAATCTCCACAGTTATATGGGTTTTTAATCCCTAGAAGACGGCAGTATTGTCATTAAAGGATGGTCATTGGTGGAGAACAGAACTTCATGTAGATGAGTACTGTAGAATTTCCATCTCTCCAGCTTCAGAAATAAAACAGAATCACTACATTACTTGACATAGTGTTGCAATAAATAGCCTTACACAACATAAAAGCTTGTAACTTTAGGAAGGGCAAAGTGGGACTCAGCCACAACCACACCCTAACCCACGTGTAGCCAACTTGGCTGATGACTGATCAATCTACTTCTGAGCAAAAGGTTGCTCTAGCAGCTTCTACCCCGCCACCAGGAAATTACCTGGGATATCATTATTTTCTTTCTCCAGTGGAAGTTTCTACTGGTGCAACTGCTCCAATTTAGGTTCAAGAGTGGACTGTATTCCTCCAAGAACCTATAGAATGCATCTTACACTGTTTGATAAGGAAATATCCTCTTAGCTTGAATTGCTACAGACAAAGTGGAAGACCTGAAGTTGCTGCATTGACAGAAAAAGTTCAGCATGTACAGCATGACATAGTCCATAAAGCTCAACATCATCCGATACAAAATGGTCTAAGATGGTTGACTTCCAGTGTAATAATTTGCATTGGGTCTAGTTATATACGAAGGTGCCATGAGACCAAGATGCCAACAAAAACTGTTTCGTCTTTTTGTAAACAACCCCCTTAAGGGCTAATTAGGACTCAGTAAGAAGAGGAAAACTTTCAAGGTCTTGCACCTGGTAAAAATATCAGGCCTGTCAAAATGGAGCAAGGCACTCAAGTGAGGTGCCTGAGTAGCTCCATACATGCTATAGATACTATGGAGTTTATAACTTTCTGAATGAGTGGTGCTTCTTCCCATGGCACCTGTCCTTCTGCGATACCTGTTGCTCATCTACTATTACTCCCAGAATGCCATGTGTCTTATTATCTGAGAACAGGACCAACTCCTTCCCTTGGGGCACAATCCAGTACTTTGCTGCCCTCTCCATCATTCTCGTCTCTTACATCTTATCTGTCCTTAGAGTGAACCCATGGAGTTCAGGCTTCGGGAGAGCAGCTTCCTCCTCCCTTTTTCTGTGGATAAGCCAAACAAAGAAAAAATAGTCTCGTATCATTCAAAGAGATTTTAAGGAACCCAGCTCAAGAACAATGTGTCCATCTCAGAGGAAAGGTGCTCCCAATTAAGGTTTCTACCCACTTCCCCCATAGTCACTTCCGCTGCTTGCAACCACCGTGCCTTTTGTGCAGCTTTTGTGCAGCTACCTTATTTAATCTCCTGGACAACTGGACACTTTCCAGCAAACCAGAGTCTGTTAACTCTCTCTCTCTCTCCCTCCCAGTTCTTCTTTTTCTAGCTGTCACCCCAAGTTCCTCCCAACCTTTGTCTTCTGAACTCTGTGAACCCTCTGTGAACCACTGTTCCAAATCTATGCTGTCCCACTGCTCCTGGGAAGATTCAGGATCCTGATCCAAGACCGGGGGGCTCCCACCATTCCTCATCTGTGCAGCCCTCCTCAGCACGGACCCTGACATGAAGCCTTCTTCTGTGTATGTCTTTGAGCAAGACAAATAGGTGTCTGCGTTCTAAACTCTAGTGCTCTTCATGCTCTTCATGCAGTCTTCTGATCTGCAGCCTGAGGAACAAAGGCATTACAAAAGCTTTCAGAAAACACATGAACAAGGAGCAGAATTCCATCTTAAACTGAGATCCAGTGTTACTACTGATTCTGTTTTTGTGAGCTCAGTTATTAAAATGAGACTAATTCTACAGTTTTCCAAATGATTTCCTTTCACTTGTAACTGAATAAGAAAACAAGAGACTTTGGTTTTGTATGACATTCAGTGAGCAATTTGGTGCAAATTAAAACCAACTAAAATGTTGGCTAGTTTATCAAAACTCAAGTCCAAGGTACAATGTAAATCTACATGGTAGCAGGCAATTTTAAAAGGGTGTTGTTGCCAGTAAATAAAATAAGCAAGTAAAATCTATTTATCTTTTTTCAGTAGCATTGCTAAGATTGTGTAAACAGAACTCCCTCACAGGGATAACTGCAACAGAAAACTACATTAGGTTTATTGTGTCGTAGAAAAAAAACATGATTTCTGGTATTAACAATGTCTTTGATTCCCAATTTAATAATCTGTCCTGGGCCTTGTTAAATGCACTGGTGCCATGAGAACAACATGCCAAAAACTGTTTCCCCCTCTTATTGTAAATAAACTCCTTAAGGGCTAATAAGGACTCTGTAAGGATCTGAAAGCTTTCAAGGACTGGTATACAGTGTTGTATTCATCTAACATATATCAAGAGTAGACCCACTGAAATATATAGGCCTAGATTCGTAATGTCCATTGATATCCATGGGTTTACTCCAAGTAGGACATACACTGGATGCAATCTACACCTTTTCTTTAGATCATATTTTCATTAATGGTTTATGTACAGCCATGCATACTTTTGGGTTTAATTAAATGAAGACTCATTCACCCCAGCATTCTGTCTCCCACTTAGAGGTGTCAAGTTCCAAGGGAGAATGGGGGCAGACCATCAGGTCATTGGGAGGATCAGGAGCTGAAGCTGAACATAGCAGCAGCAGACCTTCAATGACCAGTGGCCATTCCTCCTCCTCTTGCCACCACAGCTGCCTGGGAGCTGCTTCCCTGCTCCTTCTCCTCCACAGCAGTAGAAGGAAAAGGTGCCAATCACTGATATCATGTCCCACTCGGCTCTGCACTTGGCCTCCTGCACCCCCTTTGAATATTGGGGACCTGGCCCCCTCCCTAAAAATATTGGGGGGGAGGGCTGAGCCTCTGGGAGATGCCCTCCCACATGAGCCAGCCTGCTGCTTCTGTTAACAGGGAATGATAGTGTTGCCCATATTCCTGTTTCTTGTCCTTGATGTATACTGCTTCTGAACAAAGAGGATTTATTGAGCTATCCTGGCTAAAAGTAATTAGGGTTTCTATCCTCTATTCATGACCTGACTTTACCCAGTGTTTACATGCCCTCCATGGCTTTACCCAATGTTAGGAGAATAACACCACATTACTTTACATGATTGTTCCACAATACCAGAGAGAATGCAAGTGAAGGACTGTGAATATTTATTTCCATTTATTTAGAATCAGTATATACTGCTTTTCAATGACAAATGTACAGTACTTAACGGAATTTATGCTTTAAAAGTGGAAAACAAATTAACACATCCTAAAACATATTACTCCACTATTATCTTTTCCCTTACTCAAGGAGGATATTCCTTGAGACTTGCAGGCTCTACTGGATAGATGTTTTTGCCTCTTTAATCAGACCAGATGGCATATTGGAAAGATGCCCAGGCATTTTTTCTGCAAAGGAGCCCAGTTTCTGACCCACTGTAATCCTTCCTTCCCTTTCCCTTTTGCTTTCCAGGTTTCAGTCAAACTTCAACCAGATGCCAGATACATAACTGCAATCATGCAGCAGTCAATATTTATATAAAGTTTACTGTACAAATAGTTAATATTGTTAGCGAACATACTTCTCCACTACCCGTTTCAAAGCACTCTTCACCTCCTTGTTCCTCAAGCTGTAGATGAGGGGGTTTAGCATGGGTATCACCACCGCATACAACAAAGAGGCCACTTTCTTTCCTTTGGTTGATGAACTAGGTTGGAGGTACATAAAGAAAAAGCTTCCATAAAGGATGATGACAGCCATCAGGTGAGAGGAGCAGGTGGAGAAGGCTTTTTGCCGACTCTCAGCTGAACGGATTCTCAGAATAGTGACAACAATATAAGAGTAAGAGATAAGGACTGTCAAATGAGTGACCACCAGGTTAAAGCCCACAAATGCAAACATCGCATACAAATTTACACTTGTATCAGAACAGGAAAGTTCAAAAACCGGGGGACCTTCACAAAAAAAATGATCAATGACATTAGGGCCACAGAACGATAAACGAGTTATACAACCTGTGTGTATCATAGCATTGACAGATCCAGCAATGTATGAACCAGCCACCAGGCAAACACAGACTTTCTGAGACATGGTGATTGTGTAGATGAGCGGGTTGCAGATGGCCATGTACCGATCATATGCCATAGCAGCCAGGAGGTAACACTCAGTGGTGGCAAAAGTTACATAGAAATAGAATTGAACTAGACACTCAGTATAAGTAATCACTTTCTTTTCCCTTAAAAGGTCTATCAGCAGCCTGGGACTGATGGTGGTTGAATAGCAAAGGTCTAAGAAGGACAAACTACTAAGGAAGAAATACATAGGGGTGTGAAGGCCAGCATCGGCCCTAATTAACAAAAGCATCCCGAGATTCCCCACAATTGTAATGACATAGTTCACAAGAAACAATGCAAACATGGTGGCAGCCAACTCTGGACGATCAGTGAATCCCATGAACACAAACACCTTCACTCTACTGCTGTTCCTGTCAGCCATCTCCCCCCCCCCCCGACAGAATCGAGGAAAACAAATGAGGATGAGTGAGGAATGGGACAATTCTTATTAGTTTGCTATCAGAAATAAGGGAATCAGTCTTTTCAACTATATGTATTTTCTTACAAATAAATAAAAGACAGACAGAGAGATTTTAACCCCTGAAAGATGTCAGGACTATGAGATTTAATGCAAACAAGATTGCAGCAAACTCTGGATGATCATTGAATCCCAAGAGCACAAACACCTTCCCTCTGCTGCTGCTCCTGTTGGCCATCTTTTTCCCCCTGATGGAATCAAAGAAAAACAAAATAGGAAAACTGCTTAGTAGTTTCTATCTGAAATGAGGTGAGCAACCTTCACAGTTATATGGGTTTTTAAAAAGAGAGAGGTTTTAATCCCTAGAAGATGGCAGTATTGTCATTAAAGGATGGTCATTGGTGGAGAACAGAACTTCATGTAGATGAGTAGTGTAGAAGTTACATCTCTCCAGCTTCAGAAGATAAGGGGCCAACTGCTTAGCTTGGCGGAGATGAAAAAATGCCGCCTTTGTTATAGCTGTAATCTGCGCCTCCATAGAGAGGGAGGTATCGAAGATTACACCCAAACTCTTAACGGACGGTGCTGGCACTAATTGCACCCCCGCAAGAGATGGGAGTTGCCCCCCCCCAATCCCATATCGTCCCGTCCCAGCCAGAGGACCTCTGTCTTTGAAGGATTTAACTTCAACCGGCTTCCACGTAACCATCCAGCCACAGCTTCCAAACATCTGGTCAGTGTGTCTGGGGCCGAGTCAGGATGGCCATCCATCAACAGATAGAGTTGGGTGTCATCGGCATACTGATGGCAATACTGATATAAAAGTATTTAAGTCATTTAAGTCATCGGCATACTGATATAAAAGCTTGTAACTTTAGGAAGGGCAAAGTGGGCCTCAGCCACACCCACACCCTAACCCACGTGTAGCCAACTTGGCTGATGACTGATCAACCTGCTTCTGAGCGAAAGGTTGCTCTAGCAGCTTCTACCCCGCCACCAGGAAATTACCTGGGATATCATTATTTTCTTTCTCCAGTGGAAGTTTCTACTGGTGCAACTGCTCCACTTAGGTTCAAGAGTGGACTCTGTATTCCTCCAAGAACCTATAAAATGCATCTTACACTGTTTGATAAGGAGCTTGAATTGCTACAAAGTGGAAGACCTGAAGTTGCTGCACTGACAGAAAACGTTCAGCATGTAAAGCATGACATAGTCCATACAGCTCAACATCATCCAATACAAAATGGTCTAAGATGGCTGACTTCCAGTGTAATAATTTGCATTGGGTCTAGTTATATACGATGGTGCCATGAGACCAAGATGCCAACAACAACTGTTTCCCCTTCAGGTAAACAACCCCCTTAAGGGCTAATTAGGATTAGGCAAGAAGAGGAAAATTCTCAAGGTCTTGCATCTGGGAAAAGATATCAGGCCTGTCAAATTGGATCAAGGCACTCAAGTGAGGTGCCTGACCTCCCTGCCAATTTGGATACAATAACAGAACTGGAGGCCCCTCGACTGTCCTCAGGTCCAGTATTGGGCCACTTTGGCCAGATATCCCCAGCCGATGTAGACAGACTCCTCTGAGCTGGAAAGCCCACCATCTACCCTCTGGACCGTCCTGGATGATTAGAGCATGTCCAGACAAGGTGTGGGGCCCCCTCAGTGAGATCATCAATTTGTCCCTTGGCACCGGGACATTCCCAAGGGAATTGAAGGAGGCAGTGGTGCACCCGCTCTTAAAGAAAACATCATTAGATCCTTTAGATCTATCCAATTACCACCCAGTTTTGAATCTTTTGTTCCTGGGTAAGGTGATTGAGATTGTGGGTGCTGAACAGCTTGGTGGGTTTCTGGATGAAACATCGGCTCTGGATCCATTCCAATCCAGCTTCCAGTTTGGACTGCCTCTCCTGGTATGTCCCACGGAGGACCTTACGGTCTTCAAACAAAAACATCTTGGAGGTCCCAGGCCATAGGGAGGTTAGGCTGGCCTCAACCAGAGCCAGGGCTTTTTCGGCTGTGGCCCCGATCTGGTGCAAATTAAAGCCCACTAAAATGTTGTCTACTTTATCAAAACTAGAGTACAAGTTACCATTTAAATCTACATGGTAGCAGGCAATTTTAAAAGTGTGTCGTTGCAAGTAAATAAAATAAAGCAAGTAAAATCCATTTATCTTTTTTCAGTAGCATTACTAAGATTGTGTAAAACTCCCTCACAGGAAGGAAGGAAGAATGGCCTATCACTGAAGGCAGTTGATTCAGCAACTATTGCCACTACCTAATCAATAGCCATTCTTCACTCCCCTTTCCCAGGGGGCTATCTGATAATAATAATAATAATAATAATAATAATAATAATAATAATAATAATAATAATAATTTATATCCCACCCTCCCCAGCCGAAGCTGGGCTCAAAGCGGCTAACATCAAATGTATAATACATTAACATAAAATCAGACAATCGATTAAATCAGATCCTCAAATCAGATCAGGATCAGATTAAAATTGGATGGCAACCCACAGATTAGGGTTGGGGACCTTAAATGCTCACCAGACCCAACTGTTTCTGCTGAACTTATATGGGCCTGTGAGAAAAATTGGGAGGCCACTTTCATGCAAGTTCTTATGAAAGGGGAGAGGGAGTCAGACTGAACCCCGACCAAAGGCCTGGCAGAACAGCTCCGTCTTGCAGGCCCTGCGGAAAGATGTCAAGTCCCGCAGGGCCCTAGTCTCTTGTGACAGAGCATTCCACCAGATTGGAGCCACAGCCGAAAAATCCCTGGCTCTAGTTGAGGCCAGCCTAACCTCTCTGTGGCCTGGGACCTTCAAGATGTTTGTATTTGAAGACCGTAAGTTCCTCTGTGGGACATACCAGGAGAGGTGGTCCTGTAGGTACGAGGGTCATAGGTCATATAGGGCTTTAAAGGTTAAAACCAGCACCTTAAACCTGATCCTGTACCCCACCAGGAGCCAGTGCAGCTGGTATAGTACCGGATGAATGTGATCTCGCAGCGAGGACCCCGTAAGGAGTCTCGCTGCAGCATTCTGCACCTGCTGGAGTTTCTGGGTCAGTCTCAAGGGCAGCCCCACGTAGAGCAAGTTACAATAATCCAGTCTGGAGGTGACCGTAACGTGGATCACAGTGGCTAGGTCAGGGCGAGAGAGGTAAGGGGCCAACTGCTTAGCTTGAGTTGGGTGTCATCAGCATACTGATGGCAGCCCAGCCCAAAACTCTGGACAAGCTGGGCGAGGGGGTGCATAAAGATGTTGAAAAGCATTGGGGAGAGTATTGCACCCTGAGGCACTCCACACACCAAGGAGTGGCGCGATGACAGTCCCCCCCCCCCCAGCGCCACCCTCTGTCCCCGACCGGCAAGGCGGTGGTCCAGGAGTTTGTGATCGACTATGTCGAAGGCTGCTGGCAGATCTAGAAGAATCAGCAGCCCCAACCCGCCTTGATCCAGCTGCCTACGGAGATCATCTGTTAGGGCGACCAGAGCCATCTCGGTCCCATGACCAGCACGGAAGCCGGACTGGAATGGATCCAGGGCCGATGTTTCATTCAGAAACCCATCAAGCTGTTCAGCAACCACTCTCTCAATCACCTTACCCAGGAATGGAAGATTTGAAACCGGGCGGTAATTGGATAGATCTAAAGGATCTAATGATGTTTTCTTTAAGAGCGGGCGCAGCACTGCCTCCTTCAATTCCCCTGGGAATGTCCCTATTTCAGTGGCTAGTGCTGTAACTAAGAGGAACTAACCACAAATATCCATCTAGAGCCTGTTAGCAAAGAAAACCTATTTCATGAGCTAGAGGACGCTTCAGCTGATGAAGCATCTTGACCCCACACAGGTGACAAAATGTCAGAGTGAGTTAAGCAGATGTGCTAGTTCAGGAGCACAGTTTTCTTTTCCCCTACCATTGCATGAGGTCAAACAGGTTTTGGGGGGTTGAAATAATGAAAAACCTGTTTATCAAAATCCAGGAGCTTACAGTATGGGCAGCAAGGTCCCCTTCATAAAACCTTCAATGCTGAAAATAACTGTAACAACAGATAACAACATAGGGTTTATTGTGTCATAGGAGAAAAAAGATTTCTGGTATTATCAATGTTTTTGACACCCAATTTAATAATCCATCCTGGGCCTTGTTAAATGCACTGGTGCCATGAGAACAACATGCCAAAAACTCTTTCCCCTTCTTATTGTAAAAAAAACCAAACAACTCCTTAAGGACTAATTAGGACTCTGTAAGGAGATGAAAACTTTCAAGCATTGGTAATATGGGGTTGGTATCCATCCAACATATACCAAGAGTACACCCACTGAAATATATAGGCCTAGATCCTTAATGTCCATTGATATCCATGGGCTTACTCCAAGTAGGAGAGACACTGGATGCAATCCATGCCTTTCATATCATACTCTTGATCATATTTTCATGAATTGTTTGTTTGCTGTCATGCATACTTTTAGGTGGAATTAGATGAAGGCTCATTCACCCCAGCATTCTGTCTCCCACATAGAGGTGCCAGCTTCCAAGGGAGAATGGGGGCCAACATTGTGCGCATAACCTCAGCACTTTGGAAAGAATCAGGAGGTGAAGCTGAAAGCAGCAGCAACTTGCCTTCAATGGCCAGTGGCCATTCCTCCTCCTCTTGCTACCAGAACTGCCTGGGAGCTGCTTCCCTGCTCCTTCTTCTCCACAGCAGTAGAAGGAAAAGGAGCCAGCCACTGAAGTCATGCCATGCTCGGCTCTGCACTTGGCCTCCTGTACCTCCTTTCCCCCCCCCCAAAAAAAAAATTATTAGTTTTCCAATTTTATAATAAACACAAAAGAAAAACAGACATTGGCTACATTGGCTCCCAGTACATTTCCAAGCACAATTCAAAGTGTTGGTGCTGACCTTTAAAGCCCTAAACGGCCTTGGTCCAGTATACCTGAAGGAGCGTCTCCACCCACATTGTTCTACCCGGACACTGAGGTGCAGCTTCAAGGGCCTTCTGGCGGTTCCCTCACTGCGAGAAGCCAAGTTACAGGGAACCAGGCAGAGGGCCTTCTCGGTAGTGGTGCCCTCCCTGTGGAACGCCCTCCCACCAGATGTCAAAGAGAACAACAACTACCAGACTTTTAGAAGACATCTGAAGGCAGCCCTGTTTAGGGAAGCTTTTAATGTTTGATGTATCACAGTATTTTGATATTCTTTTGGAAGCCGCCCAGAGTGGTTGTGGAGGCCCAGCCAGATGGGTGGGGTATAAATAATAAATTATTATTATTATTATTATTATTATTATTATTATTATTATTACATACAAAACATTTAACTTAACTGTTAAAATCCCAATTTAAATAACATTGTTGGGTGACCTTCCTGACAGAACTTCCTGACAGTAAGAGCTGTTCGACAGTGGAATTTGCTGCCAAGGAGTGTGGTGGAGTCTCCTTCTTTGGAGGTCTTTAAGCAGAGGCTTGACAGGAGTGCTCTGATGGTGTTTCCTGCTTGGCAGGGGGTTGGACTCGATAGCCCTTGTGGTCTCTTCCAACTCTATGATTCTATGACTTCCTCAGATCCCCCCTAACTGTGTTTCCATAATAATTATTTTAGCAGTTTTCCGATATCCACATTCAAATACAATTAACTTATTCCATTAACATCTTTCTTTCTTTTCATAATGTTCTCACTCCATAATGTTATTCAGTTCCATCTATTTTATTCCTAGGCCAATTTGGTACTTACAAGTAGTGCTACTTAAATTACGTTAGAGTATCTAGCCAAATAGTCCTTAAATTTCTTCCATTCTTCTTGATGCTCCTCTTCTTTCTGTTCGCGGATTCTTCCAGTCAGGTCAGCCAGCTCCAAACAGTCCATCATCTTCATCTGCCATTCCTCCACTGTTGGTATCTCTTGTGACTTCCAGTTTTTGGCTAACAAAATTCTTGCTGCAGTTGTGGCATACAAAAATAATCTAACATCTTTTTTGGGCAGTTCCAAACCTATTATTCCAAGTAGAAAGGCTTCTGGTTTCTTAATAAAAGTATATTTCAACATTTTTTCCAATTCATTATATATCTTTTCCCAGAAGTCTTTCACCTTTGGACACATTCACTACATATGGTAAAAGATACCTTGTTTTTCTTTACATTTCCAACATAAATTATCACTCATATGGTAGATCTTTGCTAGTTTCACTGGGGTTAAGTACCATCTATACATCATTTTCATTATATTTTCCTTTAACATCATACATGCAGTAAACTTAACCCCTTTCTTCCACAACCTTTCCCATTCTTCAAACATTATATTGTGTCCAACGTCTCTTGCCCAATCTGTACCTCCTTTGAAGATTGGGAACCTGGCCTCCTCCCCAAGATATTTCCAGAGGGCAAAATGGCTTGGCCCCTAGGAGATGCCAGCCAGCTGCTTCTGTGTACAGGGAATGATAGTGCTGCTCATCTTCCTGTTTCTTGTCTTTGATGCATACTGCTTCAGAACAAAGAGGATTGATTTATCGGTAACTATCCTGGCTAAAAGTAATTGAGGTTTCTATCCTCTATTCATGGTCTGATAAAATTACCCTCCATGATTTTACCCAATGTTAGGAGAATAACGCCACATTACTTTACACAATTGTTCCATGATACCAGAGAGAATGTATGTGAAGGACTGTGAACATCTAGTTATTTATTTCCATTTATTTAGAATCAGTATATACTATGTTTCAATAACAAATGTACTTAACAGAATTTACACAGTAAAACTGGACAACAATTTAAAACATCCTATTAAGGCTTTCTGGGAGATGATTTATAATGAAATGTAAAAGGTATTTAAATATACCTTCCAGAAGAAACCAGAGGCCTTTCTCCTGGGCATGGTTGGCCAATTGGTTTTAAAGAAAGACAGAACTTTTTTTATGTATGCAACAACAGCAGCAAGAATACTCATCGCGAAGTATTGGAAGACACAAGAACCACCCACTCTGGAAGAATGGCAGATGAAGGTGATGGACTATATGGAATTAGCAGAAATGACCAGCAGAATCCGAGACCAGGGAGAAGAGATGGTGGAAGAAGATTGGAAGAAATTTAAAGATTATTTAAAGAAACAATGTAAAATTAATGAATGATGGAATGATGTTGGATTGAAGTTAAGGGGTTAATAGCAATAAGGTTTGAAATATTAGGAAAAAATGGAATGTTAAACAGAGGGAAAGGGAAAGTTAAAATATTAAGACAAAAATTAAGATAAAGGTAAAGAGGGAAAGGATTTGCTGAACAAACACTTGAACTGGAATACAAAGGGGGGAGGTGTGGGGAAGTCCAAAAAACAAGTTAATGCAAGATATGTTTTGAAAGATGGAATTGTTTTTAATTGTTGTTATTTTTTTGTATTTTTTCTGATATTGTTTTTTCTTTTTCACTTTTTTTTCTATTTGTCTCACTTTGTGAAAACCTTAATAAAATATTATGAAGGGGGAAAAACAATTTAAAACATCCTAAAGCATATTTCTCTACTATTATCTGTTCCCTTACTCAAAGAGGATATTCCTTGAGTCTTGTAGGCTCCACTGGATAGATGTTTTTGGCTGTTTCAGACCAGATGGCCGATTGGAATGGAGCCCAGGAATTGTCTCCCCCGTTTACTTAAATCTGAGTCCCGCAAAATAGGGGGCATCTTATATATGGGGGAGTCTTATAGATGAAAAAATACGGTAGTTATCCTGGTAAAAAGTCACTGGCAGATCTGTCCAAGATAAATGTGCCCAATCAAATTTTTCACCACAGATTTCTCCAGCGTTACTAGCTTACCTTACATGGTTGTTGTATGATACCAGAGAGAATGTATGTGTAGTACTATGAGCATTTATTTAGAATATGTATATGTTTCTTTTCCATTACAAATGTACTCAAAGTTATTCACACAGTAAAATTGAACAAATATTTTAAACATCTTAAAGCATTCTTCTCTACTATATTCTGTTCCCTTTCTCAACTAGGATGTTCCTTTCCTTAAGTCTTGTAGGCCTCTCTGGGTAGATGCCTTTGACTCTTTCATGGGAGATGCTATATTTGAAATTAATCCTGGAAATGTCTCCACCCAGCCCAGTGCAATCTTTCTTTCTTTCTTTCTTTCTTTCTTTCTTTCTTTCTTTCTTTCTTTCTTTCTTGTGTTTCAGTCAAACATCAGTCAGATACCAGATACACAGCTCCAACCTTCTAGCAGGTTTATATAAAACAGGGAGTTTTATATAAATATTAAGTGTTAAATTGTTACGTAATATATTTCTCTATCACACGTCTCAAAGCACTCTTCACTTCCTTATTCCTCAAGCTGTAGATGAGAGGATTTAGCATGGGTATCACCACCGCATACAACAAAGAGGCCACTTTGCCTCCGTTTGTTGATGTATTAGGTTGGAGATACATAAAAATCAAGCTGCCATAAAGGATGATGACAGCCAGCAGGTGAGAGGAGCAGGTGGAGAAGGTTTTGTGCCGGCCCTCAGATGAGCGGATTCTCAAAATAGTGGCAACAATATAAGAGTAAGAGATAAGAACTGTCAAATGGGTGCTTATCAAGTTAAAGCTAACAACTACAAACATCACAAAGATATTGAGGCTGGTATCAGAACAGGAAAGTCGAAATATTGGTGGACCATCACAGTAAAAATGATCAACGACATTAGGACCACAGAATGATAAACGAGTCATACAACCTGTGTGTATCATAGCATTCAGTGATCCGGCAATGTATGAACCAGCCACCAGACAAATGCAAACCTTCTGAGACATGGTGATTGTGTAGATGAGCGGGTTGCAGATGGCCATGTACCGATCATATGCCATAGCAGCCAGGAGGAAACACTCAGTGGTGGCAAATGTTGCATAGAAATAGAATTGAACTAGACATTCAGTAAAAGAAATCACTTTCCTTTCCCTTAAGAGGTCTATCAGCAGCCTGGGACTGATGGTAGTTGAGTAGCAAATGTCCAAGAAAGACAAATTACTAAGGAAGAAATACATGGGGGTGTGAAGTCGAGCATCAAACCTGATTAGCATAAGAATCCCGAGATTCCCTACAATAGTGATGAGATAGTTCACTAGAAACCATGCAAACAAGGGGGCAGCCAACTCTGGACGGTCAGTGAATCCCAAGAGCACAAACTCCTTCACTCTACTGCTGTTCCTGGCAGCCATCTTTTCTCTCCCTGATGGAATCAAAGAGAAACAAGATGGAGATGGATGAGGAATAGGTAGGTTCTTAATAGTTTGCCAAAAGAAACCATAGAAATTTGGTAATCAGTCTTTACAGCTATGTTTTAAAAAAATAATAGATTTTTAACCTCTTGAATATGGCAGGTCAGTGAGTTTTAAAAGATTT
Organism: Podarcis tiliguerta; assembly: GCF_965153285.1. Taxonomy (NCBI): domain Eukaryota; kingdom Metazoa; phylum Chordata; class Lepidosauria; order Squamata; family Lacertidae; genus Podarcis; species Podarcis tiliguerta. Next base: position 54,710,021 of record NC_139534.1, read on the forward strand.
TTAAGAGGATGGTGTTGAATTTTCATCTCTTCAGCTTCAGAATTCAAAGCACTGTCACTTGCCATCATATTGTGATAAATAGCCTTCTGCAACATAAAAGGGGGGGTTCATGTAGTGGGAGCAGAGTGGGATTGGACCCCCATTCAGATCACACAATAAGATTCCCCAGAAACACTTGCATCCATGACCTACTTGTTTGTATTCATCATTTGGTGATTATCAACAATAAACTACACTTGTCTGCAAGGTGTGTTCACCATAGGTGCATTTCTCATTCTATTAAAGTGGGTTCTGCTTGACATATAGTGATAGTATGACTAGTGATATTATGATATACAAAAGAATAGGAGGGAAACACCTGGACAACCTATGCTCATCTATTACACTAATTTTTTTAGTTCAATTTTGAGAATATTTCAATTCAGGCATTACCACACATGTACATTCACAAACAATAAAAAAAAAATCCTGACTCTTACTGAAATATGATACCCTAACCTGCAGTTCTGAGCAGAACATCTTAAAATGTATATATGTGTTGTACTTAGTTGCATTTATTTGAAAAATATTACTAGTCATTAGGTTTAAAGTGTCCATACGGGAAATATTATGACAATTTATTGCTATTCATAATTGAAGGTTAAGTGTGGGCATCCTCTTCTTTTTCAAGCACACCTACATGACAGGGCAGTCCCATCATATATGCTAGAAACTGCCCCACCAGTTGCAATTTCTCTTTTGATTGGTTTTAACAGGGGAGAAATGGAAAATTATTCTGAGCATCATCTCTCTAATGTGAGGTGAAATTTCAACTTCTATTTAATGTACTGTAGGTATGAGTATGTTGCACATATTGTGACCTTTGGGCTATTCTGTTCTGTGATAACTCCTAGGCTGAGAATTCTCAAATTAGCCCATATTTAAAGCCCTGAATCAGCCTCACAGTCCTGGGACCTGAGAACCTTCAGAGCTTAGGGTAGCTGCTCCTTGCTATCTTCTCCATCTTCCTGTTAGACCAAACAAGCCCTGATGATAGTGTTAGAAGGTAGATAACCCATCCCACCACCAGCAGTTCCTTTCTCTTCCCCCAAGAAATGACCTCTGCCTTCTTCCAGCCACTCCTTTGCCATGACTTTCTTTGGGCTCATAAGCCATCAGGAGGAATCTGAAGTCTTGGAGACTCTTATCAACCCCAGGCCCTCCTTACCTACCTGCATCCGCTCCTGACTGATTAAGGGTCAGGCTACTTGTGAACATCTGGCCAGTCTAGCACATTCTACTCGACAATTAAGAAGTTACCTGGGATATCATTCTGTTCTTTACTTGTGTCCTCCCGTCAGTGTGTCCTCTGAGGCATCTGCTCTTTCTTAGGTTCAAGACTGGAATCTGTATTTATTCAAGGTCCTCTACAATGCATCTTACACAGTTTGATAAGCAAACATACCATTAGCTTGAATAGCTACAGACATAGTGAAAGATCTGCAGTTGCTTCATCAATGGAATTAGTTCAGCATGTACAGCATGACATAGTGCATAGAGCTCTACATTATCCAATAAGAAATGGTCTCTTGCTTACTTCTGGTGCCTTATATTTCTGATAATTCTCTGCTAACATCTCCAGAGACTGCCAGCAGACTATAAACAATTACACTTGTTGATTAATTACCGTATTTTTTGCTCTATAAGACTCACTTTTTCCCTCCTAAAAAGTAAGGGGAAATGTGTGCGCGTCTTATGGAGTGAATGCAGGCTGCGCAGCTATCCCTGAAGCCAGAACAGCAAGAGGGATTGCTGTTTTCACCGCTTAGTGATCCCTCTTGCTGTTCTGGCTTCTGAGATTCATAATATTTTTTTTCTTGTTTTCCTCCTCCAAAAACTAGGTGCGTCTTGTGGTCTGGTGCATCTTATAGAGCGAAAAATATGGTACTTTGCAGTAACTGCAAAGCTTTCTATGAAAAGGGTTCCTTTTGCTCAAAACAACAGTAGCAGCCTTGTCCCAGAGGATCCTTGTCCCAGAGGAGTCCATGCACTGCAGAGGCTTTTGATGCACTACTGTATTTTAATATTGTGTTGGAAAGCCACCCAGAGTGGCTGGGGAAACCCAGCCAGATGGGCGGGGTATAGATAATAAATTGTTGTTGTTGTTGTTGTTGTTTTGAGGGAAACAACTGCTCACAATTCTTATCTACATGGATCCATCCACCTTTCTATTTAGGTGGCTTTACTGTCTGATTGAAAATGTGTTCGTTTAGTAGAATAAGCTGGAATGCAAATTGTGCTTGCCGCCTCTTCTGGATGCCACTGTAAAGGAGAGGGATGAAAAATTACCCACTAGCCTACAGCGTTTCACAGACTCTGTGTCCCACAGCTTCCAGCCTGTAAAGTGTGGGATCACTAGCCCATATAACCAACATGCTTAATGCATGAATGGGGCTAAGACCATAGAGTATTTCCCTCCAGTCTACCTCAGAAGCTCGACATGTGAAGTGACTCGGTTGCTACAGCTTAGCCTCCATAGCTCTAACAAGTCTCTCTTGAGTTCCTCTACCATTAATTTAGAAACGTTCATCACTGTAACTAAGCCAAATTTTACTGCCTGCACAAATTTTTCTGAGTACTGTATGAAAAAGCACATGAATCTGACCTTTGGGTAAACCATTTTTAACTTACAAAACATGTGGTCTTCTTCTATGCTAGGGAAAGATGTACATTTTGGAACTCACGGGGGCATATTTTAAAGGTCTAACAACCTATATTTCTATTCTTTACTTTGCTGCATGTTTTGTTTTCATTCTCTGCTAGGGTTCTCTCACCAAAGCATACCTGCCCTCAACCTTGATATTGGTATCTTTCCTTGAAGCAACATAAAGAAGTTGTGGAATTCTTTAGAACAGTCCCAAAATAACCCAGGGAATATGAACCCTGCCAGTAGCACTCCTACCACACCTGTGGTCCCCCAATACTGAGCCAGGAGAAACACAGGCTGCTTCTGAACATCCTTGAGATTCACAGAGACTATAGTCAAGCAGTCCACTCACTGTCTTTTGAGCCCCAAGCTCACAGGTTACTCAGCAATGTATGATCTAGCAGCTAAATGCCAGATATGCAGCCAAAGCTTATTGCAAGAAGCCATATCAGAATAAATGCAAATACTTTATTTTTTATTTTTTGTAATAATTTTAATTAAATTTCAAATAAACATTTTACAAACTTTAGAATATCCAATGACTTCCGTTCTTCTCTTTCCATGGTTCATTTTACATATCATACATCTCTGCATATTTTACTAAAACAATTCAAATCAATTTTCCACTGTTACATACATCAAAAATTATTTGTTGAATTTATCTTAATGCGGCCAGCATTTTCAGTTGTATACAGTTTTTTCCAATCTTCTTTAAAAATATGTTCTTCTTGCTCTCTTATTCTATATGTTAAAGGGTAAAATCGGAAAGTTAAATCTGCAAGTTGTGCATATTCTGTCAACTTCAGTTGCCAATCCTCTTTAGTTGGGACCTCGCTCACTTTCCATTTTGAGGCTAACAAAACATGGACCGCAGTTGTTGCATACATAAATAACGTTTTCTGACACCTGGGAATTTCAGTCTGGGTTATCACCAACAAAAAGGACCTGCTTTTTTGGGGAAAGTAGTTTTGAACATTTATTCCAATTCATTATAAATCATTCCCCAATACTCTTTTACCTTTTTACATCTCCACCACATGTGGAAGAACGTTCCCTCCACTTCTTTACACTTCCAACACTCAACTTGATTCTGTTTTATAAATCTTATCCAACCTACTCAGAGTTAAGTACCATCTATGAATCATTTTTAAATAGTTCTCTTTCAATGAATAGCATGCTGTAAATTTCAGGTCGCTTTTCCAGAGTTTCTCCCAGAGGTTAAGATCTATATTGTGTGCTATATCTATTGCCCAGTGTGCCATTGAAGTTTTAAGAAGCTCATCTTTTGTTTCCCATTCTAATAGAAGATTATACATATTAGACAAAGGTTTATCCCTATTTTGCAATAGTTCTTTTTAAAAAGGTGAGCTTTAACCCAAAAATCCATTCTTTCTATCTAATTTAAACATAATGTTTAACCGATGATATTGCAACCAATCCACGAGGGTGGTTTTCCATTAGTTTCAGTTTGGGTCCATCGTCCCCTCGCCCCCGCCGCCCTGCACCTGTGGAATCCATGAGTTCCCAGTAAGTCGCTTACTGTCTATCCATATTAACTCTCTTAATTATAATTGCTTTGATGGGAGATAGCATATTCCAGCCGAAAGTGGCTCCCCATCCCTGTCTTAAGTTACAGATGTTGTAAGAAAAGCAAAAGTCCTGGAAGCAGGTGGCAGAATCTATTTTATAAAAAAGCTTTTGTAAAATGTAAGATTTCTTCCCAGGACTTTTCGGAAGGCACTCCTGACTTCCTGGTTCCTCAGACTGTAGATCAAAGGGTTCAGCATGGGAGTCACCACTACATAGAACACAGAGGCTATTTTGTCAAGGTGGTGGGTTTGCCTAGAACTAGGTCTTATATACATGAGGCCACCAAATCCATAAAAAATGGTGACAACCATGAGGTGAGATGTGCAGGTGGAAAAGGCTTTCTTTCGGCTCCTAGCACAGTGGGTCTTTAAAACAGTGACCAGAACATAAGTGTAAGAAAAGAGAATAGTCGAAGTGGTTGCTATAATATTGAACCCAACAAAGACAAACATCAAAATTTCATTGAGACTAATGTCTGAGCAGGACAGCTGCAGAATGGGAGGAATTTCACAGTAAAAATTCTGAATGATGTTTGCACCACAAAAGGATAGTCTTGATGCAGCAACGGTGTGCACCAAAGCATTTATTGTTCCAGCTGCATAGGAAAGAGCAACTAGCTCAATGCACTTTCTTTGGGACATGGTGATTAAGTAGAGCAATGGGTTGCAGATAGCCACGTAGCGGTCATAGGCCATCACTGCCAGCAGGTAACACTCAGTGGTGGCAAATACAGCATAAAAGAAAAGCTGAGTAAAACAACCGGCAAAAGAAATTACTTTCTTCTCCTTTAAGAGATTGCTTAGCAACTTTGGGGTGACGGATGAGGAGTAACAGATGTCCAAGAAAGAGAGGTTGCCAAGTAAGAAGTACATGGGGGTGTGAAGTTGTGGGCTGGACCTGATTAAGAGAATCATGCCCAGATTCCCCACCAGGGTGGTGGCATAGACAGCACAGAAGATCACAAAGAGGGCAATCTCCACCTGAGGAAGGTCTGTTAGCCCTGTGAGTAGGAAGATGTTCACCAACGTGTTGTTTCCGGTTTGCATCACGGTGACGCTGTGGAGAAGGGAAGAACACAGAAGTCAGCATTGCTTGTTCTTTTAGAATCCCAGGGGCTAAAAGACTGACACAAGCATAGTGGGGAAGGTGCCCCTGCTGGTGCTTTCTTAAAAAAGCAAAAGATATGAGAACAATGTTTTGAATGGGTTATGGTTTTCAGCCAAGTAAACTGAAGTGAAAAATAACTGAAGATAATTTTCAGCAAGGTTTTTATAGGCAGATAGGAGTATTATACAAAGCACAGTGATATACAATGAAGGACCCAATGTCTATATCATAGGTGTCTCGGAGCATATCAGTGGCTACCAGAATGGAGGCATAGCAGAGCAGCCAACTTCACCAAAGGAGACAAGTACCCAAGCATAATCTACACAAAGTCTTAAAGAAGAAACTCCAGGATTATGACACCTGTATTCTCCTGACTCTGACCATGTAATATAGAGCCCTCAGAACCACATGCCTCCTAAGATTGTTGGGCTACAGCTACAATTAGTTTCAGCCATTGTGTTTGATTATCAGGGATGATGGGAGCTGTACTCTTAAGACAGTGGGTGAGTAGCAACTTGGGGAAAACTGCCCTATAACTTTCTTTTGTTGAGAATTAATTCCAGGTGCTTTTGTACACCATCATGCATGTTGTATCTGCAGAGGGTACATCAATTAATGCTTCTCTAAGGATCCAATTGGTTCACCCTTTCTTATTTCCCCAAACACAAAACTTGTTGCTAGTGAAACATTTTGTATGGCTAAAGCATATTCCAGCAATACTAATATGCAGTGGCAGCAAAACAGTTGTGATAGTGTCACAATGGCCTCTCACAGGACTGAAAAAATACGTCTGAACTTACTGTCTTCCTCAAAGTTCAGTTTTGTCATTAATAGCTTGAAGCTTTCTGACTCTTTCAAGCTGAGTCTTCGGTGCCGGTGAACCTCTGACTTGTGAAACCAATAGCAAAATGCTTCTAGTGATGTGAACAAAGCCAGATCTATTTGTGTTCTATATGACTCTAGGGCTTTTTATTGTCACAGCAAACAATGATGTTGCCTTCGCTTTCTTTGGGATCATTGGGGAAATCTTAATGCTCCCTGAAGTATCTCACATCCCAAGAACATACAAGAAAATATCTAAAATTGACCTCATAGTCATGTAGTGAAACCAATGGGAGCCAATATAAAATCCCTCACACATTTTAAAGACCATTTGAGAAATTGTACATTTTGATATGTAAGGTTATAATAATTCATACAGCACTAGGTCCCTCACCCAATCTAATTCTCAAAGGCGGCGGCAAGACTGTTTAAGAATGGTCTGAATGCCTCCTTCCTTTCATCCTGGGCAAGCTGGCCTCCATCTCCCAAAGTAGTGGATGAGAGACAAAATTATCCATCCCCTGCTAGAGGAAGGGGAGTAGGAATACCCATCCTTTGTTGTGATGGCTTGGGAATCTGATTCAGAGGCTGAACCTGAGGAATCCCAGCCTGCACAGGAGTCCCCACCTCCAGGGCCGGCTGAGCCAGGGCAGGGGCTTGAACCGGAAGGGCCCTCACCTGTGCCGGATCCTCAGGAGCAGACACCAGCTGAATCTACTCTGGCTCTGGAGGTGATCGAGGACCCATTGCCTGCAGGTGCCCCTATCCCAGCCCTGTCAGGGGAAGGTGAGGTTGCCTCTGGGTCCATCTTCTAGCCTCTCCTGAGCTGCAGAGGCTCAGGGCAGAGAGGCGGAGGGAACTAAGTTCTCACAGGAGGAGTGCTCGCCTCCAGGCCAGGAGAGGCAAGTCACCTGTGGACCAGGGCTGCCCTATGCCTCAGAGGAAATAAAGGCCAGCCCGCCCAGTCCCAGGTTGTGGGAGCAACTAAGTTGGTAACCTGTTCCTGCCGGCACCCTGACCTGCTCTCCTGCCAGAGTTCCTGACCACGTCTGACTCCTCGCTTTGGACCTCACTTCGCCCCTGATGGACAGCCTCCATTCCCTCGACTTAGGACCGGACTTAGACCACACAGCACGGTAACACCCCCCCCCCCGGGACCAGCACAGTTTGCTCCCATCACACCCGCACTCCCCCTTCTTTGGGGTGCGTTTGGGAAGAACTAGAAGCTATGGCTGACCAGGCAGCTGCGCTGTGGGCATTGGCCAAGGAAAACCAGGCCTTGTCCCACACTGTGCAGCAGCTTAGCAACGCAGTTACCGTGCTTCAGCAGCGTTTGGATGCCTTACCAGCTCCTGCTGCCGAGGCCCCAGTTTCTGGCAAGTACCCAGTAGCCCTGCCAGAGAGATTTGATGGGTCCCTGGCCAGCTTTCCCATGTTCCTTGCCCAGGCCAAGCTGTACATTCGGGGGCGACCTCAGAATTTTCCTGACAATCACACCAAGGTGCACTTCTTGATCAGCTGAAGGACCAGGCGGCCAAGTGGGCTTTGCTGCTGCTCCGGCAAAACTCTCCTTTGCTGACTCACTATGTGGGGTTTTGTAACCACTTGGAGACTGTGTTTGGCAACCCTCTGAAGGAGAGGCAAGCCAATCGGGCGATTCGTCAGTTGAAACAGGACAAGTCCACAGCTGCCGCCTACACCACAGAATTTTGGCTGTTGGCGCAGGACTTCTCCTGGAATGACTCTGAACTTTGGGACCAGTATCTCGAGGGGCTTTCAGATGAGATACTGGACCATCTGGCCACAATGGATCACCCCACCACGCTGGACACTCTCATTCAGCAGAGCCTGCAGATAGACGATCGGTTGGAGGACCGTCGCCAGGCCCGGGACCGGCAGCACTCCCGGCTTCTGGCTCCAGTCCTTCCCAGCAGGTCCACGGCCACAGCCATGTTGCCGGATGAGCCAACGCAGCTCGGGGCAGTGCGGCCTCGCCTCTCCCCCTCGGACAAGACGCGGTATCGGGAGGGGAACCTGTGTCTCTACTGCGGTGGAAGTGGACATTACACCCGATCCTGTCCCGAGAAGATGCCAGCTGCAGGGAAACCGCCAACCCCGGTAGCCGAAGGCCCTGGCCACTTGGTGTCCCAAACCATGCAAAGGGGGTCCTCAGCGGTGGAATTGCAACACCTCATGGTTCTGGTGCTCCTATACCCCCCTGGCAGGCCCTGGATTCTCACCCATGCTCTGGTGGATTCAGGGGCAACCCGCTTGTATATGGACTCTGCCTTTGCCGCCCATCATCAGGTGCCACTCCAGGATAAGTCGGAACCGGTACAGGTGGAGGCAGTTGACGGAAGGCCCTGCGCTCGGCGCCGTTACTCAGGAGACCCAGCCCTTGGTTCTGTGTCACCAGCAGCACCCGGAGGTGCGAACTTTGGACATTGCTACCATGCCCCGGATTCCCCTGGTGCTCAGGATGGACTGGCTGAGTCTCACAGTGTTCAGATCGACTGGGTCAGTCAGACTGTGCACTTCCCGGACCCGTCTCCCCATGCTCGGTCCGAGATACTAGCGCCCCCCCCCCCGGGAGGCTGCGTCAATGCTCCCTGCTGTTTACCAGGACTACCAAGATGTGTTTGAGGAACGGGGGGCAGACCAGCTGCTGCCCCATCAGTCTTTCGACTGCAGCATAGACCTCCAGCCCGGGGCACCCCTGCCTGTGAGTCGCCTATACTCTTACAAAGCCGGAGCGTGAAGCTTTGCAGGACTTCCTTCGCAAGAACCTGGAGTGTGGGTTCATTCAGCCTTCCACCTCGCCCACCGCCGCTCCAGTGCTCTTCGTTAAGAAGAAGTGTGGGGAGCTTCATCTTTGCTATGACTAGCGGGCCCTGAACAAGATTACTATCCCAGACCGGTACCCCTTGCCCCTTATCTTGGAGTTGCTGGAGTGGGTGCAAGGGGTGCAGGTGTTCACCAAGCTAGACCTCCGGGGGGGGAGCTACAATTTTATTCGGATCCGAGCCGGGGATGAGTGGAAGACCGCATTCGGGACCTGGTATGGGCAGTTCGAATACCTGGTAATGCCTTTCAATTTGTGCAACGCGCCCGCCGTGTTCCAACAGTACATCAACCACGTGTTCCAGGAGTAGACAAATTCGTGGTAGTGTACCTAGATGACATTCTGATTTTCTCCTGCGACCCGGCTCGCCACGAGGGGCATGTCTGGACAGTGCTGCAGCGCTTGCGGGAGCACCACCTGTATGCTAAGCTTAGCAAGTACTAGTTCCATCAACGGTCGGTAGACTTCCTTGGTTACCGACTCTCTCCAGATGGGGTGCAAATGGATCCTGGGAAGGTGGCTGCAGTTCAGGAGTGGGCGGTACCTCAGAACCGCAAGGACCTACAGCAGTTCCTGGGGTTCACCAACTATTACCGGACCTTCATTGCAGGCTATGCTCATCGCACCACCCCGTTGACTCGACTGCTGTCGCCCAAACGCCATTTTCCTGGGACAAGGAGTCTGAGGAGGCGTTTCAGGGGTTGAAAGCCTGTTTCCAGAGGGCGCCAATTCTGCAGCATCCTGATCCCTCTCAACCTTTCATGGTAGAGACCAACGCCTCCAGCACGGCACTTGGTGCCGTCTTGTCCCAGCAGCACGGACCAGATGCACCACTGTTACCATGCACCTACTATTCCCGCCAGCTCCTTCCGGTGGAGCGTAACTATACCATGTGGGAGCGGGAACTACTGGCCATCAAGGTGGCCTTTGAGGTCTGGCACCATCATCTTGAGGGGGCATGACATCTGGTGGAAGTGAGAACCGACCACCGGAACCTGGAGTACCTGCAAACTGTCGGAAATCAAGCCTTTATCAGGAGAAACTGGCAACTCTCCCAGGCACACGGCTTGGTCTCCTGGTGACCTCCCTGTCTGCTTTCCCAGCAAGATCCAGGCAGAGGTCGCGATAGGCGATTCTTCTCAGCGTGAGAAGAACACACACCCCCCTCTTTCCTGCCCCCCCCTGGCAGGGGAAAGAGATAGACAGAAATGTATTTCCATGCCTTTATTTCTGTCTTTGCAGTGTTACAAAAAACATGACTGCTCTCTTCAAGCTCCAGCAGTCGAGAGACAACAAACACTTCCTGTACAGCTCATATTACACTCTGAGCTAATTCCGGTGCCCTCTGCACTGTGAATTGACTGTCCCTCTGTTTCCCACAGAACAGTCCCAACATTCCATCATGTGATGTTTTCAAGCTACCAGCTCGCAGCTGCATTGCTTCTATATCGTAACATATCCGCCAGTTGAGTCAAAGGCAGATCCGGTGGGCGCTGTTCTTCTCTTGGTTCCAGTTCCGGATCTGCTACATCCCTAGCTCCCAAAACCAGAAGGCAGATACCCTGTCCTGGAAATCCGAAGACGTCGCAGACACGGTACAGTAAGCAGTACCAACCACGTTTTTACCACCGGCCGTGTTCCTGGCCACTCAGGAGGCTGAGCCACTGTGGGCTCAGGTGCGGGAACAGCAACGGGTCGACACTTGGGCTCAAAAACAACTACGGGAACTGGCCGAAGGCTCATGCCCTCAGTATCTGGGGCTGGTTGTGCACCAGGGCCTACTGCTACACCACGGTCGCCTGTACATCCCACCAGGACCACTGCGGGCTGAGGTTCTCCAGATGGCCCATGACGCCCCAGCAGCGGGTCAGTTCGGGAGGTATCGGACCACCCATCTGGTAAGCCGGGAGTTTTGGTGGTGGGAACACCATTATCTGATTATAATGCACAGAAAGGCCATTTGGGTGAGATTTCTAAATCACAGGATTCAATGAAATTGTATTTATATCGTAGAAGTTGAAATGTATCGGAATTCATATATATGGTTCTAATAAATAAAGGGTGATATATATTTATTTCATTTTAAAGTTCATATTCCACCTTAAATTTCACAAATGGCTCCTCAATCTTGCAATGTACAATATGAAACACCAAACAAGGCACATATAACAATCAATCATCATCATCATCATCATCATCCCATAGCTGCAGCATTGTAAGATCATCCTGAGGCAGCACAGGCCTACCTCAAAACAATCCGGGGGGGGGGGGTAAGATGGTGAAGATGAGGAACAGGAGGAGCTATCACAGGTTGCCTATATGTGTCTCCTTCTACCTTGACTGCATGTTCAATTGCTGCTTAAAACCCTGTGGTTGGGAGCAGGGCAGAGGGACTGAGCTCACATGGGGAAAATCTGACTTCTCAACAGAGCTTTGGGGACTATTATGAAAACACAATAAAGTAGTCTCTGCACACCACTTAAATTTACACAGCAGGAGGTTTAGCGAGCCCTACAGCTTCTTGGCTGTTCTCCTCCTCAAAGAAGATGCCCCTTGAGTTTTGTAGGTTTCACTGAGCAGATGCTAAACTCTGCTCTTGGTTCTTTCAGATGGGGTAGTTATGGAACATGTTATATTGTAATGTAGTCCTGGAAATATCTGTTCATGGCCTTGCTTCTGACTCACTGTGATGTGCTTCCACCATGACCTCCCCCCACATGTTAGTGTTCCAGTCAAACATCAGCCAGCTACACAGCGGCAATCACACAGCAGTCCATAAACAAAGTTTTATCTAAATACGAATCATTGACATCTTTAGGAAATACACGTCTCAAAGCAATCTTCACTTCCTTATTCCTCAAGCTGTAGATGAGAAAGTTTAGCATGGGGATTACCACAGCATACAGCAGAGAGGCCACTTTGTTTCCCTTTGTTGATGTATTAGGTTGGAGATACATAAGGTTCAAGCTGCCATAAAGGATGATGACAGCCAGCCATAAGAGGTAAAGGCTGTCAAATGGGTGCTTATCGGGTTTAAGCGAACAAATGCAAATCCAACACACTTATTGACACTTTTACAGGAACAGGAAAGTTGTAAGAGTGGCGTACCTTCCAAGTTAAAATGACCAATAACATTAGGGCCTCAGAAAGATAAATGAGTCAAACAACCAGGCCCAAAGTTCTTGCCCACCCCTTTCTTAAATTACAACATGTAGAGATGTTGTAAGGAAAGCAAAAGTCCTGGAAGTAGGGGCCACCATCTATTTTATAAAAAACCTTTGGTAAAACACAATTTTCCTTCCCAAGGTTTTTCGGAAGGCACTTTGGACCTCTTGGTTCCTCAGACTGTAGATCAAAGGGTTCAGCATGGGAGTCACCACTACATAGAACACAGAGGCTATTTTGTCAAGATGGTGGTTCTGCCTAGAACTGGGTCTTGCATACATGAGGCTACCAAATCCATAAAAAATGGTGACAACCATGAGGTGAGATGTGCAGGTGGAAAAGGCTTTTCTTCGGCTCCTTGCACAGTGGGTCTTTAAAATAGTGACCAGAACATAAGTGTAAGAGGAGAGAATAGTCGAAGTGGTTGCTATAATATTGAACCCAACAAAGACGAACATCAAAATTTCATTGAGACTAATGTCTGAGCAGGACAGCTGCAGAATGGGAGGAACTTCACAGTAAAAATTATGAATGATGTTTGGACCACAAAAGGATAGCCTTGATGCAGCAACGGTGTGCACCAAAGCATTTACTGTCCCTGCCACATAGGAAAGAGCAACTAGCTCAATGCACTTTCTTTGGGACATGGTGATTAAGTAGAGCAATGGGTTGCAGATAGCCACGTAGCGGTCATAGGCCATCACTGCCAGCAGGTAACACTCAGTGGTGGCAAATGCACCATAAAAGAAAAGCTGAGTAAAACAACCAGCAAAAGAAATTACTTTCTTCTCCTTTAAGAGATTGCTTAGCAACTTTGGGGTGACGGATGAGGAGTAACAGATGTCCAAGATAGACAGGTTGCCAAGAAAGAAGTACATGGGGGTGTGAAGTTGTGAGGTGGACCTGATTAAGAGAATCATGCCCAGATTCCCCACCAGGGTGGTGGCATAGACAGCACAGAAGATCACAAAGAGGGCAATTTCCACCTGAGGAAGGTCTGTTAGCCCTGTGAGTATGAAGCTGTCCACCAATGTGATGTTTACCGTTTGCATCATGGTGACGCTGTGGAAAGGGGAAGAACACAGAAGTCAGCATTGCTTGTTCTTTTAGACTCCCAGGGGCTAAAAGACTGGCACAAGCATAGTGGGGAAGGTGCCTCTGTTAATGCTTTACAGTGGTACCTCAGGTTACATACGCTTCAGGTTACATACGCTTCAGGTTACAGACTCCACTGACCCAGAAATAGTACCTTGGCTTAAGAACTTTGCTTCAGGATGAGAACGAAATCGTGCTCCAGCGGTGCAGCAGGAGGAGGAGGCCCCATTAGCTAAAGTGGTGCTTCAGGTTAAGAACAGTTTCAGGTTAAGAACCGACCTCCGGAACCAATTAATTACTAAACCCGATGTACTACTGTATTGGAAAAGCAAATGAAATGAGAGGATCCCTCAGAAGAACATTATGTTCTGGTAGATGCTCTCCACGCAATGTAAAATTTTCAGTGTGCTGCTACAGCTTCATCAAACCTCTGTCATTTCCTAAATATCTCATTGATATTGAACAATGTTTTGAATGAGTTATGGTTTTCAGCACAGTAAACTGAAATGAAAAATAACTGAACACTATTTTCAGCAAGGTTTTTATAGGCAAATAGGAGTAGATGGACGTAGGTGGAGCTGTGGTCTAAACCACAGAGTCTGGGCTTGCCGATCAGAAGGTCGGTAGTTTGAATCCCCATGACGGCGTGAGCTCGTTTTTCTGTCCCAGTTCCAGCCCACCTAGCAGTTCGAAAGCATGTCAAAGTGCAAATAGATAGGTAAATGGCGTTTCCGTGCACTGCTCTGGTTCGCCAGAAGCAGCTTAGTTATACTGGTCACATGACCTGGAAGCTGTCTGCGGACAAATGCCATTTCCATGTGAGATACATAGTTCCCCAAACACTGCCAAAATGAAAAGGGTTCTTGACAGGCAGAAAGACAGAGAACTATTGCCTCAATCAACCTTCTCCATATATTGTTGGGCTACAGCTACAATTAGTTTCAAATACTGTGTTTGATTATCAGAGATGATGGGAGCTGTAGTCTAAGACAGTGGGTGGGTAGCAACTTGGGGAAAACTGTCCTATTACTGTCCTTTGTTGAGAATTAATTCCAGGTGCTTTTGTACACCATCATTCTTATTTCCCCAAACACAAAACTTCTTGCTAGTGAAATATTACACATGGCTAAAGCATATTCCAGCAATACTAATATGCAGTGGCAGCAAAACAGCTGTGCTAGTGTCACAATGGCCTCTCACATGACTGAAAAAATACATCTGAACTTACTGTCTTCCTCAAAGTTCAGTTGTGTCTTTAATAGCTTGAAGCTTTCTGACTCTTTCAAGCTGAGTCTTCGGTGCAAGTGAACCATTGACTTGCAAAACCAATAGCAAAATTCTTCTAGTGATGTGAAGAAAGCCAGATCTATTTGTGTTCTACATGACTCTAGGGCTTTTTATTGTCACAGCAAACTATGATATTGCCTTTGCTTTCTTTTGGATCATTGGGGAAATCTTAATGCTCCCTGAAGTACCTCACATCCCAAGAACATACAAGAAAATATCTAAAATTGACCTCATAGTCATGTAGTGAAGCTGATTTCAGCCAAATTAAAATCTCTCATACATTCTGAAAGACCGCTTAAGAAGTCGTACATTTGGTATATAAGGTAATAATAACTCATATAGCACTAAGTACCAAAGCCGATCAATCTAATTCTCAAAGGGGGTAGAAGGATAGTGACAGCCAGCAGGTGAGAGGAGCAGGTGAAGAAGCCTTTGTGCCTGCCCTCAGATGAGCGGATTGTCAAAATAGTGACAATGATAGCAGGGTGTCACTGTCAAAGGACTGTCAGATGGGTGCTTTTCAGGTTAAAGCTAACATATGCAAACATCACAAACTCATTGACACTTGTATCAGAACAGGAAAGTTGAAAGAGTGGAGAACTTTCACAGTAAAAATGATCAGTGACATTAGGACTACAAAACGATAAGTGAGTCAAACAACCTTTGTGTATCAGGGAACAGACAGAACCAGCCACCAGAAAAACCCAAACCTTCTGAGATACAGTGAATGTGTAGATGAGTGGATTGTAGGTGACCATGTATATGCCACAGCAGCCAGGAGGTAACACTCTTTTGTGGCAAAAGTTGCATAGAAATAGAATTGTCCATAGCTTGTCCAGAAATGTCCATAGCTTGTAATTCTGTATCCCTGTAATTCTCTCACCTGGTGTTTCCTCATGTGAATCGGACCATAGGAGCCTCCACTTAAAGATGCAATAATGGAAAGGGGCTCATCTCTTGTTCTGGGCCTGTTATGCAGCTTTTAAAAGGCACAGAGATTCTGTCCACAAAAACATGTGGTGTGCATATTTAGTTGTGGCCCCAGGCACAGTGCCATCCATACCGTGTCAGTGTCTATATGTAATATATGATCAATAACTCAGGCAGACAACAATCTGGATTAATAATGGCCACAACTTTATTGATTACAGAATGTAGGAGGAATTTTGGCTCAGGCATTGGGTGTATCCATTCCAACCTCCTGCTGGAGGACTGGAACAGCTGCAGGGTCGTGCCAGGATTTTAGCCTCCACAAGATGTCGATCTACTGAGTCAGCCATCCTAAGGCCGCCACTGGAAGCCCTATGGCCCATCTGCCACACACTTGGCTTCAGGACAGGGACATCCACCAAGACTCCTTCAACAGAGTACCCTGAAAACACCACTGGTTCGTAGTGGGTGATGCGCCACATCACCCCACGCTTGAAGGCTAGGATTCAACTCAATGACTTAACCACCAGACGGTTAAGATGCCTCACCACCAAACCACCTACAGCTGCAAGCAATGGGAGATGCCCTAAAACACATCTGCTATCCAGCGCTCATTCCCTGCAGGAGTTAGGTGGATGCTGTTGGGTCTGTTAGAGTCCAACTTATCACATTTTATATCAGCATGGGAAATGGCAGGTCCCCCGCAACACTGGGTCAGATGCTGCAGTGCCTTGTTGATTTTCGATGACTCATTCTTGTGCATGGATGTTGCCGTCTTGCTTATATAAGGATCAGCATTCAGAGAAGGAGTTCATTGTCAGAAAATGTTAGCTGTCCCATAGTGCAACTGGATTCAAGTACACTTTCGGTTTCGGTTTGCAATTGCTCTGCTATTCTCAGTTCAACGAAGTCCCCTTTTCCTGTTCTCCACACTCAGAAGCCTTTGATTCATTTATCTTTCCAGCTTGGTGACTTCTGGAGATGTTCCAGCTGCTGTCAACATAGTGTTGGAAAGTCTTGGTGTAATGCTTATTCATTCTTAGATTTCTCCCTCAAGTGTGGCTAGAATAGCATATAAAATTCTATATCAGATTTTAGCCAGAGAAACTATTTCATCTGAGGATTTAAATTTGGCTTTGAATTCTAATGATCTTTTTGCACAGCAGAATAGTTTTATTTGCATATTATGAGACTAAAACTTATGGACCATCTTCTATCAGAGCTGCTTTTACCTGAAGTGTTATCTCCTGTGATCTGGAGAAGGTCTAACTTGTATGGAAGGTATCATCCTAGACTGAAAAGCAGCTTTTCTTCCCAGGATTTTTCGGAAGGCAGTCCTGACTTCCTGGTTCCTCAGGCTGTAGATCAAAGGGTTCAGCATGGGAGTCACCACTATATAGAACACAGAGGCAATTTTATCAAGGTGGTGATTCTGCCTAGAACTGGGACGTGTATACATGAAGCTAACAGAGCCATAGAAAATGGTGACAACCATGAGGTGAGATGTGCAGGTGGAAAAGGCTTTTCTTCGGCTCTTAGTGGAATCGACTTTTAAAATAGTGACCAGGATGTAGGTGTAAGAGGTGAGAACAATTGTAATGGTTATTATTATATTGAACCCAACAAAGACAAAGAGCAATATTTCATTGAGACTGATGTCTGAGCAGGCCAGCTCCAGTAGGGGAGGAATTTCACAGTAAAAATTATGAATGATGTTTGGTCCACAAAACGATAGCCTTGATGCAGCAACAGTGTGCACCAAAGCATTTACTGTCCCAGCTGCATAGGAAAGACCTACTAGCTGCATACACTTTCTTTGGGACATGGTGATTAAGTAGAGCAGTGGGTTGCAGATAGCCACATAGCGGTCATAGGCCATCACTGCCAGCAGGTAACCCTCAGTGGTGCCAAATGCAGCATAAAAGAAAAGCTGAGTAAAACAACCAGCAAAAGAAATTTCTTTTTTAATTTTAAGAGATTGGTTAGGAACTTTGGGGTGACGGATGAGGAGTAACAGATGTCCAAGAAAGACAGGTTGCCAAGTAAGAAGTACATGGGGGTGTGAAGTTGTGAGGTGGACCTGATTAAGAGAATCATGCCCAGATTCCCCACCAGGGTGGTGGAATAGACAGCACAGAAGATCACAAAGAGGGTGATTTGCAGCTGAGAAAGGTCTGTTAGCCCTGTGAGTAGGAAGCTGTCCACCAATGTGATGTTTCCTGTTTGCATCACGGTGACGCTGTGGAGAAAGGAAGAACACAGAAATCAGCATTGCTTTTTTTTTTAGAAACCCAAGAACTAAAATACTGAAAAAGGCCCAAATTCCTCTCTGATGTTGTATCAAAGTGTTGGAGAAGGCGGAGAGATGGGACTATTCCTCAGAAATAGCTTTTGTTCTGATAGATGTGCCCACACAGTGAAAAACATCCTGTATGATTGTACAGCATTAACACATCAATATCATTTCCTAAATATACTGGACATACATTGATGGTGAACAGTGTTTGAATGGGCTTTGGTTATAAGCAAGATAAGCTGCAATGAAATATAATAACAGATTGCTGCCTACTAGGTTTTTGTAGGAATGTTAGACATTGCAGAGTCATGTGTTATTATACAACCAAAATACAAGTACTGTATATGCAAAGTCTCAAAGAAGAAGAAACAGCCAAGAAGCCAGTTGACTGCAGACTTCGACCATGTACATAGAGCCCTCATAACCAAAGTGTGCCTTCCATTTCAATGCAGATGTACATACTTCCTCACAGACCATCAAAATTAAAAGGGGTTTTGACCAGTAAGAAGACTGAATACTATTGCTTAGAGCAGCCTTTCCAAACCTGAGGCCTTCCAGATATTTTTGAACTATCGTCATTTCCAGCCTACATGTTCAATGATCAGGGATGGTGAGAGTTGCAATCTAAAATTCTGATGGGCACCACCTTGCGTTAGGCTGCCCTAAATCTTTCCTGTTTTGAGAATTAATTGCTGATGCTATCCTGTATCTGCAGAGATTTCACCAGTGAATGCTTCTTTCAAGTTCCCAATGTTCTCCTTTTTCCTTATTTGCCAAAATGGGGAAAAAACCAAACTTGTTAAGATCTGCGGTTGGAATGATGTGTGTGTGTTTGTGTCTAAAGCATAATCAGGCAACAGCAGCACGAAGCAGCAGATAGTAGCATTAGTAACCACAATCCTTTTTCCACATAAACTGAGAAAATGCTCCTGAACTTACTCTCTTTCTTGAAACTTCACTGTGCCTTCAATAGTTCGAAGCATTCTGTTTCTTTCAAGCCGATTTCTCACCTGAATGCAAGTGAACCTGAATCCTTGTGAAACCAATAGCAAAATCCATCTAGTAGTTTGAAGGAAGCCAGATATACTCGAACTCTTCATGGCTCTAGGGCTTTTTTTTACCATAATAACAAACAATTATGTTAACTTGGCTTTCATTATGACTAGTGGGGAAATCTTAATGCTCCCTGAAGTACCTCAGATCCCAAGCACATGCTTACAAGACAATACGAAACATTTATCTAATATTTACCCAGTGAAGTCAATGGAGGCCAAATTGCAGTTGCCCCCATACCCAAAAAGAACATTTGAGAAACATAACTTTTTGTATATCAAGTTACATTTAATGAAGCATCAGGATCTTTATTCAATGCACCTAACTTTCATAGTGCAGGCAGGCAGAGTCTGAGTAAGGAAGGTATGGCTGTTTCCTTCCTTTTGCCCAGAACAGGATCACTCTAGTAGTGTTGCTAGTGGTGGCATGTAGGTGTGTGTGGATAATTGTTCAAAAAGTATATATTTTAAGAGTGTGCATGTGTATTACTTTGGGGAAAATGTGTGAGGACCATAAAGATGGAAATATATCCTCTCTCTCACTCACACACAAGCATTTCAGTTGCCACTCACTGAAATTGCCCACCCTCTGCCATCCAAAATATTTACACTCTCTCTAGACCCCATCTCTGGTGTTGCCTTCACAGTTTAATGTTAAAGTACCACTTGCTATACTTATGAATAAAGTTCCATTTCTGGGAAAGTGCTGTTCTCATTTCTGTTGCTCTCTGTGTACCTTATGAGGACAGTCCGCTAGCGAGACCAAATGAACAGAAGTTAGTATTGCTGTGTCCCTGAGTATTGTGAACAGCATGCTAGTTTGGGGCTAGCTCTCCCAGACAGACAGCAGTCTGTCTTCTGGAAGGATAGAGCAAGGGTCATCGTGGGAAACCCTGACCTTGGCTTAATTAAAGTTCTCATAGTCGTTCATGTTCTGGATGAGCTTATTCCTGGAACATGGAGAAGTAATCTACAAGTGTGTATCGAGACACTTGCCCCAAGAAAATCTTGCAGCTTTGAATGTTGCTATACCATGATGTAGCAATATTCCAAAGGCATTGTTGAAGAAGAGGAGGATTTGCTGGCATGCTGGTAGAGCAGCAGCTACATGTACTTAACTGTAAGTGTTGGAGTAAACGAACAGCAGAGCAGTTTTATATGCATGTTATGAGACAAAATGTTGTGGACCATCATTTTACGTGTAGTGCTTTCTCCTGTGATCTGGAGAAGGTCTAACTTGTATGGAAGGTATCATCCTAGACTGGATTTTCTTCCCAGGATTTTTCGGAAGGCACTCCTGACTTCCTGGTTCCTCAGGCTGTAGATCAAGGGGTTCAGCATGGGAGTCACGACTACATAGAAGACAGAAGCCATTTTGTCAAGGTGGTGATTTTGCCTAGAACTGGGACGTGCATACATGAAGCTAGCACTGCCAAAAAAGATGGTGATGACCATGAGGTGAGATGTGCAGGTGGAAAAGGCTTTTCTTCGGCTCTTAGTGGACTTTATCTTTAAAATAGTGACCAGGATGTATGTGTAAGAGGTGAGAATAATTGTTATGGTTATTGTTATATTGAACCCAACAACGATAAAGAGCAAGATTTCATTGAGACTGACGTCTGAGCAGGCCAGCTCCAGTATGGGAGGAATTTCACAGTAAAAATTATGAATGATGTTTGGTCCACAAAACGATAGCCTTGCTGCAGCAACAGTGTGCACCAAAGCATTTACTGTCCCTGCCACATAGGAAAGAGCAACTAGCTCAATGCACTTTCTTTGGGACATGGTGATTAAGTAGAGCAATGGGTTGCAGATAGCCACGTAGCGGTCATAGGCCATCACTGCCAGCAGGTAACACTCAGTTGTGGCAAATGCACCATAAAAGAAAAGCTGAGTAAAACAATCAGCAAAAGAAATTACTTTCTTCTCCTTTAAGAGATTGCTTAGGAACTTTGGGGTGACAGATGAGGAGTAACAGATGTCCAAGAAAGAGAGGTTGCCAAGTAAGAAGTACATGGGGGTTTGCAGTTGTGGGCTGGACCTGATTAAGAGAATCATGCCCAGATTCCCCACCAGGGTGGTGGCATAGACAGCACAGAAGATCACAAAGAGGGCAATTTCCACCTGAGGAAGGTCTGTTAGCCCTGTGAGTATGAAGCTGTCCACCAATGTGATGTTTGTCGTTTGCATCATGATGACGCTGTGGAGGTGGGAAGAACACAGAAGTCAATATTGTTTTAACATCTCAAGATAGGCATACTGGAGAAAGTCCCTCTCTGGTGTGGTATCAGAATATTGGGGAGAGGAGAAGTAGGTTTTGTTCTGCTGCTGAAAGTCAGTCAAACTCCATCAATATTAAATCAGTCACCAGTGTGCTATTTTCCTTTTACAATACTGTGACCCTAGGGAGAGTAGATGAACATTAACAATTAGTGTTTTTTCTTCTTTACAAAACTCAGATATTTGTATCTAGATGATGATGGGGCTCCCTCTAACTTTCTGTCAAAGGAAAATGAAGAAGCAGATTTCTTCAGATGTAGCTGAAGTGGTAGCATAATGCTCTGTCTGCATTAAGAAAATTTCAGGCTGCTTCAGCATCACCTATGATACCTAGATAAAAATATTTTGGTATGGTATGAGAATCACGTAGTTTGCAGTGAATAACCTAGAGTTATGAATTGTAGACTTGACTGGGGTTCCAGACAAAGGTATAACCATAGAGTCATGCCAAGGCAGTCAATTGTCTAGGACACATTGGGCATGAGATCTCAGCTCACACTGGTTCATGAATAAGCTTTTCTACTTTACTGCTTAAGAGTCATGGACGGAGATGAGAGAACTATGATCACTACCATGTAGCTCACAAAACCTCAGAATAGACAGATGATTTGTTCTGAACCTGAATACACATCAAATAAGGGCAAAATTAGCTGTGGTGTGGAATTGTCAGTTTCAGGACTTCTTTTTTAGCAATATCCTTTAGTCCAGAAATATTTCATGATTCATTCTTTGTCAAGGGATGTAGTACTTACATTTAAAATATGATTGCTTACCCTTGCAATTCTGATGGACAGAAGCTCCAGCAGTAGTTCTGCTTAAATTCATGACCATTGTGGTTTTTAAGGCAGTTTGTGCTACAGAACATAGTGTGTGCATGCCAACCGGAAACAAGAGACAGACCTTTAACAGATGAGCAAGTGTAGTTCTTTGCTAGAATTCAAGCCCAGATGTGCTCATCACTGGCACTCAGCCTGTGTTAGTATATATCTTTCTGACGGTAACAGCTGTTTTACAGTGAAATGGACTCAGAAAGTGGTGGATTCTGCTTCATTTGAGGTTTTTAAACAGAGGTTGGATGGCCATCTATTAGGGATTGTTTTAGCTTTGATTCCTGCATTGCAGGAGGTTGGAAAGGTTGGACTAGATGACCCTTGGGGTCCCTTCAATTCTATAATGTGGAAGTCAAAATAGCCTGAGGTTTGAAAAGTTCTATATACATGAAACAATTTTTTCAAAAAAATCCTGGTCTGAACAGAATGAAGTCCCTCAATACTTCAGCCACTTAAATTCATCCTGAGTTGGACACCCCACATTTACTCTCATTTCACTAACTATAATAATGCTGTATACCTTACTCTTTTGTATCTAAGTAAAATACCTCTTCAGCAAAGTACCCCCCCCCAAAAAAAAAGTTTAATTCCTAAAACTGAGATCTTGAGACCATTTCTTCTGAGGTTCCACTGACGTAAATAAGATTTACTTCCAAGTAAACATGGTTTATTTTCTACCTGGTGATCTTTTGCATTTTCATATCAGTTTGCCACCTTACCTAACACTGCCTAAGTAGATAATTTGTTTCCTTTCATCTCAATATTCTAGCTGCATCTTCGTGTAAATGAGTGGTTTTTCAGTTATATTCCATAGAATCCTGGCATTTCTCAGTTAACAACAAGGAATGACATACAAGCTTCTTTCCAAGGCGGCTTTTCCACCATTACGCACCTTCCCAGTGAGCTCCAGCCAAGTATCCTTGGGTACATTTCAAAGCTGCATTTTCAGTTAATTTGGAAAAGCTGTACAGCCCAACTCACCTGGTCCCTGAATGAATTTTGTGTGGATTCCTCTGCAATGTTTCCTTGGTACAAATGCACACATGGGGCCAGCAACAAAGTGTTGCAGTCTGCAGTATTCCTGATCAGCATTCCATCACCCAGTTTCCTTCCCCACCTCACCCACCCGGTTTTTTGTCTCCCCCTCCTAACAGTCAGTCAGCATTCCATGTCCACCATGCATGCCTATGTCATAGAGTTGTTTGGGAGGGCTCTGTCCCCTTTAGTTAAGGATGTTTGCTAAACATTATTTGTCCTTCAGAAAACTTTGGGGTTTCCTCAAGTCTGCCAGTACCTCCCTCATGTTTCATGTGGTTCTGTTTTGGATACCAAAAGATCCACACTCTGGGAATGAGCTCTCTATAGGATGACGATTCATCATCAGACAAGCAGTGCAGGAAATTTCAAAACTACTGTGTAGGTCCTATATCTTCCCCTTAACAGCTATTTATTTAAACTGGTCTTGTGAAGTATCATTCGTGCTATTTCTGCAGACTTTTGTTCAGTACTTCTCTAAATATCCAATCAGTTCATTTTAGTTCATTTTTTAAAAAAAATAAAAAAATGCTTCTCTCACAGCTGCTTCTGGAGGGATATTGATAACAAAAGCATACTCCAGCAAGCAAAATCACAGAGCTGCTTAAAAATTAGACTGCTAGTAACCACACTGTCTAAGCGATGCAAGCATTTTGTCATTCTGTTTCTTTCCAGTTTAATGCTGATCGCTTGATGGGTTTCTCTGTGTGGGGCACACAGCAAAATGCTTCTGCCAAAGTAAGGAATTAAAATCCCCCCCCCCCAAAAAAAGTCCCCTCAAAATAATATAGAAGCTTCCTATAATCACAGAAAAATGATGTTGTTTCTTTTGCTCTCTTTGGAACTAAAAAGGAGAAGACGATCCCATCGAGGAAAGTCTTGGCTTTGGGACCTTATCCCTAAAGGACTTCAGACCCATATGAACATTGATTCCTACCAATTACATGGTGAAGACAAATGCGAGCCAAATTACAACTATCTGAAAGATTTGTCGCTGGGGAATGTGAAGCACAACTGGGATGATTTTGTGACACTCCCC
This sequence comes from Podarcis tiliguerta, assembly GCF_965153285.1. Lineage (NCBI taxonomy): Eukaryota > Metazoa > Chordata > Lepidosauria > Squamata > Lacertidae > Podarcis > Podarcis tiliguerta. The sequence goes on from NC_139534.1 coordinate 54,734,077, forward strand.
AAATCTTTATTTATTTATTTTGGGCTGTATACAGCTAACCTGTCCCATCAGTGCAACGATTTCTGCTCATGCAGCTGGACTTCCCTCGCTCTTCTTCCTGTCTCTTATATGCCATTTGCCCTCCCCCAACATGCTCTAGAGGGTTGGGAGAACCCCCAAAACAATTTGGGAGGGCACGGGGGGAGAAGAGGGGGGATAAAGTTTCATTGCACAATCAGAAATCCTTGCACTAATAGAATGTTCATTTAGAATGTTGGACTCCACCCGTTACGTTGATCCTATACCTTCAACACAATCATGCTTCCCACCTGTTTGACACTGTCAGGGCAGCTAATGAAAATGTAATAAAAACAATGTATGGTAAGATAATATTGCATTCTACACAGGGCTTTTTTCCCAGCCATTAATCACTGGAACTCAGTTCTGGCACCTCTCAGGGGGCGCCATTGCCATTATAAGAGAACAAGCTTTTCTTATATAGAAAAATAGCACTGCACGAAGCCAAGGATTCTTGACAGGGGCCTAGTTCACATTTTAAACTATGGAAGATGGGAAGGGCATGTGTTGGTCCAGCACCAGGCTGCTGCTGTTGCAGCTCGGTGGATAAAAGCGGGGTACCGTACATGAAGTGTGATTGGTGTGGAAGGGGAGGTTGTTTGCTGAAGCACAGCTTGCAGAAATGATAGCAGAGATTTATCTAAAGCCAGCAATTACCCTCATCTGTCCCAACACTTGAAAATCGTCTTTGTGTAAGCATTATCCTGGACACTTTCCAAACTGCCCTAGGACTGAATGAGATATGATTTTTATCATATAGTTTGGTGCTGCATCACTGTTTATTGTTCAACAAATAATGAGCAGGAGTGGGCCCAGTATCCCTGAAGGAGCATTTCCACCCCCATCGTTCAGCCCAGACACTGAGGTCCAGCTCCAAGGGCCTTCTGGCAGTTCCCTCACTGTGAGAAGTGAGGTTACAGGGAACCAGGCAGAGGGCCTTCTCAGTAGTGGCACCTGCCCTGTGGAATGCCCTCCCATCAGTCGGCGGTTTGAATCCGCGCAATGGGGTGAGCACCCATTGCTCTGTCCCAGCTCCTGCAAACCTAGCAGTTCGAAAGCATGCCAGTGCAAGTAGATAAATAGGTACCACTGCAGCAGGAAGGTAAACAGTGTTTCTGTGCACTCTGGCTTCCATCACAGTGTCCCATTGTGCCAGAAGTGGTTTAGTCATGCTGGCCATATGACCTGGAAAGTTGTCTGTGGGCAAATGCTGGCTCCCTCAGCCTGAAAGCAAGATGAGAGCCACAACCCTATAGTCGCCTTTGACTGGGCTTAACCATCCAGGGGTCCTTAACCTTTACTTATGCTTTTTTTAAAAAAATGTAGAAATTAGATGGAAAACAGAAAGAGATTGAAAGTAGACTGATTCATCCATCCCGAGTCTATATTTATGTGATACATTCTCTCTTAATGGTGGAATGTTCTCAAATTCCTATGTATAAGTAGCATCACAATGCATTAGGAACACACACACTGGTTTTGCAAGTGATCACTTATCTAAATAGTTTTTAGTACCTAACAGCACATTGAGGGCAGCAGTTCAATATAATATCACCAATACAGTAGCAGTACCTCTAAAACAGGCAGGCAAACCTGTGACCCTCCAGATAGAACAGGACTACATCTCCCATCATCCCTAACCATGGCAATGCTGGCTGGGGCTGATGAGAGTTGTGGTCCAACAACAACCGAAGGGCGAAAGGTTCACTACCTCTTTTTCTAAATTAGGTACCGTATTTTTCGCCCCATAGGACGCTCCGGCCCATAGGACGCACCATGTTTTTTGGGGGGGAAATAAAGAAAAAAAATTTTATTTCCCCCTCAGGCGCTTGTGGGGCCAGGAGCGGGGAGAAGCGCTCTTCTCCCCACCGCCTGCATGCAGAACAGGTCCGAGGACAGCGGGGAGACGCGCCGCGCCTCCCAGCTGTCCCCGGAGCTTGCGGGCAGGCAGCGGGGAGAAGCGCTCTTCTCCCCGCCGCCAGCCTTCACGTCAGGTCCGGGGACAGGGGGAAGACGCGCCGCGCCTCCCAGCTGTCCCCGGAGCTTGCGGGGCAGGCAGCGGGGAGAAGCGCTCTTCTCCCCGCCGCCAGCCTTCACGTCAGGTCCGGGGACAGGGGGAAGACGCGCCGCGCCTCCCCCCTGTCCCCGGAGCTTGCAGGCAGGCAGCGGGGAGAAGCGCTCTTCTCCCCACCGCCTGCATGCAGAACAGGTCCGGGGACAGCGGGGAGACGCGCCGCGCCTCCCAGCTGTCCCCGGAGCTTGCAGGCAGGCAGCGGGGAGAAGCGCTCTTCTCCCCACCGCCTGCATGCAGAACAGGTCCGGGGACAGCGGGGAGACGCGCCGCGCCTCCCAGCTGTCCCCGGAGCTTGCAGGCAGGCAGCGGGGAGAAGCGCTCTTCTCCCCACCGCCTGCATGCGGAACAGGTCCGGGGACAGCGGGGAGACGCGCCGCGCCTCCCAGCTGTCCCCGGAGCTTGCAGGCAGGCAGCGGGGAGAAGCGCTCTTCTCCCCACCGCCTGCATGCAGAACAGGTCCGGGGACAGCGGGGAGACGCGCCGCGCCTCCCAGCTGTCCCCGGAGCTTGCAGGCAGGCAGCGGGGAGAAGCGCTCTTCTCCCCACCGCCTGCATGCAGAACAGGTCCGGGGACAGCGGGGAGACGCGCCGCGCCTCCCAGCTGTCCCCGGAGCTTGCAGGCAGGCAGCGGGGAGAAGCGCTCTTCTCCCCACCGCCTGCATGCAGAACAGGTCCGGGGACAGCGGGGAGACGCGCCGCGCCTCCCAGCTGTCCCCGGAGCTTGCAGGCAGGCAGCGGGGAGAAGCGCTCTTCTCCCCACCGCCTGCATGCAGAACAGGTCCGGGGACAGGGGGAAGACGCGCCGCGCCTCCCCCCTGTCCCCGGAGCTTGCGGGCAGGCAGCGGGGAGAAGCGCTCTTCTCCCCGCCGCCAGCCTTCACGTCAGGTCCGGGGACAGGGGGAAGACGCGCCGCGCCTCCTCGCTGTCCCCGGAGCTCGCGGGGCTGGCGGCGGGGAGAAGCACGCATCTCCCCGCCGTCAGCCTCTAAACCACATAGGGAGACAGCGGGATGGCGGCGTTCCGCCTCCCTGCTGTCCCCCGACCTTGTGGGGCTGGCGCTGCGGCTCTCCTGAAGCCTGGAGAGCGAGAGGGGTTGGTGCGCACCGACCCCTCTTGCTCTCCAGGCTTCAGCGAAAGCCTGCATTCGCCCCATAAGACGCACACACATTTCCCCTTCATTTTTGGAGGGGAAAAAGTGCGTCTTATAGGGCGAAAAATACGGTACTTGAATTGGCTACTTGCTGTTAAACATCCTTTATTCACTGCTTTGTATTTATTAATTTTAATTGCTATGTATCTTATTAATTGCTAGGAAATGTGTTCACTTCTTTAAAAACAGTCTTAATGAAACTTTTTATACACTTGGTTAGGTTTTTTTGTATCATTTGGTATAGTACTGCCACACAGTGGTTGCTGGTTATATTATTGTTGGCATGCTGGAATGTTTATCATATTTGTTATTAACTGATAGGTTTTTTTTATGATGACTTAAAAAATAAAGTGTTCCTAGTACTTAAACTGAGCTATTTGTTAGCTTGCTGTTATGCTTTGAAATGATTTTGTATTTGCTTTGCATTGTAGGGATGTAATGATTTGCATTTTTGTTGTTCTGTTGTGAACCCCCCTGGGCAGATTTATATGAAGCAGCGGCATACAAATTTAAATAATAAATGCCCATCCAAGATAGGTTAGAACAATAAAATTTTCAAAATACCAACAATAAAGAACCATCAACCACCCCTCCCCACAAGAGAACAGCCAATAAAAATTTTCAGTCAGTCGATTAAAACACCTTGTAGAACAATAACAAGCCACAATCCAGAGCATTAAACATCAATCATAAATATGTCATGTCATGGTCCTCTGAAAGGCTTGAAGCATGGGAGCCTGTCCACTGACAGGGAGTTTGAAAGTCATGAGGCCACCACAGAAAAGGCCCTTTTCCTTGTAGATCAGCCTCACTGATCTAGGTAGTGGGCACACAAGGAAGGTCTCTGTTGTAGATCTCAGCATGCAAGCAGGCTGATATGGGTGCAGGAAGACCATGAAATAGCTTGGGCACAAACCATTTTAAAATGTGAAGATAAAAACCAGCACTTTGAATTGGGCTTGGAATTAAAGCATCAACCAGTACAGTCATGGTGTTAACAGAATCTAAGGACCTCAGTCCCCTCAGAGTTCTGGCAGCTGCAGTCTGAACTAGCTGAAGTTTCCAAAATCAAACCTGGACATTTAATTTGTTTTGTTTTCATCTCCACATAAGCAGACTAATCATTGACTTGCACTCCGACAGTTTTGCCCCTGTGTGCTTCTAAGACCAGAAAATCCCCAGGGAACAGGTCCCCACGCTGCAAATTCTCAATATAAAGACTCCTGTCTGTGGGATGCAATACCATATGTAGGAAGCGGCTTGCTTTGCATGCAGAGATTTCAGAAATTTATGACTGGGTAGAGGTAGAAAGGCATGGAGCAAAGGGAGAATTTCTTTCCATAGAAGAGACAAAGATGCTACGCCCAGAACCAGAACCCAAAATCAGTGCAGGAATAAGCAAAACACTCAGCCCATAAGTGAGGATCTCAGAACCAGACAAGAACGCAACCTGGTAAGTTTAAATATCTCTGATACTGGCTCTAGAATAACAACCTAATGTAGTTTGAAAATATTTCTTTAGCAAGACCAAAGAAAACAGCAATTTGCCCTTACACAATCGGCCAGGTGATGGAGGCAGAAATCTGAGGAAAGTTAGAGCACCAATTCTAGACAGATTAGTGAGTGACTCTGTTTTGTTATGTCTAAGTATCTTCCTTAGAAAGCAAAGTTGTAGATTTTGGGTAGAACATTGCACTAACTTGATTTTCTGATCAGTGCAAGCCCTTCTGCTTGTCCAAAGGAATGTTCTCCCCCTTTCCCCCCATACACTGTTCTGAGTGCTCTCTCAACCCTGCAAGGCAAATTAGAGGACACCTATGTGGGAAGGATAGGGGGACTAGCTTCTATTAGCACATCAGCCTATTACAGTGGTACCTTGGGTGACAGACACTTCAGGTTACGGACTCCCCTAACCCAGAAACAGTACCTTGGGTTAAGAACTTTACTTCAGGATGAGAACATAAATCGTGTGACGGCAGCACGGAGGCAGCAGAAGGCCTCATTAGCTAAAGTGGTACCTCAGGTTAAGAACAGTTCCAGGTTAAGAACAGACCTCCAGAACCCGAGGTACCACTGTATCTCATTCAGCAGTTAAAATGGACTCCAGGGTTGAATTTCCTCACTGGCACACTGCAAAGTCATATGCATGGATTTGTTTCATTTGCTCAGACTGGAAACTGTATGGTATAACAGGGAGAATTGAGTTCCCAGATGTAGAGGAGGATTTGTTCCCTTAAGAGCAGAAGTTTGTTTCCTAGGTTCTGAGTAACAGATTCTTACAAAGGGAATGTAAGAACTGAAGGGGAGGAAATAAGTTGTAAAACAGGGTTGAGGAACTAGATCTGGCCAACAAATTTTGGTGTCAGTGTTTTTATTATATATAGATATCATTGCAAACTGCTTTGAATTAAATAATATAGCAGCATATAATTTTTGTTTAATAAATAAATAAAACAAGCCAGAACTGAATCTCCCCCACCCGCATGAGCCACATTCGACCCACATGCTTTGAAAGTAAGCCTTGCAGGTGCAAACATGCCCTGTGCAGTACTTTGAAGCCCCCATGATCAGATGATAACCAGGACTCCAAAGCTCAGCACAGAGCCCTGTGCGGTGCTTTGAAGCCCCAACGACCAGGTGTTTGTTGGGGTTTCAAAGCACCGCACTCAGCTCTAGGCAAGGGCTGAGCTTTGTGCAGATGCCTGCAAACCCCATTTTTTGTCCAGCCACTTCTTTGCTAGCTCCACGCTCAGTTTCACATATGACATCAGATAAAGAGCAGGTGAGCATGGGTTGGCAAAAATTACCTTGCAAACCAAATGGTGTAAACATGTTAAATTTGCACACTGATACTGAATATTATTGCCTTAACAATGTTTTAAAAGATTAAAGGTAGCATCCAACTTTAATCAGAGAGCAGATGACCTATGGAAATCTATGGCTTAGCTGGATAAAATCCTGAAGATATAAAGGCCTGATCAAGCTAGAATTGAGTCCTTTGGTCTTTTGCACTTAGGAAGTGTATCTTTATGATCCTGATACTTCTTAGTGCTTTATGATTGTGTGTGTTAAGGTATATTTTGCTCTTGCTAGTTCTAGTTAGTTGTGTTATTTTTTGTACTGTACTTTTATTCTGTTTTCTTTTAGAGTTTCTTGTTGGCCATTGTTAACTTTTATTGTTAACCATCCAGAGGACATTGCTAAGTGGCTGGTATGCAAATGATGTAAAATAAATAAATGAATACACACACAAGCTTAGCATTTTGTTTCCTGCCTAGGGAAATGACAGGCACCTGCCAACATTTATGCATCACTTATCCAATGTTCATCTAAACTGATGTAAAATGCTCAAGAAATACATTATATACAGATTACTTTTTATTTTTCAATAAAGAATATATACATTTTTGAAATCCCAAAATTTGCATATCCATTTCCCACATTTTCCATCATACGGGATGATTAGGAGGATGACAGGTATGGTCTGTTGCAGCAATAGTTAAGTTAGTGTTAGTTTTCAACCAAGTTTAAGACATCACCATTGTTTCTCTCCACTGTTTTACAGCTTTTGTGTTCTGTTATGATGGCCCAATGGAATCAAACCACCGTTTCAGAATTCATTCTTGCAGGATTCACAAACAACCCAGTGCTCCGCATTTCCCTCTTTGCAGTGTTTCTGACCATCTACGCGATCACTCTTCTGGGAAATCTCGGGATGATAGCACTGATTCACCTTGACCGCCACCTTCAAACACCCATGTACTTCTTCCTCAGCAACCTGTCCTTCTCAGATCTCTGTTACTCCACTGTCATTGTCCCCAAAACGCTGGCAGATTTCTTGGCTGAGAAGAAAGCCATTTCGTTCACTGGCTGTGCTGCCCAGTTTTATTTCTATGCTGTCTTTGCCACTGTAGAGTGTCTCTTGCTAGCAGCCATGGCCTATGACCGTTATGTAGCAATCTGCAACCCGTTGCTTTACCCAGTCGTCATGTCTAGGAAGGTCTGCATTTGGCTTGTATTGGCTTCATACCTGGCGGGGTCTGCCAACGGCATGATACACACAAACACCACCTTCCGTCTTCCCTTCTGTGGCTCTAATGTCATTAACCACTTCTTTTGTGATGTACCCTTAATACTGAAGCTTGCTTGCTCCAACACAATGCTCAACCACATCCTGCTATTCGTGATCTCTTCCCTGATAGGTCTCTGTTCATTCCTCACCATCCTCATCTCTTACATCTACATCCTCATCACCATCCGTCGGATCAGCTCATCTGAGGGACGCAAGAAAACCTTATCTACCTGTGGCTCCCATATGATGGCTGTCACCTTGTTCTATACCACCATCCTTTTCATCTACCTGAAGCCCACCTCAAGTGACGCTGATGCCCAAGACCAAGTTGCTGCTGTCTTTTATACAGTGGTGATCCCCATGGTGAACCCTTTGATCTACAGCCTGAGGAATAAGGAGGTGAAGGCAGCTCTGAAAAGGATCGTGAGGAAGAAAGGTATTTCCGCTGAGGCATAAATTATGCACTTTGGGTGCTTCCAGGTGGGTGATAATTGTGATATCGGTGCTCCTCTTACATGCAAGTCTTTGGCAGGGCTAGCATGACATCATTGTCATCAAAACAGCACATGCTAAGATCCTCCAGTTGAGAACTTCTGTTGGTTCCCCATATCCCTGAGGTCTGGTTGGTCACCACTAGGGATAGAGATTTTAGTGTGGCAGGCCCTGACCCATGGTATTACTTGCCTGCAGAGATTCAACAGAGATCCTCCCTCCCTTCATTCAGATGTCTCTTGAAGTCTTCCTTGCTGGGCCTGCCCTTTGCAACATTCATTTCCTTTATAATCCAATCAGTATTTATTGATGTTTTAAATGGATATCTTTGTTAACCTTGCTTTTACATGTTGTATTCCACCTTGTTAGGTTGTTTTATGAATGTGTGGCCTATAAATTCATGAATTAAATAAATAAACTCACTGCCTCACCTCTTCATAGATGATGAAGTGCCTACTTCCCTTGAGCTCTGTGATATTCTTGAGGGATCTGCAGAAGGGCCTATGGGGTGTTATAGGGATGCTAGGCTAGGTTAGCTTCCTCTTGTGGGAAGAAAAGTGCAGGATACAGTAGTTAGCACCCTGTGGCATCAGATTATGAAGAGATTCTTACCCAATCCTGCCACTTGTAGCTTTCCAGTATGAGATGTACTTGCCTAGACTTTTCACCTGGTTCATCTGTGTGGGATCATTTCCTGCTTGCATGGTTTTCAGTCAGTCCCTTGTAATACTACCCCTGACCATCAGCACAGTTTCCACCTGTCACATGCAGCACCCTGGTTTGCAAGAAGAATCAGCTCAAAAACAGCCAGCAAGGTCAGGTTATCAGTTCCCTTAGGGAGTCACCATGGCTTCAAACAAATAAATGACACTTGCTTCTCTTGGGTGGATGTGCAACCCCAAACCAAGGGAGAGGACTTGTGCTTTCAGAAAGTCATCCAACAATATATCACAATATCCTCTTTGTCCCACAATATATCACAACAGCATGGTAGCACATTGTAAGGAATAAGCACACTTCAGGGGAATTTGTAAAGTCATGCTTGTGAGCAAGCAAGTTCCCTCCTAGAACCCCTTCTGTTCACATAGGTAAAGGTAAAGGTAAAGGTACCCCTGCCCGTACGGGCCAGTCTTGACAGACTCTAGGGTTGTGCGCCCATCTCACTCAAAGAGGCCGGGGGCCAGCGCTGTCCGAAGACACTTCCGGGTCACGTGGCCAGCGTGACATCGCTGCTCTGGCGAGCCAGAGCCGCACACGGAAACGCCGTTTACCTTCCCGCTAGTAAGCGGTCCCTATTTATCTACTTGCACCCGAGAGTGCTTTTGAACTGCTAGGTTGGCAGGCGCTGGGACCGAACAAAGGGAGCGCACCCCGCCGTGGGGATTCGAACCACCGACCTTTCGATCGGCAAGCCCTAGGCGCTGAGGCTTTAACCCACAGCGCCACCCGCGTCCCTTCTGTTCACATAGTGAGACCTCAAAATATACTCAAGCATTTTCAATGGCAAGTTAGCAACATAGCATCTTACTGCATCTTTACACAACATAAAACTCTAACCAGTTTTCTCAGTTGTCATCTCCATGCAGCACAGACCAGGAGAAGGTGAGACACCTCTAGTGTTGAACCAAAATGCAAGGGTATAGATAGAAGAAGGAGAGGGCTTAATCCACATAACAAGGCACAGAAGCATAATCCTGACTTTGTGTCTTGATTGTCTTCTGGAAAGGTATAAATCTTTGGCCCGTCTATATTTCCTATTGATCTTCAACACTTTCCTTTTGCATACCTTCAGGATTTATTTATTCTTTGGAATAGGGTGTGTGAATGTATTGATGACTGTAATTCAGTGTTTAAAAGCTATGTACTGTCTGTCTTTTTCTTGAATAAATCGATCTTTTGAGAGTTTCTTATTGTGGAAAATTATTTATTGGGAATAAAGGTGAAGGTTATACACACATTTAAACAAATGCACCTCTGTCTGTGTGCTGAAGGTTTTGTTCCTCTCATAGAAGTGCATGTTGGAGGTCACATGAGCAGTAACACACATGTGGATTCAGACATAAACATGCAGAACCACTGTAGTCATTGATCCCAAAGGATTACAGCTTTCCTCCTTTGCACTTGCTTAGGTGGACTGGAATTATGAGCCATAATCAGCTTAAGGTCAAATTCAAGGTTGTGAGCCAGGATGGGGTCAACCAAAGAAAGCAAACAGCAGGAGTGATCACCTAGTTCTAACCTTGAACTATAAGGCTTTGAAGAAGGCAGTTAAATTAGCTATGTTTTGTTTTAGATCTAATAAGTTAATAAAGATATGAACCTTATTTCCATTTTTAAGTCAGGTCTCCCCATGCTGAACCCTTTGATCTACAGCTTGAGGAACAAAGAGGTGAAAGATGCTGTGAGGTGGCTGATCAAGGGGAAGGGCTTTCTGTAGAATGGGGGGGACCCATAGATTCAGTTATGTAAAAGAAAGAATGAATCAGAGGTAGTGTTGTGACCTCCTATTGTTGCTGGTTTGCAGCTCCCATTACCCCTGACCATTGGCCAGGCCAGCCTGGCAGAATATGGCAAGAGGTGGAGCTAAGATAACTCAATTGATGACATGTATTCTGTTACTCTCTTCAATTAAATTTATTAGGTAAAAGGAAGAGTGGAAGGTTTTTAGGAATATAAACAAAGCCCAGGAGGTTTTGAGGTGCTAAAACACTGATGTTCAAGGTTCCTCATCTGGGGCTTGCAATTAGATAAGAGATAAACCAGAATTTATAGCAGGAAGGTAGCATGTTACATGTGGTTAATAGGTTAATCAGATGAGGAAATGAGTCTGTTATAATGTTATGGGGCTAAAATCTGGTTTAAACATTCAAGAAGTGGTGATTTAGGATTAGAACAAGCTTTGGGGCGATTGATTTACATGGCACTGAAAGGGTTTGAAAGGCATTGAGAGCTTCATGAAAAACTGTTGGCTAGAAACCAGGACGCCTAAGGAAAAAGGCAGTTTAGGAAGCTGGCTTGTGTTCCTAAATCAGGGGTGGGGAACATTTTTCAGCTCAACAACTACATTTCCCTGTGGGCAACCTTCTGGGGTCCATCTGCCAATGGTGGGCAGGGCTTAAAGGAAAAGTCGACAGGATGACCTTTATATAGTGAGCTGTATTATCCAGCCATGCAAAAGTCAGAGATTTCTACACCACCGTGCATATCTCTCTATACATTATCCAGGCAAGCAAGAGGCATTATCATACTTCAAGGATGCATTCCACCAAGACAAAAGCATTTGAGAAGAGCACATGTAGAACAGGGTAAAGCCCAGGGGAGAAAAGGTGCATCCTGGAAAGAGTCTCAGGAGCCAGACTGAAAGAATTAGAGGTCTACCTTTGGTCTCTGGGCTAAAGGCTCCAGTCTGCTGCCCCAAACCATAGCAGAGTAGTTTAACAATCTATCCTTTTTCCCATGGAACTTTGATCATAGCTCTCAGAGAGGAATAGGGGGTCTCCTAAGAACTCTCAGCATCCTTAACAAACTGCAGTTCCCAGGATTTTTTGCGGAAGCCATGACTTGTTAAAGTGGTATGGTACTGCTTTAAATGTATAGCACAATGAGGTCTAGGAGGAAACTTCACTAATGTTTAGAGCAGATTGGCAGTTACAGTAACCTCCTTTGAACATTAACAGATGCCAGTCACCTGACAACCCAGCCATCTGGGTCCACAGGTTAAAGGGGATGACGGATCCAACCTGCTGACTCGATCTAGTTCCCCATCCATGGTTTATATGAAACCCCCAATTCTGCTAAAGTTTATCAAAACTTGGTCCCATCGCAATGGGTTTTGAGATCCTTGTGACTAACTTGGTCTAGTAGTTTCAAGGAACTGCTTGTGAACAACTTTAAATTTCATGTTCCTGTTCTTTCATACCACCTCATCAGTAGAACTCAAGACAGCATCCATATTCTACACAACGGGAATGTAGGCAGCTGACCAGAATATTTCTCCAAATGGTCCAAGACTGTCTGCTTTAGCAGGCAGGGTCTCTCCAGAGTCTCATGCAGGTGAGAGATGGGGAGAGTCAATGTAATTGTGAGAGGAGTTAACAAACCAATTGCCCGAGAAATTTCCATGATTGGGCTGATTTTGTTGAGGGCACTTTTGAATGTGAACATTTTAATGTTTGCTGAGTTTGGGGATTGATTGCTTTATCTACACATTGTTGTTGAAATGCACTGTGTTTTGAAAGTAATTGCTATTGAAATTGCTGGTATGTTTTTTTAAAAAAAAATATTTTTAATTAATTTTCCATTTAAACATATGTAATCACATCTTTGTAATCCATTTTCCTTCTTTGGCTCTTTAGAGCCTGCCAACTTCCTTCCCTCCCACCTCTTGACTTTCAAAACTAACCTTTATATCACAGCACTTTATATATTTTCCATTTCTAATATAACTCATTACAAAATACCTCAAAATTTAAATAAATGCAGAAAGGTAAAAAAAAAAAGCTTATTAAAAGTCTTCAGGCAACCCTACTAGTGTTGTTAATTGCTTACAATGGTCTTTCAAATATTGTATAGATTTACTCCAGTCTTTTTGAAATACTTGATCATGCTGGATTCGGATTTTTCCCATCAGCTTCACCAGTTCCACAAAGTCCATCATTTTCATCTGCCACTCTTCTTTCGTTGTACTTGTTTACATTTGGGGGCTAAAAGGATTCTTGCCGCTGTTGTTGCATACGTGAACAGTCTTTAATCTTTTTTTGGTATCTCTTCGCCTACTATACCCAGTAAAAAGACTTCTGGTTTTTTAACAAAAGTGTTTTTAAACATTTTCTTTAACTCATTATATATAGAATCATAGAATCATAGAGTTGGAATAGACCACAAGGGCCATCGAGTCCAACCCCCTGCCAAGCAGGAAACATCATCAGAGCACTCCTGACATATGGTTGTCAAGCCTCTGCTTAAAGACCTCCAAAGAAGGAGACTCCACCACACTCCTTGGCAGCAAATTCCACTGTCAAACAGCTCTTACTGTCAGGAAGTTCTTCCTAATGTTTAGGTGGAATCTTCTTTCTTGTAGTTTGGATCCATTGCTCCGTGTCCGCTTCTCTGGAGCAGCAGAAAACAACCTTTCTCCCTCCTCTATGTGACATCCTTTTATATATTTGAACATGGCTATCATATCACCCCTTAACCTCCTCTTCTCCAGGCTAAACATGCCCAGCTCCCTTAGCCGTTCCTCATAAGGCATCGTTTCCAGGCCTTTGACCATTTTGGTTGCCCTTCTCAGGACACATTCCAGTTTGTCAGTGTCCTTTTTGAACTGTGGTGCCCAGAACTGGACACAGTGAGGTCTGACCAGAGCAGAAAATATGGGAAATGAAATTGCTGATAAGTTGGGACGAAATGCTCATTGATGTTTACATTATGTGTAACGTATTGTGGTTTCTGTTTTGTGCCTTTATTGTGGAAAAGTTGACATATACATTAAATTTTAATCTAACTTAAGTTTCTTTCCATATTTTCTTTGATAATCAAATACAGATGCAGAGGATTCAGAGGGCAGTAGAAGACAACTTTGGGGGGTGGGACTTGCCTAACCCTTTCACCTCTGACAGTTTTTCTGATAAAAAATTACCCCAACTATTTTTCCAAGGAGGTAAAGGGAATCTGGGTTTTTTCTCCTGCAGGGTATAGAACATCTTCAGGGAATAACAGCTTTGGAGAGTGGCAGATGCTACAGCCACTGGATGACTTTGTCCCATACAGTGAAATGGACCTGTATCTGGAAGCCTAGGTTGCAGCACCATAATCCAGCAATAGAAGTCACACTTCTACTTACACAAGTAGAGAGATGGCTATAGACTCATGTCTTGCTTATGGGCTTTCCATAGCCCTCTGGTTGGCCACTGTGAGAACAGGATGCTGGACTGAGTGGACTTTTGGTCTGATCCAGCACAGACGTCTTACATTCATATTATATCAGTGGGCTTAAGTGTACTATGCTCTCTACTGGATTGTAGTCTAGATCTGCTTTTTACACTTTTTACACTGTGTGCTTAGAATGTATTGTTTTTGCTTTGTAAGGACATTTGCAGTGGAATTGACTTCTCCTACAGAGAGCCATTAAGATAATTGCAATTCCCACCTGATATCTGATCCTTCCGGAGGACAAAATCCCCAGTTTCAAACTCTCAGAATAGGAAGTCCCTTCTGAACAGCAGTTTCAGGAATACTAAGTTGCACACAACAAGCAGTTCTGCGATACATAAGAATTTGTAGGCATCATAATGATATTCAGCCATCTTTTCATCTCATCACTGAAAGCTGCTCCTGTGGTAGTGAGTGGAGTAAATAGTGGAGGTTCAACTTGATGCACAGGACAAACCAGAGGCAAGAATTGCAAGAGGAAAAAGTGTTTGAAGGTCATAAGAGGATGGGTAGGTTAAAAAGTATTTCTAGATTTTAGTTTTCAAATTAGGCTTTGGCCAGATTGCACTTCCTAAACTACAGTGTGCAATGTGTCCACATACATCCATTGCCTGTTCCAGGGATCCTTTCATTCTTCGCCCTGACCTGCCAAGTCAGATGAGAAGAAAAGGGAAGGATCTTTTCACCCTTCTGGCCTCTCCTTCCTCTCTGCTCTTCCCATTCAGCTAAGATGCCCCAGTCAACCAGATTATAAACACAGGAGGGTAACTCTCTATGAGGATACAAATGCAAACTTCTTTCTCTGTCAAGATTCCCTCTCTAGGAACCCAGCAGCTATCTATCAGACCATTTTTACACTCTCCCCAAAGAGTCATTGAAACAAAGCATTTTAAAAATATTTTTTTAGTAGCAGCCACTGATACTGAAAGCATGATTCATGATGCTGAACCCTTGTCTACAACTAACTCAAACAAAAAGAAGTCCAGGGCTAATTTTGAATTAACCAAGCAAATGGTTTATGTGTGAAAATGTTTTCTTCATAAACAGGCATAAGAAAGAGATCATTTGAAGAAGGGCAATGGAATTTTCTCCAACATATTAGTCATCCTCCAGCAGGGCTAATAGCAGCTTCATTGGCAGGGGTGGGAAGCTTGTCAAAGACTACAATGTGGGAAGAAAGGGGTAACTCTGTCACACACTGTGGTCTTCACCTTCCTCTCTTCCTCCCTTAGCTCTGCAACTGCAATTTTGCCTTTAAAAATAACGCCTGAAACATAGTGATACCTTTAGTATCACATCTAGTTGGGCCCTTAAACAAAAGACTGTGCTGTTGTTCAAATATCAGGGAGGACACCACACCACATATACCTATTAAGCAGTTCAAAATGCACATAGCTGTCCTAGCATGGAAAGCAGAATGATTCTGTTGCATGTACTAGAAAGGTACTTTGAGGCGAAACTAACCCCTCAGCTTTAACATTTCAACATTTCCCCCAAAACTGCTGCCCGTGCCACTTTCTTTCTTTTTACACAAGCACAAATACTTCTCTTACACTAGTGTTAAAACCACCCTCCAAATGCAGCTCTAAAATCATGCCGCTTGCATTGTTTGCAACAGGGATGCGCACAACTTGTGGCCCTCCAAATCTCCAGTCACCATAATCACCTCACCACTTGACACACTGGCTGGGGCTGATAGGAGCAATAGGTTTTCCTCCTCCAGTTTCTAATAATAATGATGATGATGATGATGATGATGATGATGATGAATGAAAAGGGGAGTCTGATAATACAATGGGAAGAGGGGAGAGATCCACATAATACAATGTTGTTGTTTTCCACCACAGTACAGGAGGCAGTGGCTGTGGAAAATCATACTACAATACATGAATTCATTTTTTCGGGATTCACAGACTCTTCAAAACTTCAGTTCCCTCTTTTCACTTTTTTCCTAGCAGTATACCTTATCACCCTGCTTGGCAACCTTGGGATGATCATTTTAATCAGGATTAGCTTGCAACTCCACACCCCCATGTACTTCTTCCTCAGCAACTTATCCTTTGTAGACCTCTGCTACTCGACTGTCGTCACTCCCAAGATGCTGATGGATTTGGTCATGAAAAGAAAAGCTATCTCATTGACTGGCTGTGCTCTACAGATGTGGTTTTTTGGGCTCTTTTTAGCCACCGAGTGTTTCCTCTTGGCAGCAATGGCATACGACCGATATATGGCCATTTCCAATCCACTTCTTTATACAGTAATCATGTCACGCAGAGTTTGCACCCAGCTGATAATCGCCCCCTACCTTTTAGGAGTACTGAATGCCACAACACACACAACCTTAACTTTTCAACTCACCTTCTGTCACACCAATATGATCAACCATTTCTTCTGTGACATCCCTGCAGTCATATCCCTCTCCTGTTCAGATACCAGACTCAACAAGGGGGTGCTTTTCGGTCTATCTTGTACCTTTGGCATTGTGAGTACGTCAATTATCATTGTCTCCTATATCTACATCCTCACGGCCATCCTGAGAATACGCTCCAACAAGGGCAGGCGCAAAGCTTTCTCCACCTGCTCAACCCATCTCACGGTAGTGTCTATCTTTTATGGGACACTCTTCTTTATATATGTGCGTCCCAGCTCTATGTCTTCAGCTGATGAGGACAAGATGGTCTCTATGTTCTACACAGTTATGATCCCCATGCTGAACCCTCTTATCTACAGCTTCAGAAACAAAGAAGTGAAAGATGCAGTGAGGCGACTGACCAGAGGGAAAAATCTTCCTCTGCAATAAAAAGGCATGCATTGTGTTGGCTTTCTTTCCTTGATGGATAATAAATCTCAAGTAACTAAAAGAATGGGTCCTTTCTGGATTTCACAGAGAATATTGTTTCCACACAGCACAATGTTTTAAGATTTTATCTTAAATAGACTCATTACAGCACTGTTTTGTTATCTGGGCTTTATCTTAGAAGAGAAGATGCTAAAGTCTAGCATCTTCAGGAATACAGTGGTACCTCGGGTTAAGTACTTAATTCGTTCCAGAGGTCCGTTCTTAATCTGAAACTGTTCTTAACCTGAAGCACCACTTTAGCTAATGGGGCCTCCTGCTGCCGCCGCGCCGCCAGAGCACAATTTCTGTTCTTATCCTGAAGCAAAATTCTTAATCTGAAGCACTATTTCTGGGTTAGCGGAGTCTGTAACCTGACGCGTATGTAACCCTAGGTTCCACTGTACTTGCTTTTTGTTCCTTAATTTATTTGGATAAAGATTATGATCACAGCTCAGTGTAAGAGCATGGTCCCATTTCAATCCCTGGCATTTCTAGGTAAGCCTGGGGATGTCCGTTCTGGAAACCCAGAGAGCTACTGTGAGCAAGACAGAGTGATAATCTGAGGTGATATAAGGCAGCTGCCTTTGTTCCTATGATTCTATATCTAATGTGCTTAAGTTACAGAATATTTTGGATGAACTTTACTCCCTGGCACTGATGTATCTTTCAATTTTGCATTGCTAAATTTCACATCATCACAGATTTCAGTAAAGTATACATGCAAGAGTAGGACTGCAAACTTAATTAACAAGATGTGTTTGTGTGTGTGCATTTTATTGATATGTTTTAAGGTTGAATATTGGTATGGATAGTAAGAATAGAAATGCAGCAAGTACAAGGAATAATTTTTTAAAATCTAAATTTATTTATTTATTTATTTTATTTATGATTTTCAGTTTTGTACATTTCAATAATTTTACAGTCATTTTAACATTTCAAAATTTGACTTCCTTCCTCCTCTTTCTGCAGTTTGTCAAATTTATTTTTCATATTTTCTGGATATCCAAATTAACTTCATTTGCTCATTTGCTACTTTAAATATATACTCTTATAAAACTGCAGGTTATTACAATAATCCTGCCAGTGTTCTTATCTTTTTACAGTTTGTTTGTAAATATTCAAAAACCATTTCCTTTTTTTAATAAAAAGTTTGTTATCTTGATTTCTTCTTTTTCCGGCAAGTTTTGCCATTTCTGCATATTCCATAAATTTTTGTATCCATTCTTCTTTTGCTGGGACTTCTTCTTCTTTCCATTTCTATTTCCATAGGAAAGATGGTAAAAAAATCTTAATTTAAGATTCTTTTAAAAACATATGTATAGGTGTAGTCTCTAACTGCTGCTTAAAATGCAATTCATTTTCCCGACCGCGTTGCTATTAGCCCAAGGAACACCCCAATGGCTCCCATAGGGACATTCTTCTGGGGCATATAAGGGATTTTTGTTAGACACACAATGGGAAGGAAATGGTTAAACCTCCCTACATGCTATAGTCAGAGGCCCCAGTTCCTGCTGTTAATTATGATGGACTTCCTAAAAGCATAACACATCTGGTTTAGAACTTAGTACATTCTGCTCCAATAACTGCAGGAAGCCAACTTGACTGGCAGGAACTGAGGCAGAATACATGACTGGGGGAAACGGCTGTCTCAATTATGGATCTTTGCAGGCCCAGCATCAATATGCAGTATCATCAGGCAGGGACCCAGAAGAGCCCTGAACACCAGGTGGCCAGGTCTGAGCCAACATTTAAATTTCCCACAGTACCACTAAACTACCATTGCTCCAAGGCATTGTGGGAAATTTAAATGGTGAGTCAGATCCACTTTCCTGATCCTCATCATCGCATTGGTACCAGACACTAGTCCATTGTGGCCAACAGGTTAGCCTTCTAGGAGATACCAGCAGAGGAAGAAGACAACCAGAGGGCAAACCTTGAGCCAGCCTTGTGCCTCTGTCATGAAAGCCAAGAATCTGGCTGGTGGGTGTTTGCCCATCTTTGCCTTCCAGCAATGCTCCCTATAGATTTATCCACTTTTGATCTTAGATCACCAGGTAATTGTCTGTGAAACAGGTGAAGTGAGTGAAGAGTTCCTGAAAAAGAGCAGAATCATTTCTCAGCTCACTTCACCCCATAATTAATTAGTATCAGAGCCTGAACCAAGTTGGGGCCGCAATAAGGAATGGTCTTCAAAAACCTTTCCACTGAGAGGTAAACTATACATTGTACAGCAGAGCTTTCCAAACTGTGTGTTGTGACACATTAGCATGTCGGCCGCAGTTTGTGGGTGTGTCACACGAATGCTCCCCGCTCTCCTCCTGGGGCTGGAAAGGGGTTAGTTGAACCTCCAGTTTGCTAGTAAAACTGAATTACTGTGTCCAGAAATGATGCATGTCTAATGGTGTCACCAACCTGAAAAGTTTAGAGGGCTCTATTGCACACTTAATGCATTTGACAACTAGCTGCAATAGTCATTTTTTTGTAAACAAAAGCTGTTTGGGCAGGGGGGACATTTTTTTAAGCAGAGAAGCTGTGGCTGAAGACACTTGAAAGCACTGAGCAGGACACTTTCAAGCAGTGGTGGAGCTTCATGCTCCGGGACCGGGGGGATGGAGACCAGGCGGGGGGGTGTTGGCGCACGTCCCTCAGGCATGACGCGCTGCCCGCAGGGACGTGGCACCCAGTGCAGGCGGGGAGGCAGCCGCGATGGCACCCCACCGGGATCACGCTGCCAGGGGCAGTGCGCTCCCCCCGCACTCCTCTTCCTCCACCCGTGCTTTCAAGCAGCAGTGGCCAGCCAAAGTGGTAGACCGTGGGGTCTCAAATTTCAGCAGTGCCTGCAATGCCCAAAATATCTGAGGCAGATATATTCATGCCAGACGGATGCCTCATCTGAGGCAAATCAGTAACCCTAGTGGAAGCATACATTATTTCACTTGATTGTCTGGAGTGTCTGGAGGCGGTTGGAGGATGGATGGCGGCAAACAGATTGAGATTGAATCCTGACAAGACAGAAGTACTGTTTCTGGGGGACAGGAGGCGGGCAGGTGTGGAGGATTCCCTGGTCCTGAATGGGGTAACTGTGCCCCTGAAGGACCAGGTGCGCAGCCTGGGAGTCATTTTGGACTCACAGCTGTCCATGGAGGCACAGGTTAAATCCGTGTCCAGGGCAGCTGTGTACCAGCTCCATCTGGTACGTAGGCTGAGACCCTATCTGCCCGCGGACTGCCTTGCCAGAGTGGTGCATGCTCTGGTTATCTCCCGCTTGGACTACTGCAATGCGCTCTACGTGGGGCTACCTTTGAAGGTGACCCGGAAACTACAACTAATCCAGAATGCAGCGGCCAGACTGGTGACTGGGAGCAGCCGCCGAGACCATATAACACCGGTCTTGAAAGACCTACATTGGCTCCCAGTACGTTTCCGAGCACAATTCAAAGTGTTGGTGCTGACCTTTAAAGCCCTAAACGGCCTCGGTCCAGTATACCTGAAGGAGCGTCTCCACCCCCATCGCTCTGCCCGGACACTGAGGTCCAACACCGAGAGCCTTCTGGCGGTTCCCTCACTGCGAGAAGCCAAGTTACAGGGAACCAGGCAGAGGGCCTTCTCGGTAGTGGCGCCCTCCCTGTGGAACGCCCTCCCACCAGATGTCAAAGAGAACAACAACTACCAGACTTTTAGAAGACATCTGAAGGCAGCCCTGTTTAGGGAAGCTTTTAATGTTTGATGTATCACAGCATTTTAATATTCTTTTGGAAGCCGCCCAGAGTGGCTGGGGAAACCCAGCCAGATGGGCGGGGTATAAATAATAAATTATTATTATTATTATTATTATTATTGTTATGTACCTTACTTTTGCTGAATTATATATGCATGAATGCTGAATTATACATCTCTACAATATTTGCTCTTGCCATTTGTTTTATTATTACTATTTCTACCTGGGGCCACTGTGGTGACTGATTCCAGGCAGAAATGCAAGAACAGCTAATTGGAATTGCCACGTCAGTTTTCAAATCCTTCAGATACCATATTACAAATTCCCAGAACGAGGCATCCCTTTTGGGCAAATCATTGGTTATATTCTCCTGTAGATACTGCTTCAGTGATACAAGCAGGAGCAAGGTGCAAGATTTCAGCTGAAGAAGTAAAAGATGGATGAGGGATTAAAACTGCAGCAAAGCCATCAGGACGTGGGTAGGCTCTCTTAGTAATTTCTGGTTTATACTGTACAGTGGTACCTCAGGTTAACTACTTAATTCGTTCTGGAGGTCCATTCTTAACCTGAAACTGTTCTTAACCTGAAGCACCCCTTTAGCTAATGGGGCCTCCGGCGGCTGCTGCACCGCCGGAGCACAATTTCTGTTCTCATCCTGAAGCAAAGATTTTAACCTGAGGTACTATTTCTGGGTTAGCGGAGTCTGTAACCTGAAGCGTATGTAACCTGAAGCATATGTAACCTGAGGTACCACTGTACATTGCATTATGTCAGAAGGAGGGAATCCATATATCACTAAGGGTCATCATCAGGTGGAGGTCAGAAGTTATTTTACGTATTTCTTGCATGCAACTAAGCAGCTGGCAATGCTCAGAAAATATTATTTATTGACTTCATAAAAGATAAAGGATTATAGAAATGCAAGCTTTGCCTAGTCATTGAGACTGAGTGCTGAATCAGAATCCAGAAGATGCCCTCAAAGGTAAAATTTCACCAATAACAATAGAAGGCATGAGAGCCAGTGGTACTCAAAGATTCAGAGTTTTCTGTGATATATAGTTCAATGTATGCTCTGTCATTTCAGAAATCGCTTGTCTTTTCTTCTCTACATTCTCTACAGAACTAAAAGGCACGTCAAGGGAAAATCACAGCACCATATATGAGTTCATACTTTTGGGCTTCACTGATTCACCAGAGCTGAAAATCTTGCTTTTCCTAGTCTTCCTTGTAGTCTACCTCATCACCATTGTGGGGAATCTTGGGATGATCCTATTAATCAGGATCGATTCTCGACTTCACACCCCCATGTACTTCTTCCTCAGCCAGCTGTCCTTCGTGGACCTCTGCTATTCTTCTGTTGTCACCCCTAAGATGTTGGTGGATTTTGTCGTGAAAAGCAAAAGCATTTCCTTGCCTGGATGTGCAGCACAAATGGCTATGTTTTGTCTCTTTGTGGCCACTGAAGCTTTCATCTTGGCAGCCATGGCTTATGATCGGTACGTAGCTATTTCCAAGCCTCTTCTTTATACAGTCATCATGTCCAGGAAAATTTGTGCCCAGCTGATGGTTGGACCATATCTTGCAGGGCTACTAAATGCTACAACACATACCAGCTTAACTTTCCAGTTAACTTTCTGCAAGTCCACAATCAACCATTTCTTCTGTGACATCCCTGCAGTCATATCGCTCTCCTGCTCTGACACAAGTTTCAACATGATGGTGCTTTTGGGTCTCTCCTTCACCCTTGGAACTCTCAGTGGCTTTATTGTCATCATCTCCTACATCTACATCCTTGCAGCCACCTTGAGGATCCGCTCCAGTGAAGGGAGGCACAAGGCTTTCTCTACCTGCTTTTCCCACCTCACCGCTGTCTCTCTTTTCTTTGGGAGCCTCTTCTTCATCTATGTCCGGCCCAGCTCTGGCTCCTCAGAAGATGAAGACAAGACAGTCTCCATGTTCTACACTGTGCTGATCCCCATGTTAAACCCCTTGATCTACAGCCTAAGAAACAAAGATGTGAAAGACGCAGTCAAGAGGGTGCTTAGAATGAAACATTTATCCTAATATGCAATTTTATTATTTTATTATTTTGGAGAAAAGTTGATGTTTCCATCCATTCGCGTTTGGGGAATTCATGAAAGGAAGTGCTTTGGAGAGAACTGAAAAATGCCTTTGCAGAGCATACAACTATCGCAGCCCAGGGTGTGGAATAGTGATTTTCTCTCCCATTTATATAAGTGGGAGGGATAGAAACAATGGGACAAAAAATAAGATGACTACATCTCCCACGCACCTTCTGCTCTGGAATGAGCAAGGTGAAGATTCTTCTACTATAAGGGATCTTACCACCACCAGCAGCTGAGAACTACTCAACCAGGTGGTAATTCTGTGCACACTCTCCTGGGCTCAGGAAGTCTTACTTCAGAGTAGACATGTACAGGACTGCCGTGTTAAATGTTTAAAAAGCTAATATCTAAATAGCTAACAGTTCCAAAAATGAATTTTGCAGCAGATAAATAAATATTGCAATATAAGATGAGGGACATAGATTAATGAATCCTGGTCTAAGTAGCAGAGAAATATGCTAAATTCAGTGTGATTTGGACAATCTTCCTTGAATGGAAATTTTTGCTCTGCACTAGCATTAAGGGGGCAGGGACTGCACACTAAATATAGCAAAAGCCTGGTGGCCACCTTCCTTGGTAAAAACAGCACTGGGACTAAATTTGAGGCAAAGAAGTAACAAGGCTTCCTAGCTGCTGCTCCATGCCAAACCCTCCTTAAGGACCAAACATGACATGAATTTTGTCACATGATTATTTCCCTGGGGTGGTTGATTTTTCTTTAACAAAAAGCTAGGGTGGGGGAGAGAACAAAGAGCATTCATGGTGCAGAGGGGAGATTCTCATGGGGACCATGATGGGGTAAAGGCTTAAAGCTCCCTACCAATCCTCTACTGTGATTCTGATCCTGCTTGCCCTCTGTCCAGTGATGGCTATTTGTTAAAAGAATATCAACCACACTGGAGCAAATGTCTAGATCAGGGTTTCCAGCTGTTTTTGGACTACAGTTCCCATCATCCCAGGCCACTGGTCCTGATAGCTAGGGATGATGGGAATTGTAGTCCAAAAACATCTGGTGGCCCAAGGTTGGGAAAACCTGGTCTGGATTCACCCTGAACCTCTTTTCTTCAAACATTTCAAATGCATGCTTGGCTTCCAAATATACATTTAACCCTGCTATAGGAAAAGAGTCACAGGGGGCAGGTTAAAGCATGCAAGTTGTCAGTGGGGAAAGGGTTAAGCAGATACACAACAGCACCAGCGGCTCACTGCTCTTCACCTGATGAGTAATCCTGTTGTGCAGTCACTTTGCACTCTCCTTTTCAGATGCCAGAGGGTGCTTCTTGGTCTGTCTTGTACTGTACCTTCAACAGTGTCATTGTCACCTATAATTCTATCCTCATGGCTGTCCTGAGAATATGCTGCAACAAGAACAAGTACAAAGCTTTCTCTCTCAGCTCAATCCATCTCACAGTTGTGTCTTTCTTTTATGGGACTCTCTTCTTTATATGTGTGTGTCCCAGCGGCAGGTCTTCAGTTGATGAGGACAAGATGGTCTCCATGTTCTACACAGTTATGATCCCCAAGTTAAACACTTTGATCTGCAGCTTCAGAAACAAAGAACTGACAGGTGCAGTGAGGTGACTGCGCAGGTTGGGGGTGAATTTTATTATAGAATAAAAAGGCATATATTGTGCTAGATTCTTTTCTCTGGTAAGTCAGTAATCTCAAGTAACTAAAAGAATGGATCTTTTGGGATTTCGTAGAAAATATTGATCTGATCCATGGAAAACCCGATTTCAGTTTGTTCTGATTCAGCAATAAACTGTGGGTCTTCCCAGGGAAAGCAGTGAGACAAAAAATAAATAAATACCCACTCATACATAGACTAGTGCCTGGAAAGAGTGGTGATATAGATGATAGATAGATAGATGATAGATAGATGATAGATATAGATAGATAGATAGATAGATAGATAGATAGATAGATAGATGATAGATGATAGATGATAGATAGATAGATGATAGATGGATGATAGATAGATAGATAGATAGATAGATAGATAGATAGATAGATGATAGATAGATATAGATATAGATATAGATATAGATATAGATATAGATATAGATATAGATAGATAGATAGATAGATGATAGATAGATAGATAGATAGATAGATAGATAGATAGATAGATGATAGATAGATAGATATAGATAGATAGATATAGATAGATGATAGATAGATAGATGATAGATAGATAGACAGATAGATAGATACAGTGCTTTTTTCTTTAAAATGTTTAGGGGTACTCTCATTTTGACTCAAGAAAGTCACCATTTTATAGTTCAAATCGGGGAAAATAAATACAGGAAATGGACAAAAGTACAAAGATTCACAAAATGTTTAGGGGTATGTGTCCCCCTGCATCCCCCCCCCCCGAAAAAAGCATTGGGTAGATAGCATGATAGTCTGCAAGCTCAGTTCAGAGGAGAAATATGGCAGGTAGAGATGATGGTGCTGAGCCAAAGTACTGCCCATGACAACTTTCTTTCTTTCTTTCATATGCCACCCTTATCTTCAAAGGATCTCAAGGTGGTATACAGTAGTTCTCCTCCTTAGATGCAGACACAATTTCATCACAATAAAATCTTCAAGCAGTGATGTCCAGCCAGTCACTGTCCACATATTCTTTCCAAGGGAGTGACCAGAGAGGAGGGGGCTGGCACTGGGGACCATCATTTTTGGCTTGGCAGTCAACAAGCAAAGAGCAGAGACATCACCGACAGCACCAGACTATGCATGCCTACCTATAAGTAAGTCCCGTCCCTCCGCCCCGAGTTTAATGAGACTTACTTCCAGTTGTGTTAATAGGATTGCTGCTTGAAGCGTTCTTTCTACTTCCTCCCCAAAACACTGTGGTTGGAAGTAAAAAAGAGAGCTCTGATAATGTCATTTCCTGATTGGAATCCACAGCCATTAGTCACAAAATTGTACCTTGCACTGCTCCACTTGGGGAAGGTTAAGAAATGTGTCAATAATACTAATATTAAAAACCACCAAGAAATCCTCCAACTCTCTGAAGAATAATAATAATAATAATAATAATAATAATAATAATAATAATGGCATTTATATCCCACCTTTTCTCCAAGGAGTTCTCCCCCTCATTTAATCCCCACAATAACTTTGTGTGGCCAGGCCGGGACAACCCCAACCCCCAGGGATCATTAGGAAGGAATAAAGACTCTGACAACATTTTATGGAATTAAAATTAGGCCACGACTTTATTAAACTTCCGAATGTAGGAAGACCTTGGGCTTAGGCCTTGGGCGTGCATCCCTCCCAGCCCCCCAGCCGAGGTAACTGGGGCACATCAGGGTAAATGGGATGTGGGGGTGCATGCAGGGTAGTTCATTGACAACTTTTCAGTATACGGCCAGTGACACTCATTATATAACCCCTTTTAAGAGGGGACCCTGGAATCGCCACTGCAGGGGGGTGAGTCATCATGCCTCCCTCCCCCCATTATAGGGAAGAAAAGACTAAAGGATTCCACCCAAGGCCATAAACTGCCAAAGTTGTGATGAATTGCTACAGGGAAGACAAAACCTGCCAACGTATTCCCGGTCCTTCAACAACAACCAGTCAAAGACCATAGCAGTGCCCGCTAATCAGGAAGAAAAGGTTAACCTGCAAACAGGAAAACATTAAACTAATGGAGGGTAGGGTGGGTGAATCTCCTGAGTCGACTGCATGGCTACTGTCGGCTCCACCCCCTATATATAATGGGACTGGCCCCACCTCCCAGCAATGAGACTTGACTACTTAGGCTGGGCGTGAACCTCCAAATAATAACACTGAGAGGCAGGTCAGCCCCTGTTTGCCCTGGGAACTGTAGCACTGCACGCGATCCCACAAAGGGTACCCACAATGTAAAGTGTGAGTGCTCATTGTGACATAGATCAGGCTGAGTCACCCAGTGAGCTTCGTGACTGAGTGGCAATTTGAACCCTGGTCTCCAGCTCCTAGTCTGACACTCTGACCACTACATTGCAGGCAGGCAGGCAGAGATATTCATCCCAGATTCATGCCTAATCTGTGAAATCTGCAGCCCTAGTTTGAAAAACATATTATTGCATTTGATTGTTACACACATCACTTTTGTTGAATTATGTGTATATTTGTAACCTATGTGTATTTGTAACCTATTAGTTAACCTAATACATGGTTGACTATATTTCTTATTGGCAATGTTTTTTCCTCTTGACTTTCCTACCTATGGACACTGGTGTGATTGATTCCAGAGAAAATTGCTCCATTGTAGAACAGCCACTTGCAATTGCCACTAGAGCTTTCAAATTCCTCAGAGAGTCCATATCACAAATTCCCAGAATGAGGTATCCCTTTTACAGCAGACCGTCGGTTATATCATCCCTGTAGATGCTACTTCTGTGATAGAAGCAGGAGCACCCTGCAGAATTTCAGCTGAAGAAGCATACGTTTGGGGAAAGGGTCTCAGAATAGATGATGGATGAAGGAATTGAACTGCAGCAAAGCCATCAGGACAATGGTAGGCTCTCTTAATAATTTCTGATTTATACTGTACATAGCATTATGTCAGGAGGAGGCAATTTGTAGGATCATCATCAGGTGGAGGTCAGAAGTTATTTTGCATACTTCCTGCATGCCACTAAGTAGCCAACATAGCTCAGAAAATATGATTTATTGGCTTCATAACAGATAAAGGATGACAAAAATGCAAACTTTGCCTAGTCATTGATTCTGAATTATGAATCAGTATCCAGAAGATCCCCCTAAAGTTACCGTACTTTTCCGTGTACAAGACGAGGTTTTTTATGATTAAATTATGTTTATAAATTTGGTTCGTCTTATACATGGCTAGTGCATTGGGTGGACGGGGGATTGGTTCCTGCCTCGAGCCGGAGCTAGTAAGTGGCGATTGGGTGGGTGATTGGTGGCTGCGATGAGGTCTGGCATCAATTGGCTGTCACTGCAACAATTGACTGGTCAATTGGCGGCTGCTGGCAGTGATGAGACAGTTGATTGTTGTTTTCGGCAATGCATAACTCAGATGGGTGAGCAATTTTCAATCTCCCCCCCCCCCTAAAACCCTCTACCACTTTGGGCGTCCCCCCCCCCAAAAAAAAAATCTCAACAACTGTGGTCAATCCTCTCCCAAAAAAGCTCAACATCTTTCGGCAATCTCCCCCCATTTTCTTCATTTGGAGTCCCCCAAAATAGGGGGTGTCTTATACACAGGGGCGTGTTATACACAGGAAAATACAGTACAATTTTACATATAGCCCAGAGGCTGCTCTGCAGTGAGTCTGACTGAGGTGGGCACTTCTGTGGCAGATTTGGGAAGGGAGAGAGATCAGGATCCTAGCTCACCTCCTCCCTCTCATCCTGACTAGCTACCTGACATAGGAAGCACACATTAATCAGGCAGAGCCTGGAAGGGGCACTGGCTGAGGGAAGGAAAGTGCTGAAGGGTGGTGGTGTGAGGAGTCAGCAGTGGAAAGAAGAGAGTGACTTCATTTTTATTTTAAATATTATCATTCCCACTGATGTTTGTTTCGAGACTGAAGGCTACGCTTGGGGGTTGGGTCATGGGTTTTTGAACCCCCACAAACAAATGAGTCCTTTGAACATTTTCCCATGAGTAAGTTCCACTGAACATATAGTAAATTCACCTGAGTAAAAATCCACACTATTACACTAGTACCATTAAATTGCAATAATTGGGGGCTCTTGCTCAGATTAGAATCATATCACTTTCTTTTGTAAAGTAATATTTTTATTAGTTTTCAATTACAGTCCAATAATAGCCTAAATATAACAATGCCAATTTATAATACAATTATTAATACCAATAATTCAAATACCGAATTGTATAATTTAGTTACAGTGCCCCCGTGCATGCTAGATTTGATGATTTGATTATTTTCTTTATTTCTGTGTTCCAAAATCTTATTAATTTCTATTACATTCTGGTCATAATAATAATCCCTCATACAACAACTGCAATATTAATAGCTTCTATTTGTTGTTGTTGTTGTTTAGTCGTTTAGTCGTGTCCAGCTCTTCGTGACCCCATGGACCAGGCACTCCTGTCTTCCACTGCCTCCCGCAGTTTGGTCAGACTCATGCTGGTAGCTTCAAGAACACTGTCCAACCATCTCGTCCTCTGTCGTTCCCTTCTCCTTGTGCCCTCCATCTTTCCCAACATCAGGGTCTTTTCCAGGGAGTCTTCTCTTCTCATGAGGTGGCCAAAGTATTGGAGCCTCAGCTTCATGATCTGTCCTTCCAGTGAGCACTCAGGGCTGATTTCCTGAAGAAATCTCCTTCAGGTGCCTCCAGCACCATAATTCAATTTTTTGGCGATCAGCCTTCTTTATGGTCCAGCTCTCACTTCCATACATCACTACTGGCAAAACCATAGCTTTAACTATACGGACCTTTGTTGGCAAGGTGATGTCTCTGCTTTTTAAGATGCTGCCTTGGTTTGTCATTGCTTTTCTCCCAAGAAGCAGGCATCTTTTAATTTCGTGACTGCTGTCACCATCTGCAGTGATCATGGAGCCCAAGAAAGTAAAATCTCTCACTGCCTCCATTTCTTCCCCTTCTATTTGCCAGAAGGTGATGGGCCCAGTGGCCATGATCTTCATTTTTTTGATGTTGAGCTTCAGACCATATTTTGCGCTCTCCTCTTTCACCCTCAATAAAAGGTTCTTTAATTCCTCCTCACTTTCTACCATCAAGGTTGTGTCATCTGGATATCTGAGGTTGTTGATATTTCTTCCGGCAATCTTAATTCTGGCTTGGGATTCATCCAGCCCAGCCTTTCGCAGGGAGACAATATACAGCCTTGTCGTACTCCTTTCCCAATTTTGAACCAATCAGTTGTTCCATATCCAGTTCTAACTGTAGCTTCTTGTCCCACATAGAGATTTCTCAGGAGACAAATGAGGTGATCAGGCACTCCCATTTCTTTAAGAACTTGCCATAGTTTGCTGTGGTCGACACAGTCAAAGGCTTTTGCATAGTCAATGAACCAGATGTCTTTCTGGAATTCTCAAACTTTCTCCATAATCCCGTGCATGTTTGCAATTTGGTCTCTGGCCCCTTCGAAATCCAGTTTGCACTTCTGGGAGTTCTCGGTCCACATACTGCTTAAGCCTGCTTTGTAGAACTTTAAGCATAACCTTGCTAGCATGTGAAATGAGTGCAATTGTGCAGTAGTTCTAGCATTCTTTGGCACTGCCCTTCTTTGGGATTGGGATGTAGACTGATCTTCTCCAATCCTCTGGCCACTGCTGAGTTTTCCAAACTTGCTGGCATATTGAGTGCAGCACCTTAACAGCATCATCTTTTAAAATTTTTAATAGTTCAGCTGGAATACCATCACTTCCACTGGCCTTGTTATTTGCAGTGCTTTTTAAGGCCCATTTGACTTCACTCTCCAGGATGTCTGGCTCAAGGTCAGCAACCACACTACCTGAGGTGTATGAGACATCCATATCTTTCTGGTATAATTCCTCTGTGTATTCTTGCCACCTCTTCTTGATGTCCTCTGCTTCTGTTAGGTCCTTACCACTTTTGTCCTTTATTATGGTAATCTTTGTACGAAATGTTCCTTTCATATCTCCAGTTTTCTTGAACAGATCTCTGGTTTTTCCCATTCTATTGTTTTCCTCTATTTCTTTGCCTTGCTCATTTAAGAAGGCCTTGCTATTTTTTGGAAATCCGCATTTAATTATTTGTGCTGACACATTAAAGGATTTATAAAACTAAAAGTGAGGAACTCAAACTATATGCTTGTTCTTCCTGTGTGTGGCAATTATTCTGTCCGTGGTGTTTCTTCCTGCCTGCCATGCCTTGGGCAGAACTGATATCCTATTGCTGTTCCAGAAATTTCTCCATCCCATGCTCTGTTGTTTTTCAGCTTTAACAACAGCTGCAAAAGTCACTCTGTCCAAATAAATATTACCTGTTTTTCGTCTCAGCTTGGGAACAAGAGTGGTCTGTCGAACTGCAGATGACTCAATAAAGAGCCCTATCAGTTCCTTGGCAGTTCACACCCCTTTCATCCTTCCTTCCAACTGAAGATATGTGAGCAATTATCCTTTCAATTAAATTAAATTCCAAGTCCTCTGTGTGTTATTCAGTTCACATTGTAAATAATAAAGGATGGGGAAGAGTCAGCTCTCAGTTTCCATAGTAAACCTTTTGCAAAATAGAGCTTCCCTCCCTTTTCCCTTTTTTAACACACACAGTTCAGTTTGAAGTTATATTCCATATTTAAATTCCAATTTCTTCCATCCTTGCTTCTACAAATATAATTTGAACTAATATTCAGAGGAGGGTTGCCGAATCATAAATGTAGAGAAGAAAACTTTAAATGAAGAGACCGTAGGCTCCCCCCCCCCCCCGTCTTTTGCACTGAATGAAGTCTTATCTCAAGTTCAAACCTTAAAGTCCTTGCAGTTAGTTTGTTCCACAGTTTGTGATATCATCTCTTCCAGCACATGTCTGTACTTTAGTCCAATTAAGCTCTAATTAACAGGAGAACCTCTGTTTCTTAATGGTGACGTTGGTGGGTTTTTGACAGGCAAAGTGCTTTTGTACTCAGCAACACCCTGACTCCCACATTCCATGCCGGAACAAGAGCCAGGTACCGAGACAAACTGTGAGTGAAGCCCACCCAACCCCCATCCCTGGGGAAAATTTACAAGGATAATTACCCTCAATCATCATTAAGACAGAGCGAAACCGGAAGCCTAAAATCAAATCATTTTAGGGTTGGCACAGACTTTGGAAGTCACTGACTCAAACCTTCCGCTCAATGTATGCTCAACACACAACAAAACTAAACAAATGCATTTTAAAAATAGCTTAAGAGGGTATGTCTAAGAGGGTGGTAGTTATCATCTGCTTAGTGTTCAGTGTCCTAGTCCTAGTTCAATGACTGGCAGTGCATTTTCTAGTTTGCCTCAGGCAACAAAATGTCTTGGGTCAGCACAGGTATAACCATAGGAGGCGTGATAGCCAGCAGGATACAAGGATTCAGAGTTTTCTGTGATCCAAACTTGAGTTTTACAGAAATCGCTTGTCTTTTCTTCTCTACATTCTCTACAGAACTAAAAGGCATGTCAAGGGAAAATCACAGCACCATATATGAGTTCATACTTTTGGGCTTCACTGACTCACCAGAGCTGAAAATCTTGCTTTTCCTAGTCTTCCTTGTAGTCTACCTCATCACCATTGGGGGGAATCTTGGGATGATCCTATTAATCAAGATCGATTCTCAACTTCACACCCCCATGTACTTCTTCCTCAGCCAGCTGTCCTTCGTGGACCTCTGCTATTCTTCCGTCGTCACCCCTAAGATGTTGATGGATTTTGTCGTGAAAAGCAAAAGCATTTCCTTGCCTGGATGTGCAGCACAGATGGCTATGTTTTGTCTCTTTGTGGCCACTGAGTGTTTCATCTTGGCAGCCATGGCTTATGATCGGTACGTAGCTATTTCCAAGCCTCTTCTCTATACAGTCATTATGTCGAAGAAAATTTGTGCCCAGCTGATGGTTGGACCATATCTTGCAGGGCTACTAAATGCTACAACACACACCAGCTTAACTTTCCAGTTAACTTTCTGCAAGTCCACAATCAACCATTTCTTCTGTGACATCCCTGCAGTCATATCGCTCTCCTGCTCTGACACAAGTTTCAACTTGATGGTGCTTTTTGGTCTCTCCTTCATGTTTGGAACAGTCAGTGGCTTTATTGTCATCATCTCTTACATCTACATCCTTGCAGCCACCTTGAGGATCCGCTCCAGTGAAGGGAGGCACAAGGCTTTCTCTACCTGTTTTTCCCACCTCACCGCTGTCTCTCTTTTCTTTGGGAGCCTCTTCTTCATCTATGTCCGGCCCAGCTCTGGCTCCTCAGAAGATGAAGACAAGACAGTCTCCATGTTCTACACTGTGCTGATCCCCATGTTAAACCCCTTGATCTACAGCCTAAGAAACAAAGATGTGAAAGACGCAGTCAAGAGGGTGCTTAGAATGAAACATTTCTCCTGATATGCAGTTATTCATTTTTTTGCATAAAAAGTTGCTATTTCCATTCATTTGTGTATGGGGAATTCATGAAAGGAAGTGTGTTGGCGAAGACTGTTGCAAAGGCCCCCAAACAGCATGAAACTCTGAGTCCTGGAGGTAGAATAGTGGTTTTCTTTCCCATTTATGTTTGTGGGAAGGAATTTAAAAATATATATATCATAGGGAAAGAAAAGGACAGGAAAGCAGCTCCCATACACCTTCTGCCCTGGAAGGAGCGAAGTGAAGATTCTTCTACCATCTTATCACCACCATCTGAGGACTGCTCAACCAGGTGGTAATTCTGTGCAGTCTCGTCTGGGCTCGAGAAGTCTTACTTCAGAGTAGACATGTACATAACCGCACTGTTAAATGTTGAAACAGCTAATATCTAACAGTTCAAGAAAGGAATTTCACAGCAAATAAATAAATATTGCAATAGAAGCAGAGGGGCATAGATTAATGGATGCTGGTCTAAGAAGCAGAGAAATATATTCAGATCAATGTGATCTGGTCATTCTTCATTGAATTAAATTTCAAACTCTACACTAGCATTAAGCAGGGGACAGCACACTAAATATATGTGTGTATAGCAAAAAAATCTATGGATGCTTTTTCCTGGGACAAAAATTTGGACCAGCAGCGACCAGGGCTCCCTGGCCCTTTCCCTGATAACACAAGGTTGGAACAGGGGAAAGAAGAAATAGTAAGTGTGGGTAGATACTCATTGGGACTATGATGGGGCAGAGACTTAAAGCCCCCTAGAAACCTCTCACCTTGATTCTGATCCTGCTTGCCTTCCACCCACTGATGGCGATTTGTAAAGGAAAATCAACCATCGAGTTTTGCACTGAACCTCTTTTCTTCACAAACATTTCAAATGTATGTTTGGCTTCCAAATATACATTTGGAACACTGCAAGAGGAAAAGGGTCTCAGGGGTCAGGCTAACGCCTATAAGCTTTGGGAAGGGAAACGTTAAGCATAAGCAGCAGCAGCTTTTGTTTCCAGCCTATGCATGTGTGAGATGTGTAGTTAAGCCTTAAGACCTTAAAGGGGAAACCTGGTATGTAATAAATACGTGTTTGCATGGTAGAAGGTATTTCGGGGTGGGGGGGTGGATGCTTGTTGTTTTACACTTTGGCATTTGTAAAGAAAAGATTTTTTTTTTAAAAAAAGTTTATTTTATATATATATATATATATATGTAACTGTGTAATGTCTGTGTTTTTATTTCTTGTCTGTAAATTGATTTTAAGTATATCTATATCTATCTATATATATGGATAAAAGGGTAGAGTTTGCAATGAGTGGCTAAGAAAAGGAAAAAATTAAATGTAATTAATTTACATGGTTAATGTAAAAATTAAAGTTAGTTAAGGCAGAAGGTCATCATGGCCAGCTAGACATATGGGATTGCTGAGGTTTCTAGCAGGAAAATCTCAGAGGCTGAAGATGCAAGTACATGCTGGGAAAGAATATCTAAAATGGCTTTGAGAATACTTGAAGAAATGCTGGAAGTTGCCTTGGAGCAAGATTATGAGCCTATATTGCTCTCTGTCCTTCTGCTTTCCATTCACCCTTCCCAAAAATAAGAATAAACAAATGCTCGCAAAGTCACCATAGTACTCTGACCCGGTAAAGGCTGTTCTGGATTATCTATCAAATGCTGAAAAGGAAGTCAATGTTTTGCATCAATGATGTATGAACGTTATCGCTCCAAACACCTTGTTATCCGCTTCCAGAAAACATTACCATTTGTGCTACTACAACAAAACAATTCATTGCAGCATTACACCCCGCAAGAATGTCTTGCTTGCTATTCCCTCCACCTCAGGGGCTGGTGCCCATTGGATCTGGTAGGGCAGAAGGCAAGGAGGTTAACAGTAGGTGCAGCCAGAGCCAATGACAGGTGATACCAATTAATTCTACTTTTGTCCCCACGTTCCTCCCTGCTTAGTTTTACAAGGGCAAAAATTAAGGGCTTATTCACACCTCTGTTTGCCTCACCACTTTCCCCCAGGAAAACCCATGGTTTAGCACTGAAATGGAACACATGACAATTGAGTTCTCCACAGATTGTTGTTGGTTCCGATTTAGTTCTAAAGAGCAGGTTTTCCAGAGGAAAGCGCTGGGACGAAGGCAAAGCCACTCAAGACTCATGGGACAAGCAGAAAACCACTTCGAGCTGTGCTTTCTGAATTCAGGATACTGATGCCACCTTGAGCATCTTGGAGACAAAGTGGGATATAAATGAAATAAATAATGTCAAGTGCAAGTGTTAAACAGCTTCAGATTCTACAAGGCTACATTTATTCTGAATTCAGAATGGTGATGGCATTCAAAGTAATATTCTTGTTTTACAAGGATAGCAGATGAAAAAGACAGGCTTTACTGTGGCCAATGCATCTTTGTAGGAAAACATTTTTCAGTGCAATTAATGTTCATACCCAATGGAACAAAAAATAATTGCAGCTTTACCACCTGACGGTAGAAATGGGTCCTCAAAGCCCCAGACTGAAGAACTCAGAAGGATATAAAGATCTTTGCCTTTGTAAACAACCTTGGAGAGACCAAGAAAGCCTCATCTGGAAGATGTGCATTGAGATCCTATACAAGACTTCCCAAAGTAAGTCCCATTAAGTTCAAATGGGACTTTCTCTCCAGTGAGCACAGGTTCTCAGACCAAAGCAACTCAGCAATTGCTACAAGTTAAATTACTACCATCATTTCAATGTTACCACTGATGTAAGATTGAATCAGAAAAAGAAGTTGCCAAAAAATTTCAGTGCCACATTCCTAAGGAGGCCAAGACAATTATGGGAAGTGTATTTTGTTTTAAGTAAAACAGATAAGAAAGTTAATGACTCATAGGGAAGGCTTGTGGGGATAGTTGGTTTTTGCTTCAAGTTGCACAATGTGGGTTGTCTGGACACATTTTTCTCCCTCCCCACACCTCAAATAGGATTTTTAAAAAAATCCTTCTCATTCCATCAGTGCCCCTGCTTTTCATTACTGTACTTGCAATATTTTCCTAGCCATTGACTTCTTTAAAAGGTAGAAAGTGCATTAGGCAGAACAAGAATCTTGTAAAAAGGAAAGCAGAGAACGTTATAGGTATCATTATAGGTATCGTGCATATTTTCAGAAATCATCTTTTTTTCTTAAAATAGCTTCCTCAATATGCAACAGCTGAAATAGAAAACTAGTATTTCTTTATTTTGTCTGTTCTGACCAGCAGCAGCTCTCTGTGTTCCACCAGCACGGAGACACCTTCCATGTCATTTGCAGCCTGATTCTCTTTTTCACTGAGACTCCAGGAATTGAATCAGGGACTTTCTTTATGCAGAGCATGAGCTGTGGCAAAGCCCCTCCTCACAACCTATTGCATTCACAGCCTGTATTTCATCTACATTCCCTGCACTATAGTGGAACTTAGCTTCTACTTTTCTGCACAGAGACATTGTGAATGGCCAATGTAAACCACACCATGGTGCATGAATTTATCTTTCTGGGCTTTGCTGGCTCTCCAGAGCTGCATATCCTCCTCTTCATATTCTTCCTAGCAGTCTACCTCATCACCCTCGTGGGAAATCTTGGGATTATCCTCTTAATCAGGACTGACTCCCGGCTTCACACTCCCATGTACTTCTTTCTCAGCAACTTGTCCTTTGTGGACCTCTGCTATTCTTCAGTTGTCACCCCTAAGATGTTGATGGATTTTGTTGCAGGGAGCAAAATGATTTCCTTGCCCGGGTGTGCGGCACAGATGTGGTTCTTTGGCTTCTTTTTGGGTGTCGAATGTTACCTCTTGGCTTCAATGGCCTATGATCGGTATGTGGCCATTTCTAACCCACTGTTGTATAAGGTCATCATGTCTAGGAAAGTTTGTCTCCAATTGCTGGCTGGCCCCTATTGTGTGGGGCTGCTAAATGGCATTACACACACAGCCTTAACTTTCCAGTTAACCTTCTGTCAGTTTAAGATCAATCACTTCTTCTGTGACATCCCTGCAGTGATATCGCTCTCCTGCTCAGACACACATATCAACAAGTTAGTGCTCTTTGCCATGTCCTGCACACTGGGCACTCTCAGCAGTTCTCTTGTCATCATCTCCTACATCTACATCCTCGCTGCCATCCTGAGGATCCGCTCTGCAGAGGGCCGGCGTAAGACTTTCTCTACCTGCTTCTCCCACCTCACCACCGTTTCCATCTTTTTCGGGACCCTCTTCTTTATCTATGTGGTACAGCCCAGCAACAGCTTCTCAGAAGATCAGGACAAGATGGTCTCCATGTTCTACACAGTTGTGATTCCAATGTTGAATCCCTTGATCTACAGTGTAAAGAACAAAGAAGTGAAAGATGCTGTAAAGAGAGTAATCGGGAGAAAGGGGTTCCTATGAAAATAGTGGGCCTGTCCTAGGACTCCTTCTTAAGCCTGAGGTGGTTAGACTTCAGGTTTGTGTGATCTAATTGGGATTGTTGTTGGCATGGAAGGGAAGATCTCCCAGGGTGGGAAGCTGGGAGAAGGAAGGGAAGTTCCCACGTGAGAGCTGGGAGGGTTCACCTTTCTCTGTGTTGGTCAAGTTAAGATTTACCTGTGAAAGAAGAGTTTTGTGTGCTCTTGTTTCTTTTCTTTTTTCTGTTTTTGTTTTCATTTAGATTAGTTTTTTATTGTAGTGTATTAATAAAATCTTATAAACTTTTTTAGAAAGAAAGAAAGAAAGAAAGAAAGAAAGAAAGAAAGAAAGGGCTTTTTCTGTGGTGGCTCCCCATTTGTGCAATGCTCTCCCCAGGGAGGCTCACCTAGTGCCTTCATTACATATCTTTAGGCTCCAGGCAAAAACATTTCTCTTTATTCTGGCCTTGGGCTGATTAACTTTATATGTCCTTTAGGGTTGCCATGTGTCCTCTTTTTCCAGGACATGTCCTCTTTTTCAGAGGTAAAATTTCTGTCCAGGTGGATTTTTTAAATTTGCCAAAATTTCTCTGGCTATACTTTCTAGATGAGACATAGACATAGCTGATGGTTGAAGACTTGCTTTCCTCTTCTCCTCTCCTGCCTCTCTCAGCAATATGCCCACCTTCTCTAGCCTACATATAGTGGGGGTATTTAAAATGAGAGTTGTCATAGCGTCCTCTTTTTCGCTTTTTAAAATATGGCAACTCTAAGATTGAACTTTGGATGAAGGGCAGTATACAAATTTAATAAATAAATAAAAATAAGTGGCACACACAAACATCAACTCGAGTTGGCAAACATACTCGGGCTTTCAACATTTCCTCTGATTCAGCTTTAAAGAGCAGGTTTTTGTGGGGGGGACTCCAGAGCACCATCCCTAGAAAGAGTGGAGGAAAGGTACCGTAAGTTTGGATAAGCCCATAGTGGAACAAACATGTCAGGGACATGCCCAGCAGAGAGGAATCTCCAGAATTGGCTGCATCTGAGTCTCCACCTCCAGGGGAGGAGGAATTGGCTGCACCTGAGTCACCAAGAAGTAGGAGCAAGCAATTAGAGCAAAGGTGGGCCAGCAGGAGGCTGGGGAGGACGTGGCGTATATCTGGCCTTGGTTGGGGTCAGAAGCCAGTCGAGTCAACTGACTCTGACGGCAAAGGATGAGTTTTAGAAGCTTGGACTGCTGAGGAATAAACCTCAGCTACTTAAACTGCCAGCGTTCCGTGTCTTATGTGGGAGAAGCGCTAAACCTGACAAGACACAGAACTCCTCCAGGCAACTTATTTACTGAGTATTCATCCTAATTTGTTTGCACAAAGCTTATGTGGAAGTACCGGTAATATTGTATGGGATCTCTGCTAAGCATTCGTTCTGATTTGTTTGTGGAAAGGTTATATAACAATGAACTTTCATCCTGACTTGTTTGCAGGGTGTTCATATGTTTTACAATTAATCATTCAGTTCAGACTTTTCAACGCAATTCCCTGTCCTCTTTCGAACCAGAAAAGGTCTTTCTTTCTTTCTAACTTCTTTTTAAAAAATTGACGTGCTAGGCAACAGAGCACTTTAAACCACTTTAGTTGTGTAAACCTTAATTTCCTGGTATGCATTTGAATCCCTCCCTCAAAAATACTGATGATCTGGAGGCACCCATACACTTAGAATTAAAGAAGGCAAAAGGATACCTCTGAGTATATGTTCGGCCCAGGAATTTAATAGGATTGAGCTCCTAGCTTTCTCACATTAAGAATTGCTCCTAGTTTCTCACCAAGTTTTCTTCAGCAATCAGAGAGTTGCAGTTATTGCTCAGCAGTTAGAAGTCAGAAACTCATGCCAATCTGCAGCAAGAGAGCCTAATCAACTTTATGCTCACCCTGTCTTAAGCAACCCGTTTTATGCAAGAAAAGGTATGCTTGTATAATATTATAATTAACATTGCTTCTGTAGGGTGAACAATATGACTGATTTACTGGCATAACTGCTATTTTGTGCCCTTTTTCATTGCAAGAAAGAAGGGGTGTGTGGGTGTTTTAGGTATGTCAGTAAATATTTCCACAAAGCAGACCATGTGGTCAGTTTTATGATATGACACCAGAAATGTTTTGCAGAAGAGGAGTTTTGCATGGTTCTTCCTAATTAATTATGATGTTCTGGGGTTTTTTTGTTTTTTAAAAATGCTTTCCTATATTGTATTCATCTGTGCTGTTATATTCAGAATTACCTGGACTGGTAGGTAAAAGGTAAAGGTACCCCTGCCCATACGGGCCATTCGTGTCCGACTCTAGGGTTGTGCGCCCATCTCACTTAAGAGGCCGGGGGCCAGCGCTGTCCAGAGACACTTCCGGGTCACGTGGCCAGCGTGATGAAGCTGCTCTGGCGAGCCAGCACCAGCGCAGCACACGGAAACGCCGTTTACCTTCCCGCTAGTAAGCGGTCCCTATTTATCTACTTGCACCCGGAAGTGCTTTCAAACTGCTAGGTGGGCAGGAGCTGGGACCGAACGACGGGAGCTCACCCCGCCGCGGGGATTCGAACCGCCGACCATACGATCGGCAAGTCCTAGGCACTGAGGTTTTACCCACAGCGCCACCCACGTCCCTGGTAGGACTGGTAGGAGAAACACTTAAAAATATGGCCCCATTAATCTTTTTGGAGATATGCACATAAAACAAGAAAGCTTTCCCAGTCCTACACTTATAGCTAGGAAAAGACTGGAGTGTACAAAGAAATATATTTGATGTGATATTATATATATATAATATATATGGCCCTGTGCCCCCCCCCAAAAATTACAGAACCTGGGTGTGAACCAGGAATATTTTCCCATGAAAAAGCATGCATTCCACAGCTGAGCTATCATTCTTCCAATGGATTATATTAGGAAGGTGTGTGTGTGTGTTTCTGAGTTTTAGAGGGCTGAACAGCTGCTGGTGGAACTATTTATTTTTCATTCAGTTCTTGTGGTTGCCAATTAAACAAAGGAAGGTGAGGAAGAAAAGTGAGAAAGGAGGAGTATTTTTAGTACACTTGCCAACAAAAATATCTGCCCTGGCAATTTTAAAATCACCTCATTTGGCATAAAACAGAACAAACGGAATGTGAATGAAGTCAACATTTAGCGTGAAGCAGATCAGCATCTCTTGCTTGCACAGTTTTCAGTTTCTTGCCCAGATTGTGAACAGCCCCATGACCTTGAAGGGCCAAATGATAAGGATATGCATAAGCTGCTTCTTTTGCACATGGATTGTTCCTGAATGTATTCCAAAGTGTTTATCAAGTCTGCCCTTAAGGGCTCCCATAAGGTGTGCTCACATACTACATTTAATGAGTGCATAGTGCACCACTGTGCATAAATAGCTGGACTTCACATGTAACACTCAACAAGTGTACAGACAGTGTACACAATAGTAATCCATGCAGATCAAAAAGTGTACAGCCCTTCAGTGGTGCACACTTCATCAGAACAGGGCTTTTAGAATTATTACACTAATAATTCATGGAGGAGAGAGCTATCCATGGCTATTAGCCACAATGGCTATGCTCCGCCTCCAGAGTGGGAGGCAGAAATGCTACCAGTTGCTGAAAACCACAGGAGCGAGGAGTGGTTACCCATAGACATCTGGCTGGCCACTGTGAGAACAGGATGCTGGACTAGGTGGGTCATTGGCCTGATCCAGGAAACCACCTCTTACGTTCTTAATGTTAGGAAGAGCCCAATTATTTGTCTCAATAAGAAGCCATTGTTTCTTCTCTAGGTGACGGGGTTTTACAAGATCCAAAAGGAGAAACAGAGCATTCCAGCACTTTGGGAGTATATTTTAGGCAAATGTCTTACAAAGAATGGATAGGAAATCTGCACTGTCTCTCCATATCTGCATCCTCAAGAGCAAGATTTTGTGCCAGCTTCCAGAGAGCAGCGGCGACAACTTCAGACACCAGCAGTGCTCAAAATGCACATGACAGAGACAACAGGCGCTTTTGTGACTGATAGACATAATGAACCCGTGGCTCTGGTTCAATAAATACACTATGGGATTTAAGCTCGTCTGCCCTAAATCTGTCGAATGTCTGTTTGCAGAGAAGTCCAGCAGGTGGCAATAGTACACCACCACATTTTCTGCTCACAGAAACCCATTGGCAGGCAGTGCTTTCAGCCTTGTAACTCATGTGACCCCAAGACTGCTGTCAGCCCTGTTAACTTATTTATCGGAGGGCAGCTGATATGAGCTGCTCTAGGCCTGGAGGCTGACAAATGGGTGTGTGCAAGTTCATGCACATCTCCGGGTGAATTCAGGATTAAACTAAACAACTTGGCACAAAGGTTTTCCAGGGAGCCCTTTGAAGAATCTGACCAATATGCTGTCATTCTTTTATCTTCCCCCATGTTTATATCCATCCTGACATCTGTTCTTCAGCCAGGACCAATCAGTGCTGCCCACCAGCTTTCATGGCAACCTTTCACTCATCACCATCCATTAAGAAGTGGGCTATCGTGGGTGAAGGCGGTCAGGCAACTGGAAGAGAAGATGCTGAAGCTTTCTTTGACTGTGACACACAGCAAAGCTTCCTCCAGCTGCCATGCTGCCCCAAAATGTCCCACAGGGAACAGAGCTTGGTGAGATCTGCTTTTATTATTAACATCACCACCATTTAGGGGGGCAAGCAATACTTTGATCCACACCTATACAATGTTTGCTTCCGGAATTTTTCATGGGGGTTCACATTTTCATTTTTTCAAAATCTGCAAGGAAACTAAAATTTGTCATTCAATTCTTTCCCAGAGAGTGCTTCTGCCATTTTTGTTTTTAATCCAGCCATTTTAGTAGTTGAACACTAGAATTGTTTATATTGTTCAGAATTATCAATTATGTTCCCATCATTTAAATAACGTGAACATCTCTTCAGTCTTCTTGTCATGGAAGTGATTCAGGCCACCCTCTTCAGGCTCATTTTGTGGGTCATTTTATTGAATAATTCATTTCATTTGCTTCATGTGTCAGCCTGTCCATGACACCAACTAAAGAAACGCTGATACAAATACTGTCTCCCTGAGCCTGTGATATTCGTTGATGTTAACCCCTAGCTAAGAATGTCACCCAAACAGCTCCAGAATAAAGAATACATTTGTGAGATTATCTATGGCTAATTACACACTATACCTTTAAAGCACATGCAGAGCACATTTTCCCCCTGAAAGAATTCTGGGTACTGTCGTTTACCCCTCACAGAGTTATAATTCCCAGCAGCCCTTAACCAATGACAGTGCCAAGAATTCTTTGAGGTGGAAATGTGTTTCAAACATGCTTTATAGTGTGTACACAGCCATAGGAAAATGGCCTGTTTTGTGTGGCAGAACATTAACAGTTCTTAATTAAAATATGTCATCTTTGTATTAGATTTAAGTTGCTTCATGCAACTTACATCTCGTGAATAAATAAGGAACAGGTAGTAGGCCTACCTCAGGCTCTTTAGAGAAAGACATTTAGGCAATGACTTGAGTGCAGCACCTTCCTGCACACATCCTCAGTCCACATCAGATAGTCAGCACTGTCAGTAGCAGCTGGCAGTGGGCTCGTCCACACCTATTTGTGTCATGCCTCAAAAGTACAGGTCCGAGCCATTTTCCACTTGACCCACGCTTTTTAGGCAAGGGTCCAAGTGGTTCCCCCCCGCCCTGCTCTTTTCTAAGGGAAAATCAGCTCTTTAGCAAAAGATCAGAATAAAACGGCAATTTGGGGAAACCCTGAATTGCTATTTGCTCTGAGTGAGCTCTAAAGAGCAGTTTTCTCTGGGGGGAAGCAGTAGGACAAGAGTAAGTATGGATAAGACTACTGTAGCGTCATTGCTGTAGCTTACTTGAATGGTGCTGGTCCACAGTTTAAAGCTCCATGTCAGAATGCTCTCCCCCTGCCCTGCCGCTGTCCCCAGGAAAACCCACTCTTTAGAGCAATCAGAAGAAACAGCAATTTGAGTTCTCTGCAGAATTGTTTTCAGCAGTGAAGAGTGGGTTTTCACTGGGGAAGCACCAGTCAGGGGGAAGAGGGTTCTGACACGGAGCTTTAAACTGCCTGGAAATATGGCACAAAAGGAAGCCTTGATGAGCTCTCCTCCAGCCCCAACTTAGCCACCACCCAGCCACATCCCAGTGCTGCCCAGGTGAGCTGCAGAGAAACTAACGTCAGCCAGGGGAGCGGCTCTGCCCCACCACACCTGCCACTACTGTTTTTGTGGTGCCACCATGGCTCCCTCAGCTGGAACATTTATTTCCCTCAAGTGTTTGACACAAAGCGAAATGCATACATTCTCCTCATTACTGTCCTCTCCTTAAAAAGATAAGAAGAGCCCTGCTGGATGAGAAGCAAAGGCCCCCGGTTGTGATTTCCAGCAACTGGGATTTATAGGCATCTTGCCTGTTCACCCACATGCCTTCTCCTGGCTCTCTCCAGAGCCCTCCCCTGCAAAGATCTCAGTTACCATGTGTGGGTCCCACACATACACCCTCAGCACCTTGTTCTCTCAAAAGCAGCAGCCGCAGCAGTCAGTGAGTCAGACTAGGAGGGGACTGTTTGCTTGACCAATTACTTTGTATGCCTGCACTCCCTTGTCTGCTGTAAAGTACAGTAATCATGACACACCACAAATATATCCTGTGACAAGCTGTTCACCCAA
The DNA here is from genome assembly GCF_965153285.1 of Podarcis tiliguerta. NCBI lineage: Eukaryota > Metazoa > Chordata > Lepidosauria > Squamata > Lacertidae > Podarcis > Podarcis tiliguerta. The sequence goes on from NC_139534.1 coordinate 54,777,716, forward strand.
CCTCAATACAAAGCCCGATACATGACAAGCAAAGAAATGGATAGTAACCAGACCCATTTGCAGTCTAAATTTTCAACCAAAGTCAAAAGGTATATTTGTTTACACTGTTCCAGAACAGCAGTCGTGTTATTCTGTTATGGCAAAAACAGTGTCATGTGGTACCTATAAAGCGAGCACATTTATCATGACAGAAAGTTTCAAGGACCTCAGTCCATTTCATCAGACACACAAGTTTTATTATTATTATTATTATTATTATTATTATTAATCATTTATTTAAAAAACACATCTGGCTGGGTTTCCCAGTTAACAAAGGGAGCTCATCCCATGGATATAAACTGTGACTTTTTCTTAATTGGGCTCAACTAATATTTGTTTTTAAAGCGGGTCACCCTTCCTCACTGGCATATTTGGGTACTTTGTTATTGGGAATCCATTTTCAAGTACAAAATGTCTGCTAGGGAGCAGCCCTCTGGTACCCATGCAATCTGCCAGCATATATTTCCGCCCAGAGTCAACACAGCGATGGAAATCCTCCCGGAGGCATAGCATCAATATCCAAACTGATAGGCTCAACAAACTAACATAAATCCACATACATAAAAGGCAGCCTTTCTGCCAAAAATACAGAAATAACTATCGAATACAGATCCAGCCAAGATCCATCTGTCAAACCAACTCAGAGATGACAGTCAGCCCAGCACAAACACACCAACAGATGCAACTGACGACTACACAATGAAGATGCATAAATGATAGCACTATTACCATGCAAACACACACAGAGAGATGTATGCCTGTGTAACAACCCAGCCCTCTAGCACTAGCCATCACCCCTTATAATCACAACACAGCAGTCTTTTTCAGCTACTTTAAACTGCATAGAATCAACTAGGGAACCTGAAAACACACACCCTGCCCTTGCCCTTGCATCCTGCATACCAGTTGTTCCTTGTGCACAAAGGATTGTTGGTTCAAGTTGGGGAAGAGATCTGACACCATTATGCTGACTGAGGGCCACATTCTCTTCTAGGCAACCCTGCAGGGGCCACATCCCTGCAGTGGGCTGGGTCAGAGGCACTGGCACCAGGTATAGGGAGTGCTGGGGGCTCCAGCCCCCTCAATATTTTGAATCGGGGGGCCAGGCCCCCCAATATTGAGGGGCATCATCCCACCACCACCACTGGGTGTCCTACCAGAGCCCCAACCCAAGAGCCAGGAGGGGCTGGGACATCTTCATAGAATGGAAGAGTTGGCAGGGATCCAGTAATACAGGAATCTCATCAAAAGCATTCATGACATATTGCCATCCAATCTCTGCTTAAAACATCCAAGGAAGGAGAGTCCTTTAACCTCTAGCCTTTGTCATCTAAAGTATGTGTGAGGTTTAAGAGCCACTCTGTTGCTGCGACTGTGATTGGCTTTAATCGTTTTTTAATACGGTGGGGGACTTTGTGAATATGTGGTGTGCATCTTGCTTAAAAGCCACTCAAATGCCGTGTTAACTTGATATGAGAGACTTCATCCGTCTTCCAACTCCACAAGCCTATGATTCTATGAAACTCTGGACAGATTCACAAAGTCCCCCATCGTACTGGGGGGATTAATGTTCTCACTCTGCATTTCTCCAACTAGAAATGTATTCACACATGTGCGATGTAGTGTGGATTTTGCTTAAAAGCTGCGTGAATTCCATGTTAAATTGATATGTGAGATTTCAGATATCTCTGGTGTTATATCTAAGTAACTTAGTTGTGAGTTCTCAGGTACCACATATGTGAGAGAACTTTCTATGGGAATCCTAAGACGTCCTGGCTTGTTTGGCTATTTTTGTTTGTCATCATCTGTCTTGGAGCAAGATGTAAAAAGGATACTGGAAAAATCTGATTTCTTCATATACTTAACATAGGAGTAAGTGCCATCTAATACAGAAGGACTTGACATCCATAGGATTATGTTGCACGGTTGCTCTCTTGCTGCAGAACATTGCTCAGTTCTGCTATTGCAGTTTACATAGGCATCTGGCCAGGAACAGAATGCCAGGCTGTCCCAGCAGGGCTCTATGTACATGATTATGATTAATAGAAAACAATGTATTGATTGATTATATCCCACCTTTTATCCAAGAAGCTCAAGGTGACACGTTTTCTTCATAGCAATTTTGCTGAGAGGCAGTGCCTGGACCAAGGTCAGACAGTCAGCCACTTCATGGCCAAGTGTACATGGGATAGGATTGCTTCCTGAATGCTCTTACAGAGAAGATAATCTAAATGAAGTGACATTTGTTTAGAGACACGCCATAATAGCCGCGATAACAACAAATTGCTCACATTGTGATGTTCCTTTATTATATCACAGGTTTGCTAGAGCAGCACTGCTTACGTGTCCACTGCTCTTTGACAGGGAGGAGGATGGGGAGAAAACCAGAGCAAGTTGGCCTTGCTCACACAATGTCTGGGACTGCCAAGCAACCCCTCCAAGTCCAGAGTCCACCAACTGCTACTGGTCCCACCACACTGGCCAATATTATCCTTTGCAAAGTTGCAGAGGTGTCTTGCAGGGGAGAAGCAGGGCGGTCTTAAGATGCACCCTGCCTACCACTCTTCCTCCTGAAAGCCCTCTTCCTCATGGTTGCGTATCTTCTGTGCCAGGTGGAGGAAAGCAGCTGGGAAAGCAGTAAATACAGAAGGGGTAGAGCATCACCATAAACACACTGCTTCTCCCCTGAGCAACAAAAGATCCCTCACATTGCCATTTGCAGTTGAGAAATAGCAACCAGGGTTCAGAAGCCGGTGCTTGCTATCTATCACCGACATTTACCCTATGGGGTAAATAATATGGCCTGATTCTATCAGGTTTCTCTTCTCCTCTGTTGTGTGAAAGCTGGATCCAAGGTTGCCTTACCTCATTCTACCTCCGTCTCCGCTGTCTCCTCTTCCCCCAATTGTGTCATTCTTGATCTTTCCAATTCATTTCCTGTTCGCCCCAGAAGTTTCTGCTTAAATAGACCCTGGGGCTTCCTCGGCTTTTAGCTGATGCCAGCAGTCTCATTTTCTCCAGGCTGTCACAAAACTGCTGGTCCATGAAGGATAATGACAGGTACATCTTAGAGAAAGAAAAGTGGGGGGGGGGGACAGGGGGTGAACAAATATAGAGAAGACTGGGAAGCTATAATGGTAGGGCAGAGGAAACAATGCTAACATCATATTTTAAAAGTGTGATAATACGGTTGCAATTCTAGCAAATGAAAGGACAGTATATTATTAGTTATTTAATTTCTTGTTGTGTTTTTACTGCCAGGTAAGGCCCAGGACAGAAGCACTTTCAAGTTTTTTGACCTCAGGCACCAAAATAACTTGGCTGGCCTTGGATTCTGTATATCTTTTTTTTAAAAAAAAAAAAAAAAGTATGATATATCATGTTATGAGTTTGGGGGATGTAGGAATTCAGGGGTTAGGAGGAGACCCTTCTAACCCCTGAATTCTTCTAATCCCTGGATCCAGGAAGTGTTAAAATATAAGCCAGGCTAGCGTGAAGCGATCACCTGGGTGATGGGCCATTAAGAGGAACAAAGGAAAGGGGATCTGCGTGAGACAGCAAATAGGTGGAGAGGCCCTCCAACTCGTGGATAGTTAGAAGGAAAAAGCCAGAGTTTAGAGTTTGGAGTGAGCAGCAAACTGGGAACCGAGAGAGACTGCTCTGATTTCTGTTCAAGTCCAGGACCCTCTTTGGGTGTTAATGCTGTGAACCCCTCCATCACAGGCTCAGGATACATAGTAGATATGTGTGAACAAACCATATATCCTAAAGACACCACAGTCTTCACTATGCCTCATTCCAAGGGAAGCACGAACCCTGGGTAAGCACCTGGAATCTCCCACCACTCAGAGATTGGGGTGACGTGCAACAATATTTTTATTCTTTTCAACAACAAAAACCCAAACAGATCAAATGCTGCCACCCAATGATGGTACTGAGGTACACTTTCATTATCTTAGTCCTGATCTATTGCTGAAGTTGGCATAGCAGGTCACACACTATTTAAAAAGAGCTCTCTCTTTTAAGTTGTGTATATTTCTCTCTCTCTCTCTTTCTCACACACACACATACACACAAATATACACACACATGTGGCTATCAGAGCTGGAACTTGCATAGGTTCCATTTGCTGTTGTGCCTCAGGCAGAAAAATATATTGAAGAGGCCTTGCAGGAGGATGTAGGCCATCTAGTCTCTAGACTCAGGGCTGAGAGCCTCTTTTTGGAGATCTGTGCAGTGCTAAGTTAAACCCTGGCTGTAGCTTTACAGGCTATAAATCTCACTGGTGGCCAAACAACTGGCAAATACCATCAAGAACACGCTATTATATCCTTCTCTCGACCTGGTGCCCTACAGATATTTTAGACTTCAAAGAGTGGAGGAATCTGGTTGTGGACTACAACTCCCATCATCCCTGACCGTTGGCTAGGCCTGACAGGAACAGGAGCCCTACAGCATCTGAAGGGCTACAGGTTCCCCATCCCTGGACTGCAAATTCCATCAACTCCAGGCAGCAAAGCCAACGTTTAGGGAAGATGGGAATTGTAGTCTAATGACATATGGAGGGCACCAGGTTGGGAAAGACTGCTCTCTGACATTTGGCAGGCTTTGTTCTCCTGAGTCATACCTGGTGAGGTTTCTAAATTAGCACAGGCAGAAATGCTGTGCTTCTGAGGAGGAAATGAGGCAATATTTACCCACCGCTGTGCCTTTGTGAAGTTTAGCTGGCAAAGGATAGATCTGCATTTGTAAAGTCCGTTTCAGGTGGGAGGTCCCTTTGGAGCCTATGGGGATCTTGAAATAAAACCAATTAATATCTACCCAAGGGAGAGCTCCATACACAAAAGGAAAAGAGCAACCTCTCTCCTGGGGTTTTTACACCATCTGTCTTCCCACCAGATGCCAGCAAGAGGCAATGGGGAAAACAGACATGAAACGTCCCCCTAATAGGTGCCAAACCCCCACAGGGAAAGGAGGGAAAATAACTCCACACACACATGTGGAGAGTGTTAAATAACTAATCAAAAGCTCTGTGAGGTGGCCACAGGCCACAAAGGGAAAGCCAATATGGCTTCTGGGCAGGATGTCTGGTGCCTCAAGGCTGTTGGCGAAGAGAAGAGTTGGTCTCCAGGTCTTGTTAAAGCCATCATCTGTAGGAAGAGGCAAGGAATTGCCTTCTGACCTTAGATTTATGCCCCCCTTTCTGTAGACACTCAGCTCAGTCCCCCACCCACTCCAAAGAATTATGGGAACTGTAGTTTCCTATGGGTGCTTGGAATTGTAGCTCTGTGAGAGTTCCCAAGATCCTTTGAGGGGAAAATGTTCTTTAAATGTACGGTGTGTTCGCAGTCTAAGAATGCGAGTCAGCAACGAGAAGCTGCTTCCCTGGCATATCTTGTTTATTCCCAGTCTATTCCCCCGGTCTCAATTTCCGTGTCTCTGTGTGTCCCTGTTTGCCTCCTCGTTTTCTGCCCCTGTCTGTCTCCTAGATCTCCAGCCGCCCCCGTCTGCCTGATTCTGCTTTCCCACTCCCTCCAGGATACGTGCACCCCCCCCCCAATCTCTGGGATTCCGTGGGTGCGCTTTTTATTCCATCCTCTGTTGCTTCATCCTTCTTCTTCTTCTTCTTCTTCTCTCCCCCCACCCCCATCAGCTCAGTGGGGTCTGCAGCCAGCTCTCCTGTTGCTCAGAGATGAGGAGGCAGTTGCTAAGAGACAGTGAAACGTCAGTACCTGGCCCTCAAGGGGGAAAAGAGGGGGGGTGGCGGGAGAGGGAGAAGGAGGGAAGAGGAGGTGGGGAAAGACCTGGCTGAAATCACAGAGAGAGAGAGAGAGAGAGAGAGAGAGCAACAGTAGCTGCAATTCAATGAGAAGACTGTCAGAATCTCTGTCTTTTAGAGGTGCAGATGAAAGAAAGGATGAAAGGAAGCAAGAAGCACAGTTGAATGGGAAGGAACCAGCACAGGAGTCCGCAGCACCAGAGCTGAGCTGAGCTCCAACCAAAAAACAGCCACCCTCTGCTCAGAGTAAGTGTCTCCTTTGAACAAAATAAAATTGATGATGTGACGGGGGAGAAATGAAGAGGGGGTGCCTGTGTGCTGTGCGTCTGTGGGAAAACTAAGGCTTGGGTGCTCCCTGCCTTGTGTGAGCAGGGTGTGTCCAGCGGGTGAGGATGGAGGGTGCATTTGACAATGGGGTGTCATGGAGAAGAGGCAATGGGTAGAAAGAGGACATGGCAAGGATGAGTGGGGAGAGGTCAAATAGGATGTGAGCTCTGCAGGGCATCCAGGTCGTTCTTGCTGGAGGAGGAGGAGCAGGAGACAACAGAAAGAGACGGAGAGAGGGGAGAATGGCAGTGGAGAAGGAAGAAAGCTTTGGAAGGAGAGGGATGTGGGAAGAGAGAGGCAAGAATGGAAGCGTGATCCAAGTTAGGGAAGAGCCTCTAGGAAGTCATGTGCAGAGACTCCGGGATGAAGGAGAGGGATGGTGAGGGATGCAGGGAAATCTGAAACGCAGGCCTAGTTCTCCCAACAGAATAAAATTCAAATGGTGTGTTTGTGTGGAGGCCCAAAGCTCCTCCACAGCTAATGGTGGAGGAAGGAGCTATGAGTTGCCTCTCAGCAGACCTCTGTGGATGAAAGGGTGGTGCCCCGCAGCTGAGCCTGGACTAGGAAAAGAGAATGTGGGTCATCTTGACTGAAGGACAATGACCAGTTTGTGTGAAACCCAGGGGAGAGCAAAAGTAGGAGTTAGCTGCAGAGATGAGATTTGTAAGGACTTCCCCAAAGTTGAATCTAGTATTTTAATCTGATCGCTTTCGCTTTTTTTTTTTAACATGAATTTACTCCTTTGCCAAATGAGCCATGCCAAAGCTCTCCCCCACCGCTTTTCTTCTCTGCACAAAAGTCTATGGCTGAAACATCAGAAACGCACAGAGGAGGAAGCTGTGTGGAGTCCCCAGAAATATGTCAGATCAGAAATGAGGGGCTGCTGTTGCGGCTTGTGAAAAATGCATGGTGGCTGATACTGTAAAGCAAGGTGAAGGAAGAGGTGAACTATAGTGAAGGCAACCACAAGAAGTATATGAAAGGGATGGGGAACTGTGGTTCTAGCAGCATCAGGGGGAAGCATGCAAGCTGATCAATACCATGGTTGCTGTGCCTTTGATCCTCATTGCGTTTTCATTGGCAGGTTGCACAGTCAGAGTCTTGTTGCTGCCTGCTGAGAAAGAAGACCAGGCTTAAAGGACAGCATCACAACCTCTTGCCCTTGGCCTTTGGGATCCTGTAGCCATTGTCACACATGGCTTCCACATCAGCACTTCAAAGTCAGAGACACCATGAATCCGTGCAGCTATGGGATTCTGTGGCTCTTTGGTAGTTCCAAACTGAGCAATGACGACCAACCTTCTTCCCAGAGAAGAGAAACCACAGACTCCTAAGTGGCTTCTGTCCAGCCATTGTTCCTCCTCACCTTTCCAAGAGGACCCCGCCTACACCAGGACAGCAGCACATGGGAAATTAAGCAAGGGGAGCCACTGAACCCTGCAAAGGTCACATTTTGTTTATAAATGCTCCTGTCAAAGGACACCTCAGTGACTCCAGAAGAAGACCATTTCAATGCTCGACAAGTGGAGTCACTGGAAACAACATTTATGGGCCTGATTATATATTTTTTCTGGAGTGACAGAAAACTTCTCTGAGAGGCCTATGTCTCCAGCTAACACAAGGTAAAAACAAAAGGAACACATTGTCTCTTAATTCAAGCTCAAGATATGTAATGCTCAACAAACATGGGTAAAAACCACCAGCTTTATTTACACAGATTATCTCCATAGACCAAGGTGGTCACATGTGCATGTATGCAGGTAAATGTATTTCTTTCCTCTTCTTCATCCTCTTACAGTAAAAAGTTTTTTTGGCAGCTAAATAAAACTACCAGAAATCATCAGCTTCTGGCCCATTTACAGCCCTTTTTTGGCACATTGTTCTCCCATAGGTGCCTCAAGAGCAGGACAAATAGGGGTTCAATGTCCTCCCATCCTCCCAGTCAGAATGTAGCAGGCTTTCTGTATTGGTGGCTCCCATTTGCTGGGCTGCATCCCTGCCCACTGCTCTCCCCATCCTGACTGGCCTTCCCTCTGTCATGTAGCCTCTAGCTTGCCAAAATGAACGCCCACTGTGTCCAGCTGGGAGGAGAGCAGTTTGCACCCCACTGCTGCCCTGCCATGATACTGAGCCCTTTCCTTGTGGCAGCGGTGGTGGTCTTTGCCAGTGCCGTCACCGGCTGCCCGGTCCTGTGCACATGCCGCAGCCAGGTTGTGGATTGCAGTGGGCTTCGGCTCTTTTCGGTGCCGCCAGACCTTCCGTTGGACACCAGGAACCTGAGCCTGGCTCACAACCGCATCGCTACCATTCCTCCCGGATACCTGACCTGCTATTCCGAGCTGAGGGTGTTGGACTTGCGGAACAACTCCCTGGTTGAGTTGCCCGCTGGACTCTTTTTGGCATCCAAGCGCCTCTCCCACTTGGACTTGAGCTACAACAACTTGACTCACGTGGTGGCTGACATGTTCCAAGAGGCCTACAACCTGGTGCACATTGACTTGAGCCACAATCCCTGGCTGAGGAAGGTGCACCCCCAGGCTTTCCGAGGCTTGGTCCAACTGCGTGACCTTGATCTCAGCTATGGGGGCCTGTCTTTCCTCAGCCTTGAAGTCCTGGAGGGTCTCACAGGCCTGGTGACTCTTCAGATTGGAGGCAATCCCTGGGTGTGTGGTTGCACCATGGAGCCACTGCTGAAGTGGTTGAGAAATAGGATCCAGCGATGCATGTCAGGTAGGTGAAATTACATGGCAGTCCAGTTGTTAGCTTCACCTTGGGGATTCTGTCATTCTGTTCCCTATTACACAACACATTATGAACTTCTGGGTCTCAGAGCGGCTAAGAAGGGCATTTTTGGATCATGGGATTTGAATCCTGTGCCTTGAGAAAGGCATTCTGCATTTCCCTACCTGATTTAGACCTGCTATGCTAGGAAACAGTCTGTTTTACACATTTTCCTAGGGATTATAAACCACACAATGCAAAAAAAAGTTTAGACACAGTTGTAAGTTTCCCCAACCATGCAGCATTTGTGTGTGTGAATTCATTAGATTTTGGTGCTTTGCTGCATCTGTAGTTGCAGTTCGCGAAAACTGCTATACAGAAATTCACATAAAGGACAGATGGTACTTGGTTAACTAAACAGGTCACTACTCTCTTCCAAATGGCCTGTTAAAGTTACTAATCAGAATTGCTCTACTAGAACTATTAGGCAGAGCAGGGAGGTGCTCTCCTTCTCCTAGAATATGCGTCAGGGTAAGAACATCTGGCCACTTCAGGGCTGAGCAGAAATTGCCTCTGAAACAGACAAGGCTTGTTCACACTTCAGCTTGTCCCATGCCTAGAAAGCATGAGTCCAAGTGATCTTCCACTAGAACCACCCTTTCTAGGCACAGGTCTGAGCAGTTTCCTCCTTGCCCCTCTCCTTTCCCAGGGAAAACCTCTTCTTTGGCTTTAAATCAGAACCAACAACAGTCCATGGAAAACCCCTTTGCTCCAACTGAGCATTAAAGAGCACCATGGGAAGAGCAAGAGGAAGTGTGGATAAGCCTTGACTGAGGGAAGCAGGGTTTTTCTTTCTCCTACTCTTTTCTGACTGTCTGGGTGATAGCTTTGTAACATGTGGCATCAAAGTACTGTCACAGAGTCAGGACAGTCTAAGAAGTGTGGATTACAAACATAGTCACTGGTCAGCACTGTGAGGGGACAAGGGATTCCCTAGTTTCGCCGCTCAGGACTTTGGGACATGGAAGCTGGAAAAGAGCCCCATGACACCTAATAGCATCGCCAGATGGAGTAGAGGCAGGCAGAAAATGCCGGAAAGCTCTGCCTCAGCCAGTTCCCATTGCCGTCTCCTTCTGTTAATGTTAATAAAGTTTGGGGCCTAGTTTATCCACACACATCTGCCTCGCTTTTTTATTATTTATGGGACAAAGGTGGGGCAAAGAAGCAGGTGCAGCATGGCGTCTGCTAAAAAGTCCTGTGGCAGCTCTAACTGCACACACAAAAAGGCCTGAACCTCATCACACACGACCCAACTCTTCACATCCACTGATGTCCAAGAGCACAGTGAGGATCACCTCCCCATGTGGTTAGAGGCAACAACCGACTGGCCCTCTGTGAGGTTAGATCCAGGGTGGATAAAAATTAAAATTAAAAATCAGGTTTTTTCTAAATTTAAATCGGATTTTTTTTATTTATTTAAATCAGATTTATTTCTTTTTTTAAATTTGATTTTTAAAATAAAATGCTTTTTGGAGGAAAAAGCTTTCTGAAGATAGTTTTCTACTCAGTCTAAGAACAATGTTTAATCACATCAGTTAACAAACATGGATGCATATGCTATAATGTTATTGTTTTAGCTAAATAAATTGTTTAAGTTGTTATTAAGGAAATGATGATTTTTCTCCTTCCGATAAAGTTGAGCAGAAAAGTTGTCCAAATATAAACAGTTAACTTATTAAACCTCACAATTATTTCATAATTATCGGTCTGTGTATTTCTAAGAGTATAACCAAATCAGGAATTTTTGATATAACTGTAAAAACTACTCTGAAAAATTATTATTCCAAAAATGAAACCTTCATCTGGTTGTAAATATTAAGATTATACCAGCAAGGATGAGTCTTTCTGTAAAAAAAATGATTTAAATCAAGTCTTACTGACTCGTGATTTAAATTATGATTTAAATTGATTTGATTTACGGTAAATCAAATCCACCCTGGTTAGATCCATTGCACAGAGAGTTTTTAAGGAGGAAAGAGACAGATGAATGAGCCCTTTGGTACCTGGAGGCTGGCAGTGGCAATGCTCCCTTCACCATATAATTGGAGGCCACTGACAACCAGATTTCCACACAATGATGCCACCATGTGTGGAGCTGCCTAGTGACTGCCACCATGCTGCAAATGGCCTTTCAGAAGCACACCGAGGCTTTCTGCTCATTAAAGCTGAGATTTTGTCAGAGCTAGATGGGAATGAGATGTGCTGTACAAGCTGCCCTTGTGACGTGTCGTCACGCTGCTCTGCTCTCCCTGCGTCCTTGTAGTGACAGATCCCCAGCTCGCATTGGGAATCATAAATAAGCATCCTCTCCCACTCTCCATTGATTTTTTTCTCCCCTCCCTGACATTAGTCCTTTCCTGACCTTCTTGCTTATCTCACGAGCTGCAAGCGAGGGACCCTGGAGACAGGAAATCCTGCCCTTGCGGAGCCAGAAGAAGGCAGTCCTGCTTTAGCAATCATTCTCATCTCCTTGGAGCATCAATTCTATTTACATTTCCCAGCCATCTCTGTGATTGATGTATAGCAGACAATGACGGAGAAGGATGCCATCCATCTCCAGCTTTGGCAGTGATGCACGGGGTGGCTGTTGGTTTTCTGATTTGGTGCCCTCATCCAATTTATGTGTCGTGATGTCTTCTTAGCAAACATAAGCAGAGAGGAAGATTATCTGTCTTGTGCACCTTCTTCTAGTTTCTTAAGATGGCAAGTTTAAACTTCCCAGTGAGTTTTCATTAGTGCTTAACATTCAGGTAGTGGTTACCCTCTGCAAAGCTTGGTTCCGCTAGTCCATCTTTACTGCTGAATCAGAGCAAATGTCAGTTGGCTTTTTCAAGGATTGACAAATTGCCTGCAGACAGCAAAGGCGCAGGCAGGCAGATGGAGCCTGAGAAAGTTCTGAGAAAGTACCTTCTTGGGCTCCACCTATCTGCACCTTTGAGGAAGCCCCACACCACTTCAGCTAATGCGAGCCAGAGTTGTATTGTGGGGTGGGAGACTTCCTGTCCCCCAGCTGAGCAGTTCAGTGAAGCCTCTCTGCCCCTCTGACTCTCCTGAGCCCGAGGGGCCTCTAGGCTTGCTCAGTAGAACTGGTCAATATATCTTGGTTTCCCTAAGGTGGGGAGGAAGAAGCAGCTGAGAAACATTCCAGACATTGTAATATGTCAGTATATTGCAGTGCAGTCATACCTTGGATCTCAAACGCCTTGGCTCCCTAACAAATCGGGCCCCCGGACGATGGAAACTCAGAAGTGAGTGTTCCGATTTTTGAATGTTCTTTAGGAAGCCGAATGTCTGACAGGGCTTCCAAGGCTTCCGATTGGCTGCAGGAGCTTCCTGCAGCCAATCAGAAGCCATGCTTTGGTTTCCGAACATTTTGGAAGTCAAACGGACTTCCAGAATGGATTCTGTTCTACTTTCAAGGAACAGCTGTATTTAGCTGCTGAAAACCAGATATCGCCCAGCCCTACTCCCCACCAGATACACACGTGTAGGACCAATCTACGCTGGTGAGTTATAATGTTATAAATGTGTTATAAAATATGGCACCAGGGGAAGCTGTACAGCAGTCAATGGAAAATTGCATTGAGAGCTATATAACGGTTTTTCCTAGTGTTTTTTTAGATCAGTGTAGATCCAGTCGTAGTCTCCCTGAACAAAGATACATTGTATATCAGGGAGTATATCAGTGTGCAGTCCTTCTCCCTGGCATTCTAGTTGTCTATGAGCAAGGAGGATTTGGCTTTTGTTATGCTTTTTCCCGGTGGGGGAGCATTCAGAAATGAGACACACACACCTCCCCCGTCTGGCATGTTGTAAGCCATGGAAAAAAAGCTTCACAGTGTGATTCTACTGCAAGTGTAAATTGGTTTTATTGCAGCAGCTTTCTCCAACCTGGTGCTCTCTGAAAGTTTTGGATTATGGCTTACTAGCATCCTCAACCAGAACAGAGGTCACTAAGATGCAGAAGGCTGTCTTATAGTCTGTGTTACAAATTAGAATGAGATGTGGGTAGAGATCATAGACTGGTGATGGGGTAGAAGAAAGAAAATTGAAGAATGGTTAAGGTGAGCCCAGTTGTTATTTCTTGAAAGCATCTACCTAATTTAATCTGGTGTGTGATACAATCCATAATAGTTATGTTTTACTTCCCTTGTCAGGGGCAATAATGCTTCTGAATACCAGTTAATAAGCATCAGTAATAAGGGGGGGCTGGGAGTATCTTCAGGGGTAGAGAGGAAGAAGCACTTGCACACATATGGGGTGGAATAGCAAACAACACTGAAACTGGGGTATTAAAAAGAGACTAAAGTAGCTGTTTGTATCTGTCAGGGGGTAATGTGAATTGAGAGGTTACTGTGCATAACAACCACTCATTGTGCACATTTACCAGACCTCATGGAAAATGTGCATTTAATCTCTCCATGAATGGATAGTTGTACACATTTCCTGGTCAATGTACATAATCTCCTGTAGGTCTTGGAGAGTGTGCATATATTGACTGAATTTTGCACAATCTCTGGCTGTTATTGTTGTTCCTCTCATTGTGCATAATCTCCCAACCGACCTTGGGGATAGCTGTGTTTTGATTTACCTATTGTTTCAGGAATTCCACACTGAATTCATCCTGCATCCCTAATTACAGCTAGAATTCTGGGTGTTCCTAGAACATATCTTGTCATGAAAATGTTTGAGAATTCATTGCCACCTGCCTCTTGGTTCTGAAGAGCCATTGGTAGAGCATCTGCTTTGCATTCTTTGCACGTAGGACTATGATTGTCCCCTGCCTCACGAAACCCTGGAGAGCTGTTGCCTGTCAGTTTTGACATCATGGAACTAGATGGGTCAAGGATCTAATTTCCTATCTTCCTGTAGGCAGCTTCCTATAATATCTGATGAGACCAGAGAGGCATGGGTTGGGAAAGGAGGAGAAATGGCCCTCTTCTCTGGGTGTTGCTCTGTGTTTGTGGGTGCTGGCATGACCCTCTTGGTTCTTGTTGCAGATACTGAGTTGGCGGAGTGCCGGGAGCCACCCGAAGTGGAAGGAGCCCCTTTGTTTTCACTGACGGAGGAGAGCTTCAAGGCCTGCCACCTGACCTTGACACTGGATGACTATCTCTTCATTGCCTTTGTGGGCTTTGTCGTCTCCATTGCTTCTGTGGCCACCAATTTCCTGCTGGGCATCACTGCCAATTGCTGCCACCGCTGGAGCAAGGCGAGTGAGGATGAGGAGATGTAGCCACACGGCCTGCTCCTTCCTGCTGCTCCTGCGCCACCCACTGCCAGGGGGGAGCCAAGGGCTATCAAGTTCAGGGAAAGCAAAGTGACTTGTCTTTTCCCTGGTGTGCCATTTCCTTGGGCCTACCCCCCAACCACCAACCCCTGTACAACAGCAGCAGATTGCCGCTCACCAATCTTTCTGAGGGCTCATTCAGACTTCCTTTCATGCTGTGCTTCTAGGCACAATCCACACTTGAAAGAGCTGTGTCCAAGTGCTCCCACCACTGAAAACCCGCTCTGAACCAGAGCAAATGGCAATCTGCGGAAAATCTGTATTGCCAATTCAGGCAACCAACCAACCGAGTTCTCCAGCCTTTGCTTGAAGAGCAGATTTTCAGAGGGGAGGGGGGAAAGTGCTTGGACATGGCACTCTAAAGTGCAGACCTATGCCTAGAAAGCACAGGGTGAAAGGTAAGTGTGACTGAGCCCTTACTAGGTACAGGGGATGGGGCCAGCCAGGGTAGGGAGATTGAAGTGTGCCTTGTACAATCCTCTTCGCACTGGAAACAGCCAGCAAGCCATGTCCTGGAAAACGACCGAAAGACATTGATAGACACTCGAACCATTCGCCATCCTTTGCTTTCCTCATCTCTCATGCCTTGTTGCACCTTTCTCAGTCAATGCCTTGAATGCACGGCTGTAGCATAAACACCCTTTTGCACATGCACATCACACTGACTGGCCTGGGAAAATCAAAGGTTTCCTCTTTGGAGGTCTGAAGCGCTCTGTTTCTTGAACCATCCCATCCCATCATTGCATACATTCTTTCCCAAGCATGAAAGAACTGTGTTTTTAAAACCATTCTTAACAAGTCCCTGTGGCCCAGTCTCTCAATCTATTCTTATTTGCAGCAGTGCCATCAAGCTCCCCAAGCAGATTTTGGAGACCCCAAAAAATATGAGGGCCAGAGAACCCACCTCAGATAAAACTACTTTCCAGTCCAACTGCTAATCATTTAGCATAGATGGTGCTACGATTTATACAAGTGTCTCCTGCTTTTGTGACTGGCTCCTTGAAAGCTGTATATGCCTTTTGGTTTAGGTGGTCTTTCGTGGAGTCCTTCCCCTGAGAAGAATCTCCCTCTATAGGTGGCTCACAGAGAATCACTATATCACAGGAGGGGAAACCTTAAAACAAGTTCCCTTGCCAGTAGTGTTTAGCTCAGAAGGGAGGAGACAGTGCACAGTCTAGCCAAGTTGGTCTGAAGTGTACATGGCTGAGCTTAGACCAAGGCTATAGACCAGAGCCGATTATATTGGAAGACTCCCTTTGAAATTAACCATGAGCGGAAAAAATATAGGCTACAAAGGGGAAACTCAAAGCTGCCAATGCTAAAACTTTTCTGGAGAATGATGTTTTTAATGGGGATAACGTGGTAAGAGAGCCAGTGTGGTGTAGTGGTTAAGAGCGGTAGTCTCGTAATCTGGGAAACCGGATTCGTGTCTCCGCTCCTCCACATGCAGCTGCTGGGTGATCTTGAGCCAGTCACACTTCTTTGAAGTCTCTCAGCCCCACTCACCTCACAGAGTGTTTGTTGTGGGGGAGGAAAGGAAAGGAGAATGTTAGCCGCTTTGAGACTCCTTCGGGTAGTGATAAAGCGGGATATCAAATCCAAACTCTTCTTCTTCTTCTTCTTGCCCAAGGAGTGAGGGGCTGCCTTGTTTTTTGAAACATCTAAGGATATGATATATTATGGTTTGCAAATCCTCCCTAGTATCTGCAGCTTTGTTTTTCCTCAGAACTGTTTTAGACTTATTTGGCGAGGCAAACATCCCTGGTTGCAGATTCCTATTACCCCAGAAGGAATGAGTGTTCAAGCATTTTAAGGGTGCTTCCAGACTTGTTTCTTGAACATTTGTCCTTCCTAATTTGTTTCCAGGGAGATTAGATGCCGCTGGCAATTTATTCATTCTGATTTGTTCGCAGGGAGGTTAGACAACGTTGTAACATAACAAAGCAAATGTTACATGCACCAGTGCACTTTCCTGTCACTTATGGGGGGGGGGAGCGAATCCAGTTGACTAGAATTGTGCAGCCTGAATTTGCCAGTATGTGATTGAATCCCACCCTAAAATAGCAGCCTGTTTATCCCTGGTTTGAGAGTTGTTCTTTTGTTGTTGCACTCAAAGCTCGGGCAGCAGGTGGTGCTACAAGTCAGGGCTGAAAGCAGCAAGGCACAGTCCAAGTGAGGGGGAGCTTGGAAGGACTTGTGAAGCTTAGGTCTGCTGGAGACTGCTTGTTTCTCTTGATCACAACCAACTATTCTGGAGGGAAGAAAGTTTGCATTGGAAGGGAAGGTGACTCTGGCCAAAGCCATCTGATTCTCACGGCCCTTTGCTGTCTCCATTCATGCAGCATCCCCCAGAACATTTTCATCTGCCATTATCCTTGGAAAGCCACCAAGGTCCAAGCAAAGGGGCAAATTCATATGGGAGTATAAAAAGAGGCAATGCATTTCCCAGGTCACATAGGAAGCCTGTGTCAGGGGCGGGATTCAAATTGAATTCATCTCAACTTCAACCATTACATACACAGTCTTCAGTCTGCAAATCCGGCTCCTATAAATTGGTCTGAAGACCAGACGAATGCAGCCAAGGACCTTCATCGATGACTGCACATCATTGTTCCCATCCAGACTCGCCGTCCCAAGGCTCATAGCAACAAAGCCGGACATGAGGATTCTGATGCCTAGCTGGCGTGTTAAACTATAAGACCACAGCCAATGTTCCCTGCTGGGGAACCACCTTATAAAGCCTATAACTATCTCTTAGAGATTTCTGTGTGCGCTGAGCATAGCTAACGTATTTTGAAACTTGTACTTTTTTTAGGTTTTGCATAGAAATAGGACCAAACAAGAGACTGAACGCTGCAGGGATGGGGGGATTGGAGAGAGGAGGGTGGGAGGACAGAGCACTTCCACTGTTCTCACCCAGTCTCACCCAAATCAGGAAGATAGCAGGTAAAACTGTCCTTAAAGGGCAGGATCTTTTCAGAGTGCACTCACATAACCATCATTTCTTCATGTGCCATGCTAGGATCTTTCCCCCTCAAACACTCCATGGTGAGATCAGCTTGGAGTTGAGTGTTTTCACCAACCGCAGCTGACCTTTTCATTCTTTAGGGTGAGGCAACCTGCATCAGGCAGAGGATGTCAGGCAGCAAGTTGTCAATCATTTATATGGATGGTGATGATCAATTCAACCATGAGGGAAGCACTTCAGTGTTCAGCTTCAGACATCAGAACGTGTTGGACTATCTCTGACACTGTTATAGATTCAGGAAACCTAAGAAATCGTCACATGCCCTTCACAAAAATCACATTTTCACACTGATCTCACTACCAAGTGATGGGGAGCACTGTGACGGGGGGGTGTGATATCAAATGACCCTAAATGTTTGCCTTTATGTGATTTTCAGGATCTGGAAACTGGTTTATTCAGGGCTAAATTCTGATAGGCCTTCATTCGCGAGCTAGAATTGCATTATTGTTCCCATACCCTGTAGTGAATTGCCTGTATTTATCTGTCATGAACTGCAGAGGACTATTTCAAGGTGCGCTTAAGGATCTCAGCCCCACTGCAGTTTTTTACTGGTATTGGCTTGGTTGTCCCTCTGATGGCCACACTGAGAAAATGGGCTTTCACTCTAGAGTTGCAGAAAATAGAACAACATCCGCAGACAGCCATGGCTAAGAGCAGCTCTCAGTTTCATACTGAAAGTTCATGCCACCCTAGTGAAAAAAATATTTGGAGATCTTTCCAACAGAAAAAAAGCAACATATGTCTGCTCAAGTTAAAAACTACTACTACTACTACTACTACTACTCCATAGAATGGCATCTGGTACTTCTTTTTTCTATTATGTATATTGAGAATAATGTCTGCTGGCCTGTGATAAGTAGGTTCCTCTCTTTCTTGTAGTTTTGCACAGCAATGCAAAACAGTAGATCTCATTTATCCCAGCAAGACTGACTTGATTTTTGTCCAATCTTTCCAAAACTCATTAAAATAACAAGCATCATTTATACAGCAGGATGCCTTTCAGGCTGCGTCTTGGTTTTTGATTGCATTGACATAGTTGGTTCTGGTTTAAAGAAGATCGATGTGGTTTACCAGAGAGAGAGATTGAGAGAGATCATAATCCAGTGCTTGTTTGGGGGGAGTCAGGGGCTGGCAATGACCAAAAGGGCGTTTTGATAACCTGAGCAAAAGTTCAGCAGCAGTTCAGCTAGTGAGAAGGAGGTCTTATGATTGTCCATGACACGCTCACGTCAAGCCTCCACCCACATTTACTGTCCCATTGCATAGTCACTAAAAGTGGGTCAGGTGCGGAGCAATAAATGTTGGTCTCAGCACAGATCCTCATGTCCATCTGCATCAAGCAAAATGTCCCAGATATAGAGCAGGAACCAACATCAATTTACAACCTTTTGCAATTCAGCTCACACGGGATAGTTATGTAATCAGTGCGGAGCTGACCAGCAGCTTTTTGCTGGTGTAGGCATAGCTGTGTGAGAATATATTTTCTGGAAAGAAACCTAGTTTGATACCCTGGTCCCAGAGGCTGGGAATCTACTTCCCAGGTCTGCTTCTAAATTAAAGATATGAGTACTCTTTTGTGTCAAGTCTGGATCTGAGAAAAGGGGGGGGGTGGAATCAATTAGTGCAGAAATATACAAGGAGAATAAGCTTTACCATGCCTTCTGTATGTATGATCCTTCTCTCTTTGCATTCAGCATGTTTCTTCAGACACAGGGATCATTGCAAGATGATTTTGTGTTTTTTAGATATCCAGCAAAAAGCAGCAACTGAGCATTTACGTATCCTAATTGAGTGGGACATAAATGCTTCTGCTTGTAAGCTGAGCAGATTTTGCTGGTGCATCTCTTAAGGCTGGCTTCCCTCAAATTGGTGCTAAAGAGGGGGTTTTCTAGGGGAAAGCAGTAGGGTAAAAGCAAAACTGCCTAGAAAGGATCCAAGCATCGAAAGCACAGGACAAGTGCTTGCTCGGGTGCTTTCTAGGCCCAGGACAAACAAGTGTGGACAAGCCCAGTGTCTTACTAACACATGCTGTCTTCTCTTTTTTCTCCAAATATTTCACTTCTTGCTTTTGAAAGATTTGAGAATGTCATGAGACATAAAGTTGTCAAATAAAAAAAAAATCCAAAAGCAAAACAGTCCTCTTCAGAATTGCAGCATCTCATCCATAAATATAGTGTTCCCTGATGCTAGATCTGTCAGGCTCTATGTAACTTTGTAATATGTTTTAAGGAATTTCAGAGTGAAGTCTTTGGAGCTTTGTGAACCAACAGCATCTGTTCTCCAAAGATAAGCAGAACTGAGCTGTCTGTTCAACGAAGATATGTGGAGAACTTACAGGGCTTCACTGAACATTTAAAACTGAGATCTAATTTGCATATCATTATATATATTCAAATTTTGCTATGCAACTCTGAGGGCATAGTCCAGTCATCAATAATCTTATTTGAATGATAGCCAAGCCAGGATTCCATAGCCCAGGATCTGACTATCACCAGTGTTTTTGTGTGTTTTTTAGAAAAAGAGGTCCTGGAGCTCACCATTAACTTCTCCCTTGTTCTGCTAGAATGACAATGGCGCCCACCTGAGAGGTGCCAAAGCTGAGCTCTAGTGAGCTCCGGCTGAAAGAAAGCTTTGACTATCACAATTACATTTTGAATTTGGTGCAATTCCAAAAATTTACATTCACAGGAGAGCTTCAAAACTGAAAGTATGGACAAAATTGGTCTGGGCACTTCTTTCCCCTCCATCAAATTCTATGAACCTGGTATTGCCTCTTTTCGTTGGCGATTCAGAGAGCACTGTCAACCAAGAGATAGGATCAAACATCCCTTTACATTCAAAGCATCTGGCAAGGGCACAACCTGTGGCAGGAAAAGGTTCAAGATCACCAAGATCTGAAAGTGGAAAAGGAACAGAAGCCATGCATGAGAACTTGGAAAGTCTGGAAGCAAAAGTCATAGAAATGTCTGTCTGTGTGTGTGTGTGTGTGTGTGTGTGCACGCCAAAGTGTCAAAGTAGTAAGACCCCTATGTTAAAAATTACAGCGTGAGCTAAGCCAATTTCCTATAAGCTATGCAGGGACATTTAAAGCAAACCATAGGTCAGTAGGAGGAAGTACTAATTCCGTACTCTCTCATGAAAGCCACTGATTATCTCCAGTGTCAGAGGCAGTATACCAGTTGCTGAAGATCTGGAGAAGGAGAAGCCTATGGCTCTCACACCCTGTTGGAGGGCTTCACATAGGCATTTGGTTGGCCGCTATGAGAAGTATGGTTGGTCACTATGAGAATGCTGGACAAGATAGGACTTTAGTCTAATCCAGCAGGTCTTTTCATATGTTCTCTCCATCATCTCTCCCCCCCTCCTCTTTCTCCCCCTCCCTCCCTCCCTCTGTCATGCACACATGCACACCCATTATTCAAAAACTGCTCCTCTTTAACCAATGCAACACTGATCCACTAGAGGGGGGACCTGCTAGGGGAAAATTGGGTGGGGTGGGTATTCTACAGACTGACTAAAGGTTCATCACAAACATCCTCCCACCTGCCAGTGTTGCACTTTGAATACTCCCACCCCACATTCTAGAAAATCAGTACAGCTCATATTGGTGTAGTGCAAAGGTTGTGCAATCTTAGCAGCCGATTTGATCCTCAGCTGATGGATTAAAAGAGGAAATCCATTTAAAGCGCGCACACAAACACACACACACGTTTTCTCATGTTATCCATGAAGAAGTAGGGTTGCCTAAGATTCAGGATAAAGCGCCTCCTTTTGGAAATCCTCCCCCCCCCCCCCGACGTGAATTCCGCCTTTGAAATCCCAGTAATGTCTGAGAAAATCTGGACATATGGCAGCCCTAGGAAGATGCCATAGAGTGAACGCTTACACATTTCAACCAGCAAACAAATTCCAGTCAGATTTCTGGAACATTTTCAAGTCAGGCAGACTGATTAAAATAATGGATGGTCTGATCCCCAACCACCATACAAGTTTTTGAGGGGAGGGATCAACATAATTGCTCCATATCCAGCAAATGCAAAGGGACTCAGGATTTCCACTGCTCACAAGAGATATCCTGGGCATTTCAATAGAAGGAGATGCAACTTTGCAAGCCAAGTTTGGCCCCTCTATTGCATGGGGACCTCATAAGAACATAAGAAAAGCCCTTAGAAAGGAATCCATTCTTGAAGGGGCTCCATGGGCACATCGTAGCACACAAAGAACTCTGGAGGGGAGGAATTAACTTGCACTTAAATCTTTCTTTTGTGTCACTTTGTCTTACGGTTTTTAAATAGCTAAAAGGGGGTGCATCTATAACATTTTCACGGGTATTCACAACTGTTTTGGAGCAAAATCAAAGAGCATTCAAAACACAAACAACTAAAAGTTCAGAGTCTGGTACTTTTGTTTGCCAACAAGTAATTCCAAAAGCAGATAACGTTTCAGCATGAACTAAAACTTTCACAAGGGACAGTATTTTCTTTTTTAAAATCTTGCAAAAATCTTGTGTTTTGTGATACTTCCTCTTAAGAGTATCTTGAGCTATCTCTCATGATGTTCTGCTTCCTCTCCATGAGGCTTTCCTTCCTCTTTTCATTCTCCTTCCCTTTTGGT
Organism: Podarcis tiliguerta; assembly: GCF_965153285.1. Classification (NCBI taxonomy): domain Eukaryota; kingdom Metazoa; phylum Chordata; class Lepidosauria; order Squamata; family Lacertidae; genus Podarcis; species Podarcis tiliguerta. The sequence goes on from NC_139534.1 coordinate 54,799,574, forward strand.
GGCTCTGTTCCATCTCTCTCTCTCTCTCTCTCTCACACACACACACACACACACAGAGAGAGAGAGAGAGAGAGAGAGAGAGAGATGGTTGCACAAAGTAAGGTGATTTAAAACATGGACATGTTTTCCAGAATTAAATTGAAACATTCTTAATTGTTTCTCCGTAGACCTAGAGATTCATGTAGTTTTTAAATCTATGTAGATTCAAGATATAGATGTAGATTTGGTGGCTGCATGTTATTATTTGCCATACCTCTTTTGAAACTCATGAATGCACAACTTGTGGACAACTAAGCCAAATTCAGCCCATCTATTGTGGTGTGCTCATGCCTGGCAAACCCCATGTGGATCCCATGCTGGCAAAATCAAAGGAAAGGACAGACAGCCACATGTTTGACGGACCCTGTTCTCCTTGTCATTCATTGTTTTATGTATCCTGTCAAGGCCTCTTTTTTTTTTTTACACCAATGACAATACAGCATTAGCTCTTACTAGACTGGAACACCCAGTGAGTGCTTTTCATGTGCAAGTGGGTCATCAGTGATCAAATACCACCGAGAGCTGACACCTCAAATAATGACACTTGTCAGTGGGGTCCATTCTCATGTTCATCTCAGTGTCATCGAGTTAAGCAATGTGTATTCATGTGTGAGTGTACACTGCGCTTGGCATCTTTACGAGGAGTCCTGAATGACAGTGTCATGGGTTGCAGGGTGTCTGTGTCAAGTCTGCTTTTCTGTTTATATCTGCACAACAGTGCTTTTGGAGACTGCCAGCCTGCCCGTCCATTCAACCTGGGTGGCCATAACTTTGAGCACAATGCCTGCATCATGCATATGCAGCCGTTCCTGCGAACTCGCAGCCTTGTGGTCTTCTGTGAGCAAGAGGATGTTCAAAGAAGCGAATGCCTACAGGGATGTGGCAGATTTTTCCTTGCTGTACATGTGCCTTCCTGCTCACGCAGGGTCCCGGTGGCCAGACGGAAAGAAAAGTCCTTCTGTAGCTATAAAGGGAAAAAACAAAAAGCCACATGCAGTCTGGAGAGTGCATTAGGAGTGTTTTCCCTGGTTCTTTCTCCCGAGCACGCTTCCTGTTATTCTTCAGCGCAGCTTTGAGAAGAGCCTCGCTAGATCAGGCCAAAGGCCCATCTAGCCTTGCATCCTGGTCTCTCAGGGGCCAACCACATGTCTATGGGAAGCCTGCAAGGAGGACCAGAGCACACCAGCACCCTCTCCACTTGTGAATCCCGGCCCACCTCAAAAGGAACTAAATGGGTTAGCATGGTTGATGCTGCCATTGGTGCAAAAAATCAGCCTCAAAATTCCTAGAATTTCGTCTGGAAATTTTCATCAGTTTTCACTGAGGGCTTAATTTGGGGGTTCTTGTGAAGATTCCCTTTCACAATAGAAAATAAAACAGGAAAGGGATGTATAAAGTTTGCTTTCCTCATAACTTGGGGGAGGGACACACAATAACCTCTCTTCCTAGTGTCTTTAGTTTCCCACTATTCTCTGATGGTTAGATTTTCTTATGAATGTACCCATCGCATGCAGACAGGTTTATATTCCACCCCATTTTGAAAAGTCTTTCAAAAAACTAAAAATGTGAAGTATACAAACCTAACCACATTAGAATATTTGTGCAACAACAACAATCTGACCACAGCAGAAATGAAGGAAAAGTCTCCACTCTACTTATCAAAAATGCTTTTGTACGAATTTCTGTCTATTTTGGAAAGTTATTTGTCTGTTGGTTATGCACTTGCACACCTCTTAAGAGCTAGTAGCCAAATTTTGCATGATGGTTCCTGAGATTAAGGAGCAGGGCTTTATCTTTGTTTGGATGCAATTGGACAACATTTTGATTCAAGATTGTGGACTGAACCTTTCGAAACTGCACTGAGTTTTACTCCTGATTTCAAAACTTCACAGATTTGGGTTTTTTGTAGAATTCCCATGCAATGTGAGGTACAAGGACTGCCGGTGCTCTTTTTGCAAATGGAGAGCACATTTGCTTAACATGGGCAAAGGTTTGTCCTCTTTACTGAAAGAAAATAACCATTTCCCCCAATATTATGTCTGCAACAAAAAGAACCATTTCAGGAACTACAATAGTAACAAACAAATAATGCTACTTAAATCACAATGAATGTAAAGATCAATAATAAAAATGTACTCCTTTTCTCTGGCTCTTTTATTTGGAGAGCACAGCGAACAAACACTCAACACAGACAAGTGTAGGGTGCAGGACAATGTGAAATCATAGCCATCACCCAGAAAATGGTCCCAAAATACACTTGAAAACAAAAATAGTACATTTTCAATTAATCATTCATCAGTGAAACATACCAATTGAGAGGCCTCGTTTCAAGCTATCAAACCACATTAGTCTGGGTTCTAGGATAAAGTTGAGGAAGTTCATGAAGGGAAAGTTTCCTGTCTGTTCCTTCTTCCTGTGACCCCCTAAAATGCATATGTGTTGGGTCCAAGAGGACATCTTGAAAAATGTATCATGGGGAGGCTGTGGATGGAGTATCTGCTGCTGGCAGAAGTGAAGAATCGCCTGAAATTGGGCAAGGGGTTGTGGGCTTTTGAAGCATAAAAACGGACTGAATACTTTGAACTAGGTCTGGAGAGACCCAAGTTCAAATCCCCACTCCCCACTCAGGCGTGAAGTTCACCAAAGTCACCTTAGGCCAGTCCCCATCTCTCAGCCTAATCTACCTCACAGGGTTGTTGTGAGGATAAAAAGTGGGGGAAGAACCATGTGTGCTGTCATTGGGCCAGCCTTGGAGGGGCTGTATTGCTGACCTGCCTTCCCAGAACCGTGCATCACTGCTGCTTGCTGAGAGGCATAGGTGCCAACTCCTTGGGGCCCTCAGAATTCCCCATGAAGAGGCTGGGCACTCACATATTTTGGTGCCAGGGCCATGCACATTGCATGGCAGCTATGGCCCTGGGCACCCACGGTCGTGGGGCCAAGTTGGCACTCCTGCTGAGAGAGAAGGGCAAGGCAGTGGGAGTTCAGCATGGTGTGGGCACAGCATGGGCACAGTGGCGGTAGACTGCCTCTGTTGCTGTGCCCGCATCACTGACTGCTCCGCTTTTCCCTAGTCAGTCCTGTGGGCATCCACAGGCTAAGATTTTTCATATTAAAGACGCTGGGTAATGCAGGGTAGGAGCCAGGCATGTGGAGAGCGACTGGTTTCTATTTTAAAGTTTCCTTCTACTGTGGACTCAAAACAGCATTTGAACATTAGCAGGAGTCAGAGGTCACTGCAAACATTGTGTATTTGGAGGCCACAAGTCTCAGAGGTCAAACAGCAGCTGGCACTCATGTCCTGGCGGAGATTACCTTACGAAGGCTTGCCTTGCCCTGCTTTCTCCCCCAAGGACCAACAATATATCTTATATCATCCCCAGATGCATTGTGCTGGCAACAGATTCCATTCACATCTCCTCTGCTCATTCATCTGCATCAGACCTTTCTAATTGTGAAGCTAAAGGTGGATTTTGGCCGGAAAACTTGAGGAAGTAACAGAAGTGAAGGCAAACAAAACTTACTGGGGGCGGGAGCTTAGGTTACTGTGCCATCTATTCTCAAGTGTCTTTTCAATTCTAGGCTAGTCGTCCTGAAGCTCCGTTTAAATATTGTACTGGATTAATTAACCAATGTTAATTACTATTAGGCCTACATTTGTCCACCCTGCAACACTTCTAACTGCACTAGTATATGCCACCCTGATTGTCTTCTAGAAAATGCTGGGAACCAAAGGGTTGGTCTACCTGTGAATACCTGTCTTTTCTCGCACGACCCACTTACAAGGCAAATGCATATAATTTTTTTTCCAAGACTACTTGTACATAGAGAGTTGCCATATCTCAAAAAGTGAAAATACGGACACAAAAGTTGCTGAGCGTTTTTTGGCAAAGTTGTTAAGCTTCAAGATTATTGTAATAATGTATGTAAAGTACATTGAGAGGAAGCGTGGCAAAGTGGTCAGAGTGCTGATCATCTCTCAGCCCGCCCTACCTTACGGGGTTGTTGTGAATATGACACAGCCGTCACATGTGCAGACGGCTTCCATTGGCCTGAACAACTGCATCCTCGTGTGGATGGGAATGGAGGGCACGCCTGCAAGCCCACTCCCAAAGTCTTTGCACATGTCCCCAACCACCCTTACATTGCCCAAGGAAATCTGGAAGAGGTTTCTGCCTGTGCTTGCTGGAATGGGAGTAGCCTCCTATAGTGCCACTGTATTCTGCTCTGGTCAGACCTCACCTGGAGTACTGTGTCCAGTTCTGGGCACCACAGTTCAAGAAGGACACTGACAAACTAGAACGTGTACAGAGGAGGGCAACCAAAATGGTCCTGAGAAATCTCTATGTGGGACAAGAAGCTACAGTTAGAACTGGATATGGAACAACTGATTGGTTCAAAATTGGGAAAGGAGTACGACAAGGCTGTATATTGTCTCCCTGCTTATTTAACTTATATGCAGAAATCATCATGCGAAAGGCTGGGCTGGATGAATCCCAAGCCGAAATTAAGATTGCCAGAAGAAATATCAACAACCTCAGATATGCAGATGACACAACCTTGATGGCAGAAAGTGAGGAAGAATTAAAAAACCTTTTATTGAGGGTGAAAGAGGAGAGCACAAAATATGGTCTGAAGCTCAACATCAAAAAAACGAAGATCATGGCCACTGGTCCCATCACCTCCTGGCAAATAGAAGGGGAGGAAATGGAAGCAGTGAGGGATTTTACTTTCTTGGGTTCCATGATCACTGCAGATGGTGACAGCAGCCATGAAATTAAGAGACGCCTGCTTCTTGGAAGGAAAGCAATGGCAAACCTAGATAGCATTCTAAAAAGTAGAGACATCACCTTGCCAACAAAGGTCCGTATAGTAAAAGCTATGGTTTTCCCAGTAGTGATGTATGGAAGTGAGAGCTGGACCATAAAGAAGGCTGATCGCCGAAGAATTGACGCTTTTGAATTATGGTGCTGGAGGAGACTCTTGAGAGTCCCATGGACTGCAAGAAGATCAAACGCATCCATTCTTAAGGAAATCAGCCCTGAGTGCTCACTGGAAGGACAGATCGTGAAGCTGAGGCTCCAATACTTTGGCCACCTCATGAGAAGAGAAGACTCCCTGGAAAACACCCTGATGTTGGGAAAGATGGAGGGCACAAGGAGAAGGGGACGACAGAGGACGAGATGGTTAGACAGTGTTCTCGAAGCTACAAACATGAATCTGACCAAACTGCGGGTGGCAGTGGAAGACAGAAGTGCCTGGCATGCTCTGGTCCATGGGGTCACGAAGAGTCGGACACGACTGAACGACTAAACAACAACATGATAGCCATGTTCAAATATATAAAAGGATGTCACATAGAGGAGGGAGAAAGGTTGTTTTCTGCTGCTCCAGGGAAGCGGACACGGAGCAATGGATCCAAACTACAAGAAAGAAGATTCCACCTAAACATTAGGAAGAACTTCCTGACAGTAAGAGCTGTTTGACAGTGGAATTTGCTGCCAAGGAGTGTGGTGGAGTCTCCTTCTTTGGAGGTCTTTAAGCAGAGGCTTGACAACCATATGTCAGGAGTGCTCTGATGGTGTTTCCTGCTTGGCAGGGGGTTGGACTCGATGACCCTTGTGGTCTCTTCCAACTCTATGATTCTATGATTCTATGATTCATTTGCACAACCAGGGACCTTGCTTTGTCAGGTGATCAGAGGGTTCTTCTACTCACATTTAATCAGACCCTAGTGGAAACTCCCACACAACACAGGGGCGAGGAGGGCAATGCTCCTGAAGACATCTGAAGTGGAGTGGATGCCCCTGTCTCTACCCACACTTTCAGCATTTGCGCCTGCTCTGAATCTGAAATACCATCACGCACTTCAAAGGAGGTAGGAAAGGAGATCCACATTTCAGTTGCTGCTAGACTACCCCAACTCAGGTGATCAGTAACATGTTGCCGGAAAAAAAGAGGACAAAACAGGTGGCCGATTTCCCTAATTGCATATGCTAATCCATGCAGATCTAGAAATAATTTCTATTATTTAAATAGAAAATCAAGTCCTGTCTTACTAACCAGTGGCAGAGCTTCATGCTCCAGCACTGGGGGGGGGGGCAGAGAGCAGGCGGGGCGGGGCTGGCACACGTCCTGGGAGCGTGTCCTGGAGGTGTGGCATGCCACCTGCAGGGGCGTGGCACCTAGTGTGGGCGGGGGGCAGCTGCGATGGCACCCCACCGGGATCGTGCTGTCGGAGGCGGTGTGCTCCCCCCGCACTCCTCTTCCTCCACCAGTGTTACTAACTTGTTAAGAGTTATTTGAGACTGACAGCAAGGATATAGAAAGAGGTGGTACAGTGAACTTTCGAAAAGCTTTCAAGGAGGCAGCTCACCAAAGACTCCTGCGTAAGGACTCAGTCATCTACGCTTCCCTTTATCCCTTGATTTCTTCCATATGTCCCATGATTTCTGGGCACAGGTCCAAGAGGCATTTCTTTTGTTCTGTCACTTTCCCCAGGAAAACCTGTTGTTTACAGCTGAATCTAAACAAGCATCAATCTGCAGAAAACCCTATTGACATTTGTTCCGATTCAGCAGTAAACAGTGGGTTGCACAGGGAAAATGGAGGGGCAAATGAAAAGCCTCTTGAACGTATGCCTAAAAATCATGTCACAAGTGTAAGTGTGGGTGAGCCCTAAGCTTTAAAATCATGGAATAAGATAGGGCTGCCATGCGTCCTGGTTTTCCAGGACATGTCCTGCAATTTGCCTCCAATAATGGTGCCCTGGATTATTTTTTGGAAATTGGGCAAATATCCCAGAAAACCGTGCCAAAAATGCCTTTAAAAGCTCCAAAACTCAAAAATTATTGTTGCTTTTACTATAAAAAAAAAGCTCAACAAGGTGGAATTTCTGGAAGGTGGTGCTTTGTCATGGCCATCACAGGCCAGTCAATCAAAAAAATCACTTTTGGGGTGTTTTTGTAAAAAAAAATTAAAAAAAATGGGGGGTCTTCCTAAAAAAAGCACTTTCATGGTGTCCTGGTTTTTACTTTTTGAAATATGGCAACCCTAAAGGTGAGGTCCTTTTGTAGCAGGAAACAGAGAGTCAACATAAATGGACAGTTTTCTGAATGGAGAGATGCAGAAAGTGGAGTCGTCCCCCCCCCCCCCCAGGATCACTATTGGGACCTGAGCTTTTTAAATCTAGAGTTATGGGGTGAGCAGCAAGGTGACCAAGTCTGCTGATGGTATCAACTTGTTCAGTATGGATACAACAAAAAGGGATTGTGAGGAGCTCCAAAAAGACCTCTCCAAACTGAGTGAGTGGGGGAAAAATGGCAGGCATGCATTGGGGCAAAAAAAATCTAAATTTCACGTATGTGTTCTTGGGGCCTGAACCAGTGACTGATGAGGAACAAGATTTTGCAGTAATAGTGGATAGCTCAATAAAGATGCCAGTTCTGTCATCCCTCCCAGCTTTTTACGTTTGGAAGCAAGTTAACACCCCAACTGCTGGTACATGTGTAGTGAGGAAATACATTGTGCTCCCACTGAACTGGCAGAGATGTATTTATTTATTATTACTTTTATATCTCACCTTTCTTCCAAGAAGCTCAAGGTAGCATATATGGTCCTCTTCCTCCATATTTTATCTTCACAACAGCACTGTGAGGTAGGTTGGGCTTAGAGGCAATGACTGGCTCAAGATAAGGTTCATGGGGATTTGAAACCCTGATCTCCCAGGCCCTAGTCCAACATCCTCACCACTACACCACACTGGCTCCCATTTGAGGGGTTGCATTCCTCCCCACACAAAGCCCTTTTCCCAGGGGTCTTTTTGTTCTTCCCATTTTTGACTTGGATCTCACACACAGGACATTCGGCTGTGCCTCAATAACTCAAAGAGGAACTTCAGAATAACATTTGCATCCTTTTGACTGTCACCTTATCCTGCTCACAGCCCCAGAGATATTTATTCTTCCTGTTTGTCCATGTCACAGGTTCGTGACTGATTTAATGCTGCTATCTCAAGGCCATGTAGCCCTGGTTCACAGATGCTAAAGAAGAGTCTTCTCTCCAGGGAGCCATCAACAACCCAAAGACACATGGCAGAAAATTCCTGCTGCAAGAGTGCCAAAGAGTTATCAGCCACAGTGCTCCTGTTTGTTCCTAAGGGGGAATCAGCATCGTCTCCTAGGCCATTGCAGGCAGATGCCACGTCAGCAATTTGGGAGATAAAGAAAGGGAAAGATGGTAGCTCAGTGGCAGAACATCTAGGTCCCAGTCTCAAACCTACTTCTCCTAGAAATGAGAGTAGGTTGTATCATTTCTTTATGGAAGACCCTGTCACTTACTTTTGTCTCCTCAGTTGTACACTGTCATCCTGAGCAACAGAATTTATCACCCTCTCTCAATTGTTAACATCCTCATTGAGTAGCAAAGCTTCGAATGACTCTTACTGCCATCTGCATTTTATTTGTTCTGCCCAGCAGTATTGATCTTTCCTGTTTGCTGGAAGCAAGAGGCCTGGAAGCTAATTTTCTTGAGCCTTCTTTCCTGGTTTACGGTTCCAGTTTGCTCCTTTTGTTTCCCACAGGGGAAGCCTGATCCTTAACAGCTGGGGCCAGATCTACCAAACACAAGGTACCATGGAGCCCTTTGATCTGAGGGTTTGAAATTCCTCACCTTGTCTCCCAGAAGGAAGGGAAAACAAAACAGGCTGGATTTCACTTTGCGGGCAGAGAAGTCCTCAGGACACATGTTGAGTTCATCTCAGTGGCACCTTGCTTGCAAGATTAGCGAGGCAACCCAAAGGTCCATGTCAAATTCAGATGTGGTTGTTTCAGGGTGTCACCAAACCCGGAGTTGCCTTGCCAACTGGCCCTTATTTTGAGGGTCATCTCTTACTCCCCAAATGTCACAACTTCACTCAACCAACCAGTTATTGCAATTTCACAGAGTATCTTATTAAATCATCCTTTAAAAAGTGAAAGAAGCCACATGGGTCCATGAGAAGAATCCCCAAACCCACAGCCACAAATCAAAATGTGTTGACTTCATATATCCCTGGTCACGCACCCTTTGGTTAGGTTCCCTGAACAATTCAAGACCAGGTCACCTGAACGCCCACCTGTCCCTGTATAGACCTGTAAATTACTTGGAGCATCTGGGGAAATTATACTCATGGCACTGCACCTTACAGAATATCACATGGCTGTGACCCAAAAATGAGCATCTTCTGCCATTGCCCCTATGCTTTATTTATTTATTTATTTACTTACCTACTTACTTACTTACTTACTTACTTACAATGCCCCTCCCTCTGCAACACATGAAGCATCACCCATCAGCTGCTTCAGACGTCTCAGGTGAACACATATCTTCTTGCCCAGCCTTTCCCTGAGCCCTGTTGTTACTCAATGCCTGCTTCATCTGCTTTTAAGTGGCACTTTAGCATACCACTCGGAAACGCTTAAATATCAAGCGATTTAGAAATGCTTTAAATTCAGTCAATAGATTGCTCCGTCTAGCATGTGTCTGTCCTTCCTTGTTCTTCATACTTGATTCTGCAGTAGCTTTGTGCTATGATGATGCCATCTCCGTTTTCTTCTCCCTCTGTTCTCATCATTCAGAAGAGACTTATTTTGGCATTTTAGTTGGAAAAGGATTTTTAGACAAATTTGTGGCATATATAACTCTATATGCAACTTCTTGTATCTGTGAAGAATGGAACCTATGCAGGGAGAGGCAGGTGATCAAAGATTGACAGGTACCCAGAGGCAAACTTCAGAGGGTGGCTGTGAGCATAACACCCTACTTGTGAGCTTTACTTCCACAGGCTTAAAGATGCCAAGTTGCACCTGCTGATATTCTTTCCCCCCCCACACACACAGCTGAGAGACCATATGGGGTAGATAGAGGGTAGCCTTCCCCAAGCCAAACATAGCACAGAATTGGGTTATGACAGCTGGATTGCCTCTTTAGTCGCATGCTTGAATCAGGAGGGAGGAAAGGAGATCTCTAGTAGTGGCTAGCAACCAGTATCTAGGCCTGCAGAGTGCAAACTTCTTCTAGTAACACACTTTCCTATATTAGCACATATAATTGGCTAAATGGAGACCAAACTGACTGCCAAGTAGGGCTGCCGTACACCCGGAAATTCCAGGATTCGGCTGCTAGAAACAGTGTCAGGGTGGGAATCGCTTAAATGTCCGGCAAAATCCGGACGTATGACAACCCATGTTGAGTGTAGATTTGGGCAAATATCCTTATTGCAACCCTGCTGCCAAGCCTATTTTGAAAATTCCTCTCTGGCTACAATTTGCCTCCCAGCCTCTCTGTTTTGCAATGCTTTTGCCAAACGCAAAGAGAGCCTTAGAGCAGGGATGGGGGAACTGTGGCCCTCCAGATATTGCTGGGCCACATTTCCCCTTGTATTCTGATCATTGGCCATGATGGGTGAGGCTGATGGGAGCTGGAGTGACATTTGCAGGACCACAGCTTCCCTATCACTGTGCAAGTGGATGATTCACTTATGGTTGGATGGCCAGTTGTGTTTTCATGCTGAACAAATTTCAGCCTCAGTCTCTTTCTCTGAAGCACCCACAGTTTTTACGCTGGCAGCCTTTTTGAAATTCTCAGGCCCAGCATCTATAGGTGACCAAGCTAAGCATGCAAGAACTGGTTCCTTTTTACCTAATGCAATTTTGAATACTTCTAATGGAATCTTGTTTTATTTATATTTATTCCGCTTAGAATCACAGAACTGTAGAGTTGGAAAAGAACCCAAGGGTCATCTAGTCATCTAGCAAACTTCTACCCCACCTTTTTCTCCAAGGAGCTCAAGCCAGCATACATGCTTCTCCCCCTCCTCATTCAACCCCCACAACAACCCTTTGAGGTAGGTTAGGGCTGAGAAGCAGTGACTAGCCCCCAAGGTCACACCCAGTGAATTTCATGGCCAAGTGGAGATTTGAACCTTGATATCCTAGTCTGACCCTCTATTACACTGCACCCGCTCTCCATTTGAAAGTTTCATTTGAATGCTTGAAACATTTCTTGTAATGAACCTTTTACTGGGATTTTGTTGCTGTTGTTCATTTGTTTAATGCAGAGCAACTGCAGCACGTCCCTCCTCCTATTTTTGGGTCATGCTCAAGCACAGCAACACTTTTAAAAAGCTACTTAGCCCTCCTGTATTGAAGTCTGTGTCAAGAGCTAATTATCACCATGTACATCTACATTCTTTGTTTCCGCCAGCTTTCAGCATATGTGTGAAAATGGGAGTCAACTTGCAAAGGCATAAATGGTTGCTAGGGGAGGTGTGAGCTCTTTCCAGACTCAGTTTTGGGTGGGCAAGGAGGAATGGCGCCTGATGAGTGTTACTTGAAATATCCCGGTCATTGCAATTTTGATAGCTTGGGTGAGCAGCTTCAGGTTCTGCATACACACCATACGTTTAAAGTGCACACACACACATCCTGGGAACTGTAGTTTGCTAAAGGTGCTGGGAATTGTAGCACGGTGCAGACTACAGTTCCCTACATTCTTGCAGGGGGCTGCTTTAGATGTGCTTTAAATGTATGGTGTTTACACAACCAGAAGCCAGTAGGGCAGTGTCTCTCTGTGACTGTGTGTGTGCTGCTGCAATGTTTTTGCTAATACAATCTGTACATTTGTGAGGTTCCTTTCATTCCTTTTCCTCGTCTAAGCATGTTATCCAAGGATACCATCACAAGGCACTCAGCATTATTGAGCATGAAGGCAAGGCCTTTTTAGTGGTGGCAACACAGCTGTGGAACTCTCTTTCAGCAAAGATCCATCAGGATGCCTCTCAAAGCTCAATTCAGCAAAAATGGGCAAGTCTTACTTTCTACAGCCTTTCAGTGTTTGGTAGTGCTGTATTCATTAGGGAAAGCCAGAACCTAATAACTATTCATTATACACAAAGGTCACTATCCAAACTGCAACAGCCTTTTTATTCCAGGAACAACCATTTTGTGACAATGTGATTTGGAGAGGAGAAATGGCTAAGGTGGGTGTTGTTAAATACTTCGTGGTAATCTGATCATTCTTGGGATAAATTAAAACCCCATATTATTTGGAGCTGGAGTCCTCTCTTATACTTTTCTTTCTAGTTAATTTCAGTTTCTGTCTACTGTGGTTCCAGCAATGAACAGCCCATTTCTGCGGGCTATGAAAAATAAAATAAGAATAAGTTCAAGTTATATAACCAGTGCTACTGTACAAAAACCCACTTCCATATCACCCCATATTAAACAAATGTTCTTAATTAAGCAGGTATTCAAGGTTCTGTTGTGTGTAGGCTCTAAGAATGCATTTCACCATCACTTTCCAAACTGCAAACTGTCCGTTTTTTAAGGTGGATTTGTTGCATGCTAGGGCAAGAGAGCACTTTAATCCACCTTAACTGCGCAAACCTAAAACTGTATATATGTGCTTGAATCCCTCCCACAATACAGCTATGCTCATTCAGATCAATGGAATAAATTAGTCATGACAAAAGTAAGTCCTATTGATCACAATGGGTCTAAAGTGAGTTACTTAATATGGGTTCAATCTATTTTTTCTACACAAATGAATACCTGTACCTCTCCCAGGGATTTTCTACTCTCTGTCCCCTTGCCATGCCTCAGGATGTTGTCTTTCTTATCGCCTTCAGACATTTTGCTAAATGTTGCTGCTTCCTCCCCACTTTTCCCCACTCCTCTTCTTGAGGCAATGTACAGGTTTAAAGTCTCTGCTTCCTGTCATGTTGCATAAATTCTCTCTTCTGGTGACTCCATTCAGGCCATTTCCCTCCTTGAGAGGAAATGGAAAATGAAGAGGCTGCATGACAAATCTAATAGATGGCACTCTGGACTGAAAACAACAGCAGCCCACATCCCTTGTCCCCACTCCTGAAAGGAAATCGCCGACAAGCTTCTTTCTCCCCCTTTTTTGCTTTCATTCTTCAGTGAGACACTTTGTTCATGGTCTTTCAACAGTTTCGTGTCTTCCAGAAGATGTCAGATGAAAAGAGGTACATTTCTTTGACACTATGTCACTCAATATTGAGTGGTAGTGGAGAAAATGAGTGGGGAAAGTCACTTCCACCACCACTGCTTCCTCTTATAGCAACATGCTTGCAAAAAGTATTGCAGTGAGTAAAGAGTCAGGCTGCATATACAAATTTCATTCTCTATAAGGTCACCATACGTTTGGAATTTCCCGGACATAGCCAGTATTCGGCTCTCGTAAACAGCGTCCAAGCAGAAATCACTAAAATGTCCAGGATAAGCCCATGTCGGAAGTGTAGGCTTTATTCTGGGAATTTTTCAATTTTATTTTTAAAGAAAGCTCAAAAACTCTTCTTCTTTTTTTTTTAGCTTTTTCCAAAAAAAGGCTCAATAACTTTTGTGTCCAGATTTACACTTTTTGAAATACGGCAACCATCTACCATGGGAATTGTACCTTGATTTTCGAACAGAATGCATTCCGGAAGTCCATCCGACTTCCAAAACATTCAGAAACCAAGGCACAGCTTCTGATTGGCTTCTGATTGCACAGGCGTGCCAGAAACAATAGCAGAAGCCACATCGGATGTCAAGCTTCCAGAAAAAAGTTCAAAAACTGGAACCCTCGCTTCCTGGTTTCGATCATTTGGGAGCTGAAACATACGAGTACCAAGGCATTCAACAACCAAGGTACGACTGCACTGTAAGTTAATTTAAGAAGCTGTGCTCGTAGTGGAAGCCAGAAAACACACCTGAGTCTTTATTACAGCCCCACAGTTTTTCATATAGTATGATTACAATACCTGATGATGATGATCTTCATGCTTCCTATGAAGCATCTTGAAGCAATTTCACCATACAATAAAACCATATACAAAATCATTGCACACATTAAAATAGTTAAAACAATTCCTTATATAAAAACAGGCAAAACTAACACACACACACACACTCAAAATTCAATACTGACTGAGGTACACTTGTTGGCAGAGGAAAGACTTGGACAGATGCTGAAAAGACAGTAGAGAAGACTGACATGTGAAGAGAGGGAGTTCCCCAAGTTAGATGCCACCACCCTAAAGGCCTGACTGTGTAGAAAGGAATTCCTGATGAGATAATATCTTTAGATGGTATCCTGCAGAGCACAGTAGGGATGGGGATCTGGTGGTGACAACAGTCCCTGGAATACCAAAGCTCATTTTCAGCTGATTGCTTGCTATCACACTTTTCCTCCTCATCTAATGATAGATCTGATAACCAGGGGAAAGACTATTTGCATCAGCATTAGGGCACAGGACTCCACCCACCTCAGGGTTCTATCCACTTTAATTCATATTTTATTTTCGCCATTGCTGCCAAAAGTAGTGGGGTCATGGTGAGCAGAAAAATTGGCTTATTGGATGGAGTTCAAGCCCCAAAACTGGGCATTAGTCACCCCTGGTATGGAATTAGTCCTCAGGTCGCCTCTTGTATCCAAGTTCAGAAACTTAAAAACAAAGCAATCTACTGCACCCTTCCTTTAGCTTTGTTTTTATTTTAATACTTGTTAGATCATGAGACAAATTAATCCCACTAGAGTTATGAATTTGGCAGAAGGTGCAAAATTATGAGATCACCGTGATAAGAAAAGTCACACAAACAAGACCGAACAAAAGAAATCTTGCCAGCAGTATCAGCCCTGCATCCTTCCCAGATCTGAGCCAAGAGTCAAGAAACATAATTAGAAAATATGCATAAAGGCAGAAAGGATAGAGACAGAAAGAGTCCTTGGCTTCTGGTTGGAAGTGGGACCCTCATTTTGCAGTGTTAGGAGGGGTGAATGCGCAGTGCATCTGCATGAAAGTGAATGGGGTGCAATTATGTTAGTATTCAGCTTTGCGTTTGAGGCTACAATGTGAAGAATTTGTTGGTGTCCAATCGTTCTTGCTGTAAAGCCAAAACAACTACATAGCCCCTAGCTGCACATTGCGGGTGTTAAGAGCTTCCACTGCAGTACTTCTGAGGGCTGTTCAAGAACCTAGATTGCAGTAAGAGCTGCGAGAATAAATTAGATGACCCCAGTGCTTTTTTCTATTAAAAAAAAAATGTTTAAGAGGTACTCTCATTTTGACTCAAGAAAATCACCATTTTATAGTTCAAATTGGGGATAAATAAATACAGTAAATGGACAAAAGTACAAAGGTTCACAAAATGTTTAGAGCATGGGTAGGCAAACTAAGGCCTGGGGGCCAGATCCAGCCCAATCGCCTTCTAAATCCGGCCCGCAGACGGTCCGGGAATCAGCATGTTTTTACATGAGTAGAATGTGTGCTTTTATTTAAAATGCATCTCTGGATTATTTGTGGGGTATAGGAATTCGTTCATTCCCTCCCTCCAAAATATAGTCCGGCCCCCTACAAGGTCTGAGGGACAGTGGACCGGCCCCCTGCTGAAAAAGTTTGCTGACCCCTGGTTTAGGGGTATGTGTACTCCTGCGTCCCCCCAGAAAAAGAAGCACTGGATGACCATACGTAGATAACGCCAAGCTGCAGGCTTAGAGTTCAGCCCCCTGTATAATGAGAGGATAATAATACTAGACTGTGTTACAAGGGGCAGCGTGGTGTAGTGGTGCGTGTTGGACTAGGACCTGGGAGACCAGGATTCATTTCATGGCTGGGCCCTGAAGCTCACTGCATGCACATGGGCCAATCACAAATCTCTTAACCCAACCTACCACACAGGGTTGTTGCGGGGATGAAATGAGTTTCTTGGGGGGAGAGGTAAAATATACTGTAATTGGAATAATAAATGAAAATTAAAAATAAGCTACTCTTGGGTAGCCACCACTACTCACCACAAATATGGACTGTATTTGTATTGGCATTAGCATGGATTACTGTGTTTAAAAATAATAACCTTTCGCCCCGCACAATAAAACCTGCATGTGAAAAAGCCTGCAGTCCCTGCCTTGACATTTGTTTCCTGTGGAAGCGCAGGATGATGCACTGCTGCCAAACCACAGCTATGATCAAGTCAGACATTTCTCCATTGCCTGACACTTTTAACCTTGCTCATAAGAGACAAAAATAAAAAAGGCATCCAATGTAGCAAGGAAGTCTCATTTCCAAACAAAGGAATGGTCTAGACTCCAGGCATTTTCCAAGTCCATGCATGGAGAAGTTGAAAGAGCTGGAGGGCCTAGAACCTGCCTCAGGCTGAATTTCTACACAATCTTGACTTCCAAGCTTTGCTATCTATCTCAGCAAGCAGCCTGGTCTACGCTAGCTTATTTTAAGCCTGTGTAAGCCAGCACTGAATTTAGGTTGGTTGAGCCATGCAGTATCTATTCTGAAAACACCCAGGAGATTGTGATTGCTCAGCTCTGTAGAGGCCAATGTAAAACTCAGCAAGCCTCACAGACCCCCAAATGAACTCTGGTATTTGCCCATCATAGCTCCCATGACTTGGTCAAAGCAGGCTGCCCTTGTACCTTCTCCCTCAAATCACCACTTCTCTTGCCTGTTCCACCTGGTACAATGGTGGTGGTGGTGGAGGAGGCTGTGTACCACAGTGACTGAGTTGAGTGGCTTTTTTGGTCATAGGATCTCAGCTGTATTACTTGGGAGAAATTGAATTCAGTGGGGCTTACTCCCCAGTAAACAATGCGCAGGTAGGATCAGGCTATAGGACTGAGCTCATAAAAGATACAGACTGAGACGCCAACTGGGCCTCTGGGTAGCCCATGTGGGTGGTTGTCAGCAGTTTTAGATTGAACTAGTAAGTAGGCTTCTTTGGCCCAGCTGCTGTCCTCCTCAGCACCTTGGCTGCTAGGTGAAGGATTCTCCTTGCCATCAGTACCATAAAGGCTGGGAATACACACCCAGCCTCAGAAGCAGCTCCACGTAGGAGTCAAAAGAAGTCTGCCGAAGTTTCTTTAGCTTAATTTGGGGGAGGGAAGGAGACATTTCCCTCAGAGACAAGTGCACTTACAGCTGCTGCACTCTGAAACAACACTATCCCTCCCACGAGGGCTGCCTCACACAGGAACATAGGGAGGGCGAAGTGGGCGGCTGTTTGAGCATGCAACTCCCTCACAGTGTCAGCTTATTCTTTTCTGTCAGCAATGGCCGTGAGAGGGGTGACTGAAGAAAATGGTTCTTTGCTGTGGACTGCTGCCCTGCTGGTAAGCGGAAGACCTTAGACCCGGAGCATTGTCCATCAACGCCTAAATAGACTTCAAAACAGTCTTTATTTCCACCCCCCACCCCCGGTGCTGTTGGCCTGCTTAGATCAATTAGCCTGGCCTGAGGTACTTCTGAGGTCTTCTTAATTGCCTTATTAGGTGTCAGTAGGATGTGTTTTTTCCTTTTGCCAAATGCTATCTTTAGTATGATTTCCATAAGCAACTGTCAAGTGTTTGCTGTTTTGCTTGTGTGCAAAAAAAAAAAAAGCAGCACCTCAATTAACCCAGCTGTAGCCTTCAAACTTTTCTTCAGATAAGAAGCAAACAGCAAACAAACACTCCCACAAGCCCAGCTTTTATATGTGTGGGCAGTAATTGCCTGACTAGCCTCATGGGGGCATGTTGAGGTTTTATCTAAACATATATTTGCAAGCAGGATCAGGTGAATAGGCATCTATTCTTGTTCCTTACCAGCCATTCTTTTTGCCCCACATTCCTACCCCACATAACAAGGGGGCAAAGTGAGGATGGAGCAATTCTATGGGGTTGTCAATGTGGTGTCCATGGGGACACATGTGCTCACAGAGGCCATCTTTGCTGTCCCCAGGGTACACCCCTCCCCTCACTGAAACTGGAAATTTGGAAGAATCATTCTGTGGTAACCCATAGAAGAGGCTGTTGTGCTGCGGTGGTGGGTGGTGCCCACAAAAGTTTCTCATGTTTGCAAATCTGACCACAGGCCCAATAAGGTTGGTGACCGCTTGCTCTACACTTTTCACATGGGGCACGTGGCTAGTCTTCTGTGGCCGACCATTCAGTCAAAGTGATTTATCACACAGAGCAAGAATTTGGTACCCCAAGATGTGATGATGCCACCATGTTAGACAGCTTTCAAACAGGATCAGACAGACTCATGGAGGATAAGGTTATCAATGGATATTGGACAGGATAACTATCTGCTACCTTCAGAATCAAAAGCAGTGTGCCCTGGGTTACCAGTCAGAGCAGCAGGAGAGGGTTATTGCCCTCATGTTTTGCCTGTGGGCTTCTCACAGACATCTGGTCAAAGACCATTTTGGGAAACACAATACTGGCTAGGTAGATCTTCGGTCTGATAATGTAGAGGGGGTTTCTCATGTTCCCATGAAGGAGTTTTATTGATAATGGCTTATCCAGTCTCTGTCCCTCAACTACTCCCTCTCTAAAATGGGAAACAGAGTGAAGGCAGCTGACTATTTGCCAAATTAGGGTGGGGGAGGAGTATGATAGGCACTGAATCACAAAGTAAGTCAAAGACACAGGGAGTGAGCCCAGATTAAAACCAATGGAAGATATGAGGAGCCAAGTATCATCAGTTATACAACATGTTTAAACTAGGGAAGAAAAATGGGGTTTTGGACCAAAGCTCACAGTATGAAAGACAGTTATTACAGAATAAGGACAAACTATAGTCTAAAATATATCAATTACTGCTAGAATGGGAAACAAAGGATGAGCAATTTAAAGCTTCAATGGCACACTGGGCAATGGATATAAGGCATAACATAGATCTAAGTCTTTGGGAGAAACTCTGGAAGAATGATTTGAAATTTACTGCATACGACGCACTGAAAGCGAATCCCATGAAAATGATCCATAGATGGTATTTAACTCTGAGTAGATGGGTTAAGATGTATAAAGTAGAATCAGATTTGTGTTGGAATTGTAAAGAAACGGAAGGAACCTTTTTTCATATGCGGTGAGCATGTAAAAAGGTTAAAGAGTATTGGGGAAAGAGTACTGGTCATCACTGTCAAATGGAAAGTTTTGTTTGTTTGGTTGGTTGGTTTTCCCCAACCCCAGTTAACTTATACACTACTTTTCAGCCAAAAGGCCCCCCCCCCCAGCAGTGAACTGCACAGCAAAGTGCCATAAACCAACCAGCAAGGTTAGCCTCCCTAAACAAAAGGATTAAATGTATTATTCGATGTAAATACGTAGTTAAATAGTTATCTATAATCAAGAGGTCACATAAGCACTGAGGTAAATTGCCTTTTTGATAAACAGTCGTCTGGCTTAATCCCAGTCATCCAGAGAATGTGGAATTATGTGGCCTGGTACCCACAAGTGCACTTGTTGGCTTCTGAAAATCCCAGGGGTGGCTATTTTGGCTAGTATGCTGCCTTTTAGGATAAGCCCTGTCTCTTATTACTAGAACCAAAGTGAGAAAACCAGGATAAACATTTTATTATTTTGCACTGATTCACATGGTATCCCCTCCCTCCCTCCCCCGCAAACCCACCACCACCATTAAAGATACTTCATATTGCCATGTTTTAA
The DNA here is from genome assembly GCF_965153285.1 of Podarcis tiliguerta. Taxonomy (NCBI): domain Eukaryota; kingdom Metazoa; phylum Chordata; class Lepidosauria; order Squamata; family Lacertidae; genus Podarcis; species Podarcis tiliguerta. The sequence goes on from NC_139534.1 coordinate 54,819,095, forward strand.
GGCCAAAGAGCTCACTCTGCGCGTGAAGTCTGGTCTTGGCATCTGTTTCAGTCAGAGAAAAGGGAATTAAGGCTTTGCCATGAAATTTTCTGACAAACTCTGTCACCAGGGATTCCCAAACTGGTCTGTGGGCCACAAGCTTCATTCAGGTGGTCCTTGACATTTCTGTGGATTTGGGACTGAAGATGGGAGGTAGTGGGATGGGAACTGGGAGCCACTGCCTAACTACTTAGCAGTTCAGGTTTAACAAAGTCTATTTTATTTAATTTGCAAATGCTAAAGCTTTGGGCGGGAACTTTGCCTTGATCTAGCAGTTCAGATTTTAAAATCTTTGTTTTATTTTAAGGAGAGACTATTATATAGCATGCTGGCTCTGCTTTGATCTAATTGCCAGGGACGCAGTTAACGGAACTCCAGGAAGAAATTAACATTTTGCAACACTTGAAGTGGAAACTAAACAGAAGGAAGGCAAAGTAAACAGATCCAATTTCAGGGACATGGGAAAGTAAATCAACCTTTAAAAAAAACAAAAAAAATCACTAATCCACCACTCGTTGGTAGTTTTGGTACATTTAGGGAATGCTTGGCTGCAACTTTGTACCCATTAAAATTTCAAGATGCAGCCCAGAATCCATGCCTGTCTGGAAGCAGCAAGAGAGGGACGAAAGATTCACTGTGCCATCCCAACGCTGTTCCTTCATTATTACTGTTGTTCTCACTTCTCTTACACTGTAGCAAGAGAACTCCAGGTTTACCCTCAAATCAATGGATGGCACACCTTTTGTAGTCTTTCTTTCATTTCTTCTTCCTAGACATTTGTAAATATTACCTTTGCCTCTCTTGCCTCTTCTATAACAGCATTTCAAAACTAAACATATCCATTTCCCTCAACCTTTATTCATTTAACTTGTGCGCCAAACCTGGAGTTTATTCACTTATTTTTGCTCTTGATGCAGCTAGCCATTCACGGGCAGAGTTCACTTAGCAAGTTCCATCACCCGAAGCCCCTCTCCTCCCCCACCACCCTCCAAAATTGTCTCTGCTTTTCTCTACCTGTAGTTGACTTGATAGGGTCCTGATGACAAATGTATCACAGAGCTGCCAGCTAGAGGTTTAGCACCATTTGCCCCTCTTTATTTTCAGGATAGGGAGACTACAAAGGAAGAGCTGAAATAATTAGGTGGATTTGTTGGGTGAGAAGAAACCGATGGAACAGCAGAGGACTTTTGAGAGCCAGTTCAAACAAACATGCACATCACTGGCTGAGCGGCTGCTGAATGTGTCAACTGCTTGTTTCCATAGGTGAAACAAGCACTCTTCAGGTGGTGGGAAAGTTCTTCCATTGATGGCTGACCTGATGCAGCTGTTTCACACAAGCAAAGCATCAACAGTGGATTCAGTTATTATGCCTGTGTGAAGTCGTGCAGGCTAGATAGAAGTGAAAAAGCTGCATATCCTCCGCCGTTTGATAGTGGCATTGGTAATTGGCTTACGGTCATTTTGTATGTCCACGTTCATAGAATCATAGAATCATAGAATCATAGAGTTGGAAGAGACCACAAGGGCCATCGAGTCCAACCCCCTGCCAAGCAGGAAACACCATCAGAGCACTCCTGACATATGGTTGTCAAGCCTCTGCTTAAAGACCTCCAAAGAAGGAGACTCCACCACACTCCTTGGCAGCAAATTCCACTGTCGAACAGCTCTTACTGTCAGGAAGTTCTTCCTAATGTTTAGGTGGAATCTTCTTTCTTGTAGTTTGGATCCATTGCTCCGTGTCCGCTTCTCTGGAGCAGCAGAAAACAACCTTTCTCCCTCCTCTATGTGACATCCTTTTATATATTTGAACATGGCTATCATATCCCCCCTTAACCTCCTCTTCTCCAGGCTAAACATGCCCAGCTCCCTTAGCCGTTCCTCATAAGGCATCGTTTCCAGGCCTTTGACCATTTTGGTTGCCCTCCTCTGGACACGTTCCAGTTTGTCAGTGTCCTTCTTGAATTGTGGTGCCCAGAACTGGACACAGTACTCCAGGTGAGGTCTGACCAGAGCAGAATACAGTGGCACTATAACTTCCCTTGATCTAGATGCTATACTCCTATTGATGCAGCCCAGAATTGCATTGGCTTTTTTAGCTGCCGCGTCACACTGTTGGCTCATGTCAAGTTTGTGGTCAACCAAGACTCCTAGATCCTTTTCACATGTACTGCTCTCAAGCCAGGTGTCACCCATCTTGTATTTGTGCCGTTTTGAAGTGTGATCCTGTCCTCTGGGGTGTTAGCCACCCCTCCCAGTTTGGTGTCATCTGCAAATTTGATCAGGATGCCCTTGAGTCCATCATCCAAGTCGTTGATAAAGATGTTGAATAAGACCGGGCCCAAGACAGAACCCTGTGGCACCCCACTAGTCACTCTTCTCCAGGATGAAGAGGAACCATTGATGAGCACCCTTTGGGTCCGGTCAGTCAGCCAGTTACAAATCCATTGAGTGGTAGCAGAGTCAAGACCGCATTTTACCAGCTTCTTTACAAGAATATCATGTGGCACCTTGTCAAATGCCTTGCTGAAATCAAGGTAGACTACATCCACTGCGTTCCCTTCATCTACCAGGCTTGTAATTCTGTCAAAAAATGAGATCAGGTTCGTCTGACATGACTTATTTTTCAGAAATCCATGCTGACTATTGGTGATCACAGCATTCCTTTCTAGGTGCTCACAGATTGTTTGCTTAATGATCTGCTCCAGAATCTTCCCTGGTATTGATGTCAGACTGACTGGGCGGTAATTATTTGGGTCCTCTCTTTTCCCCTTTTTGAAAATAGGGACAACATTTGCCCTCCTCCAGTCTGCTGGGACTTCCCCTGTTCTCCAGGAATTCTCAAAGATGATTGCCAGTGGTTCTGAGATCACATCTGCCAGTTCCTTTAATACTCTTGGATGCAGTTCATCTGGCCCTGGAGACTTGAATACATCTAAACTAGCCAAGTATTCTTATACTATCTCCTTAGTTATTCTGGGCTGTGTTTTCTCTGCTGAATCATTTGCTCCAAATTCTTCAGGTCGGGCATTGTTTTCTTTATCGGAGAAGACTGAGGCAAAGAAGGCATTGAGGAGTTCAGCCCTTTCTGTGTCCCCTGTTTGCATTTCACCATCTTCTCCTCTGAGTGACCCCACTGTTTCTTTGTTCTTCCTTTTGCTACGAACATACCCATAAAAGCCTTTTTTGTTGCTTTTAACCTCTCTAGCAAGCCTCAGTTCATTTTGTGCTTTAGCTTTTCTGACTTTGTGTCTACACGTGCTGGCTATTTGTTTGAATTCCTCTTTGGTGGTTTCCCCCCTTTTCCATTTTTTGTACACATCCTTTTTTAATCTTAACTCAGTTAAAAGTTCTTTAGATAGCCACCCTGGCTTCCTTAGGCACCTTCCATGTTTCCTTAGGCACCTTCCACGTTGCTGTTCGCCTTGCTCCCAGTTTGGGAAAAGAGTAAATCTGGGAGACCATGTAACTCCCCATGTGATCTTGGGCCTGCTTCTCAGCCTCACCAACCTCGCAGGGGTGTTTTGGAGATTAAATGTGGAACTGGAGAGCCATGTGCATTGTGCAGCACCTTGAGCTCATTGGAGAAAAAGGTGGGATAGACATGCCGTAAATAATAAACAATTAATCTTTCCCATAGGAGCATCCATGTGCTTTCCCCAAGAAATATATAGCCCAGCCTGCACATTCCTCCCTGGCCCTAATACTCAACAGATAGCAGAAGCTGCCGTCAGGGTGATGCGCCCAAGGCATGTGGGATGTCAGGATAGTATTGGTATAAAAGCAGCTTGTGATGCTTGGACTCACATAGGCCAGGGGAACTTGGTAAAACAGCATGTGCACTGATGCTACTGTATCAATTATTTAGTCACTTTAGTGTTATGGTGAAGCAGTCAAGTAAGTCAGATTCTTCATCATCAGCACAGGAAGCTGCCTGATACTGCCTGATACTGACTCTGATCATTGGTCTATCCAGAGTAGTTCTATTGACACTGAGTGGCAGCAGCTCTCCAGAATTTCAGGCAGGTGTCTCTCCCAACCCTACCTGGAGATGCTGAGGATTGAAGCTGTGAGCTGCATCCCCAATCTACTGATCTAACTTACTGGTGTGCCCGCTCCAAAGAATTTTTGAGAAGCTCTGTTAATTGTGTCTTATGAAACATAAAGTACCATTTTAGATTTAGATTTAACCAACATACCCACTTTAATTAGCACACATCTCACTCCCAAAATAAGTTTTACACTCAAAATAGTTGTGATAGCAAAGTTCTGAAAAGGGGGGAGCATGGTGGCAGTCAGATAGGTACAGTTACAATGCATTTCCATGCATCTCTGCTCAGAAGAGAGCCCCATGGAGTTTGATGTAACTTACTCCCAGGTAAGTGGATGTAGGGTCACAGCCCTCTCCATCAGCTAGCTGGACAGCGGGAATAGGGGAGAGCCCAGCAATGAAAGAATGAGAAGGCTTCCACTTGTCCCATGCTTTCTAGGCACGAGTCCAAATTGTTTTTCCACCCCCATCGCTCTACCCGGACACTGAGGTCCAGCACCGAGGGCCTTCTGGCGGTTCCCTCACTGCGAGAAGCCAAGTTACAGGGAACCAGGCAGAGAGCCTTCTCGGTAGTGGCGCCCTCCCTGTGGAATGCCCTCCCACCAGATGTCAAAGAGAACAACAACTACCAGACTTTTAGAAGACATCTGAAGGCAGCCCTGTTTAGGGAAGCTTTTAATGTTTGATGTATCACAGTATTTTAATATTCTTTTGGAAGCCGCCCAGAGTGGCTGGGGAAACCCAGCCAGATGGGCGGGGTATAAATAATAAATTATTATTATTAAATTATTATTTCTGCTTGTCCCAGTGCTCTCCCAGGGAAAACCCTCTCTGTTAAATCAGAACAAACATCAATCTGCTGAAAACCCGATTGATGTTTGCTTTGATTCAGCACTAAAGAGTGAGTTTTCTTGGGAGAAGCATGTGGGATAAGCAGACATCTGGGAGCCCTAGGAGACATCATTGGTGTTTGTGACTGATGAAAAGCATAATGGTGAAGAGTAAGAGAGCGAGACACTCTTTGGGAACCTGAAAGTGGAAAGTTCAAGAATTCTGTGGTGAAGACACTGGGGCGTCTAGCAGTTATTTGCACTCAGGCATCAGTTTTTATCTCTTTTTGCATTTTGAATGTTTGGTTTCTCTTGCATCTGGCTCCAGCAAGGAATCTGGTAGCAGAGCAAACTAGATTGTTTGAGCTGTGGCTTTGTCTGGGAACATTGCTCTCTGAAGCTTTCTGCTATGTTTCTGCAGCGGGAAGGAGCAAAGAGGGCAATGCCACCATGGATGGGCAAGTCTTCCCCTGAAGCATCCAGAGGAGAGGTGTGCATATGGGCACCTGGGTGGTTTCAGATACAATAGGCAAGCACCAACATGATCCATAGGCACTAAACACCAGAGCCAGTGCCTTCACTATATATGTAAGTTGAGCAACAACCAGACATTATGCACATTAACCAGGCCTCATGGAGAATATGCACTTAAGAGGCAACTGTGCACATTTACCAGCCAATATACATAATCTCCAACAGGCCTTAGGGAATGTCCATATCTCAGCCGAATGTTGTATATTCTCCAGACATTAGGAGATAATCTCCAACAGGCTATATCTTGACTTCATTTTGGATATTATCTGGGCAATATGCATAACCTCCAAGAACCTCCCCCCACACCATCTCTTGTTCAGAACTGCACAATCTGCACCCACCCACCCCTGTTACCTTTTGGCCCTCTTACCCCCCCACAAAATACCCTCCCACTGTTCAGCTGAGGAACAGGAAGACGGGTGAGACCCCATATTATTAACGTTTTTTTCTGCAGTCTATTCCCCTTTTCAGCGGTTCTGCAGTCAGCTGAGCAGCACAGGGAGCATCCCAGGAAGAGGAACGTTTTGAATCCTGCCCCCCAGTGCTACTATCAAGCTTGTGGGAAAGCTTAATAGCAGCATGAGATCAATCATAATAAGATTCAAAGAGGAATTTTAACCAGATTGCCCTCTCCTTTTCTCCTTCCTGCAGTCTTTTCAAGGCTTTAAGACAAGGGCATTGACAGCTCAGAAACACATCACATATGCATAATCCAAATTAGAGTGTGCACTTTCTCTGTCCAAGGAGAAAGAAGCTGACACACATAGAGCCCTTTTAGACATTAGCCAAAATCAAGTGGGAAAGCTTGTTCTGGATTGCGGGCTTTTCAGGTTGCAGCTAGGGGTGGGGTTTCATGTTTAAATCCACCTATCTAAAACTTTCTCTTCATCTAGAAAACTAACATTCCATGGAGAATTGTTCAACCTCATATTCTCCCTGAAATGCTACCTTTCTATGTCCAGGGAGGTTTTTTAAACATGAAACCTCCCACCTGCACCCTGAAATGGTACAATTCAGGGAAAGTTCTATCACTTGGTTCTGTTAAATGCATCACAACCTCAGTCAGCAGCAGGTCCTCTCCAGAACGAGAGCCATCTGCACATCTATTTTTACCACTGGGAGAGAGACTCCCCTCCCCCACCCTGCCCCAGGAAGACAGCAAAGATGTAGATTTCATACATTTTAAGATTCTTTAATTCAACAATAGAACATTACATTCTCAGGTGGGAAATGAATTTGGATTAGGCAGGATAAAAAAAATAATGATGATGAATACTTTTGTTTCAATAGGATCTATACAAAAACTTTTGCATTTCCCAGTTCGCTATTCTTTATTCAAGCAGAGTATTTGATTGCTAAAAGCCTCTTTCCAGTCTGCAGCACTTGCTAAAATTTTAAAAGGTCAGCAGAAATCTTATACAAAAAAGTTTAGGAAATTAAACATGAGTCGTTTTTAAAATAATCATTCAGATATAAAAAAAAAATAGCAAGTGAGAGATTAAATTTTTATTTTTATTTTATGCAATTTTGTCCTAGGGTCTCTAGATTAATAAGAACAGAGAATGCATTTTTAAGGTCATTTCATGCATAAACCTTTTGCCAACAGACAAATTCCTCAAGGCTTGTTCATAGGTTACGGAGAGCACAGTTACAAGCTTTCTCTACACACTTGCAAATCTTTGTGCAAAAGAGTGTAACTATCTGATATGTACAGCTCCACTATATGTGTAGACAGGTACACAGACTGCACACTCCTTGAATGCAGCATGTGAACACGCCTATAATAGTGTTCTGGAGCATTTTGCTGCATGGCTCAGTATATTAAACTGGAGAATGGACACAAGGAAATTATCAGAAAGTTGCCATTTGGTCCCAACCCCCTTAAAAGGGAGCTCATATGCAATATTAACTGCATTTTGCCATTTCTGTTCATATTGCCTGCAAAAGGGGGTTCTGTACACATTCTGGGAGAAACCAGCTCCCAGTGAATTGTGGGGAAAGAGGGGGATTATACCATAAAAAAAGGAAAACACAAGAAGTCACTCCTGCTAAACCACCCATAGCTGTGTGTGTAAGGAAGGGGAGATAGTTTTTCACACCTCACATCTTTCCTTCACATCTTGTGGCAGGAAATAAAGTGGGAGGGGGTGTTAAGGGACAGGAAAAAAGGGAGAAAAACAAAGGGAAGGGCAGCCTGGTATCTGTTCTCAGTGCATCTTATAAGGCACATTTCCAGTACAATGGTACCTCGGGTTAAGTACTTAATTCATTCCGGAGGTCTGTTCTTAACCTGAAACTGTTCTTAACCTGAAGCACCACTTTAGCTAATGGGGCCTCCTGCTGCCGCCACACTGCCGGAGCACAATTTCTGTTCTCATCCTGAAGCAAAATTCTTAACCCGAGGTCATATTTCTGGGTTAGCGGAGTCGGTAACCTGAACCTTATGTAACCTGAAGCGTATGTAACCCGAGGTACCACTGTACAGGGAGCAGGCCAGAGACCTCTGTCCATGGTGCCAGTCCTAGTGCTGGATCTTAAAAAGGATACATTCCTTGAGCTGTGGTCATTTTGCTCCGGCAGAGGTCTAGAGCAACTGGGAGCTGTAATTCAATCACATCCCCAAGTGTTTCCTGACAAGAAGAATGAATTGGGTGGGTGGGGAAACTTCTGAGGCAGGGAATCCTGACCAGAGGCTGGCTCAGACAACAGCAGCAGCAAAAATAAAAATAAAAAATAAAAAAATAACAACAGCCAGCTACAGATAATAAGTTATTACTCCCAGGTTTGTTGTCATTTAGGGAGTGTGGGGCAGAATGAATTCTGACACTGCTGCATTGCAGGCGGTTGGACTAGATGACCCTTGGGGGTCCCATCCAACTCTACAATTTTATGGTTATATAACCAGGGGAGGGTGGGATTCACCGTAAGCTAAAAATCCTTACCCAAGGTTGCAATCCTATGCTGCTTACTTGAAAGTAAGCCCAGTGGAACCCAGTGGGACACACTGGATGATCCTGTCCTGATTTAATTGGAAATGAGTCCCGTTAATTTCATGTGCATGGGATTGCTGCCTTTCTAGAATGCCCAGGATTTGCCTAGAAGTTATAGGCTGACTCCTCGGTCATCAAACCATCTGTGCAACCCCAGTTATGCCTGCTCAGAAGTCTGAGTTCAAGGGGACTCGTTCCCAACTATGTGTGCGTGGGATTGCAGACTTTGCTTGCCTCCTAAGACAGCTGGTCACCTCTTAAGGAACTCATCTCTGCTCCCTCTTTCCTGCTGCCGTGCTACTGGAAGGTCAAGTAGCACGAATTAAGGCAGATTTATCTTTGCACCATATCCCCGTGCCAATAAAAAGCACAGATGTGCAGAGGGGGGGACAGAAGCAAAACTGTATTGAAAGTGCTATGGGGCAGGAGACAGAGCCAGTGCCTAGCAGAGTTATGTTTCAGCACCATGACCAGTATTTTTCGCTCCAAAACAGCTGGCAGAGCTCCTAATTGTTCCTTGGGAGCCTAGCTCAGCCCATCACTGCAGGATATTCCATCTTAAAAAGAGGTCAAGTGGCAAAGTTAAACATGGATGTTGGACCACATCTCCCATCACCCCTGACCTTTGGGCCATGATGGGAGGTGGAGTCCAGCAACAATTGAAGACCACCAATTTTTCCAGCTCTGGTTTAGGGGACGAGGTGGTGGGCAGAGAAAGACAAAGAAAGGCAGATTGGGGTGTAAGTCAGAAGGGGTAAGGGAACCCTGAAAAAGATAATAGCATTAGAAAGGAAGGGCCCACAGAAGAGGGTGGAAAAGAGGAAAACAGAGCCCCTTATCTCCAAAGTCCTTTACATGTGTGTGCAGCGTAGTCCAGCTTTTATCCCCGGAGCAGAGTCTCCTGGCTGTCGGGGCACTGCTTCTCCCGCTGTGCATCTGCTCCTTTCCCCAGGTGGTTCTGGCTGTGGCCGGAGGAGTAGCTGGCTGACTTGTCCCCACCAGATCCTGCCAAATGCCCTGGGCTGCAGCAGAGGACGGCGGCGCAGGCCTGTCGGAAGCGGGGGTCAAAGAAGGCGTAGAGGAAAGGATTGAGGCAGCTGTTGATGTAGGCCAAGCAGCTGCTGTATGGGTGGAGGTTGCTGAGGAAGGCGTGGAAGCCGCAAGACAAGGGCATCACCCCCCAGTCCATCAGCATGTAGATGGTCTTCACAAAGTGGAAGGGCAGCCAGCAGACAGCGAAGGTGGCCACCAGGACGATGATGATGGTCAGCAGGCGCTTCCGCTTCCTCAGAGCTTCGGTGCGCTCCTTTCGGAAGTGGCCAGCAATGGTGCGAGCAATGAAGAAGTAGCAGGTCAACATGATGGCAAAGGGAAGCACAAAGCCTAGAAGGGTGGAAGACAAGCCCAGCCCTGCTTCCCAGACCTGCTCGGTCTCATCAGTGGCCACACTGGAGAAATTCATGTAGCACGTCACTTTGTCTGTCCCAGTGAAGATGGTTGTGCTCCGGAAGATCATGGCTGGCAAGGCTAGGAGGACTGCCATGGCCCAGAGGGTTAGGGTCACCAAAAGCCCACTGACCTTGGACCTCAGCTTGGCATTTGCGATGGGGCGGACGATGGCCAGGTAGCGGTCAAAGCTGAGCCCTGTGAGGCAGAAGACACTGGCGTACATGTTGACAAAGACCAGGTAGCTGCTGAGCTTGCAGGCAAAAGAGCCAAAGGGCCAGTCGTAGTCCAGGATGACGTAGGTAGCCCAAAGTGGCAAGGTGACCACAAAGGTGAGGTCGGCTACTGCCAGGTTGGCAATGAACGTGTCTGCAGACCGCCGTTTCTCCTGGCCTCCGCAGAAAATGGTCCATAGCACCAGGCCGTTGCCGGTGGTTCCTAGGAAGAAAACCAGCAAGTAGATGGAGGGAATCAGGATCCTGGATGAACTCCAGTCCTCGTAGTCACACTCCAGAATGCCTGGGTAGCTGTCGGTATCGTTGCTGGACTCCATGCCTGCTCAAGAAGGAGAAGGTGGAAGAGGCCTCTCTTCCAATCTTGTAGAATCCTTCACCAATCTGGATCCACTCTGACCAAGTTCCTTCCTTGTTGCAAGGAGGAAAAAGTCCCAGGGTCTCAGCTCATTTGCCTCTCCTGCAACTCCTTATCACAGCTTTAGGCAGATCTGGCCAGGGGCTTGCTCAGCCTGTGTGTCATCTCCTCCTCACTCTCACACACACACTCAGGAGGCTGCAGTTCCTTCCTTGGGATTTGTCTTAAAATCCAGGCGACCCAGCCCCCTTTCCCACCCCTCCCTTTGCTTTCCCTCAACATCCTTATGTGAATTGGACGGCTTGACCCCCTGCAGTGCTGGGCAGCTCCATCTGTCATTTGTATCCACCCACTTGCAAACAAACCATACACATCCTCTCATCCTAAACTCTCCAGAGCAAGAAAAAGGAAGAAAGAAAGGGGGGGTGGAATGCAGCTGAAGTCCAACCAGAGATGCTAGTGGGTGCGGGTGGAAGGAAGGCTCACTGCCCCAGTTCACAAACGCCTTGCTAACCTGATCTAATTTGTCTGTCAGTTTCATCATGAGCCTCTCTTAGTTTTAAGAGCAGTGCAACATGGAACAAAAGAGCACCCAAAGCAAAGAAAGCATCAGCTTGAGTCAATCCTACTTAGATGCAGTAATGCTGTATTTATTTTGAGTGGCATTTGTTCATGCAAATAGGTTTGGTGGGGTCGAGGATAGTGTCACGAGTGAGCTTGGCGGATGCAAAACCAATCTGAATTTTAAATAGGTTCTGCTTGGTCCTTGGGAAGGATGGAGATAAGCTGGAGACAAAATGCAGATGCTGCTTATCCTTCCAGCAACATCTCAAGCCTAACTGCAGTTTATTTGATTGGTCCCAGAGATGAGAAAAAGAAGGCTTGGGGTGTGCAGAGTATACAAGGTGCATTTCCAAGCTTTAAGGAGGGGTGGGATTTACAGGGGGCCCAAACATTTGAAGAGCGTCATTGATCTAGGAATTCTCTCCCCACAGTCTAGGGCAAGGATAGGGAACCTGTGCTGGCCCATGTTGTTGGACACAATCTCCCAACAACCCTTGCCAAAATGACTAGAGGTTGGCCGCCACTCCTCTGGACTAAACAGATTTACCTGTTCTGCACCTCTGAGATCAATGGCATCATTTTATTTTAATTTTTTTAAAAAAAATCCAAATAGCTTTTTATTAAAAAAAAAACGTTGCTGCAATCTTGAATTAGAACTTTGAAATCCAGATCTTTTCTATTTTTCCAAACAAAATAATTTATCTGAAATTGGCTGTAACTGACATGGGCAGCAATCCTTGCCATCTCTGGCACCAGTCATTTAATGCAGTAAAAGTTTTCCCGCAGCAACCACATCAGCTGTGAGTGGCATATGTATGTTGCATGTGCTACTAAGGAATCCAAAATGAAGTTTGTTAACTAAATGGTGACTCCAACCAGACACTACCCAGTAAGGTGATGCACAGGAGAAAGAATGATGGTCTCTATAGCCTGCTAACTCTCTTTCTAATATGAGGCTGCAGAGTAAAATATTTGTAGGACTGCAAGTCTCATAAAATGGCAATGTCCTCATACTTATAGGGACGCGGGTGGCACTGTGGGTTAAACCACAGAGCCTAGGACTTGCCGATCAGAAGGACGGCAGTTCGAATCCCCGTGACGGGGTGAGCTCCTGTTGCTCGGTGCCAGCTCCTGCCAACCTAGCAGTTCAAAAGCACGTCATAGTGCAAGTAGATAAATAGGTACCACTCTGGCGGGAAGGTAAACTGTGTTTCCTTGTGCTGCTCTGGTTCGCCAGAAGCAACTTAGTCATGCTGGCCACATGACCCGGAAGCTGTACGCCGGCTCCTTCGGCCAATAAAGCAAGATGAGCACTGCAACCCCAGAGTCAGCCACGACTGGACCTAATGGTCAGGGGTCCCTTTACCTTTTACCTCATACTTAGAGTAAAAACCAAAACAGAAATTCCATGTGTTGATTGGAAACAAACTGACTTACAAACCTTTGATTGAGATGAATACAAATATGGAGAATCTGGAAGAGCTTTGAGAAAGAGTTGCAGGAAACCCTATCAGACTCAGCCCATGAAATGGTACCTCTGACCTGACTTGCCAAAAGGTCATATAAAAAGTCTACTCTGAAGACTAATTTGAACCCAGGTCACAGGAGATCTCAGGACAAGACCAGACCCTCTTTGCTAATAGTCAACAGCAGCTACAATCAATTTCTTTGAAGTGTCTACAGTAGTGCCATTGCTTATTGGGTTTTATCTGCATTCCCAAGAACATCTGGCTTATTGTACTAAAAAATGGCTTTTGTGCTGACCAGAATGCCATGCCTTATGGTCACGTATGGCTTTGGTGTTTGATCTCTCTCTGATCATTTTATCTGCTCTTTGTGTTTTGCTGGTCTGCCTGATAACTACTGATATCTGTCCTAGTCAGCTTCAGTTCTCTTATGTTTATAGTGCATGCGTTGTGATACCATCAGTATAACAAGACAGCCCCTATGCTGTTTAGGCTTAAGTTTTCCACCCTGAAATGCTGGACTTCTCAATTGCTTAAGAAAACTAGGAAAGAAGTGTACTTTGATCTAGTTAAACAGACCCGGAATGCTTACACTAGCTTGACTGTGATTTGCCTGCCTTCAAGGACTTCAGGGTGGTATACAAATCTTCTCCCCACCCACCTCCATTTTATTCTTACAACAATCCTGCAAGGTAGGGTATGGTGACCAGTCTAAGGTGAGCATCATAACTAAGTGGGGGATTTGAACTTTGGTCTTCCCAGTCTTCATCCAACCAATGCAACACACTGCCTCTCTCATTGTTTCACTCTGGAAGGATTAACATCAGATATCTGCTCAGGTCTACAGATGGGAAATTAAAAACAAGAAAGCATGCCTGGCTTAGTCAAGGGAGCAATTTCCCCAAATCATGCAAGCCATTTGTTGAAAAGTAGAAAATCATAGTGAGCCTGTGTGGTACTGATGTAGCAGGCCAGCTTTGATGATCATTAAATGATCAAATACCATTCTTGTTTTGGAAAACATTCAGTCTAGATCCTTTTGCCAATGGGTAGCCCATCTCATTCTCCTCTTCACATACCAGGGAATAAGCATGATGTCATGGTTAGTGGGAGATCCAAGTCTCCAACTGCAATAATATTTAAGAGTTATTTAGCACAACTGAATCATACACCTTTTTTCAGTAATTCCGAAGCATACAAGGTAGGTCAGAATCATTAGCCCTGTATGGCAGATGGCCAAGTGGCTGAGCCTATCAGTTTGCCTAAGGCTAACTAAGTAGTGAGTTCATAGCAAAAGGTGACATTTGAACCAGAGACTTCCTGGTTCACTGTTCACGGCCCCCTTCCAACATTATCAAAACCACTAGATGAACTTGGGTATCAGTATATTATGGTGTGATCCTATACTAGCATCAAAAGAAGCCTAATTGAGTGCAATGAAGCTTATTCCCAGGTAAGTGGGCACAGTGACTGTAGATCACTAGGTAGCCCTTGGGGACATCATCATTTCTAGAAAACATATCCACTTCATGTGAGGAACTAGCCAAAAATGTCAAGCCTCTCTTTTGCCTCATTTGAAATGAGAACACGATTTAGAATAAACCTCGGTATGTGTGCTTCATGAGCCAAGATCTACAATTCTATGACAGGCAAGCTATATATTGTGAAATACTTCTTCAAAAATGCTAAGCCATTAGGGGTTGTTTCACCCATGAATGAATTTCCATGGAGGACATTATGAAACTCTCACATGGAGTGGGTCACATGTGACAAACACATGGGCTTGCACATGTACACACATCCAAATTCATTGTGTAGGAAAGCCAGTTTAGGTGATAAAGCCCTCAATATAATGTTTTAAAACACACAGGCAACTAACCGAAAGCACTGTTTTCACTAGCCTTCCAAAAGTTTGGGACTACAACCACCAGCCCAGTCAGCATGAACATTTTGTTTTAAGTGGCACATCGATCACATCAGGGTAGCCTGTCTCTTGATGGAAAGGACATTGATCCCAGTGCTTCTGGGTCTATGCTGCTTCCATATTGCATAAGAACATAGGTGCCTGCTGGTCAGACAGAGGGTTTGTTTAATCCAGCATCCCATTTTCCACAGTGGCCAATCAAATGCTTCTGTGAAGCCCCCAAGCAAGACACGAGAGCAACAGCCATCTCCCATTCATGCCCACCATCTTAAGTTCAATAAGTATATTTTGACCTTGGAAGTTCTAAACGCATTCTACACAAAGACTACAATCTGCTATGCTCCATCACCAGCCTCAAGGTTAAAAAAAATTGAGAGATTTCATGTTCCAGCATTTCTCAGAGTCACTCCATACAATCTAATGGACTTTTATCTCCTGAAATTCAGAGGCTACTACTAGTCAGGGCATGTCTTGGGAGTCAAGGAGGCTGGAGGAAGAGCTGTGCAGGTGAAAACAATCCCATCCTATTTTAAAGAGGTTAAAGATGTGTCATAATCACGTCTGACGCTTGAGCTATTCAAAGAGACACGTGGAACAGACCTTGACTTCAGTTCCTGTACCAGAAACAGGATTATTCCGAGAATCTTACAAACAGCATTTTTTCACCCCTAAATTGCTATTTCAAGCCTGTGATAAACAGGTAGGGTAGAACAGCAATTTGATCAGCAAAGAGCAGTTTTGTAAAGGTGCCAAAATTTCAGAAACCTCCTGAGTCATTACAACGTTACAGTCTAAATAGACTCCAGCAGATCTTTCTTTAACCCAATTGCTTAATTTTAAAAACACAAGAACTTCAGCTAAAAAAATAGAATATGACTGAATTATCAGTCATTTACATATATGCTATGTGAAAAATCCTCAAAACAGCTATTTAGGCCAGCGATGAGGAACCTATGGCCCTCCAGAATGTGGCTGGAATAAAATTCCCATCATTCCTGATCACTGATGGGAGATGGAATCTAAAAACATCTGCACAATCACTGGTTCCCCACCCCAGCAAGGGACATCTTTCTTTCCACCTCCAAGATTAAAAAGTATATTGGGGGTGATATTTTGAGATGGGAAATTGCCAGAATAAAAATGGTTAAGCACCCTTCCATCTGTCTTTCTCACACCCCACCTTGTAGCCTGCCCAGACCAAGCTTGGCTTTTAAAAACAATAATGAATGGAGAGGACTAAAACTGTTGCTGCCACATCACGTGTAGTTTGGAGCTGAATGTTGGAAGACCCAGGGCAGACAAAAGGAAAGACATCTTCACATATTGGATTCACTTCCACAAGTAATGCTGGCTACCAACTTGGATGGCTTTAAAAGGCTAACAAGGGCTACTAGCCATGGTGGCAATGTTCTACCTCGACTAAAGGAGGCCACAAGTTTCTGAATACCAGTTGCTGGAAACCAGAGAGGATGTTCTTGTGCTCAGGTCCTGCTTGCAGGGTTCCCAAAGGCATCTGGTTGGCCACGGTGAGAACAGGATTCTAGACTGGATGGGCCACTGTGCCTGATTCTGCAGGGCTTTCCTTATGTTAAGGCTGGTCCACACTTCTGTTTGCCCCATGCTGTCAAGAGATTTTTCTTTTCTCCCACCACTTTCCCTGAGAAAACCTGCTGTTTACTGCTAAATCTGAACAAATATCCATTGCATTTTCTGCAGATTGACATTTGTTTTGATTCAATAGCAAAGATTGGGTTTTCCAGGGGAAAGCAGCAAGGCAAAAGAAAAACCTCTCAGACCCATGGCTAGAAATCATGGGACAAATGGAAGGGGGGGAAATGGAAGTGTGGAGAGAGCCAGGGGCTTGATTAAGGTCACCTAGAGAGCTTGTGGCAGAGTGCAAGATTGGTCCTGGTTCATCTAGCTCGATCTCATAGTACTGCACGTACTCCCAGACTCTGAAATATCTTTTAAATTAAGTCGATGGATGGGAGTAGGAGCTTTTCTAGGAAAACAAAAGGTGTGCATGATGTGACTTTATAATTACTATTTAATATGGGTCTGGTATTGACACGATGTCAGATGTTAGACAGCTTTGGGAAAAGCAACTCGTATTTTAAATTGCAAATTCCAGCCAGGTCTAGTCTAGAAACTGGCGTTACAAATCAAGCTCAGAGAGGAAGGATTGTGAATTTGAGAGTGGCCCAGATGAAAGAGTGAGGAACAGACACAGCAAAAGGGGGTTAGACGTGACTATGCAATAAATAAACTCAGACAGCAGCATCTCCAGTCTCTGGCGTTCCCTTTGATTCCATGCTGCCCAATCTCCCCCGCCATGCCCTGGTCAATTACCTTATTATTACATACAAGCAAGTACGACCAAGTAACTGCCCTCAGTTTTCCTCAGAAGGGGGGGGAGGCTAGAAATACCTGGGGGTATCATATTTGAAAGCTTCACCTGTTTAAAGCAGCCTTCTCCAACATGATGCCCCCAGGCATTTTGGATCACAACTGTTAGCAGCAGCCTGCATGGCCAATGTTGAGGGATAATGGGAACAAGTGTTTGGTTCAACAACATCAAAAAAGGGTGGTACCTGGTTCATAGTAAATGCAAAGGAAGATTCAACTTCTAAGAGACTTGGCCTTTTGTAAAAACAACTCTCCTACGCTCTCTTCCATCTTTGTTGGGTACACAGCTACAGTCCTACCCTCATACCATGCATTTAAAGCACCAAGACTCCTGGAAACTCAAATTTACTCCTTGTAGGGCTACAGCTCCCAGCACCCTTAGTAAAATATAGTTCCCAGGATTCTATGGGGGAAGCCATTGGGCTTTAAATGACAGTCAGTGTGATGTAGCAGTTCAAGTCCCCACTCAGCCATGAAGCTATTTGGGGAGCCTGGGGCCAGTCACCCCAGTCTCACCTACCACCTATCCACTACCTTGAACTCCTTGAAATAAATAGAAATGTATGTTGTGTCAAAGAAATATCTTTCTTTGATTGCTGTGTTTTGATGCACTGGGCTAGGCTAGTGAGCCAACAAGCATATGCTACTGGCACAGAGGTACAATGCCAACCAGTTTAGCTGGAATGCTCCCTTCTCTGCAGTCAGGCCTGGAAACGTCAGCCAGGCTCCTTTCGATCGATTGAGATGTGTAGCAACAGCTGCAGGGGCCTCCCTCCAAAGCGCCGGCTGCCACTCGCCTGTCTGTTTCCGTCACTTTTCCCTCAGTGCTGCAAGTGTGCCTGGATGTTGGAGAAGATGCCTGGCTGAGATTGGAAGGGGGGGGCAGGAAATGGAAGGGAGACAGGAAGGAAAGGACAGGAGAGCCGGGGCCAGCATACAGTAAGCAAACTATTTATAGCGTGTCTCACTGTAACAATGAGGGGATGTGAGCAGTGGAGAATCTCTGCTTGGATGCAGATCAGCTTAAGGAGATAACAGAACTCTTTCCTCCCATCCAGAGCTGAATGACTATCCACTGTAGGCATTGCAGCACAAGTAAATCAGGCCCCAAGCCCATTATCCTTGGAGTGCCATAGACCTTCTCGGCACAACAGATAGAATAACAGAATTTCATAGAATCATAGGGTCATTCAGTCCAGCCCCCTGCAATGCAGGAATCTCAGCCGAAGCATCCAGGACAGAATGGGAAGTGAAATTCCAAAGGTATGTAGTCTTGCTATTGTGAGGGGAGGCAGCACTTGGTGCTTTGCACTCCCAAGCACAGGTGAGGATTTGTGCACAGCCCTCAAAAACTGAGATACATCACTCTTCCCTATTTTGCCAGTTTATGTTCTCCACTAGATTGCTATAGTGTAGTCTCTAAATCATTTTGAAAGCTAAATGAAAAGGGTCTCAGCTTAGCATACGCAAGGGAAGCTTGCTGCTTCTCATCAGCCATTTTGCACACAAAAATCATTAGAGTTATGACTCTGGTGCAACAGGCATTGTCCAACAGGAATGAGGAACCATTGACCCTCCGGATGTTGTTGGACTGCAGTTCCCATCATCCCTGACCATTGGCTGTGCTGGCTGAGGCTGATGGGAGCTGGAGTCCAACAACAGTGTAAGATTATCTACACCACAATCATAATATAAATGAATGTGCTAAGTGTTCTTTAGTGGAGCGTAGCCTTGTGGGCAGGAAAGGGAAAAAATCATCTCAACATGAAATTCTAAGCTTTTCCTCCCTGCCAGTTGAACAAACATGTTTTTAATTTGCACCAAAACAAATTTATGCACAATTGTATGCTTATGTCCATATGAAGCGGGAGGGGAGAATGAAACACGATGAAATGACGCTGATTGGAAACTTGGTTTTTTAATTGTTTGTTTTTATTAGCACAGACATAGTTTTCCGTTTAAGCGCTCTTCTGCAAATATTTCAGTAATTAAATATAATAGCCAAAAAAAGAGTTTTAGAAATGCAGCTAACACAATGCTGACCAGAAACATAATAGTGACAATGTGTGGGGATATATATGTGTGGTCTTGAGCTTGCACATTTCATATGACACTGCACGTATAAAAATTGAGCTCTTAACACACTTTTGTTCCATTCTTTCAACAAAAAAGCCAGATTTTCTGCTGTTGGGCAGGGGGAGGGGAGAACGTGGAGAGGAGGGAACACGGGACTATGATTTAATGGCATCGTATAAATACCCTGTAAAGAGTGGGTGAGTAGTGTGACAATTGCAAAGCAACAGTGGGCTTGGCAGCATCCAAGTCACAAATCCACACTGAAATGAGACAAACACCATGACATCACATCACGTCTCTCTCCTCTTCACCCCCCACTCCCTGCCAAACACATAACACATACTTTACATAGAACAAATACTGAAAATGTGGAATGTTTGTGCAAGCTGAAAGATTTAGGAGCATCTGCAACATCTGTAGTAGATGGGGAAAGCAGGGGAACATTCTCAGGCATTTTCATGCTTACCCAGGTCTGTTCAAAAGATGGCAAGGGGGAAGAAAGTGAAGTATTTAAAATATTTTTCAAGCTTTATTAAGGCAATAACATTCATTTAAAAATACGGCAATTTAAGACTTAACGCTCTCATTTTTCTGAAACCCTTGCAACTAACCATATCCATAAGCAAGAATACTGGAAACTTATATAAATTTGAATTTTTGCAAACATCGCTTGTGCTTTCCCCCCAAATACTTCAATAAAAATGATGTAGATTTCGAAGTGACCAAACATCTCATTCTCTTCAGCCATAAATCTTGTAGAGGCCAAGAGAGCCCAATCTTACTGTTTTCCTTACTGGCACTTCAGTACTGTAATTCTTCTTTTTCCACTTTGGTTTCCAATGCAAGTTATCGTGTTTTGACCATATTCAAGTGTGCACATGGATAGAGCTTGACCACTCTGCATACAGATGGAATTATGTTGGTAGCCACACTCAATTTTAACCCAGTTCAGGATGCATGTGGTGAGATTATATTTTTCCATCTGTGGTAGAACTGCTTTTACTCTTGCTGTTTCTTACTGCCTTTGCTTCTCCTGTCCATCTGTAGCAACCGAATGCACAAAGCAACAAGACGTGTCTGCTGCCAGTTTACAAGGTGCCACAGTGCCCTCTGGTGGGTGCAAGGCACAATAGTTTTAGGCAAATCCCGCATGTGCAATGGCATGTTTGAAAAGCAAAATAATAATAATTACACTATAACATTTGAAAATGGGATCAAGTTAAAGGCACTTCAAGATTGTGCTGTAGTTAAATCGAGGTGTATAAAATCAAAAGTGTGCCTCCCTGGTAAACCTGTGTCCAAGAATGAATAAATCCTCTTTTCAGAAAATATTGTAGCTAAGCTGCTAATCTACTGTGGGCTCAAGTTCAATACTCTGTTCCACTAGTAAAGCTGGCTGATTTGCAGGCTATAGTGAGCAATGGTGCAACAGCCAGACCAGAAGAAAACTATAGGACCCCTGCTTCAAGAATGGCTTCTGTCATTCTCACCTCGTTGCTTGCAGATCCCACGGGGGGGGGGGGACACACAAGAGTTCTGAGAAGGGGGGTACCAATTTAAATTTGAAGACTGGCTGTAAGCACACCTGCATAGCTGTCATCTAGGAGGAAGAGGAGGATGTTTGCACAACTACATGTTAAGGCCAGCTAGTATGTGTCCAAAAGGAACCCCAGACTCATTTAAGATTGAGAAATACTTGTCTTGCATAACTGAGGCTACTATGAAAGTGGAGAGTGGCCAATCCACTTCTGGCACAGGCAACATGTGAAAAGACTCTGTGTGACAGTGCCAGGTGTAAAATGGGGTTGTTGTACTTCCTAATGAAATTAACTGCATTAAATACCCCATGCTGCATCGTGACTGTGACCTGACTTATACCTGTTCTGAATCAGGGCTGGGGAACCACTTTTGGCTCAAGGGTCAAATTTGTTGTTCCAAAGGTGGAAGTGGGCAAGCCACACCCACCTGCCCATCACCAGACATCAGGCAGAGGAAAGGTAAAGCCACGCCTACAAAAGAACCATTAGAATACTGTAAGCCTTCGAGCGAGTTCTCAATTGTGCCTTTGCAGCTGTGGCTTGAATCTGGCGATGTCTGAACACGGCATATTTCCCCATAGCGCTACTTTCATCATAGCTCTGATATAGCTGCAGTGAGCAAGTGCTTTCAACCTCCAGCATAAGTAGCAAAACAGGTGAAAGACACCTAATTGAGATGGTGTTGAATTCAAGCTGTGGCTGCAAAGGAACAATGGTGTCAGGAGTTGGACAGGTGGGAGAGGATCACCTAAAACAACCTCACAGGCCTACTCACAGGTTGGAGATTCCCTCCACCCCAACTGCTCTTTGGGGAGGTACAAGAGAAAGCCAGTTAAAGAGGAGTGAGGATGTGTGCTGATGTATATAAAAGAGGGAGTTGGGAAGATCTGGTGTAAGCTTTCCCCCCTGCAGAGCAAACCTGGATTCATCTCCCCCTACAGTGCCCTCAGCACACATTCTTACTAGGGATTACATGACTGAATCAGCCACAGATCTTGCCCCTCCTGCCGTGGGTAATGTAAGCTATCTGACTTTTTAAAAATATATATTTTTAAAACCGTCACTTGTACATCTAAGCACTCCAAGAGTTTATTTGCTACCTCAGTCCTGGAGAGGATTACGTATGTACAAGTGGGACTTGCAACAAAAAAAGTTGCATTGTGGATGGAGTGCTCCTGCTCAGGGGTCCAGCTCAGCCTGAGTTGCCCTCTTAAAATGTACTCCATTCCATCTCCCTTTCTGGTTTTCCTCCCCACACCCACCCACTAACCAGCATCCTGAGCACACTGAAGATACTCAGTTCTAACTGGACTATTTTGGGACTTGCACTCTGAGTTTTTTTCTAAGGGTTTTTTGTGCTTGTGGTTCCCGTATATGTGTGGTGTAGTTTAGATACACAATGATCAATACACCAAGAATGAGCTCACTACTCGTACATAGGACAGGACAAGAAGACTGGTGAATGTACTTTCAGAGCTCAGAATCTTTTCGTGCACATCTTCAGCCTTAAGATACCCACCAAGAGGTACGGTTGGGTTTCTCCCCAGAACTAAAATTCTCCACATTGATTCATATTGAAACTAGCTAATGAACCAAGTTTCATATTCTAATATTTACACTCATCCTACAATTCCCAACAGGACTAAGCCAATGAGTAGTAAAAACTGAAAATCAATTTAAAAAAAAGGTAAAACTATATTGAACAAGCGCCCTGTTTTTATCCACTAAAAAGCAAAACATTATTTCACCACCAGCATTTTATTATAACCCCTGCTTGTCTGCCCCTCTCAAAGAATAGGTTGCCAAGTAACAAGGCTGGCTCAGGATACAGCTCAGAGGATCACACACAAGCACGCGGGAACCACAGTGCCTCCTTAACCATAAAACCTTTATTTGTTTCAAGTGGCCAAAGGGGGAGAAATCCATTCTTCTTTTGTCTGAAATGCATTATATGGCAGCCGAGAAAGCAGAAGCCTCACCTCTTTGTCTTCCCTCCCTACCTTGGGGTGAAAGAAAAGGGGACCAGCACAAAGCTCCTTGACTGGTTACAAAAAAAGAATAAAGATACTTTATAAAAATGTATGTGGTATAAGAAGGAGGGAAAAAAGGAGAAAACAGCCAGGACAGCGGCAGAGAGCATCTGACCGCCATATGCATGAGTGACTGAATGTGATACAAAGTGCATAAATGTGCCTCGTCCTCCCTCTCCCCTCCCCACCTCCCACCTCCCCCCACCCCACCCCAATCCCTCTAAGTTGTTAGGTGGGGATTCTGGCTCCAGACCCAACATGCTGCCTCCCACCCGTGGACAGCTCACTGGAACTTCAGCTGTCAGGGCCCCAGTAGCAGGAGAGCAACACCTGCAACAAAAAGAATATGACAGGAATTACAAAGCTTGGCAGGCTTATTTGCTACAGTGCAGGAATCCCACCTACAGATTTATGCATCACCGCCCAACTTTGGCTCATGGGCAAAACACGTTAAAGGCTTAGTCTCCCACACAAGCCTACACACCCTTTGGAGCAGCACGTTCAAATCAAGGTGACCTTTTGTAACTGCATAGTTATTTAGTATGCCAAATTCCCTCTTCAGTTCTCTTTCAGTTAGAATTCCCAAGGAACCAATCTTCCATTTCCCCAACCAAAATAAATGGAAAGTCATGTGCAGCATTGCCCACTAGGTGGCAAAAAGTTCCTAGAATAGCCTGCAAGTTGCAGACACAGGATGTTTCCCACCACATGCGGTTCCAGCTGCTGGAATGCTACTCTAGTCCCTGGAATAATGGTAGTCTGGTGCAGCAAAGACAGCCCAAAGAGTAACAAATGTATTATGACCTAAACTTTTGTAGACTAGCATTCATTCTGTGAAATACATGGAAGTGCTATGACACGACCTGTCCTTTTTGCATTTCATTTGCTTCTATCCTCATACACCCACGCAGCCCAAAAGCGCACATGTGCATATATTGCGTGCATGCACCTACTCAGGACAATATGTCATGCATCTGACGAAATGGAGTCTAGTCTACAAACGTTTGTGCCTTGATAAACATGTAAGTCTTGAAGGTGACGAAAGACTGTTGTTTTTGCAACAATTCCCAGGTCAACCAGTGCAGCACTCATTGGGAATTGCTCTATACCAGTCACACTTCTTCAGCCTGGCAGCTAGTTTCCTCACCTACAATATGCACATACCATTTACACAGGAATCAAAGCACATGAATCATCCTGTGATGGTCATGTCACTTTACATTAACTGCAATGGACCTCTGACAGATGGCAAATGTTTTAGGCTCCTTTACTGCAGCTGGCTTTGGGATTACAAACAGCTAGGCAAGAGCATGATTATCATGAACATGCATGATAATTCACATATGTAGGATTCCAGAGTGCCAATTACCACAATGCAAGCACAGGTAATCCACTAGTGCAGCCTTCTGGGCTCATGCAGTTCTACTAACTATAGCTTTGTCTTTATAGTACCAGGATTAACCCAGTATACATTACCAGAGTGGTAAATGGAAACGTCAAAAAGGACAGGATTCCCCAAGCTCCCTATCCCCACCCACACAAACACAACAAAAATAAATGTGTACTGAAAAGCATTGTATTTGAAATCACACTTATGTGCTAACACAAGCAGCCTGAAGCTGCTGAGTGCAATCTGGACAAGACTTCAGTGAGAGCTCACAGAAGAGAATTTGGGGTATATGGATACTAGCAGGGAAGAGATTTAATGGCCACTCTTATAACTCTGTCCAACTGACATCTACTAGGAAGAGTGCTTCAACTTCCAGGAGGCCTAAATGCCTCATCCTCTTCTCTCAGATAACAATTCAGAGGTCTTAATGCTTGATGTACAACAGCCACAGACATTTTTCTGTGAGCATGCTTGACAAACTGCCAAAATTCCAACAAACTTTTCTTGCAGCTGCAGAACAAAAATGGCCAGCTGTGCTGAATGTAGTGCACTTGGAAAGCAATGATGATCCCACTTGCACAAATATTAGGGATCAGATGCCCATTTGGAAAGCTAGACTTAAGCCCTGCATCTGAGAAGAGAAACTTGCCTGAATGTTTTTATTTCAAGACTTCTTCTTTTTCAACTTCAGGACTTGCAGCCAATTGGGTGAGGATGTTTCTGACCTAGGGGAGTCAGGAAATGGTTAAAACCAAAAGGTGGAACTACGATAGGGGAAAAAATGGGTTACCCACATTCCAGAGGCAAAATGATGGACCTGGATGCTAAGATATAGTTTGAATACCAACGCTCAGCATGCAGCCACACAGACATGCCACGGTATACAATTTTCCAACCCCTCCAACACTATACAGGCAAGGAGGCAGAGTGCAGAGAACAGGATCTAAGAGCCCTGCACCACTAACCCCCCCCCCCAATCTAATATGTCTCATGAGTTGTGGGCAGGAAGCCTGAAGGACCAGGTAGCGCTGTGACCCATGGCAGAACCCAAAATCACAACACTAAGTAACAAAGTTTGCCCCAAAATTATATATTTATTATGTTTCTTATTTATTTCAGTTACTTCTACCTGCCTTTGCTCACAGAAGTGGACTAAGGCAGCTTACAACAAGACCACGGCTACAGTCATAAAATACAAATCATAAATACAAACCAGTAAGACAACAGTTGAAAACAACAATTAAAACATCATGGAGAGAGGCCAGGTTAAGTGAGCACCTGCTGGAATAAGATGTTCTTCACTGCTTGCTGAAGGGCAAGCAATGAGGAAGTCAAGTGCATCTCCCTAGGCAGGCTGTTCCTTAATGTGGACACCACAACAGAGAAGGCTTTCTCTCTCTCTCTTTCTGTCTCTCTCTCTCGCTCGCTCTCTCTCTCACTTTCACACACACACACACACACACACAAACACATGCACACACACAGACATCAGCCCGTTAGTTGTATCTCTAACAGCAAGTGAATATAGTAGAGGGCCTCTGTAGCGGAACAGCATTCCTGCGCAGGTTCTCATGGGAGAAGGCAATTCCAAAAGTAAGAGTACATCCAGTTTCAAACTTTTTGTAACATTAGTTTTTGAATGCTCAAAGAGGGAGCAGACAACTGCAAAGTTTACTTTAAAAACGAGAAAATCCCATGAGGTCATTTGCTGGGAACACATCACTGAACTCCAAAATCTGTTTTAGGACAATACTTTTATTAGGCCAACCAAAAATGTCACAAAACAGCAGACAAGCTTTCAAGTTGCCCAGAACTCTTTATCAGGCTGGATGTTCAAAAAGCAACAGTGGGGAGAGAGAGAAGAGGAAGGAAAGGCCATGAGTCTGCATCAGGTAAGAGTCTTAACCCAAAATGCCTTTCTCCCTTCCCCTCTAGCTGAATGCCAACCGCTAAGAGGTCTTGACTAGTTGGCATGCCAGAGTCTCATTCGATGCCAGCACTAAAAAGACAAAACATTCCACCAACTAAGAATGACTATGCATTGTTCAGAGCAGAGAATGTGGGGCAGGGGAGTAGAACTTGTGGTCCTCCAGATGTGGATGGACTGCAACTCTCCTCATCCCCAGCCAGCATGACCAGCGGTCAGGGACAATGGGAGTTTCAGTCTGATAACATACAGAGGACCATAATTGCCCACCCATGACTTAGAGGGGCACATGGTATACAGACACCTGTAACTGACCAACAATAGGCCAGCAAAGTCCATAAGATTGAACAAATGCCCTTCATTTGGGATTCCAGCTGTTCCATTTCATTCTTCCCCATCCCTGGTTTTCTCTAGTCAAGGAACATTCTGTACTCATTAAGCACACTTAGTTCTCAATGGGATGTTTTTTGGGGAAGGAGGCATTCCCCTCAAAAAGGTTTCTTCCTTCATGATTTTTTGTACTTCTGCAAACCTGGGGTGCTGCCTCTTGTGCATGGGTGGTGATGTTCTGACTACATAAGCAATGGCACTTGGAGAACTGAGAACACTGATAGTATATATGATTTTATCCTAATTTCCTGTGTATTGTTGGCTGCTGCCTTTCTTCTGCTATAGTTGCCAGAAAGAGCTGCAGCACACTCGCGTTCTGCAGCAAGCAGGATAACCACCACCGACATACCAACACATGTTATTTTCCACCACCACACACCTACCCTGAGGATTTCTCTGGTTTGGGTGGCAGCACCAGAGGCTTCCCAGTGATGTTGGCAATCTTGCACGATTTAGAGCGCTGAACATGGGTTTCCTTGGCCTCACTTTGTGGATCCCCTTCCTCAGCAGAACGGTTTCGGCCTCGCAACTTGGCCTAGGATTGAGGACAACAGATTTACAAAAACAGGCATTTAGCAAAACACCTAACATTTGCTTAGAGTTGTCCTACTCCCTGATCTTTCATTGGCAATTTTCTGCTTTTTCTCATAACTGCCCCTTGCACTTCCTTTACCATCAGGGGCTGGAGGTTAGATAGTAATCTCCTCTGACAAAGCAAAGACCTATCTCAAGTCTGTGGAAGTTTTTGGCTCCATGGGCCAGGATTGCCTTGCAAGCCAAACTGGACACAACTAACCCTGTGGGCCAAAACAAGCCTTGCAAGGCCACCCCTTTGTCAATCACCTCACTAAAACAGTAAAAAACGTTTTGTTTTAGCAGGGCTTTCAATGCCAACACCTTTTTATAACAGGAGATTTGCATTGAACCTACTGCTAAAGCAAAGGTTTTTCGTCCTTTCATTTTAGCAGGGGTTTCAATGCATACACTTCCCTTCCTTATCATAATGGGTTCACATTGAAACTCCTGCTAAAACAATTCCCCCCCACACACCATTTTAGTAGGATTTCAATGCAAACCCCTTCCTGAACCCCTGAAACCCCTGGCCGCCTATAGGCCAGAGGTTTATCAGCTATTTAGTCCAGCATCCTGGTTTATCATAGTAGCTAACCAGATGCCTATCAAATATGAGTGCAATAGCATTCTACCATTAGTGATCCTCAGCAAATGATGTTCAGTGGCATGATGGAAGTAATGTTTATCCACCATGACTTGGAAGCATTGACTGTCTCAGTCTCCATGAGTTTTTCTCCCCCCTCCTTTCATTCAGTACTTTTGATTTCAGCTTGGAATTCTAACATAGAACATTCCACTATCTGATAGCAAAGGCCACTCAGTTTCTAAGAGCCAACCCATATTTGTTAACATTGTGTCGTTCTTTATCCTGTCCCCAACCCCTTTCCAGGTACTACCTTCAATGCCGATGGGTTCAGCCCTGGGAAGAGAGGGACCTTTACCCCCTTTGACAGTGGAGATGTTCGTGACTTCCTGCTCCTTGGTTCCTCTGGGGCTTCTTCATCAGAGACCGCAGAAACTATTCGAGGCTCTAAACAGGGAAGAAAATGGCAATACCATAATGCAGAAGAACCCATGCTGACACCATGTGACGCATTTTAATCCATGCCCCAACAGGAGGGAAAAAATGACATAATCTAAAGTGCAGTGCCTAGAAAGCAGCAATGACAGGCAACTCCTGTTGGAAACCTTTGTCACACCAAGTCATGCTGTATGTGGCACATCTGCTAAGCCTATTAACAAAGCCTAAGCACATGTAACTGAAGCAACCACATACTGCTGCTTTGGTTATCCCCTCTTCACTCTGTCAAATTCTGGACTGCAGGCTCTAGATTGTAGCATAATATAAACTACCTTAAGATGGCCTAACCCTAATCAGTGCATCTGTAGTGAACGCTGCCTGGGAATCATATGCAAGCTGCCTAGAGCTTTTTGTGAAGAAAGGCAAGAATGTAAGTTAACAAAATAAGCCACGCACAAAATGACATAACCAAGAAAGACACAAAGAGATAACACATCCAAAATCTCTTCAGTAACAGGTGTTGGGAATACACCAATGAAGGCTACATGCCAGGCCCAGCATGCAACGCTCTGTGCTACCTGTGGAATCTCTGAACATCCAATTGTCTCCGTCGTTCTCGGAAAGAGCCCCTCCAGACCGGGTGGCTGGTGCACGATGACCTCGCTTACGGCCCAAATTAACACGGTCGCGATACACAGTGTTGTCAAGAACCTCTGTATCCTGAAAGCATACAGAAGAGGAGAACAAAGGGATCAGAGAAACACATTTCTCCCTCAATGAATGCACAGCAACACCCAGAGTGTCCCCATAGATCCTTCTCAACTTCAGTTCCTCCAAGGAGCAGAAACTGAAGAGTACTTCATACACTTTCCAGCGACATGCACAGCTTGCAGGACCACAGCTAGCAAAGCATCCACGGGAAGGTAAACGGCATTTCCGTGTGCTGCTCTGGTGCCGGTTCGCCAGAGCAGCTTCGTCAAGCTGGCCACGTGACCCGGAAGTGTCTGCGGACAGTGCTGGCCCCCGGCCTCTAGAGTGAGATGAGCGCACAACCCTAGAGTCGGACACGACTGGCCCGTACGGGCAGAGGTACCTTTACCTTTACTACCTCTTTCATTAAAAACTGTTAATATGTGTCGGTTTTCTTCTATTTCCTGACCCAAATACTCTTCCATGGTTGGCTCACCTTCTAAATTTTAGGTGAACGACTAACAGCTATGAGTAGAGGAAGGCAGGGAGAACAGCTTATGAATTTTTCCAACCAGATTGCACTGCATCAGGCTGCTTACATCGTCCTGGGATGTCACTCAAGTCTAAAGTGTGGGATGAGGCTGCTTACCAAAAGCCTGGACACACTAGCTCTGTCCATGTAGCACAGCACAAGGGCATCACCAGGCTGTGTGGGAAGGCTTCTGGGCAGACTGGCATGGGTGGTTGGCTGAAACCTTTCCTACAAATGATTTACAGCTTGCATGAAAATCAAGGGACAAAAATAACTTTGGTTCAAGGTTGCCCAACTGAAATGGCAATATTAGAAAAAGGATTTAGATTTCTCTTCTCACTCTCTAGGTCTTCCAGCTTATTTCTACTTCAGCAGCAAGACATAAGCTGTTTGTTGGAGGACTCATGACTCATGAGTCAACTTGTGAAGCCTGAAATATTATCTGGAGTCAGCCACCAAAATACAGCCAAAAAAGGCAAGGTTATGAGCTATTCTTTATACATAGAATCACAGAATCATGGAATTGTCATTGGAAGGGACCATGAGGGTGCTCATCTAGTCCAACCCCCTGCAATGCAACATGTTTTGCCCAACGTGGGGCTCAAACCCATGGCCCTGAGATAAACAGCCTCACACTCTACTGACTTAGCAATCCCTCTCAATCCAGAAGCAATTGTAGAGGATGACAAAACCCTTTGTAAAGCAGGTCTGAAATGGAGCATTTGCCTGAAAGAAAGCATTAGGAACCCATGTTTCTATATCAGCTACGCATTTAAATGTAATGTAAAAGCCCCTCAAACCTTAGAATTGCTGTGCACGTATAAACCCTTATCTTGCAGAGAAGACTCAGGAGTCAAGCAGGTACCTCAGAAACATCTTAAGTACTACTTACCTCTAAGAAGATGAAGTTCTCCCCTTCAGGAGCAATAGCTCCCTCTGAAGCCGGAGCCTTCTGTGATATGGGCTGTGCAGCTTGACTTCCATTTTGCTCTGGATGATTCAACACTCTCAGGTCCACGGGTAGCTGACTCCCATTTCCACTGTCTAACTGGCTGTCCCCGCCATCTGCAGCAGACAAAGCTTTTCCATCCTCCTTTGCTGAGAAAGGCAGTCCTTCAGCCCTTTCAGCAAGAGCCCCCTGGTTATTACGCAAGCTGCGCAGTATCCTCTCTTCTTCTGAATGGCAGCTGTGGAAGGAGGCAGGTCTCTTCTGCTGGGCCACCTCTTTGACAGCACTATTGGAAACCATGTCTTCCTGCAGGCAGCTGGGGCTGGAGAGTCGCTCACTACGGAATTTTCTGCTTGGATGTCAGATAATGAACGTTAGGGTAAGGTTCTTCTTAATTCTTATCAACAGGGTACTCACTATCCTAGCAAAATTCCCCCTCCCCAACTCCAAGCATCCCCATATCTCCTAATCATCCCAAAGCCGTTTTTCTCCTCACTGTACAAAAGAAATGATGGTAGTGAAGGTCAGGACTCGACATCCAAAGGGAGAATGAATACCTTACAAACATGATGCAGGCCTAAGGAGGCATCAGAGATGGACAAACCCACCACAGAGGATTCAAACCTACAATTGCCAATGGTCAAAGAGTACAAATACCTCAAAGAGAACTCAAATCATGACCCTGCACTTAAGCCACATGGTACAATCATCGTAGGGATATCCACTTCACAACGCAGGTGGAAGCTCATGTGATCCAAGGCAGCAACAGTTTGCATTAGAGAAGACAGGAGGAAAGATAAACCTGCACATTTCCCGACTGCCAAAATAAATACAGGCTATACTATATGACCATTTCAAAAGGCTGGACTGTAATGAGGAGTGTGGGATATGTAACTGTAGCTACCCCACAGACTACAGATTCCTCAGGCCCAAGGCTGCCGTTATGACATGTCTGCCCAATTTACAACCCACAGCCTGCAAAAACCCTGGCTTGACAACCTCCTTGGTTTTACATTCCCTTAAGGGCAACTCTAAAAGAACAATCCTATGCATGCTTACTGAGAATTAAGTCCCATTCTGTTCAATGAGGCTTACTCTCACATAACACACATAGTCCTGGTTAGCATGTAATGGTAAACCATAACCTAAAATTACGGTTTACCATGACCCCATGTTTTTGGAGCGTTTTCAAACAAACCATGAGTAAGAAATCAAGGTCTGTCTTTGGTTTGCCACTTGTGGTTTGTTTAGTGGGAAACAAACCATGAGTGCCGGTTTGCATGCAATGCTAAGCCAGCAATGATTTGCTTCTGAAAAAGGACAAACACAGAGGTCACAATCCGACCACCATGTACAAGTATACTGCTTGTTTAAGATAAGCTATAGTTCATTTCAGAGCATGGCTGCTACATGCAAACTGGACAATAGGATTATAGCCTTAATCAACTTTCGTGAGCTGCTAGGCACCGCTGCATTCTGTTCCCTCTGTGGCCTGAAGAATGTAAGTATGAAGAGGGGGAGTACCCAAGACACGACACATTAATTAATTTTCATTCAATTTACACTGGTTTGGATGGTGATACTTCCTGGTTTCTCATTTTGAGTTGCAGGGATTAGCAGAGAGATTCAATCACTCCTTGCATGGCTTAAGGGTGTCAAGTGTACAAAATTACCCAATATACAAGAAAGCCTTTGTTTGGAAGTTACGCAGCAACCAAAACAGGCAGAGGCAGCTTCAAAACAAAGAGTATGACTAGGCATGCACATGAGAAGGATTCCACATCAGAGAAAGGCAGCATGCTAGGCTTGGACTAGGGAGCCCCAAATTAATATCCATGCTCAGCCATGATGTTCACTGGGTGACCTTGGCTGTACCGTCTACTCTCTCCATCCCCCATTTTAGCCAAATCAGAAGGCACATCATTTAGCTAAGAAGAGTCCTTGAGTGAAACCTGCACCTTTTAAAATGGCTGTGTGCATGACATTGAAAGTCACACCTTGTTGTTCTCCTTGAATTCTCTCTACAGTTGCCAAGGCCATCTCTATAACTATCCATTTTCATTAGGTTACAAGGACGAGATGACGACAATCAGTAATTTGAGATTAAAACTGACCCAATTCTTCCCAATTTCTACATATATATGAAGGGTACGATGAGAAGACTTCAGTTCTTTCCCCAGGCCTTTCAACATTTTCAACATATGTTACCAATCAGTGCTTTTAACATTATTTTGTTTTGTTTTGATAAACTTGATGACAATGAGGCTTATGCTCAAGAGGAGTTTAGCATTTAGACTGTTTGTTTGCTATGGTTCATTTTTGCTGCTGTACTTGATTAAATTTAATATATTTAATTTTCACTGTTGGCCACTTGGGGCTCCAGCATAATGGTGACTAATAAATAATAGTTTGCCCCTGTTTCATGGTTAGCTTAAAAAGTGCAGCACTGCAAACTATCTTTCTTGTCCCTTTTGCTTTCCATAATCACAATCCAATTTGATGACTTCGCATTTAAAAGAGCTCACAATCTGGAAGTCTTATTCCAAGCAGTGACATGAGTTCCTCAAATGATAGAACAGAAAGATGCTGGTTATAACCCACAGAAAGTGACAGAAACATGACAACAGCATTAGCTGTATAAAAATAAAATTGTTTCACATTTAGGAAAGTGGGAGAAAGGTGACAGGGGTTTGTGCGGTCTGCTACTGCTACTCTGTTTTGCATTTCAAAAATGCTGGACAGTCATCAAAAATGTTATTTCCCCAATGAAAGCAATACAGGTATGGATCCTGTATTTGAGGGCTGGGGGGGGGGGGGAAATAGCTACCACTTCATTCCAGGAAGAGGCCACAAGGGCCTGGTCCAACCCATTTCTGACCTACTTCAGTTATGGGACCTGTTCCTACCTCTGAAATAGTGTGCCACTTCCACATCAGCACAATCCTTAAGCCATACTGCTGGTCTCTCAAGCACCTAGTTGTGGAGAATGTATTGCCAAAAAAGAAGTGCTCAAAAGCACATGTTCAAAGGAGGGAGCAATGCCACCTCACATCCTGACAAAGCACTCCTACTCCAGTTTAGAGCAGTGTTTCACAACCAGGGGCCATATGCTGGGGCCCAGGATATTCCAAGGGGGCCACAGGAGAAAACTGCGTAAATGAGGGACCACAGCAAGAGGCATGGGGGGCACAGAGGGAAGTGAAACATTTTTAAAAAAATA
This sequence comes from Podarcis tiliguerta, assembly GCF_965153285.1. Lineage (NCBI taxonomy): Eukaryota > Metazoa > Chordata > Lepidosauria > Squamata > Lacertidae > Podarcis > Podarcis tiliguerta. The sequence goes on from NC_139534.1 coordinate 54,852,269, forward strand.
CTAGTCAGCAAATCCAAGGCTGAAGAGAAACAAGTGATGACGAAGAGAGATGTTTACAGAATACAATATAGGAAAGAGAATTATAGATACTGTCACTCATTTTCACCCATAACAAAGAGGTCGTGACTTCAGAGCATACTGAATGAGAGTGCTAATTATGTGCATAAGACATGGGACCTGCTGGTACAGGATGTTGCTGAAGCAAGACAGCTAATTGAAAGCCAAACACTAGAAGCAATTCATAAAAGAATCCGTCCTCTTCTGCTCATTCCTGCTGAACATGGCACCAACCCAAGACAAGACAGTGGAACTGATCATACAACAGCAAAGGTGACAGCTCTTGCAGAACAGCAGCTGCATCATTAGGCATTTGTCTGGTCAGCTAAGGAGAGTAAAAATATACCTCCAGGTAACCTGCTGCAGCCCCCCCCCCCACCTTCCTGATTTCATTCTGCAACAGCCACAGTACTCTACTGTGTTTCCAGAGTTAGGAAAACAAAACAGTGCACATCATGGCTACTGGGTGTGCAGTTGCTGTCATGACCAGATGGAGGGTAGCAGTGGAGCATCACTGGATTTTCTCACCAAAGAAACAAGAGTTACACACTATGATTGTTGCTTCTAAACCTCAGGGCCATATTCAACTAATATGTTGAGCTAAAGTTCCATCACCACAAGGATTTTATTTGTTGGATGGAACCTTCTCCCTCTCTTCTTCCCTCTCCCATACCACCAAATGTGACCCATGCCATCCCCAAATCTGCTATGGAGAACTGGGGGGAAACCCATAGTAGATTTAGGGGCCACACACAGAGTGAGGGAAAGAAGTTCCATTGCCTGGGCAGTGTTTCTACACTGCAGCACCGTAGAAGTTGCCTATCCTGGTTCCCACAAAGATTTCTGGCTTCAAGAGGTAGCTGTAAGGCCTACCTCAGCAGCTGTGCACCATAGACACAAAGTAATATGTGGTACTGGCTGTACCAACAATGGGTAACATGGAGGGATGAAAGGGAATGGTTGCAAACCGATTAAAAGTGTGCAACTGTGCTTTTGACTTTACAAAAGGAATTTACAAAAGGAAATGAATACAAAAACAAAATCAGTACTTCAATTCCATTGTCCACTTGTATTCATTTAGCCTTCCACTTCCATTCTAACTTTCTTAAGAGACATGGGGCTGTGCCATCACTTGCTTCACTCACCACCACCACCACCCCCCGTCTGACCCACATTAATGATGCAGTATAAGCCTCAGTGGTACAAAACAAGAGGGAGGGGAAGCATAGAGCACAACAGATGCTGGGGAGCTGCTCAAGGGGTCCCGACTGTTTCTCTATGACTCACTTGGGCAGGTCACCTGCTTCACTTCCCTTGTTGTCTGACACTGCTGAGGCAGAAATGGCATCACTGGTGTGAGGTGAATAGCAATGGATGTGGCGGCAGCAGCAGGACAGCTGCTGGGAAGATGTCCTGGCAATTCCTTTGTGGATCGCCTGGGCAACCTACCCACCTGCCTTCATCTGCTCCTCCTCCTCCAATACCACTGTGATAGCTCTCATAGGTCTGTTGTCACACTGCACCGCACTGCACAGCATCACCTGTTGGAGGCCAAGTGAACTGAAGCATGAAAACATCTGAACCTTTTTATAATACATTAGGATACAGCCTTTACCTTTCTCCAGAGACTCCAGCTGCTCTTGGATGCTCCATCTCATCACCATCCAAAGGTGTCGCTCCAAACTGATAGCTGCTGTCCTTATGCTTTATCCCAGTTGCGCCAGTCCAGTCCATCTGTATTAGATCTACTTCCTCAGCCCCATCCAAAGCCTTGGGCCTCAAATCAGACACTTCCATGCTTTCAGTGCCAGATCTGTAGGCCAAATCTGCTTGTCCCACACCAGGTTCTCTGGTCTCCTCTGGATTCACAGTCCTTACATCTGATGAAGCAGACAAGGTTTCCAGACCCAAGGAAGGAAACCAATGAAGCTGCTTCTCTGTAGGTTTTTCAGATGCATCTGGGCTCCCAACTTTCAAGTCTTTTGAGAGATCCATGCCTCTGAGGCCAAGATCTTGAGTCCACTCAGGCTGCCCCTCTCCAACTCCTCTAGGCTCATCCATAGCAACTGCTATTAAGTCTCCAGACTGACCTACCAGGCTGCCAGCTGTATCCTCCAAATCCACGGTCACACTTAGACTTGGTAACTCTATTGGACCAAAACTACCAGCTCGGTCCTTCCCTATAGCACCTAACTGGTTATTTTGTTTAGTTGCCGAGACATCAGTGTCTCTGACCCATTCTCTTGTGGCAATGGGGAAATCACTATCTTGTAGATCAGATTCCCTAAGGTTGTAATCATCAGCCCAGACTGGCTTCCGGGCACAGTACTCCAGATCACCAGCCTCAAATTCAGTGGTGCTGCTTCTGCTTGCAATACTGAGTTCTCTTTCCCAGCGTGTTTGATTATCATCATATTCACTGGCTCCATCTGGTTTTTCAGCACTGAACACACCATCATGGCTTTGGGGAATACCCATGACATATCTGCTGGGCCAATCAGACTGTTTGACACTCAGTTCAGACTCCTGACAGCTGCCATCATCAAAGCCATATGTATTGGGTCGTAGTCGCTGTTGGATGCTAACCTGGGATTCTGGATGATTGGCACTATATTCACTAGGTTGCTCCACCTGGTTGGCATGGGACTCTGACTGCACTGGGCTAGCCCTGCTGTCAACATTGGAATCACTAGGCCAGCCTGACTGGCTGGCACTGGATGTGGCATCCTGAGAGCCAACATTGACAGCACTGTGATCACTGGGCCCCTCTAAATGCCTGGCACTGAGCTCTGCATCCTGGTGGCTGTGAGTACTGTATTTGCTAAACGCATCTGATGATTTTGTGTTAACCTCCAATTCTGGACAGCTATCCTTTTCTTCACTGTATTTATTGGGCCAGTCAGTTCTTTCAGTAGCACCAACGTGATAGGGGCTGCTCCAACCCATTTTCTCAGCAGCAGACCTGCTGCTCTCCTGATCATCTTCATTACTGCAGAGTCTGGGCCAGCCTGGTTTTCTCACGTATGGCTCTCGGTCCTGACACTCAGCAGTGCTGATGCTATATGTGCTGCTCCAATCTGGCTCCTCAATCTTCTGGTCACCACAGCTGCTGCCATAGGCAGTGATCCAATCTTCTTGCCCTGGATTAGAACTGTCCTGCAATGGTGTACCTCTGGTCCAGACTTTCTGGCTGGAACCAAATTCCATATCCTGCCTTTTGGCATCACTGTATGAGCTCAGCCACTCCTGTGGGCCAGTGCCAAATTCTCGATCCTGCTCTGTCTCACCAGGCCAAACTACCTTGCCAACACCAGCAGCCCAACCCATGCCAAAGGTAGCAGACCGATCAACTTCTACAAAGCCAAACTCGCTGTGAAGATCCTTCCTTGACCATCCCAGAAGATCCTAATAAAGAAAGGCGAGGAAAATAAAGCAACATTAGAAAGGCATGGGACAGTGAGCCAAACTTAGTGGGGATCTGATCTAGTAAAGACGTCCCTTCTCCCAACAGTCCAATATGAGAAATACATTAAAGAGACAGAAACTGAAAATGTAAATTCACTAAGCCCTTCCTGTATTTATTTTTTTAAACCAGTTTGAATATATTTCACTTAACATGCACAATTTAGGAAAGGGCCATTACTGGGTAGCAGCACGTTTTGCATGTAAAAGTGCCAGGTTCAATCCCTGCCATCCACAGACTGGGCTGGTAAAGATCCCTGTCCAAAACCTTGGAGAGCAGCTGGTCAGTGTAGACCATTATATCTTCAAAAATGGGCCAGATCTACTACCAGATCAACATGACTTAAGGTGGGCACAACAACTACATCACAACCTTATAAATATGTAGTAAAAAATTAAGATGCTTATGCCCAAAAGCATGTTTGAACTAAAAATGGGTCCCAGGTCTAAACTAGACATGAACTAGAGGGATCAATGGTCTTGGTTCAGTCTAAGGCAGATTCCTATGTTCCTAACACTGCAATCTTCCATTTAGAAAGTTCCTCCAAATGGAAAAATATATCAAACCCACATGTATGATTTTAGAGGAAAGTTTTCCTTTTATTCTGTCATCCATTGTAAAGGCCTTTGGCTATATACAATTTTTAAAAAAATTGACCATACATAGAGTGATAAGCCTGCACTTGGTAATCATCCACTCATGTGTAGATGAAACAAGTTACATATATTTAGTATAGAAACAATTATTTACATAAATGTGTATGGAGGGGGACCTGGTGGCAATTCTTTCTTTGGTCTTTCATGCTTGCTCAGTTTCCTACATAGAAGTGTTTTCTACGTAAGGAAATTATAGCTTGAAACGTGCCTGTTAAAAATTAGTTTTCAAAAATAATTTGGAATTTTGGCAAGTTCCATATTGGTAGAATGCAAGGAAGATTAAAGAGGTACTTATATGGCCAGGAAAATAAACTAGTAGCCACTGGTACTGAATTGTTCACTGGCAAAGAACCCCCTCGCAAGCCTGATCAGACGGTGAGACTTTTGGGCTTTCAGAAGCACCCCCTATTATAACCACCTAATGAACAGTTAATTCTTGTTCGCTAGAGCACGTGAGCCTACCAAGGTATGCACATTAGTTTTGGTATACAACCCAGTACATTAAGTGATGTGCCTTGTAGCTACATAGCTATGGAGCCCTACAAAACTAAGGAGCACCAATTCATTCTTAGGCTGAGTCTGCTGGAGCTCAAGGCACAATTTCTTGGTGGCAAAGAGGGCCAACCAAACAGACAAAAGTAACTTTGATGTGTATGGGCAGGCTGGATTCAGGGAGGTGAGGGAAGCTGCTCCACCCAAGATGACTGGAGGATTACCCACGCAGCAGCACCTTTTGGCTCAGCCTCCTCTTTTGCACGCTCTGCAGCCATCTAACCTGTTCAGCCACTTTTGCGGCTTACTTAAAAACCAAGACCCGCCCTTCCCAAAGACAAGTTCAGTCTCTGTTATTTAACTGGGCAGGAATGCACATTCACCTAGCCATGCTTGTGCCCATTTAATGCCTTCTTACCAGGTTCTAAAAGCACTAGAAATAGGAAGCCAGTAGAACTGTCTCCTTGCAACCCATTTTGTGGTCTTCAGCCAACCACCCATCCCCGCACTAAATACAGTTCCTTTACCTCCGGTCCTGTAGGGTCTTCTGACTTGGGCGTACTTCTCTTCTTTATGTCATCAGCACTAGGCGGAGGAGATGCCAGCAGTTCATCAAGCCAGTGTGAGCCTGGATCAGGGTCAGCCCTCCTTTCGGGGTCAGCAACCCCCAACTTGCCTTCACGTGCCAGACCTACAGCACCATCATCTTCTTGGCAGGAAGCAGCTGTCCGCACCTGGACATCTTCAGAGAATAAGATGCAAGGCTCTGCAGGAGGGGCAGCCTGCTCTACACTTGGCAATGGCTCCATTGCCCTTAAAGCCCCTTCCTCAGGGGTTGGGACAATGGGTAAGAAACCATCGTGCTCCTCTTGACAACCAACCTCTGCTGCTGCTATAGGGCCCTTGAGCTTGGGGCTAATAGGCTCCCTCAGAGTTGAGGGACCTCCAGGTGCTGATATCTCAAGGGCTGAAGGGGACTCCAGCTGGTCCTCAGCCTTTCTCCTGACCCCTGGGGAACTCCTGGAATTGCTGTGGCAGAACAAGCTCCCATAAGCCTCAGTCTCCTCTCCTCTCTGGCCCTCTGAACCTCTTTCCTTATAAGACCCTTTGGGGCTGAGGCTCTCTCTATCCAATTCTGCCTCCAAGAGACCAGTATCATCAGCCTCCGCAATGGGAGACCTTGGAGGAGACCCCAGTCTCCTTCCACCAAACTCAAGAGCCCGGTTAGGGAACGACCATTCAAAGGACTGTGACAAGCTCCAGTTGGACTCTCCCCCTGCAGCCTGCTCTAAAGCTGGGTCCCCTCCTCTTGGCAAGACAGCCAAAGACCCTCCCAGCTCCTCCTTGTCCATTTTTTTACCCCGTGGTTGCAACACCCCTTCTGAGGCACGCCGTAGAACCAGTTGAGTTAACTGGGGGTCTTTACCCTCAAATGGTAATGTTGGTGCTTGATTGTCGAGGGAATCCTTATCCCTGGAGAGTAAGGGGGAGGCTTGTGCATGAGAGGGAGAGCCAGGAGGTTTATCAGAACTAGCAAGGTACTCAGAAGGAGTGCTTGGGGAGCCAGGGGACTCTGACACTCCATGGAGACCACAGGGGGGTGCCAGGCTGTGCTCAGCAGGAGGATGAGTCAAACTGGCAGATGGCCCAGCACATCTTGCAGAAAGGTCCCCAAGACCTGAAGACAAGGAGTGTCCTAGGAAACCACTGGGGGATCCTGGGGGGCAGGGATCAGATAGGGCAAGAGGGGAACCTGGAGCCTGGGCATGACCAAGGGAGACCTTAACAGGAGATCTGAGGGGTTCAGTAGGTACATCAGGAGAGCCTGGGGGAAGCTGAGCTTCAGCACGTGGGACATCTGCTGGAAAATGTGGGCTCTCTGGGGACTGGGCTGATTCAGCAGGGGCATCAGGGGACCCAGGAGTGACTCGAGAAGAAAGCTTCGTGAGGAGTTGATACGTCTTGGGGAGAGAGACCTGGAGAGAAACAAGGGAAGAATGGGTTTTAAAAATATGATTCCTCCCTCCCTGGAACCTTCCCGAGCATCCTAATCTGTCCCCTCCAGCCCCAAAGAATACAGGATGTCTCCTCCAATCCTAACCTCTTCCCTCTTTTTCTAGACCTTAGAGATTCTCCTTCATGTCTTGGAAGTTCTGGTTTCACTACAAGACCCCACGAGACCCTCCCCAACAATATTTCTGCCCGAAGGAAGCCAGAAGGAAAGGAAATTCAAAGAATGGAGGAAGGGGAAAAGAGAGGCTGAAGAAATCATTCAAAGTGTTGCAGTAACAAGGCTGTATGCCCCACCCCAGGACCTTGCCTCCTCTCCAACTAGGCCTTCAGAAAAGTGAAGAACTAAGCTAAGTAGATCACACAATAGGCTGATGACCTTCCTTCCCCCCCCCTCCTCCTCCTCCTCCTCTGGGAGAGGCAAAAGGAGTTAATCATTACCATCACCCATCCCTGAACAAGCAGCAAGAGGTTATAGTGCTTTCACTGCTAGATTATTTGGCCACAGGCCCAGCTGCTGGGATCTGCTTCATACATACCTTGTAGGTCACCAAATTGTATTCACTGAGTCACAGCTGCTCCCTTCCCTCCAGCTAAGGGCCTGGTATTCTGCATTAGGTTTCCACACTTTGCCTGGGCTAGGCTCAGGCTAGCTAGCCTAGGCCAGAGTTTGCTCTCTAAAGAGCTGAAGGGTCACAGATCCATTTTTCTCATTTATTTTCTAACTCTTCTAAAAGCATAAGGCAGTATTGGGACTGTTAGTGGGAGCGCTATGTGCTACACCAAATGCCAAGATTATGCTGTGGATTTTTCAAAACTGTACCATGCAAGGTAGAAAAATGAAGACTTCCTCAGAGTCGATGTCACCATGTCTTGCACATGAGGTTAGGGGCTGAATCTTTCAAACTGCAGGCACCTACGTAAGCCAGCCCATGGGATTTTGACAAGGGCATACCCAGTTACTGAAAAGCAACAAATATGGCCTGGGAAACCCCATAGCAGTGCAAGATAGTGCATTGTTTGCTTGGGCTACCAATCTCTTCTTGAAGAGAAGCATTAGTAGAGAAAGGAGACACGCACCCTACAGAGAGGGAGCCCGGAAGGAGAGAGGTGGCAGATACCCCTGAGACAGAGGAGAGCCAGGAAGGAGAGAGCCCAGCGGAGGAATTGCCGTGCTGCAGATAACTCACGCCAGGAGGAGACAGTAGACTGCTATATCCAGGTTGGCCTCCATCACAGCTCATGCTAGGTTGACTGGAGCTGCTGAGAGAAAGATTGCATCACCATCAGGAAACAAGCCTGATTACTGATGGAAAAAAATGTATTTCTAAGGCAAGGATGGAAAACCTGTGGCCCTCCAGATGTTGCTGGGCTACAAATCCTATAATATCCAACCATTAGCCACGTTAGCTAGTTGTTGATTGGAGCTGCAAGTCCAACAACATCTGAAGATCCAGTTTCCCCAAAGCCTGCTCAACAGAATTGTGTGCTACTTTTGTCACAAAAGGGTTTTCTGCCTGACACTAGGTATCACATAACAAACGGGAGATGGGGAACCCCAAGGATCATCTAATCCAACCCCCACAATGTAGAAATGCTCCAAGCATCATCAGAGTTCTTCTAAAATCAGTTACCTGTGCCTGATCAACCGCTCACCTACAAATAAATCCCAAGAGTTGCTACTACTCATGACATCATCGTAGGATTTAAGATTACTGAGATTTCACAGAAACTATAGTTGGGAGAAGCATGCCCAATTCTAGCCATTGAATTCAAGTTGTGATTAATTCAATGGTATTTATTGCCATGTATGTAATGCCCAGGAATGTAGCCTTCAGTTGTGCCAACCCTCAGAATAATTTACCTCTGCTAGAGCCAAATGTGAAAGAACAAAGAAAGAACTGCCAGCAGGTCACCTTCTAGACCCATTTACTGTATTGCTTTCATTTTCCTAGCACTGTTCTATAGTTGCTGACCTGCATCCCACCTCAGTCCTTGACAGAGGGCACTCTGTGATGTATTGCAAAGCTGATCTTCTAAGATTATGTGGAATGAATCTGAACCTCACCTGTCCTTAGAGAGTAAATCTAAGTTTCTCTCCGTTGCTCTTGCTGGTAGCTCAGATTCAGGCAGATGCTGACCATTTGAGCTTGTGATTTCCTCCTTGTTCCTTGACAATATGCTGTCCTCAGCTTCACAAGAGGCTCTGCAAGCAGGACTCTCCGACTCTGTTTCACCCCCTTCTCCACTGGAACATCTCCGGAATGCAGCATAACCCTTAGGCCCCAGGTGGACAGCTGTGCTACCATCCTGGCTGAAGAAGGAGCGTACCAGCCGAGGCCTGTCAGGGCTGCTTGCTCCTTCTTTGTTGGGCTTCTCCATCTTGGCCAAAATCTCCTCCACTGTGGTCCCAGGAAAACGCTCTGGTTTGGCTGCTACTGGCACCGGCATTACTTTGAAGGGAGCAGCACCCTTGCGAACACTGGGGGACTCTCCACACTCCTCTCCGGATGCTCCCTCCACAGCACTTGATTTATTTGAAGGCCCAGTTCCTTCTCCATCTCCAGCTGGTTTGGCTGTGGTGGAAAATGGATACAAAACCTCCTTCCCATTGGTAGCTTCTCTTGGAGAGGTCTTTAGACCAAAAGAAAGACGCTTAACAGCATTGCCAGCCCCACCACTATATGGCTTGGGCCCAGCCAACAAGTTGATCTTTTCAGCAGAGGGCACCTCAGAGAGAGCCTGACGCTGTCCAGGAACAGGCTTCACTGGCATGGCTGGCTTTGGCAACACACAGGGCTTGGGTTTCACGGGTGGCTTTGGACGGGCATCCCCTGAGGAAAAAAGGATGTGGGGAAAGATGCATTTTATACAGAGCTCAACCAGAACACAGGGCAACTAAATTATATGGATCAAAATGATAATCCATTGCCTAAGTACACAAAAAATAAAAATAAAATGAGCTCTACTAATAATCCTTGCTAAATTTCCAAACTATTTTGCAGGAAACAGAGAAGCTACTAAAACTGCATGCAGCTTTGGACAAAGGTCAGGCTAGAGGATCTTCTAGTCCATTAAACCAGAAATAGTGGTAATAAAGATTACCAGCAGAAGCCATGAAAATGCTTTTGGAATGCATTTAAATTGCAAATGGTAGTATTCAGAGTAGACCCACTGAAAGTAATAACATTACTAAGTTAACTCTATTACTTTCAATAGCTCTGCTCTTAGTTGCATACCACCTGTTGTTCTCAGGTCAGGCAATGGGATCAGAGCCTTTATGTGATTAGCAGAACCGTGTGGTGCAACTTTTAGAGATGACACCACTTCAATTATAGGTGCAGGGCTGCCTCCTGGGGCAAAGAGGAATCCCCCATGCACACAGAAAACAAGCATGCCAGGAAAAAAGGTTCTAGGTTAGTCTTTCTGCACACAATAGCTTCCATGTTTTGTTTTTCACACATTCAAATATGTCGTCCCCTACTTTCAGAATGAAGAGCTACAATCCCTCAAGAGCTGCATTAAGTGATTCTTCTGCTTGCTATTTAACTCCGTTCTCCATTCTCTGGTGCACCACCACCCAACATAAACAGAAAAATTTTAATACCTAGCAACTTGGCACACCATCTCCCATATTTAGCTCTCTCAAACAATCAACTCAGTTCTGCTGAGCTGAAGGCTCACAATGCAAGGCATACCTATCTCCGGACTGCTTGCTAGTTGTTTGGGTCCTCTCCGGCCATTAGCAGCAGTACAGGGAAATGGGGAGCACAGCGACTGAGGATTAGAGTCCATCACATCACCGGGCTGGGACTCAGAACTCAGCATAAATGTCAGCCCCTAGGATACAGGAAAAGGAGTTTAGGCAGTCTGCAAAACTTGTAAAGATAGCAAAGACCTTCAATGCAACATCAGACCATAGATGCTTCCTCCCAGAATGCAAGTTTTCCAATATCCTCCTTTGTTCCTTTGAGAGAGGAATTTCTCTCTCTCTCTCTCTCTCTCTCTCTCTCTCACACACACACACACACACACACACACAGAAAGAGAGAATGTATCATGTTATGCCACTCCCAGGGCAGGCTGGAACAAGGGTGAAGGAAGCAAGTCTCCCACAAATATCCAGGCTATGAGTCACGCTGAAGGATGGGAATCTCAAACTTATAAAACTTTGGCTTTCTAGCTGACTTGCTCCACTCTCCACAGGGCCACCCCTGCTCTACCTTTCTGCCACGCCCTGTCCTTCCCAGCCAACTCGCTATCACTCCTTCCCTGCCTTTCTCTTGCCAGGTCCAGTCACTTTGCCAGAACATTTGGCTGCTTTTCCAGTCAGAATCTCCCTTTCTCTTCCCCAGTCCCTTTCTGCTCCCACCCCTTCGCAGCAAAGCCGAGTTTCTGCTCAACCCAATCCCAGCTGTATACACTCCCAACCCGGATATACTGAGCAGGGAGCAAACATCTGGAGTACTTCCCCCTCCCACCCCCCTCTCCAGATTTCTCAATCGTTTGGCACAGCCCCTGGAATTCAATGAGGTAAAGCTGGGGCCTGCTCCTGTCACTACGGCAACGGCCTCCCGCTAGATTTCAGGAGAGGGCCAAACCCTGGCTAAAAAAGAAAAGAAAAGCCAGCATCTTGGTTACAAGGAGTGTGTGCCTCAAGAGATTGTTCTAACAGAACTGATCCCCATAATGAGGCAGGAGGAGGGGGGAGCCTACCAATAACTCCCCCCTCCCTCAGTATGACAGAAAGAGCTGGAACAACAGGCAGACAGATGAATTTAAGGCATAGCCACAAGATTGTAAACAGCCTCCTCCTCAGCCTCCATCTATACATTATGCCAAAATAGGACCATCAAGCCTCTCCTTCCAAAGCGAGGGTGATTTAAAGGCACAGTGCCTCAGATGAGGGAAGGCAGTTCAGCCGCCTCTGCTCTTTCTGCTTAGGCCCCTCCTTTGACTAGTTTAATCTTGATTTATAAAATATGTTTTTAACATCATTTTTCAGCCCTAACAAGGTCCCCTGAGGCAGTTTACATAAAAGAACATGCCAAACAAAACCTGAAAACTTAAAAGGAACAGAGCTAAAAGCTTCAATCATATACTGAAAACCATTAAAAGCCATGCAGAATAAGAATGTTTCCCCTGCCAGTCGAAATGTCGTCAGAATGGGACTAGTCTCTCTACAGACAGGCTGCTGCCACAAAAAGGCCCTGTCTCATTTCTACAAGCATACAGCGCCTTAGTCCCATCCCCTACTTCTAGCCTGGTAGCACCTAAGCCCAACATTTGCAAAGCCCCAGACCTTATTTTTGCCTAAGCTACTTGTTCATATAACCTCTCTCCCCTCATATTCATTTGCCTTAACTTAAATCTTTATTGCAACTTTGCACACCCCTGTGTCTGAGGTACCCATTCTGTTTATCCTACTCAGCAAGAACTTCCTGAGTGAACTATTGCTTCTGAATACAGAATCCCCTGCAAGGGGGAAAGAGTTTCATTTAGTGGAGAAGATAGCTGAAGGAGAGCCTATGAAACCTGAGTGGACATTGAAAACCAGCAACACATTAAGGTACCCGGAACCCCATCCAAAATCTATTAAGGCAGTGAATACCTGACACACAACAAAATATGCAAGACAAGATGAGTCTCTCTCCAAATTCAGAGCTAGTAAAACTAAATAAAGGTAGAATTTAAAAAAGGCAGAGAAACAGTCCAATCCTATTTCCTCAGCTCTCTCTTCATAGATGAACTATGGTTTTTAACCTGTCAGGCAAAGAGGCTCCTGAAACCGACAAGTCCTTTCTATAAAATACAAGGAAGTACACAAACTATATTTCATCAAGCAATTAAAACTGCCCAACATGTTGTTTTGTTATCTACGCAAACATTTCTATCTGGGAAAATGAATGCATGGCCATTTTGCCATGGGTACATATAAAGAAACATTTGTCAGATTAGATGGTATATGCTTGTTCCTGTACTAAAAAAAACAACAATGTCAATGCAGGAAAATCATCAAGAGTAAAGCAGCCTTCAAAGAGGAAGTGCCTTGGTAAAACACATATGCATACACACAATAAGCTAGTAAACAAAAAACAAAAAGAAAGTTAAGTGAGGGTGGTTACTTTTGGCTTCTAAAGGGGGGGGGGGGAGGAATATAATGAAAAAACTGTTTTATATTTAGACACTGACTGACAACCCATCCTATATACATGTCTACTCAGAAGCAACTCCTAGAGTTGAATGGGGCTCACTCTCAGGTAAACAGGTGTCAGATTGCAGCCTCAGTCTTGAAATGGAAATTATCACAGTACAATTTCTATTTTCCGAAGAGTGTATCTCATGTTATGAGAGACTCCTGAGGAGAGAATTTTTTCACACTTGATAAAAAAAAAATAACTTGCAAGACCCATAAGATAAAGTGGCATTCCATTTATGATCTTTCCAGATAGTTGCAAAATCTAGTTTCAGTGCCTGAACTTTCTACTCAGCCAGATGGGTGGGGTATAAATAATAAATTTATTATTATTATTATTATTATTACTACTACTACTACTACTACTGCTACTACTACCACTAACAAAAAAGGGCATATATACCCAAATGGTACTTTCTGCCCCAGCTGCAACAAAACATATCTCTCCCACATGGGTCTCCACAGCCACAGCAGGCAATGCAACCTTCCAACAACTTGATCTCACCCCCAGAGGCACACTCCTCCATTGTTTCCTGAGACAGACCGATGCCAACCAGACTTTAACTTTAATAGTGATGCATTATTAAAGACAATCCATAATTGTTTCAAGAAAGGAACAGAGAGATCAGAATTAGAAACCGCTTAGGAAGAAGGAAGCACATAATATTACAGCTGAGCTTTGGGCTACCATGATGAAATAGAGATATGTAGAAAGGCAATTCTTAAAGATCAGGAGTGAGGCAATAGAAGGCAGAGAAGACAGGCAAGTTCAGAGTGTAAAGAATAGAAAGGAATATCTAAAGCAAAATAGTTGTTTTTGTCATGTATATAGTTGCACCTCCACAGCTCTATGACATAGGATGAAGAAGGCACAGACTTCTAAATGCGTACAAGCAGGCTTGCAACAGAATCCACTCCTGCTGGAACCCAGAGATTTTCAACTGGAATGCTACAGGAAGGAAACCACTCAGAAAGACTATAATAGGGATTTGGTTAAGGTAAAACCAGGGGATGAACAAACAGCAGATACAATGTGGGAGGAAAAGATCTTAGAATCGAAGGCATCAATAGGTGTAGGTAAAAAGAAAGTACAAATGCTGAGCCAAGAAAGTAGAACTGAGAAAATACCTAAAGGGGATGGCTTGATATCTACAGAGGCTCTTCTTGTGAAGCATTTATACCTTCAAGACATTATACAAAACTTTTCCAGAATAAGGTATATGAAGAAGAGGAAACTATACAACTCACACCATGGCTGCAATGTTCAAAACTCCCATTGTTCTAGGCGCCTTTTGCGACAGGGAATTTCATTAGGGCGAGCGGTTTCTGAGTTCTGGGCACAGTACTGTGCCTAAGATTTCACATTAAAACTGCAGAGTGGAAGGAAAGGAGGACCTTTTTCTGCCTCCCCACTTCCAGCTACTCTCTGAAGACTGGATAAGAGACCCTCTTAAGAATATTAGGGGGGTGGGCAGGGGAAGGACTAGACCATGTAAAAAATGAACATAATATTTTAGCTGCAGTTCATTCATTTTCAGCTTTGTATTCTTGTTATAAAAAAGTGCCTAGACATTCTGTTGTTGCACCCATAACCTAGGTTTAAGATGCCATTTAGCTCCTAACTTTCATATTTCAGTTTCTAACACTGCATGGCTGGACTATGCATCAATGACTACTCTCCCAACATACTATGAATTCAAAATCAAGTTGGGCTATAACTTTGTTCCTCTAGAACTGTGCATCATGAACAAAAGAGTCTCTAATGCCACAGGTGGGTTTAGATCTGGGACCTCAATAAGATTCATCTCTACATTAGCACCTCTACCCAGTATAAATACAAGTTGCTTACTCATTTGTTCTTTAGAATCCAGACAGCAAGTCTCCCAAATGGCTGCATTCCCATTCCCAGCCCATGCCAGGATCATACTTTCTTAAAATGCTGGTTTGTAGTCATTTTTTAAAGCTTCAACAACTTCAACTGTAAGCACAAATATTTCATGTTTCAGTTGAAGTAGCACTATTTCCTCATATGGATAACCAGATTCCCAGCACTGATGCAATAGGACTGCGGAGGTGAAGATGGTAAAGCCTTTGAATTGCATTTACAAGAAGGTGAAACTTGGCAGCAACAACAACAAAAATCAGTTAAACTGCTTTCTTCCGCCATAGAACATGAGAAACAATGGTGTCAAGGGAGCTCTTATGGGAAAAGAGCTGAGCAAGTAAAGGTATCTAAGAAGCAATGGTAGGTGCTCTAGTGGGGGTGGAGAGTAATATGGGTGCAACTTTCCCCACCCGCGCTCTCTTCTGAAGGTGCTGCAGTGTGCAGGGACTACCTATTATGCAATTAGCACTGAATCAGACTACTACTTGCACAGCTTTTCATCAGCACTTGCATTCTGATAGTTTGCAGTCAAAGGAATGAATAAGTAAAGTAAAAAGACAGCACACGCTTACTACAGTGTAATTCAAGGGATCCCAGCTGCCATAGTGATCTACTAAATGCATCCAGACAAATCCCTTCCCATCTTTGGGCTATTGTTTCCCATGCCACCCTGCCTTTTCTGCCTGTAAGACCCTTGCAGCAATCATTGTCTGCCACTTTATGTCTGCACAGTCCACATATGAAGGGGACATTAATCTCAGCATGTCCATAGAATGCACACATACCATGTTAATTAAAAATAATGGATAGGAAACAGTCACAGAAGGATAATAAAAAGGAGGCTCTTCCTCAAGGAGCAGCGGTAGAAAAGAACGGCACCAGGAAGAGATGTATTTAGGTAAACTTGGTCCTTTGTGAAACAAAACTGGCTTATTACAAGGCACAAATTATGAATTTATTCTAAAAATGTATTGCTTCCTATTTCCAAACAGAGAAGATCAAAGAAAGAATCCTAAATAGAAACCAGGGCAGATAGGAAAGAGGTTATCACAGCAATTAGAAAGGGGGCCACTAGATTAGTAGTTAATGGTCAAAGAAACTCATAATTCTATTAAGGGAAAGAATTGTGTGGAAATACAGGAAACAGAAGGCATGTGAGAGAATGTTGACACATGATTAAAGCACAAGAGAGTGGTGGATTTCTCCCAAAAGTGAATAATAAGTTTCATTGTAAACAATAAGCAACAATCAACACTCACAAATGACAGAATTTTAAAAGCCAGTTTAGAGAATCCTCATAGCCCAGTTCAGACCATTATTCTCACAAGCAACAAGGAAATATCATGAAAGAAGATGGGAGTTCAGCAAGCATGAGGCAGTGTTTTGTGTTGGTGCAGAAATGGGTACAAGGAGAGGTCACAGGGTGTACTTCAGGTTCATAGAGCCTGTGTGCAGTAACTGGTTTTCAGCAAGATTTAAAGGGAGCTAAGTATTTCTAAATTGGGTGTTCTTGGAATCACAGCCAAGAAAGGGAGGGAGTGGTAAGAGGCAGAACTGCGGGAAACTCCAGCCAAAAGGGGGTGGAGAGCAGCTTCAGGACGCATTAAGCAGAAAGCATACAAAGAAGGCGAGCAGGGGTGCCAGTTAGCAGAAGCGAGGAAACAGGGAGACGACCCGAGGACAGTTACCCCTGGCCAGTGTAAATGACAGCCCCGCTTACAACAGAGAAGGCATACAAGCTACCTTTAAGAGCATATGGGCATACCATATGGTCCTAATTGGCCTTCCCTCTACGACCAATCCGCCATCCCCGCTCCTTAGACCATCCTGCAGTCGGGTCTCCAGGCCAGGCCTTCCACAATCCCTGCAGCAGCGAAGGGGCTACAAAGAACAATTGCTGCCCCGGCCACCATGACTCGCCTCGACTCAATCCCGGGCAAGGGGCTGAGCCGAAGACGACCCACCCGCACGCGGATCCACAGCTCCCCCGATCTGCCGATTTGGGGGGCGAGGGGGGGCACCTGGCCCTCCTCCCCCTAAGCTCTTTCCCCAGGGCCCTCCGACGCCATCTCCTTATCCTCGCGGTCCGTTCCCTTCGCACGCCTCCCCCCGCACGCATCTCCCCCCCCCCACCAGCGACCCCCAGGAGGATCTCCTGCCAGCCCCACCTCGGGATGTGGGCGAAAATGCACAGTCCTCCCCGCTGGCGGGGGCTTCTGCGTAGGCTCCCTTACCAAGCTCGGCGATCTACGGCCCGACATAGGCGCAGCAGATCTTCGCACTGTGCATATTCATGACGTTCGAATCAAGGCCAGGCTCGCCCCGCCCACTTCGATGCATATTCATGAGGCATGCAAATACAGAGCCACCCACCCCCACGTGTCACATTCCCGAGACTTGCAGGGACTCCAACGAGGCTGGGCTTGCAAGGAAGCTTCGGCTTACACATTTTATGAGAACCTCGCTGCCTCCGCCTTTTTAAGGGGAAAAAAGGAGGTTTACGAGCACGGCCAAAGGGCGGGGCTTTGGAGAAACCCCACCCCACTCTCCAGCTCACAGCCCCCCCCCCACTGGCATGTGAAATATTTCTCCATTGTTAATTTTTTTTTTTTTTCTGCAACCCATCCCGGACTCACAAGGAGCGTGGAGTCATGTGGTTTTTATGTACACACAATAAACAATTGCTTTTCATTCTTGTTGTTGGTTTCCTTTGTTTTGGGTTTGGCCGAGGATCAAAACTTTAAAGAGGTCCCTGCAGGCGCGGGATCCGCACCTCCCTTAACTTTCTCCCGCTTTTCCCACGGGTTGCAAGTGATGGGCTAATTAACAGCACTACTCCGGTCACGAAGAGTCGGACACGAGTAAACGACTAAACAACAAACAACTCCGGAGTCGAGGTGAACCTCTCGACCCCTGTGCCTGTAATGTACTCCGAAACTGAAGCCCCACCCCGAGGGAAGCTTTGCAGGGAAGGGCTGAGCCGCGCGGCTGCTGTGTTACACATAAAACGATCAGCAGTATCATCACGCCTTCTTACTAGGGAGATACTGCTAGATCAGATTATGGCAACCAGATTACGGAACTCCCTCCTGCAAAAGGTGAAGTCCGCCCCCCCGCTCTTGTGGCACTTTTTCTTCCTTTTTTTTTTTTTTATTCCTCCTCGTCTTGAGGCTGCAATCCTACACTTAACCCCCATGGAAGTGGGGGCTTTCTTCTGACTAGACATAGATAGGACTGAGCTGCGAGCGATGTATTTTTAAACTGACCCACTTAGAATCCTGGAACTATAGAGTTGTGCGGAATTTCGTCTAGTTCCAACCCCCTGCAATGCAGGGGTCACAGCTAAAGAAGTCCTGACAGATGGCCATCCAACCTCTGTTTAATAAACATCAATGAAGGATAGTCTATCTCTTCCCAAGATACTGTGTTCCCCTTACCACCAGAAACATCTTATTTAGGTGGAATCTCCTTCCTTTTAATCTGGATCCATTGACTCACATCCTACCCTCTGGAGCAGCAGAAACAAGCTGGCTGCATCTTCCATGTGACAGCCAGTCAGATCTTTGAAGGTGGCTATCATATCACCTCTCAGTCTTCTCTTCTCCAGGCTAAACATACCCAGCTCCCTCAACCATTTCTCATGAAGCTTGGTTTACAGATCCTTGATCCTCTTGGTGGCCTCCTCTGCACACATTCCAGCTTGTCAACATCCTTCCTAAATTGTAGTGTCCAGAACTGGACACAGTACTCCTGGTCTTCTGGTGTGGTCTGACCAAGATAGAATATCATTATTATCATTATTATCATTATTATTATCATTATCATTATTATTATTTATACCCTGCCCATCTGGCTGGGTTTCCCCAGCCACTCTGGGCGGCTTCCAACCAAATATTAAAATACAGTAATACATCAAACATTAAAAGCTTCCCTAAACAGGGCTGCCTTCAGATGTCTTCTAAAAGTTTGGTAGTTATTTTTCTCTGACATCTGGTGGGAGGGCGTTCCACAGGGCGGGCGCCACTACTGAGAAGGCCTTCTGCCTCGTTCCCTGTAATTTGGCTTCTCGCAGTGAGGGAACCGCCAGAAGGCCCTCGGCGCTGGACCTCAGTGTCCAGGTAGAACGATTGAGGTGGAGATGCTCCTTCAGATATACTGGACCGAGGCCATTTAGGGCTTTAAAGCACCAACACTTTGAATTGTGCTCGGAAACGTACTGGGAGCCAATGTAGGTCTTTCAAGACTGGTGTTATGTGGTCTTGGCGGCCGCTCCCAGTCACCAGTCTAGCTGCTGCATTCTGGATTAGTTGTAGTTTCCGGGTCACCTTCAAAGGTAGCCCTACATAGAGCGCATTGCAGTAGTCCAAGTGGGAGATAACCAGAGCATGCACTACTCTGGCAAGGCAGTCTGCAGGCAGATAGGGTCTCAGCCTGCGTACCAGATGGAGCTGGTAAACAGCTGCCCTGGACACAGGTTTGACCTGTGCCTCCATGGACAGCTGTGAGTCCAAAATGACTCCCAGGCTGCGCACCTGGTCTTCAAGGGCACAGTTACCCCATTCAGGACCAGGGAGTCCTCCACACTCGCCCGCCAGTGGTTAAGAGCTGTTGTCTCGTAATCTGGGGAACCGGGTTCGCGTCTCCGCTCCTCCACATGCAGCTGCTGGGTGACCTTGGGCCAGTCACACTTCTCTGAAGTCTCTCAGCCCCACTCACCTCACAGAGTGTTTTTTGTGGGGGAGGAAGGGAAAGGAGAATGTTAGCCGCTTTGAGACTCCTGAAGGGGAGTGAAAGGTGGGATATCAAATCCAAACTCTTCTTCTTCTTCTCCTGTCTATTACTTCCTTTGAACTGGACACTATACTTCTGTTGATACAGCCTAGGGTTTTTTTGCTGCTGTATCACACCATTCACTCATGTTAAGCTTGTGGTCTTTCTTTATGTTTAGCTTCTTGTTTGTGGCCCAGGGATTTGTTAGGTACAGTACATAAATGACTGGGGCACAGAATGGTGGCACACATTTGTATGTTTATGCATGCAAATTTGGGGTGATTTTCAGAGGTGATGGTGGAAGACCTCTGGCTCTTGGTCCCCAGGTTTACTGTGAGTTAGTGAGGTACCAACAAGATTTTATGGGCCTAGTACACTGTATAGTACTCTGCAAAATAAGATGGAAAGTTGCTGGGGTCTCCCCAGCACTGCACTTTGCAATGGGTCCAACTACCCTGAAAGCAATGTTTAAAAATTTTTTTAAGAGGAGCAGAAGATCCAGGGCCCTGAGCCACTGCCACCCTACCTCCCTGTTTTGCCCCTCTAATGCTGCTGCTTTAATATTTTCCAGATTCCCACTCTGAAGGAGCCTGAGAGGGTGGTGACAATGAAAAGGGCCTTTGCAGTTGTGGCTCTCCACCTGTAAAATGTTCTCCCTAGCAAGGTCCACTTGGCACCTTCTCAGACATCATTTTGGCACCAACTAAAGACTTACCTGTGAATTGTAGTTTTTTTCTGGATTTATCAGTTTACGGATTTGTTAATGGCATAGTAATGTATTCATGTTTGTTCTTAACTGTGTCGTAAGTCACCCAAATACATTTATGTAACAAGCATGTTAACAAGTATAATAAAAAAATATTATTTATGTCATTATTTTATGGTAGTTTTGTATTAAAACTAGAAGCCACTTTACAGACTATCTGTGCAGAAATTTTCTAAAATAAATCAACAAATTCATGGCAAAGGTGCCTTTGGGATACTGTTTACAGTTGTGATTATCCCATCTGCAAAATCAGAGCCTGTAGCTGGAAAAAGAAAAGGCTAATACAGATGATAACGGGGCAAATGGCTGCTGTGGTGCCTTCCCTAGGTGGAAAGGGTAAATGGGTATTTTTGGTTTAGAAATAAGAAAAGGGACAAGACAGAGATCTATCTGAAACAATTAAGCTTGGCTTGTAGAAAGTGGGTAGAAATATTCAGTTTCCTTTTTTCTGGGGTAGCTCAGTTAGTAGGACATGAAATTCTTAATCTCTGGGTTGTGGGTTCAAGTCCTACATTGGGCAGAAGATTCCTGCATTGCAGGGGGTTGGACTAAATGACCCTCATGGTCCCTTCCAACTCTGCAGTTCTGTGATTTTTGTTTATTTATTTATGTATATTTATTTATAACATAACAAATTACAGTGGTACCTCGGGTTACATATGCTTTTTTTTAAAGTTTTTTATTTATACAACAAGAAAGACAAACAAACAAAAAACACATGGGTTACATATGCTTCAGGTTACAGACTCCACTAACCCGGAAATAGTACCTTGGGTTAAGAACTTTGCTTCAGGATGAGAACAGAAATCGTGCAGTGGCGGCGGGGTGGCAGCGGGAGGCCCCATTAGCTAAAGTGGTACCTCAGGTTAAGAACAGTTTCAGCTTAAGAACGGACCACCAGAATGAATTAAGTTCTTAACCTGAGGTACCACTGTATAATGACATAAAGTAAAAAGAGATCTACATCCAAACATATAGGAACAAATTTCCATACCAAAGTCAAACATAATAAATTAATATCACAATATTCCTCTCTGGAACTTGGGGCCACTCAAAAGCACAACCACAGAGTCAGGAAAGCAAAAGAATACTTCGTCCCAGAATGCATAATTAATTTTATGGCAGTTGCTGCCGCAGGATGGGGTGATAGCCAAAACCTTAGATGGCTTTAAAAGGGGATCCAGTAAATCTGTGGGTAGATTGGTTAATTAGTAGGCACAACAGTTAAATGGAACCTCTATGCTCATATGCAGTATACTTTTGAAGGTTAAGTGGTATGGGACAGACAGCAGGGATTGGCTATTACTTTCAGGGTCTGCTTGTGGGCTTCTCAGAAGCATGTGGCTGGCCAGTGCATCAAACAGCCCGCTAGAACCTGCGTACCCTTGGCTCTGATACAGCAGAGCTCTTAGGAAACCAAACACACCACAGAGACATGTCTTTATTACTGGTTCATTGTATTTCATGGGTCAGCCCCAGTTCAAGCAGGATGGTGGGGTGAGCATTTCCTTTTTAGTAGATCACATACCAGTACATGCTGCCCAAACATCCCCAACTTACTGACGTGTTGACAGTGCCACAGTATGGCCCCTGATGAGGGGAAAGGACCAAATCCTTTATTGTCAGTCTCAAAAGACAGAAAAGGATCCTTGGGCTCAGTCACAACCATGAACCTAGGCGGCCAACATGATGTTCTCCAATCCTTGGTGATCTACAACTCTCCCCTTGGAGGTCATCCATCAGGGTGACCAAGGCAGATTCAGTCCCAAACCTTGGTCTGAACCCAGATTAGAATGGGTCTGCATCAGTGGTTCCCATTTGGTGGTTAGCAGACCGTAGGGGGCGGGTGTCCACTTAACCCACTCAAGAGGTCTGTAGCACCATTCTCATAATAAAAACTACCATAGAGATATGAACATTTTCAAAAGAAACAAGTCCAAAAGAAACAGGGAGTCTGCAGCACTTAGCTAATTGGGAACCACTGGTCTAAACAATCAGTTTCCTCCAGGAATGTCTGCAGCTGTGTCCCTTCTTAGGTACCTTGCCCCAAAGCGGGTAAATGTAAGAGGGGAGTAATTACTGTTGCCTGCTACCCTAATCTCTGAGCAGTGCAAGATTCCAGGGGTTCCAGGCACTTGTGCAGAGTTGGCGTTCCCTTTTGGAAGGAGGCACAGCAGAGACTGTGGTGTCCTTATGATATGTGGTTTATTTACACATGCATACAACCTGAGTCTGCGATGGAGAAGCACACAGCATTAACACCCCAAAGCATCCTCCTGCTTCCTCCATAGCCGCAGCCTTGGATTCCAGCAGACATCAAGCCTGGAGCTCTCTCTTTGTCTTCCCTCTTCCTCTCTCTGCCTTTCCAGCCTCACGCTCTGCCATCCAGCATCTAGCTCATTTCACTCAGCTCTCAACTCTGGCCTTTTGTCTTTGTAACTAGCCAGGGAGTCCACCCCTTTGTCCTCTGGCACAGAGCCACTCCTTTGTTCCCTTATCAGGCCATTGCCAGGCAGGCCTGGCTATTCCAGCAATTGAATCCTTGCTGGGTCCAGGAATTGGAAGAGTCCTGCATTCAGCCTACTTCCTTTGGGGTCCCCCCTCCCCCCAGAAATGGTCACAGTGCCAGGGGTCAGCAAGGTTTACCCCGCCTGGGCCGGTTCACTTCAGCTGAGATCCCTCCTTGGGCCGGATCGTGAGCACACATGCCCGCAATTTCCGGCACTGCGGAAGCAAGTCCCCACGCCATGCTGTGCCGGTTTAGCGCAGTGCGTGAGGACTCGCCAAGTGGGTGGCTCGGTTTGGGGGTGGCTCGTGGTCCGGTTAAACGACCCCCATGGGCCTTAGGTTGCCAACCCCTGGGTCACACTATCACCTCCTTCAAGGCAGCCAGCACCTCGGCCAGAAACACATTCATCTTGGCCTGAACCCACCCAGCTAGCTTTAGTCAGCCATGAGGGGCAAGGGCCAAGAGGACACAACTGGATGCATACTTGCAAGCACCTTCCCAACAACATCAGGCTGCCAAAACTGGAACCGATCACACAAACACTACTTGATGGGGCACTGGAAACCTCATTTGGGACTGTATCACATCTTTGAAGTTTCCCAACTGGCCAGATGAGCACATGATATCTATATGGAAATCTTCTGCTTATTCAACTGCAGATCTATTTGGGATTATATTTTTTTGAACATGCAGACTTCCTTAAGTGACTCCTTCATGGCTGAAAGTTGCATTGCCACCGATATTTCACAATCCTTAGCAGCAACATTAACCATAAAACATGCTTTAAATCAGTTTGAATACAAAGATAACAGGGAATTATCAGTGGAAAATTATATTTCCCACTCCAGAGTGTATGTGCTTAGATCTCCTGCATAGGTTATTTTATTGGGTAAGCTTTAAAATTATTATTTTGGCCACTAGATGGGGACTTAAGACAGGTAATAGTCACACTCATCTAGAATATTAAGCTATTAGCAATTAGGAATCCTCAGCACTCTTGCTGGCTGGGTCTTTTAGTTATTTATTCATTCTCTCACACTCCCACGGCATGGAAAGTTAATGAGGAACAGAAAGGACATATTTTGGAGCCATATATAGGTCTGAAAGACAGTCTTTCCCTTAAAATAGTTAGAGATTCTAAACCATTCACAGTCATTGCTGCAAATGTGGAAAGACGCTGAGGTATCAGGAAGAAAGGTGGATGATCTTCTGACACCCAAGTTTTTATCTTAAACAGAGTATTTGAATTCTCTCTTTTGGAAGCAGGCACAGCTGTATTCGAAATCAGCAGTCAATTCTCTCATGCTCAAAGTGCATGAAAGCTACCTCACCTCTAGATAACCATCAATCATCTCAAGGTTAGGGTAGGACTAATCAATTTACATGCCCCTTCAGAAACAGGCCCACGTTATTAAGGCTGGAATGGGTATCCCGTTTTTTAATGATAATACCTAGTAGACCTAGAAGTGAAGCATTATCTGTCCTGTGCATCCTCTTTCCCCCAGGGTTTTGGGTTTATAAATGAGATACGACCTTACAATGCTTCTTGGGAATGAATAGACTGAGACTCTCACAAAAAAACAGACAAATCCCCAGAAGAACAGCTGTGCGGTGGCCAAAGCAGCACCCAAAAAATTGTGTCATGAGCTTCTATGCACAACAATCTACTTCACCCATAAGCCATCCATTCCCCACCCCCACCCCACTATCTTTTATTCTTACACAATTTAGCTAGGACAGTAATTCCATTGAAAACCACAACTTATTTGCAAGTACAGGACTACAGGACTGCATTAAGGTAAAGGTAAAGGTACCCCTGCCTGTACGGGCCAGTCTTGACAGACTCTAGGGTTGTGCGCCCATCTCACTCAAAGAGGCCGGGGGCCAGCGCTGTCCGAAGACACTTCCGGGTCACGTGGCCAGCGTGACATTGCTGCTCTGGCGAGCCAGAGCCGCACACAGAAACGCCGTTTACCTTCCCGCTAGTAAGCGGTCCCTATTTATCTACTTGCACCCGAGAGTGCTTTCGAACTGCTAGGCTGGCAGGCGCTGGGACCGAACAACGGGAGCGCACCCCGCCGCGGGGATTCGAACCGCCGACCTTTCGATCGGCAAGCCCTAGGCGCTGAGGCTTTAACCCACAGCGCCACCCGCGTCCCTTACAGGACTGCATTACTGCCTTGCAAATATTGCCATGGTATATTGTCCACTATAACCTCAGCTCAGGAATTTATGTCTACAACTGTCTCTAGCTAGATCATTCAACCTCCCTTCCCACATATATAGGTAAAGGGACCCCTGAACATTAGGTCCAGTCGTGACCGACTCTGGGGTTGCGGCGCTCATCTCGCTTTATTGGCCAAGGGAGCCAGCGTACAGCTTCCGGGGTATGTGGCCAGCATGATTAAGCATGATTTCTGGCGAAATCAGAGCAGTGCACAGAAACGCCATTTACCTTCCTGCCGGAACAGTACCTATTTATCTACTTGCACTTTGACGTGCTTTTGAACTGCTAGGTTGGCAGGAGCAGGGACCGAGCAACAGGTGCTCACTCCATCGTGGGGATTCGAACCGCCGACTTTCTGACCGGCAAGTCCTAGGCTCTGTGGTTTAACTCTCAGCGCTACATGCGTCCCTTCTCCCACATATATACCACCTCCCTAAAATCTCTCATTCCTATTTGCCTGGGAAGTATTAGAAATACCAGAGCCCTATCCTTTGTTTCATCTGGTCAATGCCTAATTAGCCAACACTCACAAAGCAAGGTAAACTAGTTAACTACTTCCATGGAAGCTGCTGTCCAGCAAATACACAGAAAACAGGAAGACCAACTGATAAAAGGGCTGCTAGGACCACAGAATAGGAGGCTGGCCATTTGCTTGCCAACCTCAGCTGTTCAGTCAAAAGAGCAGCATGAGGCAAGATTATTAAGGCTGCAGGGTAGCCTACAGGTAGATGAAAGCGGCCCCCCATTTATTCTTGGCAGCCTATGCACATTTCCAGTAAATGACTTGTATAAGCTTGGCCAAAGCAAACACAAGGACCTCAGGAATTTTACATTTTGTGTTGGTTCCAAGTGTGCAAATAGGAATTTGCTGCTGGCTTTAATTGCAAACTTACTTACAAACCCTTTGGAGCACTCCTGCGCTCAATTCCTAGCACAAGCAGGAGATAGATTCTTCCGTACCAGGTCTCAGTAAAACAATTCAGTGCTTATTCAATTATCCCAAAGCAGAAAATGCTGTCTGACTCACAGGTGATTGCAAGACAGCTCTCAAAAAGGTTCCCACAGCCATTTTAATGGATGGCAGAGGACCGGTAATCCACACTAATTGGATCATGGTTCAGTCCCCTAGCTCAAATTAACTGTCCTTTCAGGAAAAAGAACTTCAGGCTGCTTTAACAGTAATGGAGCTAGATAGAAAATCCACCTTGCTACTAATTGCCACCTAGCAGTTAAATTTGCAAAAGCTGATGGGTTAGAGAGAACTAGAGTAGTGAAGTGGGAAAGTAAAAGCTCGACTTTTTAGTGAGAAGCGGGCAAGAGCTATTCCATATCTACACAGTTTGGGAAGGATTGAAATCACATAGTGCTCCAAATGATCAAACCAGTGAAAATGATAGGTTGAGAGCTCAACTAGATATGGCTGTGGCAGGTGTGTCATGCTTGATATGGCATTCTCCTTAATCATGTACAGGCCATGGGACTATTTGAAAAGCAAAAGAAGCATGTGCATGAGAGGAGCTGGAAATCCTTTTTCCCCACTAAACCGTGGCTTACCCTGTCTGTAGCCAATCTTTCTTCTCCACCACTACCCCTCCCAAAAAGTGCTTTCATGCAGCCAAGATCACTTCCAATGTCAGAGAAAAGCAGTCACAGAGAGAAGCCACAATAGGCTGAGTGATTGGTGTAGGAGCATTCTGCAGTCCTTACCCACGTATGCCTTTCGGGGTTAAAATCAGACACATTCCTTAGGCAAAACTGGGGGGGGGGGGATTCTTTGGTTAAATACATTGAACTGCTACCATCACATCTAGTCTGACCCCTGGTAAGGCCTGTTTTTCTCACTGTGGGTTATGATGATTTTAAGTATACATAACTACAGAATGTCTAAATTGGTCAGAATCTCAGCATGAGCACCAAATATAATATTTACTAAATGTTATAAGGAAAGCTGGAAAACACAGCTTCCATCATAGCACCATCATATAAAAACCTATGGTATGTGCGCACATTTAGTAATGTGTGTGCAGTTCTGGGAACCTCAATACAAAGCCCTACAGCTGTCGAAAGAAAAAAACATGAATAAAATGATCACGGGGAGCCCACCTACCTTACAAAGAAAGTGTCAATCATTTGAGGATTTTAGATTTGTGTGAGTGGGAAGTGTTGAGGTGGGACAAGACTGGCACGTAAGGTTATGAGAAGTACTGGGTAAGGAATTTTGAAAAGTTGCCCACTCTAAAAAAACAAGAGTCCACAGCTCTTCATTGGAAAGGATATATAGCTGGTTTTAAGATAAATAAAAGTAATCAAAAGAATGCATAATTAAAATATGAAACCTACTGCCAGGGGATACCGTGATGGCCAACAACATAAATGGCTTTCTAAAGAGAAATAAAAACATTAGCCAAAGCAGCAACTCTCATGACTAATAACAATACAGGATGCAAAAGATTAAACGTGATGGATTTGATCACCATGCCCTGCTTTTATGTTTCCCAAAGGGCTCCCACTCTGTCTAAGGGGCACAATGCCCCTTTGTTTTGGCCCAGCACGCCAGTTATACTCAAAAGAGGCTGATGACTTCCATGGGTTGAGTTATTAGGTCCAATTTGATTTTAATTAGCCCCTTATCATTTTAATACTGTTCCTGAATTCCCAGAGAGCCACTTGCCAAGCAACATCCCTGCCAAGGAAACAGCCATTGGCAATCCATCCAAGGCCAGCTGAAGTCCACCTCTATTCCT
Organism: Podarcis tiliguerta; assembly: GCF_965153285.1. Classification (NCBI taxonomy): domain Eukaryota; kingdom Metazoa; phylum Chordata; class Lepidosauria; order Squamata; family Lacertidae; genus Podarcis; species Podarcis tiliguerta. Next base: position 54,880,044 of record NC_139534.1, read on the forward strand.
TCTGTACACACACTCACATGGATACATGTCTCCATACTGGTTGATATAAGATGATCCAATAGAGGAGGGAGGGGGAGGAAGCTGCCTGTAAGCTTATTTTGTCTTTAAGGAAAAGCAAAGCACAGAAGCTCTCACATTGCTTTAAAGAGTGCCAGCAGTTATCCATTGGGACCAGACGCTGTCCCAAGTGTTAATGTTGGCGAGGTTCAAGGATGCTGTTATTGCTGATGGAATCTCAGGCCCTGCCAGGTTTCATCTCTATTGACTGCTTGCCTACATTAGCCACATCCCATCAGCACGCAATGGCCCTTTAAATACAATTAGTGCAGCAGCTGCTAATGGAAGGTACTACAGTTAAGCCCCTTGGCCCAAAGCATTAAGATGCAGCTCCTGTACAAAACTCTACATAAAGATCACTGGCGCAGGTTGCGCAAATATACATAGGTATTTCCCTGCTGTTGCAGAAGAAATGGTTTGATTTGCTTTGACATACACCTCCATGCTGGAAGATGCTTTTCATTTGTCCAGGCTGTTGCAGGGTGGGGTGTCACACAAGAACAAGTCTCGTCCAAATTCACTTGATTTTTATTAAATCAGTTAGCCACGATAAACAAAAATGCAAAGAGAACCTTAAAAAAGAAAAACCAAAAGACATCAACTGAATCTGACCAGGGAAGCAACACAGTGCCCCCATCTTCCAGCTGTATGCCACATACCACTGAGCCCGCCATCGAACAGGTCACAGTGCATCTATGGCAACATGAAGGCAGAAAAGGGGCAGGGGTGATGGGCTTTCTCTGTCCTCTTTTAGCACAATCCATTCTCTCTGGACGGGACAACTGGCCCTGACTACAACCTGCAATACTGGGAGGGGGAACAACTGAAGCATTGTAGTGGTGCCAGCTCTCCATCCATCCTGCCTGGAACAACGTCCTCTTGGCCTCACCTCCACAAATAGAACCACCACAACACCTGTAAAAAGGGTGGGGAATTGGGGTGTTTGTGTGGGTGTCTCTTGCTAATCTGAACCAGATGCAGATTCTGCTGAGCTGGGTGGGGTGCTGGCGATCTCCTCCTCATCAGAATCCTAGAAAAGAAAGAGGCACAGGTATTGTTAAGAGAAGGGAGAGATTCAAGATTAGCTGCGTGCCTTAGAGTCTAAGCCAACAGAATCAGCGCCGGAAAGGGGAGCTGCTGGGTACCACTGGGACCAGATCAATTAAGCTTCAGCTGAACAGCCAACTGCAGTAAAAGCATACAATAAATGGAGCAAACAGGATGTTTAAGCTGCATGAAGATGGGGAAATCTAGAAAAGCCTGCAATGTGCTTTTATTTACTATGCTAGAAACACAGGAGTGTGTAGAATGTAACGGGAATGAATATGGTTCAGCAAATAGCAGTAAAAGGACAGGAAAACATGGAGAAACCAGGGGAAAAATAGAAATCATATGATATATTATTAAAGCCAATATTTTTCTCCAGCTTGAGTACTTCTACAAATCTGGCTTGGTATTCTTAAAAATAGTAAATTTCTAGTTTTCATGGTTGCAGAGCATAGTAAAGCAAACACTTAGAAACCAAGGGGGCTTTAAGCAGGTCTTTGATGTGGTGTGCCTTTTACCAACACCAGACATCTGTGTTCTTCCAATGGCTCTCCACCTATCTTCCCTGCCTCAATATCTTTCCTGATGTCCTTTCCTCCTGACACTGTCCTATAAGACTACAGACCGTGAAAAAGGTTCTTAGCTCTGAAATACAAATTCCAGAAATATTTATTCGGCAAATTAAAACACATGAAGCAATGCAATGTCTCAAGTGTGGAGACTAATGAAAGTAGGAAGATTATGGGTTGCCATGTTCACGGTTAGAGGCACTCTTCCATTTCTAGTGGCCATCCTGTAACTTGTGATGAAAATATCATGGGGGGGAATTGGTTGCTGTTCTGTAGCAAGAACTGGCAACAGGATTCTGACCTGAATGGAGCATGTTTTCATTCCCCTCCTCCCTAGCTCACTGGCAGTGGCACTGCATTGCCACCACAGAGTGCATTGCCTCTCACCTCCTTCTTGTCCTCGCCTGAGGAGCTATCATCACTGGAGACAAACTCCTTGCTCTTGAAACTCTCTCCAAGTTGTTTGGAAGGGCTCTTGCTCACAGACGATTTTGCAGATGCAGGTGCCTTCTTCTCTGGCTTGCCTTTCCCTGGCTTCTCTGGCTTTTTCTTCTTCTTGGGTTTTTCCCTGTTCATGTGAAGAAAGAGATAGTGTGCTGTAATGGCAGAATTGGCAGAATCCCTTTGGGGCAACAGAAGCACTATGGAGAAATGAGGATGGGAGTCTGTGTTCTTGGGCAGGGACGCAGCTACTCACTTCTTGGAGCTGTCCGACTTCCCTCCTTCAGTGTAGTCCTTCATTGCCTTCTCGTAGTCCCTCTTGGCATCTTCAGCTTTGCGATCCCATTCCTGCATCCAAAAAGAGAACATTTTACTCACTACTCACGTAACCCACAAAAGGAACAACTCATGCACCATTTCTGCTAACACCAGGAGCATGTGTATCCCACGCAATAGAAACTGAAATTCAAAAACTCAAGGAATGCAGAGTCCTGGAGTTTTATTTTAAGCCCATTGTTCTTTTCCTTGTGCCTGGGGGTCAAGGCCGAAATGGATTCAACTGAGGTTCAAAAACCCAGAGCTGGATTTAGTGACCAAGTAGAAATGCATAATCATCAGGATAAAACAGGATTTAACTGTCTCGGGACATTAGGGAATTCCTGCTGGATCAGACCAAGAGTCAATTTGGTTTAGCAACCATTTCTCACAGCAGGAATTCCCTAATGTCCCAGGGTTTGAGGCAGGAATCCTTTCCAATCCTAGCCTGACACAACAGGGATTGAACCTCTGACCTTCTACATGGAAAACATGTGGTCCACCACTGAACTACCACTCTTCCAAGACACTTCAGAGAAACCTCCAGAAAGCAACAGCCCTCTCCCAATGTTTGCCTCCCCCCCACCCCCAGCAACTGGCATTCAGATGAACAAATCACAAACAACTCCCAAAAGTTACACTTCCGCATCCACAAAATGTTATCATTATCAACTCATCACCCACCTCTTTCTTCTCTTTGGACATTCCTTTCCAGAGTTCTCCGGCCTTCTTGGACACATCAGTGACACTCATGCCAGGACTATCTGCCCTGATCTTGTCACGGTTAGCATTGAGCCAGAGCATGTAAGCAGACAAAGGTCTCTTTGGGGCATTGGGGTCTTTCCCTTTCTTACTCTGTGGGAAAAGGGAGGGTGAGAAGAGAGAAAAAGCACAACACTTCACCTCCAGGTAAAGGGAAGCCCTGCCTATTCCACAGATTCCGGAAAAATCCCTCCCTGTCTACCAAAGCCACCTGCATAAAGACCTCTAACTTGACTTTTGACTGTAGCCAACTGCCGTTCCAGCAATCTGCGGCTCTGCAAAATTGCAACATAGTTTTTGCTCCAAATCCTCTTCTACTGCCCCCTTTCCCCCTTATATTCCCAAGACCGGTTTTCATATTCACTGCACCACTAATAAGCATGGACCAACTTGGCCCCCAGTGCCATCCCTCAATTTCAAAGCCCACCCCGCCGCAGCTCTCCCCTACGCGAGCAGATTCACAGGGAAAAGGCCTGTTAACCTCTCTATGCAAGGAGAGATTTCGGCAGTGCACTCTCCTTAGGTACCCTCAATAGCTTTACTTAAGTCGATTAATGTTTGAATGTGTTCAAGCTTTTTAAAACAGTTCTTATTCCGGTCTCAGCTAACACAGGTGCAAGTTAACACTGCTGGTCCCGTTTCAGTTCAAAATATGGTCCCTTGTCAATATATCAACTGCTGATTTGTTTGCTTGCTAGGTGTTTGGGTTTGGATGCCCTTTTGAATCAGGATGACAGAGTGCACCTTTCAAAACTGCACTGATTTGTTTAGTTTCTTAGGAACTCCCAAATAATGCCCAGTGCAAGGCTGCTGATTTGTAACTGTGCACTTGTTTGCTTTCTCACAGGCACTTCCAGCTCTGACAGGAAGCACTCAAAGAAAGCCAGGAAGAGAGCAGCCTTGAATTCAACAATCTCCACATCCTGGTTGCTCTCACCTCAGATGGCTTCTTGCGAGGCTTGCGTTCTTTGACAATTTTGGCTTTTTTGGCAGGTTTCTTCTTCTCGTCACTGTCTCCTTCGTTACTAGACGAGCTGGCTGAGGCATTACTGTCAAACCTGTCACAAGGAAAAGACACCCACAGAAAGAGGTGGGTTCACAGCTTCCTAAACCCACAAATAAATCCCAGTCACTTTTAAAATGAGAGCACACACTCAAGCTTGAGCAACAATATCCTCACCCTAACTTTTTTTGTGCTTAACTCTCATGTGTCAGCTACACTACATCAGTGCGGTGTAGTGGTTAGAGTGCAGGACTAGAAATAGGGTAACTAGGGTTCAATTCCCCACTCAGCCTAGCCTACCTAACAGGGTTACTGTGGGGATTAAATAAGGAGGGGGAGAACCATATTAAACACCATCTCCACCTCCTTACAGAAAAACTGGGAAATAAATGCAGCAAATAAATTAATAAGTCCCAAGAATGACTAGGATGCCGCAGGATCATTAAAATCAGTAACAAATATCATAAACAGATAGGTCTATATAGCCCAATTAGAATAAACAACATATAAAATTTATATGTTGGAAGCCCTACCACGATTGCTAAAAATTGTTAGACATACAATATAGGATTTCAATAAGCCGCTGTATAGACTTGTCAGAAACTATTCTAGCAAGAGTGTACAAAGCAGCAGGTATCAACTGACTGTTAGCCATTGCATGCAAACATCAAAAACAATTGCCATCTGTCTAACCTGCCCCAATGTTCATACTTCAAAGACCATCCAGACAAGCCTTTTAAGTAAGCTGACATTCTTAAAGCATTTGAAATAGAATGGGTCCATTGTCATGACTGCCCACCCTGCAAGATGCTCTCCAGCAGCTTAAGTGAAAGCACGCCCAGATTACTAGCTCCCAACGTTTTCTTGAATATTCAACCCTGTGTACAATTTTAGACTGATGAAAGGACAGCATATTTCACAGACGAAGATAAAAAGCACAAGACTGTCAAAGTGAGTCGCAAAGTGTTGCCTTAAATTTAGGACTCAGATTTCCCCATTCATTTTGATAACCAGTGGTTGCACCCAGTAATGCTGCTATACGAGTGGAACAGGCCTCCACTAATGCAGTGGAACTTCCCCTCCTCCTTGCAGCTCTGACTGCACACCGTCACAATTGCGCAAGAGGCTTTGGAGACCATCCTGAGCAGATCTGGGTGGGCTGACAGGAGACAGAGAAAAGGAAGCCCACCACCCCTGCAAAGGTGGAAACCTGCTCATGCAGCATGAACTACAACCCCCATTTCCTACTCCCCAAATGGATCCTCACAACGTTATAACAAGATGTTCTTCTTCCCATGTCACCCTACTATTGTCATCACTCCAATACAGATGATCCAACTTTCTTCTGTTAGAAGTCTCCTAATCATGTGATTTGCCTGCCCCCATACAGTCATATTGAAGACCCGCAGAGACCTGGTCACAGTTCCAGATGTTATTGCATCCTTCAGTGATACACTGGTCCCTTCCAAGCACACAGCTTCCCCCAGTATTTATTAAAATATTAATATCATGCCTTTTGATTCCTAACAGAGCCTGCAATGCAGCATTCAACAACACTATCTCCAGCAAGCCGAAGCATTTTACTTACTCTTCTGCCACATCCTCTTCCTCCTCCATAGGATTGAATGATTCATCTGGAAAAAGAAAATCTCTCTTTTTAAACCACACTGATGAGAACGAAATGTAAGGCATGAAAAGGCAAAAAGGAATGGATTTGGCCACAAACCAAAGACAGAATAGGCCAATCTCTGTATCTCCAGGATGCAGAAAAGCTATTTATTCATTTACTTATTTCATAACATTTAAATAGCTAACAAAAGAAATGCATAAAATAAGCCTTTTTGCAGACATTGTATCAATTATGCTATTGAATCCAAAAGTTGCAATGCTCATATTACTGAAATGAAAAAACTAAGCAATTATGCTAAAGTGTCTGGATTCAAAATCAGCAAATCCAAATCAGAAATAACGTAAATGGACATTTCTCCATCTGACCAATCAATCATTCAAAAACAGATAGGTTTTTAAATCTGCTATAAGGAAGTAAAATATTTGGGAGCCTAGGTAACAAAAAACCTGTCAGCTCTAAAGAAAGCAAACTTTACACCATTACTTTTACAAGTACGATGGGATCTTAGATCTTGGAAAAACTTACATTTAGCGTGCTCAGGACACATAACCATCTTTACAGCAGCTATCCTTCTGAAATTTTTGTTACTCTTTCAAGTGCTGATAATTATGATTACACCCAAACAATTTAAAATTTGGCAGTGCTCAATGAACAAGTTCATACACGAAGGGGAAAAGTGCAACTAGGCTCCAGAACTATGTATGGAAGTGTTCAAAGCAGCAGATTTGGAATCCCACACCTCCAAACTTCTAACAAAGCCTTTCAACTAAAACATTTGATGCCATTGATGAACAGTCAAAAGAGCAAACCATGGGCATATATAGAAATAAGCTTGACATACAACAAAACAAGTGAAATGTCTCCTGCACTAACAGTATTTGGCTTATGATCCCACCCACTCAAAATTACCCTAATGTTGATCTCTTAGCCTTTCTATTGACAGCTGCCTGTATGGAGATAGTCAGATGCCGGAAAACTGGTGTTGGGCTTAACAAGTATAGTCCATAGCATTGGCTTAGATATTGACATGTCAAGTCGAAGCGGCAAAGTGCAGACACTATCTACATTCCTTTTATAATGTATGGCAAATGCTTCTTGAAAACATAAATTGTTGAGACCGTGGCAGAAATCCACCAAACATTCATGGGGAAATGTGGCATGATCTTTTAGCGTAATCAAAGACAACTTTATTATATAACATGACAAAAGTTTGAAATATGATCAGTACAAGTTATTTGTTGTTTACTGTTGTAACAACGGTTTTCTCAAAATGTATCTTCGGTGCCATGAAAAATAAATATAAACATATTTTTAAAAAGTTATATACTGTTCAATTATTAAAAAAACCAAACCCAAAAGAAATTTTCAAAAAATGGCTTACCCGTCTCCTCCCCAGAGTCTTCACTGCTGTCATTTGCATGCTCCTCACGAATTTTGCCCTCCTCCTTCATACGCTCCAAGTAAGCATCATGTGAGTCCTCATCCGAACCAGCATAATCATCATAGGGCACACTCTTCATGCCCTAGAAACATAAACAAAGCATTCCATGGAAGCTTCCCAACTCCAGTATTTGAGCAGACAGTCTCTCTCAACACTTTCCACACCCAAAACATGCAGAGATTCTAAAACCACAACTCCCAGCATGCTTTTGCGCACACATACTGTATAGAAAAGGCTTCTGTTTTAAACACACACACACAGCAGATTCCTCAAGAACTGAATGCATGCTGTCTCCTGGGTCTGCTAGAACACACCTTCTCTCCTCAGAGGAAGGGAAGAACCATGCTAGTAAGGTGGATTAGGTGGAAGCCACTTCTTGAGCAGAGCAGGCTGCTGCCCCTTGCCTGTGGTTCATGCAAGGTTATACTATGGTGATTAGGAATGTTCACCACAGCCATGCAGAGGAAACCTGAACCAAGAGGAGGAGGAAGAGGAGGGGACAATCGCACAGACCTTTTTCTTCTACAAGGAGAGAACAGAAATTGAGAAGGGAGAAAGCTCCGGAGAGACAGAGAACCCCCACCCTTCCCCAGTAGATCAGGATCAGGACCAGACAGTAGTTGCCTTTCCCTGTCCTCTCTCTTGCCCACCCTCTTGTAACAGGTACCTCCTTCAGTCCTCGGTTCTTGATGTTCAACTTCTTGGTATTCACAAAGTCAAATAGTTTGCCATATTCTTCTCTGCAAGGAAGAGAAGCCATAGATGCAATCATCTCGCACAAGACTAATACTCACTTGCCTGTGACAAAACTTCACAGAACAGCAGTGAATCAGTTGCTGCCAGGGAAAATAGATCCTATATTGTGAGGGCACAGAGGGGAACTGGAGAACGGAATATTGTGTTTTTAGGACCTACCTTAGTTTTATGGCTTTAAATTGTTTTGAATATTGTTTTTAACACTGTAACCTGCCCTGGGACCTTAAGAGTGAAAGGCAGGTAACAAATTAATAAATAAGAATATATGCATGATACAGCTATTAAAATGAAAACATCTGAAAATTATAGGTCACACATATGCAAGCAGCATAAAGAACTGTCTTTCAGAATGGGAAGGGCTCAAGGGCAGTGGCAATTCTGCCCCTTTGCACCACAATGGAAAATATTATACAGCTATAGAGGTGGCTGAGATCAAAAGCTGGTGAGCACCCTTGTGTCTCTATGGTTCTGCTACAATCCATTCACTCACCTCTCTATGCTGCTGAAAGTGTATTGCATTCCCTGCTTGGTTTCTATTTCGAAGTCGAAGGAGCGTGTGGTTGTGGTCCCACGGGCAAAGTTCACAAAAGAAATCTCGTCAAAGCGAACATGAACGGGTGGCTTGTGCACGTAGATGAAGCCACGCTCTAAAGGGTACAGGAGGCCCGAACTAGCCTTATAGGAACAAGTGATGCACTGTGCCCCGGAATGCCTGTAATAGGGAAATAAGAGCCATGCTCAATTTTGGCCATACCTTTCTCATTCATACCCCGGTCAAATCAATGACAGCCAATGAATGGTTCACAATTCCTCTAACCCAGCATGGAGGCATTTCTCACCCCTGGAAGTTGCCAGGCACGGTGATCTTCCGGTTGACAAGAGCTTTCATGACACGACTGACCATCTCATACAGGGAGCCAGACATATTCTTGGTGAGCCGACCCTCAAAGCGCTTCTCTACCTCATCCCTGTTAGAGAGAGAGAGACAGAATAGAAGTTAAGAAAGTGCCAGACTCAAGGGGCTGTTGAAAGATGTTTTAAATACTAAGTGTGCATGCTTATGTACGTACAGTTGACTCACAACTTATGCACATTTAACTTGAGGGATCACAGCTTTATGCTGAAAAAGCAGTCAGCAATTCCACCTGCCATTGCATTCACTCTTGAGAGAGAATTCTGAGGTCCAGGGACAGTCTGCAGTAAATGCTGCACTGTGCCTTTTATAGTTTCTACCTTCCCTGGACGTAGCTCCCACATAAGCAGAGAGTCGCCTGTGTGTGGGTGTGCACAGGCATATATGTACACATGGGGGTAGGGGTTGAGAAAGGTAATAATAGGGAGCAGGTGGAGACTAGAACTAGCAGTCTTAAAGTTAGAATGTTGTACTGGAAACTCCAAGGTCTCCTTGTGCAAGCCAGTCTCGTTCTCGTTCTCGTTCTCTCCCTCTCCATACAAACATACAGAACAAGTTTGACAGAAATGGAAATGCAAGAGACTCCAAAGATTACTACAACACCAATTAATTGCAGCAGTCTGTGCAACTGGGACAAAAAAACACTTGGGCATGACAGGTAGAGTCAAGCTTAGAAAGCATCTAGGGGAAGCAAACACAGATAGACTGTAAGGAATACAATATTGTGAATGGTACGCACTCATTCATGTTGAGGGTCAAGGAGATGTCCTCATCCTTTGAGAAGAGTAGGATAAGAAAGTGGTAACGTGTTTGGCCTTGCTTTATAGGAGGATCTAAGCTGATCTGGAAGGAAGCAGAGATAATCTTCACCTTCACAGGAGCCCTGATCCAAAAGCACCATTCCCATGCAACCTAACCCCCACACACCACGCTGATATCACATGCATCTCCCTTTCATAGAGACAACCTTCCCATTACAAAGCCCTTTCCCCTTGATTTAAGACAGCAACAGAAATCCAAATTTAATCCTAGACAGCAGCAGCCTCTACAGAGTCAACTAGGAGAATAAAAAATTGCACTTCTTTTCAGGAATCTTCAGGTTCAGACTGCTGCATCAAACTGAGTATATTTCTCACACACACCCTTTGAGAAATGTTAAGAGACATTATAGTCTTTTTTATTTTAAAAAAAAAAAACACAACCATGCAGAATGTCACTATGTAGCCTTCTCCAAAATAGCATGGTCTAGCTTTAGACATGACCACTCCCCTAGAACTGCAGATGCTCACAGGTAAGCAGACAAGGGCCAAACCTCCCCAGGCTGTATATGCAGTTGCTCTGCTCGCAATAACATGTCAGACATTGGCAATGCCATGCCAGACTGGGCATGCAAGCTCTGACTTCCTTCTGCCTTAAAGGTCAATGGCCTTCTCTTTTTTGTACTTTTATTTGTTTATTAAAGATTTTGTTGATTTACAAAAGTGTGTGCACTGTCTCTCTATCGTATTTTTTTTCCCATGTAACATTTTTACAAATCAGTTTCATTTGTTGAGACATTAAGGCCAATGGCCTTCTAAGCAACAAATAACTTCGCCGGATGTGCAGTCTGGCATAGCAGGTGGCACAAGACCACCTTGCTGCTTTCTAAGAAAAAAATATGTGCTTTATCTCCATATGATAGGAAGAGATTATTATGTGCAAGTTAGCTGAGGGATTAGCTCTTGCATCTCTAGCCACACCTGCTGCAGTTAGAAGGAACGAGAGAGCCCTAAGGCCCGACACCTTAACACAGTGCTGAAACAACAGACCAGCTCCCCTTATGCCCGGAACGCTTGCAGGGAGGGAACCAAGGCAGAGCAGAATAATAGGAAGGATACATAACAATCCCTGAAATTTTATCTGAGACACTGACTGTGTACTGAGTAGAAAGACACCTGGATTCTTCTCCCCAAAGTGCAACATAAGACTGATAATTTGCTTTGTTTCTGATTTTTTAATTAGTAACAAGAACTTATTTATTTTTATTTCATAAAAGGTATACATCATTTGATTGCAAAATACCTCCAAGTGATTTACAAAAAGATAAAACAAGAAAATCAAGAAAAAAATCACAACCATATTTTTAAAAAACTTAAAATACTAACTTTCAAAGCACCAGGAGAGGTTTGTGTAAGCAAGAATGCTTTTAGCAGGTGCCCAAAAAAGAAGGTGCCTGTTTAATCTCAATAGGCATGAAGTTCAGAAGCGCAGGTGTTGCCACACTAAACAATCAAGTTCTTACAAATCTGGAACAGGTATTATGTGGCCCCCGCAGTAGTGCCAATTCCACCGATCAAAGCAGTTGAGTGGGTGCATGTGGGGGTAAATAAATCTCTTATGTTAACTGGTCCCAAGTTTTCAAGGGATGAAAGGCCCTGGCCTCTTTCGTAAAGCACAAAGGGGAGAAGGAAGAGAACCTATGAATGGAGTCTACTGCATGAAGTAACCATCATTCTTCCTCCTGGCAGGCAACCCCTTCCCCCCAATTCCACTGCTGCTCACCACGAAGAACATCTGGCGCTGGTCTTTATGGGGCAGCAGAAAAAGCCGCAGAACAGTGGTGTAGGGGATCTTGTAGTCAAATGTCTTGCCATGGAGGTGCAGGAAGGTAGGGTAGATGCGGATGTCATATCGACCACGAGGTGTCAAGCACTGCAGCTCTCGGAAGATGCAGATGGCATCTCCGGTGGCCTGGATGACGTCTGCCTTGGATAATACATTCTGGGCAAATGCCTGCAGTAAAGAGTGGAATGAAGTTTTTATCAACTAATGCTCTCTCTCCCACCCCAACATCATCTCTACTCAGTTCTCACTCACCTCCACGGGATCCACGCCATCCTCCTGAGTGGGTGGCACGTAGAAGCGCACCTCCATAAGCGACACTTCAGTGTCGTCGTTCTGGTGGAACTCCAACGTCACTTCATTCTTGCCAGTTGTACACTGGGAGACATTACTGAGTGGGATCTCAAAAACTGGCTGCTCACCAATGTCAAAAGAGAGAAGCTGCCCTGCAAAAGACCAACAAGGTATCTTCCAAGAGAAAATAATAATACATTCTCAGTCACTCTCCAACCCAAAGTAAAACAAAAACAACCTTCTCCATTCTTTTCTCTTAGCTCTGTCTTCGAGACACAGTGTGCCAATTTCCCTTGGGGTCGGGGTACCACCCACCACACCCAAACATACCTCCAAACTTCACTGTCCCCCAGTTCCACCCCTTCACACACAAGTCTTTTTCAGCAAGGTCTAAGTGAAAGTGTGTCTTGAAGAAATCTGAGAGTTTGTCAAATTCCTATGGAAGGAAAATGCATAATCAGGGAACAGTCAGTTAATGCACTAGTAAGGCAGCAGTATACAGAGTAGCCATTTGCCTTGAATAGCTTTCTGCACCTTGGAAATTAAAATAAGCTACATATCAGAGGCCAGAGCAAAATTATGTCAATACTAAGAAGTATTTTTTATATAAGCTAAGAGTTAAGAATTGCATGCTACAAGAGATGCATGGAACTAGAAATCCCATTGTAGAACCGACATCTCCTTTATAACAGCCTGCAACCAAGGCAACACACAACCATAAGGCTAGAGGGAAAAGGCACTTTTGCAAGACCAAACTGGATATGCAAACTGGTGGAATTTCAGGCAAAAATAAACACCCAATGGCAGATGCTGCACAATATCAACCTGTCTTGATCCATAATACAAAAAAATGCTCACCCCACCAAGTCCTGAAGACCTGCTGAGGGCTGTACTGTATCATGCTCAGAAGCAAACTCATTCCAAAAAGAACCTTACCGTCTCTCTGAACCCATCATATTTGTAGACGTGACCATTCTTTGTCAGGAGTTTGAGACCATGTCCTAGTGCCACTCGTCGCCAGATGCCCTCTGCCAACTCTGATGCCTGAATATTGTCCACTTTTCCTGTTTTACTGTTCTTGAAAATCACACCTTGACGGTTCAGTCGCAGGCGGCCATCATTCTGACCCACAAGAGACAGAAGGTTAGCAGGTGCTTTAGCTCCGTGGCCTCTCAAAAGCTTGATAGGCTCTTCTCCTAAAACAACTCCATTTATTCCTCAAACTGCCACCAAATCTCCTTTTAAAATACTATTTAGAACAAGTTGGACAAGACATATGATGTGGTGTTTATGGCAACTATCCAACAACTACAATAATTCCTTCCACTATAATTGTTTTCTCCCCAAACATTTGGAATGGGACTCAAACCACTCAGTAAAGCAACAGTGGGAAACCTCCAACCCACAGACCTAATTAGGTTACCAGACCTCCCCATTTTGCCTGCAAGCCACACCCACCTGTCTTACACCTGATGTGCTATATATGCTATCAGGGATAGAGAAGGTCAAAATGTGGCTGGTCCAAAAGTGGGGTTGCAGTGTGCTTTCTAAGCACTTTGCTAAGTGATTTGCCTTGGCCCACAGTCGATTTCTAACCATATAGGGAAACACCAGTGACTTGATGTTGCTGTGATGTCAAGTGACTGACAGGTGGGTATCCCCCCCCCCCCATCTGTCAAACTTTGCTTTGGCAGCGAGAGGAATATGGAGCCAACCTAGTGGCCAGATCTAGTTTTCTGCTTCTACAGTAAAGTGTCCAGACATCTGTTTTCTTAAAAAAGACAATGTTTACAGCACAAACCTAACCATATTTGCTAAGAAGTAAAGCCCTATTTATTTAAGTAGGTGTTACTTCCTTAGAAGTCAGCCTCAGAACCTTGCTTCATATTCAGTTTTAAATTAAGCAAATATTTGTGGCTAGGAATCACATTTATATAGATCTATAGACTCTAGCTCACAAAATCTTACACCATAATATATTTGTTAGTCTTTCAGTTTGCCACAAGAGTCTTTGTTGTTTTGCATCCAGAAATAATCCCAAGTGATATACAACCAGCCTGCCAAGTAATCCCCCCAGTGGCATTAACAATGCTGAATAATAAAAAGGCTTTAAGGCACGTTTCATACCCAGCTGAAGTCTCAAGATGCATTTTAGTGAGTAAAGAATTTGCCACCCAAAAAAGTTATTTCTCCACAATCCTCAGGAGTCCAAAGCAAATGTGGGCTTCATCACTCTTGAAACATTTGTTCACAGTCCTAAATAATGTATTCTCATAGGCCCTCCTGCCATTATGTTTAAAGTATTAACCTCACTGAACCCTTAAGGGGCAGAGCAATATTATTTCTTACTCCCCTTTAAAAGATGGCATACCAGAACACGACAGATCATACAACAAACTTGTGGCAAAGCACTAGGTTTCTAAAGTGGCAAGGTGGCATCCCATCCAACAGGTCAACCTTCCTCCAAACATACTGCTTGTTCCTCACATAGCACCATACGTTACTTTCCTCCTTTCAGGCTACCACCCCATTAACTCACCATCGATCCCTTCACCTCCTGGTATATTTCATTGAATTCCAATGTATCCGCCATGTTGACAGCACCTCCACCCCCCTCACCCCACTATGGCAGGGGTTGAGGCCACACCAGCAAAACGTGCCGAGCTGTTCTTGGGGAAAAGTTTTGCAAACGGACCCAGGCAGGGAGAAGACAAGATGTCTTAGTCCTTCCTGGAACGTGGGATCTTCTCCATCTAGTACTAACAGAAGCAAAGGGAACACGAAGACACAGAGGACTAGAAAACACTTGGGGGGAGGCGAAACCTGGGGAGAAAGCAGAAAATGTTTTGTTTATACATGGGAGACGGGAAGAAGACGACGACTTCTAGAAAGCTGCCTTGCTATTCACCCAACTCGGCTAAAAACCACCCCTGCCTCACAATGCCTACTAAGAAGGGCACACACACCAAACCCCGCACCCAGGAGCCCCCGACCCACAAGATGCTCAGTGCCGCCACAGCGAAACACACACGTTGTCTATTTGCGGGAGCCAAAACTCGCCTCTTTACGGAGCAGCAACAGCGCACACCAGCCGCCTACTCCTGCTGCTGCTACTACTACTACTGCAGTTTCCCATACCAACCGCGTTTAAACCGAAGACAATTGCCCCCCGCCCTCGCACGCCCGGCTTTGAATCCCCCCCTCACCAGACGCACTTTCCCGCCTGCGCAACACGAGTCACATCCTCTCCCCTCCTCTCTAGAAAGCTCACCTCACTTCCTCCTTCCGGGGCCGTTGGCTTTCGGTCACTTAGTGCTCTCTTGCCTCTCCGGTTTGAAAAAGAAAGAAAATGGAAGAAGGCGGCACGGCTCTCTACGGAAACCGTGGGACGCCGCTCTATCGCGCAGCGCCTCTATGGTGGGACGTCTGAAGAGCGTGCCGGAAACGCGCTCCGTTGTAGACCGGAAGTGCTCACGGGGGAATCTTATTTGAGGAGACGTTTGCATTTTCAGCCTGGAGGAGTTCTTTTGTCGGCGTGGGGAAAGGGCCGGTCTTTCCTCCCTCCCACCCCGTCTCTATGGGCTTCCCATCCTGGGAGCGAAGCGCGGCTCCCGTGAGCGGCGGCAGTGTGACTCTCTTGATTGGTTAACGCGGGAGTAGGATGTGACTCTGGAGCGGGGGTGTGGGGCTGCCTGTTCAGTATTGCTTTTGCCTCCTCTTGATTCCTTAATCCAAGTCGTTTATAAAGGCATTGAACAGCAGGGCCAGGACAGAACCCTGTGGCACTTCGCTTTTTTCCAGGATGATGAGGAACCATTAGGGGCCACTCTGGGTTCAGTCAGGCAACCAGCTACATACCCACCTAACAGTTACCTCGTCCAGCCCACATTTTACCAGATTCTCCACAAAAATGCGGGGGGGGGGGACTTTGTCAAAAGCCTCACTGAAATCAAGGTACGCTACATCCACAGCCTTCCCTGATCCACCCTGCTTGTAACTATCCAAAAAGAAAGGAGATTGCATGATTTGTTTTTGAGAAACCCATGCTGGGTGTTAGTATTCACAGCATCCTTTACTAAGTGCTCACAGACTGTTAAATTATCTGTTCTAGGAGTTTTCCTGGTACAGTCATACCTCGTGTTATGTTTCCTTCATGATACATTTTTTCAGGTTGCGTCCCGCAGACGCGCAAAATGACGTCACGTGCATGCACATAAGCTGCGAATCGCAACCCACGCATGCGCAGACGCGCTGCTGCGGGTTGCGTTCTGCTCATGTTGAAAACGGGGCACTGAAATGGATCCTGTTTGCAACCAGAGGTACCACTGTACGGTATTGACTTCAAGCTGACCTGGATCTTCTTTTTTCCATTTTCTGAAGATGGGGACAACATTTCCCTACCTCCAGTCTGTGGGAACCTCACCTGTTCTCCAAGAATTCCCAAACATAGACTCAGGCTCTGAGATTACATCCACAAGCTCTTTTAGTACCCTTGGGTGCAGCTCATTGGGCCCTGGAGATTTGAATTCATTTAAAGTAGCTAGGTGTGTTCCCTTACCACCTGTCTTGGGCTGCAGCTCCTTCGTTGCATTATTTATTCTGTTAGCACCAGATTGGGCACTGCTTTCCTTTTTGGGTGAAGACAGATCCCAGTCTTCTCTGATCCCAGTAAGAGTTATTTGCTTCATAAATTCTTGCTGTTCCAAAGTTCACAGCAAGTCCTGAGTCCAGCAGCTTCTAAAGTCCTTGCAGCTCTTCACAAAGTGTTCTACTTCCTTCCACAATTCTACACAATTCTAATCAGTCTCTGCTGCTTAGATCTCCCACACTTTTCTGGCCAGCACTGAACGCTATAGCTTTTGCTCTTTATCCACACGGGAGCTACCTAAAAATTCCTCCCAGCAACAAAGATGAGATGGTCACCAAACACTCGCATTGTGGGGAATGACTCAGCATTTCCAACTCATGTGCAATTAACCCATTGAACACTTTCTTTAACATATAAATCACTTTTTCTTTACCTGTCTAGCTGAGTCCCATCACTCAGATGAAAGGGTGTGTCACATGGGGCTATACCCCTTTGGTCACAGTGGGCCAAGGACATTTTGCTGCTAGAGACAAAGCAAAATCCCGTCCCTCATCCACAGCCCAGCCTCTGCTGCACGCCTGCCACACACCACTCACACATGCCACTGTCCTGGGGTGGGGGGAGTAAAAGGAGGCCAGAGAGGAACATGTGTGCAAAGGAGGGGCAAGCAAGGGGCATGCTTCTTGGAGGCCAAATCTGCCACCTCTCCAAGCTGTCCAGAGCCTGCCACGCTGAGACAACTGTCTCACCTTGCCTCACTGGAGGGCCTGTCCTGTCTATGGTCATATATCACACACACCCGGAACTCACAAAGTGTAACTGGGGATGAGAAAATGGACGATGGTGCAAGCTTATTTTCTCCTCCGAAGGCAAACCAATGGTTTCAAGCAGTGCTTTTTTCCTAAAAAAATGTTTAGGGGTACTCTCATTTTCCTACTCATATTTGAAATACTGCCCCTCAATGGGGCCAAACTTAGATACACAAAATGTTTAGGGGTATGCGTACACCTCCATCCCAGAAAAAAAGCACAGGTTTCAAGTTACAAGAAAGGAAATTCCTATTAAACACCAGGAAGAATTTTGTGATGTTAAGAGCTGTTTGACAGTGGAATGGACCCCCTGGGAAGGTGGTGGAATCTTCTTCCGTGGAGATTTTTAAGATGAGGTTGATGGCTATTTGTCATGGGTGGTTTAGTTAAGAATCCTGCACTGCAGGGGGTTGGACTAGATGACCCTTGGGAACCCTTCCAACTCTTGATTCATAGAATCATAGAATTGCAGAATATCACTTAAGCAATGTAACAGACAATAAATAATTTGAAGAGCTGAAACTGTACAAGACTTTTTGCATATAAGGCTCCATTCAAAGTCTTTCTGTAGCTCAGTAATAGTTGCTTTTAACCTTTTCTGACCCTGAACCTACCTTTTAATCTCAGCCTGCAACTTGAGTTCTGGTTTTAGTTTTTAAAAACTGTATATATCACCTTTCTTCTTTCCTCTCAGGCAAAATTCCCATACTGTGTGCCACAAGAGCAATGGGAGTGTGCTGTGAGAAGCAGACAATTAAAGGCTGTACAAGTCAGTGCTCTGGACTTGCTGTCTTCCTACTGGGGAGGTCACATCCAGAACACTAACTTGTGTAGAAACCGGGGGGGGGGGGGGTTTAGGGGGTGCCATGCTTATTTTGTTCACTCTTAAGAACAAATCACAATAGTCAAGTGATGTTGTTGGAGGCCAACTCACATCCGCCGCAGCCAGTATGGCCAATGGTAAGGGATGATGGGAGTGTTGGGCCATGTATATGCCATGGAAGCTCAGTCAAGAGTTAAGCTCACCACAGAAAGCAGTTCTTTAGCAGACTTGTCTTTACCGGTCCAACGCCAACACACACACACACACAATTTACAGATGTTACAAGTAGTCTTCTCTCTATATCTCTGAGCCCAGAGAGGGGTCTTTGCTTCAAAGTCCTTGCTGTGTTAAAGTCCACAGCCAAGTCCTTAGTCCAGTTGCTTTCAAAGTTCTACAGTCTTTCAAAAACTGTTAATAGTAATAATAATAATAAATGTATTTATACCCCACCCTCCCCGGCCAGAGCCGGGCTCAGGGCAGCTAAAATTACAGTAAAAACATTGTAAAATTACAATGAAAACATAATGGGGGGGGGGATTTAAAATACAGATTAAAATACAATTTAAAATGTAGCCTCATTTTAAAAGTAGCCCATAGATCAAAACCATACGGGGAGGGAAACATAATGGTCAGACTGAATCCACACCAAAGGCCAGGCGGAACAGCTCTGTCTTGCAGGCCCTGCGGAAAGACGTCAAGTCCCACAGAGCCCTAGTCTCTTGTGACAGAGCTTTCCACCAAGTTGGGGCCAGTACTGAAAAGGCCCTGGCCCTAGTTGAGACCAGTTCCAATTTTTCTTCTTCAAACTGCTTCACACTGTCTCAGGCAAATTCTCCTACTATCCCTACTGTCCCACAAAACAAATGCTGTAAACTGGACCCCTGGGCCTAGCCTAATATGCTTCCTTTTTTTCGGCTACTGAGCTTTGGTAAGTGAACTTGAATTGTGCGTCTTGAGACAGATAGCCCAAAGGAATAACCAGGAACTTCCTTTTGCGGTTGCTCACACTGTCACTGATTTGGGACTAGGATCCCACTGTTTCCAATGCAGGCAGCATCTTGTCAGAATAATTTCCCATTTTCCAATGTCGTCTCCAGAGGGGAATATTATTCAGCTTTCTCCTCCCCCTTTCCTTCCTTCCCCTTTGACTGATGTTGCGAAGGTCTGAAACAGCAGGGGCACTATCTGTAGAGCTGGAACACCACTCAGAGGAAATGCAGCAATTGCAGATTCATTATTTAATGCTCAGATCTCTTCCATCTAGGCACTCGCTAGAATCCAATTTGTAATTGATGAGCTGGAAAGCCCCACCTTTCTCTGACTGCATCACCGGGTGTTGGGTAGGGGTGGGGGTGGGGAAAGAGATCTTATAAAAGGGGGTCCCAGCGTCTCAAGCATGCCCAGAGTAGCAGGAGACAACAGCAGGAGGGAGCCAGCAGAACTTCTTCCTTTCAAAAAGCTTCTGAATCTTCTCCCTGCGCAGATTACACCTCCGTGTCCACCACTCATAGACCCATCACAACACCCTTGACATTCCAGTCCGCTCTGCAGAACATCTTGGATTTGCTCCTCGGCTTTGCCCAGGCTTTCCTTCGGCATGAACTGTGTGGCAAACTTCTTCACCTATGAAACCACCAAATCGGTGGTGGTAAAAAGTTGGACCATCGGCGTGATCAACCGGGCCGTCCAGCTGCTGATCATTTCCTACTTCATTGGGTGAGGGATGGCATGTGAATGGGGGAAATATATTCTCACTTGGGGGGGGGGAGGGTGGCTGTAGGAGAAACAAGGTAAGGGCTTACACCCCACAAATCATCATCACTCAAGAGGTGACAACTTTTTACACAAAGGTGTTGGTAGAGGACAGTAGAACAAGGAAGGTGTTGGGGAAGTAACTGAGAACAGCTTATTTTTGATGGGTGTGAGAAGCCAGGTAGATAAGGCTGCTAAGTCAGGGCTTTTTTTCAGCTGAAACTCACCAAAACGCAGTTCCAGCACCTCTCAGGTGGGTACCATTGCCACTGTAAGAGAGAACACGGAAGGTGTTCATGGTGAGTTCTGGTATTTCTTTTTCTAGAAAAATAGCACTGTGCCAAGTGAATGGTTCTAAATGTAACTTGTTCCTGTAAGGGAGACTTGAAATACATAGAGATTTTCACTTGGATTCTCCAAACTTGCAAAGATCTCTAAGGAAATAATAACTCACATAGGCATGCCTGTCAGCTCTGGAAAAGGAACATGCAGTTGCAGGTGGCAGGAAAGCTTATGGTCCCACAAGGCTGCAGACAGTGTTGTCTCTGGCTTGTGGGTAGCGGATAGAAAATGATTACCATCTCTCACAAGTCTGGATTGAGGAGCTGTTTGGAGAGCCAGGAGACTTGGATTCAGGGCCACAGCAAATTTTATTTGTTAAAACCCTGTTTCATCATCCCAAAGGGATGTTGTACAAATTCAGGGGCTTCTGCCCTTAGATAGCCCCAAGGAAATCATAGAGAAAAAGGAGCTGCTGTTGCTGCTGCTTTTTAACTAAAGAAGTGCTTCACAATTATTTGCCTATTGTGCCATGTGTTTACCTGAGACCAAGTAGCCGAATTCATGTTGTCCCTTTAGAAACTTTGTTTGGACGTGTGATTATGTAGGCAAGCTTGTCCACACATACTGTATAGTCATTTCTTCCATCAAAAGAAGGATTCTGATAACTCTTTGCACCATGTTGTGCCATTGCAAACTTGCCACCCGAGCCAGAGCATCCAGCCCCACAGAGAGGCTGACTTTACCACATGCCATGATAAAATTTGCTTTACCAGATGGCAAGAGGCTCCTGGTAGTTGTTTTAATTCATTCTACTCGTGGCTTTTATGGGTTGGGTGTTCATTTGAATGTGAGCAAAGAAGAGGGACACATGCACGTTTGAACAGACAGAGATGGGGGAGCTGCGTGTCGTTCCTGGAAAAGTAAATCTATCTGTGTGCTGAATGTGGGAGATCTGTATGAATAACTGAAGCAGGGACGTGATTCATAGGTTAGTGGCAGACAGCACATGATTTGACTGCAGAAAGCCCCCTGCTCCATCTCTCCACATCTTCAGGGGAAAGGATTAGGGAGCAGGTGATGTGAAAGAGCTCAGCTTGAGACGCTGGAGAGCCACTGTCAGTCAGAGTGGGCAATGCTGGGCTTGATAGCCAAAAGGTCTGGCCTGGTAGAAGCAGCTTCCCACAGTTCTCAGGGGAGCTGGGACGGTTTGGGAAGGAGGCGATTAACAGTTCACTTAACTGCTTTGGGACGGGTTCTGTGTTCTGTTTTTCCTGAGACTGTTTATACCGGAGTAGTCTCACTGACATCTTAAAGTTGTTTCTGGGAGAAAAATATATATTGGGGGGTGGGGTAAAGGAGGGGAAACCTTTTGGGGGATGACTGCATGGGATGGTAACTCTATAAGAAGGTACATTAGTGGATTGTGAGCAGGCTGACCAACTTTGAACTACTTCAGCAGGAAGGGTGTGGGGGTGTGGGGGTGTGTGGGGGGTGTGTGTGTGTGAGAGAGAGAGAGAGAGATTGTGCACATGGAGATCATAGCTGCAGGAGACAACTACTATATAGGGGTAGAGGTTATGAGTAGTTGGAAATTGTGGAAGCCAGCAGCTACCTAGGGAACAGTGACTGTGAAGGCCATCTGGTGGCAACAAAAAGACGTAATATGGAAACAGCTTTTGCTGCACACAGAGAGATGTAGAGGGGGGGGTGGGGGGAATCACTGCTGGGTATCCTAGTGCCCTGGGCTTACTATTATTGATTACAGTTAAATAGGTCCATGATATGGTTTTGCCTTACATGCGAAAGAATGTTAATGTCTCCTAATGGCCCGTGAAGGTCTCTTTATGGGAGATAATTGTTAGGAGATGGTTTCTTCTAGTTAACAGAGAGCTTTCTGGAATGAGCAGGACGGGAAAGCCAGCGGAATGAGGGGAAGACGATAAAGCCTCAGTTTCCCCAGGCAAGGGGTGGGGGCTGTTGTGAGATGTGTGCCTGTGTATGCTGTAACAGAATAAGCACTTTAGAAACTGATATTGTTGTGAAAAGGCAGCACCTATACTTTGGAGCTTCCCGCCAATTCACATCAGGCAGGCACCTTCACTGTATTTTTTCTGTAAGCAAGATCCAAACAGGTAGATGTCAATATGCTTTAATTTCTTTTTAGCTTAGCCCCGATTCTAATTGTTTTTTAAAAAATGTTTTTAACTACTTGTTCTTAACTATTTTTTACAGAGAATGAACATATCTTGTAAACCCCTTAGTTTCGTTACAAACAAGCAGTACATTTTTTTAAAAAATTTTTTTTGTAAAATAAATATTTGCAGGTAAGAGGGGCAGGATTCAGCTAAAAACAAAAACAAAACACCGCTGCTGTGAGTCAAGCAGTGGAACGGAGGGCCTTGAATTTGGAGCTTTGGGGTTCAAGACTTCTAGTCTGGCCCCACATAGGTCCCTGACTGCAGACCTCAGTCCCTTATCTGTTAAATGGAATGATGGGTTGCTTGTGAGGATAAACTCTACAAAGTCTGCAAAGCATATTAGTGTTGTCTAATTTCCAGGAAGTCCCATGGAGATAAGTGGGACTATCCCTATATAAACAGTGTTGGGAAGAGGCTATAAAAGTACAATATGAAATAATAATTACGAGCTCTATTCTGGGTTGTGAAAGGGGTGGTTAGAGAGGGCATCTATATTAGCAAGTGTCCTGGTTATATGAAGAGGTGGTAGTAGTATATGGGAGTTGCAACAGTGGACACTTCCAGATGAGCATTGAACCTGAATTGTTTGTAGGAAGATTAGGTGATGTCTGTTCATTGGGTATTCACTTTGATTTGTTTATCAGGACCTTAAGACGACCATTGCATCAAGCATACCATCCAGTGCATTTTCCCGGTCACTTTCCTTATCTCAAAAAGTGGGAGTGGATTTGTCATGCAGGACACCAAATCCACTTTAATTGCACAACCTGAATTTGCTGGTGTATGATTGAATCCCACCTGAAAATAGATAGCCTGCAGGCGCTCAGTGCCAGAAGATTGGTGGGAGTTCATTTGCTTGATGAGGCACAGACTTGTTTCCTGGGCATCCTTCCAGAGGAATATGAACGGAGGGGCTGATGGCAGGAAATAGGTGGAGGCCAAGCCCCCCCCCCCCCCCCGCCATCTTTGCTTGAGTGCTTGGACAGAATTGTTCCCCACCCCAAGCCTGATGTTGTTAACCAGAGTTCCATTAGCATGGATAGCCGCTTGGGCCTTGCCCATTACTTTCTCTCTCCCCTATGCATACTCCCCTCTTCCGGGGGAAACACAATTTCTTATCCGCTACTGTATTGCTGGGGGAAACTCGGCTGTAAATCCTGTCTTCCCTCTCCACTCCCAGGGGTCTAACAGACTAAAGAACATTGTTCTTCTTGAGACAATTATTTAGCAGTGCAATAAATACACAGGCTCTAATCTAGCATTCGTTCCCTATGATTAAGGCTGCAGTCCTAAGCACACTTACTAGGGAGTGAAAACCGTCAAAACATACTAGTTACAGGTAGGGAGCCGTGTTGGTCTGCCGTAGTCAAAACAAAATAAAAAATTCCTTCCAGTAGCACCTTAGAGACCAAGTAAGTTTGTTATTGGTATGAGCTTTCGTGTGCATGCACACATCTTCAGATACCTGAAGAATCTGAAGTATCTGAAGAAGTGTGCATGCACACGAAAGCTCATACCAATAACAAAGTTGGTCTTTAAGGTGCTACTGGAATGAATTTTTAAATTTTGTTTTGTCAAAGCATAGTGCAACTTACCGTATTTTTCTGTGTATAACGCGCTCCCGTGTATAAGACGTCCCCTATTTTGGGGGACCCAAAATTAAGAAAATAGGCGGAGATTGCCCAGAGTTGTGGAGCTCTTTTGAGGGGGGGGGGTTGCCCAGGGCCGTTCAGCTTTTGTGGGGAGATTGCCGAAATTCCCTTGCCCACCTGAGCAAAGCTTCCTATTGCAGACGACGCAAAAGCCACCAAACATCTGACCGCAAGCCGCAAGCAGCTGCCTATCGCCTGCCCAACTGAATTGTCGCTGCAGCAGCCAATTTTAAAAAGCCCTTGCCACAGCCAACAATCACGCACAATATCACCGAAGACAATCTCCAGCTCCCGGCGGCAACCAATCCCCGATCACCCCTCTGCACTACCCATGTATAAGACGAGCCCAATTTTTCAACATTACTTTAACATAATAAATAATAATAATAATAATAATAATAATAATAATAATTTATTTATACCCCTCCCTCCCTGGCCAGAACAGGGCTCAGGGCGGCTAACACCAATAAAACTACAATAAAACATTAAAGAAAAAACAGTTAATTAAAATACGGGTTAAAATACAATTTAAAATGCAGCTTCATTTTAGTAGTAGCCCATAAATCAAAACCATAAGGGGA
Organism: Podarcis tiliguerta; assembly: GCF_965153285.1. Taxonomy (NCBI): domain Eukaryota; kingdom Metazoa; phylum Chordata; class Lepidosauria; order Squamata; family Lacertidae; genus Podarcis; species Podarcis tiliguerta. The sequence goes on from NC_139534.1 coordinate 54,904,558, forward strand.
GGGAAACATAAGGGTCAGACTGAGTCCAAACCAAAGGCCAGGTAGAACAGCTCCATCTTGCAGGCCCTGCTGAAAGATGTCAAATCCTGCAGGGACCTGGTCTCTTGTGACAGAGCATTCCACCAAGTTGGGGCCAGTACTGAAAAGGCCCTGGCCCTAGTTGAAACCTTGTGGCTCAGGACCTCCAAAGTGTTGTTATGCGTGGACCTTAAGGTCCTCCGCGGGGCATACCAAGAGAGGTGGCCCCGTGGGTATGAGGGTCCTAGGCCACATAGGGCTTTAAAGGTCAAAATCAGCATCTTAAACCTGACCCTGTACTCCACTGGGAGCCAGTGTAACTGGTAAAGCACTGGATGAATGTGATCCCATGGCAAGGACCCCGTAGGGAGCCTCACTGTGGCATTCTGCACCCACTGGAGTTTCTGGGTCAGCTTCAAGGGCAGCCCTGCGTAGAGCAAGTTACAATAATCAAGCCTGGAGGTGACCGTCACATGGATAACTGTGGCCAGATCAGGGCGAGAAAGGTAAGGGACCAACGGCTTGATACGGCGGAGATGGGAAAATGCCAGCTTTGCTGTGGCTGAAACCTGCGCCTCGATGGAAAGGGAGGCGTCGAAGGTTACACCCAAGCTCTTGATAGAAGGTGCTGGCACTAATTGAGCTTCCGCAAAAGATGGGAGTTGCCCCACCCAACCCCATGTCGTCCCGACCCAGCCAGAGGACCTCTGTCTTCAAAGGATTTAACTTCAACGCAGCCATCCGTAAAAAATCCTCATCTTATACACGGGAAAGTACGGTACTTCTGCGTAAATATGCATAAGATTGGGCCATCCATCTTATTGAATGCAATCTGACCTCAGTACAAGTTGTTCTTATAGTAGTTTCAATGGGCCTCATGCTACAATGCTATGGAGACCTCCTTGGGAGTAAGCCCCCTTGAACTTAGTATGATTTACTTCCAATAAACACACATAGGAATGGGCTGTTAGTCACCACACACTGTAGCTAGATCAGGACTACAGTGTTTTACCCATCTGATGTGTGGGGTCCTCAAGGTAGTCCATATTTCACATACTTAAACTGCAGTATGTTGTCACTGGTAAAAATTCCCCGCACCTGCGCGCGCACACAGTGCAATTGTGGGACTTGTTAGATAGCACATGAAATCTCTCAACCGGCAAGTGAAATAACCATCCTGTTTCATTTCTGTGTGATGCTATGAGCATGGGTGATTTGCAGTGGTGTTTCCCAGAGAGTTGAGGGTAGTCTGAAAGATAAGTTGCTGCTTGCGATGAGATTCTCATCACACTTTCACAGCTAGAAATGGGTTTGGGAGGGTTTTGTATTGTACTGCAAAGTTCCTTGTTCTTGACACTTTGATATGCCTGATCTACTTCCTGGCACCACCTTCTTTGAGGCTTCTCACTACACTTGTAGCTGGCCTGGCCTTTTAAACGGGTGTTCAGCTTATCCACATTGTTCTGCCTTCTGAGCCGGAACGCTCAAGAGCATTGCTTCCTTACTGGAAGAAGAACGCATCAGCAACACAAACTCAAAAGTGATGCTGCCTTTGGCTAATCTTTGCCTAATTAATGTACAGAACAGATACACCCTTGGCCACAAGAATAAAGTGCAGTGTGGTAGCAGTCTCACTTAGCGCTGTCTCAGAATTCTGTTGCATCCCATGCAAAATAAAAGGTTAACCATATCACTAGCCTACTTGGGATGTTTAGCAATAGGTAATTGCTGTCTTGCTATCCAAAAATGATAAATAGAATGTATGTTTATTTATTTGTTTGTTTGTTTGTTGCATTTAAATCTCAGCTTTCCTCCAAGGAACTTAAGAGTGGTATACATGGTTCTCTACCTTCACATTTTCTCCTCACAACAATCCTGTGGGGTAGGTTAGGCCGAAAGATAACAACTGGCCCGAGGTCACTCAGTGAACTTCCTGACTGTGTAGGGATTTGAACCCTGGTCTTCCAGGTCCTATTCCAACACTCTAACCAGTTGGTTATATATCTTACCTCTGTGGAAGGAGTATTGCACATCTGGTTATGTGTAGTTCTTCATCAGCCCCCAGGATCAGCAGCGCAGTGGAAGGGGAACTCAGGGGAGCACAGTTCCATGATATTTATTCTGAGTATTGTGAGGGCTATCAGGTGCCAGAGTAATTGACAGACTTTCCTTATTTTGGCAAGTGACTGAGATGACAGTGAGGTTTTCCAGTTTGCTTGTGGCAGAATAACAGAAGTCAGAGAATGAGGGAAATCAGCAAAGAACAGATACTCCTTTCCTTTTCTCTGAAGGATGCCAACTTCATGCTAGTGGTTTGAACTTCTTTGCAATAATGTTTGCATTTCTTTTCTTTCACCCCTGGTTAAAGCATATCTCTTCTGCCAGGCATCTGACAGCTGGTTGATGACCTATTCAGGGTGTTTTTCCCCAGCTGGAACCAGTGATTATTTTTCGGGGGGGACACATACCCCTAAACATGTTGTGAATCTAATTTTGACCTCTTTGAGGGGCAGTATTTCAATATGAGTAGGAAAATGAGAGTATCCACAAACATTTTTAAAGAAAAAAAGCAGTGGCTGGAACTCACCAGAACTCAGTTCCGGCACCTGTCAGGTGAGAACAAGGGAGGAGTTCATTGTGAGTTCCAGCACCTCTTTTTCTAGAAAAATAGGACTGGGCCTATTGGATTAAATGTTCTTCTGCTGAGTTTCTGTTTGCCTACATTTTTGGGCTCCACTTGAGGGTTTGGTTGTGAACCTCCTGCAGGTATTGCTGTGTGAGCCATCACGACGAGCTCCCGCACTTCAGCCTTTAGCTGCCTGTGATGCCTTATTAGATTCTGCACAGATCGAAAGGATACATGATACTCCTGTACAAACCACAATTAGTTGCAGGGTCTATGCAGGCTCTCAAGTTAACACATGTAGATTGGGGATGCTGCATGTCACAGCAATCCTTTACTCACTTAGCATGGAAGGCCTTTAAAAGAGGATTCGACATATTCATGGAGGATAAGGCTGTCCGTGCGTAGCAGCCGTGTTGTTGGCTGTGCACTTCCTCCACCATCGGAGACAGCATTCCTCTGAATACCAAGTGGGGAGAGTGCTGTTTTCATTCCGGTCCTGCTTTTGGGGGCTTTCCATGGGCATCTGGTTGGTCACTGAGAAAACAGGATGCAGGACAAGATGTACCTTTGACCTGACCCAGAGGGGTGTCTCTTCTTACCGTCTTATGTTCTTACATAGTAAATGTGGATTGAAAAGGCTCTTGTGTCACACGATGCAGGTACTGCTAACCCCCCCTTCACAGGGTTTCATTTGGCTCACAGCCTAGCGAAGCATTTGTAGTCTGTGTAATGGACATGCTGCTCAAAGTTGGCACATGGAGTCTAAGAATTGGCATGACATTGATCGTACCATGAAATATGTTTGTGGTCATGGATTCCATTAGCTTCTGAGGAACCTTCAGGAACTTCCATTTTACTAAGAGGCAGTTTTGTAACTCGTGATTGTGGGGAAAACTCCATGCTTATATTCTAAATTAGGGCAAGAAAAAAGAAAAGGGGGGCTGGGTAAGTATTTGGGGAGGGGGACTTCTCAGATCCAGCTACTGAACTTTTCCCCATGCAAACAGATCAATCCCATCCCAAGGAAAGGGGATCAAATCATTCCCCCCCCCATGCTAAATATTTAAATCAGAAGCCCCCCCAAATGGAGAGTTTAAGTAGGTAGACACTTGAAAGCACTATGCTCTTGTTAGCCCTTATCCCACACCTTGTTGGTGTCTGTCTGTCTCAGGAGACAATGGAGGAGTGCGCCTTTGGGGGTGAAGTCAAACTGCTGGAAGGTTGCAATGCCTGCTGTGGCTGTGGAGAATGATGTGGGAGAGACATGTTTTGTTGCAGCTGAGGCAGATGAAGGCATCTGGTTGGTTGTGCTGCTGCAGATGCACCATGGCATAAATCAGGAGACCACCACCTCCAAACAGAGAGTTTAGGTATGCACGCACTTGAAAGCACTATCCTCATGTTGGCCGTCATCCTACAGCAGTAGGAGGATATCCCATCACCACCTAATGGAGACAGGATGCATTGCCATAGAAGGGATAGCCATTGGCTACATTCACAGGATGAGTATGGTATGGTTCAGATGCCAGGGTGAGGGAAATTACATGGCCTTCCCTAAAATGAAAGGTTCATAAAATGGCAAGATTATTATTGCAGGGTGATGGTATATACCGAGCTTTTACCAGTCTGCCCCCCAAATGTTTTGGACTAAAACTCCCATGAGCTCTAGCAAGCATAGGCTGATGGGAGTTGTAGCCCAGAACTTTTGATGGGGGCCATGCTGGTATAACCCATCTAGTGTCTGACTCTCTCTTGCCTGCTGCCACACTGGAGTGATGTGCTGGGGTTGTTCTTAGCCTCCCTAGTTTGGAACTACCAAGTAGTCAATATAAAACAGTGTTGACACAGCAGAGAAGTTGTTGTCACCATTTCTGAGCCTCATGCTGGCAAAGTCCATTCCACACAATACTTGCAAATATCAGCATCCTTGCTGGAGGGACAGGGCATTTTTCCCAGTGACAAAACTGGGATGGTCTGAGTGCTGGGGAAATGTGTAGCATCCCTTCAATAAAAGCTCTTCCTCAAGAGGAGGGGACTGGATCCTGTGCATATGTTGCCTAAAACAGCAAAACTCCAGTTTTTGGCAAAGGCAGTAGGAAAGGAGTGATGTAAGATAAGATAAACCCTTCTACTTCTTCTGAGTTGATCAAACAGAGGGAAATAAATGGACCATTTAACTGCTTCATTTCAAATGACCGTGTGCTTAATGTTGTTAGCATTTTACCAAGTTCTAAGTGGGTATGGAAGGGGGGAGATATCTAATTTAATTTGATCCATTAGTGGCTTCCAACCTTGAATGTTGGCATCTGATACTTCATGAGGGTTGGTTTTTATTTTTTTTATTTTTTTGTTCTCCTTTGTGATGTTCAAAGGCTGTCATTCTGGTATGGATGGGATGGCATCAGCTGTGCCTGGCTCACATGGTCTTCTTGAGCAAGGGAAGGGATGAACAAGGAAGTGATGTCTCATAGCGGAGGCCATTTTTTAATCTCTAGGCAACCAAAGAGGGATCCAGCAGGGAGACTGAATCCCTCAGACTGGAAATTAGCTGCAAACATTTAGCCGGGAAGATAATTGGCAGTTGGAACAGTTTGCCAATGGATGGTGCTTGATTCAGCGCTAGATGTCTGATATCCCATAAAAGGTACAGACACTATCTAAGAATTACTGGAGGGATAATATATGCACCCTGCTGTATGACGGAAATCAGACTGATGACAGACAGGCCCTTTACAATCTGTGATTCACTGAAACCCAAATTAGACAAATTGCATTACAGATTGCATTCCTAAGCACATGCTCTTATTGGGGAGCAGGCTTAATTGAAATCAGTGGGGTGTGCTGCTGAGCAAATGTGTTCAGGTGACATTTTTCCATTTGGCCAGTGCTGATATGCTGCCTGGCCTCGTTCTTGGTAAAGTCACCGTTGTCAGAGCCATCAGCTGCATACATGGATAGCGTTTCTATCTATCGCTGTGATAAATAAATATAAATCTGAGCGCTAGAGGGCAGCACCCAACAAAAAATGAGATGCGAAGTAAAAATTGCCTTACAATTTGGTTTGGACAAAAACATTCTTTTAAACGCCCTCCTACAGGGCTTATCGTCATTTATTGCTTAGCAGGGAGGCCTGTTGTGGGAAACATAATTTTTTTTGGAAGCAATAACTGGGAGGGATCTACTATTATGGGGCAGGGGGCTAATGGTATAGATAGGACAACGGCTGAACTGGAAAATAGTATATTTATGGTTCAAACTTCGTTTTAAAAGGACCTGAAAGCCTCACATCATCACTTCCTTTGCTTGCCAGAGCAAGCAGAAGCTGTCAATTACCCTTGCGCTCCAGCAGATCACCTCATCACTCCTTCTCTGAAGAAAGCCCCCAACCCCCCAATTCTCATAACAAGGCAACCAGAAGAGGCTTTTGAAATGCCAAACAAATTCGTAACATCTGTAACTGACTGCAATAGAAATGGATTACGCCCACAGGGAGGGAGCTGGAGACCCCAAAATGAGATAACTGGCTGGCAACAGCTGAGAGAATGTGGAAGATGCAGTGGCGTAGCGTGGGTTGTCAGCACCCGGGGCAAGGCAAGTAATTTGCGCCCCCTAACCCGTGGATTTGCGCCCCTAACCCTAACCCCCATATGTTGCGCCCGGTGCGGCCGGAACCCCCTGCACCCCCCACGCTACGCCACTGGGAAGATGTGACCTCGCTACCACAGGGCTATGCAGAAGCATGAGGAGAAACTACTTGGCCCCAAGATCTAGTAGTCATAGGGAGATATTCCGTTAACAGTGCTAATGCTTAGGACACCAAAACAGGGGTAAGCAGCAGTGTGCTGGACTCCAGCTCCCATTATCTCTGACCATCGGCCATGCTGATGGCAGTTGGAGCCCAACAACAGTGGGAGCCCAGTAAGTTAGCTAACCCTGCAGTAAAAGATCAGGGTGGTTTTTGCTCATGTAAATTAGTCCGCCATTATTTTCTGTGTCTTGTCATTTCATACAAGGCATGCCTAGCCCTAGAGGACTTGCTAACTGGTTTATTCCCCCCTCCCCCCCCCCAATTCCACAGGTGGGTGTTCTTGCACGAGAAAGCCTACCAAATAAGAGACACCTCCATTGAGTCCTCTGTGGTGACCAAGGTGAAAGGCTTTGGCAAGTACAGTAACCAGGTGATGGACACGGCTGACTATGTTACACCTCCACAGGTAAGCCTTCATGAAGTTCTCAGGGAGGGAGTTGGGTTGAAAGGGTATGGAGCTCTCCCGAGGCTGAAAGGTGGGCAGGCTGTTTGGTTTGTTGATGTCTGAATAAATAAATCATTTTTATTTTTGTCGTCATGATTTCAGTTTAATAGTTGCTTGCTATGTAAGGAGTCTCTAAGTTACTTGAGAGCATAAAGTATAATATAAAATCAGAAAAAAGCAATACAAGCTATACAATAACCCATAGCACAGACCCAATAAAGCAGCAGCAAACCCTTCAGCAGCAGAGTTTGGCTTCAGCAATAACTTGGGGCAGGGAGGTAATGTGGCTCCCCTCTCAGGAAAATATTCCCTGTTATAGTTTGTGCATGACTGTGCATCACTTTTTGTAACAAAGATTACTATATACCTGATTACTAGCAAGGGAATGCATATGCTGACTGACTCCATGTAATAACATTGCTTGTGAAGTGATAATAATGTTCTAGAACCATGGTTCCCAAAATGGGGCACACGCCCCACAGGGGGGCAATTTGATTTGGGGGGGGGCAATTCGAGAATGAGTTATTAACAGTGAATGGCCTTTTAGGCTTCCTCCACGTGACTATGAGCTCACTTTTTGAATAAAAAAGGTTGGGAACCACTGTTCTAGAATGACCCATTCAGCATGGCCGGCATGCCCATGAGGCTGGTTGAAGTAGCTGCCTCAGGTGGTGGAAGTTGAAAAGACAGTGCCCCCATGGGTGCCCCCTGCCGTGCCACCAATGGAGAAGTGGCACTGGCACTGGCATCACTTCTCCACCAGTGACTGTCCTTCAGCTTCCCAGGTATGGGCAGCATGGCGACACGTTCCCATTTCATCTCAGGAGGCAAAACAGGACACGCTGCCCCTGCCATTCAGTCATACGAATCACCCCCTGATGTTGCAGCCATCAAGTGATAAATGTGCAGGCATGAACCAGATATACATGGTGCAATTTAATGGTGCAAATGAGCCATTGCACACAAACAGTAAATGGAAAAGGATCAGGGCCTATGGTGTCTGTATTTTAAAAGAACAAACGTGGCTGCACAATTTCAGATGCTCAGTTGTGAGTATTTCTTGCCCTGGGGAATCACACCTGAGTGCAAACCTTGTTTTAAGCACTTCTAAATGCCTTCTTGGAAAATAAGTGTCTTAATGATTTCATGCTTGCTCACTTGCCACGGCAAACGGTGCCATAAAGGAAGATTGTTGGTAGCAATACAGTACAGATGAAGGTATGAAGAGCCTTTCTTGTGGATCTAAGGCAGCAAGTAACTGGCATCAGCAGAACTGTAGATAAAAGTTTATTGGAGTCTTGAGTCAGAATATTCTATGGATATGTGTTCAGATTTCATTGTACCTTCAGCATCAAATCTGAGACAGGTCAGTGAGCACAAGCAATTTGTGTTCTAAATATATATACACTGTACTTCTCAGGACCGCAGATAACCCTTCTATGCTGTCCCCCCCCCAACCCCATTGGAACTGTAACAGAGTTCTAACGTTGCTCTCATGTTCCCCAACTGAGCAGGAAATTCCCAAAACATGCTCAGGCCCATTAGGAATACAAAGAATGCAGAAGAAGAGTTCCATGAATAGAAAACATTGCGGGTAAGAATATGAGCTGTTCCCACTCCCCACCCCCAAAGATGATAGGAACAACTGCTCCGAATTCTGGAGCCACCAACTTCATCCCAGTTGTTTCTGATTTTTGCTGCATGTTGCAGTGAAACTGATGGATGGGGTGGAATCCAAGAGTAAGGCTTAGTGAAGGATATGGCGTCCTGAGGTCTCTGCCAGCATTTGCAAGTGGACTGAACCCAGGCAGCTGAATGTGGATCTCAGTCGGGGAGTTGGGGACAACAGGATAGGATTGTCAATTTGTTTGACTTGGTCACCACAAACTGAGTTTTCATGGGGCGTTCATGTTCATTTATTTGATTTTAAAATCTTTAAACTGCCCTTTGTCCAGACAAATCCTTGGGTGGTGTAGAATAAGAACAATATACTGTTGTGTGCCACCCCAAGATCCAATTGGTGTGAGGTTCCAAGGTTTACCCAAGGTTTGTGCTTCCTTTGGAAAGAGGGACAGCGGAGATTGTGGTGTTGTTATGATATATGGCTTATTTACACATATATACAACCTGAGCCTACGATGGAGGTTTTCACAGCATTAACACTCCAAGAGGGCCTTGTTTATCCCATAGCCACAGCCTTGCATTCACACACAAATCAAACATCACTCTGACTTTCTGGCTTCCCAGCATGCAGCATTTTCCCAGCTTCTAGCTCACACCCTTCAATTCTTCGCTCTCACCTTTGTCTTTCTAACTACCAGCAAGTTTGGTATCTGGCACAGATCCACTTCCTTTGTTCTCTTAATGTCCCCATAACCTAGGCTATCACCTCACCAGGAAGCTAGCCTGACTCTTCTAGGAATTTTAATCCCATCTTATATTACACTTGCTGGACAGGGGACAGAAGAGTTTCAGCATACAGCCTACTCCCCGCCTTCCCACCACCAGCCAACTCATAACAATACAATAGAATCAAAACAGAATTCATCATAATAAAGATACACACACCCATTCTCTGTTACACCCCACCCAAATCCCTGCAAATACCACACACTCTTTTTTTAAAAATTATTTTCCAATTTTTTCCAATAGGATTTTGACATAAATACAATCCAGTATTTTTCAACAAATATATGCAAATACCACAGTCTTAAACTGGCATCAAATAAATTGTAAAGCCCAGCTTTTGGGGGACGGGGGGGGGGATTGCCATGTCAAATGGGTCCTGTGCTGTTTTATGGCCTTAAAAGTATGCACCAGGACCCATCCGTATTTCTTAATGACTTTTTATGGTCTCCTGAATGGGCAGTTTGCCAGCAGGGCTGGAATATGGGACGGTTCTCAGCAGTTGTGTACATGAGAAACAGCACTGGCAATTTAAATAGGCAACAAAAACAGACTGGCAGGATGGGGAGAAAGTCAGACTCTTGTGGTTGGCTGAAGTTAGCTGGAACTGGAACTGGGGTGTTCAGCAGCTGCTACCTACGTGTGGGATGTCTGTTTGCCTCCAGACTGCTTGCCTATTTGAAGTGGGAGGGGGACAAATATTGCAAAGAAAACCAGAACTCAGTTGCTTTTGTACACAGGGAGAACTCATCCCGGCAGCACAGCCCCTGAAGCTCTTTACCACTCAGGGAAGCAGCAAATGTGTAATCTCCTAGCACACACCTTCCTCAATTAGGGGTGGGAATCAACTGTCCCCCCCCCCCTTTTGCTTAGTGGTAGACCCGGGGTCAGCAAACTTTTTCAGCAGGGGGCTGGTCCATTGTCCCTCAGACCTTGTGGGGGGCCAGACTATATTTTTTGGGGGGGAGGGGGAATGAACAAATTCCTATGCCCCACAAATGACCCAGAGATGCATTTTAAATAAAAGCACACATTCTACTCATGTAAAAACACGCTGATTCCTGGACCATATGCAGGCTGGATTTAGAAGGCGATTGGGCCGGATCCAGCCCCCGGGCCTTAGTTTGCCTAGACTGAGCAGTTTGCATTCCTTCATCCTTAAGCATTTTTAGAAAATTATCTGAAGGCATTTCCTGTTCTGCGTGGCAGGTCATGGGTCAGGAATGTTGGGTGGCTGTGAAGGGGCCGCCCATCTCCAGGGGCCTGTGCTCCTGATTCTGAAGCAGCTGCAGCCAACATTTCAACTCCCCGCCCAGTTTCTATTGGGGAATTTGGGGGGGGGGGATTTAAATGGTGGCTCCCAGCCACAGGCAGTGCTTGCCAGCTAGAGCATTGTGTCATGTTACACCCCAGCATCTGTCACCAAGGTAAAGATGAGGAGGGGGGGGTTAAGGTGAAATACACCAGCATGCAAGTTGTTGTATTTGAACATCATTAATGGATTATAGTATGCTTTGCTGTTTGTCTTATGGTTCAGTTTCCCTGCACCCCGCCCCCCACAAAGGGGTAACACATATATTTGATACATTAAATTAATTTTGTGTGTTTTTTTAAAAAAAAGACGGCACCTGAACAGGGTAGAAAATCATCCTGGCTTGCTGCTGTGCCTTTTAACAGCATCTTACTCAGCAGAGATCAGGAAATGAAACCTTTTATGTCCTGGAGATAAGCATAATAATCTGCTAATGTCTTTACAGCTACAGTGGTACCTTGGTTCTCGAACTTAATCTGTTCCAGGAGTCCATTCGACTCCCAAAACTGTTTGAAAACCAAGGCGCAGCTTCCAATTGGCTGCAGAAGCTTCCTGCACTTGAGGGGAAGCCGCACTGGACGTTTGGCTTCCGAAAAATGTTTGCAAATCGGAACACTTACTTATGGGTTTTCAGTGTTCAGGAGCCAATTTGTTCGACAACTAAGCCATTTGAGAGCCAAGGTACCACTGTATTCATAAAGGCATAAAGGACGGAGATGGTGTACACAACATCACTTGTTTAAAATGCAGCTAGGTCATTTTTTGGCTGTGGAAACATCCACTGCGCTCCCACTGGTGTTCCAAACACAGTGTGCACACAGCATTAGCCGCAATCCATATCTTTCCTGCACCCTATCTCCCCCCCCCAAAAAATAGTGTGTTTTGATGTATTTCCTCCCAAATCAACTTTGATCCAATATCGATCCAACAAAGGACAACCTTGCTGCTTTTTAAGCTGGTAACATGTACACAGTTCTTTTCTCATTTTGGATTCGAAGCTGGGTAAAATACATCAAAACTCAAGATTTAGTAAAGAACGGCAGGACTGATACAAGATAAATATGGATTGTGGCTAATGTGTGTATCCTGCTTTTCAAACCAGCAGTGGGAGTGCACTCTAAACGGAGTAAAGGGAATGTGCGGTTCAGCGAAGGCTCAGACATGGAGGGGACACCTCCAAACTCCAGCATCAGCCAGAGCCGAGCAGCTTTTCAGAGAGCTGCAAGGGGGAGGAAGAATCAGCAAAAAATGCTTTCCCCCTTCCTTCAGCAGAAACACCCCAACAGTGGAACTCTGCTCATAGGAGCTCAAGTTCTAAGCCACATGTTTCAATTTTGCTTGCCGAAAACTGCAACAGGGGAGAGGAACTGCCATAAAATGTTTTGGAAACTCCGAGTAACCTTTTTTCATTGGCAGACGTGGGAAAGTTGTGGTGCAGAAGAGAACTTTCCTTCTTAACTTATTGGAAAATTCAGAGTAATTCCAAGCACAGAAACCAGCTCTGTTTTTGTTTTCCTGCCCAGTCCCGAGGCAGATGCTTGAAAAAGGGAAACTCGTTTTCTCCTAAGAGTTGTGGCTTCTTATTTCCAGACTTGACATTCCAGAACATAAGGGCTGCTCTGTGCTGTTTGTTTCAAAGTGGGACCTTGTTTCAGGATCACTTTACATGGAAATTTAGTTACTTCATTTTATGAACCAGAGATTCCAGGTAAGGGAGAGGGGGAGATTTGAACTCGCATCTCCCCAGTTTCATGCCAATACTCTAATACACTCACCACATTGCCTCTCTTACTTTTGTTTGTCCATCTATGTAAGCATTGTGAGGAGCCAGGGTCAATCTCAGTTCCTAGTGCCTATGTGAAAAATGCAGCTGCAAGCATTCAGTTTTTTTAATCGTGTGAACACCTTTAGGTATTTAGGCGCCCCTAGGTGTGGAACATTTTACAAGTGCGCCATACAGATCCTTAGATTATATTGAAATTACACAGCTTTAAAAAAAGTTATTCTTTATTGAAAAATAAAAAGGATTTTTGTACCCAGTATAAAATTACAAATGAAAAGAATAACAATTGTTAAAATACACCTGTGAAAAAAAAGATTGTACTTATCCTAAACTTAACCTCATACTGTGTTTATAAAGATGATTTCTAAATATTGTTAATTTTGCCCTTGGCAAGTCTACATTTGTACTTGTTTGTCTATTCCCAGTAACAAGGGCTGGTGGGCTGGCTGGCTTGGCTCCCACACCTTCTTGCCTGCTTACTCTGAGGCAGCCTTTGCTCCTGGCAACCAGCACCCTCTGGCTGGCCCCAGAGGCCCCATTCGCCTGGGGAGCTTGTGGCCAGGGCTGGTGCAGTAAACGGCTGTGTAAGCCTTTGGGAGGCAGAGATGCAGAAGGGCGTCAGAGGAGGGAGGGAAGAAAAGTGGGACGGAGGCCAGGGATGCTTGCAGCACCCCTGGCCATCATTCAAGGCACCCCAGGGTGCCACGGCACTCTGGTTGAAAACCACTGTTGTCCAGGATGCAGCTTCTCTGCACAAGTTCCCTTTCAAATATTAAATGCAAAAGTGACTCTGCATATGGCTGAGTAGCTGCAGAAGAACAGCCAGAGAAAAGGGAGGGGCTTAATGTTAATAATAACAATAACAATAACAATATTTTATTTATTTATACCCCGCCCATCTGGCTGAGCTTCCCCAGCCACTCCGGGCGGCTTCCAATCAAGTGTTAAAAACAATACAGCATTAAAGCTTAACCCTTTCTGATGAAAAAAATCGTCCCCAGCAACTTTTCCCCCTAATAAGGAAGGGTACCCCCCCCAAACCTTTTCCTCCCCAGTGATGGAAAAGCTTGAGTGAGTGCTCAAGGGAGGGAGAGGGAGGGTTTTTTAAAAAAAGAAAAAGAAAAGTGTTGTTGTTTTAAAAAAAAATATGCACAATTGCATCTCCTTTCCAATTCGTTGCCTCAGGGTCTTATTTTTAAAATTCTAATCCATTGCAAAAATAGTCACAGGTCTGGTATGGTGAATTTTTGCAACCTTATTGAGAGTTGGTTGCAGCTGACTAACATTGGTCGATGTGGACATGCAGGCTCATAAAGAAATGTTTGCTTGTCCCCGTCTCTTAGTCTGTGCTTTGATCCTTGCCTGGGTGTTCTCTGATTCTTTCCCACCCATTGCTTCACTTGGCATACTCTTCTTCAACTTGTCGTTTGGGTTTAATTTTGCATTTTATTTTCTTGGTCTGTGACTGTGGCAACTCATTTGTTCACCATTCTTCTGTCTCTATGCCCTTCCTCGTGACAACGTGAACTTTCCCCTCCTTTCCCACCCTGCTCCCACCTGCTCCTAGGGAACGTCGGTCTTTGTGATCATCACCAAACTCATTGTGACGAAGAACCAGTTCCAAGGCGTCTGCCCTGATGTAAGCAGGTCAGGCAAGAGGGAGGGAGAAGGGAGGTGGCCTGGGGCTGTGGTTTCTCCTGCCATGTCTTCCGTGCTCTAGACAAAAAGGGGCTTAGCCTTTGGTGCTTCCCTCCTTAGCTATTCCTTTGAGAAGACTATCCTGCCAGCAGAGGAAGCTTTGCAGCAGGAGCTGTCAGTGTGGAGGGACAGAGCTGCAGAGCCGCCCTCCTGACGCCACGTAGCTTGCTTGAAGCGGGTGTGCTGGGGCACAGTGGCAGCAACGGGGGCACAGCCAGTCCGGTGTTCTTGCTGGTGGCAGCTCTGACGTTCCGCACTGGCCTGTTCATTTTGGAGTATAAAAAGCTGCCTTCACCGTCTAGCTCAGAACTGCTCACACTAATTGGCTACATTGGTGGCAGAGAAAGGGGCGGGGTGGAGTTCATGGATTTTATTAATGGGCTCCTTCCCTCCAAAAAAGAAATTTAAGGACTGATTGTGAATGAGACAGGGTGAGGATCGGCAGCTAAGATATTCTGAGCATCTCAGCACAGGGGGACAAGGTAACTGGGAACTAATATTGGAAACATTAGAGGTTTCTTCTCTCTGCCCATCTCTTCTCTTTCTTGTTTCATAAATAGCCGGGGTACAAGTGCAAGGGGGACAAAGACTGCAAGAAGCCCGTCCCCACCGCCACAGGAGCAGGTAAGCAACGGACAACAGACAAGGAAGGAACAATGTATAAATGAAAGGCTTGTCTTTACCTTTCATTGTCACTGTGAAATGCATTGGCTTTGGCTCATCGTTGGCAGAATGCTCTATACACCATTGACCTACTTTTTTTCATACCCAATGATCTGAGGGCACATGAATGATGCTGTGACAGACCGGGGGGGGGGGGGAGCCAAGCAGGGGCTGGTTGGTACTTGGATTGCTCTGTACAGAATTTTATTTTTAGAACAATTTCTGGGATGACGGGAAGGATAAATAGTTGGAATGTGTGGAACTTATTTTTCCCACCATACGTTCTTGAGTTGTGTTGAAACAAGACAGGCATCCAGCACAGGAAAAATTGTGGCTTAAAAAGAATAATGTGGCTTTAGAGATGATTTTGATTAAGACTGTCCGCAGGCTCTAGCTGAATCAGCTCCCAAACCAAATCAGGCCACTTCAGACCAAATCAGACCCTATTTGCCCTGGGGTTCAGCCAGGTTGAGGCAGTCATGGATTGCCCCACAGTGGATTGGATGTGCTTGATCAAAAGGCGGGTGGTTGGGTGGCGGCTGAGGAGAGTGTGGAGACTGCAATGGACCCTTATAATGAGCTGGAGAGTTCCATCCAGTTTTGCTACTTGAGGTGAACTACAAATTCTCAAGTAGTCTTTAAATGAAGGCATGGCTTCCTGACATGCTGAGCTTTGCTTTTTTTTACCATGACATTTTCCTGATGGAGTGTTTCCTTCTGCAGGGATCCTGACGGGCCGATGTGTTAATTACAATTCCACTTTCCAGACCTGTCAGATCCAGGGTTGGTGCCCCGCAGAGGTGGACAATGTAAACGTGTAAGTGCTTGGACCATTATTATTTCAAAGAGAAGGAACATTGACCCCACTGTGAACCTTCAATCAGAGCTGGCGCCCTAGTCAACTGACTAGTCAAATAATGCTCAGCAGACCCGCCAACTCTTGCCTGTAGTCAAATATTTCTTGATGTCCTTGCGTAGGTGGTGGCTTAGCTTTTCCATTCATTTTAATCTGACCTGGAAGTACAGGATGGTTCTTCGACAGTTATCCCAGTACTGATCCAGTGCCTTCTTAAGACTTCCAGCTTCAGGTGACTTGAGCATCATAACCAGGCCCCAACTGGTGGGTGCATGAAATGTCTTAGTGCCTCACAGACAAGTATAGGCTTGTTCCTGATTTAAAATGAGGAAATCCCCCATATACGGCAATTAAAAAAATAATAATCTTGCACGGAAACCTGAAACCTCAACATGAACTATATTGCCACTATCAGAGATCATTGAATCATAGACTTGTAGATTTGGAAGGAGTCCCAAGGGTCATCTAGTCCACCCCCTGCAATGCGGGGAAACTCAGCTCAAGCATCCGTGACAGCTGGCCACCCAATCTCTGCTTAAAAACCTCCAAGGAAGGAGTTATTTCATCTTATTTCACCTGATTATTTCATTTGATTAAAAGGTGGTGATGTGGTCATATCCTTCACCACATCTGAGTCAGCAATCTTCTTCAAGAGGTCAAGATATGCCCCACCGAAAGCACAGAGGGAAATGGCTAGCAGGGCTTGGGAGGAATAGCCAGGAGACATTTGCCACTTGAGGCAGTCCCCTCACTTTGCCTAATGGCTGGGCCAGCCCTGCAGTACTCCGCCCTGTTCCAAATGATCAATTTCCTTTACTTTTCTCCCTGCAGACCTGTCATGCTAGAAGCAGAAAACTTCACCCTCTTCATTAAGAACAGCATCCGTTTCCCCCTGTTCAATTTTGAAAAGTGAGTAAATGGGCTCCGGCCTATAAACCTGAGTGGGGATGGCATTCAGGAATGTGGCTCCCGATACACTTGGTCTGAAAGCTGCCCTCTGGAAATTTCCCTTGGCCAGAGGTTTTCCTCATCCCGCTGGAATTGTGTTCTCTGGCAGTTGCAGGAGGGCTCCATGCAAAGAGTGGGAAGTGGTGGCACAGACTGACAGTGGCTGGGCTGCAACAGGCCTCCTGGGCCATCAAACCAGTCTGCAGCATAGGGCAGAGACAGGGGACCATGTGGCTCTCCCCCCACCAATACTCCTGGACTCTAGTTCCCATCAGTCCCAGCCAGCATGCCAGTCATGCCATCAGAAATGATGGGAACTGTATCCCAACAACACCAGTTCCCTATCTCCAGCATAGGCATAGCCACTCGATGGCATTTGAGTATGTCGTCTCTGTCAAGCACACTCTGATGCAGCTTGTCTACACTAGCCTTCCCAAATCTGGTGGCCACCAGGTGATGGGAATTGTAGTCTGGAACACCTGGAGGGCATGGCTAATGTGCAGTGCAGTGGGTGCAGGTTGCATGTCAGCAAAGCAGGCTCTTCCACACCAATATTATTCTTTCCTCCCTAGAGATTCATGTTTGGGGTTTTTGGGTTTTTTGCGAACAGTAAGAATGTGAATTGTGCCAGCAAGCATCTGTGTGGAGAGAGAGAGAGAGAGAGAGAGAGAGAGAGAGAGAGAGACCTATAATGACCTCTCTCCCTCATAATGTTTCCAAGAAAGTTATTTTTATTTATTTTATTTCATAAAATTTATATATTTAGCATTTATTGATTGTAAGGTGAAACCTCAAAGCAATCCATATTGACTCTGCATTCCCGTTGGCCACTGGGGAGAGTCAGGGCTTGCTGTTTCATTGTCAAGCAAGTTGTGCCGCAGAAGTAGACTGGGAAGGTTCAGCGAGCAGCTCACACATCCCCTAGCAAACCTTGCAGTTCTTCTGGCCGGTCTCTTTCACCCTGTGATGGCTGTGGCTCTAGTGTCGCCTCCAATTACTTCTAGGTGAAGGGAGCAGTAGGGCAGGCTCCTCAGACCGAGTTGCATTGCGCCACCAAGCCCTGACTTTTCTTGCCTCTGACTTTCCTCACTCTCTTCATTTGGGGCTCAGCAGTTCTCATCTTAGTCTGACTTGTTTTGCCTCCTTCCCAGGGGAAACCTCCTACCCAACCTCACAGCTGAAGATATCAAGAGATGCCGCTTCAACCCGGTGGAGCAACCATTCTGCCCCATCCTGCGCCTTGGGGATATAGTGAAATTTGCTGGGCAAGACTTTGCCCAATTGGCTGACACAGTGAGTATTACTGCTGCCAATATGAAGCAGTGGAATGGGTGCGCTGTGGCTGCTGTGGGGTAGTGGCCAGGATTGCAGTTTTGAGCTTTGGAAGCCTAGTTTCTGACCTGAACCTCCCCCTCAGCTGTGATGCTTTCTCAGTGGTCTTGGGAACTCACTAATACACAGTCTGTCCTACCTTGCAAGGCTGCTGGAATTCTAAAGTACAGCTCTGATCTCCTTAGAGATCAGAGCAGGGATATAAATGTACATCAGAACCATTGAAATAAATGGTGCAATAGTGGTACCAGGATGAAAGCATTTGCAAACAGAGATTGCAGGGGCCACAGGCATGGGGTTAGGGTAGATAACTTTATGGTGATGTTCATAAGATTACACCCCTGTACTTTGGAAATGCTACTCCTCAGCCCCTCTAAATAGAGCTCTGAAATCCTGGAGAGCTGCTGCCACTCAGTGCAGACAATATTGAACTTGATGGACCACTTTCTGGAAGCTTGGGTGCAACTCAGCTTACAGAAAGAGGGAGTTTGAACAGATAGTGTAGGAATGTGGAGGTTGCTTACTCTAGCTCTGTACCTTTGATCTCTACGCTGACTTTTCTATCTTTTGGTATTAAGACTGATATCCTTAAGCTGCATCCTCTCTAACTTTCGCCTCCCTCTCCCTCTCCTCTTTTGGACCTTGAGATGAGAGGTCAACAAAAGAAGCAAGCATATTATTTCTCCAGCCTAGTTAGCTTAAAACTGGAACTTCTACCCTACCCAAGTTATGTGCTTCCCATAATAAAATCATCTGCTACTTTTCCTCAGCAAGGGTCTGTGTGTGACCATAACAGGCAAACCCGCACACTTACAGTTACAAGCTGTCTCAGTTCCATTACTGATGGTCTCTGTCTGTGTGTAAAGCAGATTCCTATCATTCTAATGGATCCAGATTAGCTACCATTTATTCACAATCCATCAGTAGTCAGGATTAGAACCCCTCACACCATGTGTAAGCATGAATTAAAAAGATGGTTGTGGGGAAAACCCATCCTTGTACTATACAGTGGTACCTTGGTTTTCAAACGTAATACGTTCCGGAACGCTATTCGAATTCTGAAACATTTGAAAACCAAAAACTCAATACAGAAAACACAATATGGAAAACTCAGTACAGAAGCCGCGTGGCATGTTCAACTTCCAAGGTGCATTCAAAAACCGAAATGTTTGTCAACAAAGACGTTCAGAAACCGATGTACCACTGTATTTTAGTGACCCTAAATTGCACAATAAAATAATTAAAGACCACAAAGCATAATTTAATTAGTATGATGTGATCTTGGGCCACATGCCTTTAGAACTGGCTCTGTGTCTGTGAACTTCCTTGTCCCTGCTTAGTGGCCACAAACTCCCTGCTCAGCTTGTAGGGAGATTTTGCCTGAGGGTGTGTTTTTCCGCACAGGGTGGGATAATAGGGATCAAGATCGGATGGGTGTGTGACCTGGACCATTCTTGGGATCGCTGCGTCCCCAGCTATTCATTCAACCGGCTTGATGGTGTCTCTGAAAAGAACAAAGTCTCTAATGGATACAATTTCAGGTAAGTGCGGAGCTTTTCAGTCCTCAATCAAAACCAATACTCGGAATCCCTTCCCCTGTTGCAATGACTTTGTAATTTAAGATTCCTCCCCACATTCTCACCCTTGCTGTGGCTTATGAACATGCTGTCCTGTGCACTTTCGCGCCCACCCACACATCTTCCACCTGCTTTTCCCCCTGTGCAGATACACCAGAGGCAGCCCTCATTATATATGACTTTTCAGCTGCAGAACTCGTCTCGCACATAAGACACATCTGCTCTGTACATAAATGCAAGTGTCCTTACTCTGCCAGCCACACACAGAGAACAAAGGGGAAGAATGGCAGTTCAGTAGCAGAGGGCACAATTTGCATGCAGAAGGTGCCTGGTTCAACCCTTGCTATTTCTAGGTGAATTATCAGATAGGTGAAAGAAAGAAAAATCTATTTGAGAATTTGAAGCGCTTCTGTCAGTCAGAATAGACTAACAGTCATCAATATTTTGAGACCTGGGACCCACCTTTAACTCAGACTTGCATTTGCCACCCATTTCGTATCCTTTTTACCACATATTCTGTATGATAGTTGTGCCACTGTTGCAGCCCATCTTAGATCAGGCTGTGAGATAGCAGTGTTTCCTGACACACCCACAGCAGACCAATGGAGTAGAAGGTATTGAGCTAGCGAATTATTGGTCTAGCTCATTTTGAAACAGCTTCCTGTATATTTTGGGGTCCCAGCACCTTTAATTGTTTCATTTATTTCTCATGGTGTGATAGGAAGTTTTGTAACTATGTACTGGTGTATTGAGGCACTCAGGGTTCTACCCAACGAAGTTGCCCATTTCCCCAAAGACTTTTGCTTGTGCAGCAGAACTTCTCCTCCCTCTCCCTGTACACCCACCCGTTCTGTCCCCTTAACCTTCTAGAGCGCATGGGAAGTGGAGAGGGAAGGGAAGTCCTTGTGTGAACAGGATGGCTCTGTTGGACACAACCCACAGTTTGCAAGTAACAGCCTTAGTGCCTTCCAGCTGCTAGCTGGCAAGCATTCTATTGCAGGTTCACAGCCTTCTGACTCTCCTCTTCTACTGTTACAACCATCTAATGGCACCTCACCATTATGTTTACCTTGCATGGATGTGTACGTGCATGCAATCATGTGTTTGCTGTCGGCCTAAACAGACCCATGGACTTGTGTGTGTCCCTTTCTCTCGCCCACAGATATGCCAAATACTACAAGCAAGAGAACGGCACAGAGTTCCGCACCCTCATGAAAGCCTTTGGCATTCGCTTTGATGTTCTGGTATACGGGAATGTGAGTGGCACAGGGCAACTGCGTGAACAGAAAGCAATGGCTAGGCAGAGGCCTGATGGGATATGGTGGGAAAGAGTTAAATCTTAACTAATGCCCAGAGAGTTCAAAGCCCAGGTCCTTATGCATTTACAAAGGCAATATGTCTTACAAGGGGTACTTGTAGCACAATCCTATACATGTCTATCCTCATGAGCCTCATGAAATTCAAGGGAACATACTTCCAGTTGTCCAATTGTAGGATTTCAGCTACAGTATTTTAATGAAAGGAATCAGGTTGATCCAGACTGAGGCTGCAGTCCTGACCATGTCTATTCAGAAGTAAACACTATTGAATTCAGTGGGATTTACTAGCAGTTTGAAAGCACGTCAAAGTGCAAGTAGATAAATAGGTACCGCTCTGGCGGGAAGGTAAACGACATTTCCACGTGCTGCTCTGGTTCGCCAGAAGCAGCTTAGTCATTCTGGGCATGTAACCCAGAAGCTGTACGCCGGCTCCCTCAGCCAATAAAGCGCGATGAGTGCAGCAACCCCAGAGTCATCCACGACTGGTCCTAATGGTCAGGGGTCCCTTTACCTTAAGTGTGGTTAGGATCACAGCCCAAGTCAGTTGAAATCAGAAGAGCAGCTTTGGGGGGGGGCATTTTTAATGAATTCTATATCAACGAAACATAAAGTAAAACAGTGCTAACAGAAAAGAATCTCTAAAGTAAATAAGAAGTGGCAACGTTAGGATCTCGAAGGATATGCATACATTCAAAAATTATTCCTTCAAAACATCACAAATAAAACCCATCTTTTCACAAATGTGTTCAGATTCTGCTAGTTACCCATTCTTCTGTAGTATGTTAATTAATCAATAATTCCATATTGAATTATTATTGTGGAACTCTGGATTCTTGACCATCAAAGTGACACCAGTGGCCATGCCAAAGACGGTAAGCTGGAATGATTAAGATGACAGTGGCATCCACGACTGTGGCCCTTCTACAGAGAGCTGCAAGCTAAGGTAGAGGTCCTTTCATGAATAGCCCAAGAACGCCTTTCACAACTGGAGGGGGAGCCATTTTGGTGGTGTCCTAGTTCGCTGACATTTACTCCAATCCTCTGATTCTTCAAGGAGAACCAGTTTTGGTATGCTAACTTTGCCTTGTGTTCCCTCAGGCTGGGAAATTCAACATCATCCCAACCCTCATCAACACAGTGGCAGCCTTCACATCTGTTGGGGTGGTAAGCATTTTGGATTGCCCAAGGTTTTGTCATGTCTTCTCTCCTTTCATTGTTTAGTCCAAAGAACTGTTTGGATTTCAACATTCATGGGTTTTAGTTCCCAGAACTTCACACACCTGATTAGGACAAGGTTCTCTAGTGGACACTTTTTCAGCCCAAGAACTACATTTGCTTCTGGACAGCCAGAGTGCTCTTGTCCAAACTTCCCACAGGCATTTGGCTGGCCACTGTGAGAACAGGATATTGGACTAGATTGGCCATTGGCCTGATCCACCAGCCTCTCTTTATGTCCGTATGGATTCTCCAACTGGGGAGGAGATTGGAAAGTGCTGGGTTTTAGGAAGCTCCGGAGGATCAAGGATTTGAGCTTCCTCTTGGTCAGGAAGCTTTTTCTAATCTGAAAATGTTGATTAATGCACCAGTCAGTCAGTTATGCCCAGAGTTGCTTCTTCTGCTGTACCATTTTGCCTGGCCACTTCTCCTGTGAGAGGCCATCTCACCTGTTCTCTTCTCACTTCAGGGGACAGTCTTGTGTGACATTATTCTCCTCAACTTCCTGAAGGGAGCAGATCAGTACAAGGCCAAGAAATTTGAAGAGGTGGGTCTCTACAGTACACAGTTAAGTTCATTGCCAGCAAAAGTACCCCCGTTCCAGTAGACCTCAGCCTTTTCAGACCAGGAGCCTCTTATGGTTGCAGTGCTGCTGTTGTAACCCATCTTATGTCAAATGATGACCTAGCAGTGCACCTTGGCCCACCAGCTGAAGATCCATTATAGTAAACTCTGCTCGCTAAAACTCCCCTCTACTCAACTTTTTAGCTCCACCCCCAGCCTTGTTCACACGTAACACTGAACCAAACCATGACTCAGTGTAAATGAGCAAGTGTGCTGGTGCACAGTTAGAACACTGCAGCCTCTTCACTTCTTCCCTGCTCTTGCCCTGTCACAAGGAGCTAAGTCATAGTCTGCAGAATAGAGCATGAGAAGAAATATTCAGAATTGTGCAAGCTAGTGTGGGGCAGGGGTTAGAGTGTTGGGCTGGGCCCTAGGAGACGCAGGATCAAATCCCCACTTGGCAATGAAGCTCCTTAGGTAACTTTGGGCAAGTTACTGTGTCTTGGCCTAACTTAAACTCTCTGGGTTGTTGTGGGGAGAGCCATGTATGCCACCTTGAGCTCCTTAGAGGAAAAGTATGATATAGAGGTAATAAATAGGAATAATAATGATTCCTCTACAAAGGTAACAGCTTTCTGTCTCTCTCCGCACCCAGGTGTCAGAGAAAGTGTTGCATCCAGACACTTCTGGAAGCCCCATTTACCAGAACAACCAGACCCTGGGACGTCGTTGTGAGGAGAAACAGTCAACTGATTCAGGCACCTTCTCAATTGGACTCTAACAGACAGACATGTGAAGAGGACATTAACAAATTTCCTACATTGCTCTGCTGTCATGGGTGCTGCCCCACATAACAGCCCTTCAATTTGGATCCTTCTGTCACATCGCACCACTGGGGTTGAGGGAACTGGTTGGTTGGTTTCAGTTTACTGTGTGCTTCCCAATTCTCTCTCTCCCCGTCTCTGTTTTTTTCTCAGTTTCACATCATGGCTCACCTCTCCCAGAGAAGCTTGTGAGTCTTAACTTGTCAGAGACTCATATCCCCTCTCACCTCTTCCTTGAGAAAATAGCCACAACAAAAAGTGTTACTTAAAGAAAAGGAGATTCCTGGGTCACCAACACCAGTGCATTAAAAGTGGGTGTGGGATGATCATCCAAAAAAACTCTTAAGAGTTCCAGTAGAACTGGAAAATGTATCAGTGGAAAACTGCTTTTCACACTGAACCCATGAATCTCAGATTCACTATGGGGTGGCACGACAGCAGCATCAAATCTCCACCTCGTGAGCTGAGCTGTACCATGTGGTGACATTACATAAGAACACCTAAAGTCCCAACTAGACCAGCATCCTAGTCTCACAGTGGCCAGACAGATGCCTGTGGGAAGCACACATGCAGGACTTGAGTGCAGCAGTCCTCTCCGCACTTGAGAAGTCCACCAACAGGAATACAGGGGCAGCCAGGGGAGGCTGGATAGAGCCATGATGGCTAGCAGCCACTGGTAACACTCACCCTCTTTTAAAGCCATTCAGCTTGGTACCATCATTACATCTAGTGAGACCAAATGTCATACTTCAACTGTGCAGAATGGAGAAGTTCTTCCTTTAGTTTCTCCCAAATTTTCCAATATTTAACTTACTGGATGGCTGAGTTCTAGTATTTATGAGAGACGGAGAACTTTTCTCACATGACCTTTGTGTTGATCCATGTGACAGTATTTTATGCAGAGATGGAGAAGTTTAAAACACTGTCACATGGATCAACACAAAGGTCACGTGAGAGGGTGTGGTTATGGAGCTTTGACCACTCCTTTGCCTACCAAATGGCCAGGCCAAAGTTATGGAAGTTTCTGAATAAAAATAAATATGCATGCGTAATCTATGAGGCAAGAAAACATGGGTGTGCTGTAAATAGTGGTGGGTTTGTTTGTTTTTCATTCTGTGACAACGCTGATAGGTACTCCCTACTCCAAGAGCAGTGGAGACAATGCAGCCTTTGGACGAGAGAGAGCCAGAGACTTACGATGTCTAATATTGGTTCCATTTTCAAATGTAGAAGCAGGGTCCAGTGGAAGAAAGTCGGCCCCTGCAGCAGACACCACAGCTCCTAATCCTACATCAGGTCCCCCAAAGGACCATTAAAAGCTGCCTTATACCCAGCTAGATCACTGGGGTCAATGTAGTCCATTACTGTCTTCATTGCTTTGCAGTAGCTTTCTGAATTTTTTCAGACGTGAATCTCTCCCCGCCCTACCTGGAAATTGAACCTTCGATGTGCAAATCAGATGCTCTATGATAGAGCTAAGACACTTCCCCAAAGCAACAGCTTGGACCACTGGAGCCTCTCCTGCTGCTTTCAGCCCACTAAACTTGTAGCTCGATCTACCCCACATTCAAAACTGGCAAGTGCTTCCCCACCACTCCAGCCTCGCTGTTGCCAAGCACTGACCCCAATCGCAGGTGATCTACCCTTTCAGAAAGAACATCCCCCAACTGTTTGCCTCCCCCAGGAAACATCCGCTCATCTTCTCATACTGGTAGCAAACACTCCGCCCAGGAAAGGATGGTCATCCGGCAGGTGTAACATGGATTTATGATGTAAATTCTTTTGGAAGGTTCATAGCTTGATCAAGTGAGAGCAATATGCGTGTCCTTCTGCTGGATTGGAAACTGTCATGCATGCACTGTCGTTCGCATTTGATCACTGAATGTCATAATCAAGGCTGTGCATGCAACTCTCAGTACCAGATTGGACTGTCACATAGAGCGATGGAAAAATGGTCAGTGGGGTGCTGTCTCCTTTGACTCTGCTAATCACCTATTTGAGAGGGGCAGGCCCTGCTGGAATCAGCACTTTCTTTTGTATTCTAGAATCCTTCAGGCTGCCTGACTCACAGGCACTAGGCTTGTATCTTTATGAGAGGCAGGAACACAGGCAGTGACTTCAGATGGCACAAATGGTCCCCTTAACTTAGGGCACAACATGATGACAGAGGAGATGATGCATACTTTCCCATGTTGCTGCTGCAAGCTTATACGTAGATGAGCTTGCAGAAGACAAGCATCAGCTCAGAGAATAATGACTGAGAATATTCGTGAAGCTGGGGCTTGAGCCAGAAACACAACCTGCCTGCAGTAGCAAAGCCACAGTTCTACAGTTAACAGAAATCTCTTTCCGGGCAGTCATAAGAAACTGCTATTGGCAGCAGACGCCCCGGATTCTGCCCCAATTTGTGGGGGTCTGGCGCATGTGGAAGATGTCATGTGGCAGGAGGAGGCCTGATGGGGCCTGTCGCACACTCTGGAGGGCCTGACAGGACCCGGCACGGCTGCAGGTAGGCCCAAGGGAGCCTGTGCCACGGCGGGCATGCTGACATCAGACACATGCTCCCCTGTGGTGCGTGGCTCCGGTGCAGAAATTTGTGGGTGCCCGGCCCCTTCATGGGGAATGTTGTGGGGGCTTGAGCACCCAGCCCCCCCCCCCCCATCCAGCATCTATGACGGGCAGAATTGATAAGTCCTGGGCTTTTGAGGAAATGTTCTTGTTTTGCAAAAGCTTCTAGAAGTGTTAAAACTGCTGCATGAAAGACTACTTTGGAAATCTCTCTTCAGCAGGGAGTAAGAGCATCACTATTTCATGCAGCCTTCAACTTCAGTAAACTTTGAATATAAACATAGCCGTCAGTATGTGTTTGACAGAAAGAACCAGCAGCATATAAGCCGCCTCAGCAAGCTAAACTTTTTAAAAAACAACAACAAACCATTGGCTTTGTGTCTCATTGAAGCTATTCAAGTCAGAAGAACACAGTATGAATGTGTGGTAAAAGGATAAGCTTCCAGACCCATAATCCTACAGGTCCACCAGCCCCATCCATCTCCTGCCCTGTCTTGGATTCAGATTCCCCCTCCTGCCACAAGCCTCCCTAAACAGGTCTCTTACTTATTTTGAGACAGCACTGGTCATCTGTTTAGTCCTTTCAATTTGCATCTCATCTTTTTTCTGCCATGGAACCCAAGGCGAGGAACATGTGGTTCCTAGGCATCCTGTCAGGAACCACAAAGAAAGGAGGAGGCTAGAGCGCCTTCTAAGGTTGGTTAGTGAAATGACCCCACCCCCAAGGGATGGTCTGGCAACACAACAAAACCTGCTGTTGTAGTCAATGCTATAATTGATACAATTATAGTACCCAACAAGTCACTACACTTTCTTGTTGTACCTTGAAAGGAGAGTTTATCTGTGATGGGAAGAGCTGTGCACCAGTGTGTGTGTGTGTGTGTGTGTGTGTGTGTGAGAGAGAGAGAGAGAGAGAGAGAGAGAGAGAGAGAGAAATTGATGCTGAACATCAGATTTCTTATTCTTCTGCTATTCTACAGTATTTATGAACTTTCATTACAGTTGGGTTCCCTTCTGAATTTAATTTAATATTGGACTTCTTGACTGCCACACAATGCCTGAAACTAGTGCATCTTTCCACAATTGATTTATATATATATATATAAAAGACAAGCTTTATTGAAGTATTCAAATGGCATAGGGTGTTGGTTTTTTTCATTCCATTTTTCATTCCAAAAAAAAATTTTTTTTGAAGGAATATCTCCCAAGATGTGTAATGGACTTTGGTTCTTGAAAACCAATATCAAATATATCTATTTAATAATTCAAAACAATGAGGGTAGACTGTTTTTCAACTAATTCAAAAACTTAATGGGAGACAAAAATGTTAAGACTTCCACTTTAAAGAGTTGCATTTTCTGACATATTAAACATCCTAACTTGGTACCTGCTATAATACTGGCTTGTTTGTATGATTCACAAAAATATAGCTCTGTTATTAAACAAAATAAATGTAAGTGAAATACAACCTAAATTCCCACACTAGGAGGATACAATATAGGTCTGATTCCTAGAAAAATAACACTCTAGAGAGAGGGAGCAATAAACTGTGGTTTGGCAACACAGATATGTTTAAGTCCATTTCTTTCAAGGGACTTAAGCACACCTGACTGTGTTGGACTGTGACCAGATTTTGCTGGGAATGAAGCTCAGAGAGAGAGGAGGCTTATTCCTCAGTTCCCTTTTCAAATCTTCTTAAGGTTCCCTTTTGATAGGAGAGGTTCGCAAAGTCTACACAGCGAAGGGCTCAGATAGAAGACTCCAGGCCTTCCTTCTTGCCTGCAGTTAAGGCTGGGGAGCCTGCGATGTGCTGTTCATTCTGCCGCCGCTTGCACTCCAACCACACCATCACTGGGTTGACCAAAGCCAGAAACATTAGGACTACAAGACCAATATTCACCTGGAAAAAAGAGATGCACTATTAATATGCAGGCGGCAGCTTCTAAAAATGTTCCTTTCTGGGGGGCTCTAGGAAATGTGAAGTGTCTGAGGCTAGCACCTAGCCTAGAGAGCTACCTGGGTCTCTATGCCTGCTCTGCATAGAGGCAGAAGGGAACAGGTGTATGCAAGTGGCAGGCGGAATGAAGGCTTTGAATCAGCCAGGCCTATGGCAGCCACTTATGCAGCACCAAAAAAGAGGAAATGCTTCAGCACCACTCCCCGCCCAAAGGACAAATGAGGACAGAGACTTGCATATTTCCATATGCTAATTTATAACTATATGTGCAAGTTCAAAAAATGACTCTATTTCAAATAAAAAATGCAATATATCTAGTCCTACTTGGGACAACAGACCAGGTGCCCTGTATGCTGAATTTGCTGTCCAGGTCCCCTGCCCATTTAAACTCGATTTGGGCTAATAGACTTCGCCCTGAAGAGCAGGACACACTCAGGCCCAGATATATCGGTATATTACAATACATGGGGCCTGGCCTTTTGCCTGGTCAACAGAGTAGTATGTCAGGTCTCCTAGCTCCATGTTCACTACCGTCTGTTCCTCAAAGAAGTAGAGATCCACATTTGGAGTACTGACTGTCCCGTGGTGAAACAGACTCATTAGGGCACAAAACACTCACATAAAAGGGATCCCCATTGAGTGGGCCCCTGATGAGCGAGAAGCAGGGGTATTGCAGGAGAGAAACCACGGCTGAGAGCCCCATCACCAGGCCGTAGAGTTTCCCAAAGTGTTCCAAGGGGAAGCTGCCAAGACACAGAGTGGGGGAGGGGGAGGAAGAAGGACATGGAAATTGTGACATGGCATGTCTAAGCGGACTATCCTCCTCACAGTGACTTGTCACTATGTGCTGCTTCTCCACCTCCCATCCTTCTATATTTTTATTTCTTTTCTTTTTGACTTCCGTGTTCCTTTCCTTCCTCATCAGGAGGAAGGACAGCAGACCTGCATCCCTCATATGGTCAAGGAACAGGGCAGGACATTTGTTTACAGTGTCTGCATCACTATTTCATGGCACCCACATACCCTCCAACATTTCTCCAATGAAAATAGGGATGTCTCATTCTATAATGATAATTTTATACCCCACACATCTAACTGGGTTGCCCCAGCCACTCTAGGCAGCTTCCAACCAGCAGCAGAGCGTGCTCCCGAGGGGTGCATGGTGCGGATGGTGCCCTCAAAGGGGGTGGAGTGAGCCACTCATGACGGACATTTGGCGTGCCACCCGTCTGCGACTCCCAAGCCTCCCCCAAGCTGTCAAAACGAAGGGGGAAGGGGGGAATGCCACTGGCAAAGCGGCGCAGCTCCCTCCGCTTACCCCGATGACTCAAGGTAGGCTTGGGAGTTGCGGGCAGCACACCAAATGCCAACCCCCCCAGTGAGGGCACCCGGGGTGGTCCGCTCCCACCCACCCCCTTCCTATGCCCCTGCTTCCAACATATGTAAAGACATAATAAAACATTAAACATTAAAAAAGTGTCCCTATACAGGATTGGCTTCAGACGTCTCAGGGAGCAGATAACGCCATACCCTCCAACATTTCTCCAATTAAAAAAGGGAAATCGTAAGGAAAAGTGGGACATTCCAGTTTCAAATCAGAAACTGGGATGGCTTCTCTAAATCAGGGACATCCCTGGAAAATAGGGACACTTGGAGGGTCTGCACCCACACTGCAACAAAGGGCTTTTCATTAAATCTATTGAAGGAAAATTCCATGCTAACATGTGGCCTGCCTCCTCAATGACTAGCTTAAAATGAAAACATCCAGCAGATTTAGCACTCATACTAAGCCCTTTCCTCATATCTGCTTTCTTTAGTATTTTAAGCCAAGTGCAACAGTCACTTCTCATACACTGCCATCATAGCATAACTGCAAAACATTAAAATGCCAGATAAATAGTTCATCTTGTCCAGTCTCTTGCGTCTGACAGAGACAAGCTCTAGAAAGGTATCTCAGCAGGGGTCTACAAACCCAGAAGACATAAATTGTGCTATGAACTGTGGAAGCTGCTCCTAAAGCAAGATTCTGAGAACTGCAGCCATTTATTATTAGTATAAATTGATATTTTTAGCCCTCTTGCGTGTGGGGAGAATCTTGAACAGCCTCTGTTTCTGCTAAAAAATTCAAAACCAGAGGAGTCGGTAGAGAGGGGAAAAGGATTTCAGTGAACAATTTTCTGTAATTGATTGTTATTCTGCACTACTACCAGTTCCTCTCAGTGGCTCCAAGTACCATTCACTGAGTATCAAAACTTCCTTCTGCTTTCATCCTTCCCTTTCTCTTTCCCCCGCCCCTAATCCCTCCCTCCCAAACCACACTTTCCTCTTTTCACGGAGAGGCCAGTTACTTACGCAATGGCTAAGAAGGCAGCATTGCCCCCGTAGAGGAAGGAGCGGCTCAGAACTTGCAGGATAAACGTGGCGTACTGCACAGGCAGCACCGGAATAGAGGCACAAATTGAGAAGGCCACGCACTGCAGCACTGTGATGACCAGTGACAGCACACAGGAGCGCAGGTCCGCAAGGGAATCTGGCACCCCTGGAAACAGAGAATACAGACAGAGGTGAGCAGGACCAAAGGAGACCTCGGGGCATCAAATATCCTTGATGGGCAGTCTCATGAGGAAAGCAAAACACACACACACACAACGGGACGTACCTTGCGAACTCCCTTCCTTTTTATGTCCACGTTTGTGACGGTCCAGGATAAGCCCATTCCAGGGGGCACAGAGGACTCCACAGAACTGGGTGAAGGCAAAAGCATTGGTGTAGCTG
Source organism: Podarcis tiliguerta (assembly GCF_965153285.1). NCBI lineage: Eukaryota > Metazoa > Chordata > Lepidosauria > Squamata > Lacertidae > Podarcis > Podarcis tiliguerta. The sequence goes on from NC_139534.1 coordinate 54,935,252, forward strand.
CTCACTGTTGACAGAAAGAATTAAGACAAAAGGATGACAAAACCCTCTTCCCGTCAGCACAAATATGTGCCAAGATTTTCATACATGTAAGCCATTATTAGATGATGGCAAGAGACTAGGAGGAATCAAAAGTCAGGAGCCCTTAGTTCTCCAGTAGTTCCAAGCAAAATATTTTGAAGAACTACCTCTTCTTTCTCAATAGGAAGACTATCACCATCAGGAGGGGCTTCCCCTCAACTCCTAGACCAGGGCAGTCTCCTGGCACAGCTATTTAGCTAAGTCATTACAACACCATTTTAATTCTATTTCAGCAACTTTTCCCTGAGGTCAAGAGCACTGCTGAGACAAGATGGCCTTCCTCTCATGGTGAGAGAAAAGGGAGTCAGCAGCACCAAATACAAGAGACTGAAAATAGAGGCATGCCTCAAAATTGTACTGAAATTATGTGGGCTGTATCCACCATTAAGTCATATTTAGCGTAGACTCATTGCAATGAATGAGTACAACTAATTTAGGTCCATTCATTTCAAGAGCTCTACTTTAAACATAACATACCCTTCCAACATTTCTCCGATGAAAATAGGGACATCCCATTCCATACTGGTAATTTTAATATTTATACCCCACACTTCTTACTGGGTTGCCCCAGCCACTCTGGGCAGCTTCCAACATATAAAAAATAAACATTAAAAAAACTTCTCCGTACAGGATTGCCTTCAGATAACTTGTGGGGGTCAGGTAACTCCATACTCTCCAACATTTCTCCAATGAATAGAGGAACATCCCAAGGAAAAGTGGGGCATTCTGGGATCAAATCAGGAACTGGGACGTCTTCTCTAAATCAGTGACGTCCCTGGAAAATATGGATATTTGGAGGGTCTGACAGAACTTAAGTTGGCTATACTGTATATGGAACTTTGATGGAACAGAGAAAAGCCCCACAGGTTTCGATGGAAACCTTCCTTAGGTGCACAATAATTCAATTTATTAATCCCAATTACAAAACATCTCCCATAGTGTGTTTTTTCCCTTCTAGTCTACCTGCCCCAAGACAAAGGGCAAGACCCAATGTTAGCCATAATTAGAATAAACACATTGCAAACAAGAGATTGAGGTCCACTGATTTCCCTGGGTCTACTATGGCTATGGCTTAGTTGGATCTCACCCAATAACTCTTATCCATCTCCACACACATATTTTTGTTTGTTTCTTACATATCATAAATTTGGGGCTAAATTTTCCCAAAAGAGCCCAGGGAGGCAAGAAACAGCATCAATACAACATAGTTTAAAATAAAGTAATAAAAACACTTAAAAACATAGACACATAGCCTCACAGCTAATAATCTCAATAACAACAACAATAATTTTATTATTTATACCCCGTCCATCTGGCTGGGTTGCCCCAGCCACTCTGGACAGCTTCCAACACATATAAAAACATAATAAAATGTCAAAAATTAAAATAAAGTTTCCCAAGAACAGTATTTTTCAGCTATCAAATGTGTGGGTGGACAGAAATGTTTTAAAATTCCTCCTGAATGTTTATACTGAGGGTGACAGCAAAGGGAGGGAGATTAATCTGCAAGCAAGAGAACCTCTTAATCCCCACCCGATGGTTCCCTGCCCCTTTCCCAATACTCTCCTTACCAAGGGTGGCGTCTCCCTCAGCCAGCTGTGTCAGCATGGGGTTGAGGGTGCCAATGAAGAGATAGTGGCGCAGCTGCATCACCGACAGCCACACCAGATGCCAAAAAAACAGTTTGGAGAAGACACAGCTCCAGAAGGAAACAACAGCTGGAGCCTTGAGGTTTGCTGCAGTCTCAGCATCTCCTAAATAAATCAAAAAGAGGGGACAGGAGGCATGTGTAAAATCTGAAATGATCTTTATGTCACACAGTACCTTGCTACTATTTCACTGCTGACAGTCATACCAAAGTGAGAGCCCTTTCTAGGCACAAATCAAATGCACATCCATTGGTTTTTTATGAGGGCTTCTAAGCAATTATCTCCCCATGCAGAGGCCTAGAGAATCTCTCACCCAGGGGTGAAAAATGGGCATGCAAAGTTGGTTCTGGTATAGGACTTACATTTTGTCAGTAGTGATGCTATGGATAAACATGATTAAGTATGGCTGAAATCTTCCAGTCATTAATTCACATGCCCTGGGGAAAACCACTAAGAGCAAACAAATGAGTTAACTCTTCCTACTTGCCTGCCCACCCAAAAAGGAATAGCTGACTGTGATGCTTCAGAAGACTTGAGGTCTTATTCTCTAGCAGGAATGATGAGCATAGATGACTGCCTGTGAATTACTAGTAGCGCAGGGGTGGGTGCGTAGGATCAGGGCCGGATTTAGGTTTGATGAGGCCCTAAGCTACTGAAGGTAATGGGGCCCTTTATATAGCAGGTGGGGCCCATTATTTACATCATAGGAGCCTACACAACACAAAACACTGTTGCTGTATGTAGGTTTTATTTTATTTGTTTTTTATATTATATTTTGGAAATGTACATCCAGGGTTTTTTCCTTTAATTTTTTGGGGGGCCCCAAGAGGGTGGGGCCCTAAACTATAGCTTGTTTAGTAAATCCGGCACTGGGTAGGATTAAGAAGGGTTAAAGGAACTGACTTGACTCTTGAGGTCCCTGGTATTGAATCCCCGCTTGCTCACTGGCTCTGCTAAACACAGCACTTTCAGACATTTGAGGGTAAGAAATGAGGTATATGAGCCTGACTACAGAAACACATAACCTCTTCTTGGAACAAATGCCAAGTGAAAGGTATATCTGACACCCTCAAGCCCCCATAAACTGCACTTACTTTGCAGCAGATTTACTCTATTTTTAAACATATTTTCCCAAATGCAACATTCCCATCCAATATTAAGGCCCAGCTAGAATCTCTAACCACCAACCTTGGAACTGGTCTCAGTCCCTACCTATGCCAACAAGCCCTTTGTTGGTGGAATTTTCTTCGAGTGCTGGGTCAGCATGCAGATTATCCGAGTCCTCTGCATCATTCTCATCCAGGACTTTGGGGCTACGTTGCTCCTCATAGGTGCGATACGAACTGGACCTCTTGTGACAGCTCACTCTGCAGACACAATTAATATGACTGGTATCCTGGGGACTTATTTCCCATACAAAGAATGAAAACCCAAGTTCCACATGTGCAAAGTGAGAAAGACAGGGCGGTACAAATACAATTTATTTGTTCTTTCAGATGATGCACCATGACAGAAAGGTACAAAATCACAATGGCATTGATCATAACGCCAAGTAAATAGAAATTGCCATTAAATGCATAAACTATAAATGGATGATTCAACATATAAGAGAAAAGGAGTACAGGAAACTGAGAACTCAGCCTCAGATTAGTTTATCTCTATTGCAGCAAATACGTTCACCATGTGTTTGAGCCAACAACATTCCCTTCTCTCTTCATTCCTTCAGATTTCTTATTTGATAGTGGTGAGAAATGGGAAGTTTCATTCCAAACCAGTTCACTGCTCACCAGTTTAGGCTGGGAGTCCTCTACAAACTTACTTGGGAGTGAGTTCCATAGAACTCTGAGATTTAAGGCTAAACGACACATTGCACGCAAACAGGTTTAACATAGCCCAGTGAACCTTTTCGAAGCGGCAATGCTGCTTTCAGGGAGAACAATCAGGAGCATAGAAATGGTAAGAGGGAGGGGATATGTGTTTAAAATCCTACAGGGGAGGCAATTTGCTCCAGGGGGTAATTTGGGGCAGAAAAAGGGCAGGTGGGAAAAAGGCTGAGCATCTTCCCATCAGATGCTTCTCTACCACCCCCCCCCCCCAGGCTTTACTGCTTCAAAAAGGGCTGTAGTCAACATGTATTTGCTTGCTGTGTAGTTTGGCCCTTATGTCAATGTAAATTTCCAACTAAGCATGCAGAGGTCTGGGGTCTTAGGGATACCTGCCTCAACTGCAGGCATCCTGAAACAATGGGTTCACTTTGGACTATATTTCCTGCATCCTTTCAATGAAGGCCATGCAAATGCTGTTTAATTAGGGCTTTTCTGAAGATGCTACAAAATGGCACCTGAGCTGCTCTCCAAACTGGTGTTTTCCCCCCCAATGGAGCTTGGGATGGTGATGTTGGGAGACAGCCACAGTAAAAACTGTGCAGGGTGTGAATCCTATCTTTATCGATTGGGCAGAAGAAGTTGTTAAGCTGCTCTTTTATCTTTAATAGCAGCACGTGAAGAAAGCCTGCAGATGAAGCTTTTCTCATCATGGATATAAACATCACCTGCCAATCAAGCAGTATGGTTACAGTGGTCCCTGAAGAGCTGGCAACCCTATACGAATCCCAGAGCACTGTGCCTGCCTGGAGAAGCATTCAGAAAGCAGAACTGTCTTTTAAAAATAACAGTGGATGGAACCCACTGGGGACAGCTTCTTTCTTCTACCACCACCAGGGTTTTAGGCAGCACTTTGCGAGTTTGAAGTAGGAAGGAAGAAAGGAATGGAAGGAGATAGAAAGGGGCTCAGGATCTTAGCGAGGGCACACAGGGGAGAGAGCTGTGTATCAGACTGAAGTACAGGCAAGTGCAGCTTACCCATATGTATATCCTGGGGGCAGTGGATATGGAATATGGCTGCGGGGCATCAGAAAGAAAGTACGGATCAAGTGCCAGGCACTGCAAGCAGACATGAAGAGGAACATGGTTCTCAGCGAGAGGCCTTGTTCATACAGCAGCTGTAGACAAATAGCACAAACCTGAGTTAGCGAAGCTCTGCGTTGACTGTAATCTGTGTGGTGCACAGATTGCTTGCTTGGCTTTGGGCTCATGTAGCAGATTATCTGCCTGTCTTTTAACAGTGGGAGACAGATCCAACCCACAGTGTACAATTCAATATAAGCAGCACTACTGCATGTCTTCTGCAATTCCCATTCATTTGAACAGGAAAACGTACTGGTGGACTGTGCTCTATTTTTAATTATGATGAATCTCCACCTGAGACACCAAAATGCCTTGGACCAGTCACTAGCTCTCAGGCTCATTCTTTCATTTGCATAACAGATTTATCTGGTCACTCAATTTGATTTGATCTTTTTTTATAGAATTCCCCAGGCCCAGCTACTGTTTCTAAGCAGCTTATGCATGTCGTCACAATAGAGCCAAATTATATGCGATATCAAAATGTGTCTGCATTTAGTGTGTAGTGTTTAATAGGGGGAAAACACAATAAAAATGTACTTCTTGAAAAACCTTACTTCCTCATAACAATAGATAGCCCAGTGCTTCCAGACACCGTGCCTAAGTACCATAAACCACCGCCAGCAAATCATGCCTCACATTCCCTTCTTAGAGCACAGTTTTGCCATGACCATGCTCTCAGAAACATGGATTTGAGTAGCAACATAAAGGTAAAGGGACCCCTGTCCATTAGGTCCAGTCGTGGACGACTCTGGGGTTGCAGTGCTCATCTCGCTTTATTGGCCAAGGGAGCCGGCATACAGCTTCCAGGTCATGTGGCAAGCATGACTAAGCCGCTTCTGGTGAACCAGAGCAGTGCACGGAAATGCCGTTTACCTTCCCGCTGGAGTGGTACCTATTTATCTACTTGCACTTTGATGTGCTTTCGAACTGCTAGGTGGGCAGGAGCAGGGACCGAGCAACGGGAGCTCACCCCATCGCAGGGATTCGAACCTTCTGATCAGCAAGCCCTAGGCTCTGTGGTTTAGACCATAGCGCCACCTGCGTCCTGAGAAGCAACATGGTCACATGCATATACAATGCTGAACAATGCTGGAAATAGAACCCTTGTGAGCTGACGTCTTCCACGCTAACTATAGCCCTGCTTCCTCTTAGCTGAAATCACGCTTAGGATACTGCACCCTTCCTCTGCTTTCACTACATCCCCATATTCTCTGTCCTCGTGTGGCTGGATTTTGGTTTGTGTCATCAGGAGTGCTGCCTGCTGCTTTCTGTGTGGTGGCTCATGTGCTCTCTCTACAGAGAATGGTGATCCCTTAGCTCAATGCATATCTGAACAGTCTTAATGAAACTGGTGAAAAGAGGCGACTGTTAATACTAACAGCACAGAGACTGTCTTCCACCAGGTGTAGGGAGCCTATGATGTTGATGTTAAGTATTGCACATACAGTATCTCCAGGAATCCAGTCAGGAAGCTTTGGGCTATATGAGATTCTACAGAAAGACCCAATTGAGAAAATCAAATTTGGCCAATAAGTCGAAGGCAAATGGTAAATGAGGATATCCACCATGGTTCAAAAACATCTAGGATATCCTTATTTACCCTACAACTCCCCCTATCCCTGAGCATTGGGCCATGGTGCTTGATGCGGATGGGAGCCGCAGTCTAATGACCTCTGAAAAGCACACTGGCTATCCCTGGGTGAAATGTTGTGATCACACATTGAAATTGAGTTGCTGAGTCCCTGACTAGCTGAAGACACAGGACTCAGAGCCAAACAAGATGCATCAAGCAGATGCATTCCCCCCCCCCCCCATGGTGTATTTGTTATCTTTACTGAAAAATAGTCCAGATCATTATGAGTTTAAGAGGATGAATGGAAGAGGGTGTTTAACCTTTTTCCTTCTTCCTGCTTGCCCACTCAAAATTGCTGCCCCATCCAGCAGTCCTCCCACCTATGAAGGAAAGAGTGTTCCTCTGCAGGAGAATAGCGGCTGGAGGATATTTGGAGTAGACAAATGCCAGTAAGAAAAAAAAAAAAGGTTGAACAGCCTCTCTCCCATTATTATCAAGGCGGCATTGTTGTTGTTGTTGTTGTCTAGTTGTTTAGTCGTGTCCGACCCCATGGACCAGAGCACGCCAGGCCCTCCTGCCTTCCACTGCCTCCTGCAGTTTGGTCAAACTCATGTTGGTAGCTTTGAGAACACTATCCAACCATCTCCTGCTCTGTCGTCCCCTTCTCCTTGTGCCCTCAATCTTTCCCAACATCAGGGTCTTTTCCAGGGAGTCTTCTCTTCTCATGAGGTGGCCAAAATATTGGAGCCTCAGCTTCAGGATCTGTCTTTCCAGTGAACACTCAGGGCTGATTTCCTTCAGAATGGATAGGTTTGATCTTCTTGCAATTCAAGCACACTCCAAGTGGATTCCCCAAGAATCCCGAGAACTGTAGTTTGTTAAAGATGCTGCGAATTATAGCTCTTTGAGGGTTAAACTACAGCCCCCAGTGTTCTTTAGGAGGGGGGAAATCTGATTTGATTGTGCTTTCAATGTATGGTGTGTACTGAGTCTAGCTCACAGCTGCCCCGTGCTGGTTTTCACAGGGAAGACAAAGAGTGTTGGAATAACAAGACAGGTGACTGTGCCATATCTTATTATTTGGCCTTGACCTTCAGCTATGACCTAACTAGGAATTAGCTGAAAGCGCAAGGATGACCCTTCACATACAATTTAGCTGCTTATCGGATTAATAGTCTCGAATTGTCTCAGGGTCACTACAAGCAGCCTACTTAATTCTCCAATGTCCTGCAGCAAAGTGACCAACAGTTTGCTACTCTAATGCTCTTGAAAAGGCATGGGTTAGCTTATCTACGGTACAAGCATAATACAACAGCTTCTAAAGGAAGTGTTTTTTATCATTATGTAAGTGGAAAATTAATCAGGTGGGGATGAAGAGACAAATGTGTTGCATATGTTCTTGCTATTAAGTGTTGAGAGTTAATCCAGTTTAGAAGCCCCCAAAGATTAGAGGAATAAGATACCTAGCACTTGCCAATTCTATCCATGCAGACACCCAGATATTCAATAAGAAAGACATATCACATGATGTCAGAGAGTTGTAGAATTTTTCTGACCAGAGAGGTTGAAAATGTATCTACTGGAGTTGGGACCTTTTGGAATCTCAAAATCTTTCTCCATCCACCTGTTTTCCTGTCTTCCTATTTTTCCTCATTCTTCTCCCTCCACCCACTTAAATCACTATCTTTCCTCCTCCCTTCCCCCCATCATCTCCCATCCTGGACTGTTTGTTTCTTTCTTTCAGTGTCCAAACCAGTTGCCAGTTCAGGCCATTCAAGAGCTAGCCAGTGGCTCAATCAATGCTATTAAGTTAGGTGGGACAAAAAGGTGGCGATGCTAGAGTCCAAACTTCCCTTTCCTGTGAAATTTCTGAGGGTTCTATGACTAGGCTGCTGACTCAACATCTTAGAGGAAGAAGAAGCACTGTCATAACACACATCATTTCTTAGGAGGAAAGCCCACAACACAGGATTCTGGTGCTTGTTTTTCCTAAGTGTGGCAATTTTTAGGAAACAGTCACTAACCTTGATGACAAGAAAAACTGCAGAGGAAGAGTCAAAGGCCCCATTGTAGAGGGTAATGATGGTTGAGCGGTGTTTTCCAAACAGATTCCCAACCTGGAGAGACAAATAATATGTCAAAGCAAATTGACTACTTTCCTGGAGGGGGTCAGCAGATCACAGCCAAAGGGCCTAGTTGCCGGTGAACTTTAATATGTTAGAGTATGGAGGCAGGGACAGGGTGCCCCAAAGGTTCTCCTGTAAAGAATTTCCTCTCCCAGCTCCCTCCCCATTAGGATGTGTGAGGGAAGAGCATCAAACCTGCATGTTGGTGAGGATAAAGAGGATCCCACCGACAGAGAGAAACGTCACTGCTGGGAACAGCATCAGCGCAGTGGCTGTACCGGAAGAAAAATTGATGGAAGGGCATATCAGCAACATAGGCCTACCATGCTCATAAAACAAGACACAGCTGGGCATCACATCACTCTAAGCAGTGGTGCCACTGCAAACTTTGAACTGCAGGAACTCATAACAACCCCTATAGCAGGCATGTCCAACAGGTAGATGGTGATCACTGGATGTCTGTGGTAGATCACTGGTAGATAACTGGCTCCCCCCAAAGAAGATCAACAACCCCTGAAAACGGACCTTCATCCTCCCTAAAAAAAGCTCAGCAACTTCAACCTGAACCCCAAAAAGGGGGGTAGATCACTGCCAGTTTTTAACTCTGAGTAGATTGCAGTCCCTTGGGAGTTGGCCACCCCTGCCCTATAGCAACATCCCCCTAGATATATTACACACACACACACACACACACACACACACACAGTGCAGCAGTACATAGCACAATGCCCAAATTATTAGGACCAGCTGGCAATAATAGAAAAGTGAGTCAGCAAAGTTATATTGATTAGCATGTTGAACTTTGGCTGTGGAGACCTAGGTTCGCATCCCCAATCAGCCTTTAGCTATTAAATTAGAAATACAAAGAAACTTGCAATTAAGTATTATCTAGCATGAAGTAGGAACCCCATCCAAGGAAAGGAAAGAAGTACCCAGCCTCTGCTTTACTGGTTCCCTCTTTTTCCTTCTTTGTTTATCTGGCCCCAAAATGTCTGAAAGCCTTGTTATCACCTTGTTAATTTGCCAGAGTAAGGAGAGAATATTAGTTATCCTGACAAATGAAACAGAAGTCCTAATGCTGCATTCTCCTCTACTTTTGATCCTAAATTTCTTTTTCTTCTTACAATCTTGCTGGTGTGTGCACACAGAAGCAGCTCAGTACTGAAAAATGAGACGTTCCAGTGCAATAAAAGGAACTTGTACTCCTCAAGCCATCTCTTGCTACAATTCTCCAGTCAACATATTAATACAGGGCAGCACACTGTGCTATTCTAAATTTCTATGCCAGCTCAGGGGGCTCAGAATGCAGCAATGGGAAGGATGAATCCAGTTCACTTGCTTTTTGGTGTTTAGCATTTGAGAAAGACTAGCACAACATGCCAGGAGTGTGTGGAAAGAGGCAAAACAGGAACTTACTACAAATGCAGATTGTAGTTAAGATCCCACCTCATATGATTCCCCTTTCCAATCTTTAGAAATATTTGGAGGATCCAGCATAATTTTGGGAGACCTACACAAGCAATAATAATAATAATATTGGACTGACAGCTATCTAGCAACACACAAAGACTGAACGTCTCTCAAGATGGAGAGCTATAGCAGCATGGTTTCTCTCTCCCTGCAGCCATTGATATAGACATTGAAACTCTTGTACATCACATCATACATGTGTACTTAACACACACACACCCTTTCTCTTCCACATTTACAGCCATCCCTTGATTATAGGTGATGCTAAGGCACACTTCTAAAACTCATGTCTGCACTACACACACACACACACACACACACACACACCTACCTTCCCAATATGAAGACCCACCCAGTCATCTTTTGCTCCTCCACACAAAGCCATACAAAATGTATTTAATTAGGTATATGTTAAAATCATTTCTACCCCACCAGATGCACTGGATGGGTGTTTTCACATATACAACTCTGCATCAAGCTGACCCAGCTTGCAACATAACATAGTATCACGTCTTTGATTGTTCTGAAGGACAACAGCAACAGTTCCCAACAGTTTCAAGCCTAACACTGGAACTATTGTGTCCAGAATTTGTACCCCTACAAATCTACCTAGATAAGCCCAGCTCTTCATCCAGGAACACTCACCTGCTGAGGAGAATGCAATGAGGAGAGTACCAGTGGTGTAGGCAGATCTGGAAGACAAAGAGATGCCCTGAGCTACCAAATGGGCACTGGGCTGTGGACACGTGGGCAGCAAGGTGAACTACTTCCTCCCTTCATCCCCCATCAGACACAGTGAGCATCCATCAGCTTCCCATCCTTTTGGTAGATAGGCAGGCAGCTGTGGGAGCCATGGGCATCGGAGGAAGAAAGAGGAATCAGTAAGATGGAGATTGGAATTGAGAGATCATTTGAAAATAGAAATAGACTGGTGGGGAAAAGATGAAGGAAACCATGCTGAGGAACAGAATAGAAACTGAAATTAGAAAAGAAGAGAGACTCAGGCAAAGGCACAGCCTGGAGGGAGTTGGACCAGGGGCAGGTTTAGGGGAGTGTGACTAGTTCTGTTGTACCGGGTGTGGAGTTTTAGGGGCGCTGCCAAGGACACCACAGCTAGGATTTACAATGGAGTGCAAGAGGCATCGAATTTTGGTGTCACACAGGATGCCACTGAAATTTGAGACCCCCAGATCTGCCTCTGGTTGGATTGTTAAAAATTGTCCTCCATTTTTGTTTAGGATTATGAGAAAGAATGATGATGATGATGATGATGATTTATTACTTATACCCACCCACATGAGAATGTGAATGAACATTAACTCTAGTTTAGTTTCAGTTCAGATACTGATAGACAAACTACATGAAAGTTATTGCTTGTCTTCTGTCTCTAATATACAGGTTCTTTTTTTAAAAAAGGCAAATGGCACTGGGTGGGTGATAATTATTGGAACTTAAGCAGCTGTGGAGAAACAATTTTAACCATATCCTCCCCTGCTGATTCCTTGGGGAGTCTTCTGATGTTTTTGGAATGCTGCACCCATTAACATTCTTTTTGTACTAGGTAACACCCAGCAGATAACACCAGGTTAGGAAAACATTTCCACAGCTCTGCTTAGTTGGCCACGTGCCCTGCGATGAAAGAGGGCAAGAACCCAAAAGAGCCACCTCAGCACTACTCTCCTGCCCACATGGTTGATCAGTTCACTCACATGAGCCGCATGACTTTGCCCACTCCATTAATACGCCCAGCCAGTTAAGGAACCTCACAAACTGCAGCCACAGCAAATACTAGCTTCCTGCGTGTGGTCATAGGAACCCTTGGACTTCCTGCCTCATAGGCTGGCATAAACATTGCTTCACTTGGGTATCCAGCTCAAAGAACAGGCACTGCAAAGGGCTCCCTGTTTGCAGCTGATCATAAATAAAATCTGTATCAGATAACAGGGCAAGATTGAACATTGACACCTCACTGCTGTAGGCTCACTAACCTCCCATCCCAGAAACTGCCCTCGCCACAATTTGGCATGATCACCAGGGGAACACAGATTGGTTTGATTCACAGCTAAAATGTACTTGGGCAGAAGTGCTGTATATAATCAGCATGTTTTGCAGTGAGTTTCATATATGAATTATGTGCCGTGTGAAGAACCATTTTATTTTGTCTGCCCTAAATCACCTGCCAGTCATTTCCATTGATAACTACACCACACCCAGTTATTTTATGGTGAAAGAGAGGGGGAAGCGTCATTGTCTCCCTGTTCTCCTGTCACTATCAACTGATAGGGAATTTAGAAACATCGGCTCAGGCCCTTGTTTGTGAAGGGTGAGCTGTGTGCATTTCATGGATGCACCAGGTTCCCCACACAAGTGAAGAATACAGGCATTTCAGATTTTATTTCAGGTAATATTGACTCCAGAAGCACATCACTTCTATTCCCCACCCCCAAGGTGGAAAAATAAGATTGGTTTTGAAGCCCTGACCATTAGAAGGCTCAATGGTTTCAGTGTGAAAACTGCTACAACTTCAAATGCAGCTAGGTAAAAAAATGTCAAAAGTTTCCAATTTCCATCTTAAAATAAAGTCCAGGAGCTCGTTATACCTGTTGCCCACAGCCTAGCCAATCTGTGTCCAGCACATGCCTGCACACTTGCTATGCAGCTAGTTCTGTACACAGCCCAAATAGAAGTCAGAGTTGTCAGATGAAAAACTGCAGCTGCCACAGTCTCAAGGAGTCTTACGAATAGGCCCTCCAAGCCATGGACAGCTGCTAGTTACTTTTCTAATACTTCCTGCTCATCCTGTGAGACCCTATCTATCCCCAGTCAGCCTGCTCTCCCCTTCACTGCTTCGGTCAAACTTTTTTAAATTTGAGGAGACGAAGGAACTGTCTTTCAGAAACTGAACATGTCAATGCAAACTAAAAATGTGCATGCATGTGTACTCAGTTACATATCCTGTTCATTTATTACATAAGAGGGAGGCTGATGTTTTGTATGCAGCAGTCTGCAGAGGCCTCATGCAAAAACTAGCAAAAGTTTCTGACCTTCCTCCCTTGGGTATAACCTCCCTCCCTTGACAGGAGCAGCAAGCTGTTTATTAGAGTTATGTGAAGATTAGTACTAAATCAAGAGAAACTTCGCAGTACTCATATGGAGGCAGTCTGGGCTGTTAAAGATAACAGGCATTTTATCATTCTAGCTGTCTGACAGCATGCACAAGAGCATGGGTGGAAGATAAGGAAAGAATCAGGAAGGAGGGAGGGATAGAAATGTGCATAGAAGTGAATTTCTGACCATCACAGTTCCTGTCTGCCCAGCATATGCCAAGTGTTTGGGACTCCACCCATCCCACCTAAAAAAGGGACTGGAAGAATAGACAGTAAGAGTGGCCTGAACCACTTCAGCCTATAGGTAGGCATCACGTTTTAGATGATAAATAAATGTTGGGGAAATTTTGTGCAGATTTGTGTCTGCTTTGCTCCTCTTTTGGTGATGCAATGTGAGTAGTCACCCTAGGACCCACCCTCCAGAATACTTCAGTCCCTGAATCAAGTTTCAGAGAGTGAACTTACTTCAGTCTAGGATTACTCACTCTTAATCTATAAAGGATTTTAAGTGTTGCATTGCAGGGTGGAATTCAGCAGGTTCCACTTCTCACATCTTCTTAGGGCTGTGGTGGTGGAAGAGTTCGCTGCTGCCCAGTTTCTCCCCACTACATGACTATTAAAGGCAGGGGAGCTCTTTAATGGCAGGCGCTGGCAATCCTGCTTCAGTTCCACAGAAAAGGCAGAGAGCTCAAAGCAGGGAAAATGAGAACAGGTTGTGCCCCAACACTTACATGGCAAGCAGACGTGCTGCTGTGGTACCAAAGCGGTCAAAGATGTAGCCTGTTGGGAAGGTCATGAAGTTGTTCATGAAGGAGCCAATGGTGAAGATGAGGGAAAACTGCTCATCCTGAGCACTGCAGTCTGCAAAGGGACAGAGAATTCAGATATGGTCCCTAATGCAATTCAGTCCTATGTATAAACCCCCAAGCCCATATTTACTGTGTGCAGAGCTCAGACTCAACATACTTTAGATTTTTATCTACTGTATGTCTCCCAGCCTAACACACCCTGTCCCACATGCAAAGCAAACCCCTAGCACCATATTGTTCATAGCCAGTACCCAGTTTCCAAAAGGAGAGGAGCCAGGATCAAACCCTCCTGATGAAAGTTTCACAGCTTCTCATTTGACAGCCCTTAACCTCAGATTCCTTAAGTGCTGGCAATGGTTGCAGTTACTTAAATGTTTTGAAAGGGCACCCTGCGGGTACTTAAAAATACTCACTTTATTACTATGGTTGAGCCCTGGCACTGAAAGCCTGGCATGTCCTGGGGAGCATTTGGTGTTGCATTAGACTGAACCTACATCAGTGCTCCCCTTCCAGCCTTCAGTTCAGGACATGGAAACAGCAACTTTCCCTCCACATCCCGAAATGCTCCTTGTTCTGTTCCTTGAACTTTTTGCAGTCTACCCATTCACAAAATGTAACGCAAGAATTATTTACAAGCAAGTGTACCAGCCTGCGGGGTGGAGTGCTTGCTAAGGAGCACATCTGTTAAGGCAGAATGGGCTCCAGCTGCCACTCAGTATGTTAGATTGAATTCCTTTTTTCAGATGAACCAAACCTGCCATTCCAAGCCACAAAGCCTGCATGAGAGGAGCACGGTAGGAAAGTTTGTATCCTTGCAATGAGGTGCTCACATCACAGTGAGAAAACCTATAAAATGAGTGCTGTACTCACAGGGGCATCACTCGGGATGATGTATGGACCACACCAGCCAGTCTCCAATGGTACTTCTGAACCAGCATGAATGTCTCAACACATTCATGAGTCCAGGGGCAGGGAACCTGTGACATTTTGTGGACTCCAGCTCCCATCATCCCTCTCCATTGGCCATGGTGTCTGGGACTGATGGGAGTGAGGAGTCCAACAACTTCTGGAGCACCTCACCTCTGCCATAATTCATACACTCTCACACCCACTCTCTGTGCAGTTCCAAACTAACTCCCTATGTCAGACCTGCTCAACATGTGACCCACCAAGCTGAATGCAGACCACCAGCTATGCATGGTTATCTGCCGCAGGCTTGGTAAAACTCATTGATTTCTGCTGCCTGCAAAAGCAGGGTTATCAAGCATCTGGCAGTTCACAATACATGAACAACCGTCTGCATTTGGCTTGGTAGGATTACAAGTTGTGCAGTCCTGCCCATACAGCTGTTTGTGACTCCCAACTAGCCCAGTATGTGTATAAACTCAGCTTCCCCTTAGAAGCAGACCCCCACCATCTGATCTTACCTGTGACATTGCTTGTTTGATTGGCAGCTGCAGACATACACAGATCCTCAAAGTAGCGCATATCCTTGAGGACGTACACCAGGGATGCCCATCCAAAAATGACACCCGCAAAGCACATGCATTCCACTAGACCTGAGAGTAGCGTGGCCAGACGTTTGGCCGTGCTTGAGCCCCGAAGCTCCATGGCGCGTCCCTGTTGATCCTGAGGAAATTCCTTTTCTGATCCTGCAACCAAAGAGAAAATGTAGTCAGTGAAATATGTGGAAAACTAAGCAGGGAGTATCCAAGTTGCTCAGTAGCAAGCAGCTGCTTCTGCAGTGAAATGTGTAACAGCATGCATGAGTTTATAAGGGGAGGCTGGCTGAAGATGCTGGACCTAGTAGAGAGGCAAAGGGGGAAATGAGGAAGCAGATTAGTGGTAATATCATAAGACCATGAGCAAGGACCAAGCAAGCTCTCTACATCTACAACACAAGGAAACAATCATAAGAAGAGAAAGAGAGACAATATAAGAATGTGTAAAATGGACACAGAATAGGTTTGTGAATAGCTACAGTGATCCTTGGGTTTTGGCAAAGCACTCTATTTTTAAATGGAGTGCTTGCAATAATAAAGAGAATTTAAAGCTCAGGCTGCTTACAAAAAACAGTTGGGGAGTTCAGTTATGAAGCTTCCAAGGACAACTAGCTTATGGGCAGATGCAGAACAACTTGGCACTGCCCTTCTCTATTGATCTGTTGTGAGAAAGCCCTAGCTGCACCTCAGGAGCACAGAAACGAGACCAAACTCGCCTAGCAAGTCAGAGGATAAAGATAGCTAAACTTACAGGATTTCATGCGCTAATATTGGAAGAATCTGGTGACTTGGGACTGGTGCATGTTGCTGAGTGCACCCAGTTCCTTTGAACTCATTGCCTCTCTTCAGTGTAACTATATTGCAGTGGAGTTGGGTAAAATCTCTGGAGCGTACTCCATGTCATTATAGGGTTCTCCTTTATGTAACTTTGTTCTCCTTTACCTTGCAGTGGGACAATTCACTCCGACAGTGGCCTACCCAGTGACCTTCAAGGGGGTAGGGTTTATACCCTACTTCCCACATCAAACACTCAAGCAACCCTACACCACACCATGCCATACAAGCCCTCTTGCGGCAATGACTTTGCTGCAGGATTTCTCCAGGTCTCTGGTTTGTGGTGGTAGGGAAAGCCCTCTGTGCTATTGCAACAAGACTGAGCTGCTGCTGCTACATTGGCTTGAAGTACACTAGTTAACAACAATGTTTTAATAAATGTTACATTTCATTTAAACAAAAAAAAATATGATAGCTTGGCTTTCATAGAAAAGGTCAACAAAGCTGTATCTGGGAGGGGTGGGGTGGAATCTGCTTGTTTTTTTTCTTTTACTACAGATTCCACCAAAATGTGTCTCTCACACACTTTTCTGCAGAAAGGAAAGCTGGTGAGTGATTAACAGGGTGAGGTGGGAAGTCCTTGATCAAATCTCTCCGTGGCCAAGAAAGTACCGTATTTTTTGCTCTATAAGACTCACTTTTTCCCTCCTAAAAAGTAAGGGGAAATGTGTGTGCGTCTTATGGAGCGAATGCAGGCTGCGCAGCTATCCCAGAAGCCAGAACAGCAAGAGGGATCGCTGCTTTCGCTGCGCAGCGATCCCTCTTGCTGTTCTGGCTTCTGAGATTCAGAATATTTTTCTTCTTGTATTCCTCCTCCAAAAACTAGGTGCGTCTTGTGGTCTGGTGTGTCTTATAGAGCGAAAAATATGGTACTTCTTTGCCTTAGGCAACCCCGTTGTTTTTCAGAGTCAAACAAGATAGGCCCTGCCATGGAAGTATTTTTTAAAAAGAAAAATGGCCAGCACATGGGGGCTGAGTGAAATTGGCACCAAGGTATCAAGGGGGTAGGGGTTTGATCCTTTGCCTCACCGTAATCACAATCTTCCTCCTTGAATATTTACAGTGGGAAGAAGTTAGCACCAAGGGCCTCTGATCAAGGGCAGACATTGGTAATATGGGACCCTGGGCAAGGACAAGATCCCACCCCACCCCACCCAAATATGCCTTATTTTCACAATAATTTCTTTTGGTTACTGTACCCATAATGTTTGCACACACACCCTGGCTTGGCACCCCATGTAGAGAAAACCACCTGCAGCACCCTAAATCTGGCCCTGCTCTGATCAGATCAGGGTCACAGTGTGGGGGGTAAGCTTCAAGTCTCCCTCCACACCATGGTTCCAATTATAAATAAACGTTGCATTATATCCTTGCTAAATTTCATGATAGAACAGCAGCAGGCACGCACCCTAAAAGCCGCTTCGTGCATTACCCTTACACTGTAAGAACCTGCATGTCGGAAAAAGCATGAAATCTATGTGTTGACATCACATGTGACTATTGCACAGACACATTTCACTGCCTGTCCACACACAGCTTCACAGTACTTATACATGAAGCAAAATAAACATGTATACAATCACTGTCTGCAACGATGTACATCCAAGCGTCACACTTTCTCCTACACACACAAGTCCTTAATACAAAACAATGAATTCAACATTGGACAACACAGCCACACTTTTCTAATGGTATCTGATATGGAATACGCTTTTGAGTTTTGAATCCGCACCCTGTACAGTTCAAGTAAGCAAAGACAAGTCATTGTTAACAAAATAATAATAATGCATTTTTATAGTGCCATCAGGGTATTCTTCACTTAACAGAGAGAGACCCCTGCCCTGAGAAGCTCACAGTTTACATTTAGACTACTGGCAGCAGGAGAGATTACAGAGAGATGGAAAAGTGTGACAAGGGTAAGAAGGCATGAAAGATGAGCTTGTGCAGTTACACGTGATGATTGATTGCACATATGATCATTGCTAAACAGGAATGCACCCTCTCAAACTCCCTCCAACATTCACAGATTCACATCCTGCCATCTGTTTAACTTAAGACACCCAACTTTCTGTCAATCACCTATCCTCCTGCTTGACATGTGCCTATGCCACCAGTTATCCCCTCACTTATCTATATTTCTACCATCCTCCTAGCTTTTGCTGGCAAGCTCATCACCATGGTATTTCTTCAGTGCTGTATAATAAGCAGAGAGATAGGTTTGGTCTTTGGTTATTGTGGTGGGTTGCATATGGAGAGAGAAAGTGTGTGTGTTTGTGTGTGTGTGGATGTGGGGCATGTTGCATTGTATAACCTTCATAGCTGCAGCTTTGTCTGTGAATCATTAATCACACATTCTTTTAATAAAAGCCTGTTCCCTCTCAGCTGTGGGTGGTGGTAAATGTTAAAAATAATGTTCCACATTTCTGGGGCCCGTTCAATCCAAGCCCTATCAACATGTTCCACCTAAATTAACTACCCAAGCTGAGCTTTAATGGCTGGTAAATAAACTACATCACATCTCAATCACTTAGAAGAGAACTGGGACCCAGCTCCACAGGGCTAGACCTAGTTTGATCCAGGTACTCTCTGCTCAAATAGAGACTCAGGCTTCTTCTACTATAAACATTGGGACCATGCTGAGTAGGATGTGAGGGAGGAGTACCAGAGCAACAGACTCCCTTTGGGATACTGATCTCACTATAGGGTGTCTCAAGTCAGGAGGATATTGTCAAAAGCTAAATAAAAACCCAAGGATGAATTATTCTACTGGAAACATATAGTAAACAGACTAGTAGAAAGCTAGTAAGCATCACTTCCTTTCACTTGTCAGTTCATCAACCCAAATCAAAACATCTTACACATGCCTGCCCTGTATTTGTCTTGTTTTCTTCTCACACCACTCAGCAGTTGGACTCGAAAAGCCAAAGTAGGGCAATATTTATTCATTTATTTATTGTTAAAACTATGTGCCACTTTTCACCACATGGGTCTCAAAGTGGCTTATAATAAAATATACAATGTACAACATTAAAAACATAATTAAACCTCCGATAAACAAAAATTAGAGAGTTTTGACCAGGAGTCCAAACTCAGCAGGGGCAGTGCCCCAGATGTGGGAGGGAGTGCCATAGAGTTGGGCCCACAACACTGAAGGCATGGCTCTTCATTGGCATGTCATGCTTCTGGCCCATAGGGAACCACTAATAGTGCTCCCCACACACAATGACCTCAGTGACCAACTTGGGTATGCAGGGTAAGGTGGGCCTTAAGGTACCTTGGACCGAAGTTATTCAGCTATTTGTAGACTAGTACAAGAACCCTGTTTAATTTGACCCAGTTGCAGACAGGAAGCCAGGGTGGGTCTTTTTAACACCAGCGTCATGTGTTGGCAGTAGTCTGTTCCTGCCACCAAACTACTGTTGACTGCAGCATTCTGCACCAGCTGAAGCTTCCAGACCAGACACTAAGGCAGCCCCACATACAGCATGTTACAATAATCAAGTATTGAGGCTACCAGTGCATAAGCCAGAGAAATCAGGTTATCCCTATCCAGGCATGACCATAACTGACGTACCAGGCAAAGTTGATAAAAGGCTCTCCTAGCTACAGAAGCAACCTGAACCTCAAGTGACAATACTGACTCAAAAAGTACCCCCAAAGTATGGACCTGTTTGTTTAGAGGGGGTGCAACCCCACCCATGACAGGAAGCTAGCCTTTTGCCTGGATGTGAGAACTGTTCTCCCACAAGGTCTCTGTCTTCACAAGGTTCAGACTCATCTTATTGGCCTCATTCAAGTCCACCACTCTTTCACAGCCTCTCCTGAGTCAGATGTAATGGAGAAACAGAGCTTGGCATCCGCAGCATACTGATGAGACCTTGCTCCCAAAACTACCATTCCCAATGGCTTCATATAGATGTTGGACAGCACAGGGGAGAACAGAGTGCCCTCCAGGACTGTATACTGCCATGGGGCTGAGAAGCAGTCTCCCCATCATGCTGCTTTCTGGACATGACCCTGCAAGTAAGAACAGAACCACTGTAGAACAGTGCCCCCAATAACCAGCGCGCAGAACCAGGCCAGGAGAATCACTTGCTGAGAGATGCAGCAAAAGAAGTGGGGTTGCAGTCCCCTACCTTTTTCCTGATAAAGGTCATCCATCAAAGCAACAAAGGCTGGTTCAGTCCCAAACTCAGATGTGAAACCAGACTGAAATGAATCTAGATCATTTGTCTCCTCCAGAAGCAGCTGTAGCGGCTCCACCACTGCCCTCGCCACCATCTAGAAAAATGCAGGGCTAGCAACTGGCCAATGGCTGTTGCATTCCATTGGGTCCAAGGTTGGCTTTTTAAAGAGTGGACACACTACAGACTCTTTGAGGATGGGGATAGGAAGAAATGTTTTTATTTGGACTTGCTGCCTTTCTCCCACTCCTTGCTCCTCCTCCTCCTCCTCCTCCTCCTCCCACTCCAGATTCTTGCTTAATCTCATTTCTTCCACTACCATGACACCACACACCTCGATATCTCTTTGCATCCCCTCAGTTATATTTATTACCCACTCAAGTCTATCCAGCAAGGACTCTTTTTACTCTCTGATCACCTCCCCTCACTTTCCTGAGTCATTCTCAATCTCCCAAACACGTATCTCTGTTCCTTCATGCCTCACAGCAGCATCTGGTTCCCCTTAGAATCATTCAGCTATTTTCAAAACTTCCTCATATTTTCCCCATAAACATCTTACCCTTGGCTAAGCTCTCATGGGCTGGACACCTGCCAGAGAGTGAAGAGGGGCAAGAGATGCTGCTGACCTGCGTATGCGCCTCATGTCTCAGAAGTGACATGGTTTTCCACAAGCCACTCTCAGACAAGACCCGAAAGACACACAGCTGCCTCCAGAGAGTGAGACCTTTGCCAATGAAGGCAGGTCCAGTCAGCAGAATAATGAACAACAGGAAGCAGACACTGGACTGGGACCACATGCAACTTAAGAGAATGCCCAGAGTCTCTCTCCTCCCTTATGTCTCCTCCCTCCTTCCCTAGAGGAAGGAAACAAATGTTGAAAGAGGAGATCCTCTGGTGGAAGAAGTCTCAGTCAGACAAACGATGGCACTTGTGATGGGTACACTGACACATATTCACCAGTACTGTCACATTCATGCATAGGCTGCTGCCCCAGATCTCTCCCTTACTCAGTTTCTACCCAGATATTTCACACAGCATTGGCTTTTTCCTGTGAGATACCAGGACACTTCATGGGAAGCTGAGGTACACAGCAACGTCCTCACCCATAAAATAAATTAAATACATGTGGTGCACTTCACAAGTGATGAAATGCACATTTTGATCTACGCTGGAATTTATCTCTGCAAAAGAATATTTCACCACATAAAACGGCCCCAGAAGACCTTCCTGTAGTGCAGGTCTTCTTAAGTGTGACCCAGCATTTGGTGCTCAAACTGTGTGAAAGGGGTGCCAAAACCTCTAGCTTACAAATGTAACACCTTCCTTAAAGCTTATGGCTCAATATCTTGTTCCCCCAAATGCTGACCTTTTTCTCAGAAAATTGAAAAACCCTGAACCCTGGGCTTAATTTGAACAGGAGCTTGATTCTGCAATGGTTGGCGATTATATGGCACAACTGTAGAACTCTAGAGTTGCTAGGGGCAACATTTTACAGATGAAATTACACCAACTCTACCAAAAATAAGCAGGGTGTTGGATTGTTTGGTTAAAAATGTCCTGCAATATGGTATCAACAGTTCAAAAATGTACCTTAAGCAGCTGCAGTGTGTGTACGTAAAATAGCACAAGACCTTGGTGCACACATGTATGCTTTGACATCAGCGGAGGGCAACTTGTGGCTCTTGGCATAAGCACCATGCAGGTGGCAAGGAGGAGGAAAATGAGGGGAAAGGAGGGAAAGAGAAAGGAGTGGCAGAAAGAAAGAAAAGGGGCAGCTCCAGCTTCACACAGATTTAAATACTAACCCACCCACCATTGGTTTGCAGAGCCTCCCCCCACTGAATGTGGACCCTCAACAGATTTTTTATAAAAGGATTCACCACCCTAATTTACATGAATGCATGCTAGTGGCAAGATGCGTCCCCCCTCCTCCCCCATTTCTGCAGACCTGGAGTAGGCAGCTGAAACTCAAAAGGATGGCATAGCTAGGAACTCCCCCTAACAAAGTTCAAATAAGGCATTTCCCCAACAAAACAAAAATAGGCACTTACCAGGGGCTAGAACAGAAGGAGGGGCAGTTGGCATGTATGCAGAGGTGCTCTGAGCAGGCTCAGAATGCCTTATGCTCAACAGAGCTAACGCCCCGCAAATCTAACAACTGCCAAAACTTTCCCCTGGCTTTGCTGCTTCTCCACACCCTTCCCTTAGGACTACAATATGTGGAGTAGACAAATTCTCCGTTCCTATCTACCCAGACCCAGAAGTCTGCAATCCCTCTGCTCCTTATCTCAGCCACTTGACTAGGCTAGCAACCCGTTATGTAATGATGGGCTGGGCCAGCCCCAGCACTTGACAGAGAATCATAAATGGGCAACAAATTAGTTACTTAATTTATTATGGTAATTTTTTTAGTGCCAGGGAGTGGGGCAGGGAGAAGTACTTGTGGGATTTTCTGCTGCAGGTGCCAAAATAACTCAACCAACCTTGAATACTAGGCATCTGGACTTGGGAGAGGGGTGCTGTTTTGCCACTCTGCCTCAGGCAGCAAAATGCCTTGGCCTGACACTGTGGCCCACAAAAGATCCCACAGGCAGAAGAGAACTTCTTGCAGAAATTCCTCCAGTTTCATTTACAAGGCTATGATCTTAATAGCATTTGCCTTAGAGGTCACCAATGAATTACTGCTGGATGCACCCCTTTAGCTTCCTGCTATTTCTCTTGGGATTGTTTAAATTAAAATGAGATGTCAAGCTCAAATGGGTTGGAGGGCTCAGCTCTCCGCGTAGCAGATGCACAAGGGCACAGCTACATATATTTTCCCATAGACAAAAGAATTATAGCTGTGCCCTTGTACATCTGCTAGTCAGTACTACATGAATTCACCTCCATTAGATGACAAGTTTGAAATAATTTAAAAAGGTTTGATGCCCTACCCTATGGTTTTGTGGGTACTTTGTAGAAACATGTCACACAATGTGCCCTTAAGGTACATTCCCTGAAACATTTGCAGAAGGATAGATACAGAGGTTAGTGAATTTTGAATAAAACCAGTATATTTTTTGCATTTTTAATTGATTTTCAAATATAATGTAAAATCAAAACTGAAGGAATGAACAAAACAAGTCTTTGAGGCTTTACAAAGTCCTAGATTCTTTACTGTTCAATTTGCCCTAAAGTCACAAAGCAAAAAATTGGTTAGGATTTAGGTGGATGAGTTCCTCCCAAAAGCAGTGCAATTGGAAGTGAAAGGAGAGACCTGGTAAAATTCATACCTTGACTGGCAGCTAGAACTGCAAGTCACAGAATCCCTCCCCTACTTCCTGACTCTTTTCTGTCTGATATTTTCAGTTAATAAAGAAGTAGGACAAGGTTCTTAAAGAAATGGGAGTGCCTGATCACCTCACCTCATCTGTCTCCTGAGAAATCTCTATGTGGGACAAGAAGCTACAGTTAGAACTGGATATGGAACAACTGATTGGTTCAAAATTGGGAAAGGAGTACGACAAGGCTGTATTTTGTCTCTCTGCCTATTTAACTTATATGCAGAATTCATCATGCGAAAGGCTGGGCTGGATGAATCCCTAGCTGGAATTAAGATTGCTGGAAGAAATAACAACCTCAGATATGCAGATGACACAACCTCGATGGCAGAAAGTGAGGAGGAATTAAAAAACCTTTTATTGAGGGTGAAAGAGGACAGGTGCAAAATATGGTCTGAAGCTCAACATCAAAAAAACCGAAGATCATGGCCACTGGTCCCATCACCTCCTGGCAAATAGAAGGGGAGGAAATGGAGGCAGTGAGAGATTTTACCTTCTTGGGCTCCATGATCACTGCAGATGGTGACAGCAGCCATGAAATTAAGAGACGCCTGCTTCTTGGGAGGAAAGCAATGACAAACCTAGACAGCATCTTTAAAAGCAGAGACATCACCTTGCCAACAAAGGTCCACATAGTAAAAGCTATGGTTTTCCCAGTAGTGATGTATGGAAGTGAGAGCTGGACCATAAAGAAGGCTGATCGCTGAAGAATTGATGCTTTTGAATTATGGTGCTGGAGGAGACTCTTGAGAGTCCCATGGACTGCAAGAAGATCAAACCTATCCATTCTTAAGGAAATCAGCCCTGAGTGCTCACTGGAAGGACAGATCGTGAAGCTGAGGCTCCAATACTTTGGCCACCTCATGAGAAGAGAAGACTCCCTGGAAAAGACCCTGATGTTGGGAAAGATGGAGGGCACAAGGAGAAGGGGACGACAGAGGACGAGATGGTTGGATAGTGTCTTCGAAGCTACAAACATGAGTCTGACCAAACTGCGGGAGGCAGTGGAAGACAGAAGTGCCTGGCGTGCTCTGGTCCATGGGGTCACGAAGAGTCGGACACGACTAAACAACTAAACAACAACAACAAAGGACAAGGTTACAAAATATATATTTTAAGAACACCTTAGGAGACTTCCCAAGATTCTAACACTGTTCCAGAGCTTCGGAGCTAGGCAGCTACACCCTAGACTGCTTTGGATCCAAGCTATTTTGGATTCCAAAGTGGTCCAGGTATCTCAGAGATGAAGATCTGCAAACTCTGCCTTTTCCACAGAAACTACATGCTATATTGACTGTTCACAGCACTGGGACTTCAAGAAGTAGGACTGTATGGCATCCTAACTCTCTTACAGAGGAGTTTCCAAAGGAGACATAATGATGACCAAATATAGTTTTAAGTCTATCTACAAAGGTAATGAATTAAAAAACACTGAATTTGTGTACACAATCTTTAGTGCTTTACTGTGAACTATTGTAACGGAGACTATATAGTGTGGATGTGTGGAGGAGGGAACAATGCAACCCTTCACTCTGTAAGGCAAGTGTGAGTAATCTTTGGCCCTCTAGACATTGCTAAGCTACAACTCCCAAGCATGGCCAATGGACAGGGATAATGGGAGTTGTACTTCAGCAACTCCTAGCAGACCAAAGGTTCACCACGTCTACGCTATATAGTGAAGTTAATAATCTTTTGTGCCTGTGAGATCCAGCTCACCATTTATTTTCCATGATCTGCTCTTCGTTGTCACACAGACCTACTTAAAA
Source organism: Podarcis tiliguerta (assembly GCF_965153285.1). Lineage (NCBI taxonomy): Eukaryota > Metazoa > Chordata > Lepidosauria > Squamata > Lacertidae > Podarcis > Podarcis tiliguerta. The sequence goes on from NC_139534.1 coordinate 54,960,636, forward strand.
GGAGTGACAGCTACCATCAAGGCCACTTTGTTGCAACCCAGTCATGAAAATTCTCCATATATTCTCTTTTGCCCTCACAGAACACAATTACTGTTCACCCCCCTCCAAGAGGGGGGCAGGGTTTGCGACACCATGCAGCAGTTCCTGGGACCAGGGTGCCACCCACCTTGGCTACAGGGTTGCCACCTCCCCGTCCCCATCTCAGCGGGTCAATGGGCTGCAGGCTGGGGGTGGGGCGAGGGTCGGAAAAAGGCCGATGCTCTTAGGCCCAGGCTCACTTTGTTTTCTTTCCAAGTTCACCCACCCAACCCTCCCTAAAATATAACACGGTCTTCTTTTGCAGGCTAACCTCTTGCTTCCTAGGTCAGCAGGCGCTGCTATAGTTGTAAGATGGTTGCTGTGTTCAGAACCGGGAAGGAATTTCCCTGCATTGGCAGGTTTTGCCTTCCCCATAGCAATTTGTCACAACTTTGGCGGTTTTAGGCCTTGGTCGGTATTCTATAGTCTATCTTTGAGATGGGGGTAGCATCTGCATGCATCCCCATGCGGCAGCAGGATCCATGAAAGGGTTGCTTGCAGGAGTCACTGGCGCTGGAGTGGCAGCATACAGTCAAACTCCCAGCTTCGGCAAAGTGGGAGGGCACACTGTGTAAGTTCACGCTTTACAGTCCTCACCCACAACACCTGACTGCCCTGCACATCCTAAGCCTATGAGAGGGATACCTTCCAAGGCCTAAGCCAAGGTTCCTACACCTGAAATTCGATAAAGTTGTGGCCTAATTTAAGCCCCTACATTGTTGTCATGTCAGGTAGGCTCCAGGGACAGGGTTTAGTACGTGGGCTCGCAATATAACCCAGACTGCAAGCATCACAAACTAGATAACAAAAAGTCAAGGGGGTTAGGCTGCTTCATATCTGCAACTTAGAACTTAATGCATATATCTTCCACTAAATAAATATGCAGCAAGATGCCCACTCTACTTCTCCACCCATATCTCCACACCAACAATTCCAGGATATTTGCATTTTCCTGATTACTACACAGGTGGTGCAATCCCTTCTGCCTTAAGACCCCTACAGAAAACAGTACACGTGCATCAGTTTACCAACCAACAGTATGTTTAGACTTAACAGTTTTGTCATGGAAATGAGGGACAGAAGACAGCCCACTTTGGCTGCACTTCGAGCTTTTCTGTACAAAACCACATCACTCTCCTAGTACACAGTAAGAATTACAGTTGTAACATGCCAATTGACCTAAACCTGGGGAAAACTTACATGCACCTCAGAAGACCATTAGCCTCTCTTCAAAGCTGGAGATGTACCTACGTTGCTTTGTGTCTTCCATTGCGCTGCACATTCCACCATCTGGATGTCTTAGCTCAGCATGTCCAAAGTCCATTTGGGGGCTTAATCTGGGCCGCCAGTCGGTTTAATCCAGCCCCAGCCCCTGTGGCAGTGTATTTCCTGGGGTAAAATCCTTAAAAAAGCTCAACTACTTTGGTTGGCCCTCACACATGTTCACTTCATCAAATCTGGCCCTCTTTGAAAAAAGTTTGCCCTCCCCATCTTAGCTGAACTCCCACATGTGTGCCATTAAGCAAATCTCATGGGGGGGGGGGCATGTGTGTGTCTTCCAAGCCATTAGCGCTGCTCCCACTCCAAGCTGCAAGAAGCAGGGACAAGCACCTTCTGCTACCGCTTACAGTTAGAAAGACCTTTTAATTCCTAACGAGACTTTGCACCTTACACTTGTTTATTTAACTTCCTTAATGGACCCTTAATGGAGGTACATTATTGCAAGGGCTTGTGAAAAGTCCACTTAATTATGCCAAAGGAGTTGCTTTCCAGCACTAAAGATTAACTTTGGCCCAGAACTATCACTCTTTCCATATGCCTGGATTTCCCTTTCCCACTGCATTGATTGTGTGTCATTATTGACACCGACTTTGCCAGCATTTGTAGGTCACACTTTCTAAAATCATTATGATTCCCTCAGTAATTTTTCAGTTAACCTTTCCGTCACATCAGGATTTTTTACAACTGTGTAGCTGGCATGGCAGAGTGATGCCTGCACTTTAGTCCAGGGTGGTTTAATTTACCACAATTTAGGGACACATATATCTGAGATTAAAGTGTCAATGGGACACACACTCCCCCTGTGGCATAATAAACTGTCTATGCATGGGATACACAATCCTACCCCCCCCCCACATCCTATTAGCATCTCCAGACAAACACAGTGCTTATTTACAGTGCTTCAAGACCTGACAAGACCTGCTTGACCAGAGAAAATAGAGCATTATAAATTAAATAATATCCCACTTTTCCTCCAGAGAATTCAAAGCAGCATACAAGATCTTCCCCATCCCTCACTCTAATTTAATCCTCTGAGGTAGGTTAAGCTGAGAGGTAAGGACTGGTCTGAGTCACTTCATCCACTGAACACAGTGCCTCCTTGCACAATATTAAAATACACCGACCAAAGAATACACTTTTTATTTATTTTGTTTAAATATGTATAAGCACACTTTCATATAAAATATTGCAAGGCAGCAAACAAACTAAAAATACAATACTATAATAAAAACAAGAAAAACACCAGGCATACCAGCTGTTTGGCAAAAAAAATAATATCTCAGGTTCGAAAAGCCTGTTTTTCAGAAGATGTCTAAAAGCGAGCAGATGACTCCTGCTGAACCTCTACTGGCAAGGAGTTCTGCAGGTCAGGGTCTGCCACACTATATTCTCAGTTCGTGGTGAAGGCCAGCTGAACTGGGGTTGGCCTCCTACGCCCCATCAGAAGACCTCAGTGATCAAGGTGAAGCATAAAAATGTGGTGGCATGGGTGGAATAATGTCTACTGCTATAGTGCAAGTACATTTTCCAGTCAATTTTAATATTGCACTCAGGAGTTTCTCTTTTCTATTGCTATGCATCAAATTAATCTAGGCATTCAGATCATATTCAACCTATTCTGAGGACCAGGCCCAAGGCAAACCACAAAATGGTGGGGGGACTCTGCTAGGAAAGAAGGGGCGAGTGAAGCTCTACATCCAGGAAGGTGGGGGGGGGGGGGAGAGAGAGAGATTTACATTGGGAACAATGGGGGAAGGAGACCAGCAGCACCTTCTATTCGCCAAGAGGCCACTCTAGAGCCAGCATAGGAGGAGCTGTTGAGGAGGTGACAGATTCAGCCTCCAAGGAGTGCACCACAGTTTTTGCTGTCATTGAGATGGCGGCGGCAGCAGCAGACTATGCATTGAAAGCCAGATCTGCTGCCCCTGTGGGATCCTGCAGCCTGAGGCAGTTGCCTCCCCTTGCCTCATGGGTGGACCAGCCCTGCCTATTCTGCACTGATTCCAAGTCATTTCAGTGTGCTGGCTTTGGCTTTTTAAACCCTAAACAGTTTGGGATCAGGTTATCCAAGGACCACCCTGATCTCCAGCCTGTCACTAGGAGCTGTTAGATTGCTGGGGAACAGATATAAGACCTTTTGGCCCCACACCTTGGGAACTTCCTCTCCATGAAAACACGTACTATTGCATCATTATTTATGTTTTAAAAGAAATCTCTGAAGATGTTTTTATTCCAGTCTGCACTTGATTAATTAATGGTCTGTGCCTGAAGGTTTTTAGCTGTTGATAGTTTTCAGTTACTATGTTAATATTAATGATTAAACTGCAGTTGCTGTTATTTTCAAGTGTTTATCACCTCAGAAGGGCAGCGTGTCCTAAAAGATGTAATGCAATTTCTTTACATACACATTTATGTAGATTTCATAATTACATAAAATCATTTTGAGCAAGACTCCTTATAGAGGGGAAATGCTCAATTATGGCTTTTTAAAAAGTTTTTAAAATGTGTTTGTTAATTACAATGATGACAATTTTGTATTTTTGGTCTTTATTCTATGCACTTATACCATATGCAGGGCTTTTTTCAGCTGGAACTCAGTTCTGACACCTCTCAGGTGGGCACCATTGTCATTCTAAGAGAACAAGGGACGTGTTCATGGTGAGTTCTGGAACCTCTTTTTCTAGAAAAATAGCACTGGCCATATGCAGATATTATTTGAAGTTTTGAAGTAAATTAGTTTTTTTTTATTAAATACCTTTTTCTCAAGTTTATTGTCTTTATATAATTTGGTAGTGTAAATCCTGCCAGAACCCACTGTGAAGGACAAAAAAGATGTACTTCCTTCATAGGTGACCTTATATTGCCATGTTAGCTGATAACTTATTGTTATCTAAGTACTGGAGGGAGTAAGAAACTCACTGGGAGTGGTGGGGGGGCAGAAATACAATACAGAGAACTTGTCAAACACCTAGTAGTCACAAAAAATAAGTGGTATGCTACATTTCCCCTTCATGGATCACTGCCTTGCCGTGGCGAAGGGACTTGAATAACTCAGAGAAGCTATGGACTATGCCGTGCAGGGCCACCCAAGATGGACAGGTCATAGTGGAGAGTTTTGACCAAGCGTGATCCACCTGGAGCAGGAACCAGCAAGCCACTCCAGTATCCCTGCTAAGAAAACTCCATGGACAAAGACAACAGGCATATAAGTGCCTGGCGTGCTCTGGTCCATGTGGTCACAAAGAGTCGGACACGATTAAACGACTAAACAACAACAATGCTCAGTGGGTCACAAGTAACTGTGCAAGTCTGTAACAGTTGGATGTATGAAATCCATGGTCACCCTTACAGCAAGACTGTTTGGTTCCTCCCTTGAAAATGGGAAACAGTAGCTGGTCCAGAATCACAGCTTCTTGGTTAGTGGTCAAGAATGGACTGCAGAGTTTGTGCAGTGCTAGAAAAACTGCACTGGTCTGGACCACAGGTTAGTTTCCAGGCACAATCCAAGGTGCTAGTTATTTTACAGTCCTCAATGTCCTGGACAAGGATACCTCTGGTAGAACTTTTTCCAACATAAACTGCCTTGTGTGCTTGATTTGTCTCCCAAACCCCTTTTCTGGCCTGCCACAACCAGAGACAGCCTGAGGCTAACCTGTGTCTCCTCCCTCCCTGCCAGGGAAGATGGAGTGAGTGAAGATATACATGAGGAACAAGGGGGTAAGAAAGATTGACATCGGGATCTGCTGCACCCAGGGATACTATCACCTCATGGGCGGGTGCAACCTGGCCACAACTCTCAGAGGCAGAGCTGGTAGCTACAAGAAACAGACCCTTTTGGGCAGCAGCACATATGCCCTTTAGAAATATGTCCAGAGGAGCCCAGGTCCAAAAAGAAGTTGGCAACCCTAACCACCACATTTCCGTGTTTAGAGGGCAATGTCTCCAGACGGGAAACGTAACTTCCAAGCATAATGGAGCCCCAGTATTTTAGAAATGTACTGTCTCTTTTACTGATTTTTCAGAGGAGAGCTCTTTATTCCGCTGCACACCCTTCCTGTACTGTGCAGATGTCTAAATCAGGGTTGCCACATTTCAAAAGGTGAAAATCCAAACACAAAAGTTGTTGTGTGTTTTTTGCGTTTTTAAACTATTTTAAAGAAAAATCAGCAAAATGACACTGCCGCCATGGGTTGCCATATGGATTTTCCAGGACATTTCACCAATTTCTGCACAGACACTGCTTTCAACTTCAGTATTCTGGGTATGTCCAGGAAAATTTGGACATATGACAACCCTAACTAAACTTTCACGTAGTGTGTATACTCTGTGTTCAAATTGTAGAATGGGTAACATCTCAGTTGTGGTGCATATATTTTCAGGTTAACAGATAGCTAAACAATATGTGTGGATTATCAACAGGTAATGTGCACAGAAAAGAAATTCTTAAGAAAATGGTCTCTTGGAGAGGTCCAATGTCATATCACAGAATCATTAATGATGACTTTTCCTAAGATGTTTGGAACCTGATGGATCTGCCTGCTGTTAACCAAGTAATTTCTAGCACTAATTTCTCATGAGACTATCTCTAGAGCAGGGGTGGGAAACCTGAGGCCATCCAGATGTTCCTGGACTACAGCACGCACCACGCAACTGGAGTCCAACAAAATCTGGAGATACACAGATCCCCCGTCTCCCAACATATTATGTCACAATGGATAGAGAGGCTCTGTTGTGCAAGGCCCTTTAAAATGCATGGGAGTTGTATAGCAGCACAATCACGTTTTATCACTGCTCACGTCCCTTTTAATTGGGCTAAAGGAACAGGAAAACATCCTAGTGTACAAACCATTTTAACCAATACATGTGGCAGGTGTCTGTTTTGTCTTGAGTTGCAAAAAGGCTGTAGCTATAAAGCAGTGAAGAAAAACTAACCAGATCCACCCATTAGTTTTGAGAGGTGGCGGAGGAAGGGAGACAAGGAAGGTGTTTGAAATGCATTCATCATAATCACCCAGATTGTTTTGCTTGCAGAAAAAGCCTAAGAGAGAAGAGGTAATAAGGCTGCACGGCTGGGAAGGAAGACTGAAAGGAATCTAATCACAAAGTAAAACAGAATCTGTGTGCAAGGTATAGGAGCAGCAGCAGAGAAGTCTGACATAAAGAGCAACATGCTGATGACAGTACTCTGTCATTTAAACTATGAACAGTCAGTGGGGCTGTAAAACAAGAACACTTTTGCGGTAAATTATCTGGAATTATCTGGGAAAGCTACAGTAGAGGCTCCTCATTATACAGATTGATTGTTTCTATTTTAAACGTTCGCAGGCACGCACACACAAAGCCCTGAGGCCACTACTTATGCACCTGAGACAGTCATCCAGGAATGCCGACTCAGGTGCATTGCATTTCAGCAATCCCAACGGAAGCCGAATCAGTTCCTCGGTCATCTTTGGGGGAGGGGATGCTTCTTTTGGGCTGTGTCCCACAAACCATAATTTCAGCATTTTCTTCCACTTCTCTGTTTTGTTAGTACTGTATTGTGCAAATCAAATAGTAGTAGGGACATACATTTCATTTCATAACTTACATTGCAAGTAAGACATGTTGAAATGCTGGGTTGCCAACTTTTAAGGGCCCTGTTCCCTTCTTGGTAGGGGCAGCCTGGTGTGTGTGTGGGGGAGGCTATGTTACCAAGTGGAGTTTTCCTCATTACTTTTGCCTCCTTGCCAGGAAAAGTTGTTAAATTTCTGCTCATTAAACTGCAGTTAAATGGTCAGGAACAGGGCTGGTATGAATGTTGGCAACCCTAACAGAAATCTTCAGATGTTCCTATACTATGCGTAACAAAGCTCTTGCTTGTTTGTTTATGAGGGGATAATCATTTATACAAGAACAATAGTAAGTTGCATTTAGAGAGAAAAGACAACCCAGATTTACCCCAAAAAAGAATCTTGGACCTGTAAGCAGAACAAACCAACCCTGGGAGAGTACAGTTTATGGTCTCTTTAGGGGAAATGAGGTACAGCCTGGTGCATACCAGGGCTGAAGGCAAACTCTCTACCATCAGCCTCAGTCCAAATTCACATCTCTTTTGGATATAAAAGACTAGCTCATTAAATGCCAAGCATGACACTGCTGGAACAGACCAAAGCTGTCCAGCATATGACCCCAGGGACTGGTTTCCTTGGATTATAAACAGCCTATTCATGGTGCTACAATGCACACCTCCCCCTCCCAGAAACACTTCATAGTCTTCTCATTCCATACAGAGCTCCCTTCTGTGCTACAGAGACGGACTCTCTGTCCAAAATCAGTCTTGCTCCTCCTCCTCATGAAGTACAAGCCCTCTTATGCATCTGCCCATATCACTGGCTTTCCAGGTCTCCATTTTCTTTTTTTACTGACCCTATATTTGTACAGTACAGTACACTAAAAAGGTATGTTGCAAATAAGTAGATAAAGATTTTTCTCATCACTTGTATCTCCTTGTTTGTTTTTAAAAAATCACCGGCAGACTTTCTGCTTGCCAGGTGTTCGAGAAGAACATGATTGTCAAAAATAGTTGCTGATCATGTTAAGACTAAAATAAAATTTAAAAATTGGTGCCTTGAAGCATTCTAATATAAGGAACAGAACCATTAATATGTATGCAGAGTAACATAAAAAGAGATCATTAATTGATTTGAGTTTGGGAAGAATTCACTTTCAATTTGTGAATAATTAACTACATAAAACAGAATAGAGAGACACGAAGGTCATGAGTAGAAATGCATTGAACAAAATGCCCTTGCTGGTCAGTAGGTATGCTGCTAAGCAACAACCAAAGGCTCTGATTCAGCAAAGCATTTAACTCAAATCCAGCAAACTTAGCAAGCCACACTGTGAAGTGCCTCTCCTTTAAAAAGCAGGTGTGGAGCTTGAAGTGGGCTGTGGGGAGACAGGTGGCTGAGGTGTAAAAAGAGGTGTTGGGGAAGGGTAGTAGACAATATCGGCAAACAGAGCAAACAGGGATGGCAGCTCCTTGTATGTTTGATACCCTTTTAACTGGCATGGGGATGTGAGTCTGGCTGCTGAAAAATAGCCCTGGGAATTGCAGCTTGGCAAGAGTGCTGCAAATAAAGTTAGAATTCTCTAACCTCTATTTACATAGCAATTCCTTAAGGAGACATAATTATGGTTAGGGAGAATCTTGTCTTAAACCAGCTGAGCAAGTAGCCTTACCCTTTTCCTCTGCAGAATATCAATTCTCCTCATAGAGGCAGCAATACAATCAAAATTATCTGCAGAGAGGGATCCTATGCAGGCCTACTTGGAAGTGTATTCTGTTGAGCTCAGTGAGACTTGCAGTAAAATCCTATGCATGCCTACCTCTAGAAGTAAACCCTTGATTTTAATGAGCCCTACTTCCAGGTATGTGAGTATATTACATACCTAAATTCCTAACCTAAATTCCTAGTAAATGCACTTAGGATTGGAGTCTAAAGACAGGGCTATATTGACTTAAGGTCAATTCAAACTATAAAGTATCTAATAAAGGCAGCAATTCTACACCCACTTACATGGAAGCAAACTGCACTGAACTCAGTGGCACTCACTTCCAGGGAGACATATATAGGATTGCACTGTTCATTCCAATTACATTTTAGTAGTTGTGTGATACTCTATGAAGTCCCTTTTCTGTGACAATATTGAGATATCTTATCCACCCAAAATTAATAAGAGGTGGCAATAGCCTTACTGCCTCCCAATCAGCGATTCTGAAATGTGGGATCAGACCTACACAGTAAAACAAACTAACTAACCCTCCTTAAAAGTTTATTATGGCTCTTATCTTCAGTGATAGCCAAGGTCAAATCCACTAGGGATTTGCTTCTTGACTAGCTCCAGGCCTCATTTATTTTATCCTTGTTGCTAATTTCAGCTGCTATGTTGACTTTCCAAACAGTGGAGTGGGGATAAGGACATTTTCCAAGCTTCAGACTCCCCCCATCTCCTGGGTCAACAAGAATAAAACTTTCCACAGGAACTCTGATTTCACAACATATTGTCATGGCTATCAGATCGAAAAGAGAAGAAGGCCTACAGCTTTAATTATCTCACAGAAGAGCTTTTCTCACCCCTTGCTGAAATCCCCTTTTTCAACAGAAACCTTCTCCTCTTTTACATCTCACCTAAAAGAGGGGGTGGGCGGGGGAGAACAATTTTGCAGATTTCCTTTAAAAATGCTTTTGGGGTATCCTGGTTTTTACTTTTTGAAATATGGCAACCCTGTCTCACCACACTTGCATTCTGTTTATAGAATGGGGGAAAATATGTTGCAATTCAGTAGTGTCAATGTGACTGTTTTGTACTCCCGGGTCTTTACAGTGTAACCTATAAACTAATAGCAAACTGATTTTATAGTCAAAATGGCAACATTCACACACAAACAGGTTTGGGGAAAACCCGAGGTTTATAGCAGTACAAGAAAAATATTTAGAGGGAAAGGCCTACAGGGATGAGGAGTAAACACACACACAGGGGACGGGGGGGGGGGGCGGTGTTCAGTGAGGACTGAGCATGGCCAGTATGCACAAGATGCTGACTTACTGTTAAAGAGAGAGAGAATAGAACAGAGTATCCTGGAAAAGGTTAGCTGCTGGCATCCAGCACACCACATTGCAACATTTTGTTGCAGGTTCCACTTGCTGACCACTCATTTGGGAGAAGAGTTTTTCCATGCACAACTGTCTTTGTCTACACTTAGTACCACCAGCAGTCCAACACATTTACACAGCCAGCCACACACCTAAATAATATGCACCACACTCTTGTGTATGCATGCCTGCACATCCAAGTGCACCTTGTTTCTGCAAAGGAGGGAGTGAAGGGAAGGCCCAGGCACATTTCACAGCATTCTGGCTTTCTAAAGCAAATAAATGTACAAGTAGCTGTGAAACATGTTTTTAAAAATATGATCTAAGGAAAAACAAACACTGCCTAATTATACCTGTGGTTTCCTCAAGGTCTTGGTCATCCCATGAGAGAGCTTTCTCCTTTTCAAAGAGGGAAGTTAGCTCATGCTCAGAAGCATAAGGTCCCTTCAGAAATGTCCACAAGCAGTGGACAGGACCTAAAGGAAACACAAGTCTAGGGGAATTGACAACTGCTCTAATACTCCTAGACCATACTCCCATTTCATTCCATTTTCATCCCAGCAAACAGATGAGAAAGTAGTAATTGACGCAAATTGTTCTCCTGCCAATACAAAAGGGAGATGCTTGGATATTTGGTTAAATTGATAAAAAGACAAGGTTCTGTGCAGTTTCTGACCACCTGAGGCATAGACACAGACGACACTGTCCATTTCCTGAGCAGCACAAACTGCAGGGCCTGTATAAACTTTTAGGTAATAATTGAGCAAGTGGAAGATAAAATGAGGACTTTGCGAAATATATGATTCAGCAGACCTCAGTAGGGCACAAAATCATGTGTCCTTGCTTATGAGCAAGAAAAAGAGGCAAGAGAGAAGTCTGCAGATATCAGACAAAGACTGATTCTTTTCATTATCTCCTTGCCTGCCATTTCAGGACCACAAACAGTGGACAGGACCTCGGATAAATGCTGGAGGCAGTGTTTTTTTTGGTTTTGAAAAGAGGAATAAGGCTGCAATGCTGCACACACTTACAAGGGAGTAAGTCCCACTGTACTCACATATTGCTCTTGTCCCACTGTTGCCTCTGGTCAAACAGTTGTTGAAACAATACGAAATGCTGCAAAACCTGTTTGTCAGACATAACAATGGGATGAGTGCATATGCCCTACTCCATGGCATACTCTAGCTTCAACTCTGAAACGCAAGCAAAACAAATCACTTGTCTCCCACTAAAGAGCTTCTCTTGGGATTCCAGAGACCACTTCTGAGCAAGGCCTGTCTTTACCCAGAATCCTCCTACCTCAATATTTCACAACAAAAACTCTTCCTCCTTGTCCCAAGGATCTAGAGCACCACCAGGTACTCACCTGCTCCAAAGGATACATGCTAGTACTGCCAGCTTTTCTCTAGAGAGCCAGACCTGCCATGAATTCCACATCTACTTATGCTAGTCAAGGCTGTTAACTTTCAGCATCCCAAAACCACAACACGGAACAATTTCCAGGTGTGCTGTAAGTAGAGCATGTTTGGCTTTCTTTTCAGAGCAGAGACAGATATGGGGGCTATTTTAATTTTCTGTAGAATTTTATATTGGCCTATTCATCTGTTTTCAGTAATGACACCTACCCTGGAGACAGGACAATTAAGAAACCTAAATAAATGTACAGCACGTGGGATACAAACACTTCCTCACAACTACCGGTTATCTGCTCAGAATTTATTTGGGTAGCCCACCTCTCATCTCTGAATAGTCACTACCTGTATCCATATAACCTCAGGCAACCTCAGGGCCATGGGTTCGAGCCCCACTTTGGGCAAAAGATTCCTGCATTGCAGGGGGTTTGGACTAGATGACCCAAGTCTACGATTCTGATACAAAAAGCAAGAAACACCTCCCTTCTATTCTTTGACCACCTTTGAGAGCAACCTACTCCCAGCTGCTCACACACACCTGTACAAGTCAAACTTTCTGATGTCTTCCTATGAAGTTAGGCGCCGAGGCTGCTTCCCTCCCCACATTTTCACGGCAGCAGTAGCGGCCCGACACGTGGCTCATTTATTCAGAAGTCGCCGGGGATGCATTCAAGGTAGGCAAGCTCGAGAGCAACCAACTTCCAAGATCTCTCCAACAAATAGGCGCTTTTAGGGGGCACCTGGCGCTCCAGACATACCTCCTTCCTAAGGCTCAGGGCCCCTCTTCCACTCAGTCCAATGCGAAGAGGGGGACGTCGACTAGCCCCGTGTGGCCAAAGGACAGGCTGCTCTGGAAGAGACCACTATCCGTGCCCCCCCCCCCTTGGAAGAGACCACTATTCCTCCCACCTGCACATATGCGCGCTGGCAACCTCCCTCAGCTGCAGGTACTTTCCCCTTCCCTTCCCACGCGCCCGGAGGTGTCAGTCACCGGCCCCGCCCCCGCCCTGCCCCCCCTGGGGCCCCTCGCCGATTGGGTGGCCGCCTCTCCCTGCCTACTCCCTCCCCTGCTCGCACGAGGCTCCCGGCTACAGGCCCGCCCCAGCCCCACATGAAAGGAAGCCGCGCGCATTTGCTCCTGCGGAGAGACTCACCCTGCCCGCGTCAATCCGGCCGGCCGACTGTTGTCATAGCGGTGGGTCGTGCAGCCCTGGCCGCGCGCCACGGGTGTCCTCCATAGGCAGCGCGGGGTGCTCTGACGTCAGCGCGGAGACACGCCTCTCCCGCTCGCCGCCTCTTCAGGAGCCGCGTATTGGACAGCCCCCGCCCCCCCCTGGGCCGCGCCAGATGAAAGGGATTGTTCTCCTCGCCACCTTCGGCGCGCCAAAACGGCCGCGCTTTTCGCCCTTAGCCCTCCTGGAACCCTGTATATAGGCTGCGGCAGCCCTATCGGGGATTTAGCTCAGGGGGCAGACACGTGTCAGAAATGGAGTGGCGGCGTGCCGGAGTGACAACATGAATTGGGTCACTTCAGATGATCAACAACAACAACAGACCGGAGCAGCAACACAACAGTGCTGGTTTTGAACCACTGTTCGTGACGCCCTCGATCCAATACAGGGTTTCTCAAACTTGGGTCTCCAGCTGTTTTTGGACTACATCATCCCTAGCTAGCAGAACCAGTGGTCAGGAATGATGGGAATTGTAGTCCCCAAAAAAACCAACCAGCTGGAGACCCAAATTTGGGAAACCTTGATCCAATACATTTTGCTCTCTGAGGCAGACATAAGAAGCTGCTTTTTACTGCGCCATACCATCGGGTCCATCTAGCTCAGTATTGTCTACACTGACTGGTAGCTGCTTTCCAGGATTTCAGACCAGGATCTCTCTCAGCCCTACCAGGAGATGGTGGAGATTGAGCCTGAAGCCTTCAGGTCAAAAGGCAAACGCTCTAACTCTCCCCTAAGTAATTTTGGACACATCAGGCAAAAAAGAAAGGAGGCCATTTCCCCCTCCTTAGTAAAAATACAATAATAAATAACACTTTGCTTCCCTGCCAAATCCGCCACCTGAGTCAGCTGCCTCACTCCGCCTGTAGTCCTGCTTTTCTGGTGTGCTAGTTTCTTGTTTTCAGGGATTTTGCTCAAACTGGAGGGCAGGGAGAAGTATTCAAAAGTGGAGTCCCATACCTGTTGCCAGAAGTCGTACAGAGCATTCTACCACCTCCACGTTTAATGTCCTACTATATAGTTCTGCTGCATGTGCTGAGAACCCAGTACTATCTAGAGATCATACTTCTGTCACCCCACCCAGGAAAAGCAAGTGGGAATTTGCTATTTTGATAACTGTGTGTGCCAATTTCCTACACGCATGTGCCAAAGTGACTCACAACACAAAAAACAATGATACAATAACTGCAGTACATATAACTGTTACAAAAAGGCCTCCCTTTAATTCACTTGAAAGGCCATCTGGCAGGCCACCAACTGCTGGGAAAGGAGGGGAAAGAGCATCCAGCTATGCAAAGGGAGATAGGAGCACAATTTTTACTGAGCCCAACATGTTTCAGATCCAGTTTATCCTCAGGGGTGCTCTCAAATCAGGATTGTCAATATGGTATTGAAATACTGTTACTACTTGCTAACCTGGCACTCTGCATTTTTCATGTTAATTGAATCTTTTTCATGAACAGTCTGGAAAAACTTGGACCACGATTCATAGACTCATGGAACTGTACAATTAGAAGGGATCATGAGGGTCATCTAGTCCAACCCCCTGCAATCTAGGATTCTTTTGCCCAGTTTGGGGCTTGAACCCATGGCGCTCAGATTAAGAGCCTCATGTTCTACCAACTGAACTATCCTTGTGATTCATCTGCTTTTACATAAACTGGTTACTGCTGAGAACACAGGTTGGAATTCTCCCAGGTTAGAAGTAACTATACAGGAAAATACACAGGAAAGCAGATAAGGAGAGACAAACCAAAGAGAGCCAGATAAAAGTGACCAGTGGGCCCTGATTTGTTGTAGGTTTGCCTGTAACATGCCCACATTTTCTCTATCTTTCTTTGGGCAGGCTCCAGAATGTGCAATGATCAGAGCCCAGTATACACATTGGCATGGTGTGTGTAATGTGTAGCCAGCCTCTTGAGCTTGCAGTTTTTGTTGAGCAGAAAAGCTGAGTATGTTTTGAATTGCTAAGAAAATGCTCGTGGTTATGATGGGCAGAGTGTGTGGCAGGTAATCTAAGAGTTAACCGGCCAGAGAACTATTGTTATTGGTGGCTATAAATATATGTGAATGAATGAATGAATGAATGAATGATAGATAGATAGATAGATAGATAGATGATAGATCGCATGAGACAAGCTGCATCAGACCAAAGGCTGTCAAGTCCAGTATCCTGTTACCATATTGGACAAGCAGAAGCCTATTGGAAAACCACATCCAGACATGAACACAAAAGCATTATCCCTATTGTAGATAGTATAATTTGGAGACCTCTGGGAAAGTGCACTGCAACCCTTAATGGAACCCTTTTCAGTGAGAGCCAGGTCACCCAATGTCAAGGTGAAGGGTATGTTTTGCTCTCACCACAATAGTATCAAATACAGCACTTTGCCTAGCAAGCATTCGCTTATATAAGTGGGGCTAGGCAAAAATATTTTGCTGCCTAAGGCAAAGAACAAAATGGTAATGCACCCATTCCACATACAAAAACCTGACAGGACTGCCAGCTGAATCTTCTTTCAACATTGGTGGTGGGACAACATCTTCCACCATACACAGCTTAGGAGGTACAGGACTAACTTGCTTAGGAAACTCAGGAATGGAGGTGGGAGTGCACCTACCTCCTGACATCTTCCACCTGAGGCAGATGTCTCATTCTGCCTAATGGTAGGTCTGGCTCTGTGTGTATAAAAGGGGATTCCATCAAGTGGGGGCTAAACCTTATGCCTGCTCTTATATCCACATCTCCACCTTTCATATTCACATTCCTGATTCTTAACCTGTGTAACCCCATCCTGTGTTCAGTTTCACACTAAACTGTGATAGTGTGTTGGAGAGTGGGTTACATCTGTATTTCTACCTACCTCAGTGCAGCTAATGGCCTTGTTATTGTATATAATATGAGACCTGTGTCCTTTAAATAATTCACCAAAAAGAGGACCACACTTTATTGCAGATGGGAGAGAAGGCCAAACCATTTGACTAGTCGGTTGTGGAGGCTGCAAGGTTTTTTATAGTTAGGAAACCTGAAAGAAATATACAATTTTACATCTGTTGAAGTAGTAGTGTCCATAATGCATAAATG
This sequence comes from Podarcis tiliguerta, assembly GCF_965153285.1. Taxonomy (NCBI): domain Eukaryota; kingdom Metazoa; phylum Chordata; class Lepidosauria; order Squamata; family Lacertidae; genus Podarcis; species Podarcis tiliguerta. Next base: position 54,976,357 of record NC_139534.1, read on the forward strand.
AATCCAGTGGGTTTTAAAACAAAAGCAAAAAACCTGCAATCAATCAATAAGTAAATAACCTCCAGAACTATTTGAATACCGGCGGAGGGGGCAGGTAACAAAAGGATGAATTCTCAGCTGATCCAGAAGTAGGATTGTCCTACTCCCTTTAACACAAAGAGCAGTTGGTGTTATGTGGCAAGGCTTATAAAAGGCATTAATCCAGCAGAGTAAAAGCTATGGTTTTCCCAGTAGTGATGTATGGAAGTGAGAGCTGGACCATAAAGAAGGCTGATCGCCGAAGAATTGACGCTTTTGAATTATGGTGCTGGAGGAGACTCTTGAGAGTCCCATGGACTGCAAGAAGATCAAGCCTATCCATTCTGAAGGAAATCAGCCCTGAGTGCTCACTGGAAGGACAGATTGTGAAGCTGAGACTCCAATACTTTGGCCACCTCATGAGAAGAGAAGACTCCCTGGAAAAGACCCTGATGTTGGGAAAGATGGAGGCACAAGGAGAAGGGGATGACAGAGGACGAGATGGTTAGACAGTGTTCTCAAAGCTACAAACATGAGTCTGACCAAACTGAGGGAGGCAGTGGAAGACAGGAGTGCCTGGCGTGCTCTGGTCCATGGGGTCACGAAGAGTCGGACACGACTGAACGACTAAACAACAACAACAAATCCAGCTGATCTAGAATGTATACTGATGTCAGCATGGTTTGGATTTTACTACTCCAGTTTGAGGACTGAATGCAATGTGACAGGGGCAGCCATGTTTACAATCCATGTTTCCAGACCTAGTGTTGCAGTGAGGGTTAGATTTCAGGGCCATAATCCAGGGACCCGGGAGCAGGGGGAATTGCTACTCAGGGCATGGCAGGTTATGGTGGCAGGGGCAAACCTGCCCCATGTTAGCAGCTAAGCCAGCATGCTGGGGCTCACTTGGACAGGTGATCACTGCTGCAGGATTCATTTTTTCTTATTTTAATTTTTTTATATAGTTGAGAGCTGTGATCCATCCTTAAGCACTCCCCCTCTCCAGTTCCAATACCAGAAGGAAGCCCAACTCATGGCTATGTACACATTGGTACCTTGAAAAGCAGTGAGGTAGCTTCCCTCCTCACTGCAACTGACTTTCTTACATTGCTGTGTACACTGGAGAGGTTTCTTTATCCCGGATAACAATGACTGGTTTCGTTCCCCTCACTGCATTGCTGCATATATGCAATGCATACCCCTCTGTTTAACCTCAGCTTTCTTTTTTTTCTCATCAAATGGAAGCTGGTTTAAAGGGAAGTGCATCAAAGAGGAGTATTCCTTAAGAAGCTGCAGGATTCAGATGCATTGTGGCTAACATCATGTGTGCTCAACTTCAAGCACCAGCAGTGGGAGCGCGGTGCAGTCAGAGTACACCATAATGTGTACAACACAGCCTAAGAGAAAAGTGTCTGTAGCAATAGGAGAGGGACTGCCTGGGAGGATCCAGTTTCCCTCGCCCACATGCTTCTTGAAGTTAAAATCAGAATTCACTCTCCCTTTATATGTGTGTGTGGTCAGAACAGACACATCTATAAACAGATGCCCTCATCATATCCACTTTGGTTCTCAGAGGAACTCACTAAGTTATCAGTAGCAACATGGATGGGCAAAAAACCTCTCCTTACTGGCTCTGGTGCTGAAAACCTGACAGATTCTGACTGAAAGCCACAGCTGCTTCCACTGCTGAGCTGGGCTATCTGTCTCACCAAGTCGCATTCTCCCAATACATCACTGCAGAAAAGCCACTGAACCCAGAAGCAGGCAGACAGGGAGCCGGGCCAGCCCATGCACTCTGGCAGCCACTCTGCATGTGCCTACATTGCTATGCTCCTATGATGCATGCTGGCCTCTATGGTTGCATTGGGGCATGTGCTGGAGCAGTGAGCAAGTGGCAGTGAAGACTTGGAGGGCAGAACTTTGTCGCCAAGAATACTCTGCACCCCCTTAGGTAGCCTGATTCTCTCATGGGTGGTAGAGGACACTGTCCTGTTGCTAGTGCAGAAATAAGATTCAGCTACCAGTCCTGAACCAATAGGCTTCTGTACATGCCATGGGTTTATGTGGGGGCAGCCCTGTGCTTCACCTTAAGGTAGCAAAGTGCATTGATCTTGCTACTGTGAGCCAGACATACAACAATAGCATATGCTCTGCAGTCCCCTACACCATCATGGGTGAAAATTGCACATGTGCCTGTTTTGCAATCATAACATATCTTTGGGAGTGACTGTAGCTGCTTCACACATCTCCCTTTTATATAGGAGATACATATATCCACTGTTAAATGTGAAGAGTTCATGCATGTTTATTTCACTTCATCAGCACATAGCAGGACTGTGGTTGAAATGAAAAGGCATATATGTGTTCCTCCCTACATGATAGTAGAGAAGTACTGCTGGCACATCCTATTTCCTACATGAAAATCATTGATTCAATGTGTGAAGCATCCTTACAGCTTGCAAAATCCTGTAACTGAAGCAAAACTGCTACTGAGCTCATTCAAGAGGGTATGTCTATGTGCACATATTTTCCATGATGCATGGGTGTTTTTTCATATTGAAAAAGAAGTTATGCATGAAGCAGCCCCAGAATAAACACCAAGTATTGAAAACAAGAAGAGTCTTATGATACCTTAAAGACTGAAAGATTTATTATGGAAAAAGTATTTAGGGACCAAATAAATGTTATGTCATCATAAATCTGTTTGCCTTTAACATGAAACAAGATACTATGTTGACTTTTCTCCAATAGACTTGGCTAACCCCTCTGGAAGTTGTTGCCAAGTTTTGAAATTTTACCAGCAGCCAGCAGAGGGGGCCTTAGGCCCATGTATATGTATCACTGCAATTTGACATGCCCTTTACCTAGTCTGTCTTCTGCATTATGCATAATCAGGCAAAGTGCAGAAGGGTGCAAGCATGTATTTGGGGCTTGAAAGGTCTAAAAACAGGTAAGTTTGAGAGGTGTTACTAGCAAGATTTACATCATAGTTCTTCAGCTGAGATCTGGTGCGCAGCAGAGGAACTCTTTGCAGATCCAACAATGATTGTGGGGAAAATGCTGGGGATGGATCGATGGTTCATTGGACGCATAGTGGGTGCCCAAAAAAAGAACCACCTGTTGGTGCAAAGTACTCTGTGCGCTGTATGTAAAAAGAAATATCTGCAATATCAGAAAGCCTATTTGTTATTCATTTGTCTGTAGCTTTTATTTCTTTTTATGCTGTATTGTAATATTGTACACCACCACAGTTGTTTTCAGATGGTGGACAATTAATAAAATTATTTAAATAGAATATGCAGATAATCCATTACATGGATAGAAGTCCCTTTGAAATGAGTTGGCCTTTCTTTGAGTAAACATGCTTAGAGTTATTGTATTGCACTTGTTGCACACGAATCAGAATTTTTAAAAATGGGAAAGTGCAGCAATTCAGAGGCAAATTGAAGGACTATGCTGGATTCTGTGGACAGAGGAAAGATGTAGTTTCAGATGGACCCCTGATGTCTTCACTGTCAGGTTTTAATGATCAAATGTGAGGTATGAGAAGAGAAATCCTGGAAACATATAAAGAGTACATTTTCTGAAGAAGAAGAAGAGGAGGAGGAGGAGGAGGAGGAGGAGGAGGGGGTTGGACTCGATGGCCCTTGTGGTCTCTTCCAACTCTATGATTCTATGATTCTAGGAGGAGTTTGGATTTGATATCCTGCTTTATCACTACCCGAAGGAGTCTCAAAGCGGCTAACATTCTCCTTTCCCTTCCTCCCCCACAACAAACACTCTGTGAGGTGAGTGAGGCTGAGAGACTTCAAAGAAGTGTGACTAGCCCAAGGTCACCCAGCAGCTGCATGTGGAGGAGTGGGGACGCGAACCCGGTTCACCAGATTATGAGTCCACCGCTCTTAACCACTACACCACACTGGCTCTCTGCATCATTGATTAGCAGTAGAAGGGCCATAGCTGAGTGCTAGAGCATCTGCTTCAAATGCAGAAGGTTCCAGGTTCCATCTGAGGCATCTTCAGGTAGGGTTTTGGGGTATCTCCCATCTGAACCCCAGAAGACCCATTAAAAGTCTTCTTTTAAAGTCGCCATTGCTGAGCTAGATGGATCAGTGGCCTGATTCAATACAATGCAGCTTCCTATGCTCCCATCTCTGGTGGGGGGCAGGGCTTCCAGATGAGATAGTGTGGTTTAGAAGCATGTTTTGTGCAAGCATTGAAGAATCAGAACGGAACAGACATTCCCATCATCTCCTGTTAGTTGACAAGTCCATTCCAGCCAGGTCCTTTCAGAATCTGCATAGAGATGAATGGTGCTATTTAAACTCATTTTTGAATGATCTCATACCAGGGGTTGGATAGTAAGATAACCAAGTTTGCAGATGGCATCAAATTAGTATGGATGATAACATCAAACAGACTGTGAAGAGCACCAAAAGGGTCTCTTCAAACTGGGTAACTGAGCAACAGATGGCAGAGGAGATTCAACATAAATAATAAGTGCAAAGTAACATACATTGGCTATTGAGGAGTGGGAACAGTTCCAACTTCACATATATATTCCAGTGGGGTTTGAAATGACTGCATTCATCTGTAAGAGATCACGGGGTCATGGAAGTAGCACTGAAAAAGTCAGTCCGTTGTGCTGTGGGGTTTTTTGTGGCTTTGTTTTAAAAAGGCAAATGTGATGTCAGGATGGTTGGGAAAGGGCCCAAAACAAAAACAGCAGATACCACATGGTCATTATATAAATCTCGTGTTCCCACATTTAGAATCCTGAAAGCAGTTCTGATCGCCCCCACCTTAGAGATGGTGGAGAGCTGGAAAATAACTCGAACGGAGGTGGGGTATTGATAATTGAAGCGTCTTCCCTCTAGGAAAAAGTCTCGGGGATGTAAGGTTTTGTTTTGCTTCTTTAAAGAAAGGAGTAGGACTAATAGGGTTATCCTAACTATGTCTACTCAGAAGTAAGTCCTATTGAATTCAGACTCAGAAGTCCTATTGAATTCAGAGGGGCTCACATCCAGGTAATTGGGGTCAGGATTGCTTCTTTACTCTGAGATTTACACGGAGGTTTATAGTAACCATACATGAACATCGAGGGGTGGGGTGTTTTTCTCTGAAAGCCCTAGGACACTGATGGACAACAGGTTCCTGGCAAGCAAGTGGATTAATTTATGGAACTAATGGCCACAAGATGCGGTCGTGGTGACCTGCCTAGATGGTAGAAAAAGAATTGGCCACATCATTGATGATCAACTATCAGTGCTTATTAGTGCTAAAACACACACACACCAACAGTTAAACAGCCGCATGTCCCTGTTTGTCAAATTCTAGAGACAAACGACAGGGAATGGGAATGTGGATCACGTTCTGCTTCTGAACTTCCAGGAGACATCTGACAGGTCACCATGGTTGGGCAAGGATGCTGGGCAGCAGAAAACCCGTTTCTGTGTATTGTGGGTGCCAGAGTGTCTTGGGGGCGAGCACAGTCCTTAGAAGTGGCAACGAATTGGGATGGTCAGGTGAGAGTACCATCACCTGCCTTGAGCAGACCACGAGAAGAGCCTTACCTGTGTGGGAAGCGAAAGGGGTGTGGGATGGCTTTATGGGCAGCTAGCTTGAGGGACTCTGGATTTAGAAAGCTCTACAGAGGATGGGGAGGAAAGGAAAGGAGGAGGGAAAGCCACGCTCCTGATGCCAGGTGCCCATGCTTGGTTGGCCCCAGTGCATTGTGGGAGCGATCCTCCCTCCCTAAGCGAGCCGCATATGGCCAGCCAAGCGGATGACGGCCCCCCTGAGTCAGCCTGAGCTACCGCCCGCCACCGCCCACCTGCACCCTCACCGTCTGTCTCTCCATCTTGTGATATTTCACTCCGGAGGCAGCGAGGCAAACAAACTCGGTGCCAGATTGTACTGAAGAGCCCCTCCCCAGCCCTCCCTACGCTCTACAGAGCTCTTCATCAACATTGGGTGCTAGAATCTTATCTCCCCCCCCCCCCAACTAACACACACACTTTCCCCCTGGACCTCCGACTTGCCCCCTCCTCCCAAGCCATGCCAATCAGAGGCGCATCTCCTTCTAAATGACAATTGCGGCCCACTCCTCTGCATCGCGCGATGAGGTCATTTACACCGAGAGCTCTTTCTCCCGTTACTTAATGCAGATTAAGAAGATCCTGCGTGTACGTTCTGTCACTCGATTAAAAAAAAAACCATTAAAAATTGGCATGTTCCAAGTTATAATAACTAAAGCTGTTCGACGTGGGTTGATTTTTGGTCACAAGCTAGCATTTTTGTAAATCCTAAAATGTTCAGCTTTTGCCAGAACTTCCAAGTCTATGACACAATTTGACTGGAGGGTGTTTTTAGTTTGTTTGTTTTGCTTTCGCCCAGGGTTCTGGTAACCAAAATGGACCAAACCCACAAATCTTTCGTCTTCAGAAACGGCAACATTTCCATTTTTAAACCCCTTTCAGTTTACTTGCCACTGCATAAGCTAGCCATGCCAAGGACTTTTAGACGGATCCGTCGGAGTACCTGATCCCACCTGCGTGAGCGTAAAACAAACTTCCAGTCTTCAGTCTTACGCATATTATTACCTGGAAGTAAGTCCCATGGGTCTTATGAGACTTACTCCAGATTTCAAACATGCATTGGATCGGTTGCGTGGCTATTAGATGGCGATCCTAAAGCATTTACTTACGATCCATGTGATTAGGGATGGGCTGCGATCTCCAGGCATTTTAAACCCGCTACTTTGTATGGCAGTGGCGCAACCTGCCTTCTTGAGGCCTAACTCATATCCTCCAACATTTCTCCGATGAAAATAGGGACGTCCAACAACAAGGCCACAGTAGTTTCAGGAATTTCACCTAGATTGGGTTGGCTCCAGATTTATAGCGGAAGCTCCACTATGTCTACTCGGAAGTAATTCCTTTGGAATTCCATGGCCTTGCTCCCAAGTAAGGGGGCGGGTCAGGATTGCAGGCTTAGTCCTGATCAGAACCGACCCATGGAAATGAACAGGAGGTAACTAGCTTAGACCCATGGATTTCACGGAGCCTACTCTAAGCACGACTAAGTCGGCCTCTAACCCATCTTCTCCTAGCGCTGCCCTACATCAGCCCTGAGAGCTTGGCGGGAAGACGATGCTCGGGTCTGCTTGAAGCTAATCGAGGACCATCTAGGCGAGAGTGGTTTTGGCTCTGAACCCAAAAGGGTTTGACCTTCAGCTCGCACACCCTTACACCCGATCCCCCGCCAGTTGACTCGGGTGTAAAGCGTGCCAGGATCGCAGCTCTGACCACTCCGCGGTCTCCGCTCCTACACCGGTTCTCCTTCGGTCCATGGGCCTTTGCATAGAAGCCAACTCCTGGGAGTTGAGGTCCCTTCGACCCCCCCCCCCAAATATTCGAGGGGGCTGCCCCGACCCAAAGTTGATGGGCATTGTCATTCAAATAATGTGCGTGCACCGCATCTTATGATCGATTATGCGGGGCGGGTTTTTCCTGCCCCCCCCCGTCAAAAAAAATTATTCAAGAGCCTTTGACATACGAATCGGTTATTTTATTTTATTTTATTATGCCTGGTGGAGAAAGTCCTGCGAAGGGAGAATCCTGACTCTTGCCCCCGCCCCCATTTCACGTGGGAATCGAACTGGCCCGAAAGCGAGCAGGAGAGAGATAAATAAGGGAGGCGGCGGCTGCTTCCTTTCCTGGGAGAGCAGCGATTCTTGGCAAGGGAGTCTTTGGCAGAGCTTCGGCCAGCTGGCGCCTCTTCCAGGTTGTCAGTTGCGCGGGCTCCTTTCTCCTTCTCCTCCACCTTCCTCCCGCTCCTTCCCGAGTCTCCCCTTTGGTTTTGGCCCAGAGAGACTCTGTTTTCTTGGCTGGCGTCTTTCAGGTCCTCCTCGCTCACCCGCACTCTGCCACAGGGGACGATGACTGGGGGGGCGGGGAGGGACACGGAAACCTGCCCCGGGGGAGCCCGGCCCCTCTCGCGGGAGAAAGTCCCGTGCCGTCGTCCGCTTTCCTGGTTTCCTTTCTCCCCATTCTACCGCACAACAACCTCGCAAGGTTGTTTAGGATGAGCACTGGGGACTGCTCAGCATCACTGGGTGGAAATTCATGGCTGGCCCGCATCCCGATGCTCTAACCATTGCACAACACTGCCTTCCCCCTCCTGGTAGGCGCTGCATCATATGACGACTCTCCAGGTTTTGTCACGTTCTGGCATGACTAGACAACTGGATCTAGCGCGGCGCCGCGGTGCAGTTAGCTACCGTGAGGTTCTGGGCTGAGTGGTCTTGCGCCCTCCTCCGCCCCTGGGATGGGGTTTAACCTTTCCGACCCTGCTGCGCTTGGAAGTCCTGGACTTCTGTTCTGCCCCCATAGTCCCACCCCAAAGGCAATAGTGGCTGGTGACTACCGAAACTGGTAGGGCGGGTGGCAGGGAGGTCACCAGTAGGTGGAGCCAGAGCACATGGGAGCCAAGTCACTCTGGTTTTGCTCCGCTCTGCCTCCCTTGCTAAAAGGCAGCGCTACCTCCTGGACTGGAGGCGGTAGGCAAGTCGGAGGCTGGCTGAGAGCAGACTAAGGTTGGGGGGCACTGCCCCATCCTATCCGCCCGAATGGGTCGCCAGTCTCCACTGCAAAGGCACCGCAGCTTCCTGTGTCCATCACCGCTGACTGACTAACCCATCCCGCAGAAGATTCCTGCATTGCAGGGGGTTGGACTAGATGACCCTTGGGACCCTTTTCTAAGTGCGTCTTTGAATGTCTACGACGTAGACGTTCTGCCTGTGCTCTTATCCCGCCCATCGTAAGGACGAGCGTCCTGCTGTTTAACTATCCCGATGAGCTTTTTCTATCTGGGAAAGGCAAATCTTGTCGAGATGGTATCTTCTAGTAGGGGACGCTTCGTTTTCCACTGTAACCTGTCTGTGTTTTTCCCCCTCTTAAGTAAACAGCCTTGGGGACGTCTGTTGAAAGGCGGTAGAGAAATTCCAATTGCACCGAGGCTGGAATCCTGGACTGTGGGAGCAAGCGCAGTTGAGCGCAGTAGGGAGAAAGGTGTCGATCCTGCTCTCCGCACAGACTTTCTTTTGGTTCGCGTTTTCTGTTTCCATGCTCTTCCAATAGGGCAAATTTTCTGGATGAGCCATGGGATGAGGTTCCCATTTCCGTCAGCCCTAGTCAGTATGCCCTGTGGTCAGGGATGATGGGAGCTGGAGTCCAGCAACACTGGAAAGGCCGCAACGTCCCCACGCCTGTAGCCAGAGCCCCGACGTTTACACGAAAGAACCGCGTCCTTAAACTTGTTTCAGCCTTATAGATCGGCTGTTTTTCAGTGTAAGCGACTTCCCATCTGCTCCAGCTCCATGGAGCTGTGTTTTACTGTATTCTGCCCCGAACTTCTCTCTCTAAACGTGTGTGTGTTTTGGAGAGAGCGAGTTGGCCAAGGTCACTTGCCCAACCACTTCGATTTGGGGGAAGTAGGCGCTGATACTCCGATTCCCCACCCCCACCCCGCTTGCTTGCTTGCTTGCTCACTCGCTCTGCCAGGCTGCTGAGAAATACCTCGAAATCTTTCCAACGGAAACGAAACCAGATTTCCCAACCCTAAAGAACAGTCCCGCTTTTTGCCGTGAGGCAAGCACGAGCCAAACACGTCGGAGATCAGAAACTTCTCCCCACGGTTGCTCTGTTCAAAGAGGGGGAGCTGAGGAGGTCGCGCTTCCTCGACAGCCGTGCCCTCTAATCCTTCTAGCCCCTGCCTTCAGCCAAATCCAATTGCAGTTCCTAAGTAGAAGGAAAACTCTGCACATGCTCAGAAGCACCCTCTTTCTATGATCACTTAGCATGCGGCGGGAGAGGCTTACGCCCTGGCCTCCAGCCGCTTCTCAGAAAGCGCCTGGCTACACAGTTCATCTCCTCCAACCTCCGCTTCTCTGTGCAGGAGGCGCAATCTGCGTTTGGAGCCATCGGGAAGGTGCGCGTCGGAACAGGTGTACGGGTGGGGGCGCATGCTCAGATCTCCTTAACTTTTTCTTTGCCCAACCATTCATTCACCCCACAAAGCGCCGGCTTCAATGGGAGCTTACTCCCAAGTAAGTGTGCACGGGGTGGGGCAGCTGGAGGGGTGTCCCCCGTGGGGACTGAAGCGAGAACGTTTAATTCGTATTAATTAATGCGGAGTGCAAGATCTGGGCGCGTGGCGCCTATTGTTGACTTTCCGCGGGCGCCCCGTCCCACCCCCCGCCCCTTTCCAGGGGAAGGGCAGGGCATGCGACCCCCCGCGGAGTCCAGACGCGATGACGCCTGCAGGGTGGGGCGAGGTGCGTGGGCGGGAAGCAGGTGGGCGGGGCCGAGTGAGGGGCTGCCGGGCAAGGTTGGCCGGGCAGCAGTGGGCAGAGAAGATCGGGGAGGACGAAGGGGAGGACGACCCTCCGTCCGTCCGTCCGTCCCGCTCCGAAAGGGTTAAAGCGCGGCCGCGGGGGGGCGGAGCCCCAGCCGGCCCTGGGAATAAGGCGCCGCCGCCCGGCCGCCTGCGCTCCCTTTCGCGGAGTGGTTGGCTGCGCCGGGGCGACGCGCGCGCGCCGAGCCGAGCGGAGCAGATGGTGCCAGGCGGCTCGTCCGGGATGAAGCCTCCGTCCGGCAGCTCTCGCCGGCGGAGCGGAGGGTAGCGCCGCCGCCGCCGGGCCAAAGGAGGGTGGCCGGCCGGCCGGCCGCTTGGCTGGCTGGCCCCAGGCGGGCCATGATCCCCCGCAGGCTGCGCCCAGACGCGCCCGGGCTGCCGCGACCCCTCGCCTTGCGCCCCGTCGCGCAGGAGCTTCTCTAGGGAGTCCCGGGACGCCGAGCGCGTTTGCTCTCCAGCGAGGACTTCCGAGGCGATCGCGACCCTCCCCGCCCCCCACCCACCCACCCGCCGCCGCTACTGCTTTCTCCTCCTCCTCCTCCTCCTCCTCCTCCTCCTCCTCCTCCTCCTTGTCTCTTCGTTCATTCCTTTTCTTCTCCTGAGGTTTTGTCTGTCTTTCTTATTTTTTGCCGTTTTCTTCCGTCCCTCCACCGAGCCTGCCTGGCACCATGCGGCTCCGTCTAGGACCCACCCTGTACGGTAAGTGAGGAGCACCCACCTCCACCCCCTCCATCCGTTTTCGGGAGGTCTGGAATGCGGGACACGAATGTTTTGATCGTGAGGATGGGCGAGGAACAAGAACTTGGTGGGGGTTTTTTATTAGGGGGCGGGGAGATGTGGGGGGGGGGGGAGAGAGAGAACGGGACCTCGCGTGTAAACTGGCTGTCAAAGCGAGGGGAGAATGGGGCACGATCGGTCAGGAGTCCATATGGTGGTGGTTCCTTTGAGTTCAGAAAGGAAAGGAAAAAGCGAAGCTTTATTTCCCATCGCCTTGAGATGTCCCTTTCGAGAACACGGGAAATATCTCGTGGGAATATACACGCAGGCACACACACGCAGGCACTCGGTTGTTTGCCCACTCCAGCCCCAAGGCGACCTTGAGGTGGCACCATTTCCAAAGGCGCTATTATGCTCACGTGGACTGGAGATAATGGGCGTCTTCTGGGGCTGTCCAGTTATTCTGTGCTTTGATGGTTCTGAAATAACTGCTCTTTCCCCGATCCGGTGCCTTAATAATGTGGAGGCACACAAGCACCACACACTAGCGATGATGTCCTGGCGAAGGACGCTGTGTATGTGTGTGTGAGAGAGAAAGAGAGCGCTACTCTTCTGATGGTTTTAGAAAAACCATCTCGGATGGATAGCCCCAAGGAAGATTACAGGAGTGGTCTAATTTGCCTGACTCAAAATTGCTCAGAAAGCCTCATTAGCAGCCCCCCCCCATGCCACCTGGACAGGATTGTGCAACTTCTAGAGGGGTATCCGTTCCAAAGTGGCTCCGGAGGCCAGGAGGTGGGGTTCTGTAGGCACAGAGGAGGCTGGAGACCTTTCCCCCTCCAGCTCAGCAAGGCCATTTCTCTTCTCCAGCAAGGTGAAGTGTCCCGAAGTTGGAAGGATGCGCACCGTTTCTTCTTGGCATTGAGAGGAGATAGACTCTAAAGGTGATGGACAGGGCCAGTGTGTGTGTGAGAGAGAGAGAGACTGCAATGGGCTTCTCCATCTCTGGAGGGCTGATCAGTGCTGAATTCATAAAGGACGGAGGATGTGCGCTGCCAGCGAATGAGGCAGTAGCCAAGGAATGGCAGGTGCTGTAGATCTCCCTGGCGCTGCTGTCCTGCAGGACAGATGCATGGCCCGTGTGGGTCCCGGGATCAGGAGACCGGGCTAGAGTTCAGGCGAGGCAATGGCCCTGCCTGGCTGGCTGGCTGGAGGGATGCCGGTGGCTTTCTGCTCTACTCTGCTTGTTGCCATTTATAGCCTGGCCCCCAATGGGTTACGCAACAACAGGCAGCTGCTTATTTTGGGGGTGTTAAATTATGGACGAAAGAGGAGTTGGGTTGTTTTCAGCTTTATCCGCGTCACCAGCTACGTCAGACCTGCTACCTCTGGCCCCTCCCAGGGACACTTGTCTTAACCCCCCCAGCCTACGCACAACTGAGTTGTCATTTCTGATCTCAGCACCCACCATGGTTCCCCAGATTTAGGAGCAGGGCTTGAGTGTTGCCTGCCTTGGTCTCTGATCGCACATCGCGTAGCGCTTCCGGCCAGATCCTGCACTGGAACACGCAGGCACCCCAGCTCCTTGGATGGGTCCTAGCCTGGACAAACCTTGCTTGTCCTATGCAGCTCTGCTGATTCCGACACAGGATTCTATAAACATTGGAACATGCGTACCTGGACCAGCCATACAGACAGATAGCCGCAAACAAGGATATATGTGACCAGGGGTGAAAATCTGGACTCAGTGAGCTTCCCCATAGATCATGTCAACTTGTGGCTCCAGATGGGAAATTGTTCAGCGTTAAGCACCCAGGTCTAGAGGCAAACCATGCGATGTGGTGGTGGTGAGAGGGAATCTGTGGCATTCTGGAGTGCAGCTTATTTATTTCTGACTGGATAGTATGCACAGATCTTTTGTAAGCACATATCTTCTGATTTAGTTTATTCTTTTAATTTCAAAGTTAATTTTCTCCATGTTTCCCTTTTCTTGTAATCTACACTGCAAACATAAAGAGAAAGTTCAATGCTGGGGGAGGGGGGACCCTCCCCAAGACAACAATAGCTAGGTAGGCTGAGCCAGCCCACTGTTTGCCTCCCACCTTGAAAGCAGGCCAGTAAACAGATATGTGAGGCCCTGACCAGCCATTAAACCCCATGGGGATGGAAGGAAGGAGAAGCATTCCCTCTGTGAATGGAATCACGCTGGAGGGCCACATCCTTGACTTTTCTTTCCCAGAGTGGCCTGTTGTTACTTTAACTGCAAGTAGGTTGGCAACCGGTAAGTCAGATGGCACCCCTCTCAGGTCTGCATCTGTCCAGCTGCCAGTCTTCCAGCTGCCAGCTGCCAATCCTTCCTGTAAGGGGTAAGCAAAGGGGTAAGCAAAGGCTCTTTCCAAAAGGGCAATAATTCTCCATAGTAGGGGAGAGTTCTGGTGTGTTAAGATGGGAATCAATACTTGATGAATGGAGCACCAGTACTGCTGCTATCACGGCATGCTGGACCCTAACCTGGCGCCAACACATTTAAAAGATCTCCAAGGTTCAGAACAGAGGCTGGTGGTGAAAGCGATGGGATGATGAGCTCAAAAGGCTGGCACAAAACAGGGCCCATTGAATATAGCCACCTTTTTCAGAAGAAGCCCTTTGCACCCACTATTTGAGTATTCATCAGGATGCTATTTGTTTATTTTAAAAAAGATTTGAGAATCTTTAAACCTAGTTGACTTTTCCAGCATTAAAACTTTGGAGATCAGCATTACTTTCTTCTGGCAGAGGAAGACAAAACCAACAGCTGGCAGCCAAAGGAGCAGATAGGCCTCTCTCTCTCTCTCTCTCTCTCTCTCTCTCTCTCTCTCTCTCTCTCTCAAACCAGGGTAGCTGTACAGCATTTAGAGGAGGGAGGGCAAGGCTGCGAGAAGAGGCTCTCCCCCTTGGAGGATCCCAGTCAATACCATGCCCTGATTTTTAGAAGAGATGTTCAGCCTGCAGGAAAGGTGCTCTGGTGTGTGTTTCTGTAGTTCCTCCCTGCTTGGGAGAGAGCAGGTTCTTCATGAGCTGAAAGGATCAAGAGGTGGAGGTGAAGATAGGGAGGAAATAGTGTCCCTTAAGAAGCCAGGCTTTCTGCAAGAACTGGAAATACTGTCTCATTTCATCCCCTTCCTCCTGGGATTGAGAGCACATCTACTGCCATTGATTTCACTCCTACCTCTTGAGTTAAAAATGGAACCAATCTAGCTGTGCATCCCAGGTCAGACCATGCTTTCAGCCTTGACGTGGTGGTAGAAAACTTCTGTATTAATCCTCCCCTTCCCAAGTTCTTCCTGGCTAGTAGGCACAGATCTTATTTATTTTCGGTTTTGTTACCATTTTTATCCTGCCTTTCCCGCAGTGAGCTGATTCTCCTCTCTTGCCCCCACAACAACCCTGTGAGGCAAGTTAGGCTGGGGAAAAAGGACTGATGCAAAGCCCCCCATTTTGCAGGCCACTACAGGGTTGTGTTGCCCAGTTGGGGGAAATCAACCCATCCCATCTCAGCTTCCCACCACAACTTTCCTTCCTTTCAACTAGCCCGGGAACTGAGTCTGTCTGGCAGGATGTCCCACCTCCTTCCTTCCTCTGTGTGCCCCATATAAATGAAGGAAAGGCCCTCACGTGCACATTCACAAGACACCAGGTAGGGGGAGATGGCAGGGTCTGCTTCCAGCTTCCTCACCTCTGCCTTGAAATCCCTCTGCATGTGCCCCATGCCCCCACGCTGTTCCTTCCCATCATGGTGCAAGTTGTTCCTGTGCCTTCCCAAGGGAGTGGTAAAATCCATCCATAACAGTGTGTTTAAAAGCCAGAGTGCATTGAGGAGCTTGTGCTATTCGTAGTACGGACTGGAATCCTCTCACAAGGTTAATGAACATTTGGTGAAGTTTTCTTCTGAGGGAAGGATCAAGGGTTTTAAATCTCAGGAGAAGCAGTTTAGGAGGGAGAAATGTCTTTAAGAGCGGGGGTGGGGGTGCTGGTGTCGGCTTGGATGGGGATTACAGGGCACACATTCTTAGTGCTCTAGCCAAGAACATCTCCTCTCATTGCAGTTGAGCAACAAGGGTAGTAAAATAGCGTTTTTGGTCTCATACAAATGCGCTCGGTCTCGTCTGAGCCGTTCAGCTTTTCACCTTGAAAATTATGAATGAGCACCTCTTGCATTTGCTGGGGGGGGGGGGAGGAATCGAAGCAAAGCATTCCCCATACGCTGATGATTTTGTGGGGGGATTAGGTTGGAGAGGAGACCGGGAAGGTAACTGTGGGTGGGTAATTCCTGAGAATATTGGGAAAATGTGGAGTGGGTGGAGCTGAGAAGGAATTTGCTGTGAAAACCCCCATGAGATTCAAGGGTGGGGGTGTGAGAGTTGGCTGGGGTGGGGCATAGGGAGGTCAGCAGTATCTAGAACTTGCCTGCAAGCCTCCCTTCCCCCTAAGATGAGGCAGAGAGGCCAGAGGGCTTTTATGGGGAGAGATGCGAAGCTTCCAATCCCTTTCCCCTCTGCTTTTTCTCTGCCCAAGCTCCAGCGAAAAGCCACAGGCCTGAATTATGGATGAGACTCCTTGGGTTACAGCCGGTTCCACCGCACCAGAGAGAGAGAGAGAGAGAGAGAGAGGAGTCCAGAGACAAGAGGCAAGCAGTCAACATTAGTAGCAGCTGCAGCTCCGTCTCTTCTCTGCCCCCCCCCCCCCTCTGCTCAAGATAAAGGCTTTTTCCCTGTTCTCCCTTGAGGGAAAACTGGCCTGCCATTATTGGAGGAAATGGCCACTGCTGATGGCACTGAGGAACATAGGCTTCCTTCCACCCCACCCCAGGGTTTTAGGGCAGGTGTTTTAGCAGGAATGGAGCACGGAGGTCAGGGCAGATTTCCCTCCCTACTTCAGGGGTGAAAAACAGGTCCTGCAAACAGAACTCTGCCTCATGTGTCTCTTTGGTTGTGGAGCATGCATGGTTGCTGCCGACTCAAAGCCATGCTTTTGGAGCTATAAAGCGACATGTATTTTTGTGACTATCAGTTCTGTAATTTGATTCACAACCTGAATCCCAGTCCTGCCTGTGTCATATCCTGCCAAAGTTGTGCCTGTTATTGTCACAAAGCTACCCATCAGTAAAAACGCGGTGGGGGTGGGAGAGACACTCCTTTCCTTTCCTTTCCTTTCCTTGGCATGGCATATGTTATGTAAGTTAGGACTTTTTTGTTGTTGAAAATTTATGTTCCTTTGCTACCAGCTTGTGGTAATAGTCCAAAACTGAGCACAAACAGAATTCTTTAAAAAAAACTGGGAAGAGGGGGAAGAATTGGATTCTGTGGTGGATTTGGTGGGGGGGCAGCAGCATTTCACCTTGGCATCTGTTAGCAGCTGTCTTGCAATTCCTTCTTGTCCCACTGGCCATTCAGCCTGCGCCCCCCCATGTGTGCCTGCTCTGTTTAACTGGGTCAGTGCAAGTCTTCTGCTTGTAATCTTACAGCAAAAGGAGGGTTGGGGCAGGGGGTCCTGGCCTTCTCAGGTGCCACACTTGTGAATCTCCTGACCTGTGGAGTGAAATCCTCCCTTAAAGAATTCTGAACACTGGGATTTGTAAAGGGTTGCTGGGAATTTTAAACCCCATGAGGAGGAAATTGCAGTGCCCAGAATTCTTTGAGGTAGCGAAATGGGCTTAAATTGTGCTTAGTGTCTACGCTACCCCTATCTCCCAACTATGACTGGTGTAGCCAAAAGGAGGCTTTTCCCAGTATGCTTCATGCAAGTCCCATAACAGCGAACATGTCAAAACTGTAAAGTTAAGCTGGGTGAGAGGTGTGTGATTTCAGGTGTCTCTTATTGAAGAGACATGGGGACTGTCATTTTCCGGGGGGGGGGGGGGCAGGAATATGACAGCCTTTACAATGTTGTTGATGCTGATAAAGATGGAGCTGTGTCGAAGCATTCTGGGTGTTGGCGAGGCTCCTTGAAGGACTTGTCATGAGCAGCATGGAGGCTGGGGAGAGTGGGAAGGCAGCGTAGGGCCCGCGTGGAGGTGGTGTGAACTACCGAAACGGCATCGGCAGCTTGTGTTACTCGTTTGCCACGTCACACTGCCCACACGCATGCATGCAGAGGTTGGGGACCATGCACACTTGCACGAGGAGGAGGGGTCTCACGTGAGAAATTGCGTGCGAAGGATGACATCTTCGGCTCTCTTGCCTAGGGGAGCATGCCTCCTCATATGGGATACGCCTCTCAGGGTTGCCAGCTCTGGTGACTTGTGAGTCTCACGGTTTGGGATCTCTCTCTCTGCATCGCAGCTCTTGAAAAGTGGGAGGATTTTGGCTTTCTTTCTCCTCTTTTACTGGCTATTACTTTCATTTAAAAGAAATCAAAGATAAAGAGCTGGGAAATGTAACTGACCCGTCAAGAACACAATGTTGACATTCTGTTTTGATCTTTCAAAATTATGTTTTTAACTGGAAGCCTGACAACTGAACCTTTGAAGTATCTAGGTAGTATGTGTGTATTGTGGGGGGAGTACTAAAGAGAGCTAGTGTGGTGTAGTGGTTAGAGCAAGGGTGGGGTGATGATGAAGATGAGGAGGAGAATAATGGGAATAGCCCCCTTAAGCTCTCAAGAGGAAAGCTGGGGTATAAAGATTTTAAATCAGGGTTTCCCAAACTTAGGTCTTCTGCTGTTTTTGGACTACAACTCCCATCTTCCCTAGCTAGCGGGACCAGTGGTCAGGGGTGATGGGGATTATAGTCCAAAAACAGCTGGAGACCCAAGTTTGAGAAACCCTGTTTTAATTCATGAGTGGGAAACTTATTGCCTTCCAGATGTCATTGGACTCCAACTCCCAGCAGCCCCAGCTAGCATGTCCAGTAGTCCGGGATAATGGGAGTTAATAGTCCAACAAAATCTAGGCGGCCACAGCTTCCCCAGCCCAGCTTTGAATAAGTAGCTGTCTTGAAATAGCAATGAAGTGGGTGGACAGGGAAGGCGGGACCACTCCTAGGATATTCCACATAAGGGCGGGGGGTGATGGTTGCTGAAGGAAGCATCTCATTGCCTGTCCTTCTCTGCTTCCAGGCTTGGCTCCCACCTTCCTCCTCCTGTTGGCCTTTCCTCTGGTGGCAGCCATGTGCCCCATGCTTTGCACCTGCTACTTTTCTCCGCCCACGGTCAGCTGCCAGGCCAACAACTTCTCCTCGGTGCCACGGATCCTGCCCGCCAATGCTCAGCGTCTCTTCCTGCAGAACAACCTGATTGGGACCCTGCGGCCCGGCATGTTTGGGCCGAGCCTCGTCACCCTCTGGCTCTACTCCAACAACATCTCCTCCATCCAGCCGGGCACCTTCCGCCACCTCCAAGCTCTGGAGTGGCTGGACCTGGGGGACAACCGCAATTTGCGCACCCTGGACGCAGACACTTTCCGCGGGCTGGAGCGGCTGCAGTCTCTGCACCTGTACCGCTGCCAGCTGAGCAGCTTGCCGACCACCATCTTCCGTAACCTCTTCAGCCTCCAATACCTCTACCTTCAGGAGAACAACCTGCTTTGCCTGCAGGTGAGCCAGATTGCTTGGTTGTGGGTTAGCGTGGAACTTGGGCCACTGCCTCTGGCCTCTAGGGGGAGCTTTTCCCCAGGTGGGCCGTGGAGGTATGGACCCCTTTCTCCCCTGGCGGTCCTCTGGGCTTAAGTTCCTTTTGACCTTGTGGGGCATATTCTCAAGGAAAGATGATGGGAGTGGCAAGGAAGAAAAATGACTGGCAGTGGAGCCTGAGGACAGATGGGGAATTTCCTCTGAGTTTCCAGCAAGCAGATGGATAGGAGAGAGTCTCACTGGGCAGAACAGGGAGGTGGGTCGATGAGGTGAGGTGTTGACATGTTTCCACATAGATGGTTTAAGATGTGCCTTCTGAGAGGACAAATGGAGGCCTCTCCGCCATTTCTCTCTGAAGACCGGCAAGGAACTGGTGTGCCGCTCAGCCTTCCACCCCCACATGGCTGGTCCTCCCCTGAAGGCAGGTTCTCTGTGCCCTGCCAGCGACTCACTTAAAAACCACATGCCTATCCGGCCTCGGGCGCGCTGTGGCTTAAGAGTAGGGGAGCTGCAGCCTGGCCTGCAGCAGCAAAAATGCATTTGCAGATCATGCCTCAGTGCTTCAAGCCACATCCTTAGCGGGGGAGGGCAAAGTTTGTGGGTGGGGGACTTGGGAGCCAGCCTGTATCATTTCCTCAACCAAAGCGCAGGAGTCAACTTCCTCATAAAACTCTGGCTTTGCGTCCAGCAGTAAATCCTGTGTAGCTGTGTGGGAGAGATCTGGAAAGGTGGGGAGGCAGCAATGAATGTCTACAGTCTTGAGTTGACAATCGGCCTAGAATCTCCCATATGGAGGAAGAGGCCTTTGGGGTTGTTCCTTTTGCCAGCGGTGTCTTCACAGCTTGTCCTTTCTTCCTGCATCTCCCAGGACGACCTTTTTGTGGATCTGGCAAACCTGAGCCACCTTTTCCTGCACGGCAACAAGATCTGGCAGCTTTCCGAGAACGTCTTCCGGGGTCTGTCTGGATTGGACCGCCTGTTGCTGCACAGGAACCGCCTGCATGCTGTTCCAACTTGGGCCTTCCGTGATCTGGGCAAGCTCACCATCCTGTACTTGTTCAACAACAGCCTGACCACCCTCTCCGGGGAAACCCTCTCAGACTTGCCGTCCCTGGAGTTCCTACGCCTCAACAACAACCCGTGGGCCTGCGACTGCCGGGCCCGATCCCTCTGGGCCTGGTTCCAACGCACGCGCGTCTCCGTCTCGGACGTCATATGCACTTCTCCGGCCGACCGCGTGGGGCGCGACATGCGCCGCCTCAACGAAACGGCCTTCCGGGGCTGCCCGCCGGGCAACCACCACCCTGTAGGCTTTGACTGGGGTTGCAGGCCCGAGTGGGAGAATGGAGCAGCTCACCCCCACCCTCACCCCCGCCCTCACTCCAATGGCTCATCCAATCACCTCTATGGCCTCGGGGGGTCGCCTCCCGCCGACCCCTCCTCCTTCTACAGGGACGTGCCGGCGAATGACATCCGCAGCCCCAAGTATGACCCACCCACGGAGGACGGCTACTGGGGGGGCTATGGCAACGAAGAAGGGGGGCAGCTGAAAAAGGGGTGCCCGGGACCTGGCTGTTCTTCTCTGGACTCTGGAGGTACCAGGATTGGCTTCCTGTTGCTTCCCTTTCCCTGGCTGCTGATGCTTTGGGGACCTTCCTGGTTTTGACAATGGAGGGTGGCTGCTCTGCTGGATGCTAAGCTGCCTTTTGAGAACTGACTCTCTGGGAGATCCAAGCCAGGATGGGTCCCCACCCAGCGCTTAGCTGAGGCCAAAGGGATTAAGCTTCCTCCTGCTACAGGGACAAAGGGAGACTAGATCCGTTGCTGCTGCTTTCCTGGCCATTTGTGAGACTTAACACTGGAGCCACTTTCTGGGTGGTATCTGACATATTTTGTGAAAATATGGCAAGAGCACCCCCCTTTTTATTTCTGGGGTGTTGCATAATTCCGCTAAAGATGTTCCCTTAATGCTACTGCTATCCAGGGCTGTTACGAGGCCTTCTGTGTTTTCCATATCCTGGAAAGAGCAGGGATCTCTTCTGTGCATGACAAGGAAGTGCGGAATGAATGAGGATCTGATCTTCAGAGGTTCTGTTCTTTCTTCAGTATCCTACCATGCACATAAGTGCCTGCTTTGTCCAATCGGATAGGATATCTCAACTCAGAAAAAAAAGAAAAGAAATACCATTCTCCTCCTGAGCCGCAGAAGGCTACAGGAATCTTGGGCCCTTGTCACTCTTGACTCCTCCCCCATTATTTGGTATATGTTTTGGGGTTTTTAGTTTAAACACCAGGGGACCAACTCACATAATCAGTTCAGGTAATAATTACCCAGTGCAATGTTTCACTGGGTAAGCTAATCTTCATTGGCAGGGATAGTGTCTACATGATGATGAAAGTGGCTGTGTTGGCTCTTCCATACTACCAAGTCTTAGGCAACAGTTGCAGTTATCTCATGATAAACACGATCATGTGAATTGGCCCTTGCTCATAACTGCTGGTCTTCATTTTTTTGTGTGGCTGTGTCCTCTCCCCACCCTACCCTTGGTGCCTCCATGTCTTCCTGTGCCCCTATTTTCCCTTGAAAAAAAGGCCAAAAAATTGGTTGGTTGGAGAACTATTAAACTATTTTAGTATGGCTTGGTGGACTTGGTCACTCAAGGAAGTTTGTAATGGGATACGTGGAGAGAACCATGATGAGGTGTAAGAAGTCCGTAATGGCTGGCTGACTGGCAGTTAACTAGAAATGAGTAGCTCATTCTTCTGCCAAAGGTTGCTCATTTCTCACTACACATTCTTGTATGGATACTTCCTGGAGTAGCCCTTAAGCCAGTCATTTGGTTATTGAAAGAGATCCAGTCCATTCATCCATGGTTACTTCAGAAATTCCGTTATTGCAACTGGTCTTCACTCACATTGGCCTATGTCTGCTGCCATGTAACCTGCGTTTGCTGCAGAGTGCTACACTTGACAAAGAAACACAACTGAGTCCAGCTTCCCAATGTGTGCCTTTTCTTATACAAGTGTTCTCATAATCACATGTTTACTTTATAAAAGTGTACCTGCTTAAAACAGGCCCAGAGCTTTGGAACAAGGGCTCCTTTCAGATACATTAGTCCACAGGTCTTTCTAGGCTTAGTTGGGTTGAAACAGCCTCTACTTCTGTCTTAGCCTGCTGCATAGCTTATTTACAATATTTATTTATATGCTACCTTTCAGCAGAAAGTAAGCAAAGTCGTTTACAAAGCAAATTTGGACAACAATTAAAACACCCTAACTCTAAAGCTTTGGCTACACTTTATAATCCGCCCTCTTCCATCAGTTGAATGTTACTTGAAGGCCTCATTGGAGAAATTCCAGCAGTGGATTATTCTCACAAATCCTAGAGATAGAGGCTGTCAGAGATGTTGATGGGATGGAAGACCTGAAGCCATCTCCTGTTGCTGTTGTAGCCTGGCTGGCC
Source organism: Podarcis tiliguerta (assembly GCF_965153285.1). Taxonomy (NCBI): domain Eukaryota; kingdom Metazoa; phylum Chordata; class Lepidosauria; order Squamata; family Lacertidae; genus Podarcis; species Podarcis tiliguerta. The sequence goes on from NC_139534.1 coordinate 54,998,578, forward strand.
CCATAGTAACCATATAGTGTGGTCCTGGAAGTGTTGTTGCATATATAGCCCAAGAGGTTAGTGTCCAAAAGAGCTAGGGGTAATATAAAATCTGGCTGGGTCATAGCAATTTGGAAGAAATTACTGGCAGCAAAAACAAGAGCACTGTAGCATAAAACCCAAACACATTTATTTTGGCAATGGATAATACTCCTTGAAGGTTTATGCTTCCACAAGAAGCAGTGATTGCCACCAACTTGGATGGCTTTAAAAGATGATTAGACAAATCCATGGAGGATAAAGCTATCAATGGCTACTAACTCTGATGGCTATGCTCTGCCTCGACTACTGTCAAAGGCAGTATGCCTCTGAATAGCAGTTTCCGGAAGCTGCAGGAGAGGAGCTTGCTGTTGTGCTCAGGTACTGCTTTTGGGTTTCCCACAGACATCTGGTTGGCTACTGTGAGAACAGGATACTGGACTAGATGGGCCACTGACTTGATTCAGTGGGTGGGCTCTTCTTATGTTCTTAGGCTGTAATAAATGTGTGATAGTCTTTGAGGGGTTGGATGGACCCTTAGCTTGTTTAGCAGCAAGAGCAACACACCCTGCTACCTCCACTGAAAGTTGCTTCTATAAGCAATGTGGACCATAGAGAGAGGAAGCTATGTCAAGAGGGAGGGTCCTCATAAGGCAGGGTTGGACATCCTCCCGATGTTGGGGGTCTTCAACTCCTGCCAGCCTGCCAATGGGTAGGAATGAGGAGTGTTGTAGTCCAACAACATCTAGAGAGCTACAGGTTCCTCGTCACAAGGTTTTTCCCATGGGTGCATGAAAGGGTCATAGCTTTTGGTGGGAAAGAATCCTTTCATTTTCAGAGCATCCTAATAATTTGTTCTGGCCCACCCTGAAGAAAGATGGCCTCCTCTCAGATTGAAGGGAGAGTCCTTCTAGTCCTGGAATGGGCATCAGATGTTCAGAAAGCCAGTAGTACTTACCTCCCTTTTCCTGAGCTCTTATTCCTGTTATACAGTGGTACCTCGGGTTACAAATGCTTTGGGTTACAAACTCTGCTAACCCGGAAGTAGTACCTTGGGTTGAGAACTTTGCCCCAGGAAGAGAACAGAAATTGTGAGGCGGCGGCAGCAGGAGGCCCCATTAGTGAAAGTGTGCCTCAGGTTAAGAATGGTTTCGGGTTAAGAACGGACCTCCGGAATGAATTAAGTTCGTAACCCAAGGTACCACTGTACACGGTTATTGTATATGTTTTGGGTACAAATACTTGTACAGGGTTAATATTCTAAACAGAGAGGCTTGTGATGGATAACTGGAAGGGGATCAAAAATCGTCTTTTAGGATGCCGTGTTAAATTGAAAATATTCAGTGTTGGTATTCCTCACACAGGCTTCTTTTTTAAAAGGACATGTTCTACTTAATTCTTTTGATTATTTGCCAAGAGAGTCCTCCTTTGGCAACATGATATGCTTTAAAAAAAATAGCATTTTCTCCTTTCTTGTCCCCATTCCCCTGATAAGTTTACCAGCAAGAGAACTATCTGCATCTTAAAACTCTCCAAGTCTCTGCAACCAGCCAGCCCCCCCCCCCCGTTTTTTATTTTTAGTTTTCGAAATAGGCTGCAAGTATGTTTTGTAAAGATAGGAGCGATCCCAACCTTCCTAAAATAAAAATTCAATAGAGCCCTGGGGTATGTGTTCAGGGAGAGTGTGGATCAGGTGGCTAGCACCAGAATGCTTGGCTTTATAGTGCTTAATATTGCCCTGGGGTGCCTGCAAATTGTGATAGAGAGAGATGGTGCTAGAGAGGCTCTTTTTTAATATGTGGAAAGAAGGGCGGGGTTGGGGTTGAAGCAGCAAGAAGAGCGTGTATATTATCCCACTCCGAGGGCAGCAGCTTTCTTAATTTAACTTCACATAAGGGAGAGAGAGGATGTTAGAGCTGGAAGAGTGGGTTATTTTTAGCAGGTAGAAGGCTGCTCGTAGCCAAAGTTAAATGTGAGAGTACAGGTGTGATGTATGCATACGGTGTGTGTATGTGTGTGTTGTCTGAGGCAGGTTAAATAGGCAGGTCCATTGAAAGGGGTTTTGGGAGCTGGAATGTGAGGAGAATTGAAGAGACACACACACGTACACGTTGGGGTGACTGAGCAACAGAACCAGCTCTCTGGTGTTCCTGTGGAAGGGTGGGCAAGCGAGTGAATGAGTATGAAGTTAGGGTTAATTGGCAGGGGTGCAGGCAAAGGCCAGAGCTGCAGCGAGGGCCATGCTGAGCCGTGAAACGGGAGGAAAGTGCCATTAAATCTGCCAGCAAGACTCCAGCGGGCTCAGTCTTTCCAGGTCAGGTAATTATCCTTGTGAAATATTCATGACCCCTTATCCCAGATGCTATTTCAGAGCAGCAGGGGGGCGGAGAGAGGGATGTGAGAATGAAGGCTCGGGAAGATACAAACACACATACGCATAGCTACATCTCAGCATGGAATCTTTACAAATTACACACCGTCTCGTGCCTCCTGCCCACCCTTCCTCTTAAACACAGGCAAACATCCACGAGATTGTGCAGGCAGGGCTTCCTGTCCAGACAGAAGATGATGGGGGTGACCTGCTATTGTCGCGGCAGTCAGCAGCCCGCCTCATCTTTGCCACAGCAACAACCCCCCGGAAAACCTAGCGTCTCTCTTGCTTCTTTTGTGCGGAGCCGCTGTGGAAACTGGAAGACGCGTCGTTCCAAAAGGCTTCTGGAGGCTTGGCTCTCCCTGAGAACCGCCACCGACACTGGCCTCTGTTTGTGTGAAGAGATGCGCCGAACTTGCTCTCATTAGTAATCACAGCCACTGACGTCTGGGTGACCCATTTGTTCCGGTTGCTAACCTTTAAGTCCAATTTGCTCCTGAGCTGGGCACGGGCAATCCTTAGGACGAATGGCAAAAATCTGTAGTGCTGGGATGAGTCACAAATTCCTATGCCTTGCTCAGTTGCAAAGGTGGACTTTGGTAACATGGTGCCCTGAGCAAAGGCAAAATTTCCTCCCTCCCCCCCAATATTGCTTATTTTCTCAATAATTTCCTTTGGTACAGTTGCCTATTTTATGGATCTTCTTAGTAGGTACTCATATAAATACATTTGTTGTTGTTGTTTGTTGTTTTGCACCTACTCAACTTGGCACCCTGTGTGGGGAAACCGCCCATATTACCCTGAAACCGGTGCTGCTTGCTTGCCATGAGGAGTGCAGTACCCCATATAGGGCAGTGGCGGGGAAACTGTAGCCCTCCATATGCCGCTGGGCTCTGACACTCCCAATTCCTTGCTAATGGCCATACTGGCTAGGGCTGATGGGAGGCAGAGCCTGATAACTTCTGGAGGGCCAGAGGTTCCCCATCCCTGCCATTGGGCAAAATAGACCTCTGTCCTCACTTTCTCCTGTGTGCTGAACTATTACAGCAGGGCAGTTTGGGGAATGGGAAGCTAAATGCTTTGCTTACCTTACCTCAGCCATCTTTGCAAGACCCTTGTTACTCAGGATGCTTCCCAAATTTTATGTTAAAAGCTATGGCTTGATGCAGGGGTTGATATTTGAAATTGGGCTTGCTGCAGCTCATGTTCTGTATTTTCTCTTAAAATACCTGGCAGCAACTCCTCCAGACAGGTACTCCTGCATCGGGTGTTAATCCCACACCTTGTCGACCTGCTGTTCCTATGAGCTCTCACAGACTCCTAAACAGAAGAAGTATTTGTGTACCACTGCCCTGCTTAGCCACAGCTCAGCTGCCACAGTCAAAGGACTGGATCCTGTGGCCAGAGTCCTGTGTGTGCAGTCTGTCCACTGGGTGTGGCATCTACAGTTGGAGTGTTCTGCCCTGGACAGGGCCAGTGGTGGACCTAAATTCTGGGGGCCCTGAAGCTTGAACAGTCATGGGGGCCTCTTTACAATCAGCAACAAGGTCTGGGTAACCAATGTTATCTTCTTCAATGGGGTTGTTTACAACATCTGTGCTACTGACTTGCAAACCTTGGGATTGTGTGTGTGTGTGATCCATTAGAGTCATGCAACTCAGATTGGTTCTTCTAGACCCAATGTTTCTAAGCAAGTAGTTTCTGCCGCCCTCTAGAATTAGGGGCCCTGAAGCTTAGACTTCATTAGTTTCATAGTGGATCTGCCCCTGGGTAGGGCCTGGTGAAGGGCTGTAGCTCAGTGGCAGAGAATTTGCTTAGCAAGCAGAAGGTCTTGGGTTAAATCCCCAGCTGGGAGATACCCCTGTCCTAGAGAGCATGGCATCAGGCAACTTTCTATGTTGTTCCTAACTAGGGAGAAGGAATAAATGATGCAGACGAAGCCATTATTCAGATTGTCTTGTTGTGAACAAGTGAGTCAGAAACTGCAGCTTGTATTATTACCTTGCTGTAGAATTTCCTTTTGGGCGCCTGCACAGCATCCCCAGCACTGCCTGTGCTTATGTCCCTTCCGTAAGGGAGACCGATTCCAAACACTTTGAAGGGAAGCATATGGAGAAGATAATTAAGGAGCGATCTGTCCATTCCACATTGTTCCGCTTTCAGTTGTTGGAAGAGAAAATAGGAAAGCAGTGGAATATGAGGCTGCCCCCTCTGCGCAGCCAGCTTAACAAGTGAATTAACTAGTCTCTCTCTCTCCTCTTTTTTAATCCACTATTTACTAATGGCGGTTATCAGGCTTTACAGAGGGCAAAGTGACCTTCCTTTCCTCCCCAAGCGGTATGTAAATAAATGAAGGCATGAAAACTATTGACATTTCTCTTCTTCTAAATGAAGCCCTGATGAAATGTAGATTGCCACTCCGAACACCACCTCTTTCTTCCCATTGTTAAAGGAGGAAAGAGGAGGCTCTGTCCTTTTTCCGCAAGGGCATCTTGAATCAGCCAGTGGGAACTGTCCTGTCCTATGCATTCATCCCCTTAACTCTGCCCTTCTGGACCATGCAGTGAGAAATTTGCAATGTCAACATCCCTGGAGTGACTTGTTTCTGTGCAGCTCCCTAAATTTCCTGAATCAGTCAAGAGCTGCATACAAAGGAACTTGGTGTTACAGATGGAGAAGTGCCATTGGGGAGAGCTTGCTTGAGCAAGCCCTGGCATTGTAAGAAATTAAATGCAGCCAGGTGTTCTAGCCATCAAGATATTGTTTTCCTTTCCAAGCTTAACTGAGCTGGATCGATGCAAGTGGCTTATCCAGTCCCTTTGCCAAGGGGTCCCATTAATGGTTAGCACTGAAAAACCGCCAGTGCCACATTTAGGAATCGACAGTGATGGGGAACCCTGTTCAGGGCCAGATTGCTTTGTGAGAAACTTTCCAGGGGCCACATGCCAGTGGAGGGCAGGAGCAGAGGCAAAAGTGGGTGGAGAAACTCACCTGATTGTTATGTTCCAGGCACATAAAAACCAGGAACAAGAGGCAGTGATGGCCACTAACTTGGATGGCTTTAGATGAGGACTAAAGCAGCCTGTCATTGGCTGCAAGCCAGAATGGCTATCTTCTGCCACCTTTGTTGGAGGCTCCTGAAAACCAGTTGCTGGAAACCTTGGGAGGAAGAGTGCTGTTGCCCTCAGATCATGCCTACAGCCTTCCACTTGACAACTGGTTGGCCACTGTGACAACAGGATGTTGGACTAGATTGACCATTGGCCAGATCTGTCAGGGCTCTCCTTTTGTTATAATTTTCACTGTTCAGGGACATGTTCCAACCAGACAAAAGAAGTCAAGGAGGGAACAAAGCAGTCTTGGGGATGTGTGGCCTGGGCCATGCCCTGACAGCTGGATGGAGAGGCCTGGAGAGCTGCATTTGGCCCCAGACCTGAGGTTTCCCATTCCTGCCGGTTGTCCTGAACTTTAAGACTCTTAACCTATGCCCTAAAGAGTAAGCACCACAGAACTTGGTGGAACTTCCTGCTGGGTAAAGATGCATAGGATCAGCCTGCACAGAAACAACCTGGATTGCAAACTGCTTCAATGCTAACGGTGTCACATACTTTGAGAAAATATATTGATCTAGCCATTCTATTTTCCTTTTCTGAAACAGTAAGCTAGAAGAGAAAGCCTTTTCTCTTATTCTCCACATCAGTATGGTGCTTTGCAAGCAGAACTGGGCTTAAGTGCAGAGCTTCTTGGTGCAGTCATGGAGCAGGACTTAACTTGAACCTGCGCTCACTGCTGGAGCCTACCAAGTGGATAGCTAATGCCTTTGTATCAGTACTTCAGATCTGGGTTTATCTATATAGAAAATGGGCTCTCCGTGTAAGGTGCAAGGCTCAGCTCAGAGAAGGCTTTATCTGGTATTTAGTGGCTTTGTGACTCTAGCAACGTGACGGTCTCGGGTGAAACTCAATGATGCCAATTACAGAGGTCAGATGTATGGCCCGCTTGCGGTTAACATGTTCTGTACGTATGTCACTCACTCGATAAAACAAAGCAAATCCCTCTTTTTAGCATGGAATGACATTCTCTGGAAGAGCACTGCTGTGCTTTGTCAAACAAAGCAAATCACTGCTGAGTTGAAAGGTCAAGGATGCATTTCAAAGGCTGACGTGCTTAAGTAACAGTCAAGGCTACCGAAAATAATCAAAATTGAAATGCATGTGAAAGACCCCTCTTCCTTCTGTCTTGCTGATTGGGTCGCAAACTCTTTTCCTAGCAAAGCACTTGTGCCTTCAACTGCTTTCTGGCTAGCATGTCTAAAAATTTCCTGTCGTGGTTATCTGCATGCTGGGGGCAAGGAGCTGATCTACCAAATTTCTTCTTTTTATGCAGCTGTTTAAAGGCATCTTTGGGGTGGAGGGGAAGCTGGCAACTCAACTTCCCAGTTCCCAAAAGGCCGTGTCAGAAAGGAGTTGAACCACTGAACCTTTGGTGTTGTGGTGTTTGGGCTCCACTGTGACTGAAGTTCTTCTGGTCTGGTTTAGAGCCAGCCAGATTCTTAGCCAGAGGGAGGCAGCTGCCTCAGGCAGCAGATCCAGAGAGTCAGGGAGCAGTGGCAAGGTGGTGTTGAGAAAGCAGAGTTGTGCATGACACACAGCCTGACCTGCAGCTCTTAAATCAGCCTGCTTGTCTCAGCTGTGATGGCAGACCCTGCCAGTGTTCAAGTAAGATTCAGTTGCCAAATCAGTCCAGTTGGCTTTTTTGGTGATTTGTTTTATATTTGTAAATGGCTTAGAAACCACCTTGGCAAGTTGCAGTATGTAAACGATAAATAATAAACGAATGGGAGAAACACTATTTTGGCCTTTGCTTTAGGCAGCATAATGCCTGGGGCTGGCCCTTTCAGTCTTGCAGGGGGTCAGCAGAAACAAAGCAAAATTAATGGATCTAATTTGTTGTCTCTCTCAGAGCTTCAAGAGGGGGAAACTGCTATACGAGATACTATAGACATAAATCACCATAAATACACCCTTTGGCAGGGAACTTGCTGTTGAATTAACAACTAGTGTGTATGTGATTCTTGCATCAAAGGTGAAAAAAGGGTGGTTTCAAACTGCCCGTCCTCTCCCAGTCATGGGACTGGCATTTGGAGACTGGCGGGAGAAAGGGAGAGGAAAGGCAAGATTTCAGCCAAATTTAGAGACCTGACTCTTTGCTAGATTTGACATTTAATTGCCCCTGCAAAAAAAAGCATCCTATTTTAAGAGTGTGTATGTAGTTGCATATTTCTATCTCAGTATAATAAGAGCAATAGGATCATTACAGGCCAAACAATACACTTTTAACCTTTGTTTTAAGCAGAGGGATTTGCACTTTGGCCTGTTTAGTTATAAATAACAAATGTTCAGCAAGAACAACTGCATGTGATCAGCACCCGCTCCAGCTTTGGGGAGGGAGAGTCCCTTGGGTGGGATGCCCTCAGTGGGCTTCCACCTCTGATCAGGTCCACCTCTTTTTTGCCGCTTGCCCCACTGCCCACTTCCTTGCCCTCCCCCCAATGTGGCCAAATGTACACAAATGCTTGGAGAGTGTGAAAGCCCATACAGAGGATGCTACTCACCCATCTCCTCCCTCTGGCAGCTGCTTCTATGCTCAGAGAGGGCATATTACAGGCAGATGAGGAGGAGGAGGAGGAGCAAGATCAGGAGCTCAGTGGAGGGACCTCTGCTCAGGAGGGAAGCCTCAGCAGGTACCAAGTGATGTTGACCATGTCCTGTCCGAATGGGGGAGGGAGGAGAGACCAGAAGGACTGGCTCCTCTCCTTTCCCCACCTCACTGTGGCATCTCTGCCATCGACCTGTTTGCCTGCCTGCTACGGATATCCATCACATAAAAGCAACAGGACTCTGGCATGCCTGCAGTTTCCCAGAGGGCAGGTACCGATGGACAAAATATATATTTTAAAAGAACCTCCCCAGACTCTCTGGTTGTACATCTCCATGATGCTTTCTGATGGTTATTAATGAGTGTGCCATCAGTTTCTATTTCAAGTCAAGCCCACACGGCTGAATCCGTAACCCGATGCCTTTCCACAGCTCCCATTTGGGTTCAAGGAAGTAATTCTCAGCCTCACACAACAAAATTTTGATCTGGTTTTCAGTTCAGGTTTGCTTTGACTCTCTTTGTCAGGCAGCTAATGTGGCTGCAGTGATCCCTGCTTTGAGCATCGCTGGAAGAGCTGGAATTCTGGCCTTGGACCTGCATATTTCACATCACTCCTTATGCTGGCTTTCGCTGCTGTTGTTGCTTTTAAATCTAAACGCTGGCTTCAAGGAGTGTGCAGACGTGATGCATGATTTTCATACTTCTGATCGTGCCACACGTCAGGGAACCGGGGGCCTGGCTTCCAGATCAGAGGCCAGCTTCCCAGAAGGCTTCTCCCCACATATGGCTTTTCTCTCTTCTGCCCCGACCATATTCTTCTTTTACTTTTCTAGTGCAAATAGTCTGCATAGGGCAGGGGGAGCCAGAGTGGGGAAGCACTGGTGGTGTTGGTGGTTGTGAGCTTAAATCCTCCTACATTGTTGTTGTCGTCATCATTATTAGCATTATTTTTTCTTTACCACCCTTCATCTGAAGGTCACAGGGCAGTTTACAATATAAAAACACAAAAATACATACCTGTAATGGTTCTAGGGGTTGCTCGTGCGTAAGCTTGTCCCAACATCTGGCTGGGTTGCCTGAGTGAACCTTTCCTGTCCGGGCAGCGACTCACCCGTAACCGTCTCAATCGCTGGCAGAATTCATCAGTGGGCGTTTCTTAAACTTCTTCCAGCAAAGAAGTTCTTTGACGCCCAGTCTTCGCCTACTTTCCCTGTGCGGAAGCCTTCTGCGCAAGGAGGGCGTGGGCAGCGGAGGACCCCTTCTCTCCCCGCTGGTCCCCGGCAAGGAGTCATGGGACCACCTCGCCGATTCCCCCATCTCCCCCCCCCCCCTTCTCCACTGGAGCTACGCTGATTCTCTCCCCCAGAAGATGGGCTGCCTCTCCCACTCCCGGGACGCTCCCTGGGATCCCTTCAGAGCTTGCTCTCTCCCTCGGACACTGATGGCAGTTCCCTGACAATACCATAGCAACAAACAGTAACTCCAACACACACAGTTTAAAAGGCCACTGAATGTTTATTTACCCAACGACCTGGGAGAAAAGCTTTTGCCTAGAGATAAGTAGTGAAGGTGCCCGGTGAGCCTCCCTGGGGAGAGCATCCCTGTAGCAGCAACAAAGAAGGAGACTGAGCTGGACCCAGCTGCAAGTGACAACCCTTGTGTCATTGCCCCATCAGGTCTCCGTGTCTGCTCTTTACTTTTAAAAGCCATTCACATCAGTGCTTCGAGGGCATAAATGGCATTTCATCTCGTTTGGCCCCTTGCATGAGGGAAGCAGTTGCCGCTTTTCTCATCTAGGAAATAAATGCATGATGCATTCACTGCTGTTGGGCGACGGAGGATACAGCCTCTTACGCTGTTCTTTGAAACACTCTCATAGTTCTTCATCCTTGTTCTCTGCACATCTGGTTTGAGGAGGAAATGAATTGCCTCTCTTGAAATGGCCATTGGGTTCTTGTTTTGTCTCTGACACTGACGGATTGTGTGCTCTCGGGTCTCTTTCCTTCCCCTCCCACATGCATTTGGCACCACTGAGGGAGGAGAGTCTTTCTCATTCTCTCCCACCACCTCTTCAAGGACAGAGGATGCTGCTATCTCAGTTGGTGGGGACGGAACTGCAGCTGGTCATTGCTCAGCGGCTCACACCCATCCTGCCCTGGTTCAGGGGTCAGCAGGGAATTTGGTCCCCTTGCCACAACTCATTGGGTGGTCACTCAATCTAAGGTTAGTTGCGTTCCAATTTGATGGAAGAAACAGCTGTTCGGAGGGGGATCAGGAGGATTAGGCAGCAGGAAAGCAGAAGATAAAGGCCTTAAATGGTTTTGTATCTTAAAGACATAAGGCTATTAAGATGCTAACATGGAAAGGGAAAGATATTTCAAGAACCCAGGACATCAGACAGCAGCGCCGAGGAATCCGGTTAGCCTAGACGAGAAGGTGACGAAGGCAGAAGCAGAAGCAGAGTCCCACCTTTGTAAGAATGGGGGTGCTGTTTGCCTGGGCTGACCTCACAAAAGGAGGCACTCATCTTTTAGGCATGATCCAGGCTATTGCCTTTGTCATATCATCAGTCATACAGATCCATGTTTTCATAAGATGTTCCTTTGTAATCCAGGGATTCCAGTCCAGTTTTTGATAAATGCACTTATTAGGAAGGAAAGCTCTCTGCATCAGCTCTGAGCAGGTATTGTTAGAGTGGCCAGGTGTCCTGTTTTTACAGAGGATAGCTCTCTATTGGAAGGGTTGCTTGGTTCAATATGATTTGACCATAGGAAGTGAGGGTGAGCAGTGTTTGTGTGTGAGAGAGAGTGTGTGAAGTTGCTGATCAACCTCACATGGATGGTAGTAGACTGAGCAAGTCACAGTCTTCCATTCTATGGTGGGGATTCTTCTGCTTCTATTTAAATTATGCCCATTATTACTAAATCTGCATTTATACGAAGTAGCAGACAGGACAGGAACCTGTTCTCTCTTGTCCTTGGTAGGGACTTTCCTCTTTTGCAGCAATGTGTAATATTAGGCAGGAACCCTCCCCGGGTCATCTTGGCTCGAAGACCCTCTGCTGAACCATATGCTGGGTCCTCTCCCACCACCGAAAGCCGTGCCATGTTTCTGCAGCTGGCACCATTCATGCCCGCCTCTGCCCCTGACCTGAAGAACCTCTGCAGCCCAGAGTGTAAGCCAGCTGCTGCAAAATGGCTTTCCCCCCACTTCCTGCCCTCCACAGCAGCTCCCCTTCTTTCTCTGCACCCTCCTGCCCCCCTGCAAAATTTTCTTTCTGCAAACCCTTCAAGATGACCCCATCCCTGCTCTTGATACAGGAACTTTTCCCTCTTCTGACACACAGAGAGATGGAATCCGAAGGCGAGGCGATGGCACCTGGCTCCTTCAAGCTCTCACGATGTGGGAAAGAGACAGAACTGTGCCACTAAATATTGGATAGGCCCTTCTTTGTAAGAGAGACGAGAGGGGAGGGGAGAGCCCACTAGCTGAACCACAGGTCAAGGTGCCTGAAGGCCTGTCCTGCTGCATTCATTTGACTAGGCTGTCGCCTTTCTCTCCCCTTCCTGTCAGCCACCTTGCTCTAAGAAGCCGGCAGATCAACCCAGGCATGATTCAGCTGCTGACAGAGTTTATATAGTACTTAGGGCAGAAGCTTGCAACTACTGTCAACTCTGCTGGGCTCAACAGGGCTCTATAAACACAAATAAATCTCAATGATCCCGGTGGCAGGAACACTCCGGCCAAATCGCAGCTGGAAGTCCTGCGTTTGTGAAAAGCCTACGGGCCACTGCATTCCCTTCCCGCTCCAGCTGCACAGGAATAATGCAGGCTCTGTGAGAGCCACGCGACCCGCAGGGGTAAGCATTGATTCCGGGAATCCCCCCCCTCCCCGCCTTGGTTCTTGGGGTCACTCTGGCAGGAGCGGCAAAAGGAGATTGGTCTTCTGGGGAAGGCAGCCAGGATGAGGGAGCAGGTTGGAGCAGAGAGGAGCGTAGGCTGGCAGGCAGATGCAGGGAATGCCAGGAAGCCATTCAAGGGAGCTTTCAGAAAATAAATCAATCGAGAAGTGAGAGAGCGGCCTACGAAAAGAGGGCATGGGAATGGTATGGAACTGGACTCCATGTTTCCCCTGAGCCTTGACGTGACAGCCAGCTGTAAATTTGACCTTCCCAGAGACATCCGCATGATGGATATTAAAAGAACATGAGACACTGGGAAGTAAGTCAAACACATCTATTTGGGGCAGCAAAATTACTTCCATTCCCAAGGCAGAAAACATGTGTGCAACCTCTCTTGGAAGCAATGGCACATTATCTTGGCCAAGTCCTTCATCTACATGCAGAAGCCGTGTCCTCTTTTGCATCTGGGCACCGCAGGATAAATCAGTGGGTGGAAGAATAAAAGGGTGCTAAACTTCTTCTACACCTAACACTAAATTTTGAAACCTAAATGATTTGGAATGCAGGTATTGCCGTCCAGCACAAAAACGACATGTAGTGCTTAAGGACCAAACTAACGTCCCTAAGTCTATGCTGAATTAGGTGACTGTTAAGCCACCATGAAGTGAGAGGTCCATGGACTGGCTCTTCTGACATCTTTTTGTTTGCTTAAAAGCAGCCATATAGAGGAGGTGGGGTGGGAGGCATTTGGGCTGCCATGCTATGGAAGCAAAGTTGAACACTTCCCCCTATAATGTTTCCATGATTTTATCAAATCTCACATGCCCGGCTGCTGTTCATCACAGAAGGGAATAGTAATGCCTGTGCTTATTTGACTCCATGGCTGATAACAGCATCTGGGGGGGTGGGTGTCTTATTTGGTCAGGGAAACAGTGCAGGAGGAAGTGGTTTTTCCCCTCCTTTCCCCCCAGCACAGTAACCACAATCCAAATCCAAACCCCTTCTTCACAGATGCTTTTAAGCAAATGACATGACATTACAGAATCCAATTTCCCATGTCATGTGTAGTTTGTTGTCCCTGAGACATCTTTGAAATCAATGGTTTTAAATGTGCCTCTCTCTGAACAGATCTGTTTTCAGTGGACAATGGATATTTGAAATCCACTGCCATAGGATCTGGTGAAAGACAACCATCTTCAGAGGAAAACTAGATAGGTAGGTATCAGCAAAGATGTTCTGGGCATTTCCTGTCTTGTGAAGGGTAAAGGATGAACTATTGGATAGAAGGAATGTGTGCTAGAGACCTGCTAATCTGTATTAGTGCCCTGGGCTGCGCTATGCTTCTTCCAAGGCAGCCTACCCTAAGCTGGTACCTTCCAGATACTGTAAGACAGCAACTCCATCAGTGCCAGCTGGCATGGTCAGCGGAGGTGAGAGTTATAGTTCAATAACATGTGAAGGGCACCACGTTGAGGATGGCTGTCCTACGGCATCTGAACCTGACCATTATAAGGCGCAAGACACTGGGCTTTTCAAAAATCTCTTTCTTATTTAAATGCAGGCTGCTTCTGGAGTAGGGGATACACGGCTTATTTAACAACTGGAGATGCAGTTTGGAAGTATGATTTTGTATGCAAGTCATCCAGCACTCAGACGTTTTCCTCACCCAAATGATTCATACACAACACTTTCTGAGATAATTTCAAATGTATTTCTTGCTGTCGTTGTTTTTTAAAGATCTGGTGGTTTCAGAAATATGGCAGCCTTTACATTCTTCAAAGTATGGAGCACCGCAGGATAAATCCCATTTCCACCCAGGTCCATTCAGACACAGGCCCTGCCACACACCCCTAAGCTAACCTGCTGCCTTTGGGTGTGATGGAACATCACCAGACTAACATCTGACTGGATTCTGACCATGAAATGGAAGCAGGGTGGGGGGGGGGTTGTCTCAGGTAGCAAAATGCCCCGTAAACACCTTGTTGTTGTTGTTTAGTCGTCTTAGTCATGTTCGACTCTCCATGACCCCATGAACCAGAGCAAGCCTTGGAAACTCTCACTTTCTTCTCAAAGCTTCTCCTTTTTATGTCCATCAATTTTCTTGACAAAATACTGGAGTGGTTTGCCAATTCCTTCTCCACCTGTAAACACTAAATAGCAAAATTATAGTTACCATTTGCCTCTGAACTTTTGCTGGACAAACTCTCCACAGTTCAATTTTGAACCATCTCAGTTTTTACACGCTTTCTTGGGGTTGTGGGGTGTGGAGGGGTGGTGGTTGAGAGCAATATCTGTTTCTGGCTCCTGATGTTGTTTGTCACATGCATTCTGATGGTGCCAGGCACACAGACCTTATCATATTCATCCTCTGGGGAATTGCAGTTCCCTGCATTCTCAGCCATGGTTCAGAGCCTCTTGCAAATGTAACCACCCCTCCCCTGCCAAAAGCAGACTCCGTTCAGTAGCAAGATAGGGTATTGGATCTAGATGGGGGACTGCAAGCAAGTGAAACACTTGCAACAACAGAGAGATCGGACTCCAATCGAGAGACCCTCCTCCTAAGCAGAAGACTGCTTGGCTGGCTAATTTGGTCACGTAGTTCACAGCAATCAATGAGCGTTTCATTGAGAGTAAGGGGCAGGCATTAAAGAATTTCTGCACATAAGCTATGAAGCAGCTGGCTTTGTTATTCACATAGTTTCATGGTGATCAATGAGTTTCACTGAGAGTAAGGGGATAAAATTAAAGAACTTACGTGCATGTGCTTACAAAGCAGCCTCGTCAGCCTAAACTCAGACTGCCCATGTGCAGAAACTCATTTTACATTCTGACCCAGAGAAGATCTGGAGGAAGTGACTCTTGATTTCTAGTTGAGCATTACAAGCCGGACAAATTCCTATTCCAAACCAGGGAATTAGGAACTCGGCCAGCACATCTCTGCTCCCCAACCCACATTGATTCATAGTTTTTTCTCTTGCCACTAGGAAAAGGGAATCCTTTTCCTTGAAATGTTTGAAGGTGTCAAACTTTTCAAGTCCACAGCTGGACTTGGCCATAGCAGGACAAGAAACAGGCTTGCCAACAACATTCTTGCCTCACTGAAACAATATTATCCATGTTTGAAGTAGGTTCCGTGGGTTTATTCCCAGGTGAGTGTACATAAATAGCAGCCAGAATAATATTTATTAAGTCCCCTCCTCACCCCTGTGGCATAAATGCTCATTGTTATTTTGGAATACTATAGGTGATATCCAGTTAAATCATACTCAGAGTAGACCTATTGAAATCAGTGTCAATGTACTTAATGACACTGATCAGTGGTTGCTGGGCCATTAGGGTGAATGGGGCACTGCCACACCACGCTCAGCCTGTCCTCACCCAGTCCTCATCAGCCTACCTGCCTGCTAAATAGCCAATCCATGGAGAGATCTTGGCTGTCAGCTTCCTCCTTCTTAGCCTCAGTGTTGTTCTTGTAGAACTCAGCAGGAAGGAGGATGGGGACAAAACCAGAATTAGTTGGCTCCACCAGTCATTAGCTCCACCTACTGGTGGCCTCCCTGCCTTCCACCCTACCAGTCCCAATGGCATCAGCCATCTCTGAGTACACTGATCTCAGTGGATCTACCCTGAGTATGGCTTAATTGGATATATCTCCCAGAGTGCTGCTTGACTTTCTTTGTTGATATAGTCCCAGGAACCACAAATTATTTTCTTTTAAAGGGTGTTTGCATCCATAGTTGTTTAAATACAGAAATATTAATCTGAGAATGAATTTAAAGAAATCATTGTTCCTTCATTCACATCTTCCTTTTTCTATTTCCTTGGAGGGGGGGGGGGAAATCCCTGGTTCTTCCAGTACAGAACAGGTGAGTCTAGGTTTCATAACTAGCTTTGATTTGCAAAAAGGAAACATTTGTCAGGTTTCAAGGCCTGTGCAGAGCTGAAGAGGGATTTTCAGAAGCTGCGCTGTACAGGTGTGAAAGTTTCCACGATTATGACAGCCATGGCGCTACAAAGCTGCCAATCAAATTGTGCAGGGATTCCTCTCCAGCCCAACAGGAGGCATCATCACCATCTGGCTTCAGAACAGGGGAGACCAAATACTTATAGGCTTTCCACAAAGAATGTCTCCCTAGACAAGCAGTGGGTGCACTTCCCTGGCTACAGTAGATTTGAAGTGATTCTCCTTGTATTGTTTAGCAGTGGCTCCAGCTCTCCTCCCAAGGGCCCCTTTCACTGTAATTCTAACAGAGCACTGAAGTGTGACATCACAGCATTGCAGTGACCCAATTTCCAGCCAGTCAGCAAGAGCCAAGGCAGCACCGGGTATGTCCCTGGGATCCAAGAGAACTTTTCACACATGCCCTGTACATCTGCTCTCAGTTTCTCTTGCACGCTACACACGCACCTTCGCTTGCACTTGGAAGCCAACACACACACACCAACCATCACATCGCATGGCTACAGAGGCGTGCAGAAGATGCTGTTACAAACATTTGTAGTGCTAATAGCACACGATGCTGTGTTTTTGCCTCTAAAGGCAGTGGCTGCTTCCACACTTGCTGTTTTCACTGGTTGCTAGATTTGCTCACTATATCATAGCAATTGCAGGGAATCCAAACTTGGCTGCTGACAAGCTGTTGCATTCCAGTTTCGGGGGGGCTTTTAAAATAAATGTTGTATTCACCTTTGTCTTTAAAAAAACCTGTGCCATTTTTCTGATTTTCATGTGTGGACTGGCAAAGCTCTACAGCTGTACCAGGCATAAAAAGGCATCTGTGAGACAGGTCCCTTCCATATGACCTGCTTATTAAGCATTCATCCTGATTTGTTTGCAGGGAGATTTGACTAGGTTGTGTCAAGCGAGAGTTACCCCAAACTTTCCAGGGCACTTTCCTTATTACAAAAAGTCCAGCCCCAAATCAGCTTTAATTGCACAACCTGAATTTGCCAGTACAGTACGTGAATGAGTATCACCTGAAAATAGTGATACATTTAGAAATCATTGCTATAATTGAAATAGGAACACATCTCAGCCTGGATAGCTCAATTGGTTAGAGTGTGGTGTTGATAATGCCAAGCTTACAGGTTCAACCCCTGTATGGGACAGCTGCATATTTCTGCATTGCAGAATGACCCTCAAGATCCCTTCCAACTCTATGATTCTAGTGAAGAAGGCTGTGACCAGGTGACCTGTGCAGATGCTAACTGCGATGGAGAATTTCAAGACCCCCCACTGCATCACTCTCCCTTCTAAAGGTTCTTCATTCTTAAATTGGCCTTAGGCTGATAGGCAGTTGCCCTATCAAGATGCATGATCGCCTTACACACTGTGCTCTGGTCTGTGTGATCTGGAAAGATGTCCCTGCCTCCGCATAAAGTGCCGGAATATGTAATTGCTTCCTTTCAACTCAATGGGCATATCTACACCATAATATACATACAAGTGGTACCTCTGGTTACCTATTTAATTCGTTCTGGAGGTCTGTTCTTAACCTGAAACTGTTCTTAACCTGAAGCACCACTTTAGCTAATGGGGCCTCCTGCTGCCGCCAGAGCACGATTTCTGTTCTCATCCTGAAGCAAAGTTCTTAACCCGAGGTACTATTTCTGTATGTAACCCGAGATATCACTGTACTGGCTTGGTAGCCACTCTTTACCCCAGAGAGCCTTGAGAACTGCAGCCCTGTGGGTGGGGTCTGGCAATTCCAAACAGAATTCTCAGCATTCAACTACACTTCCCAGGATTCTCGTGGGGGTGCGGTGGGGCGAGCTGTAGCGCCGAGACACGCCCTCTATGCTGCAAACACACACACACCCGCTCCTTGCCTATCTCCAAAGTGCAGAGGCGCTGTGTTGTGCAGCACGGTTCCCGCGTCTCTTCTCCTTCCCTCTCCCTGGAAAGCATTTCCCAGCCTCCAGCCCCATCACCTGAAGTTTGATACTGCAACCCTAGCCGGGCATTGAGAGAGCGCTTGTTTTGTGCCGTCTTGGTCTGGCGCTTTGATTGGGCACTGGCTGGGCACTGTCGGCTGGAAGCTCTCCGGTCTCCCTCCCGTGACTGGCAGTGCCCATTCTTTGCCTTGCGACCGATGCAACGCGATAGCGGCTCAGTTATCAGCCGGCAGACAATGAGAGCCGGGGGGGGGGGATCGGTGGGGGGCACTCCAGTTACCGCCATGAATGTTTAATGCCTCCTGCCCCGTCAGACCTTCCGAAACCCGAGAGAGAGGTCATCTTCCCATTCTCTTCCTCCTCCTCCTCGCCCTCGTCCCTGGTTGATCCTTGCCCAAGAAAGTTCTCTCCAGGAAAGGGCCTTCCTCCGACAGTCCTCGCCCACCGCGCCCATCTCCCCGCCACGTGACTCTCCAAATTAAGAGGCAGCTCCTTTGTTTGCCATATCTGCGGCTCCCGCTTTCCGGCTCTGCTTCTCTCGCCACCTCCGTTTTCCCCACCACCAGACATTCCCCAGCATTTGGGGCGCTGCTGGGCTCTTCTCTGTCTCCCCCAGAGAACAAACTCCGCTAATCCGTATTTATTGATTGTGACGAGCGACGACGAGAGACCACTCCGGATTAATTAATCCAGATCGAACCATTCAGATTAGCGCAGGATTGCGCCTCTTGACAGCACTGCCTCATCAGCAGGAGCCGAAAGAGGAACGGCGCCCTTTTTCTCATTCAGATTGGGCGAGGGTGCAAAAGGGGAGGTTAAAAAAAAAGTTAAGGAGTTAACTCATTCACAAGCCCCTGGTCACGTGCGTCAAGAGCTGTGTTTAACCCTTGCGCTCCTTCCCCTCCCTCGCAGTTTGTGACCTCCGGAATCAGCCCTCTCCCTTTCCCCCGAGACGCTCCCTCTTTTATCATCCTGCCCAGATCTGCTCCGCCAGCGGCCTGGCTGATGTCCTCTCAGCGTCCTCGCCCGCGCACCTGCCTCTCAGCACAGCGCTGCGCCAGGGCGGACAGGGCAAGGGAGAGAGGCAGGGCGGCTGGCACAGTAGATCGGGAGGGGGGCGGTGAAAACCTTCGACAGGGTCAAGGGGACCCCTCTCTCCGGCTTGCTTCCCAGGGCTACCGTTCTTACTACTTTGGCCTCGCTTCCCCACCATGCCCTTCAGCTCTTGACCTGCGGCGGGGAGGAGAGGGGGCGAGAGGGAGCAGGAACAGCACCTGGGGAGCAGGACCAGGAGGCAGTTGGCTGAGAAATTCGCGGACGGAGGAAGGGAATGCAACAGCACTGGACTTTTTCCTCCCCAGCAAAAGAGAAACTCGTTGGGATTCAGCCTAGATTGGGTGTGGGGCGGGAGGCCATTGTCCTTCCCGTCGGGCTGTAGTGCGGTGTGAATGGGGCGCGCGAGACAGGATGACACCTTCCCCGGTGGCTGGTAGGGCGGAAGGCAGGGAGGCCAACGGTAGGTGGCGCTAGAGAGTGCCAGGCCATGCTGCGTCCCAGGTTGTCACCATCCTCCCTCTCAGTGTTGCCCTGGTGGACGTCAGCAGCGTGGAGGTTGGGAACAAAACTGGAATGAATCGGTTCCGCCTGCCAGGGCTTCTGACTCCACCGGCTTCTGGCCTCGCTGCCTTCTGGCCTTGGGGTACCCGTCCCCGCTGTAACCTAGATAGGAGATATCCTTTGGATTTTATGCTTCAGGAGCCAACATCTCTTGGGTTAACGCTTCCCGCATCTGCACCCTTGGGTAGGTATATTTCCCCCAAAGCAGCGGTGCAAAAATCCTTGGGCCTTCCCTGCTCTGCACCCCCCTTCTTCCACTTCACCTTTCCTTTTTTCCTCCTTTTCCTCTCTCCCTTCCCCCCTCATCTGTATTCTGTCTTAATTAACACGTTTCCCCCTTTCTATTTGCGATCCCCAGAACATGAAACACGTTCCCTGGAATTTGCAGTCATGAGTAAGTGGCAACCAGCTCCTTCCCTCCCACTCCCGAATGCTCCAGTGCCAAGGATTAACTCTTTCCCTTACATACAATTATAATAAACATTATAATGGCTAGCAGCGTAGGATCCATAAAGTCATGAGGCCCGAGAGAAGTGGATCCATCATAGCCTGGCTGGATTCTGGATTCACTGGCTGAACTTGGGACAGGTCACTTTCTCCTCCTCCTCCTCCAAATAGATTTTCTTAAGGGTCCAAACTTGACAAAAGTAACCACAGGGCAGGTAACCATATGTGGTGTGATGCAATTCAGGTGCCGTATGGAAGCTTAATCATCAACTCAGTTACCGGTAAGTCCTGCCACAGCCTTCTTCACATGGACAGAGGCTTTATGGTGGAGGATGTGTCAGTTCCTCATGCCCAAGGTTTCATATTTGGAAAAAAAATGCAAGTAGCAACCTTCCTCATTGTGAGAAAAGTCTGTATGAAGGCTAATAAGGCTGCATTCCCGTGCACACTTTTCTGGAAGTAAGCAGCATTTAACTTAATAAGGGCTTACTTCTGAGTAGACATGTATGCAGCAAACTACCCTCTCCTTGAAAATGCTCCTTGATGTGGCAGTTCGGTTGGAACTTCCATTGGCTCTAATGGGAGGCTGCTTTATGCACAGGAAGGAACAGGAAGGGAGGTAGACCTGGACAAAAAGGCCCCCATGGATCAGTTCTGGCCCACCAGCTGGAGGTCTGTATAGGATTGCATTGTGTATTACTTTGCAGGAAGAAAGGCAGGATAGAGAGACAGCTTTGCTTTGGTATTGCTTCATTCCTTAAAGGGTCATAACCTTTTGCTCTGATAAGCAAGGTGCTATCTATCGGCCAATACTGTATTCACCATTTTGATTTGCCTATTATCCCTAGGGAACTGTGTTAAAAGATGGAATGCCATCTTTTAAAATGTGTAACGGAGATTAACCTGTAGGGTTTTTTCTTTTCTTTTTTAAAACTAGCTCCATGCATCCATATGTATTGAACAATTCACAGTAGAGAGGTGAAATGGTTTAGCCCTCACTTCCTTGGATTTGAAGGCCATGGCATCATTACTTTTAATGATTTGGGATTGTACCCATTATCTCAATTATGCAGATAGGAAAACAGAGGTGCAGGGAGGAGAAAGGTGATCCTTGGTTGGAGTCATTCAAGAGAGCAATGTTAGGGCACCCAGATTTCCAGAACGATCGTTTTTTAAATATTCTGTCTCTAGGCAACATCCCCTGTGATTTTCTTGCTCATAGGACATTTTGGAAAATGCAATTAACATTTTGTCACAGTATTGGAAACCGAAGCATTTGTCTGTTCACAGCCACCTTTTTCTTCTGCTACTTATGGTCTCCTTTCTGTTTTATTTTTTGCAAACCTAATCTATTTTGAAATTTTAATGGCCTGGAGCTCCTTACCCCTCATTTCAGACAGATTGTCTGAAGAACAATTTTCATACTGCACTATTACTTTTGTCTCCTGTAAGTGTGATACACTGAAATGTTTTCCTTTACTTCAAAATGAATGTTCATTGTTTTCTTTGGAACTGGAAATGAGGTTTAGGAGGAGGTCAAGGAGATTATTTTGCTCCTCAAAATTTCAAACTTCTCATGCAGATATTTGTTTGAGAATGAGTTACAAGTGTTTCTAAAGCAATATGAAAGCCCAGTCCCATCATACCTGTCACCTGTGACCAAGAGGGGCTGCGGTTTAGCTTACAGCATTTAGCTTACAGCACAATTATTCTAGCCATGCCAACTCAAGTCCTACTGAATTCAAACTACCATCTCTCTTTCCACACACAGCACCTGTCATCATGAAGGGCATTTTGCCAGTGTAATAACAACAAAAATAGATTTCCTTTTTAAAACTTCATTTTGGTGTTTCATTATTATAAAAAAAGCTGTTTTCCAGTAAAGGTGTGGGGCTTGTTGACATCTCAAGCGATTCTGTCTCCGAAGCTCCTCCTGTAATGCATAATAGTGGTTAAAGACCGTCAGAACAAAAGTGGGGCAATGAGGGTGAAAATCCCCACTGGGTGACCTTGGACCATTCACTGTCTCTCAGCCTGGGCCTACCTTGCAGGGTTGGTGTGAGGTTCAAAGGGGAGAAGAAGGGAGGGGAAAACACTGTGTACCATTCTTGCATTCTTTGGAGAAAGGACGGGGTGGGACAACTCGGATTTTTGAAAGAAACAATGCACGCCCATCATCATCAGGGCCATGTTCCATGGGGGGGGGGGGCTCTTAGCAATGGGACTATGCATGGGCCTCCAGCGCTGCAGCCTTTGCTTTCAAGGCTTTCTGGCCTTGAAGGCCTGACCACCGGATGCTCTGTGCCAAGAAAGCGAGACACCCAGAGGCATAGGAGCCAATGTCCCTTTGGGCCCTCTCAAGTTGATGGGCACTGCTATTCAAATAGTGTGCGTGCCATGTGATCGATTCCCTCCCCCCCCCCCCATTTTATTCAAGTTGGCACCTCTGCCCAGAGAGACGGGGTGGGGTTTGCTGTGCGTGGCGATCCTGGCACCACGCGGCAGGCGACGAAGGAGGTCTTCCTGACGAGGAAGAAGGCGCCGGGCCAGCCAGGATCGGCGTGTGCTGTTCTGCTCAGGGCAGGACTCCTCGCTGCTGCTCTTGTTGTTTTAAAGGAAAGAGGGAGCGGCCCGCCTTTCCTCGCCTTCCTGGAACCGACGCCCCCGCGCTCGAGAAGTCCGTGTTCCCGAATGGGCGGCAGTTTAGTGCCGTGGATCGAAATGTACTCTGCATGCGCCCCGGAGACGCGCGTCCCGAGGGCTTCGCGCCCCTCCCCTGGATGGAAAGAGGGGCTGATGAGCGCTTCGCGCGCGCACTCTCCAGCCTTTTTTGGGACCTCCTTGTACTGTAATACGAAGATAGAGAAAGCCGAAGCTCCCAGCTCAAGCCGAGCTCCAGGGGATTCTCCGGCTTCCTCCCGGCCCGCTCCCTCCATGAATGAAAGGGGCGGGGCGAGAGGGGGCGGGGCCTGAAAGAGAACCCGCCCTTCCTGCTATCTCCCCATCGGGAGATGAGGGGTTTAATCCTTCCTGGTGCTTGTCTCTGCTGGGCCCCCACTTCCATCCATCCATCGCCCCCCCCCCCAATCCCGGCCCCCGCAGGAGGAGATGCAGCCCTTTCGCGCCATCTGTTCCCTGTTAAGCAGCAAAAAACACGTTGTTTTCCCGTTCTCAGCCCCTCGGTTTGCTCATCGCTGCTGCCTTCCCCCGCGCCCCGGGATTATTATTATTATCTCGAAGCATATTTGTGGCGGGGGTGGGGGGGGGGAGAGGAGAGTGGTGAATGGTCATCAGATACTCCCCTCTCCTGCGATTCTCACGGCTCCTGTCCCTTTAAGAGCTAATCGGCAGGCAGAAGTTCAAGAAGTAAAGCTGGGAGGGGTTGGCCAGAAAGCTGCACCTGTTGAGCGACTGCCTGTTGGGAAGCACTGAAAAGGCTTCGGGTGCGGGAGGGATATATATAATCTCAACTGGCCTCAGTTTGCATGAAGTTTCTTTGAACCTTGAATTAAACGCAGGAATTAAGTCCAAAATGCTTCCTCTCTACGTTCCCTTCCTATACAGTATATAGGAATGGCTCGGAGGTGGGGGTGGGCAGAGAGAGGAGCCGGCAGGGCTGACCTGACACCCCAGGAAACGCCTGCGGAGTTGTTTCTACACTGCGCTGCTAGCCTTGCCTAAGGGCTATTCTCTTTAGGGCACACTCAGCGCCACCCCACTGTATCCATTGCATTGTACCTCCGATCAAGAGATCCTTATGGAGTGGATCTCCACCCCACACAATACGCCCAGGCATTCTTCTATTGTGAACAGAAAACGAGCAGATGGTAGTTATTCGGACTAATGAATCCCAAGTCCCCAAGATGAAGTATTTTATATGTGGTGGAAAGATGGTTACACTCTTTTATTCCAGATTAATTAACCGCTAGCAACTCCCTCCCCCATCCCCTGTTAAATGTCTTTAAAACCACTAATACCTACCTACCTACATCTATCTATCTATATCTATCTATCTATCTATCTATCTATCTATCTATCTATCTCTATCATCTATTCACTACTTGTGTGCGCGCGTGCATTTGAATGCATTAGCATCGCCATATAGATAATAATGCATTATAAGAGGAGGGGAAATCCACTCTTTTGTCAGCCCTCGATCATTTGGCTTTCTTTCTTTCTTTCTTTCTTCCTTTCTTTCTTTCTTTCTTTCTCCCTGATCCTGTCCTTTTAACAGCAGCCTGGCGTGAAGAAATGTAGCAAACTAAGCCTGGCATTCACCGGCTTCCTTTCTGCTTGCAGGGTGCTGCCCAAAGCGCAGGAGCCCTGCTAGAAGTTGACACCCATAGCCTTGTTCCACAGTAGGAATCGTGGCTATTGGGGGCCCAGTTTCTGATCTATGTGGTTCCTTACAACCCACAAGGGTCGCAGCACAGGTGAGAAGAGTCGTAGCTCCGTGGGGAGAGCTTCGGCTTTGCACGCAGAAGGTCTCAGGTTCAGTCTCCGGCATTTCCAGGCAGGGTCCGAAGAGACTCCTGCCTAGGGGTCGCTGGACCAGGGATGGAGAAGCTTTGGTTCTGCGGATGCGGCAGGACTCCAGCTCCCGTCATCCCTGTCCGTTGGCCATGTTGGCCAGGGCTGGTGGGAGTCCAGCATCATCAGGCGGGCTTCAGGGAGGTGGATGGGCCAGTGGTCCTTTGGCTTCAGCTTCGGACTATGTTCCAGTAGTGGTTGGGGGCTAGCATGCCAGCCTCCTCTTGGTAAACCAGACGTGTGGTGCAGGCGACAGACCCGGGACAGCAGATCAGACTGTGGGGCTGGTTTCTTCGACAGCTCAACGGGCCAAAGGGGGCTAATAATAACACCACTGAACTCATCAATTAACTCATGTCTCATAGGAGGGAGAGCAGATAGGCAAATGGGAAAATAGTCCAAAGTCTTTGGGAAAGACTACTGATTGATTGATTGATTGATTGATTGATTGACTAATCGACTGATTAATTGATTGATTGATCATCTTAGTGTTTTTGGTAGCCACGAAGTTGTAGAAGCACATGAAAAACTCCTGGTTACTGACGAAGTCAAGACTTCCTTGCTTGGCCCTTGTAACTAAGGGGCACTTCTTGCGAAAATACTGTAATGCGGACTTTCGACAACTTGATAAGCATCTCTTCACCCCAGGTGTCGCGGTGAGTGCCTCTCCATACAGAGAGCACCTACGAAGGGCTAAATACTAAGTGGGGTGGGGTGTACCTGCGGCATTCCATGTTTCTGCATCCCATCTAACATTGAAATGTTAAATTACTAATACTTCATTTCTGCACACGTTGCCGTCGCTAAATTATGCATTCCATCTCTTGAAGGAGAAAATGCTTTAATAAATGAATGAGAGCTGGATGTGAGCTATGTTGGCTGCGACAGTCCCCCCCCCCCCGTTTTACGCGGGGCGGGGTCTCTGTATCCCCCCACCCCACCCTCTCACCCACCCCCTATCTCACCTCTTGACTGGGCGCTGCGTCCCCTGCTTGCTGCCTCCGGAGGAGAGTGACATAGTTCTGCAGTGCCACCTGCTGGACGTAACTTTCCACTGCACCGTCAAACGCACCAAACTCTGCCAAGGCATGGCTTAAGCGCCGTTAAGCAATTTGCTTCTCTGCGCACATGAAGAATTGAAATGATGCTTCGTTCCTGCTTCAGCCACAATATCCTGGAGCATCTGGGCCTGACGGTCCCTCCTCTGCCATCTTGCCAAGGCCTGCCATTTCTTAATGCCCCAACAGGGCCTCTTTTGCTAGCGACAACACCCTCTCTCCCTCTCTCATATCAGTCCCTGGCTCAACATCCTCACTGCCCTTCCTTAAGTCTTATTCCTTATCTGCTGGTGGTTCTCACTCGCTGGTGTGGAGAAAACAGATAGACACAAGTTTTTCTTCTCTCTGCCTTATCATACTAGAGTTCAGGATGAACCAACGAAACTGAAGGTTTGAAGATTCGGGACAGATGAAAGAAAATGCTTCTTCACTTGGCCTATAGTTAAACTATGGAATTTGGTCCCACAAGTATGTATGTATGTATGTATGGCAGGCATGGCCAAACTTGGCCCTCCAGATGTTTTTGGGACTACAATTTCCATCATCCCTGACCACTGGTCCTATTAGCTAGGGATGATGGGAGTTGTAGTCCCAAAACAGCTGGAGGGCCCTGTTTGGCCATGCCTGATTTATAGCCTTTCCCTCCAAGGAGCTCAAGGTTCTCCCCCGCCTCCCCCACAACACCCCTGTGAGGTAGGTTAGGGCTGAGAGGCCAAAACCGGCTCAAGGTCACCCAGTGAGCTTTGTGGTCCAGTGTGGATTTGGTCTAACCACTACACCACACTGGCTCTCAAGCAGTGACCGCCACTGCCTTGGGTGGCTTTAAAAGAGGATTAGATAAATCAATGGAGGACGAGGCTGTCTATGGCTACTAGTCATGAGATTCAAAGGTCGGGAGAGCGCTGTTGCTCTCGTGTTCTGGGCTTCCCATGGGCATCTGGTTCACCACTGTGAGCATGGAGGCCGCAGCTGGTGGACCTTTGGTCTGATCCAGCAGGACTCCACTTAGGGAGCATTATAAGAACCTGAAGCCATGGCTGCGAAAGTTCAGCTTCTAACAGAAGATGGCTCCAGGCAATGGTCTTGGGTTGCATTCTATTTCAGGGCTGCTAATACCATGGCATTTGGAGCCTCCCACAGGCAAGAGCACCCATACTTGCCCCTCCCTTAGGGCAATGGGCACAGGCAATGATGGCAGGCAGGTTTTTTTTTGCAGTGGGCACTTTTGCCTGAACCCCCCAGCATCAAGCAGACCTAATGAATCAGGGGGAGTGAGGGCAGGGTGCGTGGGTTGGTGGGAGAACGGGCAGCCTGCATGAAATGACTGCACTTGTTGAAATTCCTACAGGAGGCTCTTGAGAAATAAATGATGGCTTCTGGGATACCCTAGCACTAATAATAAACAGAAGGGATGAAGGATGCAATCTCCTTTATAGCACTAATGCGTTGGCCCTCTGCCTCCTCGTCTAGCCAAGACACTCATAGAGAGGAGTCAGGAGGAAGTGTGGGCCTCTTTGGCAACCGCCCCTGCTTCCCTAGGGAGGCCCATCTCTCTTGCTGTGGGATCCGCTGACCTTGGGCTGATTCACACATGCTCACTCATCACGATCACTTGCCAACTGCAGCATCAGCAGCTGCATGTGCGAACGAACCATCCCAGGTATGTAACCCTCGTGGGCAGAACTTCCACATAGCAAAGCAGAGTCACACAGTCTGCATCAAGTGCAGAGAAACAGCTGTTTCCCTTTCTGCAGGGAGAAGTCAGCTCCATGCTAAGAAAAGGGCAGATCTTCCCGGAAGAAGTGTGACCTACTTAAGACAGTGTGGTCAGGGATCTTCCACCCTTTTCCCTCTCTGCTCCTTCCTGATCCTGTGCCAGGTTGATTCATAGCATGAGGCCACACCTGACACCTCTAAAATTCATGATTAATATTTTCCTGGTGTTTTTAAAAAAATCTTTTTATGGCGGCCCTCCCCCAATACAGACACATTTTCTCCTTTTATTTCAGAGATGGTTTATAAGGCAATGTTTGGTTTTAATTTAGCTTCCCCCTTCTCCCTCCCACCCCTGATTCAATCCATAGTTGCTCTTTGCTGCATTGAGATCCTGCCTTGTAACTTTGGCCTGATCTGTGTCTCTGGGCCGGAGGCTGTTGTTCTCTGGTTATGTATTCAATAAAGCCCTCCATTGGTTCTACATAATTCACCCTGGTAAGATATATTCTCATTCAACAGTACTGCAGAGGGATTTGAAGCAGCCCATCTTAGCACCGGTTTCAATATGCACTTCATAGTGACTCATATGTCTTAATGGCTGGCCCATCTCCTTGAACGTCTTTAAATCTTGATTGCTCGCTCTGGTAGTCAGGGCATTGATTAGCCAAAGGAGCAATAATATATACTCACCACTAAAATGTTTTGAGAGCATCTCCCTCCACCCTGTTAATGCTGGGGGCTGGGGAGGGGACAGCTGGCAGGGAGACAGGAGGAGAATAGAACTAGCAGCTTAGCACATCAAAGGGTGGAGCGGGGAAGGGGCTTAATCAGTTTATATTTATTGCATATTTATCCCAGACTGGATTCCAGTTGCTCAAGGCAAGTGCACACATAGGTCTTTTTACCTTCACAATAATAACAACATTTTTTATGGAAGGCTAGAGTGCAAGATCACCATGCAAGCTTTGAGCTGAACATTGATTTGAAGCTAGGGTTGTGTATGCACCACACATTTAAAGCACACACACATCAAGACTCATAGGAACTGTTGTTTAACCCTCAAATAGCTACAGTTCCCAGCACCCTTAACCAACTACAGTTCCCAGGATTCTTTGGGGTGGGGAATGTGCTTTTAATATGCTTAAATTGTATGATTTGCCCCACCTAGTCGCCCAGATCATAGCCCTCTAACTACTGGACCACATCAGCTTCCAAAAATATCACACTCTCCTCTTGCATGGGATTGAAATCATCTCCCATCCAAGGATCTACACCTACTTAACTTTAGAATCACTGCAGCATCAGGTATTCCCTGACTATTCGCTGTACTTGAAGGCCTCATTCAGCCCCGTATTTTTAAAAAACGAGGGCAGCCACCATGGGAGAAAAGTATGATGAAGAAGAGTGTGAACCATACTGTAAGGAAGGAGCTGGGAATGGATTCATTTTCTGCCCACAAGGAATTTCATTTCATTTGTCCAGAAGAAGAGCTATTTGTTTCCCAATGGGAAGGATCCAGGAAACTGATGATGGCAGAGATTCCAAACATGGCAGAATGAATGCACACACCATTCACCTATGCAAAATGTTAACAACTAGATCCTTTTTAATCCTTGAAGAAACTAACAGGAAAACAAAAAGGGAAATGTCAGAGGGGGGCAGAGGCATATCTCTGTGTGCCCTTGTGCCCTTGGCAAGGAGCTGAGAGCCAGCATGGTGCAGTGGTTAAGAGCGGTGGACTAGTAATCTGGTGAACTGGGTTCACGTCTCCGCTCCTCCACATGCAGCTGCTGGGTGACCTTGGGCCAGTCACACTTCTCTGAAGTCTCTCAGCCCCACTCACCTCACAGAGTGTTTGTTGTGGGGGAGGAAGGGAAAGGAGAATGTTAGCCACTTTGAGACTCCTTCGGGTAGTGATAAAGCGGGATATCAAATCCAAACTCTTCTTCTTCTTCTGTATCAGAAGGTTAGAGTGCAATATAGTGCAAACTTTGAGCTGAGCATGGAATTTGAACCTTCTCCCCTCTCTCCCTCTCTCTCTCAAAAAAGCACTTTATCACAATAGCCAACTTAGAAATTACAGTGGTACCTCAGGTTACATACGCTTCAGGTTACATATGCTTCAGGTTACAGACTCTGCTAACCCAGAAATAATGCTTCAGGTTAAGAACTTTGCTTCAGGATGAGAACAGAAATTGTGCTCCGGTGGTGCAGCAGCAGCAGG
Organism: Podarcis tiliguerta; assembly: GCF_965153285.1. NCBI lineage: Eukaryota > Metazoa > Chordata > Lepidosauria > Squamata > Lacertidae > Podarcis > Podarcis tiliguerta. The sequence continues at coordinate 55,028,014 of NC_139534.1, forward strand.
AGGCCCCATTAGCTAAAGTGGTGCTTCAGGTTAAGAACAGTTTCAGGTTAAGAACGGAACGAATTAAGTACTTAACCTGAGGTACCATTGTACTACATTTTACACAACTCAGGTACTCAAAGTGACTGCAGTGAGAAGAGGAGGCGAGGAGGAAGGGCAAAAAAATTGGCATGAGAAGGATGGGAAGCTTCTCCCACGTTTGATTTCGCCACAACAGTGGCAACATGTCACCACACGCATATGTGTCCTGCACACCATAGTCTGATACATGATTTGTGTGCCTCTGGCAGGAGCCAAGCTCACCAACCCCTAGTGGTTGAGAGGGCTGTTCTGGCCAACATCTTCAAAGCCTTGGTTACACCTCGCCCTTCTCTGCACCCACCCAGGAGCCATAGAGATTTGGGGACTTTGCATGCAATTGGGGCTTTCACCTGAGTCAACATGCCTAGAATCGGACTTCTTTTCCACCGACTTGCAGGAACAAGTCAAACCGCAGAGCAGCGAGAGGAAGTGAGGCCTGAGATGTCAGCGAAGAGAACGGTAGGTGCTGGAGGGTGTCATGAATTAGCCTCAAAACCACAAGCAGCAGCAGCAGGTGCAGCAGAGGAAGGCAGAGCGTGTCAGTGAAAGGGCAAAGCCTTTGCAAAGGAGGCACTCAGAGTATCCAGGGCCGGCCCTACCATTAGACACAGTGAGGCAACCTCAGCCAATCTGCCTGACCCCCACCCTGCAGCCCAGGATTAAAGGGAACATAAAGTGTGGTAATGGCCTATGTGAGAAGCTTGCTCATTCTATCATGCCCTTTTGATTAGGCTTCCTAAGGTATTGCCTGTTGGTGGCACTTGTGTCTCAGCTCAGGCTCTGCACTAGTCTTTTTGCTTAACTCCTCACCCAATAGGAAAGAGTCCCACCCTGTCGCTGTGGGGGCAGCACATCCTGCCCAACCCCGCCCCCCTCCACCCAACATCAACCATTGCAGGAAATTGAGCAGCTTCCGGTTTCTTTCCAGTTGCTGTTGCAGCCCCAGACTGACATGGCTGCAGCACCAGCTCAGTTCTCCCAAGGCTTCTTTAAACTCTGCTCCCTCATTTTCCTTGTAATCATTTGGTGTGGTGAGTGTTTTCATGTGAGCATGGGCCTGACACTCAAACTCAGGGTGGTGGCCTGGGCCATTGCCATCCTTGGGGAGCCCTATATCCTCCAGTGTGTCTGGAACTGGTGCCTTTTCTTACTTAACCTCCCTTGGCTCAGTGAATCCACAGTCTCTCTCCAGGGATTTTCTTCCACAGCCCCACCTGATTTTGCCCTTTCTCTCCATTTAGCTTTGTTGGTCATTGGAGCTACAGTGAAGGTCACCCAGGAGCCTCTCTTCGCCAGCATGTTGCAAAAGGGGCGCCAGACACTCAACTGCTCACATTCAGAAAGCTCAACCTATAATTTCTTCTGGTATCGCCAGCTGCCTGGGAAGAAAGAGCTACAGCATATCGGGAGCCTCTTTGAGTACAACGAGAAGCTGACCGAGTCAGAAGGGTGGCTGAGTGGGAATTGGCTGGAGAATGGAAAGAGAATGAGTCTTGTTCTTCAAGGTCCTCAGCCTAGTGACACAGGGCTGTATCTGTGTGCTGTAAGGGACACTGTGAAACGGGCAGGAACTGCGGCTGGTGCAAAACCGAGTGCCAGTGTCAAACAGCCCCAGCTCCTTCCTCGTGCTGCTGGCACACTTCCAATACCACATAAGTGCAGTATCACTTCCCACAACCAGTGGGCATCCTGGTGCCATCATCTGCATCAGGGACACACAGCTCAAGGAGCTGTGCAGAGGAACAGTCCTGATGTCAGATGTGTGCAACATTACTTCCCATAATCTATCTGTGTACACTGATGCCATAATCTGCACCAGGGTTCCCCAACCCAGCGCCCTCCAGACGCTTTTTTGAACTACAGCCCACATTATCCCTGATTGTTGGGCCTGCTGGCTAGGGCTGATAGGAGCCCGAGTCCAACATGATCCAGAGGGCACCAGGTTGCAAAAGGCTGATCTATGTCACACACACAGCAGCCAGCTCAATGCAAAGACTCAGTCACTTGTCACATGGAGAGGCTGTTCTCACTGACACTGTTATCTTCTGGGTGTCTGCTGGTCCCCACATTCCAGGCCAATTCACTCATATCACCTCCCTTGATAGTTCCTCGCTCACTTCATTACTCACTACCTCTGAAACAAAAAACACAGGTAGGAAATTATTTTCCATTGCACTTCACAGTCCATCAACAGTTGTTGTTGTTGTTTAGTCGTTTAGTCGTGTCTGACTCTTCATGACCCCACGGGCCAGAGCACGCCAGGCACTCCTGTCTTCCACTGCCTCCCGCAGTTTGGTCAGACTCATGTTTGTAGCTTTGAGAACACTGTCCAACCATCTCGTCCTCTGTCGTCCCCTTCTCCTTGTGCCCTCCATCTTTCCCAACATCAGGGTCTTTTCCAGGGAGTCTTCTCTTCTCATGAGGTGGCCAAAGTATTGGAGACTCAGCTTCAGGATCTGTCCTTCCAGTGAGCACTCAAGGCTCACTATCCACCTTAAGTATGGATAGGTTTGATCTTCTTGCAGTCCATGGGACTCTCAACAGTACACACGTGCTTTTTGAACTTTTTCCATTATTGATAACCAAGTTAGTTAGCTATTGCAGGCAATGAACAAGCTGCTTTCAAAGGGTGGTCTTGGAGAATACAAACTGTTTTCTGGATTTCAGATGCTTTTCTAAATCTTTATTGCGTTGTTGTTTAAAAAAGGGAGATATATGAATAATTACATGCAGTAGCCAGATGGCAGGAGATATTCACACTTCCCCCCCACCCCCCGTAGCATATACAATTCCCCACTCCCAGAAAAGTGCTAGCAACCAAGCAGTTGGAACTGGAAACTGATCACAGTGGAGCTGAAGGCTGTGTGTTTAAACGTTATTCCAGCCTTGGTGCCAGGCCCAGTCCTGGTGTTAGACAGGGTAAGGCAGGTGCCTGAAGAGCTCACAAAAGGGCTGTTTGCTATCTAATTTAGTTTTATTGGACATATACTGCCAGGGGGGAAGAGGGGTGCTTGTCTTAAGTGTCATAGGTTATTGCCCTATAGAGAAGAAGTTCAGAACTTCTTCAGATGTTGTTGGACTCATACTCTCATCAGTCCTGGCCAGCAGAGCCAATGGTCAGGGATGGTAGAAGTTGTAGTCTAGGAACAAATGGAGGACCGCCCCCATCTTTGCTGTGTAGAGAAAGTGAGGGGGGAAATGCTCATTTGAATGCTGCCCCCTTCCCTATTTAAATAGATTAGTAAAGGTAAAGGGACCCCTGACCATTAGGTCCAGTCGTGGCCGACTCTGGGGTTGTGGCGCTCATCTCGTTTTACTGGCTGAGGGAGCTGGCGTACAGCTTCCGGGTCATGTGGCCAGCATGACTAAGCCGCTTCTGGCGAACCAGAGCAGCGCATGGAAACGCCGTTTACCTTCCCACCGGAGCGGTACCTATTTATCTACTTGCACTTTGAAGTGCTTTCGAACTGCTAGGTTGGCAAGAGCAGGGACCGAGCAACGGGAGCTCACCCCGCTGCAGGGATTCGAACCGCCGACCTTTTGATCAGCAAGTCCTAGGCTCTGTGGTTTAACCCACAGCGCCACCCACGTCCCAGTCTTTCTTAAACAGTTTCCTAAGATCAGATGTACATTTTAAAAATATCACACTGTTAAGGGAAGAAACCATTTTAAACCATGACTGCCATATAAAATTCATACGAAAAGTACATTCTTTTAAATATTTATGAAATCTTGCAAAAATATGTGTGAATTTGAGCAAGCAAGAGAGGATAAAACATTTGCAACAGTGGGAAATCTCTCACACATGTTTTCCTGTGGACCTTAGAGAGAAATACTACAAAAATGCTATCTAGTTTCTATTGCACCCCTTTAATTATGTTTAAAATAAATAAGAACCGCAGCCAACTTGTTGGAAATGTCAGAAAGAGAGACAAACTGTGCCTATTAGAGATGGAGAATTGATCTTCTATATAATCACCACTGTTAGAACCACATACATACACTAATTAATGGTGATAAATGAAAAAGACCCAAACTACTGAAGAACGGCTGGATAAAAATGTGGAAACATGATTCAGTGACCCAAAAAAACCCAAAAACCCTAATTATGTTTGTGCTAAACAAACAAGACAGAAATGGGAAGGATTCACCAATAACTGGACAACTAATTAATTTCAGTAATGCTTGCAGAAATTATACAGTGACAAAGTTCATTTCATTCTTGAGCTTGGAGATCATGAAGGCGGCTACCGAGCTGCATGACTGCATGACATTTGATCTGGGCTCCCTCACTTCTAAGCTAACTTATCTACTGCCTGATATAGCATATGCCCGCAATAAAAGGTATGCCTCATGCTATACTGCTAATGCATTAGACCTGGAAGGCCTGGGTTCAAAACCTCACTCAGCCATAAATAAAACAAATCAAGGTTGGATCAGTTGTTGGTTTTGTGGGTCAAGGCTGGGCCAAGGCAACATTCTACACCAAGGATCGCTGGATTATTCCAAGCCGTGAAATTATGGAAATCAAGCAAATTATGAACACACAATTATGAATACAAGCAAAATTTGTCCATCTAATTCAGTACCGTCTCCACTGACTATCAGAGGCTCTCCAGAGTTTCAGACAAGGAGTCTTGTGATTTTGCCTTCTTTTTCTGCTTTTGCCCGCCAAGGAGAGACGAGAAGCTGTGCAACACACTAATGCCTTGAGTACTGTAGTTCCTGCTCTGTTCCCCAGGGATATCTGACATTTCACAGGCACTGCCCACACATTTTCATGCATGCCTTTGCAATCCTAAGGACTAAAAATGCAGCGTGAAGGGAGAAGAAGGGAAGAAAACATGCAGCCCTCACTCTGGGGTCAAAGGTTTCGGAGAAGCACCTGGAATGGAGAACGGCATCCTCTTTGAAACTATTTATAGCCCAGAAGCAGGTGCAGCCAAACCACCACAATCCACCGGCTTCCTTGGGAGGAGTCAGAAATGCAGGGGAAGAAGAAGATGAAAAGAGCTCTGTGCTGAGACTGTCCACTGAAATCCCATCTCTGCTCAATAAAGAAATGAAGCCAGGCCGGGCACAAAATCTACATACAGTGGATGCCTTTATTCAAGTGCATCTAGAGATGCAAAGGCCTGGAGGGAAGCTGAAAAGTGGAGGCAGGTGCCCCCCCCCCCCCCATTTTGCAGAAATAAATGGGGGGGGATTCGGAAAAATTGTGGGGCACACTAAACCTTTGCATTTCTAGGTGCATCTAATGAAACTGGGGTTGAGTCCATGATAGCTCATGCTAGAATGATTTTGTTTGTTTTTAAGGATCCTGGATTGTTTTTGCAGCAGACGGTGACCCCAAAGAAAGTGTTATGACTTATTTATTCATCGAAAGCATTACAAATTCACCCCTTAGCCAAGAATGCTCTCACAGCTGCTTTACAAAAACCAGTCGTTGGTCCCTGCTGAAATGTCATGAAACAGTGAGCAAACATTTGAGTCCTCTAGAGCCCTTCATCCAGCTGGATGTGAAACACCAGTGCTTTTATCTCAGGGTAAACAGTACTCCTTTTTTGTTGTTAAAAAGTGTGGCACTTACTGCAACAACTCCATGGTGAGTACCGGCACCTATTTTTCTAGAGAAAAAGCACTGTGAAACGTTATGGAGGGGGGGGATGTTGAAGACATGGAGCCTAATCTAATGAAGCCTACAATCGCCTCCCATGTTCCACTTCAAGCCTGTGGCTTCCATGCAAACTCCGTTAGCTTTGGCATCAAGTCACCCATTTCTTCCCACCTAGTTCTAACCCCCAGCTTGATGAAGAATTCTGGAGAATTGCAGAAGCTTGCTCATTCTATCACGGCATTTTGAGGTGGTTTTGATGGTGGATTAGAATCTGCTCTAAGCTTCTTGCTCAGCTCAGAACCAACAGAAAGCAGTATTACCCTGCCTCTGTGTGGGCAGGACATCCTGTCATGAACACCTGCACCCATGACAGGAAGTGAAGTGGCTTCCAGGTTCTTGCCAATTCCTCTCTCAACCCCAGACTGACATGGCTTCAGCCCCAGCTCAGTGCTACCAAGAATCCACTAAACTCCTCTTCCTCGTTGCTCTGTGGTGTGGTAAGTTGGGCACTTTCCATCCTTAGATATCCCTGTTCATTGAAATATGGAATAAACACTGCTGTGCAGTGGCACTTCTCTGGCTGAGCTCTCTCCCCAGGGACAGCTCTCTCACATTCCCTCCCTGATTTTCTCATTTTCTTCTCCTCAGCTTTACTGAGTGGTGGAGCCACAGTGAAGGTGACCCAGGAACCCCCCTTTGCCAGCTCCTTCCAAGGGGAGAGACAGGAATTCAAATGCTCACTTTCTGGCAGCAGCAACTCCTACCATTTCTTCTGGTATCACCAGCTACCCGGAAAGAAAGAGCTACAGCCTATTGGGACCTTGTATTATCATGGTGATGAGCTGCAGGAGATCTCTGATCACAACCCAAAGGACTGGCTGAATGGGAAATGGCTGGAGAAGGGGAAGAACATGAGTCTTGTTCTTCAAGGTCTTCAGCCTAGTGACACAGGGCTGTATCTGTGTGCTGTAAAGGACACGGTGAGACAGACAGGAACTGCTGCTGCTGCAAAACTGAGCGCCAGCGTCAAACAGCCCCAGCTCCTCCCTTGTGCTGCTGGCACATGCCCAATATCATGTGCATACAGTATCACTTCCCACAACTAGTGGGCATGCTGGTGCCATCATCTGCCTCGGGGGGACACAAGGCAGCTCAGCGCACGCAGCCTCACTCACTCAGGGCCAGTGCTGAAAGCAACCCTTCCGCCAGTGCAGAATTAGTAGCACACAATGGGTTTAGAGATTAGTTGAGTTCATGTCAGAGGAAAGCCTCCGGAGACTTTCTCCATGCAAGCATGGTGAGTGGCTCATCCACAAAAAAGTATAGGCTACCACTGTAGTGCTTTGCACTAGGAACTGGAATAACGAGGGTTCAAAACCTACTAAAATGCTGCTGGAAAAGTATATGCTATTCTTAACAGTCCATTACAAAGGTGTGGAACGGATGCAAAGGTGTAAGGGGTACTTCTAGACTCTGGACTTTATGAATCTTACACAGCTGTGACTGGAAGGGGTGGCGTAGTTTATCCAGGGTTCCTGCCCTGGGTGAAGCTTCTAGAGGGGCACCATTGAGGCTCCCAGCCTCCCAGCATGTCTGGGCTTCAGCTGGAGAGAAAGATGAAAAAGTGAATGGCAGCCACAAGCTTCTTCCTTCCACTTTCCCCATGAAGCTGAAGAAGGTTCATTTACAAGGCGACACAAGCAGAGAGAGAGTTGTTATTATTATATCTATATGTTTGTGCTGAGGAGAGCCCAGGGACATGCCATCACCATTGTTGTCATTGTTTTAACCCTCATAGCAGAAGGAGATCAAAGGAAGGGAAACTCAGTGCAACTCTGTGCTCAGGGGCAACAGGTGACTAAATAGGGTTGCCATATTTGGAAGAGCAAAAAAGAGGACATATTTGCCGGCTTCTACTTTTAACTATGACTCTCATTTTACATACCCATGAAAAAGAGGACATATGACAAGCCCAGCCACAACCATCAACAGAAGAGGTGCAAGCCTTATCTTTTGGTTCACCCAATTGCTCTCAAATAAAATAGAAGTCCATATTGCGAACAGGCACTTAAAGCAGGACACACACAGATGGGTTTATTCATTTATTCACTTATTTATAAACCACTCAATCACCCAAGTTTCAAAGCGGTATACATAAAGATTACAACAACAAAAATATACAGTGGATAAGCCCAAATAATCCCCTCACTCCTCCCACACCTATCCGCCGACCCCTCCCACCCATACCTATACACTCAATACCTACCTTCAATACCCACTACCTTTCCCCTCCCTCACCCTTCCTACAGACCTGCCCAATTCACCCATACAATTTTACCCCAAGTACACACACCCATCCTCACCTCGCCAACCCCCACCATTCCTACATAGCCACACAGATCTCAAACCAAAATAGGGACTTATTTCCTATCACCCTTTTAGAACCATGACACTAACTAAAACAGCACCCACTCACCCCCTTAAGTCATTAACAGGCAAAACAAATATAGAACCAGTCTAAGGGTGGCGCCAGAGCGTGCCATGTAAACATCACACCCCTTTCACCCAAAACCCCACAATGTTGATACTACGACTGATAATCCATGCACCACAGAGGCTCTCAATGTTGACTCGCTGACCATCTCCTATCCTAAGTGACAGGGGGTTCAGCCTGTTCTTACACAGGGCTTTCCATGTCAGTCGAGACAGCCCACCACCATATTACAGGTCAGTAAAGCCTTGAGAATGGAGCAGCCTCAAGCTCCCTTTGTTGACATCAGGACAGGAGCTACACCTCTTAAAGCATGGCAACTGAACCTTTGCATCAGTCACTTCCAGAGGCCTGTTTATTGAGCATTTGTTTCCTGCTTGGCAGGGGGTTGGACTCGATGGCCCTTGTGGTCTCTTCCAACTCTATGATTCTATGATTCATCCAGATTTGTTTGTGAGGAGGTTATACAACAGGTTGTCAAACAATTGTTACCCCATACTTTCTAGTGTATTCCCCCATCACTTTACTTATCTCAGAAAGTTTGATTGTCTTGGGGTGGGGGGGAAGAAGCAAGTTTGTTATTATGCAAGAGTGCTGAATCCACTTGCATGCGATAATTTGCAACTGAATCCCACCTGCAGAACAGTGAGTCTGCTTACTAGAGACCCTTCCAGCTGGGAATCTCATACTGTGCTTTGAAGCTCCCACATCTGTCTTCCCTGCCATATTTTTCAAATTAGTCTGGATTTGTTGCCGGGAAGGAAAGCTCTCCTCTTAACTGTGTCAACTAACACAGAAAAATGCTATCTGGAATTTAACTGTGTATCCTATGAAATATGCATACACTTATTGCAATATATATATATATAAATCTCAACTAAGGTGCGTTTTCCGAGGATACAGATTGAAAGCGGCAGTTTCTTAAGCGTCAGGAAACTTGCTCAAATTTAATATGCCTTCTGCTCATTGCCAGAAAAGGAAAAGCCATTTAAAAATACATTGTCTTCCTCAATTTTGGGAAAACAGAATTTTCCTATTATAGCAATGTGCAAAAGGGCTTAAAAAATGAACATATTCAACTTCCATCACTATTATGGAAACACTTGTTTTAAAATATGTGTTGACATGTATTTCAACCTAGCATGCATATATATGTGTGTATATATATATATATATATAATATATATATATAATATATATATATATCACTAATGCTGTCACTTTCAGCTGCCTGTGCTTCTTATTGACAGGAGTTTGTTAGCATGTTTTTTTTATTAAAAAACCCCCACACAGAGTGCAAAGCATCTGCTAGGGTAGGATGCAAACTGTTAGGAAAAGTCATCCTTATGTTTTGCCTTTAACATCTGGCACAGAGGAGACAGCCACACATCTGTATTGCCTCTACAGCAGCAGGGTTCTCAAGCCAGGCATCTTCCTGCTGGTAGTCTGGAGGAATTTTAATCAGCAAGCAAAGCTTTGATAGATCAAACCTATTAGCCCTGAACCAGCTGAAGTTAGTCACAACAAACCGTTGCTCCTGTTGTTTCGATGGGACAATACAGCTCAATTCTACTTAGCTGGCACTGAATTCCAGTTAATTGAGTCGGACTCACTCTGCATATTAGAAAGGTCTACTTGAAGGAGACTAACTGAGCACGTTTGTAAGTTCCCTCAGATGAACAGAAACAACTTTCTAGTGAACGCACCGAGGATCTGACAGTCAGAACTACTTTTTCACTTGAAGAGTAATTTAGCAATCAGATGTGTTGCATTGGATCCAGACTAAATAAGTGGTGCACAGTGGCAGACTTTGGGCTGTAAAATTTCAGGATTGCCCTGTGCAATGCCAGAATTAGGTACCCCACCTCTCACCTTCCGTTGTTCATCATTGTCATGGTGCCCCTGTGGCAACCTCTCAGCTCAGCGTCCAGTGCAGGCCAACCAGTTGTGCTCCCCTAAATCTGCCTGTGCTGTGTGTTAGTCCCACTGAAATCAGCAGTGCCTGCATTAGTATAATAATAATAATAATAATAATAATAATAATAATTTATTATTTATACCCCGCCCATCTGGTTGGATTTCCCCAACCACTCTGGATTTTCCCAACCATTCTAGTCATGGTTAACTAGTCCTACTGATTTAAAGGGATTAAAGCACATGAGGGTTTCCCTTCCATCTTTACTAAGGTTCCAGTCTAGATCAGGCTCCTCCTTTCACTTCTGCCCATCCCCATTACCAGGCAGAGGCTTTATTCTACCTTCTAGGAGTCCACTGGGTCTGCTGGCATGGCCCCCAGCTTTCCTATTCACAGAGCTGTTCACTGTGATCATCAGCCTGATCTTCTTCTTTTTTTTAGAAGGTGTGGTGGTTAATTCAATTGCCCTCTCATGCTGGGGCTGAACAAACCATCAACTGCCCCATATACTGTCACCGGCATATGCAGTGGTGGCTGATGTCCATTAGGACTGGTGGAGGTAAAGGGATGGAGGCCAACAGTAGGTGGAGCTAGAGCCAGGAGCCAATGACTGGCAGAGCAAATTAATTTTAGTTATTTCTCCATCCTCCTCCCTGCTGAGTTTTGCAAAGGCAACAGAGAGACTGAGCAGAAAGAAGTTGACAGACGACGCCACCCTCTGGACTGGTTATAAGTAAGAAGGCAGACAGGTGGAGGCACTCTGAGGGCCGACTGAGGTTGGTGGAGCAGAGCCCCATCTGCCCTAATAGACTAGCTTTCACTGCATACACAGTTTTGAAATGATCCACCAGTTGCCATGAAAGGGACGGGAAATGTTGCATGTCCTCACCAAACACATGATTTCCTTTTGCTTCAGCGACACAAAAATGCACCCAGTAGTTTCTGTCGCCTTTGGGCCCATGCCCAAATATAACACAGTCCTGCTGCAAGAACCAGGCATCAAACCTATGCAGAAAGGAGCTCTGAACAAGGCACAAAATTGGCAACTCGCCTTGTGCTCTCTGCTCTCAAACCTCTATCATTGTGCACCCAAAAATGTTGCTTCCTTCGGCATCCAGATTATCACAGGGACACCCTCCTTTGCAAACTTGCCACCGGAACTGAATTATAATGCTGTTTTATTTGTCTCCTTCCACACTTTCCTTTGCCACACACTCACACAACTAGAAAGGCATCGGGTGTCTGTTCAAAACACTTTTGCATATGATTGATAATGTTTATCGCTTTATTTTATTTATTAATTGCATTTAGGTCCCACCATTTTCTCCAAGGAGCTCATGGTGGAGTGTTTGGATCTCCCGATTCTCATTTAATCCTCACAACAACCCTGTGAGGGAGGTTAGGCAGAGAGGTGAATAAGAGGTTGGCTTGCATACAACACTCTAAGTAAAATGTTTTAGATTCCTTCCTCTTTAAGAAACCTGCCTGTTGCGTTGATGATTCTTGTCTCTGGCTTCCTTTTCCTCTCTACATAAGCTGCTAGTACTCTAGGAGGCCCAATGTCCCAACATATAAAAGATCCTCTACATCTTCAAGTTGTATTCCTGTGAGAATGCAGACCCTCACATAGGGAGGAACACCTTCACCACATGTGTTAGAGAATAATGTTACTATTTCAGAACAATGCTAATTGAACTGTAGTGAGTTGTAAATTCTTTACAGTGGTACCTCAGGTTACATACACTTCAGGTTACATACACTTCAGGCTACAGACTCCGCTAACCCAGAAATAGTACCTCGGGTTACGAACTTTGCTTCAGGATGAGAACAGAAATCATGCGGCGGCAGTGCTGCGGCAGTGGGAGGCCCCATTAGCTAAAGTGGTGCTTCAGGGTAAGAACAGTTTCAGGTTAAGAACAGACCTCTGGAACAAATTAAGTACGTAACCAGAGGTACCGCTGTATCAAGAGAGCACTGAAATGAAAACAAGAAACTAAACCTAAAAATGATTTGTCATTGGGCCCCTTATTTTATATACACACACAGACAGGGTAGGAGAGAGAGAGAGAGAGAGAGAAGGAAACCACTGGCATCCGTTTTACTCCCACTGGCAGTTGCTTCAAGGCTGAGATGGCGGCAGGGCTGCCTCAGTCCCGCTGTGGGCTCTTCCAACACCTGCTCTTCTCCCTCTGGGCCCTGCAGGGTGGTAAGTACCTGGCGTAAATAAATGGCAAGGGCACATTTGGACCCTCAGCTAATCTTCATATGCCACTTCCAGGACTGTCTCCCCTTTGATTCAAGGTGTCCACAGTCCCTGGTGATCTCTTACTAATTGACAGGACATCACTTCTCTCCTCCTAGGCCTCCGAACCAGCGTCTCTGGAGTGAAAGTGACCCAGCACCCACCACTGGCCATCAAACCAGAGGGCGAAACTGTGGAGCTGAGCTGCAACGCTGATGTAGACAACTATCAGTACTACTGGTACCACCAACGCCCTGGACACACAAACCTAAAGCAACTTGGGGTTATCAAACCATTTACGATTGGAGAGGGAGACACATTGGAGGAGAAACCAGGTGGCGAAATAGATAGTCGTCTGAGTGGCAAACGAGACGGCAGAACAGCAAATTTGAGTCTCAAAGGCCTCCAGCTTAATGACACAGGGCTGTATCTCTGTGCTTCAAAGGACACAGTGACTGTGGCAGCCCCAGGAGCTGTCACAAAACTGACTACCAAACAACAGTACGTCTCTCAACATGCTGCTGAGAAACACATCCTCTCTGTGTATGAGGGGATGCCATTAAGGCATGTTGTATCCTGGGGGCCCACTGTCCAGCTCTGTCCAAATTGTCTCTGTCTGTTTCTCACACCTAGAGAGCCAACAGGAGCAGTTCAAAGGCCTTAATGGGGAGACCCACAACCCAAATTTCTTCATGTGCCTGAGAGTCACGAGGCACAATTGTGCTGCATCTGCCACCCCAATAACCCCACACTTCACACAGATCATTACTGATATTTCATTTTCTTGCTACAAACAGACTTCTCTAGTCCCTGCTTGTCTCCAGTGGTGGTTGGTGCCCGCTGGGTCTGTCAAGGCATAAGGCAGAGAGGGCAACAGAGACAGAGGCAATGACAGGTGGAAAGTTGTCTAGTTTTGTCCCCCGTCCTCTTCCCTGCTGCTTTCTACAAAGGAAACACTGAGGATGTGTACACATTACCAACTTAATATGCAGCCAGGTCGTTCTTTTTCTCAGCACAGATCAAAGCTGGTTGCAGGGGAAGGGGGAATGCACCAAACACAGTATTTCATAAGAAACAACAGGACGGATACAGGAAAAATATGGATAGTGACTATCCTTGTGTGTACACTGCTTATAAGACCAGTGTTGGGAGTGCACTGGATGCAGAGGAAACAGGAGGGTGTACACAGGGTGAAACTAAGGAGGGAGAAGCTGGTAGCCACACACCCACACACCCCTCAGATTGGTTGTAAGTAGGAAGGAAGGCAAGTGAGGGCTGGCTAAGGGCAGACTGAAGTTGGTGACAGTGGCGTAGCATGGGTTGTCAGCACCCGGGGCAAGGCAAGTAATTTGGACCCCCTAACCCGTGGATTTGCGCCCCCTAACCTGTGGATTTGCGCCCCCTAACCCCCAGATGTTGCACCCGGTGCGGCCGGGCCCCCCTGCACCCCCCACACTACGCCACTGGTTGGTGAGTCACTGTGCCCCATTGACCCTAATGGACCACCTTCCACTGCTTCTCTCCCACTGTCTGAAGCCTACAGGAGTCATAATGCTCCTTCCCAGTTTCCGATTTGATCCTGGAATGTCCTGCTTTTCCTTAGGGTGTCCCTATTTTTATCCGAAGGTATGGAGTTATGTGGCCCACCAAGCCAAAAAGATAAGTTAACTATACAACTTTTAGAAGACATCTGAAGGCAGCCCTGTATAGGAGAGTTTTTCAAATAAAAAAAGTTAAATGTTTATTATGTTATTATGTTAGTTTGAAGCTGTCCAGAGCTGTCCAGAGGGGCAACCCAGTCAGATGTGCAGGGTATAAATAATAAAATAATATGAGAAGTGAGGTTGCAGGGAACCAGGCAGAGGGCCTTCTCGGTAGTGGCGCTCTCCCTGTGGAACACCCTCCCATCAGATGTCAATGAAATAAACAACTATCTGACTTTTAGAAGATATCTGAAGGCAGCCCTGTTTAGGGAAGTTTTTAATGTCTGATGTTTTATTGTATTTTTAATATTTTGTTGGAAGCTGACAAGAGTGGCTGGGGAAACCCAGGCAGATGGGTGGGTTATAAATAAATTGTTGTTTTGTTGTTGTTGTTGTTGTTGTTAACCACACTTTCACTTGGCTCACATTCCCCCAGTCAAGTCTAAGTTGATTTTAAAATTCACAAAAAACATAACTGAATTCAGATCCAGTTTCATACTTCAGGTGTTTCCCAATGAAGAGTTTTCTGGAGCTCATTAACACTGAACTATATTTATAATCTGGACATTGGGCAGTTTCTTAAATATATCAAAACAGTTTCAAAATTGATGCAATGGTGTAAATTGCTGATTGAACAGATAACTTTTACTCATGATCTGTGCCAAGCTCCCTTTGAATGGAAAATAGAAACTAAACATAAACACACACAAATCAAATCTGCCATTGGTGTCCTCCTTTAGGAGAGGGAGAGAGAGAGAGAGAGAGAGAGAGAGAGAGAGAGAGAGAGAGAGAGAGAGAGAGGAAACCAGCAGCATCCGTTTTCCTCCCACTGGCAGTTGCTTCAAGGCTGAGATGGCGGCAGGGCTGCCTCAGTCCCGCTGTGGGCTCTTCCAACACCTGCTCTTCTCCCTCTGGGCCCTGCAGGGTGGTAAGTACCTGGGGATGTGAGGCCAAGGGCACATTTGAACACATTGACCTATTACTATTTAAAAACCGCTTGCAGGACAGGGCTAGTCCACTGACTGTCTCCCTTTTGTTCAGGGTGTCCACAGTCCCTGGTGATCAACTATTATTCGTTGATGGAATATAATTTCTCTCTTCTTAGGCCTAGTTACCAGCAACCCTGGAGTGAAAGTGACCCAGCACCCATCAGTGGTCAGCAAACGGCAGGGTGAGACCCTGGAGCTGAGCTGTGGCGTCAACCAAGTAAACTGGTTTTTCTATTGGTACCGCCAGCAACCTGGAGAGCCAAAGCTACAATACTTTGGGACGTTCAGCACCTATAGTAGCGATTTAAAGGACGACACAAAAGGTAGCCTCGATAGTCGGCTGAGTGGCAAACGGAAAGACAATGAAACAACTTTGTACCTAAAAGACCTCCAGCTTAATGACACAGGGCTGTATCTCTGTGCTTCAAAGGACACAGTGACTGTAGCAGCCTCAGGAGCTGTCACAAAACTGACTACCAAACAATATTACACTTCTTCGTGTGCTGCTAAGAAACATGTCCTCTCTATAAATTAGTGGCACATTTCCCACTACAGTGGTACCTCAGGTTAAGTACCTAATTCGTTCCAGAGGTCCATACTTAACCTGAAACTATTCTTAACCTGAAGCACCACATTAGCTAATGGGGCCTCCTGCTGCCGCCACACCGCCAGAGCACAATTTCTGTTCTCATCCTGAAGCAAAGTTCTTAACCTGAAGCACTATTTCTGGGTTAGCAGAGTCTGTAACCTGAAGCATATGTAACCTGAGGTACCACTGTACAAACAGGCATCGTGTATATTCAGGGCCCACAAGGAGCTCTGTTCAAATAGTCACTGTCTGTGGGTCTGTCAGTCTCTTTCCTTTCTCTCTCTCTCTCTCTGACACAAGAACAGCTAACACAAGCAGTCCCAAACCCCTGATTCAGAGATCCACCCCGCACATGTGTGAATCACAGGGTGCAATCCTGATACTTCTGCCTCCCCAACAATTCAGCTCCTCGCACAGATCCTCGTTCATGTTTCTGCTCATTTTCTTCTTGCTGCAAGAGAGGGGAACTGTGTATTGAGATTCCTGCATTGCACAAAGTTGTACCAGACGGATCTCGGGTTCCCTTCCGACTCTACGATTCTATGATTCTATCTCTCTGCTCTCAAATGCAACACTGAGGGTGTGGGTGAGGGTGGGTGGATGTGTACAGCCAGTAATGCTACCTGAACTGGCTGTAAGCAAAGAAGCAGGCAAGTGAGGGCAGGCTGAGGGCAGACACTATGCCCCATTCACTCCAATGGGCCACCGCCCATGGCTTCTGCCTCTCTGAAGCCCAGAGGAACCATAATGCTCCTTTAACAGCTGGATGAGCAGCAAACAAGCTGCCTTTTTCTGGTATGGGAGTTTCAATGAAGGGCCAAGCTTCCTTCGCTTCTTGCCAGTCACATGCAGAAGTTGAAAGAGCTGGTCACACCTTGAGGGGCAGCCATAGATCATAGTTATTTAAATATATAAAAACAGTTTTACCATTAATGAATTGGTGTGAATCAGTGGTTTAATAGATGACATCTTGCTCATTATTTGTGCCCAGCTGCCTTTGAATGGAAGATAGAAGCTAAATAAAGAGAAAATGTCTCCCTTTAAATCCTCTTCACACGAGAGAGAGAGAGAGAGAGAGAGAGAGAGAGAGAGAGAGAGAGGGAGAGAGGAAACCAGCAGCATCCGTTTTCCTCCCACTGGCAGTTGCTTCAAGGCTGAGATGGCGGCAGGGCTGCCTCAGTGCCGCTGTGGGCTCTTCCAACACCTGCTCTTCTCCCTCTGGACCCTGCAGGGTGGTAAGTACCTGGGGATGTGAGGCCAAGGGCACATTTGGACCCTCAGCTAATTTTCAGGTGCCACTTCCAAGACAGTTAGTGCCCTTATTGTCTCCCCTTGCTTCAGGTTGCCTCAGTACCTGATGATCATCTCTCACTGACAAGACATCGTTTCTCTCCTCCTAGGTCTAGTAGCCAGCACCTCTGGAGTGGAAGTGACCCAGCACCCACCACTGGCCAACAAACGGCAAGGCGAGACCCTGGAGCTGAGCTGCGATGTCCATCAAAATACCTATCATTACTACTGGTACCGCCAACTCCCTGGAGAGATTAATCTAGAGCACCTTGGGACTGTTTACTCTACTTCAGACAAATTGGAGGAGATTCCAAAAAACGATCTGAACAGTCGTCTGAGTGGCAAACGGGTTGGCACAAAAGTATATTTGTACCTAAAAGCCCTCCAACTTACTGACTCAGGGCAATATCTCTGTGCTTCTAGGGACACAGTGATTGTAGCAGCACCAGGAGCTGTCATAAAACCAAACAATAATACTGTACGTCTCTCCATGTGCTGCTGAGAAACACATCCTCTCTGTACATTAGGGGCATTACTTTCCACATGTTATTAGCAAGGCATCTTGTATACTCAGTGTCCACAGGCCAGCTCTGTACAATTAATATCTCTCTCTCTCTCTCTCTCTCTCTCTCTCTCACACACACACACACACACACACAGAGAGAGAGAGAGAGAGAGAGAGACAGAGAGAGAGAGAGAGAACAGTGGTGGATCAAATATCTCATGTGGAGACCCATGTGTCTTCATATGGCTGAGTGTTACAATGGACAATCCTGTTGGTTCTGCCACCCTAACAAACCCTCTCCTGCCTCACACACATTGTTCTTTATAATGCTGCTAATTTTCTTGCTGGAGCTGATCATCTCAGCCCTTATCTATCCAACTGATCCCTGGGCTCAGAAAGTAAAGGCCTCTTGCAGATCCCATGTTAGCAGGAGGTCCATTCCACACCACAGAGGGATCAGACTTTCCTTGTGATGGAAGCTCTCTCCTGTTTGATATCAGGCAGGTGCCACCTCTGTTGTCTTTTTGGCAGCTTCTAATGAACTTCATTTTTCAGCAAGCCTTTTAATTAGAGAGATTTCCCAGTTTCCATCTGTATTGGAATTACATCCAGATGTTTTATCTCTGGTGTGTTTGCCACCACTTCACATTTCAGAAGAAAACTCTCAGCAGTTCACAAACGGAACTTTAACAGCAAAATGTTAAAAGGGGGGGGGGGGTCAAGGAAATTATTTATTATAAAATGTGAATACCAACCTTCATTTGTAGATCTCAGGGTGGCTCACAGAAATTACAGCTCAGTTAACTAGAGGATCCCATGAATTAGCAGGACTCTCTTTGCAGCTCTTCAGTCTCATTCATGCTGCCCAGAAATTTGGAAATTTATTAAGGCTGACTAGGGCTAATGTGAATTGTAATCCTAAATATCTGGAAGGCACCCGATTAAGAAAGACTGCACTAAGTTTTGCCAGTTCTCTCTCTTGAGACACACTGCCTTTTAAAGAGGCGGCTGATAAACCCCTGTCTGTTGTGAATCTGTTTGAGGTACAGGAGTCCTGCCATGGAGAACTGCAAAAAGGAAGGGGTACCTCTGTGCTTACTTATAGAAGTGAGGTCCCCTGAATCTAAGGGAACTACCTTCAGAGGAAACATGACCGGATTCTCGAGTTTCTGCAAAGTATTCTACCACTGTGCTATACAGGGGGGCACTGTGATGCAATCTCAGGGAGTGCCTTTACAAAAACCTTCTGCTCTAAGAAAAATGAAAACTTGGGTTCCTTGAAGGGTCTAGCAAAACAAAAACAAGGGAAAAAAGGGGGGCTGGACACAAGGAAGAAGATAATTAACCCTTTCCTCCCTGGAATAATCCCTGGAGTTTGTGTTGTGTTGCTTATTAAAACAGGGTTATAGACACTTAACTCTTTCTTTGCCAGCTGTTTCACTACACATATCCTTTGTTTGGTTCCAAAAGGGTGTAACCAGGGAGTTCAGATGTACTTAACTCCACATGGAATCAAGCTGCCAAGCAAGTCCTATTGAAATCGGAGCCAGTAGGAATGGATGCAAACAGAATGGGACTGAGGAAAGCGCCGTCCTCTTAATGCTTTTGAGTGTCAAGTCAGCTGCAGCGGCTAAAGACACAAGAGTAAGATCAGTAAAAGTAAAGTTGGCAACACTACTTGGGGCTTCAAGAGTGCTTCCCGAATATATGCATTTCTGCACACATTTACTCAGAAGTAAGTTGTGTTCAGTAGGGCTCACTCTCAGCTATAAAGAGGTCCTAAGACGCAACTTTAAGTGGAGATGTGGACACTCAGCCGAGCGATCTTTCGAATGGGAGGCAGAAAGGTTTGAGTAGGGAGCAGATTCTTGCTGGAGAAGTAAGTTGAGAAGAGACTCCCTCTCCCCTCCCTGCAAGAGAGCGGTGTTCTCCAGCCACGAGCGAAGGAGCAATTGCTGCACGGCGCCTTCAGGGCTGCGGAAAGAAGGGCGGCTGGCTACTCGGCTGGGCGGAGCGGGACTTGACTGACCTCCTAGCAGAAATGGAAGGGAGCTGCCTCCAGATCGGTATCAATCTGGGCTCAAGAACGCCGAGGCGAGGGGCGGCTGTTCAATCCGGAGCGTTCCCAGCTGACTGGAAGGCAGACGATTGGAGAAACCAGAAGGAGGTGTCGGGGGCGCAAGTGGGGATCATCGCCAGGTCTGGTCCAGCAGGACACTAGAGTCAGCCGCCTCAAGTGCCTCTGGTTTTCGAGAGACCGGACGGGAGGGAGCAGGCTGCCGGGAGAGCAGGGAGAGAGTTTTTGTGCGATCGCGTCCCGCTGTGTCAACAGCGCCACGATGATACACGCCGCGCCCAATACTCGACGGGAGCCTGGAGGAGGCGATGGAGGGGTCAGGGAATGGGCAGCAAACCCAAGCGGCTGCCCCCAGAGAAAAAACCCGCTGTGGGGCCATCGTGACAGATCGAGGTGCTCCGGAGAGGTCTAGAGGGTCTCCCTCTCGAGCGAGATGCGTTCGCAGCCCTCCACGGCACTGGACGGCCCCGAGGGGCTTGGGCAGCCCTCGTCCGGCTGCTCCCTGGCCGCCTTTGGCTTGAAGCGCCGCCCCAAAGGACGCTTCGCCGTCGGAGAGCAAGGAGGGCCGGAGGGCGAGGAAAGAGCCGTCCCGGAGGGCCGGGAGCAGCCGGGAAGATTTTGCAAGGGGGGCCCGTGAGGCGGCAGTGCTGTGTGAGCAAGCTTACTTCGCGGATACTGGGACGCAGCTCATAGTCGAAGGTCAGTCGAAAGGCGCTCGCGTCCACCTTCGGGGTTGGGGGGGAGCGGGGAGGGGGCTCTCACCTCCACGGCCACCCCACCGGCCACCCCGTTTTCATTATTTCCCATTAGAACAAGGCTGATTCGGTCTCTTCGACGGGTGGGGCGGCGGCAGAAGATCCAGATGGGCAGCAATTGGGGGTGGGAAGTTTATTTAGATGGGGGGGGGGTCATGACAGTCCCTTCGAGCCAGATCGGCTTTTTCCCCACCCAAGGCACAAAATCGAATCCTCCCCCCGCCCTAGTCACTCTGCTCCTGCCTCCTTTCTCAATCCTGCTAAAAAAACCCCCACAGATCGCCATCGAGGGAGCCCAGATCCAGCCGCTGTCTCAAATCCCAGCTCTCCTTTAAAAAAAAGGCACGTGGGATGGGGGTTAAAATATCGAAAAGAGTTTCCAGTTCGCTCCAAATGGCTGGAGTGGAGGAATGGATGTTTGCATTTTCTGCCTTGCAACGGCTCTAAATAAATATTTGGGGCTCCTGGGGGTGGAGATCCTAACCATCCCCAAACAACGACAGCCCATCAGGGAGTGTTTAGCCAGGTCAGAGTCCAAATGCTCGGGGCACAAAAAGTGGATCCAGTAGAGAGAGAAAATTCCCGGATACAAGAAAGTTCCCTGAGCAGCACTAGCACCGCGAGCGGGGCGAGCGGGGGACGGGAGCGAAGATTGCAGTCCACTAACAAAGCCAAAATTTACTACCTTCATCATGGGAGCCAATGAAAGCTTAAGCTCCAGAACAAAGAAGCTCTTTCTCGGCATCCACGAGGACTAGAATCTTCAGAAAGAGATCCATTAGCTGGAACGGGGAAGAGAAGCCAGGTGGGAGGTATACCTGCTGGTTTCTGTTAGTATGGTGAGGTTTCCTCCGGATCCTGAGAGCGGGGACATTGAGAGCCAGCTGAGCAAATTGTTTCAAACCAGGAATGCTTTATTATTTTAAACTTAATTTGGTCTTATGGGCTCCCCACAGCCATGTGCTGCAGTTGTGATGCACACAATGTACACTTCTCTTCAGCGGCCCATGATTTACAACATCCCTGATAGGTTAGAGTGAAACCCAAAGAAAAAGAAAATACCGTGGTTAAAATAGAACTACTCAGACCATGTGCAGTTTCACATTTTAAACTTGCCTGTATAGCACCACCAACATTACAGGAATAAAGTAGGCCTTGTTGCTGCAGCACAGCTGGCAATAAGTACCATTTTCCCATAGAAAGTGATTATGCAGTAACAATAATTGTGTATCTGCATGCACATGCTTGGGAAGCAACCCCCTGACTTAGGCTATGTACATACCATACACTTAAAGCACCCAAAAAAAATGCCCAAACAATCCTAGGAACTGTAATTTAAGGGTACTGTGAATTATACTTCCTTGAGGGGTAAACTACAGTTTCCAGGATCTTGGGGGGGGGGGGGCTTCCAATGCATGGTGCATACCCAGGCTAAAAAGTCTGATTGTCTTTAAAATAGAGTAAGACAATGTATATGTGTGTTAAAAGGCAGGCACAGCAGAAAGAAACAGATAATATCACAACTGAAGCAGAGAGGTACCACCTTTAGAAAATCACATATCTAGGTTAACTAACCTTAACAAAAATCCTGTTTCTCATGTACTTCATAGACCTCCATGCATAGGACTGAAGCCTAATGCACTTGAATTAAGATTGCCATTGCACCTTTTAAATCTCCTTTTTAAACCACCTTTTTTTGTTTTGTTTCCCAAGTTGATTAAAATGGTATAATTAATCAGCATCAAGTCATGTGGAGTAAGTGCTTATCTGTGGGTTTATTATAGAGACTTTTAAGGCAGCAATGATGGCCTCACTGAACAGGCACACGCATTCCCCAGCCACCCACACCTATCACGGGGCTGATCGGCTTGGGCCTTCTGTTTATTACATGCCCTCTTGGAACAAAGAAAACATCTTCTCCCTTTGCAGATAAAAATTGTCAACGCTCACAGCCGACTGTCCATCTTCTGGGTCCAGTGTGCCACAAGGACCATGTCACACTCGTGTGTGTGGCCCAGGGCTTTCCCTATGAATGGCCCATTGATGTGAGTTGGAAGCGTGATGCACAAGAGGTGACTCGCCGCTCTTTCGCCACCGACCCCGTCCGCACCCTGAATGGCACATGCAACTTTGGGGTTTCCAGTCGCCTGAGCATGACAGCTGCAGAGTGGCAAGAGAGGCACGTGTACTCATGCCACGTGAGGCAAGGGAACATAGCAGAGGCTGAAGGGTCGATGGAGAGGGAGCCGAGCCAGCAGCCAGGTAAGCAAGGACTAGGGTGGAGGCAATTACATGTACCAGGTTAGAGATCCTACATAATGGGGGAAGTAGCCAGAAGGTGCCCTCTTCCTCTTGGTGGTCAAAGGTTGAGAATACAGGGCTGATTAAAGGGAAAGCAGCAAACATTTCTTCAGGAGCAGATGGTCAAAACAGGGATGTTTCTCTTTGCTGTTTTAGTTTTCTGATTAATTTTTATTTTATTTTATGATGTTGCCTTAATTTGGATTTGTGTATGGTCACCCTGATGGATAAACAAGCAAGCAAAGGTGGGGAGGGATTGGGAGACTGTTTTATCACAACTGGAGGCTGATTTCCCTAAGGGTTCAGCATTTCTGCCTCTCCCAAATATAATTAGAAGTGCTCCTAAATGGTTGCGAACTTTACTGTATGCTAGGTGTTGGTAGAAAGAATACCTTCCCACAAGATGCATAGCGCATCCTATTTATTTATCTAAAATATATACCATGTAATTCAATAGAGCCTTCAGGACAGTTTACAAAAACAAATGAAGTATCCATAAGGTTCTAGACTTCATTTTTGAATGCTAGGGTGGAAACTGCAGCCAGAGTGGTGCAGGCTCTAGTTATTTCCCACTTGGACTACTGCAATGTGCTCTATGTGGGGCTACCTTTGAAGGTGAACCGGAAACTACCACTAATCCAGAATGAGGCAGCCAGACTGGTGACTGGGAGTGGCCAACAAGACCATATAACACGGTCTAGAAAGACCTACATTGGCTCCCAGTAGGTTTCCAAGCACAATTCAAAGTGTTGGTGCTGACCTTTAAAGCTCTAAACAGCCTTGGCCCAGTATGCCTGAAGGAGCATCTCCACCCCCCCCCCCCATCGTTCAGCCCAGACACTCCCTGCAAGAAGTGAAGTTACAGGGAACCAGGCAGATGGCCTTCTTGGTTGTGGTGTCCGCCCTGTGGAATGCACTCCCATCAGATGTCAAGGAAATAAACAACTATCTGACTTTTAGAAGACATCTGAAGACAGCCCTGTTTAGGGAAGCTTTTAATGTTTGATGTTTTATCGTGTTTTCAGTATTCTATTGGGAGCTGCCCAGAGTGGCTGGGGAAATCCAGCCAGATGGGTGGGGTATAAATAATAAATTATTATTATTATTATTATTATTATTATTATTATTATTATTATTAAAGGTAAAGGTACCCCTGCCCATACGGGCCAGTCTTGACAGACTCTAGGGTTGTGCGCCCATCTCACTTAAGAGGCCAGGGGCCAGTGCTGTCCGGAGACACTTCCGGGTCACGTGGCCAGCGTGACAAAGCTGCATCTGGCGAGCTAGCGCAGCACACGGAAACGGCGTTTACCTTCCCGCCAGTAAGCGGTCCCTATTTATCTACTTGCACCCGGGGGTGCTTTCGAACTGCTAGGTTGGCAAGCGCTGGGACCGAGCAACGGGAGCGCACCCCACTGCGGGGATTCGAACCGCCTACCTTTCGATCGGCAAGCCCTAGGAGCTGAGGTTTTTACCCACAGCGCCACCCACGTCCCTTAGCGCCACCCATGTCCCTTATTATCTATTATTATTATTATTATTGTTGTTGTTGTTGTTGTTGTTGTTGTGTGTGTGTGCTTTAAAAATGCCAGTCTGAAATGTCCTTCATGGTGAAGGTGAGTGGGCCTCTGACTCTCTCTCCATTTTCTCTCACAGCAGCCTCAACTGTCTTGGAGTTTCAAAGCAGCCTTCATACAGGGCAGCTCATTTTCCTGCTCCTGGTGGTTAAGAGCTTTGCCTATGGTACTGCTCTGGGAATCTACACAGCCTGTAAGAAGAAAACAGGTACGAGACCCATTTTACTTACTGAAATCTGAAGGGTACACCTTCCTTGGCCACAGGGAACCATTGTTCATGTATCCAGAGGCCCTGGTAACATCCAAAGTATATAATGAAAGCCCCTACCCACCTAGTTGGAACAATTTGGCAGGATATATGTAAACAGTAGGGGTGTGCATCGGTCACAAGATTCAGCTTGTATCTGTAGGTTTGGGAAGCTGCCTGTTCTGTTTTGGAGCCACTCTGTGTCATTAATTATTTGAGACCCAAATAGATTTGTTAAATTTGTTTCCCACTCCCCATCCAATACAATGGGGAAGTTAAAAACAGCTATAACTTGTTTTCCTTTTTGTAGAAATGGATAAAGTTTTCAGGCATAGGGGCCCCTCCAGAGTCCATTAAGCCTACAAAATTGTAGGCAGGAAAAATCCAGGTGTTTTCAGGCAGGGCATCTTTACATTTTGATTTTTAAAGGGGGGGGGACAAAGGAAAAGTATATTAAATTTTCAGATTCTACCAGAATTAGATGGAATTTGCAAGCGTGGCCATAGCTTCTAAGGGGGTAAATAGCCTGCCAAATTTCAGAACGATAGCTGCAGTGGGGGAAAGAACATGAATTTACAGGAAATATTGGAGCAAAGGAAAATTGTCATCCCAGTAAGGATCCCATTACCCCAAGGGTCATTGATGTGAGGTGCACTCCCCTCCCCAATTTTTTACGGTATAATGGAGATTTCTCTATTAACTTGCATTGAAGAATTAGTAAATCCATGGGAACAAAAGAAACACTGTTTTTAATCCCTCCCCAAAACCTGTCCATCAAAACAAAAGATCCCTCTGCCAGCTCTGTATTCCCTCCCCTCTTGAACTCTGAGCCTTTCCCAAGCCACAGAATGCTTCAGGGTCTGTTTTGGCTCAAGATGCCTTGTTAATGGTGCCATTTAACTCAGAAATTTGAGAACCTTCCGCACATTGCTCTGCTTTGCTTCATATATGTACACACAGAGTTGATGGTGCATCCTGCGCTGATGATCATCGTCTTGCTGGGTTACTACCATTGAATCCCTTTCTTTTATAGGTCTCTGATGGAGCTGTGGAGAGGCTCTGTGTCTTCCTGATAGTATTGAAGCATTAGCTCTTCCTCCAGTCAAGAAACTTATCCGCTTGCAGCTGGAGGCCATTCTCAGTGCGGATCCTCAATGTTTCCTCTCTGACGTTTTTCCATCTTCCTTCTCATCTGCTCTTCACTCTTGAGGACCTACATTGGTCACTTGAAAAACTGCTGAGTTCTTCCTTTCCTTGAGCAAATTTCCTGTGTAACAATAAACAGAACAAGATTTTATTATCTCCGCATGACTGTGTTGGGAATTATTAATCCAACAAGATGGGAAGCTCCTCATGTGCCCCTTTCCTCATTGCGGCATCTCTGTTTGGGGGGAAGAGACAGAAGCAGCTCCTGTTAAAGGCACACAACCTCTCCCAAATGTTCATGCATAGATACCTTCCATCCATTAAATCCCACCCATATCTAATTCATTCTGGGATTGTATGCACTTCACATGTTGGATGTGGGCTGTAGTGGTTCAGTGGTAGAGCATCTGCTTTGTATTTAGATGGATGTCCAATATCCAGGTGGGGCTGAGTATGCCCCCTGCCAGAAACTCATGGAGAGCTGCTGCCTAGACTGTTCAGCCTCCCTATGCTCCTGTGTTCATTAATCAGTTTGATAATAATAATAATAATAATAATAACAACAACAACAACAATTATTATTATTATTTATTTATACCCCACCCATCTGGCTGGATTTCCCCAGCCACTCTAGGCTGTTCCAATTGAATATTAGAAACACAATAAAACATCAAACATTAAAAACTTCCCTAAACAGGGCTGCCTTCAGATGTCTTCTAAAAGTCAGATAGTTGTTTATTTCCTTGACGGGAGGGTGTTCCCCAGGGCAGGCGCCACTACCATGAAGGCCCTCGGCACTGGACCTCAGCATCCGGGCAGAAAGATGGGGGTGGAGATGCTCCTTCAGGTATACTGGGCCGAGGCCGTTTAGGGCTTTAAAGGTTAGCACCAACACTTTGAATTGTGCTGGGAGCCAATGTAAAATGGGCCTGCAGCACATTGCATTCCAAGTTCTCAATAGAAGTGGCAAGGGAAAGAAGAACATAGCAGGTGGATGAGCAGATTCCCCCAAACATACTGGAATATTTTAGAGATATAGATAGATATCTAGACATGCACAGAAACACCATCACCATAGTCAATGGGGATGAGACTACAAAGGGATACTTGCATTAGAACTGGTGTAGGGAAGAGGCAGGTGGTGATGGGACAAATGGTCCTAGTGGAAGCCATTGTGGTGGTGTGGTTCGAGTGCTGGACTAGGGCTGGGAAAATCTAGGTTCAAATCCTCACTCTACCGTGAAGCGCACCAGGTGACATCAGGCCTATCACAACCTTTCAGCTTCAAAAAGTTGTAAGGATAAAATTGGGGGTGCAACCTTGAGGAGGGTAGAATATAAATGAAATGGTTTGCCTGCCCATCTCAAGGCCAACAGAGAAGGCACCAGCCCAACCTGCTTTTGGAGGGAGTGCCACAACTGGGGCATAGGTTCCTCAGATACAAAATGGAGATGAGACTGAGACAAGACCAGTTTTGCCAAGTGAGTTTGTGGCTGAAATGACATTTGAACTGGGGGGGGTTGTCATGGAAACCTATCCTACCCACATCTGTCTCTTTAAAAACATACCATTCCTTCAACCTCCATTTCATAGAGGCAGACAGACCACATCTTTCCCTCCTCCTCTGAAGCTGAAAAACCCTGCTGTCAAGCAGAGAAGCTAAATCACTCCAGCAATAGTTGATATTTTGGTAGCTGCATCTCTTTGCCATTGACACCTTGATTATGTCATCTTCTAGCCCTACAAAAAAGGTCATAACCCTACTTTCTTGCTTACCTGCAACTCCATCTCATAGGTTGTCCCTCCCTGCAGCCTCTGTCACTCAAAGTCATGAAGCCTTGAACCCCATCAACATAGAAGGACATAACTATGGTGTGGTCCCTCATTCCTCACCATCAATGTTGCTGCATGGGTTTACTATTGAGGTGACCCTTGTATTGTGTGAGTATATGACTCCAGAAAATAAGCTTGCTTCTTTCATTAAAGTTTAAGCTATTTTCTTTAAGCACCTTCTTTGCCTTTTCCCTTTATTCTCTTTAGATGTATTCTTAATAAACCCTCCTAATATTTGCTGCTGGAGTTTGTGCATTTATTTTGTGTCAGGTTTTTGTGTGAGTAGGGGGAGATTTTGAGAGAAAAGCAAGCAGCCTTGCTCTCTGATGAAAAAGATGGGTGAAAGTTGGATGCTCCCACCACCACCCAAAAAAATAACCCAGTTCCCTTGGAATTTCACTTCTGCCTATGGGGAAAGAGAGAAATGAAAGCATGGTGTCAGCATGCTGATGGTAACACCTCATTGCATGACCAGCCTACAGGCCCAGTACCAAGTCAGGTACTAGCTAATGGCTCCAGGGGGTCAGAAGAGCCCCTCAGCAGCCAGCCCCACCTGCACTGCCTCTCACTGACCTGCTCTTTTCGAGATGGCTGGTGCCACTTTTGAATGAAATTGAAGCTTGGCACCCATTTGTAGTGGTCCCCTGCCCTTTTAATGCATCCAAAATGCAATGCCCTTATAGATCTAAAAAATGTATGATTGAGTAAATTAAAACGGTGGGCAACTGCTGCCCAGCTGCCACTAAAATGCCAAGGGTCCCCCAAATCCTTCTGGCATAACCCATCTGGCAGACATGACAAGAGGTGACTTTTTACCCACAATGCTCTACTGGTGTGCCAGAATGTTCCGTGCAGCAGTGCTAAGTGCTAAGCAACAGTTCTGCCTTGCTGACAGTTGAAAGAAATAACTAGGCAAAACGTACCAGCATGCTTTACAGGTCTTGGGTTAACTGTAACATACTTTGGAGTGTGGAAGTCTACCAGGTGGCAATTTAAGCAGATGTTAAAAATACATAGAGGAAGCCACACAAGCCAAACTAGGGGTCTTTTAATCTGAGTCAGCTCCCCACTGTGTGCAAACCCAAATAGCCTTGGGGCTCCTATCATCTTTAATCTGGCTCTCTTATAGGGCAAGAAGAAGCTGTGCTCGCCTTCCACTTCACCTGCAGCTCGCTTCTTTTCCTCTTTTCGTGTCAAAGTAAACCTCAATAGTTTCCATCTTCTGTATCTGCCTGATCTGATCTACAGCTGCAGGAGCCGCTTCCTTTCAAACAAGAACCTCTTTTGTTTTTTGAGAACAGTGCAGCTTCAACCCTGATCACAAAAAAACCTGCCTGCACTTTGATGACATTTGCTAGGTCAGGGCTGCTGCTCAGCTGCAACATGAGAAAAACCAGAGAGAGAATGGTTGCAGTCCTTTTGAGCTCAGTGAGGTTTCATCTGTGCCTTCCAGTCCTTAACAAAGCCTGTTAAGATACGGTAATTCTTAACTTACTGCTGAACTGTTTCTTTAACACCTTTTTCCATTAACAAGGTGAAGCATTGTCATCTGATGCAGTCGAGATCCAGATGGTTTTGCTGTAAAATCTTGATTCCCTCTGCATACTGGCCACAAATAGGGCTAGGAATGCTAAAATCAACTCAGACGAAAGTAGTGCATCTTGCAGCGCTGTCTGTAATGAGATTAATTCCAGCCTCACAATGGACAGGTTCCTGCAGTCATCTCTATCAATGTACTGGTTTGAAACATCTCCACTAACCGTCTCCAGTAAGCTCTGGAGTCTACTTTGGCTCAAAGGAGAGGATGCCCCAGGCCCCACAACTTCCCCTTTATAACCTTACCAAACTGAAAGGAGACCATGAGAGACCTTGAGAAAAAGGTCTGCCTGGCCATATGCAGCATGTATTTAGGAAAGTGTAATTTCATCTGTTGCTTGGACCACAATGTCAGTCTCACTGCCCCAACCCTTGCTTCAGTGGCTTCATGCAATAGCCCTGTCTAAGCTGTACACAGATCACATCTGAAAGCAGGGAGCAGCACTTTCTCTCTCTCTCTTGTACTGTGAGGCCTGGTCTCCACCTTCCACAATGCAAACAAGAACAGTACAGTGGTACCTCTAGTTACAAACATAATTCGTTCCGGAGGTCCATTCTTAATGTGAAACTATTCTTGACTAGAGGCGTGCTTTCGCTAATGGTGCCTCTTGCTGCCACAGGCACAAGATTTCCATTCTCATCCTGGGGCAAAGTTCTCAACTCGAGGTAACACTTCCAGGTTAGCGGAGTTTGTAACCTGAAGCGTTTGTAACCTGAGGCATTTGTAACTCAAGGTACCACTGTACTTGTCTCCATTTTGAATGCTGATCTACCACACAGGCTTTCCATTCCACCCTCCCCTCCCCTGCCTCTTTTGCTTAAAAGGAGTACTTGCATGTCTTTCCATTCCAGCACTTAAACACACACCTGCACACCCAGACACAATCAGCTTTTTTCAGTTGAGGGGGACAGGTGGCTTCATGATATCACAGGCACTAGTCAAGCAACCAATAGCTCAGGACCACAATACAAGAAAGACTACCTCTCCCCATATGAACTGACATGGCCCCTGCAATCATCATCTGAGGCCCTTCTTTGTGTGCCCCCTCCATGAGGGGTCCAGAGGGTGGCAACACAAAAACAAGCATTTTCTGTGGTGGCTCCCTGTTTATGGAATGCTCTCCCCCGGAAGGCTCACCTGGCGCCTTCATTACATATCTTTAGGCACCAGGCAAAAACATTCCTCTTCACTCAGGTCTTTGGTTATTAAACAATCTATGACCTTTTAAACTGGGTGGATGGGGTATTGTTTTGTTTGTTATTATGTTTTGTATTTCTGTGTTTTTGTACTGTAATCCACCCTCTGATCCTTGGATGAAGGGCGGTATATAAATTTAGCAAACCAACACGGCACACAGCCAGTTCTTCTGGAAAATGGAAAAAATATATAAATCTGGTATTGACTAAAATTGACCCTGAAGAGAAAATGGAACTTTTGACCAAAACACAGTGAGCTTCCATGGAATCACTCGATGTATATATTTCTATGCAGCCTATTTTTAAGAACATTATATGAGTTGGATATACAGTACACTCGAATCTTACACACATTTAACTTGTGCCATTTCAGCAATATGTGGGCATGATGGAGATCCTTTCGCAAGATCTCATGAGAAGCCAGATTGTCCCATGAGATCTCACAAGAGCATCCCTACCAATCCCAGAGCTGGTGTGCAGAGTTTAAAAGCTCTTTTCATGCTGGGTAACCCCAAGCTGCCCTGGCATGAAAAAGCTTTTAAGCTCTCGGCCTTGCTTCCCAGACAAGGCCTGCTCTACCACTGAGACTGGTAGAGATTCTGCCTCTCTCCCTGTCACCTGCCGCCTTACAGAAAGTAAGGGTAATGTGCTTTTGGCTATATGTGCTTTTTGCATTCACGCATTACAGTTGGAACTGAACTCCCACATAAGATGCAGGCCAGCTGTACAATAAGTGGATTTGTTTAACACTAAGCAGCAGGGGTCACCTAGTCTAAACCCCTGCAGTGTATTCAGCTCCCTAGGTCTCAGGGTCCCCAAATGGTTCTGGGGTAGGGGGCAACCCAGCCAGATGGATGGGGAATGATGATGATGATGATGATACCACATTCCAAAATGGGTAGGACTTCTGAAGGAGCTATAATTTCCACAGACACAGCCTTTCCTGTTTGGAACAGTGAGGAAAGCCATACCTGCAGAATATCACTTTGTTTCAGACCCTTTCAATGGGAAAAAGTGGAATATAGATGCCCCAGTTGTGTAATTAACACTGAATGTTTATTGTTGTAAGCCCTGATAAAGCTTTCTGTCCCAATGAAAGTCTTATCCCTACTCTCTTCTAAATCCTCCTGTTCTAAGTCTCTTGTCTTTTGTGGCCAGAAGTTTCCCAAATTCATTGTGCCCTCTGTTGAGATAATTTTTCTTCTGACACTTTGCCTTTCGGTTCAATTGAGCTATTCCCTCTTTTATTATGAATAATGGAAACCAGAGCAAAGCCGCTTGACATTTTCCAAGCGTTGCTTCTCATAGAAAACAAGGGTGTGTGACTGTGGGGGAGAGAGAGAGAGACAGCTTTTGAAAGATGCTGTCAAATGTTCCTGAAACCAAGGTTTTCATTCATCACGGGGGTTTATAGTTTAAAGAAGAAAAACAAAACCTAGCTTGTCTGTTTCAAGCACCTTGGAGGGAAAATATTTATCTTCTCTTTTTTCAAGAGCCTACACATGCTAGAGAGGCTGCTAATCTATTTCCTCTTTATCTCATTCACCAAGAGCAGATGAATGGAGTGTGTTAGCTGTCGCAATGAAGGTGCTGAGTACAAATTGTAGAAGTAAATCAGTGAAGTGGTCTGTTGGGGAAGGGCCATAACTCAATA
The DNA here is from genome assembly GCF_965153285.1 of Podarcis tiliguerta. Taxonomy (NCBI): domain Eukaryota; kingdom Metazoa; phylum Chordata; class Lepidosauria; order Squamata; family Lacertidae; genus Podarcis; species Podarcis tiliguerta. Next base: position 55,059,819 of record NC_139534.1, read on the forward strand.
GCATAGCATCTGCTTTGCATGCAGGAGGCACTAGAGACAATCTCTGCCAATCCTTCCAGGTTGGGCTAGCCCCCTGCCTAGAACCCAAGACATTTGCTGCCAATCAGTGTAAGCCATACTGGCCTAGATGGACCAATGGTCTTACTCAGTGTAAAACAGCTTCCTGCATTCCTATGGAGCCTGAGCTACCACTCACATTCCTGTCTCACCTTCTCATCCCTGTCTTCTCAATTCACTTCCCAATCATAGGAGCCAACTTCAGGGGGCCATGGGTGCTTGGGCACCCACAATAATATAATTGTGGGGGCCAGGCTTCCACAAAGTCAATGAAAAAAGCCAGCAGGCAGCAGCGGGGCTGCCTCTGAGAGAAAAGCAGTTCAGCTCCATCCTCCACAGCCAGCCAGCTGCCACCACTGGCCATTGCAATGTGGACATGCTACGTCACATGATGCACATGCCTACACATAGTGTGCATGATGTCGTGTGATGTCATAGGACGTGTGATGTGCATGTGAAGTCTCATGTCTGCTTTGCAGCGGTGAGCACCCACAATCCTGAGGGCAAGATGGCGTCCCTGCAAGCATGAAATGCCACCAGGCTCCTCATTTGAGGTGTCATGAAAGGGCAGCAGATTGTTCGTTATTTAAATGGTTGCTGTATTTTTATTGCCAGGGGAGGAGAGAGGTGCTTGGGAGATTTTCTGAGTTGCCAAAACAAACATTGGATAATATATTATATACCTTGACTCGAGGGCGGTGGGGGGTGGGTGAGATTTCCGCTGCTCCTTAGGCAGCAAAATATCAAGTGTTTAATCTTAGCTACTTGCCCTTTCATAGACACATTCAGCTATGTGTGTTTTTGTTGTGGTTAAACAAAAGGTCAGAAGTACTGATACTGCATTAACGGCTGCATGAGAGATATGGAAAGCTACACTTGTTGAGTTCCTTCACTGCATCTTCAACTGTTGAATAATCTGCCTGTCATTCAGCTGTTAAAAAAAAAAAGGCGCAGAGCCTCTGTCAAGTACGAGGGCGGGGGAGTGGCAAGTACATTTTTGCATTTCCAAACTTTTAATGAAGCAGATTTCATTCCCCAACGGCCTATTTTTGTTTAGCAGCCTGCTCAGATGAAGCAACCCCCAACTGTATTTTTAATCTATATGATAATCCCACAAGCCTCAGTCCCAAGAAATGATAAGACCTGCTATCTCCATGTAGTGGAGGGGGCCACGGATAGCCAGGCTATCATCACCCCTTGTTTAAATAACTGAAGAAGAAGAAGACGAGCAAGAGCCAACAAAGAAAAGGGGTTTGCAAAACAGTTGGATGGTGAAGAAGAGAGGGAGGACAGTAACAAGGTGGATTTTCTATATTTAAACAGAAGGACCCAAAAAGGGTACGGACAGGTTAGAGGAACTTGCTTTGCCAGTCAATGTATGTGTCACAGGGAATATCCAGTCGGTGCTTGTGACACCTGTAGACTCCTCGTTAACTACAGCTATACTGGGGTTTTGTGTGAGAGAGAGCTGCCTTGGGGGATCTTTGGATCCGAAAGATGGGATAGTAATTAATTAAGCGGAAGGTGCTGCCTTATACAGAGTCAGACCAATTATTCACATAACCCAGATCTGTCTATGCTGACTGGCAGCAGCTCTCCAGGGTCACCCACAGAGCTCTTTTCAGCCTTGCTATTTGAAAACCTTTAACTGGATGTGCCAGGGACTGAATCTGGGGCTTTATACATGCAGAGCATGGTCTCTGACACTGAGCCACGGCCTCCTCTCCATCTCATGCTGCAGTCGCAGTAGCAATAGGGGCGCCATCTGGAGAAAAGGCTGTGTTTCCCCTTGAATAGCTGCCTCAAAGAGCTCCAAAAAGACTGCATTCCCACTCATTCTCGCTGCTTCTGCTCAGGGCCGACCCTACCGTTGGGCAGAGTGGGACAATTGTCCCAGGTGGTGAGACAGAAGCCCCCCTGCACCACAGCCAGTTCTCCCGAGTTCCTTCGTCATTCCTCTGTTGGGAGATCAGAGCTGGGCTCCACTCAGCCTGCCATACACCTTTTTAATGAGTCTGCTGCCCTCAGGTGGAGAGGAGAATGCTGTCCCGTTGCTAGTGCTGAAGTAAGATTAAAATTGCCAGTCCGGTCAGTTTCTATACATGGAATTGGGGGGGGGGGGCCGCTTCTCCTTTTCCTAAAGCAGCAAAAAGCCTTGCACCACCCCTGCTCCTGCTGCTCTACAGCAAGTCTGTTCCAAAGCTCAAGGATGCAAAATAACAAAAAATAATGCTTGAATATTGTAGTCTAATCAGACACTAACATTCCAATTTTTGTCACTGAAGTTCATTTTGCTCCCCTGCTCCCTCTCGTTTCGTCACTCCTCCTACCAAGGCTCATTGCCGGCAGTGCAGTGACTAGACCACTTGCTTGCTGGAATCGTTAATGCACCAGAGACTGCTATCCTATGCACACTTAGCTTGGGAAAACGTCCCATTGAACTCCATATGAGAGACCTTGGAGTCAGGCAAGCCTAGGATTGCACTGTCAGGCACTGCTTATCATGCCCTAGCTTTTCTAGCTGATGGTGTGTGTCAAACAGAAGCCTTCTCTAGTTGAATAAGACAAAGACGACAATGACAAGTGCTGTGATGCCTTAGTGGTTGATTTATTCTGGCAGTTGAAGAGTAATGCCTACTTCATTAGAAGCTGGTACAAGGCCCATTTTATCTCCCAAGTCACAACAGCTAAAAGGCTGCAAAGACAGATTGTTGAAAAGTGTTCCTGCGTGAATATGCCCTATCCTCAACGTTAGCACATTTTTGTGTCCGTGTGTGTGTGTGTGTTTAAAAGCTCTTCACGGCATCACAGTGTCTTCTTTCTTCTATTTTATAATGACTACTATGGTAGTTTCCATTTCTAGACACCGTTTTTCAGGTGTAAAATGGATTCAGATCATACTATGGAATCCGCAGGAGCCCTTACAAACCATAACCTGTTTCTGAAATTAACATTATTTACCAACATGGACCTTCCATTTAGAACCTCTAAATTGGACCTCCATAATTGGACACAGGTGACGCTGTGGTCTAAACCACAAAGCCTAGGGCTTACCGATTGGAAGGTCGGCAGTTCGAAACCCCGCGACAGGGTGAGCTCCCGTTGTTCAGTCCCAGCTCCTGCCCACCTAGCAGTTCAAAAGCACATCAAAGTGCAAGTAGGTAAATAGGTCCCGCTCCGGCGGGAAGGTAAATGGTGTTTCGGTGCGCTGCTCTGGTTTCGCCAGAAGCGGCTTAGTCATGCTGGCCACATGACCCGGAAAAGCTGTCTGCGGACAAACGTCAGCTCCCTCAGCCAGTAAAGCGAGATGAGCACTGCAACCCCAGAGTTGTCCGCGACTGGACCTAACGGTCAGGGGTACCTTTACCTAATTGGATCTGAACATTTTTGGCATGTTCAGGGCTTCACAGTGCTAAAACATGGACCCTCCACCCATTTCTGGCCACCATCTTTTCATACTCAGTTCATCAGGTCGTTTTCCATAGCCTTTTGCCACCTTTTAATCTCTAGACTTGATTTTGAGAGTCCAAACAATGTGTGGAAGGCCACGTTCTCCACCCCTACCGTAAAGGGTGACAGCAGGACCTTCTTGATTCTGCAGGATCTCTGGGACCATAGTGTCCTCCTGAAATACTAGCACATGTTGAGAGCAGCAGGAGTGACTTTTAAAGAGTTCTACCCTCCCTCACAGCCATGTTCCAGAAAGTGCTCTTCCCTATGAGAATTTTCCCTCAAGCTCCCATCTTGTCTCCTTTTAGCATCTACACAAAACTGCTAGGGTAAGCGATTCACGGGACTCAGGCACGGTGTCATCAGTATGCTTCTGATGTCCCATTATGTTTCTCTTTTCCCTCTGCATCAGGTGTGAGGGCGCTTGATGAATGACTGCCTGAATCAGTAATAGACTGGGCGAGAGTGAATAAACTGAAATTCAATGCAGGCAAAATGAAGTTGCTGATGATGGGAAGATCTGCTGATCCAGATGTCTGGGGAATTAACCTGTTCCTTCTCCCATCAAGATTCGCAGCTTGGGAACGATCCTCGATTTAGTGTTACCTTAACACAGAGAGCAGAGAGCCATTGCCAGGAGTGTGGGGTTTGGCTTTTGGTTTATTTCCACGTTGGCTGATTCACTAGTTGTGCTCCTTTCTGGAGACTAAAGGCTTGGCCACTCCTGTGCACATTCTAGCAACTTCCCTAAGTGACAACAGCAATGTGCTAAATGTAAGGCTGTCCCTGGAAACTGTTCAGAAAGTGGTTCAAAGGATGACAGCTTTGCTTTTAGCTGGCATAGGCCACAGGGTACATAGAACTTAATCCTTTCCATACACAAAAACTTGCACTTGCTACCATGTTGTGTCTAAGCAAAGTTCAACATGCTGGGTTTGATGTGAGGAACATGTGGTTCTCCAGATGTTGCTGGACTTCTATCAGCCCAAGCCAGCATAGCTAACAGACAGGGCTGATGGGAGTTGTTGTCCCAAGAGCATCTGGTTTCCCATCTCTGCTTAGAGCTGTGAATGGCCTGAGTCTCAGTAGCACCTTCTCCTATGTGCACTTCTGTCCTTAATCTGACCCCTCCCCAATCACCACCAGTGGATTGAGAGCTGCTGGAAATAACTTTTCCAGATACCAGCAACACTTTCCTTGGCCAGGAAAACATCAGCTGTGTTTTCAGTGCTAGCTGTGGCATTATGGAACTCATCCACAAGCGAGACCTGCCAGTCCCAGAAAACCAGTTGTTATTTTAGGTGACTAGCAAGAACTACCAGGTTTTTGTAAAAGGTCAGCGGTTTGAATCCCCATGACGGGGATTCCCGTCGTTCGGTCCCTGCTCCTGCCAACCTAGCAGTTCGAAAGCACAAAAGTGCAAGTAGATAAATAGGTACCACTCTGGCAGGAAGGTAAACAGCATTTCTGTGCGCTGCTCTGGTTCGTCAGAAGCGGCTTAGTCATGCTGGCCACATGAACCGGAAGCTGTCTGCGGACAAACACCGGCTCCCTCAGCCTATGGAGCAAGATGAGTGCACAACCCCAGTCGTCTGCGACTGGACCTAATGGTCAGGGGTCCCTTTACCTTTATGTGTTTTAGTCTTGCTTTTCATCTCTTGAGTACAACCACCAAATCCACCCCCCACCCCCGTTTAGTGCCCTCAGCAGAATGCTGTTCCAGGAGAGTCTTGTCTGCCAAAGCTGCTTTTCTCCTCCTAGGAATTTTAGCATTATTTATTTTTTTCCTTTCCAACAGTTTGTAGCATGCTCTCTTGCTCTCCATTTTCCTTTGGCGGCGGTCTGTGGTGGTTCAGACTTATGTTAAGGGATGGAGGTATTGCTTTTATGATTTGATTACTTTGTGTTATGCTTTGGTTTAAATTACTTTGTGTTTCATATATTGCGTATTTTACTGTATGTTGCTTTGAGTGACTTGTAGAAGGCAGCTTAAGAAGCTTAAATACTGCTAGTAATAAAACCGAACCAAAACCGGTTTCGTTTTATTGTTGATTGATTGTCTTGCTGTAAGCCACGTTGAGGACAATTTTTGGTAGAAAGGCAACACCAGAAATTTAAATATAAATAAATAAGTCTTTTTGTTGGAGTCTGGCAATATACCTGGTATAATACCTGAAATCCAGCCTCTAGAAAGCACTGCTACAGTCGCTCTTGCTAGGATATAATTCAGCTGAAAGTCATTAAAAATTACATTCTTGTTCTCCTCTATTACAAATCCTGTTACATTAACATCCTCCCCAGAGTAATCCAGAACCAGTTCTGTAATTTGCACATCTTGTCATAACTGCTGTCAAGAGAAGGTCCAAACCCGTAGAGAGACACATAGCATTCAAGAGGCCAGCGGAGTTTAGTCTCGGGACAAGATAAGCTTGTTTTCATAAAGCTTGGTGTGGGATTAGGAGATTGGAGAGAGGGACTTGCAGTGTCAGCTGTAAAATGATGCCCCAATATTGAATCCCCAACAGCAGCTGCCAGAATACAAGGAAGCTGAGGAAACATCTTTGACTCATGAGAGTCAGTTGAGAGAGAAAAGAGCAATTTAAATTGGACAGATATCTATGTGCGTTAATTCAGCCTTCCTCAGTCCAACACCCTCCAGATCCACAAATGAGGTCAATTAGGGTTGAAATCCAAAACATCTGGGGGGCGCCAGACTGGGGAAGGCTCGCTTCATTCATCCCTTGGTTGCATCTGCAATAACCACCATGGCAGAGAGGAGGGAACCGAAAAGGGTAATTTGGCAGCACAGCCTCAGAACGCTGAGACTATGATTGGAAAGTGCTGGCTAAGTGGTGTGAACTAGACATAGACACCATGACCTGGCACCTGTCAGCAAGAGAGAGACCTTTCTAGAAACTATTCTAGTCCTCTAATGCTCACTGCCCTAGCATCTATTTAAAAAGTTTTAGGGACGTTTAAAATACTCTGCAAAAAAAAATAGAGTTCTCTTTCTGTATATAGATATATATAAAATATAGACATAAATATAGATAGGCATTTGTTGAGATTTAAAAGCACCTCGGTTATTTTCATAGTTCCCAAATATAAAATTGTCACAGTATTTCCCCCTCCCCTCTCTAATAGCGTCTCACTCCATCTGCTCAGCACTCGGATTCCACATGCTGTTCTCTGTCACCCACCAGCTCCCCACCTTCCCTGTCCCTGGCTTATACAGTGGTGGCATCACTGCTCAACAAGCCATTGGTGGCTGCATTGTCCTGGAGTTTCATCTGGGCACCGTTCGCCTGATCTGGAATCCCTTCTTTGGCTGCCTGTTCCTGGAGGAGCCTGCGGCGGTAGAAGTAGAGGTAGCTGGGAAGCAGGAAGCCCACAAAAGAGAAGATGAGGAGGGGAAGGTTCACCTGGGGAGAAGGGCAAGGAGAATCAGCAACGGGAGTGCAGACCCAGTGATGTACATTTATGCTAAATGCTGATGAGGGGCAGAGAAAATGCTGGCTCCACCTCCTGGCCGGCCCTTAAAGTGGGATATTGTCTTCACTGTGAAGTCCCAACTCAGAAAAGGAAGTCAAGTGAACAGAAACTTTTAATATCCTCCCTTTGATGAATTAGAAGGATGCATCTTGCTGTTTCCACATGTAAAATAATATTATGCCCTGCCCATCTGGCTGGGTTTCCCCAGCCACTCTGGGCAGCTCACAACAGAATAATAATAATAATAATAATAATAATAATAATAATGCAATAAAACATCAAACAATAAAAACCTGCCCTAAGCAGGGCTGTATTTAGATGTCTTCTAAAAATCAGACAGTTGTTTATTTCCTTGACATCTGATGGGAGAGCATTCCACAGGGTGGGCACCACCACCGAGAAGGCCCTCTGCCTGGTTCCCTGTAACTTGGCTTCTCGCAGTGAGGGAACCACCAGAAGGCCCTCTGTGCTGGACCTCAGTGTCCGGGCTGAACAATTGGGGTGGAGACACTCCTTCAGGTATACTGGGCTGAGGCCATTTAGGGCTTTAAAGGTCAGCACCAACACTTTGAATTGAGCTCAGAAACCTACTGGAAGCCAATGTAATGATGCGCAGGCACATGCCCAATCAGCCACCATCCTGTGATTCCTCCTTTTCCCACACTGCACCAGCATGCTAGAGAAAGGGTCAGAGCATAATGCTGGCTGCAGCAGGCACCTATTGCTCAGCACATGTGACATTACCAACCTCTCCACACTGGCAGGGTAGTTTTGCAACTGTTTTCAAAATGTTAGCGAATCTCTTTCCTTTTTTTGCAAGATGTGGGGTGAATGCACAAATGCGGATGCTTGTTTCTTTGTGAAAAGTAGTGCACAAGTATAAAACAATTCTAGTGCCGGATATACGTATAAGCTAAACAAGCTATAGCTTAGGGCCCCACTCTCTTGGGTTAGGGGCCTCAAAAAATTTTAAAGGGGAGAAAAATTGAATGTACATTTCCAAAATATAAAATAAAAAACAAATAAAATAAAACCTACATACAGCAACAGTGTTTTGTGTTGTGTAGTCTCCTATTTGTTATGTGCAAATGGCTTTAGATACCTATTCGGTCCATAAATTACCATATAGCATATATTCCACACACAAAACAGCGACAATCTGTTGCTGACAAAGGACATATAAAGGGTCCCATTACCTTCAGTAGCTTAGGGCCTCATTAAACCTAAATCCGGTCCTGACCGGATCCACACTGTAAGTGAAAAGTTCACTGCGATCCCTCTTAAAAAAGCAACCTCAGTCTTCATCCCAAGAAGCCATAACTCACCCAAAAGGGATCACCGTGTAGTGGTCCCACCATAGCCATGAAGAGTGGCTGCTGGAGGAGAGCAAATACAGCACTGATCAAGGACTGTAGACCGGTCAATGTACCAAAGTGATTGGACGGATACCTGGCAACCAGAAATTGCGTACAGAGGGTGAGACTCAAAATGCCGCAGAAGCTGGTAAGAACCCTCCCCCACTCCCAAGACCCATTGCAGACACCTTCCAGATATCTGGGAAGTGCTCAAAAGATATAATAATATATGCATATTTTAAAGCAGCCTTTGCCAACCTGGTTCCCTCCAGATTGCTTTGGGTTTTAAATCCCCCAAAAAGTATTGTGGTACCAAACATCTGGAGGGCACCAGATTGGCAGAGGCCGAGCAAGGACATGTGAAACACATAAAGATGTCTATGAACAGGAAGAGGAAAAGAATGTGTGAATGGACAAAGTTAGTAGTGACATGAACAACAGCTTCTACTGAAAAGCAGGAACCGCTTTAAGGTTTGGCAACAGAAACAGAAAGATAAACTGCCTCTTTATTGCTGCTCCTTTCCCCCTGCTCAAACTCTCAACTGTTAGGGAAGATATGTTGCCTTTAGAAAAAAGATAACTAGAGATAAAGCGAAGGGGAAAGCCAGCCGATAGGGCATCTCCTCCTCCTCCTCCTCCTCCCTTCCAGCTTTCTTTGCCTGTCAGCCAATGAGTAGAGCCAGAGAGCAGAGCTGCTTTTCACACAGGTGTCACAGCATGAGATTTTGGAGTGGCAGACAATCCTACCAGAACACACACAGGGCCCTCCCTCTCCCCCACCTCTATGGTCTTGCTTTGCAGCTCCAAAACGGAAACTGCTACTAGGAAGGGGAAAGGAGCACACCTGGCTGTCTCTCCTGCTTCCTCCACCTCCTGTGGAACAATCCCCATGCCTTGTGCTTTAGCCACATAGACCCAAATCAGAGTGTATCCACATTTGAAAGAGTTTGATAAGAGGCCTTATTTGGCCTGAGATTTCCCTATGCCTCGTGTAGCGTAAGAAGCACAGTGCAAGTTCTCCTCTCTCCTGACCATGCTAGCTGGGGCTGATGGGAGTTCAACTACATCTGGAGGGCAGGGCACCAGGTTGGGGGGAAGCTGGTGCTGACCATAATCTTGCTCCCACTCTGAAGCAGGGAGGGCAAAGGCGCTCCACACAGTGGCATAACACTCACACAGCGGCATAGAGACCTCCGCAGGCAGAATGGAAAAAACCACGCACCATGGTGTGAAAGATGAAGGTCACATACTGTGGAGAAAGAAACAAAATGAAGGAAGCCACACAGGGCTGATTCGATGAAGGGCAGGGTCAGGGGGAGGCCATATGCCAAGGAGCATCATGGGTGAAATGAGAAGTGGGGCAGAAGTTACCTGGAGAGGGAGGTTGTTGATCAGGCAAGTGGTACCAAATCCCACCAGCAGTAGGTTGGTGATGACAAAGGCACGAATAGCATTGGTGAGCTTCTGGATTTTACAGTAGCGAACTTTGACTGGCTTTCCTTTTGTCTCGGTCCTAAGGAGAAAAAAAGAGAACGGTCAGCCCCCTGTGACTGCAACATCCTCACACCAAGAGCATTCAGGTTTGGTCTTCGTACCGATTCCGCTTTTGAAATTAGGGGAATTGTGACTCTCACCTTGCCGATCCAGCGCTGTTGATGTTCCCTGGTGCATCCACACAGTCCTTCATGCGCCAGTCCATCACATAGCCAATGAAGGGACAGGTGAGAAGGCACAGTAACTGCATGACACCAAAGATGGAGGTGTAGAAGCCAACTGCCCAGCAAAAAGAAAGGGGGTAGGAATGAGAGAACAGTCTGAAAGACTTCCTCACCTGAAGCTAACCAGCAGTGGTTAGACTGCCATCTGAGAGGCCCTATGCACACCACTCTGAACTCGCTGGAGGCAGGGTGGAACAAACATATGAGAAATAATAATCCTTTGTGCCCAGTGCAGATGGTGTGGGAAGTATTTATCAATTGCCATGGGGAAATGCTTTGGTCTAGGCCTGTCCACACAGCATGAATTCACCACTCCACATTTCATCCTTTCCTCTTTGTCCCTGCTTCCCATTCTATTTCTCTCAGCTAATTCAGTCTGGCTCTCACTTTCCCCAGGTAAGCTTTTTTTTTATTTAAAACTGTTTCTAGGCCACTTCTTGGGGCGAAGAGCCCATCCTAAGCAAACGATAAAAATCCCAATCAAACGATAAAAAGAACAAAACAAAATTTTAAACCAATAAACTACTACTCAACAGCTCCTACAGCTCCTAACATCACCTGCTATGTTAGACAAAGGACCAGAAACCCAGTATTCCTCCCATGGGATAAAACTTACTTTTTCCCATTTCCAGTCTCTCCATTTTGTATGCAGCTCAGCACCAGGCTACTTGAGAAATTGTCTTATCCCTTATATACCCAGAAGGAGAATTTCTCCTTAAAGTGCCAAAAATATCAGCAGCTTGCCCCATAGTAAAGTAACTCAGAGCAGGGCTTTCAGTGTGGCTATCCCTTGTTTTGTGGAACAGCATCCCTGTGGAGATACAGCACTATCTGTACTTTCCAGAAACAACTGAAGACATTTTTGCTCTGACAAGCTTTTCCGGCTAGAAGAAAAGGTTTCTTGCCTTAGGTGTTCATTTTGTATTGCTTCAGTTGTTGTTTCGTACCATTTTCAAAATTATTTTTAGCTGCTCTTATGGTTTGTTTGTAAGTTGCTTTGAGACACATGTAAAAGGTAATTCACTTATTAATAACAGCAGCTGCAGAGGCAGCTCTGGTTATCAGTCAAGATGGGCCAGTTCTGCTCCATCAGCACTCATAACTTGCCACTGTGAAAAATTGCTACTTGGACTTATTAAATTTTCCAAAGCAGGCTGGGAACCATTTTATGTTCGCAGGGAGGAGGCTTTGAGATTTTAAAAGGAGACTTGGGATCCCTTGTCTAGGCTTTGTTTCCTAGGAAATGGAAGTTTCCAACCAACTCAAAGCCTGGGCAGGCAGAGCGATGAACAGAGGGCTTGTTTACCGCATACATACATGGAGAGGTCTGCACTAGGCTCATCTCACATGAGGGTTCCTACCTGTTTCCTCAGCTTCATCCGCCAACTCTTCTGGAACTGGAATGCCCAAGAAAAGAAGAAGGAAAGAACAAGACTGCATCACAGTAATTGGACCAGGACCTTGTCCCAACAGACCCAGATTCACTCCCCTAGCAACTCTACACAATTATTACATAGGTCACCCTGCAAGCAATACTTCTCCCAGTCTCCTATGTTGTTTATTCTCCCCCAACTCCCATCTTTCTCTCCTTTGCTTCCTGGTGTCTTTTGGCAGCTGGGAAATCGTTCCCCTATCAGTCCTCACCAGGGTCCTGGCCGCCTGTCACTTGGAACTCCAGCATCTTGTTCATGGCTGCCATGTAGAAGATGACACGCAGCTGGGTCATGCCCATGGTGAAGAGACTCCACAGAAAGATGGGGGAGCAGACGCTGCGGCGGAAGGGGGTGGCACCTGGAGCCAAACAGAGCACGGAATACAGATCAGGAATGGAGAAAACTTCAAGTTTCCCTGGACTGCAACACCAACAAGCCCTGCCACTGGCTATGCTGTGCTGGGGCCTATGGGACCAATAATTTGTAGGTTCCCCTTCCTAATTTACAGGGTTGATGTGGCACAGCAGCCAGAAGGACCTAATAAGGCTGTGCAGATGGACAAAGCAGAGCAAAATCTTGTGTTCACTTAAGGTAAAGTTAAAAAGGTAAATAACCCCTGGATGGTTAAGTCCTGTCAAAGGCAACTATGTGGTGTGGCGCTCATCTCGCTTCAGGCTGAGGGAGCCAGCGTTTTCTGGGTCAGTTTTCTGGGTCATATGGCCAGCATGACTAAACCACTTCTAGTGCAACGGAACACCGTGACGGAAACCAGAGCACACGGAAAGGCCTTTTACCTTCCCGCCAGAGTGGTACCTATCTATCTACTTGCACTGGTATGCTTTTGAACTGCTAGGTTGGCAGGAGCTGGGACAGAACTACAGGAGCTCACCCCATTGTGGGGATTCGAACCTGCGACCTTTCGATTGGCAAGCCCAAGAGGCTCGGTGGTTTAGACCACAGTGCCACCTGCTTGCAGTATATGGGGGTATGGGATTTTCCACTTGCTGCCCATCCCCATACACCAACATGGAGAACACTGGCTGGGCTAACAGGGCAATCCTGCTCCCTGTCCATCCTCGTTGAAGGCATAGGGTGTTTCATCTGAACAGCCCTGTGTGTGGCAAACACCAAAAAAGATTATGGGAAAGATTAGTCACCAGCTCTCATGGAAAAGCACTAGCTTCACTATCATTCCAGCTCTGGAAAAAGGTGAGCTTTAGTAGACACGGAGGCACTTCTGAGACTCAAAGGTTTGTATATTATGCCTTGCTAGAGAACAAGAAGGGGGTGGCTTTTTTTGGTAAAACCTTTACCTTTTGAATTCAGGCTCAACACAGTTGCTGGCAACTTCCATTGGATTATTTACAAGGCTATATACATCTCCCTGGCAGGACTCTTAACTCCAGCCTGCAGCAGGCGATTCATCTGGTTTATGGGATGGGAGGTGAGACTCTTTAAGGGGACAGTGTGTAGTTAGTGTACCATGCCTGAATACAGGAAAGGGTTTTTTTTATTTAAAAAAAAGCATGGACTTAGGAATGGGCTTCAGCCCTGTTTTCTGCTATGAACTAGAGTAACCTCCTCCTCGAGTTTAATTCCTTTGCATTATGCAGGCAGAGAAAGCCCAGCCACTCCCTAGAAGTTGTTTTTCCTCACAAGAGCAAGACAGATGTCAAAAGGAAACAGCAATGGCTTGCTCCTGCCGATAGATGGAGCCAGATGCCAGGGCCTGTTCTCAGCTCTTGCAGCCACTGCCAGGAACAGAGCCTGACGCAAGAGGCCCAAGGCCTTGCAGGAATAAATCTATAGCACTTCCCATCCCTCAGGAAGCCTCGAGGAAGCCCCTTGACCTGCAAGAGACCTGTGTGGGTTTGTGTGCAAGCTATGGAACACTAGATGAGCGCCAAACTAAACCGCAGGCTTTGTTCGACAGGCCAGGGGGAGCCGGGATTTCCTTCCTTCTTGGGGAGCTGTGGTGATGTAATGAGGGGGCACTCACGATCAGAGGATTTCACGGGCTTTCGGTGCAGGTCCTCCACAGATGGATAGAGGCCATCGAGATGTGGCGCTCTCTGGCTCAGCCGCTGCCCCACGGCCGTCACGTGCACATAGAACCGGTCGCCCGTCACCTTGTGGTCAAGGGCTAAGCTGCTCAGTTTGATCTTCTTCCTATCTCAGGGACATGGAGGGAGCATTACATGTTGGCTATTTGCAGTATGGTAGCACTGCAGAGAGCTTGCTGGGGAGACCATGCATTAAAAAGGGACTCAAAAATAACTTACAACAAGGTTTTAATAAGAAAAACAAAAACTCCTTTTACACTAAATACATTAACAAACAAACACGACCCAACCACCAACCCATCCCCCAGGGTAATGGCAGAGCTAGGTGCTGCTCCTTATATACTACACCCAATTGCTGACACAGCTTAATCAATGCAACTCAGCAGCACCTGCTATGTTTCACAGCTGTAAAGCTGGATCTCGTTATTTTGCTCTGGCCCTTGCTCCGGCCCCTTAAAGACATACACATTGGGTGGAACAATGATGAACCTTTACATTTAAAGAAACCATTCAACAAGGGACATGGAGGGAGCGTTACATGCTTGCTGTCCCCCCACATTGGGGCAAAGCCTATGGGAAAAGTTCAATGTTGTGCTATGATGGACGCCATCTTGTCTCATGGGAAATTGTTGCCAATGCCAGTGGCAGAGGCAAAGGCAGCATTTCCGGTTTCGCCTCAAGCGGCAAAATGGGATGCACTGCCACAGCTCTAGTGGAAAATGAAGTGGATCCCACAAGCCTAAAGCCTGCCCACCTCTGGAGTAATGAGAGAGCCCAATGGGCCCAAGTCCAAATATGAGCTGCGTTGGGCTGAAGGGGGGGGCGATAAAACTGAGTCTCAGATATTGTGGACTGCTTAGAGTGGAAACAGGCATATGTGGTGGAAGTGCCTCAGGGTCAGGGTTCAGCACCAGCACCTGGCGTCTTTGGCCATGTGCCATGACTGGCAGGGCCCACTGCTGCTGCCCTGCCTGTTTTGGTTGTTTTTTCCTGGCTTGGCACTCCAAGCAGCACCAGACAGCTGGTTTTAGCCACCCTTTCAATTTCCCCCAGTGCTCATTTCCTAGGAAATCAGAAAGGGTTGCCAGACCCAGCTGCCCAGTTTGCCCAAACAGAGAAGGCCACTCAGCGTACCCAAAGTGCTGCTGCTATTGGGATAGCCACCTCCCCACTCCCTCACAGAAAGCAGCTCTCTCTGTCCATGGGACAAGCTGCCCCAGGTGACGGGAACAGGAGCAACCTTCCTCAGTTAAGGCTGAACCGGCTGCTGCTTACATGTAGCTGACTTCTTCGGGAGCTGGGAAGGATTCATGGGGCCAGTTGATCACGCAGTTGAGGAAGATGAGGCAAGCCAGGCCTGACCAGACGAGCATAATGGTGATGAAGGAAACTCCGCTGTCGTAGATCAGCTAACAGCAACGGGACAGGAGACAGAAATGAAGGGGTGGGAGAAGAGAGAGGGCGGCAGAGGAGGCCTCAGGTGGGCTTGGGCAGTCTCCCAAAGTAGAATCAAGGGGGAAGCCAACAGGTAGTCCAGAACACCTGGAGAACACAGAGTTCCCATCAGCCCCAACCAGCATGGCTGATAGTCAGAGAAGATTGGAGCTGCAGCCTACAATATCTAGAGGGCACCACGTTGGCTACCCTACACTAAACCACGATTGGTTTTAGCCAAAGTGTCCTTTTTTTGAGCATCAAACCTAGTCTAGCACTAACCATGGTTTGTTGTTGGTTTAGAAACCATGGCTTGCTTTAACTAAGTGTGGCATTCTGTCTGAACCCAACAGCCTTTGTTTAACCATGGTTTGTTTGGCCACCCCACCCTAGACACTTGCCAAGCTACAGAGGCACAGGGCAAGAGCAGCTGGGGAAGGGGGGGAACCAAGCATCAGATAAGAAAGCCATGGTTTGCTCATGTGAGAGACACCCTGTGGATTGTTGAACAAACCATGGCTAAAGCAAGCTATGGTTTAGTGTTATGTATGAACTCAACCAATGCCTCCTGGATTCTACCCTGCCTCACCTTATGCCTCCCTTCAATACCCCTAACAGGTCTAATGGAGGAAATATTATCTCTGAATCAACTGTAAGGCTCCGTCAGCCAGGAGAGAAGCACACAGGCATAGATCTGGGAGCTGCCTCAAGCCCTAAGTAATAGTGGGACACTCCACACTAGGAAGCTGGGGTGATTCAGGTTTGCTACATACCTTGACCCCAGGAAATGTAACAGCAGAGGAAGCGTATGAGCCAATCATGAGCGCCATGAAGGTGGACCGCAGGTGTCCAAACATGTTGGGCAGCTAAGGAGAAACAAAAGGAGAAAACAATTAGCAGAAATGTCCTGCTTCCACTCCAATTCAAGGGCTTCTTCTGTAGGGCTGCTAGAGTCCTTCTGCCTTATTCAAGAACTTCACAGAACACCATGGAAGCTCCAAAGGCTGTGCTGGAGGATTATCACACTCCAGGCACCAAATGGCTGGAATCTTGTTTATTTTCCAAATTCTCATTGCATCTCTCATTCTGAGCTTTCATTTACTACAGATGAGGCACATTCTACATAAACGTATCACAGCTTAATTATCCAACATGTGTTATAGCCCAACTTACATATGCCTGCTTAGAAGTATTTATCACAGAGTGATATCACAGGAAGTGATAGTCATTAGCCCAGATTTACTAATCCATAGTAAAACAAAGCAGAGAAAGATGTGGCTAATTTCCAAGAGCAGAAAAGATAAACACCATTGTCTTCTAATCTCTGCAAATCAAGCTGCTGTTTAAGGTACTGGAGCAGAGGCTGGTAAAACTATTGGGTATCTCAGAGACACCCAAAAAAGCCACCTGTTTATCAGGAGGGGAGTTCAGGTGTTGTGAAGAGTTAAGAAACCTCCAGGTAGGAATGTGTATAAGTCAGTGGGGAGCAGGAGAAATAATAACCTGGCTTCCATTTAGTTTACTGTTCCGGAAGGGAAACTCCAATTTCTAGATTGATTGCAGCATCTTAAAAATGCAAGGTTGGGTATAGAACAGCTGTGGCCCTCAGAATCCTTAGTAAGATGTAAGCTACACCAGCATCAGAGAGAGATAACTGAACATATGGTGTCGCCTTATTCTGCCAGGCCGTTGACCCACCAGAGACCATCCAATATCTCAGGCAGGGATAAAATTCCCAGCCCTATGACTAGAACCGTTTCAATTGGAGATGTCTGAGGCTGGACCTGGGACCTTCCGAGTGCCAAACATTTACATCCACTGAGCTATTTGTACTCCACTCCCAAGAAAATATGCTTATACTTGGAGGGAGAACCTTCTAGTTATCCACCTGTTTTTCCTTTGCAAGAGCCCCGGGGTTGTGGCGTGCTGCCAACCAAACACTTTGCTTGGGTAAACAGTGGCGCACAGGGAGACTCTGCCACACTCCAGCTCTTCAACATATGCCCTTGCCAAAGGCAAGGGGGAAGCGGGTGGGGCACTCGACCCAGCCTTCTGATTGGCCAGATACTGCCCTTTCTTGCCTTATGTATATGTACCCTGTGGGTACAAGAAGGCACAAAAAGGCACTGTGATCTAATAGTGAGGCAAGCACCGTTCCTTATGTGTTCTGGGAAGAACTGGAAATAATCAGAGCATGCACACAAGCACCACCACAAAGGGAGTGAGGTAAGCACCAGGTAAGATATCTCCCCACCCACCCCCATCCTCAATATCATATTCCCTTTCTTTCTGCCGGCACAGATTGGCTTGGCACAACAGGGACAAACAAATTGCCACTCTTCCTACCATAATCACCACCCATGAAATGGACTTGCAACATGGGTTTTTCTAGACAGGGTTTCCCAGACTAGGGTCTCCAGCTGTTTTTGGACTAAAACTCCCATCATCCCCCAACCGCTGGCCCTGCTAGCTAGGGATGATGGGAGTTGTAGTCCCAAAACAGCTAGAGACTCAAGTTTGGGAAAGCTTGTGCTAGGGTGACCGAAGCACAGGAGGAAAGGGTTCATGTGCCTTTAAAAAAAGTATAAAAAGAGGGAATTCCAGTAAATTCTCAGTCCCAGATGATGAGATGCCTACAACATGCCCTCTTTGACATGGCTCTAAAAGGCACAGAGTGTCTTCGGTCATTTCTCCCAGGTCATGTCACCACAGAGCTGTCCTCAAAACTTTGCACTCCCTGGAATCTTACACAACAGGAATGAGAAGGCACGCATGTCCCTCCCAATACCTGAACAGAAGACGGATTACACTATGAAATATGCACGCCCTATGCCAAAACAGACAAGTTGTGGACTTGCACATGCACACGCGCATGTTCTTGCAACCAGTAAGAGGGGCTTCACATTTTACATGAACACTCTCTGCGCTTGGAAAGAAGACACGCATGCAGAGCAGAGAGGTGTCTCAACCTGCAGGGCTGAGTTCCACCACACAGATTTGCATCACTTTAATTGCTGAGCTTTACGAGGGCGGATTTTTCTCAAATTAACTTGTTGCCAATACTTCCATCATAAATCACGCAAATTATACCACAGCGCAGAGAAACGAGGCATGTGAGAGAGCTAGTGGGACGGAGAGATTTAGCAGAAAACAAACACCTGGGCTTTTAATTATGGTCTCAAAGGGAGACTACTTATTTCTTTGTGCTTTTATCCTGTGTAGGTGTCCTTCCCTGCACCAACCCACCCATACGGCAGCCGAGCTTTGCTTTCCCAACTTGTTTTTAAATACAGCGAAAGAAGAAAAAAGCCTGTTTCTGGACAGTACAACCTCAAAATGCAGATGGAAGCTGGCATGACTTAATGGTCCTCCACACAAAGAGGAGGGTGAAGGCAATGTGAGTCATTTGTCTTCTGTGTACAAAGATTTAATTCCATGGGAAAGTGCCCGGACACATGAGTCTCCCTCAGGCCCAGGGGCCAGATGAAACTTCTCTATCTGACCCCTGGGACCCTTCCCAGGCCAAACTTGTCATTGGTCCTTCTCTTCACCCCCTTGAGTTCTTTTGCTTGGCTGGAACATGTCCTTGAACAATGCGCATGCGTCTCAGTGGCCTGAATGGGGGTTGGGGAGATGTGTTTGTGTGTGCAGAGCAACCCCTGACTTGTGCATAGCTGGAACATAGCTTACTATACAAAGGCAAGAGGACTATCAATGGCTATTAGCCCTAATGGCTCTGTTCTGCCTCCAGTTGGAGGTAAAAAAGCTTCAGAATACCAGTTGCTGGAAACCACAGGAGGGGAGAAGATTCTTGTGCTCAAATCCAGGCCACAAGATTTGAGAACAGGATGCTGGACAAGATGGGCCACTGGCCTGATCCAGAAGACTCTTCTTATGCTCTTAGGAGTCTCATCTGTCATTCAGCCCTGTGATCTTTGGATGCAGGGCGGTATACAAATTTGACAAATAAATACTAATATAAAATTTAGAGTTCTGAGCAAAAGAGGCTAACCTCCAGATTTCCATTCTATGATTTCATGGATCATCATGGCTTTTACATGCAGATCTCAGAAACCCGACACATTAACAGCAGCAGCAGATCTCTGGTACGTCCTCTTAGATAACATGAGGATTCATGCATCTGGTCTAGTTTTTTGCACCATGGCAGTGTCATGAAGTGTGGGGTGTATGGTGTTCACAGAGCAGACTGTGGACACAGATGTAAACTGATGGTTGAGAGTGGATATAGGATGTCCCCATGTAAAAATCACACCTTCTGGGTTCCTTGCAGGAGCAGGGCTGAGATTCCCAGTAGGTGTTTATACACAGAACGCAGTATATTTAGCTCAGAATAAAAGATGATGCCTAAGCTCAGATACGAGCAAGTATGCAGCTGTGTTTGAAATGAGAGAGGGGCCCAGCACTTCAGTTACCCAGGCTCTTGCCTCAAGTTATCAGAAATTATGAAAGAAATCAAAATGGTCTCAGGTGCTATCAAAGAAGAAAAACGTAACTCCTGAGCAATGCAAAGAAGCTCAGTGAGAAATGCAAATGACAAGGAGGCCGGCTCTGCCCTCTCTTAAGTACTCCTGCAGCCACATACTCAGTCTTGACACAGGACTGCGGCAATACTTGTTGCAAAGTATAGATAGGCACTCTGCCAGTCCTGTGCAGTGCCCTGCCCCTGCCACACCTTGCCTCTGAGCCAATCACTGTGTGTGTCCCCGTTTCTTGCTGCTGGTTAACCTGTTCCTTGGGAAACAAGTAGCAGCTACCGCCTGGGACAACCAGTTATAAACAAGGACAGGGCTTCTGTATGCTTAACAGCCATACAAAAGAAGGAGCCTTTGGCAGGTTCAACTTTTGCACGCAACACACCCTGCTTGGAAAGCCACAGGTGCCCAAAGCTGCACTTCTCCACCAGACAGAAGCCCTGCCCTCACTGATCTCCCTGGCAGGGGAATTATGTCATTATCATCTGCAGTTTCCCCAACCCAGTGCCCTCTGGATGTTGTTGGACTGCAATTACCATCAGCCCCAGCCAGCATGGCCAGTGATCAGGGATGATGGGAATTGTTGTCCAGCAATATTTGGAGGGCATCAAGTTGAGGAAGGGGGTTGTCTGAGTTCAATGAGGACGCTGCTTTAAAAAAAAAAAAGCAAAAAGAGTGTTCTTCAATAGATGAAGCCAAATCCCAGCCTAAACCAAATCATACAGATCAATAAATGTGTGTATGTGTTTGCATACTGCCTACCCCCACGACTGTGACAAAAAAGCTCCACTCATATACTATGTAAAGAGTGAAAGTTTAATGTGTCCCTCACCTTCCCCTTCTCTCTCTCTCTCTCTCTCTCTCTCCTTTCCTCTCCTCTCTCTCCCCACCTCTCTTTCTCCCTCAACCCACATTGTCTACAAAAAAAGGCCTCAAACTGACTGCAACTGACCTGTATGAAGGATTTGAAAACAGTGACACTGAATGTACTTTTGTTACCTATGAAAAAATATTTCAATAAAAACATATTTAAACTGTAAACTGTATGTATTTGCAATGTCATTCTGTGCAATTTCTTTTTCGCTGCAGGTTTTATGAGATCACGGCTTTTGGGGCGGTATTATTGAAGGAGGACAGGGAAGGAGGGGGATGCTGTACAGCTCTGGCAATGCAACCCACCCCTCTCAGCTCCTGTGAAAATGGGAGAGAGGCGACCAGTACAAGACAGACCCTAAAGGAGGGGTGAGGAATCCGTGACCTCTCTGAGATCGCTCAACTACAGCTCCCATCATTCCTGTCCATTGGTCCTGCTGGGTGGGGCTGATGGAGCCCAGCAACACCCAGGGGGCTACAGGTCCCCCACTCCCGACTTAAAACTCATCTTCAACGCAGACCACATGGGAATCTCTCCAACGTCCTTGGAATGAATATGGGTAAAGAATATTGTTCCGGTATCTCCTACTATCGCCACCCATCTCTTTATGCAGTGAAAGGGCCAATATGTCAGTTTCCCCCATACTTACAGTTAAGGAGGTGAAGGTCAGGCAAATACCACCAAAGCCATTCAGGGAAAGGCCAAGAAAAATCAGCGGAGAAAGAACTAGCGGGAAGAGAACAGAGATGTGGGGTGAGCACAAAGGAGACAATGGGGTGTTGCAAAGAATGGGGGCATAAAAAATAGTGGAGTGACATTGTCCATAGGGGTTGAGAGCACCATGTGAGATTGCTAAGGGAAGGGCGTGGAGCAGAGCTAGAGAACCATCCGATTGTCTTTAGGCTTCTGCAGCCAGAAAGGGGGATGCAGCCATGGCTTCTGCAGCAACTCTCCTTTGCAAGCCCCATTGCTCACGCCCACATGCTGCCTACTGTGGAGGCACAACAGGAGGGGGAGGGTAGACTATGGGAGTTGGTCAAGAGGGGTGATGCTGCAGAACCATCCCCCTTGCTGGTGGGAGGGTGGGGGAATTCTCCACACTGCTACTGAAAGTAAAGTGCCACATGGCCAGTCTTACCTGATGGTTTGTAGGCTGCCAGGGCCATGAGAGCACAGGAAACAGCAAAGCTGGCACTGCAGAGAAATTAAGGCAGACGTATGAGAACAATGCAAAGCTAAGTCATGCCTTCAATGAGATGCCCCACAACCATGTCAGGAAGTCATCCCCCCCAAACTACAACCCATTCTCAGTTTCTCGGTGGCCTATCCAGTGGACCCCGCCTTGCCATTCCAGGGAACCAGGCAGAGGGCCTTCTCGATGGTGGCACCCACCCTGTGGAACGCCCTCCCATCAGATGTCAAGGAAATAAACAACTATCTGACTTTTAGAAGATATCTGAAGGCAGCCCTGTTTAGAGAAGTTTTTAATGTTTGATGTTTTCCAGACCCCTTTGAAACAAGAACCCACTTGCCAGCACCCTCAGGGCAAATTTGTCACAGTCCCTAGACAAGGGGTGGGGAACTTCAGGCCCAGGGGCCAAATCTGGCCTTCTAGGTCTCTCTATCTGGCCTTCAAAAATTTCCCAAGGCCACAGCCCTCCCTGGACTTGCTTCACCCCCAAGCGCTTTTGCCTGGCTGGAATGTGTCTTTGAACTCTGCTCATGCCTCTTGCTTGTCCGGATAGAGAAGAGAAAGGGGCATGTCTAGAAACTCGCCTACCATACAAAGGTAAAATGTACATTACTGGCTCCACCCACTTTTGCCACTGGCCCCACAGAACCCCTGGAAAGTGGCCCTCAGAACATTGTCCAGAAAGGCCCTTCGGTTGAAGAAAGGTTCCCCATTCCTTCCTCTCGATCTCTGATCCATACCTGCCGACCAGGCGCAGTGGCCTGGGGCCAAGCCGGTCCATGAGGATCCCCAGAGGCAAAGTGGCCGCGCTCAGTAAAAAGGAGCCAATGGTGAAGCCCAGGTTGAGCATCTCCTCCTGCTCCACGCAGCTGGGCCAAGGGTGAGACGAGGTAGTCGCAGCTGAGCCGTTAGTGGCATTGGTGTCATTCGCACCTAGGAAGAGAAAGAGGCAGCTTGGGTCAGAGACTTATCTCTCACTTTCACCCCCACAGTGTCCTAGGGCAAGCAGGCTGCTCTCTACCCCTGAGGTCCCATTTCTCATCCTCCCCCCTCCCTGATGTGCTGGAGGAAATGCAGAATCTGTGTTGCTCCATAGCAGGTTGAGCAACAGAGCCTGGGGTGGAATAAGTTTGGGGATCCAGCATCAGTCCTGTCTTGGAGCTGTAAAACTGTAGAAGGGTTGCCTCGTTTACACTGTGGTCAAGGGAAGGAATCTACCTGAGATATGCAATCACGGGAAGCATCAGTGTGAGGGGAAAATGGGTCCCTAGGGCAAGGGCTTGGAGAAGGGAGGGTATCACTTCAATTTATAATGGGAGTAGGTGTTTCTAAAGTTTTGCCCCATAGTAAGATAAGATGGCCATCTGTGGCTTGCAAATTAGCATCCTGGGAAGGGTACAAGTGTCTTGCCCTGAGGCCTGTAGGAGGGAATCAGGCACTCTCACTTCAAGACAGGCCCATAGGCTATGTTTATCATGTGGAGAATATTTGAAACAGCCTCTGTATGATTGCTTCTGCCTACTATTGCCCTAATGGGTAGCCGCAGTTGCCATATTGTGCTTCCACAAGGTGTGAAATGTCTCCCACCAGCCCTACCCACTTGACCTCAGCGTGGGGAAACTCCAGAGGGCTGCCAAGTTTGTAGGGACCCATGACAAGGCCTTTACAGAGGTGGTTCCCCATTGGCAGAGAACCCTCCCTAGTGAGGCGTGTCTGACTTTCAGGAGGAATTTAAGAACATTCTTGTTTACCCTGGTATTTGATGACAGTAAGATCCTGTGCCCAGCAACCCAGAGATCACAGGTTGTGAAAGTTTTTCACTGTTTTTAGAAAGTTTCTTAACAGTTTTTCATTGTTCTTAATAATAATAGTAATAATAAATTACCATTCCCATGTCTGACATCCTGGGCGCCTTTGAGAGGAACAGGATATAGATTAAATAAATAAGGATAAAAAAGTATGATGTGGATGTATGTGGTGTCCTGCTCTGTGTGCTATGATGGCATCAGTAGTATGGCATTGTCTAGAAGTTCTCAAACAGCCTCCATGTGATAAGTCTAACATGCCACTTTGCTTTGACTTTCAGTCAGTCACACAAACCCCACATGCTTGATGCAGGGAGTGGGGTGGGGAAGACACATGAATTAGGTATCCTTGTAGTAGTGATAGTACCAGTACATATTTGATTTCTTACCCACCTTTTTCCAAGAGGTCCCAGGGTGGCTTATGATATAAAAATACAGTATCAGAAACAGATTACAATCAAGAAAATTGTGTGCAAGGATACAGAACTCCTTTTGCAGAAATAAAATTCATTAGAAGTGTTAATACAAATGGAAGTCAAAAACTCTGTAGCTGTTGATAAGGGATTAAGATCAAGACTGAATGTAATTGGATTAAATAAGATTTCGGAAGCAGGATGAAATAAAATTATTTTACCTTGAAATCTAGCACGCTCAGCGGGTCACACAAAATGTACAATTGGATTTTTAATTTAATAATTATAATGATATTTGAATTTGAGTTGCAATTTGGTATTGATAAAATGTGATTTATATTGGATTTTAGTAATCAAAAACTAATTTACCAAAAAATTACAATTTACAAAAAAAAAATACAAAAAATTGTAATAAAAGAAAACTATGTGCAGTGTCAAAAGGTCAGGGTAGAACCAGAGGCAGTTGAATGCCAGCCCTACCAAGGCTGAAGCGGATGAGTCCTTTTGCTTGGTCTCATATCCACACCAGAGTTTCTATTGCACACAGTACAACATTCTCTATCAGGCTAGTTCATAAAAACACTGCTCCAACCAAGACCCACGGCCAGAAGAAGTCTGACCTGGTTAGAAACATCCTTGTATTGATTAGGGATCTCAAAAGAGCAGAGTGTGAGGAAGGGGTTCTGCAGAGCTTTTTGGAAACCATCGGTCAAGGGTTCTGCTCAGGATCTTTTCTGAAATTCACCCTGCCCAGCCCCTACCACGTTCTTCATCTGCCTTACCCCACTCTCTCCCTCACCATAAATGTGCAAGCAGCGCCCTGGGATTTCCCCTGTCTCACCTATGCATATATGGGAGTAGAACCCTTCGTGCTTGAGCATGATGAGCAAGGAGCCCCAGCCCAGCAGAACGGCAGAAAAGAAGAGGTTTTCCACCACTGCGGTGCAGGCCATCCACCAGCGCCGCTGGTACGCCTGCTGCAGGCTTGGCGCCATCTTCCCTTGGACTTGGAGACCAGGCTGAAAAGAAAAGGAAGGTGGACATCACTCCTCGCACCCGGCAGTCTTATCAGAGGCACGAAAAACAGCCATTGCTGAAGCAAAGCAGAGATGGGGGAGTAGTGTGCAGTTTGCCACCCCACTGACAACTCTTGACGCAGGAAAGTAAACAGGTGCAAAGCAGAACAGCGGCTGCTGTGTCCTGATTCAGAAAGGGAGAAAGGAAGGGACTGAAAAATCCAAACATGAGGAAAACAAAATATTCTATTCTCCACACTGTATTAGCACTAATCCTGATGCAACATCCTGTTAATACTACACAGTGGGGGTAGCCATTCTGCATTATTATTATTATTATTATTATTATTATTATTATTATGTGGATGGGGACAGCTAGCAGGGTTAAGATAAGGAAGGGGTAAGGCACTGGAGAGGTAGAGCATGCAATTCCCACCAAGTCACAAGTGCATTTCCTGGCCCAGCCATCAGCCAGAGGACCAATGGCTGATCTCCCAGCTCTCCCACAGAGGAGTCAGCTGCATCACCAGCTGCATTGTGGCTCTCCATGTCAGGGAAGGAGAGCCTGGCAACAGCAGCCATTCAAAGGGGTAAGAACTGCAAAGAAAGTTGCAAGCCCACCCGTCTTGCAAGAGCATATAGCAGATCTGCCAGCCACTCTCTGCTGCAGAGCACTGACTGCTCTAAGAGCCTATATATGCTCTACATTTAAAGCAGTATCATACCACAGTCATGGCTTCCCCCTAAAATTCCTGGAAAGTGCTGTTTATTAAGGGTGCTGAGAGTTCTTAGGAAACCCCCTCTGAGAGCAACAATTCCCAGAATGCCCTGGGGAAAGAGAGAAATCCCCCTCCCTTTTTAGAAAGGAAGAAATGTGAAATGGAAAAGATTTGCATATAGCCATCCAGAACACAAGGGACAGGGCAAACAAAATAGCATGGTGGCTTGTGTAGTTGTTCTACACGGAATTAAAACCCATAAGGAGAGGACTTCCACATGTTCAGTTGGATGTCTGCAAACAGCAGCATGTGTATAGATGCTCATGGGTTCCATGCAGATATTAAATTAATTATATTTATATCAAGGATAGGCAGCAATCCAGCTACACATGTGAACTGGGCATAGTTTGAACATCTGTGTGATATTTTAGCTGTGAACCAAGGAGGCCTCTATTTCAGGATGACAACACCATACATTTAAAATGCATGGCTTTTCCCAAAGGATCCCAACTACTGTCATTCGTTAAGGATGCTGGGCTCTGTGAGGATTAAGCTACAGAACCCAGGATTCTTTGGGGGAAAGCCATGTACTTTAGATGTAGGATGTGAGCGTGACTAAGACCTCCCCTCTGCCATGAACTTCCAAAGCAGCCATAAGCAACTTGCTATATCTTAGTCCCCATCTAAAACAATGGGATGATACTAATGTTGTCCTGCCATAAAGCGCTGCTGTAAAAAGCAGCAAAATGTTCTATGAGTGAGCAGAAAGCTCAAATGTTAGGAGCTGCAAAGGAAAGCTTGAAAACATGACTCCCTCATGAGACATAACTACAAGTGCCCCAGCCAAATTGCCCAACTGCAGAACCTTATCCTTACTTGTAAGGGCTCCAAGTGTTATGCTGGGCTCCCGAGTCCTGAAGGCAGCCTTTTGCTTCTGAGCATTTGGGGCTGAGACTTCTGAAGCTCGACAGATACAGCGGAGCTCCCAGAAGACTTAACGCTTCCTGTGGCAAGGTAGAAAGGGAAGCAAACAGCTTGGCAATGGAATTCAGAAAAGACACTCAACCCAGCAGCATTTGTAAACAAGCAACATCAGGGGGACGGAGGCGGGGTGTTGATAGATCCAAAAGAAGAAAGAAGACCCAGGAAATGTGGCCACCACAAGATTTCGCATGGAAGCAAAAGAAAGAGGAGCCGTAAACACAGATGTTACCCTTGGGAAACAATGCCAGAAAGCAGCTGCTTCTTGAAGTGCTTAGGAAGCTACCATTACAAGAATGTGCTGTTGAACACAGGGAACATGTTGTGTGTTTTTTTTTTTAAAGGTGTCCCATTCAACAGAAATGAGAGAACAGGACAGGTGGTCTTTTTGAGACATTTTGAATGTTCCAGGTGAGTGTAGGTAAACTCTAAACTTTAGGATTCATCCCCATCCCAGCACCACGATGTTGCTAAGGACGTCAGAAAAGCCCTACTGAATCAAGCCCAATGGCCATTTTGTTAAGCATTCTCTTCATACAGTGCCCTTCCTAGCAACTGGCAGGTGCCCAGAGGCATAGGCCGCAGACAGTGGTGAGAGAACATAGAACCATGGATGGTAGGCATGGGTAGGGTTGTCATTCATGAACCCACTTAGCTTACTTTTAAAGCCATCCAATTGGTGTCTGTCACTGTGCGCATTAGTTTCATAATAAAAATAACTCCACAAACACATGCACACAAACTCCACACAGATCAGCTGAGGAAGAGGGAAGCGAAACTGAGCAGGAAAAAGAAGGGGTCTGTGTGTGTATGAAGTGTGTTGGTATGTGTGTGACTGTCTAGTTACAAGTGGCTGTGTGTGCGCATGTTAGGAGAAGAAAACATCACTCCCGGCTCCTCAGCTGACCTGCACACGTCAGCCAAGGAGAGGGAACAGAGGAGCAATGTATGTGTGCATTTGTGCATTAAGGATGTGTGATTATGTACGTGTCTGGCATCACCTCCTGTGTGATCTGGCCCCACCCATTCCAGGCCCTTGGTCAGAAAAAGATTCCCCACTCCTGCCCTAAAGAGAAATGAATTCCAAGGGTGGAATGTTTCTATTGCTGCCCCATAATTTTTCCTCAGGCAATTGGCTTACAAAGACAGGTGAGAAGGCTGAGCCATTTGACTGGAAGTACGTTTCCATGTCTTTATTCTCTTATTTCCTCTGAGTACATCCTGTTATAGAAGGAAAGGGTATGAATTATAGAACTAAAGAATACATAAATAAATATTTTTCCCCTGTCTCTTCCAGCAGCGTTAGAGAAAAATCGCTGTGAAATATGCTGATCTGCTATAGGGTTGCATGCTATTGTTCAATTCAAAGTTGCGGGGAGGCAATTGTTCTGTTAGCACAAGCCTTTCTGCTTGCCAGGCAGAATGATCTTCCCCTCTTCTCCAGACCACCCAGAGCCCCATTGCAGAGGGAGGCAGCCCCACTGCCCTAGTGTGACTTGTTCTGTTGGCTCCTGCAATGCAACAACTCAGCTGAATCCACCCTAGAGATTCTGAAATTTCATTTTACAAGAAAGCAATCTTCTGTTCTTATGGAGGCAAAGGGAAACCTGGAAGACATCTGGGCACCAGTGTTTATTAACTAAAATAGGAGCTGAAATAAACATTGGAGAGAGAAAGATGTTATTGAACTCTGCACAGTTCCCCACGGTTTACTGTGCCTGTATCTCCTGCTGCCCATCTAAGTTTCCCTGCTTTCCTGTGCTCCACACACCCCTTAAGGTAAGGTGATCAAATTCCAAAGGAAGGCAAAGCTCCTAGATGTCTAACAGAGGAGGGGATTTCAATAGATTCAGCTTTTCTGAACACCATGTGTCCTGCCAAAGTTCTGCTGCTGTCCTCCTTTGCACAAAGCCACTCTAGCTGAAAAAACTTTAGAAGGGGGAAAGAAGTTCCGTAAGTTATCTGACCATTGCAAGGTTACAATAAAAACAAATAGTGAGATGTAAGAACATCGAAACAAAGTTGCATCATTCATTCCAAACCCTGGAAGCGACCTTCTCCAGAAGTCTATATTTAGGCATACACACACACATATTTGAAAGTAACATCTGTGTGCACGACACTTCAACATAAGCAAAAGGGGAAAGGAAAGACAAGTCACTGCACCAAGGAACTTGCAATTTAAAATGTTGGCCTGGCAGGCACCAATCTGTCAGACATCCAGGTGTATTAAAAACAAGGATGTATCAACACAATGCATGCTAGCACTCTCTTGCTCACACTAGCTGGATGACAGCATGTACACGGCGAATGGGTTTGCCATGCCCCGTAGTGGCTGCTTCAGATGTCTGCACAAACCTTCAAACAACCATTTCTTGGCTCTGATAGTGGTAAGGTGGGAGGGGGCATGAGAAACCCTCCACCACCAAGATAAAAGGAATAATGTGACTTGGCCTTAAGAAAGACCATTAGGAAGAGGAGGGCAAGATGTCCAATGGACCCTATTCTCCCCTATGGAAGGGCTGAAGATTATGGTGGGAAATCTGTGGAACATATTGGGGGTTTTTTGAGAGGGGCAGGTGCTAGCTGGGCATCATCAACCCAGCATTGGCCCTGGGATGGAAATGTTTTCATCTTCTCCAGACATCGCAAGGATCTGAGAGTCTGAGAAGAGGCAGGCTAGGGCATTTGGGCTACACTGCACACCAGCAGATTGTCAGTTATTATGACTATTGTGGTGGGAACACAACTGGGCTTTCTGCCCTATGGACACCAAACAGTCTAGCGGAGCCCCCTTGGGAATGGGTCCCTCTCTGTAGCTGAGAGCCTGTCCTATCTGCATTCCGGGGCGGCGGGGCAAGCAGCACAAGAAAAGCTGCAAGTTCCCATGTGCCAGGGGCTGAAGTTTGGGGGAGGAGAACAAAAGGCAAGAGTTTCCAGGAAGATGCGATTTCCGGGGAAGAAGAGAGCGCCCTAACGGCAAAAAAGGAGGAAAAAGTTCCTCCAGGAAACTGTGGAGTCTCCGGAGGTGTGAAGAAGAGCAGAGGGAAGAACATCTGTTAGGATTTAAGTAGAGGGGATTCAGTTGTTGCTAAAGGGCAGTGCTCGGATTGGAGGGAGGGGGTCCTTAAGTTCCCCACAGCGCCCGCCCGCCCCCCACGCCGCCACTGCCCCACTGAAGTCAAGCCATGCTCCCCGTCGCCTCTCCACCCACAAGGAAAGGGCAAAGTGGGGTATCGCAACAGGTAAGAAGGAGATAATCCTAAACCCACATATGTTTCAAGCACTGCAGGGATTGTCCCATTCCTCGGTGAACTCGCCTACCCCATTTATGAACCCCTCCGGTATAGGGGGCCAACTTGAATAAAAAATTGGGGGGGGGGGCTGTAAACCCCGCCTCGCATAATCGATGACAAGATGCGGTGCTCAAACACTATTTGAATGCCAATGCTCATCAATTTGGGGAGGCAGCCCCTTCAGATATTCTACTGGGGGGCCGAATATACCCTAGGAGTACCCTGTGCCCTCCGGAGATCCTGCCGCTTCATTCCCTTCCAGGACGACCGTGGAGGGGGAGCGATCAGAATGTCCTTATCTCCATGCAGAAGGAGCCACCCCATTTTGGTAGCTGTCGGGAAGGTGAGGGGGGAGATCATTGGTTTTAGTACGACCCTCTCCCAGCACTTTCCAGCGACTCGATCCCCCCTTGAAGCGATCCCTTCGCTTCTCTCCCCCCCCCTCTTTCTTCCAGCTTTCGGCCAGGCCCGGGCCGGCCTTGCTTCCCCCTCCTCCCGCACACCCAAAATATCTATGGCTGGCAAAATCAACACACGGCCGAAGTTATTTGTTTTTCCCAGCCCAGGCTAGAGGAAGCGGCTGCCACGTGGAAAGGAGAGCCCTGCCTGGCAGGCGATCGCCTTGGAGAGCGGAGCGCAGTCCACAAAGGAGGCTTTCAGGGCGAGCCGCGCCCGGGCCACTCGCCGCCCCGCGCCCCTTTCCCGCCCGTCGAGCCACTCACACTGGACGCCGGATCTCCGGCGAGCGGCAATGGAGTCGCGCCTGCTCTTCCTCGGCGAGGTGTTGCCGGCGCTGCGCTCGGGAGGGGTGGAGAGCTGGAGGGGGGGGGATCTCTTCCTGGCCCTGCCCTCCACCTCGGCGAAGATTACGCGCCGCGCTGGCGGGTCTTGCCAGCGGCGGCCGCGGAGTGGCTTGTCCCGCCCGCCCCGGAGAAACAAGCGTGTTGCGCGCCGGGAGGGTCGGAGAGGGCGCGCAGCGGGCGGCCCGCGCAGGAAGTGTTGGCTTTCGGGGGAGGGAGACGGAGGCGCGTGTTACTTTATAAGGCCATCGGAGTGTGTGTGTGTGTGTGTGTTTCTGTGTTTCTGTGTCAATCAGTCAAGAGGGGGGAAAGAACATAGGACTCGGGAAAAATGGAGCAAAAGAGCCCGAGGCCAGGAAAAGAAGGAGCGCAACTCTTTCCACGTGGGGCATCGTCGCCCCAGCCTGCGCGCACACACAGAGCCTCTTGTTCTAAGCGCTTCTCGCCCGCCTCTCTCGCTTTGGAGCAAGAAGCAGCTGGGATATTGTTGGCGCTAGAGGACTGGTTTTGTAGCCAGGGACAGAAGCGCAGGATTCGAATTCACCGCTACCCCAGGCTACGGAGTCGGGACTCCATGTATGTGTGTGTGCGTGTGTCCGTTTCTCTCCCCTATGGGGGAAATAAAATTGACCTACCTCGCTTTTGCTCCTGCCGCTTTTTCTTATGCGCAGCAGGGGAGTAGAATTTATACTAACGCCTATTACTTTTCATAATGCAGGTGCAGATATGCATCCCTTGGTGCTGTGTGCGAATATGAAATAAGTATTTCCAAAATAAAAATCAAAGAGGTAAATACTGAAAAGCTTTTCAGAACAAGCTTGCTTAGAAATTCAACCCTTGTCTATCTGTATACCAATGCAGCTGGATAGGGTGCAGGGAATGTTGCAAGACAGCATGTTTCTAAGTTAACCGTTCCCCTGTGTAACTGAGTCATTGGTTTATTTTATTTTTAAAAAAAATCCAACTCAGAACACCCTTGTGCTTCCCCTTTCTCTTCTCTGCACACATTCAACCCTATTGGACTGAAGTGCAGGAGCTGAGCGAGCTTTGGTTTGAAATAAACAGTATATTTTGTGTATGGAAAAACTTTCTTTTGTCTGTCCTGAACCTTCCAGCATTCCTCTTCATTGGATGCCCGTGAGTTCTAGTGTTAATGCAGGAAAGGATAAAACCATTTCCCTATCTGCTTGCTCTGCACCATGCATAGATTTATGCACTTCCATCATGTAACCTTTTCTCTAAACTACAAAGCCCCAAATGTCCGCTTCTCGTTGCGGAGTCGTTCCTTCCCCTTGATTGTTTTGGTTCCCTTTTTCTGAAACTTCCCGCTCTACAGTATCCTTTCTGAGGAGAGGCAACCAGAACTGTACTCAGTATTCCAAATGTGGGCGCACCATCAGATTTGTATTGTCCAGCTGGCCATGGCAGAAAACAGGATGCTGAACCAGGCAGGTCTTTTGTTTTGCTCCAGGAGGGCTCTTCTTAAGTTGCTAGCTGGAGGACTTATTTTTTTTGTTTTCAGCCCTGTGTTCTAGTTTATCCATGTCATTGCCTAGTTCAGACACAGCCAATGAGGTGCCTTCCTGGGATTCTCATCGATCCCAGTTAGCATTGCCAATGGTCAGGAACAGTGGAAATTGTTTTCCAGCCTTGTATTGAGGACATCACATTGGCAACCCCTGGACTGTTGAAGCTGGAGTTGTGGATTTGTATTCCTAGCAAACTAGATGAGAATCCTCCACACTCCTCTGTACACGTTATTAAAACAGCAAATAGAGCAGGAAGACCCACACCTGTTCCTTTGGAAAACCCCTTGCTCCTTCATTCGCTGCAATTCATTCCTGGCTCCATTTTGAGGGCACTTTTTCTGCAACCCGACACATCCCCCCCCCCCACCTTACAGGAGGCAGCTTTCCAATCCATTCTTCTTTCCATTTTATTTATGACAATGTGATGGGGAACCATGCCAGAAGAGAAATAGCTCAAAGCTCCTCCTGTAATTAAGAAACTCAGCCTATTCCAGGCCATTTCAACATCCTGAACACATATAAGATCCTTTGTCCAACCCCCTCCAAGGGTTCCTGGGTATGCAGTGAAGATGTTAAATGCCTTCGGCCCATAGGAGAAAACTGCTGCCGGATGCAGCACCGGTAGGTAATGAGGACAGAATGCATAAAATAGCTGCTCAAAATAACCTTGAAGCAAGCAATGATGAGTTAGTCCTGTCCAATTTAATTGGAAGGGCAAACGGAGCTGGAAATGCAATGAAGGATTCTGGAAAGGGCAGGTCTGGAGAAATCAAGGTAGCTGGTTAATGAGGGAGGTGAGCTGGGCAACGGAACTACATGCCCCCATATGCAGACAAGGGTTTTAAAGGTTATAACCAGCAGTGAGTCGCTTATGTACCATATGAATGCCAAGGAAGGCAAAGGAGCCCGAGGGAAGTGGCTCCAGGCCTAATTGGATGTGTATCATGCAAGTCAGCCTGGAGCTTATGGGGCAGCGTTCATGTCAGAGGAACAAATGAAGCTTTGCTTTCCTGCAGCATCGTACATGTGGAAAGTATAGCTGACACAAAAAGCTCTACCCTGTGAGCAACTGAAACCCCGACAGTGGAAAGATAGACCTGCATAAATGGGCCCAGTCAGACACAAGTCTGGCCTTGGGCAGGGTGACATGCCAGAAGGCGATGGGGACTGTCCCATGGCAGAGTTACATGCTGGTTCCAGCAATGGGATCAGCTGGGCTGCCGTCAGCCTAATAGACGTGTACATTTGGGCTGCAAGGCATATCCTTGGAGTGGAGAAATGCCAGGAAAACAACTTGTTCGAGGAAACCATATAGGAAGTAAAGCCAGTTGGGCCAATTAAAAGCAAATTGCAAGCATTGGTGGCTGCCGGTGGAGGCTTCCAAACGAACTCTGAAAAGTCCCTTCCTTTTTGGTACACTTCTGCCAAAACATACATGACAGCAGATTCCAAGAATAGTCCACAGGACAATGTTCTTTAGAAAACTTGGGAGGGTTCCTCCAATGAGAAGATATGTAACCACAGATAAGCTTCTGAAACTTGCCAAGAGAGTTCAGTTTGTGCTACACCACATTCCCAGTTCACACAGCGGGTGGGTGGGTGGGTGCGAGAGAGGATAGTGAGGCCCAGAGTCTAGGACAAAGGAAAGGGAACCTTTCCCAGCTCAAGGGCCACCTTCTCTTCTGCACAAGCTTCTGAGGGCCGCACGTCAATGGTGGGCAGAGTCATGACTATGAATGTTATCCTTTTAAAAGTAAGCTTGTTTCTACTTTCTATCCCCCCTCCAGCCAAGCAAGAGGCATTATCAGAGTTCAAAGGCACATTCTGGCTGGGATGCAAAGCAAGGCCAATGGGGGGAGTAGCCTGGAGGGCCTCATGGTTTGATGTTCTCCATCCCAGGCAAGCACCTGTATGAACTGAACGTGGGCAAGGGGGGGGGGGAGTAGATTACTATGTATTTTACTGTTTTATTTGTAAGATGCTGAGAATTATTCTTTTTTAAATTGAAGTGTGACTTACATTCTTTAAACAAAAGTGTGAAAGTAATAATAGATCAAGATTTCCCAGACAACCTCTGGATCGTTTGCAATAAATAAGCAATTGGACTTCCACTGGATGCAAAAGCCTGGTTCTCTGGCCCCAAATTCAGCTGGTTAATGAAGTGTGTATAAGGGGGAGTGCAGAAGTGGGGTTTTGGAGAAAAGAACAGCAAGCTCAAATCTGGTGCACAAATCCCACTGGGCTCAGCTCAGTGTGTTAAACGCCTCCCTGTTCCTTACTTCTAAGCGTATTATCTGCATCCCACTTTAGAGCAGCGTCTTCTGAAATACTACATGGCAGGAAGCTCCACTGAGTTCATAGGGGCTTGTTCCCAGGTAAATGCTGAGCCGTGGTCTAGGGCAGCTCTCGTGACCAAGTCAGGGATGAGTTGGGAGTTCAATATCTAGAAGGCCACAGGTTCCCAGTGTGGAGCCAGTGTAGTGTAGTGGTTGGAGTGGTTAAGAGTGGTAGATTCGTAATCTGGTGAACTGGGTTCGTGTCTCTGCTCCTCCACATGCAGCTGCTGGGTGACCTTGGGCTAGTCACACTTCCTTGAAGTCTCTCAGCCCCACTCACCTCACAGAGTGTTTGTTGTGGGGGAGGAAGGGAAAGGAGAATGTTAGCCGCTTTGAGACTCCTTAAAGGGAGTGAAAGGCGGGATATCAAATCCAAACTCCTCTTCTTCTTCTTCTTCTTCTTCCCAGGCCCTGGTAAGCAGGACTGCAGCTTTTAACCACTTTTTAGCTTCTGTATTAGTTTTCTAATAAGAACCAAAGTACACCCCCCCAAGTCTGCC
Source organism: Podarcis tiliguerta (assembly GCF_965153285.1). NCBI lineage: Eukaryota > Metazoa > Chordata > Lepidosauria > Squamata > Lacertidae > Podarcis > Podarcis tiliguerta. The sequence continues at coordinate 55,094,775 of NC_139534.1, forward strand.
CTAGACCATGGCTCAGAATATTTGTTATTGATTGCATGTGCATCCTACCTTCCTCCAAAGATCTCATGGTGGAGTATGTGATTCTCCCCCTCCTCATTTAACTCTCCCAGAGACCATGACCGACCCAAGTGCGGGAGGAGCTTCCTGGCCAAGTGGAGATTTGAACCCTGGTATCCCAGGTCCTAGTCCAACACGGTCTAGTCTAACCACTACACCACATTGGCTCTTCAGGGAAAACAAGCAGGAGCTCCTCATGTAGGAAGCAGCACCTGGAAGCATAACGTTTGAAGTTCACTGCTGCAGAAAATCATGAGGAAGAATAAGCAACAGATTAAGATCCAATACACCTGAGTCCCACTGAGGCGGTGAACTTTTCTAGCAGGATGTGAGAGGTCTTGATTTTTTACTAGCTCCCTTAATTGCTCCCGCCCCTGCCCCTCTCGCTCCCCCTTGCCCTTTCCAGCCACCACGGGGTGGACTCGAGAGCTCTGCAAAGCAGCCGCAGCACAAGGGCCTGGCCCTGTGCAGGCATCAAACCGCAAGGAAGGCTTGCCAAATAACTTCCAGCATGTGGTTTTAAATAACTTCTAATTGCTTTAAGCAGCTCTAATTGAATAAGTCACCCTTTGGCTAAACACAGCTGGTATTTAATTAGAAAATGCAGAATGAGGCTGTAAGAAATCAAAGGGGCCCAATTATGAGGTATACTCATAAAAAAATAACAGTAAGAGTGCCTGAAAGTTGTTACACTCACACATTGTCGGTAAAAAAAATAAAAAGAAAGAAAAGGCACGTGTTTTGCAATGCCCCCTGCTGGCCACAACGAAAAGCACAGCAAATGTTTAAATCCAGAAACAAAACACTTCTTCACGGACCATTTGGTTACAATCATGCTAGAAGAGGGAGGGGCGAGAGTTTAATGAAAAACAGCAGCGTGCCTCCTCCTTTGCAGAGGATCAAAGGGAAGGGAGGTCGGATCTCCAGTTCAAATCGTACAGAGAAAGGGCTTGAGGGCTCCCAACGAAAAGCACCAGAATGGAGGTGGCATAACAAGCACATCGGGAGAATTAAGTTTTAGCAAATATGGTGAGGGCTGCTGGAAGTTTACCCATTTATTATTCTTTTCTCACACATCCAGTTTTCCAGTGTGTCAGAATTTCCGCATGGCCTTCTCCTCCGAGTGCACCTATTAAGATTGACATACATTCTGCTCTTGGCAGAGACACAGATGCCGCCCACGCTTATCCCTTCACCAGCATCACCCTTGAACTTCTGCGAAACCCTGTGCCTTACTGCTGCAGGCACAGAAAAGGAAATAAATATGAACAAAATCACAATCTTACAGGCTTTAGTTCCCTCTAGTGGTTGCCTTCTGCAATTGCAGGCAGCTTCCTTTTTCTTTTTTTGGTGCCCTGCCAACAGCAGTGTGACCACTAATGCTCATTTCATTTCAAATTTTTCATAGTTCAAATTAACTGTGCTAACATGCATAGCTTGCCAGGTAATGTGCGTATCACACTCTACTCAAAACATCTTTTGAAGAAGACTCAGGACACTGAGCTATCTCATACAGGGCTCGGAATTATTTCTGCAGTTAACTCAGCAGGTGACTTCAGATTTTTAATTTTGGACTTCCCCTGTAGCTTTCCTGACTTGCTTGAATAATCAGAAGTGATTTTCTGTGCTAACAATATTATGTGGCACCCTTGCTCTCCCACTGTTATGGGCAGATAATCTTGCAAATAGCAAGGCATAGACTATATGTGTTTCCCAGCTGGGGGCCATATGGTGAAAAGTGTGTAAATGGGGGGGGGGGCATAGCATGAGGCTAGGGGGGCACAGGTAAAGGTAAAGGGACCCCTGACCATTAGGTCCAGTCATGGACGACTCTGGGGTTGCGGCGCTCATCTCGCTTTACTGGCTGAGGGAGCCGGCGTACAGCTTCCGGGTCATGTGGCCAGCATGACTAAGCTGCTTCTGGAGAACTAGAGCAGCGCACGGAAATGCCGTTTACCTTCCCACGGTACCTATTTATCTACTTGCACTTTGATGTGCTTTCAAATTACTAGGTGGGCAGGAGCTGGTACCGAACAATGGGAGCTCACCCCGTCGCGGGGATTCGAACCGCCGACCTTCTGATCAGCAAGCCCTAGGCTCTGTGGTTTAGACCACAGTGCCACCCCTGTCCCAGGGGGGCATAGAGGGAAGGAGATGATTTTTTAAAAAAAAAAAAATCCTGATTGGCTGGCTATCCGCTTGGCCAATCACAAGCAGGTAAGGCCTAGGACTCCTTTCTGTCACATGTGCATTTTCTTTGAGCAGTCCTGGGAAATCACTGAGGCTCCTGCTTTGACCAGTAGAGACCGCTATCCAGAACCCCCAGATCAGTTAAGTGCAGTGGTGGGGTGGCAATGGGTAGGGCTGGGCGAGCCAGAGCTCCTAGTTGCTGCCACCAGTGCTGGGCTTGGTGGCAGCCTGGGCCTGACTCTGCAAGGCGCAGAGTCCAATCCATCCCAGCGCCTAGTGGATCAGGGCCTTTGGATGTTGCCAAGGGTTGTGGGGTCCATTGGCACTGTAAGCCCGGCTCTGCAAGACGCGGAGTGAAATCCACCACAGGGCCTAGCTGATCAGGGTCGTCTGGTGCTGCTGACTGGCGTCTAGTAAATAACTAAGTGTCTAGTCAGAAGAAAGCTGCACTGAGTTCAGTGGGCCTTACTCCCAGGTAAGTGGCGGTAGTGTTTTACCTAGGCAGCCAGGGCTTCTCCGGATGACAAGATCTTTTTGCACCAGGTCAGTGAGGACCACTTGCATTTTAAAACTCTCCCATATATACAGAACTCCATGTGCACCTTTTGGACTGTATCTGTAGCTTTCCCCCTCTGTGTCAAATAACTTGGGTCAAATAAGTGTTGTTAACTTTTAATAATACATGGAAGGTGGATCTTCCTCAGGAGGTGGTGGACTCTCCTTCCTTGGAGGTTTCTAAGCAGAGGTCGGCTGGCCATCTGCCATGGATGCTTTAGCTGAGTTTCCTGCATTGCAGGGGGTTGCAATAAAAAGATAACCATTGGTGTCCCTTCCAGCGCTATGATTCTGTTTTTCTGCTTCAACATCATTTCATTATGTATCATTTTATGTAATTGTATTTTGTTTAAATTATAAAAATTATAAATAAAACATGTTCTATTTACAAACAAAACATTGAAATAGGCCCTTTCTACCAGTATGACCGGGGAGGGGGGCATGAGCATAGCCAGGATTTTTGTTGGGGGCAGGCTTTTGTTAGGGGGCAGAACCTCAGATTTATATTGATTTTTACTTATTTGGGGGGCTGCTGCCCCGCCCCCCGGCCATGGGGAGGCCACAGGAAGGAAACCAGGTCAGAAGGGGGCCATGGTCGGGAAACACTGGACTACATTTCAACTCTTTTAGTCTAAATAGCACGTCTTGTAATTGAAGCATTACCTAAATAAGAAAGATTATAAACTCTGCTTCTACCACTGTTCTGCTATTGCAAGAGAGCAGCAAGAAGTCACCAAAACCACCTGTGAAACCGGCTTTTAGGAAAGTGAATCCACCCAGAAGAACAGAATGTGCCAAAGGGCATTCAGTCTCTCTGCAGCCTTCAAATTTATGCGCTGGCACAAGAAAGCTCTCTAGGACCCCACAGGTGAAGAGGATCTCCCTTGGCAAGAGAATCGCAGATTGCCCCCATCTTCCATCAGGCCTAGCAAGGAAGGACGAAAACTCCAGCATACCTGGTCGTTAGCAGGTAATATAATGTTCAACATTTTATTGGCAAAAGGAGGGATCAACACAGAGTCCAGGCACAAAGTAGGGGAAAGGGGGTGGTAAGCACATGTTGTCCATTATCAAAAGTGTGCGCGTGTATTTGTTGGTGTTACGCCGGCCCAGCCCCCTGCTGCATCCTCTTCATCAGCTCCTCATCCTGCATTGAGAGCTCCGTCAGCTTCTTGCCCATGCGCTCATGGATGTCCAAATACTTGGAGACGCAGCGATCCAGGCACACAGACTCTCCCTTGGACAGCTCAGCCTCCTTGTAGTGCGGAGGGACACATTTGCGATGGCAGGCATTGGTCATTCTGGGGCACAGCAAGGAAAGAACAGAGTGTGAGCGGAAGGAAGTGGCCATCTTTTGCCTGTTCTGAGCCGGCTTTATTTATATTCAGCTAAAACAAGCACATCACAGTTCTTGCCTAAAAGCTCTATATCAAAGCCTAAAAAGCCATGATGTTTCTCCCCTACCACCACCCAAATTCTAATGATCACCAACACAGTCATCCTAAAGAAATCTGTGTTTTCGTCAGTGCTAAAGTTCTGCAACCTGCCACTTTTGGGGCTACCAATGGCCTTGCCTCTGCTGCTCTGAACTCATGCAAAGCCTGGTGTCCCTTAGGAACTGTACGTAACTCCACAGAACAGAGTGACCTGGTTTATTTCAGTTCCAGACTTCCTAATCTGCCTGACACGCTTGCAAAAATGAGCAGCACCACTTCACTCACCTGCTGCCAATTTTGCCCCAGGATATAGGGATAAAGGACAGTACCTTATTAGTAAAAAAAAACAACCACACACAAAGCATTCAAATGCAAAACTCTATTATTATTTTATGTATTATCTACTAAATTCATATACTGCCCTTCATCACAAGGTTTCAGGGTGGTTCACAGAATAACCACTACCAAATGTCAATCAGCATCATGAACTTTGGGATTAAAGAAACTTGTTAAAACACCTCTATTTCTCTACTGCAGCAGGTTGTCTGCATAATCTTACCTGTAAACAATTCCACTCAGGCAACTTTCCCATATAAATCCTTGATCACCACTCTAACTTCCTCCTCCTCCTCCTCTGTCTCTCTTACAACCCTCATCATCCTTCAACTGTCTCTCCCAAATGACATCCTTCACATACTGCAGGGAACTTCTGTCAATTAGACTATTTCTTCAGCAGGTCAGGTGTAAGATTCTAAAGCTATAATTCTAACCCTGTTTACCTGAGAGTAAGACCCATTAAATTCAATAGGGTTTAGTTTCTGAATAGACATGGTTAGGAATGTGCTGAAAGTTATTTCCCAAACTTAATATATCTGTTTACAATTCTAACCAATTGTACAAACACACACGATATTGTCATATCCCATTTAAAAACTAACCGACTGAGCCCTAGGCAATCATTTTGTCAGGGACACACAGTCCACTTCACAGTGAAATGATTAAGACGTACATTAAGGCAGACAAGGAGTGTTTTTGAGTAGCCAACCAGCTTCAGGAACATCTAAGCTGCTACATCCAAATAAACATGCATGCAATCAGTTTGCATGGCTACAGTCCCTCCACACTTACTTGTGTGTAAGCCCCCAGCGAACATTCAAATAAATGTGCATAGGATCAGACTGCATGCCTTCCAGGCTAGAAAAATCTCAATAAATGTTTTTCCTCCAGCTGAAGACTGTGGTAGTCAGTGTCTGCTTGACTCCTTTGCCTTATTTGGTGTCTGAAAAAGATTCCCTGCAACAAAGTGTCTCTGCTCCAGTGTCAAGGCAACAAGCGAATTAAACAGCTGAGCAACTAGAGGGTAAGTACGATCCTTTTATATAAATCATTGGTTTAAACAACACAGTAAGACCACTGTGTGCTAAGAGCTTAATCCTGTAAAACTTAGAACTCAGGAGCTATAAATTCTAGCGGTAGTAAGTCTGTAGAAACCTAGCTTTCATCTCTACTCAAGCAGGGCCACAGTATAGCAGAAACTGAGATAAAATTTCAATTTTAGAGAGGTGGCATTAAACAACATAAAATCAACCTCAGATTTATGATTCCCCATGCAACAGAGTAACCCTTAACCATTTTGGTCCAGAATACCTTAAGGACCATCTAATGGCTTAGATTCCTGTCCAATCAGTGAGGAAGTCACTTTGGGGAAGTCACTGTTAATGGTTCCCTAAGGCTCAGATGCAAGGCTTGTAACCACCAGTATTGCCATTAGTATTGTGGGCCCAGTCTTATAGAACTTCTTCCACTTGAGGTCAGACAGGCCCCTTCCTGACTGAACCTCTGAGGACTAAAAAAAATAATAATCCAGCAGGCATTTTAATCGTAGTTTGACTGTATAGTTCTAATTTATACTTATTTTTGGATTGTCTCTTTTTAAACTGCTTAGAGAGTATTGTAGGTAAGCAGTATACAAATTGTTTAAACAAATAATGCATAAATAAATAACAAAAATAAACTAGTGACAGAGTAAGCCTAGATTTTAAAAAGCAGGCTTAGCTTTTAGATCAAGCTTAGTATAGTATAGACTTCAGTTAAAAAGGATGGTAGAAAAGGACAGTATAGAACAGGAGTCAGCAACCTTTTTCAGCCGTGGGCCAGTCCACCATCCCTCAGACCATGTGGTGGGCCGGACTATTTTTTTTTTTGGGGGGGGGGGGAATGAACGAATTCCTCTGCCCCACAAATAACCCAGAGATGCATTTTAAATAAAAGGACACATTCTATTCATGTAAAAACACGCTGATTCCTGGACCGCCCGCGGGCCGGATTGAGAAGGTGATTGGGCCGCATCCGGCCCCCGGACCTTAGGTTGCCTACCCCTGGTATAGAAGCTAATGCACAAGGGCAAGATTCAGCTGAAAGTTTCAGTTCAGTTTAAATAAAACTAGTTCAGGTTTTCAAAGCTAAAGTGTAACTTACAAGTTAAAAACTACGGAGTAATTTGCACTTTAAAAGGCCACAGTACAAGTGCAGTGTAGGACTGCTTTAAGGTTATTAAGTGCAGCATACAAGCTAAAGTCAAAGAATTGGCTTCAGCACCATATATACCAGTTAAAAGCTATTTTCAGTTTTAAAAGCAAACTTTCACAGCAAGTTAATCCCCAATTAATCACTCCCCACCCCGATAAAAAAAATTCTCCATACCCAGGGTGTTAAAATGACCTAAATTCACACACCCCTTCCAAATTCCTACTCACCGGAATTTGAACAAGCCCAGCAGTTGTGTTACAACTTGGTGTTTTTCAAATGAGAACTTCCTGATCTAACTAGCTGCATTAGCAAGTGGGGAAAGCTAGCCAGGGACATAAATCTGGAAAAACCTAGCCAGGGAGCCTGGTCCACAAGCAAGAGGAGAGCCCCTGTGGATGCCTCTTTACTTATCAAACCTTTATTAGGCATTATACAAATAAAACCATAAAAGAGAAAATAAGATATAAAAGCCTTGAAATATATATAAAAAGGCAGCAGTTGGCTACATACATATATATATATATGCATATAGAGTCAGTGGTTTTCCTTGTTAACCTGCTCCTTGGAGAACTGCTACCAAAAACTCGGCTACCCCCGCCGTTACCCTTTGGTCAACGTCGGATAGGCAGAATCCCACACATTCACCTTGCTGGGGTTCCAGACCACCCAAAGGAGGGGACAGCACGCGTTGACGGAGCGTACGGTACAATGGGCAATGAAAGAGAATATGCTCTACGGTGTCCGGGACATTCATAGAACATCTGCAGAATCTCTTGTTTCTGGGAATGTTTTGATATCTTCCCCTGACAAATGCTGAGGGAAAAACATTCAAACGGGCCAGCATAAAAGCCCTACGTTGGGCTGGGATTATTAATTTAGTGACGTAATTGGCTCTGCCAGCTAAGATATTTAAACCATAGAATATGGGAGAGCAAATTTTGTTTACAGCTGCCATAATATTTTGCCTCTCGACATCCTTTAGTCTAGTTAGGATATTATGGAAAATGTATTGCTCGTTAGAATTGTACAGGGGCTCCAGCTCGATGCCTAAAGATTCAATCTTTTTTTCGAGGTACTGATACCATCTTGATTTGTAGGAGTCTTTGAGCAAATCTGCGAGCAGACTTGATGGAGGGCAGCGAAAATGGCAGCGTAACCAGTACTTTATTGAGGTGGACCAGGCCCAGTATTCCATTGTGTGTATGCCTATTTCTGCACACATTGTTTCATATTTAATCGCAGCTGGGAGTCCAAGAATACGTCTCAAAAAGCTGGAGTGAATCTTTTTTAAATCACTGTTATATGCTTGGACCCATAGCGGGATTCCATAGAATATCTGGGATTGCACTTTTGCTTGGAATATCTGATTGGCCGCAGGAATAAATTGATTGCCTTTCTGATAATAAAAACGGGCAACTGCTGATGAGGTGCACTTTGCCTGTTTTATGGCATTTGTGCGATGATTTGCCCACCCTAAATTGCTCTGGAATAAGATTCCCAGATACCTATAGATTTTCACTTGTTGGATTTCTTGCCCTCTTATTTTCCATTTCTCTAATTTCCAACCATTCGAGAAGACCAAAATTTTTGTCTTCTCGTAATTTATAGAGAGTTTGTTACATTCGCAGTAAAGGATCAGAGAAGATATAAGACGTTTCAGACCCAAGCTCGTTAATGATAGTAGAACAGCATCGTCTGCGTATAGTAACAGAGGAACTGGTTTCTGATTAAGTTTAGGGGCATGTGATTCTGTTTTTTGAAGGTGATCTGGCAAGTCTGATAAGAATAAATTAAATAGAAAGGGGGCAAGAATACACCCTTGTTTTACCCCTTTCGAGTTTGGGATGTCTGATGAAAGGTGACCTTTGGTGTTAAGTTTGACTTGACAGATATTGGAAGAGTATAAATTTTGTATTAGAATCAATAAGCGCTGGTCAATTTTTAATTCTGCGAGTTTCCTCCACAGCTTTGGGCGGTCAATTGAGTCGAATGCACCACGAAAATCTACAAAAGCAGCATATATCTTAGATTGCCTTTGAGATCTGTATTTTTCAACCAAATGCATAAGTATAAGGCAGTGGTCTAATGTAGAGCAACCTTTGGAGAAACCTATTTGTTCTTTCCCTGGTAAATTTAGATTTTTCATCCAGGTGAGGAGTTTAGATAAAAGGTGCTTAGCGTAGATTTTCCCTATCACTGATAATAGGCTTATCGGTCTATAATTCCCTGGTTCTTTTGGGTCGCCATTTTTAAAGATTGGGATAATTATTGATCTTAACCATATCTCAGGTATGATCCCATATTTATCTATGAGAGTAAACAAGTGAGCTAAGGGTTCTGCCCACCAATCTATATAGGTCTTAAATAATTCTATTGGTAGACCGTCTGGCCCAGGAGATTTCCCCGATTTGAAATTTTTAACTATCTCTCTAATTTCCTCTTCTTCTACCCTTGGCCACTCCTGGAGTTTATTGATTTTATTTTTAGTGGTTTCATTTCCTTTAGGTTCACTGTGTAGATTGTTAAATACAGATGTAAAATATTGGGACCATTTGGATTCTGCAATTGGTGGTAGAGTTAGTTGATTTTCGGCTTTCAATCCTCCGTACACTAGGTTCCAGAGCGCTTTGTTGTTTTTACTCTGAATTGAGTCGAGTAATTGTAGCCATTTTTGGGTTGCATATTTCTGTTTCTTTTCGGCCAGAATGTAATGATATTTTCTTTTTTCATCAAGATAAGAGGGCTCTAGTTTAGTGCAATTATTTTTAAATGTTTGGCGCAGTTTTCTTTTTAGCTGGAAACATTCATCATCAAACCAAGGGCTAGCGCTATATTTAAGTACCCAAGCTTTAGGTGGAGTACCGAGTTCTACGAACATTTGGAAGATTTCATTATAAATTTTCGGAATATCGCTGTAGGAATTAGCGGTCTTTAAGTTGGATAATACTTGCTTTCTCAGGTTGGCTGTAAGTTTTTGCCCCACTGCTGCGCTCATTTCCTGGGACCATTTTAATTGGGTCATTTGTTTGTATTGAGAGGGTTCTATGATATTGTGCTTGGTTATTTTGGTTTCATCCTTTAAGTTAATAGACAACAATAATGGCTGATGGTCGCTTTCAGTACGCGTTCCAATTTTGAGGTCTATGATCGAATTTATAATATTATAAGGGACAAGAATATAGTCGATGACACTGCATCCTCGGGGGGAGAAGTATGTAAACTCCCCGCTTCTATCGCCTTTTGTTGTACCGTTCACAATCTGCAAATTAAAGTTGTTACATAATTCTAGTAGGCGTAAGCCTTCGTTGTTTACAACCCTATCTCTGGAGAATCGTCCTATTTTCAGGGCATGTGCGATATCATTATCAGTGTTCCAGTTTAGTTTGCTACATAGTTGTTCATTGTTGGTTCCCACTCTGGCATTAAAATCACCTGCTATTATCAATGAGGCATTTGGGTATTTGTCGGTCAAATTTTCTATATAAAAGGTTAGTTGTGACCAATTATCACTGTTGCTGTTGTTTTTGGATGGGGGGATATAGACATTTACAAGTAGCAAAGTATCGTCTTTTTGGGTTAAAAGTAGAGCTTGTGCAAGTGGTAAGCATTTTTCTAGCTGCTTGATTTCAAACCCTAAGTTATCTTTGATCATACAACAGAACCCTGCTTTCGGCCGGCCCTTCATGTTTGTTTTCAATGCGGGTTTCGTATAGGAGGAGAATCCATTGATTTTAATATCTCTAGTTGACCATGTTTCTTGTAGAAGTATTAATTCAAAATCTTTAAAGAAGTTCATTAGGTCTGGGTCTCCATCTTTGTTTCCCCACCCTGCAATATTCCAGGACAGCAAACGTAGGATCCGTTTTTGAGTTGGTGGCTGGTTGATGGCATTTAGTCATTCTAGTTCTGTTATTGAGTCCAGCGAGGGATTTTGTCTTGTGCCAATACAGCCATTTGTCGTTGCTTTCGGTGGGGGACATAATGGTGGATCTTTTAGATTCTTTTTTGGAGTGCGGGAAATTAAAATTTCCTCCCTTTCTTGATTTTCTTCCTTAGCTGTTCCTTGTTCCTGAGAAATTTCTGTGGCTGGTGGACTATTATGGACAGTAGGACTGTTTTCAGTCTCTACTTCCATTTCTTTAGTCTCATTTGATGTTGAGCTCAGTGTGTCAGGTCTGTTAGAGGTCATCTTTTGTTCGGTAATATTAGAGTCCTTTATAGTACTTAAATAAGGGGTACCTATTTCGTTTGGAGCTAGTATTTGATATCTCAGCCAGGAATTTGTAGTCTCATTGCTGGAGTTTTTCCTTGTCATTTCATATTTTAAAGGAGGCTGGATTTGAAGCTCTGCATCTATGCATCTGAAAGTTCCATTAGTAGCTCTCTTTTTGACTATGCATTTTGGAGAGAGGGCTGGTAAATGTGGAGTTTGATTGTGTATTGTTTCTACTGCATTTTGTTGACCTTGTTGGTGAATTTCGGTCAATCTGGCCTGTAGTTTCGTCAGTTTACTGAGTATGTTTATTTGTTCTTTATCTGGTAGGTTGGTAAAATTACTCAGCAGATCTTCTTCTTCTGGGACTGTCCAGTCTGTTGTGTCAAGGACGAGGCTGTTATTTGATGCTACAATCGCATGGTTTGGGAGCTTGGATTTTTCTTGCGTGATTTCCCGGGTAGCTGGCTGCGGTTTCTCCCATCTACTGGGTTCTTCCACGGGAGTAGGGCAGATATCGGCTTCTGGTGGAATGGCCTTGTTCATCTTGTTCTGTCTTTTGGATGCAATCAATGGTCTGAGTGATATATGGATGCCTCATCAAGGAGTGAGTTCAGCAACAGGATGAGGTCAGGGCAAAATCCTTTGGCCTGCCCCTTAGTGACCTAACATGTCCCAAGCTCCCAAGTAAACAAACAATAAATTGTACAGAATGCCACGCGTACAGCTACCTTCCTTTTGGATAAAGGTAATGGATGTGTGCTTAGTAAAATGAGCTCCTGGTCCTCAGTTTGTTCCCTTGAAGGCAAGGTGGATGACCTGAAATAAGGCCAAGAGAGGTTGGTGGACAAGGCCTCTGGGGACAAGCTGTGTCCCAAGGTGACAACTCCTCTGCTGACATACAGAACGACTCTCTATGCAGGGGTGCCCAAACTTTTTTCAAAGAGGGCCAGATTTGATGAAGTGAACATGCATGAGGGCCGACCAAAGTTGCTGAGCTTTTTTTTACAATTTTACCCCATGACATATACTGCCACGGGGGCCGGATTAAATTTTAAATTATTAAATTGACCGGCAGGCCGGATTAGGCTCCCGAAATGGGCTTTGAACATGCCTGCTCTAGGGGAAGGAGTGCACCACTCTGAGCAAGAGGAAAATGAACTCTTATAATGACCCAGTCATTGGGGTATGAGCTGATATCCTCTCATGCAAAGGATACATCTCCAGGTGGAGACAGGGGTATCCTGATCGTGGGTGATTCAATCATTAGAGATATAGATAACTGGGTATGTGACTGTTATGCAGATTGTAGAGTGAACTGGCAGACACTGCTGGGGAGGAGTCAATGGCCATGGTGCATGTTGGCACTAGTGACACAGAGAAAAGTACTTGTGTGATCCTAAAAGAGAAATTTGGGTTGCTAGCTAGGAGGCTTAGAGTCAAGAACTTCAAGGTAGCTTTCTCTGATGTGCACAGGGCCAGCTAGACAGGAACAGCTGTGTGGTCTCAATGCATGCATGAAATGGTGGCATCTGGAGGAGGGCTTTGGATTTGACAGATGCTGGGGAATGTCTTTGGATAAGCTGGGCCTGTATAAAAGGAATCGGTTCCATTTAAGGCAGATTGTTGGTGCTTAAAAACAAAAAGGTGGCAAAGCATATTTTTAACTAATTGATGAAATCCCCACCATGTCTGTCTGTCTGTCTGTCTGTTTGTCTGTCTATTATTATACTATTAATTCAATTTAAATACCACCCTTTATCAAAAGATCCCAGGTAGTATACAACATTAAGAACACATTTTATGGAGCATAATAATAAAAACACAATAAAAGCATTAATTTGTGATATAATTTCCCCTGCGCAGGGCCAGCTAGATCACTTAGCAAGCAGCAACTAGAGCATTTGGGGTTTTTTAATTTAGCTAAGTGGAACATGGTAGAGACTTATCAAATTTTGACTGAACAGAGAAATCTTTTGCCATCTCTAATTATACTGAAATTCAGTGTTACCCAATGGAACTAACATACAGTAGGTTCAGGGTGGACAAACGTAAGTATTTTACCCAATAAGGAATTCTCAGACACAAGATGCAATGATGGACACCAGGTTATGACACCTAGATCTGTCAACGACTATGGTTAAATAAAACTTCTATGTTCAAATACAGTACCCCTGCGAGCACCAGCTGCTGGACAGAAAACAGGGAAGGATGCTTTGCCTGTATGTCCTACCTGTAAGCTTCCCAATTCAACCACATGAACCCTTGATCAGATTTTTTTAAAAGGCAATTCTATGATGTTATCCTATGTTTCTATTTTATGAACCACCCTGTGATCTTTGGATGAAGGGTGGTATACGTTAATAATATGTTCTGTACAATGTCTAGTAAGGTATAGGTCCTAAAATAGTACAATTTTGTTGGAGAATAATCTTGGAAAGTCTGGGGTACTTAGAGAAGCAAAACACAAGTCACAGCATACAGTGCCCGTATTGTTTTCATAGCTCTATTGTTTTCATAGCTCTTTTAAATGAGCACCACTGAGGAGTGCCTTCACGCTTGTGGTTAGTCGGTACCTGTTGTACATATCAGCCATCATCTCCACTTCCAACTCAGCCGCCAGCTGCTGAGCCCTCACAGGATCCATCACACATTCAAGTATTTGTCCTTGACACTGCTGGAGAACACAAAGGATCAGAACCCAAGGACTCTAGTACACAGACACACTCAAACACTATCAACAAGGTTGCCACTTAGTCTGTATTTTAGATCGCTGCTCAGTTTTTCAGTGGTCAGGTCCATCTGCAGTCCTGGCAGTAAAAGGGCAGATAAGTGTGAGCTGGTTTGCACCCCACCTAACAGATCAGTGCTGTGACAAGAGCAGACGCTGACCCTCTGCTGACCCACTAAAGCAGGGACAGGGAGCCCTTCAGATAGTCAGCCCATAGCCAGAAATGATGGAAGCTACTGTGCAGCAACATCTGGAGGGCCAGAGGTTCCCTGCATTAGGGGATGTGTGACCTGGATGCAGAAGACCACTGCTTGGGGTGAGGGAATATGGACCCAAATTGACAGCACAGGAGCTGCTGCTCTGTTTGCTTTTCAAAAGTAAAACTGGCAACGTCCATCCCGCCGGCTCACTGCTTCCCAACCTGACCCTCGCACCGCCCTCATTCCTCACAGCCCGTGTGAACCCCCCTCCTCTCGTACACGCGCACGGAGGGAGCGGGGAGCCCCCAGGCGGCAGCTCCCTTCCTCTCCCCTCGTCCCCCGCCTGGGCTCTTCTGCCCATCAACTCCCGCCAATTGGACAGCATGTCTACCTCACCACGAGCAACGCTCACCTCCAGCCGCAAATATCAACCGGAAGCACGAGGAACAGGCGCTTCCGCAGCGCGCCTTTCAGGGAAACCATAGAGACTTCCTGGCATATATAATGCCTTTCTAGGCGGCCTGTTTTTCCTTTTCCCCAGCGAGGGACCATGGCCCGTGTTGCCATAGAGTTCAGGAGGGGGTGATGGACGTTGGGAAGGAGGCGGGATTTCCTCAGTTGCGCTGTCAAGGGATGAGAAGCGGCTACGTCATCGCCCACCGCGGAGGGGCTTATTGCCTCATGTCTGCATTATTTACCTTGTGTATTATTTAGTGCGTTTCTTGTCTGCCTTTGTCTGCAAACGCAGGCCGAAGGGGAGAGGGGTTGTAAATAAAAATGCATGGAGGATTGCAAAGCAACACGAAGACGCAGCAGTTCACAGGAGGGGTTTTCCCTCCACTTCTTATGTGTTTATTTTTATGAAATCCAGCAGAAGCTGAAAGGTGCAACACACACACACACACACACACAAGCTATTTCATAATTCATTACAGCAACGAATTATAAGATGAATTACGGTAAATATGCTGCCTTTCAAGCATTTGTTTGATAACTGATCAAAAGGAGAGGGGAAACAGTTTGATTTGCATATTTACGGTAAATACTCCATGGGTGGTACTCAGTTTTACTTAGAGTAGACCCACCGAACTTGCTGTTGTTTACCTAGCTGGAAAATAATAATAGACTCTTGGGCAGTTGTGAGTACAAATGGATTTTCAACAGATTACTTTCTAAAACGGAATTGCATGCTTCTTTCTATCTGAAATAGGAATGCAGGAAGTTCTTTTCATATTCCAGGAGCTTTAAAGGCTGTGATTGTATGAATATTTATTTGATTACGGCTCTTTAGATTTAGTAGTCTTACTTCTGAGTACATTTGCACAGGTTTGTGCTGTGTGCTGCCTACTACATTGAACAACAAGACTTCTCAGAAAGCAAACATTTATAATATGTTATATAACATGTAACAGTTAGATGTGCTTTTGTTGGTTTTTTGTTTGGTCAGCTCCTGAAGCAAGCTTTTAATATCTGACCTGGACAATTAAGGAATCAGTCACATAGTTTCACTGATCTTATATGCAAGCTTAAAGAAAAAGCTATATTCATAAGCTGACACCTTTGGAAACATAACCATCCTAAACCTTTCCATTTCTTGTATCAAGTGCAAGTAGATGTTCTTACTCTCCTACAGATTTCTGGAAGCATGCCCAAAATTCATGATTGCCTAACAAAAATCCCTAGGGGCATCTGTGTGACAATCCCCTGAAAAAGGACAGAAGGAGTGTGGCAGGTATTAAGTCACTGAAGGCACGACAAGAAAATGCTCAGATACTTGGTGATACTGGGCCAAAAAGGAGCAAGCCAGTGCAGTCAGAAAAGGTTATTTGTTTATCAGCCTTTTGTGTACAGTATTCTGTCCTGATGGTGTTAGAAGGAAGAAAAAGATCAGCAGCCATATTAAAGTAGAAACAGAACATATGACTTTGAAGAAAAACAGGAAAATCTATATTCCAACTCTAATGTACCACCTATACCTCAAAGTTCTGGTTGAACACTGCCTTCTCAGGCCTAGGGCAAACCTAATGACTTGTCTGCATGAAAAACGAATCCAGGGCTTTGAAATCTGAAAATATGAGTTATAATGTCTGGGGAAATGCTATTAATTTTGAGACTTTAAAACTTTACCCTGGACTCCTGGCTCTGATGTAGCTTATGCCCTGCTGCTTAACTGAGCTGGAGCTCCCTGCAGATTCATCCTTTTATGAAGAGCCCTTGCTGTGCTTTTCTGAACCTGTAACGAGACAGCCTAGAGAGGACAGACTGTCTGCACAATTACTTTCTGAGGTTAGATGCTTCTCCGCATTCCGAGTTTGCTGTCGGTCAGTGCTGGATGAAATTTGATTTGGCTTGTGGCTGATTTATTTCTGCAATGGGAAATGAGGTGGGCACAAACAGAAGCTGTCTCGATGCCCAGTTCTCGATGCACTGCCCTGAAATGGGCAAATGACCCCTGTAAAACAGAAAATGACACAAAAACAGTCTGGGGACAAAAATGGTGTGTTAGTTCCATATTTAACCACCAAGGTTGTTATGTGTGGACTCAGCTAGATTGCTCCTGCGTCTTGCTGTTCATATTCTGGCTGAAACAAAAACTGATGTCATACCAACAAGATGATTTGGGATGGAGCCATTGCTCCATGGTACAGCACTTCCTTTACACACAAAACGTCCCAGGTTCAGTCCCTGGATCCTGTTAAAAGGCTCTGTAGTAGCAGATGGTGTAGCAGCCAATCCTAGTAGACTATACAGAAGTAGGTGGACAAATAGTATGACTTGGTACAAGGCAGTTCACCTTGTTTATATGGGTTGCAGCTAGAGTCTAGCTTTGTTGCTTTGTGTGTAACTGAAGCTCACAGGGTGACCTTGGGCCAGTCACCATCTCTTAGCCTAACCTACCTCACAGGGTGAGGATGAAATGGGGAGAAGGAGAACCATGTATACCACCTTGAGCAACTTGGAAGAAAAAAGGTGGTATATAAAAGTACAGTGGTACCTTGGGTTAAGTACTTAATTCATTCCGGAGGTCTGTTCTTAACCTGAAACACCACTTTAGCTAATGGGGCCTCCTGCTGCCGCCGTGCCACCGGAGCATGATTTCTGTTCTCATCCTGAAGCAAAGTTCTTAACCCAAGGTGCTATTTCTGGGTTAGCGGAGTCTGTAACCTGAAGTGTATGTAAGCCGAGGTACCACTGTGATAAGTTAGAAAAAATTAAATAAATAAAACAAATATTTGTTTCCTTTGCACCCACATGTGTACATATATACTGTATGTAATCTGCTAGCAGAGGATATAATTTCATGCATTTGATGAAATGGATCCAGATTCCTGAAACCTTATGCCAGAATATACTTGTTAGTGTTTTAGATGCTACATGACTCATTTCTTTTTTGCCTTTCTCTTTTGGGTTGAAAGTATTTATGTGCAGCGCACTCTGTGACCACACAAGCCTGGCAAAAACTCTGTTGACAAGGTTTGAAGAAAATAAAGCACTGTGGTAATGCAACAAGACAGCCATTTTTGTTCCAGGATAAGCTAATATTCATTTCTAATTCAGTAGCAGTTTCGAGAATCAGATGCATAAGTGATGCAAACCTTAGAGACCATACAATGCAAGACAAACCTGAAATACATTGTAGTCCTTAGATTTCCACCTACCCCTTGACATTCAATACAATACATGGTGCCACAATGCCAAAGAAGGAAACAATGATGTTACCCCAGGGTTCATATTTATCTCATAATAAGTATACCATTGCCAAAGACCTGAACACTATGTATTCAAAAAAAGACCTGTACTGTACTTGGTTGCTCACCTGAGGACATATTTACACCATTGGCTTAACTGACTTAAACAAGACAGCCATTAATAGTGAAAGTGGTGTGGAACTCTGACGACATTCTTTGCATTTGTGGGCTGAATTCACACTTGCTTTCAAATGATTTCTGGCCATTTTCAGATGACACAGTTGTAACATGGAAGCCTGCTCTACTGAGCTGGGAAATCTAGATTGGGCAAATTGCAGTCATTTATTTCCATTCATGGCTTGCAGTGAGATTTGAGCGCAGACAGCTGCCAAGCTTTTAGGTGAATTGTATGAAGTGTGTCACTAGAGCTATTTTCATCAAGGCTGAATTTTGACACCCAAGTGACAAATTGGCTCGGTTTTCTTTCCGGCTCCTTGGAATCTTGTCTGCTTGTGGGCCAAAGCAGTGCAAGCGGTGATGTTTCTTGAGGCATTTTTCAACAATTTGGCAGGAGTCAACTCTTTGCTACATGGTTATATTTAGCCATGCAGCAGTTTGCTTCTTTTTATGTTTGGAAACAAATTTGAACCCACCCTTGTGTAGCCTTGTTATGCAAGCAGTGAATAAAGCAACTTCTGCCATGAGCCAACAATGTCTCCTGCCTTGATGGGACGCTCCTTCTCAATCACTTTGGTTACTCTCCATTTACAGTACTTAGGAAAACAAACAGGCATGGTGGAAAAGGGAGGAGGCCTAACATAGATCACACAGCAAATCAGTCAGACAGAACATGAACAACTTTTCTAACCACTGGGTCATTTTACCACTAGGGTGGTAACTTGGATAAATCAGCAGTGGGAAGCCGCAAGGCGTCAGAAAGACCAGTAAAAAGATTGGGGGGAAGATGGTCAGGACCACATCTGTGTGCCCACCATCTGTCTTATACGATTCTCCTGTGCCTTTATTAGCTATTGGATATACAACACTGGTCACAAGTGAGTCTTCTTCTGCCCTGACAGATTTCCCAGACATATCCTACACTCACAAACACAGTTTGTGCAACCAGGATAAAACAAAAAGCTTCATAATACACTACCAAATCTGCCAGTCCTATTGCAGGTTACAAAGGGCCATGTGATATTTAAATGTGGGACTGTCTGCTCTTTGAAGCCCGGTCCAATTCTTCCTTCTCACTATACACACACCCCTTCCTGCTTCTCTTACAACCCTGGTTTAGGGACCCATTCAGTCTCTATTTGGCCACAAGAGGTCAGAGCTGCTTCAGAAATGAAAAGATGCTGTGGGCAGAGTGTTTACTTGAGTGGATTGAGTGGGTGTTGTGATGAAGAGGTTAATCCCATAGTTTTCACCAGGTTTTTACTGTCACCCTAGGAAGACATTTTAAAACAGGCTTAGAAAGGATAAAGTCCTTGGCAAACAAGGCTTTTGAACCATGGGTTTCTCCCAACCGAGAACTCTTGCAGTTTAGTTCCCATAGCAATGTTTACAGGAAACATGCTCTGTCAGGCTGTGAAAGATGCAAAAAAGGACAGTGACAATATTTGTGTAGCTTGTGTTGCCAGCGAAACATTATTTAGGTCTCTGTCATTGAGGAAGATCTTTCCCAGAGGAAGCTGGACTGACACAGACTGGGATTCTATTCCTAGGGACTGCTCAGGTCAGAATATTAACATGCTTTGGGGTCTTGTCCCTAGGCTATTAGTACATTTTCTATATGGTAAAGTACTAGCCATGTAATCTGTCCCTTTATGGAAATAAGGTTGCAACCCTAAATAAATTTGCTAGTCATTAAATTCTGTTTAATTCAGGGGCATTTCTGACCAGCTTTTTTTTTGGGGGGGGTAGGTTCAGATCACAAGGCTTGCTTGCCCTTACTTCTCAGAAGAGTGGGTGCTTCCAACATCCCACATGCTACACAGCCATTTCAGGAGATGGCTGCTTTGCTCTCATATCACAGCAAAATACTGTTGTCTTGTGCCCAGCCAGTTTAGGACCTATACAAGTCTCACCCCATCTCAAGGATGGAAATGTGCCTTTATGAAGCTGCTATAGCTCAGCTTGCCTCCAAACGTTCTGCTCCTGTAGAATTTCCTCACCTTCCCAGGATAGAGACAGTCCTAGGGCCTTGCTGTGCGAACAATATAATAAAGTGTCAGAGAGTGGGAAAATGAGGCATAAAGAAGCATCCTGTTCCAGCCTTCCAGGTCTAGATATGAAAACAGAACCCAGATTTCTGTTCTTATTTACCGTATTTTTCGCTCTATAAATGCACCAGACCACAAGACGCACCTAGTTTTTGGAGGAGGAAAACAAGAAAAAAAGTATTCTGAATCTCAGAAGCCAGAACAGCAAGAGGGATCGCTACGCAATGAAAGCAGCAATCCCTCTTGCTGTTCTGGCTTCTGTGATAGCTGCGCAACCTTCATTCGCTCCATAAGACGCACACACATTTCCCCTTACTTTTTAGGAGGGGAAAAGTGAGTCTTATGGAGCAAAAAAGTATGGTATTTAGGTTTTGACAGCATGGGTACAAATTTCAATCCTATTTTCAGCCAGTGCATTGCAACTTTTTTTTAAAAGGAATTAGAAAATTAGAAATTTATTTATTTGGTTTTTCAGATTAAAATTTTATAGTCACATATCCAACATACAACATAAAAACAAGATTCCAAGGAATCTCTTGGACTTCCTACTGTTAATCATTTGTTCCTGCATCTTTTATAATAATCCAAATCTTTTATCACTCCATTGTATCCAAAATTCACCATTAAACTATACCATTAATCCTACTAATGATTTTAACTGTTTACAATTGTCTTTAAGATAAGCTATAAATTTCCCCCATTCCTTATTAAAAATGTTGGTCTTCCTGATTCTCTTCTCTTCAAAGTATTGTTTCCTTCTTTTCTGCTGGCTCCATTTCTTTTCATCTGGTCTCTGAATCCCTCTCTTCCGCCTTTCATCTCCAGGACTTCTGCCACTAATGAAATACATCTCGTTCCCAATGTACCTCTACGTGGGCAATGCCTCAAGGCATCGGGTCTCTAGCAGACATTTTGTTAGACAGCACTCTCCCCTATAGGGGAGAAAAATGTTTCCTGTGGTTCTCTTCACCAAGACCGGAGTTGCTCAGAGGCTGCTGGGAGAACTGATTTCTCTTCACCTTGCCCTGGCTCCATCTGCCCCTTCTGAGAAGTGGGAGCTGTGATTGAAAGAGGCACCTGTTGGCCTCCTGATAAAAATAGGAGCATCCAGTTACCCATCACAGTAGGGAGGGTGGGTGTATCAACAGAGTAGTAAACAATGAGAAAAGGCACAGCATGCACAGTGGAGCGGGGAAGAGAGGCTGAGAGGAGGCCAGGAGGAGGAAGCAGGAGAAGGAGAGAGCAAGGGAGAGACTGAGCAGAAGACCAGCCGCTTGGTAGGTGCAACCTCATTTCCAAAGCCCCCTCTTTTCCCCGCAGCCCACTGTAGGGGTTCAGTACTCGAAAAGAACTGTTTGTGTGCATGGGTCTAGATAAGTGTTCATTCTGCCAACATGCCGGCATGGCCAAATGGTGGCTCTGGAGCCATATTCAGGTCCCAAGTACAGCTCCTGGACACTCAAGAGAGAAAGATAGAGGTGGAAGGAAAGTCCGCCCTGTGCATTGTTCATTCTCCTGTTCATTCAGGGCCCAAGGAGCAGAAACAGCCACAAAAAGTGAGGCAACGTAGGGCTACAGATGAGGCTGTGTGGGACTACTTAGCATCTCTGCAATATGGGCCCTTCTTCAGGTGTGGAAGGGGCCTTTTCAGCGGTGACTACCTCACTGGAATAGACTCCCAAAAAGAGGCTTACCTGGTGTCTATGCTGATTCTATTTGGTTGCCAAAGACCTTTCTATGTCCGTAGGCTTTTTAATATAACCTATTTTTACCTCTACTTCTTTATTTACTTAACGTCTACGCCACCTGCTTCTTCCAAGGAGCTCAAGGTGGTGTACATGGTTCTCCCCACACTCCATTTCACCCTCACAACAACCCTGTGAGGCAGGTTAGGTTAAGAGATGGTGACTGGCTGAGTGGCGATTTGAACCCTGGTCTCCCAGTTCACAGTCCCACAATCTGAACATTACGACACTTCTACAGTTTGCTTTTATGATGCTCTTTTAAACCCTGTTGTCTTCAGTGCTTTGTCTTAAACTGGGAGTCAATGAAAGACTGGGTAGGTTTCCCTAAATTATGAATATTAGAGTTGTCTCATATTTTATGGGCAAAGGTTCTGTTTCTTCACCTTCTGAATTTTTGCCTGTCACAGTTGAAAGTGGTTTCTGGTGGAAAGATGCAGTGATGTGCAATACTGTACCTGCTGAATTTCTGGCTGTTGCACAGTGGGTTCAAGCAGGGGTAGCCAATATGGGGCCTGTCAGTCATTGTTGCCCCCCCCCCCTCAACTCCCATCATCCTTGACCATTGGCAGTGTTGGCTGAGGCTGGGGGGAGCTGGATCTCAGGAGAGGGCTTTTGGTGAGTGGCTCTGGTTTAAACATATTGGCCACAGTGCCCTAAACCATTATTTGATTCCAAATGCACATATGCTGGCAAGCCAAGAAAATTCCATTATCATTATTTGTATGTATTGGGAAGTAAGGTACTTGGAGAAAGGCTGCTTCCAGACAGAGGCTTAATTTGCAAACGAGACACTGAGATACTGCAAATGGGATATTGGCAACAGAGCTGGGGTTTCGGGTTGTTGGGTTTTTTTTTAGTTATTTACCAGCTTTTCCCTGGGAGAGGCAACTTCAGATGAAATGGGAGATATAGGCTGGCGTTTTAATGGCAACAAACTGGCTGCTAAGACCTTGTATGCGTGAAGAACAGTGATCCCACAATAAACCCTGTTTGGAAACACCCTCCCACTGTATTGAATGGGGCTTACCCTCAGGAAAGTGCGTATAATTCAGCCTTCATGATCTGCCTCCAACTATCTGGTAGTACAAGGAGCTGAGTTTGAATAAATCTCAATGGGCCAACTAGTTTTCTTATGCCTCCAATAACCCATTTCAAAATCTTGGAAGACGTACAATCACCCACCACCTTTGTGCACCTATATTCTCAGGGGAAAGATGAGCAGAGATGCCAAAGCTCCTTGGGCTCAATCTGGTTATGGACATAAGAAGAGCCCTGGTGGATCAGGCCCATGGCCCAACTAGTCCAGCATCCTGTCCTCACAGTGGCCAACCAGATGCCTGTGGGGAGCCTACAAGCAGGATATAAGCATAACAGCACTGTCCCGTCCCCCCCACCATGGTTTCCAGCCACTGGTACCCAGAATGATGCTGCCTATGATTGCAGAGGCAGACCGTGAATGAGGCAAAACCAAAGAGGCTTCCTTTTATAGCCAATGGCCAAAGGCCACGTCAAACTTTGCTCCCTTGCTTCCTGAGCATCCAGGGCAGTCTGTGAATTGGGGAATGCCTGTTGCTCAGTGGTAGGTCAAATGTATTATGTGTGAAAAGTCCCAGGTTTAACTCCCAGAATCTCCTGGTTAGGCTGCCCAGGCGAAAAAGAGGGAATTCAGCAGGTACAGTTACAGAAATTTCCTCTTTCACACTACTATTCCCCGGGCTTCTTTTTCATCTAGTCACTCGACTCCAGGAAGAGCTGGGAAATACCTCTATCTAAAACCTTGGAAGACCATTGGTTTGACAGGTGTAAGGGATCTTCCTTTATTTCTAATGAGCAGTTTAATTTGATGGAAGGAGTTTTAGGAGGGTCTCCGTGAAGACTGGTTTATTTTCAGCTTTACAGATTGGGAAAACAGCTGAGGCAAAATTCAAGGCAAAATGGATGCAGAGCCCCATAATTCCTGAGCTCATCCCATTATCCATTAGTCAGCTCAAACAACAGCTAACAATTCTATTTCCTTCAATTCTAGGAAAACCTTTGTATGCATTGTGACTGGTCAGCCATACTAGTTGAAGGGTTCCTTTCTTCAGTGAACCCAAAGTTGCTCCCATCACTCAGTCATGCCACCACTGAGCACCCCTGAGCAGAAAAGAATGCTTGTATAGTATTCGCAGTCGGTCTAGTTCAGCAGATTTCCATGTCTGAAGAACACCAAACAATTTCAGACAAAGCAAGGATAGAAAGTGGCCATCACTGTCTATTGTGTGATGCCCATAGTTTTAACAATGAACTGTGGGAAGATGTACCGTATTTTTCGCTCTATAAGACGCACCAGATCATAAGACGCACCTAGTTTTTGGAGGAGGAAAACAAGAAAAAAAATATTCTAAATCTCAGAAGCCAGAACAGCAAGAGGGATCGCTGTGCAGCGAAAGCAGCAATCCCTCTTGGTGTTCTGGCTTCTGGGATAGCTGCGCAGCCTGCATTCGCTCCATAAGACACACACACATTTCTCCTTACTTTTTAGGAAGGAAAAAGTGAGTCTTATAGAGCAAAAAATACGGTACTTTCTTTGTCTATCCTGAATCTCACAACATCCAGGTGCTAGTGTTATGAGAGAGAAAAACGTTTCTCTGTCCACTTTCTTGCACTGTGCATAATTTTGCACACCTCTATCATGTTACTCGCCTTTTCTGTAAGCCCAAAAGCCCCAAATGTTGTCAGCTTTCTTCATGGAGGAGTTGTTCCATCCCCTTAGGTGTTTTGCTGGGATCCTGCACAAGGTCCCAGGTTCAATCCCTGGCATCACCTGGCAGGACTGGCAGATCCCAGTCTGAAATCCCGAAGAGTCGCTTACAGTCAGTGTCAACAACACTAAGCTAGGTTGGCCAATGGTCTGATTCAGTATAAGGCAGCTTCCTAAGCTGCCATAGTGTGAGAATTTAGGGTGCCAATGAATTATGTAGGTGCCTGTGGGAAATCTAAGAATGGAATAGCAACCGGTGGGTGAGGATAAGATTGAGGGACATTTGTAGGGACATGAGATCACAGCAGGGGCTGACCAGGAAGGGCTGGAGGGGTGCAGGCGGTTGCTTCCGCATAACTGCTCAGATGTCTTGATACTGAAGCTGCCAATACAGCTTTATTGGGTAAATTGCACAGTCTTAGCTGGCAGCAGAGTGGCCTTTCCCCTCCAGTCCTTGTTTCCTGTATAAGAGCTTCCTTCTCTGAAGGTGTCAGAATGCTTCCTAGAGTCTCTCTCTGCATAGGGCTCTGACAGGCCTTACTGTGCTAACAGCACTGCAGAAGCATTAAGAACTGGGGTCGGTGTTCAAACCCTTTAAGCGTGGGCTGCACTGACAACGAAGCAGCGTTAATGATAAGAGTGTTTATTTGAGGAGTGATGAAAACAAATTGTCAGTAAGCTGAAGTCTGGGGTGAATGTGATTCAACCCCGCAATCTAAATGCATTCCCAGCCACCTAAGGTAATCCCATCCATACTCACACACACTCTTAATGTCAATATTCCCACCCATACCCCAACTGCCATTTAGTGCTCCCTTCAGCTCCCTGCTCCCTTACCTTAACATCCATCACTTCAGTCGACCCCCCCCCCTCCCCTCCCCTCCCAACACAAACCCCAAACATGGTTCCTTAACGGCACTGTAAGATGGCACAAGAGCTACAGAAGAGGGATAAGAATGTGTGGCCTCCTTAACTGAAAGAGCTCTTTCATTTTCAATGCAATCCTACAAACGAATAGTGCTTAGTGGTATAATGGTGTTGGACTAAGACCTGGGAGACCCGGGTTCAAATCCCCACTCGGCTGTGAAGCTCCCTGGGTGACCTTGGGCCAGTCACTCATTCAATCTCAGCCATGCCTACTTCACAGGGTTGTTGCGAGGATAAAATGGGGAGGGGTATATGGACCACCTTGAGCTTCCTGGAGGAGAGATGGGATATGAATGTAATGAATACATAATCCCAAGTCCCACAGAGTTCAATGGGACTTATTCCTGGGTAAGAACATGTAGGATCATTGCCTTAGGAAGACTGAGCAGCTCTTTGCTCAGATGTTCTGGGCATCCTGACCTCTTGACTGTATCTGAAAATGTCAGAGGGTTATTTTTAGCAGGTGACAGCGCAGCTCACCTGCCCCTTCTCCCTATAATTGCCTCTTGCACGTTACATCCCTGAATCCCTGGCTGCTCCTGGCGTTTGTCAGCAGGTTTTATTTAAAGATGATTTACTAAGTGACAAGGAAGGAGTGGGTAGGGGCTTACCCCTGCCTCCTCGCCTGAAAGGATCTATGAAGTTCTGCTTCAGATAGGTGGCTGCTGTTTTGCAGGGCTGACCAAAGTGTGAGGTGGCTACCTGAGGCAGCTGATTTGGGTTGTTATTATGAATGGACAGCACATTTTTAGTTACTTAATTTATTGTAATATATTTTCTGCCTGGGAGGGGTGATCAGAGGATTTGCTGCCCCACATGCTCAACAACAACAACAACAACAACAACAACAATAATAATTTATTATTTATACCCCACCCATCTGGCTGAGTTTCCCCAGCTACTCAAAATAACTCATCCAGCTTTTAAGACTATTATGTACCTCGACTTGAGAAGAGGGCTCACCATTTGCTGCTCCACCTTGGGCAGCAACACGTATTGGCCCAGTCCTGGTGCAAAGCTTGCCAGGGATTCTCGTGACTAATTTAGCCTTCTGCGTAGCTCTGCCTGCCTCCGTAGAAAGAAGCTGGATTAGGACACATGTTGGGCAGGATCTACGCCAAGCCATACTTTTGAGCCCACCGGATTCCTGAACTATAAGCTAGGCTGCTTCCTTTACTTAGACACAGGTTGATTCTCATCAATGCAGTGCACCCTTCACTGGAATTTGTGAAGCAAGGAGCTTATCCAGACGCTATTCTAAAACACCCAAGTATCCTATATTACCTTCTGGCTGAAAATTATTGTCTACCACATTGTGGTGATGGCGCAGTCACACCATTTCCTTGAGCGACAGAGACATTTAAAGCAGCACCATGCGTGAAACAAGAATCTGTGTTCACTGCCTCGAGTGTAATTACCTTCTCACATAGTTATATCACACACAGCAAGACCCCTGGCCTGGCTGGGCTCCTGCTGTGTAGCTTAATATTTCCATAGCTCTTAAAGACTATTTATAACATACACCCAGCAGAGGGCATCCCTTTTACTCTCCCCCCGCCCCTCGTGTACTGCTGGTGGAATTCTTGGTGAAACTTGAGAAGGAAGTATTTGTATTCCAGAAGGTGTAGTATAGCAGGGATGGGGGAATCCGTAGCTTTCCAGGTATTTGCTGGACTACAACTCCCATCATTCCTAGCTATTTGCTGTGGTGGCTAGTGCTGATGGGAATTGGAGTCCCATGGCAACTGGAGGGCTGCCCCTCTTCTATGGGCCACCTCACACATGTATGCTAAGGTTACCAGATTTTTTTCAATGAGTCCTGGGACACTTTTCAGTTTCAATGGGTTTTGTATGGGGACTGATTTGTAAATTTGGGGACTGTCCCCGGGGACGTCTGGTAACTTTAATGTATGCTGATCACAGGATGACTGCCACAGACCCGGATGACTTGCATGTGTGAATAGGCCACTATAGATAGATTTGTCACAATGCCTCAAAAATCCAGTGCTTTTCAATGGAGTGGCTCATGCAACTGCCGGTTATCAAGCGAAGAGAAGTCAAGTGTTAACTATGTACCTGGGGGATTGCGAAGGGCACATCCTTGCTATGCATTTAAAGCATATTCAACACACATTTAAAGTGCATGACTCCCGCCCACCCCCCAAGAATCCTGGGACCTGTAGAGAACTACCATTCTCAGCACCTTTAACAAACTACAGTTCCCAGGATTCTTTGGGGGAAGTCATGCACTTTAAATGTGCTCCGGATATGCGTGAAATGTATACCGTGTGCCTGCCCTAATAGTTGCAACAGTTGGTATCAAAGAGTGACATGTTTTCGCCCTCTGATTTTCACGTTTTGTCCCTTGCCCTGTGAATTTCCAGAACTGGAGCTGGAAGAGGCCAGCTTCATCCACCACTGAAGCAGCCAGAAGAACTTGACACCATGGAGGCCGAAGGCACTAAGGAGCAGCAGGAGGAGAGCCAGCAGATCAATGGACTGGAGCACCAGAGCGAGTCAGGAAGTGCTCAGGATGAGGTTCATGGAGAGAGTGAGGCTGGGAAAACAGAGGCTGCTGCTGGGAAGGAGACCAAGGATGACAATGAGCCTGCAGGAAAGGCTTCGGGGGCCGAGGAGATGCTGGGATCTGAGACCAAAGAGAAAGCAGAGGAAGCCAGAGAAACCAACCAGGCAGCCTCTGAGGATAGAGTGGCCGTGGGTGTATCTGGAGCAGAGCCCAAGGAAGAAGCTGAGGTTTCTGGAACACCAGAAGAACGGCAGGAAGAGAAAGGAGCAAAAGCTGATGCCTTGAAGAGAAACACCAGCACTTCCAGCACAGAGGTGGGAACAGAGTGTGTTTCACTCCCTGTCTTGTGCATCTCATTCCCCTGGCTGACTTGTCTTGCTCTCTTTTAGCTTATATGTTAGTTTCTTTCCTTTATAGCAGATGTTCCAGATGTTTTGGACTACAACTCCCAACAGCCCCAACCAGCACCCCGATTCTGTGTAGGTCTATTGCACCTCTTTGTCTTTAAGTTCCGTGAGACCTTTTGCATTTCCATTAACACATTATTCCCAATAGTGAGCTAGTAGCTTTATATGCTGCCTTGAACCCCATATTGGAACTCAAGGTGGTGTCCATGGGATTTCTGGCTGGTCCCCCACCCCGGCAGTGGCCAGACACAAAAGCAAAGCAGGCCATGCAACTGCCAGGGGGCTGGACCAGCCATCTGAGCCAGAAAGAAAAACAGAAGACGAACGAGACTGATTTTAGGAGGAATTTATGCACGTTCAATTGGGTCAGCCACTCGTTTCTGTCTCCATGCGTAAGTGGCTCCTTTGCAAAGCTAAGGCACCAGGTTTCAAAATAGTTTCTGGGAAACACTGAGGATGCAGGAAAGAAGATAGATATGCTTTGGGAATGGTAAACAAAGTGACAGGCAAATGTCTCACCCTACAATTCGCTGAGACTATCCACAGGGCTTGGCTTATTTATAAGGTTTTTGTTCTGTCTTATCGCATATGGCCCCAAGGCAGCTTACAATTGGTTAGTGGTGGTGCTGGGTGATACCTGGTTTTCAGCATTGTAATATATCATCGACTAAACATCACAATATACTGATATATCACAATGTCTGAAATAAAGATGGAACTATGCAGAAGTGAATGGGGTAATGTCCTGGCAACTGCTCCTGCTTAGGAGTCTAAAACTTTTACTTACTGTTAACATATTGTTACAACTGTTATTTTATAGTACAGAGCAACAGGGGCAACAGGAATCATGAGAGAAGTGACGATCGGCTTCTTGATTTTCCTCACATCATGATATTTCTTTACATAGCGCGCAGACAATGTGATTCACTGTTTATCGCCATGTCAAATATAATGAAATTATGTCATATATTATGAAACCATTATCACAGTGTGGACTTCAAACCAATTGGGGACGATGTATTGATACATACACCCGGCCCTAGATGTTGGACTCCACTCCAGATTAATGTAGGGTTCACTCCTTATCCCACAAGACAGTGGAGCTTACAATAACCGCACTGAAAATGTCTTTTGGCCTGTCCCTTCCCTCTTACTCATGTAGGGCCGAACTGGCAGCACTTCAGATGAGCCTCTCTCACCAGAACCAGAGGAGGAAGAAGAATTCTGGCCAGAATTCTCTCCAAGTTCTCCTGAAGAGAGCCCACAAAGCCCCACAGAGTTCAAAAACGTGGAGACGGGTAAGGAAAATACGATTCAGCGCACTGAAAATTTAAAGCAGAGGTGGAGAACCTGCAGCCTATGGGCCAGTCTTGACCTGCCTGGCTGTTTTCACCAGGCCAAGCCCACCCATTGGCTGACATAACCAGTGACATCAGGCAATGGGCAGGAGGACAGGGTTTAATTCTGCCTAGGTTGTGCTGCCCTATTCCCAGCAGGATCACACAATCTAGGCAGCAGGATTTAATATTCTCTCATGAGCTGATGAGCAGAGATTAAAACCCTTTGCCTTTTCTTTTCATTGGGCATGGGAGGTGAGCCACGGCTGCCACACCCACTTATTCAAGGTCACAGTTCTCCACTGCTGCCATCCACCTGTTCGGAGCAGTGCTGTTTGAAGCAGCCTCTGTCTCCTTTAAAGGATCAAAAGATACTTACCAAACCACAGAGCGGATTTTGACAGGTGGTCTGCCCTGCCTGCCTGTCAATTATATACTATCACAGTGACATCACAGGACTGACAGATGTGTGGCCCCCACTCAGTTCTCAGATTGGGCCTGCAAGGCTGATCCTGACAAGAATCTGTCCCGTGGAGCCAAAAAAAAAAAAAAAAAGGTTCCCCAATTAACGGGAAGTACAAAATACACTTGAGATTAAAGCTCTAGGTAGCACTCTTGATTTATTGATTGAAAAGGTACATTACATGGAATGTGGCAACAGACACAGAATCCTGAGAAACTCAGTTTTATTTTATTTAAAGCATGTTTCTAGTCCTCATCATTCTGAAGGCATAACTGAAAGCAAGCAGTAGCTTCACTTCCTACATACGGGGATTTCCTGCATGGGATCCCTCACAGTCTGCAGTCACATTTCACAAGTTGGAAATGGGTGCAAAAGCAATGCCGAGAACAGTGATTGAGAAGTGTTGGGTGTCTGTGTGTTGTTTCCCCTGTCCTCATGCCATTTCTCACATCATTTCAACACAAGTGTGATTTTTTTAAAGGTATAACTTTCTGTAATTCCATCTAGGAAGCACTCCTTCAGGCTCAACTGCCCCTGAAGCTGCCCTGGGGAACAGCACCAGGTGAGACAGAGTCTCTGAGAGCAACCCTGGCCTAGTAGGGCTGTGTTGTGTGACCCCTTGCTACCACGGGCCAACGTACACAGAAAGCACAGCTCAGCAATGATGGTGATGACAAAGATTCTGAACAATAACTGTTGCCTCATGGAGGAGTGCTGCTAGGTACTTAACGGGCTCCAGGCAGTCACAGGCCCACAACACACAAATGCAACACAACACATGAAATGCGTAGTGTGCCTCTGGGCATATTAAGATGCCAGGTTGCTGAGGTCTCACCAGCACTGCATTTTGCAATGCACCCAGACACCTTGTAAGCAAAGATAGATATATGGTTGGGGAAAGGGGCAAGAGATCTGGGGTGTGAGGGGAGAAGAGCACCACCACAGCCCTGTGTCTTGGACCTAGGCACTGGGACTTCAAACATTGTCTCGCAAAGAGCACCAGGTTGAGATTTTAAGGCAGCAAAAATTATACTGAGCAATGATGGGGAACTTGCAGACCTCCAGATGTTGGACTTCCATCAGCCCTGACCATTGGCCATGCTGGCTGGGGCTGATGGGGGTCCAACCACATCTGGAGCACCCTAGGTCTCCCGCTCTTGCCACGGAGGACCACTACCATTATAATATTTCCCCCTTCCCTCAGAGTGGCACTCATCAGGACTGATGGGGATGCTTTTCCATGAGTGGTGAGGGGAAGGGCCTTCTCCTGGCCGCCATCTTGGCCTCTCCTCCTCCTCCTCCTATTTTGAGAAGTTCTGGACTGAGAGGTGATCACAGGTCTACCAACTGCCATGCCCTCATCCAATGCCACTCAGCCTTCTTGGGTTGGCTTGTTTGTTTACTTGCTTTTGGTTCTCAGCACTGAAGCAGTCCCAAAGGGGGATGAAAAGCAACTGCCAGCTGCTGAGGGAGCAACCGCTGCCCAGGAGGAGAAGAAGAAGAGACCCACTTTTGACAGAAGAGAGATGACAAGGCCTCGTATGCCACCCAGAGCTCAGTCCCGCAAGGCCATCATGGATAAGTTTGGAGGGTAAGCCTGGGACTGCACCACTGGGTGCCTCCATTGCAATCCTTCACTGATTTTCTCTTTCTCTCTCTTTCTTCATTGCCTCACAGCCTTTGTACTTCCTGCGTAGTGCATGCATGCTTCCTTCTGCCACAACTCCTAGATAGTGCAATGCATTTTAGGAGCAGACACAAAGCCTAAACCCACAAATGTTGACTAGGTTCAAGGGAACTTGCTCTCAGTTAAGGTACACAGGGGGCCAGCTTCAGTTGTTTTACACATTTCATCAAACAGTACCACATTTGTATGCAGTCAGATATTATTTTATAATCTCTCTGTTTTTAAATGTTCATTTACCATAAACATTTCCAGGAGGAGCACAAGAATAAAAGCCGTGCAATAATTAAAATCAATAGCCAAAATATTTAAAATCGTTAACGGCAAGCTAAAAAAAGAGGCCCAAACTAAAGCGTGTTCTTTATTCTGGTGCACGGATAGAGAAGGCAGCTTTAAAAGATAGCTTTGTAAGAGATTGCAAAATAGGTTGTTCCATGTTAAAGAGAAAGAGCAGGGCCAGCATCACCACCTGTCCTTCTCAGGTAACTACCAGGGTCCTCAGCATTCTGGCACTGCTGTATGCTGTCCTGAACCACCCTCAGTTTTTGATTCCTTACCTCTGCCCCAACTGGCAGGATCTAGGCACCCTCTTCATTTCACACAGTGTCCCCACATCCAAGCATTGCTCTAGGGCATTGTAAGAAGACCTAGACATGCAGCACCGCTTGGAGTGCTGCCACCACAACCAGCTAAGCCTGCCAAAGGCAAGCACACCAACTCCTAGGGGCCGAAGCAGTGTGTGTGTGTGTGTGTGTGTGTGTGTGAATGATTTTTATTAATTTTTCATTAAGAATACTCCAGTTGATACAATGCCAAATCTTGCCACATCATAATACAAATAATAAAGCCAATTATACATTCCAATTTATATATTTAAAAAAGACTTCCCATGTTCTGGCCAGTCAGAGAAAGTATTTGTTTCTTGTTCCTGCTTTTTCTGGGGCTGAAGCAGTTTTCGGCCCCTCAATGCTCTGTTCTGTTTTGTTTTGTTTTTGAGGTGGCTGGGCCCCCTCAATGTTCAGAGGGTGTTCAGCTGCATCGCTGGCTCCTTGACACACCATGTGGCATTGGGACATCGCATTAGGCCCCCTCAATCATCTTGAGAAGATGGCGCCTCTGGCCAGGGGACACAGAGAGAGGAGGGGGCCCTCATCATCAAACCTACAACTGGCCTCGATAGAGAGGTTTCTCTTGGGCAGATCAGCGAATACATAAATATCTAAGCAATCAACTAGAGAAAAGGCCGCAGACGAGGAACCTTATTATTGTGTGGACAACATTCCAGGTGCCACGTTCCAGGGGTAAATGGGGCTGGAGGGAATAGTGGGTAGAGCAAAGGATGGAGCTCTTGTAGGCTACATTTCAACAGCAAAGAAGCCAGCAGGTTCTGTACATGCACATCCCTCTCCAGCCAGGTAAACAAGAGGCATTATCAGAGGTCAAGGGCTCATTCCAGCCAGGCAAAAGCTGTCAAGTAAGGTGTGCAGCAGGGATGGTGAGGGGTGTAGTCAGGGGTGTCCCCAAGAGCTAGACAAAGGCCTGCATTCATCCATCTAGCCTGAGGTTACTCATCTCAAGTATAGGAATTCATCCTAAAGAGGCAGATCTGTGCCCCCAATGCTGTCTTGTAGAAAAGAATGAGGGAATGTAAATCAAATCAGTTAAATTCTATACAGTCAGTGGATTCCTGAGAAGCATGTCTTTATTCTGGCTCTAGTCACTCATTATCTTCTCTCTCTTTTGGTCATTTCCCTACTTCCCTCCCAAAGGGCTGCAACCGGTCCTGCCCCCAATATCAAGAAGACGGGAGGTGCCAACACAGTGAAGACTATGTTGCTGGAGTGGTGCCGGGCGAAGACCCGTGGCTATGAGGTAATGAGTCTGTATATACTGTGAAACTCAATGCCTCCTTAAGTGGTCCTTCAGCTCGTGACCCCACTGTTCCTCAGGATGCAGTAGGCACCCTCATTTCCCTTGTGAGGATGGTGTTGGTCATGCAACTTGTGTGTGTGATCAGCTGTTCTATGACAATAAGATGATTTCTTGTGAAATATGAGTGTATTTTTTTCCTGGTACAGAGGAATGTTCCCTGTTCTTATTAGATAGCATCAGCATCAATGTGTGATCAATACTGTGTGATCTCCACAGTCGGTCCCAACAGGTTGTCAAAGGTGGCTGTCTCTCTCATTTTGTGTTAGGCCATGCCCCCCCCCATGCCAGTCATTTTATGACTGGCACCCACAGCACTCTCAAAATTTGAAATGTGCCCATTGATCCAAAAGGCTGGCGATCCCTGCAATGCGTGTTGGAATGCCTTGACATAAAATTACTGACCATAGAGGCTTGTCTGAAGTGTTGCTGAGAAACTGCAGATCCAGCCGGGTCATGTGGCGTTTTTAAAGACTAACAAATGTGTTATGGCACAAGCTTTTACATTGCTGCCCCGATAAATTCCTTAAAGATGCCCAAAGACTCTTTTTTGTGTTTGCTGCAACAGACTGACATGGCAACCGCACTGGAAATTGAGAAAATGTCTATGAAAAATGAAGTACTTGGAATGTTCTAGAAGAGCTATATAACTGCTTCCATTTCCCTACACTTCAGATTGTGGTGGGTTATAAATAGGCACAACGTAACCTCAGGTTTATGTTAATACTCTGTGCTTATCACCCTCAGATACATTTTGTAATTCCTCAAAATAGTAGCACTATTTGTCCCACTCTCTCTCTCACACACACACACAAATACACACCCCAGAACAGTGCACTCTGTGCTTATCACCCTCAGATACATTTTGTAATTCCTCAAAATAGTAGCACTATTTGTCCCACTCTCTCTCTCTCACACACACACACAAATACACACCCCAGAACAGTGCAATCTTGCCAAGAACAGTTGGAGAAAATGTACCTATAAACCAAAGCTGAGGTTCACCCTACACAGAGGTGCCAGCCACAATGACAAATTCATGGGATTTCCACCCACAGGTTGTTGTTTTTTTTTAAAAAAATCAAAGCAAATAGTAATGCATCTTTCAAGTTCCATTTGGTCACTTCTGAATTTCTGTTTCAAAGCAGTAATTACAATATTCCCACAACTGATTATCAAACAGCAAAAGCCGTCTGAACTGCTGTTTGGCTTTGAAAGGGCTTTGGTACACGCTAACAATTGTGCAAGTCTTTTTCCTGACTTTAGACACTTGCTAAACAGGCAAGTAATTTTGTTTATTACAGATTCAGCAGTCGTTCCTTCTACACATTTGTACGGCAGTCTTTTAACTGTGGTGAAAACCTGCCTTTCCCAACCATTTCATGCATGGTAATGCCATGACCACAGCTATAACAGACATCTTCAGCGCAAACAGATGCATATTCATGAGTCTCAAAGCAGAAAGAGGCAATGTGGTTCAGTGCTAGAATGTTGGTTTGGATGTTTCCATTTCCACTCAGTCTTGATTCTCATTTGGTGCCTGATCTACGTCATGGGGTTGTTATAAAGATTTTTTTAAAATGACAACTCCATTCACATGACCCTGAAACAATTGGGAGAAAGGAGGGACATAAATGGGATGGACGAATAAGCAAACTAGTGCAGATATGCTGCTAATCATAATTAACGCCTGTTGCAGCTGCTGGGGTGCAGGCCGTAGAGATTGAGTGTAAGCCCAAGGAGAGAAGACAGGTGGGCCCTGTTTATGTTTCTCTTTCTCATCCCCAGCACGTGGACATCCAGAATTTCTCCTCCAGCTGGAGCAGTGGCATGGCCTTCTGCGCTCTCATCCACAAATTCTTCCCGGATGCGTTTGACTACGCTGCACTTGACCCAGCAAACCGCAAAGAGAACTTCACTCTGGCCTTCTCCACTGCAGAGTGAGCACCTTCCCAGACCCCAGGACCCCACAACCATAGGGCAGGTTGGGTTGGGTGGAAGAGCCAGGCCATACTTCCACACACCCACATCCTGGTGATTGTGGGTGCATTGCTGCTTGCTGCAGTGAACATGTAAACAAATTTATACTGTACCTTTTTCTAATAATAATAATAATAATAATAATAATAATAATAATAATAATAATAATTCCCCAGCCACTCTGAGCAGCTCCCAGCAGAATAAAAAGGCGATAAAATATCAAATATTAAAAACTTCCCTAAATAGGGCTGACTTCAGGTGTCTTCTAAAAGTCAGATAGTTGCTTATTTCCTTGACATCTGATAGGAGGGTGTTCCACAGGGCGGGTGCCACTACCAAGAAGGCCCTCTGCCTGGTACATGTAGCAACATTTAGGTCTTATCTACACTTACCTCCCCCCCCCCTTCTGCTCATTCCAGGCACAGGCCCACACTTTAAAGCTCTGTGTCCTTACAAAAGCCCGCTCCGAAGTGCAACAAACAGCAATTTGTGTTTTCCAC
Source organism: Podarcis tiliguerta (assembly GCF_965153285.1). Taxonomy (NCBI): domain Eukaryota; kingdom Metazoa; phylum Chordata; class Lepidosauria; order Squamata; family Lacertidae; genus Podarcis; species Podarcis tiliguerta. The sequence continues at coordinate 55,130,842 of NC_139534.1, forward strand.
AGATTGTTGTTTGCTCGGATTCAGATTTAAAGAACTGGCTTTCACTGGGAAAATGCCAAAGCAAAAAAAGGGGGGCACTCAGACATGGAGCTTTAAAAAGTGGACTTGTGCCTGGAAACTGCAGAGGAAAAGTTATGTGTGCATAACAGCAATCCAAAGCACAGCTAAACCATTTCAAACAACTGAGCAACAAAAAACAACAAAGCAATAGTTGTACATTTCAGCACAGGTTAATATCAGAGTGCAACAACAACACTTGGGCAAATGGTCTTCACTTGGCACCAAAGAAATATCAACATGGGGGGGGGGCAGAAACAGGGTGCTATACCCAAGGAAGCCATTTCTCCTGTCACTTGACCTCTGGAAGCAGGGGAAGCTGGAGAAGGGCCTCGGAAGGCGATCTCTGCATGCAAATAGGCTTGTTTGAGAGTAGGACAGCCTTTCCCATGCCATGCCAGCCATAGGGAGCTGTAGTCCAAAACCTCTGGTCTCTTTACACCTTCCGCATCTGCCTGAGGAACATGGCGTAAACAAAGCCAGAGTCAAAAAGTACTAACAGGGATGTCTCGCCATCTGTACCCTAACATGTAATGTATTATATGGGCCATGGTATGTTCATGAGTGGGGAACCTGCTGCCCTCCAGGTATTGCTGGGTTCCCAGTACCAGCAGCCCCAGCCAGCACAGCCAAGGATGATGGGAGCTGGAATTCAGCACCCAAAGCACTGCACATTACACACAGACACGCCACACTTTAGATCACGTTCCTCTTCCATCCCGTGCCAACTTTCCGAAGTCAAAGGGGTGGGGCGGCTTCACTGTTTTTTTGTTTAAGAGCGTTATGTTCAAGAGATTCCCCATAGCATCTGTGAAGGTGAAAAAGGTGCCAAGCTAAATCTGGATGCTCTTTGACATCCTCTTCCCAGGGAGCTTGCTGACTGTCCCCAGCTTCTGGATGTGGCCGACATGGTGCGCATGAGTGTCCCTGACAACAAATGCATCTACACCTACGTCCAGGAGCTTTATCGCAGCCTGGTGCAGAAAGGGCTTGTGAAGACCAAGAAGAAATGAGAACGGAAGGCAGGCTTACATTTGAGGCTTACTGGAAGCTGGAGGAAAGGTTTGGCAGAACAGGTGAGAAGGGCTCCATGGAGGACCTCTTCACTAAGTGAGTGCGTAATATAATGGCCAGTAGGGGATATGGGTGGTGCTGTGGTCTAAACCACAGAGCTTAGGGCTTGCCGATCAGAAGGTCGATGGTTCGAATCCCTGCGACGGGGTGAGCTCCCGTTGCTCTGTCCCAGCTCCTGCCAACCTAGCAGTTCGAAAGCATACCAGTGCAAGTAGATAAACAGGTACCGCTGCAGCAGGAAGGTAAATGGCATTTCCGTGTGCTCTGGCTTCTGTCATGGTGTTTTGTTGCACCAGAAGCAGTTTAGTCATGCTGCCCCCATGACAAGGAAAGCTGTCTGTGGACGAACACCATCTCCCTCTGCCTGAAAGCGAGATGGGCACTGCAACACCATAGTCGCCTTTGACTGGACTTAACCATCCGGGGTCCTTTAGGTTTTATATATATATAATGGCTAGTAGAAATGGGGGACAGGACACTGGCTCAGTTATTATCACATCTCTGGAAGCAACCTTATTTTAACATTTATACCATGCCTTACAGTTTCAAGTTGAAGCACCCAAGGTGGCTTACAGAGCGGTAAGAAGCTTTTGGAGGTTTGGCAGTGGCTAGTGGGAAGAGGGCTTAAAATGGGAGGTTATGAGCTGAAAGTGGGTGCCTAGCATAAGAGTGTGAAGCGGCAATTGTGGACAGCACTGGTGACAGGATAGTGGCAGGCAACATGTGGAAGCAAGGGACATTGCTAACCATAATCCTACTACTGGTCTTCCCCTCCAACCCAACCAGGGCAAACCAACCAGTGGGGTTTTTGATGCAGATTATGGCTGTGGTCCATCTGTATCTGTCCCTCCAACCCTTTTGGATTCTCCTCCTCTGCGCTGGAAATTACAGCTTCTCTTAGGCTAAAGTGGGCTCAGATTCAGGATTTTCTTCTTTTGCTTTTCAGAGAGAAGGAAACATGGGATGTCCCCTGGTCTCTATTCTGCCATTTCTTGTGCACTGCACTGGATCAAACCAAAGTGGCTTTTGCTCTAGCATTTAAGTCTGCTATACACAAACTTTCTGCCTGTGTGCTTTTGAGATGTGTGGGGAAAGGGATCATTAACTCTGTCCTGTAGGTGCTTCTAGTCACCTTCAGCAATCTGGCCTCCAAGGAACCAAAAGCCTCTGTCATAACCGGGCATGGCATGGAACAAGGAAGTCTCTCCAGAAAATTACCACTGCCCATTTCACGTACTATTCTCTTGGCTGCAAATGATGGCAAGTCCTCCTCCAACCCGTGCTGCGCTTCTCTTTAACCTCACTCACTTCTCCTTACTGAGCATCATTAAAGCACAACTGTTTGAAGTCCAAGGCAACAAGGCAGTGTCTGTGATTCCCGCCCGCCCGCCCCAAAGCAAACTGCAGTTCAAGCCCCATCCATCAATAGTGAGGTTACCAAGGAGATAGTATGAACAGCTCTCCTTGAAGATATTAAGCACAAGGCACACTAGAGCTGTGCAGCATACAGGGAAAACACAACCTCATCCAATGCCTACTTACTAGGAAGGAAGCCCCACAGTATTCAGTTACTCCCAGACAGATGCTTCAGTCCCAAGCACAAAAGTCCCTGTGCAACCTGGAGTAGGCATGGCTAAGATCAGGCTGTTAGGATAACACACTAGGAAGAAGTTTAGCAAACAAGCTGCCATGAGAGACTGTGGCCAGGGAGGAATATGGCCAGATAACCCCAACAGCAAGAGGTCCAGCAGAGTGAGAATGAGAAAGACCAGCTGCCACAACAGAAGGAGGAAGAACATTTTTTATTAGAAAATGCATTTGCTCACATATATCTGTGCAAGGCATTCCCATTTCCTAGGGTGTAAGATTCCACTGAAGCAAGAACTTGCTTCTAAATATGTTCTGCTTAGAACAGAACAGTATAATTGATTTAAAAATAAAATAAAATCTAACTTCAGATTTTTGGCAACATAGGCCAATTGTTTGCCAGCTCCACATGTCTGCCCTGCTCTACTCAGAAGAGCCTTCCAGCTCACTTATCACATCATTACTTACCTACTGTATTTCAAAACCTCCAAGCTAAGTTAGGGTGCTTCTAGGCAGTGGAGCGTTGCCCATTAGGGAGAACGGGGCATTGCCCCACCAACTTCAGTCTGCCCTCAACCAGCCTCCCACCTGCCTACCTTCTTTCAACCAGTCCAGGGAGTGCTCCAAGCAGCCAGCTTCCCCCTTCTCAGACTCAGTGTTGCCCTTGTAGGACTCAGCAGGAAGAAGGATGTAGTCAAAACTAAAATGAGCTGCCTTCGCCTATCAAAGGCTCTGGCTCCACTTACTGCTCCCTCTGCCTTCTGTCCCAAGAGTCCCAGTGGCCACTGGCCATCTCTGCTTCCAGTTCCAGATATGGACAATTAGCAGCACTCAGTCCTCACTGCTGTGTTTTAAGGTGGAAGTGGAGCAGCTGTTCAGAGAGTGTTAGAAATCTGGAAACAGAGGCAGTCCCCACCCCCTTTCCTCAACCCCAAATGTTGCAGGTAGGGGGAGATTTTCATTCCCTTTCGTCACTGAACTCATGATTACGATGTTTTCTCCCCTCCCTCCAATTTGGGGTCAGAGAGAGACAAGAAATACGTGCAAGGCAGTTCTATTTGGAAAGGGAAGAATTAAAATGCCAAGTTGATTTCTGAGATCCAAACCATCAAGAAGGAAGTGGTTACAGCACAGACTGTACAGCCCTTCACCAGCCTGCAATAGAGCAGAACACCTGCATAACAGGTCGTCTGAGGAAATTGTAGAGCTGCTCCATCATTGTTGTTTTTTAAAAAAAGGTTGATTTATTTATTTTTTTAGCTTGGAGAAGGAGGCAGGGAAGGAAGATGAACAGGGAAAACATGGGAGGAGGACGTTTTGATTACAAATGGTATGTACATGTCCTGTAAAAAAATGGATGACAAAGTGTACTATGGTAAATGCCCGATGAGAAAGCTGCCTTGGACAAACTAAAGAAAGTCATTTGTGCCTCTTCCCAGGAATGTTTAGAGCAGGGGGCGGTGTTAAAGTGAAAAGCAAAACTGTAAGAAAGCAAGAAAGGTCATCCAAACCCCAGCGAATGCAAGGCGAAAGCACAACATTTCACTTCCAAGAGCAGAGTCCAAAGCAAAGTCTCTCCTCCCCAGGGCTGAAGTCTCCTCCCCCTCAGATGCAGAATTAGTGTCATGAGCCAGAGCAATGCAGGATCCCACCGTGTACATTCCTTTATTGAGAATGTAATGGTGGGGACAGCTTCTGTGGTCCCACTTGCATTTCATCCCACTGGGACTGTGCCTATGTGGAAGGTTCCCCAGCCAGCCAGGGAGGCAGGCAGTGGTTCAGGAGGGCAGCAGGTCACTCGCATGGCCGCTTCTCACTGAATTTGCTGGTCTGCTCTTCAGCTTTGGACAAAAAGCGCTCGTGGTCCTGGATAAACTCATCAGCCAAGTCAGCGCGCAATGGGTGGTCTGGGTCAGGTTTATTCACCAGCACTATCAGTTCAGCAATCACTGTGGGTCAGAAAAAGGTAGGAGGGTCAGAAAAGAGCATAACGTATGTAATAACTTCAAGGAGAGAGAGCGCAGCAGAATGGACAGATGAGCCATGGCCATCCAACAGCCAGTTGGCTCTCCCTGTGCAGTGACACACACAGCTTTCTTGGCCCTACCTTGGTCTGCCTTGGTGGTAGGTCTCCAGTTCTCGTTGCTGACAATCGGCAAGCACACCTGGCCCTTCTCATCCACGTTGGGGTGGTAGATCGGAGTCTTGAAAGTGACCTTGGGAGGCTTGAGGGGGTACTCGCTTGGAAAGCTGATCTCAATCCGGAAGGCGCCTTTGTTGTACGGGGGGTCATCCTGAGCACAAGGACAGGAAAAGGCAGTAGTCACCTGACAGTGCAAATGGTGCTTCCCTGTATGTGGGCTGTGGGGATCTAAAAAAATAAAAGCCCAGATTCAAGCAGACCCTTTCTGCCACCTCAAGGCAAATGGAAAATCTGGACCCTCCTCTGTAAAATAAAATGATACGGTGCTGCCTTTTAACGATGCCCAAATACATTGCCTGAGGCAGTCACTTCACCCTACCCCAAAGGCCAAGTTCATCTCTCTATGAGCCATTGGTGTTGCCTTTGAGGCTATTCAGGCCCAACCATTTCCTTGCCTTCCCTAAACTCACCGGCACTAGAAGTCCCTTCCACAGCAGGACATTGTTCACATCTACTTCAACATCCCGAAGGCAGCGGAACCCGGACTTCTTAATTCCATCCAGCTCCTGAAAAAGCAAAAAAGATGGTTCCAGGCCTAGTGGTGACAATTGTCCAGCAAAGCATGGCCATCCTGTTAGACCAGGGGATCTCAAACTTTTCACCTCCAGCAAGGACCACTTGCCTGAAAATTACAGAGGCCCACCAGCCACAAAAGGGAGGCAGAGTTTAGCATGATCCACTGGCATCTACTGACATGATTTTCTACAGGTATATAATCCATCTTTGTAAATTACTCCATTCCTTCCTCGTCTTTTCACTTATAGCAAGGAGCACCAGAGCTCGGCTTTCCTCAAGCTAAGTACAGACATTTACTCATAAGGTATTCTGACAGCCTCCCACTTCTAGGAAGAATTTGCTGATCCAGAGGCACTAAGTGGAGACAACTTTTTCTTTTATATTTTTCATATCCCATCCTCATGTGTCTCAAAGTATTTTTCCCCTCTCCGATCCTCTGCCACCAATTTCTTTCATCTCTCCTTCCTGGGCAAACCATGGTTTGTGACATCTCAGTGCTGCCAATGCCTGCATACTGAACACCTTCATTTTGGTCTACTAATATAGCCTTGCCATACCAAGGAGGACTTGGCAGCAAGAACAAGTGAGACCCTCACTCTCCATTTCCACACGTCAAGTTTCCCAAATGCTTGACACAGGATCTGTGTTTGTGTCATTTACCTCCTGTAAATCAGTTATATCCACCACCTTTATTTTTGTCTCTCTTCCCCTCACTCAAACAAGTCACAAGCTGCCTTCAAAAAAGATAGCAAAATATTAATCTTGGGTATCAGTACATTTCTAAAAGTGAGAAAGATCTTTCCTAATTTGGTCCCAGCTGGCCTGCCCTCTCTTCCTTGCCTCTAAGTTTCAATTCATTGACAGAAACTTCCTCAAGAAGTTGAGATCATAACAGCAGACGTATCTCCTTTCTCAAACTTTATGGCTTTTCTCATCCACAGGACAACTGACATGCTGCCAACAGCATTATGTTTTTGCGCAATTTCCTTGCTCTTTCCAAGCTTAACAGTAACAGAAACTGAAAGCTATTTTTCCATTGCAGCTGAATTGGCAGCTACACAGCCTCCCTCCTTCAGACATTTCCCCTTCAAACCAGTATTTCAGCTTCAGTCTGTTTGAAAATTGTAGCCAACATTCCCCCTGCTATAATAATAATAATAGTAGTAATAGTAATACTAATCACCATCATCCTGGGAACAACAGTTTAGTCTTCAGATACGCAATTCCCAGCACCTTCACTAAAGGTACCAAATTGTAAGTGGTTTTTGACATATGCTTATCTGTTCCACAATGAATTCAGAACTGCCCCTTAATAGGGAATGTTATCCAAGAAAGTTATACTTAAGGGTTTGCTGTCTGTTGCCCACCTCACCGTTTATTTATTTTTTACAAGTCTCTCTAAACTTGGATTTTGATTGTTGTAAAAGTGAGAGATGGGCAAGTTGCACCCCCCCTCCCAAAAGCACGTTATTACCCATGCATTTCTATATGTTCAAGTATGTATATCTCCACCTTCCCCACCCCGGCGACGTCTTCCGGGCTCTGGGCAACTGCGCGGCAGGCAGGCATTCGAGAGGCAGGCCTTGGCTCAGCCTAGCGGTGCTGCGACGAGAAAAAGCTTCGCCCGTCATCTGGCCAGCTGTGGAGGGTCCATGAAACCTTCCCCGGCAGAAAAGAGGCGATCCGATCCTAAGACGGGAACCGTGGCTGGATCGAAGCGCCCCCTTACAATAAAGCGGCGGCAAGACTAGGGCAAGTGTCCCTCCCTCCCCTCGAAGATCCCGCCTGGCCCGCCTCTCAGCCCTTCCTAAGCAGCGGATCTCCAGAGGCCGCGATAGAGCAGCTGCGCGGGACCCAGAAGGTCGGGGATCTGCCGCGCCGCCCCCCGCACCTACCTTCGCCACTCGGCGGGGCGCCGCCGCCATCTTCGCTTGAAGCGCCTTCCGAGGCTCCTGCTGCTGCTGCTTCTCGGTGCGCCGGGTGGTTGGCTGCAAGTTGCGCTATTGCTCCGCCTCGGAGAGAGAGCCGCGAGATGCGAGGAGAGGGTTTTGCTTTCGGAAGAGCGGGCAAAAGCTCTCTCCGGGTTAGGATCTAGATTTCCCCGCCGCATGCATGAGCAGCACCGATTCCAAAATAAACTCCCGTCAGCTAATCGGAATCACTTCCCAAAGTGAACCATAGACATTATTTGCATCATGTACGACATGCACACACTGGATGCAAAAAAACGCAGCAACAACCTGTTGCATAAAAGGTTGTTTTCTTTTTTTATATTTCAGATTACCATCAGACTTGGGGGTTGCTACTTTCCAGGGGCAAAGAGGGAAACTGGAGCTTTCAAGGTGCCCCCCTCCGTTCTTACATCCCCTCCTCCCAGACACTCAGCATTCTGTGCCACTGTCCTTGGTCCTCATTGGGGTGTTTTAGGGTTTTTTCCTCTTTGGGTTTTTTTCTTCGTTTCTCTTAAAAATAGTTCGTACTTCTGCAAATCTTGGGGCTCCTCCAAGCCTGCTAGTACTTCCCTCTTGTGCATGGATGGTGACATTGTGTGGCTGTCTATAATACAAGGGTGCCATCTCTCAGGGTTTTATCCCCAATCAAACGGCTTGCGGCTTAAAAAAATAAAACCCCAACCCGCAGAACATCCCCCTTTCCTTATATACAAAGTGTGTGTTTCTACTCCTTATGGCTGCAGAGAAAAACTCAAAGACATGGCTGTGAAGAAGTCACACGCGGATTCAAAACTTAGCTTACCTGAATGTGAGTATGCTTCAAACAACACATGCTTCAAACAACATTCCCCCCTCTTCAACATATGTAATAAAGTCAGCATGGCAGCATGAGTGTAAAAGCAGTTACATTTGAGGTCGGTGGTTCGAATCCCCGCAACGGGGTGAGCTCCCATTGCTCGGTCCTTGTTCCTGCCAACCTAGCAGTTCGAAAGCACGTCAAAGTGCAAGTAGATCAATAGGTACCGCTCCGGTGGGAAGGTAAACGGCGTTTCCGTGCGCTGCTCTGGTTCGCCAGAAGCAGCTTAGTCATGCTGGCCACATGACCCGGAAGCTGTACGCCGGCTCCCTCGGCCAATAAAGCGAGATGAGCGCCGCAACCCCAGAGTCGGCCACGACTGGACCTAATGGTCAGGGGTCCCTTTACCTTTACATGCTATATATTTAAAGCACTCTTGTTCCCTCAAAGACTTATGGGTGTTATTAAGAGTTGTTGCGAATTGTAACTCTGTGAGGGATGAACTACAGTACCCAGAATCCTTTGAGGTGAATAATGTGCTTTGAATGTGCTTTGGATGTATAGTGTGTACCCAATAAAAAGACAGGGCCTGGCACAGTTGAAGCAGTCATCCTTAAAAGCAGCTGGATATCTGCCCCTCGCTGCCATCTGCTTCATAGGATGCAGAGTCAACCTAGAGGAGACTGAAATATGACTGAAGTACCTCAGTTCACACAGCAAACTACCAAAAATAACTAGTTAACTAGGAAAGAGGGGAATAGGCGAAGAAGGGTGGGAAACTGTAGGGCAGGGGTGCTCATCATAACTCAGGCAGGCACCCTTCAGAACATTGTGGACCATCCTCTCTGCCTCCTGAGTCACTGTTTGCCACATTCTGCGGCCACCAAATTGGTCTTAGCTGAAATGAATGGGCAGTGTCTGTTTCCAAGAAAGGGATGCCACGCCTCACAGAAGTGGGGTGGGGTGGGGGGACTCAGCCGTGTTGCTTTCACATATAGAAGCCTATTTGAGACATATGGAAAAGTTCAAAATGGCTGTTGCCTAATCATGACAGAGTTTGAAAATATAAATATTTATTTTCAAACTCTGTCATGATTAGGCAACAGCCATTTTGGACTTTTCCATATGTTTCAAATAGGCTTTTATAAAACTCTGTCATGATTAGGCAACAGCCATTTTGAACTTTTCCATATGTCTCAAATAGGCTTCTATATGTGAAAGCAACTCTTTCACTATTAGGCAACAGCCATTTTGAACTTTTCCATAACTTGGCTGGCAGCGGCTGGGAAAGGACCCAGTTAGGCAGGTTTCAGACAGTTCAAGTGTTCCCAGGACTAGAGACATCGGAGCTGGATGACCTGCTAATTTTCACAGGCTGCACAATCCCAGTCAAACAGCACCTGCTTGTATCTCTTGAAATACTTGCCAGAAGTTGCTTTTGTCACCCAGGTTCTGTGTATCATAGAATCATAGAGTTGTCAGGGACCTCAAGGGTATAAAATAGATAGGTGGGGGAAAATGTGTAGCCTCTTTTGTTCTTTAAAGGTATATAATATTGTTTTGTAAATGTATGAGCAGGAATGGTGAACCAACAGCTATTGGATAAAGGGAATTGAATATAAGGAAAGAAGTATGAGTCAGAGATAAATATGTAACATCACGCAGCAGTGGGGGGAAACAGGGATGCATCTAGGATCATCATCATCATTTTTAATTTGTATACCGTCTTTCTATCTTGCAATACTGAAGGCGGTTTATAAGCTGAAGAAAAAAATTTACACCTTATAAAAATCTAATGCAATACAAAAATGTGATAATAAAACATAATTTTAAAATAAGCAACCTACATCAAAAAAAGAAACATTCAACAATCATTAGAATAGTATAAAATAATAATAGCATATAAAAGTTAAACAGAGATTCACTCTTACCAGTTACAATAAATAATTTCTAAACTACAATAAGTAAAACAATGGCAAGCCACAGTACCTCAAATAAATAAAAAATACAATACAAATGGAGAAGGAGAGACTAGAGGGTGGAGCAGGGCAGATGGAGGAAGGCCTTGCCTGATGAAGTCAACTTTTTGGAAATACTGTATTAAATTTGATGTCATTTGGCTCTGATTTGTTAAATAACCGGGGGGGGGGGCAATAAAGATTAATTGGCAAAAAAGGAATGCACCCCGAAAGTCATCTAGTCCAACCCTCTGCAATGTAGGAACCTTTCACCCAACATAGGACTCAAACCCACGACCCTGAGATTAAGAATCTCAAACCACTAGGAGCAGTAGGCAGCTGTGTACTGCAGTCCAGTGATCCTTCAGTTGCAATGCTAAACACACTTACTAGGGACTTGCTTCTGAGTATGCATGCATAGGGATGCACTGCATAACTTTGGTCTGAAATTTTCAATGTGCTTTTGATTATCCACAACAAAAAGAATGGAGAGAAATGGCTAGGCAACATTTCCCCCAAAGTGAATAGGGACAAATAAGGAGGTTGGGAGAATCTGTCAATTTGAGTTTCTCATTTTCCAGTCTTAATTTCAGTTCTTCACATTCATGTGTAAAAGTTCTAATGAAAGTTACTCAGCATTTTAGTGTTAATTTCCCCCAGCATACATAAACATTTGTATGCAATGTCGCCTAACATACACACTTTATTCTAAAGTAATGTTCCCTTACGTTATGCATTTTTGTGTGTTGTTTTCATGACTACACACATTTTTATGCACACTTTGCCCTGGGAAATGCATTTTTGCACATGTTACTTGGCTGGAGAGCTACATTGCAAAATTCAGAAAAGTGTGAACTTTGAAGGATAGCTGTGGAATTGCTTTGGAAAGTGCAGATTAGGGAGCTTCCCCTTTAAATGTAAACTGAATCCAATTTCCCCCTCAGTCCTACAAATAGCAAATTAATTTCTTCTGCATTTTAGTGCAACTTTATCAAGCACTCAAGAATAAAAGGAAAACATCACTAGGCCTGGGCATATTTCATGTCACAAAGATATTTCTTGAGACATCACTGTTTAGAGCCAATCGGTCCTGAACAGAAATTCCTTCTTCACTGACAAATGCTGCAGTGACATGAGCAGTGGAGACAAGTATGGCAGTGGGGGCCACTATCCCACCCTGCAGCATAGACCACTGACAATATGTTTCCCACCTTGTTACTGCCACTGCCACTCCTGCCTAGGACTCATCTAAACTTACGTTTTGCCCTGCACTTTCTAGACGCAGGCCCTCATTTTCCTGGTTCGTGTCTGAGCTCTTTCTTTTTTGCCCCACCACTTTCCCCAGGAAAACCCGCTATTAAACACTGAATCAGAACAAATGGCAATTTTGGTCCATGGATCAAAGAGCAAAGTTAAGTAAGGACAGGGCAAGTAAGCTTATACTGTAGTTTATTTAATTGGGAATAGAGGGACTGCCTGCTGATATCCCAGTTTCTTATAAGTCAAGGGCATGTTCTTTCTGCTCATTGACATTTTGTTCTAAAACGGGGACTTTAAAAAATTGGTTTCATTCCCACCCTTGTAGTTGACCTGATCAATTACCTCATGTCAAAAGCGCTCCCCTTTTTGTGTTTCCATTTCCTCCTTTACTGGTGTGTCTGTCTGCCCCTATCCCTGTTTCCCACCAGATGCTTTTGTGTAAGGACAATCACAGCGGAGACACCTCCACCTGTCCCCAACCGTGACCTTAGTCATGGGACTTCTCTGGTGTTCCTTCTACAGATACTGTCTCTTGGTTGTGTAAGTCATTCCAATTTGCCCTAAGGATAAGTCAGATGTTTCTGTTAGAGAGGCAAGTAGCCATACGTCATCCTCAGCCACAGACGCACATGCCCTTGTCGCCTCAGGCGACAAAACACATACAGATATGTACACACAAGGGAGTTCACTGAGTGCAGAGTAAACAGGAGTGTGTATACAGCCTTTATGTCCACTGAATGGTGGGCAGTGAGGCCCCTCACATAGAATCCTATTTCTTTATGCCAGAAAACTCAGGCAGCAGAGTCTTCTGGATGGAAAAAATGTACAGGGCAACAGGTCCACTGGCTTGGCCCTGGGGTCCTGTGTTCCCAGGGGTGCTCCCACTGCACACACGCAGGAATTTGATGTCAGCCTGCCTGCCAGCATGCCTGATGTCAGCATGCACACATCATGTGCTCACGTATGCGCTGGCACAAAATTTTGTGGGTGCCCGGCCCCTTCATGGGGAATGTTGTGGGGGCTGGAACGCCTAAGGCCCCAGGCACCAGGTGCCTATGCAAGGCAACCTAGAACAAGGGGCTTGCAGAGAATACCACAACCTTGGTGCTAAATATGTACAGCCACATTGACAATGGCTTCTGTCTTCATATTTTAATTAGTATGGTGATGCCGAACTAAATGCCTGCTTTTGATAACAATTCTTTGCAACGCAAGTGTCCTGTTCTGCATCCCACACATTCTGCGAAAATTTTGGAAACTGGACAAATTGCCCACCAGTCCAGCTTAATCACCTGCTGTGATGGGCTCCAAACTATCTTAATAGTTGAAATGTCACAATGGCACCCATCATCAGCCACAGGAAGCTCTTTGCAGCAAGTGTGCTTGTTTCCTTAAGGCACAGCTGGACAAAGGGTGGGTTGCATTTTTGAGATGTTTCTGAGAGAGCTACAAGATGAGTCAGAGAGGCCCTGCTTGCAGAATATTTTGCATGGAAACCTTTGCTGTTTAGTGTGTGTTTCTCACCCCTCCACCCACACCCCCAACACACCCCACACACACTCCAGAGAAGCAGTTTTTTTCCTGACATGGAGCTGACACAATATTAAAAGAAAGAGCCTGACCTGTTGAAATTTTGCCCAACCTGCACCTGTATAAGGCAAAGGAGCTTGGCCTGAGAAGGAATGGCATTCCTACATTCATTGTCTCAAGTCCTTGTAGCCCACACTGAGCCCACTTCAGTCACTTCCCCTTTTGCATGGCCCATGGAAATTGCTTGCTTAATGTGTCTAGTGTGCATTGGGTTGCCTGCATAGTTCAAGATGCAATGCTGGCAACTGGGTGAGCCCATAGCATCAGCACAACTTATTCGGGAGGTGAAGCCTCCTTTTTAGCATTAAAGTGCTGAAACAGCACTTTTTTGGAGGGGGGCATGTACAAACAAGGGGAGTAAGTCATTTGGAAACCCAGATACAAATCCAGAGTCAGGCCAGATCAGGGGACCCATGGCTGCTTTTCCTTCAAAATAAAAGTGGTGGTGTTAAGCATACTTTTTTTAAAAAAAATGCTCAATATTAATACTATATTAATTCTGCAGCAGCTGAAATCTGGAAATTCTTGAATTTATTAGCTCTGTCTCCTCTAAACTGTGATGTGTGAGAAGTGTCTATGGTTCTGCAAGGGAAATGTGTCTTACATGTGCCCTTCCTGCAAAGGTTCAGTCCTGACACTGAAAAGGAAGATGCCATGTCTCAGCTCTGGTGACTCCTCCTGGCCCACATCTGGTGACCAAGCTGCCCAACCAACAGCAGATGCTTCCCAGATAACATATTTCATTAAAACTAAGTTCCAGAAAGACATCTACTTCTGCTTCATTGACTAAGCAAAAGCCTTTGACTGTGTTGACCACAGCAAAATATGGCAAGTTCTTAAAGAAATGGGAGTGCCTGATCACCTCATCTGTCTCCTGAGAAATCTCTATGTGGGACAAGAAGCTACAGTTAGAACTGGATATGGAACAACTGATTGGTTCAAAATTGGGAAAGGAGTACGGCAAGGCTGTATATTGTCTCCCTGCTTATTTAACTTATATGCAGAATTCATCATGCGAAAGGCTGGGCTGGATGAATCCCAAACCGGAATTAAGATTGCCGGAAGAAATATCAACAACCTCAGATATGCAGATGACACAACCTTGATGGCAGAAAGTGAGGAGGAATTAAAGAACCTTTTAATGAGGGTGAAAGAGGAAAGCGCAAAATATGGTCTGAAGCTCAACATCAAAAAACGAGGATCATGGCCACTGGTCCCATCACCTCCTGGCAAATAGAAGGGGAAGAAATGAAGGCAGTGAAAGATTTTACTTTCTTGGGCTCCATGATCACTGCAGATGGTGACAGCAGTCACGAAATTAAAAGATGCCTGCTTCTTGGGAGAAAAGCGGTGGCAAACCTAGACAGCATCTTAAAACAGAGATATCACCTTGCCAACAAAGGTCTGTTTAGTTAAAGCCATGGTTTTCCCAGTAGTGATGCATGGAAGTGAGAGCTGGACCATAAAGAAGGCTGATCGCCGAAGAATTGATGCTTTTGAATTATGGTGCTGGATGAGACTCTTGAGAGTCCCATGGACTGCAAGAAGATCAAATGCATCCATTCTTAAGGAAATCAGCCCTGAGTGCTCACTGGAAGGACAGATCATGAAGCTGAGACTCCAGTACTTTGGCCACCTCATGAGAAGAGAAGACTCCCTGGAAAAGAACCTGATGTTGGGAAAGATGGAGGGCACAAGGAGAAGGGGACGACAGAGGACGAGATGGTTGGACAGTGTTCTCGAAGCTACCAGCATGAGTTTGACCAAACTGCGGGAGGCAGTGGAAGACAGGTGTGCCTGGTGTGCTCTGGTCCATGGGGTCACAAAGAGTCAGACACGACTAAATGACTAAACAACAACAACAACAACAAAAGGCATATATTAGGGTGTCACTTGTATTAGCTATGGCAAAGGTAGAAGGATTGATTCAGCTTGCATTTAAATTGTAGTTCGTTGCACAGATTCTGCTGTGGGAAGAGACTTGACTTTAAACAATGTTGCTTTCTCTGATTCATTTGCAACATTGCTGCACTCACTTCTCAAAGCAGGGCCAAAATAGATATTTAATTTCAGGCCATGCACAAATGGGACTTCACATTAACAATGTAGTCCCTGAGGACACAGTGAAACGACAAAAAACTGGGAACCAGTAGAAATATTTTGGAGGGGAAGGATCTCTCTCTTGGGATCTGAAGTAGGGTAGTTTCCACAGCACATGCCAATTGCCTTCATGTATTCTTCAACTTGATTATTTGTAGGTAAAGCAAATATTGCAAAAATGGCACCAGTTTCCTGTGCTCTCCCCCCTCCCAAGGAAATCAAACTTGGGCCATGCTGCCATGAGTGAGCAACAACTGTTTCTTTGACCACCTCAAATTATACCTCTGTGCCAAATGCGGAGAGAAAAACAGATGAGATCACTTATTGTGAAAGAGCTAAAAGCTTGGTTTGGAGTCTGTTTGGTGTTGCTGGTATGTTGATGATACTCAGCTCTTTTTCTCCTTTTCGGCACATTCAGAGGAAGATGTGGAAGTGCTGAATTGGTGCCTAGGTTCAGTTAGGGCCTGGATGAGGGCTAGTAAACTCATGTTCAATCCAGAAAAGATGGAGGTGTTGTCAGTGAATGATTTGTCTGATGTAGTCTTTCTGGACAGAGTTGCTCTCTGTCTCAGAGTCTTTCTGGACAGAGTTGCTCTCCCCTTGGTGGGCCAGACTTGCTGTTAGATCCAGTTTTTACCATAAAAGGCCCCAATGGCACCTGTAATATGAAGTACTATTCAGCAGCTGAGGCTGGTATTCCAGTTGTTGCCATCCCTCCTGGGCAGAGGTATCTTGTTGCTAATGGCAACAAGTGTTGCTCTTTTTGCAGCCCATGGGGCAGGGACATACTCTATTGCTCCTGGGGGACTTCAGGGGATCTCAGTCCGTTTTCTCAAAATACTTACCAAAGAGAGCGGGGTCCAACATGAAGCATAGTCTCAACAAGGCAAAGTGAGTAGCACAGAGTGCAGACAGGAGAATCAGGAGCTAAAGACCTACATTATTTCCAGCAACCAGGAGACTGGACTTCATACAATGCATGAATATGTCCTTTCAGTTTCAACACACCTTCTGCTTGGTTTCTGCTAGTAAAGCCAAAGGAGCAGACCAGATGTGCATGTGTTTAAGGAGCATAGGAGCATGTGAAGCAGATGCTCTCCCACTGAACTACAGCTGTTCCCCATCACCAAAGAGGTGAGGTAGCTCATATTTGTATAGCTCTGTGCATGGAAGCCCATCGACAAAGGTATGAACAGAAAGAGCTCAGGGAAAGCAAAAGTTTGTTGTGCATACAGAGATCTATAATTCTAATATTCTATCCACAAAACATACACTTATTACAAACATTGCAAATAAATTTTATTCTAGCAAAGTTTTCCCATGAGTGAAAGAACAAGGGAGTCTGCACTGGCCTAACTTTCCTCAACTATTCTTGGGCATAAAGGTGGGGTATGTGGCTTGCAGTAGGTATGTGACTTGCAGAGCTCAAATATACTCGTAAAGCAAGCTTTTCCAACCTGGTGCTCTCCAGAAATTTTGGGGACTACAGCTGCTATGAGATCCAGACAACACAAAATGTCAGGACAGCACCAGTTGTAGTATTATTATTATTATTATTATTATTATTATTATTATTAATTTGTATACTGCCCTACATCTGAAGGCTGCAGGGTAGTTCCCAACATAGAAATGCAAAATGAAAACACAAAATACATAACAAAACAAAAACAAACCAATAACCTTCCTTCCTCATATAATTAGCATATATAAATCTGAAACAAATTTTATCCTTTTACTTGGGGGGGGAAGTTCCTATTTTTTGGAGCTTCTTTCAAGTAGCTACCCTGTTTATACCAGTTTGAGGAAGGCTACACTACAGGAGTCAAGTCCTGCTGACCACAACCCAGACCACCATCTTGGGGAAGCTGTTTAATCATATATACCTAAAATCAACTCCCTTCCCTGAAATTTCTAGTATCTTCTTAATATGTTATTTAACCAACTTTGAACCATCTAATACTTCTATACTTCTATCATTACAGCCAACTTTATTTATACCTAATAGCTCCTGAAATTTCCTTATCAAATTGAATTCATTAGATTTATGATTATCTTTCCATTTTCTGGCATATAGCATCCTAACCATTATTAAATACACAGACACTGGGTCTGATGAATAGATTTTGTTTTTCCAATAATTGAACAGAAACAAGAGGCAGTCTAAAAAGACTCCTGTTCTAAAACATTTCTCTAATAATATTGGCAGGCGGCAGTCATGACTGATTGTTCCTTCATCTTAGTTCACTCCCACCACAAATGAATACAACCCTCTTAGTCCTCAGGCTGGCCTGCTCCCATTCTTGCCTCATGGTTTACAGGAATTCTCATTTTTTGGAGAACTGATCCTTAATTTTTAACTAACTACTGCCTGCAGCCAACCAATGAGATATAAATAAACCCCTTTTCCCCTCCCCCATGATCCACTCAGAAAGTAGATAAGATATGTCACAACAGTTGGGCCATATCGCTTGAAGAATTCCCCACAGAGAAGGTAATTTCTTGAACTCTTTCTTTTCTCCTTGAGAAGTACTTCTGTCCTCGGCCTTCCCCTCCTTTGACAGTTTTCTTATTTCACCACATCTTCTAATGATTTCCTCTCAAGCCAGGGAAACTAGGGAACTGGAATTCCCCTGAAGTCCGTGAATCTAATGTTTTCTTTAGGCACGTGATCCGAGATTGCGAAAAATGGGAGAGAGGAGCCTGCAAGCAGCCAGAGAAGGGGGGGGGGCAAGGAGAGGAAGCAGCTGACTGGAGCAGATATTCTTCAGAAATTTCTCCAGTGAGGAACTGTGTTAGTCCCATGCAGGGAGCAAGTGCATTCATCTTCTTTGGGGATTAAATTCAAGTGTCTTTCTTTGGCAGGATTTCTGCCACCATGAAGATCTGGCTGATCCTCCTAGGCCTGGCCGCAACTCTGATACCAAGCTTCTCACAGGTGAGTAGCAGAGGTGTAAGCAACACAGAAAGGGATCGGACTAGATGACATCTTAGGTTACCTTCCAGTGAGGGCCAGCCCTGCTCCCTAATATTAGGCAGAGTGGTTTGGAGTGCCATGAAAAGCAGGAGAGGGCTTATTTATTTAACAACTTATTAGTGCATTTTTGATGCCAGGAAAGGGAGGGCTCCTTGTGGGATGTTCTGCCTCGGGTGCCAAAACAACTTGCCCAGTCTTGGGTAGTTATTTATGCAGCTTGACTTGGGGAGGAGAGGAGGCAACATTTGTTGTTCGGTTTCAAGCAGCCAAATATCTTCAGCTGCCCTTGTTTCGAGCTCTGCTGTTCTGTTATTACATACCCCTCCCCAGCTTCAGAAAGATCCCTACAAAAGACAACGGCAAGCCAGGAAGAGGCAAATGGCTGTGTTATTTATTTTAATTTATTTATTGAATTTATATACCATCCTATTCCCGGAGGTCTCAGGGCAGTTCACAGAACAAAATCAGAATGTAAAACCACAAAATATATAATCAAAATAAAAACAAAAGCCCAATAACCCCCCCCAAAAAAACCTCCCCATGTTTTAAAAGGGTATAGAATGCCTACTTTGGGCTCTGATCCTGCCCATGGTCAGATTCAGTCCCGCCCACCACTGACATGTAGAAACCCCAGACAGTTTACTCTCTGAGGAAATGTGGCCTTTGGCAAAATATTGTCCACCCCTGTTCTAAATGATCCACAGCATGCTTATTTGAACGTTCACTCCCCTCAAAACGCAGAGGACTTGCTTTAGGGAAAATATGTTCAGGAAGAGGAGGGTAATGGGAAGTACTGTTAGTTCTCCTTTAGAAATCTAACATGCAGGACAAAGCGGCACCTTTGAAATGCACTCTGGCCTCCCCCACCTGCCTGGCCTGCACTACTTTGTTTTGGTTATAGCCCTTCTACTGGTTGCAGGGGGCTTCTGATCTGGACACATATCAGTTCCAAGGAGTCGTGCCAAGATGCAGACTGGGAGATTCCTGGTTCACACCTTACCTAACATTACCACTGTTACTTCCTGGTTTTCAAGTTGCATTTGAAACAACTAACTCTCAAAACCTATAGCCTGTTGTGGAAATCTATCGCTGCTACAAGTGTGTCCAGCAGGGCCCCAGGACAGTTTAGGATCCACATTCAGACTGCAGTGCTGAACCATCTGCCAGCAGGCTCCTGCTTGTCCTGCTTATTTTAACACATGGGATGATGAAGCCAATGAGAGCAGCAAAGCTATGGGAGTCTTTCTGTGGCTTCTGGAGAATCGGTGGTGCTCCCTGTTCCCAGAGTTTATGGCACCTTTATGCCTCTTGAAAGGGCCCTCCAAACTCTATGAAAATCAACATGCACATGCTCAGGTTTGGGGTTATTTTTAAAGCAGTATTATTTTAAGGCTCCATTGACAACCTCAGTGCTGCAATGAGGAAGAATGTATGTGAAGGAAATGCAAGGCAGCCTGGCTGGTGGAACACTGAGTGGACAGCACCTGCCTTCCCAATATCCTTCTCCCATCCAAGTTTCTCCTTTCAAGTAGGAGGCAAAGAGAACTGGGCTCTGTTGCCTGGGCAGGAAAATAAGCCCAAGATTCAGGTTTTGCTTTCTTTTGAGGCAGTGGGGAATGGAGGGCATTGAGGGTTAATTAGAGAGGGGCTCCTCTAGGGCAGAATTGGGGTCAGAAATTAATTGTAAATTAATCAACTGAAGGGTCATCAGGGTGGGTAATTGATGGTAAGTAAATTCACTGAAGGGGCATTGATTTGAATGGGAAGTTAGCTGACCTGCCTTCATTGGTGTGGGTGTTATGCTGAGGCAGGAAAATGTGTGGTCAGAGGAGTGTTTGGGTACTCAGATCTCATTTTTTTGCATTGTAGTCTCTCGGGAAGGTTACTTGTCTCCAAGCACCATCAGTGCTTCTGTGACCTGGGTGTCCCCTTGCAGCAGAAAAATGTAGGATTCAAGAGTGGTTTGGTGTTTTGGGGTTTCTGACCCAACCTCTGCTTTGCACTCAGGTTTTTTGGCAGGCTACTTGTCTCTAAGCACCATCAGTTTGCCTTCTGTGAAATGGGTGCTTTTGAGTTGCAGTAGCAGGGTCAAATATGTGGTTTGGTATTTAGGACTCAGATCTAACCTCTGCCTTGTATTTGCTTTGTGGTCTTGGACACTTGTCTCAATCTAGTCCAATGTGTTCTGGGGGGGGGGGGGCTGTGGACAGCCAAAGCCATATGGGAACCTTAAAAGTAGGACATGAGGGCAGCAGTACTACTTCCTTGTTAATTCTCCTGCATTTAGTATTGAAAGAGAGAGAGAAAGATTGGGAGGTGGGCATGTTATGATGTGGTATAAGCCGCATCTGTGTACATGAAAAAGAGAGGAAGGCTGTGTGTGTTGTCATCTCCTGGGCTTACCCCATCTCAGATAGCTGCATGCTTTCAATGACATCTTCTATACGTTTAATTCCTTCATCATATTTGTCGGGGTAGATAACAAGATCCGTCCAGTGGGCCTGCCTACCTGTCCATCACCTGACATCACAAACTCCACTGCATCCAGGTCTTTTGCGTGGGGTTAACAGGTGACAATCCCCTTTTGGCCCAGCCATGTCTTTACCTGTCCTGCATCCAACATCATATATGATGCCACATGTTTGGACTACTAGTTCAAATAAACACATTTGAATTTTAGCTGCCAATCTCTGTTAAATTCAGTTGTGGGCAGCAAAATGGGATGGCAGCACTCACATGAGCTCCAGTCTCCCACATCACTGCTATATGCCAGAAGGGATAGTGGAAGGGGGCAGGTGGTGGCGAGGCTGGTGTGGCACAGATGCAGTCCAGTGCTCCTAAGTGTGAGCTGAGGCGTTGATCCAACAAGCTCAGTGTCTCCTCCTTCCTCCTTTCGAAGACTGGAGAAGGCCCAAACCTTAGCACGGACAACAACAGGCCTTTCTGCTCTGGGCAAACAAACAAGAACTTCTGTGAGTGGGCTGGGCTTGTGATATTTGTTCATGTTGGCGCCAGCACCTCTATGTCCTTGGTGCAGGAGTGCAGTTTTAGTATCTGACGTACTCTCAGGCATCTCCCCTGAGGAGTGGCTTTACAGGAGGAATGACGGGAAAAGCTGGCGGCAGCAGCTCTTTAGGAAGTGCCTGACTAGATGTATCCAATATCTCAGGGGGAGGACACCACTCCGACAACCACTTGAAACTTATCCAGGATCCAGCTCCTGACTCTCTTGATCACTGTCCCCCGTCTGTCAGCCCTGCCACCTCTTGAAGCTCCAGTTTCACCTCCCTCAACCTACCTGAGCCCTTCCTCAAGTCACCCAGTTTCTCCCACCTTTTCAGGGCAATTATTTGTCCACCTGCTCTAGAACCCAACACGGTTTCTGATTAAAAGAATGAAGCACATTTGTTGGTCATGATAAACCAGAGAACAAA
The DNA here is from genome assembly GCF_965153285.1 of Podarcis tiliguerta. Lineage (NCBI taxonomy): Eukaryota > Metazoa > Chordata > Lepidosauria > Squamata > Lacertidae > Podarcis > Podarcis tiliguerta. The sequence continues at coordinate 55,152,343 of NC_139534.1, forward strand.
GACTTTCCTAATGGGAATTTATTTCTCTGTGACTTCTTGCAACAAGGAGGTGCCAAAAAAGAGCATAAGAGAAGCTGAGAATGACGGACCTGAACCGACTCAGACCACAAACAATGGCAGATGGAGTTGGCCCTGGAATATCTTCGGACAGGTGTGCTTGTTAATCTGGATTAGAATGGGAATTAGGTCCTTTATCCTTAACCCCTTGTTCCGAAGAGAACAAAGACTTTCCTAATGGGGATTTATTTCTCCGTGATTTCTTGCAACAAGGACGTGCCAGAAAAGAGCATAAGAGAAGCTGAGAATGATGGACCTGAGACGACTCAGACCACAAACAATGGCAGATGGAATTGGCCCTGGAATATCTTCGGACAGGTGTGCTTGTTAATCTGGAGTAGAATGGGAATTAGGTCCTTTATCCTTAGCCCCATGTCCCCAAAGCAGCAACTATTGAATTATTCATTTAGAAAGAGAAGCTATTGATAGCTGAACAGTTTCTGGTTGAAGAAAGAAGTGTTTTAATTGGTTATGATAATCAGGAGAACAACAATTTCTCTAATGGAGATTGGTTTTTCCACGACATTTTAAAAACACAAGGAAGTTGTATTCCAAAGAATCTGGAGGGTGCCATGGTGTGTTGGCCACAGAGGTCGCAGATGCAGGAATAAATGATTCTGGGATCCCTCTTCCCTTCCAGGATTATGAAAATGAAGAATGAGAGCTGCAAAGTACTATAGGGGCTTATGCACTTACAACTGAGAGCAAAATGCAGGAGCAGAAGATGTGGCTAATAATAAGGACTAGAATGGAAATTACTTTATCCTACTACTAGTCCAAGTAGACATATTTGAATTTTAGCTGCCAACCCCTTTAAAATTATGCTGTGGGCAATAGAATGAGGGCGCTCCAGTCATGTTTTTCGATAACAGGACAGAGAGGAGAAGGGATGAGACATTGGTGAGGTCAGTGTGGTGCAAATGCACCAGTGCAATCCAGTGCTCCCACCAGGATGTTTGATTGTGCTAACCTTGCCACTGCCTCACCTCTCTTTACCCCAGTTTGCAGCAGGGATCTAGAACCCAACACAGTTTCTGATTAAGAGAAAGAAGCACATTTATTGGTCATGGTAAACCAGAGAATGAAGACTTTCCTAATGGGGATTTATTTCTCTGTGACTTCTTGCAACAAGGAGGTGCCAGAAGACAGCATAAGAGAAGCTGAGAATGACAGACCTGAGTTGACTCAGCCCACAACCAAAGGCGGATGGAATTGGCCCTGGAATATCTTCAGAAAGGTGTGCTTGTTAATCTGGATTAGAATGGGAATCAGGTCCATTTTCTTTAACCCCTTGTCAGGGGGGTTGGACTGGGTATATGCTCTACCTCTCATTTAATATGCTCTACCTCTCATTTAAATCGGAACCAGTGATGGTGGTGAATGCCCTGTGTGAATGTCTGGAAGCAGATGGAGGACAGATGGCGATCAATGGATTGAGGATGAATTCCAACAGGACAAAAGTAATATTTTGGGGGGACATGGGGCAGGTGTGGGGACTCCCTGGTTCTGAATGGGGTAACTGTGCCCCTGAAGGACCAGGTGTGCAGCCTTGGTGTACAGTCATTTTGGAATCACAGTTGTTCATGGAAGTGCAGGTTAATTCTGTGTCCAAGGTACCTGTTTACCAGCTCCGTTTGTTACACTAGCTGAGACCTGCCTGCATGCTGTCTTGCCAAAGTGGTACATGCTCTGGTTATCTCCCACTTTGACTACTGCAATGTGCTGTGTGTGGGGCTACCTTTGAAGGTGACACGGAAACTACAGCAATCCAGAATGGAGCTGCCAGACTGGTGACTGGGAGTGGTCACTAGGACCGTATAACACTGGTTCTGAAAAACCTGCATTGGTTCCCAGTATGTTTCCAAGCACAATTCAAATGATTGGTGCTGACCATTAATACCCTAAACAGCCCTGTCCTGTATACCTGAAGGGGCATCTCTGCCCCCATCATTTAGCCTGAACCAGCTTGAGGTCCAGCTCCAAGGGCCCTCTGGTGGTTCCCTCACTGCAAGAAGTGAAGTTACAGGGAACCAGGCAGAGGGCCTTCTCTGTGGAATGCCCCCCACCATCAGATGTCAAAGAATTAAACAACTACACAACTTTCTTGAAGATATTTGAAGGTAGCCCTGTATCAGGGAGTTTTAATGTCTGATGTTTCACTGTGTTTTTATACAGTGGTACCTCGGGTTAAGAACTTAATTCGTTCCAGAGGTCCATTCTTAACCTGAAACTGTTCTTAACCTGAGGTACCACTTTAGCTGGGACGCGGGTGGCGCTGTGGATAAAACCTCAGCGCCTAGGGCTTGCCGATTGCATGGTCGGTGGTTCGAATCCCCACGGTGGGGTGAGCTCCCGTCTTTCGGTCCCAGCTCCTGCCCACCTAGCAGTTCGAAAGCACCCCTAAGTGCAAGTAGATAAATGGGTACCGCTTTATAGCGGGAAGGTAAACGGCGTTTCTGTGTGCTGCGCTGGTGCTGGATCGCCAGAGCAGCTTCGTCACGCTGGCCACATGACCCGGAAGTGTCTCTGGACAGCGCTGGCCCCCGGCCTCTTAAGTGAGATGGGCGCACAACCCTAGAGTCGGACACGACTGGCCCGTACGGGCAGGGGTACCTTTACCTTTACCACTTTAGCTAATGGGGCCTCCCACTGCCGCTGCGCCACCGTCGTGCGATTTCTGTTCTCATCCTGAAGCAAAGTTCTTAACCCGAGGTACCATTTCTGGGTTAGCGGAGTCTGTAATCTGAAGCGTCTGTAACCCGAGGTACCACTGTATTCTGTTGGAAGCTGGCCAGAGTGGTAGGCAGGGTGTAAGTAATATTCAAACTGGTGGCCATCACTGGCTCCTGGGTGTCATGAGCCCTGTGGAGATGTCATGGAAGGGATGGTCAGATCCTGAGGAGAGAGTGAGAGGTTGATGGCTCAGAGGAGGATCCTAGCAGGTTGGGGGAGGTGAAATTGGGCCTCCAAAAAATGTCTGAGCCAGAAGAGGGGGCCAATGATCAAGAGAGTCAGGAGCTGGATCCTGGGAAGAGTCCAAGCAGGTTGACAGAGAGGTGTTACACCCCTGTGTTATCAGACACCTCTAGTCATGAACTCCCTAAAGTGTAGCCGCCACCTCCTCCTCCTCCTGTCAGTTAGAAAACTCTTCCTTCTGGGGAGGTCCTTACAGTAAGTTGGATACTGAGCCAGCACTGACTCCACCTCCATCTCCCAGCACATGGAGACACCAGTGCCAGCATGAACAAACCTCAGAGGTCCAACTCACTTGGAGGAATTCCTATTTGCTTGCCTAGTCCTGAGATGTGTGTTGCTTTCCGCCCTAAGGGCTATGCTTACCCTGTTTTCAAAAAGAAGATGGGTGTGTGTGTGTCTCTTCTTGGATAATCTCAGCTCATTCTTAGCCATGTAATTCATCTGCTGTGTTTTTTTAAACTTTGCCTTCCTACCACTCAGTTTTATGCATTCTGAGTCCAAGTTCAAGTTCATCATCCAGCAGTGAGGTCCAGGAGAAAACACTGTAGGAGAAAATTCCGTAATGAAAAAGTACTTTCTTTTATCTGCCCTGAATCTGCCAACATTCAGCTTGGCTATATGTCTATGAGTTCTAGTGTTACCAGAGAGGGAAAGAAATATTTCTCCATACCATGCATAATAATATTATAAACTTCTATCATGCTACCTCTTACTCGCCTTTTCTCCAAACTGAAAAGTCCTGGAAGCTGCAATGTTTCTTCAGACTGGAGTCACTCCATCTCCTTGATCATTTCAGTTGCCCTTTTCTGAACCTTTTCCAAGTCAACAGTATCCTTTTCGAGGAGAGGGGACCAGAATGGCACATGGTATTCCAAATGAAGTCACACCACAGATTTCTATAATGACATTGTGCTATAAACATTTTTATTTTCATTTCATTTCCTAATGATCCCCAGCATGGAATTTCCCCCTTTTTCACAGCTGCCGAACTTTCGGCAGACATCTTCATCAAGCTGCAACCTCAAGCACATTGTCCTTCCTTTCAGAGTCCTGAGGTTACGGAAGAGCCAACCCGGGCCACGAGAAGCAGCGACAACAAGGAAACTGGAACATGGCGCCCCTTCAGCAAGATCTTTAACGTTCAGGTGTGACTATTAATCCTACGAATATTTGGAAGTGGCCTTTTGCTGGGAATTACTTCTTTCGCCTTTGCTTCCTGTTTAGTTTAGATTTTAGTTGTTGTCTGAGAATGCTAATCAGGATTTATTTTTATTTTTTTTGCTTTGCATTAGAGATTTGTACCTTAGTTATTGAATTTTAACACTCAGCTTTCTAGTCTCTCTCAGCTGTACTCTTACATATATTTTCAGTAATTAATCTAAATGCCATGAGCATGATTAAGGTACCTCTGGGGTAGCTCTGATATACAACTCCACCACCACAATCTCCAACAAAAGACAAGAGTGCCCTGGCTGCTAAAGCTGATCCAGACTCTATTTCTATTTTAATAAGAAGCACATTTATTAGTTGCAACACCCAAAAGAACATTGATTTATGGTCTAAGTATTGTTGTGAGTTGGGGTGTGTGTGTGTGTGTGTGTGTGTGTGTGATGCCTTTAGTCCCTTCCAACTCCTGGGGTCCTGTATCCATTAAGGGTTAGCTCTGATATAATTATTATTATAATAATATTAATTTATTATTTATACCCGCCCATCTGCCTGGGCTTCCTCAGCCACTCTGGGCGGGTTCCAACCTAATATTAAAATACAGAAATACATCAAACATTAAAAGCTTCCCTAAACAGGGCTGCCTTCATATGTCTTCTAAAAGTTTGGTAGTTGTTTTTCTCTTTGACATCTGGTGGGAGGGCGTGCCACTACTGAGAAGGCCTTCTGCCTGGTTCCCTGTAACTTGACTTCTCACAGCGAGGGAACCGCCAGAAGGCCCTCAGCACTGGACCTCAGTGTCCGGGATGAATAATGGGGATGGAGACACTCCTTCAGGTATACAGGACTAAGGCCATTTAGGGCTTTAAAGGTCAGCACCAACACTTTGAATTGTGCTCAGAAACGTTCTGGGAGCCAATGCAGATCTCTCAGGAGTGGTGTTATGTGTTCCCAGCAGCCACTCCCAGTCCCCAGTCTAGCTGCCGCATTCTGGATTAATTGCAGTTTTCGGGTCACCTTCAAAGGTAGCCCCATGTAGAGCGCATTGCAGTAGTCCAAGCTGTTCTGTTCTAACTAGCCAACTGTAACTTAATGGCCTTAGCTTAAGTACACTCATTAGTATTACCAAAGAAGCTGCTCACTGCCTAGGGCAAATGGATGGGCCTTTCCCTTTCCCACCTGGCTGGTGGTTAGAAGAACAATGGAAGAGTAGTTGTGTGTGAGCTGAGCAAGAAGGTAGAGAGACAGAGACATGTTTCAGATACATGTTTGCTTGGTGCTGGGCTCTGGGGCTCACCTGGGAACCTAATGAGGAAGCAAGATCAGTTAGGGAGTTAATGCTGTGAGCCCCTCTCCCTGTCCCATCTTCAGCTCTGCTGGCCTTCAATCCAAGGAAACCAAAACCTGGGCAAGCACCCACTCTGGAATGCCTAGAACTGCCCTCTGCTCGGAGATTGAGATAGCATGTAACAGTACAATAGTGATTTTGAACACGTTTTGTATAGTGTTGAACCAAGCTACACAGCTGTGGGCAGCGTGTGGCAGCTCCATCAACCCTGGTGCCTGCCAGTAAAAGCAACCTTAGAGGGTGGAACTAGGGGGATGCCAGCAGGTTCCAAGAACCCTCTTTTTGGGGAGATTTTGGGGGTGATTTGTGAGTTTGTTTGGGCCCTGGGTGAGAGTGAGGGTGGATGGGGGGGAGTCCTGGGTAAGAGTCAGGAAGCTGAGAGGTGCTGTGTGGGGAGCTGTGTCAAAAGAAGGGAGGAATAGATTTATTAGTAATTTGTATTAGTATTGCATTGTGTATTTTTGTCACATTTGTTGTTGTTTTAGCTTCCTGTATACCTCTTAGACATATTTTTATATATCAAGCAGTATTTGAAATGGCATTTTTAATCATCATCTATTATGGTATATTGATAACACTATTTGACAGGGGATTCCAGTTGAAAATGAAGATGATGCTACAGTGAAGCTGGAAGAAGGAGGCGAGAGAGAAAACGAAGGGAGCCATGAGCAAAAGGAAGCTACTCATTTGGAAGTTGCATCTAACAAAAGAGATGGGGAAGCAGAGGGCAATGAATGTAAACAGTCAAGAGTCTCTGAGGTTGGTGTCAAGGAATGTCTGGATGACCCAGAGATGCCTGCTGGGACCACAAACACAACAGAGCCAGCCACAAGAATACCAACAACAGCAGAGGCAACGGCAAGTACCCCTTGCACATCCAAACAGTGCCAGCCACGCATTAATCCATGGGCCACGTGCGCTCGTGCCACTACAGAGGATGAAAAGAAGTTGTTTGAGGCTCTAACTGAATTTTCTGTGGAGTTCTATAAAGCAGCAATCCTACATGAGAAGCCTGGCTCCAACTTGATCTTTTCACCCTTCAGTGTCGCAGTGATGCTCTCCAACCTATTGCTGGGTAAGGCCATACCTACCTTCAGGTGTGCACATCGTCACTTCAGACTTAAGACCTCTGCATCTGAAATAATATCTGTGTAGAAAAACGGGCATATACCAAGATGTACAAAGTACAGCATGATTTGCTCCTCTGGCAATGAGCAACTGCAGCACATGCCAGCCACGTGATTTAATGTTATTATTATTTCCCTAAATGGTGTTCCCAGAGCTTCAGCATGTCCTTTCCTTCTAAGCTTCACCTGGTGGACCTCCAGCCCCTCATATATTATCATTTATTCAATTTATTTCCCCCCCCCCTTTCCTCCTTACCTGCTCCATCACTCAAACCAAAAGTGCCAGCGTGTATTACAAAAAGCAACAATGAATGCCTCAGCTCAGCACAGCTTGGCAAACGCTTCCTTGGGTCAGTGACAGGTCAGGGCTAGAGGGGACATAACCAATGGTCAGCACCCCACTTTCCCTTGAGTCACCCTGCTCTCTTCCTGGTCCTGTTGGTGTTGTGGGGCGGGTTGTCACCCACTTCTTAATAAATTCCTCACCAAACTAAGGGAAGCCATGGCCTATGCAATGACAGATATCTGCTCCTCACAACCCTGACTTTGCCATCCAGGCACCTGCAATCAAACCAAGGACCGTCTTGAGAGGCTGCTCTTTTATCCTGAAGGATTCACATGTGTCCATAGAGCACTAGAGAGTCTCCAGAAATCAGAGGCCTTGACCTCCGCCAATGCAATGTTTTTCCAACCAGGTGAGTAAACTACCAGATTCAAGATTCCCATACACCATCTTTTCCCACGCACCATCTTCTCTCAGGTAAGATCTTATTCACACTGACAGATGTGTGTCTCAAAACAGAAAACATCTGTGGAAATTGGTTTTATAGCTGTGGAACATAGCTGAAACATTCTCCATATTCTCCATTTATGGATTATAGCTGAATTAAAGGGATGCGGGTGGTGCTGTGGTCTAAACCACTGAGCCTCTTTGACTTGCTGATCAGAAGGTTGATGGTTTGAATCCGCTCGACAGTGGTTAGCTCCTGTTGCTCTGTCCCAGCTTCTGCCAACCTAGCAGTTCGAAAGCACACCAGTGCAAATAGATAAATAGGTACCGCTGCAGCAGGAAGGTAAATGGCATTTCCATGGGCTCTGGCACTCGCCACGGTGTCCTGTTGTGCCGGAAGTGGTTTAGTCATGCTGGCCACATGACCTGGAAACGCCACCTCCCTCAGCCTGAAAAGAGAGATGAGTGCCACATCCCATAGTTGCCTTTGACTGGGCTTAACTGTCCAGGGGTCCTTTAACCGTATTTTTAACAGCTGAATTCCCCAAACTGTTTACATCAGATATTCAATCTCTTGTGGTTACCAGTCTCTGGGCTAAAGCATCCCCCTACTGCAGTGCTAATAAGCTTGATTTAAGTCTGTCCTGATGCACACCTCAACCCTGCAATATGAAGTATGGTGGTAGAGCAGAAATAATGAACATTCATGAGACCAGGAGGTTGTAATAGATGGATCTGTGAGCAGGATCCTAGTTAATACCTGCTGCTCTTGACCAGATTTTAGCTACAGGAAATTATATAGCTAGCCAATTCCTATGTAACACCCCCACTCACACGAACCTTTAAAAAAAATCCATGAGCATAGAACTTCATATTTAAATTAGTTATGCTTTTGAACTACCAATTTATGCCTTTTAAATGTATGGCTGACTGACCTGTGAAAACATGGTGGGAACATGTTCAGGAGGGGCATGGGTGGCAGGGCAAAGCTGCTCTCCTGGCACTGGCATCTCTACCAGGGCCATCTTACCCATAAGCGCTAGGGGTGCGGGGCACCCGGGTGCTGGGCTCTCAGGGGCACCAGGTGGAGAGTCTGGGGCCCGAGAGTCGAGTCCGGGGAAGAGTCCACCCATCGGTCGGAGCACTGCGGCGGGATCTTCTGCTGCAGGCAGCTTTCCACCCCAACCCTCCTGCCCAGCGTCTGACGGCAGAGTTGTCATCAAAGTCTTAAGGTGCCACAGGACCAAAGTGAGCGGGCGCTCCGGGTCCCCGGACAGGCTTTCGCAAGCTGCCCGCAGAGGCTTGCCACTTGGGTGCCCAGTGGCCACCAGCCTTAACTTTCCTCCTTCCCTTTCTCTGCCTCCCAAATTTTAGGCGCCTTGCTGGAGATGGAGGGCAACATGTGAGCAGGGAGGGCAATGCAGGCGACAAAGAAATCAGCTCGGCGGAGTCCCTGGCCATTTGATTTGATTTGTAACCCCCCTCCCTGTCGCCAACACCCAACATCCGACCCAGCTCTGGCCACAGCAGCTCCGTCCAGAAGGCGGGGGGCGCCGGGCAGATCTTTGCACCCCAGCGCTGCATATGCTTAAGACAGCCCTGATCACTACTTAGCAGGGTGAGGTAGGGTAGCAAGATTGGGGCAGCACATGTGCACCAGCATGACCATTGGAGGTTGTGACAATGCAGTTGCAACAGCGAGGCCACCCTTGACCCCACTACTGCCCTGCACCCTAACCCCATCCAGATAAGCAGCAGCAGCAATGCCAGGAAGGCAGCTCTGCAAAACCACCATGCCTGCCGCTACTGAAAATGTTCATGTGTTCCACAGCCATGAGAGCCAGCTCTGTAAATACCTGGTGTTTAGCATGGGTTAAGGAGTCCTCTCAAGATAACCCACAAGAGCAAGAAGTATGTCTCAAGGGAGTATTTTTCTGTCTCTGGTTTTTTCTTCATGAGCAGCTCTCCCCTTGGAAAATGATTTCCGCAACCTGACAAGGATGTTCTATAAAACCAAACTGGCTCACCTTACTAATAACAGCAACCAGGATGTGGCGGACATCAACAGTTGGGTGAGCCAAAGTACTAACAAGAAGATCAAGAAGATTGTGAATGAGCTGGATTCTGATGCCAAGATGATACTCCTTAATGCTGTCTACTTCTACTGTAAGTAGGAAGGCTCTAGGGCCTTCTGTCCCCCAACGTCTGATCCAGAGAGACTGCTCACCCAAAGCCAGTTTGGCTTCCCTACCCTTTGGCACTCAATTCCTGAAACACAGGTCCCCAGGGAGATTCCAGTTAGCCCCCCTTTCCCCACACCATGGCATGTCTCGAGGTTCCACCATTACTGAGCTTTTATATCACTTTAAATTTCAAGAGACCTCCCATCGGTTGACTTGTCTCAACAAAAATCGATATATATGATATAGAAATACAAAGCCCACACCCAATACAAGTGTGACTGATGGGAAAGATGATGGGCTACATATAGTCCCCATCTTCTATGATTCTTAACTGCACAGGGAGCCTGCACTGGTAGAGAGGTCTCCCCACAAGTGGAAGGCAATGAAGCCAGCAACAGCAATATGATGGTTGATGCAGGGCAAATGACTTATCCCAAGCAATGGTTGGCCTTCCACAAAGGATGTAGACATGCTGGGCTCTTGACACTTCTGCAGCCAGAATCCTCACTGTATGCATACCCAAACAAAAATACTAGCTGGAGAGGAAAATGTTATATATATATATATATATATATATATATATATATATATATATGGGGGGGAGTAGTGTAGATCCTCCCTGCTCCATAACAATTAGGAACTCTGGTGCTTGGAGAGCACAAATCCATTCTGGAAGCAGCCAGTATTTGGCTGGGACAGGCAAGCTGTGACTCTAGTTAGGGACAGAACTGTGCTTCATCAATGCCAGGTTGTGAAACATATAAAGAGGAGTGAGGAGGAAAGTTCAGGGACTTTCTTTAGCATTACCCTTACAGGTGCAAGTTTAGATTGTGGGTTAATTAAATATGAGGTATGGTGTCTTTTTCTTTCAGTCTTCAAAAATGCATAACTTACTCTGCAACCTGACGATAGGGTGGATTCTCATGATACTAGACATGTGGCCATCCAACAAAACTTCTTAGCAGGAAACTCGGGAAAGACAAAAAGCACATAGTTAAGCTGTGGAACTCACTGCCACAAGACATGGGGATGGAATATTTGTGTTTTTGTAGTTTTAACTGTAAACCTCAGTCTGGGAAAAAGCATCATATAAATGGTGCTAGTGGTGGTGATAGCCACTAGGCATAATGCCTTTATGTCGTGCTTGTGAGGCTTCCTGGAGGCCTATGGTTGGCCAGTGTGGAATGTGTACTTTTTAGTTGGATTCAAGCAGAGCTCTTCTGGTGTTTATGCCTCAATAAGCTGATCCAAGCTCTTCATCTTTTCAGCCAAGTGGAAGGAAATGTTTGTAGAGAAAGACACAAGGAAGGCAAAATTCTACCGCCCAGGCTTAGCTCCCATCAATGTTCAAATGATGATGAGTAAGAAATACCCAATGGCCTCCTTCATTGACCACAGCCTGCAGGCTAAGGTAATGCCTATGAGGATTGGTAGAGGCTTACATTTTCAATTTCTAAGACCTGGTTCATACACTCTAGTAAGGATGGCTTGCAACAAAGAAAGCAATATATTAAAAATATATATATTAATGCAATAAACCTACCTATAGAAGCAAAAACTAGTATCAGCTTGGCTTAATGTTTAGCACTCCCATCCAAGAACCTTGGGAACTGCAGTTCTAAGGTGGTAAGAACTGCTTTTGTTCCTAGCAAAACTACAGTTTCCACGTTTCTTAAACTGGTTTCACACTTGTTGAAACTTGCAGTGCAGGGATGATCTTATACCCTCAGCTCCTAAGGCATTCCTGTTCTTTGGTGGTCCCACCAGCTTGGCTATCTTGTGCCTGTCTTGGGTTTCTCCTTGAACAGTTGCTCCTGCTGTTGATCTGGGTCACATTTGTAAAGACTTAGGCTAGTTTGGTTTGTCAATTGCTTCTCGCAGCTGGTGGAAGTCCCATGTCAATTTGTAGAACAGAAAATAAAACACAAAAATACAGTTCAATCAAATAACAATTAAAACAATACACAACAAACATATTGCAGTCATCCAAAAAGTCACCAAAATACAAAACGTGCACCCCATATCCAACAAGAGAATCAACACCAAACAGGCTTAGTGTTCCTTATATAAATAACCGTTTTATGATTTGTGTGTGTGTGTGTTGAGCCCACACAGTTTACTCTGTTGAGCCCACACAAAACCCTTTCTTCTTTTCCAAATATAAAAGGGAGAGGGGGGAGGAGGAGGAAAAATGGAAAGCAGCAAATTAGAGCTATACCATATTGGTCTGAATATAAGCCACAGTTTCTCCCCAATTCTGGTTTGTATAAAACCTAAGCGTGGGATAGCCAGTCTAATATAAGCAACATGCTTAAGTCTAATTAATGCATGAAAGGTTTAATGCCATGGTGGAAGCAGTCCTACTAGGTTTCTTCTAAGTCATTTCCCCTTGCCTTGGGAGGAAATAGGTAAGCAAGTCTATTGTCTCCGCCACATGTGAAGAGGTTTGAGCTGGTTGGCTCTCACTAGCCAAGCCACTCTTGAGTTTCTATACCAATAATTTAGGAACTTTCACCACTTTGTAACTAAGCTAAGCTTTACTGCCTGTGCGACTATTCTGAAGCTCATGAATCTGACCTTTGGAGAGTTTGTAAGTAATGATTTTTTTTTTACCTTGCCAAACATGTGGTCTTTTCCTCTGCTGGGGAAAAGGGGAACTTTGGGAAGAAACTTTTAAGAGGACATTTTGGAACTCATTTGGAGGAGCATATTTTAAAGGTCCAGCAGCCTATATTCCCATGCTTTATTTTGCTTCATATTTTGTGATTTTAAATATCTGCTGGGGTACTTGCCCCAAACCTGGATCTTGGGTCCATGGGGTCACGAAGAGTCAGACACGACTAAATGACTAAACAGCAACAACAACCATATACCATATATATATGTATGGAAACCACATCGATGGCTTACTCTCCAGGTGGTGCAATGGGTCAGTGCATCTGGCTGTTAACTTCAGCCATTTTTGTAAAAGGATCTCACAACCTTCTCAACAAGTGGTGCTGATTGCCCAGTGAGTTGTTCATTGTGAGATGAGTTCAGAAGCTACATCTGGTTTTGTGTGGGTTTTTTTAGATTGTAAAAAGCACTGGACCATACCAGATACTTACAGTATGTAGATATAGTTTCAAATAGATCTCATTTGAACAGTGTGGGGAATCTTGTGTTTCGACCAATACAGCATTGGAAAAATGGGGTGCTCCTCTATAGCAGGGTGCATGAGAATATGGGAGAAAGGCAGGAGACTGATGGTGTTTAATTTGCTAGGTTGGCCGACTGCAGCTGTCTAACAACATGAGCCTGGTCATCATCATGCCCCGCTCCATAACTCAAAATCTCACCGAGGTGGAGGAGCGCCTCAGTCCAGTTGTCTTCAAGTCAGTGATGACCAAGCTGGAGAGCACCCATTTCAAGCCTACCGTGGTGTACCTACCCAGATTCAAGGCGGACACTTCCCAGAACCTCATGAACATAATTGGGGAGATGGGTAAGAAAAATAAAGCTGGAGAGAGGAGAAATGAGCTAAAGGCAAAGAAGCATTGCTCCTTTTTAGCATGAAGGAGAGGTTGTGTCAGTGATAGAAAGAAACGCTAACCCCCACACTCCGCCACCCTGTCACCAGTATATATAATTCACTCAAGCCCATGAAGAAGCCGATTTCACAGCATTGTTCACAGAGCAGGACTGGCTGCATGGCTTTAAGTGTCCTCAACTGCTGACGGAAAATTTGTTTCTACTCCATTCCTTCTCCCCAAACTAGATTTCTTGGGATAAGAAAAATAGATGGAAGCAGCACTGGGAAAACATGGGTGGTGGCTTACAGGACAATAACCATGTCATATGAGGCCTCCATTAAACATGAGTTCACAGGGCATAGTTATTGCACAATAAATGCCTCAGCTGGAAGCCACCAACCTCAATGTATTCCAGTATTAACAGTATTGTCCTTCTGTCCTTTCTTCTGCCCACAGGCCTGATTTGCTACCATTTATTTGCTGTAAAAGAATTGCCGTGCCAACCCATCCGGTGTGGCTAAGCAAAGCACGATGCCTTTTAAAGATTCTTGTGTCTGCTTCTAGATTAGCCAATGTCTTTTCCTCTTGGGGTGTTCTGTGTTTGTGTGTGTGAAATAGTGCTATGGTGCTAATAAAGAAATAAGAGGGGGAAATAATAATTGAAAGAAACCAATTTTCTCTCTCTCTCTCTCTCTCTCTCTCACACACACACGAACAGAATGTGGCTGATTCAGGAGACATGCACCACTAATTCCCTACCCATGCTAAAACAAGAAGAAATAAATTGGGCTGCACCTGCAAAAGGGAAGCTTTTAATTAATGTTGCTGGGGACTTTTGCTGACTGGGAAATACTTTTAAGTCAACATTATAAGATCTTTTCCTTGGGGAAGGGCACTGCTGGTTAACATAACACTATTGAATGCTATGTGGCACCTCCATTTTAATTCTACCTCTAGCTAATTGTGGGAAAGCTTTGCCTTGGAAGTACTACAATGTTTGCAGGCATGTACAGGGATCTCTTCCCCCGTAGCTCTGCTTTGAAGCCCATTTCCAGCCGAAGGAGAAGAGAGTCCAAGTTTCATCCAATATTATCTTTATGCATTTAATCCAACCTTCTCTTTCAGATTTTGGCTTTTTCTATGATGCCGATCTGTGTGAGATCTCCACGGATAAAGAATTGACCGTGTCCAGTGCTCACCACAGGGCTGTGCTAGAAATCAGCGAGGAAGGAGTGGAAGCGGCGGCTGCCACAGTTGTCTCCCTGGCACGCACAGCCAATATCTTTGAAGTGTCTCAGCCCTTCCTTGTTGCAGTGATGAGGGATAATGGGTTCCCCGTCTTCATGGGGCGCATCAACAACCCACAGGCAGCATAACATTCTCCTCCTTGCTCCTGTCAGCTTCTGCCAGACACCCACAGGATTGCCCCTGCTTCAACCGTCACTGTTTACACATGAAGCCTTGTGCAAGTGGCTGTAACATGTTCCTTTGGTATTTCCTGCCATTTTATTCTTTTGCGTTATAGTTTTATCCTCCCATTCCTATGCCTTTTTTAAAAAAAAGCTGGTTTCCCTCCCCCTTGTCATTTTTCTGTGATTTTCTTTTCTTTTCTTTTCTTTTTTTTATTTTTTTTTTTGTCCTTCCTTTGCATCACTGAGCAATCCACCTGTTCCCATTTATGCACCAGGCTGGAAAAGAGGTCTCCTCTGTCAAGAGGTCCTCCTTCTCCTCCGTTTCCCCCATGTAACCACTGCAACAAACCATTCAGCCTCTTCCATTTCGCCTTCATAAGGAATAAAGCGAAACTATATTGGCTCACGGGACTGTGTTACTGCCATGTCTGAGGCAGAAGTGTGCCTGTGTTGTGTTGCTTTAGGCTGCAAGTGGAAGCTCAGCCAATTAAATGATTCTCCAGCCCAAGGAAGGGAACCTACCACCACTAGTTACATGTCCTCAGTGGATTGTGTCATGGCCTGCGTGCCCATAATAGGCAGGGTTGGAGCAAAAAAGGACCACCCAGAGCCAAAAACCGGGGGGGAGGAGGGCCCTTATGCCTTTCCTAGCTTGAGGAGACAAGGATGTCAGGAGTCAGCGCACACTTACGGGATGGACCATAGACTAAGGTCCAAGGTCCACAGTCTAAGGTCAAGAGCACTGCCAGGTCTTGTACCCTCATGTGCCTGTGGTCCGTCAGGCTTGGAAGTGGCTCAGCTATCAGTCTATCAGATATGGTGGCAGCTGGAATGCTGTAAGGCTTGACTGACCTGGTTTGGCCTTGCTGCTACCTAACTCCACCTCTTGCTCCATATAGTTCCCTTCCACAAGTGCTATTTCCTCCTCTGATGAGGACTCCTGGAGTGGAGAGCATGACTAGTGAGCCACTTGCTCTAGAAAGGGTTGTGAAAATGCAGAGAGGCTTCTTTAGCCTATCTTTCCTAGGCCATCCCTTGTTAATGATGCTAATTTAGAAAGCTTCCCGCATCCCCCCAATTCATCTCAGAATTAGATGAGTTGTCATTGGCGTCTGTCTATCTCAAGAGAAAATGGAGTGTGCCTCCAACGGTCTAGTCAAACCGCTGTGTTAGCAGCACCAAAGTGACCTCCGCAAAGAGCAAGCCTGGGCAGTGTATATAGGGGGCCTTGGCTGCCCAGACAACAAGCCCCGCCCCCTTGGCCTTACTGATGTGATCCAAAGGAAAGCAGAGCAATACGTTTGGCACCAGTTTGGCTGCAGGAGTCTACAAGGCACCATCCAACCATCTTAGGGACTCTGCTCCTGATTTGTGTAGGCTTTACTCCTTAGCCTTTTCTTCTCCTGAAGATGTCCCACAAGGCAGCTGAGGTTGAGGATCAGGGTTTTCCTTCTCCTAGATGGGCTGGCTACCTGACCTGACCTGACCCTCACTTCAAAAAACCTGCCTTCTTGACTGTTGAACCTGCTATTGGTCTCATCCGCTCAATCTGCCTGGAGCTTGTCTTTGCAGGCAGGGGAAGTCCCTAATTCACCAAGGGTTTGAAACCCATCAACTACCTTCATCTGGTTTAGCCGGCCAATCAAAGGGATTCCCAGTGTGTGGCTGTTGTCACATGGTGACAGCTTCTAGGAGCCACAGGTGAGAGCTAAGTGCAGGGTGGAGACCAAAGGTGGACAAATGACCCCAGAATGAAGGGAGCACATATCATTTTCTAATGGAAAAAGTGTTATATTCCTGGAGTCAGACACATAGAAAGGCATTTGAGTTTATTAAAAAATTTCAGACTCCGACATTACAGCTGGATATCTCTTTAAACATACTTCAGTTGATTTATTTATTTATTTTTAAAAAACTGATATTACACAATGTTCAACTTCATATTATACAAGATATTACAATAAAAATATAATACATTATTAATATTATTATTAATTTATTATCATCATACATAAATAGGTTAACCAGTTAGTAGCCAATAGGGCCATGCACCGGATTCATGAGGGTAACATAGCCAATTGCAGCATACTGTGACCTTAATTAGCCAATCATTTGTTGACACATACCAAACATATAACGTCCTCATTGTCTATTGGCAGTAGAAGTTGGTGGCTGAAAATTGTTACATGAAATCTGTTAAGCAAATCCTTGGCTTGAAATTGGTTACATCAAATCCATTGCTTGAAATCTCCACCACTTTTAACATTTAACATCTCAGCTTTATGACTAAGAAATTCTACTTTATTTTATTTATAAAAATATCTATAACTCATAAATATACATATATATCTATAATAGCGGTGTGCAATATAATTATATGCCACCAGCTCATTAAAAAATCATAGTAGTATACAATCAAATCATTAAAGCATCATTAAATTGTAAGCTAAGAATATTAACAACAAATGAGCAACAGTGAATCTAATTAACCCTCTGAAAATGCTTAGCAAAACAGGCACCCCAGCAGAGATTATAATATCTCCTGGGGTGCTATTTGCCAGTCCTCCACATTCCAAATAAATAAGTTTTTCTCAGGGAGAAACCCACCAAATAAGCAACGGAAGAGGTGGGTTGCAAGATGAATATGCATGGCTAAGGCTTTAACTGCAACCTAAAAATAATATATATTTCCAGAGTCGTTTTGCTATCGCCAATCAAAATGTCACAAAATTGTGAGCCAGTGTTTGATTCCACAATGAAACAGGAGGAGGGGGGAATGAGGAAACAGCTGGCTTTGTATTGAAGCTGTAACATCTGGTCAAAAAATCATGTTTGTTCTTTAGGGAGTTCTATAGGGAGTGACCATGAAGACTGACTGTGCTTCAGAAGGTACCACTAAACTACTGTTGGGTACTGATGACTTTTGGGTATGTGCGTATGTGGACTCTCCTTGCAGGCTATAGATATTGAAGCTGCAATGATGAGTTTCTGCACTTCAAGATGCATGACTGCACCTCTGCCTCCCATACACAGACACGCACTTTGAGACCCAGTTTTGTATAGAGTAGTGCTTGTACATAGAACGCCTCCTGCACACCCTCTTCTTGCGAAGAGCCTCACGGCATCTCTACCTCCCACCTTCTGAACGAAGGTCAAATCATACATATGGAGGCTGAGGCAATCGTGATGTACCTACTCAGTCTACGGTTCAGAGTAGGCACATGAATGCGCAGTTGTCATCTCAGCTGCAGGAAAATTTGAGGTGCTCCAAATACTCCAGCAGCTCCTGGGCAAGGCGGGTTCCTTTAGTGAGTTCATCCCATTGATCAGTGAAAGTCCAGGAGATTCTGCAGGAATCAGCAGAACATGGGGCTGCGGGCAGCAGCTAGAAATAAAAGGCATGAAGAACCTGAGTCAAATGTCAAAGCACAACCATACAAATGCAGCATGTTCAGCACATGCAATGGAAGATGCAACTGAAGGAGGAGAGCATTCTACATCAGGAAAGCCAACTTGAATAAATGGGGGGGGGGTCCATGTAAGCCCCGCCCAGAATAATCGATCACAAGACACAGTGCGCCATTTGAATGGTAATGTTCATTAACTTATTGGGGGGGGGGAACCCCTCAAATATTTTATTGGGGGGAGCGAAGGGACCTCGGCCGCTAGGAGTTGGCTCCTATGCTCCACATAAGGGACTGTTCGCCAAATAATTGATGCTTTTGAATTATGGTGCTGGAGGAGTCTCTTGAGAGTCCCATGGACTGCAAGAAGATGAAACCTCTCCATTCTTAAGGAAATCAGCCCTGAGTGCTCACTGGAAGGACAGATCGTGAAGCTGAGGCTCCAATACTTTGGCCACCTCATGAGAAGAGAAGACTCCCTGGAAAAGACCCTGATGTTGGGAAAGATGGAGGGCACAAGGAGAAGGGGATGACAGAGGACGAGATGGTTGGACAGTGTTCTCGAAGCTACCAGCATGAGTTTGACCAAAGTGCGGGAGGCAGTGGAAGACAGGAGTGCCTGGCGTGCTCTGGTCCATGGGGTCACGAAGAGTCGGACACGACTGAACGACAACAACATGGGACTGTTGGGTCTTGCAATCAGATTAATGGTCTCATAAACTAGGAAATCTATTTGAGATTCTTCCCATGGGATTCTTTTTTAAAAAAAAAATCAAAAATCTGAATATTGAAGATTTCCATTATGTGCACCTGTAACATTTACAAGTTTAAAGGATCAGTTGGGACCCAAAAGTAGGTTTCTCTTTTCAGGATGATGGTAATGGGCAAATGGGGGTGTCCATCATTTTTCACGCAGAACTCTGGTCCAATTAACAGCTAAAAGGCAGAAATTCAGTAGGCATTTCCTCCATTACTTTGTATTCTTGCTGGGGAAAGATACTCCTGTCACATTTGCCAGGAAAAGGGGGGGGGGGGAGTTGCAATCCAACGGGGTGGCATTCCCAGTCCCACAGAGAAACATAGGAAGCCTGCCCAACTCTTATCATCCGCATCTGTCTGTGGAGGAAACACCCTGGAATGGGATGTTTAATGTAACTACAGGTTGTTATCCTGGGAGCATCATATAACAACTGTGGAATGCTTGTTTTACAAGCAAGCCCCGAAGGAGCGGCTCTTTTACCTTCATTTTCTTGACAGTGTTTTCCAGCTGGTTGAGGTACTTCTGGCAATATTCAGTTTGCCTATGGATGTTGGGTCTCAGTCTGCCGCCAATTGGTCTGATGATGCCTGCATAATGCTGGAAGCACTTTGTGTACTGACACAGTCTCGTGTCAATGGTACCCTGTCACAAAAGAAAGATGGACACCTTTACTGAGTAGTCTATTTAAGCAATTCTGTGTAAAACGTGCAAAGATGGCCAGATTGCATTTTGGAAATGTTAACAGAGGCATAGAAGACAGAGTTTTGGAAAGTTGAGTCGTACCTTGGAGGTTGAAGGCAATCTGTTCTGGAAGTCCGTTCGACTTCCAAAACGTTCGGAAACCAAAGCACGGCTTCTGACTGGCTACAGGAAGCTCCTGCAGCCAATCAGAAGCCATGGAAGCCCCATCAGACATTTGGGTTCCAAAGAACATTTGCAAACCAGAGCAGTCACTTCTGGGTTTGCGGTGTTCAGGAGCCAAAACGTCTGAGCACCAAGGAGTTCGGGATCCAAGGTACGACTGTATGTTTTTTGCCTCCACAACAGGACAAAACATGCAACACCCATTCAGATTTTCTTTTCTATGAAACTACCAAATTCCTACCTCCTGTTGAAACTGGCATCCCTAAAATGTGTCCTGAGTCCATCTAGTCCAGCATCCTGCTCTCACAGTGGCCAACTAGATGCCCGTGGGAAACCTACAAGCAGCCTCTGAGCACAAGAGCATTTTCCCTGATATTCAGAAGCATTGCTACCTCCAGATGAGGAGGCAGAGCAGAGCCATCATGGTTAGTAGCCATTGATAGCCTTAACCTCCATGAATCTGTCTTATCCTCTCTTAAAACCATCCAGATTGGGGGGGGGGGGGCAATCACTGCCTCCCAGGTGAGGAAGTTCCAAAATTTAACTATATGCTGTATGAAGAATTGCTTTCTTTTATCTGTCCTAAATCTTCCAGCATTCAGCTTATTTGGATGTCAGTGCATACTAGCAGTGGCGTAGCGTGGGTTGTCAGCACCCGGGGCAAGGCAAGTAATTTGCGCCCCCTAACCCGTGGATTTTAGCACTCGATTTTAGCACGCCTGGCACCCCTCCTCCACAGTGGCGGGCAACCCGGTGGCTCGGATCGGATTCGCACAGCCAGCACTGCAGTGAGAGAGAGTGAGTGAGCCAGGTAGGGGCAGAGAGCTGCGAGTGCGAGCGCGTCCCCCAGATGTTGCGCCTGGTGCAGCCGCCCCCCCCTGCACCCCCCACGCTACGCCACTGCATACTAGTGCTATGAGAGAGGGAGGAAAACTTTTCTCCATCTGCTTTGAAATATATACTGCTTTGCAGAAAAAATGTATATTGGGCAAAGTTGTTTAAAAAGAAATTGCAAATTGATGTGGAAATGTGGAGAACTGAACATAATACTGAAATAATATAATGAAAAAGTAGGAGAAACCAAAATGGACAGATTTGCCCATTCCTGCCCTACACACAGATACCGGGCCCACTCTTCCTCTTGCCAAATGGCTCCTTACCAGGTCGGTGGGCTGGGCCACAATGCCATTGTTTCTCAGGATGCACACAGGTCCTCTGAGCTCTCTGCCTCCATAACCATCATCCTGCATATTTGAAAAACAAAACAAAACTTGGATTCCGGAACTGGCACAAACCAATTTTTAACTGTGAAAAATAAGTTATATATTATTTGTCTTTCAAGTATTTGAAACTATTTCTGCTTTTATGAAATTTGGTGTGCTTCCCCTCCTCTGCTGAAACAGCTGAAAGATTTTATTGCAACTTAGTATTCCTATTTCCCACACACACACACACACACACACACACAAACTTTAGTAAAATGTTGAGAGCCAGTGCAGTCCTGTCAGCAGAGTTGCCTGTGGTCTGGACTCACCAATTCACCTGTAGACTCAATAAGGGTGTTAAAGGAGTCACCATCCCACAAATGCAATAAGGGTGAAGGGACTTTATTTATATTTAGGATCTCTAGTAGAGTCAAGAAGGAATGTTCACTAGGGTAGCAGAACTGCCATCCTTTGCAGCTTGTGGTTTGTGTTTTTCTTTTGAATCATCTGAAGTGGAGCTATTTGTTCTCCAAAATAACTCACTGTAGATTCTACAGATTGATAGCCTGGAGGTGGAAACAGATGGGAGTTGTGAAAGAGGACTGAACCCAAAAACCTCTTGTTTCCTTCCAAGGCTATGAATTGTAAGAGTGGGGAAATAATGGCCCATCACACAAGATTGTAGTGGGAAGGTCGAGGTACGAGGCTTAAAGGCTGTCAGTCGAATCCTGAACACATTCACTTGGAAGCAAGTCCCACATGCTTCAGATCATGCCTGACCTTCCATTGCTGATGTCCTAATGACTGCAGAATGTGGGAATAAGCAGGACTTTGTATACTGAAAATCAGGGACAAGGGAGACCTACAACAAAATGTTGCTGTGTGACATGCTTCTGTTCAAGGTTCCAACCACTCCAAGCCATTCCTATTCCCACTAAGTATTCCCCCCCCCCCAAACTCAATAGCCAGGATTCCATACTAACTGAGCATGTTCAGTCTTCACTTAACCATTTGGAGGAAGGTTAAACCCCCTTAATTTACTCCCCAATTTTTTTATTTTTTTTTACTTCTGCAAAACATGGGGCTGTTGATACCTCCCTCTTGTGTGTGGATGTTGTGGCTACTTATGCATGATGACTCAAAAACCTGAGATCATTCTTAGTATCTAGATGCTGCTGATGCTGCTGCTGAAATGTAAGACAAATTGGTACTGATCCTGCCCTGGAAGTCATGTGCACCACATAGGACACTGCCTGCTGCTTGGAAACACAGGAGTGCATGGCCAGCAGCATTAAGCCAACTAAATGTTAGATTGTACGGAATTATAGTCAGCGATTTCAGTCGAACCAAAATATTTGGATCTCTTTCAGCTGGCACCCTAGCCCTCAACATTTGCCAACAATGCCAGTAACTCATGGCTGAGCTGGTCCAGTTTACCAAAGGCACATTTCTTTGCGGGCCCCACAATTTTCAACATCTGGAATGGCTCTACTAAATTCTACTCTAAGCCGAGTGGAAGGAAAGGTCCTTTAGAGAGACAAAGGAAGGAAGTGACAAAGAAAGCAGGTGATTCATTCTCGTACATACCACTAAGGTCTTGTAAAGATCCCTCAGGCATTTCTTCAAGCGACTGATAATGGAGATGGCATTGGGCAGTTCCTCTGCACATGTCGGTCCGGCCTCAGTGGGGCATCCCTGACTCAAGCTGCAAAGCACAGTCATCAGTGACACCACCGATACAAATGTGTGCCGTCCTGTAAAAACATAAGGATTGCGTCATCAGACTTAACATTGAGACAAATTGTGCAGTGAAATGCTATTTCACACTATTTCAAAAGGAAGTCACATGGCATTCACCATAGTTTATTCTCAAGAGCGTATGCATAGGATGGGTGCTTTAATGGCCTTAATCTCCACACAAGAAGGCCAACATGGAAATAGTAAAGGTAGAATCCAAGGCAGGGGCAAACGAAGGCGTTGTGACACCCAGGGTGGGGCGTCGCTACGTAGGGTGCATGTGCGGCATTGCTACTTATGATGCATGCACCGTACATAGTGAGGCTGCACATGCGCTGTACATAGCGGTTTGCCAGCAGCGCCATACAGACAGTGCTGGGATCCTCTGCTTGCGGCTGCAGGTGCGAATAGAGGATCCTCTACATGCGGCTCTAGTGGTGACGGAGGGATCCCACGCCATCCGTACGGTGCTTGAGTGGTGCCAGCAGCAAACCGCTATGTACAGCCCATGTGCGGTGGTGTTACGTACGGTGCATGCATGCAACACTGCACATGTGCCGGTTTGCTGCCGGCACCGGGATCCTCTGCTCACGGCTGCAGCTGCAAACGGAGGATGCTCCACATGTGGCTGCGGCGGTGCAGCGGCTACTCATGCTGCCGCGAGCCCCCACAGGGTGCCTTCTTGTCACACACACCCAGACATTGCACCCGGGATGCACTGCCCCCCCCCAAACCCGTTGCGATGCCAATGATCCAAGGCGGTGCTAAGGCAATAGTTCCATTGGTGGGAGAATTTCTGCTTGAGCAACAGAACATTCTCCCTGCTCCCCAGATCTCCTCTAGGCTTTCCCCTGAAACCCTGGAGCTGGTTTTGGAATAATGCAAGGCATGCAAGTGGGGAGGAGAGGGAGGAAATCCCATTGTGTAAGTGGAAGTCCTTAGTTAGTTGGACAAGATAGGAAAATAACTCACAGTAAAAGACCGAATACTGACTAGAATCACTGCCCTTCAATTCCCTCAAATATTTTATTGGAGGGCAAAAGGACCTCAACCCGTAGGAGCTGGCTCTACACTACATATTACACTACATGAATATAGTGTATAAACAGAGAATGTGTGTTTCGTGTTGGTGAGCCTAACAACTTTACCGAAACTTCCGCAGTGCACACACAGAGAGCAAGATTTATAGGTGTTGAAGATAAACATGCACCTCAACAGTTTTATATGTGTAGGTATCTTTTCTCCATGCTTTGCAGCAAATAAACCTCTACAGACTGGTGAAGTCTTTAAATATAAATGTTATGCTAGGCGTTGGAAGGCTGAAATATCATTTTCTGGCATCAGGAAAGTAGAAGGTACAAACTTAGCCAGGGTTTTCAAAGCCCAGTTTTTGGATTTCAAGAGAAACCTATTGAGACACCAATATAGTTTTGGATGAATTTGGGGTTGTTCCTCATGACCATTTTCAATTACATGTTGCTTATTATGAGTTTATCATATAAGAATTCCATCGGGCTGCATGCAGCATCAACAAACCTTCAAAACATTGTTTATGCAATACCATGCCCAGTCACAACAGTTTATTCTGGAACTCTATTTTCAATCAGTTTACTTCCAGCAAAATATAACCTGGTTGTAAAAATAAATGGTTCACTGCAAAAAAGGGTCATGAGAATGTTTCCTTTCATCCATCCATTCTTTAATTTAAATGTTATATTCCGCCTTTCTTCTGTATTGGAATCCAAGCAGCATGCATATGGTTGGTTCCCAGAAGGTAGGAGTGCGGAGAAATTAGATTCAGTTTCAGACACACCTGCCTAATCAACACTTTCTGAAACAATACAGGAATCGAACAAAGCCTTTCCTTGAAATTTGCACTTTACCTAATTTTGCAGTGTAGTTTTCCAGCCAAATGATGTGTACGAAAAGTATATATGAAGGTAGATTATGCATATAAATGCAGGCAATGGTGAAAATAGCATTAAAATGTATTGTATTAAGGGGTGCAAAAATGTATATAATTGACAAAATTGCATACAAACATGAGATAAATTCGCACTAAATTTTTGATGAATTTTCACAATAACAATTTCTTAAAGCCAATTGATGTTGAACTGAACTTTACATTGGAAAAATGAGAAACCAGCATTGACAGATTTGCCCAGTCCTACTAAGGGATTACCTATGCAGGCATAAACCAGACTCAAACCATAAAGGTGGTGGCCTCCTGCGCCTTCACAAAATAAGAAGGGACTGGACGTTAACCTGAGCCCCACGAAGAGAGGGTAAATATAACTGAAATAAATATAAAAATTACATGAAAATAAACAGGCTGGCCCAATAAGGTGAGCTTCCACAGTACATGCCATCAGAGCAGACCTAGTTTTAAAAACTAGAATAAATGTTTTTTGAAAATACTGTATTTTTCCGTGTATAAGACTAGGTTTTTTCCTTAAAAATAAAGCGTCTTATACACGGGGGTTATCTCTCCCCATTTTCTTAAATCAGAGACCCCAAAAATAGGGGTCGTCTTATACATGGGGACGTCTTATAGACGGAAAAATACGGCAGTGTGACATCAAATATACAAAATAAGTGGATGAAATTCAATTGGAAATCTGCTTCAAATATCTCAAGGGTTCTTCCTAGCCTGAATTTAAACAGCCCTCTTGGGTTTTTTCAAAGTTTTTTGAAAGTTTTGATAAAAAATGAAATTTTTTGAAAGTTTTTTCAATGGGAAGTGTTGTAGATGAGTGGTTTCCTGCGACATCAGACCCTCTTGCAAAATATTTCTTCTCAAAACTTATGCTCATGAACCAAAGCCTTCTGGGTGACTCAGAACAGAAATTGGAAAAGTTTTCTGAATAGAGGCATCGTCATTCAGGAAGGGAACTGTAACTGATGGGTGAAGGAACCTCAGAGTACATTTTCTAGGCACATGGAGTAAAGTGGGGAGGAGTCTCCTTCTTTGGAGGTCTTTAAGCAGAGGCTTGACAACTGTATGTCAGGAGTGCTCTGATGGTGTTTCCTGCTTGGCAGGGGGTTGGACTCGATGGCCCTTGTGGTCTCTTCCAACTCTATGATTCTATGATTCTATGATTCTATGGAAATATTTGTATGCACTGGCTACCATAATCTATATATGCAGTTGGAGGAGAATGGCATTCAATCTAACCTAATTTGTACCTCCTGGATTAATACATGCATCTGAACATCATTAAGTTTCAGGTTTCTTACTTTTCCAAATTTGCAATTCTCAGTTCAAAAAACATTCCAAAATGCATCAAGAAAAGTACTGTAGAGGGTTTTTGTTTTTTTAAGTGCAAGGATTTCTGCTTCCACAATATAACTTTCCTCCCCCTGCACCACATTTCCCCTTACTTTTTAGGAGGGAAAAAGTGAGTCTTATAGAGCAAAAAATATGGTATTTCCTGCCATTTTCCCTCCAATCAACCAACGGACACTTCCCCAGCATCCCTCACATGAGAAACCAAAGCGACAGATTCCTGGTAACAGCAGGTGAGGGTGGGTGTCACACACACACCCGTCCTAGGAATGTAAGTCAGGTAATGTGGCTGCAACCTGCCATGCATCAAATGGGATCGGGCAGAGTAACAGAGTGACAACATTTCCCCTCCTGAGGGGTAGCTGTCACAAGACATGTGAAGCTACTTTGCTTATTTGTGCCCAGAAGCAGAGACAGTCAAGAGGGACTTTCCCCCTCCGCCAGACAAGAAGGAACAGTGGAATTCCAGCGCCAACTTTTACTAGGAATAGATAAGGCCAAATACCTTGGTGAGGTCAGAGCTATGGTGAAGTTCAAGTCAAGGCTGCCTACCTTGTCACATGCAGTGTCACATGAAGTTTCCTGGCCGAATTCTCTGAATACTTCATCAATTGAGCTCCCCCTCATACCAACTCATGCCCCTTCGGCTCCCCTCAGTGTGGAGGCGGCTGAGCACAGAGCCGAGTGTAGCACAGCCTTGGTGGCTGGCTCCGCCAGAGCACTTGGCCTCCTCCAGATGATGTGAGATCGCACATGCATTGCGTGCGGGATGTCACATGCATGCAAAGTGTGATACATGTGACATCACACACACATGTTGCACATGTGATGTCATGTGCACATGGCATGCGCAGGACCCCCTCGATTTTGGGAGCAACTTGGCATCTCTGGGGCTGATCCAAGACATTTTGCTGCCTGAGGCAAAGGACAAGATGGTGCACACACAGACATACACTTCATGTACAGTAGCCAAATGGACAGTCCGGTCCATAGGATGGTGTCCTCTACCTTAAGGAGCGCAGGACAGGCTGAGTGGCACACACAGCTTCAATCTCCAACACTTCACCACTGCCCCTTGACCCTCAGACCTGCTGCCTGAGGTGGCCGCCTCATTCCGCCTCATGATAGGGCTGGCCTGCATTTCCTTGGTATTCTAGGCAAACTATCACCATGTACAAAAGGCTATGCACACACCATACATTTAAAGCACATTTATAGCATATTCTTCCCTCACCCAAGATTCCTGAGAACTGTAGTTTCCCCCTGAGAGTTACAGTTCTCTGCACCATTAACAAATTACATCTTGAGGGGAGGGGTGAGCCACGGGCTTTAAAGAAATGTTATGTAAGCGACCATAAAACCCCCACAGCTCTCACCATTCTTGGGAGATGTGAGTGGGTCAGATCACCAGCTTACAAAATCACAAATGCAAGAAATGGGGTGGGGGATGCAGACCTGAGTTTCAAAACAGTAATGTGCTTCATGTTTGGGTGGGGGACCCAAAACCGTAACGACACCCTAAATTACAAACCAAATTCCAACACCAAAATTCCCTAGAGCTGCTCAGTCCTGTCCCAAGTCCAAAACTCCTGCTCGCAAAAAAAATATATGTAGAAGCATGGGAGTCTCGCCAGGAGGAAAACAAAATCCTCACTTCCATTCCCCACCCCCACCCCCATGGCAGAGTTCCTCTGCTTTGACATTTCCACACCAAGGGAGCACCACCTGTTTAATTGCTACTTGTCAGACAGTCACACAAGCCCTGCAACCATGCACATTTAAAGCTCATGGCTACCAAGCTACAATTCCCAGCACCCTTAACAAGCTACAGTTCCCAGGACTCCTTGGGGGGGGGTGAAAGGAGTGTGCTTTAAATGCTCAGCCTTCTGTTGCTGGAATCCAGGGCTCCCCTGCTTAAAGCATGCACAGCCTTGTTGACATCCCAGCAGGCCCTCAGGCATTCTCAAACCTTTTTGGTTTTGTTTTTTTGTTTAACTCATCACAGTGGGCAAAGCATGATAAACACCATTGCCCCTTGTTTATACACAGGTCGACTATGCCCCAAAGGTTCAAAGAAAAATCTTGCATAGCAACAGAAGAATCCAGGAATTCAGCAATGACATCTCACCTTGGGTAGATTTTTTAAAAAAATAAAAACATCTTTGCTTTTACTCGAGCACCCAAACAAGAATCCACATCGCCAGTGCTGCCCAGTATGAATGTGTTGGCAATTCTGCTCCCACCACTGAGAGAACTCAGCACTGGAAGAGTCACAATCCACTGTACAACTTTCCCCGGCTGGCTTTTCTCCAGGAAACATCCAGAACCTGCCCTACCTCCCATCTCCCCAAACACTTGCCTCAACATTTTGTCCCACTCATAACACACACTTGCACACCACAGACCAGCTTATTGAAGAAGACTTTCCCTCCAGTAGCTCAGCCCAGATAAACTTCTCAACCAATCAGCCCATCTCTCCACACTGTCTTCCAAGGAAACATGCATGCAACAGAGTGCCCTCCAGCAGCCTCTACTACTTACGCTGCCTCATCCTGCTTCAAGTTAGATGCCTTTCCACTCCTTAATTGTCCCTCTACCTACTGCTTTCCCCGGGTCCTTATATCTCACCTGTTTACTGCTGATCACACCCCTAGTCTGACATCACTTCTAGAGAAAAGCAGGCTGTGAAATTCTGTGAATGAACAGGATGTGGGTAACGTAATTCAGCTGTGTAGAATGAACTCATTGGACACTTCTGAGCAGGGCAGGGCAGGGCAGGGCAATCTATGGAGGTGTCCTGCGTGAGAAGCTGGGTCTGGTGGCAAGGATCATAGAATTGTAGGGTTGGAAGGGACCCTGTGTGTCATCTAGTGCAACCCCCTGCAATGCAGGAATCCCAATGAAAGCATCCATGACAGGTGGCCAGCAAACATCTGCTTTAAAACCTCCAAGGAAGGAGACTCCACCATCTCTGATGGGAGTCTGTTCCACTGTCAAACAGCACTTACTGTCATAAAGGTCTTCCTGATGTTTAGTTGGAATCTCCTTTCTTGTAGCTTGAATTGGTTCAGGTCCTAGCCTCCAGAGCAGGAGAAAATACACTTGTTCCATCTTCCATGCAATAGCCCTTTAGATATTTGAAGACGGCCATCACATCTCCCCTCAGTCTCCTCTTCTCCAGGCTAAACATACCCAACTCCCTCAACCATTCTTCATAAGGCTTGGTTTCCAGACCCTTTATCATCTTGGTCTCCCTTCTCTGCACATGTTCCAGCTTGTCAAAATCCTTCTTATATTGTGGTACCCAGAAATGGACACAGTATTGCAGGTGTGGTCTAACAAAGGCAGAATAGAGTGGTACTATTACTTCCGTTGATCAGAACACTATACTTCCCCAAAGGAGAAAGTATGAGAGCCCCTAGCCTAGATCTGTTTCTGTTCAGTGAAAAAGAAAAAAACCTCAATTGTCAAGTTTCAAAAAGTTAGGAGAGAACTCCTTGTTGCAACTGAATCCTACTTTGGTTTGTTGTTTTCTTCAGGCAGTTTTTAATCTCTCAACAGCTTTTTATGCAGAGGTTCTCAATTCTATTTCTGCTGAATCAGATCATCCAACCCCCCTTTTCTCTTCTTTCTGGATATGTTTCTTTCTCTTCTGCCAATGCTTCTTAAAAGATCAATGTCATGGTCACATTGATCCTAGAAGTCTTTTTTTTTTTGTCAGTGATCTTGAATAATAATCTTCCAGCATCTTCAGATGACCCCCTATAATAGGTAGCAGCCATAATTTCAAGTGGAGGTATAACAAACTCACACTGTCAGGAAACAATGTATGATATTAGAACTATATAGCAGAATACTCATGTCCTGAGGAATCTTCACAGTGCTGTCCTCTGCATGTCTACTCAGAGGCAACTGCTGAGTTCAGTGGGCTTACTCAGTAAAGTAGGTATAGGATTACAGCCTCAGATATCCTTCTGGAAAAATGAACAATGTCTATCTAGGAGACATGTGTTTATTTTTGCAATCAATTACTGTGGCTGTGTACAAACCATGCCTTTAAAGCACATTCAAAATGCTTTCCCTCAAAGAATTGTGGTTTAGCCCTCGCAGAGTTACAATGTCCAGCAGCCTATAACAAACTACGTTGCCCAGAATTCTTTGAGGGGGGAAATGCGCTTTAAAGGCATAGTGCATATACAGCCTGGGTGAACGGATAGTGTAAATTAAATAGCAGTTTTTCTTTGCCTGAGCCTATTCCATCAATTCCTGGATAATAGTCAAGGATGATGGAAGTCGTAAGAGGGGCACAAATTCCATGGCCCTGAACTAGATTAGTGTTTCTCAGCTGGGGGCCAGATGGCTTTCTGGGGACCCCCAGGATATTCCAAGGGGGCCACAGGTGGAAATCGTATAAATGGGGGGGGCATGGCATGAGACTAGGGGGCCACAGAGGGAAGTGAGAAGTGAAGAAAACAGAGAAGTGACTGAGAAAAGAAAACAAACAAGAAAAAGATAACAGAGCAGTGCAGAAAATGGAAAACAGAGAAGTGGAGTGAAAAGAGAAGTGACCGTGATTCCCAGTGGATGGATCGCCATGCGCACTCTGCAACAACGTTGCTTCCACTTCCTTCTCCCTCCCACTTCTGCACTCCACCGCTGTGCGCACTAAGCTGTCGGCAAGCTGTCTGGTAGGACGGGGGGGGGGGCACAGGAAGGAAGCAAGGTCGGAAGGGGGACACAGTTGGATAAAGGGTGGGAAACACTGATCTAGACAGCTGCAGCTTCCCTCCCAGGTTGAGAAGAGCGAAGGGAAAGGAGCAAGTGAGACAGACCAGTTAGGGACACCCTGATCAATTTGAAACCACCTATCAAGCCTCTAGTATGATAATTGTCTTTACTGATCTTAGACTTGGCCCAACTCTGCCCTAGTTGCAACCCCTATCCCCTTGGCCTGGACTGTTATTGACTTTTTTCGCCTGGAGCAAAAAACCAAACTTGATATGGGGCGTTGGTGTTTCCTACGAGAAGCTAACTGGGCTGCACCTGCTTTACTCTCTCCTCTCATGGTTGGCCAAAGAGAAAAGTTCAAACAGTGTTACTAAGTGTGTAAGGGCTGCTCGTGCAACTGATCTTTTACACACACTCACGCACCCCTTCCGCACATTTGTCCTCATGCACCGCTAAGAATTTTGGGACAAAGGCTGATGGCAAGGGCTTGTAGCTCAAAAAAATAAGGCAGAAGAGGCTGTGTGTGACCCACATGTAGTGTGACCACACACAATTTGCACTGGGGCAATCTGAAATTCTTCAAAAGCTGAAATTTGCAACCTGTTGCTGTTTAGATCCTGCAACCTGAAGGACGAGAAACCTGTTGTTTTTTCAAATAAAAATGTAAGAAATACTGATAAAAAACCATACTGAGTTATATTTAGTGCTAGTCATACTCAGAGAAGACCCATTTCAATTAATAGACATGGCTGATTTAGGTTCATTAACTTTAATGGGTCTACTCTTAGTAGAGGTAAATTGGAGACAAGCCACTGATTTTGTAATTGTGGAATATGCCTAGTCTTGAATGCCTCTCTTCTTCTCTTTCAGAGATGAAGGATAGGAATGCAAGTGTCAATCTTCACAACAAAAAGGGGTTTTCCAAGCCAAGGAAATTGCTCACACCAGGCTGGGAAATTTACAGAATGAACTGCTGAGATCCTGTATCCAGTTCTGACGTTTCCATTTTGAAAAGGATGTTGAGAAACTGAAGAGGATGCATGAAAGTGTGGCAGATATTGTCTGGAAAATATGAAGCCAAAAAAGTTAATACAAACACATGTTCATCTGCTAATATATATGGAATGTTGCTGGGTACTTTAAGGAAACAGGCACACACGAAACAGAAATTTGCATAAATCAGCTTTCCCCAGGATGTTTTAGATTGCAACTTCCATCCTTCTTGACCTTGGGCCATTCTGGCTGAGGCTGGTGCATTGCAGGTGTTAAACAGGTTGGCAGCTGCCAAGGGGCAGGCCCAGTGGGGTGAAAAAACAATGCCTCTCCACTCTGGCTCGGGGTGGCTAGAAGCCCGTCTGCCCATCCATCCCACATATCCCCTGGGGCCACTTCTCCCCTGCTCTGGGAGGCCAGACAAAGGGACAGTGGGCACTGATACAAGGTCACAAAGGCCAAGGGCACAAAGGAGCCTAGGTATGCCTCTGATGCAGCCCATCGTATCTGGAGAGCACTAGGTTGGGAAAAGCTAGCATCAGTGTACAGAATGTAAACTGTTCTGTGATCCTCGGATGAAGGGCTGTATAGAAATTTAATAAATAATAATAATAGACTGTCTCTTGGTGAAATGGAGAGGATGGGTGACTAGGGCTTCATCATCACTGCACAAAGGGCAAAGTGGCACACTCCTACCTCAAGCCAGGAACAAATGTGAGCCAGATTGCCAAATGAATCTTACATCCGCACTGAGGACAGCATCTGGTTTGGAAAACCAATAACTGAAATGACCTTGAAGGCAATGTGGAAATAGACCCCATTCCAAACCATGCTTTTTTCTTCATTTATATATAGAAAAATTATATAATATATATATCAAAGTGGTTTACAACATAAAACCATACAGTGAAAAACATATTAAATAGTTAAGACCCATATTAAAAAGTTAAAAACAGACCATTGTAGAAAGATGTATTCTTAATTGCCTGCATAAGCCGGGTGGAACATAAAGTTTTCAGCAGGTGTTTAAAAATTGGAACAGAAGGTACCTGCAATCAGGGAAGATGTTCTTAAAGTAACCCACTGCTGGTAACTTATGCCGCTTAAGTTAAGCTATTTGAGCCCTACCATGTCTGCTGAGACGCGGGTTGCGCTGTGGGTTAAACCTCAGAGCCCAGGGCTTGCCGATCAGAAGGTCAGTGGTTTGAATCCCCGCAAGGGGGTGAGCTCCCGATGCTCGGTCCCAGTGGCGTAGCGTGGGGGTGCAGGGGGGGCCAGCCGCACTGGGCGCAACATCTGGGGGTTAGGGTTAGGGGGTGCAAATCCACGGGTTAGGGGGCGCAAATCCACGGGTTAGGGGGCACAAATCCACGGGTTAGGGGGCGCAAATTACTTGCCTTGCCCCGGGTGCTGACAACCCACGCTACGCCACTGCTCGGTCCCTGCTCCTGCCAACCTAGCAGTTGGAATGCACATCAAAAGTGCAAGTAGATAAATAGGTACCGCTCCGGCGGGACGGTAAACGGTGTTTCCGTGCACTGCTCTGGTTCGCCAGAAGCGGCTTAGTCATGCTGGCCACATGACCTGGAAGCTGTACACCGGCTCCCTCGGCCAATAAAGCAAGATGAGTGCCGCAACCCCAGAGTCGGTCCCGACTGGACCTAATGGTCAGGGACCCCTTTACCTTTACCTTACCATGTCTGCTAAGTGCTGGAGAAAATGTGTGCAGCACAGTACCTACATGCATATGTGGTGGCACTGCCTCCACATAGTGTGCTTCTTGGACCAGCTTTTTGACCACTTGCCCCTGGGAACAAAATGAAGTGTATCAATATCTGCTCCTCCAGCTCTCGTATTCTTATTCACTGCTTCTTAGCTATTCTGCAAGGAACTCGTCATCTCACTACTCGTGGCTGCTTGCATGATAGTGGCAGGTTGGGGGATGGAAAACATTCTTGCACATCACTTTTACTGGTTAGTACAGGCGAATTTAGTACATAGGCTTGTCTGAGAAACTGACGCACAACACCAGATTGAGTAAGGGCCAATCCAAGACGGATACATTTGAGGAAGTCCAGTTTCTGCACGTTGCAAGTATTGTTGAATTGGTGGAAGGAGGTGAGGCTGCTGGCCTTGCTTGTTTAGCCTTAGGAGAGATTCGACATGATCACCAACCCACCCTGATGTTGTGCATTGCTCCTGAAACCCCTTCCTAGTTTCTTCTTTATACACAAGTGTATGCAGCAGAAACAAATTATATCAAAACTTTATTCTTGCTTGCCTTTGATTTGCACATGGTAACACATGTCTATTACATTGTAGTGTTCAAAATAATTAATAAATGAGTATTTAAAAACAACAGCAACAACTGGTGGCAGAGCTGCACTGTAGCCACAAGTAGCAGGCTAGTTTAAGGGGAACAAGACAGGCTATGTAGCATAAATACTCAGTCAAATGAGTGGGGTATAGATACTACTACTACTGCTACTACTACTACTACTAATAATAATAATAAAGCTCTGTCCTCCAACACCTTCCTACTGCTCCTCACTTCTGCCACCTCACTGACAGGACCACCTGTGGCACCCAGCTACCCTTCAAGGCAGGGGTAGACAGCATGACTGCACTGCAGTTCCCATAATCCTTAAGCACTGGCCACGCTGCTTGGGTGTGATGGTAGTTGTAGTCCAAGGACACCTGGAGGGCACCATGTAGGAATGGAGGCAAGGGGCAGGAGATCTGGGCCCCGACACAAAGAACCCAGGGCTTACAGCCTCCCTGCTTTAACAGATAAACTGATGAAATCTGGACTAAGTGAAACTGAACTAGGAAAAAGTTGTAATGATTGAGGTAGACAGCTCAACAAAAATGTCAACTCTGTAGGCAGTATGTAGTAGTTAGTGAGAGGGAAGGGCAAAGTCCATGTTAGTGGGTATTAGGAAAGAGATTTTGATACAAATTGGCCGGTATTGTAATGGCTTACTAGAAATCCATGGTGTGGCCACAATCGGAATGTTGTGCACATTTCTGGTTCACCCGTTTAAAGATGGAGTATCATAGATTTGGGGAACATGTATAAAAAGACAAGAAAAACGACCGAGGGGTTGAAGGACATTCCCTCTGAGGGAACGTGAGCATCTGAGGCTCTTTTGCGGGAAAATGACTAAGCAGAGACATGGCAAGAGTTTTATAAAATTATGCATGGCATGAAGGAAGTGGACAGAGAAATGTCCCAATAACCTATCTTGGACTCATCTATTGAAATATGCTACATGTGAGGCTTCCCTTCAAGAGCCAAAGGACTAGGGGGCACAGGCACATGACAGGACAAATCAGTAATAGGATTTATTGTATAGTTGTATTTCTTGCTTGAAGTCTTGTTTTAGCACTGCTTTTCTTGCTGTTTCTAATGTGATGGGCCCCCTGCAGACTGGAAGATGCTTTTTTGCATTGTTGTTATTATTACTGTATTATTAATTGAATTTATAGACTCCCCCAGTGCTTTTTTTCCTTAAAAAATGTTTAGGGGTGCTCTCATTTTCCTACTCATATTGAAATACTGCCCCTCAATGAGGCCAAACTTAGATTCACAAAACATTTAGGGGTATGCGTACCCCTGCCTACCCCCAGAAAAAAAAGCACTAGACTGCCCTATACCCTGAGGTATAGGTCTTATATAGTGAACTAATGGTGGAATTACACTGGACTGTTGACATGTCATTCTACTTTGTTAGCTGCTCTTCAATACTTCCCCAATCTTACCCTCATTATTGTCACCCAGAGGGGCGGCACTTTTGCGCTATATATGAGAACATATACAAAAGTGGGACAAATACACGCATCTGCTGGAAACATCTGTGGCATGAAAAATTACAGAATTGTCACAGGAAGCTACTGGACTTATACTAGTTGGAAAGGAAACAGTATGTATGCCCCAAAGTGCTTGCAGGTGCAAACAGTATTGGAAGTGGCACTGTGTATAACCGGCCCATTAACATCATGAGCATGCATAAGCATGAATGCACAATAAAAAGAGACATCTGGAGGGTCCCCAGTTGCAAACTATGATAGGATCCTGTTGGATGAAGGGTTGTGTAAAAATACAATCAATCAATATGTAAAAGACCTTTCAGAAACTTCAGCTAACTCATAATTCAGCGACTAGACTACTGACTGATGGACATAGCTGTCAAGTGTCCCTTATTTGAAGGGACAGTCCCTTATTTCAGCGCAATGTCCCGCTGCTGTCCCTTATTGATGGATGTCCCTTAAATGTCCCTTAAATGATGTCCCTCAAATTTCAAAGGAAGCAGCTCCTCTCCCTCCCTCCCTGCCGGCCAGGGAGGAGGGAGGCTCCAACTGTGTTGCTTGGCTGCGTTGCTCACCCAATAAGAAGTCTAAGAACGACTGGGGGGGTGGAGCTTGCATGCCTTGTGTGTGGCTAGCTAATGCAAGCTGAGGGGGGTTTTGAATGCTGGACGCCATTTTGTTGTATGTGCTGCTGCAAACTTTGCAGTGCAAAGCCAGGCCAGGGAGCCATCTTAAGTTGAGGCTGCATAGGCCTTGTGGTGCATGTGATTCAGATTCTATTCAGTTGAACCTCTGGTTACAAAGTTGGTTGGACAGTGTTCTCGAAGCTACCAGCATGAGTTTGACCAGACCGCAGGAGGACAGAAAACTGGAGTGCCTGGAACAGGTGAGGCTGCAGGTCCCTTATTTTGGCTGCTGGTCCCTTATTTTCAAGGCTGCTGGTCCCTTATTTTCAAATCTGTAAGTTGACAGCTATGCTGATGGAGGCTATATGGAACACATCCCACCAGTTCTGAAACAACTTCACTGGGTTCCTGTGCATTTTCTTTAAAAAAAAAAAAACCAACAACTTTATTTCAGTAAATCAGTCAATCATCTTATTTGTGTGCCGCCTTTCCGAAGTTATGGTTTTAAGGTGGCTTACAACATATTAAAAATCTACAAAAGTAGCCATAAACAATACGCAAAACATCAAAAGGTACACAACCAAACGGAACAATTTCCACATAAATCGTAAGATCCAAAATAAAGATACAAAGAATTAGCATCAACAACACCCATAAGCCCCCCCCCCAACAAAAGCCCCTAAACAATACCCCAGTCCAAGATTCTGTTCAGCAGCCTCAGCTTCTGTTGCTGGAGTCAACCAGGGCCCTACCCTCCCAGGCCAGGTGGGAAAAGGCCTGCAAGGCAGTGAGCAGGTCTTCCAGGACTCAAAGCCAAGAAGTTACCAAATCAGCAACAGCAACCCAAATAAGAACAGTTAAATATCATTGTCAGGCTCCCCAAAACACAATGGCAGTAACTCTTCCTTGAAAGTAAGGAAGAGATCTTTGTTCAGGCTAATAATAATAGGGACAGATTCAACAGCAAGCAGAAGATGCAGAAGTCCAGATTTCAAGGTACACGAGCAAGACTTTGGAAGGAGATAATTAAGACAAATTCATGGGGAATAAAGCTATTGGTGGTGCTGTTCTTGATGGATGTGTGTTACCTTCAGTATCATAGGTGGTATTCCTCTGAATATCAATCACAGGGCACACAGGTGAGCAGGATGCTGTTGATATTCTGCTTTTGGGCTTCCCACAAGCACCTGGATGATCACTCTGAGAAGAGGATGCTGAACTAGATGGGCCTTGGGTCAAATCTAGTTGGCCTCTTCTATTGCACCCTTGATGCTGGTCTGGCTCTTACGTTCATATGAAAGTTGTATGTAAGCTAGTCTAGTTAGGTAAAGGTAAAGGGACCCCTGACCATTTGATCCAGTCGTGACCAACTCTGGGGTTGCAGCGCTCATCTCGCTTTATTGGCTGAGGGTGCCAGTGTACAGCTTAGTTTATTATAAAACTTAACATGTAGCAACCATGCACACAAAAGCTTTCACTTTTCAGACAATTGTGAAAACTTAACTGCTGGCCAAAGGTAAATAAACAGTAAACACTAAAGCACAAGTGAAAAAGTTACTTGTGGAAAGGTCTACGCACGAGGGGCGGGGGGGGGACCAGTATAAAGGAAGGGCTCTCTTAGGAGGAAGAGATTTCTTAAAATTTCAAAATGCAGATTAGATCTTCTAAGATGTGCAACAGCTGTGGGCATGATGCTGTGAGCCAGACGTCTGCAGAGATGTTGTATAAGAGATGACAGGCAAGGTGAATAAGCTAAAAATCTGAGAGATGCCCCCAGGAGGCAGAGGAAATGGTGGATTCATAAATCAAAAGTTACGGATGTGGAAATGTGAAATGACGACTGTAAGTTATTGGTGCTCCAGTAACTTTATATCACTTTATGGGATGGAGCAATACTGGGAAACACAAAAGGAGCGCTGAATTCCTCTGGGAAGTTCTTAAAGAAAGGGTGTGACTGACTAGCATCCAATTACTGAGAGTAATTGATGGCACCACATTTCTTCCAGGATAAAACATCCTTTGGGCATTTCTTCCAAAGTCTCCAAGTTATTTCAAAATGTTCACATTTGTGTGAACAGCTAAAGTCTCCTGTGCACAATTGCAACATTCTGAAGCTCTTGCAAAGGTGTGCTGAAGAGGACTAGAGCATGCATCATCAAACACTGGCTGGATCCAGGGATTAGAAGGGTATCAGCATACAGCCTAATACCCCAAACTCATTCATATTCATATATATATAGAGAGAGAGATATAGAGAGATAGAGAGAGAGAGAGAGAGAGAGAGAGAGAGAGATACGGTATATGCTTAGTGCTAAAGACTGATTTAAAAATAGGGTGATTACCAGGTAAATGGAATCCACCCCGAAGGTTACAGTAAATGTTTGCCGAGTTGTGATAGGTCCGATAGCTGCTGCCCACATGAAAAGCCCACCTTTTATACAGATGGAGAAGTAATGAGTACTAAGAGCATTTACACCTGTGGAGACTAGATTGTTCTTCAGTTCTTTGGTGGGGGTAGATTGAACTTCCTGTGTCCTGAGGGCTGCTCCAGATGACGTATTTATTCAAACTTTTGTCATGATTTGCAGATGTTAGATTATATCCAGTCTTTATTAAGCATTTGTTTTCTTTGCAGAGAAATTATACAACCACAAACATTCATCCTGATTTGCTTGTGGGGCATATATACAGTATGTATTCCTTGTTAGTCATTCATTTCACATTTTCCAGTGTATTTGCCCCTTTCCAAACCACAAAAGTCTGTTTCTTATGAAATCTGAATTTGTTGCACTGGAGTTTAATCCAATTTAATTACGCAAATCTAAATTTCCAGGTAAATGCTTAAATCCTTCCCTCAAAATAGGAGAAAGACAGAAAAATCACATGGGAAAATGCAGCATGACAACGACTGGATGATAGCTTCATCTGTGTGGATGCTCCATAAAAAAACGAGTGAATGAAGTGGTGGCAATTCCACACAAAACACACTGGAGGCTTCTATTGTGGGGCCAATGCTCTTCCTGCATGCAGCATCCATACAATGTTTTCGGTACCAAACTGCCTGCCTGTATTCCATATCCCCACAACCCATTTAATAATGATTTACTATTTCTAGGAAAATTCCAGTAAGTTAAAGCAAAACAAAACCTGTTGTCAATTATCCATTTGCAATATCTCAATGATCCATTTCCAAATAAAGCTCCTGTCTGGAAACACCCCTAATGTTGGAACACTTGACCCCTTTATCTCAGCCCCTATCTAAACAAAGAAAGTGAATTCTTACAGGGAAGTCTCAGTTTCCCATCTCTCCTTCCATCAATTACCTTCTCCTTTGTTGTATGTTTGTATTTGTACAACAATGGGATAGGATTGTTCCTATACTGACAACCTACAGAGGATAGACTTCACAATCCTTGCCTATCGCTGGGAGACCACAAAGGGATGGGTGGAGCTGGTCAATGGCCATCTTCAGACTTCTGTGTCAGTTAACTGTGAACAACAGCCAAGATTGGTAAGCACAAAATGTTTGGCAACATTGTCTAAACTCCCCCCAC
Source organism: Podarcis tiliguerta (assembly GCF_965153285.1). Taxonomy (NCBI): domain Eukaryota; kingdom Metazoa; phylum Chordata; class Lepidosauria; order Squamata; family Lacertidae; genus Podarcis; species Podarcis tiliguerta. The sequence continues at coordinate 55,191,822 of NC_139534.1, forward strand.
CCCCGGCAATGTTTAAGACAAATCTGCGGAATTTTCAATTTAGTTAACCTTAACAGCATGCCAAAAATGCACTGCGCTCTCATTTATTGGGTTATTGTTTTGATTTTATATATTGTGATCTTTTCTGTGAACCGCCCTGAGGCCTGCGGGTATAGAGCGGTATATAAATTCAAATTCTAATAATAATAATAATAATAATAATCTGTAGCTTTTAAAGTATTGAATGTTCTCTCTGATCTTGATGCTGATTTCGAGTATCTCAACCTGTCTTGAAAAGTTCCTAACTTTTTAAAATTCAGTTTTTATTGCTGTTCTTTAAGCAACACACCCTGCTCACTTTTCTTTATTTCTACCTGTGGACCTTTCCTATGCAAGCCGTGTGTGATGATAGCCTCCAGTACAAATAACTGTGTTAAAAGTCCCATAATCTCCTGCTATTTCATGGTTCTGTGAGGAGCCTTCCCTGAATCCCAGTGGAAGCTTTCCTGTGTTTCCTTCTCTAACGGGAAATGATGTAAAAAGCATTGCTTGGGGCTGCTCTTACCGTAATCAAACAGGATTGTGCGTGAGAAATTCTGCTTGTACGTATTTGCCTGTGGGAGGTATTTGTGGGAAATCTAATGTTTGGTTTTCCCAGCATCTGCAAGCAGGAAATTATTTTCCCTCAAAGCACTATAGTGATATTCTGAGGGTGTCCAGAAGCCTCTTCTATACCCTTGTGATGTTGAATAGATGTCAGCAGGTTTTATCATTGGTCTTCCCATTCTTCATCATTTTGACCATTTGAGTCAAATGCTGCGGGTTGGACTAGAAGACCCTTGGGTCCCTTCCAACTCTAAGATTCTATTATTCTAACCCCCTGCAATGCAGGAATTTCAACTAAAACATCCATGACAGATAGCCATCCAACCTCTGATTAAAAACCTCCAAGGAAGGAGAGTCCACCACCTCCTGAGGGACGAACAGCTCTTACCACCAGAAAGTTCTTCCTGATATTTAGTTGGAATCTCCTTGCTTGTAACTTGAAGCTGTTGATCCAGGACCTACCCTCCTGAGCAGGAGAAAACAAGCTTGCTCCATCACTCATGTAACAGCCCTTTAGATATCTCAAGATGGCTATCATCTCTCCTCTCAGTGTCCTCTTTTCCAGGCTACACATACCAAATTCCCTCAACTGTACCTCATAAGGCTTGCTTTCCAGACCCTTGATCATCTGGACAGGAGCTATTGGGAGTCAGCACAAAAGACCTGGGCCTTTGGCAATCACTCGTAGCCGAGTCTTCCATAAGCACAGTTTTAAAAGTGAGTCTGTAAGTGACTGTAGAGGCCAATTCTGGATCCACAAGTCTAACCACAGTGGGGACATAGGTTTCCAGGTGGGAGTTGATCATGGTGAGGGTTTGCCCAGCATGCCTTCCTTTTAGCATGTTTCTCCCTTTTGTCCTGAGTTTGAGCATCTTCAAAACCTTTGAAGCGTCTTCAAAACATTTGACACCTTTGGTCAAGGCTGTTCTCCAATCGGAGTGCTCGCAGGCCAATGTTTCCCAGTTGCCAGTGTTCATACTACATTTTTTTAGATTTGCCACCCAAACCATTCTTTAACAGTGCCCATGACTGGCTGGCATAACTTCCTGTTATAAAAGACGCGGGTTGTCGCCTTTGATTGGACTTAACCGTCCAGGGGTCCTTTACCTCTACCATATCCATAAATAAAAACAAACCGACATACTTCAATGAAAAAAATAATGACGATGCTTTGGGAAAATATGCAAATGAATGTAAAAAATAGGTACTTATTCAGAAAACCTGAACAGTCTTTGTCTCACAGATGTGCAGGGTGTAAGTGAATACAAAATGTCCCAATCGTTATGTCGAGAGTATTGCCTTTCTTAGGAAATGCCCTACTAATGGAGATACACAAGATGTCAACACAGGCTGTGAGGACTTTCTCACCCGTGTTCTGTCTGCAACTTGTTTCCTCTGCATTCCTTTAATTTGTGGTCACTTGGGGTGAAGGATTTGATAAAAGTGCCTAAGGGCAAAACTATGCATTGTGGGGAGTTCCCTGGTTCTCTTAAGAGACGATGTGTGTTCTTGGATACCAGGGGTGACTCACCTGTAGCCTTCCAGTTGTTGCTGGAGGACAGGACTCACCATCCCAGCTACCTTGCTGAAAGTTGCTTCCACCCATGTGATCTCAAAGCTTCAGGGGAAAGGATGTGGGGGCCATTTTTCCTCCACAGGTGTGAATGCAGCTTTGAAACCGGGCCATTGTCAGAACAAAACTGACATGTCTATTGGCACTAGCACCATCTGCTGGGTTGTCACCATCCAGGGAAGGCAGAACGACAGCACAAAAACGCCCCCAAAAGTGCACAGAAGCTGCATGCCAGCGCTGAGAGCAGTTGCAGCCCAGGGCATTTTGCTGCGGATGCAGAGCCAAAATGAAGCATGCAAAGGCCAACATTTTCACGACCCTTTTTAGACAGTAGCTCCTGCTTTCACCCCACCTCACCCACCTTCTTGGTACCAGGAGTCAAGGGAAGAGGTGGGTTCCTGCTTCCTCATCCCCATCTCATGTAAACTAGGCAAGACGCCCCATTTCACTGCTTTTGTGTGTCTCCACCCCCGTCATTGGAGCCAACTCCTAGGAGCCAAAGTCCCTTCGCCCCCCCCCCCCATAAAATATTTGTGGGGGCTGCCCCACAAGTTGTTGGGCATTGCCATTCAAATGGTGTGTGTGCACTGCTTCTTGTAATCGATTATGGGGGGGGAGGGATTTACCTGCCCCTCCCCTTTCATTCAAGTTGGCACCCCTGACCCCCATCGTTCAGCCCAGACCCTGAGATCTAGCTCTGATGGCTTTTTGGCAGTTCCCTCACTGCGAGAAGTGAAGTTACAGGGAGCCATGCAGAGGGCCTTCTCTGAAGTGGAGATGAATAACTATACAACTTAGTTATACAGTATAGTCAAATGGGCAAGCCAGTCAAATGGGCAGGGTACTGTTGTTGTAGTTGTTATCTTTGTTGCAGTTGTAGCTGTAGTAGTAGTAGTTGTTGTTGTTGTTGTTTTTGCTGTTCTAACAACGATCCCCTCGGGCGCCTCTGCTTCTGAACGAACTTTGACGCACCGACCACCGGAACAAACAAGCTGCAACAACAGATCGAAAGGTTGTAGCAGAATCCCTATTTGCCGGGGGCGCGCGCGCGAGGGGTGGGGGGCGGCGGCGCGTGGGCGGGGGTGGGAACGGGACCGCGTCCAATGAGAAGGCGAAGCCCCTCTCCAAAGGGTTAACGGGCAGCCAATGGGAGGCGCACGGCGCGGATCCCCCACACGCTCCATTCAAGAATCTCAAGTATTCAAGATGGACGGAAGGGAATGCGGAGAGGAGAAGCGGGAGCTGCTGCTTTGAGCGCCTTCCACTTCCATGCCCGGGGGAAAGGGGGAGGAAACTCCCCGCAAGTTTCCACCTCTGCCACTGGGGGAGGCGAGAGACGAGGAGAAGCCCGAGAGCTGCTGAAAGGGTAAAGGCGTCCAATGGCTCGCGAGGGGGGCCCCCTCCCCTCCTCCGGCGCCCCTCGCACAAGCTCCGAGTCTGAAGCGCGGGGGCTCGGGGGTGTTTTCGTGTGGCGGCTCTGTGGAGAGGGGCGAAGGCTGGACGGGGCCCTGCCCGGAGTGCTGCTAGAGACCCCCGGGGAACGGAGGGCGGCGACCTTCCGAGTCTTTAACCTGCCTTCCCCGCCCCCGTCCTTCCAGCCCCCCGCCAGTTCCACTCAAGCGAGGCTTCTCCGGGAGTGGCGTGAAGGAGGGCAGGTCGGGGGAAAGGCTGGTGAAAAAAGCAGGAGGCGAGAGTCCCCCAAGATCCCTCGGGGGGCCACTCTCTCCCGTGTCCTGGGCCCAGGAAAGAGGGGTCCCGTGGGAATCAGAGAGTCCGGAAGAGCGAGCCCCCCCCCCCCGAGCTTTTTCAGGTCTTCAAGTGTAGTCCCGGATTGCAGGCACCCCTTCTCCCTGGCCCGTCCGTCCCCCCCAAAATGTGACACGAAGGTACCTCGGACCCCCTTTTTCCTCTCAGTGCTTGCGCTCCTTTGTGAATGTGAATGCAGGGTAGAAAAAGCTGGAAGGGTTTTATGTAGACACCACAATTCCAGCCATCATGGTTATGGATGTTTTATAGGAAACGCAAAAGGTGCTTTGAGTGTGCTCTTTGGGGGGGCGGGGACCCTGTATCACGTGTACAAAAAGTTCTGTGTTCTTCTCAGTTCATATTTGGATCCCCCCAAACTAGGGCATATGCACATTGGGGTTTGAGTTGAGAGGAGCTTGCATGTCTTCATTGGCCACACATTTGTAGCTCAGCAACCAGCAAGTCTGAGGAGGAAGGCTGCCTAGGATGTCTGTAAAAGAGGGATTCTAAAGACCTCAAGCTCCCAATATCTAGAGGACTTCTCCAGCCCGGTGACTCTGTTTACATTTTTGCCCACTGGAGATCCAAGCCTATGCAAAAACCAAGCACATGTAATGGGCGTAGCTCTGTAGTAGAGGATCTGCTTTGCGTGCAGAAGGTCCCAGATTCAACCCCCAGCATTTCCAGGCATGGCTGGGAAGATCCCTGTCTGCAACCCTGGAAAGCCACTGCCAGTCAGGGTAGACAATATTGAGCTAGATGGACCCATAGACTGATCCGATATAAATCAGCTCCCTATGTTTGCATTGTCCGGGGGAAAGTGATGTTCATTAGGATAGCACTGCTGCCTCCTGGGGAATAGTTTCCCGTTTAAGGGGAAACATGCAAGGTTACTTGCTGGGGTTTATTTTTTAGCTTTAGCAGAGGCTGCTGGGTTTTATGCACATCTGTGGCAGAAGCATCTACTCACAGCGTGGCTAAAGGCAATTTCAAATAGCTGGTATGTTGGCAATGGACGAGCGCAATCAGTGCAGACAATATATATATGTTGTACAGATTGAGAAAAAGACCTAAGAAATATTTGTGTGAGTTATCCCTGACCTAAGCAATTCATCCTTGCTTTGGGTGCAGTTTGACCAAGGTATATGTTTATGGTATGCTGCCAATGTTAAACCGTATTAAGTCAGACCTGCAGTTCCCATCATTGCAGTTCCTTTAAACTAGGTCAGGCTTTCTCAACCTCGGCCCTCCAGATGTTTTTGGCCTACAACTCCCATGATCCCTAGCTAGCAGGACCAGTGGTCAGGGATGATGGGAATTGTAGTCTCAAAACACCTGGAGGGCCAAGATTGAGGAAGTCTGAACTAGGTGGTACACAGCCATCATTATTGCAGAGTCAGTTCATACATAATAAAGCAGCAGCTTCCCAAAGGGGTTTGCAATTTAAACAGAGGAAGGGATAGAATCATAGAATCAGAATTGGAAGGGACCCTGAGGATCATGTTTTTGCATAAAGTGAGAATTAAAGTTGAGAGAGTAAGCAATTTGCTAAATAAGTATTGCTAGCAAGACTAGACTGTATACAAATTTGGTTGCCAGCCCAATGGGGTAGGGGGGAGAAGAGGAACTGACTTGGCCAATTTTTATTTTGCTTCAAGTAATTGTCAGAAAAACCAGGAAATGTCAGGGGGTTTTTTCCCCCCTCCTCAGTTTGCTTGTTTCTGGAGCTGTGCATCTTGGGTGGATAGATACCCCCTGGTAACTGCTGAGTCCTGGAAAACACTGGGCCTGCCCAGGGACTAAAATTTTTATTTCAGTAGGTAGTAACCCTATCTAGAAACAATAACATAATACTGTAAGCATCTTTATGCCAACAATCTGATTTTTTTTCAGGGGTGAAGGCAGCAGTTTTTTTACATAGCCTGTTTGGAAATCTTTGTTCTCCATTAGATTTCATGTTCTGATAGCCTATATAGAGTACTAAGATACTACATTTCTAAGTAGTTGGAGTGGAGTAGGGTGGGAGCTTCAAGGCGAGGTACCTCTTAGCAGTGTTTGAAACTCCCATTATTCTCCCTGATCTGGTGATCGCTTACAGTGCAAGCCTAACCATGTCTATTCAGAAGCGTGTCCTATTGAATTCAGTCGGGCTTACTCCCAGGTAACAAGGGTTGGGATTACAACATTGCTTCCAGGTATGGGGCAGTTGTATTGGCGTGACCGTTCCATAAACTCTGATCGGACCACCTGAGTGTGTGAGAAAAATCAGAGCATCCTGCACAGACTGGAAGAGACAATAGACTGCTCTGCCACCAAATACTAAGGCCTTAAATGTGCATAAATTGATGCAGCCCACCAACATTCTTTCACAGACGTGCAAAATCACCTGCTTTCAAGCATCAGTGTGAATTGACAAACTGCCTCCGCTCTGTATACTTGCTCCTAACACTCAAGTTTGGACATGTGAGCATCATTGAATTTTGTGTCTTTACACCTAGTCAGAATTTTAGATTCCAGTGCTCTTCTAAAAACATTTTAAAATATATTCTAGTTACATGTGTCACTCAATCCGTTCTGTTGCTGGGTGTAATAAACTTGAACCGGTCTTGTTTTTTTAAACAAACAAAAACCGCAACGAAATATTTCTTCCGGGGTCACATGAAGTAACTACAATTTAAACTGTCTTATTCAAAAGTGATGTGATGTCCTTATGGTACAACCCATATATGCAATCTCAGGGAACAACTCTAGAAGGTCCCTGTGTTACCTTTTCTGTTTAGAGCACTATAACTTTGGGGAAAAGCTGATCGGAGTTCTGGAGACGTGTTTCAGTGGCCTTTAACTATTTGTCCTCTATATTGTATACTAGAGGCTGGTTTTGTTTGTTTGTGAAAAGGGCAAGGTTCTTGGCTAAATGGGCAGTTTCAAATGCGTTCATCCTTGTCTTACGTAGTATTGCGTTCACAAGCAGTTTCCTTGCTCCTGAGCTCAGTCACATTGCAGCAATATTTTCTTGTAGTTCCAACAAAACTTGCACGCTTGTGAATCCTTGGAGGCGTCCACCCAGTAAACTACTTACCTTAATTTATCAGAAAACATGCTTGAGTTCAGTTAAGAAATTGTCTCTGTCAAGGTCATGCATACTTCCATTTCATTTCTCTGGATCATCTTGATTTTGTTAATTACATTTATGTTTGCTTTTACACTTTTTTTGACTTTCATATGAAGCCAAGTTTGGTATTTTTGTCTTCCAAGGTTTTGCGGATTGTTAATGCCTTGGGTTGCCCTTGTCTCTATTATTTTTAGAAGTTAGCAATGATTAAACATACAACCACTATCTGTCAAACATACGGTTCCCCTCTTTAAAAGGTTCAGTGATTAGATATATATTTAATGGCCTCAACCAATATAATACAGTCTGAACTGAACTGCATTGTAGGAGAGGTTTGCCTACACTATCTTTGTTAGATCACTGCAGCTATCTACCACTGAATTTGTGCAGCCAAGAAAGCCATGCAGACTAACTGCAACAAAAAGTCAGGATCCAGCAAAGATCCCTGTGTGTAGAAGAAGAGGTGTAGCCCTCCAGAGTTGCTGGACTACAACTTCCATCGTCCCCGACCGTTGGCCATGCTGGCTGGCATTGATGGAAGTTGTAGTCCAGCAACTTCCAGAGGGCATAACTCCCCCACCCCTGGTGCAGAATATCAAAGCCTATATGGGTAGGGAGTGGGAGACTTATGAGAGAGGATAGATTATATCTGTGGTGCAGCTCACTTATCTAGTTCTTTCACTTGAAAGCCTCTTCTCTGCTCCCTTTGCTCCAGAAGCATGTTGTCATTTCCCAAAAATTCCAATTGCTTCATCTCTAGTTGCAAGGTTCAGCACTACTGGTAGGTGAATGACCTGCTGGTGAAAAATAAGGGCACCCTTTCCCACCAGCCCACGTCACAAAACAATCAGTCGGCCTCTCCATTTCATTTATGGCACAATTCCCAGCCAAACCACTTAGGCACTTTGTTATAAATACATCTGCATTAATTTTTACTGGTGAGCTGTTTGCTGGTTCTCTTTCAGAGGTCTCTATAGGCATATCCATATTGGATAGCAAGGTTTTGGTTCTGGGGGACAGAGTTTTGCCTTGGGTTACAACTTTTTTTTTAACCTAGTGTTCACATGAATCAAATTTCAAGGTCTTGTGGTGTGATTAGCATGGGATGTGGTTAAGGCAGTGGGTTGAGACTCCCAGCCTTGACTGACAGCACTCATAGCTTTGGAAAATAAGCCTTCTACACCTGCACCTGTTTGCCATTCTGCCCCTTATTATCTATTTGCTTTGAGTTCCTCTGGGTAGAGCATGTATTTTACCCTGTACTTTCAACCCTGTTTGCCGCAACAGAGCTTCTGGTTGTTACGTGAAAACAATTCCACCCAAAGTTCCTGCTGGAGGCCCATGGTGATATTTATAGCATCCATAGTGAATTCCATAGGATCAAGAGATCAGGTCAAGTGAATGCTTCAGCCCTCAAGCCTTACAGACCACAGCCAAACCAGTCATGCAGCAGTTGTCTGTCTGCATCTGGCAACAGTTGCAGGAGAGACTGTCAGAGGACTTTGTTGCATATATTTGCAGAGCTATGGTAAAGCCTTTATATGCTGCTCGTTGGACATACACACACAAAATTCTGCATGGTGATAACCTGTATCAACCATTCAGCATATATTGTGGCGCATATAGTAGTTCACATGTAAATCACACTCTTGTCATATACACCAGACCACTAGATTGGAATATGTGCATTTGGTTGGCGCAGAGACACATACTTGTTAATGGAAAAATGACTTCTGTGTATTGAATATTAGTGAGGATTAGCTGATAGCTACAGTAACAGACATGGAATCAGGAAACCTAACGTTGCTTATCCCTGACTCTGCTGACTACTAGATGATTTGGAGTGTAAAGCTACTTTTTCTCCATTTGTCTCAATCTTCCAAGGGCATGATGGAAATGGAGAATCCCAGATCTTCAGTATTTGTATATGAGATTGTATGTAGGGCCAAAAGTAAGAGATGAGCGGTACAGGTTTGAATCCATACCCAGAAATGTGAACACATGAATTCTATTAAAAGGTTTTAAAAGGTAAATTACCCCTGGACGGTTAAATCCAATCAAAGGCGACCATGGTGTGCAGCACTCATCTTGCTTTCAGGCCGAGGGAGCCGGCGTTTGTCCACAGTCATGTGGCCAGCATGACTAAACCGCTTCTGGTGCAACAGGACACTGTGATGAGTGTGAGAGTGCATGGAAAAGCTCTTTACCTTCCCACTGCAGCGGTACCTATTTATCTACTTGCACTGGTGTGCTTTCGAATGACTAGGTTGGCAGAAGCTAGGACACAGCAATGGGAGCTTACCACCATTGAGCAAATTCGAACAGCCAACCTTCCAATTGGCAAGCCCAAGAGGCTCAGTGGTTTAGACCACAGTGTCACCTGCATCCCTAAGAATCCTACCATCCTAGTATCTAATTATTATTATTTTTAAGGTGGCTTATTTCTTATACTCCCATCTTGATGCAAAGTATTATCCCTCTGTAGAACTAAAACAACAACCCACAAATCTCAGGTTGGAATTAAAAGAATACTAAGACAGAGGCATTTGTGGGGAGAGATAAGAGTTGAAACCAACTTTCTGGATCTAGCTGTTTGTTCAGTGGCTACGCCAATGAGACACCATACTTGCACTAGAATAAAGACTTTTCTGATGTGGCAAGTAGGGAGTTTTTTAGCCATCTTCTAACAAGAACAGACATTTCCTTAATCTTCTGCCATTCCAGTTCACACTTAGTGAATAGCCTTCTCAGTGCAGATGTGGAGCTGGTGGGTGCAGTGACAGAGAGCAGTTCAGCTGTAGAAAGAAGTTATTCCATCTACTTTTATTCCCCTCCCTCTCTAGGTGGACCTTCTGAATCACCTTCTAGAAACACTGGATGTTCCTGCTGAATGAAGATGAGAGAGGACGGTTGAAATTATTTGGGCACTACAGCAGCCCAGAGGGCACCCCAAAGAAAGCAAACTGATAAAGAGTTAAAATGAATCCCCCTTGTCTTGGGTGAGGTGAGAAGGTGGTTCTTGTTTCCGCATAGGAATTCGGAGAGAGGGAAAGAATGTGCGAAGAGCCTCCTGAGGCACTGGGCATGGCCCCTGTCCAAGGCTCTTTTCACATTGTGCTACTGTCTGAGCCCAACGCAAGCAGTGCAATGTAAAAAGGGCATTGGGTGGGTGGCCACAGCAGCATGAAGCCTCTATACGTCCATTACTGGCAATATTCAGGGGATAGGCATGGAGCCTTGCTATGTGGGGCAAAAGGAAGGTGTAACTGAGAAAACGGATAGTGCCCAGCAGCAGCAAAGCATAGCTCCTGTGACAGCTGAAGTGCTCCCATCCACCCCAAATATATATGGGGCTGTTCAGCATCAGCTGTTCACAGCCAACATGGTTTGGCATCCGAGTGGAAGCTGAAGGGTTGCTGCTTTCTTGCAAATCACCTTTGACTGTTCTCTTTCCGAGGCGTTACAGCAGCCTATTGCCTAATAAATGTTACCGCTTCTTTAACTGGGTGCCTCCTGTGTTCTCAAAGTTGCTGAATTGCTGGTAAATGTTAAAATTTGTGGGAAAGCTCTGACTCATTCTAGATGTGGAAAGGAAGACATGGGCAGCAACTTCCTAGAATATGGTAATTTTGCACATGCAGTTCTGTTAAGTTTTCGAATGGGGAGAAACTTTGTGGCTTGTATTTTTTTGTATATGTGGGTTTCCAGATGCTCATCCCAATGGTGCTGATGTTTGGTTATTTTAAAAGAAAAAGAAGCATAGTGGGCTTTCCAAGTTCAAGCAATCAGCCACTCTTGTTTTAGAGAAGTCCTCTTGGGACATTTGGCCAGCAAGCTTAATCCTTGTGAATATAACTGCTAGCTTTGGGCTGCAGCTGCGCAAGGAAGCAGGAAAAGAGAAGCCATTAGCAGCATGGCTCTTTTTGATTTTGCTTGTTTTTTAAATATAAAACACCTTTATTATACAAAAAAAATTCCTGCGCTGGTGACAGTGCTGAGGCTTTACCCCCACCTGCCCCCCATCCTGTCTTCATGTGGGGTGGGGGGATGTGGGGGAGCCATGGTGCCCAAGGATCACAAGCACACGGCGACCCAAAACAAAAGAAATAGACTCCATAGAGTAGACATGGGGGGAAACACCACGGCAGTGTCAGGGAACGGGAGGGGTGAAAGGGGTTGTGAACTACCATGGCTCCATGTGGAGAGGGGCTGCTCTCCCCCCACCCCCTACCTCTAGGATCCCTTTGTTTCCTGTTTGAGAGGGATTTCCTCTTCCCAACACTGGTAGGCTGTCAAACGCAATTTTAATTTCTCCCAAGAAAGGAGAAGAGCATAAAAAGCTGCCTTTTCCTGACTCAGACCCTCTTGGCCCTTCTAGCTCAACCTGGTCAATGTTGATTGGCAGCAGTTATCCAGGGCCTGTTCTAGCCGTTCCGTGAGGTTCTTTTAAAATAAAAAACAACTGGAGATGCCAGAGATTGAACCTAGAACCTCCTTCATGCAACACTTGCCGCTAAGCCGTGGCATCTCCTCAAGAGCTTGCCCTGTGCCCACAGCCCTTTCTGTCCTGTTCCAGGAAGGACTGCTTCTGTCCTACGCAACGGAGTGCAAAACCTGCGTGCGGTTCCGGATCCCACCGCTTGCTCTGCCCGAAAGGCGCTGTCAGCGAGTGGGGAGGGCAGCATCTAGATCACGTGGAATCCGATCCAACACCCCCAGCACTGTCCCCTGAACCCTCTGAGCTTCCCCTTCTGCTGTAAGGGCAGGGGTGGGGTCCTCCACTCTGCAAATCCAGCATTCTTAGAAAGTACAAGAGGTTTGGGAGAAGGGTCCTGGTATCTCCACTCCCACGGGTGATGCTATGCAGGAGGGGTGGGGGGTGGGGTGGGTTGGTTGTGCCGGGATGCCAGCTGTGGGTGTGGGGTTGGGAAAGGGCAAGGCATGCTACGCAGGAGGGTGTGCGCCCAGAGTTCCCCTCAGTCCCAGCCGTTGTCCTTCACCATATGTGACATCTCAATAATGTACTTCCCTTCTTTGTACTTCTGGCTGGTCTCGAAGGCTTGTTCCTGGCAAATGAGGAGATTGGGAGAATTAACCCCATTTGCTTCAGACATCTGCCTAAAAACACACACACACACAGACTCCATAGAATATGCACCACCCCAAACACAAAAGTTGCTCTAAAAAGGGGTGTGTGAACAAAAAACCACCCACAATTACAACAGGGGAAGTAGGAATCAAGAGTTTCTACTAGTGTGGCCTGACAGCTGGAGGCTGACATTTCTAAGTGCCATGGTTTCTTAGGGCCTGTATGGTGTAATGGTTTGACAGGACCTGGGAGAGCAGGGTTCAAATTCCCACTAAGCCATGTCACCATCACTTAGCCTAATCTACCTCACAGGGTTGTTGTGAGGATGGCATGGAGACCCATGTACACCACCTTAAGATCCTTGGAAGATAAAGGTGGTTGGTAAATAAATAAATAAATAAATCTTTGACAAGGACCTTGTTGCCCACATGTAGGGCAGAGGGTCAGCCTGGCCCTTCTCCTCAATTGGGCACAGTCAGGAGACAGGTTCTCCACAGCTGCCTCATTTTGACTCTTTCCAACAAGGTTGCTTGCAAAAATCCTGTTTTGAAAGGGGATTTATTGTCTAGACTTGTAAGCTAGCAGTATTCAGTACTCACATATTTCCAGCCCAGTGTTGTCTTGCAGCTTTCGCAGAAAATGTCAGCGACTGAATGGAGGCCGGTGAGCAAGAGGCGTTGTTCGGCCGGACCACAGCCCACATTAACCCTGCAGTCAAAGAAATTAGAAGGCACTATCTCTTTTTATCCTTCTCAAGAGTTCCACCCTGCTCTGTTCTACCTCACAGGGAGTTTACCACAAACGCTACGCAAAGAGGGTGTGAGGAACTATGTTTGTCCTAACAGTTGTGCATTTGCTCACACATACACACGCACAGACAGACAGACAGACAGATAAAAGAAAATAGGAGGAGGAGGAGAAGAAGAAGAAGAAGAAAGGATTTCAAGCCCCACCACTACTTTTTTCATGTGATTGGTTCATGGAAAGTTCTCAGCAACTGAAACATGACTTACACAATTGGTTATGAGAAACCACATCTCAGCAGTTCCTGTTTCCAGATAAAAACCTATTAAGCACCTATTTTCTTAGGATGCAGAAGTGTCACATCGCCTAAGCTTTAAAAATAAATAGATTTAAGAACAGTCATACCCCAACATTATATTCGTTCAGGCGTCTGACTGAAACCTAAGCCATTTAAGAAGGATTTTGGCTGAGTGTTTTCAGCTTGATAATGTGTTTAATGCTGTTCCCATACATGTGGTTCTTTTATACTAGTGTATTAACTTGCTGTTTTTATATGGCAGTTTAAAATATAATCACATTTGATGTGGTTTTAATAAGTTTACATTGTGAGCCACTTTTTAATCCACCTGGTGGGAAAGAGCAGGATATAAGCTTTTTAAATTAAACAAATAAATCACTTCCTCATGCCTTTACCGTTTGTCTCAAAAAAGAAAAGAAAAGCCAGCTTATTCATCATCTAGGAACCAAGATGGGGCACTGAAAACAAGAGAAGAGTTCTGAATTCAATCCCACAGCGGCCTCCTGTGGCCATGAGGAGAAATGCCCAGTGTGACTGGGACACATTCACATTGTAGTGGAAGAACCATTCCAATTCCACACTGGTCCCTGGGAAGAGAAAGCTCTGACAGATGTGTTTGATCTTTACTCAAGGCACGATATCTCTGCCTCGTCCCAGGCTTGATGGTACATGCTTAGCTGTAACACAGAGGCTACCGCAGCCAGCTGAACAATTGTCTTAGGAGTTTGTCTTAAAAGCTTGCTGTTCTGTCAGCTGAAACATGGGGTGTTCGGCCTATGACAACTTGAGAGCCATAGGAAGTGCCAAAGGTTTAATGTTTAAAAATATGCTCTCCAATACAGCAGCAGGGGAAAAGAAACAAAACAACAGGCTCCCCTGCTAAACTAGGGGCCTAGAAACAACGAGGAACCTAGAATAACTCAGGAAGTGTCATTTTCATTTGGCCTGGAAAGTACAAATATCATCTCCTAAATATAAGGTTCTTCAGCTCGTCATAAGAATCTCTTACTATATAGAAAATCCTCATGTCCTGCTTGCAGGCTTCCCAAAGGCATTTGGTTGGCCGCTGTGAGAACAGGATGCTGGACTCGATGGGCCACTGGCCTGATCCAGCAGGGCTCTTCTTATGTCTTTAGGTCATGTTCTTATCCTAGCCAATGTTAGATCAACCTGGCGGAAGCAGGAGGCAGCCAGACTTGAGTTACTGGAGCCAAGGACCATCAAAAGACATGAGCTTCCCCCTCATGATTTCAAACCGATCTACATTGAAAGAAAAGTTAAATTCTTCTAAGATGTGGAATCAGGGGGCTCTGGGGCAGAGGGAAAGAAATTCAGATCTTACCCTTATACTAAGATTTGGCCTCCCATCAATTACTTCAGACTAACTCTCCAGTGAGGTGTAAGGCACCATAACTGCGTTCCTTGTCTCTTTTTTGGGCTGGCATCCAAAAGGGCGATAAACCCAGTTTCACAGCTGGAATAAAAGCTATTCTATAACATTTGTTTATATGAACTGTTCCATTCACGTTTGCCCAAGTAAGGGCAAAACCAAAATGCTACCGGAAAAAAGAGCCACCGAATCATCACTCGCTTATGAAACGTGCCAGCTGATTGGTCAATTCACCAATATGAAACTATCAATAGGAATTTTCCACAAACTGTAAAAGACATCCTATTTGCCATTCCCCGCAGAACTGGCCCAGCAGGTCCTTGCTTTTGCAAACCCCACAGGTTCCTACCACTGAGAAAAGAGCATCTACTTTTCAGGCAGAAAGAATTTGCCACTCCAAAACAACAGTTTGCTTGGCTACGTTCAACAAGTATGACAGAGGAATGCTAGATCTGTATGACTCAGTTGGTCTGCCCTGGAACTAGGCCTTCTCCCTGCCAAAGGCCAATTAGAAATGAAGAGAAGGAAAAACTATGTGCTTTTCTTCACTGTCAAAACCATGGCACACAGGGAGGCACCTAGAGAGAGCCTTCTGCACTATGAGCTATATTTTGCATGTATTAGAGAAGTCTGAAGGATGACCAGCAATCCTCTGGCACATCTCTATGTAGTGAGGCAGGAGATTACTCATACATTGGCCTTTGCAGATGCATTCAGCAAGAGTCGTCAAAAGAGCAGGGGAACGAAGGGTTCATCTTGAAGGAAACAACATAAATAAGAAACACTTCATAGAGATTCTGATTGATTGTTAGATCAGAGGGAAGAGAGTTCTCATTGCCAGCAATTCAGAATCAAGGGTAGATCATGCCTGAAGGTCAAGAGTGCAACATCCTGTGGATGGCTGAGCCAGCACCCGAGAGAGAGAGAGAGCCGCAAGGACACAAAGCAAGATGTGAGGAGTTCCAGTGCAAGGTCTGGTGGTGCTACCATTAAGTTCAGCAGGATGATGTAGGGAGGAATCCAGCGCTGAATTAAGGATTGACCATGAGACTTTGGGAACAAAGACTACAATAAGACAGAAATTACGCACTATTTAATTTCTATTAGATGTGCTTCATTTCTAAAAAGAGAATGGCTCAGGTGTAATGCTAGCTAGAAGTCATCCTTGCTGGCTGATGCCCTTATCCCAAGCCCCAGGTAGTGGGTGCTGAGGGGCACATATTCAAAGGTAATGTTGCTTTGTTCCTCTTGAGTTCCAGAGCTCAGTATGTCAAGCTCAGATTATCAGAATGCCTACATAGTATGGAATGCTGAGTGAGATATGATGGATCAATGCCATCATATATAAGACCTCCCCCTGGAAGTACTCAAATGTAACCCTAACCCACCCCACCCTAGCAGCATCACTCTATATTTCCCTCCTTCTAATGGAACGGATGAGATGTAGCAGTGCTCTACATTCTTCCGGTGTGAAACGAAACCACCTCTCTCCCTCTGCCTCTGCTCTGCTTCTTCCAATCTCCCCCGCATCCCCACCCACACCAAATAAAACCAATTGCAGTAGGAGACTCACACAGAATTGAAAAGATAGGCGCGACCATGACTTCCCTGGAAAGACTGTGGAAATAAAGTATAGGAGTTACGACCCTCTCCCTTCAAAGGCTCTTTGACCCACTCCCCCCACAAACCCAACTGCTTTTGCTTCAAGGCAAAAATCCCCAGATATAAGAAAGAACAGATCTGTTCCTGGACAGACCAATAGGTATTGCTAGCAAGGTATCCCACCAGTAGGCTGCCATCTTTTAGAAAGTGTCCTAGCCGGGCCCTGGGGTGGCACTGCTTTGGGGGGGTCACACAATGCCAGAGATCCAGGAAGACCACAGATAAATAACAGCAGTATAGCTAAACTTGCTGCCATGTCCCAGAGATGCCCGTACCTTGGAGATGAGCTCATCGTGCTTGGCCAGATGTGCCCGGCAGTGAACACAGCTGTACGTTCGATGGCACCGGGGCAGGTAACTGCGGAAGGTCTTGGTAGGGAGGCAGGCGGCGGGTGGCGCAGGCTCACAGCTGGGCATGACAGGCTGGAGAGCAATGCCCTGTCGAGGGGGAGGAGCCGGCGCTGTGCAGCCCCCGCACAGGCGGTCGCAAGTGAAACAGCGAAGCAGGTTGGCTAGAGCCGTGTTTCAGAAAAGTGAAGTTTGGGGGGGCTGCACTGCCAGGGCCCCCCCAGATGAGAACCAGACCGAAAGCGGAGTCACCTGTGGAGAGACAACGGCAAGCAATTATCAGCCCTGGGAGAAGCCTACTGTGCGTGTGTCAGACCCAGGAGGAGGTGATCTGGGCCTCTTCTGGAGGTGGAAGTTATGGCATGTCCCGCCACTGCACAGCATGGAATGTGTATTTGAGCAGATAGAAAGCTCAGTGGATTCATCCGTCTGGAATAATTACCACTGGGCCCTTGCTCCACATTCAGACAGTTCGGTAATTAGAATCCTCCACCCACCTCTATAAAAAGGCAATGAAAACGGGGGGGGGGGGAGGAAATCAGCCTGGTTTTTACCAGGTTCAAGACGGAACTTGAAGAGAGACAGGACTGTAGTACAGTGGTACCTCGTGTTACATATGCTTCAGGTTAAAGACTCCACTAACCCAGAAATAGTGCTTCAGGTTAAGAACTTTGCTTCAGGATGAGAACAGAAATCGTGCTCCAGTGGCGCAGCGGCAGCGGGAGGCCCATTAGGTACCTCAGGTTAAGAACAGTTTCAGGTTAAGAACGGACCTCCAGAACGAATTAAGTACTTAACCCGAGGTACCACTGTAATTTGTGCTAAGCGGTTTGGGGTCTGCACGATTCAAATCCCTGGTTCCGCCTATTGTTCTCATTGTTCACACAAACAGGTCCACAACTCAGGTGCCTTGAACAACATGTTCAGCTTATCCTCACAACTTTCGTAACCTGGTCAGCTAATTGTAGGTTAAGGCCAGGGTTTCATTATGCTTTTGCTTTAAGCATAATTGTATCCATGCAGCTCAAGCCTACGTATGTTTACTCAGAAATAAATCCCACTGAGTATGGTATGCTTTGCTCCCAGTTAAGCCTGCACAGAATCAGAGTCTTGGGTTTTGCAACGCCCATGATCTGAAAGGCCCATCTGATTAAGAAACAGCTTTTCTACTTTTGCTTTATAACGCTGCCTTATAGCGAGTCAGGCCATCGACCCTTCTAGCTCAATGTTGCCTATGCTAACTGGGGACAGGGCTTCAGGAAGGGGGCTGTCATAGACCTACGCAGATATTTTACCTGGTGCCTTCTGCATGCAAAGCAGCTGTCCTCCCTCTGAGCTACAGCCTTCCAATTGTAGATGTTGCTATTAACACAGCATGTCACATAACCAATGACTCTGAGAACGTTGGAAAACATTCTGGCTAGCAATCCGACCCACCCTTGTCACGGGCCTTTTATTGTGGCTGCAAGAGGGCCCTCTACCGGGGCCTCGACGTCATTTCCATGCGTGTTCATTCAAAGCCTCCTCCCGTCCGCCCCCGTTCTGACAGCGACTCTCGGGCGCACGGGCACGCCCCCTGTCGGCAGCAAAGCGGCATTACAACCCCCCAAAAGCTGACTTTCGGAAGCCCCAGCAGCAGCCTCATGCATTTGTCCACCGTGCGGGCATGGGCCATTAGCGCTTCCCAATCCGTCCTGCAGCAGCAGCAGCAGCAACGCCGCGCGCAACTCCAGCTCCCCCCAAAAAGCAGCCCGGGTCCAGAGCAATGCCGCGCGAAAAGCGTCCCAGCAGAAAGCCCTGCGCGCTGCTTTCTTACCTTGCTTTTCGCACTTCACCCGTCCACTTCGTCTCTCCTAGAAGGGCGGGGGGAAGAAGGGAGAAATCAGGGGTAGGAAAAAGAAGTGAAGTGGGAGGAGCCCAGGTGTCGGGGGCGTGCGGGGGGGGGGACTCGAAGCGTTAATCACCGCAGAGTCTGACTCACGTGGCTGCCTGCGCGGAAGGAAAATAAAGGCGGATTTGGCGTCGCGAAGTTCCCAGAGGGACTTGGCCGGAGGTGGGGGGGGGGAGCGGGGATCGGGCTCTCTCGGCGCGGCCCGGAGGTGGAGGCGAAACGTGCAACTCCCCAAGAGCCCCGCGAGCGAGGGAGGCAAAGTTTCAGCTGCAGCGGCGGCGCCTCCGCCTCCGCCGCCTTTGCCCTCCGCGCTGCTCACCTTGAAGCCTGCGCCCGGGCGCGTGTGCGCGGCGGCGGCGGCGAGGAGCTGCCTGTCCGTGTCTGCTCCTGCTCCTGCTGCCGAGCGGCGAGGGGTCGCGTCCAGGCGAGCGCAGCTTCAGGGCCGCCGAAGGGCTGCTTTTGTGCTTCGTCGGTAGACGAATGTGGCTGTGTGTTGTGGAACCGCATCATAACATTGTGAGTCATCCATCCCTCCCTCCCTCCTCCTCGACTCTCTTCCTTCCCCCCCCTCCCCGCTCTCAGCCTGCTGCTACGTCAGAGAGGGGCCGGAGACACGGATCAGAGAGGGAGGGGATAAGCAGGGGCCACCAGCACCACCGCAGCAGGGATGCAAGGCGCAATGGGCACGCTGGGGTGGAGAGATCGGCGGAACGGGCAGCTGGCGACCAGGGAGCCGGGCAAGCGGGGGCGCTGCTGGGGTGGCTCCGGCGACAAGGATGGCGGTGGGGAGGGAGAAGGACGCGCAGGTGATAAATCCCACGTTGCGCGCCCGTGGCAAACTCTGACGCAGGGAGAGAGGCGAGAGACGCAGCTCAGGGTCACGGGCTGCAAATCTGCAATATCATTCTCCGGTGCACTTCTCCACCATCACCCCAGCCCCCAAAACATCTAGCCACTCACTTTAGGGCTTCCAGGATCCTGGCGACACCCCGAAACGCAAAGGCCCAGATCTCTCAACGCGCTTCAACCTTGACAGGCTCTGTCATTGCTTAGACTTTCTCTTCGCTACCCCGCACCCCAGTTGGCATCCCCTAACGAATAGGTTGACAACCTCATCATCCCCTCCCCCTCCCCGCAACGTGGTTGCCAGACGAATTTGGCCTTGGGATCAATGTGGGGCCATTAACTCCAAGAGGAGTTTGGGCGTCCAGTTCTGTCGACGAGGAGTAGCATCCATTTAGTCTGTTACTAAGCAGCAGCAGGAAGACCAAACACGTCCTGCTGGTGCTATAGAGACTAAGAAACACTAGCCTTCTTCCGTGGAAGCATACACCACGCAGGCTGAAGGTACAAGTTGGAGGCACACCTATCTGATATGATAGATCAGCTTCTGCCGGCTTAAAAATGTGCAAGCTTTTGAATTCTTGAGTCCTTCTGCAAGCAGGTGCTGCATCAATGCATCAATGTTTGTTTTAAGGACTTCCACAGTCACCCAGTTCATCTCCCTTAGGAAGGTTGCATGCTAAACTCTTTTGTGTATTTATGTTTGCCTTGAGGAGCTGCAATTGCTTCCGGTGCTATAAGCCCCGATTGATGGATCAAAACCTAAGTTGCCACAAGCTGAATGAAAGTCATGCAAGTAGGGCCCTAATAAAACAAACAAACAGGCTGTTCTTGCTGTTCTAGAATTACAGCACTCCCTGATCCTTTGTACTTCAGTTTCCACCAAAGTACTATGTCATTTTCGTAAGTTGCAGACATCTCATTCTTTCCTTCTCATTTTAACACTCAAATAGTAGTATTAAAACTGTTTGGGTCTTCTGTGGTTAATAAGCCACCTTTAACAAACCACAAAACAGGGGAGAAAAGTCTTTTTTTGATTAACAGTGATGTTTGCAGTTAAATCAGTGGTCTGATGCTCAGAATATCATTCTTAGTTGTGCTACTGACTTCAACAGACTTGATCCAATCATGTTTGGTACAGAAGCATCTGGAAGCTGTATCTTGTTATGTCCTTCAAATAAAGAATATCCAAGATCTCTGTCATGGTAATAGCGTTCTGAAGATGACTCTATTCTTGCTGAGGATGAATCTGGGCTGTACCAAAGGAATTGATTATATTGACTTATACTTCGTTTCCTTTCTCATTTTCGCTTAATCTTTTTTCTCCCTACCTTTTGCTGCCTCTTTGATCTCCTTCAAACTTAGCCTACATCCAGACACCTAGGGTCCCTTTTATTTATAATACTATTTATAGGCCCTTTGCCACTTTTTTGGCACAGCCCATTCAAGGTGGTTCACAATGTCATAAAAACACAATACATACAGCAATCCAAAAACCCAGCAACGGCAGCAGTGTTAGCAAATACTTGAAAAGGTAGACCAGTTGAAACAAAACAGCAATGTAAATTCCCTGCAAATGTAAAGAACTATTTTAAAATGGGTAGTTCCCCCCTGCCTCTGCCCCCCCCCCCAACAATGAAGGCTTTATTTAGGAGAGGGCAATTCTGAAATAAATGGGCTTTTTAAACCCACTGAAAGGTTTGCAGGTTGGAGGCTAAAGAGCTGCAAGAGGAGAAAGTTCCACCGTCTGGGGACCACTTCCAAAAAGGCCCCCACCTACACTTGCTGTTGTTGTTTCTTCTTCAGTCAGTAACTAAGTGGAGTGAGAAGGGTACCTTCCGTAGCTGCAACTGAAGAATGGAGCAACATGACAAAGCTATGTAACATAGTTGTGGTTTAATAATAAAATATTATGAACATTTTCCCTAATTTAGAACTGACATTTTAAAGGATGCAAATGGAAAAAGCATAAAATATCCTGTTGGGTGGACCTGTTCAGGGCAGCAAGGCAGACTAAGGCAGGAATCCCATAGCCACTTGCCTTGAGTAGGCTCCATTGAAATCAATGGGACTTACTTCTGTATAGACATGTATAGGATTCTTCCATAAGTGACATCCTTGCAACTTCATTGCCTCTAAACTGCTGCTCAACCCAGTAAAGCACATTTAGCTACTGAACAATGCTGGAGGGAAGGAGAACTTTGTAATGGTATGACTGGATATTTGAGGGGGGGTGGGCAGTTACACCACAACTGACTCAGTGCAGAGTAGCAAGCAGCAGGTACAATCTGTCTGAGTAGTAAGAACTTGGAAGTTCATCAGTTGAACCCTTAAAACAAAACAGACTATTTTGGGAAGACTTAGTACTGGCTTTGATGCCCAACATTGTGTATTTTTCTAAGTAAACAAATAGTAAAAGAGAATCCGGGGGAAACCTGAATTTCATGAGACCTTTTGTGGCATCCGCTTTTATAGTCTCTGGTCAAAGGAAGTTTATTCCACAATAAATCGTTAGTGTGCTGCCTTGTTTTTCTTTGGGTGGATGTTTGGTGAATTTGTAAGCAAATAATCAAAGACCATGGTATGCCTTTTTCTGTCAAAAGATGAGAAGCGGAAATTATTCATGGCTCCATGGGTTTAATCTCTCTCTCTTTCTTTCTTTCTCTTTCTTCAGAACCACGGAGAGTGAAATTTTCCAGATGAGTGTTTTTGATCTGAGGTGGTGAGAAGGAAATAACCTTACACTATAGAGTAGGAAACGTGCTTCCGCGGTTGTTTGTTTGTATTTAGCAGCTTAACAACAAAGGGTTAAAAATGGAGGCCAGAAACTACATTTCCCAGCGGGCCGCGCGAACACCAACCGCTTCCCCGTCAGGTAATTGAGGCGGCTCAGGAGCATGCGTACATCACACAATCGCTGCGGCCGTCACTTCCAGGACAACCGACACTTCCGTTGCCTGGCCCGATCCGGGACTCGTGTGGTTGGATCCCTGTGGATTCAGTAGGTGGGTGACTTTCCTCAGCTCCTCAAGGCCTCGGGTCGGTTTCCATGGAGACGGGCAGCCTTCGCGAAGGCAGGAGCGCAACTGCCTCTTCGTGGGGAAGAGTCTTGGCCGTCGCCTCGCCTTAGGCCCCTTCCTCTCTGTGCTGCCGGGCAGGCACTGAAACGCGGCGATAGCTGCGCGGTTGTCAATACTCGAAACGGGGTGCGGGTTGAAACCCCAATGGGGAAGCAGTGTGTCGCCCAGTGTCAACGACATATCTTTGGCTGTTGGTTAAATCTAGAACGGTTTCGCTTCTACGGAAACGAAACTGTTCCAGATGGATCAAAATGACAGATCAGCAACATTCAGCCCCAGGATCGATCTCCTCCGCCCTCTGCACAATGCCAATTCAGTAGTTAAGCATGTGGGGGAAAGGTTGCCACTAGAAGTCTTGCTGAGACTCTGCTGTGGTATGGGAGCACTGGCCTGCTCCCCTCCACCCTCTCTTTAGAAGGATCCTCCAGTGAAGCTGGTTGCTGACTAGGGACCTAAATAAAACGGAGCCTTAGCTGTCTTCAGATGGAGCCACCAGGCACACATTCATAACCAGCCCATGCAGCCTATAAGTGGCACATCATCCAGCTTACAATATGTACCACAAGCAAAAGAAGAGGGATGGACAAAGTTTGTGCTGTACTGTGTTTGCACAATCATATCTCAGTTTAAGCTGAGATGTGCAGAAGCTTCAAGCATTTTCAGGCAGCTCATTTGGCAAAACAGCTCATAAAGCTATGATTAATCGTTACTGCCAATGGCTTCTAAAGCCAGAATATAAAACTATGGTTTAAAGTTGGCTTCCAGATCCTGGATCATTTGGAAGCAATTCACTGTTGTTCCTGGTTTGTATGTGAAGGGAAGCTGTGGCTATTGGCTATTGGCTCAGTTTATTGGCTTGTTTGTTCATTCACACAAAGCATGGTGCATGGGGATGTGTGCAGGTGTCGGAAAGTTGTGCATATCTTGGCTGATTAAGCTGAGAATTGAGTGTGATCTTTACAATTCAATGTATAGTTTAACAAGCCCATCCAGATCGTTTAGGCCACTGATAATAAGCAGTCCCCCAGCAACGGCAAACCCTCAGACTCCCTGGACCACCTGGGGAAACTTCCTGCCTAACCAGAAACATATTTAGGTTAGAGAATAAACAGGAAAGCAAGGTGTCCACCCTTTGAAAAATGCATATATAATAGGGGGCATTTTTGTCCAACTTAACATGTTATGTAAAATGGGACACCAGGAGAGGAAAGATACCTCAGTACTTTTGCAAGCTTTCTAACAAGAGTAGATGTTTCATTTTTAAAACATGAGTTGGTTTAATTAATTTTTTTTTTTTTTTGTATCCATAGCAGTTGCAAAGGAAACAAGATGGCAGAGGAAGCTGGAGATGAAAAGAAACTGGTGGCCAAGTTTGAGTTGGAGAGGGAGACTGAGCTCCGCTTTGAGGTTGAAGCTTCACAAATGGTCCAGCTAGAGCTTCTGACAGGCATGGCTGAGGTCTTTGGAACGGAACTGACACGCAACAAGAAATTCACCTTTGATGCTGGTGCCAAAGTGGCTGTCTTCACCTGGCATGGCTGTTCAGTACAGCTAACTGGTCGGACTGAAGTAGCCTACGTCTCCAAGGACACTCCCATGCTGCTGTACCTCAACACCCATACAGCCCTGGAACAGATGCGGTGGCAGGCTGAGCGTGAGGATGAACGGGGACCTCGTGTCATGGTGGTGGGCCCCACAGATGTAGGAAAGTCAACAGTCTGCCGTCTGCTGCTGAATTATGCTGTGCGCCTAGGGCGCCGGCCCACTTTTGTGGAGCTGGATGTAGGGCAGGGCTCAATCTCTATCCCAGGCACCATGGGGGCACTCTATATTGAGCGGCCTGCAGATGTTGAAGAAGGCTTCTCGGTTCAGGCCCCTCTGGTCTATCACTTTGGGTCCACCACACCTGGCACTAACATCAAACTCTATAACAAGGTAAGCAGCATATTTGAAATAGTATGTGATATGGTGATCCTTTGCATGCATCCTAGTCTCATGGAGCTGGGCTGGGCTAGGTTTTTTATATCGTTATCAAACTGAGAATAGGGATGATAGTTAGAAATTGAATTTCCATTTTCACCTTTGACTATGTTATGCTGGAGGACAAACAAGAGATGGCTAGTCAATAAATTATTATCATGAACCCTGTTAATCTCCTTCAGCATGCTGTTATATTCCAACTGTCATTAATTTGGAGACCAACATGTAGATGTAGGGCTGCCTAAGCCTTTTTATTTGAACAGGCATAGGCACCTGCAACTCTTCATAGGACTAGGCTAGGTTAATGGTCAATAACTCTTCAGATCCTTATCTTTTATACAAGGCAATAAACTAAAATATGCTGGTTTTACTTATCTAAGGAGTAAATTGTATAAGACAAGACTGTTTAGGCAGAGTCTTGTTAATATATTTGACTTGGATAACAGATCTGTCTCTGATTAAGGCAAATCCTTAAAAACCACACCAATGAAACTCCAGATCGTTATCCTTTACACAAAGACATTAACACAAGACATGCTGGTTTTACTGGTTTGAGAAGTAAATTGTGTAAGGCAGGACAGTTTAGGAAGGATCTTGTTAATATGTTTGACTTGATGTGTCTCTGATGAAGGCAAATATTTAAAATAAAAACACTGATAATTTCATTATTAAAGAAAATATTAATGAAGACAACATCTGCGCTGAATAAACATATGATGCTGCTTGGTTGATCTAGAAACTTCTCTTTAAAACAGCAGGCTTTTGTCTTTTGCAAACACAGTGAATTGGTCATGGAGCTTATTTCAGCTTAACTCCCATCAAAACCCAACAATATCTGGAGGGCAGCAGGTTGGGGAAGGTATGCTGTGCCTCTTAAGTTTCCAACTTATTTCTCTGGCATCTACAGTTAAAAGGTTCTCAGGTCACAGGCTTGGGAAAGTTATTGAGGCCGTGCAGAACTGCTGCTAGTCCGAGTAGACAATTATGGGCTAATTGTATAAATGGTCTGGCTCAGAAGAAGCAGCTTCATATGTTTATAGAAAAGTAATACAGATTCACTTTTGAAAAGCAGGGTGGGGTGTGACTAAGGTAAAACTTCAGTATTGGTAAACAATCTGGAGATTTCCAAGGACGGAAGCTTCTAAAAGAGGCCAGCTAGGTTCATTTCGTAAGACTTTCACCCATGAGATTTGTGTGGTTTCCTGTTGGTTAATTCTGCTGCTTCTTCTTTTTCTGCAGATTACATCCCGCTTGGCCGATGTATTTAACCAGCGCTGCGAGGTGAACCGCCGGGCTTCGGTCAGTGGCTGTGTCATCAATACCTGTGGCTGGGTGAAGGGGTCTGGGTACCAGGCACTTGTGCATGCTGCCTCTGCCTTTGAAGTTGATGTTGTGGTAGTTCTGGACCAGGAGCGCCTCTACAATGAGCTGAAGCGGGACTTGCCTCATTTTGTTCGGACAGTGCTGCTCCCGAAGTCAGGTGGAGTGGTCGAGCGCTCCAAGGACTTCCGGCGGGAGTTTCGTGATGACCGCATACGCGAATATTTCTATGGTTTCCGAGGAAGCTTCTACCCACACGCCTTTGATGTGAAGTTCTCTGATGTCAAGATATACAAAGTGGGCGCTCCCACTATCCCTGATTCCTGCCTGCCTCTGGGCATGTCGCAGGAAGACAACCAACTCAAACTGGTACCAGTTACACCTGGGCGTGACATGGTACACCATCTCTTAAGTGTTAGTACTGCTGATGGCACTGATGAGAACATCTCTGAAACAAGTGTGGCTGGTTTCATTGTAGTCACCGGAGTTGACCTTGAACGCCAGGTCTTCACCGTGCTTTCACCAGCACCTCGCCCGTTGCCCAAGAACTTTCTGCTCATCATGGACATTCGTTTCATGGATCTTAAGTAGTAAGACTCCACCAGGCAACTGCTAGCTCCCTCACAAACAAACCCATTACAATCCTGGATGGAACAGCATCTCACATGGACCAGGCAAGAGAGAGAAAGCAGTCACAATAAGGGATGAACATAGTTTGAACAATTTGAAATAGTCCTTTCTGTTTTCTCTTCATTGTTGGAATGAATCCCTGAGTAGAATGGTAGAAGATGAAGCTTAGAAAATTCACGGGTTTGACTTGTTGAACCGCTATAATGGACAAAAGTGTTGTCTGCTAGCTAGTTAATTGGTCTCCTTTGAGGTGTCATTCATTTAAACTGGGCTTATCTGAAAGTGACAATAGTGTAAAGAGGGCATTTTTTTAAAAAAACAACTTTATATATAGATATTTTTAACTTTAATAAATTCCCAAATATTGATAGTTTCATGTTTGTGTTTCTCTCTACATGTAACTAAAACCTTGTTTCAGCATTAAAAAACATGTACATATAGATACAGGGTAAGGCAGGACAAAGGGGGACTGTTTGGGTAATAAGCATACAGGGATGAGAAGAAATATTCCATCGGGAAGAAAGACATACATAAAAATGTGCATAAGAAAGCAGTGGCAATTTTGACTTCAAAGAACATGGCTTACAAATACCACTAGCCATTTTCATATAGGAAGCTTGCAATTAGGCACATGACTTAGGCTTATGAATGGAAACATAGTATGAAAATCCATTCTGATACGCTAGATCAGGGCGGTCCAACTTTTCATACCAAGTGGGCTACAAGAGTACTCGTGACATGTGTCCCCCACCCCCCACCCCCAGCTTCATGCTGCCTTCCCATATCTGGCTCTGGCAGCATCCTAGAACCTCCCACCTCTTTTTGAAAGCTGGGAAAGCACTAACTAGGGTTTCGGAAGGAGGTGGGAGGACTCTAGGACCCTGCCAGAGCCCTCACACCTCCTTCCCCAAGCCCAGCTTTCCCTATGTGCAAGGGCTGGTGGGGGAGGGGGTGTCAAATTTTGAGGGCCATTTTATCACCTAGAGCTTTGCACTGAAAACTACCAAATTTGGGCTTCTTAATTCTACATACCTGGAGTAAGCTCCATTGAATTAAATCAGATATCATCATTAGTATATTAATATTTATTAGTTGCTTTACTCATGCAAGTGACCCAAACACAATTCTGAGTAGACTTGATTAGGATTGTACTGTTTCCCAGAATGTGAACCAATACTAGAAAGTCTCAACTAAACCTGACCTGGAATAGAACGGTTCTCCCCATACCTCCAAAATCAGGTTAATGTTTCAGGCTAAACGTTTTATTTAAAAAGTGAGCCAATGATCTACAAGAGACCCCAAATTAAATAAAACATGAATACTCAAAAGTAATGTCAGAGAATTTTCATACATGCTTGCGGTTGTTTGAGCTTCTGTGACCCCTTCCAAAGGTGGCAAACAGCAGGCAGGATGAAATCCTGCTGCTTAAAGTCTGCAAATTGAGAGCAGATAGTGAAGATAAACATCCTAGTGAGGAAGGGGAGGAAGACAACATTTCTGTCCCCTGCAGGGTACCCCCCTCCCCCATGTTGTAGTGCTCAGCCAGTCACTGTTGCTCTTAAAGTGGTGGTTGAAACCTATTTTTACTAACTATTGGTCTAAAGAATTCTGAAGAAGTGTGCATGCACACAAAAGCTCATACCAATAAGAAACTTAGTTGGTCTCTAAGGTGCTACTGGAAGGATTTTTTTGTATTTTGTATTGATCTAAGGATCAGCATTTACATAACTGATTTGTTAAATGGTAGGTTTCCCTGGGCAGTTCATCAAGTGATCACTTGATCTTTTAATTGTTTCCACAACATGGATTGCAGTTGTCACATCTTGTGAGAAGTTAAGCCTGCTGTTTTAAACTTTCTCAACAGACATCTGTGATTATGGATAGTGAAAGAAAAAAGAAAGGAACATGGAGTTGAGATCACAAATTAAAGATGTTAACAAATTGCATTTACATTGTTTAGGCTGCAATTCTGTTCACAGTTACCTGAGCATAAGCCGCACTGAGCACAGTAAAATCTCCTTTTGCATAAAGATGCACAGAATTGTATGGTAAAAATCTGAAGAGTTAACAACAACTGGCTACCAGACTGAAAAAAAGAAGACCTCTGTACCACTGTCAGAGCAGGTCTGGCAGCCTAGCTGCAGCCCAATGATATATCCAGTCAAAGGCAGAGCTGACCATACCGTTAGGGGGAGAGAGATGGTTGCCTCATGCAGCAGCTACTGAGGGAGTAGGGGTGAAGAAGCCGTACCTAGTAAGACCACTGTCTGTTCCCTGCTCATCCGCTGTGGTGATGTTTGCTTGTTCCTGGGCCTGTGCAGGCTGGCTGGCTAGCTAGCTAGCTTTCTCAAATCATAGTTGCCTTCTCTCAATGTATCACAATTGGGAAAGGCTCCTGACTTAGCAAGCAGACAGAAAGGGAGCCAGACCAGCCTGCACACTCCAGCATGCATTGCTCTGCTTGTGAGATGAGCAGTTATTTGTGTGGACAGCAGACGAGGCTAGGCAAAGAAGTGAATGAGAAGTTGGGTGTTGGAGAAAAGAACTGCATGGGCCATATAGGCTGCCCTGTGTCCCCTATGCTAGCCTTCTGCCCTCAGGTATGGTAGAATAGGCGTAGGCAAACTCTGGCCCTCCAGATGTTTGGGACTACAATTCCCATCATCACTGGTCCTCTTAGCTAGGGATGATGGGAATTGTAGTCCCAAACATCTGGAGGGCCAGAGTTTGCCTATGCCTGTGGTAGAGGATGCTGTTCGATTGTCAGTGTTGGAAAAAAGATTTTGCTGCCAGTCCATTTAGAATGTGGGGTTGCTTGTGTTCTTTGCCTCAGGAAGCAAAATGTCTTAAGTCAACCATGGCTGTACTAGCCTCAGAAGTACCATTCAAAAGCCCCTGGCTCTCTGGGCAGTTGCTACATATCTTCTTCAAATTGCCATTTGTTTACCACTGGATTTTAGTTGGAAAAAACTGTATAGATGCTAGCTATAATATAATAATCTGGAACTAAATCATTTCAGTTTAGTCTGTTCCAACCACTGCTACTTAAATTGCCTGGCTTGTGTCTGGACATCTTAGTTCTTGTGAAGTATTACACCACAGAGGAAAGTGATCAAGGGATCATATGATCATGAATACAAAAGCTTCTTTATTTTAGTAATGTTATCTTACTATAGCCCTATTTATCTACAAAATATGTGCTATGGAGCAGTTTTATGTGACATTTCCCACCCTGCTTTGTAGCAGATGCTAATTCAGCCAAACCAAAATTGTAGGTTCAAAGTATTCAGTGCCCCCTAAAAATATTCAGTGTCACACACTGATACGATGCCTGCATGTCTCAAAAAACCACTGTAAATGTCCGTACAGTATATATTGGGGCTTCCTTCTGGAACATACTCTGTTGAAGTCTTGTTTTTTAATAGAAAAATGGTGCCGGTACTCACCATGAAGTTGTTACAGTAAGTGACACACTTTTAACATTTGGGGGGAAAGGTGCTGGTACTGCTTACTCTTGAGTACTCCCAGGAAAAAAGGCACTGAATGCATCTAAAGCACAAACTTCTATGTTTAACAGTCATGTCTGTAAACATTTAGCAAATGTGCTGGAAACTTCTATAGCCTTTCTGCACAAAATTATCATTCCTTGGGAAGAAGGAATGAATGGCTGTTTAAAATATTTTAAGTATATACAGTACTGTAAATATGCTTTCAATCCTTGTTACCGCAACATATCTTGCTTCTCTGTTTTCTCCACAACTTAAGGTCTTTTGTCATTTCATTAAACATGCAATCCCATGGTGTTTCTTTGTCATCAATCTCAAGTATTGCCCTCAGGTTCCAAATCCTAGGGATGTGTCACACTGTACTCACCATCCCTCTTTCATCACCTTTTAGACAACCGCTCTCTTGGCTTTCTGCATTCCATGTCCCCAAATACAGTAAGTTTTATTCTGAAAATAGAATACTGTACAGGATACAATAATTGCATTTTTTAAAGAATTCACATCTCTCACAGCTAGATGGAGAGCTTGCTTCACAAGGTGTAGATGAAATATGGTCACCCTTAATTAAAGTACAGATCAAATAATACATTTTCAGGTTAATATTAAATACAACAGAGGCTTTGATCAGTGTCAGCCTACTTCTTCAGATACAGAACTGTATAAATATTAAGGTAGGAACACGAGATGACATGCAAATTTATTTTCACACGTTCTGACTGTGAAATGTTTATGTTTAAGAGTCCAAACTTGTCTTATGCAATGAGTCCTTTTGTCAAAAGTAGAAGTGTGTTTAATGCTGCAGCGATCCTATAATTTACCAGGGATTAAGACCCTTTGAAATAAATGAGCAGTACTTGTGAGTATACACGTTTAAGGTTGTGCTGCAGGACAGTGCCCAGCACATTTTAAACATTAAATTTTTAAAAAACAACAAAAACAGATTTTTTTAAAAGGTGCAGATGAAAATGTTTGCGTAATGTTTAATTAAGCTTATATATATACATACACAAACCACATTTATGTATATTAAAAGAACGTTGAGAGATCTAGAAATACAATTACAGATGATCCACTACAAACTGCAACAGAGATTATAATCAGCAATTCCGTGTTAAATCAATGACACCACTAGATCGTCACCTTATATGAAGTCTAATAAACGACAGGATATCAGGTTTGTCAATCTCAGCCGCAGCGTACCAATAAGGTGCTTGGAAGTGGGACGTCAAGAAATAATCTGCATACGGGAGGACGATTCACGCATGCTCGCCCTATGCTTTCGTCCCTACCCCTCCCGGTTCTTTCGTAAGGTGGTCCTGGTCCTCTCGGGTACCACGAGACGGCGCATGCGTGTGGAAATGCCGCTGTTGCTATTGCTGCTGCTCCTCTCTTCCCTCAATCACGATTTGTAGACGCGCGGCTCCTCCCCTTTTACGCAAACGAATCCTTTCCTTCATTCAGCCTATCGCTTCCCGCGCATGCCCGCGAGAGCGCGAGCGAAGGAAGGCGAAGGCGGGGTGTACTGGGGAGCGAGTGCGCACGCGCGCGTGGGGGAGCGCGGGCGAGCAGCAACCTGACCAACCGGCGAGCCGCGTCGCGAGCCCGGACGGCTTTGAGAGCGCGCGTGCGCGCCCCGCGCCCCTTGCTTGGTGCTTCTCCTCACTGCTTGGGCCGAGCGAGCGAGTTCCTCGCCTCACAGGGCGGGAGCCAGGCGCGGCGGCGGCGGCGGCAGCGGCACCAGCGGGAACGTTTTTGGCGGGTGAGTTGCCAGGCGAGGCGGGCCGGGGGGTGATGGTAGCGAGGGCACGGGAGGGAGAGGCTCACCTCCACCTAAGGGCGAGGCGGGCGTGGAGAGGGACTCCCTCAGCAACGGCTCGGCGGGGCCTAACGTCTCCCTGCCCTTCCTCGGGGTAGTGAAGAGTGAGGGAGTAGAGAAGGAAGTAGCCGCGTCGCGTGCTTCCCCCTCGCTCGCCTTACCTCCCCATCCCATCCTTTTCCTGCCGTGGGCTGGCCGAGAGTGTAACTTCCACCCCACCTACGTCCCCTCAGGGCCCTTCCCGCGTAGGTGGCCCCCGCCGCACCCCCGCTCTCTCTTTGCGACGGCTACTGTTACTTTCGCTTTTAGAGGGTTGCGAAGTGTTTTTCTTTTGAGTTCCGTGCCGGTAGCAGCTTGTGTTGTCGGTAATACTCATGAGTGGATAAGTTCCTTTCCCGATAAGCTCCTTCTCTCTCTCCTCTCTCCCCCCCCCCCCACTTTCTGTTCTATAAAACCGTGGTCACTTGACAAGGTGGTGGCCTACTTAAGGCCGCTTGTTTTAAGGGTAACGTATCTACTAATAGGTTTGTAATTATAGTTTGGGGCCCGGCCTGTAGGTGTGTGGCGATAGTTGGAGTGAGGGGACCAAGTTGGAAATATAGAAACGGGGCTTGTCTTCCATATTGTGTTGGGTGTGTAATCATAGCCTTGCAAAATGTAGATGGCATTACTTATTCTCCTGACGATAACGCTTTCCATAAGTAACCCTTTGAAAGATCTTGCTGAAAAGCAAAGATACTTACTTGTTAACTAGCTGATACTTTTATATCTTGTACATCATATTTCACTTCTTACCTTTACCAAGCCCTCCTCTCCTTTGCTTCTTACTTTGTGTTCATATGGTGGAAAAGTGAAGAAGTTTAGTTTCTTGTCTAGGGATTATTCAGAAGAGCATGCCATCTGTATTTCTCACAAATGCTTCCTGGGCAGTTATATAGACCCCATGTTTTTACTTAAGGAAGACTGATTGAAAGTGTTAAGAAGACATCCCAGCATTTGCCTCTGCCCTGCTTTTCAGGAAGTAAACCTTTTTATCTCCTGTACACAAAGTCACCTTGGTAATGGATGGAGCAGGTCCTCCCTCATCTGTTAATGTTTGCTTGAACAAGCACTTCAGGAATTGAAGTATCTTATGTTTTCCTTATTATCCCAACTCCTCAACAATTTAAATGAATTTGAAGGCCACTTTTAGATATTAACTTAGATTGCATAGTAACATTAGCTAGGAATTTTTTGGGGGGGATACTATTCTAGCTTGTTGTTTTTCCTTTTAAGTCATTACCTGTTAATCCTTTTTATTCCTGAACCCCTCTCTCTGTTAAGCCTCTTTCCTTCTGCACCTATACAGCATGCACAGCTCCTTGATCAGTACAATCATTTATCAGTTATTTTCTCCTTTATATTTCTATACTGATAATTCTCCCTGCAACCCCAACTGTTCCCCTCTGTTCTATATGGCATGTCACCTATACGGTATTCTGATGCCCACTGTTTTCTATGCTCTGTAACACCTAGGATTAATTACTGAAATGTATTATATGTGGGAATCTTTGAAGAATTAACTGCAGTTAGTTCTAGATATAGCCACCAGGGGCTGGGGCTAATCAGTAGAAACACATCACACTGGTCTTCAGAAACTTACATTGGCTTCCAGTCCATTTCCAAGTACCATTCAAAGTGCTGCAGTTTATCTTTAAAGTCCTACAAGGCTTAGGACTCAAGTACCCAAAGGGCTGCCTGCTCTCATACCAACCTGTATGTGCATTAAGGTCCTCTTTGGAAACTTCACTCCAGGCACTTCTGTCATCTGAGTATAGCCTTCTTGGTAGTAGTGCCCATCTGTGGAATACCCAGAGAGACTCACATGGCATTGTTTTATTTCTGAAAATTTATTCTTTTTATATCCTACCTTTCTTCCACTATGGAACCCAAGGCAATGTACATGTGGTTCACAGAGAGTTACTGGGCTTTCAGCTTTGCTTCCATGGTGTGTTTGTGTGAAATCAACACCCATGCCTGAAGGTGGGGCCAGTGTGATTCACATGTGATAGAGGCTTTGATTAGGTAAAAGTTACACTACATCATATCTAAATCTTGATAAAGTTTAACTAATTAGTGAGTATACTGTGGTAATGTCTCCATTCCTTAAATGTATTTTACCATGAAAAGTATAAATCACAGTAATGAATCATAGCTGTATATGTGTTTCCCGTTCTTTCCATTTGTTTGGAAAACCTTGTTCACTTGGAAGAGACAGTATATAGTGATAAGCTGATCTTTGTGCAAGAAAACATATCCTGTACTGTATGATGAGAACTTTGCCCTTCCCTGTAGATAATGAAGAGAAGAAGGTTCTAGCAACTATTCGGGCAAGGACACATATCAGAATATTTCAGAGATCCCTTCAAATGTGATTGGAAAAATAAAAGGAAAGCAGGAAATATTGAACCCGAATAGAATTGTAAAGCACTTTAAAGAATAAGTGTACGTTTTTAAGTTGAGTGTGGGTGCATTTCAGTTGGTGCCCTTACTTTCACATAAGTGCTTTTGATCCAGCAAAGAGAAAGCAAGCAGTTTTTGTTGATTTCACCTCTCCTGCCTCTGTGTCACCTTCTTCCCTCTTCTGACAGGTCTGCCAATTATCTGCAGCCTGTTTTCAGGGGCTGGGGGGGGATAATATGCAAATATAGCCCCCACACTTCCATTAGTAGAGGCATATGCTGGTTCAGAAGCTCTTTAGTGAGCTCAAGAGCACCAGCTTGAGTCTACCCAGCCAGCAAGCTTTAATTTAATATGAGCAGGGTGGATATTACTGCAAGACTGTGTGTCTTTATTGCACTGTACAACAACAACAAACTTTATTAAGGTCGCAGACCAGCATAAGATACAAACACGCGAATAAAATAAAGCACATAAGACTTAAAGAGGAGAGGGGTAAAAGCAAATAGTTATAACTCACATAAATTTAAAGCAGAGAGAAAAGACAAATGGTTAAAAGTGATTATAAGGGAACGTGAAGCAGCACAGGTCTTGCATTATGGGCCTTCTGTTTAGGCCTGGTTTGTGAGACAAAACGTCCTTTGACGTATGTCCATCAGGGCAGTGCAAAATCTAGCAACTGAGTATGTGACATTGCACTGTATATATTTTGCATGCTATTCTTTTTGCTATACAGTGGAACCTCGTGTTACGTACCGCCCACCTTATGAATGCTTCGGGTTACGAGCTCCCCTAACCCAGAAGTAGGTCTCCTGGTTGGGAACTTTGTCCCGGGATGCGAGCGGAAGTAGCGCAGCAGCAGTGGGAGGCACCATTAGCAAAAGCGTGCCTCATGTTAAGACCGGTTCAGGTTACAAACGGACCTCCTGAACGAATTAAGTTCGTAACTGGAGGTACCACTGTAGAGGTAATGTCCTTAAAATCCCTATATAAGAATCATAGCACTTGTGACAGTCTGTGCATTTAAATATGGGAATATAGGAACCTGCTGACTGGGTAATATTGTCATTGCTGCTGTAATGTGTTTTCTACTTTATTCTGCCTTGGTCCAGCCTCCCACCCTGCAAAAAAGTCCATACTTACACGTAGAAGCAAGATCTGATGGTGACTGGTTAGACTAGAGCTGTTTTTTTATCAATGAGAATGAAATGCATATGTTTAGGTGTAAATATTCATATCTAAAAAATGGTTCTTCATTTTTCATAGAATATCTTCTTTTCACACAGTGAATCTGTTAGGGCAGGGACGTCCAACTCCCAACAGACTGCAATCTACTCACAGAATAAAAAACAAAAACTGGCAGTGATCTGCCCCTTTGTTGGGAAGGTTTCAAGTCAAAGTTGTTGAGCTTTTTTAGGGAGGAGTGGAGGAGGAATGTCCCTTTTTTGGGGGGGGGGGTTCAGGTCAGAATCTCCTGGGGATCCCAGTCAAACACAACCAACCTGTTGGACATCCCTGTGTTATGGCATTGATTTGGTTTGATGATGAACTGTAGGACTAGCATTCTTATGGCTAAATTAATATTAACCTAGTTGTTTAAGACGGCAGGAAATTTACATTTTTAAAAACAACTATTCAAGCCAAACTTGTTTTAATATGACGGAAAACTGTTGACAATAATTTGAAGTTAGCTGTTTAAGAGACACTCCTCTTCAGGATTTGAATAAAGATATTCTTGGAACTTTGCAGCACTAGAGCTAAAAACTGGGCCTTATTTGGATAAACATCTTTAAACAGTTACTAGCTCTTGTGAGATTGTTTTTAGGAAGCTTTGCAGTTACATCTATATTGTGCAAAGTGGCTTGAGAAACAACAACAGCTTAATTTGTAAAGTGGATTGAAGAAGTGGGCTTGTGTATCATATATGCCGTTACTTCCCCTCCACCTATTATGATCATTATTTCCCACCTTTTACTCTGTCTGGGACTCAAGGCAGCTTACAGATAAAATAGAAAAAGCTAAAAACCTACTGCAGCATGTGGCACAGAATTGTATCCTTAGAATTCTAGTCTAGTAAGCCTTGGTGAATACAGATAGCATTACTGTATTTTTTGCTCCATAAGACGCACCTGACCATAAGATGCACCTAGTTTTTAGAGGAGGAAAGCAACAAAAAAGCTCCCCGTCTCAATTTGACAGAGCGCGCGAGGGAGGAAGATCCCCCTCTGTGCTGGCTCCTGGCTGCTCTCATGCAAGTCACAGAGCTCCTCAGATGGAGGGAACTCTAAAGAGTGTTCTAAAGCCCTCTTCCCCTGCCTCACCTTTCCCCACCCCCTTGCACAGATGGGGGACGCTCGCACGGGCGACGTGCCACTCTGGGAACCAAAGTCCCCAGCTCTGCCGCTGCCAGGGACCACACATTCGCTCCATAAGACGCACAGACATTTCCCTTTACTTTTTAGGAGGAAAAACATGCATTTTATGGAGCGAAAAATACGGTACTTTGAGGTGGTGAGTGAGATGCCAATAAGTTTTTGAAAAAAGAATGTGGTATTGTTTCAGGAAGACTAATGCCTAATATAAACACTGATGATAGTGTTCTAGAGTGAAGAAATTATGGGTTTAGGGAGCAGAAGAAATTGTAATCAGTAGTACAGCCTTTGTATATGTATGAATTGGAGGTGTAAAGAATAGTGGAGCTTGTGTAAGGAGGCAGATTGAAGGTACTGCTGTCATGGTTCACCTGAGACTGTTGACGCTTTAATGAAAATGTAAAGGATAAGGAATTGGGGAAAGTTGTGGGGGGGGGGAATGGGTGAATTTCAAAACTGGCTGCCTTGACTAAGGGTTTGGAGTTAAGTTCAGTGAGGTGAAAAAACAGTATGGGTAAGTAAGTAATGGTGACCTGAGTAATGGTGTCTGGGGAAAGGTGGGGAAAATCACGAAACAGATTCTTCTAAAAGGAAGCTTAGGTGGATAAGAGACAACTAGAAAGGCTATAGAAGGTAATATTTGGACATGAAGAAAATAATACCAGGGAACACTTTAGAGAGTCATTTTACTTATACTGTATTGGTAGCCTTGGTAAATCGGGAAGCATGGTGGCTGAATGAAAGGGCTTCAGGGTGAAAATCAGCAATACAGTCATACCTAGGGTTACAGCCACTTCAGGTTGTGTTTTTTCGGGTTGCGGACCGCCAAAATCCGGAAGTCCTGGAATGGGTTACTTCTGGGTTTCGGCGGTTGCGCATGCACAGAAGTGCTAAATCGCGCTTTGCGCATGCGCAGAAGCACCGAACCACAACCCACGCGTGCGCAGACGCGGGTGGTGAATGTGCATCCTGCACGGATCACGTTCACAACCCAAGCATTCACTGTACATGTTCATTATTTAACTATAGGAAAATGATAATGTGTGAAAAGTGTGACGGCTGATAATACAAGTCAGAAAATATTTTTTTTAAGAAGGAAGAGTGAATAAAGGGGGTAATATCAGATGTACTGGAAATGAGGTATCTGAGTCACATTGGAAGAAAAGATTGCAGAAAATTAAAACTGAACACCAAGTATTTTTTTCTAATTTGTTATAACATAAATAACAGAATAAGCAGTTTGCTGAGGATGGTTCAGGTAATGCTGCTGCATGAAACTCCATTGACAAGCTCTTACCTGAATTAGAATTCTTATTCTGTATGCCAGCAAACAACATAGTACTCATTGAGTTTTCATTATTATATACAGTTGAAATTTAGGGTAATTGTTTGAAATAACAATTGTTGATTTGGATTGAGTCTTGTGGTAAGAGTAGTGGTGTGCTGGAGGAAGGGTACAGGGAGATGATTTTTGCCAATACCATCTTCCCTATGTGCTCCCTAAAAAGCTGATATAGGGCACTGGGGTACTTTTCAAAACAGTATGGTAGGTCACCCTGGGGGGCTGTAGGGAGGCATATGACCTTCCCTCTAGCAGGATGTTGTTGAAACTGTACAGTTTATGGAGATGCAAATCTGCATATGAATGGTTATAATTTGAGCATTTGGGGGGGGGTGGAGACGGGCATCTTGAAAGGAAAATATTCCGACTGGTATTTTTCTAGAGAGAAATGCATTTATTTGACCTGTGCCTGGGAAAAGATGGACCTATACTGAAGATAATGGAGCAAACAAATAGATTTGCTGCTTTTAAAAGGATTCTGGAAGTAGATTGTCTAGCTGAAATAGTGATGTGGGTGTAACATTTTCCAGTGCTTTATTTCTCCATAGAAACTTTTTACTTTCATAGGTTTGTTCATAATACTGAATGCATGCCAGTTACTAATAAATATTTTAAAAGCTTGGCAATGTTTTTGGCTTTTTCCTCTAAATGCAAATAAAATAAATATTCTAATTTAAATCACTTAAGGCACCACAAATTATCTCATGCAATTTACTCTATAATTTGTATCGAAATTCCCTCCAGAAGTTTTCTAGAAACCCCACATCACTGGTTGACAATGACAGCTAAATTACTGCTGTTACATGCAAGAGTTAAATCATGGTTAGTTTTCAGGATTGCTTCCAATCTTAGTTCTGTTCATAGTAAGTTCTGTTGAAATTAGTTGATGTGATTAACTTAGAACCATTAATTTCAATGTGCCTTGACTAGCATCAGTTTCTGAATTCTTAACCACTTTCTTTTCAAGTGGCATATAAGTAGAAAATGTAGGAACATAAATGCTTGTTGTTTTCACTCAGTTGCTGGTGGCCAAAGCAACAAAAGCTTTTTGGGGGACCATAGGTCTGTCAGATAACATTTCTGGTTTTAAAAAAACCCACACATTTTGCCATGCAACAATTAGTCATACAACCAATAAAATGAGGCAACTATTGAATTATCCAAAGTAGTGCTCAGGATCTAATAGAAGATGTAAGTGCTGTCCGATTGGTTGGCATGCGTCTGTCTTGGGAGACAATAGGAGACAATTTGAGGGTTAAACTGTTGGAAAGTTACAACGCTTGTTGTGATTGTAGAGACTGATACGGGACAGGCATGGTTGTTGCAGCTGGGGCAGATTGTTCTGCTGCTGCAGATGCAGCTTGGTGTTTCTTCTCTCTGCACTCTCTGCAGTAGTCATTCCTCCTCTAGTCACTTCTAGAAATGCTATCAGTCTGCTTGGAAATAATTGAACAAATGCTATCAGATTTATTTTTAATTTAATTTAGCATGTGAGTGTGGGAAATTTCCCAGAAAGGCCAACATTTCACTATATTTCTTTGTGTGTGTGTAGAGTGCAGCAGTTCTAACAAATTAGAAATTCAGTGTCATGTTCTTCCTTGCCATGCATAGCAATCCCCCTCTCCTCCAGGGTTTTCCCTGATCCTCCCAGAGTCAATTACTTTTAGCATGTGTATGGGGTGGGGGAAGCCCCATTGCACAGAGAAACAGAAGAGGGCCTTCTCGGTAGTGATGCCCGCTCTGTGGAACGCCCTCCCATCAGATGTCAAAGAAATAAACAACTATCTCATGTTTAGAAGACATCTGAAGGCAGCCCTGTTTAGAGAAGTTTTTAATGATTGATGTCTTACTGTATTTTAAATCTTTTGTTGGAAGCCGCCCAGAGTGGCTGGGGAAACCCAGCCAGATGGGCGGGGTATAAAATTATTATTATTATTATTATTATTATTATTATTATTATTATTATTAGTCTTTGCGCAGGACTTCCACTGAGGGGACCCATTAGTTTAATCCCACCCTTTGAATCTGTTAAAAGTAAGATGGTAAGACACAGAAGTGGTAAGACACAGAAGTATCAGATACCGCCTGGAAGTTACTTAAAGCTATGTAGAAGGTCAAATAAAATTCATGTCACTGCTCAAAAGAGATGCAAATAAGACAAAGGGGGATCAGCATGGTTAAACAGCAGTGGAGGATGGTTTCCATAAGTAAATAGTCTTAGTATAGTTGCTGTCTGCAAGGTCTTGTCTGTCCTCTCTCACTGCCTGCCCTGGAATTTCCATTAGCACCATTTCTTACCCCTTTGCTCCAGAGAGCCCAAATGGCTACATTCTGGATGTACAGTTAAATTATATACAGATTCACTGCCTTTCCCCCCTTATGTTCTTCCTTTCTCTAGTTTCTCTAGTTCCTTTGTCCTCTGTATTTCGACTCCCTTTTTTATTGGAGGTGGGTAACTTTGAACTTGAGGTATTGTAAAAAAATTCTGTACATATTCATTTATTGTACCGTCCTGCAGGGTTCTGTGATATTCTAGTGGGATCATCACATTTAATATAGTTACTCCTAGACATTGAGTACCACACCTTCTTGCTATGTTTCTATTGGCCTTGGAATTTTTTGTCTGGTCCAGTTAAAATAACTCAGCCTATAGTTGGCTCTAGGCTCTAAGGAATAGCTCTTTCGTGAAATTTTATTTGGATTTGGGTAGTCAAAGTATACAGACCTCCTACTGTATTTCTAGGGACCTGACTCATCCTGTAATCTCAAACAGTAGTCTTATTCTACTCTGATCATTGATGTTTCTTTTTCAAAAGTTGTTCTGAGAGACAGTACTATCATACTTAGTAAATAATTAGAAAAGTGGGTTTTAAGGTTCTGAAACGTCTTTGTTAAATGATTTAATCCCACAGTTCCCTGTATCATGTCAATTAGTTCACTCTTCAGGTGTCTCATTTCTCATATGAGTTTTTCATTACTACTGATCACACGTCCCTTCTTTGTGGGATGTTCTTGTTGATAGGTAGCAAAGAAGCTAAACTGTGACTGCAGTTTGGGGGAAGGGTTGCTATAGCAGCTGGGTGTTGGCTGTTCACCAGGCTGTGTCTCTTTTCCAGTCTCCTCGGGCAAGTTGGTTCTACAGGAATCCATGTGATGGCATTTGGACGATGGAGGGAGCAGGATGGGTGGAATCCCCAAGCTTCTTTCTTCTCCCCTTCCTTCAGGGCAAGGTGGTTTTCCAGATGCCCCTGCAGAAAAATGGCATGAAGTTAAAAAGAAAAAAGCACATATTTTCCCTTTACCACACTTCTTAGAAGCCCCCCCCCCCCAATGTTGTTATAAACTGGGCTTGCAACCAGTCCAGAACCCTTTGGTATTATATAGTGGGGGAGTCAGAAATAATCTCCCTGAAACCCCACCCAATGGCGGGGGGAAAGCAACACTGAACATTCATTCCAAAGCTCCTGATCCAGGCTGGCTGCTGAACAGGAGTTCATTTATTGGTTGGGGATGCACAACAGCATTATGAGCTGGAAAACACTACAAGGTTCCTGCTTGTAGGAATCTATTTGTTAAACCTACAAGGGAAAGAGAAGGCTATTAATCATCTTGCAAGCAACATCCAGAAGGCATATCAGAAGAAAGGAGAGAGAATCTGACCAATGGGAAATACAGTCAAAGGGGATGTGCATAGCTGGGGAGAGGCTTAAAGGACTGATGGGCAAAGTAACAGATCTGAAAGTTAGGTTCTGCAAATCTATTTTAAGGATAAAAACTTTATAACAGTAAAGAGTGTGCCTTTTAAGATACAAGCCATGAAATATTTGACCCTGACATTTTGAGAAACAATCACCTAATTCTGGTAGAACAAAGAGTTAGCTGTCTTAATGTATACTGTCTTTTGAAGTGCAATAATTTTGAAAATCTGCCTTTTTAAAAGAGTGGAATCCTGGCTCTGAATATGTTGAAAATAAAGGTAAGCCAACGGGTTTTGGGTTTCGGTTTTATTAACATTAATAGATAATTTTAGATAATCCCAAAATCCGGAATGAGTTAATGGATGTTTGAAGTTCCCTGAGTGCAAAATATGTCCTGGTGTGTGTCCTAAATATAACATGTCTCACAAGTTTTACAGATGTGGAAACTGAGTCACATAAGACTGTTACCCATAATTATAGGTTCTCATATGGGAAAAGTACTTTGGCTCTTA
Source organism: Podarcis tiliguerta (assembly GCF_965153285.1). Lineage (NCBI taxonomy): Eukaryota > Metazoa > Chordata > Lepidosauria > Squamata > Lacertidae > Podarcis > Podarcis tiliguerta. The sequence continues at coordinate 55,233,797 of NC_139534.1, forward strand.
ACTCTCAGATCTGTACTAAGGATCAGTACTGCATTTCACTTTCTCTTGAATGCTTAACCTTATTTTTTTCTCTTCTAGGTACAAGAAGCTCAAGATGACAAGTTGGCAAAATGATTTAAAGACTTTTAAAGCAAATATGAATGAATAAGGATTAATTTTATTTGTGTGAGAGTGCAACAGTTTGGAGCAGACAAAGTGCTCTAGGACATGGGTGTGGAGGTCCCAGGCATCTTTTCTTTTTACTGTCAGTTACATTTTGGATTTTTAGGAAAACATTTGAAAACTCAGTCTCTAACTGGGTCTACTCCAGACACAACTGATCCATAATTAATGAAGCAATCTCAAACTTAATTTTCAGTTTTTACCAGTAAAACTGGACTTGTTGAAGGATTTTTGGTGTTGTACACAAGGGAACAAATAAGGAGACTAAAACGCAAGACCAGCCTTCCAGTGTGCCCCCTACTCCCCCTTGAAAGAAAAGGATTTTCAGCTCAACCTTGCACCAGCTGTTACCCGGATTTAGTAGTCAAGAGAGAAATAAACAAAATTAAACAACGAATGCCAGACAACCCTAGTTCCTGGTGAAATCAGGGGAGAGTGCTCCTACTTTAAAAGAAGAGAACATTTGTGGCACGAGGTGGGGGGCAGAGAATGATGTGCACAAGCATGGCAGATTTGCTAACACAATAACCTTCCGCTGAGCAACAACAAACAGATTGAAAAGGAGAAACTTGCTCCAGAGTCTACATTGCAAAATTACCATGTGTTTTCTGAAACAAAAATAATAACAAAGCAAACCATCAAAACCTAGTATATACCTTGTGTCTTTCATTGATCACCTTTGTTGGGGTGCTTATTTGGCTCATCCTGCACTCTTGCACTAAAACGTCTAGCCCGGTTCTGATACTTCATTTGCTGCATTTTTCAACTCTGTGTCACCTCAGAAGAGGATCATCTCTACTCTACTCTAGGAAGCGCACATTTTTACAGGGCTTTCCTGGTACAGGAACCTGCACAATTTCTTGAACCACTAGAATTTTCAGTTGGAGTACAAGCTCTCATTTTATATTTTTAATTTTCCTTGCCCCACAAGAATCTTGGGACTACGTATAGAATTCCCATTGTTGTCTTCTGTGACACTTACTTTGGTTGTGCATACTACTATTCATTTTCATCTGGATCATACTGTAAATCTGATCTGACTCGTAACAGCTAACTACAAGAACTTGAATACAGATTTAAAAGTCTCTCCTTTGCACAGTTGCTTTTCTTTTTGAAGGTCCCTCCTGCATTTTCTTGTCCTTTCTGACTCCAGTTGGGCCTAGGCTATGCTGCAGGGCGGATCATCGATCAGAGCTCCAACATGCCAGCAGCATCTGGAAAGAGATTCAAACCCAGCAAGTATGTCCCTGTATCAGCGGCTGCAATCTTCCTAGTAGGATCCACCACACTCTTCTTTGCTTTTACGTGAGTCAAGAAAATATATAGTATTTGGGGAAGGGGGGCATGGATAGACTGGGTTGGCAGTTTTGCATGTGAGTCTAGAGGCTGTTAAGAAAATCCAGTTCTCCTGGAGAGAAAAAGCCAGCCGTGTACTCATTTTTGTTATGCTGACAGAAATGGTAATCTGAATCAGGGCACTCAGAACCCACTGATTTGATGGCTAATTTTGTTTAGCTTTGTTGAACTTTGCAGTCATGTTTATGGTCATATTAAATATATTGGTTGTATATGCACTTGCTTTTGCTCCTACAATACTGTATAGGTATGTGGAAACAAACCAGGAAGCCAAAGTTAAGCATAGTTTCCCGTTATGTGTGAAGTGAAGTTGGCTTTAGATTCTGGAAGAGGACTGCCAGAGAAGCCATAGTTTTCAGTTAGCAAAGAACCAGCATGTGAGTGTATAATACTAGGGCATATCCTGTCTTACTAAGGCAGGATTTGTTTGTGCAAACCAGGCCACCACATCTTGCTCACTTGCAATGGCCAAGGTTACACTTTAGTTTTTCTGTGGTGGAAGAGTGCCATTCCTACAGCTTTTATTATAGGGACCTCTTGGAAAGAAATGTAAGTGGAACCTGAATTAAAATGCAGGGAAGTGTGGGAGCTTAGTTTGGGCACAAGCACTGAGGTTACTGTATATATTGGGGTTCACAATTGTACCTGCAATGCAGAGGAGTGATGTTTTTTGCCATGGTGGATAGGGGAAGATTTATCTGCCAGATAAAAAGGGAAAGCTTGTTCAGCATTGGGAGGCCTATTTGTAGTCAAAATAATCAGATATGTTGACTGTATAGAGTAATATCTGTTAAGCATAACTTAATTGAAGGCTGTGAGATCATTAAAACAGCCTAAATAACTTGTCTGGTTGTTATTTGTTTTATTTAACATATTTATATGCTGCTTAATTACCAGAGTCTAAATGGTGTATATAAAAATCATACAGTGAGTAAAATCAATTGCAATTAATTATAAAAACTGAAAGCCTCCTTACCTTCAAAGTTGTCAGTTGTGTTTCAGAATCTGTTGCTGTGAAAAATGTCCACTGACATTTATAAAAGAGAATTGCAATAGGCAATCTGAGATTGTGAATGGCATACTACAAAAAACATCAGTTTCTGTTGAACAGAATGCTTGTCATATAAGGAGTTTGGATACTTAGGCAGGAAAATAAGCCACAGGTAGGAGCTGTTATCCTGGTTTACCATTGAGGTTGTTATTGGTCTTCATGTTAAATAATTGCAGTGATGTGTATGAAAAAATGGCTAAATTGTGCACACTTGAAGGAATAATTTTATGCAATATACGATTCAAATACTTTTTAAAACATTTGCACACACACAGTGATATAGTTTTCAGTGATGGCTTTTTGTGAAGTCAAGTTGAAATAAGTAATGTACAGGGCGAGAAGAGTGATTTGTGCACATATTTGGTCATACAAAACATGATTGTTTAAAGTGCTGCATAGCAGAAAGTTTAAGTTTGCTAGCACATAGTCTCTGGATAAATAAATATACCACTTCTTCACCAGGTAGTATAACAAGTAATGTCTTAAGGAAGAGGCTGTCTTAGAATCATAGAATTGTAAAGTTGGGACCACATGAGTTATCTCGTCCAACTCCCTGCAATGCAGAAATCTTTTGCCCAACATGGGGTTCAAACCCACAACTCTGAGATTAAGAGTTTCATGTTCTACCGACGGAGCTATCTCAGCAGCTCATAACTTCGGTGATATACCACAACTGTTAGCAGACCTTGTCTGAAATGTATATATCACTTCCATGTGATGTGCTTGAATTCCATCAGTGGAATCCTTTGAGTTACTCCTTTTATTTAATACATAATCAGTGAACATTGGCATTTACGGGGCTAGTTTTTGTAACAGGTATGTATTTTCAGATCCACAGAAGGTACTCATAAAAAGTAGTACGGTATTTAAACTTTCCCCCCACCATAAGTATACTATAGAAGCATTCTGCAGAGAGCTACAATTGTATTTACTGGGTGTTCCTATGCTTTGTAAGCTAGAAATATGTATACATATTTATGGCTTGTTCAGAATGAAAATTCAGTCAGTTAATTCTAGGTTAGTTGAAGTTGGCTAGCCTACTTTATAACATTTTAAAATTGAATCATAACTATCCTTCTCTTCAAGAAGGATTGAAGCCCTCCTGACATTTAAGTTTTATTCAGAGTCATTTTGGGTGGGAGCCATGGATTTAATGTAATTCTCTCCATGCTCCATGGCATTTCTGAACATCACCTCTATTTCTGAGGGCTGCTTCTGTCTCATAATTGAAAGTTGCACAAGCAACATAGTTGTACTCCTGATGTTTGAAGACCTGTTAACATGTAGTGTCTGAAGCATACTTTAAAAAATACTTCCCAACATGTACCTGAGATGGGCATGTAGCATTTTCACATTGTTGTAGGAATAGGGGTACGAGTTTAATAGTTTCTTTCAAAAGTGATGCAGGGTGTTACTGAAGTATAAAGATAACTTTAACTCCCGCATCTGCATCACTTATTTTCTCATTTGACTGACTTAAGCTGATTCTGTACCTATTCCATTGAAGCCTTGTGTCTGTGATGATACAAAAGTTCAAATTAATTATGACATAAGCTTTTGTTGTCTACTGTCAACTTCATCACCAGTGTTAGGAACTTAGATGTATAGGCTAACCTTATATATCTTAAACCAAGATGCCATGGGTGTGTGTTTGAAGAAATAATAATAAAAATAATAGCTATTATTTCTATACTGCTTTATATTTTAAAGAAAAAAGCTCAAAGTGGTTTACAACACATTAAAACATTGAGTAAAACTATTCTGAATAAATCAAATTCAAGCCTCATGGAAAATATTTCAGATCCTTCTGCAAGTGACATTTTGCTTTCCCCATATTTATATATCCACTTAATTTTTATAGCTGCCCCATAGCAGAAGTGCTCTTGGAAGTCAGTGTGGTGTAGTGGTTAGAGTGTCAGACTAGGACCTGGGAGATCAGGGTTCAAATTCCCACTCAGTCATGAAGCTCACTGGATGACCTTGGACCAGTCACAGCCTCTTTGTTTAACCTAGCTTACAGAGTTGTTGTAGGGATTAACTGAGGAGGAGGGTGAACCATGTACTCCTTGGAGAAAAGGATGGGATGTAAATGCAATAAATAAGTTCTTCTGCTTACCTGCTTAAGAAAGCTGGAGGGCCCAGACAGATGGAGGTATTAGTCGCCAACCTGGCATCCAGAGATCTCCACATGGTAATAATTCAACCTGCGCCAGTCGCAAAACGCGCCTGGCACCTGTGGGGTTTTGAACACTGTAATTAATAAATAAATAGTAATTAATAATACATTGATGATGATTAGTATGAGCCGGCATGTCAGCAGTGGTCATTGGACTGTGCTACACGGTTTCCCATTCACAATATGATGCAATTCTGCTATGCTGTGATGAGGGCAGAACTATTGTTTGGCTCCTGTAGTGTTCATTTAGCTGAGCTCCTCAGCAGTAAACACACATAATTTAGCTTTCTTTCACTAATTTATTTGCTGCTTGTAGCAGACATGCTTAACCTTGCAGGTTACTAGATGCAAGATTCTTGAATGTGTGCTTTAAAGCTTCTTTTTGACTAAAAGAATTGGAGCAAATATCTCAGTCCAGTTCCAGCTGTTGATTAAAAGAGAGCCTTCTAGGTCTGAAGATGTGACTCAGTATATTTGGCAGGCAGTAATAGCTGAGCTTCCAAGAAGCCTGTTATCTACAGTGAAAAACATGATTCAACAGATCTTGGGGGTGTCTACATTCAAGAGTACTTGAAGTTGTTTTTCATGATTATTTGGTAAGCAGTTGCATGAACCCTCCCACAACTATGATCTTATAGACTTCTGTGTTGTATGCTACGAATTTCTCAATCGCCTCGCCTTTCATTTAGTTTGGGATATGGCCCTGAGAATCTGAGCAGTAAATGTATAGTATTGTAAATGCCAATTACTCTTTTTGCAGAGTGACAGCAGGAAAAAATCTTGTTTTTCTAGTAGGCTTATTTTGCTGTCTTTAGAATATCTTACCTTGTAACATTAACCATTAGCAAAATATACAGAGATTGATTGTCACATTCAAGCTTGTTAACCATGCAGGCATTCTCTTGGCCCTGGTGTACTTTTCTTGATCTCTAGAATACATTCTAGCTGAACTTCTAATTTATAATTTAAAACAACATTTAAGCATTTTGGGTAGATATGACCTCCTTGACTTTGCCTTTCAACTTCCTTTTTTAACTTCCTTTTTCTGGGAAGTTTCCTCTTTTTGAAGTCACATGTGACTGGGTTCAGGGGTTGTTGTTTCTTGTTTTTGTTTGTTTGTTTGTTTTTGCAATTGTCTGTTCACATATACATTGAATTTGATAGTATTATGACCACAGTTCTCAACTGATTCAACTACGCTTGCACCAGGTCCTGGGGGCCACTCAGGATTAAGTCCCCAGGGTCATCACTCCTCTGTTCAGTTCCATTACCTGTTGTTCTAAGGCAGAGTCATTTTGAGTATCTAGAAACAAATATGTACTTAGTCCATGTGAGGATAATGGTAGTCACCTATTACTGTAGCATTTCCTCTTTCAGATGCCTCCTTGATTTAATTCTCCATTGATTTCTCATTCTCCTTTTCAAGATCATTGAGCATTTTGGTCAGGGGGAGCAACAGCATTTCTCTAGTGCTAAATTACCTTTTGAGGCTCGATATCACTACCCACAACAACTCTAAGGAAGAATCTGTGCCTTTGGGAATTTCCAGCTTATTGGACTCCATGTCCTCTTTGGCATACAGAGTGACACCACCTCAGTATGCCCCATCCTGTCCTTCCTATAGGGTTTGTATCTAGAGATAACTGTGTGCATTGGTTCTGTCCATTCTACCAGGTTTCTGTTATGCCTATTATTATGTCTTAAGCTTTAATCCTAGAATAATAGGCGGGTAGGATTTTAGAATGTAAAATTTTAGAAGGGAAGTTTGAACCAGCCTCTCGGGTGTGGCTCTGTCTGTGCTTGCCTGCTTGCCCCTCCCAGACCCCAGGCTATATATCCTTTATTCACACCCTAGATCACACCTGATAGGCTGGTTTAAACTTCCCTTCTGGAGCCGGATTGGACGGCTCTGACAGCCAATCAGATTACTACATTCTAAAATCCTACCCGCCTGTTATTCTAGGATTAAAGCTCCAGACGTAACACCTACTATTTCTGTATTTTCCTCAAAGTCCAAGTAGTCCAGCTCATCCATCTTGACTCGAGTCTTCTAGCATATAAACACTTAAATTTTGTTGGTTGTATAAAGCCTACTTTTAAGTAAATAGCTCTCTTTGCTGTCTTCAGATATTATTCAGAGTGGTGGGGAAATCCCTAGAACAGATTAAGAGGGCACCAGATGAGAGGAAAGGGGAAGAAAGTCCCAACGCACAAGCAGAAATCCTTGCACTAATGGGACACTTACTCAGTTGTATGCAACATAGCATTAAGTGATTGTCATTTTTCATTTTAGTCTATGGTGCTTTCGTCTTTCTGAACTTCTGTCATGTGCCTCTGCACTGCCAGTACCCATTTAAACAATCATACCCCTTACGCCTGAGTGGGAAGATTTGCTTCCGTTGGCTTCACCCCCTGCAATCAGTTTAAAAACTGCTCTAACACATTTTTTATTTTAAGCATCAGCAGTCAGGTTCCATCCTTTTTCAAGTGGAGCTTGACCCTTTTGTACAGGCTCAGCTTGTCCTAAAACATTCCCTAGTGCCTAAAAAATTAAAATCCTTCCTCCTGACACCACCATCTCATCCACTCATTGATACTGCAAAGCTATGCCTGTCTAGCTGGCTCTGTGTGTGAAACTGGTAGGATTTCAGAGAAAGCTATCTTGAAAGTCCTGGTTCTCATCATCCTACCTCACAACCTAAATTTCACTTCCAGGGCTTCCTAACTACATTTCCTCACCTATTACTGAAAGCACAACTACTGACTCTTCTGTCATACCCCAAAGTATTTTACTTTTTTATCTATCATAAGACCTGTTTTTTCCTTTAATTCTTTCCCCCCCCACTCGCCTTCATATTTTTCACTAACATTTTGCTTTTATTCAGTTTAAAGCCTGTCATTTCTTCAATATTTTTAAAAATTTATTCTAAAACCTTTGGGGTGGACTCCAATGGTTCTTCTAGTGATAACACCATATCATCTGCAAAAGCTTGTAATTTACAGGATCGTTGCCCCACTGCAATTCCTTTAATCTCCTGATTACTTCTTATTCTTTGCACCAAGACCTCTAAGGCCAATATAAACAATAATGATGATAGTGGACAACCCTGTCTTGTGGTAGGAATATTACCCACAATTAACCTTGCAAAATGCAAGGGTGCAAACTAAACTCTTACTGAGTATGCTAAGGTGCAGGTGTTTACATCTCACTCTAACATTTGGGACTAAATATTTGCTGTTTGGAAAATGTTGCTACAAATACTTTTACACTTCATAGACTGATACAATTCTATGTAATGTATAATGCTGTCCATATTTTTAAAGTAGTAAAGTAGATTAGATTTTTTGTTTTTTTACTTGATAGTTTCAGTTCTGCTCCCCCACCTGCAAATTTCAGGTTTTTCCAGGAATCTCACTTTTATTCCCACCCTACCCCCAGAAGGCCCTCAGTGCTGGATCTCAGTGTCTTGGCTGAACAATGGGGGTGGAGATAATCCTTCAGGTATACAGGGCTGAGGCCATTTAGGGCTTTAAAAATCAGCACCAACTCTTTGAAGTGTGCTCGGAAACGTCTAGCTGCTCTAGATTATGGATGGAGTTTCCAAGTCACCTTCAAAGGTAACCCCACATAGAGTGCATTGCAGTAGTCCAAGCGGGAGATAACTAGAGCATGCACCACTCTGGTGAGACAGTCTGTGGGCAGATAGGGTCTCAGCCTGCATACCAGAAGGAGCTGGTAGACAGCTGCCCTGGACACAGAATTGACCTGTGCCTCCATGGACAGCTGTGAGTCCAAAATGACTCCCAGGCTGTGCACCTGGTCCTTCAGGAGCAGAGGTAACCCCATTCAGAACCAGGGAGTCCTCTTTATGGTCCAGCTCTCACTTCCATCCATCACTACTGGGAAAACCATAGCTTTAACTATATGGATCTTTGTTGGCAAGGTGATGTCTCTGCTTTTTAAAATGCTGTCTAGGTTTGTCATTGCTTTTCTCCCGAGAAGCAGGCATCCTTTAATTTCGTGACTGCAGTGTGCAGTGATCTTGTGCAGTGATCATGGAGCACAAGAAAGTAAAATCTCTCGCTGCCTCCATTTCTTCCCCTTCTATTTGCCAGGAGGTGATGGGACCAGTGGCCATGATCTTGGTTTTTTTGATGTTGAGCTTCAGACCATATTTTGTGCTCTCCTCTTTCACCCTCATTAAAAGGTTCTTTAATTCCTCTTCACATTCTGACATCAAGGTTGTGTCATCTGCATATTTGAGGTTGTTGATATTTCTTCTGGCAAGCTTAACTGGCATAACTAACTGGCATATTTGCCTGCAAATATCTTTAGAGTAATAGTAGGCAGCTGCCTCATTTTAATCTTCAGAACACTAGTACTTGGTTAAATGATTCTCTTATATATTATGTAGTTGCCTTTCCATTGATGGCTGTATAAAAATAAAGAGCTAAAATTTGTTGCAAATGCCTTAGTACCAGCTTCACATTTCCAGAAACATTTCCAGAAACCTGCTCCCCCTTCCTCTTCTTTGCACGCTCTCTGATAATAAAACCAGAACGTTAATGTGAACAGAATTTCTAGAGTTCAAGTAACAGAATGCCATTCATGGATGATGGACAGGATGTATAAAGTGAAATGAAAGAAACAAAAACTTGAGCAAGCATGTTAGTGAAGCAGTTTGCTTAAACATACCATTTGCATCTCTTTTCTTAGGGGATCTAGAAACTAGAACAGGCATAGGCAAACCTGACCCTCCAGATGTTTTGGGACTACAGCTCCCATGATCCTTAGCTGTGGTCAGGGATTGTGGGAATTGTAGTCCCAAAACATCTGGAGGGCTGAGGTTGCCTATGCCTGAACTAGAAGGCTAAAATCGTAAGAGCAAACCACTGAACTTTTCTCTCTAATACTGGTTGATCCTGATTGGGTCAGGGTTCTAGACACAGGTTACATAGGCATCTTAAGAAACTGAATGGGCTGCGCTTCTAATAGAGAAAGTTCCATTAAGTATAAGTCACAGTTTCCATGTGTCATTGAAATTCATTGTCCAGGCCCATTTCCCTGGTCTAGGTGAAAAACAGTTGGAACCAATGGATCATTGATGCCACAAAAATTTCATTCATCCATATCACAATTTGAGATTTTAATGTAGAGTTTTGGAAGCACCATCCCTCCTACATTAAGGTAGTTGATTAAATGGGCACTAACTATGTCAATAGTGTGCTTACTGGTGAGTGTCTTCTCATATAAGTACGTATACTTTTCATATTTTATTTTGCATGTAAAACAATCACTTTGGTTGAGTAACTTTTTCATTTGTCCAAAACATAATAGCTTTTTGTAGCACCCGTAAGGAATTTCTAAGAAGTTGAATGTTGGAGGTTGGCCTACGTATAAGAAGTTATGAGAAAGTTGGACTCAAACAGTAATTTAGCAGAAATGCAGTAATTATGGCTGGCATGATCAGGAACACCATGTGGGTATCCAACGTCTTCAGAGTAGGGCTTATATTCTATTCTCCTTTTGCACTATTAGCTGTCTTTGCAACAGCCAAACTTAGAACTCCACTAGCTTGGGGGCCTAAAACAGTTCACTAATGGATGTGTAGCTGTGAATGAGTCACCTCTTCATCCCTTCAGTTGTAGCAGAGAAAATACAAACACGGGCTGGGCATGTCTGTGTCATTAGATCTTTGGGAAGGTTTCTGACCTAGATCTCTTCTGTAGGGAGAAAGTTATAAAATAAATTGGGTTAACTACTGGGATAGGACATGAGAGTTCCTGTCTGAGTTCTTTAAACATTACCTCTTCTGACAGGGTGGAGTCTCCATCACCTGCCTGTCTACTTTGAATACGTTGACCACCTTTCATTTTGTCACTAGCCTTCTTACTTGTTTTCCTGCATTTCTTTTATTTTTTCCACAGTAGAAGGCTTTATCATTAAAATATAGGTATGTGAATGCTAGGTAAAAAATGTATAATTCCCAGCTTTTAGGTGCTTGGCCTGTGATGTATATGCTATACATAATAACTTCTTTTAAAAATTATCAAGAATCAGCAACATCATTGTCATCTACTATCTCACTCTGCAAGAGGCTTATAATTCCCATGGTTTTGTCTGGCCTTTAGACTGTTTCTGTAGACATATTGAATGCTAGTGGCTTTGAGATGTGTATATATATATATAATAATTTGAATGTGTTCATTTATCCTTTTGCATATCATTGTGACACCTGGGCAACATTGCTCTAGTCTCATGGAACAAAAAGGCTCCATATCATGTTCTTTGGATTCACCCATAGGCTCAGGTTTCTATCCTTAGCTCATACAGGAAATATCAACTTGTGTTGTATTCTCTCTAGATACACGGCAAATTATTGTCTTTCTAGCTTTGTGTGTTTGCATTGCCTAATTCTGCTGTTCAGAATACACTGGCAGTACCTCCCTGCCTCTAGCTACCAGCCCACCATTAATGATTCACAGGCCTGATGCCAGTAGGCAGGGTTTGTTGAGTCGGTTTTTAGCTGCTGCTTCAGCCTCTTTTTGGCCTGTATTGTAGATTAAGCCTGTGTTCTCACTGACCCACAAATGAAAAGAGTTGAACTGGCCTTTGCCTTATAGATATTTTGATAATGAGGGGGAGGAGAGGAAGACTATATTGGGAGGGATGCCTCACCCTTGCCTGCTAATCTAATATATGCCCCTTAGATACCCTTAGTGGGCTCTGAGCATTCTGTCAATTGGTTTACTCCATATGTCATTTTTTAGAGGTAGCCTTGCATTTCCCTTCCCTGCTCTTTGCTCCTGCTGCCTAAATCCATCTGTTTATCACAGACTGCTCTGATTGGAGAAAAGGACAGATGCTGCCCTAAATCTATGGGATTAAACTCCCAGCAGCAAAGCAGATTAGGGGATTACATTGGCGTCTTCAAGGGGGAAGCCCGCTGGGTCCTGAGCCCAGGCTTTTCTGTGGAAAGGATTCTTCAGTATAGTAATTTTGTCAGTGGGTACCATCTTAACATTTTCCAACCTCCAAGACTCTGCCTGTGTGTTTGCTTGTGGATTAATCATATGAATGAGTACCTTGTCCTGGAAGAATTGACCTGCATTGTCCCTCTAAGGAATGGAATTATATGACATAGGTCTGGCTTCTCTCTTAAGACACAGTTGCATGTGAGATATGTATAGTGTTTGTGGCATATTAACTTGTGGTGTTACTAATATTTCCAGAGTTGTAATTAACACCTATTCTGAGCAGCACGTAGATACTGTGGCCAGCTGAAATACCTGGCTACACAGATGCAAAGGTAAACCCACCCCCCCATTCCCATCACTGAATATAGCCACACACCCTGCAGTGAACAAGCCCAGAGAGGCACAAGTTATAATCACACTGTTGCTCTCAATTTTCCTGATGTCTCCCAGTACCACATACTGGTTCAAGGTGGATATTCTCTTCCTTAACTCCCCACCACCACATTCACAGAACCTTCATCTTACTATGCAGGAGGCCAAGTGAACACAGTGGTGGGTTCACAGTTATTTGGGAAGTTTGTGTGGCTATCCAGGGTGGCTAATGGGGTGTGAAGTAACAGGTTGCTAAATGTTGATGGTGCATGGTAATGTGCCATTATTTGGCACATTGGATTTAGAAAAAAAATCCTCTGCCCTTCCATTGTAGTCTAATGTTCAGGGTAGGTTACAGCAGGTTAAAAATATCTACAAAACATAAAAAATATTAAGGATCGCAATAAGGATCAGCAAATTCTTGGACTAGATGACCCTCGGGTTCCTTCCAACTCCATAATTCTAATCTGGTACAGGTGGATACTGAACTGCATCAGATTATGAGTCCACTTCAGAATTCACAACCCTGCAGATCACTTTACAAGGTAGTCCAAGGGCTGAAGCACTTCCTCTTAAAGCAATTTCAGTTGTTTAGCATTTAAAAAATGGGTAATCCAGCTGCCCACAGCCTGGAGTGACTAGAATGCAATAGGCCTCGCTGCCATGCACTTTGAATGCAATATAGCAAGTCCCCCTAGGAGTGATGGGATGAGGTTCTGTCATTGTCAGGGGGGATTATGTAGACAAACTGTGATTAGCTCTAGTGCTTGAATTAAGTTTGACTAAATTGGCGTATATTTGCAAAGGGGAAAAGGCTGATTTAAATAATTTTTTCTATTGATTTCCTCTTCATATATTTCCTACACAATGGTGCATATTGGACCATTAAATCATGTTAATTTACAACTAAATGGAATTTATATGGTTTCTTTCTTAAAGCAAAGGATTGCATCTTGCACTTATCAAAAAAATAACAAAAAGGGGGGGGAATACCCATGACATCAAAGTATGTCCAGATAATTAGTGGGCAGAGTAGAGCTGGCTATTTTCATTCAAGTGAAAATAAAAGGCTAATGTTTGGTGGAAGAGTGTAAATAATGAAATTTGAGAAATTGTCAAATTGATTCTTAGTTTATATAGGAAAGAAACTCAATGTATCGGGTAGAGGCATTGCTATAGTTAAGAGACTAACTGTAGAGCTAATATACATTTCTTCAGATTAATATCCTAAACTTTCCTGAAAAGAAACTTGGCATTTATCTTCTTAAATAAAATAAAATCTTGATTTAAATGTTTATAATTTTTTAATGGGTTTTTATTTACGCTTCTCAGTCAGGACTGAGCATACACTAGAAGCTACTAGATGTGATGAGGGGTGGAATGAAGTGTCCTTCTAGGAGAATACATTGCTGGCTGGCACGCTGAACATGAATGCTCCAAACTGCAATAATTTGTTGCACATCCCACTTATTTCTATGTAGTGCTCAAACAAGTAATGTAATGAAAGGAGCAGCCCTGGCTACTTGGTGGGTAGCCATTATGCAGCAGTTACCATTCTGTATGAAAAGGCCAGTTGCCCATGAAGAGGGCATAGGCCCACCCATATCCCCAAGGTTTTCTTTCTGCCAGTCTTAGTTGTCAGGAGCAATTGTTCTCTTCCCACTGGTGACCAGGCAACTCTTGGATTACAGCACCGGGTAAATACCAAATTAAAAACAGCTTTTAAGAGTGGTGACCTCAAGTTTGTGTATTAAGTTGCGTTTTGCACAGCAACATAGCTTTAATATACATCAGAGACTGTGATCTACTCACAGAGTTAAAAACTGGCAGTGATCTACCCCCTTTTGGGGGGTTCAGGTTGAAGTTGATAAGCTTTTTTAGGGAGGAGGAAAGCCCTGTTTTTTAGGGGTTCAGGTCAAAGTTGTTGAGATTTTTTTAGGAAGAAGGAAGGCCCATTTTTCAGGGGTTCAGGTCAGAGTTGTTAAGCTTTTCTGAGGCAGGAGGAAAGCCCTGTTTTGTGGGGGGTGAAGGGCTAAAATGTTGATCATTTTTTAGGGGAGCCAAAGTTGTTGAGCTTCTTTGGGGGGAGCCAGTGATCTACCAGTGATCTACCAGTGATCTACCATAGACATCCAGTGATCTACCGGTAGATCACGATCTGCCTGTTGGACGTGCCTGATATACATGGTCTCTTGAAAATAAATGCATCTTATTTTCATGCACAGTCTGCTAAGTGGGAAATAAATCCTCGAGAAAAATACTTGATGATTTAACTAGAGATGGTATGACAGCATATGCCATAACTTGAAGAGTAAAATAGCAAACTCACTGTTAAGATTCACTGTACCAAGAAAATGTTTAGGGTGGGTCAGGTTGGGTATTGAATGCTGAACAAGCAGAGTTCTGTTAGTGCAACGGGACTACAATTTCCTTTCATCCCCATATATGCCCCCAATTTAAAAATAAAATATTTTAAGGGTGTGCTGTGGGCTGGAGAGGACAAGAGAGGAAGAAGATGTTTTGTATTCCGAACAGAGCTTCAGTGTTGGATACAGCCAATTGGCTGATACAGAAGCATAATTAAAGTACATTTGGCCAGCATCTTAATGTTTTTTTTGGAGTACTCCCTAATACAATTGGGTGAGGTTGTGCTGCTAAAAGAAGCATTGTGGTAGGTATATCTTACACACCTTACTTTTCATGTTATGTCCTATGATTGAGGCAAGATGAGGTGAGGGAGTTGCCTGCCTTTCATTATAAAGATGTCTCAGGTTAGAGCAAATGTAAACCCAGTGTGTCTAGTGTATAGTAGGACAGTTGCCAGGACTGACGTGCTGTATCAACACCTTTCCCGCCCACCCCATGGGAAGCCATGCAATAGAACCAGTGCAGACTGTTCTGTGCAATCCCTGTGGTGAACTGCAATATCTTATTCAGGGTAGCCTCTAAATCTCATCAGTTTACCTTTGCAACCCAAAAATTAAAAAAAAGGTGTGACAGTTTTTAAAATGGCTAGTTACAATTCTAATATCACCTATAATTACATGCTTGCATAATAAAGGAATTAAAGACTCCAATAAAACCTTAGATTTCTAAATTATTATTGTACCACTATGTAGACTTAGGGAATAAGGCTGTTATGTACAGAACCAGTTGCAGTTATCTGCCTGCCTATTAAATTTTTTTAGCCTGCTATACATATTTCTCTCATCCAGGCCCTAATCTAAGCCTTATCAGTTTTATGGTGTTTATTGCAAACCACTTCAAAAAACTTGTTGCCCAAAGGAGTATAATTAATGTTTGTTTGGGGTTTTTTAAAGTTGAAAGCTTTAGAAGTTTCAGAGCTTATTTTGACATCAAATTTACAAAACCACATCCTTTTTTTTCACTGGCAGCAGCTATCTCCAGGCTCTTGGTTTGTATTTACTAACATAGATTAGAATCCTAATTTGTTTATAACCATGTGTTTAAAAGGGTGGGAAAGTGCAGTCTTTCACAAATGTGTAAATGAAAATAATATGTTATGGGGCAACTGATATGAAATGAATTGACTTGTTTTGTCTTAAGATGCAAATGGAGGTGTAATTCCTTTCCCTATTGGACTGGGAACATTATTGGGTAGTATCCAGTGTTTGCCAAGTAAACCCACTGAAATCAGTAGACCAAAGCAATTTAAGTTCATTGATCTCAATGCATCTACTTTTGATCATCCTTGATCAAACTTTATAGTTTAGTTACATTTACATTCAGATAACAGAAGGCTACTCCTAGCTTTTTTGTCTACCTAATTAAAAATATGAGCTTGCTCTGATACTCTTCTGACTGTGCTCCATTAAAATTTTGAATCTAATGGGCAAATATTTTAGGATTATTTAACTTAGTTCTAAGCAGACTTTTGTTGCGCCTTCTCTCCTTAACCTGTAGCCTTACTGTAGGTTTTATGTGGGATGTTCTTCTGCATATGGATCTTCTAGTCAAACAAGCTAAACTTGTTTTTCTTTCTTGCTGCGTTCTGTTCGTTGACAAATTTGGTTACAGCTGATTATAGTGTGTCCAAAATGCCAAACCTCATAGAGCTCATACGCATACTCAATTCATGTCTGGGAAAGCAAATGTTACTAATGGTACTTTCTTATTTATGTAAACATTTTCAGCAGTATTAACTTACACCCTCCATGCTGTGTACACTGAATAGAGAGCAATAACCATTTAAAACTGGCAACTGCTATATATATGTACCAATGATGAAAGTTGCTATTTCACAAAAATGTGTTTTATTGTACTTTTCCTAAGTGTTGAAAGTACTTTATGCACATAATCTCCATAATCCTTGCAATAGCTCTGCAAGGTGGATAATAATGGTATCATATTGCATACTGGTAAATGAAGCTCAGAATATTGACTTGCTTTAAAACCATCTAATGAATTCATAGTTGAGGTAAAATTGGAACCTGGGCCATTCCAACTTGCACTTTACTATACTAACTGCTTGCTTAAACTTCCCAGCACTTCGAGTTCACAAATTGAGCTCACATAAATGTGAGAGGTACACATTGGCATCTATAGGAACACTGGTAGCATTATATCATTAAGAATTTCAGCTATGTATGTTAATGGGTTCTTCATCACTGGAGTGAGTAGAAACTAAAATATTTACAGTACTTGGGCCTCAGCAGAGCTGACATTTGCTATAAACGGGAAAATGCCACTTAAATACAACTATTAAAAGCACAGAAGACCAGTACTACACAGAGTTGAGTGATCTCAATGCTACACGATCATGATGGCAGTGGTACATAAGCAGTGGTTCACCTTGAAGAACTTTACACATTTTGGAGTTATCCAAATATTACAGCTAATCAGGTTTGTGCTGGAAAATGTTGTATCTGTTGTTCAGTGAATAATTCTGAAGAACTTTATCCACATCTTTGGGAACCAAAGTGGGTGGTGTGGGCCATGTGTTGAAATGCATATTTATATTGTTTTGTTAATACTTAAGTGATTTGACAGAGTGGTGCTTCCACACTGCTAATGGGTTCCTGTGCATATTTGGATTAATGCTGGCCATTTGCTATGAAGTGAGCGGAGTATAGGCTTTGTAGGATCCCAAACTACCTACATACTCCTTAAGAGGGGGTGTGATCCTGTCCAGAACAGGCAACTGTTCTATCTTTGGGACATGGGAACCACCTATCCATGGGACCCCCATCTTCCAAGAATTCAAACTCAACCCTCATCCAGTCCATCACCACATTCAGGTACTGGTCCAGGGCTTGCACAACTACTCCTGATTCAGATGTTATAGCGAAATAGAACTGTGTGCCCTCAGCTTACAGATGACACTTTACTCCAAAACTCCTGATGAGTTTTCTCTTCCATTTGCTGGTTATCCAGGTTTATTTAGGTGGAATGACCTCAGGGCTTTTACGTAAGGTTGAATAAATTTATAGTTAATCTTAAAATGTTACTAGATCTGTTTTAACTTACTTTTTCTTTGTGCAGGTGCCCAGGGCTTAGCTTGCATATCTCCCCAATCATCCCCATTTACAATGCTGTGGTCTTCCTCTTTGTGCTGGCCAACTTTAGTATGGCCACCTTCATGGATCCAGGCATATTTCCTCGAGGTGAGAACTGAAAATTGCCTGTGAAGCAATTTCCAAGGCACTGATTGATCTGAAAATGTTTTGATTAGGGATGGCTACTTCCAGTCTCCAGATCCAGAGCATAATTTTTTGTAATCTGGATAGGTAGGAATCTTCCAGCTCAACAGTGTTTATAGTGTGAATTATAGTGGATTCATTATTGGAAGCTATTGCTATATTTGGGAGCGGGGAGGTTCTACAAATTTTGGCTGGTCTTGATAGCTAGCCAGATGTGTTCTTTCCACCAAACCTGGTCTAAGGTGGTGGTGGGGGGAGAGTATTGATTGTGGTGTCACACTACAAATTTTTGAAGGCCCTAGCTGTGGGGACAAACCTTGTTCTTCTGCCTAGCATCAAGCTGAGTGGGAGTTTATCCCTGTCCTGGGATCACTCAGAAGACCCAGGCATCTCACTGCTTTCAGAGCTTCTCCATGGCTTATTACAGGGCAGCCTAGTATGTAGCAGCTCACTGGTAACTGTTGGTGGCAAGACTCGTTCCATGCAGGCAGCTGAGTGAGCTAGTAGAGGAGAGGTGTATTTTTCCACTGCTGGTCTGTTTTATGTACTGGCTGAGGAGGAAGGGAAGCCAATCCTTTAGTTCTGCCGAGCCTATGGGAGCATTCTTGACAAAACAGGTTTTTACAAGCCCGCTAAGAAGCTGGTGTCCTGGGTTTCCATAGCAGACACCAATTAGGGGACTTCCTTTCCTCCTGTGACCAGTATGGAAATGCAGAATACTAGACTCCTAGACTTTTTAAAAAAAACAGCAACCCTGCAAGCTGTTGTGGGCTTATTTACAAAATGGATCAAGGGTCAGCATAATCCATCCCCTTTTCTCTAAACTTGTGAGAGGGGATAGGGTGTCTCACCCTGAAGCACAAAAAAAAAGTCTGTGCCAGGGTGAATGGGTTTGTGAAACTGGGGGCTAGGACATGTTGGACATGCTCTGTACTTCATTGGATTTTATAATTTTTTCTTGCTGCTTCAGCTGAAGAAGATGAGGACAAGGAGGATGATTTCCGAGCTCCATTATACAAGACTGTGGAGATAAAGGGTATTCAAGTGCGCATGAAATGGTGTGCAACGTGTCGCTTCTACCGGCCCCCACGCTGCTCTCATTGCAGCGTCTGCGACAACTGTGTGGAGGTGAGAGACTGGGAAGAGAAGGGCTCTGTTGGAGTGATTGGAATTGCTTGTTGGATTGTTGATAATGAACTTGGGACATTCTGTAATCTTTGAGATCCAGTTCAGGAACTGTTTGGGCTGCAAGATTCAGTTTTGTGTGTTATAGGTTGGGATAGACACCTCAGACTTGAATGCTTTCCTTTTTTACCAGTGCCCCAGGGTGGTTTGAGAGGGAGGGGGCAGAATCAATTTCATAATTGTGGGTAAGGTAATCCATAGCAAATACGTTCATCTAGTATTCATGTTTGTTTATTTTATATTTATTTTATATTTATTTTTCACCTTCCATAATGAAATTCAAGGTGATGTGTGTACAAGTGTTTTCAACACATATTGAAAGGCAGGAGAGGTGATGAGGCACCATTCAACTATAATTCATAATCTGCCGGTTGACCACAGCCATTCTACTTACCCTTGTTATAGGAGTTGCATCTTCTGTTGTGGAAATGAAAATCTGGGTGGGATTCAGGTTTCCTGGAGTTTCGAGGGGTTCTACAGGTGTTGTATTGTTTTACAGAGGTGATGTCCTTCTAACTCTGTTCTTTATCCTTTCACTGATAGGAATTTGACCATCACTGTCCCTGGGTAAACAACTGTATTGGGCGGCGCAATTATCGCTATTTCTTCCTGTTCCTGCTCTCACTTACAGCACATATCATGGGTGTATTCGGTTTTGGCTTGCTGTTTGTCCTGTGTCAAGTTGAAGAGCTCTCTGGGATCCGTATGGCCGTCACGTATCCTCTTTTTCTAGAGTGCAAAGAATTGCTTAATCAAATTCTGGTAAACAATTGGGCTGTTCACCTGAGATACTGCCAACTGATGGGTGGTGGGAGGGAAAGGAATCCCAAAAACAAAGTTGGTCCTTCATGAATTGCTTCCTTGACTTTGTTGACAGTATGGCTGTGATGTGTGTGGCTGGCTTGTTTTTCATACCTGTTGTAGGCCTTACAGGATTCCATGTGGTCTTGGTAGCCAGAGGTCGTACTACAAATGAGCAGGTAGATATTTTACAGTTACCTAGTTTTTGACTTCACTACATGGTATCTCTATTTCCCTGACATATCTTTTCTCCTTGCAGGTTACAGGCAAATTCCGGGGTGGAGTAAACCCATTCACCAATGGCTGTTGTAACAATGTCAGTCGTGTTCTCTGCAGCTCCCCAGCCCCCAGGTAAATTATGCCTCACCTAAGAAATTTGTAGAGGCCTTATTCTTTCTTGGAGAGAGAAGAGCTAGATTGTCTTGATTGCTAATGGAGACAAGCAGAGAAACAGAGGAAGATTCTCTGGGATCAGTGATATGAATGGTTCCAACAGTGAGGTGGTGGGATGTGGGAAGTCATTGCTCACAGCCAGATCACACCTTGAAGCACAGTTAGACAACATAGCAGCTATAAGCTTCTTCCTCTTGTAGATTGAAGTAAAGAAAGGGGTTGCTGGCAACTATCTAAAGACGTGGCAGAAAGATTAATTAATTTTTATAGTGGCTGTTCTTCCTGGGATCTGTATGTCAAGGTGCATCTAATACCACTGAGTATAATCAGTCTTTGGGAGTGGGTTGTGAGCTTACTTGAACTATCCACAGAACAAAAATATGTGGTATTCCTGCTTGAGGTTATATGCAAGGCTCATTAACAATACAGTGGTGCCCCGCAAGACGAATGCCTCGGAAGACGAAAAACTCGCAAGACGAAAGAGTTTTCCATTTTCTGAGTTGCTTTGCAAGATGGATTTCCCTATGGGCTTGCTTCGCAAGACGAAACGTCTTGCGCTTTTTTTTTTAAAACCGCCAATGCATTCCTATGGGAAACCGTCAATACACATTGGTGCTTCGCAAGACGAAAAAACTCGTAGAACGAAAAAACTCGCAGAACAAATTAATTTCGTCTTGCGGGGCACCACTGTATATCATTCTGTTATGTTTCCTTGATACCTCCAATTCCAACAGCTCTAGTGTTCCTCACACATATGTATGTAACGTTAGAGAGAACAGAACTCTGTATGACTTTATATCACTACATGTCTGTACTCATGTAAATCATAATCCAGTAACTCTTTGCTACACATTTATTAGTGTTTCTTGTATAAACTATTTCAGCATGCTCTGTGTTTTGCACTCATCACAGCTGCCTGTAAGTGTGAACAGACTACAGGTGTGAAAAAGCTGTTTACTTTTATTACATCAATGAATGTAACTTGTGAAGAAGGAATGCATTACTTACTCCATGATTTGACACTTTTTGTAATTATTCATCTGTTTTGTTCTGGTGACTGTTATCTCTTGGCCTCTAATTTTCTCCAGTTTTCCTAGATATAAGGTGTATCTTGTTCCCCAATGCCTTATACCCTTGAAGGATGGCTGTGTTCAGTTTTTAATCCTAGGTTCCTATCCAGAGAAACAAAGGGATTAAAAAAATGCACCTTGGCTTATTTCTGTTCTCAACTAGTGAGACCTGTTACACATCAGTTTGTTAAGTGTTTTGTTAAAAATAATAATTGTTTTGACAGCACACTTACATCAGGGAAATGTACATTCTCTCAGATATTGTCACATCACTGCTTGACTTTCTTCCTTCACTCTGACAATATGGCCTGTAATGTAGCAGAAACTCAAAGGGTGTAAAGACACTACTTTGAGTTCATTCTGTACAGCAGGGAAGCGCATAAGGTAATGTACAGTGAAGCCACAGGTGATACCAGGACTCGATTCTAGAGAATGAGTGAAACTGTGACCTGCAGTATTGCCTTTGCAGTTCTTTGGATACAAATAACTTCATGCCTCCAACATTCCTCAGACTTTCTTGCCAGAGCATGTAAACATCGTTATTGGTTCACATGTTTGCAGGAGGCACTGTCTTATCTTTGCTGGCTTCCCATGATTCACTAGGTATCTTGGACGGCCAAAGGCAGAGCAGACTGTTTTAGTGAAGCCACCATTCCTGCGACCAGAAATATCAGATGGACAGATTGCTGTAAAGATAATGGACAATGGTATCCAGGCTGAGCTAAAGAGAACAAAGGTAAGGAGGAGATGAAGGTGCTACCCAGGCACTGGCTTTCTCCAGACCTTGATGGTGCCACTGCATTCGTGAGTAGGAACCAAATGAGCCTCTTGGACATCCTTCCCCCATGTTATCACAACTTGTACTTAGTTTTCCCTGACAAGTGAAGGTCTGTTTTCCTCCCATGTGACTATTGCTGCATGAGAGTTGTCCCCTTTTATATCCTATATAATTTTTACTTGCCCTTTCCCTTCTCACCCAGCAACTGAGACATGCACAGTCTACAACTACACTTGCAGAAATGCTAGATGGCTGCAGGTCCTTCTAATAACACTTTCAACCTTTTAGAGCTGGGGACAATGCTCAGGACTTTGGGTCCTGTCTCATTCTTCTGCACTTTGTCTCTGCAGTCCAAAGGAAGCCTTGAGGTGACGGAGAGCCAGTCTGCTGATGCTGAGCCACCGCCACCACCCAAGCCAGACCTCAGCCGCTACACAGGTCTGAGGACGCATTTAACCCTGACCACCAATGAGGGTAAGAGGAGCATTCCAGAGAGATAAGGGATCCAATCAGCTGTGCACTTCTACAGTGATCTGCCATCAGAGAAGTAGTCTCTGACTGCAGTGCCAAGTAGTGAAGCTGGTCAGTACTGTACTGTTTACAAAAGCCAGTGGCAGCTCTGTGCTGGTATTCACAGCACTGCTGACCATACAGCCACCTGCTTGCCTCAGTGTTCAGGCAGGTTATTAGAGCAAGTGCTGAGTTGGTAGCTAGGTTATGACCTTTTAGATGTTCTGATCATGTAAATCTCCAGCTTTAGCTCTTGTCCACATGTGAAGGCTGCTGTCAGGATTTGGGGATTTATTGACTGTTCCTCCCTCTGTTGACTGTTCCACACTCAGGTGGAAACAGGGGTTACTTGGAAGGACAGGTCTGTGCTTTGTTCTGCTGTCATAGAGCTTATATAGAACAATAACAGAAGGCTAGAGTTATTTCCCAGTTCATGTAGTTGTGAAACATCCTGCTTTTGCTGTTGCTGTAGTGTTTCCAGAGGGTGTAGCACCTTGAAAGAAAATGTGATCATGGAGAAATGCTTGGAGCTTTCTTTTCTAGTCAGTTCTACTGTTTCCCATCTAGCAGTGCTCACAATTGAACACCCCAAGGGTCAGGACTACCAAGGTGTGCATGTACAGATTGGAAGCTTCTTGTGTGATGTCTTTATTGAGGAAATGTTCCTCTTGCTCCATTTCACCTCCACTCCTGCAATACACCCCTTACCTCCTGACTGATTCCTTGACCTCCATGGTGTGTCCACCTGCCTGAGGCTCTTAACTGGTTCTCACGGATCAGTCACTTGTGATATGTGGAATTTCTGCAAAAGCGTTCAAACCAGGATTGCTGGGAACTCCCCAGGAAAAGCTGTAAGTAATTATATTATATTGCTTGTAAGTATGTGTGTGATTCCCATTTATCTCCACAGACAGCAGTTTGCTAAGCAAGGACAGCCCTCCAACTCCAACAATGTACAAGTACCGACCTGGCTATAGCAGCAGCAGTACTTCAGCTGCATTGCCTCACTCCACCAGCGCCAAGGTAATGAAGAACTAAGGGGGTTAAACATGAAGAGTGGGGTTTTCAGGAGACCATGCAGGGTGTGGAGTTGGAAAGGGAATTCTCTTTGAGACTGTGCAGTGGTTTAGTGCCTTAATTTGACAATTTCTCTCTAAGAAATTTCTCTAGTGTATTGTACAGCTGCTATTATGCCATAAATGGAGAATTCTAGCATGGTACAATGTTGGGAATTGTGGGGCTGAGAGGGGTCTTTCATTGACCAGAATAACCATTTCACCAATTTCAGTTCTCTGTCTCTTCCCATGAACTCCAGTTCCTATTTCCATGCTCCTTACTGCTGTCCAATAGTGTGTGAGTCTCATTACCATTTTCCTATTTCTTGATTGCACTGTTTTGTGGTCAGACCTTACCTGCCCAAATTGGTGTACATCTAATAAGCAGTTTCCTGAGGAGCAGCTGATTTAGTCTTGTCACAGGAAAAACAACAAAAAGTATTGTGGTAAGGGCTGAGAGTCTTACAGTGCAATAGTGGTGTTTTTTTTCAAAAGCAGGTCCTGTTTGCTAAGTGTATATATGATTGTAACCTAATTGCAGCATAAGTATTCATAGACTAGAGTTCACTTCATCAAATATATGAAGCATTGACTTCAGTTAGCAGACAGAGACAAGTGGTACATACAGCAAAATATTAGTGCCCCCCCCCCCAGGACTGCCCTTGTTCTGAGTTCAAATCTCGCTAAAAAAAAAAAAATACAGAGAAGGAAATTTGGTAGCAGTGCATGTGAGGAAGGGCAAGACATTTTGAGCAGTTGAAGCTAATCCTGGCCAGACAGCACTGGATCCAATTAATTTCTGGGCCCAATTCAAAATACTGATTTTGAACTATAAGGCCTTAAATGGTTCAGGACCACAATACCTCAAAGACTGCCTCTCCCCATATGAACCAACTGGCACCCTGTGCTCATCATCTGAAGCCCTCATTTGTGTGCTATTTCCATGAAGGGTCCAGAGGCGATAGCGCGAGAACAGGCCTTTTCTGCAGTGGCTCGCCATTGTGGAATGCTCTCCCCAGGGAGGCTCGCCTGGCACCTTTGTTACATATCCTTAGGGACCAGACAGAAGCATTCCTCCTCTCCCAGGCCTTTGGCCAATTAAACTATGGTCTTTTAAAGTGTGTGGGGCGGGGTTATTGTTGTTATTATCTGTTACTATGTTCGAAAGCATGCCAGTGCGAGTAAATAAATAGGTACCACTGTGGCGGGAAGGTAAAAGGCATTTCCATGCACTCTGGTTTCCGTCATGGTGTTCCGTTGTGCCAGAAGCGGGCTGCATGATCTGGAAAGCTGTCTATTGGACAAACACCAGCTCCCTCGACCTGAAAGCAAGATGAGTTCCATACCCCATAGTTGCCTTTGGCTGGACTTAATCGTCCAGGGATCCTTTACCTTACTATGTTAGGTATTTTTGTGTTTCTATATTGTAAACTGCCCTGTGGTTACCCAGATGAAGGGCGGCATAGAAAATTAAATAAATACATAAGTTCTCAAGCATAAACTAGTTAGAATCATTATGAGTGCCCAACTTGTGGTTCATTTTAGACCAAGAGTAGCTAATCTTGTTTGGGCCAAGGGCTGCATTGACCCATTAGCAACTCTTCGGACCACATTTCAAAGTGGGTGTGGCCAATTTGTAAAAGTAGTTGTGGTGAGAATTGTAGTTCTCGAGATTGCCTTCCGAAAGGATTTCCTTTCAGTTATTGTATGATATTCTAAATACTTTTTATCATTCCTTTTCTTTTTTAATGGACAAATCTTTGGACGGGGGCTCAAAAACTTTATGGTATAATGGCAGCACGGAGGAGGGAACAAGAGTGATCAGTTAAAAAAATTTTTGTCAGGTTTTGAGGGTAGTCTTGATGGAGCACAAAAATCCTTTTGTGGGTTAGATATAAGCCACAGGTTATCCACCCTGATTTAGTCCCTTCTTGTAAATGTGGAAGCTAAGATCCTTTCAGGCTCTGTAAGCATTGCTTTTTCTTTTATTTCATGTATTCCTTCCTATCTAGGGAGTCCCATTAGTATGTAGAAACCATTATCTTATCTTGGGTTGGCTCTATTTCGCTTCCAAATTACTGGCACTCAGCCACTTCAGCTTGATGTTAGATGCAATGGTGAATAAGTGTAAATGCTCCCCTATTAAACTCTTAATTCATCTTCCATGGCTGGCTAGAATTTGATCAGTGAAGTAATGATTTATTAAATAAGACCCCCCCCCCAAAAAATGAATTTCTTTTTACATTTGTAAATACCCTTGGTGGAGCTCTGAGTGAAGTAAATGAGGTTCTTCTACTTTATATAAGGAATGGTCTGTATACCTCAGTGGTAGAATATATGCTTGGAAGCAGAAGATCCCAGGTTCAATCCTTATGTATAAAGCAATCCTGTGAAATAGGTTAGATGAAGAAATGCGACTGAGCCAATGGCACACAGTGAAATTTACAGCTTTGGGGAGGATTTAAACCAAGGTCCAAGTCTAACAGTCTGTTACACCACATTGACTCTTAATAAGTAATAACTTGATTATCTAGCTTACATAATTGTGTTTACAATGTTTTTTGAAAAAATGAGGTTTCTGCATCAAGGAATGTGGGAACTTCATTTACATTAAGCAGAGGTCCTTGCTTATGGGAGCTTTGAGAAAGCAAACTCTGCACCCAATAGTTATGAATTAATATCCACAGCCCAGGAGGCTTGCTAATGACTATCACATATGTTCCTCTTCTCTCCTTCTCTCCTGCTGCAGCTAAGCCGAGGAGACAGCTTGAAGGAGGCAACCTCCATTGCTGAGGGCAGTCGAAACCCCAGCTACCGTTCTGAGCCAAGTCTGGAGCCAGAGAGTTTTCGGTCTCCTACTTTTGGCAAAAGTTTCCATTTTGATCCGCTCTCCAGTGGCTCCCGTTCGTCCAGCCTCAAGTCTGCCCAAGGCATGGGCTTTGAATTGGGCCATCTTCAGTCGATCCGCTCCGAGGGCACCACATCCACATCTTACAAGAGCTTGGTGAACCAGACACGCAATGGGAGCTTGTCCTACGACAGTCTTCTCACACCCTCTGACAGCCCTGACTTTGAGTCAGTGCAGGCAGGCCCAGAGCCAGAGGCCCCCATGGGCTACACATCTCCTTTCCTCTCGGCACGTATTGCCCAGCAGCGGGAGGCTGACCTGCACAGTCGTTTCCCAAGTTCTGGCTCACCCAAGCACCAGCCACCCCGTGACCCTTCACCTGTCCGTTATGACAATCTTTCACGCCACATTGTGGCCTCCATGCAGGAGCGGGAGAAGCTGCTACAGCAGTCACCCACGCCACCACCCCTGGCCAAAGAGGAGGATACAGCACTGGGGGACTCAGGCATCCAGTCCACCCCAGGCTCCAGTAATGCTCCACGTACCAGCTCCTCCTCGGACGATTCAAAACGCTCACCTCTGGGCAAGAACCCACTCACCCGCCCAGTGCCACCTCGCTTTGGCAAGCCAGAACCACCACATGCACTCAGAGTGCGCTCTCTGGGCTCACCAGACCAGCCTGCAGCCCCACACTTGGGCAAATCTGTGTCTTACAGCAGCCAAAAACAGTCCTCGCAGGCCACTGTCCCAGAGACTGAGGAGGTGGCCTTGCAGCCTTTACTGGCACCAAAGTAAGTACAAGTGACACCTGCCTCGCGCTTTAAGTGTTCCTTGACTTGGTGGAGGATGAGCCGCATTCAACCCTGTCCTGTCTCTGATCTGACCAGAGACCCCAAGATAATTTTTGTTCCTTTCAGCATCATTTGGAGGGAGTAGCTGGGGGAGATCTACAAATAATGCCTGCACTCGTCTGCCCTTTCCTTCCTTCCTTCCTCCCTCCCTCCTTTCCTTCCTTCCCTCCAGTGTGTGAACCAGCCCATTTCCTCCACCATACAATGCAGTGCATATCTCCAGAGTACCACATTCCTTTTTGTGAAGTGTGTGTGGCTTTGAACACCCCTACTTTCCTTGGGTGTGTGTGATGGCCATTGGCTTTCCTAGAAGATACCTGGATCTGTGTGAAAGCTGCTTGGTTTCTACCTCATATATAAAACTTTTATATATGAGTCTGCCTTTCAACCTTACCCAAGTGTGGTCCTTTTCCCTGTCTTGTTGGCATGCATGAAAGAGACACTTGGGTCCACCAGGGAAAGGACAGATTGTAAGAAATCACCTCCTCTCATGATGGTGGAAGCATGAGCCCTTCTGTCAGTTTCCTGAAAAGCTTTCTTCCCACTGCACCTCCTTTTTTTTTCCCTTCTAGAGAGTGTTGTATTGGGTACATGTAGCATCGTTTCTTAGTAATTCGCTGTGTGTAGTATCTTATCCTCTTCTAGATTAGTGTGTTTACCTGGGTGGTAAAAGTATTTAGAATAAGTTCTCTGTAGATACAAAAAGTTCGCTGTTCCTTAAGCAGTGTAAGATGTATCCCAAGCTTTCCTTTCCTTACCGAGTGTGAGGCATCCTCCATTTCCATTGCCATTGAATGAGTGGTCACTTCCTGACATCCTTGTATCCTTCCTTTTCCCCAGAGACGAGATGCAGATGAGACCCTCCTACAGCAAGTCCAATGGACAGCCCAAAAGCCTGAGCTCAACCTCGCCCACCCCTGGTCAGCCACCTCTCAGCAGCCCCACTCGTGGAGGAGTCAAGAAGGTCTCTGGAGTGGGTGGGACTACGTATGAGATCTCTGTATGAGGAGGTGATATCCCCACTGTTGACTCCTCCCTGGCTGATTCCAAAATGCTCTATCCCTGATGAGCAGGAGATTGGGACTTGCTCACCAAATGGTTGCCCCATCAGATGCATGGACCTTTTTTTACAAATACAGTTTTGTGGGGGGGTGGGGGGGAGAGCTGAAGGGACAGCTACCTTTTTAAACTAAAGTATCTGGGATTGGGAGAGTCCCTAAACACTACAGCAGGATTCTAGCCTTGCTCATCTCCACAGCCTGCACTCTTCCTCTCAACCAACAAAGAGACTGCAATTTGTAGCGCACACTGCCCAGAGAGAAGGGGAGGGAGTTGCTCTCAGCACCCTCTGTGAGAGAAGGTACAGGCTGCAGGCTGCCCCACTACCAACAGGACAGTCAGTTGTGGACCTTGTGCAATCGCTCGCCTAGTGCGGTAGGAGTGGATCATTTTTTAATTTTTTTTTATTGTTAACGGATGCTATTTTTTCCTGTTCTGAGTTACTGGGTGTGTGTATATATAAATATCTATAAATATATAAATATAAATATTAAAATATATATATATATCCATATGGAGCGTGGGGTGGCCCTGGCATACCCCATTAGCTGGGCCTGAGGAAGCCATGTGT
Organism: Podarcis tiliguerta; assembly: GCF_965153285.1. Taxonomy (NCBI): domain Eukaryota; kingdom Metazoa; phylum Chordata; class Lepidosauria; order Squamata; family Lacertidae; genus Podarcis; species Podarcis tiliguerta. The sequence continues at coordinate 55,262,673 of NC_139534.1, forward strand.
GGAGCATTTTAATTTTTGAGGAGTCCAAAGGGCTGTATCAGATTAATCATTTTGTTTACTTTTGAATGGGTCAGGCAAAATACAAAAACTGCTGTTAAATCACTATCCTTGGACAAGTATGGCTGAGGAAATGCTAATATGTTACCTAATTGGTACCACTGACCTGGTCATCCCAGTGCCTGTGGCCAGGCTTGAGTTTGGCTTGTTCTGCCCCACTCTGGATTCCAGGAAATGAAGGGAATAGACAAAGGCTTCCTAATCCCTGCTCTATCCTTCTGGAAGATTTTCCCCATGAATAAATCCTTCTTTTCTGGGGGGCTTGGGGGGTTTAAGAAGACTATGGGAGTGTTTGGCTTCCCATGTTTTCAGCTCCAGACAGGCTTTGACTTCTCAGTAAAATGACTCCCAGTGAAAGGATGCCATACCCTACAAACCAGGCCAATCAGCATGCACAGGTGCCAGTTGCATACTATTAGGATACAGGAACGTGCTTTGGGTGCTGAGCAGGAGGAGGGTGGCAGTGGCATTGGAGCTGTGTCGCCTATGTGGATATATTACTTGTATTTAGTAAATCCCTCCCCCAGGTGGTTTCCCCTGCTTTTTTACATTGCTTTTATGATTTGTTCCATATTGATTTATTGTGGTATCATGGTTCTTTATTCACAAACTGGGCAAGAGAAAGAAGAGGGAAAACAAACAAACCAAAAAGCAATATTTTTCCATATGCCAAAAATCTTTTAACCCCTAAAAGCCCATGAGTAAAAATCAGAGCAACCCAGGAATCCAACAATCTCCAGTCGCTACTGACTCTTTCTCTATGGCAATATCTTTACTGTGGCCTGCAATGGGCCACACTTTTATTTTTATTATGACTAGCCATTTTAAAATGAGGAATAAAAAATTATATAATGAGCCACTCCCTCCATGCTTGTGTAGTTTTGTTTTGTTTTGTTAACCTGGGGAGGAGAGAAGTCCTGGTGGTTGTCCTTCAGTATTGCTTGCCGTGCCACCCAAAATGGTTCCGTAGGAAGGACATTACTAGCTTCTGATCCTTGGTAATTCAAACTGCAGGCATTGGGCTGATTCCCAGAGCTGGTGCAAAAGGTTTCCCAAGAAGGTAAGTGAGGAATGCTCATTCAGTCGTCTACATTCCAAACCTCGTTACAGAGGAGGCTTACAATGGAGGACTGGTTCAGAAAGTAGTTGCATCTAGAATGAACATCTTCAGGCAGTGGAAAAGAAGCAACCGTCATTTATTACACATCTCCTCTACGAAACAAAGGCCATCCTTCACCAACTGTATTATGCTTTGGAACCCAAACCATAAGCATAGCTCATATGCCCCACACAAGGTCATTGCAGAGCAAATACATCCCAGCAAATTCAAGCAAGAAAACCAAGCCACGGGGGAGGGCAAAATTCCCTCCTGGAAGAAGTAGCAATTCCTCCAATCAGTCTGACCTGTGAATAATTTCCTCTTAAAACCAAATAATTATATATCAGAATCTAAGTGATATGTTTCTGTTGAGTAACTGAAAGAAAACTATTGAACATAGTTCCATCCCACCTATGTGACATTGTATTAAAGGAGTAATCAGGCACTGGCGGGGGGGGGGGGAGGGAGTGAAGCAAGATCAGAATGGTGATTTCCCTGCCCCTCTCAGCCACATTTCTGCCAGAAAGCCCTCCCTGTAAGTGCTCTTCATTTGAGGAGGGAAGTTCTGTTAGCACTTCCCTTCTGATGCAAATAGCAGGCTTCAGCAGGGAAAGTGTTAAACTTCCCCTCCCGGCCCAACACAATCCAAATCCTGCTGCAGTTGTTAGAGAAGGATGTACATTAATTCCTTCTGTGTAAGTAGTGGTCCATGTAGCTTGCCTCTTAATCTTGAACCTCTGGAGATTTCTTTGATCATACAAATGCTCTAAGGTGACTGCACCTCATACAGAAAAAAATTGTTTCCCCCCACTAGCTTCATTTTCAGGGCTTGAAAATAATATTTTTCTGAATTTAAAATACTGTTTGTTAACCTTGATATACGGCACAGTTTTTGATAGCAAGTGTTATAGCATGGTAATATTGACAGCAAGACTTTTTGAAGGTAGCTTGCAAGATGATGTTGTGAGACAGAGAAGAGTCCTAAAAGGAGTGTACTAATAGAAGGTGTAACTGTGCTTACATAGTCTGGCAGATGGTTTCAAAAGCCAGGAGGAGGAATAAAAATTGTACTTCAATGTTGTTATGACTTTAAAGCAGATAGAAAGTGGAAGTCCAACAGTTCTCTCCTGAACCAAAACAAATATTTCCAGTCAGCATCCTTTGAGTGGACTATAGTACTATGTTAGGGACTCGTAAAATTATCTGTTATGAAAGAAGATGTGCTACTGTGAAAAAAATACGAAGCAGTTAAGATTGCCAGCAAATAAAGTAAGGGAGGGGAACGTCCATCCTTAAGTGTGGAAGTTAGGATTAAATCCAGTTTTTTGAATGGAGTGAGTTTTAATGTTCACAGCCTTTCCAGTTCAGCATTTCTAATTTCAGTTCTTTCTCATGTCAGAAAGCAAGGGGGAGATTTTTGTCAGCCACTTCCTGAAACAATTAAGAGTGATTACAACTTACCTTATTTCATTATATTAATTGATAAGCTTGAAATTCATGTAGCTCTTTTCTAACAAGTAACATTCTAATCACAAAGCTGAATTTATTGCTGAACCATTTTGTGCTAATGTTTTTCTTTATCCTTAATGTATTATACATTTAAAGTACAAGTGTATTTTTGCCATCTTTTTGTGGGGCTAAAAAGCCTAATCTCAGAACCTAAGCTTTCTTGTTCTAATATTTTTTCATACTATATCCTAGGTTGAGGGCTAGGCCTCAAAGTGGCTTGCAATATAAAAGGGGAAAAAAACAAATTAAACTTGCTACATTCTAAACGGTGTTCCATCTCAATTGATAAAACTGCACAGCATTCCAAATGAGGCTTGGGAATTGAAGTTCTTTGTTATTAGTGAAATTTCCATCTTTACTACATTCAAATATAGGACATCAAGCATATATAGATCCTCCTTACCCTCAGTTGTGATACAGATGGTTGGAAAACCACTTCTTGTGAGGAGCATGTGGCTCAACTGCAGCCAGTAATTTTTATATTCAAATAATAGAATTTTACAGAAAAGGAATCTAAAGGACTTTGGAGAAAGCTATGAGCAAGTGATGCAGCTATCTATATAGCAGCAGTTGCCAGGTGAGATGTCTTAATCCAGCCAAAACAAGGCACAACAAAATCCCCTTGATTTCAGTATTAAACCCATGCTTCTCATTGATTCCAGTGTGGGAAAGTTATTGACATGCCAATATTACTTAAATAGTACCGTTTATATAGAAGGTTAAAGAGCCCTGAGTGATGCTTTATAGAACAAGGGTGGAGTATAAAAGTGCATTAAATAAATAAACACGCACAATTGCTGTTTGTATACATCCACATAATATGATTTCTAATTTCTGGTAGATAAACTTTTAAAATATATATGTCATAAGTGCTAATAACAACCATGGTGTTCATTCAGAAAGTCAGTGCTTTATTTCATTCATTCTTTTATTAACTATGGAAACAGATTCTCCTTAATTTTTCTACTTTAGAGACTAAGGAAGGGGCTTGGCTCAGAACCGGCTACAGCAGTAATGGCTTTAGGCCTGCTTGGTCCTTCTAGAGTGATTCAGTTTCCATAGATGTTTCCACCTTGGTGAGTTAGTTTAAATTATCCCAGAATGTGTGCTTAAGCTCTTCAGCGGCTCTTTTAAGTGTTCTGCGTCTTGTTGATGACAGCAAGAGTCATCAGTTCTGAACCAGAGCCTTGATGTTGCTTACTTTGCCTCAAGGAGAAGCCTTTGAACCTAGTTTGTATCTCCCAATACCTGCTCATCATCTGGAAGAGCTGAGTAAGGCTGTGGTAGTACAGTAATGGCGACTAAGCATCTGACAGACACCTTCATGAAAGCAGGCTATAATCCTATAGCAGGCAGTCTTCAGAAAAGGGAGTTCCTGGTGAAGACTAGTAGGATTGTAGAAAGGCTTACCGGTAATTCTAATAGCCTGTGGGTGGGACTCATTAGACTGCTCTGTAATAAATTCTAATTCAAGTGATCTTGGGAACCCTGGCTTCTCACTAGCTGCTGTTCATTTGCCTTTTTGCTAGGAGACAAGACTAACTTAACTTCCACAACAGTGCGCATTGCCATGGTACGCTTCCATACCGGCAAATCTGCATGCAGTGTAAGTTGGAAGGGACAGCCTCAACCAGTTTCTGTTACAACTTGCACAGAAATTATTATGAAAATTGTTGAATTTCTGCTCAACATATAGCAGCTAGACACAGCCTCATACTGGGATTGGGGGTGGGGAAGGAACACATGGTGTATTTTGTCAGGGATAGAGAGGGTGGGGGCTTCCCCTATGGGATGCTCCTTTAGTTGTTTGGAACTATGGGCTCTGCTGGTAGTTTGATTTGGAGATTTTATTAGGTCCCCCTCCCACCTGAAGTACATATAATTGTGATAACTGCATATTCTTCCCTCATCTGTCCCTGCCTCTGTTCTTGGCCTTTTTTTAGATTGAAGGCTGCTTGGGATAAGGGCATGTCAGACCTGTACTTTATAACATGCCATACACATAGATGGTGCTGTGTGAAAAACAACTGCAGTATTGTAAGTGATTGTGCGGAGGGTCCTTACTTGAAACAGCATCCCTTAATCTTCTGTGAGCTGAACACACTCAGCTCCTTTAGCTTCTCCTTGTATTCATAAGTCTCATATTCTTTTGAACTGTGGTACTCTGTTTTAAATATCTCTTTCTGACACAGCTGCACAGAATAGTATTATGGGTTCTGCTAATACAGGTTGGATTGGCCTAGCTGTACAGCTTTGCACAGGCTTGTCGGACTGAACCCTCCCCCTCTCGCACAGTGACGCATTAAGAATCTGCAAGTCTTGTCATACCACATTTCAAGAGACCCCCTTGGAGAGTAATGATGTAACTTTCTTATAAAATTATGTTTTGAGTCACACCGTTGCAGAGGGAAACCAATGAACAGGGAGTGACTTGTTGAGCTTCAGTCAACAATTTGGGCTTTTGGCTGCAAGAAGCTAATGGTTAGCATTGAAGAAGGCTGCCATGTTTCCAGGCTTCTAAGTCTGCCACCCCCACCCCCAAAAAGCAGATGTGGTCATGAGTAAAGAATAGGGCTAAGCATTGGCAGGAGATCTGGATCCATCGTCTGCTTCTGCCATAGTTTCTCACTGAGCAAATCATTTTTGATCCCAGTTCCAAATTTTTAAAATGGAGTACAGCAGTGACCTACCTCACAGGGTTGTTGTGAGGGCGCAAATAAAGATTGTAACACACTTTGCTAATTAAAAGTGCCACAGACATGATTGGTGATGGTGTCTACTTGGGTAATAGTCCAGTTAATGGTTAGTAGTCCAGTTGCGTAACATTAATTTGTCTGTTCCACAATTTTTTAAACTATTGGCTGTGTTGCATGTTAAACATAGAATCATAGAATCATAGAATCATAGAGTTGGAAGAGACCACAAGGGCCATCGAGTCCAACCCCCTGCCAAGCAGGAAACACCATCAGAGCACTCCTGACATATGGTTGTCAAGCCTCTGCTTAAAGACCTCCAAAGAAGGAGACTCCACCACACTCCTTGGCAGCAAATTCCACTGTCGAACAGCTCTTACTGTCAGGAAGTTCTTCCTAATGTTTAGGTGGAATCTTCTTTCTTGTAGTTTGGATCCATTGCTCCGTGTCCGCTTCTCTGGAGCAGCAGAAAACAACCTTTCTCCCTCCTCTATGTGACATCCTTTTATATATTTGAACATGGCTATCATATCACCCCTTAACCTCCTCTTCTCCAGGCTAAACATGCCCAGCTCCCTTAGCCGTTCCTCATAAGGCATCGTTTCCAGGCCTTTGACCATTTTGGTTGCCCTCCTCTGGACACGTTCCAGTTTGTCAGTGTCCTTCTTGAACTGTGGTGCCCAGAACTGGACACAGTACTCCAGGTGAGGTCTGACCAGAGCAGAATACAGTGGCACTATAACTTCCCTTGATCTAGATGCTATACTCCTATTGATGCAGCCCAGAATTGCATTGGCTTTTTTAGCTGCCGCGTCACACTGTTGGCTCATGTCAAGTTTGTGGTCAACCAAGACTCCTAGATCCTTTTCACATGTACTGCTCTCAAGCCAGGTGTCACCCATCTTGTATTTGTGCCTCTCATTTTTTTTGCCCAAGTGCAATACTTTACATTTCTCCCTGTTAAAATTCATCTTGTTTGTTTTGGCCCAGTTCTCTAATCTGTCAAGGTCATTTTGAAGTGTGATCCTGTCCTCTGGGGTGTTAGCCCAGCTGCCCACAAAATGAAATATAATACTTGATCAAAAATAGAAATCAAAGTAATGTACATTTGACAAAGATAAGAGCATGGGTAGCATTCCCATCACTCAAAAGGGTGTTATTTACTCCTCAAAAACATTTGACAGAAGCACAGATATCTCTGTGACTTGCAAAACTAAAACTAAAAACATAGCTAGCTGTGTGTATGGTATGGTTATATCCACAAAGATGGCTGTATTTGCATAGAATACATTGGTCTGCAGCTATGCCCTATGGACCACTCAAGTTCTTTTGCAGCCTTCACAAAAAAAGAAAGAAACCCCACCAAAGCAGACCTTTCAGGGCCATAATTTTTCCCAAATTACAAAAGAATACTCCTTAACCTTGCCTACCTTGATACCTGCCACTTGTAATCCATCTAAGCTTACTTGTGCCTAAATCTTAGAAAGAGGAATGGAATGTGATTTTGTTGTTGTGACTTATGTTTCGAAGGGAAAACCCACAATTTTTGTTGAATTTAATCATTGTTTCAAACCATTTGAGCTCTGCAATTTACTTCAGTGCTAGTATCTGCTGTCAATATAGGTAAACCAAAATGTTCAATACAGTGGATGTTTTATGTTGAGGCATATTTGTGTATGTAAATAATAGTTCCATGCACCACTGGTCTTCAGCTGGTGCATCAGGGCCTGATCCAAGGTGGGTCGCAACAGGAGCTGTGCCACCATGCAAATATTAAGGTAAGAAATTAAGAAATGGGTCCCTAAATGCATGTTTGAGTTAAAAGTGGGCCCTGGGTCTGCAAAAGTTGAATGTCTGCCATACAGCATGACCTGGTAGCAGATTTCAGACCGCTTACTATTTCCTTGGCAGAAGGACAAAACCTCATTGTTTGTGACCCATTTCTTCTCCTTTGTGGGAATATGTAGGACCCAGACAAAAAAGAGGGGGATTGTCTACACATCATTACACCAGCAGGTGTCTGCATTCAAAGGTTGCTAGTGGATCTGGGACCAGCTACCAGCTGTCAACGGATAAGGCAGCCAAGGATTGGACCTCTTTCAGTGTGTAAACGTTTTAGATTGGTGGGGGAGGGTAAGAAAATATGGCAGAAGCTTGTAATGTTATGCATAATGTTGGATGAGCTTTACTGCCTTTCTGTCAACACCAGAAATTGGGATTCCCAAGTGAACTTTGCTGGGGAGTAGATTGAAGATTTTTAAAAAAGGAGCACTTCATCCAGTGCATACTTAAAAGGTATGGCATTCACTGCTCCAAGGCAGGGATGGTTGCTACATTAGATGGCTGGAGAATAGGTTTGGCAGTGGTGCCTTGGTCTTCACAAAACATTATGCCACTAAATGCTGTTAGGTTAACAGCAGCAGAGGGCTGTCACTCTCCTGTCCTCAGGCTTGCTTAGAGGCAGGTGGTTTAATAGGGTGTGAAGCAGAATGTTGGATGAGATGGGTGATTGGTCTGGATCAATTGGGCTATTGCATTGTTAAAGAGATTGTGGTGCAGATTTACCTGTGGGCTGAAGGAGGTGGTCAGGGAGCCCTGTGGCTGTATAGCAGGAGAAGAGGTGCTGTGGGATGCAGAGAGAAAAAGGCTAACATAAAAGTTTAAAAGAAACCAGTAAAAAGGGAGAGAGGCATATTTTTCTGCAATTAGCACACCACTCGAACCTTCATCCCAAAGCCCTCTTGTAAATACGCAAATCTCCACACAAAATTTAGCAGTTTAATTGTACCTTTAAAAAAATTATTGCAGAAAAAAACCTGTCATGAGCTACAGCTCACTTCGTCAGATAGTACCAAGTGTTATCATAAATGGGTGGAGATGTACATCTGTGCATACAACAGTCAGAGGGCTCAGTAATACAAGAGAAAGTTGTGCTACATTATGCTGCAGAGCACAAATAATCAGGCAAAAGGATGAAAGATATAATCAGCGAGGGCGTGGCGCATTCCCAACTGCTAATAAAGTATGGCAGCTTTCATGTTACAGGAGTCTGTCTGGCCGTTGTGTAAGAGACTTTATAAAGTTACCATACTTTGGAACAAAAAAGATTTCAAAGGGAGGCTCCAGAATGATGTTGCCGAGTTGGAATTCATTTTCAGATCTGACACCCTAACTTATGTCTCAGTATAGTTAGGGAGTGCCTCTCTCACAGCTGTCCCACTTTCGGTGTTCCTGTTCACCATCTTGTTTTTGGCAGTTAATATTTGGGAAAGTTTGCACCTACTCTGCTAGGATTGCATTTCATTATAATGCTTCTTCCCCTTTTACATGTGAACCAAGGAAGCAGTTATGTGCATTCTACAAAGTGGGCTCTGGCCCATGAAACTTTATGACGCAATAACTATTAAGTCTTTTAAAGTGCCACTATCCTTTTTTGTTAATGTATGATTTACGCATTATTGGTGTGATGCATTTCTATGTACAAAGAAATATTGCACACCTTCCTGGTGCTACTAGTAGTTGATGGGTGTTGTCTCATTTCAAAACTATTCCAATGCAATGCTTTGAGGGTTGGTAGGATTGCCATACGTCCAGAATTTCCCAGACATACCGGAATACCGCATTTTCCAGCAGAAAATGGCCAAATGTCCAGGAAAATCCAAACATATGGCAGCCCATGTTGGCAGTGCACATTTTCCCTTAAAACTAAAAAAAGCTCAACAATTTTTCAATCTGGATTTTCACTGTTTCAAATAGTGGCAACCCTATGGTTAGTCCTACTTGTATCGTCTTGGCGGCTGACATAAGTTTGTTCCTCTCAGGTGTGTACTCCTGTGTTGCCTATTTACGTTGTTCTAAAGAATATAAAAGCAGATTGTTCACACCAGTTTGTTACCTTCCACAATTCCCATTGATGCTGCCCAGTTCAGCCTGGATTTTTTTCTTAATACTAAAATGCTGCCTGTGGAGCTACTTGCATGGGAACACCCACCTGACACATAGGATGATCTGGGGTGGGGAATCTTTGGTCCTCCAGATGTTCTTGAACAATGCCCATCAACTCCAGCGAACATGGCCAATGGGCGTTGAAGTTCTGTAACATTCCCGGGGGGGGGGGGGATAGGCTGAAGGCATGTTTCCCTTCCCTGAAACATATCCCCAGGGCTGCAGAGGAGATGACAGTATTTTTCTGATGGTTCTGGGTTGGGAACAGAAAGTATTCCTTACTTGTTCTTCAGGATGCAGAAATCACCAGTTCCTTAGAGGAACAGGACTAGCCAGTTTTGCCCCACCTTTCCTACTAGCAATGGCTTTTAATTTAGATGCATGGGATAATTGGGGGTAGAGAGGAGTCGGGAGTGGAGTAGACTTTCATCCTTTCCCTTTATTATCATCAGCTTTCTTTTGTAAGCACATGGAAGAGCAGCAAGCAAAGCATTATTATATGATCCCCATTTACTGCCTCAGCTCAGTTTTGCTCTCTGTAGCAAAAGTGAGAAGAGGATGGTGATGGAATAAACAGCTCGTACTGTTCTTCTGAAAGTACTGAGAGCAAAGGAAATGGCAGTCAGATTGTTCAGGGGCAGCAACGGGAGTGTACTGAAAATAGATCCAGGACCTAATAATTTTGGTTACAAATGTCTTCAAGATGTAAGGGGAAGAGAATAAAAGAAACAATTTAACTGTCTGTCCAACCACCCTTCTCTCTTTTAATATTTATTAGCCTGGTATATCAGGAGGAGGATATACAGGTGGAGAACCCAACTCTCCTTCCTTTGGTACCCAGGCAGTGTAGCGTAATGATTATGGTGTCATAGTAGGGGAACCAAAAACTCACTGGGCATTCTTAGGCCAGTCACACTCAGCCCTAGCCTACAGGATAAAGTGGAGTAGGAAGGGCAGAAAGTATGTATGCTGTCTTGAGCTTCTTAGAGGGAAGGTAGGACACAAATAAATGAGACGAGTAGATTTTCATGATTTCCACTTTCCACCTTATCAACTGAATCACTGCATCTTGCTGTAATCGGCGAAAGACCTATGTATCTGAATGCATAACCAGGCCTACTTTACCAAAAAATCTATACTTTTCCACAAAAAAGCACTGGTAAAGCAAGCTCCCCCATGGAGCAACATGAAGTCTGCACAAACTCCTACTTCATAGGGGTCCTTGGACATTAAGCAAGCCTTCCTGTGCAAGGAGACAAGCAGTATGGAGAATATCACTAGAAAGCAATTTATTAATACTGTCAGCCAGAGCATCGGCATTTCATTTCCAAGTGGCATCTATCATCTCTGTGAAAGGACTGATAAGGCGATCTATGCAGGGATCTCTCAACTTTTTTTTTATTTCATTAAAATTGGCAGGTGGGAGGTTTGGATTGGATCCACAGCACTGAGGGCGTTAGCTGTTTCCATGATAAAAACAGTCTCTCTGGAGCAGCTTATTCACTGGGGGTGGGACCCACATTTACCCCTTGAGGCAGAAAATTTATATTGGGGGAATCTGATTTTAAGAAGTTTCAGGAACTCCAATCAGGGTCCTGACATTCTCATGTCCAGTTTGTCCCTAAGAGGCACTCTTGATCAAAGTGCAGTTCCACCCTCATTCTGATCCTTAAGCTCAGGAAAGAGATGTTTTTACTGTGGATGAAATTCCCCTTCCTATAGGAAAGAAGAAGCAGTTAAGATGGCAGGCTTTTTCCAAGCATGTTCCTCTTGTCACTCCAAGGAATTTTGGTGCAGTAGATAGGGGCAGATTCATCACCATCTTTGTCTTTAAACGTGGGACAGACTAGCCAGCAAGATGACCAGCTGACAGTTTAAGGAACCATTTCTGCCAGGGTACTCTGCTGAGGTAGTAATTCAGAAAAAATCAGAAGAATAGGATAAAAGAAAACAATGGTTTCTATTTGTCCAGGTTCCTGAAAGAGGCTTCCATCTGTTCACAGCTGAAGTCTGTTGCTGAAGATTCCACTTTCTCCCTTCTGCTGGCAAAGATTTAAATGATGTCAGCTTTTTTTGTTTTCAAGTTTTATTTTTAAAGGGATTACATGTAGAGAAGCCTTTACCTGGTAAGTGAGCCCTTAGGGGAAAATATCACCATATACACAGTTCTGTCCTTGGATTCACAGTATAGCTTCTTGACTTACATGCTTCCACAGTTAAATGAAATTTGGTCAATGCTTTCGACTTAACTCTCTAGCTGATGATACTAAAGCAGGCCTACTTATCAGCATGGATCAAGTCCGGGAAGGTAAAACCAACCTTGTCTTCTCTTTACTCCCACCTCACGGTTCTGCAGTTTCTCCCATTTTCCTATTTAGAAAAAGCCCGATCGCATTAGCTCTTTCTACTTAGGCAACTAACTCACCCACTAGCCTTGGGCCACACTTTACAAAAGAAAGCACTTCTAGAGTTTCTCCCTATCTATTCACAGTGCAGTTTCCAAGCCCATGATACGAGAGGAGATCCCAGACCCTCCCAAGTGCTCCAACAAAGGTTTAACTAAATCACGAGGCAGACACATCCCAACTTAGTCAGGAACATTCTGTAAAAAGGAAAGGAAGAAGGAAAAAAACCCTCCCCGAGTAGGCAGGGCTCCCATATAAAGACACCAGTCTGCATTGTGTCGCAGGCAAAGTCTGTGTTCCTTATAGAGAGATCAATGGAGTCCCAGAAGTTCCACTCAGTAGGGGCGAAGGGGAAGCAGGGGAAGTATATGAGTCTGTGGTGACTCCCCCATTATTGCTGTTCCTCCTTTTCTTGTCAAAGCTGTAGCACCTTCCAAGATAACTCCGTGGCAGGACTTTACCGGAGGCTGCTGCTGCTGCTGGCCTGAGAGCTGCCCACACTAGGGTGTTCAGGGCTATGCCGATTCTAAAGAAAAACAAAATGGACACATATGCAAGAATGAGAATGAAAGTTCTCAACAATAATGGAAGGCCAGGAGAAAAGACCCCACATCTCAGTCAGTTCTCTGGCACCTGAGGGTACAATTACTTGAGCTGGTCGAAGCATTCTTCCCAACTTACTTTCTTTTTCTTCTTCTCCTTCTTCTTCCTTTTCCGCTCAGGGTCATCCTCTTTCTTCTTCTTTTTCTTCTTGTGGTCAGAATCTGAAGGAGTTTCTACCAAAAAGAGAAAAGGAACTGAAGCAGGAACTTTGGACAAAGCAGGAATTGCGGTAGCTTAGGCCGCTAGACTGTGGAATGCTAAATTGGAAAGGAAGGGCAGGGGTTGGTGAGGGCAAATGCAACCACAGGACCCAAGGAGGAAGCTTCTTACCTGGAGGGACAGGATCCTGCGTACGACTCTGCTTGTGTTTGTGCTTGTTTTTTTTCTTAGGTGGTTGAATGTGCATTAAGCGACACTGCTCTGGCAGCTGAAGCAGTGCAAAAGAAACAAAAGAGCATGTTAGTCCACTGAATACCACATCTGTTGTTCCAGTAAATAACCACAGGTGCAATCATTTGCAGGGAGGGGGGTTGCTTGTCTCTTTGGTAACCTGGTCCCACCGTTATCCCCCATCAAAACTTGCAAGAAAAGCTTCTACTATGTTCACTAAGCTTAGTACTTGGGTCTGTTATGAGCTCGGAGCTCCCTAGACTCCTTGGCAATCTACACTTCACAGAATATGGCTAAAGATTTACTCTGGAATTCACATATGAGTCAACCTTCCTCTTCATACCTGCTCTGCAAAAGAGAGCACTAAATTTGACAATACAGTGGTACCTCCGTTTACGAACTTAATACGTTCCAGAGGTCCGTCCTTAACCCAAAACCATTCTTAACCCGAGGTGCGCTTTTGCTAATGGAGTCTCCTGCTGCTGCCGCGCCGTTGCCGCCAGGCAACTTCCACTCGCATCCCAGGGCAAAGTTCGCTACCCAGAACACCTACTTCCGGGTTAGCGGAGCTCATAATCCGAAGCGTTCATAAGGAGGGCGGTACGTAACCTGAGGTTCCACTGTACTTTTCTTTGTGACTCCTCCTGCCTGGGATCCCTCCCTAACTTCAGCCTACCTACTACTGACTATTCCATCAAGGGAGATGGATCCCATTCTGCTGGACTCTTAGAAGTTTCTCCCAGTTCTCATATTCTCCAGTGCACCCTAACGTCCATTTCAACTCAGGCATATTTTTTTTGTCATTCAGGTCATTTTCTCACCGACAGTCAATATTTCCTCCTTCCCTTGCAGTCCCCACCTCTAACTTACCGGGCCTGCATGGAGACGAAAGCCTGTTAGCATGGTACCGGTGATAGGGTTGAACGAACTGCTGCAGATGGGAGGCTTCTCAATGAGAGAACGCAGGCTGCTGTTGTCATGTGAACCTGGCAAATCTACCATCCCTGGTAGGTCTGGAAGGAAGTTGCTGAGCTTCTCCTTCACCTTTTTGCCACAAAATTTGTTGTAGGCATGCTCCAGGTTGTAGTGGGTGATCAGGTTTGTGCTCCCTGTTAGTTCTGTAGTACCTGGCAAAGAACAAAGGACATGACAATAATGACTATGTTTGGCTTGTTGGGATTAACAGGACAAAGGCAGATAGAATCTGGCAAGCAAATCCTTCAAATACGACACTACTTGCACCTGCAAGTGACTTCTTTGTTGAGATGACAAGAGGACATGTCCAGCCTCATACACCCAAAATGCTTTTGGTGAAGCCAGATCAAGAAAAAGCTTTGCTCTGCTTTCTGAAAATGTACTTCTCTTCTTGATAGGCTGAGGCATCCTGGGAAGAAAATCCCCAAAGTCCTATTCATGTATACTTGAAATTAAGTCCCACTTATGCCATGGGAGGTTGCTTCAAGGTAATGGTTTGTAGGACCCTCACCTGATAACAAAGCAATAGTTTGCACACAACACTAAGCCAAATCATGGCTTCACACAAATCATGGCTGCTGTGCTTCTTCCTGAGTCCTGCTGATGCATACTCAAGGTCAAGTTTGGCTATGCATGACATCCAAACTGGGCTCATGTTCTGTCTCTCCCGACAAGCCGTGAGCTGTTTGTTGTTGATCACTCATAGTTTGGGGGAGACAACCATGACCCCCGAGTTGGCATGCAGTGCTGAGCCAAACCATGATAGTGCAACAGCCACAGCCTTTGCTCTGGGAATGCTTGCTCTCCTGTGCTAAGCCAGGTTTTGGCATAGTGTTCACTGGGCCCTATTTGCTTATGGTGTTTAGACAGTGCTTTTCAGACGGACCTTCCATATAGATTATTACAGCAAGCATCTATTAAAGCAGAAATGGCAAACGGGCTTGCCATGAAGTTAATAATGAACTTCAGCGGCTTCCGCCTCGGCAGCGCCAAATGCGGATGCACCGCATGACTCCGCCTCCGTTTTGATCCGGCACCTCATTGGCCCCCAGTAGCTGCCAATCGAAATCTCACCACTACCTGCGCTTCCGCGAAGTCGTCAGCTTCGCCTGTTGGGTCTAAGTTCCCACAGGAACAGGGAGGAGTGCCCATCAAGACACAACCGCGTATCTCTATTGGGCCATTCCCCCGCGGCGCCTCGTTGGCATTGGCCAAGGATGCAAGGCCCGCCTCTGCATTCCGGTAGGCTGAGTCGCCCCCGAAGCCCGCCCCCTCCAACAGCCACTTACCTGGTAACTCGCGCATTAGGTAGAAGGGGCCGCTGGCGGACGCCGCTTTCTCTCCGACGGGGGTCACGGCAGGGACGGGAGGTGGCCCAGTCCCCGGTCCTCCGGGTTTCCCTGGTCCAAAGCCCAGCGCGGCGGCTGTGGTAGGCGGAGGCGGTTCCGTCCCTCCGAAGAGAGCGGAGAAATTCTCCATCATCCCGGCGTGCCCCGCGCAATCTCCTCCCATTGGCTTCGCATCTTGGCTGTCCCCTCGGCTCGCCTTGTTTTCATTGGAGGGCGGTGAACCCTCCTCTTACGTATGATTGGCTAACTAACCTGGAAACTGGGCCGCGTTCCGATTGGACGGCCCTCTGCTTTCTCGTGACGCATTTTTAGATGGCGGCATGACGTCGATAGCATGCGTCGAGAGGCCCCCTAGTTTGTATTCCGAATCCATCCCAGCGATTCTGAAGTCGGCCAATGATAGTGCGCGGTGTTGCTCTAAGCTCCGCCTTTCCGTTGATTGGCGTAGGCATTGGCCAGCGAGCCCGAGCGGAGGAACGACGAGCGTGCGCCGCCGGCAGGTGCTAGAAGCTGTCGGCGCGGGGGCTCGGTCAGGGTGAGGTGAAGATGGCGGTGCTTGCTCCGTTGCTGGCCCTGATCTACTCCGTGCCTGGGATCTGCCGGTGGCTGGCGCAGCCCTACTACCCGCTGTCGCTTCTGCTCTCGGCTGCCTTCCTGCTGGTGCGGAAGGTGCCGCCATTATGCCACGGGCTGCCCACCCAGCGCGAGGACGGCAACCCCTGTGACTTCGACTGGGTGAGGCCTTGCCCGGAGCCCCTTCTGACCGGCGCCCCCCTCACGCCCTCTTGCCTCTATGGGGCTCATCCGGCCAACTGCTGGGAAGGGAACGTTTCTCCCCTTTGCCCAAAGAAGTCGAGATCTGTCGTTTGGCATCCTCGTCCCGGAGACTCTCGACTCTCCGACTGGAAGGAAAAAGACTTTCTCTCTCTCTCTCTTTCTTTCTTTCTTTCTTTTTTACTTTCTTTCTTTTCTTCTTCGGCGCCATCAACTGATAGCGCTCTTGTTGTTTTGATGGCTGGTTCGCCGTGTACTAGTGAAGGGTGACTAACTTGCAGCCCTCCAGATATTGTTTCTTTATTTATTGAATTTATATACCGCCCTGTACTCGGAGGTCTCAGGGCGGTTCACAGAACAAAATCAAAATAGAAAACCACAAAATATATAATTAAAAAAACCCAACCCAATACCCCATTGTTGGGCCTCAGTTCCCACCCTCTTTGGTTACTGGGCATGCTATTTGGGGTTGGTGGAAGTTAAGAGTCCAACCCGATCTGAAGGGCTGCAGACTAGCTGCTGTTTAGTATTTTATTAATCACCCATCCTACACTCGTAAGGTCCCAGTTGTTTTAATTGTTGTCAGAATGACATGCACAAAGGCAAGACATGATAATAGTTTGTGTTTAATATAATAAGCTCCTCCACCTCAGGAGAGGACCCCAATAGGGGTGAATTTCTTTCCAACCTCTGATGAGAGTGACCTCCAGGAATATCTGCCGACTTTCACACTTAACCTCCCTTTAAAGTAGTGGAGGCCTGCTCTGTTCTCCGCTTCCCAATTATGCTGGTATTTGTCTGGCTGTACTGTTCAAATCTCAATGCTTATAATACCACCAGAGTGTTTGTTTGCATTACAAACAGCCCCTGGTTAGATAGTAAATTCAAGTGGTTCCCACTCGCATTCTTCCTCTGCTTCGTCTTACTATTGCTTACCATTTTCTGCCCTTTCCTCAAATGGCTCCTGTGCTTGCACTGAACTGCACACAAAAGTTCAAAAGAGCTCATAAAGGTGTCTCTGAATTCTCAACATCTTATGATAGTTTTTTCATGCCTGGCAACTCAGCCAGAAAACTTCCACTTCATTTTGTGCTCCCCTTCTGTTGTAAGGCACATGTGTGCATAGCAACTCAGCAAATCAATAAGTCAAAATTCCTTTCCTGTAGCATCTTCTTTCATATCTCTAGTCCAAACCTCAAAAGAAGCTGCTTTGAGTGTGGTAACCCATAGCACTTGTTCTCATGTCACACTGTGGGGTTTCCTGCCCATATGAATTGATCATGTAGGAGAATGTAGTGATCACAAAACTAGTTTAGTTGTGGGATCTGGTGTATGGGCAGTCTTAAAAAGACATTTAGACAGACAACTTTTGAATTCTTTAGATGTGATACATGTTTTAATCATATGGGTTGGAGTAAAGTATTAATTGGGTCATCTCTGGTTGTGTAATTCTGTGGGCATGGCCGTAGGTTGTTCTGTAACAGGTAAGCAACAGGCTGAGAGGATTAGGGAAGTTTAGGCAAGATTAGGGAAGTTTTTAATGTTTGATTCTATTTTTAATATTCTGTGGGAGCTGCCCAAAGTGGCTGAGGAAACCCAGCTAGATGGGCATTGTACAACTAAATTATTATTATTTTTAACATCTCGCCATGTGTAGGTTGCAGTTGTACTTGAGACCAATTCCTATATTAATGAATTGGCCCTAAAGTTTGTGTGTACCACTTAATGTAAATTGCCCTGCACATAAAGCAAAAACAACTTTTTATTGTGGTATCTTAAGTCTACAACAGTGATATATTATGTTAGACACTAGTTTTTCAGATATACCACACTGTATTTTGTTGTGTAAAGGGCCACAAAAATTGTTTGGTTTTGCTGCAACAAGATATCATGGCTATTCTTTTTGTATTTGTCTCATAAAACACTTTAACATTTGAGCAGGATGTTTATGCAAGATTGCACTAGCTGTTTTAGTGAAAAAATATTTTCATGCAAATCATCCTTTACGTGGAGGTAGTTAACTGCATAATTTGTTTTTCATGTAACAAGAAAAAAGTAACATAGAGCACTTGCACAATTTACTAAATGTACAAAATAAGGGTGATCCTTGCATATGCCGTCACATAAAAGTCAGCTCTAGTTTTATTTCATTGTGCACCTGCTTGGTTTGTGGTCCTGAAACTTCCAAGCAACTGTAAGCTTCCTTTGGAACTGGCAGTATGGCTAGCTAGATGATGGATAAATGTGACATCTGCTCTAAGGACAAGCCAGTGGGTCCCTTTCCCCCACTGCTTGTACAACCACTTACTGCCATCTTTCTTTTTAGCGCGAGGTGGAGATTCTTATGTTCCTCAGTGCCATTGTGATGATGAAGAACCGCAGATCCAGTAAGTAATGCTTGTTCTTTATCTCTCTCTTTTTGGAGTAAAGCTTACAAATGATTCAGAAAACAAAGATTTCACAGCTGGCTTTAACCTGTATCAAAATCTTATTTTCTTTAAAATCAGTATGGTCCAGTCAGTATATTTTGAACAACTAGCTGGTACAGAGCTCATGTAAGTGGGATGAGGTTGCGTCAAAAATGATTTGAAAAGTTTTAAGATGAATGGCTGCTGCTAG
Organism: Podarcis tiliguerta; assembly: GCF_965153285.1. NCBI lineage: Eukaryota > Metazoa > Chordata > Lepidosauria > Squamata > Lacertidae > Podarcis > Podarcis tiliguerta. The sequence continues at coordinate 55,281,091 of NC_139534.1, forward strand.
GCCCTTGTTCCTCTGCCACAATCGGTGCATTGTCCCTGTGCATTCCTGCTGTAGGAGTGGCTTCAGAAGGTGACCTGTCTATTTCTTTTGTTTTCTGTTCCATAATACAAAGATATGGAGGCCAGCGGGGCAAAGCTTCCATGTGCCAAGACTTGGTGTATTATGGGTGAGATTAAGTGAAGGTCAACATGGAGGTGATAAGAATATAGCAGAGAACAGTGACTGCCTAAGATGAAAGGATATGCAGAATGTGGGGTTTAGCTTGAAATGATATGGGAAGCAGGAATGACCTGTAGGCAAATGTAGAAAGCTACAGCAAATGCTGTAAAATACAAAACTGTACAATGTTAGCCTAGGACAGCACTTGTTTGACAAGAAACTCCCACATACCTTGAAAACTACACTGTGTGTGTGTGTGTATCTATCAATAGGCATTCTAAATATGTAATCTGTCTTGCACAGAAAGCTTCCACAATTTTTTTTAAAGTTAAGCGTCAGTCAAAATTCCAGCTTGTTACTGGGCCTAGCAGTGATACAGATAATATCAGCCATAAAAATGTGCCTCTTTTTCTCTCTCAAGTTACTGTGGACCAGCATGTGGGAAACATCTTCATGTTCAGCAAAGTAGCCAATGTCATCCTTTTTTTCCGCCTTGACATCAGAATGGGACTGCTCTACCTCACCCTCTGTATAGGTGAGTCATCCTAGTTATATCCTAGTTCTAGTTCTATCAATTGAGGAGGACTTGGACAACATAAATAATAGGACTTTAGATGCAAAATCCACCAGTTCTGCATAACCACATAATACATATTTCATAATTCCTCTATTTTGGGGCATTATTTTTGTTTATAGGGCAATGCCAGCTTGCATTAAGTGAAGACTACCCCATGATTGCCATATCTAACACTGCAGCTGGAACCTGCTGTCTGAATTCCATTTTCTTGAGCTATTGGAGGAGGGCTGTGGGCTGGAGGAATCTTCATTCCTGGCAAGAGGAGAATATAATCCAGGGAAGCTTTTGAGAATTCTGCCAATCTCAAAAGCAGGGAGGAGCCACAGCTTTTGTAGAGTACCTACCTTGGAGAGCAACTGCTAGTCATTTTAATAGACAGTACTGTAGTAGGTGGACAAACACTCTGGTCCCATATAAAGCAGCTTCCTAATCCCATCCCAGCATAGTGCTAAACCAGGGGTCAGCAAACTTTTTCAGCAGGGGGCCGGTCCACTGTCCCTCAGACCTTGTGGGGGGCCAGACTATATTTTGGGGCGGGGGGGGGAATGAACGAATTCCTATGCCCCACAAATAACCCAGAGATGCATTTTAAATAAAAGGACACATTCTACTCATGTAAAAACACGCTGATTCCCGTACTGTCCACAAGCCGGATTTAGAAGGCAATTGGACCGGATCCGGCCCCCAGGCCTTAGGTTGCCTACCCATTTGGTAGCTAAGCTGTGCTTGGTATGTGCCTTTTCAGTGTTCCTGATGACCTGCAAGCCACCTCTGTACCTGGGTCCTGAATACATCAAATATTTCAGTGATAAAACAATAGATGTGAGTATTTTATTCTCTGCACTCTCATTTGTTCTTGTGGACTTGGATAAACTGGGTATAGCTTATTATTTTGGGTATAGCGTATTATATTATACTGACTTAGTTTCGTTACAGTAAGAAAATGAACACAATAAAAACCCTTGTTAAAACAGAAATGGGCAGTGCTGGCTGAAAAGGAGACACTGCTTCAACAAGGTCCCACAGTGACCACCTTGGAAAATATGCTCCCCTCCCACTTTTGTCCCTGGATCTGGAACATTTATTTTCGGGCAACTGGATAGTCTGCAGCTCCTGGCTTTTTCTGGCAGCAGCAGTGACGGAACCAGCAGAGAGATGATGATGATAACTGTCCACTTCCCAGGCCGTAGATGGTCACTGTTGCTGCTCCAACTGTATGTTCTACCTTTTCTTTCTTGGAGCTCAAGGAGGTATATATTCTATACATTCACACACACACTTTGTTCTCATAACTACCTTCTGAGGTAGATTGGTCAGAGATAAAGTGTCTGGCCCAAGGTCCCTCACTGAGCTTCACTACTGAGTGCAGATTTGACCCCGATCTTCCAGGTTCTACTTTGACACTTTATCTAACCATTGCACTGCATTAGTTCTGCTTAAGGAGGCCCCAAGTTTATTATTCTGTACCGCTGTTTCCTCTTGCTGATTGTTTTTTTAAAAAAGTTGCATGCAGTCTTACCGCCCTGTGAACATTGTGGAAATTTTGTTTATAGATATGGAATATTAAATATTTTATAGAAATGGTACATATTCACACGAGAACTGAGAGTATTGAGACCTAAGAAAATCTGAACAAAGAGTGTCATTGGCAGTCTAAATTGATGTTGGTTAGTGGTGCTGGAATGGGACTGGTTCAGCCCAACTGAAAAAGCCTTGCTCTGAAGTTCAGACAAAGGGAGCACTTTCCAGATATTCTTAAACACAGAGAGAAGTGCAAGCATGAATGTTGGATGTAGCCTAGTACAGGCATGTCCAACAGGTAGATCGTGATCTACCAGTAGATCACTGGACGTCTGCGGTAGATCACTGGTAGATCATTGGCTCCCCCCAAAGAAGCTCAACAACTGTGGCTCCCCTAAAAAAGTTCAACAATTTACCTCCTCCCTGAAAAAGCTCAACAACTTTGACCTGAACCCCCAAAAAGGGGGTCAATCGCTGCCAGTTTTTAACTCTGTGAGTAGATTGCAGTCTCTTGGGAGTTGGCCACCCCTGGCCTAGTATATGAACCTACTCCATGATGGTTGTGTACTGCCTCCAATATTGGAGGTGGTTTGCATCTGAATCCTAGTTCCTAGGAAGCACAAGTAAGGAAAGTGCTGTTACACTCTGCCCTTGTGGGCTTCCCATAGGCATCTGGTTGGGCACTGTAAGAGAGGGTGCTGGACTGGCTGCTCGGATCCAGCAGGCTTCTACTGATAACCTCCTGTTCTTTGCCAGTGCCTCTCAACTCCTGGAACTCTATGGGTTTGGATTGTGATTGCTGGTCCTCCTGTGCAGCACCTTTCCCCAACCTGGTGCCCTCCAGGTATTATTAAGCTGTAACTCTTGTCATCCATTCCCACTGGCCATGCTGGCTGGGGCTGATGGGAACTGGAATACAAACCATGTTGGAGGGCACCAGATTAGAGAAGAGTTGATGGTTGTGTGGTCCTGCCTCAGGATAGGGATTGTCCTTCTGTATCCTTTCAACTCTATTGGAGTGTTGTATGTGGACATTTGAAGGATGTGCATTGTGTCAGCCTTGATCCTTCTTTTGCAGGAGGAACTAGAACGGGACAAGCGGGTAACCTGGATTGTGGAATTTTTTGCTAATTGGTCCAATGAGTGCCAGTCATTTGCTCCCATCTATGCAGACTTGTCTCTCAAGTGAGTGGTTTACTCTTTAATAAAGTATGGTGTCTTAGCGCAGGGGCAGGCAGACTTCAGGCACGTGTGATGCCTAAAGTGTGATGCATACTTTACCTCCAGGACTCAGCATTTTTGTTGTGCTGAAGGGTACAGAAAGGCATTGAGTCCAGTATGTTCCAGTGTGATAACTATTGGGCTAAGGTGAGTGTATTTTTATGCTGTGAACTGCCCTGAAATCTATGAATGAAAAGTGGCTTATTCTTATTCTTCTTATTATATTTCTAAGATACAATAGTTCATTTGTTGGGTGAACAAAGATAAACTCACCAGGTTATTCTGATTGCAGCCCCTGATGTACTGCTGGCTTTTAAGAAAGAGTTTTACTATAGCCATGCAAGTTATGGTTTAAAAGAGGAAAATTTAGTATCCTCTAAAGCAAACTGTAATGGGAAGGAACTTTAACAAATAGGGAATGTCCATGAATCCAGGCCCTTGTGGTTGCAGAAGGTTAGTGCTAATCCTTTCTACAGAATGTCAATTTAAAATTGATGAAATTTAGTTCCCAAGAGAGTTTACTTTATTTGTGGTTCCCGTTCTGAGGTTTATGAGACCTAGTAGTTGAACTAATGGGAAATGGATGGTGGCAATAGCTCATTAGCTACTGGCAGTTTCTGGATAAAACTCCATAGGAGATTCTGGTGACCCCACCATACATTCAACTGAGGCCAAGTCCTCCCCCCCCCCCCCTTGTACTGAGGTCCCAAAGTGAAGGATTACTCTTTAAGTGGCTCTTGGCAAGGGCCTGGCTGCCCATGGCTTTTTTTTTAAGCAACCCATTGCTTCCAGCAATGACCAGTAGATGGCCTTAGTGTAGAAAGTGTTTTCATTTTTAGTCCCTGTAGAGTTGAGTTATACATCAACGTCGTGGTTGCATAAGCAGGAAAAGGGTGGCTGTATAACTCAACACAGTTATCTAAAGCTTCCCAGTGCTTAATCAGAGGAGTAGTTCAAACTTGAGAGAAGGGAGAAAGCCCTTGGAATCAGCTTAAGGCTGTGCCTTCCGTGTTCTTTAATATTCTGTGTTATTGTCTGAAAGCACATGATGCCACAACCTTGGTTGAAGCTGAGATCATCTAGGTTTGGTTAGTGTCTGGATAGGAAAGTGTCTGGGACACATATGTATGCTGCCTTGAGTTCCATGCAGGAAGAGAACAGGATGTGACCATTAATGAAATAATAAGCATCTACTTTGTTTCATGGTGTTTCTGCCTGCATACTAACCATTGCTGTGCCTCCCCAGATACAACTGCACCGGATTGAACTTTGGGAAGGTGGATGTGGGCCGCTACCCTGATGTGAGCACCAGGTGAGCTATTTGCTGTAGGAACCTTGGGAGAATGAGGAAGACCACAAGGCTAGGTGTGTGATATGCAGCACCATGAAAACTTGTTTTGCACTAGCAGGGCAGTGTGGGAAGAGGAGATGCAGTGTTGTGAGTAATTCATATTAGCATGTTTATTTTACTTGAATCTAATAAACAAGGCTAAAAACTTAGAATCAGCTATGGTGACCTAATAATTATTTGTAGTTGGCATTCATTATGACTAATGAACCTGCGGAACAATATTTCCTGAAGGAAAAACAAAACACTAGAAAATTTCCTGGCCCACATCAATCTCTGGCTAGATGTTCCTTTTCTTGTTCTCCCTGGACTCAAGCCCTTTGTCTCTTCACAGGTACAAAGTCAGTACATCTCCTCTCACTAAGCAGTTGCCTACACTAATCCTTTTCCAAGGTGGGAAGGAGGTGATGCGCCGGCCACAGATTGATAAAAAGGGACGAGCAGTCTCATGGAATTTTTCGGAGGTACGCTCTATCTGAAGTTTCATTTGTATGCTGTCAATATCAGATGTGCGCCTTGTATTAAGCTGGGGGTCAGTACAAGGTAACACAAAACAATGCTGATCTTTCTTTTTGTCACAGGAGAATGTGATTCGGGAATTCAACTTGAATGAGCTGTACCAGAGAGCCAAGAAAGTGTCTAAGCAGCCTGAGGTCCCAGAGGAGTCTCCAGAACAGCCTGCTGTCCCTGAGGTCCCCAATGGAGAGAGCAAGAAGGACAAATAGAGCCCGGAGGACTGGACTGTGTTCCTTTACTGTTTAGCTCCCCATTCCTCTTCCATTGCCATTCTGATCTCTCTCCTGGGACATCAGCCACAAGCTGCTTTCGCCCACAACGCTGGTGCTGGGAGATGATTGTACATGCCAGGGAGCTTCTATCTTCTGAGTGTAGTTGCCAGGGAGCTTTTATCCTCCTGGGCTCAGTGCCTCTCTGCTGGCAGCTACACGTTTCTTCCCCCATCCCCTGATCCTCCTTCCAGGAGTTGCTAGGTGCAGTTTCAGCAAGATAAGATGTGGCCCCAACTCTATAGAAGCTAGAACCTGTTTCTGCATCTAGATGTGGGGCTGCAGGCTTCTCTGGCAATGAATAAGAGATACGGGGGGGGGGGCAAGAACTCAGTGGACACTGTAAATGGGCAGGATGGGAGGAATCACCACTTTCGGTGGAATTGACTCCCTCCTGTCAAAGCTGTGACACCTCACTCCTGTTTGAATTGGTTTTATGCAGGGTCGTATCTGTGGCTGAGAAGCTATAGGTATCATTGACCAGTTTTGACTACTTGCTACCCACTGCCCTCTACTGTACTGACAACAGAGCTTACGTGGTCGCTTCCCATAAGTTTTGGGCTTTAAAAGCCGATGGGTGGACGTACAACGTTTCTTTGCTGAACTTGAAAGTGCTGCTGTGCCAGAGAGTAAGCAGCAGCCATGCAGTCCTTATGGATTTCCTGTTCTCTGCATCATCATCATCAGCTGCTTGCGTGGTGTAATATGCTGAGGGTGTGCAGTAAGAAGGGGGTCCCTCCTGCCCCCAAACTGGAGGAGTAGCTGCTTCTGCCGTCCAGAGTCATAACTGACAGGGTTCTTATAGCTGCTAACTCCATTTCCAACCCAGGGAGCTTGTTCGTGGATAGGAACAAGCTCCACTTCACTGTACTCATCCACCTTCACACTTCTGTTAATTGTCTTATACGGCTATCTCTAATAAACAAACTTGGGAATGTCTTCTTCTGGGGCCTTCTTTTTGTTTCTGAGTTGGACTATGGCCACAGTCTGCATTTGCTTATTATTATTATTATCATTATTATTTATTAAATTTCTATACTGTCCCTTTATCCATAGGTCTCAGGGCATTCTGTACTTTTTTTTTTTTTTAAAAAAAAAGGATGTTTTGTAGTGTCCAAGTAAATTTTCTTCACTGTTTAGGGCTCGACTCTTCTGTATGGGATGGGGGCTTTGCTATGCTATCCTTCTTGGTGCTCTCTACCAGGCTGTAACCATGCTGGCTGAGTTGCTGGGAAGATCTTGGAAAACTCCAACTAGGGTCTCCACCAGTTTTTAGATGAAGGAGGCATCAGTTTGAAGCTGGACTACAATGGAGCGGGGGGGGGAGAGATTGAAGTTTTCGTCTTCTATTTTCCTTATTAAAATTTCCCCTCCTAAATAGTCAGCTGAGGCCAATCATATAGATAGGTGTATGTTTTCACCCTGGGGAAAACTGTCTGTGAGGCTGAATTAGGGCAAGGGTTAACCCCTTCACCATAGTACCTATCCAGACTCCCCCCACACCTGCTTTTAAACCTTTAAATAAAAAAGAAATTGTGTTTGAAGAATAACTGCCCTCAGCTTCCTCTGATCATCTGATGCACTGCTGTTCCTCACACATGCAAAGGCATTGCTTTTGTCTTCCCCGGACATGCAACTGTTCATAGGCTGGGCCAAAAAAGACACCACTGCCAAGCCAGATGTGAAAGGACAGTGTAGGCCACAGAGTGGCAGCACTATAACGGTAACCCTGTAAAAAAGGAATAAAAAGGACCCTGCTTAGATCAGAATGCCAGCTTGTGCTTCTGATGCCTATATTTCCTCCTAATTAAAGGCAGATGCAATCAGAGACAAAGATTTGAGAAATGGGAACAATTTGGAAAGCATGATGTAGAAGGACAAGTGAGGATAGGGATGCCATGCCATGCTGATCATCATTGGAATGACTTCTATTAACAGAGAAAGGAAAATAGCACAAACTTCGGGAACTATAAGCAGGCAGCTAAGTTTACAATGGAACTGCAGTGGTTCTGCTAGGGTAGATAATGAAAAAAGTTCCCTAAAAGTAGTTGGGGGCTCCTAACTTAGGAGGTGGATGTGTCTTACTAAGGAAAGGTAGGAGCTGTTCACCCACAAATATTTTATTAATCAAATGTGTATACTGCCCTTCATCCAAAGATTACAGAGTGGTCACAACATAAAAATACAAAAGGTTCTGTGTTTGCTACAGTGCCATATGATGACTTGACAGTGCGAAATCACTTCCCATGGCTGCTTTCAACCAGATACAGTGGTACCTCAGTTTCATATGCTTCAGGTTACATACGCTTCAGGTTACAGACTCTGCTAACCCAGAAATAATGCTTCAGGTTAAGAACTTTGCTTCAGGATGAGAACAGAAATCGTGTTCCAGCAGCATGGCAGCAGCAGGAGGCCCCATTAGCTAAAGTGGTGCTTCAGGTTAAGAACAGTTTCAGGTTAAGTACGGACCTCCGGAACGAATTAAGTACTTAACCTGAGGTACCACTGTACTCCCATGTGATCAGTTGTGAGAGAGTACTGTGAATGTGTGGATCTGCCCTTTGCCTGCTGCCATGCCACAAGAGAGTACTGCATTAGAAGATAGAGAGAGTTTGGGGAATTTGGTTTTACGAAACCCATTTTCTTTAAGGCAAAAGAGAGAGAGTGCTAAACAGCAAACCTCGGACTGAAGTTCTTACAATACCTAGCTGATGCCTATTTACTAGAATATACAGCCAGCTTTATATGGTAATAGCGATGTGACTTCGAAACAGTGCAAAACAGTAGCGTTTATGACTCAACTCTAATCCTGCGCCCTGCCACGCTCTTTTTATACCTTCAATTAGCATAACGGAATAGATGGGGGGGGAACCCTCTATATTTAAAACTCATGCATAGGGATCATCCGCATTAAGTGATCTTTTGTAGAAGGACCAACCCAGCATGATGCAGCGAATGTTTCCACTGCTTCATCGCAAGAAAACGAATCTGGTTGCCCGCGATCAGTACTAAGCGGTACTTAGCACCACGAGAGCCAGTGTGGTGTAGTGGTTAAGAGCGGTAGTCACGTAATCTGGGTAACCGGGTTCGCGTCTCCGCTCCTCCACATGCAGCTGCTGGGTGACCTTGGGCCAGTCACAGTCTCTCAGCCCCACTCACCTCACAGAGTGTTTGTTGTGGGGGAGGAAGGGAAAGGAGAATGTTAGCCGCTTTGAGACTCCTTAAAGGGAGTGAAAGGCGGGATATCAAATCCAAACTCTTCTTCTTCTTCTTCTTCTAAGCGGCGAATTGCAGCGAAATCCTAAACCAGCGACGCTACCTTAGGAGCCAGGATCGGGAGCGAGCCGGGATTGGCTGCTGCAGAACTTCATCGCGATTTGCAGAGAGGCTTGTGTAAGTGGTAGCAACCACCTTTGAACGGGGGGGGCGGTTAAAAGTCCTGCGATTCCTATTCTTTCATCAAAACAAAACGTTTTGATAGCTAAGGCTGGTATCCTCAGAAGGCGCCCCATTTGCTGAACTGGCCAGCTAGCAGACTGCTGCTTTGTGACTTTCCCCACTTTAGCGTTATTATTCCCAAGTCTCCCCTCCCATCATCGGCGCACGTGGTTGGTGCCGCAGTGTAATTTCCTTTGTCGTCCTCTTGCTGCGCGTGGGCTGGAGCGCTGTTTGCAAGAAAGAAGAAAGGCCAGGGGAGATTGCCCGCTTGTGCAACGGGTAGGAGTCTCTATCCAGAATTTTTGCAATCTGGCTCTATTCTCACTTTTGTTTCGGCTCTCTCCAACGATGGGATACGCTTCGTGCTGTTTTCTTTCTGTCCTTCGTAGGTGCTTCTCTCCTACGGTAATTGGCTTCTACGCTTTGCTGGCTTCATCCTGCCTGCCGCTCTGGTTAACTGCTGTTGCTTTTTCTTCCTCTAGTTGGATTTTTTGGCGCCCTTTTTTTGGGGGGGGGCGTTATTTCTTCCGTTATCTTCGCTTCTTCGGGATAACCAGCTCTCCTAATTCTTTTCCTTTAAATTTCAATTGATTTATATGCCGCCCATTAACAGAAAAGTTCTCTGGACGGTTTGCAAGTAAAGACTGCTTTTCACGTTCTCCCCACCCCGCCCTCTGTAACTAATTAATTAAAAAGGTTTTTTAAAGAATATTAGTTTACAGGCTCGCATTCTCTTTGCTTGAAAGTGTGTACACGTGAATCAACCTCCATAGATTTTCCTGTGTTTTGCAAGAGGTTTGATAACCCAATTTCTAAATGCTTAACACTTAAGCCTTTCTAGTGTCCTCCTTATGGCATTAGGGTATTTTACTTTGTCAGGATTGATACTATAATGTTCTTTGCAGAAAGGCTCAGTTTGCTTGCTTGCTTCCTTCCTTACTTACTTACTTACTTGCATGCATGCATGCAGTATTTTGCATGCAGAAGATCTATCCTTCCCTTTAGACAATACTGAGCTAGATGCATCATGATCTGATTTGGTATAAGGCAGCAAAAGCAAACCGAAGGAGCTTCATCTTCTTGGCTGTTCGCCTTACGAAGGCCACATGCATTGAGATGTGCAGCCCAGTGGGGTGAGTGGGCCATTATTTTTCCTACCCTCCTGTGTTTGCTTTTGCAGTAGAATGGCCCCCAAAGGGAGGAAGAGGAAGGCAGAGGCACCTCGGGCCAAGACTGCAACATCTGAAGGAGTGGAGATGAATGTTGCTAAGGAATCACCCAAGAAACCAAAGAAGGATGAAGAATTGGGCTTTCGTGTGATCATTGAGCATTGGTGTGTACCTGCCCGTAATTTGCATCATCTGACTAAGGATGGTACCCTCATGGGTTGTTTCATGCATTTTGCTTTCTAGAAGGGATTCCTGGGTAGAGCTGGCTGCTGCCTGGGAGAAAAAATATTGGGGTTGCACCCAGAACAATCCTAAAGTGAGCCAGTGTTGAATTTGCTCTGATAGTGGGTCCTTTTGCACAAGAAGTACCATAAGTGAACGACTTGCATCTGCAGATACAATTCCTAAGGACAGAAATAGTAATGGTAGTTTTGTGACATTTCATTCATGAGAGGCAGTTCTACCAGCAGACCTGTTGCCCAGCATTGAAAGAGAGAGAAAACTGCTAGCACACTGATGGTATTGGATGCGACCCTTAAGTATATTAATTATTTTAGTTTTAATTGATTAAATCTACATACATTTGCATCTGAGGGGGGAAATGGTTTCAAAAGAAAGAGCACACCTTTTTTGCTTTTGTTTTAAATAATGTATGTGTAGAAGTATTATTTCCTCCTTTTTCTTCATTTGGGAGGAAATAACTCTCTTTAGGTGTTGTTTGCCATCTGTGGCTGATTGCTTATTTCTTTATAAGTAATTATTATATCACCCTTGAATGCAATTCCCTGGATGGTTTTAAAAAAAGAGTAAAACCATTCAAATGTTCATACAAAAATAAACGCCCTAAAATTATAAATGTGGTATGACTAAAATTGCATCTACAGATGCAAGTGACAATACAGTAGGCACCAAGCAAACTGGTATCAGAACTAGTATTAAAAGTTTAATTGGTCAGCAGATTTAATCACAGGTGGTGTGTGTATATATATATATATATATATATATACACACACACACACATATATATACACACATATATATATATACATATATATATACATACATACATATACCAAATTTATAATTGATTATTTTTTAACTGAGTATTGCCACAGCTCTAGTAAGAACACATTTTTGAACAGGAAATCTCATCCCTAAATACTGCATCTCTCCTATGAAGTAGAAAACGGAATGGGAAGTTTGGGCTGAACTCTCTGAACACTGGTGGGGTTGTGCTTTCTTCCATGTAGTCAAACCATTCATTGCTTTGTGCCTGTATGGGTTCAACAGAGACTTTCAAATCACAGTTCAGGTGGTTCTCTGAAAGCTTTTCTTCATTCCACAGTAAAAGCTGACGAGTCTATGGGCGCAGTGCCGATGCAGTCAGCGAGGCACTGCACCAGACCTTTCCTGACATCGTGGTGATGGTGAACCCTGAGAAACCGCGCAGGAATAGCTTTGAAGTTGCTTTGTGGAAAGAAGATGGCACCAGTAAGTGCTTTCAAGGGAGGCTTTTCAGTGAGAGACAGTAGGGACCTTCCTGGAGTTGCCATATCTATTTGGGGTTAGTGATACCCCAAATATAGCTTGGTAGAGAAACCTTCGGCAGTGAGTTCTTGGTGTAGTTTTCATCTGCCTAGAATATGTGTGACCAGATGTTCACAAATCCACTCACCAAGCCATAGGGGGGCCCCAAGTACAAAAAGCAATTAGGCTGCCTTGTGCTCTTCTCCATAAAGGTAAAGGTACCCCTGCCCGTACGGGCCAGTCTTGGCAGACTCTAGGGTTGTGCGCCCATCTCACTCAAGAGGCCGAGGGCCAGCACTGTCCGGAGACACTTCCAGGTCACGTGGCAAGCGTGACAAAGCCGCTGGGGGCCAGCGCAGCACACGGAAACGCCATTTACCTTCCCGCTATAAAGCGGTACCTATTTACTTGCACCCGGGGGTGCTTTCAAACTGCTAGGTTGGCAGGCGCTGGGACCGCACCCCACCACGGGGATTCGAACCACCGACCTTTCGATCGGCAAGCCCTAGGCGCTGAGGCTTTTACCCACAGCGCCACCCGCGGCCCTGCTCTTCTCCATATCCCACTGCAAATCAGAAAACACTCTGTATCTCTCCCCAGCTGTGGTTTGTGCCATAGAATTTGGGGGTGGGGGATGGCTGTGTGACCATAAATAGTAGCTGTGGTTCCCTGTATGTACGCATCAGAATGTACATAACTAGAAATTTGAGGCTGAAACATCAGCAGCTGAACATCTTATTGCTGGGATCCCTAGTGTGACATCTGAGGGCACCACTTAGCACCAACCAAAATCCTCTGCTTCTCCTAATTTTTAATTAGTTTTAAATTTGAGGGTTGTGTGTTTTTTGTTAGGATGGGTTGCCTGTTTCGGGATTTGGGTGAGGTGGTCAGATGTTTTATCTGTAGTCTTTGTCTGCTTCGGAATGTGTCTGATAATGTTGTAATTGTTTGGTGGCAGGATCTAATAATTGCCAGAGCCCCCACCTCGGTGAAATGGTTATTTTGTGGTGCCTGTGACAGTTTATTAGATTTGATGGATTCAGTAAATACTCCTCCAACCTTCAACAGTGACACAGTACAGAGAGTGGGTGTGCTGGCATAAAAAGGAAACCAGATGTGGACAATCCATGCCCACCAGATGTTGCTGGGCTAAAATCCCATAATCCCAGACCATGGGCCAGAGTGGCTGAAGTCTTAACAACATCTGGAAGGCCACAGTTCCCCACCCCTGACTTACGCTAGAGAGAATGACCTGGAAGTAGGTATCAAAAAGCTGGGCTAGCTGAGGTTTCAACCAGATACCATAGCCATATTCTGAGGTTCCCCTTCCAGTTCTGTTGTGCTTTCTACCTGCTTATTTATCCCTTACTCCCCTTTGCTGCTGCAAGTCCAAGAAGCTAGTTGCTGCTGGAAGATGAGTGGGCAGGCAGTGCCAAGAGAGACTGGGAGTTCTCTAGAGGTGGCTTGCACAACTTCCAGCACTATTAGCTGCTCTAGTTATCACCTTGCTCACAGGGTTTCTTTGAACTGGAGCAGGATACTGGGCTGAATGTTTGGCAAGACCTACATAGCAGCTCTTTGATCAAGCTTTAGCCCAGTGGTCCGGTTAGATTCGGTTTCTCTTTCCACCACTCCACACACAAGCTCAGCTGTAGAACTGGCTCAACGTGTGAGATCTTGGGCAACTGGAGATGTAACTTGCTCAGCTACTGCTATGTCGTTATTTGTGAGAGCAACCAATAGTTTAATGAATGCACACAACCCTACCTACAAGCCAGCAGAGGGACATGGCGTCTTGGCTGCGTGCTTGTGGCTGGCTGGAAGTAACACAATGGAAATGCTGCTGGTGAGTTGTCTTCTATCTTTATTGATTTTGTCTTTATTGGGTTTTTTAGAGGTGGAGTTATGGAGCGGCCTCAAGAAAGGGCCACCACGGAAGCTCAAGTTTCCCGAACCAAAGAAGGTGGTTGAAATGCTGAAGGGCAACCTAGAATAAAGCAAACAACTGGGCAGGATTACCAATGGTAGGTTTGTACAACGTAGCAGCCATATTTTCCGGCATCTGCTGGACATCAGTGCCTTATTGGACTGGCCTCACCACCACTCCAATTCCTGTGTAGTTTTAAATGATTACTGCCTGGAGCAAGAAATAGGACTAAAAGCTAGTCATTCTTTTGTGGTCTCTCTGTTGTTGTTGTCTCTCCCCCCCCCTGGCTGGGTAGAGGATGAATTGGGAAGAAAGGCAAATTAACTGCTCCCATCATTAAGTCACATACTTCAAGGACTGCTCATCCATCCATCTGTCTTGTACACTTATCACCTACAGCACAGGTTGGCAGTATGCAGCCACTGGCCTCATTACATATGGGTGTAGAGGTGGCAGCAAGGGAGGGGGAAAGGGTGCCCCCTCCCTTTCAGCTCTGGGAATCTTGGATCATAGCTGTGCTATCCATCTGTGCTGGCATCTCCTGAGAAAGGGAAGGGGGTGAAATCAAGAGCATACCCCCTGCAGCTACTCAGCATAGTATATGAATGGTGCATTAGCTTGCTTTCTACTGAGCAAGATCTGTGGCTAATGGCTGTCTGTCCTTGCATCTAGCACAGCCGATGAACACTTCGTCCTGTGTGAGAGGTGGAGCATCCATGATGGGATATGATTAAGTGGGGTAAATAATGAAACTCCAGTCGCATCCCTGAAGCTGCCGCCCCTCCTCCACGAAAGGAAGAACGTACCAGCTGCTTGTTTCCTGATCCTTTACCGTTTTGCTTTGTTAGTCATTTGGGGATGGGCAAATATTGTTTTTCAATAAAGCTTTAGCTGTTGTCATGCCTTATACTTTCTTAATTCTTATATATTTCTTAATTCTGTTCAGTTAGGACAGCATCTGGCTAGACAAACCTTAGTGCAGCATGTGCTACAGCTTCACTAAGGCCCCATCTACACTTCCACTTGTCCTGCTGTTTCCCCTGGAAAAAAACCTGTCATCAATTGAGTTTTCTGCAGATTGATGTTTGTTCCAATTTGGCACTAAACAGGTTTTCCTGGGGAAAGCGGTGGGGCAAACAGAACCGTGTTTAGAAAGTATGGGGTAAGCAATAAATGTGGACAAGCCCCTAAATAAAAGTGGTTCTTCTGGATCCTGTGCAGTTGCACTTCAGTAGTGAAGCCTTTATCTTTCCTTAAGCAGCATAAAAATCAGTGTGGCATGTCTTAGGTGTTGGAAGCTAGAAGGACTTGCCACTTCTATCACAATCCTGTGCAACTGCACAGGGTTTTTGCAAACCTACCTTAACATTCAGCATGCTTTATTATCTTGTTCATTAACTGCAAAAAGGATGTCATTTGTAAATCTCTGGAGCCCTTTCTTTCCATTTTGTTCTAGCCTGAAAGCACCAAATCTGGTGCCATGATCTGCCTATATATCCTGCAGTAACTTCCTTTCTAGATGATTCTTCCGTAATATCAGCTTTTCCCTCATCCTGTTTCTAACAAGCTTCTTGTGTGCAATTTGTTTCTTTTCTACCAACGCTGCAACTAAACCATAAGCTGCCATAAGTTTAAACAAAATAAAGACAACTCGGGGGGAATACAGGAACTTTAATTGAACAAAGTCACAACTCAACATTTCTTATGGCCTTTGTGCCATCTACTCTTCAGATTGTTTTCTGTACAATGAGAGCTTTGGGCTATCAAAAGGAAGTAGTTGGCACAGCGTCATGGAGGCATGGGTCACTGCACTTGAATACACCTCTCCTTGAATAAGCTGTAAACAAGGGAAATGGTTTGAATGTAAAACAAGTGATTTAACCTGTTATTAGACTTTGGAGAGCCATCTCTGTACAAAATAAAATAAAATCAGCAGGGCATGTAACTGTTTACTAAATCAGCTTCCACAGACGGTTAGCCAGCATTAATAGCCAGTAAAAGTGGTCGGTCCTACCGGAAGTAGTGAAAAGACAGCCTTGAAGGGGCTTTTAACATTTCCAGGCAGCTGCTCCAATAAATGCCCCGAGCTTTTGCAGTGCAGCCCAAAGAGCACCCACTCAAAAGTACAGCAGATGCAGTGAGAGGCATCAGCAAAAGTCATGCTGCTGTTTCTAGCTCCAGTGTGACCTTTGTGATAAAGTGTTTGGTGTGTGCACACAGCTGGTGGGAACAGTAGGCCACCACCCATGTCTTCTCCAGTGTTGTAAAGTCCCTTCTACTCCCAAGTTGTGCTGCTGGTGTAACTGTTCACCAGATTGGGTTTTAAGAGGGTGGGGCAGGGAGCAAGGCCTAAAAGTTGCTTTAGCTGCCTACCATTAAAAATTAAAATTAAAGCCACAAACAAACTAAGTTTGAGTCACTGAGAACACAGTCACTCTCTGGTTACCCTAGAATGCACAACTGACTTTGTTCACTGAATTGTGAGTGCCACACTTCCTGTGTATTTAGAAAGCCCTTTTTGTTCACCTTGGGGCAGCTAAACCCTCCTTCATTATTGGGGGTGGTGGTGGGGGAAACTGGTGGCCCTCCTGCTATAAATAGAACTGAAACAGACCGTGCTCGTGTGCAGTTTTAGTGCATGAGAAAGACTTTCCCCACCATTAACATTTCCTTACTTTTTGACAGAACCACTGCTAGATGTTTCAGTTTTTTAGTTTCTAGCTTCTACCTATCCTATAAAGCAGACCAGGAATCCTGCCAGCCTGCACTGTACAGAAAACAGTTACAAACGTAACAGTCATGATTAGATAAGGCTGAGGGGGTGATGATAGTAAAATAACCCCGCCTACCATTTGCAATTCGGGGGGGGGGGGCACTTTTCCCTCGGCACTCCAAAAGCACTGTAAGATACTAGTAATGTAATTGTTTACCGCAGCCCCATCAAGGATTTTAAGTGTGGCACCAAAGTCTATCCCACACAGGGCCAGACTTTTATAAGACCTTGACATGGTGATGCTGCCCCTACTTTGAGGCACCCTCCTCTCCTCGCATGGCAGTGCGTGTTAGTTTTTTATTCTCCACCTTTTCAAGCAGGGCAGCCTAGCAATGGGGAGGCTCAGTTCAGCAGCTGAGTTCTCTGTCCTGGCAGGCGTCACAGGAAGGCTGACATCGTCACCTGTGTCCATGAGGGAGGGGGTGGTCATGTGTGGGAGAGAGGCCATGGCAGGCTGCAATCAGAAGTGCACTGCACTGGGCAAGCGAGAAAGCAAAACCAGGGGAGAGAGCTAAGTTAAAGGGTGCACTGCAGCTCACCATTACCAAGGAAGTCCAACAGTCCAGATGGTCCCAAGAGAGAGGTGACGGGGATGAGGCGTGGCGTTGCTGCTTACTGTGTCACACACTCATCCCCAAGCAGGCTTCCCGCTTTCAGTTGGGAAGACATCTCAGCCAAGTCTCAGTTCAGTTTTGGCCTGCAGCAGGCAGCCATGACGCTGAATGTCCCCCAAGGTCCCCACATACTTTGCATTTTGGGAGACTTGGCATAGCGGCTGCCCACCAGAGGCTTGAGGCTCCCCTTTAACCACAAGTGCTGTTGCCTCCAGGATAAATACACCCAGGGAGAGGGATAATGAGCCAATGGCAATGGTAGCAAGTAGCAGCAGCAATGCCCGATGGGATCCTATTGGCACCGAGGTGAGCAGGGTAGCAGTGGGCCCTTCTTAGCCTGACCAGCAGACCTTTGGACATCAGGCCTGACCCCTCACAGCCCCTGGGTAGTCAAGGCAACTCCTTCCCATGGTCTGCATTCACTAGTTCACAACATCCACCTCGGTTTCGGACACCGGAGAGGGATCTGGCCTGACGCATTGGATGCTAACCAAGAGTTCGTCTACCCCACCGACATCTATCTCTTCCTCTTCCAAGCATGGAGGCACCTTATAGCCCAAGTGGTGTTGCAAAGGGCTCTTCTGCAATGTCTGAGCATGGAGCTGTGTTTCGACACCACAGATACCCACTTCATAGGACAAAAAACCCCGGTCTTCATTGTCTGCCAAAGTGATGGGCAAAGGATCACCAAGGTTTGCAGGCATATTCTCTGACAGGGACAGTTGATGCTGAGCTGTCCAATCATCCAGTTGGGGAGAAGCTGGTTTGTACCAGGTAAAACAGTCACTGCTGGTTTCAGACTTCACAAATGGAAAGTAGCTGGGAACAGGGTCTAGCAAGGGTCTCCCATTAGCTGAGCCATGAGCTTCTCTGCTGATCTTCAGGTCAACAGCCTCCAGTTCCCCTTTTAGGAGACTGTTTTGGGTCTTGACCCACGGAGGACAGTCAGAGACTTCTGGAGAGCACATATCTTTTCTTTCAACTTCAGCACATTCTAGTGGACACTCATTTGCTCCTGGTGCAGGCCATAAAATATTCATGCCTTCAGGAATAGTGGCCTCTTGAGGCTCCTCAACAGCATCACCATCATCTGCCAGAAACATATCAAGCATGTGTTCCAACTCACCAGCTGAAACCAGCTTGTCATACTGCACATCCTCAGTCAGATGGTCTAGCAGAAACAGATCCAATTTATAAGGGTCCCCATCTTCCAAGGATACCTTGTTCTCAGCTTGTTCTCCCAGGTTCTTCTCATTAAGAGGTGGACTTTGTATTTTTGTTGGCAGACATCTAGTTGAGGTGACTGACTGTTGTGCATCTACTACTTCCGGCTCAGGATACCTGGGCGGAGATCGAGAGCCCTCCTCTTTCACAGCACACATAGAGTTTGCTGGCCTGGTGGCCTGAGCTGAGGGAGATTCCTGGACCACCTCCCAGCAGCTGCCATTGATAACTTTTCTGAGCCTTACCCGGCCAATCTGCCCTGCATTTTGGGGACAGCTAACACAAGGTTCACTGGCGTTGCGCTTTCTGCTCTTAGCAGCCTCTGGAGAGAGAGGCGGGCTCCAGAAACCATACAAATGGCTATCTTCTGCTTCTTTCTGCTCATCTTTGATCGGAAGACTTTTCTGCCTCCAGTGACGTCTGCTGGACCTTGAGGGTTTGCTGGATTCCACAGTGTCTTTGATAGCACGTGGTACAGGCAAAGGTGATGATGGGAGCTTTGAGCGACTGAGCTTAATCTTTTTTGACTCTTGCAAGCTGGTTGTAGCTTGGCTATCACCAGTCCCATCCTGTGTCCGCAAACTGTCATGCTCATTATTGCCAAATATATTCTTTCCCATGCCTGTAAGACGTTTTTTAACTTTAGTTCTAAGGGGCTCGGCGGTAACTGCTGGATCTTTAGGCATCTGGTCTTCATTCCCACTCGTCAATGCTTCTGATTTTTCCTTCTTGACAGCTTTCTGGACAATGCTGCTATTGTTATCCATTTCCTTGGTGCATGGAACTTTCACTACAGTGTGCTGCATATTTGAAGACAGCCATGACGTCAAGGAACTACCACTGCAGGCAGGGGGAGACTGCAACAGCGTTAACTCTGGGATGGATAATGGACTAGATAGCTGTAGGCAATCCCGATTTAATCTAGGGCCCAGGGATTTTTTGACCAACTTTCCTCCCTCTAGATGAAGTGACTCCAGCTCTGACACCTGAAGCTGCCGTGCAGCTGCAAGAACATCCTGGGCTTCTTCCCGGGACACCTCCATCTCAGAGGTGTAGAGGAAATCCACCAGCTTACGTAAAGTCCCAATTTTCAGCCCCCGGATCTCTAGCACCACCTTGTGTCCTTTGGGGGGCATTTCTCGCTCCAAACGCTCTGTGAAGAAAGGGCTGCAGGCTGATAGAATGCAACAGTGAGCTGGAACAGCTTCCCCTGCAAACAACACAATTGTTAGCAGGTACTGTATCAACAAAGAAACCCAGATATTTGCCCCCTCTGGACAGAAGTTGGTCCCAAAGTGTTCCAGCCCCTAAATAAACATTTTTCTTGAGATTCCCCAAGTGTTATCTCACGACTAATTATAGAGCTGTACTGTTTAATCCTTCTTACATACTGAGGCATATTATAGCATAAAACCATTTAGTTTTACGATCAGTCTGCTTATGAGTCTGTCTCAGCAGCTCATTTAAAACTGTTAAACTTATTTTTACAATTCCTTCTGGATATGATACAATTAAAATAAAGAACAGAATGGTTGGAAAAAATAAGTTATTTTAGCTCACCCTGTTCTCTGCCCTCTCAGCTTTGAGGGCACTTAAGCACTAGCAAAAAGCAATTCACAGCATAAGATGTACTATACATTATTATAAGCATACACAGACTTTTCCCAGTACACATATACTCTTGTTTGTTTCAACTGCGTTTGCTTAGTTCTCAGTGGATTTGTACTCACATTTGTTTGTGAGCAGGCATTTTACAAACAAAGAACAATTTGCTATCATAAAAACACCACTACACTGGAGAGGCACATGGTTAAGAACTCTAGGCATAATCCAGCCGAAGTTCAGCACTGCAAAGCCTTGATTTCAATGGGAGAGTTAAGCTGTCCTGGAACTGCAGAACAGAAGGGAAGCACACCTATTCAGTGACCAGCAGACCAAGTTTAATTGATGTCAACTGCTTTGGGAGAGAAAACCAGTGGTGGCTCAGGTTTGCATGCATGGCTGCTGTTAGTTAAGTTTAGACACTATTGAGTTAGATGGACCAATGGGTTCTACTCATTGCAAGAAAGCTGCCTACGTTTCTAAGGAACCTATGACACTGAGAACAGGCTCTGGGAAATCCATCTATCACATCCAATAGGCCATAAACATCATTAATTAATTGTTGCAGATGTTTCCTTTTTGTTAACCATGCAGTCTAAGCTTGAAAAATACTTGAAATTTATAGGAGTCACTGTCAAAATTTTAGGTGCTGGATCCTTGAAGCAGAATTTCCAGGCACCTGGGAATTTCCAACTCTGTTAGGAAGCAAAGCACCCTTAACTTAAACCCTCCCAGCTTTAAGTATTACCTTCTGCTTGTAGGACAACATCACAAAATAAGTCAGCTCTCTGTTGCCGGTGGAGCTGCAGGAACACCATACGGAGAAGGCGGGAATTCCGATACAGAATCTTGGGATTCGCAGCTGGAGGGCTCATGGCAGCAGAATTTCCGCTTTGTCAGGCACCAGATTCTGTGGGGTAGACACAGTTCTGAGGATGCAGCTATCAAGGTCTATGAACCTAAAGTCATCTTGGAAGAAAGACCCAATGAATTCAGTGGGATGTACTCCTAAGAAAGCATGCACAAAATTAAAAATACTAGTGGTAATGCTTGAAAATAAGGCTGCAGCCTGAGGCAGAAGATATAGCTATGCAATACAAATAAAGGGAATGTGTAATGAAGAGGTAAATATGGATGATTATCAGAGAAGCTGAAGGAAGTCCAAAAAGATATAATTTGTGAAGTTTGGATAAAATTGTTTAAGTGTATTGAAATTTAATAAAAATTTATGAAAAAAAGAAGAAAAAATAAAATCTGTGCGCAGAACAAACAAACAAACAAACAAACAAACAGATATAGCTATGCAAGTTTTCCTTCATGTAATTCTGCTGAAGAATATTCTTAAACTGCAGCACTTTCCCCCATCATACTGTCAACAATCCCCAAGACTTATTTTAGCTTTACTTCAATGAATAAATACATTGTGTTTAAGATTTTCCAATATGCCCAAATGGCCAGGAATGAAGTAGAAGAACTTGTGAACTGCTAATACCTGTGTTCTTCCTCTCTTGCAACACTGATCATGTCAGTTGCTCAAGCAATACTGCAAACCTTTTCACACCCCATTCTGAGGCACATGACTTCGGACACACAGGTTGTCAATTTCAATTTTTAAAATACACAGTAAACAAGTCAGTTCAAAAATTAAAATATTAATAGATTTTAAGCAGAACTCTATCATTCCATAGCAGTCTACTATGGAAAAAATTCCAACACTGTCTGAAATCTACATTTGGGTGGGGGGAGAGTGCTGATCTCCCAAAAATTCACTCTTTAAACTGTATAAAAGCATAATATTTCAACTGGAAATCAGAAAAAAGTTTGCAAAAAACAAAACACATCAAATTTTGTTACGGTCTCCATATGACATCAAATTAAGCCAAAAACAAACCATTTTTCAAAGTGATGAGTATCTTAATCTGAAGCATTAGTCATCAGAAATTCTCTGTTCCTTTAAGTCATCAGAAGTTGGCCCAGTTGTAAATGGGTCACCTTTCACAGAAAATGTCTCTCTTAATATGCCTTACTATGTTACTCCCAGCTGTATATCAGCACTGATCCTCCTGCAGCAACCTCAACTGGTAACCCATTATTTAGTTTGCATGCAAAAGAACATCAGCTGGTGGATGTTGGGCCTACATCCAAGATTTAACAGACCAGTATGATACAAATATGCCTTCTTGAAGTATTTCTTTCTTCAACAGTGACCAACTAGATGACTCTGGAAACTCAAGCAGGACACGATGACAGTATTTCTTTCCTCTTGCTGCTACCCAGCAACAGCGTTCAGTAGCATA
Source organism: Podarcis tiliguerta (assembly GCF_965153285.1). Taxonomy (NCBI): domain Eukaryota; kingdom Metazoa; phylum Chordata; class Lepidosauria; order Squamata; family Lacertidae; genus Podarcis; species Podarcis tiliguerta. Next base: position 55,303,273 of record NC_139534.1, read on the forward strand.
ATACTTGCTTCTGAACCACAGGGTGTGTGTGTGTGTGCGCGCACACACACACACACACACACACAGAGCTATCATTACTAATAGCCAAAGGAAATCTCATCCAGTTTTCTAACCCCCTTTTAAAGCCATCTAAACTAGTCGCTACCTCATTTTAAAGCAATAAATTCTATACACTAATTGTGCACCACGTGAAACAAGTCTCTCTCTCCCTTAGCAATAATGTTATAGACCTGTCACAGCCGACTACATCATTTCTTACTTCAAAACTAAAATCCCCAAATATTGTAACTTTTCTTCATAAGGAAGGTGCTTCACTCCCATGGTCGTTTGGGCTGTGTTTTCATGCAACTTCTCCATAGAATCAGAGTTGGGAGGGACCATGAAAGTCATCAAACCCAACCTGCAATGCAGGAAACTTTTGCTCAACATGGGGCACAAACCACGACCCTGAGATTAAGAGTCTCATGTTCTACCAGCTGAGCTATCCGGTGCCACAAAATCCTTTCTCAGTTGGGGAAACCAGAACTTTGCCATCTCCTATCTTTTCATAAGCCATTATGTAGATCTAGGACAGAGGTCAACACACTTTTTCAGCAGGGGGCCAGTCCACTGCCCCTCAGACCTTGTGGAGGGCTGGACTATATGGGGCGGGGGAATGAATGAACTAATTTCTGTGCCCCACAAATAACCCAGAGATGCATTTTAAATAAAAGGACACATTCTACTCATGTAAAAACACACTGATTCCTGGAGCGTCTGCAGGCTGGATTTAGAAGGCTATTGGGCCGGATCCGGCCCCTGGGCCTTAGTTTGCCTACCCATGATCTAAGTTCTAGTTTTACACTTACACAGGTCAAGTCACACATTCTTTGGTGTCTCCTTCAGAAGTCCAGAGGGTGGTAGCAAGAGAACTAGCTGTTTTTGGTGGCAACCTTGTGGAATCATATCCCCAACCAAGGAAAACTTTCCTAGTGCCAACACTGATAACTTTTTGGTGCCAGATGAAAACATTTTTACTCTTGTAGACATGTAGGTGGATCTTACTGTTGTGGATCTTTCAGCTATTTTAGCTGGAATCTTGCTGGTTATCATTGTGTTTTAAAGTGAAAGGGTATTTACCATATGTTCTTTAATCTTATTGTGGATTATGTATATAATTTAAGGCAGTCAGGAAAGCAGCAACTCAGCCCCAGCTGAGAAACTTTCACATGGAGGGGTTTGAGTACATATTAGTATGCCTAATACTCAACTCCTAACAAGATCACACCCTTTGACTCTGCATTCATGCAAAACACCTGCTCTTTCTCCCCATGGCACCACACAAACACCAACATGAAGCAGAATCCTCAGCTTTAAACAAATACACATCAAAGGGTAACCAAAATCTACCTTTGCTCCAATCCTGATTGTGAGAACAAGGGAACTGCTAAACTGTGTTTAGAATTTCAGCCTTAGTATAGATTGGTTACTACTTACAAACGTACCTAGGAGTAAATCCCACTTCCCTCAATGCAAGTTATTTCTGGTAGACATCCATAGAATGATACTGCAAGCGATCTTGAGTATACACCCTAATTGTTGTTCTGGGTAGAGTTCCAATGTCTTTAACAGCTAACAGGCCAAAATTCAACAGGGCAAGTTTCTATCTGCACCTATGTGCCAAAATTAAGGCAGAAGCCCTCATTCTGCATGTAAGCTTTTTACCCACTCACCAAAAACAAGTGACCATCAGAAAAGGAACAGCAGCTAATTTTCAACCCCAAAAGCTTCATTCAGCTTCTATTTAGGATACCAGTTTAATTCTAAACTATCCTAAACAGATAATTTTAAACTGTTTTATCCCCAGGCCAGAAGTATCTGGTTTTATTTCATTGTAATTCTACATGTCAAGTGGCGATATTTTTGTTACACTGCTGTGTATTAAAAATGCGTTTCACCTTTCCACCGCCTTGGGCCTTCGAGGCAACGAGGGCTGCAGACGCCCCACACCTCTGAAACCCGTTTCCCCACCGCTCAAAGAATTCTGGGGCCTGTAGTCCCAGCAACCCTTAATCTGCAGGGCCCAGAATTATTCAAGGGGAAGAACGCGCTTCGAAATGTGCCTTTTTAAAGGTATATCCCAAACCGGTAAAGAAGGCGCCACGAGGAAGCAACTTCCATCAAGAGTGGCAGGTATGGGGCATACATATTACAACCAAACAGAAGAAGAAACCTACAAACCAACCGTTGAGAGCCGCCCGTCCCTGAGGAAACGTCGACTCGCTTCCCCCCTCGACGCCCCACCCCAGGCCCACGGAAAGAGGGAGAGAGCCCTCAGGGGCGCCTGCCCTGGACTCCCCGGGGAGCCGCCCGGCCCCTTCCTCCGCGGCAGGAGCTGCCACCGGCGGGTGCCCGTCCGCAGTCGGAGCCTCTCGGCCAGGAGCGGCGCTTCGGCGTGGCGCTGCAGCGGCCGGTGGGAGCCGCTTCCCGGCAGGAGCTGCCTTCCTCGCGCCACGCCGCCCGCGCGAGGCTCCCTGCAAAAAAGGGCGCCGAGTGGCAGAAACAGCCCTTTCATTGGCTGAGGGCCCCGGGGTGGGTGGGGCCGGCATTCGGCAGGACGAAACGAGGTCCTTAAACATATAGACCCCTCTTAATAAAGAGGGAAGGGGGTGCGGAGGTTGCCAAGGCACTTTGGGCTGCGCCTGGTTATGGGGTTGTTGTGCTTCCAAAGTTGGGCAAGCATGGCACGGAACGTGGGAAGGGGAGCAGAAGCGGGGTCACACACGCAGAGCTCCCTTCCAGTTTCTTTCAAGGGCCCGCCATTATTCTCTTACTCCCAATTATTGGCCACGACCCACCCGCTGGCTCCTGTCCTTTCTCTCGCTGACTCTTTCTCTCCTTCACGGCTGCCAGAAATGCCTGCTTCTAGCCAAGGGTTGGGGGAGTTGCACTGATAACCGATGAGCTAAAGAGGCTGGATGAGGCCCCGGAGTTGCCAGTTGTTTGACTCCACCTGCTTTCATTCAAAAGAGTAGGTGAGAAGTTGCATCGTGAAGAGGCAGCCATGTGTTTGTCAGGCAGGACCACCGCCCCACCTGCCCAAAGCAACAGCAACCCTGGAGGGAAAAGAAAGGAATGTCCATCAGATTTACAAGGGCACTCTCCTTAATGTATTGCTGCATTCAGGCTGCCATCATAAACACACTTGCTAGCAAGCGAGCCCTGTTGAACACAGTGGGATTTACTTATGAGTAGCAGTGGCGTAGCGTGGGGGGTGCAGGGGGGGCCGGCCGCACCGGGCGCAACATCTGGGGGGGGGGGCGCTCGCAGCTCGCAGCCCCTACTAAAATCCACGGGTTAGGGGGCGCAAATTACTTGCCTTGCCCCGGGTGCTGATAACCCACGCTACGCCACTGATGAGTAGACATGCATAAGGTTGCATGGTGAAAACACGATGGAAGCTTATGACGAATCTTTGGAGTCTCACACACTCAGGGATGTGTTCTTAGGGATTTGAATTCCTTACATTTAATACACTCTGTTTTTTTACGGGAAGGGGCTTTCCTTTAGTTTATCCATGAACGAGAGATGTGATACAAAGGTGACATGATTTCCTCATACTTTTCCCCCATTAAGCTAGTGGCAAATGCTTTCTACTGAGTATAAAAATCAGTAGGTATTCATTTCCTCCTAGCCTGTACTACCCAGGATATCATCCAGTTTAATGAGAGTTTATGACTGCCAGCTAAACACTTGTTGCACTGAGCTAATCTCTAGGTATGCATGCAGGACTCGAGTCCAGGAAGAAAGTAGTTGTAGAGAACACCCAAGAGACTCTCAGTCCATTGCTTTGCAGATGCATGTATAAGGAGCCCACTGGAATACATGGGTTTAGATGCCTCTCTGCAGAGAATAGGAATGCAACTTAGGCAGTAATAACTGGGTAGTTCAGGGCTGTTTCCCATTTTGCAGATTAGTGAATACATTGGTGAACTGAGCATACCTCTTTGTTTCAGTGTGTGTACATGGGCATAGCCAGGGGAGCAGGGGGGCAGCTGCCCCCCAGTCAAGTAAAACAATAGAAATACTTAACTAACTGACCAATCACTTCGGTTTTGCCCCCCCCCCCAACAAAAGTCTGTGCCCATGTGTGTGTATCTGAAAAGCTAGCTTCAAATGTGTACTTGCATCACATCTTATAGGAAACACTGCATGTACTCCTCATACATAATTTGTGATATGGTCCTAAACAGGGCCAGATCCAGCTTTGAGGTGCCTCTGGAAAATATGTCCACTGTTGATCCCCTTCTTCATTGTGGGCATAGCTGGTTGCTGCGACAGTGCACCAAGCAGCACCTGATGGATGTGTCCAGCTACTCTCTAGTTTACCACAGTGCCCCAGAATGATGCTAGATCAGGTGCATTGTGGGAAATGAACAGGGTGGCTAGGTCCAGCCACTTGGGGCTCCTTGGAGCATCACCCCACCCCAATTAAGGGAGTTGGAACAGTGTAAACATCAGTAGTGGTATGACTGCTACCCAAGGATGCCAGGTACTGATGCCAGCCTAGGTCCTTAATTTTTTTCTTCCTGTTCATTTTCACTTTTATCAAATACTGTGCCACACTAATTGATCAAATAATCTGAAGCAAGGGGACCACCTCTTGAATAAACACTAAAATAGAACAGATTTTTTCACTTTTTGTGACTTCATTTAATTTATACCACATTGGGCGAAGATTAATCCTTTGTAACTGTTCTGCTGTTGGTCTGTTTATAAAAATGGTTGATGTGTCAAAATATAGCTTTTTAATGAGGATATCGTGAAAAGTCGTTACCTTCAGAAATGGCACTAACCAATGTACAAGCAAGATTTTATAAGGCAAATTTGTAAGGTAAATAGCTCTGCTGAAGAAGCTTGATTTTTTCAAATATTTTAATTTTAATGTAATCGTTATGATTAATAGTTACTTATAAAAACTGTAATTGGTATAATGGAATTTTAAGCTGAGCTATGTAAAGTTATGGGCTGTACTTAGTCATTATTTTATTCATTGAGTCAACTGACAAGTTTTAATGAAATTGATTCTCACTGATTTATGCTTAATTAATTTTGCTTTACTTCTCATCTCATCTAATATATAATGTCCCTGTCCCCTGCTTTATATTATGACCTGAAAACGTGAAATAAAATGAATAAAAATCCAGACTCTTCTGTGTGTGGTATTCCAGAATAACCAATATGGTTTCATTCCCTAGTTATGCTTATGTCACTGTTTAGGTTTATGTCACATACTCAGTTATGTTTTGAGATGCTGGATATATTTATTGTATAATATTTTTTTAATATTACTTATTTTTATTGATATTGTTCTTAGCCATCTTGAAGATATTTTCGAATAGCAGGTACAGGGTAAAAATATGTTAGTACATACGTATTAATATGTTAATACATGCATGTTTACATCATTCAGTGATATTTACTTTCTGCTGCCTCACATTACAAGAATGGCAGTGAAATCAGAGCGGCCAGAGTATAGGCTACACTTAGATCAGGCTTCCTGAACCTTGGCCCTCCAGATGTTTTGAGACTACAATTCCCATCATCCCTGACCACTGGTCCTGCTAGCTAGGGATCATGGGAGTTGCAGGCCAAAAACATCTGGAGGGCCGAGGTTGAGGAAGCCTGACTTAGATTATCATACCGGGCTAGGAAACCTGTGGCCCTTTGAATGTTTCTAAGCTACAGCTCCCATCATCCCGGCCCATTAGCTATGCTGGCAGGGGATGATAGGAGTTGCAATCCAAAACCATCTTGGAGGGCTTTGGGTTCCCCTTCCCTGTTTTCAAAAGGTCAGCCATTATAAGGGCCAGCTTGCAAATTACAAGGAAGGGTGATAGAGAAAGTAGAAGTGACTCAAACATCTTTTCATGCAGTAGGGTATTATGCAAGGGTGTGTGTGCTCAATATCACATCCTGATTTAACCATATTTTGGAAAGTTTTGAAAGAAGGAAGGGGTGGCCTGCAATCTGGACATGTGTTACTGTATTCATAACAGCAGCTCCATGAGTCAACAGCATGAGAGCCAAGCAACTCACACTATCACATCCCTTTTGTGGCTTCCCCGTGGGAATATACCAGAGGTGGTTATACTCAGAAATAGCCAGCAATACACAATCCTATTGCAGTGTTAACAAAGCTCAGACCTCAAAAGAAATAGGAAACATTTTAGTCCAAATGGAACAGGAAGAAGCTAGAAGATAGAAGACTTCAGATGTGATTTTTGAAAAAAAATAATAAATAAATAAATAAAGAGGTGCCAGCACCCAAAGTCTGATTCACGCGCTTAAAGCCTGCGGAAAACAGGACTGAGCAGTCTGCCCATCAGCTGGCGAGTGAAAGGTTCAATTCTGCTCAGTTTGAGTGCATGAGGGAATCCCCTGCAGGGAACTCGTTCACCCCAAAACTGCAGCAAATGACACTGACAGTGAACTCTCTGCCCATCAGGTGATGCATGGAGATATCTGCTTGCTATCTTCCTCCACCACCCAAATGTCAATCACCTCTCTGCTATAAAAAAGAAACTGATACTCTGTACCAGAGTATACCATTGGCAAAAAACAAACAAACCACTGCATAGTGATGCCTAGAGCTTTCTGGTTTCTCATCTTCCTCTGTAACTGTGTTTAACTGCTGTTTGAAACGTAGGCATTAGCAAGTGGTTATATACTGGTATATACACATATATGAATCACTTGACTTAAAATACACTGAAGTGATTTAGCAATTTAAAAACAACAACATTTAAATTCAGATGCAGACTGGGTTAAAAAAAAATCTCCACTTAAAAGGCTTGCTGGGAAAGGAAGGTCTTCAACAGCCATTGAGAAGTGCTATTTTTAATGCAAATAGAGGGAATTTTCAATTTCATGTACTGTGTCCGCCCCTTGGTGCTGATGTAGTATATATTGCTTTGTTGTTAATTTTGCTGTCTGGTCTTTGACAATCAATAAAGATTGATTGATGAAGCGATACAACAGCCATTGAAAAGACAGAAGACAGTAAAGATGTCACCTGTTTGATATATCATAGGAAGGCGTCCTATTGGCTGGCTATATAAGGGGTATATATCCTTTTCAGATATCCTAGTCCAAAGCTGTACAGGGCTTTGTAAACCAGGGCCACCTCAGGCCCTAGATATTTATGCTGCAAACAGCTTCACCTGTTGATTTCTGCCTAGCAAAGATACAAGAGCAGATCATGCGATTTTTTCCTACTTAATTAGTAGTTTAAGCTACCTTGTGTGCTCATAACTAGAGCAGTCTCATCAAATTTATGAGCACTCTTTTCTCACCAGGAGAACGTTGATTCTTCATATCACATACTTCTACCGTGCCATAGTAAGCGCTTGCAACAAATCTGGTTGCTCATCTGACCTTATATATCTGCACTGACGTGTACATTCTGTATGTACCTAAGAGTGTCTCTGATTCCAAAGGTTAAGTATGGACAAAGTCGACACTCAAATGAGGAAAACTATGCGCTGAAGTGGCACAGATGATCCAAAAGGTGGCGCACTTCCTTACTGGTTACCCCCTGAGGCAAGGATTGCGGAACATTGTCGTCTAAATTCTTTATGGCCTTAAGTGGTTGCTACATAGTTTGACTGTTTTCTCATAAAGGTAGAAAGGTGAACTGTGCCACCACGATTGATTTTTGATTTGTAACGGTTATACGGGTCTCAAAGTGGGTACGATACATGACGGAAAGCCAAGCTGGGCAACTTAAATTCTATGAAACTAACCACAAAACTGTAGCATGTGTCCCAGAGCAAAACGAAGAGCAAAACAACTAGCTAACTAGTCCGTCTGGATATATTATGGGATAAAGCTGTTTACCATATGGTAGTGGCTTGTATGCAGTGTGTGTAGTATTCAGTCATGCAGGGAGCCAATCTTTGGCATCTGGCAGTGATGTGGTGAAAGGAATTTTAGCAAACTCCCAGTGCCACACACTCCTGATCAGCTGCCATTGTCTCAGTGCATGGACAGGTGACAGTATTCCCATTTGACTACTTGATAAAAGGTCATCTGTAGCCACCCCCAGTTTAATTGTAGCCTGGTGATTGTAATACATTAAGTTGTAGCCAATGTTAGTTCTACTCAAAGTAGATCTACTGATAATCATGGGCATGGAAAAATTAGGCCCTTTCATTGCAATGAGTCTACTCTGAGTATAACAACCTGTTATTAGGATTTGATTATGTCCAAAATGTAGCTAGATGTTGCAGCCACAGTTTCACGTGATCACTGAATGCACTGCCTTGGAGAATTCTGATTATTTGTCAAGGAAGCAGTGTAAAATATATGAGCCTTGGGGTCCCTTTCACTCCATTCTATTATTCTATATATGTACACAGATAGGTATCTGTGAAATATGGGCTACTAACTATTGAACCCACTCTGTATTACCAATATTATATACTCCTAATCCGGTTTTGGAGAATGCAAGCATCACAATCTGTTGGGACAAAGTTTATTCTACACAGCAAAGAATTATAACAAGCTAGGTATATTTTCTGTAAATAACAATAAGAAACATATGGTAACAATAGATGTAGCATGCCGCTTCGCTCCCCTTCTCTCAGAAACTAAACAAGTATTACAAGATTGAAATTTCACAGTAAGAAAGTTTGCAAACTTGATGAGGTTTCCTGTTTTTCTGAGCTGCTGGAGTGATACTTCAAAGAAGAAGATGCTTCTGTCTGTTTCCCCATATACATAGTTATTGTGCTTCAGATATGTCACGGTACTAGGAAATGTAAAACAAGACAAAGCTTCATTAAGATGATTGGCGCAATATCCAGTGTGTGTTGAAATAATAATATTAAAAACTGATGTATTCATTTATAACCAAATATTTATATACTGCTACTCATATAAAAGCAAAGCAGATTACAGTAATCATAATTAAAACCACAAACAAAAACCATACAAAAATCAGAGATCACCTAACTACAAAATATGCCTCTAAGCACATTCAGTGTTGCTTCTGCTCATGACCAAGCAACCACAGAAGGCACAGTTTCCAAAAAGAGCTTGAAGCCTTACATGTTGTTTAGAATATAACCAGTGATACGGAGTACTTGCAGCACTAGTAAGTCCAGCACGGAAAAACTGACGTGTATAAACCCTAATTAACACTCAAACATCATTTCCAGCACAGCTGAGCACAACATAGATAGCTAAGAGAACAAAGTGGCTTACATCATTCTTTGGTGTCCACCATTGCCATTGTGGAGAGATTGGAGGGGTGCCCAGGGAACTGGATTTCCCCTCTATTCACAACCAGCCTCACTGCCTAAGCAACCCAGACAGTTGCTCAGAGAAACAATGTCTTAAACCTTCACATTGAAAGGACATTACTACACCTGATTTATGCCTTCCAAGTGGAATCTTAACCAACTAAGTTTCAAAATGGAGTAAAGGGCACCATGAAGAAGAGGTACAGTGGTACCTTGGGTTAAGTACTTAATTCGTTCCAGAGGTCTGTTCTTAACCTGAAACTGTTCTCAACCTGAAGACCACTTTAGCTAATGGGGCCTCCTGTTGCCACCGCGCCGCCGGAGCACGATTTCTGTTCTCATCCTGAAGCAGAGTTCTTAACCTGAAGCACTATTTCTGGGTTAGCGGAGTCTGTAACCTGAACCATATGTAACCTGAAGCGTATGTAACCCGAGGTACCACTGTACAAGAAGCTGCCCCAAATATCCTGCTGGTTCAGATGTGGTTGCCTAGCAGTATTTTCGTTTGGGCTGCCACAGAAAGCAGTGTCGTTGCTTCCTTCTGATGTGATAAGAGTGAATGCCCACCGCTGTACTAATTTGTGAGGAATAATTTTTAATTACCTCAGCCCAGGAAAAAGGACAGGCTCATTTTCTGCTCAGGACACACAGTACTGTCTGTTATTGTACTATCTGTCTGAATCCCAGTGCTTTTTCCCTTAAAAAAAAGTTTACGGGTACTGTCATTTTGACTCCAGAAAGTCACTTGATAGTTCAAATTGGGAAAAATAAATACAGTAAATGGACAAAAGTACAAAGATTCACAAAATGTTTAGGGATATGCGTACCCCTGTGCCCCCCCCCCGAAAAAAAGCGCTGCTGAATTCTATTGCCCAAATGCAGGTAAAAGGTCTAGGGTTGCCATAGTCTGGAATTTCCTGGACATAGACGGGAATCAGCCATCGGAAACAGTTTTTGGGTGGAAATTGCTGAAATGTCTGGGGAAATCTGGGTGTATGGCAGCCCATGTCAGCAGTGTCATTTTGGGTGGTTTTCCTTAAAAATTGCTCAAAATTTTTTCTCTCTCTCTCTGCAAAAACCTTGCCAAAAAAACTCAACAACTTTTCTGAGTTACTGTGTGTGTGTGTGTGTGTGTGTGTAGATATATCATGTTATCTGCCTTTGTCATAGGCTATGTGCACATTGTGGGACGCGGGTGGCGCTGTGGGTAAAACCTCAGCGCCTAGGACTTGCCGATCGCATGGTCGGCGGTTCGAATCCCCGCAGCGGGGTGCACTCCCGTCGTTCAGTCCCAGCGCCTGCCAACCCAGCAGTTCGAAAGCACCCCCAGGTGCAAGTAGATAAATAGGGACCGCTTACCAGCGGGAAGGTAAATGGCGTTCCGTGTGCTGCGCTGTCTCGCCAGATGCAGCTTGTCACGCTGGCCACGTGACCCGGAAGTGTCTACGGACAGCGCTGGCTTCCGGCCTCTAGAGTGAGATGAGCGCACAACCCTAGAGTCTGGCAAGACTGGCCCGTATGGGCAGGGGTACCTTTACCTTTACCTTTACCTATGTGCACATTATTTTCCCCTGCTGCTTTTCAAATCACATTTGCACTTGGTGTACACATCAGTGAGTGGGGAGTGGGCTTTCACTTGCTGCTCATCACCTGGTTCCTCCCCCCCCCCCATGCTTGCAGCTTCTACCTGCAGCAAACTCCTACTCAAGGAAACTGCCATCTGCACATGCTCGATGGCTATCTGAACCGTACGCAACTCAGGTTAACCATGTCTTGCATTTTCAAATCGGATGGAAGTTGGCTTGAGGCAAAACACACCAAACAGCAGTATTTCCCAATGAACTACAGGATGGATATGGATTGTGGCTAATATATTGCATATTCTGCTTCAGGCAGTGGGAGCACCCTGGAACCAAAATTAACCATAATGTGTATACATCCATACCTAGAGCAGATGTCAAGGCCATTGATTTCAACGGGTCTACTCTGAGTATCACTAATGTTGCCTATAATGCTTACACTTTCTGTGCTAGAAAGCTGACTGATTTGAAGTCAAGGACAATGGGGAAAATAAATTGGTGCCTATTTTTGCAATGCCCTGACAAATGCCCATAAAGCACAGTTAAAATATAAAGTGTAATATTGCCAAGACTACATGAAAGTGTCACCAAGTGAAGTTTGATATACTGTAATATATATGCCTTGAACATTTATGTTTTATGGCTGTGATTTATGGGGGTGTTTATGTCATGTGAATATTTATTTATTTAAGAAAGAACAAAAGTTGCTCATTTTGTACTCGTTGTATTTTCTATTCGTATGCTGTTGTGGTTTCTGCATCATATAATATGAGTAGCTGAGAAATTCTAACCAAAGCTTTGAATATGTTTCTCACGTTCTTGTCCTGGGATATTACATTTCTGCACAATCAGCACCAAATCCACTGGCCTTTTTTCTTCTTTTTTTGGCTATTTATCAATTACTACTATTACAATGAGCAACAAGGGAAATACAGATTACTGTTAATATCACTCTTATATTGAAGAGAATAAAGCAGGCGGCATTTTTAATTTTGCACATATATTTCCCCAGCTGTTCTGAAATTACTTGCTTTAAGTGGTCTGTAAGATTGCAATGAAAGTAATATATGAATACACTAAATATAAAATTGATTTTAAAAAAATGCTTGCTTGTTGTGTGCAAGCAGCTGTGATAGGAACTTTGAAGAAACCTCTTTGTTGATGACTCAAAAGAAGGAACATGAAAGAAGAAGGGAAAATATTGCTAGGTACCTACCAGGCAACAGCTGCTAGGTTAGGTTTGCAAATTTCCCTGTTTACTTACTCTTACCTTATGGAGGATGCTTACAGGGGCTAGATCTGCGCTGTGTGTGTGCGCGCGCGCACACACGCAGAGGCTCTTCCCCGACATTTAATACTTGCATAATGTGGTGTTTCAGGCAATCCTTGTGGGGAATGATTGCAATACATCATGACTATTGTTGCGATCAGCTCCTCCACAGAACCCTTTCAGTCTCCTATAATAAGAAGAAACTATGACCTGCATAGGAAATGCTAACCAGATTAACACAAATGGTTTATGTTGAAAAAATAAAAAAAATTGTAATACCAGGTAAATGTGTGTTGCGGTTATCTTAGGGTAACTTGTGTGGTGTAACCTGTGCCTTTGGACATGTTTCGATTAGTAAGTGAATTATCCTGGAGTTCACATACTTAACATTCTTTTAGGATGAAAGATGTGCTGACCTTTGAATAAAGAAGGATAATTGCCACATGCTTATTTATATTTGCTATGCAAAGTATGTTGTGGCTATATGCAAATTGTCAATCACTGAGGAATCTGGTCAAGCAATTGTCCCTGAGGAGACGTTTCACTTGCCCTGCCAAGTTAATTGAAATATTACATCAGGGGTTCTCAGACTTTCTACCCTGAGGGCCCACTTGAGATCACTTGAGATTACTGAGGCCCTTCTTCTTCTTTCTTTTCTTCTTTGGCGATCACTTGTAGCAGAGTAAGATTGTCTTCCGTAAACATGGTTTTAACAATGAGTCTGTAAGTGACTGTGGAGGCCAGTTCTGGATCCACACGTTCTTCCACAGTGGGGACATTGGTTACCAGGCGGGAGATACAAAACTGTGGTCTGGGAGCAAAGCCAATCAAAAAATGGTGGTAAGATGGAGGCAGAGGTTGTCCTATTCAGCTGGCAATTAGTAACAGCATTTTCTATTGATATCTTTGGAAATTGCTAAATTCTTTGCTATAACAGCCTCCCTGTGGCAAGGAGTTCCATCGCTTAGCTTTCCTCAAGTTAAGTATAAAAGATACGATGACTTGTATGTGGGTCCTGAGCTGCCCAGACAACAAGAGCCCCCTCTTGGACTTGCTGATGTGGTCCAAAGGAAAGTAGAGCAATACATTTGTGTGTGTGTGTGTGTTGTTTTGTTGCAACTCCTAAAGCTTTCCAATTCTTCCCTCCTCTTATCTTTCACTTGTTGTGATGTTTACTGGTGTTCATATGTTTAACCCTACTTGTAAATTTATATTTATACCCCTTCTTTTTAAATACGCCTCTAGTTGTTTCTACTCACCTAATACTGTTTTTCTCTTTGTATTTCTTATTTTGGCCATCATCATGGCTAAATCTACATACTTTATTCTATTATCACTGGTTTCTGGTAGGGATTTTCCATTCCTTCCAAATTTTAGAGTCTTGCTGCTGCTGTTGCGTAAAGGAAGAGGTTTTTGTTGTTGTTTTTTACTTTATTTGGAATTTCCTGTCCTATTATAGGTAGCAGGAATGCTTCTGGCTTCTGGGGGAAGGAAAGTAGAGCAATACATTCGGCACCAACTTGGCTGCAGGAATTGCCGGAAGGAAGTGTACAAGACACCATCCAAACATCTTAGGAACTCCACTCTAGATTTGTGTATGGTTTACTCCTTAGCCTTTTCTTCTCCTGAAGATGTCCCACAAGGCAGTGGGTATGGATTTTTCTTTGGGAACTTACTTCCTATTTTAGGCAGGATTTGCTGTGTCCAAGGCTCTAAGTGGGGTAGGAAACTTTTCCTACCCTACCCCAAACATGCCTCTCAAAGTGTTTTTACCAATCTTCTGTGATTTCTTCTCCCATACAGTGGTACCTCGGGTTACAGACGCTTCAGGTTACAGACTCTGCTAACCCAGAAATAGTACCTCGGGTTAAGAACTTTGCTTCAGGATGAGAACAGAAATTGTGCGGCGGCAGTGGGAGGCCTCATTAGCTAAAGTAGTACCTCAGGTTAAGAATAGCTTCAGGTTAAGAACAGACCTCCAGAATGAATTAAGTTCTTAACCCGAGGTACCACGGTACTCAATTTATACCTTAATCCGCAGCCATCCCAAACTGTCAGTTTCTTTCAGGCCTTCCCCATGTCCTTTCTCATTCACTTTTTTTCTTCCTGTAACAGCTTTCCTCTGCTATCTCCCTTTGCTTCTATCCCCAGATGGTTTGTTTAACTTTCCCTATCACTTTCTAATTTCCTTCTACACCTCCTCTGGCCCTTTCCCCTCAGAGAAGAGAGACCTTCCTTCCTCCTCCCCCTCAGAACTCAGACCACCTTGACTCAGCGTGCAAGGAGCTGCTGGTCCATCCGATAGGCTATGGGGCTGGGGCAGGCCAGTGAGGGGGCACTAAGCAAGCTGTGACATTGAGGCCCTCCTGAAAGTGGCCTAAGGCCCATGGTGGGTCCCACTGTGTGAGCATGTGTGCCTGATGCTATGTGTTTGTTTCTCAGAGAGAGCAAGGCACCAGACACAGCTATACCAATTGCTCACTGTGAAGTTCGAGGAAGTTTTCCGGCTTTCCGATACTGTTTTCATAGCCAGGAGGCAGTCCACTGTTTGAGAAACACTGGCATTGATAAACCTGTACTTACTGCATAGCGTTGACAAAGTAGAATCAGTTTAACACCTAACAGGTGGTATCGACTTGATTGTCCATCTTTAAATGGCTTATCTAGATCTAACCCAAATGAATATAACCCAGCATGAAAGCTCCTGCTGATTTTGTTAAATCTCTGCAAATTTTATATATTGGCCAAAACTACAATCAGTGAGGGTTTTGAGTTATTATTGCAGTACGTATCTGTAGGAAACTTTGGTCGGATGATCAGATCATAAAGAGCAGTCTGAGCACTAATTAGGTACTATGTGGGAAAGTGCCATTATTTTCCATGTTATCATCCACTTTCTTTTTTCTATATTAATTACTCCATAATAATGATCGCTTTCTCTTGCAGTCCCATTAACCTATGTAGACTCTAGCCATATGAGCGCACAGCAATCTTCTGTGTACCTTAAATTGATATTAAAATGACAGAACAACCCCCCCCTTTTTAATCACTTCTAACCATATAGATTTTTAAAGTCTCAATAAAGTGTCTAAAAACATGTTCGAATGTAGATAATTAAGACTGCCATCCTTTCTTTTCAAACATACCGACACCTTAGATCAATTGACTCCGAGCATGTGCAGAATTTCCCTGTTTTTTTTTTAAAGCACAGAATGTCAAACATACAAGTGCTGTGCACTTTTCTTTTTGTGAAAGACACACTCACTGTCTGCCCAGAGATTGTTTCAATCTAATATGGCACTCATCACATTTTTACTCCTCTCTGGTGCAGGGCAAGGGTGTGGAATCTGTGGCATTGCAAATGTTGTTGCACTCCAGTTCCCATCAGTACCAGCTAATGGCCAGGGATGATGGCAGTTGTAGTCCCAATATCGGGCTGCATGTTCCCCATCACTGATTTAGGGGCTGACACTGAGCTTGCACTGAGTGCGTGTCATTATTACGGTATGTACCGTACTTGGCAGAATACAGGGAAAGCTCAGAAAGGTATACCTTTTGGTTAGATATAAAATAAGCTTTATAACAATTATTAGAATCAGAATTGTAGAGTTGGAAGAGACCCCAAGGGTCATCTAGTCCAACCCCCTGCAATGCAGGCCTCTCAGCTAAAGCATCCATGACAGATGGATGTCCAACCTTTGCTATAAATTGTACATGATAGATGGATCTCTGATTACAAATCCTAAACTTATCCTTAAACCACTGAAAAACAGGAATTTATCCCATATTGCCACTTATTAAGCATTTACAAATAAGCAACTATTTTTGTGAATATTTTTGGTGTGTATTTTTGTTAACTGCACATGAAAACAATGTATAGAATCCTGGTTGTATGGCTTGGATAAAATACATTTTGTCCTCTGCTGTTTAAAAAATTGGTAGCTTCATACATAGATGTTTGATTCTATTTCTGTATGGCAACTTAAAATCAGAAAGGAATTAATTTCACTTGTTTTCTGGAATAGTAGCTGTATTGACCTATTATAAATATATTTTCATATTATTTGAGAGCAACCTTATCAAACCTAGTATTGCTAACTTCTGAGTTGACCTGCATAAAATAAGTATTCTAATCTAAGTTTGCCATAGTAGAGACTGAAACAGGGTAGCCTTTCTTCTGGATTGGATAATTGAGAACTTCATCCTGGGCTATGCCCACTGCCAGAATACGGCCTGGAGAAGGAATGAAGCCCTCAACCAATTTTTTTTTTCTTAGACCTGATGTGTATAATTGACATATAACAGTGTAATGCTAAATATATTTATTCAGAAGTCCCAGTGTGCAGCCTAATTTTCAGTCTTGACTGTAATTATTACATTTATAATGCGGCTTTGAAAAATGGCAGATGAGGTGGACCAGCAGCAAACCATCAATACTGTAAAAGAGCCTTTGGATCTCATCAGATGTCATCTCATTTGTAAAAAGGAGAAATGACTGAGAGTTTCAAGGCAGTTTACATACTTATGACCAGCATATGATTTTCAGTGATGTTGAAGAGACTATAACAACATTTATAATGACATGTCTGTTTCTTCTGCTATTGCACCTTGCAAAATGTTCCAGTCCATCCTTACTCAGCAGCAGTAATCCCATTAATTTCAGCAGAATCTTTCCCAACAGGAGTGCAGTTCTGTGAATTACTCCAAGCATTTCTATCTTGCCTTATGATTAAATTTAGTGGGATTGATTTTTGAGTTAGCCGGCACAGAACCAAGCTGCACGCATGTTTAGGACGGCAGTACTGTATTGGAGACACAATAAAAAAGAAATCAAAGCACGCATTGTATTGTGTAAATTCCAAACACAGGCCAATAAAAGAGACAAAGAAGCTGATTTACTACAGAAAAAGGGACGGGGGGGGGAAACGAGAGTAAATTTCTGTCAGTTGATGTCAATTAACAATGCTCCCAAGTAAGACTTGATTATCTGGCCATGTGTGTTTCAAAGGAGTCCTAATATAACCAAGGTAGGATTGGAAACTGCATTCCTTTTGTTATAGGTAGTGCCCGTCTCCTCCCTTCCGGAGACGGAGCGCTCGCATGCAAAGTGCAAGGAAAGCGCCCACAAGAACAAATAAGGCTGCAGTCCTAGGCGCACTTTACAGTACAAGGAAACAAGTCCCGTCGAACTCCGGTGGGATCGCCGCCTCTGTAAGCGTATAGGCTCACGAGAGGGGGCTACAATTCAGTGGCGATGCTTCCTAGCGATCAAATCCTGGTGAATTCATCGGAATTACTTCCGAGTAAGCACGCCTAGGACCGAAGTGTAAAGGCGCTGCGAAAGCTCGCCGAAGACAGGAAACGCAAATAATTAAAAATTGACTTCGGTCCCGGGAATCTTCCTCCATTGCCACCGGCGGAAGTTTTGCATGTTGAATAGCAATGTGAGCGCATCCTCGCAATGTAAAGGGATGGAGAGCGTGCCTGTCTCTTTTAATGGAAACCTGGCTTTGTTTATTATTTTAAGCAATATTTCCTTGTTTTCCCTTCTTATGCGGTTCCCCCCTTTTTTTTTGTCTGTATCTCCTCTCCTCTCTCTTTTTTTTTTCAAAAAAAGAAATTCTACAATGGAGTTTCCTATTGGATAGCCTCGGCTCCCTGATTGATGCCTGCCTCCCATTGGAGCCGTGCAGAAGCTGACATCACTTAGGGAAAAAGGGGCTGGGCTGGAGCGTACAGTTTGTCACCACCCAGCCTCCTTTGCCGTCGGCTGGGTGCAACTTCCATTTTAGGTGTTGGAGCTGAGCGAGGGGGGGAGGGCGAAAGAAAAAGCGAGAGAAAAGGTCCCGCAGGAAAAGGAGGAGGAGCAGGAGATCGCTGCAGCGCTCCTCGGTTTTTTTTTCGTCGCCTTTTGTGTGTGCGCGCGCTGCTGCTGGTGTTTTTATATATATATAAAAGCTCCCTTTGAGATTTTATTCTTGGAGTCTTTAGTGCTTTTGTTAGGAAGCGGCACGCTTTTTTTTATTATTTCCCCCTCCCGCACGCCCTCTGCCTTGCATTTGCAGCGGGACAAAAAGGCGTCTGGTCCCGTGCAGTCTCTACACGAAGTTGTCAAGCTGAATGATCAGAGGAGGAAACTGAGGAGCACTTGGGTCGGCGGCGACTCTCACGGACGCGAGGAAAGAAAAGCCTGCCTCTTCTCTCCAGCCCCCCCTCCCCGCCACACGCCTCTTTAAAAAAAAACAAAAACCTGTAAGAAGGGAAGAAGTAAAACTTGCTTAGTTAGCATTCGAGAGAGGGGCTGCGCGATTCCCGAAGGGGAGAGTGCGGGGGGCAAAAAAGACAAAGGTAAGGCGGTGCATTACAATAAAAGCACCTCTCCCCTCCCTCCCTTGGAGAAAAACTTTTGTGTTGTGTGGAAGGTGGTGTGCATTGGAGGGCTGCTGGCTCCCCCCTTTCTCCTCCCCCTCCCTTTTTTGTGGCGACTGAAGGAGAGGAATGTGAGGGGAGTTCCTGGGGAAGGAGGTTTCCCTCCCCCGGTTTCCCAAGGTGCCGCTTCGGAAGAGAGGAGAGAGAGAGGAGTTGGGCCGCGCGCGTCGCTCTCCCTCGCGGCTCCCGTGTCAAACGCGCTCCGAAAGGCACCGGGCTGGGTGGATCCCATTTTGCTTCTCCCCAGGTGCGTTTGGGTGGGGGCCTCTTTCTCTTGTTCTCCAAAGGCTGCTTCGAAACGGACTCCCTAGTGAGCCGCTCGGAACTCGACTCTTCGGGTAGAAGGACGCAAAAGTCCTCCTTCGTTTTTTCTTTTTTTAAAGTAGGGGCTGCTAGCCTCCGCCTTTCAGGGAGCGGGGAGTGGGCCTTTTCCAATCGGGCATTGAGAGGTAACTGGATTTTTATCTACTGGTCTAAGCAACCTTGCCTTTGTTTTAAAGGGTTGAGATTTTTCAAAAACGCTGAAGGCTTTTCGTCGGCTAGCTTTCTGGCGACTTGCGAACTTTTTTTTTTTACTACTAATTCCCTAAATCGTTAAAATATTTGGGGGTGTCTCTTTAAAAGCAGGAATGCTCATGAAACCAGCTGATGCTTAGCCTTAAATTTCAGTAGGATGGGTCTCCCACCAGTCAGAAGTACCGGCGGCATTCAGGATCTTGGTTAGCTGTACCCTGAAATCTTTGTAAGAAACTTAACTGCATTTGCTCCCACATTTATCCCGTCTCTGATTCTTTCATCCATCCCCTCTCTTGTTTTTCCTACTGTCCTCTCCCATTGTTGAATTTTGGGCAGATATGTGCCTCTACTAAGTCTAGAAAAGTCCGCTGATCGGGGATGTGTGAATACCTGCCCCCCCATAGAACTTGTGATTATATTTTGGATTTCTTATTATTCAAGACAGGAGTTCAAAGGGGGACTCCTGGGGAAAGCATGCTCTGGATTCTGGATCTTGTGGAGGATGTGGATCCCAGACAAAGATGCTAACATCCAAAAGCAGTTTTCACAGACCACCGTACCCGTATTTTGCTGAGTGGATAGAATAGCAAAAGGAGGAGCAGTTCACAATGCAGCTGTCGAGTTGGTTGAGTTCCTGTACTGTCCATTCTGTGCCATTTTGTTTCTTCTGCTGTTACTTGTCCAGGTCCTCTGAGGTAGAGAAGCCAGTGGAATTGCAGTACAGTAGTAACCTGCCTTGGCCACCAAGCCCTTAAGAAAGCTCACTCTCTGTGAGGCCCGAACACAAAGACACTTCAAAAAGGAGCAGGGAGGGGCTTTCTGTGTTTGGGTCTAACAAAACAAGACAGGGCAGCTTGTGAGTTCAGAAGTCTCCATATAACACAATCATATATATCTAAAATGTTAGAAATCCTGGCTTTCTGCCAGTGGGAACAAATGCGTGCAGTGAAGAAGAGATTGTCCTGTCCTCCAGTACAAAGGAAGTATGGGATTGGCAGAGTGCAGGCACTCTCCCTGCCTCCCTTGAGATCTACAGAGAAATGCCTTAATATCAAAGGACTGGTAGTTATGGGGCTCTTGCCACTATCTCTCTTCCCCTTTTGCTTTGTGGTAGTACCACTTGGGCTGAATATACATTTCCTGGAGAGGTGAGCAGCCACTGATCTTTTTTATAGTCCAGGCTTTGGGAGGGAGAAGCTTGTGAACAGACTAGTAAAGGTTTCTCGTGGCAATGGAGATGGATCCTATATAGCTTAGCCCTCATGCTTTTTGCGGTGGTTCCTTTGGGGTGGTGGGGATGGACAATTTGGCGGGTGGTGGGGTGTCACCTAAGCTCCACCTGAATGGAGTAAATAGACTATGAACCATTGAAAACTCATTGACTCCTTTTCTGCACCTGTATGGACTGAGTCCAAAAATGTTTCTGGCCAGCCTAGTGGATGACTTGGTGAGAACATGAAACCCTTTCAGAAAAGTAGCGCGTAAACACATATGAGTACTCTGTAAAGCTCATGGCTGCCTTTTGAGGAAGCAAAGTTCAGCACTCTGGTACCTGAGTTGCAGACTGCTTGCTTGCACTCTGGGGTGGGGCAGTGTGCTAGGCTGAGCACATGCTGAGGGGAATTTCCCTCACCTCCATTTTAAAGAGAAGCATGGTTTCTCAAAGGCCAGCAGTAAGTCGATGGTAGAAAGGCAGCTGCAGCTCCCACCTTAAGAGAAGGTCATAATAAACCTTAACTTCCTGAGCTAAGGAACTTTTTAGGACTATATTCTAGTGGACAGTGTTGCATGTGAATAAGGTAGTTCTGTGTTACTTAGCCAAAAGGTCCCCTGGTTATAAAATTCATAAGAAGTGTCATCTGTTAGCTATATCTGTAGTCAAGAACTGCATGCTTAATCTCTGCTTGAGATACCTTGCAGGGCTGTTATTATAAAATTGAAAAACCCCATATGTGCCATCTAGAGCTCCTTTGAGAAAGGGTGGGATGCAGCATGATAAACATGGTGCTGCCATAAAGGGCCACAGTCTGGAGATTGTGGGGAATCTGTGACCTTCCAGTTATTGCTGGAGTACAATTTCCAACATCCCCGAGCATTTGCTGGTCTGGCTGGGTCTGGTGGGAATCTTGAGTCCCATCAACATTTGAAGGGTCACTGGTTCCCCATCCCTGATAAAAGGAGCATCAGCCTTGTGCATCTTGGATTTTAGCTGCACTACTGGTTTTGCACACCTTGTGTTACTCTCATCAAGCCTATAGTAATCTGGAATGGGCTGGGGACAGGCTTCTGTGCTTAGCAAGCAAGGTTGAAAATTTGAGAGAGGACAGTGATGCAAGGCAGAACAAATGTGTCTTGACAGCTCAGTGGTAAAGTGGGGGACAGGGTTGAACAGGAACAGGCAATAGCAGCGGAACTTGCCATACCACACTTGGTTCCTCTCCTCATATTGGCTCTAGATGGGGATATTCTATATTTATATCTGCATATAGGGCTCCTAACTTTCCTTTTTGAGAAGTGGCAGACCTGGCTGGGATGGCTTCTGCAGTTTTTCATTTGCTTAAATCTTGAAGTGGGCTTAAGTGAGGAAGTGGCAAGCTTGGAAATCTTGCAGCTGCTGAGTTTTGGGTGTGCGGCTAGTTGCATGGTAGAAAGATCTCATCCACAATGATGTTTGTTGTTTCTGAAATGCTGGCAAAGGGCCTGGGTGGACTTCTACTTATTTTTATACTCGTCCTTGAACCTGAAATTTGCCAAGCTAATTATTTATACATGTGGAATGCAAGTGTCCCTTTGATAAAATGACTTGCAAACTGTCTGTAAATGGAAAAGGAGAGTGTATTGAAAGTCTGCAGGTTAAAATGGCTTCTCCCCCACATGAATTGAACAGTGTTATCTGTGCAGCTGCTGATATCAGTAGTTGGAAGGCCAGATAGGTTTAATGAGTTACTGTGATATTGTTGCCAGCAGGAGCAGTGGGTAGTAGTAGGAGGGTGGGTTGGACTGGCAAACAGGGAGAATGGAGTGAATGGTTCATGATTCTGTAACATGAACTGTGTGAACTTGGCTGTCTTTGTTCTTGCCATAGGATTTTGCAATTGAAGCAGTTGCTTCCACATAGCTCAAAACTAAGTTTGTCTTAATAGCTTGTAAGAATGTTTGGTTGGGAGATCATCCTCTGCTAGGTTCTACTTTAGGTAGAAGGGAAGGTTAAGTGATGTAGAGTGGTGGTTTTATTCATAAGTGTTCTGCCTGATGAAAGATGGTAGTTAATGAATGGTCTTCAGATTCAAAAGAATTTGGAAAGCCTTTGCTTCTTATAAGTACACCCACCGACTGCTGTTAGTCTTATCTGGATATCTGTATACTAAAACTGGAGATCTGGAGCTGAAATCCTATAATGTCAAGGAGGTCATTAAGGGATGGTGACAATACCAGTGATGCTTGCACATTCCTCCATGATGAAGTAGGACTTGCTGGGGTGTTGGCTAATCAAGGGGCTTCTGAGTTGCTTTTAGAGCTATTCTGGGTTTAGTGACAGGAGGGGAGCTTGCAGAATAGATCTGGTGGTTGCCATTACCTGAGTCATCAAAGCATGAGCCACAGCTGTCTGGCTTAGGGAAGTACAAACCATGGTGGCTTTACCCTCTAGTAGTGTTTCCTATTTTGTGGGCTGTATGCAACCACAAGAAATAAGAAGAAGAAAGTGGGCAGGACATTCAGAAAGCATCGGGTGAATTACGGAAGAGAGCCTGTTTGCATTCATGCCTTGTTATCCTTAACTTCCATTTATTTATTCCTTGGGTGTCTTATGTCCCCCTTCTCCGTCTGGTCAAAATTGTAACTTGCATGTTCCTTGAGATACACTTCTGCTGTCTCCACATCCCCGTTAGCTCTTTGGCTATGTGAGAAATGGGGATGGCCATAAAATGCATAAGAAATACCTTTTATCAGCCCAACCTGTAGTTAAGAATTGCATACTTATCTCTTTTGTAAAAGCACACTTGAAGATTTTTGAAATTTTATTTTTACCTATTTATCCTGCTCTGCAACATATTCTGACAGGCTGGCACATGTTAGTTCCGTTGCAAAATCTCTCATCTGTCATTCTCAAGTGAGACTTTAGCTCATCCATGTAGTTGACTTGGACTTTGGACATTCTGGGTGGGGAACAGAGGACAGTGGGGGTCTTGTGGATATTGTATTCCCAGTATGGACTTGTAAGTGCTGCCTTCTGGCTTCACTTCTTATAGCTGGAACTCTGAGACAGGTCTGGGGAGACAAGACAAGTGGAATGGTGATGCTGGGAGGAACAAACCACTACTGACAGCGAGACCATTAGTTCTCCCTCCTGATTTTCCTGAAACCTAGTTTCAGGGCAAATGTAGGGAAGGTGCATGTGATGTTATGGAAACAGACTCGCTCAAACTGACTTTGTAACACCGGGATGATTCTGCTGATGGTGTATATTGCCATTAGAAAGCCAGTCTCCTGGCTTTTCTCTTAGCTGCAGCCTTGGCTGTTCTTGTGGCTAAGTAGAAGCAAGTCCTCGTGACACACCCTTCTGCAGTTCTTCAACTTACAGCTACTGCCAGCACCCACAATCTCCAAACACAGCCAAACACAGAGTGTGGCTTGCCAGACAGTTCTGCTGCTGCTGCATTCTCCACAAGTAAAGACAAAAGTCCTAACAACCTGTAGAACACGGGGGCAGAGCCTGTGGCCCTTCAGATGTTCTTGGATTCCCATCAACCCCAGTCAGCATAGCCAATGGTTGGGGATGATGAGAGTTGTGGTTTTGCAACTGGTGGGCCACTCCTGCTGTGAAATATGCCGTGCTATGCTTTCTGATGCTGTGTTTGATTGGCCGATGGCTAATCCTTTGTGACTGGTTGGATTCCAATGTTGTCATAGACTTTTAAGGTTTGGTTCTGACCCCACGACATACGGATTAAGAGCCGATTCATGCATAAAAATATAACGTGTGCAATACACACATCTGGAAAGTACAGAAAGGCTGAGTGGAGCACCAGGGTTGGCAGCAGCTTCCTGTCAGGTGGCAAAGCTGGGTTTGCTGACCTATAATGGGTGAAACAGCCCAAGAACCAAGGTGGCAGAAAACATGATTGTGCCCATCTTCTTTATAGAGATTACTGTCATTTACCATGAAGAGGGCAAAAGTTGATACCATTACCTTTGGGGGGGCGGGAGGTGTCTGTCTTCTTTTACATACAGGATTTTTACAGTGACTAGCAAGCTAAACTGAATAGGGTCTCTTGCTTCCCTACCCCCATTCCACTCCCCTCCCACCCTTCCAAATTCCTGCCGGGGGGGAACTCTTGCTTAATATACCCGGAGACCAGCCGTATTGCAACATTAGTGAGTTGCAGGCCTTGGAAATATTTTCAAATCAGCAACCCCCTACTCCTCCCATGGTTGAAACCAGCCTCCTTTAATGGAAGGGCAATTTGGCACAGTCCTGTCTGCATGTTAATCGGCACGCCCCTTTCCCTGCCCTCTAGAGTAGTACATACATTTTTTCTGAACATGTTGTTGCATGCACTGCTGCCACTGCCTTGCTTACGAATCAAGCAAGCTGGTTTTGTCTAGGTGACGGAGAAGCCTGTGCTACTTGCTTCTAGTTGGCCTGAATGTCTTGTTTGAGCCACTCCCGTCCAGAAGAGTTGAAATGATTTGCTTTGATAATCTGTTTTCTACCCATCTCCTTTGATTTTCCCCCTCCTATGTCTGCTTGTCCAGGGGTTCCCAAACTGGCCCACAAGCTTCATTCATCTAGCCAGCAGCATGGTTCCGTGAAGAGCACTTACCATTTCAATTCTATGGAACTGAACTTGTAATACAATAAAATACAATGTAAGGGATAAAAATAGTTTTGAAAATTGTACAGCACTGTGAGCTTTACAATTGCTGCAACAGGCATAATAATAATAATAATAATAATAATAATAATAATAATAATAATAGAAGTGGTCTGCCAGGACCTTTAGCAATTTTCAGGTGATCTGTGGGGAAAAATGTGTGGGACCCACTGTGCTGGTTGTCATTGCCCTTTACTTTCTGATGCCCTCCTTGAGTGGGCCTATCAGTCATTGGCACACAGGAAATGCCACATCAGATTTCTTCCGCATTGAGTAATGTGTCTGGGTATGAGAGGGTGCCTGGCTAACTCACAACTGTTATCTGTAGTAGCTGTGAAAATAACACAGCTGATTTCTCATAATGTCATAAGCAGCTTCTAGGTATTATACATCTGAGTCATCTATAGGAGGGGAGTTCCGAAAATGTTCTCACTGTTTGGGACACCAATGCACTAAAGGTTCCTATCTGAGGAAGGCATATCGCCATATATAGCGTCTGTCACTTGCCAGGTAGTAGGATTGAGGTTTAATGTGCTCAAGTCAAGGAGTAACTTAATAGGTGTGCCTGTGGTCTAGGTGTGAGTGACAACATTCTGGTGTTTAGCTAGTGAGGTGTGGGGAGGAGGTAAAATGAATATGTTTAAAGAGGGAACATTAGGAGGTAAATGCTCAGCTTTGTGTCCCTGGTTGGCAGGAGGAACAGAGAGTATGAGTGAGTCTGGAGTTGTTAAAGGAGGCAACTGCTCCACAGCTGTAAAAGAAAAGCATAGATTAGGAATCCTTGGGGGAATAAGTCTGGGTGTCAGTGCCGTGCTCCTTCAGAATTATTGTCCTGCACCGTTGCTCCTTTCAGGCAAGGCAAAATTTAGTGTTCACTAGGCAAACTTGCCTTCTCTTTCCTGCAAGTTTCTAAACACAATGTCATTTCCTGTCTGACCAGGAAATCCTTGTTTGCTTCCTTCCTTTCTGCCTGAACAACAAAAGGGCTTGCTTTGAAAGCTTTTTGCATGACGTTGATGTTTCCTCCCACTTCCCCACCAACTAAATGAGTAGCTCTATGTCTCTTTAGTTTTAAGCCACCTAATTTCAACTGTAGCTAGTTTTCTATCTTGCTGGGCTTTGTGTATCTGGGTTGGGCCAAGACTAGTATGCAAAATTTGCAGTGGGATGCAGATGTAGCTGAGTGGAAAACACAGGGTGTTGTGTGTGTATATATGAGGGATTCAAGGGATGCATAATCCTTTCTCCTGCTCAAAATGCTGCAACGGATATGTCTCCAAAACATCACCAGTGCCGTAATGAACACCTAGTTCTGTAGTGAACTGAGGACTGAGTGACTTAATCTGCTAGGCAGGGGGATTCCTGTGAAATGTGTGTCTTGCATCGGTGACATGTCCTCTAGCTTGATCCTTCAGATTTAATAAATAGCCAGATTTTTCTGACCTAGAAAAGTGAAATTGCCCCCCCTGCCCCCACCCCACAGGAGGCCTCCCATCAAAGCCTGAGAACAGAATTAAATCAAATACTTAAAGCTTGTGAAGAGTGGCCGTGCTATATAGTGAGATTACATTTTTATTCCCTAAAATTGTTCAGTGCCTGCTAGGTGGAAGGTAATGCGTCTCTTTGTCCTGTGCCCCCCACAGAGGAAAGAAAGGATTTCTGTCCTGAGAATTGGATGCTTCTATTAGTAGTTGTGTGTAGGTGTTACTGCAAAGGCCAGCCTCTTTTTTTTCCTTTGGGAGAGAGAGCGCCGTGTCTGCAAGACTTTTGTCAACAACAGCAACAACAACAACAGAGTGGGATGATGGCAGTAACAGGGGCAGTGCTGCAGATCATATCTACCCTAGCTAACAGTTTTGAGTGCCTGAATATGAAATTGCCCAGAGCCCACACCCACAGCAGTTTGGCGTCATGCAACATTTGATCCTGCTCTTGTGCAGCCGTGTGGCATGTACCAAAAGAATAGACCTGCAGCACTTGTTATTCCAGATCTGTGCCCACACTCTTCCTGTTTGCTAGCCAAACTTACCAGGTTGTTTGCACGCTGTTGTACATTGCTTTGATCTTGCATACAGGTTGGAGAAAGAGGAAATGGCCTGGACCACGTGGGCTATGACACAGGGGCTTTTTGAGTTTTGCTCTGTGGGTTGGTTGGGGCCTGAGTTATACTGAATTCTGTGTGTGTTTGATCACCCCAGGACATAATGTAGCACCTTCATGATAGGGGTATGCCCTACCCTGGCACACGCACCTCCAGTTTAGTTAAAAGATCAGGTAGCAGGTGATGGAAGGCATCTCTGCCCAAGATGCTGAAGAGCTGCTGTCCGCAATAGTGTACCAGTATTAGGCTTGATGGGCAAATAGTCAGACCTGGTAAAGAGCATCAGCTTATGTTGCTCTCTCACAGTGATCCAGTCTATGAGAATAGGGACGTTACAAGGTGGGGCTTGTGAAATAAAGAAAGGAGAAGATGACTCAAACATCCCTGTTAGGGCTGTGTATTCTGCCTAGGCATGGAGCTTGTTTTAACAATCCAAGTCCTGTGAGGAAAAGGTGAATACAATGGCTAGTGCAAAGTCTACGGGGGACCCGGAAAACCCTTCCTCCAGTCACTGGAAATCCTGGTCAACAACAGTCTTGTTTTGCAAGCTTTCACAAAGCGCCCCCCCCATGCTTTCACACTTACCTCTACAACTATTAAGGGTCAGAAGCTTGCTTCTGTGCTTTTTTTTTAATTGAAAGCTGAAATTTCCAAGAAGATGGATTCGGTATCTCATTGTGGCATGCACATGTTAACCATGTGTATTTTTAGGGGGCACCGGGTTCTGAGACAAGGAAACTCACATTCTGCCATCAGAATTGGGTTGATGATGATCTATTTTTTCTACTTTTTTCCTTTAGAGTCCCAATCATACAAGATGGAGACTTTCAAAGCACTGACATTTGGGGAGAAACAGGTGACAGAGCACAGAGCATTGAAAGGATGTGAGGGTTTTGTGTGTAGATTTGTTAAAAGCTTTTTTCCAAACAGCACAGTAAAGGACTAACTCAGAACTATTGGAATCCCGCATAGCCACCCCCCCAACATTTCTAGACAAGATTGTTGCAGTTCTCAAGGCTTTCTGTGTAACTATTACGCCTGAAGAAATTATTAGCTCTGAGGAATTCCAGAATGGAAAAGATGCAGGCTCCTGCAGGAAGGGTTTTCTCAAAAGTTAAGCTGTCCCTTAATGTAGCTTACATCTTCAGATCAGTTACCAGCTTGATTTATTTTTGCAGTCAACATTCATTGTCTCCTTTCCTTCCTGAGATGTAGCTTAGCCAGCTGATGACACAGTTCCTAGTGCAACCATTTGCAGGGCACTGAAGGAGGCATTTCCTTCATGCAGTGCCTTGGTTGAGACCAAGCCTCCACAACTCCACAAGTGCCCTGCTGGGTCAGACCAAAGGCCTATCCAGTCCAACATCCTGTTCTCACAGTGGCCAATCAGATGGAGGCCTGTGGGGAAACCTGCAGTTAGGGCCTGGGCACAACAGCATTCTTCCCCACCTGTGATTCCCAGCAAATGGTATTCAGAGGCACCCTGCCCCCCCCCCCCGACACTGGAGGTAATCATAGCTGCAGTTGCTAGTAGCCACTGGTCCTCCACAAAAAAATTTCATCTTGGCTGTTGCTGGAAATTGTGGGGCTGCATTCCTGGGCTATGAAAAAGGACCTATGCCATGTATCTTGAATTTCTCTGAGGCAGCCGCAAACATTTGGGCACCTGAGACCAAACACCTTTCTTCACTTGGTTGTCGCTCTGTTCAAGCACCAGCCAGCTGGTCCTTTAAGGGCTGAATGTCAGGTTTGCTGAGAGAGCTCGTGCTTGTGCCCCATGGGTAAAAGCATGCTTGCGATGCAGAGTTTGAGGCATGGCAGCCAGCCTGCATAAGTATATGTTTGTTTTAAGCTCCCTTGTGTACATAGGCATTTGGCCTAAGAATTATCTTCTGTTGTGCTAGGTGCAGGGAGGATAGCAGTTTTGGGGTTTCAGACGCTGCTTTTGTAGCTGGAACTGGGACACCAGGGCAGGCAGCCTTTCGCTGGGGGTGCCAAGAGCACAGTCGGCAGCTGCTCCCATCTCAAACATGCAGAGTTTCCTGCAAAGTTGGTACTGGCTGCTTTGGCAGAAACTCTCCATATAGTGTTGTGATGCTCTGTGCCTTAGGCCATACTAGCCTCTGGCTGAGGTGAAATAAGGAGAAAGAAAAGAAGCCTTTATCTCCAAAGTTAATGCAGAAAGCCTAGGTAGGTGTGCTAGCTACCTTTCCCTCCTCGGCATGAAAAAAGCATGCAAAATTTAGTCAGCTGGGCGTTGGCCATCGGACCGCTCCCTAGGGGCTGCTTCCTGCAGACAGTATCCAGGGCAGGCTATGATTCCTCCTGGCGAATGTTGCTGTCTGCAGAGGACTTTGCTCCTGTGCAGCTGATAGGCAGGGCCTTATCTCGAAGAACGCCAAGATTCTATTTGCCGTAAGGCTGTAATTGAAAACTAGCTGGCTTTTCTCCCTGAATGTTTTTTGAAGCAGAGTAGTGCTGGAACGGAACACCTGCAAATGAGTTTTTGAGGTACCTTTATAACAAAGGGACTGTTTTGATCCCACCGAGGATCACGCATGTGAGCCTCGAAGTGATTGTACAGGGAATCTTGTGACTGGTTTGTCGACGTGGAATGTTATCACCACGTTGCTTTGTGCTTTTATAGGTAGTGCTGAGCCAGGAGTTGCCGTATGGCTGGTTGCGGCGTTCTTGTAGCAAAATGGCCAACTTGGTAATTACCAGTTCTTCTCCTCCTCCCCCCTCTCTTCTTCCACATTCTCCCCTACATCCTTGAAGCTTCAGCCCCTTCGAGCCAAGCGGCCGCCTCCTCAGTCAAATCCTGCCTTGGCTTTGGCGGGGTGGGTGGGGGTTGGGGTGGGGAAGGAGGAGGGAGCCAGGAAGGGTTGTTTTTCCTCTAACATGATAAGGAGCACTGCTGGGTAAAGTGGGAGCTCTTGCTCCTGATTGGTGGCCAGGCTGCCCTGGAATGCTCTGGCCCGTTTCCCAGAATCCAGTACTCTGTGTTTGTTTGTTTCTGAGCCTGAGGTCTGGTGCTACTGTGACAGGAAATGGGGAAGCTGGAGGGGAGGTGGTGGTTGGGGGGGGGGGGGCGCGTAGAGAAGGGAGATGTCTGTGTATGTGCCTGTGAAATCCCTTTGTCCCCAGAACTCAGCTGCAAATTCCCACAGAGGGGGAAAAGTGGCCTTTTGTGTTGCGAAAGATTTTTCAACTCCCAACTTGCAAAGCTCCTGTGCTTGGAGGCTGGGAGCGTTGAATTCTTCCTGACTGACTGCCTCATCCATAGATCTGTCCCCTCCCTCTTAGGGGGAGGAAAATAGAACTTGTATGAGAGGAGATATCTTGGTTGGTGTGTTTCTTCTGTGGCTGTGTATACGTAAATTAAATTATGGGAGCTCCCAGTACACGTTGGACACAGCCAGTGTGTACAACGCTTTGTTCTTCTGGTAGATGCCTGCATCTGTCACAGATATGTATCCTACCAGTGCTGCTGATAAATACTAGTAATAATCTGATTTAAGGCAGCAGTGAAGCACTCCTAGCTCAGATATATGCAGTCATTCCTGTACCACCTTCAGGTATAGAAATGCCACTCCCCAATCAGCCACAGTTACATTGATGACTAGACTAGTGTGGTGCTTGGTTTAGGTTTTTCAAGTTAACAAGTACCCAAAGGCCCAATGAATAGTTGTACTTGCGCAAGCATCTTCTATAGTTTTAGCAGCTGTGGGGCTGTATACTTTGTGAACCGTAATTAATCCACTGATCGTCGGTGTCTTTGAGGGAGTACATTCCCTCCTCTCCATGATGAACCATAACCCCAAATTTCCAACTTTCCTGATTTTTATTATTTATGCCCTAGCCCCTGTATAATCCAAAATATTGGACAAAAGGTGAGAGCATTATACTGTCCATTCCCTTTGCAAGAAACTTGTCTGGTCCTGCCTTTGAAGTGGTGTTTTGCTAATGAATGATGTCATAGCAGTGACTGACATTTAGGAAAGCAAGGCAGAAAGAAGTCTAGAATGATTCACCCATTATCTGGAGAAGGAACTTCCTGGTTCATTTCTAAGCTCTTTTCATCTTCCTTTGTGGAAAAGTGATTGGCGGACAGAAAATAATTTGGAAATGCAGACTAGTATAACTTTGATAGGTCAGAAATGTGTCTGTACGAAAAGTAGCAGCAAAGAGAGGAGCTGATCTTGACCATGTGCGCGCGCACACACACACATTATGAAGTTGTTTGTAGCACTAGTGCAATGAAAGGATGGAGCAGGTGAAGGGAGCCAGGAAAACAACTAAGGGTTTTGTCAGTGAGTAGTCTGGGAACAAAGCCAACCTGCTGAGAAAGAGGCATACACCTGGCATATGAGTTTGGTGCCTAGACCTCCCTGCATTAACACTAGAACTTGTGGACATCCAATGAAGCTGAATGTTGGAAGATTCAGGACAGAAACAAAGCAAACACTTCCTCATGCAGCACATGGTTAAATTATGGAACCTGCTCCCACAGGAGGCAGTGGTGGCCATTGGCGTGGATGGCTTTAAAAGAGGATGGATGAGGCAAATCCATTGAGGATAAGACTAGCAGTGACTACCAGCCACAATGGCTATGTTCTGCCCCCATTGTCAGAAGGACTATGCCTCTGAATACCAGTGGCAAGGGATCACAGGTGGCCAGAGTGGTGGTGTGCTCAGGTCCAGCTTGCATGTGGGCATCTGACTGGCCACTGTGAGAACAAGATGCTGGACTAGATGGGCCATAGGGCTGGTCCAGCATGCTCCCATTGCGTGCTTCTGTTCTTATGCTGCTTTGTCACCAGAAATGGGTGGTCTCTGGTGCTATGTTTGTGTGCACTTTTCCCTTTACCCCCGGGATCAGTCCTTGTGGATCCACCCATAGTACTAATGTCCTGACTTCACTAATTAGATGGGCAGGTGTTGCTTGGCTGGCTCCAAAATGTGTGATCTTGGGGGCCTCAAGAGTTATTGTGCTGTCTTAATTGTGACCTGTCTGTAGTCTCCATGCCTCCTCATTGCAGCCTCTTAGCCAGTTATCCTGCTAGCAGCTAGCCCATGACTAGTCATTCCACACTGGTGCATGTTGACAGTGGTCCTCTGTAACTTACCTGTTGAACACAGATGGAATGTGGGTGGTACCGCTATTCTTGGCTATCTGGGACTGTGGATACAAGCTGTTCAGAAATGGGGAGCGGACACCTCACTTTTCCTACATCTTTCTAGTTCATAGATTCATGGCGTTTACCAGTGAGGCAACCCTCAAACAGGGACGCACAAAACCCTCCTTTGACTGCCCAGAAGGACAGCTGCCCTGCAGTCAGATTGCTGGCATACCACTGGAACAATCCCTTCCCTCTGTTCTGCTGCCGACTCGGCACCATTTCCTTTCCTGTTGTGTGTATGCTCCATACTCCCTCCCCTCCTCCCTCCACCTCAGAACTGCTGCTCCCTTCCTGTCAGATGTGGGGTGTAACCTTGGTCTGAGCAGGCCAGGGCTCATGTTTCTTGGTGTGTGCTTCGCTGTTGCTTCATGGAGTTGGACTCTTCTGCTTCTGCAGCCCATCCCAAAAACTGTGTTGTAGCTGGTTTTGTACATTTTCCCCAAGTCAACTTGAACTTCCAGAAAAGGGAAAGGAGCCAGCTCCTGTTACAGACATGGATCCGCACTGAAACCACAAGGGGGTTGTCGGTTTGAGCCCCACGTTGGGTAAAATATACCTACACTGCATGGGGTTGGTTGGACTAGGTGACTCCTGTGGTCCCAACTCTATGATTCTATAGGTCTTAGAGTTTTGATCTCTCATTTGATCTCTGTTTATGCCCCACACTCAGCTAATCCTAAAGCTAGGCCCCCCCCTTTGTTTAACTGCTGCTTTCCCATGCATAAAATGTATTTATCCTCATTATGGAATTGTGTTTCGAACTGTCCTTGAGGCATGTCGGAGCCTTGAGTAGATGGATTTGCTCCCTTCCCTCCCGCTTGATCTCATGTCTTCCGCTCATTCTCTTGAGGGGCCTCCAAAGTCTGCCCTTCCTTTCCACACCCTTATCACTGCTTTCCTATCTGCCTCTCCTGGAGCTGCTCAGCTTTCCCCTTATATGGCCAGGTGAGGCAATGGTGAGTATAAGCCTGGGACACTAGAGTCCTGATTAGTTAGGCATGTAATCTACATCCCTGGAGGGGTTGCAGGGGGCGGCTGTGTGTAGGGATAGGGAGCCAGGTGAGTCTCTTGAAGTGAGATCAAATCAACTAGTTAAACCAGTCTTGTGTGTGTGACACATGTTGGGGGTGAAGCTCTGCCTTTCTGCCCTGGGCCAGTTCTAATTGGTGAGGGACGCGCCCTAAGTGCAGCCAGCCCAAGCTTTGTTGCAAAAGTCTAGCTGGCGGAGGGGAGGGGGGTGGAAGAAACTCGGGCCGCCTTTGGAAAGGGACTATGCCTGCCTGTAAGGGTGTATGGTGTCCTTTGCATTCTTCACGAACAAGGAACTTGCTTGCGCAGGGAGTGGCAACTGTTCAAAGTCCATGCTGAGTAATGAACAAAGCTATCGCATGGGGCTTTTGCTCTACGCTTGGCAAAGGCAGATGCCTTTCCAGTAAAAGCAAAACATTCTCGGCGTAGGAGCAGGGAGAGCAAATCCCAGAATGAGAAACAGGTGAACGAAACACAGACCTGGAGCTTTTGCCCTCTGTTTTGAAATCCTCCAGTTTGCAAAAAAAAATGTCAAGGCGGTCACTAAAACCCCAGTCTTGTTACAGTTTTCCCCTGGCCTCTCTTTTTGAATGCTGTATTACAAGCAAAGTGTGTGAGTGTTTCGCTTCCTTCCTGGCCACTGGACTACTTGCCAAGTGGAACAGATGCTGCTGTTAACTTAAATGCTATCAGGATCCAAAGGTACGCTGCTGTAAAACTCTCACCCACCAAGGAAAAGGTGTCTGGGGCATATAAATTCAAGTGTATGGAAGCTATGCACAACCAGTACCTTTTCCTTCTGCTAATTTAGGGAAGGGGGCATCCTGACCCCTTGACCATTGGGTGTCATTCTCAACCCACACCTGCACAAGTTAGAGTTTACGAAGCTTCCTGATTCCCACCCCACATTGATGCCCATCCTTCTCTCTCTTAAGGGTTATAACTATGGCTGCTGATTAAATTCGTGGTTAAAAGATTCACCCAGCCCCACCTGTATCCAAGGTATAGGCACATGCCAGCAAGTCCATGGCGTGCCTGCTCCTGATCACGTGCAGAATCTCTCTTGTCCTGCTAGAGCAATTTTCTAGCCTTGTGACTTTGGATAGAGTCATGTTTCTAACTCTGGCAGAAATGTGAGAGGGGGCTGAGAATGTCCAGCATCTAGTCCTGTGACTGTAATTCATTTTAACTGTTTTAACTTTAGATTGTGGAAACCCCTCCCTGGGACCTGGTGTGGTGGTGGTAGTAGTGATATTAAAAATACTGATAGGCAGAGCTAACATACTGGCCGATACCTCTGCCCTGTGCCTCTGGCAGTGTGCAGTGACAAGGTGCTGTGAGGTGAAAGGTCATGGATGCATGGAGAATTGACCACATGGGTTAGAGGGAGCTCAGCAGTGCAGGAAGGAGCTAAGATGCTAACTAGAAGTTGACCTTCAAGCTAGGAAAAACTTTAACAAAGAAGTGGGTCTTGAGAAGGGTCCATGTGTCAAAGCAAAGGGGTTCAGTGAATAAAAAGAGGAAGGCTATTGGAAGAGTAAGGGGCATTTGGGACATGTGGGGCAACACATCCAGGTTTGGCAATGACTAAGGTGGCTAGCATTCATACTTCCCATTTTCAGGTGTACGCCTTTTTTTAAAAGTAAAAGCATAAAGAAGTCTTATGAAGAACATGATTGAAAGTGGAGAAAGAAGAAAAATGGAGGTGTGTTTTTCAACAATGCTTACCAGGAAAGAGTTTGTTTAGTCTTCTTGCAACTTCTTCCCTCTTCCACTTGTGTGTGTGCGTGTGTATGTGTTGCTATGTTGCAGGGGAAGCACTGTAGTTCAATACCTGAGCACATTCCTTACATGCAGAAGTTCCAGGTCCAGTTGTTGGCATCTCCAGATAGAGTTGAGCAAAGCCCCTTCCTGAAACCCTGGCCTGGAGAGCTTGGTTCCAGTCAATGTAAGCCAGTAGCTTTCAAGATGATGTTGAACACCTCGTTCCCATCAGCCCCAGGCAGCATGGCCAAGATCAGGGATGATGGAAGTTGTAGTCCCAACAACATCCAGAGGGCCATAGGTTCCTCACCACTGATGGAGACAATACTGAGCTAGATTGACCAATGGCTTGACTTGATTTAAAACCACTTCCTGTGTTCTGTCTTGTGTGCACAAGAACTTGGGAGGAAAGTCGCGAAGTGCTACTGAATGATGTGCTTCCTGAATGTGTCCATTTATGCATGATCAGAGTGTGGTTTTGGATTCCTACCCATAACTGGTGATGGTGAGCTGCTAGCCATACTTCTATCCCCCTTTTTAATTCAGGATCTTTTGGGATCTCTTCCTGACTTCCTTCTCTTTCCTCACAATTTATTTTCAATGGTGGCTTCAGAAATGGTTACCGTATTTTTCGCTCTATAAGACGCACCAGACCACAAGACGACCTAGTTTTTGGAGGAGGAAAACAAGAAAAAAATATATTCTGAATCTCAGAATCCAGAACAGCAAGAGGGGTCATTGCGCAGTGAAAGCAGTGATCCCTCTTGCTGTTCTAGCTTCTGGGATAGCTGCACAGCCTGCATTAGCTCCATAAGACGCGCACACATTTCCCCTTACTTTTTAGGAGGGAAAAAGTGAGTCTTATAGAGCAAAAAATACGGTATTTTGAAAAATCAAATACTTCTACTTGGGGAATTACTAGAAAGTAAAGCTTCTTCACTTTGTTGCCGGGGTTGAGCAAGCTCTTCCTGTTAGTTTCTGTCTTTGGAACTGGGGAGACATTGAGAGTTGCGCTGGTTGAGGATAATGGAAGTTGTATTCGAAAAACATGGAATGCCCCAGGTTGGCAAAGGTTGATGTAGAGAGCTGTTAGCCCACAAAAGCTGAATATTGCAAAATAGAGTTACTTAATGCCTGTAAAACAGTTATTTAATGCCCGTATATGGGGGGTGTTCTGCAGTTGTTTTGAAGACAGGGGACTCCTGTTGTCTTGGACGAGTGTCATGTTTTAAGTACAGTATCAAGTTATAGGAGGGGCTGGAGAAGGTGTGCAGGGATTGCTGACAATTGTCAAACACGTCACCATCTGGGAAGATTATTTTATTACAATTTCAGATTGCTCTCTTGAAGCAATTCATATTCCCCCATTCTCTCTGTATCTTTCTATATGTGATGGGGTTGTGTGTGTGTGTATAACATAACAGATAAAACAACTGCATATAAACACAGTTTAAACAACAACAATTATAATTATAATTATAATTATAAAAACAGTTTAAAACTGCCGCATACAGCAAAACAATTCCAATCCAGGACAGATACTAACTGGGATAAAGACTTTGGTATGCTTGTTGAAAGATAATAATCTGAGGAATGTGTTCTGAAGTAGAAGGCTGCAAGAAATTCTATATTTTAGCAACCTTTTAGCAGTTGAAAGCAGAACCAGCTTATCTTATATATATATGCATCTGGCTTAATTATTTTGTGCCAGTTCTGTTTCTTTTGGATACAAACATTTTGGGACCAAATTGTGGTGCCTCTTTAAATGTCTGTTGCATGTGCTAACCTCCCACTGCTTCCTCTCTTTTCCCTCCTCCAGTTAAGATACATCCTTTCATTAAGAGGGCAGTGTTAGGCCTAAGTTTTTGAAATGATTAGGGTTACGCCTTTGGAGCTTTATTTAAGCTGAATCTATGGCCATCCAGAGAGTTATCCTGCTTGGATAAACAGGCCTGGAATGGCAAATATAATTAGGGACGTAGGAAGCTGTTTTGTACTGAGTCAGGCCAATAGTTCATCTAGCTCAGTATTGTCAACACTGGCTGGCAGCAACTGCCTGGGATTTCAGGCAGGGATCTCTGCCTGCCCTAACTTGAACCTGGGACCTTCTGCAAGTAAAGCAGATGCTCTACCACTGAGCTATGGCTCTGTCTCAGCTGACTTGCAGCGGCAACATTTATATGCTGCCCATGTGGCTGGGTTGCACCAGCCACTCTGGGCGGCTTCCAACAAATTATAAAGCCACAGTAAAATAATCAAACATTAAACACTTCCCTATCCACGGCTACCTTCAGATGTCTTCTAAAAGTCATCTGACGGGAGGGTGTTCCACTGGTTGGGTGCAACTGAGAAGGCCCTCAGAGCTGGAGCTCAGTGTTCACGCTGAATGATTGGGGTGGAGACACCTCCCTAAGGCCTTGCATACCTGAAGTAGTAAGAAAATGCTGGGTGATAGTTTGCTTTCTGGGTTGTGAGGCACTTGGGAACTCTACTACTGTGTGTTCATAGCTGTATCAGCATCCATGAGTGTTAGGTAAAAGGTAAAGGACCCCTGGACGGTTAAGTCCAGTCAAAGGTGACTATGGGGTGTGGTGCTCATCTCACTTTTGGGCCAAGGGAGCCGGTGTTTGTCCACAGACAACTTTCCAGGTCATGTGGCCAGCATGACTAAACCGCTTCTGGGGCAACAGAACCCCGTGACGGATGTCAGAGCACATGGAAATGCCGTTTACCTTCCCACTGCCTGTTTATCTACTTGCAATGACGTGCTTTCAGATTGCTAGGTTTTGTATGCCTTTTAGGTGGTGGTAGGGAACTGTCTCCCGCTTTCTAATGGGTTCTAGGCCAAGTAACTGCCTTGCATGCTATGTTAGTTATCCCAATTACACAGCACACTGGAGCACAAAATACCTGTTCAGGTAAGTGCGCTTAACCTGGCCACTTTTTAAGCTGGCAGTTTCAGCAGTGAAAAGGCAACCATAGGTGCAATGATTTTTATCGAGTCCCAATCTAGAAGGGAGTATGTTCTGGATCAAGCCTTCCTCCTGCTGCTCCCCCCCTCCCAATAAAAATAAAACTGACCATACTTAAGTGCATTTGTTTTAAAGAGGTGACTTGATGTATATTCTGGCACTTGGGCAATAGATTTGGAAAGTGGAGGGAAGGACCTAGGGAAAACATAAACCTGCCTTCTGATAGTGTGCCTTACTACTTTTAGGGGACAGGGAGCATGTATCAAGTTGCTCTTCCTGTGTTATTGTTTATATGTGGGTGGTTTGAAAAGTACTTGCATGGGGGCAACTCCTCCTCTGGAACTGGCTCATCTCCCAAGGCAAGTTTCTTCTCCAAGGTAGCTGCAGTCCTTACATGGATTTAGGAACTGCAACAACTAGCTTTTCCAGTTCTCCCACAAGCAGGTAGGATGCCAAATGAGCTCCTAGAGCACCTATTAGGAATGGTGAGTTAATGAGTTGTTCTAAATTGTCACAAAATATCTAATATCGGTTGTGCTTCTTGTTGTGCCAGATAGCCACAGTTAAGCTCTAGAAATCAGATCAGGGCTTCTTGAGCAGCAATTTACATTTATTTACAATGAGGCCCATAATAAGAGAGTGAACTAGCCCAGGAAATGTCTAGAGCCGATCCCATTTGGGAAGGATGTAGTAGGAAGGCTTCTGAGTTTGCTCAGATTTCATCTTGGCTTGCATGCATTTTGTTCATTAGCCTGTGTGGAGGAAGTGAGGGCGGTATCTTGTGCCTCCTTGCAAATGGAGCCCACAGAAATGTTTAACTTTGGGCATTGGCCTCTGCAGGATGCGTGAGTTCACAGAAATCCTACCTGTGTACACATGCCGTATGTGTTTTGCTAGGGCTCATAGCAGGGCGGGGGGGAAAGTGCATTTATGGGTAGGAGAGGCAGCAATAAGTATTCATGTTTGCATTTGCCTTTAATGCAATGTCTGCAGCTGTTCATAGTTTCCAACTACAACTTGAACTGTATTTAGAGATCTAGAAAGTAAGTAGTCCAGCTTGGGGGTTGCATGGCTTTTAACGCTTGAAGGTACTAGAAACTTCACATGATCCTCTGGTGTTGTGGGATCAGACTTGTGAATATGCTAGCATGAATGCACTTTGCTGAATTCAGAACATGGCCTTGAGTTGTTGTGTGTGAAAGCATCAAAGCAAAAAGGCAAATCCAGAAGTATATATACCAGGCTTCCAGCCCTTGGGGCTTTGGTGAACCAAACCCTGAGAACTTGCAGTTTCTCTTATGTATGGAGCATCTGATCAGAAGTCCATTTGTTACAGTGAACACTTGCCCTTTCAAGCAGCATTATACAAGTTCCAGTCAGCTGAATATCTGGCAGAGCATTATGTGAGGAGAGCGTGTCTGTTGGTGGAAACACTTGTTTTGTCATTTTAAACTGCAATGTCTGCTTTGGGGTGCTTCATTTATTGTCTCTCTGACTAGTCCCATCTCTGATAATTTCAAGATCTCTAATGGTACCTTGCCTTTCAGGCTGCTTTTGGTCCCAGAAGTCCAGTGTAGCATCTAAGTGCGAGTTAGAATGTGAGTTGTCCAGGTGTGTTTGTACTGGGCCATGACAGCCTTGCAAACAACTTTTGCAATTCTTCTGGGTGGGAGAGATAGTCAGGGTATGGGTGTGTGTATGAGAGAGAGAGAGAGAGAGAGAGAGAGAGAGAGAGAGAGAGAGATTCAGGGAAGTTTGTGGAGGAGTTCTGTGTCTGTGCAGTAATGGTTGTAATCACAATTACATGTGATGGTTGCAAGCACTGTGCTCCATGTATTAGTGGCAACTTGTTCTGTGGCTAATAGTTTGTGTATTAGTGGCTACAGATGCTCTGTTGAACAAAAAGGCCATCTCTTTCAGATCCTACTTATGGGCATGTCCGTCTGCCTGGGGTAATAAATGGACCTCTGGAATAGATGGATCTTTGAGCCAGCTGGTCAGTTCTGACATAAATTTCATGTTGACCTTTTGCAGTGCAAGATGAATTTGATGCTTTTCTATCAGTTGAGCGGAAACACAACAGCAGGCAAGGAGGAATATCTTCTTCCTCACTGTGTTCAAAAGTCTTTGTTACAGAAAAGCACACACTGGCTAAACAGCTGCGGAGGCAGAGCCACAACCAGCCTGGCTTTTGGGGGGACATATGCTCATCCCAGCCAGAAGTGAGGCTTGAGGTTCATGGCACATGGGTGTGGTCCTGGAGAATGACACCACACCGCTCTTTCCGAGGCATAGGAATCAGCAGCATGAACTCTGAGTTGGCAAGCATTTTGGCGACTGAAATCTTGGTTTAAGGAGCCATTTGGCACCTAGCTTATATATCCCATTTTCTAATACTGCCCTGAACACTTGATAATGCTGTATAAACATATTTTGCATTAAATAGGCAGGGGAAACATCATGTATGATTTGTCAAGAGCGAGATAAAAAGGGGGAAGGAGCTGAGGTTCCCTTTCTTAAAGGAATCCTGAGTTTCCAACCTTTTATCAGAGTGTTTGTCAGGTTCTGTAAGGTACATTTATTTGAGTACTAAGGAGAGAACCATGGCCCACATCTGGCTGGTGGAGCAGTGCTCTCCATTCACCAACCCAGATCGCAAAACAAGCAAAATATGCTAGCAGACTTCTTTCTTCCTAGCGCAGAGTATGCCAGACCCTAGGCAGAATGTGTTTGCTTGTTGAATTCACACACGGTTGCTGTCTAGACACAGGGAAACACAACACAGTGCTCACTGCACTTCCATGGGCCAAATCCCTAGCATCAATATTGGGTAATGCAGTTTGGCTTATAAAATGGAGCATGGAGAGCATGGAGAGCTGCAGACCAAACCATCTGAAGTGCACCAGGTTGTGAAAGGCTGTCAATAAGACATGGTTTCCCTTTTCCTTTCCCCCCCCCCTTCCTCCCTTTATTTAAGAGGCAGCAGTACTTGCTTGGTATACTAAAATTATCTCTCTTGTAGATAATAGCCTAGCTCTCAGAAGGGGTTTCTGCTCAGTGGCTCAGTTCACATGGAACACTAAACCATAACCAGACCCAATTTATAAACTCATTTGTCTGGAGTGAAACAAACCACAAGTCTGGGTTCAGATGTGATGCAATAGCAAGCCATAGCTTGGCTGTGGGTAGCATGTCAGTTGGAGGACAGGGGAAGAAGTGCAGCAGCTATGGTCTCTCTAGGACCTCTCTTGGCTCACATATTCATACTAAGGCATGAACTGGTGAACCGGGTCTGTATGTTTCAGGCTTGAGGTGTTTCTATTTTAAAGTACATTGAGGAGACCCTGGGAATGTCTAGGCATCTCGCTCTTGTGATGAAATAGTGTACAGTGGTACCTCGGGTTACATACGCTTCAGGTTACAGACTCCGCTAACCCAGAAATAGTACCTCGGGTTAAGAACTTTGCTTCAGGGTGAGAACAGAAATCGCGCGGCGGCAGCGGGAGGCCCCATTAGCTAAAGTGGTGCTTCAGGTTAAGAACAGTTTCAGGTTAAGAACGGACCTCCGGAACGAATTAAGTATGTAACCAGAGGTACCACTGTATAGTACAATGGTACCTTGGTTCCCGAACGGCTTAGTTGTCAAACAAATTGGCTCCCGAATACCACAAACCCGGAAGTAAGTGTTCCGGTTTGTGAATGTTTTTCGGAAGCCGCACGTCCGACGCCACTTCTGCTTGAGTTCAGGAAGCTCCTGCAGCCAATCAGAAGCCGTACCTTGGTTTTCGAATGGTTTCGGGAGTCAAATGGACTCCCGGAACAGATTAAGTTCAAGAACCTTGGTACCACTGTAGAGGATAGATTTGAATCCAAGCAACCTTTGTGGGGAAAGGGGCAAGACAGGCTCCTCCATCGGATGGCATCTCCTGGGACCACTGCTTGCTCCACTTGGAGATGTTGGTTATACAGTGGGATGCTGATGATGTACTTGAAGTGGGCTTGGGACTGCCCAGAATATTTTCTTTTTCTTAATAATATTTGTTATTAAATTTTCAATTTCACTAGTTCAAATAAACATTTTACAAACTTCAAAATACCCAGTGACTTCCCTTCTTCTCTTTCCGTGGTTCATTTTACATATCATACATCCATGCATATTTTACTATAGCCATTGCCAGAAGATTTTCGACAGCAGCCCTAGAAAGAAAAAACGGGAGTGTTTCTTGGACTCTTCCAGGCCTTGGGTGCATCCTCGCTGCGGAACGGCAGAGAAAGATTATAGGGTGGAGGCCATGGGATGGCAAAGCACTAAACTGTTTAAAGCAAACTAACAATCTCCTCTGGGTCAAAGTCCAACTGGTGCCAAGATGTCTGAACCGAAGTGAAAAAAGTTCAGTTGTCAAATAAGCAATTCCTAACATGTGACTAAAAATATGACTCAATGAGAAGTGGTGTGTCCTCTTCTTGTAGCCCAGAGTGTTGTGACACAAGTTCGCATCTAAATTTCTTCTGAAAGCATAACATCTGCATATTCAG
Source organism: Podarcis tiliguerta (assembly GCF_965153285.1). NCBI lineage: Eukaryota > Metazoa > Chordata > Lepidosauria > Squamata > Lacertidae > Podarcis > Podarcis tiliguerta. The sequence goes on from NC_139534.1 coordinate 55,345,813, forward strand.
GAACTGTAGCCATTCAGCACAAAACATTTAAGGCTGAATTAATCTAATGGCGATTACACGAACTTGTTCCTCATGTTCTCGCTAACCACATTTCCGTAACTGATGGTCTTCTAGAAAGGCTACTTTTTCTGGATGCTACCAGTAAATGACTAATGAGGTGCATCTCTTGCCTGCCTGCTTAATTGTAGCATCCAGTTAATGGAGCAACAGTGCTTTTTTGGATTTTAATTTCACATTGGGGCTTGTGCATAAGACTGTTTAGTGGGCAAGAAAGACTTGGGCAAAGATGTGAGTGGAGCTGTTGAATGACTGCAAAATAAAGTGTGTGTGTTCCAGATAATGGTCATGGGATTGTGCTGCTTTTCTTTGCACTATTATGAATCTCTCCAAAGAGATCCCCCCTGCCTCAGATTGTCAGTGCCCATGGCCTTGTATGTAAATCATGTCTAGGGCCTGGTGTTGTGTGTCACCAGCACCGTGGGAAAGTGGGTTGAGGCGAGATCTGTCTTGGAGGCCAGACTAGTCCAAGCATGCCGTCCCTACCTTGATTTCCCCACCCCCTGGGATTTTTTCTTTTTTTAAAAAAATATACAATTCTGACGTGCTTGGGCAAGGCTTTCCTGAGGTGGGATGTTAAGTGCTGTAGGAAGCTGTTTGCTCTGTATCTACCTTCCGTCAGTCATAGAGTACCAAGATCTTAATACTAGTTGGCCCACTGAGTTGGCAACTTGTGTGCAGAATAGTTCTATTTGCGTTTTCCCAATTTCTGTGTGCCTTGTTAGCTGGCTTTTGGAAGGTTACCTTGTGAGCCAGAAATCTCCTTAAAAATCCTAAACCACATGTATTCCCTGTAATCCAGTTGGGCAAACCTGAGCTTTCTTTTCCATTGTAGCAGTGCTATACCAGTTAATGTGACCATTCCGTTTTAAGAAGTGCTTTTGTAAACCACTTGTAATTCCACTTTGGGAGAAATGGTGGAATGGTTCATTGTAGTCTTTTCCAACTCCAGCCAGCGAGTTGTAGTCCAAAGTATCTAGAGGGGTGTGGAAGATAGGTACAGTGTGTGTTTTTTTTAAAAAAATGAATAAATACTGGTTTGATTATAGATCCTCCTTTACATGCCTCTTGTGCTTTGTTCCTTTTTTATTTTTTAAAATCACACATATATTGAATCCCCTTTCTGCTGTCTCTGCAGCCTTTTCCCTCCTGCTTCCTTGCTGTTGGTGGCTGGGCTGCTTCTTCCATGATTTTCTGCACTTAGACCAAGCTGTGCCTTAGCCAATCAGTTCAGACCGGCCTTCCTTCACAGGTGTGTATGGTGTGAAAAATCAATCTTAAATGTAATTTTGTTCTCTTCCATTATGGGTGGCGGGCTCTATTTTTCTCTTGAACTGACCATTTTAAAATTTTGGAATTTCCTCCCATGGTAAGGAGATCAAAAGCCCCCAGGTAGAGTACAAATGTGGGCCTTAACTCCCTCCTGCCTCCCCAATTCCAACCACACTTTTGTGCACGGGTTGCTTTAAAAGTCAAACACAGCTTTATGGATTTATTAAGTAGATTCTGTCTCAAGACATTCCTGTTGGGCCTATGCCAGTGCCCTGTTCTCTAGCACAGTGGCATATGATTTGCAGAACACCTTGCTCCCCTTTCCCATCTTGTTAGCCATGAAACGATTGCTGACAACCACATTAAAGCCTGTAGCTCCACACCTGCGGTTTTCAGCTGATAAAAGGTGGTAAAGGAAACAGCTCTTGGAGGGAAATGGCTCGAAGGAATCTCTTGCACTTTGGAGATAGATTTCGCTGTAAAATAAGTTTGAGGGTTTTAAGAAGCTGTACTGCTTCCCAACCCTTTACTGCTTAAATGCCATTCACATATGTAATGCTGCAGCCAAGGAAATGCACGCTGTGTCCTCAAAATACCTTGGGCAGATTTAACCAGATAAGACAGAGCTCTGCTGTCTCCATGGTGGTAGCAACGTTCTAGATGTGTATTGTTGATGAGCATTTGACAACCGCATATGGCCAGACATATTATATGTACACATAGATGTATTATATGGAATGTTGCTGTTTCCCATCATGTGTTTGAAAAAGCCATTAACACTGGAGCTTTGGAAAAATGAGAGTGAGTTTCATCCTTCTCTGCCCACCTTTCTGGCGCTGGCTCTTGGTATCTTTCTGCCCAATATATAACCACTGTGTTGGTAGGTCACAAAGCAACCGAACTTGGCCTCCCCCAGCTTGGTGCCTTCCAGATGTTTTGGACTACAACTGCCATTAGCCCCAACTAGCATGGCCAACAATTGGGGTTGATGGGAACTGTAGTCCAAAAACATCTGGAGGGCACCTGGTTGGGGAAGATGGAACTTAACTTGTTGTTCCCAGCTGTGACATGACATTGAGGAATTAAAGGCTATTGCACCCTGACAGGAATGCACAAGAACATAACTGACGGGCAGTTTCCTGTTTAGGAGACAAGGACCTGGGCTCTAGACAGGCCAGTCAGATCTGGAAGTGCTGATGCGGTGGAATTTGGAAATTGCAGCCATATCAAAAGGCCACATGTTAAATATGAGGCGGCTGTTGCGATGACCTCTTCAGGATTAATAGGGCAGTATTGAGGGATCGCTAAGATTTATTTGCAAAAAAATCTATTCTGCCAACATTAAGGAAAAAAGCCATGGCAGTGGGCAGCATAAGATGAGCAGTAAAACTATATTCAAAAAACCAATACAAAATGCATCACAAACCAGAAGATCAGCTTAATACCTCAAATACATAATTGGATCATTTCCCAGGGGAAAGCCTGGATGAGCAGATGAGCTTTTAAGCAGGCTCCTAAATGCCAGTACCGTAGGTGCCTGACTGATGTTCACTGGGGGTGCATTCCAAGGGGTTTGTGCCGCCACACTGAACAAGTCCTGGTCTTAGTAGATATGAGACAAATCTTGGGAGCGTGTGGCACTACTGAGAGTGTCACTCCTGAGGATTAACAAATGGTTGCTCTGTGTTTAAAAGCCAGGGCTATTTGGACCAGTCTTGCATTACAGGAAAAACGTTAGTGCTGGAGACATAGACCAAACTCCTGTTCCCTGGCCAGGGTTCCCTCGCCTATGCATTAAAAGGCACACAGAGCTAAGCTTGCAAAGGCAACATATACCAGGTAGCTTCTAAATAACCCACAAACTAATCTCCTTTCTCCTGCTTGTTGTTTCCTGCTCAGAGTGGGATTCAACCAAGTGCTTCATGTTAGAACAGTACACCGTCCACATAACGTGAGAGATTTGTTGGGAGCAAGTGAGCTAAATTGCAGGGGAAGTATAGAAAAGGCCGTAGTCAGCCTAGAGGGAAATCATAACCACCCCCAGTAGAACCACTGGTTAAAATCCTGAGTATTACCATTAAAACTGTCCCTCAAACTTCTGTGGGTGCCAGAAACCTGGGCCTATCCTTCCCAGAATCTGGCCTGCACTTTTGACAAGAGCCTGCAGAAAAGAAGCCATGAAACATAATTTGCCATGGCCACTTCTCTCCTGAAGGAGCACCCTTGTGAATCGAATTTCCTTTTGCACTTGGGGAGGCTAGGAGGGAGAAAATTTGTCGTCTCCTCCTCCTGCTCTGTTGATTTGTGGGAGGGGAAAATGAAGCAAACCTCTGGTCTTTCCCCAAGTTTAATTTTTTTTTAATCAACGCAACAAATTCTCTCTTCTGTGACCTAAATCTTTCTCTTCTTACTTTCTCCCCAACTCTTGTGTGTGAAGTGAGGGGCTCCCTTCTCCCCTCCAGACCCCTTTTCTGTGTGACGTCCGTTCCCTCCAACCCCGTGGCATCTCCCTGCCTTGCACCCGCCCTCCCCCCGTGCGGGGCCTTCACAACCATGGATGACTCGGAAGTGGAGTCGACTGCCAGTATACTTGCCTCCGTCAAAGAGCAGGAGGCGCAGTTTGAGAAGCTGACGCGGGCACTGGAGGAGGAGCGGCGCCATGTCTCTGCACAGCTGGAGCGCGTCCGCGTCTCCCCGCAGGATGCCAGCCAGACCATGGCCAACGGCACCCTCACCCGCCGGCACCAGGTAAAATCACCTCAGGTGAGGTGGGCAAGCAGGATGCTTGTCGGCTTCTGGACTCAAGTGGTGCCTGCTGGAGTGCCGCCTTGGTAGTGTGGCTTCTGTCGGGGATGGTTTGCGGGGCAACTTGGCCCAAGGGCTATGACATTCTGCACTTTTCATAGCTGGGTCTACAGGCCAGTGCCTGTTCAGCGGCTAACCCTAGACAACAGCTCTGGTGTCATGGAGAGGTTGAGCAACCAATGTTGAGTGAGTGGCTAGATTTTGCTTTCACAGTGGCTAGTGTCATATGAAATAAAAACCACCATCCATGTTGAAGTAGAAACTGAAGTGCTTCTCCTTGGGAGACAGACCCTCCTTTATAGGAGTCCACCTCATGGAAAGTGGTGGACTCTCCTTTCATTGGAGGCTTCTAAGTAGAGGTTGGCTGGCCATCTGTCAGGGATTCTTTAGCTGTAATTCCTCCATTGTAGAGGGTTGGACTAGTTAAGCCTCAGGTTCCCTTCCAACTCTGATTCTCTCCTTCCTATTCCCATTTTAACTCCTGAAGACCATACTTAGAAGTCTGGTTCACCTATAACACTAAGCCCAAACACATTGAAGTGTGGATGAGTGAGCCTGCAGGTACTCAGAGCAGAACGTGCGGCCACTTCACATCTATTCTAGTCCTACTGCCACTGCCACAGTACTAAGAACTAAGCCATGGCTTGGCTTATTGGGACCTTCAAGACCAGGCTCATGGTTTACCTCACTCCAGATGAGCCATGCCTGGTAAGTCATAAACAAACCTTGGCTACAACTTGTGGTTTGATGTAATGCTAGGCCAAACCATGGCTTAACTCTGGGTAACAGCAGCAGGACAGGAGCAAACCAGCTGTGATTTTTGCCCAGAGTACCCCCAAACCCATTCCCTCATGGTTTGCCTTAATGTTAGGCTTGAAGTGGGCCAGTGTGTGCTTGTATTGATTACTGATGGTTCAGAGTGTGTATCTGTGTAACGGGATGCCCAGCAAAGAAGTGGAGTTAGCTGCTGTAGTGCTTTCTAGAGAACACCCTGGATATGGGGATCTTGGTGTAAAAAATAATAATAAGCCAGAGTTCTTCATTTAAGCTGCTGTAGAACAATCAAAACTTCCTTGCTGTAGCTGCTCATAATGGCAACCCTCGTTCTTTGATAGCAAAGTGTCCTCAAATTCAGACACACCAGGATGAAGTAGCATGAAGGAAATGTCTCGGGTAGATGTGGAGAAAACCCCCAGATGACTTTTTTTTGAGGCTTTTAAGCCAAGCTCATCTTGCCTTTCCCTTTCTGTTTGATTACTGCTAGCTATTTGCGTTTTGTACTTCTCAACCTCAGGGGTAGCGTTGGGGATACTTATTAAGCTTGTGGTTGCTATTTTGAGTCCTGTTTAGTTCAAAAGTTCTGCCCCAACAGGGATGGAAGCTGTTTGGGATGCACACAAGAACAGAGCTGCAGGGGTCTGCAAGGTGGTGTTGAACTTGAGTGCTTTACTTGGAAGATCCTGCATTTAATTCCTTTTCACTCTGGAGGGGAGAGGTCTGCTGAGATGGGTCACCCTCATTCTTTTTGTAGGATGGAGATGGGACTTGAGACTTTTGAGCTGTTGTGGCCATGGGCTGCTTTCCCCAGTCTCTGAACTGTTCTCTCAAGGTGATCTTCCATGTGCTTTAGTTAGCTACCTTAGTTAAGAGCTCTTGGTGCCTTTTGGGTTGTGGCAGCATGCAGTCTTTTTTAGTTCTCTCTGGGATGCTGCATTCTCTCCCTGCATAGGGTTTCATAGATGGACAGGAGAACTTGTCCGTTTCTCTCTCCACCTGTGAGGAAGCGTAAACCTCTTAAGGAGCTACCTAACACTCTGCAACCTATATGTATCGTGTTACTTGCTAATTGCGCCAGACCAGCCTTCTAGCTTCTTCACTTTATGGTGAGCCATAAACTCAACCAGGGCTGAACTTGCTCAGTTGCCACAGGTGACTTCCACTCCCCCGCCCCTCCCCTTATTTCCCCTGATTGTGGACACAAATGCACCACTATTTTCTTTTACAGAACGGCCGTTTCTTGGGCAATGCTGACCTGGAGAGACAGAAATTCTCTGAACTGAAACTCAACGGACCACAGGTAAAGAGCGGAACTGAAAACTTCTTTCTGGCAGGTGGCACTAATTTGCTGAAGGTGTTGTTGCTTTTTTCAAGGGGATCTAACCTGATGTGAAAATTCGGGCTGGATTCTTTGAGGTTCTCCAATCTGTAGCCTGTGGTGGGTGGGATGGGCCTACGTTTTTCCTCCATAAAATGTTGAGAAACTGTTATGCACGTGGAGAGGAAGTCTGAGTCACTTTCTCTCCTACTCTTGCGTTGAATGGAAAGCCACTCAGTGGTTGACGTCCTATTTTGTTGCATGAATTTACTGTGGTTTGAACTGGAACTTGGGTTCAAAAGCCTTAAATAGCAATGTCTAAAGAGAAAAAAAAACCCTTTTTGTGTATGCGCTTCCTGAGAGAGAGACTGGGTATTAAAGGGAACTTGGCAGGTTGTGCCTGGCTTATGGGAAGTGCGCAGAATTGTCTGGGCAGAATTGGGCTGCTGCTGATCTGTATCTCCGTCTCCTTAGGACCACAGTCACCTCATATACAGCACCATTCCCAGGATGCAAGACCCAGGACAGATTGTGGAAGAGACCTACACTATGGAGGAGGACCCCGAGGGTGCCATGTCAGTTATTTCGGTGGAGACCTCTGATGATGGGAAAACTCGCCGTACAGAGACCACGGTGAGAGGCTTGAGAAGAATTGCAGGTTCTGATATTGTGAAATGTGCCCCTTATTTAGTAGCTGGGTTGGGAAGAGATTAGGCTTGTGTGTACCAGACACTCGACAGCAAAGAACCGCTGGGGCTTAGAACACCCAAACAAGCGGTGTTTTAAATTTCCATTAGTGGCAGCTGCCTCTATGCAGTGATCTAAAGTAGTTTTCGCTGCTTCGTTTGTTATCCCCAAAAGTCTATGCAGGCACAGTGAAGGCAACTTAATTCACCAGTAGAGGGAGGCCTGCAGGATTGCACTCGCTCCCCTCCCTCATTTCTGGGAGCATGAATTCAACCTGTCTAGCCTAACTGCCATTCATGTTTATTGGTGGTGATGTAGACAGCAGACAGAACTCACCAAGGTAACCATTTTAACAGAGGAGCAGGATATAAGCTGGGCAGGAAGGAGGGAGCATGTGATTCTGCCACCAGCTCCTAATAGCTTAGCCAGGCTTAACCAATGGGCAATATTGCATTGTGCTTAACCAAAGTGTCCCAGAAGCAGGATTCTGAGAACTGCAGCTCTGCCAGTTCTCTCAGCAAGAAAACATTTAGGGTTGGACTTAACTCGCCTGCAGTGCACAGGTTTTGCAAGTACCTGCAAAGGTCTATGAAAGGTGTACCACCATGTGGTGTTGAGCTTCCCGCTTACATCATGGCTAATGGCAAAGGATGATGGGAGTTGTAGTCCAGCATCTGGAGGGTGCCACATTAGCTACCCCGCCGTCTAGAAAGACGGCTCAGAACAAGAGCCACGGAGGGTAAAAAGAGCAAGACCATGTGGAAGTAATGGGGAAATACCACAAAGAAATCAGTGATTCCAGCTTGGCACTGACTACTTTGGGGTCAAAGGCGCTGGCAAATGCCTAACAGCTCCTGTTACTGTTGTGTAGGTGAAGAAGGTTGTGAAGACCATGACCACGCGCACAGTGCAGCAGGTTCCTGTTGGCCCCGATGGGCTGCCTGTGGATGGCTCTCCAGTCCCCAACAACTACATCCAGACAATGGATAGGAACTTCAGGAAAAACACCAATGGCGGCCCTGGGGCCTACATGAGCCAGCCGGGCACAGCTACCCTCCCGCGAAACTACCACTACCCAGACGGCTACGGCCGCCCGTACGAGGACAGCTACCACGGCAGCGAGCACAACTACGGCAGCCTGTCCCGCGTGACGCGCATCGACGAGCGCTACCGCCCCTCCATGGACGGCTACCGGGCCCCCAGTCGGCAGGATGTCTATGGGCCTCAGCCGCAGGTGCGGGTAGGGGGAAGCAACATGGACTTGAACCGCTTCCACCCAGAGCCTTACGGGCTGGAGGACGACCAGCGCAGCATGGGATACGATGACCTCGATTACGGCACCATGCCAGACTATGGTACCGCCAGGCGGACTGGGACTCCCTCCGACCCCCGCCAGAGACTCAGGTAGGAGCATTCTGCTGGGCATTCTAGGGCAGATGGTGGCAATAATTCTGCCATGATATAGAATCTGTTAAAGTGACGCTGGAGGGGTGGACATGCGCTCATTCCTGAGAAACATGGTGAAGACATGCTTTTACCATAGCTCTTTGAGACACTGCTGTCGTTCCGAGTGACAATGCAGTCTCTAAAGCGAGATTTAGAGTTGTACAGACTTGGCCTAGGGATTCAGGGATGAGCAGAATTTTTCTAGAGGACTCTGCTCATCTGCTTTTGTCCCTTCAGTTAAAAGGGAAAAGGCTGAAAATGTTCTTTCCAGTAAACCTTCCAAAAATGTGCCACTGAATGTGTGGTGATAATTGGAAGGAGCTTGTGGCACTTGTGGTCTTTTTGGCCTCAAGAGGAAGTATATTGAGAGCTCAGCGTGATGGCTATTTTCTGGGTGAAAAGTCCCCATTCACATGTTACCTCTTGCCGTGTGCTAAGCGATCATAAGCAAGCCACTCCATTAGTCCTCCTCTGCAGTATCCTCCACCTTCAATGTGGGGATGATACTAAGCTAGCTCTGCAGGACTCTTGTGAAGAATTCTTGAGTGCGTGTATGAGGAGTCTCACTAAGGTGCTAGATAAGGCCTAACTATAATAAGATGGCATCTCTGATGCCGGTACTATGAGGTACTCTTCATTCCTTCCCGTTGTGACAGTGAATCCTGTTGTCACTGCAGCATGAAAATGAGCCTTGCAGTTGCACAGCTGTGGGTTCACGCTTTCCATTGCCAAGAAGACCCTGACTGTATGAACAGCATTTTTCTGTTGCGCATACAGGTAGCACTGATTGGTTCACAGGTGTAGAGCCAGGGGCTTCAGGGCTCTGTATCAAGATTCAAATACTTGCATGGTCTATAAATCTTACTAAATAAATAGATAAACCTAGGGCTTACCAGGTTTTTTGTGTGTGGCCTGGGGTCATATTTGGAAATCTAAAACTGTCATGATCACCACAAAATAGCCAGTATACCTGAAGGAGTGTCTCCACTCGCATTGTTCACCCCGGACACTGAGGTCCAGCTCTGAGGGCCTTCTGGCGGTTCCCTCACTGCGAGAAGTGAGTTTACAGGGAACCAGACAGAGGGCCTTTTCGGTTGTGGCGCCCGCCCTGTGGAAAGCCCTCCCATCAGATGTCCAAGAAATAAACAACTATCTGACTTTTAGAAGACATCTGAAGGCAGCCCTGTTTAGGGAAGTTTTTAATGTTTGATGTTTTCTTATGTTTTGATATTCTGTTGGGAGCTGCCCAGAGCGGCTGGGGAAACCCAGCCAGATGGGCGGGGTAGAAATAAATATCATCATCATCATCATCATCATCATCATCATCATCTTTTCACACAGGAAAAACAGCCAGAACTTACCCACCACAAACAAAAAAAACCTAAAACATGTAAAATGGGCAACATGCCCCCCCAAACAAATAAAGCAGACACATGCACATACACACATCCCCCCGGAGACACACACCCAAAGAGCAGGTAAAATACCCTCAAACAGATTTTTTTAAAGTTGACACATTCATGCTTGCTTTCTCTTGTATCAACCTAAAAAAAGGAATCTGCCGCCCACTCTCCAATCTCAGAGATTTAGCAGGCAGTGGCTTTTCCCCCCTGAGAAGTTTCAAAAGAAGGCTGCTGCATCATCTTTCTTCCTTTCCAGTGAAGAATGCCTCTGGGCTTACATGGGACCCAAAGGCGTTCTGGGAAATGGAAAGGGAGAGGTGGGGCAGCTGGCGGCCGGCAGTTCTCTTTCCAGCCAGTGCAGCTGCTGCTGCCGAAGTGTAAAAAAATAGGAACAACAACAACAACAGAGTAGGTAGTGGTTGCAGTTGCCAGATGGGCACCAAGAGTTGTGTGTTCCGATGTCTGCAAGTGCTGCAGGGGGGACCCCAGACTTAACCTTCTCTTTTCTTGTTTGCCTAATGGTGGCATAGGTTTACAGTCAAATGGGTGTTTTCAGATGGGGGCTTAAGGCTGCAAATAGGTCAATGGCAACATTAAAAAAAAAATTTGATTTCACCCAGAAAGGGTAAATCCCCCAGAAAGGGTAAATGGGGTGGAGATTCAGATTATAGTAGGCTGATGACACCGGCATTGTGTGGATGCTGCGAAAAACTTCAATGTGTGAGAAGCACTGATCCCACAGTAAAGGCCTGTCCCCTTGCTTTGGTGTAGTATGATCTTGCGAATATCAGCTTCCATTGAAAAAACCCCGCATCCCAACCACCCAGACTTAAATACCCTGATTTGTTGTGGAGACACAGGGTTGATAATTTATCTTAGCTATTCAGATAGAAAGAGGGTTGTTAAAAGTTCAGGCTTCTGGCAAAATGGAGCTGAATAGTCGCAAACTCCACGGCATAGTTTCCATTCCTCTTCTGTGGTCTCCTACCTGTCTTCTGCTGCTTCGTGCCAGTTTCTGTCTCTGCCTGTCCTTCGCTCAGTGTTGATCCTCAGTACAATTTCAGTTCTGTTCACCCCCTTCCACTGTATACAGTATTCTGCAGATTAAAGTACATGGATTAAAGGTATGTAAAATGACTATCTTGTCTAATACTCCTTTGCTGGTTGACATTGCTGTCAGAAAGGAAGAATTTTGACCACCTTGACTAACCCCTGAAGTAGGTGACTTTGTCATTAATCAGTTGTGGTAGCTTTTGGCTGCAGAACTGAGGCCTAGAAGGGGAGAAGTGGTGTCTTCTGCCTGACCTGCACAGCTTCTAAACTCTGCAGGTTTTTGATGGAGCAGAGTGATGGCTTCTCTTGCCCGACTGACTTCACAAATGTTAACAATGGATGTATTGCCCAGGATGCATCAGGGCAGGGTGGGTTAGGGGAGGCTGAAATTCTGCAAAACCTGCTGCTTGGGCCCAGTGGACAACTTCATCCAGTTTTGGCTTCTCAACAGATAAACAAGATCTCCAAGAACGCATAGGAGATCTGTGTTCAGGATCTCCTGAGGATTCTCAAATTACTTCAGAGCAGCTGCAGTCCTACCCCATCCCAGTTTGGACTGCTCTTGCTGGACAGGTGGCGATGGTGCGGTGTTTTGTTTTTCCGTGGAAATGTTTCTGTTTCATGAGTTCGTCAGGAGCAATAAAGGGATGTTTTGATGCTGTTTTGAGCATGATTTGGTGGAAAGGCGGGATACAAATTTAACAATAACAAAAATAATGCCTGTAAACTCAGGACTGCTTAAAATGCCCATAACCTCAGGCTTTTTTTTTGCTGCTAATGCATGTGGCATCTTAAGTTTAGCCAGAGGAGTGAACAATTAAGCGACTTGCTCACACGATTATAGAAAAGCGGCTCCTTCCTGTGCTGTATTGTTCTGACCTGTGACCTGCACAGTTAACATTGATGCATAAAAGCTGCTCCAGTAGAATTTCCAAGCGTGGAGTTTGACTGCCAGTTCTGAAATTGCTGTGCTTTGTGCAAGCAAATAAAGGTTGAATAAACTATTTATTATTTATATTTAATATTTTTTCCACCTTTCCTTCGAGAAGCTCAAGGTGGTATATATACATGGTTCTTTCCCTTTCCACGTCTTTATCCTCATGACAACCGTGTGAGGTAGGTTGGTCTGAGAGAGTGCCTGAGCAAAGGTATGTTCATTGAGCTTCAACACTGATTGTGGATTTGAACCCTGGTCTCCTAGGTTCTAGTCCAGTACTCTAACCACTCTGCTGCACTGGCTCTGTGGAATCCATGGAATTGTAGAGTTGAAAGGGGTTACGAGGGTAGTAGCAGTAGTAGTAGTAGTAGTAATAATAATAATAATAATAAAATTTATTATTTCTACCCCGTCATCTAGTGCAACCCCATGTAATGGGACTCAAACCCACAACCCTGAGGTTACTGTATTTTTCGCCCCATAGGATGCACCTAGTTTTTTTGGGGGGGGGAATAAAGAAAAAAAATTATTTCCTCCCCCCCAGGTGTGGGGCTGGGGCGGGGGAAGCGCCCCACGGCTAGCGGAGTGCTGTGCGAAGCCCGAAGCTTGGGGCGTGCTGAGCTCAGCTCGCCCCAAGCTTCTGGGTGCCGGCAAGCTCTCCGCTAGCCGTGGGAGAGCTGCGCGACTTTGAGAGCTGCGTCTCCCACGGCTAGCGGATAGCTTCCTGAAGCCTGGAGAGCGAGAGGGGTTGGTGCGCACCGCCCCCCCCCCCCGGCTCTCCAGGCTTCAGCGAAAGCCTGCATTCGCCCCATAGGACGCACACACATTTCCCCTTCATTTTTGGAGGGGGAAAAGTGTGTCCTATAGGGCGAAAAATACGGTAAGTGTCTCATGCTTTACCGACTGAGCTCTCTCCTTGTGCTGCCACCTCCTGTGTTGAGCTGTGTGTGCGTGTCTGTCGTCCATTCTCTTTCCTATGATGGTAACTAGCCAGATAACATCTTTACTTGTTCTGAGTAAGGAACTGAACTTTACTACTTTTTTTTTTTAACCATTGTGACTTGGCAGCTTGCCCTTGTGAAGAAAGGCCTCAACAGCCTTTTAGTATGTTCAGTGTCCTCTAGCTCAGTAATCTGCCATGAAGGTCAGGAGACCCACTTGCGAGCATTCTGCTAAACTTCTGAGGCATGCACGAAAAACACCAGGAGGTGATGTGGTCTGACAGTAAGCCACTGTAGAGGATTGATTCCCCCACCCCCCCACACCCTGTGCTCTCGTATTTTCACACGGAAAGTCGGTACGGGTTGGTTTGCTGCTTTGAGACCATATGACGGTTTTGATGAAGTTTCCCAGAACAGCTGCCAGGCCCAAGTGTTGCCTTTTGAAGAGCCCCAGTTTGAATCCCTTGCAGTGAGAAGGGAGGGGCTAAAGCTTGGACGAGTGTCTCTTGTATGCTCTGTGATCTAAGAGATTAGGGCATGTAGGGAACAGTATTTGTGGTTTCAAAAATAACCCAGAGCTATGCGGCTGTCTTGTATGAACACGTTTTCAAGCTGGAAAGCAACTTCCAAGTCAACGGCACTTTGCCTCCAGAAGGCAGTTTGGACACTTGCAGTCTGGTGCACAGTGGTCTTCAAACTTCCTTCCTTCAGGGACTTATTTCCACACTGACTTGTCTGATAAGGAGCTGGTATTTGCCTGTCCTTTTGTGTTTCAGTGGATATTAGGGTGCCTTCTCTGTTTATGTAGGCCACTGGCCAGGCCTTTCAGGCTGTGCTATTGTTCTGAATGTTCACTGTTGAATGAACCCCATGCAACAATGGCCATACAAGAAAGGGAGGTAATGGGAGGCCCCGCCTTAGATGGAAGCTTCATTGCTTTGCCATAGCAAATTTCCTTGATGGGTTTCCTACAAAATATACGCTGAAAACCACCAGTCTGAAACAGTACTTTGGAACTGGGCTGGGCATCATGCAGCTCCTGAGGAATCACTTGTGAAAATCTATGAAAGCAAAAGCTTAATGCACTTTAAAACAAAAATAAAAAGCAGCAGCTTCCTCATAGAATACAGGCTGTTAAAATGCTGAAAAATTGGAAGTGGGGCATTAAGGCAGGCATAGGCAAACTCGGTGGCCCGCCAAATGTTTTGGGACTACAGCTCCCATCATCCCTAGCTAACAGGACCAGTGGTCAGGGATGATGGGAGTTGTAGTCCCAAAACACCTGGAGGGCCGAGTTTGCCTATGCCTGCATTAAGGAGTCAGAAGTCACCCTTTCAGCTCTCATTACAGCTAAATTAGTGGGCTAACTCAAATTTGTCCTGCTTGAACATAAGTTCCCTTCCTCTTCAAATCATCCACAATATATGCATCATGCCCTGCAAATGTGACTTCAACTATGTTCTTGGTGTTCCTTAAAAACATGACATGAGGTTCAGCAAGAACATTGAACCACAAGCCAGCTTGACAAGAATGTTTGCTACAGATTATGGATATGAAATCTGAAATCATGTTGCCTGATAAGGGATGGGTCGTCCCCCCTAATTTGTGTTTGCAATTTATAGGCCACCCAATAATCAGAGTTCTCTGAGGCAGCTTACAGGATTTTTTTAAAACACACATAATAATAGAAACAACAAAATAAAACCAAAGCAACAGTGTTAAATTACAAATCACTTTAAAATAAAGTGGAGGAAAATAAAATTTTCAGCAACCAATCTGTTTAAAACCAATGAAAGCAGGGGCTCTGCCTTTCCAAAGCTGCAGTGTTCACTGACTAAAACCTAGTTGCTTTCTGGATTATTTCCATCTCTGCTTAAAGAGCAGGTGAATCTTGAAACCTGTCCACTCTCATTCAGGCATTTAACTTTGAATCAGAACAAACCATGACTAGGGAATTGGTTTCTTATTAGCTGGGCAGAGCAACATTTTCAGAGCAGAGGAGCACATTTATTAGGTGGGAAAGTAGTTAGAAGCTGAATACTAGCAGTGGAGAGAAAACTCCCTTCCTCCCTCCCTATTGTCTCTTTTTCTCTCCACTTTTTTGGGTGGGAGGTGCTGCATGTGTTTTGCAGGTTTCCCACCTGCGTCTTAAAACCATGGAAATTTGATCATACAAGCAGTCCCACTCCGCAGAATGTCTGCTTGAATATTTGAAGATGAAAATGAAGGCTATGCCTTCTGCCCTCCCCATGATTTAAGGTGGCATTCCTTGGGGCCACACACTCCTCAGTTGCCTCTTTCACCCCATGGGACCACTTGCTTCCTCCATTCCAGCTTTGGGACCACTCTGTCAGGATCCCACTCCTGGCCAAGGCTTGGGTATGGAGATCAGGCAGTATGCTGAGGTTATGAAGAAGTGCCTTCCTCTGACTTGGGCTGGTTTCCCAGCTACTCTGGTGTTGTCCATCACCAGCTCTAATTGGTCTTGCACAAGCATCTCTCCCAATGTTGCTGCTGCTACCCACTTCCTTTTCTTTTCTTAACCACAGGCGCCAGAGCCTGATCTCGAGAGACCGTATACGTGTAAAGCATGACAGCTCCACTAGGCAGATATCCTTGTCCCTTGGGAGGCTCCTCAGTCCTGGACCAGACCACTAGTGTGAAGTCTGCGCTTTGCTACTAAGCGGTGGCTCCCCCTAAGTTGATTCACACAGTTGATTTGCACAGATGGTGCAAAGGAAGGCGCTCTTCCCATTAGGCCACCTTTGGCCCAACATTCATGCGTGCAAAACCACTCCAGACAGTGGGTGGAGGAGGCCTTAGGTGTACGTCCTTGGCAGTGCGTCTGTGTGGGCACAAATGACAGGTGTTGGAGATGCACTGTGTGTGTTTACACCCTGAAAGCAGGGTGGGCTGGGGGTTTCTGCTGGACCCCATTTCTGAAGGAGTCTGCGAAGATGCACATCTTGTTGTCTCCTTTAGGGTTGCAAAGCATTGGGGTAGTTTGGCAAAAGCAAAACAAGTCTTGAGTTTGGTCTCGGATGAGTAATCATCATCACCACCAACTTGTCCAGGATAGAATATTTTTTTTTTGGGGGGGGGAGGAAATTGGGTAATCTTGACATTGCCTTGTTTGGGTATCAACAGTGTGGGCTTACTTGCTTTTAGAACTATGCATTGCATATGGATATAGATAAGGACCCAGGGACTTGGTGCTGAGGATGCTGATCCAGGTTGCTGCGTTTTAAATGGGGATTGGGGAAGCTTTGCATGCTTTACAGATTGGAGAGATGGAGCACAGCTTAACCAGCCGCACACAACTCTGCTCCCAAAGTGGGAGATCGGTTCCTGGTGAGATTTCCTGGGTCCTCCTTGTGCAGTTCTGTTTCCAGCAGGAAGAATGTTTTAAAGGAATGTGGAGCCACCTGGAACATTAAACCTGTGAGGCTGATCTCAGGGTCGGCCATCTCCATCTTTACCTAAAAACTTTCCTTGGACGCTGTTTAAGCTTCTTCCATGACTGTGAGGACCTGAAAGCTTTTTCTATTACTATTGCAAAAGCTGAAGTGCTCTTGGTATCGAGTCTGGTCCTGTCTCCTGTGCTTGTATACTGAGTTATATAGGCCCCAAATGCATCCATTAACAGGAAAACCAAGTGTTAGAGGGACTACATTTCCATGAGGAGGCAAGGGTTCTGTTCCTTTAAGGCAGTGGAAGCATCGGTTTTCCTGCATGTTGCAGACCTTGCATCCATTCATGCCATGTGAATAGTTTGTGAAAAAAGGTATCCTGATGCTACAGACCCCTGTAACCATTTTGTCCTTGTAGCACCATGATGAAAGGGACTTAGGCTTTCCTTGAGGATGTTAAAAACAGTCCCGAGACCTTTTCTACCACTCTCTCTCATCCCTTCCCTACCTTCACCTAGCCACTTTTCTCTTTCTCTCTCCTCCCTCCCACCTTCTATTGCTTCAGTCACACTTTCCAGGGTACAGGGTGTCTCTTAAGAGGGTGACTGGGACAGGCTGGGAATCTCATGGCTGAGCCAAGTTTGCAGTGCAGGTCTTGCTTTTATATTTAGAAGGGATCTTGGGGAGTTAAGCCAGCACCCTGCATGAAATGTAAGACCTCCAGAGGCATTTGCAGTCATTTGCTCCTAAGCAGATCTTGAGTGTGTTCAGCTTGGGTGTGTGGTAGCTCAGTTGTGCCATGTCAGAATTTGGTGTCCTTGAAATCTCACCATCTAATCTAACGGGAGTGTCTGCCTGGCTTAATTACTGCACACTGGAAGTATTGCAAAGCGGAAGGCCTGGCTGAATAAAGCACTGGAAGTCTTCTTCTGAATCTTGGGTGTGTTTGGGGCAGGAGCAGGTTGGATGACCTACAAAATGCAATGCCTGCGGTTTGACACAGATGGTGCCAAGTTGCCCTCTGGTGGCCAGGCTGCAGTAACATACGAGAAGTGTCTATATCTTAAAGGAGGCGAAAAGTGCTGGAAAAATCCCCAGTGACAAAACTACCTGGGAACTTGCTCACCTCTCTTTAAGAACAACAACCATTTCTTCCTGGACCCAGCTTAAGCTGCTAGTGTAAGCTGCTGTCATTGTTATTGTCTGCTTCTAATTTCAAGACAATCCCAGCACTTGGGTGCTTGACCCCGAGAGCTTGTGGTCACCTACGTATCTGAAAACTTGAACAAGAAAGGAAAGTCAAGGTGATGCAGGGAAAGAGGGCCTTCTTACTTGGTTATACTAGGAAGTTCTGCCACCACCTGTTCCTTGCAGCGGTTCTCAACCTGTGGGTCCCCAGATGTTGTTGGACTACAACTCCCATCATCCCTGAGCTCTGGCCTTGCTAGCTATGGGTGATGGGAGTTGTAGTTCAACAACATCTGGGGATCCACAGGTTGAGAAAGGCTGTGCTAGAGGATTGGCTGTTCGGGCACAGCTTTTTGGGCCACACTTTCAGCTTTTAGCATGGCAGCAGTGGGGATGCTATGGCATGACTGGGTCCCTGCGTTACCTTATCCTACCAAGAAATTTAAACAGGTGATGGTGGAACCCCTTCTCAATCCTTGTCCCACAGGTCTCTTCTGTAGATAGGCAGACCAGCCTGATTCCTGTCTGTGGCAGTTCAGCTGCTTTGGATGACTGACGGATCCTGAAAGTAACTTGCTTCTCTTCCTCCCTCCTTTGCAGGAGTTACGAGGACATGTTGGTGGATGATTTGGCTAGAGACCAGTACTACTGGGCCCCCCTGGCCCAGCACGAGAGGGGCAGCCTAGCCAGCATGGATAGCCTGCAGAAAGGGGGCCCGCCCCCGCCCAACTGGCGCCAGCCCGAGCTCCCTGAGGTGATCGCCATGCTGGGCTTCCGCCTGGATGCGGTGAAGTCCAACGCCGCGGCCTACCTGCAGCACCTGTGCTACCGCAATGACAAGGTGAAGACGGAGGTGCGCAAGATGAAGGGCATTCCGGTGCTGGTGGAGCTGCTGGACCACCCCAAGAAGGAGGTGCACTACGGGGCATGCGGGGCCCTGAAGAACATCTCCTACGGCCGGGACCAGGACAACAAGATCGCCATCAAGAACTGCGACGGTGTCCCTGCTCTGGTGCGACTGCTAAGGAAGGCGCGCGACATGGACCTCACCGAGGTCATCACAGGTAATTTCTGGGCCCTGGGAGGGAAGGTGGAGGTGGAGGCATCGGAGCTCTCCCAGGCACTCCTTGACCAGGCAAACTCTTTCTCTTGGTGCAGGAACACTCTGGAACCTGTCCTCTCACGACTCGATAAAAATGGCCATTGTGGACAATGCCTTACATGCCCTCACGGATGAGGTCATCATCCCACACTCTGGATGGGAGAGGGAGCCCAGTGAGGACTCGAAACCCCGCCACATACAGTGGGAGTCGGTGCTCACCAACACCATTGGCTGCCTTAGGTAAGCTGGGGCTGCCCTGCACCTCCAGGCACACCTTCGTGCTCCGTGTGCTGGAGGCCGTTGATCTGCATGTGAACTTTAAGCAGACACCTGAGTGACCCTGCTGTAGGTGCCTGGCTGATGTTCACGGCGAGCACATTCCAAAGTTGGATGCCACCACACAAAAGGCCCTGTTCTTAGCAGACGTAAGGCAAGCCTGATGTTTGCCAGCTTATTGGGAGGAGGCTTTGGTAGAAGTGAGATGAACCATTTAGACTGGACTCTTGGAGCTGAGATTGGTGCCTTCTAATAAACTGGAGATGCTATAACTTGAGAAGACCAAAGAACTCCTGCTTTGCCTTAATCTTGAATTAATGATTGCAGGTCATCGGAGCAATGTACTCTGGTGTCTGCCCCCTAATTCTGGCTGGGCTAAAAGATGGGCCACACAGAGAAGGAATAAGATGAAGTTGCTGGTCTTCCTGGCTGCCTTGTGTTTTTTTGGTTTTCTTTTTGCTGCTGCAGCAGCAGAAAATTGGGTGACGGTCAGAGAGGCAGTATTGGAGCTGAAATAGATAGCCCATGAGGTCTACAATCAGCCTGATTAGGACGGTGTAGCAGGTTGTATGAGGAAAAGGCTGGAAAAGGCTTCTGCCATGATGTTTGACGGTTCCCACCAGAGGCTTGAAATCTCCACACAAACCCAGCACAGACTTGAGAGTGAAAATGTGGCCTAAATTTAAGCACAGGAAAGCAGACAGGCTTTAACAGCCACTACCTGATAGTGTCTCCATCTTTCTAATGTTTCTTTTTCTCTTTTTGTAGAAATGTCAGCTCGGAGAGGAGTGAAGCCCGCCGAAAGTTGCGGGAGTGTGATGGGCTAGTGGATGCCCTCATCCACATTGTCCAAGCAGAGATTGGCCAGAAAGATTTAGACAGCAAGGTAAAGGGAGTGTGGGAGGAGGTAGCCCTATTCTAGTTGCCACTTGCCCTTCTGGGGGGTAGGGAGAGATTATTCTGCACCAAATGCAATGTGCTGTGTTTGCCTGTCTTCTGATTTTCCCCTTTTCTGAGAGCGGCATTTAGGTGGTTATGAGAGGCTTTACAGGGCCTGAGTCGGAGAGTCTTTAATTTTCACCCATACCAGGAACATTTCTCCCATTTTATAAAGAGGAGATTCCCAATAAAGCACATAGATGTATCTGTTTTCTCTTCCCCACCCCAGATCCACCCTTGTAAAGTTGGGCATAATGTTTGCCCCGCCTGCCCTTTTGTAGGGAGCTGCCGCTTCACAAAGTGGTATTCCACTTGGGTCTCTGGGTTGTTTCACAGATGCACTAAGGCAGCTTGTCTCTCCCCACCTCCCCCCCAGCTGATGCCTTTTACATCAGGATGGGGAGCTGGATCAGCTGGTGGGCCAGATCATTAATCCCGCACCAGCAAGCCGGCTTTGACAAAGCTCCACTGGACTGTTGTAAGCAGCTGGCTGGTGATTACAGGAAGCCCCTTTGAAGTCTGTTTGCAGGCACAGCTTGGATTCAGACAACACCTGCAAATGGACAATGTGGGGCTCACGGATGGTGGCCCCCCTCAGTTGCACTAGGCAGTTCCCAACGGGCAACACCTTGGTGCATCTAATCTTGATAGGGCTTGCTGTTAGTGCCCATCAGTGAGGAGAGGGCATATTGGCTCCCACTCACAGCCTGAATGTGTTGCTGCTGTCAGATCCCCCCCCCCCCCCCAATTCTTGTCCCAAGGTGCAGAACACTACCGGAGCTCCTGCTTTTCCACCTTTCTTGTACTTGCTTATTCTTGTGCACGCAACTCCCTACCTCTTGAATTTCTGTGACCTTGATGCCCATCTTGAGGAACTGTCTGTCTTTTGCCAGCTTGTGGAGAACTGCGTTTGCCTCCTGAGGAACCTGTCCTACCAGGTGCACCGTGAGATCCCCCACGCAGAGCGTTACCAGGAAGTGCCCCTCAATGCGGCCAACAACACCGGTCCCCATGCAGCCAGCTGCTTTGGTGCCAAAAAAGGCAAAGGTAGGATTGCCTTGTTCCCTGCCCAGCCTTGCATAGATGGGGTCAGGCTAGAGGACAGCAGGGAGAGATGTTTCTGAGTGCTGCTTAAGTTGTCCGTGGCCTCGTAAAGACAAGCTGCTGCTTTTCCACTGAAGCGTTCTACAGCTGCAGTAACTTTTCCTGGCTCTCCTGCTCTTTTGTCTCTCAAGGCCTGATGACTGGTCTTTTTGGTGTGTCAATCAAGGTGATGGATGGGGGTTTTCAACTAATTTGTGGCCTGTTTCCCCTTCTCTTTTGCTTTCCTTCCAAATGGCCTGTGAATCCTGCTGGCATCTCTACTCTCTTGCCTCCCTTCTCCCCTCTCCTCCTCCTCCGCCCAAAGACGAGTGGTTTTCGAGAGGTGAGTTGAGCTTTTTCCCCAGGGGGTGGGCGGGGGCGGGACACGCTTGTTTCTATAAAACATGTGACTTTGCCATCTCCTGCCAAAGCTTTTCTCTGCCCTCCTCGCCGCTGTGACCAAACCTGACCAGTAGCACAAGCACACAGTACTGTTCTGTGTTTGAAGAATACATTGCCCTTGCTTGGGAGACAGTGCTGAGTTCATAGTCTTGCATTCTGCTGGGGTTGCACCTAAGAACTCCCTTCAAGGAAAGGAGCACTGGGTGCAGAGAGGACTAGCATCAAATCTGCCTGTGATGGGGAATCTTGTAGGCATCCAGCTATTTCTGGTTTACTGGGTCCTGTCAGGCCCAACCAGCATAGCCCAGTAGTCGAGAACGGTGGGAACCAGGGGTCCAGCAACTTCTAGAGAGTCACAGGCTGGTCTCCCCTGCGCCACACCTTTTCAGATGCAAGTGCAAAATGTGAATGTGACACAGCATGTTTGGAGATGCATGTATTGTATATGGGTGCCTGTTAGAAAGCTGCCGCTTGTCTGTAATTTTCAGCTGAGTGTAATCTCTCTGTGTGAACTGACCTTTTCTCTTTGAGACATGAAATCATGAGATGTCAGAGGGTGGGAGAGATAATAATGCCCATGGAAAAAACAGCTAAGTAACCTCCTTGTCGTTGTGCCTGACATCTGCAGCGAGAGGAGCCCTTTCCTTAATTCTCTGTTTCCTGCTGTGCTTGTTTTCCTTTCCTGCTCACTTGTGCCACTCCTGGTCTTTGCGACATTCACTCCTCCCCCACCCTGCAATAGTTAACTTGGAAAAAACACGGCTCTTGAACAGAGTAGATGGTGCAGATTGGGAGAACGCCAGCTGTGCATTATTCGCCTCCCAAGGGAACCTCCCTCTTGGACCCTAACCAAAGACATTGCATTGACTTGCACGCTGCATGTTTCCTGGGTGCGGGTGGTGAAAGTGCCAGAGCAGGGCGTGTGGTGCAACAGCTGCCTGAGGCAGGAGAGCACTGGCC
Source organism: Podarcis tiliguerta (assembly GCF_965153285.1). Taxonomy (NCBI): domain Eukaryota; kingdom Metazoa; phylum Chordata; class Lepidosauria; order Squamata; family Lacertidae; genus Podarcis; species Podarcis tiliguerta. Next base: position 55,367,869 of record NC_139534.1, read on the forward strand.
CCAATCTCAATGCTGGTGTGGCGTGGTTAGTGCGGAACAGCAAGAAGTCAGGCCTGTTTTGCTTGACAGCTGTGCAGGGCTGCTAGTCTATGTGCTTCTCTAGCCTTGGCAGTTTTGAATGGGGTAGAGTGGGACCATGGTTCAGTGGTAGAAATCCTGATTTTTAAAAGTTCTTCTTTCAGTTTCTAAAAATACATATAACAAACAATTCCCCTATACCCCCACCCCACAGGAAGCATTCCTCGCATATACAATGTACTTAGTTCAGTCAAATGTTAGTAAATTGTTTAGAATAGATTGCATCCGTTAATTCATTCCTGGAATCTCCAGTTAAAGCAAGGGTGGGATGGGGGTGGAAAGAGCAGAAGTAGAGGCTGCTGGATCAGGCCAATGACCCTCTGGTTGCTGTTGGACTCCAGCTCCTGTCAGTCCCAGCCAGCATGCCCAGTGCTCAGGGATCATGAGAACTGGAGGCCAGCAACCTAGGGAGGACCGCAGGTTCCCCACCCTTCAGTAGAAGGATCTCTGGTGGCAGCACTGCACAAAGACTCTGTGACTGGAGATCCACTGCCAGTTCTTGCCAGCAGTACGGGGGTCAGTGTGTTGGTGATGAAGAGCTTTTGGAAATTCTCCCTCTCTCCAGTTCCTTTTCCTAATATTGTTTGTTTGGGTTTCCCTCCCTACAAGGTAAAAAACCGGCAGAGGATCCTTCTACCGATATCGTAGACTTCCCCAAAAGACCAACCCCTGCAAAAGGTAATGTTTCTTACCCTTTTTCTGGGCAAGGGCAACGGCTTGTCTGATTTCCCATAGTAGGGAAGCCTCCCTGCTTGAGACACTGAGTAGCCACAGCTAGTCAGAATAGACAACACAGAGCTAGATGGACAAACGTCTGATCTGGTTTAAGGCAGCTTCTTCAAGGTACCCCTTTCTCACTTTTGGATGGGGGGTGGGCAGAGTAAATTTGTTTTAACTACTTCTACTGTGTGGTATCTTGTTGTGTGAGCTCCCACATGATCAGCCTTTAATGCAGGCAAAGGACATGAGATGTGCACAGGGTTTGGGTGAAGGTGGGAGATTCTTGAACTTCTCAGCAAAGGTGTGGCACGCAGGTGTGCTGGGAAAATAACCATTCTTGCTCTGTGGCTGCAGCTTCCTTACCTGAAAGGTAACTGAATAGCATTGATCCAGCATAGATCAGTTGGCAAAACCTATATATATTTATTTTTATATTATTTATATAAAATATATAAATATTAAATTAAATATAAATTAAATATAAATATTAAAAATCTATATATAAATAAATAAAATTATAAAAATAAATAAAGTACAGTATGATGCTAAGGGGAAAATAATACATATTTGCCATCATTTTAGTGCTAGGCAGTGTTGGCACCAGGCAGTTCTGCCACGGGGAGGGTTTTTTATTTTTTCTTACCAAGGGGGCACTGCTATTCCCGCCCCCCCCCCAGGCCACCACCCATATTGTGAGGAGCTCTTTGGGGAAGAGTTACAGCTCAGTGGTAACCATCTTCTTCTCGTGCAGAAGGTCCTGGAGCCATGATCAGTGTTCAGAGCACTGAACGAAATAAACCCAATTGCATAAGGCAGCTTCCTTTGTTTCTGGTGGGGGGTACCTAAAAGAGAGCTTGGCAGGCTTGACGTGAAACTTCCTTCTCTGCCGTTTGCTAGGTTATGAGCTCCTCTTCCAGCCGGAAATTGTCCGCATATATATTTCCCTGTTGAAGGAGAGCAAAACTCAAGCTATCTTAGAAGCTTCAGCAGGAGCCATCCAGAATTTGTGTGCTGGCCGTTGGACGGTGAGTGGGCCACCCGAGAGAGGCAGGGACTGCAAACTGGGATCCGCCTTCTTCTTTAATTAAAAAAGACCTATCTTGGGCAAAGGTTTGTAGTTAAGGCTGCGGGCAAAGCAGAGAGGCCTCATTGTGCATAAGTGAGTAGGAGTCCCATCTGGTCCCTCCTAGCATCCCAGCACATGTTGAACTGGACAAGCAGGTCCAGTTTAGAAGGCAGCAGCCATGGAAGTCCCTGGCAATGTTCTCTGTGCTCCTTTCATGGCTGCAAGGACCGTCCATTCACGGATCCCTTGGGTAGCTTTTCATGTCTAGGCTGTAGTCTCTGCCTGATGGGGAATTTCCGGAGTGGAATAGTGAAGTCAACATTGTGGTTAAGAAGGCATTTGGCAAGCTGGGTGTTAACTATAAAAACAAACAGCTGGTCTCCGCATCGGATTGACTGTGGACTTTTGCTATGGGAATTCCTAAGAAAACTGAGCTCTCACTGTACTAATGTTGTGGGAACGCAGAGGTAAGGCCAGGGGCATTTTGTTCAGGGGGAAAAAATTATTCCTGGGTATGGAGCACACTTTTTGGGTAGACCTAATAGCTTCTCGTGTAGCTCTTTCACTAAAGCCAAGTGTCTTGTGTTTTCTCTCCTTGCAGTACGGTCGGTACATCCGCTCTGCGTTGCGCCAGGAGAAAGGCCTCTCTGCCATTGCGGACCTGCTGACTTATGACAGCGAGCGTGTGGTGAAAGCTGCGTCTGGAGCCCTGCGCAACCTGGCAGTGGATTCCCGTAACAAGGAGCTGATAGGTGAGAGCAGGAAGGGAAGGGACTTTGGTGGATTTCTTGTCCTGTCTCAGCAGTTGGGTGTGGGTAACACTTGGGGGGGGGAATTCTTTCCAAAACACATGCTAGCTGCTGAGTTATGCCAAGAATCGGCCAAGCCAAACACAACTCATGCTGCTCCTTGAAAGATGCTCAGTGCCAGGGAACGCATTGGTGGTCAGGGCCCCTGTGCCCATAGGCAGTAGGAGAATTGTTTTGTGGGTTTGTGATAATTATTGATCAAGCATCATAGAATATTGGAAGGTGGAGGTTGGCGAGAAAAGCCTTTGCCAACCTGGTGCCCTCCATCAGCCCCAGGCAGCATGGCCCAAGTTTAGGGGTCCTGGGAGTTGGAGTCCATCCTACAGCCACTAGAAGGCACCAGATTTGGGGAAACTGGCATAAAGTGATGCAAGGTTCAAGTGTTTTGAGGGTTTCCAGGCTTCTCCAGTATATATCTATTTATATAAACTTCAGTATCTGTCTACTCCAAACAGCATGGCTCCAAAGCAAGGGTTGATGGGAGTTGCAGTCCCAACAAGAGCACTAGCATTTTGTTATGGCTTTTCCTGCCACCTAGCTAAATGAGGCTTGGCTGGCAACTTGCTGTGCTGGGTGAATGAATGAAGTTCTGACCGTTGCATTCCCTTGAACAGCTGAGAACAGAATCCTCCCTTTCTGCTATATTCAGCCTGTGCCTTATATCAGTTTCATGGTAGGAGAGCCTTCAAGGTCTAAAAGAGTCTGTTGGGAAATTCTGCTTCTGTCTTCTGATTACTTCTGTTTATATTGTTCCTTTTCCCCTAACAAACTCTGATCTTCTCCTTTTCCTAGGCAAGCATGCCATCCCCAGTTTAGTGAAGAATTTGCCAGGGGGACAGCAAACGCCGGCTAAGAACCTCTCTGAAGATACTGTGGTCTCTGTGTTAAATACCATAAATGAGGTCATTCTGGATAACTTGGAAGCAGCCAAGAAACTGCGGGAGACGCAAGGCATTGAGAAACTGGTGCTGATCAATAAATCTGGGTGGGTGCAGCTCCCAAGGGGGTTAAGTAGAGGGTGCCTGCACAGATTCCTATAACCCCCCCCCCCCATCCTTCTCTTGGGAAGCTTATGGGCTGGGCTGTTTGTTCTTTTGTAATAATCTTCTGTTCTCTCCTCCTAGGAACCGCTCAGAGAGAGAAATCAGAGCAGCTGCTCTTGTACTGCAGACAATCTGGGGGTATAAGGAATTGCGGAAGCCACTGGAGAAGGAAGGATGGAAGAAGTCTGACTTCCAGGTATCTGGGAGTTAAACCAGGGGTGGAATTTTCTGAAAACCCCAATGTTGAGCTTATCCACATGGATTTTTTTCTAATCCCCGCCTCACTCGCCAAGAAGAGAGTTCTCCCCACTTCAGTTCCACTAAATGTGTACAGACGCACACTCTAAGATTCCTAAAGTAAACAGCACATAAACAAAAAATACTGCACTGCATATAACTATACAAATACAGTTATATTAACATACAAAATTATGCCGCAGAAATATAGCACAACGTGTGTTTTGACTTTTATACGTGTGGCGGTGGGTTTCAACAAATTAGCCCCCCATCAGCAGAAAGGCTTTTGCAACGGGGGGTCCCCACACGCCCTCCTAATTGACACTGGAGAGGTCAGGGGAGCCCCCAAAACAGCATGTGGGGGAGGAGAGGGGGTGTCATTTTGACTGGCAAGCAGAAATCCTTCCCCCAATCAAACACTTGAAATAGTGCAATGTTGTTTCTTTTGTATAATTTGCATATAAATAATTGGACTTGATGCACAAGGGTGGTCCAGTGTAAGAGCAAAGCTTGATGAGGTCAGAACTGCCAAAATTATGTACAAATAGGTTCAAAATGGATTCCTCCCTCGTCCAGCGTTCTCACCTCTACGCCACACTGTGTCGAAAGAGCAAAGGGTGAATCCAGCCTTTCAGTTGAAGGCCTAGGTTCTCAGGGCAGGCTGCATTCAACATCTGCGAAAGCTTGTTTCTGCAGCCCTGTCCTCTTTAATGGGCGCGTTTGTGTTGTGTTGGGGTGCACCCAGAGCCCCCATGGATGGCAGCCTATGCTTTGAAGTGCTGAGGAAATACTTAGGTAGCTAGGAACATCAGCACTAATGGCAGCTTAAATATACCGGCTGGTTCCTTCTTTTCAGGTGAACCGGAGTAACAGTACTCGAAGCCAGGGTGGCAACTCCTTTGATGACAGCACCTTGCCCCTCATTGATAAGAACCAAAAAGGAGGTAAGTGCAAGATTAGTTGTAACTTGTAACATGATATTTATTTTGTTTAAGACACTCTTCATTATCACTGAGCTGCAGCAAGAGCCCATTAGTCAAAGAGCAAGATAAAAAAAAGAGTGAATGCATTTGTTTTTTTGAAAGGGTGGCTTAGTGTTGCAGCAACACAAAACGTCATCATTCAAAACTGTCGAAAGTTGCAATCTGTAGAAGGATTTTAAGAATATTAATATTTGCTCCTAATCAGTATTTCTAGCATAGTGAAAGGGAATGACCAAAATTGCTAGCAGGCTTTCTGCTGGTGGGAAACTTCTGTGACCTTAATTGAATGGCTTACACTTAATGCTGCTATAGATAAGACAAGTCCCACATTAGTCAAAACAAGGAGCAAGGACTTTGTTGCTAACTGCTCTGATTTTTATATTTTGTGCAGACAAGAAATCTTCTCGAGAGGAGATCCAAATGGGCAACATGGGACCAGGTATGGGAAATTCAGTGGTAAGAGAGAGGTAGAGATTGATTGATTGATTGGTTGGTTGGTTGGTTGATTGATTAATTCATTCATTGCTGCTGGATAAACTCCAGCACCCTTCTGTGTATAGCTGTGCAGTGTTCTAAACCTGTCTCCAAAACCTAGTGGGCCACAGGTGCTTTGTCATCTAACTCAGTCCTGTACATGTGAACACACCAATACATAGCCAGTCCAGCTGTGCAGATGCTGTGCTAGGTTTTTGCCAGTGCTGTCCATCAACCCCACAGAGGTAGCTAATCCTCCTGCCACTTAGTAGCTGGAAGGCTAGCTTTGCTAAGAATAAAGCACAACCAGTGCTGTTACTGGTAAGGTAAGTTGGGTATAGTTTCTCTGGCTTCAGTGTGCTTGTATCCTGCTAATAAAATGCAGTAGGTAGCTGCATTAGGGGGATAGCCTTGCTTTTATGTAGGCAATCAGCCAATGATAGATCCCTTCTAGGCTTTCCAAAATGAAACAGGATTCATCTTTCCCCTCTAGATGCTTACAGCTCATACATTCTCGTTATCTTCAGGTTGACACAGCTTTTTCAGAAACTAAGGCTGGCGTATGTCTCTATCCCTTAAATTAGCGGGCTTATTACACTCTAGGGTGTCCCAGGGCTAGGCAGCATTGTGGTGAGTCCTCTTTTCCCCCCAGTTCCATTGAGCTAGCTAGTAGGGAGAACTACCGAATGGAGAGAAAAGAATGTGGAGAGGATGATGGTCAGTGCTCTGTGTGCCCACGTCTTCTCATCTGTAAATCAGCAAGGAAGGAGATGATGCTGCTTGTTCCCTGGCTGGCTGGGGAGATGTAAGTTGACTCTTGACGCAGAGGAAGGGAAGAGTGTGTCCTTGCTTACCTTGGGCCCATGTGACGTTCCCTCATATCAAGCCTTCCTCTTCATTTCAGACAACTACTCTACACTGAATGAGCGGGACCATAACAGGACATTGGAACGACCTGGAGAAGAAATGGAATCTATGAAGGGAGCCCCACTGATGGTAAAGACTGGGATATGCCCATTGAGGGAGACCCATGGGGCATAGGTGTTTCTGGGCATGGGTAGCAAAAAAGATGGGGAGAGAACAAGAGAAGCTTGCTGTCCAAGCTTATTTTGTAGTTTCAAATCAAATCGCAGCATGAATAGAATTAAGTTTTTGCCTGCATAATGACATTGGAAAGCTCTTGTTTCCTGCGCCTAATAGCGGCTACACAGAATTTGGCAACATTGATCGTAATTTCAGGAACCTTATCTTCTACCAAGGCTCTCATACATTGGAGTTCTGGTTCATTTTTAAGCTTTTGTAGAACTGGGGCAATAAAGGTCAGGCGTAGATCCTCGTAGTAACTACAGTGCAGCAATACATGCAGACTTGTTTCCACTTCCGATGAGCCACATGGGCAAACATGTGACTCATATGGTTTGCCCTCATATCTGCCTAGCAGCAGGGCAGAGGGCAAAACGTTAAATCTGGCCAGGGTAAAGGAGTGTCTGTACTTAGGTATTTGTAAATCAGCCAAATAATTTGCGGGTGAGAACCCTCTCCCAAAGTCTCTAATTGTGGCATGTTTATCCATTCTGCCCATATGACATTGCAGCAATTTTGTAGTTTATATACCCCTTGACAGGTTTAAAGACAAACAAAACCCTCAAAGCTTAGAAAACCAAGGATTTCTAGAACTGAATAATGCATTGGGAATAGTGTTGATACAAACAATCTCTCCCCGCCCCCACACCAGTGTGTTTTGGGGGGCTGCAGAGTTGTTAACTAAACCCGTAACCCATGTCTTTGTTGACTATTCACACCTTCAGCTCAGCCTCTCTTTCATTTCCCCCAGTGACTTCTCAGTTAGACTTCTTGCTCCCTTTTCTCCCCTTCCTACATAACAACCCGTCCTTACTAACAATGTGTGTGTCTACAGCAGGAGGAAGGGCAGGAATCCTATGCGGAGAGTGATGCGTTGCTTTATCCTCCTATGGTATGTCCCGTGGCTTTGGTACTCTTCTGCTTCTGTCTCCAAAAGCAGGGGAAAGGGAAATATGGCCTGTTCCTCAAATCAATAAATCAAGCATTTGCAGGGGCAAAATCTGGGACGTTGCTTAACAATCCACTTTTCAGAGACCCGCTTCACTGAGGACACTTGGAGTTTGGATTGTTTGATTCCATGCCTGCTTGCTCTATAAATCTTCTCCTTGTTGCCATTGGACTTGTGGCTATGTTAACCTTGGCTTTCTTGTCTCTCTCCACAGCAGAAGATCTAGAGCTGCCACCATCTGCCTTCTCTGTTTTGGGTTTATAACATACTTTGTATAACACTTTGTGGTGAAATGGACTGACTCTCTCTCTTTTTAAAAAATCTCTTGGGCACACAAGTCCAGCCACCCAGCGCCAAATGACTGGCCCCGCCTGAGCCCACAGGGCCTCACACCTCCCTGTAGCCGGCTGCGCCCATCCAATTCCCTGGACACTTCTTTTTGTCTGTATTTTTCAAAAGTGCAGCCATTCCTGAAGACCAAATACTCCGATGGATCTCACTCAAGCAACTAAGGCAGAACACTATGAAATCACAAGCTTCTCATCTGCAGCAGATGATGGAAGCCCCATGGTGCAGATGGATCTCAGCTGAAAACCTACCATACTGGAACTAGGTTTTTTTTGTTTTCTTAAATGCAGTGTCTTCTCTCTCCATGGAGAAGAACTCAGAGGACCAGTCTCCTCCTTCTCTTAGCCTATAGAATATATTTTTGTGTGTGATTCTCTTTTTTTTTTCTTGCAACAAAGGATGCTGGAAGTACTGGAACATTCCTGGTGGTGGTAGTGGTGGTGGTTTGGGAGGGAGGGAAGGGGGAGGGGATGACAAAGGAGGGACAGCTTGTGGGTGACTGCCATCTGGGCCATCTGGATGCAAGATGGCCTTAAAGAATATCTCTTTGAGATGACAGCCCTCTGTATCCTCATAGGCTGAGGAAGAATGTGTGGGTTTGCATCTGTTTCCTCCCGTTTTCTTGCTTCTTGGTAGTTTTAATCTGAGAGGGATTAAATCAGTGCCTAGGAAGCTATTTATTTGTGGGAGAAGAGCAGTTTGGGGTGCAGGGGGGGTTGAGGGAAAGGTGGAATCGGACCAGAGTACGTTAAATGAAAGTTGGTGAAAGGGACGGAAGTCTCCATGCCTAGAAGCAGTGATGTTGGCTGTTGAGAGCAGAGGAACCACATTGGCTGTGTCTGGTTTTGGGGTTGCCGGTGGGTAGTTTTGGCTTAAGCAGTGGGTGCCTGGGTTGGGCTGCAAAAAGTGCAGAAGGCTGTTGAAGTTGGGAAGCTGGGTGATGTGGAAAGTTTGTGAGGGAGGGAAGACTTGTCTGTAAATATTGCCCAAATCCTCCCATGCAGGCAGGGGAATGAAAACTCTTAAATCTGTCACTATGTACACGTGCCTTTCTTCGCCACTGTGAAAAAGCTTTGTGCCCTTGGTAGTTTTGTGTGAGAAAGGCAAAAGGGCTTGGGCTGGGGAGATGGATATTTTGGCACAGAGTTGCGCTCCTGCTTCTTCTTCTCTCTCTCTCTCTCTCTCTCCCCCTCTCTCCCTCCCCCCCTCTCCCCCCCCCCTTGAAGTAGAACCAGAATCCTAATTGTAATTGCCGTGGTGCATCCTAGTTGAGTGAGAGAGATCAGGAATGAATCTGTCAACCACCTAAAGGGCTCATGGGTTGGGGAGAGGTGTGAAAGCATGGTTAGGCGAGGGTTACGCTGTGCACCTTAATAGCTCACCTGTTTGGGGGAGCAAGAGGAACTTAGAGGGTCTGCTTACAATCTTTGTCCTAATCTGCAAAGCAGCAGTAAAGGGGACAATAGTGACTAGCTCTGGGCACCATATTGGTGACTCCCACCTTTCTTTTTTTCTACGGAAGATGACTGCAGTCTTTCCCTCCCTCCCAGCCTCCCAAGCTCTGCCTCTGCCTAGTAACTGGAAGGAACTCTGTTGCCCTCAACTCCTGGGATTCTCTCCACACTAACAATCCACATTGCACAAGAGGGGGTGGGGGAAGGCCTAAAGTGGAAGATTTTTCGGTGCCTCTGAAATGCTCCTATCCCAGTTTTTCTTTCCTTTTTGGGGGGAGTGGGAGGGATCAAACATGCAAATCAGCCTTCTGAGGGAGGAGTCACTTGACTTTTTCTAATGTAAAACACTATTTCCTTTTTTATTTCCAGATAAACCAAAAAAAAGCCCCTTCCCCACTGACCAATTCAATGCTGTAAGAGGGACTAATAATTCACTGACTTCTTTTGTTTTGCTTTTCCTTTGCACCCCTGGGGGAGGGGAACATTCTGCTGTTCCTTGAGTCCTGTGCTCACTCTGTAATGCTTTTAAAGTGAAATGATTTTTATATAAATAAAGTTTTAAAGTGTGTATTTGTTAAAATGGAATTGCCTTCTCCAAATACTGTTGAGTCTGTCATTTGTTGTCTTCATATGTGCTGCAGACGAATATCCCTGAATATTCACCAAATCAGACTGGATTCACTTGGCAAGAGTCAGACAGGCTTCTTCAGGTGAATTGTAGCTATAAAGTTAACCAGGGACCTTGAAATGTCTTCCCAGTGAAGATTTTACACAGGCCATCCACAGTATAGTGGCAATCGTCCACCTCCATCTACATTGCAATGAACTAAACTTTTAAACCTACCCAGTAAACTTGTCAGTAGGATGATTTCCTGTTTTGAGAGTGCCTTGAGTTAGGAGGTTTTTGTTTTTTTAAAAAAATAAACTATTAATTTTAAAATTAAAGACAAAATACAAGTACTGTAACATCAAACATACTGATTCAAAGGTAGGGGGAAAGAGAAATACTGGGATGGATTACAGGGAAGGGAAGAAAATGGAAAATACAGTGGTGCCTCGCAAGACGAAAAGAATCCGTTCCGCGAGTCTCTTCGTCTTGCGGTTTTTTCCGTCTTGCGAAGCAAACCCATTAGCGGATTAGCGCTATTAGCGGGCTTAGCGGATCAGCTGATAAGCGGCTTAGCGGATCAGCTGTTTAGCGGCTTGGGAAAAGGGGGGGGGGAGGGAAAAAACCCCGCAGGAACTCGCAAGACATTTTCGTCTTGTGAAGCAAGCCCATAGCAAATTCGTTTTCCGAAGCACCTCCAAAACGGAAAACCCTTTCGTCTAGCGGGTTTTCCGTCTTGCGAGGCATTCGTCTTGCGGGGCACCACTGTAATACCTTATATTAATTCATGCATCTTTTATCATCACAAGCAACAACATCAAGAAATCACTTTATCTCAGTATTCTAAAATATATCTTCTCCACAAACTTAATTGGACCATTAGGTGTCTATGTTCTGTCTGTAGTTGTATTCATGCATGTCAAAAATTTAGCTCAAATAGCATAAAAATGATCTGATTTGGATCCTCCCCTACTTAACTTTTTTAAATATGTGAGATGCTCAGAGAGAGCTATACCTCAGACTCTACCAAGCCAAACAACCGAGGGAGGTGAAAAAGATTTCCATTGACTGGCTATTGACATTCTTGCTGCCCCTAATAATAGAAACTGAAGGGGCAGCAGTATTGCAGGATCACTAGAGAAAGCCCACTGACTGCCCACTTGCCATGAAATGCAATGGAAGGTCCAAGCTTCTGAAAACCAGAGTTTCCTCCCTTCCTTCCTTGCCACCATTTCCCCCCCAACAGATGCTGCAACTTTGATGGATAATATGAACATGAAAAACACAGAAAGAGAAGCCTCGTTTGAATGAAAACAATGAACTGGAGTTTTGTTTAGTTCTTCAAAAGATGAAAACAGGAGTTTTGCCAACATTTGCTGTCTCTTGCAACCAGAGGGGGGAAAAGGCAGAGGTTTGAGATCAAAAGCAACAAACCTATGATGGCGCGAAAAGGCAATTAAGAAACCAAGCTAGGAGAAGAGGGGTCAGCGAAGAAATCCTGTTTCTTCCCGCTTGCAGTTCCTGTAGTGGAGATGAGAACTTTTAACATGAGAGGGCTGGTTTGTTTGCCCACTTCACAATACACCTCTTAAATAACTGGAAATAAAGCACATAAATGTATTCCACCAATTCAGTTTACAACATTTGCTAAATCTTTAGTTTGTCAGGGGGATTGTTTATGTTCTCTAAACTTTCGGATCCTTAACTGCTCAAATATATGAATTCTTAAAGGCTTGATATTCAATACAGTGGTACCTCGTTCTTAACCTGAAACTGTTCTTAACCTGAGGTATCACTTTAGCTAATGGGGCCTCCCGCCGCCGCCGCACGATTTCTGTTTTCATCCTGAAGCAAAGTTCTTAACCCGAGGTACTATTTCTGCATTAGCGAAGTCTGTAACCTGAAGTGTCTGTAACCCGAAGCGTCTGTAACCCGAGGTACCACTGTATTTACAAGCCAGGCAATGGGCTCCTCCTAAGGTCTTAGGATATCCTGGGAGGGTGACTTCAAATGTCAGATTGAAGAACATAAGTGGGATCAAATTTGGATAAATGCTTCATTAAAAATTACCTCCTAGGATTCAGTAATCCACTCTAAAAATGATACTTGGGTGGATGTCCTCTTTCTCAGCGAAGTAATAGTTCCACTGCAGATCTAAAAGGTCCTAACCTTTTAGGTATCTGGAGGCGACCCACCAAATATGTGAAAATCCAAATGGAATGCCCCAGGAGCATAGAGAACTTCCACTGCAGATTCTACAGGAATAGTACCATTAAAAGTGTATTAATTAGGATTACATTTGTGTGTGAAGCAGTGCCCTGGAAAAGAAAAACCACTGCTGCAGTGATACATGTATGTACATATTGATGTGACACGAAGCATCTATTATTTATTGTATTTATTAGTTGCAGGGCTGGCCCAAAATATTTTGGCCCCTGAGGCAGGCCCCCAAATGGTGGTCCCCCTCCCTGCCAGGGAAGGAGGAGTGAAGGAAGATCTACATCAGGAACAAGTGGGGAAGAAATATCAACATTGGGATCTGCTGCTCAGGTGGATCCTGTTACCTCAGGTGGTCACTTCACCTTGCCTAATGGGTGGGCTGGCCCTAATTAGTTGTTGTTTTTACAGAATTGAAACTCAAATTGACTTACCAAAAAGCAAATAAAACAGGTATAAAACACCACTTTGAATCTATTGTGTTGGTGTGAATGTGACCATTTGGGCACAGAGTTTCATATGTGGTGTTCCAGGATAGTGGCAAAGATTCTGGCAAAGAATCTTTCAAGATATCGCTGCTATTCTGAACCAGATAGGTGGTTGGGTTTTTTTTGGACCCAGGGCTCAAAGTCTACATCTGGGCTGTCATGCAAAGATATAATTCATTTTCTACTAGCTGCCACAGGACTGGGAATTGTTCACCAAGTTGATTGTAAGGTGCTGGTGGGTGGTTCTTTTATTTTTTTAAATTTTTATACCGCTCTTCATCAGTAGATCTCAGGACGGTTCATGGCACTAGCTGGAAAATTAACACAAAGCCACTGTGCTCTTAGAGGAGAGCACAGTGCTCTTGCATCAATTTGGCTCCTTTTTTGCATTATGTGATTAGTCGGGGAGGTTTCGTTAAACCTCTGGATTCCTACAGAACATTTTGGCTGGACTTATCACCAAGGCACCTATTATTTTAATATCTGTCTGTTGTCCTGTGTTTTATCATGAACTTGTGGCCCTTTTTATCATATACCCTCTGGCACAATACTCCTATGCATATTGTTTTTTGTTACATTATTTTTTTCCTGTATTACTGCTGCATGCATGGATGGATGATTTATGTGTGTAACAATATAAAAAGCAAATATTAAAAGTATAAAAACCTCTATATTGGATAGTGCCAGTAAGGAATAATATCTACCCTCTTATTTAAATACACAAAGCAGTTCAGAAAGTGCTTTATGGTCTTTATTACTGTTTTCAAAAGTCTGTGAAAAGATGAATATTTATTGCAGAACTACTTAGGTAGATCCCTGCTTTCCCCTTTTCCCCTTAAAAAAAAATGAAGAACCAACTTTGAGCTATCCACTTTCTGATATCAATATCCTTTCACATCAGGAACATTTTCTTTTTAGAAATGTATGCCCCCCTGTGTAAATCAGTGAGCCATATTCCTCCTTCACTCTGTTGTTCCATTTCCATGACTTTCAATCTACCCAAAGCATGATCAGAACTAAGACCACCAAGGTCATAAGGGAGGCACTGCACTATGGAAGCAATAATCGTATCTCCATCATCGGGCCACAGTGTGGTGGTATTGTTATATCAGAAAATATCATGCATAAAACTACAGAGGTGGTGTCTAATTTCTTTCTATTCACTGAAGGAGAGAAAACAGGACAATTTACATCCTTTCCACATCTCAGAATTGAAAATGGGATGGGGGCATTTCTCCAGATGATTACTTGGATGATTATTACTCAGAACCCAGATTATTACTCGGGGGACTTGTTAAGTTTTTGTTTCTTCAGTAAACAAGGTCCTGGAGTTTATCACTGTCATGATCACTGTGTAGAAAGAGGAAAGGAGCATCGGAAGACGATAACTTCACTAAGGGCCCTCCAATGCGTGCCAGCAACAGCATAGAGTGGGGTGGGTGGGTTGTGGGGTGGAAAGAGACTGGACCAACCTCTATCTGCCCATCCTGTTGAAGGGCAGCCATGGTATGCAGCATTCGGGATGGGTAGGAAATTGCAAAAAAATACAACTAGCAAGCATAGGGCTAGTTAGTGCATGAAGAGGTAAAGGACCACAGAGTTATATTGCTAAATAGACTCGGCTAGGTCACACACCCCTCTCTTCTGGAGAGGGAGGAAGTGAAGTCTCTCTATCATGCAACAATATGGGCATGTGTAAGCTTGCTCCCAAACTTATAGCACATGCTTGGAACTCTATTCTGTACTTTCTACCCAAGAGTGTTATATGCCTGTATTAGCCTTGCTGCTGCATGGTACAATGCATTATTGAGACCTTGAATCTGTAAGTAAGGCATTTTAAACTTAGCAGTGTGTAGTCTGCTGATTGCAGGAGGAGTAGAACGTGGTCAGGTGCTGTGTGCAGCTGAACAGAATAAAAATGGTGCAACAACCTATATTCCTAACATTATAAAGGTAAAGGTAAAGGTGCCCCTGTCCGTACGGGCCAGTCTTGACAGACTCTAGGGTTGTGCGCTCATCTCACTCTATAGGCCGGGAGCCAGCGCTGTCCACAGACACTTCTGGGTCACGTGGCCAGCGTGACAAGCTGCATCTGGCAAGCCAGTGCAGCACACGGAACGCCGTTTACCTTCCCGCTGGTAAGGAGTCCCTATTTATCTACTTGCACCCGGGGGTGCTTTCGAACTGCTAGGTTGGCAGGCGCTGGGACCGAACGACGGGAGCGCACCCCGGCGTGGGGATTCGAACCGCCGACCATGTGATCGGCAAGTCCTAGGCGCTGAGGTTTTACCCACAGCGCCACCCGCATCCCTTCCTAACATTATACTACAGCTTAACTGCTACTGGGGCGTTCTCTCTGTAGGAGAGTGCACAATGCCCCACATTTTGAATCCAAGTACCCAGCTGGTTTATTTTGTTGCTCACCCACACAGGTGGGCCCACAAGGATTCATATAGCTTAGTCCGTAGAGCATGACTCTCTTAATCTCAGGGTCTTAAATTTGAGCCCAACTTCGGCAAAAGCTCCCTGCATTGCAGGGGGTGGAACAAGATGACCTTCATGGTTCTTTCCAACTCTACATTTCTACGATTCTAAGACCTATTTAATTCTCCCCACAGGAATTTCCCTGCATGTTTGCAGCCTTCAGGGGAGCCTGCACACAAGGCCTATAACAGAAGGGCTCCCCCCAGATGGTTTGTCCTCCTTAAGACAGGCAAGACCAGCCTCTTCATTAGGGTCACCCCAGGCTGATTATGGAGGACTGAGACGGTTTGCAGATCACCTTGTAATATTTATGTGGTTGCCACCTAGTGGCCAAAAGGCAAAGGTATGCTAAAAACTGTGTAACAGAAACCAAGAAGTTAAACTAGCTATTGCTCATCTTGCTGGTGTAGCCTGCATTTATTATACATATGAATGCATTTGACAGTGAGCCTAGTGAGGACTTTGAAGATCACCAATTTCTGGCTTCCCTGCATGTCCCTTTCCACCCACACAGACACCTGCTGCTCCAGGAGAACCACTTTCCACAGTGGGATCCCACTGGGCTGCAGTTTGTCTGTTGAATACCAGAGTTGTGTAGGTGCAGCAGCCAATCATCTGGATCAGTCCCTATAGAAATGTCACTCTCTCAAGAGGATTCAAAGGCCTCAGGTGCCCTTATAAAGTGACGTCTCTCTACTCCAGAATTTTTTATACTTGAATGCCTGATCTGTTTTCCAAGTAGCTCATCAAGGGATAATTGGGCTGTGAATCTTTCACCCATAAGAAACAAAGTGTGAATCTCTTGGCCCCCCAGCTGATCTTATATAAAGCCAGCAGCTCCCCTGTTCAGTTTGCCTGCTGAGATGGCCAAAGGCATAGCTATGCATAGTCAGGTCTTGGGGGTTGTAATTTGTGGTGTGTGACTGATGCTCCGAGCAGTTAGAAAAGAAAAGCTGAGTGGGCCAGTTTTTGTCAAGCTAGATCCTGATTCTACTTAAGGATCGGGCTCATGGAGTCTGTAAGCAGAATCCTTCTCTGCATGCAAACATAGCCCGCAGTAAAACAGGAGAAAAACCATTTTGACTGATTCCTTGCTCTTGACCTGAAGTCAGCTTGGCTGGTAAGTAGAGGAAGGGGTTTTGTGCTTTATTTCTGCAGAGGCTACATCTCAGTGACTGCAAAATTGGCCTTGTGATTTAAGGTATGTATTCTCTCCTCTCTGATCCCAGTTTGCTATGAGGACACAAGCTTAGTTTTCTTTCATTCTTATCAGAGCCTTTCAAGGCATTTTGCTGTGGGAGGCAGAAACATGCAAACACTTTCCCCATGTAAAGTCATGTGTACATAGTACTGAAGACTGGTTTTCCTGGGAGTGAAAATACAATGATAAAAAATTAAAAGCCTAATAATTCACGCTCCTTCCATGACACCCAAAAATGGTTGCCTGAAATTTAAAGGCAGGGAAGTTAACATTTTTCTGTCCTTTCCCATGGCTACCCAAGCCTGTATCTACCTGCAGAAATTGGTTAGCTCCCAATACCACTCCTGGTAATTGACAAAACCAAAGACAATTTCTGAAAAAAAAAATGCTATAGGAATAAGCATGTGTATTAGGAGCACATGTGTAATGTGCTTCAGCAGCAGAATGCTGTTATCAACTTTTGTTTGTATCATTTGAATTTCACTTTCATTTGGCATTCCAAGCTTATGTTCTTTCTTTGACTCAGAAGATCAGAACAAAATATGGTGTAAGTGTGCACTGTATAACATAGAAGAATCTGCTTGCATTTGTTCTGGAAAGGTTAGCCATTGAATCAAGCATGGATTAATACTGCAGAATGAGTTGGATTGACTTCCAAATTGATGTACAGGGTTCCATCTTTAAGATGATTGGATCCCTCTTCTCATTTGCATTCCTTTAACAAAGTTACATATTGTGTTTAGATCCCCACTGAGTGTGACACCGGAATATTTGTTTTTCTGTTCACAATCTTACAGAGTTAAGCACATCTACAAATATTATTTAATGGGCTTGATTCTGCTTTGGATTGTGGCAGTGTGCTTTACTAAGCAAAACAGGAAGTTGCCTTTATAATGAATCAAATTATGAGTTCATGTAGCTCAATATTGTTTTTGCTGACTGGCAGTGGGCTTCAGGCAGGAGTTGTTCCCAGCCTTTACTGGAGATGTCAGGAATTGAGCCCTAGACTTCTACATGCACAGCATGTGCTCTGTCACCAAGCTATGGTCCTCTCCCAAATAAAGCCTTCAAGAAAATGAGTGACGACTCCAGCTTTTAACTATATGAATATTAAGTGAATCTTAATTAACCTAATTTGTAGTTTTCATGGATTGTACAAAAACTAATTCCCATTAAATGTTGCCCATGAATGTTGCATGAACAAAAGGCAACTACGCTATTTGTTGCTTATCAGAGTTATCCCTCCTGGTTTCCTTTATTTATTGTTTTAAAAGTATATGCTGTCCCAGATTTTTCTTACACTCCACCCAGGGTCTTTTACACAATTCTGTTGACTAATTGCCACATTTCAGTTTCTTCAGCCTCATATATTTTTCTGTCTTTCTTAGGACAAAGAAAATATAACTAAGGGTCCCTAGGACCAAAAGCATAAACTCTCCTCAGGTGTTGGATTTTCTCACTCCATCCAAAGACAGCTGAAAAAATAAAATTGGGAAAACAATAAATAAATAAATAAATAAATAAATAAATAAATAATTGAGCAGTTGCAATGGATTTTCAACTGGTGCCCCATCTTCTTTTTAGTTTTCTGATTAATATTGTTTTGTTTTGTCTCATACTTTTATCAATGTAGTTTATGTTATATACACGGAAAAGAATATGGTACCTTTTTATATTTTGTTTATGCTTTGATTCTTCAAGACATGAGAGGGGCAGGGGATTAAGTTCTCTCTGTGAAGTCTTGCAACTTGAAATCAAATGTCAAGACTGGGGAAGGAATAATTTCTGTTCGACAAGGAGCAATAAGAGTTTCTTTCCCCAGTATCTCCAAGTAGGGCTGCAAGATACTGGTAATCCTTCCTGAAACTCTGAAGAACCACTTCCAGTCAGTGTAGACAAAACTGAGCTAGATGGGAAGATGGTCTGACTCAATATAAGGCAACTTCCACTGCGACCATGCTAATACTCCAACTAAGAGGTTGGAGATGGAGGCTTGATTGAGTCGTGCCTATTAGGAACTTGGGTTCCACCAAAGTAAGATTTTGAATTGTTGAACCAATTTCAGAAGGTGATTCACATAACTACCGTATTTTTCGCTCTATAAGATGCACCAGACCACAAGACGCACCTCGTTTTTGGAGGAGGAAAACAAGAAAAAAAAAATTCTGAATCTCAGAAGACAGAACAGCAAGAGGGATCTCTGCGCAGTGAAATCAGCAATCCCTCTTGCTGTTCTGGCATCTGGGATAGCTGTGCAGCCTGCATTCGCTCCATAAGATGCACACACATTTCCCCTTACTTTTTAGGAAGGAAAAAGTGAGTCTTATAGAGCAAAAAATACGGTATATCCCGGTGGTTTCAAAATGCTATTGAATAGGTTTTGTGAATGATTCAACACTTGTCCACTTTGTGAGTCACTACAACCAGGCTTAACCCATCCTTGGAAAAACGTCAATAATAGGGTGATTTTGGAAAAAATATACAATGTCCGTTACACATCCTAAATGACCAAAAAGCCAAACTGGGTTGACTTCATTATATGCAAATGTCTATGATTGAAACTTACTTGTATCATCATGAGACAGAATTATGGCTTTGTTCAAACCAAAGATAATGAAAGTGGACTCAGATGTCCTTGATCTGGTCATTAGAACAGCAAATGTTGGGATTTTCCATTTGGTATCTCTTTATCACCAACACATATTTGTCTGTTTCTCTCCCCCTCCTCCTGTTTTTGATGCTGGCTGTACATGCAACACCAAGACTATGCTGAACAACACCTCAGCCCCTGAATTCATCCTACTGGGCTTCTCTGGATTCCAGGAGTTTCAGATCCTGTTGTTCTTCAGTTTCTTGGTAGTCTACCTCTTCATTCTCCTTGGCAATGCCTTGATCATTCTCCTCTCAAATATGGATGTGGCTCTACATGTCCCCATGTACTTCTTCCTGAGCAATTTCTCATTCCTAGAGATGTGCTACACCTCAGTCACAGTTCCCCGGCTGCTGGGGGACTTTCTCAATGGCCCCCAAGCCATCTCCTTGCAGGCTTGCATCACCCAGATGTATTTCTTCTTCTCGCTTGGTACCACAGAATTTTTCCTCTTGGCTATTATGGCCTATGACAGGTACTTAGCCATCTGCCAGCCACTGCAGTATCCTGTGCTCATGAACAGCTGTGTCTGTGCTTGCCTAGCCTGCAGTTGCTGGCTGGGGGGCTTCCTGACCCCCTTCTTGCCCATAGCCTTCATCTCCCAGCTCCCCTTCAACGGCAGCAACCAGATCAACCACTTCTTCTGTGACACGAGCCCCTTAATTAACTTATCGACTGGAGACACCTTCATGGCTGACACAATGGTCTTTCTTGTCTCTGCAGTGATTGTGCTTGTGTCCTTTCTCCTGACTTTGACTTCTTATGCCCTGATTGTTTCTACCATCTTGGATCTCCCATCTGCTTCTGGAAGGCACAAGACCTTTTCCACATGTGCCAGCCATCTCACGGTGGTCACCATCTTCTACAGCACTGTCATCTTCATGTACCTCTGTCCACATTCCGGTCAGACTTCTGAACTGGAAAAAGTGGTATCTGTGTTCTATACTGTCATCACCCCAGTGCTGAATCCCATCACCTATACCCTCAGGAACAAAGATGTGAAAAAAGCCTTGGGAAAGGTCCTCAGCCGAGTAAAAAACACATGTCTGAAGAACACACAGAGAACTGCCCTTATTGTATTGTCATGAACCTCGGCATACTCAAGTTGTTTGTGCATTGCTGTGAATTTGCACTGAGAATTTTGTAACAAGACAGGTATTTGTTAAATGCATTTTAGTTTATATTAAAACTACATTTCAAGGTCTTTGTAAAGAAACATGGCGGCATCCCAAAAGAGTCATCTAAAAATAATTACAAGCAATATATTATCAACACACAATTTGTGCTGAGCACTTGTCTGCAGGGGTCTTTTGTTGTTGGGGTCCATTATTCTTTCAGTGACAGACATAAAAAAACTCATGCACTAAAGCCAGGTTAGGGAGATCTTTCAGAAGTTCAGGACATTTCTCTTCTATGCAACTGTCATTTTCTGATATATTTACATTACAGTAACCCTTAGCCAACATTTGCTTAGGTGTTCCACATGGGCATGATAAATGCTCCAAGCTATTAGGACAGAATACTAGCAGTGATGGTGAGCATGACTGAGTAAAAAATAGTAGAGCTGAGAATTTGAAATACACATTCAAGAGAAGCAGCTGCTGTTGCCTTTGCACTTCAGCATGTAGAAACCACACATTTGAATGTTCTCCCTCACCACCACGAACACATACATACACACACCTTATCAGGGAGAAGGCTTCTATCATAGTCTTCTTGCAGGCATGCCCATTTTCTGTTCTTTGGAATTTTCTTTATATTCAGCCATACAATACTATCCTCTGCCACCTGAAGTGGTCAATTCCACCAGAAGAAGCACTTGTTTCTGCTGATCATGGAACCTAGCTTGCAAGGTGGCTATGGATGACTGCAGTCATGAGCTGGTTCTCTGTAGTATCTGGCAAACATCGTGCAACTGCTGGTAGTAATTTTCTCACATTGTGTCTGGATTGGAGACTGGAAGGCCTGGAAGAAAACTGGAAAAATGGTCTCCACCCCAATTTTTCAGTTTCCCCCCAGGCCTTCCCATCTCTATTCTGGATGCTGTAGGAACTGGCTTCCCACTTGGTGAGAGTGGGGTACACATGTCATACCTAGGATAAATGGTCGTTTGTAGCCACCATATTTTATAAGGGGAAGCTGGAATTTTGATTTCTAATCCCAATGCAGGGATAACTTTAGTCCTGGGTCAACCACAGGGACCCCATGTCTATTTCCATTCCCTTCTTAGCTCCTGTAATGGAGGTGAAATGTGATGTTCTTTAAACTCATGGCAATAAGGTGAACTAATGGTTGCCAGAGCGAATTCTTTACCCCATAACTTTCTCCACGGCCCTTTTAACTGGGTTGTGCCCATGCTCAGGGTCTTTATTTTTGTTGTCAGGCTTGTGGTTGGAAAACATTGTCCATCCGGATCAAACTGGTTAGTGACTCTGAATAGCTTGTTTTTGCCTGCCATTGTAGAATATGGCTTCACTTGCTTCCATGAGAAGCCCCATCAAAGGCTAAAAAGAAGTTGGGAGCATGCTTTGGGTCAGTTCACAAATCCACATACATTCACTTTAGCATCGAATGGGGACATGCAAGGGTGGATCAGCCACTGTAGATATGATACCCAGACTTCTGCCTAGTGTGCTGCTTTTTGATTGAGTCAGTTCACACATTCAGCTGCTAGTTATCAAACGTACAGTGAACAATTTATTTGAGTGACGAAAGCTCAGTGCAGATTCAATTCCTGGCATATCTTACTTCCAAAGCTCTTCCAAAGCAAGCTGAGAGAGAGATCTGCCTGAAATCCTCAAGGGCTACTGCTGGTCAAAGTAGACAAAGCTGGGGTGGGTGGACCAATGATCTGACTGTAAATTGCAGGTTCCTATGCACTCATCTTTTTGAGTCAAAGGCTTGGAGCTTTCTGTAGAGCAATGAAAATCACTGATAAAATACCAGAATTATTAGAATGGAGAACCAAATTTCTTGAATTTCTTGAATTTGCGGAGATGGCAAAATTAACAGCATCAATTAGCGGCTACTCTAATCAAAAAATTAATAGAGTAGGAATAAATGAAAAAAAGTCAGTGCTGGAGCTTAATAATTAATATGCAAAAGTTTAAAACGCACAAGGAGATAGGATAATAATATATTAAGAATGGAAAAACAAATAAAGTGAATAAACGCAACAATAACAAAAATAATAGTAGGTAAAGAAGATTGCACCCGGGTGGACGGAAGGACTGGGCTGTAGGGGAGGGAGGTGAAGGGATTAATTGAAATTGTTAAAGATTGGTATAGGATTTAAGAGATTTAAATTTTATAAAGATTCTATAAGAAAAGCAGAAATCAGCAAGAAATATCAAGTAAAGGTATCAGAGAGGAGATCAGTGTAAATGAAAACATGAGATTTATGGTTTTGTTACATATGATTTTATTTCGGAGCTGTCTGTTTATTTTGGAGTTTGTTTGTTGTAAAGAATGTATATTATGTGAATAAAATAATAAAGGATTTGGAAGAAAAAAGGAAAGAAAAGAAAACACTGCAAAGTGCTAATGAATGGGCATAAAAGATGTGCTCTCTACAATATACATCTGCTGCTTTGTACTTTGAGCTCCATCTGCAGATGTTTATTTAAAAAAAAAAAAAAACAGAACTTTGCAAACATACACACACACACACACACACACACACATCTCACTTATGTGCCTTGGTGTTCCCTAGCTACTCATTAGAGAGTCCATTCCCTGGTGTTGCAGTAAGAAGAAGGTTCATGCAACTATATCGTGAGCCATTTTTAGAGGGCAGATCTTCCTGGGGGTTTAGAGTCATCCAGCAAGCATGACTGTGAGGAAGTGATATGATCTAAGGAGGAGAGACCATCCCAAGCAGTATCTCTTCACTATACAAGGAGAATTTAAAGGCAAGCAGAGCTGGACAACTTTGTCTTTAGAAGCATGGGTGGTGAGTACTCTTAGCCTAGGGCAACTACTTTTAAAGAACTGCCATACTGAATGAAGTCTGTGATCCAGCTTCTTCCAGACTCTTGATTTTAAGACCTGGTGGGTGTGTTGTGGCCACTAAATGGAAGACCATTGAATTATTCCACTTGGCCACTGGACACTGCCCCCAAAAATGGGTATGGGGAACATCCAAATGCTTAGGAGAAGGTCACCTGAAACTATGCATTAGATAGGAATGGAAAAAAACAAGGGTATGTCTTCCTTGTCTTCAAAGTCAGCTAAACATGAGAATATCATCTATCCCACTGAAATCTCATACATACAATTTACTGCTAATAAGAACACGTAGTTTTTAGGTATACCCATCCCTGAAACACCTGTCAACCTTATTAAGTACTTGACTTTGATGAGGTCATATTCACAGCCTATGGGTTACTGATGCTTTGGGTATAGGGAAAAACACATGCCTGTCATCAGTCACATTGACAAAGGGCTGGAGTAAATTTTTGCAGGGTGTGGACAATCAAAAGCAGAAAAAAAGATAGTATCACATAACCTATGGGTTGGAAGGCCATACAGCTCTCTGATTATTCCACCTTGCATCTAGATCAGTTTTGCCCCATGGGATGAGGAGCACACCACTGCCCCTCCCCCCTTCAGCCACCTCAAGGCAACAGTGGTGCATTCAATCAAGCTATTACGTTTCAATCAAGCTTCCTTGATAAGCATTTGTTGACCTCTCAGATGATTCCAGATCAGCTGCTGCCTTTGAGAGCAAAACCCTGACATGCTTTTTTCATGCTGTGTTCTGGGGTTATCAGCTTGAGCCAGACTGAATTGTCCATGCTGGAAAAGAAAGCATCCATTCAGCCTTCTTTAGAGCTGATTTGGATATGTGTGTGTTTGGAGGGGGGGGACTGAACTTTCTGAACTCAAAATGCATTCTTACTGGCCATACAGCTCTCTGATTATTCCACCTTGCATCTAGATCAGCTTTGCCCCATGGGATGAGGAGCACACATCTGTTCCCCACTTGTTTCCATATGAATCAGTCCTTTAAACATTTTTTCCTATTGTAACTGGAAAAAGTTATCCATGAGCTCTGGCTAGGGGAGAGTTCCTTGATGCCAGGAGTGGGGAGCCTGTGACCCTCCAAACACTACTGGACTCCAACCCCCCATCAGCCTCAGCCAGCGGAGCCAATGCTCAGGTATGATGGGAGTTGGAGTCCAACAACATTTGGAGGTCCACTGCTTCCCCATACCAGCTGCACACCATTAATAGCTCAGAAGTGAGCCCAGGAAACAAAGTAAGATTCTGTCTTGAATCCTATAACTGGTTTCCTGGGAGTGAGCCCCATTGGCTTCAACCCTGAGTAGACACGTGCAGGATTATGCTGTTAATGGATCTCACTTTACACCAAAGGTGCTACAAATAAACCATCAGATGACTGACTTCTGCCATAACAGAACCCTAGAATGCACCTGACCCTCTCTGTTGTGCTAGGATGACAGAGAACTTGAATACAAACCTAAATTTATAGCATGTCTTGAATTCCTCCTGCATAATAATGACAGTCTGGAAGTCATCCCATTCTTAGGGAGGATTTAAAGTCTATAGGAATAATTCCCTTTAACCTTGTGAGAATAGGAACCTCCATTTTCTAAGACCCCACCATTGTTGTGCAGAAAAGCTTTCAGAGAAGCATCCATAGATCACTTGGATTGTCCCCTTAGTTTTAATCCTTACTACAGGGTTCTTGTAAGTGGCCCAGAGTTAACACAAGGACTTAACATTAGCTCAGTGGCAGAGCTTCTGTTTAGCATAAGGAGAGCCATGCTGGATCAGACTAAAAGCCAATCTAGTCCAGCATTTGGTTCTCACAACAGTCAGCCAGAGGCCTATGGGAAGCCTGTAGGAAGGCCTGAGCACAATTCTCAGCAGGTAGAACAAAGGGATAATGGCTAGTGGCTGTTGATTGGCTAGCAGCTGTTGGTTGTTCCATGTGCTACATACTGATCCACATTGGCTCTTTAGCCACATTGCCTTGGTCACTTCTTGGTGCAAAGGGGGCTTAGAAAAATTGAGAGAAAATAAATGGTGTGTGTGTGAAAGAGAGACAGAATCTACCTTATTTTAAAAATAAAATCTACACAAGATCTGAATGTTCAGAATTAACCTTCTGCTTTTATCCATGGGGCACAATAGCCTAACAATGCTGTGCCGGTCCTCTTAGATGCAGCCTCAACATGAGAACTGGACCCTTGTGGAAGAGTTTGTCTTGCTGGGCTTCACAGGCATCAATGAGGGGCGCCTGCCTCTTTTTGCCTTCTTCCTGGTCATGTATTTGCTGACCCTGACCGAAAATGCCATCCTGGTCCTGGTGGTGGCAACAGAAAGGCGCTTGCACACCCCCATGTATTTCTTCCTCCTCCACCTTTCATGCCTGGACATGTGGTACACCTCCCTCACCGTGCCCAAGATGCTGGCCAGCTTTGGATCTCCTGGTGGTCGAATTATCTCCTATTCTGCCTGCTTGGCCCAACTTTACCTCTTCACCTTCTTGGGCAGCACTGAGTGCTTCTTGCTGGCAGCCATGGCCTATGACCGCTATGTGGCTATTTGTGTGCCTCTGCGTTACCAGGAGATGGTAGGCCGAGATGCTTGCATGCTTCTGGCTGCTGGCTCATGGCTAGTGGGGTTCCTCACCCCAGCACTGCCTATCTACTTCATGTCCCAGTTGACTTTCTGTGGCCCCAATGTTATAGACCACTTCTTCTGTGATGCTTCTCCACTCATTGTCCTCTCATGCACTGATGTCTCCCTGAAGGAGATGGTTGACTTCCTGGTCTCGCTGATGGTGCTCCTGGTTTCCTCTGTTGTCATTGTAGTATCGTATGTCCGCATTATCTCCACAGTGCTGAAGATTCATTCCGTCGGAGGGCGCCGCCGTGCCTTTTCCACCTGTACTGCCCACCTGACAGTGGTGTCAATCTTCTATGGGACACTCTTCTTCATGTATGTACGTACTAAGGTGGCCTCATCGATCAACCTCAACAAGGTGGTGTCAGTATTTTATGCAATAGTCACCCCTGTGCTCAACCCCCTCATCTATAGCCTACGGAATGCAGAAGTGAAGGGGGCCTTATACAGGGTTATTTCCAAGACAAAGCAGCTTGCAACGTGACAAGAACACGACCTGATTTCTTCTGGGGGGTTGGGGGAATATTTTGCAGCATAAGCCATTCCTATCTACCTGAGAACCATCCTTAATAGCTCCCTTTGCTCCACTATTCTTGTTCCAATCCCAGTTTAGCTGAGGGTTCAGTACAGGTAAGCTGTCACCTTTTAACCTTAGGTTGGAATTTTTGTAGATGGAAAACTATCTTACAGAATTGCTGTTGGTGCAAGATTGCTGTTGGCACGGTAACTGATCCAAATGAGAATCTACTCTAGAGTTATGGGCAGGGAGACATTTAACTGCATACTTATCCCCCCCCCCATTTTATTTTCTGAAGAAAATGTATAACAGCTAATATTAAAAAGAAAATAAAAAAAATCCATACCTCTGTATCAAAATAACAGCTAATGATATTTCAACTGATTAAACAAAAATAGCTGTACTGAACTCCTATCAACACTACATCACATTCTTCTCTATCACTTCAGCTCCATTGCTGCTTGCTCTGAGGAGTGATACAATGATCCTAGAAATCTAAATAAGTAAATCCCATCCCAGAGAAAGGCATGCATCTGCGAAACCGCTGACAACACAGCTTTCTTATCCCTACATCTTACTGACCTGGTTTTCAGTTTGGACATTTAAACATTAATACAATGTAAGTTTAACAAGAATATAGCTATGTACATGGCAGCATTTCCTCCCTTTCAGCACGGGGCACAGTAAGCCATGAAGTCCCTGTGAAAACACTTTTATTATATTGGGTATTGGTGGAAGGAGTTCTGCTCCTTTCCACATGAACCCCGCTCAAAAAGGAGTTTTCTTATAACTATAAAATATTTAATAAATATTATATATAAAAAAAACCAGTCCAAAGAAGATGGGAACTCCATTCTTTTCCCCTAAGATACTTGTGCATTTATGTGCTGCTGTCCCTGCCACTATTAACTGCTTAGAGTGGAATTCAACATTGCACTCTTCCCTTCTTTCCATTTCTGCTTGCCTGGTTCAATGGCCCCCTCTCTCCTCCCACTGCGTGCTGTTCTGGGGTTATCCTGGACCCACTCCCAGTCAATTTCAAGGGGTGCAGAGGGAGGAGAGAAGAGAAAGCCCTGTTGCATAAGCAGAAGTCTTTGTGCAGGGCTTTTGTTGACAGGACTCATTTAATTGAATGTCACCTTTAATTTTTCGTATGCTCATTGTTTGTAGTTTAATTGTTGATGTTGTAAGCAGTGCCGGATTTACGTATAAGCTAAACAAGCTATAGCTTAGGGCCCCACTCTTTTGGGGGGCCCCAAAAAAATTAAAGAAAAAAACACCTGGATGTACATTTGCAAAATATAAGAAAAAACAAATGAAATAAAACCTACATACAGCAACAGTGTTTTGTGTTGTGTAGGCTCCTATGATGTAAGTAATGGCCCCCGCCTGCTAGCCTGCTCCCTACAATATCACTGGTTTGCTCATTTTTAAAGGAACTTTTGTTATTACCAAATGCCAATGTGTTTACATTATTCAGTTTGTTATGAATAAAAAATCATTTTACGTTAGAGCTTAATAATTATTTCACTATTAATATATTTCTTCTTATTTGTATTTCACTATTAATATACTTCTTAATTGTATTTCAGTTCAACAATTACTTTGATAAAATACATGTTTTGTTATGTGCAAATGGCTTTAGATACCTATTAGGTCGATAAATTGCCATATAGCATATATTCAACACAAAAAACAGTGACAATTTGTTGTTGACAAAAGACAGCTGGACATATAAAGGGCCCCATTACCTTCAGTAGCTTAGGGCCTCATCAAACCTAAATCCTGCCCTGATTGTAAGCTGCCTTGGGTGTAGAGCACCAGTGAGAAACCACCTGGCTGAGAACCAAGGCCCCTCCTCCCATGTGGCCTACTACTACTACTACTACTACTAATTTATTATTTATACTCCGCCCATCTGGCTGGGCTTCCCCAGCCACTCTGAGCGGCTTCCAACAAAATATTAAAATACAATAGTTGGACAACACTAAAAGTTTCCTTAAACACTAGGTCTCCCCCCCCCTTTTTTTTTTTTTGCCAAGACACGCTCACTTGCCTCTATAGCTGATGTCATACATGGCATCAAGTGTGGACAGGTAAAAAGATGGCTGGGCTGGGCCAGAAAAGTGGGACAGAAACGCTTTTCCTAAATATACATGCTGTCCATTTGTAGCTCATGGAGCATAAGCAAAGTCTCCTTTGCGTGGAAGTTGTCTGCCCATCAGGTGGTCCCTGTTATTCTTCTTAGGGTGCAAGATAATGATGTAGCATTTGGGGAAGAAGAGGCAAGCCAGCAAACCAGCTCCAGAAGCCAGGATGGCGAAGATCTCCACGGCCACCGTGTACTTCCCTGTGGCACTGAGATAGGAGGGCACAAAGGAGACCCAGATGAAAGTGAAGACCAGCATGCTGATGGCAATGTGCTGGGCCTCGTTGAAAGCTGTTGGCAGCCGGCGGGCTGGGAAGGCCACCCCTAAGCTGATGGTGGCTAGAAAGCCCAGGTACCCCAGCATGGTGTAGAAAAACTCAGCCGAGCCTTTGTCACACTCCAGGGTCACGAGAGGCCCCCCATGTAGTGGGTTCTGTGATGGGAACGGGGGGCAAACTGTTATCCAGCAGACACATACAGCAGCTTGGACAAGGGAGCAGCCCAGAGTGATAGTGCCAGGGAGCTTGTAACCCACCCACTTCTGGAGGCAGCTGCCAGGCTTAGAAGCTCCAAAGGCCATCACCACAGTCACCGTCTTGGCCAGGGTTGCAGAGAGGCAAATGGCAAAGACCAGGCCAAAGGCAGCCTGGCGGAAGGAACAAGTGAGCTGGGATGGGTGCCCAAGGTACATCAGAGGGCAGAGGAAGCAGAGAGCCAGGGAGGTCAAGAGGAGGTAGCTGAGCTTGCGGTTGTTGGCCTTGACAACTGGGGTGTGGTGATGCTGTATGAAGACACCCAAGACTGACAGCGAGAGCAAGAAGAACAGGGAACTGCAGGTTGCCAGCACCACACCCAAAGCTTCCGTGTAGGACAAGAAGTCAAAGATGGTTGGGATGCATCTGTCTTGCTGCTCATTGGGCCATTGTCCTGGAAGGCACTCCCAACAGGTGGCACTGTCTAGAAGGGAGGAGCATGCAGAACAGGGGTGTTCACTGTTCTGGTGTATTAAATAAGGCAGGTTTTCTTTTAAAGGCAGGGATGGAGAATCTGTGGCCAGTGGCGGAGCTTCATGCTCCGGCACTGGGGGGCAGAGAGCAGGCAGGGGCGGGGCTGGCGCGTGTCCCGGGGGCATGGCATGCCACCTGTGGGGGTGTGGTGTCCAGCACGGGTGGCGGGGCAGCTGCAATGGCACCCCACCGGGATCATGCTGCCGGGGGCGGTGTGCTCCCCCTGCACTCCTCTTCCTCCGCCAGTGTCTGTGGCCCTCCAGATGCTGATTGGCTACAACCCGCAGCATCCCTGATCATTGGTCATACTGAGGTGAATGGAAGCTGTTGCCCAGTAATATCTGGAGGGCCACATGTTCTCCCACCCCTGTTTGAGGGCATGGCAATCACACACAATAATATGCAGTGGCTACAGTGATTGCATTGGTAATTTAGTTATTTGGCGCCTCCGCCACTCAGAAGGACTTCGTGAGGGAGCCTTCATTTCCTATAAGGCACATTGTTTGGCTGCATGTGGCAGTGGGTCAGGGTTGCATGCCAGTGATGGGCAGGACTGAATCTAGCTGTGGGTGGGGCCTGTGTGCCTCTTCCCCTTCCCCAGCCTGCACACACACTTTCATGTGTATACAGCCTGTGCCCCCATTCTTTCCCACACTCACACACAATCACAATCTCTGTGATCCCCTTGCATGCCTCCTCGGTTAACTGGTGCTGGAAACAATTCAGGAGTGTTCCCCACATCTGTTATAAGCAGTAAGACCCATTGCTTTAGTGGAAATCCAGTGGGGAGAAAGCAGCCCCCCTGAAAAGGAAACTTGCACCATGTGCCGTTTTGCTGGTCCTGTCACTGTAGGACTTTGATATGAAAAAACAGTACCATGAGCAAAATGATGCCTTCTGTGCCGGTCTGAAAGAAGGGGTAGGGAACATGTGATCCTCTAGATTTTGCTGGATTACAACTTCCACAACTCCTGATAATTGGCTATACTGGCTGGGTTTGTTAGGTTGGCATCCCAGAATATCTAGAAGGCTACATGTTCCTGCACCTGCATCGGAAGCCTTCTCTTGGGCCTGGGCATTGTCCCATATTTAAGAAGTGGTCCTTTTTACCACTGCTGTCCAGAGTGTGGCCTCTAATGCATGCATCTTGTTACTGTCTTGGGTACTGGGGGTGGGGATGTGGCTGGGGAGGCTGCCCGCCCAGTGGTAATCATCAGCCACTGAAAACCCAATGTCTGTTAAAGTGGTGTTTACCTGTTCCACTGGCAAACTGACCCTGGGGGCACTGCAGACAGCTGTAGCAGCAGTGTGGCTTCCCCTGCAAAGGCAGCTTCCTATATCCAGGCAGGCAGCTTTCTGAACAGATTGAACGAGGCACCTAGGAGGAAAAAGGAAATGGAAGACTGCTTACCCTCCCCAGGTGCAGTGACATTGCGGGACCGACACTGTCTCACATGATGAGATCAGATGATGGGTCAGTTGCTGGCCGGCAGGGGAGGTCAGCAAGCCTTCCTCACTGGCTAGAGCTATGGATTCAAGCCTGCCCCAAAACTGGCCTATCGTAGGCAGGCTGCAGGGAAAGGCCATTCACAAGAGGCAGACCCAACTCAGCCTGTAGGCTTCACTTGGGTCTGCTCTTTGGGAATATAAAGCAGCTTGCCTCCAGCCTTCTCAGCCACTTTGCCATTAGATTCAATTACTCAGTCAATCAATCAACATAGTAATAAATCAAACCTTATCAAGTGTCAACCAATGCATGATTATAAAGTAAGTAAACCATATTTTTAAACTTATTTCCCAAGTTGTTGCCTTATTATTTATTAAGTGGGGTAAGAAGGAGGATGCCTTTGCAGTGTGGTTAAGAGCGGTAGATTCATAATCTGGGGGACCGGGTTCGCGTCTCCGCTCCTCCACATGCAGCTGCTGGGTGACCTTGGACCACACTTCTCTGAAGTCTCTCAGCCTCACTCACCTCACAGAGTGTTTGTTGTGGGGGAGGAAGGGAAAGGAGAATGTTAGCCACTTTGAGACTCCTTCGGGTAGTGATAAAGCGGGATATCAAATCCAAACTCCTCTTCTTCTTCTTTGAAGCTGGACTTGCTCAAAACAAGGTTTTACAGCCTAATTTCTAAGCTTTAAATTTTTGTTGGCAAGGATGGGATTTTAAAACTCTGATCAACCTGTATAGGAGCCTGGAGGGGTAAATTGCAATTAACATACCCTTTCCTGCCCATTAAAACCCATCCCACAAAGAGAACCCCCTCAAACTGAACATGCAGGGTGGAGAAGGGAGAACAGTCTGCCTAGTAAGCAGAAATGCTTTTGTTTGCCCCATAATTTCTAGGCCTGATGTTACCTCATTAGAGAAGGGAGATAGGGAGAGGGTCAATACAAGTAAGGAACTTACCTGAGCAAGGCCCCCTGCCCACCTAATGGCATTGTCATGAATCAGAAGCTCTTTCCTCAGCTGAGGTCTGGAACGAAGAACTCCAACTTTTACAGCCCTGTAAGAGCCATTGGGCAAAATCTGCAAGTTCATAATATCAAATGTAGCCGGAATCTCACCGTTCTTGAAAAAAATCTCATCTGATGCAATGGTAAAGTTGATATTCTTTAGGTAATGATGGACCTAAAATATCAGGAGAAAGGGAAGAAGTGGTTGTTTCTATATGTAGCTGATTGTGTGTGTGTGTTTGCTTATATAACCTGATTAATTCAGATGATGATGATGAGAATAATAATAATTTTATTATTTATACTCTGCCCCAGCCACTCTGGGCGGCTCACAGCACATATAAAAACATAGTAAAACACGAAACATTAAATAGTCTTGACAGGAACAGGCATCAGAGAACCAACAGAAATGTGTTTTCCTACAGGGAAAGCATTACATGTTTTTTATCCTACTATATATTTTAGAAAGTGGTTTGTCTTTCTGCCCATCTGTTTTCGATTCATCTGAACATCTCTTGAGATATTGTTGCCAAATTTGACATGATAATTCCCAAGATGCAGGCACCTGTTTTGGTTTACGTTTGGAATTCAGGTGCTGAGTCAATAAAAAAGGTAAAGGTACCCCTGCCCATACGGACCAGTCTTGACAGACTCTAGGGTTGTGCGCCCATCTCACTCAAGAGGCCGAGGGCCAGCGCTGTCCGGAGACACTTCCGGGTCACGTGGCCAGCATGACAAAGCTGCATCTGGCGAGCCAGAACAGCACACGGAAACGCCGTTTACCTTCCCGCCAGTAAGCGGTCCCTATTTATCTACTTGCACCCGGGGGTGCTTTCGAACTGCTAGGTTGGCAGGCGCTGGGACCGAGCAACAGGAGCGCACCCCGCCGCGGGGATTCGAACCGCCGACCTTTCAATCGGCAAGCCCTAGGCACTGAGGCTTTTACCCACAGCGCCACCCGCGTCCCTAAGTCAATACGTTGGACCAAAACATCTCAAACTTCACCAGTTTGAACACCTCTGAAGATATTGCCACCCACTTTGGAACAATGGTATTGCAGGAGGCACCCACCAAGAGTGCAATCCTGCTGGCTGAAGGGGTCTGCCTTGCCATCACATTACCTGCAGTTTACATTGGCAAAGTAGCACCCAGAAGAGCTAAAGTCTCCTGTTTTCTGCAATGTGCTCCAGAGGAGAAGGAGACACAGCATCTCCTTCCTTCTCCCTGCTTCCTACCATATAGGTTTCTGAAGACCCTAACTGATTTGAGGCTGAATCCTGATTGGATGTTCCCCAAGTCAACCCAGGTCAGGTGGCAGGCAGGGGATATGGAGAGCTCTAGAAACTGATAAACAGGCTGGAGAATTTCAGAAGGCCATTTTCACACAACTCTAGTATCAAGCAGGTGTGGCTTACCATTCATTTATTTAACAAAGTTATACGCTACTTGATTGTAATAGAGCATCAAAGCAGTTTACACAATAAAAGCGGGGAAATAAAATTATTAATAAAAGACAGTCAAAAACAGGTATTTTAAAAACATTCAAAACTAATTAAAATCAACAGTGGGCTAAAAACCGATTGAAGCACATATAACTTCTACACGTCTGGAAGTTGCTTGGTTTACCCAAGTCACTCAATAAGAACCAGTGGCCTTGGAGTTCTTTCTCCCTTCTGCGTCCTGATCCCTCAATATGAGATTTATTGGTGCAACATAGAAAAATCAAATGGCCCAACCTGAAGCCACCTTAAGATCTGGGCATATGTTGCACTCATTCATATTGAAGATCCCAGTCCTGAGCTGTATTAAGTGGTACAGACTGGATAGGAAGATATCTAACTGAGACAAGTGGAATGGATGGATGGACTGGTTTTCTCTCCGGTTGTATTATAGCTGGCCCCAGTGTGCATGTGTTTGCACATTTCCAGTAAGCGGGCAGGGTGGGTCGGGGAGGCATGCTTGGTTCGAGTTCTTGCCCCATGTCCTCTCTCTGGCCCCCTACTCTGCCAAGAATATTGCTCCTTGCTAGCAATGTTTTCTTGTAACTTTTAGGACATTCAAGACTTCTAAAGTTCTTCCAACCTAGAACCCAGTTCTGCTGAACTCTACACAAGCGACAACTGTGTCTAGACAAGAAGAGGAACAACTGACTCACTTGCCATGGCTGGAAATCCTTCGTTGTGGCACCCCTTCCATGGGTGAAGGGCCCTCTGTCCCATATGCAGGAGATCATGTTGTGGTAGGCTGTGATGAAGGCCCTGGCTGCAAGATAGGCCTGATATGTGGCAGCCCAATTCTCTAGATTGAAGAGGAGCAAGTGGCTTGCACCCACCTGCTCTACCCCAGTGCAGAGTCGGGGTGTGTTTTTTCCATCAGTTTTTTCTAAACCTGGCCAAACACAGTCAAACAGATTTTGCCAGAGCACTTTCACCAAATGGCTGTTGGGATAAGCAGCAGGGCTAAGCGTGGTCAGGAAATGATCGAAACCTGAGATTTTATCCGAATGAATCCTCAGATCCAGGCTCCCATTCAGGAGCTGTAATGCCTCCTTGGTGAACATCTCTGGGATCACAGCAAGGCTCGTTGTCAAGATCCACGTCTTACCGGTAACGTTTTGTGCTTGTAGAGCACCGGCAAGCAGCTGGAAGTGGATGTTGTAGCAGTGGCACAAGAAAACACTTGCTAGTGAGTTCCCAATGTCCCTAGCAGCTGCACTCATCTCCAGCTGGGAATAGGGGTCATGGATTGTTTTGGACAGGGCAAGGCAGCCCCCTGTCTGGCCCAATTCCTTCTTCAAAACGGTCTCCATCTGAGCAGCATCGCTGCCAAAACTCACTACACCCACCCATGTCCAGTTGAAGTGCTGCAGAAGCTGGCAGAGCATAGAGGGCTGGTGGCCACTGGAAGGCACGGTGCGAAGGAATGATGGGAAATGGAAGTGGTCAGAAAACTTGGGATCTTGAGAACCATGGCTGATCTGAGGGATAAAAGAGGGAATCGTGGATTCTCTTTCAGTATTCTGTACCTTATTCCTTACTGCCTGCTCTCTTCAGACTTATCTGTCATAACTTGCCATTCTATCATGGATTTTTAATAAAGCATCCTTTTTATAACAGCGTTTTTAAAGAATGCACAACGAAAGGTGATACACAGTAGTTGAACAACACCATCATTCTCAATAATAAAATGAATAATGTTTCCATGCAGCTCAGTGGTGGAGCATCTGCTTTGCCTGCAGAAGGTCCCACTTTTAATTCCAGGCAACTCCAGTCATTGTTGACAATACTGAGTTATATGGACCAATGGTCTGACACAATATAAGGCAGATTCCTGTGTTGCTAAGTGACTACAGTAGGTAAATATGGCACATGGAGCAAATGGGCACTGTCCTTGCTCAAAGGAGACACGATGGCTGAGAAAAGTAGAGGCTACAGAGTTAGAGAAAGGGAAAACAGAATATAAGGCACTGAGCATGTCAGGGAACTGCCATCGGAGCAGGAGGAGGTGAGAGGGCTCTCGGACGATGGTGGAGGCATCCACGAGAGGCAGCCACGAGATAGAGGCTGCTCTGTCAGAAAGGGTTCAACCATGCAAGACAGCCAAGAGTGAAGGCAATTTACGCACAAGCAATCCCTAGAACCACAACAGAGCCAAAGGAAAGTAAGATGAAGAAAAAGTAGCACTTTTGAAAAAGGAAACTTCCCAGCAGTTTTTAAAAAGTGTTGAGATGAAAGCAATGCAAATATCAGAGCTGAACTACACATTACACACACAGAGATATGCAATGGAATCCACCAAGCCTTCTCCCTCTTCTTTTCGTTCTTTAGGAAAATTGTTTTGGAGCAGGAAAGTGTGTGTGTGTGTGTGAGAGAGAGAGAGAATATTCTTAATCATTTTTCTGCCCACTACTTTTCCCCCTCCTGCCTGTGCTCTGTTATCTGTGTTGGCATGTAATGTAAAGTCAAAGGGAATGTAATGACATTAATAAAATGTTAAAATAGATGGGTATGGGAAAAGCCTTAGGGAAGATGGGGTTTCTACAAGATTATTAAGTTCCAGGAGAATGAAGAGGGTGAAAAAGAAAATTGAAGGAAGATGAGTAGGAGAGATGTAAAAGGAAGAATAAATATTGTATAGTGATTGCAAAGATGGAGAAGGAACTTGATGAAGATAGAGGAAAAATAGGTTGGGGATGTTAGATGCTAGCGAAATAAGTCAAAGGATTAAGCTGTTATGTTGCACTCCTAAGCACACCTACTGAGGAAGGAGCTCCCCTTGAATTCTGTGAGCCTTCTGAGTAAATATTAATAGAACTGCGCTGCACACATGAAACATGTCAACAGCTATACTAGGACAGCATCACGTAACAATGTTATGTTGACTGACATTACAGGCAGGCAGGTATATAGATTGCAACATGGTACACCCAACAAACCTCTTAAAAATCTGTCATCTGCATCCCTACATTACCAGGAAGCACAATAATACAGAAGCCAAGGCTGGCCAGCTGAAATCTGTCTTCTGTTTCCATTCATCCGGTAATTCCTGCAGCACTGAGTTGCTTTATTTACATTCTCTGTTCAACTATGTGAGTTGCCAGTATCTTTTCTCTCTCTCTCTCTCTGCTGACCAGAGCATGGAAATGTTCAGAGAGCTTGGAATTAAGAGTTGGAGCACCCTGAGCAGCTCAGCAGACTCCACCTGTGCCATAGACAGTACTGACGAAATGTTCCTTATATTTAGCACCCAGGGTATGATGAAATTAGTTAGCAAGGACACTTTCCCAGTTCTTAGAATGAGAGATGGAGATTTCATTTTGAAGTTGGAAGAAGATTTTGATAAGAAAGTCCAAGGTCTCTATCACACAGACAAAACTTCCTGCTAAATTAACACATTCCAGCTGTAGAGACAGAAGGAAAGCTGTGGAAGCACACAAATGTCTGTGCATGTGTATATGTCTACAGCAATTCTTACAATTACCCTGTCAAATCCATTTGATTATTATTTGTAAACTGAGACCATCTAGCAGGATATATAATTGATTTTCCTAGGTACACTGCTTACCTGAGGGACTCTGTAGAGGGAAAGCACTTGTGCTATGGGCTCTGACTCTGGGGAAGTCATTGCACCAATGATACCAAGAAGCAAAGGCCGAGAGCTGCAGCTGAAGTTAGGCATCAGTTTTTGTGGGCCTGATAAAAAAGAAAGGGCACCTTTCAGTGCTTTGGCTGGTGAGATGCATGAGTCATAAAGCTGGAGGCCCAGGGTGATATTCTGTACTAAGCCAGGGTCCTTATTTGCTTCTGAAAGGGCAAAGAGAATGGCCAGAGTGTGCTGGAAAAACCGAATGCGGAATCTGTAAAGGAAGTTTTGAGCACAGTTGGTATTTGTCTGAGCAGATGTTTATCAGAAGATCCACCCCGCCCCCCACAGAAGAAATGGTCATTTAAGCACAAGAATTATTCTTCAACGCCACCTCCTTCTCTAGGTCTAGCATGAATTTGATCCTAATAAACTTGTGACTTTCTCCCTTTCAAATGAGAAAATGTTTGAGAGAAGGCATGGGTGAGCTTACTCATGTGTGCAGTGTGCAGTTATAATGCTCCTGCTCTCAGACTCCCGTCCAAGCTGAAGAAAGGGAGCACAAAAAGTCACTTTCTAGAACCTCAATTTGAGCTCTAAGGTTAATGATAGCCAGCATAATGACGTGTGTGGAGAGGTTTGAGTGTATTGGACAGAAGAAGAAGAAGAAGAAGAAGAAGAAGAAGAAGAAGAAGAAGAAGAAGAAGAAGAAGAAGAGTAGTAGTAGTAGTAGTAGTTTGGATTTGATATCCTGCTTTATCACTACCCGAAGGAGTCTCAAAGCAGCTAACATTCTCCTTTCCCTCCCTCTCCCACAACAAACAGTCTGTGAAGTGAGTGGGGCTGAGAGACTTCAGAGAAGTGTGACTAGCCCAAGGTCACCCAGCAGCTGTATATGGAGGAGCGGAGGCGCGAACCCGGTTCCCCAGATTACAAATCTACTGCTCTTAACCACTACACCACACTGTGTTGGACTTAGACAAAGTAGCCTGCATTTTACTCCCAGTTCATCCGTGACTTGGGCCAGTCACAAGGCTCATCCAGACATCTTATTTGTGCTGCATTTCTGGGCACAGGTCCAAACTTTAAAGCTCCATGACTGACCATTGTTTTTCTTTGTTTTGTCCCTGTGCTTTCTCCAGAAAAACCCACACTGCCACAAATGGCAATGCAACCCAAAAGGCAGTCTGGATGAGCCCCTCAGCCTAAACCTTCACAGAGCTGCTTTGAAGATAAAATGGGATAGCTCCTACAAAGGTCACCTTAGAGCATTAAAGTGCTCTCTGGCCCTTCATATGTTGTTAGACTCCAAATACCATTACCCCAGTCAGCATAGCCAATCGCCAGGTACAGGGATGATGGGAGTTGTAGTCCAACAAGAGGTTACACATCCCATTCTTAGACTGAGACATAAATGTAATCTTACAGCATAACCTGATTAATGTCTACTCAGAAGTAAGACCCACTGAATTCAATGGGAACTGCTTTCAGACAAGCGTGCATTGGATTGCAGCCTTAGTCTTTCTGGCAGTAGAAGAAGACAGTGTTTCCTTTACTTTTTGTAACAGCCACAGGTTTTTCTTCCATTAATTCTTCTTTATATCCGTTAATTTTCTCCATAGTAAGGAATGTACTGGAAGTGAGACTTACCCCTTGCAGCTAGCTGCCTGTGGCAGACTTTTGAGATGTGTTATTGTGGAGTGCACACTTGCATGGACAGGGGAGACTACCCCAATTACCACATCTCCTTGAACTGAGAAATCTGGCACGGCAGCAGACATCTGGGGGTGGCCTTTTAGCCATTTGTTGTTTACTGAAGAAGCTTCCCAGAGCAGAACAGTAAAAGCGAGTGCAAGGAAGCCTATGGTATTCATTTTCCAGTGGATGGCAGTGTATAGGATCAGCACTGGAAGAAAGTGTTCCACACGGAGGTCAGGTCTGTGCTCCCCTTGAAATGCTACACAAGGTGAGCAAATCCTCTCTCAGGTGTTGGTCATCGGTCCATTGAGAAGCTTCTTAAAAGCTGAGCGCACTGGCCTTCCTTGAAGATAATAGCTGAGCTTTCCACAAGAAGGCACACAGAGAGGAACTACCCAGTCTCTGGATAGTGAATTCAATTAACTTCTTTGTTGCGCTATGCATGTCCTCCTTGGTACATTAACCTTGCTTCATGTGTTCAAAGTGTGCAGTGAAGACAGTCATGACATATAGTACATATATGTCTCCAGGATATTGTATTTCTTCTGTGCTTCTTTATGAAAGCAACTTCTTCCAAAACATCAAACTTACCTCTTTGGGGCATAGCATAATCAATGAAAAGTCTATAATTAAACTAATTATATATCTATATATCCCCCTCCCAAACTAATTATAACTTTGAGTCAAACTTCCTCTATCTACTATATATTTGGAAAACTGTTTGTTTGCTCTGCATTTGAATACCTCTTAGGATATCCAAGACAACTTTTGCATGATGGTTCCTGAGATCAAGGAGCAGGTTTGGATACAACTGGGCGCCATTTTGAATCAAGATGGCAGACCGCACCTTTAAAAACTGCAGTGATTTTAACAAAATTTTGCTTCACAGTTCATGAGATTAAGGAGCAGGTTTTTGCTTATGCTTGGATACAACTGGGTGCCTTTTAAAAAAATCAAGATGGCAGATCTGCACTAATTTTTTATTTCCCTAGAATTCCCAAGCAATGCGGGTACAAGGCTGCTATTTATACCTTGTTGTGTTTTATAATAATCACAGACAGCCATCAGGATCCGAAAAGGAGAAAAGGAAACAACAACTAACTCATCCTTCTAACTAGCAGCTGAGTAGCTGATTGGCAAGGGTGTCCTACTGCAATAGCTCTAGTAAACCAGGTTCCTCCAGGACGCTGAGATTGTTGTTATTCTCTTGGTTCTGTGTCTTATATAAAGGCATTCCCTCACCTAGGTAAGAACAAGGTGGTGTAGAAGTAAATTCTTACCACACCATCAAATTATAAAATGTATTAATTTAAATATGTATTTAGCATTGGGGTATATCTTTAGCACTAGGTTAGTAATAATGGACTGGTTTGGGGGCACATGGGGAAGAGAGAGAGAGACTGTCAAGGAACAGTGGTTTGCAGAGAGACATAGTTCAGAAGGCAGAAGCTGGGAAATACTGGATGGGGAACGGCTTGGAGAAGAAACACTGGAAGAGAGAGGCTTAACAGATTCACTGTCTCTGGAAAGCATTCCTCTGCTCTCCCCAAGGTCAAGAAGAGCTCAGAAAGTGGCAGAACAGAAAGCACACAAAGCACAGAGGGTACAAGCTCTGATTGCAAGACATAGAAATGAGACTTAGATTAATAGGGACGTAAGGGGATGGGACACGGGCGGTGCTGTGGGTTAAACCACAGAGCCTAGGACTTGCCGATCAGAAGGTCGGCAGTTTGAATCCCCGTGACGGGGTGAGCTCCCGTTGCTGGGGCCCTGCTCCTGCCAACCTAGCAGTTCGAAAGCAAGTCAAAGTGCAAGTAGATAAATAGGTACCGCTCCGGCGGGAAGGTAAACGGCATTTCCGTGCGCTGCTCCGGTTCACCAGAAGCGGCTTAGTCATGCTGGCCACATGACCTGGAAGCTATCTGCAGACAAACGCCGGCTCCCTCGGCCTATAGAGTGAGATGAGCGCACAACCCCAGAGTCGGTCACAACTGGACCTAATGGTCAGGGGTCCCTTTACCTTTACTTTAAGGGGATGGGATCCTTAATTGGGAGCACCACCATGTCTAGGAGATGTGTTATTTGTTCTCTCACTGGGATTATTAAAGTTTCTAACTGGTAAGAAAACTCATTTTCCTTTGTCCTGCCTATCTACTGCCACAGGGAAGAAAGCCAATTCCCTGAAGCCTGACACCAACCCTGGAAATCGTTTGGGGATGCTGACTGTCCTGTCCTGAGCCTGCCTGCCTGCCTACCTGAGGGCAGTCAGTGCACATGGTGGTGGTGGCTGGCCCCAGAGGGTGAGGGCCAAGAAGGGCACCCAGCAGAACTGGTGCCAGGATGGGGGCGCAAACGTGTGGTGGAGGCAGGGAGAAGGCACCTCCTGGCATGTGTCACTGGTCAATCAAAGGCTGCCTTCCCTTGCTTGGGCAGCAATCCTGAGGGAAGGCCAATTTATTTCGCAGCAACTCACATAAATGCAGTGGCGCGTGAGTAGAATGCATGTAAGTAGTGGTGTCCCTGTATTCATGCCAGGCCCAGCTTTCCCTTGGTGCTCATTATATTAGTGAGAGGAATACCATATATCCTTCACAGCTGGTTTTCTCAATTCAGACTTGATTGAAGTGGCACTGGATGCAACCATCCAGTTCAGTTGACCACCCTATTCCTATAAGTGTTTGTAAAGCCCTCATGAAAATTCAACAGCATCGTTGAGCAACCTTCTCCTAATACACACATGTTCTTATTAAATTTGGCTGAACAGGCACATTTTTACAAAGCATTCCCCCCTAAAATAATGCATTCTTGTATGTTATTTTCAACAAAATTTGTCTGTTTTGTGGACATTTTATCCCAGTCTGTGCATTTTGGGACACATTATTTGGCTGGGGAACAGCACTACAAAATTCAGATAAATTTGAATTTTGAAGGATGTTTTGGTTCTTGTATGGTTTTTGGAGCATGCAGATGACATAGGTTCACCTGTAAATGTTAACTGAATTGAACTTGTCCCCCATCCCTAGATGTGTACATAGAAGGTAGAAAGGTTGCCATGAGATTCAGTAATAATGAAGGGAAAAGCTGAAAGTAAATTTATTTAGGAAAACAAAAACGAAAATTAACTATACAAGAAAATAAATAAAATAGCACACTGACATAAGACAGGATGTGTGTGAAATGTCATATGCTGGGGCAAAATATCTAATAGGAGTAGAAGCTCATGAGAGCACCAGTTTATGCTCCTGGACGGTGAAGTCACCTCTGTCTTGAGCAAGGCTTGAGACTGAGATAGGCATGCAGCTGGCATTTATGAAAACTGAACAGGTGGAAGTTTGAAGAGAAACTTCCACAATTGGTGTCCATGAGTAGCTTAGCAGGTAAACCATTTTGGCCTGGCACAGGTAAGATAGCTGCATTCAAGACATCTTTTATCATCAAGGCACCATTGCTATACAAGCACCTACATTTTTGTCACCCCCTAGGTTTCCTGAACACTTTACTGTACATATCACCTCACTTGTACTAATGTTACCTGCTCTGAACTTCAAGATGAAAATATTCAAGGACTTCTCTGGAAGTTATATGGTGCACCCTATAGCACCATTCTAACCCTCTATTTCTCAACAACTTAGACCTTTGCATAGAGATTATTGTAATTTAAAAGAATAGCTGTTATTATCTCATCTTATTATTCTTACTTCAACGTGTGCCCCTTGGGCCCAATCCTCTGTGATTCTTGCACCTTGTCTTTCTCCAGTGCTTATTTCCTAGGAGAAGAAAGGCCAAGTCCCTGGTCAGGGAATGCTTTTTTTTTTGAGGGAAATATGTTCTGTTTTTCCCAAGTACACTCATAGAGGCTTCTTATATTGCTTTAAATATGTGTTATGTATGAAAGTGTCACTTAAAAACAATATCTACATTGGTATCACTGCAGAGGTGAATTCAGAAACCAACCACAGGTTATATGAGTTCCTTTTTTCTTTTTCTTTGCAATGAGACAGATGGAGATATAACCATTCTTAAGTAACACTTGTACGCAAAGTAAGACATGGGTCTTCAGAGGCTTATCTCTGAAGTGTTGTGTTGGAAGTGCTGCTAAGCATGGGTTGAGCTGCAGTGCCAATCTCTTCCCAAGAAATGTCATGCCGCCAGTTGGAAAAGGCTACTGCTTCTACCCTTGCTGCAGAGGTCGCCTGCTATTTCCACAATGTGCAAGTCTGTCCTCTGCCTTCTATGCTTGAATTCACCCATAGAGCTCAATATTACTTCCATAGTGGAAGTAATCACACATTTTGCCAGAACTCTCAGGATGTTTTTGGATGTGTGTAAATATGGATGAAATATGTTGTTGGTGCTCTCCATGTGATGTGATCCTGCTTTTCACCAGTGGTCCCAGACCACATTTGCACATCAACATCCCTTCCACCTAAATTAGCACTTTTTGCAGTGAGTAGGAAGTGAAGGAAGATAATAACACAGAACTACAAATAGGTTTGTTTTTTAATCTTAGCTGCTCCTGGGAATTCTTTAATACTGTTTTCTTGACTTAAACGTATCACTTTGACCTAGATCATCTTCACTATAGAAAGCTATTGCTGATGGGAGCAATTTAAATAACTTCTAATTCATAACTATTTCTTTCCTACCCTATCCCATGGGCTCCATAGGACTCACAAATACACAATTTTATTTTCAGCTGAGAGTAGCCTAGTGAGAGAGCTTTGCCTAAGGGGCGAACAAGACACTATAAGTGACACAGAGGTGCCAATTAGAATCCAGGAATTCTCATTTTTAATACTACTTTTCCCCCTCTTGAACCAACAAAAATGATGTGCTTGCCTTATGAGGAAAATGCAGAATGGGGAACTTTGTGTCTTTCATAGAATCATAGAGTTGGAAGGGACCACAAGAATAATCTAGCTAAACCCCATGAAATGTAGGAATCTTTCACCCAACATGGGGGTCAAATCCACGACTCTGAGATTAAGAGTATCATGCCCTACTGACTGATAGATCGTTATGTTCACTTCATTTCCCTGAACAATGAGTAGTACTAAAGGTTCAGATTTTATCTGGGTTTGGTTTACTTGGGAAAGAGGCCGCTGAAAGCTTATTTGACATTTTGTAATATTTGTGTTTCGTTACAAATATACATGTTGAGTACAGGTGGAGCCAGACAGATTAAACATTCTGACAGAGAACTGAACCTCGCATATCTCCAGGAAAGACAGCCAATGCCCTCAGATCTTTATATACTTACAACCAAGTATACCCCCAACCAAGCTCTTTGTCTCAGCTGCAGTCTATTGTTCTTTTCACACACAGAAGTGCTTTGCCCTCTGGCTAGGAGGGGGATACTGTATGCAGATGAGTCGCCCCTTCCGACCATCTTCTAGGTTTCTTAGAACCAAGCAGAGGGCCTTCCTGGTAGTGGCGCCCGCCCTGTGAAACGCCCTCCTGTCTATCTGACTTTTAGAAGACAGCTGAAGGCAGCCCTGTTTAGGGAAGTTTTTAATGTTCCGTTGAAAGCTGTCCTGAGTGGGTGGGGAAACCTAGCCAGATGGGTGGGGTACAAATAAATTATTATTATTATTATTATTATTATTATTATTATTATTATTATTGGGATACAGCAGTGTCGTGGGGTTTCAACACTCTTTCAGT
This sequence comes from Podarcis tiliguerta, assembly GCF_965153285.1. Lineage (NCBI taxonomy): Eukaryota > Metazoa > Chordata > Lepidosauria > Squamata > Lacertidae > Podarcis > Podarcis tiliguerta. The sequence continues at coordinate 55,411,985 of NC_139534.1, forward strand.
TACTGCCTTGGGGCAACCCACACGGATAACCCTGTTCCCAGAAATCGTGTTCACAGAAGAAAAGCCTCTTTGTTTCTAATTGAATTCAAGTTGAGTTCTGCTAGATCTGACTGAAGACCTTTTTAGTCCAGCATACAAAATTCATCCTAGTATAGTTCTATCTTGAGAGCACACAGATGGGTGTTAACTGTGGGTTGGGTACAGCTCTTGCATGTTAAGTATTTTGTAGAGATCACATGACATTATCAGCACCAAAGTGCCCTTTAATTCAGATTTACTCTTTTTTGGGGGGAAATCTGATAAGTTAAAACAACAGCAACAGACAATTGCCAACGACCTATTTGCAATATCTGAATGGTCCATTTGCATCATTAAGCCTCTGTCTGGAAGCTCCCATCAAGATATTGCTCTAAGTTACCCAGAAGCTGCTTAGGCTGGCTGAGATAACACATGTTGGTCCTCCTCTGGGGCCTAGAAGTGATTTCTCCATGAAAGAGGTCAAGCATACTTGTGACTACCAGCCAGCAATGCATGAAGTTTAGTGGCATTCAGATTCCCTTTGGAAGATTCGGTGTCTGATGACTTTCCTCAGGGCTACTTTCATCTCTCTGTTCCTCAGGCTGTATATGATGGGGTTAAGTAGCGGTGTACCCAGAGTGTACACCATTGATAGCATCTGGTCTTGCTTTGGAGAAAAGCTGGAGCTTGGACGCAGGTACATGAAGCTGCAGCAACCGTACTGCAGGGCCACCACAGCTAAGTGGGAGGAGCAAGTGGAGATGGTTTTTCGACGACTGTCTGCAGAATGGATCCGCAGCACTGTAACAGCGATGAAAAGGTAGGAGGCGCAGATCAATATGAAGGGTACAGCGATGGCCATTATCCCAGTGAGGAACACCCCAACCTCATCAAGCTTGGTCTTGTTACTGGTGAGCTTTGATACAGGTGGCACGTCGCAGAAGAAGTGTTCAATTCCATGCTCGCCACAGAAGGGGAGGTGGAAGACCAGCCACACCAGAATGAATGAAATCAAGAAACCAATCAGCAGGGAGGCAGCCACTAGCTGAATGCACAGCTGCTGCGTCATGATGAGGGTATAGTACAAGGGTTTGCAAATGGCCACATAGCGGTCGTATGCCATGATGGCCAGTAAGAAGCAGTCGGCACTGCCCAGTCCAATGAAGAACAACATCTGAGCACAGCAACTTCTAAAAGTGATGGACTTCCTCTCCTGCAAGCTGGTCAGCAGCATCTGTGGGACTACAGCTGCTGTGTAGCAGAGCTCAACTACAGAGAGATTCCCCAGGAAGAAGTACATGGGAGTGTGTAGGTGAGGGTTGCCCCAGATAGCTACCATAATGAGGACGTTACCTGTGATTATGGCTGCATAGATCACGCTGATGCCCAGGAAAAGTAAGATCTGGCACTCTGGCTGGGTGGGAAAAGCCAACAGCATGAAGTCCAGCACTGCAGTGCAGTTCCCCTGGAGCATCCAACCGACTAGCTCCTGTTCTACAGAGTAATGAGGATGAAAAATAAGATAGCATCAGTGCTAATTAGAGAGCCTGGATGTATCTGATATTGAAACATAGGCTCCAACAGGAAAGGAAACATATTACCTGGAAGAACATCAAGTCCACTGACTAATGAGAACATCAAGGCCAGGACTCAGGTGTTCATACCAGGCAAAAATGATTTCATTAATAAACTGTAATGGTCAGCTTTGTGTTTTGATTACAAGTCCTTTGATTATCAGAGCTTAATGGGAGCTGCAGTTTTATGCTTCAGTTTCTAGCCCTCAAAGTTTAGAGATAGACTGCAGTTCATTCCTAAATATTTATAATCCAGAATTTGAGTAACAGGAAATAAATTAAATATAAATTATTTCTAAAAAAAATGTGTTTCATTTTTTGACAGATCACCCAAATTTAAAGAATATTGACAAAGTTAGCTACGTAACAGGATTACAAAAATGTTGGGAATAGGATTTGTGTTATGCTATTGAGCCAATTAAATGGGAAATACTATGGAACAAGGTGCATATGAAATCAATCTCAGCGAAGATTCAAGAATAAAGTAATATTTAGTCACTGGTAATTTTATCACACATTAACCCCAATCTGTCCCTGAAATGTTAGCATTGAAGAACACCCCCCCCACACACACACAAAGGAATGCATTTTCTCTTATGGTGGCAGTCTTGCCCAGAGGCAAATGGTGTTCCTAGAAATCAATTTTATAACAAAACAAGATTTGATACCAATCCCTTCATTAGCATTACTGGTGGTATGGGATGGGCCAAGTGACGATGGTTTGGATGAAGAATTGATTTTGTACTTATAAGCTGACAATATGGTTATTGCAAGAAAAAAAGAAATATGTAGAAGGATTCAAGAAGGAGTTGTAGCATAGTCAAATCTGGTTCATAGTGAAAGCTGAAAAACTAACTCAAAAAAATATAAGATATACTAGGAGGACAAACAAAACAAGATCCCTTTTCAACTATGTTCACATGCCTCCTTTGAAATATGCTGCTATTTGGAATTCTTAAATAACATTTCAGCTTTAAGTGAGAATATCACAAGACTTAGATGACAATACCATTATATATATATAGTTTAAAAATACTACTCCCTCAACACCAATTAGATTATTTTTTCCCAAGGAATGTGAATAAAATGTCCTGAATTTATACTTTGCGTGTGTAAGTTACATTTTAATTCAACTGTATTGTTTTTATTTATTTCTTTATCCTTGTGTGTTATTGGAATACGTGTTCTTGTTTAAATAAATAAAATCCTATTGCTTCTAGATAACTGTTATTGAGCTGAGGGTGGAAACAGATATTCGGCAGCAGTGCCCTGTTTGTGGGGTGGAGGAGTGGGGAAGGGGCTGCTCAACTCTTCTTCCTACCCACAGATTCTGGCTCCTTTCCCTCACTTGCCTGGGGATCACATGTGGGCTCCTACTCTGTAGGAAGTGCTGCAATGGAAAGGTGATGAGTAGCAGAAGGATTTCAATTTATACCTTGCCCTTCAGTTCAAAGAATACACATGGATGGCATCAGGTCACATCCACACCAGGCATTTAAAAGACTCTTACACCACTTTAACAGTATAGACTCCTGAGAACCCTCAGCACAAAGAGCATAAGAGTTTACATCTATGGGTTTCTTCAGTCCCAGGTACTAAGTCTTACTATCTGCAGGAAGCTTAGCCAACGGTGGTCAGGGATGATAAGAGCTTTAATCCAACAACAAATGGGGAGCAAAGGCTGAAGGACACGGCTTTAGGGAAACAGAATCCATGCCATAACATTTGCATGTGAACATCCATAGAAGCCAGTCCATGGTTCTTGTGAAACAGTCAATTCCACCCCCTGAACTCTTTCCCCACTTTCCTGTGCAGGTTATGATTCATCTTTAGCAGTGTGCATTTGGCAGCAGGGTCACACTGAATTACTGCCAAGCTCACAACTCACCACCACAGGACGCAGAACTGGGAAGGACAGTGCTGGTGTACTGGCTCCTTCTTTTCACTGCTAAAACGAGAAGCTTCTTGTGATGTGCTTTCTTTCAAGAGAGAGGCTAGGAGGTTTTCCAATGCGCAGATATGTCCTCCTGCCTGTAAAGCTTTGTAGATCTATGGATGAAGAAGTTTTCCTACTGCATCCTCCATGATATCCCCAAAGTGATCAAGTTTAATATATTTGCCTTGCGACACATGGGATCCAGCTAACTTACCTCCATGAAATACCCAAATGGTTTCCTTCTCTGTGTAGGGAACCGCTCTAAAATGGTTGTGTAGGTTACCAACTAAGCCATCAGATTTGTTTTTGGTTTTTGTTTTAAATTATGACTTCCGTTTATATGAGTGCCTTATGTCGCTTGCACTTTCATGTAAAAAGTGATGTGCCTACTGTTTGAATTGGGAAGGATAATACATCTCCTAAGCATTATTACTCACCTGTGAACCAATATGGAATGGCAAAGAGAATAAATTGCAGATTTGAGATATCGGTCTTCTTGATATGACATTAATGAAATGCCATACAAATTAAATACTGTAGAATCGTAGAATTGTATTTTAATTTTTTTAAATAATATTTATTAGATAGTTTATAATTATAAAAGGAAAGACAATAAAGAAAAACAATACATAGATTCAACAAACAATACATCAGCAATAAAAAAGAATACAATACAACAATACAACATAAAGAAAACAAAAACATTTAAACACACATCCAAATTTCATATCTATATCTTTCATTTGCTTATTTCCTCGACTTCCTCGCACCTCCCTTTTTTGTATTCTAGTTCAAATTTGCTAATTCAACAAATCCTTTCCCTCTTCTTCAATTTTGTTCTATAATTTATCCTAACACAATTTAACTTTAAATTTTCCACTTTAACACATTAACAATTAATATTCATATAATTCTTAATAACACTTCTGCTAAAACCATATAACTTCGTTCCAATATTCTTCTAACATTCATTAATTTTGCAATATTTCTGTAAATATACTTTAAATTTTTTCCAATCTTCCTCCATCGACTCTTCTCCCTGGTCTCGGATTCTGCCAGTCAATTCCGCCATTTCCATGTAGTCCATCAGTTTCATCTGCCATTTTTCCCGGGTGGGTAGCTCTTGTGTCTTCCAGTACTTTGCGATGAGTATTCTTGCTACTGTTGTGGCATACATAAAAAAGGTTCTATCTTTCTTTAACACCAATTGGCCGACCATGCCCAGGAGAAAGGCCTCTGGTTTCTTCAGAAAGGTATATTTAAATACCTTTTTCATTTCATTATATATCATTTCCCAGAAGGTTTTGATCCTTGGGCACGTCCACCAAAGGTGAAAAAAGGTACCTTCCGTTTCTTTACATTTCCAGCATTTATTGTCGGGCAAATGATAAATTTTTGCTAGCTTGACTGGTGTTAAGTACCACCTATAAATTATTTTCATTAAATTCTCCTTTAAGGCATTACATGCCATAAATTTCATACCAGTGGTCCATAACTGTTCCCAGTCAACCATCATAATGTTGTGTCCGACATCTTGTGCCCATTTAATCATAGCAGATTTCACCGTTTCATCTTGAGTATTCCATTTCAACAGCAAGTTATACATTCTTGACAAGTTTTTAACTTTGGGTTCTAACAATTCTGTTTCCAATTTTGATTTTTCCACCTGGAAGCCTAATTTTTTGTCCAATTTATATGCCTCCATTATTTGATAATAATGGAGCCAATCTCTCACTCTGTTTTTTAATTTTTCAAAACTCTGCAGTTTTAGCCTGTCTCCCTCTTAGAATCGTAGAATTGTAGAGCTGGAAGGGACTCCAGGGGTCGATGTTAGAATTCCTGCTCCATGATTGCAGTCATGGGATTGTTGTCTTTCACATGACAGTGTATGTTTTGACTGCATGGAGTGGGAAGTGATGGAGGCAGGTTGTTTGTGTTACTCTTCCGTGAAGTGGGACTATTGTCCTTTGTTCATTCTCTTTTGCTGTCTGATGCTAGAGAGAGAAGGAGCCATGTTGCAGTGCTCCGTGTGTGTTAATATGTAAATGAAGTAGATTAGCCAAAATGCTGAGTTGCTGAGGTCTGTTACGCAAACTGCGAAGACTCTACGGATCCCTAAGTGTGTCGATGTCTGTTGGCATCGGTCGCTGTGATGTTCGGGCAGAAGAAAGCTTCTGAAGCTCCCGAACGATCAACCAGGAGGGAGGGAACATGCCAGTTGGACATGTGTCTCTGCCAGGGTCCTACTCGAGAGTAGGACGAGCTCCTGACAGTCCTTTAGTCTGACCCCCAGCTAAAGCATCAGTGACAGATGGCTATTCAATCTCTGCCTTAGAACCTCCAATGAAGGAGAGTCCACGTGGTGTAGTGTGGGTCCTCTGCGCCTGGAGCATGCATGCATGCACCGGGATGGGGTGGGGAGTGGAGGATGGCCATGCCAGCCCCAAGTCCTCACCACAGACCAAACCTCAGCAGCCTGAGCCAGAGACAAGGGAGACGAGGGGAGGGAGAAGGGGGCTCGAAGGGGCACCCCATTTGCAAAGGAGGAGGCCGCAAGAGCCTCTTGCCTCTCCTTGGTGGGCGGTGGTGGTGGCACCCACTGCATCCCTCTCTGTCAACTGTCCAAGGGTGGCGGGTGTGTGGACATCCCTTTGCCGGCCATGAGGAGAAAGAGGCACCCCTGCTGCTGCCCTAGCCCTGAATGCGCAGCCTGGGCATGGCTTGGCAACTGAGGGAGCCTCTCATGGGAGTGCCACGGGCCCCCACTACACCCCTGGAGTCCACAACCTCCTGAGGGAGACCGTTCCACTATTGAGCAGCTCATACATCAGAAAGTTCTTCCTGATAGTCAGAATCTCCTTTCTTGTAACTTGAATGCATTGGTTCAAGTTCTACCTTCCAGAGCAGTAGAAAAGAAGTTTCCATCCAAGGTAGTCAAGAACTAATTGAGAAGTTGTTTTTATTATCATTGTGGTGGCTGTTGTTTCTATTTATTTATCACTTTCCCTCAAGGCTATGTAAAAGTAGAACGGACCAACTAAAACACAGTGATGAAACAACACAAGAGTAACAGAAAATAATTTCAAACACTATGCAAAATGGTCACCTGTGGCAGAGACTTCCATCTAGGAAAGCTTGCCTAAACAAAAAAGTCTTCATTTCTGTAAAGTGCAGGTAGGAGACACCTGCTGAATCTCCGTGGAAATGCTGTCAACAGGCCTGTTCTGTGGTTTAAACTTTTAAGATGAACCAGCCATTTTTATCATTATTCAATTTTGTGATTAATTGTATTACAGTGGTACCTCGCAAGACGAATGCCTCGCAAGACGAAAAACTCGCAAGACGAAAGAGTTTTTTGTTTTCTGAGTTGCTTCCCAAGACGGATTTCCCTATGGGATTGCTTCGCAAGACGAAAATGTCTTGCGGCTTTTTTTAAAAACCGCCAATGCATTCCTATGGGAAACCATCAATACACAGTGGTGCTTCGCAAGACGAAAAAATTCACAAGACAAAAAAACTCGCAGAACGAATTAATTTCGTCTTGCGAGGCACCACTGTATATTTATCCTGTAAATCTTGCTGTACACCGCCAAATATTGTGTGTGCTGGTCAAAGCTATGACCTGAGGATCAGGGATAACATTAGGTCTACAAACATACCCACATGTCAATAATAGCAATCCCACTGGCCTCTGGTAAAGTCCCAGTTCTAAAAACATTTGTTCTCAGTGTGGCTCCTCTCTTGAATCAGGCACCCATGGCAAGGACCCTGCTTACCCCACCCTAGTTCCAGCTCTGGTCCTAATCACCTTCTTTAGAGCCTGCTTGACATCCTTGTTCCTCAGGCTGTAGATGAGGGGGTTTAGCAGTGGAGTGACAAAAGTGTATATGAGAGCAAGATGGCGGTCGTCATCCTCTGACGAATCTGTCTTGGGACGCAGGTAGACAAGGCTGCAGCACCCATATTGTATGATCACCACTGTCAAGTGGGAGGAGCAGGTGGAGAAGGCCTGTTGCCGCCCAGTTGTTGAGCGGATCCGCAAGATGGCAGTCACAATGTAGATGTAGGAGATGCATATTATAATAAAGGGAATAGTCAGGACTGTGACAGCAACACTGTACAGCACAGTCTGGTGGACACGGGTGTCGGCACATGCCAGGCGCAACACAGGTGGCACGTCACACAGGAAATGGTTGATTTCGGGCTGGTGGCCACAGAAAGGCAAGGTGAAGATCAGCACTGTCAGCTCCAATGAAACCACAATACCAAGCATTAGTGAGCCAACCACGAGCCATGTGCATACCTGCCAGGTCATGATGAGGCTGTAGCGAAGTGGGTGGCAAATGGCAACGTAACGGTCATATGCCATGACGGCCAACATGAAACAGTCTGTGCCCCCTAGTGCCAGAAAAAAGAACATCTGTATGCCGCAGCTTGCAAATGGGATTGGTCTGTGGGCATCTAAGATGCTGGACAGCAGTTGAGGCACTGATACAGTGGTGTAACAGATCTCCAGAAAAGAGAGGTTGCCCAGAAAGAAATACATGGGGACGCGTAGGGAATGATCTGTGCAGGCCACCCAGATGATGGAGACATTGCCAAAGAGGATGATGAGGTAGAGCAGAAGGAAGAATGTGAAGAGGAGAGCCTGGATCTCAGGAATGGTGGAGAATGCCCGGAAGATAAACTCATAGGCAATGGATTGGTTTCTCTGTTTTGCTAGTGCCAAGGACATCTCATCAGTCACTGTACAAAAGAAACAGTGGGTTAAACATCAATATGTTGTTCTCAGTTATTTCACTGGAATGTGTGGTACTCAAATTCTTGGCATGATTATCAACCTCAGATGTTTCACTCCTTTCTCCATACATCTATGTTACACTGTATTGTAAATGTGGCAATCACCACAAATGTAGGGTGTTTGAAGGACAATATCCTCCCATATGAACCTGCCCGGGCTCTAAGATCTTTGGGAGAGGCCTTCTTCCAGTCCCGTCACCCTCACAGACATGCTTGGTGAGGAGAAGAGAGAAGACCTTTTTTGGTGGCAGCTCCCAGACTTTGGAACTCCCTTCCTAGAGAACTTAAACGGGCTCCCTCCTTGTTCTCCTTCCATCTGCAGGTGAAGAATATTCAATTCCAACACGTTTTGGGGAAATGGTTGTTTTTAAGGAAAGGGCTTTTAATAGTGTGGTGCTGTTGTTGTTTTTACTATCTGTGTTTTAACAATTTGTTCTTATACCGTTTTTATAGGATTATAGTTGAATTTCTTTCTAACTATTATACTTTATATGTACACCTTGAGTTCTAGGGAAAAGGCAGGTAATGATAAAAGTAACAACAACAACAACAACAACAATATAGAAGTGCCACTGCATGAATATGAAATAGATGCTTTGTAATTATTAGTATTATTTTAAACGTCATGTGATTAATCTGTGTTTCCCCCTCACAGCATACTTAATGCTTAAGTCTTTATAATCACCACTTATTTCAGGAATACAGAACTTGTAGTTCTCCAGATATTCCCGGACTACAACTCCCATCATCCCTGATTGTTGGCCATGCTGGCTGCGGTTGATGGAAACTGGGGTACAACAACCTATGGAAAGCCACAGGTTCCTTATCCCTGCCTTATTTTATGTTAAATAATTTTATTCATATTATATTTTTTTCAATTTGTAGCCAAAACCATTATGCATTAAGCATTCTTCCTTGTGAAGAAGAAAAAGAAAGCAAATGGCATAGAAAGGAAGAAAGAAAGAACATGACATGTGATTGGGGAGAGAGACAAAATAGCAAAAAAAAAAAAAAAAAACCTCTATAGTACTGTGAATAAATTAAGAGGGAAAATATCATCATTTACCTCAGGGCTGCCCAACCTCTCAGGCCAAGAGGGCTGCAACACAGAACCCATGGGCCACACACTGAATTTAATTTCCATAGTATACGGTAAATTAAAGTGTTCTCAATTTGAAACCATACTGGACCCTGCTTTGCTTAGCAAATATCCTGGCAGTTTTATTGCTGCACCACTAGGAGGGGTTGTATTTCCCTTTTATGTAAGTTTAATCATTAAGATAGTTTGCCAGGTTTGCCCTAACCAGTCGGTTATGGCAGGGGGATTTTTATTTTTCCATTTTTGTATAATACACTGAATTGCTGTTGTTAGCGGTGTAGTAATCACCTGCCAACCCTACTTTGTTTTATAAGCAGGAATTGAGACCCTAAAGCTGAATGTAATAATATAGTCAATAATGTAGTAGAGTTACATCAAGACCTCTGTTCATGTTGCATTTCCTTTCATCTTCTTCCTATCTTGATAACTAATTTGTGCACAGGTCCCACCCACTGCCAACCAAACTCAGGTCAATAGACATCTCAACACACCCAGTATCGACCAGGACCCCAGCTCCTGGTGGCATCACTGAAGTGGCCAGCCTTCCTTTTTCATGAATGAGCAGCATTACCCAGTCCTGGCAGCAACCCATTGCATTGGTCCCACTACGCAAGCCCACAAGTGAGAACCACAGGGAGAAATCAGGGCAGCCAGCAATCTCCCCTTAGTCTCACAAGTGAATAGTTTTGCTCGGTGTTTTCTCATAGTCAGACGATTTCCCCAGGAGCATGAGCTGTTCATTTTATATAGGCATCCTGCTACTCCTGCAGTATCTGGGCTAAAAAAAAGTAATTTGCAAAAAATGTGGGGGGTTTTGGTGGGGGGACGAGTGTGATACAACTGTGATTGGTCTAGAATGTTTTAATGTATAAGGATTCTGAAAATAACTGGTAAATATTTCTGGGGTAAATAAATTGAGAACTACAAAGAATAGCATCTGGCAACCCCGGAGGTAATAAACAAGCAATACACATGATAAGGAGGATGGCCAGGAGGACAGTGGGCATTATCACCTTAATGTGAGATCTGTTTCCTGACTCTAAGATTAACATCCTACATCAGAGAAACTTGCCCACTGTCTTTGATGACCCAGGATGCCTGCCTCTCTAAGTGTGTACGTGATTCGTGAAGAGCAAGGAGAAATGGGCAGCAGAGGCAAAAGGGCATTAAAAGGGCATGGATGTAGAATCTTATGGGATTTAATCAGAAATTATTGTCAATATATCAAACCCAGTCAACACAATGCTTTCATCGTGGACACGATGGCTTGATGTATATTCTATAATTCCTCATGGTAATCCCATCTGACCCCTACAGCCAGATGTGTAGCTCCACAACATTGCAGGAAGAGAACGTTGTGCTTTTAAAAAAGTGACAAAAGCAGTTTTGTGGTACTCTGAAGAGTAACAAAGGTATCATGACTAAGCTTCCATGGAGTACAGACCACTTCATCAGAGACATCCCATGTTATCCCGAGTCCACGAAACTTAGGATAAATTTATTATTCTTTAAGGTGCCGAAAAACTCTTTGTCCCCCCCCCCCCGCCCCATGATGTACCAACACAGTTCTGAACAAGAGGGAGGTTCCTCATTTCTCAACTGCAGCTTCTATTTCCCAATCCTCAGAGCTTTGGAGGCTGCATAGTCCATCTCTCCTGTAGTGAGAACCAGATGGGATGGTGGGCTCAAAACTGGGTTCAAACCCTTGCTCAGCCATGAATCTGACTTTGAGACCAGCATGGAAAGAACCTGTCTGTTACTGACTGTAACATAATCTCTTCTTACCTGGTTAGGTTTCTTCAGACTCACATAACCACAGTCAAAAGTCGGATGTGGTGCACCTGCTTGCAATCTCCTTTCTTGGGATTTTGGTACCAAACAGGAATGAGTTAAGTGCAGTCCCATTAATATTAGTGTGTGGGAGGGACAGTATTATTCTTGCCCCACTCAGCTTTGTCCACTTTTAAATCCAGAATAGCAATGGTACTTAGCATGAGTCTGATTTGTGTGCTAGGGTGGGAAGAGGTGTTTAAACCTTCTCCCTTCACTGAAATTACAGTGGAATCAAAGCAGCACCCTCTTTCATGTCCTGCCATTATCTAATTCTCAAGTCAATTAGGGTACTATTTATTTTTCTCTGAAAGAAATGAGTTATCCCCAGTAGGGTTGCCTGATATTTTTTGTTCATTGTTTTAGGAGAACATCAGCCTCCACTTCAGAATCCTACAGTTGGAAGTATATTAAACAAACAAATCAACTCCCGAAGGCCAATAACATATGATAAGCTCATTACAACCTTTCTGTCCCAACTTTCCCACAATGGAGGTAATAGCTAATTGTCGCAAACTTTGGACAGATCTCAGGCAAGGTATTCCATAATTAATGGAACAGTTATTTCTCTTTTTAATTTTTTTATTTCATAAAATGTATACATATCATAGAAAATCTCAAAGCTCAAAAAGAATAAAAGAATAAGATTGTTGATAAAAACAGATAAAACACCTTGAGCTTGGCCCGGGAGCAAATTGGTGAAGATTTCAGAGCACAAGCATTCTTTGCTGACAAGGTCTCACTCTGAAATGAAAGGCTGCAAATGCTGTGACCTTTCCTCAAAGGGGAGCTATTCCACCTCCATTATCATTTTGGTCACCCATTTCAGAACATTTTCCAACTCTACAATATTATTTGAGGTGAAGTGACCAGAAATGTACAGAGCATTCTCAATCTCAATGCTGTATAATGGTCATTATGATCGTGGCAATTTTAATTTCAATTCCTTTCCAAATGACCCTTTGCACTGAATTTGCTCATCTTATTTATTGTGTAAGAACAGCTGGGAGCGGTCATTATCTATCTATCATCTATCTATCTATCTATCTATCTATCTATCTATCTATCTATCTATAATTTTTATTAAATTTTCTGTTTTAAAATTTAGAATACTCATTTTGAGGCATTTGATCAAGGCCTGTATCTTAAAATAAGCTTAAAAATATATTTGCAAAATGCTTGTATGTTTCATGCCAGGCAGAAACCAGCTGGCTGAGTACTTTGGCAGTTGTTTATGCTCTTGAACAGGGCCCCTCATTGATTTATAGCAGTACCGCAAAGTTGTAAAAGGAGCAAAAGCTGGGAGCAAAGGTCATACAATCAAGAATACAATCAAGCTGCAAAAACACTAATTAAGAGCTGGTAAATAGTTTACCATGTGCTTCCCATCAGCCACATTTTCCTAAGGTTAAAGGGCAAGAGCTAATAGGAACAGCAGCTGGCTGGGAAAGGGGGGTGTAAAATGAAGAGGTTTTTCTCTTTACTGAGTTTCTCAGGCAAAGGCCTTTCTGCTAAAAATCTATCTATGTTATGCACGAAATATATTGGCTTTAATGTAATTATGCAAAGGATTTAGAAAGTAAGAAATGTTAGATTCTTATGTTAGATTCTTATTTCATTGATGGTGTGTGAGAAGGTGAACCCAAGATCTCTGTTACCATGAGCCATCTTTTTTAGCCATCTGTTTTGGAGTGAAGGGGCAATAGAGCAATAGGGCAAAAAGGGCAAAAGGTGATCTGGTAATTAAGGTGCCTTGTTGAGGCAAATGTAAGATATATGACTACTTGTCTGTCATTTATGGATAGAAGGAAATACAGCTCTTTGTCTTCCATAAAAGGTAATAGGAAATGGGTATATCTTTTATGATTGGTTCTAGCAGACAGCCAATAGGAATTTCAACCAGGCTCATTGGACAGAGGCAGCCAAAGGAGGAGTAAGGGGGCTGGGCTGAGGAAATATAAGTGCTGGCCACCAGGGCTGGGGTGTGCAGAGCTTTGGTAACCATATAAAACTGTGCCTATCATTTATTTGTCTGACAAATAAATTATTATTTTAATTTCTCTATTGCTGCGTTGAATATTTCATTCCAGCTAAGTGTTAACCACAAGCAGGGTGCTACAATTTAAACTTCCCTTCTTCTCTTTCCATTGCTCATTTTGCATATCATAAATCCCTACATATTTTACACAAACTAAACCATTCAGTATTCCATTATTACACCCATCAAAACTTATTTACACTGTTGAATTTATCTCATTGCTGCCAATGTTTTCAAGTGTACACTCTAAATGTATATTCTTCTTGTTCTCTTATTCTATAGGTTAAGTCCACAAGCTGCACATATTCCATTAGCTTAAGTTGCCATTCTTCTTTAGTTGGGACCTCGCTCGTTTTCCCTTTGTTGCATAACCTCATTCTGCCTCCTGTTTCTTAGACATGGTAGATGGTTCTATGGAATGTTTGGTACTGGATTTCCCATATGAAGAGGAATCAGACCTGAGAGTCATTAGTTCCCACCATGGCCTTCTTTAGAGCCTGCTTGACATCCTTGTTCCTCAGGCTGTAGATGAGAGGGTTCAGCAGTGGAGTGACAAAAGTGTATATGAGAGCAAGATGGCGGTCGTCATCCTCTGATGAATCTGTCTTGGGACGCAGGTAGACAAGGCTGCAGCACCCATATTGTATGATCACCACTGTCAAGTGGGAGGAGCAGGTGGAGAAGGCCTGTTGCCGCCCAGTCGTTGAGCGGATCCGCAAGATGGCAGTCACAATGTAGATGTAGGAGATGCATATTAGAATGAAGGGAATAGTTAGGACCATGACACCAACACTGTACAGCACAGTCTGGTGGACACGGGTGTCGGCACATGCCAGGCGCAACACAGGTGGCACGTCACACAGGAAATGGTTGATTTCGGGCTGGTGGCCACAGAAAGGCAAGGTGAAGATCAACACAGTCAGCTCCAATGACAACACAAGTGCAAGGATCAGTGAGCCAACCACGAGCCATGTGCATACCTGCCAGGTCATGATGAGGCTGTAGCGAAGTGGGTAGCAAATGGCAACATAACGGTCATATGCCATGACAGCCAGCAGGAAACAGTCTGTGCTGCCAAGTGCTACAAAGAAGAACATCTGTATGCCACAGCTTGCAAATGGGATTGGTCTGTGGGTATCTAAAATGCTAGACAGCAGTTGAGGCACTGTTACAGTGGTGTAACAGATCTCCAGAAAAGAGAGGTTGCCCAGGAAGAAATACATGGGGACGCGTAGGGAATGATCTGTGCAGGCCACCCAGATGATGGAGACATTGCCGAAGAGGATGGTGAGGTAGAGCAGAAGGAAGAATGTGAAGAGGAGAGCCTGGATCTCAGGAATGGTGGAGAATGCCCGGAAGATAAACTCATAGGCAATGGATTGGTTGCTCTGGTTTGCAAGTGCCAAGTACATCTCATCAGATACTGTACAAAAGAAACAGTGGGTTAAACGTCAATGCATAATTCATAGTTCTCTCACTGGAGCATGTGCGATTCAAATACCTGCAATCTTGATTATTAGCCTCAGACTTTTCACTCCCATGCATCTAATTTACCATGTAAATATTGTGGTCGCCATGAATACAGACCGAATTGGTTTTAGATCCCATACAATACCACCCATGCAAATGTCAGTGAATCATTATGAAATATTACTAATAATTATAAAATATTTATTGAAAAACAGCATGCAAGTTTCTAATCTGTTCAAAAGCTTTACTTACAGAATTTAACTCCAAACAGCTTAAAACAAATAAAGTTACATTCACCTAGTAGAATAATTTCCCAGCATAAGGCATAATATATTGTATTCAGAGCTAAAATCAAAACCCAGTCTCTTTTCCACTGCAGCCTCTTTTAGCCTCAGGCTTTGTGCTCGACACAGAGATTAACATGTCCATTCTCTTCCGCAGCCTTGAACAAAAAACACACACCCAACGTGGTTGCCTTGCAGATTAGCATATGCATAGACCTGTAATACTATCTCTTTCATGTGACTGTGAGCTAAAACCTTGTGAATGAGCTACAAAGATACAGTCCCATTAATGATTAATCCGGTAAGCTCTTTTCAATGGAAATTTCCAGTCATGTCACTCCATATACAATACTGGTACGTTATATATTTATTTCCCATTTCAATATACATTAAACAATTAGATAAAGGTAAAAAGCTAAAGGTAAAGGACCCCTGGACATTAAAGTCCAGTCAAAGGCGACTATGTGGTGTGGCGCTCATCTTGCTTTCAGGCCAAGGGAGTCGGCGTTTGTCCACAGACAGCTTTCCGGGTCATGTGGCCAGCATGACTAAACCGCTTCTGGAGCAACAGGACACAGTGGTGGAAGCCAGAGTGCACGGAAACGCCGTTTACTTTCCCGTCACAGCAGGACCTATTTATTTACTTGCACTGGTGTGCTTTTGAAATGCAAGGTTGGCAGAAGCTGGAACAGAGCAACGGGAGCTCACCCCATTGTGGGGATTCGAATCGCCAACCTTCTGACTGGCAAGCCCAAGAGGCTCAGTGGTTTAGACTACAGCGCCACCCGCGTCCCCTTAAACAATTATACTTAACAAGCTGTGCATGCCTCACTGCCTGTCCTGTGCCACATAAAATAGCCTGTTGGCCTCAGGTGCAGTGACAGACACTGTTCCTTTGCTGGTGTTGAATTAAGATTTGGCTGTCGGTCCAGCATAATTGATATTGGTGGGGTTGGGGGAGAGCAGCTAGGCCAGGGAGAGTGACTGGAAACGGAAAAGTGGTGAACGTGAAAGGGCAACCTACACTTTGCCCCTAAGTAAATAGGTGATTGGCCACTGTGGGAAGCAGGATGATGAATTATCCCTTTGGTCCAATCCAGCAGGGCTCGTCCCCCTCATTGTTGCTGCTTTTTAAAGAGTATCTCTCACTGCTGGTCTGCCCTAAATGTTTCAGTTGTGAAAATATTGGGTCCCCTGTTTTCATAAAGTTGAAGATGGAACGAAAGAGGAATTGCTGCTCATGTACATATACACTTATCCAGCTTTTACCTCAGGCAGGCAGGTTTCAAAAACTTGCCAAGTCTGTTTGACCAGATTCAACAATGGCACAAAGGAAATGAGTGGACACTGAGAACTGAAAGCCTCTCTCAAAGCACTTCCGATCTTCAGATCTTCACTCACTGTCAGGTATAAGGGTGGGAGATACACACTCGGCCTGAGTGTGCAGAGTGGTAAAATATTACACTGCTGTTTATCTTTTTTACTTTAATAAATCAGTTAGATGTGTGCTCACAGACACAAGAGGAAGAGGCTCCAGTTTCAACAGCTAGGGCAAAATGGATAAAACATAGATTAAAGGAGAGTCGGCATTTGTGGAAGAGGCACCTAAAGAAATCTTTTGCCCATTCTGGCTTGTTTTGGTTGTAAAACTAACAAGTGCTGTTGTGTTTTTAAAAAGGCTCTTCTGGCATAAGTTTTTGTGGAGAATGGCCCACTGCATCAGATGCATCAAGTGTTTTCCTGAGTCCAAGATAGCCTATGCCATTAAAAATGCTTTATTCTTAATGGTACCACAAGATTCCCTGCAGTTTTTCCTGCAACACACTGACAGCTGCCCCCTCGAGACATTGTTTTGCTAAGTTTCTCTTCTGTTGACTGCAGTTCCTTCATCCATTTGGCCAGAGCTTTTAGAGGCTGCATATTTCACCTCTTCAGTAGTGAGAGTCAGTGCAGTGTAGGGGACTGGAGAGTAAATATAGGGCTTATATGCACACTTACCTTTCCTCCACTCTTTCCAGGTACAGTCCATGATTTAAACTCTGTGTCTGAGCAACCCCCCCCCTTTCTTTTGCTTTGGATTTACCCTGTAAAAAGCCATTCTTTAAAGCTCGATCGGAGCAAATATCAATCTGCAGAAAATGCAAATTGAGTTTGCTCCAATTCAGCTTTAAAGAGTGGGTTTTTGTGGGGAAGAAAGACCCCCCAAATGCTCAGAAACTGAGGGTTATATTGCAGACCTCTGCTTGGAAAAAGTGGGGCAAAAGGTAAGTGTGGATAATCCCTTAGACCTGGGTTCAAATCGCCACCAGGCCATGAAGGTTACTAGATGACATTGGGAGAGGGAGGAGGTATATTATCTCTTCGGAGGAATCGTGGAATAAACATAAATAAATAAAATTAATGCACTTTAAGCAGGGACAAGATGAATCCAGATGCAGCTCTCCACCCACAGAACATAAAGGATTTCCACAAGATTGTTGTGAGAGTAATATGGAGAGGGAGAGAGAACCTTGCATGCTGATAAAATGTTATTAATAAATATGTAGTACTTCACTGAGGTCTGCAGCACTAATGCAAAGCTGCATTAGCAAGCATCCTCAACTGCATTACAACCCCACCCCAGCCCAGCTTTTCAGTCCACAGGAACAATCAGTGAGTATCAGCATAGTGAGAGAGAGGACCATTGTGTGCAAAAACACTTGCCTTTCTGGTTGCAGGAAAAAGTCCATTTGGCCCAACATTCAGTTTCCAACAGTAACCAACCAGATACCTTGGAGAGCTCACAAGCAGGGCATGAAGATAATGGATAGCCTTTTATCCCCAGCACCCTCCCTATCCATTGCACAATTGAATAAATGATTTTTCATGAGTATTCTGTCAAGCAGGGATGGAGAGTAGCTTGTGGCTCTTTAGATATTGTTGACTGCGTGCTGGTTGGGGCTGAGGGAAGTTGAAGTCTAACAATATCTGGAGGGTCACTGGCTCCCATCCCTTTGGCAAAGGATAAGAAGTGGATTAGGCATTATTTGATTGATTGCATGTAACCCGTAGTAAATTATGCCTGCAAGGGGCTCTTCTTACCTTGCTAAGTGTCTTCAGACTCACAGGATGACAGTCAAAAGTGAGTGCTCCTTCTGGCGATCTCCTTTTGCTGAGATATTGGTTCCTCAAAAGGAAGGCGAGTATCAGCAAGCAGGTGATATGTCCAGCGTTATTTTCACCCCACTCAACTCTGTCACCATTTCTTATGCAGTATAGCAGTGGATCTTTGGGTATTCTGGTTTATTTGCTAGGGTGGGAAGATATACAGAGACCTTCTCCCACCACTGAAATATCAACAGAATCAAAGCAACATCAACCATCCATGCATTGCCACCACCTAATCCTCCAGACAGGGTATCACTTAGCTTTTTTCCAGAAGAAGCGAATTATCCCCAGTAGAGTTGTCAGATATCTGTTGGTTTTTGTTTAGAGGGAACATCACCCTCTCCTTCAGAATTTCTCTGTTACAAATATATTTATCAAACAAACCCCAAAGGTCAATGAACTTATGATAAACTCATTACAGTCTTCCTGTCCCAAACAGTACCTATCCACTATAGAGGCAATATCTAACTGTCACAAACTTTGGACTGATCCCAGCCAAGGTATTCAATGACTAATTGACCAGTTTTTTGTAGTAGACCTAATGCTTGTAAACTTCCTAGCTGACAATGACACCATCTTGAATATTTTCTAGCGTGCTCTATCCCCCAACAATATATAGATAGCAGGAAATTTGGGAAGCTAAAAACTACATTATCGTTGCACTTTCCCCATAGTCATGCCACAAAAAGTGCATCTTATAGATTCAACACAATACATATAAGGAATCAACATCTGGAAGTGGAGTGGGAATAGGGATGGAGATAATGGTATCACCGTAAAAGAATGATAACAAAGAACTACATTTCCCAGCCATCTGTTGACCACTAGAGGTTGCCTATAAATAGTAAGAAATTTCCTCAGTATATGTTCCTGTGCTGTTCCATTGGTATTATAACATCAGATCCACAAGATACATTTAAAGCACAACGAACTCACATTTAAATCCCCTCACAGAGCTATAATTTCCAGCACACTCTGCAAATTACAGTTCCCATGATTCTTTGGGGGAAGTCAAGTGATTTAAATGTGTGTTGGATGTACTTTAAATGTATGGTGTGGATTGGTCTATAGTTTCAAGGTGGAAATAAAAGGAGTAAACCTTGCATGAAGCCACACTATCTTTAGGCACAGGTGAAAATGAATTTAACAGTCAGAGGGAAATAAACAACTAAGATTTCTAAACCTGCAACCACCAACCAGAATCTGCATAGCTTTTATCCTTCTTTTGCAAACTGTGAGTTTTTCTGAGTGGAAAAACGTTAAAAGAAAGATAGGGGAAAGCCATGGGAAAGAGCAATGCTCAACAACACAGCACTATATTAAGTGCTCTGTGAAACCTGCATTTTGATTCCACTTCCAGCATGGGCATAGCTCAGGCATAGACAAACTCGGCCATCCAGATGTTTTGGGTCTACGACTCCCACCATCCCTAGCTAACAGGATGAGTGGTCAGGAATGATGGGAGTTGTGGTCCCAAAACATCTGGAGGGCTGAGTTTGCCTATGCCTGGCGTAGCTCAACAACTTTTCTGGATCCCCTAAAAAAAGCCCCCGCCCCTAACAAAATCCTGGCTATGTCCATGACTTCCAGCACCAAAGGACTCTGCTGTTGAAGTAACCCCAATTCCATTGCACCAGTTTCTTGGAGCATTGGTGAACCACATCCCACTGCGTGGAATGTACCTCCCAACAAGAAATGGAAGATCATCCACCCAAGAGATTCCAGAAAAATTTATGGGGCTTTGATAATGCTTTTGTCAAAGGTTAGAAAGGTTCCATGTTTGAAGGCAGGCAGGAGATACTGTATATTTTCCTTGATTTTTTATGTATCTTTCTACATAAAAATAATTGCATTTGTCTTTTGTACTAATCTGTCCACCACTTTGGGGACTTTGGGGTCAAAAAGTGGTATATTAAATAAAACAAATGATGAGGAGGATATAAATCTAAGGAAATAAATAAAATTCATTTAAAGAGGAGATGTTTTCAGGATAGTCTGCAAGCTGAGCATACTCCTCAAATAATAATAATTTTAAAAAAAACTGGCCCTGCTGATAGGAACAGAACTTTCTCTGAAATTGCTTAATATTGCATTTCCTTGCTGCAAGCACTGCTGTGGTTATGTGACATCTATCACACAATTTCCCTGTCTGCAGCTGAAAGGACGGGGTGGGTATCCACATACCATTGCAATAGCAATATCAGATCAGAGACATATGTGAGAGATCTTTCCACCTTCCACACGTTCTATCCACTGGGGTGAATTTGTATATACAGTTGCTTGTTTTCTTTTTACTGCATTTAACAAAACAAGGAAGGGCTCATTTAGCTGATAGGAAAGCAATGCAAGAGATCTTCCCCAGCCATATTTTATTGCTGATTGCATTTTTCAAAGGAAGCTGAGGGAGATGAGTCACCACAAACCACAGCCAGTATCTTATTCATAGCCCAGCACTTGTTTCCGATAGTGCCTGCTACATCTCACAAGAGGAACCACCAGTTATGATGCTTCTATTTCCCTCGAGTAGCAGCAGAGCTTTCCTACTGTTTGAGATCCTTTAATCCACTTAGTCAAGGTAGCCCCCATAGCAGTCTTAGGGTCAGCCCTCATATGGTCTTCTTAACCTTGTAGTTGTATCAATTTACAACAGCCTCAGGGGTTGTCAGGTACCGTGCTGAGGAGGGCTGCACTGAGGAGGAATGGTGGGAGCCACCCCTGCTCCTGCTCCTGAATCTTTCCAGAAGCAGGAGGACAGTATAGATTTGGAACAGTGGTTTGCAGAGGGACATAGTTCAGAAGGCAGAAGCTGGGAAATACTGGAACAACTAGGAGAAGAAACACTGGAAGAGAGAGGGTTAACGGATTCATGGTCTCTGGACAGCATTCTTCTGCTCAGCCCAAGGTCAAGAAGAGCTCAGGAAGTCTCAGAACAGAAAGCATACAGGGTACAAGCTCAGATTACAAGACGTAGGAGTGATGTAGATTAATAGAGACGTAAGGAGATTGGATCCTTAATTGGGAGCGCCCACCATGTCTAGGAGATGTGTTCTTTGTTCTCCCACTGTCATTATTAAAGTTCCTAACTGTTAAGACGTTGCTTTCTTTGATCTTCTTATCTACTGCCACAGGAGGAGAAAGTCAATTCCCTGAAGCCTCACAGGGCTGGATTTGGGCCTTTCAAATTTCAGCAATGCCAGAATACACACACATCTGCCTCTCACCTTCCGTTCTGCTCAATTCACTATGTCAGTTGTGTGGGGGAACCAGTTGCACTGCCCTAAATGCACTTCTGAACAGGCTTCACAGCTCTGATCATCTGTGGCAGAGGCAGGCAAACTTTAGGTTTGAAGGATCAACTTGTTTTTCACTAGAAACCTGAGGTCCACCAACCCAGAGCCAGCAGCAAAATGGTGTTTCCTGGAAGGTGGACACAATTATGGAACGTGGCACCTCTGAGCACTAGCTTAGCCTGAGGATTATTTTCAGTACAGTACCAGAACTGGAGTTTTCACCCAATTCTATTCCTGTTCCCCCTACCACCACCAAGGTTTCCTGAGCTCAGCAGCCTAATTCAAGTCAGCGGATGATGGAAAATTGTTTTGGGCTCTATTGTTAAACTATTAGACCTGGAAAGCCTGGCTGATCTTCTGTAGTTTATCTACAGAACTTAGTATTGCCTAACATATTCAATATACTTACAGCATGTACAAGATGTTTTGAAATAAGTAGGGGGATTGGTTCCCCATTATTTAGTCAAACGAAATGTTGGACAATTTCCTGTTTAAGTATTTAATTAGTACAGTGGAGCTTTCTCTCTAAGGGCGTTGAAGAGAGAAAAACTACAGTGGTTTTTTGTCATTAAAAACGACACTTCTTTTCCACAGTTGGACAACACTTATACTGGGACCAACCATAATGTCACAAAAGCATGGCAAGCTTTTGAGTTCTCCAGAGCTTTTTATCGGGCAGAGATGTGATACAAAACAAAGGGGGAAGGAGGCAGAAAAATTAAAAATAATAAAGTGCAAAAAGAAGGTAGTCAGCTTGTCGACTTGGGTGTTTCCAGCTAACTTGTTTCTCAACCAATCAATGTGTGTGAGTTGGGTTTTTTTGCAGGGAGATGAGATAACATCGCCTATTTAATAAGAAATCACTCTGCTATGTGGGGAAATGTCATGCACTGGCAGGATGCAGAGGAGGGGTGGGAGGTGCCAGCCGGGGAACTCCCAAGGGAAGAAGGCTCAGAGCCAGGGAACTGATGGTGGGACAACAGTGAGTGGTCAGTGGGAGAAGAGGAAGAAGACTGGGAGGAAGAGGTGTCAGAAGCAGAAGAGGTAACAGGGTGTGGTGAGCAGGAAGAGGCTGTGGCAGAGAGCAGTTCAGTCTCCAAGGCTGAAGCAGAGGCTGGAGAGGAGGTTGGCCACGAGGCAGGGTTGAGACAGGCTGCTGAAGAATCTAGGGAGTCTCTCCCTCCTGCTATGACCAGTTCTCCTCCCCTCTGGTCTCCTAGATCATGCTGAGAAATGAAAAGAGCAGAGCAGAGATTGGCTGTGCGCAGACACAGTTTGCAACTGCTTGGGAAAGACCCTGGAGAGGAGGAGCCTTAGAGAGTGATGGGAAGGTGGGGGCCTTCAGACCTTGCAACTGCTTCATTGGGGCAAGACCTACTGGGAAGAGCTGCCATTGTTGGCACTGACTAGCCATATTCTCTTGTTATTTTTGTGCTCTAGAAACCTTAAAGTCAGCCCTGCATGGAAGTTTACAGAGGGGCAACCCTGGTATGAATGTAATTTTGTTAATTTTCTTCTGTCCACCATGATATTGTTTTGCTAATAAATCAATAAGGCCCCTGTATGTACTTGCTAACTCAGATTAGGGATGGAAGAATCTGTCAATTTCAGTTTCTCTCTGTTTCTCATTTTTCCAATCTTAAATTCAGTTTTCCACATTTCCACATCATCTGAATGTTTTGAAAAAAAGTCTTTATGAAAATTCAGCACCATTTTAGTGTGAATTTCTTCTAATATAAACATTTTGCAAGCAATTTTGCCTAATATGATGCATTTTCTGTATGCTGTTTTCTGTAATATATGTATTTTTATACACATTCCTTGGCTGGAGAACTGCATTGCAATATTCAGTGAAGCATGAATTCTAAAGGATGACTAGGTATAAGTTTGCATAGCAATTCACAAAGTGTGAATTACGCAGCTTCAACTTCAAATATCAACTGAAATAAAATTTCCCCCATCCCTTATTCAAATCCTCACTTGAAGCAACCATGATCCCTATGTGATACACACAAGAACTAAACTGTAGCAAAGACAGTCCTGGAACGCAAAGAAGCACTCATATTACCAATAGAAAAGTGATGTTTATTTTTCAGTGCATCCTACCTATTCAGTTACTAACAACATGTTGAAAATATCTAGGCATCCAGCACAGTGTCCTTGAAAAACACGGGGAGTATTCTAAGATAGAAAACTATTCTAATGAATTGGGGAAAGAGAGCTTGTACGCATGTGTGAGATTCAGCAGGCTAGCAAAATGGGGGCAGCCAAGTTTGCCTGTGCATGGTACTCCTGCCAATCAAAAGCGCAAATGTGTAATGCACAACTATATGATATTCACCACCATCACACCTCTTTGGGTGGCATGTGGGCATTGCTGCTGGCACAGTCCCTGTTCAGTGGGCTTTGAGAGGAGGGTGTGGTTGTTGCTCTCCTCTAGTGTGTATCTCCCTTATCTGACACAATTATTGACTAGGATTGGTTTGCCTGGGTACAAACATATACACATTTACCTTGGAGTAAATCCAAGTGGAACTTACTTCTGAATAGGCATGCATAGGATTGCACAGTAAATAACACATATCAGTGGAATATGTTTTGTGTAGATGGATATTTTTTTCAATGAGTAAATAAAATACTTGCTATTGCCAGCAGGAAAGGATACAGGATGAAGAGCCAATATTACTTAGAGGCTACTGTTTCTGATAAACTACTGTAAGCTGGCAAAAGTTGTTTGAAATGCAGTGGAGTAGAGCGATTGCCTCGCAGTTGAGGATCTGGGTGTGTTGAAGCTGTTAGGTGCATTGATGGATATTGCTGCAGAAGCATATTTCCATCGCTGCATTTCTTACAGCTTAATCCTATGCTTCTTTACCCAGGAGTCAGTCCTATTATGTTCAGTGGAACTCCCTCTCAAGTAAGAGGGCACAGGATTGCAGCCTTTGTCCCTTCAAAATCGTTTTTCCCCTTGCCCGTTTCTCATGCAAAGGCCTGAGAGAAGAAATATGCTCCCTGCGGCTTCCGGTCAGACAAAGAGTTTGTTAAAGCAGGTGTGGCAGTAGGTCTTGCCATTCTGCTCCTGGAAGATGCCATTGTGCAACTGGGTGAGGCAAAAGGCACAGACAAAGTGCTCCGGGTGGAACTTGTGCCCCATGGCACTGACACAGCGCCCAACAATGGGCTTCCCACAACCAAAGCACACTGTTCCCTGGTGGTGGTGGTAGTGAAGCTCACAATAGGGACGTCCGTTTAATTCAAAGAAGGAACCATCTTGAAAGCTGCAAAAACAGTCCTGAAAGCAGAGGAAGCCTGTGTTAGGGCATCAGAAAATAACTATTTCCGGGATTTACATAAGAACAAGCCAGTCAGCATACTGTACAGAGTCTGGATAGAGTTATCATGACCATAACCAGTCAGCTACTGTTTTGAAATAAGTTCTTCACGTTTGCGTTTTGGTTCTTGCTTTAAATCAAATTTTCAGCTTTGTAGTTCATACTTAGTGCTTTATAGAGTCCACATTTGTCAGCATTTGCAGTTTCCCCGTCAAAAATAATTCTGCTCTTTATTATTATTTTTGAAAAATGAAAATTTGAGTTTTAAAATAGAAACATTCTGTTTCCTTTTGATCTGAAACCAGATCCCCCTTCACATATGAATTGTGATAAGCAGGGAGTGGGCGTGCACTGCAGGTCCTGCTCCTGGCAATGGAGCCTAGTGGTGGCCCCACTTATGGGCATCCACAGATGCCTGCACTGAAGAAGCCTTCACATGAGCCTTCACACAAAGAAGCAGCTGCTCAGGCACAGGTTTCTGTAGTGAGGATGTCTGCACCAACACATGGAAGTCTGTGGGTGGGGCTAGAGACATGGACCAGGAATCACTTGAAGGATGCTTAGGAATCTGGCAGTTCAGGGGGTGTGTGTGGTACAGTATGCAACTAGTATTTAAATTCTGCAAATCAATTTTTTTGTTTTCACGATTTGGTTTTTAAAATCTGAACTTTGCTTTTCTTTTAGAATGTTTTTCTGTTTCTTTTGTCTTTTTTATTTTACTCTTCTCTCTTTTTCTTTCTTTCTGTTGTCCCTTTCTTCCTTTTTTTCTGTTTCTCCTTTGTTTTTCTTCTTTTTCTTCTCTCTTTAGAGAGGGCCTTTATTAAGGTCCAGAGATTGTATACTCATGGGGGTGATATACGGGTTGATGGAGGACCCTGGATGAGAGACAGGAAATGTTGGTCTCCCAGGGTGGGAGTATAGGAGGAGGAGAAAGGAAATATTCCAGGTGAGGGTGGGAATAAGCTACTGTCCTCTGTGTATGGTAAGGGGCAAGAATTACTTTTAAGAGAGAACTCTGTCTTTTACTTATTTGATTTGTATTTTCTGCAGTTGTAATTTCACTGTCTTAATCTTGAGAAAATCTTATTAAGAAAATCTTAATAAAAATTTCATGAAGAATAAAACCTGAACTTTGCGGTTCAAAGAGCTTTGACAGTTTTCTATTTGGGAAAGGGCTGTCATCCTGCACAGCAACTCTTTAAATCCATTAAAGTCATTGCTTATTTGTTTTTATTTTGTAGATTCATTGTTTTATTGATATTTTAATTTTGTTTCCTGCCCTGGAATCAAATTCAGTGAGGAGCAATATACATTTTTTCAAACAAAGGAATGAATCAAGTTTTGGGGATTTAAGCAACCTACCATAACTGCATGCAGGATTGCAGCTAAATCCTATCTGAACTCTGTCTGGACTTCATAATTCTTGGTTCTGTTAGCAACCTCCTCAATACAAGTTTCGTGGCGCATATAAGTTTTCCGCCCAGCAACCCAGAATGATCTCTAACTGGAGCAGGCTATTCTGCATTTACTTACCCCACACACAAAGCACTCAGAGTGCCAGACAGCATTCAGTGCTGACAGATACTGATTCATCACAGGCTTGTCACAGCCTTTGCACTTGGAAGAAAAAAGAGCCATGAAATCCTTTTGGCAATATGGCTTCCCATCCTTCTCTTGGAAACCTGTAGAGTAAGTATGGGGAGATAGAGCTTTTAGAGAAGAGGAACCGCATACCATGGTTTGTATTCAACGTAGCAATAAGATTATTCCATCAGCACAATCAAATCTTCTTGTCCCACTTACTGTTCTGGGGGTCTCCCATCCCACCGGTGAAGATTTGACATCACCCAACCAATGTTTATCTATGATTATCTCCTCTCTCTTTAGCAGATAAGTGTCCCTTCTCAGAACCCCTCGAGAAAATAAGCGTCCTTCCTTCACTGCAAAAAGGTGGTCAGCTGCTCTTTGATTCCCTCAGCCTTTCTCTGCCTGTCTTCTCAGTGGTCAGAATCAGCCTTGTAGGTGGCTTCCTTTCGCATGAAGAGTACAATGTGGAGCCAAGGGAGTGGAATTCAGTGTCACACTATTACAAACAATCCATCTGTGCAAGTATATCACCCTATCAGATGGAACAATCTTCCTCCCTCTGGTGCTGTTCTGGGGGTTCCCCAAGCCAATTTCAGGGGGCTGGGACAGAAGGAGAAGCCCCACTGCGCAAGTGGAAGCCCTTCCGCAAATGGGTCTGTTACATGAATTCTGCCCATGATCTTATTCTTGCCTTCGTTGGGATTTTGACCCACTACCTTCCAGTCAAATCAACATCAAAAGGCTGAATGTGATCAGCTTCTGCCGAATGGTTTTTCTGCATGGGCCCAGTAAGCAATGTCTAGTTTACCTTGGGTGTTTTACTCCCCGGGGTGCCTCCCTTGGAAACATTAAGTACTCAACAGGTCCTTGTGATCAAGATTCCTTCAACTGATCTGCCTGGTTCATGGTTTGTCTTGGGAACATATTGTTTATTTACTTAATAGACCACTCCACATTTCAGCAGAAAACTCTAAGCGGTCCACCAGGGCTCAAATATATTTTTCACAACTAAAGCATGTTAATTATTGGGAAATTAGAGTACTCAGGTTCTAGGCAGGCTGCTCTTTTCCTCCCAAAAAACAAAATACAACAACTCATCCAAGCAGATCGTGCTGTTCGTGCTGCTGGCCAGCTAAACTGCACTAATCCATACTGATTCTAAGAATAATCTGGTACAGTCATAGGCCAGTCGCAACAATAGGATCACACAGTGCTTTGCTAAACTCTTGCAGTGACAGTTCCCCTAAAATGCTTACAGCTCATCAATCCATAATTGCTCAAAGCAAGCAACGGAAGCTGAGCCATCGTCACACCAAGGATTAAGAAACTGTTGCAACGCTAGCACATTTCTCAAAGTTGCTTCTAAGAGCGTGAAGCAATAACATTGGGGTGTTTTCAGGAGAAGCCACTCCAATGGCAAAGAATGGTTGCCATGAGCTGGCAAAAGGAACCAATCCACAGAGTTCAGGGATGAGTCAGACTCTAAATTCACCCACAAAACTTTCTGCGCTCTAGTTATAATTAGCAGTCTGGGGACTTGAGCGCACCACTATGTGCTCAGTTAACCCACTTGGGGGCCAATTACTGGAGCTGGGCTCCTGGGAGCACATCAGAGCCAGTCTGTGATCAAAAGTCCCACAGTGAGCACAAGTGTGTTTACGCTATTCTGATGGTTATTCAGAGAAGGAAATAATAAGTCACAATGCACTGACTTCCTCCTAGGACACAGACACAAGCTTTCAATGAGAACTGTGATGCTGGAGTTCTTTGCTAGAATGCTGATACCATAGTGACTCCGAGTCACTATAGAATTCCCAAAACAGTCTCTTACAGATCACAACTTAGAAAGAGTGATGTGTGTTTTAGCAAACAAGTTGTCACTCAAGAATCCTGGCTGGTTCTCATGTCAGGTCAAGTTGAGCACATTATGGGTGACTTCTATGTACTGCATTGGATCCAGACTTACTTCTGACTCATTTGTCCCACTGATTTCAATAGTCTCCTCTAAGCATGCCCACGTCTTGAACCAACACAGTGTTTTTACAGCTTCAGGTCTTTTTGAAAGAGTTACAATAATTCCATAAACACTCTGGTCATCTCAACGTATTAGTTTAACACCCCTGAAGAGGTGACTGAGTTGCTTCTGCTTTTAGCCAGGCTTCCGGGGTCACACCAAGAGGCTTTAGTACTTATACTAAATACCAGGGGGATGATTCAATCAAAATTAAGCACTTAACTTGCCTCATTGGTTTCAATGGGACAGTAAAGCATACCTCTCCCATTGAGATCAATGTGAATGAAAATGTTTTAGAGTGGGGACAAACAAATCTGCCAATTTTGATTTCTCTGTTTCCCATCTTAAGTTAATTTCATCGATATTTTAGTGTGTGTTTCTTCCAATATACACATTTTTAATACAATTCTGTCAAACAAACACATTCTTCCAAGCAATTTCCCCAAATATAACATACTTTTGAATGTATGCATTGGTATGACAGGCAGCTGCAGGATGTCTTAGAATCGTCTTGGCAGCTCTGTGGAAAGAGTACTCCGGCCTCCCTGATACCAAAATGCGACACAATTCAATCCTAAGCATGTTTACTCAGAAACAAGTCCCACTGAGCTCAACGAGAATTGCTCCCTGGTGAAGAATAGTTAGGATTTTGCAGAAAACAATTGTGATTTAGCAGATTTTAGTCTGGCTGAAAGAGAAGGTGGGGTGGGAAAGGGAGGTTTCAAATGGCAGGGAGCAGCAAGTGAAGATTGAAAGGGCACAAATTGTATGGATTTTTACTGTGCAAGCAAGCACAGAATAGCTGAGGGAAGGGGCAGGGGCTGAAGGAGATGAAGAAGACATACCATCATTGCCAAACACTTTCCCACAGTGAGCGCAGAAGAAATGCTCTGGGTGCCAGGTGCGATCCATGGCTGTGAGGATTTTCTGCAAAGAAAAGGAGAAGAAAGGGTCGTGGGTTTTCAATACTGGGAAGCCCTGGTGGTTAAAAGGGCAAAAGTAGGTGGGGGCAGGGAGAGTAAGGCAGATTGGATAAACTCTCAACTTGCTCTTGATCTGAATCAGAACCTTCTCTCAAAGCAGCTGGAGGAGGAGAGAGAGGGTGAAGAAAGAGATGTGAGTGGAGGGCCCCCTATTACTACTACTACTACTACTACTACTACTACTAAAATTTTCATACTATTCTTCATCTGAGGATTCACAGTATTATAGTTTACAGTATTAAAACACAAATATGCCTAGCATAGTAGCAAACGAAAACAATAACCCCAACTCCACACACCTTTGGGGGCCATTGGGTGGTATAGAACTCTACAACTCCCCAAATCCTGTTCACTTGATCATTAAGTCCCTATTTGTATGTTCTTCATTGATGAAAGAAATCACCCCCTGGAAACTCAACAAACCTGCTGCACACCCGGAACTGGGTGTGGAAGCCTGAGGAAGTACCATCCACCTTGGGCCTGCCCAAAGAAACAAGTCTAGAGTGAGAGACTAGGGCGATGTCTGCTGTTTCCAGGAACTCTTCTTGATGTGAGACTTTTGTAGGTGGACCAAGAGTTTGTTTGGACCCTGGGTGTGGACCCAGAGGCTGAGAGGGAGGGTGTGCCAGTAGGAAAGAGAGAGAGAGAATGGTGTGTGTGCGTGTGTGTTGATGTAAAAATTTTATATGTAACTCTGTATTTTTGCAATATTTTGTTTGAGTTGTCTGTTGGTGCTTCAGTTTTTTTGTACACTGCTTAGAGATATTCTTTAATACATTAAGTGATACAGAAAGTCAATAATCGAGTCAAATCAAAGGGAGCAATAGCAGTCAGAAGGTGAGGCTAACATGACATACCTCCTTGATTGGTGCAGCACAGTAAGCGCAGTGAGGAGAGAAGAGATCGTGGTAGTCCTCGGGGCAGTAGGCTTTGCTGTCCCGCTCGTAGAAGGGGATAGAGCTCACTTCCTTTCCACAATGGGCACAGGTGAAGTGTTCAGGGTGCCACGTCTTTCCCAGCGCTGTAATTACCTAGAAACCAGCAGGAGAGTTTAGAGGCACACATCCCTTTCCAACAGGATGTCTCTCAGACGTTTGTCACGGGTCCATGTTTCTAATCAACAAGCCCCACATTGCTCAGTGCACCACAGGACCACTTTGGGTTGAGAGGGCAGGACCCTCAGCAATATGTGGCAGACATTAAATGGCCAATCTGCAGGAGAAGAAATCCCTTCCTTCTATCTGAGGCAAACCAAACACTTCACAAAGCAGATATGTGACAAACCATTGGTTGTTCATAACACACCTCTAACCCAGTGGGACTGAAAACTACCGGAGAGGTCAATTCTCTCTCTGTCTCTCTCCCTCTCCTACCTTTCCAACGATGAGTTTGTGGCAGGAAGCACAGTGGCCCTTGGCCACAGTGGCAACACCAAGGTCCTGCATATCATGTGTCAGGCCCTGCAACATGCTGTCTAGGTTGTCAATGGTATTCTGTTTGGCTGGTGATGGCTTCTCAGGACCTTCCTTCCCATCTGAGATCTGCAGAAAAGCAAATGATTTGGGCTTTCACTTTTTCATTCATTTATTTCTATTTACGTTTTTATTTAAAAAAAAACAACCCTCCACTTTTCTTATCAATAACTCAAAAGTGGTTAACAATGGAAAAAAATAAAGTGATAACACATCAAGCACAGTAAAACAAGCAAATAATACATAACAGCAAAAGAGGAGATAGATAGATATACTCAACATGGTGAACTTTAACAGTGCCCAGTGGCATAGCGTGGGGGTGCAGGGGGGGGCGGCCGCACCGGGCGCAACATCTGGGGGGGCGCGCTCGCACTCACAGCTCTCTGCCCCAACCTGGCTCACTCACTCTCTCTCACTGCAGTGCTGGCTGTGCGAATCCGATCCAAGCCGCCGGGTCGCCGCCCACTGTGGAAGGGAGGGTGCCAGGCGTGTGGTGCAGAGAGAGAGTGAGGGACTATCTGGGGGAGGGACAGTGCAGGGGGGGGCGCAAATTACTTGCCTTGCCCCAGGTTAGGGGGCGCAAATTACTTGCCTTGCCCCGGGTGCTGACAACCCACGCTACGCCACTGACAGTGCCACAAATCTTCCTCCCTATACATAAAAAATACTCTCATCTTCTGTATTACTCAAGTTTCCTCTCCCTCTTCACTTAAAACTCCTAAATCTCACTTATTCTACAAAGCTTTTCCTGGATCACCATGCATGAACCTTTTCTATCTTGTCCCACAGAAGTGTCCCCTCTCCCCGCACAACCTACACCTTCTGTTAATTTTTATTGCACCCTTAGTTTTTCTTCTGCCTAAGCTGGAGATGGGAATGTAACTTCTGCTCTTAATTTGCTATGGCTAATACAATAACCACAAAAAACATTAAGCATTCCTTAGGAACAGTCTTGGCGCTTCACTATCATTTCCCAGAAACTGCTGTTGTTTCTCCTGCAGAGGGTCAGCCGGGTCTGTGACTCACCTTGTCCTGGATTGTTCCCAAGCAAGCCAAAAGTTCATCCAACTGTTGAGCAGGTGTGGTGAATGAAGATGAAGAGAGCACTGGCTGTGGAGTTTGCACTTTGCTAGAGGGAATAGAAAGCCAAATTTATGACTGAAGGAAAGGAGGAAGGAAATTCTAAAAATTCTAAAATGAACCATGTTCCCTTTGTCCATCATGCATGTTCACACATCGGCCCCAATCCTGGCTACTCCTTAAATGCTCCCCATTCTGAAAAATAATGCTATGCTTAAATGAATCAACCTGTCCTTATTAACGTTCAAGAGTTCCCGAATAGGGACAATAGGGACATTTAAAGCTCTGGAATAAGAGTGATAAAAGGACTATATAAACAGACAGGCCTCTCTGTTTGGTTTCCCCTTTTTGTGTTAAGAACGTATATGAGATGCACAAGCTTCTGCTCAGACCCAACACAATGGGCGGAGCCAAAGTGTGCTTTCCTTCAGCTCTCAGCCCCAGGGCAACCAACAGACAGATTGTTCTTTCTGGCAGATAGTGGGGAAGCAAGCTCCTTGAAGCCATTCAACAGTTATTTTTGTATTATAAAGCTTACTTCTGGGGTTGTGGTATGGTATAGATGCATATGTATGCATATGAATGGAGATAAGCTTGCCTTTTACCAGTGACCATTTCTGGTAGCCTTTGATGCAATGCTAACTAAGCATTAAGAGAGCGAAAGTTTACATGCCATACAGTTTTGATCCATTATCTGTGGAAGGCTTCTCTCAAAAACAACAACAACAACAACAACAACAAAAAACATGCAGCACAAGTGAGCCGTGTAACCTGCCTTCCTGATTCAGTGTTCATTTACCTGTAAATATGGTCTGCATCTTCTTCATGGCGTTGAACATCATGTGCTGGTGGCACCTGGGAATATACACAAGAGAAGATATACAAAAAGGACACTGTCTCCCCTCAAATCCGCCCAATCATATGCTCCTCTCCAATACTGGCTGTTATCCTGTATCAACTAGTTCTGAAAAGCAAAGAACCAACAGAAATTGTTACTCTCCTCTGTTTCTCTTGAGCTGTTTTATAGTTAAGTTGTCATCTCCCAGTGTGAAGCCAGCTCCTATTTTAGAAGACTTTGGACCAGATCTTAAATATATTTTCTCCCATACCTATTGACTGCCCTTATCTCCTGTTACTGCTGCAAAGCATTCAATTATATTCAAAACACAGAGGAGAGAAAAGCAGACAACTGGATCATCACAGCATAGGATCGGGGCAGCCATGCTATGCAACAGTCTCCAGATTGGGAAGTCTCATGTGTAAAAGGATATATGCAGGTTGAGGAGCTGCTGTAAACTGAATCAAGCCAAAGGCTTCTCAAGACCACTATAGCTCAGTGAGCAGGTCTCCAGAACTAGGGGCAGAAGTCTTTCCCAGGCTTCTACCTGTGGTCCTTAAACCCCAGGTTGTGGAAAATGTGGCTTTCCTGATGTTGTTAGACTCCAACTCCCAACAGCCCAAGCCAGCATGGCCCATGGTCAGGGGTGATGGAGTTGTCATCCAAAAACATCTGGAAGGCCATAGGTTCCCTACCCCTGCTCTAACCAGAGTTGAAACTTGGGGACTTATATAATATATGCAAACCATGTCTAGTAGCTTTATGACTCTACCAATGTATAGTTATGTGTAGTTTCATTTCCTTTTTGACTGAAATGACCAGGATGGTTGCACCAAGAAATAAACTTTGACTTTGACTCTACAAATGTAGCTGATTTGCTGAAAGGGGTTCAGTTTTCTGAGGTCGTCAAGCAGGTCTTTAGTCTGTGTTTTGCAACTTAATGGACTTTTTATGGGTTAGCCACATTTTGCGAGGTTCTTTCTCCAACCATATATAAGACAAAGTGCTTTTACCCAAACTCTGGACTAGGTGAAAAATGGCGGCAATGTGGTGGATTAAGCCAAGAACTGGAATGGATTGTCTGCTGGGGACACAAGCTGTCATGTGGTTCCCCTGTGACCTGCAAGCCATATCCAGCCTGTTAAGCTGTGTGTGTGTGTGTGCCTCCCCAAGACTCCCTGTACTCTGGGAGTGCAGGGAAAACAAACAAACAAACAAACTGCTGAACTGATTCTCTGATGCTCCTTATGAAGTGTCATAGCCCTTCCTAGATGATTCATACAGATCACTCCCTCTCCTCCACTCACCACAATCAGATCAATTATCTGGTAAGCAGAGTGAAGGAGGATATGCATCCTCACTCTGGCCCTGGGATGAGCAGAGAAACTGAAACCTCTCCACCCATCCCAGCGCCAGGATCAGGACGGAGATTGCTCCTTCACCCTGCTGACCAGAGGATCAATCTGGTGAGGTGGGAGAGGGAGCGATCTGCATCCTTTGCACGCATCTGGGTGTGTAGGTGTGTGCATGCATCTGGATCTGGGTGTTTCTGAGTGTGTTGCTGACTGTGTGTGCTCTGGTGTGTGTGTGGTGTGCATGTCTGTTGTGGGGTGGCCATGCCTATCACTGGCATTTGGCAATTGGAGGGCTTGGAAGCTGGGGATGTCTCCCAAAGCCCCCCAAAGTGTAGTCACCCCAGTGTAATTCATCTTGAAAAGCTGATTTAACCTGCAACTTGCTAAGAAGGTAAACAGCTTAAGGAGAATACCTTCTTGGCTGGAGCAACTGGTTTCTTCTTCTGGATGACACTGGCCTCTGCTGCCGCCGCAGCTGGTTTCTCCTTGTTGTCACGTTCCAGAAGAAAGTAGCCCTTTGACGTTACTGGATCACTCACAGTTAAACTTGCGGAGGTTTGTTCCAGTTCTGCCAACAAAGCATCTGAACAAAACGATTATAGTTTAAATTTTGTCATTCCCATCGTTCATCCTCTCTTCCTGCCCCTATCATGCCCACTGCCAACATCCACACCATACATTTAAAGCATTGGTGCAGTGGTACCTTGATTCTCAAACACCTTGGTACTCAAACAACTTGGAACCCAAACACTGCAAACCCAGAAGTAAATGTTCCATTTTGCAAACCTTTTTTGGAAGCCAAATGGGCTCCATTTTGAGCGCTAAGCTTCTGATTTGAGTGTTAGGCTGAGGTCTGTCTGGTTTTGCTATTTATTTTGCATTTTTGCTTTTGTGGCTTTTTCGTTTTGTTTTTGTGACTATGTGGAACCCAGTTCAGCTATTGATTGATTGATTGATTGATTGAGTGGCTGCAGTACATTGTTTTATGGACCAATAGTCTTGTTAGATAGTAAAATCCATGTTAAATTGCTGTTTTAGAGGTTGTTTTTAAAAGTCTGGAATGGATTAATCCATTTTGCATTACTTTCTATGGGAAAGCGCGCCTTGGTTTTGGAACGCTTTGG
This sequence comes from Podarcis tiliguerta, assembly GCF_965153285.1. Lineage (NCBI taxonomy): Eukaryota > Metazoa > Chordata > Lepidosauria > Squamata > Lacertidae > Podarcis > Podarcis tiliguerta. The sequence goes on from NC_139534.1 coordinate 55,447,256, forward strand.
TTTTGGAATGGATTTCCGGAACGGATTAAGTTTGAGAGCCATGGTACCACTATACAGTATAGCTTTTCAACTCATGCCTTCCCCCAAAGCATCCTGGGAGCTGTAGCTGAGTGTGCCGAGAGGAGAATGGGGGCCTTCTAACAACTTTCAGAATCCTTAATGAACTACAGTTTCCAGGATTCTTTGGGGGAAGCAATGACTGTTAATATGGTATAATAGTGCTTTAAATGTAAGGTGTGGATTTGGCCCTGGATGCCTCTTGTCTTGAACTTGTGGAACAGCTTGAAACAGAAGTTTGATAAATCAATATATGTGTTCTCTTTCTTTTTCTTGCATCTCTCTTGTGCTGACTCGCATACAGTTGTCTCACAGACACTCTTGGGCTATGCAAGTCACCTATTTATATGGTGCCCAGCCCAATTCAGTGCATCTTCTGTCCTAGGTGCACCTTCAAAGAGAGCTCTTAATACTTGCTGGCTTCCTCTACCACATACCTTTCTCTCGGGAAGCACAATTGTCTCACCTGTGGGAGGAGCTTTAAATAGCCTTTCTCCTTGCCCTAATTTCTGCTTCCTCCGTTGACCTTTAGTGTGTTGTACATGACACATAATTTCACCTTTAAAAGATGTAGTTATAATATCCGGTGGCTTTTCTCTCTCATGAAACGAAGTGTCCAAAATCAGAAAAGTGAGAGCCACAAGGTTGTTATTCAGATACCTCCTCTCGCGGAAAAGAAAAGATAGTTGTCATAATGGCCTAACAAAGACCTCAAACTTACATCCAGTTAGATTCAAATAACACAAAGGAATGTCAAATAAAGGACAAAAGTTGCCACCTTTTAAAGGCATGAACCATATTTCACAAGTTCAACAGGCAATGTATTATTGCAGAAGCCTGAATGGTTCAATTATCTCATTTTTAAGTGCATATTTTTCATTATGGCCAACTTCAGTGCAAACTGAAATTAAAAATTGTTATGATGGAAAATCAAACCTAGACAAATTACAGGCTGAGCTAAACTTGGTAGTTATGCCATTTTAAGGGTCAACAACCAAGTTTATTAAGTAACTTGTAATTGGTTGTGCTTAATTCTGTTTTATTCTTCATTACATTATGATACATCTCTCTGACCCACCACATTGATTTGTGGCTTTTATTGTATGTGCACGCACACACGCACACACACACAGGATTACCCATTTATGGCAGTAGCTCTGATGCAAAAAAGGAAGTGAGGTAGGGAAGGGAAGGGTGATAGAATTAAATGTGAGACCACAGTGAAAGAGAAAGATATCCTTTCTGCATGTATCCAGCACAATCTAGAATATTCTAGAATATTTTAGAATTTAAAACTGCTAATAATTTCTTTAAAATGTTCTCCCCTGTTTTCCATATAAATTGGTTCAGATGTCATTTGCAACCACAGGTTTCTCTAACCATTCCTCTTCTTTCTACTGCCTTACCAATCATTATCTTTCTAATGTATCACCTTTTGTAAATGCCATATATTGGAAACTAACAAGGACAAGCTTCTTCCATCTCTGTGGATAAAGTTTTCCCCTCACAGAGCTACAACTCCCAGCACCCTTAATGAACTACAGTTCCCAGGATTCTTGGGAGAAATCGTGGGTTTTAAATGTGCTTTGAATGAGATTTAAAGGTATGGTGTGGATCTTTGGATCACCTCCATTCCTCAAATTTACTCAAGTTCCTCTGTCCTAACTTGAGCTCTTCCTTCTGGAACACCAGTGACCCCAATAAGGCTGGTGCTTTTCTGTAAAAAAAGTCTTTGTGCTTTTAACAGCTGTCCGAGAGGTAGAAATTCAACATCTGCAGCTCTTTTTACTTCACCTTCTTTTTTCTTGTTATAGAAAAAGCTGTACCTGCTGAATTCTTGCCTGTCATGCAGCTGTGAATGTTAAAGGCACAAAGCCTCTCCCAGATGGAACTGTGTCATCTCAACAGTCGGTGTTCAATCTCTTCACATCTTCAATTCTCCCTGCTCTCTCGCCCCCCCCCCCCATAAAAGAAAAGTTGAAATATTGTGCAATCTTCTTGTGCTTTCTGCACCATGTCAGTCCTTACTGTTTTGGTATAATGTGAAAGAGTTACTTACCGAAATCATCCATTGCCTATATTCGCATACAGGGTCTTCTCTCTGCAAGTCAGCTCAAAGGATCCCCAACACAGAGACAGGTTTGTTGGGTCTTGGAACTGAAGGGGAAATGAACAAGATGGTGAGTGAGCGGGACTGTAATTCGTGCAGACTTTTTCAGTTCCTCTCTCTAGCTGTACTTCCTTTCTTTAGAAGCTGAACGGTTCTTTCCCCCCCTGCGAGTCACATTTTGCGCAGCTAAAAAATGTACTCAACATAGCTGAACAGGAAGAGACAGCAATCCAAGCTTATGCAAATCTGACGTGGCTGTTTTGTGAGATCTTTCCTGTAGATTTGGTGTGTGCCCTGTTGCATCAGGCAGATTGTAACATACCCCATGAATCTCTTCAGAATAGGATAATGACCAGCCTTGGAATAAGTTAATAACTGAGGTTAACACTTAACAGGTGCTGAAAAGTAGAAGGCATCAGTTATACCCTGACATTTTTCACCACATCTTTGGAAAATGCAGGGCTTGGCTGCACCTTTAAAAAGGTAAAGGACCCCTGACAGTTAAGTCCAGTCACAGACGACTCTGGGGTTGTGGCGCTCATCTTGCTTTACAGGCCGAAGGAGCCGGCGTTTGTCCACAGACAGTTTTTCCGGGTCATGCGGCCAACATGACTAAGCTGCTTCTGGCACAATGGAACACCGAAACCAGAGCAGCGCATGGAAACGCCATTTACCTTTCCACCGGAGTGGTACCTATTTATCTACTTGCACTTTTTGGCGTGCTTTCAAACTGCTAGGTTGGCAGGAACTGGGACAGAGCAACTGGAGCTCACCCCAGTGGGGATTCAAACCACCAACCTTCTGATCGGCAAGCCCAAGAGGCTCCATGATTTAGACCACAGCACCACCCGTGTCCCCGGCTGCACCTTTAGGTAGAATGAAATGGCCATCCCAAGGCAGTGGGCGCTGTTTTTCTGTTTTTATGATATTGTTTTATTGTTTTTATGTAATCTTATATATTGGCCTGAATAGATGATGCACTTTTTTCCAGATTCCGACCATGAAAATTAAAGTGCAGCTTAAATTCATGACCTTACAAAAATTGGCTTTTACGATATCTCTGCTGAAACAGACATACGGTAAAACGGAACAAAAAGTTTTATTGCTGATTTGCAAGCTTGAGACTGTTCATTTGCCATTTATGGGTGTGAGTGCCTGTGGAATTGTAGCAATTTTCAGCCTGTAACGCAATTTTAAGGGAGCAGCTTATATTTGGGTATTGTCTTTTTTTCATGCCCCCCCCTTGAATTTTAGAGGTGCGGCTTATTTGCAGGTGTGGCTTATATTTGGGCCAATACAGTAGTAAGCTGTTTAGAAATGCTTTACAATGAATGAATGAATGAATGAATGAATGAATGAATGCTGTGTGTGTGTTTGTTTAACAGTATCCCCTGCCCACTCCTCCAGAGGAACCCCACCTTCCCATCCTTCTAAGCTGGCACTCCACTGGTTTTAACGCTGGCCTGCTGCTTGTCTGTGCTAGTTGGCTGTGCTAACTAGTTGCCTTCTCCCAAAGCATCACAGACAGTGCCAGAAGGAATGACTTCTGACCAAGCAAGGTGGCAGAAAGGCAGCCAGTATAGGCCATGCATTCCAGTAGGGATTGAACGTGCTCATGCATTGTGCTGTTCACATGACACACAGTGGCACATCCAGGGATGGAGAAGGAAATTCGATTCAGTTTGTACTTCAAGCCAGTTTCATCTAATTTGCACTTTCCAAAACTAAATGAGAAAGAGTTCTCCTCTCCTTCAAAATCCAGACTTACCCAGCAGCGCTTTAAAAATGCACATTATAAAGGGGAATCTGTGCATACGAATGCATATATTAATTAAAAGAGCATACAAAAATGCATTGTGTTAAGAGAAAATGCTTGCAAAAATTTGGTGTTTGTTAGTCAAAACTGCATGCAAAAATGTGTTTACTAGGAGAGATTCGCATTAAAATGCTGGTTTTTAAAAATGTGGAAATTACTGCAGAAATGTGAAAAACTAAATTTATGGTTGGAAAAATTAGAAATAGAGAGGAATGGAATTGATGGATCTTTTGATCTCTTGTGGCACAGCTGCCACCACAGATTCATGGCAGCTTTTGTTTGTGCAGGCAGTGAGTGGGTAAAAGGGACAGTAAGGGACAAAATGAGATCCAGTGGAAACACTGCTGAACTGGAAGCACATTTACATGTGCCCAAGCATGTTCGAAAGCACCCTCAAGTGCAAGTAGATAAATAGGTACCGCTTTATAGCGGGAAGGCAAACGGCGTTTCCGTGTGCTGCGCTGGTGCCGGCTCGCCAGAGCAGCTTCGTCACGCTGGCCACGTGACCCGCAAGTGTCTCCGGACAGCGCTGGCCCCCGGCCTCTTAAGTGAGATGGGTGCACAACCCTAGAGTCGGACACGACTGGCCCGTACGGGCAGGGGTACCTTTACCTTTACTAAGCATTATGGCAGTCTTCCCCAACATGTTGCCTTCCAGATGTTGTTGGGCTAGAGCTGCCATCATCTACAACCACCAACCATGCTGGCTGGGGCTGTTGGGACTTGGCGTCCAAAAAGTACGGAAGGCATCAATCTGATCTATGGGGCTAGTGTTTGGAGGCCCTGGCACCAAATCTAACGTTGGGGGGGGGGGACTGTCCTCTGGTACACTAATTGCCAACAAATACAATAAATGACTATGCTTTGGAATGGTCAAGGAACTGTTTAGATGGGCTATCAAATTTAGCATGTATATAAGTGCAAGTTGGCCAGAGAATCCAACAAGGCCACATTTAATTTCAAAAGAGGAAACATTGCAAAACTGCAGGGATTAGTTGCAAGGAAATCGAAAAGGGTGAGTCTAGGGAGTCAAATCTCTTCAGAGTGCTTATTGAAAACCACAACAGCTGAAACTCAGCTAGAATGTATACCACAGATTTGAAAATGTTAAGTCCAAGTAGAGCAGGGGTGCCCAAACTTTTTTCAAAGAGGGCCAGATTTGATGACGTGAACATGCGTGAGGGCCGACCAAGGTGGTTGAGCTTTTTTTAAGGACATGCCTGAAGTAGAGGCTAGCATACTTGTGGAAAGAGTCGAGAAAACTAGGAAAGGCAAGAAGGCTTCTTTTAAATAAACAAGGCTTGCTCAAATGAGAACAAATAAGAACATAAATTCTAACAGTACAAATGTGTCAAATAGACAAGTTGTTTTTTTTAAAGAAGTGCTTAGCAGTATTAATATGAAAACAAATGTTTAAAAGTATATTAAAAACAGGTAATCAAAGCAGGAAAACTGGCTGGATGCTAGAAACAGACCAGTTTTCAACCTATAGGAAACAAAACCTTCATGCTTTTCTCAAAACTCAAATCACGCACACATTTATGACATCAGAAGGGAGAAAACAATCCTACAGTTTTAATAATACACAAGTGTTGAAAGCTGCAACACGGAGAAGTCACCCACCATTTCTCCTACCAGTCCTCTTTACCATTCACAAAAAGAAATACAGGCAACTCCCAACGTGGGGGTTATGTTCTGCACCTCCATGCATATAACTGAAACTGTGTATATTGGGAGCACCCTAGAGAGTCCTCCTGGCTCACGAGGGGACCCTCCCCAGGGCAAAGAGGACATCTCCAGGGTGCTCCCCATTTCTGGGATCAGCTTCTGGGATCCCACACCATGCATGTTCACAGTTGCATGCAGGGGGGGCGCACCGCGGGGCCTGCAGAGTCTGCCTTCCTCTTCCCACTCAGCCACCCTACAGCTGGGGGGGGGGGAGGCAGCAGGCAGACCGTTTGGGCAGCGCAGAGCCTGCGCGCTCACAAGCCACCATCTCTCTTTTTATTATTATTAAATAATTTTTATTAACTGACCAATCAAATCAAATCACATAAATTCCGAATTACAAAGCCAAATTTTAAATTTTTGTTGAGGGGACCCATATTTCAAGATCCGAAGGGGGATTCCGATCATCTTCTTGCTACTGCGTTCATATCCAAATCAGTCCAAATAAAGTTCATAATTCCATCCAGTCTTATCTTGCTGTTTCCACATCTCATCTTGTTCATATATTTTTTCTTTTTTCTTTAAGATCTCTTCTGATAATCTCCTTAAGCAGAAAAACACCAATTATATCCTGTGTGGATTTTTCCGTTCGTCCAATCCTCATATCGAGATGGTTTCCATATATCATCACTTTCATAAATAACATCGCTCTTTCCATCGTTAATCTCAGGATCTGTCGTTCTTAAGTCCCACTGAGGAGTCTCACCCACAATATAATAACAGCTCTTTTCCTCCTCCCAGACTCAAGTCCTCCAACAGAGCTTGCCAATATGGCTACAGTATTTTTAACTGCGTCATTCCAGAGCTCTTAAACCTTCTACGCTCTTCTTAAAACATGCTTTGGTTAGAAAATTTATCTCCACACAGTTGTAAATCCACAGCTTAAGTCATTAAAACGGCATTTCTGACTTGTGAGGGGGGGGGGGGATTCTTGTTTAATCACATAGAAGAAAGAAAGGAAAGTTTTCCCCCCTCTTGGCATATCTTCTCATGATTGATTCTTGTTCCTCCGACTCGTCTTGTTTATCAGAGAACTCTTCAGTTAGCAGTCTTTACTCCCCCTCCTTCCTTGAAATATGTGCATTCGCTTCTTCCTAATTGTTCCTTTTGAAGTTCTTGCAGCTAGCAGCGCGGATCAGAGACAGTGTCCAGGAGCACTAAGATCCACAGGAGGGCATTCTGCCTAGTGGTATAGGGCACAGCAGGCAAGGGCAGCCCCCCCCCCACAATCTTGGGGGGGGGTGTAGGGAGGCTATTTACTCCCATCACAGCCTCCTAATTACCTCCTGTGGGTCGGAGAGATGTTATTGTCAGCCATCTTCCAATGTGCCCCTAGTGGCCCCTCCACAAGCCACCATGTCTCTCCCATGGCTTGGGTGCGCTGCAGGCCCCGCAGTGAGTGCTGCTCAGCATTTTGTCACCCCCCTCAGTGGTGACACCCAAGGCGAACCGCACACCTTGCACCCCCCTTCCTCCGCCCCTGGTTGCACCTGAACAGAGCACTTGTAAATGGTGTGTTGCCTGTACACTTAAGGAAGAATAAATACTGTACTAGCCCGAATATAAGTTGTACTTTTCTTTCCAAATTCCGACCATGAAAAGTTAAAATGAGGCTTAAATTTGCTACCTTACAAAAAATGGCTTTTACAATATCACTGCTGAAGTGGTAAAATGGAACAAAAAAATGTTTTATTGCTGATTTGCAAGCTTGAGACTGTTGTGCAATTAATTCTAATGTCATTCATTGCTTTCCCCATATTTTACAGTGCAGTATTGATTTTTTTATTTGCATTTACAGTGCTACAAATGGGTGTTTAACCCACTTGGGGGTCCTCTCCAGTACCTGTAGGATTTTCTTCTACACTTGCCAGTTTCTGGTGGGAGTGCCTGCAGAATTTTAAGGGAGCGGCTTATATTCGGGTATTGTCTTTTTTTCTCCCCCCCACCCCGAATTTTAAAGGTGTGACTTATATTCAGGTGCAGCTTATATTTGGGCCAATACGGTATTTATTAGCAAAGGACACATTGTGTCCACCATCTCTCTCTCTTGATAAATATTAATTCAAAAACAAAATGCTCAAAATAACAACCATACCCTCCTCATACATACAAAAATGTGCTTTGAGCTGTTTGGAGGTGTGGCCTTCAAGGAAACATTTCCGAGCATCCTCAGCAGGCAAGGAGGTCTGCTCTTCTTCTACCTTGTCCTATACAGAAGCTGGAGCTGCTCTCATAACAGCAGGAGGGGGAACCTTCACAACAGGGGCTGAAACACTGGCAATCCTAATACTCAAATTTCACATGTGTGTGTTTTTTCTGCCCAGAGACACATGTAAGGAATCTCTTTGCCATAGCTTCACCTTTTGATTAGGACTAGCTGAGTGCTGCAGAGACCTGGTTGGCCAGAGAATAGATTGGCAGAAATGCCTCCGCAAGCCTCTGTAAGTTCATAAAAGTATAAAATGTGTGTGGGACTGAAAGTAGTGGTAGTAGTAGTAGAAGAAGGAGGAGGAGGAGGAGTTTGGGTTTGATATCCCGCTTTATCACTACCCAAAGGAGTCTCAAAGCGGCTAACATTCTCCTTTCCCTTCCTCCCCCACAACAAACACTCTGTGAGGTGAGTGGGGCTGAGAGATTTCAGAGAAGTGTGACTAGCCCAAGATCACCCAGCAGCTGCATGTGGAGGAGCGGAGATGCGAACCCGGTTCACCAGATTACGAGACTACTGCTCTTAACCACTACACTACACTGGCTCCCAATGAAATGTCACCACACATGTGACAAACAGCCCACTGAAGGTAATGTGCTAACAGCAGCGACTGCAGGTGCACAATTGGTTATTTTTACTTAATGGCTTTTCAGTGATGAGGGGAAACCCAGAATAAATGGAAAAAGAAAAAGGAAGATCTGGTGTTATGGTGGCATAAAGTGGATGCAGAACTGACTCTACAATGAACTCCCATCTGGAAACACCCTTGGTATGTAAGCATACCAGTATCTTTCAGCTTTTAGGCGCTGAGTGGACAAAACAACCTGCATTACTTGAACTGATCACTAGGTGTCAGAGACACTCCACAGGAGAGAAAAAAACATGTGGGGAGAGGGGAATGCTCCTGTATAAATCCTGACATACCCTCCAACATTTCTCCAATGAAAATAGGGACGTCCTATTCCATAATGATAATTTTACTATTTATACCCCACGCATCTTACTGGGTTGCCTCAGCCACTCTGGACAGCTTCCAACAAATATAAAATCATAATAAAACATTAAATATTAAAAAACCTCTTCCTTATACAGGATTGCTTTCAGACAGTTCAAGGGTTGGATAATTTCATAGCCTCCAACATTTCTCCAGTGAAAACAGAGACATCCTAAGGAAAAGTGAGACATTCTGGGATCTAATAAAAAACCAAGGTGGCTTCTCTAAAGCAGGGATGTCCCTGGAAATCTTGGAAATTAGGGAGACCTGGAGAACCTTTCCCGATGGAATTGTATGCTAATTTACATATAGCCCTGGAAGTATCTGTTCAAACCAAGTATCTTTCTGAATAGAATTGTTGTCTGTAAATATACATATTACCGGTGCTTTTCCCCCCTTAAAAATGTTTAGGGATACTCTCATTTGTACTCAAGAAAATCACCATTTTATAGTTCAAATCGGGGAAAATAAATACAGTAAATGGACAAAAGTACAAAGATTCACAGAACGTTTAGGGGTATGCATCCTCCTGCGTCCCCCCAGGAAAAGCACTGCATATTACTCAACACAAGTATAATCCTTCAATTCTGTCAACATTTAAAAAACAAGTCAGGTTGTACCTTAAAGACTTAGGGCCGAATTCAACCATATAGTTGTGCTAGCGCAAGAGGGTTTCACCCCCCTCCTTTTCCTGCACCCCTCCAACTCAGCCCTGGGGAGTCAGGTGAAATCCCAGAACAACTTGGGAGGCAGGTGGAGGGAGATCTGAGAAGCAGAAATGCTTGTGCTGGCAAAAGGATCGCCTCAGTGCAATGTTTAATTCCACCCTAATAACTTTGTTGCTGTTACAGACTGCCATGACTTCTCCTCTGTAACATTTTGAAAATATGATTACATTTAGCAAAAAGTATCTTATAATTGTTAATATGTAACATTTTATATAATATCTAACCATGTTTGGTGTGCTGTCTTGTGTTTCGTACCATACAGAAGTTAAAGCAGCTCAAGGTGTATACCTGAAGGCCATAGCCTGTAGAGAGTTTTCGTAACCTGGCTTTAAACTAGTCTCAGCTTCTCTCCTCTCTAACCCAATTTTAATGCCGCTTGGCTGGTTCCTTAACAGTACACTCTCACACATACACAATGTGTAGCAAGAGATTATTTTAAAATTGCATGCATATATGGAAAGTGATACAAAGGTTTTTTAAATATATCTTGGGAACAGTTGCACCATCATGTATACAACTCAAGCATGAGACTGTGTTCTTTCACAATGACAGCCTCTAGGTCAGAGTTTAGTCCTAACAGCATCATAATGCTTTGCAATAAAATTATTGTTCTTTTTGCTCATCTGAGGGGGCTCTGCTTACTTTTGTTACTGAACTGAACTCTGGATTGGATGTGTGTTAAGGCTGTTACAAAATATGAAAATGAAGGAAGCAGGCAGAAAACTCTGAGATAGGTATTCAGACTAAGAGTTTAATTTGGTTTACAATTAAAAGTTACAAAGTGTTTTGTAAATTCAATGTTACAATAAGTTACAAGAAAGCAGATTCCAACTAAACATCAGGAAGAGCTGTTTGACAGAGGAATGCACTTCTTCAAGGTGCAGATATGCATGTTGGTCGTTTGGGAGTGGTCAATGAATTATCCCAAGAGAAGCATGCATTCTGGCCCTATAATGCATTCCAGTGCAACCTTATTTAGAAATAGGTTCCATTAAATGTACTGGGTCCTGCTCCCTAGGTAAGAGAATGTGGGATTTCAGACATACAGCCCAGCTCTATGCATGTCTACTAGGAGTAAATCCTGCTGTGGCCAATGGGACTCACTCTTCCTCGGCTTGTACGCGTAACTATGTATATACTATAAACTACAATTCCCATAATGCCGGCTCGGCCGGCAGCTGCGCAGTTCTAGCCTCGAGAGCGGAAATGCGCGCGTCCTCCGCAAGTCCCGCCTCTCTTCATTGGACGCCATTTTGTCACCGACTTTCACCCGCCACACGACGGTGCTTTTTTTTTCTTAAAGGAGAAGCTACAATGTTTTTTTTTTCCCTTTTAAATCCTTCCCGAACGTGAAGCACCGAGAAACGCGGACGGCGTGAAGCTCAGGGAAACAGGTTTTCGGAAGGTACCGAATCTCTTTTCGTTTCGTTCGTCAAAACAAGAGACTGTGGGATACCAGACCGGCCCAAACTGCGGAGCGGACGGGGGGGAGGGGGCGACAACGGCAGGACTGAGGGCTTCGCGAAAACAGCGTCACTGCGCGGCACTGAGAGAGCGGCAGCTCGAGAGAGAGAGAGAGCGCGAGCGCCAAGCCTCCGCAACGATGCCCCTTCCTCAGGGTAACGAAGGACATTTGGCGCGCGAGAGATAACTGTTAAACGGCTCCGCTCTACGACGCGCGCGCCACGGTCAGGATTCCGACAGCGCGCGCGCGCCCCCGACGAATCTCGCCCGTTGATTGGAGCGTCCTGAGCCAGCCGGCCTTGGCGACGCCGATTGGTGGAGTCGGGAGAGCGGTGGGTGGGGTGTGTCCGGCACCTTCCCTTCTGACTGGCTGGCGCAGAGCGAGGGGGGAGACCTTGCGTCCGGCCTGAACTCCGAACTCGCTCTTGATTGGCCTCGCTCGGCGCGGGAGGGCGGGGGCCCGCTGTACAGAGGCGGGGGGAGCGCTTGGCGCTGCTGTCACGAGCAGGAGGGGCAGCCGCTGCCGCCGCTTGGGCCGCCCTTTGAGCCGCCGCCGCCGCCAGCTGCTCTGATGCCGGGGGCGCCCGAGCAGGCGGAGACCCAGGAGGAAGAGCCGCAGCAGGAGCCACGAGAGAGCGAAGAGGCGAGCGCTCCGCCTCCCAGCGGCCGCCGGCGTCCCCCGCCCACTCCCGCAGCCGCTGCTGGACAGGGGGAGGAGTCCGGCGGCAGTCGGGTGCTCCGAGGAGGCCGAGACCGGGGACGGGCGGCCGCCGCCGCCGCTGCTGCTGCCGCCGCTGCCGCCTCACGCCGAAGGAAGGCCGAATATCCCCGCCGGCGCCGCAGTAGCCCTGGCGCCCGGCAGAACCAGGGGCCCGAGACGCCGTCGGTGCCCGACTCCGAGGCTGAGCCGCAACCAACCGCCGCTCCGCCTGGCGCTGCCGGCAGGAAGGAGAGCCCGCGCGCCGCGTGAGTATTGGCGCTGCTCGCTGGTGAAAGAGAAAGGGGTTGCTTCTCTCTCCCCCCCCCCCCCCCGCGCTTCCCTGTCGCATCCCCACTTTGCCGCTAATGGCATTGAGAAAACGTCCATGCAGGAACTTGGCCGCGTTGCCTCACTTTGAGCGCCTCTTTGCGTTATGGCAACGACCCCATGCGAGAATGCTTCATGCGCTGTGTAATCCTGAGCATGTTTACTCTGAAGTCAGCCCCACAGAGTTCAAGTCGGCTTTCTTCTAGGTAAATATCCCCAGAATTATTTCAGGCAGTGCAAGTCTGCACTGGGAAGCACACATCATCTGTGCGTGTTCATGTTAATTAGGGACGGTTACATTACTAATTGGGGATTAAGACACACGCCCCTGACTGTTGTAGGGCCAGTTTCTATACAGGGTCAGCTTAACTTCATAGGAGAAGTGGCTAGTTAGTGGTAATAAATGCTTCCAGGGGTGGGGGCCCTGAAGTGGGGTAGCGTTGTGTGGTCCTTGCTGAAGAAATCTGGCTTACGCTCAGTACTTTTATAAGCATTGTCCAGTTTCCCCCTCCCTCTTTTTTGGTGGGGAAAAGTGTTGGGAGAAAGTATATGCTGCTTTCTGAGGACTTGGCCCTGAAAATAATGAAGAACTGTACTAAAATAAATTAAATAGCTTAGCACTTGAATGAAGTGGTTGTGTGAGAGAACTGGAAAACGAAGACTGACATATAGACATTTCTCAACATTTGTGGCAAAAAATAATAATTTCCTGGAATTTTTCCTAAACATATAGTATTAGCACTTGTGAGCACAGCTATGTACCTTTTCCTTAGTTACAAAAGGTTATCTCCTCTCTTAAGGAGCTCAAAGCAATGTATGTGATGCTTTCTCTCCCAACTTTCTCCTCACAACAGTCCTATGAAGTTGGCTAGACTAAAAGATAGTGTTTGAGTGGAATTTTGAACATGTATTTCCTAGTTCCTAGTGCAATGCTTTAACCCCTACAATCATCCTTAATGATGAAACTTCCTGAGAAGGAACATATATTTTGTTGAAGCAGATATAATGCTTAGAATAAATCTTACTTTTCATGCCGTTGTGTTAGTGGTTTCAGCAGAAATTCACCATGTATTTCATTTCGTTTCAGATGCCTGGATAAAACTGTGGTGAAAGGTAAGATTTGAATGTATCACATATAATACAATTACTCTCCTCAATTGTATTTAGCCTGGCAGTTCATTCCCAACTTGTAAACATCTGGATATCCTTGAGAGGTTCACATGAATAGTAGAAATTGTTTGTTACCAACTGTAGAATCACGGAGATGTATTGCTTCGGTCCATTGTTTTATTTTTAGCTATTATGGGTAATAACAGTTGGTTGATAGATTCTTTTCTGAACTTGACTAAACCTTTTTAAAAATGATCTTAATTCTAATGGTTATCAAAACATCTCATGTAAATGAATTCCATGAGTTGATTTCACATTGTCTGCACTACTTCAGTCTGTCCTAAACTACAGTACTGTCAAATTCACAGGCTAGAAGAGTCCCATCTGGATGTGCTGTCTTGTCACTTTTTTGCAATTATAACTTAAATTTTAATGTGATCGCTTTTATTGGTCATATGTACGTATATACATTGGTCATATATCTTGTCAATCAGGTGTGGCTGTGTCTGATGCACCTTCAGTTAAAACTTGATACCGATCATTCATTTGCCTGCTTTACACCTTTAATTACTTCAAAACCCTGTTTAATTTTTGCCATCCAACAGTTTTACAGTCTTTCTATCTGTAGCTGACATGTTTAAAGAAAATATCTCTATTTAGATATCTTTAGTATATATTTCCTCTTGGGTTTCCTGTTAATATAATTAATTAAAATGTGGGAGACCTACTTCCAGGATAGCTACATTTCATTAATAATCAAATAGTACATTATTTAATTATTTGAAACTGGCATGTCTGAAGCAGGGTATGGTAACTGCATCCTGTGTCTTCTAATATGAGTTGCAGGTCCTATTTTCTCTTTTCTACTAGCTAAGATTATGAGGGGTTGATCAGCCTTTTCTTGGAACTTGAAGGAGCTGTTTCTGCCAAATAAATGTCATTAGACATAGACATATAAACTCTCTTTCAACTCGCTGAGGACCCTCTGTCAAAGACTCAACTACTCTGTAGTAGTTTTTTCTTTCAGAAGGTTTTGGGTCCTTTGTAAAGACTCATTTGCTGTTGTTTGTACCAGTGAGAAATCCCTGTCCACTGAATTAGCAGTCTTGTTTCTTCTTAAAAGCCCAATCTTATTTTTCTCCTTCTTTAAATGTAAAAAATTAAGAGTTTACCCAGAGAGCAAAATATTGCAGGGTAGGAAAAATTGTTTCCTATTGGAGAGCTTTGTGTGCAGGTGTCTTTCTCCTTATCGCTGCTGGAGCTTTCCTATAGTCAGATTTAAATTGCCTTACATTAGATAATCGCACAGCAAGTGTCCTGCATGTCAGCATTTATTGATTTATTCTCTAATTGTTCACACAGATTCATAGGTTAGGTTGTGGAAGGTAAGAAGTATTGGGATTGTTAGAGCAAACATTTTTAGACAGTGTATAGAGTTATTGGTAGCTTCAGACAAGTGTTGATAGTTATCTTGGAAAAATGTGTCCATTTTTGGTCAACTATTTTTAAGAAATGCATTTGATCCGGAATAGGTGCAATGAACAGTATCAAAAGCAATAATTGAAAGAAAGAATGTATAAGAAGAGGTTATTTGTTTTGTGTAAAAGTGATTGCACAGAGCAGCCTATTATAAAGAGATTTGCCAATTTACTTATTACAGTTTATATTCCTCTTTGAAACTAGAAGTTGCCAAAGTAGTGTACAACTTAGGTCAGTCCATTAAAAATCAAGCACATTGACCACCTTTAGAGTATAAAAATTATATCTATATCTAAGAGAAAGTAAAACTGGTCTAACATATCAAAGGCCCAGGTGAACAGGTTCATATTTACTATTGGTGCTGACTAAATATCGAAGGGAGACCATTTCACAGGGTGGGTAGTATCACAGCAAAAGCAATATTTATAAACAAGGTTTACATAAATGTTGTGCAACTTCTCTTGAGCTATTTACTCTAAGAGTGCCCTTCTCTAGCGCTGCACCTCCCAGCTTGTGATTCTTTGTGGTCTGGAGAATGCATTGCTTTTTGTTCCATTCCAGGTATATGATTCTAAAAGCAAAGGTGTTGTTGTTGTTTTTATTCTTGATTCAGATAAACTGACCTGGTCTCTGAGTACATCATTTGAGGCCCTTCTCTGTGGGCCCTGGGAAGTCTGTAGGATTGTAACAGGAGAGCAGGCCTTTTCACTTGGTGATTTCCTGCACGTTGAATGCTCTCACCCAGGCATAGGCAAACTCGGCCCTCCAGATGTTTTGGGACTACAGCTCCCATCATCCCTGACCACTGGTCCTGTTAGCTAGGGATGGTGGGAGTTGTAGTCCCAAAACAGCTGGAGGGCCAGGTTTGCCTATGCCTGCTCTCACCCAAGAGTCTTGCCTGGTGCCATCTATATTTTTAGGCACAGGGGGGAAACTTCCCTTTTTACCTGGGCTTTTTGCCCTTGGAAGCCTTTAAAATACATCTATATTTAAAATAAGTGAGGCAAGATCTGTAATACAGGCAACTCCTCATTTGCGTGGCAGTTGCATACCAGGTTATTGCATGTGTCAGCGGTTGGGCGTCAGCCCTCCCTGCTTATTCCGGGGCCAAAAGTGGTGTGATTGTCGGTGGTCATACATCAGTTGGACACACGCAAAATGGTCGCTGCTTGTATCTTTTATTTGTAAAATTTGGGGGTTTTAAAGGTTTTTATTGATCATGTTTATTGTAATTGGTTATATTATTTCTGTTGTGTCTGTAAGTCCCTTTGCATCATTTCCATGAGTAAAGCAACTAATAAATAATAATCACCATCTGATATTTATATCACAGATCCCAAAGAAGAGACAGAAGAGGAAGAAGTCTCAAATATTCTTGCTGCTGGAACCCCAGTCGGTATAGCCAGGCCCAGTCGGGGCTGGCGTAGCAACAGGGCAGCAGCTGCTGTTCGTCAGTGTGATACAGATAATTCACGGAGCTCTAGATCCAAGACTGGGTCTTTGCAGCTCATCTGCAAATCAGAGCCAAACACAGACCAGTTAGAATTCGGTATGTGCTGCTTTCAGTCCTTGAAAAATGCAAAGCAGGACCAGTAAGGAGTGTGGCCTAGGGTATGATGTGAAGAGAGTCCTAAGCACCAGATGGAGAGGCTTGGAAGACTGCATTTGAAGTTCCCCAACCTTATTGTAAAGCATAAAATTTATAGGATTTGAAAGCCACAAATTAGTATTGTGCCTTAACGTTGACAGTTACTAAAAATAGTTTTTGCCCATGTAGTCACGTGCAACACAGACCAGGTGCAAATATAGCTTAATTGTTAAAATGCAAGCTATTAGCATTTCACACAACACATTTCATTACTATTGATGCCTGCGTGGCTTGGGTTGTAATTTTCTTACATATTATGTACTGTCCTTTTTGTGCAAAATTGGAAACAATATCTCCATACGTAACCATGATACGGATATTTGACATGTTGCATCATTTTGATGCAGCACTACAGTGATATATACAGTGGTACCTCAGGTTACATACGCTTCAGCTTACAGACTCCACTAACCCAGAAATAGTGCTTCAAGTTAAGAACTTTGCTTCAGGATAAGAACAGAAATCTGGCTCCGGCGGCGTGGCGGCAGCAGGAGGCCCCATTAGCTAAAGTGGTGCTTCAGGTTAAGAACAGTTTCAGGTTAAGAACGGACCTCAGGAACGAATTAAGTACTTAACCTGAGGTACCACTGTACATATAAGTTCTCAGATGCTGATGATTACTGCCCATACTTATTAAGATAAAAATATGCTTTTGTTTCTAACTTTTAGAGGTCACAGAAGAGCATTCATCTCCAGCTGGAATCAGGTAAGTTTTGATTACCATGTTCTTCCATAATTAGTGTATTTAGAATATTGGTTTGTGCATAAGAAACTGATTCAAACAGGGTGGTGTCAGGCTAAAATATCGCTCAAAGATGCTTGGATTATACAAATATAACAGATGTCTGGTGTCTTGAATTAATTCAGAGGCTGACTTGCTTAGATGATGACCTAAAGTTAGGGAAAGCTAACCTGTGGCCCTAATATGTTACCTGATAGAAATATAGCCAGTAGCCGGGGTTGGAGGTTTGAAGCATTGGGGATTAACTGTCTACCATATAAATAAATGCTCAGCCAGTTTTAGAACTGATGAGGGCTAAGTTTTTAACCATTGAAATTGATAGGAAAATAGAAGATATATCTAAAGAGATTGTTACAAAGAGAGAGAATGATTTAGATAATGTTAGTTCTACTTGCATTCCCACTACCCTGCAATATGATTCCTGTTATTGGATTATTTGAACTATTGCTGATGCAGCCTCCTAGCAAGTGAACAGATAGCTTGCTGTCTCTGTTGCATGTTCCAGAAAAAGTGCCTTTTGTCTAGTGTGTACTCTGTGCATAATATTGTAAGGCCCAGAAAAAGTGTATGAAGTTTATACTGTTCTCTTCTGTGTTCAGGAATATGTTGATATAAAAATTCTGTTCATCCTTTCACTTTCTTTTCTCCTCTTCACTGCATCAACAGTGATGAAGAAGAAATGCTTATCAGTGAAGAAGAGGTTCCTTTCAAAGATGATCCCAGAGATGAAACCTATAAACCACATTTAGACAGGTGTGTTCCATTTTCCAAGCAAAAAGGAATTTTATGTCGTTAATCTGATGGGCTAATGGAATAGCTGCCAGTTCCGACCCATAGTTAGAAACACACACTTAAATATTAAGTTTCCACTTTTGTGAGCAACTGGACTCTTTAAAAATTGGCAGAGACCAAGGCATGTTTACTAATTACAGGGATAGCAAACATGAAAACTTGGAAGTGCCTCAAAATCCATGTTGAAGAATTGTCTAAAAGATTCAGGTTGTTGCCAAACTGCAGATGAAAGGTTTCCTGAAGTAGAGAATATGTGATGTCTGTTTCTGCAGGGAAGCTCCAAAGCAGAAGAAAAAAACAGGGAAGGGAAAAGAAGAAAAAGAGAAACAGAAAGAGATTAAAGTGGAGGTGGAAGTCAAAGAAGAAAGTGAGTTCCGAGAAGATGAGGAACCACCTAGGAAGTGAGTAAAATTCTGTGGCTTTGTGTACAAGCCATGTAATGTGATCAAAATTAAAGGCCACGTATGTGCTTTGTACTGGATCTGGAATATTTATTTCACCCATGCTATGAAGTCTACAGTTGAGTGGTTGTGTAGATTTTTAAAGCCAAGAAGAATGTCTGGTTCATTACTTTCTGCTAGTCTACCAGCATCGAAGTTATCTGCTGACTTTGCATGGCATTACACTGAGCACAAATAAGTTATTGAGTTGAATCTAGCAAAGTCATCGCATAAGCAGAACAACTTTCATTCACCCAATGGAACTTCACTTCTCTCTCTTCTTCTTCTTCCTGCACCCTCACCCCAAATATTCTCTGGAGGGTTGAGGAGGAAATCCAGAACAGATTTAGGATGGGGAGTGTTTCATTGTACAAGCATATTAGATTCATTTGTTTTTGAAGAACCTGTGACATCTGATCATTTATAGGAGATTACCTGCACTCATGGTTTTGGGTCTTTGTTTACTAGATAAGATGTAGAAATTTGCAGCATTTCTCTTTTTGAGGGGAAGGAGTACTAGATCCTGCAGTTGTGTTGTGTACACAAATTAAATTTCATAATTTTAAGGTGTATGAAAGCATTGTGCTCTTCTAACATCCATGCTGTATTGGTGGTACTGAGGGTAGGGGCAAATGATGGTCCTGGAGTTGGCTAATTGTTTCCCTCCTAAATAGATGCTCTTGGCCAAATTTAGGACTGCATGCTAGGGCTTAGTGGGAAGGGAAAGACACCTCACTCTTCTCTTTGAGAACCTTTGTAGAGGTAATGATCAGGGATTTCTCACCCTTCCCACGGGAGTGTTCAAAGAAACAGCAACAGTGGCAAGGATGTTGCTTGCATTTTCTGTAAAAACCTATCTATATTTATTGTTATAAGTCACTAAGTTTTTGTAAGTAAATAAAAAACTAATAAGTTTAATAAATAACAATAATCTTGTGAGAGAGAGAGACTACCTTTTCTTCCCTTCACAGAGAAGGGGGGAGGGATTATATCTCTTCCCTCTGCTTTTGAAGTAGAAGGCAGCAGTGTACTTTTCACAAAACCCCATTGCAAAGATTTTACTTTGCCTGCACACATATACCTCAAGACTAGAAGGGAGGAGTTGATAAGACCTCAAGGAATTGGTTTGATTAGGAAGCCAAGCGAAAATTTTAGGTCTCTGGAGAGATCCCTTAATGAAAAGAAGTTCCTATTAGAAAAAAACATGTTGCAATACTAGAATTTATATCTTCTGAAAGTTGTACATTGGGACGCAGGTGACACTGTGGTCTAAACCACTGAGCCTCTTGGGCCTGCCCATTGGAAGGTTGGCAGTTCGAATCTGCATTGTGGGGTGAGCTCCCGTTGCTCTGTCCCAGCTTCTGAAAACCTAGCAGTTTGAAAGCATAGCACTGCAAATAGATAAATAGGTACTGCTGCTGTAGGAAGGTAAAAGGCGTTTGTGCTCTGGCACTCATCACAGTCCTCCATGCACCAGTAGTGGTTTAGTTATGCTGGCCACATGACCCCAGAAAGCTGTGGGTGAACACCGGCTCCCTTGGCCTGAAAAGCAAGATGAGTGCCCCACCTCAGTCGCCTTTGACTGGACTTAACTGTCCAGGGGTCCTTTACCTTTACCTTACATCTGCTTGCTTGGGGGTTGGTTGTGTTAGAATGAGTTCTGTGGCAGCCGGATAACAGAAATATATGTAAATAAGTTACATTTTATTGTGAATAAGCTACTTGTTCTGTTCTGTACTTGTTTTATTTTAGTGGTAGATTTTTGTCATTAATCAACTTGCCATCTGAAGAATAGTTCCCTTTGCATGTACATCAGTAAATGTGCTTTCTTTTTCTCTTTGTTTTCGCTTTTGTCCTTGTGGTCTTGTTCTAGAAGAGGAAGGAGGAGAAAAGATGACAAGAGTCCACGACTTCCCAAAAGGAGGTGAGCTTCTTTTACTTTTTCTATCTTAATATAGTGATGCAATATAAACTTGGCTAACTGGATATTGGTTATCTAAAGTTCTGCTGAGGCAGATCCTCCCCATGCATTTAGTTTTGCATATAAAAAATGAAAGACTCTTCTATGTATCATAGCAGGTTTCCCTTCTCTACAGTCTGCATGGGAACAAACTAGTACCTTCTGTGGGCTTATTTAAAGGCTTGCTTACACTAGTCTCTTTTTGAATAACCTAATCCCATTTGATACAGTATGTTTACAGGAGTGATTAAATTTTTATTCTTGATTCAGGTCCATTCTGTGCTGCTTTTTCTATACTGTATTTCATTTGCCTGCTCAGTTCTTGCATACTTTGTAAAGTGGGTTGTTTTGAAATGTTTATTATGTAACTCTAATGGAACCATTTATAATATTCATGGTTAAACAAAAGCAAGAAAACCTAAACGAAGCTTCGTAGTCCCAACTGCAAACCATCCTGTTAAGAGGATAATGACGCAGCTTGTATACATTTCTAACTTCCAAATACATTGTGATCCAAATAGTTGCTTCTGGGGATGGCTGACTTCAGTGATAAATTGTCCCTCTAAGAGTCACGCCCTAAAGGAAGGGGGTGCAGAAGTTGTGTTGAACACAACAGTGCAGATGTTTTTCTGCAAAGGATTTCAGAAACCACAATTACTCTAGAAAAATCAGTTTTTTTTAAAGTAACATTTTTATTGAGGTTTTTCAAAGAATTTTCCATGTCAAAAGACTAATTTGGCTTCTTTTACTGCTTGCAGTCCACCTCTCTGTGTTCATTAGAAAAGTATATTGTCTATAATTGTAATAGTACTCCATGTCATTCTGTCCCCATCTTCTCTCCTGTTTTTTCCTTAGGAAAAAGCCCCCAATACAATACGTACGTTGTGAGATGGAAGGATGTGGCACAGTTCTTGCACATCCTCGCTATTTGCAGGTGAGAATAATTTATTACTATATGTTTGCATCTATTTATTTTTAGTTATAAATATTTCCAAGGCCTGTGTAATCTGTGCTGTTTTCCTTAGCCCTCATACTACCATGAGTTGGTAGAAAATCCTTTAGGAGGAAAGGCAGGATGTAAACTTAATAAAGAAAATAAATGTTGCATTATTGCCCTTTATATGCATGTACTAAAGTGTCACAAATGCTGGGCTTGACTTTACCAGTGAACCTTTCTTCTGTTACTATTTTTAATATTTGTGAACCTTCTAAGTTTCGCTTGTTTTCAGCATCACATCAAATATCAGCATCTGCTGAAAAAAAAATATGTATGTCCTCATCCGTCTTGTGGGAGACTATTTCGGCTCCAGAAGCAACTTTTGCGGCATGCCAAACACCATACAGGTAATATAGGCTATAAGACAAAATTGCCACACTTTGCTAAAGAATATAGGACGAAAGCAGTAGCGGCCAGCAGGGTGGTGTGGTGTTGTTTACTTGGATTCCCAATGTGAAGGTTGTTACCGCTAATGGGGGCGGGGGGGAGGGGCCGGGAGAGCAGTGCAGTGCAGGCACAGTGACAGAGCCAGTCTGCCCCTCCCAACACTGCCCCTCCCAACACTCCATGCCACCTCTCAGTTCCTGGTGGCAACCTCTGCATTGGGAAGCTAGGTAAGCAACACGACTCCACCAGCTGCTGCTGGAGGAAAATGAATAGTTTTTCTTTTTGGGTGTGTGAAACCTCAATCCAGGTGTGACGTGCACAACAAATAGAAATTGTAGCAATTTCAGTGTTTAATAAAATGCAGAAATAAAACGTTCAGTGCAAAGGTAGAGGAGTTCTCTTTGTGTATTTGGGCCTTAAAATGCCCATTAGGTTTTTGGTCACAGCTTAAACTAGCTTTGAAAATAATCACCTGCAGGTTATGCTATATCACAAAGTTTTTATCACAAACCAGCATCAAACCAACCCAAAAATATGAACTTGATAGGGAGGGGAGGAGGTTAATCTGTATACCTAATCCTGGTGGCTTGTTCATCAGTTTCTTCCATATAGTGGATGTTGACATCCTTTTCCATATGAAAGGAGCTGCAATTACACTTCTGGCAAAGGTTAATATTAAGCTTTTACTATTTACTTATTATTACACTAATAGCCCACCTTTTCTCCAACGAGCACACTTCTCCCCCCTCTCCATTTAATTTTTGGTGCCTGAAACTTTTCAAGTGTGCCAGTGTTTAGATCTGAACAAATCCTGAAGAAATTTTGTCTGCATACATATATTCTGACATTCACAAAAAGTAAACTGAAATGTCAGTATTCAGATAAGAAAGTAGACCATCTGCTACACGTATATACTCAAAATGTTGACGATGACTAGTACAGAAGAAAGCAGTAGGCAAAATACTAGGTCCAACCTCCTCAAGTTAGTTGGGTTCTCTTGTTGTATTCTCCTCACACTGAACCTGATCTGTAGGGCAGGAGTGGGGAACCACTTTTGAAAAGTTCAGAAGGATCTGAACCCACCAGAGAGCTGTGGTGCTTGCATTCAGCAGTCAGTTTGAACAGTGGCAAATGGAAGCCCTGCTGCAAAGGAACAATCGTGAGAACAATCTAAGCTGCATGCTTCCTGTTTTCCCTTGGCAGTAGGGCTTGTATTCTGCGTTGTTTAAATTTGCCAACTTTGCCAGGTGAATGATAGATGACCATGGCTGGCCACAAAGAGCTGTGATGGCCACATTGGCTGGCCTCATTTAGCATGGTTTGGAGGTTCTCCAACTGATGTGAGGAAGAGGGGGAAACAAGTGAAATACTAGTTATTTATATATAAAAAAGAAATGACCAGCAACTGTTACTCAGATGCAAATTAAGTATTTTACATTATATCTATCAAGCTGTTTTATGTCCTTATAGAGAAATCTGGCCCTACCTCCTATTTCTGGCTACTTCCCTATGGCTCTTGTTTGTTCTTGCATGTGTTTTGATCTAACCCAGACTATTTCTTCCAAGGACAGTGTCTGTTATGGGTGAAGTTACGAAAGGGCTTTGTGCAAGTATGCACATTTATTCACTTGTATGTATTTGTATGGAAGTTGTGGCGTACAGGCACCTTAAATTGGGTAATGTGTAACTTTAATAGTCTTCAAAGAGAAATACTATTTACCTGTGATTGGCCCAGGAAAAAAAATAGTCTGGCCTGGATTCAGCTAATCCAGCACAGTAGCCAGCACAAAGGTTCCCACTAGTTCAGTGGGGCTTCACCTCCCACTCCTCCCTTAAATACACTGGGTTCAGAAGAGCTCCCAGAACAGCATGGGGGCGGGGCGGGGATTGGTCCATTGGGCAAACAGAAATGCTTGCACTGATGGAGCAACTAGAAGAGTACCTTGCAAGTCTAGTGTGGAGGTTTTCCATACCTTCCCTCTTCATTGGAGTCTTTTTGGAAAAGAAAAAGTAGGAATGCATGAAAGTAACATCTAGGAATGGCTTGGTAGTGATATACAAATGCATTTTCAGCTGAGAAATATATCCCTGCTACTTTTAGTAAAGTAATTTCGTTGTCCCCGAAGGGGGCAATGACAATAAAGATATTATTATTATTATTATTATTATTATTATTATTATTATTATTATTTATTTAAACAGTCCCCCGCACTCTTACAAGGAAAACATTTTAAAACATGAGTATTATGATTGGAGCATTAAGGTAATTTCCAGATGTACAAATAGGAATCTGATTAGGAACAAGACTTGATTATTGAATACTGTGTGCTGCTTTACAGATCAAAGGGATTATATTTGTGAATACTGTGCCCGTGCTTTCAAGAGTTCTCACAATCTGGCAGTTCACCGAATGATCCACACAGGCGAGAAGCCATTACAGTAAGTAATGTTTTATCCTGTGTCATGAGGGATTAGACCAGCTATATCTTTGGGTGCCTTTCTTAGGCTACCCTTCTGTATTCCACTCTTATTTCTTAACTTATTTCAAATTCTTCTGTCCAACTTGATAGGCCAGAGGTGCTCTAAAATATTTGTATAAAGAATCACATTCCTGTAGTATCAGCAGCAGAAATAACATCTGCATTGTGCCAGAATTCTTCAGGCAGACTTTCTCTGCCCTCACACTGGTGACACCTTTCAGCTACTTGCCTAACAGGGAACAGGTCTACTAAGGACCTCTGGGGCAAGGAAGGAGTAAGGCGGAGCAACTCATTTGGCCAATGACTGAGGCTAGGTTTCCCTTGTGTTGTAAATTACAATACTTTATTCTTGCAGCCTTATTTCATATTTCTTTTCCCACCCCACTTTTTTCTTTAGATGTGAGATCTGTGGATTCACCTGCCGACAGAAGGCCTCATTGAACTGGCACATGAAAAAGCATGACGCAGATACATTTTACCAGTTTTCATGCAATATCTGTGGAAAGAAGTTTGAGAAAAAAGACAGCGTTGTAGCACATAAGGCTAAGAGTCACCCAGAGGTGCTTATTGCTGAAGCCCTGGCAGCCAATGCAGGCGCCCTCATCACCAGCACTGAGATCCTGGGTACCAATCCAGAGTCGGTTGTCCCGCCCACTGATGGCCAGGGCCTCCCCCTTCTTCCAGATCCCCTTGGAAACACCACTCCTGGAGAATGTCTACTGCTGAACCCTGACGGGATGCCCAAGGCATATTGCAGTGGGGGTGATCGGGTCAATCTGATGGCCGACGGGAAGATCTTTGTTGGCACTGCTAGTGGCGAGAGTACGGAAGGGCTGGTCATGAACACCGAGATCCTTGGAGCGACCACTGAAGTTCTAATTGAAGATTCTGATTCTACAGGACCTTAGTAGGGAAAAGGAGCACATGGGTGTTGGGACAACTTGAACTTGTATTTAAAAAAATAAATAAATGGGAAAAGCTTATTCAGTATAGAGAAACTAAAACATTTAAATTACTAGTCAAATAACTAAAGGGCCTGCTCCCCCTCTGCCCCACCTCTCCTCCCTCCCAGAGTGGATCACTACACATTCTTTCGCAGTTCCCTTCTTGGAGAGGAATGTTGCCTTTACACAGAGACTGACAAAGCAAGGAATTCTTGTAATGCAGTGAAGGGAAGCAGCCAGAGCCTATCCCTCTCCCTGCCCTTCCACCGTAAGCAAACTTCCTGCTTCTTGACCAATGTTGCAAGATTGAAGGTGTTTGTATTCTGGATCACTATCTCATTTTCAAAACCCTACTTTGCACCTCCCAGTCACGTCATCCTTTTCTATGCATTATTAAATTCTGACCCTTTGCAGGCTCCTACTTCTCCTAGGGCTTGGGAATATAGCTTGGCACTTTAGGACCCTTCAGCAGGATGAGCTGTAAAACAGCATATATTCCCCCTTTCTCTCATCCTTCCTTCTGCCTCAGTAAGGAGAGAGAAGGGGATTCTGGCACTCGGGTGCTCACTTTTTCATAAGGGGTGCCATCCTTTTCTACAGTTGCTCTGGCTGCAAAAGCCCTGTGTAGGAGAGGCAACAAGAATGGGTGCTAGACTGGTAAAAGAAAATTTGCACTTTGAACGTGTCTTGTTTTTAAGTTGTGATAACAAATTCCTTATTTATTTTATTTTTTAAAAAAAGATCTCTTAGCTGCTGTCTAGGGAGGATTTTCTTTCAAAACCAATTCTTCTTAAGGGGTATAAAATGGAAGCAGCCTCTTCAGCAAACCATGTTAAGGAATTGTCCATCTCCCTGCTTGAAGGAAGTGCTAGTGTAGCAGAATAGGTCTTTGTGCCCTTTCTAGTGAACAGGGAGATTTCAGCATGTCTTGTTGTTTGGAGGAGGAGGATTTCTTTGTGAAGAAGTAATACCCACTTCAAAGCTTTGTCCTGCCATTAATCTCTCCCCCAGCTTTCCCAACGCTTTGCTCACTTAGGTTGCATTATTAGTTTTGCATTTCTCTAGTTTTGGTAAGATAATGCCATTAAGAAAAAGCCTGTTTATAGACTGCTGAATAGATTGACTATCCAAAGACGCTTGGACCCAGTCTTTAAAAACCTATTTAGATGTAACACTGACATTGAGTGGTGGCGGCTCCAGACCTCCTTGGCCATATATCCAGCATTTTCACATAGGTGCATATCCTCTTGTTTCTGTCATAGTTGGTGACTGGGGTATCACTAAGGAGTGCAATAGTTAGCATTTTGTGGAGAGCTTAGAAAAGCAACTGACACCTCAAAAATTTACTTGGATATAATTTGCATGAGCTTTTGACCGTTACCCGACAGCTTGTGGTGACAAAGTATTCCAGCGAACCTACTTTTCTATTTTACTGGCCTAGTGTATTCATATTCACAGGAACCGAGAATGAGGAATTATTTTAGGCATGATCCTGATTTTTTTTGTTTGGTAATGTTGCCGCCCTCTTTTAAATCAGTGGTTATAGAAATAGGTTTTTCAGTCTATACTGTAGTTCTACCTCATGTAGTTCCAAATTACTCTGGATAGCACTAGCTAGCATCATTCCCAGCCACAGTTTTAATTTATCTGGAGAGATGTGTAAATGGAGCTCCTTTATTGAGTTGGAAGCTAAGCATCAACTGGGTATTTCCATGGGGCACTAAAATGATGCAAACTGTTGCTGTCTGCCAGGGTTTTATTTACCAACTTGTGTTCCTCCCGTTTCTGCAGACTGGTTGGAGGTTTGTCAACAACCTGCTAGGCTGCAGTGTGTAGCTGGGGTGCTGCATGTGGCTTTAGGCTGTGTGTTTTACAGGCTTGACATGAAGCTACGTATCCTGTGATTAGGGTTAACACCAGAAAGGTATTTGCAGTTGAGAGCTGCTTCTGTATACTGCTGAAGGGGCTGTCCTCTTTTCTACAGTATAAGGAATTTCACTGCTGTACCAGCAAGAACACATCATAGGCTCTTTTTCTGTGTTGTTGGGGCTGTTAACTTTTGCTGTAGGTAGGTAGTTGCCAAGCTACTTGAAGTTCTTTCTCAGCTTGAGTTGCCCATCAGCTTATTACTTACCTTTCCTAGACAGCTCTGTTGATCTTTTTTCCCCTCTGTTGGTGTGTGTGTATGTGTGTCTGTGTATAATTTTGTCAAAGAAACATTGTCTTGTGTTTAACCAGGTCAGCTCCTTGCACTCTGGGGTGAATAACTTCTGGTCTAGATTTATGAACTGAAACCATTTGCCTTGACATAAACTGTTCCTGCTGCTTCCCCTTAATGTGTCTCCCACCATACGCATGCAGTTTTGCTTCAATCAATTATTATAATACTTGCAATAAACTATTTATATTTTCTTCTTATAAGCTTTTTCCCATGGGAAGGAAGCATGGTGCTGGGAGCTGAAGCTATATAATCTCCTTTCCTCTGTAATATGGGATAGTTTACAGTAACTAATTTGATACTGACCCACTCTGGAAGCAGTTTGTAGTTTTGTCCAATCTGTAAACTCACCTTGGCTGTGTAAGCATTGGATCCTCTTCCTGTCAGTGTGAGAGATGGTGTGCATCCTGCACCCCACCACCACAAAAAAAAAGAGCTAACATAAGCCTATTTCCTAATCTGATATGTATGAATTCTCTCTTTGGCATTTATATGAACGCCAATAGAAGTGATGTCAACAGGAAGCTCAGGGGTTTTTCAATGGTGGGTGAGCTTAGTATGTTAGAAATGGTCCATTTACTTCAAATAGTTTCTGAACAATGGCAATATGGTGGAGTCTTTGTAGGGTGGGGGAGAACTGCTAAATCCCTGGAGCAGCTTTCCAGGATGATAGTGAAGAACTAGAGGCAAACTGCACTAGCATTGTAAATTCCTACCAGAGAGGGAGCAGAATTTGCGATACTTAGCAGAACTACCTGAAGTAGTAGCCACTGGGTGGCAACAGAGCTGTGTTGCATTGTGGCACACCCCTATTTTTTAGTGTTAAAGGAAGGGATGGTTGAATTGACAAGTCTTTGATTGCTTAAAAGCCTTGTTTCATATAAAAATTTCCACCAAGTGATGGAGATTTGGGGCAGGGTGTCGGGGGAGGGCAGTGATAAATCCATGTTGATTAAGGGTTATGTAAACAAAAATAAATAAAACAATAAAAAGGGATACTGTTTTTCATCTCTTGTGTTTAAGATGGGTAAGCCATAACCAAAATAAATACTTAAAGGGGAAAAATAAAATATTTCATGTCTCATTGCATGCTGTCTATATGGAGAAGACAAAGGAGGCGGCTTTCCATGCACCTGCATCAGTGCAGGAGCAATCCCATGCCACTGAAATGTCTACGAATGAAGCAATTTTGATATGAATTACAGTAAGCTCTCCACCTGGTGCCAGGTTGTTTCCAACTGATGGGACGCACGCCAATCTATGTGGTTGGGTTCTACCTAAATGGTTGATTCATTCACATTCCTGAGAGATTATGGGCAGAATCCAATGAAGTAATTCAGTTAGCGCAAGGATTTCTGGTTGTGCAGTGAAACTTTCCCTCATGTGCCCTCCCCAAATCTACTTGGGAGATCTGCAGACCACAGGGGGGCATGGAGAGAGAGGGGGTACGGTAATTTCTGTTACACAACCAGCAGTCTTTAGATATAACCTTACATTATTTACACTGAAAAGATACTGGAAGAATAGATATGGTTCATTTAAAGTGTAACAATTCTGTCTGGGAGACCTTATTGTTTACTTCCACAGTAAAGTATAAGTCTGTGGGTGGGTCACCCTTAATAGAAAACAGAAAAATGAATTAATTAGCACCCATTTCAAGATTTTCTGGAAGCAATTGTGTGGGATGCAACAGATTGATGAAGGAAAAAAGTTATTGGCCTCATTTGCATTATCAGGCAAGTGCTAAGCAGGTTAGGTCGCTGAACAGAAGCAAGCCCTGTTGTATGGGGTAGATATAACCAGATTAGGATATATAGTGTCTTTAGGAAAGTTTCACAGGAGAGGAGTGGGCTAGAAGTAAATGTCAAACGAGAGGGCTGTAATCATTTCAAGCCAAGTTCCTTAGGCAGCATAATACTGATTGGTGACTTCTTCACTTTGGAATTGCTACTGTTTGTATAGCACTAGTATTAACAACAAACAGTTGAAATAAATTGTACCAATTGTATGCCATCTGAGATAGTGTGTGTGTATATAAAGGCACAGAAGGGAAGCATCCTGCCAGGCCCCAAAGCAAGCTGCTAAACAGATTTAAAAAGAAAAAAAAGAAAAACATTCAAACTCTTCCTAAAACAATGAACTGAGAAATACCATTAGAACCACATAGGAATTTTAGCTGGACCCCCTTTTGTCAATCCGTGCTGAAAGTGGTGGAAGTAATGAGAATGGAGGTACTGTAATTCCCACTGAATTTGTGGATGAAGTTCCAAGTGTCTATAAATCTCAGATTGAGGGGGGGGGGGGGCTGTCCCCATACCTTTGAAAGGAGTTAAACTGGCTTTGCAGAGACTCAAGTTGTCAAAATGCTGTGTGACAGATGGTTAGATTTATTTTTTATTTTTTACAGACAATTTAGGTAGATGTCTGAAGTTGAGAATTTCCTGCCTCCATGCAGTTTGAACTGGGGGTACCTTGTAGCTCTGTTTCTACTAAGGATTCAGTTGACTTTGTCATATCATAAAGCCTAAAGACAAACAAGAAGGCATGCAACCCTCACTGAATGTTTGCCTGTTTGGAGCCACATGACATATTCCCATACAGCGTTGTGTGATGTTAGCCTGATGGTGACTTTTCTGCTGCAAAACAAGGGGGGGGCAATTTGCAGTGGATCAGAGGAAACGCTTAATCCCCCCCCCCCCCCCGTGAAGGAGTAAATGTGCAGAGGGGCAGACCATGTCTGTGCTTTCAATGCCGGTGTAATGCTGACTCACACCCTTTCATGGATGATGTGAACAGCGTGCATCACTGAAGCAGTTTGCACATGTCCTTGTATAAAGTAGGGAGCACCATGCAGAAAGAACCAAGAGAGGAACGTGGATCAATAGCTTGTTCTCAAAAGATAAGGCACACACTTTGTGCTAGCAGTCTTCTCCAGCATTAAGTGTAGAGCTAACAGGGAAGTGTGTTGCATAGCCAGGCAAATATGTACCTAGCTGAGTCAGTCAGGTGATGGCGGGTTGTTTTGGGTGTTTTTTAAATAAAAATACGGTTCTGAGCAAAGAAACGAGCTGGAGTATACAACCAACCCTGCAGCACCAATTTTTTTAAAAAATAATATTTATTAAATTTTCCATTTTAACAATCCAATAAAAACCCCATTATCTGCAGCACCAATTGGACTAGGCCTTGCTGAAAGGATTCACATTACAAGCCCAGTCCAAATGCATAGCGATAAATGGGAATGTTTGATGTTGGGAATGAAGCAAATGCAAAACAACTCTTTGCTGTGTTGCTGGTTCCATTTGGGCTTTTAACAAGATGTAGAAGGAAGACAGTTGCTGGAGGTGAAAATTGAGAACCACACAAGGTAATAATGCCTGAGGGAATGGTTCATTGGCTTTAGACGGCTGCTGCAGAAAGTATCCAGCTAAAGGTGCTGTCAGTAGGGCGACTGGCTTTCTTTTGTGCCTTTTATCACGGATGGTTAGGCTTTGTGGCATCGAATTTACAGGGATTAGTAGGTCATTGAGCCGGCACGGGCAAATCAAAATAAAAGCGGTAAAAAATAACGCAAGGAAGGGGGAGGGCACAAGCAAGCCTCAAAAAAGGGACTAGACAACTCTGGTCTCAACATCTTGTACTGAGTGGGTTGGAGGTTCTTAACTGGGGGTGTGTGAAATGTCTGTGTTGCTCTCAGAGAGTTAAGCTCTGCTGCCAGGAATTTGCAGTTTCTCCCTAGGCCGCGGGGGATGGAAGAGGGCGGGAGAGCGGGCAGGCTATGCAACAAGTGGAGAATTCTCTATTGGCCTCTGGAATGCATGAGCTGAGCAAGGGATTCTGTGGACACCCGGCCTTATGTGAGCTGTGCCTTGGCTCTCGCTGTCCCTTCTGGGGCAGCCGAACCGGGCGATGGCTTCATCAGAGCGGCTCCCTGGGATGTCCCACCACCGCGACCTCTGCCGCCGCACCGTTCATCTGCTGAGGAAGATGCGCTCAGATGTCAGTAGCCTCCTGGAGTCCTACGTGAGTCTTTTCTTTGAAACTCTTCTTCCCACTCTCTGCGGCTCGGATGTCTTATTTGCTTAGCCTCAAAAGCTCTGGCCACCTGTTTTCTTTGAATTTTGAAAACAGGGCTTCATTTCAGAGGGAAAAAGAACCCTGTTGATCTTAAACTTCGTTGAGCTTTCTGAGGGAGCAAAATGTCTGTCGTTCCACTGTAAGGAAA
This sequence comes from Podarcis tiliguerta, assembly GCF_965153285.1. Classification (NCBI taxonomy): domain Eukaryota; kingdom Metazoa; phylum Chordata; class Lepidosauria; order Squamata; family Lacertidae; genus Podarcis; species Podarcis tiliguerta. The sequence continues at coordinate 55,478,811 of NC_139534.1, forward strand.
AAGTGATGCTTTTGCACTGATCAGGTGTGTTGCTTAGCTGAGTGTGGAGCCAGGGGAGCCTTTCCCTTGAGAAAGCATAATGGGCTTTGTGCTCTTTCTTCTCTCACAAATTAGACCATTTTTACCAGATAAGGCATCTAAATGCTCCCAGTATGGGGTGCCTTTAATTTGGATTTCTAGTGAGATTCATAATTATAGATAAGTGGTAGTTTTTCCTAATCAGGGCTTAGTTAGAGCTTTCTGTGCATCAGGTTATTTAATTTTATTCCAGTTGAAACTGTTAAGCCCCTAATCTCTACCTGGTGTTTCGGTAAATCCAGCCCCGCAGAGGGCATCTAATCTTGATTAGGCACCGGTCAGCTCCTCCTCACTCCACTCCCTTTGAAAGCAGTCTTCGTAGTTTTATATATTTAACAATGAAGGGGGAAATGAATCACCGCGGCACAGAATCAAGTAATTAGAAAGGGCCGTATATCTTCCCGAGTCCACTCCCTGCCCACAGGCAGAACCATCCACCCACAACTCGGCTGGCGCTTTGTTACAGCAAGGGCAGAACAAATAGCTCCAGATAACTCATGCAATAATTTTAAGGCACATATTGGGGATCAAAGAAAAATAAGGAAAACAAGCTGGTTTTGACCTGGAAGGGGGTGTGGGACTCATTTCCATTGCCAAACCTTGGTGGTCCATCAAAGCACTTGTCCCAGAAGGAATATTTTGGAGCAGTCTTGTCATGGTAGGAAGTAGGTTTTCCATCCCTATCAGAAGTCAAGACAGAGTTCGAACCAGGGGCTTAATTTAATTATTTTGTAGCAGACCTGCCCTGGGACAGGGTAGGAGTGGAAATAACAGGATAGGAACCGCTCGGTTCCTATAATATAGCGCCATCTTGTGGAGGCTACATGTATAGCATCCTCTTTTTGGAGTATCTTTGGAATCCATATCTGAATGAGGTTTACACACCTCGACAGACTTTCCGCACTGTATACTGTAACTATTAGTTATTAAGTTATATACTGATTACATGCATGCCAAAATTGCCTAAGCGGTTTGCAATTATAAAGTCAATCAGTAGTTAAAATACAGTGCACAATAACTCTAAAACGTCCAGAATTAAAATATACAACAAGACAAGCAATTAAATAGCATAACTGTTAAAATACCTAAAAACTTGATAAAGCAATAAAATCGCAAGTCCACTTCAGGGGAATGCCAGGGTGAACAGTTGTGGTGTAACGATTGCCTTGAGAAAAATATGGGCAGAATTTCTGAAAACCTTTTTATTTTCCCCACCTACTTGCTCCCCTTCCGATTTCTTTTCTTCTAGGTTGAGAAACAAGGGTTGGACAAAAACTTCAACCTGGACTCGATTGACGGCGTGCCAACAGCTGGCACTGAACAGTGGAGTGAGATTTCAGATGCCGAGCGCCTAGGAGACAACCTGAAAGCTTACTGGGCATTTCAGATATTACTGGATGAAATCCTGGAAGAGCAGAGGTCCAACTTGAGCCCGGACGACACAGCTTTCCACGAGTCTATCCAGTCCGTTGTGCTCCAGGTCTCGGGTCTCGCTTACCAACTGGAAGAACTGATGGCGATGCTGGAGCACAATGTACCAGCCAAAGAGTTGGGAAGTATCAGAGATGCTGCTGGAAAGAGCTCATTTGAGAAGAAAATGAGGGGCATGAAAGTACTGCAGGAGCTTGCCCAATGGACTGTCCGGTCTGTCCGGGACCTCCACCATATCTCCAAGTCTGTTCCGACAGGCGCCATCCCACGTTCGAGTCGCCGCCTGGCTCAAGCCCAGAAGAAATGAGGCTGCTCTTCTCTGTCGAGGGTCTTTCCTTTCCAAAGGCCGTACTCCCTCTCAGCTGTGGTGTATTGGGTTGGTACAGTATGGTCAGAGTGAGCCCTCTGATGAGAGAGTAGGAGTGACTAGCGCTTTCCAAATGTTAGTATTTATTTCCTTTTGAGAAATCCTCAAATTCAAGCCACATACCAACATTAATTTTGGTGTGGATTCACACAACCTTTGACGTGGAGACTTCAGCGACCACATGCCAGTTGGGGTTGACTTGCACGCACTTTATTCCGAGTATTCAGGGTGGGTTGCAGTATTTGTAGCTTTAGAGAAACCTCGGAATTTAATCTGGGGAAGGTCAGCCAGGATGAACCAGAGATTTCAGCCTCTCCCCTTCCCACAACATTCTGAACCCTGCAGTCTTATTTGCTGTTTCTGTTTGTTTGAAGTTCTCATCAAAATCCTTTTTTGACTTCCACACACTGGGAGGGGGAGAAAACTGTTACTTGAGTTTGCCTTGACAGTAAGTCATCTGAATCCGCCCCTGATGAATTTCCCTTGGGCAAATTCAACTAAAGTGATTGTGTAAGCTGGATCCAATGAAGCATTGCAGGGGGGTTGGACTAGATGACCCTTGTGGTTCCTTTCAATTCTACAATTCTGTGATTCTATGACATGGTATATAACAAAGCCCTGCTCAGATCTGGGAACTCACATCTTGTCACAGGCATCTATTTGGCTGTAGTCACTGGTGTCCCTCTGCTGAAGGAAGGCTGTCCGAGTTAACATTTGAAGTGATTTTCACTTATTACACCTTCCCTCTGCAGCCTTATGTTGCCCCCAGATCTGCTCAAAAATGTCGGACCTTTTAGAAAAGTGTGATAAGGTAGCACAGGAGACTACAGTAGAAAAAGTGAATTTGCAAAATCAGCTCCCCACCCCCTTTCAGCTCACAGAATCCTCCGCCGGAATAAAGATTCTTCCATTCAGAGGAGGGACACAGTACATGTAGGGTTATATGGACCCTTTGAAATCCAGTTTGTCCCAGTTCGCCCTGGGGGTTCTAACAGTGGCGTAGCGTGGGGGGTGCAGGGGGGCCCGGCTGCACCGGGCGCAACATCTGGGGGGGGCGCTCGCACTCGCACTCGCAGCTCTCTGCCCCTACCTGGCTCACTCACTCTCTCTCACTGCAGTGCTGGCTGTGCAAATCCGATCTGAGCCGCCGGGTCGCCGCCCACTGTGGAGGGGAGGGTGCCAGGCGTGCGGTGCGGTGCGGAGAGAGAGCAAGGGACTATCTGGGGGAGGGACAGTGCAGCGGGGTGTGTGTGTGTGTGCGCGCGCAAATTACTTGCCTTGCCCCGGGTTAGGGGGCGCAAATTACTTGCCTTGCCCCGGGTGCTGACAACCCACGCAACGCCACTGGGTTCTAAAGTGGATCACAATCAGACCCAGGTCATGATCCGCCTGGATCAGATCAGGTTAAGCCTGCTTTGGAAGCCGGCTTCTGCGGATTCCTCCCCCGGCCCTGGATACACAAAGGCTAACAGTTGGGGAAAGAATATTTGTTGGCCTGGAGATCTGACAAAGCTCCGCCACTTGGAGTAAATAAAGATGAAAATGTGATGTCCAACAACTGGAAGGAATTAAAGCCACCCCTTTCAAGTTCTCAGTTTTCCCATTACCAGAAGAAGTTGTATAATCCACTTTCCAGGAATGCTTCCTTCTGCTTATGAACTGGAACAGGATGGAGGGATAAGAGCTCCTGCAAGCTGCCTTTTTTTTTTTTTAAGTGCCAGGCAAACTAATGCAAATTCATTGCTAATTCATTCACTTCAATGAGAGGATATTATGGAAGTGGTGTTTCTGTGTCTGAATAGGGTTCTAAAATTGCCTGTGCCCCTGGTGCATTCTTTGAAAAGTCTCCCAGCAGGCTCCAGAAGACCCTGTTGCTTCCCATGGAAGGCTGGCTGTCGACAGAGAATGCTGCTTGTGCGCCAGAAAACTCCTGCACTCAACCTGCTTTGCTAATGTTTTGCGCAGGGACAAGTGCTTCATTTACGCAGGAAAGGGGCCCATTTAATAGTTCTAGGCTCACTGACACTGAAACTATATTTAACCATGACGTTGAAAGACTGTATACAAAAGCAGATTAGTATTTTCTGGAAATGGCTGCTTTCAAACCAAAGCAGTTGGCATTTTGTTTTTGCTAAACTAACCGGTTAGGTTTATTACATAAGGCTGCAATCCTCAGTAGACAGAGGAGTAAGTGATGTTGAACATATTGAGCTTTACTTCTCAGTAAATTTGGAAATGCGGAAATGCACAGCTTGGCAATGAGCTATGTGGCTGCAATACTTAGGAGCAAATCCTACTGAACTCCATAGGAATTATTTCTGAGTAAACATGGATAGGATTGTGGAGCTAGCCACTTAAATGAACTGCTGTTTTTTTCTCTGGGGAAGGTGCAAAATCTCTTTTTTTAAAATGGATTTAATATATAAATGTGTACAGATTGGCTAATCATTCATGTGGATCCTTTAATCTATGCCAACTGCTATTTAAAATGAGCTCAAGGAGAGGCGGGTTTTACTTTTTAATCTGCATTGGTTCTATGTTCTTGGAGCAACTGGCATGAATGAATTAACCCTTAGGGTGACTTCTCTGAATGTGTGTGTGAGAGAGAGAGAGAAAGGGGGTGGGGAGACTTCAGCGTGTCAAAAAATCCCAACAGAAAATATTAAATATTCGGTCCAGTGTGCCTAATTCAGAAGAACGAAACTAAAAGTGACTAGAATGAGTTGTTGTTTGGATCGAAGACTCTTTTAATTGGTGGGGAAGAGTTTCTGCCAGATGATCTAGGGCAATTATAAAAGAACAGAGTGTTCGTTTACTGCACAAAGGAGATGGTAAAGGGACGGGTTTTTCAATCCATCTCTCAAATTAAAACCGGTTTGGTGATGGAGAGGGTCTGCATTACATGGCTTGCACTAGCGTCCTGGGATTCTGCACCAAATTAATCCAAATTTTGCTCTCTGACTAAAAAGATGCAGGATTGTAAGTCCTATTTAGAGTAGATCCATTTAAATTAATGAACCTAAGTTGGCCGTGTCTATTAACTTCAGTGAGTCTACTCCAAGTGAGACTGGCATTGACTGCCACTCATAGATACAACTCATATATTTAACCAGCTTAACTGATAGGAGTCTTTTGTTGAATCTGGAGTACTTTGGTGACAGAAGGAAAGAGACAAATAAGGGGAAGAGCAACAGAATGTCTGTGGGAAGGGGAACGTGACTAGAGTCCTTTGCATTCTTTCTAGGGAATGATCACCATTGAAATCAGTAGGATTTACTTCTGTTTAAACATACTCAGGATTGGGCTGGGAAGGTTATGAAGGAGAGCCAGGTCACACAGAAGCTCATTCTCTGAATAAAGGTAAAGGTAAAGGGACCCCTGACCATTAGGTCCAGTCGTGACCGACTCTGGGGTTGCGGTGCTCATCTCGCTTTATTGGCCGAGGGAGCCTGCGTACAGCTTCCAGGTCATGTGGCCAGCTTGATTAAGCTGCTGCTGGCGAACCAGAGCAGCACACGGAAACACTGTTTACCTTCCCGCTGGAGTGGCACCTATTTATCTACTTGCACTTTGACGTGCTTTCGAACTGCTAGGTTGGCAGGAGCAGGGACCGAGTAACGGGAGCTCACCCCGTTTGCGGGGATTTGAACCGCCGACCTTCTGATCGGCAAGTCCTAGGCTCTGTGGTTTAACCCACAGCACCACCCACGTCCCTTCATTCTCTGAATACTGGACTTTAAAAAACCCTATCTACTTCTGCTGAATAAAGTTGGGCTTTTTTTCTTTTCCACATACAACTTCCGCTGAATAAAGGTAAAATTCCCAAGTTCTGATTCCAGATTCTGTGTAAAATTCAGCACTTGTGGCAAATGACCCCTTCTCTTTCCTGTGAAGGTGTGTTGGGTGGGGGGTGTTGCCTCTACTGCTTTTCACATATGTGGAGTGAATGTCAAGGGACAGGTAATGCTTGGAGAGGTTAGACTAGTCTTCCCCTATATGATGTCCTCCAGATGTTGCCAGATTTAGCCGCCAGCATCCCTGACCATTGGCTTGGTGGTGCTAGCAGGGAATGATGAGAACAGGAGTCCCATCACAAACATCTGGAGGGCAACAAGCTGCAGAAGGCTGGGTTAGACCAATTCATATTTCCATAATCCATATTTTGAAGGGGCTCCTCTGAAGGCTATGACCTATTTTATATAGAGAGAAAATAGTGCTCTTTCATTGACTAGGATTCAGACTTAGCATTCTACGTATGAATAGATGGGCACTTTCTGTTCCTAAAAGTGACTTGATCTAGCAAGGGGAGTGATTTTTGTTAATTTCCCTATTCCCCAGTGCAAGTTCCCGTGCTGTTCTAGAGAGTCCCCCCAGCCTCTGGATCAGATCTAGCAGGGATTGCATGGAAAGAGGAAATTAGTGAAATATATATGAAAGGCACAATTCAATTTCCCACTAAAGGTCACCTTTATCTATTGTGCTGCTTCTAACTTGAATATTTATATTTATGCTATATTTTAAAATGTGAAATGTTTCTTCTAGCAAGTTTTTTTTAAAAAATACCTTTAGAAATGTATGAAATCTATAATTATCGGAGGTGCTTCCTTATTTTATATTGTGAGTTTTGAAGAAATGCCTCCCATAATAAAATTTTGAGTTTTCTAACTTGGAAGCAGAGTGAAAATATCACAGTTGCTTCCCAGTTGTGATCTCACTTGTTGCAAGAAGGCTTTTCTGCATCTAGAAAAAGAATATAACATGATTAAGAGGGTTGCAATATGTAATTGGTTGAAAATTTTGGTCAACTAAACATGTCCCACAGTTACTTGCAGTGGCGTAGCGTGGGTTGTCAGCGCCCGGGGCAAGGCAAGTAATTTGCGCCCCCTAACCCGTGGATTTGCGCCCCCCAACCCGTGGATTTGCGCCCCCTAACCCTAACCCCCAGATGTTGCGCCCAGTGCGGCCGGCCCCCCCTGCACCCCCCACGCTACGCCACTGGTTACTTGGGCAGATTTTATAGAGCATACATTTTAATATAAGTAATTAGAAAAACTTTTGATGGCAAGTGCAGTCTTAGGAGAAGCATTTCCCTCCCCATCTCTCCCACATTGGAGAGAATGTGTCTCCTAAGAACATGGTGTCTAAAGCACATGCTTCGTCTAAAAGGTGGCTGGGGGAACCTGTAGCTCTCCAGATGATTTTTGACTCCATCTCCCATCAGCCCCAGCCAGCATGGCCAATGGTCAGGGAGAATGGGAGTTGTAGTTCAGCACATTTGGAAAGCCACAGGCTCCCTACCCTAATCTGTAAACAAAGTATGCTTACTATATGCTACCCATTTGTAAATTTAACCAATTCATGGATTACTCACCAAACTGATGTGATTAAAGATTTGTTTAATTGTGTGAGAGCCCTAATTATTGATTGCACCAAAGTGTGTTAAAATAATTTGATTAAATAAAGTTGATTTATTTTTTAACAGGATATTGTTCTGGTCTTGCTCTTTGTATTTGGGGTGATTATTCAAATAGTCTGCATTTTAAAGTTGTGCCACTATTTCAGGATGAATATTCTGTGGGCGTTGAGTCGAGAAATTAGTGGAGCCGGTCTTCTTGCTGCCAGCAGAGTGCAGCTATAGGAAAATGCACAAATTAGCCTCTTCTGCCTGTGGAATTTTGCCCATCATAAAACAGCGGTACTTTGGGCCAGTGTTTCCTGGGTGCTTTGTTCCAATCTCAAGCATAATCAAGGAATCTCATTGCTCAGGATTTTATCTCCAGTCACAACTCCTGCTCCCAATTATCAACATTTCTGAATCAGCTTGGTTGCCCTCATAGTGAGTCATAGGATGGAAGAGAAGAGAAGATCACATGTCCTATAGTGCAGTTTCTCATGTGGGCATTCTTTTTGGAGGCTGGGCAGGTAGATTTGGGGACTGAGAGCTTGCAGTACAAGTTATTCCTTCCAGTTGTTGTTGGCTAAATAAGGGGAGTCAACTGGAAGCTAAACCCTGTGGATAAATAACAGTACAGTGGTACCTTGGTTCTCAAACGCCTTGGTACTCAAACAACTTGGAACCCAAACACTGCAAACCCAGAAGTAAGTATTCTGGTTTGCAAACTTTTTTGGAAGCTGAATGTGCTCTGTTTTGAGTGTTACGCTTCTGATTTGAGTGCCACACTTCCGTTTTGAGTGCTGAGGTCTATCTGTTTTTGCTATTTATTTTGTGTGTTTGTTTTTGCAGCTTTTTTGTTTTGTTTTTGTGACTGTGTGGAACCCAGTTCAGCTACTGATTGATTGATTGATTGATTGATTGTGTGACTGCAGTACATTGTTTATTGCTTTCATTTTATGGATCAATGGTCTCATTAGATAGTAAAATTCATGTTAAATTGCTGTTTTAGGGGTTGTTTTTAAAAGCCTGCAATGGATTCATCCATTTTGCATTCCTTTCTATGGGAAAGCACGCCTTGGTTTGGAATGCTTTGGTTTTGGAATGGACTTCCAGAGCGGATTAAGTCTGTGAGCCAAGGTACCACTGTATATGAATGACGGTGATAATACACTCCTAAACACTTCTTAGTGTCATACTAGGTCTTGGGAGAGCAGCTTTGAAATCTCCAAGTCGCTGTGATGACTGCGATGATAAAATGAAGAGGGGGAGAAGCATTACACCACTTTGAGCTGTAGTAATAATAAACCAAATCACCTGTGAGATTTTCACCACCTTTCCATTCTGAAAACTGACGGCTCAAGGCAGTGAACATCAGGGGATCCACACCATGGAGGTGTGGGAATAAAATGTGAAGGGTGAGTATTTAATAATAATAATAATAATATCTTTATTGTCATTGCCCCCTTCAGGGACAACGAAATTACTTGATTGCTCCATAAAAACACTAATTAAACAATACAGTATAATACAGCAAGGGAGATTATAACATCTTGCTGTGGGGCACATGCATTGTACGAGGCCAAGGGAAGGGAGGAGGAAGAAATGTTTTAAAGCTGCACCCTGTCATTGTTCTTAGGCATGGGTAGGCAAACTAAGGCCCGGGGGCTGGATCCGGCCCAATCGCCGTCTAAATCTGGCCTGCAGATGGTCTGGGAATCAGTGTGTTTTTACATGAGTCAAATGTGTCCTTTTATTTAAAATGCATCTCTGGGTTATTTGTGGGGCTTTTATGGCGTTTTTACATGAGTAGAATGTGTGCTTTTTGTGGGGCATAGGAATTTGTTAATTTCCCCCCCAAAAAAATATAGTCTGGCCCCCCACAAGGTCTGAGGGACAGTGGACCGGCCCCCTGCTGGAAAAGTTTGCTGACCCCTGTTCTTAGGGGTTAGGAGTTCAGGGAAGTATGGGGGGGGGGGACGACAACCTGCCGTATACTGTGAACTTTTCTCCAGTCAACTTTCTGTGGGGCAGCATAATGCCTCAAAACCAGCCCCTTGAGTCAGAGCCGACAATGCACAGCGAAACTTGAGAGCCTGTGGTTTATGTATTGACTCCTGGTCACGCTGTAAGTGACACTGTCTCCTTCCCTCTCTCTTTAGTAACCAGAGTATGAAACCCATGACTGATTTGAAACTGAGCGGAAATAAACACTGAGGCTGAACCAAGTGTTCAATGAAGCTTTTCCTGAGACTTGCAGTAAACCAATGAAAGAAATCTCCCATTGGTGAACTTGGCAATTTTCGAAAATGACATAGCATTAGTTCAGACCTGATTAGCTTGGGAATGTTCCCATGGTAAGAGTCTGACTTAATTAAACTGGCTCTTTTCTATTCATCTTGGTGCTTGAATCCTGCTTACCGGATGACCTTCAAAACATCACTCTCAGTTGCCTTTCATTGCTCCCTCTGATGGCGCTGGTGCCTGCCTGGCCAAACAACACGCCCCTTTGGGTAGCAGTTGCGGGAAATCACAGGTAGACAGAGAGCTGCTGTGCTCATGTCCTGCTTGCAGACTTCTTCCCACAGGTGCTGTGAGGACAGGAAGCTGGACCATTGGCCTCATCCTGCTGGCTCATCTTGCCTCATGTTCTTAACACAACCATTAAGTGAGACACAGCTCTCTTGTCTGATGTACAAGAAATAGGTTATTTTTTCTTTTTGATGGTTGATTACAGATTACCAATTTAGTCACCAACTCCCCATTTTATGAATAGGCAAACCTAGGTGCCCACAGAGGTATCAAAACTAGCAGACCAGTCTTGGGCACCAAAGCCCCCGTTAGGGAGAGCAGTTAAGCATGGTTTTGCTTCTGGTCTTCATGTAGAATTTGGAAAAAGGACCAGTGTGGAGTTAAAATATTTTACACTACATTCCTTCCATACTTGTCCCTTTTCCTGCAGTTGCCATGCCTGGCGGTTTGCTCAGTGTTTAATGGGAAACTCTCATATTGTTGTCAAGCTGTATTCTGATGTTTTGTGTTGTCCTGTGTTTCTATAAAATGGGCTCTGGCCATTCCCCCTAAAGTACTTTGAGTGTAAATAATATAATATAAATAATATATAATAATATATATAATGTACACCATATTTTAAAATTTTAAATAGTTCAGCTGGAATACCATCACTTCCACTGGCCTTGTTATTTGCAATGCTTTCTAAGGCCCATTTGACTTCCTGGAGAGTGAAGTCAAATGGGCCTTAGAAAGCATTGCAAATAACAAGGCCAGTGGAAGTGATGGTATTCCAGCTGAACTATTTAAAATTTTAAAAGATGATGCTGTTAAGGTGCTGCACTCAATATGCCAGCAAGTTTGGAAAACTCAGCAGTGGCCAGAAGATTGGAGAAGGTCAGTCTACATCCCAATCCCAAAGAAGGGCAGTGCTAAAGAATGCTCCAACTACCGCACAATTGCACTCATTTCACACGCTAGCAAGGTTATGCTTAAAATTCTTCAAGGAAGGCTCAAGCAGTATGTGGACCGAGAACTCCCAGAAGTGCAAGCTGGATTTAGAAGAGGCAGGGGAACCAGAGACCAAATTGCAAACATGCGCTGGATTATGGAGAAAGCTAGAGAGTTCCAGAAAGACATCTACTTCTGCTTCATTGACTATGCAAAAGCCTTTGACTGTGTCGATCACAGCAAACTATGGCAAGTTCTTAAAGAAATGGGAGTGCCTGATCACCTCATCTGTCTCCTGAGAAATCTCTATGTGGGACAAGAAGCTACAGTTAGAACTGGATATGGAACAACCGATTGGTTCAAAATTGGGAAAGGAGTACGACAAGGCTGTATTTTGTCTCCCTGCTTATTTAACTTATATGCAGAATTCATCATGCGAAAGGCTGGGCTGGATGAATCCCTAGCCGGAATTAAGATTGCTGGAAGAAATGTCAACAACCTCAGATATGCAGATGACACAACCTTGATGGCAGAAAGTGAGGAGGAATTAAAAAACCTTTTATTGAGGGTGAAAGAGGAGAGGACAAAATATGGTCTGAAGCTCAACATCAAAAAAACGAAGATCATGGCCACTGGTCCCATCACCTCCTGGCAAATAGAAGGGGAGGAAATGGAGGCAGTGAGAGATTTTACTTTCTTGGGCTCCATGATCACTGCAGACGGTGACAGCAGCCACGAAATTAAGAGACGCCTGCTTCTTGGGAGGAAAGCAATGGCAAACCTAGATAGCATTTTAAAAAGTAGAGACATCACCTTGCCAACAAAGGTCCGTATAGTAAAAGCTATGGTTTTCCCAGTAGTGATGTATGGAAGTGAGAGCTGGACCATAAAGAAGGCTGATCGCCGAAGAATTGACGCTTTTGAATTATGGTGCTGGAGGAGACTCTTGAGAGTCCCATGGACTGCAAGAAGATCAAACGCATCCATTCTTAAGGAAATCAGCCCTGAGTGCTCACTGGAAGGACAGATCGTGAAGCTGAGGCTCCAATACTTTGGCCACCTCATGAGAAGAGAAGACTCACTGGAAAAGCACAAGGAGAAGGGGACGACAGAGGATGAGATGGTTAGACAGTGTTCTCGAAGCTACAAACATGAATCTGACCAAACTGCGGGTGGCAGTGGAAGACAGAAGTGCCTGGCGTGCTCTGGTCCATGGGGTCACGAAGAGTCGGACACGACTGAACGACTAAACAACAACAACAATATACAGTGGTACCTCTGGTTGCATACGTTTCAGGTTACTTACGCTTCAGGTTACAGACTCTGCTAACCCAGAAACAGTACCTCGGGTTAAGAACTTTGCTTCAGGATGAGAACAAAAATCGTGTTCTGGTGGTGCAGCGGCAGCGGGAGGCCCCATTAGCTAAAGTGGTGCTTCAGGTTAAGAACGGGCCTCTGGAACGGATCCCGTTTGCAACCAGAGGTACCGCTGTACAGCTGTATCTTGGATCCCAAATGCCCTGGAACTTGGACATTTTGGCTCCCGAAGGCCGCAAACCTGGAAGTGATTGTTTCAGTTTGCGAACGTTCTTTTGGAACCCGAACGTCCGACGGGGCTTCCGCAGCTCCTGATCGGCTGCAGGAATCAGAAGCCACAAGTTGGTTTTTGAATGTTTTGGAAGTCGAAAGGACTTCCAGAATGGATTCCATTCGACTTCCAAGGTATGGCTGTACATGGTTCTTCCCCCCTCAAGGACCCTGGGACCTGTATTTTACCCCTCACAGAACTACAATTCCCAGCACCCTTAAACTACAGTTCACAGGATTTGCAGGAGCTGAAAAGGAGTAATGTGCTTTAAATATGTGGTGAATAATGTGGATCTGCCCTTTGGGAAAACACTTTTAAAAATATGAGGCATAAGTATTTATTTCAGACAATTCTCCAGGAAGGTGCCCAGCACTTCAAGTGAAGGCTGGCTGAGTTCACAGTGGTTTTCTAATACACACTGGGGTACAATCACATGGTCCCTTTTTGATCTTGGGTATTAACTCAATAAGAACATTAGAGATTATTGTTTAGTTGGTGTCATTAGTGTGGATGGTGCTTAACGGAGTTATATGGGCAAAAAAGACACATCTCTGCCCCCAAAGAGTGTAGATTCCAGGATGGGGAGAGAAAAGGAGGGGGCACTGCAGTTTTGTCCATGATGCAGTGCTTGGCAGCGCGACACAGGAAGATCAGATTGCAAACAAATGTGTTTTGAACTGAATTCTTCAAAGTTCCCATTGGAAGCCCCGCCCACCCGTGACTTTGGCTCCTGGTGAAGGCAGCAAGCAGCTGCTTCATCTGGAGCAAGAGCAGCTGCCGCGAGGAGTGACTCGGCGTGTGCTGACTCGCCAAAAGGGTCATGTGCCTGTACATTGTCTGCTCCGCCGTTGTGCAATCTTCCTATCCTCTAATAGGATGAGAGGGCAGCTCATGCATCCTTACACTGCAGTCTGAGTAGGACAGGCGCGGGTTTATTCTTAGCAGTGTACGAAACTGCAAGCTTGTCTGTACAAGTACGATTTCCAGCCCAATCCCGAGGCAGGAGAAAGGGCTGCAGCGCAGTAGCTGAGGTTTTGCATGCAGAAGAAGGTCGCTGGTTCCATCCCTGGCACCTTCAGTGGCAGCTGAGAGCCATAGCTGTCAACTTTTCTCGCGAGGAATCCTATTCGGAATAAGGGAATTTCCCTTTAAAAAAGGGAAACATTGACAGCTATGATGAGAGCGCCCTGAAAATTCTGGGCAGCCATTGTCAGTCAGTGTAGGCGGCACCGCAATGGGCCAATGATCTGGCTCCCTATGAGGCAGCTTTCTGTGTTCCTGCTGTGATGCCACATTTATTCAGATACAAGTCCCACTGGGTTCGATGCATTTTACTCCCAGGTGTGTATGCATAGGATTGTAGCCTCGGACTCTTTTTTTGGTTGCTCCAAAATATTCGAGGAGGAGAGGGTGCGATGCAGTGGGCAGGCTATTGGACAGCACCAGCAATGCCTGTGTTGAAATCTCTGCTGGGCTATAGAATTTAGTGGGTGGCCTTGGCCTTCAGCAGAGCAGGGAAGAGGCAGCCATTGGCCTCCATCCACGTGTTGGAATGGAAACCTCTCCGAATGAGGGTCACTTCTCTACCTGTGTTAAGGTCGCTGTGTAATTTAGAACCCTGAAAGATCAGGATTTTGCATTGCACAGGGAGTCGTATGATTTGATGACACAAGTACAGTATTTAATTCACCGATTGAATTTATATACTACCTTTTCCTCCAAGGAACTCAAGGTGATGCACATGATTCTCCCCTGCAAGGCAGGTTAGGCTCAGAGGCAGTGACTTGGCCCAAGGTAGCCCAGCGAGCTTCATGGCTGAGTGGGGATTCGAACCTAGGTCATAGTCCAATATGTTAGCCAATACACCACGCTGGCTCTTTCAATAGGATCCCCTTTGCAGAAGTCCCCCTCCCAGGCCCTAGAAAGTGTTGAAGCTAGTGACAGGGGTGGGGTGGGGTGGAAGAGGGGACATGGATGACATGACAGAGCAAGCAGGGTTAATACACTCATTGCTGTTGTCTAGCTCATGTGGTGATGGGGGGGGGGTAGGAGAAGAACTACGAAAGAGGGCTGTTCTCTCAGGCTAATCTACCAAATGAGGTGTCCTGAGGATAAGCGATGACACCATGTTTGCTTACCTGAATTCCTTGGATAAGGGTTGGATATAGAAGTAATGACTCCTGAAAGTCCAGCTCCTTGCGGAGGGGTATTCTATAATGCACTCCAGCATATTTGTCTTGAAGCTCCCAAGAATTAATTTCAGCATCCCTAATATAGGTTGGGGCTTGTGGCACCTTAAAGACTAATTCTACATGGGTGGCATTCTGCTTGAGCATCAGAATGTCCCCATTCTCTCTTCGCATGCCCCCCAAAATTTGCTCCAGGTGGCCCCTCCCCCCTCCCCCCCAACCCTCAACCAGATTTTGGGGCTGCAGGGGAGTAAAGAGGAGCATGAGCATAGCCGGGGGGCTGGGGGCAGCTGCCCCCCTATCAAGTAAAACAATAGAAATACTTAACCAACTGACCAATCACATCGGTTCTCCCCACCTAACGAAAGTCCTGTCCCCCCTAACAAACTCCAGCACCCCCAACAAAAATCCCGGCTACGCCCATGAAGAGGAGTGGGAAGGTCCATTGCGCAAGTGGAACAGCTGCATTGGATTGAGCCCAAATGGGTTTATTGTGGAATAATTTTTCATGGATTAGAATGCAGATGTATCCGATGAAGTGGGCTTTAGGCAACAAAAATGCTTAAGCTGTGATAAATCTGTTAGTCTTTAAGGCACCACAAAACGCTGTTTTTTGCCATGATATAGGATTGCCCATCTGGAACAAGCAGGGGTGTTGAGCAATGCAATCTCCTCTTCCAAATCAATAGCCCCCTCCTCCCAACACCACGAATTAGCACAAAGATAGGAATACGCTAATAAAACAAGCAGTCACACAAGTTGTAAAAGTCTTTTTTTAAAACCTTGGAATGTATTTCATTAGGAAAAGAAGCTTTGGGTGGCTGCCCGAGGGGCGTTTTCTGTGCATTTGTTACATTACTTCATAACAGAGTACTAGGAGACGATGAACTGCTTGGTTTAAAAACTGAGGCGAAGCGCTATAGAATTATATGAACAAATCCAGTATAAAACCCCCACATCAACCAGAGAGTGAAGCAGCATAAGCACGGTCAAACAACCTGATATATAAAAGGCTCAGTAACCTGACAAGGCCCTTATAATGTTGTTTCTGCTCAGGGCTTTGCCTTGCCCATTCTTCACAGAGGGATGGCAGAGCCTGTGACGTCCCTGTTTGGTGTTTTTTCTCTTCTTTTCCACCCCGTGTGCCCATTGGTCCTGCTGCCTGGCTCTGATGGAAGTTGGGAGTCCAGCAATGTTTAGAGGTTCCCTTGCTGCTCTTTGTAATATCAAATGTATCTTTGCAATCCACACAAAGCAATGTGCTTTCAGGTAGGTGTTTATTGTGGGATGAGGGCTCCACATCCATGCTAATGCTTGCTTTCACCCACCAGTCATGATTCTGCCCCTGTTACCTGTGCACCTACTCCCCAATGAAAGCGTGTGTCTTATTTCTGGAGCCCAGGTAAAATGCTGCCTCAGGCAGCACTGAGTTCTGGAGTAGTTTCTGTGGCTCCGTAGTTTACTTCATCCTGTACTAGACGTTCATTTGACAGCTCTTGGTATCCTCTGCTTTTAAAGTGCCGGATTTTGTAAACTGCAATAGCCATGGTAATGGCCAAAGCAGCAATGAGTGTTATTGTGATTACAGCGATGGAGCCCCCTGAGAGTTTCGAATGATCCTGCCCATCCAAAAGCAGAGCTATCTCTTTCTTATCAGTGGCATTGGCCAGCCTCCAGCTCCCACTGTCATGTGTTTTCACCCAGGCTTGGCTACCGTCAGACTGCACCAGGATGGTGTCGGGAAGGCTGGAATTTGTGGAGGGAGAACGCAAGAAGGGTGGGAGCTTGAGGGGGGCTAGCTGCTGGGCAAAAAGGGTCCCGGCCTGCAAGCAATAGAGGATTTGGCAGCCATCGCTCAAGTAGGCCTTGTGTTGGCTATGCCCAGCTGGGCATTTCATGGGGTATTTGGTAGGGGAGTCCTGGTAGAAAAAATCCTGGAGGACCCCAGGGCTCTGCCCCTTCAGTAATCCAGCCAAAGGATTGCCAGACTGGCAGCTAAAGAAGCCCCCAAAGGGCACCGCAAACCGAGATCCCATCTCATAGTCGCTGCTGACACACACCTTCAGATTATCAAACAGCACCAGGGGGAAGAAGTAGGCCGGGCAGGCACAGGTCTTGGTAACCGGGTTCTCGTTCCCAGTAGTGTACAGTCCTCCAAAGAGAAAACCTGAGTTTTGGGGGACGGGGCCCGTGGCAGCACACCAGTAGGCATTAAACTTCACCGTGCTGGGATAGTAGCGGATGCCGCAAACGGTATCGCAGCAGGAGAGGAAAAGGTAGCAGGTGTGGCACTGCTTGTGGCACTCCGTCTTGGGCTTGCTGGCGGTGCGTTGCTCGCCGTGCAGAAGGGCAGCAGAGAAGTTAGCTGGGCAAGAAGAGCTGCCTGTCAGCGGGTTCTTTATCCGGTAGGTCTGGCAGAGCTCCTCGGCGTCCCTGCCAGACACGCCGTGGCATTCCTGGAAGACTCCCCCAAAGGTGAAGTTCGTGTTGGGGTTTTGGCACGACCCGTCGTCTACGTTGGCCTGGAAGTTGAAGTTACTGGACGCGGGCTTGAGGCAGCCTGGGTGGGTGTTGACAGCATAGTAGAGGAGGATGGCCTTTTCCACCACAGTGGCTACTCGCCGAACGGTAGGCTCGGGCAGTTCTGGCAAAGCTTCGGGAGTGATGAAGAATGGCAGAGGCCTCCCAGACTTGCCTATAGCCACTAAGCTGTTAGGGATGCCTTCCTGCCACTTCTGGAGGGTGATGCCAGGGTAGAAGGGCACACTGCCCCAGCCCTCCATCTTGGAATCCACCGTGTTGTCGATGTAGCTCTTAGTCAGATTATCCCAGACCTGTGAGGAGAAGCCCATTCCAATGTTCACCTTGCTGAAAAAAGTCACTGATGCTGAGGCAGTGATGCCTGCTTTCTCTGAGGCGTTTTCCAACAGAAATTTGCGTTTCACCTGGTCCTCCTGTATCAGGCTGGCTCCAGCTTCCAAATCCGTGAGGACGTGTGTGCCGTAGTTGAGCACCAGCAGCTCTGCGAGGTACTCGGCAGAGCGTCTCTGCTTGTTCTCTAGGTGGTTGCCTATGTTCACAAGCTGGCGGCGAAACTCCTTGTGGAAAGCCATGGACGGGAGAGCTTTGACGGAGTAGATGTGGTACCGGGCCTGCACCCGTGTGGTGACTGTCTCGTCATAGACGTTGTGCACCTTGGTCTCCTGGGAGCCATCCGAGAACTTTCCGTTAAGCACCGGAAGGAAGGAAATGTCAGTGTTGACAGACTGGGCAAAGGCATCCGTGTAGTTTTGCCAGTCCTGAATGATCTCAGAGTGCAGTTCCACCGTGCTCTTCTTGAGGGGCAGCACAAAGACATCGTTGGGAATGAGGTATTCGCCATCTTCTGTGGTCCGGCACTGGGAGTAGTTGAGACTCATCACCATTCCCATCTCTCTGTTGCGCAAGTTGTCCCAGCCACCCCCTGGCAGCACCTCCAGCACTTTCTCGCCAGGGTCCCTCTTACAGGCCTTGAAGCTGACTGGATCCTGGGCTCCTGCATCTTCTGCCCTCAGGAAAATCAGGAGAGGCCAAAGCCAAAGTGCCATGCTGGAGAAAGGGAAAGGCCACTTACATGCACAGCCCTGAAAAACAACACACATGTCATGTCGCCTCTAATAAACAAAACACATTTATAAAGTTTTTGTGGACTTCAGTTCACCTCAAGAAAATTGCCTCGTGTTTCTTTGTTGCCCACTTCTATGCTAAAATGTCAATGTAGGTTTTTAAAAGAGGTCTTTATGCTTGTGGGCTTCCTGTTGGCATTTGGTTGGCCACTGTGAGAAGAGGATGCTGGACTATTCTGCCTTGGATGAGAGACTATTTTGCACTCTGTTCTGCCTTGGCCAGATCACATCTGGAATATGGTGTCCTGTTCTGGGCGCCACAATTTAAGAAGGGTGTTGACAAGCTGGAACGTGTACAGAGGAGGGCAACAAGATGATCAAAAGTCTGGAAACAAACTTTATGAGGAACGGTTGAAGGAGCTGGGTATGTTTAGCCTGGAAAAGAGGAGACTGAGAGGAGATCTGATAGCTATCTTCAAATAACTTAACGGCTGTCATATGGAGGATGGAACAAACTTGTTTTCTCCTGCTCTGGAGGGTAGGACTCGAACCAGTGGATTTAAATTACAAGAAAGGAGATTTCAACTAAACATCAGAAAATATTTTCTGGCAATGGAACGGTCTCCCTCAGGAGATTGTGGAGTCTCCTTTCTTAGAGGATTTTAAGCAGCAGTTGGATGGCCTTCTGTCATGGATACTTTAATTGAGATTTCTGCATTGCAGGGGGTTGGACTAGATGGCACTCAGGGTCCCTTTCAATGCTACAATTCTATATATTCTATGACAAGAGTGGCCTATGGCCTGACCCAGCAGGATTCTTCCTATGTTCTTATTATATTACAATATATCTAAGGTTTTCATTAGATAACATTTCTTATGGTAAATATGTCTGGTTCTTTAAGTTTGTTTTGTGTGTAATTTCTTCTTTCTTTTCTAATAAAGTATTTATTTTTTTAAAACCTGAAATGTATTTGTCTCACAAGATTTATATACAGTGGTACCTCTGGTTTCAGATGCTTCAGGCTACAGACTCTGCTAACCCAGAACTAGTACCTTGGGTTAAGAACTTTGCTTCAGGATGAGAACAGAAATCGTGTTGTGGTGGTGCAGAGGCAGTGGGAGGCCCCATTAGCTAAAGTGGTGTTTCAGGTTAAGAAAAGTTTCAGTTTAAGAACTGACCTCCAGTACGAATTAAGTTCTAAACCCGAGGTACCACTGTACTGTTTAATGAACAAAAACTTCCAGAATAAAAAAATCATTAAAATAGCAATAAAATCAAAAGTTAAAAGCCTATTGACATCATATTTATCAAAATATAAATAAAATGCATGCAAAATATTCACAACAGCAGTGGGACATGGAACACCCATATACTGTATATGGTATTGTTTTTGTTGCAAAATCCTAATGGTCAAGCTACAAATGAGGTATGTTCACCCGACCACTTTCATTTTCGAGAGAAAAACAGCCTGGGTGCCTAATATGGAGCCTGTTTCCAATTAGGATTGAGGGCCTGTGACATTTTTCTCTTGAAAAACCAGCTGGTCCCTGGTGCTATTTGCCCTGTGTTAATCATTGAATTGGAAGGGACCAAGAGGGTCAAATAGTTCAAACCTGAGCAAGGCAGGAACCTTTTTCACAATATGGGATGATCCTGAGATTAAGAGTCTCATGCTCTACCGACTGAGCTATCCAGGTACTATTTATGACAAGCAGCACTTGGTGAGGGGTAAAGGTAAAGGGACCCCTGACCATTAGGTCCAGTCGTGGCCGACTTTCGGGTTGCGGCGCTCATCTCGCTTTACTGGCCAAGGGAGCCGGTGTACAGCTTCCGGGTCATGTGGCCGGCATGGCTAAGCCGCTTCTGGCGAACCAGAGCAGCGCACGGAAACGCCGTTTACCTTCCCGCCGGAGCGGTACCTATTTATCTACTTGCACTTTGACGTGCTTTCGAACTGCTAGGTTGGCAGGAGCAGGGGTTGAGCAACGGGAGATCACCCCGTCGCAGGGATTTGAACCGCTGACCTTCTGATCGGCAAGTCCTAGGCTCTGTGGTTTAACCCACAGCACCACCCGTGTCCCTGGTGAGGGGTAGGTGTGTCAAATAAAAGTCAAGGATGGGACCATTTCTGACAGAAAACTGGTATGGGCCCTGAGCTTTCTCCAAAGGTTGCTTCCAAATGACCCGTTCTTTGAGCATTTATTCTGATTTGTTTGCGTGAAGGTTATATATCCTGTATAGCAATGGTTGCCTCACACTTCCCCCCGCCCCCCGCACAATTTCTTATAGAGTTCATACAGGAAAAGAGTCCTCTTTTTTTCTGACGGGGGGAATGTGTTTACTGCACAAGAGACCAAATCCATTTCAGCTGCACAAGATGAATTTGCCAGGAGAGGACCAAACTGCACCCACGAAAAAGCAAAACAGCGATGATATGAGAGCCTACCTAAGAGATGCCCCTCTAGAGGTCCCAAAAAGTTGTGCCTTACCTGATTTGTGTCTTCCCAGCTCCTCTGCTTGCTTCTCTCTTTCTCAATTCCTTTTCTTTTCTGGAGGTTTTCAAAGAGGGCAGGCAAAGCAGGGGAGGGGGCAGCAAAAAAAAAAGAAAAGAGGAACTTCAATTGCCCAATCCCATTGGTGGAGGGAAAACCTCTTGAGGGTGTGCTCACCTCTCTGGGGGCTGTAGTGAGATGAGTCATGGGTCATCTGATGTTGCTAAGGGAAAGCGAAACCTGTCCTGTAAAGTCCCTTCTGCAGCCTGTTTCATATTGTTTGCATTAGCCTGAATTGGCTCCTACCATACTCTGGACTTTCCAGGCTTTGCTGGATACAAGAATCTGTCTCCAGGCCTTATTGAAAGGTAAACAACTTGTAGCCAGGGCATAATTCTGCCATCTCTGTCTCAAAAACAGAATTGAGGGGGTGGAATCCCAGCCTTCTAATCTTGAGATTCTGAAACAGGGTTGGCTAATTTGTAGCCCTTCACCCTTGCTGGATTACAGCTTCTATTGTCCCCGGCTGGCTGGCGTGGATGGGAGTCAGATTCTAGAAGGCCACAGTGTCCCTGTCTCTATTCCATGCCAAAGAATTCTCTTACTTTCCCAATTTGTTGGGCACATTTAGTTCTCTCGTCTACCCGCAATTCACTCCCTTTACCCAGGAAGTCGTAAGAACATGTTATAATAATTTTAAGGTCTCAAATATAGAATAAATATTCATAAATACACACAAATATTTGATCCATGTGTCTGAAATAGTATGGGGGAGCAATCCTGAAGCCATTTTTACTCTCCCAATGACTTCAAATATTCCTCTGCAGTAAGGGAGGCAAATGGGGAAATCCTTCCCCTTGTCTTTTTGCTTGCAAATCCTGTCTTAAGGGCGTATTTGTGTATAAATAGGGTGAGTCTGTGACCTGGATTCAGGAACTGAAGAATTGACCATCACAAAAGAATGGCCAGACTGCCCAGGCAATGCATCAGTAACCATGAACAGGTATCCTGGCAGGCAGGATTTCTGCTGTAGACCACCTCCTTCTGTGATGTATGTATGATGTTTTGGGAGGTGGTCTTGGACTACAGGGTGGGCAATTTCAAAAGTCTATATATGGGCTTGCGCACCATTGTTCAGGGTTCTCCTCCCTCCTGCGTGTGGTGAGTGGGGACCCTGTATCAACAGTTCCTTTAATAAAGACCAGGCTTACTAGCCGCTTTGCTTCTCAATATACCCTGGCTGGCCTCTGTTTTCTCCTACCAATAGGGAGCCCACTTAAGGACTCTATATGGCAGGCTTCCTCAACCTCAGCCCTCCAGATGGTTTTGGCCTACAACTCCCATGATCCCTAGCTAGCAGGACCAGTGGTCAGGGATGCTGGGCATTGTAGTCTCAAAACATCTGGAGGGCCGAGGTTGAAGAAGCCTGCTATATAGGCTCTGGAATACCCCATAAGGGAAAGGGAGCAGTTTTTCTTATAACCTGCTGGATCAGGCCAATGGTCCATCTAGTCCAACATCCTGTTATCACCATGTCCAGCCAGATAACGGGAAACTTGCAAACAGGTCCAAAAGCACCCCACCACCCCCGGCATTCGGAAACATTACTGCCTCCATCTGTGGGAAAGTCACGGTGCAAAGAGATGCGCAAAACAAGGGCAAGGATGGAGCAGATGATCTTAAAGCAGGGCTGAGATCCCCACTTCAGGGAGAGGGAAGAGCTGGCCTTTTAGATTTTGCCATCGCATGAAAAGGCCGTTGAAGGCTTGCCCAGAGGGGAAATGCCTCCAAGGACAGACGCTGCCAAGGAGATGTGTGACCAACAGGGTTGTGCTTGTGTGTGAGAGAGGTACTCAGCCTGCAAGCTGATGCACATGACAGCATTTCCTCAGTGGAAATCTGAAAGAGTCCCTCAGTGGAGCCTGGAAGCAAGCACTTAAGTGACTCATTTAGCATTTCCCTTCAGATGCAGCAATCAGCCGGCATCCTTCTGAGCAGCAGCGACAGAGCCGCTACCAACTCAGGGATTCCCAGTCCTCCCAGCTAGCTATGATTAAGTAACAAACCCATGGGCAGCAGGCCTGGAGGGCCTGCCAAGCCTTTGGCTGTGGTTTTCAAACTGTGTTCCAGGGAGCCCTGGAGTTCCTTGGAAGTTGATCTGGGGATCCCTGAAGTGGACTGGCTTCCCTGGGAGAGCACCTACAGATGCCCAAATGGGGAATCTCGCTCACTCCTGGGTAGCAGAGGTTATCTATATATCATCAGCCTGTAGAGCAAGCCTGATTTTGTCATATTGCTGTGTGTGAAGAGGGTACCTGCAATGCCAAGTGGGAGCTGCAACAAAAGGTTGCAGCATGGAGGGCTCTTTTTCAAGGCATTCTGTTCTATCCTTCCTCCAACCTGGTTTCCGCCCCCCTTTCTTTTGCCCCAGTAGTCAACAACATTTTTTTTTATTGATCAACCAAATACAGGTTATAGCCAAAAAGGAAAGAGTTAATTAAACAACCTCAAAAGCATATTAAAACATAGGTGATAAAATCCTTATAACACATAGGACATGTATACGCAGGTGACACTTATCTCAGTGCACAAGGTTGGACTCAGGGGCTTTGGGGAGGCTTTTATTGCAAACTTTGCTGTATTGAGCATGACTGGTTCAACCGAGCAAGACAGCAGCTATTGGATTTTGTCAGTGTCACTGAGGGTTCAGTCATTCTCACTGAGCATGCTCTATATTAATGGGACTGCTTTTGGGAGAGTTCCCCCTGTTGGTTTTTCCCCCCTCCCCCCTCCATCTTGTGGACAGATGATGTAGTGTTGACTTTGAAAGGACCAGAACCCGTAGAATTAGGAACCTGGGAAGCTGCCTATTTAGCTCACTGATTGGCAGCAGCTTTCCAGGAGGGTCTCAGACAGGCAGTGGCGGAGGAAGGGGGTGCGGTGGGGGCAGTCCAACCTGGGTGTCATCCTGAGGGAGGGGTGCCGGCCAGCTGGCCTATCTCCTCCAGCCGGGAGCACGGGGCAACGGTTCTCCACCCGCCTGCGACTCCCAACCTTCCAAGCCTACTCCAAGCTGTCAGGGTAAGGGGGTGAGCTGCGCCACTTTGCCGGCGGCCTTTGGCAAAGCGGCACAGCTCCCCCCTTCCTTCGAAGGGGAGAGGATGGTAAGGAGGCAGGCGAGCAGACAATGGAGGGGGTGGGAAGGGGAGAGGAAGGAAGCAAGATTGGTGGGTGCACCTTTCATTCTGGCTGGAAGACCAGTGCTAACAGCTGGACTATCAAGTGAATTTAAAGGGTCGGTGCTGCAAACGTGGAAGAGATCTTGGCAGGTGCTTAAAAAGGGAATAAAAAGTTGCTGTCTTTCCCTCTATCTGAGCTGGCTCCCTGCCTGTTACGTGATGTGTGGGGAAACCACATGGGGTTCCTCTCTGTGTAAAGTCTTCAAGCTCTGCCCACACGTGCCTGACAAATCTGCCCCATTGCCTTTCCCTTGTCAAAATTCATATTTTTCCCCACCTCCAGTCTCCTTTGTGTGTCCTGGCTGAGGGGGAAAACAAGCAAGCAAGCAATCAAGCGTGCACACACACACACACACACAAAATACCACACAAAACCGGAAGCGTCATGCTGGTTGCTGCTAGACTTGGGTTTGACAGTAAGGTCTGCCTCTGCAGCTAAAGAACTTTACCATACGCCCCACCTCCTGCCAGTCCTAGGCTAGATTATCTGGTGGGTGGTGTCTCCTATGTTCTCTCCAGGCAGGCTTCTCCTCCTTTCACGGTCACACCTGATTGCTGTCAGTTCAAAGTGCCTGCAGCCTTGGGCATCCCTTTGCTATGGGAAGGGAGGTCCTGGAGGGCACGGAGGCGATGCGATGACGGCATGTGGAAGGAGGGGGCTGTGGGTTAAGGTTGGGGAGGGGCAGCTGCTGCCATTGGACAACACCCCCTGCCCTTGCCCTTGCCTCCTTGGCTTTTCTAGCAGCTAGGGAGCTCGCTTTCCCCTCCAGAACAAGGGGAACTCCCAAGGTCCGCCACCGCAGCTGTTGCTCACTTGACCGGACATTGCTGGCAAGGCACAAAGGTGCCTTTGGTGACAGGGGGGTGACAAAAAAAAATCTGCACCAGGTACCACTTGACCGTGGTATGCCTCTGCAGACAGGGGACATTCCCAGCCCTACTCTGAGCTCCTATGGGACCATCAGCATGCAAAGCAGATGTTTTACAGCTTTTCCACTTCCCCAAACTGAGAACATTAGTAGTGTGTATGACTCAGCTTGCCCATTACTACCAGTCTTTCTCTGCAAGGTGCAGCCACAGTAGAGTGGTTGTGTTTTTAAGTGCACTCTTGATTGACAGCCACCATAGCCAAAGCCCAAGTATTGTTGTTCAGCAACATCTGGAGGGCCAGAGGTTTCCCACGCCAGACATATATAAGATAGTGTTGTGGAAGACTAGTTTTCTGCATGCTAAACTGACTAGGCACTTGGGAGTTTGCCCCCAGATTGTCCTGCAAGGCCGAGGGGTTCTGAAGCGGATGAAAATAATATTTAAAATTTTTAAAATTGAATAATGATGCCTTCTGCAACCTGGTGCCTTCTGGAGGTTTTGGACTACAACTCGAATAATCTTTGAGCATTGGCTGGGCTGCCTCAGGCTGGTGGGAGTTAGAGTCCAACAATATCTGGAGGAGGCTGGTGTAGCATTGCAAAGGGTACAAAGCATTTTGTGTGCATGATCTAGTTGTAACCGAATGCAATAGATGAGGAAGTTCTTTCTCACACTAGACTTATATAAGTTATGGGATTCCTTGCCACAAGATGTAGTGACTGTCAGCTGCCCAGGAAACTCTTTAAGCTGATAAAACAAATTCACATTAGAAATTTGGACAAATTGTTTTAGGGGTGCTTTGTAAAGACATGCAACAGCAGTGCCTTCTGCTCATCCATTCACCTGAGCTGCATATTTAAGCTGTCACATTCAGCCCTCATCTGTGTTCTGCAAGTGTCTAATGGACTGAATTGGTGTACAGATATTCTTATGTACACCTGTGGTATAAAAGCCGATGGGAAGTCAAGGTGCAGAATCTCAGCCAGCTAACCCCTCTGGCATTAACTTATTACTTGGATTACAGTCCCTGCTGCTATTCCAGCCCCAGCGGCCTGTATTCCATTGAAGCAGATATCTTCTTTCCTGCACTATGCTGTTTAATGGTGACTCAGCTTTTTATTTCTAGGCTGGAATCTGCAAACTGTGCAGTCATTGTGCAAGTTGGAATTCTTGACAAAATGCCCTGGCACAACATTTTTGCTTGGAATTCTAGGATCCAAATCCTGCAACTGTTCTACTTAGATTTAACACTGGGCCCATCATGGTGATCTGTATATAAATATATGTGAGTGTTCTCATGACCGCCAAAAGGGAAACTTTACAGTGCAATATTATGCATGCCTACTCATAAGTAAGCCCCACTGAGTTCAACAGTACTTACTCCCACATAAATATAGGATTGCACCTGAGCCTCTTTTTTATTGTGCCTGCTGATCCAGATTTTCACCACTATGGTTATCTAAATGATAACTGTAGGTCCCTTCCAAATCTGTGAGGTGAGAATCTATAAGATGAAACCGGATGAACTGGTCAGACCAGTTTCTTCATAAACTAAAGTAAGGTTACCAGATTTTTTTTTCAATGAATCCGGGGACACTTTTCAACTTTAACGGATTTTGTATGGGGACTGATTTGTAAATCCAGGGACTGTCCCTGGGAAACGGGGATGTCTGGTAACCTTAAGCTAAAGGCCTTAGCTGACCAGTTACATACTGCCATTTGCAGTACATGTTCAAAGAGGTTGCCCTAGAGACAATTGACTAAGCTTTTCCCCACCTCACCTGGCTGGATGCCACCTCATCCTAGGATGGAAAACCACAGACCAAGGGCAGCTGTATGAATTTTTGGCTGCTGTTGGAGGTTGGAGATACAGAGGCTTGTCTTGCTCTGTGCTAGACTCACAGTTAAGGCCTGGGATCTCCCTGAAAATCTACTGGGGAGGAAGATCTGTGGAGTGTTAATGATGTGAGCTCCTCCATCCTATCCTCAGATGGCATATGTGTGTAAATAAAGCCATATAGCCTAAAGACACCACAGTCCCCAACGACCTTCATTCCATGGAAACCAGACTCTGTACCCCTGGAGTCTCTCACCCTGTGGAGCTCATGTTATGTGCAACAGTATTTACATCAAACTGGGTTGCAAAAGGCATCCCATACGCCCTACACAGGGCAGAATTTGAGTTGGAGTCTGTGGCGGAAAACAACGTCTATAACTCAGCTTGACCTTCTCAGCATGGCATGACCGCAGACTTGGCTCCTGTCTCGTGTTCTAGCACATTATCACCGGGGGAAGGGGGAGTTGTGTGGCTGTTATATTACATTTTTAAGTGCTTCCCACAAGTCCACAAAACAATCAAACTGTTGTATGGCATCTAGCTTGTATTTTGGAGCAGATAGGTTGTTTGGGTGAAAAATAACTCCCATGGCCTGACAGCATTTCGTTTCAGTGCTGAGCATAAGTTTTGTCTAAAGAGCCAATCTGGAAACAAATGCCTAATAGCTTGCCAGCATGGAACACAAAGGCAATTTGTTTCTGCCTTGTATAACCCATTAAAGCATTGGCTACATAAACCATGCCATTAGCCAGCTTTTTCCTACTGGAAAAATGGCATGTGTTTGGGTGTGTGTATTTTCATTTTCATGTAAAGACAAGGGATGCAACCCACCCAACCCCTTTGCGGTGTGATGCATCTTTTTGTGTATTAGATGACAACCAGTACTTGGGGTCAGCAGCACACTCTGGCAACTAGCTCAGCTGGTGCAGAATCAAATTTTATGCCCTGACCGCAGTTCCCCCTCAAGCAAGCAGAAAGCTGCATTCTACAGTAGCTGAAGCTTCCAGATCATCTCTGTAGGCAACCCCATGCAGAAGACATTACAATAGGCTAGTCTGGATGTAATTGTAGCATGAATGCCTGGGGCAAGATCTGCTTTCCCCAGATGGGGCACAGCTGGTGAATCAGACAAAACAAATTTCAAAAATGCTCCTGGTCACCAATGTCACCTGCACCTTAGGCTGATAGTGCTGAGACCAGGAGAAGGTAAAGGACTCCTGGATGGCTAAGTCCAGTCAAAGGTGACTATGGGGTGCGGTGCTCATCTCGCTTCAGGTGTTTGTCCGGGTCACGTGGCCAGCATGACTAAACTGCTTCTGGCACAACGGAACACTGTGACAGGAACCAGAGCACACGGAAACGCCATTTACCTTCCCGCCTGGCTTTCAAACTGCTAGGTTGCCAGGAGCTGGAACAGAGGAACGAGGGCTCACCCCCATTCGTGCAGATTTGAACCTCCGACCTCCTAATCGGCAAGCCCAAGAGGCTCAGTGGTGTAGACCACAGCGCCACCCACATCCTAAGACCAGGAGAAACCCCAGGCAGCACAACAAATCCTCCCAGAGAAGTGCAATACCATCCAGTACCAGTTTTACCTCTCCACCAGCTGTTTTCCTCATCCACAGTACCTCCATCTTATCAAAAACTACCTGTAGCCTCTCTGGAAATAGTAGGTTGAGGGAGAGAGGTGTTTGAGATGTTTGGATGTTAGCTCAACCCTCTGGAATAATTCTTCCAATGGCTTTATATAGATGTTATTTTATATAAATCTTGCTGTATTTTACTATATTTTTTAATTAGTGTTTTTATGGAGCAGCCAAGTAATTTCGTTGTCCCCGAAGGGGGCAATGACAATAAAGATATTATTATTATTATTATTATTATTATTATTATTATTATTATTATTTTAAAGAGCATGGGGAGACAAAATGGAACAGGAGGCATCTCACATAGGCCAAAGGCCATGGGTGGAACAGAAGCTCCCCAGCACTACCTTCCGGGTTCATCCCTCCATGAGGGACTGGAGCCATCATAACACTGTACCATTCCAGCCAGGCAACCCAGAAAGGTACATAAGCCAAAGATACCAAAGGGACCAAGAGTCCAGGAGAACAAGGTTGAACTGCCTGCTTTTCTAATCAGTGTATGGCAAGGCTTCACTAATGGAATGAGCAGACTCTTCTGAAACTGCTTTCAGCAAGGAGACTTTTTGAAATACACTAGTCTGTAGAGGTAATGCTCCGCTTTGCGAAGGCAAACCTCGCACCAGACATGCAACAGTGTGTCAAGGAGCGTTATGCTTGCTTTCCCTAATCTTTTGACTTCTTGGCTAGAAAACAGGGGTTTTCCCCTGACCTTTTTGTCCTTTCACAAATTGTTTGCTAGACATAACGCTTGGCTGGAGCAGGGCAGGGAACGTAATCAAGTATCGGGGGGAACATTCAAGGGAAGCACCTGCTGACACGTGTATTTGCTAACGCTGGTAATGTGCTTAGATGGAAATATGCTAAAGTTCAAAGTGGTTTCACTACTGCTTTCCAACTGTTGATTTTTGCCAATAAAAGAGGCTCTGCAAAGCTTGCTCCTGCACAGCTCACTCGCATCCAACCTTGTGTAGTCTCCGTTATTCCTACACTAGTCTCTCTCACTTTATCCCC
This sequence comes from Podarcis tiliguerta, assembly GCF_965153285.1. NCBI lineage: Eukaryota > Metazoa > Chordata > Lepidosauria > Squamata > Lacertidae > Podarcis > Podarcis tiliguerta. Next base: position 55,508,019 of record NC_139534.1, read on the forward strand.
ATCTGCACAACTGCAGCTGTATGGGTTAGATGTTCTTGCTGCGAAAGATCCAAGCCAGCAGTGTCACCAAAAGGAATACAATAACCTCAGCAGAATAATGTATGAATCCTAATCGATGAGTTCATAGGACATCAGCAACACTTTTAAAAAAAGTATTTTGTTGATTTTCAGTTACGAATGAATTTGATATAAAAAGGAGAAAATAAAATAAATGATATCAGCAATAACAACAACAGGTTGGAGTACAGAGCCCATGATGCCACTGCTCAGGTGGCTCCACAACTCTGCCCCACCACGTGCCCCACTCTTGCCCCAAAGGCAATAGCTACCATCTCACCTGTTGGAGGCAGTATGCCCCTGTACACCTGTTGCTGGGAACCAGGAATGGGGAGAGTGCTATTATACTCAAGTCCTCCTTCTGGGTTCCCACTAGTTGGCCACTGTCAGAACAGGAGGATGGACTAGAAGGTCCTTTGACCCAGCAGGGCTCTTGTTATGTTCTCAAGCACAGCTGTCCTGGTTTCGCACCACTTCTAGTATCAATAAGATAGGGTTTAATTGATTTCTCTTAATTCCTCTGCCCCTGAACAAAGACTTTTTTGTCTGAATTTCAGATTTATTTACAGGATAGCAAAGAGAGGAAAACAAGCAAACAAAACAAATGCAGAACAGCGAATAGATGTTTTACAACATCATCTACAGGCAGAAGTCGTGAAAAGCAAGCAACTTGCGTGTTTCATATTCAACAAAACAGCTTTCTAGGGAATTGTTTGAGTAATAAATCCATTGCTGCTTCCACTGTCCCTCAGGTTTGTGAAGATAAGATTCTCCTACTTTATGTATAGCAGGTGATATCTAATGTTAGTAACAGAGCTGGTCCATTGGTTTCAATGGGTCTACTCTGGGCATGACTTTGTTGGGTGTCACCAAATGTCCTAAGTTCATGGAGGAAAGGTGTCATTTTAATGTGGTTAGCTTGTTCTTTCCTTAATTCTGTTCTATAAGAGTATTAACAAACAGGTTTGTTTCCTTCAACAATACATGAAATATCTCCCTCCCATTAGCACTTGGATTTTCTTCTTCATATTTGACTTATGCTTTTGTAGGACAGAGAATTAGAAGTGGGATCAGATGCTACAACAGCTCCAGGATCTGGAGCGCGGTATCCAATGACATCCAAAAAGCAGGTTCTTTGGGGGAATCGCTCATCTCCTCGGTCCCTTCTTCTGCTGCGACCCGCGAAAGGCGGCGAGGTAACGGCAAACACTCCTTCCATTTAGCTGCGTTACAAGCGTAGACAAATCTCGCCCGATTTAGCACGGTCGCCTATGGCAAGGCGGGCTTAGGCAAATAGTAAAACGAGGACTTTTTGATTCGTTTTTCGGGATGACGACGCTCTTCCCCTTTTCTTGGCATCGCAGCGTCTTCTTACCTTGCATTCCGCGTTTTATCTTTTCCCCTCGGCTCACTGCCGTCTGTTACTATGTACAATTCCAGCTTGGCTGGAAACCTCTAGCATCGTACGAACCCGCCCCCCTCACGGCATTGAGCGAAACGCACTGGGCGGGTTATGGGAAATCAAATGACGTGTTTCGAATAGAACAGGGATCGCGCCCTGTAATCCAATAGGAACCTGCGATGCCCCAGTAACTCCCGCCCCTCTTCGACCTCCAGCTGCTTCCTGGAAGTTCTTGCCGCCAAATTTGAAACGGGGAGAAAAAGGGCGCCGGCGGCTTCTTTCCCGCTCCTTTTGGGTCCGGGATATCCCTTTGACGTGAAAGGCGCGGTCTCTCCTACACTCCCCTTGCCAGCGCGCGGTGGGTGGACTGGGAAGCTCGGGTAAGTGCCGGTAATTCCCTGCTGCTACAAGTGAGGCTTGGAGTCGCACCCCTCCCCCATCCCACTTTCTGGCCAAATCCCAGGAATCTGCTTGGATTGCGCTGAGGGCCGGATTTAGGTTTGATGAGGTCCTAAGAGCTACTGAAGGTAATGGGGCCCTCTGTATGTCCAGCTGTCCTTTGTCAACAACAAATTGTCGCTGTTTTTTGTGTTGAATATGTCAGTGTTTGTAAAAAGCAAAAAAAAGAAGGAAAGGGTTCTGACCTCCCTTTGTCTCTTCAGCCTGGTCCTCGGACCCTTGTCTGCATAAAAGAGTCCACGAGAATATCCTTGCAGAGTTTTATTCTTAAAAGTCTTTGTGCAAAACACAACTGAATAACTATACACACCAGCACTAACCAACCAACCCAAACACCAGCCTCAGCACAAACTAACATTTCTCACTTTATATATACAACTTGCCGCAGGCCGCTGAATCATGCTGACCCAGCTGTATTCGCATTAAAGAAACAGCGGCCATTTTAGCCGTGACAGAATATATGCTGTATGGTAATTTATGGACCTAATAGGTATCTAAAGCCATTTACACATGCAGAATGTAGGCACCCTATATATAGAAAGGAGCAAAGCAGTGCTATTTTAGGGAGCAGGCTAGCAGGTGGGGCCCATTACTTACATCATAGGAGCCTACACAAAACAAAACACTGTTGCTGTATGTAGGTTTTATTTTATTTGTTTTTTATCTTATATTTCGGAAATGTATATCCAGTTGTTCTTTTCCTTTTAATTTTTTGGGGGGCCACTACCAAGAAGGCCCTCTGCCTGGTTCCCTGTAACCTCATTTCTCGCAGTGCGGGAACTGCCAGAAGGCCCTCGGAGCAGGACCACTGGCGGAGGAAGAGGCGGGGAGTGCACTGCCCCCCCCCGCAACACGATCCCAGTGGGGTGCCATCGCGACTGCACCCCCCCCCCCGTGCTGGGCGCCACGCCCCCGCATGCAGCACATCACGCCCCCAGGATGCGCGACACACCCTGTGGGTGGCGCACCACGCCCCCAGTTCGCACGCCAGCCATGCCCCCGCCTGCTCTCGCCCCCCCCCCAGTGCTGGAGCACTCAGTGTCCAGGCTGAACGATGGGGGTGGAGACGTTCCTTCAGGTATACTGGGCTGAGGCCGTTTAGGGCTTTAAAGGTCAGCACCAACACTTTGAATTGTGCTTGGAAACCTACTGGGAGCCAATGTAGGTCTTTCAGGGCTGGTGTTATATGGTCTCGGCGGTCACTCGCAGTCACCAGTCTAGCTGCCGCATTCTGGATTAGTTGTAGTTTCTGGGTCACGCTGGAAGTATTATATGGTAAACATCTGAGCAGTATGACCCAAACAGTTCTTTTTTTGTTGCTGCGGTTGCAGCTGTTGTTCATTGTTATGGTGCATGTATCATCCATTTATTTAAAAAAATTAAATAAAGTGTTAAAAAGAACAAATAACTGCCAATTCACTGATCTCTGAATCTGACAACTTCCCCCCTTAGCTGTATCTGCTTGAGTAAACATGGAGTCTCATATCAGGAAGAGTTCTGTTAAAAGAAAGAGTGATATCCGGGATTATCTGAAGGTAAGCCTTATTCTGAAGAGGGATTACCTCAATCTTCCAAAGTACATAAGGGGTAGTTACTGAATATTTTTATTTGCTGTCTGTAGAAATTATTGCTGGTTAAATACTGCCACTGTCTACTTCTGTTTAATAGCCTTTGTGTGCACAATTGAAATATCACCTCGCTTCCATCCAGCCCTTTTATGTTGGGTCCAGGTATTAAAGCAAAGCTACACCGTTGCACTGAGGAACAAAACCACACAGGGCCTGTTAGATGCTTACTATAAATTGGGGTATTAATATCCCAAGATTGCTCTCTTTTTGCCCTGCCCTTTTCATCCTACCCTTCCTTGTGTCCATTTGAGTAATTGCCAGTGGCTGCTGGTTGCTGGACTAGTAAGCAAACGTCAGCACCCACCCTATGCATTTCACCTGCATGACTCACTAACTAGCCTAACAGTACTAACCACGGTGGATCAGAACCTGCTTCTTTTACTTTTGAAGGCGGAGCAGGGAAGGGGAACATTGTTCAGCTGAAAGGCTACATGGTTGCCATCAACTTGATTTTAATTAATTTTTATAATGAAAGGTTTTTAGAATGTTGGATTATTTTGATTGTTGTTAGCCGCCCTGAGCCCAGCTTTGGCCGGGGAGGGCGGGGTATAAATAAAATTTATTATTATTATTATTATTATTATTATTATTATTATTATTATTTTATTACATGGTGGTGGTAGGCAGGTCTGGAGCCCCAAAGTAGGCAGAACATCAAATGTAAGTTTAACCTTTGCATAGCTGGCTAGTTCCTCCACAAACTCACACACCCCTCTATCCTCCATTGAGGCAAGCAAGAAACGTCAGTAGTCAAGGGTGCAAATCAATCTAACCTGGACTTGAATAACATTTGTAATGTCCCCTGCTCTGGCACTGCTGAGGGTAGAGATAATCCCCACTCAGAGACCATCAAATGAAGATCTGTTAGCCTTTTTATTGACTGCTGCATGAATGGAAATTGCTAAGTGCTAGAAACCGAGGAAGGTTCTAGTATTGAATCTTGGTACTCCAGAGTTTGGTCAGTTGCATTAGCCAAAATACTGACTAATAATAATGATAGTAATAATTTACTTTTTGGACTCTGCCCATCTGACTGGGTTGCCCCAGCCACTCTGAGTGGCTTCCAACAGAATATAAACGAACACAACCAAACATTAAAAACTTCCCTAAACAGGGCTGCCTTCAGGTTTCTTCTAAAAGTCAGATAGTTGTTTATTTCTTTGACATCTGATGGGAGGGCATTCCACAGGGCGGGCACCACCACCGAAAAGGCCCTTTGCCTGGTTCCCTGTAACTTCACTTCTCGCAGTGAGGGAACTGCCAGAAAGCCCTCAGAGCTGGACCTCATTCCAGCCAGGCAAAAATACTAAAAGAAGATTTCAAAGCAGGCCTGGTGAGGGGATGTAGCTTGGTAAGGGCCAAACAGAAGGGCTTGGGGGACCTCATTTGATCCTTAGGCCTAAGATTCCCTATCCCTAAACTAGAGCTTAGCCATAGGTTTCCCTCCTACTGTGTGCAAGCAGAGAGGGGAAAGTCCTTGTCTGACGAGTCTTGTTACCACAGAGAAACTGTAAACTGTAAAAATCCAGGGACAGTCCTGGATTTACAGAAGCTGTCCCAGTTTCTGATTTGTTCCTGGAATGTCCCACTTTTCCTTAGGATGTCCCTATTTTCATCAGAGAAATGCTGGAGGGTATGGAGTTATGTGACCCCTGAGCCAAGGAGATAAGAAACTATACAACCTTTAGAGGCAGCCCTTTATAGGGAAGTTTTTAAAATGTTTAATGTGTGTGGTAAGCTCCAGATGTTGTTGTTTTTGTTGTTGTTGTTAAATAGGTTGTCCCTATTTTCATCAAAGAAATGTTGGAGGGTATGCTATTTGTTTTCACAGTACCCCCTTTGCCTTTCAAAGCTGCATCACAGCAGAGTAATAAGAATAGCTTTCCTCACCACAATCCTGGGCTGATATGTTTACGCCACTTGCATTGTTTGTCTAGACGTTTTCAAAGACATGAGAGCCTTGCTCTATGGCAACCCCATACATGACCCCTTTCTGTTGGTCACTTATGGAAAGCTTGCTGGCGTGGACCAGGAATGGAGTAACATTTGTTGCCTCTGGGCCAGATGAACTGTAGCATAACTGGCTGTGGACACAAAGGAAACATGGTGCTACTCATGAGTAGCAGCAAATGCAACAGAGTTATTGTGACTCATTAGGAATCAAGTCAGAGAAGGTGCCATGCCACCATATTTGTTGTTTCCGTATTCTGCCAGGAGCACGCCTGGCAGTAGTGCTGCGCCTATATTCTTCAGGCCTCAGCCTAGCTCCCCACTTTTCTCTTTGTGTGTGTTCACTGGTATTCCTGCTATGGTCTACATCAGGCATAGGCAAACTTGGCCCTCTAGATGTTTTTGGGACTACAATTCCCATCATCCCTGACCACTGGTCCTGTTAGCTATGGATGATGGGAGTTGTAGTCCCAAAACAACTGGAGGGCCAAGTTTGCCTATGCCTGGTTTACATGTAAGCAGCTACCATCTGCAAGCATGTTGTTTTTTTAAAAATAAAACCACAAAGAAAATATATTGTTTGTTGACTTCCCCCTTTTTTTACAGAGCAAAAATGAGGCAAGCCCAAGTGTCAAAAGAGTGGGATCTACAAGTGCATCCACTCTTAAGAATCATCCTAGAAGAAATACTCTTCGTAGCAGTGAGAAATCAACAGATGAAGAACGAGAATTCACTGTGAATTTAGCTGGTGATGGGAAGGATCACATGGTGAAAGGCAGTCCCCACGACAGTGTGCTTTCTGCCCTCAAGGCAACAAAAGATATTCGCACCCATATGGAGAAAAGCAAGGGCAAAGAGATCTACCTTATAGGGAAGAAGGGGATTGAGGGTTGCATTAATCTGGGGATGCCTCTGAAGTATATGCCAGACGGCTCCCATTGTGTAATGAAATGTTATAAGGTTCAGCAACTTGAGGACTCTGCTGGCTTAGGGTATCGCCAGCATGAAAACAGGGAGGAGGAATGTATTTTGTTCTTCATTGACCCCAAGCCGACACAAAACAATAAGTTGATTAGATGCAGTCAGCTTCTTAAGGAATACTGCAAGCTGTGTGTCTGTGCACCAAAAGGAGAAACCATAAAAGATGCCCTGTGCAGTGATGGTCGTTTCACGCCTGAGCTAAAGGAAAAAGACTGGAGACTGATGGAGGGTAGCAAGGCCATAGCTAACACTCATTCAGTTAACAATTTATCTGGCAAGACCTTTTATGTGGAAATGACGAAATCTGCTAAATCTGGTGGCGGTGCAAATAGCCAACAGATTCCCCAGGTGCCTCATGGGAGGCAGCTCCAAACCAGTCATTATTTTAAAATTGATCTCCTAAGCTTCTATCCTGGCTTAAAGGATCAAAAGGAGATGATGGATAACTTCTTTGCAAAAACCAAGGAGGCACAGGAGCATAAAAGGGAGGTCCTCAAAGTGTGCAGAGCAAACTATAGCAAGGAGATAAGCAATGCCATAACGGTTAAGATGTTAAAGAAGCAGGCAACTCTCAGTCAGTCAGTTGGGTACATAAAGTGGGGCATTTCCAGAAAGGAGGGTGAAGCTACTTGCTTTGTGTTGTGTAATAGCTACATACTAACTTGCCACCATGTGGTAAGATCGATCGTTGGAGAAGGGATTGAAGAAAAGGAGTGGGCATCCAAAATCAGCAAGGCAGCCCATGTAACATTCTCCTATGAAGGCGACCACCCTAAAGACAAAGACTGGTTTTCACTTGAGGAGTGGTTTGAAATATTCAATGAAGATCTTGATTTTGCCATCCTGAAACTGAAGGAAAATGGAAACAAAAGTAGACTTCCTACAGGCTTGGTAAAGTTATGCTCCCCTCCACCATTTGATGGGCTTACTTACATCATTGGTCACCCAGGTGGAGAAACAAAGTCTCTGGATGCCTGTTCTGTTGTCACTGTGTTTAAGCGTCAGAAGGAATCTCTTGATCGTTGGCAGCAGGGTAATGAGGCAGAACACAGCAACACCAACTGTGGTTATGATCCCAAGAGCTGTATCCATATGCTCAATCCAGGAGTTTTCTTTCCTGTTTTCAACAACCCTGATGTAGTCACCTATGATACATCTTTTTTCTGGGGGTCTTCAGGTTCACCTGTGTTTGATAGAGATGGCCAACTTGTTGCAATGCATGCTGCTGGCTACGTTTATGGAAACAGCTCCAAGCAGCGCAGCATAATTGAATTTGGCTATTTGATGACATCAATCCTCTCAGCAATTGAAACGAAGGATAAATCTTGGTATGACTCTGAAATTGGTCCTTTCAGACAGGCTTCTTATGCTACAGAAGAGGCTACCGTGTGTGTTGAGCCTATGGATGTGGATTAAAAGATCTATGATGATCCTTCAGTCTGAAACTTGGAAGATATATAGGGCCTATTAATTGATTAAATTGCATTTTGCATTTTTAAAGATAGTTACGCTTCATTACATACAACACTTTTAAAAACATGTATCATATATCATTTCAAAGCAGTGCCACCCACCCCAACTTGGACATCCAATTCAGAAGGATAACATGGTTGATGGTATTGAAAGCCTCTGAGAGATAAAAGAGGAAGAACAGAAAGTCAGTTTCTTCCAAGAGCACCTGGATCTGGTCCACAACCTAATGAAGAACCTTGCCTAAGAAGGGGAGATTGGCAACTTGCTGATAATTACTTAGATTTTCTGAATTCAGGGAGGGTTTCTTAAGGAATGGCCTTGCCACTTCACCTCCCTGACCCAGCCAGCTTTCTCTTCCCTGCTAGCTTTTATCAGCCAAGAGAGGCAAGGGTCTAGAGTGCAAGTGGTCACCCTGACAGATCCATGCACCTTGTACGCATCCTCAAGCCTTACCAACTGAAACTCATCCAACATAACAGGACTAGACATTGCTCTGGACACCCCTTGAGATCCATCTGCTGTAACAGTGGAATCAAGGTTCCAGCAGATTCAAGCGATATTTATCCTCAAAATACTTCACAAACAAATCGCAGCGAGCTAGTGTCAGTTCTGCTAGCTCCTTTGTGCTAGACTGTAAAAGGCCCCATACTACCTGGAAAAGCTTTGTCAGACAGCATGATGAAGATTCAATGGAGTCAGCAAAGTATCAGTCAGCTAAATGATGAGCCTTCACCAGTGTTCAATTGCATTCAAGCCGTCTTCCCACTTGTCTCAGTGCTCTAAGCTCTGGAGAATACTAGGGAGTCAAGTGGACTCCACAAATTAATATATTTGATGTAGTAGCTATTATCTGACTGGCTTTCAACCATGCCTATATCCCACAGTTACCAGGGTTGTTGATAAGTTAAGGGCGCAGAGAGTATGAGTGAGATTAAATGGTTGTGTGGATTTAGGAAAATCATTGTAGTAGAATTTGTGTTGTATTAATAAAATAAGTAAGGAAATAACCCCATTTTCCTTGCCACAAAGTGTGTTGACAAAATAAGTGAAATGAACTGAAATAAGGGGTGAATACCAGGCTACTACATGATTGCTTAGCCATGTATATTGGCCACACACTCATTAAAACCTCCCCTCACACTCTGCTTATATAGCTCTTATCCAAAGGAAATAAAAATACCATTGAATTTCTTAACACTTGGGGAATTGGAATGTGCTGTTAATTATTTTATAATTTCTATATAGTATTTAGAGTGCATACATTATTAATTTGCATATATTATGTCATAGTTTCACTTATGATTTACTGGGGTTCTTTCTGTCCTTTGCTTCAATCAATAAGACTCTGAATTCCTTGAACCAGTGTGTTCTCAATCAAGTTCAGTTGCTTTCAGTTTATTATCGGTAATAGGAACTTAAACAAGAAAACTTATTGAAGATGTACAATATGAGCAGCACAGATGCTATTAGCCCAAAGATGAAAAGAAGATAAAGTCCCTACCAGAGAAGAATGGCAAATCAAATTGTTGGACTATGTCGAAATAGCAAAATTGACCCAAAAGCTCAGGAACCAAGAAGACCAAAACTTTGACAAGGAATGGGAAAAGTTTATAATTTATCTTGGAGACCACTGTAAGCAGATGTAAACATTAGCAGGATTGCAATAGCACTTGTAATGTCTTGGGTATTATGGAGAGAATGACATTTTATTTTGGTTTTTTTTTAAATGGAGTATAAAAAAAGAGGCAGTAGGAAAAAATTTAATAACAGAACCCAGAAATTTGATATGTTATTTCTATAATTTTATACTTGTAAAATCAAATAAAAATATGTTTAAAAAAGAAGACCTACAATATGTACCCTAAGCTGTGTTCCATCTTCCTCTGGAACTGACTTTGATGTAACTAATGGTGCAGACCTGGGTCTCTAGTCCAGGAAGAGTCACTGGATGCAGGACAAGTGCAGAGAAATCCTGCACAAATAGGGGTTTAAAACATGCCACTATATCCACCACACAAGAAGCACAAACAATTGGCAGTGACTGATACCCTCCATTAATTTGCCTAATCCCATTTTGAAGTAGGTGGTCATTCCTATAACTTGTGATAACAAATTCCAATGTGTGAGGAAATATTTCCATTAGTCTGCCCTGGATCTTCCAACATTATGTTTGTATGGTTCTCACATTACTGTGGCGGGGCTGGCGTTTATGCTACCCCATCTCTTAGGGGAAAGTCTCACTGTGACTCTGGGGACGGAGAGTTATCTACATGGTCCCACACCCCATAGTGAAGTGGACTGTGCTTAGCAAAACTCCAATTCACAATAAACCAGTTCCATGGGATCCTGGCATGTGAGAAACAGGCGACTTTGCATTTTAAAAAAGTGCCACAGTGCTTTTTGAAGTCACCCAGTATGTGCACCTTGGCTTTATTCTAGAAATCGAGCTCCCGAGACTAGCCATCAGCAGTCATGGCATGAAACACGTAACATCCATTAACAGTAAATCACAGAGTTAAATGGCTGTCTTCTTTCATTAGTAGCTGCCTGAAATGACAAGTTTTTTTTTCCCTTCAGTGGTTGGCCTCAAGCCTCTCAGGAGCAGAGTGTGTTTTGAATTCATCAATAGCTCACCTGGCAACATCACCACTCACAGAGCCACACTTAGTGAAAGTAAATCAAAGAGCTTGTTTCCAGGACATTATTTCATTGCAGTGATTTTTACCGTTGGCATGTTGAATTAAAGTCCTGGCTTTGAAGTCCCCAACATGGGGTTCTGCCTGGCCTGTTTGAAGGCTCTCAGCTGTTCACATCAACTCTTGCTTTGAAGTGAACCATTGCAGCTTCTTACTGAGACCCCACCTGTGTTTTATTGACATATCCGGAGGATAATAATAGGTGGTGATATTATCTTTATAGAAAATGTTAAAGGAACTCACTCAGGGTAAAGCTGCCTTTTTATTGTAGCTTTATTCAGCTTATTTATTAAATCTGTATACCACCCTTCATCCAAAGATCACAGGGAGGTTCACAACATAAAAATACAAACATAAAAATAAAAATACAAAATGAGAACACAAAATACATAATAAAAACAAAAACCGATAACGGCCCTCCCACAAACACACATTTTTTTATTTATTAAATTTTAAGCATTTCTTATACTTTAAACCTGCAGGAATTACAGAATTGGGGTTTATCAGCTGCTTATTTACTAGTACATAAGCCCTAGGCCACAGCAAACATCAAGATACAATAACATACAACTTTCTGTAGTTAAAAATGTTTCTAGCCGATACACTCAAAACTGCATGGCCATATAAAGCAGAGAGGTAATAAGAGAGAGAAAAAGTAATGCCAAATGATGTGACACATTTCAGGTTCATTACTATATGGATGAAGGAACGGAGGTCAGCAATCCTTAGTCAATGGGAGAATTTGTGACAATCTTCAGAGAAGCACATATCTATGATGGTGAGTTTAGGGTTGGAGTAACTGTAACCTGAATGGCCTATGTTTAGAAAGAAGCATAAGAGATGTCCAAGCGTACTACAACTCTAGACTGACCTTTAAGTTGACTGGAACAGCTGCCGTGCAGAATCTTGTATGAAACAGCTGTGGTACAGCGGGAAGGCTTTCCCCACCTCGCAGCTAAAAACAAGGGGGAAACACTTCATGGTATCTCTCAACAGCTTTGATACCGGGGGGGGGGGGGGGGGCCTTCGGATGCAATGCCAAGAACCATGGAAGCTCTGGTTGCCTTACCTTTCCACCCTGAAAAGGCCTCTTGTACTGTGCTTGCATGTCAAGGGAAGCTGATCCGTTAGGGCAATGGGGGAGTGTTATAAGAATTTTAAGGTCTCAAATACAGAATAAATGTTCATAAATGCACACATATCTGAATATATGAACCATGTGCCTGAAATCCTGAAGCCATTTTGACTCACCCAATGACCTCAAATATTCCTCTGCAGAGGGAGGGCAAATGGGGAAAGCCTTCCCATTGTCTTTTTGCTTACAAATCCTGTATTAAGGGCATATTTGTGATCTGGATTCAGGAACTGAAGTATCAACCATCACAAAAGAATGGCCAGACTGCCCAGGTAATGCAATCAGTGACCATTATCATTATCCTGGCAGGCAGGATTTCTGCTGTAGACCACCACCTTCTGTGATGTATGTATGAAGTTTTTTGGGGGTGATCTTGAACTATAGGGTGGACAATTTCAAAAGTCTATATAAGGGTTTGCACACCGTTGTTCAGGGATCTTCTCCCTCCATTTTGTGGTGAGTAGGGACCCTGTTGCAACAGTTCCTTTAATAAAGATCAGGCTTACTAGCTGTTTTGCTTCTCTAACACCATCACCAGCTATCTAAATAGAGATTTTTAACCTGAAGTGCATTTGTTGAAACACCGTTAAAAATTGCATTATATAACACCAGTGTAAACTAAAATTCAGCCTTTCCCATACCTTAAGATTTCAGGGATCTAACAATCAGAACACCCACCCAGGAGAATTGGTGTGGAGGCCACAGATATACACATGTATGTGAAGAATCAATATGAACCTTGTTCAATATGTCTGGTTGTTAACCAGAAAGTTGGTGGTTCACGCCTACCCAGGGATGGCTGTGGACACAATTCCTGCATTGCAAGGGGTTGGACTAGATGACCCTTGGGGTCCCTTCCAACTCTACAATTCTACGAACAACAATAAAAGCAGGATTGCCATTCCTCCCAAAATATGTTTGTGCAATTAGATATAATTGTGCAATTAGATATAATGTACAGTGGTATCTCAGGTTACGAGCTTAATTCGTTCGGGAAGTTCATTCTTAATCTGAAGTGTTCTTAACCCGAGGTGTGCATTCCCTACATAGGCCTCCTGTGGCCCCGGAAGAGGATTGCATTTGTATCCCAGGGCAAAGTTCGCAACCCAGGACACCTACGTCCAGGTTTGTGGAGTTCGTAACCTGAAGCATTTGTAAACAGGACTGTTTGTAACCCGAGGTACCACAGTACATGAAACTCAGCAGTGGTAATGGCTGATTTTGTGCATTATGTGAAGAGTTGGCTCTGAACTCTTGGGACTGGAGGAGGATTCCTAATAAATAATTCTACTGTTTACGCTTTCTAGAGACATGCTAGCTTTTAAAACTGTTAAGTGCTTGCAATATGTTATCCAAACATTTTCAGGTAAGATGCTGGATTATGGCTGTGATGGGAAAACACTTTCCTTCTCTTGTTTTTCCCCTCCTTTCCATGTAGTTTGTGGTTTTGCCTACAACATGAAATCGTCAGATAATGAGTTCCCCTTCTCTCGTGCTCCATATTGACTACTGCTGGTGGGAAGCAGGGAAATATCTATAATAAAGAAACATGTGTTATAAGAATTCTAAGGTCCCAAATACAAAATAAACAAAGCAAACAGATACATAAGTACCGTATATAAACCACATGTCTGAAATAGTACAGGAGAGCAGTCTGAAGCCATTTTGACTCCCAAACCATTTTGACTCCCAAATTGACCTCAAATATTTCTCTGCAAGGAGGAAGGAAACAGGAAAGCCTCTCCATTGTCTTTTGCTTACCTGTCTTAAGGGCGTATTTGTGTATGAATAGAGCGAGCCTGTGACCTGGTTTCAGGAATTAAAGTTTTTACCCTCACAAAAGAATGGCCAGGCTGCTCAGGTAAAGCAATCAGTGACCATTAACAGATATCCTGGCCACATGTATATATTAGATTCAGGCATGCACTGAATTCATACTTAATGATATAGTCATACCTCAGGTTAAAGTTGCTTCAGGTTGAGCATTTCCGGGTTGTGCTCTACGGTGACCTGGAAGTAACAGAACATGTTACTTCCGGGTTTTGCCACTTGCACATGTGCAGACGCTCAAAATGACGTCACGCGCATGTGCAGAAGTGGCGAATCGCGACCCGCAAACACACACAGATGCGGGTTGCGTTCTCTTCAGGATGCGAATGGGGCTCCAGAACGGATCCCATTCGCATCAGAGGTACCACTGTACAGCCTAACTGATTTCAAACACTTGATGTGAAGTTAAAAATAGGATCTGTAAAGCACTTTGTACACAGAAAAGTGCTTTTGAAATAATTCCAAATAAAATATTTCTAGATCATACTAATATGGCCATCAGAATTTTTAGCTTCCTTGATTTGCTTTGATCCAGCCTCTAAGCAATGACCATAGGTGGTGGTGGTTGTTTTTTTTTTTTTTAAAAATGGAATTAGCTTCTACACTAGCAAGATAGATTAGAAAAAGGTAGAATTGTCATATCTAGAATGAACATTGTGGCATCCTTAAAAATTAACAAATTTATCATGGCATAAGCAAATGGACTACACTCCATTTCATCAGATGTGTGAATCCTGAGTTATAGCGTACATACATCCCTGTAACTCAGGATAACACTTTTGAAGTATTGTCACAAGGAAGGCTTATGCCGCAATGGTCTTTAAGGTGCCACAAGATTGCTTGTTCTTTTTGCCACAAAAGACTAACACAGCTATGCCCCCTGGAAAATATCAGAAAGCTGTGCTTTTTAGGAGAGAGGACTAACGTTGCATTTTAAAGTTACAAAATTATTCAACAGGGAATGACCCAAAAGAATGCTTCGTCGCCACTGCCTCCTCTGATCTCAGCTGTGAAGGAACTACTCTCACATCCAACTGCTTCACCTAATGTTCCTCTCTGCAAATGCTGGAGGGCACTAGAGGCTGCAGTGAGGAGCTGTGGCAAATCAGCGGGCCTGGCCGGAAAGCAATGGCACGGGCGATTCTGCAGACGGGCCTTTCATCGCATGCACGTTCTCTTGCTTTTCCCTTCCTCGTCTGCTTGCTCGTGGTGGCAAGTGCCACCCCCCCGTTTTGCGTGCGATGGTTCAGTCCCTCCCGCCGCTGCTTCGTTTTCTACGGTCAGCAGATGGCGCCCTGATGCTGGCCAGAGGGGTGGGCTTAGGGGCGGGGGGCCGAGCATGAGGTAATGGTGGTGAGAGGAGGAGAAGGAGGAGGGAGCTCGCGCGCTCGAGACGTCGCGTTCCCGGGGAGCTCGTGCTGCGGCTCCTACTCCAAAACCTTGCTAAGGCAGGGAAGTTGTAGCGGGAGAGGCTGCGGGTTGCAATAGGCAGGAGTGAAGTGCCCGTGCCGTGCAATGGGTGATTGTTTCTGCGCTGTGGAAAGCGGGCATCGCGTCTGGTGGAGGCTTGCATTTCTCCTGCTGTGCCGAGAAAATCCCACTCACCCGGATTCCTCGTAGAAAGGAGGCAGGCAGAAAAGCAACAGGGAGGTGGAGCTGGAGCGATTGCTGCATCTAGTGCACGGGGAGGAGGAGGAGGAGGGGGAAAACTAGAGCATGAAATTCCGAGAAGGGCTCGGTGAGAAGGATCCCCCGTGCAGCTGCAGAGAGGAAAACAGGAGGAGGAGATGCAACTGGTGTAACTGAGTCACCCTCCTTTCGCTGTAAAGATAGTGAGAAATTCCCCTCGGAGCCACTTTACAGAGCAAATGACGGAACCTGCTTTTCCAGCTCGCTGAGTGGATGGATCCTTGTTATTTTTTAAATGCATGCATTTTTATAGGCAGTGAAGCAAGAGTCTTCAAGTGGGTGGGATGAGAGCTTTAGAAGCCTTTTTTAAAAAGGTGCATGAAGCCAGCAGAATCGAGGCGCTTGTGAACCCCGCAAAGCCCAGCTCTTCGCTGCCAGGGAGAGAAAGGGAGAGATTTGACAAGAGCAAGATCTGGAACTGATCCAAGAAGCAGCCAGCCAGCTAGTGGCCGTGACGTTGCAGAGTTTAAAGGGGGTTGATGAGACCGATCGGACGCTGACCGGGCGAAAAGGGGCTCCTCCGGGCGCCGCTTGGGATCGGGAGAGCTTGCTTGCTTGCAGAAGACCGCCACCAATATGCTGCTGGCTTCGGCCGTGGTGGTTTGGGAATGGCTGAACGAGCACGGGCGCTGGAGACCCTACAGCCCCGCCGTGAGCCACCACATCGAGGCGGTGATCCGATCCGGGCCGAGAGTCGGGGGAAGCGTCGTCCTAGGCCAGGTGGACAACCGCCTGTCGCCTTATATCATCGACCTGCAGTCCATGCACCAGTTCCGCCAGGACACGGGTGAGTGTGCCCCGGCGTGGCCTGGAGCGCCCACCCCACCGCGTGGCCCGGGAGCCGGTCCTCGCCTTCCTTTCCCTTCCCCGGCCAGTCCCATCTCTCCCTCCCTTGCCTAACAAAAGGCCACACCGGGGATCGAACCCCTGGGATCGAGAGACGTGGTGTCCAAAGTAATCTAGGTGGAGATCCGTGGTGGGATCAGCCCCTCGATTGGCACGGGAGGGGAAGGCGGCGTAAGAGAGGAACCGATGGGGAGGCTGAAATATATCCCTTCCCAAACCTGGAAAAGGAGTCGCCCGAGGTGGGTGCGCGCGGTACGTGGCAGAGGTCCCTAACCCGCCCGGCGACTGCAAATGCAGAAATGAGACGAGGGAGCTCATCTAAGGGTTTCTCGGCCACCTGGATGTCTTCGGAGTTCCTCTTTAACCTGGGCAAACCTTGTACTTTGGATTAACGCGAGTGCAAGTTTGGGAACTGCCTGCTCAGCCCAGTCATCTTCACAGCCGAAAGTGCCGTTGCTAGTTGTTCTCAGGTGCCTTGCTTAGCCTTCATGAACTCCCAAGCGCTTGCATACCTGCAAAGGAAAAGCAAGTGTGCGACTGCGGGGTGGCAAGGGCTTTGTGGACCACAGGCAGTATTGGAGGGACTTTACTTGGGAGTAAACTCCATTGGGCTCAGTGGGATTTAGTCCTGCGTAAAAATGCATAGAATTGGACTGCGTGTGCCTCAGAACAGAGAAGAAACATAGTCGGATCACCTAGGTCCAGGGAGAGAAGTGTGAAGATTGGGGGAATAATATGGGATATATTGGAACTTTTTAGGTACAGTACTGGGTCAGAGCAAGTCCGACCAACAAGGAAAACTAGAATTTCATAATAGCCATTCCCCAGGAATCGTGAAGAAATATTATGTTCACTGTACTCAAAATCTTTGCACTGCATCTTAAGTGGTCTGGAGTCAGCCCCCCCCCTCTAAACTAATGCAGTTTAGAATATCCCACTTCCCCTGTAATTGTGGATTGACAGGCAGTGACAGATAGTGGTTTACTTACCCAGGGTGATTAAAAGGTTGTTAAAGAGTAGCAACAAATCCGAGTGAAATGAAACTGTGTTTGCACCCTGAGGGCTCTCTACTCCTCCTTCACCCTGGAGTCTTGCAAAAAAACCCCAGCCAACCCCATATGCCACTGAGTGGATGGATGTTTAGTATTGGTTCTGGCCAAAATAAATGTTTAGGGACATTCATCAAGGATATATGCTAACCTTTAGAACTCGTGTGTGAAAAATGGAAGTTATTTCCATTTTCTGTCAGTTGCCTGCTTTCTTTCAGTTTTCTTCTGTCAGCTAACCCATAAGGCCGGAATAGTAGTGTGATATTGAATAGCAAACCGAATAAAGTCCTGCTGATTGGCAGGGTTTCGAAACATTGGTTGAGATGTGGGTGGTGCTTCAGTGCTGCTGCTGCTGCTCTTGCTCTCCGCCTCCCCCCCCCCCCCTTATAAGCACCTTGATCAAAGGATTTACCGGAGGGGCTGAATGCCTCTAGTTAAAATGTTCTTGAAATACCTTCAGTGATGCAAATGCAGTCTCATGATTGAAGGAGGGGTTGGGAATCAATTGTAGGTGGAGAGAGAGAGAGACTGAGTGCTGTCTTTGCTGACAAGAGGAAAATACCCTGGGAAAGCCATCAGCCTCCTTGGCTGGGAATCCCGGTTTGCTACTGCCAGTGAGCTCACGTCAAGAAGAGGTAAAGCTATTGGATCAGGAGGAGAGCTGGGAGGAGATAACAGGTGAATCAGGCCACCACAGTGCATAGGGATGAGAGCCTCCCCTTCTGGTGCAGCAGACTGCATTTTGGATAGACTGAAGCTAGATGAGGGAGGAAGAGAGGTTGAAAGCAAGACAGAGGAATTGAACAGGAATATTTTAGGGGAGGATCCTCTAACTGAACAGAAGAAGGCTGAGAGAAGGAGGCTTATAGCTCATCTGAGGGCAAGGGGGACACTGCAAGAGATCTACAGTCAGTTTTCTAACTTTGGGTGCTGAGAAGCTGGGAATATTTCTAAATATTCCATTCAAGAGAGCTCTGAAAATGTAATAAATCAGCAGCCGATCCTATGGCCATTTGATCTGCTCGCTCCAGGGCTGAAGCAAACCCTGTATCTGGTCTGTCATTTTGAAGGAGTGATCTCCCCCCCCCCCATCATCTCTAAGTATATTTTACCTTCAGTTTTTTTAAAATAAAAGTGAGGTTTTTTTATTTAAAAAAATGACAGTATGAAGAGAATCAAAATCAGTGGAGTCCTCTAACACCTTAAAGCAACCTTTGCCAACCAGGTGCCCTCCAGATGTGTTGGACTGCCATCAGCTGCTAGGCATTGTAGTCCCAAACCTTTGGAGGGTGGCAGGTTGGTAAAGGCTGCCTTAACAAATGGCAAATACTGTGTATATTGTGGCCTAAGCTTTTGTAGGCAGAGGCCCAGTTCTTCGGACATACATTATTGCCTTTATCCCTCTTTCCTACCAAAAATGGTTTCTAAAGCATCTTACAGATATAAAACAGATAGGAAAATACAATAAACGAATGAAAATCAGTTTAAACACAAAAACAAGTAGCTTAAGACTTAAATAACTTCACAGTCACTCTAAAGAGCAGGTACCCAAGCTATGAAAGGAGATTATGACTAAACATCAGTTTCTGAAACTAAGAGTTGCTTGACACAGTGGCACAGACTCCCACAAGAGGTGGTAGACTCTCCTTCACATTGGAGGTTTTAAGTTGAGGCTGGATGACCACCTGTCTTGTATGCTTTGTACAATTCTGTGGTTCTATCCTTTTGAACACAGGTAAGAAGCTGACGGCCCAGGCCTCCCTAGGACCACACAGAGGGTATCATTACAAATAGATACTTGTAGTCGTAGTAGTAGGGACTCTCAAGCTGAGCTTTAATGCACTGTGGAGAATATACATCCCCAGTGCATCCATGACTGTGATAATCATTCCTACAACAGCATCTCTATCAACTATCTGAAGGACTTCCACTCTGCCCTTTCTTCCTTGGTGCCCTGTATGCTAGGAACTGCCTTCCAGAACACTTGCATGATATCACTTCTCTTACTTCATTTAGACATGTGAATCCCAGGTGGGGAACTGGAAGCCCACATCCTCACTGCAATTTGTGGGGGCCTTCCTGTCTAGCCCACAGACTACCCCCCCCCCCGCCCCAGCATCAGTTAGGCTTGAAAACAGTTTCCCAGAGAAGGTGTTCAAGGCCAAATGCAGTGTATACATTTGTGTGTGGGTTGGGGGACGGGTCTGGAGAGCTGGAGAACGAAGGGTTAACACTTCCCATCTGCAGTCTCCATGAAAATCAAAGCCCTCCCTCCTTTGCCAATTAGTCTTGGAAAAAGCTAGAATGCTTTCCCCCCCCCCAACTGCTGGGGGGGGGTGAGAGCAAAAAATTGTGTGTATATGTATGTATGTGTATGTATGTGTTTGTGTGCATATATGTATGTATGTGCAAACGGTGTGTGTGTGCTGTCCTTGTGCCAACACTGACCTAGTGTGCTTTGGGGGCACACTGGCAATGCAGCCCCCTACAAGTTTGGTCCTGAGAGAGCATAGCCTCAGGCGGAGAATGATTCCCCACCTCAGTACTAGATCAACCAATCTATTCACTTACATGGATTAAGCTTTAGTTTATTATCCCCCATTCAGCCCACTATGAACTCCAGAGACAGTTTGAAGAATCAACTGCCTTCCTGGGCTACAAAAGAAGATTACTGGAGGTCATCAGCCTCCTTCTCCCAATAGTTTGATTTTGAAAGGTGTGGCACTCCACAGGTTAATTCCCATAAGGTTGGAGCTGCAATTTCCTGTCACCCCTTCAGCTACCAGCCTATCTGTTAAAAGCAGATGCCTGTCAGGCAGTCTGGAAGGATACCATGGGAGATGGTTCTGAAAGCTGACAAAAAGTCTGCAGGGTTCAACAGGGACACCCTCCCTCCATTTGTCTCCTGCTGAAGGTTGTCAACTAGCATGACTAAAATGGTTCTAGATCTTATCTGGGCATCCTGCAAGTAACATTTCGCCTTCACACACCTTCTGTATGGCTTGTTTCAGGTGCCCACACTGCCCTGCCACAGAATTTACTGCCACAAATCCTTTCCTGCCAGGGTTTGGGAGTGCCATGTAAATCATGCTCCTCCCAGCCCACCAAACAGTTGTGACACCCCACCTACCTAAGCGTCCTCCCATTGCTATATGTACCCCCCACCCAGGGGGCAAAAATGCACCCATCCACCCAATAATGCTTTATTTCCCCTCTGGAATCATGAGAGTTGAGTATTCTGGGGCCTTTCCACAATAAGGCCTAGTTGCCTTGCTTCTGCTGTACCCTTTGAAGCCCGGCCTTGAAGGCAGGCTGTGAAGTGGAGGCATTCATCCCTGTGGCGCTGAAGTTACCTCACAACTGTGAAATGAAATTCATCTCAGAGCCTTGATGCATGCTTTATTCCTCTCTGCGTGAAATATGGGCACACATAAAGAATGTTTGGTGTGTGGATAAAGTGTTAGGAGCACAGAAGACTTATGGGACAGTTTGTGTGCTGCTTGGAGCAGTGCAATAGCTGCCTGGAATGCATATGTTAGGAACCCCAGTCTGGAAATCTAGCTCTGCTATACTAGTGGTGCAGTAGAGCGAGTTAAGAGTGTGAACTATGGAGTGGGTATTCCTGATTCATATGTCAACGTCAGCCCAAGCTGGACAGTTTTAGTCCATCCGGGGCCTTTTTAGGAATGCTGGTTGTGGAACTCCTTCCAAAAGAGCTTTGTTCCTTCAGGCTTTTAGTATTCTTTATTTAGTCTTGCTAATTAATATGGCACCTAACAGGATTGTTAGAGGGAGTGTTAATATGGCCTGCCTACGTTTACAGGGCTGGTAGAAGGATTAACAAGGTAATGAAGATGTACTGCCTTGGACACTCAGTAAAAGAGCTATTACCTGTCTTGCATGCCTACTGCTTGCTGTGGCTCCCAGCACCTCTTCAGCTGCCATTTTGATGCAACATATTCACGCATATCAGCACACATATATCATGTCATAAGGAACTATCAGTGAGCAGCAGATGGATGCTGAAGCAAAGGCAGTAGGAAAGCAAGGGAAGAGGCAAAGTCTTGATTGTGGCTTTCCACCTGTCGATTATGAAACAGAGACTTGTAAGGTTAAACTTATTGCCTGACTTATCAGATAGTCATCAACTGAAGGGATAGCTAACCTTCAGCATTGCCAGATGTTTCTGAACTACAATTCTCATCATCCCTGACTGTTGGCCATGCTGGCTGGAGCTGTTGGGAGTTGGAGTCCAGCAACATCTGGAGAGCCACAGATTAGCCACCCCTGATATCCTGGTTCAGGGGTTGCCGTGTTTGAGTGCCCAGAACCTGTAAAAATATGAGAATGGTCTGGCCTTGCAAGACAAAAAATAATCTAGCTGAGCGTTCTGTGCACTAGCCAGATGCTATGGGAAAGCTTACACTGTGAACTTGCGAGAGATTGCCTGGTCTGTCAGGGTCAGTCCTACCGTTAGGCAGAGAGAGGCAGCTGCCCAAGGCAGCTGGATTTTAGTGTCATAAAAAGGGCAGAAGCTTGTTAAGTTATTCAGTTTGAATCAACATATTCTTACTCTCAAGGAGTGGCACTGTTGGATTTTGTGTCTCTGGCACCAAAATAACATGGCAAGTATTTGATCCTATTCACGTTGACTTGAGAGAGGTGTGTGTGGTACCATTTGCCTATGGTGATTTGCCTTATCCTATCCTCCATGAATTCAACCTGCCCATTTAAAAAAGGAATTGGTATTTGGTGACCATCCGTAAACGATGTGGAAATGAACTTTGTAAGCTGAATATGCATTGCGTGAAGAGATAGGTAGAGAGAGTTTGTCC
This sequence comes from Podarcis tiliguerta, assembly GCF_965153285.1. Taxonomy (NCBI): domain Eukaryota; kingdom Metazoa; phylum Chordata; class Lepidosauria; order Squamata; family Lacertidae; genus Podarcis; species Podarcis tiliguerta. The sequence continues at coordinate 55,530,049 of NC_139534.1, forward strand.
TCCAGTTGTGGCTGATCAATTTCATTGGGCACTTTAATGCCCAAGTTATAGTGTTTACACACACACACACACACACACACACTGATAGGAATTTATAGGCAGGGCTTTTGCTATCCTGATAAAGGAAAATTGTGGAGGATGCAACAATTGCACTAATATTGATGGATCACCTGCAGAATTTGGTTGTGCATATCTGTACATTTGTATAGATGTGGACAGTGCCTCTAAAACTAGTGTTCTGGCCACTCCATTCCTCAGCATGGCGGATGTGGGCCGAACATTGTGATGCAATTACTACTGAAGGAGTTAGCACTGCGGGGTGTGCTTTTGCTCCCGAGCCATTAGCATGCAGGCCACCTCTTGTCTGTGTGGTGGTGGCCTGGGCTCCCTCGCTCCCCACCCCTTCCCTGAACTCACTCCCTTCCTCTTGAATAAAAGCACTGTCCTTCTCCTCTTTGAGTGGTTGCCACGGTGATAAGAGCCATGTGTCTGCCTGTCCTTCCACCTCCCTCGCTGAATTTTGCTGAAGCAAAGTCAAACTAATTTTGAAGTCTAAGCTCGTCCCAACTTGGCGCTAGAGCCAGTGGGTCAGGAAAGAAAGTGGGCCAGGCAGGCTGCCGGCCTGTCTATGGGCCTTTGTCAGCTCTGAGACAGGCAGAGATTAATGTTTGCTTTGCTCTTGGAAAAGGAAAGGCTGAAGAAGAATACCAACAAATAAACAAAAGTTTCCTTCAAATCTAGCAGGGTCTCTGCAGTTAGGAGAGGCATTCATTTGCCTGAGGAAAGAACAGTAAAGGATTTCTGCCCATTATATTTAGAATTTTATCTAGAGACTAATTTCTTTGTCCTTATATTTCACTTTTGGTTTTCAGGGTGTTTTTTAGGACTTCAACTTGCTTGTGAATTTTTTATTCCTCCCATTTTACAGATGGGGGTTACAGTGGCCATGTCAACAGTGTGGATGCGAGGAGAATTAGTGCAGGCAGAATTTCCCTCACATGACCGATTAAATGCATTGCATGAGTGAATCCAGCTGTAAGACCATGTCCTGAGGGACATATCAAAGACTTATATCTTATTAAAGGTACCTCATTTTATTCTCACAGCAGCCTTAGGTGAAGTCACCTATTACGTTTCATGGCTGAGTGGGGACTTGAACCCACATCTCCCTGGTTAAGACAGACAAGTCTATCCACAGTGCCTTTCAGGTGTCCTATAAAGCCATGGCTGAGTTCATATTTGAACCCTGGTTGATTCAACACATTGCACTAGAAGGTCTGATGAATTATACAGTACAGTTCATCATCTAGCTTGCTTTCCAGGTCTGAATAAAGAACATAACCCCTGCATCCTATACTTCAAAAAATATTTGAATTCAAAAATATTTGAATAAGGAGGCAGCAAGAGACTTGGGTAAAACCATTAAAGAGCATGGTGGGTTTTGCTCTGCATGTGTATGAGAAAGAGACTACAAGCTTTTAAGCACCAAGAGAAGTGTTTTAGCATTTTAGTTACTTTTTCTTTCTTTCTGGTTTGCTCTTTAGCTGTTTGGGTTTAATTTGTTTTTGTTTTCCAATATTTTGCTACATTTACATGTTGGATTTAAATTGTGTGTATATGTTTTGTGTGAATTATTTTTTATTCACACTCCTGTGCTCCATCGTGGCATCTTTTGATGAAGTGTGGGTAGATAAATATTTTGAATTTTTAAAGAAAGAAATATAAATCCCATAAATTCCAGTAAGCGTGGGCTCATAAGTTTGATGAGCGTCACGTTAAGACTGCTTGAAACAATTCTTACTGTGAATGCTTGTCCAGTAAGTTGCTGCTGTAAGGTGCAGCACTAGACATGTGAAGGCTTGTGGCGGGATACAGAAAAATTGGAGGGGACCCTGGTTTCCACCTATTTTTCTATGCCCCCCCCCATTTGGGGGGAAATGAACAGGAGGAGAAAATTTCCCAGGCCTTCATATCTCTGTTAGCACTGCTCTCCCTTTCTCTGTTCCTCCTCATCTGGCGTGTCCCTGTTATAGCAGCTGCAGTACAGAATCCAGCCATGATGGGTAGTAAGTCATCATACAGAGGCCATTTCCAGCAGTCCACCTTATTCGAACTAAAGTCTTCTCAGGAGTGAGGTGGGAGCTGTAACAACTTCATGGTCTGGTCCCCATCCCAACCACCCCAGTGCTTTCTGCTCTGTACAGGGACCTTTCACAAGACCATACTTCTAACATTAAGAAGAACCAAGTTGGATCAGGCCAAAGACCTCTCTAGTTCAGCCTTTTGTTCTCGCTGTTGCCAACAAGATGCCGTTGCTTGAGAAGGGCTGTAGCCCAGTGGTAGGACATCTGCTTTGCATGCGGAAGGTCTTGTGTTTGATCCCTGGCATTTCCAGATAGCACAGGGCTAGTTGAACCAATGAACGGATTCTGTATCAAGAAGCTTCTATGGGAAACCCAAAAAGGAGGATATGAACTCAACAGCACTGTCTTGTTCATGGTCCCCAGCAGCTGAGTGTGTTACTAGAGGCAAAATTGCCACCAGGACTCATAGCCATTGATGGTTTTATCCTCCATGAATTGAATATATGTAATTACGGTACTCCAGACTTAGTCCGTTCTAAATTAATTACTGCAGAATAAATACAGTCACTAATATAAATTAGAATTACCATTCCACACTTTAGGACTACTCTTCTCTATTTTACTAAGTGTGCATGCTGCCAGGACCTGGGGTTGGTTACCACTCCCGGCATTGTGTGCATACTGCATAGAAACAGGGAGAAGAAATAAGGTTGCCTTTCACATATATTGAGGAACACTATGGGTACACACAGTATTCAGGTACAATCCTCCCCCCCCCCGGTAATGTGTGAAGTCTTCATCATTTTTTGCCATGACTAATGGAAGGCACCCTAATATTTACCTGGACTGACACTTCAAGTGGGGGGGGGGGAGGACATACTCTTTCAAGGACAAGGTGTAATTCTGTTCCCGGTGCTCTTTAAACTCCTCTGATTGAGAACAGATAGACACAAAAGTGCATTAAAAATCCATTAAATGGATTAAAAATCCATTAAAACTGGAGTAAAAATGCATGTGAACATAGGCTAGATCCCATTAAATGTGAGTGGGGTTGTTCAGATCTTTTTTAAGGTTAGGATACCAGGCCAGTTTTTGGCAGCCAAAGATCTACTGGCACCTTGAGAAAGGGGAATGCTGTCAATATCCTGTTGAGAAGCTGCCTCTGAGGAGGGTGGGCAGAAGTCCCCTCACACCCCAGACTGAATGAGCGATTGTTCTGCCTGTCTCCCCTCCTCTCCCTCTCCAGTTGCTATGAATGTTGTTGTTTGGGGTCATTAAGGAGTTCTGATGGTAGAGGGGTTGTGACCCTGGCAAGGTCTTGAATAGCTATTGTCCCTTTTCTTCCCTTGTTGAATGGGAGGCTGAAGGCCTGATTCAGAATGACCCAGGGAGTGGCGGGAGGATTTTCCCACAAGGTTGATGGATGGAGCCAGATGCTGAAATTCCAGCAACCCCCCCCCCCCCTTCCTATGCTGGTTCCTTCCCCCTCTTGTGATGGATTATAATAAATTATAGGGTTTGCACTAGCGGTACTGCGGTTTAGCTTGTAACAGGCTTTTCCATTGTATTGCCTGATTATTTCTTAAGAGTCCACCTCCCTACATAATTTCTTCAGAAAATGCCCTTTCTGCCTGAAATACCTTGTTATGGTGTGTGTGGTCTTCCCTGATCCATGGTATTTACTTCGCTCAAGCCTAAGGAGGCAAGGAATTCTTAAGAGATCAAAACGGGGAGTGGGGGGGAATATCCAGGTGTTAGCCATAGAAAGCTGGTTGCTTTTATTAATTCATGCCCACCTTCTTTCACCCCAGCAATAAATTCTTCAGACATTTTAATGGAACAAAATCCAATCACAGCAGCGCCTTTCTTTTGTGACGTGCTTGCTACAGTGCATTTGCTGCTAAATTATAAAGCATTTCATGTAATTCAGGCTTAAACTACAATCAACAGAATAAATGATCCAGGTTTATCCTTTCCTTTTCATTGTTTGATCACTTGCTAATCCAGAGTGTTCAGCCATCTGTGCCAGGCACCTGTTCCTTGTGCAACTTTGCATGGTGCTGTTACTCTCAGAAGCAATTTCTGGAACTGCTCAGGGTGGTGGAGGCTGCTTTCCATAAATTGGAACACCAAATCACCTTGGTGCCACACATCCACTTTTGTTTGGAGTTCCAGATTCTGGGAGTGATGTGGCACATCGTTTGATGATAAGTTATTCTCCATTGGCATTTTAACCATTAACAAAAGGTAGCAAATCATAGAATCATAGCAAATCTGTTTTTTATATTTGATCCGCTTTGTTTGTTGAGCTGTTCTTCTTCTTCTTTGGTATTCTTTTATATACCACAGAATCAATAAACATATATCTACGTGGTATCTATACTTGAGTTACAACCAAAACAATATGACTAATAAGATCAAAGCAAAATACATTAAAGGAATGGAAGTGAACAAAATGGATCATCTGATATGAAGGTTATAAGAATAGTAATTCATTTTCATATGAAGGCTTGCTGAGATAACGAAGCCTTACGTTGATGCCTGAAACTCATTACAGACAACTGGCGTTTGATTTCAATTGGTAGAGTTCGATAATCCTGGTGCCACTAAACAAGCACAGTTGCTTGTTGAGGACAGTCTTCTACTGCCAGGAGCAGTCAGACTTGCCTCAGTGGCTGATCGCAAGGGCAAGGGTATAGGTGATATTTTAAGTGCACTGACCTTGGGTTGTTCAGGGCTTTATTATGTACTAATAGTAAGTCCTTGAAGATAGCATTGGTTGTTTACTGGCAGTCAGTGAAAGTCCCTCATCACAGGTGTTATTGGGTGTGGGCGACTGACAATGTATAACATCCATGCTGCAGAATCTACCTCACATAGATAGAGAGAGGTATCCTCAAGGTTACCTGTGCTTTTGAACCACCATAGCTAACCTATTCCAATCCAGGAATGGTTGTGGTGGGGACACTGGCTGAAGCTGGTAAAAGGCATTCTTCAGCACTGAACCTCAAGTGACTGAGCTGGAGCCAAGAGTACTATGTACCTGCTCCTTCAAAACAAGTTCCACCCCAACTAGCTTATCTCCCTGATACGGGAACGTCTCATCCGTAGTGCTTCTGTCTTGCCAGGATTTAAATTTAGTTTATTGGCCCACATTGAGCCCAGCACTGCATCCAGGCACTGGGCCAGAATTTTCATGCACTCACTCAGCTCAGGTTCTTGCACCAATGTACCCTTACCTTTCTTTCAAGACGGCCCAGCCTCCTATTTCTGTGTGGAAGCAGGATTGGAATAAAAGAAGAAGCGAAAAGTCAGTCAGCCCTGTTTTTTGCAGGTATTTATTTGGAATCATGGGGCAAAGGTCATTTTGGCTCTGGCATTCCACACCCCCTCCGCCCTTTTGAAAACATTTGGGCAGACACATTCAGTAGTCACTGTAGTTTGTCACTGCCCTAGTTCAGACCTTGCAGTCTTCCTTATTCGCTTGGAGAAAGGCAATTGCATCTGCTTGCTTCTCTCTCTCTCTCTCTCTCTCTCTCTCTCTCTCTCTCTCTCTGCTTCTCTCTCTCTCTCTCTCTCTCTCTCTCTCTGTGTGTGTGTGTGTGTGTGTGTGTATCTGAAAATGTGAGGAGGATTGGGGAGCACCACCTACATGTTAAAGTCCTCTACCAGAAAGGAATCACCAGATAAGAAGAAATGATCTCTTTGCTGACCAGCTCAACTAAGCAGTTGAGTCTCTAGAATTATCACAGCATTTGTCTCCTGGGGTTCTTCAATATTTGATCATCCTTTTCTCACTTTGCAATGCAAAAAGATAATACTTGTTTAACAAGGAAGGAGGAGAAAAACACACTGATTTAGAAATATTTCGGGGTGCCAGCTAGCCCACCTTGAGCTTTTTTTGTTTTGATTAGCTTACTCAAGTTTAAACTAAAATCTACACAATTGCTAAATTAAGTATACAACATTTACTTCGTTATAATAATAGTTTTTATTTTTCCCAGTTCCTTGTTCTGGGCAGAGCCCTGGTAAATATAGGTTGTAGTGGTGTATAAACTAGATCTTACTCAGTGTCCTCTTCTGAACTAGGTTTTTTTCTGGGGAAATTGCCAACTTTCCAATTTTGTACCACCCATGTATAAAACAAGTTGTGAAACTTGCTTCAGTAAATAGTCACCCTCTGTTTTCTTTTAAAAGGAAGTCCCCGGTCAAAAATATTTATTTGCCTGAGACTGTAGTTATAAACAGAGATAAGTGAATTAAACACAATCCCTATATATGAATAGTTTGCATTCTTCACATAATCTCTATAGTGGCTTTATATCCTTGCCTGCAAATTACATGTATTTTAGCTAATTATCCTGCTTTCCAGTCATCTGTATCCTCAGTGAGTACAGCAGTTTTAGTGACCAATTAGCAAGCTATCCAGACCAGATCAGCACTATTGTCAATTTATGTTTCAGTTTTGTCATTCACTGTCCCATAATAAATCTTTTTGTTCTCCCCTTCCCCATACAATAGGGTTGCCATATTTCAAGAATTATAAATCTGGACACCCCTAAAGTTGTTGAGTTTTTAAAAATTGTTGAGTTATTTTATTTTTTATTTTTTAGGAAAACACACTTGCTTCTCTGCAATTGTAGGCTTAGCTTTTATACCCCTCCTTTTAGCATGTGCTGGATTAGTACAGGTGTACCTGCCAACAATTAGTTTTACCCAAATTATGTCAAAATAGTCAGATTATGCTTCTGCTAAAAGACACCAGCTGATAAAGGGCATGAGTCAGCCAGAATTATGTGTGTTTAAACCCCATTTGTTTAAATGGGAGGGTTAAGCATTTAGGGCGAGGCTTAGGCATTTAGGGTAAGTGACGAGAGAGCTGCAGCCCCAAGCGCAGCCATACTTGTTTATTCTGCCCTGTTCACATTTAAATGGCGGGAGGGTCTGATTCTTACACCAGAAGGTGTGTGCTGAGAGCTGAACCTATTCGCTCTGCCACTTTAACTCTCCACAGTCCATCCTTAAGGGCATTTTTCTCCTGGCCCAGTCCACTTCCAGTAATGATCTGGTTGGGAGAAAAGTTCCTGGGGTGGTGGACTGTGGGAAATTAAAGGGGATGAGTGGGAAGTTCTTCTCACCTGTTGTTGTTGTTTAGTTGTTTAGTCGTGTCCGACTCTTCGTGACCCCATGGACCAGAGCACGCCAGGCACTCCTGTCTTCCACTGCCTCTCACAGTTTGGTCAAGCTCATGTTGGTAGCTTCGAGAACACTGTCCAACCATCTTGTCCTCTGTCGTCCCCTTCTCCTTGTGCCCTCAATCTTTCCCAACACCAGGGTCTTTTTCAGGGAGTCTTTGAAGACAAACTGCCAATATCTGCCTGCTTCAGTGGGTACTTGGATCTCAGAGTATCACTCAACAAGCAGATTGAACTTCTGCACCAGGCCAAAAGAAAAAGAAAAGAAACAAACCCTCTTGTGCCTAGCAAGGTGGAATGTCAGGACCATGTGTCCTGGCTTATCCACAGACCTGTTGCAGGTCAACGACTCGCAGATGATGGCCATCATTGACCGTGAGCTGAAAATGCTCAATACTGACATTGCCTCTCTACAAAAAACCAGACTTGCTTCAAATAGCAGCCTCCGAGATAATAACTGCACCTTTTTCTGGCATGGAGGGCGTCCAGAAGAACCATGTATTGACAGCGTAGACTTTGCAGTGCGGAACTCTCTTTTGTCTGCTACAGAGGGCTCAAAACACTTGCTCTTTCTCTCTCTGCCTCTCAGCCACCTGCAGTCCTGGTTTAAGGTGGGCAGTAGCTGACCAGTGAGACACACAATTTGAAGACAACTCAGAGTGATCATACCTTAAGCCAGTCAGGTTGAGGTTAAGACTCGTAATTGCTGCCTCACCAAAGTTCTGCAACATATAATAAAAGCATTAATATGCGAGAATCCCTTAACACCTCTAACATTTCCTTCATAGAATAATCAACAACTGATTCTGTTCTTACACCCTTTGTTCTCTCATTTCTATCAGTGATGTTGATTATAAGTGGAAAGTCCTCATTTCTGTTCTAGTAAGTTTTACCAAAACTTTTGAATTGGGAAATTTTCCTGTGCAAATCTGGCTAACTTGTATAGAGTAATTTGCATAAGAAAAATCTCAGTTTACACTGTAGGGCCTGCACAGTGATCTAATTTAGCATATTTAATTTACTCACATTCAAATTAACAACACTAAACACTTTGAAACTGCCATGCTTGCCTAATACTGTATTTGCATTTGGCATCCATTCACTGTTACTAATAAGAACAGAAAAGTTTCCCTCAGAAAAATAAAGGAGTGGAAAACTTCTACCCCACGTCACTGCCTCCATTACAGTGGTCAGTGAATGTGGAGCCATATGCATTCTCTCCTGTTGTTGTTCTTCTACTTGCTTGCCCTGTCTTAATTCAACAGGGCTCATCATTTTTGAGCCTGGTAAACTGAATGAAAGAAGATTTGTGGCAACAGTTGGAACAGTCACAATAATTGTGGTTGATGGGTGGCTTGCAATGATCTTTCACCTGTTCTGTCAAAATAGTTTAACAATGCATGCCTTTTCCACTGCCTTTTTAAAGGACTAGTGAAAACAGCCTCTGAAGGAATTGCAATACCTTCTCTGTGCTCTTACGTTTTACAATCAGTTGCACAAGAACCTCTCATGATAATGTCCCTTACCTTGCAAATAAGTCCGCTCGCCAGAGTCACCGCTGATGATTGCCATTCTGTCACAGCATTTGATGACATAGCAGCTTTTGACCACACAACTGCTTGCTTTGGAAGACTACATGTGGGCTTGGAGGCCAGCCTGGGACGGGTGGGATTGATTGATTGATTGATTGATTATCTATATAACTTGTGTTTCCTCTGCAAGGAAATTGAGGGCAGCATACATAAGCTCTTCACACCATACATTTGTGAGGGGCACATGCCTCTCACCACTCAAGAATCCTGGGAACGTTACCCTTTACAGAGCTACAATTCCCAGCAGCCTTAACAAGCTACAGTTCCCAGAATTATTTGGGCAAGGGAAAAGTCATGTGCTTTAAATGTATGGTGTTTACACAACCATTGGTGGTCTCCCACCCAGGCACTGACCAGACTCAGACTTGCTTAATTTCAGTTGAATGATTTGCCTTCCAGCCTTTTGTTCCACCCCTGCCCCACTGCCATTCCCTCCATATCTTGCGCCACGATCCCCAGCCAGTGTGGCCATACTGGTTGGCGCTGATAGGAGTTGTAGTCCAAAACACCAGGAGGACAGTAAGGCTGCCGAAACCTGGTTATGCAGCAGAGAATTCACAAGCAGGAGAGGGGTTGAACAATACCTCGCTCTTCCTTCCTGTTCTCCCCTGCAAATGCCCCCAACACTTGCATTAGAACTATGAGGTAAAGATGGGGGTTGGTGACCCCGCGTTTTCCTCATGTACTTTGTTCAGAGTTGCACAGGAAAAACTGGTCTGTTGGTGATGTCAGGGAAGACAGGGGGCTTATATTTTCCCTCATATTTGCCTTCTGCTCCTTAGGGGGAGGCCCACCCCTCACACATGAGAACCATGGATTTAATGCTTCAGAATGTAGCTAATCAGATTATCTTTAAGCCCATTAACTCTACTGCCAAAGATGAAATAGTTCTGAAATCTTGTTAGCAAGTTCTGTGGGTGAAATAGGGCAGTATGTCAGAAATCTCCAGCTACCTCTTTGGCCTGAAATAGGGTGTGTGTTTGTTGGAGCATCCCATCAAATTGTAACCTTCCTGTTGGGATTCATACATTATCTGCAACGATAACCTGCAGTTTCATTGCTAGCAGTTCCAGCCATTATTGCAGCTCTCCCCCTCAGCATAGTTCAGAACAGAAAGAAATGGCAAGCTAGATATTTTTATATAAAGGAAACTGAAATAGTATAGAGCTAGGCCCATATATTTAGCAAAATACCACAAGGAATAGCAACAGCCAGTGCTTTTTTTTCATAATGTTTTTTTAGGGGTGCTCTCATTTTCCTACTCAGATTGAAATACTGCCTCTCAATGCGGCCAGACTTAGATTCACAAAATGTTTAGGGGTATCCGTACCCCTGCGTCACCCCAGAAAAAAAGCACTGGCAACAGCGATGCACATTTGCAGCTGCCTGTTTAAGTGCTGAATTGTTTTCTGTTTCCACATACAGTGGTACCTTGGGTTACAAGCGGTTTGGGTTACGCGTTTTCAGGTTGCGGACCATGGGAAACCTGGAAGTACCGGAAAGGGTTACTTCTGGGTTTCACCGCTTGCGCATGCACAGAAGTGCCAAATCGCATCATGCGCAGATGCGGCGCTGCAGGTTACGAATGCTGTGGGTTGCGGATTACGTCCGCAACCTGAAGTTCCACTGTATTGTGATACGGCTTTGGAGGTCTGCGGGTTAATGCCAGCTGTGGAATAAAGGTGTGGTGGTTATTAACCTCTGGTAGTTGGATAAATATTCTGTCACTGGGTATGAATCCCTTATCACCAGTCCTATAAGCTTGTGTGCCTTTTGTAGATGAAAACTGATGGGATCCTTGGTTACATCAATGGGCAGGAGATAATGATGGTGTTATAATTAGTTAACACTAATGGCATTACAAGGGACGCGGGTGGCGCTGTGGGTTAAAGCCTCAGTGCCTAGGGCTTGCCGATCGAAAGGTCGGCGGTTCGAATCCCTGCGGCGGGGTGCGCTCCCGCTGTTCGGTCCCAGCGCTTGCCAACCTAGCAGTTCGAAAGCACCCCTGAGTGCAAGTAGATAAATAGGGACCGCTTACTAGCGGGAAGGTAAACGGTGTTTCCGTGTGCGGCTCTGGCTTGCCAGAGCAGTGATGTCACGCTGGCCACGTGACCCGGAAGTGTCTTCGGACAGCGCTGGCCCTTGGCCTCTTTGAGTGAGATGGGCACACAACCCTAGAGTCTGTCAAGACTGGCCCGTACGGGCAGGGGTACCTTTACCTTTAATGGCATTACAATTATTGTGAAATAATGGTTGTGCACTTGAGGCCTCAGGTGATTTTACCCAGGAGGAGAAATATGTATTTAGAAACCGGGTCAGCAGTGAAACCGCAGAGATCAGTTTCCTTCTCCCACCAAAGTTTATTTTGTTTTATTTTTTTCCCCAGCAGTGTTGGATTGTTATTTCAGCAGCACCTAAAATTCTGATCTGTGGTAGCTTACACATGTGAAGAGACGGGAACACAAAAGCAGGGCTGTAATGCAGATTGTGTACTTGAAATACTCTTGGGAATAAGCATATATTTCTTTTCTTTTGCATAATTTATTCTGCTTCTAAAAGAGTCAAAGAAGTTGGAGGGTTTGGTTTTTTTAAAAAAGAATGTGGTGATTAAGAGAAGTGGAAAGAGCCTGGAAGATTAAGGATTGGTAGGTCACATGTGTGCAAGGGACAGGGAACTAATAAATAACAACTGGAATCTGCAACAAAATGTTGCAGCGTGGAGTGCTGCTGTTCAGAATTCAAGGCATTCCCCCTCCCACCTCTTCCCACCTCTCCCTCTGCCATGCCCAGTCAAGCAGCATGGCCAGTGAGCATACTTTTTAGTAATCAGCTTTTTTGTGGCAGCGGAGCAATTTTTTTCTTCAAAAATGTTGCTCCCCTACAGACCTTTTCTGTATGGGTGGTGGTATTTTGGCTGTGCAAGCAATGACACCCAGAGCCTGGACATAATAAATACAGTGAATTATATGGGTGGAGTGGGTGTGGGGACAAGGAGCTAAAGACTCTCGCCCTCAAGGCCACTTCAGAAGTTACTAGCTGCTATGCATATCCCAGCATTTATATCACTATGAAAACATGATACAGGGAGAAGGGAGGCATTTGCAGTTCTGAGTCGCTTCTTTTGCAGTGTACACATGGTTAAGTAAACACATCTAGCCGGCACATATATCAACAGGATCCCATAAACACACACACAAATACATGTCCTGTTTATTAATTAGTAGCATGTGAAGCAGCCCACAAATCAGTGGGAATCCTGTGTGGGCCCCCTTTCCTTCTGAAACTGCTCCAAGCACCACTCATGTCTTTCACCATTTTCACTGTAAGAATATGAATGTGGATAAATATGAACATGAATCAAAACAAAGAGTGGGGGAGGACATTAAAAAGAGATCACATTATTTTTGCAAAACCACTAGTACTTAAATCAGGAGTAATCACTGTGTTGTGGAACTGTATGGAAAGCAGTGCCTTCAAGTTCATAATGCACAGTAATTGACAGTGTATTAATAATGAATACTATGACTGATCTGTGCCAGTCTATTGGGTTGTATTCAGTTATGGTCCTTATGCAAATGGTAGCTCGCTCTTCTAGCATGGGCTTCCTTCAGAAGAATGAGTGAGAGCTGATTTTTGTTGTGGTTCCCTCCATGCATCCCCACTCCCAAATCTGCTCCAGGAGATAATGGAGGAACCTTTGGGACAATGTGAGAGATCTGGGTGGGGTGTGTGCGAAGGGGAGGGCAATTGGTGAAAATGGTCTCCCTCCCTCTGCTAGATCAAAGCACCTTCTGACAGCGTGAGGACCACCCCAGGGATTGCTTGGCATGACTGGGATTTCGGCAAAGTAGCAGTGACCCAATGGATAGATCGTACAATACGATTCAGTGCATATCCTTAGAATATGAATGAGAGAATGTCAAACTTTCGATAGTGGCCTCATAGTCTCTGAGATTCAACTGCAGTGCAGTTCTGTGGCAAAAGCCAAGCACAGAAGATGAGAGATGCCCTATAATCCACTTTGACTTTGCCTATTCAGACCGAGTTTGCTGAAAGGAAATGGAGTCAGTGAGCAAGCTGTGCATAATTTCCAGAGAAATCCATTTTGCTGATATTGCCCCCCAAACTCACCCAGCTTCCCTCACAAATAACTGACTGCCAATCAACGTCCAATTACTACCCTCCTATTATGGCATGGAACCGTATAGATCCATCCCCTGCTTCCATAATGGGGGAAAATTTGGAATTCATCAGACACGGCTTTCACAGACTGCCACACGCGAAGACGCTCCATTGCCCATTGGATTTCTGTTTAATATATATAGGTGTCCAAAGTACTTAATGTACAGCAGCTTAGCACCTTGCAGCAACCCTGTGAGGTAGGCCAATAATATCCACGTGACCCAGGGCCACTCAGTGAGTTGGTGATGGTTGCAAAATTTCAGCCAGAGACTTACAGGTTCGCCACTGTGCTACACCAGCTCTCTTGTCTACTAGTGCTTCTCAAAAAAAAAAATCAAAATCATTTTCTGAGCATCATTTTTAAGTAGGCTTGTGTGACCTTGAGTTATAATAAACTCTTGGGGCCTTTCTGTTTACCCTCTTCCTGTTGCTCTTTCCCACAGGCACCATTCGCCCCGTGCGGCGAAGCTATTACGACCCCTCCTCAGCCCCGGGAAAGGGCGTGGTGTGGGAGTGGGAGAATGACAATGGCACCTGGACCCCCTACGACATGGAGGTGGGCATCACCATCCAGCATGCCTACGAGAAGCAGCACCCCTGGATTGACCTCACTGCCATCGGCTTCTGCTACATCATTGACTTCAGCACAATGGGGCAGATCAACCGCCAGACGCAGCGCAAGCGCCGCGTCCGCCGCCGCCTCGACATGGTCTACCCATTGGTCACTGGCACCTTGCCCAAATCCCAGTCGTGGCCAGCGAGCCCTGGGGTGGCCAACACGCCTCCTGCGCCGGCCTGCACTTGCCCCCAGTGCCTCCTCGTCATGAGCATCAAGGCGGCGGTGGCAGCTGGGAGCAACGGAGGGACTGGCGTTTCGGTCAGCCAGCAGCAGCTCTTGCAGCAGCAGCAGCCGCCTGCGCAACCACCGCCGCCTCCCCGTAAAGCCGTCTCCCTTTCTGGCAGTGCCAAGCTCCCCATGCCGGCATCTATCCACAAGCCCCAAGACGGAGCAGCTACCATGCGCAGTTCCTTGAAGACCCTGGCCTCTCAGGTGAGCCGGAGGCAGGCAGCCAGCACTCCGGCCCTCACCACAGCCAGCTCCCCCGCCAGCCCTACCAGCGCCAACGGCAAGGTGACCCGCGCCAGCCTTAATACACTGAACCGTACCAACCTGCAGCGCCTAGCCATTGCGCAGTCCCGTGTGCTGATTGCCTCGGGGTAAGTACATTGCAGTTGTCTTGGACAGTGGCCTGTGTAACTGTGAGTGTTCCCAAACGGTGGTCCACGGAGCACCAGTGGTTCACAAGTCTCGTTCAGGTGTCTGTGGATTTGTGGTTGAGGATAGCAGACGGCACATCAATCAAATTGAATGGTCATACTGATTTTTATTTATTTGAGTCCTATTGATTTTTAATGGTGTTGTTATTTGCTTCTTTTATTTCTTGCATCGGACCAGATTCAACTCACTAGTGCAACAGGGCTTTCCCTTCCTCTCTTTTCCCACCCCAGATTGGCAGGGCAGCGGACTGTTGGGAGAACCCTCAGAACAGTTCACCGGGGGGTGGCGAGCATTCCGGCAAACTGAAATGTTTGCACTGACAGAGCATAATTTTAAATGTTACATTATTTTATTGTGTTACAATTTGAATTCAATGGAATACAACAAAGTGCAATAGAAAAGAACCAAAAGAAGCGATGGGAATACGGTTAAAAATCATACAGTATCTAGTGCAGCATATTACAATTGAAAAATCATTATGTGTTTCACCAAGAGCCTCAACAGTTTTCAAGTGGTCCATGAGGAGAACAGTTTGGGAACCACTGGGGTAGGAAACCTGAGTTGTGAGTGAATCGAGTACCTATGGACTGTACAGATTAGTGCCTCCTCCCCTTTTTTGCATATGGTGTCCACACTCTACAAGTAGATAAGGCTATATTGCAAACTCCCCTGTGATCTTCAGATGAAGGATGGTATAGAAATTGAATAATAATAATAATAATTCTGTCTCTGCTGATGAAGGCACTATACCTCTGTTGCTAGGATTTGGAAATGAGGAGACAGCTATTGCACTCAGGGCCTGCTTGTTCATATCCTGTGGTTGGCCACTGAGAACATGATGCTCAGTTGGATGAACCTTTGGCCTGATCTAGCAGGGCTCTTCTTAGAGGGTCACTGCTGTTTTACCATGGTGCACCCTTGGGTCATTATGTGGGAGAAGCTCTTTTGAGTCCCCCCCCCCCAAAAAATCTGTTGTCTCTGCTTGACGTGGTCTGCAGAGACAGACGCCCAACACCCATCTCAGTTAGTCGAGACAAATGATGAGTCAAACCAGATCTTGCCTCACATTGAAAATGATTACTGTTTTTCATAGCAAGCCAAGTTTCAGTGTTGTGAAAGGATTTTTCAGCAAAAAGGCTTCCTAAAGCAAGGCTGGGCCATCTGAAGCTCCAGGCCATATGCAGCCCTCGGCTCTATTTTGTAACTCAGTGGTAGAAGATCTGCTTTGTTAATGTAGAAGGTCTTCGGTTCAGTCCCCAGCATCTCCAGGGAGGGGCTAAGAGACACCTCTGCCTGAAATCCTAGAGAGCCAGTCAGTGGAGACAGTTCTGAGCTAGATAGGCCAATGGTCTGACTCTGTATAAGGCAGCTTCCTATGTTCCTACAAGTCCCTTGCAAACAACCAGGTGTGGCCTTTGGGAAGAGTAATCTGGGAAGGAAGGGGGAGAGAGAGAGAAAGAAGGGGCAGCCCCGCCCCGTTTTTGGATCTGGGCCTCCCATCCCAGTGCTGACTTTGGCCCTGAGCACAGTCTGCATGTGGCCCTAAACAAATTATCCCTATGGGAATATGGACCTGGACAGGAGAGAAAAGGTTGACATGAAATCTACGCTCGGAGGTTACAAACATTTTGGGGGGTTTTTTCAGTTGAAAAGAATCTGACTTCTTAAGTGTTGACTTGTTCGTTAATTTCACATATTTGTTACTCTTCATTGTCATGGGCAGTGCTAGAGTAGGTTACAAAACATGGGAAGCGGAACAATATGTTAAATAAATACAACAAAAATGTTGCAGTTGAGGCATCTCTAGAGATTCCAGCAGCATGAGCCAGTTGCAAGTCAGAGGGCCTGACTTGAGAATCTAGAAGAACATGATGGGGCCGAGCTGTGGTGTTGCTTAATGTATGCAGCCTGACATGCCAGCATGATAGAAAAATCCCTAATGAAGATCTAAGACGGCCTACAGCTGGCACTCCCCACCTCGGCCTCTCTCAGCTCCCGCGTTCCCCAACTTTTAGCAAATACCACAGACCCCTTTAACCATGAAAATGGGGAGGGGGGAGCCCTGCAAACCCCTTTTGAATACTAATGAGGAAGTGAAACATTCTTTTTCTCTCCCCTCCACATCTAGGGACCCTTCCTCTCAAAAGCCCTATTGAAAGCTTTTCACGCCACTGCCTGATCTGGAAGACACCCCACCCTCCCCTGACCAAAACACTCTTTCTTGGTCATCTAATTAGCGTGTTTCTCCCCTTTTGTCTGACTGCCATCGGCCTTCTGTCGCCCGGTGGCTCCCCCCCCCCTCCATCGCCCGTGACCCTTCCAAAAGACTTTCCCAAGGAAGAGAGCAAGGGAGGAAGGGGCCAAGGCGATGTTTGCTGGAACAAAAGGCCCTGTGAATAACTTGGGAGACACGACCAAGGTTTCTAAAGAGCTGGAGAAAGGCGCAGTGAGAGGAGTGCTAGGGAATGGGAGAGGGGTGGGCAAATGCCTCTGTCTTTAGATTAGAGGATTCTCTGTCTCCAGTTCAGTCTTGGTCTGTCTCTACGGCAACTATTGTCCAGCTAGAAAGGTCCTTCGCTCTGTTTGGCATTCAGGCCTTGTTGCCTTCTCATGCATACTTCATCCGTCCCTGTCCCAGATGCCTCAACTTCCCGTGTGTGTGTGTGTGTGTGTGTGTGTGTGTGGAGCAATTTGAGGATTGTTCTTTTCCAAAGGGCATACAGTTTAGAATGGCCATCAGATGGCTATTTCTGATATGTGAAGCCACTGTTAGAATTTGGCCAGACAGCTCTCTGCGTCATTCAGACATAGGCAGGATTCGTCAGGCGAGGCTGGCTTCTTTTGGCCCTGCATGGCTAACAGGACCCAGTATAGATTGTACAATGGAACCTTGGTTGTTGAATATAATCCGTTCCGGAAGACCGTTTGACTTCCAAAACGTTCAACAACCGAGGCTCAATGGGCGGTCGGAGAATTCAATTGAAAAAATAGAGAAACGCACCTCGGAAGCCGTTCAACTTCCAAGGCACATTAAAAAAATGGAAGCATTCACTTTCAGGTTTTCGGCATTCGGCTTCCAAAATGTTCGGCAGCCAAGACATTCGAAAACTGAGGTTCCACTGTACTGTCCACCTGCTGGCTTCATGACTTAGGTCAAAGGGTACCCAAATATTTGGAACATGGGGGGAGTTGCTGCTTTTGTAGGACACATCTTGCCCCACAGTGGCTAACCAGGAATGCATGAAGCAGTCATGTGGACCTGTTCTAAGAAAGTTGTGGGACTGCACTTTTTTTTCACTCCACAACCCTTTCGCTTACACTATGTCCTCAGTGGTTTTTCCTCCATTCAGACACAGCACAATGAAGAACTTTACCCTTCTCTTCATGAAGAAGAAGAAAAAATCATGTTATTTTTTAAAAACTTCAAGCTTTCAAACTTCCCTCAGTATCACTTTGCATTTTCAGACCGTCACTATTTGTGGGGTGGGAATCAGGCACATACAGGTTATTTCAGTGCTTTAGGTCAGGATGGGCAAACCCATGGCTCTGCAGCGGCTGCTGGAATCTTGACTCCCACCAGCCAACCAGCCAGCACGGCCGGTGGTTAGGGATAATGGAAGCTACAACTTCTGGAGGGCCACCGGTTCCCCACCCCGTGAATAACAGCCTATTTCAGGGTACAAGTATTTCCAGGAAGTGGTCCTGGAAAAAGCAATAATGTTTTCTCTCTGGGGAATCCATCCCCACTGTTACTATGATCACTCACTGCCCAGTCCTACATAGTGGTACCTCGGGTTAAGAACTTAATTCGTTCTGGAGGTCTGTTCTTAACCCGAAACTGTTCTTAACCTGAAGCAGCACTTTAGCTAATGGGGCCTCCTCCTGCTGCTGCTGCTTGTTTTCTGTTCTCATCCTGAAGCAAAGTTCTTAACCCGAGGTACTATTTCTGGCTTAGCGGAGTCTGGAACCTGAAGCGTATGTAACCTGAAGTGTATGTAACCCGAGGTACCACTGCAGTTGACCCTCTCTGCTATGCAGGAAGGCAGAAGATCATGGTTAGAAGACCACGGCTAGTGCACACCTGACCCTCTTCCCCAACCCCCTGCATACACACGCCTTTCAGGAGTCATGCTGATACAAAGGCTGTCACAACCACAGACTTGCCCTTTCGTCAAACCAGTCCTCCTGTCTCTGGCACACACCCTTATTTCAGATACGTACAGGTGCGCTTGCCTCTCCCAGGCCGCCTTCCTTTACTCAGCCGGGGATTGTGTTTGTGCCTCAGGCTACTAGCAGCCAAAGGCAGGGATGCAACCTGCCAGGCTAGTTTAGTGGGAACACACTGCTTTTCGTCACTTTCAGGGTCTTAACAGAAACCAGTCTGGGGATCAGAGAAACGGCAGGGAACCTGCCACCCAGTGTAGCATAGAACGCCAACACACACACACCCCGACCTCACAGAATCTCCAGTTTCATTCCTCAAAGGGATTCTAAAGCGTCCTTTGAATTCTGTGCCTCATCTCCTTCCATGTTTGCTTGGTTCTTAAGAAAAGTAAAACATCTCGCGGCACTTTAAAGACAATAAACTTGTTATAGCTTAAGCTTTCATGGCCGACAGTCCGCTTCATCAGATGCATGAAGCGTTAGCTTGAATTTCTGCAGTCTGTGAAAGTTTATATCATGATAAACTTGTTAGTCCTTTAGGGTGGCAGAAGATTCTGCTGCTGTTTTTCCTCAAGAGACTAGTGCATCTGCCTCTCTGAGAATTGGTTCTTGAGTTTTCTGCTTTTCGTAATTATTCCGAATGTGTCCACAGCCACTTGTAAGCTGTGCCTCCTTTCTTTGCAGGGTCCCTACAGTTCCTGTGAAAAACCTCAATGGCTCAAGCCCAGTCAATCCAGCACTGGCAGGTAAGAGGGTTAGGGTCACTGTAGAAACAGAGCAGTCATCAGTGATTCATGGCTGTTGCTTGGCCTAAATAAGGGATAGCTAAGGAGCTGTAATAAGTTTGATGAGGGTTTGGCGTTAGTCTGTCCAGTATGTTTATTCAGTGAATGCTGAGGATATGCAGAGTTGACATATGGGTTAAAGACAGGAGTCACGCCCAAAGAAATATTAAAAGGGAGGCAATGGTGACATTCTTTGGTGAGGTAGAAAACCTGTGGCCCTCCAGATGTTTTTGAAATGCAACTTTAATCATCACTGACCATTGGCCATGCTGGCTGAGTTGGGGGTCTAAACAATATTGGGGGTCCACAATGGAATAAACACTGCTGTGGGCAGGAAGTACAGCTTTATAGAAGTGAAGCTTTGATTTCCATGATGGACTGCAGGATAGTTCAAGCTACCTTGTTGTCACTGTTGTTAGTAATTGCAGAATAATTACCACAAGCTTTTAAGCTTTGAATTTTAATTTGCAAATAAAAAATAACAATTGCTTAGGTCTCCAAGGATTATCAGCCTTTACCTCTGACTTGCCTGTTACATTATGATATTGTAAGAGCTAGGAATGGTAGGATCTTGCCATCCCACCCTCATAGATGAAGGTGAGATCCAACACACAGGGTACCATAAGCAGAACACTTGGGGTCTCCTCTAGATAAGGGCTTGCAGAGAAAATGAATTTGCAGAGCACCATGTCCTTGCAACGTAATGCAGAGGGTGTTCCCTTTGTTAATGAATGGTTTTGGCCTAAGGAGGCAAATGGATGGAGAAATATGGAGCATTGGGGGAGCAGACAGGGATATGTTTTGGTTTTCGGGGAGCGAAGAGGAATCAACTTCTCAAATACCCCTCTGTCCCACCCAGGCATCACAGGGATCCTCATGAGTGCTGCTGGTCTGCCGGTCTGCCTCACTCGACCCCCAAAGCTGGTTTTGCATCCGCCTCCAGTCAGCAAGAGTGAAATCAAATCCATCCCTGGGATATCCAATACTTGCCGCAAGACCACCAAAAAGCAGACCAAGAAAGGTAAGAATGGATAACTCCTCTACCTTTTCTCCTCATAGGATTCTAAAGCTAGAGTACCAGGGGGCCACAGCAGGACCTTAATGGAGCCCAGAAGCCATCTGCCCTTCACTTGTCAATCTACACAGTTCAGACCACAAAGAGCGCTGCAGAAAGTAACTCCATCCAGACATCACGCCAAACCATGGTTTACAGTAACTACAGTTAAAAGTCAAACCATGGTTTGAGACTCCCATCTGCAATGGAAAATAAAGCCTTAGTTTTGCTGTGTAAAGCTCACACCACGTTCCTCGTTCAGCTCACTCTCCTCCTAACAGAGCCCCTAGGTGCAGACCCAAGCTGTTCATGTCTGATGCCCACCCCCATGTGCTGCTACATTATCACTGATTGACTCCTTCTGAAGGGTTTAGAACAGGACGGTGAGCTAGCTGAGGACTTGCCCGCTCAATAGCACTCATCTTTGCAGATCAGACAGTATGTTCCTGTCTTTACACTCATCAGTCTGTGGACCCTTCCCCTTTCTCTGATTTCTTTCCTGGCCCTTTATAGCTGCCACTCAAACCTTGTTCCAATGCAAGGATAATTAGCATAGTGCGCTCCAGATGTTGTAATACTGCAACTACCACCACCCTTGACTATTGCATGTGCCCCAGCAACATATGGAGGGCACCACATTGGTTCTAAACCATCATCCTGCTTCCCTGCACTGCTCCCCCTTCTCTGTCCCATACCAGTGTGTGGCTGCATCTGTTGATGGCCAGACAATGGCAGCTATCCAACCAGTGTTCTTCCAAAACATTATCCTGGACGGCTCCCAACTGCAGCATTACCTAACACATGTCCCCTGCTGTTGACTTGCACGCATCCTCCACCCCCTCATAATTTCCTGGCCCAGCTGTAGCAAGCATACTGTACTACACTCCCTGTCTTTCTCCAGAGTACTTCACATCTGCTTGACAGGTAATAATAATAATAATAATAATAATAATAATAATAATAAATTTTATTTATATCCCGCCCTCCCCAGCCGAAGCTGGGCTCAGGGCGGCTAACAACAATCAAAATAATCCAGCATTCTAAAAACATTCATTATAAAATTAATAACCCATGAAGGGACTCCATAAGCCTAACCAGTTTCACTGGCGCCTGTTGCACATCTGTAAAGGAGGAAGGAGCAAAGAGCTGACAACAAAGGGGGCCTTGACATCGCATCCATCACGCCTCATACAATGCTGACAAGGGCAGATAGGCTCGCAGATAGGCTCAAAGATCCAGGGCGGAGCACTGAAATCGGTTATCAGTTCTAAGGATCAACCCTGGAGCATTTTAATTAAGAATATATTAAGATGCCCCAGAGCACGTAGACTGCATTTCCCTCATCAGGTTCCTACAGAATCCCACACATCAGGGAACAGCCGGAAGGGTTTCCAGATAAGGAGGTGGTGTTCTTGGACACTCTTTGAGTTCCAGCGTCTCTTTCTCTAGAAACAGAAAGGCTCTTGCTGACAGCATGAGACTCCCTTGCTCTCTTTTCCCAGATGGCCAGCTTAAGGCTGCAGTGCTATGCACCCTTCCCCTCAAGTAAGATCAGTTGGTCGCAGTTGGGCTTGTTTCTGAGTAGGATCCAGCTGCAATTGATCTGGCCCACAGGCAGCTGTTTGGTATTTTGCAATTAAATTCCTGTGAATGCAAACCTAGTGCACTCCACCCCCTTCCCACCTTACATTTTATAAAGTCGTATGAAGACATCAAGTTCTTGGAAAGACTTGAGTTTACATTCTTAGACGCACAAAATAGAAAGAAAAAGCTTCGCTGTGAACTCAGTAGAAAGTAGGGGAAAAAACATGGCAGATGTTTAACGATTTTTTTAAAAAACTATCTGAAACAAAGAACTCTGGGAAAAAATTATCAACAGTGGATTGAACAAATGGGGCATGTAACAGAATGTTGCAGCGTGGGGTGCCCTTGTGGGGTGCTTGCAGACTGTCACTGTTTTGCCGGAGGGATTGCAGCCCTCAGCAGAGAAAAGGTTCCCTATCTCTGGTCTTGAGCATGGTTGCTCCTTTGTCAATCTGCAAAGATCCTTTCAGTGTCCAATCACATCTCGGCTTACTTACCTTTTGAGATGCTCGGGTGGAAGCAAGGGAGGCTGAAGGTGCCTCTGCCGCCACAAACAAGAGCCAGGTCTGCAGTGGACCTGGAGATAAGTTAGGAAAAGTTGCTTAGCCCGACACTGGACTGCAGCCGCAAACTGGGCAGAGTCTTTTTCAGGAACACTAAAGCACCCCCTGGGAGGGACAGACAATAGGCACATGACCTTTGCACACATGTGAGTTTGCAGGGGGGCTGTAAGAGTGGAGATGTGAATTAAGGTTTCAAATTGGAGTCTTAGCATTCTTGCTAATGTTTCTTAATTAAAAAAAATGTACTGATGTTACTGGTCCTATTTTGATTTTGCATGGTGGAAAGATCCATCATTAGCACAAACTGGGCTAGGGGCAGATCAGAGACAAAAAGTCCTAACTGTAGTACATTGATCAGGACATTGTACTAAACTCTCCACTTCAACCCATTGCTTCTGATTCTGGTTTGCCAGCTAATTGCAGACTCTGGTTGGTCAGTTTGGATATCATGCATAAACCATGATTGAGGTACAAAAACCTCAGTATAGTGGCATGTGGATTGAACAAGTATATGCAAAGTAAATAGCTCCAGGTGACGGAGGAAGGGGGCAATATAGCCAAGTTGCACAAAGCAAGGGATGGCAACTTTGATTTCTCTTGTGCAGTCCTTGCCCTCCAAATTTCTCATTCCCCCTTTGTTTCCCTGCCTTTCACCTTGCTGTTTGCCTTCAGGAACAATGCCTTCAACTTGCTGATCTTCCCTTGTTTCCTCCTCCTTGTCCAGGTAAAACCCCAGAGGAGGTGCTGAAGAAATACTTGCAGAAGGTGCGCCATCCCCCAGAAGAGGCAAGTCTGGTTTTTTACGTACAGCATGTCTGTAGTGTAGTACAGCAGCTAATGTGTTGGACCCGGGCATAGGTTTTCTTGGTGCAGGCTCCCCCCGCCCCTATGCAGAGTGTTGGTTGCCTTAACCTTAGTGCAACGAACCATTTCTCTAGTACTGAGCATGTGCTGAGCATTGTTGAGAGCAGAGCAGAGATGAAGGCTTCTCCTGAAAGCATCGTAATCTCTATCGCACCAATGACCTGGCTAGGGCAAGGGGACATGGACTGTCAAATAGTAAGTGAATGGGCATGGGCTACAGGAAGCTGCTGCTGGGCCTTCTAGCTCCACCCTATCTGCACTCATTGACTGGCAGTGGCCCTCCAAGGTTTCAAGCAGGATCCTATCCCAGCCCTGCCTGGAGGTACCAAAGATTGACCCTGGGGGCATCTGCATGTGATGCATGTGCTGATCCTGATGTAGATGTTTATTCCCCCTCATGTTCCTGATGTAGGTCTTCGCTCAAAACCTTTCTTCCCTGGCAGGGAGAGGGGCTCCATTTTGGGGTCCACCTCAGGTGCCAAAACAGGAATGATGGGAGTTGTAGTCCCAATGACTTTGGGAGGTCACAGATTCCCCATTTGTGGCATAGAGTAATGGCAGTGGCAGGAGGTGGCAGGTGAACTTCACACCGTTATCTCATTGCTGCCGAGAACGACATTAACGTGACAAGCATGCCAGCCATTAGCAGGCTGGGCTTCCTTCAGGCGAATGTTTCTATGCGTGCATATGTTCTGCTCTTGTGTTCAACGCCATTTCTCGCCCCTTTTCAGGACTGTACCATCTGCATGGAGCGCCTCTCCGCCCCTTCAGGGTACAAGGGCCCTCAGCCAGCCATCAAGCCAGACTTGGTGGGAAAGCTCTCCAAGTGCGGCCACATGTATCACCTCCACTGCCTCGTGGCCATGTACAACAACGGGAACAAGGTGCGTTCCTGGGGTGGGGAAGGCGGAGGGAGGCCTGCAGTCTCTCGAGTGGGTACCCATGAATTCTGCCCAGGACTGAACAGCTCTTTTGGTACTTGATAGTACTGACAGGCAACGATATTGCTGATATAGGAAAGTCACTGTGATGTGGCTTATATATTTATTATTTGGTTGGTTAATTTATATACTGATGGGGTGGGGAAAATTTCTCAGCTTGAGGGCCACATTCCCTTCTGGGCAACCTTCCAGGGGCCGCATGAGTCGGGCCAGGCGGGTGGGCGGGGCTGCTCACCTATCAATCATCTGATGTCATAGTGATACCAGTAGATGGAACACTTTGAAGTTCAGAAGTCAGGATTTCAAAGCACCTTGTGCAGCCAATCCAGGAGGCTTTAGCTAATGTTTCAGCTAATGCTTTCCCTTGCCAGTGCATAAGCAAGAGAGCCCTGTACAGCTCCCGACTATGCATCAGCAGTTGCATCCCTACCTGCCCCACATCTGACATCACATAGGGCATCAGGTTTGGGGCAGGTGGGCATGGTTTGGGGAAAACTGCCTCTTGGGGGCATATTGGAACCCCGGCAAACCAAGCTTGGCCTGCGCTCTGAGGCTCCCCATCTCTATCATATAACAGACCTCTTTAATGTTTCTGCCTTTAATGAGTCAGAACCAAAACTGCATGTTCTGCACTTCTGTGATGGCATGACACAAGCATCCTGAAAAGTGAGCTTTTATTAAAACAAAAAATACGTTTCTGAGCCATTTGGCTATGGAGGAAAAAACATACAGAGGAACAGGGTATAGCTAGGAAATTGCTTAGAAGCCAAACAGTGATGGGGCCTCAGTAATCTGCTAAACTCCTTGTCTTTCCTGCTTGGTTAGCAAAAAGCACTTTATGTTGTGCAAATTAAGGGCAAGCGTGTCCCACTTATTAATTGCAAACACTGACTTTCCAAGGAATGTTGCTTTTTTTTCTTTAAAAAGAATGCATGCAAAGTACACTTAGTCCCAGTTGAAGCCCATGGTTTTGAGAGATTTAATTCTGGAATTCCATACCGCATTTTAAAAAGGCTGCAATAGCCCTAGTAACGTAACAGCTCTAACATGAAAACAAATTCCTCTGTGGGCAGACTTAAAACTCTTTCCTTTTGAGCTGAGCCCAAAGCATTCCTGAACCCATCATCTTTCTGGAGATAACACTACTTCGCTCCCACATTTCTTGGCTGCTTCTGCCGCAATCTGGCTTTTTTCCACTGGGGCTTAAAAATGTTTCACACATGTACATTTTTAAAAGATGACCTAAGATGTCTCAGCCGAATACCTAAAAGCATAAAAACATGATGTGAAGGCCTTCCATTCAGTGGTGGCATGTATTTTGCACACAGATCTTTGCAGGTTCACTTGAGTAACAGTTGATGGGGAAAACCTTTCTGACCAAGACTTTGGAGATCTACTGCCAGTTGGAATAGCGACAGGCTAAATTGAGTGGGGAGCCTAGGGGCCAGTGAAGGCAAGATTCACAGGGCTTAGATGTAAGACTGGGCCTTGGAACCTAACCTTGCTTTGTGTGTTTGTGTTTCTCCACTTGGGGATGGATGAGATTGCAAAGTACTTCCTACTTTTCTGGAAGAGGAGATAATAGCCGTCTATTCTTCCACCACCACTGCTGGCTCTTTGTGGCTTTGTGATTATAATGTCAGCCTGGGGTCTTTTTATTCTGTGCTGTTCTAAAATTATTGCCCAGCATTACAGCTTGCCTACTGTGCTTTTAGGATGGGAGTTTGCAGTGTCCAACCTGCAAGACCATCTATGGAGTGAAGACTGGCACCCAACCTCCTGGGAAGATGGAATATCACCTTATTCCCCATTCCTTGCCTGGGCACCTCGACTGTAAAACCATCCGAATTATCTACAACATTCCACCAGGGGTCCAGGTGAGATTCTGGCTTCATTAGCAGAACACATGGCCCACAGATAGATCCTACTGTCTTATCTCCCTACTAGCTTCAGGCTTAGAGACTAGTGGGGCCTTTCTCATCCTGTGAACTTCCTTCAAGATATTTGAAAAGTCACATTCATTTTCATGTTCATCTCATTCTTTTTAGGGACCAGAGCATCCCAATCCTGGGAAGAGCTTCACTGCACGGGGCTTCCCTCGACACTGTTACCTCCCAGAGAGTGAAAGAGGCAGAAAGGTAAGTGGCGTCTTCGTGCTGTAGGAATTTTAAGCACAACCATTCGTTGTGGTTATACCACTTAGCTTTACTGTAGCGTGTTGGTTCTGCTCCAGGTTGGCTTTATCTTGAAGCAGGGAGGACACTCTCATTGTGCAAATTCATAACGTGTATCTCTCATCTATAATATTAAGGGGGCTGTTAGGTTATTCTGTTGTTTACTTTGGGCCACATTCAGCTACCCTGTTCCACTAGTAGAAGCCAGCACAAGGACTCCTGCTAGCACAATGATGGGGCTTCAACCCTCCTCCCTGTTTACATCCCACATAAAAGGTAAAGGTACCCCTGCCCGTACGGGCCAGTCTTGACAGACTCTAGGGTTGTGCGCCCATCTCACTCAAAGAGGCCGGGGGCCAGCGCTGTCCGAAGACACTTCCGGGTCACGTGGCCAGCGTGACATCGCTGCTCTGGTGAGCCAGAGCCGCACACGGAAATGCCGTTTACCTTCCCGCTAGTAAGCGGTCCCTATTTATCTACTTGCACCCGGTGGTGCTTTCGAACTGCTAGGTTGGCAGGCGCTGGGACCGAACAACAGGAGCGCACCCCGCAAAAGGCCCTTGCATTGGGCACATTCCCTGTGCACTTGTAGTGTTAACACACCTTTGCTGCAAGCATGAAATTGTGGAATCTTGTCTATACTTACTGAACGGATTCCTGCACCTATAGCATCAAGTGTTTGCAAGTTCATCAGACGCACATTGTGTGTATTTTAGGGAATTTTTAAATGTTTAAAGTTTTATTCTGTTTCTAGTGTTCTGTTGGGAGCCGCCCAGAGTGGCTGGGGAAACCCAGCCAGGTGAGGGAGGTATAAATAATAAAATAATAATATTAATAATTAATATTATTATTATTATTATTTCTCTGTATTGGAGACCATATGAATACAAGTAGCCAGGTATCATAAGTGGGGAGAGCAGTGGCGTAGTGTGGGTTGTCAGCACCCGGGGCAAGGCAAGTAATTTGCGCCCCCTAACCTGGGGCAAGGCAAGTAATTTGTGCCACCCCCCCGCTGCACTGTCCCTCCCCCAGATAGTCCCTCGCTCTCTCTCCGCACCGCACCGCACGCCTGGCACCCTCCCCTCCACAGTGGGCGGCGACCCGGCGGCTCGGATCGGATTCGCACAGCCAGCACTGCAGTGAGAGAGAGTGAGTGAGCCAGGTAGGGCAGAGAGCTGCGAGTGCGAGCGCCCCCCTCCCCAGATGTTGCGCCCGGTGCGGCCGGCCCCCCCTGCACCCCCCACGCTACGCCACTGGGGGAGAGTCCTGTCACACGCAGGTCCTGCTTATGTGCATCTTATGTGCATCCTGTGCGAACAGGATGTTGGATTAGATGGGCCTTTGGGCCTGATCCAGCAGGGCTTCTCTTCTGCGAAGTAGTCTCTGCTACAAGGCGCTGGGCTTTGGGCAAACTCCTCCCGGTAACCCCTTTCCCCTCTTCTCTCTGGCAGGTGCTGAAACTGCTTCTGGTAGCCTGGGACCGGCGTCTGATCTTTGCCATTGGCACCTCAAGCACCACGGGCGAGTCGGACACGGTGATCTGGAACGAGATCCACCACAAGACAGAGTTTGGCTCCAACCTGACGGGCCACGGCTACCCTGACCCCAACTACCTGGACAATGTGCTGGCTGAACTGGCTGCTCAGGGCATCACGGAGGAGAGTACGCTCCAGGAGAAGGATTGAGGGCGCGGGAGGAGGGGAGGAGAGGGAGCAGGCTTTGCCCTGCCTGGGGCGGAGCTACGAAAAAGAGCCGGCTTCCCGTGGATCAAGCTCCCTCTCCCTCGTCCACTGTGCCTGCTCTGCCCTCTCTGCCTCTTGTTGCCACAGCCACCATCTGCCTCTTAAAAGGCCTGGTTCTGCCTGCCCAGCAGTCCGCTTAGGGGCTCGCTCAGGTTGGAAGCCGTCAGTCCTACAGCATTTGGCAGCTGGGAGCAACCGAGCCTGGGAAAGTTCCCCCCACCCAGCTTGTCTTGGGCCTGGGCTGCAGTGTCCTGATGAGGCCTGAGGTTATATTAACCTCAGCACCCAAAGCTGCTTTTATACTTTGGAGCTCAGATACCTGGCCTGGCATTTGGGGGAGGGGGCAAATAAAGACCCACTTTAAATTCTGTGAAAACAAGAGAAGGTATGCCTTGGGGGCAAGCAGGCGCCAAGCAGGGTGGCAGCACTCGGGAGCCAAGAAAGGTGGCTGTCCGTCCCAAAGGCACTGAGGATTAAAATTGGCCCTGTTCTCTCTTTCTTGCCCAGCTAGGTGCCTGGTTCCATGTTGTCATGTCACTGCTTTCATGTCGTGGCTCAGTGTGAGTCAGAAATGTGCTGTTTGCTGGTCTGGTGCTCTCTGGCACTCTCATACGTTCTGAGGCTGCCTCTCCGTCCCTATTTTAAGTTAGCTAAGAAGCAGGCCCGCTTCCTGCTAGAGCCTGCCCCAGTTCCTTGAGGAAGCAGGCTGGGAATTCCTTCTCTTGGATGCTTCACCCTAGCCTATTTAATTGACAAATATGCCAAAAAATCCCGTGGGGTGCTATACGCAGCCTTTATTGATCTAAAGGCTGCCTTCGATTCAATTCCACGTGCAAGACTCTGGGACAAATTGAGCACATCAAGTATAGACAAAAGACTATTATTTCTGATCAGCTGTTTATATAAAGACACGGTGCTGCATGTAAGAACTTCGTTAAACGGCCACCTTATAGGACCAGTCCCTGTCAGCAAGGGGGTCAAGCAAGGTTGCATCCTGGCCCCAGTTCTATTCAACTTTTACATCAATGATATGGTCAACTGTTTGTCATCTCCGGACTTCCATGCCCCCAAACTGGCTGACAAATCAATATCCGTGCTTTTGTATGCTGATGATGCGATACTCCTATCTCGAACAAGAATAGGCTTAAATAGGCTCATAGGTGAATTTTCAGCATACTGTAGGAGAGAGCAACTGGCAATAAATTATCAGAAAACCAAAACCATGGTTTTTGCAAGGAAATGCAGACAGTACAGCTGGAGGATGGATGACCAGATAATTGAACAGGTTAAAGCCTTCAAATATCTGGGTATCGTTTTCCAGTCGACCGGGTCCTGGGATGCCCATCAAAAATATGCCAAAGAAAAAGCAGCTCAAAGTATTAAGATGCTGTCGCGCTTTTTCTACACGAAGGGGGGCAGATACACCCCAGCAGCCTTTGAAGTCTTCCAAGCAAAACCTCTGGCGCAGTTACTGTATGGGGCACAAATCTGGACGGGGAACCACTGCTCCAGTCTTGAAACTGTTCAGTCTAAATTTCTAAGGCAGATACTCGGCGTCCCCTCCTGTGTTCCAAACGCTGCTTTACGACTCGAGGCCTGCCTTCCATCTGTAGAAACTCAGACCTGGCAAAGAACACTCAACTATTGGCTTCGTCTTAATTTAAATCCATCTGGTCTACTGCCTCTAGTAATGCAAGACCCTCATAAAAGCATGTGGTTCAAAACTGTGCATCAAAAACTCCTTACATGCGGTCTGCATTCGCAATCCCTATTATCAATGGGCCTCATTAAAGCAAAGAGTCTAATAGGCCAGCGCCTGAAAGACATTGAACGGCAAAACAACCTGACTATCTTAAAGAAACTGTGCCCATGGTATACCTACTATCACCCTTCCCATTTTGACTCTCCAGCTTCATATTTGTTTAAATTAACCATCCCAAAATACAGACGTGCCTTTACATTGGCTAGATGGGATGTTCTTCCCTCTGCCGTACTCGAAGGTCGTTACCAAAAGACTCCATTTGAAAAACGACTCTGCCCATGTAGAGATGGTAACACGGAAACAGTGTCCCACGTCCTCCTATCCTGCCCCCTTTACAAAGACCTAAGGAATGAGATTATTACTCCACTCATTCTCCCCAACCCTGGCCGCTCACAGGACATTATACTGTTTTTTCTCTTATCTGATACGGATAGTCAGACAACAGAGAAGGTCGCGAGGTACATCGAGAGAGCTATGAAATTGAGGGCCACCATCTGAGTGAAAGACTTGTTCATCTGACGGACCTCCTTCTGTTTGTTCTTATCCTCCTTTTATTCTCAGTTTATTTTATTTTTAAATTCTTGCATAGCTGTGGCCTGTTGGCTTTGCTAATAAAGTTCTGATTCTGATTCTTCTCTTGGATGCATTCTAAACTGGGTCAGCTGTAGGCAAGCCCTTGCATCTGACTCAAAACCTGGATGAGCAGAATAACGGAATCACAGCCGGTATCTATACTGCATTAGGTGGATGCAGGAAACCCCTTGCTTCCCTGCAAGTTGGCATATTGGATCTGGGCCACACTTGCCTCTGGATAAAAGTCAGTCCATTCCAGACTGAGGCTGGGAAAGTACACATTATATACCTTTAAAGCACATTTGCAGCCCTGTCTTTGGGGCCCTGTAGTTCACCCCTCACAGAGTGAACATTCCCAGCAACCTCTGGCAAACTACAGTGCCCAGAATTCTTTGAGGGAAAGACTGTGCTTAGAATGTGCCTTGGAGGCATGCTATGCAGGCAGCCCAAGTCTTGCTCCTGTGGCTGGATCTGCCTGATCCAGCTGGGCTCCTGGACTTCACTAGGGTTTAGGTCAGGCCTCCCTGTCTCAATTGCATTTACTTCTCTCCAGACCAATACAGAGCCATGTGCCCCGATCTCTCTCTCTGTTTGTGAATTGCATCCCAGGGGGGTTGTTTTATGTCCGATCTGTTTCTGTTGTGGGTTGGAATGAGAGGCTTTACAGAAGTGGTGGCAGGCAAGACACTTTCAGGTTTTGCCTCCTCACACTCCTGAGGTGGGTTCTTTTGAACTGTTTGTATGGGGGAGTCCCCTGGATACTGATTTGAATTTATTTACCTCATGTTTGGGGGGATTGTCGTATATATGTATATATTTATATATATATTTGTAATGTATGAGAAAGGCTTTGAGGCTAGGATGTGTAATACAATGGTACCTAAGTTAGACCTGGAGGCTAAGCGCAGCTTGTGATACAGTTTGCCATGACACAGAGCAGGGGGCGTCCGTGTGGGGCCCTCCCAGAAGTGTGTTTTTTTTCTTCCTGAACTACAACTCCCATCATCCCTGACTGTTGGCCATAGCAGCTGGGGTCGATGGGAGCTGGAGTCATGCGGCACCTGCAGGGCACCACATTGGCTCTCCCAGGAAGAGTGACAGCCCTTTTCGAACGGCTGTGCCATTTGGGTCCCTGCCCTTCCCTACCCACCCCTGATATTTGAATAAAATATTCTTTTTTGTATGCGCGAAGACCTTAATAACCCATGTGAAATCTCTGTAGGGCAGGCTCGGGTGAGAAAATAAAAGAGATGGAAAGTGTGAGAGAGAGCATGTGGGAATAGGAAGGAGCACGTCTGTAGAGATGCCTGACTGCATGCTTGTCTGGTTTGGTGGCGGCAAGGTGTGTGTGAATGTGGAGGAGCCCAGAGACATCACAAGGGTTGTTAAGTGTGCTGTGATTTTTTAAAGAGGCTCTTAATAAATCATCGGTGGCTCCTGGGTACATGTCACCTGGAGAATCTCCTCTTTCTTTCTCATCAACACTCCTCTCAAGAACATGTTAGCATTCAGCTAGGTTTTACTTGGAATAGACGTATTGACATTAATGGTCCTAACTTAGTCATCGTCAACGGGTTTATTGTGTGTAAAACTTGGTTGAGTGCCAGTCTAAGCTTTTTAATTTTTAACTCAGTTACTACATCATCATAAAAAATAATAATTTAAATTTACCGTATTTTTCGCCCCATAGGACGCACTTTTTCCCCTCCAAAAATGAAGGGGAAATCTGGGTGCGTCCTATGGGGCGAATGCAGGCTTTCGCTGAAGCTTGGAGAGCGAGAGGGGTCGGTGCACACCGACTCCTCTCGCACTCAAGGCTTCAGGAAGACATCCGCAGCCTAGGCAGCTCTGCGGGAGTTCCCGCAGGGCTGTCTAGGCTGCGGATAGCAGCCTGCTTCCCGGGGCGCCAGGCGCACTGAAAGCAGAGCGCCCAGTGCTTCGGGAACACATCCACAGCTTGTTTCCCGGAGCGCCGGACGCGCTGAAATCAGAGCACCCGGCACTTCGGGAACACATCCGCAGCCTAGGCAGCCCTGCAGGAGTTCCCACAGGGCTGTCTAGGCTGCGGATAGCAGCCTGATTCCCGGAGCGCCGGGCGCGCTGAAAGCAGAGCGCCCGGTGATTCGGGAACACATCCGCAGCCTAGGCAGCCCTGCGGGAGTTCCCCACAGGGCTCCCCTCGCTGCGGATAGTAGCCTGGCGCGCGGGGCGCCCTGAAGCAGAGCACCCCTTGCGCTGGGCAGACATCCGCAGCGTGGGGAGCCCTGCAGGAGTTCCCCGCAGGGCTCCCCACACTGTGGATAGTAGCCTGCCATCTGGTGCGCAGGGCACCCTGAAGCAGAGCGCCCCGCGCGCCAGGCAGACATCGACCAGCCCCTCAAGCTCAGGGGACAGCAGGGAGGCGCAGCGCCGCCATCCCGCTGTTCTTCGACCTGGTTCAGTTTCCCCAACCTGGTTTTGGGGGGGAAATAAAGGGGAAATTTTTTCCCTTTATTTCCCCCCCAAAAAACTAGGTGCGTCCTATGGGACGGAGTGTCCTATGGGACGAAAAATACGGTATATGCCGCTCATATGGCTTGCCACCATACATTATGTAGGGATGCCATTCAGAATAAATCTTGCCAGGCATTTCCTTCTTGGATTTCCCCCTAATAGATTTGATTTGATTGAGTGGTTCAGTTGGTGGTGGTGGGGGACCTGTTTGGGAGTTTACCCAGCCTTGTTAAACTCTCTAAATGCAACCTCTCTCTGTCCCACCCTCAAATACACACACACACACCATGGCATTCCCTCAAATGTGATTTAGCCTCCAGGATAGGGGAGAGATTTTGAAGGGCAACCTTCCAGCCACGGTCATCTCCCAACTGAAGGGAGCCAGTTTGCCTTTTATTTTACTTTTGTTTTGGCTGAGTTACTTCTTCCTTGAACTCTCCAGCCGTTGATAATTTTGTACTTCGTAGGGAATGACAAGCCTGATGTGACGCTGTTGTGGAGGGCGATGGGGGGAAGAGGGTCTCTCTTTTCCACTTTTTGTCCTCTTCAAGTCCCAAAGCAGGTTGTGGTGGGGATGCTGGTAGTGGTATTGGGGATGGGGGGGGGAGGGCAGGGTGAGGGGGAAGCCATGATGTATATTGTTTGTTTGTTGTTTGTGAACGGTGCGTTTTGCCCGTCTCTAGTTTGTTGCATTGCGTCAGGATGGCACCCTTGGGGGGGCGGGTACAACAATAAAAGGAAAACTCCACTGCCAATTTTGAAGAATGTCTCGTGTCTGTGTTTTCTGAGTCTGTGAGTCTGTCCTTTGTTCATTGTTGGTGCTTCCTGAGCAGGTGAATGTGTGCCGTTTACTTAGCTGGGAGAACATTGGCTTTCAAACAGCCACAAGGGGGAAGTTGCTTCAGGGAAAGCAAATACTTCGGCTTGAGATGAGAGTTGATGGAAAACCAACTCACTACAGTTAACACAATGTTTAGATCCAGTGAAGGACTTCTAATTCTTGGATTTTGGACAGAATCAAAATCTTTCATTTGTAAGTGTCAGGAGGGAGGGAAAGAACTGAAGGAACAAAACAGGATCATCTTGCTAAACTTCTAATTTGAGTTGGATCTAATCTTGGAATCTGTTCATACTCGCTGTTCATACTTCAGATTGCCAACTTTTTTCTGAGATACTGTGCCATTAACAGCTGCATGGCCTGCAGGAATCAAACAGGTGCACCTTCTCTTTCTCCTCTCCCAATCCTTACGATGCCGCGCTGGAGAAATTTGGACATGCTGGAGAAATTGGGAATGCCTGCCTCTGATGCAGTGATGAAAGGTGCAAAGCCTGTCAGGAAGAGGGTTAGCAACCACAAGCTCATCCCTTAGGTGAGCTTGGACTGACGGGAGCTGTGGTCTAAGACATCTGGAGGCACCAGGTTGGCAAAGGCTGCCTTAAGATCACACTGGTGAAAGTAGACTGTTCTCTCATTCCAATAAAGAACGCACAGCCGTTCTTGTCATATCTTTTCTATGTGTTGCCCTGCCAAGCACAGAATTTGCCGTGTTGGTTACCATTTGCCATTTCAATATTTTGGCTTTAAACTTAAAAAAAAAAACCCAGCAGGTTTTGAGTCTCTGCCTCTGTGGTTGCCAGGAAGAACTGGAAATTTAGTGTGTGGTGTTTTATATTAAAAACTCAGAAACCAGGGTGGGGCTCGTCTAGGCCCCGAAGGTTGAGGGGGAAGCCTCTTCACACCACTGCACAGCTACATGGGACTCCCCCACTGTTTCTTTCCTGAGCCTTCTTGGCTAGCTAATTCCCATTCCTTATTATCACATGTTTCATTGCCAAATAATTCCACACTGTGACATAGCTTGCCTAATTAGCCTCTATTTTCACTATAAGTAAATCTATACCAATATATTTCACACACCTCTAATGGCACAATTTCATTTTTCTGAGTGCAGAATCCAGAAATAGTACATAAAACACTGGCGAGTTCTAGCTGTACAAATTCTTTCCCACTGATCTACTACTTGTGTGTGGTTTCCTCTCTTTGTTTACATGAGATCTAAGTGCCTACATCCTTTCTTATGTCCTTTAAAACTGATTCCCTCCACCAGCTTGGAGAAATAAGCAATAAAGCAGAACCAAATGGGAGCAACTTGCTGAAAAAACGACGATATTCATTGATGGCTCCCTTAATACAAGACATTCATTCCCTTCAGGCATGTTGCATTGCATGTTTATGAAAAAGCACTATATATATACATATATTTTGCATTCAAGAGGGTTTTTTAAAAAAATAAAATATATTGTTATATATGGATACATGCAGTTGCCTTTACTGGATCAAATAAAACCAAAAATTCAATATACTGTTAGTAACCTGCCTTGGTTTGCAGACAAATCAGTGGCTGACTCATTGGCAGAGTCTGGAAGAAGCATTTCCTGCCATCCTTTTCCGGGAGGATATATGTTAATAGAGCATAAGCTGCTGATGGAGCACAGAGGAGCTGTTCTCAATAGAATAAAATCTTGCTAATGCACCAGGCCAGTGTGTTCAAAGATGCACTTGTGGGGGGAGGAAATCCTTTTGCCGAAAGAGAAAAAACCCTTGCAGCTTCTTTGCCGCAAGTCAGTGCTTTTTATAGCTGAACAAGGGCTGAATCTTGAAGTTACTTGCATTCTCTCTTCACATCCCCCTTTTCTATTCTGCCACTGCCCCGGGCTTTGTGTGCATGTGACAATATAAGCATGCTGCCTCTCCCATCTGAACAGCTCAAAGTGTTTCCCCAAAGTAGCTACACAGCCCCTCTCTTCTACCTGAGAAGTAAAACTAGGACTTGCACAAGGTGTTACCCTGGTATTGTTTCTACAGCAGTGCTGGTAAAAAAAGTAAAGAATGCAGAGCCTGCTCTGCCTGACAGTGTGTGGTGGTGGTGGAGTGTCCTTGTTAAGCTGCACCCTTTTAAACCTAAAATCCTGTTAAGCTTTTACAACTTCTTTACACTGGGCGGGGAGCCTTTTTCAGCCTAAGGGTCTTCTCCTGTCCTGTCATCATCAACCCTTCATGACACCCCATGGGACCACCATCTTAACCTTGTTTGCAGTACAGGCAGGTATCCTCAAGGAAGGTGAATTTAGGTGCTGTGTGTGACTGTGTATCCCATGGGGGGAAAGGTTAAGCTGAGGCCCTCCAGAGGTTGCTGGACTCCAGCTCTGATCATCCCTGGCCATTGGCTGTGCCAGCTTGGGCTGATGGGATTGGGAGTCGGACAGCATCTGGAAGGCCACACCTCTGTTGTAGTCTAACCCCCAGGAAAAGGCATGTGCCCCTTATGCCCATAGATGAGGTGGGGGGGGGGGACTCCTGTCAGAAATGCAACGCCACAAATGCCCACTCACACTACCTACTCTCTGCAGTCAGAAACATCATAGCCAGACACTGGAGGAACCTGTCAAAAATAAACATGGGACGCTGGTATCAAGTACTATGGGAAACGGCCTTATTAGAAAAGCTAACCAATAGACTGAAACTGACATGGGGAGAAATAGAAGAGGATGCCTTCACCCCAGTATGGCTCCCCTTTATCACAAACACAGCCCAACAAGACAACCATAAGAATGACAGCATGTGAATCAATATGGCTAACTTAACCCAACAATGCCCCCCCACACACAAACAAATCCCACTGCAGCCAACCAAAGACAATCAGCCACACACTGTGCCACCCCCAACCTCTCTCACCACCAAGGAAACATAACAAGCGAATAGAAAGAGAACCTACCCAAGTGACGCTGACACAAAACCCCACACAGGCACTAAGGAAAATAATATAAGCTTTACCACCTCATCCCCTCTCACCCCCCTTTTCTTCCCAACTCTAAACTGCATATAACACCAATGACTCACAAAAAATGTAGAAACTGATCTGTAGAAAACACAGCCTGAAGAAAGAGACAATGTGTGTGCTTTTGTAAACAAAGAAAATGTTTAATAAAAATCATTTTAAAGCAAAAAAGAATGCTGGAGAGCTGCTGCTTGTTGGAAGAGGCACTTCTGATCTCGGTGGACCAAAGGATTCAGCTAAGTATAAGGCAGCTTCCCAATGCCCTGGACCTAATGGAAAATGCCTGTGGGAGCTGCTGAAAAGTCAGAGAAGAGGAACAAGAGACAGTAGGAGGAAGAAGCTCATAGCCATGCACTTGCAGCAAAGCACATTAACATACACTAACCTTCTTTGAACTACAGTTCCCACCAGCTCCTTCCAGTGTAGCCAACAGTCAGGACCATGGGTGTTCTAGTCCCAAACAGCTAGAGGGTAGCAGGTTGGGGGTGACTGACATACAGCAGCATTCAAGTGTCCCTCCATATGTTGCTGGACTACTACTCCCATCATGCTGGCTGGAGCTGATGGGAGCTGGAGTCCAACATCATCTTCAGGGCCACAGGTCCCCATCCTGATGTAATTGATAGTAACACACACACACACACACACACACACACACACACACACA
Source organism: Podarcis tiliguerta (assembly GCF_965153285.1). Taxonomy (NCBI): domain Eukaryota; kingdom Metazoa; phylum Chordata; class Lepidosauria; order Squamata; family Lacertidae; genus Podarcis; species Podarcis tiliguerta. The sequence goes on from NC_139534.1 coordinate 55,567,586, forward strand.
CACACACTACACTGTTTGTCTTTCCTGTTCCTGCTCAACCTCTATTTCGCCCATGAAATCACAGGCATTGTTGCTTGAGGTCAAACGCCTCTCCTCTTCCCCGATGTTTTTGTACTCCCTTTTCTTGTACCTCCTGCATCCATAGACCGACAGGCCAATCAGGATGGCCAAGCCAGTGGTGGCACCAACAGTGACCCCTGCTGTCTCTCCACCTGAGAAGCTCCCACCAGCAGCGTTTACGTTGTGCAGATCGGCAGGGCTGCCTATCTTCCACATCTGGGTCTGGGTGTCCTTGATCCAAACCTGGTCACCATGGCTGTTCATCACCAGGACGGTGTTGGTGGCAATTAAGCTCATGACAGGTTTGCGAGTGAAGGGAGGGAGCCGGGCTTGGGGTAAAGCCCCTTCTGTGAAACGCCCTGCCTGGACACAGTATTGCACTTCACAGCCATCACTGATCAGAGCCAGGTGCTGGCCAAACCCTGCTGGGCACCTCTTGGAGTAGGGGTCATCATCTGTTCCACGGTGGTGTCCCGTCAGCGGGTTTCCTACCTCGCAACTGAAGAACCCCCCAAAAGGAATAGCGTTCCTCTGTGCCCGAGCATCGTTGCTGACGCAGATTACGAGCTGGTCCAAGAGCTTCAGCTGGTAATAGTTGGAGGGACAGGACTGACTGTTGGTCATGGGGTTGGGGCTCTGGGCACTAAAGAGGCCTCCAAAAAGGAACCCTGACTGTTGAGGGACGGAGTTTCTTGCTGCACACCAATAGGAGCTGAACTGGACCATGGAAGGGGTGAAAACATCGTTGCAAACCTGTCCGCAGAATATCCACAGCGTGCAATCCTGGTGGCACTCCAAGTGGCTATAGCCTTCCTCAAGTAGCTGGGAGCGCAGTTTGATTGCGTCATAACCCTTGGGGCAAGAGAAGTCTCCAGTGAGTGGGTTCCTCTGCTCCAGGTCTTGGCAGAGCACAGCAGCATCAGGACCTTCCAGCTGAGCACACTCCTGGTAGACTCCACCAAAGGTGAAGTTGGTCATTGTCCCTTCACAGCTCCCATCATCCATGTTGGCATAGAAGTTGAAGTTGGGCGAGGCAGGGTCAATGCAGCCAGGGTAGGTGTTGAATGTGTAGTAACGGGAGATGGCAGATGCCACAGTCCTGGACAATTTCTTCACGGTGGGGGTGGGCAATCCCGGCAGATTTCCTGGGGTGATGAAGAATGGCAGAGGCAAGCCTGAACGGTCAACAGCCACCAGCTGGTTGGTGGTGCTCTCCTGCCAAGTTTTCAGGGTAATGCCAGGGTAAAATGGTACCCCGCCAATACTCTCCACCCTGGAGCTGGTGAGGTTGTCCTGATACTGCTGGGTGAAAGCGTTTTCTGTCGCCACTGAAGTGCTAATGTCAAAGTGGAGCATTTTGCGGAAAGAGGCCCCAGCCGCAGCTGTGACAGAAATTCTCGAGGACCTGCCATCTTTCACAAAGGAGGACTTCACTTGGTCCTCCTGGATGAGGCTGGCTCCAGCATCAACTCCCGTGATAACGTGAGTGCCGTAGTTTAGGACCAAGATCTCTGCCAAGTAGTCAGCCATTCGTGTGTGGTTGTTCTCCAGATAGCTAGCAATGGTGACAAGCTGCCGCTGGAAGCCTTCATCTAACATTGCACCAGGGTTGAATTTCACAGTGTACATCAAATTCCTGACCTGAACCCTGGTGGTCACAGCCTGATCTCTCACTTGGTGGGTTTTCATCCTGCGGAAGTCAGTGGAGAACTTTCCGTTGATAGAAAGAAAGGACACCTCTGCATTGATGGAAACGGAGGTGGCACACTGGTAATCCATCCAAGACTCTATGATCTCTGAGTTCATCTCCAGGGAGCTCTGTTTACGGGCGATGGCAAAAAACCCATTGGGGATGAAATAAGCCCCATCTTCCGTAGTGCTGCACAAGGAGTAGTTTAGGCTGATCACTCTTGCCATATCCAGATTCCTCAGGTTATCCCAACCACCTCCAGGAAGAACTTCCAGTGCAGGAAGATTCAAGACCTGTTTGCATGCCTGGAATCCAGTGACAGAAGGACGGCACGAGGGTGATTCCTGTGCCCGACATACCCAAGTTATGAGCGTCAAGGAGAGAACGATCCCTGTCCAAGTACTCATGGCTCGACCAGTGTAGAGGAAAAGCTAGCATCTGAATGGTCTCAATGTGCTTCTCTCTCTACTGCTGGTAAAGGCTTCCTTCTTTTTATGCTAAGGTTAATCATTTAAAGAGGAAGCAAAACTATTCTGCTTTATACGGTACTTTCTCTTTCTCAGATTGGACAAACTTTAGAGCAGCCTCTGATAGGCTTACAGCACAATAAGAAATATAACTGGGGCATATTTGCAGAAATCTGTTTCCTTGTAGCTTTACTGAGCAGGTATTATGCAGGTTCAGGAAGAGGCACCTAGAACCAGGCAGCAACAGTTTCAATACATTGGCCCCCAAACAATAGCAGCTTTGCTGGAATCCAGAGGCAGATCTACTATGAAACTAATGAAGTTTAAACTTCAGGGCCCCTAATCCCAGAGGGGCCCCAGAGCCGACTTTAGTCCACATTGCTTAAAATGTTTGCGTCTAGCAGACCAAAGCTGAGTTGTGTGACTGAAAACTACAAAGAATAGGATTTTTTTTTATTCACACCAGTGACTTTGACCTGGGAGACAATCCAGTACAGAAATTGTAATCAAAATCTGAGATGTAGTACAGTAGTTGTTGTTTTTTTTAATGTGATGGTTGAACAACCCCATTAAAGAAGATAACAGTGGTTACTCAGACCTTGTTGCTGGTTGCAAAGGGACCCCCATAACAGTTCAAACTACAGGGCCCCCAAAATGTCAGTCCACCACTGATAGAACCCACCATTTCTTATTCTCTCCAGAATTGTCTTAGCAACTTTTCTGGACAAATGGAAGCGGTTCCTTTAATAGCATAAGAAGAGCCTTGTCTGGATCAGGAAGATGGGCCACCAAGTCCACCATCCTGTTCTCTCAATAACCTAAAGCAGGACCTGAGTGAAACAGCACTCTGCCCACTTGCGATTCCCAGCAACTGGGAAACTTCCTTGGTGCCATGTCACATCACATGCTCATTCTCCACCAGCCACGTTCAGAACTTCCTCCCACACCAAAGCTGACCACCGATAATGGCCAAGGTGATCTGATGCGCTGATTCCTTGGCATCTGTTTTTAGTGCAACCAACACACAGCCGAGGAAGAATTTAAATAAAGGAAGAATTTAAATAAAAAGACAGAATGGCTCATAACTCTATGTGAGAGAATGGGCTTTGTGCCACGGGAAAAGAGAGAAAGAAGCTATGACTTTCTTTCTTTGTAGTGACAGGAAGCAGCCATTTCTTATTTCTGCCTGGTGCCTTATAGTAAGAATTGCCAGGACAATGTTCAGAAGAATGGTTGTGGTAAGGGTTAGTTGACTGTGAATGGATGCTTTCTGGTCTGATTTCCTGACTATGCACCATGATAAAACACAATACAGTATATCAGGGGTCAGCAAACTTTTTCAGTCCAATGTCCCTCAGACCTAGTGGGGGGCCGGAATATATTTTGAAAAAAAAATAATGAATGAATTCCTAAGCCCCACAAATAACTCAGAGATGCATTTTAAATAAAAGGACACGTTCTACTCATGTAAAAACACGCTGATTCCCAGACCATCCGCGGGCCAGATTGAGAAGGCGATTGGGCCGGATCTGGCCCCTGGGCCTTAGTTTGCCTACCCATGCTGTATATTATACATTCGTCTCTTTGGAATTACCCAACTGGGTTTTTGTTTCCTTGTTTGTTCTTTGTTGATGTGATACGCTTCTGGGGTGGGGCTCCAGTTCAGATTGTTGCACGTAACCTCTTCCCCACAGCCTTGTGAGTAAAAAAGTGGAACTGAATCTGTTGCCAGCAGAAATGAAAGTGCAAGTGTTCCAGTCTCAGTTTGCAGTTGAAATATGTATGGGGGTGGGGGGCAGACAACAAAAGGGGGAAGGAACAGTCTGAATGGGAGGTGAGACTTGACATAAGTTGTTTTTACTTCATAATCTAATCATGCGATAGCCTTGATTTGAAATATTGCAACAGCCCCATTCATTTAAAAATGACTTTTAATCATTGTTTCCCTGTAGCAATTTGGTGCCACAAATAAAGGACAGGGGTTTTACTCGCTCCTGTATCATTTTGTCCTATTATTTCTAACTTCCTCATTTCAGAACAGATTGGGGCTGAGAAAGATTCAAAAGCAGAAACTGAAGCATGCGGTTAGTCCTCACAGCTGGTGACTTACTCATTTCTGCTATTGTGTTCTGACCATTTCTAACAAGGTGGAAGTGAAATGATTCTTGAAATCTGAGGTAGCCAGCCTGGTGCTCTGCAGATGTTGTGGACGACACTACAACTCCCATGATCCATGCTCCTTGGTCATGCTGGCTGTGGCAGATAGGATTTCTAGTCCACCCCTGGTGGGCACCGTATGGGCTGCCGCAGCTGTAGGTCAAACAGTTAGTTCAGTTCATCCCTCTAAGTTTGATCTCGCTTGTGAGGTAAGCACAGGAGACTGGCGCATGAGGGCAAATGGAGCACTGCCCACTAACCTCAGTCTGCCCTCCATCAGCCCCCACCTGCCTGCCTTCTTACAACTGCCCATCAGCTTCCTCTACCAGTCTCAGTGTTGCTCTTATGGAGTGCCACAGCAGAGCTGTCTTTCTCATAGGGCTTAGTGGTGCATTGTGCCAGGGCGCCGGCCTCTCAGGGGCACCCCAGCAAGTGGGGGAACAGTGTGGCTTTGCTGCCGGCCTCCCCTTTCCCTGCATGCCCGTCAGCTGCGCCCCACCCAGTGGCATAGCGTGGGTTGTCAGCACCCGGGGCAAGGCAAGTAATTTGCGCCCCCGAACCCGTGGATTTTAGTAGGGGCAGAGAGCTGCAAGTGCGAGCGCCACCCCCAGATGTTGCACCCGGTGCGGCCGGCCCCCCTGCACCCCCCACGCTACGCCACTGGCCCCACCAACCATATGGCTGGCGGGCGCCCAGCTTCCCTCCCAAGCCTCCTTGGGAGGAGAGCGATCCCTGCAGAGGAGGCTTGGGAGGGAAGCTGTGGTCTCCTCCTGTGGAGGCTTGGGAGGGGTGCGACTTCACTCCCAAGCCTCTGCAAAGCTTGCTCTCCCGCAGCGGCAGGCATGGGGGAGAGTCCCCCCCCCCCCCGGATGGCGGGCAGTGCGCAGCTACGACCACCCCAACACTATCCGTGGTAATTTGGGGCACCCCGGTGCCGCATCTGCTAAAGATGGCTCTGTGCCACAGCATGTCTTCTTGGTTTCAGCAAGATCTCACGAGACGTCCACAAGATCTCGTGAGAGGTCTGTGAGATTTCACCAAAACCTAGAAGCCACAACTTCTCCTCCCTTCTCTGGCAGTGGCAGAGGTAGGGGGGCATCCCCCAGTCACGGGGAAAGGGAGGATTGGCAGCTTTTGGCAAGATCTCATGAGAGCCCCACAATATCTTGCTGGCCACAAATGTTCTCTTCAGTTTCCAGGCAGGGTGTGGGTGTGCCTACGATAGTGCTAGAGAAGCAAGGAGAAGGGGCCGCAGTTTCCCATGAGATCCCATGAGAATCTTGCAAGATATCACTGGAACCCGGATGGGCACTGCCCCTTGTATTCTGCCACCCAGGGCAGCTGCCTCCATCTGTCTCACGGACAGGCTGGCCCTACATGGGAGAACTGATTTGGTACATTGTTGGGTCAATAGAAGTAACTCTAAAACATTTCAATGAAATATTTCTCTTCCTTCCCTGACCCCCGATTCATGGTGCAAAATCATACGAAACATTGGTTTGCACAAAATGATAAAGCAAAGTCAAAGTATGGCTTGCCAGGACCGCTTGAAGATGAAGGCTCACAGAGGGATGGTCACAGATGCTTTGCTCCTCCCTAGTCCTTCTTGTTCTTGGTATAACACACATCCAAACCATACATTTAAAAGCACATTCCCCCCAAAGAATCCTGGGAACTGGGTGCTGAGAATTATAATTGTGTGGGGGATAAACAACCCTTCACAGGGTTCTTTTGGGGAAGCCGCATCCTTTGAATGTGCAACAAATGTGCTTTCAATGTAGGGTGCTCACACGCACAGCACTTTAGCGGGAATCGTTTTTTACAATGCTGATTTCACTCTTTTAGCTGCTATTGCTCCTTACTGAGGCTTGAGCACTGTGCTTGGATGCGCTGCTGGACTAAATTTTATTTTTGATGAGTTGTCAAGCAGTCATGAGAAGTTTTTAAAACTGAGGGGTAGTATAGAAAGATTTCAAATAAATGAGTCAAAATCGGTTGCTGTCGTCTTCATCAGTAGTCTCTTGGGGTACGTTTTTGCTTCCTTCAGTCATGTGGTAAAACTATTTCTGGATTGCACAGGCAGAGCCACATGACTGCCGGCTTTCCCGTAAATTTATCTATGAAAAGTGTGCAGGGGAGGGGAGGGACCAACCAGGGAGTTGGAGTCATACAGAGACAGCTGAGCTTGGAGCTCTGAAAACATCTTTTGATTGCCGTGGGTGTATAGGGTTAGGATGCTCCCCACTGGCTTCTTCTGGTGGAGAGGAGGACCATTGATGGTGGTGGGGCTCTGCCATGAGAGAGGCCCCAGCTTCACTCTAGGGGGTGGAAAGCTACAGCAGGAGGTTCTTCTGCCAGCATTTTGGGGCAAGACACCAGGTAGACACCAAAGCCACATGGATCCTCTGAGGGGCTCAATTCTTGGGCTGCTCAGCTGTGCACAAGTCTTGATCCTTGCATGTGCATATGATCCCAGCTGATCTGCCTATCTCTCTGTACATAGTTGCATTGGCCCAGCCCCAATGGAATGAGGTGGCCACCTCAAGCAGCTGGTTTTGGGGTCCAAAAGGGGCAGCAAATTGTGTTGTTGTTGCTGCTGCTGTTGTTGTTACCTTCACAAGAAGTGCTTGTGGCTCAGGTGCCAAAACAATTTGGTCTGCCTTGAGTACAAAGCATTTTGACTTGTGGGGAGGTCCCCATTTGCTGCTGCATCACAGACAGCAAAATGTCTTGGGCTGGTCCTACATGGTCCTATACGGTGCCACTCTCTCTGAGATTGCTCTTTCTTCCTATGCACAAATACTACACGGGCCTCTGCTCATGTGGCAACACTGCTCTTCACAATCAGGTTTTCATCCAGTTTAGCTGCCATGGCTTTCTCCAAAGAACCCTGGGAACTGTAGTTTGGTGGGGATTCTCTGAGATGCCCTCACCCACTCTGAGGTGGGTGGAATAAAGGAGGGAGTGCCTGGATAGCTCAGTTGGTTAGAGCGTGGTGCTGATAACACCAAGGTTGCAGGTTCAATCCCCATTGCAGGGGTTTGGACTAGATCAGGCATAGGCAAACTCAGCCCTCCAGATGTTTTGGGACTACAATTCCCATCATCCCTGACCACTGGTCCTGCTAGCTAGGGATCATGGGAGTTGTAGGCCAAAAACATCTGGAGGGCCGAGTTTGCCTATGCCTGGACTAGAAGATCCTCAGTCCTTTCCAACTCTACAATTCTATGACTGGCCACACTGCTGTGCAGCACACTTACCACACGACTGCTTATACTGACCGGGGGGGGAAACAACTCAAATATTGCTGCCGCCACACAGAGTCCCTGAAAGAAATGAATCAAAGGCTTGGGAGCAATTGCTGTGCAGCCACAAAAAAAAACAGCCTTGTGAAGGAGCCCTCTTTGATTACTTCTCGCATATTTCATGGCTTGGAAAGACATTCAGGGGCTTAAACCCTGTCTCCAGTTAAACTCTGCCCTCACCCCCAGTGTGTTCTGGGTAAAACAAAAGCAGTGTGGAACAACAACAAATGGCTGCTTTCCTCCTCACACCCTGCTGCCCCTCCAACACAGAGCATGGCATGCTGTGATCAGGTTGGATCTTCCCTCGGTCCGTTTTTGCACCCCTCCCCCAGCAGCCTTTGGACACACTCGCAGCCCCAGCTGTTCAATGGGCACACATAATTTCCATCAGCTACAGGAAACAGGTGCTCCCAGCAGGCACAGAAGCAGTTGAGGGCTGAAAATATTGTGGAAGGGAAAGGGGGCTGGCGGGACTCCCCCCGCCACAGCCCTGACCATAAAAAAAAGGAGGCCAGAATGAGGATATGGCAACACACCGATTGTGCTGCTTTGCCACAGACTTCCACATATTGTTTCTGTCCCGTTCAGGTGATTGTCTGGTTTGGACTGCTTCTTTGAATCACTTCTTCTCCGGAGGATGACAGGAGCTTTCCCCCACCCCTGGCCAGCACAGGCCCAACACCTGCCTGAAAGTTGCTGCACTTTTCTGACCAAAATGGCCATTTTCAATTGAGATATATGCTATGACTTATTTATAGACTGCAGCATATGAATATAAAAGAAATATACAATCGAAGTGCCATAAATTAATCAAAACAATGGCAACATTGCAACACACCCATTCATCATACTTGTTGTGTGCTGGGAGCATCGGTTAACCCCCATTGCAGAGAAACAGAAAAACCACCAATTAATCCAGCCACCATCTCTCATGCTCCTCTCCCATCTCTCTTGAGAGCAGGTTCTACCAGCAGGCCAGAAAAAACCTCTCTCTCCCTCTGCAGCAAACGAGCCAGCAGCAAAAACACTCATAAGCGCCATATTATAATAACCGCAGCATGCAACGCCAGTCCCCTTCTGCCTCTTGCTTTGCGTGGGTGGGGAGCAAGGTCAACAACAGCTGGCCCTCACCCTGGAGCCGGAAACAGCTTCCCTCTCCCTTTGCTACGGCTGCGCACACTCACCATACATTGAAGCAGGTTGAAGCACTGTCCCAGCCCACCCGCCTGCCCCCCAATCCAGGGGAAAACCTCACAGAACTATAATTAAAGTTATAGCATGTACTCAGCCCTTGCATAGAGAAGCCTGGTGTTTGGGGATGGCTACATATCCTCCAACATTCCTCAGGTGAAAATATGGACATTTCTCACTCCCCTCAACTGATGTTCCTTGACACCCCCATGTCCGTCCCCTCCCCCCCACCCACAGAGCATTTCCACCAATGGGACACAGCACACACACCCTCCACCTGAGAAAACTCCTTAATCCCTATTCTATTCATCATTGTCAAACCTTTATTGGCATCACACACAAACATTCAGAATAAATAGGCCAGTGCGATCTTGTCACCATTTCAATAATACAGTCATTTGCCAAAGGGAAGAAGAGGCGAGCAATCTATTTCATCTCTGTGGGTCTCCAGCAAGGGCAGGATCCTGTAGCGTACTTCGGTGACAAAAAATCAAATAGAGGAACTTAGCTACTGTCTTGGTGAGCTCCTGGATTCCACCTATTCTATTCTATTCTATTCTATTCTATTCTATTCTATTCTATTCTATTCTATTCTATTCTATTCTATGGTAGATTTACAAAAAGAAGAACACACCCCCAATAAATAAATTTTAGAAAGGTGCGAAATTAGATGTGGATGCACAAAGCATTTTTTTTTAATCAAGACTTCTTGCATACCCTCCAACATTTCTCCAATGAAAAGAGGAACGTCTCATTCCATAATGATAATTTTACTATTTATACCCCACAATGGGTTGCCCCAGCCACTCTGGGCAGCTTCTAACATATATAAAAACATGATAAAACATTAAATTTTAAAAAAAATATCGCTATACAGGATTGCCATCAGACTCAGGAGTCAAATAACTCCATACGCTCCAACATTTCTCTAATGAAAATAGGCACATCCTAAGGAAAAGTGGGACATTCTGATCCAATCAGAAACCGGGACGCCTTCTCTAAAGCAGGGGAAATAGGGACATTCTGGGGTCAAATTAGAAGCCAGGATCACTGTCATAATTCTGGGAGATATAATGCTAGGTTTACAACAGTGGAGCAACTGGGTCATGTGGGAGCATTTCCAGAGGACCTGTATATTAATCCCAATTCGTTTGCAGGGAGATTAGATGGCACTGGCTGTTTAAGGAGCATTTATTCTGATTTGTTTGTGGGGAGGTTAGATTACAGTGGTACCTCGGGTTAAGTACTTAATTTGTTCCAGAGGTCCGTTCTTAACCTGAAACTGTTCTTAACCTGAAGCACCACTTTAGCTAATGGAGCCTTCTGCTGCCGCCGTGCCACCGGAGCACGATTTCTGTTCTCATCCTGAAACAAAGTTCTTAACCCGAGGTACTATTTCTGGGTTAGCGGAGTCTGTAACCTGAAGTGTATGTAACCTGAAGTGTATGTAACCTGAGGTACCACTGCACGTGGCAGTCAAAGCAAAATGAGGCCGTGGACATCTCCCCCAAAGTCCTGTCCTGAAGGCACTGCTGCTTAGAAACTAGCCTGAAAGACGCTGAAAGACACTGTTGGTGAATCCCACCTCCTCAGCTTCAGTTTATCTTCTGCATTGTTTGTTTCATTAAACATTCATATTGATTTTTAATTGTATCTTTAATTGCTTTTTTATTTCTTATATTGCATTTTATTGTATTGCTATTTGAACCCTATGGAATCCAAATTGTAACATGATAACATACAAATTTACAAGAAAAGATGAGGCAATAAAAATACAGTGAAAAATTATACAGCATCTAGTGCTGCACATTACAATTGCTACAACAGGTGAAAAAATCATGAAGGGGTCTGCCAAGATGCTCAGCAATTTTCAAGTGGTCTGTGTTGCTATGATGATCACTGATTTTAATTATTATTATTATTATCTGATTGTTTCAACTAGTTGTTTTAAAGTGTGTTTACTGTTCCCCCCCCTTTTGAAAATTGCTTTGAAGTTTTTTTACAATCAAGCAGTATATAAATAGTATCAAGTAGATAAAATATGTTTTTGACATATTTGAATCTTTAGCTTCCTAAAACTTCTTGGACAGGGACGGTTTTTATAATTATTATTGGTGAAGGCCTTTTATTTAATTTTTAAATGCATTTTAAAAAAGACTATATTGCATACTTATTTTTCACTCAATACACGTAGACAGAACTTCAAATGTTCAGAAACAAACTTAAAAATAATAAATATTTTTAATAATGGGCAGTATTAATTCCAAACAAAAGGAGTAACATTTACATTAATGATTTTGTTTTGTTTTTCTTACATAGGGCGTTGGCCTTCTGCTTTGACAGTCTGTTTCTCTTTAAAGAGCTTTTAAAGGAAGCAGCTAAACATTCCAGATCCTAGCATACCATACTGGGATTGTATGGATATTGCTTTCAGAGTTTGTGTTGAAAATACAGTAAAATGTTGCCATGTATCGAAAAAAAGTCCTCCTTTATTTGTTGGGGAGACGTGTTAGAAGAAAATGCAAAAACCCCTAATCCAAATGCTTCAGCGTGATGGTGTTTCCCAAGACAGCAGGATGGTAAGCTTGCAGAGTTTGTGATACTGTGCAGTTGCACCCTCTGGTGTCATTATGACAAAACCACAGATATTGTTGGGTCCATACTTGTGCGCAGATCCACATTTCATGACTTAACTGAGTGGATCACACTGGGAGTGATGGAAGTTGCAGTCCAAAACATCTAAAGAACATCAGGTTGGCAAAAACTGATTTAACAGTAGAGTACCTATTTAGCAGATGCAATACACATTTTATTGAAATGTGTGAAGCCTACTAGAGCTTATCTACCAACAGTATCAGCAATGACCCTTACAAGACAGTGCTAACTTGTGTCCTAGAACTTGCAACACCATTCACGGTGTCCACCAGAACTGGATAGTCTTCCTGGCATGCTTGTTTTATATTTTGAACAGACCCCTTCTTTGCAGTCTGAAGTGGTACAGCCCAGGCATAGGTGGTGGAGGATACAAAGAAAAAATGAATGGGAGGTCAAATACACCATGCAGAAAAATTGGATGTGGGCCAGACTACCGGTACATATCTCTACAGTAGAGATCTACCTACAATTCTATTGGGGGGGGGGGTAGAACTCGGCAAACAGGTTTTCTAAATCAAGCCTTTTCTTCCTAAGCAAACACTGTGACAGGCACATTCAGGGTGAATGATAATAGGTCCCTCTAAAGTTCTAAGAATTGTCATATGTTCAGATTACTTTTCACCACTCCCTGTCTCTGAACTCACTGTTACAAGTTATATATACCCTGCAATTCATCTTCATGTGCCCTAAGTGAATGAGAACTGCAAAAGACCTTGGGTTTTGCTTTGTTCTGTACTTGTGAAACTAATTTGTTATTGAAGACTAAGATCAAAGCCAAGGTTGTCAAAATTACAGGCATTAGCTATTACGATCAGCAGTGCAGGCTCACTTTTATTGCAGCCTTGAAACTGTCTAGACTTCAGCAAGGGGAGCCCTGAACTGAGGAGTTTATGGATTTCAGCTGTTAGGTACTATTGCCTGTGTGGTCCCAAATTTTCCTCCATAATTTGGCACCAACATTTCACTCCTCATAAGAACCTAAGAGCAACCTGCTGGATCAGGCCAATGGTCCATTTAGTCCAGCATCTCATTCTCAGAGTGGCCAACCAGATGTCTCCAACCTTCCTGCTGCTTTTAAACATAATTTTTCAAACAGACAATCAGCGGCCACAAGTCGGACCTATGATAAAATGTTGCAGCACGGTCTACGAGTCAGGCCACAAGTGTTGCAATCCACCCTGAGACCTGAGGATGAACGGTGGGTAATTAATAATAGTAATAATACTTTGTGGACACTTTCAGGAGGTTGGTTGGTTGAGCATTTCTCCCAATTTGTTTCCAGGATGGTTGCAGGATTGCTTTCCTTACTGCAAAAAAAAATTCTAAGCAGGTTTGTTGTGCAAGGACGCCAGACCCACTTTAATTGCTGTACCTGAATTTGCCAATATGTGATCGAATCTCACTTGGAAAATGACAGTTCTCTGGAAGTACAACCTGGTTGAGGATTCCAGCCATTCCCTCTCCCAACAGGGGTCATTTGTTACATTTATCATGTCTCTTGCAGCATCTGCTTCCCAGGTAGTCTCTCATGACATGTTGGGACAGCCCTGTAGCAGCCAGGAAGTCCTGAGAAACCTGAGAGCCAACCGCTTTGGCATGGATGTTGAAGTCCCCCAGAACCAGCAATCTGGGAGTCTTCAACACCACCGCTGAGACCAGCTCTGTCAGCTCAGGCAGGGAGCCTGCTGGGCAGCGAGGCGGGAGGTAAACCAGTAGAATCATTAATCTGTCCCAATTACCCCATGCCAGGGACATGCACTCAAGATCTCTCCTCAACTGGACAGAGAAAGTATTTCTTCACACAGTGCATAGTCAAACTATGAAACTCACTCACCCAGGAGACAGACCATTTCGTGGAGGAGAGGGCTACCAATCACTCCTAGCCACGGTGGCTATGCTCTACCAGCAATGCTTCGGAATACCAGTTTATGGAAACCACAGGAGGAGAGAGTTCTCTTGTGTTCATGTTCTGCTCCTTGGTTTCCCACAGGCATCTGGTTGGCCACTATGAGAACAGGATACTGGACCACTGGCCTGATCCAGCAAGCTATTCCTATGTTCCTAAGAATGCTTTAAAGGAAAAGTCCAAAAAGTCTAAAAAATAAAGGTAAGGTCCTTGCAGCGTTTACTTTTTTCAGACGGCTTCCTTCTAGACCTCTTTTTGAAATGCTTTAAGGCTGCAGTCCTACATGCCAAGCCTACTGCCTATGAGCTGGCATGCAAAGGATTACAGTGTGAGAGATGGAGCCACTTTAGTTGTGAACCTTTTCTTACATAGAAAAGGTGTAGGAAAAAGCATGAAAGCCACTTTTGTGACAAACTCCTTTGCGTATGTTCTGTATTCGGGTTGTAGACGCAGTGGGATGCCACAGGCTACGGCAGCTTCTCCGCACATTGTGACATGTGGTGTTATTACATGTGGAAATTTAGTGTAAGCTCTCCATTTTTTCTTATATAGAAGTGATTTTTGCAGGCTGGAAAATGTGTAGGAAAGCCCTCTCAGCAGCTGTATGCAGCACTGGCTGTGTTTGTTTATTCATTTCATGACATTTTTATATCTCACTCGATTGTAATAAAACCTCAAAGCAGTTTACAGTTACTCAGGAACCACAGAATGGTGTTTCTGCATATGCTTAGAAATATTATCTGCTTTACCATTACTTCACAACTTGTAGAACTGAGCTTCTTAGTTCATGGACATGCAGTAAAGTCATCACAAGTGTGTTCACTGCAGCCACGCAAGGTATCCAATTCTGGCCAGGTTGTGAACCAATGAGGTTCTGAGCAAGGTGTGAGGAGAGTCATCTTACAGGGATGCAGCAGGTAGACGTTAGTACAGTGGTATCTTGGTTCTCAAACTTACTCCATTCCAGAAGTCCTTTCCAAAACCAAGGCGTGCTTTCCCATAGAAAGTAATGCAAAATGGATTAATTCATTCCAGATTTTTAAAAACAACCCCGCAATTCAACATGAATTTTACTATCTAACGAGACCAATGATCCATAAAATGAAAGTAATAACCAATGTAATGTACTATAAAATAAAAAAGACAGTATTGTAAATGATAAAAATTAAAATTAAATTCTTTTTCTTACCTGCACTGATGATAGTCATTGTTTGAATGGGGGGCTTTTATCCATTTCCGCAGTCACACAACCAATCAATCAATCAATCAATCGCTGAAGTGGGTTCCACACAGTCACAAAAACAAATTAACCGAAAAAGCCTCAAAAACAAAAACGCAAAATAAATAGCAAAAACAAAAGCGCCAAATACAGTGGTACCTAGGTTCTCGAAGTTAATCCGTTCCAGAAGTCTGTTTGACTTCCAAAATGTTCAAAAACCAAGGCACGGCTTCTGATTGGTGCAGGCGCCCTGGAAACAATAGCTGACAGCTATATCAGACGTTCAGCTTCTGAAAAACATTTGAAAACCGGAACACTTACTTCCAGGTTTTCAGTGTTTGGGAACCAAGGCGTTTGAGAACCAAGATACCACTGTAGATGCCAAGTAGCAAAACAAACTCAGGCACTGCAGGACTTAGGAGAGCTCCTAGGATAAATAAGGCTGGTGAGCAGGCACTACCTCTACCAGGGAAACAGAACCTGTGGCCCTCTAGATGCTGTTGGACTACAATTCCCATCATCCCCAGCGAGTTGGGTCAATAGTCAAGGATGATGGGAGTCATATTCCAACAACATCAAGGCGGGGGTGCAAAGGCTCCTCAGCCTGGATTTCTACAATGATCAGAGTCCAACTATGTGCCTGGCTTGGAGCCATGCCCTCTGGTGTCATTAGTTGGCTCCAGTGGTGTTCTCTCTTTAGAGATGTACAAGGGAGTGAAGGACCCTGAGTGAGCCAGTGATGTTGCAGAACTGCAGATTTCAGTTCTGCACTTGAGAAACTTTGCTTAAAGTCCAGCCCTCTCCCCCCGGGGTCGTCCACAGACTGTTCTCCCTTAACATTGTCCTCCGCAGTTACATTTGAGGATTGCTGAGCCCCAGAAGCTGGATCCACATCTGTATGCAAAGTCTCCAAGGACTGGTCATGATGCCCCAGTTCTGACACCTTTCCTCTCCCACAGCCTTGATTTTTGCACTGGGAAAGAAAGCATAGTATTGGTTGTGGTCTTATATTTTACTATTCTAGGGTGAGCTGTGTCATCTCCTGTAATCTAGGGAGCTCCAAGCTGGTTTTAGTAGGTTTTGGTTGTTTCAGATGTTATCATAAATATTTTGCATTGCTTTTAATATCATTTTTATTACTATGGGGGTTTTTTTGCTTCCAAATTACTGTTAATAAGCTTTTCATTCCTTGCCAGACTGGTTTACTCGCTAATGCTCCCTGTAATATGTTGGAAAGCATTTTAGTTAATTAGTGGGAATTAAGTCTGGAGGATTTTCACATAATTGATATGCACCAAGTATTCTGAGTCATAATGTGTTCTAAATCAGGATTGCTTTTGATGATCCTAATATGTAAGTAGTTCCCTTTAGCACTATAGCCTAAAGTTGTATTCTTCTGCTACTTTGTTATTTGCTGCCTGGGGCTGCCTTGGGAGGAAGGGTAGGATAGAAATTTAGGAAAGGCAGACAGAAAGTTAATTGCAAGATGTAAAAATAGATTGACTATGCTATACACCGGGGGTGGCTAACATTTATGAACCCAGGGGCCACAATCACCCTTGGCCAAACCTGGGCAGGTGTGTGCGTGTGTGTGTGTGCGCGCCCACAGGGGAGGCTACATGCAGGCAGTTAGAATGGCCAGGGCTTTTTCCAGGGGGAACTCAGGAACTCCGTTCCAGCACCTCTCAGGTGGGCACCATTGCCATCCTAAGAGAATGAGGAAGGTGTTCATGGTGAGTTCCAGCGCCTCTTTTTCTAGAAAAATAGCACTGGTCTGGCTAGCTCACCCTGTCACTTGCATATTCCCTTTCTCACACAGAGAACACATACAAGATTCACACTCATGCAGGTCACAAACACACAGCGCCTACTATTCCCCACTCATCCCATTATATGAGTGGCAGAGTGGGAGGGCACTTTAGACATACCTGGCCACCTCATGAGAAGAGAAGACTCCCTGGGAAAGACCCTGATGTTGGGAAAGATCGAGGGCACAAGGAGAAGGGGACAACGAGGAAGAGATGGTTGGATAGTGTTCTCGAAGCTACCAGCATGAGTTTGACCAAACTGCAGGAGGCAGTGGAAGACAGAAGTGCCTGGCGTGCTCTGGTCCATGGGGTCATGAAGAGTTGGACACGGCTAAACGACTAAACAACAAGCCCTCTCAAGGGCAGGAGACAGTTCTGCTAGCTCATTACACACACACACACACACACACACACCCGCCCCCATGCATAGCATCAATTGGCTGGTGGTTGCGACATCACAAACTCTGCCCACTCTCCTACTTCTCAGAACAGTTTTGCAACTTTAGAAGAACAGGTTTCCTTTTCTTTAAAGCTGGTGGTGCAATAATGTTTAGATAATTTAGCAAGTATGCAGCTCTTTAAGAAAAAAGAAGGTACACATTGTGCCCGAAGAATGGGGCAATATTAATGACTGTTGGAATCACTGGGGAAGTCCATTTTTTGCGAGGACAATGAAAGATCTGTCTTGCCATGCTGGGGGGAAGCACCACAGTTGTGTTCAACAAATGTTTGAACTCGGCTGTAGTATTTCGAAATGCAATTGCTAATTCCTATCTGTGCCCATTCGGCATAGTCCTCATACCATGACATTAAGAAAGTAGCTAAGCACTATGTGTATCTATTAAACTCCAGCTGCTTTCAGACAAGTGTGATTATGCCAATCTACAGACCAACGGGGATGATGCCAATCTACTGTTTGAGTCCTGCTAGGAACATGGGAAGCTCCTTGATTATGAGTCACACTATTGGTGCATCTAGCTCAGTATTGTCAACACTGGCTGGCAGCAGCTCTCCAGGGTTTCAGGCAGGAGTCTTTTCCCCAGGCCCACCTAGAGATGTCAAGGGTTGAACCTAGGACCTTCTGCATGCAAAAGAGATGCTCTTCCTCTATCCTATGGCCCAACCCCAGACCCAGGGACTACATGTTCCAGCATGGGCTCAGTTGTCCTTAGCATAAAATCTTCATGCTAGCTGGTGCCTCCTCAAACCCACAGCAAGAAACATTATGGTGGATAAGGGCTGCAAGCACACGTGGGGAGCACCTTAAGTCAAAGAACAAGAATCTGTATATTGAGCATAATTTAATGCCATCTTGTCAAGCCTTGTCAGGGAAATTCCCTTGGGTGTTCAAGTATGAAAGGTAAAGGTAAAGGGTAAAGGGACCCCTGACCATTAGGTCTAGTCGTGACCGACTCTGGATTGCAGCGCTCGCTTTACTGGCCAAGGGAGCCGGTTTACAGCTTCCGGGTCATGTGGCCAGCATGACTAAGCCGCTTCTGGTGAACCAGAGCAGCGCACTGAACGCCGTTTGCCTTCCCGCCAGAGCGGTACCTATTTATCTACTTGCACTTTGACGTGCTTTCGAACTGCTAGGTTGGCAGGAGCAGGGACCAAGCAACAGGGATTCAAACCGCCAACCTTCTGATCAGCAAGCCCTAGGCTCTGTGGTTTAACCCACAGCGCCACCCATGTCCCTTAGTATGAAAGCTCACACTCAATTCCCAGTCTGTCAGTTTTATTCAGCAATGCATTACAGAATAGAGTTCAAAGAGTTCATCCCAATCAACTCAGGAGCATAATGTGGGGAGGGCCAGTGGGGCCCTGGCCCTGGGCGCATATTTTTGAAGAGGTGCGAGGGGGCACAAAAAGGCACCCCAGTGACAAGATGCCTCATCAAGGCAGAGTCGTGAGGAGGCCAGTCAAGCTGCTCCCAGCCCGGGCCTTCAGGACTGGGGCACTAGAGGCACCTCCTTCTCCTCATGGCTGGTGAAGGGACACCCTTGTTTGCCCCACCACTGGGACAGCTTGGATGGAGGGAGCCGCCAACCAAGGAGAGGTGAGAGCCTCTGGCAGCTGTCCCCTCTTTTGTGAACAGCCCTCAGGTCCACCCTCCTTGAGGGACAGCTTCAAGCCTCTTTCTCCCTCTCCTCACTTCACCTCACTCGCTGGCAGCTCAGATCACCGTGGCTCGGTCAGTGGTGAGGGCTTGGGTTGGTGAGGCCACCCTCCACTCCTTGCTCCCCAGCACACACACCTGGGGCGCCGACTGCTACACCACTGCTAACACCTCACCATATCTCCTCCCACCACAGTCCTTGAAATCAGTGGCGTAGCGTGGGTTGTCAGCACCCGGGGCAAGGCAAGTAATTTGCGCCCCCTAACCCGGGGCAAGGCAAGTAATTTGCGCCCCCCCCCCGCTGCACTGTCCCTCCCCCAGATAGTCCCTCGCTCTCTCTCCGCACCGCACCGCATGCCTGGCACCCTCCCCTCCACAGTGGGCTCGGATCGGATTCGCACAGCCAGCACTGCAGTGAGAGAGAGTGAGTGAGCCAGGTAGGGGCAGAGAGCTGCGAGTGCGAGTGCCCCCCCCCCAGATGTTGCGCCCGGTGCGGCCGGCCCCCCTGCACCCCCCACTGCTTGAAATGCAACTTACTCAACCTGTTTTTCACTGTACATATCAGGAGCTTCCTTGCACTTTCAATGGAGTTCTTTTAAATTTTTAACAGTCAGCTGTTGATTTCCTGCTTCACTGGTTGTTACCAGTTTTGTGGCCAGGTTACACTCTTGCAGCTGTGACACTAGCCCCGCTGATAATGAGTTTAACAGAAATGCCACCTCAGCCTTTAGGGGGAGATCTTTTATGGGCCACACCAGAATGTCCCAAGGCTGGTTACAGCAATACCAAACACAGCATTAGAAAATAGTTTTAAACAAATGACCATCACTGTTAGAGACAACCACAACTAAAACCCGAATTCTGTCTTCCAATAGCCATGATTCCCTGTTTTTTGGGGTGGGGGGGAAGAGAGGCGAATCTGGTTTGGAACCGATTATTATTCTGCTAGTTTTGCAGAGGACAATTGGCCTTGCATAGCAGTACACAGGGCTGGCCCACCCATGAGGCAAGGTGAGGTGGCTGCCTCAGGTGGCAAGATCCACAAGGCAAGCAGATCGGCCCTCCAAGGAATACATTGCTCATTGCTGCTGCCGCCGCCGCCATGATAACATTGATAGCTGCAGCACACTCCTTGGAGGCCAGATCTGCCATCTTCTCTGCAGCTCTTCACCCACAACGAACTCTTGGCAAATAGGAGGTGCTGCTGGTCTCCTCCCACTCTTGTTCCCAATGTAGATCTTTACCCCAATCCCTTCTTCCTGATGTAGCTCTTCACTCACCCCTTCTTCCCAGAGGCATAGCAAGGTCAGGTGGTACCCGGTGCGGAATTTTTTTGTCAAACCCCCCCCCCCCATTTAAATCATTAAAAGAAGGTAAAATAAGATACTCACCGTTGCAAGTGTTATTTTCTGGTTTATTTGCTTAACATTGTGAGCATAAGCACTTAAAAGCCCTGCAGACTCCGTGGCTTCAATATCAGCCAGAAACAAATTTCTTCTAACCCACCACCCCATTGCTCTGTTCACCATCTAGCCCGATGGTTGAACTTTGCACACTATTTTGCAATAGGTAGGCCAAATAATGGAATTGCCCTAATAAGGATGTGTGTTTCCCTTATGGTTCGGTGCCGCTCACTTTACTTTTACAATGCCTTTTAAAACAGGTGGCTAATCTGTGTCCCTCCAGGTGTTTCTGGACTGCAACTCCCATCATTCCTATTGCCCATACTAACTGGGACCAGTGGGGGACGTAGTCCAGCCACATCTGGAGGGACACAGGCTAGCCCCCTGTTTTAAAGCTGACTGTGTAATGCACCATATCAGAAGCATAAATCCCTTTCAATGGGCTATTTCCCTCTCCTCCCCCTCGTGTTTTTTCTTAGTATCTGCCCTGAACAACTCTGCAACTCAAATGCTTGCTCATTCTTTTGAGACATTTGAGTTAGTCCCAATAAAGCATTGTTCAACTATTGGGCTGTTGTTGTTTTAATTAAACGCACCATTTCAAAAAGAAACAGATGTTTTAAGGCTGCAATTCTACACCTGCTT
Organism: Podarcis tiliguerta; assembly: GCF_965153285.1. NCBI lineage: Eukaryota > Metazoa > Chordata > Lepidosauria > Squamata > Lacertidae > Podarcis > Podarcis tiliguerta. The sequence goes on from NC_139534.1 coordinate 55,588,208, forward strand.
TCCTGGGATGAATTCCTGTGGAACTCAGTGCAGCTTATTTCTAAGCAGACATGCAAAGAAGGGCACAGTTGTTTAAGCACCATCTCAGCAGCTCACTGAACAATGAGAAACAATTTTCATGCTAACGTGAATACATTCTTATATTAATTCTCTCCTGCAATGTTGATGTATGGATCTTAACTTGTGTTTCTTTGGGGTGTTAGGAGGCACTGATATATCTCTTGGCTTAATCAAACCGAGAACGCATCATCCAGCTTCTGTGTTTGAAAGACTTGTTTGTTTATTATTATTATTATTAGTAGTAGTAGTAGTAGTAGTAGTAGTTCCTCAATACCTGGCACACCTGGACTGCAATAATCATATGGATATAGAAAAGCAGGAGGAAATGTCTTGGTAGCTTGATTGTAAATATCCCTGCTACGTAAGAATAGCCCTGCCTGATCAAACCAAAGGGTCCTGTTCTTCCCCCCTCTTGTCCATCTCCAGCTAAGGTAGGGTCTTCCCTGGCTGGGTGTTTGTGTACCATTTTGTGGTTTGCCTCAGTGGCAAAATGTCTTGGTCCAGCTCTGGAAGGGGTGAAGTGTACTAATTCCTGGATTACACAGAACCTTTGATGTGTTGACTCTGCTGGGATAGTGTGGTTGTGAGATTAGGTAAGGGGGGGGGATGACTGAACAAAAAACAAGCATTCCCCTGATTTGCATAGATCTAAAGAAAGATTAAGAACTTCCTGAATCTGGTTCACTTTTTAAAAATTCCTCTTCTTGAAATACAGCTGGCCAGCCTATAAAGCAGGTCCCATTCCTCTCCACAGTACAGAGCAACTTTGGACTTCCACGCCTTCGCTCCTTCTTGCAGAAATGGGAACTTGGACTGCTCTCTGTGCCGTCCTTCTGATTGCCTTCATCCATGGTGAGTTTAGACTGATTTAGTGTTTTGAATAGGGAAAATAAGAATTCAAGGACTTTTAATAAATTGACAAGCTTTTTTACACCATGTACAGCTATCCTTAGCAAGTGTTAAGCACACAGTCAAATTAGGTTAAAACTTGAAGATGATGTCAGTAATGATTGATTGCCCAAGAAAGTAATTAGGTGTTCATTTTTCCTCTGGATCCTGTGCATGCCTATCTGAAAGGAAGCTCCACAGAGTTCAGCAGTGCAATTGATTGGGGATGCATCCTGAAAACCTCTTAACTGTTGAATGCTTCTTTCTAACAATGGCAGGCCTATTACTCCACTGGTGGGCAACCTATTTGTTTTGTATTTGCTCTAATGGGCTGGTATATTTGCTCTCACCTTTCAGGAGAAATGTTTCTGAGCCAAACAGCGGCTCATAGCCAGAACAATATACCTTGTTCTTGTTCCTTGGAGGAAATCCAACAAAGGCTGCTGTGGGATGCTCTAAAGTACAGAATGTCATGTCATCAGGGAGTGAGCTGGGCTAGATGGCATATGGGATTCATTGGACTTGTGAATCAATAGCTCATAACTGACGTTTTTATACCATTTCTCTCCTGTGTCTAGCAATTCCTACAGTGCAAAGATTTTTAGCAGTTTGAGATAGCACTGACTTAGCACAGGGGCCTTCAGTCTCTCAGCCTACCATCTATAACATGGGAAAGGATAATAGCAGACAGTGACCTATATTACAGCATTACCTCTAGTTCACACTCTCTCACCCCCCCCCCTTGTGCTCAGTTACTGTCCCATCCTGATTTGGGAAGCTTGCCCACTGTGTCCGAACTGGGGAAATTATGCTTGAAACCTCTCCAAAGCTGTGGTTTCTGATTATCCTTTGAAGGCAAATTATGATTTGTCCAAAGCAGCAAGGGAAACAACTGGAGCATGAGAGATTTGTAGGCTTAGCACATTGAAAAGGAAGAATGGGGGGGGGGGAGGGGTTGCCATGGGTATGTTTACAAACCAGGGAAAGTATGAATATTACATGCACAATGTGCACACATGCACACACACACGGCAACCAAGCACATGCAATGTAATCACACAAATGCACGCTCACTTCCTCCCCACCAGCAATGGCACATTTCAGACAGGCAAGAGCACCCAGAGGTGGTGCAGGGATGGTCAGGAAAGGGATGTGGTTTAAGGGGCAGAGATTGCCTGGAGAGTCTCTAGGACTAGAAAGACAACTGGAGGGCTGCATTTGGTCTCCAGGGCTAAAGTTTCCCATCACTCGGGCAGAAGATAGCAGTGCCATTTGGTTTACGGCCACCATGTTTATTAGTACCCATGCCTCTTTGTAAACAAAGAGAACAGGATTCTAGGAGTGTGCAAGAGTTTGAAATGCAGGGTGACCAAATCATTCGACTTAACTTCTTAACTCCATCTTGGTTCCTTCTCTTTGCCTCAGGTACCTGTTCCCAAACATGCCTTTGTGCCCGTGGCTTTTGTGAGAGGGGCTGGGTGCAGTATCAGAATGCCTGCTATAAAGCTGTGACACAGCCAATGACCTGGACTGATGCAGAGGCAAGTGATTGATGTGATGTCAAAGGGGACAGAAACAGACCAGTCACACGTCCTTGACTAGACCAGATTTGTAGGAGAAGTGGAGGCGGCTCTGTGGAAAAACATATTGCAGAGGTCTTTGCTGTCCTTTTGGGGAAAATAAATAGTGATTACCTAGAAATACAATCGATTTGTCCACCAACCTTTTTATTTTTGGACATACTGTGGAAAACACAAAACTGAGGTCAGATTAAATGCCAACACTTATTTCCTGCCAGGCAGACACACAACTATCTCTTTCCCCCTTGGCATATCATCTAGTGGCAATTACTTGTGTCATAATGATGCAATGCTCTGTCCCCCAGCTCTCCTTCGCCCCCCCTCAAAAAAAGAGGACAGCCACTGATGTTTATCAGGGAGCAGGGAAATATGTCACCACGTAGCCAAGCACTGCCACATATTAACAGAAATTAAGCAGGAGCAAAGCAGGTACCATTGTCAGCCATGGATGTGCTCTGATGCCTTCACCCGACACTTCTCAATGAGATTTTCCCCATTGCTTTCCAAACCACAAAAAGTCTGTTTCTTCTTTCAAAGTTAATTTGTTTGTATTAGTGCATTTTAGTCCACTTTAATTGTGCACACCTCAATACAATGCAAATCTTTATTATGGTCATAGACCAGCATAAAAGGGTGGGATACAATCATTTAAAATCTGAAAAGCGTTTTGGAAAGCTAAAAGGTATTAAAACGGAAGGTGAATATAAAAGTCTATAAGAATTTAAAAGCTAAAAGAAGGGATAGGAGCACTGGGCAGGTGTGGAAGAGCATAAAAGGTTGATACATAAAATACTTTAACTATTAATTTACAGAGCACTCTGATATGTTCATTAAATCTGGTTTGTGGCACAGGTCATCCTCCAATGAATTTTGAGTGCTGCTGTGCAGAATCTAGCAACATTGTATGTTGTAGCAGGATTGGTATCTGAGAGCAGCAGGGAGTTATAGAATTGCCCTGTGAGCCCTGGGTACTTCTGAAGTACAGTAGTGGGGAAATCAGGCTATAGTAGGGAAAACAGGCTATATACCTCAATTGATGGCATGTGCTTGAATCCCTCCAGCAGAAAGGTGGCAGTCTCCGGAGGCAGTCCTAAACACACAAAGAACACCTTGATGCACATATACAAAGTGCAGGACTCTCCACACACAAACACACGCAGTCACAGCACCCCTGCCTTTAAACCACCCACCCACCCAACTGCTTCTGCTTTGCTGCCAGTTATTTTGCTCTGAGAGGAGCCTCCACTCGCTAAACAACCGAGTGCTGAATGATTTGCCCTTCACAAAAGCATCTGATTAAAAGGTGATAGTTGAAACCATCTGAATACATGACGGATCTGCACCAAAGCAGTGAAGGGCAAGCTTTTCTAACATCCTTAATTTGGGGGGCAAAATTAAAAACAGCATAATGATAAATGGGAAGCATATTTTGATGAGAGCAAGAACAGTTGCAACCAAAGGAGCTTTATACTTCATTACAAAACAGTTATACTAATGAAACACAGCTGTTCTACTTCATCAGATTGATCTGAAGTTTTTGTTGCTTCACAGGTAACTTAGAGATCAGCGTGTAGAGATTTTAATATATTGAGAGGCTTATGAATGCCTATAAATAAATAACAAATAACTTCTCTCTATGTCAAGTTTCAAACTAGAAAGGAAAATCGTCTTGGTTTTATAAATAATGGAATTTTTAAGCTTTCTAATGGTACTGTGCTGAGATACACAGTTCTTATGGTTGTGGGGAAATATTTGAAAGTATTTAGACACCAACTGCATTGATTTTCAAACTCTACTTAAGAGGGAGGCGTTGCACAGATATTTGGTTCTTGTGAAACACACCTTTTTTGTAATTAAGCAGGAAGTGAATTATTTCCCTGTGCATTTTCCCCCAGATGGCTTGCCAGAGGCATGACAGGGACTCTCACCTAGCCTCCATCCACAGCCCAGAAGAGAATGACTTCATTTTTCAGCTGATGGGCAAGCCACTGGATTACACCAAAGGAAAGGCCTACTGGATTGGTGCTCATGACACTTTCAAGGTACACTATGCTGACTTAGCCATTCAGAATAGCCAAAAGTTCAGCTTACTTATATATATATTTATATACGCTGTTTGTGATCCACATTGGGAGGGCTTTGCCCTGAAAGGTGGCATATATTTCCCCCCATTTTTTCCATGGCTTTTTATAGGCCTAGTACAATATGCAATGGGACGCGGGTGGCACTGTGGGTAAAAGCCTCAGCGCCTAGGGCTTGCCGATCGAAAGGTCAGCGGTTCAAATCCCCGCGGCGGGGTGCGCTCCCGTTGCTCGGTCCCAGCGCCTGCCAACCTAGCAGTTCGAAAGCACCCCCAGGGGCAAGTAGATAAATAGGGACCGCTTACTAGCGGGAAGGTAAACGGCGTTCCGTGTGCGGCTCTGGCTCGCCAGAGCAGCGATGTCACGCTGGCCACGTGACCCGGAAGTGTCTCCGGACAGCGCTGGCCCCCGGCCTCTTGAGTGAGATGGGCGCACAACCCTAGAGTCTGTCAAGACTGGCCCGTACGGGCAGGGGTACCTTTACCTTTACCTTTACAATATGCAATGGGACGCAGGTGGAGCTGTGGGTTAAACCACAGAGCCTAGGGCTTGCCGATCAGAAGGTCGGCGGTTCGAATCCCTGTGACGGGGGTGAGCTCCCGTTGCTCGGTCCCTGCTCCTGCCAACCTAGCAGTTCAAAAGCACGTCAAAGTACAAGAAGATAAATCGATACTGCTCTGGCGGGAAGGTAAACGGTGTTTCCATGCGCTGCTCTGGTTCGCCAGAAGCAGCTTAGTCATGCTGGCCACATGACCCGGAAGCTGTATGCCAGCTCCCTCGGCCAATAAAGCGGGATGAGCGCCGCAACCCCAGAGTCCGCTGCGACTAGACCTCTCTTACAATATGCAATGTGGTCCCCCCCCCCCTTTTGACTTAGCAAGCCTTTCTTTCTGTGAATGTTTTAGCTCAAGATTCTGTTGATCTTTCCTTAGGAAGGAGACTTTGTCTGGACAGATGGTTCCAAATTTGATTACCGGACGTTTCCTCCTTCACAGCCTGATGGACTGGCAGGCGAACACTACTTGGGATCCTGGGTTTTGCAAAATGGTGAAAAACAAACTCCCCTCCCCTGCAAAGCACTTTTTTGGGAGGGATCAGGGATTTGCTTAGGCATGTGTATGTCTCTCTGTGTGTGCTCATACACTGGGAACAAGGGTAATAAAATAGGAAGCAGACCCTGGAGGATGAAAGAATCCACAGAAGCTGAGCAGACAAAACATGAGAGGAGAATATTTTGTTAATGACATCGTGAAGATGCCCTATAAAAAGTGAGTGAACTGTTCTACAATAAATGTCCAGTATGGAAGCAGCCATGATTTCGCGGTAGTATCCTGTGGCTCCTCTGCTAGAAAACATGTGCTTCTTTTTTTTGGGGGGGGGGGGGAGGGAGCTCCTGTAAGGGAGTTTCCTATTTTAACTGTTTCATGGCAGGCTAGCATGATGCAGCAGTATGGATAATCAGTTGGGACCTAATCAAGTTTCTCAGATCTTGGATCCATGCATTGGAGTTGTCCGTAGCACTGACAACATTTGTGACTTGACCATTCCTCCTTCCCTCTGTCTCTCTCAGGATTTGTGACCTGGAATGACTATGCTGTTTCCTGGAAATTCCTATCGGTTTGCAAATACTCCTTGGGAAGTAGGTGAGAACTGGATTCAATCTCTTTGGAAGTTTGATCTACTCTTACTAGTCCAATGAACTTCTTGGGATGAGCACAGGGGAGCAAACCAGCTTCTAGCTAAAGTTCCTGCAGAACTGTTTCTCGAGTTAGGACAAGGGTCCCCAAACTGTGCTTCATTCAGGTGGTCCATGACATGCAACCCACCCTACAACCTTAAGGGGAAGTCCATTAAATTAATTGTAACTAGCAAGAACAATAATTTTGGGGATTGTTTCTGTGGAAATATGTACAGGCTCTGGTTGCATACCAGGCTAAAGTCTGGTTGTCAGGCTCTCATGTTTTGACCATCAGATGTTCTTCTTCCCTAAGCCACGGGTGCTGTGCATCGGAAGGATTCCGAAGGGGAGACTGATGCGAAATTGCTGGTGTGAAAAAAGGCAGAAGGTGGAATCCTGGGATGTTTCTTCTTCCTGTCACAACCTTAACTTGCTTCTTTGTTTCTTTGTCGAGCGTTGCAGCATTATGCAAGGTCATTTCGAGATCAGAGCCCTGGCCAGTGGCTTCCATACAACAGGGAGAAATTGAGTTGTAGTAATTGGAGACCTCTAAAGAAGAAGAAAAGGTTGCGGTCCAAATGAGCTTTTCCATTTTAGCCATTATCAGGGACCTGTCAGTGTCCACATTTTGCTGGACTCAAAACTCCTATCATCCTTGATGCCTGCTGACTGAGTCAGATGGGAGTTAAGAGTCCAGTAGAATTTGGGCGGCTAAAGGTTGCCCATTGCTGTAGTAGCAGGAGCCTCAGTGTTTAACGTAGCACAACAGGCATACCCAATGCGTGATTTGGGTCAGTAGAAGTGTTGCGCCCTGTCGACCCTGTCACATACTGTTTTGTTTCTGCCAATCCAAGAACATTTGGAAAGAACCAAATCCCCCACCTTGGAAAAAAAACCATTTATTTCCTTTCTCTGTTTGCTTTCCATCTTTTCCTCTTGCCATTTTGAAATGTTCATCTTTCATCCATGTGCTCCCATCAAAAATCAACACTGTATAATACCTGTTCATTAAAGACCAACTCTTTTAGCACTGCTTTCTCTGAAAAGTTGTTTTCTGTAAATATGTGAGGGGGGGGGAATGACAAAAGTGGAGTTGAGTTGAGCAACTTTGGGGGGAAGCATGGGCGTAGCCAGGGAGGTGCAGGGGGCAGCAGCCCCCCCCCTAAATCAAGTAAATAAATAAAAATACTTAACTGACCAACTGCATCACAGATAACTTGGTTCTCCCCCTTTTTGATTTTCTCAAAAAGGAGCAGTCCGGTGACTGATTTGGTCGGGGTGGGGAGTTGGCGAGCAATTTGAAGAGCAGCAGCAGCTCCCATTGGCTTCCATAAGATCCAACATTCTCTCAGGGGACTTTAGGGAGTCGGTGCTATTTCAGGAAGAGGAGTCCACGAGTGTTCCTCAGATACGTGCGAAGGATCTTGCACGAAGGATCTACAACATCACACATCACAGAGATGTGTAATTTTAAGTCGTTGTCCACTGCCAGTGAGAATCCAGCCATGCAACGTTAATGAGAAATTTATTTTGCGGGTGTGGGTGAGCGAAACATGACGATCTCTGTAAGCATTTTCCTGGAACGAAGAATTAATATATTTTGTAAGCGCAGCGTAGTAGCACGGGGAGAAAGAAACCATTTCAGCTGCCCAAAGGAACACTCTCCGGCTTTTCGCCGGAGTAGCACAGACTCTTGCTATTTTACCCCCCCCCCCGCTAAATAATCCCGCCCAGACTGCAGGCGAGGCTGTTGAGCCTATGAAACCTCCCATACTAGCAGACTGGGCGCCTAGTGTTCTGGATAGCCGAGGGGTTCGGGCGCGGGGCTGCGGAGCCGCAAGGCGCCTCTGTCGCCGAGTTCGAGGTTCGCCGATGACAGGATGCGGCCCGCGGACGCCTGGCTTGACGACAAACCTGTGCAACCGCCGCACAGCCCAAACTACGGGAGAGATGAACCGCTGCTGCAGTTTCGTCACACTGTACCTTTCATAGGATCGAAGGGGGAGGGAAAGAACAAAGTGAGCTGGGAACCTCCCCCCCCCCCAAAAAAAAACCCCCACAACATTAGATCATGCGTAAAAGTGTCCGACAGGCGACTTCCTGTGCAAAGCGAGTGAATTGGCAAAAGCAGGAAAAGCTCCGGATTTAGTTCTTCCCTTCAGGGCGACTCGCTCTATTTCAGCAGGAGACACAGCACAACGCGACGAGAAGTTCTCCAAGGGGTATTGGGATGGATCCGTGCGGGATTTGTTTTACGTCCTCAAAAGTGACTCTGGTGGGACTCGAACCCACAACCTTTGAATCGCTGCGCCACGCTAGAAGTCCAATGCGCTATCCATTGCGCCACAGAGCCGCGGGTCACGCTCTTCCCTCTGGCTCTTAAAAGGAGACTTACAGGTTATTTTAAGGCAATCCAGAACGTTTACATGGGGAGGCAGAAAGCACTTGCTTTGCGTTTGGAATTGCAGCCAAGCCTGGGGTGGCGAGTACTAGAAGGGAAAAAAAAGAACCGACATGACTATTGGGGTTTTTAAAATGGACTAATAAGAGGAACAAAATCTGTGCACCAGAATTGGGGTTCGAGCCTAGGCAGGCTTATGTGTCGACTGGATCTCAAGCCCTACGCCTTAGCCATGGTTTACAGAGCGGCCCAGTGACTAACTTTTATGACTCCTCAAAATAAGGTGAATAAGTTCAGTGTTCGAAATACGGCTTACTATGAAAGCGTCTTTATTTAACAAAGTTCACCAGCTATTAGTCAATGCTGAAATTCTGATGCCCATCTGCCTTAGTGAACCAGAAGCAGCAGCTAACCTAAGTCAGGCAGACAGACGGGGGAACTATTTCCTGCACCTGTCGATTTTTTATTTATTTTTGGATGTGTGCGCGTGCGTGTGTGTTCACACCGCTCAAATGTATGGATCCATTTCTTCCTATAATACGCAGCGAACTGAAAGTTTCACTTTGAGCTCCCCCGCCCCCCATGAAAACTTGGAAAGAGCTTTCCGGTGCTCCCTCGCGCGAAGCGGGGGAAACTTTCTCCGCCTCTTGCCGCGAGGAGACCTCCCTGAGTTTTCTCGCCGCTTTTGTTGTCTCCTGCCCTCCAGACCGCGGGATCGGATGCCGGGAGACTTGGAGGAGTTTCCGTCTTCCCGCCCGACCCGAGGCAGCAACAAATGCAAGTGAAAGAAAAAAAGCCTTTCCTCCTAGGAAAAAAAAAACCCTTGCGCATGTATCCCCGGTAGCCGCTTTCCTGTGCTCGAGCCCGCCAGGGGGAGGCGATCATTCCCAGGTTCAGTCCCGGAAATCTCTGGGTAAAAGGATCAGAAAGAAAGCCGGGCGGAAGCCCTCTGGCCGTGACAAAGTAAAAAAGCATCCCTGCCTGGACTCCATGGCAGGCCTTATAACAAGAGAAAAGGAAGCCCAGCGGTCCCTGACTCTGAGATTCACCAGGGCTAAGAAACCGGCCTTCCAGCTTCAGTCTGCGACCCATCGGGGAGCCACGTGGGCTCACACGCCGCGAGAAGCCACTCCAGCAACACGCGGCAAGGAGGATTTTTACGCCACCTCTCCAAGTTTTAACTGAGAACGGGCTGCCTAGGAAGGGTTTCCTCGCCCTCTTTGCCAGGACACCGCAGACCCCCGCGGCCAACTTAGAGGCGCCACTCGAGCCGCGGAACTGGTCCCTCTGCTTCGACTGCAACGCACCACTTCCGGTGGGCGGACGACGACTGCGCGGAGGACTAGAAAGAAACACCTATAGGGATCCTGCCAGTCAGTTGCCCTCCGGCCTGGCGTTCTATTTGTAGGGTTTTTCCTCAACCTGTGGGTCCCCAGATGTTGTTGAACTACAACTCCCATCACCCTTAGCTAGCAAGGCCAGAGCTCAGGGATGAGTAGTGCTCCCCTCCCCTTTAAAAATGTTTAGGGGTCCTCTCATTTTGACTCAAGAAAATCGCCATTTCAGTAGTTCTAATCGGGGAAAATAAATACAGTAAATGGACAAAAGTACAAAGATTCACAAAATGTTTAGGGGAATGCGCCCCCCCCAGGAAAAAAGCACTGAATAGAAGATAATAAATACAATCAATATGGGGAACATTCGAACATTGCTCTTCTGCAACTCTTTTAAGGGCAAAAGCAGAAGCAGCAGATCCTGCGTCCTGAGCCCAGACGGCGTCCCCCACTCCCAGAGTGTTGAAACGGGTTGCCTTCAGTCCTTTGCTCACCCTATCGCTGCTAATATATCGGAAAATGCCAGCTTCGTCCCAAAAAGGGATGCCCCCCCCCCGCCCAGCGCTAGGTTCTCCGGCGCGTGATTGATACTGTGACCCTTCCATTAAACCCCTTTGCCTTGCCCCTTTTAACTGTTCGTAGGAACCCCCATTGCCAACCCCGGAGCATTTCCAGCCCTTACTGCCGCGAAGCAGCGGACTTTTAGTGCAATGCCCGCAGGGGGGTTGGAGAGCTAGGGAGTTTAAGGATATTCACGTTAATCGGACATTAGCGTAAACCACAACATAATGTACAAAATGTCTGGAATCAGCTCACTCGGAAGATATATAATAGCACAACTTAATGCAAATTCCCCAGTGGGTATTGGGATCTTTGGCAAATTTGTTTTCATCCTCAAAAGAAACCTGTGACTCTGGTGGGACTCGAACCCACAACCTTTGAATTACTTCACTACGCTAGAAGTCCAATGCGCTATCCATTGCGCCACAGAGCCGCGCGTTGGGTTACCGCCTCTGCCTTAAAGGACACTTTTATGTTACCTAAACAGTGGCATCCATATGCCGGAAGTTTTCTTGGGGAGGTATAAAGCAGTTGCTTTATGTTGGAAATTGCAGCTCCATCCGGGGCGGAGAGCAAGAAGAAAAAGAGTTAAAATGACTGGGGCGGGGAAGTTTAAAGCGGACTAGCAAACAAAAGCTCCCTCTCTTACCAGAAGTGGGGTTCGAACCCACGCAGACATATGTCTATTGGATCTTAAGTCCAACGCCTTAACCACTCGGCCATTCTGGTAATTATGGTCAACTTTGAAAACACCATGAAATAAGCTGAATAACTTCAGCCTTTTGACGCGCGATACATCCGCCCCCCTGCTGGACGAAGAGCGTCTCCATTCAACAAGCTGCATCGAGTAGTAGCAGAAGTTCAAAACCCATCTCCTAGCTACCCTGCCTGCCAGGATTAGTGCGTACGACAGAGTACTCCTGGAAGGGGCACGTTTCACACGAACAAATGTAAGAGAATTCATTTAGCACTGACTATAGTTGGCTAACTAGTAATAAATCTTACACTTTCACCAGATATGAGAAGGGGCTGTTTGGTGGGGGGGGGGGACTCAGATATGTTCTGTGGAAGCACGCCATTATTCTTGTTTGCTTTCATACTGGAACAATAGGAACAAAGTTTGATCTTTACGTGTAGATAGATGCGTGCTCTCCGTCCCCACTCGAAACATTAGTGCCATTCTCAAACGAGGCCGCAAGGTGGCAGCACAACGAGCTGCGTCAAAGGCAGCAGCGCGCTGCGGGCGATGCTTCCTGAACAGAACTTTATCAGAAGCGAAGACAAAAAACATTGGGAAGAGAGCAGGCAGGTTTTTCTTTCGCCCTCCACCTGAATTAGACTGAAATTCTAGACACACCTACCTAGGAGTAACTACCGCTGAACTCAGTGGGGCTTACTTCTCAATAGACTTGCATAGGATTGCAGTAGTTTTCTTCCAGAATCTTTTAAAACATAACTGATTGCATTGTGTTTAATCTACTTTCAGTTATGTGCTTATATTTATCATGCTTGAGTCCTTCCTTTCTTCCAAAGAGCAGAAGCCAGATGATACAGAAGTAACCTTTTGTCCTGGTTGCCTACCATGCAGTCAGAAGCAAGCCCCATTGAGTGCAGTTGGATTTCTTCCTGGGTAAATGTGCATACATAGCATTGCATCCTTGGTTAGCTTTGTTTGCAAGCAAGCATTATTCTATGGGGAGATTGCTAAGATGCAGTGAAGGCACACCGGGAGAAATCATAAATGATTTCAATCTCATGCACGGGGTTCTTCAGCTTTCCTGTGCCTGATTCCGACACTCCCACCTGTATTATCACATATCAGGGCCTGAGGTGGAAAACTCAAAAGGCACCTAAGTTTCATTTGACATAAAAGGAACCACTGTGGTGTAGTGGACTAGAGCCTGGGAGACCAGGGCTATCCCCACTCGGCCACAAAGCCTCCTGGGCAACCTTGCATCAGCCACTGCCTCCCAGCCTAACCTACCATACATGGTGGGAGGGTCTAGAGATAATCCATAAAAAGCAGGTCTGTAGGCACTAGTCCACAAGTCTTGCCGCCCCCATCACTAATGTTCTGTGCTCATTGCAAATGTTATTTGAGATTCCGCAAATGGCTCCTAGCCCAGGGTTAGTGTGCCTGTTTTTCTTGCAACAGAAAAGTTAGATGGAAGAGGGTGGCTGAAAGGAGGTACACGCCACTTTCACCATGTGATGCGTCAGTTTTCAATTTCCAGTGAAAACTTGCTTTGAAAGTTGTCCTTAGCATAAAATCTTCATGCTAGCTGGTGCCTCCTCGAACCCATAGCAAGAAACATTATGGTGGTAAGGGCTGCAAGCACACGAGGGGAGCACCTTAAGTCAAAGAACAAGAATCTGTATCTTGAGCATAATTTAATGCCATCTTGTCAGGGAAATTCCCTAGGGTGTTCAAGTATGAAAGGTAAAGGTAAAGGGACCCCTGACCATTAGGTCCAGTCATGACTGACTCTGGGGTTGTGGCGCTCATCTCACTTTATTGGCCGAGGGAGCAGGTGTACAGCTTCTGGGTCATGTGGCCAGCATGACTAAGCCGCTTCTGGCGAACCAGAGCAGCGCATGGAAATGCCCTTTACCTTCCTGCTGGAGAGGTACCTATTTATCTACTTGCACTTTGATGTGCTTTCGAACTGCTAGGTTGGCAGGAGCAGGGACCGAGCAACAGGAGCTCACCCCGTCACGGGGATTCGAACTGCCGACCTTCTGATCGGTAAGTCCTAGGCTCTGTGGTTTAACCTACATCGCCACCCATGTCCCTATTAAGCAGTATAAAATGTTAATGAACATATAGGTGGTACTGGCAAAGCACTGGCTGTTCTCTATCCTTCCAAAGAGGGTAAATCTCTTCAGGTAGCAGCAGGACAGAAAGAGGGTAGCCAATTTGCAACCTAGAGAAAATCTCCCATTATTAATCAGCCATCCAGTGGAAAAGGAGAAAGCAGTCTCAGCTTTCCATTTTTCAAGCCAGCCACTCTTTGCACTTGGCTGGAGCAAACAGGTCTCTGTTTTTGACCCCAAAGATGGAAGAGGCCATAGATATGGGGCCAAAGAAATAAACTGGACTCTGTCAAATATTATACACAAGGAACCCTGATCAGCTCCCCGGACAAGATGCTAGGCACTGGAAGTATATAGATTAGGGGTGGGGAATCTCTCTTCAGTCTGGGGGCCGCATTCTCTTCTGGGCAAACTTATAGAGGCGACACTAACATAGCCTTCTCTATCCTTTATCAAGGCATCATCCAAGTTCGAGGACTGATTCCAGCCAGGCAAAAAACACTCAAGGAAGTTGTGAAGGTAAGGGAGTAGTGTGGACTGGGGAAGAGTGCTAGGGAGGGTGACTTTGAGAGTCCTGAGGCCAGTGACAAAGGCCTGACGTCCCACATCCCTGAGCTAGAAAGACACTCCATTTGTCATCCCAGTCATGCCATGGAATCAGTCACAACTGAAACAAGTGCTGCAAGCTTGCTTTCTAGGTATACTCAGTTTAAAAGCCTACTTTACCCTTATCCAGTCTAGAGTCCTAGCCTAGGGCAACATAAATGGTGATCATCCCCAGTATTTTCTCCATGGTCACTGATATTGACACACAGCACTGGGACTGAAGGAATCCCAAGTCCAGGGAGATTGTTGGCAAGGTTCAACGTTTAGCAGAAAGCAGGCGCTGTCTGTCTAGTAAGCAAACAAGGATTTTCTTGCCCCTGCAAAAAACAGGACACACGCCTGGTGAACCTTAGAGATTTCAGAAGAGCCTCGTCAGAACAAAGGCCAAATGAAAAGGCAGACAAACACCTACTAAGGTGCCAAGACAGGAGGAGACAAAGGCTCAGAGGTATGTGTGCTCCCTTCTTAATCTTTGCCCCTTAAACCAGAATAAACTGACAAAACAGGGAAGTTGAAAAGGACAAAGAAGTCAGTTCAGGCCTGATAGTTGAAGTGATACACACAAAAAGCACTCTTGGATATTTCAGGTTTTATTATTTAATTTAGTTTTCTTGGAAAAAAGACAATAAGGCAAAAAATAAAATAAAATCCAAAAATAGAATTGCAGGAATATTCTCTCTCTTAACGCCTGCCAATATCCTATGCAAGGATGTGTCAGCCTCTACAAGCTGCAGAAAACAGGCTTCAGACAGGGACTGAGCAGCAAAGAGCGCAGAGACCCCACCCAAAACCCCTTTCCTTCCCACTGAGCAGCACTGTCCTTTGCTGCTGGGGATGGCAGGGCTCACGGCCTCATTTCTACCTGCCAGCAAGGTGATTCCATCCCACCCGCAAGCATCCCAGGGCAGGAACGCCGCCACCTCTGACCCCTTCAGTGGCTAAAGTTTGGAAGTTGAAAGAAAAACACAGAAAAGAAAAAGAAAAAAATGAGGATAGGAAACACAGAAGGAAGGCACCTCATTGTGTGATCCTTAGCCAAGGGCAGGGGCTGCCTTATAGTCCACACATACACATACACACACACGCACCCCCCCCCCCCGAGCGTTGGCTTGGCTAGGGCAGCCTCTGTGCCCTTGTCCACTTCAACACAGCGGCAGCACCTCTGTCAACCTTAGGATCCAGCTTTGGCAGCTGAGAGCAGAGCTGTCCCAAGGCCAGTTTGGGGAGTTCTTGCAGCCTCCTTATTTCACAGCGGAATCCATGGACGCCTGGCTTGTGCCTGCACAGTGAGGAGCCTGATGCCAGTGAGCTCCAGCTCTGCATCAGATAGTGTTTTTTAAAATTTTATTTTAAAGAAGGCAAGGCAAGCAAACCAGTGTTGACTGTCACGCTTTCTGCAGAGCGTCTCCCTGGATCCGGTGGCAGTGGAGGGGGACAGCTGGGGGCAAGTGTTACAAAATGGGGTCTGCAGGATAGGAGGGGGGAAAACCAGAACAAAAATTATATCTCTTTTTTTTCTCACTCTCTTTCTCTCTCTACATATATATAATATACATATAAACAGGTGCGCATTAAGCCAGAGGTTGCTTTAGGCAGAGGGGAGGCTGTGTCCTGCATCGCCGCTTTCCACCCAAGTGTATGTGGGGAAAATCTGAAGCCTGCTATGGGGAAGGGAGAACAAGTAAGTTTTATTTCCTACCATCGTATGAACAGCTGGTGATGTCACAAAGGCGGGTTCCGCTGAAACCAGAGCTACCTGCACCCACCCACTGCCACCACCCTGTGCCCGCTTCTTTAGGGCACAATTAGTTGCTTTGCCACCCGTGTGAACAAAGAGACAGTGGCTCCTGGAGAGAACTGGCACCCAGCTATCATCCTCCTGCCCACCCGATGTTTCAGAAACTTCTCCTGTAGGTAGAGTGCCACACAGGGCTTGGGAAGGAGGAAAAGGAGAGCAACCCTGATGGTCAAAAGGTCCCTGTATCTTCCCCAGCTATTCTCTTGGTGCATACATTCAAGGTCTTGACTACGGGCCCCTATCTGGAAGTAGAAAGGGAGGGCAATCCATGTAAGCACGGTGTTGCTCCCCCTCTTCCTCCCCAAACGTGGGGGGCTGCGAGCAGAACAATACTCTCTTTTGGGTGGAGAAATGGAGGGCACAGTCCTCTATTTCTACTTGTCCCCAGCCATCCAGGAATCCAGACACCAACTTCAGTTTCAATCAGCTAAGGCAACCCAGCCAATCACCACTGCTGGATTCTGCTTTGGGTGATTGATTCAAAACAAGTGATTGGTTAAGACAGACAGATTCGGTGAGGAAAGCACTAGGCAGGAAGTCACATGATCAGCCGCTCCCCCTCCATCCTTCTTCCACTACCCTCTTCTTTCCCCTCCATCCTCGTTAATAGTCCTGCTGCTTCCAGCTCAGAAGATGTCAGGGCACATGCTCCAGTCCTGTTTGTCTTTGCTCTCCCAGTAGCCTCCCCTGTACACATGGGACACCTCCTTGGTGTCAGGATCCTTCTTCCGCTCAAACCACAATGCTTTGTAGGGATCGTAAGGAGTTCCTGCAGGGGAGGAAGGAAGGGGCAGCAGGAGAGGGAGGGAGGAAGAGAGGGAGAATTCTCAAATGAACAACAACAAATGGCATTTGGCTGGCATTTTTGCTGGGAAGTCAGTGCTAGGCTTTTCCCTTAGTGAGGGGCCATAGTTCAGTGATGGAGCAACTCTTGATATGTCCTCTGCCCTTGGAAGTTTGGAAGGCAAGGTGTGGCAGCCCAGGAGAGGGCCTTCTCTGTGGCAACCCCTAAACTGTGGAATTCCCTCTCCGCAGAGCTGCACCTGTTCTTTTGATTGCAAACTGTTTTAACTGATTTTAACACTGTGTTTTTTACCCGGC
Source organism: Podarcis tiliguerta (assembly GCF_965153285.1). NCBI lineage: Eukaryota > Metazoa > Chordata > Lepidosauria > Squamata > Lacertidae > Podarcis > Podarcis tiliguerta. The sequence continues at coordinate 55,605,110 of NC_139534.1, forward strand.
TGTACACCCCCCCTCCTGGGACCTTATGCAGAAGGGCTAGCAAGAATCCCAATAAATAATCCCAATCATAAATAGCTGCTTTGCAATGCAAGGCCCCAGGCTCAATCCCAGGCACCTCCAGCTAAAAAGGACCATAGGAAGCAGGGTCAGCAACATCCACTCTGCCCATGATGCTGGAGAGGCATTGCCAGCCAAGAACAAACAAGACTCGGCTAGGAGGACCAACCACCTCACTGCACTTAGGCTGCTTCATATGTTCCTGTTGCCTTTTAAAAATCAGTGCGGGGGCAGGTTGGGCAAGCGCTTACCGTCCTCTGTCGCCTTCACGGCCTCAGCTTCACGTTTTTTGCGGGAGATGCGCTGCTTCTCCTCCAGGCGCTGCTTCTCTGCGTTGGCTTCATCCCAGCGCCCGTTCTCCATGAGTCGCTGGTCAGGCCGAAGCCTGCTGTCTGTGGGAGCAGTGCCACTTTCTGGGGCATTGAGCGTCAAAGCCAGCTCCGAGAAATAGTACATGTTCTCAGCGTTCTTCCTGCACCAAGGAAGGGGGGGAAGAGAGAGAGAACAAATTCAGATGGCAGAAAGGCTCCGAGCTGCACTGCAGTCTAAGTTCTGGTGTAGAAAGCAAGCTTAATCTTCCTCTTAGGGTGGCAGGAAAGATACACACACATTATCTAAGACCCTAGGTCACCAACTCCTTTTCAAAGGGTCAGTATACTTGTACCCAGGGCTGTGTATTTCTTGTGACCACGCCACACAAACACAGAAGTCTGCAACCTGGAGGACTGTTTCCATTTCCTCTTAAAATAGGCTTGCATGTGTGGACAATGCCTGATGGATAAGGGAGGAAAGGGGAGGCTGGATTTCCAGTGTCCTCCATTATTTAGCCCATGACTAGCAGAAAGCGTATTTCTCAACTCACTTTTTCTTGGGAGGAACACACACAGTACACAAAGGCATTGCTGATTACAAAGGCATGCTCTAAAAGCAACAACCATAACCACATTCTGCCATCCACAAAAGCCAGTTGAGACGATAGTCATACTGGTTACGCAAAGGAGAGCATGGCTGTGCACCAGCTCCTCACGGGAGGAGTCCAGGCTACCTCCCTTACTCACGGGAGTGGGTTCCTCTTCCACAGCATGACCCTGCTGTCCTCTGCTTCGTGCGCTCTCTGCCGGCTGTCGCCACCATTCTCCAAGCTGGTTGTCACCCTGAAACAGTCCATCTTCTCGTCCCAGGTGCCCAGCAACACAAAGTGCACTCTTCCTGAGGGATCTAACACCTCTCCAGTAACCTGCCATAGAAAGGAGTTCAAGAAGGTCCAGCAAAGTTACGTACAAGCCCACCCAGGCGTCGGAATTGCATTATGGTCTCCCCATGGCTAACAAAGAAGCTGGAAAGCACCCAGAGCTGTTCTCAAGAGCTGGTCTGCTAGGACTCCAGAGTGCAGCTGCAATATTCAAAGAACATTCTCTAGAGGTACTGGCTTAGCTGCCTAGGTCACTGCTGTCCATGTGACCCTTCCTCTTATGTAAAAGGCCCCTCCTACCACTAAACAGGCCTTTCACCTCTCTCTGTTGTAGACGGCCTGACATTGTTCTTGCCATCCCCACAGTAAAATGCTTTAGGACAACATCTCTTACCTTTCTGGCCACATCTCTTGAAAAGTAGCTATATGGAACAAACTTGAGAATACACTTCTCGCTAGTCTTATGGTTCAGAATTTCAATCTCACCAGACTGGAAAGAAAAAAAGGGAGGAATAAAGTCAAGCAGGTTCGGGGCCATTTATGCAGTCCACTAAAATGCTTCTGTAACAGCTGAGCAGATAATCAAGAGTAGCAACTCAATGGGAAATATGGAAAATGGACCTCTAAAGTCCTGGCTATCAGAACTACCCTCCAAGCACACCCTCCAAGCTGGGCTGCAGTGCTGCCTTCACAGTCCCCACCACCACCACTTTTAACTCACCTGGTCTATCCATAATTTGCCAACTATGATGTTGTGCACTGTGGTGGTAACCTTCTTCCATGTGTAGTGATTGCCAGATGCATGAAAGATACAGTGGATGGTACCTAGAAATAAGAATGTGCTTAGGATGATTTCGCATTGATGCAGAATCCTTGCTAGGATGAAAAATACATCAAAGTCTAGTGCACAACAGCATTTTGACTCAGCTCTGGTTGATCTAGGTTCCAATCCCTGGTCAGCTAAGGATGACCTGATTGCCCCGTTCTCCACAAATGCCCATTTTATGAGCACCCAAGCTACACATGTGTTCTTAATACCCCTGAGGGGCACACAGCAAGGGTGAATGTGCTAATGAATGCCCTAAAAGGTGCTGTGCCTATGAGACAACCATCGTAAGTGGCCCAGCTATGTCTCCAGACAGCCTGACTCCAGGCTGGAGACCCTGGACTTTGGTAAAAGATGGGAAGCACAGATGGAATTCCGTCTGTCAATGGGCACCATTAGCTTTCCATGTCCCTTTAAAACAGCAGGCACCTCAAGGCAAAGACTCACCAAGGGGCATAATTGAGAGGTATTTGCCACGGAACTTGCTGGTGATTTTAATTTCCTGACGAAGGGTCCAGCCGTGCTTGGAATCAGCATGATGGGCAGCAGCTGGAGGATGGTGGCTCACCTAGAGGGCAGGACAGAGAGAAGTTAAGGAAGAAGAGTGTATTCAGCAGGCGAGTCGCCAGGAATATGTAGAAGCAGGAAGAGCTGACAGCAGACACCCGCAACAGATACATCCCCTGAGCACACTGACTTGAAAGGACGTGCTACTGAAACACAACAGAACTTAATTTGCTTAAGACTGAAATGTATGTTCCATGCATCTGGAATCAATCAAGTGTTCCAGCTCAGAGTCAGACAAGGGATCTGCCCTGCTCGTCACCTGCTCACAGATGGAACGGTAGCCGTTCTCCTCCAGCCGGTCTAGCTCAAAGGTTTCCCCTAAGAGAGGGTTGAATGGCTTGCTAGTGCGGAAGACTGTGGTGGAGTAAGACGATACGGTAAATGCAGCCACATAGCAGAGCTGCTCCAGAGAGCTTTCACACTTGGCTGCCCGGTCCAACAGCTCGTGATATTCCAGGTCCTCTGTGAGGCGCTGCAGCATAGATAAGGGCTCGTTGAAGTTCACCTGGAAGAAGCAGCAGCAGATGTTAGGCAGGGCAGCCACTCTGGGGCAGAAGTATGCAAGGCAAGTCTGGATGCAGCAAGCACACTCCACGTTCCTACAGAGTCTCATTTCACAGAGCTTGTTGGGTTATAGAGTTGTGGCTTCCCACCCCTTTCCTCCACAGGACAGCAAGCCCCAGATCTTACTACTCAAGCTAGACTTAAGGGGACTCACTGGCATGGGAATCTTGGAGAGTTCCTTGCCAATACAGTTCTTCATGATGCTCCACAAGTTCAGGCTGTAATTTGGTTTGTGAGGAATTCGGGTTCTCTTCTCCTTCTTGGTGTCTTCCATAAACTGGTGTTTATACTTTGGGAGAGAAAGGAGGCTAGTCAAGACAGGTGGGAAGGCATAAGCTGGACAATGAATTCTATAGAGTCTTGTAAAAGAGGTTCCCAATTTAACTATAAGCCTTGGGCAAAGTAAACAACTCTTCCATGACTTCAGCACCTTCATCTATGCAGAAAGAGGTTCTTAGCCATGCCCAGAATCACTAAGCTCAGTGCAGTAAGACCTGTCCCAAATGGACAGAAACGTGGAACAAGGCAGAGCCTGTAGCCAACATTACCCCTGCTTTTCCAAGCCTTCAATAAGCTCCATCATAAAGTATGCCTCAAAGTATATTGAGCACTTGCAGGCTTACAGGAGAAGGACTAATGAGACCCATCAACCCTCCAGGTGGTGCTCTGCATCCCATCGTCCATGCAGACTGTGGCTCACTTAGGGGATACACTGCTGAGGTACTCCAGAAGCTTGTGAAGGACCCACTTGTTCCAGCTATCTCCCTCTGCAGGGTCCCCACAGCATCTGGTGAAAAATGTTGCTTCCCTCCCCCTCAGATCAAAGACATGGACTACCTGCTCATCGAGGCTGATTTCACTGCTAGCACCACTGATGTTGCTTCCTGTTCGTCTAAAGGAATTACAGAAAAACACACCATGAGAAAACTAGGATGTTCCAGGTTGAAATAATGTGCTATCAGGAAAAAAATATGCACAGAGAACAGTGCTGCCAAACACCAAACAGAGTATCTAGTTTGTCAGAGTTGGACAGCAAGTATAACCAGGGCCACCAATCTATGGATCTATCAATCTTTATTTATTAAGTTAAAAGGCAAAATAAAATTACCGAATGGTGCCCATGGACTACTTTTAAGGAGTCAGTGTAGTGTACTGATTTGCCAGGTCTCCTGTTCTACTTTCCTCATTACTATCCTGTCCCTTTATTAATTTAACCTGCAATTGGGGGTGGGGAATCACAGCAACTGTATGCTCTTACATCTGAATAACCTAGAAGCATGAGACTGTTGTCTGGTGACAGCTGTACATGTTGTTTGGGTATGCGACAGAAATCTATTATTTCCATTTCTCTCTCTTTTGAAGCTATGCACCGCTTGCTTGAGCCTGAAGTCACTGGCAGCCATACCCAACTAAATTGCTGCAACAATGTGTTCCAGAAACATAAGCTGGCATGGAGCACAGTTGCCTAATTGCTGACAATGTAAGGTTGTCTGATCATGTTTCACCCACTCTGGAAAACAATGTTGTCTTAGCTGTCCTTGGGTGCAATTTCAGGTGCTAGTCTGGACCTTTAAAGCACAAAGTCAGTGGTAACGAACCTGTGCCCCTCCAGATTTTGCTGGACTCCCATCAGCCCCAGCCAGCATGGTCAACGGCCAGGAATGATGTGAGCTGTAGTCCAGAAACATCTGTAGAGTCACAAGTTAAGACATCCCTGCACGAAGTAATCTGGATCCTGAATATCTCAGCGAGCTCTCAGTAAGAGTGGACAGCATTGACTTAGGTGGACTAATCACTTGTATTTTATATTCAAGAGATTTCCTCTCCACTTTTTCCTCCACCCCTCTCCATTCTCTCTTCCTTTGAAGGCTTAGGCAGCAAGATGCCCCAGTTCTATAAAACACACTTAACAGGGGAGGAACACACAGAACCTGCTTTGGTATGTTGAATTTCACCCAGGCAGTTTGTCCCCCTCTAACCTATGGCACAGGCTATGGGAGTGGGAAAGCATCAAAGGTGAGGGAAACACCTCAGTAGTTTTACAAGTTTGCAGTGCCAAAAGCTGATGGGTGCTAAGCTGTCAGCTGAATGGGAGAGGGGCGTCACTTACTTATGGCCCATGCTTTCAGGCATGGTGATGATCTCAGGAGCATCAAAGAACTCATTATCGTCATCTTCATCACTCATATCTCCCTTTGATGGGCAACATCGATCTGTAAGAGGAACACATGTTATCTTTCTTGGTTTCAGTTACTAGTACTTGATTCCAAATACTTTGGGACTTTGGGGCAAGCATCCCACAACAGAAGCAATTTTGAGTAGGAACCCACAAAGGGAAGGGCAATGGAGACTAGCAGAAGAGCTAGAGCTTGGCTGATAGAAGAGATGGAGGCCAAAGCCCTCCATTCCTACCTTTAGAAGAATCCATGCTGCCGGGGGCATTGGCTGGTAGAACTGTCGCTCCACGGAAGGCCCTTTCCAGGTGGTTGTGCTGCTTCGCCAGCTGCTCCAGGGTCTCCTCTAAACGGATGCGCTGGTCTCGCTCATACTGAAGGGACTTCTGCCACTTCTTGCTGTGCGTCTGGGCCAACATCAGGAAGTCTCGGCAAGCCTGTGGGGAGCACCAAAGCGAGGCGGCACTCACCACTCTGGTCTGTATGGGCCCTGGACACTCGGCTGGCCCAAATGTCACTCCAGCTGTGAGGCCAACACTTCTTGTCTTGCTGTGCTAGTCAAACGCCAACTCCTGCCTTCATATAGTTCCCCCCATGGTGCCACCGGGTGATCACTTTGCTCTGTAGCATTGTAGGGCTGGCCCCTATTCTGGCCCAGATCAAGCTGTACTGCAGCGCCTCTTGCTGCACCTGCTCTTAAAGTGGTACGTGGGTCCTCTTGTGGGTTAACAGGAACTGCTGGGGACAGGTGCCCTTTCAGGACACTTTGCTCTTAACTGCCCCTCCCACTCGGAGACCCAATAAGCATTCACCAGTCTCCTAGCAACTTCACCATGGACACTCACTGAACAGAGATGCTCAGAGAGACATGGGCAGGGACACTCGTCTGCTAGAAGCCCAACCAAATATTCCATGCAAAAGGCTGCAAACACACCCCCAGCAAATAAATCTGGGCAAATCACAAAATACTGAAAATGTGACTCCTGGACTTGCATGAATTAAACAGAAGCTGTTTAAATGTTAATTTGTCCTAAGTGGAAAATGGAGCAGTATTTACACAATAAAAAGGAAGGAAGGAGGAACTTCAACAACCAGTACTCAGGGGCAGGAAAGCTGAGACTGTGGTCTGTACAGGGGGCAAGGAAGGGTCAAAAGTGGGAAAACCTTCCCAGGCTCTGCTCTAAACTCAGAGACTTTAAGCGGACTGTTTTAGTTTGAGCATTTGGGATAAAATGCTGTAATTTAGTATCTGTCCAGAAGGTTTTGTGGAAAAACACACACTTAAAAAGGCAAAATAAAAGAATGCTAGGAAATTTGCCTGTCTGATAAGATGTTCTGCATATCTGGCAATGGAAATGCATCAATACAAATCTTGCATCCTTGCTTAAGGCAGCAAAATGAACAGGCATGTATGGAATACTGTATTTACTCGAATGTAGAGAACACCTTTTTTGGCCAAATTATGTAGTGAAAATTAGGGTGCGCTTTAGATTTGATGGTGCATTTACATTTGCCAGCAAATACTTTTCTCATTTCAAGGTTTTGAAAACTGAGGTGCGTATTAGATTCAATTGCACATTAGATTCGCGTAAATATGGTATTAATTTTGGTCAAAGAAAGGTAAGACTTTCAGACCAAGTAATCCTTTGCTCCTAAATATATACCAAAACAGGTCTTGCCTTCTTTTTGACTTCCTTTTGAACCCACCTAGAGGTTTGCTATATATCTGAGGGGCAAAGGTGGTTAACAACAGAATTTATAGAATGTAGTTCCTATTCAAATTCTTGAGTAATCCACAGTGGTAGGCTTTTGTGGTATAAAACTGTCCATGCTTAGTTAAAAACTTTCTGTTTAAAAGCTATTGTGATGTCATTCCATCTTCAAAGAAGTGTATTCCAGGTTTGTATTTAACAACTTCTGGTAGCCATAGGCAACCAGGAATTCCACACTGGCAAGGAAGTGCACAGAATTCCATGCAAACCAGTAAGTGGGCTGGTGGAGAAGGGATGGATTGTTCTGATCCTGGTATATACGCCGCAAGGAAGCATAGCCCACTAGCTTCTTAGCTGGCTAGTAAACAATTTTGCTAGTTGGTAATTCTTGTTGACATATGTCTAAGGCTGTCATATTCCCACTTTAAGGGAGGGCTTCACCTAGTGGTGAAGTTTTTTAAATAGAATATTAAAAAGACTTTTTAAAAATGCTGGTTTAATGCATGTATGTGTTTGCTCAAAATACTTTAAGTCACATTGAGTTGCTGTGGCAAAAAAGCAACTAATAAATAATATTTATAATAATAACAACCCCTTGCAAAGTCCTCAAAGGCTGGCCTGATGGCAACCCCCAGTAGATGGGAAACAAAGCTACATCTCAAGGATACTTATTGCGCAGTATTGGAAGACACAAGAACTACCCACTCTGGAAGAATGGCAGATGAAGGTGATGGACTACATGGAATTGGCAAAAATGACTGGCAGAATCAGAGACCAGGGAGAAGAGACGGTGGAAGAAGATTGGAAGAAATTTAAAGACTATTTACAGAAATATTATAAGATCAATGAATGTTAGAATGACATCAGATTGAGTTTAAAAGGTTATTAGCAGCAAAGTGGTGAAGGAGTATGGAAAATGAGAAGGTTAAAAGGTGTAAAATTAAAAGGTTTAACATATTAAGATACTAAGAAAGGATTAGGATATATTAAGATATTAAGATAAAGATTAAGTGAAGACAGAGGGAAGGGATTTGCTGATTAAATATTTGAATTGGAATACAGTGAGGGGAGGTGTGGGGAAGTCTGGGAAATAAGTAAATGCGAGGAATATAATGAAAATGGAATTGTTCTTATTTGTTTTGTTTTTTTTCTGTGTTGTTGTTTTTGTCTTTTTGTCTTTTTCTTTGTTTTTCTTTTTATGAAAAAACCCTAATAAAAATATTATTTAAAAAAAAAACAAAGCTACATCTGTGCTGCCACGGGTCCCGGTGATCAAGTCCACAAAATCTCAGCATCCCATGGCCCTCAGCCTTTAATTCTTCAGAAGGCTTTCTCTCTACACTTCTCCTTTCTGGTTTGCTCCCCGATATTAAAAATCTGATTTGATGTAATGTTTATGGATTACAATTCCCATCACGTCCTTTTCTTATACTGAGTCATGCCTTCAATGCAATTCTTTCGACTGGCCACAGTGTGGCCACACTGGGCTAAGAAAGCACAGCCAACTAACTACAGGGGATTCAGGACGAGCAGAAGCTTATATATTTTGCTAAAATGGGTGATGTCACAGACGGCTTATAAATCCAAAACCCACCAGATCATCTCTCTCTTCTCAAAAGAGGGAAATGCTGCAGTGGCTCTGAAAGTTCTACGATGAAAGCCTGCAGAGCCAATGATCTGGGAAGCACCCAGCGGCCCCCTTCCCGCCGGCCGGCTCAGAGCCAGAGCGTCTGGCAGCAGCACACTTACATTGATCATGGCATTGGACGTGATGCGGAAGAGGGTGGCGCGCTCGTTGACCTGCTTGATCTTCTCGTTGCTCTCGGCAGGCAGCTTGAGGGTCTCCAGTTCGCTGAGCGAGCGCTGCAAGGCCGTCCCGTGCTTGGCTATCAGGTCGTTGCAGGTGCTGAGATCCTCCACCTTGCTAGAGAGGGTGCGTAGGGTGTTCTGCAGTTCCGTCTTGTCTGTCTGAGACACTGATTCTTCATCACCCGACTCGTCTGTGGGGAAAAGGCTGCAGCTTTTAGCACCTTCAAGGCAAGGCTCACCCTAGGAGCAGATGCATTTCCAGGTCCTCCTTTATTCTCAGCACTGGCTCCTAGCTTCATGGGACTAAAGGGAGCCTGTTTCCTCTCCCCACCCCCCACCATTATGTGATCCCTTTCCCTAGTCCAGTGAAGATACTGGCCAATGTTGGGGCTACAGGTAGCTAACAGGGAAATCTCTCTTGCCAGTTCAATGGTTTGTTGGAGCAAAGGACAGGATTTCTAATCCCACCCCTCCATTTTAGCAAGGAACTAAGGTGTAAATTGTGGTACTACAGATATTATTGATTTCAGGGTTGGTGGTGTTTTTTCTTTTTTTAAAATCCTTTTCTGAGTATATAGACAAAGCAGTGGAATCAAAGCAGAAATCAAACTTGCAGTGATAAAAAACAATAATCCCAAAGCTAATTGGGAGCAATAAAGACAGTATAAATAGTCAAAGGGTAAAGATCATTGGGAACCTCTGAAAAGAAGCAGCTTTAAGGTCTGATTTCACTATCTGTGCTCCTTAAAGCAGAAGTGAGAAATATATTGGCAAAACCAAGTATCCCACGCCTACTGTATGCAACACCTCCTAGTTGCAAGCCATGAGTCTATTTATAAGAGTTGTGATGTTTAAACACATTTCTCCACACTGCTAGATCATGCCATTTCTCTGGAAAGTCTTACATTGTTCGGAGCCCAATCTCTTCTGTAACTTTCCTCCCTCCAACAGTGGGTTTATAATGTTAGGAATGCTCTGGCGAGTGTGTGGGTATAGGTCTTTCTCTTGCAATAACAGAACTCAAGGTTACCCTGTGAAACCGACTGGTGGTATGTTTTAGAAAGACAAAAGAAAAGCAGCTGTGTCTCTTGAAGTAGTTAACATATGGAATTCAAACACCATAAGCAAATGGCCCCTTGTTTTTCTTTGAAAAAGATGGGACAAAATGAATTCAGAATGTGTCTTTTAGGTATTATTAGCAATGATACTTAAATGGAACTCGCATGCTCAGTAGCAAGATGTTAGAGATAAACAACAGAAGACCCATCTCTCTCTCTTTTTTTGGGGGGGGGGTACATTGGAGGAAGACCTCACTTTTCATGCCCCGTTTGTGAACTTTCAGAGGCATATGGCAGGCTGCTCTTAAAATGAGGAACTAGATGGACTTTTGGTCCAACTCAGCAAGACAGTCCTTACATTCTAGTGATTAAAAAACACACACAAATGGTTGGCTCACTCTTGTGCTTCGTCACTACCAAAAAGTAATGAGTCCCAAAGTAGAATGATAAGGAACTTACAAAAAACTATCCGATCGGATGGGGGAATGTCTGCTGCAAGCAATCAAGAGAAATACTATTCAACAATGAGACATGAAATCGCTGAGGGGAAGAGTACGTGAGAGCACAGTATCTAGAAGGCAACATTTTGAGTGTCAACATAGCAGATAAATTAGATAGACACGCAAACAGAGAGAGAGAGCAGGTATTAACATTTGGGAGTCGGAGTTTCAGTATCATGAGCTTGGAATCTCATGCTGTGGATAATGACGATGCGCACAAATAAATGCCTCTCTCTCCCATTATTTCTTTAGCTTTAGGTTTAAAAGGGGATGGGGGACCGGGATACTGAAAATTCAACAGAGCTAAGAAGGGCTAATATTTGAAACTCTGATGCCTAAGTCACAACACAATCTAATGTTACTGGGCAAAGGACATTTTGTTTTGAAAACACTGAAGAAATTCTTTCTGGTAAAGCTGCCAGATACCTCTTCTTTTTCTTTAGAATTCTATGAAAATAAAACAAAACCCCCATCAGTAGCTGGTGGCACATTTTCCACTTCTTTCCCCTTCTACACAGAGCAAATATGTCCTACGGAGAAGAGACAAACATGTTTGAGACACCAGATGGGGGGGACCCAGGAGTCGAGGGACCAAAACTCCTTCAATTCAATGCATGATTTATTCAATACAAAAATGGACATTGGGCACTTGCTTTTGACACTTATTTTACCTAATCAGATACATCAGCTACTGACAGATGCTTTAGCTCAGGAGCCACCAGATTATAATGTGAGGCTCAGCTGATTGGGTAATGTGCAAAGCAGATTTGGTACTGACTGCTAAAATGCACTTTTGGTTTGGGAAACAGAAAGCTAACCATTCTGAAAAGCCTGATGCTTAAAAATATAGCCACATTTTCCAGAGGCCTCATGCTATAAACCACAATGGCCCCAAGTGGCCTGTTTCCTTGGTATGTCACACGCACAAGGCAAAGGACACCGAGCAATTTGTATGAGTAACAAACATTTGGTGTTTGGCAGAAAACCTTGCCCCAAGGAGTTGGAGCTCTAAATAGGATGGAACAGGACAAACTGGAAGAGATGCGCCCTCATGTTAACCCCATGGCCTAGAATAGACTAGGAATTGTTCTCTGCAGGTATTTTAGCCTATATGCGTTTCACAGGTGAGGCTGCCTACCATGGGTAGCCCAAAATCACAAACAAACAAGCAGGGTAGGATGAGGAGAACAGAAGACTCAGCTACTTCCTGTGTGCCCCAGTGCTATTAGCCAACACCAAATCTGCTCAGAAGCTCTCATTTCTCCATTTGTCATAATGATTTTCCTGGGTGTCTCCCTCCACAATAAGCTCTCTTGAGTTTCTCAGCGCTCACCCACACCCACCTCCTGCTTCATTTGCACTGCCCTGAACACACCCTTTACCTGATTCTGCCAGCATCTTGACAGCTTTGGCCTTGGCCAGCTCTAGAGCTGTGACCCAGCGCTGCCTCTCAACCTCTGAGTTGGCCTTCAGGTGATAGGTCTGTGCCCCTCCGTTGGAAATGATGAAGTTGCAGGAGTCCTCCACTGTGATGTTAGCCGTGGCCAGGTTGATGGTTCCACGGCAGGTGTGTCGCATCTCTGCCTTCGATCTGCCGGAAGGACAAAGTAGGAGGGCGGTCACCAGGGCATGAAGAAGCACAAGCTTCAGAGGTCTAATCTCAAGACGCAGAATAATGAGACAGGGGCACCACATCTGGGAACAGGCAGCAAGTGAGAGTCCTAGGTATCTGTCATTTCCAGGGCAATAGGGAATGATGGGTCAACAGCTACAAGGAATAAACACCACTGTGTTTCCCTGACTGGTATGTAAACTGTCTGCTGCTATTCCCACATGTAGGTAGCTGTCTGAGAATGTCCACCACAGCAGATTGCTGAATGGGAGCCTCCTGATGCCATGAGATTCAAATAATGAAAAAGGCAGATGTCTAGTTCTTGAAACAATGGAAGTCAGCTAGAGGGGAGGGGGCAGAAATGTGCAGGTGGGATTTTTTTCAAAATGAAAAGATTGAGAACAGGAAACTTAAGTGGACTGCGATAGTAGCAGAACTTCTTCTGTCTAGTGCAACTACGAATAAGAATTCTATTGCCTTGCATTTCTGATCTTTTCAACATACCTCTAGCTTACAGGCACACCCTAAACTTCAGACAACCACTAGTTATCCTTTGTGCAGCACTGTTTTGATTTGCAAACGTTTTGGATGTGCTTTAGCTCTCTTGACAACCTGGTGAGGCAGCAATTTCCAGAAGGGCAGCAAAGACAAATACTCCTTTTGGTGAGGCAGGTGAATAATACTTTATGGATGGAAAAGAAACTAGCAACTTGGCTGATGAGTCCATGACGGAAATGGATTATGGAGACCTTAGTTTGACTCATTTAGGAGGCTTTTTAGATAAAAACAAACATGCATGAAAATATGGCTGGATTATATACTACAGGTGATTGACATGGGAAGGATTCAGTCATATGATCTAGGTATCTAGATATCTAGCCTTCCCGCTGCCATATTAGTTTTATTTGTGTAGGACTTATTGATGGTCCATGGAGGAACATGAAAATCAAGTGCAGACTGAGGTACTAAAGTCCAGGAACAGTTTTACCAGAGGGCTATTTGTCCAGAGCTGCCTCCTGCTTTGGACCGTATTAGCTGGGTTTCCAAGTCCTATCCCGTTTCCCCAAAATGATGCAGTGGTACCTTGGTTCACAAACGCCTTGGTACTCAAACAGCTTGGAACCCAAACACTACAAACCCAGAAGTAAGTGTTCTGGTTTGTGAACTTTTTTCAGAAGTCAAACGTGCTCTGTTTTGAGTGTTACACTTCCAGTTTGAGTGTCACACTTCCATTTTGAGTGCCACACTTCTATTTGAGTGTTACGCTGAGGTCTGTCTGCTTTTGGTATTTATTTTGCGGTTTTGCTTCTGCGGCTCTTTTTTGTTTGTTTTTGTAACTGTGTGGAACCCAGTTCAGCTACTGACTAAATGATTGTGACTGCAGCACATTGTTTATTGCTTTCATTTTATGGATCAATGGTCTCATTAGATAGGAAAATTCATGTTAAATTGTTGTTTTAGGGGTTGTTTTCCAAAGTGTGGAATGGATTAATCCACTTTCTAAGGGAAGCGCGCCTTGGTTTTGGAATGCTTTAGTTTTGGAACGGACTTCCGGAACGGATTAAGTTTGAGAACCATGGTACCACTGTAAAACCAAACTGTCATTTGTCCAATGTATGGCAATCAGATACAGTCTGCACAAAGTTGTAGGCATCCTGTCACTTGCGTTGACTAATCATTAAACTGACGTGCTGAAAGTTAGTGAGCAAGTTATTTACCACTCACTTTCTCAAATGCTTGGCAATACTGCACAACCCAAATAGAAGTTGTTTCTCCACTTTACAAAATATGTAAAGTGATTCCCTGGCTGGGATGACCCCCTTGAGTGGGGCAGAAGGGAAGGGAAAAGTCTCTTCTCTGTTACTGTGATCACTAGTGGCAGGCATTTCTATTAATAGGGCAATCTCTTGAACTTTGCAGAGCGTCCTGATAATTTCAACAAGCTGGCCGTCCCAGCCACACACGCAAGAGCGGACAGGCCAGATGGTGGGGGATTTTACATTCAATATTGGGACTCGGCCAGACTTGTAGGAGTTTGGGGGCGTTAAAGCCAGAACTAGACGCAGACCAATGCGTCTCAACTCAGAAAAAATGCTGGATTCTCAAGGAGCACATTCACAAGATAAGGGTGTGCATGCGTGCGTGTGTGCATGCGCTTGTGCACCACAGTCCTTCCCAAGCTACAGGACTCTTGTCTACATGCTCATTAATGCAACGCACATACACAAACATATGAATATTTATATTATGGTTTCATTCACTGATAGGTGTTTTAGATAAAGTGTAATGGTAATTCCACAACACAGAAAAGTTGTCTGTGATTCCTTCAAATGTCCAGAAATTGGGCATTTTTACCCTCTCCCTCAAAACACAGGGAGAGATCTGTCTCAACACCAAACAATGAAATGAAATATTGGGCTGAAGGAATTATGGGGATAGACAGAATTTGCAGTAGCATCCAGAAAAACCAAGTTTGATATTGGGTCTACATGTAACCTATTGAACTTGAGCCACTCTACAATGGAAAACAGTAATATATCTATTATAGATATTATTATAGGTACAATTATTAAAGATATCATGATCTTTTATAGCTATTATTCAACAGAGCAGACGCACTGCTCTATTGAGTGCGTTATTTCAAGGGATCTACTCAGAGTAAAAGTTAAGTTGATTACCACCCAGCCGATTCATTTGCACATTTGTATACAGTATATGTGTATCACATATCCTCAAGACACAGGCCTACAGGGAATTCCAGAGCTTGCCAGGAAGTCTCATGGATGGGAGCCCAGTGTGGATAAGGCAGTTGGAATGCCAAAGGCCTTCAGACAGCCAGGCCACCATTCATTTCAGTCCCCAATTTTCTCAGCATTCCCTCTGCCCAAGGCTGTGCTTACAGCTTTCCCAGTTTTGCAGAAATGACTAAGTATACATTCTGCCTACCTTAAGGCTCGCCAAATCCCTCCCCACTCTCAGCCCAAGACAAGAACAAAGTTCCCTATGTATTGACCTGGTACAAGGCAGAGCCATCTCCTTTCCACTGCAAGGCTGAGTAGCACATAGGCAACAACAATGCACACACACAGCCTGCTTGGGGCTGGCACAGAGAAACTGCCAGAATGCTTCATCGCAGAGGCCCCGAGTTTACTGCTTCCTCCTAAAGCTTGGACAGAGGGTAACTTGGCATTCCTTCCAGCAGGGCTGAGTCCACTGGGGAAATATGAGCCTGGCTTGCCAGCTATTCTTATCCTCCAGAGTCCAGTTACTTTATGAATAATACAGACCAAACTACGGGAGAGGGGCTAACCAGTCAGCCATCTCTGCCTGAGTGAGGCATGGCTCCCTCAAAATATATGTTCGCTGGCTAAAAGCCAGGATGTCTACACAGGGGCAAATTCCCAAAGAAGTGGCACAGGGTGATTTTAATACCGTTGGCTAGATTTGGTGTGAGGAGAGCAAGGGTCTGCGCTAACAATGCAGGCTTGATGTCATTCAAAGATGAGTAGACAACACACTGAGGGAGGCATTAATAAGAAGGGGCTGCAGACAGTCATCCATAGTATGTTTGTCTGGAGGCAGCAGACCCCGAATCTCAGCACCAAAAATCCCATGGCATTCCCCTGACAGTAGCCAGTACTCCTGGATACTGGCTATTTTAGTCTTCCTTGGAGGTTTGTACAAAACATTCCTTCCTATAGGATCGCTAAAGCTACCCTCCTTGGCACCCTCACAAAATATGGATCAGGAGATAAGTAGAGCACAACAAATAGTCCAAGTGAACATCACTATTGCAAGTACTTTACCAAAACCTCATCAGAAGGGACTTGGTGTCTCATTAGCACATTCTTATAATAGAGGGTAGATGGGACTCATAGGAAAAAGACAAAGGTCACCCTACTACCTGTGCCTACAGCACTGCACAACTGATGTTGTGATACATTCAACCGATCAGTAAATATGTCATATGTCCAGGCACGTCAGAGAGAAATTGTATGTAAAGTAGGCCAGGATCTGGAGGGGTAGGGGTGTCTCCACTACAAATTTAAATTGGTTTAACTATCACAATTCCTAACCAAGGGTTCCTGGAAGTTATAGTTGTGTCCAGAGGCTCTACCTTCCAAAGTACATTGAGGGGGCCTGATGCAACGTCCTGACATCGCTCCTGCCCCGCTCTGTGTTCAGCCTCAACAATGGGGGCCTTGGCCCCCTCAAAAAAGCTACAGTTCAATATCCTTTGCAGGAAAACGTGAAAGCTAACTCAAACTATATCGCAGAGGTGCCTCGGCTCAGTGTACCTGAAGGAGCATTTCTACCCTCATCACTCTGTCTGGACACTGAGGTTCAGCTCCAAGCGCCTTCTGGTGGTTCCCTCACTGCAAGAAGTGCAGTTACAGGGAACCAGGCAGAGGGCCTTCTCGGTAGTGGCGCCCACCCTGTGGAATGCCCTTCCACCAGATGTCAAGAAAATAAACAACTATCTGACTTTTAGAAGACATCTGAAGGCAGTCTTGTTTAGGGAAGTTTTTAATGTTTGATATTTTACTGTGTTTTTAATATCCTGTTGGAAGCTGCCCAGAGTGGCTGGGGAGGCCCAGCCGGATGGGCATAGTATATGTAATAAACTATTATTATTATTATTATTATTATTATTATTATTATTATTACTAAGTTAGAGACTAACTCTCTTATGTTTCTGAGGAGCATACAATTCACAACAGAAAGGAAGACAAAACTGGCCATGGATTAGATTTGCATAATTTACTGTTTACTATCAGTCAGAACCCAAAGCATCGCCCTCATAATCCTTTTTAAACATAGAAGTGACAATAGGTTATGTATGGCCCATTAACACAGGACAACCCAAACATGGCAAAAGCATAGGATATTAACTGCAACACCTCAATATATGTGTCACACCATCACATATATAAGCAAAAAGCATCATCCTTTCCTTTTCACCTATGGGTTTCTAAACCACCCCATGGATCTAATAAGACCCATTCCAAAGTCTGTAACATCCAATTTAAATGATGAAGAATAAGAGCCTCAGTTTGGCTGTACTGATTTAAATCAGTATTGCCATTTTTAAATGTATGCATTTCCTGAACAAGCAAGTGTACTGATCTATTGGGTAGTAACTAAACAGAACCTTTGTACAACCTAGGATCAACCAAAACCTTTGATCCCGAAGCCAACATGCCTTTCGCACTGCAGAATTATATCTGTTCAGAGAGAAAAAAAGATTTCTGCTTGGCTTTCTCTGTTCACATGCCAGATCACTTACCTGAAGACTAAAGGCTGCAATCTCTATGTAGATTTACTTGAGATTAAATTCCACTAAACACAATGGGCACTTACTTCTGAACAGACATACAGTGGTACCTTGGTTTAAGAACGTCAGGTTTAAGAACGATTTGGTTTACAAACTCCGCAAAACAGGAAATAGTGTCTTGGTTTGAGAACTTTACCTCGGTCTAGGAACGGAATCCGAATGGTGGAAGGACACTGGTGGCAAGAGGCCTCATTAGGGAAAGTGCACCTTGGTTTAAGAATGGTTTTGGTTTAAGAACGGACTTCCGGAACGGATTAAGTTCGTAAACCGAGGTACCACTGTACACAGGTTTGGGTTTTAATGCTGTACTACTCATGCTTATTTGGAAGCAGGTCCCATTGAATCAAGTGAGATTTCTTTCCAAATAAACATGCGTACAGTTGAGCTATAATGGTGTCCAGAACTTTCAAGGAGCAAGAGCTGGTACTTAGCGGACAAAACAGTGTTTCTCCCAGCATTAGAAAGAAATAATATCCATGCTGCTTCCTTAGTAAAGCCCTAAACATCAACATTTAACTGAACATGCCACAGGACTCATGATGTTGGGAGGCTGCAAAACAGTACCATCCAACCAGTCAGGGTTCTGAATATTTGTGGTGTTATACAGGATGACATTTCCTAGATCCTCATGCATTGGATAACTGGTCTCCAATACCAACAGGAAGACACAGCAATGTATCACATTTACTGCGTGATCTCTGATGTTGAATAATTTTCTAATAGACCTTGTTTTTGCATAGAAAAGCAAGCTGCAAATCAGAGGGCCTAATAGATGGCCATAATGAAGTTTTAGAGATTATGTGTAAGCATTCACTTGCTTGTTCATATGGGCGCCTCTCAACTTACACAGGGGTTACGTTCCAGGGATAGTGCATAAAGCCAAAATCGCATATGGTCAAAACACATTGGGTTCAATGGTGGGTGGGATTGCCAAAGTATTTTTCCCCAAACCTGCCCTTCTCTGTTATATATACCAGGCATGTCCAACAGGTAGATCCTGATCTACCAGTAGATCACTGGACGTCTGCAGTAGATCACTGGCTCCCCCCAAAGAAGCTGAACAACTGTGGCTCCCCTAAAAAAAGCTCAACATTTTACCTCCTCCCTGAAAAAACAACAACTTTAACCCGAATCTCCAAAAAGGGGGTAGATCACTGCCAGTTTTTAACTCTGTGAGTAGATTGCAGTCTCTTGGGAGTTGGCCACCGCTGATATATAGAGTCATACATTAGAACCCGAACAGAATCCATTCCGGAAGTCCATTCAACTTCCAAAACATTCAGAAACCAAAGTGTGGCTTCTGATTGGCTGTAGGAAGCACCTGCAGCCAATGAAAAGCCACGGAATCCGCACCAGACATTCGGCTTCCAAAAATAGTTTGCAAACCGGAACAGTCACTTCTGGGTTTGTGGAGTTCAGGAGCCAAAACGTTCAAGAACTAGGATGTTCGAAAACCAAGGTACAACTGTATATATATGTATATATCATGTTAACCTGCATGTGCACAATTTAAATGTGTGTTCAGTTAAGATTTTCTTTAAAATCCAGTTGCTTTAAAAGAGAAACACTATAAATTAAATATTAAAAAGAAAAAAAAAATGATTTGGCAATATCCAACAGTAGTCATATTTAAGAGAAGACCCATTGAAATCTTGGGTCTACTCAAAATTCAATGTAGTTGGATTTTTCTTCTCCATTTTTAGCTGCTCTGAGCTTCAGGTTTCCAATTATGGGCTCTCTGATGTTCCTCAGCTGCCTTGTCTAAAGGCATTTATGACCTACTATGTGATACCAGAAGAGATAAGCTAATGGCAGCCAGAAAAGCCATAAACCCCAATGTGTGTATCAGAGCAGATCAACCAACAAGATGTCACTGGTCGAAGAGGACAATGAAATAAGTTGCAAGGTCAGAGGACAAGATTTATTGGGTGAATGAGTACACAGTCTATGAGTGAATGAGAACACAGTTCAGATGGGCCCTTAGCTAGTTATGAGTGAAAAACAAGCATTTTCCTAAACTTGGGCAAATAATCTTTCCTGTAACCCACTAGTGAAAAGGGGCTCTTTCTCTGTCAAACTGGTCACCACCATATTAGTCTGTTGTAACATACACATCAAAGTCTTGTGGCTACTTAAAGACTAATGGATTTATTACAACCTTGCATTTTGCAACAAGGACTTCCATGCAGGTAAGTGAACAGGTTGGTGGAAGAAGGAAATGTGCGACTCCTTCTTCACTAACCTGCTGCATTTCATGCTGGCCACAAACGAAGGGATTTCTGTCCCTCTTGGTAGAAGGTTGTGTGTGTGTGTGTGCATGTATGTATATATATATATACATACACATACATACACACACACTAGCCTGCTAAGATGCTACTAGCCTATTTTTCCATGCTGGCCATGGAGGAGGAGCTTCTAGCCTCTTAGCAGGCATTTAACAGGCTGATTTATTATGGCAAAAGCTTTCAAGGTTGGAGTCCTGATGCATTTGACAAAGTGGACTCTGATCTACGAAACCTTCCTTATGCAACAATAAATTTGTTGCTTTTAAGGTGCCACAAGACTCCTTATTACTATTTGACCACACTCTTTATTCCCTTTACTACTGCACCTTCAAGGTCTGTTTCTGAAAATGCATACTTTTAGTTCAAAATGTGAAGTTAACAGAGGCCCCACAAAAAATGTGCAAGGGGAAAGATGTTGAAGGAGCCTCATTCGCACTCCAGACTTAACAGCAATGCAAAAGAACATCAGCAGAGAAGAAAAGATGCATATGGCATAGTAAGGCAACACCTGCTACACAGCTAATTATTACAGGACACTGGATTAGGCTCCACCCACCTGTCAACCTTGACCCACAAGAGGTGGGGAAAATAACAATCTGGCTCACTGGCCAAATCTAGTTCTCCACCCATGGATTAGGGCTGCTATCCTTGGATGCAAGTGTCATTGACTATAATGAGAGCAAACATGCGTAAGATTGGGAACCCAGATTCCAGAAACACTTCTCATTATTCCGTATCTCCATTCACCCTCCCACTACTTAGATTTCCCTTCTCTTTAGGAAATAACACAGCTGAAGAGCAAAGCAGGGGCAAAAATGAGAATCTGAGCTCTCTCCCTAAAAATCTCAGAGGCATTCTATTAAGTTAGTTTCAACATACTTTTGATTAGTAAGGTAGCTGGAATAATAGTTTTTCTCCAGAAGTTCTGTTTGATATGCTGCTTGACAATCCTCCTGTTTTATGAGTGGAATACAATTAGTTGAAGTAAGCACAACAGGTGCAAGCTTGGGCAGTATGTATAGAGATCCTGGGCTGCCCAGGCAACAAAACCCTCCTCTTAGCCTCACTGCTGTGGTCCAGAGCAGAGCAGTATGTTTGGCACCAGCTGGGCTGCAATTGTTTGAAGAGATTTGTCTAATTCACAAATAAATGTTCATTTAACATGCAGAAGTAGCTGGAATAGGAATGCACATAGAGTTTGGAAGAAAGTAGGTGAAAATTGCTGGGGCTTTACTATTCATCAGTGATATGGAGTAACATTTATGTGAAAACACAAGGGTGGCGCAGACATACAACACAGCACTGAAAGCTATGAAGGGTTGCTTAGAGAGACAGGCAACATATAATGCTAAGTATTTGTTTCTGCATTTGCAGAAGACTCATGAAGAAACTGAATCATTTGAAGAAAAGTTTTGAAGCACGGATGGTTTGGGAACTCACAGTTTAAGTAAGTAACTCAAGGTAGGTTTTGTCATAAATAAAAGGCCTCATTTTTTGGTTTCGTTACATTTGTAACACAGCCTTCCTTTATGGAGTACAGCACCCCCCCCCAACTCGGCCCTCCATATGTTTTTGGGACTACAACTCCCACCATCCCTAGTTAACAGGACCAGTGGTCAGGGATGATGGGAACTTAGTCCCAAAACATATGAAGGGCCAAGTTTGGGGGTGCCTGGAGTACAGGGTTCTCCTAATTTTTTTCACAATGAGGATGATTAAGTTGAGAGTTAAATTACTTGCCCCAGGCTACCTGTTGAGCTCCACAGCCAAGCAGGAATTTGAACATAGCTCTCAATCCTAACAAGGGAAGGATGCATAGGGCAAATAGTTTATGTGCAGCTTCTAACCTGCTGGGAAGAATTTCTCTCCTAACCAAGGAATGTTAGAAGCAGTGATTTCAGAAAAGCTATTTCTATTCCCAGCATACATGTCCCACAGCTAACATTGCCTGTGATAGTTACCTCTGCCAAATCCGCCACACCCAGAACACAGGTCTTTTGGAAAAATGGCTTGTGACCATCATAGAATTACATCAACAGGCCTACATTTTTTGCATTTCTTTTTAAGTATCAAGTACTGTACACCAAAACACATCACAGAAGATGTATCTCTCAGACTGTGTGTTGCCTGTGCCATTTGGTTGCAACAGAGAATCAAAAAGATGTGGCTCAGTGATGCTGCCAAGGATGTGGAGGAGGAGGAGGAGGAGGAGGAGGAGGAGGAGGAGGAGGGGGTGTGTGTCTTAGAACACATTTGGCTTTTCTGCTGGCTGGCATAAAGGGAAGGAGAAAGCCGCAGAATGTTGCAGGTGTGGAGAAAGGGGAAATAATGTGGCTATCATCACCCTCATCTTCATGTCAGAATGCAGTACAGTGGTACCTCGGATTAAGAACCTAATTCGTTCTGGAGGTCCGTTCTTAACCTTAAGTACCACTTTAGCTAATGGGGCCTCCTGCTGCTGCTGCCAGAGCACGATTTCTGTTCTCATCCTGAAGCAAAGTTCTTAACCCGAGGTACTATTTCTGGGTTAGTGGAGTCTGTAACCCGAGGTACCACTGTACATGCCATGCATATCTGAGGTGGGGGTAGGAATGTAAGGCAGAATAGCTGAGGGGAGCCTCAGAGGTGTGGAAGCCCCCCTGATGCTTCTCAAGACGTGGCTAAGCCATGACATCCTCATGCCACGTGGCAGGGAAGTGGCTGCTCCACACAGAGGAGGCTGCTGCTGCTGCTCCTGCCACGCAGGCTTGGCCAGGGGGAGGAATGCCCAACCGGGTGCAGGCCGGCCAAAGGGAAAGAGGGTCACAGGCCTTGGGAGGCGCCCTGGGTGTGACCGGAGCAGGAAAGGGGCGTGGCCGGCCACCCTGGCAGGGCCGGCAGACGGGGCGTGGCCTCACCTGTAGTAGCTCAGGAGCCCGTTGCTCAGCACGAACCAGCGCCGCTGATACCCTTTGATGTAATTGGTCCATTTGAAAAGCCAGCCCTCGCGGGCTGACCCGGAAGTGGAGGTGGTGGACCCGGAAGCGGAAGTAGAGCTCCCCCCTGGAGTGCCTGTCACCCCCCCTGGGGCCGGTCCCCCAGGGCCCAGGGTGCCTCCTCCGCCGCCAGGCCCGGGAGAGGGTAGCGGGGGCGCTGGGCCGGGCCCACAGGTCGCTCCTGGGACGGAGGCGATGGGGCCGCCCGCTCCGCCAGGCGTCGTCGCTGGGCCGGGTCCCGCCGCTCGTAACTCCGACATGGCACCGCGCAACACCGCCGCCGCCTTCGCGAGCCCCGAACTGCCTCGGCCAACGAGAGACCAGGAACCGCCGGAGGCTGAGCGCCTCCCTCCTTCTTGGCTTCTCCCTCCCCCCCAAACGATGCGCGTCGCGCCGTCACCCAACCCTCCCCATTAGCAGCGACGCCCACTCCAGGGGCCGGAGTCCCGCTTGGCACCGCCTCCGTGGCTGCTACTGGTCCAAATATGCTCAGGGGGCGTGGCTTGAAGCTGCATTGGCCGGTGAGGCGGCGTCGTTCGCTTCCCAATAGGCTTCTTTCTCGCCGCTCCTATTGGCCTCTTCTCTTGTCCTTTGCAGGTAAAAACCAGTAAGCAGCTCATGGAGGGGGGGGGGGGCGTTGCAAAAACGCTATCTCTGACGTCATCGTGGAACGGGAGCTCTGTTGGTTAGATGGCGAATGACATTTGAGAGCCAATGGTAATGGGTGCCTGTGAAGACGACGAGCCGGAGCTCCAGACCCAATGCCATTTGCACCCTAGCAGCCCAGCCCTGTGCCTGTTTACCAGGACACAGGTCTACCGAGTTCCAGGGGCGCGCATAAGATTCCAGCCTCACTTAGGGTTCCGGCCCCAAATTACCTGCCAACTCCGTTTTAAGAACTTAACTTTCAAGCAAATGTATTTAGGTCTTATTTCTCCAAAAATTGGCTTAGGTAGGAGCTCAAATATGTGGCTGCAAAAACGTCTACCTTATGGGGATAATCCTGCCGGCATTGGGCTAACAGGACCAGCTCCCTTATGGATCAGTAGGAATAAAATGGTGAGTTTTCGGTAAAGGAAAGTGGGGGGCCCCCAAGGATTTCTTGAGGTTGGTGCTTTTTACACAATCTAGAGTTAGGGATAACCACGATTGCTTAAGACATCAAATTATTCAGGGTGGTGGAACACAGATTGTGAAGAGTTCCAAACAGATTGCTCCAAACTCGGTGACTGAGTATTGAAATGGCCAGTGTGATGAACTCTTAAGCTGGCAGTGACAATTGTTGCGCTTTCTCCTCCTGAACAGATTGCCAAAACCTTGAGAGAGAAACTGCTGGGTTGCTCCATCTTTCCATTTTATTATGTGTTTTAAGTTATTTCAAATGGTTACCACCTCAAGTGCACACAGAAACGCAACATAAATGCTGTAATAAACAATTGTTCAAATGTATTTTTCTTACGGCCATTGTTGCCCTGCCACTGTTAATAAATCTGCACCTGAATTTCTTACAAGAAAAACCATTTTAAATCCAACCTTGTTAATCTTAAATGGCAATCTCATTTGCTCTTTGCTGCAAGAGCTGGCTAACATGATGTGGAAAGGGGCTGATTTCCCTTAAGCTTAGGTAACTGTTGCCCCTCACAGTAAAATGGCAGTATCTTAATCCTAACCTAGCAATGTAACATTTAGAAGGAGCTCAAGAAATGTTAAGATAGCTCGTTTGTTTTTTGTTAAAGGTAGCCAAGAACACAAACTGAAAAACACTAATGGGGCAATATGAAAAGCTAGCATTGTCTACATATAACTAGTCTTAGAGCAAGGCCTAATTTCATGCAGGTGGCAAAAGGAAAATCCTGAAAGCAGAAGAGGATGGTACAGGAGAGGGGGGGGGGGGAGAGAGAGAAAGTGTATTCTGACCACCCTGGCTCTCAGATTTCTCTCAAGGGAATGCAGCCCTCAACAGAAAAAAAAACCTTTACATAGACCAGGGATAGGGAACATTTGGCTCTCCACAGTGCTACTTTTCTAGCAAAAGAGGTGCTGGAGCTCACCATGAACTTCTCCCTTGTTCTTTTAGAATGGCAGTGGCACCCACCTGAGAGATACTAGAGCTGAGCTCTGGCTGAAAAAAACCTCTGGTTCTCCAGATGTTAAACTACAGCTCATTGTCCCTGGCCATCGGCCATGCTTGCCAAGGCTGTTGGGAGTTGTAGTTCAGCAACATCTGGAGGGGGCAAAGGCTCCCCAGCCCTGACACAGACAGCTGTACAGTGGAACCTCGGGTTGCAAATGTGATCCGTGCGGGAGGCATGTTGGCAACCCACAGTGCCACGTCTGCACCCACACGGGTTGCGATTCAGCGCATGTGCAAAGCCCGATTTAGTGCTTCTGTGCATGTGCGAGCACCGAGACCCAGAAGTAACCTGAAGCATCTGTAACCCAAGGTACCACTGTACCTGAGTACAATTAAGCATAGTGGATATGGCAATGGATAAAACTCTGAAGTGCAGCTCCAAGGGATATGACAAATTCCTGGGCCAAGGTGTGCTTTAATCCCTGCCAACAAGCCATTCCATGGCAATGAGGAAAAATGAAGAGAACTGATGTGGGGTAGTACCACCTAAGCCAATGTACTTAACTGATTCATGCAAAATGTTTATTTCTTTCTTAGAGCCTTTATTCACACTTTACTACTATATTAGATTTGTCAAGCTTCAGCAGCCCATACGGAAACACCTGCTGTTTGGGTCTGAATGAGACAGCCCCCTAGTTTATAGAAAAGCAAAATCCATACACAGAACACTATGCACACTCCCCACAAGTATAGAATTTTTTTTTATTTACAATACCCTATAAAAATGTAAATTTAGAAATTTCATTAATCATAACCAAACCAAAAAGTAAAAGCACAATAATAATAATAATAATGGACCACTTGATCGTGTTTACGGAGAGGAGGAAAGAGTAGAGGAAAAGGATTAAGAAAGGTTGAAAGGCTGTAGGAAAAAGGAAGGTGTGAGAAAGTAAGTTAGAAATCTGGATTTAAGGGAGGTGTAAGGAGAATACTGTGGAGAGGCAGCCAGTTAGTAACAGGCGTTTACTGGTTGTAGAATACCTACATGTGCAAATTGTTTTTAAAAGCAAAGAAAGAATTAAAAAAAAAAAAAACACCTCACCACATTCCAAAAAAAGGAGCAAGAAAACAGCAGGACCTAGCAGTGTATGATATTGAAACTCACTAAGATTAATCTGTTTCAGGAAAATTCATTCCTGGTACCTTATTGGTTACTCTACAAGGGATCTTGGCCAGCTGGAGCTTGAAGCAAGGTGAAGGTCAGAGACAAAAAGCTCAGGTAGAAAGTGAGTCTCAGGAAGACTAGACAAATGTGCAAAGATGACATTGCTTCATCACAAGGTTCAGAAAAGGCGGATCAGTTTGCAGGACTGGGTGACGCCATTATGAGGCATGTGGCACTGGAAGAGGTGGGGAGACAGAGTCACCAGTGGGCCAATCAGAGGGACTTCCCATCATTTAAAAACACTCCCAACAAAGGAGACACCAACAGGTCTCTCCATTTCCACACTAAATGTGGACTATTCTCTTCCTCCTACCCAGGCCGGTGTTCTTAGTGACAGGAGACAGGAAAGCGGAACTACTTTCCTTGCTAGTCCATCAGTAGTGCGCTGAGGAGCAAGCGGTCTGTGTAGGGAGGGAAAGCCATTGTGAAAGTGCTGAGGGAAAGGGGGGGGGCGGCTTGGGGTGATTCAATGCAGCAAGGACATGCAGAACTGCAAACTAGCAATGAGGGGCGGAGAAGGTAAGCACATCCCCAGCCAAGCTCAGAGCAAGAGAGCAATCTTCTGTGCTGGACCAGAGACACAATCCCACAAGGATTTATTCTGAGAAGGCACTGCCTCCTCTTCACCCACTAAAATACTCTGGAGGTGGCAGCAGTGATGGAGACCAGCGTGGTAGCAGTTTGAGGCCTTCTATCGTATTCCTTGAATTAACCTGAAACGGAAAAAAGTAAGAACTGTCAAGAATGTGTACCCTTTCTAGCTACTGCAGCCAGATTCCTTTTCCCCCCAGCTCAATTTTGTTTCATAGCCATATAAAAGGGGTGCAGAGCCTGTGGACCTCCAGGTACTGCTGGAATACACCTCTCATGATTCATGACAACTGGCTATATACCAGCTTTTCTCAACCTTGCGTCCCCAGATGTTCTTGAACTACAATTGCTATTATCCCTGATCACTAACCATTCTGGCTAGGAATGATGGGAGTTACAGCCCAGCAACATCCAAAGTTGAGAAAGCCTGGGCTATGCCGGCTGGAGCCGATAGGAGTTGGAATCCAGTAACATCTGAAGAACCACAGAGTCCCCACCCGTGCCAGACAGCTTCCTCAAAACTTAAATATTACAAAAAACTACTACAACAGTTGGGGAACTGACACGGAAGTCTCATTCCAGCCAGTCCTTATTAGTGCACTTCCAACGATTAGCCCCTACTGTGGAACTATTGCGAGTGTGA
The DNA here is from genome assembly GCF_965153285.1 of Podarcis tiliguerta. NCBI lineage: Eukaryota > Metazoa > Chordata > Lepidosauria > Squamata > Lacertidae > Podarcis > Podarcis tiliguerta. The sequence goes on from NC_139534.1 coordinate 55,632,312, forward strand.
GAATCAGTGCCACAGCAATATCTTCTCCACTTTTCTCCATTTTTAAATATATTTATATATATAATTGTAATTATATATATATTGGAGACACGATTTCTCCTTCCCGTTCTCCATTTCCACGCCTGACTTCTATTAATGTGTGGATAACATGATAATACTTACTGCAACTTTGTCTCTAGCACATTTAGTTTCTGCTGATCAACATAGCGAGAGAAGAGAGACAGGAGATTGGAGGGGGTGGACACTGGCTTGGCCAAGGCTGCCTGAGGGATCCGGAGAAGCTCTCTGGTTGCCATGAACATCAGTTCCGTCCTGCCAGAGACAAGGAAGTAATGGTCATTGTAAGAATGGCTTGCAGGGCATGGAAGTGGAGGTTTGTCAAGAGAGGCGCTTGAGTTTACATGCCTACCACATCATAGGATTTAATCTGTAACCCACTCTAGAATTGTATTTGCAACGTAGAGCAGGTAAAATGTTTTTTACCGTAAATAGATGGGATTTACTACTGGGAGATAAGAGACAATTACCCCATGTTGACAGATATTTTAGGAAATAAGGATGGACACAGCAAGATTGGCAGTACTTCACACCACATGACACTGTTCTAAAGTCAAACTTGATCAATTCAACAGGGGCACTGCTCTCAGAACATTTGTTTTTGGCCACAACTTAAATTTGACTACCAATTGGTGAGGAAAATGCAAACATGAGACCATTTCTGGAAAAGTTCTTTCCATTTGATATTAAAGGAGGCTGAAAGGGCAAAAAGGAATACGGTGATCCAAGTTTACGGAAGACAGCTTAGAGTCCTCTGGCGCTACAATTATAATCAGGAAGTAACCTTGACAGCTTTAGCAGACACTAAAAAAGCCATGATCAATATTCCAGCTGCTGATCTTTTGCAAGGATGAGACAGGAGGAGGAGGAGGAGGAGGAGAGGTCTTGAACCTACCAATGTGGGTATTTACAATATGTGGTTACAGTGCTAGACTTTCAGAAGAGGATGCTGCAGCTTTCTGCCTCCCCCTTCTACTCTTCCCAGCAATTTTAAGATAAAAATGTTCCTTCCCCTTGGGATCCTTCTCAAGGAAGGTTCATAAATGTAATACAACTATGCCACTCACATGGTATATGGCCGAGATGAAGAGAACAGGTCCAAGTATACTTAGTCCTTAAGTTGTACAGTACAAGATCAACAGAGTTTCAAGCTTGCTGCCCTACTCCTAGGTATAATTTGACAGGCTCTTAAGCACATGGTGAGCCATCTCTGTGCAAACTTCAAAGCAACTTATCAGCTAAAGAACCTGCTTTGAGTGTTTGAGTATATACAGAGTGCTTTTCCTTTACCAAGCAAACACAGCCAGAATGGTGGCAAAGACAAAATGTGCACTGAAAGAAGGCAATAAACAGATGAGCAATAAAATGTCTCCGCACTCCACCCCACATGCAGTACAGCAATGGCAATTGTAACAGTATAGAATCAAGGGGGGAATTGTGCAAACCTCTAGAGCTAAGTAACTTGCTTCTCAGGTGCTACCAGCATGTACCAGAAACTATGCAAACTAGTCTTCACCTACTGTTGTGGATTAGCTGCATTCGTCTGAAAGTCGAACTCAAAATATTTTATTTTTGAAGAAATACATTTGAAAAGTAGACACGGCAAATGCCGGGCTGCTCAGACTCACCACTGGTTGTCTTGCAAGAGCTCTGTAGTAGAATCTGAACTCTGCAGTTCCTCCCCACGGCTCAAGACCAAGTACAGCAAAGAGAGGCCAAACTTAAGTGGAGGGGGAAGAGAGAGAGAGAACAGAAAGGAAAATTAATGCTGCAACCCTGTGTACACCCTCCAGTAAAAAGTTATTCCCCAGTTAAGTCCATCTTACTTTAAAGAATGACTAGATTTCCATTTAGAATTAAAAGGGCCAATCTGATTTTTTAAAAAAACGTAAAATCGTCAGCTGCACAGAAGAGACAGGGCAAAAGAAAAGTAACTGATATCAAAAATCAAGAGATGTGAGAACAGCTGCCTAGGAACAAGATAGTGACTCCAGAGCTTCATTCAGGTGAGGGAGCAAGGGCACTCCTTGCATCCTAGCAAATCTTTGTAAGCAGCTGTGCCTTTAAAGCCGCATCATTAACACCTCCTCTATCCTGAAGCAATGCCTAGCCATAAAAAAGTCTAGTAGTACACTAAGCACTGATAAAAGTGGAGTAAAGAGAAGAAACCTTGTTCTGGAGCACATTTGTGAGGTGCAGGTTGGCCGATGCTGTCGTCGTCGTCGTGCTCTGAGGTAGGTTCATTAGCTGCTGCAGGATGCTGGCGACAGTTCCCAGCGGAAGATGATAGAGAACAAGGGAGAAGGGCCTCAAGAGGCAGGGTAGCACCTGAGGAAAAGGTTTTTTAAAATGCCATGCTTTTGTCACAGGACAAGCATATTCCACACCAGAGACTGACATCCTAATTTCTGAGTCTAATCATTAATATATTGCAGTAAAACTCCTTTATGCTGAGTGCTGTGCATAGCATTGCTATAGCACTGAGTTTGTTTTTGTTTTAAAATGCTGGTTTATTGTTCATTGTATTGTATCTCGTACTTTTTATATTTTATTATCAGGTGGAAATGGTTTTTATTGGAAACTAAGCTGCTTTCTGGAGGAAGCTCCTCAAACAGTGGGCTATAATGGATAAATAGAAGTTTAAAGTGGGAGAAACAGACTCTGCATCTTCATTTTCCTACCCTTTCAAGAAAGTCACTTTCTAACTGGTTTCTTGAACTTTTATCAGCCTTTGTCTTGATAAACACAGTACATTCTCAGGTTTATGCCTCTGGTACTTAAACATCTTATAAGCTTTCTTACAAATGCTAGTTAACACCTCACTTTAAAAGACTAGGAAGGAGATGGGACGACTGGAAGAAGAGATGTGCTCTATTTGTGGCTTCGGCCTCTCCAGATTATCAAGGGAGACTGCCAACAGGAGCTGGAACAGGTGTTGGGCATTTCCCCCTTCAGGTTGTCTGTAAAACCATGGCTGTCATGGTTTATAGAGGATTCCTATGTTTAAGTCTTGCAAAGTCCAATGGGGCTTACACCCAGGTAAGTATGCACAGGACTGTAACTTTAGTTATTTTGTTGAAATACCCTTGTCAATTCCAAAAAAGACTAATCCTAACACACCCAAACAGGACTATTGTATTTTCCTCTTACTCTAGTAAGAGAAGGCATTAGTTATGCAGGTGAACCCTTCCATTCCTGTAACACTCAAGACAACTCCTTAGTGGCCTCTCTTCAGCAGTGTTTACCTCATCCTGAGCATCCTTCTTAATTAGGAATGGCAAGTTCCTGGCTGTGGCCATAAGTATATCAGCGGCTTGCTCAGTGGACAAGAAAGGTAGGATCCGGGCAACCAGACGTTTTCCTTTCCGAATACACATGATCTGCACAAAAGCATCATCACACAGCCTGCCAGAAAAGAGCACACAAATCATTGTTAGGTGGCGCCAGAGCATGTGAGTCTTCTCCCTCACCGAACTTCCTAAGTGGCATGCAGAGCTGGGGTAGCTTTGAAAGTCACAGCCTTGCTCACAGTCACAACATTCTTCATGAAGGTACAGCATCCAGCTACCTATGCAGAGTTCTTCCAAACACCAAGAAAGTCTTTGGAAAAGCAGAGACCATTTCATTGGGAGCAGTAACCTCATTAAGGTCAAATAATTATTTTGAGTCTAAACAGCTTTAAAATCATATTGGGTTGGCAACTAGGGGGCTCCCCGGGCCAGGAATGGCACTCTAAGGGGGAACATCCACTTCACAACCTAGAAGTGAGCAGTAATTATGGAGGAGGCTACAGTTGTGTCCCCACCACAGGCCAGCAGGCTGCTAAAACAAGAAGCCTAGGTGAGGAAGCGGGGAATGACAATAAGCTTATTACCAAATAGGCTGCCCTAATACCTTGGAAACAGTTTGTCAAGTATGGTTTGCCATCCCATTTCCCTCCAGAAGCAAATCTGTACCAACTAGTTTTTGAAACTTTTATTCTTGCAGTGCTTATTCCATGAGCCCCAATATTGCCAATATCAGTAAGGAAACACATAATCCTGTCTATCTAGGCTTCTGCTAGTGGGGCATCCCGCTTAGCAGAGTTGTGTTCATGTGATGCTCCCCCGTCTGTGGAATCAGGGGAGAGGCCAATTGTCACTAATTCCCCCCTACGGCCGCTTGTGCACCTGAGTATCTGCTCTGTCAAATTGGGAGGAACTATTTTCTTGTTGGAATTGTACAAGAATCTTACTCTTACCTTTCCTGGTTGGGCATTTTCCCCTTCAGGTTGTCATACATGTCACAGATCTTCTGCTTCCTCTCCTCCATCAAAGCCAGCCTGTCGCCCTCCAGGCTCAAAAGGTAGCGCCTCTCATAGTCTTCTACATCCAGGAGGAGGCTGTATGTCTAGTAATCAAGAAATGGGCTTTAGACATGCATCTCAACTCAATGCCATATGTCACTCATTATATGGTAAAAGGTAAAGGTCCAGTTGTGACTGACTCTGGGGTTGCGGCGCTCATCTCGCTTTATTGGCCTAGGGAGCCGGTGTACAGCTTCCAGGTCATGTGGCCAGCATGACTAAGCCGCTTCTGGCGAACCAGAGCAGCGCATGGAAACGCCGTTTACCTTCCCGCCGGAGCGGTACCGATTTATCTACTTGCACTTGGATGTGCTTTCGAACTGCTAGGTTGGCAGGAGCAGGGACCGAGCAACGGGAGCTCACCCCGTCGTGGGGATTCGAACTGCCGACCTTCTGATCGGCAAGTTCTAGGCTTTGTGGTTTAACCCACAGCGCCACCCACATCCCACCCACTCCTTATATGACTACAGTTCTAATGCCTGAATAACACTGCCAAATGGATAGGCTGTGCCACCCCCCACCTTCCCCCAAAGCTTTAGACTAGACTGCTGCAGGCCAAGCCAGATAATTAGAATGATAGAATTGTAAGTTGGAAGGGACCCCGAGGGCCATCTAGTCCAACCCTCCGCAATGCAGGAAGCTCAACCAAAGCATCCCAGACGGATGGCCATCCAACCTCACTTAAAAAACTCCAAGGAAGGAGAGTCCACCACCTTCTGAAGGAGTCTATTCCAACTCAGTGTCAGAAAGTTCTTCATTTAAAAGGAAACTATACTAAGTAGGGAACTGAGACAGCAAATAGAAGCAGTAATCATGGCTAAACCACTAAAAGGATGTACAAGTGATTTCAACAGTAGCCTCTCTATTCTAAATCCAAGATGGCATAACCCATCATGGTTAAACTGCACTGCCACCAGTTTAACCACTAAGGGCTGAGTTAGTAGCTCCCCTTTAACCTTGTACTGGATGATTCCCGCTTTCCAGGGAGAATGCACCAAAGTCTCACTTACCTTCTCAATAGTGAAGAGAGTCTGACGCCTTTTATCTCGAACCTGCTTCTCCTTTGTCTCCTAAGGAAGAGTGCAAGACATGCTAAGAAAAGTTCCCACTGAACAGGAAAGTTCCCCTCTGCAACCTCAGCAGGAGCAAGGTTTGACAACAGCAAGAACCCATATTTGAGAAGAAAGATGACAAACCCATAGCATTACACTATCTATGGAGGGAGCCCAAGTAATCCTAGCCAGAGAAACTTACATCTTCTTCCCCTCGTAACGTCACAACAGCATCAATCATCTTGCGGGGGTTATTCACACTGGAGACTGTGAGCTTCCCCAGTGAGCCTTCAAACTGCACTGCAAGCATAAAGAAAAGGCAATGCAGGTGAAATTGCATGAGCGAACCTACCTGCCCTAACATTTTGCTATTGCTACACAAAATTCTAATGTTCCCATCCCTTCCCAATTACATTTTCGCTCCATCAACCAAACTGTGCCTTCCTAATCAACCATCTAGGAAATGAGGCTATATTTTGGGCTCAAATACATGCAGGCCTACAAGGCAACCTGTTCCTTGTTGTGTCTAAGCTTGCCTTCCTTTACTCCCCAGCCCTGGAATGGTATATAGGGTGAAGTTTTCATATGCAGCAGAATGAGATGGTAGAATCCTGAGGGAGCAGAACAGGTTAAATCACTCCCAACAAGTAGCGGGAGGGAGGGGAGTATGTTTCTAATGCTCCTCCATATTAAAGACACCACGTGAATAGAAGCTTAGCACAAGGAACACATTTCCCCATGTGCTATTTTTCTATTTGAAGGCATTCTTTGCCCACCCCACCCCATGCAAGGCTGAAGTAGCACAGTCCACCCTTCCACACCTGGATTCTAGTTCCTCCTCCTGCTACATGCACTCAGATCAGTGCTTGGTGCACAAGGGTACTTACCTGGCTTGTAGGCATGCTCTAACTTGGCAACTTGTGGGGTGATTAGTTTGGTGCGCTCTTTTTTGGGACCATCACCATGCATTTCCTCAGCTGCAGATAGTTTTTCCAGCTTCTGAAAATAGTTCTAAAGGAAGAGAAAGCTGGTTAGAAACCTAGAGGCACAGAACCCTTCAACCCAAGACTGGAAACCTGTCCCCAGCAAGACAAGAAGCAGAGTGCTGCAATGGGCCTCCATGAAGCACCAACCTGATAGTAGAAGTCATCCAGGTATGGATCAGTGCTTTGCAGTTGCATCATCTGGATCTTGGACACCCAGTCCTTTTCCCGCTGCAGCATGAGATTGGCGTAAGGGTCCTTCCTGATCTGCTCCTGGTGGCTATTCCGGTGGCTCCCTCTGTCCCCTGCTGACCCATTTAGGCTCCGGTGCTGACTGAAAGGGGTGCCACAAAAGTCAGGAAAACTACAGACCAATTACAGTGGAACCTTGCTTCCCAAACGGTTCATTTGCTGAACACATTGGCTCCCAAACACTGCAAACCTGGAAGTAAGTGTTCCAGTTTGCCAATGTTTTTTGGAAGCCGAATGTCCAACGCGGCTTCTGCTTGAGGGCAGGAAGCTCCTGCTGTCAATCAGAAGCCGTGCCTTGGTTTTTGAATGGTTTCAGGAGTCGAACAGACTCCCAGAATGGATTAAGTTCGAGAACCAAGGTACCACTGTATACAGTAGGACACAGCATGCAAGTGCTCCAGGACAGCGGTCTGGGATTTATACGAAGTCTCTTGGCACAAGACAATTCTGAGAAGAACAGATGCACTCAAGCAAATTCCTTCAGCTGTTTTTTCACATGTCCCAAGAAACAACCTGGGGTCAATCCAGCATGGAAGTTCATGGCGCTGAGCTTCCAAACTTAAGAGCAGGTAAAAGAGAGGCTAAGTTTCTTCTGAATAAGCAAATTTCACCCCAGTCACCAGTTTGCTCTGTTTTGTGATAGGCCATGAAGTTACTTGCAGGATATTCATTGAAGGGGTGACCAGAATAACCACAGGATGTTGAGAAATACCTCCACAGAGAGGCACAGTACTCAGGGGTATGATCACTGTGCCAAAGACATCAGAAAAACTGACAATAGCCCTCTTTAAAAAACAAAATTCTCATCCTGGTTACAGAGAGAAAGCCAATACACACAAGCAGATTTTGGTGAAGGCTTAAAAAAATAGAAAAGCAATAGATAGGGAGTTAGCTGCATAGGATACTGAGGCTTATCATCCTAAGAATTGTCTTGCAAAGTAAAGCTAAACATCTGTTGAGTTTGCTTCCAGTGGCTAACCAGATGTTCCAAAAGAGCTTAGTGGCGATAGGTATCCCTTTTTGGTCTCTGCACCTCCACCCTGGAGATACACTGCCCCCAACGTATGGAGGTTCAATTTCCAGCCATTTTGGCTGTATTGCTATCAATAAAGGTAAAGGTAAAGGTACCCCTGCCCGTATGGGCCAGTCTTGACAGACTCTAGGGTTGTGCGCCCATCTCACTCAAGAGGCCGGGGGCCAGCGCTGTCCGAAGACACTTCCGGGTCACGTGGCCAGCGTGACATCACTGCTCTGGCGAGCCAGAGCCGCACACGGAAACGCCGTTTACCTTCCCGCTAGTAAGCGGTCCCTATTTATCTACTTGCAGCCAGGAGCGCTTTCGAACTGCTAGGTTGGCAGGTGCTGGGACCGAGCAACGGGAGCGCACCCAGCCGCGGGGATTCGAACCGCCGACCTTTCGATCGGCAAGCCCTAGGCCTGAGGCTTTAACCCACAGTGCCACCCGCGTCCATTGCTATCAATACAGACCCATGAACTGTCTAAATTCCCTTCCATCAATACTAGCAGCCATATTCCACTTGAGGCAATTAATTTTGTTAAGATTATGAACTGCCTGAATTAATCATTCATTTTCCTACTTCTTTTTGCCACTCCAGCTCCATTCGGAAGTCCAGGATAATCTCCAAGTCCTTCACAGAATCAGAGTGAAAGGTGTGTTAGAAGGCCATCAAGCCCAACCTTCTGTCGGTGCAGGGAATCCACTTCTGTAGAATCAGTGGAAAATGAGGGCTCCAATGAACAGGAATGAGTTGGATGCCCACCAAATTATTATTATTCATTTTATGTAGATTTTTTGCGGCAAACATACTGCAGAGGCACTTGATATATATTTATATACAGGTTACATCAGACGCAGAAATAGCTTTTCCTTGACACCAGGTATACACAACCTTGGCAGAACTTTGCTTCTTGTGCTGGGAAGGTATTTAAGCTTTCCCTCCCTCCACCAGCAGAAGCACACAGACGCACTCAACACTCACTTCCTGTTCTGCTGCTGCCTCTGGTGCAAGAGTCGCCGGTGCTGTGGGTGAAGGTGGGTTGTATCTGGCCGGAACATCTGCGGCTGAGGCCTAGGGAATAAAGTTCTCTCAGGAAAGGGCAATGGAGAACCCACACACAATTCAGCTTAGCTGTCTTACTGGAAGAAAGGTGGAGCAAATGGGATACCTTAAATTCTGCAGGTGGGCTCCAGGACACGGGGAATGGTGTTGCGATGAAGGGGCAGGCGGTGCCCCAAAGTAGGCACGAAATCCACTAGCTGGAGGTATCATCTGCCCAACTCGGCCCTGGAGTAGTTTGGGGTTCATGGACGCAAGAGGGTTGCTGACAAGTCCAGAGACACGTGCAAACTGGCTGGGAGACAGCCTCCCTGCCTGTAGGGAGAGGCAGGAGAAAACAGCATCATCACTGCAAGAACTTTATCTGCTAGGGTATGCAAGAGAGAGAAGCATAGCAATGCAACATTGCTGATGGCTCCTCTGTTCCCTGAATATATGATCTGGCAAATGAAGCAAACACAAGAAGCAGGTATACGGAGGAAGAATTTGCATAGTAGAGCAAAAGCCCATAGGGCAGGAGTGAGGACCCTGTGGCCCTCCAGATGTTGCTGAACTCCAACTCCCATCATCCCTGAGGATTGATCATGCTGGCTAGGGCTGTTAAGAGTTTGAGTCCGGCAACATCTGGAGGATCCCCCACCCCCGCTGTAGAGGATGCAACCACAAAAATGCAAAGGAGAGCAAGACAGTAGTCAGATGCTTACCTGCGCTCCTCCTAGCAGCTGTGCTCTTTGAAGGTGGGTGAGAACAGGAGTAACATTGGGAGGGAATGGGTGGCCCAGGAGGGAGGAGTTCTGGAAAAAGGAAAATAGAGCACACCGACTGTAGAAACAGTCTGACACAACATGAACATTCCTATGTTCCCCCTTCTGCATATTACTGAGATGACAGAAAACAGAAGGCAGGAGCAGTGCAGAAGCTAGAGTGTATGAAACAAGCAAGACGAGGCGTTTAAATAACTGGTCATTCCTATCATACAGGACAAGACAAAATAATTCATTCTAGCATTAGGCAAACAGTATCATCATCACATCTCAACACTGGAGAGCCATACTGAGGATCTCCTCTGAAGTATATTACAAGCTGCAATACTGCTAAATTGCTTTATGATTAAAAGGGCACACCAGACCACTAAGGAGCAGGAGCACTAAATTTAAACTGTTGTATGTGCTGTCCTTTCAAGGGCAAAACCCAAGAATCTTAATACATGAAATTGGGTGTCATGAAAATTAAACAGAAGACAGGAGATTTGAGCTCTTTTTCCTTCTAGGCTTTTTTGTTTTAGGCTTTCTTGTCTAACAATGAACAATTATACCAAAAGCCAAACTGAAGGTCAAGTAAACCTTACAAACACACAAAAGTGCACTGGGAATCTCCTGTAGTTGACAGGCTCTGTGTTGCCCCCTAGGGATTCTGAATGTGTTCAAGGCCAGAAGGGGGTTTATTTCAGAACAAAGCAATACAGAAGAGAGACTGAAGGTTACACTGATGAGTAAAGGCCTCCATGAACATTTTTAAATAGCGAGGAATGTTGGGGGAGAGTTAAGGGCAAGAACAGTTGTTAAACCACAAGCCAACACAGAGATTTGCTCAGTCAGAACTACCGTCATATTGCAGAGCTGGTTTGGAGACATTCTCTCACTGAAGGGGCTTGGGTAACGCTGCTGAATGGGGACTCTAATGTGAACAGGCTTTGGGCATAGGATCTATTGAAAGAGAAGAAAAATGAAAGCAAAATAAGCAAATCAGTAGAGTTGAGATTAAACCTCACCACCAAATGCTTCCTTCAACTCCAGGTACCAGGCTGCATCCTAGAAGATATCATGCTTCTAGCAATCACCTTCATTGCATTTGAAAGAATGACAAAAGCAAACAAGAGCACTTCTTTCAATAGCAGATTAGACCCACATTTCACTGAACACTCAAAACGCCACTGGAGAGAAAGTCACATCCTTGAAAGGGCATCTATGTTACATTTTTATGAAAAGTTTCAGATATTTAATTAATGCTGTTTTCCCATTTTGTCAGAGACAGGCAGATGGAAGACAAGCTTCTATCATGGGAGAGTTTGACATCTAGAGCAGCAAAAGGGCAAGTAAGCAAGCATTCCAAGGGGACAAGGGAGCAGGTGGAAAATAGCATTAGTCTTTGCAGATGCTAAACTGAGACCTCTGTGGCAACCTCTGTGCTACACAAATCAGCAGAGTGCCTTTTGTTTTCATTCTGTTCTTCACTGAACCCTCCATTCCAGATCCACAACCCCTCAATTCCAGAAGGAAGAAGCAATACCTGCTGGTTAAAGTTGGGCATGGTGGGCTGCTTAGGTGGCGTCCCAATAGGAACAGCACGGACAGGAGGGCTGCCAATAACTGGCGAGGATGACCGCCTGGGCAGCGCCCGCTCCGAAAGGTCCTGCTCCTCTTCTCGGGCCTGCGGTGGTCTTTGTGGTAGGGCATATTCCAGCACTGACACAGAGGGGACCTCCTGCGCAGAAGGGGAGAACACACCAGCAACTTACTTTTAATATTTATAAGTTGGGGAAGAGACACAGGCAAAACGTAGGCTATTGAACTTAAGTCTGCAAGTCTCCCATGCAAAGACAGTGTCATTATCTTCTGTACAATGCACCAGAGTAAACATTAGATAATGGAAGCCGGGGGGGGGGGGCGAGAGGCAGGAAGAAGACAATCATCTTTATGGAAAAACCAAGATTCTCTTTAGATGAAACAAAGCACTGCACCTGATTAAGAAGCGGTCCCCTGATGCGCCTGAGAACCGAAGGCCCATCCCAGATGCTCGAGTTGAGCCCACCTTGTTGCTGGAAAGAAGGGAACACAGGGATTAAAAGTCACATGGACCTATGCAACCTACCAAAGAGATGAGATTGCTCTTTCCCCACCACTATGTAACCCCACTATCACTTGCTGCACACCTGGACAGGAGGCCGAGTTTGCACAGCCTGCATGATGGCTGGATCTTCCAACTCATTGTCAATCACCATCTTGCTGAGCCTCTCTGCCAGGTTCTCTTCGTGGTCCCCCAGCAGGTCCATCTCATCGGCAACTCCCGGATCCACTTGCTCTCCTCCTGGTGCAGGCTTCTCTTCCAGCTCTGCCAACCTTTCATGAGCTTCTTGCCAGTCATCATCTGCAAAGGAATGACAGGAAGGATATTTATTATTATTACTACTGCTGTTGTTGTTTTATTTTTATACTAAAATTTGTATACCGCCCTACACCTGCAGGTCACAGGGCGGTTCACGGGATATATTTCTTTAAGATCCTGCCATTCTTGCCATATCACTCCCTCCTTGTTCTACAGCTGCAGCAGCATCTGCCTACAACTCCAGGGGCAAAAGATTGGAAGATCAAAGGGATTTAACAAGCAGCCCAAATGTCAGCAATGCAACTTTGGAAGAAATAAGGATGTTTCAGCACAGTTAGGATATTATATTAAAAGAAGTATATATAAAATAGCCTCTGGCATATGAATGAAAAGGCAGGGTACACTTGTTAGACAAACTCACCAACTGCACCAGCTCCAAATGTGTCATCATTAAACTGGTCGATATCTTCATCTTCCTCAGCCAAGTTATGTAAGCCTTCTTCATCCTCATCCAGAGGGCAGTCCTCAAGGGACTTAACAGAAAAGAAACCCACAGCATTGATTTCAAGAACTAGAAAGGCATCTCAACATCCTCTTGTAGTATTCCAAAGCATTTCCCCACAAATTCTTCCCCCTCCTCCCCAGGCATGAGTCATAATTTCAGTAGATGGATCCCCATCTTCATCCTTCCAAGACATATGCAACCAATATCCCTTCCACCCACCACCAAAGCACCAATTCTGAATTAACTAGGCACAAAATCCCCACGAGAGAAGACAACATCCCCACACAAACCATCACAGCCTGCAGCTTTCTGAAAGCCACTTCCTATGTTACGAGGCAAAATTAAGTACTCATCCATTTGCAGCTTCAAATGCTACGGTGCAGCACTGTTATGGCAAAAAGCCTCTCAAAAAGATCAACTTGTGCCAGATCATACCAAAACTCACCACTTTTAATTTTACTACCCCCACAGCAACTTAACTCTTCAACAGTGATTTCCTCCCACTCCTTCCCGTGTTGTAATATTGCTACACCAACTCCTTATTATGAATATTAAGTTCTGTAGGTGTTATGAGATTCAAAAAGGCAAAGAGGGCTGTTGACATGTGGGGGACACCTGGTCTTGAGCTGTGTGCAAAACTCAAGTGTCTTTCTATTCCTGTTTGGAACAAGCAGATAAGTAGTGTAGGCTGCAGCACACTCATAGTTCACTACCTGTATTTTCAGAGAACTATGTGAATGTTTGAAGCCATTGTGCTATCCTACAAGAGGCTGCACCCACCATCATTTACTCTGCTTTAAAACTGCAGAGTTAAGTGGCTCAAAGACCGAAGACTGAGTATACCATGCTTTCCACATTGATCTTCCCTGTAACAAGAAGGGTAACACACCTTGTGCAAACGATTGCATAGTTTTGGTATTCTCATGCTCTCACTTCCTTTCTGGCATGCCAGAAAGAATTTCATCCAGGGAGTGGTTTTACTCATGAGTCAGTTCAAGCTAAATTTGGACTGGAGCACCTTTCAAAGCACAAACCAGACTTTGCTCTCTAGTTGGGTAAAACAATATGACCTGAATTGTGTCGGATACAGAAAGAAACTAAACAAAGTATCTGCACTGAGCAAAAAACAAAAGTAATAGGAAGAGGAACAGAAACCAGCCAAGAGTTTTTTCTGAATGAAGAATCATTTCACATGGTTTACTTTTTTACAGACAGATCCTCTGGCAAAATAAGCCAATGTGTATGAAAATCCAGGACAAGAAAAGAAAATGTCTATCCAAATAAGCATTCCTCCAGGATTAAGCATTTGAAAGAGGCAAAACATATTTGGTCAACTCACCAGTCAAATATTCATTTAAATATTGTCAAGTAATGGTAAAATATCTTCAGAGTACTAAATTTATTAGAAAAGGAAATGGAACACTTTAAACAGATTTGATGCTTAATTACAAGAACAAAATAGTTAACTGTTTATGACCTGGTTCACACATCACAGCAAGCCACACATAGTCTGAAACACTCAACTCAGCTTACTGCAAATGGGCAAGTATGCTAATGGATGCTGCTCAGTTATGCTGCCAAGAGACAAGAACATGGAACTGACTTAGCAGGAGGTGCAAAGCAGGACTCATGATTTGTTTCTTTTCAAACAATCCATGAGATGAAGCCAAGTTTTGTTTTTGGCTTACTGCTCATAGTTTGTTACGAAGAACAAACCACAACTGCCGGCTTGAATGCAGCACAAAGCCATCACCTCCCTGATCAGTTTCTCAGCTCCAAGCAGGGTAGAGCAAAGTGATCATGACTGAGCAGCATGCAGCAGCACACTGTTCATTCATGGTGAACCATTGCTTTGCTTTTATCTATGACTTAATGTTATGTGCAAACAGAGCCATGGTGAAAGGATGAAATAGCCTTTTAAACCTCGTAAACACATGAAATACATTAGAGAGTTTTGTAACACATAAATGATTATACATTATCAGGAATATGTAAAATATGCCCAATATTAGATAATAGATCTTCTCTGACTTTTATCCAGAACTTTGAAACCAGCACAGTTTTTTTGTTTTTGTTTTTCAAGAATGATCTTGCAAGAATGAAATTAAAACAGAAAGCGAAGTGAACTTTTAAAAAGCCATTGTAGAGATAAGATGCCACCCAGACAGCAGCATTCCTGGTTTTAAATATCTTTACCATAGGGACCAATATTTGACTGGTCAACGGATCTGCATGGCAACCCATTACCTACCAGAGCATACTAATACATTTGGGCTTAATGCACAGTAACTACAATTCTATCAGCCTTGTTCAAGCCCCTTGTTGCTCTATACCAGTCTATATCCTGTCTCCAAAGGTTACTGGGTTGGAAGAGCAATGGTCTGTTGCCAAAACAGCAGAGTCTGCTTGGAAGTGAGGGAAAACAGTAAGATAGGAAGTGCAATTTACTTTTTCTGGCCAAAAAAGAAACTATCAGTTTCACTTGCATCAGCAAAAGAGACTGAGAAATGAAAGTATGCTTTATTTATTTTTATTTTTTTAAATGCAGCTTCCCGCTTAAGACTCTCGGAAAAGTCTGGAGAGCTTTTTGACTGTTATACCTTGTGTAGCCAACAGCCATTAAATCACATAAAAACTCACAGAATAACGGAGGAGGGTGGACAGTAGTGGTGTGTCCATTTAGTGGTGATAAGTTAAGAGAATATGGAAGAAATCTAATTTTCCCCATAGTCCGATTTAAAAATGAGACAACTGTCAAACAGTAGTGAAACCTCAAATGTGGATTTATGCAAACGAGTAACAACTAAGCAGTTCTTCCACACACAAGAGCATGTGGAAAAGGCCTTTTCTGCACAGTAATAAAACAAGAACAGTTCCCTTGATTCCTGCATGGTATTCAGAATGTGAAAAAGAATGCCTATCCAATGCTCCCAGTGTCCACGCAAGCTAGGAGCTTCTTTTCATTTTATTTCTAGTCACTTTCTTGTACCATACACAAGATGATACTCTTGCATTTCAT
The DNA here is from genome assembly GCF_965153285.1 of Podarcis tiliguerta. Classification (NCBI taxonomy): domain Eukaryota; kingdom Metazoa; phylum Chordata; class Lepidosauria; order Squamata; family Lacertidae; genus Podarcis; species Podarcis tiliguerta. The sequence continues at coordinate 55,647,708 of NC_139534.1, forward strand.
GTTGACAAACTTAAAAGAATTAAACTCAGCCACCTAATTTCAAGCTTTCAATCACTTGTGTAAATTGGAATTGCTAGACCCTTGTTTTGAATCAAAAGTGAACTATTCCTGAAGCTCTGCAAACACCATCCTGGTAGTCAAGATAACCCCACAATTAATTGATACCTGCAGTTGTTTTAGCGATGAGCTCATATGTTTATATTCACTTAATTTGATTTAAGCTAATTGGCTTAATTTTATGTTATCCTTATCTGGGGGGGGGGGGGCTTGGGGGGCTGGGCTCCAAGCCCAGAAAGGAGAACTATCTGTAAGATTTGGGTATTTGCCACCTATGCCATCATCTAGTCAGGTGGAATGATGGGGAGTCCTGGCCAGAGTGATGTCTGCTGCTTTGTGTATAAAGAACATACGAATGTTTGCTTGGGTGTGGACAAGCCATCTCTTTGCTGCAGTGTCTGTCCTGTGTCTGTAAAGGCTGGAAGACCAGGCAGGCTGATTTGCTCAAAGTCTACACCTTTCTTTAATAAAGCAATAGAACTGATCACTCAAGCATTTTTTAGTCCTCCTTTGGACCTGCAGTTCAGAACAACCCTGAAAAGAAAGGAGCTGTGCTTTTACCATCTTTGCCGCAAGACAAAGTACTAAAAGAAGATTAAGGGGGTAACTATCCCAAGTTTGGTACCTTGACTCTGCACTCTTAAGCGACTATCCCAGGGGTGTTAAACTGCTGCTTAAGCCACTTAAATGTAACACAAGAAGAGCCTGCTGGATTAGGCCAATGGCTCATCTAATCCAGCAACCTGTTCTCACATTGTCCAACCAGATGTTTGTAGGAAACCAGCAAGCAGGATTCAGGCACAAGGGCACTCTCCCCTCCTGTCCCACTGTACAAAGGATAAAGAATCACATCTGTTGTCCCGCCTGCTTTCAATTCTTGCCCTGCCCATCACTGGCATGCAGCCCCCAAAAGGTTTGTCATGAGAGAATGAGGCCCTCAGGCTGAAAAAGGTTCCTTACTCCTTGCTTAACTACTTCAGATTTTGTCATGGGAGGAGTTAACACTGTAGGAAAGATGGAGAAGGAGCTCCAGTCTATTAAGTTCCCCATAGAAAAGAACCTAGCATACTTTAAAAAGGACGTGGAACAGACATGCCTGAATCACAGAACACAGTCCTCTAAATGAATGCTGCAGGCTACTGCCTCAATGCAATCCAGTATGCCTGTACACTAAATTACATGACATTTTTCACACTACTCTATCCTAAAAGTCTCACCGTGATCTGTTTCTCAGAACACAGTATTCTTCAGTTCCTATCAACAGCTCTATCACACGTTCTATCTACGAGCAGAATCCAAATGTAAACACTGCACAGAAAATATGCAAGATTTCTCAGTTTCTGCTGTTTTAGCCTCCTTTGTCAGTTTTTGCAGACAAAGGAGAACTCCTGTAACTTTGCAAGAATATCTTACTGAATAGATAATATGTGCCAGCCCAATTTGTTAAATCCCCCAAAGCACATGTCCAAAAGCCAATCAGTTACATATATTATTCCTTAATACAATATAGTTTTGCACACAGAGATGAGAACCTCTGTTGCAAGCGTCATCCTTCAACCCCGTTGCATCCCTGAATTTCCTTCTATAGTTCAAACCCCAATGTTTCAGGGTGGCAAGTCATTCCACATTCACCTGGTACATTCCTCCCACATGACTTTCCTAAGGGATTCCCAGAATAGCAATGGATTTGTGGGTGCTCCATACACAAACTCCACCTATGTTGCAGATGACTGACCCCCTCCCATGTCTCTGGCATGGAAAGGGCCCTCAGGAACCGAAAACACAAATCAGCACCTCAGAGTAGACTCTTCCCCAAAGGCCACCCCACATGAAAGCAGCTAGTTATTCGCTTGTTTAGGGCATAGGCTAAAGAGTTGGGGAAAGGATGCCAGTCCCCTTCGCACATCCTAACACGGCACCCAACTGGGAGACCCTCCCCCTTGAGCTGAGGGAACGGGAAGGGGCTGCTCCCCACCCCCAACAGACTAGACCAGCCTCCACCGGGTTCACGGACAGGGGTCCTCCTGGGTCATTGTCCACAGACTCCTAGAGCGGTCCTTCTCTTCCAGCACGCGGCGCCGGACAGCTTGGGGGAGGGGGGAGAGAAGAGAGCCGAGAGTTCCAAATACGGGTCAAAGGTCACGGCAAGGGTGGCCCTGGGCGCTTCCGCCCGAGCGAGGGAGGGAGGCCCGGCAGCGCCCACACCCCGACAAAGCGTTTCCTCACCTGGTAGCGGAACATGGTTCGCGGGGCGCGGAGGCTCCCTGCCCCCCCACGCCCCACGCAGCGCCTGGGAGGCTCCGCGCGGATCCTTCTCCAGCTCCGGGACCCCGCCCCCTGATGCGTGCCCTGCGTCTTGACGTAGTCCCATGAAGTCCACCACACAGGTTTCCTCTTGCGTAGATCACTGAGGCGCGCATGCGTGCAGGGAGTCCCGTTCTATTCCCGGTCCCGCTATGAGGAGGAGGACGCTGCTTTTTTCCCTCCCCTGCGTAAGGAGGCGTTGCCCTGTTAAAGGGCCAGAGCGCGGTTATTCTTGCAGAGGAAGCGGGCACTGAGTTTTATTTCTTGTTTTTTTTTTAATATGAAAGCAATTGGAAATGTTGCGAATCATACCTTGTGCACATTTGAGGTTTTGCAAAATAAATAGAACCTCTGAGATGCTACGACCACAAGATTTATCAAATTTAACGATATAGGCATTTGTTTGCTTATTTTAACTGCTAACTTTTTATATTCTTTATTCAGTAAGCTGCCCCAAGAGCAGAGAAAGCTGGTGTTTGAAGTTCACTCCTCATTGATGTGCACTTAAAGTAGCTTCCAGATTAAAAGAACACAAATCAGGAAGTAAACACAATAAAACACACAAACAACAGCACCACACAAGCTGTCCCAGTAAAGAGCACCTTAAAAAAAAATTTTTTAATTCAGAATACTGGAAGTTCAGTTTCTATTGCTCTGCAACTTGCATTTAATTATTTCTTACATTTCTATCCTGCCCTTTCTCTCAAAGACATCCATAGGAGCAAAAATCAAAAAGTTAAAGCAATACAATTCAAAATTAAAACATTTAAAAACAAACTAAAAACAGCTAGAACCATTTAGAACATCTATAAGCAACAACATGATACCATCACAGTCACTAATCTCAAAGTTGTGTTGGCCAGTGTCTTTCAGCCATCAAATGCCTGGGTAAACAGGAATGCTTTTAAATTTCAACTACAGTGGTACCTCGGATTAAGTACTTAATTTGTTCCAGAGGTCCGTTCTTAACCTGAAACTGTTCTTAACCTGAAGCACGACTTTAGCTAATGGGGCCTCCCGCTGCGCCGCTGGAGCACAATTTCTGTTCTCATCCTGAAGCAAAGTTCTTAACCTGAGGTACTATTTCTGGGTTAGCGGAGTGTGTAAGCTGAAGCATATGTAACTCGAGGTACCACTGTACAGTTAATGAGAGAGACTGATACACCCCAAGAGGAAGACCATTCCACGAACATTCCATGCCCCTTTCACAAGTCAAATCAGGCAGCAAATCATGCAAACTACAGATCATGTATATAAATAAGATTATAATATGATTTATGTCTATTATCTCTATTGGCCGCATAATTTTGTTTCTCAGTGCCAAATATCTCATGGAGTTGCCACTGCCCCCTACATTACCCACAGGCCAACCATATCTATTTTACTTGACTTCAACCCTGTGAAGTCCATCATGAGTTTATAGCCAGTAACTAAAAAAGGAGCCTGTTTATGCAAAGTCTGGCCTCAGTAGGAGAGAGGAAAACATTAGTTCGCCAAGAAGAACCCCCACCCCAGACACACACTGACTTCCCAAATTTTGATTTGTGTAGCTTTTGGCGTATTAACATAAAGCCCTTAGCTAAATTTGGATGGACAATCTGACTCAATAATCCACATTAACAATGGATAGAGTTTACATCCACTTCATTAACTGGAATGCTGACGAGAATAAAGCAAAAAGCATATGACGAGAATAAAGCTGCTATTTTTGTGCTACAATATTTGTTTGAAAGATCTACCATACTTTTCCATGTATAAGATGAGGTTTTTTTATTCTAAAAGAATGTTTAAAATTGGGGGTCCTCTTATACATGGGTAGTGCACAGTGGGGACGTGGGACTGGTTGCTGCCGCGAGCAGGAGACTGTCAGCGGCGATTGGGCAGTTTATTGGTGGCTGCAGCAAGGGCTTTTGTCGTTTTGCTGTTGCTGCGGCAATTGGGCGGGTGAATGATTTTCGGCAATCCCCCCAAATGCTCAACAACCCTGGGCAATCGCCTCCCATTTTCTTAATTAGTATTCCCCCAAAATTGGGGGCGTCTTATACACGGGGGCGTGTTGGGCATGTTATACACGGAAAAATATGGTATGTCCCCTCCTTCAAAAATGGAGCACATGACAACTTACAGCAATGGCTGTGGCTCATTGGTAGGGCATCTGCTTTGCATGCACAAGGTCACAGGTTCAATCCTCAGCATCACCAGGCAAGGCTAGGAATGGCCCTTGGCTGGAAACTCTGGAGAGCTACTGCCGGTCAGTGCATACAATGCTGAGCTAGATGAACCAGCAGTCTGACTCAGTAAGGCAGCTTCCTATGTTCCTAATGATAAAAAACACAGTCATAATAATTCTTAAAGTCAACAAACCAAATTGAACGGCATCATTCAGAATAAATAGGCAACCCAGAGGAACCCATAATGGACCATTGCACCCCCCAAGAACCCTTGCACTATACAAATAAAGTTCTTCATCCATACAATAATTATGTACTTTTTACTACTTTCTGCCTACTAATCTACCAAAGACAGTTCCAGAATGGCAGGGAAGGGGGACAGTATATGTTGGAAGCATCGCCAAGACCCATGTTCAGGAGTGAGGAGAAGGGCACATGCAGCACAGCGCATTTTAGGGCTGTCAGTTACATGTTGCCAAAAAAGAGGTAATGCATCAGGAAAAAAGGATGTAGAGTTGCATATGCTAAATGATATATATATATAGACAAGCACATTTAGTAATAATTATTATGACTTAAATGGAAGCACAAATGCAGCTGCTGGTTGGGGCATGGAGAAAGAATAATTCCTTTTCAAGGTCAAGGAGAGTCTAGGGTGATATGGGCTTGAAGAAACAGGATAGGCTCTGACTGTTGCTCTGAGACAGGATGTGTGTGGAAGAAACAGAAGAACCCTCCACTCTTAGCTCCTTGCCCTCCTTCAACAGCCATTGCCATGGTAGCAAGTTGAATGAGGTGGGACAAGGGAGTGAAGGAGGACAGTGGTGAGTAAGGGCTTGAACTTGCTATCCTTTCTTCCATCAACCTTACCAAGAGCCCTGTTGGATAACACCAGAGGCCCATCTAGCCAACATCCCATTTTCGCACAATGGCCAACTGGACATGCCTCTAGGAAGCCCCAAGAAGGAGAATCCTCTACTGCTATTGTCCTCCAGCAGCTGCTCCTCAGAAGCAAATAGAGAAATAGGGTGGCCCATTATTTCCAGCTCAGTCTAGTGTCCTCTTCTTCTGCCATTTGACCAGTATCCTGAGAAGTGGACGACAGCCTTCTTTCTTCCTTTTACTGAGTGATGGCAGTTAACTGGGGTGGGGCAGCAGCATGGCCAAAGCACAGCTGAGGTCTCCCCAATAACACTCTCTTTCCCAAAGCCAGCTCACCACTACTGCCTGCCCCTTCCCACTGCACAGCCAGATTTGGGTAGGCAGTAGATAGGGACAATAAGCTGTGCTAACGAGGTGTACTCACTTTGGGGAGGGTTTAAAGTAGCAAAATACAAAGCATTTCATAAATAATTTAAAAAGAAACCCGAATTACAGCACTACTTGGAAGTCCGCTCCACTGAATTCAGCAGTACCTACCTCTAAACAGACACAGAGAAGAGTATGCCATTGGGCGTCAACCCAAATCCCCATCACTGCTGCATCTGCAGCCCTGAAACACACCCCACCCAGGGCAAAAAGCAAGCTAATGCCAGATCCCATAGAGAAAGCTGGCCAGGCTTACAGGACCACAGACAGCTCTTGGTGAACAACTTGCTCCAGTAAAGGTTAGGAGCAGACTGAGCCTATTTAAGCTCTGCACTCAATGCAACTTCTCTCAGACTCCACCCACTTGTGAGTAACTCTAGATTCTTAAAAGGGCCATGCCTCTGGCCTGAAGACGAGCACTCCTCCATCGCCCTCTCACCTCTAACTTGTATTGTGCTCCCTGTATTGCTGGACTGGTGAGGAGGTTCTGGGGGAGGCATTTGGTTCCTCAGGGGAAGGCGCCCATGAAGGTACCCTGCAGATTCAGAAGATTCTTCTGGGGGCTCATGTTCCTCAGTCTCAGTTGTTCCTCAATCTCCAGCAGCCGCATCAGAGCTCTGTGCCTGATCTGAGCTGAGCTGGAAAGTGTGCAGCCTCTTGGCTGCTGCTAGCCTGAAGCTGCCATATGACAGTGGTGGGGCCACCTTGGGATCCATCGGATTTGGGGCTGGCTCAGCCCCTTCCCACCGCTCTTCTGGAACACTCCTTTGGGACTTTCTGTGGGCTGTCATTGCAAACTCAGCAGGTATAACATTGAATTCTGTGTTGGCAGAATGGCAGTGGTGTCACATTGCAGGTAGAAGCCAGCAGGACTGGGCAGAGGGACCCTTCTACCCATTACACACACACCTGCATGCCCAGGACAAAGGGGGGGTTGGATTGCAGAGTTGGACTGTTACCCAAAACATATTTACTAGGGAGTAAGCAAAGATGCTTAGGATTACATTGTAAGAAAGCACTGTGAAATTTGTGCTGAATGCACCCTATGCCTTTAAAGCACATTGAAGCACACATTACCCCTCTAAAAACTTTGGCCAGTGCAGTTTGTCAAGAGTTAATGCAAACTCTGGGAGAAGCAGGGCTAACTTTTTTCCCCTCCATAGACCTAACTCTAGCCTCAAGTGAGGGGCAAATTAGACCAGAAAACAGCTTGAGGGAAAGGATTAAGCAATTCCTTCTTCAGCACCACTGCACAAATCAAATTTGAAGATTATTGCACTTATTTTAAAAGTTTTTTCAAAAAGTCAGGAATCCTGATCAGGGGTTGCATGCATCATGTATGGACTGGGGCTGAGAGAGAGAAGGAAATCAGTTTGTAAACAAAACAAGGATATTTGAAATAAGCCTTAGTGGCAAAGTGTCATGTTTGGGTAATCCTGAAGATGTCATATTCATTCCCACTACATTGAAAATACAGTTTGCCTTAGGGATGAATCTGTCCTTACCTTAAACTTAGAGCAAGAGGTGAGCAGACTTTAATCACATAAATGGCTTGCAGGAAAGAAAATCTCCCTGCCATTTCTTGTATAGAATCATAGAATCATAGAGTTGGAAGAGACCACAAGGGCCATCGAGTCCAACCCCCTGCCAAGCAGGAAACACCATCAGAGCACTCCTGACATATGGTTGTCAAGCCTCTGCTTAAAGACCTCCAAAGAAGGAGACTCCACCACACTCCTTGGCAGCAAATTCCACTGTCGAACAGCTCTTACTGTCAGGAAGTTCTTCCTAATGTTTAGGTGGAATCTTCTTTCTTGTAGTTTGGATCCATTGCTCCGTGTCCGCTTCTCTGGAGCAGCAGAAAACAACCTTTCTCCCTCCTCTATGTGACATCCTTTTATATATTTGAACATGGCTATCATATCAGCCCTTAACCTCCTCTTCTCCAGGCTAAACATGCCCAGCTCCCTTAGCCGTTCCTCATAAGGCATCATTTCCAGGCCTTTGACCATTTTGGTTGCCCTCCTCTGGACACGTTCCAGTTTGTCAGTGTCCTTCATGAACTGTGGTGCCCAGAACTGGACACAGTACTCCAGGTGAGGTCTGACCAGAGCAGAATACAGTGGCACTATTACTTCCCTTGATCTAGATGCTATATTCCTATTGATGCAGCCCAGAATATACTTGGCATCCAAATTGCAAGTGCTAGAAACTGTCATCTGGCACCAAAAATGTGTTACTGCATGCAGAACATGCCAAGTGACTGCAATGTAGGAGTTCTGTTTTTCAAGCATTTTCAAACCTGAGGGTTACCGCACTTTTGACCCTCCATCCAGCTATTCTTTTTTTAAAAAAAACATACGATGACTGTCTACGTGGAAGAGAAATCAGAGGGTTGTTATTTGTTATTTGTAATACAGCCAAGCATTCTTTCTGACCAATACGTTTCACAATCAAATTTCAAATGTGTCTGGAACAAGAGCAGCTTTAAGCTTCCCTTGTGTAAAAATAAATGCCGGCTTTTTATTTAATGATGTAGTACAGCAGAGCCAAAGTGCTATGACTGCCATCTGCTGGACAAGAAATACCCTTCAGAGAAATCTGCAACGCTGATGAAGACCTCTTTTTAAAACGAATCTCTGTGCTGTATTTAGCACAATCTGTAAGAGATGTATGTGATCTATCTTGTCCAGAGAGCACGAGAGGCAAAATCCAGACTCACATGATTTGAGAGCACAAAGCACACTACCCCCATGTCAGCACCCTAGGCAAGGCCAATTCATTGCCTCTGAAATGAATGGGAGCTTTTTCTGCAATGCAAGTTGCTGGTATGCCTCTGCTGCACATAGATGCAGATTGGAGTCGCAGGAGGGTGAAAGAATTACCGTATTTTTCGCTCTATAAGACGCACCAGACCATGAGACGCACCTAGTTTTTGGAAGAGGAAAACAAGAAAAAAAATATTCTGAATCTCAGAATCCAGAACAATAGGGATTGCTGTGCAGCGAAAGCAGCGATCCCTCTTGCTGTTCTGGCTTCTGGGATAGCTGTGCAGCCTGCATTCGCTCCATAAGACGCACACACATTTCTTCTTACTTTTTAAGGAGGGAAAAAGTGAGTCTTATAGAGCAAAAAATACAGTAAAGCCTCCAACCCCCATACTAGGGTCCTGATCTGGATTCCGCCTCCCTCCAGTATACAGTGGTACCTTGGGTTAAGTACTTAATTCGTTCCGGAGGTCCGTTCTTAACCTGAAACTGTTCCTAACCTGAAGCACCACTTTAGCTAATGGGGCCTCCTGCTGCTGCCATGCCGCTGGAGCACAATTTCTGTTCTTATCCTGAAGCAAAGCTCTTAACCTGAATCACTATGTTAGTGGAGTCTGTAACCTGAAGTGTATGTAACCTGAAGCGTATGTAACCTGAGGTACCACTGTACAGTTATTCTAGCAAAATACAGGACAGAACACAGTGGTGGGCAGGTGGTGTTGGGGTGACCCCCCCCGCCCCCCGTGCTGAAATGACTTCAGAGAAATCCATTACAATCTATTGCTGCCTAACCAGATGACCCCTCTGGAATTTTTCTTTCTTTCTTTCTTTCTTTCTTTCTTTCTTTCTTTCTTTCTCACTCACACACCAAAATGCCACAAACATTTTAAGTTTTATTTTGTGTGTGCACGTTCAATATGGGATGTTGCTATTTTAAATATAATGTAAGTCACCTTGAGCACCAGGACCCATCAAACATTTAGTTTTTATTTTCTTGATATTTTTATTATGGAATGTAACAGTTTTAAAAATGGCTATAAGTCTCCACAAGCATAGGATGTGGCTAGATGATCTATGTTAAAACACACACACTCTCTCAAATTCATAAGGGGGTTTTTCTGCCAACAATTCAAGATTGACATGGTAGCGGGATAAAAATAAAATAAAGGCACCACTAGGGGGCAGTGAAGGATAAAGAAGAAAGGTGATGGATTATATCATCACAGTTGCTAGGTGCAGGGCAGGTGAAGAGACGGCTGAGCCAAAGGGAGTTTGCAGGCACTGCAGATCAGCTGATGCTCTGCAAGTCCCAGCAATCAGCTGATCACCAGGATTTGCATACTCTGCAAGCCCTAACAATGGGCTGATCATTGGTGCTTGCACAGCATTGCATCTGGCACTTTGCAATCCTGATAACCAGATAATAGTTGGGTCTTTTCAGGAGCTGCCAATCAGCTGATGGGTGGAGCCTGCAAACCCCTTTGGTTCAGCTATATCTTCACCTGCCTCACCTCTGATGTCAGAAGGTGTGGCTTGGTCAAATGGCCCAAGTTTACAAAATGCCTGAAGCGAGGATGTGTGAGGATATGTGCATCAAACAAAAGCTCTTCCTTCAAAGCTCTTTCAATTCGCTGGAAAAAAGGGCAAAGTGGTGTTAGTGACCAGCAGCCTATGGTCTAAAAATTGTCTCCAGCAGCTACGGTTATCAAATGACAATTTCCTGCTCAGCCCTTCACTAGAACTTAGGCCTTAGTTCTTTCTCGTTTACTCAATTATAACAATAGCCATGGCATAGGATAGGCCTTTGCTGTGTCATACTACAGTTTCCAGGATTCCTGGAGATTCATTCCTGTTTTCTGGTATTAGTTTTGTCCTTCACTTTATCCTGGAGGCCTTGAAGAAGACCAGTGGCGTAGCATGGGTTGTCAGCACCCGGGGCAAGGCAAGTAATTTGTGCCCCCTAACCCGTGGGTTTTAGCACTCGAGCAGAGAGCTGTGAGTGCGAGCGCACCCCCCCCCCAGATGTTGCACCCGGTGTGGCCAGCCCCCCTGCACCCCCCACGCTACGCCACTGAAGAAGACTCAAGTTACAGGACTAGACTTCTGGAAAGTTCAGTTCAAGAGAAGGCAGCATCTCAGAGAGAATCCTTGGCTGAGACAACGATTCCTTCTGCTGCGTCCAACAGACTGACCTAGCTAGGTTCAGATGCACAAGGTCCTCAGACAAAGGGAAGGACAGGCAAATGTATTAATATTAATCAATATATTATGTTTTAATAAGTGTGTCCTGGACCTTATTCTAGACAGTGTTGTAACGCATGAGTTAGAGGCAACCAATACACAATTTTTGAGCAGCAATTTTGTGAAAATCTCCAGTAACCATGAGTAGACCATAACAGTGAATAAAATATTCAATATATTTTACAGGGATAATAGCCATTTTGTGACTGAGGGGAAATCCTAGTCACAAAAATAATTTGGAAAATGGGCTCAGCTTCATAGTTAATGCTTTGTGGGGGAATCTCGGTACCCATATGTAGGTTAAGCAAGGGAAATGATTTCTTCCCTTTGCTCTCCTATTGTTTCCAAGGCACATCCTTCTCCCTCACTGTCTATTTCATTTCCTGTGTTTCTGTATTTCTTTGTTAGTTTTTCTTCCTGTCTCTTCCTCCTTCCTCCTTTTAGGTTCAGGGGTGAGCAGTGTGCTGGCTTCTTGCACAATGTGGGGGGCGGGGAGAGAATAATAGAACCGTACAGTTTGGAGGAATCCCAAGGGCCATCTAGCCCAACCCCCATTGATGCAGGAATCACATCTCAAATGTCCCTGACAAACAGCTGTCCAACCTCTGCTTTAAACCTCCATTGAAGGAGATATTGTCAGAAAGCGATTCCTAATTTTTAGTCAGTGTTATGTACTGAGTTCAATAGGATCCAAACTGCAGCAGTCTGATTGGTCCTAGAACAATAGGATCCAAATTGCAGCAGTCTGATTGGTCCTAGAACAATAGGATTCAGAATGCAGCAGTCTGATTGGTCCTAGAACAACGCAGCAGTATGATTGGTTGGCAGGAACCACCCAATCATGCTCCAGATATAAGTGAATCCACAACCTGTTTGGCTTACAGTAGAATTCCTGAATTAGCCAATCATGTGCAGCCCATTGTTTAAATAATGTATATAAAGCAGATACCTTGAGGGGACTTTCATTCATTCCTCCTCACCACTATGAGCTGAATAAAGAGCATGAAATCACTTTGCGACTCTGAGTATATTTCAGTCAGAATCTCATTTCTTGTGAAGCCTAGAATAAATCTGAATAAAAGCCTAGAATAAAGCTGAACTCAGAGGTGATGGAGCTTGAAAGCCAGATTAGGAGAGACGGTGCCCCGTTTGGACTGAAGAAGGGAAAATGGGCAGATTTTCTTATGGAGGTAGGCACTGAGGGAGAGATTGGAGATGCGGAGCCCTTTAGCCTCAAAGGGTCTTTGGAGTATGTCCTGAAACATCCTTTGGATTACAGCTTCGAATATGGACTATGGGCCAACTTGTCGAGATGGAATCAAGGAGCTGCTAAGATGGAAACCCTTTGGGACTTAATCTTTGGCATGAAAAGAAATCTGCAGGCAGGACAGGGAGATGAGCTAAGAGCCTCGGATAGAAGAGCACCAGGTTGATGGACTATATGGAACTGATAGAAAAGACTGACAAAATCCGAAACCAGGGAGAAGAGACGGTGGAAAAAGATTGGGAAATTTTTTAAAATTTTATTCAGAGTAATATAGCATAATTAAAGAATGTTGGGAAATGGTGGAATGAAATTATATGACTTTAGTAGAAATATGATAAGGATTTAAGTATAGATAAACTTTAAGATTTTGATGGTAAAATAAGGTTAAAATAAATTAAGACAACTAAATGATAGAAAGCAGTGAAAGATGGAAAGGATTTGCTGATTTAATTATTAACTGGAATACAAAAATGGGAGGTGGGAGGAGGTCGAGGAAATAAGTTATTGAAAGATAAAGATATGGAAAATGGGTGTGTTTTTAAATGTTTTTGCTTTTTATTGTTGTGTTGATGCATTGTTTTTCTTATTATGTATTGTCTCTTAATTTTCTTCTTACTGTCCTTTTCTTCTTCTTTTTTCTTCTGTAACTATAAAACCCTCAATAAATATTATTTAAAAAAATTAATAAATCCTGATTCTTTCCATGTTTATTGTAAACTATGCTGTATGCTGTTCTTTAGCCCAGGAAATGTGGCATATGTTTGTCGATATTGTTGTAAAAGACTGGAAATTTGGGCACAAGGAGATCAGTAGAGAAGGAGGAGGAGAGGAGAGGAGTTTGGATTTGATATCCCGCCTTTCACTCCCTTTAAGGAGTCTCAAAGCGGCTAACATTCTCCTTTCCCTTCCTCCCCCACAACAAACACTCTGTGAGGTGAGTGGGGCTGAGAGACTTCAGAGAAGTGTGACTGGCCCAAGGTCACCCAGCAGCTGCATGTGGAGGAGCAGGGAATCGAACCTGGTTCCCCAGATTACGAGACTACCGCTCTTAACCACTACACCACACTGGCTCTATAGGGGAGAGAATAACACACACACAATTTTTGTATTTGTATGTGGCAAAGTTGCCAAACCCCTTTGATTACTGGCTATGTGGGTAGGATATATCTGAAGTGGGACATGCCTTACTCTTCTCACACTCGCAGCTGATTACAGAATCAAGTTTTGTGTTCATGAAAAAAATTAGAGACCACAGTTTTCAAATGGGATTGAAACAAATATGGAGCTGAGTGTGGGCTCCAATTAAGAGGATCATTGGAGCTCTGGTTGCCTCTATAGAGATCTCATGTGGAAGCAGTCAACTCTTGTAATATTTAAGTGGTCTGGCAAGATACCTATGCTCAACTTGTATACAGTATTTGTAAATATTATGAAATGCCTCCTGTGGCTTTCCCCCAAAGGTATCTAAACTCAGGTCACCACTGTATTCCCTAGAACTTCTTGCCAATCAGGAAAGTTATGTGAGTATAATAATGGTTAGAGTCTTACTTTTTTATCTCCAAGTACTTCACACTTCCTTCCATTCCTGTGTAAGAGCAGACACAAGAGAATTCACACTCTTCTATAAAGCCTAATGACTGCACTTCAGCAAAGAAAATTTCTCTCCTCACTCTTGCTCCCTTAAGAGTCTTGGCATGCTTTCTAAAGTAAGAGCTTCAGAACCAGGAAACAAGATGGATGAGCCAAAGAGCTGCTCTCTTAGCCCTTCATTCCCTGATTGTGAACTTTGCCACTATTCATTGTGAAAGGAGCAGTTTTGAACTTTGCCACTGTTCGTGGTCCATCACCACCACTCACATTTCCCTTTTTAGTTGAAGAGCAACAGCAAATGTCTGTAGATTTCCCTTGGCAGTTCAGCAGCAGGAGTATCCAAGTAAGTCATTTCTGTGGACGTGGATTCTGTTCACTTGCCTACTTCATAAGCCTTTCATTCTCTATTCAACATGTTTTCTATTCAGCATGCATTCTCCTTTTTTTCATCCTTGGTGTATGAGATTCCAGACTCTAGAATCAAAATGCATCGGCTGCATAGACATCATACATATAAAGGGCATTTGTAGCATGTTCCCCACCATCCTAGGAACTGCAGTTTAAGGGTGCTGGGAATTGTACCCCTGTGATGGATGGGTAAAATGTACAGTTCCAAGGATTCTTTTTTCTGGGACATGGGGAATGTGGTTGAATTGTCTGGTATGTACAAAATCAGACACTGCAGTGAAAAAGAAAAGGGAGAAGAAGTTCCAGATTTTTTCAGATCATAGCCAAAATACTGTTGGGTTTGTTCCTAATAAATGGAAAAGCAGATACTTGTTCATTCTTCAGCTAACTGCAATTTGTTTTCCAAATTTCTTTTCCTTGTGAACCATGATTTAACCATAAACTCATTGAGATGGCAGTACTGAATTGGTGGCACATGTCCTTCTGGCTTGCACACTTTATAAAGATTTGAGGAGTGAGGTTATCACCCCTCTACTATTGTCCATTCTGGGTCGTCCAACTACTGTTATAGTGTAGTTTCTTTTGGCAGATCAAGATGAGCAGATGACAGCAAAGGTTGCAAGGTTTTTAGCTGGGGCAATTAGAATAAGATCCGGTATTTGACTATTGATCCAAACCCCCAAAATGTATTTTATATAATTGATTTTTTGCCTTTATCCTCTGTATACCGCATTTTGTTTGTTTTATTGCTATGGCTGGTGGCTGATTCAAATAAAGATTTGTTCAATCAATCAATCATAAACATATTAAATGGAGCAGGTGCTTTCACCCATCTGTTTCTCTTCATTGACTTTCAATGTTTTGATTGAATAAGATCCTTAACATATCCTAAACTTGACAAATGAATCCATGTCGATTTCACATCCAGTGCTTTTCTGAATAGGTTTGGCTACTTTATTTTATTTTTTAAAGTGTGATCTACTTCCCCTACAATCAGATGCATACTCCATTGGAACGGCCACATTATCAGAGCCAGAAAACTCCCCATTCCAGCTTAGATGAGCACTAGATGCCATGAACAGAATAGTCTGGAGATATTTTCTTACAGTACATTGGTGCTTTGCTGTCACATCTAATGTGCCTCAAAATTACTTGAGCCAAGGTTCCAACCCAGTACACATTTCCCATTGAACTCAGTGAACTCGGCTACATGTAAAATTGCCTATCTGCCTTTATCCACTAACTGGGCATTTTGCCTAAATCTTTCATCCTAGCATGAATGCTACGAACCTGAATGGTTACCTGTGTATGTTTCTCTGTACAGTTATAGTGGGATAAATAATCATACTGTACTCCTCAGAGAAGGATAAAAAGATAGAGGGTTAAATTCAACTCCTTAAATTTAGCTTGGAGTGCTGACACCCACATCTACTGATGGAGCAGAGCTTCCGATGGAAAGTGTAACTTTCACAAGTGCAAACAATTAAAAAGTGTCCAGTTTGTCACATGGCATGTTGCCTTCAATGCTGTGGATGAAGCATAGCAAGAAGCACACACAGAAGAAGCACAACACTCCAGAGAGCATGTAAAGTCAATTGCAATTCCTCTTCTAACTTATAATGGCAAAAAATTGATTGGCTGATGCCAAGAACCATAGAAGTCTAAGTAGCTCATGTCACTGTCTTCTAGTCATTATTGCACATATCTTCTGTTTTGGTCCAAGCTGAATTTGTATTTTGAAATCAGATATGATATTCACACTTAAGTAAAATACTATTTGGACATTTCATTGACAAGAGCAAATGACTCTTTTGGACAATAATGTGCAAAACATTAACCAAGCATACTTATATTTGAATAATGTCTCCAAAAAGAGAAGGAAATTTAATATATGAATTGTACCAGTACAGGAAGCCAGTCCTCTGAGGAAAAATAAAATAGACTGCTGAAGGAATGCTCCCCATCTGAATGCTCTATATATCCTTGTAATAAGAACGGAAAAGAGTTGGTGCAGACACTTTATTGTAGGAAGGTTGTGCAGTATTGTGCAGTATGTGCAGGTTGTGCAGTATGAGCGTATCCTCACTGCTGGGCTAAGGTAACTCATTGACTCAGATCTTTATTTTCTCTTTAGGTCCTCTTTACCATCTTCATGGGACATGAAAACCATACTGAATTCTATTTCCGTCCCTTCTCAACCTTGCTTGAGACACAGCTAGTCATTTTCCTTCTCTTTCTGCTCCTCTACGTCCTCAGCCTCTGTGGGAACGCTGCTGTCGTGCTTATTGTCCATATCGACCACTCTCTCCATAACCCTATGTATTTTTTCTTGGGCAACCTGGCAGCTCTGGAGATCTGCTACACTTCTGCCATTGCTCCATTGGCTTTGGCCAACCTTCTGTCCAGGAAAAGTGCCACCATTTCCTTAAGTGGCTGTGGAACCCAAATGTTCTTCTTTGTCTTCCTGGGAGGAGCTGACTGTGTCCTACTGGCCATCATGGCATACGATAGATACGTGGCAATTTGTCATCCACTGCGCTACATGCTCATCATGAACAAAACAGTATGTACTTCCCTTGTCGTGGTATCCTGGGTACTGGGATTTCTGTTGTCTCTAAAACTGACCATCCTTATTTTCCGCTTGCCATTCTGTGGCCAAAATGAAATCAATCACTTCTTTTGTGATGTCCCAGTCATTCTGCAGTTGGGTTGTAGTGACATCCAAATCCACCAAGCTGCTATTTTCATAGTTAGTGTTGTAGTCATCACAATACCCTTTCTTCTAATCTGTATCTCATATGGCTTCATTACAGTGGCCATTTTGCAAATCCGTTCTGCTGAAGGCCAGCAAAAAGCTTTCTCCACGTGCTCCTCCCACTTGATGGTTGTCCTCTTACAGTACGGCTGTTGCAGTTTCATATACTTACGGCCCAACTCTAGCTACTCACCACAGGAGGGTCGAGTGGTTTCTGTGTTCTACACCTTTGTCACTCCCCTACTGAACCCACTGATCTATAGCATGAGAAACAAGGAACTGAAAGAGGCACTGAGGAGAGCCTTTCGAAGAAGAGTGTTTCCCCCCAAAAAGTTTGACACCTAGCAGTCTTCTTTAGAGTTAGACCATGGGGATGATAGCAACAAGCTGATAGCAGGAGAAGTAGTGAATGTACAACCCCCATGCAGGATCTCGCCCCATGGTAATACCTATAGGTAGAGGGTGTCACCTGAGATTGTAACAAGGGAGAGGAACTCCATGCAATTCTACGGTCGTCGTCATTATCATCATTCCTTTCATTTCTATATTGCTTTATATTTTCAAGCAAATAATCTCAAAGCGGTTTACAACACATTAAAATATCAGACAGAACAATCCAATATAAAAGATTACCAATGAAAGCCATGTATAAAATATACATTCAAAGCAACATAATTAACAGGAAACTAAGACATTATCTTAAAGATTTCAAAATAGAACATTACGAAGGAGGTCAGAATGAATGTCTAATGCAGCAAAGTTTACAAAAAGTGCCCTAAGCATTTCAAAATAAAATGTTACTAAATGAAGTCAAATATAAACCGCTTAAACCAGTACAATTAACAAGAGAATATATTATTATCTTAAGCATAGAATGTCTGTGGCGGCTGTGGAAGCTGAGGCTGTGTCTGCCAAGATGCCCATATCATTTAATGAACCCCACACCTTATGCAAAATGGTGAGAGAGGTGTTTATACATTTTCTTACTTAACTATACTAATACTGTCTCTGTGGAGATCCACACACATTGAATCAGATTTATTCCAAAGCACCAAAAAAATCTAGAGATGTAACTGCCTCCAAGCAGACTGTCCAATAATTCAGTGTAAGGGGGCAGGCAAGTATGGAATTTAATATTTGATTGGAAATTCAATATCACATGATCTCAAATGCCTCTTACTAGGATATTTGAAAAAAACATAGCTCTGGAGGAAGATTTAGAAGTGGCACCAAACTTTTCGGCAGCAAAAATATGTATTGCTGGGCGGGGGGCGGGGGGGCGGACCACAGCTCATTTAGTCTCTCACTGGTTTGAGAAAATCTGGGATGTAAACAATGATTAAATTGATATGTTTCAGAGTAACAAATAACAAACTATCACATAGATTTGTAGAAGGGTAGTCTCTTTTTCATTCTGGAACAATAAATTCCAGCATAATATGAATCCTTTTGTTTTATTGTAAAATGTATCATATATGTAATTATTGTTGGTATTTACTTATTTTATTTTATTTACTTATTCTGTATTTACTTATTTCTGTATTTGTGTGTGTGTGAATAAACAATAATCTGCCTCTAGTCTAATATTCTGTATATGCATATATTAAATAAATAAACTGAAATGTCATGAAGCGCCATAATTCTCCTGTGAATTATTACCAAAGGCATCTAAACCCAGGTGAACACAGCACCTCCCAGAACTTATCACCACTCAGAGAAGTCATGTGATTATACCAATAGTTAGAGTCTTACATTTTTATCTCCAAATACTTCACACTTCCATTCCTGTGTAAGAACAGCCACAAGAGAGTTCACACTCTCACATAAATCCTAATGCCTGCACTTCAGGAAAGAAAATTTCTTTCCTCACTCTCGCTCCCTTAAGAGTCTTGGCATGCTTTCTGAAGGAAGAGCTTCAGAACCAGGAAACAAGATGGATGTGCCAAAGAGCTGCTCTCTTAGCCCTTCATTCCCTGGTTGTGAACTTTGCCACTATTTGTGGTCCATCACCACCACTCGCATTCTCATACTGTTAAGTTGTGGGTGAACATATCAGACGACACAGCGATTCTTCAAACAGCTCTTGTTTATTCACAGGCCAGAACAGAACAGAAGGGTTCAGTCAGCCTGCTTATATAGAGCTCCAGTACAACGTAACTGTAAAAAAATTCTAAAACTATCCAATCACTGAAAGTCACTTTCGATCCCTTATTTGCATAACTATCTATAGTATCCCCCTGCTGGCCCAGGGTGAGAACTTCAGTGCATAACACATACAAAAGCCAGGCTCCTACACTTTAGGAAAGAAGAAATTTGTGCTCCTGTCTCTCATTCCTCATAGCAATCATTAAGAGGGCCAAAACTTTAAAGATCAGAGAGCAGCAAGTCTCAAGCTGCTTTCATACTGTGATGCATGTGCTTCAGATGGTGGTTGAAACACTGGAAGGAGAAATGTTGCAAGGAAAAGCACTTAATTTTAAGGTTTTATAAAATATACTTCTATGCAATAATATTAAATGCCAACCTTCACAAAAGACCAAGTTTCTGCTGGATTATTATTGGAAAATTTTAAGAATAATGAAACCATAGCAATAACCCTTCCCTGGTTTTGTTGTGTATTCGGAACCTGATAGTTCCCATATTTTCTGTGCATTTTCAGGAGTCATAAAATTTTGCATGAAAGAGACCACATCACATATAGAACTCATACATCTCAGGCAGGACAATCCAAACAAGAAGGTCAGGAAGCAGAAAACCAGGTGCCCTACATAAAAGTGCCATCAGAGGATCCAGGGGGGGAAAAAGAGAAGACAGTATCATGTTTAACTTCCCCTGTATATTATATGATACATGGTCTTTATATAGCATTAAGGATCTATAGAGGCCAAGTGAAATAAATAATCGGAAAGGGGCAGGGTATGTGTTGAGAAACTTTGCAGCACTAGGTAAATATGTGGCAAAATAGTCCAGAAATAAGAACTGTAATTGTTACTAAAACAATGATGCACTACAAGCTGAGAGTCTTTAGCAGCCCCTCTTATTAGGGAATAGACAGTCATTGGTTGAAAAAGAGCTTTATATCATGAGGATATTAGGAGGAGTCCTCAGTCACAGCAAAAATAAGTTTAATAAAATTCGCAGGTGGAACAATATAAAGAGATTATTTTACAACCGAATGATTTGAATAATTTTAATAAATTACTTTTCTAGAGAGAGCATTGTTGTGAATATGGCTATGGAAACAAAGGTTTAGAGAGTGATAGTGCTTTTGGGAGAGGCTTGGTTATAATGTAGGTTTAGAATCATGCCTGCTGAATTTTGCTCATTTGTGCTAATGTACTTCTGACTTGTGGAAAAGAATGAAAACTCCTCAATAAACAAATCAAATAATTAAAACACCACAGTAAAACCACACAGCAGACCAAGTGTGTGGATGACTAGATCCCTAATGTGTTGCTGACCCTCTCACAGAATTATGTTGCTTCCCAATATTTCAGTTTATTTATTTAATATATACATACATACAAAATCTTAGTCTAGAGCAGCGGTGGTGAAGCCATCGCCCCAGCAGGGCCGTGGCTTCAGTGGTGGGGGTGGGGGTGGAGGAGGAGAGGAGGGCTTGCGGGGATCTCTCAGAAGTGGAGTAGAGGCTTCATGATGAGAGATCCCCGTTTCCGCTCCTGCTTGCACACAAGTAGGAGTAGATCGGGCAGCTCAGCTGAGGAGTGCCTGGCTGCCTTTAGGTGATGCAGGGGCTCTCAGATGCAGCTTCCGGGCTGCCTCCACTTTCCCCCAGCAACTATTCAGTCTGGCTGCCTTGATGGTGTTGCAATAAAAACAAAAACCAACCATTTAAAATGCCACAGATAAAAAATAAAAAACATTTAAAAGAGGAGCCCTCTCTGGCGAGCAGCAGCCAGAATCCTTGCGAAGCCTGTCAGGCCCTGCCCCAAGCCAGGTGGAGAGAGGCAGAGCAGGGCCCTCAGGCTTCCAGCAGGCAGTCCTCCATAATCATAATCATCAGTCCAATTCATCAGTGGAAGTTGTCTCCCGATGAATACGAGGTCCAAAATCCCCATGCCAGTCCCACCAGGCATTTCTGGCTAGTCTGGTTTGAGGTTAATGTCTGCCTCATTTGCTACCCTCCTTTGATGACATCATTCCAGCCTCTTCTTGAGGTATTTTCCTTCTGTTACCTCACAATATCATCAGGCCCCTGAATGAAACATATTCGTTCTCTCTGTGGCTGGAAACTTGTCCAGGTTCTCCTGCCCATCAAACAGAACTCAGTGTCACTAGTGTAGCTGTTGTTCTGCTTGCTTTCAATCAGGCATTTGATTCATTTCCTTTAAGCATATCTATACCGAATTCAGGTCAATTGGCCCACAATGCAACTTCTGCTACAGGCAAAGAACATTCCTTTTGAGGCACAGTTGCAGCTTAGACATAGAGCCTACCTATGCATCCTTCCATCACTGACTTGTGGTTTCAGTTCCACCATACCATTACAACAGATGGCAGCAGACGGTGTACCATTCCCTGGCTGCGATTCAACACAGTCATTTCTTCTGGGGCAGCACAGCTCTTTTTAAGGCTCTGATAAGGGCATCCTTTAACTCTTTGTTCCTCATGCTATAGATCAAGGGGTTCAGCACAGGAGTGACAAAGGTGTAGACCACAGACACCACTCGACCTTCCTCTGGTGAGTAGCTGGAGCTGGGACGCAGGTATATCAAACTGCCACAGCCAAACTGCAGAAGGACAACCATTAAGTGGGAGGAACAGGTGGAGAAAGCCCTTTGCCTGCCTGCGGCCGAGCTGATCCTCAAGACGGCAGCCACAATGAAGGCATAGGAGATACAGATTAGGAGGGAAGGGATGGTGATGATGATAACACTGGTAATAAAAAGGGCAGTTTGGTGGAAATGGGTATCGCCACATGCCAGTTTCATGACAACAGGGAAATCACAGAAAAAATTGTTGATTTCCTTATTGGCACAGAAAGGCAAAGTCAATATCAGGATAGAAAGCTGAATGCCAAAGAAGCAACTCATGACCAAGGTCCCAACAACAATTTTCACACACACACTCCAGTTCATGATGACAGTGTAGCTGAGCGGGTGACAGATTGCCACATAGCGGTCATAAGCCATGATTGCTATCAGTACACAGTCAGAGCTGCCCAGGAAGGTAAAGAAGAACATTTGGGTCCCACAGCCAGCCAAGGTGATGGAGACCTTTCTTGCAGAAGCTACGTGGGCCAGAGTGAGGGGTGCAATGGTACAAGAATAAGCAATTTCCAGACATGCCAGGTTAGCCAAGAAATAATACATTGGGGTGTGAAGAGAATGTGTGGTGTAGATGATGAGAACAATGGTAGCATTCCCAAACAGGCTGAGCAAGTAGAGAATCAGAAAAGTCCAGAAAATCAGCTGCCTCATGCCTGGGTGTGTTGTGAATGGCTGGAAGTGGAACTGTATAATTCCAGTTTGGTTTTCAGTCTCCATATAAACCTGCACATCAGCTTGCTATGGGTTAAGAGGAGAGAGGACAACATTACTGAGAAGCCAGCATTGGGCAACCAGGAAATTAGGTAACACAAATAAATTGAATTGCAACAAACAGGGAAGATGTTGCAAACTTGGCTGATAGTGAATGTGCAATTGATCAACATATCCTTTAAAACAGAAGTTCAGACTTCTGTAGGCAGCTATTAACAAGAATGAGATCAGATTCTTAGAGTAGGTTGTTCACTGAGGTGTCTACATCCATTAAAACTGAGCGACTATTACACTGCCTCTAAATGGCTAGGTTGATATTGAAATGTTTTACCATTTTTATGTGCTGTAAGCCGCCCAGAGTGGCTGGGGAAACCCAGCCAGATGGGCAGGATATAAATAATAAAATTATTATTATTATTAACATTACTTTTCTATACTATTTTCCATCGCTGGCTCCATCTTCTACAGCGTTAATGCACTGGAGCTGTAGTCCTACACTATGGGCCCTATCACTTTTTTGCAAGTAGGTTTCAGCCATGTATCAACAAATTCAGGTTGTGCAATAAAAGTCGGTTTGGAGCTCTTACTCAACAAATCCTCCCTCCCCTGCTGAACCTTTTGTGATAAGGGATTGACAAGAAAGTAGTAGGAAGTATGCATAGCACACATTTGCCAAGGAATAACCAATGAAGTAGCTTTAGGGAAGCCATTGGCAGCAATCCAATGCTGCAGTTTGCAATTCGTGCAGCAGCTCTTAATAGACTCAAAAGGAGATTTCTTTCTAATGAATTACATAGGAAAGAGAGACAACAAACAATATATTATTCTATTATGTGGTGACATTTTAAAAGTGTTCCAAAATTTGGGACTGGTTTGGGGGCTGAAAAGAGATGTGTTTTGTATCTAGAAGGGCATGGAAGTCAATCTGGGAGGGAAACAATCTAGGTTATTCTGATTATATATGTTGTAATGTTTTCTGTGAGACCCCTGGGTATAGGGCAGTATATGCATTCAATAAATAACAACAACAACAATTGGTTTAGTTCACAATTTAACACAAACCTACTTAATCCACCCTTCCCAAAATGATACACAAACTGAAACATATCTATCATTTGAAATTTGCATTTCTCCTAATTTTGTGATGCAGTTCTCCAACCCAAAAAAGTGTACAATAATGTGTACATTTGTAGAAACATACACAAAATTGCTTATATTCGTGGAAATGACACACAGAAATGTTTCCTAAAGAACCCTGAAGCTTATTTTTTACCCTCTCTCCCTAACTCTCACTGTATGGTGTTTGTGTGCATTTGGCATAGCAGTACATATTTTATTTGTTTTGTTTGCACTTTCTTGGAGGGATAGCAATTTAAGCAGAGTAAGTCATTTCTAGTATGGAAATACAATTATGTGGCAAGGTTCATCTGTTGACATTCTCTCTATTAGGCGTCTTGTGTGTGGTCCCTGATTACCCTGTAGGTCAGCCCAGGAGTGTCTAACTTTCTGAATGCTGAAGGTTTTTGTTCTTTTGCAGAAGATGAACACTTTATGGACTAAAAAGTTTGTTTGAATCAATGTGGGCAGAACTAGTTTGTCTTATGAAAGGATGAACTTGAAATGAATTTTCCCAACTCCTCAAAGTGGCAGCTCCTCTTCAGTGGCTACCAATATTTTGTGATGGGCCAGGTGTTGGGTTGGGGGCTCGGAGGGAGAATACCTGAACATGGTAATACCCTGTCGCACCATGCAGTGACAGCTCTGTGTTGCAAAGAAGAAAAAATGTAAGAAGATGAGAGAAGATGACAAATGCAAAGGAAAATAATAAATGTAAGGAGGAGGAGCATCAGAAAAGAAGCAAATCAAATGAAAGCAGGGTTGAGGATGGGAGGTGAGTGCAAATGAAAGGAATAAAATTTAAAATAAATGCAAGGGTTTTTGGGGAGCATCTCCTTCTGTATCATCTCCATACTATTTGGGAGCCTGGGGCTTAATGCTGACCTTAATGCTGCCTCTAATACTACTGTGTATATCAAAGGGGAAGTTTGAAGTAGGTTGGGAGGTACGGTAATTTTGAAAGCTGCTTCACTTCTTGACCTGCTTTTATCTGAAGCTGACCACTTTTTGTGCTTCTGACCGCACCTGCAGCAGTTTCCCCAGCACCAAATGCTGTCCACAGCCTGAATAGGACTGGCAATGGCTCTCCAGCATTTGAAACAGGGATCCTTCCCAGCTGCAGAAGCCAGAGAGGGACCAAACCTGTCTGCATGCTCAGTATGTGCTCTGCCTCTGCCCCTAAGCTATGGCCTACCTGAATCGCATATATAGTGATCATTATAAAGAGGATCAGAGAGCAGCAAGTCTCAAGCTGCTTTCATACTGCAGTGCATGTGCTTCAGATGGTGGTTGAAACACTGGAAGGAGAAAAGGTGCAAGTAAAAGCATTTACTTTTAAGGTGTTATAAAATATTCTTCTATGCAATAATAGTAATTGCCAATCTTCACAAAAGACCAGGTTTCTGCTGGATTATTATTGGAAAATGGGTTGCTGGCCCTGTGCATTGGACACCAACCTTTGTTTGGGGGAGTGCTTTTTGAGGGGCGTGACTGCTATTTATCCATCAGAATGTTTAGTATAGACTCTTTAGTATAGTTCTTTCAAATTCTAATATATTACATCTCTAGGGAAAGTGATGCTAACAAACGCTGCAACAGCTACTGTTTTCTTTAAGGATGAGAAATAACCTTGAAATTAAATTGTCCCTCTCTTCGGACCTTGAGATTCTTTCTCTTATTTTGGGAAGTTCTGTAGAACTTTCTTAAATATAAATAAGTAACATCCTATTGGGATTTATGGATAAAATGGTGAGAAAAGTTGTTAAGGAGGCAAACGTTCTCTCTCCGCACCCCCCGCCCTCTGTTCAGACAAATAATTTCAAGACAGAATGCCTTAGAGGCTTGTTAAAACAAAGAGATCTCTTATGAGACATGCACAAATTAACATAATTCTCTGACGGCCATGAAAGATGCTTTAGGACATTACAAGTTCATGCATCAGAGAAAGATACTTGGTCCCCCAAAGATAAAGTTGTCCCTTAAGAGGAGGCAATTGTTGATCTGGGCTAAGAGTCTTGCACATATATGCTTCAATTCTCAAGGCGTGTTCACCCTCAGAGAACTGGCTGTAAGTTTATAAAGTTTCAATTCTCCAAGGACAATTCTGGTGTAAGTAAATATTTACACTGCCACTTTCAGACTCAACTCCATATCTAAGTGTAGTTCAGTGGAGAAAATGGTTGGCTTGCATATGGAACACCTAGGTTGAAAGCTCAGATTGAGTAGTATTGGAAAGTAATTGTTAACTTCAATTCCTCATAAGGAAAATACATATAAATACATATATAGCACATATCAAGTCATGCCGTTAGTCCATCTAGCTCATAAGTGACCAACTTGGAGCCTGTGGGACATGTAACTCTTGCCCTTACGGCTAGCTGATTGCTCCCCCACTGCTGCTATTGTCCTTGAACTTAACTCCACTTCCAAAACTGCCACCAAATTTGCTCAGGCTATGCAAAAATTCCACCACCCAAAATCTTAATTTTCAATTGGTTTTATCTTTCTCCATTGCAGCACTGAACTCATCAATGATTGCTTTCCCTTGCTGGCTCTTGCTGCTGCTTTTCTTTTTCCACCTATAGACACGCCAGGTGGACAATCTACTCATCAGCGAAACTCTACCTTGCACACTCCAAGGTCACCTCTTGCCACTACTGCTCTCAGTACTGATCTGCACTGAATTGAGAATAACAAGATTTTTCTCATAAAGGTTCTTATTTCTGGCCTACATATGAACCTAGTGCTCCAAAGTTTCTCAACACATATCCTGCCCCTTTCTTCTTATTTATTTCTCTCAGCCTCTATGGATCCCTAATACTATTTGAAGACCACTTTGCAGTGTCATACATCTTATAAAAAGATACTTTTCATTCATTAACATGGAACAATACCTTTCCTTTTTCCATATTTTAACTGTATTAAAATCTGGAAACTTCTTCAAAGATGGTGACAAAGCGGGCAAAAATTGATTTAAAAGGATGGATTCCTCTTGGCCAATCCAGAATGAAGGTGATACACGGGAAGAGGAGATGTAGAAGTTATTACTGGATAATTAAGAGCTGTTTCATCTTCAGGAAAGAGCCCCAACAGCAACCAATAACTAAACTATGAAAAAATACAACAAATACAACTGCTGGATTCACAGGTGGCCTATATGTGCAGCAAATCCAAACCCTCAGTAAACTTTCAACCAGTGCTTAGAAAGTTCATTTCAGTTCAAGTTCGTCCTTTCATAAGACAAACTAGTTCTGCCCACATTCATTCAAACAAACTTTTTAGTTCATAAAGTGTTCATCTTCTGCAAAAGAACAAAAACCTTCAGCATTCAGAATGTTAGAAGCTCCTGAGCTGAACTACAGGGTAATCAGGGACCACACACAAGACGCCTAATAGAGAGAATGTTAAAAGATGAACCTTTCCACATAATTGTATTTCCATACTAGAAATGGCTTACTCTGCTTTGTGCCAACAAAACATCATTTGCTTTGTTCCTTTCTTTATTTGTGCTTTCTGCTGCAAGCTGCTCCTGTTGGAAGAGAGTGACTCTCTTCAGCAGAGAAGATAGAGGAAATGCCATGCAATCCTTTATTATGGTTACTTAGCAAACGTGGTTAAGTGACCAAGCATCCTTAGCAACAGCAGCACCTCTATATCCACCTAATAAGACTTTGGACATTGCTTCCACAGTTTGCTTTCTTTGTAGATGTCTGATGGACTTTTTTAATGAAAGCTAGGAGTCTGGGCCTATTCCTGGAGAAGAGGAGGGAATAGACAAGAAGATGAACTAGAAATCATTTGGAGTTGAACCCCCAAATGAACTTAATGCACTTTAGTTCACCTGCCAATTATGGGATATACTTTCAGCTGTAGTTCAGAGATTTTTGAACTAGTTCAGGAAACTTCATAGAGCTCAACTAGTTCATTCCAAGCACTGCTCTCAATGCAACCATGAGCTTAGAAAAATATTCTGCATCATCCACAGTGCTTTCAGACTGTTGCTATTTTCAGTGGGATTCAGTCATATATTGGAAAATTTAGGCAGCTCAGCCAAAGTCTGTGCAATAAAGCTGGTTCACCTCCCCCTCCCCAACCCCCCTTTTTGTGGCAATAGGGAAAGTGTCAGGACAATGCAAAGGAAAGTATGGGATGACACCTGATGCAAGGTCATATAACCTCTCTGCAAACTAATCAGAATGAATTCTCAATAAACAGTCAATAATGTCTACCCTCCCAATTTTGGGGCAAGTAAATCAGGCTGAATGTTCACTAAACCCCTTGCTGATAGGAGCTGTGGTGAGAGGCTGCATCAGCAGTTCACTCCCAGGGGGCTGTAGAAGATAGGTTAAAAAGTCTCAAATGCCGGGAGATGTGAAGAACAGATAGCAGCTGCTGATGTCAATACAGGTAAGAAAGACACACACATGGAAGCACAGATCTTCTAAAACGGCTGCATGTGTTGACCCAAATGAGAGTGTTTTACAAAGGAAATAAGGGAAGGAAGGAATAATTTTGAATTTAACAGCAACAATAGGAAAGAAATATTCATATCCAGGTTGCTGCTCGTATGTTAAGCCAACTGAAGAAGAAAAGAGAAAAAGATACTTCATTTAGCAAGTTTTCTTGACTGTACCAGGGTAGGAAAGTAGGTAGATATTTTTTTTAATGTACTAATAAATGACTATCCCTCTAAGAAAGTACAAACAAAACAAATAAAATATGTACTGATATGTCAAATGCACACAAACACCATACAGTGAGAGTTAGGGAGAGAGGGTAAAAAAATAAGCTTCAGGCTTTTTTTGGGGGGGGGGGAGATGGAGACAGATTATCACGTGCCAGAAATCTAAAACCAAAACCTCACCCTATATCCAGAATGCAGGAATTGCATAAAGAACACCCTAACCGCTGAGATAAACTATGATATGCTGTACTTTTCCATGTATAACACGTCCCGGTGTATAAGACGCCCCCTATTTTGGGGGACTCCAAATTAGGAAAATGGGGGGAGATTGCCCAAGGTTGTTGAGCTTTTTTCTTTTGCTGAGCTTTATTATTTCATTATTTATACCCCGCCCATCTGTCTGGGTATCCCCAATCACTCTAGGCGGTTTACAGCACATAAAAAATTGTAAAACATTTCAGTATCAACCTAGCCATTTAGAGGCAGTGTAATAGTTGCTCAGTTTTAATGGATGTAGACACCTCAGTGAACAACCTACTCTAAGAATCTGATCTCATTCTTGTTAATAGCTGCCTACAGAAGTCTGAACTTCACTTTTAAAGGATATGTTGATCAATTGCACATTCACTATCAGCCAAGTTTGCAACATCTTCCCTGTTTGTTGCAATTCAATTTATTTGTGTTACCTAATTTCCTGGTTGCCCAATGCTGGCTTCTCAGTAATGTTGTCCTCTCTCCTCTTAACCCATAGCAAGCTGATGTGCAGGTTTATATGGGGACTGAAAACCAAACTGGAATTATACAGTTCCACTTCCAGCCATTCACAACACACCCAGGCATGAGGCAGCTGATTTTCTGGACTTTTCTGATTCTCTACGTGCTCAGTCTGTTTGGGAATGCTACCATTGTTCTCATCATCTACACCATACATTCTCTTCACACCCCAATGTATTATTTCTTGGCTAACCTGGCATGTCTGGAAATTGCTTATTCTTGTACCATTGCACCCCTCACTCTGGCCCACGTAGCTTCTGCAAGAAAGGTCTCCATCACCTTGGCTGGCTGTGGGACCCAAATGTTCTTCTTTACCTTCCTGGGCAGCTCTGACTGTGTACTGATAGCCATCATGGCTTATGACCGCTATGTGGCAATCTGTCACCCGCTCAGCTACAGTCATCATGAACTGGAGTGTGTGTGTGAAAATTGTTGTTGGGACCTTGGTCATGAGTTGCTTCTTTGGCATTCAGCTTTCTATCCTGATATTGACTTTGCCTTTCTGTGCCAATAAGGAAATCAACAATTTTTTCTGTGATTTCCCTGTTGTCATGAAACTGGCATGTGGCGATACCCATTTCCATCAAACTGCCTTTTTCATTGTCAGCATTACTGTCATCACCATCCCTTTCCTCCTAATCTGTATCTCCTATGCCTTCATTGTGGCTGCCGTCTTGCGGATCAGCTCTGCCGCAGGCAGGCAAAGGGCTTTCTCCACATGTTCCTCCCACTTAATGGTCGTCCTTCTGCAGTATGGCTGTGGCAGTTTGATATAGCTTCGCCCAAGCTCCAGCTACTCACCAGAAGAAGGCCGGGCGGTGTCTGTGGTCTACACCTTTGTCACTCCTGTGCTGAACCCCTTGATCTATAGCATGAGGAACAAAGAGTTAAAGGATGCCCTTATCAGAGCCTTAAAAAGAGCTGTGCTGCCCCAGAAGAAATGACAGCATTGAATCGCAGCCAGGGAATGGTACACCGTCTGCTGCAATGGTATGGTGGAACTGAAACCACAGGTCAGTGATGGAAGGAAGCATAGGTAGGCTCTGTGCCTCAACTGTGCCTCAAAAGGAATGTTCTTTGCCTATAGCAGAAGTTGCATTGTGTGGCCAATTGACCTGAAATCGGTATAGGTATTCTTGAAGGAAACGAATCAAATGCCCGATTGAAAGCAAGCAGAACAACAGCTACACTAGTGACACTGAGTTCTGTTTTGATGGGAAGGAGAACCTGGACAAATTTCCAGCCACAGAGAGAACTAATACACTTCATTCAGGAGCCTGAAGATATTGTGAGGTAACAGAAGAAAAAATACCCCAAGAAGAGGCTGGAATGATGTCATCAAAGGAGGGTAGCAAATGAGGCAGACATTAACCTCAAACCAGACTAGCCAGAAATGCCTGATGGGACTGGCATGGGGATTTTGGACCTCGTATTCATTGGGAGACTACTTCCACTGATGATTCTGTTTTTTGTTAATAAATGCACAAACAGGCATGCACCCAAAGAGAGTCTATGATGTTGTTGTTGTTTTAACCTCTGAGCAGAATGGGACAAGGAATGACACTTCCTGTGTGACATTCCAGATTATAAAAATAAGAAGACCACAAAAATTATTGATTGCTGTTCTAGTATACAATACACAAGGTTATAGTAACACAAAATTCCCTACTATTTTGGGCGAAAGTAGGGTGCACTTTCAGCAGAGACACAGAATACTTCACACTGCACACAATTTTCCCTACACAAGATGTGATATGAGCACCAATTTTAATGCAATTAGACATATTCATGGATAAGGCAGCAATGGTGGTGATGACATGTGGATGAACCAGAAACATCATTGTTGGTCCATTCAGATGTACCTCCACTGCCCTCCTGTTGAAGTGATTTTCTGCCCACCCAATATGACACTAGCAGGCTTTAGCCTCATAGAACATGATCCCATAGACCAGAGGTGGCTAAGCTGTAGCCCTCCAATGGTCTTGGACTCCAACAACCAACAAACCCATCAAGCATTGCCAACAGTAAGTGTCGAAGGATGGGAGGGGTCATCCAGCAATGACCAGATGTCCACAGGCTTCCCAGCCCTGCCATAGGACTAGCACTGATAATACTAACATTCCTTGGGTGAGTGAGGCTGGGGGTCATACCTAGTAAGGCGTAAACAAGGTCCTATATATGCAGATTAAAACAAAACATGAAAGCAAACTCTCATGTATATATCTAAGCTGTGGCTGAAAGTGCTGTGTGTTTCCAATGGGCAGACAACATTCTGCTTGAGATCTGCTGCAGAGGCCCTGCTGGTAGTTCCAGTTTTGAGCAAAACTTCAGGGTTGATTACCTATTGGCCTTTATAGTGCCATACCTACCAACTACCGATGTGATGTGATATTTTCATGGTTTTCTTATGTATATGCTTGCTGTAACCTGGTCTAGGTCCTGCAATGAATGATGGGGTATACACTTTTAAAATAAATAAATCATGTTCATGTCAGAGAATGTTCCATGTGTATAACATCAGCGCCCCTGGATATGCACTAGAACCATTGGACAAGGAAAATGAAGAGGGGGTTTTGGGGGGAGGGAAGGGGAACCAATGGACAAAACGTCTTTATAACTGGCCTATAAATCTAATTTACTTTTTCAAAGGCAAAAATGTAGACCTGCAAAAATGTGTAGCTTGTGTGTGTTCTGCGTCAGTTCCTCACTCACATCTTCACTCCCTCCCTCCCCATCAATTCAAATTCACACCACCATTCCCAATGTTGCTAGTGAAGTCATCCCACTGCTATCTTGCTTATGACTGTATTTATTTATACAAGAATCAATTCCCACAAGGCATCCTGATGCATATTTAAAAAATATGTAAAACACACATATAAAAACTGTTAAAACTGTTGCATATATTTAAAAACTACCATACTTTTCCAAGTATAACATGCCCCCATGTATAAGACTTGAGTTTTTGGGGACTCAAATTTAAGAAAATGGGGGGGGGGGGGAGAGATGACCCAGAGTTGTTGAGCTTTTGTGGGGGGGGGGGCATTGCCCAGGCTGGTTGAGCTTTTTTCGGGGGGAAATCAGAAAATCACTAACCCAAATCACATGTCGATTGGTGCAACCAATCACACGTCTCCCCCCCCCCAACGCACTATCCGTGTATAAGATGTGCCCCCCCTTTACATTATTTTATAGTAAAAGACACTCATCTTATACACAGAAAAGCACGGTATTTCTAAAGCCATTATATATCAAAATCACTACAGGTACCAATTGGTACCTGCATGCACTAAGAATATGAGACACCATTTATATTCTTACTAACTTGCGATTCTGGTGTGAGGTAAAATTATTATTATTTAAATTTACATCTCACACTTCCTCTCTAATGAGCCCAGGGTGGCAAACGCACAAATCCCAAAATAATTAAAACATCTAAAAACAATTCCAGCATAAATGCAGACTAAGGCCTGAGCACACACAGCACTGTATAGTTCGCTAGGCTAGATCCCCAACACAGGTGTAATGGTTCTAGGGGTTGCTCGTGCGTAAATCGGCGCCACACCTGGGTGGGTTGCCTGAGTGAACCCTTTCTGTCTGGACAGCCACTCGCCCGTGGCTGTCTCAATCGCTGGCAGAATCCGTCAGTGGGCGTTTCTTGAACTTCTTCCAGCAAAGAAGTTCTTTGACGCCTAGTTGCCGCCTACTCTCCCTGCGCGGAAGCCTTCTGCGCAGGGAGGGAGTGGGCATCAGAGGACTTGTGCTCTCCCCGCTGGTCCCCGGCGAGGAGTCTTGGAGCCACCTCGCCAATTCCCCCATCTGCCCCCCTTCTCCACTGGTGCTACGTTGATTTCCTTCCCCCAGAAGATGTGCTGCTTCTCTCCCTCCCGGGACGCTCTCCGGAATCCCTCTGGAGCCCTCCCTCTCCCTCTGGCTCCAATGGCAGTTCCCTGACAACAGGCTATCAAAATCCATGCTCTCATGGCCCTAACACTCTCCCCCTCCTTGTCACTGATCTTCTGGTTTACACCTGCCTTGGGACAGGAGAGAAAATGGCTAGAGCACAAGTGGTGAAAAACCTGAGCTACACTGGGGCAAACGTGGCAGAAAGGCTCCTTCGTTGGTGGAGATGGCCACGATGAAGTATTTTTGCATGCTGAGAGAGCAATTGGTATTGAATGCCCTCCCCTCTAATGGAGCAGTGAGTTGACTCCTTGTCTCCCTCCCTCTCTGCTGCCCTTTGTCCTCAGAGAGCAGGGACCTCTACTCTTGTTGGCTGCTTGTATGTGATTTACTTTTATGGGGACTTTGATGCATCACTGAGGGATTGGGATTGCCTTGCTCCTCTAAGGATCTTGCAAGGCTTATAAAGCCCTCAGAGCTAGAGTTCTCTTGTGGAAAGGGCAGCGGCATCCAATATCAGCTTGGACAACAAGTTAGTAAGATTATCCCAGCCAGTCAGCCAGGAAAAACTGTTCTACCCTTCTCACAATAAAAACAGTTGGGCATACAGTTGAAGTAAATCAGGGCCAGAATGGTACTGCTTGCAATTGTCAGAAGAGTTTAGGCAACGTGTCGGCTGCAGACATTGAATTAGTTGTGAGCAAAAATAATGACCACAACGTTGAGCATTGTTCCAGGCAAATGCTTTCCTAGGAGGGATGTGAGGTTCTGAATGGGAAATATTCTGGAACATTTCCTTCTACAGAAATATTGCAGTTCCCCTTTGTGTATCAAGAGGTTAAGCCTAAATGGAAGTTGCTTTTGCCATCTCTTTGTATCACTTTCATTGCCTCCTAATGAAGCCAACACTGGAATAATAAATAATGCTCAGTTATTTACATTTGACATTCCTATTTGCAGGTGATGTGGAAAGTGTTTCTAGACTATGGCTGTGCCATAGCATGCAATTTCACAGGCACTAGAACAGGAATAGACAACACAGTGCCCTCTAGATGTTGTGAGATTCCAGCTCCCATCTGTCCCAGCCAGCATGGCCAGTGATGAAGGGCAACAGCATCTGAAGGGCGCCACGTTGGCCACGCCAGCGCTAAAAAGACAACTGCTGTCTTTTAAGGTGACATCCAAATCTTATTTTGCAAAGAGGGAGGCTTCCACCTTCCAGTGGAAATGTAGTTTTCTTGGCCATTAAAATGAAAAATGCCTGGGTACTCGCCACCTGTACTCCAAAATAGTGTGTAGAAGATGGTGGTGTGGCAAATTCTACATTGTCATACTAACAATAGCTTAAACAATAGCAGCAAACACAAAAGTAGTAAGACAGTAGAATTAAAAATAGAAACAATTAAAAACATCAAAACACATAAGGAACATCTAAAAACATAAGAAAAATTTATAATACTAGTGGGCATGATTCAGCAAAAGTTAGTCAATCCTTCTTTTCCTGATGCTCAGGCTTGAGAGATGGTACATACATTTCTAACATGACACCATCTCCACACAAGAAGAAGGAGGTATCAGTAACCTTGTGGGGACAGCAAGATTTTTATTTTAAAAATAAGATTTTATTAAAGCTGTTTCATAATACAATAAGATAAGAGAAAGTAATCCAAACAAAAACAAAAACAGAGAAAGAAAGGGAAGGGGGACCACAAGATTTTGCAGAGGGGAACTAAGGGGAGAAACTTCCCCAACAGTCCAGTGAATACTGGTAGACACAGAATGCTGATTGTTGTGGGTGGAAAACAGAAAACCAGGGTGGGACCGGAACACATTATCCTAGAAGACAGCATTGCTGGCTGGCTGGAAACCTGAGCAGGACCACTCTGCACTGCAACATTTTGTCATGGGTCTCACTTGTCACAACTGCTTCCATTCAATAAAAACAAAATAGGATTTGAGTACTTTTGGATGGAGTGTCGATTTAATTTTAATGGAGTAAAACCACAGGAACTCTGACATGCAATTGTTTTGCAATCCCTAGCTCAGTAAAGCAAGAGCAATGTAGAGTGCCAGTGTAACGGCTATTTATTGTTTATCTAATTTTGTACTGGAAGCAAATACAAAATACACAAGTGACACAGCTTGCAATCTAAGCATCTGATTCTAAACACATTTCTCTGGAAATTCCATTGATTTCAGTGGAACTTCCTTCTACTGAAAGTCTGCAAATAAAATTAACAAGGCAACAGCATAGGGAGAGATGGGTTTCGCAAAAGATTTAGTGAAGATAGTACAGGGAACTGTTAACTGATAGCAGAAGGAGCAGGAGAAGTGAAGCTACAGTGGTCTATGAAAGGATTGCCAAAAGATGTGCTTGCAGAATGTGAAATGCTTTACAGTCCTGAAGTTTAAACTTACTCATTATTTGCAGAAGCATGAACTGAAATGCCTTCTGGATTATGCCTGTGCTGTACAATTTCATGCAAGCCAGAAAAGAGGATATTGACAAGCTGGAATGTGTGCAGAGGAGGGCAACCAAGATGATCAGAGGTCTGGAAACCAAATCTTATGAGGAATGGTTGAGGGAACTGGGAATACTTAGCCTGGAAAAGAAGAGACTGAGAGGAGATATAATAGCTATCTTCAAATATCTAAAGGGCTGCCGCGTGGAAGATGGAGCAAGCTTGTTTTCTCCTGCTCTGGAGACCAGGACCCAAACCAATGGTTTCAAGTTACAAGAAAAGAGATTCTGGTGAAACATCAGGAATAACTTTCTGGTGGTAAGAGCTGTTCAACAGTAGAATGGATTCTGTCAGAAGGTGGTCTTTAAGCAGAGATTGGATGGCCATTTGTCCTGGATGTTTTAGTTGAGATCCCTGCATTGCAGGAAGAGGGACTAGATGACTCTTAACGTCCCTTCCAATTCTATGACTCCATGATTCTACAACAGCTGTTGTCTTGCGAGACGGAGATCTTTATTTGCAAAAAGGGGGAGTCTGCCCTCCAGTGGCTGCTTGGTTTATTGTACATGTTTAGAAATGGATGTGGCCTGCTGACATCTTGGTGGTGATATCACTTTCTCTGTCATCGGTCTCTCTTTTTATCCCGTGCCAGGTCATATGTACCAATTCCTATGGAGAGTGAAAACCACACTAGCCTGACCCATTTCTACTTCCACCCCTTCTCAACGGTCCCAGAGATGCAGCTGTTGCTTTTCTGGACTTTTCTGGTCTTGTACCTACTCAGCCTTTTGGGAAACTCTGTGGTTGTGTTCATTGTCCGTACAGAGCGCTCCCTCCACACTCCCATGTATTTCTTCTTGGCTAACCTGGCAGCCCTGGAGATTGCTTACTCCTGCGTCATTGCCCCACTCACCCTGGCCAACCTCCTCTCTGCGCAAAAAGTCTCCATCTCTTTGGCAGGATGTGGCACACAGATGTTCTTCTTTATCTTCTTGGGAGGTGGCGACTGCGTCCTGTTATCTGTTATGGCATATGATCGCTATGTGGCAATCTGCCACCCACTGCGCTACACTACCATAATGAGCTGGAGGGTGTGTGTGAGTCTTGTAGCTGGGACGCTAGGCATGAGCGGAGTGTTTGGCATTCAGCTCTCCATCCTGATACTGCGCCTTCCGTTCTGTGGCAATAAGGAGATTGACCATTTCTTCTGCGACTTCCCTGCTGTCCTGAAGCTCGCATGCAGCGACACCCATATCCATCAGACAGCCCTCTTTATTATCAGCGCCGTAATACTGACTGCCCCTTTCCTCCTAGTTTGTGTCTCCTATGCCTTCATTGTGGCTGCCATCTTGCGCATCCGCTCTGCCTCAGGTAGGCAGCGAGCTTTCTCCACCTGCTCCTCCCATTTAATGGTTGTTCTTCTGCAGTATGGCTGTGGCAGTTTGATATATCTGCGTCCCAGTTCCAGCTACTCGCCGGAGGAAGGTCGAGTTGTGTCTGTGGTCTACACCTTTGTCACTCCTGTGCTGAACCCCTTGATCTATAGCATGAGGAACAAAGAGTTAAAGAACGCACTCAGTAGGACACTAAGGAAGGAAGTGCTGTCCCAGTGAGAGACTGGGATATTCTAATGTGTTTTGCAGTGGCGTAGCATGGGTTGTCAGCACCCGGGGCAAGGCAAGTAATTTGCGCCCCCTAACCCGGGGCAAGGCAAGTAATTTGTGCCCCCCCCCCCCGCTGCACTGTCCCTCCCCCAGATAGTCCCG
This sequence comes from Podarcis tiliguerta, assembly GCF_965153285.1. NCBI lineage: Eukaryota > Metazoa > Chordata > Lepidosauria > Squamata > Lacertidae > Podarcis > Podarcis tiliguerta. Next base: position 55,684,783 of record NC_139534.1, read on the forward strand.
CGCTCTCTCTCCACACCGCACCGCATGCCTGGCACCCCCCTCCTCCACAGTGGGCGGCGACCCGGCGGCTCGGTTCGGATTTGCACAGCCAGCACTGCAGTGAGAGAGAGTGAGTGAGCCAGGTAGGGGCAGAGAGCTGCGAGTGCGAGCGCCCCCCCCCCCAGATGTTGCGCCCGGTGCGGCCGGCCCCCCCTTGCACCCCCCACGCTACGCCACTGGTGTTTTGCACTGTGGTAGGAATTCACAATACAAGCAGCCAAACACACATCGGTTTTTATGTGGCTGAGGACTTATTTGCACATGCACACGAATCACTAAATGTTTTGTTTATTGAACATTCGTCCTAGTTTGTTTTCAGGGACATTAGACAACCTTGGCTGTTAAATGAGCATTTGTGCCGATTTGTTTGTGGGGAAGTTAGATGAAGTTGCATCCACGCAAGTGTTCTCCCCACATTTCACTTCCCTTATCACAAAACAAAGGCTGATCTTTTGGGGAAGCAGGTTTGTTGTGCACGACCTCGCAATCCATTATAATTGCATGACCTGAGTTTGCCAGTAGGTGATGGAATCCCACCCCAAACTAGCAAGAGCCTGGAAATACCCTCAGTCACAGGTTGAACCACGGGCACTGGTGCAAATTAGTGCATTTGAGGTGTCACGATAGTTCTGTCTACAGAGGCTGACCTTTGATTTCTGGACTCTGTTCTTCATATTGCCGTCATCAACATGGTAAATACGAAAAAAACTTTTCTATTTGTAGCAGAAAGTGGACTGCTTCTCCTCTTTGTTTGCCATCACATAATGGAACTGAAACACTAAATTGGAGAAGAAACTAAGCACATGCTTGAAAACCAGCCATCTAAGAGTGAAACAGATATGGTTGCCTAATGTTGTCAGAAGGTCCATTGCATATACTTCCTTTAACTGGCATAAAGAATGTTAATGTCTGCTGAAAGGAGTGGTCTTAATCTTATTGATTTACAAGAGAATTAGGGGTAATTCCTACCGTTATGCAGTGATATAAACTGAGATTTCTATTTTTTTTAAGTTCAAAATTCTTTCAAAACTTGACATGATCTACTTTTGACACATACATCCCCCATGGGTAAGATGGATAAAATCTGAGCCCAGAGAAAGACAACCGACTCTCTCTCAGCCCTGGACACAGCAGTGGGTGAGAGGGTGCTGTGGGCAACGTCCTCTTGTGGTTGTTTCTCTCCTCTCCTCCCCCCCCCCGGTCAGTTTTCCTTTCTCTCCCCACCCCACCACACAAAGAGAAAGAGAGAGAGTGCATATGCACACACACTTTGCTTTTCCAAAGCTGAGGAAAAGTCAGCTCCAATCGAATTGCAATGGGTTATCTTGGATTTGTATGATTTTATACGGAGCCCTGTCCCCCAAAACCACCATCAATCGAAAGCTCACCTTAAAAATCAGGTTTGGTGCTTGCCAGCAATGAAAAGCTTTTATGCAAGGCACAGGTCATCCAAGATGTTTCACAAAATCACCAACAAGAACACATATGTATGCAGGGGTGAGCTATGACTTGATGGCAGTTTTGACATAAGGCGAAGTGAGGGCAGAAGGGCAGTGCTCAGCAGTTTCATGGGCCCCATGGGAAATCCTCAATGGCATCTTTGGGTCCACTGGCATCATACTGTATTAGCAACCAGAACTTCCTAGGCTCTAATGGATCCTGTTCTTCCTAGCTTCATGCCCATAACTGGTACATCAAACAGCAAATTTTATCATATTTAAGTCTGTTAAAACATTCATTTTGAGTTGATTATGCACACTCGCCCAAAACTTTCTTGTTGCCTGCTAATGTCAGGTTTGCTGTTTCTCCACATCTTAAATATTGGGATGACTGCAGATTTTTTAAACTGTACGTGTGGCATTCAATTAGGCATTGTCCAAGTTAGAATATATTGTAGATCTCAGTAGCTCAAGAGAACTGGCTCAGTTGGTGCCTGGAAAGGGGTGGGGAACACATGAGGTGGGATGGAGGTTAGAATTATCCACTTTCCCCCTGGCAAGTCTATTGACCATTTTAACACCTTTCGGATAAATCCAGCAGGTGGAGCTTTTCATGATATGCAGATACAACGATGAGGGGGAACTTCACCTGATGAATATGTCTTCATATGAATGTTCAAAAGGTGGTGTTTGATAGTGGCTAAAAACATGAGCTGGGGAGACTATTGTTAAAATCTCACCTTAATAGCAAACATTAGGTAGCCCCAGGAAGCCTCCAGCCCACATGTTCATTATGAGAGCTCTGGCATGCCTGACAAGATTGTCATAAAGATTACTGAGATTTTGGGCAGAAAGCATTCTGAAATCTCTAAAAAATGCAGTATACATGTTTCCTATTAATACTCTTACAAAATGCTACGGGGAAGATGGCAATATCGCTGCTAAAATGATCAGCAGTGAAATAGTTAGCCTCACAGACAGCTAAAATGGCATCTTTACTCAAAAGTTATACAAAGTATTTGTCAGCCAGCGATGGAATGTTGAGCTTCTGGATTCCACGATCCTTTCTTGTCTCTGTGAAAGGAGTGCCATTCTAACACAATGGCTCTCTTCTTTATACAAACTTTATAGACTTCCAAGGATTCTATATGGCTTCTTTTCTTAAAAGCTAGGTCGGTACTCCCTCATCCTGGTTGAAAATATAAGAGATTGTGAAATACAAACCAGGAAATGTTTGTTCAGAGAATTCAGAACACAATGTGCTTCAAATAAAATTCTCTTCAAACGCAGAAAACTTTTCAACAATGTAGGCCATTATTTTAATGGTAAGATTGATAGCTTTAATCAATCAGTCCTTGAAGTGAGCACATCTTTGAATAAAAGCCCATCTGGTCATCCCACACATCGACCTCCAAAATCGTAGTTTCCTTACTACTGGTGACTTTTACTCAAGGAAAGGCTAATTTTGTAAGAGAGTGAGGTAGCCCATAAAAGTTAACTATTTGTTGTCTGGCACAGGGATTGGAAGCTGAAAGTGTGTGAATCTGCCTCCCAAAGTGCATTTGCCTGTCTTCTTGACCAAATTTTAATCAAGGTGTGGTTAAAAAGAATGGCCTCATAAGAATGATTTGATCCCTGGTTACACCACTGTCCATTCCTACTGTAAGGAATAGGAATATCAGTGTGGGAAGTTCCGAGGAGGCTCTCAGCCTCAAATGGGAAGTTACCAGACAGGATGTTATGCAGAAATTCTGCACTGGGTTGCTATTTATAGTCTTATCCACATGAAGCAATTTATGTTCCCGCTTAGCCATGCAAAAGCTCCATGACGTGCATCCTTATTATCCCCATTTTACAGGAAAAGTACAGTACTGAACCTTTAGAATTTACCTTGCAGACATCTGGATACCCAAGTTTCCCAAGTTTGTTGACGTCTTTACACTGGCCATAGTGTGGCAACTTCTAGATGTTTCTGGAATAGAACTCGCATCAAATCCACTGGGCAAGGGATATTGGTTATAATATTGAAATGGCTGCATGGGAAAAGTTGTGGAATGTAGATTTAAAATTCACAGCATGTTTTACAGCAGTCATAGGCAAACTCGGCCCTCCAGATGTTTTGGGACTACAATTCTCATCATCCCTGACCACTGGTCCTGTTAGATAGGGATCATGGGAGTTGTAGTCCCAAAACATCTGGAGGGCTGAGTTTGCCTGTGCCTGTTTTACAGCATGTTACACATCGAAAGAAAACTTTATGAGTATTTAACTCCTAGTAGACTTGCAAAAATGTGTAAATCAAAATCAAATTCATGCTGGAAATGTAAAGAAAAGGAAGGTAATTTCTATCATATGTGGTGGTCCTGTAAAAGAACAAAAGTTTTCTGCGAAACGATTTATAATGAACTGAAGATAATGTTAATCTGACAGGTAAAAAGAAACCAAGAGGGGGGATTATTAAAGAAAGGGGAAAATTTGTAGAATATCTGAAAAGTTCTGTCATGCAAGTAAGTTCATTAGTAGGATTAATTTAAATCAAGCAGTTAAAAATATTACTAAGACAAAAGGAACAATAACTTTAAAATGGAGTAAATTGGAATATGCAGTGTTAAAAATCTAAAGTAGAAAAGGAACCACAAGGGGGGGGGAGAAGTAAAATATGGAATTGTATTCAAAATTTGTGTTTGCAAGGTGTGTATTTGTTATATGGTAAAAACTAGAAAATAACATTTATACATATATAAAAGAACTCTCATCAGCCCCTGCCAACCTGGCTAATTCTCATGAATGATAGGAGCTGCAGTCCAGCAACATTTAGAAGCCCTGCAGCCCTGCACTGCTTACCCCTTGTTCACAGTATCCATAAATATGCCCCCACCCTCCCTACTGCTGGAGAGCGTTGTTCACACTGCTTGTTTTATTTCATATACAGTGGTACCTCGGGTTACAGACGCTTCAGGTTACAGACTCCGCTAACCCAGAAATATTATCTTGGGTTAAGAACTTTGCTTCAGGATGAGAACAGAAATCGTGCAGCGGTGGTGCAGCAGCAGGAGGCCCCATTAGCTAAAGTGGTGCTTCAGGTTAAGAACAGTTTCAGGTTAAGAACAGACCTCCAGAACGAATTAAGTTCTTAACCCAAGGTACCACTGTACTGCCATTTACATATTCTTTTTTGCAACTTATTACACAGTATGGCTTCATCGGAGAGGAACAGTCTACCAGGTGCCAAGCCCCATTGCCTATATTCCTTTATCTTTCTGCATTTCCCCAAGATCAATACAACTCTGTTCCATCCCACCTTTTCTGTGAATGGGGATCAGCACAAAATGCTAATGTGATTATCTCCATTTACACCTAAGCTAAAACTTAAATCTTGTCAGGTCGACCCTGTGTCTACCAAATCACATATTAAAAAATGAAAATGCTTTTCAGAGGTATCTGCAGAGGAATCTTGATGCCTGATTTCTACATAGTTATTTCGCATCATCATATAATTACAGTAATTTGCACGTTTCCTGAGACTTGTAAGCGTCCTGATTTTTTATCAAGGCCTCAAGGCAAATTATTTGCATACTGTGTAATTGTTTGTCTAAGAATTTTCAGCTTTCTAACAATTTCCCCAGCCTGGCAGTCCCAACAGAGTTTTAATTTTGCAGTGTGGAGAATGGGTGAGTGAATAATGAATTTTGTAACAGTAGATTTGCAGCAGTGCAATAGCAACATAACACAGGATGATAGTGATCTCAGCAGAGGAATAGACTTTAAGGAACGGTGGTCTGCACCTGGACCTTGTCTGCTAGCATCTCTGTGCATTGTGATTACCACCAGGGCAAGTTTACATGATCTGTTGTATTACAATAACAAGGATTCTTCTCCCTTGCCTCTATTTTAGTTTATACACTTAAAAGGCTGAAGAAAGCCAAAATGTATTATATCTCATTTCCCTACCAAAGAGCACCATTTCATTATTACAGCAACCCTGTAAGGCAGGGAATGCGAAAGATTAGTGTGTTGTGGAAGGCAAACCAGGGAGCCTTCTGACTTGTATTTCCAAATCCAATACTCCATTTAACTGGGAGTGAGCCTCCAACTTCCACTATCCCTGACCACTGTCCTTGCAGGCTAGGACTGATGGGAGATGGAATTGGAGGATGCTTGGAGTGCCACAAGTTTGCCACTCTGCCTTCAACGACCCCATCAATTCTCCTCTGCTATTCTTTATGCCTGGACTGGAGCTCTCTTTCCAAAAGTGCCTTATACCCATCAACGCATGTGAAACAAAACAAACGTTGCTGCTGCATTTTTGCACCCTTTTCTTCTTCTTCCTCTGGTCTCAGTCCTTTTGGACAGCTAGCTCTACAACGGGGTTTCCCAAACTTGGGTCTCCAGCTATTTTTGGACTACAGTTCCCATCATCCCTGAACACTGGTCCTGCTAGCTAGGGATGATGGGAGCCCCAAAACAGCTGGAGACCCAAGTTTGAGAAACTCTGCTCTACCAGGAAGGGCATAGCTGCCAACTTTTCCCTTATCTTGCGAGGAATCCTATTCAGAATAAGGGAATTTCCCTTTAAAAAAAAGGAAAACGTTGACATCTATGGGAAGGGCCCTTCTTATGCTACTTTGGTAAAATAAAATAAAAACCAGAGAAAGCAAACAGCAGTCCGAGAAGACTTTTGCTGAACGATCTCCCAGCCGAAGCCATGCATTTTTTTACACTTCTCTTAGATGCAAATCACGGTTCCTGGGTGGTGGTGGGAATAGTGGGGAGACCTATAAGCTCCTTGAAACAGGCTTAACTGAGAAAACCAAATCCATTGTTAGAACACGAGACTCTTAATCTTAGGGTTGTGGGTTCAAGCTCCACGTTGGACCAAAGATCCCTGCATTGCAGGGGGGTAGACTAGATGACCCTCGTGGTCCCTTCCAACTACAGTTCTGTTGTTCTAAGTAAATGAGGGTGTGCTCCACAGGCACGTACCTCCGCATGTGGTGGGAATGCCCCCAAATCCAACTATTCTGGACAACAATCATACAAGAAATATGCAAAATAGCTAAGTAAGTATTAGAAGTCACCCCAGAACTGGCCCTATTAAATATCTTCCAAAATAATAATGCCCACTCACATCATAAAGAGCTCATAACCCACCTACTCTCAGCCACCAGAAACATCATAGCCAGACACTGGAGAGACCCGTCAGGAGTAAGCATGGACCAATGGTACCAATAGTATGGGAAACAGCCTTATTAGAAAAACTAACCAATAAACTGAAACTGACATGGGGACAAATAGAAGAAGACACCTTCACCCTGGTATGGCTCCCCTTTATCACATACACAGCCCAACAAGACAGCGACAAGAATCCACCAACAGCATATGACTCAATATGGTTAACCTTATTCAAAAATCCCCACCCCACCCCCCACTCACACATGAAAACAAAGATGACCACAGCCAATCACAAACAACCACACCCATGGCCAACCCCAACCTCTCTCACCACCAAAGGAACACAAGCGAATAGTAAGATGCTGACACAAAACTCCACACATACATTAAGTAGAATAGAAGCATCGCCACCCCACCCCCACTCACCATGGCCCCCCCACCTCTTTCCCCCTTTTCTTCCTAATGTAACGCTAATGTCTCAACAAATAATAATAATAATAATAATAATAATAATAATAATAATAATAATAATTTAGTTATTTCTACCTGCCAATCTGGCTGGATTTCTCCAGCCACTTTGGGCGGCTTCCAACAAAATATTAAAATACAATAATTCATCAAATATTAAAAGCTTTCCTAAACAGGGCTGCCTTCAGATGTCTTCTAAAAGTCAGATACTGTAGTTGTTTATTTCCTTGACATCTGATGGGAGGGCGTTCCACAGGGCAGATGCCACTACCGAGAAGGCCCTCTGCCTGGTTCCCTGTAACTTCGCTTCTCGCAGTGAGGAAACCACCAGAAGGCCCTCGGTGCTGGACCTCAGTGTCTGGGCAGAATGATGGGGGTGGAGACGCTCCTTCAGGTATACTGGGCCGAGGCCATTTAGGGCTTTAAAGGTCAGCACCAACTCTTTGAATTGTGCTTGGAAACATACTGGGAGCCAATGTAGGTCTTTCAAGACCAGTGTTATGTAGCCGGCGGCCGCTCCCAGTCACCAGTCTGGCTGCTGCGTTTTGGATTAGTTATAGTTTCCGGGTCACCTTCAAAGGTAGCCCCACGTAGAGCACATTGCAGTAGTCCAAGTGGGAGATAACCAGAGCATGCACCACTCTGGAGAGACAGTCTGCAGGCAGGTAGGGTCCATAGGTGTCAACTTTTCCCCCTTTTTAAGGGAAATTCCCTTATTCCGAATAGGATTCCTCGCAAGAAAAGGGAAGAGTTGACAGCTATGGTAGGGTCTCAGTTGCGTACCAAATGAAACTGATGTGGAGAAAATGTCACTTGAAAAAAGAGACATTGCACATACTTTTGTAAACCAATAAATCATTAATTAAAAATGTGTTTAAAAAACAAAGAAAGGAGGGTGTGCGACGATGTCTCTTTAAGAGCGATTTCTGCCCAGGTAAAAGTGGGCGGCGCCTCTGCTCCCGTCCCCTCCCCTCTTGCCTCCCCTCCGCGTATGTCGCGGCGGATTAGCAGCTGCGGCCAGCTCAGCGCCTGAGGATCAGACACACACACGGGGGGGCGGGGGAGAGACAGATTTAGCTTCGCGGGAGGAAGGGATGTGAGCGTGCGTGGTGTGTGTCCCTCCCAGCCTTTGCACAGATGAAACTCGCGCGTCCCTGCTAGCGATCGGGGCGAGGAGGAGGAAGAGGAACCTTCCCTCTGGGCTGGGACTCCACTTCCTGGAGAAGCCCTCCTCCCCGCGCGGAGTTTCGGCGGGGATCCCGGCTTCACCTGGAGAGAACAGCAGGAGGAGGAGGAGCCACAGCAGCACCTGTCCAAAATGAAGGACCGGCTGGAGCAACTGAAGTCGGTGAGTGAGGAGCCTCCTTTCCTTCTCCTCCTCGCAGGGTGTAATGCTGGGCTCCATTGAGCGCCGCCGAGCTTACTCCCGAGTAAACAGGGAGGGGATCGGGCTTCGGGCAGGTATTGGCAGCGGGAAAGGAAAGGGCGAAGCCCCACCAGGGGGGCTAAAGGAACGAGGCCAGGTCTATTTTGAAGATGGGGGGGGGTCTGTATAGTGAGGGATCCTGTGTAGTGGGTACAGCGTTGGACTTTGACCCAGATTCAGATCCCCATTTGCCCATGAGACTCACTGGGTGACCTTGGGCCAGTCACTGTTTTTAAGCCTAGCCTACCTCTCAGGGTTGTTGTGGGGATTAAAATGGAGAGAGGGGTTAGCCGGTTTGTGACTCTATAATAAATGATTCGTGGTGGAGCCGTATGTGCTTCCTTGAGTTCCTTGAAGGAAATGCAGGATATAAATGTAGCTCACCATAATATAATTCAGCTGCACCTGCTGTCCCACCCCTTGCTTGTTGTACTCCCCGCAAGCAGAAGTAGGTTGAGTGGATCTGCTGTCCACACTGTGGGAGCAGAAGTGCTTAAACTCATTTTGAAGTAAAAATGAAGTTTTTCAAAAGTGGGGGATGGGGTTTGGTGGGAAGAGAGGAGGCTTACAGTCCAACAGCAGCAGCAGGTTGTAAGCTTTACCTGACAGAGGGACCAGAAAGGTGAATTTGCTTCCACCTGACAGCAGAAGCAAAGGGTTGTGAGACTAGGCACTGTTGTAAATGCTACACAGCTGCAAATACGTTTATTGCCGCTTGCACAGGCACAGCGTCACATTTGGGAGCTACAGCAACTGTCAGATCCTTGGCACATGTACTTGTAAGGTGGGGCAGTTGAATATGCATTTGTGTGTGCACAGTTTTGATGTGTGTGTTAAAAACAACAGAGCAATGTGAAAAGCTGGCTGGGAGGCAATGGGAAAGGAGTTGTTTCCTGAGGTTTGAAGAGAATTAATGGAGGGGCAGATTTGAGAAGATGATTCTTGGAAGGAGTTGGGGGTCTCCTTTTCCTCACCTCCCCCCACATGTTGCATGAAGAAAACTGGAGTTAGTCACTTCCTCCTTTTGGTTTCCCTCCATGTGACACTCCTCTCTCTCTTTCCCCACCCATGCACACAGACTTTCCACTAAATCATGTGCCCCAGGACATGGCTGTGCAAGATGTCTTGAAAGGGATCGTCACTTTGGGCTTAGGTACTAAATTCATATAACCTGAAACATAACCCTCAGGGACTTATAGCTGCTGTGGAGGAGCCCTTATTCGAAAAAGAGTGTTCATCCATTCATACTTTTGGGTCACTGTAGACAGAACATAATGCACATTCTCTCAGAACGTGACTTTTTCTTAGACAAGTAAGCCAGTTTCCTAAATTAACCTTTCAGCTGTATATAAAATACACGAAGCTAGCTTGCAATGAGAGTTTGACTGTGATTCTCGTAAAGTGCACAATCCTTGCAGAGTTGTTTATACATGTAAAGGGGCTGCACATAGTGTGATCTTAACAAGGTGGGACCCTCAGCGCAGGTTAATTCCTCACAGATTTTATTGCCAGAAGGTGTTAACTAGTTCAATGTGTGCCAGGCTAAGTAAAGGCCTAGTCATGCTCCTCCTTTCAAAGCTGATGGAACGGCCTGGTTCAAAACACATTGTTTTCTCTTACACCATGTAAATGACAATAATGGAAAGGGACACATTATGTTTGTGCTTGTTTGGGGTGCAGAGTTTGATTCTATTTCATCTCCCACTTTCTAGCACAACAAGAGCTCCATGCCTGTTGGGACTAACCGGTTGCCTAATTGTCGAGAAAGGATGCTGTGGAAATTGTGGCTGTGCTACCATGCCCCGTCTCCTTGCTCTTGCAGAGTTATGAAATGTAGAGCTTGGCCAGAAAGAAGGCTGGCAAGATGCCAAAAGTGGGCTAGTGCCACAGGCATGGCTTGACTAGGAGAGAGAGAGAGAGAGAGAGAGAGAGAGAGAGAGAGAGAGAGGTGCTCAGCTCTACCTGGAGAAACACTGCCGGTGCCCCTGAATTTGAAATGTATGAAGGGCTGGCTGCTGCAACTTGGTCATGAGAAAATGGTGCGTGCCCATATTCTACAAACTCGTGTCAGATTCATTTTTCATTTTTGTTTTAAGCCAGAAAAAGAGTTCTGAGGGATTGTGACAAGTTCAGTTGAAATATTGCCAAAGCTTGTAGTGCAAAAGTCATTAAACCACATAAATCTTCTGATGGGTATATATGCTGTGTCCCCCTTGAATGAGGAGTAACTCCTAGATACATCTTGCCCATTTTTCTGTAAACTATTCCAATCTGGTGGAGGGAAGTAGCAAGTGGCACCAAAAGTTACTTTGTTTATTTATTGTTTCATAAAATTTATATATTGCTAGACTGTATACAATATATTGCTAGATTGTTTCATAAAATTTATATATTGCTAGACTGTAAAAAATACCTCAAAGTGGTTTACAAATAGGTTCTGCTTATGAGCAGGCAGTAATGATTTCACACTTCATATGACCTGGGATTGAGCTGTGGCCATGTGATTGGAGATAAGTGGCAGCAGACAGAACTGGGAAGAGAGAAACTCAGTCGGGAAGATAAGGCTGACAATCCAGTGAGGGGGGTTATGGCAAGAGTCTTCAATGGGTGGGGCTGGTCCTAGCTTGGAACCTTTGTTATGCCTCCGATAAGAGAGAATATAGAACACTTATCTGGCTTATTTTTCCAGTTCAAGTGACACAGGTTAAATAGAAATGTCAAACAGATGAAGTCAAACTTCAGGTTTCACAGGCATAGCTTGCTTTCCACACGCACACACACACACACACACACAAACAAACACACACACCCAACACTGTTGAGGGGCAGTAGCACTGCTGAGCTGAAATATCTGAACGACTTTGAAACTGAACTAGAACTTGTCTAATGCTAGAAACTAATACCAGGCTGCAGCATAAGGAAATGAGGGGCCTGTGGCCTTGTCATATCAGAAGAGATGTCACTACCCTTTTCTGTTGCAAATTCCAGAACAATAACTATGCAAGTCTATTGTGGCAAAACCAATGAAGGGCGAGAGTCTTGGGATATCAGAAAGGATAACATGGCTACTGTTTTTGGTGGGTGCAAGTTCATGAGGTGTTACACATAGAGGTGCAACAGATTCATATACAATACAGAGAAGGCAGCAGGGGGCAGGAATGGGACCTTGAGAGAGATTGCAAGCCTGTGGCATCTGTATGTGAAGTTCAAACTGATACAAAATAGTCTATTACCAGTGGTAGTAATTGGTATGCTATTTCCCAGCTCTGCTATGGTAACGTAATGTCCATAATGGGAGAAAAACCCATGGTCTTGATGAAGACCTAAATCAGTGGAATCTAATTTGCTGATGAACCTTGGCGGATCAGTTTCATGCTGGTGCTTTCTGCTGTCTTCCTTTGTACCATGGTTTTCAAATAATGGTGACTTCTGGGTCAGCATCAAAATGTCCTGCAGTAAAATATTCCTCTGTTTTTGAGTTTTTAAATATATTGAGTTGTTTAATGCCAGGGTTGTGCCCATTCATTCTTTTGTGTAAATTTGTCCTGTTTGTCCTGTGTAGACCATATAAAGGCATTGTTGGCACTTGTTCCACCCTCCAGCATATTATGCCATCACCTACTAACAAAGCCCTTCTGCTGTGCCACAATAAATCTATTCCTGTATGAGGTGCCACGAGAGCCCTTGGAGGCTGCTAACTGTGATGTCCCCCTGCTTGTAAAATTGGGGGAAAAATTGTATCCAGAGGGGAGTTCTCTGGATTGTGTGTGTTCTTCGTTAATTAAAAAAAAAAAAAAGTGCACTGAAGCAACCTGGATTCTGTAACTTGCGCAAATTATGCAAACTTGCACCTATTATCTCAGTTTGCATAATTTTTTATGCTTTTGCAAGTCAAGGGAGAATGCAGTGAACTCTGCAATGTACTGACGCCCCATTCCCTGGCTGCTAACAGAACCTTTTCCTGGCTTTTGAAAACTTTACTGGACATTATACACACACACACACACACACACACACACACACACACACACAATTTGTTACTTAAAGATGAAAAACATTCTTTTAAAAAAGAAAGGGGAAAAGCTGACATTGTCAGGATGCTGAATTATCTTCTTTTCTGTGCGTGAATGGAATTGGGGGAGATGACACAACCTTGACAGTAATCTCTGGATTTCCGGGAGTGTAGGTTTCTGTTCTTGGACTGTGATTGCTCCAGGCTGGGAAGTAGCAATGCTATGAACCAGAGAGAACTGAGTTTTTATTCCTTACTTTAGAACAAAGGGGAATATGTTCCATAAGTCCTCCTTGCTTTACCTTGGAGAGAAGTGGTGATGAATGTTATGCTCTTTTTCTATTTCATTGGAAGACAGGTTTTTAAAGGTGAACTTAAGCATCAACCAGTTTGTCAATAATACAATAGAAGAAATACTGCTATGATGACAGATCCCCCTTGAAAGGTGCCAGGTAGTCAGTAAGGAAAGGCTCTGTAATAGAAACTTCCTTTTTTATCAATGACACCATTATGGCTTTGGACTGGGAATAGCAGAATGAGCTGCAAAACTGCTTTTACTCTTTTCTCTGTGTTATGCTATATATAAAGAGACAGAAGATGCCTTTTCCCATCTGGGCCAGTCTATTAGACTTCTTACCTGCAGAGCTAGAGCTTTGAAGTGAGATCTTTGTCAATAAGTTGTGTTCCTGGGCTTCAGTTTCCATTGCCAATACTGGGTGCGTGTGTGGTTATTAGGCTGTTAGAACAAAGTCAGATTTAATACATCTCCGACTGGTTGTCTTTCCTAATCCAGATAGGCTCTGCCAGAGAACCGGATATTAAGTTTTGCTTTATTTTATTATTACATTTCTATACTAAAGCTCTTTTTGCCCCCACTCTAAAAACCAAGGGGGCTTCCCCAGCTCTGTCATGGTTTTCCCTGGAATGATATGTTCATTTCTGAGAGATATGGCGTTGTTTCCGATTTTCAGTTGGAATCAAATGTTGCAGCAGCTGCTTCTCGTGCCTCTTTTCCTGCCATGTGTATGTTTTTAAATAAAAATCATTGTATGCTATGGCCCAGTTCTGAAAGAATGAAGTGGTTTTCTTTATGGAGATCTGAGCAATTGCTTGGGACCTCACCCGCCAAAAAAACCTCTCTTGTTTGTGTCTATTGTGACCAAGTTGGGAAATGCAGAGTATAGGCCTGCATTTGCTATAAGGTAAAGGTAAAGGTACCCCTGCCCGTACGGGCCAGTCTTGACAGACTCTAGGGTTGTGCGCCCATCTCACTCAAAGAGGCCAAGGGCCAGCGCTGTCCGAAGACACTTCCGGGTCACGTGGCAAGCGTGACATCACTGCTCTGGCGAGCCAGAGCCGCACACGGAAACGCCGTTTACCTTCCCGCTAGTAAGCAGTCCCTATTTATCTACTTGCACCCAGGGGTGCTTTCGAACTGCTAGGTTGGCAGGCGCTGGGACCGAACAGCGGGAGCGCACCCCACCGCGGGGATTCGAACCACCAACCTTTTGATCGGCAAGCCCTAGGCACTGAGGCTTTAACCCACAGCGCCACCCGCGTCCCAATTTGCTATATTCTAGTGTAAATCTAAGGTGGGTCACAAAGGTTATATAATAATTTCCCAGTATTTTTTAAGGGGAGGTATTCCTTTAACGCCCACCTCTCCTTCAAAAGACCGGATGTGACCTTGTCCCTAGGGAAGTGAGGTCTGTGAGGTGATTCACCTGCGTTTTGCCTAACTAGAGCAGGGTTACTCTTCCTTGTTCCATGACTTTTGGGACAGTGTGGGCCGCCCCCTTCCCCATCTTTAAGGAAAGAGCCATGTTTCCTGCCTGTGAGAGAGACTTGGTTGTTTCTCTGCCCATGATTCAAAAGAAATGGGGGCAGGGCAAAGGGAGCAAAGGAGAGGGAGTGACAGGGATTTAGTCAGGATTATAAAGCCATCAGCCAGGGCCAGAGGAGATAAAACGCTTGGGAGAGAGAAGGGGATTAATTTTATTTTTATTCCTCAGCAGACTCAAGTCCCAAACGGACAGGGGGAGATCTTAACCGAGGGGAGGGGGAGCGTTTCCAGAGAACAGCTTGCAGATCCTTTTCCTGAAGGAAGAGCTCTTCCCAGGAGGCGGATGTGTTGAGGAGGGACTCTCAGCACGTAGGTTCTCCCTCTTAGAGACATAAGCCCTATTCAAGAGCTGTGCTCACAGGTAAAACCTACATACCGAAGTGGGGAACAAGCCTCTGAATCTCGCCCTCCCCACCATTACCTTACTGTTCATGGAGGGCAAAGGTCTCAAGTGGGATTTTAGCTACCTTCAACACCATATCTAGCTTCCTCTCCCCACCCCCAAATTGTCAGAACTGCAGTTTACCCCTCACAGAGCTACAAATCACCAAACCCGTAGCAAACGACAGTTTCCAGGATTTTTCATGGGAAAGCCATGCACTTTGAATGTGCGGTGTGAATGTGACAGTAGTGTGCTGTATGACCAGGTTTCTGGGAAGTAAAGAAGGGCATCCAAGCTTTCACCTTCTCAGGTTGGAAGGTGACAAGTCCGGCAACAGGGAAGCAGAGCTTGGTGGGATCAATTTTACACACAAGCAGAATGCCTGAATAGGGTCTTAATTGCATTTCATTCTGGCTTGGTAATGGCCTAGTTCAGCTGTGGGCAACTGTAGTAGAAGCTGTCCCTTGAAAGTTCCCCATATGGCAGCTTTTGACTGTGGTCAATCTATGTGTGTGTCGGCTTGTTCTGTGATGCTCACCCAGTGCCACAAATTTTATTGCGCTCCAGTGGGGCTATAGCATAGCAAAAGCAGGAGAAGAATAAACCAGAACATTTGTGGTGTTAAAAAGCCATGGAGTTTCTGCAGAAAGTTATGAGATATGCGCACTGATTCGGAATGAAGGAGTGTGAGCACCCCCAAAACTTTTGCAGGCTCAAACAGTATTGCAGTTGGAATCACATGTGACTGCTTTGATAGCATCATGTACACAAATGATTATAAATATGAAATATAAGGGGGTCGTAAGTTCCCTTCGTAAAGTGTGCTGTGCTTCTTGTCCCATTGTGAGAGCTGACAACTCTCCTCTCCTCTAATAGCAAGTAAAAGGAATCAATGGGCCTGGCAGCTATCATGATATTATTGCAGATGTTGTGGTTTAGGGCTTTTGCTGGCTTTATTAAATCCTAAAATCATGAGGATCTCGGCTTTTATTTGAAAAGAAACAAAACTCCCAAGCTTATATTTGCATGCATGGAGAAAAATTGCCACCTGGAATGTAATTGGTTCAAAAGAGCTGTGTTCAGTGTTTATCTCAATTTGCAGCTATTTAGTATAATTATTTTTACATGCTAATGTCACAGCTCATAACTTTTGAATATGTGGGGTTGGTAGTCCTTTGGATCTGTTCATTAAAAGCATCTAGGTCCCAAAGTGGGAAGCTGTGTGCGTGTGAATGTGATCTTTAGGGTGACTTTGTGACCTGTGTATGCTTTCTCTCTCCCTTCTCTGTAGGCTTGCCAACTTCAACAAAAAACAGCATCAACAAATCCTAGCCTCTGGTAAACTGTTCTAACCTGCCCCACCTATCTTGGTGGTTGTTTCCTTTAAGGAAATCAGAGAAGCTCTTCACCTCTGATCATCAGTACTTGTTTGTCCATCTTATCGTTTTGTCCTTCTAAAACTCATGTTGTCTACTGAGAACACTGTGGTCCATCTGTGGCAGCAGTGGCTTCTGTTCTATTCCATGAATTTCCTACTCTATTCTGTCCCAGGTTTGCTGCATGAAGACCCTCTGACAAGTCACACCCACACCATACATTTACCCCCCCCCCCCAAGGAATAATGGGAACTGTAATTGACCCCCCACAGATCTCCAGTTCCCAGCACCCTGAACAAACTACAGTTCCCAGGATTCTTTGGGGGAAGCTGTGTGCTTGAATTGTGAATTATTTCCATTGTTGATCAACCATATTAGTTTCACAGAAAGCTATAGAATAAATTTTTTAAAAAATGCCCCAAGGAACTTGGGGACTTACAGTTCTTAAGAGTTCATGGTCACATTCACTGCATACATTTAAAACACTATTATACCACTGGGAACTGTAGTTTAAGAGTGCTGACCTAACACAGCCACAATTCCTAGCACCCTGAAAACAAGCCAGGCTTTCCATGACTGTTAAAGTGGTTTAAATATATGGTGTGGATCTGACCCTTTTCTCATAGAAGATACACTACTCTCTGTCTCTCAAACAAGAAGTTCCAGAGTTTTTATTATATGGAATGACAATGTTCCTTTAAGTCATAGAGTGGTCTGTGTCAGATAAAACTGTGGGAAAGCTGTGTTTCAGCTTATACAAAACTTTTAAACATATACTTTGAAAATCATTTTTAGAACAGTTTATATGGTAATTTAAAAAAAGTTTTTAAAAGTTAACTAGTGGAAGCTGACAGCTAAAAAGCCAACTACTGAGACGTTAGCTGTTTCTTTAACTTTCCAGCCAATTATGGTACCAGCTAAAGTTCTATGGCTGCTAGGAAAGAAGTCTGAAGTCCTAACCTTACTCACCTGGGAGTCAGCTTCACCTAATTTAATAGGACTTACTTCTGCATAGACATGGTTAAGATTCCCTCTAAGCCCTCCCCTCTGAGCTAAGTTGAACTTGTTCTCTGCTAAGTGTGGCTTGGCTTGCACCCTTAGTTGTTTTTAAATGTTGTAAGTTTTTGAAATTGTGGTTCCAGAAGCATGCCTTATGAAGTTTAAATACATGTCCAGGCAAATGACTGTTTGTATGGGCAAGTGCCCTGCCCTTTAGAACAAAGGAAAATAGTGGGATAGCCCACATGGTACCTTCCAGATGTTGTGAACTACATCCCTGACCATTGGCCATGCTGGCAGGAGCTGGTGAAAGTTGGAAGCCAGCAACATCTGGGTGGCCACAAGTTCTCCATTCTGGCCTTAGGCCTTACACTGAACTGAAGGGCTTCATTTCTTTGGCTAGCAAACAGAAGTGACTTTCGGGAAGGCACTACGTTAGTATTTCTTCATTTCTTTTCTCTAGAATTTCTCCTTTTTGAATTTGAATGGCAGAACAAAGGCAGCCTCAGCCAAAGGGGAAGCCCTGAGTCAAAAGGATAGGCTGTCGCTTCTTAGGAAAAGACATTTTGTTTTTGTGTATAGCATATAGCAGATGTCTGCCCTACCCTTCAGCAAGAGCTTTCAGGGCAGCTCGCGGCCAAGTGAAGCCAATTAAAAGAGTAAAGCAGCATGGCAGCCAAACCCACAAACTGAAACAGTAGCAGAAGAAAAATGTGTAAGCTGACATTTAAAAAGGTCTGGGAGGATAAAAAGGTCTCTGCCTAACACTGACAAGACCTAAGAGTAAAAGCCAGGCAATGCTTGTGTTCCAAAGCTGGGGTACTACAGCCAGCTGCCTCACCTCGGAAGGCAAGGGCTACGATGGTGGTTAACAAACAGGCAGATTCTTGTGGTCAAAGGTAGGGCGTTACATTGTGCACTTTGAATTGTGCTTGGAAATGGGCTGGCAGTCAGGGAAGTTGTTTCAAAACTGGCAAGAGGGGCTTTCCAAGGCAGTCTTAGTTAATAGTCAAGCAGCTGTGTTCTGAGGTTTTTAGGAAGTCTTCAAAGGCAGCTCCGCATATAATGTGTTGCAATTATGTGCTCCTTATAGCATGCTAAGATCTATTAGGGCACTTGAAGAGAAACTAAAGGTTCCTGTTTCAGTGGCTGGTGAAGTCATGGCATGCTGCTACCTAGCTGCATGGCATGCTAGGTACAGTGGTACCTCAGGTTAAGAACTTAATTCGTTCCGGAGGTCCGTTCTTAACCTGAAACTTTTCTTAACCTGAAGCACCACTTTAGCTAACGGGACCTCCCACTGCCGCAGCACTGCCGCCGGAGCACGATTTCTGTTCTCATCCTAAAGCAAAGTTCTTAACCCGAGGTACTATTTTTGGGTTAGCGGAGTCTGTAACCTGAAGCGTCTGTAACCTGAAGCGTCTGTAACCCGAGGTACCACTGTACTTCACCAGTGGTGAAAGGTAGGCATGAAGTCTCAGCATATTGTTGTGCAGTGGTAATAGTCACTGTAAGCTTCTGATTTTAAATTTGAAGTGTGTGGGGACCAGCACTCTGCCCCCACCCCCAGGGTAAAGTACTCTCTGCATTCTTGGAGGTACTTTTCTTGATATAACATCATTTGACATCAGTTTCTTTTAAGGGATTGTGGTGGCGAATGGGTGCGATTAAAGCAGGTCGGGTTAGCACAAAGCAAGCAGTACATGCAAGATCTCTCCGCAATACTACTGCAGTTCATAAATGGTGCTGTGTGATGACAAGCATCATCCACACATAAACACATCAGAGGGCTGTGTAGTAATGCACGGCTGTGAATCTACTCTAAGTAACAATCTAATCCTAGGCAGTGTTGATTGGACAATCCTGCAGTGTACAGAATTTTCTGTGCAGTTATGGTGGCTGGTAGTAAGCAGAATATATGAAACTCCTGTAAGTCTAAGGTTAGAATGTAACATAAGAAAACAAGGCTATTTTTGCCATGTGTGAGTGTGTATGTTGGGCCATTTTGTTTTTTCCAGGGCCAGGCTGACAATATGTACAACCAATGGTAGACTTGTTTTGCATCCTGGTTCTGCATGATGCTTTGAGGAGATTTCAGAACCAATTGTGGCATGCTATCTGTACTTTGGGCTGGTTTCTGTGCAAGGAAATCTGACTCTTAGGATTAGTTGACACACTTACCTAAAATTTATTTTCCTGAACATGATGGAGCAATTTCTTTACAAGTCAGGTGTAAGTCACACAATGCATATATAACAAGGAAAATAGAGGTGGTGGCCTATTATTTTTATAGTGTTTTTGTATGCAAAGTGCATTATAATTATCTCTGTATAACAACTCTTTGAGATAGCCATTTGTTCTAGACCACCCAGCAGTCTTCAATGACTTGAGCAGGACTTTGAAGTATGGACACCCACTGTCAAGTTGTGTGCTCAAATGACAAAAATGCAGATGACTACTGTTGGTAAGGCGGCTGTATCTGCTATCAGTTCTGAAATCAAAACTCTGGCTGATATGTGATTATTTGCTTGGCTTACAAATCCCTAACAGATGACCAACATGCATCCTGTTCTCAGCGGTTTCCTGAGTAGAAACTTCAAATTTAGTTCTTTGTAAAAAGGGTGGGCTGGCTCTCTGAGCCTGTGACGGTCAGAGTTGGAATGAAACTTATCGCTCCGTGAACTGGATGATGAAACCGGCAGCCAGCCTTCTTCTGCTCTTCTCCCCTGCAAGGAGAGGAAGGAGGAGGGCAGCAGCTGCGTCAGCAGTTGTGCTTAGCTGAGTGCAGTGAGAGTAAAGTTCAGCAGAATTGTTTGTGAGGACAGAATGCAGCTGTGAAAAATGTGCTCAGAGCCTACATATCTTGACCTTGGATCCTTTGAGGAGTAGAAGTAGCCAGTGCCATGGGAGTCATACCTCATGAGAACATCAGGTGATAAGTTGTTCCAGTTTTCTAGTCTTTTGCCACTGGTCATGTATTATCTTTCCACCTAGTTTCCTGTTGACATTGGTTTTAGCAAAAGCAGTTATTGCTTTGGGCTTGTTTGGATGTTATCCCTTTGAGGTATAAACTTCCTTGAAGATACGGTTGTAACAGGTGTCTCCATTGCTTTTCAGACAGAAAAAAAGGCCTTTCCCCAGTCTCAAATCAGCTTTCTGCTATCCTGTCTGAGGTCTCATACATACCTCCGCTTGTTCTGTGCCTAGAAAGAACAGGTCTGAGTGGTTTTGCCTTTGCCCTGCCACTTTCCCCCAGATAGCCTACTCTTTAGAGCTAAACTGGAGCAAACGTCAATCCGGAGACACCCAATAGACCTTTTTCTCCGATTCAGTGGTTTTCCCAGGTGAAGGCAGTGAAGCAAGTGGAAGCTATATCTCCTTGAAAAATAAGGATACAAATCACATGATATGCTAGTTGTACCATGTTTGGTCCTTCCTGAAAGTGTGGCCTAGAACCTCAGCATAGACTAGTGGTTTGGGTTAACCACTTGAATCATAGAATTGTGGAGTTGGAAGCGACCCTTGAGCTCCATGTATGTGCAGCACAAAGCTAATTGGGCCACCATACACAGTTACCTGGAGGTAAGCACCATTAAACTTCAGGACTGTAATGCCTTAATACCCCTTCTCTCATCTGCAAGGGATATGCAAGTTGCATCAAGGTTTCATATTTCCAGGAGCAAGCCCCTCTGCTCAATACATTAATGTGATACTTCCTATAACACTTACAGCATACAGTGGTTCCTCGGGTTACAGACGCTTCAGGTTACAGAACCCAGAAATAGTACCTCTGGTTAAGAACTTTGCTTCAGGATGAGAACAGAAATTGTGGCGGCGACAGCAGGAGGCCCCATTACCTAAAGTGGTACCTCAGGTTAAGAACAGACCTCCAGAACTAATTAAGTTCTTAACCTGAGATACCACTGTATTATGGAGCACTTCTGTGTAAGCCTGAAAACTGATTTCTGTTGGTGGACATGACCGCTTTTGACAAAATGTTCTCAGTTCTTAATAGTATGGTGGAACAACTGATGTGGTGCAGCTATTTCTGCTGACACTGGACATGAGACACAGGAAAGGAATCCCAGCAGCACATCGGTGTGCAGTTTTTGAATTGTGCACTTTTATTTTAATTCCATGCCGTTTAGCTTAGTTTTATTTAAAAGACCTTTAACCCACCTTTCAAGGTGCAGTGGCCTCATGAGGTGGTGTGCAAGACTCTAAAACACCTTAAAATAGAATAGCTACAATTTCAATATTCACGAAGAGTCGGACACGACTAAACAACTAAACAAGATGAGAGAGCGAGAGAGAGCGCACACACACACTGGCAGCATTTGCCGCCTCATATGCAGCACAATTCAATCCAACAAAGAAAATAATTAAAATGCATTTATAGTTCTTTTTTTAAGCAACAAAGCCCTATGGCCTATGCATTTCTCCAGGGAGGGAATTCCAAAGCTGTGCAGCCCCCACTGAGAGAGCCTCATTATCACTAATAGTAGCTCTCTCTGGCGTGGACTCGTTCTATTAAACAAAACCATTACAGCTGTATGGCAAGTGTGGCTAACCTGTGGCTTTCCAGAGGTTGCTAGACTCCAGTGCTCATAATCCCTGGCCATTGCCCATACTGTCTGAGGCTGGTGGGAGTTGGAGTCCAGCAATTTCTGGAGGGCCTCAGATGGTTGCTGGGATAGCAGTGGATTGGAGGAAGAATTGGCCTATTGTGAAAATTGGGATTTAATGTTTACATTAGCTGCTTCAAGCTGTGGAGAGGCAGGTAAAATGGGTTAAATGAATTCTAGGAAGTTGGGACCGACATATAGCTGTGAGTAAGGTATCTGCTAAGGCAACATGGCTTAGCTTGAAGGTTTGAGAACTACTCCCATAGTGGAGTACCCAGTCAGAATACTGCCGAAAGGCTTCTCCGGCAGATTGCGTGGCATCTCCTTTCCGCTTTGAAGGAGATTGTTTTTAGGCAGCACTGTATTATTTCTCCCTGCCTGCTGTAGGTTCTGCTGCTCAGGCAGAGGAATGTGTTGAGTTCAAGCTCCTGTATACACAGCAATGGAGTTGGGTATTCCTTAGAGGTTCTGTGACAAGGGAGAAGACCAAGCAGAGGAAGAGGATGTCGCATGAGAACGTTGCGTGTGAGGAGGCAGAGATAAAAAGAGCAGATGTCGCCAGAGCCCATGTCTATCTCTAATTTCCATAACTCTGTAAATAGAGCAGAGAATACTGTTAAAGGCTGGGGAAAGGAATATTGTGTGGGTTCAATGAATGATTGCGTAATAGGGCTTCTCCTACCCCTGCACACACCCCAAAATTGACTTTAGGGGAGTTGGGAGAAGCCCTGGTACAGCTCACAGGGGGAGGAGAGGTGGAATCATTCCATCTGGCCAGCAGAAATGCTTGCTTGGCTGGGGGGGGGGGCGGAATTACCTTAACACGATGTTGAATTCCTCCCACTGACAGAATGCAAACTGAGCTGAGCTGTGACTAGAGTTCCTGGGCCTCTCCCCCCCCCTTTGGCTTTTTGCATATTTATGACCCATAAGGAGCCCATCACCACACCTTTCACCAAGTCCTGTGAAGCACTACATCCCCAAATGAATCCAAGCCAAGGCAGCAAACATAAATAAAAAGCATGGACTCAAACTCACCCACTGCCATTTTGAGGAATTCCTCATTTTCACCAATGATGGCAGATATGATCTGTTCACATCTTTAAATTGCCTGTGGACATGTGAGTGCCTGGGAGGTGTTTTCTGCTTCTTGGAATGTTACAATTCTGCAAGTAGCATTGAAATTCTTTTCCTACACCCCTAACTTTCTCCTTGTTCAGTCCATTGTGTTGCCGGTGGGAATGGTTATGTTCCTGAGGCAGCTCCCTTTGAGTCCATCCTAATTACTGGCAACATATACTAAAAGCACTGTTTTCTGACATCTCCTTTCAGTCATTTTTCTTCTTCCATTCCGTTGACTCTTCCAGATCCAAATGTATTTTATTTGCTAATTATCCCAAAGTGTGCTGACAATATTCTTCACTTCAGATGCTAAAATATGAGAAACAGTAATTTTAAAACCCACCAGCCACAACCCTAAGTACGCTTACTGAAATAGGGCTGGAGAAAATGTGGGGAGAAGCATTGTTTAAGTATTTAGAAGTACCTGTCTAGACTAGGTCTATGCGGTTCCCCCCACAAAGGCAGAAACATTACTTCACCCGCAAATGGAGGTTAAGGTTTAAACAACAAACTTTCAGGAACTCCCATCTTGTGAGTTGCCTTGCTAGATACTTTACAGAGCAAACAGGGGGAAAGTGCTCGCTTCCCCCTTGCTGTTTGCGCTTGGTGTGACCCAAACATGCAATTTAATCTAAGCAGCAAGCATAGCTGCTGAGTTTGTGCATCAATAAAAGTAAACTCTGTAATTTCCCTCAGAGGACTGCTTAATAAATAGTTAGAAAAAATGATTTATGAGAAACATGAAGGCTACAATACAATGCTTGTTGAAGGGCTGGCCACTGCTTTTCTTCACAGGGGTGTAGGAAGGGGGGGCGGTGGGGGCAGATGCCCCGGGTGCCCTCACAGAGGGGGGTGACATTCGGCGCACCACCTGCCCGCAACTCCCAAGCCTACCCCAAGCCACCGGGGGAAGGGGGGAGCTATGCCGCTTTGCCAGCGGCATTCCCCCCCCTTCTCCCTTCATTTTGACAGTTTGGGGAAGGCTTGGAAGTCGTGGGCAGGCCGCACGCCGAATGTCCGCCATGGGTGGCTTGCTCCGCCCCCGGCTGCAGGGCGCGCATGCTGCTCCGGGCACCCAAGCGGCTATCTCGCGCCTGGGAGGGCACCCTCCACACCACACACCCCTCAGGAGCACACCCGCCCTGAGCAGTGCAGACATATGCTCCACCACTGTTTCTTCATTACCCCATTTTTTAAAAGTCAAATAACTTAGTATATATGTCCTGGATGCCAATGTAAGGAGTGGAACAGCCCTATGAATGCATCCTTTTCAAAAGCCTTATTGCCTTCAATTCATATTCTGCTGTCCAGCCTGTTGAAGTTCTTTGTTCCAGCATTGTGCATGAATCCTAAATATGACTGCTGCTGAATTCTCCTTTGATTCCCATGTGTTCCTAGCCAGTGGCAAGGCTGTGTAGTCTGCGCCATGGAGACTAACTTACATAACTGAAATATACAGTTTTGATATAGATAAGCTTCTCTTAAAATCGGGTGCTGATGACTTACAATTTCCCAGACTCTTCTTTTTCCTTCCCTACATTTAGCTCAGGAGTGGGGAAATTTCTGACTTTGTGGGCTAGATCTTTCTCCCCATTGGTCAACTTCAACATGTGGGCAGGACCACTCATCTGTCAATCATCTGATGTCCCAATGATGTGAGTTATCTTGTCTACCTGTCAAAGGTAGCCTGCTGGGGTGGCAGGAGTTAGCAACCAAGCAGGTTTGAACTCCTTGTTTCAGCTGATGTGCAGGGAATCCTACCTGCCCCACACCTGACATCTTTTATGCTGTCAGTCATAGGGCAGGTGGGCATGGTTTGGGGAAAACAGCCTCACAGGCCAGATTTAGCCCACAAGCTGGAGGTTCATCAACACTGATTTAGCTGATGCCAAGGAAGTGAAACCCTCTTTTTGCTCCAAAATTAGTTGATGTCTTTGTGCAGTTTCTTTTAGAAAAGTGGTATAAACATTTTAAAATAAAATAAAATAGATATTGCATATTGCAATTGCATGCTTGTCTTCGCAGAATTCTTCTTCTAAGATCGAACTGTCCAAATAATGTGGTCTGTGTGCTGGAACTGTTATGGCTGTTGGGGAGGTTTGAAAGAAAGCAAGTGAAGAATAAGAGATAAGGGATTGGTGAGCTATAAAGATATGGGATAAAAATCAGATGAAAATTCATTTTTGTAAATTCTAACAATTTAATAGACTGTCTTGTTTAGGACAACTCATTGTTCTATTTTGCTAATTATCCTGTGGAGTTGTGATACACTTGGGCGTAGTTGCACTTTGTTCTTTTAAGGCTTATTGTCCCCCAAACCATAACATTATTTGATCTGATCAGTTTGATCAAGTGATTGCTGGATATTATAGTTACTGTTGCAGTTCGCTCACTCTTTGTGGACCATGGTAGATTATGATCACTGTGTGGAAGCCTGCCCAAAAGTATTCTGGGTTTAAAAAAATCTTGCCTTGTGCTGTGATAACACTGAATGAACGAGGAAGGTAGCGGATAAGTATTGCTAGGTTTGTTCATGTTTGTGACGTTAAAGGCATCTGTCCATTCATGATGGTGCTTTTTGGGGCTCCTGAACATGAGAGTATTTAGTAATGCTTTCCCTTCAACCTGCGGATTCAGTACAACAACACTGAAGTATTGTTTAACCTGAATTCAGTATCCACAATAGTTTGCTCTGAGATAGGCCTTCACTGTCTTCCTCTGCCTTCACTGTCTTCCTCTGTCTTCCTTAATTTAATTAATTTAAATTGAACCAGGGTATTCACAGCTCACAGATTTTAATTTAATTTAATTAATTTTGTTGTGATCTTACAGACTGCTGCTTTTAGGGAATCATTGATCCTAGCCTGAAGTAGCATATATTTATTCTGAGTGAGCTCTGCTGAATTAATTGGCAATTACTTCCTGGAAAGTACCGTATGTTTAAGATCGCAAGTGAAATATCAAAGTAGTATGAAACTATATCCCTTCCTTGTTGTTAAGTCTTAACATTGCATAGCACAAGGGTAGCCAACATGGTGCCCTTGTGAAATACAAAGTCCATCGGCCGCAGCCAGCATGGCTAGTGTCAGAGATGAGAGGAGTTGTAATCCAAACTACATCTTGAGGGTCACAGGCTCCCCATTTCTGAGATAAGCCAGTGTCATTGTCCCCCTTATGGCTGATGAGGAACTGAGGTTGAGAGAGCATGGCTGCCGCGTAGCGGATCCATGGTAGAGGTAAGATTTGAACCAGGGTCTTCCTTATTCACAGCTCTCACAGATTAATTCTAACTATGTCTACTCAGAAGTAAATCCTATTTAGTTAAATAGGGCTTACTCTCAGGTTAATGGGGTTGAGATTTCAGACTCAGTCTCTTAGGCACTGTGCTGTATTGGCATTTAGTCATGTTCTTTAATCCCTTGAAATTTTGAAAACCTATATTTTACTCGTTTCATCTCCGCCCTTCAGAATCCATTTGTTCACTGAAAGCTGAAAGTCCCCTCCATATGTTTTAAAAGTTTGTCATGAAGGAAGGTCATAAAAATGGCACTTCTTTAGAGCTAACCATTAAGGAAGGTGAGGCTGAATCTGTTTTTAGAATGTGTGCGGTTTTTGAGTAACAGATGACAGTGCTTTATTTTTAAAAAGGGCCTCTTTTTGCAATTAACAGAAGGTGTTTGTTCAGCATGTGGTGTGTCATAAATCAAGTAAGACCTTTGGTCATCAATCACTGTTTTGTATTTATTTAAGGTAATTATATCCTACACTTCATAATATTTACCCCAGGGTGGTTTACAAACACCAGCAGGATTGGCAGTTTATGTGATGGAGGGTGCTGAAATTTGTAAATATTTTCCTTCAGTCAGTGCACGTTAATCCCTAATGGGCCTTCCTTCTGACTATATCCTTGAACTATATCCATCAAAGGGAAAACTTTGTACCCCTGAGGAAATAAGTAGCTGAATAGTCTTTTGCAGGTTCTCTTAGTGCCCTAACCTTTGTCTCAAAAACAAACCTACACACACACACACGCACACACACAGAGAGAGAGAGAGAGAGAGAGGGAGAGAGTATAGGAAGTACCTCCTGATGAACTGTAGCCCAAGTATCTGTTTGCAGTGCTAGGGCTGAGCCACACTGAGCAACTGCAGCCTGTCCCTTCCCCAACCTGCTGACCTCCATATGTTTTGGACTACAACTTCCTTCAGCCCCAGACAGAACATGCTGGAGCTGACTGTTGTCGTCCATGACTTAGGGAGCAAACTAGGCAGGGCAAGGCTACCTTAGAGCAAAGGGGACAGGCTGTGATAGCAACACAGCTTATATTTGTGCAGTGGCGTAGCGTGGGTTGTCAGCACCCAGGGTAAGGCAAGTAATTTGCGCCCCCTAACCCGTGGATTTGTGCCCCCTAACCGTAACCCCCAGATGTTGCGCCCGGTGCGGCCGGCCCCCCCTGCACCCCCCACGCTACGCCACTGTATTTGTGCCCCTGTAATGTTGCTAATTTTTACACCAAACCGTACCTGCTTGCTTTCCCCACTGGGAGATGTTTGTTCTTAAAATTAATCCAGGTCAAACAGTCCAAATTCTGCCTGGAATGATGCAGAAATGTAAAAAGTTAAACTTGAAGTATATTTTGAGCTTATGCAGTACAGTATAACTAGTCTGAAAAGTGCAATGGGTTTTATTTATATGAAGTTCTTTTTTTGGGGGGGGGTATTTAAAAAATACTTTGTATGACTTGCATACAAGCCAAAAAAAGATCAATTTCTGTTCTAATGCTTATTGCCTATTGATTTTTTTATTGTTGTGACCTGCCCTCAGGTCATTTGATGATGAAGGCAGAATTTCAGCAATATAAATAATATTATTTTTTAGAAGACTCATAGTGGAACAAATTCCCTTCGTGATATTCAACTTAGGCCGCAAGCTAAACCTCCTTACCTGGGAATAAGATCCACTTAATTTAATCAGACTGACTTCTGACTGAATAGGCATGGTTAAGATTGTTCTGTAAGTCTTACTTGAGGTAGCCCAACTGAAGTCAATGGATTTAATTTCAGTGAGTCTGCTTTGGGTATGATTAAGCTGGATATCACCCATTTTTATTTTTATTTTAACAGGGGCCCCCAGTTGCAAAGTGCCTTCCTACCAGCCTTTGTTTAATTACTGCCCCACCCCAAATGTCCCCCCTCTCTGCCATCCACCCGTTCCGTGTTTGCTGCTCTGACTGTTCACTGTCATCCCACACCCCCTCAAGATGCATTGGACTGAAGGACAGAGGGTTTTTGTAGAGCATGCTGTGAGGGTGTAATGCAATTAAACAAGGATGCTAGCCATCTGTCCTGGTTTTCATCAGGCTGAGGAATGAATCATGTGTTCCTGTAGAGGCAGAGTTGGGGCACACTCATCTTTGGACCTCCATGCCTAGACAAGAAGAAGTGCTGTTGTCTACATGTGGGATGTTACATGCATATTACCCTTTAATTTAGAGGGAGGTGAATTGGAAGCAAAAAAATGCATGACAAGAAGGTACGACCAGTGCTTTTTTCCTAGGCGGACGCAGAGGTCCGCATACCCCTAAACATTTTGTGAATCTAAGTTTGGCCTCATTGAAGGGCAGTATTTCAATATGAGTAGGAAAATGAGAGCACCCCTAAACATTTTTTTTTAGAAAAAAAGCACTGGTACGACACAGAGACCTGAGTGCACAGTCAAGTAAATTTGCTGCTGAAGAAGGAAAGGGAACGGTGCAAGTGTAAGCAATTTATGATTGCCTGGAAGTGATGGAGTGCATCACAGGGAAGGCTGGAATGTGGGGAACGTCTGTGTGGGGGGGGGGGACGTGTCTTTGTGCATGCAGATCAGACTGTCTCCGTGTGTGAGAGCAGGACGCCCCCGCCCTTCTGCAAGCAGCAATCCGTTAATACCTCTTGCGGTGTGTGTGTGTGTGTTCAGGACCAGATGTGAGATTAGATGCACTCCTTGTGAATGCAGATGGCTCAGTCACCTTTCCACTAACATAACCTCTGACCTCCATTTTGTGAGACTGAAGAGCACTTAACTGTAGTGGCTTTAGTTACTGAGCCAAGTAGCAGCACCTTGGAGGGACTGTCTGTGCTCCTTAGAGAACCAAAGTCCGCTTTTTGCTGCCTGAACCACGAGACTTTTTTCTCTGACGAAGCTGTAGAAAGGAGACGTTGTGCTTGCTTATCCTCTGGTGTGTAACATTTCCTGCTAAACTGTCCATAAATGGTCTTTGGAGTAATAGTCTCCATTGCAAGGAAGTCTTTTTGCTGTCTCTTATTGTTTCTAAATTATTGTACATTGTGTCTTTAATAGTGTTAGCTATCTCGGAAGTGTTTTTTTTTATTGATGGGCAGAAGCTATATAAATGTAGTCAATAAACAGCAGTGATACTGGCTGTGGGAAGCTGTAAGCCGTGAGAGCATTTCATTTTAACTCTATTTATCTAATTGAAAGCATTTCTAAACTGCTGAATGTTTTAAGATCTCTTCACAAAAACATCATAAAAAAACAGAAATTTGGTAATAACAGGGTCCGGTGAAACCTAGACAAAAATATGTCTTTACAAGACATCTGAAACAACTGATGGATGATGTGTCATGTATGGAAGATGGAAGGACATTCCAGAGGCAATGCTTTGTTTTTGGTTCACTGCCCTGCAATATTCTGTAGGGTGTGATTCTGTGAGTAAAATTTCCTCAGATGATCTTACAGCACATGATATAGGGGGAAGCAGTCTTTCAGGTAACCTGGTCTTTAAGTCATTCAGGGCTTTGTATCTTAGCAACAAGACCTTGAACATGACCTGACAGCTAATTGACAGCCAATGAAGCTGCCTCAGAACAGGTATACTATGTGTATCTCCAGGTGTCCCACTCAACAGCCTGGGGCAGCGTTATGTGGAGGGAGCCCCACATAAAGCATATTACAATCGATGAGTGGTGAGGAACTCATGACATGGTGGTCACACAGGAAATGGCATAGTTGGTGCACCAAAATGAGTTGACAATAGGTGCTCACTGAAGTTGCTTGGGCCTACAGTGACAAAGGTGGTTCTAGAGTCGCCCCCCCCCCCAAAAACAACAACAACAACAGTGTGCCTATTTCGTCAGAGGGAGTGCAACTCTGTCCAGATCTGATAAAACTCCCCAGTCCTGTATCTGGGAACAAATTGTTTCATCTTCCCTCGACATTTCTCATGATGATTTGCTTGAGTCTTTGCCTGAATTTTTCTTTTACTAAGGAAGCGAATTTGGGTGGCAGCTCTCATTTGATTTTTTACTGTTGAATCTTGTTTTAGCAGGTGCAGAGGGTAGCTTGAGGGGGGTGCAAGTGAAAGATGGAAATCGTCTAATTCTAGGTCACTGGCTCCAATCCAGCTTCAGATTCAGAACTGAAATTGCTTGCATCCAATAAATTACAGCTGGGAACTGTTTCCTCCGCTTCCTCACTCGCAGTGTTCTTTTCTGCAGGGCTTGGACCTTCTGCTCAAGCTGCTTCACACACAATGCTTTTTCTGTTTAGAGTCAAGAAAAAATGTGTACACGATCATATATTAAAAGCCTGTCCCTGGCTGTTTTGTCACAAATACATGCGTTTGGAAGCTATGCTATTAACTTGAAAATTAATTCATGGAGAAAGCTCATCTGCATTCTCTGTCCAGCTCAATTTGACCTGTGGAAGATATAGAAAGGAAAAACTGAAAATTGAAAGCTGGAAGAAGCATTTTTCTTTTGAATTGATATTTCTCTGACTGCATAGCAGTAGCATATTCCATTGCTCCATACCAGCCTTCCTCAAGCTGTCTTCCTTCCAGATGTTTTGTACTATATCTTCCCTACTGACCATGCTGGGAGCTGTGATCCAAAATATCTGGAGGGACAGAAGGTTGGAGAAGGTTCCTCAGTATCCTTGGGCAACTTTTGGGCAAACATAATTTTTTTGCTCGTTTCTGCTTGTTTCTCTATTGCTCCTGTCCATGTTTGGGTCACACAGAATAGATGTAGATGTTGTTGGGCAGCAAGACAATGTGTTTTATTGATTTCTCCTTGCTCTTCTAACCGCGGATAACTGAAGTGGCTCACAGAGTGTTAAAACAACAGTAATTAAATCTGAAATAAAAGTTTTGTTTTTGTTTGTATTGCGTAGTTTGAGTTCTCATTTTGTATTTTTATGTTGCGAACTGCCCCGTAATCTTTGGGTGAAGGGTGGTAAGCAAATTTAATAAATAGTAATGATGATGCTAATCAACTCAGGCATTCTAGACTTTTATTGAAGGGCAATATGGACATACCTGTAATTCATTATTGAATCTTTACTCCGGCTCTACCTGTCAGACCTATGTTATATGTTATGGCTTGTTGTGGCTGGATCCCATGCTACTCCAGTACAATTCTTGAATAGCAGGGAGGGTGGGAGGTGTGTGGCTCACATGGGAAGCAGAGGCATGGGGTCCAGGCAACCAACCATTTTGCATCAGTAACAATAAGAATTTGCTCATCGTTAGAGTAGATGTATGGAAGGTAAAGGTAAAGTGACCCCGACTATCAGGTCCAGTCATGGACGACTCTGGGGTTGCAGTGCTCATCTCGCTTTACTGCCCGAGGAAGCCGAAGTACGGCTTCCGGGTCATGTGGCCAGCATGACTAAGCCGCTTTCTGGCAAACCAGAGCAGTGCACGGAAACGCCGTTTACCTTCCCGCCAGAGCAGTACCTATTTATCTACTAGCACTTTCATGTGCTTTCAAACTGCTAGGTTGGCAGGAGCAGGGACTGAGCAATGGGAGCTCACCCTGTCGCAGGGATTCAAACCGCCGACCTTCTGATCGGCAAGTCCTAGGCTCTGTGGTTTAACCAACAGCGCCACCCGCGTCCCTCTTAGATGTATGGTATACAGCTTTTTTTAGACAGCAATTTTTATTATATAGTCACAGACCCAATATTTCATTAAGAAGCTGTGTCTGACCTGTATTTGCTTCCAACTTTTGAGCAACTCACGTTCTGCAAGAAGCCTATATTTCCTTCTCATGGCTCACATAGTCTACAGCAACAGTCCTTGCAGCCATCCAAGTCAACCATCTGTAATAATTTATTAGAATCTTAAAAGCCATTGTGTGCTTCACAACTGACAGCCTCTAAGGTTACTGAATCTGTCACTCGATCTTCTGGTCTTTTTAAGGATTTTTGTTTTCATTTTCTCCTCATGATCTTGGCAGTAGCTGGAACATTGAGATAAGATGACTGCTCTTCGTCAGTTTTGTAAATATAGTAAGCCCACTATTTAAGTAAATTAACTTGTGCACATTCAGCTTTACGTGCTTGGCAATTTTTAAAAATAAATAAAAGGGGGTGGGCATCCAGGAAAGAAGACTTGCAATCCCACCCATCATTGAACCCAATGTGTTTTGACTCTACACAATTTTGGCTTTAGGTGCTATTTCCAGAACCTAACTCCCATGTAAGTTGCATGTTTAGTGTACTGTATCTATTAACCTCAAAAACAAAGCATGTAAATCTCTCTCCCATACCTGGAACAAAGAATGCAATACCATAATAAAAGAAGCTTATATTTTGGGTATCTCTGAAAGCCGGATTCTGGAAACTCTGTGATAACTTTGTGCTTGCCACCCAAATCGATGGCACCCAATCTTTTCTCCTCCCTTTAGCTTTTATTCTCTGCACTCTGTTCACTTGCCTCTCCTGTGATGCACAACCAACACCAGTGCTATGTCCTGCCCTTGAAAGGCCTTGACCTTGACTGTGCAGCATGACTTCTAGTCAGTCAGCTTTACTGCATGCAGTTTGTTGACCTTAGGGCCTGGTTATCCTTTTGTCACCTTTCCACCCAAGGCAGAACGAGTCCCTAAGAGGGTGTGGTTTGTAGAGGGTGTAGTTTGTTTGGTTTTTGTTGCTCAGCAAGTAATGACGAATGATGTGCTATTTTTAAGAGCAGGCGTTGGAAGCCTGAAGTCAATATTGTAGAGGTGCATAGTTAAATAAAAGCAGACATTTAATTTCAGGAAGAGCAAAGCAGACTAAGGAGCAGAGGGAGGGGGACCCAGCTTTGGGGGAGAGGCTAAAGACCCTGGGTTCCCTTTCTGCTTAATCTGCACAAAGGAAAAGTATCTCCAACTCTTCACTAGTTTGGAGAAGGCTACCAGCATTAGGTGTGGTCTGCCTCCATACGTTTTCTTGGGCCCTTTCTTGTAATGGAATAGAGCCACCCTCCTCTTCCACATCCTGGTATTTCCCTTGCTGTTGCAGTTTCTGTGGGTAGGAAAAATGGACACAAACCACAGAACATACAGTGGAAGCAGCCGTCTGTAGCCTTTGACCAGGCAGAGATCCTGCTCTTGCTATTACTGTAGATCTACCTTTCCTAGATTTCTGACAGTTGGTGGTGGCGGCGGCAAGGCTGGACTTCATGAGCTTAGGATACAGGAGGCAAATCCTTCTGCATTTGCACCATTTTTTAAAGTGATCAAGTGGTTTGTGGTGGTTGGTTTCCATCCCAAGGTTTGACGTGGTCTCACTTTTCATGTGTTTCAGTGGCTTGCAGGGATTTATACAGTTGTATCTTGGCTCCCGGACGCCTTGGGAGTTGAGCATTCCAGCTCCTGAATGATCGAAAACCGGAAGTGAGTGTTCCGGTTTTCGAACGTTCTTTTGGAAGCCAAACGTTTGGTGCAGCTTCCATGGCTTCCGATTGGCTGCAGGAAGCTCCTGCAGCCAATCAGAAGCTGTGCCTTGGAAGTCGAATGTTTTGGAAGCCGAATGAACTTCCGGAATGGATTCCGTTTGGCTTCCAAGGTACGTGTATTAGGGTTGCTGTATTTCAAAAGGATTTTACCCAAAGTTGTTGAGCTTTTCTGAAAAACAAAAAAGGAAGATTTCATGATCTATTTTTAAGGAAACAACACTACCAAAATGAGTTGCCATACATGCAGATTTTCCTGGACATTTCAGCAATTTTCGCAAGGACACAATTTCCGACGGCCAAATCCCAGCTATGTCCCGTATAGCAACCCTAATTTATATTATTGATAGTGTGTGAGGATTTCTTCTTCTTAATGTTCTATTTATTATTCTGAGATTTTTTTTACATAATGGTATCTGGAGTAATCTTTGTAACTTAAAGACAATGCAGAATGAATTTTGCCAATTAAAAAGAGAAAAGATGCAACTCTAGCCTATAATATTAAGATGTTTCCTTTACCACCAAGCTGGACTAAGGAGGTTGGACTTGGTATAAAATATGGTTGTGTGGTTCTTCTCCTTTAATTCTTGCCATCTTGTCCCTTTACAGAAACAGGACCAGGATGATGCCGATGAAGACCTGGAAATCGCTATTGACAACACAGCTTTCATGGATGAATTCTTTGCAGAGGTAAGGAGAGTCTGGGAGAGAGAGCTGAAATTAAAACTAAGTCCAAGAGTCATGGCACATGGATAGGCTGGGTTTTCATGAGGTTTGGTTTATTTGTTTTCTTTCTCAGGAAGGAGGTACAGGCAGAAGCTAGAATATGCTTTGCATGCATAATGGTGTTCTAAAAGTGCCAAGTGAAGTTTTCTCCTTATCATTATTTGACTTTCCTGTCTCATATTCAACAGTGCTTAGCCGTGCTGTCTCCTCTGGAGCCTTAACAGTTTGCATTTCCTCCATGTGGAGTAGTAGTCAAGTGACATACAATTACATAGATAGGAAAGTACCATACATTGACAGCATCCAAAGCTGTGACGGCTGCAGCTGTTCCTAAATATGATTGTATGACCTGGGGAGGGAGACAGCTAAAGTGAGGTATGCATAAATGAGCTTGGTGCTGACTCTATAGGGATTAGGATCTTGATTTCCCCACACCTACTCTCCCAGCGGTGTCAGTGTAATGGTAAGAATCCTCTTCATTTTGTTTCCATAACTTTGCAGATTGAAGAAACCCGGCAGAATATTGATAAAATTTCCGAAAATGTAGAAGAGGCAAAAAAGCTGTATAGCATCATCCTGTCAGCCCCAATCCCTGAACCAAGTGAGTAAGACACAAACCCCCTTGAGAGAAATTTTTGGCAATGATTCTTATGGACTTTCCCCTACTCTGAGAACACAGAACCAAACCTGCTAAACCTTTCTTGTCTCCCTGCCTCTTGATATACTGTGTAAGAGAGTGAGGGGCTACTTGGAAGTAAACAGCCTGAAGAGTCTTCCTCTGCTCTCCTCTCAGGTTTCAGAAGGCTGTGGACAAAGTTCCCTCTTGTGCAGGCCCTCCTCCAGTTTAATTTCCCACAATGCCCCAAAGTGATACTATGATAGGGGCATGGTGAGAAATTAAATGGCCACCTCCCACTGATGCCACCAGGTAAATGCTGGGAGCCAAATTGTTGGTGGGCCCTGCGGTCCCAGCAGCTCTCAACTGACAACCTTTTCTCTTTCCCCTGCTCTGTCGTGACTTCAAAACTGGATTCTTTCCAAGAGGATGCTTGCTGCTGTTCTCATGCTGCTCAGCACTGATGTCTATTCTTGTGTTCTGCAGAGACTAAGGATGACCTGGAGCAGCTCACAGCAGATATCAAGAAAATGGCTAACAGTGTCCGAAACAAACTTAAGAGTAAGTAACATGTCCCTCGGGCAGACTGGTCTTGGAAGTTCTAATTTATAGTGCTCAGCTCTCATTTAGGGGATGCCTAAAGCAGGGATGGGCAACCAAATCTGGCTCCCCAGATTCAATACAGAGCAGATGAAAGGAGAAAGGGCTTTGTTGTACAAAGTGTGCAGTTGCAACTCTGATCTCTGCAAAGACATCAAGCAGAAGAGAAAATGTCCCAGAAGAGACGTAGACTTACATTCCTTGAAAATATGCAAGAAGTCAGTCAAGAATTCTGCAATTGTGTGCATGCAGTTTTTGGAATGCAATTGCTTTTTGAAGTTTGAGGTCTTGAATTGCTGTAAGTTAGGGGTTTCAACCTAGCTGTGTTTTGATGTCATTTGCATTATTCCATGGGGATTAATGACTTTTTTTTTTTTTGCTTTTTGAACAGTTAGGACAGAGAAGTGTATTGTAGAGCGTTTTAGGTTTTTTTTATAACCTTTGTTTAAAAAGAATCAGAGGAGAAAATGGAAGTTTAAGTAGAATGGGTGTGGGAGTCTGAGAGAGAGAGACATTTTGTGTGGGTCTGGCCTTGCCCACTTTGGAGTTTGCTCCACCCACTACTGGGAAAAGATTCCCATCCAGCATAAAGTGTAAGCAATATACAGTGGTACCTCGGGTTAAGAACTTAATTCGTTCTGGAGGTCTGTTCTTAACCTGAAACTGTTCTTAACCTGAGGTACCACTTTCGCTAATGGGGCCTCCTGCTGCCGCCGCGCGATTTCTGTTCTCATCCTGAAGCAAAGTTCTTAACCTGAGGTACTATTTCTGGGTTAGCAGAGTCTGTAACCTGAAGCGTCTGTAACCCGAGGTACTAGCGTCTCCCTCTTCTGTACTAGCGTCTCCCTCTTCTGTAGCTGCAGGCTGAGCACCCTGGCCCAGTCTTCTTGTTGCCCCCCTCTGCACGTTCCTCTCTCATCACCAAAGTAATTAAATTATGCAGACTCTTAAGAAAAGGACTTGTTCCTACAAACTATGGCAATATGCTAGTATGCACACTAATGTAGAAGGAGGGAGGAAGAATGGTCAGAGGCACCAGTGTTGGGTTGAAATAAACTACAGACGACTAGTGGGTGTCATCTGGGAGGCATCTCCTCGACCATGTCTCGGAGAGTCCCTTTTATTGAATATTACAGCATTGCCTCGTATGTGCTTGCTGCTGATTGGTTACACGTGGTGCATTACATGGGTTACAAGGGTTGCGTATAAGACATACAAGGGTTGCGTATAAGACATTAATCATCATTAGATAAAGGGAACACAGAGTTAGACAGGCAGAAGACTTCCTTAGTAAACAATCTATAGTGATTGATGTAGTGAGACTCAGAGAACGTACAGAGCGCACTTAACATTCCAGGGTGATAAGGAGAGGATGTATACAGATAGATAAGAAGGTCAGGACACAACATTCCAGGATGGTGCCAGGGTGGTTGAGAAAGGAATGTACAGAAAGACAACTACGCAGCATCTCCAGATAACTACGCAGCACACCAGCTTCTCCAGTGGACAGGGTGACATGATGTTGTACAACATCCTCTGAAAATGCCTCGGCCCCTAGTAGTTGGCACCTATGAGAGTGGTATAGGCATTTGCCTAGGCAAAGGGACACCAGACGTCTTCACTGTGCAGGATAGAACCAGAGCATCTTTCCATCAACTCCTTTCCCTGCATTCACAGGTATGGAGAGGAATATTGAACAGGATGAGGTTCGATCCTCAGCTGACCTACGGATACGGAAGTCCCAGGTAAGCAGAGCTCTGTGGCAATTCCATACTGTTGGACGCCTTTGCCCACTGTCAGCCAGTGGTCAGAAAAGAAGGGAGAAAAACTTTTCTGAAAGCAACAAGAGGCTAACTGCTGCAGGGGGTGGTGGGGAAAGTGGGGTATAATCTGGAACTCAAATCCTCTTGGGAGCCACATTCTCAGGCCTGCATCTGAATCCCAGTTGTGCGGGAACTAGCTGTAGTTCTTCCCAAGCCCAATTTAAAGTACTGGTTCTACCCAGTAAAGCCTTGCACAACTCAGGCTCTAATACCTCACACACCGCCTTTCCCCGTGCAAACTTACCTGGACCATAAGATCAGGATCTGAGGCCCTTCTCTCCATTTCCCCCCAAGAGACATTTTCATATATTTGGTGCCAGGCAAAGGTGTTTTTATTCTACCAGGCAGTTGGACCAGTGGCGTAGCGTGGGGGGTGCAGGGGGGGCCGGCCGCACCAGGTGCAACATCTGGGGGTTAGGATTAGGGGGCGCAAATCCACGGGTTAGGGGGTGCAAATTACTTGCCTTGCCCCGGGTGCTGACAACCCACGCTACGCCACTGAGTTGGACTCTAATAATATTGTGCTTTTGTGATATTTTGTTTATTTCCGTGTTTATCCAAGAGCAAGTGAGGCTACTTTTGTATTTCAGGGTGGATTTTTTTTTTATTAACATTATTAGCTGTTGTATTGCTTTTAAACGATGTATTTATGAGCCATGAGATATTGTTGTAAGTCATTTCAGCACTGTTTTTGTAATGAAGCATTGACTAAATTAATAATGATGAGACTTTTTTCACATACTCAGAGGGACTGCTTGCTTTTCATGGTGGAACAAAACTGGTTCCAAGTTGAACCCTATAGTTCGAATTAGGCCCTGATAGCTAGCTTTAAAAAATGAGAGAGTAAGAAAGAAGCTGATGGTTTCTGAGCCATAGCTTGGAAGGGTGAGGAAGGAACTCTGCATCTTTTGCAGTTTGTTTCACACAAGCTGCTTAACTGTAATTTTTAAATATTTAAAATGCTTTTGCTTATGCAAATGATTTTCAGTTTCTTAAAGATAACACTTAAACATGCACACATTTGAAAACTTTAAGGTATTAAGTCTCTTTTTAATGCAGACTCAAAGACTTATGGGTTTTCCAAAAAAAACCAAATCTTTCAGTTTCCAGCTTCCAAAAAATAATGCCAGTAGATAATTGGCAGATCAGCCAGGGTCCCTTGAGTTATCACTTCTTCCTGTCTCCAGCATTCAGTCCTTTCCCGAAAATTTGTCGATGTGATGACGAAGTACAACGAAGCACAGGTCGACTTCCGGGAACGGAGCAAAGGAAGGATTCAGCGACAGCTTGAGATCAGTATGTATGCTTTATGCCTTGGCCTTTACCTTTGGGTAGAGCATGATCCTGAATGCTAGAGCTGGGTTCTTCTGCCTAGAAGCATTTGCACCCCTTCCTGCCCTGGTAGTATTTGTAGCTCCCAAGGAAGTGTTTGTTCTTGTTGCAGTACCTGAAGCTCTTGTTCTTTCCCCGTTTCTTTCCCTGGGATGCAGCCGGGAAGAATACAACAGATGAGGAGCTGGAGGAAATGCTAGAGAGCGGGAATCCATCAATATTCACATCTGGGGTGAGTGTGTTTGAAGGTAGTTTGTGTGAAGGTGACTGCTAGGCTGTTTAAGGTTGAGAAGGGGATAATAATAATAATAATAATAATAATAATAATAATAATAATAATTTATTATTTATACCCCGCCCATCTGGCTGAGTTTCCCCAGCCACTCTGGGCAGCTTCCAATCAAGTGTTAAAAACAATACAGCATTAAGAAGAATGCAAAAGAATATCTGTGGATTGTAGGAGCACCAAGTCTTGTTGGTTGGAGTTGCAAGATGGCTGAGTTTGGGCATGTTGTGAAATGGAAGAGTATATCCAGTGAGAAGAGCTGGGATAGATTGAAGGGGAGCATATGAAAACCGCAGTGCAGAACGTTTGGAAGCAATGTTCTGCAGAGCATGGTTACTATGGTACGTTTGCAAATGACAAATCTTGGGCCTTTCCTAGATTATGGATTCCCAGATCTCAAAGCAAGCATTGAGTGAGATTGAGGGACGGCATAAGGACATTTTGCGGCTTGAAAGCAGCATCAAGGAGCTTCACGACATGTTTGTGGACATTGCCATGCTAGTGGAAAATCAGGTAACTGAGCTATGGGGCAGGGGGTGGAGAGAGAAATGGATCACCAAATGGAGACCTTGATAAAAAGCAAAGGTGGCAATGAAAAGCAGAGCGCCCAGAGGTGGTTATCTGTTTAACCATGGGAAATGAGGTTGACAACCTGTAAAGGCAGCTTCCTGAGGGGCATCAAGTTGCCCAATGAGTAAAAGGAAAATTGGACTCGATGGACCTTTGGTCTGATCCAACAGCATGCTGCTTTTGTCCATATAGTCAGAGTGCAGATGTTTGTGGCATGGGAAACAAGAGAAAATGGGGGTTGAGCAGAGAGATGGGGTTGCAGAGGGGATGCTAAAGGGAAGAGAAATAAGTTAACAGGGAGCATTTGCAAAAATGCTTTCCAACCAGTTAATGTAACAGCGCTTCTGAGTTAACAAGCATGCGCCCCAGCATAATTTGCAGCCCTTGTCTGGAGGTTGACAGAGTACTGTCTGCATGTGGCTGACTGAACCTAAATAATGGTAGGCTAGGGTAGTCTGATGAAGTCCATTATTAAGGTAATTTGGATACTAGTTGAGAGTAACTTCATTTGCTAATAGTTTCCTGTCTGACTAGTCTGGAGCGTGGCTTGCTACCCTGTTACATTCCTGGGGATAGAGCCCTGTCTCCTGGACTAAAGAGGCTGTGTCACCATCTTCTCAACTAGTCACTATTCCACTATGCTATCCAAAAACTAAAGAAGGTGTTTTCACAACTGTGCTTATTAACACCTATCAGTTATGAGGCAGAAATGGTCTGCTTAGAGATTAGCCTGAATACTACTAAGGCCCCATTTCTTGTTTTCTGCTCACAATGCAATGCGGAGGAAATGACGGTCAGGTCAAACTATGGTGAGTGTTTTGTTTTCAGAATTTAAAAAGTGTTTGGGTGGGAGGAGGGAGGGAATATGGGCAAGTTGATGGTCGATGGAAACCATATGCCTGGAAGAGTCATTCATTCAGAGGGAGGGTAACAGCTGTGAGGCGAACTCCTGGCTTGCATGAGGAGAGGGCAAGCATTCAAGAGAGCACAGGAATTACATGGCAGGAAATCCACGTTGCAGGGGGGAAGTAAGCTGAAGGTTTCATAGAATGAGGTGGGGGAAACGGGGGGTATTAGCCAAGGCAGTAGGCATTTTGCAGCATGATAACGTTATTTCTCTTTGCTTTTCTACCCCCTTCCCTTAAACTTTCCCACAGGGAGAAATTGTAGATAACATAGAACTCAACCTGAGGCACACCTTAGATCACGTAGAGAAAGCTCGCGAGGAGACCAAAAAGGCCCTGAAATATAAGAGTAAGGCACGCAAGGTGAGCCTCTCCCATGGACTACAAGCTCTGTGCTGCCGGACGCCTTGCTGGCTGACACTTTCTGTTTCTGCCTCTCTGTTTCGCTTTCGGCTTTCCTCTTCCTCTGCAAGGGAGGCATGATTGACCGCATAGAGAACAACATGGACCAATCAGTAGGCTTTGTGGAACGGGCTGTGGCTGACACCAAAAAGGCCGTAAAGTATCAGAGCGAAGCGCGAAGGGTGAGGAAGAAGTGAATGTAGTCAACCCCTCCCTTCCCTCCTCGTAGACCAGGGGTGGGGAGCCCTTTTCATTCCGGGGGCATGCCACTCATGCCAAAGTCAAAGGTTTCTACACACACACACACCCCTCTCCATCTCCCACCCAGGCAAGCAAGATGAATTATTGCTATCCAAGGACTCTTTCCAGCCAGATGACAAAAGAAGGGCCTGGAGGAGAGGGGCGTGGCCTGGGAAGAAAGGGCGTAGCCAGGGAAGGGACATGACCTGCTGGAGACAATCCCAAGGGTCACATAGAGTCTTCAAGGGGGCCCGAGGTTCCCACCCTTGTTTTTAGATTATTGTCCATATGCCCCTTGAGTTCTACTTCTGAACTCATATCCTGCAACCGGAGCACCTCTTGCCCTTCTCTTCCTCATCTACCAAAACCCCTGTTCAGTCTTATTAGATGAAGACCCATTTCCCCACCCCCTATCCTGTCTACTTGCAGTTCCTCCAACTTCCCTGCAGCCTGTTCACAAATTCATCCCGCTATGCAATGAACTATATGATATGAACAGCTAGCAATGTTTTGTTAAGCATTGTTTTGCTCTCCCAGTAGTGCTTAGACTATATCCCCCCTCCAGAATAAGGAAGGTCTCTTCTTTCACAGCTCCTAAACTCTCTCAACAGGGGCTCAAGAACTTGAGGGATGAACTTTCTTTAGTTTGCTTGTCATCAACTCTGCAGTCCTCTGCTTTGGGCTGTCCTTCTATTCTTTTATCGCTTTTCTGTTCTACATTCTGTGCATGCTTACCTGGAAGAAATCCTACAAAATTCTTTGGGACTTGACATCTGAATAAATGCATAGAACTGGATTCTTAAGTCTCATTTAAGGGTTTTGTGCCGAACTTTAAAAAAAGAACAAGGACTTCTGCCCTTGCTTTACAAAGAGCAGAATTCTTGGATGCTTGGTCTTTCTTACTTTATTTTTAATGTTTGAGGCAAAATGTAAGCATGACAATCATGGTCAAATTAGGCATAATATTTGCCACATGCCTAATATTAACCCCCACATGCAGGGTTTTTTGTTTTTTTTTTTTTGAGGTGGGAGCTGTGTCAAGACCATGGCATGAGTGTGTGTATTTTTAAAGTATTTGCCCCCAATGCAGTTCTGATTGGAATCGAGGGTCATGCCTCATATTTGCAATAGGAAAAAAATCCCCCTTGGGGACAATGTGTGCTTTCCATCCATTGTGAATGGGGGTGGTGTCAAATCAGGACTGCATCAGGGCAAAGGATTAGAGCCTTCCTCTAGCCATGCCATGGTCCTGGTTCAGCTCAGCCCCCCTGCCCTGGCCCATTATTGCCACAACCCATTTTAAGTCAAAGTCATTGGATGCAAACTTATTTAAACAGTGTACCTAATGGGGTATTTACACATGCACATCCATCGCTCCATAAGGTATTGTGTGATGACTTGCACCTGCATGTTTGAATTGCTTCCACTTGAGTACTGTCTGGCAGTACAAATGCTTTGTTGTGTTTGTGTCTTTGACTGGTTCACACTTACAAGCCATCACTTGCTGTAGCATTCCTTTGAGTGATGACGGTGCAAGTGTCCATTTGTCTTAAATGGTATCGATCTAAGTGCTTTAGCTTAACCCGAAGCTTCCTTCTAGGTGTGTGCACAGCATTTCCCCCGTTGTTATTATGTAATTACTTATAATGACTTAATCTACCTTTTCTTTTACCCTTCTAGAAAACAATAATTATCATTGTGATAGTGGTTTCCTTGCTGGGAATTTTAGCTCTCATTATTGGACTTTCAGTAGGGCTCAAAACATGAAGGGCTGCTGGCTCTGAACTGTAAGTAGCTTGTGGAAGCAGAAGGATTACTTCAGCCTCTCTTGCCATCTCCTCTCCTGCTTGGTTTTCGGATGGGCTTCTGAATCTCTCCTCCTCTCTCTGTGTGAATATTCTTCCTACAATGTGCAGGGTAGGTTAGAGGGCAGCTAGAGCTCTGTATTAGGCCTCTCGACCTTTGTGACCTGGGGGTGCAAGAAGTGATTCTACAGAAATTGGGCTGTACTGCAAAAATCTATTCCATCTTTTCTGGTTGAGCACATAGGGTATAAGGGAAGGACATAGATAAAGTATCAGGATATTGGGGCTTGTGAGAAGCGATAAGATCATATAGAATAACTTGACTTGAACAATAGGGAAGCTTTTGCCAGGCTTAGTTTTATTCCTGTGTTTTCAGTATATAAAGCTGATATAGACAATCAGCAACTACGGGGACTAGCAACACTGTATAATAAACTAAGATTCTAAAGATGTCACCAGATTCTAAAATTTTGAGGTGTAATAGTAGTAATAGAGCTTCATGTAGTTCTCTGGTTTCA
Source organism: Podarcis tiliguerta (assembly GCF_965153285.1). NCBI lineage: Eukaryota > Metazoa > Chordata > Lepidosauria > Squamata > Lacertidae > Podarcis > Podarcis tiliguerta. Next base: position 55,728,232 of record NC_139534.1, read on the forward strand.
CAGCAGGTATGTTTATTTGGGTCTCTGTTTTCTGTGCTGTAAATTTCACCAGTACATATGAGCTCATTTCTTGAGTGTGCGGTTCTCAACTCCTAGCGTTTGGGATGTGGTGGGAGTGTCTGATCAGCCTGAGAGGCTGAGGTCTGCTAGATGCACAAGGTATGGTTTCTGAAGTTTCTTACCCCTTCAGAGAAGTGACAACTCTGCGGCTGAAGCAATGATCTTCCCGACCGCTGATGGTTTCCGTGTTAGCTCTTCTTCCTCAAATGAGCACTTATTTTGTTTCTCAGTGCTTGTGGATCACTAGAACACGCACCTGCCATTCTGTGCATATGGTATATAAGCCCATTCTGTGTTGGCCAAGGAGTTGCCTGGTCCTCTTAACATCATTTCTCAGATCTGATGGTGTTTCAAGGCTGTATTGTACAGTTGAGGATGCATAAGTGCAACATCTGAGGGTATCCTTAGTTGATCTGTGAGACTTTCCTTTGACTCCAAAGTTCCTAGACAGCAGCTCAAGGACAGCTGTTTCTCCCACAGCCCCCATATATATGTGTGTTTTGCTCCTGCTCCCCGCTCTGGTCCTCACTTAGATTGTGAACCTTTGCTGTTCCTCAAACTCCATGGTTTTCTTTCCACCCTCTCAATCTTTTATGTACAGATTATGGCAGCTGAGCTCACAGGCCAATAGGCAGAGGGTTATTGAAGGAGACGCTTCTATTTCCCCTAAGAACTCTAGAGAGCTGGCGGTGGGGGGGGGGGTATATTTATTTCCTTTCCCAGTGATTCTGTAGAGGAGGGATGGAGAACCTGTGATCTTCCAAGTGTTGAACTCAGTGCCCATCAGCTCCAGCCTGCAGAGCCACTAGGGATGATGGGAATTATACGTCAGTTGAAGGGCCACAGGTTCCCCACTGCTATTAGAGGTTTGATGAACCCCTCTGGCGATAGTGAGTTGGTTGTTCATCCCTACATGAGAATAACTTTCCCTCCCATTTTGTTCCTTTCCTTTCCTCCAGACACTCCCAAGCTCTTCCTGGTTTGATAGCAAGACTCCCCCTCCTGATCCTCACCACCATGATGTGACCTTCCCCTGCCTACCCTCCTGCCTTTGGCCTCTTGGATTTAGTATGAATGGCTTCCTGCAGGATGAGTTCACTTGCACCAGTGCTTCCTGTGAGAGCTACATTCTGTTCCAGTTCCCTCCTCGGATAAAGCTCTGCAGCCAGAAGAGTCTGATGTACCTTGCTGAATCCAGGATGTACAGCAATCTCATGGCACTCCAGAGAGAACCTCCCAACAGATCTACTCCTTACCCTTCCTTCCCTTCCTTCCCACAACACCTGCTGCCTCCAGGTCAAGCATTTCCTATGTTTAATCCCCCATCCTTCAAAAATATTCTCTAGTACGGTGGAATGAACCTTGAGCGGAATTTTGGACACACCTTTGCCTACCTCAGTGCCTTCATTCTTTTCAGTTGTGCCTTTTTCTTTTCTTTTAACAATGGAGATGTCTTTACTAGAGATGTCAGACATTACATTGCTGGTCAAAATTGCCCAGGTTAAGGGCCAGGACTTGAACTGGATCTGCTACCTAACTGCTGACCACCATCCCATTGTATACTGAGGCTAGCATTCTGCTTTTTTTTTTTTTTAAGTTTAGAGCAGATTTTGCGACTCATAAATATTTTGCAGGACACAAATCTTATTGTATGTCACAGTGTATCTTGCCCTGCTATCCCCCAAAAGAGCTTGACTTCTTGATAGTGGCACAGTTTGCAGTCAATCAAGGCAATCTTGGAAGAGGGATAGTGGGTTAGGACCACAGGCATAAATGCAGCCATCTAGGCATGAAAACAGCTGGGCAATCGAGCCAGTTTCCCTAAATTAGGCTGTGACAACTGCATGCTACATAGGTGGGATATAGCCGCTAGTACTCAGGCCCTCCAAATCTGAGCTGCTTGTGTACTAATTTCTTGACTCAAAGCAGCCAGCATTGCAGTAGAGGTGTGATGTTTTGGGTACTTAGAACTGGTCTGTGTTTGAACAGAAAGATGTCCTCAGATGCCTATGGAGGAAATTATTCCTTGGGAATATGTGTGGTCTACAAAACGGGTAGCCAACCTTATTTGTTTGGAATGCATTCAGATTTCTGAAAGGAGTAGAATGCAATTCCTTCCTGCTTTAAAATATTTGTTTTCCTTGGGCGAGTGTGCCTGTGTGCTGAAGGCATGGTTGTGTGTGCCCTCTCCCCCCCAGTCCTGTGTGTACATGTTTGTCTGATGACATACTAATTGGGAAGAAATGAAAGGCTTTGTTTGCTTGGAAGTGTTTTTCTACTGAGGGTTTCTACCTTGTTTGAATGGTCACATTGCCTCCATTAAATTGCTGTTCATCACTCAGCTAGTTTGGTTTGCACAGTCAGGAAAAGCTAGTGTGGAGAAAGGCAGTGAGTTGGTTCATAAGACATACAGATAAGTCATATGTTTTCATGATACTATAACTTATTCCAGGGAAGACTTTACTTTCCCATTTAAAAGACCTCAAGCTTGTTAAAAGAGTAGATTTATGTGTTTTTTTCCTCAAGGGTGGTCCTAGCAGTTGTTACGCTTTTGTGGTTTTGTGGGTTTTTTTAAAGTAAAATCCCGCTCAAGTCTTGCTGCTTCCAAACATGAGTTTTAGGGTTTTTGTCTGAGAAACCCTTTGCTATTATTTTTCCTCTTCAAAAGTTATTCAGCTGCCTCACTGCTTCATTTTCAGTCATATCTGTGACCTCCTCCTGCGGGTGTCACTCGCAGAAGCGAAGGGATGTGACTGTGAATTAGGCAGAGAAATTAATTTGGCTAGGAAAGCCTCGTGATCTAGCTTAGCAAAAATGCGCAGAAGGCTGGTTCAGGCTAGCCACGGTATGGGAGCAAGTCTCAGGCCCTTCTCTGAGAAGCAAGCGCCTATGCTTCAGTTCCTTTCACCTTCAGCACCAATACGTTCACTGCACGGAAGCCTACCTCACAGACTAAATGAACCACATTCCCTTCTTCAAAGGTGGGGAATCGTCCTGGAACTAAGGGTTGTTAGAGAGACATTAATACAGCAAGAAAGCTTTAGGCCCTGGCAGTTACGTTTCTGTTGAAATTTAAGGGGCAGATGCACACAAGTGTTCTATATTTATACGAATTCTTCACCGGAAAGCCTGCTGTAGCTGTTATCTCCCATGGGAGAGAAAGCCCCTTTGACTGGAATTGAGGATTTGCTTCCTGGGGGAGATGACCGTCTCCTGGACACTAGGAAAATCTGGCCGGTTACCCGTTGTTCCACCATTCAATTCCACCCAGAATCTAGCCTGTCTAGTGTTGATGTTGCAGTAACCATACAAACACTTTCCTGCCAACTGGCAGTGACCTCTTTGAGTGCACAGATGGAGCGAAGAGGAAAGTCTTTCTAGAGATGTCCTTTCCTTTAGGCCTTGATGTCTGTACATTGTTAAGTGGTGCTTAAAAAGTTGGTGGACTGATCCCCCGTGAGAGCCATCTGCAAAGCGGGGAAGACTGAATTTCAAAATACTGTGCTGCCTATGGACAGCAGAGATGATAGGAATTTGGTTTTGTCAATGCTTTTTTTAATGAGCATTTTTTTGTTTTTGTTTTTAATAAATGAGTTTGATGTTCAAATAATCTGTAAACTCTGTGCTTGTGTATTGAACTTCTGGACAGGGTGTAGCCATTATTATTGTTTTGAGGGGTGGTGTGTACTTTCTTGGTCTTGTATGGCTTTTGCCCATATCCAAATATGCTTCAGCAACACACCTTGCAGTGTGGGTCTTGGGGAAGAAGGTTTGCTATTCTTAACACAGAAGAATTGAGGAATTGCCTCTTAAATACACCTGGAACATAAAGTGGCTGGATTCCACCACCGCTCCCCGTTATCATTATGCCAAATCTTTCAGGTAAGATGATTCTGTCCTGTCAACCTTCCTCAATCCTTCGTCCCCAGATGGTCTATGACTCCCATTATCTCTGACCAATTGGCCATATTGGCTAAGGATGATGGGGGCTATAGTCCAATGACATCTGGGAAACCAAGGATGAGGGAGGCTGCCGTTAAGAGTGTCAATACCCATATGCTTTCCATCTAAACTACTTAAGGGTTGTACAGGACCCCAAAATGGAATGGAGTGCTTCTGTATTATGTAAAAATACGGTTGGTATATAAAAGAAAAGATAACGGAAGTCTCAGTGCTATCTGCATCTGTGAAAGAACAGCCCTGTCCATAATACTCTCCTTAACTCTGGTGTGTTTATGTCCCTAGTTTCCCGTCTTCCTTAATTCTATCCTCCGCTTGTTACCCACAAAAACAAGCCCCCTCCTCTGTCCCCTTGTTCCTGCTACCATCCCCCTACCAGTGAGATGTCTGGGTATATTGCTATTCATGTTTCCTCTCGCTGAGCAGAAGAAGATCATGATCATGATATGCTGCATCATTCTTGCCATCATCCTGGCCTCTACTGTCGGCAGCTTCTTTACCTGAGCGCCCATATCCTGTCCCTCACCACTTGTCTAAGGTAAGTTGCATGCAGAAGCTTGATCCAGAGGTTTGTTTAATCAAGGTAATGCTCATTTTTATGGACATTGCAGTCTACTCTTATTTCCCAAAGTGCCTTATAGTTCTACCCATTGCTATGGTGCAGAACACCTTAGGAGAAAATACCCCCCTCCGAAAAAAAAGCTTTTTTTAAAAAAAAGGGTAGAACCATCAATCTGGAGATAAGTCTGTGCAGTCCAGCTGGGTGAGTGGAGTAGAATATCAGAATTCACAAATGCATATGTACTGAAAGGCTCTAAATCGAAGCGTTAGGAGCATCCTGCTTATGAAAGGAGGGCGATAACTTCCTGTGCATTTCCAGGGTAGTATGATCTCATAATTTTTGCTGGTTGTTAGGCTACAATACCTCTTGTCATCTGTTTCCTTTTACCTTCAACCATCTCAGCTCCTTGCTGTTTCCTTTCTTCCAGGATGGATTTGCAAGATGGCTTCCCCACTCCACACACGCTTCCCCGGTCCTACAATTTCCAGTGCTTCCTCTCTTTATGGAGATGTCACAGCCAACCATTTACCCTTCAAAACCTTTTGCTGGATTTCAGATTAAAGAAAGGGCAGGAGGAGCTAGAGCAGGACCCAAGTGTTAGTACACCAGCATAAAGCCAAGTGAGACAGCGAGGGGGAACGGTTTGAGCACAGGGGCCTTCTGGCTACTACAACCAAGCTTGTTGGTTGCTCTTGATACTTAACCAGCTCTATAATTGGAACTTTACTCCCCCTTATACTTGCTGCTCCTGCCTAGATTTCTCCAGTGAAACCAAGTACTTTTGTTATTTTACTCATGTATGAATCTCCTCTTACATGCATCTCAAGGCGATTTATATACCATTGAAAACACACTAGGGGAAAACCCCTAACGGCTCATGTTATTTATGGAAGAAAATCCAAAGGTTTACCTCCCTTTATGACAATCCACAGTAGGCAAGCAGGTGCCTGTGGGTTTTCAGACCTGTGATTTTGTTTGTTTGCTTGCTTTCTTCTGCTTCTGCTTTGATGAAAGGGATACAACTTCTTACAGTAGCCTCAAAAGGTGTGTGACTGAACATCTGGATGATGGCATGGACTGAGCCAGGTTGTTTCCTCGCCTGCTGAATAATCTTGCTTACGCAGACTCCTGCCATCCTTGTGGTCCTAGTCCCAGTCCGTTTATTCTGTTGTATGAATGGGCATTCTTGAGGCGCAATCTGCAAACGCCCCTAGGGGAGCCACACACCCCTTGTAAATCATTGTGTTCTGTCCGATTTGACACTGGTTGTATTAACATGTATACTTGTATATAGAACTATCCCACAATTTCTCACGTACTTGAAGAAAGGTTGTCATTTATTTAAACAACTTAAGCTGTATTTACTCAACTATATGTTGTTTCCTCCCTTCCGTCACCTCTCTGGTAGGGGGCATGTAGCTGGAACACTTTTAATTCCTTTAATCCTGGCCAATGGTGTAGCTCCTTCTCCAGCTGGGGCAACTCCTCAGGTTGTTTCCCCCCCTTTAAATGATAAACCAGTCACTAGGAAGAAGGGAGATATATGCAACTGCCTGACGACCCATCCTTTGAATTATAAAAATTAGTAGTCCCGTGTGCAAGAGGGGCCACTGGATGCTTTGGACTTGGAAGGGAAAATGCTTATTCAGTTTCCCATAACTGTGACTTAATGAAAACTACTCTCTTACTGTTCAAAAGGCGTGGATGTTCAGAAATCCTCTGGAATAAAGAGTTTTGTTTGATCTGCTGTTATGTGTGAAAGACTAAATGAACTAAAACTACAAAACCAACCTATTTTCCTAGTATAGGGAAGGGGACTGGGTGGTTCTCCAGATGCTGCTGGCCTGTAACTCCCATCATCCCTGAGCACTGCCCATGCTGGCTAGGGCTGATGGGAGTTGGTGTCCAAACAATATCCGGAGGGGAGGGGCTCCTCACCCTAATCTACTGCAAGGACTCCCAAGAGTTGACAGCTAAGAAGTCTGAGGGCTTTTGTCTGGTTCACTTCAAAAGTACAGAAGCAGCTCTTTTTTGGACCCCTAAAATCTTACTACCACTCCATTTAGACTTACAAGAATAGGCACAGGCCCAAGCTATTACCCTACACAGCTGATCGAGCTGCACTGGCAACATGCCAGAATTCAGCACCAACATATATAAAAATTAAGCCACCTCAGGACTACGTATGCCTCTTCTCACAAGCACTTTGAAATGTTCCGGTTTTAAAATGAGCTATACAAAAAGGTTAGAAGTTGCAAACTATAGGATTTAGACATTAAAACTTTTAAACTTGGCTTTGAATATACTTTTATCAATTATCACTCTTCCAAATTCTATGTGCTTTGCAAACCAACAAGTCCTCCTCAAAGGCCCTGCATCCGTGTGGGAGTAATGAAAATGAACAAGAAAATGGCAAATTTATTCACCCAAGCTCTGTGTATTTACAGCCACTCCATCACCCCCCACATCTACTTGATTTCCAAGTATAGAACATGTGGGAAAGGATCCATAACACATTATCCATAAAAAGTCAAAAATACAGGAAAAGTCTGCGGAAGAATTGATGCTTCGGAGCAGAATACTGCCCGTCCCATGACTTCCTGTTTATACTCGGTCAGGTAGAAAGAACTTTCCCCAATACCGACCCTTCTGTTTCAAGTCATAGGGACTCAAATATTTCCTTATCCCTAGCATGTTGGCTGTGACTATGCGTTCAAATGTCCATGGATTCTGGTTGTTGCGCCTCCTCTCCTCTTCCTTGTCCCGCATCTCTTGCAGGGATTGCCGGCTGACAGCTATAGCAGGGAAAGGCAACTTCTTGGCCACCTGCGTTAGGAAGCGTTCCACCTCACCAAATTCACAGAACCCACCTACTTCCACAATGAGGCGGCCAGCCTTCACTGCTGACACGTAGTGGTCTATTGCACCTTTGCCACCACCCATGCGCTGCCCTAGACCTTTGCGTGTGATGGGCTTGTAAGGAGCACGGACTCTCCACACTGCAAACATTTTCTTGGGATGCAGGTGCCGATTGATCGTCAGACGCATCATTTCAAAATGACCCCAGCGGAGATAGCCACCACCAAGAGCCTGCAGGCAAGGGGAGGAAAAAGTATTTTCACCATTCAGAAATAGGAAAATATGTCAGGCACACAAACTCCTTCTGAAATCACAGGGTAACAGATATCTCCCTTTTCCAAGCTTCATGACTTATCTCTTCACATTCTTTCTCTATACAACTGAGAAGCCACATCAAGGTTACTAATGCTCACACTCACCAGAATACCATACTGTCCTTCTGTGAATTCTGTGGCTTCTTTAGATGGACCACGGATATCACGTAAATTCTTGAACTCTCGCCTGACCTTTGGTACAGCTGGCATTCTCTCAACAAATTTCAATCTGTTTTTCTCAGGAATAGTGATACCTAGAAGAATAAAACTGGGTTCAGTATTTCTTGTAACAGTCTCCCACCTAGACTACCAAAGAGTTTTGTCCAGGTCCAGAAATCTCAGCTCATCATCCATAGCTGTGCTTCCTGATTAGCTACCTATTGTAAACTATATAGGAACACTAGAGCCAGTAATGTTAACACACATTTAACATTTAAGCTGATAACAGGCTATATTCGGATGACTTTAGATTAATGACCCTCATGGTCCCTTCCAACTCTACAATTCTATGATTCTAAATATCACTTTGCCTTCCCCAGCTAAAGTAAACAGGCCAGCTGATACTATTTTTGTGTGTGTGTTTTTCAAATACCTGCCCTCACCTCAAAAAAAAAATACAGCTTTCTGTGTCCTTTAAGTTCATTTTACATAGGGTCTTTATTTGTAAAGAGCCTTCTGAGGAAGATAGTAGATGCCACCAGCAAGTTAGTGCAATACCAGAAATGGTGGTGGATTTAAAAGCTACTGGTAACACCTGCTAAAAACCAGGACTCTCCTGCACCAAAAGCAGATTCCTCCTTGCCCTTATGGTCCTGGTGAAGAGAAAAATGAGTCTTAGCGGTGCTCTTGAGAACTGCTTCCCTGTTTAGGTCTCCCCTCGTTCTTGTACCCTTAATACAGACAAGAGTCTGTGTATGTGCCCACACTTTGCTAAGCTAACATAAACTGGCCTTCAGTTGGGCACCAATTTCCCAGATACCAATGGAACTACTTGTATAGGACTGCAGCATTAAGATTTACTACCACTATGTTGGTTCATGAAGTTAATTTGAAGCTATATTTGCTGTAGTAAGACAGCAGTTTGAAATGGAATGAAAATTCCTTCTGTTAAATGGGAGAGACGTGAGCAGCTGAAAGGGCTATTGCATAAAAGAGCCAAACCTTAGCAAAAAGTATAGCTGCTCTATTTGCTTTTTAAACAACAACAACAACAATGCAAGGAGTTGGGTCCACTGCTCTTCAGCACATGTTTGATTCTACAGTATTCCAGCACTAAGTGTTTTTGCTTCCACTTACTACACAGGGAAGCATATTTGACATATTTCATGTGATCACTGTCTGCCTAGTACAAAATATAATATATTTAAGGAAATAATGTACACTAAGTGCACTTGTTGACCAGAACAAAGTGGGCATTTTATGAGTATCTGTTCTGGTATCAGAAAGCAACAGTCACTATATGCCCCAACCACCTCAATCAAGGTTGTTCTTCTTCCTAATCAGAAGGTGGGGGGTCTAGATTTAAACCCCTCTCAACTCCTTCAAACAGTACTGCCAAAGGTAGCCAAGCTAACCTGTATGATTTCAAGACTGCATTTCAGTGCCTATGCGGTCGCTGCTGCTGGATGAAGAAAGCCAGCAGTGGGATTTTCAAATGCTTGGCATTTCCTAGCTAGCTGAGGCTGCATAGCTGGAAGGCTACTTCTTTGTGCACAGTGTCTTTGCTGTATTGGGGAGGAGATGGGCGAGTTCTCCAGGTGTAATGGCTACATGTTCTAGCAACAGCTCTCTAGAGAAGAGAATCTTTCTTTTGGGAACAATACTACCCCAGTGTTTCATTCCATGATATTTCATGTAAAGGTAAAGGTACTCTGGGGTTGCACACTCATCTCGCTCTATAGGCCGAGGGAGCCGGTGTTTGTCTGCTGACAGCTTCTGGGTCATGTGGCCAGCATGACTAAGTCGCTTCTGGCGAACCAGAGCAGCGCACGGAAACGCCGTTTAGCTCCCCGCTGGAGTGGTACCTATTTATCTACTTGCACTTTGACGTGCTTTCGAACTGCTAGGTGGGCAGGAGTTGAAACAAAACAACAGGAGCTCACCCCGTTGCGGGGATTTGAACCGCCAACCTTTTGATCAGCAAGCCCTAGGCTCTGTGGTTGAGACCACAGCGCCACCTACGTTAATTCCTGATTTATTCTTCCAATGTAGAACATCTCCGAGTGAATACCAATTATGCTTACCACACTTCATCCTGCCATAAAACACTCATTATCAAACATCCATTTCATACTTTTATTAACACTCTCCCTTATTTCTCAACATACCACTGTAATCTGGTGGAAGTTTATACTGCTTCAAGCCAGCGGTCAAAATTTCGGTTCCACTGGAATCTAGAAGAAACAGAAGGCATAGTGCTTAAATTTATTGTCAAGCAGAAACACACATCCACTCTAACACATCAAATCATGGTATCTGATAACGTCACAAAAATGTATACTTTGAAGAGAAGCTACCAAAAATGGGGGTATCTAAGTGCTGCAGAGGCAATCTGAGTTATAATTTGTTATGGTTTCTTCAAAGACATCATGCTGTGGACCATCTAGCTCTGGCGTGAAGAACCTTTGGACCTCCAGATGCTGAACTACAACTCCCAAAAGCCCCAGCAACTGATGATGGGAGATGTAGTTCAGCAACATCAGGAGGGCCAAAGGTCTCCTATACTTGATAGCCTTTTGGTTGCTAATTTCCCTTTGATTTCAGAGAAGATGCACCACACCTCAACATTCTTAATCAATTGGTTCATACATGGGAAGGGGTACAATTTCACATTACAAACAACAGCAGCCCAAAGAATGCTCAGAGACCAAAAAATTGACTTCTCTTTCCACATTCAACTGAATGCCACACCCATTCAGGGTTTCTACTAGAGCTTAGAAATGATGACACTATGGACACAAAGGAGGGGTGGGTGTGTTAGAAGAGTCCTGCTGGATCTGACTGAAGGCTTATCTCATTTCAGTATCCTCTAGTTCAGTGATCTTGTGCAGTTATTCCCCTGTGACTAGAATTCAGAGGTATGGTGTCTCCAATTCCAAAAGTAGTGCACAGTCCTTTTTACTAGCTGCCATGGATAGCTCCATCCTCTATGAACGTGTCTAACTAGGATTGTTATATTTTGAAGAGCAAGACTTCTACTTTTAGCTGTGAACTCTCATTTTACATACCCACGGAAAAGATGGGGGCGGGGGAGGACATATGGCTAACCCTAGCACTCTAAACCCCTTCTAAAGCCATCGAAGCTGGTGTTCATCACCAACGTTGCTGACCTCCTAGTGGCAAGATGAGGAGGACCAGATTCAGAGAGCAGGGGCCCCCAAACGCTCTGTCATTAGATCATGTAAAACAGCGAATCTTTTGGTACAGGTATGTTTGCAGTCTTGCGTGACACAAACTGCACCTTCTCGAAGTTTCCCCTTTTGCATGACTGCTACAAGAGCTCTGCCTTCTGCATCTCTGGTCACCAGAGGCAGGATCTTCGCTTTATTATCCCCATAGCGGGAACTACGAGCAACGCGGCCCCTCTCCCTCGACTTCCTACCGCAGAAAATTCCGGGGTGATCCTTGCTCCTCCTCCTGCGAGAGAGGCTGATAAGAGCACGGCCAAGAGCGGGGCCGGATCAAGCCCGAAGCCCACCCGACCCAGCCTCCTGCTCCCGCCGCGCCCAGCCAGCCGCCTAGGGGGGGGCGGCGAAGCGAGGGCACCGGCGAGCCGCGCGCGTTTCCCCGGCTGCTCCGCCCCGGCTGCTCGGCCCCTCCGAAACAGGCCGCCTCACCTGCCAGGGTCCCGCGGAGGCCGAGCAAAGGGCGCCCCAGCTGCTTCCACATCGTGCGACGCTGCCGTGAGGACCAGAAGGGTGGGCGCGGGTGGCTCTCCCGCAGAGAAGCTCCGCCTGACCTCGAGCCTCTGATCCCAAAGCGCGACGGAAGTGTACGGCTCCACTTCTGGTAGGGAGGGTGTTAGTGAGAAGGGGACGTACGGAAACGAGCGGCCACACGGTTTAGTTCCGGCGAATAAATGATCCCAGGGGTTCTTTCTGGCTCTTCCCTGGGACAAGGTTGGTTCCTGGCTGCCCAGTGGCTAGAAAAAGCAGGGGAGAGTTTACGGGGCACAGCTTTGCTTGCAGCCTCCATCGCAGCAAAGAACCTGGGAGCACATTAAAGGTCACTGGGAGCAGCTTCGTTTTAAGTAGGGGACCCTTATCCTCTGCAAACATTTTCCTTTCTTTTTCTTGAAATAGTTTTTGGGTTCTAGATTCAGGGCATCAAGTCATCGGCGTAGCCAGGATTGGGGGGGGGGGGCAAGCCTTTTGTTGGGGTGGGGCAGAACCTCAGTTTGTTATGTATTTTTATTGATGGGGGGGGGCAGCTACGCCCATGCACCAAGTTGATCTTTAGTAATATGCAGAATAATAAGACCTCAGAAACCAAAATGGTAGCTGTGATCTCCTCTCACATGGAAATGCCCTGCAATCAGGACAGGACAGCTGCGATTATGTATGTATGTAATACTTATTAGAGCCCTGGTGGAATTTAGGTGTGCTAGGGTAGGGTACAGCAATGGCTGTAGTTAATTTAAGTCTTGCGTATTGTAACCCTTGCATATAATAATGTATGTATTTTTATTCCCCAATATTCATTTATGTACGATGTGCTCTTTGGTCATTACCCTCTTTCCCACTGAAACAAAAGAGAACCTCACTTCCAACATGAGATGGGCAGGAATTTGGAGCAGGCCCTTCTCAGATCTTGAGCTAACTTTCTAGAGCTTCCTGTCTAGGGAAATGTGCCTTGTGGACATCCAGATACTCTTCTGCCAGTTTGAGAAAGCGTACCTTAGTGTGGTTAGCTCATTAGTTTTCATATCACAGCTGCTTCAGAGTTATGATGTATTTCTCTTGTTGGTTGTATCTTTGTTGTTATTCAACTTTTTTGTATTTTGAATAGAAAAGTGTTTCATACTCTAACAGAAGCATTCCATGCTAGCTTTTCTTCATTGATTTTGGTGCCTATCTATTGGTTAAAAATTGGCAGGTAGAGTAGTTTTTCCATATCTGCATACTATTTTGTTAGAAGTGATCCAATATAGAAGGAAGCAAAAGATAGAAATCATATTTACTCCTATTTTTGTCTGGCATAGAGCATTCTTACTTTGTGAATATAAATGAAATCAGTGCTTAACTGAAATTGATACCAAGGTGTAGAACAATCTGAAATATGCACAGTATGATACACAGGAATCCAACTGCTTTATTTATAACTTGTCAGAACTACAAGATAGTGCATATTTTCTTATGTAGCATGCAGCATGGCTGAATGTTGCACCTTCAAATAAGCTGACACATCTCTTTAACCTGGAGCAGGAACTATACTTTGGTAAATATTTATTTGAAGTAGTTCTTCCTATTGGCAGCTGGTTGCTCAGTATGTACTGAATTTGGCCACAATATGTTCATTGTCCGTGGGTTTGTAGCTGCCAACACCTGGAGACACAAAGCGGTGATGTTGAAAAGTAAGTAGTGCTCTACAGCTTGGAAATACAGCTTTTTCATAAAACCATAGAATTGGAAGGGACCCCAAGGGTCATCTAGCCCAACCCCCTGAAATGCAGGAATCTGCAGGCATAGGAGTCAGTTTCCCATCAGATACATTTGTTGACTACTGCCTTCAACATTGTAGCTAGCACATGCTTGTTTTATGCTGGATGTGTACCATCAGCTGAAGATGAAAAACAGAGAGCCTACCACTGCGGGGAGAGCACATGAAAGGTGAACTACATAAATAAATTTATTATCCCAGTTCTGCTTCACAGCCTTCTCTATGTCATATCCTTTTTGCCTTGCTACTGTACCTCAAGCCTCAGCTTAGTATTCATATCTGACTTTGACTCCCATTGGATATCAGATGTCCTCTTTAATCAAGTCTTCTAATCTCTTTATACAAGTTGGTATCTGTTCCAGATCTGAATTGTATTGTTATTTGTATGTACTGTTGTTATATTAAACTTTCTAGTAATTATTTTTTATATCTGTTATCAATTTTATCTCTTTTTACATCACACATAACATGTTATGATTTTGTAAATCACTTCACAGTGTCTCATGGGAAGCAATTTATAAATGAAATAAATAATAATAAAAGTTATCTCGGATATCATTCAAATCCAGCTCCTGAGCAACGCCAGCTTTTGAGCTGGTAACCTCACTAAAGCATCTGTCTCCCTAACCTCCTTCTTTAGCCTGTACCCATGGACTCCAGTCACTGCCAAGGCAACTCCCTTGATCTTGTCTTGTGTCTCACCATTTATTAATAGGTGAGATTTGAATATTAATGGTCCACCTTGCTCCTTGCCACTTTAATTGTATATATGAACAAAACAGGTATAGCCATGCTGCTGGTTTTGCTCTCTGTCCTACTAACAATTCAAACATAATAGAGGAAATACTGCCATTAATTGCAGAAGTTATCTGGAGAACATGCTCCCTTGTGACCTCAAACGGCCATTTTGTATTTCTTTAGAGTCAAAAGATTTCTTCATCAGACACTCCACCTTGGTCAAGGGGTTTGTCGCCACTCAAGAACTGCCAGTAGGTCTTGTCATCGGTGCTGCCATTGACACCATGGATAGAAATAACCATGGGCCCCCAGGAAGTTGATTCTGTTTGAAAGCTGTAAGTTAAAAGGGGAAATCTATCATTTAAGGGGGAATAAATTTCCGAAATAAATTTTTAAGGGAAGAAAAAAGGGAAGTGTCCCAAAAGTTTCAGAAATGTGGGAAACAATTCACCAAAATCTAGTGTTTAAAAATGATATTCAGTGTCCCTCAAATCATGGTATTAGCTTATTTTTAAAGAATAAATTTTCACAATTTTGCATCCTGGGTTTCACCGCCCCCATGAAATGTTAGAGTTGACACACTCGTTCACACACCCGTGCCAGGCCTCCCTTCTTTACCTGAATATAGTGGGATTAACACGCTGAGCAGCTTCCAAGGCAGCAAGCAGTATGGAGCCCTTGGGCACCTTCACTGTTATGGAGTAGTTGAAATAGGGTCCTATTAGCTGATTGATTACAGTGTAGTGCACTGTAATGTTAGGATCTGTGCAAACAGACAGGAGAAAGCAGATACCTCATGATGCCCTTAATACCTAAAGCCAGTCCTGTAGTCCCAGAGCTAGTGGGGAGCCCATGACATGATCTAAGCCTTGTTGGGAAAACGAGCTGAAGCTTTTACCACTGCGCTATTGGTGCTCTTTCTTGTCATAAGCTCTGCACATGCATTCAAGCAAACAGGTGCAGAAGGGGCGTGCATGCCACTTCCAACATTTGCATATTTAACATACTTATTGTGTAGTAGTAAAAGTAATTTTATTATTTATATGCCGCCTATCTGACTGGGTTGCCCCAGCCACTCTGGGCAGCTCCCAACAGAATATTAAAAACACAATAAAACATCAAACATTAAAAAAAGCTCCCTGAACAGGGTTGCCTATTTGACTTTTAGAAGACAATGATGGGAGGGCATTCCACCAGGGCAGACACCACTACCAAGAAGGCCCTCTGCCTGGTTCCCTGTAACTTCACTTCTCACAGTGCCTTTATTCATTGCTCGACAGATACAGATCAAGTTTTTCTATCAAGGAAGTTTAGTGATGATAGGGAAACTAGATTTGCCATGCAGCTGTTAGAGGTGCAGGAGATCTGTCAGGAAAAAAAGCTGACAACCCTACTTGGCTTTTTTCATAGCAGCATGTAAAGGTGCAGTTCAAGACTTTTAGGAATTTGTATGCTGCTCTTGCATTGGCTCAGGTCAACACTCAGCGAGGTGCAGCCTTACCTGAGAAGCAATTCAGAGTCGCAACATCCAAGTATGTTTTGCCCACTAGAGAAGGCAGGATTTGAGAACCTGCCTCAGGAATAGTAAAGGCTCCCTCATACATCTTCCTCAGCACTTCGTCGATGGTCTTGGTGCATTTCCATGCCCCAGCAGGGTAGAACTCAGTGGTAACACTGAGTGCCTGGAAAGCAAGCCAGAGAGAGGAGCTTGCAGTGGAGAGAAGGCAATGGGACACACACACACTCCTTGCTTCATCTTCTGATACATGGCAAGAGACATACCTGCATTGCCAGCCCAGTGCTATAGATGTTTCCAATGATGCCACTCTCCTGTTGTGAGTCAAGGATTTGTGCTGTGATCACATGTAGCGTCTCAATAATGGCTCCCTCCATCTTGCTCCCCTTGCTCATTCCGTCATGCACACAAGTCAGTGCCAAAGCCACCATGGCGGCAGTATCTGCAAATCACACGTCATCATTGCCTACCGACAGAGCTTTTATTCAACAGGAACTTGCCAGAACTCAGTCCTGGCACCTCTCAGGTGGGCACCATTGCCATTCTAAGAGAACGAAGTAGGTGTTCACGGCGAGTTCCGTCACCTCTTTTTTCTAGACAAATAGCCCTGCCTACTGAGACTATAGGGAGCACCAGGGCAAATCTCTCTTTCTGATGTCCTGCTCAGCAAAGGATGACCCACGGAAGGGACACTAGGCAAGGTGAAGGAGGTCAGCCCTGCAGCTGTTGAGCATGAAGGCTGCTGAAAAGCAGGTGCTGGGAGGAAGCAGGTCAAATTGCACCGCACGGCAGGATTTTACACTAGGAGTCCCTGACTCTCAAACCCCACTAAGCCATGAAACTCCCCATGTGTGACCTTGGGCAAGTCACCATCTCACCCCACTGTGGCTTACTTATTGCAAGGATAAGTGTGTACACTGCCCTGACTAAACGTCTTGGAGAAAGGGCAGAATAAACGTAAAACTGAAAATTACTTTTTAAAAAATATATGTACAAGTGTGGTAATCTTACCTACGTCGAAGCAGCCCTTGCTCTGGCAGCCTTTTACGATCTTAATGAGGGTGGCAGCAGCATTTTTGGCATCCGGACTCTTTTCCACACACAGGGCCAGGATATCTAGAGCCAGTTGATAGTTGGTAGTCTTGGGGGTTCCAGTGTCATCTGCAACAAACATAGCTGTGTATTATCCATTGCAGCTGCTTCCTGACCACAGCAGGCTGCCATGCTCAGCCCAATGCTCTTTGGGGTCCTTATAATGTCTAGGGATGTGGCTATCCTCAAATGGCAAAGATGGGTGCTAGCTTCAGTCACACTAGGTCAGTGGTTTCCAATTAGCTAAGTACAGTGGGCCCCCTGTTTTCCAAAAGCCAAGCCATGGACCCCCTGCTTTTGAAAATGTTGATACCTCTATGGTAGTTGTTGTTCTGTGAATGGTGCCATGGACCCCTGGGTGGGTTACACGGACCCCCCCTGGCATCTGTGGACCACCAATTGGGAGCCACTGCACTAGGTTGTTGTAAGTAGCCAGTGTCTTGGGAGCACATCCAAGGGCATTTTATTGGTAGCATATCAGGGAGACATTCCTGAAGGATTCGGGCATCTCAAACTCAGTCAGCTGAGAGCCACCATCCATGCAAGAGCTGGGAGAGGACACAGCCTAACATTGGAAGGATGGGAGGAGTTCAGCAGGCATTTGTCTTCTTACAGTAATGTTTGATCTCTTCATTGGTTTTTTCTTCCAAGGCACTGACCACGTTGACATGTCCCCCTGCTGTGGGGACATCCTTCGGATCCACACAGGATGATTGGAGAGATAGGACATAAAGCGCCACTTTGCCAGAGGTCATCTCTGCAGAAAGAGATGGGGAAAGACAGATAATGTGTCTCCAAACAAACATGGCTTGGTTCACAAACCTCTAGTGCTCCAGTTGGACAACTAGGGGAAGCTGAGACCTCTCATTCTCGACACCCTACCTTTTATGTCCTTGATATCCTGGATCAACTGCTTTGTTGCTGTGGAATCTCGAGCCCCAGCCAGGTTCAAAGCCATCACGACGCTTGGACTGGGTGAACTCTGCTGCTTCACGCCATTTTCTAGCTGAGTCTGGAGACCTGTAACCAGCCACTGCTGAGCACTGGGGACAGCTGGAACCGAGAAAAGCAGATGTTCATCAAGAAGCAACAACTGTCCCCAGAGCACTTACCTAATTTTTCAATAGGACTGCAATTCAACTTATGACAACACACATTTTATTTTTTTAAATGTTATTTAAACATTTATAAACTGCAATCTCATGGAAAATATAAAAGTACAATACTACTATAATAGCTTCAGTAAAAACATCAGGAGCATGCTAATAAACTGGCTAATGAAAATAAATCATGTTCCCTAGTAGATTGAACACTAGTGTTTTTGTAAAGGTACGCCTGCCCGTATGTGCCAGTCGCGTCTGACTCTAGGGTTGTGCGCTCATCTCGCTAAAGAGGCCGTGAGCCGGCGCCGTCCAAAGACACTTCTGGGTCACGTGGCCAGCGTGACGAAGCTGCTCTGGCGAGCCAGCACCAGCGCAGCACACGGAAACACCGTTTACCTTCCCGCTATAAAGCGGTACCTATTTATCTACTTGCACTTAAGGGTGCTTTCAAACTGCTAGGTGGGCAGGAGCTGGGACCGAATGACGGGAGCTCACCCCGCCGTGGGGATTCGAACCGCCGACCATACGATCAGCAAGTCCTAGGCACTGAGGTTTTATCCACAGCACCACCCGCGTCCCCAGTGTTTTTGAGATACATCTAAAAGAATGCAGGAATGACTTCTGCCACTTCTATCAGCACTATAATTATTGTGGAAGCACCTTTTAAATCCTACCCACATTGAATGGGGCTCTGTGGTAACTAAGGGTGCCTACAGACAGGTATATATCATGGGACAAGTGCTCCTCATTGATTCAAGGTTTTCTGCAGCATCCATGCAACATTGTTATCGTAAAATGCTAGCCCACCCATGTCACACACACACACCATTTAGTCCAGATTTACCCTTCCCAGTAGGAAATCCATTTGGTTTCTGAAGACCTTGTCTCCAACAACCTGCTTGTGAAACCTCAACGACCCATTGGCAGTACTTCCCTCTAGAAGCACCCTAAGCTTTTTAATACTCACCGCAAGCCTCACTGGTCACTGTGCAGAACATGCACAAAAGGACAACAGCCAAGAGGGACATTTTCGATTGGAGTGAGTCTGTCTTTCTTTGACGTTTCCAAGAACACCAGAAATTGGCGCAGGTCAAAAGCCTGTTTGGGCTTCCTTTATATAACCTGCAACTGTAGCTCCGGTTCCCTCCCTCCCAACCTTTTGCTTTTCAATTGCCACCTCATCTCTGGTATTATTTAATTTGTTTATCTCTGTGACTTTTACAAGGTGATACCAGTGAAAGTGAAGGTTAATCACCATTCATGGGGAAAGATCATTTGTTTGTGAAGTGTGACACGCTCCTTACAGAGACCAGGTAGTGCTGCCTGCATTCAGCATTGGGCATGACATCTGGGAAGTGGCTAAGCCCACTGGCATCTCTCCCACAGAACCTTCTCAGCCTTCTGTTTGTTAGGAAGGAAATACTGTCCTGCAAAATTGTCTCCTGGGCCAAATTCCATGATTTCTTTATTTACTTGTTAATCTTTAAAACAAATTTATAAACCACTTCACAGCACGAAATGATCCAAGCGGACAAAAGTAGAATAAAACACAAGCTCTAAAAGCAAGAAGAACCATATCCACAGATTATTTTAAAAACCAATAAATACATTTCTGCAGATACACAATTAATATTCCATAAATGCCTGGGTCACCTTTCAGTGAAAGCTTTGTTAAGTAAAATATATATATTAAAAAATGCCTTCAGTAGATACCTAATCAGCATGACACAAGGCTGGTAATTTATTCCAGAGGACTGGAGCTGCAGCACTAAAAGCCCACTTTCTAGTACAAGCTAAGTGCACCTCTGAGGCATGCAGTACTTGCAGCAGGGCCCCATTTGTGGAGTGCAGTTGCAGAGTAGAGATAGGTGGAGTGAGTTAGGGATGAATAAAATATTAGGAGCTCTCAACAGTGAAAGAAATGGCAAACATATGCTTAGTTGGAGAATTGGGAGAGGGCTGCAGAAACAGGCACCTTTAAAAAAGCAGCAGAGTAGTTCTGCAAGCTCACCTGTAGAGATGGTGCTACTGTTCACTTAAGTTTTTTGTGTGTTATTTTAAGATGGATCATTTGCAGTCTGAAAGAAGGATGGGTGGCTGGATAAATAATTTGTGTGTATGCTCTGTAAAAGGTGTGTGATCCAAGCGTGGCAATTCCACGCTAAACACTTAGTATGGAATGCTCTGGACTGCTTACTCCAGTAAACAGCACCAGCTCTCCTGAGCAACAGGCAGGGGCATTTCCTGTGCCTAGGTATTGGCAGTCTTTAACCGGAAACATCAGGGATTGCACAGAATTTTGAAACAATGACTGTGGTTACTGGAGATGTACAAATAAGTCAATTTCAGCGTCTTTATTTCTCCTTTTTCTAGTCTTAAGTTCAGTTCCTTACATTTCTGAATCATTTTTGCAATTAAATAAAGTCCCCGTGAAGATCCATCAACATGTCATGAGATTACATTCACATGTGGTGGATTTGTGATAGGCTGTGGCTGAATGCATCATCTTATTCAGTAGAGCAGTCACCAGGAGGAGCCATTCCTCACTCACAGTTAATGGGGGACCAATAATCACATGAGGGGCCTTTTCCCCACACTCCCAATACTTATCCTGAAGAGAAAATGGGAGGGATGGACCATAGTATAGTCCTTCATAGCTCTATACTTTGGAATGATGCAAACAAGACAACCCACAGTTCACTCTGGGCCCTGCTTCCCTGACTGTCGAGCTGAACTTCATTTCCCTTTAAATCAATGGGATAAGTTAGTGCTGAATCATGATATAGCTAAAGTCTCATTACATATTCACCCCTAACCCTCATCTGTAATTCATTATTATTTTAATTGAGTTGTAAGCCACTTTGAAAGAGCAGATCTTCAAAACCTGTATGTCCATTGGTCCTATGTGGAATGCAAATTGACATTAATCCTTGCCTTACTCACCTCTGATTCTGCCTCAGCTTTAATAAATTAATTGTAATTATTTTGCGCCATACCGTGCCCTTTTTTTCTTTTGTATTTCTCCTTTGAATGCAATCATGACCTATTAATATTATTACAGGCATGCAATACATGCCTTTGCATTTTTAAATTTCTGGTATGGGCCTGGATACCTCCAGAAAATGACAGTCTGGGTTGTGTCTGGATAGTTTGTTTTGCCCTGACACAATACTTGGACCTGACAAAGGAGTATCAATAGTATCTGTAAGTATCTGTTAATATCTGTAAGTACCTTGTAGGCCGAATCTGGACTCTATAAACTATCAGTATTTGTGGTGCTGTCTATTGGATGCTGAACCTCAATGGCCTATGGTCAACCTGGGTATTTTTTTAAAATACACAAATAGTACAAAATATCAAAAAGCCTTCAGAGGCCTTCTTCCAAAGGGAACCAAACCTGGGTACCACAGGAGTCAACTCCTAGGGGCCTTGGGGGCTTCAGACCCCACAATAAAATATTTGAGGTGGCCGGGCTCCCACAAAGTTGATGGGCATTCTGATTCAAATGGTGTGCATGCACTGTGTCATGTGATCAAATATGCAGGGCGGGGCTTACCTGGCCCCCCACAATATTTTATTCGTGTTGGCACCCCTCCTGGGTAATCACTGCACTCCTGGAATTTTCCATCATGTGGAGAGCTGGGGTGAATATAACAATAATAAAGCAAGCAGGAAGATACATTATGCTCTCTAAGCCAAGAGAAGCTGTGTGATGACCTTTAGTAATAGCTATTATGTTGCGTTTTACTTCCTTGTAAATAGTAGCAGCTAGGATTGCCAGCTGATCTGAAAAAAATCCAGTCTGGCCTCCTTTTACTTATTAAACAGCAACTTGGTTTGCACAAGTCCACATGTAAAACTAAGAATGGAAAAGAGGTCGCCATTATCATCACCTTGCTAAAGTCTGCAGATTAAGTTGCTGTAAAAATTACAGGAGTAGGAATCAGGTTGTGTTTTTAAAAAAAGTTGGCAACTCTGGAAGCAGCAAAACAAAAAGCCTTACCAAGTCAGAGTTCTCTCTCCCAAGATACATAGCGATTGTCAGCAAATTTTATCAATTCTGAGAGAGAGGTCTGTTTCTTAACCCATGTTCTGCATTGGGTTCTGGAGAACAGATATTTAACCATAGTAAGAAGCTGATAATTCGAAACCATCATCCTAGCCTCTATAGGAGTAGCTTTCTTTGAAAACTCAGAACTAATGCCATCTTCCCCAGGGATAACTTCTAAAACACACATGCCACTGACTGACTGCATACTACTAATTAAGAGCAACACAACTATGTCCATAGAAGGATGTGGAAAACCCAACCCAGCATATTTCAAAACAAAGAAATCTTCCTCTTCATCCCTCTACAGACATTTTTTTGTGCTGCTCTCATTTTAGGAGCTTCCCTTTCACCGAACCATTTGCTTTATTCACCTAACAGCAATATGCTAATGTGAAAAGCACAAGTGATGTTGTCTATATACAGTGGTACAGGGGTACCTCGGGTTGCAGATGCTTCAGGTTACAGACTCTGCTAACCCAGAAATAGTACCTTGGGTTAAGAACTTTGCTTCAGGATGAGAACAGAAATCTCACAGCGGCAGCGGGAGGCCCCATTAGCTAAAGTGGTACCTCAGGTTAAGAACAGCTTCAGGTTAAGAACGGACCTCTGGAAGAAATTACAGGTACCACTGTACATCGGTTTTCGAATGTAATCCTTTCCAGAAGACCGTTCGAGTTCTGAAACCTTTGAAAACCAAAAACTCAATAGCTGACAGCTAGGCCTCAGGATCTTGCACTCAGTGGAAGCCGCTTGGCATGTTCGATTTCTGAGTCGTGTTCGAAAATCGAAGCATTTACTTCTGGGTTTATGGTGTTCGAAAACTGAAATGTTCATCAATGGAGACGTTCGAAAACTGAGGTACCACTGTATATATTTCCAAGAATAAGAGGCACAGAGGAATGATTGTGCTATGGAGTTTAACAAGCTGTTATTGTAAACTGCCCTGAAGTAATTGGATAAAAGGGCTGTGTATGAATATTTAAAACAAATAAATACAAAAATGCAACTCATCCATTTTATATTGCTGTTGTGCCACCCCGTGTTTCCCCGAAGAAGTATCATACACCCTCACCCTGAGGCCATGTGACCTCACCCTGAGGCCATGTGATCTGCAATAGGGCAGGGATTGGGAGCCTGTGGCTTTCTAGATGTTGTTGGACTCCAGCTCCCATCAGCCCCATCCAGCATGGCCAATGGTCAGGGATGATAGGAGTTGAAGTCTAACAGCAGCAGGTTCCCCATCCCGATAGCAGAATGACAAGATGGGGCAGCAAGGAAGGAAGACCTTAGAAATGGTGCAGGGTTCTGGAGAGCTCAAAAGCTTGCAAACTATTTTGTGACATTTTGATTGGCTGATATGGATTTTTCTTAGGGGCCAACACAGCTTCTTTTATCTTTTATATCCCATGGTATTTGCTGCTGGACCAGTACAAAAGCTGACTTGAGAGATGAAGCAGTTCAAAGCAGAGAAAAAGAGAAGGACTAAAAGGGAGACAAAAGAAGAGACACAAGAGGGAGACCAATGAAATACTTAAGCTGATGTGAAGTGTTATAGGGAAGCTGCAAATTTCTGCCATTCCAGGACATAAAAAAAATATCCCTGAAAATAAATGAGATTTGAAAGCACTGTATCATTATGACCTAAAGAGAGTGAAATTCAGTTGACAGGCTTTTCCTACTTACTACAGTCCAGGCAGCATTGTCCTTGGATGAGAAGCAGAAACACCAATCCCAGCAGAGGTCCCATCCTTATTACTCAGATGCAGTATGTGCCTCTTGGTTGCTCTTGGGATGTGAGCACTACAACCAGGAACCAAGCAGTGACAAAGAGGTAGGTACAAGGGACTCCTCCCTTATCATGTTGCTTCCCCATAGCAAGAAAGAGATATTGAGCAATTCTAAGTAATGTACGTAGATGTGTGTCCCTGCCCTGCAGGAAAGTACAGATTGACAGAATGACAGTTCTTAATAATGTGTTTCATAGGCAGACGTGGAAACAGGTTTGATGTTTTATCGTGTTTAATATTCTGTTGGGAGCCGCCCAGAATGGCTGAGGTTGTATGTGGCTTGCCCTGGGTGTCATCCCTGGGGGGGAGGGGAGGGTTGACATCACTGCGGGTGGTGTCCCCCAGGAACACTTGCTGGTAGCGGCAACCCCTGGACACGAGCCCCATCCCCACGGGCAGCTAGCCCCACCCCTGAGATGCTAGCCCCGCTCCCATGGGCACAGCATGTGCACCATTCCGGGTGCTGGAGCAGCTAACTCCGCCTCTGCCTGTTCCTGGTAGATACAGAAGGGAAGGGAAACTAGATAAAGAGCAAGGCCTACAGGCTTATGGTTAGAGAAACATCTGTAAGAATGGAGTGATTTCTGATGAATGATCACTTCATAAACAAATGCTGAACAGAAGTAGATGTGAACATGGGATAAGTACAAAACTGCATGAAAGCAGTAGACCAGAACATATTATTACTGTATCATTATAGACAAATGGTTGACACATGCAACAATCTGAATTTCATTATCCAGATGTTGTTGGACTCCAGCTCCGATCAGCCCCAACTTATATGGGGGATGATGGGAGTTGTTGTTCAGGAACATTTGAAGGGCAGCAAGCTCTCCAGCCCAGCAATAAATGCTTTATAACTAAGCACGATATTTTAGGATTAAGTTCCATTGAACAAGCAAGGGTGAGAACATTTGTGTAGGCACAGGCTGTCATTTATTCCAGGATAGAAGGGCATCCCCCACACACATAGCCCCAAGTCACAATCATAAACATACTTACTTGGAAGGAAGGTTTATGGAAACCAATATGGCTTAATCCAAGTGAACGTTTAAGATTAGAGTACTGGGCTTTGGATGCTTATTGGTCACATTTCTACAGGAATACAAGGCTATGGCTATGGGAGAAGCAGGACCTTCTTCAGGTGTTAACGATGTGAGCCCCTCCATCGTAGACACAGCTTGCAAATACTGGTATGTGTAAATGGTTGTTGGCATCCATCTGTCTCTAGAGACAATGAAGTGCACCTCCATGAGTGAAGACAAACTGCTGTGTTAGCAACACTGAAATGACCTCCCCGAAGTGCAAACCTGGGCAGTGTATGTGGAGGTCCTGGGCCACCCAGACCACAAGACCCCCCTCTCAGCCTTGCTGATGTGGTCCAAAGGAAAGCAGAGCAATACATTTGGCACTAGCTCAGCTGCAGGAGTTACCGGAAGGAGGCATACAAGATGCCATCCAACCAACTGAGGCACTTAAGATTTGTGTAGAGCATTTGTTGTTTAGTCGTTTAGTGTCCGACTCTTCGTGACCCCATGGACCAGAGCACGCCTGGCACTCCTGTCTTGTGTAGGGCTTATATATTTTTAAATAAACCACATATCATAAAGACACCACAGTGTCCATTGTGCCTCATTCCAAAAGGAAACACGAACTCTGGGTAAGTGCCTGGAAGCCTTGGAATCTCTCACCGCTCAGAGATTGGAGTAGTGTTCAACAATGTATTTGTGGCCTCTTTCAGTGGATGGAATGTGTTACACCTGCCTTTCACATGTTTTAATATGTTTTAAGGTTTTTATTCAGTTTTAAATTCATACATGTTTTAATCTTTGTACTATTTTGTAAGTGGCTTTCAGTTACTTTTTGTTTTTAAAAAGTGACTGATAAGTGAAATAAGTAAATAAAATACAGTATTTTAGGATGTAAAAGGGAGTGGTGAAGTATTATTTCATGCTACTAAAGTAAGCTGAAATTTCTGGATATAAGATAATGACAGCAGAGAAATACAAATTCAACCTGACTATAACTCTTGATTTACACAATATTCTATGACTTGAGTACTCAAGAGCAAGAAGCAAAAGTGGTGAAAAAAACTGAAAAGGAACATCAGAATAATCTTACACACATTTGACTTCTCAACAGCTGCCCATGATTAAGACTGTAATCCCATTCACACACCTGGACGGAAGCCTTAATTAACTCAGTGGGCCTTACTTCTAAGTAGACATGCCTAGGCTTCTGCTGCACTGCTTCAATTACTACCATTTACTAGGGAGTAAGCCCCACTGAACACAGTTAGACTTGGACTACAATCCCAACCATGCATCTAGTCCTATTGGACTCAATGGAGCGTACTCCCAGATAAGTACATTTAGGATTGCATCTGCCCCTCTCCCTTGCTGTAAACAACCAAGTGGTTGTATATGTATATGCCATGATTCAACATGCTCCCCCATTTGGTCCTCGAGCCTGAGAATGAAGGACTCACCAAGTCTTCCATATACAAACGATCAATGATGAACTTTCACAGGCGGTTTACATAGGACAGAGCCTCTGAGGTTATTATAATTGTTTCATAATGAATTGCTAGGAAATGGCTACCCAGTTGAGAAAGGGAAATAGAACCATGAATGAGCAGGTTCCATTGGAGAATGCAGAGACACCTGAGCAATGCATGGACTATAAATGGAGCCAATGGGAGAGAAGGACACTTTCTTTCCCACCTGGCTGGTAGCTGTGAAGGATGGAGAACCACCTATGGCTGTGGGCTTTATTTCTTTTAGCTGCTGCTGTTTCTGCCCAAAATAACTCTGGTAAATGCTGGGGGAAGAAGGGGAAGTTGAAATTCTCTTGTGTGGAAGGGTTAACTAGGAACTGTTGAAACTTCTTTTTTTTTTTGTAATGGTATGCTAACTCTCATGGGGTTGGTTTTAATAGGTGTTGACTTTGTCTTTGCTGTTAGATGCTTTGTGTTGTTCTTAGAGGAAATTCCTCCTGTTATGAAACCAGCCAAGGTATAAGGTCATTAAAAAACTAGTCCGGGCAGTGATTGGTGGCAAATGTTTACTATGAAGCTGCCTGGTACTGGCCTGGATTGATTGACTGATCTAAGTGGAGATAGCTGGACAACTTTCTTTAACTTGCATTGAATTCATGGGGAGGTTGTTTCATGCTAGCAGGCTAGCTTTACTAGCTAGGGCTAACTAAAATGGGTGAGGGGGAACATTTGAATCTTCCAGAACTCTTCTTCAGACAGGCTGTTACTCAAAATGGGGGATAGATGTGGAATGAGGAAGAGAATAGCCCTTTATGATAGAAATACCAGAATGTTATTGGATGGAGTAACCAAGATGTAATGAGCAAACATATGAGTTACCGTATTTTTCTATGTATAAGACTAGGGTTTTTTTTACCAAAAAAATAGGTTTAAAATTTGGGCTTGTCTTATACACAGGTAGTGCTGAGGGGTGTTTTCTTAATTTGGAGTCCCCCAAAATAGGGGGTGTCTTATACATGGGGGCATCTTATACACGGAAAACTATGGTATGTTTCACAAAATGAGAAGTGGGTGTGGGGAAACTGGCCATGAAGAAAGAGGCCAAAGGTCACTGGAAGGTGGGGCAGCAGCAGCTTTCTGTTGAATCAGGCTTGGGTAAGGACTGTGACCTCTGTGGGGCTTCCTCTCTGAGGAAGCATACAAAGCGGAAGGCCATTAATTAGACTGCACTGCACCAGGTTTCCAGTTGCACACTGGACAACTTGGACAAAGCAACAAAAGGAGCCATTCCCCACAATTATTTTGAAAACTTAAATGCCAGCAGTTACTTAGGCTCTAGTCCAGCCAAAAGCAGAATCCATTGAATTGCTGTGAGGCAGACCTCAAGAGAAATATGTGGTAGGCTTTATATTAATAAAGCTGAAGATAGATTTTAGGTGGTGCACTAGGTAGATAGAAGTTAAATTGGGTATTATTGGCTAGTGCTTGGAGGGTGTGAAGAAAACCCATTCCTTTGGGTAGTTTTGCCTAGTGCCTGGAGGGCCCACCCAGTCCAAGGTGGCAGGTGATAATCCTCTGCTTCTAGCATACTTCTCGTCAGTGTTTTCTTTTCTGGGGGTACTCAAGGGTATGCAGCACCAGCAACTTTCCTCCCAAATGTTAAGAGAGTGGCACTTGTTATTGTTATTAATAATATTTTATTATTTATACCCCGCCCATCTGGCTGGGTTTCCCCAGCCACTCTTAGCCTTTATTGGCATAAGTTTAAACAATAAAATCATACAAAGTCATCCAAATACATTAATAATCCAAACACATACAATATATAAAAGACTTGATAGCCACCACTGAGAAAATCAGTGATGTGGCACTTATTGTAACAACTTCATAGTGAGTACCAGCGCCTTTTTTCTTATTCAAAAAAACGAAACACACACACACACACACACACACACTGCTTCTCTTGATAGGCTAAACTTTCCATTCTCCAAAACACGTACAAATTGTAGGTCCATCTGGGGTGGGGCCATCAAAATGTCACCACAGGATGTTATTAAATATAATGTCAAAAGTAATTAACAATTTTTTGAGTCCTTAAAGTTGACTTTGTGACCTTCTGGGGAACTTTTTTCAGCCTGATGGCCAAGTTTCCCTCTAGTTTTTTTGTTGTTTTTTTGTTTTGAAAAAGCAAGTCTCTGAACATGTGCAATTTCATGTCTTAAGCTGAAACCCGCTTGATGAATGATAGCACTACCAGGAGCACAGGAATACATTGGGGTTTGCTTCTGCTGACCTGATGCTGAACCCATTTACTTGGCAATAGGTCTGTTTTATTTTAGAAAGAGAAAACTTTTTACAAGTAAAAAACAAACAAAAGAAGCATCTGTAACTGTGTACGTATCTCTCCGACTGCTCCCTAACTGCAAATTCTTAAAATTAAGACGGGAGGATGGTGTGACAACCCCAGTGCATCATATCATGGCCATACCAGGCCAACCAAGGTGATGATGTTTGCTGCTTCCCCCATCACCTGCCACTCTCTCTGGCATCCTATTTCAGGGATTTCAATAGGCGTCTGGAAAGCAAGATGCAGGCTGAGAGGGTGCTTGGCCTACTAGCTGCCATATTGTTTACAGTAACATATTGGTTCTGTTCATGACTGTAAAATGATGTGTGTCAGTGTTCACTAAATGACCCGTCCTTGTGCTTTCTGCAGTGTCTGTGTCATGCGGCAGCTCGCACGTATTGATCACAGTGCCGGTGGATCTCTTTGGGACGGGCGTGGCTGTTGGCGTTCATGAACTGACCCTGGGATCTGGCTGTTCCGTGACTGCTGTTTATCAGGATGTGCTGCAGCTGGAATACCCTCTCCATGCATGTGGAGCCATCAGAGAAGTAAGAAAAGCCTACACAGAATTGAGGAAGCTGGACTAGATGGATCTCGAAGATCCCTTCCAAATCTAGGATTCCAGGATCCTTTGTGACTTGTCTGGGTTATATACAGAGCTGTAGCTAGGGGGTGGTGAGGTGAGCCCCCACCAGGGGCGCAGGCGAGGGGGGCGCAAAATTGGCTAAAAATATATCCATAAATATGTCTATAAACAAAATATTGATTATTGCCTCATAAGAAAAGGTTTTAAATAGAGGATGAGTTGAATGGGGTTTTAAATAGAGGATGAACTGAATGGGGTGGGGCAAAGGGTGATGAGCAGAATTTCTTTAAATGCTCTTTCATGAAATCTAACCTGATTGTGTCATAGCAGTTTGACACCAAAATATAAATTTAACATTCTAGCATTATGCTGTGTAGATGACAGCTTCAGTGGACTTTGGGGGGTTTGCACTTGCCTCTGTACTGCGTAGCTTTGATTTCTGCTTTGAACAGCTGGGTGGTAAGAAGACTGGGAGTTTATATAGGCTCGATAACATTGGGTTTTCCTGAAATGCTATCTCGTTCACAGTCTTGTAAAAGATCCTAAAGACTTACAACTTATATCTGGCTCCTAGTTCCTCCCAGACAGTATCCACTATAGAAATGTTCTCTACTACATACCTTCCGCTGCAAATGGTGTGATCCGGACCAGTCAGTTCTCACATCCCATAGATTGTTTCTACCTAAGGTAAGTCTTGGTTCTGGAAGGAATATTGTGCAAGTGAGAGATGCTGGGCTATCTATCCCATTGTTCTTCCTCTTCCTCTTCCTCTTCTTCAGATTTGCAAAAGACAATAAGCAAAGCAGCAAACTAAAATACATTTTTTAAATTTAAAAAACCCAGGCATAACGGTAAGGAGAATCAGTGCTGTTTTTCTAGAAAGGGAGGTCCTAGAACTCACCATGAACGCCTCGCTCGTTCTCTTAGAATGGCCATGGCACCCCTGAGAGGTGCCAGAACTGAGTTCCGGAGAGTTCTGGCTGGGGGGAAAAAGCCCCAAGGAGAATAAAAATAAAAGAGCTAGAAAAAGAATGAGTAGCATAAATGTGTAGCATATTTTCAGTCATGGGATACAAGGTTCATATGTATACAAAATATATCCAGGACTCATAAATGTCTCCAGATAAAATCATGTTTAGTAGGAATATGCCAACCATGAAATTGTTTTGTCACATAAATCACAAACAGCCCCCAAACAGATGCAAAGTCTGAGGGGTCTGCAACGCCTCTTGCAGCATGCCTCTTATGCTTTTGATCACACCTGGTCTCCAAATACTTAAATGTGTGGATCTAGCTTCTCCCATTGGCTATCTGGCCAAGGTAGCATCTTTCATTCTAGGAAGAATGTTTTAATGGATGGATTGTGTTAAGGAGATGTTGAGATGTCTTAGTGTCTATCCCTGAGGTTTGATCCTTAGCAAAGTGTGGCAATTTAGTCTGCAGCTGCTAAAACACCATGTACTTTGGGGGCCTACAAGGATAATAACAGCATGCAAAAAGAAAGAAGAGGCATGTGATGCATAAGATCTGTCCTACAGAAAGAGCAATAAGCCTTCTGAATTATATAAGAAGGAAGTAGATGAAACCTGGTTTCTCTTCTAGGTCATGGAATGTCTCCTCACTTGGAATACAGCCCACATGGATCCCTTTCAAATCCACCGTGATGGAAAATCAGCGCTTGGAGTTTGCCCTTGAAGTCTATGACAGTGAGTGCTCTTAATCAGCTGGCTAGCATGCCTCTCTCCAATTTACAGTAGGCTGCAATATTAGTTAAACCTAGGAACAGTTGCCCACTTGATTAAACATTGGTTGGAGAGAGGTGACAATAGTTTATTTGGGAAACAAAAGGTGTTTTCTTATAGGGTCGTTTGCTTCTGGTGGACACGTGTTCCATTTGCACCTCTGCAAGGTTTTTGGGGGGGTTTTGTAAGCTTTTATACAGTAATGGCTGGTGGTCTTTGGCTCACAGGCTGCATTCACCCTTGGCCAGTTCCCTTGGCCTCGGCCCAGTATACCTGAAGGAGCGTCTTCACCCCCATTGTTCTGCCTGGAGACTGAGGTCCAGTGCCGAGGGCCTTTTGGCGGTTCCCTCACTGTGAGAAGCAAAGTTACAGGGAACCAGGCAGAGGGCCTTCTCGGTAGTGGCATCCACCCTGTGGAATGCCCTCCCACCAGATGTCAAAGAAATAAACAACTATCTGACTTTTAGAAGACAGCTGAAGGCAGCCCTGTTTAGGGAAACTTTTAATATTCAATGAATTATTGTATTTTAATATTTTGTTGGAAGCCACCCAGAGTGGCTGGGGAAACCTAGCCAGATGGGCAGGGTATAAATAAATCATCATGACCATCATTTATTAATATTTCAATCTTTTTGAGTCCATGGCTCCCTTGACCAACTACCTTCTTTCTGTGGCACCCCTGTGGCACTCAAGAGCCCAGTAATGTCACCCTTGCCTTCAGAGCTGGCAGCCTCTCACTCTTTTTCGAAAACCCTCCCTCGTGGAATGTTCCCTCTCCTCTCCACTCTCCTTGGGAGTCCTCTGGGCAGCCACTGCTGCTGCTCCTGGTCTCTGAGCCAACCCCCCACCCCAAAGAAAGGTGCCTCCTCATGCCGCCCCACAGGAGCCTGGGAAGAGGATGCCTCAAGCCTTAGCAGCGCAATGGAGACTGGCTGAAGGTGAATGTGAGGCCACCATCTTTCTCATCTTGGGAGGTAGCGGTGGGTGCCACCAGGCCAGCATGGTGGAATGGCTCCCCTTCAGCACCCGGCACTCAGCTCACAGGCAGGCCTTACACAGCAAACACAAGGCCAGTGCAATGCCTGTCTGCCTACCTGCCTGTCCGGCCTCCCACTTGTCTGTCCATTCCCAACAGCAAGGGATGGTGGACTGGCTGGCTGGACTCCCTTGCCCATTTGCTTGCTTACTCCAAGGCCACTTCAGCTCCTGGCAACCAGTACCCCCTGGCCAGCCCCAGAGGCCCCATTCACCTGGGGAGCTTGTGGCCAGGGCTGGTGCAATAAACAGCTGTGCAAGCCTTTGAGAAGCAGAGACTTGAGAAGGCATCAGAGGAGGGAGGGGAGGAAAGAGAGGGGTGGAGGCCACTGTTGCCTGTGGCACCCCTGGCCATCATTCAAGGCACCCCAGGGTGCCACCATACACTGGTTGAAAACCACTGCACTAGGGGGCTAATTGCCAGGGCTGGGCATGGGCACCTCATGCTCCTGCAGAACACATACAGGCACAGACACATAGGCCCCTCCTCAGCTGATCAGTCAGTGGAGAGGTTACATTATGCAGTATGTTTGAATGTTGAATGTGTAAGTGTATGACTAGAGACAGCGGATAAAACAAACACCATTAGATGTGCTGCTTGCTAAGTGTTTAATGGTTATTGTATTTGTTTAAAAACCAATAGAAATTTGTTTTAAAATGGAGAAGGGACAGCAGCAAGGAGGGAATGGCTTACACAGAAGGGGCCCATTGAAGACATCTTACCCAAGTCCTTCCAAATAACCTGGAAGTAGTACTGGCAGGTGAAGTGCTGTGTTCTAGCAAGGGAGCTTGTAGTTATGTGGCTCCTGGCTTGCTTCTTACTGACGTGTATGTAATGATTCTATGTTCTTCCTTCCAGGTACCTGGTCAGCACCTAGGTCTGACCCCACTTACTATCTTGGGGATCTAATCAACATCCAAGCATCAGTAAGGAAGGGCAGCCACGTTCCTCTGAAGATCTACATTGATGAGTGTGTTGCCCGGCCAAACGCTGAGTCCTCTGTGAAATATGAAGTCATCACAAACCATGGGTAGGAGATGGGGAGTGGCAGGCCCAGGCATGGGGGAATGGCAACAGGGGGAAAGAAAACTGGAATCGGTTCTATGGCTGTGACCACATTCAACACTGGAGTTAATTGAAAATGGGACTTGAGCTAGGGGTGGCAAAGCTCTTCTAAGCTAGGGGTGGCAAAGCTGTAGGCCCTCCAGATGTTTTTGGAGGGCAGCTCCCTTCAGCACTCACCAGCAGAGCCATGTGCTGCCGCCGCCATTGTGTTTAGCTGGATCCAGAGTTTGCTACAAATTGTTGTTGTGCAAAAGAAAGGAAGAGATATTAAACACTATATGCCTGTTGAAATAAGAGTACATTCACTTTTTTTTTTCTTGAAAGATAGATGTTTAGCTTTTTTAGAAATTGACCAGCTCTGCCATGAGTGTGGCACTCATACTAATAACAGGACAGAGGAAATTGGATCATTCATGCCTGCTTCTGTCTGTATTGCAGGTGCCTTGTAGATGGGCAGCAAAGCAACTCCCGTTTCCTCCCCACGCAGGAAGATGGAATCAGCCGCCTCCAGCTGGACACATTCACCTTCATTGGGGACTCCAACCACCAGGTTGAGGGGGAGGGGGGGAAGGGAACTGAACCGCCGATATGGGACTAGTACTACACTAGTTTTATGGTCAACTGCTGTTTGGGGGGACAGTGGAGTTAGTAAGCATGTGGAAAATCTAATGTCAACTTTATGGATGAGACATTGCCTCACGTCAATGAGTCTGTGTGAGTGATGAGGGCATCCTGCTGTTAGCCTTCCAATTTTCCCATCCTGTGAGGGCCCATGGGCCATGTTGTCCTCCCCTCCCCATTTATCTCACAAGGGGCTTGAATGGCACATCCACAATATCAGATGCATCCTAGTTTTGGCGGTGCTAGTGAGAGTCTTTGAGTCTCCATGCCAGGCATTTGCACTCTGCCACTGGGTTGATGAACCTGCCCTTGTGTGTGTCAGATTTAGTTTTGCAAGGTCCTCCCTAGCCTACAAATGCTAGGGACAGAGTCACAACCTAATGTACAACCTAATTTGATTGTCTAGATCTACCTCATATGTCACTTGAAGGCGGTACCTGTTGGCTCTGCGGACCCTCGCAACAAGGCATGCTCCTATGACCTCACTACTGCATCATGGAGTTCCTATGAAGGAGGAGATTGCTCCTGTTGTGGTTCTCCTAGTGGATGTGAGAGCAAGAAGAGGAAGAGAAGGCAACAGCAGAAGAAAGGTGAAATCCTCTCCCTAAAACCTATTTTGTAATCGTTGACTTTATGTACCTGCTAATCAAAAGGTTCAAAAGAATGACTGCCTACTGCAGAGATGCAGTTGGACTCCAACTTCCAGTATTCCCAAGTCACAATGGTCAGTGGTCAGGGATGGATGGAAATTGTAGTCTACATCTGAAGGACACCATGTTGACTTCCACTGGTCAACTGGCTCCATTTGGCGCCCAAACAGAAACAGCCACTTATTTGTAACTTGTATGGCTTCACTCACTTGTTTCACCATAAATGCTGGGAACAACATTTCCAACCATGTCCTAGATTTGGAGGAGAGTTAAAACAGCTTGCCCTGTTCATTTCTATACAAGAGCTGTACAGAGAAGGCTGAAAATACTGTGTTAAGGCAGTGGGGTGACAACAAATGGGCGAGCAGGTCTGGATTTGTGAGCCTTTGATTCGTGCTTCCTCCTTGCAGGATTGTCTGGAGAAGCCAACCTCAAGCTTGGTCCCCTTGCACTGAAAGGAAAGCCAACAAACAGCTCCTCCACACTGAATGACTTCAGCACTTCTGAGCTGATGTCTGTGGTGACCAGCTATGCCACACTCAAGGCTCCCCAGGCTGCTGAGTTGCCTGCTAACCAGAGGGTGACTATTATCGTGAGGGAGAGAGTGAAGGAAGGATCTGGTAAGAGCTCCAGAATTAATAGAGAATGGTCCAAACACAATGATAAATTTTTCAGCACAGCAATGACTTAAACTGACAAGACTAATTATGTACGTTAACATGAAACAACCAAATTGAGCTGCACAAAATCCTGGCATGTTTTTGGCCATAATATTTAGGAGTGAAATAAGATGGAATAAAAAAATAGCCCTCTTGCATTTTATAGCAGGGGGACAGGCCCTTCAGTTTGTCACCTAGGAATTCCATGAGATTTGAACAAGGTTCTTTCACTTGGGCCATATAGGATGGCATTATTTTGTGTAGACTTGGTGCAAGACAACTAGGTGTGAACAGCACCAACTCGGCAATAAACTGCTGTGTGGAGAAGGGCCTGTTATTGATGCAGTAGATGACGTCCCCTTTCCGTAAGGCTTGATTTGAGCCTGGACTCAGATCCAAAATCTGTATTTGCCCCCAGCAAAAGTGCCTTTTGGCATCAGCAGAGTATACTTTCCTTGCCACTGAAAAGCAACAACCAGTTACTTTGAGACTGGAGGCTTGTAGGTCTAAAAGCCTTGACACCCAGTAAGCTCTGTATTTTGTTGCACAGTGCCTTTCTAAATTTTGAAGTACAAATAGTTCTGTGGATGAAGTAAGGAACAACCAGCTTTATAACATCTTTGCGAACTGCCTCTGTTGACACTTCTTTTCCCTCCCTTCCGCCAATAGGGTTCTTCTTCCATTTCCCCTTCTCCATTGCCACCATGGTCATAATAACTACCTGTGCCTTCATTATATTTCTATCGATTATGGGCTGCTACTGCTCCAGCAGACGGTCCCGTCGTGGATATCGCATGAAGACCATCCGTGCGGCTTTGGTGGAAGTTAGTGCCGTTGCCATGGCACCTGCAGCAACTGGCTCAGTAGCTGTTGTTTCCACTGGGAAAACCAGAGCTATCTCCAAGAGACCTGACAGGAGAGCAGCCAGCAGCTAGTGGGCAAATGGCTTCTCTCTGAAGATTCAGCTGTTTAACAAATAAATGATTGACAGTGCAAAAACACAAAAGTATGGTGGCATTTTATTAAAAACTGTACACAAGGGATTTGAAGTGGAGTAAGCGGTTTAATTTTATGCTTCCAAACAACAAAATGTGTCATCTGAGGTTACTTTGGATAAACAGCTTGGAGGAACAGGTGGCAGCAGAGAGGCACATAATAATAACAGCAGGATTGCCTGTGACAAGGAAGTTCCTTGTCCCAACTTATTCTGCTTTTGATGTGCATATGCAATGACTATCTCAAAGGTGTACTCCTCTGCTTAATTGTGACACGAATGTGCCTTACCTTCGGATGGAAGCTAGTTTGAGGGGAAGAAGGCATCCAATAGCAGTATTTCTCAAGGAACTACAGGGTAGGTAAAGGTAAAAGATAAAGGTCCCCTGGACGGTTAAGTCCAGTCAAAGGTGACTATGGGGTGCGGTGCTCATCTTGCTTTCAGGCCGAGGGAGCCGGTGTTTGTCCACAGACAGCTTTCTAGGTCATGTGGTTCCAGGGTAGATATGGATTGTGGCTAATGTCCTGCTTCAAATACCAGCAATGGGAGAATACAGAGCCAGAACAAATGGTGATGTGTACACAGCTTAAATCCCCCAGGCCACTTACCAGACAACCATGAGCAATTACTCTACCTATGTAGTTCTGCAGCCCCACCCAGCCAATTGGTCAGTGTGAGGTCTCCATCAAACTTGCCTTGTGTTCTTCCTCCATCACCCATCACAGCTAGCAGGTACAAAGCTGCTATGCCACCAGCAGCCAAATATGCTTGATCTATGTCTGCTGGGCTGGGCCCCACTACCAGGTTGCAGCCTGATTTGAAGTGGATTTGCAAGAGCAGCATTACCACCATACAAATGTTTGGTAACACAGGAGTGGACTTGGGTAATCTTTCATAATATGGTGCGCTGTGTGAGGCCAAAATTTGGTGCCCCCAAATGGATCCTCATTTTTGCTCCCCCTTAGCTTGGCACTCCAGTCAGCAGAACCAACTACACCATCGTAAATCTTGCACTGGGTAACAAATTAACCCAAATTACCCAAACAGATGATTTGTTTTAAAGGGAGATCACACACAGAGTCAGGTCACTTTCCCCTGCTCAATTCCTAACTGAACATGCAGGGTTGAAAATTATTACCATTATTATTTATTAAATTTATATACCGTCCTGCACCCAAAGATCTCCTTAACGTGATGCGCCAAAGGTGAAATGCCCTTTGGTGTTGCTCCACTGGGGCTGACCCACCACCCATGATGGAGCCTCTTTTTACGCTGGGCAGAAAAGCACCGGTGCTGGGAACACACCCTGTGCCAGCAGCAGAAATCCCTTCCTGCGCTTCCTTCTTGACTTGCTCAGCACCAGCATCGCCACTGTGTGGCAGTACTGCTTCACTCAGGCCACACATAGGTCTGGTGGGGGTGGGCGGGAGTCAATAAAGTTCTTGGGTAACCACATTGCTAGAAGTGGCACCATTTGCCCTTCTCTTTCAGGTGAGAGCCTGTCTTGTCATCGACATTACCTGCACAATAGTGGTGGCTGTGATCAATGTTTTCTACTTGGAAGACATACCGTTCAGTCCCCGTTATGGGAATTTGAGGTGCAGTAGAACTGAGGAGTACTGTGAAATGGGGCATCAGGTTGCAGTGAGTACTTCCTGGGTCCAAGCTAGGTCTCTGTTTCCTCCATGAAAACTACTTTAGAATAAACAGTGCTACTGACATACAGATGTGGAAGCTGCATCAGAGGGGTGGTGGGTAGGGAGTTATTAATTGCCAGTATAATGCTGGCCACCCTCTCTTGTTTAGATGCATACAATAAATAGCATGAACACACCCACAAGTTACATTCTACAAGAAGAAAATTCATTTTCTGGGGTCACAGCATCTAGTGCAAATGCACTACAGTGGTCCTCAAACTTAATCCGTTCCAGAAGTCTGTTCCAAAACCAAAGCACTCCAAAACCAAGGCACACTTTCCCATAGAAATGAATGCAACATGGATTGTATTGTTAATTCTGCTTGTTTGCTTGTCTTTCTTTCTTTCTTTTCATTTGTAACTTTAAACTCCCAATAAATATATTTTTTTTAAAAAAAATAATCCATTCCAGAAGTCCGTTCCAAAACCAAAGCACTCCAAAACCAAGGCACACTTTCCCATAGAAATGAATGCAACATGGATTCACCCGTTCCAGACTTTTGAAAACAACCCCTAAAACGACAAGTTAACATGACTTTTACTATCCAGTGAGACCATTGATCAATTAAAGCAATAAACAATGTACTGCAGTCACACAATCCAGTCAGTAGCTGAACTGGGTTCCACACACTCACAAAAAACAAAACAAAAAGGCTACAAAAACGCAAAATAAATAGCAAAAACAGACAGACCTGAGTGTAACACTCAAAATGGAAGTGTGGCACTCAAATTGGAAGCGTACCACTCAAAACAGAGCACATTCAGCTTCTGAAAAAAGTTCGCAAACCAGAACACTTCCGGGTTTGCAGTGTTTGGGTTCCAAGTTGTTTGAGTACTAAGGCATTTGAGAACCAGGCTAACACTGTACCTACTCAATTCCGATTGTAGTGACTTGTTGGACTCCTGTTGCTCAGTCTGACATCTCTCTCTCATGCTAGGAACTATATGATATTTCTACTACCTGGGTGGTATCAGGTTTCTCCAAACTACAGTGGTACCTCAGGTTAAGAACTTAATTCGTTCTGGAGGTCCGTTCTTAACCTGAAACTGTTCTTAACCTGAGGTACCACTTTAGCTAATAGGGCCTCCCACTGCTGCCGTGCCGCCAGAGAACGATTTCTGTTCTCATCCTGAAGCAACGTTCTTAACCCGAGGTAATATTTCTGGGTTAGCGGAGTCTGTAACCTGAAGCGTCTAACCTGAAGCGTCTGTAACCTGAGGTACCACTGTATAGTCTAGCAAGCCAACAAGCCCAAAGCCTGGTCCTCTCTTCCTTCTCCTTAAACCTGAAAAAAGTTTTCCATATTTCTGTTACTCTTATTCCTTTCCTCCCATTGGTGGGTGGGTGCTTGCTGTAAGGCACTTAAAGCAGCAAGATGCAACATAGTCTAGTAAGAATGAAGAAATAATGTGATGAAATGCCAGAAATACAAAAAAAAAAGAAAAGCACCCCACCCCAGCACAGTGCATGAATGAAAACAGTGCACATCTAGAAAAAATGCAGTGCTCCTGATGCTGTCATTTGCAACTCTGCTGGTATCTTACAATGGAAAAGCAATAGGGTAGCACTAGGAACCACCCACCGGGAAGCAGCCATACTCTGATGAAAGTCCTAGGAATTCTCTATAGAGATGTCTAGCTCCCCTCCAGAATTGCACTTTTCAGCTTCCCTGGAATTGTACTGTTTAAGTCTGTACTGTACAGTATCTTCAGCCACAGAAGCTGCATGAGCCTCAGCTACTGTGCCATATGTTTTTTGTTTCTTTTGCCTTTTCTGGCTGCAATATGCTTCTGTGTGATTTCCCCCCTACATTGAAACCCTGGAGTGACTCTGCCAGTCAATGTAAACAATAGTAAACTAGATGAACCATGGTTTCCTATGTTGTTCCTATGATCTAGAATTACAGGGCTTGCAGACCTGTGCTTCCAATACCTTAAAATCAATGGGACTCACATCTAAGTAAATGCACTGTACCTCAGAGTCAGCTGTCAATAAGGCCCTCCTTTGAGCAGAGGGTAACAGAATGACCATCTCATTCACTGTCTCATGTTCTATTTTGCAGGAGTGTTGTACAGTCATGCATAGCAATCTCCTGGTTTTAACTTCCCTAGGATTCTTTATTTGCATCTCCATGGCAGCCTTTGGATGAAAAGCTGTGTGTCGTAGATAGACCACCGCTGATTAGGATGTTGTAAGTTTGCTAGTCGTCTATAATGGGAAGAAGCAGGTGCCAAGTGATGTAGGAAATAGCAAGGTCAGAAATTGGTGAGTTGGAGAAGAAGAGGCTGGAGACAGGAATAGAGGCATATGCTATTTTGGCCACTAATGCCCTGCACCAAACACCATCACTGATCCTATCCAGGTACATCCCAGACTCATACAAGTGATGGAATATAATAAAATATGATTAATTGTGAACACAGGTGGGGGACTGCACTGTACTGCTACATTTCTGTAGGGGGGGAAACCCTACAGAGATTGAATAAGAAAAACACTCCAGGCTGGCCTATCTGACTTAGAAGGTTACGGCTTGCCTGCACATTTTCCTTTATAACTTTCTTTATAAGAGTCCAATTGACTTGCAAGGAAGGAAGGAAGGAAGGAAGGAAGGAAGGAAGGAAGGAAGGAAGGAAGGAAGGAAGGAAAGAAAATGTACATGTGTATCCCCCTCTCAGTACAATGGCTCTGTTTGGGAAGTAAATATGCTTAAAGGTTACACCCATGGTGTGGTGGCCACAGATAAGGCATTTTTAGGCAGGCTCTAGCATTTAAATCAGACATGAAGGGGGAAGGGAGGAGGAGATGCAAAAAGGCTGGGAGAGCAAGGCCGACTGCTTCCTGCTTATGAGAAGAACCTTAGTTTCTCCTTTCCTTCACAGCCCATTGCCTCCTGAGGCATGAATGGAATGGAAAGGTTGCCTGGCATTTCCTCAGTTCCATTGAAGTCAAACAGAAAGCTGCAGCTAGACTTTTTTGCCCTGAGTCAGGGGTCCTTTACCTTTACCTTTAAATGTCATATATAATTTCCATTATCTAATTGCTTCTTTTGCATTTCCAGTGACAAGTCCCAGCATAGCTCTGTGTAGTCCTTCCTCTTTCGCACAGAATACCATTCTAAACTTTTTGGTTGTAATAACTTCTGTCATTACTCTCTTAATCTTGAAACAAACAGCAGACACTATGTTCTCACTATGAAATATCATCCTTAAAAAACAACAACTCTCTATTAAGTTTAGTTTTGAACACCAGCCTAAGGAAGAGTTCTATGAAATCTGAAACTTTGCATACCTCACTGTGAACTTTGGTTGGTCCTAATAAAAAAGGTGTTTCCCCCCTGGTCCTATGTTGTTTTTCTAAATGTTTTGTAAACCAAGAACCTATCCTAGGGAGGTTTTTGATGTCTGATGTTTTATTGCTTTTTATATTATTATTATCATTAATTCTGTTGGAGCCGCCCAAGTGGCTGGGGAAACCCAGCCAGATGGATGGGGTATAAATAATAAATAACTGTTATTGTTGTTGTTATAACAATATGATCTTGTGATGTCCACACATTTCCATCTCATTGCAGCCCCAAAAGAGGGACAGACGCCTCTGGTACCACGCAGTAATAGCTCACACTACTCTAATGGTAATAATGGTGATTTAAAGTTATACAGATGAGAGCATGGAAATGGAAATGAAGCTGAAGAACAAACTCATTATTCTGTAACAAAAATGCAATTGCCTGCAAGCCATTAATTTCCTTCCATTCAGAATTCCCTTTTCAGATAAAAATAACTGAGTGGTGCTATCTTTCTTCTAATTCTTAAAATACCGCATAGTCCATGGTACATATCTCTGCCCTGCCAACATTCTGAGGCCTCAATTACAATAAAACAATTTTTGCTTCCTCTGAGCCACTTCTGTCTATGTTCCTGGGACTGATGTGAACTTAAACAGATTCATCTTCCAGGGACTACAAAGAGAAAACTCTCTTCTGGGCAGAGTCTAATAAAAGGAATTACCTATACAAGCATCCTTTCTCATCAGTAAGCCATAGCTCTAACCTATAAGCCTCATAAAAGGCAGCTGCTATGGGAGTAGCAAGACCCTCTTGGAGTGTTAATGCTGTGAGCCTCAGAAAGACACCACAGTCTCCATTGTGCCTCATTTCCAAAAGAAAACATGGACCATGGGTAAGACTGCCTGGAACCCCCTGGAATCTTGCACCGCTGGGAGATTGGGGTGTCGTGCAACACCCTTCAGAGGTTGGGTTGTCCTGGGGAGATCTTGGCACTGGCAAGTTAGATGGGGTATTTAGGGCGCTGCTGAAAACATGTTATGTTTCACCTCGTCAAATGCCTTTTCTTTCGGTTTCTAGAAACCAAAATTATCTTATTTGCTTGCTGACATTTCTCATAAATCAGGTGACCACATATAACCACAACATAATTGGCTATGCGCTAGCTAAGGGGAGGAAGCTAAGTCTGAAAAGGATGTAGCTGCGTAGCTCCGTTCTTCAGGCCTGCTCTTCATTCTTCTGCTGTTCCCAAACACAGTATCCCTTTCACCACAGCCACCTGTTTTCTTTAAGCCCTCTTCAGTTAGCTCGAAGCAGAAGTGCCATCTATGGAGACCACACCTGGCTCTCTTTTCTATCCACGGTAAGAATGTTTGGGCACGCGAGGGTGACTCCACATGGATACATCAAATGCAGCTGTATAGGCAGTGTCAGAGATGGTGATAGTGATGATATATTAATTTAATGCCAATATAGGATTCCAAGTGGATCACAAGTGTTCTGGATTAACCAGT
Source organism: Podarcis tiliguerta (assembly GCF_965153285.1). NCBI lineage: Eukaryota > Metazoa > Chordata > Lepidosauria > Squamata > Lacertidae > Podarcis > Podarcis tiliguerta. The sequence continues at coordinate 55,770,623 of NC_139534.1, forward strand.
GCTGTATTGGATTAAAAGTCTGAATCCTATGCATGTTTTCTTGGAAGTAAGAAAGTGTTGCTCTCAAAGAACTATACAGTTATTTTGTATTATTACAACAGAACAATACTGTTGAGCTACTGTTCTGTACTGCTTTTTCTGAATCTTTAGTGCTATAAAACACACACAGTTTGAAATGGATCAGTGTGTTCTCAGACGGCTTCTTTTCTGCAACCAGGAGAAAAAGCCTGACTTATTTTTATCTCATAAAATGCTGTCGCTTCCATTCCATTCTTAACCTATATCAAAAGCTATAGGGTGTCACTTTTTAAATGCTAGGAAGTATAAGGAGGAAATGAGCAGGAAGCAATTTTGATGAGATGGAAGAATGGTACAGCTTCAGGAGGCCTTGGGAGTGTGGAAGACAAAGGAAGTGGGACTTTGCTCCTGCTTCTCAGTCTCTCTGCAACTTTGGCTGCAATTGGCCATGGTTTCTTCCTTGGACAGAAATAGGAATTGGGGACAGCAATGTCTTTACAGTGGCTCTGGTCCCACGATAGACCGTTTACAGTGAATTTATTTCACAGGAAACTGGGTGGGAACAGACGGTGTATCTGCTAGAGGAAACTTAGCGGTGTGTACCTAGAGAACCACACACAAAGTTGTGGTGCAACCTTAACGGAGCATGTGATTAACTTAAAAATGTGCTTAGTTTGGCTAGAATAAGCCATCCCCTTGACGCCAGAAGGCAGGTGAAAGGGTGGCATATTTTTCACTCCTCAGCAGCATGCTGTAATACAATTGCACTGGAATATATGATATCAAGAAGCTTTTAAAACTGCTTTCATGTGGCCTCAACCTGCCCACCTGTTGGTATAAGTGCTTTTGCTAGGCTGTCTCGTTTAATTTTACATTTTAATAACTTATTCTGAGCGGGGGCAATGCCTAAGCAGCAACAAAGAGCCCTGCTGCAGAAAGGATCGAAGTGCATGCAACACTGCAGCCATAATTTCTCAATATTGATTTATCTGCAGAATGGATCAATACAGGCTGGCTCCACAAGCACCTTACCCTGGCAACGTTGTGGTGGTTGTCCCTCCAAGCCATGTTGGTGCAGGACAGAAGAAACTCCCAGAGGAAAATGATGCTCTGGGGGTAAGATTGCATTTTCCCTAAATACCTGTGTGCTTGGGCTAAGCTAAAGGGAAGGCTGTGAATGTGGCGTATGGGTGCAATACACCATAGAAAAATATATACAAACATCATCTCAGGAACATAAGAAACTGCCTTGCACTGTGTCTATTGATCCATCAGGCTACACGGAGGGGCAGTAGCTCTCCAGTCTTTTCCAGCCCTGACTGGAGCTGCTGGGGGATTGAGCCTGGGACTTCCAGCAGGCAGTGTTTGAGCTCTACCACTGAGCTATGACCCTTCCTTTCCAGATTCACCTTCTTGGGCCAATGTAAGATACGGTCTATAAAACGGTATGCTAACCAAGGAACTAGTAGTTCCATCAAGGGCAGAAGGATTCCCAGCATTTTTTCTCAATTTTGGTTTCCCCAATTTTTTGCAGAGGGTGCCATGACAAGTACTTGTTTAATTTTTGTATCTGTGTGGGATCCCTGGGCCTGTTTAGCACCATCCTTCTTCTCTTAGGGAGGATCTATACTCTAAACACTAACACTAAAAATGAGTTTCTGATAACCGTATAGCCAGTGCTTTTTTTTGATGGGACGCAGGGTTACACATACCCCTAAACTTTTTGTGAATCTTTGTACTTGTGTCCATTTACTGTACTTATTTTTCCCGATTTAAACTATAAAATGGTGGTTTTCTTGAGTCAAAATGAGAGTACCCCTAAACATTTTTTAAGAAAAAAAGCACTGTGTATAGCCATATGACATTCTTTTTAAACATTAATAATGTGTTATTAAAATGTGACACCAGAGCACATTGCAGAGCTACCCCCTTCCAAAAACCAGGTAGACCTTGTGGAAAAGGAAACCAACGCCTTCATGTTTAAATTAAAGTGAACTGAATGTTTAATAATGTTTAAAATGTGGGTGTACATCCAGCCTTAGATGGGTTGCAATTTTCCTCCTTCTGGCTGCAGATAAGGCCACACTCCAAGTCTCAAACTCAATCTCAATCCAGAGCACTCTGTCAGGAGACTTTCCCTTTTCCTTCTGAAGGTGGCAGAAGAAGAGTATAAATCAATTTTTAAGAAACAGTGGGTTCTCTTTCTGCTGAGAAAGCTTTGTAGTGAGGTGTCTCTTTTGTAGATTTAACTGTATGATTAATCAACTTGAACTCTTGTGTGTGTTGTGCTGAGTTTTAAAGACAATTTCATTTCATTAAGGCTATTTAGATTCTGGTGTGTGTTGTAATTGAGAATGGGGGGGGGGGGAGAACACTGAATATGCCCTTCCCTTCTAAACATTGGTGGTAGCTTTTGTTAGCTTTATTCAGCTCCGGCCCTTGAGCTGATACGGCTCATCTTGATCCTGAGACCAGCAGAGTAAAATCCCAGAGTCTGCAAACGAAAGGATGAAGCAGGTATAGTGCTACATTGCTAAGCATTATATCTAAGCTATGCTGAGAGCATTCAAATATACATCTTGTCTCTGTGAGAAGCAGAGAGCAACTCTAAACGAAACGAAAGAACAAAGAAACAGGAAACCAGTGAACGTCACATCCAGTCTCCCTTTCCCATGGGAAGACAACAGTAACTGAATTGTGGAATGAAAACATAGTCCCATGACTTGCAACTACTGCTCAGTGAGGGAAACAGAAACCAACAGCTTTTGTTTATTAAATTCTACGTATTCTCACAGTTCCATCAATGTGTAAAGGTTTCTCCTCATTGTTCTATACTGGATAGTAATTTGTGATTTTATGATAGTGCTGTGGTTTTGAGGAGGACAATATGGATTATATGGGGCTTGTGAAGTTCAGTTAATAGTGTCCATATGACATGGTCTCTAAGCCAGCTGTTTTATTTAATCTTTTTCTAATTTTGTCATCTTCCTAAAGGCTATGCAGGTGGTTATTGCTCTGATACATCTTGGTCTTGGAGGCATTTTGCTCTTTTCATCAAAGGATTGTGACACATGGATCATGACTGTCTGGTATCCCTTCTGGGGGGGTGCCCTTGTAAGTAGAATGAATAGTATTGTTGTTGATTCATCGCAATATCATGTCTTCTTGAAGAGAGTGTGGCTATAGAATAGTGTTGTCTGTGTCAAATTCCTTTTGGGGGACAAATCATTCATCGCCTCTTCAAGCAATTATTTATTGAGCATTCATCCTGATTTGCTTATGCCAGCAGGGGTTTTCAAACTTTCTGCTTCCAGGGCCTACTTGAGATGGCTAAAAGCTATTGAGGTCCACCATTCAGAAAACCATTCTGAAAACAAGATGGCGGCCAATACAGGGAGAGCTTGGCATAATCAGCAGTTACCATGGACATAGCCAAAGGTGGGCAGGGAGGGACAGCTCCCCCCCCCCCATTGATAAAAATCAATAAAAATGCATAGCTGATCTCCCCCCCCCCCGCCACCCCACCCCACCCCCCGCAACAAAAGGCCTGTCCATCCCCTTAACAAAAATCCTGGCTACACCCATGACAGTTACTAACATTTTCTACTGATATCAGATCCATCTTTGGAAATTGCTGCATTCTTTGTCACAGCATTGTGGCAAGCAGTTCCATAGATCATCTTTCCTCAAGATAAGTACATACATTGGCGCTGGAGCTCTTTTCGTGATACACTCCTCTTTCTGATATACTTCTCCCTTCACACACCCCTGTGTGACCCTCAAAGCATTTTATCCATCTCCTGTAATATATTCTCCTGCTCTCCTTTCACACTCCATTTGTACCTGATTTCTCCTATTTTTTTGATCCCCGACCCTTTAACACCCAGTTCTTCCACCTATAACAGTTTCCCCTTTTTATGCCCTTCCTTTCTATTCTCAGTTATTCTCAAGAACAACAATTTATTTCACTCTTTTATTTCCTTCAACTGGCTGTTTCTCCATAGAAGAGAGAGGCCCCCATGAAAGTGGCCCAAGACCCGCTGGTGGGTCCCAAACCAATGTTTGAGAAACACTGGCATACACCAGTTGTTGGATAACAATGACAATCCCAGGTTCACCCTGACTTGCTTGCAGAGTGTTTACATGTCTTCCTCGCTAGTCGTTTGTTCATCCCAAACATTTCAGTGAATTTCTTCATCAGTTTCCAAACAGCAAAAGTGGGTATCGCACTAGGCAGCACAGCTTTCCACTTTCAGTGCCCAAACTCAAAAGTTCTGGTATGCGATAGAATCACTCTCACAAAATACTGACAGCCTGGAGGCGTCCTGTGTCCCCCATCGGTTAATTAGGAATACTAATGCCTTTGCCTCACAGGACTGTCATGAGACTCAATGAGAAAACTGAGGTAAAGCCCTTTGAAAAGTATAGCTTGATTAATAATGAAGCAAATTTTCATATTGCTAAAAAAAAAAAGAAAAATGAGATGTTATGAGTGTAGATATTTTTTAAATGGTTTTGTCCCAGAATGGTATAAAACCAGGTCACACTTGCCACCATTCCAAACACATTCCTTTACTTCTGAAACCTTTCGTGCAAAGTGAATATTTAACAGGGTATTTTGAAGCGTACTGCAAATTACTTCTGAGTAGGCATGCATAGGATTGTGTTGCACTTGACCCAAAATTGGGTGGAAAGGCAGTGTTGAATGGTATTAAATATGTAGAAATGTCTAAGTCAGGCATGTCCAAAGTCCGTTTCAGGGGCCTAATCCTGCCCACCGGTCTGTTTAATCAACAACTTTGGTTGGCCCTTTGGTGGGCCCTCATGGCCCTTCACTTCATCAAATCTGGCCCTCTTTGAAAAAAGTTTGGACACCACTGGTCTAAATGGAGGACGGTTTTTGTTTGTTTCTGTTTTATAGAGCCTGATAATGTAAGTAACATACTTCTTACTGTCTACTGTTTTTGGTTTCTCTCTCTCCAGTTCATAATTTCAGGATACCTTTCATCAGCAGCGACAAAAAAATCAGTTGCAGGTCTGGTAGGTTGATGTAACTTAACTCTGGTGTGTTTTTAATTGTTAAAACAACCAACAATCCAGGACTATCAGATGAAAAGGTACCGTTTGTTTCCATAGCCCAGAATTAGAGAAACTTTTTTGACCTGGGAAGCCAGATCTTTGTCACCTGCATCCAGCCAACCATGACACCCACCCATCAATCATCTCATGCCCAAAAGATGCCAGTTGATTGACAGGTGGCTGGTCACACCCATCTGTCAAAGTTGGGCTACAGATGTGGGGGAAGATAGCGAGCAGGACTGAACTCTGCACGCAGCACTGGGGTGGGTTCAATCCTGCTTTCTGCAGGCTGTGGGTATGCAAGGGAACTCCCTGCAGGGGATTCCCCCACACAACCAAATTGAGCTCCTTTTTCTCAGAGATCAATTGCACATACTAGTCCCTCAGACATAATTAATACATGCGGCCAAACCAAGCAGGATGCAGAGGGGAACCCACCCTTTAGATGATGCCAAACACTATTCGAAGTGACATCAACCGATTGACAGATTGCTGTGGTTTATAGGAAATGGCCCCATGAGCTTTTCTACACATCCCTCTGGTGGTTTGGTGGCTGCTTTGGCTAGGTTAATTTATACTAGTTGTCCCCTTTACTTGCCCTGTTTTTTTTCTGCATGACGTGCTATGTTACTGGAACCTCCTATAACTCTGTAACCCTGAATCTCCCACATTTTGCATTTCTGCTGGGTCTTTGATGTTCTGAAAGCCACTTAGACAAGTGACAGTATGTAGGGTGCCTCATTCGTACCAGAATCAATCCCCTCCCTCGTTCTCCCATAGTCAGAGCTGGCAAAGGCGAGGGTCAGGTTTTGTTCCCGAGATCATTCTCCCTGTCTCACCCATAACCCCACCCAACCCATAAATTAATTAAGCAAAACTTTCTCTTTCTCTTCCAGGGAGCATTCAGTTACCTCTTTAACACTCTTAGTGGCCTCGGTGCAATCGCTGGAATGTGCCTTTTGCTGACTGATGTAATAAAAAATAGAGAGAGAAACTCTTCTGCAGTTACGGAGACATCTCGCTTTATATCCAAATATCTTCTTCCACAAATTCCTAATATTTCAAACTATTGCAAGACCACTGGGGCATATGAAATGGTAAGTTCCTGGATTCCATACAAGGCTAGTTCCAGGTTTAAGGAGGCCCTGGCCAAGGTGTTCTTTGGTGGTTCCCTTCCTCTGTTAGTTGTCCCTCCGAGGCTTACGTCACTGTGGCAAGAGCATGCCAACCAATGCCATGCCTTTAAATTTCCCAGAGTGCCTCACAACGATGCCAAGGCAGGAAACCAAACAGGGGGCTAAATCCAGCCACCTAGAGCTACTAGGAGTGGTAGGCCAGAATATATTAAAGGGATGAGACAGGTAGCAGCAGAGCACCAAGTTCTGTTCATGTGGTAGTCAAGGTGGGCTGGAGAGAAGTGCCTGAGAAAATGTTCGTGGGGAGGTAAGGAGGAGAGAGGGGTAGAATTCATCTCCTTGCTGCTGCTGCTGCTGCTGCAATGAAAATAGCAATTCCCTTCTCACCCTCTGCATTATATTTGAATGGGATAGACTGTGTGGCGACAAATGTGGCTACCCATCACATCCAGTCTGACCCTGTGTCTCAATCCTTTAAGTGCCTGGAGAGAGAGGCTGGCCTCTACAGCTTTACACAGTGCTACACACATCCTAAGGGCCACTGGTGACCCATCCTGACCTCTCTTTGACCCTCCTGCATCCGGTCCCACTGATCCTCTTGCCCTCCTCCTCCTGACACATTCTCCTCTCCCCATTATTCCTTTCCCTTTCATACAGATCCACCAGCACCAGGCAAGGTAGCTGAACTTTAACAGACCACCAAGCATACACAGAGTTGAAAAGGCAGGGTGGAGAGAAAGGCAACCCCACTCTTGTGGCATAGATCTCCTCACTTCCTCTAATGTTGAGACTTTTGCAGGGGGAGATTTATGACTGGTGTCAATCATAAATGGATGATGTCATTTATGACTTGCTGGATGTCAAGCAAGTAAAAAACCTAATATTAGGGCTCATTCATACTTCTGTTTGCCCCTCAGCTTTCCCCTGGGAGAATACACTCTTTACTGCTGAATAGGAACAAGCTGCAATCAGATTTTCAACGGAGTGCTGTTTGCTCTAATTAAGCAGTAAAGAGAAAGTTTTCCCAGGGAAAACAGTGGGGCAAACAAGAAAGTGCTCAGACCCATGCCTAGGAAGCACAGGACAAGTGGAAAACCTCTTGGACCCATGCTTTCTAGGCATGGGATAATCCGCAGAAGTGTGGATAAGCCCTTGATTGGACAAAATATAGAATATATTGTTATAGGACTGTTATTCTGAGCTCTGAAAGTGACTTAATCTTAAATTCCTTGTGTTGTATTCTCCTGCACAAAGCTTCTTGTGTGAGTGTCACCCTAAAGCTGAGAATGAGATCATTCTCCTTGCATTAATGTTTGATATTTTTAACTGGCTGGTTGTTGTTTTTTTGCAGGGAATTCTGTGTGTGATGCTTTTCTTCTCTTTCCTTGAGGCTACAACTACTTTTTCAGTTCTCTGCAATAGCAAGGTGAGGATCCAGTAGCTCATAATATAAGCAAAAATATAGCATAGTATTCTGCCTCTCATCCTTTTGTTGTATATTTATTTAGTGGTATGCTAAGTGGCCTTCAAAACAAAACTGGCTTACTAGGCTCACTAGGCTGAATTCACAAATTCATGTTTATCACCTGATGACTTTAGTCTCCCATGATGGTATGTAGGTATGAAATGGTTATCATCACAGAACATGGAACAAGTGGGAAACCCAGCCAAAAGGGCGAGGTATTAATAATAATAATAATAATAATAGTTGTTGTTGTTGTTGTTGTTGTTGAAGCCCCTCCAACACAATGCAAAGCTGGCATGAGGGTGTTTTCATACATGGGGCTTAACAGGGGAGGACTTCAGACTTGCAGGATCTGTGTTGTTGTTTTAATGTAATTCCAAGATCCAGCAAACAGAGCCAGGTGCAAAAGACTGAGAATTAAAGCCATCATTCTGAACCCAAGAGTTTGTTTTGAGTACCAGAAGCTGCTCTCACAGTCCTTCCCCATACAAATTCTGGATAGCCACATATTCCCCACCACCTTCATTTCAACAAATGGGGAGGAATGTCGCTTTGTTGTTGCTGTTCTACAGTGATTTGACAGCTGGAAATCTTTGCCCATCTTCTTAAAATCACCCTCTCAGTAGAAGTGAGCGAGCAAGGAGGACTATGCCAGTGAGAGAAACCAGTTATAGTTCTGCATGTCTTATCCCAGAAGAAATAATCCTTTCTAGGGGCACCCCTTGGAAACCCCCTTGGGAAGGGCTATAGTTCAGTGGCAGAGCATCTTCCTTGCCTTCAGGAAGCCCCAGATTCAACATCTCAACATCTTCAGGTAGGACTGAAAAAGACTCCTGCCGGAGACCTTTGGAGAGCCACTGCCAGTTAGTGCAGACACTGATCTAGATCAGTGGTTCCCAATCTTTTTTTTGGCCATGTCCCACCTAAGCATCTCTAAAATTTTGATTCCCCCCACCCCCGGTGACATATAGTTCTTATTATTCAAGAAGTGAAGTCCTATTCACATGGAGGAAACTTAAAGGGCCATTAGCTGTTAATAACTCATTCTCGAATTGCCCCCCTTAAAAATCTATTTGCCCCCTTGTGGGGCATGTGTCCCACGTTGGGAGCCACAGATTTAGATGGACCAAATGAGGTAGCTTTCCCAGAGCACAGGCACCAAGTAACAGCAACCAGCCTCCAACTAGAAGAGGGAAATGGTTGGGCAGTGCAATTGCAAATCTGGAGTCCTATCCAAGCCTTGGCCCAGAGTTGACGTTTTCACTTATGTGGATCCCACATGACTTAAGAGGAGGAAATGCTGTGCTAGGGAAAAAAGCTTAGTGTGCTTTTTTCTTGGTATATTTAATAACAAGAACTCCAACTTATTTAGTGCTAGGGAAAGGGGCAAACCAAGCTCTGACCCTAGTGGCACAAATTTTACAAGATCAATGCAGCAAAAGAAGGAAGCAAGGGCACATTGAGGTCACTGCCCTCCATTTTTTAGGTTGGTTCACTTGTCTCGATCCTGTGGCTTTGCAGAGAACCACAACAGTTAGGGTGAAAGGAAAAATACTCGGGTTTGCTAACTGGGAGCGTGTGTGGCTGGTAAATAGCAATTCAAACACCCGGGGAGCAGTGGTGAAGGGAGAACGAACAGGCACGGAAACTGATGGGTGGCACATTTTCTTTCAGGACAAAAAGAAGCACAGATCAGACAATGAAGAACAAAATGTTGCTTTGACATCACTCCCACAGGCATGCTATGCAGACGGAGTTCCTGACCCACCACAGTACACTGCAACAGAAGCAAACAGGTGAGAATCCTGTCGAACTAGAACAGGCTTCCTCAACCTTGGCCCTCCAGAAGTTTTGAGACTACAATTCCCATCATCCCTGACTACTGGACCTGCTAGCTAGGGATCATGGGTGTTGTAGGCCAAAAACATCTGGAGGGCCAAGACTGAGGAACCCTGAACTAGAAGATAAATCCAGCCTTCAACTTCCAGTCCTAAGAAACACAGGGAGCTATTTTGTTTTGCAAGCCCTGGGTGATGCATCAGAGGGGACCTGTGCATTCTGCTCCAATCAGATGCTTTCTGAGTTCTTGTCCCCAACCCCCCAACCCCGTATGTGTATCTCTCTGTAGATGGCAAAGTTCCACCTGCTTCTTTTCTGTGTTATCAGGATGTTGTTAAGGGGACAGGAGCAGGGCCAGTTTAAAAAGGGGAAATTAGCAATCTCATGATGAACAAAACTTGGGTCACCCTTGCGTCGCGTTAACGTTTGAACCTTCATTTTGTAGATACTCACAGCTTCCTGAAAGCATCCCTGGAAACACACAGACAGACTGGTGAGTCCTTTGCAAGAGTGAAGGAAGTGGAGCTCATTCTCCGTTGTGAATAAGAGTTTAGGCAGGGCTCAAATTGTTGGGCACCTGCCAAGCCCTATGTGCACTGGGGGTGGGGTGGGGTGGGGGGTGGCTCTATCAGTCTCTACACCAAGGATGGGGAACTTGCAGCTCTCCATTGTGGTTGCACTCCAACTCCCATCAGCCCTAGCCAACATGGCCACTGGTCAGGGATGATGGGCGTTATTGTTCAACAACATTTACATTGCCTATTCCTCCTCCAGAGCCTCCTGACCACACTGCTCCTCTTCCTTCCTGTTTCTTATTGCTCACCATGATGGTGTATTTTCTGAACACCTGCAGTGTTTTACTTTTCCCCTTTAGAAAGTGTACCACACAAGGACCTTGAGAAATCATCCAGCAAAAATAGTACTTATTCTTCCCTAGGAAGGGAATATTAATTGGACCACACACGTATGTTGAGACTATATCTAGCACTCTGGTGCTTCTCTGTTCAATACATGGAGGGAAAGAAGATTTGAGGTTTGCCTTCATCCCTGTTTCAAGTTCCTTGCGTTGCAGTTCCACAATGGCCTTGGTGTCTCTATGACCAAACCTTCTGTGCCAGAGTTCTGGATCTGCTTCAACCTTCTGGTGCATGTGTGCCACATTTGCAGTACACAGTTCTGGCAGATTAGTCTTGTAGACACCATTAATCAAACATGCTTCAGCATATAGTTTGCCATTTTAGGTTACTTGGCATTTACCATTCCCAGATTGTATAAGGAAACCTTTTCTGTCTGAGGCGGACACACAGATCATGTTGCAATTCAATCAGTTTTATTTCAACCAATTGCTTAGCTTGCAGTTTAAGGTTCCTAAACCTGTACCACATATCTTCATGCTTACACCATTTGCAATTTGAATATTGCTATCCACAGATTAATATTGTCAATGTTTCCAAAGAAGTCTTAATCATAACTCATATGTGAAGAACATCCAGAATCAATTATCCATCTGTTTAATTTTGAATCACAACTGTTTACAGTTACATTCTCCTCATGCAGAAAAAAAAGTTTTTCCTTGTTCCCTTTATTTTGACTTGGTCACTTAAATGAAAGGGATTTTGCTGGTTTGAGAGCTTACAAAATCTGGGTATATGTCCCTCTTTGTTACATCTGAAACAAACAACCCTTTTGGCTCTCCTATGAGACTGAAACACATAGTTTGTGTCACAGGGTTTTCCATTCCTGGCTAGAGAGGTTGCTCTTCTCTCCATACATTCCTCTCTCAAGTGACCAATGGTATCAAGTTATGGTTAACCTTGGTTATTCATCCATGGGAGTTGGCTTCATATGGTGGAAGAGAGTGAAGAAAGAAGCTAACCAGAGACCTAATTGGGTCTAGGAAACAATTCTCTGCTCTTAACCCCTTCATGCATTAAGTAGCTCCAAGATTGCTGGTTGTTTGACTGCAAATTCCCACACTCTGAATAAAAGAGCTGAGACATGAGGCAGGAGCTTAACCCCAGAGGAAGAAGGCAGGGGAATGGGGTGGGGTGGCCAAGTCAAGGACCTACTGTGGGCAACTTGCCCAAGAGCCCCTCAAAACCTGGAACCAGCATGTAAGAAGTTACAATGGTAGAGTCAGACCATTGATGCCTCTGTTGGTCCAGGAACATCTATAGCAGGGATGCCCACCAAGGCAGATCGGAATCTACTGGTAGATCTCTGGGCAATTTGCCATAAATTGGCAACGTTTCTGACTCCCAGTTATATAATAGCAGCAACAAAACTATTTCTCCCCATCTAAGTACGTTAGGCTGCTGCAGTGATAAAAGAGAACCAGTAATGGACTCTTATGTGAATGACTGTGAGTTCAGTTCAGTTTTGGTACTGGAAACAAATAACTAGGCTCAGAATGTCAGGCCCTCGTGCTCTTTAATTCTAACAGTTGAGTGTTTCAGATCTGGATCCGACTGGTAGATCCAGTAGAAAACAAAACCATTCTAACAAGCCTGAAGTCTGCCCACCCTACACTGACTTGCTGTAGCTGCCTGGGGTTTCACACTCAGGTCCTTCCCAATCCTACTTGCATATGCTGGGGATTCATCTTGGAACCTTTGGATTGCAAAGCATGTGCTCTACCGCTGAGTTATTGCCTTCCCCTATACTGTATATATTATTTCATTGCTTCCATTTTGTTTTTTCCACCAAAACCCAGGACTCTTATCCCCACCCCCACATCCATTTGATACCCTCTTACACATTTCTTTCTTCTTTCTCTGTCTGTAGGCCCCACTATGCTGCCAGTTATGAGCCACACACTGGATAAAGTTGGATTTTTAATCGTCACCACTCTTTTTTGCTTTGTTGATGTTTGATTGTAAGGTTTCAAGCATTTTGTTTTTGGTTTTTGTAATGTGTGGCTACATTAAGAATTCACAGTATTTATCATTATCTGCCATCTTGATCTGCCATATCCATTATTATTTATCACTGATGCACCAATAAAGCAGTGCAAACCCCCTTGAAAGATGGCTGCCTTTTGCTCTAAGAACACTGTGGAGGCAGAGGAGAGAGAACAGGGAGGCTGGACGTGGGTTTTCTTTCTTGTGTTCTTTAGAAACCTGGACTTCCCTTATTTCTACTGTATTGTGCTGTTATGGAAAAATTAGAGCTGTATGGCTTTCTGGTGTTTTACTCTGCTAATAAAGCAAATTGTTAGAAAATGGTTGTGAAAGACAGTAAATCACCGTTGCATCTCTTCAGTACCATGTAATAGTGCCTGGGGTTCAGTTGTAAGTAGGTCGCGGGTGGCATTGTGGTCTAAACCACTGAGCCTCTTGGGCTTGCCAATCAGAAGTTTGGAGGTTCGAACCCCCACAATGGGGTGAGCTCCCATTGCTCTGTTCCAGCTTCTGCCAACTTAACAGTTCGAAAACATACCGAGGCAAGTATAGATAAATAGGTACTGCTGTGGCAGGAAGGTAAATGGCGTTTCCATGCGCTCTGGTTTCTGTCACGGTGTTTTCGTTGCGCCAGATGCGGTTTAGTCATGCTGGCCACATGACCCAGAAAGCTATTTGTGGACAAACACCTTGGCCTGAAAGCGAGATGAGAGCCACAACCCCATAGTCGCCTTTGACTGGACTTAACCGTCCAGGGTCCTTTACCTTTTTTTTATCTTTAGAGTTGCCACCTGTCTTGTATAATACAGGATTGCCCCGTATTTCAATGTAAAATGCTATGTCCTGTATTGATACAGTTTGACCTGTATTTCAAGTACTCTCTCTCTCTCTCTCTCTGCCAAGTTAGAGAATCTCTCCAAATGCATGGGTTTGAAAAGGTGTGTGAAACGCCATGTATTTAAGCTCTGGGTAGCCAAGCACAGACATATTTACAAATTTGTGTGTGTGTGACAAATTCCACAGGGGCCATCCTATTAGACAGCCATAGATTATTATTTTTTTAAAAAAGTGATGACATTGTTTATTATTTTTTATAATTATCCAAGGCTGCAATAGATTTTAATGGATTGCTTTGAAGTCACTCCAGCACCAGATAAAATAAAATGTCCTACCTTGACACTTTCTTCTAGGATTTAGCTTGATCAGTATCCTTAAGATCAAGACCCACAGAGCAGTTGTCAGAGCAGGTCCTTCACTCATGGTGTGACTTTGCAACGGCCTTGTGTATGCATCAGCTGTCAAGCCTGCCCCCACCCCTCAAATCTAAGAGGGTACTGTTATAAGTGCTGGGTACCAGAGTGACCCAAAATTCTTGGATTTAGTGAATGTTAAAATTAATCAAATTTTGATTAAACTATGCCAAACATGCCCCCTCCCCCATTTAGTTTCTGCTAAGAAGCCAGGCCAGCTCAGCAGAGATGGCTGGATGGGAGTCATTGGGAGAATAAAGGCTGATATCCCACACCGCTCGGAGATGTGGGTGGCACATAACTGTACCAAACTAACCCATCCCTCAACTGCTACCTCAAAACACACATTCACTCTTCAATTTTTGATTTTATTTTATTTTATTTGTTCAGTTTTATAACACATTTAAAGATAAATGTAAAACCCCCACAAATCCTCCAAAACAGGATTCGACTTCCCGGCAATTCTGACACAATGAAATAAATACCAAGCCCTCCTTTGTCAGGAAGGAAGTATGGATTCATCCTTATTCATGGCTATCCTGTGCTCTCACACTGGACACAATACATGCACAGGAGGGCAGTATCATGCAGACACCCAAAGACCGGGGCACAGGCAGGATTGGACTGAGAAACGGCACTAGGGACTGGAGCAAGGCGCTCAACCTCTGCAGGAAAGGGGCAGCTGGGATCCCTGATGTATATATTTCCCTAACCACCCACCCTAACCTTAGCCACAGAGGGATATAGGAAGACCTGGGAGATGGTTGGGGCTGGACCCACTACTGCCTCACGTGGCATCAAATGGGGAGAGTGGAATACTATATATCCCAGACCTCAATAATTTGAAAAGGGGGAGGAATGTGAACAGTCAATTCACAAGCAACGTAGCACACTTTTAAGTCAGGGTAATATGAACATCCCCACCCCCATTTGTCCCTCCCCCCCCCACCCCACCCCATAATCCCCAGAGGGTATGACTTGAGGGACACTGGCTGAACTGCAGGTCAGAAGAGACCACAAAACAGAACAGGCAGGAGTCGGAACTAATGGGAATGGAAGCAATCTCTGGGATTATATAGAAGTTCTCTCCTCTGTATCCTTGTGGCACTGTATGCCAGCTTGCGGCCTCTGCTGGGCAGAGCCCCCTCTCTCACTCTTCCCCCTGACCAACCATACCTAGTATTCTTGGCCCCTTTCTCTCACAACTGTGGCCTCTCACAGGCCCAGCCCTGGCACCAGCCACTGCGAGTCAGAAAATGCAGAGACTACCCCACGGCGGGCTCACTCCTCACTCTCCAACTTCAGGCTGACGCTGCGCGTCTTGGCTCGGGGCTGGGCGTTCCCTTGCCCCTCTCGCTCGGCCTGACTCTGCCCCCTCGAACGCAGCAGCTGGCTCTGCTTGCGCAGGAAGTCGACGGGAGCAGGGCAGCCGTAGCTGCCTTTGCCCAGCGTGGGCCTTGTCGTCCCCTTCGGCGAGTGGGCAAGAGATGACGCTTCCAGCTGTGCCAGGTGTGCCACGTAGCCGTCTGACAGGAACTGCAAGGAGAAAGGAGAACGCAGCTGACACTTGCTCTGTTCTTCCCCTCCCTGAGGGAGCAACAAGCTCTGTAGGCCTCAGAGCCTGAGGAGCCCCCAGCCTGCAGCTGAGGCAACGCTTTTTGGGAAACAAAACTCCATACCTGGCACTGGCTTTGCAGTTTTTTCACAGCCCGGCCCACAATGTAGATTTGAGATGCGGGAAGCCCTAGAGAACTGTAGACTGAAATATCCTTGGTGGATCCGTAGCCAGCCACTATAGTCACCTCTGCCTGCAATAAATGGATGAAGACATCGGTGACTTCTCTCCCACACTTTTTCTCCTGTGGTGCTCTTTCCACTGCACTCAGAGGCACTGCAAGGTGTGTCAGAGCCACACGCATGGGTCTCTCTCAGTTGTGCTGCAGCCCTTCCCACAATTATATCTGAACCCTTGGTGAACGCTTACGTACCTCCTGCTGAAGGCCCTGTAGAAAGGCAGCCTTCTGTCGAAGAGGGTCATGCGTGAGCCCATCACAGAAAGAGACGGCCCCATGGGGGAAGTTATGCTGGGTAAGCCAGGCCACCACACGGTGCTTCTGCATGTCTGGACGCCCCGTCACGTAGATGATCATGTAACCGGAGTCCTGCCAATGTCTAAAGGGGCAAAGAAGGATTATTTGTGGCAACTGGGTGGCTCATTCATTCATTCAGGGTGCCTTCTGGGGTGTAGGACTAATCTCGCTCTATTTTTTAAATGTCAAGTTAATAGTAGCCCTCTCCACTTCCCATGTTGTTTGCTGCATGAAGAAGTGATTTCCTTTTGTACAACAAGGTGGTTGTTAAGAGTGAAGTGGCACTCTGTACCAGATGCATTTTGAGGGGATGCAGCCAATGTGATCTGCAGAAATATCTCCTTATAAACTTCTTCACCTATCAGACATCAACTCTAGTTTAGCCAAATGTGAGTATCAAAATAAAATCCAGTCATCCAACAAAACCTTCTTTCAATAAATCCACCTTGACAGCATTTTGGCACTGAGATATACAGATGTAGATATGACAATTTGGGGGCAGGGAATAAAGTTGTTTCCATAATTGGTGCTTCAAGCTTTTATTAAATCTTGAAGAGTGAGGATTTTAAATTTATTTTACACATTTTCACTCTGCTGAGAAAACTGAACTCCCACAGTTAAGCAGACTCAAGGATGGTGGTGGGGGACATGAATGCTGGCAAGTTTCATTTCTTACTCTGCTGAGCATTCACATACCAGTCTCTGCAGCTCAAAATTCTTGATGAATTATGATAAAGCGAATTCAACACTGCCCCACCCCCACACAATTCAGAGTCAATAGGAAAGGGGGAAGTGACAACCATGTCAGGGAAAGATATGGGGTCCCCAGGAAGGGCTATTACCTACCTTACTACATCAACAGCACCAGCGCGCACCTTGGGGTCGCTGCCCATAATAGAGACACTGGCTGTGAAGGAGCCATCAATACTAAAAACAACACATGGTGTGGACTTCGCTACCACAGTTAGGAAGCACTCGGCATAGGTGTGGTCACCCCTGTGGAGAGAAGCACAATGAAGGAAACCCACCAGCAAGTGCCCCTCCTCTCAGAATTGCCAGTGCATGGCCACCACACTCAAAGACCCTACACAGGGACAAAGATGACTGACCCCGGAAGGCTGGTGGGGCTTCTCCCTACAGCTTCAGAAAACCAAGGAAGGGGCAGGTCAAGCAGTTCAACTATGGCAAATGAGACATCCTACCAATGTGAACCATGTATAAGGCCTCTGCCAGGAACAAATGGTGATCCACTTGGTCCCAGAATCAGAATCTCTATTATTATTATTAAATTGCTATACCACCCTTCATTCAAGGATCACTGGGTGGTTGACAATATAAAGACACAAAAATACATAACATAGTGATAAACAACACACACACACCAGCTTAAAAGGCCATAGATGGTTTAATTAGCCAACGGCCTGGGACAAGAGGAATGTTTTTGCTTGTTGCCTAAATATATGTAATGAAGGCGCCAGACAACCCTCCCTGGGGAGAGCATTGCACAAAAGGGGAGCCACTGCAGAAAAGGCCTGTTCTCATGTTGCCACCCTCTGGACCTCTCATTGAGGAGGCACATGAAGAAGGGCCTCCGATGATGACCACAGGTTCCAGGGTGGTTCATATGGAGAGAGGCCGTCCTTGAGGTCTTGTGGTCATAAGCCAGGCTGGACTGAGGATAGGATTTCTGCTCCAAAAGGTCAACCACAGGACAGGGTTCACCACACACTCACCTCACTACCATTCGGACAGGGTACATGCCAATGCCCAGCATCTTCTCCTCGGGGAGGGTGTAGGAGAGTCTGCCACTGCCACTTGTCACCTCTGTGCCATAGTGCACCCATTTTCCTGACAGTGGCTGTGCCATGATGTAGATATCCACCTTCGGGAAGAGATCAAGGGGAGCAGCAATGTTCACTTCACTGCACAATCCTCTTATACTGCCTTACCTGTCCCCAAGCTCAGCTAATCTCTAAGGGTTGGTGAAACATTACCTTTTCCGAGTCTGAAGGGGGAGAGGCATTATTTCCCCCTTAATTCCTGACAGCAGGTGCTGTTCATATCCTTCATCCCACACACCCCGTCTGAAAGTTCCCTGCTTCATTTTGATTTAACACTCATTTTATCCCCTTTTCCTTACAGCTCCTCAGCCCCTGTGGGAAATATCCATGCCCTGCCTCCTCAGGACTCATTGTGACATGGCCCTCATGTGGCCTATACTTGTTCCTCCTCCATAATTTCCACCCATATGGCCTGCTCCATTCTGGTCTGCTGCCCCCTACTGCTTTTACTGCTGATGTCTTCAGAATGCCCCCCAACCCCCTTGTAGCTACGCTTTTTGTTACCTTCTCCCCGGTCAGAGTCACCACATCCAGTGGGCCATACATGAAGCGCCCACTGAAGACCTGGGGTCGCCCCTCACACACAATGACATCACTGGCGCGGTGGTTTGCTGTCACATTCTGTAAACCAAAGGGGTAAAGCAGTTTTTACTAATTTCACCTCAGCAAAAGGGGACATTAAAACACAGGAACTGGATCTGGGCTAGAGAACACTGCTGGCTACAGAACGCAGCAATTCTAACATGCACTCATGAGAGGAAATTTACATTGTTTTTGAGGGGGCAGGGAAATCTCATCATATGGTGGCTATCTACTACTATAAAACAAGGATGAAGAACCTGCAGCCCTCCAAATGTTGGGACTACAACTCTCATCTTCCTTAGCCATTGGTTGTTCTAGCTGGGCCTGATGGGAGCTGCCTGGAGTTCAACAACATCTGGAGGGATACAGGTTCCCCACCCTGCTCTGCATGCATTCCTACATAGTGAACCAGAAATACAGCTGTGGGAACAGTGCCCCTTTCCCTGGTTGGGGTGTCTTCTAGGCAATGTGGGAGTGCATTTGTAGGAACCAGTAAGAAAAACCACAATGTTTTCTTGTGCTGAGGTTGCCATATTAAAAGCAAAACCACCTTACACTGTACTTGACAGGAAAAGGCAGAAATCACCCTTCCTCTGTGAGGTGTTTTTTATTATTATTTAACACAATTTATATACCACTTGATTGCAGTAAAACATCTAAGTGGTTTGCAAGAAATATTAAAATAACCAATAAAAAATGGTTAAAACAATTAAAAACGTTGAAGGCAGGATTCACCTAACCAGTGCCATCAGTGGAAACCCTACACAAGGATTTTGACTTCTACAATGCGGCTTCCCCCCTCACCCCTGTGTCATCCCCCACAAATTGGCTCTGGGTGGGAGTTCAGAGAACGCCCAGAACAACACATGGAGGGAGGAAATGGAGATCGTTCCATCTGGTAAGCTGAAATGCTGGTCCAGATGGAACAATTGGAAGAGCACAATGTTGAATTACAACCAGTAAGGTAATTAAAACCAACAGTAAAATAAATTAAAGCACGTCAACATCTACAAGTCTGGATAGGCTTGCCTAAACAAAAACGTTTTAAGCAGTAACAAACATAAAAGAGTATTTGCTTCTTATTGAATGATCTTGTTCCCTGGAACAATTGTCAAACCTTCAAAATCATCACAATTGCTTGAGGGAAACTTCATTCAAATACCACCTACATTCATGTTCTGAATTATGCATTACAACCTGCTATTAGAGTTTTGCATTTAGCTCTGCAACCTACACAGCCCTGAGCTGCTGTACTTCCTCCAAGTCCTAGTACCCAAACCCATCTCAGCCCCACCCAGACAGGTGCCTGCCTATTTCTCACTACACTGTCATGAAGCAGCACCTGAACCTTTAAAGAGCAGCAGCATTTGTCTCCTAGACCTAGAGCAAAAAACGACGAGATGTCTCTTTGTTGTTCAAAGGCTTCATTAGCATCACCTAACATGACAAGCCAGGCAGGTGTTTGTGAAAGCGGTTAAGTCCAGTCAAAGGTGACTATGGGGTGCGGCACTCATCTCGCTTTCAGGCTGAGGGAGCCGGCTTTTGTCCACAAACTGCTTTCCAGGTCATGTGGCCAGCATGGAACACAGTGACAGAAGCCGGAGCACACGGAAACACTGTTTACCTTCCCGACGCAGTGGTACCTATTTATCTATTTGCACTGGTGTACTTTTGAACTGCTAAGTTGGCAGGAGCTGGGACAGAGCAACGGGAGCTCACCCCGTCACAGGGATTCGAACCACCAACCTTCCAATCAGCAAGCCCAAGAAGCTCAGTAGTTTAGACCACAGCACCACCAGCAAAAGCTAATAAAGTTGTCCTCCCCACCCTCAATTTTAAAGCAAGAAAACCTAAATCTTATGCTCCAAATGGATCTTGCAAAAAAATGTGTTTCTACATAATTTGGTGTGATTTCCTTTGTGAATTAAAATGGCAACCATGTTTTTGGCAAGTGGCAGAGGAGGATAGAGGGCGAGGCAGGAAGAGAGACAACAGCTGTGATGATATGGTAGCATCCATGAAGTTATCCTGAAGGCTATTAGCTGTGGAAGGAATAGGATCAGCTCATATTCCTTTCCCTGAAGACACAGTGCCCAAGCCCAAGCCAGAGTCCCATTTCCCACTTGCACGTGTGAGTTAGAGGCAAGGTAGCCACCGTGGGGGACAGAGCTCCATACCCGGATCTTCACTTGTGTTCGTTTCCGCTGCCACTTTTCACGAGGAAATGCTGGGCTGTAGATGGAACTCTCCTCATTCTCTGTCACTTGGGGCTGCTCTGTCTCAATCACCTGCAAACACATAGGAACATCAGGGCCAGGGTTCAGGAGTGCCATTCACAGGCACCAACTCCTAGAGTTTCAGCCACAATCATAATATACAGACACTGGGCAGATTAAAGTGGACAGTTTCATTGCTCCCTTTGTCTGTTATATCCTTCCTAAATAGATTCAAAATGTGAACCTCTAGCTGCTTCGCAACAGAGCATACTAAGGGCACTTCCAAATGGCATCCTGACTGAGAAGTCATCCTGATTAGTTTGAAGGAAGGTTATACACAGTGCAGGCTAGTTAATGAGCCTTTTCCTCCAATTTGCTTCAGGGAAGGGTAGGCTACATTGTGATACATTTTCCAGCACATTTTCCTGTCACCTTATTGCAAAAAGTCAGATCTTTGGGGAAGTTGCACAAGAGCTCCAAATCAGCTTTAATTGCACAACCTTTAATTGCACATCTGAAGGCAGCCCTGTTTAGGGAAGCTTTTAATATCTGAAGGACTATTGTATTTTAATATTTTGTTGGAAGCCGCTCAGAGTGGCTGGGAAAACCCAGCCAGATGGGCGGGGTAGAAATAATAAAGTATTATTATTATTAACCTGAATTTGCTGGCATGTGACACGAAAATATCATTAGCCTAATAGTCCATCTAGCCCAGTGTTGTCCACTCTGGCTGGCAGCAGCTCTTCAGGATCTCAGTCACAGGCCTTTCCCATTATTTGATCCCTTCTACCTAGGAGATGACAGGGACCGAACCCAAGACCTTCTGCATGCGAAGCTTGTGCTCTACTGGTGAGCCACTCCTACAAACTCCTGTGTTATTTTTGGTTTGGTTTCTCCAAACCAGGAGTCCATGCCTGCCCCTAGCACATAGGGGCTGTGCTCTGTTTTGCTCTGCATAACAAAACAAGCCTTTATCCAGCAGTTAGGATCTCCTTGCAAAGTGTTCAGCTGATCCAATATCTTGTTCCATAATCTACCCAGGTATCGAAAGAAAAGAATCCTCCTCAAAATCCACATCCACTCCAAAATTTACATCGCACTTGCACTTAACTATGCAAGGTAGCACTCACCTACCACCAAAGGTGCCTGTGCAAATTTTATCCACCCAAGTCTCTATTTCTACTCCCATGTCCCCTGCCTGGGTTAGGTTTCCTCCTATATGCCCCTCCCCTCTACTGCGCAAACCTATTTTTAGATGCCAGTTTCCCATTAGAGGAACAATTAGAGCCCACCACACCCTGTTCCCCAGCACAGCGACATTTCCACCTGCCCACAGCCCTGGTACCTGGCGCAGGATGAAAGCCGCCACATCGGCACTTTCCCAATAGCTGGCATGGAAAAGGTGAGGGAGGGTGATGGTGGGGAAGGCCGTCAATGCCTCGGGGCAATAGAGAGAGTAGTCAATGCGTTTAGCACCCCACCAACGATCCAGAACTAGGAGGGAAGAGAAACTGTTGTTAGGGTGGCCCCATTGGTCTCCTCACTTCAGCTGTGAACTACACTCATGCGGCTGCTTGTACTTTGTCTGCCCATTTCCTGTTACCTTTACTTCCTCCCCAACAAATAAACAAGTCCTACTCGTCACATTCTCTGAGGCCTCAAGTCCGTCAGACAATAATAACACTGGCACTGCTAGGGATATGGCAACATCTGCCTCATCAACCAGTCCTTCACAGTCTAAGAGCACAGCCCTGCCTGCCTACGTTGATGGCCTCTCTGCTGGTTTCTGCTACTGGGGAGCAGTGCTCTTGGGGTGGGGGGGTGGGGACTGCGCCACAACAGAGGTCCCAGCTATGCCCAGGCAGGCAAAGAATTGCTGCTGGCAGTTCTCCCGCCAGTGGTAGCAGGAGAAAAGCCTTGATACAGGGTGTTTTCAAGGATAGGCATGAGGGCCAAAGATCCTCAGGACACCAGCCTGGGGCTCGTGTAGCAATAAAATAAAAAGAACTGTCCTGTAGAGACCTTCTTCCCTGGCCAAAGCAAGACAACAGGGCTTGGGATATGGTGATAGATTCCTCTGCCCCTAGATAACACCCCCATCCCCCAAAGGAAGGAAAGGAAATGGATGCAGGGGGGAAACCAGAGAGAACAGGTTTCCAAAGGGCCAAAATATTTTATTATGTACATGTTTCATCTTTGCATTAAACATGCAGCTTTGTTTGTTTGTTGTTGTTGTTTAAAAAAACCAGAAATCAGGTCAGTTTGGGGCACAAATAATTATTGGGATCACAGCAGGTGAATTTAACTTGTTCCTCAACTGCTGCAGTCCTAAAAATAAACCCTCCTCTGAAATTGGGATTTCCCCTACAAAGCAAATGCCAATCATCAACTACTCCCTTGAGAGCTGATTCCACTGTATTTGCATTTTAAAAAAGAAGAAGCCCCGAACATTAAATGCAAATACTATCTTGGCCTGTAATCTTTAAATTCCATTCATTTCAGTGGGCTCTTTCAGTTCTACTTCACTAGAATTTAAGCAGCCTGACTGCGCACAGGAATATAGCCTTTTACTCTTTGTTCATTATAATTCAGATTTTGGGTTTATTAGTATGTCAGGCACTAACTCAGTGGCTTGGCAGAGCCAGAAGAGTGTGAAAGCACTTCAGTTCAGAATGTGGGATCGCAAGTGACACAAAAGGGCACAATATGCCCAGGCTATGGTAGCAATGTCAAATTTGGGTGGGCCAGTCAAAGAACAAGCCTTTTCTTGGCAGCACAGCAAATATTCAATCCTTGCAAAATGAACTCATTTGACTCACAGACATAAGAAACATTGTTCAGGGTTCCAGTCTGAATCTGCAGTTAGGATTCAGTTCATGAATTCAGAAAAGCCGGCCTAATACACTTTTTGAGTTGCTGAGCATCAAGGAAGAGCTTTATGCACCAACATTTTAAGTTATGAGGGGAGCACAGGAAAGACACCCCCACAGATTGTTAGTGACCATACAGGCAATATGTTACAAGTACTTCAACCAAACGAATGTGTGTAACACTTTGTTAGAATCAACTGTTTGCAGTGTTTAAAACAGAAAGAGCTGATTAATTTATGGTGCAAAAAGTAATGAGCATCATTTTAAAAAACAGGGAAACAAACATGGATTTTTAAACATTAAGGAGAGAAAAGCCCTAACTTTCCCTCCTCAAATGGCCTCATAAATGCACTTGGATGAAAAGTAGACAGGAAGCCAAATTTAACTGTGTTTGCATAGAAATTGGGGGGGGGGGTGAGGACAAGCAACATGTAACTTACTCTTCACAACTTCATTGGTGCTGGTTATAGTAGTCTCACACGTGGTTGCCTCATTCCCTTTCCAGAAACCCCCAAAAGCACTAGTTGGAGTGGGCGGTGTCACAAGGTCTAATTCATCCATGAAGAGGGAAGAGTGACTCTGCAAGGCCTCAGCTAGGCCAAATGGAAAGGTAAACAGAGGTGAGTATGGCAATTATAACACATCCCCCAATCCCTCCCAGGCTTCCACTGGTCTTATGTGTGGTGCCCTCCAAGTACTGTGCCTCTGAAGAAATGCCGACTTGCCACTGTTTAAAATCACTATTCCCCCCCTCTCAAAGTCGCCTCATCCCTGCTTTACTAAAACCTCTGCTGTTGTTTAAACCCATCATTTTCCTCTCAGTGTCTCTCTCTATCCCCACCTTTACTTAAACTTCTCCCCTTGTTTAGAACAGCCCCTTTTTTTCTCCTTTTGGTGTCTCTCCCTTCCTGCTATATTCAAACTTCACTCTCTTCCATTCTTCAGCTGCCTCATGTGACAGAAATAAAGGATGCAGAGCCCTCAAATATCCCTTAGTACCTCTACACATTGTATGCCACTCCTGCTACCATGTGTTGTATTTAACATGGAAGTTCCGGATTCGTTGTATTAATTCAGAACAGGTATTTTATTAACTAGCAAACACCTATACATACACAACACCCACTAACAGAACTTATCGCCTTCTGCGACTGAACAAGCTGACAGGCTTGGTATTCAGATTCTATTTGTCTTAAAAATATCATCATGGGGGTGTGCACAAAGGGGGCTGCGGAATATAAGCAAGGAGTAGGCGTGGGCATGGCAGGGGATTGGCAAGCAGAAGGAGCAGCAGCACAGTGTGTGTGTGTGTGTGTGTGTGTGTGTGTGTGTGTATTTACAGTCATTTGAGTGCTCAATCCTGCCAATTCTCACATTCCTGTTTGCCCTGTTCCATGAATATTTAAAAAAATAAATCATGAAGGATTCAGCTCCATCTCGTAGGCAGCTAAATCAAAGTGGGGTTGACAAGTGGAATGATCACAGGCATAGCTCCCAGCATATAATACAAACACAGATGAACAACAAAATTATTCAAAGCTTAAAGGGGGGGGGGAATGACTGAACAAAACCTATATGCTTCATTATATTACTGCTCTCAGAGCAGAAGGAGAACAGAGGTTCATAATTTGTGTGGTTTGCGTCTGAAAAAGAACAGAGGAACTTCCCCTCCTACAAGGCGGGAGGGGCACTTCCTCCTTGAGCCTAACAGTTGAAGCTTTCGAGACACTAGCTGTGCCAGGGGTGGCCACCCATATATGGGCATGTATACCACACCACTCGTAGAAGAATATGTTTTTATGCTGAGGATGAGGACTAAGGCTGGGTCTATGCATGCAATCAAATGAGGCGGGAACAAGCCATAGAATGGGTCGTGTCAATTCAAACTGCAGACCATGTAAAAATGCATTTAAAAATGAAACATACAAAAATCTATGCAAATACCAATGCAGCACAGAAAGGATCTAGCCCACCTTTTAGGCTAGTTTTCTATTTGCAGGGCGCATTTGGTGTAGGGGAACATGGAGCCATTCCATCTGGCTGCTGCAAAGGAAGGAGTGGGAAGCAGGGACTGCACCGTTGGCTCCGCTGAGAAACCAGCTCTATTGGGCCCTTCCATCCCTCAACTGTCCTGTAGCAGCAGCCATTCAAACCGCCTGTAGCAGACAGGTGGAAAGCAGGACTCAAGAGGAACAGCCAGGGGCTGCGGCTGCTGCTCCCACAACAGCTGCTGCCTCTTGCTCTCACCTCAGCCTGCTTTGTGGCAAGCCAGCCCTTCCTGCAGGCGGAGACTGTCTTGTTTACTGCTGATCAGTTCTGGGAGCCTTTTTGGCTAAGCAGCAGAGTAAAATGCTTGAAATAAATGTTACCCTCCCCTGCCGTGACTCAAACCATCCAGCCATCCTGCTCTGAAACAGTTTTAGGCCAAGGCAGGCGCAACTTGTCCCATTGCTGCCCAGCCTTTTGAATAGTTGCCCCTGCTGAAATTCTGTGCGTGGCTGAATGCATGACTTCCTTTACTTCTTCACAGAATGCTAGTGCTCCCTAGAACAGATACCCACCCAGGGCACCCCATATTTCAAAATAAAAATAACTTTTCCACCACCCCAGTACTGCCCCCGTGCAAATCCAGCCTGGCGTTCTTCAACACAAATGAACATGGGAGACCACCCAAAGTCACATCTCCAAAAGTCCCAGCATCGCTGAGCTCCCATATCTCACTCCTGCTATAGCAGGACTCTTCCAATTCAGAACCCATATTTAGTCAAAATGTGCATTCCGGGACCAACTTCTTAATTATACACACATTTGTATTAGGGTAGGGCTGCTGCTGCTGCTGCAACTCATCTCAGATCAGGCTACACCCCAGGAAGGGATCCCACAACCCACCATTTGAAGATCAAGATACTGTAGCATTTCCTTCCATACTCCCCCATACTCCCCAAAGGGACACCACATTTTTCCCAAGCATGTCCAAGGCTAGTCTTGGCGTCTCTTCTCACCCAGTGACGTGGACGATCCGTCTCCCAGAGGATATTTCTGGTAACGGGGTATGCCAAAGGGAGGCACGGCGTGGAACTGGCGGGCCAGCAGAGGCTCCAGGCGCGAGGCGCAGGGGTCAGCCGCGTGAAACAAGTTGTAGACCTGCTCGCAGGCTGGGTGCATCTGGGCCACTGAAGAGGGGAAAGAGAAAGGGTAAGGAATCCTGCTTCGGCAGAAGGGGAAAGGCGAAAGGAAGACAGGGGAGGGGGAAAGGACCCTTACCGTCCAGCGCTGGCATCACCGTCTTGCGGAGTGCAAGAACCAGCCCCAGGGGTGAGCCAAACAAGAAGAAACCAGACACCTTGAACTCCAGCTTCCCAACCGTGCTTGGCCCCTCAAAGGTCTCTATCATCGAGGATGACGAGTTGCTGCTACGTCGAGGGTCTCCTTCTGCCTCCGAGGCAGGCATGCTAGCCTGCAGGCTGGAGATGGCAGAAGACTTCCATCACTGTCAGGAAACAGCCCACTGCTCCTACGCTCTCTCTCCCCCAACAGAACCACCTTCCCTGTGAAGGGCCTATATGTAGGTTTCCACCAGGCCAGTATTTTTCTCTGTTGCCTGAAAGATCACATGATCTCTTTGTTTCCTCTCCCCATGTAAAGAAGCATAAATGGACTTGTGTCGTCCCTTCTTCTCAGACATCACCCACCCCACCACCCAAAATCAGAGCCGCCTTTATTTTCCCTCTTTTTAAAAAAGAAAAAAAAGTTGTGAATACGTGGCATTTTTGTGTGTGCACCCATTCAGCTTTAGACAGCTTGTGAATTTCTTTCAGCAGACACAAAGCCAGATATTTCTATATCCGAGAGCCCTTCTATTTCATTAATTTAGATCAGCATTTCACCTT
The DNA here is from genome assembly GCF_965153285.1 of Podarcis tiliguerta. Classification (NCBI taxonomy): domain Eukaryota; kingdom Metazoa; phylum Chordata; class Lepidosauria; order Squamata; family Lacertidae; genus Podarcis; species Podarcis tiliguerta. The sequence continues at coordinate 55,797,799 of NC_139534.1, forward strand.
CCTCTCCTTTCAGACAGGGGGGCACACTGCCTCTAATTTATCAGGAAAGGTTTATGAACGTAAGTGCAGTCACACAACTTTAGCATTATTTTAGTATAAAATAATCTTAAGGAGACCCAAGAGGGCAATTGTGGGGCAGAAAAAGTGCTTATGATAGGGTTGCATGTGAAGATTAACACCAAGATAGGAAGGAAAGAGTAATCCTTATTAACGTTATTGTCAGCTATATTTGTGCCTTTTCTAATTTTATAAGGCACAAGGATCTACGCTCCAACAACCTTTTTTGTGTGGTTAGTAGCATTTTATGCATTGTATCTTCGCTATTATTGTTTTGGCTGTTTATAATTGTTTAACGATTTGCCGTAAGTGTTGGGAAGGATTTAGTTTTTATTTGTACACTTGGCAGCAGTGTGAGTTTCCCTATGGGGTGCAGGGTTTTGGATAAAAGGAGATGCTCTGAGGCTGTTCTGGTGGGGTAGAGGAAGCTCCTTATCAGGTCCCAGATGTCAGTAGCCCTATGCTATGAATGGGTGCACATTTGACCGCTTTTTCAACCCCAATGGGCACTAATCTAATTGTAACCAATTATTTTAACCTAATAGGACAGTCTGCTTCGCAGACCAAATTCCCACATTGCCTCACCTGGTCAAGAACTGCTGCTGCTGTTGTGAGGAATCGCCCTCCTGCGTCACGTTGTCACTGGGTTTCTGGATGGAGGGAAGTGCCCCGGGCTCAGGACTGGCGCGGCCCACCCCACACACTTCTGCCCTCTCAAGCAGGGGGTCTCGCACAACAGAAGTCTCTGGAGAAAGCAGCTCAGTACTCTGAAGAAAAGGGAACAGATCAGCAAGTGTGCATCTCTGTTCTACTGAGGAGATTCAAAAGCCTTTGCTATTTGTAAGTGAATGTTAAAAGAGGGAGGGCCTTCTTCTGGTAACAGAACCTACTAGGCCTCGAAGAGGAAATGGGGTGGATGCTGGGCTTGACCTGCTATATACTAGGGCAGAAACTTTTGCGCAAGCAATTATTGCTGGCCAAATCAGAAGAAACCCTCATCCCTCTCATGTCAAATCCCTGTTCCTCCCTGTATCTGAGAACCCTCAGAGCTCAAGTAAGGAAAAAAGCTGATTATAAATGCATAAAGGAAGGGGTGTTACCACAGCTCAGTTAACTGACCATGCTGCCACGGCGACTGCTCCCACGACTCCCTGACCCACCAGCACGGCTGTGGCAGAGGGCATCAAAGGCCAGGATTCCACCAACACAGTCCCCAATCAGCAGCACCTATAAAGGGGGACGTGGACAGAGTTAGTTCCCCACTGATGAAAGGAACGTCCCCGCAGTCATTGCTTAATCAGAGGAAGCATGAAGCTTAAGCCAGCCTCTTAAACAAGGCCTTGCATTCCCACCCCTTTCCTACAGCTGAGAAGTGAATCCAGTGGAGACTGCACTGCTTTAACCAATGTGGTTGAAAGCCAAGGAATATTGGGGGCAGCAGTTTTATAAAAGAACGGGGTTGTGTGATGGAGATGTCTCAGAGCCTTCACAAAACAAAAGATTTTTTTTTAATCTAGTATTACTCCCCCCTCCCTGCAAAGACCCTAATTCTATTTTTAAAAGACGATAAAGCAAAACAAAACCATAGCACAGAGGGTAAAATGCTTGTTCCAACTGGAGCACAGAGGGTTTCCCCTCAGTTATTTCAGATTCCAGGCCCTCTGACCTGGCCACAGAAGCCTGCGCCATCAGGAGAGTGGATGAAATTGGCATAGGCCTGGTTGGTACGGGAAATGACGGTTGCGACGGCATTCTGGTAGCTGCCTGAGGAGGTGGCCAGGAGAGGCAAAGCGGCCAATGGAATGTGGTCCTGGCTACTGGACAGACTGTCGCCGTCATGACTGTAGGGGCTGAGTCTGGAAAAGGAGACCATGAGAGAAACGATCAAGACACACTCTCAGACCAAGGACCTGATCATTCTCACAACACCCAGATCTTGGTACTGAGCCCAGGAGGTGACTACCTTCTGGATTTAAGGACTAGAACTTAAGGAGGTTGAAGGCAGCCCATTCAGAAAGGGAGGCCCCTTTTCTGACCACAGTTTAAAAAGAGATCTTGGGCCAACGGTTTCTCCTTTATGTCCTGCCAGCAAGTGGGGAACTTTGGGAGAAAGTGCATATACACACACATACACATGCACTTTTTAATTATTGTTTTCCACCCTAATATATATACAACGGTGGCCTATGCAAAAAGGGGACAGAATTACCTCATGAAGATCCTGCTCTAAGATCTCTCTTCAAAGTCTCAATACTTCACCCAAACCACAATCCCTAGGTCGGCACTTATCCACAGTAGCACATTATTCACACTGAACCCTTTGCATGTCGCTAGGCACCATACACTACCAAACGCCTCACCCACTTATCCAAAACACCCACCCACCCCGAATAAAGTGCTTGGCATAGGTCCTCATCCAAGCTGCCTGGAGAAGGCACCAGCGCTCTCCTTGAGCTCCTGCACAATCAACTGCCCAAAGCCCTGAGTCAGAAGGGAACAGTCCTGCTCCCACCAAGCGCTCTTGAGCCTGACAGAACACGCTTCCTACTTGGAGACGAGGGCGTAGGCAGCAGCACAGATAGGCGGGCAAGGCACCAGGCGCAGCGCAATGTGCCCCAGTGCCTCGGGGAAGTGTAGGCGGGTGACTGTGTCCAAGGTGGCGCTGAGCGTGTGCACATCGGCCTGTTTGGAGCCCGGCTCTCCCACGCCCTGGTCCAGGATGTTGCCGCTGTGGAGGATCAGGAAAAGCGCATGGATACGACATGTCCCGGAGTTGCCTTCTGAGCCAGCCTATAGAAAGAGACATGTAGAACTGGGTCTGGTGTCAAGTTGAGGTTCTGGAAAAGTGACTTGGGAGGCAACAACAATGGTCCTGTAACCACAAGCCCTCTCCCATGTCTTGGCGCCATGGTTCTGAAGGTACCCACGTGGGAAGGCAGTATGATGAGGGGTTCACTCACCTCTGGTGGGCCAGGTGCCACGACACCATCACTGTCTGGCTTGGCAGCCACAACATCAACTGCAAAGACAACAGTGTTTTAGTTAATGGCACCAGGCAGAGAAGGAAGAGAGAAAGCAATGGGAGGCAGAGAAGGATAGAAATCACAAATGGAACAGGAATGGCCTTCACAGGTAATTGACAACTTGTACTGCTTTCACTTACAAGATTGCAGCTATGCACTCATGAGGGGAATACATAAATAAATGGAGGGGGGAACCCACTGTTCCCCATTTTCCATTTATCCATTGCCCACACATCCAATGGGTTTTCCTTGCTACTGGGCTCTGGGAAAGTCACAAGAGGCCCGGTAAGCAAAGCACTTATCAAATTTTGGGAAAGTGGTGTGAGGGCTCTAGCAGCATCCCAGAGCCCTTGTCCCTCCTTCTCAAAGCCTGGTAAGCAGTGCTCCACCTTGCAGGGAGGCCAGTTCCTGGGGTCCTGACTTTACACAATTTCATTTTTACAAGTGGACCCCGTAGAACTGAAAACTTGCATAAGCTCTGAGTTACCTGTACTTCAAGGGACAGAATTATACTGCCAGTGCCCCATGATCTTGTAGCAATAAGCAGAGAAGTCTAGAGCTCTGCATGAAAATGTTTATGCTGCAATACCACCCCGGTATTATTTTTTCAAATTAGGTTTTATTGGTTTGGTTGGCTTGAGGGGGTGTGGGTTGGATGTTTTTGTGTGTGTGGAGGATGTGCTTTTTTTTGCTTGTTCTTTATTTGTTTTCAAGTGTTTGTGTTCTGTCTGTTGTTTTTTGGGGGAGGGGGTTCTGAAAAGCTCCAGATTTTGGTCTGTGAAATGAATATTCTGTGGTGCCTATGGCAGTTTATTAGATTTTCACATATGCCCCCAGGCCCATAGAAGTTGGAGACTCTTGGTGTAGAACATAGGCCATTTTCAGAATCTGAGATGTGCAGTTATGGAGTCTGAGATTTCGTAGCATCTCCAGAAGCACTACCAAAGACTAGTGGATATTCCTCCATGCACAAATTCACTCACACCATGAGCAGACTCTATTCTGCATGGAACACCTGAACCGCTCTCTTACCAAGAACATCATCTGGCTCAATGGGTCGCTCCAGAGTGTCGAGAAAGTCATTTGAGTTCCACTTGGTGATTTCCTTGGCAAAAACATCATCACTGTCGGAGAAGTCTTCTAGGAAAGGAAAACTCATTGAGAAGCAAGTGCACTGCAGACACTAAAAAAACTCCCATGTTTAACAGGACTGCACCAAAGTTCACAAACAGGAGATCTGCTGTCCATTAGGGTAGACCAGTGATTTTCAATCAGTGTGCTGTGACACCCTGGGGTGTCACCCAGGGTGTTACCCAGGGATGCAGCAGACAACACTGCCCTCTGCTCCTCTTTCCTTCCCTCTCTCCGCTGATGCCCTCTCATGTCTCTGCCTCCCAAAGGCTTGCGTGGCGGTTTGTTACAGCAGCCCTGGTTACAAGCTCCCCAAGCAAATGGTGCTTCTGGGACTGGCCAAGGGGTGCTTCCCAGGCTCCCAGGGGGAAGTGTGAGAGGGCACCTCTCTTTGGGGCAGGGGGGGCAGCTCAGAGACCAGTGGGGGCAGCTGCAGCTGCCCAGAGGAATCCCAATGAGAGGGGAGAGGAGAGGAGGCTGAGGGAAGACTTCACAAGGGAGAGTGTTTGAAAAAGGGTTAGAGGCAGCCAGCTCTGCAGGCAAAGGGTGACATAACTGGGCTCATGAGTCCCATAGGGGTGCTGCAGAAGGAAGGTAGTTGGTCAAGGGAGTCATGGACTCAAAAAGGTTGAAAATCTCTGGTGTAAATACTGAGCAAGATGGGCCAATGGTGTGTCTCAGTGGAAGGGAGCTTCCTATGTTTCCTATAAACTTGGAGCATTACACATGCAAAACATGCATGTTTCCTATGAACAAAAAGGTCTGCCTTTGCATGTGTGTGCATTCCTCTTTACAGAGAGTAAAAAAACCAGAGATTTTTATCTTCCCCAATCCACACAAATCGGATGAATCTGGGGAGGTGATTTTAAGATAAATATAAACAAACACAACTCCAAGCCCACAGAGGGCCGGGTCACACAGGTCCCTGTAAACCAGCCTCCACATGCTTGCAGTGGCAACTGTCAGAGCCAACAGCAACAGGCACCCATAGCTCTCAGCCCTCTCAAAAACAGATGCATGCACAGAACCCTCCTGTACCCAGCACTGCATACCATGAGCATCAAAGAATTCCTCTTCAGAGCTGTTTTCAGAATCCCGTGCAATATTTTGCATCCGCCACTCTGATAAGCTGTGAGGAGATACTCCAGCTGTAGGGGCATCAAGCATAGAGTTTATGACCAAGAGGTAAAAAAAAACAAAAACTATCATCATATCTAAAGCAAGCTTAACTTGCTCCCAATGCGGACATTAAAAAACAATCCCAAAGTTTTCCCCATGCAAGCAACAGTTAGCTTCTTATCCTAGGGTGTATACAGGAGATTATGTATGTGGAACAATGGGGGCAATTTCACCCTTACTGCAGCTCCGACACTCAGCATCGGTTGCTTACTACTGTATGACTAAGAAGAGGAAGTTTCACAATAGGAAGTCTGCCCTCTCTGTTTTCCTAATTTAAAAAAGCAGCAGCAGCTACTGTTCATCTAGTACAAGAGAACGAGCCATGAAATTGATTAAGCTTAATTACAAACAACGGCAGGTAAAATTTATTTCAGAAGGGAACCGTTACACTTTTTTCCTTTTAAAATGTACAAGCGTGCATATGGAGATATGTCTCCCCATACTTTCAGGGTGTGAACACACACACAGAGTTTTGGGGTGTTTGAGGGATGAGGGAGAGGAGAGGAAAGGAGAGAGAAAAAGTGTGTCACTAAAATGGACACTCTCCAATATGCCCATCCAAAAGCCTACCTCCAGCAGCAGTATAACTCTTTTACACCCAAAAGAAGGGGCAGGAGGGGAAACCCTCTATATCCTCCTCACACCTTCCCGCTACACTACCGTTTGCTGCCTCCATTTGCTGGAAATGACTGCTCACCAGCATGCTGAGAAGAATACGATGACCGAGAAGACGACGACCACTGCTTGGCAAATGGATCATCTGGAGAGGAATCCGGAGCCCTTAGGTTGTCGACTCGGTCCTGCTTCTCGCAGCCACCCAGCTCAGCCGGGCTCTCAGGACTGGGCACTGCAGGCCCTGCGTCGGGCTCAATGCACTTGGCCATTTTCTGAGCCAGCATGAGTGCCGTCTCTTCCTCCAGCCTCCGGATGTCATCCATGGTGAGATCTATCCATTCATCCTGCCAGCACCAGGCCTGGCGGTGGGCCCGGAGCATCACCTTCCGCAGACCTACAGGGGATGCCACAAACCATGGGGCCACTTACTCTTCTCCCCCCAGGAACCATTAGCTTTCTTTATCATCAGGCCTAGCTCCAGCTCCCAGTGCATTATGAGACAATACCAGCATTAGATATTATACCTTTAAATGTTTCCATCGCCCATTTCCCTCAAAGCTAAGGAAAGAATTAAGGTCCAGTTCAGATTAACAAGATAAACCAAATTTAGAAAATTGGGAGGCCATTGGATTAAATGCCCTATCCCTCACACATTCAGCTTCGCTGCTTGAAGCCAAACAGCCAAACAGGAAGTGCCGGCCTGACCTAATCCTAGGTTGCATGTTGCTGGCGAGATTGATGAGATCTTGCCAGAAATCAGCACCAATGCTGGCACCACTTTTCCAGGGGTGTATAGGAACCACTCCACCAGGGGTTTCTGGTGCCCAAGGTGGCTGTTTCACTCAACCTCATGGGCAGACCAGCGCTGCACGCACCTAACCTTCTCTATCTCATCTTGCCATTATATTTCAGCCATCATCAACCCTGGTTGAAACTGTGACTAGGAATGAATCTGCTCTCCTTTTGAAAGGCTGGTTTTAAAACCAAACCCCAAAGCACAGAAAGTTAAGTGCCAAGTTAGATCCATTCAATCTGCAACTGTGAATTTATTTTTTAAGTAAATTTGGGGGGGGGGTCCTCCAGATCAGAACTCTGGCACGGAGACTAGGTGGGGCTATAACCCTTTGTCCTTGCCTAAAGCTGCAATCTGAATTGGGGGTGGGGGTGGGGTTCTAGGCCAGCAATTTGCATTGGGGGGGGGGAATTTCCCATACCAATGTAAATAGCAGGCATGGGTGCCCCACTCTGGACTGTAACAAGGGTCAAAGGTATACCCCTGCCGCTGTCACCACCCCACCGAGAACGTGGGCTCCATTCTGGATTGGGCTTCCTGCACTTGCAACTCACGTTTTAAAAACCATTTATGCAATTGTTAACTGTGTGAATGATATCTCAACTTGCCTCAGCCTTCGCTAGTAAAATGCAGGAGAGGGAAGGGAGAAGGCATGCATAACCCTCACAGCCCAATCCCAATTCTGAGTTCAGTAGTGAGTCTGAAAAAGGAATAAGCCTAAGCCAAAATCCAATACCCACACTGTTTCTGCAGGAAATATCTATGGGTAAAAGCAGGCAGGAATCCTGTCTGTCATACTGGAAGAAACTCTTATCTGACAATGCCATGCCTTCCTTTTCACCACCCTATCACCTCACCCAACATTTCCCTGGAAGCAATTAATAAACAATGCAAAAGCAAATTAAGCATACTGCTTCTGGCGAGGAACCATCTGGTCGGATGGTTCATAAAGGAACCATCACTCAGAGAAGCTTATATTTTGGTGCTTCATCAAGTCATGAAGGATCTATTGTCATATGTGAATGATCAGTCTATTTCTTTAATAAATAAAACCTTGACGTCTTAGCTAAATGCCTGCAGCAGGCTGCTTCTACTTTCAGTCCCCCCTGAAGAAGCAGGCAATCTGTACAGTGGTACCTCGGGTTACATACGCTTTAGGTTACATACGCTTCAGGTTACAGACTCTGCTAGCCCAGAAATAGTGCTTCAGGTTAAGAACTTTGCTTCAGGATGAGAACAGAAATTGTGCTCTGGCTGCGCGGCAGCAGCAGGAGGCCCCATTAGCTAAAGTGGTGCTTCAGGTTAAGAACAGTTTCAGGTTAAGTACGGACCTCCGGAACGAATTAAGTACTTAACCCGAGGTACCACTGTAATGCCAAGGCACAGACAACATAAAGCTGCTAAAAGATCTGATAACCCTTCGCTAAGAACATAAAAAAGAAGCAATTTTGTCGATAGATGCAGAGAAGGCATTCCACCAAATCAAATGGAAAGCCTTTGGACTCCCCACCCTCCAAAAAGAATTATTGCATAGATAGAAACTCTTTATACCACACCTAACACCTGTGTCATCACAAATGGCATCTGTTCACAACCGTTTTTGCTGCAAAGGGTTACTCAACTGAGATGGTCATTCTTTTTTATTTATTCCTGAATCCATTTGCCATTTGAAATTTTGATGAGACCAAGGGCTTAAATTTGGGGGCCGGTAGAGGAGGAATTCAAGTTGGCATTACATGCAGATAGTGCACTGGGTTTTGTTTGGGATCTGACAAAAGCAATTCTTGCTTCAACAGGCTCCATTCAAGAATTCAGCTACATCATCAGGCTATTCTGTTAAGTGGAGCAAATCAGATCTCGTACCTTTGGGTTTGCACTCCCCTGCGGAATCCCCCCCACCCCCGGCATGACAATTGAATTGCTGTTTCCCTTACTTACTTGGAAACACTGGTATCAAAAAGTATTCTGACAATATAGTACAGTTGAATTTGGGCAGGCTTTCGTGGAATATCAAAGAAGACTTAGACCCAATACACACACATAAGCACTAAGTCTGTGAGACAAAGTTAAGTGTTGTAAAACTGAGATTCCATGTAGAATGGAGCTAAACCATGATCTTTTCCTTAAGGGAATTACTAGGGGGAAAGTTTCAATTTTTCCCAACTTTATCACTGAGAAGAAACTCATACCAGAGGTGCTGGAGATGTGGGACAGAAATTGGATTCCTTATCCACAGGCTGCAAACCTACCCAGTTATAAGCCCTTTGGGAGTGAAATCTTGGCAATTGATAATTTAGTCCTGGAAATCTCACTACATTTCAAAGATATGCATCTCAAAGACTCACACATTCATTGTGGCACAAGGTTTAGTGGACTAGTGTCCAGTTCATCAGATGCATGAAAGGGTGCAGCATTGACACAGTAAATTTGTTAGTCTTTAAGATGCCACATGGCTCTGTTGTTTTTGCTGCAAGAGGCTAACCCAGCTACTCCTCAGGAATAACATCCACACATCTTAGAATTTATTATTATGCCATGGATCATGCATACATTAGGGTCAGCCAAGTACATGGTGCTTTAACATAGGAAGAAGTTGCTGCTTTTCACATAACAATGGATTAACACTCCCTTGCCCTCCTATGAACCGGCAATTTATCAACACCGAATGCAAAGAAGATAAATACAAGAACATTTAGTCAGCTTTTCTTGAGACTTATGCATTGTAGCCAGCGGTTCTTTACTATTTATCTTTCCCATTTGTATGGTCAAGCACTTTAACCCATCCATCTTCCTCGTGTCCCCTTTCCCTATTTTAATTTTCCCCTTTTAGTTTTCGTTTGAGTATTAATTGTATTTGTACTGTTTGAAAATCGTAATGCTAAAAGTTTCATTTAAGTTCAAGTGAGATAAAACTTCTGGCAATCCAGCTTCACATTTAGAGTGAACAAAATTTATCACAGATAATTATTTCAATCTGAAGTCTCTGTCTCAGAAATTCAGAGCTCTGCGCTCCAAACCAAGAAGTGAAAAATCTATACGCAGTCCATGGAGACAGTTTGCCTCCCTCATAATTCTTCACACCACTAACATCATTGTAGCATGCAGGGACCAAGCTAAGCAAGCAAGCAGGGGGTGTTTGCTGGCGCAAGATTAGGCACCACTTCAAAGCTGGAAGTTGCTGGTGCAAGATTAAACACAAATTCAAATTCAGGACACGCCAGGAACTAATTCGCACAGTGTTTCTAAAAAAGGGCAGATTCTAACTCTGCTTAATTTGTTACGCACAGTTTTCCTTTATGAGCCTACCACACAGTTTTGATGAGATTTCCTATAGCATATCCCATAGCATGACCTAAGCAAGGGTCCCACAAACTGTGTCTGAGCTTAATAGCCAATTATTATTTTATGGCACCTCTGTCCTGCCACCTTTCCTAGAGACTTTTGCACTTTGAGCCCTACTTTAATTGTGCTCTTGGCACCAGTCCCTCTTTTGTCAGCATGGCTCCCTCTCTCTCTCCAAGTCCTCTTGCTGCCTCTCTCACAATGTCCTTCTTCAACTACCTGCCTGCTTTCTCCCAGGACATGAGCAGCTCACTGGGATACCACCTCCAATTTGTTGAGGGGTGGGGCTGCACAACACTTGGAAAACAGCAGCATCAGGAAGTGCATCCCACACACCAAAGAGCAAACAAATCAGATCCCTCGCTTGGCACTTGGTTCAGCCAGATCTTGAGGCTAACTCCAGAGCTTTGGCAGAGGCAGACTGGCCAGTACTTGTGGCAGTAATGTGAAGAAAGGCAGCCCATCATCTCAACGAAGACCACAGGAATTGCAGTCATGGTTCCCACTTGTTTAGAACAGGCTTCCTCAACCTCGGCCCTCCTGATGTTTTGAGACTACAGTTCCCAGCATCCCTGAGCACTGGTCCTGCTAGCTAGGGATCATGGGAGTTGTAGGCCAAAAACATCTGGAGGGCTGAGGTTGAGGAAGCCTGGTTTAGAAGGTGTGGGCCACAAATAAACACTTGCATTATCCCTTGCAACTAGTAGAGGAATATGGAGAGGATCCTGCCTTTGAAAACAACAGGCAATCCAATCATTCATTTTTAAAACAGATAAACAAAATTACGCTGAATATTGAAACATCCCAAATTGCTCCTTCAATGCAAGTTTTCCAAGAGACACTTGGAATTGCTGCTGGATCTTTGGGCAGTTATTAAACCTAATTTCACACCAAACAGCTTTGGTGAAGTGTGAACAGAAGGGACAGTTCAGCTGAGAAGTACTGACTGAATACTGGTAGTGTGAGGAAATGGTACCAGTGGTCAGGGATGATGGGAGTTCAGCAACCTCAAGAGGTCCACAGGTTCCCCACTGCTGCTCTAGCCCAACCCACTCGTTGGAAAAAGTCTGCAGCAGACGAAAACGTGGGAAGCGTCCTCATAAGCTTACCTACATCATGGATGAACTGCTCAATCTTGGACTGCATGCCCCAGTAGCGAAACTCCACCTTGCAAAGCTTGTAGGCGCACATGAGTGGTCCCGCGGCTGCATTCTCCAGCCAGTCATCTCCCAGAGGCCCACGTCCTGTTTTGGCTGAGTGGTAAAGCCGTGGGTCTTCCTCCGCCTTGTATTCGCCGGGTGAGATGGGGTCCCGCACAATGTCAATTGTGTCTGTGGGTAAGCAGAGTGGGGGGGGGGTGAGATGGAAGCAAGCCCCTGGCCTCCGTCAGAAAGTAAGACAGATTTCCTTCCGATGTGGAGCCTGCCCTTCCCTCCTAAGTCCCAGAGTCTGCTCAGACCCCTAGCAAAGACATTCCTTTGCCTCTTCCTCCTGAACACCTTCTGTTAGGAGTCCCGTTTTCCTCCCTCAGGTCCTGAATTCTTAACATGTGTGCACATGAATGGGGCGTGTGAGAGCCAGTGAGAACAGGGTGTGCACTTGCGTATGCATTTAGCCCTGTCTTCTGCTTGTATGTGCTGACCACCTTCCCCCAAGCGAACCTGGTGGGGCAAGGCAGGGGAGGTTCCCCACCCATGCCCTACAGGAAAGACACACTACATGCAATGAACTAAACCTGAACCTAAATCGCTTCACCACAAAACATCACCAGAGATCCCTCACTAGCCTCACCCACCTGACCTGCCCCAGGTGCTCCGTATGGCAGCACCAACATGTCCCGCAACATCCTCCATAACACAAAAAGGGGAGGGGATGCCCCATCTCTGAACACTCACCCAGAATCCTTTGCCTGCGCTCCACAGCACTCAGGTTGAAGACATTGTTCTGTTTCCCAGCATCTGGTCGGTAATAGGTCTCAATCTCAATAGAAAACTTCTCCACAAAGGGGCAGGTGTATCTGCAGGGGGAAGGCGGTGAAACTGGCAGCCTTGCCCCCACCTGCCTTGAGCTCCCAGGCCCCAGCCTCTGGTCAGGATACAGCCCCCTTAGCTTTCCCCCTCCCCTGCCAAGGTTCGCCCCCATTTTACCTGGTGCGTGTGTAGGGATAGGCATTCCAGGACTCTTCCTCCACCTGCAGAGCTGCCTTGGGTAGGAGGGCACGGAACCAGCTAGGGATGTGAGAGCCCACATGGTAGATCTTGTGTGTATACTGACCGCTGCCGCCTGGGCCATCGCTGTAGGGCCGGTTGGACAGGATCTCCACCCCACTGCCCTCGCCGCTCGACTCCTCACGGCTCTTCTTCTAGGGAGCACGAGAGCCAGCTCTGCTCAGCCTGTGCCCCACAACATCCTTCACCCTACAACCCCACTCTCGCATCACTCAGTCCTGCTCAGCTTCTGACCCCCACCCACCCAGCCCTGTCAATCACAGAGCTTGAGCCCCACCCATCTGGCGCAGGCACCCACCAGCTCATTCAACCCCGAGGTTACCTGAATCATGTAGAGCTGAGCCACTTGGTACTCTGTCAGACTCATGGGCAGCAGAATGTGATATTCCTTGATCAGCATTTTGGCAGTCAGGCCCTGTGAGTCGAAGCAGAGCAGGGAGTAAGTACATGCAGCCAGGACAGAGATGGGAGAGCTATGTGAGTGGCCACTGGGCACTGAGGGATCTAGTTACAGTCCCAGGTTCAATTCCCAGCAGCTCCAGGTAGGGCCCGGAGGCCTCCCTGAAACCCTGGAGAGCTGCTGCCAGTCAGTGTTGACAATACTGAACTAGATGGAGCAATGGTCTGATGATCTGACTCAAGGTATGGCAGCTTCCTATAGAGAGGAGGTGTGGTTCAACTGGGAAGGTGAGGTTAAGGCAGCTGAAGGCAACTGAGATGTGAACAATAGTGCCTCCCAGAACATCTACTACAGAGATCTCATTTCCTTTGAGGGGGACATTTTGTCCCATGCACTGTGTCGATGCTTTTGCTCTTTCACCTATCTGAATAATTTCATGAACCCCACACAGGCGCTTTGTTTTGCTTCAGTTCAGCCTGTGAGGAAACAGGCATGTGTTGAGATGAATTACTACCTACATATGAGGGTGACAAGGATTCTCTGACAAAAGGTGGCATCGCTTAACTATGTTCTCGCTTCCTCAGAAGGAGAGAAGCCTGAAAGAAATCCCCATTTGACCTTATTCCAAACTACAACCCACTGGGTAGGTTTCCATAGTAACTGTAGGCCAATGAGAGGCTAGGGAGTTTCAACACACTGGAAAGGAAATGCGGTGGGGAGCCAGAGAGAAGTGCCACCATTTTGATGCTCCACTCCTTGCTGGACTCTGGAGTCCTTTAACCCCAGGGTGAGCAGAGAGCATATCAGCAGCACTTGCCAGTTCTGTGGTTGACTGGCAAAGGTTTCTGACTCACAGTTGTCTAATAATAGCAAGAAGTAAAAAGTCCCTCATCTCACCCTTACATTAGGTTCTTGGATATTAATGTTAATAATAATAATTTTATGTGCTGCCCATCTGACTGGGTTGCCCCAGCCACTCTGGGCAGCGTTCAACAAATGATAAAAGCACAGTAAAACATCAAACATTAAAAACCTCCCTATACAGGGCTGCCTTCAGACGTCTTCTAAAAGTCAGGTAGTTGTTTATGTGGGGACCGAGGGGTGGAATTTTGTGTGAAAGGACTTCTGTGCTAGGTTTTGGTACTGATTGCTAATTCCTGTGCTGAGCATGTGTTCAGACAAAGCACCCTTTTCCTCCATCCTTAGCATATGTCCACCTGGCTGAGCCACTAGTTGTACCTGGCACTGGTTGGTGGATCTTGGGGTTCTAGTAAAAAACACAGCAGATCCCATAGGTTTGAAGTCCACCTAGCTTGCTCTAACCTGCCTATGCAACAGGCAGATCCAACACACTCTCCACTCCTCCCGCCTATGCATCTTCACACTGCCCTTACACTTATGTTTACCTCTGTTACTACATCAGCAAACTTCAAACTGCCTGTTTCTCTAAGGCTGGGGTCTTCTGCCTTCCCACACAGTATGGAGCTGCACAAGTCATGAATGTACCTTGCCATCAATCCTAAACATGTTCATTATGGAGCAACTCTTAGAATCATAGAATTGTAGAGTTGCCCCAAGTGGGGCTCGAAACCATGACCTCAGATTAAGAGTCTCATGCTCTACCGACTGAACTATCCCAGTGGTGTTAAAACATGTATAGGACTGCCCTACAAATCCAAACCTTGCACTTCAAGTTCTTGCTTTGTGGCACGTTGTAAACCACCTTGGCAAAGACTTAGAATCACCATTTTTTTGTCTCCTCCTATGGCTTTTACAACCGCATGGCAGGCAGAAATAAAACCAGTGTAGCTGGCCCCGCACCTGGCGCCCAGGAAATGTGGCCTGGAAAGCAGGGCTGCCGCCACCGTCACTGGATCCCAACCGCAGGCAGAGCGGTGGAGGAGGTAGGAAAGCAGGGGGAGGGGAGGGGGGAGATGCCTCCCTCCGCTGCATGCACACATGCGTGGGTACGCACAGTCCACCCCGCCACAAGGTCTGAGGGGATGTGAACCGGCCCCCTCCTAAAAAAGTTTGCTGACCCCTGTTCTAATCACATCCCTCCCCCTCCAAAGAATCCCGGGCACTATAGTTTACCCCTCACAGAGCTACAATTCTCAGCACCCGTAACAAACTACAGTTCCCAGGATTCTTGGCAGGGGGGTGTGTGCAGCCCGAATCTCTGCCTAGCATGAAACCTTTAAAGGCACAGGAGTCCTGCCAGGAAAAAAGTCTGCAACTTTAATAGTGGACAGTTCTCCTGTATGTTCCCTGCCATGCCCACACATCCTCCTGCTCTGCCTCTTAGCCCTTGCACTTTGCACCAACACTCAACTTTCCTTAAGAATACTTAAGCATTTATGCAACACATTTAAAGCATTTCAAAATATAACATAAATTATCTCAGTAATCTAAGCAACAGCCCTGCAAGGCTGTCCAGTGTTATAATCTCCATGCATACGAAGAGTTGAAGTTGCAGGAAGAGGTGTTTGACTCACATCTCACACTTTACCTGCTACACTACATCAGTCCTCACAAATCCTTGCACTCTGGATCCTGAAAACTGCGCTGTGAGTTGTCAGAAGACTGCCCACCATCGAATAACGCAGCACGGGCAGTAAGCACTAGTCAGCAACTTGTACCATTGCCAGAGATGTCTGTATGGGAAAAGGTGGGCTGAGCATAACACACGGAGGCAGCTCAAAGGCATCCCTGCTGTGTTGCTGTGTTGCTCGCTCCAAGGGGAGGTGACATCCTACCCCAGGCTCCTTCACTACCCAATAATCATTTGCAAGCCTACTTCTTCCAAGGCTCAGTATTTAAGATTCTGAGCTTCAAAACAAAACCCTTCCACTGAAGCACCACCAGAGAAACTTCTTCATGTGCATCTCACACAATATTCTCATCTCCAGTTGTGATCACCTGAGACCTCGGAGAGAAATTATTGTTTTGGGGGAGAATGGGGTGGAACCATGCCTGAGTCAAAAGATTAAAGAGTGAACACAGTGCCCTATTCATGTTTCATATGAAGTTGGTTTGTTCCCACGAATTGTACCAGCATGCCTCTTAACAGAATTTCATATTCCCTTATAAAGTCATGTCCAGCAATAACTTCATGCCCAAGCACTCTCATGTCTCAGATGCAAGCAATCCCTTTGGCCAGCTACGCATTTAATATGCATCTTGTTTTCTTCTGCAAATCTCCCAGCCTCAGCAGTTCAAATTCCAGCCTACACATGCACATATGCACATACACACTTGTTGGGAACATGCTCTCTTTTTATCCAGACCAAATAACTGTCAGCATTTAAATGGTGAGTAGCAAGATGATACGATAACAGGATGGAATATGTTTAAGGTTCAATCCTCAGAGTGCCATCTTCACCCTGTCTGCTCAATCCCGAGCAGTATACACCAAGGTAAGTGGAGTTGGGGCTTAGGACTGCAACATTACTTATGCATCGGGATTCGGCTGCAGAACTGCAGTTTACTAAGCACACTTGCTGGGGGAAAGTCTACACTAGCATCCATCTGACATACTTCTGAGTAAACACATGCAGGATTTTATTGCAGGGTCTCCAGTAGTTTAGCCCTAAACTCAGGAGGCTATGAATTTTTGTTTGCCTCTTGGCATATTGAGCTCCAAATTGATGTTTTTTCTCCTCATGAAGGAGAACGGAAGCAAAGCTGCCACAAAGCACACTCGCCTCAAGAAACACTGAGCTCACTCCCACCTAACAGCCGGGGTTTCAATATGCTTGCCCTGACCAAAAAAATAAAGTGTTGCTTTCCCTTTCCCACGACACCTTCAGTAATCCTAGCACAGTCGAAGTTAGAAGGTGCTGTTTACCCAACCGCTTGCGAAGCTCCTGCGTTCATTTTACGACATACAAGGCACTGGAGCCCGGCTGGCGGGGCACATGATGGCAACCTGAGGGAGCAACTCAAGAGGCAGCAGTTCAAGCGCATCCCCGCCCAGCAGCCAAGATTCCGTTAAGCCCAGGCTTCGAGTGGCGAAACTCCAGCAAACATTTGAACCAAGGCTCGAGGCAAGCCTCAGCAAAGCCCACAAACTCACAGGGCGAGCCAGAGAAGCCAGGCTGAATGTACGTCGTTTAGCGCCACATCCCTTCACGCAGGGCAGAGATCCTCCCAGACGCGGCAGAACGTAGCCACCTAAGCCCCACACAGCGGTCGGCACTGAGTTCCAATCCTACCCTACAGCGGTTTCCAGAAGCGGGGAAGACGCGCTGGGCCACATGGTTTCACTTTCAGGGGCCCAGGAGGCAACGCGCCCACTTCTCCCTGCGGGGCCCCCCGTAGCGCCTTCTGCAGCTCCCCGCGCTCCTTCTGCACCCCAAGCATGCACACGCCTCTTCCCGGGCTCCCAGTCCCGCTCCCTCGCCTCCCTGCCCTGCGTGGACCCACACGGCCGCCACCCGCTCCCGGGCCCAGACCTGTGGCTCGCTGGAGGGCTGCCGGCGGCGGGGTGAGCAGCGGTATGCTGCCTGCGACGGGGCTCGGGGGGCGAAGGAGCCGGGAGCGCCGGCCTCACAGAGCCTGCCCCCACGCTCCCATCCTCGCGCTGCCCCGCGCTGCTCGCGCGCGGCCGGGCATCGGCTCCCGCGGCGGGATCATGGTGTGGGGCTGGGCGGGCGATGGGGGCGGCACGGGAGGCAGGCGGGGGTCTCGTCCGGGCAGGGACAGGCGAAGCTAGCCGGGCCGTCCGCGTCGCCGCAGCAGAGAAGCGCGCCCGCTCAGCCGCAGTCTCGCCGTCCTTGCTTGGGGAGGAGGGGGGAGGAGAGAGCGTGACTGGGAGGGGATCGGGCAGGGGAAGGAAACGCGGCTCGTGTGAAGGAGTGCAGAGGTGGTGGGGGCAGCGGGAGGAGGCAGGCTCCGTGCAAGGCGGCGGAGAAGCGGGGAGGGGGGGGGAGCAGTTGCAGTGTGGCGCCTCGAGGGCGGGGATCTTTCCAGGTAGAGGGGACGGGGCGGTAGAGTCACGTTTATTATGCGCAGAGCTTGGGACGCAAGCACACACCGCGCAGCCGAGGAGGTGTCGCGAAGCAGCAATGCAATCCAGCAGCGCGCAGGCGGGGGCCGCGGGAGGATGCCTAAGCCCCGGGGTTCCCTCCAGCCTTTGGATTCGAGACTCGTAGGAGCGAGCGAGGCCGCTTGCCAACCCAGTCCTTTTTTAGCACAGGCGGAGGTTTCCATAGAAACTGCGCCCCGTAGCTCGGAAGGCGGGGCGGGGGGGGGGGAACTCGGCGCGCGCGTTCTTCTCTCCCACTCCTCCTCCTGTGACATCACAGCTCATTACCCGGGAAACGCCAGTGACGTCAAGATGCTGGTGACGTCAATAACCCAAAGGAACGGGCAGCTGTGGAGCGGCGTCGCGGCTAAAGAAGGCTCCAGAACATATTTGTGCGCAAGTCCCCCAATGATCGACATTATATATTAAAAAAAACACACCCATGGATTATTATTTTTAAGCCGCACTCAGCTCTGGAAGACTTTTGCGTTAGACCCACATTCGAACTGTCAAAACGGAATTGATCGCCAGCAGATTGTCTCTCTCTCTGACAAAGCCCCGCACACCCCCTGCCTGCTTAGAATCACAGCGCCCCTCCATCCCACTGAGTGCACTGAAGTTCTCCAATAAGCCTTGCAGCGTTTATGTGTATGAGAGGTTGTAGAAGATTAGCAAAACAAGCATTACACTCATACTGTTGTGTAAGTAACAGAAATATCACTTTTTCCATAGGACAAAATTAATCCAGCATTCAGACATATATCCCATGCCCAATAACAGCCCCAGTGTTTATACCAGATGAAGGAACAGGCTGCCATACAACTTACTGTCATATTTCCCACCAAATATTTGCAAATATTTAAAAAGAAAAATAACAAGCCTATATTCTTCTCATTCACCTTCCTATTATTGTTGAGGACAATAGAGAACAAAAGCACATTATTTTAACCTCTGCTGAATACCAGTTCAGCTGATTTCAGAACTACAGCATTCCAATTTGGTAATGGGAAACTCTTTTAACAGCAAGTCCCTTTTCAGAATAAACACACTTACATTACTAGGCAAGGTTCAATTTAGATCCAACCTTTTGCATATTTAGTTCATTGCCACTTCCCAAGGAATTTATGTTTTCACATTTAGCCCTTGTATCCAGAGTATTTTTGCTCAAAACACCACACCCAGCTGAGCTCATTTTTTTTGTAGCTACTTAGGAAAGGGATTTAAGCAAGCAGCCTGACCTTCACGTTTACACAGAAGTGAACAAGAGTACCTTTAACACTAGGAAGAGGGTAAAAGGAAAACTGCCAATACAACTCCTTTATCAAAATCTATGGTATATCTGGATTTAGAATGTTGCAAGCTGGGATATTCACATTCCAGCACAATCTTGTTTTTATCCACATTAGTATTATAGTGTTCTTTGTGTTGGCATAGTTTGGCAGGTCATTTTGTTCTGTACTGTGGTATATTCCAGTTTGCTACTAATTTCAGCTTCCCATTTCTTTGTTTCAAACTGCTGCTAACAAAGCATTCATTCTTCAAGGCCCACAACTTGTTGCACTGAATGTGCATGCACACACACACCAGCAGCAGGTAACCTCTGGCTACACTGCAACTCTCATTTTCTCCACCTATTGGGCATGGTGGAGCTGATGAGAGTTGGGAGTCCCAAAAACATCTGCTGGGCCACAGGCTTCCTGCTCCTGGAAGAAACACTGGCTGAGAGGGATGATCAATAAACTTCACTGATTTAAATGGGACTCAATCTCTGGTAAGTGTACAGAGTCGGAAACATTGCTCCTTAGGTTAAGGTACACAGATATTTTGCATCTCTCTCCCTCCTCCAGTCTCAAATTTCTACAAATCACAACTCAGTATAAACAGTTCACTTAAGAGCCACATGACTTCATTCTTTTCCTAACACATCTCTCTTTCCCAAAACTAAACAGCTAACAAAATGATTAAGTGCAGTTAATTTAACACCATTAAAACTTAAAACAGCACCATTTTACTCCATCCAATATTAACATTCTAGAAATTAAATCCTACGTGTACATTTTATTTCACATTCAGAGGCTGCTTGTATATTGAAAAGTTTCTTCCTGCAATATGCAATGATCGAAGGAGACAGCAGTGGTTCTCATTGATCTGATAGAACATAGATTTTTGGCTTAGCATTGTAGCCTGGTTAATGAAAATATTTAACTGCAGCTGTATCCTTCAGGCTTTTACACATAATCACTTTTACACAATACTGCCTATCACTTTGTTTTGCAGTCCCTTGCATGTTTCTCTCAAGGTTATGCTTCTGCCGCAGGAAACTCACATTTCCCAAGCTCTCAAAGGATGTCACAAGCTAAAGGAACTATTACTTCCTCCCACCTCTGTGAAATTTGTTGATACAGTGGTACCTCGGGTTACATATGCTTCAGGTTACAGACTCCACTAACCCAGAAATATTACCTCAGGTTAAGAACTTTGCTTCAGGATGAGAACAGAAATTGTGTTCCAGCGGCACAGCAGGCCCCATTAGCTAAAGTGGTGCTTCAGGTTAAGAACAGTTTCAGGTTAAGAACAGACAGAACGAATTAAGTTCTTGATCTGAGGTACCACTGTACTGACTTCCATGTGGATATAGATATGGAATTATCTAGTTCTGATATTCCTGCATGGCAGGGGGTTGGACTAGATTGCCCCTGGGGTCCCATCCAACTCTAGGATTCTGATTCCATGATACTATATTATGAGTGACAGGAGACAGGTCTATCCCAGATACTTGCACACAGAGGCCTGGATTCAACTAACCTGGTGTGCTGAGAGAAGCCAGTGCAAGGGCTCCCACCAGCACAATGGGGCTCTCCTTCCCCACATCCGCTCCGGAGGGTCAGGAGAACCCCCCAGAACATGAACCTACTGCACACAAAAAGGGCTTTCTTTAAAAAGCTTTCAAAATAAAGAGATTTTGTTTCACCTATGCCTAGGATGCATCTTCTCATTAAAGGCAGGCAAAGATCGAAGTACAAATGGGCATTCTTAACAATGAGTCTCAAAGGGTAGCATTTAATATTGTTTATACTACTGCACAGTCAGACATTTTATCAAACACAAAAGCCAAAACTACTCGGATGACTCCTTAGACCCATTTTTACACACCTCTACTTGCAAGTAAGCCTTAGTTATCTGAACAGAGCTTACTTGCAAAGTAGGATTATACATCAACCAACCAGTGTTCATAATTCAACTTTTTTAAAAAATGCATTAAAAAGAAAAATGTTAATTCAGCACCTGCTTAAAACGTTTTTCCTAACCTTTGCTGTTGCTTAGCTCCAGCATCTGTTTTAATTGTTTTCAGCTGCATTTATTTTACTGCATTGTATTGCATTTTAAATTGTTTACACCACCTCAAGACTTATTACAGGAAGCAGTATAAAAATCTCTTAATAAACAAATCCCCCTTCAGTTCTAAAAAAAGCTTTTAAGACTTAGCAAGTATTCTGGGACCAAATGTGCAACCCTGCTCTGCCCTTTTCAAGTGGCCAAAAGTCTCTAGAAAACAAAAGGTGCATTTTAGGCCAAACGGGTTTGGGATATTTGCCACCCCCTGCCTTTCTCTAAGGTGGCCCAGACTAGGTATTCCTCAGGAACAACGCACCTTCTCATCTCACCTTTGGGCACATCGTGAATTACCAGTCAGTAGTAGCCTTAAGGGCTGAAGGACACTTTACGCCAGCAAACACACAACCAAAGTTTACCTCCCAGCTTTAATGTGAAGGCAGGCCATTTGTGGAAGAGAATCCAGACAGAAAGAGAGTGCTTACTTACTCTTGCTCAATCCTCATGCCACCCTTCTTTTTCTACAGCTAGCAGGCATGAGCAAGCCACTCTTAGCCACTTCTTACATGCAAATCTCAGACACACCTTGGTTTGGAGACCCATGCTCCATTCATAGAATCTAGCTATGCTCATAGCATCCAGCCTTGTCCCAGTAACAACCTTGGGAATGAAACAGGAGCCCAGTATAATCCTGAGTAAGAGTCATATTAAATAAAAACCAATTTTGTACTGAAATACTAAAGCTAGTTTCATTTCTGGTTTGGAGATAATCACTTCTGCAATGAATGTACGACGTGCGAAAATAGGCATCAAGTTAGGCCTCTTCTAAAGAACCTGGCTTGATTTTCCGTGGTTAAAAGCAGCAGCAACCAGAAACATAACAACCATACCCTCAAAAACCAACAAAAATGGAGGAGGAGGAATTTGGGACAACTTTACAGAACAGCATGGGAGATTGGAGCTTTGACACAGTAATAACAGCACAGACAGATTAGATAGGAGTAGAAATATTTTATTACAAGTTTCCCAATACAGGCTCAGTGACTGCTGGCTGAGGCTTCTTTTACAAGTGGTAGGGAAGGCCTTGTGCTGCTTTACTAAAAAAGCACATCTTCCACTATGGGCCCTCGGTAATGTCTTAGTGAGGAAGAGACTACTTCCTTCACCACCACATGGGGGGAAAAAATAGAAAACCACAGCGAAGAACAGGTAATCCAAATTCCAACTTTTTCCTTTTACTTATATATTTTAAAAAACCTTGCATTTATAAAGACATCGATTTGCTACCAGCCATTATTCTCATCAGTTGACCAGAAGGTGTAAGCAACAAGCTCTTTTCTGCATCTACTCCCAGAGTGCCAATTGGTGGGAAGTTCTGTGATGCAGTAGAAGCTTCAGATTATTAGGCGCCAATTGGTGTAAAGGTCTTTGAAGGTGATCACAGTTCTAGGACTTGAGACACTGATTGGTGGAAAGATTTGAAGGGG
The DNA here is from genome assembly GCF_965153285.1 of Podarcis tiliguerta. NCBI lineage: Eukaryota > Metazoa > Chordata > Lepidosauria > Squamata > Lacertidae > Podarcis > Podarcis tiliguerta. The sequence continues at coordinate 55,820,413 of NC_139534.1, forward strand.
TGAGGGTGGGGGGAAATCTCCAGATTCCAAAATGTTGATTGGCCAGAAAGTGCCAGGGTCCTCCAGGGGCAGCGCCAGGAGGAAGCGACTGTTACGTTCGGGCATTGCGCTCTGTCTCTGCCAGACACTCTCTAACCAGCGCCCGGGCATGAATAATTCCTGCGAAGGAAAGGCACAAGACTTAAGACACGCCGAGCAATCAGTTTCATCGTACCAACTCAACAGTCCCTTGTTTGCCAAAATTCACAACTTGCAGCATATCTCGCCCATGCCAGGCTTTTGTGTATGCCATCCCATGCATGCTGAAGTTTAATTCATGTAGAAAAAGTGTATCGTGCGGCCTTTTATACAAATGTGCTTGTATAAAAGAAGGAAAGGTACAAGCAGAAAGGCAGAGGAAGGTACGAAGGACAGCTAGACAACCCACTTGCAAAAGTAGGTCAACACCTTAGTGTAAGCAAGGGCACAGAAATGCTAATCCAGCAGGTTCTACCTGTTCCCAGTATAATGCAGCTACCTGCATTCAAAATTGCAGAGTTGACCAATTACATTGGGAGTTGTCTTTAAGGCAAGGGAGACACTTCCCCCTCAATTTCTGCCTGGGCAAGCAGAGAGCTTGAAACTAACTTTTCAAGGGTGAAGAAACTGAAATGAAGGGTTAATTGGATGATATTGCTAAACCAATCAATTACAAAATCTATAGCTATGAACAACAGCAAGTAAGATTTAAGAAATCACAAGAGGGCCTTCTTGGTGGCTGCTCCCAGGCTCTGAGAGGGACTGCCTCTGATTGACCTGCCAGCAGGCAACATTCTTTTTATATAGATAGATCTTTGGTCAATAAGCTGATGTGTAAATAAACTGTAATTGGTTTTAACTGGCTATTTTTATTGTTTTGCTTACCAGTTTTTAATGTTTTTATTGCCTTCTTACTGGAGCATTATGTTTTATGGGTGTTAGCTGCCTTGAAAAGCATTTGGAGGAAAGCCAGGCTACAAATTTAACAAGCAAGTAATTCTACCCCCCCCCCCCCGCCCAGAAAAAAGGACAAGTGTCATGTCTGATTTGTGAGTCATTATTTCTAGAGCATTTTGGAAGGTTAAGTTACATTTGGGACTTCATAAATTCGCTCAGTTCCAGGCTTACGTAGGCCTTGCAGGGCTAGAATGACTTAGTTCATGTGCTCCCACACCCCATGACCAGAAGGCACTCAGCTCTCAGGAAGCTTCCTACCTCGCTTCAGCCTCTCCATAGCACTCTTGCTGCCTGCGTAGGTAGGTCGAATCTCCTTGCCCATCTCCTCAATGACTGAAAGCAAGTCTGTGTATGTGCTCTGGGAGCCTTGGGCACCTGGTGGCTTCATAGCCTGTAAGATCAAGGACAGGGAAAAAGTGAAAGGCACGTTGGGCAGGATTCCCCCAACGAGCCCCGTCAGTGGATAGGCCTGAAGAAGGGCTTCCGCTTGCGCAACAGGCCTTTCCTCCCATCTCCTCTCCCCATGCCTCCCTAAATTGACTGGTGGGGTGGGGGGAACACCCAGAACGGCACACAGTAGGAGTAAAAGAGGGGCTGTTCTGTCTGACAGGCTGTGTTGCCTGCACAGATTGAATGATTGTCATTTCACCATGTTTTCCCAATTAGTTCCACCAGCCAGCAAGATCCCCCCTCAATTCCAAAGTAGAAACTCACCTGCACGTAGCCCATCGAAGGGGGCCCAAAATCGTTGAAGAGAGGTCGGAAGGGGGCAGAAGCTCCAGAGATGGCTCCAGATGGAGATGGGACACTCGTGGCTGAAAGCAATATGAGAAGAAATGGGGAATTCAGTCAACAGTGTCCTGGGTTCTCTCCTATACCAGACTTAACAAGGCTCATTACAGTGGTACCTTGGTTTTTGAACAGCTTAGTTCACAAACTACTTGGAACCTGAATGCTTCAAACCCGAACTTTTTTTGGAATCTGAATGTACTCCGTTCAGGGGGGGGGGGTGCACTTCCATTTTGAGTGCCACTGTTGCCTGCTCACTTGCAACCCGACCTGGGCTTCTCTTACTCAGCGCCGGCCGCGCTGGCCACTGGCAACACCCGGAAGCAGCTGCACCGCTGCCACGGCCAATGCTGAGCGAGGGAAGGCCGTGCCGCAGCAGCAACCACCACTTCCTCCGGTACTAGGTGTCGCCCATGGCCGCCGCTCCAGGCCCCAGAGCAACGCCAAACAGCTCGGCCCCAGAAGTGACTACTGCTGCATCCCCTCACAGGGCGCGGGACGGCGTGGGCAGGATGCTGGCGCCACCACTGCAGTAAGAGTTCTTCAGTGAGGAGAACGCATCCAAGTGGCGGGGGCTGCTTGTGCCAGCCATGAAAAAGGTGAGGAAGGGGTGCTGGGGGGGGGGAGGGATCCAGAAAGGCTGGCAGGGGGCAGGGAGAGAAGCTGACTGGCTCCTCAGAGAGAGAACTTTTGCCTCCCTTTCCTCCCCACCCTACTTAAACTCCTCCTTCACGCTCCCCACATGCTTGTCCCTCCAATGGCAATGGGTAGATCACTGCCAGTTTTTTATACTGGGTAGTAGACCGCAGCCTGGTCTATTGCTTTCATTTTATGGATCAATGGTCTTGTTAGATAGTAAAATTCATGTTAAATTGCTATTTTATGAGTTGTTTTTAATTGTCTGGAATGGATTAATCCATTTTGCATTACTTTCTATGGGAAAGCGCGCTTTGGTTTTGGAACAGACTTCTGAAACGGATTAAGTCTGAGAAGCAAGGTACCACTGTAAGTTCTTGTGAGGGATATAGAATCATAGAATCACAGAGTTATAAGGGACCCCGAGGATTATCCTGCCCAGGAACATGCAGCTGTCCCCTACAGGGATCGAACCTGCAATCTTGGCATTATCAGCCCCATGCTCTAAGATACTGTATCCTTCCCTGCCTTTCCAGTGTGGGCATGGCCACTGCCAGTCAAGGGGCTTTGATGGCAGTGCCTGACTTATATGCCTTTCAAATACTCCATGGACAGAAAGCTGCTGCTCCTGATCCTCAAATGACCATCCTAGCTTCTCCCTGAACACTTATGCAATATGGTTGGCACAAATCGCACAGCTGGAAAAAGAAGAAGAGTTATTTTTGTTGTAACTTGTCCTGGAAGTCTACAGTAGGGGAAAGGGGACTGGGTGTGGTTCCTACATCAGGGATTAATACACTGCCAGTCCTAGACACACATCACAGGCTCTTAAGCATTAAAAGGCAGGGTTTGCATCACCCACTTCAATTGCAAAACAGGACAAACTAATTCACAACCATCTTCCCATGAAGTTTAAAAAATGTACACATGCTTTCTTTTCCAGACAGCTATATATCACAAGTGATTACACAAGCATACACAAGAATTAAGGTAGCAACTTTGGGGGATTTATTTGCAAGACTGGCCAACTGGAAATTATATAACATGATGATGGTGACTATAAAAATATTCCTGGCTAGTATTTTCCTACAAAGGTTGACAGGACATCAAGTTTTCATGTACTCAATCAATAAACACTTCATTCATTCATTCTCCTTCCACTAACAAGAGCAGGCATAGGCAAACTCGGCCCTCCAGATGTTTTGGGACTACAACTCCCATCATCCCTGACCACTAGTCCTGTTAGCTAGGGATGATGGGAGTTGTCGTCCCAAAACATCTGGAGGGCTGAGTTCGCCTATGTCTGAACAAGAGAGATTGTATAGGCCTGTGATGGGGAATTGGGATTACCTGAAATATATGGTGGGGTTTTTGTTTGTTTTTAAAATGCTGTACTGCTACCTCAGAATAAAGTGTATGGCCTTTCCCTTCACACAGAAAGAGGGGAAATCATATTAGTAACAATGAATGCAATGAAAGTTGGAAAAAAAATGTAGCCAGTCAATTCATTGGCACACATATGGTATTAGAGAACTACGTATACCATATCTGGGGTGTTAGATCTGAATGCAGTTCAAGAATGTCTAGTTTACTCCTATCCATTTTTGCCAGTCTGGAAATGTAACAGTTGCTCATGCACACCTGTGTTTTAATAACCAAGCTACCTTTGTTAGGCCTGAACTAAAAGCAATCCCCTGCCCTCCCAACAACTTGTCTCTCACTTTAGATTCTAATATAGAATTACATCTAGGTGTCATCTTGCTTTATTTATTTTCCCTTGAAAATGTCAACAAGACTTTTTAAAGACAGAACAGCATGAACAATTAAAATGTACTGATCAAATGAACGCTCAGCACTTCCCCCAGGCTTTTTCAGTGCTGACCACAGAAGCTTGTGGTTTTGTCTTAGCTTCCTGCAGCCCAACGTATAAAGGCAACAGTTGTTCTCTTAAGGGAGCAAAAAGAGAAGCCACCTCCACAGGTTGGTAAGAATATGTCACTATCCTCCATTAGTTTGAATTCCACCACCGTTCCTTGCTGCCCCCCTCATTGTGCATTTCTCACCCTACCCATGCGAGCATCAGCCAATAGCAGCAATCTACCACTTGTACAATTGATGTTATAAATCAGCAAATAAATACTGTCAATAAATAAATATATTATGCATTCATGAAGGGCGTGTGCACATGCTATTAATCAGACTAAAAACCACTGAAACTATTAAACTCTGATAGAGTTTCTAAAAATAGAAAGTCTGCAAACATGGAGCCCTTAATTGAGAAAATTCCCGTTTTCAGATTCTTTACAAGCAGAGTGGGAGCTGTTGTGCCAGTAATAAGAGTTTAAGTATGTAGTTTGTGAAGCATCTGGAGTCAATTTGTAGGGGTAAAGGAGATTGAAAGCAAGTTAATTATTTTGATTTGAGAGTTCCAGAAAGAGAAGAACAGCAGCTACTTTATTAAGAGGATTACTTCATTGAATCAGAGACTGAGCCATTATAGAGATTATTAGCTAACCCTATTTGTTACTGTAAAGTGTCGCCTACATTTTCTGCCCCATTTAGTTGTGTGCTTTTGTTTGTGCAACAGATGCACTTACAGCTGTCACAAGCAAAGCCACCAAAACCACACACAACATTGCAGGTGCTTCCTGTAGAACTCTGTTAAGGTAAGTGCTCCTTCACAATAGTTTTCAAAAGCTAATACAAAAATAATATATAGCCAGTTTTCTTTAAACTGTTAATAAAGGTGGTATTCCATTAACTCTTCAATGATGTACAGCCAATGGCTTCACACCAAGAGCAGGTGCTGGCCTTTCTTACCTTACTCTCAAGGTTTTAGCCAAAAGAAGAAGCAACCACAAATGTAACGTGTGTGTGTGTGTGCGCGCGCACAAAAGTGCTTTAAATTGCTGCACATGCAGCAGGTCAAGGGAGCTAGATCCCAGGCTTCTGATAAATGGAATCACACCCACCCACCCTAGTCTCTTAACCTACAGATTTCAGATAGAAGTGTGCCAAAAAGAGGGAATGTGTACTGGAGAAAGGTGCTGGCATAGCAAGTAGCTTCAGAGATCTCCTGGAAGCAAGCCAAGATACATAAAAGAAGAGGGTTAAAAGCCAATGTTCCTGGGAATATTCCCATTACCCAATTGTGGCGATAGGCAGGCTCTGAGTGAAATTCAGCCAGTATCTTTCAAATCACAAAATGATGTAAAAAAAAATTGAAATGGAATCTAAGCCCCAATACTAGGATCCAAACACTTTGAGGAATTACTATCCCTATCCATATTTTTTTCCTAGTGGTACCTGTGCATTGCCACATGCTAAAAGGCTGGGGTAGGCAGAAGATAGACCAGGATCCACAGGTTTAACAGCAGCAAGAAAAAAGTGATTTTAAATTCTTCTGAATGAGGCTGCAGAGATTAAGAAAGCTAAGGGGGAGGGAAAACAAGGGGTGGGTTTTGTAGGACAATTCTGATACTGAAAACAAATCCTCCGCTCTGAAGCATCCTGCTCCTTAATTCTAACAGTACTGTTTGCACCTTCCTTTGTTTGTGGGTCTTGGGAGTTTGGTATAGACTGAAGGAGATCCGGGAAACGTGGCGTTTCCCCACACTTGATAGAGGATGCTCCACCCAAGAAGGAAACCGAAGTTACAGAGAGACAGAGGAACCTGCCGCGCCACTACTCTCTACAGTTTCACCCCTCCTTGCTTATCCAAGGAGAAGTCATTCACCCGACACTCAGGCGACAACAGCCATGAACACAGCGGGGCATATTTCTGGGTAGAGAAGGGGGTTTGCTGATTCACTCTAAACACGCCTTTCCGCCTCACACACGCCTTTCCTAAGAATTCAACTTTCATTTTGTTTTCCCCGGCAGGATTCCCCGAACAGCTGCTGCTCTTCCTACATAGGAAGAACGCAGTGACGAGTAAAGCACATTCGCACGGTCTGGAATGAGTTAGGGTGTCCCTTTTTTAAATATATAAATCAAGTACACAGTAAATCCTAATTCCGGGATGCACATCTCTCCTTTGGCGGCGAGGAGACCGGAGTCCTGTATTGCAAAGCAGCTGTAAAAGGCCGGGAAAACCCTGCCGGGGTTGGGGGGGGGGGCGGGAGAGGAAGAGACACAGAGACAAGACGAGGAGGAGGAGGAGACTGGGAAGCGCCGGCCACGGCCCAGGCGACTCCGCCGTGCCGCCTCCGCGCCCTCGCTCTGCCCGGGGGTCAGGCGGGGCCGGCAGCCGGGGCCGGCGGGGAGAGAGGGGGGGGGTGTCTCTTACCGACCGGCGGGGCTCCGGGGGCGGGGCTGGCGCTGCTGCTGCTGCTGCTGGTGCCGGCGGCTCCGGAGCTGGTGGGGGCAGGCGCGATGGGCTTGTAGGACATCCCCGACTCCGCGCTCTCTGGTGCTGGCTGGCCCGCGATTGGCGCGCTGCTCCGGCTCCGGCCGCGGCTGCCGCTCCTCGGATTGGCGGGGAGGCTCCCGCAAGCACTCCCCCCGGCTGGCAGGGTTCTGTCCTCCGCCTCAGCCGATTGGTGGCAGACCCCCTCGCTCCCACCTCCCAATTGGCCGCGTCCGTCTCCCACTCCTCCTCCTCCCTCCCTCGTCTCCTGCCTTGTCCCGGCTTGGTCTCCGGCGAAGAGAGGGCTCCTTCCTGGCGACCCGAGGAGGCGCGCGCACGCGCGTTTCACAGCCGGAGGCGCCCGCTCTCCCCCCTCCCCGCCCCCTCGGAGCGTGCCTTCGCCGCGGTCCTCGCGCCCACTGTTCCGGGAGGACTGACCCTGAGCACGCGCGCCTCCAACCCCCCTTCCTCTCCTCTCGAGCCAACAAGCAGAGCCCAGCGGAGCGGCCGCTGCCGATGACGCCCTCGGCCCGCGCCTACGTGTCCCGCTCCCTCCCCCTGTGACCTCACCGCGCAGCATAACACCCTTCTCATCTGTCGCCATAGCGACGAGAGGGCCTGGCTGCGGCCTAGTCGGAGACCCTCTTTGCTCCTAGTCCCCCGCGGTGCTAGGCTAGCTGTGCGGCCGCTAAGCGGATGGTGGGATCGGGGCCGTCTCCGCTGTCTCTCCACCCCCTGCAGTGCCCTAGTTGCGTGTGTGTAGGGGAGAGGGTGAAATTAAAAGACACCCGTGCCGTATACAATAGCGAGAAAGCAAACATAGCCTGCTTTAAAACACCTTAAGAGTTAAGGGAAGCCTGTGGAAACAGAACAGCTTTCAGCTGTCGCTTGAAGTTCATTACCTTTGGTGCTTCCCAGAGAGTAAGCATCACACAGGATCAGTGCCTCTGAGAGAAAGGCGGCTACTGAGCAATCATTAAAAGGGGCCTTCTCTGAAAATCTTAAGGTTCAGATGGGTGTAATTAGGAAGGCAGATCAGTTGGTGCTCAGGCAGGCCCTGAGTAGTTGGGGGGCATGTATGTCAATAACGATTGGCAGCCAGTTTAGTTCTTCAAGCACTGCTGAAATACATAGTTGAGTGCTAGCATGCAAGCTGCCAAATTTTGCTGGTTTGGTTTATGCCAGTGGGTTCCAACCAAAGTTGCGTCCTCGTATCTGTGAGATGGGAGTTTGTAGTAGAAGGGAATCACTGAAAGGGGCAATCCAGTGTCTTGGTTAAGATAATGGCACTAGTAGGGCCTGTAAGAACCCCCATCTGCATGACTAAAGAGTGGCCATGGGGATAAGTGGGCAATGATGTTATTTTGGGAGGGGATTAGATTCCTACGAATATTTATTTGGATAAAAGAAATATAAAAACTACAGCATACACATTGGCCCACTTAGTTGGATTTTCCTCTGACCTTTGGCATTTGATTATGATGCATTAGTGACATGACAGTGGTACCTAGTGGGCCTGTTTTTTAGTAGGTTCATTCCATCGAAGAAGGGAGTAGACAGTTGTTCTCCATGTCCTGGACCCTTCCTGTGGAGTCCTTCTGCAAGCCACTGTGAAATCTCTAAACTGACCCCTAAGCTACCTTCCCTCCTCATTGTGTTTGAAGTTACAAACTAGAGTGGAAGGGATATAATCCAGAAGCTGATTTATCTCTACTTTTTCCCAGTTCAAGACCTGCAGTCTTAGAGGATACTCAGCTGTGGTATCTGGCTGGATGTAAACAAGCCAACCAAAACTGATATTAGAAAAAAATGTGGTGATTATGATCCACAACACTTATGACTCTGGATGGGTGGGAGGGGAATATGGCTGTACTCAACACAAGTTGCCATGTGCTGGTAATTTGAGCTCTCATGTATGTCTATTCATGAGTGGTTTTAATTAAGCAATATATCATCTCCAAATTAGTTATTCTTTGGATGGCGGGTGGGGCAGATTCAAAGGTTCAGATTCCACGTTCTTTTGAAATCGGTTCAAATAATTACAGTACACAGTATCAGTCTTTCAGATTACTGGCAAAAGCAACCTGACCCTGTCAGATGCACAAAATCAAGGGATGTTGCACTAGCACCACCTGTGGGACAAATGCAGCATTGCATATAATGTAGGCTGACAAAATGCAAATAAAAGCAATCTATTTTAAACATTACACAACCGCCTCAGGTTACAAACGCTTCAGGTTACAAACTCCGCTAACCTGGAAGTTGAGAACTTTGCCCCAGGATGAAAACAGAAATTGTGTGCCGGTGGTGCAGCAGCAGCAAGAGGCCCCATTAGCAAAAGCACACCTCTAGTTAAGTACAGTTTCAGGTTAAGAACGGACCTCTGGAACGAATTAAGTTTGTAACTAGAGGTACCACTGTATTTATATTAGAGATCAGAGGGCAAACAAGGCTAACAGGTAATTCAGTCCATACATTCAAATGGTTTGCTGGCACCTGTCATGCCTGTTGGGCTGGTCCATCTAGACCGATGTTATATGTATTATAGGTGCATTTTGCAAAATGTTCTGAGCACAATTAAAGTGCATTAGTAGTGGTGGATTTATTCTGTGTTGCTTCCCCAATGGAACCACATTTTTGCTTTATGGGGACAGTATAGCACAACAAAAACTGGATTATTTGTGAAATAAAAAGTTAAAGGATTTCAGCAGGAAGTTACAGGCTTATGTGGTAGTTGGAAATGAACAACAAAGTGGGATACATATGACTACCCCAAAAGCATCATGAATGCATAATAAAAAGGATGTCTGGGTGGGGGCATTTTGTTGAAAGCATGTTGCAGAATATACTGATGTGTGAATCTGCTTGTTTCCTGCCACCACTGCCTAGTCTCTGAGTGAGTGAGGCTATTTTGGGGAAGGGATTCAGTCACATACTGGAAATGTAGCTTTGCGTGATTTAAGTGAATTAAAGTGCTCTGTCATGCTAGTGCAACAAATCAGCTTTAAAAACAAAACAGACTTTTTGGGGTTAGGAAAGTGATTGGGGAAAGGCACTAAAAGAGGAGGGGGGGCAGAATGACTGATTAAAGGGAACATATAAAGACACTGCAAACAAATGAGAATGAACCCTCCTTCATGGTGCAAACAAATAAGAACAAATGCTCAGGAAAGCCCAGACATAATCTAACTTTGTGCAAGCAAATCAGGATGCTCAATAAACGGGCTATATGGAGAAGCCTCTAATGAGTGTGAGTGTGCACATGTACGGTGTGAGTAGATGTGTGTGTGTGTGTGTGTGTGTGTGTGTGTATTGGTACATGTAAACAGAAGATGTGCACACTGGCATGTGGCCTCAAAATGTTGGCCAATCCTCAATGCAGCTCTCAGGCCAGAAAGGTTACTCACCCTTGCCTTATTCATGCTAGGTTGACCCACCACTCTCATCTCTATCTTGTCTGGATTAAACTTCAACTCATTAATCCTCATCTAGCCCACAACTGCACTCCAGGAGTCATTCAAGGACTGAACCGCAGCCCCTGGATCTGATGCAAACATAAACAAATATAACTGGATGTTACTACACGATCCTCCAAACTGCTAATCTTTTTCAGCAGTTGCATATAGGTGTAAAAAGCATAGAGGAAATGATGGAGTCATGTGATACACAACAAGCCCAAGTGATACGGCAGTGCTTCTTCCATTTGTCTCAAGGAAACAAGGAGGATATAATGGTTTCCTCTGTCCTTTGACACTTGTACAACCACATTTCATACAACACAATATTGCAACAGATACACTGGTCTGAGGGCAGTTGCATTTTCCAGAAACAAAATAATGCAGTTTAAGTGCAATGAGTTGGATTCAATTAACTTATGCTCAGAGTAAGCCCACAGAAATTAATGAACCTATATTAGTCATGTATATTAATTTCAAGTAGATCTCTAATATTGAACACCATTCAGGTGTTAGGATCGTTCTACTCTCGTGTAAGACCCTGGTAGAGACACATACCCGACTGGCATGTTCTCTCCAGTGCCGGATTTCTGTATAGGCTAAGGCTGAAGCCTAGGGCCTTGCCAGCCCTCCCACTCCCCAGCTGGCAGTCTACCCCTCCCAAAATTGCAAACCCAAGACTTCATGCAAGGGCAGGGCAACTCAGGCCCAGCAACTATAAGACTCAGGGCTAGCCAGTGGGGCCCAATATGAAGCAGCGGGGCGCAACTTGATCTTTTTTTTTTTGTAGGGCTCCAGTTCACAGCTGAAGTCTGCAAATCTCATAGATATAAATAAAATCCATCTAGATTGCCTTGGTGCAGGGGCCCCCTTAGGAGCGGCCCACAGGGCCCAATTTGGCCCAGTTGCTCCAATTGCCTTAAAGTCAGCCCTGATGAGACTGTGCAGGGGTTGACTGGCAAGCCCTGCACCTTCTAGGTCCCTGGTGTCACCATTCAGAGTACAGACTCAAGGACTTGTTATGGAAATAAAGGGAGGCACTTATTGGAAATCAGTTTTGTCACCTCTTCTCCCCCAAACCCCAAGACAGTGAGCCCAGCCACCTTTTATTTACAGTGGCATAAGCACTACACTACAGCATGGCCATAAACTTGTATGTTCAACTCCTGAAATATACACCCAATATGTAGCAATGGAGATTTATGTTACTGCTTTATGAATAAACACTGTGTTTTATGAATGGACTCTCTATTTTGTGAATTACCTAAGAGCCACCAATAGGGAGCTCTAGATTCTGACGGCTAACCAATTGGGTACTACCAAACAGCAACCCCTATTGCTGAAAGCAGGTAACCAGCAGGGAATGCTTCAGCTCAGCCTTTGCACCGTTGACTGAACACCCCTGCTGTGCAGATAATGGAGAAAGCACATAAATTGTATCCCTTCTGGCATCCTGACCAACTCTATTATGCTGGTGTAAACCCTGGTGCACTAGAAGCACAGAATAGCAGCAAATAAAATCCACTCATACGTTAGCAACTGATAAGACTTGTCAACCAGTTCTTCCAAAGTCTTCCTAAATTATAAAGCTCCAAAATACAGGCCAAAAGAGAGCAGGTCTGGGAAGAGTGAGGCATACAATGGGCACCACCAGTGAAAAGGCCCCGCTCTGTGTAACTCCTGCCCTGTCATTTGATAGAGTGCCCACTTGCCCTCCTTCTTGACATGGAATGCTCTCTATTGGAGTCTCCAGGTCCAGTACAAAGACCATAAGAAGGGAGAGCAGGGACCTTGAAGTTCCAACAGCTGTTAAGCAAGCAAGCAAGCAAGCAAGCACACAGGTCACATTTGTCACAGTCAGGATGCCTATGTCCTGGCCAGGCCTGTACCCAATCTTGTTTTTGTATAATCTTGTTTGTCGTCAGTAACCAAAATTATATTATCAACATATACAAGCAGAAAAGTTGTTTTCCTTCATTTGCAAGGAATAATACAAAACAAAGTGGCACTAATAAAGAAAAGTTCCAGGGTGGCAACATGAAGCAAACTGAAAATGCTTTTACAGTTCACCAAAACTATCCAGCAATATCAAGTTATAGGAAAACTGATGCTATTGACAGTAATCCTTCTAGTTGGTTAATTGGTTGGGCAACTTCCATGCACATGACGTGTGGTGCTAATTATTTCCCCCAAGAGTTAAATGATAAGTAATCGGAGGCAGCTACAGGAGAGCTATGAGATTCAGGTGAGGGTCAGATGCCTTGTCAATCCCAGCAGGTATATAAGAGAACGACCCGGCCTGCCCTTCTTCTAAAGAGGAGAAGTCTAGCATGGAAGGCTTGTGTATAGTACTCAGATCTGAAAGGGCCACAAAGGCTAAACCACCCAAAAGGTATTCTGAAGAGTTTGCTAAAACAGTCATAGCAGATACAGCTGTTGTTAGTAACTCAGAGAATGTTTGGGAACCTTCAAGCTTCCAAGAGGTCCTAAGCTTAACCTCAGAGGATGCTGAGCCATGGTTAAATGCCATGAAGGCTGAAATTGATTCCTTAGAGAGGAACAAGACATGGGAACTAGTTCCAGGCCTGCCCAGGACAAAAGGTTTACAAAGTTCAGTTATTGCAAAAGTTTTTAAGTGTTAATTTTATGCATTTTTTAAAATCACCATGGTATTTAACAGTAATATCTTATGTTCTTTAGAGGAGAAATTGTGGATTGTAGAATTTTAAATATCCGTCATCATCCTTGGCTTCACTCAATTTTGTTTATAACACACTTCCATTTTCACAAGTGGAGTAGCCTAGGGCCTCTCTTCATCTAAATCTGGCCCTGGTTCTCTCCCTCCTGGTTGGTCGGGAGCTTCAAAAGCTTTCTTCAGCCCGAACATCACAGCAACTGAGACCAAGAAGCATCAGCACACTTACTATCCTGCAGAGTATTTGCAGTTCACGTAACAGACTGAATAGCTCAGCATTTTGGCTAATCTAGTTTTATTTACATATAATACACTCGGAGCATTCTGACTTGGCTCCTTCCTCTGTCTCATCAGACAGCAAAGAGAGAAAGAACAAAGGACAATAGTCCCACTTCATGGAACACAGTAACATAAACATCCTGTCTCCGTCACTTCCCACACTGTGGAATGAAAACATACACCGTCATGTGATAGACAACAATCTCATGACTGCAAACACGGAGCAAGAATCCTAACACCAGGATCTTCATAGCAAAGGACTACATGGAAGGATGTCTGGAGTCCCAGTGGTCCCACAGAGGAATTAGCTTGGAATTGTCAATCCAGTTTGGGATTTTCTCCCATCTCCACCCATATCTGCCCAATATACCAGCAGATTCAAGACTCAGGAACTTTCTTCAGTTTTAAAGGAGCCCAAGTGCTAGCATAGGAATAGCCTAAAATTCATTTCCCTTATCTCTGTATTTTCAAAGCTTTTAATGTACATAGCAGACTATCAACTTTAAAGAGGCCTGTAAAGGGGTACTAATCATTTGCTGAAAAGAAGAGCTTAACAATATAACCACCACACATTTCAGTTTATGGAAACAATTAATAGCCATTATTTCCCTCAGACCTTGATTTTCTTTTATGTGCTAAAGTGCTCCTCTATGTGTAACAAAGGAGAGCGATGATGTAAAATTGTGGTGCTGTTTGAGGTCATGAAGAGATTTTATTATGAAACCTTCAGTCCTATGCACTCTGCTCCTGACTAGTTAGAATTAAACCTTTCAGTGGACCTTTCCACTTGGTTAAGCATAATGGAGAAGAAATGTTGGGATTAAACAAGGAATGCCAAAATGGGACAGTTGTGATGCAACAAGCAAGCAAAAAGGCCAATATTCCAGGAATGTATTTAAGCTGTATTTAGAAAGGATTAAGATGATTTATTTGTGTTCCGCAGTGATAATGAAAAACTATTCACTCTAGCGTAGAGGAAGGCAAAGGTTAAGCAGCCTCTACTAAATCTACACAGCTTTAAATTGGTGGGGCTTGATAGCTTGTACCAGAGCAGGATTTTTGTTTTTTATAGAGAAAACTATCGGAGGAGAGCTGTGAACAATGGATGTTAGCCCTGAGCCAATTGTGAGGTGCCGGCAACATTTGGAGAGGATTCAGTAAAAACTAACCATGTGTCAGGATGAGGTCAGGATGATGGACTATTTTGACCAAGGGGGTTATGCCTAACTGCACGTTTCTTGCCTGCAGCTTCACTGGTTATGTAATGCATTCCCCTGAAGAAAGGATGCATGCCCTGAAACACAGTTTGGATTCTCAACACCTTGTTGGCTCGGTAAATGTTCCATGCACCTTTTTGAAATCTTATTTGTTTACTAAGGTCTGCTGTCTCTGCTCATGTCGCCTGCCAACCCTCTTACACCCCCGTCTTGCCAACCCCCACTTTACAGCTCACCCAAACCCTTCAGCTCCCAGCAGCTCCTTCCACGCCCAGCCATCTCCCCACAACGCCTTCTAACCTCCAGCCATCCCCACCTACCTGTGACACTTACCCAGTTGCCAATTCCTCTCTTCGCACAGATCACCCAAAAATGCTCCCTCCCCACAACAATTGGGCCAGTCCCAAGATCCTGCTGCCACTGTTACTCACAGTGGAGAATAAGTCTTTCACCCCTTTGCTTGTTGCTGCAGACACAAGGACGGAGGAAGTGGGGTGGGGTGAAACACTTTTCTTTTTTACCCCCCCCCCCTCCCGGGGGCAGATCTACTATGAAACTATTGAAGCTTAAACTTCAGGGCCCCAGAGTTGACTAATCCACATTGCATCTAGTAGATGCAGTTTGAGTTGCATGACTCAAAGTGATTGTTTTTCGTTATGTATATTTCAACAATCCCAAAGTTTGAGAGTCAGTAGCACAGATGTTGTAAAGGTCATTGTAAACAACCTCACTGAAAAAGATAACACTGGTTAGCCAGACTTTGTTGCTAGTTGTGAACCCCCCCCCCCCCCCCGGTAACAGTTCTAGCTTCAGGGCCCCCAAACTGCAGGTGTGCCACTGCCTCCACAAATGGTAGCAGTAGCAGGATCTTGGGATAAGAAAATACTAGCAATACTAATATGTGACATACTTTCAAGAACAGTAAAGAAATGCCTTTGGGAAAAGAAGTCTCAATACTTTTTGAAAGCACAGTCTTTATAGACAAATGTTCCTTCTCAATATTGGTTCTAAACTGCTGGATTTCACTGCAACCATTTTTTTTTTTTAAATCAACAGTAACATAAAAGTAATTCAGCAGAATCAATTAAGCTGCAATCCTATACCTGCATGCTTGAAGGTACATCTCATTAATGACACCCAAAACTGAAGGAGCCAGGGATTACCGGGCTCTGCCCTAGAACATGGTCAATGAATTAAGAGTGGCTCTGAGCAAGTGCAACGCGCATTTCCTTCACCACAGTGTAGCCACTTTTCACACCAGACATATGGGACTTCAAGCAGATCTTCCAGATCAGGAGATGTGCCTCCCAGGTACATTTGAACACGATTTCCCATTTGTAGACTTTAACAATTGGGAGACAATATCTTTCTTTCTAGGCTGTTTAGTTAATTGGTCAAAAAGATACTAAATAAAAAGGTTTTAAAATTATTTAAAATGTGTCCCTAATGAATCAAACAGCGGATTTTAAAGAAGTATTTCACCAAGGGTAGGGAGTCTGTTGGACTATAGCTCTCATAATTGCTGACCACTAGGGCTGCATGGAATAGGAGTCCAACAACAGGTCACCACCACCACCCCACCCCCATTTTAAATACATATATAGGGTGGAATTCAACATAGCACTAAGTGGGGTGTACATGTGTGGAGCTAGGTCTGCTTGTGCAATGGGCCTTTCACCCCTCTTCTCGCCCTGCACACTCCCTAATCCTGTTCTGTGGGTTCCCCCAACACTCCAGAGCAGATTGGGGAGGAGAGGAGGGAAGCTCCCATTGCATGAGTGGTCCTCGTTCTGTGTGCACATCAACTTAGCTGAATCCATTCTGCTAATTAGCAGGAGACACTTCTTTCAGGCATTCCTTGTTCTTCCTCATACAGGACAGAATATCTCTAAGACAATGCCAACTGTGACACAGAAAACAAATCACAAGAAGAAGAAGAAGAGGAGTTTGGATTTGATATCCCGCCTTTCACTCCCCTTCAGGAGTCTCAAAGTGGCTAACATTCTCCTTTCCCTTCCTCCCCCACAACAAACACTCTGTGAGGTGAGTGGGGCTGAGAGACTTCAGAGAAGTGTGACTGGCCCAAGGTCACCCAGCAGCTGCATGTGGAGGAGCGGAGACGCGAACCCGGTTCCCCAGATTACGAGACTACCGCTCTTAACCACTACACCACACTGGTAAAGATTTCTTTACTCTGGTGACAGCCCTAACATAGATAAAATAGACAAAATCAGTAGGTCCTTGTATGATCATAGCTAAGATTAATCTTTGTGTCTACCAGGAAGCTACAAAAAAAAGGGATAATATGCATGAACCAAATGCACAAATCTGGATTTATTAAGCTTGCTTGAGTGTGTTTGGATACAGCTAAATGTATGGTATTACACATGTGAGAAAAAAATGAACAATGTGAGTCACATTCACAACAGAGGGAAATGTAGGTTTGAGGCCATCATCTTCCCTCCAATGCACTGGTCTTTTCAGCTGAAACAAGAATTTGAATTGACAGAACAGTTTGATTTTCAATAGGAAAGTGAAAATATGTTTCCAGCAACGGAGCACTGGGATTTTCTAACTTCGGGCAACTCTGCCCACATCAACTTGTCTGCTACTGAATCTTCTTATTTTGGCAAAGGATTCTCAGGTGTTCACTTAGAGCTCACCCAACTCTCCCCTGAGGCTGCATAGTTCAGAAGACAGTTGGTAGTAATGGGCAAGCTGGAAAATCCGTCCTGACTTTCTCATTGAGTAGCCTCTGTTAAGCTTCTAAGGAACCCCAGGGGTTCTCCCGAACACAGTTTGAAAATCACAAGGAGATGGGGATTCCAGGCCCAAATATGGATGGAAATGTAGTCGCTGAATATGCCATAGTCAGACAGCTGAAGGGCAATCTATAAAGCAGCTTGTTGTTTGTAGAGACAGAAGCAGTCCCTGGGTTTTGGGAGGCAAAGGTTTTGCATGTCAGATTCCCAGATCTTTTGAGGGCCAAGCACCTCTGGATCACACAGTTGCCACTTCCAGTAAACCTAATGAACATTCATGCACCATAGATCCCATTAAGTCACAACGGTTGGCTTAATAGCAGGCAGTGAGCGCCAGCCCATCCAGTTTCCAGAACAATCCCTGTTCTGTTTGGGACCACAAGCCAACTCCTTGCCATTATTCCACTGCACTTAGAAAGGACGTCACTGATGGGGGTGAGCATGCCACAGTGGAGAACAATGTACTTTTAAAAACAAACACCATTTACAGAGGGGAAAAGGAAAGGAAAGCAGCCCCTCTTGGAATAGGACGGTGAAGCGTTTCAAATATTGTCACACCATTGCATGCAGAATATTTAAGGGAGATTTGTTGTTGGTTGATTGTTCCTTCTTAAGGTATGCTTGGGGTGAAAGGTCAGCGTTACAGAGAACAGAGTAAAGGCAAGGTACAAAGACATCCAGAGCCTGAGAGCTTGGGGTCGTGGCTGTCTCTAAAACAGTAGATGGGGTATCAGTCTTGAGATCCAGTCAAGGATGTCATTGAAGGTGCTGAAGCTGATGCAAGTCTCTGGACTTTAGGAGTGGCTGTTTGGCTCCAAGCAGGGTACACAGGATGTGTAGGAAGTTCTCGCATGCTGCCATTGCTCCTGATGGTTAGATCAGGATATACGGCAGCTTGAAGTCTCTCCTCTCCATAAGGCACTTCAGCCTTGGGCTGCTGCTGGCTGCTCTCAGCGAGACATCATCCGTACAAACTCTGCAGGAAGGGGATCCAAATATGTCATCAGGAGGGGAGAGAAAAGCATTTTCCATCAGCTGCTGGCCCAGAAGAGGGACTTCTTTTATAGATAACTAGAGAACGTATGGGAACCACCATCTGTCTGTCTGTCTATCTATCCGTTTGTTTGTCTATCCATCCAGCTCAGTTCCATATATCCCATCCCACTCTTCTAACATTCCGTCACATTTTAGAGCATCTTTCCCCAACCTGGTGCCTTCCAGATGTTTTGAACTACAATTCCCATCAGCCTCAGCATGGCCAATGGTCAGGGATGATGAGAGATGTAGTGCAAAACATCTGAAGTGTACGTAGTTGGGGAAGGCTGCTCTAGTATGACCATGAAATACAATCCAGGACAGGGCTATGCAGATTGAGGCTCACTAAATTCCCATTGAGCTTAACAGAACAATATTTTGCAAAGAATGAAAGTTTAATGACTCTCATCTCCCCTACCTCCCCCGCCTAACTTTCTCTTTCTCTACTTTCTCTCCTCTCCTCTCTCCCTGCCAAAACCCCACATTGTCTACAAAAAAGGGGTCTCAAACCAACTGTAATTGATTGGTATGAAGGATGCTATAATTTAAAAATGTAATTTTGTTACTTACAGAAAAATCTTTCAATAAAACATTTAAAAATGTAAATCAGCTGTGAGAAGCAACACTGTTGATGAAGGGCAAACGCTGCTCAACACTTTCCTTGCTTCACAGAGTGCAAATTGATTTGGACTCTGCTGTAGTGATGTCCCTGAATAATAAACATATTAACTTTCTCCCATAAGGGCATGGGAAAAGGAAGAGTGCTGTCACTGAAGACACCATCACAGTACACGCAAAACCTGATTCTGTCATTCAGTTGTGCAACTTCAACTGAAGGGAACTGCATACAGAGCATGGAATATATTAGCATATTAATAAGCCTCTGGTTTAAAATAAAACCTAGGAACCCTGGCTTCCAAATGTTATTTTTATGATCCAATTCCCAACTATCCCTTCAAAATTAGAAGTGACTCCTCCTAAATCCAGTCTTGACTTTCTTCCTTTTCTTTCCTGCATCAAGGATCTATAGCAGGTATGGAATTTATGGAACAGGGGCCAAAATTGGGCCCAACCCAGGGGTTCAAATGTGGCCCATAAGGCTGTTTTTGCCCAAACCATGCCCACCGGCCCCACAGTGATATCAGGTGTGGGGCAGGTAGAGACGTGGCTGCCAGTGCACTGTAAGACTTCAAGAAGGCTGCGATAGTGCATGGGCGAGGGAAAGCAAGCTTCAAGCACCAGCTGATGGGTGGCAATGGCATAGCCTGCTGAGGTAGCTGCATACGAGTTCCCTGCAGGCAACTTGCTCACACCATCAATACCTCTAAAAGCCAGACTTCAAATTGGTTTGGCAGGACTCACAAAGCCCCATGCCTGGGGCTTCTCAAAGAGGCAAGAATGGTGTTTCCAACATTCAGCAACCTGTTGGGCATTTGGGGACTACTGCACACAGGATTTTAGCAGGTTGGGAGGAAAACCCAACCATTTGATATCATAATGGCATCCTGTGATTCAATAGGCAGGTTGTCCATCAGTCAAAGTTGGCCCACGGGGGGCAGTCAGATAAGGATTTGGCCCAAAGAGCCAAAATTGTTACCCACCCCTACTCTGCATCCTGCATTAGTTTTCAAAAGCAGGATGAGATCCTCCTCCCAGCCTAAATCCTCACTTCTTTCCCAGTTAGAAAAAGCAAATCATCATCATCCCTCAAAGGAAGGGCTTTCCTGATACCTTCAAAGTCCACAAGGCCATCCCCATTCAGATCAACATCTTTGAGTATCTCATCCACCTCACGGTAGTTCAGCTGCTGTCCCAAGAGTTTGCGCATGGCTTCCCTTAGCTCAGCTATGCTGATCTGTCCATCGCCATTTGTGTCAAACTGGAAGGAAACAAATAAACAACGCTGATTCCAGCACCTTGTTTAACCATCTACCATATTCACACCATTCTCCAGTCTCTTGTGCTCACCTCCCTGAGCGCAATTGAAGTAGATGGAAGCGTATTGTTCTCTTGGAATGACAAAACCACTTTTTTTAATAAAAAGAAGACGACTTTTTGCAGTTTGGAAAGTAGTAGAAAAACACATTAAAAAGTGTGGGATGAATGAATGCTTGCTGGGAAGACATGTAAACACCCTGTAAGAAAATCAGGACGAAGGCTGATTCTTATATAATTACCCTGTAAACAAACAACAAGAAAGGAGATTCCGACTAAACATCAGGAAGAACTTTCTGACGGTAATAGCTGTTGGGCAGTGGAATAGACTCCCATGAGAGGTGGTGGACTCTCCTTCCTTGGAGGTTTTTAAGCAGAGTTTGGATGGCCATCTGTCATGTATGATCTGGTTGAGATTCCTGCATTGCAGGAGGTTGTGCTAGATGACCCTCAGGGCCCCTGCCAACTCTACAGATTCAATGAAATCAAAACAAATGCTCCATAAAGACTAGTCCAACCACAGCTTAAACATTGTGCAAGCAAATCAGGATGAATGCTGAACAACCCCATCTTCTGGAAGAGTCCAAAGCACAAAATAATGGGTGGGTGGGTGCACTGTTCGCAGGTGGCAGGAAAACTTCAGGAAGGCTGAAGTGACAGTGTCAATCCACTTTCCTTCATGATTGCCACATGTACACCACCAGCAAGAGTGAAGTGCTTTAAGTGGCACTGATGAAATCAAATGAAGCAGCTGAGAACTGTTTGTGTAGGGCTGCAATACATCCAGGTTTTCCCGGAATCAGGCTGTCAAAATGGCATCATTCTGGGCGGACTTTTGCCCAACTGGCAACATGTCCAGGGAAACCCAGACATACGGCAACTATGGCAATTTTTAAGGAAAAATGCTGTAAAAATCCCCAAAAGCACCCCAAAAAAGGTCAATAACTTTGACCAAAAAAGCCAACTTTGTCTGGATTTTCACTTTTGGGAATATAGTAACCCTATGTTTGTGTTTTGTGTTGCCTGGGAGAACCACTACATGAGAAAACAGGACAGCAGAATGAGAAATAAGATTCCTCAAGATACCACCCAGCCACCGTCTGATGCTACTCTCCTCTGGTCCCTTGAGTTGAGTCATGTGACTCTCACCTCTCGGAAGGCATCCCGCAGTTCTTTCACCCCAATCATGTCTGCCGTTTCTGCCAGCATCTTGGGGCCCATCAGTTCCACAAAGTCATCAAAATCCACCTTCCCTCCAGCTATAGATACAGAAAAACAGTTTCAGCCAGAGCCAAGCAGTGCTGTGTTAGATATTATAGTATATATAATTATACTCTGGGACAATTCACAACCAACATAATGGAAGAATTTTCCCATTTGTGCTGCCGTTCCCATCCCTACCCCCTCTGTTGCCACTTCTTTTGTGGAATTTATCTGCTTATGCAGCCATCCAGGAGAGTGAATAGGCTCCCATGAATGCAAACTCTTGAGTCCCTTCAGAAAAGCCACACAGCTGATGACATGTCCTTGCATCAGCTGATTCACACCACCATTTTGCACTTGGTAATTAGGTGCTGCTCCTGCCAAACTGAGTTTATTATACATGCAAAGTAACTGATTGGTTGAACCAGGCATCTCAAGTAATAAACATCTCTTACCTTACAGGGTGGTTATAAGGATTACTGAAGACAATAATGTGTGAAATGCTTTGAACACCCTATACAGATGCTTAAACACTATTTATTATTAGGCCACAGTCTAGTGCTGCCCCCTCATCCCCTCTGACATTTCTGTGGGGAACTCATGGCCATCCAACTATTGCTGGGTTATAACTTCTAGCATCACGGATCAATGGATATGCTGGCTGCAGCCAGGCCCAGACAGAGGGGAGGGGCACTTGGCCCGGGCCTCTGATTCCAAAGGGGGGTTTCAGTCAGCATATTCACAATTGCAGGGGATGCACTGGGGCGAACACGGAGGCTATATATACTATTGTATATCTATACTTTCCATTTTGTCTTTATATGCAGATACGGTTCAAGCCTTGAAATATAATTATTTGTCAGCATAACCTTTGTGAAAATTATCTATATACTTACTTATTTATAAGACTTCAGTTATCCCCAGGGTAAAAAAAGGGGGGGCACATTATCTACCCGGCCCGGGCCTCTGCCTGGTTCTGCAAGGCCCTGGCTGTAGCTAATGGGATCTGGATTCCAACAAGATCTGGAGGGCCACAGGTTTCCTACCTCTCCTCTAAGGAGAGATATCCAAGAAGTACTTGCATCCTCCCCTTCCCCTTTTTGTGTGTGCTCATTTTGCTGGAATGCCAAACTTGATCCAGCAACTGCGAAAATAACTCAGTAATGCCAGGAACATACTGATCTGCTGAGACAATTCAATGAGCTCCATCTCAGTGGGCATGTAGCCCATGGTTCGCATACATTCCCCCAGGTCTTTGTAGCTGATGTAGCCATCATGGTCCTTGTCAAACTCTCGGAAGGCCTCCTTTAGCTCTGGAAAGAGAAGGGAAGCAATAAGAATCCCCCTGGAAAGCAGGTAATGCACCTGTGTCTTGCAAACACCAAGTAAATGAGAAGGGAGTGATGGAGTTAGCACCTGATTTGCTACAGAATGAAAGAGCTGCTATGTTTCACCAACAGCCCTTCCTCAGTTTTGGAGTTCAGCTCCAGAGACATATGGCCTTGGCCATAAGGAGCATCTCCACCCCCATTGTCATAGCTGTCAACTCTTCCCCTTTTTTAAGGGAAATTTCCTTATTCCGAATAGGATTCCTCACAAGAAAAGGGAAAAGTTGACAGCTATGCCCATTGTCCAGCCTGGATACTGAGATCCAACACTGAGGGCCTTCTGGCGGTTTCCTCACTGCGAGAAGTGAGGTTACAGGAAACCAGGCAGAGGGCCTTCTCAGCAGTCATGCCCGCCCTGTGGAATGCCCTCCCATCAGATGTCAAGGAAATAAACAACTATCTGACTTTTAGAAGGCATCTGAAGGCAGCCCAGTATAGGGAAGTTTTTAATGTTTGATGTTCTACTGTATTTGATGTTTTAATTTGTTGGAAGCTGCTCAGAGTGGCTGGGACAACCCAGTCAGATAGGTGGCATATTAACAACAACAACAACAGTGCCGCTAGAGGGATTTTCAATGCTAGTCCAATCAGAACTTTCATATGAGGGCTAAGTACATAATTAGAGTCAAGGAACTGAACTGGATATCTGATAGCTGCCCTCTAGATGGGGTGGTGGGCCCAGGAGAGGCAAAAGGGGAAAGCAAAGCAAGGGATTCATACAACTAGACATGGGAGCAAAGCATAAGGAAGCCAGAGGCAAGTTGACAAAGCAACAAGGCAGAGCATTAAGCGAAACCAAAGAAGCTGAGTGAAGCATAGCAGATGCAGTAGACTTCTGGTTGGTTGGACTAATGACTAATGAGCAAGGCAGGATCTATGAGGTTCCCCAAGGACAGGGTTAGCCAACACAGTGGTCTCCGGATGTTCTTAGACTACACATCCCATCAGCACCAGCCAGAATGGCCAATTATCAGGGATGATGGGTGTTGTAGGCCAGGAACATCTGGAGGGCACCATGTTGGCTAACCCTACCTTAAGAGGTAATGTTTCTTTTTACCTTCGATCTCCTCTGGTCGCAGCTCTCTGTCCTGGGGAAAGAAAGAGAGTACAGGTTGATAAAACAGATATCTGTCTATCATCTATATCTATCTATCTATCTATCTATCTATCTATCTATCTATCTATCTATCTATCTATCATCTATCTATCATCTATCTATCTGCTTTGCCTGCCCACATCCAATCTACTGATCTCTTAGTCAGAAGCTGTCCCAGATTAAGAAAGTCTTCCTTGCCCACTCTACGAACAGAAAAAAACTGTTACTCTGTGCAGCCCGATTCTGTGTGTGCTTACTTCAAAATAAGTCCCACTATGCTTAAAGGGGCTTCCTACCAAGTCAAACTGCATCACTGTTGGATTCCATGCAAATATTGTGTCAGAATACTGTGGCTACAAATTCCCTGGAGGAAAGCCCTTCTGGCTCCCTGCAGAAAGGCAATAGGGGCAAGAGTTGTTCTTCCAGTGATAGTTCCCTGTGTATTATGTAATGCAGCCCAAAGGCTGGTGCGTTTCAGTGGCTAAGAGATTATTAACAGCCCCCTCAGGCGAGTGCTCTATATGGGTGTATATTGCAACACGTTCTTGCCACAATAAAAGTGCATTAATTATACAGTTCTGCTTTAGTTTGTTCTGCAATGTTGCTCCAATGCTCTCACATTGTTACTGTCAAGAAAGGCTACAGCACAACAAAAGCAGGGCAGAAATAAACCAGGATATTTGTGGTATAAAAAAGTTGTGTGGTTGCAGAAGGATGTTATGGGACATACACTGTATGGAAGTGAAACCTTCCCAGGCGCAAACAGTATTAAAAGCAGGAATGTACTTGACAGCCCCAATAGTATAATGAGCACAAATACAGTAATCGTGGATGCACCAAAGAAAGGGTATCTGAATGGCCTGTTTTAGGAAGCCCTTTGTCATGGCTTTTCCATGAACTCACTAAAAGACCTTAAGGAAATCGCTCGCGCTGTCAACCACAGTCTGCCCCCCTTCCCACATATCTGTAATATATAGGTATTTAATACGATCCCACCTTACAAGGTAAGGATTGCAATAAGATAATGTATGTGAAGAGCTTTGCACCATTTAAAGCCGTAAACAAAAGTGCCGATCATTACCAACATTGCCTCATTGTCTGGCTGTTAACCTGTGCAACATGGACTCAGTGAAGGCACCCTTTCACTACCCTATTTCCATGTAGGAATTACGTAGTTTATATACTGCAAAATGCAATCTGCATGGTTTTAGATCATGGCATGAACGATTTTTCTTCCATAAGTCCATGGATTGAACAGCGGTGGCACACATCAACCTCCCAATTTATATACCGGTACCTGTAGCAAAATATAACACTTATGTTTGATTTCTTATGCCACCTTATCCGTGTTTATTCCTCAGTGAAGATTACTCCGCAGGGAAGAAAGAGTAAGATTTAATTATTGGGTTTTCTTTGTTTTTGCTTTTATTATGTGTTTTCTGTTTTTTATATTGTGATTTTATGTTGTGAACCACCCTGAGATCTACGAGTATAGGGCGGTACACAAATTTAATAAATAACAACAACAACAGGCCCAAGCTATGTTCCAGCATGGCGGCATTCTGAAGGTTTGAGGAGCAGGGCAGTCCATGCAAACAGAGAAGGGGCAGCTACACTCTCATGCTCAGTATAAATGGTGCAGCGGTAGATGTGCAATACATACGATTTGCGTGATGGCGATGCTCTGGCGCAAGAAGATGCAGGCTGGCCCCACCAAGCCATGCAGGACCGAGTAATTCTGCAATGGCGGATACTGCGTGCCGTCAGCCCCTTCGTCCATGTCGTTGCTGGTAGAGGCAGGGGAGCCGGGAGCCTCGGAGGAGGTCTGCTTATTCTCCTGTAGCATAGCTTGCAATTAGCTAAGTACAGTTAGAGACCCCGATTTCCCCCTCTGTCAGCACCTGGGTGCTTAAGGCCCAGGCTTCTGGGAAGTTTTAGGGAAGCAGGGTATCTGGTAATGGAGAGTATGGGAAGGGGAGCAACAAAGGGGGAAACAAGAAATAACACAATTTCTCCCTAAAAGAAACCCACTTTTCTCATCCTTAAATTTATCTCAGTGCCTCAGCATCTCTGCTCATTGGGCAATTGCCACAATTAGGCATACCTCCATCTCCACAATGCTGGGGTTCCCACCCTGGGGCCCTCTGGTGGCCACAAAGCCTTTGAGCTCCCTACCCCAACATCGCCCACTGCCCCCTTTGTCATGAGATGGTGAGGATAATTACCATTTTTCTCACTGAAAAGTTCATGAAGCTGAAGGAGGAAGTTGAAAGAGCGACACTCCCTCTTGCTTCCTCTCTCAGTTCAAAGAGCTTTTCAAAGTTCAGGTTGGCACCTGAGCAGATGGACAGAAAGTAAAGCAACCAATAACGTAGCGCAGAAAGGAAAGGAATTTGGAAGAGGGAAAGAGAGCAACTATGGGGTGGAAGAATGCATGTTCAAATGAATACACATTAGATCCGACAAAATGGAGCCTCTTAAAACTGTGTGATTTCAAAGTGAGTTCCCCCTCTCCTGCAAAACCATCCCCAAATCATTGAACCCCTCTATCCTCATTGACCGCCCCATAAAAATCAGAGATACAGTGTCTTCCAGGGCAATCCTTATGGATCCAAGGCACTACCTTCTCGGTAGTGGCACCCACCCTGTGGGATGCCCTCCCACCAGATGCCAAAGAGAAAAACAACTACCAGACTTTTAGAAGACATCTGAAGGCAGCGCTGTTTAGGGAAGCTTTTAATGTTTAATAGATTATTGTATTTTAATATTCTGTTGGAAGCCACCCAGAGTGGCTGGGGAAACCCAGCCAGATGGGCGGGGTATAAATAAATAATTATTATTAGTAGTAGTAGTAGTAGTATTACTGTTGTTGTTGTTGTTGTTGTTGTTACAAGGGTTCCCCAAAAAAACAACCATCAAATCATAGGTAACATCTCTATTTTCAAATATGTGTTCCGGGATTTTTTGTGGTTTTGTTGTCCTCCTATGTAAAAACCATAAAGATTCATAAGGATCTGTGCCTTGCTGATAAGCCAAAACTTGGTCCTGCAGGCCAGCCTAGCAACAGAGAACAAGAATTATCAGAAGGCTTAAGAAAGTTGGCAACAACTTGCCTTCCATTGGCTCTGCCCCCAGGACAGCTGTTGGCAAGTCTTAAAGGGAAAGCTACAGGAAATTCACAGGCATTATGGTAATATGGTGCCCTGTGTGGGGCCAAAATTTGATACCCTCAAAGCCCCAAGTCTCCTTCCCAAAGCCAGGTAAGGGAGGTGCCAGGCTGGGAAGGAGGCACAGGGATCTGGCAGGGTCCTGGAGTCCTCCTGACTCCTTCCCATAGCTGGGCAAGTGCTAACTAGGCTTTGAGAAGGAGGTGGGAGGACTCTAGGACCCTCTCAGAGCTCTCATGCCTCCTTCCCAAAGCCCAGCACTTACTAGGCTTGGAGGAGGTTGGAAGAGGACCCCTTGGCGGAACCAGTTGTGCTACCCTAAATCCACCACTGCCAGGACACTGAAGAAGGGAATGCCCAGGGCTCCCCCCCCCCCATGAGATGGCCTGTGAGTCATCTGAATCTGAGTCCTCCTAGGGGAAATGTCTCCACATACTATACAGAGAGAGATGCCACAATTAGCTCTCTTGCTCTCTCTCACACTAACACACAAAGCAATGACACATATGCTCTAACAACAAGAAGAATGCACTAGCACAATTGCTACATTTCTTGGCAGTCCCTCTGTATCTTTCCGTACACATCTGCACCACAGACTTACATTTTATTAAACAGTCCTTTTCCTTCCCTAAGGACTCCCAGGGAACTGCGGTTTTACGCAGAGATCTTTACCAGAATTCTCAGCATTTCACTAAACTCATTATTTGGGATAAGTCATGACAGCTGAATAAAACTGATGTAGCTTTGCAGTGCTAATATCCCTTAACTCTGACTAAATACAGATGAACCTCTACCCAGTGCTAATTCACTAGGGGGGACTGCACACACAGCCCCTGGAAAAGAGGACTTATGTATAGTAACATTCTCCTCACCCATATGGTTGGATGGTATAGTTGATGGGTCCCTCATGTGGTTATACTGTAGTAATGTGGCTATTACTGTGGTATTCTCTCTCTCTCTCCTTTCTCTCTCTCTTTCTCTCTCTCTCCTTTCTCTCTCTCTCTTACACACACAGTTAAATTCAATAATATTGATATATACAAAAATGGGGGCAAACTGCTTCCTAGCATTTGCAGGGTTGGAGATCTCTCACAAGTCTTAACCACTGCCTCCCAGCTTGCTGGGCCCCTTCTGTGGGCTGCTGTCCTCCAGTTCTCTGATTTCTTCCCACTCTTCCTTCTCATCTGATCAATCCCACCAGGATACAGTGGTACCTCTGGTTATGAACTTAATTCGTTCCGGAGGTCCGTTCTTAACCTGAAACCGTTCTTAACCTGAGGTACCACTTTAGCTTATGGGGCCTCCAGCTGCCGCCGCACAATTTCCGTTCTCATCCTGAGGTAAAGTTCTTAACCCAAGGTACTACTTCTGGGTTAGCGGAGTCTGTAACCCGAGGTGTTTGTAACCCAAGGTACCACTGTATCTCCATGGGGCTCATGCCAAGGACAGACTAGGACAGCTCCCCAACAACTGTCCTGCTCTGCTGTCACTGCACACCTCACACCAATGCTGCCTTTTGGGCAGTGACAGACGCAAGGAGGAGGGAAGTGGCAGGTTCATTTTACACATATTTACACCTGAAGCCTTCAATAGAGGGGAGGCAGAACATTACACCCCAAGAGTCCCTCATTGCCCTTCCCATAGCTACAGTGAGCTTGGTTCTAAAGTAGCACCCAGTCATGGCTCCTGGCAGGGGCAGAGCATGCATGTGAGTGCCGGGGGGGGGGTGGCCAGGACATGGAGGGCAAAAGCAGCCCTCCAGCCCCAAGCCGCTTTGTGAGGCTGGAATGATCCCAGCCTTGCAAAGTGGCACAGGGCTGACTTGGGGAGGGTGGTGTGAGCAGCATACCCCACCCCAGGAAAATGCACCGTGCTACACCCCTGGCCTTTCAGCGCAGCATCTCTCAGCCAGCGCCACATGGAGATCTCCCCTTCCTGCTTCTCCTGCCCAGAAAAAAACCCTTGCCAAGGGACTGCTCCCCTTCTGTCTGCTTGTCCCCTTTCTAGCTGCTATTCCAAGCCTAGTCTTAAAAGGTGACCCCCATCATCTTCATCGCTCAGTGTAACAGTGGCAACCTCCATTGGAAGAGACCCAAGGATTTTCCTGTGATGGGCCATCAACACATTTTGTCATGCTTAACAGCTTCTATCCTAGGTGAGCCCCTAGCCTGGAAAAGGAGCTTAGCCTGTATTTTTCTACTGGCCTGGCATCTTTCCTTCAATATGCTAAATATTATATAAATTATAACACTTTATTGAATTCTAGCATTCACTAACTCTAGCAGTTATGGGTGCCCTTGCACCCTCAAACTCTGTTACCCCAGCTCTATAACAATAGCAAAAGAAAAAAGAAAAAAGAAAAGATAATCCATGTAATGAATTAACCCATTATTTAGCTCCTTCATATTTTCAGACGTGGTCACATTTATTTAAGTGAATGAACTGGGGCCCCTCCCAAAGGTCCCCCAGACCATAAATCTGCCACTGATCATGCCCCTTCTCTGCTCAGGCACTGATGGCAATACATACCATACAATGACATGCAAGAATATGAGAGAGACCATACACTGTGACACCCAATGCCCATAGAACTTCTATTGTATCAGGAGCATACTGAGGCTCACCTGGTTGAATCTTCATTGACACAATCCACAAACAGGCCTTGTATGATACACCAAGAGAAGAAGGAAGCATTGAATGAAATCTAGGAGTTTGAGGTTGTTATTGTTTGCTTAGATGCAAGAAAAGCAAAGAGGATCTAGATGCTGGCCTAAGAAGGACTAAGTAGATGAGAGAAAACGGGACCTAGTAGATGGAGAAAAGGGGGTCACTGAAGCCCTCTGCAGAAACTATTCTGAAGAACACATCTGCCTTCAATCTAATAACCTGGAGCATTGGAACCTGGCCTTCGTAGGTATCGGAGATGATGCCACAGCCCCCCATCTGGAGTGGTACCACAGGGGCCTAGCATTCTCGCCATGTTCCCTCGGATAACTGACCTCAGCCATAGGGCTTCAACCACTGACAGGAATCCATGCACACACTCTGGGAAGCGAGGAAAGTAGACAGACAGACATGCAGAGAACCAGCCACACACAGGGATTCCGACACAAAGGCATGAAGATGTAAGGATGAAAAGGGGCACCCTCCCCTCCGTCCTCTCCCCCTACCTTGGAGAGCCGCCTGCCCGGTGTTTTGGTGCAGTTGCCCATGGCTGCTAAGTCCCCCCCATCCCACAGAGCACAGTATGGGGCTGGAGGCAGCTGGCGCCGATGGCAGATATATATATTTTTATAGTAACAAGTGATTCTCTTCCTGGGAGGTTTAGACGCTTTGGGGATTTTCAGGGTTTTTATTGTTGAATATATCCAGAATATTAAGGGAAAGTGAACAGAGGGGGGTGGAGGGAGGGAGGGAGGGAGGGCGTGGGCCACAGCCATAATCCTCAGGATTATATGCAACTCAATCATAGATGGTGCTAAAGCAGAGAGAGCAGGGAGAAAGCAAGCAGCTCTTCTTCAAAGCATTTTAACTCCAGAGTGGCCCAGGAAGGAGAGGGCCAGTCCCGCCTTGTCCTTCCTGACTCACATCCAAAAGCCCCACTCAGATGCTGTCTATAAGCGGTTGAAAAGGATGGCTGCCCATCAACATGCCCCCTCCCCTCAGAGCAGTCAGGCCATAATCTCCCGTGACAATCAACGAGATTTTCAAATCTTTGTTCCAGGGAGTGGCTGCGTCCACTGAGCTCTGATGCTGAGAGACCCAGCCACATTATTGGGCGAGCG
Source organism: Podarcis tiliguerta (assembly GCF_965153285.1). Lineage (NCBI taxonomy): Eukaryota > Metazoa > Chordata > Lepidosauria > Squamata > Lacertidae > Podarcis > Podarcis tiliguerta. Next base: position 55,851,178 of record NC_139534.1, read on the forward strand.
AGATGGGGCGGTGGGGGCAGGGTGGGGCGGGGACAGGGCTAGGGGAAGCGTGCATTACCAATTGTCAGTCAGACTTATTGGTTGGCCACAAGATGTGAACCAGTTAGCAGAATCCACTGTATTATTTATAGACTCACTGTGCATTTTCATGAGTGACGTTAAGAACTCCTCTTCATCCCTAATGCATTACTTGCAGATGTTGCTTCCCCACCCCACCCCCCTGCAATGCAGAAGGGAAATTGGAAATTTTCGTTCAGAGGCTAGTTTTGATGTTCAGGACCCTTATTTGGGGAGTGACAACCCTAATATCATTTGTGAAAATGTATCTGAATCTTAACAGTTCATGTTAAAACTGGATTAAGTGAGATTGACCTAACTACTTTTTTTCTTGAAAATCTCCCCCTGTCCACCCCCTTAAAAGAAAGATAGCAACTTCCTTAAGCAACTGCAGGATATAAAATAAGTCTAGATCCATCTGAAGTGTTTCACAGCTCATGGGCTACAGATTTTAGAGTTGGCAATGGTGGTGTGATAAAGCAAGTCATTGTACAAAGCATTTACAAACACTTTTTCCTGCCCTGCCTTTTTACTAGTCAAACAGGTTTTGCAGATTTATAGGATAAAAGAAATGAGTCACACTGCTGGCTGGGACTGATGGGAGTTGTAGTCCAGAACAGCTAGAGAGCACCAGGTTAGTGAAGATCGTCTTATGACTTTTTATATGTAAGTGAAGAGACTGCCAAGTATTCTGACGCACATTTCCAAGGCGAAGGTCAAATTTCAAGGTTTTAAACAACAAATCTCAACTTCTGCAAACTATCACTTTAACTGTATTGAATTCACATTCTTAGCACTCTTCTTTTGTCCCATCAAATATACAAGGTGATAATTTCACAGTGCCTATGCAGCCCTCAGGACTTAATGCGCACCAGACCCCATCTCCCCAGGCCATGCCCCTCAAGAGTCCTTGAGTATCTACTCTGAGTGAAACACAGCCAGGCACCAATTAATACATCTCACCATAGTAGGGAAGTTGCCTGAACTGTTGATGGACAGCTTCAGGGCTCCTGCACACTCTTCATTCTTATGATTCTGTATCATGAAGCCAAAATTCAGACCTGACAGCCCTTGAGAGGACTCCTTTACATACTTTTTAAAAGGACACTGGCCTCCCTCATTTGGGTGGCCAAGTATAGGCAACTCCCTGTTTGTGTGGGAGTTGCGTGCCAACACACCATGCACATTGGCACCGTCATGCCATGCCTTCTGCCCCACTCCGTCCATGTTCTACCCCCCCTCTGGGACCAAAAATGGTGCTGAACATGCACTAATAGGGTGTTCCCTGTACTGCTGATGCTACTGCTGAGTAGCGCCAGTAGGGAAGGGCCCCCACATTCTTATGGGAGGACAACAAGAGGCAGTGTCAGAGACAGGACCAGCCTGAATCAACACCTGGGGCACTGTTGCTGACCTGCCAGTATTGGTATGCTGTGGAAGAGCCTGCACACAGCCCAGCAACCACTTACCAGCTGGACAAATGGATGGTGCTGATCCAGCCTTCCTCTGCCTCCAGCACCACCACTGGACACTCCTCCCTGGTCTCTGCTCAGCACCGAAAGCCAAGTATCACTTCCTCCTGCACCACCTCACTAGGGCGCCGGCCACTTTAAAAGTAATTATATTATACAACTTGTCAATGGGGGCAACTCAACCCACCATTTTGGGACTGTGTTGTCCAAGAACACAGCTCAATCCAGCTCATGAGGCTCCATTAAGGCAGCAGGGCCTGGAGATGTGATGGTGCCATTTCCTGTATTCTCGTCAGCTGCAAGTGAACTCCTTGGAGAGTATTTACACACCTTATCTCTGTAACCTGGCATATCAATAACTATGATAAAAAGCCACATCCTGTTTTCTCACTGTAAGAGCACGGCAGCCATTTTGAATGCTGTGATCTTGTGCAATTTTGTGTCCCGAAAAAGTGCTCCTCTCAAAAAAGTGCTTTATTCGGGGCCATGATTTTGTGTGGCACCCTAAAAGATTAGTTTTTGGGCACCATGTGATCAATGCCCCGAAAAAAACCCATATATTTTGGGCTCCATAATTTTGCATGGGTCAAGTAACTTGTGTGGGAGTATGGGTGGAAAGACACATGTCCCAGTTTGGGGACTCAAGATGTTGGAGGTCTCCCTTCTCACTAGCTCTTTCTTCAGTCTGGGACATACCATGTTTTAAGGTGAAAGCGTTGATCCCCCATCGTATGTTTGAGATGGGGGGGGGCAGAGGATTAGGCGTTTTTTCTGCAGGAAGAGAAGGTGACATCCTCCTGGGATGTGACAAAAGCCCATGACTTGCTGGGGAACCTCAGCTTCACAGAACCCTCCATTTTCAGTCCCCTCACCATTTGCCCTCTCTGTCCCCTCCCTGCCTCCCTTGGCCCAGTTACCTGCCCAAAGACAGAGGTGAGGATGGGCTCCATCGCCCAGAGGCTTGGGCATTCATCTTCCACGCGAGCTGAGCTGGCCCTTCCCGTCACCCCTGGCAACAGCTGGTCTTTGGGATCGACCGTTCTGATCAAGGTTGCTCCATCCTCCAGTCGGTGGTGTTGGGTGCCATAGAGGGCCACAGAGGCGGCAGCAGCGGTGGTTGCCTCCGAGGTGCTCCTGGATCTGGCTGGCTCCATGAGCCGCTTGTCTCCTTCCCGGGCCTGACTGCCTGTCCTGCGAGCCCGCGCACTCTTGGAGCGTCGGTGAGAACCGCTTTGCGAAAGAGCCCGGGATGCTCTCAGTGCCGGTGTCTCGCTGCTCTGCCGTTGGGTCTCCCGGAGAAAAAAGAACATGTTGAGAGCCGGGGAAGAGCTCGGCCCCTTTCTCTATCCCTTCCTCCTGCAGACAGTCTCTGAGGTTTCTCTGGTAAGGCCTAGCTCCTCTCCACACTACCTTGATCTGTCTCTCTGGCTCCTACCCTCACATACCTTCTCTACTGCACTCTTGGGTCTGCCTAAACTCTCCTCCCTAGAGCCATGCATCTGTTTCGCTGTCTCTTGCTGGTTGCCGCACTATTCTGTGTTGCTGCCACACTTAGCCATGTGCTCCTTCACATGGGTGCTTGCCTCTCCTAGCTGCCTGCCATATTTCTAGGGATCTTTCTCTGAAGTAACAAGTACCCCACCAGCCCCCCACTTTCAATACCTGCCTGGCTCCCGTTCTACATTCCTCCCTCCAGCATCTTCCTCCCCCTGAAGCTCCTTCCTCTTTCCCTCCTCCTGACCCCCTGCTCCTTCCTTATCTCCTCACTCCTTGAGGCACCTTTCCTCTTTGCTCTCCGCCTCAGAGATCTTCCCTGGGCAAATCCGCTTAAGGGATCAACACTTGTGCTCCCCAGGTCCCTGGGCTGGCAGGGGAGGGAGGGAGGGGGGCACCTGCTCCTGCCACAGCTCTTTCCCCCACTCTCCATCCAAACCTAATCAAGTCATCTTCTCGTTACTGCAGGGAGAGCGAGATTGAAGCAGGAGGATGCGGAGGGAATCTGAGCTTATCAGGTCAGACACACGACCCGGCCTGGTTCTGCTTTTCACTAATGTTGCAAACAAGGTAAAACAACCCCCCTAGAGCAGGAAACTCAAGAGGCATCAAAGGCCACAGAACACAGATTGAGCACAGGTTCTATGGCATCACCTGTGTGTGTGCCCCTGGGCTAGAAAGGAGGGCTGTGGGGAAATGAGGCAGGAGTAAAGAATATTTCTGTCCCACATCTCCCGGCTCTCCTTTGTCCAGTGGCCTGTTTTGAAACAACGCACCTCAGGAAAAAATGGCCTTCCTTCTTCTGTGGCCCGACATCTATAGCATCTCGTTTTATTTTGACATTTACAAGTGCCTTCCCTGTGCCCCGCTCTCTCCTCATCAAGTCCTGTGGTGTTTTCCTTTCGCCCTCCCACTCCGTGACGGCCTGTTCCTTGACACATCCTCAGCAGCCCTCCCATTTCTAAGCAGGAGCCTCTGTGGCTAAGTCAATTAAGTCGGACCCCACCTGTGGTCCTTGGCACCTCGCCGGCCCTCCGGATGGCAGAGATGCGATTCCTGGCAGCGCTGCAACTGGGGCTGTTGCGCAGACAACTCATGGTTTATTCAATGCAAAGCTGGCGAGGTTCCAGTGGCAATGGTAACTAGACCCCACCTAGCTAGCGCAGACAATGCCAAGGCTCCTGGGCTCAGTCTTTACACTCCCCGGCTCACATCAGTGGAAGCAAGTGGGAGAATTATTCATTGAGGAAACAAGCCATGGAGTTGCTGAGCCCAGCGCTTGACCCATAAAAAGATCTCTCTATCTGGTCTAAGGACCAAGACCTCCGTCCCATGAGCTCTCCTCTTCACATGTACAAAACATCCCCCCAAAATCTGCACAGCATGTCTGGCAGTATGGGAAGAGGAATATCCCCACAGTTTAGCATATTAGAACCTTGTTGCCCTGGGATGAAATATGTTAACTGATGTTTAATGGGTGCCTCTGTTGGCTCTACAGGGTGGCTAAACCACAGAGCCTATGACTTGCTGACCAGAGACAAAAGTGGGCAGAGCACTGAATGTGACTCTTTGTGCAGTAGGCAGCATTTCAACTACACAACAGTCAGAGGTTTCCACACATGCTCATGCCTCTCTCTATTGAGACAAGCAAGAGGCATTACCACAATTCCATGACACATTCCACTCAAGCTAAAGCACTCGGAGAGGGTGAGAAAGCAGGAGGTAGAGCTGACAGAGGTGAGTACCCCCAGTTAAACACCCAAGGAAACATTGCTATCATCCTCCTTTGTTATTGGTCAAATGGGGGGTAAAGAAATATATATAAAAATAAAAAATTGTCCAGTAGCACCTTTAGAGACCAACTAAGTTTGTTCTTGGTATAAGCTTCCGTGTGCATGCACACTTCTTCAGATACACTGAAAAGAGTTAATTAGATGAACGAATCTTGTTCTTCCCCCCAGTGGAAGTACCATCTGCACCTCATTGAAGAGCACGGAAAACAATGCCAAGTGACGCAGGTGTGAAAGGCATTCATAATGCCCTGGAGAAAGCTACAGCAGCCATGGAGAGCTCACAAGAGGTAGCGCATCTCAATAGCCATGGCTCAGACCAGGCAACAGTGTATAGCAACTGTCTCCCATCCGTGTCCTCAGCTGATATTACAGCGGTCAGCCACCTCCTCCTCACTCCTGTTGCTGCTAGCATTGCTCTCATTTGCGTGGTTGGAGGCTTCCTTTACACCAACAGAGTATGCTGGGAAGTGCAGGCACCATACATTTTCCTGAAGAAGACCTGTCTTTGCCCAGGTTTACATGCAGAGTAGGGTGGAAAAGGTAAAGGAATAGGGAGAGGCTTGAGTCTGGGGAAAAGGCAGGATATAAATAAATAAAATAGATAAGTGAATAATAAAAAGTGGCAAGGTTAGGGCAGGTACTGTAACAGAAGACTGACTAGTCACAGGCAGAGTTGTAAAGTAAAGCTATAGTGATCCAGGAAAAGCTTTTTAGTGTGTGTGTGTGTGTGTGTGTAGTGGGCTTTGAAGGGGAATGATTGATGGCTGCAGGCACTGCAAACAAAGAGGTGCAAAGTCCTTCCCCCTTTATATCTTTTAGATATTGTGAGCCTGAGGGATGGGTTTGCCTTGTGTTTTGTTGAAGCTGCTTTGGAAACTAATCTAACAAAAAAATGGGGTAAAAAGGCTTTAAATAAACATTGTTAGTGCAGTATAGCAGCTCAGGTCAGATAAGGACCAGGGAAATTCAGGTTCAAATCCACACTCAGTCACGAAACTCACTGAGCAACCTTGGGACAGTCATTACCCTTCACAGGATTGCTGTGAAGGTTAAATGGGGTGAGAACTGCGTGCACTGCCTTGAGCATCCTAGGGCTCTTCTGGGGCAAGCGGAAAACCTCTTGAACCCGTGCTTTCTAGGCATGGGGCAAGCAAAGTTTTGACGAGCCCTTAGAGCAACCTAAGGCCAATGGGCCACAAGTGGCCCATGGGGATCGTTTAACTGGCCCACGAGCCAGCCCTGAACCGAGCCGCTACTCGGCGAGTCCCTGTGTGCTGTGCTAAACTGGTGCAACGTGGTGTGGGGACTTGCTTCTGCGGCACTGGAAATCGCGTCTGCACAGATGATGAGAAATTGCGGGCGCGTGCTCATGCACGCACATAATCTGACCCACAAAGGGATCTCTGCTGGAGTGAACAGGCCCAGGTGCGGTAAACCTTGCTGACCCCTGCCTTAGAGGAAAGGAGGAGTATAAATGTACTGATACGGACCAACTGAATCCCCACTGATTTCACTGGGTCTCATCTAAGCATGACTGAGGGCGCGTTCAGATTACTGCTTACTCTGCATCCAGCGCACTCCCACTGCTAGTTTTGCAGCCACATTCACACAGCTAGCCACAATCTGTATTGATCCTGATGTCATGAATCCCACAGAGATGTCACGCAGGGGTTGGTCAGACCCTATGGAGGATGCTAGTGGGATGAGGGATGCAAAGCCTTTTTGCTGCATCCTACCAAACTGGTTGCAGCTTTTTTCAGATAGACTGTGTACAGTATACCCTGAAAGTACATAGAATCAGAGAACTGTAGAGTTGGAAGGCACACTGAGGATCATCTAGTCCAACCCCCTGCCATGCATTCAAAGCAGATTCAAAGAATTCAGGGCACTGCAATTCACCCCTCACACATATCCCTCCCTGCCCCCAAACCCTGCTGCCTAATCCTCCTGATAAAAGCTGGTTGTGGTCCAGCATCAATAAGGACAATGGAACTCAGCATCCGCAGATGTACAGAATCAGTCTGCTTTGTTTCGTTTTAACTTGGCAGGTGAAGTCCTGGTAGCACTGAAACCACCAGAATCTTTGTTCCCTGCGGCTAAGTTTTGATCCGCCTTGGCTTGATGACTTAGCCACGTTGGAGGCGCTCTTTCTGTGCAGGATCTGGGTGGCTCCTGGCCCTTTAAGAAAGGGCTGCTGCTACGGCATGACTCAGCATTCTTCCGAGGAGGCTGAGCTGCTTTACTGTATTTGGCTCACGGAAATTTCTGGCAGTGAGTACAACGCGGGACGGGATCCTCCTCCTCCGCTGGGCTTCTGCTGGGGACACGAGAAGGCGACACCTGCTAAGGCTTCGTGATCCTACTTCCCACTTACCCGAGAGTAAGTCCAGTGATTTCAGTGGGGCTTCGCGCGGTTAGCCCCCTCCCCAGCATGCAAAAAATGAAGAAAAGTGCCGTGTTTCGCGTGGGTGGCGGAGGGAAGAGAAGGAAGGGGGCGTGCCAGTCCAACTGATCTGATTTGTCTTTTCTTCGTCTTTTTTTCTAGTGCCTGGAAAATATACGATCACCTATTTCCCCGTACGCGGTGAGTGCAAAATCACGTAGCTAAAGACTTGGATGAATTCATGCCCCACCCCCACCCCATGATCGTGATTGGTTTGGACCCCTCTTTAGTAGAGGAAGTCTTGCGGCAACCTCAGAATAATGCATTTACAGTACAGCCGGACCTTCGCCTATTATGATTGCTCGAAAGCAGCCCTGTTTGACCTCCGTGAGGTTTACTGTGCGGGAATGAAAGGGACTGCACTTCTGACCTGGAGAGAAACGTTTTGCAGGCGAGGGCTTTCTCTGTTAGATTGAGACGGGGGTGAGAAAGATTGCAGACCCGAGGAAACCATCAATGGAGGAGCTCATGGTTTTTCACTTTGGAATAGTTTTCTGGAAGGGGGCAGGATGAGAGAGAAGATGGCGGGTGCTTCTTAAAGCACAGTGGGCAGACCTCGGGCACCTTGTGAGAATTAAGGAACCAGTGTGTTGTGTGTTCACACCTGATGATTTGGGTTTCTGCCTCTCCTAGGGCGCTGCGAGGCCATGAGGATGTTGCTGGCTGATCAGGGGCAGGAGTGGAAAGAGGATGTGGTAACCATGGAGATTTGGACCAAGGGTGACCTCAAGAAATCTTGTGTGAGTATAAATAGTAAACTGGAGTTAGGATTTGGGGTTTATTGGGGGGTGGGCAGTGAAGCCTGTTCTTGTGAGAAATGGGTTTTCCTAGGCCCTTCACACTGGTCCTTTGCTCCTCTGTCTACACACTGGAAGCTACAAGCCAACCGGGCCCCTCTCTCACTGAGAAATAGGTATGGGATATCCAGTCACTAACCTTTCTGCCTTTCCTCCCCTTCCTCACCAGGTCTTTGGCCAGCTGCCTAGATTTCAGGATGGAGACTTTCTGCTGTACCAGTCCAACGCGATCTTGCGCCACTTGGCAAGGAATCACGGTGCGGTTGGTGATAGGCAGGGGTGCAAGTAGAAGTGGAGTGTGTGGACCTGGGTTTATGCCAAATCTGTGCTGGTTGCCTTTCCAAGGGAGAGATGTGTGTCTGTAAATTTGCCTCTTGGGTGGGTCAGCAGGTGAAAAGATGGCGATAGTGGTGGTAACAGAAGATAGCACTGATTTGTGTTCACCTGTGATTTGGGTGTTTATTTAGATGTATATTAGTTGTACACCACTTTAATATTTGAATGATACAAGTATTTTTCTGAGTAAATAAATACCAGCCATAAGTCCTGACAAAAATAAAAGCATAAAGTAATAGAGAAGAAACAAGAATAAAAAACATAAAACTATATTAAGTGACAATCGACAATGGGTAATATATAAAACAGGGAATCAAAATTGCATTGGGGCCCAGATCCTTCACTAATTGAAGGCAGCATTTGGGGGGGAATGGGGCACAATTGGTAGTTATGGTACTATGTTTTGTTTTTTAAAATATCCCCCCTCAAGAAAGCAGCAGATAGATGAGAGCTCTTGCTCTCTGTGGAACTATCCTGTGAGAGAGTCTGGATAGTAATTTGAACATTCCCTCACCGACCCTTTTTCTTTGCTGCTCAGGACTCTATGGTCAAGATGCCCGTGAAGCAACGCTGCTGGACATGGTGAATGATGGAGTGGAGGACCTGCGTATTAAATATGGCCGCCTCATCTATCAAAACTATGTGAGCTTGGGTGTGGGAGGGCTTGAGTTTGCTTCCATACACTGAAATTGAGTGCTCTGTCCCCTTAATAGACTCTTGAAATATCTGTCAACTATGTAGGGTGATGGAGAGATGTCTTTTTAAAAAAACCACACCAATCTTTATTAAATATATTTCACAAAATTATACAACAATATACTATATTACAATTTGTATCCCATCTCATACAACAACAAAATTAAAAATACAAGAAATTTTAAAAAGACCTAAAATAGACTTCCGGTTGTTCTCAAAAAAAATAAATTACACTTGTTATATTTTACACAGTATCATATTATTATATTATTTTCTTACGTCTTTTGGAAAAAGAAAAAAGAAATAAAATGGAAACATTAAATTTACATATATTATCTATACATTGCAAGACTCATTCAAGATCTGCCAGGAGGTTTTTGCTGTCACAGTAATTTTTCAGATATTCCTTGAATATAATCCATTCTTGATTTACTTTTTGCGTCAAATACCCTCTTACTCTCCCTGTCATTTTTGCCATTTGCAGATATTCTAAATGGGAATGGCTTGAAATAAGAAAATCATTTTCAGTAAAACATTCATCTTAACTGCCGATATCCTACCTCAAAGGGAGAGGTGGAGTTTGCTGCAGATTTCCAAGCTTTTCTTAATTTCATTCCATGTTTTTATATAGTTTTCTTGATACAAGTCTATGCATTTAGCAGATAACCAAACTCCTAAGTATTTTACGCTGTTCTTAATCTCTAGACCCGTGCTTTCTTGTAGATCTTTCTTCTCTTCTAGGCTCATGTTCTTAACCAACAAATTAGTTTTTTTTGTAATTTAATCTAAATCCTTCTTGCTTACCAAATACATTTATTAATTTTATTGCTGTGGGGATACTCTCTTTGGGGTTTTCAGTTGTTATTATCAGGTCATCTGCATATGCTCTTACCTTACATGTTTTTTGTCTAACTTAATTCCTTTTATTTTTTTCCTCCTTAAAATTTCATTTTTGGAAATCTTTTTTGGAGAGATGTCTTAAAACATGTGGGTTTTATTGAAGAAACGTCCTTGATCAGGGGAGGAAAACCTGTTGGACTAGAACTTATGACCTTTGGCCATAACAGTTTAGGTGATGGGAATTGGAGTCAAACAACTTCTGGGGTTCCCCACCTTGGCCTAGATGCTTGCATCTCCAACATTCAAGTCTATAATCCAAATGTGTGCAGTTCAGATGATCACTCCCAAGTTGCAAATGGTCCTTGATAAAAGGGACTCACTGCAATGAGTCGTGTCAGCCAGGCTCGGAGCTCTCTTCTAGCAGAATGGAAGAAGCAACGAGGCTTTTCTCTATCTGATTATTGTACCTTGACAGGAGGGTGGCAAAGCTGACTATATTAAGGCCTTGCCGGGAGAGCTGCGTCCTTTTGAGAACCTTCTGGCTCAGAATGATGGTGGGAAGACCTTCATTGTAGGCAAACAGGTAAGGCAATCTGCCTGCTGGAGATCCAGTTGTGGGTTGGTCTTGTCCAATAGGGGGTTTCACATCTCAGGAAAGATTTTTCATGGAAACCCCTGCTGAAAAAAGGGGCGTGAGGCTTCATTTTACTAGCACCTTGCAAGGTGCCTTGTAGTGCTGTTTTCAGGTCTTCAAAGCATATTGCACCTAATATCATTGTGATGACAGGTAAGTGACAAGATGGCCAATTTGGTCAGGAGGATGATCCTGATAAGGATCCCTATGCTTGCTATAGTTCTTTACTTCATCAGCCTGCACTTTGTTTCCAATCCTCCATCCAGAGCTGTTCCTAGTCCATGGTATATATTTTTAAAAAATCAAAACTAAGGGTGCAAAGGAAGAATCGGGAGCACATTTTGAGTGCACTCAGGTGACATCAGGCGATTGACAGATGGGCCAGCCTGCCCAACCTGTCCAATGTGGCATGTGAAGGATGGGCTAGTTCACCCCCCCCCCCCCGCTGTAAATTAAGTCTTGTCACTCAACAGCAGACCTGGCTCCAGGTTTGCCAGAGCAAGTAAAGTGTCCCCTACTAGGCCGCCACCTCGACCAGTGGGCTTTCTTTCCAGGTCAGAGAAAAACAATATTCTGCAGTGGTCCTAGCAGTTGCCCAAAGGTGCCAGGGGCTGATGCTGATTCTGCCCAGAAATCTACATTCTGTGACCAATAAATGATGTATTCCGGGATCTATGTAAATTATGCATGTTGTGTCAAGGGAGGGGCAAAAATCAATTCAGGCCACTGAAACCACGTCCCTAGTTGCCAGAACCTTACGTAACCACTCACTCAGGCTACTGAGATTTTGCTGCTTGTTGCCTCTATGCTTCCAGGCCTCTCACCACAGCCATAAGAACTAGAACATTTGCTTTTTTAAAAAAAACGCTTTCATATTTTTATTAAAAATGGGACATTTTCAAAACTATAGGAGTGAAAAACAGTTGTTTGGGACCTCTATGCGCACTGTTCAAAACTTGACAGAACTGCTTTTAAAAACAGTTTAAAAGAAAACTGAGATTCTGTACCCAGTTCTGACTTCTGTGCTTTCCTGCAATTCCACAGAATTATTGCACACAAAAAAATCCTGCCTCTGCTTTAGGAGGTGTGCAGCCAAAAATGTGGTAGAGATTATCCCTGCAGTGGCTTGTCTTGTATTCAGTTTACATGCATGCTCTGGTGTGTTTTACTATAGTATGCTGTGACACACCCACACCATGTGAACTTCCCCCTGCTTAAGCTACATCTAATGTATTGAGGAATGGTGGTGTTTTATACTTGACTGGCCCTTTCTCTCTCACCCACTGACACCTGCCTCTTTTGTTTTCTTCCTCCTCCAGATCTCCTTTGCTGACTACAATCTGCTTGATCTATTAAATGTGCATTTGGTCCTGGCCCCTGACTGCCTGGCTTCCCTCCCCTTGCTGGCTAGCTATGTGCAGCGGCTCAACGCCCGACCGCTCCTCAAAGCTTTCTTGGAATCTGATGCCCACAAGCAGCGCCCCATCAATGGGAATGGCAAGCAATGAAATGGATTCCTTCACCAAGTTGCAGCTTTTCTGGTGACCTCTGGGTGCTTTGTAGTTTTGTATACACTAATGTTAATGAAGCGAGTTTCAATAAAGAGTTCTGCACATCTTTGCTTGGTAGGGAAAGTATGGTAACTAAATTCAGCAGAAGCCCACTGCAATTAAGAGGAGATGTGATTAATTTGCTAGAGCCAAGTGGCTTATTATAATTGTTGTAGTTACTATTGTTATTTGTTAAATTTATATCCCATTTCCCCTCCCAAACGAACCCAGGGTAGCATTTATAGTGAAGCCATAAGCTAGGATTTGTAGCTTTTGTGGGTTCAGAAGTGCAGCACAAGACAACTAAGGGTGAACATACACAAGGTGGTGGGAGATTTATGATCAAATCTCCCACTTTAAAAAGAAGTAAATGCAAGAGCTCCTGCTTTTAGATCAAGGAGGCTGTGTGTGATTATTCCCCCCCATGCTTTTCCCCTGATCAGAATCAGTGTCCCATAGCTCTGTTCATCCCTTTAAAAGTTATAATAATATATTATTTGCCACCTCATTTCGATGCACACTAGCTCTCCACTTGCCACCTTTTGATCTTGGTAATTTCCAAACAGGTAGCCATAATAGTCTTCTACAGCAAAAAGTTTAGTGGCTCATAAGCTTTAGTGAACTAGACCTCACTTCATCAGATGCATAGGATGTGATCCTCAGTTGTGGGTGTGTGCATATATTGCCATGCCTGTGGCTGAGAGATTTTAGCCTGCACTGCATTTTGTGACAGCAAGTTGGTAAATTGACTCACTGCTCAAGCAGGTTAGATGTTCTCTGAATCATATTGGGGAAACAGCAGGCGCAAGATCCCATTGGGCCAATGTGATTCAAATACCTGTTCCGTTACGAAGCTCCCTGGAGTGCCTTAAGCACATCACTTTCTTAGCCTATGGAATAAGTTATAATGAGAATTGTAATGATTTTGTACACTGAAGTTTAAGAATAAAACAAATGGCATTAAATTAGATTCTGTTATACAAAATGGTGCTCTTTTGCTGGAAACTTCCCCCTGGCTTGTGCTTAGGGAGGGGGTGGGTGCTTAGGGTAATCTTCTCATCTAGGCTGCCATTTGCTCTAAGCTGAGCCAGGAGGCTTGAAGCAAGATAAGTGAGCTCATTAACTTATTGAGGGTTAAGATGGTTGCTTTGATCCAGAGGTCTGCCAATGCTCAGGGTGCTCTTCTACTCTTATCTCTGGATCATGGAATACTTTCTCTTTCCAGAAACGATAGAGGTTGAGTTAGGTACAGGATTACAGTCACAGGGTCCTGATTGCTCTCGTGGTATGTGAAGGCTTTCTCCCAATCTTCTGAAATGGTTATCCACCTAATGGCTGTGTGTGTTCTATAGAGACATCCAGGCAGAGATTTGTAACTCAGAAAAGTTCCCTTTCAACTTCTGAAGCTGCATAGAGGCTGCTGTGATGTCTGTCATCCAGAATCACATGTTCTTGTTCTTCCCGATGCATTTTGCTGCTGGAGATGAAAGGCAAGATGGTGTCCCCTCCCCCCACCTTTCCACATATAGAACTTGGCAGTTGAATCTCAATTCGTTACTGGCAATGGGATAACTTTATCCACCTGAAGTCCACAGGCTGACTTGTGAAGACAGGCCCCGTGATACACACAGCTCAGCCCTCCAACCCCTTGTTCACTATTTTCTTGCAGGGCTGCCTGGCAACTGCTGTGCCCACTGTATCCTCAAGTGAATAACTGCAGTGCAGCAACGGTAGCACCAATGTCTTGTGTGAGAAGAGCAATTCAGGGGCACATGTAGTGTCTGCTGGAGGGTGTTGTGAACTGCCTCCCTCTGCCTGTAGTCTTGGTCAGGTCCCTTTGCCTATAACATAAGAGGGCAAGCAGATAAGACAGGCGGACCACCTGCCCAGTAATAAACAAATATTATGGCTGGGGGGAGGATGAGACTAAAGAGGGTGAGAGTGGCTGGGGACTCTGGAGAATCAACTTGGGGGGCTGCAGTTGTCTCCCCCTAACAACTGCTGCTGGAGATGACCACTTTACACTGCCTAATTGAGCACGTCTACATTGCTTTTTTAAAATGAGTGCTGGGAATAAATCTTGCAGCTTTTCCCTGCTGCTGTGCTAACCAAGAGGACCCCCTGCAGCCCATTCCAGTGTAATGAGATCATTCTTCTCAGACCAAGAATCAACAGGATCAGAGAGATCAGCTCCGTAATCCTCCTCCTGGCAGCACAACTGCAACAGCTGTTTGAAAATGAGGTAAACTGGCAAAAGCCAGGACATTTGGGAATAGAAGGAAATAGAAGGCTTGGGAGCTCTTCCTTCTCTCCCTGTTAGCCTTTGTCCATTTGGTGTCCTATCAGCCCCAGCCAGCGTGCTGTAGTCTCAAAACATCTGGAGGCAACCAGGTTGCTCTGTGATACTCCCTTGTCACTAAGGAGAAGCTTCTTGCTGTACTGTATTACTGGCTTGTACCCCAAATTTGGTACATGCAATCATGCTCTGTGTGCATCCTGAGAGTAGAAATTACTGAAGAATGTGAAGATACAGAAAAGAGTGAATAAAATGATGCTGGTGGAACATTTTTCCCATGGAGGAAAAAATCTAAAGTTTCTAAAGTATCTGAAGAAGTGTGCATGCACACAAAAGCTCATACCAATAACAAACTTAGTTGGTCTCTAAGGTGCTACTGGAAGGATTTTTTATAAAGTTTCTAACTTAGAGATGGGAGAGGGAATATAACAAATTCACACAAATATGTAGAATGTTAGTGTGTTAGAGGTTTTATTTTTACAATCAAGTGGTGTATACATTTTATGAAATAAATATATATATAAAACTATGAACAGTACTGAGAAAAAATATTTGTAACACTCAAAACATGAACTTGGGTATATCCAATGAAATTTGCATTGGGAACATGTGCAAATACTTCTTCAAATGATATAGAAAGTGCTCTTAACAGATTTATTGCTATAGTGGGTTTTGATGCCTAAAAAATTACAGACTAAATTTGTTGAGCCTATTATCATAGGTTTTAAAGGGTGCCCCCCCTTGATTACCAGATACTGATGGCAAAAATCAAGAGATGGCTATATTCATTCATTTACCCATCTCTTTTTGTGTCCTGCTTGTGAACTTCCTTCTCCCTCCTTTTCTTTTATTATATATATATATATTGATTTTCAAAAAACATGGAAAAGTACAAAAAGAAAAAGAAAGGAAACATACAGAAAATAATATCCCCAATGCAGTCCCTCCCCCTTCCCTGGAACAACATTGATTATGTAAAGGCAAAGAGTTGCCAAAAGATATTCACTCCACAATACTGCTCCATAGACTTCAATATGTTGAAGGCAATAGCCATGCTCTTCCATCATTCTTAAGAAAATCATTCTAAATAATCTGAAAATCATCTGTAGTCTTACTGTAATTTTTTTTTTCACCTTCTAGCGTCCAGTTGCTTGTGAATCTTCTTGAGGTGTCTGGTTTTATTTATTTATTCAAGAGTTTTCTAGGCTACCTTACAAGACAATGTGCTCCCCCATGGTTGCTTACATGCATAGCAACAATGGCTGGTCATAGCCAGAGCTGCTTCATACACATTGTGTGGTTTTCTTCCACGTATCAACCAAGTGTGTCCAATCCCAGCTCCCTAGAAACCGTACCTGTGGTTGTCATGTTTAGAAATTTATTTTTACCAGTGTGCTGAAAACATTTAACCAGTATGTTTTAAAACGTAATGCGTAAAGCACCTTTCACAGATGGAAATCCTGGAATGAAGAGAGAGATATTTAGTCTATCCCTGAAATTCCAGAAATTACACTATGGGGAGCTCTTGGAGAGGCAGAATTCGTCACTAGAAAGACGAGGGAAGTAGCTGCTGCTTCTTCTGCGATCACCGTAGCCGAGTAAATAATATTTTTTGTCCAGTAGCACCTTAGAAGATTGTCTTCCATGAACACGGTCTTAACAGTTAGTCTGCAAATGATTCTGGAGGCCAATGCGTGACTTCCACAAAGGGGACATAGCAGCCAGTGGTTAGAGACGTTCCTTGTTATTACTGGATGCTACAGGATTGCTAACAAGTTTAATAAAAGTGGTGCGATCTCTCTACTCAGAGTATTAAAACCACTGTAACATTGTAAATCGTGATTCTACTTTTCTTAGTAAACAGGCTTTTTCAAACGATGTAGGAAGTGCGATGTAATACTAAACCAGAATTAAATTTAGAAAGAAATGTAGTGCTGGCAATTTTCCTTATGGCAGAATCTTTGTATACCTTTACTCATTTATTTTTGAAGCATTTTTTTAGTTCTACATTCCTGCTAAAAAGGTTGTCTCCTCAAACGACGCCAAGGAAACAGAATCTTCTCAAGACCCCCTGTTGTCGCATATTCGGCGCCCGTCGCACCTTGAACGCGGCCTGGATCTTTTTATTTTATTTTATGCAACCTCCATGATACCGGGTCTCTTGGCTGTCACTGAGAAGTTCCTATAACCGAGGAGTGGGGCACTTTACTTGCTTGGGCAGTCACGGGGCGCTGATGAACTACCACTCCCATCATCCCCTGCGCTCTGACGTGAGCCGAGACCGAGTTCTTCGCTCTGTCTCGTCTCGGGCCGGCTGACGTCAACACGCACCGCCCGAGGCCGTGACGTAGAATCCCCGCGCAAAACAGACGAAGGTGACGGGGTCGGCTAGTGTCGCTGAGTGGGGGACCCCGGCTTCCCTTCGGTGCTATGTTGGCGGCTCGGCCTCTGGTGCTCCGCGGAGCCTGCGCTCAGGCGCGTCTCCTTTCCGCCGCTGCAGCTCCAGAGTCGGTGAGTTCTTTCCCCTTCCCCCCGACGGGCTGCGGGGGAGAAAGAGGAGCGCAGACACTGCAGGTGAAGGGGCGGGGAGGAGCCGTGAAGAACAGGTCTTGACAGGTCAGCTGCCGCTTCTTGTTCGCTGTAAGGGCTGAGAGTTGCCGTGCCTCGATTCGGAGCGGGGCCTCAGTTTCTCCTTTTTTGTGTGCTAGTCTCTCCCCTCCCGTCCCCTCCCATTCCCGCCCCCCAAGGTTTAGGATGGGCTCCGGGATGGCAAATTTATCAGGATTCAGTCATTTCTTACTTTCTTGCACAGGCACCTCCCAAAAAAACACAGTTTGGGCCCCTCAAGGATGAGGATCGCATCTTCACGAATCTTTATGGGCGCCATGAGTGGAGGTGAGAACTGAGAAATTGGGTGGTGTGTGTTGCATAATGATGAAAGAGGATTAAGGTGGGGCCGTCAGTTTTTAACTTAGTGGAGGAAAGCCAGCACAAAGGGGGTGTGTGTGATTAAGTTGGAAAGTTTGCAGCTTGTTGTTGCTTTTAACTGGTAAATTAACTTTTGATTGGATGCCAAAAGGATTTTCCAACAGAGCTGCCACATTGTGACTAGGTATTTCTCTAGAGCAGGCATGTCAATCACGATCTACTGGTCGATTGCGGGATGTTCCTGGTCAATCTAGATCGCAGTCTCTTGGGAGTTGGACGTGTCTGCTATAGAGGATATGCTTTGCTGAAGTACTGTACAAATTAATATTATAATTCCAGGTTTCTCTACTTATGTGTTCTGTATTCAGGGTCAAGGCTGATGATATAGTCCTCTGATGTTAATGTGTATGCAAAATGGAATTATTTTGGATAGCTGTTGTTACCCAGTGCTTTTGTCGTTTCTAGGTTGAAAGGGGCTTTGAGCCGAGGTGACTGGTATAAAACCAAGGAAATCCTGCTGAAGGGTGTTGATTGGATCTTGAATGAGATAAAGACTTCAGGTCTGAGAGGCCGTGGGGGGGCTGGTTTCCCCACTGGTCTTAAGTGGAGCTTCATGAATAAACCCCCAGATGGCAGGTGTGTTACAAACTAAAGGCTGATTTTGTACTCAGTACCATGCATTTCTGCTGATGGAGAAACTTTCTCTGGAACAGTGGCAATTGTTTCCACGGTTATCTCAAAAGCAGCTTTGGGCTTTCAAAGGTTATTATCCATGCTGGTGTTGGGAATCAGAACTTGGGACTCCTAGTTTCCAGTTCTGTCTCACACCTTCCAAATACTGTGTCTTAGTTGCTGGGAATGCCCACTTTAGAGTCATTTGAGCCTTTGATTTCAAAAGTTACGTTATCTAGAGAGCCTGACTCTGCAAAGCAGCAGATGCCAAAGATCAACTCTGGACTTCCAATTCTTGACCACTAAAGAACAGCTACTGTATTTTGTACAGAGCCAGTTTAGCACATTGGGTGGAATTCTGCACACGGACACAGGAATTTCAGCTTTAAGCATCACTTCAGTAGCTGGTCCTGTTCAGAAAGTCACTATTTGCCTTCTTAACCTTCCTCACTGGGTAGTTGTGAGGCTAAAACATTTTTCTTGGTTTCTGACAGATGGGTAGGGTACAAATGTCACAATAAATAAAATATATTCAGTGCACGCACCTGAATATTCCCCGTTTTCCTCAGGTGAATTACTTGAGGTTAAGACCTTAAACTTCTCCCCGCTGTCTGTGTCAGCACTGGGAACTGGATACAGAGTTTGTCTGATTAATTATCTGTCTGTGTAGTATTTAGTTTGAAGCAAAAGAGATTTTTTAGTCTTGAACAAAGGCTTACGCAGAGTATACTCATTGAAATTAATGGACCTAAACTCAAGTCATGTTCATGACTTTCAATCGGCCTGCTTCTGAGTAAGACTTAGTTGAATATCAACCATTGGCTGGTGTATTGATTGCAATGGAAAATATACTTCCTGATGAATGTGTTTTCCTGGGATTCTTAATTTTTGCCAACAGGCAAATTCTCCTTGTGTTTCAGACCCAAGTACTTGGTGGTGAATGCAGATGAGGGGGAGCCAGGAACCTGTAAGGACAGAGAGATCATGCGTCATGACCCCCATAAACTGGTGGAGGGCTGCCTAGTTGCAGGGAGAGCTATGGGAGCCCGAGCTGCCTACATTTATATTCGCGGAGAATTCTATAACGAGGCCTCAAACTTGCAGGTGAGCTGCTACTCTTACCACTGTGCAGTTGTGAGCAGGGTTCTTGTTTTCCCTTGCAAGAACTGCTATGAGAAGTGAGCGAGTTGATTTC
Source organism: Podarcis tiliguerta (assembly GCF_965153285.1). Classification (NCBI taxonomy): domain Eukaryota; kingdom Metazoa; phylum Chordata; class Lepidosauria; order Squamata; family Lacertidae; genus Podarcis; species Podarcis tiliguerta. The sequence continues at coordinate 55,870,381 of NC_139534.1, forward strand.
CCCCCTTAGCCTTTAGCATTTTGTGTGCCTGCTTGTATTTTTTGTGTTGAAAACCAAGGAGGCCACTTTTTAGCGGTGGGTCTTAGCTTACTCTTGCTGTCTCATTAGGTGGCAATCAGGGAGGCCTATGAAGCCGGATTGGTGGGCAAGGATGCTTGTGGCTCTGGCTATGACTTCGATGTCTTTGTGGTAAGAGGAGCAGGTGCCTACATCTGTGGCGAGGAGACAGCACTTATCGAATCCATTGAGGGCAAGCAGGGCAAGCCACGCCTCAAGCCTCCCTTCCCAGCTGACGTGGGTATGACAACTTAAATGCTCCTTCTGTGGTGGATGGTGTAGATTTGGTGCCCAACCTTGCTGTCAAATTCTTATCTCTGTCAACATATATCTGCCACCCCAGCTCCTTTGGGGGCCTTTGCTGTGTCTCTCCTTTGCACATAACATTTCCAGGTCTGACATAAACTATGTGCTTTAGCTCAGTGGTTATTAACCTTCTGTGGCTTACAGGCTCCTTTGAGAATCCGATGAAAGCTATACCCCCCTCCCACATGCACATAAAATTTTTCATATGATTAATTTTATTGCCGTGGGGGTGGTTCTTTTGTGCCTGGTTTATGGAACCCCCTCGAGGTCTTTGGACCCCATGTTAAGAACCCCTGTTCCAGCTGAAATAACTAAGTTACCTTTATCTTGCTGGATTCCCCCCCCCCCCCGCCTTTAAGTATTTATATATTAGATTTATCTACCACCCTTTATCACAAGATCTCAGGGCGGTTCACAAGATAAAAATACAAGGTAAAAGCACAAAAATAGTTAAAACAAAAACAACAAAATAATAATCCCCTCTCACATTTTATGAATGCTGCCCCTGCCACCTGGCTTTTCATCTGAATCTCTAGTAGCAATCACTTTCCTTCCCCATTTTCTCTCCCCAGTAGCTAGTTTGAAAAGATTTTTAAAGTCTGTTTTCCCCATTCTGTTTTTAGGAGTGTTTGGTTGCCCTACTACAGTGGCAAATGTGGAAACTGTCGCTGTGGCACCCACCATCTGCCGTCGAGGAGGTACCTGGTTTGCTGGCTTTGGACGTGAGCGCAACTCTGGAACCAAACTCTTCAATATCTCAGGCCATGTCAACACACCCTGTACTGTAGAAGAGGAGATGTCAATACCTCTACGTGATCTGATTGAACGACACGCAGGTGAGAACCAACAGTTCTTAATTTGCCATAAGAAAGAAGCTATCAGCTTCTTTCAAATAACTTGTATTATTGGGGAAGCCTTGTGTCGCCTGTTTTTGTGCACATCCATGGAGCCACACCTGATTGTCTCTTGCCTTCTAACCAGGTGGTGTTAGAGGTGGCTGGGATAACCTGCTTGCTGTAATTCCTGGAGGGTCATCCACCCCCCTCATTCCCAAGTCAGTGTGTGAGACGGTGCCGATGGACTTTGATGGGTTGGTGCAGGCACAGACTGGGCTTGGGACAGCAGCTGTCATTGTCATGGACAAATCGGTAAGGCTAGTCCCTTGGCCCCTACTGCTCTGTAATCCTGCTTCATGAGTCTTCACCTTCTTCTCTTACCTTAGACAGATATAGTTCGAGCCATCGCCCGACTCATTGAATTCTACAAACATGAGAGCTGTGGGCAGTGCACACCATGCCGAGAAGGTGAGTGTTGAAGCGGAAGGTCACCCTGGAGTTCTTCCCCAGATCAGGAATTTGGGACAGTCTATAAATCCAGACCTCTTGGCATATGCAAGCCCTGATTAAAGTGTGGGGAGGAAAACCGATGCTTAAAGATCTCTGGAAAGCAAAACAACTTTCCTAGGATATTGACAACAGGCCTGTAGTTCAGTATGCAAACTTCATTTACTCTTTCTTTTTTTTTTTTGGTCCAGCATTGTGCTGTGACTTGATGTATGGTCTGTTTCTTCTCTCTGTGACTACCTATCTTTTCATAAGCATTGGAGTTGCCTCTGATTCTTTTGAAACTGATTCCCTCTGTGCAGGTGTTGACTGGATGAACAAGGTGATGTGGCGTTTTGTGAAAGGCAATGCACAAGTGGCAGAGATTGATGCGCTTTGGGAGATTAGCAAGCAAATTGAGGGCCATACAATCTGTGCCCTGGGAGATGGGGCTGCTTGGCCTGTACAGGTAATTCTCTCAACCATCTCTTTAGCTTGTGAAGAATGTGCTGAAGAATCTTGTGGTTTTGCTTGAGAAAGTGTATGCTAGAATCTGGATGTGTAATTGGCAAAGGGATGTATGTATATCTAGAGGTGTGTGTTCTGCTAATTCCTAGTTCCTTCTTACAGGGATTGATTCGTCACTTCCGTCCAGAGCTGGAAGAACGGATGAGACAGTACAGCGAATCTAAGGTGCAGCAGGCATCTGGGTAAACACCTAACTGAAGTCACCCCTTTATACATTTGACTGTATAAAAAACATTCACGTGAAGACAGGCCAAGCTCCGCTTTGGCTTGGGCATTGAGAGCAGTGTGCTTCCTTGATTTGTGTCAGATGGGTGACAACCTACTTCAGTTACTGTTCTGCTTTGCTTTCTTAAAACGCACATTATCTATTAAATGGTTGTAACTTACTTCTTGCCTGTTGGGTACTTTTCAAGCATAGGGAAAATAAAGTGGATTGTTGCATGTTTTTTGAATTGTTTTATATTTCTTAAAGTTGTTCAAGGGTTAAAAAAAAGGGGGGGGGAGCTTCTGTATTTCTTTGTCAAAAAAGCATCCTTTAATCAAGGCACTTGGATTTATGTGCACACATCTTCCTGCTGAACACATCCACACCATCTTAAATTCCTCTTTGCATCAAGCACTAGAAAGAGGTGGTGGAATCCTGAGATCATAAAGTGGACTGCATCATTCAGATTGCAGAGGTGGGGTGCTATTTTTGAATTGCACCATTGGAAGGGACCATAAGGGTCATCTAGTCCAATGCCCTGCAATGTAGGAATCTTTCACCCAATGTGGGGCTCAAACCCATGGCCCTGAGAGTGTTTGCTACAAGTAGAAATTGAGCACATCAGCGAGAAATGTTCCAGCCAAGCTCACTCCTTGATGTAAGAGGGCTTTAAAAAAAAAAATAGAAGGGAAAATTCAAAAGTTTTACCTCCCATCTGCATACCTCATTCTGCTGTATTTCTAGACAGCAGCACTTAAGAGCTGCATGTTCCTGAAATAAAACTCCAGTTATCCAGTATGTTGGACTAATAAGGAAGAACCAGGGCTATGTACTCAAACAACATATATTCTCAGTTGTTATGTATGCCTTAGCTTTTGATCAGGTCACCTGTTGCTCCATGCAGATATTCCATTGAGCTATTGAAGTGGGAAGAGTATAGGCGACTTCATTTGGTTTCATTTCCGTAGAAGAAGGGGGGTAGCAGCAAAAAGCCAGGACCCACAATCCTGAGATGAGAAAACACGGGCTATGCAAAGAAAATGTGTAAATATAATCCTTGGGGTGGCACTGCTTGCAATTTTCAGTATGGCCTAACACAGTTCTAAGTCATAACTTTATTTTTTATATTATGCCAAAGTGTGTTTAGCAGTGTATGTGGCCATCCTTTTCTCATTCTTACAGCAGCCCTGTAAGGTAGGTTAGAGGGAGAGTTGTCCAATTTTCCCCAGGTAGGCTTATTGCAAAATGGGAATTTAGATCCATTTCTCCCTGGCTCACCTAGCATGATTCACTCCACTGCGCTGGCTGTAGTTTCAGCTGCTCAAATTAAGCAGGTTTCAGTTTTTAATGTGTGGGATGCTGTCAGTTTTCATTTTTAACAGCAAAAAAATTGAAAAGAATAGAATCTATTGTGAGTTACAATTTAATAAATCGATCTGTGCTCAACAGTTCATTGATCTTCACATTTTTATCATAATTCTGCTTTTAAGGATATAGACATATTTTCAAGTATAGTAAAACAAAAAACAAAAAAGTTTTGATCTTGATACAATCTTATCAAGATTTGGTGCTTTCCTCTCTCGCCTACAGGAGGAAGCGTGAGAGATAAATTCAATAAATAAATTTATGCTTCACTGAAAATGGAAGCAGAACCAAGGATGAGAGGTCTGGCCAGGCTGTGTTTGTGAGCCGTCCGGACCTGACAAGTCTCCAAGCACAGACTAATGTTCCAAGTCTGGGTTTTTGCCAAGTTTTCGGGCTTGCATCCTAAATCGCTTAAGGAAGAGGGTCGGGAATCCTTCGGAGGCAACGGTTGCTTCTTCCTCCAGACCGAAAAACGAAGGGAGAGAGGCGAGGCGAGGCGTGCGTGCCGCCGCCCATGTAATAATTCCTTTTATCCGCCGTTATATAAGACCGCGCTTCCCCCGCCTCCCTCCATCCCGAGGACGAGTGAGGGCGGGGAGTCGTCGCGGCCGCCGGCCTCTCAGCCGTGGGCGTGGCTTCCGCGGCCCTCCGCTTCCATTGGCTGATGTGGGCGCCTCCGTCCACCCTCGTCGGCCGGAATTTTCGGCAGGGAAGAAGCGCGTCTTTTCACCGAAGAACGCTCGTCGGCGCGGGGAAAGGTGACCTCCATGTTGTTGCCTGGCGGAAGTGCGCCCCCTTCCTTCTTCGCGGAGAGGAGCGTTTCCGAGCGCCGCCATGTTGGTTGAGGGGACGGGCAGATGGGGAGCGGCGGGAAGTTCCTCCCCGAGCGCTGCCATGGGGCTCTTCCAGGAGCGGGGTCGTTTGGGGGCAGGGGGAGAAGCGGGGCTGCAGCCTTCGCCCTGCTGGGAGCAAAGCATGCGGTCCGCCGAGGGCTTAAAAGCCGACCTTTTCCTCCCGGACGAGGCACGAACAAACCCCGACCTGCTGCAACGCGCCTCTCCCCGTGCATTTCCCTGCGGTTTTAGTATTTCCAAAATACAGTGGTACCTCAGGTTACATACGCTTCAGGTTACAGACTCCGCTAACCCAGAAATAGTGCTTCAGGTTAAGAACTTTGCTTCAGGATGAGAACAGAAATCGTGCTCCGGCGGCGCGGCAGCAGCGGGAGGCCCCATTAGCTAAAGTGGTGCTTCAGGTTAAGAACAGTTTCAGGTTAAGAACAGACCTCCAGAACGAATTAAGTACTTAACCCGAGGTACCACTGTAAACGCATCGCATGAGGCGGTGGTGAAGCAGAAGTGCTCAGCCTCTATTTTTAAGCAGAGCTTGGATGGCCATCGGTCATGTATGATGTAGTTGGGATTCCTTCATTGGACTTTGTGACCCTTGGGGTCCCTTCCGACTGCAGTACAGGAATGGGATCCTTCATCTCTCTTCCCCCATAGGCTTTGCCTTCAGAGGAGCGGTGGAGAGGGGGGATGTTGGTGTTGGCAGCATGCCTTTGGTGAGGGTCCTCATCTAGGCAGTATGGCCCTGGGGATTGGGCCCAGTGACCCCAACCCTTCCTGCTGCGACGCCCAGAGAGATGTCACAAGCAGGCAAAAAGCACCTTCCAAGGGGATCTCCCAATACATTTTTGCTGCCTAAAAGATTGCGTGACAACACCTCCCCCTCCACCTAAAGCCAGGCAAGTCAAGTTGGCACCTGAGGCAGAAAATCTCACAAGTACCTCCTGCCCTTGCAGTAAAAATGCAATACTAAATCAAGTAACTACTATCTTGCTTCCATTTGACACCTCAGATCAGCAGCTGGAGGCCACTCTCACTTAGTAAGGCTGCTTCCATACAATTGCCCCCCTCCAGTGCAAGGCTGCTGTCACCACCTACTGTATTTGTGTTTCCCCTCTGGGAGGCCCTACCTACTTGCTTAACACAGAGGATGAGTTGCCTGCAGCTGCCCTGCCCACTTCTACTTGCTCGCTGGGTGTTGCTCCTACCACATGTTGTGGGGTCCTGCTTCATTGCCTGAGAAAGAGGGTGAGTGAGTTGGCAGAGAGAGAGAGGTTCGCGCTTCTCTAGGCTGTGCTATAGTGCCCAGTCTTGCCCATATTGCCTCTTGGGGAGAGAGGGAGAGTAAGAGCTCTTGCCTTTCACCCCCTTGCATGGCAGTGTTGGCAAGCCCCAGTGGAGCCACTAGATAGCAAAGGTGACAGGGTAGGGAAAGGAGCCTCCTCATTTTGTTTGCCAGTGTAGCCCTGCAGACCCATTCCCTTTTGCCATACTTCCCAGAGGGAGAAGCCAGGTGACTAATGGGAAGCAGCAGTGACTGTTCCTTTCAACTGCCACTCACCTTTCCACGTTCACAGGCAAGTGAGCAGCACCTGGGTAGGAGGAGATGCTTCTGTGCAACATGCAGAGTGTGCTAAACCTGAGCAACAGCTGGTTAGCATTAGTAGGACCTCCAGAGTCAGCCTTGGCCATTCTGATGCCCTCCAAATGTTGGACTACAGTTCCCACTATGAGGGTTGTGATCCAAAAATGTGCTGGCTGAGGCTGATGGAAGTTGTAGTCCAACAATATTCTAAGGGCACAAGGTTGGCAAAGGCTGTCCTGGTGTATGCTGGGCCTTGACAGCTGCCCAGTTGTGCTGACTTCTGGTTCCAGTCCTTCACCCCACATTTGAGCAGCTGGCATTTCAGGGGTGTCTTCAAATTGCAAGTGGATCAGGAGTTTCTAAAAAGAAAGTATTTCAAACAGCAGCTTGGCATAGTTGCCACCTTGTCCTGGACATGATGAGAAGGACTTACTGAAAGCTGCAGTTTACCCTGCTAAATATCTGCATGCCATGCACTTGTTAAAAGTATAGGAGACCTAGGCAAACCTAATGAATATGCCACTTGATTTCAATGCTAGCACATGGGAGAGTTTTTTCCCCCAGAGTGAAAAATTCAGTGCTAATATCTAGTTCTACCTCAGGAAATATATTTTTATTTCATTTTTTGCAAGAATGATCCCTACTGAATCCCTCATTCAGAGACATTTCATTTCAGAGAAATTTCTGTCCTGTTCTTGACTCCTTGACTACAGATCTTTTGTCATAACAGATCATCTGCAGTAACCATTTTTGCTAGATCTCAATGACTTTGGGCACAGTCAATACTGCCTAAGGCAAGGCTGGCCTAATCATTAGGTGAATATATGTGGCCGTCCAGGGTGGTGCTGCGGTATTACTTATATTTGTGGGTAGCTGCTTGAAAAACCTATAAAAAATCTGTGCTGAAGTAGGAGAGATTGTGGTTTTTTGTTATTGTTTTGCAACCTTGGATTTTGAAATGATTGCAGTTGGCCTTGGCACAGATTTGACAGGAAGACACATGGCTTCCATGTCTAAGGACACTGCTTGTTTTCTGAGTAATGCATTTTACTAATTTCCCTCCACCCCCCTGCCCTTTCCCCTTGTACTTTAGCAGACCCTTGTGGATCACAGCCTAACAGTAAAATCATTACTGGACAAAGTAGGATGGGGCGAGTTGCTGGTGTGGGAGGACCCATGTGAATATAAAATAACCAATCTCCCTGGGAGCTGTCAAGTTCAGGATTGAGGCAGGACGGTCCCCTTCCTTCTTCAGTGCTGGCTGCTTGTTCCCAAGTCAGCTCCTTCCTCTTTCCTCCCTGCAGGGCATTATGCTTCCAACGCTTCGCCACTTCTGCCACGGCAGGCCTCCTGCGCCCATAGCCAGCATGGGCCCAGTTCGTAGATACTTATCCTGGGAAAACGAGCAGCGTTGCCGAGGGCAGCTTGAGGCGTCTACCAACCGATACAGACAAGAAGCTGCACCAGCAGCTGTTTTGGTGTCCCTGTGCTCTGTGGCTGGGGACCCAGCCATCCTGTACACGCTGAGGTCCAGCACCTTGACTGGTGTGCACAAAGGATCTGTCAGGTATTTGGTAGCCCCATACTCTCTCTTTTTAAAGTAAAATTCCCATCATCCTTTTCGTTTGCTCTTTCCTGGACCTCAGAACCCTCCTGAGGTCCTGGCAGTTGCCACAGCGTAGCTATTTCCCCTCAAGGCTGCTGGCACAACCTTGGTTCTGGTCCTGAATTTCCCTTTATAAAAGGATTCTGTTTTGCTCTTGCAGTTTCCCAGGTGGTAAGCGCGACAGCTCTGACCGGGATCCCATTGCCACAGCACTCAGGGAGACTCAGGAAGAGTTGGGCCTGCGGGTAGAGGAGGACTGCGTCTGGGGAATCATGATGCCTATGCCTGATAAGGTAATGTCTCTATTTGGGGGTTCTAGAATCTCCAAGGATAAACTTACACTTGGAAGGTCTTTTTGTTAAGGAGCTGGGACTAATATTCAGAATGCTGGGGGGGGGGGGGTGTTTACCTGGAGAAGCTATGATCATGGAATGATGTGTCAGATGAGAGCGATGAAGGACTTTCTTGAGTATTGCTGTGGGCCAGGATGTTCACCTGAGGGGCAGAAAGGTGTTTGACAAGGGAAGGCATCTGGCTTGCATGAGTATTTATCACTTTGGAGCATGCCTTGCAGCAAAAAAGCAGTGGGGATGTCTGGAATTCATTGGTTTTAAACTCTGGTTTCCTTTCAGACAAAAATGATGGTTATGCCTGTGCTAGCCAACTTGGGTCCTCTGGAGCGCCTGACTCTGAAGCCTAATCCCCAAGAGGTGAATGAAGGAGCAAAAGGAGCAGCACAAGGACACCTCCTGGCATGTTCTTTTTACTGGCTGTGTTGCCAGGGAGATGCTTGGAGAAAGCGCAGAAGGGGTGGCTCACCCTTTTAGGGGTTGAAAATGTCCTCAGGGGCCACATAGCAAAGTGGGCGTGACATAGGAAAATGGGCATTGACAAAATCCCAGAATCCTTACTCTGTAATTAAGAATCTGTGACTTCATCCCCCGCCCCCGCTAATTCATTAAGAAACAGTAAAAACCCACACTCACCTCTACCCCACACTACTTCCATTGTCTTCCATGGTCAGTAACTAATTTATGGTTTGGAACAGAATTTCATCCTCTTTCTCCCAAAATTAATTGCATTGCCTTTGGTGGATAGTGCCTTTCATCCCTGCCCTTATTTAAATTCCTCCCCAAGATACATATACTGTATATATGTGTGTCTGTCTGTCTGTCTATCTATCTATCTATTCTTCCATTTCTTTCTCATATCAATTACCACCCCACTGTCTCCCTCTACTCCTGAGTCCCTCCGATACTTTACTATCCAAGTTGCAGCAACTGAAACAGTTTGGGATGCTCACAAGTATGTTATTTCTTGTTAATTCCTCCTCCCTACTGCCACTTGCTCTCAGCTGTGAAAGCTGCTGTCCCCACAGCCACCATCACTTCCCGACTCCCTCCTCTGCTGCTCCAACAGTTTCAATGCCTTTGGCTGCTCCTGAATGAAACCGTGAAAGATCGTAGCTTTTCTCATCAACCGAAGCATAACGGTAGCATGTGGTAGTGGTAGTAGTGGGGAAACCTGACTGCTCCTGAAGCAGCAGAGTAGTGACTGGTGCTGCTCCAGGAGCTCTGCGAATCCAGAAATAAACACGCAGCATTTTTTATTAGCATAGCCATTTTACTTATAAGCAAGCTGATTTGTAGGGACTTCTTCCTAGAAACAACACTGGATAATGTGAAACTGGTAACAGGATAGCTGGACAACACAGGTATGGGTAAACCTCATAAAAATAATAAATTGGCAATATTACAAAAATAATAATTACGAAAATAATAAATTAGAAAAAAAGGAGCTGCCATTTTGAGAGGGGGGTGGCTTTGAGGGGCACAGCAAACGGGCTGCATATGGCCTATGAGCTACCCCGTCTTGCTAGGCCCAAAGCGTCTGGATGGAAGGCTTGCTGGGAATGAGGGAGTGGATTGTGGTGATTTCCTGGGCACCTGGGAGTTGGAAAAGGAACCATTGGCTCTGTAGCTAATCTGGGAGATCTGTGCTGCCCCTCCTCACCTATTTTCCCTCTAATTTGCAGGTTGAGGCCGTTTTCACACTGTCTTTTCGCCACTTGCTGCAAGAAGAGAACCAGGGCTACACTAACTTCTGCCGCAAGGGTACCTACAGCCACACACTTCCTGTCTTCCTGCACGGTCCTCACCGTGTATGGGGCCTCACAGCCATTTTCACTGAATTAACTCTGGAATTGCTGGTGCCAGGGGCATACCGCAGGCGGACTCATGTAGTGGGCAGACGCTGACCTTGGCTACCAAACTCTGCTCTCCCTTTCTATGTTTGCCAAGGGACTTGGATGCAGGTGGTGCTAATCCCTTTCCTAAGTCACCGGAGTATTTCCAAAACGCAAGTCTGTCCACTCTTGTCCACAGAAATTGGCTTGTCCTCCTGCTCCTGGTGCAATTGCATTTCATCGTTAGTGGTCGGGGAACGAATCGCCTAGCCACTTCTGCTAACAGCTACTGCCAGACTTGTTTATGAATAGACCTTGAATAAACAGACACACTGGGAACTCGGTGCAGGTATTGTGAATGTGTTGAAGACAGAACACAGCAGTAGGCAGTCAGAAGAGATGTTGGTACTGGACAGTAGCTCAGCTCCATTCAGTAGCACTTTGTTGACAGGTCAAGTTAAACAAGGATTTGCCAAGGATCTTAGGTGTCCATATAATGGCTCAGAACTGTGAACAAATGCTGATCCCTACCTTGTTGTTTATGGTACCCAGGATGCTTGGCTGAAGGATGCCCTCTTACAATTTTTCCGCTTTTTTCTAGTACTTGCCTTCACAACATGTTTTCCCCGCCTCATGCATATGAGAATTTGTTTGATATTCAAGCAAATAATCTCCATATCCTTTCAGCCATGTCCATTTAACGTGGAAGTTGAGTTTAGGTCGTCCATGTGGATGGAACAAGAATTTTTTGAACTATGTGTACTTCAGAATCAAACCATTTTGTGACTCGCTAACATACACAGGAATATTTAAACACCTGTTCCATTTTGTACTGGGTTAAATCTGAATTTTGTCTGGGTCACAGGCTGTGTAGTGAGCTCCTGGGTCTTCAAGGCACGGGACATCTCCCCCCCCCCCCCAGTCCTTTGTACCCCTCTGGATTTGCGAGGTGAGCATTCACAGCTGCCCAGAAGAGTTGTCATTGAGGGTCAGGGGACAGTTTGCAGGACCAGGAGTCCCAAAAGATGCTTTGTCGAGAGGTCATTGGGGGAGTCAAGACTATGAGGGGAGGAGGCTGTTAAATACACAGCTCTCACCCACCATTGAAGAGGATGACTCAGAAGCCTTGCCTCCAGCAACTTGAAGGGTGCTTCACATAAAATTGATTTAACCATCTCTACTTAGAACTGATGGGACGTGGGTGGTGTTGTGGGTTAAACCACAGAGCCTGGTCAGAAGGTCGGCAGTTTGAATGCCCGCGATGGGGTGAGCTCCCATTTCTCGGTCCCTGCTCCTGCCAACCTAGCAGTTCGAAAGCACGTCAAAGTGCAAGTAGATAAATAGGTACCACTTCGGTGGGAAGGTAAACAGCGTTTCCGTGCGCTGCTCTGGTTTGCCAGAAGCGGCTTAATCATGCTGGCCACATGACCCGGAAGCTGTATGCCGACTCCCTCGGCCAATAAAGCAAGATGAGCACCGCAACCTCAGAGTCGTCCACGACTGGACCTAATGGTCAGGGGTCCCTTTACCTTTACTTAGAACTGATATACATGAGTAAGCTGTTTCTTGTGAAGTGCCATTAACTAGGAGAGCATATGCCTCTCTGTGATAGTTTACAGATACAGTATATACAGTGGTACCTCAGGTTACATACGCTTCAGGTTACAGACTCTGCTAACCCAGAAATAGTACCTTAGGTTAAGAACTTTGCTTCAGGATGAGAACAGAAATCGTGCTCCGGCGGCGCGGCAGCAGCAGGAGGCCCCATTAGCTAAAGTGGGGCTTCAGAACAGTTTCAGGTTAAGAACGGACCTCCGGAACGAATTAAGTACTTAACCCGAGGTACCACTGTCCTCTTAATTTCAGGGCTTAAAATATTACTTTCTTCGGTCAATAGGTGGCAGTGCCACCTTAAGAGAACCCAGCGGGTTCTTTGGTGGTTTATCAGCTCTTTTGAGTGGAGTTTGATGAGACAACCAGGACACCAGTTGCGACTAGCTCTGAAGAGAGCAGCCTGCTCCTCCCAGCAACATTTCCCCCTGAGAGGAATGCAAGATTTGACTACCTCCTGCAGAGGGACAGGCAGGCTGGCCTTCCTGTTTGGATGAAATCACTGGGGCAGAAAGTCAGAGGCATGTCTCTGGAGAGCTCAATATCGGGAATCTCCTGCCTGGGCCATGCTTGAAAATTCACTGACTAGTTCCAAGAATGGCCTTCATTTGGTTCACTGGGGAAAACGACAAGCAATCAAATAACTGATGTTCCACAGGAAAGATCTGTATAGGTTCTTTCAGGCCACTGAATAAAAGGACAGAAAAGGCTATAAACAGATAAATAAATTTCAGTGTTTTAGTATTGTTTTCACTTTTTGAGCCAAGGGTAACCCCATCTTTTAATGCTACAGATTTAAAATGGAAGAAGAGTTATTTCTATATTTCATTACCTCCTCCCACTGCTCATAAGCCTCCCCTTTTTATTGTCAACCTTGCCTCTCCCTTTTCTCCCCTTTCTTTCGTTCTTGTCCAAATGCCAAAATTAGAAAGCAAACTTTTCAGACTTTGCAGGGGCACGGCTTTAAAAAAATACGTTACACTGTAAAGTGCCATGTATGTCAGTGCCACTATATTAATAATGAGGATGCATTAATATTACATTTTCATTCTTAATAATAGAAAATCATTTTAAGATGTATTAAAATACCTGCTTTTTATCTGCTCATGTTTTCTCAAAATATCAGAAATGGCAAAGCTGCATGGAAACTTAGTGCTACTGATGCTACTGTTTAGGGTTTTTTATGGAACTTTCCATAACATTGGGGTTGCAGTTCCATTTGCTCCAAAATAAATGTATTTGGATCAAGCTGGTATGTTTAGTAGGAGAGAATTGTCATATTGAGCGAAACAGAGTAAGAACAAAGAGTGTATCCATTTATGACAGTGAATCTGCTAAAAATGAATCTGTTCTAAATAGCAAAATCTATAGTGTCCCTCCTGCTATCGCTCAGTGTTGGCTCAAGACAATTTGCAGACTGAAGCAGATCCCAAAGAGCAGACCCTGCCCAGTGCAAGCAGTGCTTTAAGAAGTACAGTGGTGCCCCGCAAGACGAATGCCTCGCAAGACGGAAAACCCGCTAGATGAAAGGGTTTTCCGTTTTGGAGGTGCTTCGCAAAACGAATTTGCTATGGGCTTGCTTCGCAAGACGAAAATGTCTTGCGAGTTCCTGCGATTTTTTTTTCGCTCCCCACCCCCTTTTTCTAAGGGACTAAGCTGCTAATAGCCTTTTAGCAGCTAATCCGCTAATCCCTTAAGCCTTTAATAGCCGCTAATCCGCTAATGGGCTTGCTTTGCAAGACGAAAAAACCGCTAGACGAAGAGACTCGCGGAACGGATTCTTTTCATCTTGCGAGGCACCACTCTATTGTGGCAACATTTAGACACCAGTTCCTGCCTTCATATTCTACCCGCTCATGGTGTTGCCTGAGGTGGGAGTCTTCACCCTGCCATATGATAGGGCTGGCCGGCCCTGGTTAGCCTCTTGTTACGGAAAACTTTGAGCATCACAGCACAGCTATTGTGTAGAAAAATTGAAATGCTTGTGTGCTGTACCTTCTGACACATCTTGGCACAACTGCTGCTTGCAAGAAAGTGCTTGCCTTCTCAGTCACAGGAATCTATAGGTGCAAACACAGCAATTATTTACTTTCTCAAATTCTGCTTATTCGGAAGAGCAGCAAGGAGGCTGTCAGCTACAGCATGGAGTGGAACTGACATTATATCCCTGAAGCATTTAAAAGCTTGCACATAACACATTCCTTGAAGAAGGGGGGGATTTAGGATAATTTACGCTATAGAACTACTTGGATCGATTCCACCTGCCCTTTAAGAAACATTCCACACATTTTTTTCCTCACAAAGAAGCTGTCTGATGAATTGTTAGGTGTTTTGTTAAGCTTGTGTGTATGGAGTTCTTTTGTTATTTTGGGTGGGTTTTTTAAATGTTTCAGCAGAAGGATTTTAGCGTCAGGCAGTGACACTGGAATACTGTGAGATTAAAGTGACAATAATCCTCCAGTGAGGAAGATTGAATGGTGCAAGTTGACAAAACATATTGCTTAATTACTTTATCTATGCATCTCTCTCTCTCTCTCTCTCTCTCTCTCTCTCTCACACACACACACACACACACACGTGCTAATAGCAAACTCATTCTCCAGAGGTGAATCCTTAGGTAGCCAAAATAGCACCACACCAGAGGGACGCATTAGTTATGCCCATGGTGAGCCCCAAGGTTTGTAGAATATATTCCAGGAAAGGGGGCACGCTGTGTATCTGTTGGAGGGGGGAAGCTCCCAGACCCCTCAGAGGTAAATGCTGCCTTCAAGTCTTTATGCTTGTCTTTGTAATGAGAGCTAGACATTTCCTGTTTAGAAATGACAGCTGGGATTCTCAATAATCTGATAGTTGTACTTGAATGGTGCTCTGGAAGCCAGCTTCCATTATTTGTGGATTTGTGACATTATCACAAAATACACTAATGTCCCAGATGTTATTGGGGTGGGTCTGGCTAGCCCCTGCACTGCGATTACAGAGTTATAGACTCACATGGTTCTTGGAAGTCCTTGGCTTTGTTTGGTTCCCTACCTTAATTGGGTATGAGCTTCTCCTTCCTTGGACTCCTCCCCAGACTAGACCCCGACTCCTCATTTTTTAACAACTCTCCAAGTGTTGTAGATCTATAACTGGCCCTGAGTAGCACCATCGGTTGCAAGTAAGGACTAGTCATCCACTGAGCAAGCCACCTGCCATTACACTTACAGAGCCAGCCTTTTAGGGAACCTATTTCTGGAATTCACAGCTGAAGCTTACCAGTTGGAATATCTCTCTTTCTTTCATGTTACCCTGGTACAACACCATTTAGCAGTGGCTAGCAGCAGAAAGCAAAGTCTTGTCTATTAATCTAAAGCTTTCCATCACAAAGGATTATTGTGACTGTGGGTGGCGGATCTTGAATAGGATGATGGGCTTAAATTTCACACAAAACATTCCTTTAAAACTGTTGCCGGATAGAAGGAAGGAGTATGTGATAAACTTTACAGAATATTCCTCATACACACAGGTATTATATATTATTATTTCTATAGGGTTTATTATTTCTATTTTCATACACACAGGTAGATTTTCTTATTATTTCTATAGGGTTTATTATTTACATTTTCTATTATTTTCTACTGAGGGCTGCATTCCCTTGGGGATAATATGGCAGGCACCATATGCTAGTATGGCCAGAGTTTACAGAAGTCTACCCCACTTCCCTGCCCTTCCCCTCTCTTTAGATTCCCCTCGCCATAGATCACTACAAGCCCCCCCCCCAACTTTGTAGCAGTTATACCAACCCTCCACCTTTGTCTCACATAAAATGTGGAACAAGAAGTGATACCTGGAGGGGTGGTCTGGGAGAGCGTGAAGGGGTCTGTGCAGCATCTGGAGGGCCTAGGTGATTAATAGTGGGGTTAATTTATCCAAATTCAATATGGCAGCCAATGTGGGTGTTCTGTATTCTAATAAAACAGACATTTTTCTGTAACCAGACCTTTGGTTGAGTCTATGGCCTTTTAAAGGTGTTTGTGGAAGGGGGTTATTGGTTTTGTTTTGTTTTGTTTTGTTTTGTTTTGTTTTGTATTTTGTGTTCTCGTGTTGCATTTTTATGTTTTGAACCACTCTGTGATCTGTGGATGAAGGGCGGTATACTGCTGCTGCTGCTACTACTACTAGTGCTAAAATGGCAGACAGATACTGTATTACTGTGTACCCTAAACATGCTTTCTAAGAGAATATGGACACACTTGTAAGACCATATATGGGTTACTATATGAGAACAGTCTGTGTGTGCACATTATAATATTGCAGCCTATCAAAGCAAGCTTAAAACATAATTGTGCCCCATTCCCCAGCTCCTAGTCAAAACTGTTTGCCTCCTTCTGGTCTGGGAAGTTTACCATATTTTATAAGGGGTCTTATTTCTAAGTCCACTGTCTCTTAAAGCCAGGCAATTTATGACTCCACTGAGCAAAATTCTTCCTTGTCTACATTATGTAATTTTAATCTGGGAAGCATCCTGTGGGATTAGTGGGACTAGTTCTATTTAAATTTATGTATTCTGCTGAATCAGGAACTATTTATCATTTTATTTAGCTAGACCAAATGTTCATAATAATCTCTCTGAGAAACTCTAGCCAATTTTTAATACTTAATGCTCTTTAACAGTTTGACATTTTTATTCTATCTTTGGCTGCCTTCAGGCTAGACCCCTGGACTCCCATTGGGATTTTCTTCTTTCTGCTGGGACAGTACAACTCCTGTTCTTAGGCCTGCAGCCATGCTGGAAGCTGTGTTTCAAAAAAGCAGGACACTTTTACGGCTAGATAAGCAGCCAGAATTCCTATCCCGAATTAGGTTGTTCATATTCTGGGACACAGGAAGGCAGAGTGTGTGGCATTTATGCCTCAAATGAGGGGAAAAAAACACTGTGCTGGAGAATTCTCTTCCTTTAAGTTGTTTTAAAGTCACATACAAATTTCTATATATTGGGGCTCAAGACCTGGGTTAGGGGCCTTTCACACAACTCCAAGTCATGGCGATGATTATCTAAACCCATTCCAATGGGTTCAGGTCTGGTTTTGAGCATGAAATGGCCTTTGGTCACCCTTTAATGGGATGGCCTTTATTGGGAGAGGAACAGGAAGTGCAACAGGAAGTTGATTCTGGTGCTGTTGTTTTGTGGCGTCTTGGTGCTTGCCTGCTCCCATCATGCTCAGTGTGCATATTTGCAAACAGATGTCGCAAGAACACCTCCAATACTCTCTACTCATGAGGAAGGAGATTGTGGCTGAACCTGGATCTGACTACCCCTTGCGGGAAGTGGAGAACTGTATGTGCAGCGCAGCTAAATAGCACTTACTTCAAAATGTGGGATCCACCTGCTCATTCTCCTGAGCAGAGCGCTGGACATCTGCCCCAAAGTCCTTCACTGATGGGACCAGAGGTACTTCTCGAATCAGGTAGCCATTTTGCATTAATGGAAACAAACACTCTATATTACTCTCCCTCAGCAACACCATACTGTTTTGTGAACCTGCTGGTGTTAATTCTTGTGAGGTGTTGTGTGTGCTCTCTCTGCCTCTCCCAACAAGCCAATGTTTAGTCCCCTCCTTGCAAAATTGTGATGAACTGAAAAACATGGTTATCCCTCACCAGCAGCAAGATTGCCTACCTTCCCCACCAATATATTGCGCTGCTGCTGTTGAAAACAATGACAACAGGCTTGTGGGAGTACTAGGCCAAAATGCACATGGGCATGTTTTGACTGATTTTCGTTACAGATAATTTTTCCACAGAGCAAAGCATGTATAAACGCAGTGGTGGCTGAGTTTTTGTGGCACCCATTGGGATCTGTTAGGGTGGAAGGCAGGAAGCCGAAGCCACTGATAGTCAGAGCCAACTAATTTTAACTCCAGTGGAAATTTAAGTAGGGAAATGAATGGTTGTCACTAGTCCTGCCCTCCATCCACACTGCTTCTAGGTGGCCTTTTGCTTTTGCTGTTACCACATTTGTGAACAAGTGGCATAATAAGCATGTTGTGCACAGGGAAGCAAATATGGACACACCATTTAAAAGAAAGAGATTTAGGTGTTTGGATTCCTTCATAACCCAAATCCATATGCACACAGTTGCTCATGAAGTAACAACTAAAGGTCTCAGATAGCTCCAGCTTTGCTGGCTGTTTGTGGTTGAGTTGCGAGTCAAACGTAGCTTTTCCTAACACACCGCGTAACTTAGCCTTTGGCCAGTGGATCACATCAGCACTCAATAAATCAGCAGGCAGGGAAATGGAAGAAAGAACTTCCAGATTATATTTCAGCCTTCTGTAAGAAAAGGTGTGCCATATTTCACATTAGGAAATGTGTGGTTTTGAACAGCGTCACACATTGTTTTTGAATTAACTTGGCTAAAAGACACAATTCAGAGGGTGGTGGAGCAGATATGAAGTGTGTCATGATTCAGCCTTACGCCAGCACTTAAAATGGTTCCACATGGCACTGAGGCTTCCAGCAGATAACCCAAAGCAATCTGGGCCACAGATCAGAGAGGCCTGAAGCGGAAGGGCCTGGCTTTGTACTAACAGAAGACAAAACAGTTAAAGCTGTCTGCATACAACGTGCAATGAATCAAGGAGAAATATTAAGCATATATTTGAAGCAATTTCCCCAGAATCTCTAAAGAACAAAATGTATCATTTTCAAGCACCAGGCAGAAGTGGGGAACGTCAGGCCCAGGGACCCAGTGTGGCCCTCCAGGCCTCTCTGTCTGGCCCTTGGGATTCTCGGAGGCTGTCTCTCCTCCCTAGGCCACACCCCTCATTGGCCCTGCTGCTTCATACTTCCTCCAATTCTTTGGACCCCATGGAATGTGTCCTTGACTGTAGTGGAAGAAGAGTTTGGATTTGATATCCTGCTTTATCACTACCCTAAGGAGTCTCAAAGCGGCTAACATTCTCCTTTCCATTCCTCCCCCACAACAAACACTCTGTGAGGTGAGTGAGGCTGAGAGACTTCAGAGAAGTGTGACAAGCCCAAGGTCACCCAGCAGCTGCATGTGGAGGAGCGGGGAATCGAACCTGGTTCACCAGATTACAAGACTACCACTCTTAACCACTCCAACCACTACACTACACTGGCTCTCTAGTAATGCCTCTTGTTGGCCTGGATGGAGAGGGGTACATGTAGGACCCTCTGACTTGTGTGTGGCTGGACAGGTGCCTATTGCACAAAGGTAAGGATCATATCTGTTGCCCTACCCACCACCGGCATGTGCCCCCCTCCCAAGGTTGCCCCTAGAGAATGTAGCTCTTGGGCTGAAATAATTCCTCCACCCCTGGGATAGAGAGATATTAGAGTTGTGGGTCCAGATGGCTGGGTCTTATGTTCCACATTCCAGAGCAAGTATTGAGATGCTTGAAGTGAAAGGCAATTATTCCAGGGCTGTGCATGTTAGTACTACCCATGCCGTGCCTTATGGTGTAAGCAGCTGTTTTCACTAGATAAATTAATATGCGTTTGCTGTATATGGGCATAGGCAATAACTGCTGCTTATGTCAGCCATTTTTATACATGACAAATATGAATTTACATCAACATACCCGGGATAAGGAGTGGTATATTTTCAACATTTGGAGCTCAAACCAACCTAACTCCAGTTCTAATTTTGAGTAATTTTGAGTATTCTTGTTTTAAGGTATTTCAGAGCGGCAGGTTACTTCTGATTCAACAGTCTTTCATGCTTTATATTTAGGCAACACAACAGCAAATAGGCTTAATCAGCATCAAAGGTCTTAAAGCATTAAAGAGGAAATGGACTCCAGATGTGATATAGGGAGTGCTGGATCAGCAGGGACACAAATATAAAGAAGTAGATGATCTCAGCCATTGTCTTTAGCTTTCCACTATTCTGAGCCTGCCAGTTTCATTGTGGATAAAATGGTGAGTGGGTGGGTGGAAAATTTCCAGCTCCATGTTACCTCTTTGTGTGTTCAGGTGTTAGATGCACCAGGAGAGAGCAAGACCTTTGCTCTATGGTAATTTGAGGTTTGCACTAGATTAGCCAGTTACCTCTTACTTTAAACTGTCAACCCTTATTCTAGAGCATCACAATAATATAAAGTGTAACAGAAGAGGCTGTGGCTCCAAAAGGACCTCCCAGCAACCCCCATAGTCCTATTGTCAACTAATATACTTATTCCAGTCCAGGAATGGAGAGCCTGTGGCCCTCCAGATGTTTCATGACTAGTGGTCAAGGAAGATAATGGGAATTGCAGTTCAGCAATAGCTGGATGACCACAAGTTTCCGATCCTTCTTGTAGTCCATAGCTATTTTTGACTGGTGCCAGATCCAAGGGGCAAACAGGTTGTTTAAATTGTGGATAACTTTATGTTGGTACTGGCTATGTGTCCATGTGTGTGCATTCTCTTCTGCACCATCTTTTCTTCCTATTTCTTCCCTGTATTAGGAATTGATTAAATTTAAATGGCTGTCTCTATTACAAAACCTCAAAACACGTGCCTTTTCAATGTGGTGTGCAGGGCTCTCCTTGTATTTGATCCTTACAACAACCCTGCAATGTAAGTTGGGCAGAAATACAGTGACTGGTCCAACATCCCCCAGTGAGCTTAATGCCTGAGCAAGGATTTGAACCCCGGTCTTCCATGTCCTGAGCTTTCATCAATATTGAAAGAAGTGCAAAATAGCATAGAATTCAATAAGCAGCATCTAGTCACATGACCTGGAAGCTGTACGCCGGCTCCCTGGGCCAATAAAGCGAGATGAGCGCCGCAACCCCAGAATCGGTTATGACTGGACCTAATGGCCAGGGGTCCCTTTACCTTTACTTATTCATTGTTTAAAAGAAAAAAACCCATTTTTCATATTTTCTCCTCATTTCCTAATGAACCCAAAGAGTGTCAGATCATCAACAGGTTTTCTCTTAATATCCAAATCCCCGATTAATCAACTGAAAGTTTAATGTATCTACCAGTTATTGCTGGCGAACCTGTTGCGATCCTTTGCAAAAACATGCATCCATATTCTGTTGCTGTGTTTTTTTTCTTTGTTTTTGTAAAGGTAAGCAGAGATTTTTATACAGTATGTCATCACTTATTGCAGGTAGCTTCGTGTTTGCTGTTGCTAGTTACTGCTCATTGGCAAAATGAAAGCTGTCATGTGCCATTTGTTGCTTCTGTAAATCACAGTTACTTTCTTGGATCACTTCAAATAACCTATAATGTCAGGCTAACAGCTCCAGCTAATAGTTACATGATAATCTGTGTCTAGAGGAGAGTGACATAGATGGTGAGGAGCCTGGACACAAAGTCCTAGGAGAAGAGGCTGAGAATAGCCTAGAGAGGAGATAATTAAGAGGTGATATGATAGCTGTCTTCAGTTGCTTGAAGGGCTGTCACAAAAATAATGGAGCAAATGCGTTTTCTCTTGCTCCAGAGGATAGAACCCAAGCCAATGGGTTAAAAAATAAATAAAGGGAAGGAGATTTAGCCTGTGTACACATTTCCAGCTTAAAATGCATCTAGTAGGTCATTCTTCTCAGTTCAGATCGAATCTGGTTTGGAGGGAAATGCATCAAAACACAGTATTCCATAAGTGACAGGATAGATATGGAATGTGCCTAATGTGTGTATGCTGCTTTTCAAACCAGCAGTGGGAGTGTACTGGAAGCAGAGTAAATGGGAGTGTGTACACAACCTTAGACTAAACATTAGGAAGAACTTCTTGACATTGCCAGATATTGGATAACAAGGGAGAGGACTGCCTCAGACTCTCTTAGAGGTTCTAACACTAGCCTGCTCCCTAGTGTAGGTGAATTACCTTGTCCAGGCCTTGCCCCCTGGCCTCTTGCCTCAGTGCCAACACAGTTTTCCCATTCCTCTTCCTCCTCTGTTATTCTGGGCTTATCACTATATAGTGGAGTGCATGTGCACAGTACCTCCAAGACACATGGTGGCTGGGCCATAGGAATGGCAGCCACCAGGAAAGTGGGGTATGATGAAGAAACAGTGCCTTGATGGGCTAAGTTGCAGGCCACCTCTTGAGGATATCCAGTAATCAGTGGATACAAAGCACAAGTCAGAGATGGATTAACACAGCTGAGGCTGGAATCCAATGCACACTTACATGAGTAAACTCAGTTTTATAAAATTGGAACTAACGTCATACATAAGCTAAAGCTGTGCGTTCTATTGAAACCAATGCAACTGTCAAATATGTCAGCTTTGGAAAATGCATTAATTGGCTTCATTCACATGTTCTTATAAGCCAGGGTCGTATGGTGTACCACGAGTTACTGTGCCCAATTGCTCCCACTTTGATTGTCACTGGGTGCAAATGGAATAAATAAACCAGGAAAATGTAATAAAGTTTGGTTTCCTGTTACATCTGAATCCAGGATCATGGTTTGTTGCTCCAAAATAAGCCAGGATCTGTTAGCCAATAACGAACTATGGCTTAAGGCCGACTGGTGATCTTGGCTTGTTAGGGAGAAACAAATTATAGTCCTGGGTTCAGATATAACAGGAAGCCAAGTTTAATTGTGGATTCCTGGTTTATTTCTCCTGCTTGCACCAAAGGTGGAAGTGATGCACATCAGCACATCATGCACAATAAACCAGAAGCCATGGCTTATCGTGACATGTGCATGTGGCAATCGTCAGTCCATGGTAAAAGCTTGCCAGGTTCAGCTAGCTGATCAGATTTCCCACTGACATTTTACAGATACAGCAAGGAAGTGGGTAGGATTTATTTATACACACAGCTGTAAGGCAGAACTAACCGATAATGTGCCAGAAGTTTGTAAACTCAATGGATGATGCACTTAGAAAATATTTTTCCTATTTACTTTCCCATGAAACTGTTATTTTAGCTGTCTTTTTATATTTGCAGAAGTGTTTATTTTCAACAGAAGTTAATGAGTCACAGGAGCAAGGAAAGGAAACAGTTGGTAGCTAATTGCTAAGTGCAAATGTCATCTGAGCATGCATATTTTGAGGCTGAATGAAGGGATACAATCATAATAGATGAGCTACCTTCAAATTCTTATATATTCCAAGCCAGGAATAGGATTTCTGAGAGTTAGGCTAGCCCAAACAGATGCTCATCCGTCATGCAGGCTATAGAAGTGAGCTTGAATTCTTGAAGCTGATATGGAATGATCCATTAAAGTTTCCAATAATGGTCTATTGAGATCAGGAACTCGTTTTTCCCACTTAAGATATTAAGCAAGTTTTATTCCACTGCAGCTCCTGTCAGTATCAGAGGGGCTACAGCTGAGCTATTGCACAGATGGGTAGGCCTGCTGTGATGGTACAGTACTTCACAAGCCTTGCCTCAGAAAATTTAATACTTGGCTTGACTGCATACCTTGGGCCTAAACGACTGTGACTGGGAAAGAATTACTTCCCAGGTCTTACAGGCTGGTGACGCTACTGAAGTTTTGCTTCCCACTTCAAGGCATCCCTCTGTCTAATAACAAACTCAGGGTAAGTGCCAACTGAAAAGCAGTCCAAACAGAAGGGTTGTGGGCAGTTGTACTGATTCAAAGAACTAATCTGGTTGAGATATGTTGAGCTTTACAAGATGGCTTTTGTGTCTCTGTCAGATTCTAGTCATGGCAGCAGGGTTGTAGGTTCTGGGAGAGCTTCTCTAATTCAGAGTTTGGGAAACACAGGAGAGCATGAGTGGGGTTCCAGTTCTGACCTGTTCTCGTTCATTGGGCTGTGGTGTGAAAGGAAAGCCTGTCTTCATTGGACTGAATCCCCTTAGAAGTGATCCAGTGGATAATGGTACCAAGATACAACATTCCTTCTTAAAAATAGGAAACAGTGGGCCTATTCTGGCTTAAAGCCTTTTACAAAAGAGGCACCCCTTTGTACGGGATAGCTATACAACCAGTGGTTCAAAACTTCTCCCACAATTGGATGGTACTCCATCAAATCATTCACTTCATAAGTAGCACAGACGTTTGCAAACAAGGCACAAAGTCATTAACCATGTTTGAAAATGTTTTATATACAACAGACCCTAGGAGCAAAGGTTTAATTTCTTTAATTTGTAAAGCTATTGTAAACTTTTCAACATCAAAATCCTCCAATTTGCAGACTAGATGGGACAGACACTTGTGGGAAGAGAATGATGATGTTTTGTGCGGAAGAATGTGGCCCACAAATCCTTTTCAAGCTTGTGTGCAAGAAACTACCTTAAAGCTACAGAGGGTACCTGCATTCCACACGGCTAAATAGACAAGAATACCTCTCCACAAAATACATTCTCCACAATGCTGGAGAAACTATGGGAATGAAGGAACATGTGGTGGGAAAGCCTACCAATTAAAAACTTTGGGTTAAAAATATTTCAGGAAATGGAACAAATTACATTTAATTTGATTACTTCATATCCCCAAATGGCACTACTTTCAATATTTGCAGATGAAGCACAAGATCTTAGGGACAGAGACTTAATTATGCATCTTATAACTGCAGCATGTCTTGCTGTTGCTAAGCACTAAGAGCAAGAGGACCTTGAATGCATACTTATATGTAATTTGGTATGCTTATGTTTGGGACTTAACCTTGATGAAAAAGTTGAGTACAATAAAGAAGACAACATGAGAATCTACAAAACTTTTACAAAACATGGTCCATTTTTATTTCATTTGCTTTAAAAAAACCCCAACCAACCAAAAAACACCCATGTGTATAAACCACCCAAGATGCATGGGAACCTGTGAAATGACACTTTTAAAATTGGCACATTAATGTTTTATTTTCTTATTACTAATACAACTGGATGTAATTGGTGTTGTTATGGGGCGTGACAGGAGGGAACTGTAATTTATTATATATTTAATAAGCAAAGCATAAAGCTTTTGCAAAAAGGCCAATAGAACAGATCAGGCGAATTTTCACAGAAATTCCATATCTAGGGTGCCAGCACTGAAAAGGCCCTGTTTCTGGTGACAACCAATCTTGCCTCAGTTGGTACCACAAATGTAAAATTGACAGAGACCTTAGCCTGATCTTGGAGAAAATTAGAATGACTACTTAGAATACCTGTATAAAATATATATTAAAAGGCGGGACTTCTGGGGAATGGGACAGGACATCTGGTAAAAAGGAGAGAGGGCCACCTGTCGCTTTTTATGACATAAAGTAGGTATGTTATTCTTCTTGGTAATAATCAAGTAACTCAAGAGCCTTGTTTTTATATTGAAATTATACTATCAGCAGTATAGTACAGGTTTCTATAATGTTTGTACCTTTCCCCTGTGATAACACCTAGGGGCTTCTAGCCTCCCAGGCTCCAGTTCCAAAAGCATGGAACTCATTTTGATTATTTTGCTCAGGGTGAAACTGTAACCAGTATTTCAGCCCTGTCCCCTGTACTGCTGCTGCTGTCATAATCTCCTCTCCTTTATTGCATTTGCACTAAAATGAGAAGCTGCCCTGTGCTGGAGAGCTGTACCACCTGTAAACTTTTGGGCATCCCAGTCTGCTCTTCACCACAATAGCTGTGGTGAGGTAGGCATAGATTGAGGGTGCTTTCTTCTAAGGTGGGCTTCTTTCACCCAGTTTATATTTAGATTCATGAAAAGGGTTCTTCATGCACCCTTTATAGCATTTGTACATCTGAAAATAAATGCAAACCCTCCTTTGTTGCAAGAAAGAAGAGGAAGAAAACACAATAGTCTTTATTTAATGGTCCTGACGCTTCTCCCTTGAGTTTCAAGTTCGTGTATAAATCACAGCCAATGAAAACAAACAGCAGGGCAAGACAGAAAAACAAGGTTAAGCAGGGAATGTCTGAGAAACAGACAGAGACTGCCTGCCAGCACTGCAGGGGAGGATCTGGAGACAAGCAGCATCTATTCCTGTCTTCCTCCTGCCCCTAAAGCACACAGCAGGGTCCTGGTGGTCCTTGGTGCTTCACGTTATTAATATAACTGTTTACAAAAGAGTATTGTAATTAACCACCAACATAGCAAGCCGCCTGGGGTTATGATCTGTGACTTTCTCAGAGCATATACATTGCTTAGCACAACAACAGCAGGATTCTGATCAGAGTTTCTGAGCAGTGTGATAAATTGGTTTTAAGTAATAATACTGGCTGTGTGTAAAAAAAAAATGTATTCTGAAGCTGGTGTTTGCCAATTCAACTTATCTGTAATTTATTTTCTTGAGGACTTCCTTTACATGCTGCCCAGATAACTGGTATCAATATCAAAGTTCAATCGATACCTAATCAACATATTTCCTAAATGTTATTCACATACATTATCTCTGCAATCCTTACTACAGTGTTGCAAGGTAGGTAATATTACCTTGGATCACAGACAGGGGAAGGGATGAGGCATAGTGGCTTCCTTAAACACCAAGAGCTAGCCCTAAAGTCATTTTGTTGGCCAGGGGTCAGCAACCTTTTTCAGCCGTGGGCCGGTCCACCGTCCCTCAGACCATGTGGTAGGCCAGACTATATTTTGGAAAGAAAAAAAAAGAACAAATTCCTATGCCCCACAAATAACCCAGAGATGCATTTTAAATAAAAGCACACATTCTACTCATGTAAAAACACCAGGCAGGCCCCACAAATAACCCAGAGATGCATTTTAATTAAAAGGACACATTCTACACATGTAAAAACACGCTGATTCTCGGACCGTTCATGGGCTGGATTGAGAAGGCGATTGGGCTGCATCCGTCCCGGGCCTTAGGTTGCCTACCCCTGTTGTTGTCTAAGATAAAGGAAAAGATCCTGACCCTCACAGTTCCACAAACAAAATTCAACTGGACTGACAGTTGAGTCTTACTTCAAAACGGATGCTAATACAGTATCTCCAACCTTTACTGAGAATATGCTCTATGTGATTTCATGCTACTGGATGGCTATTGGTACATTCATCCAGAATCTTGTCAGTCCCAGAAAAAGAAACAGTAGCAAAGAGTACAACCTCTCACATTTGAACTGCGTGAGATGACGGCTTCAGAAAACGGGAAAACTCATTCTGTAGCACATTATTTCATGCCAAATACTATGCATGGCGTGAAATCATTTGTGTATGACCTCTTCTTTCTTCAAACAGCCATTTGCACCAGTTAGCACTACAGCAGCTGAGCTCAGTGTCTTTACTTGGGACCTTTGCAGTTGTTTGATCCAGAGATTAGTAAGAGAACCTGTTGTTGAGAGAGTTGAACTCTGCTTGAAGGAACAGGTATATAGTCTGGGGGTTATTCTGAGGTCTGTCATCAGAGGCACATGTGTTGTTTGCAGTGCAGAGTGCCTTTGGCTAGTGTTGTCTGGTCCACTAGCTGCTACCATTCCTGGATAGCAACTTGGCCACAGTAATTCACAGTCGCTCAGTTTCAAAAAATGTACTATATTCTTTGTGGGTGTGGCCTTAAAGAGGATGTGAACATTTCAGCTAGTGCAAAATATTGAGCTATATAGCTACTGAATAGGGTAGCTAGATGGAGCCTTCAAACACCAGTTCTTGTTTAGGGCAGCCCTCTTTAGAGAAGTTTTTTATGACTGATGTTTCAATGTATTTTTAATATTTTGTTGGAAGCCGCCCAGAGTGGCTAGGGGAACCCAGCCAGATGGGCAGGGTAGAAATAATAAATTATTATTATAGTTATATTGCGGAACTGCATTGAATTACAATACACTTCTGGGCAAAATTCATGGTATTGTCAATGATTTATAAAGCTTAGAATTACTTAGGACCTAACTACCTGAAGGAGCATCTCTCACTATGTGCTCCTGCCTGGATGCTTAGATCTGCTAGGGAGGCTCACCACCAGGTATCATAAATTTATAAAAATCAAAAGAGGGCCTTCTCTGTGGTGGCACCTGATTATGGAACTCCACCATCTCCCAAATTTGACTGGTGCCAGCTTTGTTGTCATTCATCCAATCAGATAAAAACATTTCCCCAAGCCTTTGATCATTTTTAATGTTTGGATGTCATTTTGGTGTGGTCTACAGTGTCTGGTGTTTTTTGTTAACTTTTTATTGCAAGTAGTATTCATTTTTATATGGTTTTATTCTTCCAGCCTGGAGATCTCAGGCATTGTAGGCTGGACCCCTCCAGGCAACCTGTGTATTCAAAGCTGACACAGAGGTTAGATTATGGGCTTCTCCAGCAACTTATTTATTGAACATTTATCCTGATTTGCTTGTACAAAGCTTATGCAGAGGTTAGATTATATTCAGAATTCATTCTTACTTGTTTGCAGGGCGGTTATATGGCATTGATCATTCATCTTGATTAGCTAGTGTGGTGATTTGCTTGGATTGTGTGCTTTAACTGTGCTTTAAAGCTGTGCACATAGCTGGAGACAGAGGCCTTTAATCCACTTTAAATGCACAAACCTGTAGTTCTGGTATGCATTTGAACCAAACTTACAAAATAATGTTGGTCTGGAGGCACCCTAAAAATAAACAAGTGAGCATAGAAATAAATGTTTGAATGAATGAATGAAAAAATAAATGTGCAGTCAAATAATACAGTAGACGTGATTGATGAAAAATATATCAAATTCTCCTCCCCCAATGGTGGTGGGTTACCATTAGCAACTCCCCTGCTTGGAATTGCTTGCTACCTCTCCCCCTGGCAATACCATTTACATCTGAATAGCTAAGGATTAGGTATCAATTGTCCCCAGGTGCCTGTGTTCTTTCTTCAGCTAAGGCTGCAACCACCAGAGCCTACCTCTTTCACATTCTTCTTCATTAGTTGCTCTTTGTTGGCCAAGTGTGGCAGGCATCACAATTTTTGTTGTGCTTTGTTTACAGCACATAGGGGCTTCTCTTTCTCCCATTATAACTGGTCTGAAAATAGATCTCCAGTAGTGAAAATGGCTGAATCTACTGCTCAGTCTGTAGAAGCAATTAAAAGAAGGAAAGAAAATTCATAAGAGAGAAGCACCTGGGACAAAGCCTGAGGAAGAAGTGTGGTTCAAGAGCCAGGGCAGAAAATGTTCTGAAACATTTACTAGCATAAAGAATATTACATATGAAGATTGTTGTGATTTTTGTTGTAGAAAGTCAATTTTCATATTTTAAAGCAGGGCATAGGAGCAAGACGCAGCATTAGTTGAAGGAGCTATGCAAGATTTAGCAATGGTAGCAGTTCCACATATAAGGGGTTTTTTATTACTAGTAGGAGAATTAATTGAAGCCCATCAAATAAATTATATTGAAAGACACGCCAATAAGGTGAATCCATACAAATAATACAGGATATGCAATTACATGACAATCATTTCAGTATGAGAAACAAAAGGACACCACAGAATGAAAAATCTGAGACTCATAGCTGGATGTCCTAACATTAGTTTTTAATTTGCTGCAGGTGTGCCCCAAATTTAACTGGAGCTATGGGGCGAGACAATTATCCCCACTACCATGTTATTCTCCATTCTACCCCTTCCTCCCTCAAACTGCTGATAGTTCCATGGTGGAAGTTAGACATGTACCTCCATTTTTTTCTGCTGCTTAGGTCAAATTTTTGGGGCTTCCATGTCAGCTTTATATTTAAAATGGAAACTTTGGGATGTGTGACATGCAAGACTTTGATGTAATGTTGCATGGCCGTCCTAGCTCTTTTGGAAGGAAAGACAAAATAATAATAATTCTAGAGTTGTGTGGTAAAAAAAGAGGCCTTTCTCTGCAGCCCATAAGCAACTGTTGTGTCAGGCAAAGACTAGATTTACAGGATCACTTTGCGGAGGTGCAAGAGATCCTTGTTTGACATTTCCACCATTGTTCCTTGTATCTATGATAGCTCTTCCAGCCTCTGCTGCTGTGGTGGATCGAAGATGGAGTGAGCTATGCTTTGTTGTTGCATAAACGGGTCATCTCCTCTGAGTCCACCCAAGAAGCAGCTGAGTAAAGGAGTTAATCAGACATACACTTGTCTTTCAATTTACAATACACAGAGGCAAAGGAAGCAACAGAAAGCCTCGTGCCTCCATCTCCACAGTCCACTGTTCCTTCGGTCCGCACCGTAGAATAGGGGGCAAAAGGAGAAACCCTACATGGGCATGATCTGAAAACAAAGCAATCTTTTCCGACAAACATTGGGCTGAATGGAGTAACATCTGTCTCTTCAAGTTATGGGAGTAGTTATCCAAAAGGAAGTATGTAAAAGGCATAGATGGCTGTGGCTTTGGCCTGGAGATTTCATGTGTGGGAAGTTAATTGGCTGCCACAGCCTTTCCTTACACACCAAAACAAACCGAATGTGCAACTGGAAAAGACATCCACTCCACTCCCACACATGGGCTCAAAGTTTAAAATTTAAAAACCAGAAGTGAGAGCATTACATTGCCGGACAGGTCTAAGACACTGAAGTTTTCACTAAACACAGCACACCTTTCCCCTTCTGCAGATTTCTAAATGCGTCAGTTGCCTCTGGACACATTTTTTGCTCTTTGTCAGCATAAGTTTTTGTCATACATAAAACTTCAGACGGGGTAGAAAAAAACGCTGCACCTTCCCCAATTAATCATGAGCTCAGGCTTGTAGATACAGGCCTCCTTCTGGGTTTTAGCCATTCATACCAATTAGACAGTGATTTACAGCTAGGTAAGGTAACTCAGGAAGAAAGCCTGTTTGCTGAGAGATGGTGGGAAAGATAGTCTCTCAACCAAATGTGCAGAAGAGAGGCTATTAAGAGGCTCAGAATGTTTCAGAAGGCAAAGTGGAGCTCAGCCCTTGAGCTTCACATTAGGCTAAAAAGGTATAACTTTCAACATTAAAGATTTGGGGTCCACTTTTCATATGAACATGTCTCTTACAAAATCTCTTACCTATTGCAAAGGATGATATGTTCTAGTGTGTGCAATGTCTGGGTGTGACCATTGCTTATTGTGAACTTGGAAATGTCCTAAAGGTAAAGGGACCCCTGACCATTAAGATCAGTCACGGACAACTCTGGGGTTGTACTCTCATCTCGCTTTACTGGCCAAGGGAGCCAGCGTTTTGTCCGCAGACAGCTTCCAGGTCATGTGGCCAGCTTCTGGCGAACCAGAGTAACGCATGGAAATGCCGTTTACCTATTTATCTACTTGCACTTTGATGTGCTTTTGAACTGCTAGGTTGGCAGGAGCAGGGACCACCGCCACCTGCGTCCCTGCCTTCATCTAATGCCCTCCTGGAGAGGAGGGTAAGCTGTCCACCATTACTGATATTACCTACGAATACCACTTTGCTGAAGCATAGGGTTGCTGCTTTGGTTTTGTTATGACACTGTTGTTAAGACAACCTGGAGGATACTTCTCCTTACTTTGTGCATTTATCTTGTGGGCTTGTTTGTTTTAAGCAGGGCTGGTCTCAGGAGTCAGCATGACTGGGTACCTGCTGAGCTCAATCAAAAATATTGGTGATGACCTTTAAAGCTCTAAATGGCCTATATACCTGAAAGAGCATCTCCACCCCCATTGTTCAGCCCAGACACTGAGATCTAGCTCTGAGGGCCTTCTGGTGGCTCCCTCACTGCAGGAAGTGAAGTTACAGAGAACTAGGCAGAGGGCCTTCTCAATAGTGGCACCTGCCCTGTGGAAAGCCCTCCCATCAGATGTCAAGGAGCTAAATAGCTATACAGTACAACTTTCTGAGGCCATTACAGGCAGCCCTGTATAGGGAAGTTTAAATGTTTGATGTTTTGTTGCGTTTTTATTATTTTGGAGGCCCCCCAGAGTGGCTAGGGCAACCTAGTCAGATGGGCAAAGTAATAATAAATCAAAGTAAGTAATAAATCATAATAATCACCATCCATATCCTAGTAGGGGACACTGCCAGCTCCAGGAGCCCCCTGACTTGTCGTCCTCCTTGCTGTTGCTGCTTGATCACCTGTCCACAAGTGAGCAGTGACAGCAGCAAGGAGGAGAAGAAGCCACTTCCACTCACCTTGTTCTCTCTCTTCTTTGTGCTTCTATTGATTGGGCATAAGGGGAGAGGTCAAGTGAATGGGCAGTGGTGACAGCAGAAAGATGTGCCTTCTGAGAGCATCTTGTTCAATACCCCTCAAAAAGAACCCTGCCACTAGTTTAAAGTTATTCCATTTCACCTCTTGTCAACTTAAACTTAAGTTCTGGCTGCATATGTCTCTCAGTCTCGAAACACTTGCAAAGCAGATGGAACCTTGCCAAATGTGGCATAATAGGTAATTTCCCCGTTGCAGAGAAATTTGAAATGAGTTACAAAATATGGTTCTACATTAGGCTCTTTTAATCCTCTTTTATAGCTACACTGCACACAGAAGGTTCTTGTGCTATTGTTCACTAGACCGGGTTAGCTATTCTTTCCAGGGATATGTTAGAGTGCTCTTTTTTATTATTCATCTTCAGAAGGATTTTGCTAAAACTTAATGGGGCTGCTTTGATTACAACAATGTCACTTCTTTATAATTCGTTGTAGTATCTGAAAAAAACATTTGCCTACTGCTGGAACAATTAGATATCTTAGCTTAAAATAGGCCTCACTTTTAGAATGACTAACAAAATCAGACTGTCATAAATCTCTGTGCCCTCTTATTTTCTTCAAGCAAAAATGGACTTCCCTTCCATTCTTTACACTGCTAGTTTTAATTTATTATTTTACCTCGCAGATTCAGTACCGAGTATATGTATGTAATTATGTTGTAGTCAAAAATTCTAGTTCTATAATGCCTAGCTCGTTTCTATCATCTGTTTTTGTTTGGTTGTTAGTATTGGAATAACACCATGAACAGCAAATGTTGATTAAGCGGAAAAAACATATAGATGCTCCGCAGCATATGCATTCACTAATGTTACTACCTGGGTGGTTTAGATCCTGTTGAAGAAAAAGAGCGTTATTTGCAATAAAAAAAATAGGTTTTGGCTAGCTGCCTTGTGCTGCCTAGGTCATTAAACTGGTGGGCTGAGTGTTTCTCTGTAGACATTTGAATTCCTGTGTTGAACCACTCACATCAGGCAAGAGACTGCAAAGCTGCATAACCCACCCAAACCACAACACGAAGAATTCAACACTCTCATTTCACAGGCTGGCCATAATGGTTATCTGAATGACTGAAGTTAATAAAAAGAGTAGCAGGCTTTGACCTTCCTGCTTTGATGTTTTGTAAGAGTCTTCACATTTCCTTGTGCCAGCAAAGTAAAGGGAGAAGAGGTGGGGGAGGCAGAGGAAGGATTTGATTTTAGCTTAGCCAGGCTTGGCGTTCTTTTGGTATGAGCTGGCATTCTGTGATCAGCTCAGGGTCACAGACAACAATTATTATTGTCATGTAAAAAAGCTTCCATTCAGAGGCCCTAGGCAAGCACTGGCCTCTCTTGGATTAGGAAGGAGGGGATTAAAATTAGAGGAGGGAACATGTGTCCCACACATTGCACAACAACTGCTTTCAAAAGTGAGGCCTTGTCTGCAAGGAGGTTGGTTAGTGTGATTCAGCATGATCTGAGACATCTGTAGCTTGAAGCTAAGTGTATGCCATTTGTTCTGGGAAGATCTGGAAGTTGTGGCGCTGTGTGCAAACCAAAATTGTACATAGTATAACCAGGATCCTCTGCAAGGCAAACAAAGCCTTATAGTACACTTCTGTTCATCTTTACTCAGAAGTGAGTCCTACTGTGTTGATAGGATTGCATTCTTAAATCACAAGCCTAAACACATGTACTTGAGTATTGAACCCAGTAAGTAGGACCTCTCAGCGAACATACTTAGGATCATGCTTTTGGTTGGGAATGCAATTATTCTGACTAATGTGCACTATAAAATGGATGAAAGACATTTTTTAATTGAATGTACATTCTGGTCAATATAAAAAAGGTAAAGGACCCCTGGATGGTTAAGTCCAGTCAAAAGGAACTGTGCGGTGCAGTGCTCATCTTGCTTCAGGCCAAGGGAGCCAAACAGCTTTCTAGGTCATGTGGCCAGCATGTCTAAACAGCTTCTGGCGCAATGGAACACGTGACAGAAACCAGAGCACACAGAACTGCTGTTTACCTTCCCACCGCAGCGGTACCTAATTATCTACTTGCACTGGTGTGCTTTCGAACTGCTAGGTTGGCAGAAGCTGGGACAGAGCAACGGGAGCTCACGTGGATTTGAACTGCCAACCTTCTGATCAGCAAGCCCAAGAGGCTCAGTGGTTTAGGTCACAGCACCACCCGCTCCCTGTCAATGTAGCATTTATAGACAAAAGAAATCCGTAACACATTTAAGTCAGTTGCGAAAACATCTTAAGTAGCATTCAAACCTGTCATCATTTGGAAATCTGGAATAGATTAGGTCCCAATTCTCTTCATCTATAGTAGATTCTAGAAATACCCACCCTGCGATCTGTGCTGAAAATGCAGAGGGTGCAATACAGATAACTAGCTTGCATCTGACTGAAAGTATTGGAATTTAAATGTTTGGGGTGTCTTGTTGCTGCAGCTGCTTAAACCCTGTTTATTTTGTCGACACTTTGTTTTCCTAACTTTCTTTGGACTGTGCTCACTGAAACTCAAGTACTGTACTATAATATTTGGATTATATTTTTTAAAAAAACAAAACAAAAGATAACTTATTTTCATGTATTATATTGATCTTGAACAAACAAAGGTATTACATTGTTCTGAAGAGTACAGTGTTGAATTAGAACAGGGAAGACCCAGGTTCAAATCCCAACTCAGCCATGAGGTTTAGTGGAAATTTACTGGTCACCTTCTTTCAAGCTAACCTACCTAACAGGATTCCTGCAAGAATAAAATGCATGAGGGAAAACATCCTTAGTAGGTTCTGTTCAGCTTTTCAGGGAGAATTGTTGTAATGAGCCTCTTCAAACACATGCAGAAGAAGGACCCTACCAGCAGATGTCAGTGTAATAAATAGCACAGCCAATCTAGGACTTTATTTCCAGGGGGGGGAATGTCAAAGAGGTTCCAATATTTATGATACTAGACATAACTTACTGTCTAATGTACAGAAGTGATGCTGCTAATACCACGAGAAGGGACTGTTCCAAGCAGCTTGCATACAATGGAACAGGTTCTGACCTGAGCTAAAAAACAGAACTTGCTAAAAAACACTTCCATGCCTACAATTTTGGGTATGTGTATGCAAAGGCAATGTAGACTATTGTAGTTCCCTTGTTGCTCAGATAAGTGAGGAAGCCTGGCCTATCTTGACATGGATGAGGAGTTTATTCCTGTCAAGAGGCTCCCTTGTAATATGGGTGGTTTCCCTGTAATTCTCTTCTTTGGCCAGAAGTAGTTGTTGGTGCATAAATTGAATCTTGGTTTGATGCTCTCAAACCCCAAGTTCAGGAATTTGTGGTCTTGACACCAGCAAAGGCATTGGGCACCACAGAACTCTACATCATATTAGGCACCTTTTGTTTATGTAAGAAATTGTGGTGTGTCGGCAAGCCCTCTTCTTTTATAATTGGTTGAGCTACTATGATGTCATGGAACAGAAATGGACATGCTGACTTTTGTGGTAAAAAGAGAGCTTAAGAGGTAAGTGAGGTAAGGACGGGGAGGGGCAGGAAAGAGTGGCTGAAATATTTATCACTTTATTTAAGAGTTTTGTATACCACCCTTTGCCACCAGGTCCTAGAGTAGTTAACATAAATAATGTAATAAAAACAAAGGTATAAAAGAACAGGTAGTGTGGCTGAGAAACACAAGGAAGTATTGTGGGATGGGATAAGTGGGCAAATGTATGTCAAAAACCAGCCAAGAGAGGAAGCATAGAATATGAGCCACGTTTCCATATTAAGAGGGAGTAAACACTGGGGTCCCCCAATTAACTTATTCATAAATTGTGAACTGGGTGAATGGACAACAGAATGGCAGATGAAGTGCAAAATGATGCAAACTGGGACTTCAGCATCCCACCACAAACTAATGAGCTGTAATTTGGAATGTTTATAGTTCTGATCACCCCACTGAGGGGAAGGCACAGAAATGGGCAACTGCCCAGGAAGATGGAGCACTGTGCCTATGAAGTAAGAGAGCTTGGAGGTTTTGAGTTAAGAAGAAAAGATGGCAGTGGTGGCTTGGCATAGCTAGGATTTTTTTTGGGGGGGGCAGGCTTTTTTGGGGGAGGGGGACAGGACCTCAGTTAAGTATTTTTATTGATTTGGGGGGCAGCTGTCCCCTCATGCTTACACCCGTGAATGGGAGACAGATGGGTATGTGATCATAGACAGAATGTAGAAAACTTTCTTTCAAATCCGTGGAGGGATCCAGTGATATGGATTGGTAGGAGGCACATGAAGGAACTGCACAACACATACGTAACTTATGGCTTTAATTTGCTAGAAGGTGCTGTGGTGCTCATGAGCATGAGCAAGGGTGAGGAATCGCAGACCTGAGGGTCAAATGTCGACATGGCGTCTTTCCCCAGACAGCCCCTCTTTACCTCCACCTCGTTACACCCCCCCTCACTGGCACTGCCTCACACCCTCCTCAAGTGCTTTTGCCAGGCTGGAATATGTCCCTGAACCTCTTGCTTGTCCAGAAGGAAGATGGAGAGATGATGTGATGTGCATTTAAACCTCATGGATTCTGTGGCACCCTTAATACATGCTGAGGGTCAGGGAACCGGAGAAAAGTCTCTCCATCATGCCCCTTCTTGAGGGTTTCCCCTGCTCATGGTTGGAGTAGAAAGCAGCAGGTGGATCTCTTGGTCACTGGCAACCTCTTAGCATAGGCGCCGCTTTCTGGATGCAGCCCCCCCCCCCCATCTTTGCTAGCTCTTGGTTGAGATCAGGGCCGGATTTAGGTTTGATGAGGCCCTTAGCTAGGTAATGGGGCCCTTTGTATGTCCAGCTGTCCTTTGTCAACAACAAATTTCGCTGTTTTTTGTGTTGAATATATGCTATTTGGTAATTTATGGACCTAATAGGTATCTAAAGCCATTTGCACGTAACAAAATACGTATTTTATCAACGTAATTGTTGAACTGAAATACAATTAAGAAGAAGTATATTAATAATGAAATACAAATAAGAAGAAGTATATATATTTTTGGGAGAGTGGGGCCCTAAGCTATAGCTTGTTTAGCTTATACGCAAATCCGGCACTGGGTGATGAGGGGGAACTCAAGGCCCGTGCTCCGCTAGGCACGGTGCGGCGCTAGGACCCCGCGTCCGCCGGACCGAGCGAGCGCGCCCTGGGAGGCGAGTCCTGCTCAGAACTTGCTGCCCCGGCAAGAGGAGGCAGCGGCAGCTTCTTTTCGCCTCAGCGCAGCGCAGCCGCGACCATGCGCGCCAGGTGAGCGGGGCGAAGCGGAGCGCGGGAATGCCGCTGGCCGCGGCTGGGCGGGCGGGAAGGCGGGCTCGGCTTGGCTCTATATAACCTGTTGCCCTTTCCCCGCAGGTGTCTCCCGCCACGGCTCCTGCTCGGGCTCTTTGTCTTGCTCGCTGCGCCCGCGTCGCCCCAGCGAGGTAAGGCGGCGAGGCGGCGAGGGCTGACCTCCTGCTGCCCCCCTGGCGGAAAGGACTCTGGGGCGCGCGGGGAAGCCTGTCCCTCCGCCGGTGCCTGGGGGGCGGAGGAGGACTCATCTCAGCCAGCCTGCAGGATGCGCGTCCCGAGGGGGCTTCCCGGGACTCTGCCCTCCGGCGTTGCGCCCCGAGGGGCTGTCAGCGCACAAAGGGCGCCCGGTGCCTCCCGGAGGTCCGGCGAGAAGTTCGCCGCCTGCTCCCATGGGGCGGCTGGGAAGTGGCCGCTCCGCCGCAGCCTCCCTTGGAGGCGCTCTTCCTCTTCCTCCTCCCCCTTTCCAGAACTTCCTAAAGTCCCTGATGGGGCGCATCATGCCGCTTTTTCGAGCGGCTTCAGGTTGCAGTTCCTAACCCGGTTTACCCGCAAGTAAATCCCATGGAAATAAATAAGGGCTTTGTTCTGAGTAGACATAGTGAGGTTCATGGGTGCCAACTTTAATATAATATTGGGGGGTGGGGAATAAACCCTACCCCCGCATAATTGATCACATGATAATCAATTTGAATGGTGCGGCCCATCAACTTTGGGGACTCCCGATCCCCCAAATATTTTATGGGGGGGGGGGCAGAAGGGACCTCGGCCCCTAGGAGTTGGCTCCGATGATTAGGTTCCACCTGGCTCCGTCCTGAATTTATATCCTAAATGGTTAGCCAAAAGTGCACCTGAGGTGCTGAAGCCAAACTTTTCTTGAGTCTACTGCTTGTGCTGGTGAATTAATACATCATAATAACACCTTAATATGCTATAGTAGACTGATGAATTATTTTCTTTCGGTGTGTCTAGAGAGAGGTGCTTGTGATGGTTAATTACTTAAGAGGCTCTGTTAGAATAAGGATTTAAGTTTCTCTTGGTGTAATATTCAACTGATTTTTTTTTTAAATGAAAGAAACTGCTTTGGTATAGAATACAAACGTTTTAAAAACTGTGGAGCAGAAAGAGCCTGCTTCTCTGGGATGCTTTACTCCGTGAAAAAGGTGTGTTCTGACTAACACTTACTGCACAGGGGCATGCCCTGCTTTGTATGGATTTTCAAGATTTAAAGGTGTTCCTCTCAGTCTTGCAAAACAAACACAACCTTGGCCAAATGTGGTTCTCTGCAGCAGAGTTAAGGATTTGCCCAGAATCTGCTTCCTACCAGGCTTGGAGAAGACACTTCGCCCCGCCTCCATATCATTCAAGTATGAAAATGTATTTTTTATGCAGTATGCTGATCATAAGTTTCCCTCTAAT
This sequence comes from Podarcis tiliguerta, assembly GCF_965153285.1. Taxonomy (NCBI): domain Eukaryota; kingdom Metazoa; phylum Chordata; class Lepidosauria; order Squamata; family Lacertidae; genus Podarcis; species Podarcis tiliguerta. The sequence continues at coordinate 55,908,705 of NC_139534.1, forward strand.
GCCTTCAATCAGAAAATAAGTATATTAATTAGTTTACATAATGGGTTTTAATGTATCTTAAGACAAAGGCATGAGAGTCTTGTTTAAAATGCCTTTTCTGCATTCCCAGTCTCTGTAATGTGAATTTAAAACTTATCTTGGTTAGATATTATGTACATTTTGACTTTGGAATTGGTTCTTTTCTGCTTTCTGTCTTGTATTACTAGCATTTGCAAGTGACACATTCCAGACTAAAAGGCATTCTTAGCATCACTTGTGAAACCCTAAGTCTTAGGAAGTGGCCCTGAGGCAATAGCTCATAAGATGCTTTGCTTGTGCAAGTTCCATTGAAATCCTAGTTAAAATTATCTCTGCAGAGGAGCTTCCTGTGTTTCAGCTCAATGCATAGCCAGAAGTAAAAGAAATGTAACTTGAAAAAGCCAACATATATGGTGATGGACAAATAAATTGCAGTGCCATTAGATACCCACTTATTCAGATTGCATAGGTGCTGCAGGCTCCCACCATCACCTTAGTCTGTTGGCAAACCAGCACAGCCTAAACTACAAATTTATGTGGACTTGGTGTGTGTTAACTGGGTATTGGATATGGTTCTGATTCTCCATGTAGATGTGCCATAAAACTGTTTAGAGTTGGGGACTCTGTAGGACTAATGTCCAAGGAAGAGTTGTCAGAATAAAGTACCGGTAAAAGGTTTTCTATGAATGTTTTAGGCTAGTTCCTATTTGTGCCACTTCTTATTTGTGATGCATGTTGTGTGCAAATGTGCATAGTGACCAATGCTGTTAGGTGATGGGATTCCTCCACCCTTTTTTGCAGCTGAAACCTGGCCATACACTGATAACTGGAAATCTAGATTTTAGACCTTTGACAGATGAAATGTGCAAGAAGCCATGAGAATATATTTGCTCTACAGCTGTGCAGCATAAGCTGAGAAAAGCTCAGGTGTCCTGGTTGCTAATTTAGTCCTAGAACTCTGCAGAGACACTTAGATATTGATAGCCTTTAAAAGTGTCAACCAAGGCTAATAAAAAGTGTTTGTACATTTTAGGGAAATAACCTCTGTATTGTTTTATCCACATAGGAGCTGGTCTGTAAACACTGATGAGAATGTAGTCCATGAAGTCAGTGAGACAACATGAATCTAAGTGTTTGCCAGGCAGGTGTTCTGAGGCACTTTTAAAATTTCTTTAAAATGCCTTTGGCTATTCATGAATCATGAGCTAATAAAACTCTTGTGTATCTGCACTATTGGTTAAACTATTAAATGTGAAACATTGTTTGGCTTTAAAGCTCTAGGGTGCTTAAGTGTGATCCACATGTACTGTCTTTGAGTGGAACCTTGAGTGACGCATTCTGTCAACAAATGCACACATTCCATTAGACCCTGCTTGTATTGACTGGTAGGGGGGAAGGGAAGGGAGACCTCTTTAACACTGCTTAATGGGAGCTTTAGGACTGTTTCATTCTCTGACTTCTAAAGGTAACATCTATTTGATTGAGCCGAAGCGAACATGTTAGGACAAGGAGAGGAAAGTTTGCAGAGGCCAGATGCAGTTTTCCCGCTCTCTTTCCTCCGCGTTTGCAATCTATCCAAGGAAGAAAAAGTGTTGAATGTCACATATTTGTATGGCAGGTTTCATTAATACAAATGATAAGCTCCTGGTGCTGACATTGTTGTGCAGCTGTTTTCTGCTGCATTGCCCTCCTTAGAGTTTAACAAGAAATCACCCCGGAGCTGAGCTGGTCAACTTTTAAGGGCACATCTCTTCAGGGCTGAAACCTTTCTGCTTTGGAAAGAAAACGTTCATATTAAGTTTCCCATTGGTTTGCAGAGAAGACACACATAAGGTCAGGGATGGGCATCCAGAGTCCAGATGTTCCTGGGCTCCCAATTTTCATCATCTCTAGCTGGCTGCGTTCAACAGCACCTGAAGGCTCAGAGGTTCATCAGCTCTGCTATATGTGGTTTCCATGACAGGTACCCTTTAATGCAGAGTGTTTTAATGGCTCCTTTGTATATAGTAAGTTCCACATGAGCCTCTTGAATTAAAACCAGCAACTTCATGGATGTATGCCCCGTTCACAATTCTAGATTACAATATGGAATTATTGGAGAGTATATAATGCAGATGAGAGTGTGCTTCCCCATTTTATATTACGCCAACTGTAGAAGTTACTTGCTGGTGAGCACTTTATTCATATCCTCTGGCATAACAGTGTGTGAATTGACTGTCAATATTCAACTTACAGAAGGAGGTTCTGTCTCTTAAGACAGTGTGCAAGAGAAAAGGTGTTAATATCAAATCAGTTGAAGAGAAAGGTTAGTGACCCTATGAACAAATCCTGGAGATGCTGCTTCTTTGTATGGTATACTATGGCAGTATTGCTGAATTTGGATCTAGTTATTATTATTATTATTATTAAATTTGTATACCATTCTTCATTCGAAGATCAAAGAACAGTTCACAATAGAAAAATGCAACATGAGAACACAAAATACAAAATGAAAACGAAACAAAACAAATTCCCCCTCCCACAAACACATTTAAAGGGCTATTGAATGTTAATCATCCCAAGGCCTGGTTATAAAGAAACATTTTTGCCTGGCTCCTAAAGCTATATAGTGAAGGTAGCAGCGAGCCTCCCTGGGGAGAGCATTCCACAAATGGGGAGCTACCACAGAAAAGGCCCTTTCTCTTGTTGCCCCCTCCAGACCACTCATGGAGGAGGCACATGAAGAAGGGCTTCAGATAATGATTGCAGGCTCCAGGTCAGTTCATATGTGGAGAGCCTGTCCTTGACTAAACTAATAGTGTTGAAAGGATTATCACCATCAAAGGTACTGACTGCATAGGCTGAAGTGATGTGAATAAGATCAGGTGAACCTTCTCTGCCCTTCTGTGGCATTGCCAGGAGGAGTTCAGCTATTTTCCTTAACAATGGTTTGTTGCTTCTGCAGACTGAAACATTGTGGTTAATGTTAACGATGGTTTGTTTAAAATGGGTAGGAAACTGAATCTGGACAGTAGGCTGGATTCAAAACTCTCAACCCTAGCAGCATACTTTGACAGATGGATGGACTTGCAATATAAGCAAAATGTCTGTGCTTTATTAGAATGTAAAAAAAAAGAACACCCACATTGGCTGCCATATTGAATTTTTGAACACCTAGGCCCTCCAAAAAGGCCCCTTCTTGTTCTCCACACATCCTCTCCAGCTGTCACTTCTAGTTCCACATTTTGTGTGAGTGAGACAGAGGTGGTGGGTGGGTGTAACTACTGCATAATTTGTTAGGGGCAGGGGCTTGTAGTGACATATGGGGAAGGGGATCTAAAGTGAGAAGGAGGACTGGGAAGTGGGGATGGAAATGGATGGAGTGATGGAAAGGAGAAAGGCTTCTGAAAGCTCTGGCCCCTGCCAGATTATCCCCAAGGGAATGGGGCCCTCAGTAGAAAAAGGTTCCCCTTAAATATGTGTGTTTGTGAGAGAGAGCGACATGGGACCTAGTATGGTTCACCAGTCAGTTCCATGTTGTTAATAACACCAGCATTTCATACCAGCAAGCAAGGAGAACTGTTTTAACAGAATGCATCTGTAATGAAAAGCATCACATGGAACTGAAATACAATCTAGATATGTTGCAGGAACAGAAAGAAGTAAAAATTTACCTAAATGAAAGTTTACCATTTACCTTTGGCTGATGTCACTTAATCAGCTTCAGTTGTCATCAGAGGAAAGCAGTGCCTTACATACAATTCCACCAACATTCTGCTTGATGTAATGTGGTATCTTCTGAAGCTTATATGTGTGCAATGTTTCAGACAAATTCTAGACTGATATGGTTCATGTGGGAATCAGATAATTATCTTAAAGTGCTCGATGGAGATCCATCACTAAACAAAGAAGGAGTTGTGGGTTAACTTGCACTTTTTGGACAAACAATGAGATAAAAAGGGAGCTTCATGTTTTGATGTCTGCATTGTAAAGTGCCCTGGGATCTCAGCTGATGAAGGGTGGCAAGATAAGAGCCTATCCAGATCAGTATACTGCTCAATACTGATCTGCTGAAAAATTGCCATGTAATTGAACTGTTTATGTTCTTCATATACTTTTTTATTATTATTAAAAGGGCATTGGATGTGAACATGTGCAGTGTTTGATAATCAATCTGCCTCCAAATGCACTTTTGGATTTACCTAAGGCATTGGCCACTGGTATCTTGTTTCTCAACAGGATAAAATTAAATTATCTTAAATGGCTCCTGAGAGATTTTGATGTGTGCAATATGAGCTGTGCTTTTGAAATGGTGACATTCTGATTGTTGTGCTTTATGCAGTCTCAAGATTCATGTAAAATCAATGAAAGAACCAGTATAGTTTCTTCTGTATTGCTGTGAAACTATGTGCAATTTGCATTGACAGTCCGCAGAAATATGCTCTGAATAGACTATAAAGGGCAGCTACAAAATGCCTGGTTGATGATGTAATGGTCACCTTGTCAGTAGACTGTTGTGTACATACACACAGAGTGACATTCCTTTTGCTGTTCTCCATGCATTGTACCTTTGTTCATATTTGTTTAATTATTACCAAATATGAAGGAGAAGATTGAAATGTAATTTAGTGGTGAAAGCCTAATTGTGTGGAGCTTTTCTGGGGTGCTATATTTTTTAAATAAGTTCTTGCACATCTTCTAATGCAGGGATGTGTTGTATTGAGCCCCCCTGTATTAACTAATTAGTAGACAACTATTCTGTTCCTACTCTTTAGTTCTTGCAGACAGTCCTGTGTTTTCCCTACTGTGGTCTCTCTCTGCCAGCAATGGGTTGTATCTAACAGTGTCTCTCAGCTGACAAAAGGCATTTTGATCCAGCAAAGGTTCCAACAGTGGAGCCAGAAGGGCAGAAACTTTTACTGCTTCCCCCCTACAGCCCCTCACCCCCCCCATCTGCTCCAGAGTGTTGGGAACAGGATGGGATTTTTGTGGGTTTTTTTTGGGGGGGGATGATTGCTAGAAGGAAGGGGAATGGGTGAAAATTGCCTCTCTCCCTGTTCCTCTGATGCAAGATGGTGCTGGAAAGCATATTCAGTGAATGGTAGGGAGCTATCCTTCAAGATTGGTTCATTGTGGATGTTGTGGACATGTACTTCCGGCTAGACATAATGGGCAAGAGTCAACTAATGAGTCTTGTCAGCGGAAGCCCTCTGTGCAAAGACTTCCACATGCACAAGAGAATTCTCTGTCCTCCAAACTAGCTCTGGGGAGAGTCAGAAGAACACTTGAAGAGTGCATGGTGGTGGGGAGGAGAGTGGGGATTGTTTTGTCTGGCATGCCAAAATGCCAAAATGAGGAGAGACATTGAATTCCTCCCATTGTCTCTGTCTGTGTGGGACTGTCTCATCTGGCTTTCTAATGTGGAACTGTTATTTCCACAAAGCAAAAGCACAGAGTACTAAACGGCTGTTTAGCGTTTTCAGCACTTGGAAAAGCACATGTGTGAAGATCAGAAATACCTCACATTCCTCATGCAAAGATTTTTTTATGTTAGTGTTACCTAGCAGGTTAATCCCTTCCAGTTGTATATCACCTGCATACTAGAAAGTGCAAACATGTACAAAATGATGCATGTTGGGGCAAAAAATCCTATCTTCACATATATACCGATAGGATCTGAACTGGTGGTAACTGACCAGGAAAGAGATCTTGTAGTGGATAGCTGAATGAAATGTTTACCCAGCATGTGGCAGCTGTGAGGAAAGTGAATTCCATGTTGGGAATAATTAGGAAAGGGAATGAAAATAAAACAGACAACATCACAATGTATTTATACTAATTTATGGTGCAACCACACTTGGAATACTGTAAATATTTATGATGGCTGTGCTTCCAAAAAAGAGCAACCAAAATAATTTTACTAAGAGGAAAAGGGAAATCTACAATTTTGGGGGCCTTTTAGTTTAGGAAAGGGAGGACATAATAAATATATATACAGTGATACCTCGGGTTACATACGCTTCAGGTTACATACACTTCAGGTTACAGACTTCTCTAACCCAGAAATAGTACCTCAGGTTAAGAACTTTGCTTCAGGATGAGAACAGAAATTGTGCTCTGGTGGCGCCGCAGCAGCAGGAGGCCCCATTAGCTAAAGTGGTGCTTCAGGTTAAGAACAGTTTCAGGTTAAGAACAGACCTCCAGAACGAATTAAGTTCTTAATTCGAGGTACCACTGTATATAGTATGGGGATAGTGGATAAGGAAAATACCCCTCTTTCCCCCATAATGCTAGAGCCCCATAATGCTAGAAGTTGAATGTTGGGAGGTTCTGGACAGACCAAAACAAAGTACTCCACACAGTGTGTAGTAAAACCATGCAATTTGCTTTTACAAGATGTAGTGATGACCACCAACTTGGCTGACTTTAAAAGGGGATTAGACAACTTTACAAGACTATAAATGGCTTTTAGTGATGATGGCGGTATATATTACCTTCCAGTAATCAGAGGTAGGATGGCTCTGAACACCAGTTTCTGGGGTTAATGGGAGGGAGAGTGCTATTGCTTGTGGGTTTCCAATAAGCACCTTGTTGCCCACTCTGAGAACAAGATGCTTTGTTAGTTAAACCAGCCACCCCCAATGTAGTGCCCTCCAGATGTTTTGGACTACATCCCAGCAAGCATGGCCAATGGTCAGGGATGATGGGAGTCATGGTTCAAAGCGTTTGTCATATAGACAAAAGGAGTTACTGCCATGTATGCTGCCTTGAGCTCATTGGAGGAGGAGTAAGATGCAAACACAAGAGTATAATATTTGAAATGATCCTACATTGAGTCTAGGAAGGTCAGGAACAAGTTATGCCTGAGTCAGGTGTGTTAATAATCATAACTTGATAGAAGAGGCTACCTTCTCACTTGCATCCCATTATAGATTCTGCAGTATTGTCCAAAAGCACCAATCTGGCATGTGACTCTTGTGCTTGTGGTGAATTCCATTATCAAACATAGGTTTTTACAACTATGCAGAAGGATTTCTGCACATTCTGCTGTCAAACAGATTGATGATTATGCTTGGAAGGCTATTCTGGGGGACAGAGGGCAGAATAAATGTAGAAGAGGGCATAAGTTCACAAGCTTTGAGAAATGCTTTAATGTCCATGCTGTGATGTTTGCAATGTTTGAATATTGGCATGGAAATCTGTGCAGAAATTGACAGGAACTTGTTGGCCTTTTAATTCCATGATTGGTTCCATGGAAAGTAAATACCTGACTTGTTATCTCCTCTCTCTGCTTATTACCACTGTGCTTTTTTCTTTATCTACAAGTGTTTCCTCCCTCAAGACATCCCGTCCCTTGAAGATTATGAGAATCTTCCATTGGGCTTTGTGGGAGGTAGTAGCACTAATCTGGGGAGGGAGGGATTTGTTCTATCCTTTGACATCGACATTAACTTTTTAAAGGATGCATGTGCACTGACTGTTCTGACTGTTCTGATGGCACAAATTAAAAGAAGTTAGCAAACTCCCATGTTATGTTCTCCTCTCCTAGATAGGTTGTTTTTGGCAGAAACAAGCAGCTTATTTTTATATTGGGCCAAAGAAATAACAGTTTGCTCTTTGATGTTCATGTTAGATTAATAACCTGGAACCTGACCTATAAATGAAGCTTGCCACTAATACGTATTGATACTTTTTCAGGTTTTAAAGTCACAGTTGATATGTTTGTATTGGTGTATATATACACATGGGTATATATGATAGCTACACCTTGCCCTGCGCCCTCTTTTTATGATTACTGCATTGTATGGAAGTTTAGGTTCTGCAAGTTCATCCTGTCTTGCTTGCATGGTGAAATTACGGTGTGGGAGCCTAGTTATCTGAAGTTTTTAGATGTTACTTTAGGTCCATATAATAAAGTTGTTCAGTATACCAGTTGAGAATAATGGATCTTGTCGTTTTAAAGAGATATCCTAGAATGGCAGGCTTGCTTCACAATGGGATAATCACATCACATGCCCAAAGCATGGAGGACATCTAATGGGCAAACCGTGGTCAAGGATGATTGGAATTGCCACATCTAGTCCAGCAACATCTAGAGGGCGAAATGTTTGGTTACTCTGGAATTGGGTATTAGTGTGACTTCATGGCCTAATACAAGAAGCAAGCAGTGTGTGCTGCAGGCTTTAGTAACCGACACTTTTGACAAATTGGTTTATGTTTGATAGATACAGCTGCCTATAAGAAGAGCCACTTTTGTTTGCTTTTACTGTGTCAGCCCTTCACCAAATAATTCTAGATCATAGTCTGCCTAGTTCTGTATTTAGAAGGCTTAACTATGATTTATGCATTTGCCTTTTCTTTGAAAACTCCCATGGTTCTTTCCCTGTAGCTGTCATAGCATATAAAAGAATTCTGAACTCCCTCTCTTGATTACAAAGTAGAGAGGAATCTTAACCAGATAACATTCCTAGCATCTCCCTCATCTCAGCCTTCCATACTATAAAATAATACCTGGTGAACTCCAAGCCCTAAATGTCTGTAGTGAGAGATAAAAGCAAGCTGCATGTGAAAATATAGGTAATAGGAAAAAGTGGTTCTAGCTTTCAGTATCTAAAGTCACATTACCTTGTTAGCTTGCTCTGGGACCGTTTGCCAACTGATACATAAATATCCATGCATTGTAATATATTTCTTTTACTTACCTTCCTGATTCCCACCCTCCCTCATGATTACATAGTATTCACCTCCTGTCCCTTTTCAGCTGTTTGGTTTGTAATTTTGCAAAGATTTCCAACAGCAGAGAATTTTGACTGGAAAATATTGGGAAGCAGGTAGTATTCATCTCCGAAAGTCCTCAGAGTACTGTCTATTTATAACATGGGTAGATAAAACTCCTGATTATGTAAAAGTAGCGAGCAACTTCTGAGAATCTGAGTGTTAATTTGGGCCTGGGGATGGGGTGGGGTAGGGAGATGTGCATTCTACCTGCTATCCAATTGTATCTAAGGAACTCCAGTTATACAATGTTTCTGGTAGTGGGGGAGCAGGCAGTGCTGGACCAGGATGCATCATTCTCCCTGCAGGAATGTTATCTCCTGCTCTGATGCGGCTGCCATTCTCTGCCCCTCCCTGCCCGGTGTCACTAGAGTGAGAATGGATCAAAATGAGTACCTGCACATTTTGGGTGGGGGAAGAATAGGTGGACTGCTGGAATGTAGCAGCAATGCATCCCACCTTTTGAAATGACCTGGATTACAATTGCAGTTAATGACAGAGGCGAAAAGGATGAGGTGGTTGGACAGTGTTCTCGAAGCTACCAGCATGAGTTTGACCAAACTGTGGGAGGCAGTGGAAGACAGGAGTGCCTGGCGTGCTCTGGTCCATGGGGTCACGAAGAGTCGGACACGACTAAATGACTAAACAACAAAAAGAATATGTATAATGGCAAAATGTTTTAGGCAGACAACAATTGCCTTACGATTTCTCTTTCCAACTATCCTCCTTTTTTCTATTTTTCCTAATAGAATTTTTCCTGATGTGCCTAAGACATCATAGATATGCTATGCATCCTTTACCATGCTTATTTCAAATGCAGGCATGCAGATTGGAAGAGGTTTTGTTTAACTGGTTAAAGTAGACAATTTTCTTTGAAATACAGTAATACATTTTGATCTGTTCTGTCAGTTGCTTTCAGTTTTCTTGCATTCTGTGCAAATACTTCAGGAACAGGACAGAAGTGAAGCTGAACAAACCTAAGAGGTACTTTAAAAGTGCTGACTTTCTGCTCAAACAAGCTTAAGGACCTGCTGGTTTAAGAGCTCAATAAAAGCTAACAAGCTCACTGGCCGTGTTTGCCAAACAAGGCAAAATGCTTAGTTTTATGGATCTCATATTCTCAAGTAGTAAGAAGGAAACAATCTTAGGGAAAGGGGCAGAGGAGCCATCTATTTAGGGCGAATAATGTACTAATACCGTGAATAGACACCTGATACGGACATTTGGAAAGCCTGTATATATTCTAGTATGTAATCAATTTTCTCAGCAGTAACTTGGGATTATTCTCACCATGTCTTAGGTGAAGCGAGAAGCATAGTATATGGATGTATAATCAGATAATATGGAAAGAACTGAGTGACTGGAGGGGGAACAGCTTCATTTTGGGCTTATGTCAAAACAAATCATTTTGGGTAATAAAGTGGCAAGTCACTTTTTATCATCTTAATGTAGGAGGCAATCACAACCACGCTTGTAGAATTCATGTCTGTGAGGCATGATATTAATCTATCCACAAGACAGATAGAAAGTTTTGACTAAACAGTGCAATCATAAACATATTAACACCAAAACAGTGGGTGGATATCAGCATCATGCTCTTCCAGTCATTCTGTCAGCACAAGCATTTCTCTTGCCAGAGAGAACGACCCCCCCAACTCCTCTCCCCATGCTGTTCTTGGGGTTCTCCCAATCCCCCTCCCCCACTGATTTGGTGTGGGTGAAGAAGGAGAACATGAGGCATCAGGTTAGTTGAATCCAGCCCAAAGTATTAAGAGGACTGGGTTTGCAGGACTTGTAGAAAAAAAGCTAGATTCTCAGAAGGTTTTTCTTCTTTTTCACTATCGGTTCCTGATGTAGCTGCTTATCATTTGCTTTTTTGCTTTTAAAAGGTACTGAGAATCACTTCACATGCAGCAAAGTCAGTGTGCGCTTGACTGAGAGTCTGAGACAACACTGAATTGAGTGAAATTGGTCCAGTATACCTGAAGGAGCGTCTCCACCCCCATCGTTCTGCCCGGACACTGAGGTCCAGTGCCAAGGGCTTTCTGGCGGTTCCCTAGCTGCGGGAAGCCAAGTTACAGGGAACCAGGCAGAGGGCCTTCTCGGTAGTGGCACCCGCCCTGTGGAACGCCCTCTCACCAGATGTCAAAGAGAACAACAACTACCAGACTTTTAGAAGACATCTGAAGGCAGCCCTCTTTAGGGAAGCTTTTAATGTTTAATAGACGATTGTATTTTAATATTCTGTTGGAAGCCGCCCAGAGTGGCTGGGGAAACCCAGCCAGATGGGCGGGGTATAAATAATAAATTATTATGATTTTGATTATTATGAAATCTTCAGCTGCCAGAGCTGAAAGGGTTGTGTGTTTCATGTGATCTAGGATCATGACTTTCATGCCACTTATATTGATGACCAAAATTACCTGTTTGTAGCAGCCAGATTCCCATGCAAGTCAGCTCCTGTTTTGATACATACAGTGACGTAGCTTCCTTGATCTGCTTCACCTGGCAGGGTGGGACTTCCCATTTGTTTTTGTACTGTCTATATTTGTTAATAGAAGGGATAAAGAGGTTATGGAAAACTCTTGCTAGATCAGAGCAAAGGCCCACCTAGTCTAGCATCCTGTTCTTGCGGTTGTCAGCCAGATGCCTAAGGGGCACCCAGCAAGGTGGCATTGAGACTTGCAGAATACTGGCTGAAGGCTGATTGAAGGGCATATGCTTAAAAACTTGATTTCCATTAAAATGCCTCAGTGGGAAGAACTCGGTCCATTTAGTAATTCATTCCTTTTCAGAAATTCCATTTTGGCAGCAGCTGGACATCCGTTTTAATAGTTGATGGCCAACCAGATCTGTCTGGCCATGAATCATGGGAAGACTTATCTTCTCCAAGATTAGGCAAATGTTGTGCAAATTTCAGGGAAGAATATAGGCCAATTACTGGCAAGGCAGCATTGAGAGAGGACAGACCTAATTGTAACCCTTTTTGGGGGGTGTAGAGGGGGGGGTAAGAGATATTATGAAACACTCTAGAAATAATGCACCAGACTAAAGTATTAGCACTTTTCAAACAATTACTTTATTCACATTATACTAAAATTCAGGGTCATCCAATGAGATTGATTATCAGTAGGTTCAGGACAGACAAAAGAATGAAGGGATGAAGCATACAAACTGGGCAGCTTGTGGGGGGGGGGAAAGAATTTTCACTAAGGTGCATTTTTTCCTCTGGATGTAGAATCTGAAACTTCCTGGTGGTGCAGAATCTGAGAATAGAAATGCATAGCCCAGGAGGATACTGGGACGGTGCTTATAGTGATCTAATGGAAAAGCAAATGTCTGATAAGCTGGAATGAATCTATGTGCAAATAAAACCAGGAGCAGCTGGTGTGGTGGGGGTGCCACAGAACCCCTCTCCTGACAGTGGCTTACCTGGTTGTGTTGGGGCAAGGCAGCAGTGAAGTTGGGACAGTGTGGGTGAGCCAGCTGGAGCTTAAGTGTCCCACCATGCTGAAAAAAACTCTTGGGCCTGCTCCACATGATACCAACAGAAGTTAACTGTGTGTCCGCTTCATGGTACTGTGAATGTGGCTGAAGCTAATCCTAACCACATTTGTTTGTTTTGCAAATCATCTTCTTCAAATGATGCACTGCATATTGAAGGCTCATCTGATGAATATTCTGCAAATGCCCCTACTTTTAAAAACCTGTGAAGCAGACCTCTCGACCATGTTGGAAATTAATTTTCTGAAACAGCACCTGGACATGATGGGGAAGAACTGACTCTTCCTTTATCCTGGATCGTGTGTGTGGCATGGCGCTGTTGGTGAATGCTATGCAATTTAGCCATTAGAGAGTTTAATATGCCACTTAATTTCTTCATCCTTTTCCCTCCCTTTTAAGTTTCTTTAACTGCCGTTTTTCCTGTGTGCACACCAAATTCTTTTTAGACTAATCTGTTTTTAATGGTTTAGGGGGATTACATTTTAAAGAGCAGTTTCAAAGGGTTTGTCTGTTCTTCTTTTAAAAAAAATTGAGAGCTTACCAAGAAAGGAATTACAATTGGCATTTCAAGAGAGTTCAAAGTGATAAGGGAGACATCTGTGATTAAACATTGGATACATATCAGTGGCCCAAAGCTGTGAGATTAATAAAAGGATTTAAATGATCCTTAAATATATCTGATGGCAAATATTTCCCCAAAATTATTTTAGTCATATCTTTTTATTCTCATTTTTATTCCATCCAATGGATTATCAACCCCTCTTTTGTGAGGGTGTGTGTGGGATACATGCAATATTTACTGCATGAAATATGTTTTGTTTAACTTGGAATATAGTAATTTCTTCTCATGCACACAGCTGCATACTTATGACAGAATCCCCTACCTTGCTAGCTATTGGCTAGATGTTTGTAGGTAGTAAGAATACTGCAGCATACTTGTTTATTACCTGGACTGGGTGGTCTGTGCATGACTGTGATGGTGATCCAGTTGTTGTGGTTCATATAGCCCATGGCTGAACAACTTTATATGGATGCCTAGATCTGGATGCTGCTTCTGGAGAGGTCTGCTGGAAACCCCCAACAACAACAACAAAAATACCGGTAACTAGTTGCACGCAAAAACTAGCCTTTTGAATGGAGTGTAGAATTACAAATTGAACTGTTGCTGCATATAGGCATATATCTATTCCAGAGGCAACTCCCCAAAAGAACTAGTTTAGGAGAGCAAAGAGGTAGCAAAGGCCATTATTACGGGAGCAAGGATTGTTATGCTCATTAAAAACAAATATGCTGTGACTGACAGCTGGGAGAGTAATGAGAGGAGTGTTGGCTACCCCTGGAATCATCCCTGACCTATTTCCACGATGTACTGCTGCTAAGCTTGTTCACCATTACTGATCCTCCTGCTAAGGAATTCCAGGATTCCCAGAAACACAATTTGAAAACCTTTGCTCTGATTTCTGCCATCGGGTTAGTGCAGGGCAGATTTCACCCTCATCTTACTATAATATTCTCTGGTATGAATGTGTGGGAAATTATTGGCTATTGGTTATTCCAACAGGCTTCTCAATTTCTTGGTGAAGCTGGTGCCCTTGGCATATTTTTGATAAGCTACCTTATGGGACAGCTGCTTATACTTGACTCTGGGTGTTCACGTTTGTAAATTGTAGCTGCTTGCATATTTTTTGTTTGTTTCTTGTGATTGTCAGAGTGGGTTCCCATCAACATAGGGGAGATTTAAGTTGTGCTAGTGACCAAAATACTTTTCTCCACTGTGGGAGAGAGATGGCTTCTGATCCTATTTGTGCAGCAGAGGGACAACACAGTGGCAGGTCCAGATTCCAATGCTAGTGACCCAGAAATAGTCTCCTTGTTGTACAGTATGACCCATGAGAACAAGGCTTGTGAAATTATTCTTAACGAGGATGACTCATAACATGAGCCCAAGAACAGAGACTGACCTTGGGATGGGAATGTGCAGAAATTGTGGTTAGAGGAACACTTCTTTTCTTTCTCGCTGCTAAAAGTGAAGCAGAGAGGCTCTGGAATTTCTGAAATGCATCCATGTAATGAGCCTAAATACAGTGAGGCTGCATCTTGTAGAGACCGTAGCCTTGTTCTTACAATCAAGCGGTTACTTTTGTGATAGCTCATTCCCACTTACCCTCATATCTCCTTTGGCAGAATTCTCAGTGTAATCGGCTCACAAATGCAACTGAAGTTCATCAAGGACTGTGCCGGAAGAGTAAAATGTGAATTGACTCTGAATGGAGGTTTGAAACTGGGCTTCCTACATCCAAGCCCAGGAGACCTCTTGGATTGGGACTATTCCAAGGAAATTGCTATTCCAGGGAAATTGTGGTCCAGTGTGAGTCATGCTCTTTCATTCTTGCAGCATTTTTATTGTAGCTGATGCTTCAAGGATGTGGGACTCAGGGGACTACTGCAGCATATGCAGCCTTTAAAATGAAGCCTTCCTTGTCCTATCTGGTGAGAGCATACATGCTGATCATTATTGGAACATGTTTGGATGTTCATTGTAAGAATCCTGTAGCAGAGGGCTACTTATGGCATCTAATTTAAAAAAGCATAGCTCTAGTCAAGTCAGTAAGAAATGTTAAATGGATTATGGAAAATGGTTAAGGGCTGCTATTTCCTCTATTTCTGGTGGCCTCAGTGATAACAACCGGTAGCTATGGGGTAGGGGGATTCTCTCAGCTTGAGCTGTGACCAAGCACGATGGAAGGTTTCTTTGCTCCTTTGCAGAATTTGAAATTCACCAGGCGAGGCACCAGGCACATTTTGCACCTGGGTATCAGCCACTTGTGACCAAGTGAAAATGCCTGGGCTCCAGAATGGTGTCTGATGTCTCCACCATCTGGAGGTGCATACCTGGGGATCCTTGGATCTTGACTGTTTTCACACACCAGCAACGCATCCTGTAGAATTGTGTTTTATCTACACAATCATAAGGAATTTCAGGAACCAAAAATATGTATTGAAAAATACAACTTTTGAGCTGTCTGGCCCAATAATGGCAGCTAGGCATTCCATTTTGACGACTGTTTCCCTAGTTTAAGGAGCCATTTGGCACCTAGCTTATATATCTGAGTTTCTAACACTGCTCCTGTGTTGTCTGCGGCCCTAAAAATATAGTGCCTCACACCTCTGCCCCAGTCTTTATGATGAGGTAGGGATAGGAGGCGTAATGGAACAGACTGTTAGATGATCTTCATGGTTAGTTCTAACTATGTAATCTATGGACAGTGCAGATTCAGTAACTAGGAAAATCTCCATTCTTTCTTGTTGAGAAATGCTCCCCAGAAATGCTTTTAAGAGCAAGGGGACAGCTGTGACATATTTAGAGACTAGAGGCAAGTATGCTGAAGTGTTTGCTGATTATCTCCTGAGTTTACCCAAAAATGCAAAGTGCATTGGGAATGCAAGCTGTACCCTTTATGTCATTATTCAGCTCTCAAGAAACACATTTAATTTACCTGGTATACTATCCCAGATGATTTCATGTTGCTATGTCTTCGAGGTTCATGAAGTTGCAGGAACTGGCAGCGAACTGACTGTTCTCATTTAGATTAAGTCTAGGAAAAGAAAGCATTCACTGTAGCAGGTAGTGAAAAAGGAAAGGTGTGCTGGAGGTATTAAGGAGTTTATATTTCACCCCAGGCATTTGAAGGACAAAGGCTGTGCTGTTCATGGACTATCTGGTGTCTCACCAGCTGCTAGAATCAACTCTTGTTGGATGCAGCTGCGTTCTTGGAATATTGCTTTCTGACTGCCCTGATCTGGCTATAGATTTTGTTGCCCCTGCCATAATAGAAGAAAGGCTAAAAGGTGCCATTGTGGCCTTGATAATTTTTAAGTAGAACTAATTCTAGGTATGTTTTGTCATCCATAACATGATAGGAACATACTGCCTTACACTGATTCATATGCTTGGTCCACTCAACTCAATATTGTCTATACTGACTGGCAGCTGCTCTTAGGGATTTAAGACAGGAGCCATTCCCAGCCCTACCTGGAGATGCTAAGGTTGAAACCTGGGGCTATCTGTATGCAAAGCAGAAGCTTTACCACCGAGTTACGGTCTTTCCTACCAGCCCATTGAAAAGTCACTGTTTTGAAATGCATTTAATCTTTTTCTCCCCACCCCTCCGCAACTTGTCTAGCCCATTCTCAACTTTGCAGAGTAGTATACTCAAAACAGATGAGCCCAGTGACGTTAATAATTCTCTTGAAGAATATGGAATTTGCCCCTGGAATCCCCCCTTAGTAGTGCTTGGGTAACGCTAATATTTTCACAGGTCAACGGAAGATTTAGCCCAGCATTCTGTATGTAGCCACATCATTCTCAGATCTTTAACAAAACCATTGTTCTACTCATACAAAATACTTTCTATACCCATGTAAAAGAAGTCCAAGACACATTCCTGGTAAATTTATTGATCAAAAATGGCTTCTTTCCTGCACCATTGGGTATGTAAAGCAACTGAAACAGATAAGTAGCAATTCTGTTAGCAAAAACTGCAGATTCAAATGACTTAATGCCCGCTTAAACATCCACATGCTTAACAGTATTTCCTAAAACATCCCTATTGTTTGTCTTCTAAATTGCCAACGACTACTTGATTCATAGCTGTCAAATGTAGGCTTTTATTAGGCTGTTTCCACTGTCTGTTGCAGCGATGAGAAACCTGTGGCCCTCCAGATATTGTTGGATTCCAATTTCTATCAACCCCAACCAGCATCACCAGTGGTCAGAGATAGTTGGAACAACATCTGATTGGCCATGCCTGATCTGTTACCTATACCACCACACATACTCGATGAGCAAAATTTAAACAAATATCAAATGTAATAAAGAAAACACATAGTGCATCCTGTTTGTTTTACAGAACAAACTTCCACATGCACTTCATTGGTAGGTGGGGAAGATAAAATATCAGCATTCAGAGTATTACAGGTTGCTATGCTGAAGCATAGAGCCCAAAAGTAAACTGGGGGCCACACACAAGTAACAATATGTCTGACAGACAGAATGTCAATAGGTGGAACTTCTCCATAATTGTATTCCATAGTGTAAAAGGTTTACCCTGTTTAATTTGTGCCAGCCATACAGATGTTAAAAGCACAAGGCATCATCCAACTGTTGCTGTCATCATGGTGTAAAACATACAGATAATAGTTATTGTTCCCTTTTGAATAAAAATGTAGGAGATCCTCATCACTGATTCCCTGGAACATGCCTGGTGGCACCTTGTCATAAAAACTACATGAAGGGAAAGCTTGAATAGGTCTTGATAAAGAACCTGAGGAGTAGGTATCTCAGGTGAAATACAATTTTCCCCTTGGCTTTTTGTTCCTTCATGATGCAAGGGCTTTCTGGAATAAGAAGCAGACCTTGCTCTCCTGGCCCATAAGACAAAGTGGCCCTTTCTTGTAGGGTTCCTCTCTCCTCTTTAAATAGGGTATCCTAGAAATCGGGTATCCTGGACCTTCAACAACTAACAAACAAGCAGGTATTCAGAGGTTGAAGCATTTCTCATTACTGCATCTCATGTCCATGAAAAAGCTTCATAAACTAATTTTCATCTCATTATGCAACTGTTAAAGGCATTGGAGCCCTGTCAGGGAAAACGCTGACAACATTGTTAATCAGGTGTCTGATAATGCTTGAAGGAAAGTGCCTCTAAATACAGATCATATGACTTTACTTAGTTCTGAGGCAAGAGGTTTCAAATTATTAATTAGCGATCATTGTCACCGTATGTTAAGTCCACTGACATGGTAGCCAAACTCTGTGTTTTTTTAGGATTATGCAAAAGGAGATAATTTCCCCAGGAAATGCAGATAAGGGCACAAAGCAGATATTCACCTTCCAGAACCATTTTGTCCAAAGTTTAACAGTGCATTTATTTATTTAGTCGCAGGTGGCAGGGAAAAGTGTAGTGTGTGTGTGCATGCACTTAAGGAAACTGTGGGCAAATGGTTTAGTTTTAAGTGGAATTTTATCCGAAATGTATCCTTTAAAAGCACTTGTGATATGTCCGTCACTCACTGAAAATAAGCATATGGAGAAGATTTAATTGCTTATTTATACCTTGCTTTCATTTTATCCTCAGGTTATGAATCAAGGACATCATGATTTGTACCTCTTCCAGTGAATCTCAAGGCCAAACTAGATATGACCTTAATTGTGCGAATGTGATGAATGTCCATGTTTCTTGTTACATAAATAGCAGCCAAGGGGAAGGTTACAAGCAGACTAGGGACCGTAGAAAAGGAGGGGGAGTTTAGCACTCTCTTCTAGCCATGGCCAATGGGAACTTCCCTTGAAATGCAAATAACAGCTTCAGAGAAGGAAATTTTGTGTGAACAGTGGTAGAGAGAGAGAGAGAGAGAGAGAGAGTTGAATTATCTCTCCCCAGCCTCATGGTCCCAAGTCTACTCAGTCTTCCTCATGGTTGCTAGTTACATAATAAGAACATGCCCATTAAATGCATCCATGTAATTAATGCCATGCCACTTTCAAGAGAGATGTTTCAAATGTTGGTTCTAGCCAGTTTACAAGATGGGTCTGGAGCATTTTCCTGTTAGAATTATAGTGTGAAGTGACCCTGAATTTCCCCCTCCGACTATTCATTGGTTGAAATCCAGAATAATCAAAAGGGCTTGACCTCGTTGTGCTACTTGATCAAAGTATTCACTTGGAGATACAGTGGTACCTTGGTTTGCATACGTCTTGGTTTGCATATGTTTTGGATTACGAACACGTCAAACCCGGAAGTGCGTGTCCCGGTTTGCAATCTTTTTTTAGATTACAACCCATTTTTTTGGGATTACGAACAAAAATTTTTTGGAAGCCCCATTGGTGAAAGCAACAGTCCTCTGGAACGGATTATGGTTGTAAACCAAGGTACCACTGTATTCAAAAGACAGCTGGGAACAACTCTAGGCCCAGGCACTGATCCCAGAGTGCCACTGCAACATTCTTTGGCTTTGAGGATACCTGTCTTCCTTCTGGCTACCCATATATCTTTTGGGAAGTCTGTTGTATCTGAGATTTGACAAGTCCATATGGACAGCACAGGAATTCTTGATTGTATACTATAGCCTCAGTTGTTTTTCCATGCCCCAGTTACTCTGCACTCCCCATCATAAATAGCCAGTATGTGGCATAGAGTCATGCCTGCACCACACTGACTGAAATACGGTACATGCAGTGGAAGGCTGTACTAAGGATCCCATTTAAGGTGGCAGCGGTGATGGTCAGAACCTCCCAGTGCCATCCAGCACTTATTGCTAGGTTTGCAGAGCCAGCCCAATACATTTTGGCACCTGAGGCAAAACACAAAATGCCCCCAGGCGCCAAGGAAGAAGGGGTGAGTGAGTGAAGATCTACATCAGGAACAAGGGGGTGGGGAGGAGGAATAAACTCAGACTTACCTGATGGTTGAAGTTTAAATAAAAAACCATTATGGGGCCCACTGGATCACGCTGGGTGGGTACATAGCCCAGGAGATCCCAGAGGGCAGCCCCCCCACCTCTTCCCTGGGGGGGTCAAGAAATGGAATTGGGGGCAGGCAGCAGTAGAGGCAGCTGATCTGGCTTCCAAGGCGTGTGTGGCAGCAGCGGTGGGTGATGTATTCCTTGGAGGCTGGATCTGCTGCCCTTGTAAATCCTGCCGCCCGAGGCAGTTGTCTCATTGGTGGGTCGGCCCTGAGACTTTGACAACCTGAACTTTCTCCTTCTAAACACATACAGTATTGTGATCCAGGACTTCCATTCTAAAACAAGCATCAGCCGTCGAGTTCTTTATTCCATATTGGATGAACTGTCTTCTTCCACCATTAGTCAGCTTTCACTTTATATGGCTATCCAACCTTTCCAAGCCACAGCGTAGGGTGTAGCCCAGCAGGATTTACTGTTAGCCTCTGATATGCTGAAGTTCTGAGTTGTGCTGAAAAGGCAGAAAGTCCAGCCCCTGATCCAAGGATGACTGAAATTGAAAGTACGTAGTTATTTTCAAACTACACAACGTACCCGATTTTAAGTTCTTGGGGCTGCTTGTGTGTGTAAATAAATGTAATATACTAAAGAAGTAGCAATACATGAAAGTTAGGAATGAGAAACTACAAGCCAACGTTATCTTTTCTTGCCCTTTTTTAGTCACATTGATTTTTTTTAAAAAAGTTAATGAAAATGTCAGGGGGAGGCGATTTCCACCACCACCCCGGCAGCACTGGAGGTAATAATCTTCTTTCAGTTCTTTCTTTGCTAATTGAAGAGTTGACATTATCCCCTTCAGTGAAAGAACCCTTTGTTAGAGTTGGTTGCTGGGCAAATCAAAATCTTGGCAGCCGGACTGCAAGGCCTGAAATTCTTCTTTGCACATCACTTTCCTAAAACAGGTAGAGTTTAATGGCCTTTTTAGATGCAAGGCTGCCTCCTGCCTCCCTTTTCCTGCCCTTAAATCTTGCCCTTTAGGACTACAAATAATTTACTTTCCTTAAAATGGCTATCTACTCATGGGCCCAGAATTTTTGTGCCAATTATATCCAGAAAAACCAAGGGAAAGGTCAGGCAGTCTAGACGCTAATCCGAAAGTACTGCATTTCTTCCCTAGCTCGTTGCTTAGCAACGTGGATTAATGTTTGAGAATGACGATGACAGTCACTGAGTCTTGCTATGGTATGTGGTGCCAGTGCTGTACCACCTCCTTGGCTCCAGCACTTTCTCTGTTTGCAAAGAGAGTCCAGAAAGCAGCACCAGTGTGGGAAAATCCACTCTCTTCTTTAACTGAAATGTACACCAGTATTGGAGGAAAGGTGTTCATTAAATTCAAAATGTCCTGTGCAAATAAGTGTATAAGAATAGTTCCTCCCTTCCAATTGAAAATGAAACTGTGGCATTGAAATAAGAGTGTTTTTTTGGGGGGGGGCTTGCTTTTGTTTTGGAATAGCAACATTGTATGCATATACCTACCATCACTGGTAGGTATATGCATACATTAGTGATTATTATTGAATTCATTAGGGTTTATTGTTGAATAATTTCTTCCCCAGTCACTTCTAGGGGACCTGACTAGATTTAGTGAGCCCGTATGTGCAATTGGGAATTATGATTTCTTGGAAGAACTTTATTCTCTGTGAGAGTAGGTCATGGACAGATACTCTAGAAATTAATTCAGGATGAATAAATTCATAGGGTTAAAGGGGGGATGATAAGAAGTAGGATCATGGTGGCAAGAAGACCTTGTCCTCAAGTCTGTGCACGTTCACTAGATTTAGGTCAGGCATAGGCAAACTCAGCCCTCCAGATGTTTTGGGACTACAACTCCCATCACCCCCAGTTAACAGGACCAGTGGTCAGGGGTGATGGGAATTGTAGTCCCAAAACATCTGGAGGGCCGAGTTTGCCTAAGCCTGATTTAGGTGAACATTATTTAGCCCTTATGTGCAATTGGGAACTTTGATTTCTTGAAAACCTAAAAGGGGAGCTTCCCATATAGTGCATCTGCTCTTCCTTGGATATATCCCAGGAAGAGCAAGCTACTACAGATATAACTTAACAGCTAAGTCACAGTTATCACCATAAATTTCGAAACAATCCACCTTTATTGTATTTCTCACCCTTAAGGCATTAGCTGCTGAAATGCATGGGAAGGGGGCTTCTTAACTCTTAGTAAGTCTGTTGCCAGAACTACCTTCTGCTTTGCTGTTCACCTGAAGGCAATGGTTAATCATTTCACTTTCAGCTTGTTCATGTTTATTTTTCCTCTGTTTGGTTCTGGACTTTGTAGTCTGCCTCTTTATTAATAAGCCTGATTCCGTGCCGAAGGGGTTGTGGAAGTCAGCAAATCCAGCAGAAGGGATATATAATTTCTGCCTCCAGGCTTCTGATGTAAACAGTGTGTGAAGTCCAGTTTAAAGAATTGAGAAAGAAGGTATCATTTTTTACTTTCACTAAAGGTGTGAAAATGTTTAAAGCCAGCACTGCAGAAGCATATTTATTTATCATTCAGGGGAGTAATTCGCTATTTTCAGACATTTGTCTATGAGGACTATATAGCTCAGTGGTTGAGCATCTGCTTTGCTCACAGAAGGTCCCAGGTTCAGTCCCTGGCATCTTCAGGTAGGCTGGGATAAGGCTCCCAATCTGAAACCTCAAGAGACCCAGCTCATCATAAATCAATCGCATTTAAGTAAGCAGACCACGTTTTCCCATGAGAAATATCTGGGGTTGTACATTATCAAGGAGTCGGTGATATGTGGTTTTATGTTGAATGATGGTGATGGTGGTGAGAGTGTGTGTCTATTCTGTAATAGTAGGCAGAGCAGAAGTCGCCAGGATGAGGATGCTTATGGGATGTTCAAAGAAGCAGAAGGGCTGTCACATGAATACGGCTACTTGTTTAATGCAGCACTAGCTTTGGTACTAACAAAAGGAAGAGAAACACTAATCGGAGCAGGACATGGGACGGGAATCATCTGCATCCTTCATGTAATGCCCAATGGACTGGCTCTAACTATCAAATAGTCCTGCTTGTCAACTGTATTTGAGAGCAGTCTGTTTCATGCTCTGTGCATCTGAACGGGAAATGCTGATGCTAGCTGTTGCGAAGCTTTCTTGTTTCATGGGTGCTTGCGAACAATTGGCAACCAAACATTCACATTGTCTAAAGGGGAAAAGCAAAGTTGAGGTGGCTGGGGCAATAACCTTTCGATAGGTAGCATTCCTGGTGGGAAAACGTTGCTGGTACATGAGGGTTTGGATAGTGTGTAATATTCTTCCTTTTCTGGTAGGGTTTTCTACTTCACTTATTATTGAAGCTAACAGACTGTTGACCTTCCCTGCCCCTCATAAATTTGGTGGGCACGAGCACATGCTGTAAATCTACCTCTCCTAAAAATGTGTTGCTGTGACCAATCACAGCGCTGCTTCTTCTGCATCTTTTAATAGCTATTTGTGCCCTAAAAGTGGCAGAAAGATACATTAGAATCTTTACTGTACTACTTTCAACATGGAGACAAATTAAAATCTTAGGTACACATTTCCAGAGAATTAAGAAGGAAGGGAACAAAGTTCACCTAGAGGCTAGATGGCAAAACATGAAAAAGGAGACTGCAAAGCTGATACTCCCCCACCCTTTTATTCTTGGACCATCCAAATAAGGGTTCACACATCACATTGTTAAGCGTTCACCAATATGTATCTGAGTTGGAAGAGAAATCAACCCTTTATACCTGCCCTCCTACCTATTGGACAGAAGGAACCTTTGCCATAAGTCAAATTTACCATTTCTGTAGGCTGGAAATACCAGGCTTTTCAGCTTCTAGATAATTAACAATTGTCAGCAGAACAATGGCAGCATTGTGACATGTGAAAAGAAACCCAATGAGCCAATTCTTTTGCGTAATACTGTATTATGGTTCCATGACTACTGGCACGATTTACATTAAGAGTATCCCTCCATGCACCCATCAGTTCTCAAACATTAAATTAAGACCCGTCTCTTGTTCTGGAAGGCTTAGGCAGCATTATATGATGCATGTGTTGTTAATTTATATAGCACCCAACTGTTAGTGTACTCTGCCCCCCATCAGCCTTAACCACAGGATGTAATTATCCTAATTTTAAATGTGGGGAAGTAATGCATTGTGTTGGAATTTGAAACCAGATCACCTGTTTGCAAACTTTGTTATCTAAAGCAGCTTATGTGCATTTTTAAGTTAGCCATGAAGTTATCCCAAAGCCATTTTAAAGGCCCCTAATTAGAAAACAACTTAAGAAGAACAGAAGAGCAACCCTGCTGGATCAGGTCAAAGGCCCATCTAGTCCAGCATCCTCCCAGTTGCCAACTATGGGATGCCTATGGGAAGCCTGCAGCCAAGATCTGAGGGCAGCGGCAGCAGCAGCAGCACTCTGACCCCTTGACATTCTCAGCAACTGGCATTTATTGCCATACTACTTCCGACAGTGGAGGTAGGACATAGCCCCTATAGCCACTAGTAGCTAGTAGCCACTAATAGTCTCATCCTCTTTTAAATCCATTTCCTCAGCAGTATATGAATGACGTGCTTCAATCTGTTTAATCACGTTTGCATGTACTAAGATGTGTGCGTTTTCATATTTGGGCATTTTAAGACAAGTCAATTTATAGCTACTTCTTTTCAAAAATCCACAGGGATCAGTACAACTTGCTAACAAAACCTTTCATAAGAAATGTGCAGTATCTCTTTTTTCTCATACTCTCTTAATAGACTCCGTTCATCATGCCACCCAGTCCCTAAAATCTCACTCTTCTCCCCCATCTCACACACTTTCACATCACCTGCTCAATGAAGTCGAGCACCCAGTCGTAGAAAACAAAGCAGCAACTTTATCAGCCAAGTTTTGGACAACAAAATTACTTTCCTTTGTACTGTTCCCCCTCTTATGGTTGTGTCTGTCCGTCATGTTCCCTGGCCCTTGTTACATTAACAACTTCTCCAAGGTTTGTGCTAGTTGTACACACAGCTGCCTAATATGAAATGTATTTTGGCTGTTCAGTTAATCAGTTAAAATCTAAATCAATGCTAGTGGGCACTAGTAAACTATTGAGCTTATATTCTAGTTGACAGTTTTGTTGGTGCCTGCCCGGAGGTATTTTGGTTCATAGAAATCATAGAATTGTAGAGTTGGAAGGGACTCTGTGGATCTAGTCCAGACTTCCTCAACCTCGGCCCTCCAGATGTTTTTGGCCTACAACTCCCATGATCCCTAGCTAACAGGACCAGTGGTCAGGGATGCTGGGAATTGTAGTCTCAAAACATCTGGAAGGCAGAGGTTGAGGAAGCCTGGTTTATACTAGTCCTGATCTAGTCCAACTTCCTGCCATGAAAGAATATACAGGGATCAAACCTGCAACCTTAGCATTATCAGCACCATGCTCTAACCAGCTGAGCTATTCATAGAACTGTAGAATTGGAAGGGATCCCATGGATCATCTAGTCCAACCCTCTCAAATGATTAAATTGGATTAAAACAGGTTGATAACAGATATCTCTCTCAATAGGCATTACTTAGTATTTGGGATGAGGATAGTAAACTTAAAACAGATATTTTGCCATGGATAACTTACATGCTTCATAAAATTCTTTTCTGTTTTTCCCAAGTGTACTTCAAAAGATTAATGAGTCACTTTGGAAGTTTATTTGTGAGGTTTATCCACTTCATTGGGCACTCAAAAACATTGGAAGGAGGATTTAATTTTCTAGACCATAGTTTATACCAGGCTTCCTCAACCTTGGCCCTCCAGATATTTTTGGCCTACAACTCCAATGATCCCTATCTAGCAGGACCAGTGGTCAGGGATGATGGGAATTGTAGTCTCAAAACATCTAGAGGGGCTGAGGTTGAGGAAGCCTGGTTTATACTATAAGACACACCTTTTAGCTCCTATAAATAATCAACAAGCTTTTTTTATCTGAAAATACTCCTTCATGGGTAATCTTGGAAACTTTATATTTGGCACCCTTTTATGGGATGGATGATGTTAGGGTCTAGGTATATAAAAAGGAGAAGACTTTTTCCACTTGCAATTTCAGTGGCTAGGGAGTCCTGGAAAATAAACCCTATGTTCATGAGTTTTTATACCACTGCAAGTGTGTAAAAATGTCTCCTGCACTGTCATGGAGAAATTTGCAAGCTGATGCTTCATTATTTGTTGGTGGAGACAGCTGCTGCAGCATGTGATTTAAAGCTTCATATGGTAACTGCATATTGCGTGTGCACTGGCTCTGAATTCATTTGTAAAGAACATAGTTACCCTAAGCAAAGCATGAAGTTCCCTGTGATGACATGAGTGCCTTGTGAACTGGCATTATTAATTTCTAGTAGAAATATTATAATTAATCTATACTGTAGTAGTATAACATTACAGTCATACCTCGGGATAAATGTGCTTCAAGTTAAGTATTTTCGGGTTGTGCTCCGTGGTGACCCGGAAGTAACAGAGTGCGTTACTTTTGGGTTTCGCTGCACGCGCATGCGCAGCCGGTCAAAATGACGTCATGCGCGGAAGCGTCGAAACGCGATCCATGCACGCGCAGACGCGGGTTGCGTTCGCTTCAGGATACGAACGGGGCTCCGGAACAGATCCCGTTCGCATCCCGAGGTACCACTGTACATTGTTCTGCTTTTGAAACTATGATTGGGATCAAACATAGTTATTCCAGCAGCACAAAGATTTCTGCTTCTGCATTGGAATAGTCTCTCCCTCTCTTCCCCTGTGTGCCCCCTAAATCAGCTCTAGGGGTTTGTCCAATATTCTGGAGCAGATTTAGGAAGGACACAGGGTGTGTATGAAGGTAGAAGCTGGGAATGGGGCATCCCATTGTGCTGGCCCTAATGTTTTGTGCTGAAAGGACATAGTTGGTGAATACTACCCTATATTACATTGCTGGCTGCAGTAACTCTGAGATACAGATAATATCCTTTGACAGTTTTCATCCTCACCCATATCCAGCTAATAGCAAAGTCCTAGAACCAGAAGGGAACAAAAGACCATCTCCCACTTGCTGCATCAAGGCAGGATCATGTTTATTATTAGTTCCCAAGAGTATCACTTGTAATTTTGTACAGCTGAATTTTGAATGGAAAAGAGGAATGCTCATAGTATCGGGGATCCTTCATGTTGCACTTACGGGTATAAGCAAGAATGAATTTCTGAATTCTGCCACACATGCGGCACGCTTCCCATAGAGCATGTGGGAGATTTAAGTAGTGAGGAAGTCAAGTTTGTTAGACATGATCTTTCTTCCATAAGTTAATTTTCAGACAAAAATATTGTTTCCTTTTAATCTGATGAATAGAATGGATTTGTAAAGACAGGGTCAAGCAATTTCTCTTTTCTCAGTTGGCCTTTGTATTTTGTAAACAAGTTTATATGTGTCTGTGTCTCTTGTTTTGTGTTTGTGGTGAACGTGACTAAGTGTGGGAACAGGATGAGTGTTGTGCAAGTCTGTAGGCAGCACTTAGAACAAGAAGAGCTCATGGAAAGCTGTGATGATTTAACATTAGTAACTCTTGAGTGAACTTCTCAGTACTTAAAATCATGACCGCAGTGGATTTTTTGCCCTTCCTGCCAGCTGCAGTAACAATTGTGCCTCATTTCTGAAAAGGGGTTACAGCAAAAGATGGATCTCCATTTCCCACCATAAATGGGATATGGGGCCATGCTGGTTTGCTTAAGGCTTGGCAGAAAAACATTTATTAAGCCCCTGTTGGCCTGCCATAGATTGCTGGTGGGCTGTGCTTGGCTTGATGGGTGACAAGTTGCACAGGCCACACTTAAGGTGATCATTGCCATGTAGCTTTTAGGAAAACTTAGGTGCCTGAGGGTGGAAAAAAATTCAGTATGTGTTTGAGGTGGGTCACACCCAGTTGGTTTCACGTTCAGATCTGCATGGACCCATCTCTCGAACAATTCCAGTGTCTGTGGAATGCATTACTCATATGCTGTCTGGATCAGCTGCAAAACTGCACTCTTGCCTTGCCACACAATCAATCCTTTTTCCAATATGAGATGAATTTCTTTTGCCCTCTTCAACTGTGAAAAGGCTCTGCATGGGCATCAGACTGTCTCCAGTGACTTTCTACATCTTAAATATTATTTCCATGATATCCAGATTTTTAATAATAAAAAAAGAAAAGAAAACTAAGCTCCATAGGCATGACACACTGTTGAGCTCTTGGTTTGCAGATTTATTACTTATGCTGCTCAATTTTGTGTGCTGTCACCTACAGAGTACATCTAAGCAAATTTAATTATGCTCATGAATTGGGAATTAGAGGTCAGAGATGAGGGTCCTGTAAAGTACAGGTGCTAGTAGTCAAATAAAGTACAATTACTAGTAGTGGAACTATTTTCAGTTGTAGTTTTAATTGCAGTAGAAAAAAAGCTACCTGAAAGGAGTTGGCTATAATCACTTCAGGGCTGGATTTGAAAACAGTTGAGTCTTATCAACAAAAGGATCCATTTATTCCAGGAAAGCAATTTGATGGGGCAAGTTGTGTGAGTTGCTTTCCTTCCTGACTAATAAGCACTCATTCATGTCAAGGGCCAAACTATGTGTTATGCTAAAGTCCATGACTAGAACTCTTCATGTAATTTTCTTCTTAAAAGTAGCTGGAGCGATAGCCATAGCACAAGTTGTGAGGTGTCAAACCAATTTTCCTTGCAGCCCTATATGCACGTTGATATCCAAAACACTACCATGCCTGGAATCCTAATGTCTAACTTCAGACTAAGTTGGAATAATAGAACTGGGGGTTGGGGGGGGGACTGGGATGGGACCTCCAAATTCTGTTCATCAGAAGCGTGGAACTTCTTATGCATGGAAGGTCTACTGTTTACTTTGCTATTGTTATGAATTGCTTTTCATAATAAGAATAATAATACCTTTATTGTCAATGTACAACCTGTGTACAATGAAATTAACCGAGCCTCCCCCCCAACAAACACTCAATCTCATTGCACTCTGTGTGCTTGTCGCACAACACACCAACCCCGAAAGTCAGTTGCACTATATTATTTTCCGTTCAGCAGCCTAACAACCCTTGGATAGAAACTGTTTTTTAGCCTGTTGGTACGACTGATTATACTTCTATATCTCCTGCCCGCGGGTAGAAGATTAAAGAAGTGCTGGCTGGGGTGTGAATCGTCCCTGAGAATTTTTCTAAGGCAACGATCCCTTGTGATGTCATCTAGCGGGCTCAGGGGACAGCCCAGGATATCATGTGCTGTGTTCACCACCCTCTGTAAAGACTTTCTGTCAGTGGCTTTTCATAAGAAGCAAAACCCAACAATACATTTCATCTAAGTGATAATCACGGTTGATATACGGTACTTACCATGGTATTCATAATTGGGCAGAGTATTTGCTATGCATGCAGGGGGTCCCAGGTTTGATTCCCGGCATCTCTAGGTAGGGTTTTGGGTTGTCCTCTGCCTGAGCCCCTGGACCCTTTAGACTGTATTGAGTTAGTTGGACCAGTGGTCTGATCCGGTATAAGGCAGCTTCCTGTGTGCCTATAATAGACCAAATTAATCTATATGCCCTCAGTTCATACTCTTTAGCCTCCATCACTGTAAGCCTTGTGTAATTTTGGCACCAATTTGCCAGAAAGGGGAAGGGATCTACGGTAATTATGGTCTAATTTCGGCAACTCTCATTGGGGTGGGTGAGTGGGTGAAGTAGAGAATAAGTAAAAGTTTAGAGAAAATAGCTGTCTTCCTCTTGTTGCTCCATCTGAGGAAGAGTTATGTTAAGTATGCTTGGTGGATAATTTTTTGTTTTATGCTCAGGATCTTCTTATAATAGTAGGGGTGGAAGGGATTCCTCCTGCCCACCCCCAAACCCCCAGTTCTGGTTGGTTAGCATCCTTGGAGTGGGCAGAATGAGAGCTTCTTCCATAGAATGTGACAGCAATTAACTCTCTTAATTCATCTGGAATCTTTTGCCAAACTTTTCCTTGCCCGTAGGCACTCTTGGCACACGGTACACTTTTATTTGAGCTTGCTCTGTACATGTTGCACGCTGTAATCCACATGATGTAATCTGCAGAGGTTGATGTAATCTGCCAAAATGTGGATGATTCACTTTTAGGGCAGACAGCTGAATTAGAGGACTTTCCGTTTCCTTCTGATGCAATTTGATTTTTATAATCCTTACCAGAATATCTATTTTCTCTCTTCCTTTCCTTTTACAAAGTGGTAATTATGGGGGTAAATTAAAGTCTCAAATGAGAATCCTTTATTATTATCATTATTATTATTCAATAGCTGCTGCTAAAGGATAGAAATGCCATGCAAATGTGTTTATACTGCTTGCTTAGTTGAGTTCCCCTCCCCTTTCATTTAAAGACCACCGTATGTTGGAACCAAGTGATATTTTTTTCAACTCTGGTGCAAATTCTTTCCACAAAGACATCCAATCACTGTGATTTCCTCTTCTGTTGAGAACAAAGAAAATGAATCAAATGCCCATTTTGAGTCTGTCTGCAATATTTAATGCTTGAACGGAGCTGCACAGTGTGGGCAAATAGACTGAAGGTTAAACAAACCATCTCAAGCTATCCTAGCAAGATAGTCAGCTGAACATTCTCGGATCCCTTTCTGCTCTTCCTAGTCTTGAAGGTAATTTATTAATGGGAAGGGCTCGTGGTGTGCACTATGTGAGGAGGTCACATTCCGATCATATCCCCATGTCACCTTATCTCTGAGTTGTCAATTAGTCCCAAGTGAAGTAAAACAGAGTCAATTTATCATTCTTCAAAAATTTAGAGTAGTGGAATTCTTCCTTTTCCCCTCCACAACCAAAACCCTCCTCAATACCACTTTAATTAAAACTGTGAAAGGATGTCAGCAGATATTCTTTTTAAACTGTTCAGATAAGAGAATATGATAACCTGTTAATTCAAACTGGACTCATAAAAAAAGAGATTGCCTTGTCTATTTGCTGCCTCTTTGGTTCTAGGAAGAGAACTGCTGGCTATATGGAAAGCTTTGTGAATGCAAGTTTTTTTCATGGTGGCCTGCCATCTCACATGATTTCACACACATGCAATTAGGGATTGTTTGTATTTTTCATTTTAACTATGGCACATGTTTAAATGGCACTGTGCATGGAATTCGCCATCAGTTGTGGGTGGTCCATGAGTGTTTAAATATTGGAGTTTCCTCACAACAACAAACATGGAAGCAAAAGGTCAGTCCATTTCCAGTCACCAATTCATGTTTAATCCAGGGAAACACTGACATTTCACTGTCGTTCTTAAGTCACAGTTGATAGCACCATGTAAGAGTTCTGCTGTTGAAAATTGGTTACTTTTAAAGGTGGCATTTAAAATCTCTAGTGGTAGGAATGGAGTCATCTTCTGACCTGCTTCAGAACCAATCCTAGACAGTACCACAAGTATGATTACTTGCATCTTGCATTCTGTGAAGTGTGTGGTCTCTTTTGTTTGATGCGATTTTGCAGAGCTTAATTTCCATTTGATTGTCTATCCAAGATTGTTTCCTTTCATTTCCCCACATTGTTACTCTAGAACTGAATACCTGTTTCTTAAAATCCTTATGAAATTAAGCTTGCTTTCTTGTTTTGGTGAAACGCTTCTTTGCTATCCCTGCATTTGTTGGATTCCACCCCCACCCGAGCCATCTGTGGTAAAGCCCAATTCCCAAATTTACTCTAAAGTTTCATTGAATCCCACAGGGCTAACCTTTAAAGGTTTGGATTTGTTTTGTTTTTAAAAAAGATGCTCAGGATTGCAGCCCTTGTTAGCTAAAGTTGCCCCGTGCTATAAATTTCCAGTGTCAATAAGCCCATGAAATATGCCCTATTGTTTCATGCAAAAAAATTTCTAAGGATAGTAAAATTGGTTCCAATAGCTCTGTTATCCCCCCCTGTGTCAGTTGTGTTCCTTATTTTACAAGTGTTTGATTTGTACCTTGCATTTTAGGCACTGAGGTCAAAGATGATTTCTCAGAAATTAAAAGTGCTGAGGTTAAATGATGTTCTCAGAAATTGCCCCTCATGAACAACACCAGTTGGTGTGTGAGATACGGCCTAATGCTAAATTCTCATTTCCAAAGCTGAAGAAACATAGAACCAATGAAGATCCAAAAGCAGCCAGGAATCATCTTTGCACAAAGAAATCAACCATTCCTTGAACACTAGGAGGTTCTTGTAATTACCTTCAGGTAGTGGAGAGATTAATACAGCGGCATGATCCTCTTACTCCTAATAAGAAGTATGGGCCTGCAGGATGCAGCCGTCGAAGTGATACTGTGCATTAGAAGGGTAGAGTAGAGAATCTACTAAATATTCTGATCCAGCAGCATGAGCACTGCCTCTTTATGACAGTCCAGTGCTAGATGATTTGAAACATATTTTAAAAGATTCTTATTCTGTAAATAATGAGAGATGCTTGCCCAGGAGACCTCCTAACCTAAGAGCCCTACCTCTATAGCTCACAGTTGTGCCACAAAGGTACTTGAAATAGGGACTGAGGTACTAACTTTCTAATCTCTTATGAAAGCTTGATGCAGGAACGGTGAGCTTTGGCCCTCCAGATGCCACCTAAGGCTGATGTGAGTTGGAGTCCAACATCTGGAGAGGCTCAGCTTCACCAGTCCTGGATTCATATGAGCCAAGCAGCCATGGTTGGAGCCTATCCCTGACTGAAGATAGTCCCCCCCCCCCACAAAGGAATTCCCCTAATCAGAACCTACCCATATGATGCCCCTGGAGGGCTGAAAATATTTTAATCCTGATTAAAGCACATCCATATGTTTAACTGATAAATGGAAATTCCTAAATTCTTGCCATTCATAATAATTTCTACACATAAATTACAGTATTTTTCTGTGTATAAGACTATGGTTTTTTTACTCTAAACTAGTTCAAAATCTTATACATGGATGGTATCTCCCCTCATTTTCTTAAATTGGAGCCCCCCAAAATAGGGGGGCATCTTATACATGGGGGCGTCTTATAGACGGAAAAATACAGGTACGTATACATCATGAAGAAAGTGGAGTTCAGCCAATCTGCGATTAAGCAATTTCCTCTGGTTCCCAGTAAACAAACAATGCTGGTCAATGAGCGTCTAAACTATCATTTGTTCACTCCGGTCAAACTGAGATTATAATCTCAAACAATTGTAAAGTTTAACGATACCATCTGCCTCCAGAACTCAGCTAATTTTTCTAGTTTCCCCCACCTAATAAACTTGCTTAACTGCGAGAGTTTGTTTTATCCTTTTGACTGATTGGCTTCCCTGCAGAGCAGTGGGGAACAAGGAACAAGGCTGCACAAATTGTGTAATTATTTATCTGAGTATGTAAGCACCATAAATCAGTTAGTTTTTAAGGTGTCACATAAGACTCTTAGTGGTGGTTGTAACAAGATAAATGTGGTTTTCCATCCCACTATAGACCAAACTCTAGAGTTTTCATTTGCTCAGAAAGCATGGCCAGAACAGGTACTGTTTGACAATAAAATGAAAAATAAATAAATATTTTAGGTGGGGACAGACACTGGATGAGGATGAAACAATTACCGTAAGTTGAGCTCAGCACTGAGCGAGAGGGAACTTTTCCTTGTCCAAGCTGTGCAGAGTTCAGATGCCAGGGACTTGCAAGGTTCATTGGCTTTTCTCCACGGCACTAACCTTGCATGTTGACAAATGCATTGATTTGCTCAATGGCATGTTGATCCTTAGTGTTTCTGTGTGACGACGTCAAGAAGAAAGTGCCCCTACCCAGATTTAGGTCAGTGTTTAGGGCCCCGCTTGCATATCAAGTGGCACAGGATTTAGTGTAACTGTGAATTTGGTCAGAAGTGATTATTGATAACGAACTGCTTTTGGAGATGTTTGTGCTTTTGTATTGTAAGCCGCCCTGTAATCCTTGGATGAAGGGTGGCATAGAAATTTTAATAATAATTAGTTCTTTGTGTGTGTCTTCTTCCTTACAGGTTTCTCCTGAGCTGGGTTGGGAGAGCCTGTTGTGCCCTATTCATTCCAAGGGAAGGGGAGGATGCCTCCTTTTCCCCTGCCCATATGGTGAAGACCAGGAGTAGTGGGGAAGAACAGAGGGTCCTGTGATGCACATTGCTGTCTTTTCTTGCTCTGAGTGCCTGCCCCATATACTGTATGCAGACATGCGTTGAATGTGTGACAGCCAAGATCCAAAAGCTAGGGAATGAAACCATATCATTCATTCTATAGTGCTTATGTGCCTCCAACCATCCAGGGGTGGAACTTTCACCTCTCTTTCAGTGCAGAGTTAGAAGGAAATCTCTTCCTTGTCCAAGCTGCACAGAATCCAGATACAGGGGAGAAGGAAGGCTCATTGGCTTTTCTCCGTGTTGCTAACAGATCCTGCAGATTAGCAAACCAAGGCCTTCTGGTCTAAGGAGTCCCCAGTGTTGTAACTCATTCATATTCCTTCTATATCTTCCATCAACACCTATGGTTGCCACAGGGCCTTGGGATATTAGCACAGCGGATCATTAAAAATGAACTGCATCAAGGCTTTCATCAGGTCCCTATAATAAACAGTAAAGACTTTTGTCAGTGCCTTAGTATTAGTAAAGGACGACTGACAAATCAGCACCTGTTATTGAAAGTGAATATGGATGTTGCACTGTTATTTAAACAGCTGATCCTTTTGTCTGCTTGTTTTTTCTGTCCTAAGCACCACTTTATATTTTAATTGATTATTGCACGTGGTTTGCAAAGTTATATGTTCAGCTACCAATAAAAGGTGCTTCCCATGTAGATTGTTACCTGAAAGAAAAGTCTTACAATGGCTGTGAGTGAAAGCGTAGCTTAAACTTGAGCTTTGAAATGCTCCATTCAAGATATCAGAAAAATCCCTGGAAAGTCAGAGTGGCATTTGTTTGTCTTGGGCATTGATTCTCAAAGTGAGTGTGCTGGGACACTCTAGTATTCTAATGTGTGTCTTGAAAAATCAAGCTACTATATGGAATGCATCCACCCTCCAATTCTATGCCCGTTAGAGAGGGAGCCTGTATTCATTTTTGGCATCAACCTGACGGAGGGAGCAAAGACATACAAAGGTTATCTGATCTATCCCATTTCACATATAGATGAAGCAATCTCTGAAGCATCACCAACTCATCCTTGAGCCACATCTAACTGTGCCAGTGGGATGATGGGACACCAGGAGGTAGTATTAACTATACTATCCTGCAGTGCCAAGGAGGGTGACTGCCAATTGTCCTGGGACATAATCAAGAAATTATAAACATGCTGTCCTTTTAGAAGGATGAATTTACCTCCAATTTTAATTCATTAAAGTGTGCCCTCATGTGTAGCAAGTTTAGGAAACATTGGTTCAGAGCTATAGTTCATGCCTTGGCCAGGATAGCACATTATGGGTAAACTCAATCACACGCTCATTTTAAAAAAAAAAGAAAAGGAAAGGAAAGGGGGAAACCTGTTAGCACAACAATCCTTGTCTCTGACCCTTTCTGACATTAGAATTCCCCTACAGTAGAATTCTCCTTTCTGTTGAAATATATTTCCTTTCGTCTCTTCCTCTAGCTGCGCCCCATTGTCTAGTGGTCTCAGATTACAGCACCAAAGGGGTTAAAATGCACATCTGCCCCTACTGCATGCCTTCTTGTGGTGGAACCTCCTTTCTGTTGGAAGGAACTTTGCCTCCCAAGCGAAGCCTGTTTCTAATACACAGGAAACTGTCCCAAGTGCTCTCTTGCTTAGGATGTGAAACGTTATCATTTCACTTGTTCTAAGCATTCTTGCTGCTGTTACCTACACTTCTTGATCGTGTAGCCTTTAATCTATTCTAAGAGAGGGAAGCATTACCCCAGCCACAGATACGCTGCTGTTTTACATGGTGTGCCTGTTGGTTTTTCAGTGTGAGCTCCTTACACAAGGATGCCCCAGCATGGATGCATCACAACAATAATCCATTAAGTTAGCTCAGTCAGTAGAGCACGAGACTCTTGATTTCAGGGTTGTGGGTTCAAGCCCCACATTGGGCAAAAGGATTTCTGCATTGCAGGGGGTTGGACTAGATGTCCCTCTGGGTCCTTTCCTACTCTACAATTCTGTGATTCTGCAGTTTTCAGCCAGGAACTTCTAGGAAGTCCCCAAGCAGGACAGGAGCACAGGGGTTGTTGTCCTATTTTTACTCCCCAGCGACTGGCATTCGGTATTGTGCTGCCTCTGATCCTGAAGGTACCGGTATACAGCTATCAGGACTAATGGGCAGAAATAGCCTCATCCTCCATGAATTTATCTAATCCCCCCTTTAAAGGCATCTAAGCTGGTGCCAATTTCTACATCCTGTGGCAGAGAACTCTCTAAGTTGAACTATGCATTTTGTCTCAGGGCAGAAAAAGCAACAGTGCTAAGTCACACTTGCTGTCTTCCTGTGTGACCTTAGCAAGCTGGTCTCTCAAGCTCAGCAAAATGGGAGATGATAGTACGGATTTACCTTACAGGGGTGGTTTTTTTGGTAAGGATTATTGTATACGTGTTGGATTTTTGTAGAGCCAGTGTGGTCTAGTGTTTTGGACTAGGACCTGGAAGACCAGGGTTCAAATCAGGATGCTCACTGGGTGGTATCTGGAAGAAATGCCCATGTAGAGAAAGAGCCTCTGCCTCATTTTACGACGCAGTTAAAAACTCTGTACATGTGTACATACAGCCATATTGACTTGCTCCTTTTTGTATAGATCATCTTTCCATTACACAGCTGGGCTATAAAGTCCCTTTAACTCTGGCCAGAGTTCGTGAGACCTGGGATCTCTGTGCACTCGTATATTTTGGGCTCAGCTGTTTGCCAGTCAGCTGAGCTGCTTGAGCACAAATGGCCAGACTTCCTACTCAACAGCAGAGGTGTTTTTTATTTATAAGCAGACACTTTTCACACTAGCTGTGGGGAAGGCCAATATGACCAAGTTCCAGAGAAATTGTTGCTCTTTACTCACACATTAATGGAATAGGTTGGGGCGTGTGGATTGCCCTTTCTTCCTCTCTTTCCCCTTTTTCATTCATTCTAGCAGTAGCCTGCCCAGTTGAGAGGTGGGCAGAAGAAACTCTGTCCTACCTAGGTCAGAAGTGGCAGTAGGTGGCTTGGGTTGGGCAAGAAGAGTTTGGATTTGATATCCCGCCTTTCACTCCCTTTAAGGAATCTCAAAGCGGCTAACATTCTCCTTTCCCTTCCTCCCCCACAACCAACACTCTGTGAGGTGAGTGGGGCTGAGAGACTTCAGAGAAGTGTGACTAGCCCGAGAGATATATGTTATCTTGCAATCAAGGATGAGCTGTGATCTCTTCTTGAGTAGAAATTACTTGGCTGCATTAAATATATAAAGGTAAAGGTAAAGGTACCCCTGCCCGTACGGGCCAGTCTTGACAGACTCTAGGGTTGTGCGCCCATCTCACTCAAAGAGGCCGAGGGCCAGCGCTGTCCGGAGACACTTCCGGGTCACGTGGCCAGCGTGACATCGCTGCTCTGGCGAGCCAGAGCCGCACACGGAAACGCCGTTTACCTTCCCGCTAGTAAGCGGTCCCTATTTATCTACTTGCACCCGGGGGTGCTTTCGAACTGCTAGGTTGGCAGGCGCTGGGACCGAACGACGGGAGCGCACCCCGCCACGGGGATTCGAACCACCGACCTTTCAATTGGCAAGCCCTAGGCACTGAGGCTTTTACCCACAGCGCCACCCGCGTCCCTCATTAAATATATAGAGCTCTGGAATGATTATTTAACTAAATAATCCTATCTCCCATATGCGATGCTCATGCCACTTAGGAGTGCAAGATAGTGGAAATGCTGCCTTCCTCATCATGCCATTTGGCCCCCTGTTTCATTTAATCATCCTGCCTTCAAATAACCATGCTGTGAAATGGGAATTTTTTTTCCTGCTACAGGTTTTGTTGACAGTGGCCATCAGCTTAATGCCTTCAGTTTCATAGTTTCTGAGTTAGAAAACAAACCAAAAACATTTTTGTGATATTTTAAATCAATTTAAATAAATAAAATTCAATCTAGCATGTATACAATGCACTTCAAAGCACTAACATGCATTGTACATACATAAAAGCTGTTTCTCAGATGTTGGATATTGCCCAATGTCAGCCTTCCTAATTTCCAATCCCAGAAGCAATGAAGTTAGTTGGAACATTTCTTTGTCACGTATGTGAATCAGTCTCATTCCCGAATACAACAGAACCCTTTTAGTTCTGAAAATCATCCTTCAGGCAGATAGCACAAGTGCAAAATGAGGGGTGGGGTGGGAAATGAGAGAAAAGCAAAACTATATGTCATCAAAGCTGCAAGTGCTTGAAAAGCAGGGATTGTAATAGAAAATACTGGGCAGTTCTCATTATTGCCCCATCTTTGGATTTGCCTACTGTAAGATGTTTGTTGGAGTTTGGGAAGATTTTCTAGCATGGCATTGAAAGTTTCCCCCTATACTTCATGGTGGGCTTTAATTCAAAATAACAACAAGTATTTAATTTTGAGAAATAGCACGTCTTAATTCTACATAACCTTTAAATACTTCTAAAAAGTCTACACAGTATAATTGTTGTTTAGTTAGGGATTTACCGTATTTTTCGCTCTATAAGACGCACCAGACAACAAGACGCACCTAGTTTTTGGAGGAGGAAAACAAGAAAAAAAAATATTCTGAATCTCATAAGCCAGAACAACAAAAGGGATCGCTGCGCAGTGAAAGCAGCAATCCCTCTTGCTGTTCTGGCTTCTGGGATAGCTGTGCAGCCTGCATTCGCTCCATAAGACGCAAACACATTTCCCCTTACTTTTTAGGAGGGAAAAAGTGAGTCTTATAGAGCAAAAAATATGGTATTTAACAACAGCAGCTGAGTTTCAATGAAAGGGGCTGCATGGGCAAGGGTTTGGTGATCAGCCATCTTTGCTGTTGGGAGTAGATAAATTTTATTGGCATAAAACAGGTCTAGTTTAAGGTTCCTCTGGTTCATGGACAGAAACATGAGTGGATTCAGTGTGGGCATGTGAACACAGCCCATCGAGACTTTCCTTGGAAAGCTGCTTGTTGTATGAAATGTTGCCTGCATTGAAATTGACATAGCATTTGCACCAATTTGAAATATGCGAAAGAGAGATACAATTTTATGTAATTTGGTCTTGGACTCTTTCTGAGGGTTTGGTTAAATGCTGTATTCCAACAACAACAACAACAAACTGGTTGGGGAATTACTGTGGCTATGTTTGGGAAAGAGAAAGTACAGGATGATTGGCAATTCCTCTTACTTACAGAGTACCTCACACTATTAGACTGGCATGATGCTTCAGGTCTGGGGGTGGATGGCTGACAATCATCTCCCACCACAAACAATGTTAATAGAAACTCTGTTCCTTTCTGTGTGGCCAGAAAACTGTACGGAGTAGGAGTATTTTGTGGTATGATTATGAACATAAATAAATCCAATCCCACCTGCTGAGATCAAAGCAGGAGAAGACTTGATGCAGACTTGCTAACTTTGGGGTAGTTGTGTAGAATCTTCTTCTTATTCCTCCTCCTCCTCTCATTAAAAATAAAAATAAATTAAAGGCATCTCAATATTTTTCAAGGTAAAAAAAAACAAGACTGAATATATTTTTATGCCCCCTAAAATAAGTTCTTAAATAAACTCCAGTGGTAATATGATCCTATCGCTAAATGTCAAAATATGTTAATTTAATTTAAAGGTTTCACTGGTCTTAAGCTGTAGCAAACAATTCTGACCAACTTTGTAGCTCCCTCTGCTGGTTTGGAATATATTCCCATGCTTCTTGAATGCCCTAGTCTTATTCATTCCAGGAAAAATGCAATATGATGACTTTCTTTCAAAATAATTGGAGTTGCTATTTTTTATTTGTGACCCCCCCAAAAAAAATAATATTTAAGCACTTTCTTAGTACTTTCAGGCTTGTCTGTCCCCTGCCAAAAACAGGAATCCTGCATACAGTATGTTCTCTGGGTAGCTGTCTGCCTTAATTGCCAAGAAGAGACAGCTGTGGCCTAGAATGCTGGAAGTGACTTCTGTGGGCAATGAGAGATGCCACAGAGGGCTGTCAGTGACCTTTATGGCCTTTCCAGAAAAAATGAAAGGACCCAAATCTTATCCTTAGCATTATACTTATGCTAGCATTGATCCAGCACCAGTAGCATGGCAATCCATCCTCATTAGCTACAGTGCTCCTTGATTTCTGCTTGGAAACAAAATGAAATTTCAGCACTCCTGAGAGCAAAGGGTAAAGCTTACAGAGTACTATCTCATTTTTAGAAAGCCAAAGGTTTGTAAGAGGAGCATTTCCTATGTGGTAGGTAGCCTGCCCTCTCTCTTTCTCTAAGAACTGCATGAATGCTTTTATTTTGAATCTCTATAGGTGTGCTTCGTAGAATTCAATAACAAAATAGCAATTTTAAAAGGGTCACAGAATGGCATGTGCATAGGAGAAGAGAACTTAATCACGATGATGTCATAAGTATTACTGAGTAAGTGAGCAGGTAGGAGGGATGCAGATTGCTGCTCCGGTGTGAAGCTTTGAGGTTTTCCACTGACAGACCACACTGTATATCTTCCCACACATTTAGCAGGTGCAAGGGGGAGTTATGTGTCAAGAGTGACAGGAGACCCAACAAAGCTGGACGGAAACCTCTGCCCAGTCCAACTCCCCCCACAGCTTGGCACAAAGGGGGGTTGGCTTGCTCTGTGAGTGTCTCTGTGTAGAAATGGGGCTTCACTGCAATATTTATTAATCTCTCCGTTCAACCTATGATAGCTGAGATCAGAATTTTAAAAGCATACAGAAGCATTGTGGTGACTAAGAGTTTGAGCTATGACACAGGACCCCTGGTTCAGTTCTTGCCTGCCATGTACTCATCTGGTGGCTTTAGGCAGGTCACACACTCCCTCAGCATCAGTCCTGCCCACTGGCCGCTGGGGGGGGGGGGATTGCAATAGTGACTTACCTTTCTTTGTTGCTAGTCACAGCTAGTTAGTTAAGTTATATCTCTTCTCTAAAGGATGCTAGGGCAATGAACAATGTCTGGTAATATACCTAAAGACATTAAAACCACTAAAAAAAAGTCAAGCAGAATGAATGGGCACATTTCCTCTCTCTAATACCCAACATAGATAATCCAGTAGCATAATCACTCATGGTACCAGGGTGATATGATGTGGGATATATAGATAGATTTAAGAAGGACAAAACATGTGGCCCCCAAAGTTCATGAGAAGTTACATTGAAATGACTTTCAAGTAATATAACCCTGGGTTTGGGGTGCCCATGTGTGCTTTATTGTCTCTTCTTTCACCCCCCCACCCAATCCCTTTAACATTGCTCCTTCATGAAAGGGAACTGGGTGACAATAGAAAGGTGGAACAGTATAAAAGCTTGTAAATAATAAAATGTTCAAAGTTCATTTATTCCACTTGGTTTTTTGCATGCCATGTTTTAGGAATCCTGATGCATTGTTGTCAACCTTTATTTTGTTTTGTTTAAAAAATATAATATGATGTTTTTGTCCATTATTGTGAATGTGCTTATTGGTCTGGGAGATTCTCATAGATCTTCCATTCACTTTCTTTTCCAAGGTACTGACACTCTACAAACTTAGCACAACCGAGATTGTTGCTGGCCACTAGATGGCACTGAATGAGCTAGAAACGGAAGTTGTTTCCCAATGGCTAGAGAAAGCTAAATCAGTAGGGAACAAATAGGAGCCTTCTGATTCATATGGTGAAGTGGCTCAAAGGTGCTGCTGCTTAAATGCTTGGAGGCTTGAAAATCAGAATTTGTACTGCATCTTGCTCCAGAGAACAGGATTAGTTAGCTAAAAAGCTTTGGTCTACACTGCTTATGACTGAGGCCGTGTGCGCATTACACTGTGTGCCCTGGATTTAGCACACTCCCACTGATGGTTTTTGAATCCATGTACACATGACATTGCCCGCAATGCAGAGCTATCGTGTAAGCACCTTAACTCTGCAGTTCAGCTTAGGTGTGTGTACATCTGAGACAGGTTTTGCGCATTTAAGGATGACAGCTCATGCACAGATAACAGCTTCATGAATTGGACTGAGGGGTGAGTGCTGCAGGGATGGGGAAACCCAAAAGGTAATGTGCATCAGGTGATGACATCCCTGCTCCCCCTCTGGTGTGTATAGTAGTTAGCGCATGCGACTTGACACGCATTGGGGCAATGACCTCATTGTATTTTAAGCCACTAATGTCGACATAGCCTTAGAGGGATCTTGCAGAGCTTCAGCTTTGCCAGAAGTCTTAAAGCTTGCACAATATTGGCAAATGAAATGGTTCCAGGGAAAGGGTTTCTTTTGTCCCCCAAGATCTGTGAGCATAGGGAGGATTTGAACTGCAAATGTGAGAAAGCCCAAGGTAGAAGCTCTGGCATGTCTAGTTAAAGAAGGAGTAGGGAACCTAAACCTACTTTCATGTAGTGGTGATGGGAGCCAGGAGGGAGAGGTGGAAATGTGGGGGAGGAGAACCAAAATGAATGGAAGGAGGAGGGGGTGAAGAGCCTTTTCAGTTCAGACCTCTAGCTAAAGTGCCCCTTCCCTGGAAGCCTGTTGAACACTTCTCACTTTTGGCTTTGCACCCAAGCACCACTGTCTTTGCCCTTGTCCACTGTCAGCATGTGGCCCCCAACTGCTTACCCTTGAGGGAACATGACCCTTGATAGAAAAACGCTGCCTAGTGCTAAATTAAAGAGTATTGGAGAGCAGCGTTCATTTCTGTGCGAAACCCCGAAGAGTCACCTCCAGTCAGAACAAATTGTATTGGGCTCCATTGGAACCAGTGTTCTGACTGTGGCAGCTTTATATGGGTAAGGAAGGTGGCCAGTTGTTCAGTTTAATCAAGAACACAGGAACTGTTGTACTGGGCTTCTCATCACAGCAGTGGACAACCTGGTGCCCTTGGGAAGGTCTTAGCAGGGTATGATGGAGATAAAATTCCCTACTTTAAAAAACCCTTTACTTAGTTTGTTCATCCAATAGTTAAAGATTTCCTTATAACCTCAGCAATCAGTAACTGAATGGATGCGTTGTGGTGAGACAGCATCAACTGCTTGCTGTTGTACACTTAATTCCAAGTAACCCTGTAGATCGTCAACATCAAATGTCCGTTCCTTTATCTTCACAAACACACACACAGAGAACACAGGGTGTGTGTAGCCATCTACTCAAAGGTACAAGGTCTTTCTATGAAGCTGGGCTGAAGAAACACTGGCACTCCAGATGTTGTTGGAAGAACTCACCTTCTATAGTCCTTGATGGTTGGCTGTTGAGTCCCTTAACAAATGGTGGGCTACAGGTTCCCCACCTCTGCTATGCAGCATGTCATGCTTCAAGGGTGGGGGAAAGAATGGTGAAGTTATGATATTGGGATTGAGCATTGATCAAAATGGAGTAAAGTGTGCTGAGAGGAGGGGAGTTAAGAAAATGTGTTGCCCCTGGTATCCGTTGTGTGATCAGTGCTTGTTTATTAGCTGTCCTACAATGTAAGATGACACTCTGCCAGGAGTACAACTTCCTTTGTCGGCAGTGCTAGGCTTGGCAACATAGGAAGCAGACCTCTGCCAAGTCAAACTATTGGTCTCTCTAGCTCAGCATTGCCCTCACTGACTGGCCACTGCTCTACAGGGTTTCAGAAAGGGAGTCTTTCTTACATGGAGATGCCAGAGATTGAACCTGGGACCTGCTGCGTGCAAAACATGTCTTCTAGCACTGAGCTACAGCCCGGAACTAGCAAAAAGGTTGCAAGCTTGGGATATGTCCCAATACAATATTTGTGTCTCATCAAAATGGGGAAGTGCAAGGAATCGAGATTTTATCGGGGAGCCTGGATTACCTAGGCAACACTGAAATGGCCCTTAAGGAATTTATGGTGTGCGTTTAAATATGTGTTTATTTTTGCTTTGTGAAAATGGGGCTAACGACTCTCTTTCGCAGTTTTTGTGACAGCCCCTGCTGTAAGGACTGTGGGTGGTTTTGCTCCTTCACATTCCAGTAGGTGCATATTTAACAGCAGTAACCTGACCATGGAGGGTTGATTTCCAGTTTTCTGAGATATATTTTCTGTGTTATATATTAACTTGGTGAGAGGATTTCTCAGCATCTCTTGTTTTCCAAGGAGTGTGCTGGTGGCCCTGTATGCGGTTAAAGTTTATTTTGCCTTGAGACTTGATTTCTGTGGTCCTTTTCTGTTTTAGTCCTCTGCTGTGACTGCCAATAAAAATGATTTTCCGTTCCACCCTCTTAATTGCTAAACAGTGGACTGGGGCCACCAAGGCTTTTAAGCTGGATCCTGGGAAGTAAGTCCTTGGCCCAGACCAGAGACAGGAAATGCTTCTCTTTCGTCAGCTGCTGGTAATCTCTTACCATTTCAGGCTTGTTGGCAAAACTAACAACAACGTATTTGTTGTTTTTGTTTAGATAAATAAACAGGCTTGGAGGCAATAAAACATACAGAAGAGTAAACCACAGGAACAGCAATAGCAACAAACCCTCCTGGATGAGGTGACCAGATGTGAACTGCATGAATGCTTGTTTGGTTTGATGTGGAGAAACTCCAGAAGGAGAGCGAATTGTTTTCATGTTGATTGATCATTTCTGTAGATACAGGTGTTGCATACTGCATCAGTTCAAAAACTCAGCAGTGCGGCCAAATAGCCTTTTGAAGTTTGATGCTAAATGATGCTGTCTAGAGTCTAGAGCTCTATGGCCCCATCTTCCATATAAGGGAAAGCACA
Organism: Podarcis tiliguerta; assembly: GCF_965153285.1. Taxonomy (NCBI): domain Eukaryota; kingdom Metazoa; phylum Chordata; class Lepidosauria; order Squamata; family Lacertidae; genus Podarcis; species Podarcis tiliguerta. Next base: position 55,953,347 of record NC_139534.1, read on the forward strand.
TGGGAAGTTTTGGCCCTCACATATTGAAGCAAGAAATATAGTGTAAAACGAATATGGAGTGTTCTTGATTCTAATAAGTGCCTGTAAGCAGTAGAAAAGGGCCTTGGGATGGAGAGTGTAAAGCAGGAAAAAAATTGTTTGTTTCTCTAAGAAGCTGGAGCCAGTGGCTGCTCTGATTATGAAATGTTTTTTTCTGAAGCAATTATATTGCACTGGAATTTTATTACTCTTCAGCGTAAGTCAAATAATACATTTAATAAATAGTCAATAGTGATCATAATATAGCATTTCTGTAGCATGCATAGTGCTCTGCAGCTATTTCATTTCATCCTCGCAAATGACTTTTGGGATGTAGGCTTTGCTAAGGCAGCAGTTGAAACTTGCTCAAGGTTGCACACAGAGAGCTTCATGGATGAGCCTCCCCATGCCATCTCTACATCCAACAGTCAGCTCACTGACATCCCCCTGGTAGCAGCAGGGAGGGATATAAGGGCAATATGCTTTTAAAGAATGGTGGATAAGTAGGGGTGCAGACCACCTGGGCTCCATCTGAATGCTGAGATCATATGTATTTGCTGTGTGAACATTCTCAGGTTTTTCTCCTCAGCCCTGGGGACCACAACATCATTATATGAATAATGAAATCTAAGAGCCTTCAGTTAACATCAACATATCCCATTCCTCATTGTACAATAATCAAGCCATGCACTCTAGTTAATTATGAAGCTGGAAGATGGTGTGCCTGTAATTACATGGCAAAACAAAGAAAGAGAAAGAAATATTTCCATGAAATAGGCTGCCCTGTAAGTTTTGCTGAGCTGCAAGGTGTTTTTATTCATTTCATATAATTTATATCTCACTTGATTAAAAAACCCAACATCCTCAGAACCATTGACAAAAAGAACCACTTGTCCACCAGTTATGCATACCTGTCCGATATACATGCATCTAGTAAAATCTCTTGATTTTCACTGCTCTTTCCTCTCTTGCTAAAATGCAAGCGAAATATCCTTCCAGTTTCTTTCGTGCCCCCTGCCCCGCATCTGGAATTACTTTTAACAGGTGCTTTTTGCAAAATGAATATAGGGAGAGTGGAGTTATGAAGAGAAGCAGGATTGTTCTTAGGCCAGTTTTGAATTTCAGCAGGGTGACAGGCTGCCAGAAGACTCAGCACACTTATGCAGCTTTCTAAGTATTTGGAATAGGCATGCCAGTGATTTTTGGAGAGCGATAGGAGGTCTTATCCATTGTTCCCAGGATATATGCCATACTCTGATTTAACAAGTGAAGCACATTACTCATGTCTCTGCAAGACATAGCAGCGGAACATTTGTTGACTTGCCAGGACAGAGCCCATTGATTTTGGCGTGAGCACTTAGGTAGCACTCATGATTTCAGTTATATACAAGGGATTGATCTTGCAAAGACTGTGCCCAGGGAAGTTGCTGAAGAGATTTTTATTTTGACTTCTTGTCCTTCCTCTATTTTATTGTTCTCTGTGATAAAACACTACAAGGGTTTTTTGTCCAGTCATTTTTCTCACAAGAGCAGGGATGAAGTTCATGTGAGGGAAATGGAAGATGCAGTACATCATCTGGAAGCAATCGTGTTGTTGTGTACCATCATCCAGTTAAATTTCCTCGTGTGTAACTGGAGCGAGGCACCAATATGGTATGTCTGTAAACAGGAATACAGTGGTACCTTGGGTTAAGAACTTAATTCGTTCTGGAGGTCTGTTCTTAACCTGAAACTGTTCTTAACCTGAGGTACGACTTTAGCTAATGGGGCCTCCCACTGCCGCTGCGCCACCGTCGTGTGATTTCTGTTCTCATCCTGAAGCAAAGTTCTTAACCTGAGGTACTATTTCTGGGTTAGCAGAGTCTGTAACCTGAAGCGTCTGTAACCTGAAGCTTGTATTGAAGATGGCTCAGGTAGTCAGCAATGTGAAAAGCTTCTGGTAAGGCCAGATTTCAGCAGGAGGTTGTGATGGTGTAGCTATAGTCTGTGGAGAATTTTCAGGCCTAGCAGCTGTCCAGAGCCTTAATGTCCCTGCAGAGTCCTCTGCTGTAGCCTGTCCTGGGCCTCTCCTCTTAAAAGCTCTGCACTGGGAGCCACCATTTTAATTTCTCAACATGCCCTGGGGTGACACTATTTCGTGGGCATTGTAGGAAAGTTAAATGGTGGGAACTGCTGGCACCACCTGCTCTTGCCACTGCCAGAACCCACCAAGATAATTATTCATTCCGTTTATCAGCCACAGTTTTTTGGTGATGCACAAAGTGAAAACAAATTTAAAACCACGACCATTCCACATTTGCTGCCGCCCCCCACCTTGTCAAACTTGGAGTCAGCCCTTTTTTCCCCCCTACAGGTTTTGGAAATATCTGAATAAAGATAGCCCAGTAGATTGACAGCTTAAAAACATTGTTTTGTGAAGAGAGTCAACATGCATTCTGACTGCAGCATTGTATACGTGCGGCTGAAATTGTGAAAAGACAACTGGCAGAAATCTGTTCTCTTGCCTTATCCATGCCAGGCTATGCAGTGAGACATTTTAATTGATATACATGGGAAAGGAATGCATGGTATGCTCACACGGAATCTGCTATGGCAGTGTGGCTGATAAGGCCATTAAACCAGCTTTGTTGCTTGGGAAGCATCCACTACTCAGAAAACATACCATGAGATCAGTAGCAAAAGGGAGCAGAGAGTGTTTGTAAACTGTCACTTTTTATAACAGCTACTGCCATTAGCGTTGAGACAGGCGAGAACGGCCATTCGCCATTTGGTCGGCAGAACAAATATGTCAGGCTGTGAGCGTGTGGCTAGGATAACAACAATCGAGAATTTGAAAGAACAAAAGGAAAGCAGTTCAGTGAAGAGGGCTCTGGAAGTGTTTCGCCCTTGTGAACACCGTACGCTTTCACAGAGGTCAACTTAAGCAAACCAGTGAGATGGCTGTTGCCACATGATGTGGTAGTGGCTCACCTTGTGGTTTGGGAGCTGTGTGAATATAGTAGGGGAAGCAAAGTCAGTTCACTTGGCACTTCAGTGTGAACCTACCCAATTCTCACTTCCTGAAGCAATATATGAACCCAAATGGAACTATCCCTCAAAGTGGGCACTCTTTTGAATTTTGCAACGCAGTTCTCCACCCCCCCCCCAAATATGTACTACTTTAGTGGAAAGTGTACATAAAAACACACATGTTGGTGACAACAACATACAAAATGCATTATGTTTGGCAAAACTGCTTGTGAAAATGTGTGTCTTTGGAGGACTTTAAAAATAAATAAATCACAAACTGATGTGGAAGTGCGGTAAACTTAATTTAAGATTGGAAAAACGAGAAACTGAGAGGAGCCAAAATGGACAGATAAGCTCACCCCTGTCCTTGTCTCACCATGTGGTGACACATCAGCTTCAGCCATGGGACCCTGGCTAGTGGTCAGGGAGGATGGGAACTGTAGTCCAACATCTGAAAGGCCACAGCTGCCCTATCCCTGCTTTAGACTTTGCACATAGGCAAAGTCCCCCAGCTCTTTGCTGCTTTTGGCTGCATTTTTCTGTTCTTTATCATGTTTTACAACATGGGGTGACCAGAACTGTGCACAGCATCTTAAACGCAACTGCTCCACAGATTTGTACGCTGACATCTAATATGCCTCCCTTCTCACTTACAGCCTTGTATCCCATTGATTCCTTTGTATATATTTCTCTTATATAGTCAAGTGTTATGTGAAGGTGTCATTTAAAAAGCAGTATTTAAGCAGTAGTCCTGTACTGTGCACAGTTTTCTGCAACTGTCTTCCATGGAATTCAGTGGGGCTTTAATTCTCAGTACACATGTATAGGATTGCACTGTTAGCTGTAGCTCTAAGGGTAAAGGAAGCTGGTAAAAATTTAGTCACTCTGAAATTCATGAAATCTTTCTTGCCTGTTTTGATTATGTAACTTTTGCATATTGTAAGCAGGGCTGTGCGTGTGGCCACCACTGAGCATGTGTCTTTGTGGCACTTTAATTCAGAGCATTGATTACTCTGCGAAAGACATCAAAAACAAATGTCAAAACTGCAATTATGTTGTGTTTTGTGGTGAGGTATGAAGCTAGTTAGTGTATGGTGAAGGAAACAGGGCTGGCTGTTGGAAGGAAGGATTTGGAGACCAACAGCAGGGCAAGGAGGTTCTCTCTTTTCCCTTCCCTGCGCACCGGAGGCGTTTGCTGCTGCCGCTGCCTTGATTCAGGCAGTTTTGCATGCAGGCAAAGAATTATAAGCCCGTGCCATTCCAAATCTGGTGGTGGGGATGCTCCAGTTGAACTCAGGGTTCTCCCTCTGTGGATCTGCATCTATTGTCAAAAATGGACTCATGGAGGATGGAGCAAGCTTGTTCCCCCCCTGCTCTGGAGACTAGTACCCGAACCAATGGATTCAAGTTACAAGAAAAGAGATTCCAACTAAACACCAGGAACAACTTTCTGACACTAAGAGCTGTTTGACAGCGGAACAGACTCCAGGGGCAAAGCTAGTCAATGCTAGCAGAATATGCCTACTCCTTCCGCATTCACATTTTGGAATAAGAAATTAGCACAGATGGAGATTTTTTAATTTTCTGTATTAGAGGCAAATAAGCTAGTCCAGCTGTACAACAGTGATTCAAAATATTTTCTGTACAGCAGTACTGAGACAGCAGCCCCTCTCCCTTTGGCCTTTGAGTCACCAGCATGAGAAATCAATTTTGGCTGCTCTTCCTGAAGAAAGGCCTCCTTGTTAACGCCTTTGATTGACCTTGAGAAACTACAAACTTAAATGTTCACATCCTTTTTTCTTGCTTGGCCCCTCTTCCCCCAGCTTATGTATTAATCTAGGTTTTTGGAGGTTTTCTTTAAGTGATATTCTTGACTAGGAGCTGGTTGCTTTAATTCAAATGACTCTAAGCTTGGGTTTAAACTGAAAAGAGTCAAGTTTCATTTAGTGTATTATTGGATTTCATTGTGAATTCCATTTTTCTGCAGTGAGAGTAGGGAAGTGGGAAAGTCTGTAGCTCACTGGCCTAATTGTGTAGAATTTATGAAAGTGAAGAAGTGCGATGATGAAACATCTCTATACAACAGCTTTGGAAGCAGGTCTTAGGGTCAAAGAAGCAATTTTATAATTGCAAGACCGCAGATACATAAGCCTTTGTCAGAGGTCTAGTGAAAGAGACCTTTCTTGCACACCCTCCAACATTTATCTGATGACAATAGGGATGTCCCATTCCATAATGATAATTTTACTATTTATACCCCACACATATTACTGGGTTGCCCCAGCCACTCTGGGCAGCTTCCAACATATAAAAAAACATAATAAAACATTAAACATTAAAAAAAACCTCCCTATACAGGATTGCCTTCAGACATCTCGTGAGTTGAAAAACTCCATACCCTCCAACATTTCTCTAATGAAAATAGGGACACGCTAAAGAAAAGCAAGACACTCTGGGATCAAATTAGAAACTGGGACATCATCTCTAAATCAGGGATGTCCCTGGAAAATAGGGACACTTGCAGACTCTGTTCTTATAAATGTTGTCACTAAGATTCTCCCCATTTTAAACTATTCCAGTGATAAGTAATACAGTGAACTCTATCAGTGTTCTGTTGGAGGAATGGAGGTAGATAGATTCTCCTAGCCCCCAAAATTTATGAAACCAAAGGCACGCAAATATGGAGACCTCTTCAAAAAAATGAATCTGGAAATGCCCCATAATAAATATCTTAGTTCTATTTTAGAGCTCCCCAAGAGAGCTGAGTCTTCCATTCTCCACTTAGAAGCTGATCTTTGTTTAATGAAGGCCAGAGTGCACATCCTTGCTCTTAGATATTGTATAAATTCTAAAAAGGGAATGGGGCCCATTTATTACCTTCTGCTTTCAAGAAGATGCTGAATCTTAACATTAGAGTGACCTCATCTTGGAATCAGGAAATGCTACAAGCTGCAATTATTTGGTGGATGTTCTGAGTTCGTAAGGCTTTGAGATGACATCTCACCACATGGAATCTCACATTTTAAAGCATGATTTTTGTGCTGATCACACTTCTGCCTGTCTGTCTAAATGTGCTATTGTATGCCAAACTACCCATTCAGACTCCTTACCCTGACTCATTATGTTACCAGCATCATAAATATCAAATGATGAAAAGGCTTTGCAGTTCTGTGACTCCAGTTTATGCACTGCCATAATTGAAGGACACTGTCACCGGATCCCCTCTGAAGAGAGTTTGCCCGTGTGGAGGTAACATGCCTCACTACATAGTGGTTTGCCTAAGTTACAAGGACTTAAGAGCAATCCTTGTTCAAAGAGTTAAATCTCCTGATAGAGAGACAGATTGGGTATTTGATTAACTTTTTATTAGGGGACAGATTAGGGGACAGATGAGCTTGAGCTCTTGGTACAGCAAACTAAATATGACATAATAGGCATCACTGAAACCTGGTGGGATAAGTCCCACGATTGGAATGTAAAAATGGAGGGATACAATCTATTTCAGAGAAACAGACCAGACAAGAAAGGAGGAGGAGTGGCGTTATATGTCAGGGATGTGTATACCTGTGAAGAGATCCAAGATTTAGAACCTCAAAGCCAAAGTGAGAGCATTTGGGTCAAAATTAAGGGAGAGAAGAATAATAGTGACCTCATTGTGGGAGTTTACTATAGATCCCCAAGCCAAACGGAGGACATAGATGATGCCTTCCTGGAACAGATGGCCAAGCATGCAAAAGGAAGGGAGATAGTAGTAATGGGGGACTTCAATTACCCAGATATTTGTTGGAGGTCAAACTCAGCCAAGAGTATAAGGTCAAACAGATTCCTCACTGGCCTTGCAGACAACTTCATTGTCCAGAAAGTGGGAGAAGCAACAAGAGGAACAGCCATTTTAGATCTGGTCCTAACCAATGTCGATGACCTGGTTAATGGGGTAGAAGTGGAAGGATCATTAGGCGCAAGTGATCATGCTCTTCTGAAGTTTACTATACAACGGAAAGGAGCAGCCAAGCATACTAGGACTCAATTTCTTGACTTTAAGAAAGCCGACTTCATAAAACTTAGGGAAGTGCTGGGTGAGATCCCATGGACAGTAATACTAAAAGGAAAGGGAGTTCATGATGGCTGGGAGTTTGTTAAGAGGGAGATAGTAAAAGCACAACTTCAGGCAATACCAATGAGACGGAAACATGGAAGGTGCCTAAAGAAGCCAGGGTGGCTATCTAAAGAACTTTTAACTGAGTTAAGATTAAAAAAGGATGTGTACAAAAAATGGAAAAGGGGGGAAACCACCAAAGAGGAATTCAAACAAATAGCCAGCACGTGTAGACACAAAGTCAGAAAAGCTAAAGCACAGAATGAACTCAGGCTTGCTAGAGAGGTTAAAAGCAACAAAAAAGGCTTCTATGGGTATGTTCGTAGCAAAAGGAAGAACAAAGAAACAGTGGGGTCACTCAGAGGAGAAGATGGTGAAATGCAAACAGGGGACACAGAAAGGGCTGAACTCCTCAATGCCTTCTTTGCCTCAGTCTTCTCCGATAAAGAAAACAATGCCCGACCTGAAGAATTTGGAGGAAATGATTCAGCAGAGGAAACACAGCCCAGAATAACTAAGGAGATAGTACAAGAATACTTGGCTAGTTTAGATGTATTCAAGTCTCCAGGGCCAGATGAACTGCATCCAAGAGTATTAAAAGAACTGGCAGATGTGATCTCAGAACCACTGGCAGTCATCTTTGAGAATTCCTGGAGAACAGGCGAAGTCCCGGCAGACTGGAGGAGGGCAAATGTTGTCCCTATTTTCAAAAAGGGGAAAAGAGAGGACCCAAATAATTACCGCCCAGTCAGTCTAACATCAATACCAGGGAAGATTCTGGAGCAGATCATTAAGCAAACAATCTGTGAGCACCTAGAAAGGAATGCTGTGATCACCAATAGTCAGCATGGATTTCTGAAAAATAAGTCATGTCAGACTAACCTGATCTCATTTTTTGACAGAATTACAAGCCTGGTAGATGAAGGGAACGCAGTGGATGTAGTCTACCTTGATTTCAGCAAGGCATTTGACAAGGTGCCCCATGATATTCTTGTAAAGAAGCTGGTAAAATGCGGTCTTGACTATGCTACCACTCAGTGGATTTGTAACTGGCTGACTGAGCGGACCCAAAGGGTGCTCATCAATGGTTCCTCTTCATCCTGGAGAAGAGTGACTAGTGGGGTGCCACAGGGTTCTGTCTTGGGCCCGGTCTTATTCAACATCTTTATCAACGACTTGGATGATGGACTCAAGGGCATCCTGATCAAATTTGCAGATGACACCAAACTGGGAGGGGTGGCTAACACCCCAGAAGACAGGATCACACTTCAAAACGACCTTGACAGATTAGAGAACTGGGCCAAAACAAACAAGATGAATTTTAACAGGGAGAAATGTAAAGTATTGCACTTGGGCAAAAAAAATGAGAGGCACAAATACAAGATGGGTGACACCTGGCTTGAGAGCAGTACATGTGAAAAGGATCTAGGAGTCTTGGTTGACCACAAACTTAACATGAGCCAACAGTGTGACGCGGCAGCTAAAAAAGCCAATGCAATTCTGGGCTGCATCAATAGGAGTATAGCATCTAGATCAAGGGAAGTTATAGTGCCACTGTATTCTGCTCTGGTCAGACCTCACCTGGAGTACTGCGTCCAGTTCTGGGCACCACAGTTCAAGAAGGACACTGACAAACTAGAATGTGTACAGAGGAGGGCAACCAAAATGGTCAAAGGCCTGGAAACAATGCCTTATGAGGATCGGCTAAGGGAGCTGGGCATGTTTAGCCTGGAGAAGAGGAGGTTAAGGGGTGATATGATAGCCATGTTCAAATATATAAAAGGATGTCACATAGAGGAGGGAGAAAGGTTGTTTTCTGCTGCTCCAGAGAAGCGGACACGGAGCAATGGATACAAACTACAAGAAAGAAGATTCCACCTAAACATTAGGAAGAACTTCCTGACAGTAAGAGCTGTTCGACAGTGGAATTTGCTGCCAAGGAGTGTGGTGGAGTCTCCTTCTTTGGAGGTCTTTAAGCAGAGGCTTGACAACCATATGTCAGGAGTGCTCTGATGGTGTTTCCTGCTTGGCAGGGGGTTGGACTCGATGACCCTTGTGGTCTCTTCCAACTCTATGATTCTATGATTCTATGATTCTATGATTCTAGGTCCCCTTACACCTCTGAAAAACGCCTGTGTTGCTTTTAGAGTGGCAATTTTAAGGAGAAATGTTTGTGAGGATGATAAATTACTCAGGGGAGTAAACTCTTATTTGACAAAATGTCTGGTTGTAATAATTATTTTAACTGTGTAATGCATTTTATTCTATGTAATGTATTTTATCTTTTGTAATGGCTACAGCTAAACAAATAAATAGATTTATTTTAAAAAAACCCTATTCCTTTCTTGAGAAAAATTAGCAGGCTTCTCCTATCTTCTGCCTGCCCACCCCTCCCCTGAAGTAATTATAGTTTTGGCTGATGCATTTTCAAATAATTATTTACATTTAACAGGTATAACAGAATCTACTATATTGCAATACTTTATATATTTTGCCAAAACCTTTTGATAGAACTTACATTGCAATGAATTGTTGGCTTGGCAACTCTTGATATGTAGGAAGGCCTTTTCTTCTGCATTCCTTCAAGTACTTTTTATGATTAGGACAGCCATTTTCCAATTAAAACCACACCCTATGGACAAAACATATAGGTACCCATATGTTATTCATAGATAATTTATGAAGGGAAAGGGTTATGAGTTTAATTGGGCAAACCATGCAGGGAGGAATTATTAGCTAAGTGCTACTATTCCCCAATACCACTCTCTGATTCATACCCTCCAACTTGCCGCCGCTGAAGAAAATCGGGACACATGTCTCTTGGGGCTCCACTCCCGCGTGGGTAACTAACTCGTGCAAGAGCATGGTTCCCCAAAACATGCATCTTTGGGGACCATGCTCTTGTGGGAGTCAAAACAGGACATCCCATAATCCCATCAGAAACTAGGATTTCTTCTGTAATGTCCTGGTTCAATCGGGATGATTGAGGGGTATGTCTGATCCAAATTCTCACCCCTCCCTATTGGAGATTGTATTCACAGATCTCCTGCATTATGTTTAATTTGACTCTTACTGGGGTTAGTGATGGGTCTTTCCAGGGTATATGATCATAGTGGAACTGCCCATCTCAACTTAGTTGTGTGTGTGTGTGTGTAAAAAAGTGGGGAGTGGTATGTGCAGAAAAGAAAACAAGTTTCTGGCAGATTCCCAAGTGAGCAATAGAGAATCTTCTGTTGCCATGTTATCTGCTCCCTAGTGGGTCTGATTTCGGTGCATTTCCTTTCTTATGGAAACTGGTCCTGAAATCTGAAATACAATAGCTTCTTAATGCATCTCCAGACAGGAAGCAATTAATTGCACTTTCAGTGATATTCTGTTGAAGGCAGGCTTCACATTCTCTAGGACATGGCTATAAAAGGTCATGTAAATGCATTAAGAGATTTGCCAGGTCAGGGTCCATAGAAAACAAGAGGAATATGGGGGAAACAGTTATTTGGAGAAGAATGAGTTCTTATGGGGGGTGCCTTTTTATCTCTGGGACTGAAAGGAGCCTCACAGTTGGAAGGATTGTTTCAGCAGTCCTTGTTTTCAGAAAATGGAGCAGAGTGGAGAGGTGGATGTTGTCAGTGACAACTGCCAAGGATAAGACATGAGGGGAGATATTGTGAAGTCTGGGAAAACAGCCAGCAGAAAGAGGGAGTTCCATTTGTACTGGGTCTTTGAGAGGTAAAAAGTAATATATCACAAAAATCCATTAGTTAAGTGATTAAGTTGTCAAACTTGGGACCCACCTTTGGGGCCCATGTGTTGTTGTTGTTGTTGTTGTTGTTGTTGTTGTTGTTGTTGTTGTTACCATATAGGTCCATCTGTCTCCTCTCCCTCCTTCTCTTTCTATTCACCCCTACTTTCCCTTAGGAAGACCTTTGACAAAACAAAAAAGTAGCAGTGGTGGGACTGGTGCTTTTCAGTTGTGAGTTACACAAGCCGTCAGTTGCGAAATAACCCCTCTGCAGCGCCACAAATCCAACTCAATAGTGTAACATTGGAAAATGTTGATCACTTCTCCTACCTGTGCAGCTATCTTTCCACAAGGGCCGACATTGATGCTGAAATCCAGCATCGCCTGAGTTCTGCGAGTGCGGCTTTCTCCCAATTGAAGTGCAGAGTGTTTGAGGACCGGGACATTTACAGCGAAACCAAAATGCTTGTTTACAAAGCTATTGTGCTACCAAGCTTACTGTATGCTTGTGAAACATGGACCACTTATAAACGCCATCTCCAACTTCTCGAAAGATTCCATCAACGGTGTCTCCGAAATTTTTTACACATCACTTGGGAAGACAGGCAAAGTAATACCAGTGTACTGGAAGAAGCAAGGATCACCAGTGTTGAAGCAATGATTCTTCAACATCAACTTTGTTGGACTGGTCATGTTGTGCGAATGCCTGATTATCGTCTTCCAAAGCAACTACTCTATTCCAAACTTAAAAATAGAAAGTGTAATGCTGGTGGTCAACAAAAAAGGTTTAAAGACTGTCTCAAGGCAAATCTTTAAAAAATGTAGTATAAACACCAACAATTGGGAAACATTTGCCTGTGAGCGCTCCAGTTGGAGAACAGCCTTTACCAAAGGTGTCATGGGCTTTGAAGACACTCGAACTCAGGACGCAAGGGAGAAACATACTAAGAGGAAGGCATACTTGGCAAATCTACACCGTGATCAACTCCCACCTGGAAACCAAGGTCCCCACTGTGGTAGGATGTGTGGATCCAGAATTGGCCTCCACACTCACCTACGGACTCATTGTTCTAACAGTGTTTATGGAAGACAACCTTACTTGGCTACAAGTGATCGCCAAAGAAGAAGCATAAGCATGTTGTGTTAAATGTTGTTAGCATTCTGGAAATGTTAAATGTTACTAGCATTCTGGAAACACATTCAAATGTTCCTACAAGTGAATATATACATGGAATATTCAGATTTCATACTTTTTGCTGGAATACTGGAGAGTGATATTTTGCTAGGTTTACCATACCCTTCCAAAATAACACTGGTGTTTTCATAGAAAGAGGGAGCTTGTGGATCCAGTTACTCAGACATAGTTTTATAGTTCTAGTAGGGAAAACCAAGGAATTCACAGAGATCTGGGTGAGGGGCCTGCCGGCATGATCCTGCTCCCACTCTTATTTGCATTCGTTGTCTCTCTTCCCGAGCCCCCACAACTGGTCTTGTAAACAAAGCTAATGTCCAAATATTACATAGGTGATACACAGTTTTCCAAACTTGCCCCAAAATGGACCATTGCCTTTTCTTTTCTTCCCCCAAAGTAGTTCACTACCAGCATGTAGACAAGGAGGTTGTTGGTTTAAAACCTGACTAATCCCGACGGTTGCTGGCATCTGTCAGTCTTGGGAGACAATGGAAGAATGCACCTTGGGGGGGGGGGGTAAAGTCAAACTGTTGGAGAGTTACAGCTATAGCTGTAGAGACCAATATGGGAGAGGCATGTTTTATTACAGGTGGGCAGATGAAGGCATCTAGTTTTGCTTCTACAGATGCACTCTGGTGTCCCCCCCCCACACTCCTCCCTGTGGTCATTCCTCCTCTGGTCACTTCTTGAATACATGGCCTGTCTGTCTGTCTCCAGGCACTGTGATCTTTTGCAATGTCAATGTTGCCAGCCTTAACGTCACGTTAGCAGACATCTTTGTAACACAGAGTTGGTCTGCCAACAGGCCAGTGTCTGAAGCCAGCTCCCCGAAGAGCACGTTCTTGGCGATCCTGCCATCTTCCATTTTGTAGACATGACCTAGCCAGTGTAGACATCGCAGAGACAGAAGTGCGAACATGCTAGGAATGTGGGCTTGGGGGAGCACATCTTTGCTGAGAGTCTGTGCTGCCACGTGATGCCCAAAATCTTCCTGATGCAGTGCATATGGAGGGTGTAAGCTGCCCACACAACTCAGTTCCATAAAGCAGTGTGCTCAACACTGGTAAACCTTCATCTTGGTATTGGTCAGTATCATAGAAATGGGCAGATATGGGTCATATTGAGGCAGGAATATGAAGATTGTGTAATTGGAGATGTAGTTCAGCTGTCCCAAAGCCATCTGTACCTCTATAGGTAGATGCTAAAGGTAAAGGGACCCCTGACCATTAGGCCCAGTCGTGACCGACTCTGGGGTTGTGGCGCTCATCTCGCTTTACTGGCCGAGGGAGCCTGCGTACAGCTTCCGGGTCATGTGGCCAGCATGACTAAGTCGCTTCTGGCGAACCAGAGCAGCGCACGGAAACCCCGTTAGCCTTCCCGCCAGAGCGGTGCCTATTTATCTAATTGCACTTCGTGCTTTCGAACTGCTAGGTTGGCAGGAGCAGCGACCGAGCAACGGTAGCTCACCCCGTCGCGGGGATTCGAACCGCCAACCTTCTGATCAGCAAAACGCTACCCAGTAGTAATAAATTGTATTGGTTTTAGTTGGGAAGCCAAGTCAATTACACCACCCCACTAGCCACTAATATCATTACATTCATGGCACCTGGAGTGCAAATGCATATACAGTGGTACCTCGGGTTACATACGCTTCAGGTTACATACGCTTCAGGTTACAGACTCCGCTAACCCAGAAATAGTGCTTCAGGTTGAGAACAGAAATCGTGCTCCGGTGGCGCAGCGGGAGGCCCCATTAGCTAAAGTGGTGCTTCAGGTTAAGAACAGTTTCAGGTTAAGTACAGACCTCCGGAATGAATTAAGTACTTAAGCCGAGGTACCACTGTATTTTCCATGCAATTCTTTAGATACTGATTGATAGCATTGATGATTTCGGCTGCCATCTGATCCATACTTACCTGGGAAGAGACTACAGATCAGTGGTAGAAGGTATGCTTTGCATCCGAAAGATCCCATGTTCAATCTCTGGTGTCTCCAGGCAGTGCTGGGAAAGCTTCGTGCCTGAAACCCTAGAAAGTGTAGGTGACACTGAGACAGATGAGAAATGGTCTGAATTGTTATAAGGAAGCTGCCTAGGTTCTTCCTTTGGGAGGAAGCCTCACTGCATAGGATTGTGCTGCATGGCTCCTTAGGGAGTAAAAATTCCAGTATTCAAAGGATAACATTGTTATCTTTGTCCTTTCTTTCACTTAAAAGAAAGAAAACTTGTGTCAACCTTGGAATTATCTCTTAGCTGCATAAACAAATCCTAAATTGGAGTTTGATTTTATTGTGTTTAAGATTTTTAAATTAATAATAATAATATTAAAACAATGGAAGAACATTCCGTGCCATATGAACGAATGTAGATGCTCTCACCATTCAACCTTCACCCAGTTCTCCACTGTCATTTAACTATTTGCTAAATGGACCAGAAATATGCATTCATCTCCAGTTACTTCTAAATATACAGAAAAGAAGAAGAAGAGGGGTGGGGTGGATAATAAAGAGCTTGCCATTCAGCCTATTGTCCTCAACACTGTAATAAAATAGACACTGAGCAGTTGAGCTTCCTTATAGCATGGAATTAATTCCATGTGTGATTATTGTACATAAAATGAAAAGACAGCAGAGCCCTGCCCATAGTCTTACAATATAGTATTATAAGTATACACAGCCTTTTCTGTATGTTTAATAATACAATGTAGTGAAAATAAAACATTCTTGCCTGGAGTAGTCTTAGACGTTTGCAGTCACCTGTGGAATTCTGCATCAACACATAAAAAACAAAAACAGGTTGACTATATTTTAAATCAGAAAGCAGTCATGTAAATACATGTATACCTGGATTCTTCAAGCTGTTATCTTCCATGATTACAGGTTTGTACAACAAATGGTAATGCTGCATAAGGCGTCCTTTGTGTGGAACATTAAAAGTTCTTCTTTCACCTTGAACTTCGGAAACACCTCTCTTCTGAGGACTGTGACAAACGTCAAGAAAAGGTGACCATTGGTTGGTCTTCTAAACAGTAGAACTCTGTGTAAAATAACAAAATGATTTTTTTCATTTTCATAGAGGTGGTTGAAAAGAGAAAATCTGGGCTAGAAAAAGGGTCAGCTCTGCAGACTCACAATATCCTGAAAACATGCAATGAGAGGTGGAACCAGATTTTAAAATACATTAGGCAAAACGCTCAGGGAGAAAAGGAAACTTGATGTTAACGATTCTCTGTTAACATTCCCCCAGCCCATTCCCCCACTCCCCAGTCTTCCAAAGCTATTCATGATTGTGGAGAGGAGTTAGAATTAGCTGACTCATGGCAGGGGCATCCCCCTATATAATGGGCATGTTATACACATGAAAAACAGAAGCCACTTTGTTCCAACATACTGTTGAAATCTGAAATGCTAAGTTCCGTGTGTAGATGTAGACATGAAATTGCTGTATTCTGCTGGTTGCAAGATAGGTGATGAGGTGTTCAGTGTCGGAGCGAAGGCAAAACTAGAATAAGGGGAAGAGTTTGCCAAAGTGCCGTAAAATTAGATTATTTTGTTGCAAGCCAAAGGACAAGTCTCTCCAAGTTATTTTCTTGCATATAATCTAACTCCAACTTGGAGTTAGTGCTGTAGGGCCATATTCAGGTGTACATACGGTGGCGGCTAAGAGGGCAAAAGAGGACACAGATTTGCTAAGTTATATACATAAGATGCAAATTTGGAAATACTTACAGTAATTTAAATGAGAGGTGGGGAACCAGGGGCCCTCCAGATGTTGTTGAACTCCGGCTCCCATCAGCCCAAGCTGTATGACCAATGACCAGGCGTGATGGGAGGTGTAGTTTTTATGTTGTGAACTGCCCCGTCACCTTCAGATGAAGGGTGGCATACAAACAAACAAGCAAACAAGCTCAACAGTACCTGGCAGTCTACAGGTTTCCCATCTCACCCTAGTAGGGAAGATTGTGCCCAGGTAACCTGTGTGTTAGGGATGCGGGTGGCGCTGTGGGTTAAACCGCAGAGCCTAGGATTTGCCGATCAGAAGGTCGGCGGTTTGAATCCCCGCGACGGGGTGAGCTCCCATTGCTCGGTCCCTGCTCCTGCCAACCTAGCAGTTCGAAAGCATGTCAAAATGCAAGTAGATAAATAGGTACCACTCCGGCGGGAAGGTAAACGGTGTTTCCGTGCTCTGCTCTGGTTCACCAGAAGTGGCTTAGTCATGCTGGCCACATGACCTGGAAGCTGTACGCCAGCTCCCTCGGCCAATAAAGCAAGATGAGTGCCACAACCCCAGAGTCGGTCACAACTGGACCTAATGGTCAGGGGCCGATTTACCTTAACCTTAACCTGTGTGTTTGCTCCATCTACTTTCTGAAGTGTTAACTGTTGATTGACCACTCCAAGGCCCCTGCTAGCTGTCCCTGCATAGAATTCTTTTAAACTTGTCCTGGACCAGGCAGCCTTTTCAAATAGAGTCATGTCATATGATAGCTCTCAAACAGAGCCCTGGCCTCTGTAAAGTAGTATACATGACCACCCGCAATAGACATTCCGTAAGAACCTATCCCTCTTTCAGACTTTCTTCAACAATGTTGGGTGGGGGGGGGGGACCCAAACGCTCTTTTATCTGTCTCCAGCGTTAGCATTTTTAAAAAATAGGTTCTTTCTTTTTGCCAAGGAACATGCCTTTTGAATATGGACAGCCCAGTTGTCATAATCCTTTAATGAGATTTACAGATAATAGGTTTATTCAATTATGGGGTCAATAACAGATTAAAGGAAATATGACTGGGGTAGAGAACAGTTGTTCCTAGGGGTATGTAAACATTTGTTTTGTTTTATCTTGGGAGGATCTTGACACGAATAAATTGGAAATCCAGAGTGTTTAGGGTTTTGGCAGGCTCTCCCTCAAATACCCAGACATAGGTGGGATGCTATTATGTTGTTCTGTGAGGTACAGGAGATTGCAGAAGTGCCTTCTGACCCTGCACTTAGAAAGCAGTGGAAAGCTGAGGTAATGAGTGTGAGATTTAATTCTGAGCTACACCCCAAAAGTTCATTGAAAGGTGAAGCTTTGACTTTTCTTTTTAAATTTATTTTATTCCTTGAAAATGTATCATGTAGAAGAACAGCATGAGTTAGTGCCTGCAGCAGAGCTGGAAGTTCATGATGGAGTTCCACAAATGATTGAAGGAAGGAAAAAACAAGATCTGCATCTAGCATAAATCATGTAAACTATATTTGCTTAATATATTTGGGCTGCCAAATTTGAAGAAATCCTTGGTGGAGGTATAAGGAATGAAGGAACAAAAGTGATAATTTGTGTGCCTGTTTGAGTGCATGCCGTCTGTTGGTGACTTTTGAGTTGCTTCAGTGCAAAAGGAACTTTAGGCTATTCTGCTTCTGCCAAGATTTTGAGCCTGAGCTATCAAACCGTTGGATGAACAATGGAATGCTGACTTACATTGGATCATTCTGACAGCAGGAAGATGATAATTCAGGAGCAAGCACATCAGAGATCACATCTGCCTAGCAGCACAATCCTGTGTATGTTTACTCAGAAGTATGTCCCAATGAGTTCATCAAGACTTACTCCCAAGTAAGCCTGCATAGGACTACAGCTGGACATAGCAATCCTAAGTGAGATGGTGCAAAGGGGGGAATAGTTTTCCACTTCCAAAGTCCTACAAGTTGTGGGCACCATGGTTCTTTCTTTTTGCTCTGGCATTAAAAATTTCTACCCACCTTGAAATGTGTGTGTGTGTGTGTGTGTGTGTGTGTTATCCATACCAGTTATGGGCTGTAAAAATTTATGGGTTCTATCCCAGAGTCTCTTGAGAGAAGATAGTGCTTTGGATCCAGCATATCCAGTGCTGCCTCTGTCCCTGCCCTGCTTCAGGGCCAAATCCTGGCTATGTCCATGGAGCTTTCAGTGACCATACCAGAGGCCTCAGCAGTGCATATTCCCTCCACCCTCCAAAAAAACAGGTGAGCTGCTCTTCATTGGCAGAAAGACACCTCTACGCACCGTAATCCCCTCCAGCAGATGGATCTGAGAGTTAGGATTATTCTTTAAATTGTATTAGCTAATTGTATTGTAAAATATATGCGCTCTAAATAGAAGCACAATTAAATAAACTTTTCATAGGTCTGCAACCAATTGAAAATTCATTTCTACAAAAAAAGGGGGGAAAACATAGCGTGACTGCAAGAGTAAAAATAGTATCAAAACCAAAATTGAAAACTTACATAGAAACAGAGATTCAATCTAAATACAAATAGCGGAGTGTAGAAATTAAGACCCATCCAGATCATGTTCCATTGTTCTTTCCAAACATAAATATGTGCCTGCCAGCAGAAAGACCCCAGAGACTGGGGTCCTTGAGATGCAGGTTCCAAAAATACAGGTGCCACCATGTAAAAGGCCTCGTTCCACTCCTCAGTAGGTACTTCAGTAAACAAGGGACTGCTTACCAAAGATAGATCTTAAGGGATAGGAAGGAGCATATGTGAGATAGCACTCGTAAAAATGCACAGGGCGCAGACCTTTGGGGATGTAAATCAGTACATAGATTTAGTTCTGGAGAACAATGGGAAGCCTATACAGATGAGGAAGAATGGGAGTGATAGAGTCAGGACTGGATTTAGGGGCAAGTGACTCACTTAGCTGCCTGGTGTGCCTGGCATGAGTTGTTTACCAGTCATCCCCTCAATAGCTGAAAGAAGGTTGCACATAGTTAAAATTTGCTTGTAGAGCTACTAACGCTTTGTGCCCTGCATTGTGTTAACATTCACATTTTCTTCTAATTTCACAGGAAAATGTACAGCATTACTGCCCATTTAGTAGATGGTGTGTGAGAGAGTTATGGTCAGTTATTGTATTCAGACTCATGCATGGAAATCTACACTTGAATGTGACAGGAATAAATCACGTATGCCAAGTGTCCATCAAAGTCATGAAATGACTACAAATGTAATAAAAAAACTGGTTAATCACCTGACTTTTGAATATGCTCTTTCATTAAATGTGATTATCTGGAATATTCCCTATTCTAATAAAACTCCAAGCTTCAGAAATAATGCTATTGCTTCATGTTTTTGTAAACTGCTTTGAGGTTTTTTCTGTACAATCAAGCGGTATATAAATTTTATGCAATAAATAAATGATAAATAAAAAGTGGGTGCCCAAATGTATTTTTCGGCTAAAAATAGGTCTCTGGTCTGAAAAGGTTGAGGACTATTGTGGACTGAACCAGGAGCATGTAGCAAAACATGCAGTAGTACTGCAGGGGGGAAAATAGTCTATTTCTGATGATCAAGCTATGTTAATCTGATGTTAATATCAGCTATTTTGTTCAGGGGAGGCTCCCAATGGAATGTATCTGGTAGCATTGGTTATTCTATTCTGCAGGAAGATTTCACTTCCCATCTTTTCAACCCGAGGGTAATAACTTGTGGGGACACATACAGATTATGACGCTGAGCTGGAGTGAACTAGTGCAAATCTGTGCTTTGGGTGAATTTAGAAGAACCCCACGCTACATCTGCCAGGGACTGGATTGGGCAGGGCATGTTATGCTTAGACATGTTGCTCACAATCCCAGCTTTGCTTGTTAAAAAAAATGCCATAGGCTTTTCCACTTATTTTCTACTTGGAGACTTTGAATTTGATTGCGTTGGAAAGGTTAAATGAAATAAAATGAGGTCCCACCTCCATCACCATAACTTGCTGCTAGGCACCCAGTGTTGCCAGTTGTGATGAAAAGGCAAGATGTGAGACCTTTTTGTTGCTGTTGACTCTATAGATGTCAGCACCAGCTGCTTGCTTATCCAAAGGTTCATGGGCAGGATGTGCCCAGATACTGGCCCAAGACTTGCACAGCTCCTCCTTATTCAGTTGGGATTGAGAGATAGAGTTGTGTGTCATCTGTAAACTGACGACACTGCATTCAAGGCCCCAGATGGCACCTCCTACCAGTTTCATATAGATACGTTGACCCAAAGGCATGAACCCAATGATTCAGAAGTCTTCCAATGCTTCTCTCTAGTTGTTGTCCCCTAAGCAGAAGTGCTGCTACAGTAACACAGGCCTTCCATTCCCCACCTCACAGAGCTGCTCCAGGATACCATGGTCAGTGATATCAAACACTACTAAGAAGTCAAGCAGAATCAACAGGTAGCACCCCCTACGCTCTCCAAATAAAGGTCATATTGTAAGGCTCACGGGGGCTGTTTCAGAGCTGTTTGCAACAGAGATTGAAATGGGTCTAGATAACCTGCTTCATCTAGACATGCCTGTAGTTGGCTAGCCACCACACTTTCTGTCACCTTGCCCAAGAAAGGAATATTTGTGACTGGGCAGTAGGTATCTGAGACCTCAGGGTGCAGGGCGGTCCTCTTCGGAGTGGATGCACAGCCTTTTTTTGTTCAGCGTGGTGGGCATCACCCTTTCCATAAGTGAGGCATTAACTGGATCCAGCTGTGAGATCTTAAAAGATGCAATGGACAGGCTTCAAGAGAGCATATGGAAGGCTTAACTCACACCCTAATTTTGTGTGTGTGTGTGTGTGTGAATACCTAATACATATGCTGTTGCCAGTGATGATGTGTATGGGGAGGGAAGTCCTGATTTGCAGATAGCCCATTTCCTCCCCCCCCCCCCGAGTCACAGTAACTATGGATATGATTAAGCCAAATACAAACACCTTTTTAGTCATGCTCATTTGAATGGCAGAGTTATAAGCAAGTATTTAACTCTCCTGTTAAATGAATTGGGTTCAAAACTGCTTAACTTAACAGTTTAACTAGACAGGAATCCTTCCCCTTGTGTGACTGGAGCATATCTACTCCCCTGCAAGTTTCCTGCTGTGTTCCTCCTCCTTTAGAAATGATATCTCTAAAGAAGAGATATGACTGCTCTCTCAGTGCTGATGTTAATTATTTCAAGTCAAGGAAATTAACTGTAATCAGCCAGGAAGGGGAAACATCGCTGCCTCCTTTTAGTATCAGTTCGGGGCAGGGAGGAGTTTAACGTGCCCAAATACTTTTGTAAGCTTCAGGGGGAAAACAGGAAAAATGCTTACATGGTGAAGCAATCGAGCAGAATTGCTGGCTTCCAGGTATGCCTTTTTGTGTGTACTTGTGCATTGGATAGAAACAAATGCATCTTCAAGTACGCTTGTGGCTCGAACCACTCTTGCCTTTGAGAGCCTTGCCGGCTGTGCTGTAGTTAGTTTTTGATTTAATGGGAAGCAGGCTGCTGGAGGGGAGGGCTCTGTTAACCACGCCTCCGCTAGTTTTATATCTACTTGGAAGAGAGCGGCATGCTTCCTCACCCCGGAGCTCCAGAGGACACAGATCAATGTGAATTCTTCCATTCACCACTCACTGCAGCGCAGCACATCTCCCCCTCCAAGCAACATTTTAATGGCTCGAGCTGAGCTCAGCATTGGGCTCCTGCTGTTGCTGACCTGTTGCTTATCCAATGCACAGGGCTGGAGTTGGCTGTGGGGGGGTTCGAAGGAAGAAACCCTCCCACCCACAGAAGCTGCTGGTACTACTGAGGAGCAGACGGCACAGCAACTTGCCACGCCTGAGGCTGCCACCCTGAACACCCCCCTTGAAAGCACTACCCAGCAGAAGGGAAAAGTGTGGACTATATTCACCCTCAAGAGGCCGGACTTGACTGCAACCACAACGATCCCTACAGCTACATCATCTGAGCTGGAAAGCAGAGAAGGAAATATTGCAGGGGTAGGGGCTGAAATATTAAACGTCGCTGAGGGAATCAGAAATTTGGTTCAGCTCTGGGATGAGAAGACAACTCCAGGGACGGAGAGGACCGAGGCACCTGCAACAGCTGATCTTCTGACAGCAGCTCCCACCCCTGTGACGGAGGCAGTGAGCATCCAGAATGCTACTGCCAACTCTACCGGCAATGTGCAGACCTCCCTGGAAGCTGGGCAGCCAGAGCTGGTTCTCTCAGTGACTACAAAGCCTGCTGTTCTCTGGAACAAGACTAAAGTCCTCTTAAAGAAGCCTGAGATTCCACCCCCAGGTAGTGCTTCTTTCTCATTTTCACCAGATGATCATGCTGGTGGCAGCAGGTTGGCTTTTCAAGAATCCACAGATGCGGGGCAAGGAAGTGCCACCACCCCAGGAACAAGGGCACCCTGGGGAGCTTTCGCAGAAAAACAAGGAATTTTGTCCAGTGCAAATGCTTTGGGATTGCAGGAGCTTCAAGCTAATAGCAGCCGCATGCATGCTGGAATTCCATCCAAGGTGGTGGGTGCTTTAGACAACCGGCTATTCAATTATGTTGCAGATCCAGACAAATCAGTCTCTAATGGCAATAGAACCCATCTCAGCCTTAAAAGCCACCCCTTCCTTAAGCATTCTGGGATAGCCGTAGCTGATGCACATAAGAACCACTCTAGTGATTCTGTTTCTAATTCGAATGCAATTAATGTTATGGATTTCCCCCCTGCCAATAACTCTGACTCTCCTGAGTTTCTACTAACCTACACTATGCAACATTTTAGCAATAGTAGCTCAGGGCTTCCTTCCTTCTTTCCTGGATTGACTCCAACAGCTGGCCGCTGCTTGCCCTTACCGACCAATCTGTCATATTGCAACAACCTGGGCATGAAGCGTTTCCGAGTGCCGAATTATTTGCATCATGGCAGTGAGGAGGAAATTCGGGCTGCTTTGCATGAGTGGGAGGGGCTTCTTAAAACTCGGTGTCACCGCTACTTGGAGTGGTTTCTCTGCTTGCTGCTGGTACCTGGGTGTAGTGCTTCTCTTCCAATAACACCTCCACCATGCCGGGGATTTTGTGAGGCCCTGAAAGATCTGTGTTGGATTCATTTGAAAGAGGGGCATCTTCCGATATCATGCGACTCTCTCCCAGCGGAGGATGGTGTATATTCATGTGTGTTTGTTAATGTTTCAGCAGGTAATGTGGTGGCAGGGGCAATAATATCTCTTACCAACTCTTTCTCCCTCTCTCTCTCTACAACCAGGTAAGCTAATTCTGTGATGGATTCTGGTATTAAAAACAGCCACTTTGCAACTTTATAACACAAATCACGCTTCTCCATCTTTCAGGAAAGGGCATGAAGGAGGTGTCTATTTCTCTTTCACTGACAAGAAGGATGACCGTCCTGGTGCTGAGCATTGTCCTGAGCCATACATTATAGCATTAGCTGCCAATCTGTGGAATGGATACCACTAGTGGCAAAGGGAAAGTATTGTGGAACTCTCTGAAAGAGCAGGGGAGCCCATGGACTTGGCTGTAGCCCATGTATTTACATTGTAGACTACAGGGAAAGCCACCACCAACACACCAGAGGCTACATATGTACTGAATGTACAGTAGAGATATGTATACGGTGGGCTTGACTTGTGACTAACTTGTCCAGATTATTGGCCACCATTGCTTTCGATCAGCCTTTCTCACCCTGGTGTCCTCCAGATGTTTTGGACAGCCCCAGCCAGTATGCCCAATGATCAGGGATGACACCAGTTGTAGACTAAAACAACTGGAAAGGACCAGGTTGGGGATGGCTGCTTAAGATTCTAATCCTTTTAACATTTGGGAAACTTGAACACTACAGTGAGAAATTAATGGGAACTGGGTGAGAGATAAGTTGATTGAGGGCATGCATATAATTGTCACCTTAATAGTGTGTGTGTGTGTGTGTGTGTGTAAAAAGAGAGAGAGAGAGAGAGAGATTTTCACTCATCTGAAGTGAATGAAATCAGTGGGCTGTAATTAATAAAAATGTCTTTGGTTGCTTCATTTAACAAAAATCTTTCAAGTGAAGCCCCTTCATATTTTAAGAATGCATGTAATCCCACAGTGACATATGTGGTGATGAATAACATCTATTGGTGCTTAAAAATGCATGAGAGTAGGAATATGATAGGAAACTCTTACGAGTCAAATACCTAATTATTAGTGTTGTGTGTGTCCTGTATTGTATCCTAAGTGATCTAAATTTTTAGTGTGACATTTGGAGAGAAATACAACTTAGGTTATCACCCCCACATCTTCATATCCAGCACATTTACATTTTAAGCTATGCACTGTAATGCCCCTTTACCAGGTCCTTTATCTCTTAAAAGCTTGTTCTTTGCCTAACTACCTGGCACTGGGCGTTTCCACATTTCCCATATCTTGGAATTCCCCATTCTCTCTACCGTGTGCCCTAACTGTAGCGTTCTAGAAAGCAAGTTCCTACAAGACATGAATATTTCTCGGTGCCTCGGTGATAGTTCAGATTTCTGCTGGCAGAGAGTTATCCACTCAGTCTCAGAATTGTAGAACTTGGGGGTCATCCAGTGAAATTGCTTGGCAGTAGATTCAGGACAGAAAAAAGAAATACTTTTGGCAACATGTAATTAATCCGGGATATGGAATATATTGCAGCAGGATGTTATGATAGCTGTTGGCATCAATGCCTCTTTATTTAGCAGATTCATATCTTTTTATTAGGTCTATCATACATGAATCTATCTATCAATGGCTGTTGGCCACAATAGTTAAGAAGAATGAAATCCCTTGTGTTCCAACTGGTACAAGCGTTTTTGATCCAGCAGTGATCTGCAGCACACCTTGAAAATCAACTTCAGAGCATAGGTGACAACTCCCTGAGGCCCTGGGTGCCTGAGCACCCACAAAATTCCCCATGAAAGGGCCGGGCACCCACAAATTTCAGTGTCAGAGCCATGCAAGCTGCATGGCACCCACTGCCCCAGGCACCCACAGTCACAGAGCCAAGTTGGCGCTCCTGCTTCAGAGGGTTAGGGGACCCTCTAGTGCAGAGTGAAAGATGGCATGGGGAGGCTGCAGAGGGAGGGGGGAATAAGCAAAAACCACCCCCTCCATTAGCAGATGCCTCCATTGGATCAAATGCCATTCCATGTGCTCAAAGGTCCCAGCTGGGTTGCACCTTCTCTGGCTGCACACACACACTTTACCTTTGAAGCACATTTCTTTCAAAGAATTCTGGGCACTGTAGTTTGTTAAGGGTTGTAGGGAATTGCAACGCTGTAAGCAGTGAACTACAGTGCCCAGAATTCTTTGAAAGAAAGAAATGTGCTTTGAATGTGCTTTAAAGGTATAGTGTGTACACTACCTAAATCTCTGGCTGGACATAGGGTGTCCAACCTATATAAATTGAGCAAATTTGCTTCTGTATCTTCTGAGGATTGACAAGAAGCAGTTTATTTATTATTATTATTATTATTAGTAGTAGTAGTAGTAGTAGTTGGAGTAGTAATTACGCTTATATCCTAATCTTACTTTTCAACATCAGACTTAGGTTTCCCAGTCCGCCTCCCATCCAGCACTGACCAGGTGCAAGTTTTCTTAACTTCATTCAAAATGTTGCATCCTATAGCCTTTAACCCACAATGAAGGCATTTAGCACCCAAGGTACGACTGTATGTGTATGAGAAGCACATTCACAAGCCACATGGTCCTAGGCTGTTAAATCCCTGGGAAGCAATGTGGGGCAGCCTGGAAGAGGAATGGAGAATGGATTTGCAAGCACATACCATAGCTTTTTTGTTGTTGAAATGGTTTAGACTAGGATTCACACCACATTGATAGGTGTGTTCATAGTGGGAGTAATTAATCCTCTTGTATGTTTCACTGTTCCTTGGACCATTAAAGATGAAAAGGTTATCTTGATTTTTGCAAAGAACACCCAGGCCAGTTTTCATTTAATTTAGTAGCCATTACATCTAGCTTAGCTGTATCATACATTCCTTCTGTTTTGGCTAAATCACTTTTATGTGGGTCAGATATGAAGACTGCCAAATGAGAGTGAATCCACCCTTTCCGTTTTTGACTGCCTTGTGGTTCATCTGATATTAACTTCAACATATTGGTTCCCTTTATGGGTTTGCTATGATGATATGCAAGCAACCCAGATTCATGACCCAGTTGGACTGAAGGACTTGAATTGAGTTGGCATCCATAATGTAAACAAGGATAAATTATTTCCAAGCACTTGAGCTTAGTAGGGTTGTAGGATTGAGAGCTGTCTCTTATAGGTATGTATACAAGGAGCCTAAAATAAGATATGGATACTCTCTACCATCTAAAGTAGCCCACTGTTTGTTAAGGTTAGACCAGCAGTTTTGGTGTTGTTCCAGACACACACCAAAAGGGAGGCAGCCAAAATTACAGTTCATCAAGCTAGATCTTCACTATTTTTAAAAGCTAGGTCTTCACTATTTGCCTGACACGGTATAGCGATGAGGGCTGATGGGCCTTGCTTGGATAGGATAGGTGCTACAACAGAAAAGGCCCTTAAAGGACTAATTTTGGCATAACGTTTGTTGGTTTTACAGATGGGAACTGAATGCAGAGAATATTATCTGTATAAGGACATGCTGTACAATACAGAAACTAGGGGGTAAAATAAATTACATTTATGGGTACAGTTCATCTTAAAATCAGATCTCACATACTTCTAAGTCTAGAATGTATAAAACGTTGCCTTGGGGCCAGTTGTGATATGGGAGCATATCTGTAGCTATATATCTTTATCTCCTGTGCCTATCAAGAATCTTGAAATAGCTCCCAGAATTCACAAATCTTCTTTTGAAAATAGATAGGATTTGCTTACTAGTTCTCACATTATGTCTGCAGTTATTTGACTTGTGAAAACACTCCAGAGTATTTTTTGGAAATAATATGTACACCTGCTCACTTTCTTTACTGTAATATTTCTTCTTTAATTTGAGTGTAAACTGGAAGAGTTAAGATTGCTTGGCTTTCCACCCAGTCATGCTCTTACTTCCTTCAGACAGGCAGCAGGAGTTTCCTTATCATTAATTCTTACAGATCTTGCATTTCAGGGCCAGAAAAAACTCCACACAGCATTATTGAGTATTTTGATGCTGAACTTCCTTTTTAGGGAAAGCCTCCATACAAAAACATCCACAGAATAAGGTAACATTCCTTAATTCTTGGTGGGATTTATAAAGGCAGCTGTCTGCATTGACACATGAATGCATTGGGATAGAAATCTTCACTGTCTCTTCTGAAACAAATCCATTTTATTCCAAGTCATCTTCAATGAACTTCTTGAGATCTGGCATCAGCACCTGGCATACTTGGGCAATTGCAAGGGGCCATGCAGCTCCCACTAGGACTGCCTGCTTGCTTGCCCTGCTGTTCTGTGAACCCTCTAGTGATGGCGCTGCTGCCAGCCTCCCCCTTGAGGCTTCATGAGGAGGAGGAGGAGCCTGGCAGCTGCTCCACCTCTTTGTCTCCTGTGCTTGCTTGCTGGTGGGCTTACCTGGCAGCAGCAGTGTAATTGTTCACAGAACAGCAGCTCGACTCCCAGCCCTTTCCAGTGTCACCACTAGAAAAGGCTTCAAGCTGCAACAGTACTGTTGCTTTGAGGGCTCAGGTTGTGGTAAGCTCTTGGGGAGTGGGTCTGCACTGAAGTGTGCCCCCTAAGGGCAGCTTGTTCAAGGCCCACCAAAATCTGGCACTGAATTCCTTTCCTTGATTCATTGATTCACACAAGCCAAGGATCTTACAAGAAAGAGCATGTTTTTTCTTACAGCGGGAGCCTCTTTCTTAGACATCAGTTGAGCCCAAGATAACTTAAGATTGAACCGTTGTACTAAAATATTTAAAATGGCACTTTTATCTACTGAGAGCATGAAGAGCAGAAGCGTCTCGGTATGAATAACATTCACAATGGTGCTTCAGATGTGCTTTGTTTCAGCACTCTGGACAATTGTTCTGCACACACCCAGCACAACTATTGTCTTTGTGCCACTTTCGGGCATATGTTCCTGTCCAGGGATTCAGCTGTCCACGCATCTGCCATGTGGGGAGGAAGGCGTTCTTCAGTGTGGTTTCCAATTAGAGTGATGGTTCTTTTTCTTCCATCACAAGATGGAATCTTCATGCATAAAATCCTTTATTTTTTGTTATCTTAGTATTGCTGGCCTTTCTAGAACCCTGATGGATGCTCTGATCTCATAGAAGGATATCTAGTTAGTTAGATGAGAAATGCACATCTTCACAATAAAATTTATGTTCAAGGAGCCTTTTCCCTTGAGGGTCCACGAATACGCCTCCCTATTTTCAGTCCTTTATTCTGCAGGTGCATATGGGTGGTTCCTGCCATAAGTACAGGTTGCGAAAAGATCACAGAAAACACACAGGTCCCAAATGTTGATAGAACAACTTAGAGGGGTGGCTGGCTGGTTCCCGACTCCTTAGGACCTCAGGCTTTAAACCGTGGGATTGAATTCTTCCTTCTCTTCCTGACTGAATTCCTTCTAAGTTAGAAGACCTGCCCACTCCTACTTTCCCTTTCTGGTTTAACTGCCCCTCAGGCTCCTTCTCCATCGACTTTCCAAGTTGGGATCAACTGGTGGGATACTGCAGCAGTGCTTTTTCTAGCTGAAGGAAGGAGCACACACAGGGTTACTGTAGTTGCCTTTGCTGCTGCCTCTCTTGGCTTTCACGAGAGAGCATGCATAGCCTTGTGTGCAAGGAACCCAGTGGAGATGTCTTAGCTGCCTCGCATAGTTTTAAAGAGCCAAGTGAGGCATTTGGGACTGTACTGTGGGCTTTTTTCCAGCTTTCAGTGATGAGGTAGTCACTCACTGTTTCCTTTTTAGGGATCTCAGGGTCCTTCATTGGAGTTGCATTTCCCTGGCCACTAAACACTGTAATCGAAACTGCTATAAGTTGGGGGAAGCAGGTTTGGACTGGGTGGAGATGTTCCTCTATTTAACTCTGCTGGGCTTTGTTGGACTCTGCCTGCAGAGTGATACCAGCACCACGCCACTGGTATGGAGCTTCCTGCTTTGCTTGCCAAGTGCTGCCGGGGGGATCCTCGCCAGCAACAGCTCACAGAAAGTCCTGAAATGTGCCATTCCTGGAACAGGATGGAGGAATGGCTGAGCTGCCCTGGGATCCACTGGATCCCAAGCCAAACCCACTGTTGTCACAAGAAGACATCAGGTCTGATCCATGCCTGAGCACTGTACCAGCTCCAGGCTGGCACAGTGTTTTGCCTGTCCCTGTCTTCCACCTTGCCCAGCATGACCAATAGGACTGCGGATGCTGTGGCCCCCCCCCCCCCCGCCCTCCCATTAAGCTGAACTCATTCCCAGCCAGGATTTGGATTGCCTTTTGAACTCCCAGGAGAAGATGCCATAAGAATGTTTTGCGTCCATTCTGGTTCTGTACCTCATTGGCTATTACTTCACCCTGTTTGACTCTGATAGATTCAGGTGTTTCCAAATGTTTATGTTTGCTGTGGATCAATTTCTTCCAAAGGTTGCTGGTTAGGGTTAAAATGTACTTTGGAAGGTTGGGTTCATTTCAGTGCATTGAAATACCATGTTTTGTTCTATGCTACGCTTGATGATGATGTGGTGGGGCAGGAGGACAGGAGGAGGTTTTCGTCAGTGCACTTATCGGAAAGAGAAGAGGGCTGGTTCCTTCCTCCCTTTCCTCTTTGTGAGTGCTTACGTAGCAGCAGCGGTACTTAGGATGGCCACTTATGTAATGCTCAAAAAGAGGGCAAAAAGGACACTCATTTGCATGTACTAATTTGCACGTGCTAATTTATGTGTATGCGCACACATTTAGAAACAATTACTATAACTGAAGTAGAAATACAATGCTTCTCACTGCAGTGGGGAACACAGAGGGCTTGTCCACACGTCTGCTTGTCCCATGCCCAGAAAGCACAGGTCTGAGCGACTTTTCATTTGTCCCACTACGTTACCTGGGAAAGCCGACTGATTGTGAGCTAATTTCTATTTTCTGTGCATGTGTGTTCTGCATTGACTTAAGCATCAAACTCAACCATTTTTGTGTATGCTCAGATGCTGATTGCTGTAACCCTTTCACTTCCTAAAGGAAAAGTCTTAATTTTCACACATTTACATGCACTTGGATTGATTTTACTTTAACCCTTTGGACAGTGTTCACAGTTATCCAGGCGCCAGGCACATATTGTGATTGAAGTCACTTATTATCAGTGTGAGTGGGCGGGGCTTGGGGGAAATGGCCTCAGAGGCCAAATTAAGATCCCAGCAGGCCTGCTTAGACTTTTGGGCTAGAAGTCAATATTTACGTGTGAGTGGTGACAGTCCTGTAGAAAATATGGATGTCAGCCACCCATTACTTATTTGATATACATTGGTGAATGATGACTGTCCCATTTGGCATACTGCACGTATTTGCTGATGTAAATTTCTCCACATTCACAAAATTCAATTGGCATTAGCTTGTGAAAACTAATATTCACCACATTTCAAACACTTGCAAGTGTCAATCACCTACTCGGGTTAATACCAGGTTGCTGTGGAAACAGAGAAACATGGTGGAAACACAACTACCCCACCAACTATCAGTATGTGCTGATAGTTAAAATCATAATCTTAAAACGGGAAAATTAAGTACAGAGTTCCCCAAGAGCTCTACAATGTTCCTGGAATTGACTCTGGCTGTATACCATATTGACCCGAATATATAAGCCATGCCCGCATATAAGCCACACATTTAAAATTCAAGGGGGGGGGGGAGAAAAAAAAAGATAATACCCAAATATAAGTTTCTCCCTTAAAATTCCGCAGGCACTCACACCCGTAAATGGCAAATGTAGAAGAAAATCCTGCAGCGATATTGTAAAAGCCAATTTTTGTAAGGTCATGAATTTAAGCCACACTTTAACTTTTCATGGTTGGAATTTGGAAAAAAAGTGTGGCTTATATTCAGGCTAGTATGGTACATGTTAGCAGTTTCCAGCCACTGTGTATCAAATATGCTTTTTATGTTGCTGTACACACCAGAAAGGACTCGGGGATGTCTTCACGCGATACATATTACCTGATTTGTTTCCCCATGCTGAACGTAGCTTCATCTGCACATGCTCAATGGCTGTCCTAAAAGTACATGCCTCACCTTAATCAACAGTTATGGTTTCAAAGTGGATGGAAGCTGGATTGAGGGAAAACATATACAATCACAGTATTTCTCAAGAAACAACAGGAAACATATGGACT
The DNA here is from genome assembly GCF_965153285.1 of Podarcis tiliguerta. Taxonomy (NCBI): domain Eukaryota; kingdom Metazoa; phylum Chordata; class Lepidosauria; order Squamata; family Lacertidae; genus Podarcis; species Podarcis tiliguerta. The sequence continues at coordinate 55,984,454 of NC_139534.1, forward strand.
GTGACTAACGTCATGTTTACTCCGCTTTTAACACCAGTGGTAGGAGTGGAATGAAGGCAGAGTAAGTGGTAATGTGCACACAACCACAAAATCCATATTTGAGGCTTCACCCTCAAAGAACATCCATTTTATGCAATTCTTTCTATTGCTATAAGGTAAAGGTAAAGGGACCCCTGACCATTAAGCCCAGTCGTGACCGACTCTGGGGTTGCGGCGCTCATCTCGCTTTATTGGCCAAGGGAGTCGGCGTACAGCTTCTGGGTCATGTGGCCAGCATGACAAAGCCGCTTCTGGCGAACCAGAGCAGTGCACGGAAACGCTGTTTAACTTCCCACTGGAGCGGTACCTATTTATCTACTTGCACTTTTGACGTGCTTTCGAACTGCTAGGTTGGCAGGAGCTGGGACCCAGCAATGGGAGCTCACCCCGTCACAGGGATTCGAACCGGCAACCTTCTGATCGGCAAGTCCTAGGCTCTGGTTTAACCCACAGTGCCACCCACGTCCCCTTTCTATTGCTATAAGTATGGATAAAAGAGGATTTTTTAAAAAGGAAAAAACCCACAAATGTTTGTCCACCCCTTACAGGAGTATGGACAGGAGTTTAAGCAACTTCATAATTTGAAACATCTGGCATACACCCTCTCTCTTTTAATGGCACCAGTTCAGGGCAAACATTTGCATCATGTCCCAAACTTGCTGGCATTCATGCCTTGTAATTTTTACAGCTGTCAAGAGGATATAATAGAATACAGTATTGTAGTCAGCAATCCTAGGGGGGGGGGGAAATCTCTTTGGTCGGGTCTGGACATGAATCCAATTGGTGCAGTTGTTTCGTACAGTGCTGTGTGCTTGGCTGATGAACCCAATGTTCCCATTCTTATCTCCTCCCTCCACCACATGTGCACACATGACACCATGGGTACCTGCTATAATTTTTCCAGGGAAGGGGGGAAAGTATAGACCTGTATCTAGCATCTGGGAACAGGGCAGCCTTTTCTGGTGGATTTTGTGACTGAGCAGTGGCAACACCTGGTACACAAGGAATTGGGCATCCTGAAAAACTTGTATCCCAGGTCAACCGTCCCATTGTTTCTCTGTGAGGGTAGACCTGCCATCCATCTGCAGCTAGACTTGGCGTCCAGACAGCATCCTGCCACAGTTGAAAACTCAATCCTTTCTCTGGCTCCATCTACTTCCTCTAGCGCTTAATGAATGACATTACTGCTACAGTCAACTTCATAGCTCTCCCTGAATTTCCCTGAGAAAAAACCAGTGCCCCGGGTTAACAATACAGGGTTCTTGTGCACCAACTCGTCCCCGCCCCCCCCCCCGCTAGAAAAATGAGTATAACATTGGGTTACTTTGCAGGACTGGCATAAGCCACACTGTCTCAGACACAGCCCTTTCCCCTGCAATGTTGATGTAATAGCGATTAATTTTATCACTATTATTGATATCGATGGTGATATCAATTGATGGTATTGGTAAGATTTTGTTATCGTTTTACTGGTGGGGGAGTAACATTTTTCTGGTGTGAAATATGACACGAATTACAAAAATCGTGAACTCCTGGCTTTGCTGCTACTTTTGGGTAGACATGCTACTGCCCAAAGCTATGCTACAATCCTGGATGCCTTAAGGGTTCTCTTTGTGGGGCATCAGTATTATTATTTTTTGCTTTGGATCTCAGGTTCTACAAGGGAAAATCTTGCTCCCGCCCCTGTTTTTGAACGAAAACTGGGAATCTGGAAATTGTTGCTCATCCAGGAGACGGGACTACCCTGGTACCCATTTGCAGATGTCCATGAACATAATCTAAGAAATTAAGGAATTACACTTTACACCATCTGTTTGATTGCTAGTCTTGTAAAAACCAAAACACCCCCCCCAGCAGCAGCAACAAAAGTGTCCCTATAGCTACCGCGAAGGCCTATCATATAGTGTCTTTGCACATCTTTGTAAGTGTGTGTATTGAAGATGGAACCACCTTAATCTCCATTATAATGATTAATTGAACAGAATGCTCTGAGATAGGTATATGAAGTGAGAGGCTTGCTTCTTTATGGCTGCCAGTTTATCCTAGGATAAACTTGAATTTCATGTGAAAACCTCACATCGTAAACTTCATGTAAGTGTTCTAGATGGAACTGTTTTAAGGGAAGCTGATACATAAGCTGCATTGAACGGCATGCGTTCCAAGGAAACTCCCTGTTCATTTTTTGGCTTTCCCTTCTTCTTCACAGGATTTTCTTATAAGACTTAATTGCATTGGGCGGCGGGGGAAGGACAGGGGGAGAAAGTAGGGAGTGGGTTTTGAAGGGCAGGGTGGGGAGGGAGAGCCTTTAGGACGGCCCTGTGCTCTTTTGACTCAAGGAATAGCACAGCTGCTTAAGGTTTTCTTGAAGCTCTGCTTTCTGGGAACCTGAACTTCCAAGTCTTTCTTGCTCTTGGCTTCAGGGCTGTGAAGCAGAGCTGGAAACAATAATTTGTATTACAGAGGTATAGAAGCATTTCTTTAAAAACCGAGAAACAAACCGTTCAATATGCTCTTGCTCAATCCATTCTTTTTTTGGAGTATTCACAAGACTACGGTAATTATAACACAGCTTTATCACATTATCAGCACATTAACATTTGGAGAGATTTCTAGGTATAGATTTCTCTCTAGATATGTTTACCTGGTACCACGTGCTGGGTGAAGTCTCTCCCCTTAATGGCATTGAGGATCCTTATACAGTTGCTGGAAACAACAGGAGGAGAGGATGCTCTTGTATGCAGGTTCTTTTCCTGGGTTTCCCACAGGCATCTGGTTAGCCACTGTAAGAACAGGATGCTGACCCAGATGGGCCTATGGCCTGATCCAGCAGACTCTGTTTACGTTCTTATGCTTTTATCACTTGTTTTAACTGCTGCCTAATCAGCTCTGTTTGTTTGTTTTGATGTCTTTTAATTCTGATATTTATTGTGTTGTGGTGCTATTGCTTCATAAACTGCATTTTGATGTTAAATGACTTATTAATTAATGAATTAACTTAAATTTCTACACCGTCCTTCATTTGGGGATCACAGGGCGGTTTACATTATAGAAACACGAAGTTGTATACTGTAATAATGAACAAAAACAATAACACACACACACACCCCAGTTTAAAAGGGAAGAAGAATGTTTTTGCCTGGCACCTAAAGTTATGTTATGAAGGCGCCAGGCGAGCCTCCCTGGGGAGAGCATTCCACAAGCAGGAAGCCACTGCACAAAAGGCCCTTTCTTGTGTTGCCGCCCTCTGAACCTTCCGCAGGTTCTGGGTCAGTTCATATGGGGAGAGGCCGTCCTTGGGGTATTGTGCTCCTAAGCCATTTATAGGTCAAAAGCAGAACTTTGAATGTGGCCTGGAAACTAACTGGCAGCCAGTGTAGTCGAACCAGGATCGGTGTTCTATGCTCAAACCATCTTGCGCTGGTGAGCCAGCTGGGTGCTGAATTCTGAACCATCTTCTGAACCGTCTTCAGAGGCAGTCCCAAGTATAGCACATTGCAGCAATCTAACCTAGAAGTTGTCAGAGCATGGGCAACAGAAGTCAACCTTTCCTTGTCCAGACAGGGGTTCAGCAGGCCACCAGGCGAAGCTGATGGAAGGCACTGCATTAGACCAAAGGCTGCATTAGACCAATATGCTTCTAGTACAAGGTTCAAAGTAGTGACATGACTGGCTATTGCTCCAAAGCTGTCTGTAAGGTGGAAGGGTACTGGCAGGCTCCTGCTAGGAGATCTGCTTTGTGAACTTTCAACAATTTGTTCTATATAAAGAGGATGAGGAGGCATCTGGTAATTTCCTTTGACTGATCATCCTCTAAGAGCCATTAATCTTCCTTGTGGCAATGTGTGAGTCACAACAGGCACAGGGTTATCTTTGTTCACAGTATAGGCACCGGGCAGGGTCAGAAAGCAGCAGGGTCCTGGGTTCTGAAGTTGTGTGGGGTGTCCCTTTGCTATTTCCTGTGGGTTGTAGGTCTGACAGCCTCCCTTTATATTAGATACTTGAGCGTGGGAGTGAAAGGTCCTTGGCTGCACATTTTCTCTATTATCTCAAAAGTTACTCTTCTGTATGGTTTTGAGGATCCTTTGGCTCAAAACATAACATCTGCAGAGGCCAAATGGCAACATTTCACGGACTTGAAATAATCAGGGTTTGCTTGTTTGTTTTTGACGGCGAAATGCTCTAATTTTCACCCTCTTAATTTTTCACAGAAAAAGAATGCTTTCTGTTTACTTCGGTTTCGCCCCCCATCCCTGTCAAGATTTTATAGAAACGCCCACTGTGTGTCTTGAGTTTTTACTGATCAAGCACGTTTTAATTTTGTGAGGCTAATGTCTTTTGGAGATTAAGCAGCTTGTGAGTACAACTAAAATGCAAATAGCACATAAGACAGGTCAGTTTGTTTGCTTATGGGTCAATGAGTCTCAGGACTGTGGTTAATGTTTGTCTCAAATGTTGCAGAATGTTTCTCTTCCAGGTGGCATTCCTGGAGGGGGAACTTGCCTCCTGGCTTTTGGTAAACCCCACCCCCACGGTCTTGCTTTACTATAGTGTAAAGTGAACTCTTTAAAAGTAATGGTTCCCCACCCCCTCCCCGAATATGGGGAGGGCTCTAAATACACAATGACCTTTTTTGACCTACAAAACCTCTCCCACAATGGTGAAAGTTGCAGCAATGCAGCTGTTGATTGATATTTTCCTTTCAAGTCTGTGGATGTGATTAAAGTTATCTCTCTATGCAAAATAATCTTTCTTTCCCTTAGCCATGAACACTTTGCAAGCGTGGGAAACCAAGTACATTCCTGTATTCCTCCCAAGGTACTTGGGAAAACCAAAATGCTTTTTATTTCTCAGGTTCTTGCCTCCATTTTCATTTTGACATTGGATTTAAAATCTTCTCCATGAAGTTGCTCCTTTGGATTTATTCATCTCTCCACCCCACACCTCGACTTCTTAATCCACCCTTTGCCTACACACTCTTTATCTTTGAATTGTAACAATTTTTGCTGCACTTTTACTTCCTTTTTTTTTAAAAAAAAGAGTTTTTCAGTTTTTGGTAAAATGTATGTAATTGAAAGCTTGAATTTTTAAAACAGCATTTTGAGTTTCAACCTTTTTTTTTTGTATAGAGAAAGAGGTTATTAGCACTGTTTGGCTCTAACTTGAAGAAACGACATGTGTTAGGAAAAAATCTCACCCACTGTGTGGGTGATTGAGAAGAGCTGTAAAACAATGCCAGAAAAATAAGAATTTGCTGTGAGGGTCAGGTCGTGAACATAGCCAGATGTTCTGCTGGGGCTGGTAAGAGAATAATTTCTGGATATGAAAACTCCAGCATGCCTTGAGAGAAAACTCAATGTACTTTTGTTTGTAATTATTTCCATTTCCATTCAAAACGTACAAATGTGCAGTGGCGTTGGGAGGCATGGAATGTCGATCTAGGAGGCTTTCCCATGGAGTAGAGGAAGAGAATTTGCAATGCAGGGAGGGGGTTGCAAGAGAATATGGTGGGTGTTGGGCTCAGTGCAACTGCATTTCATCAGTTTCTAACATTTTCTCAGGAAACTAATAGTGCAATACTATGCCTTGGGAGAGTGCTGTTGCGCTCAGGTCTTGCTTTCAGGCTTCACATAAGCATCTGGTTGGCCACTGTGGGAATGGGATGCTGGACTAGATGGGCCTTTGGTCTGATCCAACAAGGCTCATCTCATCGTCATTGCCCCAATGGCCATGCTGGCTAGGGCTAGTGGCAGGTGGAGTCCAGCAACATATGAAGGACACCCTATTGGCTGCCCTTGGTGTATAGGATTGTACATTAAAGGTTGCCTTTTCTTTATGGCAGCATTTGGACATAATAGCTTAATAGTTTTTGTTGTTGTTAGGAAAATGAGCTTAGTTTCATCCTGGACTTTGACGCTCTTTCCCACCTCTCTCCTCATTCGGTGTGGCTCTGAGCAAGCTTCCAATTCCATTTTAGATGTTGCAATTTAGAGTGCTGTCCACAGCCTAAACTGCACAGAATCTTAACTATGGTGAGTTTGAAACAAACCAGATTCATGCGCATACTGCAGCAAGCATGGCATTCTATGAAAGTGAAGCACGCATCTCCAGACACTGAATATGCACCAGGGAACTGAGGTCAGTTGCACCTTCCTAGTTCATGCACATCATATGTCACGAGGTTGGTATCTTTCTTTCACCCTTTATATATTTGTGAACGCTGACAGTAAGTGAACAATGATACAGCTTGACAAATACAATTGCCATGTGAAGTATCTGCACCAGCGTTTTCACCTTTTGGAGCAGGGAAGGGACAAAGAAAAGGTTGGTGCAGACATCATGTGCTTGGGCATTGTGAGGAACATTTTGGGGCAAACACAGCAAACTGGAGAGTGGAATTGGAGTCCAGATCAAGGACACCAGACAGGCTGCTGTGTGGATGGCACCAGCTGTTCCTGAACATATCCTGGGGAAAACAGCTGGTGCAGGAATGCCTTTAGAAGGTTTAGGCTCAGTATAGTTTATTTGAAAGTGGATATGTATACTTCTAGTGGTTGAACAGAAATTAACTCAAATTGGATGTACCCTACAAAGAGGTCAAGAGGTCATTGATCCCAATTATATCCTATGTATCCTATTTTACCAAGCCACAGCTAATTTTTTATCTATATCTGTGTCAGAACTGAATACTATGTGGCATTCATTTCTGGGGCAACCCAGTCTGATGAATGGTATAAGGTAAAGATAAAGGGACCCCTGACCATTAGGTCCAGTCATGACCGACTCTGGGGTTGCGGAGCTCACCTCGCTTTATTGGTGGAGGGAGCCGGCATACAGCTTCCGGGTCATGTGGCCAGCATGACTAAGCTGCTTCTGGCGAACCAGAGCAGCGCACGGAAACGCTGTTTACCTTCCCACTGGAGCGGTACCTATTTATCTACTTGCACTTTGATGTGCTTTCGAACTGCTAGGTTGGCAGGAGCAGGGACCGAGCAACGGGAGCTCACCCCATTACGGGGATTCGAACCGCCAACCTTCTGATCGGCAAGTCCTAGGCTCTGTGGTTTAACCCACAGCGCCACCCGTGTCAATGAATGGTATATACAACAACAACAACTACAGAATGTAGGAATGGCAGTTTTGAAGGCTGGTGGGGTGGGGTAATTTCTGGCAAAAATTAAAAAAAATGAAAGCGGAAAGCGGCCACACCAAAAACTTCATAGATACAGCTTTCTGTAAAACACTTTTTTTCTATAGTGATACTACAGTTATTTCCCTATAAAGGAGCCTTCACCAAGTAGGTGCTCTCCAGATGTTTTGAACTACACCTCCTATCAGCATGGGTGAAGGCTGCTCTATAGGGATATACCTTTCAAATATACCCTCCTCATGCCATGCCATGCCATGCCATCATGATGTTTGCAGAGCCTATTGCCAAGGCAACTTGTTTCCCTAACTTCAGGGAATGATTTCCATTGTGATTTGTCATTTTTCCTACGGCCAGGTGTTCCACAACTGAAACTGCAGCCAGGAAAAGTTTTCCATTCAAGATGACTGACGGCTTTGTACATGGGAATTATATTGTGGGTGGGGAATGGGAAAGAAATGAATCACATTTTTCTTTCTACTCGCTGTCATTCATATTATCAGAAACTGGCCTGCGTTTGTCTTTGAGCAGCGCAGCGCTTTCCTGCTGTAAAAACTTGAGTGTCACCTCATTTTACAAGCAAACTAATATGGAGGTGACTCAAGGTCAGCATTAAGTCCAGAGCACCGAGCTGCATAGATATTTCATCCTTTCCCTCTCCTAGCCCAAGTCTGTTTGCTTTCCTAGATTTCTCTCTCACAGCTGTGCACTTTAATGGGAAGAACTTTCCCTGGAGCCCAGGCAGAAGGGCCGTGAACTCTGGAGTGTGGCTATGGTTTGGGATGTCTGATCTGTTTGAGAGCCTTTGCACACAATACCAAAAGGAAAGAGGCATTTGCAGTATAACGTTTGGAGAGACCCATGTCTGTAAATATATTGCCAACAAATACCTTGTGAAACTCCCAGCTATCTATTTATAGGAGTTTGCAAACAAACATATCCCCTTCAAATGTTTTGAAGCAAAACTCCCCCCTTTTTTTAATTGTGTGAAAAGCCCTTAAGTCTATTTCGTGTAAGAGAACATTATATGTGCTAGGATCTCCTCCAAATTTTTGGTGCAAACACAGCTGCTTCGTTTCAACTCCCAGAAAATGAAGATGGGGGAAAAGATTATTATACAGGTGGAACTGGAGGGAAATTAAATTGCAGTTTAAGTATTGCAGTGTGCGAAACCAGATCTGTAGCAAAGTTTTACTTGCTTCAGTGACTTCTTAGTTTTCTTCATGGAGCAGGAGGTTGGGTTGCGATCAGTGATGGAGATGGCTATTCTTGTCACCCTCAAAAGGCTAAATAGCGGGATTGGGTGGGGAGTACAAGCCTAATCTCTTTTCCTCATATTCAACAAAGGTTTTTTTATAGTTAATTAATCTGTACCAATGGGCACATGTTATAGTTGTCACAGGAGTGCCACTGAAAATGACCTCATTTTAGTTTTTATATTTTGCTGGAAGCTGCCCAGGATGGTTTTCCAAGCCTTGCCTTTTGCTCTGATTCAGTGGTGAAGAGCAGCTTTTCAAGAGGAAAAAAAGTGCTTGTACACAGAGCTTTAAATTGTGGACCTTTGCCTAGAAAGTGTAGGGCAAAAGGTAAATGTGGATGAGCCCTAAGACTTTGTAGAGAAGAGTATTGCAGGAGTAAGACTATTATTATTATTATTATTATCATCATACAAATCTGCATATTTGAAAGGCAGATCTCACTGGTGACTTCATTACCCATTGCTCAGGATTCACTGCCCCATCTTAATCTGTCCACTGATTTTTCGAGTTTCTTGAATAACCACCCTTTTGATCCAGATGGTAACCGTCAACTAGGCTATCTCTCTGCATAGTTAGAAACTCAATGTCTGTATCTATGTGAATCTTCATCCTTCATTTAACGGGTGGATAAAAATGGCAAGGAGTGGCATCCATCCTCTTGGGGCTGGAGTGGGAAGGGAAGCAGGCTTTGCTGAGTTCACATTCTCAGGATGAGTTTTCCAACTCAAGTCTTCTGCAGAGCCGCAGGAGACTTGCTGAAGGGATTTCCAGTTGTGGTTTGGGAAGACTTTTTCTTCCTCTAAGCCAAACAAACCAAAACAGCACTGAACCAGTTGTTGGTGTTAATTAGTCCCTACTGTACAGCCACTGCCAGAAAGCAACAGATGCTGACGTTATGGTATGTTTCATGTAAGCCTTGAAAATCAATAAAATGCTATCCCTATGGAACAGGAAATAATTTGAGAGAGGATTTTGAACATTTGCCTTTGAAGACATGGTTTTCAAAACAAAGTGCTAGCAGCCATGACTGTCGTTACAGTGGGAAAGAAGGCTGGCCCCTCAAGAGTTATTTCAGGCCCTTCACTTTGAATTTTCAGCCTTAATGTCAACAGTAAGGAAATATCAATCCATGGGAAGTATAAGGGAAAATGAAGTGCAGTATTCAAACCAATTGCTCAGGGCAAGATTGGATTAAGTTGCCTTGACTACTGTAAACTGTAATGTGGTGTATTTGGGGCTATCTTTGGAAACAGCCAGGAAACTGCTAATTTATTTTAAAGTACAGCGGGCTACATACTGGGATTGGCCATTGCGAACACACGTTGCCAGTACTTCAAGAATTTTGCTAGCTCCCAGTCTACTTCCAATGGCAATTAAAAATGTAGATGCTTCCCAGGGGGTGGACAAAGACCTTTTGGCAGGAAGCACTGCTGCCCCCACACCCAAATCCAGGCACGTGCCCCAGCAGTGTGGGAGGAGACCAGGGGCAATGCAGCCACTCTGAAGGAGTGCCCCCTTTGTGCTGAGAGTCTTGGTGAAAAGGGAGCGTTCTGCAGAGTGTTGCTGCTACACTCCTTGGCTTTGACTTTGGGCTGTGTCTTCAGCTTACCCAAAGCCAAGTCAGAAGCTGCTGCCACTGAGGCCAGAGAAGGGTGACAGTTGGAAGAAAAGAAGTGGAGATGCAGTGGCGGCAGCATGGTTGTGGTGGTCAGGATCCCCCTGCCCCGCCCCTGTGGAGTATGCTGCCTGAGGCAGGCTGCTTCAGATTGCCTCGTTGGTGCGCCACCTGGTGCCATGGTTCTTCCCCTTTAAAGGCTCATACAGCATGGGACCCAGCTATCCGAAGGGACAGCTGTTCCTGTATCAATCTGCCCATGCAGTGCCATCTTTAGAGGTTGTCCTCTGGGTACCACCACCATCTGAGGAGAGGTGGGTGGTGACCAGAGAGAGGGAGAACCTTCTTGATAGATTCCTATCACAGGAAGGAATTTTTGCCCTTTGGACACCGGGCTAAAACAGTTTTATTTTGCCTGGTGTGGTTGTTTTTAACTGCTGCTGTTCATCATTGCTATTATATTTTATATTTTAGGCCCTGGAACTTTGGCTGAAGCCTGTCACACACATTTTAAAGGACGCACGTTTGCATGTAGGCTTCCAAACCTGAATTTGCCAAAGCAATATTGGGAGTGGCTGTGCACTACTCCAGAAGCAATATTCCTCTGAATAACACTTGCTGTTTGTGATCGTGGCATGCTTTCAGGCTTTCCGCTGGTTGTCCACTGTGAGAGCAGAGGGCTGAACACCAGGAGGGCTGTGTGTTGCCTCCTGCTGCTGTGGACGTAGAAACTCGCTAAGAGCCGAGTTCACGGTAGAACAAACTTTATTTTTGCCGAGGTTTGGGAGCCTGCACAGAGTAGTAGTTAACTTCTCCAACTAGGTCACACCGCTTTGTCAGCTGTCCAGGAGCTAGCTGCCTGGGTCATAGCTGTTTCTCTTGAATGGGGCCATATGCCAAATATTTAGTTGACAACACACATGTTACAGACTGCTTAATTATGTACTGAATTCTTCCTACCAATTCTCCCTTACAAATACTGGATCTATTCTCTTCCCCAAAGTCCATCAAGGGTAAGCAGCCTACAGAAGTCAGTACTGGCAAGTGGGAGAAGGGCTACAAGCCCCACCCAGTTATGCATTTCCCCCTGCAATTTCTCTCCCCTCGTCTCAACTTTACCATTATGAGACAAATATGGGGGAGTTTGTCATAAATATGTAGTGTTGGCCTTGGTTGGAAGTGAGTGAGAGCAAAAGCACTTGGGTGACTGATAAATACATAGGGCCATGGCACAACTCATGCTAATAATTTTGTATTTTACTAAAATGATTTAAAGTAATCCCTTTATTCTCAACATATTAAGCTACATTCATGATTTGCATTATCTCTCATAATGGGCCATGCCCTTTGTGTCTTCCGGCCCATGCTGTCACAAAAACGCCAGGGAATGGCCTGTAGACAGTCCATACACTGGTTGTATTATCTGAATTGCATTGAAGAAAAGGATCGTGTCATGGGTTGGGTGGCTTATTATGTATTTAAGTACCAGTAATCTAATTGAAATGTAAATAGCTGCCTAGAAAGAGGAAGAACAGAGGGGCTGTTCAGCTGACTTCTTAAATTTGCTTTTTCCAAGGCATTGCTGGCTCCAAGTTTTTGTGAGCCTTTGGTCAAGAGAATGTCAGGGCAGATTCACATTTAATTTGTTTTAGAATATGCTACAACAAAATGTGCTATCAGTAGTGAACGGTATATGTGTACTGTATAAATGGACATGCATTTCTGCAGTAAACGCAGAGGTTGGGGGCCGTTCCTGGTTCTACGTTTATTGCTGGGATCCTGACATTTAAGTGAACATTCACCATTCAAAATTGCCAATACCACACACACTTTTTGTAGAGCTGTCACCTGTTTGAAGAAATGCTAAACAATTAACCTTATGACCTTTAGCTTGATTGATTTGAGTGTAATAACTTATGAGTGGGAAAAGTTCTAAAGAAAACACACACATTTTATTTGATTTCTGCTGATGCATGCGTGTATCACAGCAGCTATTATTTCTAATAAGAATGTACAATTGTTATGAATTATTGTAATCCTAGTCACCCAGCTTTTCTAATTGTTCCATTGTGCTTTGTTAAATTAATGCCATGGGCAACCTCTCAGGGTAACTAAAACAGATCAGCTAAACTAATGCATCTGCGCTGTTGTGCTACTGTAATCTGATTAGTAAAATGTTCTTTGCACAATCCAAAAGATAGCATAGGATGGAGGCAGAGACGTACCTAGGCTCCCTTGTGCCCTTGGCACCCCTGCCATCCCTTGCCCCCTAGGCAATCATTGGCTCTCTTTGTCTTTCTTCACGATTTTTGTGCCCACCCATGGCAGGGGCCAACCTAGCCAACCACTAGGTACCCCCCTGGATGGAAGTCAAAACTCATATTAACCACTCTACATTTTTAAAGCTTGCCCATAGGCTTCCATTTAAAATTTCACTATATATTTTTTTTATGAACCTATAATAATCATGGAATTCGTCATAGGGCAAATTCTTCCCCAAAGCATTACAGAGGCAACTTTATTCATCTAGTGAAAGCTTCCCTAATAAAAACCAAATCGTTGAACTGTGTTTAGTTTGTTCGGGCTGGTGGGTTTTTTTTGGAGTGGTGATAAATTGAACAGCCGTTCTGAGTTCTTGAAACATGAAGTAAACCAAGAAGGAAAATAGAGCTGGTTCGCTCAAGATGGCAGGTTTTCCATGCAGTAAAGCATGGCACAATGTAGTGGGCTCATGCATACATGCCTTCTGCATATATAGCATTTAATGAGCATATCTGTTTAGGCCATTCTTGTGTGTGTACAAAAGAGTGTGTTTTGAAATTATTATCTCAGATAGGTACTTGAAGCCAGACACTCTTAAAGTACATGGAAGCAGAATGTTGTGAGCATACAGTATTTTATTCCTTGAAAATATTCAGGATCAGAGACTTAAGTTGTTGAGTTATGGTACTAAGCTCACCATTGTTGACTCATTCTAGTGAATTGTTTATTGCTGCTAAGTGTAAGTGCGATGGCTCCTTAGTTCAGCTTTGCAACTGGAGGCATAAGCTGCCTTGAAGATAGTTGGCGGTGGTTTACATTTCTTTCCCACCCTTCACCTTGACGTCTCTGGGTGGGTTACAACAATTTAAAAATAAAGTACAAAAAGCATTTAAAACAAACTACAGTCAAGAGAATAGGCTTGATCCTAAAATATGTTTATTAGGTGTGCATTCTTACCTGCACTGTGATGTACGCTGCATACTTTTTTTGAGATAGGGAGGTATCCAGCTAAACAGTTCTGCCAATGTATACAGTTTTGGCTGCACAGTGGAACGTCACCCCCCCCCCCCCGGTGGACCTCCTAAATCTCATATGGTTTTCCTTTCAACCCTTTGGAGCAGATTTAGGGAGGGCACGGGGGGGGGGGGCAATTAGAGGGCCCTACACTAGTGGGTCTTTAGTTGGGTCCAGTCCACAGTTTTCTGCCTTTCAATGTGGATTTGAGCCACATCACTGGTACTTGGAAGGCTCTCCTATATGTATGTATCCATACTGTACTGAACAACACTGTCTTGCTTATTTCTGAAATGCCTTTTTTCCCTTTCACCAGAAAACTTCAGCACAGAAGTTGGCCTCTTGGAGCTGATTGGAGATCCCCCACCAGACCAGATAACCAAAGTGTATGGCCCAGACAACAGCCCTGGCTATGTGTTTGGACTGGATGCCAACACTGGACAAGTGGCACGTTACCACCTCCCCAGCCCTTTTTACAGAGACTTCTCGCTCTTGTTCCATGTGCAGCCCACCACAAACAAGGCAGGGGTCCTTTTTGCTATCACGGATGCCTCCCAGTCAATCATTTATGTTGGCGTGAAGCTATCAGAGGTGAAAGATGGAAAACAGCAGATCATCTTCTATTATACGGAGCCTGGCTCTCAGAACTCCTATGCCGCTGCTGCATTCACAGTGCCTTCCCTAGTCAATCAGTGGACTCGCTTTGCCATCAGTGTGGAGGATGAGGAAGTCGTTCTCTACGTAGACTGCGAGGAGTTTGAGCGGGTCCGTTTTGAACGCTCGCCTGATGAGATGGAGCTGGAAGATGGCTCAGGGCTTTTTGTGGCACAAGCTGGAGGAGCTGATTCTGATAAATACCAGGTGAGCATAGACTTACACCGAAGTATTATTTTCAGTGAAAATGGTCACAGGCTGATGTGAGTTCACAGTGAACAGAGAGCGTTGAAATACATAATTTGGCCTTGTGTGATTCAGTAGACCAAGGAAGTGGGAACAAGCAAAATAAAAATAAAAATCTGCTGATATGTTGTTGGCTTACCCAAAGTTTCTATCAAGGAGCTTTCTCCTTGCTCTTGTACTCAGGCTGCCTCATCCTCTAATTTCCCATCTGCATTTGCCTTTTACTAGTGAGAAAAGAGGCCCAGTAAGGAGATGGCAATTCAGAGATCCAAGAATAGTGAGGTTTTCCCCTGTGAATTATTAATTTGCAAGCCTACCAGACATCTCCTGGGCATTGATCTGTTGTGGGATCACTCACTGCTTTTTTATAGAAGCATCTGTTTATTTTGGGATAAGAATTTGCCCATTCTCTTATTTATGCACGCAAGGACCTCACCAGAGCATGGAAAAGAGCCTCTTGTCTAACCAGGGGTTCTTAACCTGTGTGTGTTTCCTTATATATAGATCAAATTCAGCATGCATGATCATTATCTCATTTTATGGAGAACTGTCTGTATATATGTGTGTTTTGTGCAGCTGACAGATGGTTGACTAGTTCCCATGTTTGGCAGCCTCAGTAGACCAAAGTTAGCTCAGTAGTGTAATGTTACTGAATATGATTTCCTAGATGTTTCAGCTGCAGAATGTAGGTTAGTTTGTAGAAATTTTGATTTTTGTGGTTTTTAAATCTTTTTTTGCCTGTACCCATTTTACTTTGGTGCATATGCTCATTATGTACATCTATCAGTGAACACTGAAATATATTTTGATGTTTCTTTAAAAAATAACACACCACACCAACCCAATGAATTGCCATTGTGAAGAATCTAATGAGGAATATATGGAAGTGATTATAGCCAGTACTTATAAGTGACAGTGGCAAATTCGTCTGTCTTTTGAAGTCTATCCTTCTTTTTGAGGAAAGATATTATTTTGTTAACTTTGCGAAGAGCTTTAAAAATGAATCTGAATAATCATTCCAGTGTATCATCGAGAGTGAAAAACAAAGGGGAAGTAATTAACATTTTTCACCATCAAGTTCATTTCCAGACACTGGCTTAATTTGTCAGTCTAGTGACCCCTGTGATTCGTACTTGGCCCTCCCCACTGAGATCAAATCCATTGCTGCATTCTTCTTTTGCGGGTGGTGGTGGAGGAGGGTGGCCAGAATTTTCTACAGCTGATGTCTGCAGACAAAAGCATGGGGTATTTCTACCCAAGCCTTGTTGACAACTGATTTGAAAACGTGATAAATGCTGCTTTTGCTGCTTTTCAGCACAGATTGCCTTGGGGAGCAGTTTCCGCTGCCCACTCAGTAACAGATGTGGATATTCATATGGGATACACACAACAGATACTTTCTTTAGTCTGCTGCTACCAGAATGCAGGAGGAATGTTAAACAGTAGCTGCAGGTGACTGAACTAGAAGTTCTTACATGTTCTTACATAGCACATTGGTAAACTGTGGAATTTGTTCCCATGAGAAGATGTAGCGGCCACCAACTTGGATGACTTTAGAAGAGGATTATATGAATCCATGGAGGATGAGGCTATCAATGGCTACTAGCCATGATGGTTACGTATGTTCTGTCCTCCCTGTGGGGAAGCAGTATGCCTCTGAATACCATTCACAAGTGGGGAGAATGCTATTGCACTCAGGTCCTGTTTGTGTCAGGTTGGCCATTGTGGGAACAAAATGCTGAACTAGACGGGCCGTTGGTCTGATCCAACAAGACTCCTCTTACAGTACAGTACAAAAGCAGTACAAAAACACTTGATGAGACATAATGGGAGACTAATTTATTTACTGGAAAGAGCAAGGGAGCAGTAAATGCCAGCAAGTATGATTTTTGAAAATATGTGTCAACTCTGGTTTGTTTCAAAGAACAAAATCGGGAGGAAACTTTTATTTTGCACCATCTGCAAAACAGACCGATTAGAACACAACTTGCTACCCTCCCTGTCCCAGGCATCCTGCCTGTGAGCGTAAAATCAGACTCCAGATGGGGAAACATTCCGTGTAATAAGTCTAAGGGTAACTTCGTCTTGGGTCAAGAAGAGGATTAGAGTCATCCATGGCCTGCAACAGGGTTTGGATGGAAAATACAAAAATAGGCTTGACCCCTGTGAGTATACACAGGTTTTTGCAGATGATGACTAGTTTTACTCTAGAGCTGTGCCAGTGAATGTTTATCCATTTAGAAATCTTTCTGAAGAGGTTGTTTGGAGTACTGTGGATCTGGTGTAAATCAAGAGTTTCAAAATATGTGGTTTATTTATCCCCCCCACCTCGAGTCTTTGTGCACCTACCTTTCAAAAGCAACAATTCCAACTCTATATAATGTACAAAATTTATCTCAGGGACTCTTTCCCAGTTAGGTGCTACCCAGGTTCCCATTCCATCTTTTCTCTTCTGGATGTGTGGAGAATGGAGCCCCTTTTAGCTTGGAGGGAGACAAAATCATTTGAGGCAAAAGGGTGTGGTCATCATTCACACACACCCACACCCACACACACCAGTGAAGGCTTACATAGGGAATCCGCAGCACACAAAGACAGATATTGCCACTTCACTTGGGGTACAGCAGAAGGCATGTGTAGCCTCATTTAAGCACTCTACATTTGGAAAGTTAAGGGTTTCTTTAATTCCATAAGAGATGCTTTGGTTCAGCTGCACTCTTTACTTGGTTCAGGTGTGACTGGCACCCTCCACCTGAAGTAGTTTAGCTTCTATTTCTACCTGAAATGCCCTCACAGTGTTTGTGTGTTACAGGGTAATATGTTGATGTTGATGCACTGATGTGGTGGGTGATACCATATCATCCAACACTGTTGAAGGGCACAGTCAATACTACATGGGGTTCATACTAGTTTGTGCAGGATGCCAGTGAGATGCCAGTTAGAATGAGTCTCAGTTCCTTGAGTTTAGACATAGCTTGTTCTATGTTCATAGAAGTTTTTAGCCCCCTCCCCCCCAGTGAAGCAGGTAACATGTAAGCCTGTGGCTCATGCAGGCTTGTTGCTAAAGTTAAACCATGGTTTGTCATTATAACTGGATTGAGCCAGTCTGAACTGGCAAATTCAGTGCCATCACAGTGAATTGTGGGTTGACCTACCACAAGTCAAAAGTCAACTTCGGATCACAGTTTATGAAGCTAGTTTGTTTTCACTGATAGTTAAGATTAATTGCAGTTTAGGATTTGGATGGAATGTTAAACCATGGTTAACCTAAACTGGAATTGGAAGCTTCCAATCTCATCTTCACCGCCACACTGGAGGATGTGTATGGAGGTGCACATGAGCTTAAGGCTCACTGTGGCTTGTCTTCATACCAGTAAAACATCATTTAGCATTACATGCAGACAGGGCATATATGTTTTGGATTGAACTTTTAGGAAAGTATTTGTTGTGCTTTAGATGTATACAGTAGTTGTAAAGACTAAATAAATGCTAAGGAAGTGTGGATTATCTTCAGGAATGCAAACAAATAGTAGCATCCTAACAAAGCTAATGGATGAAAGATTGTCGAGAAGATTCTACAGCTTATAAACACATGCAGCATTTTCCTCCTTTAGAGTGGGAAAAATAAGGGAATTAATATTGATCACTCTCTGTTCTTGAGACCAAGAATTTGGCATAGAAAGAAACTTTAAATCCTAGTCAGGAAAACATAACCATACATAGGCTCAGAAATCCAGATGTTTAAAAGAAAAATTGGGAACTTGGACTTCGGTATACATTTTAAAACGCCCTTGGCCTAGTGCTGACTTGAAACAGCAGGGTATGTTTCACAAAAAAACCCACCTTCACCCCCATTCTCCCATGAAATGCACCTCTTTCTTTTTCTTGTTACAAGTTTTTATAGGAGTTGCAAAGCAGGATGAACATACTTAACCTGCTGAGAAGTGAGGTCAAGAAACATTGCCTTCATTTTGATTTGGCTACATAACATCATCGGAAACCTTTTATGACATTCCTGCAGAACTGAATGTGATAACATTGTGCTGTCTATAATATTATGGCGTGTCTGGAATTGCTTCTGGAACACGCATGTGATGGTTTGTTTGAGGTTGTTTTGTTAGCCAATGCTACATATCAAGGAAAGGACCAGTTTCAGAGAGACAGTGAATAGCATACCAGAAAGGTAAGCAAAGGGGGCTTGTGAATATTTCCCCCTTGCAAAAGATTATGAGAAACCCAAAGCTGGCCCATGTACTCCATAATAACTGCTGCACCTTGTTTCCGCCAGCACCTTCCTTGTTCTCTTCACCCTCAACATGAAGATTGGAATGATGAGCAGTGGGAGGATTTTAGAGAGATCACAATAAATTGTTTTCCTGATTTCTTCACAGAAGGCTGTCCTGTCCTTAACTGCTCTCTCTTAAGAATAAGAGCACCTTGTTTGCCTGTTCTCCCCACTTTTGGTTGTGCAGCTACTTGAAGCCTCTGGCCTGTCCTTGCCTGCCTCCTGTTTCTACTCTCTTGCCCCAAGAGCCTGAGGTGATGATGTATTGTGTAGCGTATTTACAGTGAGGTGAGGTACGTAAATCCTGCTCTTGAACATAAAGGCCTGGCAGTCTCCCAGATGAAGATCTCACTGTGCATAGAAATGTTCGCTCCTACCTGCCAGCAGCATAATACACGTATGGGAAAGGAAGGGAGGGGGCCAGAGTTGTGGCTGTGTTAAACTGGTATCTATCAAAAAGGCAAGGAGAAAGGATTAGTAGCAGTCTTTAAATGTAAGGCCGTTTTAGAATGCTGGTGCTTTCTTGTTTCATACATGATCAAGAAAAGGCAGTGCTGCTGTTGGCTCCCCAATGATAAATATGAGCTAAGTGTGAGGAGTGGTTGATTGCCTCCTTCAATTCAATTCTACTGTATTCAACATCAGAATGTATACTATGACTGTTGGACCCACTATTGGTCTCATCCATTCAGTTTGCTGGAGCCTGTCTTTGCATGCGGTGGAAGAACCAAACTTGCCAAGGGTTTGAGACCCCACGGCTACCCTCATGTAGTTTATCCAGCCAGTTGAATCCGCTTCCCAGGTATGGCTGCTGTTGCATGCTGACATTGTCTAGGAGCCGCAGGTGAGAACTGGGTGCAGGGTGGGGACCAAAGGTGGACAAACTACCCCAGAAGGACGACATCATGTTCCCCATCAGAGGTGCCACCCCTTCTCAACACCCCCTAGACCACAGTGGCATCCACTATACCTCAATTTATCCTCCAAATCACACTTTGGATGTTTATTTGAATCGAGCCATTGCATAAATGGGTCTTCAAGGACTGCTCCTTTCCAAAGGCTCTCTGAGCTGAGATTTGATTTCAGGTTTCCTGAGACCAAATTAAAGCACAAAATTGGTACCATCTTGGCTATCCATCTTCTAGAGCCATCAAGTCAGGAGAATAGAAAGATTCAGCATTGTAAGTCCTCTGATCCATCACTGGCGAAGAGGCGGTAGTGAACTGGTAGTGGAGACACCTGGAGCTTTTAGCAATATTTCTTTGCAACTAATTTTTTTACCACACATGCCTCATTAAAACCATTGCTGCTTGTGAACAGGAAAGAAAGGAACGCGTGTCATTGGTTCTTAGCTGATGTAAGACCGATCGGTCTGCTGTTCACCAAAAGCCTTGGTTTGCTTCAATTCTCAGAAGTTAGGATGGAATCTGCTGATCTGAGCTATTCCTAAATGTTCATAATTTTTGTTGAAAGCAATCTCTATGTAAGCAATTTCAGTAGCCACCAGAGAGGCTGAGGGAAGCAAAGGTGCACAAATTAAAGCAGAGAATGTGTGTGTGTGTGCATGCATTTGTAACAGTTTACTGAAATATGCTTTTGAGCTACGGGACAGGCTGTTTTCCTGCAAATGAGGGAGTTGCTTGGCTTTTGCAAGCATGGAAGAAGGAAGATGGCAGGGAGATCACTCCTGTTTGCATGCTCTCTGTGCTATGAAAAAGCCTTTGAGAGTCTACTGCAGAATAGCTTTGAAGGGGCAGCTGCACACATAGAACTTTGGGTAAAAACTTTATCTTGTCTTCCTCTGTGGCTTTTGTCAGTGACCCCCATTAAATTGGCTCAGTCGGCAGGCTGGAGCAGGAATGTTCCGTTAGATTTAAGGGGCAGCTTGTTGGCTGATGGTCACGCTGTGCTCTCAGCTTCCTTCCAAATTGTAAACTCAGATGGAATGGATCCACTGTAAAGTTTCATCTAACAGATGATCTTTTTTTAATTGTGCCTGGAGAAGAAGCATCCCTCACCCCACCCCTTGGCTCTGGAGAACTGACATTGCCTAAAAGCCACCCCTTTGTCTGTCTAACAGGCTGATGAATCACAAAATATGAATCACATTATAGGGCTGCATAGGAACAAGTCATCACCTCTTTGCCTGCAGAGCAAAGCTTCAACTCAAGCAAGGAACCAGTGGGCACACTGCAATGTAATTATTAGTGGTACCCATCAGCCTGTTTTGAAGTGTAGCTTTAGCTCAAACTCAGTTATGGGCATGAGTTAGGCTACACGTCACATATTTTTTAAGGGGGAAAGCTAGTGTCTCCCCACATATTTAAAATATTTAGGTTTGCTTTGGATTCTGACAAATGTGAGCTGGGTGAATGGCGGCATCAGCTTCACTGTAACAGTATGTGGTGGGGACAGAAAAGGTTCACATTTCTCCTCTAAACGTTCCTTCCAGAAGTTTCTTTCTTTCTTTCTTTCTTTCTTTCTTTCTTTCTTTCTTTCTTTCTTTCTGTAGTAATTCTCAATCTGTCAAAAATGATGGAACAAAGTTGTTAAAACTGCTTTTATAAACTAGACCATAAAGGAATGAAACTGTCTTTTAGTCCACTCTTAACTCCTAAGATCTGCATGTGTGCCCAGGACCTAAGTGGTTAGGATGTTACATGCCCACAGCTGCTCCTGAAGCCTTTGGAATGTATCTGATGCAAGTAAGGCAGGTGTGAACATTGTAGCATTCAGGTGTTGGGTTGTAACACTAGACATTACACCCCTCTTTGTGTGTGTGTGTGTGTGTGTGTGTGAGAGAGAGAGAGAGAGAGAGAGAGAGACAGACAGACAGACAGACAGACAGAAACTCTGTACAACCCCACTTGATGCATCTTGCTGCTGGTTTGCTTCTGAGGCTGCAAAGATTCAGGGAGAAAAATGATAGTTCATATGAGACTTGTGGGTGCTGGGAATGCTGAATTTGTGTGCTTGGCCACCCAAAAACCTTATTAGAAAGAACCATAGATTTTGAAGAGACCAGAAAGAAATATAAAGTCCATCTCTCTGCCACAAGGGACGTTGCTTGCCAACCTCCTTCCCACATGGTTTTTGTTCTCCTGCCTTAAATAATTTACACTGGGTGCTAAAGTTTTGATCAGCGTAGGTGGGATATCTCTGCTCTACAATGAGAGATCAGTGAACTGTTCGCTTTAATTAGAAGTGATACAACAACCATTGCAGCTTGTGCCAGGGGGACTCTGTGGAATAGAGCCATTGCCATTGGAAATATGAGCAAGCTGCGTCTGTGTTGGAAAGGAGTCTTGGCTTATAATCAAGTAGGAAATGTAATCAATCATTAGGGTGCAGGCCTCAGGGTTGTACTCCCCCACAACTGGGAGTGGTGCTCTCTGCTTCATTGAAGCTAAAAAAGTAATGATGCCTGTGTTCTGGTTTTGTAGGGTGTAATTGCAGAATTGAAAGTGAAAGGAGATCCTCACGCAGCTGATGTCCAGTGTGAGGAAGATGATGATGATTCTGATATGGTAAGTGATTCTGATATGGTAAGTGGCTCAGGATTTGACTATATTAAAGCTGTTGTATATTGGGGTGGTTCAAACATACTGCTACTAAACCATAATTTAGCACTATGAGAAGATGTGGTTAATCTTAACTATGGTCAGTGGAAACAAGCCAAATTCAAAAACTATTGCTTATGAAACTTTTTGTTTTCACAAACAATAGTTGAGATAAACCACAGTTTAGGATTCAGATAACTTGCTAAACTGCAGTTAATTTGAAGTGGAAACTTTCAATCTTCTCCTTGTGGCAGATCAATAATCAGTCTAGATCAGTATTTTCAGAAGGCATACCTCTTTAGCCAGGCTTTTGGGAGGGAGTGGTAAGAGGCTAGCCAGTCTCACCTTGTTTTTATTTTTCATTGTTTTTGTGTGTATGTGTTACAGTTTTATATTTGCTATTTCTTTGTTACCTTTATGACGTATACCTTGTCCTGGGATTATGTGATAAAGGGCAGGCTTATAAATTGCACTAAAAAATAAATAAACCCTCTGTTTGGCAGACTCTCTCAATGCTGTGGTTTATCTGACACCACAAAGTCAGACCGCATGGTGCCAGATAGGCAGTAGGATTTGTGCAAGCCGCTCTGCATAGTCTATGAATGCAGAAGTTTAAAGTAACTCCTGAAGAAGGAACTTCTGTTCTGAAATGCACTGAGCTGTAATAAACCTTAATTATTGGCAATTTTGAGAACTAGTTTCTCCCTTTTGCATTCTTTCTGGTACAGTGGTACCTTGGTTTAAGAACAGCTTAGTTTATGAACAACTTGGATTAAGAATGCTGCAAACCCGGAAGTAGGTGTTTTGGTTTGTGAACTTTGCCTTGGAAGCAGAACATGTTCCGCTTCCTGTTGAGTGTGTTCCATTTGTAAATTGAGTCCCCTGCTGCTATGGGAAAGCACACCTTGGTTTAAGAATGTTTTGGTTTAAGAATGGACTTCCGGAACAGATTAAGTTAATAAACCAAGGTATCACTATATGTGTGCCTTCCTCGTAGTCAAAACAACCCGCCTTCCTTACATGGAAGGAGAACAATGAAGTAAATTAAGGAGTTATGCCAGAATAATGTATAGGAATCCCTTACTGTGAAGAGGAATCTCTTGGGACTTGATTCACAAATCCCAGGAAGTCATTGCAAAATCAGAAGATTTGTGCTTTTGAGAGTTTGAGGGCCCTTTTGAAAATTTCTACTCTCTTATTAGACCATAGAAAGTAGTATTCTCACTGGATTAAACTATTTGGTTACCAGGTCCTCACTTGTTAGTATTTCCATTGACCAGTTAAAATATTTCTCATCTTAAAGTCAACAAAGAGCAAGACTGCAGTGGTGTTTTTTTTTTATGCAATGAATTTATATGCCACTTTTCTTTAAAACAGAGGCTGCTTACAAGTTTAACAGACCATATCTGCCACTAAGATATTTTATCATAAAACCCAAGCAACCTAGGAAACCATTCAGTTAAATGCCTTGAAAAAACCATCTTCCTTTGCCTCCAGAAGCCCAGAAACATCTGATGTCAATGGGTTCCTGCAGGAGGGTGAGCCATAGGAAGAGAATAGTTAAAAAACTCTGTCCCCTGCCACTGCTGATTTAACCTGGTTGGCAGGGATAGAAGCCTATAGCAGAGACCCTCCTTGCCCACTTAGAGAAGAGATAAGCTTGTAAGAAGAAAAGGGTTCTATAAATGTTGAGAGAAGACACCACTTCACAATAGCTGAATGTTGCTTGAGGAATAGTTTTCTGCATATGGTGCAGGCACGTTGATATATTTTTACACCAAAGTTCTGTTGCTATGCTCTAGCCTGGCTATTGCATTTCATAGGGGTTTTTTTCCAGGGAAACAATTGACTA
This sequence comes from Podarcis tiliguerta, assembly GCF_965153285.1. Lineage (NCBI taxonomy): Eukaryota > Metazoa > Chordata > Lepidosauria > Squamata > Lacertidae > Podarcis > Podarcis tiliguerta. The sequence continues at coordinate 56,008,384 of NC_139534.1, forward strand.
TACTGTACTGAAAGCATTAATCAAGTGAGTGCAACCATCCTTCATTTGCATCCTCTGCTTACCTTTATCTTTCATTTAAACAAAAACCTCTTTAGATATCTGGCGATGGTGGAAGTGGAGCTGAAGAAAGGCCGCAGCCGTCGGAAAAGGAAAAGGAAAAGGTGAGTTCTAGTCCATGTTCGTGATGTTCCTCTGCCTTGCCTTAACTTTCCATGCTCAAATGTACTTTCTAAAATCCATGTGTGAGATATCCTTGCTGTTAGGGTTGATGCATATGGGGCGGCTATTATTATTATTATTATTCACTTTTATGCTCTGGTTGTGTCAAATGGGTGGTCTCGTTGCACGACACCACTCAAACCCACACCGAGGAAATTGATAATGTTCCGCAAAGTAGTAGCATCCGCTTGTGGTGAGCGAGTCGGATGACTCATTTGCCACAAGTATGGAGCTGCTGGAGGCAGAGGAAGAAAAGTGGTCCTTATGAGCTACTCGATCACTTGTGTCAGTCTTACTACATTTCCAGCAGGGAAATGCAAAAGATGTCTAGTGTAGCAAAGAAGAACCACCTCTAGCCACGACGACAGCAGAAAGTTACCCATTTTGTCTTTTACCTTGTGGTTAGAACCTACGGCTGTGCAGTGTGTGGCATCAGTATATACTGAAGAAGATAAAAAGCAAGGATGTGTGAGATGATTAAGTTTACCGTCAGAGGCAATATGCCTGTGGACACCAGTTTCCGGGAATTGCAAGTGGGGAGAGTGCCGCTTTGGGGCTTCCCATAGGCATCTAGTTGGCCAATAGGCATCTAGTTGACTTCTTCTGCTCTTCTGTCCTGTCCCATGGTACATGGCACTTTGCTATCTTTCAGTCTAGTTCATGCAGCAGAAGTCGGGGGGGGGGGTTAAAAGTGATAAGGAAGGTGCAATAGAACTTGAAAAGCAAAGCTGAGAAAGAGAGACCCTTTTCTGAGCTGATATCTTTCTTAGTGCCCTAAACCACAGGGTACCTGGGGGCATGTCCTGCTGGAGGGCACGATCCCACAGCAGATGCTAGCACGCAGTCTGGCAGGCCAACAAGTCCAAAGTTCAGTCGGACTAGGTTCCTGCCTCTGCAGCTGATCCAGGGATCAGGGCACCTGCAAGCCAGCCCCTCGCAAGCACAGTCCCGTGAGAGATCCAGAAGCATCCAAGTCAAGGTCCATCAACATGGGCAGTTGAGCAGACACAGCACCTGTTGCCCTTTTCTACTCTGCATGCTGATAGCAGCACCTGGGCTTAAAAAGAGTCACATGACCCTCACCTGCTCCAGCTGAGGAATCACACACCTTCTCCCAGACCTAGTGAGTCCCACCTGGCCAGCTAGTGAGCTGGGCTGTGGGTCCTCGCCTGCTTCAATCTCCAAGATCATCTCCCCCCCCCCACTCCCTATGCCTCTGAGCCATGATCATGGAGATGGGGGCCCCTCTGGTGAGGGGTCTTGCTGCTCTGATTCCTGTGCACTGACCCTCACCTCCTCGCCATCCTCCGTCACCCCGTGAGTACTTCCTACACCATCTTTTCCTTCCCCATCCCCAGCTTGCCCTGATGTGTCCCAGTCCTGGCTACACCCCTTGTCAGGATCCTCTTTCTCCTCCCCATCGTCCTGCCAGTTCATGACACTTAGGGTCCATCCACACTTTGTCCTGTGATTTCTAGTATTTTGTATCAATCTATTATCACGGGTTCAAGAGAGGTGTTTTGCTTTTGTTTTTTGTCCCTCCACTTTCCCTGGGAAAACCCACCTATTTACTGCTGCAGACATCAATCCACAGAAAACCCTATTCTAAACCTGGGAATTGCGTTAGGGCGGTTTGCTTCCACCTCCTTTCCTTCTTTCTGCCCCTGCAGGATTTTTTCCCCCAGTTGCCTCTCTAGCTTTGAGCAGCACGCTTCTGGTTTACTCTGCATGCTTAATTTTTTATTCTACTTTTCCTTGTTTAGTGCTCGTATAGAATTGTGATCAAATGATACATGTGCAATACATGTGCATGTTTCCCTTGTTTGCTTTGATTGGTTGTGATGGTTCCAATAACAGCTTTATTTTCTGTCTACAATAATATGTATCGGAAGGGTCCTTGCTCCTTTTGTGGATGCCAAATGATTGCCTGATTATCTCATTTTGCCTCACCTGATGCTCCTTGCCTCAGCTTGGTTTTCTGATTCTCAGGTTCTCTGATTTTCTGACTCTGACATGGGTGGGTGCAGCTGAAGGTGGAAACAACATGAAAAGCGATCTATTGGTTTCAGGAATAATGAATGGGAAAACATGGGGTTTCAGGGGTCTCTCCCCAAGTAGAATCCTAGGCAAAAATCACAAGTGGGAATACCCAGCCCCAGACCAATTTGAAAACAGGGCAAAGAGGTGTAGACTTTAGGAAAAGTGTGGCTGGGTGACAACCGAATTGGTTTTTGTATTTGCTACATTTGCTTATTGAATGTCAAAGACACACACCATAGCAGTTCAGCTTCAGAAGTTTAAAATGTGTGTTTTTTTGTGAGAACTCCCTTAGGAAGTGTATATTTGGGAAAGAAAGCCAGCACAGTGACAGGGACCCCCTTCCTCCTTCAGCTAACCTTGTGCTGAGTTAGCAGAAACCCAAAGCAGGGCTGAATTTCTAATTGCCTCTTAAACACAACTGTACTGCTGTAAGTAGAAAATACATAAGAGCTACAAGGAACCTTGAACACCTGGTAAATAAGTGTTGCCTTTCCTTTGAGCAGTGAAGGGTTAGATTCCTTATGTGGTATTAAGTTGAAGAGGTCAGGGTGGTGATAAATGGAAAACTTGGGAAGATCCAGTTTGCTGCGCAGCAATCCCTCTTGCTGTTCTGGCTTCAGGGATAGCTGCGCAGCCTGCATTCACTCCATAAGACACACACACACATTTCCCCTTACTTTTTAGGAGGGGAAAAGTGCGTCTTATAGAGCGAAAAATACGGTAACTTGTTAGTTAAATCCAGCCCTCTTTGAGTTTTATTTTCTACTACATAATGAATGAGACTGTTGTTGTCTTCTGGATAGTTCCTGGAAGTTCCTGGATCCCTGCATTTACTTCTGGATAAAGAAGGGCTAGTCTCAGAAGGCACAGAGTAGGGAGGAAGTGTGCACATCAAGCTTTAATAAGGGATAACCAATGTCCAGAATCTTGCTTGAAAGTAAATGGGTTGCCAGTTTTGAAAAGTGATCAGTGTCATCCACTTCTCTAAATTCAGCCAAATTCTAAGTTCGGCCACAATGGCATTTTTACTGGCAACAACTTCTGAAGAGTCTTCAAGTACTCCCCATGTGCAGCACATGACAATAACAGTTAGCAGTTGCCAGGATATGAACGAAGCTGGCAAGTTTCTCAACAAAGAGAGCTGCAAGTTGGTGTTATCGCTGTCTATATAGTGTACATATGGCATGCCCACGCGTTTCTTTGTTTTTCTATATACTAAAGCCACAGCTTCAAGCATTGTGCATTGAAGTTACCCGAAGAAGATTTCAAGAGTCCAGAGATGATCTGCTAGTTATCCTCTTTCCACCAGATGTGCGGTGCAGCCTGGAAACTTGCCCCTTTGTGCTAATCCAAATAATGTGTCCAAGCTTAGACATCTGTATGATTGAGGATATGGGGTTTTTCCAGGGCAATAATGTTTTGAGGCAGCTGGTCAAGCTGGACTCCTCATTTCCTACTAATGGAGGATCGCTGCTGTTGGGCTTTTGGCAACCTCCAAGCATTTGGCTAGGCACAGCATACCAGGCATGCTGCTGACTGCTTTCAGTGGTGCGTCACATAATCCTAGACTCTGCTAACTTTCTACTTCTTCGGATTTCCTCTTTGTCTCGCCCACATCTGATTACCCACATCATGGTTAATGCCGTTCCCCCCCAGAGCTAGTCCAGCAATAATGTGTATGTGAGCAGATTGTTGGGTGTTTGCTCCTGGCACACCAACGCAACGTTTTGGATGATGAAATACAGGCAAATGTGGAAACATGGGCAAATTAAGTGCAGTCCAATAGCCTTTTCCATCAGACCCACAAACCTTGCCTTTCTGGACTGATGACGAGTATCTGTGTTTTTTCTCTCTGCAAGAAAATAAATTGATGTGAGCAAAAAATATTTGCGCTTGGAAGAAAATTGCTCTTCCTGAACCTCACAATAACAACAAAGCATCTTTACTGCATCTTTTATAAAAAAATAATTACAATGATTTTTCTTCCTTCTCTGTAGCAACAAGCTTTATTGCTTTGTAGCAAGACTGCACAAACCCCTTGATCTTCTGCATCACTAACACTTTAAAATAATTTACCGAACAGTTGCATGGCTTAGAATTCAGAGGTCCTGAGCTCTGCCCTGGTCCATCAGTCATAGCTCTACAGTGCCGAAGCCATTCCAAGCTGAGGCAAGGAGCATCAGGTGAGGCAAAATGAGATTGTTCCCATTTGAGTCAACGGAAAGGGAATTACTTATGCCAGGCTCTGTCCTGACTTTGATTTCTGGCATTTCTGTCTGGATCCTTGGACTGAGACAGGTTAGTCAGGATCTGGTGTAGCTGTGGCCCTCACCTACGACCTCATATTGGGAGGATCCTTGGTAGGAATTCTGCTGATGGGCAGCTACACCTTTGTGTGACACTTGCTACCATTTTGGCAGCAGTGTTTTTGGTAAGAGGCAGCAATTTCTGGTGGCATTGGGAGCTCTTCTGCATCGTCCTAAGACCCTATAGCTGGGAAACTCATGAGTGCAGCATTATACTTTCCCCATTCAGTTTTAAAGCTTGCATTATTGACACAGATGGCATTTAATGTCTAGTTCCTGCTGTTTTGTCCCCCCGCCCCCATTCATGTTGCTATGTAGCACATTTTGCACATTAATTTTCTTCTGCAAAATAAGTCCATGTTTGACATCAACTCCAGGGATTGAGGTCTTTTTGAAATACCCTTTATGTCTAATTTGTTGAGTCTGTATTCTGTTCACGCATCAAACATGGGGATGTTTTACAGCTCTCTGTGAGATCCCTAACGTTTTCCTCCCAGATGGTAGCCTCTGCAGTAGCATCCTGTTTCTTGCCACACATTGACAACACATGCTTTGAATTTGCCACTCTTCCTTGTTAATGTTGACCCAAGTATCTTATTAAAGATGGGTAACAGCATCCCCAGAAATGTAGTGTCACTTCCTTGTTCATGCAGCTCTTTGTAAAAAGATACATTTTTAAATCACCACTAGTATGTCCACAAGGTAGCTGATGGATGGTGCTTTTCTCAGCTGCTTTGTGTGTTTTCCTGCAAAAATTAGATAACTTGAGAGTTTTCCTTTCCTTCCTTTTTGCATGGGATTACCATTAATCTCTGCCTGGCTTTGAGATAAGAGCCATCCTCCCAGCCAGAACTAATGCAAGATCAAGCTGCAAAAACAACCACTTCATTGCAGAGAAAGGCCTTCCCAAGGTTTATTTTTTCAAAGTATATTTTTACACTTTGTGAAGCCAGCCTGGATTCTGCTCAGCATATAGAATCCTGGACCAACATGACTGAAGTGTTAAATCAATAAACATAAGGGCTTGAGTCAGGGATGTTCTTTCATGTGCGTCTTTAATTTTTCTGGAATAAATGCAGCCATGCACCTGTCACTCAATCAACAAACGATAACTGTATTTTAAAATTGATTCTATACATTGCAGATTAGTCCTTGGAAGCCGCTGTGCTTGGATCAGTTCTGAACAAACTTAATAATGAATGGAAATGTAAGGCAGGAGACTCACGAGCCCAACAGCCAGTTTGCCCAGAATGTGCTCTTATTTAGCAATGAGCTTAGCAACTCTGCCCTTAGAATTTTCTGTGAGTTTGGCCCCAAATGTTGCAGGACCCAGAATTAACTGTTCAAGCAGAGTGTTGCTTAATGCCTCCTGTATTCAACCTGAGTTTGAGGATGCCTATTTGTTGGTAGTTCTTGTGGATGTTAGCCAGCTACAACCTGTACTCATGACATAATGTCATGATGTCTCTTAAAAGGGGTCTCTGGAGCAGGGATGTTTAGAACTTGCAATACTGAAAGCCATGTCACAGAAATGTTCAGTAGCTTTTATGTGAAGACTCATCATCATACATTGCGTTGAAGGAGGAGTTAATGTATGCATGCACATGTGTGCACAAACATGCGCAAGGGGTGCTTTTTATTTTACTCACATTTTAACTATTTTAACTACATAAAGAACTGCTGCTATTTATCCAAAGAAGAGCTGCTGATATTCCTGAGGATAGAGAGTATAAAATGGTAAAGGAAAAGGACCCCTGACAGTTAAGTCCAGTCGCAGACGCCTCTGGGGTTGCAGCGCTCATCTTGCTTTACAGGCCGAGGGAGCCGGTGTTTGTCCGCAGACAGTTTTTCCGGGTCATGTGGCCAGCATGACTAAGCCGCTTCTGGTGAAACCAGAGCAGCGCACAGAAACGCTATTTACCTTCCCGCCGGGGCTGTACCTATTTATCTACTTGCACTTTGACGTGCTTTCAAACTGCTCGGTTGGCAGGAGCTGCGACTGAACAACAGGAGCTCACCCTGTCGCGCGGATTCGAACTGCCAACCTTCTGATCAGCAAGCCCAAGAGGCTCAGTGGTTTAGACCACAGTGCCACCCCTGTTCCATGGTAGAGAGTATAGCTTCCAATAAAAACAATTATGCACAAGGAACTGTGGTTTAGCCGTCAGAGCTACACTTCCCAGCACCTTAACAAATCACAGTAACCAGGGTTGGACATCTGTGTTACACTGGTCACTTTGTAACAAATTGCAGTAACCCTGTGTGGTGCAAGAGAGTGACTGGTCCAAAATCACCCAAATGAGCTCTGTAGCTGAGCAGCATTAGGATTTTGAACACTCTTAAGCATCACGACTCACTGGCAACTAGTAGTGTGCAAGTGTTTCATTAATACAGGGAACAATTCTAGTTCCTATCCCATGATGTAAACTAGGACAAAAGATGCTAGACACATGACTGGCTCCAAGAGATTTCCTGTCTTCGCTTTTTTTCATGCATTTGTATGTGGAACATCCATGCCACCCACTGGCCAGAGGTGTAAAAGCAGACAATCTGATCTCTGTTTTCTAGGCAAATATGTAAAGTTTCTGGGAATTTTGAAACCTCTGGGGGGGCGGGGCGGAAGAAGTATGTGTGCAATGAATATTTGAATTATATCAAACTTACATTTACAAACTTCATAACAACGCCGAACTTTTCTAAACTGCACTGTCTTTTGTTTTAAGGCTGCTTTCCTCCCATCTCCGGAGTAAGCCTCATTCAGTTCAGTAGGACTTGCTTTTGAGTAAACATACATAGTATCAGACTGCAAATATAGTACCTGCAGATAGAACCAGCTGTCCTGAAAGTACATTTATTTGCTTATTTTATTTATTTTCCATTCCATCCCAGTAAATCATATATCCATGATCAATGTCTGTGAAATATCTCTATCTCCTGATTTCAAACTTCCATTTTGAGCTTAATCAAACTCAGAAAATGGAAGCTTTGCATGAATTAAACCGACTTTTACTATTATTTTTTTTGTGTGTGTATATATTTTGAAACATTCAGTAGTTTTTCAGTTGATAGAGAAGACCCGGGAATCTGAGTAAGGATGTATTGTCCCAAAGCATTGCTTCAACTTTGCTGAAACAGTTTGTCTGCCAGTTGGACTGGTTTTTCTGAAGATGTTTTGTATTCTGCAACACTTGAAAGTATTTTCCCAACGTCAGTTTTGTGTGTGTTTCCCTCAAAAATTAGATAACAAGAGTTTTCCTTTTATTCTTTTTCCTAAGCAGTTCAAATTTTCCTTGTTATTTTGAGGTGAGATATTTACAGCGCAGGATCAACAGTGCAAGAGCCACCTGTTATTAGGCTTGCAGGAGCAAAGAGTTTGCCTTAGGTTGCCTATGACAGAACAAGTGATTGTTTACTTCAGTCCTGTTCTCTTGGCCCAGGTATCACTCTCAAGTCTGCCAGAACCACCACCTGTCACTTCTCCCCCAATTGCCAAAAAGCCCACCCAGCCAGAAGAGAAACTCCACCTGCAAACTGAATTAACCAAACTAGAAGAGGGGCCCCCATTGTCTTCAGGAGGTAAGTTGGGAACAGTCCCTTTAAAAAAACCATTATAGTTCTGACTATTCAAGTTTTCTTGATAGTGCTGAACAGAAATGAGTGGAAAAGAAAAACCTTGAATGTCACACATTCCTCATGTTATGCTTTGGGCAGGGGGGAAACATTTGTGGTGCTTGCTCAGAGCAAGTAGAAATGTAGGCCTCAGGAGTCAGGGTGAACCAGATGTAGCTTTTTTAAATGCAAAAGCAGGACTGGTTTTGAAAGCATCCTTACTGAACACAACCGAAACATACCTTTCTTCTCTAGCAGTGGGCACTGAGAAACAAACCACTTTCATGTTAATGGAACTGGCTATGGATGACACGGATTGCCTGGCACCTGTAAGGTCACAACTTCCCACCTGTGGAACAGTTCTGCAATTGTTTATATATATATGTTTTCATGTTGAATCTGAATGCCAAGCGTCTTGATTTTCATTCTTTCATTTTTGCAGAAATGCAGAATTACCTTCACAACAGATAATTACACATACTTGTCTTTATATTTCCATGATAGTTGGAGTCAAAGGAGAAAAAGGAGACCCTGGTGAGAAAGGTGAACGTGGCACGAAAGGGGACTCTGGAGTTGGTGGAGTTCTGCCGACAAATGGTGCTAAAGGCGAAAAGGTAATGTGATTACACGTGGCTCTCCTTTCCTGTTTTCATCCAAAAGGGACAAAGTTTTTATTGTTGCTACCTAAAGGAATAGAGTCTCACCATCACCCTCTTTTGCATCACATACTCCCTGCCTTGAGCTTTGCCTTCTCTCGGATGCCTTCATTGTTGCAGAAGTCACTGTGATTGGAGTTTCTGAGGATCTTGTTGGGCTGGGATGAGCAGCGTTTTGCTCTTTCAGAATGAAGGGGGGGGGGGACACGCAATTTACTTATTTTTTGCAAGTGCAGTGAAATGATTCTTCACCAAATCCTGCCGTGATTCTCCCTGAGTTGTGGATGATGGAGGAGAGAGTAACACTAACCTTTAGAACAAAAGCCTTCAGGAAGGAAGGAACTCAAGGAGTCCTGGTACTGCCATGAAGATCGGAGATAATCAAAATTATGACACCTCCTCACATTCTGCTGCTGCCAATATGTGAAATCATTTCCCACCACCAGCACCTTTCTGCTCTCTCTTTCATCTTTCAGTCATATTTATGCGCAAGACATAAATCTGGAACAGCAGCTGTGCAGAGGACGGTTTTCTTAGTGTTAATTTCTTGTCCAGTGGAAAGACACAAAGCCTACTTTAGCTTTCTTCAACCTGGTGCACTCCAGAAGTTTTGGACTACAACTCCCATCAGCCCCAGCCAGTCCAGCTGCACTGCTTGGGGCTGATGGAACTGTAGCCTGAAATATTTGGAGGACACCAGTCTGGGGAAAATCTAGCCTATCTGATTGTAGAGCGTGGTAAGAGGTGAATATTGAAGTGTATGAACGAGGAAGAAGGAGGCTTCTTACGCTCATCACACCCTAATGCTCCCCCTTTTTGAAAGAGATGCTGCTTGCAACCCTGTACTGTGAACTTTCCTTTTTTAGGTCTTGTAGAAAACTTAACTTATGGGATGTGAGGTGTGGGTTGCTTGTTCATGAAAAACATATCAATTAATTCATCCATTGTCAAAGAAATGACCCATGAACTAATTTCTTTTGCCACAAAAGGAAGTTGGATTTGACAACGGGTGTTTGTTTCCTAAAACAGAGAATTCAACCTCATTTTGCTATGTTTTGCTATACTGAAAAGCCTTGTGTTTGTTTTTGCAGGGAGAAAAAGGAGAGCTGGGTGTTAAGGTGAGCCAAGCTGCTGCTTTGTTTGCTTTTGAAAGTGGTTTCATGTGATGATAATTTATTTAGGTGGATTCCAGCCATCCTATACACTAATAGTGAACTCATTCTCAGAGTGGGGATTGTTATATAGCCAAAACAGCACCATAATACACAAGGCAGAATCTCCAAAGTAGCCCATTGGGAGCTGAATGTGCTTAGTAGCCATGGGGCTCTAGCTGTGTGTGAGAGAACTGACAACAAGGTGGAGAGGAGGAATGGAATGGAGTGACCTGAAGAGGGCATGGCTGAAACCCTGAGCAGAAGCATTCATCACTGCAACACTTTGTTGCAGGTCCCACTTGAATTTTTAAATATAAATTAGAAGTTCATCCATATAAAAATATAGGCAGCTGTGCCTTACACAGTCAGGCCACTGGTCCATCTAGCTTGGTATTGTCTATATGGATTGGCAGTGGCTCTCTAGGGGTTCAGACAGGCATGCCAGAGATTGAAACGGATGCTAGCTGTAACAGAACAACATCCTTCCAGTAATGCACCCCTAAGATTTATGTAAAATAGTGAATATCCCTAAGATTTTACTGGTTATAACTCCAGACCAAATTTTTTACTGAATATGATTTTTTAATGTTTTATTATGTTTTTTATATATGTTGGAAGCTGCACAAAGTGGCAACCCAGTCAAATGGACGGGGTACAAATAAAATCCTCATCGTCATCACCATCACCATCATCTGGTCTCTTAGCACTCAGTGGCGCCAAATGAGCAATTGCCCAGATAGTGCCTTGGGGTCTGAGTGGTGGTTTCTGATGCAGTAATGTCTGCACTAACAGAGAACTGGAGCCAGGATGCTGATGCACAGCCTAATTCTAGAACATGATGTGCAACCAACACACCTTTGTGAGAGTTCCTTGACTTCTTGCAAGATACCAAGGAGTGGAGATGGAACTGCAGCTCACCCTGTCGCTCACATGTGGGGCCCCTTTAAGGAGCTGTGCTGCAGCTGTTTTGTTCTCTTGCCACCCAAGGTGGTGGTTGGACAAGATGGTGAAGCAGCATCTGGACCGGCCCCATATGGGCAGAAAGGGTGTGACCCTGGGCACTTGGCAGTAATTAATATCAGACTTACTGTTCATCTTTCCTTGAAAATTACATATGTTGCTTTTTTCTGTTGGTGTGCATAACTGTATGTGCTATGGCTATCTGTATTTGCAATATGGCAATTGTGTGCCATAGGAGGATACTTCCTTGCTTCAAATGCCTCCTTATCTACAGCACTGCTGGTGCTGAGCTTGCCAATAGAAATTATTTTGAAGAGGATAGGGATTTGTGGCTGGAATAAAGGAAGGCAAAGAAAAAATGCACATGGATACCAGCAGAGAAATACTTTCAAGAGAGGAAAGCAGGAAGGCCTTGGTAGTAAAGGGGGTCACATCTGGCAGGTGCCCACTTCAATATTCTCATGAGGGAATAGTACCTGATTGCTTTCATTTTCCACATCTCTCTCTTCCCCAACCATGTCTAGGGAAATGCCGGCTTTGGATATCCAGGTGCAAAAGGACAGAAAGGGGAGCCTGGTGACCAGGGGTCTCCCGGCCCTGCTGGGCCCCCAGGCCCCCCTGGGACCATCGTGCAGCGCCCTGACGGTTCTGTGGTGGAGCAGGTTGCTGGGCCTCCAGGACCCCTGGGGCCACCAGGGCTGCCTGGGAAAGATGGCTTGCCTGGAAAGGATGGAGAGCCTGTAAGTAACCTTTTTTGAAGGTAATTTCTGGTTTCAAGTGCAGGGTTTGTGTTTCGGAGGAAAAGGGGTTCTTCAGATATGCAAGCCACTTGCAGTCTTCGAATCCTTGCTGTTAAAATAATGGCCCCGTCAACACGTCACAGTAAACCATAGTTTATTGGTAGTTAAACTACCAGTTAATGGTTTACCAGACAGATGGCACCTTCCTTGCTCTTTCTGTAATATGAGCAGAAGCAACAAACCGCAATTCCTGTCCTGGTGTCATGTTCAGATTAGGATTGTAACTTATTTCACTCAAACAAATAATGATTGGTAAGCCAAGAACAAACCTTGACTTCATGGGCTGGAGCAAAACAAGCCACAATCACCAGTGGAGATGTATCACAAAAGCAAGGACTGTGATTTGTTGCTCTTGTTCATGTAAGGGGAGGAGTGAAGCAGGAACTGCATTTCAAAGTAAACATAGTAAACTTTGATTTACTGTGATCTGTGAAAGCAGCAAGTGCCTAAACTGCTGGTGTATGGCCAACTTAGAAAACACCTCTAGAGCTGCAGGTGATCCCGTGTACCAGGCCCCCAGATGGTATTTTTTAAATGGAGATTTCAAAATGTAAGTAATTCTCACCTATGCAATCCCTACAAGTAATTTAATTAGCCATCAATCTTTCACCTGTTATCGAGTTTGTTTTCTTCATAATGTTCTCTTTAGGGAAATTTTCTCCTTTTTTGATTGCATACTCTGTTCCTCCTGCATGTGGTTGTGTGATCATTGCCTTGCTCCTATTTTTCTTAAATGTCTTTTTTACTACCTTATTAGAGCCGCCCCAAATAATTCCTTCCTCATTCCCAACCATATTACAAGGGCTCACTTTGCCCATTGTTTGCTTCCTTCTTCAGCAACCTTCCTTTTTCAACAAGCCCTTTAAGTGGAGATTTTCATAGCCTGCAGTCTGCTTTGTACTGTAAACTGTTTTTTAACCGTTCTTATATACAGAGTTATTTTTAAATGTTTGAATTGTTTTTCATTGCTTTTACACTTCCTTGCTTTGTGGTTCTAAATCTTTTATTTGTTTTATATTTGTATATTTTCTTACTGTAACCTGCCCTGGGACATTCTGGTGAAGGGCAAGTGTACGTGTATATTTTTAAAGCCATTTGAAAGTTCGTATGTTTCATGGGGTGTTTATGGCTTTAGGCTTGCCTTTCCCAGCAGCTGTCTCAACCCAATTGCTTTGTAAGTGCTGAACAGGTACCAAGAAAAGTAGGCCTGGGACTTGGGGCAGCTTGAAATGATAGCTGCTGAATTACAACTTTGTAGAAAATGTCTGGCATTTGCTAACCTCCTATGTTTTATTCTTACTAGGGAGATCCTGGTGAGGATGGTAAACCAGTAAGTTCTGCTCTTTTGTCCCTCAACTTTTCAAAATAAATTCCTCAACTGGTATAGTTGTAGGGAGATAGATTTAACTTTAGCGCTTTCCATAAAAAAGTAGTTTCTCTCTTCTCTTGTCTATTTTTGGAGTATAGAAAAATAATTACAGTTCTTGGAGTTTCCCTTTCCTGAACTTTGAAATCCCTGTTTGGGGTTTTTAATTTTTTGGTGGAGACAAAGTGCTGTGTAACAGCAACAGTAAACATAACAGTAAACAACCTGATCATAGTTAAAAAATAAAAATCAAACAAAAATATTTTTTAAAATAAACATGTTTTAAATGTATTAATATTTTATAGAAATACTTTATTGCATCACTTTCAAGCACGTCTGTGTATGGTCACTCTAAACCAAATTGGGAAGGAGCTTGCAGCTGCTTTATTCCTCCACAGACCTGTCTGCAGCTGTGATGTGCTGAGTTAGCCAAAGGCATCATTTGAACCTGGGCTTGTGGTTTTCTATAGATTAATCATGAGCTTGTAACCAAGAAGAAAACCTTGTGTGGTGTGTGAACTGAAGGATGATGTGCAACTGTGTGTGTGTGTGTGTTTATAAACATCTTTTAGATGCTTCTGTGTGGCTCTTCTGGGATCACCCAGACGCCATCACTTCCCTGACTTATTTCCTTTGCAGGGTGATGTTGGCCCTCAAGGATTCCCTGGGACGCCGGGAGAGCCTGGCCAGAAAGGTGAAAAGGTAGGAGCTTCCGTCACATGGGCATATTCTGGTATCATTGAACTCTCAAGTGCAGCAGCCTTCGGTGTTTTCTGAGCAGATTTCATTTGTGGCTGCTTTGCGAAAGTGTGGCCAATGCTCTCAGCTCTGTCCTTTCCTCTCTTCACCTAGGGTGATGCAGGCATTGGTCCAAGAGGTCCTCCTGGGCCACCGGGACCACCTGGGCAACCAGGATTCAGTTCAAAACTGGACAAGTTGGTGAGTCTCAGATACCCACAATAAGTGCATGGGAAGAAGCCGGTCTCCTTGACACTGCCCCCTCTGGTTGAAGCTGTGTGGTGTGGCTGTTTGCTTTCCTCTGAAGCCACATTTCACCCTTTCCTCTCTCTCCCTCTCTCTCCCTCTCTCTTCCTTTATTTAAATATTTATAAACCACTCTTCCATTAAAAAAAAACAACAAGTCTGTGTGTGGCATAATTTTTTATTGTATGCATTAAGTTTCTTAGCATGTTTTTTTTTTTACATCCAGTAAAAATCATTTTATTTATCCAGACCTTTTAAGAGTTTATTTTTCATGCTGTATTTATGATCTGTTTTGCTCTTAAATATCGTACTGCTTTTACCAATGTTACGTTTTATTGTAAGAAGTGCTGTAGGCTGAACAATTGAATAATAAATGAAAAAGTAAATACTAGGCAATTTGAGAGAGAGAGAGAGAGAGAGAGAGAGAGCACTTTTTTCCTCAATTATTAGAACACCCTTCACAATGTCTTGAATCTGACTCTCTCATTCGGGATAAATTTAACTCCTTACACTGTTAAAGTCACAGCAAGGAAGCCAGAGTTAGGCCCGAGTCATGCAATTCTTTACCCCAGTAGCATTTCTCATTGGTGCCCTTATAGAACAGTGTGCTTTTCTTCCAGACATTTATCGATATGGAAGGCTCTGGTTTTGGAGGGGATTTGGAAACCTTACGTGTAAGTACCAAAAAGCAGTGTGAACTGGTGCTGCTTCAGAAGGATTTCTTCTGGGGAGGTGGTGTATAGCATACTCCTCAGAAGTTAACTTGCACCACAAATGCTCTCTTATATTATATGTTCACACCTGATTTTGAATCCTATTTGTTGTGTTTCAGGGCCCCAGAGGACAACCCGGGCCCCCAGGACCACCTGGTGTGCCTGGCTTGCCAGGGCAACCTGGAAGAATTGGGACGGATGGCAGTGACCTTCCAGGGCCCCCTGGCCTCCCTGGAGTGCCAGGTCGAGATGGCAGCACAGGACCTCCAGGGCCTCCTGTAAGTTAAATAAGATGCGGGGAAGGAATAATTGAGGATGGTAAATTCGAGTCTGTCTCCAGAAACTGCCCCAGCTCCCAGTATTATGGGGCTTTGGCCTTGGTTGTCAGCTCTTCCACTGCAGTTTCAGAGGCATGGATGAGGATGGGAGCCTTTGCTTGCTGCTTTGTTGTGCTCCTGTGGGGTTGCTGGAGTTAGTCCGCGAAGTAAAAGCTTGCCAGGTGTTACCAAACCCTTAAAGTTGTTGCACATTTTAGGCTCCCCGTATTGCGTTAGCAGCATTTTCAGGGAGGTAACATGGTCTTGATTAATTGGATGCATATAAGAAACTTAGGCTTCTGTTCTGCTGCTTTGGGTACAGGTCACAAATAGTCCTATATATGTGTGAGTATCACTGAAAGCTGAAACGGTATCACAAAAATAAGCATGAGATATAATGTGACTATTGCACAATCTTGTAGCCAAGAGTTGCAAGTATGGCAGTCTAAACTAATAGCTTGTGGAACACAGGGAAACCTACTTTTCCTTTGGGGTGTGTGTGTGATAATCTGTCCCAAGTTGCTTCTCTGCACAGTTCCAAACAATGGAGCTTCTTTTATGAATAAACACACACCCAGAGCATCACAGGGAGAAAAGTGCTTTGTGGACACACCTTTGAGTGAAGAAACAGTGAGCATGGAAAAGGTTTCACACTGAGAGCCTGTGTGATGTAGTGGTTAGAGCGTTGGACTAGGACCTGGGAGAGCAGGGTTCGAAGCTCACTGGATGACTTGGGCCAGTCGTCATCACTTAGCCTAACCCAGGCATAGGCAAACTCGGCCCTCCAGATGTTTTGGGACTGCAACTCCCATCATACCTAGCTAACAGGACCAGTGGTCAGGGATGATGGGAGTTGCAGTCCCAAAACATCTGGAGGGCTGAGTTTGCCTATGCCTGGCCTAACCTACCTCACAGGGTTGTGAGGGTGAAATGGGGAGGAGGAGAACTGTGTATAGCACCTTGATCTACTTGGAAGAAAAAAGTGATATATAAATGTAATAAATAATAAATAAATCTCTCTCTCTCACACACACTCTGCAATCTTTCCAATAAAAATCCAACATATACCCCCCTGCAAAAGTTGCGGCCAGTGGAAAATAGCTTTCATTCTTTTGGTACACAGGGAAGAGACCGTATCCTTTGACAAGGAATGGGCTTGGGATAAATGGATGCAAACTGGCTGATGGCAGCTTTTAAAACAACTTTCCTTTTCTAATCTTTTTCAGGGCCCTCCCGGTTCTCCAGGAAAAGATGGGATAGCTGGCCAGCCTGGGCTGAATGGAGCTAGTGTATGTATATTTCTCTCTTAGCTGTGCAAGTTCCTTTCACAGAGCAGTAATCCTGCCTCAGCAAGCCTGAGAAAATAGGCGGCCTCTGGCTTGAATTTAGTAAAAAAAGAAAAGCACATTCACACTTCTTTTCCTTTGCTGTTTCCAGGGAGAACCAGGAGAACTAGGCCTCCCAGGAGCACCTGGACCTAAGGTAGAGTAGCTCACTTTCTGGGTACAATACAAGGACAGGACAGAGCAAGACTGAGGTTGTCTTCTCTCATAGGTGGTTCAGACATTTAATCTTCTTTTCCTGCTTCTCAACCTTCCTATTTTCCATTTACTTTCCCCCACCTAACTAGAACACTCTGCTTCCTATCTCCCCTGATGTGTTAGAGATACTTTCTTACTACTACAGAGCCCCATACAGGGGAAGACAAAAAATGGAGGTAACATCTCTGCGCATGTGTTTGTGTGGCACAAAAAAATGCAGTCTGATATGTGTGCAGAGGTGTAATAACAATACAGTGTGATCCTGCATGTTGAATTGTGGGGAGAAAGCCCCCTGCCCTCTATAAAGCTCTGGGTGTTTTATAACACATTCTTTAAACTGGCCTAATTGGTGGTGGTAGTCCCATTTAAAAAAAATAAAAATAATCATGTAAGGTTTCTTTTCTCACCTAGGCACTGGAAAAGACACATATATCCACATCTCCTTCTATTAACCCAGCACTCTTAAGAGATGTAAAAGAAGATGCAGATTCCCCCCCCCTCTAACCTTAGCGTTTTTGATATTATTTTATTAAAAGCAAGCTTAAAAACATTTCAGATCAGAATGCCTTTATTATTGATCGCTGATAAGACAAGAGCATCTAGCTATGAAATAAAAGCAGTCTATATTTTCTGTAAGCTACACTTCCAGTAGACCATAATTTACTTTCTCTTCTTAGTGAACGTGTTCTGCCTGATAATGAACAAAATGCAGACTTTGGGTACAGTCCTGAAGCCAGTGTGTCTGACGTCAGATTTCCTTACATATCCCAGTACACTTGCTTATGTAAAAGACTTAAACGTGTCTGTAGACCACCAATTTGGGCTACAGAAACCACTCCTGTATGGGAGTGCAAATAAACTGTTGTATGCATTAAGAGGTTCTGTGTGGTGCATATCTACATGCTAAGTCAGCTGCAATTCGACAGCTGCAAAATTCAAAATATGCAGGCTGAGTTAGTCCCAATTTTATGCAATTTAGGGTGCTTCCTCTGTTCAGCTGCCACAACACTTGTGGCATTGTACACTTCAGCCAGTGTGAGCATCTGACGACAGAGCGCAGAGCAGAAGCATGTGCCATTCTGGGATGTGTTGTGCCTACAGATGTTTGTAATGCATGTAACGAGAGAGAGGCAGCATTGCAAGGTTTTCTTTCAGAAATACTGTGCACAATATCCTATTACCAGGCTATTTTTGGCCCTCTTGTACTTTCCTTCTCTTTGCTCTTGTCAAACATCCTTTCCTGTTTTCTTCCAGGGCAGCAAAGGAGATGCAGGGTTGCCGGGAGCACCGGGTGAAACTGGCCTGGCAGGCCTTCCTGGGCCCATGGGTCCCCGAGGACAACCTGGTCCTCCTGGCCCACCTGGACCAGCCTTTGGGCCTGGATTTGTGAGTACCGTATTTGAAATGCCACTGTTGAATACACCACTGTTCAGTGGGCTCCATAAGACCCAAGAAGTGCAAAATGTTGGAAAAACTTGGTTGTACTACTATTAGTTGTTCCATCAGTGTGTGAGGTGCTTAATAGAGTACCAAACGAATAGAAATGTTCCTCTTTTCAAACTCAATGTGAACATAGATGAAGGCAATAAAAGGAGGAGAGACAGGTGGAGGCAAGGGTAAATAGGTGACTGTGCATTAAATTAAGTTACACACAGGTTACAGCCACACATTCAAATCACTTTGACAGTCTTTCCTTTTGCCCCAAAGAATCCTGGGAACTGCAGCTTACAGACCTACAATTTCCAGCCCCCTTGAACTCTGCTTCCCAGCATTCTTTGGGAGGGGTGATTTAAATGTATGGTGAGACTTTGCTTCAGTAGGAGATGAAGACTAAGTCAAAAGTTTCCTGGGAAAAGAGATTTGAAGGATGTGAGAGCGGAGTGATGCCACATAGATGTTTAGAAGGGAGTTCCAGATGTAAGGGAAAGCAAGGAAGGAAGAGTAGAGTAGTTTGAGGGAGCATAATATGGTCAGAATTATCCACTGCATCTGTCCCAAAGACCAAAGCAACTGGCTTTTCTCTGTCAATCCCAATTTCTGTACCTTCATAGCATGAACCAAGTGGTTTAGGCGCATGGGGGTTTTCACACTAACCCTGTGACTTTGGCAACAATGTATGCAAGAACCAACTGTTTAATTAGATAACGTTTATTAGGAATAAAGAAGGAAAGGGAAGAGAACAAAGGAACTAAGCAGAATATTGAAAATAAAAGGAGCTCTTTAGCTCAAGTCTAGCTCATCAAGAACCAGTTATTTATAAACAGGCATAGCTGGTCATTTGCAGGGTTTTCTGTTGGTCAGTGACAGACAAGGGACTTTAGTGTGAGGGACAAAAGGCTGCATGGCCATAGCCTCTCTCTTTTTTAAAGGGCTTCCTACCCACATTGCAGTTGAGTGTCCGGTGGCACTGCTCAGCCAATTATTTGCCAAGTCTTTTGGAAACACCTGTAGGGGAGTTAGAGGGGTGAGGATGGCAGGAAGCTCCTGGGGATGTGACTATTTTAGTGTTCATTCTCACTGGGATTTCTTGATGTTGCTTCCAGAGGGACCTATCCTGTGCTTGTGTATTTGGGAACTTGGACATTTCTGGCTTGCTCAAGCAAAATGGATGGCAAGGGATCACGGCTTTTCTCCACAGGCTTTACCTGATGACAGTTCTGCCTGGAGACTAACGCCATCCATTCTTTCTTAGGATGACATGGAGGGCTCAGGGCTGCCGTTGGTTTCTGCTGTTCCTGGAGCACGTGGACCAGAAGGGCCACAGGTATTCCTCATTCCATTTCTCAGTATTGCCTTCCTCCAAAGACTCCATCACTGTGAGCACCTGCTTGGGAGCATGCAGGATTTGAATAACACAAGCTTTATTTATGAGTGAAGATGCACAGGAATGGGCTGCTAATCAGTTTATATTTTTTATGAGTGTTGAGGTTAACCTTATAGCACTGTGTGGCCATATGTTACCACTTGTGATTAAGGGGGGTGCAGACCAAATAAGAAAGTTATGAGCTTTTGAAGTTATCTTCTGACCCCCTCATCTACAGGATGATGGCATATTATCACCTGAGTCTATACTGGACATGCATTAAAAGCTTTCCATGTTGCCAGTGTCCCGCTGGAGACATTCGGTCTGTTGTTGTTCTTCTTGCAGAAACAAGCATATTCCACTAATTGCCATGTTAATGTCCTAGTCCACAGCTGAGTGTCAGGCACACTCTGAAAAGACAGACCTTGCCTGTAGACTGTGATACTTAAAATCTGAATAGCAGACCTTAAGTTACGTTATAAAACATGGATCCTGCTATGTCATTATTGTTAATGGATGCTAAATACACACAACAGTTATAAATATGTCTTTGAGGAGATTGTGCTCTTCTATAGGTCATGAAATCTGACAGAATTGAGTTGATGACCATTTTTATTTTTATAGGGACCACCAGGGCTTCCAGGACTCAAGGTCAGAATTATTGTTGTTACTATTTTGTTGTTGTTTGCTTCTGTATTTAACTAGTTGGTTGGTAGGCAGTATGGCTTGGCTTGTTTTAAGCCAGAACTGCACCCACAAATGAAGGTATCCATCTCTCTGCCTGATCTGAACTCCATTTAGTGTCCAGTGCTCTTTTTTAAAAATCATTTTCCTATTCAAGTTAAGGTCCTTTCCATAACAGGCCAATCATATTAGTTCACTATACAAGGCAAGACGTGGATGGTGGTAGGTTGAGTGGGCAGAGGACTACTGAGTTTTGTGGTGTTGTTACAATGAAGCACTCAGAGCGTTGAACTAGGTTGGTGCAAATATATTCTGCAAGGCATGTATGAATCAGGTGTGGGTAGGGAAGGGTTATATAACACCAAGATGAGGCTCTTACGATGCTTTCCTTAGTCCTGTCTCTTGTCATTCAGACTAGGATAACCTCTACATTTTGGTGCAACGTCTTGGCTCTCACAAAGGATGCATACTGACCCAAAAACAGAACTGTCAAAAGCAGGGGGCAGCAACCTTTTTCAGCCTTGGGCCGGTCCACTGTCTCTCAGACCATGTGGTGGGCCGGACTATATTTTGGGGGGGAAATGAACGAATTCCTACGCCCCACAAATAACCCAGAGATGCATTTTAAATAAAAGGTCACATTCTACTCATGTAAAAACACGCTGATTCCCAGACTATCCGCGGGCCGGATTGAGAAGGCAATGGGGCCGCATCTGGCCCCTGGGCCTTAGGTTGCCTACCCCTGGTCAAAAGGCAAGGTGCATCACTCCAACTGCCCTAGCAGAGCACAGGCAGGACCATTCCAATTTAGATGGTGCTGCACATGTTTAACATATGGTCAAATACTGTCACAAGTTCCACCATCTACAGCACAAAAAGATAGCCTGGGCTAGGACTCAAATGGAAAAAACAAAATAGAAAAATTACAGAGCACATCTTTTATTTAATGTGACCAGTAAAAATAGGCCTTCTGCCTGTCTTTTTGTTAATTTTCAGGGTGATGTCGGCAGCCCTGGTCTCCCAGGTTTGCCTGGAGTGAAGGTAAGACCATGTCATAAAGCTTGAGAAGTACTTGGAGAACTTTGTCTCCACCTCCCCTACCATGCCTGCTGGTTTTTAAGAGATGTTTTGTTACTGTACTGCTATGAAGTATTTTAACAGGAGCTGGACTGGATTGCTGAGTGGCATTTGTGGGGAAGGTTAGGATCCCTTATTAGGCTCCTTTGTTTGTTTGCAGGGAGACCCTGGATTGGCAGGTCTGGATGGTCGTCCTGGGCTAGAGGGTTTCCCGGGACCACAGGTGAGCATGAATTTCAGTGCAGTCTTTCCTCTCTTTCTTGGCATCTTTCGGACAAACTCACAGAAAAGAATATCCTACAAATGTTTCTTTTTGAAAGCTAAAAAGCGGACAATTAAGATACCCCTACAAATAATGAATAGGTTGTATCCAATTGAAATGAACAGACTTGCGTTTGTTCATTTAGATGGCTCCCTTCTGAGTAGAGCCTAGTTGGATGCAGCCTTCTGTGTGTAAGTGTAGCTCAGGAAGAAGCCCTGCAGAAACATGGACTTCACAGCTGTATTATTCTCATCTCCCATGTCTAGTGTGTGCCCTCATAGAGTGACAATGTTGTTCTCCTCGTCTGTAAGTAATCACACACCTCAAATGCAACAATATTAATTGCACTCATCCCTAGGATAGTCCCAAGAGAGGGATCACTCTTCTTCCTTGTTTGTAAATGGAGAACAGATTGAGTGATGGTAGGTGACCCAAAGCCCACCCAATGAGTCCATGACTGAAGTGTGGGAGTTCAGCCCAGGTCTTCTGGATCTATGTCCAGGTCTCCATCTGCTGGACCACACTGGCTGTCACTTGCCACACAGTTCTTCACCAGACACAGTTCTCCATTGTGCAAAACTGTATCCTTCCCTGAAAATGTGTTTGTCTCCCCCGTGTTTCTCATTTCAGGGGACAAAGGGTGACGCTGGAGAACCAGGGCCTAAAGTAAGTACCCCCATGGATTTCAGGAGAAGTTCTGTTTGTGTGTGTATGTATGTGCACATGTATGAGTGTGTGTGTGTGCACACAACATATTATGGTAAAGTGTAGTCGGGCCAGGATTGGCTTGCAGCCGTTTCCCTAATAGTCAGCTGGTGATCTGTTTTAAATTTTGTTGTTACTGTATTTTAACTGTTGTAAACCACTTCAATTTTTTTAATGAAATTGAAGCACACAAATGCTTTTAACAAACAAACAGAAAATGGGCTAGAATGTGTGCAGTTAAGATGTTTTGCAGCTCACCTCCTAAAAACTTTATTATTATTATTATTATTATTATTATTATTATTATTATTATTAATTTTTTTTTACTGCCCTTCATCCAAGGATCACAGGGCCGTTTACAATATAAAAACACAGAAATACATACCATAGTAACAAACGAAAACAATACCCCACCCCTGTTTAAAAGGCCACAGATAGTTAAAGGACAGAGGTCTGGTTATAGAGGCAAGTTTTTGCCTGGCATCTAAAGATATATAATGATGGCACCAGGTGAGCCTCCCTGGGGAGGGCATTCCACAAATGAGGAGTCACTGCAGAAAAGGCCTGTTCTTGTGTTGCCGCCCTCCAGGCCTCATATAGAGGAAGCACACGAAGAAGAGCCTCAGATGATGATTGCAGCGTCCGGGTTGGTTCACATGGGGAGAGGCAGTCCTTGAGGTATTGTGGTCCTGAGCTGTTGAAGGCTTTATAGGTCAAAACCAGCACTTTTAATTGGGCCGAGAAACTAATTGGCAGCCAGTACAATCAGGCCAGGATTGGTGTTCTATGCTCAAACTGTCTTGCCCCTGTGAGCAAGCTGGCTGCTGAATTCTGCACCACATTCAAATGTTCTCTTTTTTTTTCTTTTGAGGGTGAACGAGGTCAAGATGGAATAGGGCTGCCAGGTCCCCCTGGACCCCCCGGCCCTCCAGGACAAGTCATCCTCCTGCCCAGTGATGATGTAAGGATATTTGTGCTTTTTTATTGACCCCTTCCTCTTACTTCTGCAAAATCATGTTATTTGCTGTGAATCAAAATGATACGATTCCTTAGAGGAGCCATTCCTCACAGAATCAATTCATTATTTCTAATTATAAAGGTAATTTGTTTCTGTATTTTCTAGTTCAGCATCAACCATGAAAATATTAATACCCTGAAGTTCAATGACTGATAGTTCTCAGGTTCCTTCTTGGCAGACATTGGCTTGGTTCACATACCACACTAAGGCAAACTAGTGCGAACATGTGAGCCTACAGGCTCCGAGAGAGGAGATCATGGCAACTTTGCTCATGTCCAGCCATTTTGGCACTGTGCTGCATGGAGCTAAGCCATGGCTTTGCTTCAAATGTTGTCCAAACCTGGGCTCATGAATTAGCTCTCTCCAGACAGATCTTGAGCTAAAACCAAGATTGTTCTAGGTTTACCTACAGCTTGTGGTTTGCCTAGGAGAGCTAAAACCATGAGTTCGGATGACACACTAAGCCAAACCATGGTTTAGGTCAGCGCAGCTCAGCAGCAAAATGACTGAGAAGGAGGGAAGTGCCTGCAATCTCGTAGTGGGGAGCTTGTAGGCTTGCACGTTCATGCTAAACCATGGTTTGAACCAATAGGTGATTGCCTCTAGAAAATTTTCTACGTGTTCCTTGTTGGCGTTATTGGCTTCCCTGGCAATCCCCCCTGCTCATTTTAGTTTTTAGGCAAAGGGGTCTAGATGTCCTTGGACTCAGTTGGGCATTCTTCTGAGTAGACATGTATTAGATTGCAAGGTTTAGATTTCTGATTTAAGCCAGTGGGTTCTCTTGCTGAGAAAATACGGGGCCAGATTCAACTAAATAATAGTGCTAGTGGGGGCCAGCACAAGAACTCCTGTTAGCACATCAGAGTTTCTTCCTTGTGCCCCCCCCACTGCCCCAAATGGACTTGGAATGTATCCCTGAGGAACCCCCAGAATCACAGCAAGCGGGGGGGGGGCAGAGAGGGGGGGGAGGATTGTTCCATCGGAGAAATTGAAATACTTTCACCGATCGACCAATTGTAATAGTTGAATTCCACCCATGGTATGTAATGTTACATTTGAATTCAAGCCCATCTCTTTTCTCCAGCTACTGTTGATTTAATAGAAATGACAGGATAATGGTAGGAATAAGAATAAACAATTCAGTGTCATTGGTAAGAAATTTGTGGCATTTTACTGGACTTTGGGACAGACTTTAGTTTGCCCCACCAAAGAATATGAGGAAATACAATAAAGATCACATTTTAAGCATACCCTTTCATTATTTTCTATAGAAAACGTTACCTACTCTGCCAGGCCCAGAGGTAAGTAAAAAGCAATTTCTATCCTAGTGATCCTTTTATTCTGATTTAGTGAGAAGGATGTTGTGGCAAACTCCCTCAATAAGATGGGAATGGAAAAAAATAAAGATGGGAGTGAGGTAATGTGATCTGGTTTGGGGTGTTTGAACACTTAGACACTCCCTGTCAGTAACACTTGAGAGGTCTGGTATTATCTTTATGTGGTAGCGTTTTCTGATAACCAACAGCAAGGATTTTTAATATTGTGAAAGGAAACTTATCCCTCAGCCAGAGGATCAAAGTAAGGATGAGGCACTATATAAACAAAACTGGAATTTTATTTAAATGTATTTGATGAGCATTAGAGCTTATTGATTTCACTGATAAGGCAAAGCACTTTGTTTCAGTCAACAACACTTTACAGAAGAAATTGAAAACTTTACTTAAACCTTCACTTTAAACCTGTTTCTGATTAAACTGAGTCCTCCTAGAATGGCCATTTGTTCTACTAAGCCAGTGAATCACTTCCAGCCCCTTCTAAGATATTTTGCTTCCCCACAGGGGAATAATATTGTTGCCTTGTTTAGCAAGCCCCTAACCACCTGACTAATCCCCAGCTAAACCATTTTGAGGCCCTATCTAGGCTCCAACCAAGCCCTATCTGATCGTCACCTGACAGGCAAACCTTATCTGACAGTTTAACTGCTGTTCTAACTTTTTGTTCTCCACTCTCTCCCAATTGGATGACACTGCACCCAGCCCTGATTGGTTTCTGGGTCTTCAGGAGGCTGACTCAACATCCACCTGTCACAGATGTCAATTATAAATAAGCATCGAGCATAAAAACATCTGCGCTGCAGATCCTCACATTGCTGATGTGCATCATATCCATACAAATGTACAAAGGCACTTCTTATAAACTGCTCCAGAAGCTAAGCTGGCGCAAGAGTGAGAATGAATGATGAGGCATTCCCTGTTGTCCTCAACACACTGCCTAATTTGATACACTGTGTTAGGGCTCAGCCTCTGTTTCCAACACCATGGCTGAGCAACTATAGTGACCCACACATATGGGCTCGACTGATTATGTGCAAACAATTTATTTTAAAGTTTAAAGGGCTGGAGATAATACTATTATATATTTTATATGTAATTTATGCTACCCTATTTCTTCTTGCAGGGCAAACAAGGGCATGCTGGCTTCCCAGTAAGTAGTTGACCCAGTACTAGCCATACAGGGTAATGTTCAAAGTAGCACTAAGCAGATCATTCCTTCAGTGCAAGGATTTCTCCTTGTGCAACAGAACCATCTCTGCCTCTTCTCTCACCTGTGTTCCCCCTAAATCTGTTCCCAACCCTCCAGGACAGATTTGGGGACAGCATAGGGTGCACATGGAGGGAAGGGAGAATCCCCTTGTGCTAGTGCAAAAATGTGGTTGAATATGGCCTCACAGTGCTCAGATTGTAAGAATTCGGCTGCTGTTCATCTTTGTAGTTTACCAGTGGCTGGAGCAGGGAGGGCATGCCAGAGTTTTTTCTTAGTATACAGTGGCATCCTCTGTTGCAAGAGAAAAATTGCAGCACATGTATAAGGGCTCAATGCACGCTTCCCTTTGTGCTGCGCTTTCTAGGTACAGCTCTGGGTTTTCCTGGTCCAGGTTGGAGCATTTTCCCCTCCACCTTCTGCAGATTTATCCAAGAAAGCCACTTATTTGCTGCTGAATTGGAGAAATGACAATCTGCTGAAAACCTGATTGCCGTTTGCTCCGATTGAGCAGTAAAACACAGGTTTCCCTGGGGTAAGCGGCAGGAAGGGGAGGGGAACACTCTGACAGAGACCTAGAAATCCCAGACTTTTACATAGAAAGTGCAGCCTAAAAACAAGTGTGAATGAGCCCAAAGTCAGCACTACGAGTAAGTCCTCCAACAAACAAACCAATTTACTAGTCCATCTACGGACACCTATCTGCATATGTGTAAAAAAAGTTTTATAAAGCTTCCTAGATTGCTCACCTGGAGACAGTTTTGGCACGGCTGATCAGGCAGGTGTCTATTCACAACCCGCTTTTTAAAGTCTTGGCACTGTGACTTGAGTTTGATTTTCTTTGCCTGTAGATTTGCCTGTAGATTGTATGATTCACCTCCCCCCCCCCAAAAAAAAACCCCAAACCCATAGCAGCCTATTACTACTACTACTACAGACTTTGCAGCTGTACTAATATGTTCTGAACAGAGCCAATTGAAGTCAGAATGAATGTGTGTGAACTGGCCCTGGCGAGGGGTTAAGTGACCTTGCTCCAAGCCTCAGTGAGCAGCTCTCCCCCCTTGGGGGCTGTTCTGGCTGAGAGCTGCCCTAGAACAACCAGATGCAAAGGAGGGCAGCTTTGAGGCTTGGCAGCAATCAAGCTTTTGTTATGTTTTGCTTGTTTTTATTTTGTCAGCGGTTGTGTATATTGGACAAGGAATGGAACGAGAGAGAACAAAACAGGAAGGGTGTGTGTGTGTGTGTGTGTGTGTGTGTGTGTGTAGGGGGGGGAGGTGGTTGCAGGGCGCTCCTCCTTTTGCTTCTTTCCATTTCCTCAGCATCCCAGGCAGGAAGCAGCAGACACCAGTCCTGCTGTATCACTTGCTGTTCCCGCATTTTGAGAGCTAAAGTGCACATAGCTTTTCAAACTAGGTAGATCACTAAATGGATTTTCTCTGGCATTTTTTCCAGCCTTAAACCCCACTTTTCCCAGTTAGTTTTTTCCTCCCATTTGCAGGCTGTGCTAGCTTGCACCAAGAGAATAAGACAAACCACCTGGAAATCTACAAAGGGGAGAAAGTACAGATGGACTAGCACCAATAACCTTTGAGAACTCTAATAAGTAATTTAAAAATAAAATAAAAATGAATGTGCAGATTGGCCTGACTTGTTTTAAAGCAGGGCTTCTCTGGCACTTTCCACAGTCAGCTTCCCCCCCAAATATGAAGATTACTATTTTGATGGCTTGCTTGGCATTATTCGTAGACCAGAGGCTCATCCTTGGGCCAAGGCAAGCAGATCAAAGCAAAGGAGGGGGCCTGTTGGCTCACAGCATGCTTTAATAGCCCTAGGTAAAGGGTGTGCAGTTTGGGGGGGAGCAAAACAAACAAACAATATTGCTCCACTGACTCCTAGTACTGAAAAGATGGCCCATGTGTCAATGTCACCACTTGTAATTCTTTGTGATTCCATCTACAGGGGCCAGTGGGACCAAAAGGTGACACAGGATCTGCAGGTGTTCCGGGCTCTTCAGGTCCAAAGGTAAGACAATCATAGAATTGTAGAGTTGGAAGGGACCCCCAGGGCTTATCTAGGAATCTCGAAGCATCCATGAAGGTCACGGGTTCAAGCCCCATGTTGGGCAAAATATTCCTGCATTGCAGGGGGTTGGACTAATCGACCTTCATGCTCCCTTCCAACTCTACAGTCCTTTGACAGGCGGCCGTCCAACCTCTGCTTACAAACCTCCCTGGAAGGAGAGTCCACCACCTTCTGAGGGAGTCCATTCCACTGTTGAACAGCTCTGTCAGAAAGTACTTCCTTATGTATAGTTGGAATCTTCTTTCCTGTAACTTGAAGCCATTGGTTTGAGTCCTACCCTCTGGAGCAAAGCATTCCAGTTTGCAACTTGATCACCAAAATGCAAATTTCTCCTCTGTCAGGAGAATTCTTACAATTTGGCTCCTGGCCTTAGGCTGAAACCCTAACTAACCCTGCTTACCTGGGAGTGAGGGAGTAGGACTTTCTTTTTATTAGACATGGTTAGGATTGCAGCCTTAGTTCCAAACCATTTTCCATAATCCAAATGTCTTTCCAAAGCACCAATTTCTATTTCTTTGCACTTCTTCAGCCTTATAATGATTGATTAAGGGCATGGCAAGCATAGCATTTCATGTTTTCATGAACTCTCCATGAACAAATGCTCATTATTGCCGGCTATCATCCTCTGTTGGGGAATCTTACTGCAATAAGATCATTGTACTAGATAGCTTATAACATGGGTCAGGTTTCCTCTGGAGCATTTATTACATTTGCCCAAGACAACCTAAAGTGACTTACAACCAAACAACTCCCCCCCCCCCCCCATAAATACATTAAAACATCCCACCTATTTCTAAAAGGCCGCATATAGTTAAAGGCCAGAGGCCTGGTCCCAGAGGAAATTTTTTTGCCTGTTTTGCAAAGTTTATATTTTCACAAGCATTTTGTCTTCATGCTTGCCATTTGTCTTTTGGACAGGGTGAAAAAGGAGAGCCAGGGGTTATAATTGGTCCTGATGGGACAGTCATAGCAACTAATCCAAAAGGAGAAAAGGTAGAAATAAGCATGCTTTCATTTGAATTTTTCTCTCTCTCACTTACCCAGTTTTGTATAATGAGTATAACAAGAAGCTGAAGGATTTCCCCCTCCATGGCGTAAAGACTGGTATAGAGCCCCTCTAAAAGAGAGTGAAAGATTGAGAGCCGCCACCCATGCATCTGGGAGAGTGTGTTACTGAGTTTTTGGGTGTGCACCCTCTGCAAAAGTTGTGTTAGCAAACACACACATGGGATTACTCATGTGATCTGTACTATTGAGATCTTTTCTGGAAAAAGGGAGGAGAGAGTATTCATTGCAATGTGACCATGAAAGTGACTATGGTTGGTGAGGTGGTTCTCTGGCAAGAACCACTCACAGCCTTTGTGTGGTCATCAAGTGAGTCCCAAGCAATAAGATG
The DNA here is from genome assembly GCF_965153285.1 of Podarcis tiliguerta. Lineage (NCBI taxonomy): Eukaryota > Metazoa > Chordata > Lepidosauria > Squamata > Lacertidae > Podarcis > Podarcis tiliguerta. The sequence continues at coordinate 56,037,617 of NC_139534.1, forward strand.
TTTGTACCAATGTTGCTTTGTCTCTTCCCAATTACCACCCTGATAAGTGTGTGTGTGTGTGTGTGTGTGTGTGAGAGAGAGAGAGAGAGAGAGAGGAGTCCCCTTTTCTTTGCTAAGGACCATAAGGTGTTTATTTGCTCATATCTAGTTTATTAATATTATTATTTAATTACAGGCAAAGGCAGGGGTTGAAGGCAGCACATATTTAGTCTTATCTCCCCTCCCTCCCCAGCAAGATCTGAATAATCACAGCCAAGGAGCCTCCAAGGGGAGACTTTTTCCCTAAGATTTTCAGCCATGAGGCCTGTTTGTGGGGTCATTCTTATTGTGCTGGAGAGGCAATCCTTGAAAAGGATTATCCCCTCACATGTCTGTATTATATAAGAAATATGCAGATGTATGCTAAATCTCTAATGAATGTCTAGTTTGACCCTTAGCGACCATGGGCTTGCCTCTAGCCTAGGGTGCTCTAAATCAGGACATTCCCTTCAGTGCAACCCGCCAAGGTCAGTGGCAGATGGAGCCCGGAGGCAAAAGTGTACAGAATGGCAAATGTACATTTCAACTTTGTCCAGTAAGCTAGTTTCTACACACACTCACAAACCCCTCTGTAGTCTTCATGCAGAGAAGCAGATATCGAGGATACACTCCAGTCAGGCAAAGTACTTGGGGTGTGAAGTGGGGCTGGAGAGAGGGGGTTCATCACCCCTGTTGTAAATAGTAGTGTGGGATGCCTCCAGACTCTCACTATTTTGCGGGAGGGATTCAAGCACATGCCAGAACCTTAGGTATGCACATTTCAAGTGGCCTAAAGGGCTCTGTTGCCCTAGTGGAAAAAATCCACTTTTAAAAATTATTTGGCTTATTTGCTGTTTAGAAAGTGATGGAGAAATGCATTGAAAAATGTGGAGTGAACAATTAATTAGCTAAGGGAAAGGCATGTAAGCAACCCACAATCAAACCGGGTGAATGCAGGATGAATGTTTGTTGTTGTATATCCACCCTGCAAACAAATAGAAATGAATGCTTAATAGAGACTGAAGATAATCTAAGCTCGCTGTAAACTTTGTGTAAGCAAATCAGGATGAGTGTAAGCAGCTTGTCTGGAGGGTCTAATTGTCTCTGCTTTTATTGCCAGGGTGAACCAGGCTTGCGAGGACCTGTGGGACCAGCAGTAAGTTGCAAAGGGTATCTTTGCTTATATGTGAGGAATTTACACAGATCTAAACATCTGTTAAGCACGAATGACAGAATTAAATTATCCTCTCTGTTGTTGTTATTGTTGTGTGTGGTATTGCTAGTAGAGCTTTTGTGTAGCTCCTATTTATTTCAGTGTGGTTACTTAGGAAAGTCGAGTCTGCAGCCAAATATTGCAGTGTGTTTTCATCTCCTAGTAGGAATCCTTCTGTTCAGGTTTCTGCCTGCCCTTTCCCAAGTTACTGTAAGTCATAAGGAGTGTAAGCAGGGTATCCCTCTCCCCTCTGGTGTATATATTTTGTCAGCACTCACTTCCCTGAGTTTGCTATTGAAGGGAATGATGATTTCCTTGTCTTCTGCTTCCATTTGGAATTATAATCCTGTAGCCAGCCGATGCTATTACATCACAGATATTGCAGGAACTCTCATTTACAATCTCTTGCCATCTTTCTAAGCCTGCCTTTTCTCTCTGTTCTTCTTCTAGGGGCCACCTGGGCGGCATGGACAGAAAGGAGAAATCGGCTTTCCTGGAAGACCTGTAAGAATTTTTATTTTTAGATTGTCCTCAAGTGTACATTCCCTTATCATAAACGGAATGGGGGAAGAGAAGTAAATTCATCCACCTCTAGAATAGTCACTGTTGCCTCTCTGCTAGATAGAAATATGAAGGGAAGCTGCAGAAATCAGACTCCAGCATTAATTCACTCCAGACTGAACCATTATCAAAAGGGGATCCTAGGTAAAAGGATGCAAGTGCCATAAGAAACACTCAGTGGCTCTGCATGCACCTGGAAGTGGAATTATGCTTCTGGGTCCCCTCAGCTGGCACTCCCTCCTGCCATAAGCATGGAGGCTCTGGGTACATTTAGATACAACAGGACCATCCACTTTCCTGTCTCACATTCTGCTGAGATCCTGCCATGCTGCATCTACCAACACAAGGTTTGTCCCTGCATTCCTTTCTTCAGGGTTGTCTTTCTCCAGTCAGGATGAACCTGCCCTTCTCCTGATCCTACAAGCTCCTCTTTCCACCATCTTGTTCAACAGAGTGGCTCTGGCTTGGTTACTGTCTCTATGTCTTGCTGGTGTGTGACAGTGCTTTTTAAGGACAGAGGTTTGTCATGTGACACCAGCAAAATCTGCCATGAGCTTCCTTCAGGGACCTATGAAAGTACCAAGGGTTTCACCTGCTGTTTGTTCCCTTTAATTCTAACTTCATATCGACAGCTCTGGCCTTCCCAGTTAAATCATCTATTCGAGGCAGAACCGCAACATAGTTTTACCTACTCTTGAGGCATTTAGTTTCAGGAGTAGTATGTAGGAGCTCCCCATAGAGAAATTGTGAGATCTCAGGAGATTCTTCTCTCTTTGCCCTTTCACTTCACCCGATGGGAGCACAAAAGGTGATGTTTGTAGCGCTCTTTGTGCTCTGGATCCTCATTAGTGCTGTGTCATTACAAGGGTCCATTAAGCTGACTCAGCAGTGGCTTTTTGTCCTTTGCAGGGCCGACCTGGTATGAACGGGTTGAAAGGAGAAAAAGGTGACCCAGCAGACGCAAGTGGAGGGCTGGGCTTAAGGGTAAGTGGAAAACGGACACATCTCTCTGCATGGTGCAGTTTATGCAGCGCTGCTAGCTTTGATGGCCTTTGTATCCCACTGTAACCCCGAGCACGAGCATCATCAGACTCTGTTATGAGAGAAGAAAAAGGTCTCACGCCTCCCCAAGGGGCACCTGAAAACGACCTTGCTCTTGTCCTAGTGTGGCTGCAAGTATCCAAATGCAGCAGTGGCCAAGCATTTTTGTGAGAGCACTATTTCTCATGTGTGCTGCATCCCCTTTGCCTTGGAGTGATTTTGCTTCTGGTCTACTTATAATCAGTGAGCAGGCAGCAGCACAGCACAGCATTGGGGAGGCAAGCAAAATCATAGGCCTAATTCTGTGCTGTTGCCAGACCCCTGGGCTGTCATGCGCCAGTCCAAGAGTGCCATAACCACCCACCATGTAGACTCTAGTAAAGCAATGCTAATCCTGGTCCATGCACTGCAAGAACAATTTTGTCAAGTATATTGTGTGCGAACGCTCTGATTTCCTCTGCTGTTGCAGATGGAATAATGAAATATTTGAAGCCTGGAGTCTGGGATTTGGGGGAAGTATTGTCTGTGGGTGGTGGAAAGAAACACAAACCTTGTTTGTTTTTGTAAATGCCGATGACATGCATAAGGAGGTGGAACAGAGTGCAGGATGAATTCCACTGGCTGTGTCATCTTCCTGCCTTCCACCTTTTGAGTTGACCGCAAGTCCCGGAAGTAGAGACAATGCCACATCGCACAATCTTGTGTTCCAGTTCCAGTTAAAACCAGGAGCAGCACCCACCACCCACAGGGTGGTCGCAGAATTGTCACTGTTGAGTGGATATTGGTTGTTCTGTTCAGTCTGTTCTGTTCTCAGTCAGTTCCCCACATAATTAATGGGATGTCTGTTTTTCTCTTCCTCTCTCTAGGGTCCTCCAGGGCTCCCTGGACCTCCTGGCCCCCCAGGTCCTCCGGGCAGCATAGTGCCTATTTATGACAACAATGTGAGTAATGGCCTAAGTGCATTTTCCTTGCTGGGGGGAAACACGTGGAAATGCCAGAAACTGAATGTCTTGTTAGTTATACATTGATAGGGTAATAATGTATTTCATGGGGGGATTTATTTATTTATTTTTTGCAACTTCAGGCATTTGGTGAAGTGGGACCACCCGGGCCTCCAGGATTGCCTGGTAAGGATGTTGCAGAAGCGGTTAAAGCATGGGGTTGGATGATAAAGATTGGCTTTCCCCATCAGATTCCTGGGGTGAATCCTTCTATAGAAGCAGGAAAGGGTGGATTCATAATTCCTTTTCCATGGTGCTCTATGAGTCACCATTAAAGACTTCCCATATTAATGCCAGTCTTTGCACAAGTAGGCATTGGGACCTGCTGGCCTGCCAGCCTGATCCAGCCCACCAAACCTTTCCTGGTTGCACACCAGCCCCCTGAACCAATATGGTGGCAGTAGCAATGCCGCTAGAGAAAAAAATGGTGTAGAGCACTGGTGGGAACACAGCTGTTTTCACCCTTATCATGATACTTGGCTGGGTGGGGTGTTTGCAGATCATCCCATCTGATGAGTGGGCACATGTCAGCTATGGGGCAGCCATCATGCGGCTCACAGCATTGCAGGGTGATGTGGCCCTTGCACCTGGAAAGATTAGCTACCCTTGCTGTACAGAGCCATAACATTGTTTCCTTCTAAAAGGCATTGGAATCATTTTAATCTGAACCGAATGTGCAATTAATACCCTTGCATGATAGTATAAATCAGTACGTTCCTCTAGTGGTTCTGGAAGTTTTGGCCTTCTCACTGGCTCTTGGGGATTGTCTAGCCTTATGCCAGGACTTTGTTTCAGGCTACCATGGTTCTGCTGGTCCGAAGGGAGAAAAAGGTGATGTGGGTCCTCCTGGGCCCCCAGGTAAGATTTCCTGCAGTGTTGCTACTTGCATTTAACTTCCACCTTTTAACCAACACTTACCAAGAGCTATCATGGATTCATGAGCTAGTGGCAGTCATGGAAGCCTCTTGTGACTTGGCTCATGTGCTTGAGCCGTGTGGCACTCAACCACACACCTCCAATTGCACACCTCCAGTTAACCTCCCTGCTCCTGCCTTAGACCTGTAGCATGCTGTGGTTTAGGTTATTCTGAGGTGGCTGCACCACACAAGTTCTTGCTTTGCAGCAGGTTTCTGTCGCTATTAGCCTATTGTCCCTATTTTATGTCTCTTGCTAGGTGCATCCAACAGCTTTTGTACAGGCTAGTTCTTGCACTGCTTACAAAATCTAAGACCTGCAGGGCTGGAATAAACCTGGTGTCATCTAGTCAAGTTACATGCACCGGTGGCACCTTCACTACCTTAAGCATAGAAGCCAGAGATCAAACCTATGTACAAAGCAGGCAACAGACGTACCTCTGAGCTATGGCCCCTCCTTTTCGTTGTGCAGGAAGCCAAAGCCTAGCTGAGCTTGTCTGTATCCTCCTGGAGAAAAATCTGTAAAAGTTACGCACAGTGCAAGCCTTATCGGTACAAGTACAAGGCTAATTAGCACAAGCTAAAATAATGCATTTTACATGAGTACTGCTTCCAAATTTTTCACCCAGTGAAAAACAAAAGCCCTTTCCATACAGTCATAAATGGCTGGGTTGTGCCATGAAGGCCCATCATAAGAGAAAGATCCAAAGATCATAATGGAAAGAAGCCCCACAGTGAGCAGAGTTGGTTTCTTTGCCGTTACGAACTTCTCATTCTTCTCCCTTTCTTCTCCGTTTGTCACAAGGCCAGTTCCCTTATGATCTCAGCAGATTTGGCTCCACCTTCAGGGTAAGTGTCTGCCATTTGGGAGGAATATACAGATTTAAAAAGAAGCTTAAGGGGTTTTGCTGGGGGAGGACACACTAGGATGACAAACAGGTTTGGGCTGATATGCATTTAATGAGGCCAGGGTCACAGGGAAAGGCAAAAAGCCTTTTTGTTTGATTTACTATTTGCTTCTAAACTTTACAAGCTGCCTTTTGGGGTAACTACCCTTGTAAGGTGGCTTTCAGTGATTAAAATAAAAAATCGAAGGACAGCAAAGAAATTACAAAGACCATCGTACAATACAAAAACATAAAGCTTTATAACCAGCCGTCATCATCACAACCAGCATAATACAATTTAAAAGCAGTTATTTTATCTAAGATATTTTGAATTATTGTATTTTTTTCTCTCGCTCTTCCCCTTTGTCAGTTTTGATGGTTTTCACATTAGTTGCCCCTGAATATTGCTGAAGCTTCAGCTAGGAGGTATCTTCACCTGTCATTACCATGGCTGAACAACTGAAGTTCAACTGGTGTATTGGTGCTGGGTGCAAGATGTAGGAGAGAGAGAGGTCTACCCAATGAACCTATTTTACCCAAATATTCTCTAATGTGAAGGACCACTCTGACTTGTGCCTAGAAAGCATGAGTCAAGCAGAAAACTGCTTGGACCCGTTTTCTAGGCACTGCACAAGGGGAAATGTGGACAAGCCAGAGGAACAAGTCTAGAAGGAAATAGTGCTAATCTTGGAGAATGCATTTTGTTTGGCCACTGTATATTTACTTATTTAATATCTTTCCATAGGGAGAAAGAGGGGACAGAGGGGACCCAGGGCTGAAAGGTGAAAAGGGTGAGCCAGGCGGAGGAGGATTGTTTGGATCAAGTGCTGTTGGACCCCCAGGCCCCCCAGGATATCCTGGTCTTCCGGTGAGATACCCCACACTGCACTGTTACGAGGGTTGATGGCCAACATCTTTCTACCACGGGATAGTCTTCTGCATTCTATAATACTTTCCAAGGCAGGGGAAACGGAGTGTGCAAGTGGCACCTTTGGTAGGGGATTTGGGCAGAGAAGGATAAGCACCCAATCTCCAAAGTGCAGAAGTTCTCAAGTGCATTGCAGTCCCTGCCAGTAGGCAGAGTAGGATAGCTGCCACAGGTGGCAGAATTTGTTTTACATCATCCTGATGGTGGGGAGGAGAGGCCTTGCTTTGTGAATAGCCTTCTCTTATCCCATGAGGCTGTCCACCATTACAAATGCTGTTTTGCCCAGAGTGGCAAAAGCAGTGGAGACTGTAGTAGCAGGCGGGAGAACAAGGGAAGTGAGAGAGGAGGCAGGTTGTGGAACGGGCACCTGGAGTGGAAAGGTTACTGGTTGTTAGAGCTTTGGATAATTTACCTTGGGGCATGGAGCTAAACTCTGACATTTCCTTTGCTCCATCTGCTGCTGGGCCTAGGAAGCTGGAAGAGGAATGTGTTTGTGTGGGGCAATGGAAGGAGAAAGGGGGAGGAAGGATTAGAACTATGCATTTGGTTATGAATGTAATTAATTGCTTAGGCGGATCAGTACCGGCAGGTGGATGTTTCTGCCATTGAGTAAAACTTCAGTGTTTCTAATATACATGTATGTCATTTGCTTCTTCAGGGCCCCAAAGGGGACAGTATTAGAGGGGCCCCTGGCCCTCCTGGCCCCCAAGGGCCTCCTGGTGCAGGATTTGAGGGGCGTCCAGGGACCCCAGGACCCCCAGGTCCACCTGGCCCTCCAGGACCCCCTTCCTTTCCAGGACCCCATAGGCAATGTGAGTAGATACCTGATCCTTTCCCAGCTACTCATTGCAAATGGCCCTGCTTTAGGCCTTAAAAACAAGCTTTGTGCAAATATACCAGGTTTAGCTCTGGGTTCGTTTCCTTTCCAGCGATCAGTATTCCTGGGCCACCGGGGCCACCAGGACCACCGGGAACTCCAGGCACCAGTGATACATCATCTTCTGGGGTAAGAAAAAGAGGCAGTGGGTCACTGCAGCCTACACAGTGGTGTTCCTTTCGTGGGGGTGGAGCAAGTTGCCTTCCTATGGGTGGCCCTGATGGGTTTTGCTCAAGCAAGGATTTAACAAATTGGCTAGAGATTGCCGCTGCCAGAGTGATTGATGATGCTCCGTCTATGAACACGGACAACCATTTATTGTCCAATAGGAGCAGCAGCAGCTGCTGCTGCTGCTAGCCCTGCAAATAGGAACAGCTGTTGCTAGTTCTGGAAAGCTCTAGGGTGTTAATTGAAAGGAACGCCACTCCAATTTCTGGGAATTACGACAAAAATTTGTTGTAATAGACATGATAACACTGTAAGAGTGATGAACGTGAAGTTTGTCATTGGCTTCTGGCATCTGGCTTGTGAATCTGACTGTAACTGTGACCCATTATAACTCAGGTGCTCTCTATTTGATGAAGAACCCTGTGTGATTAAAGCAAGGGCTGTCATCAATATGCCCGCAGTTTACAAGCGCACCAAATATAAATTGTGTTAATGGTGAGCCACCACCTCGTACTTCAGACTGATGAATGGCTGTGCCCTTTTCGTTGTCCCTTTTTCAAATGATTTGTTTTCCGGCAGCTGCGAATCTTGCCAACCTATCAGAGCATGATGGGCAGAGCGCATGAGGTGCCAGAAGGACAGCTCCTTTTCATCCGGGACAGGGAAGAGCTGTACATCCGTGTCCGCAGTGGTTTCAGGAGAGTCCTTGTGAGTATGATGTGTGTGAACACAGCAGTCTTGGGCTAAGACTGTAGGTGGACTACTACCTTGGAGAGCGGTCTTTCTCTGTGGGGTATTGGCAGACGCTCAGAGTAATGCAGAACCAACTGCTAATTTATACACACAGAGAGAATGCAATGCCAGGAAGAAATGCTCCCTTGTGGCGATGAATGCGCTTCCTCTGGCTTGATTTGGAAGAAGCTTACTTGAAACAATTTGATATGGGATCCATAGACATTGTTTCCTCCTTACCAAATGAATTCCTGGATAAGTTTCAGGTTGCAACAACTACAGCTTTATTTCATTCTGGCAAATGTTCCCTTTCCCTCCAAAACCAAATATGCATTTGAAAATAGCAAAATTCATCCTAAAGAATAAGAGTAATAGGGTGTTGGTGGTATAGAGTGAACAGTGAGCTGGGAATTCCCTAGATGAAATATTTCCTCAACCATGAATTCACTGGGTGGTCTTAGGGAAGACTTCAGATCTGCAATTTGGAGATAATGCCAACCTATGGTTCTTATAAGTGTTACAAAGCAAGCAAAACACATCATATAAATGCTATAATGACTTATTCTGGTTTAATTTCAGCTTGAGGAAAGAATATCCATCTCTGGCCCTGGGCTGGTAAGTGAAACATTATTACCTGGTGTTGTAGCATGGACTGGGTCTATTGTGGGTCATTCCAAGCTTGCTAGGAGTTTTGAGATCCAGGGATTAGCAATCTTTTCAATGTTCTTTAGTGCTTGGATTTCAATACATGGTGATCTATATGGTACACTCGGGTATAGATCAGGGGAAATCCAAATGAGGCATGTCATGCAGGGGGAGTGTGACTTGAATGATCAGGTCCACAGTGGGCTACTAAGGATTTTGTATCACCCGTACTGGGATGCAGCTGGCTGTTATTCAGACTGGTGGTGTACATGCTTGGCTCTGCTGGTAATGCAGCCAGATGATTGTGCTGCGAGTGGCAGGAAGTGGGGGTGGGGGTGCCTGTATCTGACCTGTGCTCTTCTGTGAGACGGACCCCCTAAGAGGACACTTAGAAAGGGTTCTAGGAACATTTCCCTTCATTCTGCTGCAGGACAATGAGGTATATGATAGGCCTCCCAATGTCCACTACTCCCATGGAGGAACGGCTTCATCATCTGGATCCCAGCGCCCCTTCCAACAGCATTTGCCTGTGCATTCCCACCGAGAATACAGCGCCTACTCCACTGCCAAGCCCTGGAGAGGGGATGAGAGTGTGGCCAACCAGCATCGCCTTCCTGAGCAACCTGCCATCCACCAGCCACACCAGGGAGCCCAGCACCAGCAGGAGCCACTGAATGCCTTCTTCCTCAACCGCCAGCCTGATACTGCTCCTTCTGCCGTCCACACCCACCATGACTTCCAGCCCGCTGTGAGTGCCCTGCACACGTTGGCAGAGTCCCCTGCTGCAGTTTGGTGTTTTGCCTGGGTGGCTGCCTCAATTGGCCCTACATAAAGACACTGAGTGGGCACCAAAGGGTCCCCTGCCTCCTGACTTCCATTGTGAAGTGTTCCTCTGTATAGGTTGTCCACCTAGCTTAGCATGACGGTCTGCCACTAGCAATGAGGAGTCTGAATGGGCTTCTTTGCCAGCTGCGAATGAGCAAGAGGCCCCTTCAAGAATCCAAATCAAACATCGAAACCTCTGAATGGTGTGAGTTCAGGGCTTGAAGGGCCCAGTCCCCTCAGAGGGTGTCTGCATCCTGCATCCCTTTGCTTCAGATGTAGGCAGCCAGTCAACAACATACTCACTCCATCCCAGGCTGGGAGGCTGCTCCATGGGGCCACCCTATGCTTAAAACTTGGTATAGGATGCCTTTGAAGAAGAGACTACAGAGGTGACAAGCTGGCTAGGCCACAACCACACAATATATCCAGTTCTCATTTGATGGAATGCATCCCAGAGCCATGTCACAATAGCTTTGACGAGGGCGAGGATGTTACTACATTCTATATCCTCTGCATTTTAGTTATTTGACTGCTTTGTGGACATAGCCATTGAATAGGCAACTACTTCGGAAATGTCCGCCCAACAATGAATGATTTCCAGTGAGAGAAATAACAGGGCTGGCCTCTCATGATTCTCAGGAGTCCCAGAAAGCAGCAGCAGCAGCAGCAGCAGGAATCAAGGTGCAAAGACCCCCAACCCCCATGCTCAGCCCCATTGCTAACTGGCTGCTTGTATTGTGGTGGCCAGACATTCCTCCCCTTGCATTCTTAGCACCTCTGTCAATTGCACTGAGAGCTCCCTTGTGTACTGGTACAGGCTCCCTCTCATGTGTGGTCATCTTCTTGCTTTTCCAGCTCCACCTCATAGCCCTGAACACTCCCCTGAGTGGCAGCATGCGGGGCATCCGAGGAGCTGACTTCCAGTGCTTCCAGCAAGCCAGGGAGGTTGGACTGACGGGCACCTTCCGAGCGTTCCTCTCCTCCCGACTGCAAGACCTCTACAGCATAGTGCGCAGAGCAGACAGGGGCACGGTGCCTATTGTCAACCTCAGGGTATGTCTGGTCAGAGGCCTGAGCAAACACAACTCTTCGTGACAGCAGAAGGCAAACATGAAGCTCAGCGATGGGATTGCTGTTTTCCTTTCCTGCCCCTGTGTAGGATTGCAACCTCTAAGTGGTGTTAATTGAGGCTAGAACTACACATCAAGACTAGTGGTCAGGGGCAAACCTGCAAGGCAGCATCATCTCTTAACACCTAATGTTTATTTACTTTTTATAAAAAGGTTTAAACCAACTTTGAAAAGTTTGAGAATGCTGGTAATACCTGTATCTTTAATACTTGATCTGTAATGCAGACCAAGCCGTCACCTTGAATACTTCTGTAAAGAGCTGCCTTGCATTGAACTGAGAGACTGGCAGCTGTCCTTCCAGGTTCTCAGGCAGGGCCCTTTCCCAGACCAGTTGCTTAAGATACTTTAAACCATAGGCACCAGGGAGTGAACCTGGGACATGCAAGGTCTTGTCCATGGAAAGGGCAGCCTGTCTCAAAGTTATCAGACAGGCAGAAAGTATTCTCAGAGCAGTTACATTATTACATTGCCCGTTTCTGTTCCTTTCCAGGATGAATTGTTGTTTAATAACTGGGAGAATCTTTTCTCCGGCACTGATGCTCCATTCAGAACTGGGGTTCGCATCTTCTCCTTTGACGGAAGGGATGTCCTGAGAGACTCTGCATGGTAGGTGGGGGAAATGGTTTTGTTTGTCTGAAGATCTGGGAATGTGCGACGGTTGCAGGTTTGCTGCCCCTCCAGCTGGGCCTGGCCTCTCTGGCTCTGCAACTCCAAGGGCATCAAAGAAGATTCCTTTGTTTATAAAGAGCAGGCAAAGAGAAGAGGAATGTGTTTGCTATCTTGTATTCTTTTTCCAGCCCCATGTGATGCTTCTCTTGGGGCAGGTTTTCAGGAAAGAAATGTTTAGACGCCAAGCGGGTCGGCTACGCCAAGCATTTTATGTTGCCCCAGCAGTATAGTAGTCACGTGTAGCATTATTTTCCTTCCCAAAAGACTGTCTAAGGTCAAGAAGTGGAGTAAGTGTCCCAGGTATCTTATCCCAAGGCTGGCAGCAGTTCATTCCTACAAGATGCTAGCCAGACCAACTGCCCCCACTTTATGTGGCAGGAATATGTGGCTTTGAGAGTCAACACTGTATAGAGCCCATGAAGCATCAGCCCAAGGGGAGCTGTGATTGCTGGGGCACCTGCAGCCACTTACGTGTGAAACAACCCCTAATACTCTGGTGTGTTTCAGGCCTCAGAAATCCGTGTGGCACGGCTCTGACTCAAAGGGACGGCGGCTAACAGAGAGCTACTGTGAGACCTGGCGGACAGATGACACGGTGGTGACAGGGCAGGCTTCCTCGCTGGCGTCGGGCAAGCTGCTCGAGCAGAAGAGCAGCAGCTGCAAGAACGCCTTCATCGTCCTCTGCATTGAAAACAGCTTCATGACTTCTTCCAAGAAATAAAAAAACGGCACACAACAAAAGCACTGGCTGCAAGTGGAGGAAGGGAACCCAAATGTTTTCCCTTAAGGAACAGAGGAAATGGGCAAGCGGTTCCCACTCCCCACCCCCCATCCCCACCAGGATCATGTGCCCAAGCAGTTCCGCAATATATCAGTCAAGCAGATGAATCAGTGACAAAGCCAAAGAGTGTCTTCCAGCGCAGCTCTGGTGCTGAATGTTTTGTGTCTTTCCTCCTGGCGTGGCTGCTGTGAATCATACCTGCCTGCTGGAGGGGCTGGAGCAGAACAGGCTTGTGTGCAAGGCAATCTCCAGGCAAGTGTGGTACATGGAGCAGTTAACTCTCTTTCTCTCTCTAATCCTGCTCATGTTTAACCCTTGAATTGTTTGTGTGTGTTAAGCTTCCCTGTTTGCCTCTCTCCCCCCATTCCACTCAGGTGGCCCCTTAAAAAAGCCAAGGTCATGTTGGGATAGGTCAGAAAGTCTATTTATTGTGGCTGATTTAACATAAGGTAGCTCTCAAACAGCAGCGTCCCCCTTACTATCAGTATAGCGCTGCAGTTGTTTCTGAACTAAACAACCCTATAACTTGTCATTCTTGGCGCTGCCTGCCTTATAGTGGGGACATGGTGCTAAATAACACAAGCTTAGACCCTGCTGGACAGTGCATAATCATCAAAATTAAGATTTCTGTAAACACTGAGGTGGCTTTTCTGTTGTGTGCCCAGCATAGTATCAAGGGGGGCGGGAATCCTGCCAAAGAGACCAGGAATTTGATTGTCTGCCCCCCTCCCCCGAGAGTAATATATGGGCTTGCAGAAAATACACTCCCTTATCTCTGCCTGACTCACCAGCCAGCATAATGCCTTATTATTTCCAAACATAGATGCAAACCACACTCTTCATAGCTGGTTGCAATTTTTGCTGCAGAGTTGACAGTATCCTTTGCTAAGACAACATGCCCAGAGCAGTGAGACTCAACCTTCAAGCCTTGCAATGGCAGAGTTCTCTCTGCCATTCTTCCCCCACCCACTCCTTTCACATTGTCTAGCTCTGAAAGAGACCTAGAGGTGTTAACAGCCTCCTAAGTGACTTTTGCCTGTCTACTTACAGGCCATAATGGAAGAAGAAACTGCTTGCCGTTGTAACAATCAGTATTTGGATTTGTTGTTGTTTTTTTACATTTTTATACTTTACTTGCCCTGCCTTCCTCCATTCTCCATAGAGGATGCCTCTACTAGCCATATTCAAAGAAAACAGGTTAGTCAGTGCAAAAGTGGCAGGCCCTCCTGGCTGAAGCCTTGGGGGTCATGCTAGCTCTCAGAACCCTTTGTTGCTTTAACCTATCAGAAGTGTGACCAAAGCCCAGTGGTGCAGAACCTATGCTTTGCATGCAGAAGGACCCAGGTTCAAGTCCTGGCACCTCCACTGTAAATAACAGGTGAGGTGAAAGCGTCCTACCTGAGACCCTGAAGAACAGGTGGACCTATAGCGAGCTGAGTTTGTAGCAGGTGATCAGATTTATAATCCTCCAGCCAGGAATGTTCTCCTAAATATCTCAGATCTGGAATCTGTTATTAGCAACTGCTCCAAAATAAGAGATAATACAAAATTTAAGCAATTAAGAACCATCTCTGTCCAGTATTGACCCCTTTCATTTCTCTCCTCTGTTCCCAATACACTGTGGCAGGAACCACCAGAACCAAACCATTTCTAATAGTTGTATTTTCCAGCATTTCTTCTGCCGCATCAGAGCAGAATGGCACTGTGCTGACATTTTCGAGGGGGAAGGACTAGAGTTCACACTAGTCACTGTCTGTTACTGTGTGTCACCCAAGCACAGGTAGGCAAGCAGTATTTTGCCATTTTAGCGCTGAATGCAGAGTGAAGGAAGCCATGCTTATGGTCTTAACTGTGACTGAGCTTCTGGTACCTCTCCCTCCATCACAGCCCTTCCACTTCAGTGCCAGAAGCCTTGGCCAGGCAGATGATTGCTGTGTATCAGTTCTGTTTTAAACACATTAATGTCTGAGCGTTTGAGTCTGTTTAGGCACACCAAGGTGCTAAATTTCTACCTAGTTTTCATCGATTGTCTTTCTGAAATTTTATTACCAGATGGGGAGGGAGGGAGAGGGAGCCTGTGCAAGTCACACAATCAGTTTATTACTGTCTACTGTATTTTGTAAAAATTTTAATGCAATTTTAAAAGCCTGTGGATCTCTATATCTTTGTCAGTTGTGTGTTGTGTTCTATAAACTGTTTTCTAAAGGCACTGAATAAAGGAAAGTATCCTCTTGTTATTTGTTGTTGTTCATTTGCATGGAATTGCAGAGGGCTCTGTCTACGTCCCCGAACTGAACCCTGACTCCATTTGCTCCAGGAGAATGGGAAAAGTGCCTTTTAGGCTGGAAGTGCCCGGGTGGCACTCACAGGCCCACCAGCGTGGTATCTGGGGAAAAATCCACGATACTCAATAACAGACTGTTTGCTCTGACTTGGTCTTCCTACACTGAATGTACTCCCAGCACACATTTCACCTTCCCTTCTGAACAGAACAGCATCACAAAGAGCTTTCCATGAGCAAGTGAGTGCCTAGAGGCTGGGGGGGGGGGCATGGCTACACCTTTTTGTGGCCATGCTCCTTTTCATATGGCTGCCATTTTATGTTAAGCAGCCACTGTGTGACTACCACCCATGGCCTACAGGTCTATCAGGATTCGTGGCACTGGCCCCTGGAGGCAAAACCAGATGAAAAGTCCAAGCCAGTATGGAAAGTCATCAGGACTCTGCTAAAGACCTGATCACTCCCACCTTCCTCTCAAATGCCCACTGAGCGGCCAGTATAAATTATTATGTGGCAGTGAAGGTATTTGAAAATCAGTCGTCTTTGGTGGGGAAAGGGGAAGAGAACAAGAATTTACAAGTCAGAACAAAATGCAAGTGTATACTTTCCAAGGATTATGTTCCTCCAGAGGATCTAAAGTGATTGTTAAAAGCGCATTGTGTTTCCCATTCACTGTCCCAAATGGATGAGGACGTGAGTTAGCCTTACTCTCTGTCCTGTTTTCGTGAGCATAACTTTGACTTTTAAAAGCCAAATATGAGGAGCTCAGTTTTCTTAGGAGAAAAGTTTCAACAAATACTGCAGTCCATATCTCCCAGCAGAGTATCTTTA
This sequence comes from Podarcis tiliguerta, assembly GCF_965153285.1. Lineage (NCBI taxonomy): Eukaryota > Metazoa > Chordata > Lepidosauria > Squamata > Lacertidae > Podarcis > Podarcis tiliguerta. The sequence continues at coordinate 56,053,119 of NC_139534.1, forward strand.
CTGGTAACAAACTGATTGTTTTATAAAAAGTAAAACTATTGTATTTTTTTTTTAAAAAAAGTACCTGCATCCATCTTGCTTGCTGTTGACTTCTTTTAAAGGCTGAGGGGAAAGCGTTTAAAACTACATTCATAAAATCACCAGGTGCCAACCATAACACTGGCAAATGTCTCCATAATCTCACCTGAGCTCAGGAGCCTATGCCACACACGCCACCAAAACTGGGGGGGAAATCCAGTCGTCTGGTTGCGTGCTGCTGATGCACAAGCCCTAAAGTTAAGGAAGGCCTTTTCCTTCCGCAGTGATCTGATACCCTGCAAAGCTGAGATGCTTCTAAGTGCTGATTAACATGGGAGTTCTGTGTGTTACATCCCAGCTGGGAGTATGCAGGTAGGCCAGCTCCTCTTTTCTTCCCCATCCACCGTTTTCTCAGACTTCCAAGTTGGCCAGCTCTGTGCCTCTGTCCTCAACTGGCACGCTGAGTTCCTTGGGTGGTGCTTCCTCTGGAGGTTTCCTGCATCCATTATGCTTCACAGCCACATACACAGATGCAGAAAGATACACCACTGTCAGGAGCGTGAAATAGCTGAAGTAAACGTAGAACTGGAAAAGAGAAAGAGGGAGATACGATGTGTTGAGGCCCTGTGCATTATTTTCCTCCAAAGCACTAAAAAAATCAGAAACGATCAGCAGCCCACAGAAGCACAGAATAGAGCTAGGAGGGAAACTCTTTAAGAACAGAAAGAGCCCCATTGGATCAGAGGTCCATCTACTCTAGCGGCCAGCCAGGTGAAAAGTCCCCTCAAGCTCCCACATACAGGCATAGCAGCAATTGTCCCCCACTGCTTTCTGTTTGCCAGAACACAGCATCTGAGCTGGGATGTTCTACGTAGCTATCGTAAGTCAAAATCATATCCCATCTCTGACAGCAGGAATTCCACTCATGATGTGCATCTGCCAACCTCATTTGCAGCAACATACATAAAGCTGGAACTCTAGCTAAAAAAGGCACCCTGCTTTTCCTCCAGCCTCATCGATAAAGTCTACCTGAACTAACCCAACCAAATATTTCTCCAACCTGTGCCCGCTACTTCCAGTAAGGAAGATTTAAACACACATGCATATCCTGCTGCCATGCTATTCCAATGCACTGTCATTGTTTCTTATCTTGTCACATGAGCAGTGGGTAACTACAAGGCTTTGTTCACTACAAGGCTCATCACAGCCATGAGCCAGCAATGACAGCCCTTATGGGAACAGATTACATTTGCAGCTTCCAGATCAGCATCTTTAAAAAAAATAATAATATAAGCTTGATTCTTGTAGGATGGATGAAGCTTTTGTTGAGGACATTGTAAGAGAAATCTGTAAATGGCAAGGATTAGTAGCAATTTACATGTTTATTAGGGGGTAGTTCTGTTAACTCAGCAGAACTTTGCTTGGCAACAAGTTCAATTGAAATCATGTGATTTGGCATGTGTTCAGACTCTCGCACAAACCTTTCATTTTTTGGAAAGGACAACTGAGTGACTGCCAGCCACCCTAAAAACTTACCCAAAGCAAGGGCATACATCTCTTAACATAAATAAATAAGGAAGATAAAAAACAGAAGTTCTATTTTTCTTGGTTTATATGCCTTTTAGTTTTGCCAGCTCTGCTTCCACTCCACAACATGATGGGCAATGCATAGAATGGGGCCAACAGCCAAAAGTGGTCCAAGCAATGCAAGAGGATCCACTGCAGATAAGTCCCTTTGCGTTCCCACTATGTGGTTCACCAGATTATTCAAAGGACCTCCTTCCATAGGAGGAACCTACAAAGTAATCCTCAAAGGCAGCTAGGACTGGTCAAAAGCCAGCTACCACAAGCCTCAGCGTAACTCGTGCTTCTTACCTGAGGGTGGATTGAGAGACCCAGACCGCTCTTATCTGTTATGATGATGGTGATGACAGTCTTGAGAACTGTGGCAAGAAAAGTGTTGATTCCAAACACCAGGGCACAGAGCTCTTTGGACAGGGAAGCTGCAATCTGGAAACTTTGGCCAAAGCGAGAGAAAGAGAGGAAGGCAGGTCAGTTCTGCTGGCAAGCACTGAAAAGGCACCAAGGACAAAGGGAGGGTCGCTTTATGGGTCAGAGCAAGGGTGGCCAGTCTGTGGCCCTCCAGACAATGAAGGACTACAGCTCCTATGTTCCCAGACTACTGGCTATGCTCCCTGGGGCTGATGATTGTTCACAGTCCCGATACTGACAAAAGATGACATTGCTATGAATTCTTGGCCAAGCCAGTTATCCCTGTGATAACTTTGGGAGTCCCACAGGGAGGGCCACAGGTTCTCCATCCCAGGACCACAGCCACAGATGGTATGCTGCAGCATCACCGACAAGGAAGGCACTCGCAAAGATCAATGCATTTTTACTTACAAGCCGAAGATGGCACAGAGATAGGGCTAATGCTGGTTTATTTTGTGTTGACCTTAGAAGGCAGCTTGGGAGTGTTTACACCAAGAGAGTTTGGGAAGCTGCAATACCTTTATCACTGATGTTAGTGAAATATCCAATGGTTAAAGGCATACAGTTGCTGGCCTGGAAGAGTGCTAAAGACCACCTAATCCAATTCTTTGTTTTTAGTTAACCATCCCCGCCTTAGCATTTCCAACAAATTAGCTAATATCATTCAGAACATCAGCAGCAATCACAGTAGCTTGCTAACCTAGGCTGAATACTAAAAGCATCCAACAACATATCTACCCTGGGACCAAAAGGTTATTCTTGGCATCCTTACAAGGGTGGGGGGATATTTATTGACATTACAATCCCTCCTTTAGCAAAGCAGATACTAGAAAGCTAATCTGGTCTACTATATGCATGCAAAAAACCCCCACATCTTTTTGCATGTTGAAAAGAGTGAGAATGATTATATATATCCAGGTAACGATGGATATCATAATCTTTATGTTCCTCACCACCATGGAGGCCTAGTCATCAAGTTGTTCTCATCACTCACATGGCTATAGGCACAAGGAACTGGTAGGAGCCCCTGAAGAGGATGTAGGCCACGTAGCAGAGCCAGATGTTGGCAGTAGTGTTCATCAGCAAAAGGAGGCCTGCCTGGAATGCCGTCACTAAACCAATCACAAGCTCTGACCACAGCGTCCAACGGATCTTCACGTAGCCCGCAGCAAAGGAGGTGATGGCACCTGCAAAGACACATACATGTTGTCAAGATATGGATGAGAGGACCAGATATGGACAGCAAGGCCTCCCCTCTCCAAAGCGGCACTCGCAGCAAGGGGCACAGCAGAACAGTCATTGTTTGGAAAAACCCAAGGGACAATTTCTACCCCAAATATCCAAGGAGATTATTTTAAGCCCAAGGTAATTGAGGAAGAACTTTCTCTTTGGGCACTTGCCTTTGCTTCCCTGAACACCTTTTGTTTCAGACATTTTTAACCCAACACTTTACACTAGGATACAAACATGCACACAATGACCAAAACAAAAAATCCCCAATAATTTCTTGGAATATTTTATGTTCTGGACAGTTTTATTGTTTGTTTGCATGAATAAAACTGTTTACAGCTGAGCAGCTGAAAAATGGGGACATACCATACAAACGACGAAAAAACAACTTCCTAGAATGGCGGGGGGGGGGGAGATGATGGCACTCCAGATGGTGTTGGAATTTGCCCCAGCCAGAAGTTCAAACATCTGGAGGGCTACAGGTTCCCCTGCCCTGCCCTAGAAGGACTATGTAGCAAGTTATTTCTATGTCAGTTCTGCAATGAAAAGTACCGTATTTTTCGCCCCATAGGATGCACCGGCCCATAGGACGCACCAAGTTTTTTGGGGGGGAAATAAAGAAAAAAAAATTTATTTCCCACCCAGGCGCTTGCGAGGCCGGCAGCAGGGAGAAGCGCTCTTCTCCCTGCCGCCCACCTTCAGACCAGGTCCGGGGACAGCGGGAAGACGCGCTGCGCATCCCCGCTGTCCCCGGAGCTTGCAGGGCTGGCGGCGGGGAGAAGCACGTGTCTCCCCACTGTCAGCCTCCAAACCACATCGGGAGACAGCGGGATGGCGGCGTTCCGCCTCCCCACTGTCCCCCAACCTTGTGGGGCTGGCGCTGGGGCTCTCCTGAAGCCTGGAGAGCGAGAGGGGTCGGTGCGCACCAACCCCTCTCGCTCTCCAGGCTTCAGTGAAAGCCTGCATTCGCCCCATAGGGCGCACACACATTTCCCCTTCATTTTTGGAGGGGAAAAAGTGCGTCCTCTAGGGCGAAAAATACGGTACATGGGGAGAGGATTTTTTGCCCTTCCTAGTTGGATTTAGCAAGCAAGGTTTTGTTTTTTGGACAGATACTGAATGGGATTCAGCTTCATAAAGTGCAACTCTCACAGAAGTAGGGGGGAAACTTGTCCTGAGACAAGCCCTTAAAAACGTTTAGTAACCAAGTTGCTCTGGATCCAGCTGTAAAGGTAAGGGGTGGGTCACTTTCAACATAATTTATAGATTTCCTGCAATGGGCATCAGCCTTTTGCACCAGAGATGCAATGCATCCAAGTATACACCACAGTTCTAGCATGGTTTTTAGGATGATGCAAATGAAACCACCATTCCGAGTGTGAGAAAAGAATAAAACTCTTAACAGGATGTTTCAAAACATGCTACCAGCTGGGAAAGTGCAGTGTAAAACCCAGAGAGAGGAGAGGCAACTTGGGGAAGCCAGTGCTCTCTCCATGCACAGCTTCCTTGCTGGCACCAGACTGATCAAGTTCTTAGGTGTAGCCACCACTGCATCTGCTCTCAATGCTCCCTGTTCTGGTTGACAGTGACCCTATGATCCCTTTTGGCTGGAGATGGCAAATACTGAGCTTATACCCACCTGCATGCAGAGCATGCACAATATCCCTGAGCTTTAGCACACATTAATGCATGCTTGTAGACCAACCCTGCAAGCACCAGGTTGGGAAAGGTTAGTGGAATGGTTGGCTTAGATCCTCCATGCAGGGAGATCCCTGAGGTGCATCACCTGAAGTTGTTTTAAACCCAAATAATTTTAGCAGAAATTGCCTTTGCATGAATGTACCGTATTTTCCATGTATAAGACTAGGTTTTTTCCTTAAAAATAACGTCAAAAATTAGGGGGCATCTTATAATCTGAGCCAACTCCCCTCATTTTCTTAAATCTGAGTCCCCCCAAATAGGGGACGTCTTATACATGGGGACGTCTTATAGATGGAAAAATACGGTACTTTAGGACCATGGTCTAGGAGACTCTGCTAGGTGCTCTGAATTCATATTTGGGGCATAAGGGGTGGGGTTATAATCAAGCTCAAACAGGAAGTGGGGGAGGATCTATATACCGAGGAGCGTTGAAGCAGCTTCCACAGCTCCGTTGTAGATTTTCCTGTTGTCTCTTGTGGGATATATCTCATTCCACAAAATCTGCACATAATACAGTATTAGGTAGTAGCCAGCAGAATTGAATATCCACCACAGGGACCAAAGTCTTAACTGCGGCAGCCGTACAAATGCCGCCAGCTCCTTTAACATCCGGAAAAAGACCATGTTCTTCCAGGTGGGGGCCTTGTGCCACGCCGGATCCCCGGCCCCAGCGTTCATTTTGTCCAGCTCAGAGGGCGAGGTGCCGTTGCACACAGGCTCACTCCTGTTGAAGAAGAGGCTGCGCTTGGGGCGTTCCAGGAAGAGCGTCAGCAGCAGCCCAAAGGACATGAACCCCAGGGAGATGTAATTCAGGGTCGTGAAGGTGGTGCCCCCCACTGTGACGCAGAGCTGCCCCAGCACGGAGCTGGCGAAGACCCCCATGAGGACCGAGGTGCGGGAATAGCTAGCCATGCGCTGGTAGCGCGAAGGGGTGACCAGGGAGAAGATGTACGAGGAGTAGGCCACCCGAGCCGCCATGGTGATGCCATAGAAGAATTCCATGAACTGCATGGCAAGGATGCTGGTCCCGAAGATCAGCAGCAGCCAGATGGCAATGTGGCTCAGGCTCTGCAGCACCAGCACCGGCTTGTACCGCAGGTAGTCGGTCAACAGGAAGATGGGCACCAAGACAGCCATGTATGAGTAGGACAGCACAGGTGTGATTTCATTGGTTACCTGTGAGAGAGAAACCAAAGCAATTGCAATGCCTTCCAACAGCGAATGACAAAACCTACCCCTCAAAGCCCCAAGTGATGTCAACTCAAAGCTGGGTTTGAGAACCCCAGATGTTAGGAACAAAGATTCTCACTATACCGGTAGTCCAACAACCAGTCCCTCAACCACTGATTTTCAGCTCTCTTCCTACATTTCTTTTGCTGAGCAAGAAGTACAGAGGCCTTATATGCTACCTCTTAAAGCAACAGCACATGGTAAATCAATGAGGCTTCAACACAACCACCCCAGCGCGTACGCAAGAGGTTACTGCAAGGGACAGCAGGCTAGACTTTGTATGTGTTCTACCATAATCCAAGGGTCCACGAGTGCAATATGGCAGAGCCCAATCTCCACAAGCTAAGCCCCCAACGCCACCCAAAGTGATTGCACCGATGGGACCTCCAAAAGCAACCCCACATAGGAAACTTCCTTACATCGAGCCCATCTAGTTCGGTAATTGTCTGCACCAGAGGAGGGCAGCTAATGACCAATGGTCTGGGATTATGGGAGTTCCAGTCCAGCAAAACCTAGAGAGCCACAGGTTTTCTCGGCCCTACCAAGAGATGCCAGGGATTGAAACTGGGACCATGGTCTACCACTGAGCTATGGCCCTTGACCCCAGTGCTTGCATATCTGCGAAACGAGAGTGGCATGATTATTAGGACTATGCTCTAAATCCCATGTTGTAGATCTTCCAAATCACTCTTTAAGTGAGAGCATGGAACAGCTGAAGAAATGGTGGCTTTAATCTGCATGCACAACGTTCTGCCATCAGACACAATGTTAAATTTTTTAAACTCCAAGTTAATACATCCAAACTCTGTCTGGAAAAGCACACTCAGTACTTTGTATGCTCTCACTACTAACCTTAGTCAGCAAACCCACATGGAATTCTATGGTTCATCAAGCCGTAATCGCTCTGACCTATATTCCATCTTCCAAAATGCATGACCTGACATTTTACTGTAGTAATAACTTTATGACCGGGTCAGTTTACCAAGCCACCTAGGTCCATGGTTCACAGTGAAGTTTCCTTTACTTGCTTGCTGAAGGCAGGCAAGGGTGAATTCTCCTAGGTGAATTGTTACTGTTGGCTCAGCCATTTTTACTGATATATGTAAGCTATTTCTGTGTTGCCCCAAACAGCTTAGAATAATAAGTCAAAGCAGTACAAAAAACCTTTATTAACCATGCAATTAAAATCAATAAATATTTAACTCATAAATACAAAACAAGAGCGACAAATAGCACAGATGCCCTACAGCTAAGCCCCTCATTACTGGCACAAGATGCCAGTCACTCCAGCTTGTCTTAGACATTTGGGCTTAAAATAAAATAAATACAATTTTAAAAAAGCAGGGAGTAGAATAAAAGCCTTGGGGAAGGGAGTTTCTTGAACAGGAGCACACCACAAAAAAATCCCTATCACATGTGCTGCCAATCTAATTTATCCACTGACAGATCTACAAGCTGAGGTCAAGAGGAAGGTCCAAGGCAGGTACATATGGGCATAGATGGTCCTTCAAGAAACTCTGTTTTAACTAGCTCTTTGAATTGGGCCTGGAAACAAACTGGCAGCCAGTGCAGCTGATATAATACTGAAGCAGTATGTTCTGATTGCTTTATCCCAACTAACATCTGGCAGGTGGCATTTAGCACTACTTGAAGTTCCCAAACAATCTTCAAAGGAAGCCCTACCTAAAACCCACTGCAGTAGTCTAGTTTGGAGGTAACCAGTGCATGGGTAACTGAGGCAAGATTTGTCACACTAAGAGAGGGTCTTCGGCTGCTGTAACAGCCAAAGCTGGTAAGGGCACTCCTAGTCACTGCTGGCTGCCCTTCCACAGATTGATTTGTATAGTGTCTGGACAGACCCCACAACCTGCAAACTTGGTCCTTTAGAGGGAGTTCAACCTCAGCCAGAATCTGCTGCTAACCTCCTTCTGGATTAACTGGCTTTCCGTAACCATGACCGCTTTTAAATTAGGAGAGGCTCTCACTGCAACCAACTTTGGGAGTCATAACCCTGCAGTATTTTGATCACCTGTTTTCCGGTAGCGTTTTGCAGTGTACTGAGAACACTTCACACAGGGCACAGAGCAGGCAAGCATACTAATACAAGCACAGCACTGTGTGCTGGTTCAAGGGAGGCGAGGTGCTGGTGACACTCAAATCTGCTGAACTGTGCAAAATGTCCTGGGGGCCCCTCGATTTCTGGAAAGGCACCTGCTGATCACAGTCGCCTAATTACAAATATTTGGTCTTGCAGAAACAAAATATCTTGAGCTCCTTCTTTCGTTGGGAGCCCAAAAGCAGACCACCCCCCTTCCAGGTCCCTTGCTAAGGAGGTCAGCTAAGCTTCTTCCAGCCTCTTTTGATTGGAACTTGCTGTTTTCTAGCCATGGAAACAAATCAGCAGGAGGGACTCTGATCCTTGGCCAGAGCTGCCCTGCTAGGACACAGACCAAAAAAATAAATAAAGCTTTCTCCCAATGAGTGGGGGGAGGTGCGGAAGGGACAGCCTCGCGGAAGGTTAAATTCACTTGCCCCATCAGGAGAGACAAAACATTATGATGGATGCTGCAAGGAACATTTGGCACAACCACGCTACCCAGACCATAACACTGCAGGCATTTGTGTATGCATTACACATAAATTGCCCATAAATTGGTGTGCCTGGGAGAAAATCCACAAATCCTTAGTTAACACCTAAGCCATCCTGACTGTTTTGCTATATTTCGAAGGCAAATCTGCAATCCTGACCACAGTTCTTCTTTTTAAAGTACAGTGGTACCTCGGGTTAAGTACTTAATTCGTTCCAGAGGTCCGCTCTTAATCTGAAACTGTTCTTAACCTGAAGACCACTTTAGCTAATGGGGCCTCCCGCTGCTGCTGCGCTGCCGGAGCACAATTTCTGTTCTCATCCTGAAGCAAAGTTCTTAACCCGAAGTACTATTTCTGGGTTAATGGAGTCTGTAACCTGAAGCGTCTGTAACCTGAAGCGTAAGTAACCCGAGGTACCACTGTACATGGGCTTGAACTATAGGAGCATCTATTATCTTCATATTGAAATCTGTAAGGCAGCTAGTCCTAGATCCTGAGAGGGCTGCACAGAAATTGTTGGCTTATCTAGTCCATTTATTATATTGCACCTTTCTTTCATCGTGGAGATACATAGGGGTGCCAGGTGGCCTGTCATCCAAGCACTTAGCAGACCTTCTTAGAGCCCCCCACTCCAGTGTAACTTTCCATTCTACACAGAAGCAGTTTCAGGGTCAGAAGATGGCAGGCCTGGTTAATGGGTGAAAAGGCAAGCAAGGGGAGGAGAGGAACATACATCAAACAAAACGAGGAGCAGAACCAATGGGGAAAAGAGACAACTCCACTAAAAAGAAAAAGTAAGAAGAGTTAGAAGAGGAACTGGGGAGATAATACGAGTTGGGAAAAGCTGGCACCAGCTATGAATGACTAAGAAGCAGTTGCCCCTCCATTTTCAGCCAATGTAAAGGATGCAGTTTAAGGCAATTTGAATAACTTGTCTATTTATGGGCAGTTTCTGTTGGGTTTTCTGTTCAATGAGTTTGGGAAATGTGAACACATAGAGGTCACAGGCTGAACCAATACACAGGGTTGAAATCTCTGTTCTGGGGCGATAATTATGGAGGTGGCCCCACAATTCCTCCTGCTCTAGGAACTGCTCGGTGTCTACTCTCATGTGCTGGAACCGTATTTTTTACCCTAGTCCAGCAATATGTCTCAAAGCACCATCTCATTGAATTCAACCTATTTCAGCCTATCACTAGCAAGGCATCAGTGTCATCCACTGCCTTCCTTCAATCTCCTAGTCTTTTAGGCTGGGAGAGGCTTGGAAGGATACACAAAGTTCGAGTGAAAGCCATGGAAGGGCCTTCCTTGCTTTCACACCATCCATGCCCCCCCCCCCCCCCCAAATGTGGAAAATGGGAGACTCCTTTCGGGCCAGGGTTTATTGCTCCAGTGAACATCAAAAATGTTAAGAGATGAGTTGGGGCAAAAAAAACGAGAGAAAGAGTGCCTAAGTCTTCCCCCCACCCCCGGCCCATCCTTTCAGCATGTAAAGAAACTGCTCACACAGTAATCACCATGTCTATGAGCTTTGGCCCTTCCAAAAGGGCAAAGTTGGAAGGCAGAATTACATGATCATGTATGTATGCAGGCTGCCTCCCTGTCACCTCTCCCAGCCTGGCCTGTGTGGGATGAGAGCTGCCCCATGTCCCAGAGAAGCATCTGAGGACAGAAAATAGAAATTATTCATTGCTAAAGGGAGAGATAGATGGTTTAAACATAAACCACAAGGAAATTAGGTTAGCAGGTCAGAGAGTTAAGTTCAGCAAGGCTGTTGCAATCCCAACTCATATTCTGTAAGGCAGTTCAGAGTTCTCAGAATTGGAGGGGGTGGTGGAATACAGACTTCTTCCCTCCCCCTTAAAGCCAGTAACAGAGAAATCCATACAACCTTTGTGAAAGGTGCTTTTTTAATTGCTAGATTAAAAAAAAAAAGCAGAAGCGCTGTTGGCTAGTGGACAGATTAGCCAAGTGAAAGCATTTTTTATTCATTTATTATGTCCAAAACATGAACAAAAAAATAATAAAAAATGTAAGTTTACAATAAGTTTAGAATATTTACTCTTTGAAAAATGTGGGAGGTCACCAGCACAGACATTTTTATATCATTCTTTGGAAAGACCAAGGGAAAATAATTGTACTAAAATTGCAACTGTACAAAACGAAAAATTGAAACTGAGTGTAGCATTAAATCAAGCAGGGGGAACTTCAGCCTTCCCAGAGTATGATCTGTATTTCTGTATCTGTCATGGCAGTGGGTCTTCCAATGCATTAGGGTTGGTGTCCTCCCATAAGCACCACGGCACTCTCAAAACTCCCTTGGTACCCACCAAGATTCTCATCCTTTTCAGTTTTTCAATTTGAGGATAATTATTTTCCACATGAATGGCACTGAGCGAAAGTGGAAAGGACTCTGCAGGCCATCTAGACACTTCACCTTCTGACTTAAATGTCCCCAGAATGCCTCTGTGCATGACGTAGGGGGTGTTCGGCATGATTTTTGGTTGGGTTGTGTGCTTTAACTGATTTTTTTTTGGGGGGGGGGAAGTGTTTGAGAGATGTTTTGTCCACTTTTCATTTGTTTGGGGTATGTGGATTTTGCCTATATTTGGGAGGTGTTGCCTGTTTGTTTTTTGTTTTTTTTTGCCTGCTTTGGAGTTTCTGCAGCTGCTTTGCCTATTGTATTTTCTTTGGGGGGGGGATGCACAAGCTTTGCCCATTTTTCTTCCGTGAAACTGGAATTCTGTGGTGCCAATGGCAATTTATTAAATTTGCAATTGTTTATGTGGGCCTAAGACGGTTGGGGACCCCTGTATTAGGGCATGATCTTATTTTTAAAATCCCAATGATTTGAATGGAAAAGACTCAAACATATGGTGAACTCTCTGCTGAAAACTGACGAGACTCAGAAATACTTGCTATTTTTCTTTTGCGCAATAGGATCATTCCCAAGATAATGATTTCAGCATGTGGCTTTTTGTAATATTGAAATCTGTGATTAGATCCATTTGTCGTTTTTAAATGAGACATCAGTACAAAAAGCAAATACTAAAACGTTTATATCAAATTAATGTTCTAATACTCAGTTTGATTCCTTGTCAGGCATTTACTACCTGGTAGCGTTCAGTTCTTTACTTTGTAAATCACACCCTCAAATCTCCCCTCTCTTCACCACCTCCACACACACCAATTATCCTCCAGCAAAAATGATAGTTCTGACTGTAATTGTAACTGAGTGGAATAAAGTCCCCAGGGTGTATTCATCCTCAAAAGTCACTTGAGGAAGAATGGCAGTACCCCCAACTCCTTTGAGCAGAAACATATACTTCCTTGCTGTGGAACCCTCTCCCTGAAATTCTGTTCAAGTCACACACACATGGAGGTTTGGCTCTATTCATGAGCCCTGGACAGTCCCAATGTTTACTTACTGGAAGTAACAGGTCAACAGTGCTTCACTATCTCAGGGAGAAGCTTCAGTTAACAACCCTGCACCTTAGCCTGTTACTTCCAGATAAGGAGCAAATGTTTGCATGTCTTGGAAGCTTGCGGTTTTATTGACAGATCAAGGCTACCAACCAAGGCATCAAGCCAGAGAATTGGGGCAGTTCAGAGGTAATGCCAAATGGTAGCTTGCCCTATTGTGAATGAGGACCCAGGAGTCTTGTGCTAACATACTCCCTCCTTCTCCTCCCGTTCTGCATGGTGATCCCCTGCCTCCTACTCTGGTTCAGAGCATACAGTAGTTTGGACGATTTAGCCCAAAAACTTGCCTATGGTATGAGCTCGCCCTGGGATTGAAAACCAGTTTGCCAGGTGGGATTAAATGGCTCTCCTCAAACCAGGAAAAAGAGGCAGGGAATTGCCACGAATGGGATCAGGGAGTGCTTGAGTTCCTAACTGCTCCATCAGTGTCGAAAACATGGTTTGGTGTCCAAAGCAAGTCAATGAGAGCTGGGTAAGATGTGCAAGAGATTTCACTAGATTTATGAGAATCAGGGCCATCCACATGCCCTGCAATTTATGCCACTTCACTGCCCTCCTCCTTTTCATTATCACTGCATTCTTCCAAGATGCCCTGTCTCCTGGCAGAGAGCACCACTTGTTGCTGAAACTACTAGAGAATAGCCAGGAGCGGATTGTGGAAGAAATGGGGGCCATGGCTGAAATTGAAGTTGCTGAGTAATTCCTTAGTTGAAGTTAGGGGCCAAGATACACTTTGATGCCATCTGCCAGCAGGAAGGAACGCTGTGTCCCATATCCCATAGGTACCCAGCCACCCAAAAGTGCTAGATCCAAAGTAAAGAAAAAACTAAGGATGGGTGGAATGAACGGGAAAAGGAACAACAAAGGGGGAATCTTAAAACAACGCAGCATTTGAAGAGAGAGAGAGAGAGAGAGAGAGAGAGAGAGAAAGCCCAATGCATTTCAACACGTTGCTTCCTTCCTGGGCAAAAAGATCTTACATTGTTACAACAGTTCACAGTGAACAGACAATTCAGATGCTTACTTAGCTAACCCAGCTGAACAATTCACTTACAAACTCAACCTGTTAAACAGGCAACAGGATGAAGTTCTTTTTGGTTGCATTGAAGCACATTGGCACCCTGCAGCACTGTGACCAAATGATAAAACACTTTCCCAGTGATTTTCATTACTTTATTAACTACGTGAAGCACAATCCATTTCCCATCGGGCATGCAATGCTGCATGGCAAGGGCTGCACACGCTGGCACTGGCTCAGCACAAGCCTCTTCTCTCACTACCTTTCATGTCCAGAATCACAGAATTACAGCACTGGAAAGGACAGTGAAAGTTACTTTGTCGGACACTCTACTAAGCGTAGGCTCTACAATGCAGGATGCAGCCTCAACATCCCTGAGCTGGTCATCCAGCCTCTGCTTAAATACCTCAAGCAAACGAAAGCCCACCATCTCCCAAGCCAGTCTGTGCTGCTGATAGCTCAGGGCTTATCCACACTTACCTTTTGTTGTTTTGCCCCAAGCTTTCCCTGCAAAAACCTGCTCTTTAAAGCTGAATTGGAGCAAACATCTATTTGGGTTTTCCTCCAATTGCTGTTTGCTCCAATACAGCTTTAAAGAGCAGGTTTCCATGGGGAAAGCTACGAAGAAGGAAAAAAGTGCTCTGACACAGAGCTTTAAATCGCAGGCTGTGGCTGGAAAGAGCTGGGGAAAGGTAAGTGTGGATAAGCCCTCATAATGTTTGGACGTGTCTTCTAATGTGTAGCTGCACAGCAGGAGGCCTAGGCCCACCTGTCTTCTGCACATCCCAGCCACCCCTCTCCTCCCCATGGGCCACCCACTGATCCACTTCCACCTCTCAATTTTCCCACCAGCACACACAGGAAGGATATGGGGATGGAGAAGCAGTCATCCCTAGCCTACTGCCCCAGACCAGGAGCTACTTGGGAAAACTTGCTCCGTTCACATGCCAGGGCTCCCTTTGGCCTTCTGCAACTCTCCCCTGAGCTCACCTCTTCCTTTGTGAAGTTCTTCTCCGACCCCAACAGGTAGGGTGTGATGAAGCTCTCTCCAGGTCTGATCTGGTTCATGAAGCCATAGAAGCAGAGGTAGAACACAAGGAGCTTCCAGCGTGGGTCTGGGGGTGGGTCGGGGGGTTGCTTCTCGGGGTTTTCGGCCTCAGCAGACATGGCTCACCCACGTTGTCTCAATCAGTTGTAGGAGAGAGGAGCTCTTTTCACAGCATCCCTGTCCCTTGGCCACAGAAAAGCCTCCAGCACGCATAGGTGTGTCTGCAGAAAAAGGAGAGTTTGGCACCACGTCAAATTTCCTAGCTGGAACACTGCAAACTAATACCCCCATCATCTGGCTAGGAATTTAGTTAATTTTGTAGCTACAAATCTAAGAGAACAAACAACACTCTGGTTCCCGCCCCCCTGCTGCCACTGCAATGCCTTTTAAGTCCCCTTCCACATGGTGCCTGTGACCATTTCAACTGAATGCTTGAAGGCTGCCAGATCAGAACTTCAAAAAACCAAGAAATGCTGAAGCAGAGTTTATTCAGCTGGACTGATACATTTGGAAGCAACGAATGGTAAATACTGGCATCATCCCTATTGTTTTCTTTTACTCCAAGCAGCTTAGAACAGAGGTTTCTTTAAGGCTCACAACAGCCCTGCGAGGTAGGTGGGCTGAGAAGTACCCAAGGACACCTTGGTCACATCGTAACTGAGCAAGGATAAGAACCAAGTAGGCTAGCCATACAAATCTAACACTGCCGCTGTTGTAACACACAGGCTCTGAATAGGGAATGAGTGGCAATAACCGTGGTTAATACTTATGATTAACTACTGACCAGGTTAGACTAGCATGCATTGTACATGAAGTTACTTTTCAAGACCAATTGGGTTTTTCAGCTGGTTCAAGTGGTTGTGAAGAGGCTCTGAACGGGGGATTTCAGTGCAATGAAACATGGCTGGCCATGCAAGCATTTGATACATGACTGGAATTCATTCAGCAGTGTGGAAATGAATGGTCTTATGTATGTGTTTTATGGCCTCATTCTGTTTTGGTTGTTTCCCTGAATACTGTTACCCACCCTGAGATACAGTATAAAGGCCAGAAAGTGAGTGAGTGAGTGAGTGAGAGGGAGGGAGGGAGAGAGAGAGGGAGTGCATATTATGCCGGAACTGTAAGAGACAAGGCAGACAATGAAACTGAGCTGGATGGACCAATGGTCTGATTGAGTATAAGGCAGCTTCCAATGTTCCCACAATTTGCACTGAACCAAACTGGCCAAAGTGCTGGTTTTGGGCAGCCCATAAAATCCCAAATGCCTGGGCGAGCCTATCCACAAGCCCAGCATCTCTCATATGTGCGCATTCAATCATTTAGACTAACATAAGAAACCCTTCTCTAAGTTGTTCTCTCTGCAACAACTCCATACACACACCCTGCCCAGTGAACAATCATCAATGAAGCAGATGGCGGTACAGTGGTACCTCGGGTTAAGTACTTAATTCTTTCCAGAGGTCCGTTCTTAACCTGAAACTGTTCTTAACCTGAAGACCACTTTAGCTAATGGGGCCTCCTGCTGCTGCCGCGCCGCCGGAGCACGATTTCTGTACTCATCCTGAAGCAAAGTTCTTAACCCGAGGTACTATTTCTGGGTGTAGCGGAGTCTGTAACCTGAAGCGTATGTAACCCGAGGTACCACTGTACCAGAGAAGGGACCTTCTTCCTGGTGGCACAACACCTTTGGAACAGGCTCTCCAGAGATGCCTGCCTGGTGCCTAATTGGTATCACTCACTCCTAGGTGGAGTTGCTGCTATTCTCGTACACTTCTTCAGGAGAATTTCTTCTGCTGTTTTAGGGTGGAGTTGTCATTGTAGTTTTACAATATTTGATGCTTTCCTTCCTCCATTTGTAATATGGATATTGTCCTTATTTAGAGTTACCAAACACTCAACAACTTTGGGCAAAAAACAACGATGACACAACTTTTCCATCCGGATTTTCACTTTTTTAAATATGGCAACCCTACCTTATTTACAAACTGGCTTTCACCAGTAAAATGGGGAAAATGGGACATAAAAAACTTAAATAATATTTACTAGTTTCTACTAGCAACCCCGCCTCCCGCTTCCACACACATCACATTCAGGGTGTTTTAACATCCTTATTATTCAAAGGATACACTATGCCATGGGTAGGCAAACTAAGGCCCGGGGGCCGGATCTGGCCCAATCACCTTCCAAGTCCGGCCCGCGGGTGGTCTGGGAATCGGCGTGTTTTTACATGCGTAGAATGTGTTCTTTTATTTACCGTATTTTTCGCTCTATTGGACGCAGTTTTTCCCCTCCAAAAATTGAGAGGAAATGTGTGTGCGTCCTATGGAGTGAATGCAGGCTTGTTCCAATGCTGCGCGCAACCCCTCCGGCAAGGAGAGGCTGCACGGGGCTATGGCTTCTTTAGCCCTGCGCAGCGTCTCCCGGCAAGGAGAGGCTGCACGGGGCTAAAGGGGAAGGCAAAACAGCGAGCGGGATCCATCCCGCTCGCTGCCTTGCCTTCTTCCATAGCTGTGCGCAACCCCTCCGGCAAGGAGAGGCTGCACGGGGCTATGGCTTCTTTAGCCCCACGCAGCCTCTCCCGGGAGGGAGAGGCTGCACGGGGCTGAAGGGGAAGGCAAAACAGCGAGCGGGATGGATCCCACTCGCTGCCTTGCCTTCTTCCATAGCTGCGTGCAACCCCTCCGGCAAGGAGAGGCTGCACGGGGCTGAAGGGGAAGGCAAAACAGCGAGAGGGATGGATCCCACTCGCTGCCCTGCCTTCTTCCATAGCTGCGCGCAGCCCCTCTGCAAGGAGAGGCTGCACGGGGCTGAAGGGGAAGGCAAAACAGCGAGCGGGATCCATCCCGCTCGCTGCTTTGGCTTGTTCCATAGCTGCGCGCAACCCGTCCGGCAAGGAGAGGCTGAACGGGGCTATGGCTTCTTTAGCCCCACGGAGCCTCTCCCAGGAGGTAGAGGCTGCACGGGGCTAAGGGGGAAGGCAAAACAGCGAGCGGGATCCATCCCGCTCGCTGCTTTGGCTTGTTCCATAGCTGCGTGCAACCCCTCTGGCAGGGAGAGGTTGTGTGCAGCCTGTACGCTGCTCTTTGGGGCTTGGGGGGGGGAAAATATTTTTTTCTTGATTTTCCCCCCCTTAAAACTGGGTGCGCCCTATGGTCCGGTGCGCCCAATGGTGCGAAAAATACGGTAAATGTGTTCTTTTATTTAAAATGCATATCTGGGTTATTTGTGGGGCATAGGAATTTGTTCATTCCCACACACCCCCCAAATATAGTCCGGGCCCCCACAAGGTCTGAGGGACAGTGGACCGCCCCACCCAGCTGAAAAAGTTTGCTGACCCCTGCTATGCTGAGAAAAATCTGGCCCACAGGCCCACTGGTTACAGACAACCCCCTCAGCTGGTATTACCTCCTCTTGGCTTTCAGGATCAACAGGTTCACATTCAGCTCATTAAACATTCAATTTTCAATCTTTAGTTTCTTATAATGTACTAATTTTTGACAGTTATTGCCTTCCAAAGCAACTTACATCAATTAAAGAAATGAAAGATCAGCCTTACAAACTAAACAATTGAATGAGCAAAGGGAAATGGAAGGAAGGAAGAGAGGGAGAGAGAAAGAGAAAGAGAGAAAGGAGATCAGCCACAATAAAGTTGTGAGCTAGAAGTGGGCATTTGTATCCAGCTCTCCATCCCAGGATGACATGCCTTAAAAGCAACTGGTGGCTCTTGTGCCTCTGACCAATAGATGGGTCGCAGGTATCCTTTACCCTTGCAAGGCAACTAGCATTTGTAGCAAAGGCTCTTTCTGCCAGGGAGGCAAGGGGAAAAACCTATTGCAGCTGCTCCTTCCTTGGCCAGCAAGCAGATGGTGCCAGGCTGGTCTCCCCCTCACTGTGATGTTCTTCCTGGGAGCAGGGTGGGCAGAGTCCCAGTGGAACTTGGTCACCCACTGATTAATGCAATGGGTGGAATTAAATGTCATGCTAATGTGATTGTCCAAGCATCTCCCTTCTCTCTCTCTCCACCCCTGCTAGCTGACCCTCCTGAGCAGTTTTGGGTGGTGGACAGGCCGCTCAGGTGCCAGGGGAGGCAGGAGCAGCTGCCCAGAGGACTTCCAAGGAGAGGGGAGAGGAGAAGAGGCTGAGGGCAGACTCCCAAGGGAGGGTGTTCGGAAAAAGGTTGAGAGGCTGCCAGCTCTGCAGGCAAGGGGTGACATAACTGGGCTCCACAGGGGTGCCGCAGAAAGAAGGTAGTTGGCCAAGGGAGCAGTAGACTCAAAAAGGTTGGAAACCTATGATTCAGGGTACCATCCAAGTATGTCCAATTTCTGCAACTCCATTTGAAAACTCTCAGAGCTATACACTCTGCTAAGCCATGCATTTTTCTGGACCCTCTCTCCACCCCATTTGACAGCCAGGTTTTTCTGCTCTGTCAACAGGTCATACAGAGGAAACATCTCTCTTCTGTTTGGACAGCGTTATAGTGGATTAGGGTAATCTTACGGGTGAGCAAGCAAAACACCACACTGCTCTGTAGAAGATGAACTAGCTGATAATCCCCTGCCCTCCAAGAGACAAAACGCACTTTGGACCTTTCAGGTTTGACTTTCTAGAGGTGTACAGTGTTGCCACTGGAACAGCAGATGTGTATGAAATTTGTGTAAGGGGGGGAATATGTGACACTTTGGATCCTGACCAAAGTAGCTAGAGATCTGGTGGCAGATGTGTTGTTTGTACTGGTATTATAGAAACCATTTTCGGTACATTTTGAAGACTTAAATTCTCTCTTCTTAACACCATCAAAATGGAACCAGTCATTAGTGATTTTTAAAAAATGTATACTGCCCTTCATCCAAAGATCACAGGGCCGTTCACAACAGAAAAATACAAAACGAGAATGCAAAATATATTAACAAACCAAACCACCACCACCCCGAAGCAAATTTAAAAAGCCATAGAATGTTAATCTAATCAGCCAAATGCCTGGTAGAAGAGAAACATTTGCCTGGCACCTAAAGATATGTAATGAAGGTTGCATGTGAGTCTCCCAGGGGAGAGCATTCTACAATATATCGTGTTATTTTAGATCATCTTATTTTTACTGCTGGTAACTCAGACCAGCTGAATTTTATCTCACTGTTGCTGTGGGTATTTGGCCAAAAGCACATTTTAAAAGTTGTCATCTTGATTTAGAAACTCAATCAAGCACACACATCGATCTGCCTTCCCCCACTTACAAATGCAAACAAACCCCACTGCAGCCAAGCACAGACAACCAACCACACCCTGGGCCCCCAATCCCTCTCACGACCAAGGAAATGCAACAAGTGAATAGAAGGAGAACCTATCCAGTTGACTCTGACACAAAACCCCACACGTACACTGTACAAAATATAAATTTCACCACCACCACCCCTCTCCCCACTCTCTTTCTCTTGACCTTATACTGTACTCAACACTAATGTCTCATAACAAATGTAAACGATCTGTAGAAAAGACTGCACAACCTGAAAAAGAGAGGCAAGGCTTGGTTTACTTTAGTAAACCAAGAAAATCTTTAATAAAACATTTTTTAAAAGAAAAATAGAAACTCAATCAAGCCTTACTTCGTCAGATTGTGTCAGTATCACCTGTATTATACTTGCTTCCCGTTCTTTCTCCAAGGAGCCCAGAGACAGTATCTGTGAGATTTACAGTTCTCCATCCCAGGTGCTACCAAGCACCAGATTTCCTTAGCTTCAAGAGCCAGAAGTAATACAACTAGCAGGGTGGTAGCCAAATCATCTACACTTAGGAAAACACACATTCTTTTTAGAAAATAAATAAATTCATTGTTTTATTGCCCTGGTTCTCACTTGGTCTTTGCTCCTCAAACATTTTATCAGCATGAAAATACACCACAACTAAGCCTTTTTTGTCTTCTATAAAATAACTATAAATAGAGTGCCATGCTGCTGCTGACAACACCTCCATTCTTATTCTCTAATACAGGCTTGAAAATTAAACTTAACAAACTCACCTGTAGCAAAAAAATAAATAAAAATCAACTGCCTCCAGCTGACCCCCACAGGGTTGCTTTGGGGGGGGGAAGTGTGTTGATGCTTTTATTCTCTTCCAGGCTATTTGTGAGCTAGTAACTTTTGTAGGTTTATATGTAATGCTGCTTGAATCCCAGTCTGGATTGTGGATATGCCCTAGGTCCACCACTGTCCCAGACCTTATAATGCTCCCTGAATACTAAGTTGTGAGCCTGTTTTATGAAACAAACAAACGCGCACACACACCATCAATATCTTACATACAGAGATGTAACAGCCAAGAAAGCCAGGAGGTTCCCAATTTGGTTGTGTCTGCGTCCAAGTGATAAGACGCTGTCTTATAAAAAAATTAAGCACTACATGTTAGAACGCTGACACAACGCAATGTAGTGAACATGTAATACCAGCATGCTGTTTGAGAGGGCATTTACAGGATTGTCTCAATTTATTTGGTCTAAGCTGCAACCCTATGCATACTCGCCCACAAGCAAGTCCAAATGAACATAGTGGGATGTATTTCTGACTAAACGCACAAACAACTGCATTGCTAATAAAGCTTCATGGTAGGGCACTTGCTGAGAGTCCAGCAGCTAGTAAAAATGGCATTAAAAACTGACAAAAGAAAGCCAAAATATTAAATAAAAGTGATACTCCAATAAGACACATTTTACAACAATAAAAAAAAAACCAGAACTCCGCAGAAACTTAAAAATTCTATATTTTATTGGTCACAGTGTAAGCTTGTGAATTTCAGTAAACCCTTCTGTAAAAGAAGATAGCAAGGTGTTACCTTATTTGATCTTTGAAACACTGGGGAGTAAAGTCTGCAGAGTCATGCCAGGTGACATGTAACAGAATCTACCTGGTTAGCATTGCTCTGCCTGAGATTTTCTGAATGTATTCTATGATGTAGTTTAAGCAGCTGTAATATTACATTCAGCTCTCAACCAAATAAAGAAAGCCAGCCAGCTAGTCACATGTGGTTTATTGCGCAGCTTATTCCCTTGGAATGTTATAAACACCAATGCAGGCTGCTCCACTACCAGGTCATGAGAACTACAGCAATTAACCCTACTAATATTTACATACAATTGCTTGTGTGCGCACACATTCTCTTCAGCAGAGGGGGAATGTACATTGTGCTTGCCACTTACAATTAAAGGCCAGGATTCAGAGAGATGGATTTCCAAAAGTCATGTAGCCCAACCCTCTCAGTGCAGAAAATCCCGTGCTAGAGCATCCCTAATAGATGGTCAACCAGATGAAAAACCTCTAGAACAGTTCTCTATTTTGGGGGCAATGAACAGGTTTTTTTTATTTAGCTTTGGGAGCTGTAGTTGTGTATGGGAGTGCCAACTGCGGCGGGGGGGGAGGGGTCCACTCTGACCAAATATATCACCATCTACATTACTTTATAACAATTACTGTCAAAAAAAGCATCGGTCTGGAGGACTACATAATGATCTGTAGGCTCATCAGGAGAACATCAGTACTGTATTCCACAGCTGCAGTCATTAAAAATGAGCCCCCCTCCCCACTTAACAGCAGAGTTTGGTATATACTACTATGGGTTACAGATCTTCCATAGTTTAAAGCTGCCATCCTAAAAACCAGGAAGCCTATTTGTGAGCACAATGGAATTTACTTCTAAGCATTGTTGAGATTGCACTGTAAACAAGCACCGTTTCAGGATTTATTTACCACTAACACCTTCTTGTTTAGAAAGACTTTACTACTAAAACCTTCCTGTTTAGAAATGCTTTGGGAGCATGAATTGTGTGTGTGTGTTTTGCTTTTAACTTGTTGCAAGGAATTGTTTCCACAGGTGGAAGGCGGCCAGTTACTTTAATTGCTGCTTCATATCTGCTTTTGTATTCTGAGATTTTCGTAATCTCATTCTCCTTACTTTCACCCCTTGTCATTAACCACCTCCAGCTTTTTCATAGGAAAGGAGCGGCTGGCATACACGTTTTAAAGGCATGCATACATTACCTTTAAAAAAAAAAAAAAAATCACCCCCTCCAACGCGCGGCGAGGTGTGGCCGCGACAAGTTTTACTACCCCATACACGGCTTCCCAGGTGTCAAAACATACGTTTGCCACAGGAGCAACGTGGACGAGACACCTGACCTATGCTCCTTTGCACAGAGTATCAAAAACTGCAACAAGCGTGGGAGCAACAAGTTCCCCTTCTCTTTCCAGGACCAGCATTGGGAGCATGGGGGTTTTGCGTTTTTTGCAGGATAGAGCCCTTGGTGACCCTACATCTCCCAGGTCGCATCCCAAACATTTCCCTCCGGCTAACCAGGCTGTTCCCTGCGCCCGCCCCAGGCCCGCCGGCCCCCCTGCTCTCCCGGCCCCTTCTCTTACCTTTTGCCTCTTGCTCTCCCAATGCACGGGTCAGGCGCCTCGCGAGCAGCACCTCGCCGCCATCCTCTCCCCGAGCAGCGCGCGACCCTCACAGCGCCGCGCGGGGAAGGAGCTCCGCAGGCGCCTCCCGCAGCAGAGCCCTCCCCCAGGCGCCAGAGGCCTCCCGCACGTGGAGAGAGGCGAGGCGGGGAGGGACCGGTGCCTACTGGGGACTGTAGTTCTGAAGAGGCCCCGGCGCTGGGCAAGGCACGGCGGAACTACAGCGCCCACAATGCAAGGAGGGCGGAAGATGCTCCCGCAGATAAGCAACAACGCGCCAACGAAGCCACGCGCTCGCCTGCTTCCGTTTGCAAAAATCAAACCCAACCCGGTCAAGTCGCCCGATTTGGGGTTACTGTTTTCTTCACCGGGAACGACATTAAAATATGAGCGACCAGGAAAACTTTTCGCAGTGTCTGCCAGCAACTAGCCGGTTTTGAGCTTGCCACGCGACGCTTAGCCCGAAGTGGCGTGGGAAGCGATGGGTCTCGCTTGGAAATCCCACTCATTGCTGGTGGGTCCGGGCTGACACCTGCTGCGGAATACGGTTGCTCCTCCTTCGCCTTTAATGACTGCAGAAGCGGAAGTTTCCTCCGGTGTCGCTCGCACGGTCGCAGCTGCTGCAATTCCCTCGCCTGTCGAGAGCGCGGGAGCCCCATCTCCTTTGCCCTTAGGCAACCCTTATTCCCGGGGGTTATCTGTCCCTCAGCTCCTGGTGCAATCCTATGCCCTCTTCCTGAGGCCGCGCAAATCCCCAGAGGTTGCTTGGCGCTCTTAGGGACACACGACGCTGCCTTACACAAACGTCATCTAGCTTCGCGTAAATTATAAATTGCTGAGGGATCTGGTGGAGCACGGAATGGTTTTTTTGGCCCGCTGTAGCAATTGTATATGCTTTTAAATATTGTATGTATATCGCTTTCTTTCTTTCTTCTGCATCTCTATTTTGCCTCTCACAAGCTGAATCCCACACAATTCAAACTGAAATGCAACGCAAGAAGCCACGAAACGCAATTAAAAATCAATATGGGTACTTAATGCGCGGCCTCCTGTCAATTTCGATGACAATTCCACGGGCGGTTCGCGGGCCACCTGAATGAAGCAGGCCGCGGCATGGGAAGCCTTAGTCTGCCTGCGCTATCTGGTTCCCTCAGAGTTTCAGGCGGGCTGAGGTCAAGTCCTCCATCTCTACTCATCTCTCTTCAGTTATTAGCTACAAAATTTATATGTCGAAGGAGAGAATATGTTGTGTCTGGAACTGTCAGCTTTGCTAGGAATATCCGACCGGTTGGAAGGGAAGCCCTTCACATATCACGAGGTTTCCCCACATGAGCCTGTGCTTCTGAGGTCGTTGGACGGCTCCATCACGCTAACCAACAGCTGGCCCCAAAATGTGCGGGCGGGGGCAGGACTTCGCATATTCCCGCTCTTCTAAGTCGCCCAACCTATCCACCAGAGGCCGCCACAGCTCCATCTCTCTCTCTCTCCCTTTTTAAATACTTCTTCATCATACAAACAAGCATTGAACAAAACGAACAAATAATACAAAAACAGAAGAAAATACAATAGCAAAATTACAAGGATAATAACATAAACTACAATCAAAAATATAAAGTACAGCTCCGTCTCTAAAAATCATCCAGTTTATAAATAAAGGGGCTGAGAGAGCCTTTTCTTCAGGGGACATTGCAGGGAACATGGCTGGTCCATTAGGGCAAATGGGGGTGGGGTTTAAAACCTTCCCTTTCCTGTGATCCCCTTTGTGCTGCGCAGCTGACTGGGAAACAACCATGTGTAGTAAAAAAACAACAATAACAAATCCTTTCCTGGGTGGTTGAGGGAAAGCTTAAAACTTGCTTCTCCCTGGGATTCCCCTTGTGCTATTCAGCTAATTGGGGAACTTCAGAGTTAATCTCCACCTGGAGCCCTGCCAGCTGATGACTGGGAGGTCAATGGTATCAAAAGCCAAGGAGAGATCAAGAAGCAGGAGCAAGCTTGCCCTCCCCCATCTCACTCCAGCAGGGAAACCAAGGTAGACTCAGCCCCATGGTCAGGCCTAAACCCAGTTCAGAAGAGATCTAAATAATAAGACTGGTGGTTGGTTGGTGAGATATCACAAAAAGTTTCTCTTCGGCGCATTGCTTAGCTTTTCAATAGACAGACGAATATGCATCTCCATATGCATCGTCATAGTCTGGAGGATCAGGGTTGCCTTCAGCGGGTCTCCCACCATCTCTGAGAACAGGATGTGGTGATACAGTTACAGGCTGAAATACACACAAAATTAATTTACTATATGAAATACTTTTCATTGTCACCACCCTTGTTTTACGGTCACAAACAAATGTACTCCCAATGCCATTTTCTCACTGGCTTTTAAAATATGACCCTCTTAAAATCCGATCAAGATACTCAGATGCTTACCATGTCATTGCAGGCTGCCATGCGCCCAAAATGTGCTAAGAAAACAGTGATGGAGAACTCCAGAATGCTGAACAAGAGGAGAAAGATGACATGGCCAATACCTACATACTACACAGCAGAGAACCTTGCATAGCATACTTGTTCTTCCTACAAATTCATTCAGTTGTAACTTTAGAAAGTACCCCGCTAAACACATTCTGGGTGCACAAACAAACACATTAGGAAAAGTCGGGGGAAGTGCAGTGGTGACTATTTTGATTCTTTTGATTAAAGGGTCTACTGTACAGTACAGAACATTATATACACCTCTTCAAACATAAAATGGTAAGACAGAATGGTTAATGTGTAAGAACCTGGGCAGGGACTTCCTTAGTATTTGAGTGCTTTGCAAAATCACAAAGCAAAGCATCAGACGCACATCTGACAAAGATTTGATAGGCTGTTGTACTTGGAATGCACAAATAAAGCTAAAAATATTTGAAGGCTGTTATTTTGGGATATAACGCATTCTGGTTGATTCATTTTACATTTGTGTAATAGATCAATTAAAGGACAGAGCAGTCTAAGGTACACCTGTGAGAGTACTCTCATGTATCATCCTTCCCATGGCATTTGCCTCAAGGCCTTTTAGAACCCAGGGGCCTGCAGATGGCTAGCAGCTGACAGAAAACTACTGACAGTGACACACACCATGCCATTGTGTCAGAAGCAGATTAAAGGGAACAGGATTAAAGGGAAGGGTTCCATTATAGCCTGTGGAGGACAAGCACAATGGCATTCTCCACTGCAAGTTCTTGAAATGGCACGTGAGCAGCTATGTACATGATTCTTTCCTCCACCCCTTACTAAAGATGTTGGTTTTGGTCTCCTTTGTGTATATTTTTGCCATCCTTCCCCTATATTGGCTTGGCTAATATTTGGTCCACCAGATTTTGCTGGATGACAACTCCCATCACTTGCTGACTGGAGCTGGTGGGAGACATCTGGAAGACCACGCCTTAGCCAAACCTGCTCAGCATCCCCTGTATGAAGATGAGGAATGTCTAAACAATGACCCACTGAAGGGCTGCTTGTTATTCTGTGATGTGATGAAAGTGTAGAAATGTCATGTGGACATATGCTGTGAAAACAGGAAGCGAAGCATGATTCTTTCCCATTTACTCATGCTCCTTTTCTTGGATCTTGCCTATAAAGTTAATGGTTTTCTTATTACGCCTCTTTGCTTGTTCACTTATTGTTCTCAAAAGCCCATGATAATGTGAATCAGCAAGTACAGCTATCTCTGCTATGTATAGAATGATGCCACCTAAGGCCATTGCAGCACTTGTGATGTTCATTCCAACACTGCATTACACCTGAAAGAGAGACACAAGGAATTCAGCCACCAACAAAACATTTAACTACCATAGGTCACCCCCCCCCTCCACCAATGATTCCTAACCTGATTTGCTGTTGAGTTGTAGTATTCCCCTGTGGACATCGTCTGGATGGTGTTACTGAGCAGAGAAGAGCAAGGCAATAGAGCCTTCTGCCTGATGACTGCCCTGGTGTCCAGAGAGGAAATTGTCTGGGCCCTATTGCCAGATTCCTAGTGTCAAGCCCTCTCATATTTTATTGAATGAAAGTTCATGGGATCATGAGTTGGGATGGGGGGAAAGGAAGAGGAGAGAGGGAAACGTTCTATATCCCACCGAGCAGTCATTCAGGCATTTCTCAGCCGACATGGACAGGGATCCAGAAAGAAGGAACTGTTTAAAAGAAAAACAAAAATGCATTTTGCTGCAGTTCACTTAAAAACACAGGAAATTCAATCTACTCCCAACCACTGGCAGGGAATGGCAGGGCCCCAAAGAGTGTGTGGCAGAGGCAGGGGACCAGGAGAGTGACCCGGGAGAGGGGACCAGTGATTTATTGGGTGTCACACCACCCGCAAGGCAGGAGCCAGGGGAGGAGGGAGAGACAGAGCAGTTAGAGGAGGTGGAAGGTAAGCAGGATGTGGAGGAGGAAGAATAGATATTTCAGGTGAGGGGCGGGTCAGTAGATTCCCACCCTTCGCCCACAGATAAATGCATCACATACAAAAAGGTGCATATTGAGCAAACATGCCTACAAAATGTATATATTAAGAGAAAAACACAGGAAAATATTGATGAATTTTTGCAATGACTTCTTTTTAAAAAATTGCAAATGGTTGTGGAAAGGTAACAAACTGAACCCTTGGAATGGAAACATGAGAAGCTGAGAGAAACCTAAATTGACAGATTTCAACATCCCTACAAGTGATAAGGCACAGAAACTTGCAAAGAAACGGTCTAAACCACAGAGCCTAGGGCTTGCCAATCAAAAGGTTGGTGGTTCGAATACCCACGACGGGGTGAGCTCCCGTTGTTCAGTCCCAGCTCCTGCCCACTTAGCAGTTCGAAAACATGTCAAAGTGCAAGTAGATAAATAGGTACCACTAAACGGCATTTCCATGCGCTGCTCTGGTTCGCCAGAAGCGGCTTAGTCATGCTGGCCACATGACCCAGAAGCTGTCTGCGGACAAATGCCGGCTCCCTCGCCCTATAGAGCGAGATGAGTGCACAACCCCAGAGTCATCCATGACTGGACCTAACGGTCAGGGGTACCTTTACCTTTACAAGTGATAAGGCAAAGAAACTTGCACTGGTTCTTAAAGAAAATCTATTCTGGTTGCTCAGAATCACTCTAGAACCAAATGTAACGTTGTGGCCTAGTTCCTTGGATAACATTTCTGTACCAGGCGAGTAGTCCTGAGGTACTGAAGACACGGGGGGGCTTGACCACACTTCTGCATGTCCCGTGCTTTCAGAGAGGTTTTTCATTTGCCCCACTGATTTGCCTGGTTGATGTTTGTTGTGATTCAGCAGTAAAGAGTGAGTTTTCCTGGGGGAAGTGGCATCATAAACAAAAAACCTCTCGGACCCATGCCTAGAAGAAAGCATGAGAGAAGCAGAAGCACAGACAAGGCCTGAGATTGTGGGAGAACCTCTTCCGTGTAGCAGCCAAGAGGAACCCATTGGGAAACCCTCTCCTGCAGGAACTTCCATGGGTGGTAAAAGGGAAGAGCTTCTCTGTCATTTGCCAAAGGGAGTATCAGTTCTTCCTCCCTAGGCATTTCCCCAGCTCCTGTGCCCAACATTTACCATCAAGCCAGTGGTAGCAACAGATTCATCTGGGGGCTTAACAGCTTCATCAAAATGCAGGTCGCTAAAAAAAAAAAAAAAAAAGAGGTGGGTTGTTTTTTTTTACTAGTAGGCTTTATTTGTTTTGATGGGAAACTTAGTTATGTACAAACTTGTATTAATATTTGATTTAGAGCTGTAGAGAGAAATAGGTACCTATTGAAGACTAGACAGCAATCAGAGATAGCTCACAGATTTTGGCTGATCCACCTGCAGTCTCCTGCCTTAATCACTAGGTGCCACAATGTGTGTTACAAACAGAATTGCCAGACCTTTAATATTGTAAAAGACCAAAAAAATAAAAATAAGTTGTTTCCTCCTCTAGAAAATGGTGATCAGACTGCTTAACTTCCTGGAGCCCAAAAGACTGCCAAGGAATCCCTATGCTCCAGCCATGGAGCCCTTGCACATCTCAGAGGATTCTGGGATGGGTTTGAGGGTGTATACCTGTTTCACAGTATTGTTTAGGCCCATTATGCTTCACCATTCTCTGTAAGCTGATGCACCTCAATCCCATCTGAACTCCCTTGCAGCTGGACATTTTAGGTGGACAACAACAGAGGACGGTGCTTTTTAAGGATGTTTGTACACCATTTCCAATCTTCTCATTCACAAACCCTTATAAGTTTCCAGGGAATCCTAGGACCCCCCATAAAACAGGATGAAAACTACCAATACAGCTCTGTCAGGATGTAAAGGATGAATTTCCATGCTTCACATTTCCTAGGAAACACTTGATGTCCCTATCTGAAGGCACCATAGTTTCAAAGCGTCCCTTTCTGTCTGGGTAGATACAGTGGTACCTCGGGTTACATACGCTTCAGGTTATATACGCTTCAGGTTACAGACTCCGCCAACCCAGAAATAGTACCTCGGGTTAAGAACTTTGCTTCAGGATGAGAACAGAAATCGTGCTCCGGCAGTGCGGCAGCAGCAGGAGGCCCCATTAGCTAAAGTGGTGCTTCAGGTTAAGAACAGTTTCAGGTTAAGAACAGACCTCCGGAATGAATTAAATGAATTAACCCGAGGCACCACTGTATTGCACCGGCCCTTCTATACTGGGACTGATTGAATGATCTAGTCACATGCAAGGCATTGATGTAGCAGACAACTCCCCCCCCCCCCCCGCATCTTCTGCCTAGCAGAATCTTATTGGAAGGAAGAAATCCCAGAGCAGTGAATCACACAGAGAAACAACAGACATATGCTTTCCTGTGGGTGCCCAGGAGCCCTCTGTTATTTATTTATTTCTCAGAACACCCTAAGCCACATACAGGTGTTCTTCTCACAGCACTAAGGGCTGGACTATTTTACATGTCCCTGCTCACATGCTGGTCTTATGCATAACACTTAAATGGGGGCGGGGGGGGGGGAGTCTGCTGAGTCCTGCCTGGGCAATTACCGCCAGAGCTCCCAGTTTGCAGCTCTGTGCTATAGCAGCCCAACCAGTTCCCCTGCGGTGAGGATGATGCAGGCACCCACTCTACCGTGGATGCAAATCCACACGTGTGTGTTTTCCCCCACTCCCCTTTACAGCCATTGCTGGTTTGCTGCAGATGAAGAGACCGGCTTGCTCTGAAATAGCACTGAGAAGGGGAGGAGGGAGGGAAGGAGAAGAAATAATGATGGAATGCTTTCAAACCTTGGGGGCTGAGCTTTATGTGACGCTTCAGCGGCTGGTGCTTTTTTTAGCTGCACTGATTCCATCTGTGCCTACTTATAGCCCTGCCGTTTTGTTTGCTTTCTCCCCAGATGAAAAGGCTGCGTGGGGATGAGCTGTCAGTCGTTCTGAGAACCTCATGTGTCCTTGTGGCACGGTCACAAACAAAACCAGATCCAGCCCAGTTCCCTGGGTCTTCTGCCACATGCTCAGGCGATATAGCCCGCCCTTTCCACTTGCTGCAAACGTGTTTTCAGACTTGCTTTCTCTCCCCCCCCTCCATCCTCCTCCTCCTCTCTCTCTGCCTAAGCACAGATGGACGTCCCTCCCTCCTTCCCCCTACTCTCTCTTTGCATCACTGTCAACACCATACAGTTTGCTGAGTTCACACCGAGCAAGAGAGGAAGGTTTGCGATGACTCACCAGAGCTTTTCCTCTTCATCCAGAGAAAGACCCCTGCAGGCTTCTGTCCCAAATATCCCCCCCTTGCCAGATTCAGTGAAAAGGCTGCATGTAGGTCTCCTTTAGTCATTCTCCTTTAATAGCTCTAATTCTTTTCATACAGGGTGGCATTCACATTTGGGCAAGGGGGCAGTGGCATGGGCCTGCACAAAGCGCTATTTATGTCCTGTTTGAAGGAGTCATTTGGACTCAAGCAGCGCCTTTAGCCAGTGAAAGGACTCGTTTGGTCTCTTTGTACAGACCAGTATTTCATTTACAGCGGGGGTAGCCACTGTAATGGCCTCCAGGTGTTTTAGATTACGACTCCCATCAGCCCAGTCAAAATGGCCAATGATCAGTGGTGGTGGGAGATGTAGTCCACATCTGGAGTGAATTACCTTGGCTAATCCACGCAGCCTGAGATGAAACATGCTTAATCAGAAATAAATCCTACTGAGTTCAAAGGGACTTGCTGCCTCATATAGGTATCCTTAGGAGTGCACCGTGCAAGTTCATCATGCACTGACTACAGCAGCACATGATCTTAGTGACATGCATGTCTGAATATGCTGTTCCTGATCAGTCCTTACAGATAGAACTTTTGTACCATCATGTGATGCTCATTCAGACGCAGTGCTTCTTGTCAGTGGTGCTTGGTTGCATATGCAACTGTGAGTCAACATCAAATACATTTTCACATATTCAGAGAACACGTGGATTGGAGATTGGGATCATGCTCCACATGCTCAGCCCCAACTGCAATCCCTTTCAGACATTATACAAGTAGGAAGTGGGATCAGGGACACTCAGTTGCTGAGCATTCATGCATACTTGTGTATTCAATAGACTGTGTGCAGTATTTGCTTTTCACGGTCAGATCATGTGCACAGTCTCCATGGTTGTTGTGCTAATTAGCTGTTCAGCTCACACAAATCTCTCTCTCTCTCTCTCTCTCTCTCTCACACACACACACACACACACGTGTGTGTCCTCTGCTTGGTCAACCTGTGACCTCAGAACACAGAAGAGATGGGTAACTGACACCCCAATACTCCTGCCCACTGACTAGCTCTCCTAGACCCACCCCTCCCCAGACCCTCTGAGTTCCCAACTGCATCACTGCCCAGGGCTATGCAGACACAGAAGGCCAAATCTCTGTCTGTCATGAGGCATCCAGACAGCCCCCGTATAGGAAGTGCCAAGGTGAGGTCACCCACACAGGCACATACTGTAGAAGCCCTTGTTCTAGAATCCTTGGGGGATATACTGTATACTGTTTATACTCTGCTGAGTTTATGCTTTGGCTGGCTGGTTATTTGGGGCTTTCTTGCAAAGCAGTTTATAAATCGATTAAATTTAACTTAAACCAAACCTATTTATCCATGGCTGACTTCATCGGTTGCCTACAATTTACTTCAAACCATCCAGATCTCTGCACAGATGTGATGATGGAACGCTAGCCTCTGACACTATGTGACAAGGTTAATAACCCACGTCTCTTTCTCTTGGCAGGTTGATAAGTGGAGATGGTGCTTGTGTTAACTCACGATGGGTGGCAACACCCTTGACACTTGTATGCATCACATCCAATAATCTTCCCCTTACGACATGCCCGCAAGAGCTGGCTCTGTACATCCAGCCTCCATAAGCCCCACAGAAACTGTGCCAGTTTGCCTCCGAATACCAGTTGCTGAGAATCACAAGGTCCTGCTTGTGGGATTCCGGAGGGTCTCTGGTTGTCCACTGTGAGAACAGGAGGCTGGACTAGATGGGCCTTTGACATGATGCATCATGATCTTCTTATGTTCAGATCTCTCTGCATTGCAATCCATGAGTTCATTGGGGAGACCATTGGGTCAGTACAAGTGGAACAGCTCACTTTGCAATGTGGCGCCTCCTGTTTTGGATGCTGCTGCTGTCACTGAATACAGGCTGAGTCACGATCCCAAAAGACTGGTTCATCATGCCAGGCCTCTCCTCCAAAGTGACTGCATGGTGGCACTACCATGTAGAAACTGATAGATGAATCAGCTCCATTTTGACAGTTGTGGGTGTAACATCTTTGTGCTCTATTAGGCATACTGGCACTGTCACCTAAATTCTGTGGTAGCCCCATCTGCTTTTATACACCAACCAAAAATGCACATGGTACAATATCTACTAGCTGTTCCATTGTATAGGCGGCAACCATTTTGTGTGGGATTGCGTTCCTGGCCCCCATGCACATTGGTGGAGTGTTCATAAGCCCACTCTGCCCATTCTGCCCCACCCCTGTTCTGCCTTCTTCAGGGTCCAAAAGGACCTGTGAATCCAGGAGATGCAAGCAAGCAAGCTGAACTACATTATGGGAGATGACAGCCTCCATGCTCCACCATAGCTGGCCAATAGCCAATTTGACCTGCTGTAGATATTGTTCCCTCTCTGCACTCTAAGATATATTATCAACTGGTTAGATCCTGAGTAAGGACAGCATCTGAATCCATGTTACCCAAAAGGAATTTGGGAGGCAGAAAGCACCCCCCTCCCCAGAAAACAAGGAGCCATTTACAAGAACAGAACTTGTAATCCATCAGTATTTTAATGCTGCATTTTATGATGGCACTCTGTCTAGCAGCATGTGTATATTTTTAGGAGTGGCAGTGTAGTATAACGTTACTTTGGGAAAGCAAAAAATAACACACCTTTCTTCACAGAAAGCAACTAATGGAATCTCGAAATGTTCTCTATTACAGCTAAGTACTTTTCATGAAATATTAGCTAATTGTCTACTAAACCTAAAATGATTCCAGCATCTATCTTTAATGAATGGAGATGTACAAGGAAATGGTTATTTGCCTGGGAATTGGATCTATCTGCAGCCAGATTAACCCGTTAGATGACTGTACTCTTTGCTTGTTTCTCCCTACTGAAGGTTGTGTACTTGAGCTTCACATGGACCCTGTCTATACCCATACAAAGTTTTTATTCAGTTTCTCAAGCGCTACTTCTTGTACTACAGTAACAGAGGGTGTCTGCGTGATCTATACATGTGGTGGCTATTCTATGGTTGGCTGGTTGAGTGACAAGGCAGTCTTCTGTTTAAACATGCATCCTTTTTATGCAGGAATTTCCTCCTCTTGGGCTGCTGCTTTCAATACACTGTAGCTAATGCTTCAACGGCTCCCTTGCCAAACTACCTTCTTTCTGCGGCACCCCTGTGGGGCTCAGGAGCCTAGTTATGTCACCCCTTGCCTGCAGAGCTGGCAGCCCCTCACCCCTTTTTGAACACCCTCCTTGTGGAGTCTTCCCTCAGCTTCCTCTCCTCTCCTCTACTTGGGAATCCTCTGGGCAGCTGCAGCTGCTGCCCCTGGTCTCTGAGTTGCTCCTCCCACTGCCCCACAGGGGCCTGGGAAGCACCCCCTGACCAGACCCAGAGGCGCAATTCGCCTGGGGAGCTAGTAGACAGGGCTGCTGCAACAAACAGCTGTGCAAGCCTTTGGGAGGCAGAGATGTAAGAGGACATCAACGGAAGGAGAGAAGGAAAGAGGGACAGAGGCTGGTGTTGCCTGTGGCACCCCTGGCCATCATTCAAGGCACCCCAGGGTGCCACGGCACATTGGTTGAAAAGCACTGTTCTAGTGACTACAAATAATCACTAGTTGATGCTTGCTATAGTAGCCCTCATGGACAGCTCAAGCATCCATGTAGAGTACAAAGTGGAAGACTTTTGAGTTGGAAAATAGCCTGTTCATCCTCTACCATTGGGAGCAGAAACCTCTTTGACTCTATGAAGAGAGAATGTATTATGTTTATGCAACTGAATAAGCAGAGGTGGGTAGAAACAGAGTACAGAGCAATCAGGCAAGAAGACCTTCAGGGATAGTGGACAAAGTGTGGTAAAAAGAATCTTAAGCCACATGGGTTTTAGTTCAAAAAAGGATGAGGCTAAAATAACATGGCCTTTTGTTTGTATAAACACACCCTGAAAGAGGAATTAAAGTCAGAAATACTTCTAGACTATTATACTGTACGTGTAAACTTTACCAGATTAGGGGCTGGGTCACTCTTTTCCAGGGTGTCAATTCACCCTAGAAATATGGGCTCCAATAAAACAGTAAGTTGAAAAGCAAGCAACAAACAAACAAAGGCCCATAACAAACTACAGTTCCCAGGATGTTCAGGCAGAAGTCATGCGCTTCAAATGTAAGTTGTGCTTGCAGCCTCTGTAGCCTCCACATTCCGTCCTGTAACCAAGTCTAAGTTATAGTATGTGGAACGGAATAAGCACGTACGCTGCCCCCACTGCCTCCATTCCCCACCCACCCCGCTTTCCTCTTTTATTTCATCTGAGATTTAGAAAGGAAGCCCCTGGGGGAAAAGACCTGTCCTCTTGTAAAGTGCCAGCAACACTGATGGTGCTATATAAATGAACCAGCCCTGCTGAGTATCATGCACAGGACTACCTAGCACTCTTTCCCTTGTTTGCGTGGACATGGACCTTGCATCCTATGAAACAGGTAAGTACTTTCAGCAGACTCGGCCTCCTTGACCTTCAGGGAACTTTCCACTTAGGAAGGTCTTTCTGCAGTGGAAGCAGTAGTGGGTGAAGTTTCTAAGTAGATGTGATTGATTCTGTTTTATGGCCTTTAATGATGTTATCAGTTGTGACATTTTATTGTATGCAGTAGGTGGTTTATGGTCATACTGTAATATGTATGTATCGATTGCTAGCTGCTTTGCTTCCGAAACTGGCATACGTTAATCATGGCATGTTGACTGGCCAGACTATTTGGATAGATCTTAAAACAGCATGAGGGCTCTTATTCAAGCTTACGTTTACCCTTGGGGAAGTGTGCCTAAGTGATTTCACAGCCCTTGCTCCTCTGCAATCTTAGCTACCCAGTCTTCTTGAGCTCTGCTGCTTTTTTGGGGGGGGGGGGGAGATTCCAATTATTTTTGAGGTTGCTATGGCAATATTGGCTTCAAGAGTATCGCAGATCACCTTTGTAGCACTTAAGCATGACATGGATTTGGATTAATACCTAAGCCTTTCAATGACTATTATCTGTGTCTGCCTGCCTGCCTGTCTGTCTGTCTATCATCTACCTACCTACATACCTACCTACCTACCTACCTACTTACCTACCATCTATCTATCATCTATCTATCATCTATCATCATCTATCTATCTGTCTATCATCTATCTATCTATCTATCTATCTATCTATCTATATCTATCTATCTATATCATCTATCTATCTCTATATATCATCTATCTATCTATCATCTATCTATACCTATCATCTATATCTATCATCTATCTATTTATCTATCTATCATCTATCTATCTATCTAATCTATCTATCACTTTCATTGCAGTGTTGCCTTATCTCAGATTCTGTGTGTTGTTTATTCTGTTATCTTTGTGTAGTTATATTTTGCTTGTTTCAGTCCACACACAAGAATCCAGCATGTGGAGTCCACAATCTGGAGGGTGTGTTAGACACTGAATCTTAGCGGTACATATTCCAGATCCATTTTGTACTGGGCCCAGGCACCTCCATAGTCTAGGCTGATGCAAAGTGCCTTATGGT
The DNA here is from genome assembly GCF_965153285.1 of Podarcis tiliguerta. Lineage (NCBI taxonomy): Eukaryota > Metazoa > Chordata > Lepidosauria > Squamata > Lacertidae > Podarcis > Podarcis tiliguerta. The sequence goes on from NC_139534.1 coordinate 56,089,173, forward strand.
TGCTGTCAGGCCTCCCCACTGGCCCCTCAACTTGAAAGATTATGGGAATGGCGGTAGTAGGAAGGGCTTGCACCCTAGTTTGGTGGAGGAGCTGCTGCTAGGCCTCATCAAGCTCCGGCAGGACCACTGGTAGTACAGCAGGGCTTTAGTTTGGAAATAAACAATCTGAAATTAAAATTGATTAACTTTGAATGTTCACTTGATTATTTCCAAATTAATGCCTTAACCTGTCCTAATCAGGTGGAGGGGTTGTATCTGCTTACCACAAGTTAATACCTCTGGCACATTGCAAGGGGGAAAGGGGGATCCCTGGTTGGCTTTAGAATGAAATATAATTCTTGGAACTCCCTGCAGCACCCAAAGGCTGATTAGATCCACACAACCTCAGCAAATGGAATCCAGGCTACAGGATGCCACAAGCAGAAATGAGATGCTCTGCAGATCTGTTTTGGCAACACAAACAAAGACACAAACTTGTCTTTGTGGCAGGACCGAGTCGGAAGCTACAATGACTTTGAAAGAGACAACTCAGGCTGTAATCCTAAGCACACTTACTTGGAACCAAGTCCCACTGAAATCAGCAGGACTTACTTTTGGGTAGGCATTTATAAGATTGTGCCATCTATCTCATATTTAGATGAGATGCACCAGGGCGGTCTAGTGTCGCAAGGCAAGGATTACAGAGATCTAGGTTCACAACCCTCAACAGCCATGAAGCTCACTGGATGAATTTGGACCAGTCGCCACCTCACAGCTTAACCGACCACACAAGAGTTTTGTGAGGATAAAACTGGGGTGAGGAAGACAATGTGCATTGCCTTAAGTTTCTGGGAGAAAAAGCATTATATAAATGTAATGTGGCAAATGAATAAAACAAAAGCGATATTTCAAGGTAGATTTTGCATTGCCATGGAGAAGATCCAAGAATCTTTTCCTTTGGTGCAGGAGAGTCTTCTGACCAATTCCTTGGTACCTCATGTTCCCAGTTTTCCATCTCTGTTTGCAGCAAACTCCTGTCACAGGGATTTTCATCAGTGTCGCCTCTCCAGACTAAGCATGTATTTCCCCTGGAATTTGGTAGTATCATGCAAAACACCCACCCACCCACCCCTGGTTTTGCCTTTGTGCTTGCTGAGGAAGCAGTTCTGGCAGAAGCAGGATTTACCTATGAGCAGCAGCAGCAGCATCAGGAAGAGGGAACGAATCCCCCCACCACCACCCCGTTCTGTCTTTTCTGCAGCATATCCGACTGTGTGTGACATCACCACTGACAGAAGCCAATAAGACCACTCTTTCTCCTTTCCCTCGAAGAGAGAGTGCTGGAGCTGAGCGCAACCGGGCCAAGCGAGCTGCCATCCATGCTCAGCCTGCGTGGGGCTGATGCAGCTGAGTGTTCAGTTGCTAGGGACCGAGTAGGCTTGGGAGCAAACGCGCCAGCTAGTTCCCATGCAGGGAATGGGGACCTTCCGGCTGGGGAGAAGGACTGTGATGTACACAGTGGAAACCATCCCCAAAGGGAAGAATCGAGTGCTGGGGGTGAGTGACAGAACGGTGGGGGAGGCACTTTGGGGAGGGAGGTGAGCTGGGATATTGGGGGAGGAGGAGGAGGAGGGGGGAGAGGACTGGGGTGGATTCCCCTGAAATGGCAGCCGATCTCCTAACTTAGGGGGCAGTGGTATTCTAGATCACTCCTGTTTCTGAATTAAGCATGTGTGAGAGAAAGAGAGAGAAGCAGGACGGGGGATGGTGGAGAAACATCAGGACGGCTAATCATTATGGTCCCTAAAACTAACCTGGGAATTTATTATGTCTCTCAGATGAAAGGGAATAGCTTTTTGAGAGAAGCTCGTTCTCAGGACGTGGTTTTGTGTATGTGTGTGTATTCATATGCTAAATATCCCCAAGGAGCAGTAATCTGCAGCCAGAAAGGAGAGTGGGAAAAGATCCTGCTGGTCGCTACCTCTAAAATGCCCGGTGCCCTGGTGTGTGCTACGGGGTTGCAGACTTCAGCATCAATTTTAGGCGAGGGAACAGATGAGCATTCGTGCCTCAGTACATGAAGGAAGTGAGCAGCATCGCTCTAGCAACACAGCACAAAAGGCAGAAATAGGCAGTGGAACAGGATCAAATCCTAGCACCACTATTTGCGAGAGAGAATTGCTGTGTCCATCACTGTTAGCTACAACAACTAAATGGAGCCTTCATGTTCAAAGGCAGTATACCCCGTAATGCCTGGTGTTGGGGACAGACAAGGGAGGGCCGTTGCTTTTATGCCCTGCTTCTGAGTTTTCGAGACACAATGGGCTGATTGCAATTGGAAACAGAATACTGGACTAGATCGACCATGGGTGGGGAACCTGTGGTCCTACAGATCTTGCTAGACAACAGCTCCTTTCATCCCTGACCATTGGCAGCTGGAGTCCATCAACATCGGGGAAGTGGGGGCACAGGTGTCTATCCTTGCATCAGTCTGATGGGGGAAACTGGACCGTTTACAAACCTGACCTGGGGCCCTGAACACTAATTCCAGATATGGTGTGTGTGTGTAGGTGTGAATACTTTGCACATGCCCAGAGGCCTTCTCCTCACTATTAATCCACATACTCCTGCCAGAGCTCAGAACTAGCTTTTAAAATGGGTTCCATGGCTGAGTCTTGGTGAGTGGTGACTCAAAACAAGCCTTGGCACTGATCCTAGAGGCAGAGTGAGTTTTTCAGCCTTGCCTTGTTCTGAATGTTAAGAGCAGAGTCAGAACACTCTTGCAATGGTTTGCAGATAATAAGGAGCAGCAGTAGACCCGCCCCCCAACAGCCTTCTCCCCTCTTTCCTTTCCTGCCTCTTTACAGACTGATGGAAGATAGCAAGACATAGGGCAACGCTTTGGGGAAAGAGAAGGCTTTAGGGCCACATTACTGAGTGGCCCTGCTCAGTACGATGACTTTATAAAGCCCAGATTCCATGCCACTCTCTTTATGCCTGTGAAAAGGTTTCTTATTCTGCAGTTGTAAGAAGACAAAATGCATGGGGCTGCCTTTAAGACAATAGCTTAAGCACACGGCCATATCCGTTGGAATCTGCATAGAAAGTAACTGCTGTGTCTACTACACACTCACGTGTACTGGTCCTGCACAGGTTCAGAATAAATGAGAGTTCAGCACATTTACAAAGGGAAATCTCATGGCTGATTCGATGCATTAGTGCTACAGCGAATTATGAAAGCATGGAAACAGACTTTTCCCTACCTTCTAAAAATAGGTATGCCGCTGTGCTGGGATTTCCCAGACCAGCAACACCGACTCCCTTTATGAACACAGCCCAGCTCCCAACCAGAGCGTGTGGGCTTGTGAGGCAACAGATATGCTAGAAGAGTGCTTTGGGTCACCACAAAAATAGCCTCTTGTCAGAGGAACTGATGTCAGCACACTGCTGTGCTAGGCTGCACCATACTGAAAAGAACTACATTTTCAGTGCAATCCTACACATGCCTACTAAGAAGTAAGTCCCTCTGCATTCAATGGGGCTTATTCCCAGGAAAGTGGGCATGCGATTGCAGCCCTAGTCTTCCTGCCCATCTGTTGGCACAAATGCAATTCATACGGTGTGCCTTGTTCTCTCTTACCGAGCCGCACAATCTGCACAATTGCATGGAAGCACAAATGCACTGAGATGAAGATTATGTTCAGATAAAAATGAGAGGCACACAATTCCCCCCCCCAGCTGACAGACAGACAGACATTAAAAAAGGAAGAACGGGGGCTAGTAAATATCAGGTTATTTGTAAAGCAAATTCAGAAACCTTGGTCAGGGGTTGTCCCAGTCAATTCTACTGTGTGTGGAGTAGATGCAAGTGGTAATCTCCTGTGGATGGCAAATTCTACTTGGTTTTGAGCCAGTGAAACTGATGCTCCACCAAGTGGGACCTGATTCACCAGCAGTGAAGATGTGGCCTGGCCTGTAATTTCACAGACACCTGCCATTTTCACCAGATGAATCAGTATAGTTCAACAGTGTCCATTAACTTTGAAAAAGTGATTTAGCGACTCTGAAGGTGTCAGACTTGTCACCTAGTGGCGCCTTTGCTTATGCTCACAGTGTTGTTGTTTCTTACTTGTTATTGTGAGGATACCTAGCAGATGAAATATTGTCTCTCCACCCCTACAAACACTATTCTCATGTGCACCTTTTCCAAAGGTAGCCAAAGTGGTTCCCTCCATATATTGTGGACTACGATTCCTATCACCCCTGATCATTGGTCACAGCTGGCTAGGGCTGACGGCAGTTGTAATCCATCGACATCTAAAGGGAACCACTTTGACTAACTCAGCCCCGACATGTAATGTTGTCAGTTACCTTCTGACGGCTGCTATCTTCTTTTCCTCCTTGCAGCTGTCTTAAGTTTCCCTGGCCCTCTTTCTTCAGCTGCTTGTCAGCCAATGCCAGGACAGAAGAATGGCCCTAAAACAGACTAGATCCCAGAAGGCAGGCAGGCACAAGCTTGGTGGTCCTTAAGAATCATTTTTGCTTCCTCTGCCTTTAAACAGGCTCCAAATTGAAGCATCTTCCACGTATTATGAGCCCTGATCAGTGTCTATCCAGCTGACCAAAACGCAAGAGGCTTATATTACAATATTGCTGCGGTTTCTTTGGCTGTAACATGGTGGCAGTTTATTCTTACCCAAACTGTTAATATTTGTACAACCAACAGCCATTTGAGTTGAAAACTGGATTTAACAGAGTCCTTTTACACATGCCTCACAAAATCCAGAGCAGTGGCAAACCAGATGGTCCCCTGTGTACAGGCCAGGGCAAATGAACACATTTCAGTTGATATTCTCCAATGCCTCATTTAGAATAGCCTTGTGTAATTTATGACCCAGCTAACCACAGCCTATCAGTCATAAATTTCAGCCACCTCCCATTTTTGCTGTGCCAGGCAGGTGGTAAAACCAGGATGTTTGCAGATAGATAGATAGATAGATGTGGCCCTATCATAAATGGCTGGTGACCTGAATCCAGCTTATTTGAATACATTCTGCATACATCCTCTGTTATCTCCCATAATCTGGCTGATTCTGAGTTAACCAAAAGACCAGGATTCATTGCCTGCTGGGAGTCCTAGGAACAATCCAAACAATCATCCAACAGGATTTGCGTTGGCCATGAACCCCCTCCTCCAAATCTCACTTTCTCTTACTTGCTCATAGGTGCACCTGGATCAGCTCAGCCTGGCTTGGAGTAGATTTTAGTGGGATGTCCTCCTCCTCTGCCAACATCTGAACAATACGGAAGTGTTAATTAGAGCAGATTTTGTAAATGTCAGCTTCCATTTAGTTACCAGATGACATTAACTATACTGGTGAACAGTCGGCAACAGTGCTTAGAACATAAAGATCTCCTGATACACAAAGTCAAGTGAAATAGATGAAAATTGTGAAGCACTTTCTCAGCAGAAAGATGCCCTAGAACGTAAGGAATAGTGATCTTACCATTAAAAAGATCAACCCAGAAGATTCTCTGGCGTCAGTCTTTCGAAGTTGGTGTAATCATTAAGGGGTGTGTGTGTGTGAATGTTAATTTAGTCCATCAAGTGCCGAGTATTATTCCCCTGATTGTTCCCACAGACCATCCAGATCATGACTGGCTTCATACACATTAGCTTTGGGATCATTCTCAGCACCTTGACCAGTGTATATACCTCATACTTTGTGTCTGGAGAGATCCCCTTCTTGGGAGGAGCATCCGTGAGTATCATCGCACATGGGACTGGACAAGCCCCCCTGGGAAGATGGGGAGTGAGGTGGAAGAGCGAGGAAGGAAAGAGTGGAAAGAGAGTTGGCATGCCCAGTGTGAGAAAGAGATAGTAGCATCCTGGAAGGGGCATCCGCTGTTGAAGGAAAAGTTTGCAGAGCCATCAGAAAACTCCCGGACTAGAGTGATTTGCAGCGCAAGCCTAGTCTTGTCTACTCGGAAGTAAATTCCATTGAGTTCAGTGGAGCTTACTCCCAGGTAAGTGGGTGTAGGATTACAGCCCTAATGGAGATTTCAGGCAATGCTGCGGAGTGAAGCCATCAGATACTCTCTTGGTTTATAATGACAACAGAGGTGATGTTTTTCATCTTTCAAAAGTGTGTAATCCATTTTGAAACTCATTAAGTGTTTTACCTAAAAATGTCCTTTATGTTCAAAAGATATGTTATAAATTTGGACTTCCTTGCCTCCCTTCCTCCCTCCCTCTTCAGTTTTGTTTTGAAGTGTTCAGAATTCTTTTCTTTTCATTATAATGTATTGTTAGCATAGTGCAACTAAAAATGAAAACATTTTCATTTTAAGGAGATGCCAATTTACATTTTAAAAATCAAAAATGAAAATCAAACAATTTCAAATGCTCTCTTTCTCATTCTAGGGAGCAAAGACATAAATGATTGTATGGGTTGTGCTGAAATCCTTGGACTAAATTCCTGGGGATAAATTTAGTATTTTACTTCTAGGAAATTTCATATTAGAGAAATCTGACACTGTCTAGAATGTGTGTGGTTCCCCCCCTTCACACAAAATCTGTGCAAAACTTAAACAAACTTGTCAAAAACTCCAAAGACACAGTGCCCTTTCTGCTGAAAAGTCTGTTTTACATCTTGTCACCCAAAGATGTCCTCTTTGGGTCTCCATGCAGAATTACACAGAAATGCATGAACCCTCAGGTGCAAACTAGCCGCTATATGAACATGGGTTTAATTAATTTCTGACTAAAATGAAATGAAAAGCACTCTTGGAAGGCTTAAATTTCAAGTTGGGAAGTGGCAGGGGAGAAACGGATGCTAAGCAGGGTGTCTATGTACAAAATCACCTGCCCTCACAGGTTTCCAGCAAGGCTACCATTAGGCAAAGAGAAGAAGCTGCATCAGGTGGTGGAAGGGTTCAAGGTAGTGCCTTCTGCACCTGCCCTGCTGCCTCCACTACAGGTGAAGAAGTGGTGCTGGACTCAGAGCTGATTTCCAGCAAGATCTTGCGAGATTTTGGCAAGATCTTGAGAGATCTTGCTGGAACCTACTGTTGCCGCTGCTGCTTCACACTGCCACTGCACAACCTAGGTAAGAGATGCTTGGGCGCAGGCAGGGTGGCATTCCCCATTTCTTCTCAAACAGCAAAACAGGATGCCCTACCCTTGTTTCCAGACATCAAAATGGGATTTTTCTTCCCTGGGGGAATAGGGAGAAAGCAGCTTCGGAAGGAGCAATGTTGCAACAGAAAATTAGCCAGGAAGGGAAGAGTGAAGCATAACACCACCTTTGCTACTCCCCTCAAAATCACAGTCTCCTGAGGCAACTTTTCATTAAAACAAACAAACACTGAGTAGGGCTTCTTTACACACTGTTGTATAACATGTGTAGTTTTCCTGAGTCATACAGTGGTACCTCAGGTTACAAACGCTTTGGGTTACAGATGTTTCAGGTTACAGACTCTGCTAACCCAGAAGTAGTACCTCAGGTTAAGAACTTTACCTCAGGATGAGAACAGAAATCGCGCAGCAGCGGCAGTGGGAGGCCCCATTAGCTAAAGTGGTACCTCGGATTAAGAACAGTTTCAGGTTAAGAATGGACCTCCAGAACAAATTAAGTTCTTAACCAGAGGTTAATTTGAAATTATGAACATTGAACTACTCAAAAGAAGATATGCAGCAGTTCTATCAAATGTTATACAGTATAAGCTACTGTGGGTGGCAGCCTTAGAGAGAGGGACACCCTGCCCTCGTTCCTTATGTCCCAGTCTGAAAGATTGGAAATTACAAGCACCTTCTGTAAATAGGTTCAGGGGTTCAGGTCTGAGAGCCACACTGGTCTTATTTGGGGTTTGGCCTTATCTGAGGGTATATTGTTACATGCCACCTCAATCTCCAAGTGGTGCGAGATTCCAGGGGTTGGGGCCTGGAGCATAGAATCAGTCACCAGGTAATAGGCAGGTATAATTTCCACTGCAGCAGTCTAAATTACCATTTAACAGCCCTGATTGTTGTAGAAAAGGGTGGCTACATTATCTTTGATAATGTAGTGCCTGTCCACACTAAGTGACGACAACATCAACTCATAGTCCTCTCTTCCAACAACATGGAACATGTAAAAAGGCTTTGGGAATGTAAGACTGCAGAACGGTATAGCCTATTAAACTTAGTTGTTGCAGTTCATGCTGAAAAAACAGCAGTAATTTCAGATTTTCAGTAACTGAAATAAAGTGAAAACACACAGTCATATAAAATGTTTCCAAGTCTCAGAACTAGTTCTTTTTTTTACAGAAAGGATAAAATGTGCCTTCAACCCTAAGGTTTTTTTATATTAAAAAATCTCTTTTTGTCTATGGCAGAATCAAGCATCTGGTTATCTTATGACAAAATGTCACCTCCAAAGCTTTGTAAAAGATTAGCAAGTATTTCACATACATAAACCTTGAAAAACCAAACCAAAGTGATTTGGTTGTTGTGGTATGGTTGGAATTGTGATATCATAAAAAATCCCAGTGAATGTCTGTACATTTGCCACCCATTTTCCATCTCCTGAGGCAACCAAAATAACTTCAGTATTAGATAGTGAATTCATTCTTTTTGAAGGAGTGACTCTAAGACTTGGGAGGCATAAAAAAGCAATCTTTGTCTCTGGATAATGGAAGTATTTTTAAAAAGTCCATTGACAGGCTAAAAGTTCATTAGACCTGTGCAGGCCTTCCAGCTAGCATTAAGGAGCCTGCCCAGAACCATGGAAAGCCTACAGCAAGAGGTTCTCACCTTTTCTGCTCTCAGGGCTCAGGGCTTACTGAGCCCCAACAGTCACAAAATGGTGGCAAATGGAGGAAGAGTTTGCCATAATCAGCTGGCAATTACTGACATCATTTCCTACTAATATCTAATCCATCTTTGGACATTCCTAAATTCTTTGCTCCAGCATTTTCCTAATGGCAAGGGTTCCGTACCTAAGCTTTCCTCAAGTACAGACCTTTGCTCTGGAGCTATTTGTGACAGCCTCTTTGATCCATTAAAAAGGCTTTTTCTTTTATATTTTTCTTTCCCCATCCCCACATACCTCTCAATGTGTTGCTGGTTTTTTTTTAAAAAAAAATCTCCTGTAATTTCTTCTCCCATTCTCCTTTCACACTAGTACCATATCCCTCAATTTCCAGGTTCTGTCACCCATTTTCCCTGGTCCTTTTACAGCCACTTCTCATTCCCAGAACAGTTTCTCTCTCCTATGCATTCCCTTTTTATTCCCTGTTTATATAACAAGGATTGCCTTGTATATCCCTTTTAAATTTTCTTCAACACCTCCTCTGACTCTTTCACCTTGGTGGAGGGAGAACTTCTCCCCGCACCTCCTTCTCTGACTCCTGGCCACCTTTACTCAGCAAGCAAGCAGTTGCTAATGCTGGCACTGGGTCCAACTAAAAGGCTATTGCCAGGAGGGATGGAGCAGGCAAGTGAGGAGGCTGTTTACGAATCACTGGCTTAGAGGAGACAGAGTCCAGTGAGCTAGACAAGAGCTTTCCTGTCTCTCTCCAAGACCAGAGCAGCAACTGAAGACTTCACCCAGCCACAACTAAATCCAGTGCCACCTAGTGCCAAAACTGTCCAGATGGGATCTTACTGGATTCTCTGTTCACATGATCTTGTTGGGTTGAAGGGTGCAGTTCACTAACTGGGCAGAGCTGCCATCTTCAGAGTGACATGGCAGAACATGAGCAGTTAGATTGAAAGACCCTTCGGCTTAAAAATAAACAAAAAAACACTTCACGGGTATGCAGACGTTGATGCTGGGGAAGGCAGGGCCAGCCCCAAATTTTTCCCTGTCTGAGACAGAACATAAGATGGTGTCTCTACCCATTCTATGTACTGATGCTGACTAGATTGGCAGTTGAACCTTACTTCAATGCTGTCGATGCGATAGCATCCTGCAGTGCACCTGAGGGCAGCAGGCTAGTTCAGGAGATATATTGACAGGCCTGCGGCAAATTTAGCTCTGATCACCAACAGTGAACAAAGGCTGAGGGGCTCAGGGGTTCTACTGCCTGAGGCAATGACTCCAACCTACCTGATAGTAGAACCGGCCCCTCAGAAAGGTGTTTTCAGTAGTGCTCTGTGAATAACGTGAATCCTAGCCAGTCCTTGGAAAGTTCATTTTAAAAAGGAATTAGTTGCATTGCACCCCTCCCAAAAAGAATCAAGTACAGTTCAAGTTGAGATTCCTGCATTTCAGGGGGTTGGAATAGATGACCCTTGAGGTCCCTTGCAACTCCATGGTGCTATGATTCTATGACCCTTTAATTCATATTTTGTTCACGTCATCCTTGGCATTTCCCCCCAGCCTTCAGAGTTTTACAAGCTGCTCTGCTAAAATGTAAAACATACTCAAAAAGTCTAAGAAAGCACGCACTGTGTAATGTCAACAACTGCTTTACTTATTACCCCCAACAACTGTGTTCTTTAAGCTTAAATAGGAGCATCACTTTTCAAATAGGTGAAAATGGTCAATGCATTGGCCACAAACGAACAGAGTTAGGGGTGATGAAACCCTATAAGAATTGAAATTTCATTGAATTAGAAATTGCCCAGAGTTCCACAGCAAAAGGAACTTAATTCGTGTTCACCCAGAAATTTTAACAGCTTCTTTCAGATGTAATTCAGAGATTTTTTAAAATTCAGTGAATTAGTTATTCTGAATTAGTTCATTCCTTCCGAGCACTGATTCAAGCCTGCCTTCTGGCCCTGTCTATTCCCACTTAAACATCATAATAGGTGTTTTAAAAGACAAGAGTTCTCTGTGGCTTTCCAACACCTCCTCTTGCTGCATGAGAGAAGGAGCTTTGAAGAAGGACAGCATAGGATTACCCAGTGCCAGTTTTAACCTGCATGCAGACAGCAAGCACATACTTTAATCAGGATCCACATTGGGTTACCATCTGTACAAGCTGATATGCAGTATGGCTTCTCTGTGGTGGTTGTTACGATGTCACCGTGCAACCGCCCCAGAAAAGTGCCGCCATGTGGCCCTGCCTCTTTGTGGATCTTCCTCCTCTCTACCAGCTTGCCACCCTCTAATGGAAGAGGAATGACAGCGAGAATTCTTACTTAACCATTTGCTTATTGTGCAGCCTTAAGCATACTTGTTAAGAAGTCCCATTGGACTTAATTCATGGAAGAAGAAAAAAAGTTTAGGATCAGGGATAGCAAATGCATTTTGAGATCTTTGTGGACTCTCCTGCTATTTCCTCAACATGTGTAAATTCTATGCTTCAAATCATTTGGGGAAATTCAATCAATATTTTGAATATTCAGTATTCAAATATAGAGAGAATTTTGCTCTTCTGATATATTTACCACTTTCAAGGCCTAATCAGATGTTATTAGGGCACATAGCTGCTGCCAGCGTACATGACTCGCCCTGCCCTGCCATATGCATGTCACCAGTAATGTCAAATAAACATGTCAGATAAACATGTGAAATGACATCATGCTGTCAAGCATTTATTTCCCCATCCTCTGTAGCTGCCAGTTAACTGGAGTGGGGAAATACTAATCACAGTGACATCATCAAGGAGATGAAGGGGGCAGATATTGGTCTGCCACAATGCATTCCCTGTAATGTTTAGTTAAGCTCTTACTATCCCAGTCAAAAAGCAACTCCTTTTTATTTCCAGGGGTGTGGCCACAGCAGCATTTTATCTCTCTTTCTCTCCCCCCCCCCCCCGTTCATCTCTGGTTCATTTTTATCTTGTATTGCTTCAATACAAATTTCCCATATAGGGATGGAAGGATCTGACAATTTTGGTTCTCTCAGTTTCTCATTTTTCTCATTTTGAACTCAGTTGTCTGCTTTTTGCAGTAATAATTTTAAAAATCCTCTTGAAAATTCACCAGTGTTTTAGTGCCAATTTCTCCCATTAAACACATTTTTATATGCAGTTTTGAATAATGTACACATTTTTGTCAAGCAATTCCCCCCACTCCAATGTAATGCATTTTTGTATGTTCTTTTTCAAGAATACCTCCATTCTTATCCCTAATGTATGTGTTCTTGGAAGCATTTTTGGGGTGGAGAACTGTATTGTAAAATTCTGATGTGTGAATTTTGAAGGATAGCGTATGAATTTGATACGTTTAGCTTTAAATGCATACTGAATCAAATTTCTCCCTCCCTCCCTATACTCCTGTACACATGTGCCTCCTCCTCCTCCTGGATTTGTGAGCCTAAGCTGTTGTTCTTTATTAATGGCAGACTGCACAAGATTGCACTCCTGCAATGTCAAGGAAGAATTGGGAAGGAACCAGTTTGAGGAGCGGATGGGTTGCTAAGGTGTCTCTGGCGGAAGTTGCATGGATGCAGTGGACACAAACTTTGCAGTACAGTGGTACCTCGGGTTACATACGCTTCAGCTTACAGAGTCCGCTAACCCAGAAATATTACCTCGGGTTAAGAACTTTGCTTCAGGATGAGAACAGAAATCGTGCGGCGGCAGCATGGCAGGCCCCATTAGCTAAAGTGGTGCTTCAGGTTAAGAACAGACCTCCAGAACAAATTAAGTATGTAACCAGAAGTATGTAACCAGAAGTAAGAAGAATTAAGTATGTAACCACTGTACTAGGAAACTAAAAATACACCAGCAACTAGGATCAGGGTAGGGGTGGGCCGAGGGCTATGGAAAGGGAAGAAATTGCATGAGAATTCTGGCCAGATGATAAGTCTTTGCTTCTGTATTGAAACCCACATGTTTACACTTTTAAAAAAGAAAAAAAGAAAAAAGTGTGGAGTGCTAAACAAATACAGTTCATGAAATCTGATCTGAAAATGCCGCTTCTGCAAGTTATTCTATAGCAGATCATACAGAAAATAGTGGGTGCACCCTGACCTTACTTTAGGGCAAGTGCGTGGGGAAATGGCTGCCTAGCAATGGGTGAGGTTAGGGTGGGGTGCGCTGCCAACGTTCACTCCTACTGTTAACCTGTGACTGTCTTTTCTGAGAAGTTTCATCAACATCTCGTTTTTCACGTTGCAGTCTGTTCACACACATCTTCCATTCTCCATCCACTTCAATCAACTTACTTGCCTTGGGTGGTCTCATTCTATAGTTCAATATTCCTTTGCTATTTATTGGTGTCCTTCTGTGTTGTCTTTTACTTTTTTGTGTGTGAGGCTTAAAGTGATCCTTGCTTTAAATTGCAATGGGATGCGAATGGGAAACCTAAGGTGCGCAGAATGCACACTTACACTGTAAAAGCCTCGATTCTGCTTTCTAACAGAGCCATCTCCAAATCTGAGGGGGCCCTTGGCAGAGGGCTTTCTGGTGCCCCTCCTCCTCTTACAGGGTGCCCCTGGCTTCAGGCTTGCCTGCTGGTGGCAATGGGCAGCTTCAAGCCCCCGTGATAAATTGCCTGCCATGCCCTGATACCATGTTACTCTGGGGCATTGTGGAGAATTAAAATGCTAGGCTTCTGCATTCCCGGCCTCTGCATTGGCACCCTAGGAGCAGTCTGAAAGTGCTGGCATAGCCTGATTAAAATTGGCCATGGTTGAGCAATGGAGAGGTTCAAAGATTATTTAAGCCTCACGTATGAAATCACCCTTAAGTTGTTTCTGCAAAACCACTTCCCCAAGATGCATTTGTTCCCCACTCTGGCCCTGATTAGGGCTCCAACAAACATTCACCTTGAAATTAACACAGCCAGACAAAGGACTGCTAAGGATACTTGTCTCACTGAGTAATCAGATTGTTTTGATACTTTCTGCCCTCACAGTCCTCAGCCGCTGCCACTTTGTCTGAGGTGATCAATGGGTTCTCTTGTTTTCAAGCTTCCTTGACATCATCGCATAAGAGTCGCACCCCTTCTTCGTGTAACCATTGACAAAATAAAATGGTTCACCATTGGAATAAGCAGCAGTGTGGGGGAAAGAGGCTAAAGAAGACTGTGAGGGCAACGGACGAAAAGGGAAATGGCTCAGAGAAGTTCAGCATTGAGACAATAGCCCTCTTCGAATATTCCATATGTGAGTTAGCTAAACTCACGATGGTGTGCATAGGGCACTAATTCCACACCGCTGATGCTGTTTGCATCACCTTCCATGAGTTGTGATCTGAATCTACAAAGTGAGGGGCCTCCTGTACTCATGGAGTCTTCCTGTGTGTGAAATAGAATCCTAACAGATTCAAAAAGTTCCTACGTTTACCACCACCACCATTCGACTTGCAGAAGGCTAGGCAACAGAGGTGGGCTAGTATGCTTGTACCCACAGCTCCCCCTTTTTGTGGTCACTTGACTCAAATATAGGGACGCGGGTGGCGCTGTGGGTAAAACCTCAGCGCCTAGGGCTTGCCGATCGCATGGTCGGCGGTTCGAATCCCCGCAGCGGGGTGAGCTCCCATCGTTCGGTCCCAGCTCCTGCCCACCTAGCAGTTCGAAAGCACTCTTAAGTGCAAGTAGATAAATAGGGACCGCTTTCTAGCGGGAAGGTAAACGGCGTTTCCGTGTGCTGCGCTGGCTCACCAGAGCAGCTTCGTCATGCTGGCCACGTGACCCAGAAGTGTCTCCGGACAGCGCTGGCCCCTGGCCTCTTAAGTGAGATGGGTGCACAGCCCTAGAGTCGGACACGACTGGCCCGTAAGGGCAGGGATACCTTTATCTTTACCTAACTCAAATATAAACCACTTGAAGAGGGCCAAAGTCAATGTCAGATATGTTCACATGTGTTGAAAACTGCAAAAATAGGAGGCTTCTTTTTTCTCTTTCTCTTTCTTTTTATTTTACTTTATTTTCTTTTATTATTGACACTCACAAAACCAAACGTTTCATCTCAGCTCTAAAATCAACGGCATCAAATGCACTACACTCTTTCTGTGGCTCCGAAGCAGAGAATCCATAGCATGGCTCCGCATCACCCCAGTCACTTGAGCTATCACTTGATCAACCATTATTCTGGGGGTGGCTCTGCCTAGGCTCAGAGGTGTCAGGTCTCATTCATCTTGTGCCTCCAACTTCCTTTTGGAGGTATGAGGTGCCTGCCAAGAGTACAGAAATAGTCTTAGTTTTGAGGCCCAGAATGGAACATTGAAGTAGACGAAGGGGATGTTAAGTGAGTTGTAAGAAGATCAGCTGTCCCAGACAGTAGATATATTTTACATGTGGGAAATCTGACCTGGCCAGATGATGGGGCAGCCTTGCTACATGTGGTTAAGAGGCTATAATAGATTTTCTCCCTTGAACAAACCATCCTTAAAAATAAATAAAAAGCCAGCAAGGATGGTACCAATCTTCTATCACAGCCTTCTAAGGTGGGTCCAGTGATTGTGGGAAGGGTAACTGCCTTTAACATGACTATCAATTACACACTTGTTTCCTTCCTCCCAAACAGTTCATTGTCTCCGGATGCCTCACAATTGGTGCTGAGAAGAGCCCTACAGAGTGTGCAGTGAGTTGAAGTCAGCCGTTCTTTTAACTGTAGTCTAACTCTGCTCACCTCAGATGAACAGCTAAGGTTTGGCAGGTTTCTGGGATCAACTGAGCAACAGTGTGTTGTGGTGTAGCGGTTAAGAGCATTGGACTAGAACTGAGGAGACTCTGGTTCAAATCCTTACTCAGCCATGAAGCTCAGGAGGAGAATTTGTGCCAATCACTATTTCTCAGCCTCTCTTACTTCATAGGGTTGCTGTGAGGACAGGTTGTGGGAGGGGCGGGGGAGAGAACCATATGTGCTACTTGAGCTTCCTGGAGGAAAGATGGAATATAAATGCAATGAAAAAATAGTGGAGACTTTGTAACAATAATCTGAAGTGAAAGTAGATTCTGTGGTTAAAGAAAGTCCCATTCAAAGCCTGATTTCAGCCCTGGTCAGATTGCATCAGGGAAGTGGAACTTGTTGCCCTCCAGATACTGTTGAACTACAACTCCCATTGTGCCTGGCTATTAGCAAGGTGGGCTGGTGCTGATGGGATATAGAGTCCAAAAGCCTATTGGGGGCCATAGGTTTGCTACACCTGGCTTCCATGAAATATATGTGGTCCTATTGCAGGGGAATTCTCTGGTTTATATATAGGGTTTTTGCACAGCATTGAAAGGCTCAGTACAATACAGAGGGCCTGAGGGTAGATGATGCAGCTGCCTTGCTGAAGCTTAGTTTTATAATGGGGAGTAGGGCTAGCAAGAGCTATGCAATATGTGCAAAGGATACTGTGGTAGATATTTATGAAATGGCGGGACAGGGCAGGAATGGGGCTATTTCTTGTGGCATTATTGCACTCCTTTTTGAGTTGCCATATATTCCATATGGACTAGCCACAAATTGGACAGAGTGAGAGGCTTGTACCACTTGGAGGAGGAGGGTGTGGAGGATAATCTGCCCTCCTGTGGCCCAGTATTTAGTCATCTTCCTTACAGCTTCTCCATATCATGTTTCCTACAAGAGCAAGAAGCACTGTTCTGCTTTCTGGCATGTCCTTCCAAGGCCTTTTCAGTCCATCCCTGTGAATTATTGTAAATACAAAGCTTTAGGTGAGGAGTGGAAAATTGGGAATGGCCCTCCAGCTGCTGTTGGACTACAACTCCAATTATCCATCACCACTGGCCATGTTGGCTGGGTCTGATGGGAACTGGAGTCCAGTAACAGCTGGAGGGCTGCTGGTTCCCTTAGATCTACTAGATTAGGGCTGCAGTCCTATATCCACTTATATAAGAGTAAGTCCCACTCTTTACCTCCAAGTAAATATGCATAGGATTGCACTTTAAATTCAATGCCGCAGGACCCACGCTCACTGAATTCAGCTGAGCTTATATCTGAGTGAGAGGTTGATGGGGCTGCATCTGAAGTTGTTCTTAGTCTTATGGGAAGAACTTTGAAGAATGCCTTTGTAGTGAGGTTTTGAATCTCCGGGAACCCAGATGAAGCTGCTGCGGAGAGGGTGAGAGTTTCAAGCAGAGGAAAGTTGATATATTCTTCTTGGGTGATCCAGAGCTGGAGGCAGACAATAGCACACAACAGAGGCATTGCTGCTGACGGCGTTCATATACCCCTATTGTCTCTCTTCGGGGATGCACGGAGGGTGAGGAAACCTATTTGAGCAGAGATCACAGCGAGACAAAAAAGAGTGTACACCACAGGCAGTGATGTCTCTATCATGCCGCCTTCAGCTCCCTCCAAAGCTGCCATTTGTGTCTTTCAGCCTAAGCAGCTTCCGTGGCTGCCAGATCCACTCTCTGGGTGCTTCACATCATGAGTCTCACTTGACATCATGAGACTCACTTGACATTGGAATTGAGAGACTGGAGTTCCTAAGCAAAGACTATAGAAGAGGATGGCAGCTCCTGCACTTTGCTACCACTTTAAATAGCAGAATCCCTCCTCGCAAATAGCCTGCATTCAGTGTTTTATGTCTTTCAGGTAAAAGGCTCCCAAGCCATGAATATCATCAGTGCCATCTTTGCATTACTTGGAATATTGACTTTTATAGTAGACCTGAGCAAAAATGGGCCATTTCATTACGATGATAATCATCACTATTCTCTGGTTATGGTAAGTTTCCCTACCTCAGCAACAACATAACTTTTTGAGATTAACGAGGAGAGGGGAGTCAGAGCGGTTAGTACATGCATATTTTAATATAAATGGACTAGCATTTACAATGTGCTTAAGGTGCCTCCAAATCTTGTCAAGCATACAGAGTCAGCATGCCAGTTGCATGGGGACTGTCAGGATCCCAAATGGTAGGTGAGGGTCAAGATGTGGGTAGCATAGTCTCAAAGAGCAACCATTGCACAGTCCACACATCCATACTCTCAGGAACCTCATTATTGTTGTGATGCTTGCCCCACTTATGTGCTGGCATTACAATGTGAAATTCACTATGGGAAAAGCTGCCCACATGTTCCCTCACCCAGCTCTCTCTAACATAACTCTTATTCCGCCACCTTCCCCCTGCTAGCCTTTACCGCTGTTAGGTAGTGCATCAGCGCAATGAACTATGGTAAATGCTAGCAACCAGGATTCCATCTGAGCTGGCCCTGCCATTAGTCAAAGTGAGGCAGCTGCCTCAGGCAGCAGATACTGATGGGTTTGGAATGGTGGTGAGCTGCTTGAGATGTTTGTGCAACACAGCCTTCTCTTCACCCCTTGAATCTGCTTGCTAGTCACAGGTGTGATGAAAAGCATTGTCCCATTGCCAGTGCTGAAGTAAGATTCGACTGACAGGTGAGTGGGCTTGAGGGATGTGGGAGGGCACCATCTTGTCCTTCACCTCAGGCAGCAAAATGTCTTGGTCTGGCCCTGATCTTAAGTAGCATTTGCTAACCAGCTTCAGATCTTGATTCCAGGTCCTGGTTAAGAGGGAACCTAAGGTGACTGACATTGTGGTGCTATTTATTAGTCATGAATCTTGAAAGTCTCCAGCTGAGACTGGAGCCAGACTGTGCAGGGAACATTTCTCTCTCTCTCCCCATCCCCCTTCCGTCTCACATTATCTCTCTGTCTCTCTCTGTCTGTCTCTCTTACACACACACACACACACACACACACACACACACACACAGAGCCAAAAAGCTTTAAAGAGCTGGCATGAAAGTACAGCGGTGGGTGTTTTCTCAAGCTAAATCATTCAGACCAAGGACACAGGCAACCTGATAATAATCCTATGCATGTTTACTCAGAAGTAAGTCCTACTGTGTTCAATAAGAGTTACTCCTAGGCAAGTATGCAGAGGATTACAGCCAGAGTCTCATTTCCTATTAGCAGCTAGACACCCATGCCACAGCCAGATCAAAGCTGATTTATACCCTGACTTGAATTCCTTCCTTTACATTTTATTACCTGCAAAAAAACAAGCCTTCACTGACATTTGGTTGACAGCTTCAAATACCGTAACTTCTTCCTGCGTTCACACAGAATAGAGGGGGGAAAGGTACAAATCTAGGCAGGTTCATGGTAGAAGATAAATGGATAAAGTTCAGTTTGGTGATCAGCTTTGTAACATTGTGTTTGTTTGCTTTTTGGAGAAGACAGGCAACAGGATTGCCATTGTATTGCTGACATTCACCATTGTGGAATTTTGCATCGCATCTGCCACTGCATATTTTTGGTGCCGGGCAACCCGATCTGATTCCAATGAGGTAAGTGTATAATTCTCACCAGAACTGCAATTGCATCTGTGTTTGGGGACCAGAGTGTCTTAGCTGCACTTCAATCAGCTGCATAGGTAAATGCATACGCCAGACATTAGGGTGAGGAAGATGACCCAATTAGGTTGGGCAGATAGTGGGGGAATTGGTTCACGTTCTAATGCAAAGCTCCTTAATTTCCACTTTCTGAAATAATATCCTTCAAAATCCACATCTCCAAATTTTGTGATGCAGTTCTCAAACCAAGTGAGCACTAAAACTGCATGTATTAGGGGAAAGCATGCTTACAAATGCATATATTCTACAAAAAGTGTCTACAAACTGATGCAGAAATGTGGGAAACTGAATTTAAGAATGGAAAAAATGAGAAACTGATGAAAATTGAAATTAATAGTTTCATCTGTCCCTGGGGTACATATTTTAGCTGATCGGAATATAGCTTTGGTTGGATAGGGATAAGAAATGTGATAATACCAGCTAATGAAATCAAGTTTAAATTTCTTCTGTTTTCTAGGCCATATTGATTGAACCGAACACCATCAGGACAGATACTGAGGCCGCGTCTGTAGAATCATCAGTAACCCATCCGCCAAATTCCAATGATGTAAGTTACGATTTAAAAGTAGAGACTGTGTAGAAGACTCAAGAGGAGGAATCTGTATGGAGAAATCACACCAGCTGCACCTATTTTGAGGTGTCAAAGCCGGCCCTTTCCTGCATGACAGAGTTCCGTCAATTACTGCCAGTATTCCAGCTGCCAGGCCAGTGAGGCCAAAGGGACCATCTCTCTTCTTTCTCCAGTACAGTCTCAGCTTTAGACTGTGGCTAAGAAGCATGTGGCTTGATATGCTCTGCATTGGACTAGGAGGTAACGTTTGGACTCCTCTTTTTTGCATAGGCCGTTTATGGAGCTCACCATGAGTTTGGCACATGGATTATTAACATGTTAAAGTGTGTTTGAAGACGGTGTAGTATTGGGGGTGGTCACAGGACAGCTGGAGACCCAGAGAAGAACGTGGAAGGGAAGCATGTAGGAGCACGGGCAAGTCATTAGTGTGTTTTTCTGCCTCTGGCTGGCTCCATTGGTGACCCTGGTGCAAAATGTAAGAGAAAACAGTATGTGGTGTTGATTTGGATGGCTCACTGCTCAGGGCTGCAGCTGGTTCTTAAAGACTCTCTACCTAAGTGGAGCCTCCTGAGAAGTAGCCAGCATATGGGACTGCCTTGGCCCCAATCTCTACATTTGTCCCCCTCTGCACCTCCAAAGCATGGGTGCATTGTAGAAAGCAGCTCATGGGAATCAGTCTGGAAAGCTGATTGGTCATAGGAAGTTTCATCAACAATGCTGAGTTTTATTGAGTGCTGCATACTACTGCATTTATTTCGGTTAAGTGTACATACATATCCATTAAGAATATCCATAGAACAACTCCTGGGAAATTTTCTCCTAGTTTGTTCCCTAAGGGGATCCTTCACACTCTCTTTGTATAGCTTGCAGGTATGATGAGCTTAAAGCAGACACGGTATACATTCCGGATTATTGGCTCCTCCCCTAGCATTAGTCATTCTGGAGCTGGAAACTGCCATCTAATACCTGGAGGTAAGATATGATGTCCGATGTTAGTGGACGTCAGAAAACCTTTGGCAACATTCTGCACAGATTGATTTCCAAGGTAGACCTCTAGCATTTCCTCACACTCCTCAAGGTCAGCCATGGCACTTGAGGCAGGCCCAGGAACAAGAGGCGCAAGTGGGACTAATCTCTGCTCCTACATTGGTAACTTGGAGGGGGGTGAGCCCTGTTGGTTTAAAAGAAATTAACTTTTTGACCCAAGAGGATCTGCAGCAAGTATGGAGGCATTTAGGTGGCAGACCTGAACCTTGTTAGATGTGCTTAGAGTCCCACTGAACTGACTGCAGCATCAGTGTGCCTGATGGAATGAAGGATTGCAACACAGTCGACCATGGAATCCTCCTGCTTGGGCGCTATTGAAATGAATGGGAGCTGCACGAGAAGATGTGCAGTGCTCTTGAGCGGCATCCATTCATTTCAAGAAGGCTTGAGAAAGAGAGATTCCCGGTCGATCGTGCTCTTGGTCTCCAAGAGTGCTGGGCTGGGTGGTTGCTGGTTTTGTTCAGGGTGGGGCGGGTTATTGACTGCATACTGTGTAAGTAGCAAGTAGTGTTTTTTGATCTTTTGTATTGTTGTTATAAGGAACTGGGAATGGCTAGGTCGGAATCCATTCCGCTGGCTTCTGAGCATCTTGGTTAATGTTTCTTCAGAGCATGTTTTCATGGGGAATTTCTACTGACTATTTAATGCCTGTCTGTGAAACAGGGATACCTAATACTGAGTGGCCTCACCGAGGTCTGAATCTTGTAGCTGTTTATATGGTCCTAGACAATTTTAGGTTTTAGAGTCTGCAGCTGATTCACTCTTTCTAGGTCTGATCTTGCTTTTCATGGGTATGATTTTTTAAAATGAAAATAAATTATGTACCTGAAACAACATGCGCCTGTCTTTTGACTTTTTGTTGTTGTCCCTAACAGAAGATTCACCCTCCTGCAGATGCTTGCTCTTATTCCATCCAGAACAAAATGGTGAACTAACTCACCATTCTGTTGCTCTCTTCATTGCAGCCTGATAGCTGTCTCACAGAAGGAGTTCCAATGAATTGGGGTACAGGGGGCGGGCACGAGATAGTCATCATCTATTTCTGTGAATGCTCAAAGTGGATTAATATTCAAAGATAAAGAGCACCATACTTACAAGACACCTGTTAGAATGTAATATAACAAAACACTCCGTGTAATAGTAATAAAACACTCAAATATGCCTTCAGCATCTAACTTCTTGTCTATGCGCTCCCAAACCCAGGTCTCAGTATCTGAACATTGCATTTTAAAATTTAATGTTCAGACTTAACCCAGGCATTTATTCTGCACCTGCCCACAGTGGTGCTGAGTGCTCATCCTACTTTCCCACTGTGTAGATAATATCAATGACTGGTTTTAAAGTGGACGAGTATGAACTGTAGTGTAAAGTAGATGAATCCTGAAAGTGTTGATTTGACGTAAAACCTTGCCTGAAGCAGCTAGTCAGAGGAGAGTAAAAGGTTGTAGAAAATGCACTGAAAGAGCTTAATCTGAGGTAATAGTAGGTTAGCTGCTTAATACGGCAACAGAGTTTTAGCTGGCCTTACTGTGCACTGCATCGACTCTGTCTCCTTTCTATAACGGAACAAGGATGATTTTTTTAAAAACTCTCACAGCAAATGAGAGTGAGAGAGTGAGTGAGAGAGAAAGAGAGATGTATATCTACTGAACCAATAAACTAAAGCAATAGGAAACTGCCATTGTACAATTCAGCAGAATAAGCCCACACAGAACTTGCAGGAGGCAAGCAGCAAGGCAGTTTCTGAGGCAACATTACATAACAAGCTGATGTAGGGCAACACAGCATATGAAATGCAGCATGGATGAGATTCTCTTAGTAATTCCCCTCCCAGTTTTACAGTTTTCTGGACCCTGAGAGAGCACAATGCTTTAGGAGTCTGTCTGGAACATGGAATGGAGTGGTATATTTTGCAAACCAGGTGAGGATGGCCGAACATTATATCTAACCTGACCAAAAGGTTTGAGAGGAAATGAAGTACCTTTAGCCTGAGTGAACCACTTTTCAGGAAAAGGGCAACCAGAACTTGTTGGAGATGGAGCTTAAAATTGTCACATGCACCCTGATCTCCAAGTGGTGAGAGATTTCGCAGATGCCAGGGCACACTTTGGTTTTGGTTTGCTTGGAATGAGGGTGACTGGAGATGGTGGCGTCTCTGGGATACTGTTAACTCGCAACTTACGCAGTTTAAACTAGCACAATTTCAGCCTTCCTACTGAGTTCTAGGAACTCTTTCTTGGGCTTTGGAGGCCTCCTCGAGATCTCACAAAGGCCACTAGAGCCTGTACCAGAGTTTCCCAGAGCCCAGTAAGCAAGGCAGAGAGCTTAAAAGTGCTTTTATGTACCAGGCAAACGCTTTCGTTCTCCTCCCCGCCTTTTCCTCCTGCATTTTGTCCCCCTTGCTTCAGCACAGCATTGACCCTCCCCATTTCATGGTGTCTTACTGTCCCTTCTTTTCCACACATCTGTCAAATCACTTTGCCACAGAGTCCCACTCATGTTCCAAGCTGCATGTGCAGCTGCCTCCTGACAGGCAGGCTCCTAGCTTTGCAAGACAGACAGTTCAGTATCCAGCTAGTAAGGCATGGTGCAAAGGCGAGAGAGAGGTTGGTCCGTGAAACGGAAAGAGGAGGCATGTTTTGAGAGGGTGAAGAGTGGAAAGAGAAAGGATAGAAAAGGAGTTGTAAGTGTGAAGAAACTGTCCCGGGTAGAAGATTATGCAGGCAGGCAGGAGACAGGGGGGTTGGGCGCAGAACCCAGACCCAAACCTGCCACTCCTCCCAGAGTGCTGCTTGAGGTGACTGCCTCAAATCAGAAAGGCTCATCGTAGTGCCAGCCCTGGGCTGTGGGCCATCTGTGGCGTTTGGGCTGCAGGTTCTCCACCTCTTCTTTAAGGGAAAAGGAAACTGGACTCAGCACAGAGCAGATTTCTGGAAATCAAAGTCTATTATTGTCCTGATGTCAATTGCCCAGATGGTACGAATAAATTTTAACAGGCCTGTTGCCTAGTGATTGAAACATTCTGTTCAGCCTTCTAGTCAAATACAGTGTTTGACTGGAAATTCTGTGCATGCAAAATGTGAAAAGGCAGTATTTAAATAGAGATTAACTGACCTTCTGTCACCCAGGAAAGCACACTTGGGCACCTGAACCAGTCTCAGCAAAGCAAAGGTCCTGTGAGGAGGCATGCTATATGATTTGTGTTTGGTTTATTATTTGTGTTTGGACATATGGTTTGTAGGAAGGAGGTGTTTTGTTGTTGTTATGGAAATTTTTCAACCCATAATTAGATGTGGTCTTCCTAGCAGTGCCGTAGAATCAGGCCTGAAAGAAGAAGGGACACAGGTTTGTAGTGTGCTCCTATCGGTTGTTCTTTTGCTTTAAAATGCTGGAGGGGAAAACAAACCCTAACTGAATTGTTTTCTGTGTATCGATTTCAGCTTGTATTTTGCTGGAGGCTCCGGCCATATGTTGACAGGTTTTAAAAGAAGATCAGGATATAATGCTATCATTGCTAAAACTATTTAACATCATTTAGTGCTGAGGCTGTGCTGCATCCTATTATAGTAATTGAAAATACATCTCCCAGCTTAGCTGAATGCCAAGATGAGCAAGAAGATCTTGTGTTCCATCTGGCTTGAGATTTTGATGAATGCCCTAGAAAAGGGAATTGCCACACTTTGAAGCAGACATTGACGATGCATTTCTACACAGCCTTACGGTTTGAACTTGGTGCAAATATGGTGCTGGAGTTGCACAGGTGGTGCTAAAGATTCCCAAGGTGGGTGCCTACCATTCTGGGGATAAAAGGAGAAATATGGGGCTGCCAGAGATTCCTCATGGGGGTCACATTGTCTCTGCCCTGGCCCCTTTCATGTACCTCATTTACTACTTAAGAGCAAAAGTATACATCCTGCTTCATTGTACCTATAAGACTATTTCTCCTTCAGTCCTTGTGATCTCAAATAATTTGCTCTTCTTTCACCTGAACTGAAAAACAGCAGCAACACTAGTTGCTGACTTTGGTTTAAAAATGGCTAAAATTTTTGTTGATTTAGGCTCAGGTATTGTTTATTGCTGCTTGTGTTCATACCTTGGCTGCCCTTCTCTCTGGTTATTACAATCAGCAGCAAGAGCCTATTGTAAATTTACTATTAGTGCTTTATTAATTGCCTTCTAAACCACTGTCTCGAGGCAATGTGCACATAAGATAATTAAAAACAGTTAAGAACACAAAAACAACATTCAAAGCAAGACTAAAATCCTAACAAGTGGACACTTATTCTGAATGCTCATTTATCCAGCTAGGAAAGCCTGTCAGAACAATAACTGTCTTCAATTGTTTCTGGAAAGTGCAGCTAGTGATGGCCTGCTGTATCTCGACAGAAATGCTGCTCCACAGAACAGGGGCAGCCACACAAAAAGCCCTGCTCTGAGTTACTGTGGAGAGGGCTTCTGAGGTCTGTGGCACTCACAGGAGAAACTCTCCTGCAAAACACAGCAATCTACTGGTTGTATAAGGCACTTCTCAAGCAACCGGAGCTGTATAGGGACTTATATGTTGGTACCAACACCCTGAACTTGACCTGGTAGCAAACTTGGCTGCCGGTGCAAATCCGGAAAGTGAAGTTTTGTTATGATGGTTGTAGTTTGCCCACACAAACAACCTAGCTGCTCTGATCTGCACCAGCTGCAACCACCGGACCAATCACAGTGGTGGCCACACATAGAGCACATTGCAGTAATCCAGCCATGAGGTTACCAATGCCGGGACAACTGTGGTCTCAAACAATCCTGATCAGGGAATGGCCATGAATGCATTTATTAGCCATAGCTGCTAAAAGTCTCTCCTAGCCACACCTGACGCTCCAGGGACTCTCCAGCAAAGATTTGAGAGGCCCCCTCTCTTTTGATGTTCAGCCATCTCTTTTAATGCTGACCTTTTAATGCCGACAGGCCAATGTGGCATTAAATGTGGCAGTGATTATTTTCTACCATTTTTCACGGTGTTTTATGTTTTATTGTATACATGTTGCTGCACACTGCCCTGATATTTTATGAGATGGCTGGATGTAAATATTTTTTAGAATAAGTAAACTCAGATCATCCAGTTGGAGGAGGCCTTGTGGACCGTCTGGAGCTCCGACATCCTGCCTGATGCAGGAAATCCTTCCTGTGGCCTCAGAACTTGCCCTGGGTTCTTTGCAGGGATCTCTCTTCACCTGAGATCTCATCAGAGCCCAGCTGGTGTTCCGTGTGCGTGGTCATATTTCTCTCTCAATGGCCGACTTTGCCACCAACACTGGTGAAAGAAGGGAAGCAGATGGAAGCTTAGCTGCGCAGCAGCAGGCCACTGCAACGCAATCTAATCTCTTTGCAGAGCCGGCAGTCTAGAAGGGGTTGAAATGCGACCTGCAGGGATGACAAGGTGTGAATGGAAGGAAAGACAAACCATGGGATGTGTGGGTTCTAATTTGGGATATGCAGAGAAGTGGCTTCAGACAATAATTTAAACTGGAGGTGGGGGGGGGGGGGGGGAGGTCCGCCTGTTTCATTATGTTGCACATGTATGCAAACACCTGAGTTCCAGTGGTATATTGCACAGTGCTTTCTGTGGATTGTGGTGCTAAACACATGAAACAAACAGAGTGTTTAGCCCAAGTGTCTTGGTCTTCATTCCCCAGTCAGTGCTGTGATACCCTAATGCATAATGCAGAACCCTCTGCTTGTCCCATTCTGCCTTGAAATTGCATCTGGTTTCCAGTGACAAAAACATGGTAAGGCAATACCTTTCATTATGCTAACTTCAGCTGGTAAATATTTAGAAGGTTTTCAGACAAGGGAGTGTTCATTACTGGGCTTCTGGGCATTGATGTTTTTACAGATCTTCAAGATTCATTATTGGGCTTTTAGGCATGCAAGTTCTTAATGAAATGTTAAGCTACAGTTGTTTGTATTGTATTTTCACCCACTGTTTAAGACAAAATGTAGAACATGTCATTGATGTAGTTGAAGACTAAATCCAAATACAGAGTGATAGCAAAATCAAAACAACAAGAGAGTCGTGTGGCATCTTAAAGACTAACCAATTTATTATGACAGAAGCTTTTGTGAATGACAGTCCACTTCATCAGATGCAGGAAGTGTTACCCTGAGTTGCAGGTATGTATGTATGTACACACACACACACACGGGACTGAAAACGGGAGAGTCAGAAAGAAATGAAATGCAGAAAAAAAACTGGGGAGTAATAGCCATGTACAGCCAGCCCTCAATGAGGGTTACGTTTCACATTTAATGCCAAAATTGCATATAGTCAAAACACACTGGGTGCAATGGTTGGTGGGATTGCCAAAGTCTTTACTCCTGGATACTTGCCTCCTTTCTGCCCCCATTATTATTATTGTTGTTGTTGTTGTTGTTGTCATTATTATTGCCAGGCAGATAAAGATGAAAATTTTTGTACTTAAATTTAAAATTTTGTATCTTAACTTTAAAATTTAAAGTAAGTCCATGGCATTCTGAAGAGATTGGCATGTTTAGTTTTGAAATATCTCAATTATGGGCGGAGCTTTTAAAGTGTTTGTATAGTCCAGCAAGGCCAAAATTGTCATTTTTTTGAAATTTAAAACCCCCATAATTCAAAAATGGGATGAGATAAAGAATCAAAAACTGAGATTTGGGACCTTCTCTTATACTACTTTTAGGAAACTGAAAGCAATATAAAATGGTAATGTAAAAGTCATTGGATCACTTGACATGGAATGACCGCCACACCTTTTCCCCTGGTGAGACCCAAGGCAGCTTACAAATAAGAACAAGAACCACTAAAAACATAGACAAAACAATCATTAAAAAACAATTTAATATTGGCAGAATTAAAATGATATAAAATATAAAATTTATTAAAACCATACAAATAATTACATTAGAAACAGGTTAACAGATTGTTCAATTCAATTGTGTGATTCATTAAGCTTCCCCCCTCCTCTCATATGGGGATGGCCCTACTCTGTGCCCATCCAGATAGTTCTTTGTCAATGAAACACTGAAATGGATATCCGGTGCCATCTGAAGGATGCATTCTCTAACTTGTGACTCTGAGGTGTGTAGACTTGCGCTGAATGTTAATGCAGAGTGCCCCTGCTGTTAGCCAAAACTGTAACATCTAATCCAAAAGCTCAGTAATTATTCTTCACATTCATGTGATTTCAGATAGGCATGGCTGCTGGGAGGGAACTGTAAACAGTGAGGTCAGAAGGAAATGAAAGGCGGAAAATGCAAAGAGTGAATTCCATTGCTATTTATTGACATTGGTACAAATTAACAAAGCAGTTTTGGAGAAAGCATAAATCCTGGCACAGTTAAAGATGCAATGTGAGTTTTGAAAACCGCAAAGATTGCCCTATCAGTCCCATTAGCAGGAGGAAAAGAATTATGAAATAAAGTTGGGAGACAGTAAAAGAACTTATATCAAAATAAATAAGGCATTATAAAAACCATAGCCTTTACCCCCTCATTTCTCACATTCTGTGAATGAGAACCTCTGAGACAAAGAGGTTATTAAACCTTAAGCTTTTAAGATCTCTATCAAATCTTATCATAAATTATGTTCAAAAGGACAATAATATCTGATCCATCTACTTATTACAGAATTTCTAAAGCCCAAGCCTCTAATTGCCTTCTCCTGAAGAGGCCATTTTCATTTTCAATCAGACAGTGGGACTTCTTTTGGGTCTGTGTCTGCGCTGCAATGGGCTCTGCAAATACTATGGTCTCTCTCCATGGTCTGTGACCTTTATACAGTAGAAATTCTCCTACATTGGTTGATAAAAATCCACATTGGTTGATAAAAAGGGTACTTGTTGGCAAACGTGTTTATTAACATTGCATTTCTCATGCAGATACGTGAAAAAAGAAAACGATATTCTGCCCTCTGCTGTTCCAGAGATAGAACTGTGAAATGTTGCATTAAAATCCCAATGAGATGTTCCTTCCAAGTTTCTGTTTCTGGCACTCATCTCTTATCACTCAGACAAGCTTCGCCACATAAATGGTGCTAACTCAGCCTCTCCTACTAATGGTGGGAAATTGCTTCATCACTGAAAGTGGCCTTAGGATACAAGCCAGCTAGCTGCAGGAAAGCTGGAGCAAGCAGTGTAAAGAAATAATTTTATATCATTCTTCAGATATTGAAAAAGCTGCCACAAATAATGATAACATGTTACAATGACCTCTCCTCACATTAAATGGGGGGCGCCCTTTGCATGGTCAGACGCAGCCCCCTGGACCCTATGCAGCACCATTAACACAGGTTTGGCTTCACCTTCCCCAGGTGGGATACCTGGAGGTCTCCGCCTACCTCAGCCAGTTGCCCAATCCCGCCTGGGGAGGCGTTGCCAAGGTGATCAGGCCAGGTAGGGGGAGGGACCACCCTGCCCACACAATAGGGGGAGGATCTTACCTGGGAATCGTCAGTTGGCTCCAGAGCTTCTCCCACCCTACCCACCCTCAGTTAAGACTTCTTTTGCAGGTTAACCTTTTCTCCACAGGTATGCGGGTGCTGCTACGTTAAGGTCGCTGTTGAAGGGCCGGAAAGGAATTCTCCTGCATTGGCAGGTTTGCCTTTCCCGTAGCAAAATGTCACACCTTTGGCGGTATTAGGCCTTGGGCGGAATCCTTTCGTCTATCTTCTCTAACTGGGGGGGGGGGGCATGCAGCGGTGACCCACATCCCTCTCCTCTTCGCAGCGGTAATACAAGGGGTTGTTTGAGGGGAGGCGTTGGCCGTACTCCTAGAGGTCATCATTGCTCTCCCCTGCGGCAGTGGCGTAACAAGGGCGGGCTCTCTCTGCTTGAACATATGTTCTCCAGAGCCAGCCCATCCCCCACTCACATTGGATAACCCTGATGTTCCCCAGATCCCTGGCGGGGGACCAGTAGGGATAAACACCCAATGCCTGAGCCAAGGTCTACCCACATCTGAAACATAATAAAGTTGTGGCCAATTTTAATCCCATAGCACGTTGTCTTGAGTCATTATTCCACATGGGGGCCGCCCAGGGTTTGGGGGACTCCGCCTGTCCACGCAATGGTAACCTAAGCCTCGAGCTGGCAAAAGTTAAGGTGAAGCAGCCTGCAGGTTTTACTGTAAGACATTGACTCTTTGGGTCCTTTTCCTTACTGAGGATGACCCCGTGCAGAGGAGGCCTTAATGGGCAGAGCAAAGCCAGCACAAGGAGCCCTTGTGGAACCCAAACCCCATGTGATCCTCATGCCCTCTCCAAATCTGCTCAGGAGGGTCAGGAGAACCCCCGGAACAGCACATGAGGGCGGGGAGATTGTTCCGTTTGGCCAGAAGAAATGCTTGCGCTGACGGAATTGTCACCTTAGCGTGACATTGAATTCCAGCCTTTGCATTCTGGCTCCTGCAAGCCCCTGCTGAGCCAGGCCCAGACACATCGGAGGCCTGGGTCCACCCAGTTGGTCATGCCCTCACCACTGCTCCACTGCCTACTCAAAGCTTACGTGGTGGCATCAAGCCCTCGCAGGAGGATCCCAGATGCTGCCACAAGTGTCCAGAGTCGTCAAGAAAGAACCATAGGAACGACACCTCCGGTGGTATGTGGGCCTGACAAAAGCTCTCCTGCAAACCTCACTACCCTCATCGCTGAGTATGTTAGGGAAAGGAAGGGGTAGTAGAGGGTCCCATTGAGGAGGCCCAATTGTAAGTTAATTAGTGAGGCAATTATAATTGGCCCAAATTAACTCATTTGTGTCAGTTCCATTCTAAATTGCAGCTGGGGCCCACCCATTTCTAGGGATATACAGTACAGTGTTCTAAAGAGTGTAGTAGTAATCACTATGATTTGTAGGGCTCTATTGATGTGTTCCTCAACTTTGAGCGGTGAATAT
This sequence comes from Podarcis tiliguerta, assembly GCF_965153285.1. NCBI lineage: Eukaryota > Metazoa > Chordata > Lepidosauria > Squamata > Lacertidae > Podarcis > Podarcis tiliguerta. Next base: position 56,119,897 of record NC_139534.1, read on the forward strand.
GTTCTCTAGGTGTCTCTGTCTGGGCCCTGGGACTCTCCCTAGGACCACCCTTCTGTCCCAGACCAGGACCCCTCACTGGCCTTGCTCCTTGAGTGGTTTTACCAGGCTGAAATGTGTCCTTGAGCAGTGATCATGCCCTTTGCTTGTTTGGATGGAAAATTGAGAGAAATGCATGGTTTTTTGTATATAGAAACCTGACTTCCGCATGATGGGACTTGTGGCTTACTGCAGGGGCAAAACTAGTTTTTATTTCACCTGGGTCAAAGACCCAGTTTGGCACCCACCCACCCGCGTGCATTTGCATACATACACACACACACACACGCAGGGAGTTTCAATGGCACCCCTCTGGAGGCTTCGCCAGTGTGGTGTAGTGCTTAAGAGCAGTGGACTCGTAATCTGAGGGACCAGGTTCGCGTCTCCGCTCCTCCACATGCAGCTGCTGGGTGACCTTGGGCTAGTCACACTTCTCTAAAGTCTCTCAGCCTCACTCACCTCACAGAGTGTTTGTTGTGGGGGAGGAGTGGAAAAGGAGATTGTTAGCCGCTTTGAGACACCTTAGGGTAGTGATAAAGTGGGATATCAAATCCAAACTCTTCTTCTTCACCCAGGGCAAAAAACCTGGCCAGCCTGCTGTATAAAAATGAGAGCCACATCATTTTCTCTATTTACTTCTGCTCTTGACCCACAATCCACTGCCATGCTCAGAAGGTTTCCTACAAGGGCTTGTGACCACACATAGGAGCCAACTCCTAGGAGACAAGGTCCCTTCAGCTCCCCCACTAAAATATTTGAGGGGCTTATCCCCCCCCCCTATTGATTGGCATTGCCATTAAAATGGGATGTGTGCACTGTGCCATGTGATTGATTATGCAGGGCAGGGCTCCCCCCCCCCAATATTTTAGTCAAGCTGGCACCCTTGTCCCCACGCCAGCTATTCTGAATTGCTGTAAAATACTTAAGGCACGGTGTGTGTGTGTGTGTGCGTGTGTGTGTGTGTAAGTGAGTGAGTGAGAGCTCTGATTGTAACAAAACCTTTAGGCAGCTTACACCCCACCTCAAATATTTAAATTCTTAATAAATGTGGCTGCTTCAGACCCCCCTTTTAAGCTCTGGGAATGGACTAGAGAGAAGCCTAACCAAATGCAGTCCGCTCCTCTTGCCCCACCCCCAGGCCACAGCAGATAGGCCAGAATTTGAATCTGGGTTTGGCAGGAACCCATCAGGCACCACAATGGCCAGGGAACAGGAGCAATGCTCAGTGGCGTAGCGTGGGTTGTCAGCACCCGGGGCAAGGCAAGTAATTTGCGCCCCCTAACCCGTGGATTTTAGTAGGGGCAGAGAGTTGCGAGTTTGAGCGCCCCCCCAATATGTTGCGCCCGGTGCGGCCAGCCCCCCCTGCACCCCCCACTCTACGCCACTGGCAATGCTCAGGGGGATATGGCATGGCTGAGGGAGGATGAGGAAGCCCCATGCCAGGTTGCAACCGATGCCCACCGCTGGAGTGGGTGAGTGGCCATTTTAAAACATTGACGTGTAAATATCAACAGTAGACAAAAAGATAAATTGACAGATAAGCTTGCCTGAACAACAGTGTTTTAAGGCAGTGCTGGAAAACATCCAGTGAATAAAAAAGCAGTATAGAAATATTTTAAATGAAATAAAAATATAAAAATAATGCTCTAGGGCAGAACTTTCCAAACTGTGTGTCATGACACACATTAGTGTGTCGGCTGCAAAATGTAGGTGTGTCACCGAAACGCTCTTTGCACTGCTGCCGGGGCTGGAAAGGGTTTGGTTAACTTCTGGTTTGCTAGTAAAACTGGATTACTGTGTTGCAAAATGATGCATGTCTAAAAAATGTGTCGCCAACATGAAAAGTTTGGACAACTCTGCTCTAGGATATAGAGAAGCTCTTTAATAGAAGGGACCATGGCAACCATAACCCTGATGAAGGTAGAACTGGGACGTACCTGCAGGATAAGGGCGGGGCGGATGGATATGACCAAGCAAATAAGATCAAAGGTCCAACAGCAACAAATGACACTTCTTTAAAACTCTGAGCAAGCTTCCTGGTTGACTGAGTAGAACTCGAACACCCAAGAGGGAAAGCAGAATCTGCAAGGTCGGGAAATACAGTGAGTCCTATCACCTCTTGGTAGCTTGGGTCATTATTAGGAGGATCATTGGTCACTGTTGGTGGCCGAGGCCTCTCACAGGAAGGAGGGAAGGGTACGGAGAAAGACAGGGAGGGAGAGTCTCCAGGGTAAAGAATTAGATCTTTTTCATGCTGCTAGAAATAGGGCAAATGGGGAAGACAGGGGTGGGGTGGAGGTGGCCGTGGATGCGAACCCATTTGCCCTTGAAACAGGCAATAGAATACATAGGGTGAGACTCAATGTAGCACTAAGTGGGGTATAGCGAACAAGCTCAACTCACACAATGGGACTTTCCCCCCCTTTCCCTCCCTTGCACCCCCTGAACCAGTTCTGGAGGTTCCTTTAACCCTCCAACGATGATTTAAGGGGCATAAGGGCGCATGGGCCAGGAGGGAACTGCACAAGTACAATGGTACCTCTGGATGCGAATGGGATCCGTTCCGGAGCCCCGTTCACATCCTGAAGCGAACGCAACCTGCGTCTACGTGTGCGGGGGTCGCGATTCGCCGCTTCCGCGTGCACGCATGACATCATTTTGAGCGTCTGCGCATGAGCGAGCGGCAAAACCCGGAAGTAATGCTCTCTGTTACTTCTGGGTCGCCGCGGAGCGCAACCCGAAAATGCTTAACCTGAAGCTACTTCAACCTGAGGTATGGCTGTATACCTCATCTCACCCATACAACAGCATAGTTAAATCCCACCCCTATTTCTTACTCTTTTTTAGGGATGGGGGAGAATTTCAATTGTTTGTCTTTAAAGGTGAATCTACCTAATCTGCACTTTCGAAAACAATACGCATTATGCAATCAGCCTTCCAAATTCACACTTCTCCAAATTTTGCAGTGTAGTTTTCCAGCCAGGTAACATATATTCGTGAAAATAACGTACAAAAATGCATAATATAAGGCGAAAGTGCTTTCCATAACTGTGTGTGTTAGGCACAACTGCACCCAAAATGTGCTTACTAGAAGCAATTTTGCAGTACAATGCTGATGAATTTTCAAGAGGACTTTTTTAAAAATTGCAAACTAATGTGGATAACTGAATTTGAAATTTGAAAACGAGAAACCGAGAGGATGAAATTGAGAGAACCGCCCATCCCTAATCTACTATATATATATGATTCCGGCATGAAGTGTATCTGTAAAAATCACTGGAGCTACTACTACTGCACTGGAGAGCGTGGAATTCTGATGTATTTAGAGAACAGTCTATAACCAGTCTGTGTCAGTTGTACATTTGTTCATTCATTTGTTCATAAATCTGTTCTGTCCCATTTCTGCATCAGTTTGCGATTTCTCCCTGAGTACTTTTGTTTGGCTAGAATGTGGCCATGAAAGGTGATAATGCCTTTAATTTGCCTGAGCAGAGACTGTGTGTGTGTGTGTGTGTGTGTGTGTGTGTGTGTGTGTGTACAAACCTCTGTACAAAGGTAAAAGCCTCATCTATTGCTCTGTGGTTCTGGCCCTGTCAGCCAGTAGCATGCAGTTCCCAGAAGGTTGCTTACAAATGTGGCTGAAAAAGTATTTCCACCCCTGCTGTATACCAGTCTTCCACAACTTGATGCCCTCAAGATGTTTTTGGACTACAACTCCTACCAGCCCCAGCCAGCTTGTTTCTATAAGCAACATAGCAACATGGAACTGTCTCCTGTCAATGCATATGCCCGAGGGAGCCCATATCAAACTCAGAGCAAGGAAGAACAATGTGCACTTTTCATGAACGAATTCATGGGTTCTTTTCTCTTTCCCTTCTGTTACAGTAGCTGCATTGCTCAGCATGGACAACCAAGCATTCGTGGTTATTCCTCACCATGGTGTGATGGCCAGCCACCCAAACCAGATTTTGTACCCAACTGGTGCCATGCATTTGGGTGGTCAGCCAATCGGAACAGGCTATCCAGGGAGCCATCTCTATGGAGGAACTGAGCCAGCTGGTAACTTACGTACAGAATGCAAAGGAGAACCCAGGGTGCTAGGGGTAAGTGACCCATCTCATACTAAGGTCTCTGGGGATTATTGTGATCACCAATAAAGAGTTATAGCAAAAATAATTATGTAACAGAAGTATCTTCCTCTATGGTTTCTTTGTGGACTAGTTTATACACCAAGCATTGCCTCTCTGTCACAATTCATCCACCCCAGCTCTGATATGCTGATTCACATCAAGGGATGTGGGGAAATAATTCGGCATTGAAAGGTGAACTCAACTCACCTAATTCACACTCTCTGGCACACTATGCGCACCAAAATGTAGCCATCTTTCAAAATGCACAATTCTCTGAAATATGCTTCACCGTAAAATGTTTTCTATTCGGGTACAATTGCTGTAGGGAAGTGGGTGGCGCTGCGGGTTAAACCACAGAGCCTAGGACTTGCCGATCAGAAGGTCGGCAGTTCGAATCCCCACGACGGGGTGAGCTCCCATTGCTCGGTCCCTGCTCCTGCCAACCTAGCAGTTCGAAAGCACATCAAAGTGCAAGTAGATAAATAGGTACCGCTCCGGTGGGAAGGTAAACGTCATTTATGTGCACTGCTCTGGTTCGCCAGAAGTGGCTTAGTCATGCTAGCCACATGACCCGGAAGCTGTACGCCGGCTCCCTCAGCCAATAAAGCGAGATGAGCACCGCAACCCCAGAGTCGGCCATGACTGGGCCTAATGGTCAGGGGTCCCTTTACCTTACAATTGCTGTGCTAAATGTGTATGTTTGGCAAAACTGCCTGCTGAAATGTGTGTGGTAAGATAAATTCACCCTGAAGGAAAACTTTCTAGGTAGGGAGGGAAATTGTGATTTGTAGGGAAATGTGGAGAACTGAAATTAAGATTGGAAAAGTGAGAAACGGAGAGAAATTAAAAATGGTCCCATCTAAGCTGAACACCTGGAACATCTGCTTTGGGTAAAAATCCAGGTTTCCCTCTTCCCCTCACCCCCGCCAGTTCTCAGCAGTACTTTTAAAAACTGAGTTTCAATGGAATTCCCCCACCCCACAGACACACAAAACAATGTTTTCTGAATGCCACTTCTTCCCAAAGTGTGTTAAAGTTATCTATATCTGTATCTATATCTATATAAACACACACACACACCCTTTCGCCGCACTTCCGCAATCCTTATTCTGGCTGTTGTTAGGAAGGGAGGAACTTTATATGAGGCATTGTGTGAGAGTTGCTGCTGCACTAGGTGGCGTAGATGTACCCCAAACCAGGAGCTGGTAGCACCTCTTTGGCCCAGGTCAGGTGAGCTTAGCTTCCGCCTCAAACAACACATGTAGCTGTTTCAATAGCAAAGCCTAAATGGTGGAAAGGCAGGATATGAAACTGTAAAATAAACAAACCAACCCATGGCAATTTTCTCACTCCTCTTTGGGCCGCGTACCTTTTCGTTTGTTTTAAATGTCGTTTTTACAACCATCCATTTGCACGATATATAGGGCGTGTCTAAAAAATGGATTTTTAAAACTCTGAAATGCTGCTCTTTGGGAATGGGGAGGGTGTTTTATGATGACACAAAAGTTGGTCAGCGCTCTGGACAGTTCCTTCAGTTTCAAATTGACAGAATTTGTCTCTCCAAACAAGGACTGTTGAAAACACTAGGACTCATCTCACCTATTCTATTCAATTGTGTTATTACAGGCTATCCAGATTCTGATTGGCTTGGTTCACATTAGTTTTGGGAGCCTCTTGACCCTTCTCATGGACAGAAGCCGATCATACACTGTGCTCTCTGGATATGTGTACTGGGGTGGACTCATTGTAAGTAGCACCAGTTCAATTCAAACAAATTCAAACTATGCCAGCCACCTCCCCGTTTGACAAGTGATTGCTGCAAACAACCTTTCCTCTAAGGGAAAGAGAACCTCACCATTCAAGAAACCCTAAGAATAGGGAATTAAATAGCAGTTAGATGTTTCATGAATTCAATAGCACTTGAATGTGACATTTCGATTACTAATTGCCTAGTCTTTTTACATCCAACAGTTTACCAGCGGGGAGGGTACCAACTAGGTGGGAAATTGGCCTTGTCCACATGGTTTCTGGGATCAAATGCTTTCTGTGCATTTTGGAACCCACATGGAAGCAGCTCTCAAGCTCAGCCTAAATTTAGCGGTCATTTGTATAAGAAATCCAAAATTGCTGGTTTCTCTTAAGAATACCAAACTGAATTCAGATAATTTGCCAAGTTGAGTTCAGACAATTTAATGCAGGTAGGGATACCAACATATGACATGTGTGTGTTCTATTTCTTTGGATGCTCAGACACTACACTGAGGAATCGCAGCTTATTAGCTCAAGGCTGAACTCCAATTTCCTGTGCTTTCCAGGAGATGGTGGGTTATGCATCAAAGACAGGAATGATAACTACAACAGAAAAAAATACATTCAGGAAATGCACGTAGTGCATTTTTTCCTGTCCTAATTATCTTGCCCCTGGCCCCTTACTTTTGCCTCATAACTCCTGTAGACAGCCTGCCCCATTTGTCAGCACCCTCTTTTATCTGCATAAGTCTTTTCCCACCTGAATTTGGAGTGAAGTTTTACTCTAATCCTGATTTGTTTTTCTTGTGTGACCCAGTTCATCATTTCCGGATTTGCATTGGCGATAACTGAGCATAACAGATCATCCCTAAAGGTGAGTCTGGTTCCTCACATCCTGCCCTGCCTCTCAACCCACCATTTACTGCACATATATTGCACACTTTCTTTGGGAGCTCAGTACAGTTTACACAAGACTTCTAAAAATCCTCCTGTCAGGACTTCAGGGCTACAGAATCTGTAGCATCCTCCTTGTTTTGAATTTCCCCCCAGATAAGAGCAGCCAACTCTTACCGGAGCCCCAAACCTTGTGACTCCTCAGAGAGGTCTTGGAATAGCATGGAAAAGCTGAGACTCTTTTAAACATTGAGTCTTCTCTGCAGTTACTGCGCAAATATCCTAAAAAAATAAAATGGCGTTTTCTTAGAGAGATTCCTGGAAATAATCTGACTTCTATTGGCAGTTTTCTAAGGTCTGACCTTGGACTGAAGCAGTATTTCATCCCTGCATAATTGATCTAGGAAGTAGGCTTGTCCAAAATTTATCAGAAAACAATTTTTGATACTTAAAAAAACCCCACGTTTTCTTTTTCCAAGCTCTTCATGAAGACTTGGAGAATTTCAGTCCACCCACGGATAATACCTGCAAAACTCCTGCTTCTTTTAATGCTCACAAATAACATGGGGGATTTTGGGGTGCCATTTTCAGACAGCCCTAGTTTTCACATAGTCAAAAGGAGGTTAAAAAAACCCCAACCCCCCCCCCAAACTTTTGCAATTCCATTAATAGAGATGGTGCCAAAAGTTCTAGTCATGCATTTTAAAGCTGCATCTGTGGAAGGGTAGTGGGAAGTGTACAGGAAGATCTGAAGTGGGATATAACCATGTTTGGCTTGCATGCTTGCAATTCTCTCCACCACAAGGAACTCTAGGTTCTTGTTCACAGGGAGGACAGTCACAGCATCCGGTCAAAGCACTTCCTCCTTTAAACCTTCCCACTCAACTCAGGAAGATGCGGGGCAGGTGGTGGGGCTGGGAGCAGTGTGCACAGCCCACCTCCCCCACCATGTTTAAGAATATCTGAATAGGGCTGTGGTAGCCCTTGAGATGTTGTTGGACTACAACTCCCATCAGCCCCAGCCAGCAGGGCCATCGCTCAGGGATGCTGGGATGGCCAGCAACACTTGGAAGGCACGGTATTGGCTATCCCTGGAATAAGGCTTTTGTCAGGTTGCTATGCAGCATGACCAGAATAGCTTGTACCCTAAGGGTGTATTTGTTTCTTACAGATGAAAGTCAGCGCATGCCTGAACATTGTGAGCACTCTTGCTGCAACCGTTGGGATAATTGTTCTCCTCATAGATGAAAATGTTTTTCCTGTTTATTATACACCCTCTGACTTAATACACCTGGTAAGCCTGTTTTTGGGAATGTTGAGTTCTGAACTTATTTTAGCAGCAGTTGAATGGGCTGCATCTGAAAGCTCCCTTAACCTGGATGTAGCAAATGGGGTTGGCTGCCAAACTCCTGAATTTTTTTTTTTGGTTTTGTTTTCCACTGTAATCCTCATCCTTTATTTGCTCTGCCCTCATTATATCCCTTGCCATTTACCAAGTGGTGTGAAGCGAAACTGCTACTGGGTAGGAGGATCTGGCAGGAGGGTAGGTTAAGCCAGGGAGATAAAATAGACCTTTCTTAGTCACCTGAGCCATAAAGGAATCAGGCGGAGCTTGATTTAATATAACGGCACCTTACAACTTTTTAAGGCTGTGTCTCCTTCCACTGCCAGCTTGTAGATGTGGCAGGAAAGGAGTTCACAAGATGAACTGCATGTCCTTAAGCAGCCGGAGCAGAGGGTCCCAGCACCAACTCAGCTGCACAGACCATGCAGAGGTAGAGTTATATCATTTACTGAGCTAATAATACTAATAAGGCTAATGCTAATGCTAATAAGTCATCTAGCAACAATTGAATTTAACATTTCAGCCACATAGGGACTAGTTTGGCTCTTCAATGGCAAATATATTGGAACCAGGGACAGTGAATTAACCGTGTACCCTGCTCTCAGATACAGCCAAGCCCCTCAGACATCACTTGGACTGCAGAGAAACCCTGCTACAGGCTGGTGTGTTAAAAACACAAGCTCTGCAAATAAACCTGACTTGCTAATACCTGTGTGGAGCCTGAATCAGCCGCGGACGTTTAATAGATGACAGAGGGCTCATCTGTGCTTCTGCTTGGTCTGTGCTTTCTAGGCATGGGCCCGAGTGGTTTTGTGTTTGTCCCACCCCTTTCCCCCTGGAAAACCCACTCTTTAGTGGTAAATCGGAACAAATGGCAATACACAGAAAACCTGATTGCCGTGTGCTCTGATTCAGCACTGAACCATGGGGGAAGCTGCAGGGTAAACAGAAGTGTGTATAAGCCCACGGTGGTGATTTCTTAAGATCGGAGCTAATTTTAACTTGTTTCCATTATTTATATATACGCAGGCAATGATTGTTTAGTGTGGGGGTTATGTTCCTGACTCCCACGCATGTTGGGGGAGCACACATAAGCCCACCGCACCCCGCCTCCTTTCTGGCCACTTCCGGGTTGCTGTGATGCATGTGCTTGCGGTTGCACATCAATTGAACATATGTAAATTGGCCATTGCTTGTATAAAAAGGCATTCAAGTAAATGAGGAAATTACTTTTCTCCCTTTGGGTGCCAGATTCATCACACATTAGTAAATGCCAAATCTAAACATTGGTGATCCAGATGTTGGTGTTGTCAGAACCTCTTTATGAGTGTGTTTCAGAACCATAGGACCTGGGAAGCTGAATTACAAGTCGCAACAATGTTTAAGGCAAAATACTGATCAATCTTAAATTAAAATGTTTAATGTTTAAAATATTGTTTACTGTTACAATTGAACAGTATTGCTATCTGAAGACAAACACTCGGTCTTTTATTTTATCATCTATTACTTTAGTAGTTTTCTGTGGTGATTCAGTTATCCTTAATTGTGTAACCTTAATATGATCTGACGGCATGGCTTTATGTTTGGCAGAGAGTAGCCCTAGGACTTTTAAATGTCATCTTGATCTTTGCCGTCCTGGAGTTCTTCATTGGAATGGTCTCTCTAACTTTTGGGTATGAAGCAATATTCCGTCGAGGTGAAGAGGTAAGCATCTCCATGGGACTTCTTCTGGGGTACGGGGGTGAAACTTGTAAGATGTTTGCTTGGGGAAAATGGGAACCAGGTGGCCTCTAGAGAATCAAAAGGAGGAGGAGATGCTACTGGGAGAAAATTAAGTCAGTGGTGGCATCTGGAAGGATGTAAAGCGTAATAATAGCATCTGAGACTTTCTAATTGTTCATTGTAATCTACTTTCCAGGCAATATATGATGTGCCAGATGCAGTCATACCACACCAAGGAAATCTTCTGCCAATAGGTCCTCCTCCATCTTATGAAGCATATGCCAACCCGTGCTATGAACCCTCAAGCCAGGGAGAATAGAAAAGCCAAGACGAGATTCCTAAGAACAATTACGCCCAATTCAGGTCTTCTGGAATGCCAAGTCAATCACAAACTTCAGATGTGTCTCTGCTGTGTTATGTACATAGTTTTGGGAGAAAGGCCTGGGAATAAGAAGGCATGTCTCTTTGAAACTCCACTGTCGCTGGTACAATGTCCTAGCTTCCCCACTGTAAAGCAACCTACCTGTCGCGATTCAAGCATTCTTCAGCCAGAGATAGACTGATCAATCTGATTCTGTCCTCTCTCAGTTTCGCTGGCTTCAAATCATAGGTCTGTTCCATGCGGTTGTTGTATAGATTTTTTTGTTGCTCAAAGGATGGACAAAAAGTTTCTATTTAAATTGTGCACATTTTGTATGCACCTCTTATGTCAAACTGACACACTCTTTTCATCAAATATGCATTTCCCAATACTTTTCAATGCATTTTCCTGTAAAATGTGAATTTTGTATAAAAATTAAATTTAAAATATGTGTGCCCATTACACACACCAATAATGTACTGTAGAATCCTTATAAAGCTGCGATCTGACTGGGAGTTGTATTCCGATCTGCAAGCAAGTCCAGCCTTGTCTAGGGCTGCCATGTTTCAAAAAGTGAAAATCCAGTCAGAAAAGTTGTTGAACTTTTTTTGGCAAAGTTTTGAGCTATTCCTGAGGGAAATCAGCAAAAATGACCTTGCCGACATGGATTTTCCAGGATATTTAGCCAATTTCTGCACGGACACTGCTTGCGACTGCAGTATTCTGGATATGTCTGGGAAATTATGGACTTATGGCAACCCTAGGCTTGTCAGATTAGTTGAGTTCACTGCAAAACAAATTCTTCCTCTGTTCTTACCATACATGCACTGGAATTTCTTCCTTGTTATTCTCATCTATGAGGACGGGGGGAGGAAATCTCTTCCAGTTCTTATATTTTAGTGAACAAAAACCCCAGGGGGGGAAAAAATTCAACTATCACAGAAAATAGCTCTAAACTTGCACTGTATTCCTGGAAGTGGCTTTTAGGAAAGTTCAAATATAATGCAGAAGGGAACAGTTATGGAAACAGAATAAACTAGCATATGAATGCAGCCTAATTCAGTATAAGGTAGCATCCTGTGTCCCTTTGAGAAATATAATGAAGTTCAATGCCATTAATAAAAATAAGCTAAAACATAATGAATAAGCCTCTTTAATGCCTTATATGTCAAAGATGACCCCATGAGCAGAGTGGGGCTGCATTTAGTGTGTCTTTGGCTCACCACCAACTTCCATGCATTGAGTGTAGTTGATTGAATAAGAGAAGCCTCCACATATATAGTGCTACCTGATCTGGACCCCTGATTCTGCCAAGGTTCCAGATTGCAGGAAAGACTATGCATGGAAAAATATTCGGATGTAGGTTTCGCTTTTTCATATGCTATGGCTAGAACAAGGGAGGCACCTGGCATTGCTGCCAGGGGCAGAGCTAGCCACTCGAGCACCTGGAGTGGTGCACATGCCATGCACTCGGGGGTGGGACAATCTGCCCAAAGGGTGGGGCAATCCTCACAGGGGGCCAATCATGGCGTGGTGTGGTGATCCTCTTGGGGGGCGGCCAATCGTGGTGTGGCAGTGTGATCCTCCTGGTGGGAGTCCGATAGTGGCGCGGTGGCGTGATCCGCCCGGGGGGATTTTGTCACCCCCCCCCTGGGATGACACCCGGGGCAGCCTGCCCCCACCGCACCCCCCTTCCTACACCCCTGGGTGCTGCTCCACTTCCCCTTCTAAACGGGGAGTTCTCTTAGCCAGTGTGGTGTAGTGGTTAAGAGTGGTGGACTCGTCATCTGGGGAACCGGGTTCGCATCTCCGCTCCTCCACATGCAGCTGCTGGGTGACCTTGGGCCAGTCACACTTCTCTGAAGTCTCTCAGCCCCACTCGCCTCACAGAGTGTTTGTTGTTGGGGGAGGAAGGGAAAGGAGAATGTTAGCTGCTTTGAGACTCCTGAAGGGGAGTGAAAGGCGGGATATCAAATCCAAACTCTTCTGTCAAAAATGTCTTGCGGAACCTTCCAGCGTTATGGGAAATTCCAACTGTCACTCTTCATTTGCCTCTTTTCTCTCAATCTCTGTTCTAATATCTAGGTAGCCTTATGCCAAGTTTCTCATGGACTGTGATACTCTGAACAAAATAATCCTGACAGATTTACCAGTGCATTGACTGGTTTTGCCGTTAAGCGAGAGAAAGGAGTCTTGGTTTCCAAGCTTTTTACTGCCTCAGGAGGGTCACATTTTTTCACCATGACAGCATAGCCGCAAGTCATGCAAAACATCCTTCTTCCCATGTCCATCCATGAGACATGAGCTACTGTGACGATGTCAGCTCAGTTTCTCTTTGAAATTTATACCAAAGACCTGATTTGTAGCCATGATCCTGACCACATCAACTTTTTAACCATGGCTGAATTATTTTGTTTGCTTTCCTGCAAAACCATCACATCACATCTTAATGTAAATATTGTCATGAAGTGATTAATATGAGACTTGTAACTTTTACACATTTTTTTAATCTACTGGTTTTATAACTTTAATTTCGTAAATGCTTGTAGTTAAGAGATGGGATTTCACTTATATGGCTAAATATATGGATAAACCTAAAGTCACAATCAGAATATATGAACCCTACATTACTGCATTAGTTATGAAGTGCACAATGGGTTTCCAAAATACAAAACGGATGTGAATAAATGTTAGAAGCAGAAACGATGACTGTTCTCTCTCTCTCTCTCTCTCTCTCTCTCTCTCTCTCTCTCTTTTAACAGTCAGATGATAATATATGAGGTTGCCATACCTCAGGTTACACATTCCACTCCTTTGTAATATAACTGCCATGATCTCTAAGGAAGCTTCATGATTCTAGCCAAGAAAATCATTTGAAAACAAACCTGGTGTGTTCATAACTTTGCTATTAGTCGTCCTGTTCATGTAAATTTCTGATCACATAAAAAGAGTACAAACCTTCCATCATTTCCTGGTTGAAAGTAAGGGCACTCATAAAAATCTTGTGCTCCTGCTCGGGTTCTGCCACGGTTTCCAGACCATTTTAAAGGAAATGTCATGCAACACGCTATAATAGTTTAAGCAGGAAGTTAGAAGTGCATTGGTAATTGTGGCTAAGCTACCGCCACCCAGTTTGAAGCTGATACATCAGCCAAAGCAGATAAAAGGTGCTTCAAGTCACATAACAATTCAAAGTGTTGGTGCTGACCTTTAAAGCCCTAAACGGCCTCAGTCCTATATACCTGAAGGAGCATCTCCACTCCCATTGTTCAGCCCAGACACTGAGATCTAGTGCCAAGAGCCTTCTGGCAGTTCCCTCATTGCGAGAAGTGAAGTTACAGGGAACCAGACAGAGGGCCTTCTCGGTAGTGGCGCTTGCCCTGTGGAATGCCCTCCCACCAGATGTGAAGGAAATAAGCAGCTATCTTATCTTTAAAAGACATCTAAAGGCAGCCCTGTTTAGGGAAGTTTTTAATAATTAATGCTGTATTGTTTTTAACACTCAATTGGAAGCCGCCCAGAGTGCCTGGGGAAACTCAGCCAGGTGGGCGGGGTATAAATAATAAATTATTATTATTATTATTATCATTATCATTATCATTATTATCAATCATGTTTCAGTGCTGGATCAGTTAGCACTTCTGGACTGCAGATCAGATCCTTTAGGTGTGTGGAGATGGAGTTCAGCAACCTGTTAGATAAAGGTGTAGCCACAAGTAGGAGAAACAGGAACTCAAAGTGCATGCAGGCATTTGGCTGCTGGAGATGAGGGAAGCAAACCAAAAACCGCACAGCTAGTCAAATACATAAAGCACACAATTAAACACTGCAGGAAGTGATCATGGCTGAGATTCACATCCGCTTGGCACAATAGCTCGATTGATATAAGTAAACCATAGGCCAGGTCAAAAGCAACAGAGTGCAGTTGTGGCCAGCAGCACAATGTTACCCCAATCCCAGAAAAGACATTTAAACCACAGAGGTAATAGCAAGCCTGAGGAGGGCAGAATGGAGGAGAGGAGTAGCAACAGGGTCAGAAAAGGGGATGAACTCGCCTCATTGTTCAGGGCTGGGTGGTGAGCTGGAAAGTTATCCACCCTCACCTCCCTTTGAGGATTGTTTCTGGACAGGAGAAGGAAATAAGCAGGTCTTCGGAAGATTGCAATAGGAACATCAGGACACTAGAGGGAACTAGAGGCAAGCATAATGGAAAAACAGAAAGCCAAAAAAGGTGTTCGTGGTCTCCGTGATAAGATAGGTGTCTGCATCCTATCCCTATAGAATGGGATATATTGCAGCCTTACTCCCATTTCTCAATGGCAGAAGAGTCACAGGTTGTGCTCCGAGGGTTTCAGAAAAGTAAACTCTCACATGCACACTATTGCATTTCTACTTTTTAAAAAAGAGATTGGTTCCATTTTACAGCTGAGGAACAGTGAGACAAAATAATAATCAGTGCATTCATCGAATTCTTCAGCAGAAATAATAGTTAACTGAGCGTTTGTGAGAATCTGCAAAGCAGCTGAGCTTAAGAATAAACTAAAAGTTCCAGCACTTCTCTCATGAGAAGTTAAATACTGACTTCACCTCCATTGCTAGCAAATTACAAAGAAGTAATTTGAAGCTTCTTAAGCTCTTTTCTGCACCAAAATACATGCCTGCACCACAGTGGAGGCTGCAGTGGTTTTGTAGCGATGGCTATATACCACCCCACTCCTTCTGTTGGTGAAATATTAGGGCCATATGTACTATACATTTAATGCAGTATTATAGCACTGTAACAGTCTTGGCTTACCCCCAAGAGTACAGTGGTACCTCGGTTTTCGAACACAATCCGTTCCAGAAGACGGTTTGACTTCCAAAACGTTCGAAAACCGAGGCGCAAATGGCCGCCTGCAATTTCCATTCAGAAAATTGGAAAAAAAACTCAGCGGAAGCCGTTTGACTTCGGAGGCATATTTGAAAACGGAAACAATTACTTCTGGGTTTTCGGCGTTCAAAAACTGAAATGTTCGGCTTCTGAGACACTCGAAAACCGAGGTACCACTGGATCAGGAAGTTTTGTTTGTTAAAGGTGCTGAGAGTTGTTAGGAGATCCCTATTCCCCTTACAGAGCTACAATTTCCAGAGTGGTTTAACAGTCCATCACTTTTTGCAGGGAACTCTGGAATGTCATACCCTCCAACATTTCTCTGATGAAAATAGGGACATCCTACGGGACATTCCAGGACATCCTATTTCATAATAATTTTACAATTTATACACTACCCATCTGACTGGGTTACCCCAGTCACTCTGGGCAACTTCAAACATACTGTATATAAAAACATTTTTTTTAAAAAAAACTTCCCTATACAGAACTGCCTTCAGATGGCTTGGGGGTCTGATAACTCCATACCCCTCCAACATTTCTCCAATGAAAATAGGGACATCCTAATGTAAAGCGGGACATTCTGTGATCCAATCAGAAACTGGGACAGCTTCTGTAAATCTGGGAAACGGGGACACTTGGAGGGTCTGGAATCTAGCTCTGTGGGGGGAAATGAGGGTACTGAGAGTTGTTCAGAGACCCCTATTTCCCTCACTACTATAGCTACTATAAGGGAAGTGGGGTCTCCACATAACTCTCAGCACTCTCAGCAAACTACAGTCCTCGTGATTCTTTAGAAGCCATGACTGCTAAGTGGTACAGTAATTCTTCAAACGCATGGTGTGGAAGTGTCCTAGGACTAAAAGACAGGATTTAAGAGATTCACTTAGATCCACGGTAGTCCAAAATGAGCATTTTGTACAAGTTTGGAAGATCTCTCTGGTGGGAGGTGAAAAGGAACATCTGAGATTAAACAAATCACACACACAGTCTCAATGCAGAATACAAAGGCAAGCCAAGACGGAAGACAGAAAGTTATTTTGGAGTTCCTTGGCAGGAGTGAGGAGAATATCTGAAATGGAAAAAGTCCAGGGTACAGTAATCAACAGTGAAATGAGACAAAAGGAAGGAAAGGGGACGAGTCAGAGTCTGGTGCTGTGTAAACACCCCTTTTACACACTATTGCTTTCACTTCTCACTGCTTCCTGGTGATACCTGAGACACACACTGTGAGGCTGAGGACGATCAGATCAAGGAGTGTAACGTAAGTACTTTTGGACAAAGTTAATTAAATTGATTTGGGGACAGTATTTTATTTGATCCAGGCCTCAACTGGGAAAGGCCTGAAAGAATAAAATGGTTCTGCTGAACATGAGTAGAGAGTTTCCCCCTCATGAACCCCAACAAGGAACAAAAGGCAATTTTTTTATCCCTGCCACAGTGTGTGGAAGTCTTTTCTTTGGAAAATTAAGCCCTGGGCAAGCTTCTCCTCTTAGCTTAGAGAGGAATAGCAGCCACAACCACATCATACCTTAAAAATGCTCTTATACCACTTTAACAGTTATGGCTCCCCACCCCGACTGCCCCGATCCTGGGAACTGTAATTTCTTCAGGGTGCTGGGAATTCTAGCTTTGTGAGGGGTTTCCTAACAAGTCTCAGCATCCTTAACAGCTCCAAATTTAGGGTGGTATGGGTGGTTCCCCTGCACAGGGTGCCAAGCTAAGGAGATTAATAATAATAATAATATCTTTATTTATATGGATACCAGCTGAGAATATCCATAAAAGACAACTGTACCAAAAATAAGAATTGTGAAAATAAGATATATTGTTTGGGGGGGGCAATTTTTGTCCTCATTTAGGGCTCCATATTACCAAAGTCCACCCCTGCCTTTAACAAATTATACTTTCCAGGACTCTTTGGAGGAAACCATGATTATTATTATTTTTTAAAAGATATTTATTGACATTTCAACACATTACAAAAATTAGAAAGAATAAAAAAGAATAAAAAGAAAAAGAAAATACAAAATAAAAACAGTTAAAAACAAATCAGTCTTTCCGTATCTTATCTTTCATTTACTTGTTTCCCTGACCTCCTCACACCTCCTCTTCTTTTCCAGTTCAGTTGGTTAATTCAGCAAATCCTTTCACTCTTTAACTTTATCTTTATCTTAATCTTCTATCTTAATATACTAGCTTTAAATTGTCACCCGTTAACAATCCATTTTTACATATTCCTTAACATTGCTGCTAAAAAACCCCACTTAAATTCAATCCAGCATCATTCTAACATTCATTAATTTTGCAGTGTTTCTGTAAGTAGTCTTTAAATTTCTTCCAATCTTCTTCCACTGACTCTTCTCCCTGGTCTCAGATTCTGCCAGTCATTTCCACCAATTCCATATAGTCCATCACCTTCATATGCCATTCTTCCAGAGTGGGTAGTTCTTGTGTCTTCCAATACTTCGCAATAAGTATTCTTGCTGCTGTTGTAGCATACATAAAGAAAGTTCTATCCTTCTTTAACACCAATTGGCCAACCATGCCCAGGAGAAATGCCTCTGGTTTCTTCACAAAGGTATATTTAAATACCTTTTTCATTTCATTATAAATCATTTCCCAGAAGGCCTTAATCCTTGGGCACGTCCACCAAAAGTGAAAGAATGTACCTTCAGTTTCTTTACATTTCCAGCATTTATTATCGGGCAAATGATAGATTTTTGCTAGCTTGACTGGTGTCATGTACCACCTGTATATCATTTTCATAATATTCTCTCTTAAGGCATTACATGCCGTAAATTTCATACCTGTGGTCCATAACTGTTCCCAGTCAGCCATCATTATGTTGTGTCCAACATCTTGTGCCCATTTAATCATAGCAGATTTTACTGTTTCATCCAGAGTATTCCATTTCAACAGCAAGTTATACATTTTTGACAAAATCTTAGTTTTGGGTTCTAACAATTCTGTTTCCAATTTTGATTTTTCCACCTGGAAGCCGATTTTCTTATCCAATTTATATGCCTCCATTATCTGATAATAATGAAGCCAATCACACACTTTGTTTTTTAGTTTTTCAAAACTCTGCAATTTCAGTTTATCTCCCTCTTGTTCCAAAATTTCCCGGAAACCATGATTATTAAAGTGATATAAGCAGTGCTTTTTTTCAAGAAAAATAGGTGCCAGGACTCATCATGAAGTTCTTACAGTAAGTCACCGGAGAAGTGCCGGAACTGTGCTCTCGTGTGCCCTGGCTGAAAAAAAGCACTGGGCATGAGAGTGCTTTAAATATATGAAGTGGATGATGCATCAGAAAAAGCCTCGAGCTAGATTGTTCGAGACCATTTCTGATGTCACTTGCTCATTCCATAATCTAACTAAGAGATACTTACTAAGACAAAGATTCTTTCTCAGGGTTTCAGTAATGTTAGCTAGGGGTTAAAAGCATTCCCTTTCGAAAGGAATACAAAACTGTAGGGCTGAATCTCAGGGCTAAGATCCAGCTCCCCTAAAGCCCAAAGGCCCCTCAAATGATCACCTGGAGAGTAGCAGATTATGGAGGCAGAGGCAGAGAGACCCAGCACCATGACTGTCATGGGCATGCCAGCGGATAATGCATTTACCCTTTTTTCGTTTTAAAACAGCATTTATTATCCAGGCATGTGTATGGTTACAGAAGTTCATTTTACTATTTTTACTTTTAAAACAAACAATCCTTTCCTACAAAGTGTGTTCTCCCTCATGGAGAGCACGTGTTGCGGTGGGGTCTGCCGAACCACCCCTCTGTTGCCAGGCACGGTCTCTAAGGATGGCCTGGGGCAACGATTGGTTCGCTGGGTTGCTGGGGTAAAAGTTATGCTGCAATTTTGGTGGGAGGGGTAAGATGTTTAAATACTCTGCACGCAGCTTGGGTCTTTTTCTTTGCTGCGTGCAACAGATCACCCGCCCACCCGCCCTAAAGTAAGGGGTTGTTGCATTGACCTTGCTATGCCTGTCATGGGGTCGTTTGCTGTTGGGGCAGGGGCCTGGTAGGAATTTTGTCCATCTGGCTGATTGGCTGGGCAATTTAGCTTTTGCCTACTGCGTAGCAAATCGTCACAACTTGTAAGGTTGCAGTTAGGCATTGGTTATAAATTGGTGGAGGAGGGGTTAGGATAGGCTGTGCCTGCCCCTCCATGGTCGCTGCGGAAAGGGAATTCCGTTAAAGGAATCCTGGGGCTTGCCATCTTTTCGTCCAATCCCTGGAATGGGACTAGGGCCGGCAAGCCTTGGGGAGCATGCGGGTGAGAATTGAGGGCCTGTGACTCAGCTCCATTTCTCCCCAACTTGTTTTCCCTTACTGGTTTTCGGTGGTGCCCAGAAGTCAGTTCTGTCCCCAGGCGGGGGGACAGGTAGTCTTAACCAATGCCTAAACAACCACTCATGGTTTTGTATTTAAATAAAGTTGTGGCCAAAATTATGCCAAAAACCTTAAACAAAAATTAAGTGTGCGTTGTGAGTTATTTGGGGAGTGGCTTGGGGACCTCGACACGCAACAACATGGTTTGCATATTCCCAAATAAGCATATGCGGCACCAGGGCAGCAGAATCAAATGCCATTTTACTCGTGTTGCCTTTCTGGTACTATGTGGTTTTAAAAAAATTATACTGCACATGTTCAGAGTATTTCTTCTTTAACAGGGTTGGTCAAATGTATTTGTGTGGAGGGGGGTTGTGCTAACTTATCAGGCATGTGGAAGCAGTTGTAAAGCATGGAATGGATGTTGGGGAGGGGGACATGTTAATTGTGTCATTCCCCTCCCTAAATCTTCTGAATTTACAAGGGAAACAAGTGGCAGAGAGACTGGTTTTTCATTCCCCCCCCCACTACTTCCACCTCTCAAAGTACAACTGGGTAAGTATCCTTAGGCCATGTGGATTAGATGTTACAATTATTATAGTTAGAATTATTGTTCTACAATTTAGAATGCTTCTATCCCGGTTTATAAGAGGCTTTCAGAGCAGCTTATGGGTGAATCTCAGTAAAAACCACACTCAAATATACTACAGGAACAGAAATCACATGGTGTACCCGCCTTTTTCCTTGGTGCCATACCAGGCAGGAGCTCCCACCAAAATATTCTGAGATAAAGGCGTAGGATTGAGCAGCTGGAACTTGCTCAGCCCCTGATGAGGGCTCTTCCCTTCCTTTCCTAACAATTCATAAGAGCTGCATTATAAACTAAAGAATGCAGTTAACAAACAAATTCAGTCTCTTCCTGTTCAAACTCGTCCTGTTAGAAACTTTCAGGATGTCAATTCTGCCATCAACCTCAACACAGTCATCAAGACTAAGATCAAAGTTCACAGTGTCAATGCAAATTCTGGTATGAATCGTTACAACCATCTTTTAAAAGCAATATTTCCTTCCCTGCCCATGCCACTGGAAGGAGCAAGAAACCCTTTACTGATAAGATACATAAAGCTATTGCATGCCCCTGTCTCATGCTTAGAGGTCTGTGTGGGCACCAGCATGCCTAATAAAAGTTTAAATGAGTCAAGAGAGAGCTAGATTAGGTCAAGAATAATGCTGATCTCTCCTTCCCTTTCGTGTCTCTGAAGCCCCAAATAGAATCTGGTATAGTTGGTGCACAGCGCTATTTTTCTAGAAAAAGAGGTGCCGGAACTCATGATGAACGCCCCCCCCCCCTTGTTCTCTTATAATGGCAATGGCACCCACCCGAGAGGTGACAGAACTGAGTTTTTTTGAGTTCTGGCTGGGGAAAAAAAGCCCTTTTGGTACACAACCCAAAAGGAACCTAGCAGAAACTGTTCTCTGCTCTTTGTGTTTGTCTGGCACAGTCTGTGGTCCCAAAATTATCTAGAGTACTGCAAATTACAGGTTTAGTGTATGTCCCATGTTGCCATATCCTGAATCAAGCTCTGCCCCCTGCAATTCACCGCCACCCTGATCCTTCACTTGGATTCACATCATCTGTTGGGCAAGGCAGGTGTTCCCAGGCAACCTGCCATTGGGCTGAGCAGCAGGATCAGGGCACCTCCTCTACCTGCTCCACCAGATAGTACACCAATGGTAATGGCCGGCTTGGGTACCTCTGGGTCCCGCAGCCAAGCAGAGGCATGAGCTAGATTAGTCCAGGAGGAGGACATCTGGTCCAGTGGTAGGTGCCCGCTGATATTCCTGCCTGCTCTGATTTGTGAGGAAGAGTGAAGAGTTTAAGCTGCTCTTAAAATAAACCCACAGTGATTAGGGAGCTGGGGCTCCAAGGGCCCAGATCACGTTCATAATTCAAGGTTCCACTGTATTTGCCCAAATCTGAGTGGTTATTTTTTAAAAATTGTATCTTTGGTTTGTTTGTTTGTCTTTTTGCAGATAATGGCTAATAGAACTGTGGTGCTGATTCCTCAAACTAATGCCAGTGTTATCCAAGCAGGCCAGGGAATCCTTGGTACTGTTACCCTACCACCAGGGACGCTACAATACATACAATATGCAGGCCAGCAGATTGGAAGCCCCAACAACCAACCTCAAACAGGGTGGATAGAGAAACTTGTCAAAGTGGAGGCCAAGACTCTGGGGGTAAGTGTATCTGAGATCTGCCAACATGGAGGTCCAATGAATTAAATGAATATTGCATATGATTGCAGTGTTGCTCCCTGGCAGGGGGGTGAGGAAGAAAACCAGTTTGGCTTGCGTTTTCCCTGGAAACCAACCAAATTTGCACTTCCCAAAACAATAGGCAGACTACAATGCAGTTCTCTGAATTTTGTGATACAGTTCTCCAACCCAAGAAACGTACATGTTAGGGGAACAGGTTCTACAGATGCATATATTAATTAAAATGTCATACAGAAATGTGTTATAGTAAAGGAAATGGCTTGTAAAATGTGGAGGGGGGGGGTATGCTATGCCTACTACTTGCATGGAGAGGGAGCAAGGTCCAATTTACTAGCAGGCAAAGGGGGGGGGGGGATGACCTGGGTGAGCATCATGAGGTGGGGAGAATGTGTTTCAGTTCTGAATTTACCAAAGAGAAATTGATGTGCTGTTTTGTGCATTTTGTTCCTACAGGCCATCCAGATCTTAATTGGTTTGATACACATTGGCTTTGGGAGTGTGTCAGCTGTTCTTTGTACCTGGCTGTTGACTCTTGCTACTCTTGGAGGTTACCCATTCTGGGGTGGACTATTTGTAAGCAGAATATTATTTGCCTTTTGAGTGACAGTGTGTATCAATGCCTATGATTTTGAATTTAGGCTTTGCAGATCTGCATCCAAATCCCTGTTCAGGTGGTGACTCCTTGTGTGCGGAGAATGGGCGACTGGTAACAGAATAGTTGTGTCATTAAGAAGGCTTTCCCTGAAGTACACGCTACTCATTTTAAGGATTTGTAATTGTAGAAAAGGCTTCATTTCTTGAGTATATAGTTTTTAGACATCAGGCTTAAATGCATCTTTTCTAGAAAGCATTTGGATTAAGTAAGCGAGTGTCTAACCCATGGCTCTCCAGTTGTTCGTGGACTACAACTCCCATCATTCCTGGCTATTGGTTATGCTGGCTAGGGCTACTGGGAGTTGTAGGGCTCTTGCCAGCTATGCCCTCTTCCAGCACTCTCCATTCCATCCCTCTTCTCCGTGGGAATTCTACTTCAGCCGGCACTCTGAGGTTGCCAACCAGACTCAGTCCTCACTAGGCTGTTCTGAGTTTTTGCCTTCCTCTTTTCAGTTCCTACCACCCCACCCCAAATATCTTTTGCATTTTTGAAACTGGGTTTTCCTAAGCTTGTTGATACCGTCCCCCCATTTGCCTTTTGTGTGGATGGTGTTACTCTGGCTACACAAGGGACAGCACTTAGAGAATTGAGGCCGCTATTTGAATATTTGTGATTATGCAGGTATGTGATTCTAACATGATAAAAACAATGCTTCTCTTCCTAGAAGGATAAACTAGTGAACTTCAAGATAGAAAAGGTTCTGTTATCTGATATAACCCAGTTTTTTACAGTAGAGAGCATGTTTTTGAAATTTCTAAATGAACTTCAGTCAAATGTGTCTTTTTCCTTGTTTTGTGCAGTTCATTATTTCTGGAACCATGTCGGTGTTAGCTGAGAAATATGGAACTCCCTGTCAGGTGAGAGATAAAGAAATGTGAGTTTTAATCTCTTCTATGATCCAGGAGGGACGCGGGTGGCACTGTGGGTAAAACCTCAGTGCCTAGGACTTGCCGATCGTATGGTCGGCGGTTCAAATCCCCGCGGCGGGGTGAGCTCCTGTCGTTCGGTCCCAGCTCCTGCCCACCTAGCAGTTCGAAAGCACCCTTAAGTGCGAGTAGATAAATAGGTACCGCGTTCTAGCGGGAAGGTAAACGGCGTTTCTGTGTGCTGCACTGGCTCGCCAGAGCAGCGATGTCATGCTGGCCACGTGACCTGGAAGTGTCTTCGGACAGCGCTGGCCCCCGGCCTCTTAAGCAAGATGGGCGCGCAACCCCAGAGTCGGTCACGACTGGCCCGTACGGGCAGGGGTACCTTTACCTTTACCTTTACTATGATCCAGGAAATGCCAGTTAATGTGTTTCCTTCTTATTACAAATCCAAGGCCATATTGGCAGCTTCCTCTGTAGATCTTCATTTATTGTAAGCCCAAGTTCTGGAACAAGGAGCCTCCATCAAGTCCCACCCTCTGTTCCCATAAACATCCATCTTGACCAGACCAGCCTTTGTCTGAAATGAGGACCCTCTTTGACCAATGGAGAATGCAGAGGCAGCCTTGAGTCTGCCAGCTGGACCTGTTGCCCTTCTTTCAGGACTCTAGCAAGGAACTGTGCATTCGTTGTGCCCCTTCTGATATTCCTCACTGGCATATGCAAATTCTATCCATTTATGTGAAAAGCAAAAGAAATTACAACCATTTTTAGATTCCCCACTATAGGCCATGGAGGCAAAACAGGTTTGGATTTCACTAATCGGATGCTAACCTGAATAATAAATCAAATTGGAATGACCCGCAGCAGGCCTGAAACAGCTACTTCCAAACGCAACAGAACTTGCCATAGTTGCTGAGGCTGATGGGAATTGGGAGTCTGAAAACATTAGGAGGGTGCCAGGTTTGTGAAGGTTGATTGCTCAACAAACTAAAACTTATTTTTCTGTAAGGGAAATACTGCCCCCCCCCCCCCGATTCAACACAGGAATTGTGTTGACATTTAATTTATATTAAGAACTCAATAGATGAACATTCCTGAACTACTTTCCTTTCCTTTAAACATCAAAATAGGTAGACCAATACATAGTACGATGCATGTTATATACGTATAATGTATACATCAAAAATGACACAATTTGAAGGAGCTCAGTAACTAACATGGAATTGTTTTATGGAGGTTACCTTAATTCAAAATATTGCCAGAACTGCTAGAAGCTCTCCCACAGAAGAGTCAGGATAGGCAGCTTCATGTTCTTATCAGATAATTTAACTTTAAGGTAACCTTGTGCTATGAGTCTGTGGGGTTCCTGGGCTCCTCTTCTAATTCTTGAGGTTAGTAAATGATAATGTTTTATCACTACTTAAAGGTAAAGGTAAAGGGACCCCTGACCATTAGGTCCAGTTGTGACTGACTCTGGTGTTGTGGCGCTCATCTCGCTTTATTGGCCGAGGGAGCCGGCGTACAGCTTCCGGGTCATGTGGCCAGCATGACTAAGCCGCTTCTGGCAAACCAGAGCAGAGCACGGAAACACCGTTTACCTTCCCGCCGGAGCAGTACCTATTTATCTACTTGCACTCTGACGTGCTTTCAAACTGTTAGGTTGGCAGGAGCAGGGACCGAGCAAGGTACAGTGGTACCTCAGGTTACATACGCTTCAGGTTACAGACTCCGCTAACCCAGAAATAGTACCTCAGGTTAAGAACTTTGCTTCAGGATGAGAACAGAAATTGTGCAGTGGCGGTGCAGCGACAGCAGGAGGCCCCATTAGCTAAAGTGGTGCTTCAGGTTAAGAACAGTTTCAGGTTAAGAACGGACCTCCTGAACGAATTAAGTACTTAACCCGAGGTACCACTGTATTTGCTTTGTACTTTTTGGAGCCTGAAAATGACATTCTTTGTTTCTTTCAGGTGCGAAGCAGCGTAGGAATGAATATCACAAGTGCTGTAATGGCATTAGTTGGCATCATTCTGTATGTGGTAGAGCTGTCTGTAGGTCCTTTTCGTTATTATCCATATGATTATGAGGCTGAGCAAAGGTATTATTGGGCAAAGGTAAGTGAAAAGAACGCTATGCAGAACTTTGGCCTTTGGACTAATCAGTGTATGTGAGAAACAACTTATGTGAACCCGATGGAACTTCCCCTTCCTCTCCTCTCCCCGTGTGCCCCCCCTCCAAATCTGCAGGTGAGGAGTGAGAGGAAGAAGAAGAGGGAGATGTTCTGTTGTACTCACAGAAGTTGTCCCATGACTGCAATGATTCAATTTGATGTCTTTATGGGCAGCATCCAGAAAGAGGGAGAAATCCCAATCACCATCAGTTTTGCTTTCTGTTTTCAACACATCACTTCTCACTGCTAAAGAGACTAGCCACTATTTAGTTTAAAAGGTAGCTTGCCTCTTCAGCAGTGAAAATAGCAAGCATAGCTGAAGCTCTCCCACCCAGGTCCCTTCTTTGCATTTTGGTTTGTAGCTTTGGAAACCCAGCATTCTGGCAGGCTCTGAAGCCTGGACAGAAATGCCTGACCATTTGGTCTTAAGCTGTTCTTTCTCCATAGCTTACTACAGTTTGTTCTCTTTCAAAAACAGATGAATACCCACTAGGCATCAGTTCTGCTACTTTCAAGCCTCCTCCATCATGTAGATGGAGCTACATGACTCAGCCTGTGGACAATGTGGCCCTTGGTCACAGGCTCTGATTTTGCCTGCCATTTGGAATGGTACGCCAGATTTAAAGTTTTTATTGGTGCTGTTTTACTGGACTTTTAAAAACATTTTTTACCTTCAAAGTTTTGGGATGGCAGATTTTCTAGAATTCTTGTTCAAGGCAGCTTTTGGAACTGGTAGTCAGTGTGGCCTTTTACAGCAGTTGTTAGTGCTGTGTTGAAAACTATCCTCCAACAGCTCGAAGAAATTCTGCCCACACAACAGAGGCTTCTTTCATTCTACCTCATTCGCACAGCACTTTAGATTTATTGTGGCTCTGGGGAGGCAGGCTACCAGACTCTTGAGATCAGCACACTCAGTGATTTTGCTTTTAATTAAGTTCTTCATTTTAGCCTCAGAATCGCAGTTGGAAGGGACCCTGAGAGTCATCTAGTCCAACCCCCTGCAATGTGGGAATCTCAACTAAAGCATCCATCACCTCTGCTTAAAAACCTCCAGTGAAGGTTTATTAGTGCTACTATTATTACTGCTCTGTGCTTGCTACTTACCTGTGCAAACATCTTTCCACTAAGCAGTCATTCTGTTACTAGAAAAATTACATATCCCCAATACTAGCACTGTAATATTTTTGTCCCTGAGAAAATACTATTTATCCAAAATACTATGCATCCATTCCGTCATGCTCCTTCTGGGGTAGTTTGTCCACCTTTGGTCTCCACCCTGCACTCAGCTCTCACCTGTGGCCCCTAGAAGCTTTCAGCATGCGACAGCAGCCACATGCCAGAAAATGGCTTCGGTTGGCCAGTTAAACCAGGTGATGGCAGCCGATGGGTCTTAAACCCTTGGTAAGTTAAGGACTTCCCCTGCAAGCGAAGACAGGCTCTGGTGAATTGAGCGGATGAGACCAGTAGCAGATCCAACAGCCAAGAAGGTGGTTTCTGCACACGCTGTAGAGGGAAGTGAGCTCATCAGCCTGGGAAGGTAGCCCATCTAGGAGAAGAGAAACTCTGATCCTAAACCTCTGCTGCCTTGCAGGATATATTCGGGAGAAGACAATGCTAAGGAGCAAATGCTACATAAATCCAGAGTGGAGTCTAAGGTGGCTGGGTGGTGCTTTATATGCTTCTTCCCAGCAACTCCTGCAGCCCAACTGGTGCCAAGCGTATTGCTCTGCTTTCCTTTGGACCACATCAGCGAGGCCAAGAGGGGGCAGGGTCATGTCATCTGGGCAGCCCAGGACCTTCCTACACACTGCCCAGGCTTGCACCTTGGGGAGGTCACTTTGGTGCTGATAACGCAGTGGTGTGACTTCACCCCCAGAGGCACACTCCATTGTCTCTTGATGCCAACAACAACTTGCAGTTGGGAAATGCCATTTGGAATATGGCTATGCAGTTGCCATGGGCTCCCATTAGATAATGTGGCATCATTGTACATGAAAGGCAGAATGTCTTACTCTGCCTCTTCCTTGAGCTGGGGAGTGAAGAGAAGGTGTCTTGTTTCAAAAAGGGAAGGGATGCAACAACAACAAAACCAGACGTGGGATTTTTCCAGCTCCAGTTTCTTGCATGTTCTGAATGTTCACCCTGGGTGCTGAGTTCTGATGTTGTTTGAAATCAGAAACGCCAGCATAATGACTTGAGTCGCTACATTATAAACAAAAGAAATTCCCTTTTGAGGAGGCAAGATTAATTTGTCATGAAAGCTGACAAAGCAAATAAGACCAAGGGGTGGTGTTCATTTCAGGGCAGACTTTGGAGTGCCAAAATACCTTAAATTCATGCATAAATGCACTGACATTTCTGCTCCTTAGGATTCTTCCCAGCTGCTGCTTTTCCTTCACAAGGATGTGTTGCGAATGACATAGGAGGGTTAACAAAGAGGGTATTTTTGGATGTGAGACTCAAATTGGCTCTTCCTTTGTCTGGTCTCATACAAATGTAAACCCAACTAAGGAGAATGTGCACAGGGTTGTTCTTTTGCAGATATCCCATAATAGAGCCTTTAAATGAGGCTCAAATGACCATGTTTAGAGTTGTGTGAGGGCATTCCAGGTTCCACTGCCTTCCCAACAATGTCGGTCCTGGGTTGGTAGCCCTGCTTTGGGATGCTGCAAAACACAAACATGCTATGAGGGTCTCTGCCCAGCTTCAAATTCACCAAGGGTGAAACTAGGTTTTATTTCATCTAGGTCAAAGACCCAGCACATTTGCGTAAACACACACAGAGGCTGGGAGCCTCAATGGTGCCCTTTTGGAGGCTTCATCCCGAGGGGGGGGGGGCAGACAACTAAAGCCCCCCCCAACCCCAGTAGCTACGGCACTGTACTCTCTATCCTTGGTTTTACAATTGTACGTTTCAAGAGGTATTTGTATGTGAAGCAAACGCTTTAATCAAATTATTCAAAATCATCACCATTACCAGCAGATTTTCCTAGGCTGATTCCCAGACGTTTACATAGAAGATGGAGACTAGGACACTTTTTAATGTTGCAACTGAACTTAATTGGCAGTACTTTGAACTGTATATGATAAATGACCTTCTACCCGCTTCTGTGCTCCACAGGCTGTAAGTACTGGGCTTGGAGTTGTTCTCCTCTTGTTCAGCTTTCTGGAGTTCTTCATTGCTGTCTCATTAGCACATTTTGGGTGCCAGTTAACCTGCTGTTCCAATGACCCTGTAAGCATTTGATCCCTTGCTTAAAGTTTAAGCAGATCTTGTCGAGAGGTTTGGAGAGGATTATTCCTTTAAAGATTATGTTTCCACCCCACCCTGTGTCCAAAGAGCCACCTACCACTTCCACATATATCCTCACAACAACCCTGGAAGGTAGTTCAAGGTGAAAGTGAGTGACTGGCGAGCTTCATAACCAAGGAAGCTTCATAACCAACAACTTTACCAGCCATTTTTTGCCCAGAGAACCTACAGGTCTTTGCCACTACTTTATCACTGTTATAAAAAGTGTTAAAGTGTGTGGAATATTTTCCCTGAACACATGAAACAATACAACGAAGAAAAATCACACCCCATTACCGAGGACTTCTCTCATGAGTAAACTTGCACAGATAGATGTTCATCCCTGGAGTCTAGTGCTGTGAATCCAGTGTTGATCATAAACACTCCTTTAAGAGGAAAGACGAACCCCAAACAAATAACCCAGTTTATCTCTAAACTCGGCTGAGAGGGCAGGAATCTTTTTAAAGAAGGAAGTCCCAGACATTTTTGTGTTCATTTACCCCCTTGCCCCTGCCGCCCCACCAGCACCATCCCCCTCTTGCCTGCATGGCATGGGGGTGGCCACAAAGCACCAGCTGTGGCACCTGCAGAATGCTTGTGTCAGCGCTGACTTCTGGTAAGATCTTGCCGAAGTCTGGCACCCTCATCTCAGAACATCCAGACGTGGGGGATGTGCTCCTCAAGACATGAGCCCAAGCACTGTGTGATTAAACCCATTGTTCACATTACACCAACATGTAGCGGTACACTATGCAGTAGTAGAATATGGGGACAAAGGCTTTATTCCTTGTCCCAGTTTGACTAGGCAGGATTTACCTGTCATGCAACTTTTAGAGCAAAACAGAAGGATTTGTGGAACTGCAGAGCAGGAAGTGCAGTTGCAAATTGATAATCTGCCAGCTCCAGCCCTTTTCCGATATTTTAACACTGATCCTCACACAATCAGAATTGCTCGCTGGCCCTGCCCCTTCTGTGATGTTCTCACCCTCATTCATGATGATGACCAGAGTGGTGGCGGCCCCTGAATGCTGCCAGGATGGCGATTATGACAATGGTGATGACATGGCATGTGTCTTCTTCTGATGAATTACTCTTCTGTTATACAGGCAATGGTTTATATTCCCTACACTGTTGATACGGCTCCCACTGAAGGCAATTGTGTTCCTCCTCCTCCTCCTCCTCCAGCTTCTGCTCCTCCTCCAGCTTACAGTACTGTGGATTCTTTCGCCAAGAATGAGTGAAGAATCTAAAGGAGAAGTTGTATATGGGAGATGCTGCTAAAGGAGTGGAATTAATACTCATTTGCTTTTCTGTCTTTTTTGGCACATATATCCATTTTTAATAAAATGTTATTAGAATTTAGAAAGAGGAATGCAAAGATTATTATCAAATATCTTTTTAAAATAAATCAAAACTAAAATGTTAATCCTGATGAAAACACAAACCCAAAGAAAAAGAAGAGGAAAGGGGGGAAAGAAGAGAGGGGTGGAAAAAGAATTGAAAGAGAAAAAATAGAGTTAAGAAAATAAAGAACTTCTGATTCTTCGTCTATCAGCTCTATATCAACTTTATTCAACTCATCCACTCCAATATAACACCTGTCAAAACTACTTTCTATAAACCAACGTTATCTTCAGTTCTCAAACCCAAATGTCATTTATTCATTTTCTTTTTCACGGAAAAATTCTATAAGAGTTTTCCAGTCTTTAGTATATGTTAACAATGACATTTCTCTGATTAAACATGTCAATTTTGCGCTCTCAGCTAAGTTCAATAATTTTAATAACTATTCCTCTGTTGTTGGTAATTATGAGTTTTTCCATCTTTGTTCTTATAAAAGTCTTGCCACCGCAATCATATATTGAAATAAAGGTTCTAGGGGTCTTAGTAAATCAAAACTTAGTCAACAGTGTGATACAGCAACAAAAAAAGGCTAATGCAATTATAGGCTGCATCAACAGAAGTATAGTGTCCACATCAAGGGGATTAATAGTACCACTCCAATCTGGACTTTTTTAAACAATTGCAAACTAATGTGGGGAACTGAATTTTAAGATTGGAGAAATTAACAACTGAGAGGACCCAAAATTGATATTCTCCCATCCCTAGTAGCAAGGACAAACCCCTTTTTAACCACTAGTCACAGGTATATGCAGCCTTCATATCTGGGTCTCAACCACAGGCTAGCATTTTTGCCAAGAGTTCTGCTATGTATATCTGTCATCTTAGAGCTTTTGCAATGCTTATCAGATTCTATGCATCCTAATTCTATCAGGTAGCTGCTTAAAAATATCCTTCTAAAATGGCAAATTTAGGGACTGAGGTCTCTAGACCTGCCTTTACAAAAGGCATTGCTAAAAGCATCTTGAATATTAAAAAAATAATAATGGAAAACCAGCATATTCCTCACATGAGCCTCCCAAGAACAGCTATTGAATTGAAGGCCAGACTTATTTAGGAGGAAGAACAGTTACGTAAGAGAACGTGCTGCTGAGCTGCTGCTCCCCACCCCACACTGAACAATCACAGCCTCCCTCCTCTGACACAGTTAACACGCAGAAGCAGGGCTTAATATTATTATTTATTTCATTTATGAACTGCTTTCTATTAAGTTCAATTTTGAAGTGGTTTCACAACAGGATGTATAAAAAACAGCCAAAATGATTCCCTGCATAAAAACAAGCGTAGCACAAGGACTTTGGGTGAGAGTTACATTAATTAATTGCATATACAAAAATAATGCCTAATCCAATCAAGATACCAACTGATACTTCCACATAGATCAAGGGCCCAGCCCCTCTCTGGTTAGTGGAGTTAAGTGCTGCCTCTAACTCAGTTGACTGCAAATTGTAAGAACACAAGCATGCTTTTGTGCAGTGTGGGATTTATGTATAAGTTAAACAAGCTATAGCTTAGGACCCTACTCTCTTGGGGCCCCCAAAAAACATTTAAAGGAAACAAACTGGATGTACATCTCTAAAATAGAAGATAAAAAACAAATAAAATAAAACCTACATACAGCAACAGTGTTTTGTGTTGTGTAGGCTCCTATGATGTAAGTAATGGGCCTAGCCTGCTCCCTAAAATATCACTGCTTTGCTCATTACTATATATAAGGTGCCTATATTCTACATGTGCAAATGGCTTTAGATACCTATTAGGTCCATGTATTACCATATAGCATATATTCAACACAAAAAACAGCGACAATTTGTTGTTGACAAAGGACAGCTGGACATATAAAGGGCCCCTTTACCTTCAGTAGCTTAGGGCCTCATCAAACCTTGTGGTGCAGGATATCTCCCCAGCCTCATCCCCCAACCACCCCGTTTTCAGTGGGACATCTGAGCAATAAAACGGCTGGCACATTTGCAAAGCTATGTGGGGCATGACAGATTAAACAAGAGGCCTCTGCGCAGCTTCACAGCTCCTCAAGGCTGTCTCTGGTCCGGATTCAGAATCTCCCTGGCAGGAATGGAATGGAAAGACTCTCCGGGGTGGGGAAAGAGGCTGCAGCCAGATGCGCGTCACAACAAAAGGAGCAAATTTCCCCGAAAGGGGAATGGGGAGGACAAGACTGGCCGAACTCTTTGTGTTGTGCCTTTCACTCCATGCTGAAGGAACACGGAGCTGCCGGTGTAACGTGAGTACATCTGGAGAGCGTTATCTTAATTTGGGGAACAGTGCTTCCCTTTGATCCGCAGCTCTCCTCCTTTGAAAGTCATGAAGGAGCTCCTGAACATGAGCTAAGAGCTTCTGCCTTCACTCCTGAATAAGCAGAAGGGCAGAAACAGGTACTGTAAAAATATTTAGTCGTGTGTTGCAGCTGGGGCTTACTAAGGGAGAGGCAAGGGTGGGAGCATTTGCTGGGGAGGAACTGTGGGCATAAATGTGGGGCGAGAGGGGTGCTTCACCCTTCCTACAATGCCTGCCAATTTTTTTCCTGAAATGCAGGTAGGGGGCATTTAGAGGCGAGAGGCAGTGAGCTGGGACGGGTTTAAGTGCCCTTTCCTGCCAGTTCTTCCCAGCAATCGTACGGCACACAAGATGCATTGTTAGTTTTGCTTTGTTAGTTTCGGAGAGAGCTTGCCAAACTCTTCCGATAAGAATCTTTACAGAAAGGATTTAAAGCTATACAGTGACTGATTGAACCACTGAAGTTTCCTTCTCCCCCATGGGAACTCCTCATAAAGATAACGGCTAAAGTTGTGATTTGTGGCCGCCTTGGGCATGGAGGCCTGTGTGGCGAAAAGTTTCAACTGATCAGAAGAAGAGAAAGCCAACATGGATGCAGAATAATGTGGATGCCTCCCCAATGGGTCCCTGCGACAGAGTAACTGGTTTTTAAAATGACGCCTGTGCCTTTACCGACATCTGCTGAAATCGCGAGGAGCTTTTCACAACATGGGGTATAGGCACATAGGAGCCAGCTCCAGGGAGCCATGGGTGCTTGGGCACCCACGATGCTGAGGGCGAAATGGTGCCCTTGCATGGGCAGGATCCCCTCCTAATCACTTTAGGTGAAGCTGCCATGAAATGCACAAGAGCACAGTCACAGTAAAATGTTGGCAACCCTCTGCTGAAATCAGGAACTCTGTTTAGGGAGTGTTTGAGGGTAGCTGCATATATCACAGCGTACCAAATATATACATACAATTTCCTCAGGAATGCCAATTACACACCTGGAAAGAGAGAGAGGTACAGTATTACAAAATAACCTCAACCACCTCTTAAAATACACCCCTTTTTTTTGCAGGTGAATCTTGAATATAGCCAAGAATTTGCCTTTGATTCCTTGCTGTGAATCTCCCCTAACCGCAAAATGCATTTTACTGCTACACTCGCTCTCCCACCGTTCTGAAACTTAAACTTATTATGCAGCATTACTGTTGTGAAATGCAATCCTGACTAAAGAGGAGACAATACCTCATATGGTATGGTATGAAAACTGAAACTCCCACCGTAGGGAGGGCTGAATAACAAGGAAGTTCTGTGTTAGTAGTTTGGGCTACTAGTAATTGATTGCCATTCCTGGCATTAATTAAACAGTTTTTGGGATGGGTGTTTATTTCCTTCTGTCCCTTATCTCCCATTGTCCAAGAATTTTCCTGTGTGTGCTGCCTTAGGCACAAAAAGCAGCATAGGAGTTGCTCACAAAAAATGCACCATTGACTCATAAGTCAACCCACTGCTAGAAAGGACAATTTCATGGATTCAGTTTTAGTATATATCACATCATGTGTGAATATGTGGCTGTGCATGTTGGGGGTGCGTCAGTAACTTGTCCCCAAATGTGAGAGTCCCCCCCCCCCACCTTTTCTTTTGTTTATATCTTTGGTTTATTAGTTTGCTTGAAGATATCTAAACAATGGCAACGCATCAAGGGAGAATGGCTAGCGGAACGGTGGTGTACATTCCTGCAATTGCTGCGAACTTAATCCAGGCAGGCGAGCAGATCCCTGGTGCTGTTATCCAACCAGCAGGGGCAGGACAATACATGCCATATGTTGGCCAGCAGGTTGGAAGCCCCAGCAACCAACCTCAGCATGTGAAGACATGGGAAAAACTCCTCAAAATGGAGACCAAGACTCT
The DNA here is from genome assembly GCF_965153285.1 of Podarcis tiliguerta. Lineage (NCBI taxonomy): Eukaryota > Metazoa > Chordata > Lepidosauria > Squamata > Lacertidae > Podarcis > Podarcis tiliguerta. Next base: position 56,154,201 of record NC_139534.1, read on the forward strand.
GGGGGTAAGTGTGTCAGATCTGCTCACATTTAGGTGCATCGCGAGCAGTCTGTTTTTCTAAAAAAAGAGGTGCCGGAACTTACCATGAACACCTCCCTTTTTCTCTTATACACTTGTACCTTGGAAGTCGAACGGAATCCGTTCCGGAAATCCGTTCGACTACCAAAAAGTTCAGAAACCAAAGCATGGTCCTGCAGCCAATCGGAAGCCACACCAGACATTTGGCTTCCAAAAATTGTTCGAAAACTGGAACACTCACTTCCAGGTTTCGATTGTCCTGGAGCCGATTTGTTCGGGAGCCAAGGCGTTTGAGATCCAAGGTACGATGGTAATGGCAATGGCACTCACCTGAGAGCGGCCGGAACTGAGTCCTGGTGAGTTCCAGCTGAAAAAATGACAATAGTGCCTTTCCTTCAAGAGTGAGGTCAGTGCAGGAAGATATTATTACACTGATCAACAGGGATTAATTTAAAAGGGTGGTGGTGCCAAAAATATAATAGGAAGGATAATCAGACATTTTTACATAGAAATTGGTTCAGAAAGGTGGTGCCAAAAGAGATAATCCAGATCAGCCTTCCCAGGCAGCCCCAGTCAGTGATCAGGGGTGATGTGAGTTCTAGCCCAAAATATCCAGAGGGCAAGAATTTGAGGAAGACTCATACAGATTATTCTCAGATTTTCTATGAATTCAAGATGCTTGCCCCTATTGGCCAACTCAGTGACTGATCAACTGGGGCATGGGGACATTGAAATGGACATTACAGGAGTTCTTAACAAGCCAGCTAGTAGTCCAAGGGAGAAGATTTCTTCCTCACCCCCAAATAGAGGGGAAATAGTGTATCCCCAAAAGTGATTGAATTACTCCTATATTAATTCAGAAGAGGAATTTTGAGACACTTATTTCTAAACGATTGCTAGAAAGCCCTTCTGAAGGGGGGCTCCTTCAAAAGCAGAGGCTTGACAACCATATGTCAGGAGTGTTCTGATGGTGTTTCCTGCTTGGCAGGGGGTTGGACTCGATGGCCCTTGTGGTCTCTTCCAACTCTATGATTCTATGATTCTATGAAAATATGGGTCCCTCTATCAGTTGAGGTAATGTCAAGTCATCCATAAAGTTTAGCACACATTTACATAGGTTTATGGCACTGATTACTATATGTAACTGAGATAGTTGAAAATATATTCCTGGATATGGGGAGCAAAAACTGTAGTCAGTTTAAGGTTCATAGAAGCCAATGGGTAACTAAGGTGGCATTTTCAGGGAACTTTTCTGGGACCAGGATAAATTCTTAAAAGTTCTGGTTTTGCACTAATGGAAACTTCAGGTTTGCAAATGTGCACCACTCAGTTTTAAAGATCTAATCAGTTCATTTCAAACATAGCCAATCTGTAGCAATGCCAATCCTATGCATGCTTATACTGATTTCCTCCCTTCTCTTTCTGGCTTGTGTTTGTTACCTCACGATGAGGCAGATACTACTCCCAATATCAGTTAGTCTGGCTATAATGTCTAATGTCTTTTTCTGAATTTCTCTCACCCCACCTTTATGCACTTATATATCTATATGCACTTGGTGTTCTCTCTAGCCTCTTGAGAAGTTATCCTGTTTTAAAAATTTTATTTACCCAAAGGAATAGACAGACCAATCTTTCTGGGTGTTTTTCAGATTGTGCTAAAGATTGTTTTTCAGATTGTGCTAAAAATTCATGTTTTTTGAGGAACGAGCAGAATTATTTTACCTTGTTTGTACATTTTCTTCCCATAGACTGTTCAGATCTTAATTGGATTAATGCAAATTGGCTTTGGAGCGCTCCTACTTTTTCTTATTGGTCACTCCTATATATCTTTTGCTGCTGTTGGAGGTTATCCATTTTGGGGTGGAGCATTTGTAAGTAGTATTTCATTTACCTTTGAGAGCCATTGTTTTTCTGTGTTTCTGGTTATGAATCCGGAAATTTAAAAGGGTATCTATTTTGTAACTCTTATCAAGCTGTTGACCTTTCGTATGTAGAGAATGAGTGATTGGTGTGACTAATCTACACAATAAAATAAAGAGAGAAGAGGTACTGTTATCTTATTATAACTCAGTTTATTTTCTCAGTAGAGAGTATGTTTTGGATTTTTTGAAGTGAGCTGCAGTTAAACACATATTTTTTTCCCCTTGTTTTGTACAGTTCATTGTTTCAGGAAGCATGTCGATGTCAGCAGAGAAACATCAAACACGCTGTCTGGTGAGAGAGAAAGATCAACAACAGTCAATCTTAATGGCTGGGAAGCACTACTGATCATTCTACTGATAGTAAAGGAGAAATATTAATTTGTTTAGCAGTAATGATAAATGCAGCTTCATTTATGTATGACCCTAAAATTCTGCATCCCCCCCAAACCAATGCCAAAGTTTTGTGCTAGCTTTGTGCTGTTTTCTGCTGTGAACCCCACATTTTGTTCTGCCCCCCAAACCAAGTAACTGACAAAGCAAATTGGGCTCACAAGTTAATGCCAAAAAGTACAACCTTGTTGAATTGACTCCAAACAGGTGCCAACGTTTTGTGCTATTTTTGTGCCATTTTGTGCTGCAAGCCCACGTTTTGTGCCACCCCCTAAACTGAGTAATAGACACTCAAACCGGGGTCACAAGTAAAGAGCTAACAAACCCAACCTTGTCCTATTTGACTCCAAAGTGCCAAACCAGTGCCAAAGTGTTGTGCTGGTTTTGTGCCACAAACCCAAAAGGCCTGGCCAAATTTGCTTCACTTTTTTGTCTTGCATGTGGATTGCTGCATCTGGGCTTGACCCTCACCTTCTCCTCAAGCTAGCAAGCCCCACCTGGGCTGAGGGTCCTGGCCTGCCTTAGCCTCCTAGGGCATACCTCCCATTGCTCCCTATGCCTCAGAGCCCACCTTCTTCTGGCCTGAGACCTGTGGCTGTGACCTGTCCCCTGCCTGGCAGGCAGACCATGTCCATCTGGCCTAGGAGGGCCGCTGAGACCCAGACTGACTGATGAAATACAACTGAGGCAGCTGAACGGACCTTGGGGCTGGGGTATGCTTCCATGGCTCCAACTATCTGAAACGTTTAAACTGTTTTTAATTGTTCTGATAGTTTTAAGTTAGTGTTTAATGGGGCTAGGTATCGTTTTACTTGGGGTAGGGTGGGGTTGTCTTAAATTGCTTTTAAATTGTGATATGCTTTTATGTTAATTTGTATTTGTGTTTTTAGTTCACTGCCACCACAGTGCCCGCAGCCACTTCAGTTTTTCTCTGGGTTTAAATGACCCTTGAGGAAAACTCCAATACAGCTTGAAATCCAGGCTACTTGCAGAACAGGTGCTTTGCTTCGCATGGACTGGTGTGACTCTATTTGTTGGATAAATTGCTTTACGTTGCTTTGCGTTACCCTAGACAACATATAGCAACTAACCAAGTCAGTCAGTAAGTAATAAATGATTTGCCTTTTAGGAGACCTGCATTCTGTCTCTGTAATTTTTAGTAAACTGGCTCTTTGACTGTTTGATTTAGGCGAAATGCAGTGTGGGAATGCACATCACAAGCTCTGTAATGTCAGCAGCTGGCACCATTCTATATATAAGTGATCTGGCTTTCAATCGAGGCAATCCTTATTACTGGTCACAGGTAAGTGAATGCAGCATTCCGTGCAGAACTTCTTTTCTGGGTAGCATCCAAGAAGGGCTCAATTCAAAGTGGTTGCTTTGACCTTATGCAGCTCAGGTCCCCAGTTCCTCAAGGACCACACCTCCCCATAAGACCCAGACCCTGCAATCATCATGAGGTCCTGCTCAGTGCACCCTCTCCTTGGGAGGTTTGGAGGGTAGCAACAAAGTAGAGACATCACCTTGCCAACAAAGGTCCGTATAGTAAAAGCTATGGTTTTCCCAGTAGTGATGTATGGAAGTGAGAGCTGGACCATAAAGAAGGCTGATCGCCGAAGAATTGACGCTTTTGAATTATGGTGCTGGAGGAGACTCTTGAGAGTCCCATGTTCTGCAAGAAGATCAAACGCATCCATTCTTAAGGAAATCAGCCCTGAGCGCTCACTGGAAGGACAGATCGTGAAGCTGAGGCTCCAACACTTTGGCCACCTCATGAGAAGAGAAGACTCACTGGAAAAGATCCTGATGTTGGGAAAGATGGAGGGCACAAGGAGAAGGGGACGACAGAGGACGAGATGGTTAGACAGTGTTCTCGAAGCTACAAACATGAATCTGACCAAACTGCAGGTGGCAGTGGAAGACAGAAGTGCCTGGCGTGCTCTGGTCCATGGGGTCACGAAGAGTCGGACACGACTGAACGACTAAACAACAACAACACATTACCAGGCCTTTTCAGTGGTAGCTCCCCACTTGTGGGAGGCTCATCTGGCACCCGCTTTGTCCAGTTTTAGGAGCCAGACAAAACTTGCACCCTCAAGACATTCAAACAAACATGCAGAGGAAAAGCTCCCTCAGAAATACACAGCCAATCAGGGCATATACTACCTCAGCAAATATCATGCCACTCTGCCTGGTTGCTAAGCAACATCTCTACCGCCCCATCTTAGCTAGTTGAGTTTAACAGTAACAGAATTAATCCTTGAGTTGCATATGGAATGATTTCTGCCGTTCTCCTTCCAACAAGTTCTAAGTGAAAATAGCAAGCAAAGTTCAAGCTGCATTTTTGAGTCTTCTATCCATGCATCCCCCTTTTTTGCATTTTAGGCTGCAGCTTTAGAAACTAGGTATTCTGGCAAGCTGGACAGAACCATCTTGCTCCCAGAGTGCCTTATAGGTCATTGAAGGCAACACCTCCTCTGCCCTCAGGCTTAGAATATCAAAAGACATAATAATATTTTAAAAGGCTATGGTGGGGAGAGGGATACACCAACTGAGATGCCAAATCCTTAATGTTAACAAGGTTATTATAATAATCAACTAGAATGGAGATACGATGCCTACTGTTTCAGAAAACCTTTTGCTACCGGGCACCTATTTTCTCATGGTTGCACATCTAAGGAATCCAACAACAGGTCTACTGGCAGTTTTGTTGTGCAAGAGCTTGTGCTAGTTAGCACAGTTTTAGATGCAGCCAGGGCTTCTTTCAGCAGGAACTCACTGGAACTGAGTTCTGGCATCTCTCTGGATAGAATGCCATTGGCATTCTAAGAGAACAAGGGAGAAGTTCAGGTGAGTTCCAGCACCTCTTTTTCTAGAAAAATAGCACTGTGTGCAGCATTATAATTCCCCACCCCAATACAGTAGGTTTTTCCATCTATGTCAGGCATAACTCATGACCAGACAATTGTCCTTGGTGCCCAAGCCCTTTCCAAGGCAAATTTTTCACTTACATCTTTAACGCAGTAGGGTCCAGAAGATGGTTACTTGCACACTTTCTAATGTTGTGGCTGAATTAGTTAGAAGGGCTGAGAGAGAGATTAAAGGTACTTCTTTTATTTTGCAGAACATAGGCTTTGGTCTCTCTTTCCTGCTCCTCTTGTTCAGCTTGCTGGAGTTCTGCATCACCGTTCTGATGTCACACATTGGGTGCCAGGAGAACTTCTATAATCTTGAGACGGTAAGCGCTTGATAACTTGCTTGGAGTTTAAGCAGATCTTACTGAGGATCCCAAGGAAAAGTTGACTTTTCATTTCCCATGTTTATATATTCTAGCCTTTAAGGAATGGCATGGGTTTCTCTCTCTCTCTCTTTCTCTCTCTCTCTCTCTCTCTCTCTCTCTCTCACACACCCACACCCACACCCACACCCACACACTTGGAGTCTTCATTATATATATTTAGGCACCAGGCAAAAACATTTCTCTATGACCAGGCGTCTGGCTGATTAACATTCTATGGCCTTTTAAATGTGTTTGTGGGTTATTGGTTTGTTTTTGTGCCATTTGTATTCTCATTTTGTTTTTAATAAATATATAATAAAAATAAATCAAGTAAATATATATTAACATGGTGGTGTACACATTAACGGAAAATGCAGTGAAATCATTCCCCCCCCCCATTGCATTATGCGCTAGAAATGGGGTGAGGATATGTTCATTCAATGCATATTACCTGCTCGGTTCCCCCACACCTGCAATCCCCCCCGCCACAATTCCTGTTCACTAAAAGCTGTCACCTGTACATGTACTGTCATCTGTGCTTGCACATTGGCTATTACAAATGTATACACCTTAATTTAACTGTGGCTTACATTTTCCAGTCAGGTGGATTTGAGGGAAAACACGCCAAACACCAGCATTTTTCAAGAAACTATACAGGATAGATATGGATTGTGGTTAATGTCATGTGACCATGGCTTCTGACACCAGCAGTGTGAGCACTCTGGAGCCAGAGTAAATGGTAATGCATACACAGCCGATAGGTCTCCCCAGTCCTGTGATAGAGCAAACTTACGGGCAAACTCACACAAAACAGAAACCAAAATGTATTAAGGTAATCCATCATGATGACAAAGGTAATAGCAACGACAAGAAAAGTACAGTGGTATCCCTGGTTGTGAACGGGATCCGTTCCGGAGCCCCGTTCGCAACCTGAGCAGAATGCAATCTGCACGTGTGTGGGTCGTGATTCGCCGTTTCTGCGCATGCGTGTGACATCATTTTGAGCATCTGCGCATGCACGGGCGGTGAAACCCAGAACTAACCCATTCCATTACTTCTGGGTCTCCACGGGACACAACCTGAAAACGCTCAACCTGAAGCGTCTTTAACCTGAGGTATGACTCTATTTCTAATACTGAATTTCTGAATTTCAATGTTGCAGGCAATGGTTTTTGTGCCAAACTCTGTCAGCAGTGATGCCTTGATTCCCTCAGAAAACAATCTTGCTCCTCCACGCTATGATCCAATGGATTTTTCTCCAAATACAGCATAAAGCACCCAAGTGTGAAGTTTTGGGAAGTGTAACTGCAGCAAAGCAACAGCAGCAAAGCAACAATAATCAATATTATCAATTGCTTTTTCTTTCTGGTGCATATACTCATCTAGTCTGGATATGTGCTAGGACTGCGATTGTTAGTAGATTAATCTATTGATTAATTGATTACCACAGGGGTGAAGCAGGTGCCTCTAGTTTCAGAGTCTCCTAAACCCTCCTCAGCACCTTTCCTTTTCCCAAATTTATTGACGGCAAGGAGTGGCACCACAGAGGTCAACCACCACTAGGCCCTATGATCCTCAGATGAAGGGTGGTATAGAAATTTAATTGATTGATTGATTGATTGATTGGTTAATAATCAGGCCCAGTGTCAGCACCCAGCATGGTTCGGCAGATGGCAGGACTGACACCAGTTCCTGACATCCTTTTGTTTGTTTCCAGAAATATTTTTTATTATTCAGTCTGATAAACTAGCAGCTGTCAGATTTCAGATAAGGAGACAACTGTCCCTTCCCTGTAAACTAGGGCAGCCATATGTCCGGATCTTACCAGGTTTCAAAGGCGGAATTGATGTCCCGGGGGAATTTCCGAAAGGCTGCGCTTTGTCCTGGATCTTAGGCAAGTCAATCCAAAAATTGGGTGTCCTGGTTTGTACTTGAGAAGTTCCGCTTATCAGTGTCAAAAGAGTGAAACATCTTAAGTCGAGGCAGCAAGCAACAGCACCATGTCTAGAACTGCCTGAACGCCCCTCCCCCAATGCTGGAAGGGGGAAAGCCTTTAAGAAGCTCCTGTTTAAATACCCAGCATGGAGAGCTGCTGCTGGTCAGTGTGGACATCACCAAGCTGGATGAACCCAATGATTTGACTCTGTATAGTGGCCTAACTTCCTGTGTTCTCTGGTTCCAGCCTAAAACCACCAGTTCAGCCCAGCAGCAAGCACAAAAGTTTGTATTAAAAGCGATTGCTTTGCAAGTAGAAGAGCAAGCACCAAATCAGATAGGGCTTCAAGCAAGCATTTTGCCTTATCAGCAATTGGTACCTTGTGCCCATGTGTCGAGAGCAAGCTTGGGAGGGGTGGGAGGAATCAGGCATGGGTGGTGTCACGCTCTGCAGCCCTGTATAAATGCTTTCTACTTTTGAGTGTTGCTTTTGTTTAGTCTTTTCGGAAAGAAACCCAAACCAAGCCACTATTCCTATAGCAATAAAGACTTGAACCTCTCCACCCATTGTGTGTCCTTATTTGGGAACTGGTGAAAATAGATTTTATCTGATGATAATACCGTGCCGGTCTCTCTGTAAGCTGTAATCAATAAGCTTGTTGCTTGACTGTTGGCTAAAGCATTACAAATCTGTGGATACATTCATCAGTACTTGGCTTTTGAAAGTACGTAAGTGGCAATTACGCGGGTGGCGCTGTGGGTTAAAGCCTCAGCGCCTAGGGCTTGCCGATCAAGAGGTTGGCGGTTCGAATCCCCGCGACGGGGTGCGCTCCTGTTGTTCGGTCCCAGCGCCTGCCAACCTAGCAGTTTGAAAGCACTCTCGGGTGCAAGTAGATAAATAGGTACCGCTTACTAGTGGGAAGGTAAACGGTGTTTCCGTGTGCGGCTCTGGCTCGCCAGAGCAGCGATGTCACACTGGCCACGTGACCCGGAAGTGTCTTCGGACAGCGCTGGCCCCCGGCCTCTTGAGTGAGGTGGGCGCACAACCCTAGAGTCTGTCAAGACTGGCCCGTACGGGCAGGGGTACCTTTACCTTTAAGTGGCAATTAACCAAAGAGCCTTCAAGTGCTTAATACACTTGCTAATATCTTGAGTCTATCAGTGGCAGAATATGAGTAGGCATTCATGTCTCAGGTGAGGAACTCCGTGTTCCTACATTCATCCAGTGTGAGTTTCAGTGCCTTGGATGACCCTCCACTACAGGTTGAGTAAAAAGATTTTGTAAAGTGGCAGTTGAGGAAGAGACACTGCCATGCTGACACCACTTCCTGTTTCTTCCTGCACTGAGGATTTACACACATCCCCTGAGGAATTGCACACAATAGGACCCTCCCTTTTCCTGTGGCAGTAAATTTATTTTCACTGTTTTTAATACTGATTTTTTAAACTGTTGGAACCCAACCTGGACCTGCTGCTGAAGAGCAGGTGAGAAGTTTAATAAGAACATAAACAAAACAAGGAGAATAGCTTTTAAAAAGCATTTTTGAAGGCATGTTGTGTGTAATATTAAATCTGAATGATCTTTGACTTTATTTATCATGACTCTCATCTGTACATACAACTATAATTGAGAGCTGCAGTGATTTCAACAGGTTTATGTACTTAATGCATTTCAGAAAGGTAACCAAAGGTTGCCGTATTACTTATTCTTGCAATTTAAAATAAATTTAGCAGTTTCAAGTTTTGTGCTTTTTGTATTTTTTAAACGACATCTGTTTTTGAAAATTGAAGTTAGTAAAAATAAAAATGGGGGGAGGTGCAAGTAGTTAGCCTTGCCTAGGGTGCAAAATAGCCGGGCACTGGCACTGTTTTTTGTTTGTTTTTTAAAATCTTTTTGCAACAGTCCACAGAAAAATAACATGTACACGCAACAGAAGGTGTGTTTGAAAACGGAAGCATTTACTTCTGGGTTTTCGGTATTCGAAAACCAAAATGTTCAACTTCCAAGACGTTCAAAAACCGAGGTACCACTGTACAGGGATTTATAGGAATTCATAGGGAGTAGTTAAAATATATGCTTCATACATTCCAAACTGTGCTGCTAACTATGGGTACTGTTCTTCCATCTGTCTCATTATTCATATAATCAATAACATCACACCAATGGCATAAAAATTGTCATGTTTCTTTGGGCCTTTTGCTCCTTTTAATTTTTGTGTCAGTTTTTCCAATAGTGCTGTTTACCAAATTGCATTGATCCAAAGTCAATAGTTGTAATTATTTCCACGACCCGGCAATGGTTGTTCTTGCAGTAGTTAATAGCTGTATTGTGCGTTCTTTATTTCTAAATTGCAACATATCCTGGAGTCATGGTATCTGTTTGCATTGTAATTAAATATATTTCTACAAATACATTTCCCCGAAACCTTTCAAAACTATGTATGATCTATCAAGACCTCAGGTTCTTCATAAGCATGTTTATGAGAATAGTTATTTGCATTTCTCAAATCAAAGGAAATGACACAGGCAGACAGTAAAAAAACACACCCAGTTTTTCATAATAATCCCATTAATCATTGATAAGCTGAGGCAGCCATTTTGGAGGTTAATGTGGAGGGCTCTCACCAGAGTGGCAGTGAAAGAGACGGTTTCTTTTACTCTATTTCCTTTCTCATTCTCCCCTTCTCATGTTTACAATTAACTGAAGAACCTTCAAGTGCTTAATACACTTCTAATATTTTGAGCATATCAGTGGTAGAATATGAGCATGCATTCATGTCTCATTTGAGGAACTTGGTATTCCTATAATCATCTAGTGTGAGTTTTCGTTGGCCCTTCGCTACAGGTTGAGCAAGAAGATTTTGTCAGATGGGCGATTGAGGAAGGGACATTGCCATGATGACAGCACTTTCCGTTTCTTCCTGTGGTGATGATTTACACACATCCACTGAGGAATTGCATACAATAGGACCCTCCCTTTTCCTGTGACAGTAAATTTATTTTCACTGTTTTTAATACTGATTTTTAAATTGTTGGAACCTACCCTGGACCTGCTGCTGAAGAGCAGGTGAAAAGCTTAATAAGAAGATAAACAAAACAAGGAGAATAGCTTTAAAAAGCATTTTTGAAGATATGTCATGTGTAATATTAAATCTGAATGTTCTTTGACTATCGTAACTCTTATCTGTACGTACAAATGTAATTGAGAACTACAGTTATTTCAACAAGTTTATGAGGAAAGGACATTTCCATGCTGACAGTACTTCCTGTACCTGAGGAATTACGCACAATAGAACCCTCCCTTTTCCTGTGACAGTAAATTATTTTATCTGTTTTTAATACGGATTTGAAAAGCTGCTGAAAAGTCAGTAAACACTCCAAATAAACATCTGCACTTGAGTTTTACATATTTATGTACCAGATGGGAAAGTACAAAGCAGTGAGCAGTAGTTGAGTGATTACAACATAAACCCTCCTTCTGCTATCATGTCACTAGACTCAAGCCAATAATGTGATTTATTTAACAAGTATTTATTATATATTTTCAATGAGATGTGCAACAAACTAATAGGGCGGTAATTGGCTGATTTGCTAGGATCATCTTTCTTAAATATAGAAATGACTATATGAATATTCCATTGAGGGGGAAAGTGACTGCTAATATTAATTTCTGTAAATAGAGCTGCTAGGATAGAAATCCATCAATAGAGGGCTGCTTCATACAGTGGTGGACCTACATTTTGGGGGCCCTGAAGCTTGAACTGTTATAGGGACCCCTTTGCAACTAGCAACAAGGTCTGGGTAACCTCTGTTATCTTCTTCAATGGGGTTGTTGCATGACAGATCACCACACTTTTACAACATATGTGCTACTGACTCTCAAATTTTAGGATTGTTGAACTATATCTTTGTTCTGTGAAGGCTGGAGTACGTATCCTTGCCCTTCGGTATTCCATAGTCTCCAACTGCCCTGAGAATGCTGGAATTCTAACGAAAACCCTTAAGCCATTATTGTTTCTCATTTTGTCACACAGAGGTCTGGATTCCCAAGGGGTCTTCACTTCAGTACAGCATTTCAATGTGTTACTGGAAGTTCTGATCTGTGCTTCACTCTAACACATTCTACCCCATTCAATATGGTAGCACTTCCTGTTGTTATGAAAACAAGATCTTGAATGCCCCTAAGAAAGTCTTCCACCATTCCCCCATACCTCAGTTGGTGGGTCCCCTATAAATAAAGCGGTGGGTGAGAGAGTGAAGGAGGTGGGGCCTTTCACAAGACTGCTGTCTGGCTGCGAGGGGCTCTGAGGGGGTGTGGGTATGACTAGCAGTCATTGTGGTTGCTTGGTTCTGGCTTGCTTTGTTCAGCAGCTGCATCTGCAGTGAAAGCTGAAGGATGTCCGAAGTTCCATCTTTGGGTGCCGAGGTGGTGACCCTGTGGGAGAAAGTGGCTGTGCTGGAGGCAGAGCTAGGCACCTGCCAGAGCCATCCAAACTGGGAGAAGAAGCTATGCCTCAAAGGTCAGGGGGATAAGGCCCATTTTAGTAATTTCTGCTTTCAAGGAGATGCTGAATCTTAACATTAGAGCGGTCCCATCTTGGAATCAAGAAATGCTACAAGTTATTGAGCGAATACGGCCAGTCTTTGGACATTCTGAATTCGTTAGGCTTTGAGATGGCATCTCACCACATGAAATCTCACATTTCAAAGTATGGGTTTTGTGCTGATCACACCTCTGCCTGGCTGTCTAAATGTGCCATTTTGTATGCCAAGCTTCCCATTTAGACTCCATGCCCACACTATGTGGGCATCACAAATATCAAATGAAGAAAAGACTTTGCAGCTCTGCGGCTTCAGTCAATCCACTCTGCCATAGTTGAAGGACACTGTCACTATGAAGAGAGAGTTTGCTCATATGGAGGTAATGTGCCTGAAGACTTACCCAAAGACTTAGTGGTTTGCCTTAATCTACATAAATTTAAGAGCAGTCTTGTTTAAAGATTTAAATCTCCAAATAGAGAGATCAATTGGATACTTAATTAACTTTTTATTAGGGGATGAGTCCCCTATACCTCTAAAAAAAGTGATCTGTTTTGCCTTTAGAGCAGCAATTTTAAGGAGAAACATTTGTGGAGATGGTAAGTTCTTCAGGGGAGCAAACTTTTCTGAGCAAATGTTTGGTTTAAATAATTATTTTAACTGTGTAATGTATTCTTTTCTATGTTCATTCTGTTTTATGTATTTTTCTTTTTTTAATAATGGCTTCAGCTAGACAAAATAAAGCAATAATAATAGTGATGATGATTTTTAAACTGTTGCAACTCACCCTGGATCTGCTGCTGAAGGGCAGGTAAAAAATATAATAAGAACATCAGCAAAATGAGGGAAATATATTTAAAAAGCATTTTTGAAGGTATGTCATGTGTAACATTAGATCTGAATAATAGCTGACTTCATTTATTGTAACTATCTGTAGTTACAAATTGAAGATTACAGCAATATCAGGCTTATTGCAATATTAGGCTTATTGCACTAATGCAAGTTTGCAAATACTTGGTTGGTTGGATAAACCACATCCTAAAAAGAATAACTTGAAACAACACCATCCTACTTCCTATTTTCCAACAATAAGCACTGTTTTCATTACCACTTTGCAGAGAGATTATCAGGCTGAGAACAAGCACATCAGGGAGTGTAATGTGCTTAGATGTGAGTTAAGGTATTTGGGCAGAGTAGTTAATCTGATCCAAGGCTCAGCTCTGAAAGACTTGAAGGAATAACCAAGTGCTTCTGAGCACGTGCAGAGGGATTTCCCTTCACTGCTGAATAACCAGAACCTTTTCAAAGAACTGAAGGTACATCTGACCTTATTGGAGTTTGTGGAACGTTTGAATTTTACACTACTTTTGTGTGTTTACTAGAGTTGGTCCTAACAGTGCTGGATAAGCAATTAATGGTCTGCTTCCAGCAGCAAAACCTTTTGGGCTGACCCTGATTCTCATATTATGGAAAGGTGTTGGGCCAGCCTTGTTAACAGTCAAGAGTTTTGCTGTGGGTTTCAGATTTCAAGAGCAGACTGTCTCACTGAAGTCAGAACTGTGTACTGCACTAGAGATTATGGTGAAAACACCTCTCATCTTGACTCCAGCTCTACACAGCTAGAAGACTGGAAGCTAAGGTTGATGTCTTAACAGACTCCATGATCAATAATGATGTTCAATGTCACAAATTGTGCTTTCTTATGACTCCATGTACCCACAAATTTCCTTGGTCCATCTACCTAAATGCAGATGTGGAGGGTGAAATGTCTGTGACCGGTATAGATATCCTATGATGTTTTTTTATCCCGCATTGACTTATGACATGTTGATGGTCCTAATGAAAGATTATCTCTATCCAAAAATTTTAAGTCATTGGCTCTGCAGGCATCACTTTTATAAGCTATAGGATTGTGAGGCTTATCATGGCAAGGGTGTTATTTTTGTTTGCCAATTGGCTTAACTAAAGGGTGCTGCCGTGTCCCTTTGATATTTTAGGAAATTGAAGCTGAAATTTTCACCCCCCCCACCCCAAATGGGTTGCATTTTGCAGATATCTCAGCTATGGCAACAGATCCAGTGATAAAGTCTAATGGAACAGTAGTGTTGATTCCCTCTGATGGTGCCATCCAAGCAGGTGAGGAATTCCCTGGACTTCAGCCAGCAGGGACAGTGCAATGTATAGAAAATGTAGGCCAACAGCCTGGAGGTTCCAACAACGAACAGATTCAAGAAGATTTGTTGAAGAAACTCCATAAAATAGAGATCAAGACTCTGGGGGTAAGTTTCTTTGATATGTTCAGGTCCATGGAATGGTGGTACTTTCCTGCCAAGAGTGTAGGAAGGACTAAATTGATTCATGGGGGTATCTTACCAGGGGACTACCAGACAAAGATTCAAGCAGATTATCCTCTGGTCCAATGTGACTTTGTTAGTGATATTTCAATACTTTCGGCCCTCACTAACTGACTGGCCAACTGACTCAAACATACAGAGGAGCAGTGAAATTTTCAGGGTAATTCCTGATGAGATTGGGTTCTGAAAACTGATAGTCCAAGGCACCCATTATATTCACCATGTGAAAGTTGTATCTGTCGAGTTTTCAAGGCCAAGAGAGAGCCGGAGTTGATAGAAAGAACATGTGGAGGTTTCTCGTATCTCTCTTGTTATCTGTCTTCAATCCCATGGTAGAGTTGCCATATTTCAAAAAGTGAAAATCTAAAGCTTTTTTTTTGGCAAAGTTGTTGAGCTTTTTGAGGGCCGAATCTGGACGTATGGCAGCCCTGTCCCATGGACACTTACTTGCTCAGCAGTAGGGATTTCCAGTGGTGGCCCCAGGCTTCAGAAACTTCTTACATGTTGGCATCCAGAAATCCACCACAATCACACCTTTTTGGAAAGCTGTTTTAAGCAGTTTTTAGAGGGGATTTCTTCTCCTTTTTATTATTAATAAAACGTGCTTTAGAGCAAGTGTGGTTAAATTGTGGTTCTTGAGAGGCTGTTGGACCCCAGTTCCTACCATACTTGACCATTGACCATGGGGGCTGATGGGCGTTGGGGACCAGCAATATCTGAAGAGCAGCAGAATTTTTATAGAATACTCGGGAGTTTCAAGGATGTTGTTTTGTTCTCTCACAGTTGATGTACTCTTGTTTTAATATGTAAGCCACCTTGGAGGGGAATGTTTGATCTTGTCTGTACTTTTTTCTCACAGGCCATCCAGGTCATGCTGGGACTGATCTACATTAGCTTGGGGACAATTGTAATTGTTCATTTTCGTCGATACTACAAACTTTTCACTTCTATTACAGGCTATCCATTCTGGAGTGGAATATTTGTAAGTATTACGCACCTTTGAGAATGAAGTTTGTTTCAGTGCCCATGGTTCTGTGACTTTAAACCTTGAGGAAGAGATCTACATTAGAATGGCTATTCAGCATTTGGCCTTTTGGGTGCAGATGCCTAACAGCAGGGAAAATAAGCCACTGTCACCCTTTGCTTTATTTCTGCAAAATGGAATTGCCATAGAATTATTATGAAGTGAAGGGAAAGGAAATAATGTGTCATGCCCTGAGTTCTAAAAAAAATATGACGGAAATGCATGTATACGTTATATACAAGTTCTCATCTGTCTTCAGAGGTGATTCAGTTAACGATTTGCCCATAGGGGAAAAGAATGACCGCTCCCCACATCAAATGGGGGGGCGCATTTTGCGTGGTTGTGTGCAGACCCCCGATCCCATGTGGCTCCCGGCAGTACAGCCTGGATTCACCCCCCCCCCATCCGGCTGAACATCTGGAGGTAGCCGCCTACATCTGCCAGTTAACCAATCCCACCTCGGGAGGCGTTGCCAGGAGAGAGTTGTCCAGGTAAGGGGAGGGACCGCCCTGCCCACACAATAGTGGGTGGAACTTACTTGGGAGTTCTTAGTCAGCTCCAGTGCTTCTCCCACCCTTCCCTCCATCAGTTAAGCCTTCTTTTGCAGGTTAACCTCTTCTTCACAGGTACGCAGGTTACATTATGGTCACTGTTGAAGGGCCAGAAAGGAATTTTCCTGCATTGGCAGGTTTTGCCTTCCCTGTAGCAAAACGTCACAACTTTGGCGGTTTCAGGCCTTGGGCGGAATCCTTTAGTCTATCTTCCCTAAATGAGGGGGGGCATGAAATGGTGACCCATGCCCCCCCTGCGGTGACAATCCCAGGGTTCCCCATTAAAGGGGTTGTTTTGAGGGGAGGCATAGGCCATACGCCATTAGATTCTCATTGCTCTCCCCTGCGATGGCGGCAAAATGGAGGGCAGGCTCTCTGCTTGAACAGACGTTCTCCAGAGCCAGCCCAATCCCTACACATTCTGGATAATGCTGATGTTCCCCAGATCCCTGGCCAGGGACTGGGAGGGATAAACGCCCAAAGCCTAAGCCAAGGTCTCCCTACATCTGAAGTTTTAATAAAGTTGTGGCCAAATTTTAATCCCATAACACGTTGTCTTGAGTCATTATTCCACTTGGGTGTCGCCCGGGGTTGGGGGGTCTCCGCCTGTCTGTGCAATATACTATCACCTGACATCATTCCCATTATGCCATAGTACTATGAATGGTAGTTGGAAGCAGACTGATTTTCCTGTGATTTTAAGTGAACTGCAGCAAAATGCATTTTCTTCTTTTTCTTTTGGATAGTTCATTTTTTCTGGATCACTGTCTGTGGCAGCTGAGAAATACCCAAGCAAAGCCTTGGTGAGATGTAGAATGTTTTCTCTTTCTTCTTCCCTTCTTCTCCATCCTGACTCTTGATTCCATGAACCTTTATCCCAAGGGGGTGGGGGGTGGGGTAGGGTATTGGGAGTTTGGAACATGGGACAGACACTTTATTCCCTGGACACCAGGTTACTTATGAGACAGAAGGGTCTATTGGCTTGGCCTTTGCTGCTCTGCAGTGTGAACTAGATAATGTCCTCAGACAAATAGTACAGCTCACCAGCAAATCAGGTTAGGAATCAAGGGTAGAGGGGGTGGTGAATTTAAGGCAGTTAAGTTTTTTGTTGGTAAACTCATTCTCTCTGTGTGTGTCTCTCTCTCTCTCTCTCAGGTTATGTCCAGTGTGAGAATGAACATCACAAGTGCTATAATGGCCACAATTGGCATCATTCTATATGCAATGGAGATAGATATAAATAATAAAAGAGATTATAGTGATTCTGAAGGCTTTTTTCTGCAGGTAAGTTAGCAAGCAAATACAAGTATGAAAAACATTGACTTTACAGGCAACATCCAGTAATGAGAGCATGTGTCAGTGGGAAAGACTCATGCACCTACCTTGAGCTTCGCTTCCTGTTTTCAAAGCACAAGTTCCTACAGCAAAGGAAACCAGCCACTGCTTAGTTTAAAAAAACAGCTTGTCTCTGAGGAAGTGGAGAATACTGTGGAGAAAACGGCAAGTAAAGTTGAAACTGCCTGTGTGGTTCTTTTGACCATGCATGTCCTTTCTTTGCATTTTGGGTTGTGCATTTAGAAATGTGGAATTCTGGCAAACTTGTGAGCATGGGAGAAATTTCTACACTTTCAGCACATCAGATATTTGTTCTATTTCAGCTAAGAGTCAATGGATTAACCTATAGGTAAAGGTAAAGGTACCCCTGACTGTTAGGTCCAGTCGCGGACGACTCTGGGGTTGCGGCGCTCATCTCGCTTTATTGGCCGAGGGAGCCGGCGTACAGCTTCCAGGTCATGTGGCCAGCATGACTAAGCCGCTTCTGGCGAACCAGAGCAGCACACAGAAACACCGTTTACCTTCCCTCTGGAGTGGTACCTATTTATCCACTTGAACTTTGACATACTTTTGAACTGCTAGGTTGGCAGGAGCAGGGACCAAGCAACGGGAACTTACCCTGTCAAGGGGATTCGAACCGCCAACCTTCTGATTGGCAAGCCCTAGGCTCTGTGGTTTAACCCACAGCGCTAGCCACTTTATTTGGCACTTCAATGCCTCCTTCATTGAGTGCAACTCCAGTTCTCAGAACCATCCTAACATCATATGGATGAATGCCATTGTTGGGTGCCTTGGTATATTAAAGCCATGTTTTCTTGCATTTATTATTATATTAGTCTATAATACCTGATACTTTTCAGTGTAACCCCAACTGTGTTTGGTGGAGCATAGATATCCAAACCAACTCTTGTAATGGGATACAAAGGCACCTCTTGAATGGGCCATTGCTCAGGCATTTGTCACCTTTGTGCAAGGGATGTGGGACAGGTTTGGCCAAGGTGTGGCCTTCCAGATGTCCTTGGACTCCAATTCCCATCAGCCCCACTCTGCATGCCCAACAGTAAAGCTGTGAGGGGAGGTGTCATCCAGTGGACCAAAGGTTAGCCAACCCAATACAGCTGAAAGATGGCAAAGATGTATGCAATGAAGAGTACTACCGACATTGTTAGTAGGGGGTGAAGGAAAGAATCATGTACACTGGTGTTCACATGCCATTTCAACAGGGAATGCAATTGTGCTTGTCCTTCAAAGCTATGATGGACTCCTTCCATTTAAACTGGTTCTGAAATAATGGTGTGACATGTGTAGTTCGCTACACTGTTCTGCAGGATGCTAGTCATCAGCAGGCCCTTGGGTTTTAAAAGCATCTGAGACAAATGCCAAGGGAGGGTTGCTATGTGAGGGTACTCTTCCATGGGCTCCTTAGATTGCTCTTGCCTTTAGTGAATCCATAATACAGTCAAACCTCAGTTGTCAAATCTGAGGTTTGACTGTACAGCTGATTTAACAATGTAGTACAATGTAATACAATGTGATGCAGTGTAAAATGAATTAACAAGAATGTGTCATATTCCAGATTAAGAGCCTTCACATGTTTTTTGCTTCATGTGTGTGCTCCAAGTATAGCAGACTATCAAATCTTGTCAGGTGAGCGTTTGCCACTTTAATCAAACAGATCACATTGGTCACCACCTCACTGTCCCCAACTGTTCCCAAGAGTAGGTTGTAGGGCAGGACGTAATTCAATGCTACAACTGGACAAATTTGTAGGAGGGACAAGTGCATAATGCAATTCATGGTTCTCTGCTGTGTAGTCTGCCGGTACTGCTCTTGCTGTCCTTCTACTCTTGCTCACCATGCTGGAGTTTGCCATCACTGTTTCCTTAGCACATCTTGGGATGAAGGCAGCCAGCAACAACATGGTAAGTGTTTCAATATCCTTTTTTTCATCCATGGCCACAGGCTATTTTGAGGACATTTTGTGTCTTGTTCAAGCAACTCATTTATTCTGCACTTATTTCTCATTTCCCATGAGTAGACGGCAAGTCTTCTCTCAAGGTTACCCTTCTTGTTCATAAGATTATAGTTTCTCCTCAACCAAAATCAACAATTTTGTACATGGGGAGGTGTGATTCTCTATGAGAAGATGCGTTCATTTCAGTTTTGATTTCTGAATCAGTCCCCATTAGGTGTGGGAGAGAAGTTTGGTTTCATTCATATTTTAATGTGAACCTTCCTAATTCACACTTCATGAAAGCCCTGGGCTGCAGTGCTATTTTTCTAGAAAAAGAGGTGCTGGAACTCACCATGAACAGCAACCTTGTCCTTTTATAATGACAATGGTGCCCACCTGAGAGGTGCTGTTCTTCAAAATTTGTAGATCTCTAAATGTTATGTAGTTCTCCTACCAAAATAATGTGGATATTAATGGGATGTGCATACGAAAAGGCCTATGAAAATGACATATAAACATGCATTATATGAGGGCTAATTGCTTGCAAAAATGTTCTTATAAGGGTAAATGCACAATAAAATGCTGAGGGCCTTTTTAAAACAAATTGGTACCTCGTGTGGAAATGTGCAGGGACAGCCAACATGGTGCCTCAGATATTTTTACACTCCGCATCAACCTGACTATTGATCATGTTTGCTGGGACTGATGGGAGTTGGAGCCCCTGGTCCAGTGTGACCAGAATTGGTTCTCCAGTCTTTTCTGGTGCTGCTACCTGTAATATTTCCAACTGGATTGAATCTAAGACCTTCTCTAGATTCAAAGTATGTGTGGCACCACTGACCCCCTCTTTTTAGCTAATAGGAACTATGTTGTAACCTCAGTCAGACCCTAGATGCTGTTAAAATGATGCATAGCTTAATTATTAGGACACAAAGCATCACTTAATTATTAGGACACATATCATCACAATTGCCTTCCAATCATGCCGTAACATAGTTTTAAAAATTGTTCAGCATAATCAAGCAGGCTCAGGCCCTTAGCAGTAAGAATTTAGCAGTAAGAATCCTTTGGATTATTCCAACATGTTTGGTCATTCAGTCATAAAAGAAGGGAGACCAGTAAGAGTTCTAATACACCGGAAGAATGAAGGGGAATTGTTTTAATAAATATTGCTGTGATGAATATTGCAGGAAATGATGCTAGGGTGAAAACAAAGATGATAACAATGAATAAATTTCATATGTATTATTTTACTGTTGTTAGCCACTCTGAGCCCGGCTTCGGCTGGGGAAGGAGGGATATAAATTATTATTTATTTATTTGTTTATTTGTTTATTTATTATATAGTAAAATAATTTTGTGTGTCTCTCAGGCCACAACTGTATCACCATCCCCTGTCTTCAAACAAGATGTAAGTCCCACAGAAGGCAATCCTGATCCTCCAGCCAATAACAACAACGTGTAGTCTGCCCTCAAACCCTTGTGAAGAGGCTAAGACAGAGGTTTTCATTGCTATCTCACTAGCAACCCAGCAATCTCAAAAATACAACATTACCAATTTCCTAACATTCTTTGTCATCTGTCCATCTAGGCTATGTGCCGTGGCTGCAACTTTGGTATAGGATATTGACAGGGAGAGTAGAACTCCCGAATGGAAAGCGCAGACCCCTGAACTCCGACTTGGGTTCCGCTTACTTCAGGACAGGCCTATCCTTCACTTCTCTCTTTCACTTTACTTTTAGTGCATGGCTGTGGCAAATGGCTGCACCTACCCTTCAGGCTTTCGGATTGTTTGGGATCCTTTTATTCTCCTAATTAAGGTCTGTGTGCTGTATGATTTGCTGCATGCTTAAATTTGTAACCTTGCTATCTGAAGTAGCATCCATATACTAATGTCACTTTCATTTCATGTAATAAACCAATCTTCCTTTATTCCTCTGATGTGTGAACGCCTTATTGGGCGTAAGATCAAGGGCAGAAATACATGTTCATAATGCACACACGTTTTAACTCCAGCAAAAGATTCTAAGCCGCTTGGAAATGTGGTGGACACACATGTGGGTTCAGATGTATACCTCATAAAGGTAAAGGGACCCCTGACTGTTAGGTCCAGTCGTGGACGACTCTGGGGTTGCGGCGCTCATCTTGCTTTATTGACCGAGGGAGCCGGAGTACAGCTTCCAGGTTATGTGGCCAGCATGACTAAGCCACTTCTGGTGAACCAGAGCAGCACACGGAAACGCCGTTTACCTTCCCACCGGAGTGGTACCTATTTATCTACTTGCACTTCGTGCTTTCAAACTGTTAGGTTGGCAGGAGCAGGGACTGAGCAACGGGAACTCACCCTGTCGCGGGGTTTCAAACCGCCGACCTTCTGATTGGCAAGCCCTAGGCTCAGTGGTTTAACCCACAGTACCACCCGTGTCCCATAGTGACATGTAAAACCTTCTTTTCTGTGTTTAGGGAACAATCCCTTCCAGAACATGTGAAGTGCAAAATAGTAAAAGAGGATATGCTATTGAAGACAGCAGCTATTACTGTTTAGAGTTGTTTACTAAAAGCTACGATAATTATTTTTAGTCATTCCGTTTCTAATCTGCTTTATATTTTTAAGGGAGGGGGAATCTCAAAGTGGTTTACAACCTGTATTAAAACATCAAATAAAACAATCCAGAACAAAACATGATAGAAAAAGTCAAATATGAGTATACATTTGAAGTAACATAATTAACAGGAACCTAAAATGTTGTCATAAAGACTTCAAAGTAAAACATTACAAAGGTCAACTACAGAAGGCACATATATCACCAGAAGAAACATTACTAGATATGATATGCATAGCAGCAGATGTCTAGAAACAGTAAAAGAACTTCCTTATGTTGCAATATTGTACAAAGTATATCTACTGCATAGCTTATCTCTCCCTCATCCCCATCCCTTGATAAACATGAAGGACACCTTGGGTCAAAATCTAAACTCCAAGTCCTACCCTTGGACTGGGGGTTTTCCACAGGAAATTGGTGTGTTTCCTGAATTGTTTGTTTTCACTCTTCAGCTTTCTCCAGCCAGTGAATAATAAAGTGTCTGTGTACTGTCTTCCTGTACTGGGCTGAAAACACGTATAAGCAGCAGGATGTTCTCTTATTTGTGGGTTATCTGTGAAACTGAGAAACAAACACAAATTAGCAGGCAAGCACATTACACAATCTGCTTTTTTTCAAAGGTATCCTAGGAACTGTTTCTGTTTCTACGACTGAATGAACAATTAACCAATGCAATACAATCACATGGGTTATGCTCTGGGGATGGCTTGTAAAGGCAGAAAGGTCAACCCAGCACAAGCAGCCTTACCTTATTGGAGCCATGGACCAAACAGGCCTTGTCCCCCACCCCACCCCCAAGCTTATCAGGTTCTGGGGTGCTCTTTGAGATTTTGTGGGTCAAGTTCCTGTGAGAACTTGCGAGAGCATCCCAGAGCCTGGTAAGCAAGGCAGAGAGTTTAAAAGCTCTTACCATGCCAGGAAAAACCTGTGCAAAATAGCTTTAATTTGTGTGATTGATTTAATTTAATTTGTATGATTTAATTCAACCTGTATGATTAATTTAATATAATATTTGTTATTATGCCTTTAATTTGTGTGATTTCAACCGGACAGCCTTCAATTGCATAAAGTTGAAATTGCAGATGTTAAATGCACATAAGTTGCGATTTTACTGTACAAGTTATACAAAACAGTCAACTGAGGCATTTTCCATCAGAGAGCAACTCTGAACACAGAACATTGAGTAATAGGCATGTTCAAGTTTTTATCCAAGCACACAAATACTCCAAGCGAAGACAGGGGTGACCCCCCCCCCCAAAGCAAGTCCTTAAGAAAATTCAGCAGCGTTTAGCATGAATTTCTGGGTATTCAGTTTTGCCCAATTTACACAAATTTGCAAAGCACAACTTCCCCAAATACAAGGCATTTGTGCGTGCTTTCACTAATTTGTGGGGGGGGGTTTCACACCTTACACCAGTACATGCATTTTGTACACATTACGTGACTGGAGAACTGCATTACAAAATTCAGAGATGCACACATTTCAAAGGCTTAAGACTAAGTAGATTTGCCTATACATGCAAAGTGAACCACATTTCTACCTCATCACTTCCAATCATACTTTGCAA
Source organism: Podarcis tiliguerta (assembly GCF_965153285.1). Lineage (NCBI taxonomy): Eukaryota > Metazoa > Chordata > Lepidosauria > Squamata > Lacertidae > Podarcis > Podarcis tiliguerta. Next base: position 56,177,674 of record NC_139534.1, read on the forward strand.
CAATGATACTATAGCCAAGGCAGCTTCAGCTTTTTTCCAGATTTTGTTTAGGGCTACAACGGGTTACCTGTCTTTTGGCTATGCTATAAAATAGTCTCAGAAATAAACTATGCTGTCCCCTTGGAAAAGTGTGATGTCTCCTCCTACCTACAAATATATTACCCTTCATTCATTCTGTCTATCTAAAGTAGTTCAATAACTATCTAAAGTAGTTCAATAACCTAGGACATCTGCTAGTTAAGTCTGATGCTGATTACTTCCTGGTGAGATTTCTGGCACACTGAGAGACTGAGAAAGAGTGAAGGAAGCAGGGCAACGTAAGTACATTTAGAGGTATTTAACTTTATTTGGGGCTGGTGCTTAATTGATCCAAGACACATCTTTGTAAAGGATACTGGTGTCCTCTCAAAGAGTCGCAGAGGGCTTTCCCCTTACTTTTGAATAACCGGAACCCATTTTAAGGGCAGGTGGCATGGGAATCCTGAGTCTTTTACATAAGGAAATGCCATCTGGCATAGGATTCCCTTTCTCTCCAATCTGGAGGCTTACTTGGGCTTCCTAGACTGGGAATCAACCTCCTGATGATCGCTATTATCCTGATAATCAGGACACCCTGATTGTTGGGACCGATGTGGGTGAGTTTCTCATCAGTGGCACCTGGACAGTCCACCCAGAATCAACAACCACCTTACCACTGGTGGAAGGCCCAAGAGCCCCTTCTCCACCAGGGCCCACTACCAGAGGACCCCTTCTGTCATGGCATCTGGATGAGATGGCTTTGCAACAGGCATTATGTGTATTTTGTGTGTATTTTATGGAACTGAAGAGAGCGAAGAACTATGAATCACAGGGAGAGTGTGTGTATGAACTTAAGAGTGCTTAGTTTATTTTTTTAGTTGTTATTTTGCTAATGTTGTTCATATTGCTTACAATATTATATTAAAAATGCTGCCTTGCTTTGTTAATCATATAATAGTACTTGTGATATTTAGCTTTTATTAGTTGTTGCTTTGTAAACAGTGTTTTATAAATTGTACAGTCATACCTCAGGTTGAAGTCACTTCAGGTTGAGCGTTTTCAGGTTACGCTCCTCGGCGACCCGGAAGTAACAGAACGCGTTACTTCCGGGTTTTGCCGCTCTTGCATGCGAAGGCACTCAAAATGACGTCACGCGCATGCGCAGAAGCGGCAAATCGCAACCCATGCACACGCAGATGTGCAGTCGCGGGGTGCATTCACTTCAGGATGCGAACGGGGCTCCGGAATGGATCCTGTTCGCCTCCAGAGGTACCACTGTAATTGTTTCACTGATTATTTGTTAATTATTCTATATGATTTATGTTGTATTTGTGATGTTGGATTACTTTATGTCATGTTATTTTTATTCATTACTGGAGCCCATGAACAGCTGGAGGCTGCCATAAGCAACATTATTATACCAATGCTTTATGCATTCCTTGAGGAACGGGGCCAGATCTGGATGCAAGCAGAGAAGGAATGGGTCCCTGCAATGGTGATGTGCAAAAGAACTAAGCCATGTTCCTACAATGCAAAGCCTATGGAAGGAACTACCTACTGAAGGAACCTTAGGCACCTGAGGAGAACTCATGCTTCAGCTGTGCTGCAGCCTGACTACTCCTCCTTCAGTGGAACATCACCCTGACAATGTCAGCAGGAGGGACCTCTGCCTGAACTAGAGGAAAAGCAAAGGACCTCACGGACTCTGAGTACATATGCCAGCAAAGTATCATGACTTCATTATGGGTTGGTGGTAAAGGCTTCACTCCCCATCAGTGAGTTGAGCACTTGTAATATCTGACTTCACAATATTCAGAGCCTGGGCCCATTGACTTGTTGGTTTATGTCTGGGAAATGTTTGGGTTGAGAAAGGGGATGTGGTACATAGCGTGTAAAAGGAGATTAATCTTCGGAGCTTGGGTCTAGTGACACGTTGGTTTATTTCTGGGAATTGTTTGGGTTGAGAAAGGGAATCTTGTACACAGCATGTAAAAGAAGACTGATTGCAACTGTGGTTCCTTCTATGACTCAGTGCGTGGGATTTATGGTGTATGTGTTTCATCTGGCCTCAGATCTTGTCCTGTTTATCATCTGCTTAAGGAAGCAACTATTTGGTGGTTCTCTTGGTGCAGGGGGAACGGGGAGGTGTGACACTGCTTCAGTCAATGTACAAGGGACTCTCTTAAAACTATTACACTCTCCACTGGCTCTACTGAAAGACCAGCAACGACCGGCCCCTCTATAATTTTTTCCATTCCTGCTGTTATCGGTAAGACCTCTATGACAAAGAATTGGTGCTTTCTCAGCCCTTTTCTTTTTTGGGTTGTGTCTTTCAGATTGTTGGCCTGAGGGGAGGGATTGTCTTCTCAGAAGCCAAACAGGCCATTTGTGCTATTCCCACATGGTTTTATCAAACATGTGAGGGATTCATAGAAACAGATGGACGGGCCATAGCTCAGTGGAACTTCCTCTTTCTGTGCGTAGGGGAAAGTTTGTTATATTTGTCCAAATCTGAGAGAAGGTTGTTTGCTATTTTGATTTGTTTTTGTTGGTTGGTTGGTTTTTGCAGACATTTCAGCTATGACAACAGATCCAGTGAGAAGACAAAATGGAATAATAGCGTTCATTCTTCCAAATGGAGCCGACATAATTCAGGCAGGCCAGGGGATCCATGCTACCATTGGGCAACAACCAGGAGCGGCACAATATATAGACGAGCAGCTTGGAAGCAACCAACCTGAGCGGAAGCGTTGGGTGAGGGAACTGGAGAAGAAAGTAAAAGTAGAGGCTAAGACTTTAGGGGTAAGTGCAGATGTCACCTGCTCTTGTTTCTGTCCCTGGTGATTTCAGTGGTCACCAGGAGCAATGGTCACTTCAACACTTCAAATATGCAACAGGCAGAGCTCTCATATCATGAGCCAGTGTGGTGTAGTGGTTAGAGCATTGGACTAAAGCTAGGGAGCCCCAGATTGAACACCCTCACTTGGCCATAGTTCAGTCACCATTTCTCAGCCTAAACTACTTGACAGGGTTGTTGTGGGGAGAAGATGGAGGGGCAGGGAGAGTCAGGGAGAGCCTAGAGAGATGCACTTTTCTGGTGCTGAATGCCCATGTACAGGGAATGAATGAGGGGCAGCCTACCCTTAACGATATGTTTTTAGGGAAACTCCAAGGATTTTCCTCCTGAGAGCCCCAGGTATACAATGTACCTGCATACCTACTAGTTTGGAGGCAAAACAAGACAACCCCCAATTAAGGAAGTGCTTTCTGCATTCTCAATTTTGTCTCCAGGAACGAAAAAGAACATTAAGTTTGTAAATTAAAAGAAAAAACAGGTTTTTAAGCACTAAGAAAGTATGGCAAGGTCCTGTGAACTTCTAGGACCCGTGGAGCACTGAGGGAAGTGGAGCCAGAGAATGTTGAGATTATCACCCGAAAAAATGGAGGAAATGGCTGGCTTGAGCCAATAGCAGAGTCAGGGAGGGTTAAGATCTCTTGTGCCCACCTTCCTAACTACTGGTTAGGCTTTTAAGCAGGTCCTCTGTAGTTGTGCTGTCCCACCTCCAGCCCAAGGAACCTTCAGAAGGGAATTGCTGCCATGGGTGTTATGTGCAAGTGCATTTTAATGAGCAGAACAGAGTGAAAGATTATGACTCATGGGGGTGTGGAAAGTGTGTGTATGAACTTAACAGTGCTTAGTTTATTTTTTAGTTGCTAAAAGAAGCTTCAACCCATCTTCAAACCCAGACTCACACAAAGCTCATTAGAGCAGCCCATTCTGGGGGTAATCAGGGCATAAGGAACTGAGGGAAGATCTACAGACCTATACAGGCTCACTGCTGGCACACCAATCTAAGCACTGTCTTTTGTAAAGCCAAGTTGTAGAAAGTTATGTGTTGTTTCTCTTTGGTGACTGGGTTGAACTCATTTGTCACTTTTTGTATTTCATCCGTATCAGGATTAGGAACGATCTATCTCTCAGTTTTTGTTCTCTCAGTTTCTTATTTTCCAGTCTTAAATTCTGTTCTCGCTATTTCTGAAGCAATTTGTGGGGGTTTTTTATTTTAAAAAATCCATGAAAATTGTGAATTGTATGCTGTTTTGTCTAATACACATATTTTAACTGATGTACACATTTTTGCAAGTCTCCTCATGTATAATACATTTGTGTGCGTTGTTTTCACTGATATGTTCATTTTATACATATCCCTTCTTCCAATATATGCCTTTTTGTAAACATTATTTGATTGGAGGACTGCATTGCAAAATTCAGAGAAGTGTTTTGATGCCCGTGTTGTTTCAGAAAGCAGTTTCACCTTTAAATATGAACTTAATCTAATTCCTATGTCCCAATCCCTCAGATTGAAAATTGGGTGTTCACATTGTTTCAGAAAGCAGTTTCACCTTTAAATATGAACTTAATCTAATTCCTATGTCCCAATCCCTCAGATTGAAAATTGGGTGTTCACATTTCTTGGCTCAAATCTGGTTAAGGAGAGATCCTCTTTTACTTTTGCAGTGATCAAAATACCTCATCTAGCTTTTGCTCAGGTGATATTTCCGGACTGTGCTAAAGAGTAAGCTCATATCAGTTTTATTGGTTTCCTTTAAATATTAATGCACAGTATTGTCAGGATTCATGCCCAAGGCAGCTAGCAATGATAAGAAATGCAAAAATAAAAATAAAACAGTGAAATGAAAATAGTAGCAAAAACTATCATTCTAGATTTCCAGGTCTCTAGGAACAGTTTAAAAATAATATTGTTTGTGTATTTTCTTCCTACAGGCCATCCAGATCATGATTGGATTGATACAAATTGGCTTTGGGATAGTCTCATTTTTTCTTTTGGACTCATTCTATGCCCCTTTGGTCAATGTAACATATTTTCCATGCTGGGGTGGAATATTTGTAAGTATCGTGTTCTTTGCCTCGCATTTAAGAATCCATCATGCTAAACTCTGGGACTTGGCAATTTTCAAAAACATTTCCTCATGTGTTCAAGTAAGGAGGCAGGTGGTGAAAGTTAACATAAAAGAATAGGAGCCCTTTGGATTATTTTGAAATGCCAGAACATTATTAGGGGTAATCTCTTTCCTTTGCCGTAATGCATTTGAGAGGTTTTTCTCTATTTAAGGTGTTTATATGTTACTTAATATTCAACATTTCTGAGAGGTGTACTTAACATTTTTTAAATAAAATCATTGAAAGAATAAGAATTGAATAGTAACAAAAAACTTTTCTCTTTTTATGCTTGTTCTCTTTCTTGTCTTGTTAAGGCTACATATTTTTTATTTTATTTTATATAGTGAAGGTTTTGGTCATGGTCGTATATACTAACAGCAACCTCAATTCTACAAGTCAGTCATGAAGATCTCGAAATTTTTGAATTGGTTCTGGAAAAATTTTCTGAGGCAAACTGGGGTAATCTGCATTGGAAAATTTCCAGTTCCGAACAGATGCTTGAGATCTAATTTAGCATGCTGATTTTACAGTTGCTTAATAAACAAAACTGAACACTGTATTCTCTTGCATGTATAAGGAAGGGCCACATCTCAGTGTCAGAGCATCTGCCTTGCTTGCAGAAGATCCTAGATTTCAGTCTCAGCATCTCTAAGTATGGCTGGAGATGTCCCCTGCCTGAAATTCTGGAGAATTGCTCCCAGTAGATAATTCTGAACTAAATGAACCAAGGGTCTTACTTAGTATATAGCAGGTACCTATGTTCCTGCTGTGTGTAGGGAAATGGAACCATCCATTCACAAGGTGGAGTTATCAGGCTTACTGAAACCCCAAGGTTTTCAGCCGAGCAGACTAAGCATGCTGAGTGTTGACTGGCTGTTGGGGGGGGGGGACAGGAAACCACATGGAGGATCAACGTGACTGCCTGGGGATGTGTACACATGGCAGTTTAAAGTGGATTTGATGCATACCATGCAGCATGTTTTTGGGTGTCATCCGCACTCCCCCCCCCATTTGTTTCAACTTTTCCCAGTCCGTGCATAAAAAGGGAAATGGGTGGGAGGATCCAACATAAAACCACATTGCGTGGCTGGGTTTTTTGTTTTTTATGTGTGTATTGACAGTTTACTGTCACCACACCCCCTACACTAATGAGGCATGTGAGGCAAATGCCTCAGGCAGCAGAATCCATGGGGGCAGCAGATTCTGATCTAGAACTTTGCTCCTGATCTAGATCTTCACTTGCTCCTTCTTCCTTGGCAGGGAGGGGAGGCATCGTTTTGTGGTTTGCCTCAGGTGCCAAAATGTTTTGCTGACAAGACTCCCACAGTACCAGGTTTTTCTAAGTAGAGAGTATTTTACTGTAAATTTTGAATGAATTGATATGCATCTCCCCCCCCCCCCTTTTTTTGAACAGTTCATTGTTGCTGGATCCATCGCTGTGTCAGCTACAAAATATAGGAACCGCAGTTTGGTGAGCTATATACCTTTTTCTCTTCTTCTGTAATATTGGATGTGGCCAGTATTGGTCATAAATTTTGTTTTTCTTATACCTCTAGATCAGCCTTCCCCAACTTGGTGCCCTCCATATGTTAGTAGACCATTCTGCACCAGTACTGCACCCTTGACCTTTGGCCATGCTAGCTGGGGCTGATAAAAAATTTAATTCCAACATCATCTGGAGAGCACCTGGGCTGGATCTATACTCACTCTTTAAACGTCCCTAGAATGATGTTTTTGATATTCTAAAACAAAGAAGTATTTGGTTCCTCTGCTTCTGTTTCTGCAGTCTACCTCAGTTGGCAAGGCTTACCAGGCATGGGCCGGATCACTCCCACGGAGATCCTCTGTGGGCCGGACAGGTGCAGCGCGATGCTGGAAATTGCGTCTGCACATGTCCGCTGCACCGAAAATCGCTTCTGTCCATGCCCAGATGCCGAAAATTGCGCCCTTGCAGATGCAATTTCCGGTGTCTGGACATGCGCAGAAGTGATTTCCAGAGCTACGGAAGAGAGTCCCCTGGTTTAGCACAGCACGTGGGGACTCGCTGAGTGGGTGGCTCGGTTTGGGGGCGGCTCGGGGGGCAGTTAAATGGCCTCCATGGGCCACTTCAGGCCCATGGGTCTTAGGTTGCTGACCCCTGGTCTACCCACTTACTTGACAGGGCGAACTCAGCAGTGTCACCTGGTGTCACATTTTAATAACACATTGTTGATGTTTTAAAAGAATGTCATATGGCTATATGATTATCATAACCCTTTTAAAACCCATTTTTAGCATTAAGAAACCACGAGTGTAGATGAGGGGAGGGGGGAGGGGTAGCACTGAAAAATGTAGGGAACAGTAAATTACCCAACGCGTTTCATTGGCAACCTTTCTTAGAGACAATGAAACAATAACAAACCATAATTCAAACAAAATTAGAACACAATTAGTACAGATTAAGGGCTAATTGTATATAAGACATCTTCCATGTTTTGTAAGTTTTTTAAATGGTCTGATTATAGTTAGTGACTAAGGCAGCTTGCTGTCAGGCCCAGTAGCCACACCTGACATGAGCATTGGCTGGCTTCCATACACACACACACACACACACACACACCCTGTGTGTATTTTTTGGTATCCTGATTCTTCATATCACTCTTTCAGGTGAAATGCAATGTGGGAATGCATGTCGCAAGTGCTACATTGGCAACAATTGGCATAATTCTGTACACAGCACAGTTGTGTATAAATCAACCCTATTTTTTCAATGGCTATCCCGGTTCTTATCCAGAGAGAACATTGGTAAGTGAGCAAGTCCCACAATAACTTTGATCATATAATATCATTATCATAATTTAATGTTGTAAGTTTGGGAGGTTTAGTTTGGATGTCATTTGAAGTGTCTCTTACAGCCCTGTGCCTCTTGATTCTAAGACTGAGATTTGGCCAGGAGAGGATTAATAGAACAAGCAGGACTGCTGGATATTATCTTCATGGCCCTGGCAAGAATGGTCAGTGCCCCTGTCTCTCAATCCATTGGTTCTATTGAAAGGAGAAAGCCATTTGGGGATGAGGACTTATTTCCTTCTCTGTTAGCTTGTGTGTGTCTGTGTGTGTGTGTGTGTGTGGAAGCAGTAGCCTGTCAGTCTTGGAACTGGGCTATAAAGGCACACGAGGCCTGATCTTCTTTCTGTGAGAATCCAGTGTTATCACTGTAAACCAAACGAAGCGGGACCTTGGCTTGTATATTTGTGTGAAGAGATAAATCATGTCCACTTCCACTGATCATCATTTCAAAGAAACCAAACCCAAGGTATGGCCAGGGATTAGGGATGGAGAAATCTGTCTGTTTCAGTTTCTCATTTTGCCAGTCTTAAATCCAGTTCACCACATTTCCTTATCAAAAGAGGACCCACCTCGATATTAAAAGGCCAGAGCGAATCACATAATTGTCTGGTTAGGTCCTTTCCAGGTTCACACCGGGAATATATTAATAAATGTTGGGATGGAATTAAGAACCGTCCTACAGAAATCAATTGAGAAATCAGTATTTTAATCCAAGGTTGAGCAGCCATCCCATTCCCAGTATTCAAACTTGATGGTGTTATTAGCTAGTGGTTGGGTTTTCTGATGTCTGTATCCTTGCACTTTGCCACGTCAAACTTTGGTAAGTCTCATAGCCACACTGGGTCTTTCACATGGAAGTGGAGAGTTTTCTTAGAACCTCTTTCCACACCTTCTCCCTACTATAAGGCAAGTAGAAGCTGAACAGAGATGTCTCCAGATAGGCAACCTCCTGGGTTGGTGTTTCAGAAATAATTTTCAGGGGGCTGCCTCTCATCTCATGCCATCATGTTGTTGTTGTTTAGTCGTTTAGTCGTGTCCAACTCTTCGTGACTCCATGGACCAGAGCATGCCAGGCACTCCTGTCTTCCACTGCCTCCCACAGTTTGGTCAAACTCATGTTTGTGATTCATGCCATCATATGTCACCTCAAAATTATTTCTGAAACACCAACCTGGAAGGATGCCTATCTGGAGACATCCTTGTTCAAAAACAGCCAGGTCCCTTTGTTGGCTGAAAGTTAGAAACTGGGGAGAAGAGAGGAGGTTCTGTTGATGAGGAAAGACACAGAGATATGTAGCTTAGGATATTCTCCCATTTTTATTCTCATAACGCCATGTACTGCACAGTCTCAGTAGTGGACTTACTTCCTGATGTCTTACTATTCAGGCTAGTGCATTCATTTTAGAAAGTTTCTGTCCTACCCTTTCAAAGCGGCTTTTTTTTTTTAATTCGTTAATTTTTACATTTATATCCCACCTTTCCTCCAAGAAGCTCTCCTCAGACCCATTTTATCCTCACGACTGATTTACCAATATAAGAGTTGTCATTTCACCTGCTTCTCTGTTCTGCAGCTTTTCAACAAAGTAGGTAACGGGTTTTGTATTGTGCATCTCCTGTTCTGCTTGCTGGAGTTCTGCATCACCGTTCCAACAGCACATTTCGGGTGTGAGGCAACCTGCTGTAACAAGATGGTAAGCAATTGTTTTAGAAAGCTGGTAAGATGAAAATGCCTGGGCTAGACAATATGATGCTGTTGATCTACAAATCTCATGATTCCTGACAACTGGCCATGCTGGCTGGGGTTGGTGGGAACTTCTTCTTCTTCTTCTTCTTCTTCTTCTTTGGCAATCATTCGTGGCTGAGTAAGATTGTCTTCCATAAACACGGTTTTAACAATGAATCCGTAAGTCACTGTGGAGGCCAATTCTGGATCCGCACGTCCTTCCACAGTGGGGACATTGGTTTCCGGGCGGGAGTTGATCATGGTGTGGATTTGCCAAGCGTACCTGATGTTGGAGATTCATTCCCTGTGTCTGCAGTCATGGGATTGTTGTCTATCACATGACGGTGTATGTTTTCATCCCACAGTGTGGGTAGTGACAAACATAGGATGTTTTGGTATTACTGTGTTCCGTGAAGGGGGACTATTGTCCTTTGTTTTCTCTCTCTTTGCTGTCTGATGAGGAAGAGGCAGGAGCTAAGTCAAAATGCTCTGAGTGTATTATATGTAAATAAAGTAGATTAGCCAAAATGTTGTGCTATTCGTTCTGTTACACAAACTTCGAATACTCTGTGGATCCCTAAGTGTGCCAATGCTTTTTGGCATAGTTGCTGTGATTTTCGGGCAAAAGAAAGCTTTTGAAGCTCCCGAACGATCGATCAGGAGGCAGAGAACATGCCAGTCAGGCATATGTCTCTGACAAGGTCCTACACGAGAGTAGGACACTCCTAACACCTTCCTCTTAGCACATTTCTCCCTTGCATCCTGAGTTCAAGTGTCTTCAAGTGTCTGAGTTCAAGTGACACCTTTGGTAAAGGCTATTCTCCAACTGGAGCTCTCGTAGGCCAGTGTTTCCCAGTTGTCAGTGTTTATACTACATTTTTTTAGATTTGCCTTGAGACAGTCTTTAAACCTCTTTTATTGACCACCAGCATTACGCTTTCTATTTTTAAGTTCAGAATAGAGTAGTTACTTTGGAAGACTGCAGCCCAACAGCGTCTAGAGGAAACCACACCTGAGCTATGCAAACAAATGAACCTGAATGGAAAATGCTGCTATGCTAGCATCAGGCATTTGTAGCTTCCTCAGAAACTTCAGCTGGTATCTGTGGTGTGATACTAGCTTAAAGGGGGAATGGGAAAGAGGGTATATATCCACCAGGAGAGGCACTTCCACCTCTACATCTGTGGCTCCTGGGGTTTCATACTTACTGAATCAGACATGGGGAACCTGATCTGGCCAGTACACCAGATCCTTATCTCTCATACTTCTTGTGGGCCAAATCTGACAGGTAGACGGGAGTGCCAACCTGTCAATCACCTGATGTCACATTGATGTCAGGTGATGATTGCCTGGACTTCAAAGCAAGATGTAGAGCTTGCAAAGGGCCCTTCACCATGCTTTGAAGTGCCACTGATAAGCAGGCTTGAAGTCATCACCTATCAGCTGGTGGGCAGTGACTTCAAACCTGCTTTCCTTGAGGGTCAGTTACTGTATATGATTGAAGTCATACACACACCATCAGCTGTGGGCTCATCAAGCCTGCTTTCTGCACAGATTGAGGGTTTTTTCCCAAACCCCCCCCCATTTACCAAATTATTACAAATCAAACCAAATTAATCTAATTTAATGCATTTTCTTAAAATCAGGTTTCCCACTCCTGTTCCAAACATATGATCATCATCATTTCCTCACATAGCCACATAATTTTTTATTTAGAGTCCAGTTGACATCCTTCACGTGACATTAAACCATTCTTCCAGCCGGTCACTTATTTCACCTTACAAACAGCATCTCTGTTACATCTTATGAATAAATAATCCATTTCACATGTCCTTCATATACATTGTTGTTCCAGACCTGGTGTGCTGTGAGATTTAATGACTATCTTCTATTGTTCAGTTCCATTGTTCAGTTATTTGCAGTGTTTATCTGGATCATACAGGGTCACATTCCATTCCTTCCACTGTTTACCAACAAGCGTATGAGCTGCAGCCATAAATAACACATGGAGTGCATATCCAAACTCCGCCATTAAAATTCCACTCTGGAGTTCTTCCTCGGCACACAGTTAAAAACAAGATCTCTTCTCAAATTCAGCCTAGTTCAATCAAGGATTAATTTTAAATAAAGTCCATTCAGCCTCTGTTGAGGGGAAAGGGCATAGTAAAACCTTGTTAAATTCCCCGTTGAGCATAAATCAAAAGCCTCCCCCCTCTTCTCCGAAGTAACAAACAGAATAACAAAGCAGTGGCTACACACATTCTTTTCATTATGTAGCGGAGGACAGGAAAAAAAGGAGACCATTTGAAAAACCATAAGAAAGCTTAAGAAAGCACAAAGCACCTTGTCCCCCCCCCCTTCCTTTTCTGGCTGTTGTAAGGATTCTCAAGCTTCAAATAAAATATTCAGATACCTTCAAAGAGCCACGCCCAGTCCTTTCAGCAGCTCATTAGCAGGAGCGACTCTTGATTAATGCCAGTTGTCTGAATTATGGAGAAACCGACCACAAATCATGCCGGAGACAGAGGCTCATCCATGGCAGGGACACACTCCCAGGTCACACCCACTCTGCCTTTCAAGTTGGTAGATATGGGCACAGCGGAATGCAGTGAGCTCCCCAGACCCCACTGGAGAACATTGCCAGGACTTTTGCCTCATAAATCCTGGCTTCCCTCTGCCTGAACCTCCTCGCTGCCTGCAGAGGGCAGCGAGGAGCAACCACCATTGTTTGGTGACGTAGCCAGAAAACCTCTGCATGGATTGTTTTTATCTGCTGTATGCTTTTTACATTTTTATGTACACTGCTTAGAAACACCGGCAATCACTTAAATACATAATAAGAACCATGTGCATTTTTGAGAATGTCTGGTGTGGAGGGAAATACCTACAAATGAAGATGTGTGGCATCAGCTATGCAGTTAGAGTTCTGCTTTGTAATAATTTGGGATAATTACTTTAATGAAGATAAAGGTCTTGGCACTGAAGACAGTCACCATGATGATGGCAGTGATGAAAATAAATTCTTGGAATGATCTACCTCCCCTGTGTTTCAGGACATAGACCTTGTGCCCATTGTTATCGTTGGAGATGATGTGGCCCCTGCTGAAAACAATCCAGCTCCACCAACTTATTCTGATATAATGCTGTCTCCAAGTGTTGATGGTTAGTAAAGAGAGACGGGTTATGGGAAGTTCTTCACCAGAAATCAAGCTGAAGTAAAATTCCAGAAATAAAATAATATTGATTCTGCTCAATACCTGCAATTATGTCTATATCTGTCTTCCAGATCTAACAGGGATGGGCCAAGGCTGGATAATTGGGGGGGGGGGGATCCATTTAAACTCAAACCCAGATTCCTCCAGACACCAGAACAATCTCTAATGGCTCCATTTTGGGTTCCTCTACTGTAGCTTCTTTCTCATTCCCTGACTTCTCATGTTGTATGGATGCTGTTGCCTTTCATAGTCCCTAATTTGGGGCTGATTCTACTTTATATTCAAGGCCACCAGGCATCATGGAAAATGTAGTTCCACATCTACCATCCCTAGACTCTGCTGCACTTGCTCAGAAAGGATCTAATGAATGCTCTGCTACCTACATAACTTCCCACCATGTAGCAGCATCAAGGGTTGCAATGAAAGCTTGAAAGTGTAGTTCCCATGTTCCCTAGTTTCCCTGTACACTACTGTTCATGCACATGACTGCAGCCAGTGATGTGGAATTTTGTGTATGGGCAAAAGTTCAACAATGTGAAATCTCACGTGCCATTTTATGGTACAGATTTTCTGCCCCTGTCTTCTGCTTGTGAGAATCGGATAAAAATGACTGAAACCATAGGCTGCTGAGGCACCCACAAAACCTTCGCGGTGGGTGCCTGGCTGGGTGAACCAACGTGTCATGCGCTGCAGTGGGGCACTCCATCAGGTGCCCACAATGTTGGGCAGAACTGGGCAGCACCTGACCAAAACACATACATCCTTTGAAATTCTCACGTATATGAAATTTGTGATGCAGTTCTCCAACTAATGAATGCTTACAAAACTGCATATTTTAGGAGAAAGTGCATTTTAATCTGTGCTTTCCCCCTAGAAAACAGGTTCTGATACTCACAATGAAGTTGCTACAGAAAGTGCCACACTTTTTAACAACAACAAAAAGAGGTGTTGGTATTGTGTACCCTTGACTACACCCCCCCCGGGGGTGGGGGGAACATTGATTATACTGGATATATTTGTGAAAATCAAATAAAAATGCATTATATTCGGAGCAATTGCTTGCAAAAATGTAAACACTAGTCAAAACTGCATACAATAAACATGTTTATTAGGAGAAATTCACACTAGAATACTGAAGAATGTTCCTGAGGATTTTCTTAATGCGGATTGCTGCAGAAATGTGGAGAAATGAATTTCAGATAAACAGAAACTGAGGGAACAGAAATTGTCAGATCCTTCTATCCTTCACCATTAGTTTATTTATCTCATCTAAGTCTACAAGTAGAAAGGGGGAAAGTGAGCAGTTAATTGGAAAATAAATACAGTGGTACCTCCGTTTACAAACTTAATCCGTTCCAGAAGTCCATTCTTAAATCAAAACCATTCTTAAACAGAGGCACACTTTCCCTAATGAGGCCTCCCACCACCGGTGTTCTTCCATCATTCCGTTTCCGTTCTTAGGCTGAGGTCCAGGGAGGATCGCAAACCGGGATACTACTTCCAGTTTTGTGGAGTTCGTAAACCGAACCGAACAGGACTGTTCTGAAACCGAGGTACCGCTGTATGGTGAGATGAAAAAAGAATACCTCTGAATAAGCAAAGAATCGGTGCTCAAATAGAGCTGGGATAGAGTAATATGTCCTCCTACTTCATTAAGGAGGATCTAAAACTATCCCATCTATTTTCAGTAAACATAAAACCACCTTACTTGGTTACACAGAGCATAGTGCCACCAGTATCACGAAAGCTGCTAAAGATGCTTAGATGCCTGTACCTCCCTGGACAAGTTCTGATGGACACTGACTCTCCTGTATTTGGGGCCTTAATCGCTGGTGTGAAATGAAGCTGTCTCTCCAATGCTTGCCTCTTTCGCAGCTCCACAACAGGCTATAGGCAAGGCTAGATGTAAATACTGCAGGCTCTTGCCCAGACTGTTCCAGAGCTCTGAGGCAGGCATGTGGGAAGACAGCTTCATCTTCTTCCAAGGACCACAAATCCAGCAAAGTGTTTAATAGGCTCCCCTGTGCATGGCACTTCAGCTGAAGGACTCAAAAGTTGTTTTTCCAAGTGTCTGCCTATCCTATCTCCACTAGGTAGGATAGACTCGTAGAAGCTCGCAGAAGCAAGAACAAGGACAACAAAACCAGTCAAGAGAACCACAACTTCTAAAAGATGTCAAGGAAGCTGGATCTTAGCCGATTATAAGCATGGAGCAAACATGAGTACAGTGGTACCTTGGGTTACAAACACTTCAGGTTACAGTCGCTTCAGGTTACAGACTCCGCTAACCCAGAAATAGTACCTCGGGTTAAGAACTTTGCTGCAGGATAAAACAGAAATCACGTGGCGGTGGCAGTGGGAGGCCCCATTAGCTAAAGTGGTACCTCAGGTTAAGAACAGTTTCGGGTTAAGAACGGACCTCCAGAACGCATTAAGTTCTTAACCTGAGGTACCACTGTATACAGCTGAGGTGAGGAGTGAACATGTTGAAGACGGGTGTGATTCCACCGCCTGGCTCTACCCCTGACCACCACACATATTGGAGCAAAAATGGGACTAGGACTTTTCACATCTGTTACCATACATGCGTAAACTCGAAGGGCAAGAAGTCTTCTTTTAAGGGGGGTTGAATTAGACAACACAGCAGCACTCAGTTTCTGGCTTGAGCACAGATTGGGGACGAAAGGGTACTTGACATCCCAAGAGACACACTGAGGCTCTTAGTTTCAAAGACTCACTGCCCTGGGAGGCTGAAGAATCAGAGCACCCGGCAGGCACACATCAGGGGCCAAGCCCCCCGAACCACAGTTCAAATACATGTTGCATCCAAAAGTGTCAAAGAAAACTGAAACATCCATTTCAAGAAATGGTTTGGCGTTGGAGTCTGGGAGCTAAGAGTGGCTGTTTAAACATTTCCTAGCCCAACACATGATTTGTATAATTAGCAAATAATTTGCATATCATGCAAATTAGTCCACCCAGATTTGGGGAACTAGTATATGGCAAATATTGTTAAGGTGTACTTGGTTCCCCACCCCCACCCTTCACTCTAAGGGTGCTTCTAGATGGGTGTTTATGTTGAGATCGGTGCCCCTCATGCAAGTTTTTCACAGCACTCACATAACATCATCAGTTAGCCTGTACTGAGCGAGGTAGGAGTCCCATGATTCAGAGGCTGGTGCAAACGGCGGTAGAGGCACAAGTGAAGCCATGATTCCGATGCCGGTGTGAAGGGCGATGGATGGAACACAGTGCTCTAGCCAGAAGAGTCAGCTCTGAATTGGTTCTGTTCAGTGATTTCGCTCAGTTATTCAGCTCAGTTCAGAGGGTGGCCGCATCTGGCTGTGCTCTGATGTCCATCGATCCCATCCTCGTCGCCAGTGTTAAGTTGTGAGTGAACATATCAGACGACACAGCGATTCTTCCAAAGCAGCTCTTTATTTGTAAGCTGGAACAGAACTGAACTGAAGAGCTCAGTCAGCCTGCTTATATAGAACTCCAGAACCTCGTTACTGTAACAACTTTCTAAAACTATCCAATCACCGAATGTCACTTTCGATCCTTCATTTGCACAACTATCTACAGTATCCGCCTGCTGGCCCAGGGTGAGAACTTCAGTACATAACACGAGGTACTGCTGTATGGTAAGATGAAAAAAGAATATTTCTGAATAAGCAAAGAATCAGTGCTCAAATTCAGTCTAAGGGTGCTTCTAGATGGGTGTTCATGTTGAGATCGGTGCCCCTCATGCAAGTTTTTCACAGCACTCACATAACATCATAAGTTAGCCTGTATTTTTAACCCATCTAATCCAGATTTACCCTTTGGGGAGGGGAACCCTGTTGCCAACAACACATTTATGATATTTAAATAACCTGCTTGTGATCTTAAGCCTTCACCTGGCTGAGCCTACTGGAAGTTTCTCGTGTTTTTCTGTAGGTCATTTTCTAGAAAATGTCAGGTGTGGTAATTGTGGTTCCTGCATATATTTTTAAAACCCATCCTGCTTCCACTTTAGTACCACCTGAAGCACTGCTTTCACTTCTTATTATTTCTTGGTGAGATTGTACATATGCTTGGAGGCTGAGAACAAAAACACCAAGAAGTGTACTAAATGCACAAGAAATGTACATCAGTACTTTCAGAGGAAGTCAAATTAATTTTCATCTAGGGCACAGCTCTGCAAGGTTTGAATAACAGGGTGTTTGGCCACATTTAGAAGCCTCTACCTTCTATAGAACAGAAGCTGCCTGCTCCTGTCTGAGTGTGTGGAAAATTCAATTCAACATATTAACTAATGGGTGAGAATGATCTCACTTCCACCCGCCCTACTCTCAATTATTACATGATAAGAAAATAACCAATAAAAATGCACAATAGCATACAATGGAACCTCTACGCACGACCACAATCCATTCCAGAGGCCCGTCCGGAAGTCGAAATGGGTCGCTGGGAGAGGCGCCGTTGTGCCCAGGCATGGGCAGCGATTGCCCACTTCTGCGCATGTGCAACTGGTGGCAAACCCGCTGGTTATTTCCGGGTTTGCCGTGGACGTTGGGCGAAATGGACGCAAGCGGAGGTGGACGTAAGAAGAGGTTTGACTGTACTGTCATAACATAGACAGTAAATAATGTTTGAAATTATATAATTCCAACAAAGGGAAAAGAAAGAAGTAGAACAGATAACAGGCTTCCTGATTATCTACTTTTGCAAGATGTTGCATAAACTATATTGTTACAAGAGATTCCAGAAGTCTTGGCACTTTAGAGCTTGTGTTCCTTTGGAATGAGGCACAGTGGAGATGATAAGAAATATGGTTTGTTTTACACATATTTACATCTGAAGCCTTCGATGGAAGAAGGGCAGAACATTACATTCCTCTATATGTGAAGGACAATTAACGTTTGTAGGTTTTCAAGAAGCTCTGTGATAATAATGGAGAGAAATATTGTTTTATAAATTTGTTAAGATTATTATGGTTAGGGTTAAAAAACAATATGATAGAAGAAATGTGAATAATTGTGATAATATGGAAAATTTCCAGACAGGCTGAGGGAAGTCTAAAAGTATGAAGACTAGAACTGGATGTAAATTTTGGATGCAATGTTTTTCCTTTATTGTTATTTTTGAAAAATTTGATAAATAAAAAGTATTTTAAAAAAGAACATTACATTCCAAGAGTGTCCTTTCTTGCTCCTCTCTTGCTTCAGCAAGCTTGCATCCAAAGCAGAGCAGCAGCCAGTCATGGCCCTCAGCCTCGCAAGGCAGCCTCTCACAGCCAGCGCACATGAAGTTCTGCCTGCTTCCTCCATCTTGTTCTCAGCAGCCTTTGTAGAAAACAACTCCTCCCCTTCTGCTTCCAGTTTCTCTGTAACCTCCATTTCAAAAGCCTCTCGCAAAGGGCACCGCTCCCTGTGGTGACTCATATTCCCTGCTACCCTGGCAACTTCTCCCTGTGTGCTTGGCAGAGCCTTCTTCCTGGATGATGGCATGCAGCCCATCAGCACCGGTGTTGCATCAACAAACCATCCCCAGCAAGTCATCTGCAGGCTCATGAAGAAGTTAGCCTGGTGTTATGCCCAGCCCTTGCTAAATTTATCAATATATGAATCTGCTCAATGTCTGACCCTTCACTGAACGTAGAGATTAGGGGAGGGGGGTCTGCCCTCCCCAAACTCATAACAACATGGTATCTTATACTGCATCTTATTATTTCAGTGCCTAAGAAACCAAGTCCATGTTTATCATTCTTGAGCAGATCTCTTTGGAGAGGCATCAGATTGGGAAATAACTAGTCTGGTCCAAGAGCATTCCTTATGTATGTTGTTATGATTACGATTCCACACTCTTGCTAGACAATTCTCTTTTACAAGAGTAAACTTACGCTGCTTCTGCTTCTGAATGATTTAATAGAATTAGCGATCTTGGCTAACGATATTGGATGTTGTGTTAGCTGTTTCACCAGGGAGTCATCTTCAGGGGTGGGATGGTGGAAGAGGATACCTGCAAATGTGTCTTTGCATAGAAGATTTATATGCTATCATGCTCTCCCTGTCGACATCTGCCTACATCTTTCCAGCACAAACTAAAAATGATTTTGTCTGGACAACCTTCTATCACATAACATCTTTCTGTTTTAGTGCTGCTAGTTTTTAATGTGTAAAATCTTCCAACCTCTGTGTGACATATTTTAATAATCTGTTTCACCTGTACATTTATGATTATACTGCACCTTGTTTTGTTTTATTTTTACTGCTTCTCCTGTTAAATACTAGAAGGAACGGCATATGTATTCTTATTAGGGATGGAGGGAAAAATTGATTCAGTTCACATTTAAAGCCCATCAAATTCACATTTTCCAAAATGATATAAGAACCAAAAACAAAAACAACCATTGTCATCCTTCTAAATTCTAAACTTTTCTAAATTTTGCGATGCACTTTCCCCCTCAAATAATGCTTATAAAAATGTATATATTAGGGAGCAATGCACATTAAAATATTAGTGAAATTGCTATATAAAAAATTATTATATTATGAGAAATGTTTTGCAAAAATGTGTACCTTAATCAAAACTCATTTAAAATGTGTATATTAAGAAAAATTTGCACTAAAATGTTGCAATATTTTCATGAGTGTTTACAAAATAATAATTATCACAAACTGATGCACAAATGTGAACTGAAATTAATATTAGAAATATAAGACACTGAGAGAACTGAAATGTACAAATCCATCCTTCTGTTACAATCTCATGGTTGGCACATTCCCACTAAATATGAGTTTATTTGTTGACATTCATGATTATTTGCTATGTTTGGTACAAATATGAACCTTGCGTTCCACTATGGAATATATAGACACCCATCATTCTTTCTTAAGCTTTCTATTATGATTATGATTTTATTATCTTGTAATTTTATTCTTCCTGCTTTTATGATTGTTCTTATTATTACTCTTAGCCTGATGTTATGTTTGTTTGTTTGAATAATAATAACAATAATAAAGATAAGATAAGAAGGAAAACAAAGTAAGTAGTTCAAAATAAGACATTCAAAATAGCTTGGGTGTCAGTCTTCAGGTTTCAGATTGCCTATGTCATAAAGTAGCATCATTCCATGGAACAATTGGGATGGGGAGATAATACCATCTCCCTCCCACCCACCCATCCACCCACCAGAACGCTGTGCTGTGTGGAGGAGGACGAACTTGAACACATTCCAGGATTCCCAAAAAATAGACAGAGGCAATTGTACTTCATCCAGCAGAGTTTTACTGCTACTGAAGGCAAATGAGCATAATGGTCACAAATCCAATACATTCAGGATTGGCACATAAAAAATCCAGTTGCATATAAGTATAAGTATATACATAAGTTATACATAAACTTATAACAAGGCTAAAACTTAACACTAAGCATACTATGTACAGAACACCACATCAGAAGGAAGAGAGATAGAAAGTGAGTTAAAAGCCCACTGGCCTCACTATTATAGCCAGCACGACCTTGTCAGAAAGATAACAGAAGCAGTTTAAACCAGCTGTACTCAGTTTCTCAGAAGGGATAACCCAAACAACATAAACCTTCTGCCTGTTTCTTTCACATAGAAAGAAACCTTCTAGAACACTCTTGAATTAATCAGAACAGGAAAAATCTCTACACATCAGATCCATTGCAAGCTGTCCCACAGAATTATGTTGTTGTCAAGCTGCATTGTTCTGGGGCACTACAGAAATTTCAGCTTGGCCCTAGGCAGAATGAAGGAGACAGAGGAGCACTGGTGATTCCCCTGCTGTTGAACTTTCTCCTGTCTCCTGAAAATAGTGAAAATTGTTCCTTTAGTCAGCACCAAATAAAGCAGTGAAAACAGGGAATGGGCATCTTGCTACAGCACTTATTAAAAGAGTTTCTCATACTTTTCAACAAAAGAGCTCGATGCAAAGTCAAGTACAGAAAACTACCATGAGTTCATGAACAGCTCGAATATTTTTCATGCAATAATCTTTTGTAGAAAAAAATGGCCTGTGTCTTGGAGAGAAGCAGATTCATGGAATGGCTACTTGGAACATGGTTTGGATTAGGAGGAGACATGGGTGGCGCTGTGGTCTAAACCACTGAGCTTCTTGGGCTTGCCAATCAGGTTGGCGGTTCGAATCCCCCGCAACAGAGTGAGCTCCTGTTGCTCTGTCCCAGCTCCTGCCAACTTAGCAGTTCAAAAGCACACCAATGCAAGTAGATAAATAAGTACCTCTTTGGCGGGAAGGTAAACAGCATTTCCGTTCACTCTGGTTTCCGTCATGGGGTCCCATTGCACCAGCAGCGGTTTAGTCATGCTGGCCACATGACCTGGACAGCTGTCTGTGGACAAACACCAGCTCCCTTGGCCTGAAAGTGAGATGAACGCCACACTCCAATTTCAGCTCACTTAAAGTTGAATGAAACTGTTGTTAGTTCATGTGGATGGATGAGGTAAGCAATGGACTAAGAGGAAGACCAGAAGAGGAAGCAGGGAAGCCCAAACAATTCTAAAAGATTGCTGTACTAGTAAAATCAGAGAACAAAATGAAGCATCCTTTAAGGAGGATTGGAACATGTTTGTAGATTATTTTAAAAATAATTTAAACATGTTAGTACACTAGCAGGTTTGGAGTAACTTCAGCAGTAAACGTTAATTAGAGAATAAAGTTGGGAAAACAAGGTATAGATTAAATATAATATGCAGCAGCAAATGATAAACATGAGAAAACCATGGAAGGGTGGGAGGGAAATTGATTTCTTAAGTGAATATTGGAAAATATTAGAAAAGAGTATTTTATTAGTGAAAAAATCTTTTAAAAAATCTTTTTTAAAAAATACTAAAATAATCATAAACAATATTTTTTAAAAAATGAATCCACAGTTGTGCTCAAAATTCAAGGATGGCAAACTAAGGAAGGTCATTTTGCCAAATAGTCTCTAAGGGAGGACAAGATTTTTTGTAATAGCTCAGGAGGAGTTCAAAAAAAGGAAATTTTCAAAAAATTGTCAGAAAATTATTTGTTGGGAAATTTTAGCTCAGCTGTAGTGGAATAATCAGTAGAGGGTGCTGAATACTAGCTATGACAATTAACCAAAGAATTTTCAATCAAATTAAATTGTCTGTTAATACCTTGATCATAACAATGGCAGAAGGTATGGGGGCATTCATTCAGTACTATGAATATTGTGAATTTTCTGATAAGAAACTCAATAGACATCCGTTAGCTGACCCTCACTACAAGTTTTTAAGTGAAAAGAGCATGTAAATTGAGAGTTGGAAAAAGGATCTTCTTGTGCTAACAATTCTTCTGCAGGGAGGAAGAACACCTGGAAACTTATTTTGAAGATATTACAGCTTTGACTTCACTTACAATAACTTGGTTAAGAATGGGTGGCTGCAATGTTTCCAGTGCCTGTGTAAGGAAGCACAGGTGGTTTGTGCTGGTAGATGATGTGACCACATCTTGAATAGGTTCTGCCTGAAACTGAATAAATACCACCCCACTTCCATTTTACTCTCAGCATCACATTCACCTTGGCAGGCTGAGAAGAAGCTCATCAAGAAGTGTTGTGTAAGTACAGTTTGACTGAGTTAAATGAATTTGGGGGCATGGGCTTGATTTGATCCAGGGCTCAGTTCTGAAAAGCTTGAAGGAATAACAGGGTGCTTGTGATAACATGCAGAGGTCTTTCTCCTCACTACTGAACAGCCAGGACCACTCTAGGGAACAGAAGTTACTAGTTCAACCGAAGCAGAGCATGTAGAAGGTCTTCTATCTGAGAATTCATCCACTGGGCAAGTGTGATCACTCTCTAGAATCTCAGTTTAGGGAGGTATTGGCCAATCAAAATGGGAATGTCCTGTATACGTAGAGAAAGATGTTGTGACGCACCTTACGATTCTGTCTCAGGTGGCATCCCTGCTAGTTCCTCTGGAACCAGTACAAAGGGCTACCCTCAAGTGAATGCATCCACAACAGTTGTGCTTACTCGAGTAGGTGTTCAAGTTTCTAAGCAGTTATAGCTTCCATGCTGGGTGATTCTCTCTCAATGAGTCTTCCTGGTTCAACAGCAGACCTGGTGGGAAAGGAGAACTGGAGGTGGAAGTGTTGAATGCCTAGGCACGAGCTCTATAGGGCCAGGGCATCTTCAACCAGTATTTGGGATGGGGCTGGGTAACCCCAATCTTGAGGGGGCGGAAGAGGCCGAGCCCTTCCACCCCACCCCAACCCGTCTCGTCCATCCTCCTCTCTCTTACCTTCCAATGTTGGGCACAATTTGACACCTCTCTCTCTCTCTCTCTCTGTCTCTCTGTCTCTGTCTCTCTCTCTGTGTGTGTGCGTGTTTGTTAATAATACCTTTATTGTCAATGTACAACCTGTGTACAATGCAATTAAATGAAACAGAGAAGTAAGATGGTAGAGTAGCAGCTGCAGGAACATTAGTATTTCCACTTCCTCAGACCATTCAGCCCTTCACGCTTCCTCCAAGTTCTTTGTCTTCCTTCTTTCACACTCTGTCCTCTTTCACACCTGGTTGTTCACATCCTCCTCTTGCTTCCATTTCCACCCCTCCATTTTACAGCCTCAGTTCATTTATTTGTTGATAAGGGTTGTTTTTACAGACATCTCAGAGAAGGCAACAGATCCAGCAGCGATGGCTAACAGAACCATAGTGTTCCTTCCCCCAAATTGTAACAACATAAACCAGGCAGGCCAGGGGGCCTCAAATACTGTTCTCCAACTACCAGAGACAGTTCTCAATGGAGGTCAGCAGCTTGGAGGCCCTGATAACCAGCCTCAGCAGAACGAGCAGGTGGGAGCCATGGAGACACTCCGCTATGTAGAGACCAAATCTATGGGGGTAAGTGAAATTGAGATTTGCTCATGTTCAGGCTTATGTTCAGTGGTTTCCCTGCAAGAGTGATGTCAGTGCAGAAAAGACTAATCTTATCAACAGGTTCAAGAGGCTAATGCAAAGGATGGTCTCAATTATTCTCTTATCCAATGGGGATTTGTTAGATGTATTTAAAAATGCTTGGGCTGGCTGGGTGACTTATTCAATGGAATATTTACGTAGTTAAGAGTATTACTGATGAACCAGTCCCTGGCAAATGGCAATGCAAAGTGTTCAGTTTACAAGAAGACAATATTCCTCTACAAATCAGAGGAGAAGACAGTATGTAAACGACTTAAAGCAGGGGTATATCTACAAGAATAAAGGTGAGACAATAAGTGGGCAGCAGATCACACAGCATATGCATCTTGATCTTGAGAGCAAATAGGATCCCTAACTATCCCCAAAACCTCAAGAGTGGGCATGACAATTTGCCATTGTATCCATACTATGAAGAAAAAGCAATGCATACCTTATCCTGAGGCCTAATCAAACATAAAGTCAGAAATCAGAAATCTGTGCCTCCTGCAAGAGTTAAGCTCTTCCCTTAAAATTCTGCACAAGCCGTCCACAAAAAACATACCCCTCTCATTCTTTTGGTCTGTGTTCAGTGAAGCATACAACTGATCCTTGAGATCATTGAGAAGCAAAGATGGGGTCCTGGTGTAGCTTTCAGCTACCCCACCACTGAAAACCTGGGGTTTAAGGGTTTTTTTGGGGGGGGGGGTTGAACCAATGTTCAAAAAAGAGGGTTCTTTTTGGGTGAGTGTCCTTTATTCCTTTTTGACAGTGGTTTTCAACCAGTGTGCCATGGCATCCTGGGGTGCCTTGAATGATGGCCATGGGTGCCACGGGCAACAGTGGCCTCTGTCCTTCTGTCCTTACCTCCCTCCTCTGATGCCCTCTCACATCTCTGCCTCCCAAAGGCTTGTGCAGCTGTTTTTTGCAACAGCCCTGGCTATGAGCTCCACAAGCGAATGGGGCCTCAGGGAGGCACCTCTGTTTTCAGCTCAGAGACCAAGGGTGGCAGCTGGGGGAGAGGAGAGGAGGCTGAGGGAAGACTCCACAAGGGAGGGTGTTTGAAAAAGGGTGAGAGACTGCCAGCTCTGCAGGCAAGGGGTGACATAACTGGGCTCCTGAGTCCCATAGTGCTGCAGAAAGAAGGTAGTTGGTCAAGGGAGCCATGGACTCAAAAAGGTTGAAAACTTCTGCTTTATGCCATTGTTTATATCCAAATTTCTGCCTGTTTGCTATTTTGCTATTTTGTTTACCTTTGGAGGAAGATTCTGTGCAAAACCCGATTCTTTCCTACAGGAGGTAATAGTTGAACATTACTAGTAACACAGCTTAGGAGCCAACTCCCAGGGGCTGAATTCTTTTCGCCCCACCCCCAATAAAATATTTGATGGGGCTGCCCCCCAGTTGATGGGCATTGCCATTCAAATGTTGTGCATGCAACATTATGTGGGGTGGAGCTTACCTCCCCCCCCAAAAAGGTTGGCACCCCTGTAACACAGAATTTGTGTGCTGATATTTACATTAAGTGTTACAAGCTCAGGATATCTACTCATACCTTCCAGGGCATGTTTAAAATAAAGACTAGTAACCAGGGTTAAAGGTACTTCCATGATGGGGGTCAATTTATATCAGATTATGCCACATTCATTGATGCCACGAGCTACAGGAATAAACCATAGAAAAGGTTCAAATTATCAGACACCATTACAAGGACTTAGAGGAGGATATTCCTCACACAATCTAGGGACCTGAGATGCTCTTTACTATTTTTCTGTGTGGAAAGCTTGAAGTCATTATTCAGGGATTTGTGGTTTTTTACCTCTTATCAGGGCTCAGGAAACTGATCTTGTTTGTGTAATTTTCTCTCCCAGGTTATCCAGATCATGATTGGATTGGTACACATTGGCTTCGGGGCTGTCTCCCTTGTCCTTTTACCTTACCATACAGTTTTTGCTGCTCTTGGAGGTTATCCATTCTGGGCTGGGCTATTTGTAAGTAGTTGGTTATTTGTCTTTGAGGACCAGTCTGTTTCAGTGTCCATGGTCATGAAATTTAGAGCTGCATACATAGCATACATTTAATGCACATTTAAAGCACATCCTCCACACACGCCCAACCATCCTAAACTGTAGTTTAAGGGTGCTAGGAATTGTAGCTCCATGCAGGGTAAACTACAGTTCCCCTTTTTTTGGGGGGGGGTGCTTTAGGTGTATGATGTGTGCACCCAGCTTTGACCTTGGAGAGGAAGTCTCCATTATGTTCCTATTCAATTGCTGACTTTTTTTGTATTGAGAACTAATAGCTAGTAAATAAGTCATAATCTCTCTCTCTCATGCATGCGTGGGCGCACACACATATCCTTATAGTTCTGCGAAATGGAATAGACATAGATGAAGGAAATGTGCTCATGCAGGAAACCTGCTTACCTCCACCCCAGTGGTGTCCCCAAAAGCATTTACTCTTTCATGTAGAAGTGAAGTCTGTAGGCTGGAGTCAACTATGTTGTTGCACTAGTGGAAGCCAGTGTCAAGATTCCTACTGGCACAATGAGACTTCCTCCACTCTCCACCTTCCCATGCCCCCACCCTCCCCATATATGCTCAAAAAGGTGACAATAACCCCCTGAACAGTGCAAGGGAGCAAGAGAGGAGGGGTTGTTCTGTCTGGCAAGCAGAAATGCTTTGCTAAGGTCTCTGAGACCCCTATTCTCTTCACAGACCTACAGTTCCCACTGTTCCATGGGAAGAGGAACTGATTGTTAAACCACTCGGAGAATAGTAGCTCTGTGCAGCCCACCCTTAACTCTCAGCTCCCTTGACAAGCTGCAGTTCCCAGGATTATTTAAGGGAGGGGCATGACTATTTAAAGTGACTGTAACACAGCTTTAAATATATAGTGCAGATTGAGACCAAGTTGTACTATCCGGGGAGGGCTTTCCCAAGAAATGCAGAAAATTTTTAAGTTCCATTTGTAATGCTTTTGGTTGAGGCAGGTAAGTCATCCTATCCCATCCAGGAAAACTTGGGCAAAGCCTTTGCAGCAACAGTGCTTAGTTTTCTGCATAGGACTGCAAAGGATTGGCACACATGGTTCAACAGGAAAGGGGGAATCTTATGCCAAAGCCATATTCACATGTTCAAAAACATTTTAATTAAAACAAACAAATCTCCTTGTCAGTTTTCAATGCATTTATGTTGGAGAGATAGTCAGAAAGACAATAGTTGGCTGTTCTTTGGTAAAAGAAGAAAATATGCTACTATCTGACATCAGTCCCAAAGTACTGAGATGTTGGGACTAAGGAAAATGTTATGTCGTTTTTAGTGAACAACCCAAATGATCTTTTCTTTTTTCTTCTCCTGAGTAGTTCATTATTTCTGGATCCCTGGCTGTGTCAACTGAGAAATATCTTAATACAAGCCTGGTAAGATACACACCATTCCCTCCTCATTTGTAAGGTAAAGGTAAAGGTACCCCTGCCCGTACGGGCCAGTCTTGCCAGACTCTAGGGTTGTGTGCACATCTCACTCTATAGGCCAGGAGCCAGCGCTGTCCGCAGACACTTCCGGGTCACGTGGCCAGCGTGACAAGCTGCATCTGGCAAGCCAGCGCAGCACACAGAATACCGTTTACCTTCCCGCTGGTAAGCGGTCCCTATTTATCTACTTGCACCCGGAGGTGCTTTCGAACTGCTAGGTTGGCAGGCGCTGGGACCGAACGACGGGAGCGCACCCCGCCGCGAGGATTTGAACCGCCGACCATGCGATCGGCAAGTCCTAGGCACTGAGGTTTTACCCACAGCGCCACCCGCGTCCTCGTTTGTATTGCTGGATAAACAAACAAATTAGCCTTCTTGTTACATGTCTGGTTATATGGCCCCCTCCAGACTGATGTTTTATTGCAGGTGGTTCTGCAGCATGGTCTTGCCACACTAATAGTGTATTAGTGGTGGGTTTATTCTGCATAAGTTTGTTCTGTGGTGCTTCCCTAATGCTATTACACTATTCCTGTCTGAATGGCTATAGCAGAGCAAAAGCAGGGCAAAAGTAAACCGGAACACTTGCAGTATAAAAAGTTGTAGGAAGTTACAAGATATGCACTGATTGGAAATGATGCAGTCTGACTTCCTCAAAACCTTTGCACGTGCAAACATGTGAAAGCAGGATCAGGTGTGACTCTCCCAAAAGCATCATGAGAACAAATAATAACGAATGTGCAACTGAAAGGTTCTCTGGAGGAGCACTATAGTAACTGTCTACACTATTCTGAGAGCATTTATCGTAAATCAAAGCAGCCTGTAAGACTGGTGCTCGAGATCCGCAGCCAACCTAGAACAGAGGGTAGCCGAGGTTCCTTCAAGTAATGCGTCTTGATCCTAACCCTGGTTGGAAGGTGCTACCATGAGATTCAAAGTGGGGATCTTGTTCCAGGGCCCAGAACCCTTGCTGCCTGAGCACCAGAGCAGCTCTTAGAAAGAAGAGTCTCTGGCTTGATCCACTGGTGGAGGAAGAGGGGTGCAGTGAGCTCCCCCTGCAGCGTGATCCTGGTGGGGTGCCATCGCGGCTCCCCCCCCCCCCCACACTGGGCACCACTCCCCCGCAGGCGGCGCGTCATTCCCCTGTAGGCAGCACCACGCCCTGGGACATGCACCATGCTCTTGGGATGCGCACCAGCCATGCTCCCGTCTGCTCTTCACCCAACCCCACCCCCGATGCCGGAGCATGAAGTTCCGCCACACTTTTGCAGACATCCCTTTGCAAGTTCTCATACCTGCGAACTATGCATCTAGTTCAACCTCCTACAATGTAGGAATGTGCAGCTGTCCCATACGGGGATTGAACCTGCAACCTTGGTGTTATCAGCACCATGATCTCTAACTAACTGGCACTCAAATCCAGTTTCATAGACTCAAACTGGATCTAGACACATCAAAGAAGCGTTTCAGTTAAACGCGTTGCAAATTTTGTATGAGAAATTGGGTTGGCAAAAGCGGGACTCCACAGCCCCATCTAGTGTTAGAATGCATAAACAACACATATAAAGCATTTTTTTCTTTGCCAGTGTAGCTGAGTCCTCAGTTATATTACTCTCTATGTGTGCCCAGGTGCTTCTTTCCGTCCCTTACACCTCCAGTTTGAACTTAGTTCTTGTTCTGTTCACCTAGCAGTTATGGGAACTACTTTCAGGTGACGTTTAGAGATTTTTGAACTAATTCAGTGAACTTCGTTTGACTGAACTAGTTCATTCCAAGCTTCAGCACAAATACAAACAATAGGAAGCCTGCAGTTTTGTGTGGTTGACAGATCCTTCACACTGCTTCAGATTTCTATTTCCTCTGATGAAAACCTCAGTACGGCTTGAACTAAGGCCTCTTGCAAAACAGGTATTTCTCTGGGTATGACTCTCTTCATTAGACTATTTGCCTTTGAAGATGGACCTCTGTTTTTTGGTCGCCTGATTCATTGTATCTTTCAGGTGAAATGCAGCGTGGGAATGAACATCACAAGTTCTATAATGGCATTAGTTGGCATCGTGCTCTATTTGACGGAGCTGTGCCTAAATTCTGTTTTTAAAAAGTGTGATCATCTTAATCAAGACAAATATTCTTGTGAGGTAAGTGAACAAGTTCCAAAAAATGTTGACATTGTGGGCAAAATCTTTAGAAAGGGAGAGAAACCTAGACCCACCTTCAGCTTTGCTTGCGCTGCAAGCAGTTCCCACATCAAGAGACCAGCCTCTGGGAATTCTAGCAATTGTAGCTCTTTGGGAAGACAAACAACTCTCAGCACCCTTAAAAAAAACTTCCTGGGATTCTTTGGGTAAGGTGTGATGGTTTGAAGTAGGATGGTACTGCTTTCAATGTATAGTGCTGATAGCGTCTTTGTTTTTTGACACAGATATTCTCTTTAGCTGCTTCTTTTGAAAAGAGAGGCAAATGTCAACGGCACAGAAGGGTCAATAGCAAAACTACTATGTGTAGCTTAAGTGGACTTTTTTCTGATTCACCTGCCATACAACCTGATAATATATTGATCAGAATGTACATCGGGTAGTTCTTCTGTGTTCTATCCTATATTAGCAGCCTTCATGCAGGTGGCAAGGCACAAATGAGGTTTTTAGCCTAATGTGTGCACCACACGTATCGGGGCCTTCTAAATCCTATTCACTGTATGCCTGGAGATTTGCTTTGTGAGGCTGCAAAATGCAAACATACTAAGAAGGTCCCAGCTGCACAGCCCTGTTTCTTACTGTGTTATATTCAAAGAGGCAGATGTAAGTCAGTATGACCTCTTGCCCAAACGATTCTAAATAGTCATCACCACGGCCTCCAACTCTTCTGCACATGAATTTTTCACTCGTGTTGTCAGGTCAGAATTTTTCTTATGAGCTGCCTTGAAACCACTGAGATGATTTTCTAGTACCCAGAGCTGTGTCCGTGTTGTCATGTCACCTGCTCCTCTGCTTTGCAGCTAAGCTACCAAATAGGTACTGGTCTCGGAATCCTCCTCTTCTTGTTCACCTCCCTGGAGTTCTGCATTGCAGTTTCCACAACACATTTTGGGTGCCTGGCCGTCTGCTGTAACAATGAGAGGGTAAGCATTGGAAAGCCTTGCTCAGAAATTAAGCAGATCATATTGAAAATATGGTACAGAGGAGATATTGATTCGTGGGGTTTAGAAATGCCTTCAGGCTCCCCTGGGATCCTTTGCAGCTGTCTTGGAATCACCAGCTGTTAAATACAGTAGAGGACCATGGTTCTGGACCACGAGTCTGATGGAGCCTTGGAAGTCTTCTGTTCCTTATTCATGCACCCCCCATGTACAGCAATAGCATTTGATATGGCTGCAAAAGGCTTGAATGACCCTGTTCCTTATCAGTGTGGTATCAGCTGCACTGGTAGAGTTCAGCTACAGAGGGCTTTAAGAATTTAGAGCAATTGTTTAGATCATGGTGACATGGGGAAAAAGGACACCATCATAACCATGTATGTTTGTGTGTGTTTCAGGCCATAACTTTCATGCAGTACACCATCTATCAAGGTGGTATGAATTCTGCTGAAGGCAACCCTGCTCCTCCAGCCTCCAGTGCTACACTTTCTTCCAAGGAAGAGGCTTGCTAAAGACCCCAAGAGAAAAGTGATCAAAGATATCACTTCCAAGAAGCCAGGAAGTGAAATATTATTGATGTATTAACTCCCTCCCCCCCACCATAAATATATCTATCCACCCAGGCTATGTGCTGTCGCTGCAATTTTTAGTAGATTACCCAATTTGATTAATAGTCTAAAATGTTAGGGTATGGAATTACCACAGATGTTGGAGTGGGGGTTGCACACCTGATTATTATTGTGATTATTGAATTTATATATCGCTTTATACCTGCAGGTCTCGGGGCGGTTTACAAAATAAAATCAAAATATAAAACCACAAAATCCGTAATCAAAATTAAAACAACCACCCAATAGCCCCCCACCCCCCCCCCACCATTTTAAAAGGGCATAAGATGTCAATCAAATCAACCAAAGGCCTGGTTAAAAAGGAACGTTTTTGCCTGGCGCCTAAAGGTGTGTAATGAAGGCGGCAGGTGAACTTCTCTGGGGAGAGCATTCCACAGACGGGGAGCCACTGCAGAGAAGGCCCATTCTCCTGTTGCCACCCTCCGAACCTCTCGAGGAGGTGGTACATGGAGGAGGACCTCAGAAGATGATCTCAGGGTCCAGGTAGGTTCATATGGAAAGAGGTGGTCTTTGAGGTATTGCAGTCCTGAGCTGTTTAAGGCGTTATAGGTCGTGTAACCCCATCAATATAACCCCATCAAGAGCAGGCAATCTCCCACCCATCCGGTCTAGGGAACCACCCACTAACAGTCCCTCAGTCTTATCTGGATTGAGTTTCAGTTTGTTGGGTCTCATCCAGTCCATTATCAAGGCAAGTCACTGGTCCAGCACTTCCACTGCCTCACCTGCAGATGTAAAGAAGAAATAGAGCTGAGTGTTATCAGCATACTGCTGACAACATACTCCCCATCCAGCGGTTTCATGTAGATGTTAAACAACGTTGGAGATAGGATTGAGCGCTGCAGAATCCCACATTGAAGGTTCCATGGAGTTGAAAAGCATTCCCCAAGCAACACCCTCTGGGAATAACCATCCAAGTAGGGCTGGAACCACCGCAAAGCAGTGCCACCCACCCCTACTTCGGACAGCCACTCTAGAAGGATATCATGGTCAATGGTATCAAAAGCCGCTGAGAGGTCGAGGAGAATTAACAGGGACATGTTTCCCTTGTCTCTCTCAACAGACGTCATCATACAGGGTGACCAAAGCAGTTTCTGTGCCCAAACTGGGCCTAAACCCTGATTGAAATGGATCCAGAAAATCAGTTTCTTCCAAAAGCACCTGGATCTGGTCTGCGACCACTCGCTCCAGAACCTTGCTCAGGAAAGGGAGATTAGCAATTGCTCAAAAGTTAGTTAGGTTTTCCAAATCCAGGGAAGGCTTCTTAAGGATTGGTTTTACCACTGCCTCCTTCAAACAGGCAAGGACCACCCCCTCTCATAAAGAGGGATTGATCACCTCCCTGGCCCTGCCAGCTGTTCCCTCCCTGCTGGTTTTTATCAGCCAAGAGGAGCAAAGGTCTGGAGCGCAAGTGGTTGCCCTGACCAATCCGAGCACCTTGTCCACATCCTCGAGCCTTACCAACTGAAACTCATCCAACACAAGAGGACTAGACTATGCTCTGGACACCCCATGAGATTCATCTGCTATAACAGCAGATTCATGGTCTTAGTGGATGCAAGCAATTTTATCCTCAAAATGCCTTGCAAACAAGTCACAGCGAACTACCGTTGGTTCTCCCAGCCTGTAAAAGGCCCCGTACAACCCGAAAAAGCTCTGCCAGGCGACTTGATGAGGATGCAATGGAGGCAGCTCCACTGATGAGCTCTCCTTAGATTTAGTCTCAAGTTAAGACCACTCTGTCTTGACATGGATCTCTCTTCAGGTTCTCTTGAATGTTCTCCACTGTCTCTTTCTTTCCTGAACTCATCAAAACTAATGGGCAGCAGCACGGAGAGCGCCAAAGGAACTTCAGCCACCATTAGTCACTAGACACTGCACAACTAGCTGCAATGGAGAATGTGGTTCTTATGGTGCTGCCATATAGCTAGGGCCTAACAAAGGGCGTTTTACCTGTGGAGCCCTCCACACCATATAG
Organism: Podarcis tiliguerta; assembly: GCF_965153285.1. Taxonomy (NCBI): domain Eukaryota; kingdom Metazoa; phylum Chordata; class Lepidosauria; order Squamata; family Lacertidae; genus Podarcis; species Podarcis tiliguerta. The sequence goes on from NC_139534.1 coordinate 56,210,566, forward strand.
AAGCATCCAGGGGATTAAGGAACCTACCTTTCCCATGACTCCTGGCAGCCCTCAATGCTGCAAACTATGCTCTCCCAGGTCCACCAAGTCCAGGTAAACAGAGAAAGGTGCTTGGAGAGAGTGCTTAAGTTGGGGCACAGCAATGGAGGCCTGATTTACACTAGACACAATTTAGGGCCCACATTATGTTGTCTGAAGGACATTAAAAACAAAAACAAAACCTGATCCATTCTCCTCAAGTTATTTCTGGGAAGGACTGTGGAACTATCTAGACTACTAATTAAAAAGCTTTCAATCACTGTTTAAGATCCCCCTGATTCACTGGCTAGTAGAACTTAAAGATGTTGCATATTCTTAATACATTCAACATCTGTAGGCTTTTGGGAACATGTGTAGGATCGAACCCATACATTTTTATACAGTTTTAATATGAGCACTTAAAAAACAAACAACTGGGGGTGGTTGCTGATACCATGTTAAAGAGATCTCCCTCCTTCTGCTACATTGCATAGAATACATGCCCTAAACTGTTGCTTGTTTTTTGCGTCAACTAAAAGTGAAGAATGATTTTTTCTCTTTCAAGAACTATTGTTTTATTCGTATGCAAATATGTGGAGATATATGAATGGCTGAACACAATACCATAATAAGGGGTCAGCCATACTGTTTTGCTTGCAGGCTTTCCACAGGCGAGAAGAGGATGCTACACTAGGTGGACCATTGGCCTGATCCAGCAGCCGCCTCTTATGTTCTTATGTGCCCATACAAAATGTTTATCCATGCAGCTTTTTCAATAAAATGGTGGAATGGTTTTCCTGCCTTTTGATGAGTACATTTGCCAAATGAAAGTATTTGGGCTCATGTTCACATCTCTGTGAACGTAAGTGTGCACAGAACAATGTATTGAACTGTTTAACATGTACATATGGGCTCTCCTTATGGGCAGGGTGTTGTTAACTCTTGCTCTCCCAGACTCCTTCTCCAAGATCTTGCAGCTGGGCCAGCATCCTTTTAGTTCAGTCACAAGAGAAGGGATTTATACAGTATGTAGCTAGTTTAAGACAGTGGCGTAGCATGGGGGGTGCAGGGGGGGCCGGCCGCACCGGGCGCAACATCTGGGGGTTAGGGTTAGGGGGCGCAAATCCACGGGTTAGGGGGTGTAAATCTACGGGTTAGGGGGTGCAAATTACTTGCCTTGCCCCGGGTGCTGACAACCCACGCTACGCCACTGGTTTAAGATGCTGCTCTGTTGCAATTCTCTGCTGCAGACTAGCTTAGCCAGGTGCCTTAGATCTGAGTCTAATGCACTAGAAACTTTTCTTGGGTTACTGTAAACAAAAAACCCCAGACATTTTGCCACATTTAAAATATCTGCCCGGATAAAAAATTTAATCCTGAAAAAGAGGACGTGTCTGGAAAAAAGGAAAACATATGGCAACCCTACGTTCCATTCACTTGCTTTCACCTTTAAGCTTCCTGTTCTAAAAATAGTGCTTCAAAATTCATAGAAGCAAAGCTATTGGATCGGTTGCGATTAAACAGAGAAACAGTTCTTCCCTCTGTGTATAGTTTATTTATTTCAAAGCAGTTATAAGACACTTTAAAAATATCTAAGCTGTGGACAATATAATACCGTTAAAACAAAAATACCACCTACAAAGATCAAAACAGTGGCATAAAAGCAAACCCTGTCCTCCAAAAGACTGTCCACCAGGCCAGAGGAGTCCAGCCTTTTGGGGCCTGTGAGCACTTTTGCAAATTGGGGGAACTGTCCCACACACTTACCAAGCACACAACACAACCTGTTATATTGGCCGCAATAGAATCCTTTCAAATCTGCTTTCCAAGAGGGGAGAGGCCCCTGTGGGCACCTAGGAAGGCATCTGTGGGTACATGTGCATCTCTGGGAGCCGTGCTGGTGACCTCTGTACTAGACCAAGAGAAGAAAGAGGGAAGAGGAGGAGCAAATATAAGGATGCTATACATCTGGAATTTCCCAGACGTAGCCGGGATTCGGCTGTCTGTAAAAGTGCCCGGATTTTCACTTTTTGAAAAACTGCAACCCTACACGGAGAACTCACAAACCAAGTTGTTTGTTATATTTGTGGTGTTTTCTTCCCTTTTGGTGTAAATTCTCTAGTGAGCAGGAGAGAGAGACAATAGTTTTGCGTCCTTATTCCCATATCAAATCATCAAGAAGAAGCAAACATTCTAATTGTTTCTATAGGGAGCTTATTGAGTTATCCTGACTTGGGGAGACTCTTGGGGAAGAACTGTGGTCACTTTAGCTTGGCTGGAGCACAGGGAACATTTCAATATAAGCCACCTTTTGCAGGCAGCGGGAAAACTCACCGAGCTTCATACAGGTAAGTCTGCTTCTTCCTGGTGTAGACCTTAGTGATGTCCCCACATTCGGTTTCCATGCTACTCTTTGCTCAGCTTAAACTTCCCATCTGGGCAGCAGACCACTTTTCGTGCACCGCATTCCCATGTCTCTTCTCAAGGGTACTTTTTCCGAGAACTAAAAATATCGTATTTTTAGCTCTATAAGACTCACTTTTTCCCTCCTGAAAAGTAAGGGGAGATGTGTGTGCGTCTTATGGCGCGAATGCAGGCTGCGCAGCTATCCCATAAGCCAGAACAGCAAGAGGGATTGCTGCTTTCACTGCGCAGTGACCCCTCTTGCTGTTCTGGCTTCTGAGATTCAGAATATTTTTTTACTTGTTTTCCTCCTCCAAAAACTTGTGGTCTGGTGCGTCTTATAGAGCGAAAAATATCGTATATGACTTTCATCATAACCATAATTCTTTATGACTTCTGGGTATATGTTATAATAAAGCATATAAGTTTACAGAAATAACTGAAAACCAAAACAGGATTTCAGTCTGCCCCATGGAAGACCAAAATATTTTGATTCACATTTTTGTCCCTGCAAAAACAAAGCTGCAAGAATTTGCTGGGTTTTTGTTGTTGTTGCTCAGACTAGGTCGTCTTTCCAAACAGCAAATGATCTTAAGTATTTGATTCTTACATACAGAACTGCAAATCCTTAGATAAAGAGAATACCACAATTAGTGATCAAATATCTTTGCCACATACAAACTGTCCCTGTAGAAACTATCAAGAGCACTGCATCCTGAGCTTTAGAAAAAGCCATCACATAGAATTTAATTATCTTGTCATATTTTCATAGTTAAGAAGCAAGATTTGTCATTCAAACAACCTTATTTCCAACTTAATCCAATGCAGTTAACACTTGAAGCAGTTGTAAAATCACTAAGTGTTTTCATTGGTTCAAATGACATGTTTGTACAATTTGTACAAGAGCTGTTTAATATAGAGCTGTTTAATGGCGCTATAGTGTGTGTGTGTGTGTGTGTATTTTGTTTATTTATATACTTTTCAAATTTATATATTTCACTAATTTTATACATTTCATTGGTTTTACAATCATTTTGACATTTCAAAACTTGACTCCTTTCCCCCTCTTTTTGCATTTTCTTATATTTGTTTTTTAATATCTTCCGCATTAACTTAATTTGCTCATTTATTCATCTTCTTCAAATACATACTCTGCAGGTTATTAAAAAAATCCTGCCAATGTTTTTATCTGTTTATAATTTATCTGAAAATATTTAATAAACCATTTCCATTCTTTCTTTTTTTAAAAAAAAATATATTGTTATCTTGATTTCTTATTCTTCCAATAAGTTTCACCATTTCTGCATATTCCATAAGTTTTTGTACCCATTTTTCCTTTGCTGGGACTTCTGCTTCTTGCTATTTTGGGGAAAGTAATATGTATAAGAATAAGTTTCTATGCAGTTTAGGTAGTTCTGTCCCTATAATTCCCAAAAGAAAATCTTCTGGGGTTTTTTTGTTTGTTTGTTTGTTTTTACAAAGGATCAGTGGCGTAGCGTGGGGGGTGCAGGGGGGGCCGGCCGCACCGGGCACAACATCTGGGGGTTAGGGTTAGGGGACGCAAATCCACGGGTTAGGGGGTGCAAATTACTTGTGCTGACAACCCATGCTACGCCACTGCAAAGGATGTTTTAAATATCCTTTTAATTTCATTATATATCATTTCCCAGTAAGCTTTAACCTTACTACAAGACATATAATAAAAATAACCTTCTTTATTTTTACATTTCCAACACTTATTTGGTTTAGTTTTATACATTTTTGCCAATTTACTCGGTGTTAAGATACCATTGATATAGCATTTTCATATACAATGGTACCTTGGGTTAAGCACTTAATTCGTTCTGGAAGTCCGTTCTTAACCTGAAACTGTTCTTAACCTGAGGTACCATTTTAGCTAATGGGGCCTCCCACTGCCACCGCACTGCCGGAGCACGATTTCTGTTCCCATCCTGAAGCAAAGTTCTTAACCCAAGGTAATATTTCTGGGTTAGGGGAGTGTGTAACCTGAAGCATATGTAACCTGAAATATTTAGAAATATATTTTTGCCATGTGTGGAAACAATCTGTCTTGCCAATCACTTGGAATCGATTGAAACAGATATAACATTCTTGGTAATACATTCATCTTTATAGTCAACACTCTATCTTATAGTGAAAGATTCATTCTATTCCAAATTTGCAAATTTATTTTAATATCTTCCAAGTTTTAAATTAATTAAAATAATTATCTTTATACAATTTTATATTATTTACTGTTACCCATACACCTAAATACTTAAACTTTCTTTCAATCTTTAAGCCAGATACATCTTGTAATTTGTTTTTATTCTCATCATTCATATTTTTTACCAAGAGTTTGTCTCAATTTTTTTTTATCTTTCGTAATACTTTTGAGATTTACTCTATTGGTTCTTCTACAGATATTGCCACGTCCTCTGCAAATGCTTTCAATTTATATTGTCTCTGTCCCACTCTGCCTTTAATATCTTGATTACATCTTATTCTTTGTGCCAATACTTCTAAAACTATTATAAACAACAAAGGTGACAACGGGCAAAATAATAATTAATAAAAAATGAAAAAGAATTAATCAAGTACACAAAATTGATCAAAGGATACAAACAGCATTTTGAATATTCTACACGCCAGGTTCTCAGAAAGAAATTACATTTGTAATCCTTCTTTTCTTTCCTTATAGTCACCTTCTTTCTGTTCCAGTAGACTAGTTTGAATCCCTGCTATATAAGTTGACTTCCCTCTATCTCTTTGCAGTTTTGACACTTCTCTTAAGTGACAGATATTCTATATTCACTTATTAAGATCAGTTTTTTTTCCCAATTATATCTGTGAAATTAATCTAAGGACAACCAAGTATTATTTTTGGAACCATATTTTGTCAGGTATTTTTTAAAGCAAACCCATTCCTAATCTGTTATTAGTTCTGTCATTTTGGCTAGTTCGAGGTACTCACACAACTTTAATTGCCACTCGTCTATTGTTGGTATTAACTCACTTTTCCAGTATTTTGCTATTATCATTCCAGCCGTTGTTGTCGCGTAAAGAAACACTCTTTTATTTTCATTTGGGATGCTTATCATTAGAATGCCTGATAGGAAAGCTTCAGGTTTCTTTAAAAACGTGTGTTTTAGCATTCTGTTTAGTTCCTCATAGATCACGTCCCCCCCAAAATTGATTTGGGGACATGTCCATCACATGTGGAATAAGGTTCCTTCATATTGTTTACAGCTCTTGTTGCTGTTCTTTTTTATTTTGGCTAATTTGGATGGGGTCAGGTACCATCTGTAAGTCCTTTCCATAAAGTTTTATTTTATCAGATAGCACACAATGAATTTTAAGTCTTTCCCCCATAGTTTTCCCCATTTTTCCATCTCAGTTGGATAGCCAAAATCATGTGCCCACTTCACCATCACTTCCTTCACCTCTTCGTCCTTAAGTGTTTGCAATAATTTAATACCCTATTTAACTATCTCTTTTCTAGGGGAATTGATCAATTATTTTTCTTTCCGTTTTCTTTGTTGTAGAATTTATTGCTTTTCCAACTCTCTTTTCTTTTTTGGTATGCACTTTGCTGGATAACACCCCCCCCCCACCCACACACACTGCTTTGCTTGCATTCGATACCACTTTCAAATTTGTCTCTTGATTCAAATTGATTTCAGAATAATATTTTAATATTCCCCCACCCTTTCCTAATATTCCTTGATCGTTTAATAAATCCTCATTTAATCTTCATCTCAGTGGGGAATTTTGCCCAGTTCTTAATTCCATAATAATAGAGTTGTGATCTGAAAGTGTCCTGGGTAAAATTTCTACCTTCTTTACCATAATGTACAAATTTCTAGATGTCCACACAGAGTCAATTCAGCTCACCGAATTATTCATGGATGAAAAAGATGTGAACTGTCTATCCAGTGGGTGTTTTTCTCTTTGTATATCAACTAAACTTAAATTTTCTGTCATCAGAAAAAGAGCCTTGGATAGCTTCCCTTCTTTTGTATCACTTCTTCTTATAGACCTATCCCATTCCATTTAATATGCCTTGATAGTCTCTGTTACTTCTTATAAATATAAAATCCATTTCAGGTGTGTACTCCTTCATAAACATTATTGTCTCAGGCCCGGTGTGCTGGGAGGGTTAATTACTATCTTCCTTTCTTCAGTCCTTTGCAGTGTTTTCAAGGTCACATTCCATCTTGCGTACAGGCTGTGGCTATAAATAACTCACAGAGTACATGTCCAATCTCTGCCATGAAAATTCCACCCTGGAGTTCTTCCTTGGCACACAGCTAAAGATTTTTAAAAATTCTCAAATACAGCCTCTTGCCAGATCTATGCAGCAGCCATTCATTCTTGTAAATCAGCATTGTTCCCTCACACTCCTGGTCCAGTCCAAAGATAATTTTAAATAAAGTCCATTCAACCTCAATCGAGTGGGGAGGGCATAATAAAACCTTGTTAAATTCCTCATTGAGCATAAATCATTCATTCATTGCAGCCCATTAGTATATGTTGGTCCAGGAGCACCTCTTGATTAACATCAATGTTCTAAATTAATGAGAAACCGATTACAAATCATGCCAGAGATGGAGGCTCCTCCATGGCAGGGACACACTCCCAGGTCTCACCCATTCTGCCTTTCCAGTTGGTGGACACGGGCTTAAGCAGCACAGTAGGATACAATGAGCTCCCCAGACCCCACTGGGGAACATTGTCAGTAGTTTTACCTCATAAATCCTGGCTTTCCCCTCCCTGGAGGACAGTGGAGAGCTACTGCCATTAAATTGTGACATGGCCAGAAACCAAAATTACTCCTCAGATTCATTGCCATCAAAATGTCCTCTCAATTCACCTCAATTTCCCCAGCTATTCTCTGTATCACACCACCAAAGCTTCTGGTTCCACAATATTTGAGGCAGAAAGTGCCTACCCTTCTTTTACAGGATAACTTTAGCAGTGCTTGATTTGTGCTGAGTTTCACATTGCCAGATAGAAAAAGAAAAGTCTATCTTCTTTTGCTATTGTAAAACAAGGGGGGAAATAACATATTATATTTTGTATGTCGTTTTAATAAATCCATCCCTCCAAATCACAGGTGTGCTCTATATAATACCATTGAGGGGAATGACATCATTACTCTTCCTCTTCCCTGAATCAATTGGTGAGATCCATGGTGATGATGGAAACAGAAGGCAACCACACACATCTTCCCAACTTCATCTTGATGGGTTTCACGACAGATCCACTCCTGAGGATCCTCTTCTTTGTTCTGTTCCTGGTCTCGTACACTCTCACATTGACTGGAAACCTGGGTCTCATCACACTGATCTACCTAGATTCCCGCTTGCACACGCCCATGTATTTCTTTGTGGGCAGCCTTTCCTTCCTGGATGTCTGGTACTCCTCCGTCTACACTCCCCGGATCCTGTACGACTGTGTATCTGAGGACAATATCATATCCAACGCAAGCTGTGCAGCTCAGTTCTTCTTCTCGGCTAGCTTCGGGCACAGTGAATGTTTCCTGCTAGCTACCATGGCGTATGACCGCTATGTGGCCATCTGCAAACCACTCCGCTATTCCAGTGCCATGACCAAGAAACTCTGCACCCAGCTGATTGTTGGGTCTTTTGCAGCTGGCTTTGCTGTTGGCATTGTGCATGCCGGTAACACTTTCCAGCTAGGCTTTTGTGGGAGCAACATTATCAACCACTACTTTTGTGATGTGCAGCCACTCGTGAAAATGGCGTGTAAGGATACCCGGATCTATGAACTCATCTTGGCCACAGTCATTGTTTGCACTGTGGTGCCAAGCACTGCCCTCATCCTGGGCTGTTATGCAGGCATTGTGACAGCTATCATACGCATCCGCTCAGCTGCAGGACGGCGCAAGGCCTTCTCCACTTGCTCCGCCCACCTACTCTCTGTCTCCCTCTACTATGGCTCCATCCTCTTCATGTATTCCCGACCAAGCTCACAACACACTCCAAATGGGGACAAGGCAAATGCTCTTTTCTACACCGTGGTCAACCCCCTGGTCAACCCCTTCATTTACAGCTTGCGCAACAAAGATGTGAAGGCAGCCTTCAAGAAACTCCTTGGAAGATTCATAGCACCCAAATGAATGTCAGTGACGTTGCTCAGCTCCCCACATAATACAGATTTTTATCAAGGGTGGTGAATTGGTGGCCCTGCAGATGTTGATGGCCTCCAATGCTCGTCAGTCCCACCAGCATGGCCACTGCTCAGGGATGAAGGGGGTTGTAGTCTAGCAAAATCTTGGCAAGTCACAGGTTCTCCACCTCTGGATTAGAGACTAGTCTCCTGTAGGTAAGAACGTAGTGGACAAGGGGAAGCACTAGAAAAGATGGCCAGTGGATAAATGGTTAAGCATCCCACCTACATGTCAGGGGCTGGACTGAAGAGGAGGGCTGAAGATTGCCCCCTCCTTCTCCTCTGCTTGCCCCCCCCCCCAGTAGTTTCAAGAGAAGAGGAACAGGAATGAATTACAGCAGAACTCAGAGTTGCCAAATTATGAGGTGTTAAGAGAAGGAGGGGGAGAGCAGTCAACAGAGACGTCCTTGGAGATCATAGAAGCGCCGCCATTCCCATGGACTCGACTTTCAATTAGAATTCAAGAGCAAAGGGCCAAGTACTGTTGCTGGGCAAGGAAGGGGAGGAGCTCAGAGTGAGGAACATCACTAAGGAGTTAAGAACTGGATTCTTTGTCTTGCAACTCAATGACTGAATAAAACCATACATGCAAACTTTCTTGTTTCTTCCTTGATCCTTAATGCTACTGGGGAAGGAAAGAATTTCCCAAGCTTGACACTGCTATTCATGTGGTATTTTCATTTAAGGTATGCTTTTGAAAAATTAATTGTAAAAAAATTAAAAATAAAAGCATTGGTTCAGATAATTTCCCACAAGGCTTCCTAACCCCCATCACACTTCAAATTTATTCTAGCACAGATTTGGCAAGCTCACCCATCTTTACTTTTATAAAATTGGCAAGTGTGATTTGGTGAGGGGCTGGGAAGTTTCTGTTAGGGATGCTGATGCGCTAGAGCTACAATTCCCATGGCCTCCTGGGAAGAGGGAATAATCATCACATCACTTTAACCAGGTACAGCAGATTTGCCCAAAGTTAAGGGGCATGATACAGAGGTCCTTATATCGGATCCTGTGGCATATTTAGTGGATGGTGAATTAAGTGTATGCTGCCCCCTTAAGAACAATATATATTTCATAGGGTTGCCATATTTTGGAGAGCAAAAAAGAGGACATCTTTGCTGACTTCTACTTTTAACTACAGATCGCTGTAACGGCTCTCATTTTAAATTTCCCTACAATGTTCTTAACTTTCAACAACAAAATAATAATAATAATAATACATATTGCTCCCTCGTTTGCCGAGTGAAAGTATTTTGGCTCATGTTCACATCTTTATGAACGTAAGTGTGCAAAGAATAATGTATTAAACTGTTTAACATGTACATATGGGCTCTCCTTAGGGGCAGGGTGTTGTTAACCCTTGCCCTCCCAGACTCCTCCAAGATCTTGCAGCTGGGCCAGCATCCTTTTAGTTCAGTCACAAGAGAAGGGATTTATACGTATGTAGCTAATTTAAGATGCTTGTTGTTGTTTAGTCGTTTAGTCGTGTCCGACTCTTCGTGACCCCATGGACCAGAGCACGCCAGGCACTCCTGTCTTCCACTGCCTCCCGCAATTTAGTCAAACTCATGCTGGTAGCGTTGAGAACACTATCCAACCATCTCATCCTTTGTCGTTCCCTTCTCCTTGTGCCCTCCATCTTTCCCAACATCAGGGTCTTTTCCAGGGAGTCTTCTCTTCTCATGAGGTGGCCAAAGTATTGGAGCATCAGCTTCACGATCTGTCCTTCCAGTGAGCACTCAGGTCTGATTTCCTTAAGAATGGACATGGGACTCTCAAGAGTCTCCTCCAGCACCATAATTCAAAAGCATCAATTCTTCGGCGATCAGCCTTCTTTATGGTCCAGCTTTCACTTCCGTACTTCACTACTGGGAAAACCATAGCTTTAACTATACGGACCTTTGTTGGCAAGGTGATGTCTCTGCTTTTTAAGATGTTGTCTAGGTTTGTCATTGCTTTTCTCCCAAAAAGCAGACGTCTTTTAATTTAGCGGCTGCTGTCACCATCTGCAGTGATCATGGAGCCCAAAAAAGTAAAATTTCTCACTGCCTCCATTTCTTCCCCTTCTATTTGCCAGGAGGTGATGGGACCAGTGGCCATGATCTCCGTTTTTTTGATGTTGAGCTTCAAACCATATTTTGCGCTCTCCTCTTTCACCCTCATTAAAAGGTTATTTAATTCCTCCTCGCTTTCTGCCATCAATGTTGTGTCATCTGCATATCTGAGGTTGTTGCTATTTCTTCTGGCAATCTTAATTCCGGCTAGGGATTCATCCAGCCCAGCCTTTTGCATGATGAATTCTGCATATAAGTTAAATAAGCAGGGAGACAATATACAGCCTTGTCGTACTCCTTTCCCAATTTTGAACCAATCAGTTGTTCCATATCCAGTTCTAACTGTAGCTTCTTGTCCCACATAGAGATTTCTCAGGAGACAGATGAGGTGATCAGGCATTCCCATTTCTTTAAGAACTTGCCATAGTTTGCTGTGATTGACACTGTCAAAGGCTTTTGCATAGTCAATGAAGCAGAAGTAGATGTCTTTCTGGAACTCTCTAGCTTTCTCCATAATCCAGCGCATGTTTGCAATTTAGTCTCTGGTTCCTCTGCCTCTTCTAAATCCAGCTTGCACTTCTGGGAGTTCTCGGTCCACATACTGCTTGAGCCTACCTTGTAGAATTTTAAGCATAACCTTGCTAGCCTGTGAAATGAGTGCTATTGTGCGGTAGTTGGTGTGGTAGTTGGAGCATTCTTTGGCACTGCCCTTCTTTGGGATTGGGATGTAGACTGATCTTCTCCAATCCTCTGGCCACTGCTGAGTTTTCCAAACTTGCTGGCATATTGAGCGCAGCACCTTAACAGCATCATCTTTTAAAATTTTAAATAGTTCAGCTGGAATACCATCACTTCCACTGGCCTTGTTATTTGCAGTGCTTTCTAAGGCCCATATGACTTCACTCTCCAGGATGTCTGGCTCAAGGTCAACAACCACACTACCTGGGGTGTACGAGCCATCCATATCTTTCTGGTATAATTCCTCTGTGTATTCTTGCCACCTCTTCTTGATGTCTTCTGCTTCTGTTAGGTCCTTACCATTTTTGTCCTTTATTATGGTAATCTTTGTACGAAATGTTCCTTTCATATCTCCAATTTTCTTGAACAGATCTCTGGTTCTCCCCACTCTGTTGTTTTCCTCTATTTCTTTGCATTGCTCGTTTAAGAAGGCCTTCTTGTCTCTCCCTGCTATTTTTTGGAAATCTGCATTCAATTTCCTGTATCTCCCTCGCATTTTGCTTGCCTTCTTTCCCCCGCTCTTTGTAAGGCCTCGTTGGACAGGCATTTTGCTTTCTTGCATTTCCTTTTCATTGGGATGGTTTCGTTGCTGCCTCCTGTATAATGTTGCGAACCTCCATCCATAGTTCTTCAGGCACTCTGTCCAGCAAATCTAAATCCTTAAACCTGTTCCTCACTTCCACTGTGTTATCTGTTGCAATTCTCTGCTGCAGACTAGCTTAGCCAGGTGCCTTAGATTTGAGTCTAATGCACTAGAAAACTTTTCTTGGGTTACCGTAAAGAAAAACCCCCAGATATTTTGCCACATTTAAAAAATCCAACCGGTCAGAAATGTCCAGAATTTCCCAGACATAGCCGGGATTCGGCCATCTGTAAAAGTGCCCGGATTTTCACTTTTTGAAAAACTGCAACCCTACATGGAGAACTCACAAACCAAGTTGTTTGTTATATTTGTGGTGTTTTCTTCCCTTTTGGTGTAAATTCTCTAGTGAGCAGGAGAGAGAGACAATAGTTTTGCGTCCTTATTCCCATATCAAATCATCAAGAAGAAGCAAACATTCTAATTGTTTCTATAGGGAGCTTATTGAGTTATCCTGACTTGGGGAGACTCTTGGGGAAGAATTGTGGTCACTTTAGCTTGGCTGGAGCACGGGGAACATTTCAATATAAGCCACCTTTTGCAGGCAACAGGAAAACTCACCGAGCTTCATACAGGTAAGTCTGCTTCTTCCTGGTGTAGACCATAGTGATATCCCCACAGTCGGTTTCCATGCTACTCTTTGCTCAGCTTAAACTTCCCATCTGGGCAGCAGACCACTTTTCGTGCACCACATTCCCATGTGCATTCAGGAAATGTGTACACAAAAGCATATGCCAAAGTGTGCATAAGAATGCATATACTGGTGAAAGTAACATAAGAATGCAGTGTGCTATGGAGGATTATTTCTCGCCGCCCCCCAAAAAATGTACAGGAGGCAAAATTACATACAAATATATAGTAGGTAAAACTTGCCCTAAGATGCTAGTGAATGTTAATGATGGGTTTTTTTACAATCACAAACCAACACCGAAATGTGGAGGACTGAGCTTAAAATAAGAAAGATGAGAAACTGAGAGGTCCGTGTGTGTTCCCCCCCCCCCCCCATCCCCAGTGCCTACACACTCATTTCCTGGCCCAACTGACCAGAGTAATTTTTTCCAAGAACTGAAAATATATGACTTTCATCAGAACCATAATCCTTCATGAGTTCTGGCTATAGCGTATAATAAAGCACATAAGCTTACAGAAATAACTGAAAACCAAAAAAAGGATTTCAGTCTGCCCCATGGAAGACCAAATTATTTTGATTCACATTTTTGTCCCTGCAAAAGCAAAGCACGGTTTGTCATTCAAACCACCTAATTTCCAACTTAATCCAATGCAGTTAGCTCTTGAAGCAGCTGTAAAATCACTAAGTGATTTCATGGGTTCAAATGACATGTTTCTTTTCGTACAAGAGAGTACAAGAATATAAAGTAATGACTTTATATAGCCAGGTGAATTACTAATTCTGGGCAGGGATAGCCTAAATTCTGTCATCTATGCTCTGGTATCCCCTAGGTTAGATTGCTGCAATGCATAATATGTAAGGCTGCCTCTGAAGAAGGATTGAAAACTTCAGCCGGTAGAGAATTCAGCAGTCAGGTAGCTCACATGGGCAAGGGGGTATGAGCATATCAAACCAATCCTGCAGTGGTTGCTAATTTGTTTCTGGAACTAAATCAAAATGCTTTTCTAAAAAAAAAACCCTCTAAACCCCTAAATGGCTCAGAACTGCAAACGGATTTATTCTGTTTTTCAGCTATTTTGCAATGCTTCCCCAGCACTACTGCTGTCCAGAGAAGCTTTAGCACAACAAAGGAGGGGAAATAATAAAACAGAACATATGTGGTATAAAAAGAATTTCAGCAGGAAATTATTATGGGATATGCACTGACAGGAAGTGAAGTCTTCTTCTTTGGCGATCACTCGTAGCCGAGTAAGATTGTCTTCCATAAACACAGTTTTAACAGTGAGTCCGAAGGTGACTGTGGAAGCCGATTTTGGATCCACACATCCTTCCACAGTGGGAACATTGGTTTCTGGGCGGGAGTTGATCATGGTGTAAATTTGCCAAGGGTGCCTTCCTCCTAGCATGTTTCTCCCAATGTCAGCCTGGAAAGACTCAAAATTACTCCTCAGATTCATTGCCTCAGCACAATGTCCTCTCAATTCACCTCAATTTCCCCAGCTATTCTCTGTATCACATCCACCAAAGCTTCTGGTCCCACAATATTTGCATATCCAAAGCACATTCTTTCCCTCAAAGAATTATGTGCATTTTATTTTACCACTCACAGAGTTACACTTGCCAGTAACCCTTAACAGACTGTAGTGGCTAGAATTCTTTCAGGCGGAGAATGTGTTTCAGATAGGCTTTAACGGTATTGTGTGTACACAGCCATATCCTGCCGGTTAAACTATTTCTTGATAAGGCGTGTAGAATTATTTGTTTACACATAGTTATGTCAGTTCCTTGCCTGAGTATGCTCTCTGGTGCTGAGTTGCAGTAATTCCTCTTGTGGCATTTCTTTTATAAACCATACTCTGGACAGTTACACTACAAGAAACTTTTTCCGATTTCCCAGGAAAAACACTTTTGAAGAGTTTTACATTTTCTAATATAACCTTTCAACTGGAGGGAGGGTGGGAATATTCTGCGCTCAGTTATTTAGAGGTAGCCAGTATTAAGAAGGGATTGGAAGGCTGCAATATACTATTTAATCAGAGTTGGAGGTGAATTCCATTCTACTAATCTGACTTTGGCCAGTACTCTAGTGTTTCCTGCAGTATATATTTAAAAAGGTAAAAAGATGAGGGATGTAATAGACCAGAGGTGGACAACCTGCGGCCTTCCAGATGTTGCTGGACCACAATTCCCATCATCACTGACCAGTACTGGCTGGGACTTTTTGACTGAGTTTCGGAGCTTTTTAAGGCAATTTTGGCACAATTTAACCCCCAGTGCCAGTTTGCCAGGACATTTGCCCTATTTCTGAAAAATAACCCAGGAGGCCATTTTCAGAGGCGAATTCCGGGACATGTCCTGGAAAATTAGGATGTGTGGCAGCCCTAGGCTGATGGGAGTTGGTTCTAACAACATCTGAAGGCCACCAGGGTCTTCCAAACCCAATCATAGACTGTGGGATACTGATACAACTATAGACAAGGCCAAATTGCTGCAAATACCTTTTCCCCTTTTTGTCACTTGCAGGATTCCTGTGACATCAACTCCATCATTCATCTTCATGATTCATATCTACAAAATGTGCCTTAAGAATTGATCAGATGAGTGCAAGGAATCTGCGTTCCAAATTGTATGCCTCCCCTTAGTGTATAATCTCAGTAGAAGGTGAGCTATTGCTTCACATGTTATTTTCCTCCATAGCACATTGGTAAGTGCCTTCCCTATGTGTGTACCTGGAACAGAACAGAACAGAAGATGTTTGTGCTGCCTTCCACATATTTGAAGGCATCTTGCTTTTTCCAGCATGGTTGTCAATAACGATGGCATAGCATAGTCAACTGCATCAAATGTCCAGCAATGGACAAGTGATCCACCAAATGTAGCACACTAATGTACAACCAGCCCGTCACCTGCATTGCACATATCCTGCTACAGCTGTTATCAAGTTGTCAGTCATGCAATTTTGGTTTTGGCGAACAAAGTCAGCCTGGAAAGGCTCAAAATTACTCCTCAGATTCATTTCCTCAGCACAATGTCCTCTCAGTTCACCTCAATTTCCCCAGCTATTCTCTGTATCTCACCACCAAAGCTTCTGGTCCCACAAATTTGAGGCAGAAATAGCCTATCCATCTTTCACTGGTTAACTTTAGTAGTGGTTAATTTGCGAGGAGTTTCACATTGCCAGATGGAAAAAGGAAATATCTTCTTTTGCTATTGTAAAACAAGGGGGGAAATAACATATTACATTTTGTATGTCGTTTTAATAAATCCATCCCTCCAAATCACAGGTGTGCTCTATATAATACCATTGAGGGGAATGACAGCATTACTCTTCCTCTTCCCTACATCAACTGGTGAGATCCATGGTGATGATGGAAACTGAAGGCAACCGCACACATCTTACCAACTTCATCTTGATGGGTTTCACGACAGATCCACTCCTGAGGATCCTCTTCTTTGTTCTGTTCCTGGTCTCGTACACTCTCACATTGACTGGAAACCTGGGTCTCATCACACTGATCTACCTAGATTCCCGCTTGCACACGCCCATGTATTTCTTTGTGGGCAGCCTTTCCTTCCTGGATATCTGGTACTCCTCCGTCTACACTCCCCGGATCCTGTACGACTGTGTGTCTGAGAACAACGGCATGAGCCTGGCAGGCTGCGCAGCTCAGTTCTTCTTCTCAGCTGGCTTGGCCTACAGTGAATGTTTCCTGCTAGCTGCCATGGCCTATGACCGCTATGTGGCCATCTGCAAACCACTTCTCTATACCACTGCTATGCCTAAGAAGCTCTGCACCCAGTTGGTCATTGGCTCTTATGTAGCTGGCTTTGCTAATGCTATTGTGCATACAGGAAACACTTTCCGGCTAAGCTTTTGTGGGAGCAACATTATCAACCACTACTTTTGTGATGCGCCACCACTCGTGAAGATGGCCTGTGATGATACCCGGGTCTATGAACTCATCTTGGCTGCAGTCATTGGTTGCAATGTGCTGGCAACTACTGCCCTCATCCTGGGCTGCTACGCAGGCATTGTGACAGCTATCATACGCATCCGCTCAGCTGCAGGACGGCGCAAGGCCTTCTCCACTTGCTCCGCCCACCTACTCTCTGTCTCCCTCTACTATGGCTCCATCCTCCTCATGTATTCCCGACCAAGCTCACAACACACTCCAAATGCGGACAAGGCAAATGCTCTTTTCTACACCGTGGTCAACCCCCTGGTCAACCCCTTCATTTACAGCTTGCGCAACAAGGATGTGAAGGCAGCCTTCAAGAAACTCCTTGGAAGATTCATAGCACCCAAATGAATGTCAGTGACATTGCTCAGCTCCCCACAAAGTACGCAGAAGACCAGGGATGTGGAATCTGTGGCCCTCAAGATGTTGTTGGACTCCAGTTCTCATCTGCCCCACCCAGCATGGCCAATGCTCAGGGACGATGGGGGCTGTAGTCCAGCAACATCTTAGTGGGCCACAGGCCACAACTTTGGATTAGAGAATGAAGAACCACTCTCTGGTATCCTTATTAATTTAAGAGACAGCAGAAACTAGCAGGAGACCAAACTGATAACTTTGTGGTGATGGTGTATGTTAGGCACCATCTAGTGCTCTACTTCTCAATACTTCCCTGCCCACCCTCCATGGACCATTTGTCTCCTCCTGCCCTATTTCCTCATAGCCACATCCACAGATTTGTAGCACCTGAGAAAGAACGAGACAAAGCCATCATGGGACAGAAGAGCCCTATTAGGCATTGGGAAAGGTGGACACTCATGGGCCATTTTCCAACTTGCTTGTCATGCCACCCATCCTTCAGCTATATGGTCCTTGGGCATCATCTTCTCTCTCTCCCTCCCTCCCTCCCTCCCTCCCTCCCTCCCTCCCTCCCCGTAAATTGTACTGCCTTGTGCTGGGTCTCTGATAGGTATTTCCAGACTCTTTTTTTTAATTTCCACTGCCACCCCAGATACCAAGTATTTGAATGTTTTCCACCTCTAGCGTAGGCAGTCAAGCAAATGTGTGAATGAGACATCCATTTGTTGAAGCCAAATGAATAAAAGGTTTTATGATAATTCAGTATGGTTTCAGTTATGTACTTTCTCATTGGTTACTTTAATTATATAGAACAAAGACTAACAGCAATGTTGACCCTGCTCTATCAAACTATAACCCTGCCACCTTGTCTCTCCATAATCTACCTCCAACTCCAACTCCTCCCTCCAAACTGTCTGTCCCCAATGTTGTTATTGTTGTTGTTTTCACTCTGTCTCTCCCCAGTGTTGAAACCACCTTTCAAAACTCCTGTCCAACTCAAGACCAAGATTCCAAGCTCTCCTTCTTCCACCCTATAACATCTACCCTAAATCATATAAAATGTCAAGAGAATATTCATGACTCTCCTGTAATATTCATTAATATCCACAGGTCTCCTGTGTCACCCCTTCAAAGTTTAGCCTTCAAAGAACCCGTGAGGAGAGTGATGCAGAAGTTCTCTCTTCAAAGCCCAGGGAGACAGAGTCTGCCGTAGCTTCTTTCCGTCATGGAAACGAGCCACACATGTTGTCTAAAGCTGGCACTTGGTGCTGCTTTTTCTACTACTGTAAAGAAAATAGCAACTGGTGTCTTGAAATGAGTAGAGGGCACACCAGTCAGGAAACTAGACAAGAACTTTATTTCTCTCTCTTAAACCAGAGCAGGAAGCTCCTGCCTCCACCTGGATTGAAAAAGAGCTATCAGTCTGTCACCTAGAACTCAGCTATACAGCTGCATATAAAATGTTTTAAGTGTGTTGTAAAGTGCAATATACAAATGTGACACCAGATGGTGACAGTGAGCTATGGCAAATTTGACATATTTTCCAAAACGTTTTCTAAAAATACATTTTCACAGAGTTTTTTATATGTGTGTAGATTCCACATTAGTGGCTGAAAATAGATGGTGATACTTTCCACATAGCTAGGCCTTCCTTAGCTACTACCATTATCATCTGGGGGACCCAAATCCTCTTGCCGCAGAACGTGGCTCCTACTTGGAAGGAGAAATATAAGAAACCTAGGAAGCTCCCTTCTACAAAACAGGCCACTGGTCCATCTAGCTCAGTATTGTCCATACTGACCGGTAGAGAGATGCCACACACGTTCTCCATTCTCATCTTGTTCGTTAAAACATTTATTGTAATTACAGATGGGAAATGAGCATAGCAGAAATTCCAAGCCTAACCCAATGCTGCTGTGCAGCTTATAGCAGAACCAGTGAATTAATCCCAATCTATAACTGCAAAAGATTATCTGCAGTTCACAGCTAGTTAAGCAGAGCCTTATGTCCCCGTTTGAATGAAGAGCAGTTCCATGTTGCAGACAAATTGGGATCCCTCGCCACTTCCCAGGGAGTGGGGGGGGGAGCAGTTTGCTCTTGAAACATCAGGAAACCAGCTGTCAGTACAAGCAGAAAAACATTGCACTGCACCTCCTCAGCTGACCACCTACATTTGCTTGTCTCTTGGCTTGGGCATAGAATAATAGTACACTGAAGGGAAGGATATAAGTTTTCTAAATAGAATTGGGCCAGCAGCCAAAGCACATTGGTGTCTGTCAAAACCTCTGCCCACGGTGGGGAGGAAGATCAGGTGTGTGTGTTAGGGAACCAGTTGTCTGGGTTAGCAGCTGATGAGAGAGAGAAAAAGCTGAGGTGCTTAATAAGAGAGAGATCTATGGAATGGGGAGAGGTCCATGCTGGTGGGGGCAGACATAGAAAGCCCTTGGTAAATGAACCTCCAAGTCACCAGGTGTCTATCCTTCACCAGGGTCCATGTACACAGCAATTCCTGTATTTTAAAGGCTCAAACATGTTGTAGGGTGTGCATCATCCACCTCAAAATCTTAATAAAATAAAATTTTATTGCTGTTATTGTTGTTGTTGTTGTTGTTGTTAATATCCCTTTATCCAAATATCCCAGGGTGGTGTGCAACATTAAGAATATAACTTACTCAGCATGTATTTATGGTATGAGAAGATGAAAGTATATAAAGGGTTTTTTAAGCACTTGGTAAGACTATCAATTTATGGTGTATGGGAAAAATATAAAAACCTGTTAGAGCAGAAGACACCGTGGTGGCTTTTCCCATTGGAAGTGAGATCCTTGAAAAAAGACTAATGCAAAAAGTGAATGGGCAACCTATAAAGAGTTGCTCATGGAAGTAGAACAATAAATGAAATTGAAAAGCTTTGAGGACATAAGACAATTAGTAACAGACTGGTTGCAATATCACCAATTAAATGATGTGTTTAAAATGGATAAGAAAAATGGATTTAGTTAAGAAATTTCAAGGTTTGAAAAAAAAATTTCTCCCTGGGAAAAGTTATGGAGGGATGGCTTAAAATTTACAGCATGCTGTGCGCTGAAGTAGAACTATATGAAAATGCTATATCGGTGGTATTTAACACCTAGAAAATTAGCTAAGATGTATAGAACTGCTTCAAATGTATGTTGGAAATGTAAGGAGAAGGAAGGCACATTCTACCACATGTGGTAGACATGCAATGTAACAAAAGCATTCTGGGAAATGATATATAATGAGTTGGGGGGAAATGTTTAAAACAACATTTGTGGAAAAAGCAGAGGATTTTTTACTAAGAATGTTAGTGCAGAGATACCAAAGGAGCAGAGACGATTATTTATATATGCAACAACAGCAGCGCAGATACTACTGGCCCTGAAATGGAAAGAAGATAAAGTCCCGACCAGAGATGAATGGCTGATGAAAATGATGGACTACACCAAAATGGTGAAATTGAATGGGAAAATCAGAAACCAGGAAGAGAAGAACTTTTAAAAGGAATGGGGAAAATTTATATTGTACTTAAGAGAACACTGTAAACAACTGAAAACTTTGGTAGGATTCGAGTAACATTTGTAATGTACTAAAAACTAACGTAAAAGTGAATTAAATAAGAAAAATAGAGAAAATTAGTGAAGCAGAGGAAAAAGATTATGGTAACCATGGAAGGGTGGAGGGGAGTCAAGGGATTCAGGGAATCCTACATGATGGTGGTGTTTATTGTTTGAATTTAAATTTGCAATGTAAAACTCAGTTAAAAGGTTTGTTTTTTAAGAATATAACTTACTCAGCATAATAACACACAGCATAATAATAACAGCCCCCATTTAATAGGCCATAGATTATTTAATGTCTGATGGCTTGGGTAAAGAGAAATATTTTCACCTGTATCTACTTTAGCCTCTGCCTTATATTTATGCAAGCAAACTGCTTAGAGGGGTGTTTTTCTACAGCATAGATTTTCTTGTTTATTTTGACGATCAACAATCTTTTTAAATAAAATAAAGAAAAAGAAATCAGTACAAATGCTCAACAAACAGGTCATCCGAAGAAGCACTCAACATGAACCAGAACAAATTTCATTGTTTGTTCAGTAACAGACTTTCCCCCCTGTCACTAAATACTGGGAAGAAGTAACCATCTTCTCCTTTCTTGTGGTTTCTTCTGTAAGTTTCACCATCTGAATTACAGCTAATGATTTCTAAGAAAAGAAGTGCAAAGGAAAGCAAGTGATTTGAAAGCCTTCACTTCCGCATGGGACAGTTTTGCAAGAATCAAGTCTGCAATGTGTACTCAGTAATCCAGCAGAGAGAACTGCTGTTTGGCAAAATAATCCTCCTTTTCCTTCTCCTGACACATGGATATATGGGGGGGGGGGGGGAGCAGGCAATTGGCCATTTAAGTATTTTTATTTATTTACTTGATTTAGGGGGCCTTCCCTGGCTACGTCCATGCCCTGATACCTGTATCCCGGTGCATAATGGATATTGGGGAAAAGGTTGCAGCAGAAAGAAGGCCACAAATCAAGGACAACCCATCGGAATTAGCAGCCACAAGAGGAACACAGTAACAGTGGATTTAAAGAACGTTGCAAAGGATTCTGGGAAACACATTTAGCAAGTTCAACGGCTTGGGTCTTTTTCAGAATGAGGATCAGAAACTTGCTTATTGTTTCACTTCCTGTCTCTCTCCCTTCCAACTCCTTTTTGTACATTTCTTACGAAATCGCTGAATTTAACCCTGACTTCCCTCTTAATGACTATTCCTTTCCAACTCTCCTCTTTTGTTGCGCTATCTGCCATATTGATGTGGCTGCATGCAGGTGCCTGCACACCTATGCAAGCATGTGAGAGAATAAGCCTAGGCATGTTTTACTCCCAAGTAAGTCCTTACTTTCTCCTGTAGGGCTTACACCCTAATAAGTGTAGTTAGGATGTGCTTCCATTAAACAGATGAATTATATTTCTTTTTAAACTTTAATAATTCTGGCTAGATTTTGCATCTGGTAATGACACACATGACGTAACAGGCTGTATGTAACAGTATAACTTCTATTTCAAAAAACAATTCAACATATCATGTCACAATATGTAATTCCATAGACCAAAATTCATATGAGCAGAACATATTCTGAGAGATTAAAGTCCAGTGGATTGATCAGGAGATATAGTCTATTCAGTTCTTATATTAGCAATACAGTGGTGCCTCGCAAGATGAAATTAATTCGTTCCGCGAGTTTTTTCGTTGAGCGAGTTTTTTCGTCTTGCGAAGCACCACTGCAGTTAAACACTAACAACGGCGGGGAGAAGCAGGACAGCTGCCGCAGCCGGTACCTCGGACTCACCCGCGCGTTGTGGCCACCGCGCGACGCGGCTGCTGGAGGGCGGCGGGGGTCAGGAGCGCGACTCCGGCTGCAACGCTGGCTGAGGGGAGCGCGCGAGGGCGGTGGGCAGTGGTGCGAGGCAGCCAGAAGGTCAGCCGGAAGGTCGGAGAGAGCCGGAGGAGTCGGCAGCCGGAAGGTGGGAGGGAGCCGGAGGAGCGGGGAAGCGAGCGTGCGTGCGTGCAGTGACCGTCGCCATGACAGGAGAGGCAGAGCTGTTTCGTCTAGCGAAGCAAGCCCTTAGGAAAATCTGTCTTGCGAAGCACCTCAGAAAACGAAAAACCCTTTCGTCTAGCGAGTTTTTCGTCTTCCAAGGCATTCGTCTTGCGGGGTACCACTGTATAAGAATGTGGAATGCTTATTTCAATTTTGTAGTGTTCCACATGTCAATGCTTTTGAGAATTCTAGCATTCCTTGTAAGTAGGTATCAGATGAAAAACTTGAAAGTATGGCACATGCAGAAAATAATACAAGGATTCCAGGATAATTCCTTGTTTCGCCCAACCGGGCTTCGTCAGCCGTGCATGCTCTGGATTATATAAATGAACATAATGTAATGTAATTTTATACAAAACTAAGTAACAAAACATAAACATTAAACAATAAATTTACATACCATATTCTTGTGTACCAGAAACATGGAACATAATGGATTCAGTCATCACAATAACTGATCAGAAGTTTCTTTATATGAAGAGAGGCAATATTGACTCCAACTGTTCATAAAAAAATGAGCATGTGCACATGTCATAGAATCATAGAATTGTCCCTTGGAAGATGCTCACGAGGGTCATCTAGCCCAACCCCCTGCAATGCAGGAATCTTTTGCCAAACGTGGGGCTTGAACCCACAACCCTGAAATTAAGAGTCTCATGCTCTACCCCCTAAGCTGTAAACATATATCTTATTTTGTCCTCTTCTTTAGTGATCTTTAAGTGGCCGTCCTATCCTCCACTTGAGCCCTTAAGTAGCATTGAATCAAGATGGGAAGGGACCTTTTATCATATGTGGTGGGAATGTAGAGAAATTTTTAAAAACTGGGAAATGATATATAATGAATTGAAGAAAATGTTTAAAATGGCATTTGTAAAAAAAAACCAGAAGCATTTCTGTTAGGGATTGTAGGACAAGACCTGTCAAGGAAAACAAAGAATTTATTCATGTATGCTACAACAGCGGCAAGAGTCTTGATAGCACAAGGATGGAAGAATGAGGAAACCCTGACAAAGGAACACTGATGAGCTATGCAGAATTGGCTAAACTGACATACAAACTGCGAGATAAGGACAACTGTGACTTTAAAAAAGAATGGGAACTTTTTACAAATTACTTAAAAAGACAACAAAATGAACTGGACTCCTTGGCAGGCTTTGAATAAACATACACAAATTTATTGATCGATAATATGGTAGATAGATAATATAAGGATCTATACAATTCTATAATACGCAGAGAGTAAAGTGTTGAGAAATCAGAGAGAGAAGCTGAGGGAAGTCTTGGGGGGAGGGAGGGTATATTGGGGAGGGGGGAAATAATGAATATGATATGTTTTTGACACTTTGTTGTGTTGAAATTGCAAATAAAAACTTTAATAAAAAAGTAGCATTGAATCATTTCGCCATTTTTGCTGTGCTTTCTCTCTCCCCACTCTTCATTTTTGCCTTCCTCTGAATTTCTAGGAAATCTCTTTCCTTTTTCCATGGTTTGAGCAATTATTATATGACATGAGGCAATCCCATCAAGTTCTTCATTGTACCATACATTTAAAGCACCATGATACCACTCCTGTTCCTCTCAGAGAACCACAATTCCAAGAGTTTCTGGTGAACAGGGATTGACTGTAAAACCACTCTGGAAGCCTGGGGCACATGCCCATGACGTAAAGTTGCCTCTGAGTATATTAGGATGACAGGTGCCTGAAGTCTCATGGGCTCTGTGGCTGCATGCACACGATACACTGAAAGCACATAGCTTTCCCCAAAATAATTTGGGGAACTGTAGTTTAACTAGGAGTTGTAACTGTGAGAGGTAAACCACCATTCCCAGGATTCTTGGCATGGGGATCAGGTGCTTTAAATAGACGTTGTGCGCACAGTGTGCCCAGCCACCCTTTAAGCAAAGTAAAAGAAAGAAAGAAAGAAAGAAAGAAAGAAAGAATTTTAAAGGGAGGGATTACACAAGAAATCCAGAACCCTGTTCCAAAGACTCTAGGCCACATCCTAACAATTCCCAGGGCTGCAGCAATACGAATTGTTGTTGTTGTTTAGTCGTTTAGTCGTGTCCGACTCTTCGTGACCCCATGGACCAGAGCACGCCAGGCACTCCTATCTTCCACTGCCTCCCGCAGTTTGGTCAGACTCATGCTGGTAGCTTCGAGAACACTGTCCAACCATCTCATCCTCTGCCTTCCCCTTCTCCTTGTGCCCTCCATCTTTCCCAGCATCAGGGTCTTTTCCAGGGAGTCTTCTCTTCTCATGAGGTGGCCAAAGTATTGGAGCCTCAGCTTCACGATCTGTCCTTCCAGTGAGCACTCAGGGCTGATTTCCTTAAGAATGGATGCGTTTGATCTTCTTGCAGTCCATGGGACTCTCAAGAGTCTCCTCCAGCACTATAGTTCAAATGCATCGATTCTTCGGTGATCAGCCTTCTTTATGGTCCAGCTCTCACTTCCATACATCACTACTGGGAAAACCACAGCTTTATCTATACGGACCTTTGTTGGCACGGTGATGTCTCTGCTGTATACGAATTACTGTATATCAATTTTTGTAAACAATTTTGTTCTTGAATAACAGCTCAGAGTGAACCAAATGCCTCTAGTTCAACTCTCCAGCCTATTTAGGAACTCCTTAGGGAAGCCCCTCTCAGCCTCAGCAGCCACGCAGCTCATCTGCAACTTGAGGATAATATTTACCCGACCTTGCAGCGCTGCTGCTGCAACAATGACTTCGTGCAACAATGCACGAAAAGCATTTTGAACGCCCTAAAAACAACATTTGCGCACCTTTGTCGATGCTAATAATGTTACCTACCGGTAAGGTTGCGTCCCTCTCTTTCCCCTCACTCTAGCCCTCTCCAAGCCCCCGATTTTGACAAAGCTATAATTGTAACGGTTCTGGCAGGTAGGCAAGAATGTGTTTACTGCAGTTCACGAGCCAACTATCAGCTCCATTCTGCCCCCTGCTGGATCCTGGCCATTCGTTTCCAGGGAGAGAAAGGCAGGCGAAAGCTAAGCTCAAGGAGGATCCCTCGCGACCATTTGCACGGGAGACACCAAGAGAGAAGCAGAGGCGGTAAACATTATCCAGACACGGATCCTGGCGCCTTCCAAAAGGGCGAGACCAACCTTTGCAAACCCCGCATTTTGCAGGCGAGCCCGACTTCAACGCAGGTGAGCTTGTCCTCCTGTTTGCATCCCCTGCTTCAATATGAGCGTGCTTTTTGGGGGGGTTGGGGGAGGAAAGAGTGGCAGGTGGGGGGTAAATCTGCACCTTAGTGGAAACCCCAAGGCAGGGGGGAAGTGTGTGCATCAGATACAGTTGTTGGAAACGTCCCCCGCCCTAAAAAGAAGAAACCCCACAGGAGAATTTGACAGCTCGTGAGAGAATCAATTCCGGTCTTTGATCATCGTTGCCTTTTTTTAAAAAAAAAAATAGACTGCTCCACATTTGCTTCCGAAGCAGCCAAGGGTGTTGCGGCAGCTTAAAGACTAGTAACAAATGTATTCTGGCAGAAGCTTTCCTGGGCTAGAGTCCATTCATCGGATTCGTGAAGTGCTCTCCGTAGTACATGGGGGAAGAGCATAACAGTGAGGTCACAGAGAAATACAAGACTGGCAGTCCAAACAGGGATAAGTACGTAGTTAGCCGTGGCCATTCACAAAAGAGTTGTTGATGGTAATGCATTATCTCGACATGGACAAACCAATGAATCACAGGCCGTTGTTTTAATGAAGAAAAAAAATTAAACAGCATTAAACCTCTTAATGACTTGTTGCCTCCCTCTGCAAAAAAGTGTTCAAGGATGGACACTTTGAAATCAGTTACAAAGTGGTTGAAATGCCCAGCCCCAGTTTTTAGATATTGCCGTTACTGATGTCAGAATTGTGTGCTCTTTTGCTTGGAGACTGACTTGTTTGTCTTATGTAGAATGCAGAAGGGTATTTGCTTCTGTGCTGATTCTCTGCTTGCTTTTGTCCAGTTTCGTAACAGTCCGCTTGTCAAATCACCCTCCTTTTGTGCCATGTCTTAGTCACCTCATATAATTTGAAGCAATGGCAAGGTCTTGGACAGGTGGGCTGTTGTCATAACCCATTTCTGGGTTGCACCCCAGTCTGAGGAGGTCTGCACCAGAGAGATCAATGCCTTTTTAAAATGTTGTTTAAAACACAGAGGAAGAAAGAGAGAGTAGAAGAGCGACTCAAGAGTGTCAGCATTTTGTACCAGAATTTTAGCTTTGCGCATTTAGGCTGTGTACGCATTACCAGCTTAAAACACAAGTACATCCTTCTTTAGGTTCCCCCCACCCACCCACCCAATTCTGATCTATGCAGGTTTGAGGGGAAATGCATCAAAATGTAAATATTTCATTTTAGAAAGGGCAAGATAGGTGTGGACTTTTTGGTTAATGTTGTGTGCCTGTCACTTCCCAAATCAGCAGAGGTGGTATATACTGGGTGCAGTGTGCACACAGTCTTAAAGTTCTCTGTAGACCTGCACATTTTGCTTTCATCGCCATAAGTGAAAGGGTAACAGACTTTTTAAAACAAGTGAAAGTTGAATATCCAGGCTATATTCAGTCGGAATATCCAACAAGAAGCCGGGTGTGTGCTTCTGACCCCCATCCCAACCCCCACCCTGGCTGCTCTTGCTTGGTTGCCCTGACGGATGACCTCGGGGAGAGAGTCAGGGAGTGTGACCCTGTTGTTCCCACCACATTTCTCAGCTGCCTTTTGATACCATAGCTGCAATATTGGTGTTGCATACATATCACTGAAGGCAGCTGATGAACAAATGTTTCATGCATGCACTGTGGAAATTGCCTTTACGAAGAAACCTTTGGGGCAGCAACAATGGCAGGAAGAAATATATAAATTGGTCCCCTTAAGATGTCACAGGGGTCTGCTTGCTAAATCAGCATTATTTCTTTAATGCCACTCATGCAGTTGCTCACGTGTGCAAATTGCTCCTCTGTCGGCTAGAGCTAGGCCCTTGGTGTGATGCTGCTGCTCTTTTGCTCTTTCCTAACTTCTTGTTCTTTTACAATATGTTACCATCCCCTCTGGAACCAAGGGTGTTCCTGCTAGGACTGCAACATTAGAACAAATTGAGCAATCCCGTGTAGAATATGAGGCAATAGGGAGGAATTAGTTATCATGATAGTTTTTGACCACAGTGACGAGCCCATCGTGGTTTTCGGTGAAACCAGAGAATGTTCTTGGGGTTAGCAGGGTGAGAGAGCACCAGTCATCCCTTGCGGCCCATATTTGGCCAGAGAAGGGGCTTCCAAGTACACTGGCAGGAGGTCTTCCTTTGAAGGGTGTCCTTTCATGGACAACAGTGTCCGAAGCTGGCAAGTGAGAGTAAAACTGGAGTCTATTCAGCCTCTGTTAAAATGCTGAGCAGACCCCAAAGAAGGAACTGCTCTTGCTGCTACAGGTGAGAATGGAGGCCTCTTAGGTTTTTAGCGTATTTTGGAGAGGAGACGACATAAGAAACTCGTCACAATTCTTGTATGTTAAATGATGCTCTCCAGAGTGACCGCAGTGGAGCCATATAGCTCAGGGCTGCCAACCAGCAGCCTTAATCGGTTTGAGAGTTTGCAGGTGTAACTGAACAGAACTAGGAAGATAACACCTCCTTTTAGGTAAAGAGACGCCATCCACTCGTGAGTGCTACCAGTGCATCCTGCGACAAAATGTTGCAGTGCAGAGCGCTCCTAGTCAAGGTGCCAGCCGCACCCTTTTTCAGGATGCTGCATTCTGTCTCACCCGCCGACAGCCAGGTAACATTCTGTGTCCACTGTGTCTGCTTAGTCCTCCTTTGGCTGGTCATTTTGGGGGCATGGGGGAGCAAGGGGTCCTTATTAGAGGTTTTTTTTGCGCTTCTGCAAACCTCGAGGTTCCCTTAAGTCTCCCGCTTTTGTGTGAATGGTACCATCTAGGCCACATAAGTATAGGAACTTGGAGGATGAGTTGTCTAATATGTATGGAACATAGCTTCGACTGCAGACTGGTGGTGCCAGCAGAGAAGGGGTGTGGCGCCCTTCTGTAGAGAGCATACATGTGCATGTCATGACCAGCCTCTGGTTCCACCTTGTTCTGCTCACCCCCTGCTTACTAAGTCCATTATCCTCTCTTTTGTCCAGAAATGTCCACCACTGTGACAGAATGTGGAAACGTGAGGATCATCTCAAAAGTCGTTCAGCCAGGCCAGCAGGAAGCAGGCACAGCAAATACGTCAGGAACTACTGTCACTGTATCGCACGGTGCACCAACCTATAGCAAAAACACCAAGAATATGCTTCCCAAGGCCCTTGGGGTAAGGCCCTATAGGCTTGTCAAACTAGGCCCAAATCCTGGAGGGACCCAATGTTCTGTCACTATAAGGTAGCTTTCTATGTTCCTGATAGTGATGAGGGAGGTGATTAGAAACAGAACAATTTGTAGGTAATGCTAACATGTGGAGAAGGAGAGTGGTGGTGAAGCTGGCAAGGGTTATAGCACTTGTCCACGATTACTGATCCACAATACCATTGTTCTTCCCCTCCAGACTGTGCAGATCGTCGTGGGGGCTATAGAGATATGTTTTGGAGTTGCCCTGACAGCAGCACAAGAAGATTCAAAGACCCTGACTGTGAAGAGTGGGCTCTACTTCTGGTTCGGGATCTTGGTAAGAAGACTTTGGCTGAGAGGCTTGGAGGCTCATTCACCTACCAAAGCTTCTGGGGAGGCCTCTCTAATTTTAGACACAGAGGCCTAGAGCCACAAAGAGGCTGAATCCTAAACCAAGGTAACCATTTCCCACTGGGGTATCCATGCTGGTGTGTTGTAGCAAAAACAAAAATGAATCGTGCAGCACCTTAAAAGGCTAACAGAAATATTATGGCAGAAGCTTTTGTGGGTTACAATCCACAAAAGCTTCTGCCATAATAAATTGTTGGTCCTTGAGATGCACCAAGACATGAGGTACTCAACACCCCTACCTGTGGCCTTATCGTCTTCCAAAGCAACTACTCTAAGTATTCCCAACTTAAGAATGGAAAGTGAAATACTGGTGGACAACAAAAGAGGTTTAAAGACGCTCTCAAGGCAAATCTTTAAAAATGTAGTATAAGCACCTATAACTGGGAAACACAGGCCTGTAAGCACTCCAATTGGAGAACAGCCTTTACCAAAGGTGTCGTGGACTTTGAAGAAGCATGAACTCAGGGCAAAAAGGAGAAACGGGCTAAGAGGAAGGCATGTTTAGCAAACCCTCACTGTGATCAAATCCTGCCCAGAAACCTATGCCCCCACTGTGGAAGGACATGTGGAGCCTCCACACGGACTCACTGTTAAGACCGTTTTCATGGAAAACAATCTTACCCAGCCACGAGTGATCGCCAAAGAAGAAAACTCAACACCCCTGCCTGTGGTCTGCCCAAGTGTTTGTTCTGCTGCAAATCTATTTGGGGAGATGCCATTCTGTCTAATAGGTACTTGCATCTTCTTCACAAACAACAGTGTTTGTTTAGTACTCAAGCTTAGGACTCTTTACAGAGATAGCTTTTGAGTTGGTTCACATGTTACTAACCTCAGTTGGTAATGTAAAAAAGCCTCTGGTTGGCGTGAGCTTAGGAGGTGGTGGGGTTAGAGAAGGTTTTGGCCTTTCTGACCAATGCAACCTGACTTGAGAGTCTCTGTGTTCTAGTTTCTGTATGGAATGAGACTCAGCCTGGTGATTGTTCTTGGTTTTTCCTTCCCTTTGTAGCTCCTGATCTCTGGGTCATTGTTGGTAGAAATGGAGAAAAGAGATCTTCAATGGCTGGTAAATATTCTCCCGGGTATCTTTTTCGAAAAATTGACATGATAAAGGTGTGTCTAAAGCTGTTGCCAATACGTCTTCAGGGTTGTTTGCTGGGCAAACAGATCCTTGGTTTGTTCTGGCCAAGGCCTTAAGAGGACAAAGCTCAAATTAAAATAATTGTTGTAATGGAGGCAGTGGCGTAGCGTGGAGGGTGCAGGGGGGGCCGGCCGCACCGGGCGCAACATCTGGGGTTAGGGTTAGGGGATGCAAATCCACGGGTTAGGGGGCGCAAATTACTTGCCTTGCCCCGGGTGCTGACAACCCACGCTACGCCACTGAATGGAGGCAAGGTGAAGTTGCTGAGAGGTGGTCAGGTTATTTTCGTAGGATATGTGAGTCAGTTTAACAATTCTCTAATACAATCATAATGTCTACGTTGTTGTGAGAAAGTCCAAATTTGGGACATTCACTGCAATCTATCACAGGCAATCTGCCTTGCACAGGGGTGAGGAAAATGTAGTCCTCCAAATGTTCTTGGACTACAAGTCCCAACATCCCTGACCATTGGCCATTTGGGCTGGGGCTGATGGGAATAACAACATCTGGAGGGCCACAGCTTCTCCATCTGTGGCCTTAAAAAAACTTGTGAATCTTGGCAATCAGGAAAGCAAACTTCTAGAGCACAGGGATCACTCAGGAATGCATATGTAGGGCTCCAAAGAAATCAAGGCTGTAAATTATGAAACCAACTGTAGGTGATTACTTTTCAGAGACATGGAAGTGATGTAATAGAGCAACTCTTGATTTATTTTATTTCAATGTACTGATATAGGTGAAAGCTAGTTCCACTGCCAACTTGCTAGTTTGTGTTGCTGCATTGGTTGCTGTAATCCTCCATAGTACTGAGATTGCACAAACCCATCAACAAGGAGATTTGTGTGACGATTCTGATATGCATTATGGTTATTGCTTCTATTCTGCTCAGGTAAGTTTTCCCCCATCTCTTCATGTGCATGTAGTAGCAGTCCATAATTTGCTAAAAGTCATCTGATTCAGCAAAGGCTTCAGGCATCTAGAGATTCTTCAGAACTGTTTTGTGCCTAAATGAAATAATTCTGCCTTTGTGTTGTTGTTTAGTTGTTTAGTCGTGTCCGACTCTTCATGACCCCATGGACCAGAGCATGCCAGGCACTCCTGTCTTCCACTGCCTCCCACAGTTTGGTCAAAAATTATGCCTTACCATTGGCTTATAGGAAGCCAAAAATAGCTAATTCACAAGTGAGAGGCTTTATTAATCCTCACAAGACTTTGTCAGTGACCAACAAGGAGCATAAAGACATAGTATCTCCCAGTGGATCAAAATTCATTTTGTATAAAATTTATTTTTTGGTGTGATATTTTAGCACAATATGGAGACATATTGCACCTGTCTGTGGATTAGCTACAAAGAACAGCTGGCTCAATCACCTTTTCAACTTCAAACAAACAAAATTAAAGAAGTGTCCAGATGAGGCAATGAAATATTATTATTATTATTATTATTATTATTATTATTATTATTATGATCATTATCATTATCATTATCATTATCATTATTATTATTTATACCCCACCCATCTGACTAGGTTTCCCCAGCCACTCTGGGTGGCTCCCAACAGATTAAAAACAGAATGAAACATCAAACATTAAAAACTTCCCTAAACAGGGCTGCTGTCAGATGTCTTCTAAAAGTCAGATAGTCTAAAAGTTTATTTCCTTGACATCTGATGGGAGGGTGTTCCCCAGGGCGGGCGTCACTTCTGAGAAGGCCCTCTGCCTGGTTCCCTGTAACCTCACTTCTCGCAGTGAGGGATCCGCCTGAAGGCCATCGGCGCTGGACTTCAGTGTCCAGGCTGAACAACGGGGGTGGAGATGCTCCTTCAGGTATACTGGGCCAAGGTTAGTGGCAAGCTTGGAAAGAATAGTGGTGGTGTTTTATTGAGCTACTTAGTATGGGGTTGGCCTTGAAGAAATGTCACTTGGTGCAAAATGATGCTGCCACACTTCTAATTGGAACTTGCTGTATCAAGCGTATCATTCCATATGCATTGTTACCAAGTCAGGGTGGTGGTGCTAACCTGGGTCTGAATGGGATGCCTGAAGGATCACGTCATCCCACAGCTGCCTGCTCATGTACACTCAAGTCTGCCCCTGAGGTCCATGTCCTTTCTGCCTTTCAGAGCCTTTTCAGTTATAGCACTGCTGCTTTGGGGTGACCTTTCAAAAGGGGGCTGCCTTGGCCTGAACTGTGCCTGTCTTTCAGCTGGAGATCAAAATCTGATGTTTTGAATGATCTGTCAGGCTAGAATGGTGCTAACTGGATATGCTTTGGTTTTGATGTAGTGCCATTTTCTTGATGTGAATATATAGATTAAAAGTTATTTTGCATTGTCTTAACATACTACATCTCTGTGGGTCCTGGTGGATCAAAAGCATGGAGTATCAGTACTGAAAATAAATAAAAGCGAGCTTGTTACCATTCCAGTAGGCACAGAAATAGGAAAAATTCTCAAAGGGAAAATACACTAGCTTACATAAAATGTAGTTGAGGGAAATAATGGATTGATGCCTGGCGGTTATAGTTCCTCAATTACATAGTGTGTCTACAGGTCTCTTGCTATAAAAAAGACATAATGTACATGGTTCTTTGGATTTGAAGGTTTATTCCTCCCATGTTTTCCTGCCAAGGGTCCAGTTATAAAATCCTGCTTATGTGAT
Source organism: Podarcis tiliguerta (assembly GCF_965153285.1). Lineage (NCBI taxonomy): Eukaryota > Metazoa > Chordata > Lepidosauria > Squamata > Lacertidae > Podarcis > Podarcis tiliguerta. Next base: position 56,243,724 of record NC_139534.1, read on the forward strand.
TGGACCCCAAGTATCTGGAGTAAGGGTAGAATATGGGGGGGGGGGAGCTCCTTTGCAATCTTCCTAATTCTCAGGAATAAAGTTAAGGTTATTTAGAGATATTCCTAAATTATCCCTTCCAACAAGGTCTAGAACAACATTTAATGGAAAGTAATGGAAAACAGTAGGGACGCGGGTGGCGCTGTGGGTTAAAGCCTCAGCGCCTAGGGCTTGCCGATCGAAAGGTCGGCAGTTCGAATCCCCGTGGCGGGGTGCGCTCCCGTTGTTAGGTCCCAGCGCCTGCCAACCTAGCAGTTCAAAAGCACTCCCGGGTGCAAGTAGATAAATAGGGACCGCTTACTAGCGGGAAGGTAAACGGCATTTCCGTGTGCGGCTCTGGCTCGCCAGAGCAGCGATGTCACGCTGGCCACGTGACCCGGAAGTGTCTCCAGACAGCGCTGGCCCCCGGCCTCTTTGAGTGAGATGGGCGCACAACCCTAGAGTCTGTCAAGACTGGCCCATACGGGCAGGGGTACCTTTACCTTTACCTTAGTGGAAAACAGTGTGCACACGACACTAGACGCAATCCATTATCTATCCTGTCCTTTCTTATGATGCACTTTGTATGCACTTTTCACCTCAAACCAGCTTCAACTGATAAAAAGGACAGCCTGGCTGTGTTTCAAACTAGTCATGTGTACACAGCCTAAGTCAACCTTTCAACCGTTAGGCTTCAGCATGGAGACCCTCTTTAGATTTGTTCACCTTGCTGTCCCTGAAGGTGTATTTTCTTCCAAATCTTTCAAATCCGTGTTACTGAAAGAGACCTCACAGGACTTAGCTGCTTTGGAAGGTTAACTCTTGCACTCCCAAGCAATGGGTTTTTGATTGTGCTTTCAATTCTGGAGCTGTATAAATAGCAACCCGTGCAACTGTTTCTTGTCTTTTCCCACAGCTGATATATGGTCTGAATGCGGTGTTTATCATCTTTTCGGTTCTTGAACTGTTCATAGCTGTCGCTGCCCTGGTAATTGGATCCAGATCTGCACGACAACAACTCTATCGGCAGATGGTGAGGGTGAATCCCTGCCTTTTTCTGTCACAGGTTTGCTGTGGCTGGGACAAAGCCAGCCCTAAATCAACACTGTTCCTCACTCAGCTATGTGGAAAGAAAATAATAAGCTTGGTAAAAAGGGACCCCTGACCATTAGGTCCAGTTGCGGCCGACTCTGGGGTTGTGGCACTCATCTTGCTTTATTGGCTGAGGGAGCCAGCGTACAGCTTCCGGGTCATGTGGCCAGCATGACTAAGCCACTTCTGGCGAACCAGAGCAGAACACCTTGCACTTTGACGTACTTTCAAACTGCTAGGTTGGCAGGAGCAGGCACTGAGCAATGGGAGCTCACCCAGTCGTGGGGATTCAAACCGTCGACCTTCTGACCGGCAAGTCCAAGGCTCTGTGGTTTAACCCCCAGCACCACCCGCATCCCCTAATAAGCTTGGTAGTAGAATGTAAATTTCAAATGTGTTCTCTCCCCCCTCCCTGATATGGGTTTGAGTTATGCCCTTTTCCCATCAAAAATTGAACAGAATCTGATCTCAATGAAATAATTTCAAATTTTTTTGTGATCCTTGCTTTCCCTCTTTGCAGGGATTTCAGTGGTACCTGGCTCTCCCCGGAAAGGGTTGGCTCTTACATTTCTTTTAGAAGGAGGCAAAAGTTGTGTCTGGGTAGAGGATGGGTAAAGCTTGCAGAGAACAATTACCAACTTTGCTCTTCTTGTTTTTTCCAGGCATCGTGATAAGGCTTCTCTTGGCACTTCTCGGTACACCATTTGCAGCAATTATAGAGGTCTCTCTTGCTTAGAGCTACACAGCTGTGAACTTCTTGCAGACACTTCACCTTTTCCAAGATGGACTGCAGGAATCCTGCTAATCTCTTGCCTGGCTTTCTTTAGAAAGAGAAAACAAACTATAAACTTGCCTGTGACCCTCCTCTTTGGGTCCTGCCACATAAGCTGAAAAGAAGCTTTTCCAAATCCAAGACTTCTCTTCACTTTCATGCATTATCAAGAAAGGGAAATCTCTGTACCTTTTACAAAGTTTACATTTTGGGCCTTTCCTGTGTGTTCCTGGAAGACAACAGTCTGGTCTCTAAATTCTCCTGGGTTTGGTGAGGAGAAAGAGCCCAAACAGATTGTCTGCGCTTATTCCAACATGAAATTTAGGTTTGTGGTAATGAAATGGACACTGTGGTGATGATGAGACTCATATAAGCACTCACTATATTGGAAGGGAAAGTGCTGTGAATTTTTCGAGAAAATATCTAGCTGTTTGAGCTGGTTAGAGAACTGCATGTGGATCTTCCTGCAGGGAAAACTGATGTGGGTTTTTAATGAATGCACAACACATATTCTTCCACAGGAACAGTTCACATTAAATCAAGCATTCTCACACTGGAAAACATTTCATCAGCATCTCAGCCTGTCTGCAACCAGAGAAGAAAGATAGATTAAGTCTTTGCCCACATACCAAACACTATATCCCTTTCATTCTTCAGGTCCCCTGGTACCCTAATGCAGCAATCTTGTACACACCTGGGAGTACATCTCATTGAACCCAATTGATCTTACATCTAATTAGACATGCATGCAATTGCACTGTAATGCTGCAATCTTATGGACGCTTACTCTCAGAATAAATACCAGTGAAGAATGTGACTTCTTTCTGAGTGTATAGAATCAGGGGCAGTTAAGGGAAGAAGAACACAATGTTCTCTTTTACCTCTTCAGAGCACAATCAGACTTTCCAATGGGCTTCTGAGCCACAGCATGCAAATTGCTCAGTCGCTGGCATCTCCAGACAGAAACTACTGTCTGAAACCTTGAAAATCTGCTCTCAGTCACTTTAGACAATAATGAGCTAGAAAGGTCAACATTCTGACTGGTATGAAAAAGCTTCCAATCTTCCTACATGTTGGTTCCCCTTGGTTCCCACAACGATGTTTCTTAGAAAGCTGAAAATCTGCCTGAGAAAATTCACTAGAGGTAAGATTACGATAGCTCACCTCTACTGTAACTGGGAAGCAGTTACTTCATGAAAGTACTCAATAGATTATGAAGGAGATGCTGTTAAAAAAAAGTTATCCAAAAACCTCATCTGGAGGCTTAAAGGTTGATATTTGAAAGAGAGAGAGATCTGCTTAAATTTGTTTACTTTTGTTACATTATAAAAAGGGATGGGATCAAAGAGTAGTAAGATGCATTGATGATGTGTTGCATTTGTAACAACTGAGATGTTGACCAAAGTGCATTAGGTAGAACAGTGTGACACATTCCGTATTCATACCATGCAAACAAGTTTGTCAAAGCTTGTCCACATTGTGATATCATACAGTATTATTTCCAGAGGCAGAAAAAAATGTTTAAATCTTTGTGTGGCAGTTTGGGCAATCAGCAGAATTAAGTCAAAAAGGCTGTTTCTGGGGGACAAGGTTGAATAGTTCTTCCTAAGGTGCTAGTTTTGTAGTTGCAAGGAATTGTTCGGTTTGGGGAGCATTCGAGAATGCCAGTGCTATCACCACTCAACATCCTAAAAGCATACCTACCAGGTAGGGAACGTGTAGCGCTGTGGTCCCTTCGGGTTGCTGATTGGAAGGTTGGCGGTTCAAATCCCCATGACAGGGTGAGCTCTTGTTGCTCTGTCCCAGCTCCTGCCAACCTAGCAGTTCAAAAGCACACCAGTACAAGTAGATAAATAGGTACTGCTGTGACGGTAAGGTATATGGCGTTGCCATGCGCTCTGGCTTCTGTCATGGCAGCGGTTTAGACGTGCTGGCCACATGACCTGGAAAGCTGTCTATAAACAAACGCTGGCTCCCTTGGCCTGAAAGCGAGATTAGCGCCACACCCTATAGTCACCTTTGACTGGACTTAGCCATCCAGGGGTCCTTTACCTTTTTTTACCAACCAGGATAGGCTTTATAACTTGATTTCTCAGTGAATTCACTGTGCTGGGTGTAGGCAGACCATCCTCTCAGACATATTATTGTTATAGAAAAAATAGCCCAGAGTCCATATAATGACTGTGCACACTTTAGGAGACATCATCATTATTTATTGGATTTATATATTGCCCTATACCTGGAGATCTCAAGGCAGTTCACAGAACAAAATCAAAATGAAAAACCACAAAAATATATGATCAAAATAAAAACAGCCCATGTGTTAGTTTTTCTATTGTTATCATTTTTTTATAGCAGTGAAACTGAAGAGCAAGCACTTGTTTTTACAGAAAATACCAATAAAAGAGAGCCTTTCAATTTATAACCAAGTATATAAAGATGAATTGTTGCATCCATTTAAAGTATGTGAAATATACTCAGAGTCGCAAAGTGATTTCATGCTCTTTATTCAGCTCATAGTGGTGAGGAGGAATGAATGGCAGTCCCCTCAAAGTATCTGCCTTATATACATTATTTACACAATGGGCTGCACATGATTGGCTAATTCCGGAATTCTACTGTAAGCCAATCAGGTTGTGGATTCACTTCTATCTGGAGCATGATTGGGTGGTTCCTGCCAACCAATCATACTGCTGCATTGTTCTAGGACCAATCAGACTGCTGCATTCTGAATCCTATTGTTCTAGGACCAATCAGACTGCTGCCTTTTGGATCCTATTGTTCTAGGACCAATCAGACTGCTGCAGTTTGGATCCTATTCAACTCAGTACATAACACCCCTCCCCTCTAAGTTCCAGTCCTGCCCGGGAGGTCGCATTCATAGTCCTCAAGGTACGCTGGCGGCCTACGTGTGCGTTGCGGCCTCTGGTGTTCCCTGGTCCGGGGTTCCGGTTCTGGCTCGTGTTCCAAGGATGCTGGCTGTGATGGGGCTGTTTGGTCTGGCGCAACTGGCTCGCTCAGTCGTGGTTCTGGTTCTGGTGTCCTTTCGGCCTCACGGGTCCTCTCTGTATTTACTGATTCTGCCTCTCCTGCTGGCCCCTGCTGCTCTATGGGCCTCACTGCCCCACTGTTCCCTTGGGACTCCTCTGACCTGTCCGCCGCCTCCTGGTTATCTCCCGGGAATCGTCGCCGTATCTGGTCGCAGTGGCGGCGCCAGCATTGCCCCCCATCTGTTAGCACCTCGTACGACACGGGGCCAGTGACCCTGGTGACCGTGGCGGGTACCCATGCAGGGCCTGCCCCAAAATTCTTTGCGTACACTGGGTCCTGGGCCTTGAAGGTCCGGGGGTTCCTGCCTTCCCCCACCACTACCTCATCCTGAGCTCTATCGGGGTGAAGGCGGTCCAATCTGATTGCAAGGCGCCGACCCATTAGTAGTTCAGCGGGGCTCCGGCCAGTCGTTGAGCTGGGGGTGCTGTGCTGTGCTAGAAGGAATGTGGCAAGGCGGTACTCCCAATCCCCTTGCGTCATGCGGCGAAGGGTGTCCTTGGTGGTCCGCACCATGCGTTCTGCTTGGCCATTGGTGGCAGGGTGGAATGGCGCCGAACGGATGTGGCGGATGGCATTCTGCGCTGTGAAGGTTTGGAATTCTCCTGACGTAAATGCAGTCCCGTTGTCTGAGACGAGAGTGTCAGGGAGCCCGTGGGTTGCAAACAGCCTGCGTAGTACCCGGATGGCTGCAGATGCAGAAGTGGACGGTACCAGTGCGACTTCCAGCCATTTGGTGTAGGAGTCCACCACTATGAAGAATGTTTTCCCCTGAAAGGGGCCAGCGAAGTCCACATGCAGGCGTGACCATGGTGCTCGGGCGGACTCCCAGGACTGGACTGGGGCCCTTGGGGGATCTGGGCGGGATTCTTGGCAGGCCTGGCAGTGTTTGACCCAGGCCTCTATCTCTCCGTCGATCCCCGGCCACCACACATAACTCCTGGCCAGGGCCTTCATTCTTACTACCCCTGGGTGTGTCTCGTGTAGGGCTGTGAGGACCCTTTTGCGGAGGGGCTGGGGAACAACGACCCTGCTTCCCCATAACAGGCACCCCTTGTGGGCCGACAGTTCATGTTTGCGAGTTGTGTAGCCAGCGAATTCTGGCCCAGGGCTGTTGCTGGGCCATCCCCTCCACACCCAGTCCAGGACCCGGGAGATGACCCTGTCTTTCTTGGAATGGTGTGCAACTTCTTGTGCCTGAATGGGGCGGTCGGGAAGCAGCTCCAGGCTCATAACCTCTTGTGCAGGTGCTGGGTCGGGGCCTGTTTCCGGTAGTGGTAGCCTGCTGAGGGCGTCCGCATGGCCCATTGCCTTCCCAGGGCGGTGAATCAGTGCATACTGGTAGCTGGCAAGGAAAATTGACCACCTGAGGACGCGAGGAGACAGCACTTGGGGGGTCTGCTTTTCGGGGGCAAACAAGCCAAGCAACGGCTTGTGGTCAGTCACCACGGTGAAGGGCCGCCCGTACAAGAAATCATGGAATTTTTTTACTCCCTTCACGATTGCCAGACCCTCCTTGTCGATTTGCGAGTAGTTCCGCTCGGTTGCATTGAGTGTCTGGGAAAAGTATGCCACCGGTACCTCTCTTCCATCCGGGAGTTGGTGTCCCAGGACAGCGCCAATGCCATAGGGTGAGGCGTCGCATGCTAGCACCACCGGCAGCCTCTCGTCGAAGTGTGCCAAGACCGAGTTTGAGACAAGCAAGTCCTTGACTGCCTGGAATGCGGCCTCCTGGCGCTGGCCCCACACCCAAGGGGCCCGCTTGTCCAGGAGTCTGTGTAGGGGCTCTGCTACCGCTGCCTTGTGGGGAAGGAAGGAATGGTAAAAGTTCAATAGTCCCAAGAAGGCCTGAAGCTCAGTCTTGTTCTTGGGCGCTGGGGCATCGCAAATGGCCCGTACCTTGTCCCCAGTCGGGTGGACCCCTTCTGCATCCACCATAAATCCCAGAAAGTCCACCTGAGGCACTCCTAGTAGACATTTTTCCCGCTTCACCTTGAGACCCGCCGTCTGGAAACGGTGCAGAACGGTGCGGAGGCGGTCCTCAAACTCCTCTGGTGTGGGCCCGGCAATCAACACATCATCGAAGAAGGGGGTGACGCCAGGGATTCCTTTAAGGAGAGAGTCCATTAGATTCTGGAATATGCCTGGTGCCACGCTGACACCGAATTGCAGCCGCTTTACCCTGAACGCTCCTCTGTGCGTCACAATCGTCTGTGCCTCTGCTGTGGCCTCATCTACTGGTAGCTGTTGATATGCTTGGGCCAAGTCCAGCTTGCCAAAAATTTTCGACCCAGCCAGGGTGGCAAGGACATGGCTGACCACTGGCACTGGGTATGCATGGGCCGTGAGGGCCTTGTTTATGGTACATTTGTAGTCTGCGCAGATGCGGACCGAACCATTAGGCTTGACGGGTGTGACGATTGGGGTTTCCCAGGGGGCATTAGGCACCGGCTCCAGCACTCCTTGCTCCACGAGCCGGTCCAATTCCTCGTCTATACGGGGTTTCAGGGCGAACGGGACCCGGCGGGCCTTGAGCCTGACTGGTCGTACTGCGGGGTCAAGCTGTAGAGCAATGGGGGGCCCCGTATACTGTCCCAATTTCCCATCAAAAACCCCCGGAAATTCCTTGCATATGGCGTCCACGTCCACTTGTAAGCTAGTGTGGTTCACCCCGGTGACGGCTAGCCCCAGTGGTCCAAACCATGCCAATCCCAGTAAGCTAATGTAGGGGCCCTTGACCACAAGCAAGTCCAGTTGCCGCGTCCGCCCTCGGTATTGCACCCTGAAGGTCCCCACCCCCATTGTGGGGACCTTACGTTTCTGGAAGTCCCGGAGGGTGAATGGGGCCGGCCTGAGTTTGGGACCCCCAGTAGGACACAGTTTCCTTAACGTCCTTGCCGAGATTATGGATAGAGTTGAACCCGTGTCAAGCTCCATGCGGCATGGGGCCCCCTCTATCTGTACCTCTACATAAATTTTCTCTACGTTGGGGTGGGGCAACTGGTATACCTGGAAGTCCGTGAGCTCCGTTGAGTTGCCTTGGTGCGTTGGGCCCCGGGACCTGGGGCTCTTGGATTGGTCATCTGATGCCTGCCGTCGGGTGGGCCGAGCCCGACACACCCGGGCGATGTGTCCCGATTTTCTGCACTGCCTGCACTCTGCGTTGCGGAAACGGCAGGTCCTCCTCTCGTGACTTTCTCCACAGCTTGCGCAGTTTCCTCCTTCTCGTCGAGGCAGCTGTGGTATGTGGGCTGCTTGAGTGCGCTGCTGTACTCGGTGCACCTCCTCCCTGTCAGATCCTGAGTCGTCGGTGAGGTCTTCGTGGTGGACCCTCGGTTGGGGCGGCTGGCTCGGCCGTGCCTCTTGCGTCGACCTCTCGGCAGCTTCCGTTGCCAGGGCCTCCTCCAGAGCAACCTGGAACGTTAGGTTCTTCTTAGCGTAGAGGCGCCGTTGCAGCTTCTCATCCCTCAGGCCACCGACGAGGCGGTCACGAAGCATGTTCTCCAGCTCTGAGAAGTTGCAGAACCGGGCGGCTTGGCGGAGAGAGGTCACAAACCCAGTTATGGTTTCCCCAGGGGCTTGCCGCTTTGCGTAGAAGGCATTTCGCCGAGCCACCTCTGAGGGCTGTGGCGAAAAGTGCCCCTTCAGCTGCTCCATTATTGTTTTGTATGGAACCGTAGCGACGTCTTCAGGCGCAAGGAGAGCCCGGGCGATTTCAAACGTCTCCTCTCCGCAGACGCTGAAGAATATTGCCCTCTTCTTGGCGTCTTCTTCATCGGTGACCCCTTTGGCTTCTAGCAGGAAGGTGAAACGGGAGGCGTACGCTTCCCAGTCTCCAGATGCTGGGTTGAACGGCGAGAAGCTGCTGTTGGTTGCCATTCTGAGTTCCTTGTGTCCCGGAGCTGAAGCCTGGATACACGGTGCGAGGCAGCGGTGCGGCAGGTGGCGGTGCTGCGGTGCTGTGTGTGGCAGTCAGCTCAGCGGGATCCCATCCTCGTCGCCAGTGAAATATACTCAGAGTCGCAAAGTGATTTCATGCTCTTTATTCAGCTCATAGTGGTGAGGAGGAATGAATGGCAGTCCCCTCAAAGTATCTGCCTTATATACATTATTTACACAATGGGCTGCACATGATTGGCTAATTCCGGAATTCTACTGTAAGCCAATCAGGTTGTGGATTCACTTCTATCTGGAGCATGATTGGGTGGTTCCTGCCAACCAATCATACTGCTGCATTGTTCTAGGACCAATCAGACTGCTGCATTCTGAATCCTATTGTTCTAGGACCAATCAGACTGCTGCCTTTTGGATCCTATTGTTCTAGGACCAATCAGACTGCTGCAGTTTGGATCCTATTCAACTCAGTACATAACAGTATGTATGGAAATAAGCTCCTAAACTACTGCACATATATATTTTTTGGAGAAATATATTGCTGGCATTGTGTGTTTATCAGAATCTTTTTGTGTCTAGTCCAAATCAACTTTCTAGTTTTTATATAGTATCTCAGGTCTGATTATTGAATTGAATGTTGTTATGCATCACCTGCCATGTGCCTTCTGCATTCAGACTAAAATATATTTTGGTGTGTGAAGTGGTTTGTTAATAAATGTCAATGCTTCCCCGTGGTTTGTTCTTTTATGGATGCTCGTGTGCAGGTTCTGCTACTTCCGTCTGTGGTGTTCAGATCTAGAAATGAAATGTTTACGATTAAAATTAGTGCTGCTGAGAGCTACAGTGAAAACTTTAGCTTACAGTCTCCACTCCTTTTTATGCTAAAGTAAAACAACTTGTAGATTGCAGCCAAATTGCCTTTTAATAAATAAATCACAACAGTCCCTTTAAGACAGTATGCATACAAGGGTTATCTAGTCCAACCCCTGCAATGCACTGGCGGGTGTGTGAGTGTGCGCCGGTCATCAAGGGCTATTTTATTTTTAAAATCTTTTTATTTATTTATTTTATTCATTCTTCGATCATTTCAATGCGCTGCAAGGTGAACTTCCAACCCTTTTGAGTTCCGTGTATTTCCGCTGCTGTTGCCCCGCATGTCAAAAATCACACCAAATACAACCGGAAACCGGAACTGTTGTTATGGAACGGGTAAGACCGCATCTCTTCGCTCCGAAAGACAATTGGCCAATTGCGGTCAGATGGCTGTCTCCGCCCCCGTTTCCCTCACGCACCTGGGCGCAACAAACCACTCGCGTTGCTCTACGCATATACTCGAGGACGAAACGTCATCCGAGGGGGACGTCCCTGTATTTCTCCCACGTGGAGGGAGGCAGAGCAGCAGTTTCCGGGGGAACCGGCGAGCGGGCTATGGCGGCGCTTGTTTCTGAAGCGGAGCCGCTGAGTAAGCAGCCCCCTTCCGATGCTGACCGAAGAGAGCAGGTCCAGCAGCCCGGGAACGGCGAGGAAGCGGCCGCCTCGGTAGAAGCTGGACCAGGGAAACCGCAGACAGCTGCCCCGGGCACGAAGCGGAAGGAGGCGCCCGCCATCCCCAGAGGAAAGCCTAAATCGGGGCGGGTATGGAAAGACACCGGCAAGAAGCGGTGAGAGTTTGATCTTCGCCTTTAGGCGGCGGCACCTTGTTTTGCGCTACTTACTGCGTTTGCGTATGGTGCAAACTGAAGGTTAACAAGCAAGTGGCGTGCAGTTAATTTTTGTTCTGATTTTGAAACAAATTTGACTCACAGGTGGTTTGCAATGCTTAAATAAGCCCTCTCCAATCGTTTCCACAGAATAGTTCGATTGTTCTACACAGTGTCTTTGCCAGTCTGTGGAGAGCATGGCCTGCAAAGTGTGTAGCCCCGTCTGTTGAACAGGAACTTAGAAACAAGCTTCACTTGAGTTGTTAGTTATCATCATCGATTTATTATGCACCTTCTAAACAACCATATCACGCTAAAAATAACTAAAAAGAGTTAAGAGCAAAAAAAATAAAATAGTGTATATGTTTAAAGCCAACGCCTATACATTTAAAGCCTTTGTATGGTTTTACGCTCATGGCAGTGGTTGGTAATGGCTCCGTTTTCTCCTTGCTAGGTTTTCTCTCATGACTCTGGATAAGCCTTTGCGTACCTCCTGGGAACGCAAGATGAAGGAACGTCAGGAAAAGAAACTAGTCAAAGATTTTGCACGGCAGTTGGTGGAAGAAAAACGAAAGGAGCGTGAGGTGAGAGAAAATTGTGATATAAAGTGGTCTGTTGAATAGTGGTTCCTAGGTCTGGAAGCAGGCAGATGTCCTGTTCTGAATAGAGTCGGGTCCCCTTCGAAAGAACAGGTGTGTCACCCAAGGATGTGCCTAGATTCATCTTTGTCGCTGGAGACCCAAGTGTCTTAAGTAGCTAGGAGTGCCAGCTCTGACTAGATCGCCAGGTACTGCCATTCCTGGACCTGGGATAGGCTTTTCACAGTAATACATGTTCTGATAACCTCTCTTGGATTACTGCCGTGTGTTGCATGCAGTGCTGCCCTTGAAGACAACATGAAAGCTACAGTTAGCATACAGGCAACTCCCTGGTTATTAAGTGCAGCAGCTGACTGAAGCCGTACATGTACTGAAAGATTTGCACTGTCTTTCAAAATATTACTAATCTGAACTCAAAAGTTTTATTGATAACTTATCTTATAAAACTTGGGACCTAAATACTTTAAGCATCTCCCCACTCCAGTATTGTTCTGCCGACAGGTTAAGATATTTGGATAAGCCCTTCATGTTCAAGGACTATCCACTATGCAATAGTAAGTTAGAGGGTCTTCTTTGCTGTGACACATGTCCTCTCTTCTGGGCAGTGTTAGAAACTCAGATATATAAGCTAATTTTCAATGCCCTTAAACCTGGGTTACGGTCGCCACAACAGAATGTCTAGGCACCAATTAACTTTATTATTCTATTCATTTCATTTCATTTCTGTACTGCCTTATATTTTTAAATAAACTGCTTTGGGATTTCCCCCCAACACATTAAAACATCAAATAAAAGAATCCAGAATAAAACAAATTCAAGCTTCAAGGAAAATATTTCAGATCCTCTAAGTGACATTTGGCTTTCCCCCTTATTTGCCTATTTAATATATATAGTTGTCCCATAGCAGAAGTACTCTAGGAAGCCAGTGTGCTGTGGTGAATAGAGTGTTGGACTAGGACCTGGGAGATCAGGGTTCAAATTCCCACTGTTGTGGCTCTAAAATAATACATATAGCTGGTTTCACTGTCTTCTCCTTCAGGAGAAAAAACTGCGAAGGGAAGAAAACTTAAGAAGAAGACTGGAGAATGAGCGGAAGGCAGAGGTTGTGCAAGTGGTGAGTCTCCCCTTTTAAGTCGTTAGTTTTCTCTTGAAGAAGAAACTTGCCTTCTGTGAGAAGCACTGCTGCAATAACACAGAACATCTGTTCTCTCCGTGTTGCGCTTATCTTGATAGAAATGACATGTTAGACCATGTTTCTAGTTGCCGCTAATTGAGGAGTGTTTAGGGGAGGTGTGGGCCTGTTTTCATCTAACAAATATACAAAGTTTATCCAAACCCTCACTTACCCTAGGTTGAGTTTAGCCTAACCCACGCATTTTACGTATAAATCTGCTAAAACTAGGGCACCATTTCTGTTTCCAGTGAGAGTGAGCCGAGAGAGGTGTAGAAATTGTTTTTTAGTACAGAAGCTTCAAGCTTGTCTTTATGGTGGTTGGATGATGGAGAGGCTGCTTATTTCACCTTACAATTACTATATATCCACCACTTATTGAGCCAAGAACCCAGTGGAGAAGCCCCTAATTTTCTAGGGCCTATTTCAGGATGCCTCCTGGAGGTGTTAGCATACTATTGGCACTGGCCCAGACCTTACTTTCAGTTGCCACGTCACCAAGCCAAGTTTTATAGAAAGCACCACTGCCTGAGCTGCTGATGTTTTGCGGGTTCCATTGAGTTATGGCAGCACAGTGCAACCCTGCAGCATAGGAAGCAATGGCCTGGAGCAGGGGTGAGGCTATGCAAAACAGTAACTGCCCTACAAGCTCTTTCAGACCAGCCCTTGCATGTAACTGTTTAATGGCAACATCTGTCAAGCCATGAGTGTCTAGCCCCAAGAGTTTTCCAAGTCAGAAAATCATAGAACCGTAGAGTTGGAAGGGACCAAGAGGCTCATCTAGTCCAACCCCCCTGCATTGCAGGATTTTTTTGCCCAATGTAGTCATGGAGATACAATGTTGTACAGCAAAATGAGTGAGACTCTAGCCAGACTAATACCATGTGAATGTGGATGAATATCTATAATCCTAGTTGCTGATCAATGCAAGAATGGGGTGGAGCCAAAATCTTGCAAGAATAGTATCTAATTCAGGAGTAGCCAACGTGGTGCCCTCCAGATGACTACAGCTCCTATCCTTGGGGTGCTGAAAGGACTTTGTTTCATTAATGGATCATTTTCACCATTCTTAAAATCTGTGGATTGCAAGACTGACATGGACAGTTTCTGGGCTCGCAAAGCACTTGCATCATCTTTCGGATGCCCATCTGAATACCTCTAGGTCCCAGGATTGCAAGGCCTTTTCAGGTTGTGTGGCTCAAACGTCATAATCTGTTTCCTTATCATGGTGCCTTTCAGGTCTAGGCAAATGGGCACAGCTTTTCTGGATGTGCAGTTTCATCTCTCAAGAGATGTCATTGATCTGATGTTTTCGTTAAAACAGTCCTGTTTACAGCAATTGGCCACCATATTTCGCTTTTCCTGACTGGCACCATTCCAGAGCTGCTTTCCAAAGTTTCACTCATCGTTCTCTCCTGCATACCACTTATAATTGATCTATATTAAAAATAGTAATGTTCCGCCATGGTGTTCCATTGCGCTAGAAGCGGCTTAGTCATGCTGGCCACATGACCCGGAAAGCTGTCTGTGGACAAACACCAGCTCCCTCGGCCTGAAAGCGAGATGAGTGCCACAACCCGGTCGCCTCTGACTGGACTTAACTGTCCAGGGGTCCTTTACCTACCTTTTATTAGTAAGAATAATGGTGTATTCACAAAATCTTCAGTCTCATGTCATAAAACAATATAGGACATAATGTGCGTGCCAAATGATAGATCAAGATTCTTTTGCAGATCTCTGGATAATTTGAAGAACATCTCCAAAGATGCATGACCCCCAATTGTTTAGTGGTATCACACATACCTTTAAAAACCCCTCCATCCATCCTAAATTATACTGATGAAATGAAGAGTGTGTATTGGAGATGGGCAGGTGCATGGGAGAACTGTGAATTCAGTTCTGGTACTCAGGATCAATCTCCTGCACTTGTAATCCTTTCATTCAAAGTGTACTATTTTCAAAGTTCATATTGTGGTTGGTGGATCTCTGGATCCAGTAAAAATCAAAGGGTGCATCCCCAAGTCGAAAGTCTTGTCTATCCCTGTTCTGAAGCCTCTGGTGAAGAGTAGGAGACTTGTTCTTCCTGAGAGTTCTTAAGTCTCATATACAAGAGTGCTGGCAGCACCACGGTCATTTCTTTTCTGCTCCTTCCTCCAGATTCGGAATCCAGCAAAACTGAAGCGTGCAAAGAAGAAGCAACTGCGTCGCATTGAGAAGCGGGACACACTGGCATTGCTGCAGAAACGCCAAACGCAGCGCAAAGCAGCCAAGGAATGAGGCCGAGACGGGTCTCCCTCCCTACTCTCCGTAAATGGAAAATGACTTATTGAGATGCGCTGGCCAGATGCACTGCTGGTTTGCTCCCTGGCTTCTCTTGGCCCCAGAGATCAGGTTCTTCCAGAGAAGCCTCCCTTTTGCTTTTGTGTGGAGATGGCAAAGCAGAATCCTCCAGAGTGAAGTGCTTAGACATCTTTTTAAAAACTAAACGTTCTCCAGGATAGCAACAGACCCCAGACTTTATGAAATGGGGCAATGCCCTAAAGGGGTTTGTCTGAGGATTCACAACTTCCAGACTGTAGGGTTATATATAAAAGATCATAAATAGCCTGGTTGCTGTTGTAAAGGTATTCTTCTGGGTTAGGGATGGAATGGGACATTTGACTGGTTCTGCAGTTATTAAAATAATTGCTTTCTGGATTTATGCACCTGTGTGATATTTTAGCTTTGTGGTGTCAGGCGATTGCTAATGACTGTGGCTTGACTGTCAAGGTTAGTGATGAAAGTCTCCTCTCTGTATTTACATGGGGGGGGTGCTTGTCTTCCATGGAAGTCCTCAGGCTTCAGCATTTTTTATTAATGGCACAAGTCACTCTAAAAAAACACTTTGTTTTTATTTTATTACATTGCTATCTTAAACTTTCCTTGAAGGAGATCAAGGCAGCTTATGTGGAACTTTTCTCCTCACAACAACCATATTGGACAGAATGGCTGGAAGATGGCCCATTGTCATCAAATGAGCTTCATGGCTAAATGGGTTTCAGCAGAGTGAGGGGTAACCTCGGTCTCCTGGTTTTGTCTAGCTATTGCACCACACTGGCTCAAATCCAGAAGCTTTTTCTGTAAGCTTCTGAAGTAGGTAGTGATCCTTTTGTTGTGGGGAGGGGACCTGCTTCTGATTAGCTGGGAACATTTTCAAGCTTCGGCATATTTTTTGGCATATGTTCAACCAGGCTAAGACTCCAATCCAGCAAATCTCCTTATGAGCAGAGAAAGGGGTGTGAACAAGAGCTGTTGTACAAGCCTCCAGTTTCAGAAAGAGCTTGCTGTATGATTCTGCTGTTTTCAGAAAATAAGGAAGGGGAGTGGTTCAGTTTTTGTACATTGCATAATGTGATCCTGATCTTGCCTGATGAAAAACTAAGGTCCATTCACCTGGACCAATGTATCTGTCAATGATTACCCCATACTTGGCTGCCCAACATGAAAAGCAAATTAGTTGCAGAGAGCAAAGTCTCGTTTTTTACTGATCTGGGGCTTTGAATATCGACATGAATTAGGTCTCTTGGAGAATTCGTGTGGAGCAGGGTAGAAATGGTCAGCCCCCTCCACTACTGAAAATATTGGGTTCTGAGGGACAAACAGCAGAGGTCCCGCAATGCCCGATTTTCCCTACCTCTTGAAGGGACCTTTTTGCAACAGACCCAGAGTTGTCCAAAGCAACAGCTCTTGAGAAGAACTAGAGCAAAAATCATTTACAGCCCTTTGTAGGGGGAAACAACTTTATCTTCATCAAGTGTGAAATATCGCAACATAAGCACACCTAAACGTAGCATGGAGTGCTCTTGTTTGAAGGCACCAGCCAGCCATGCCCCTTCCCAAGATTCTTCATTCCCTCTGCACTCCCTGGTTTTCATTTTTTGGAGGGGGGTGTTCCTCCCCCCATAGATACCCCCCCAAAATGTTTAACTTCTGTGAACCTTGGGATTCTCTTTGTTTCCCAGAAGCCCTACAAAGCCCTCTGCTGAGAATAATAGTAACAAAAAATATGTCACTTTTCTCACAGAGTGACGACACAAAGCAACTTGCATTATTAAAACCAATTAAGAACATCTGATAAAAATATAAAAACACAGCTATACAAATAAAAATGAGGATGTACAGATCCCATCCCCACTGAATAAGGCCACAATGTCGCACTTCAAACTAAGGTCCAAGAACCAGGGAAAAGGGAAAAGTCTTTGCCTGATGCTTTAAAACAGTTCAAGACAGTCTCAAACATCCCTCCTTGAGTTTGCAATTAGAGGGAATTATTTCCTCATCCAGTATATCTTATAGTTGGCTAGAATATTATTTCTATTCAGAATGAACCATCTTACCAAAGAAAGAGGGGCAGAGTTAATGTTACATGTGAGCTACGGTATATATTTTTCACACAGATTTATCTACAGTTACAGGGGGCGAAGGCTCTGTGGTAGACAATACACAAGGTCTTCACTCTCTGGAAAAACAATTTCACCAAAAGCCATTTATAGATCACCAAAATGACCCTGTATAAGGCATCACTTTGAACTAAGCTCACACTGGGCCATAGAATGGCAAATGGGATTCAGTCACCCAGTTTGGATAAATTCCTTTGTAGCTCATTTGCAATTCCTTTTTGTTTTATATACCCTGAAAAATCTGGTGTCTTCAACAAACTTGGCTACCTACATCACAGCTCCCTTGTAGCTCTGTATCATTTGCAAAATTAGAGGTCTGACTTTAACAGCAAATGGGATGCACAGAGTAGAAGTGCCCACCTTTTGCTTCTAGAATTGGACCTCCGCCTCTTCTTTCTATATGACTTGGGTGAGTGTGTTTACCACATGTGACACTGGGGGCTGCAAATCAAATTGCACGTTTGTATCTAAACTGCATACACAATTTCTTAGCCAGCAAGGTAAGCTTTCTAAATCAGGGTCAATAATGTTTAGAACAATCACGTACCACCTCTACTGGTGTTAGCTGTATTTTATTTATTTAATCAATTTCTATGCTGTCTCCCTGAGCTAGTTGACCTTTCAAGGCAGCTTATAGAATGGGGGTTAAATACTTTAAAATGCCATCTAGCTAACTGATAAATACGACAAATATGACAAAGCGAAGCAACCCATTTAAAAAGCACCGGCAGTTCACACAATCATTTCTCACACTGGCATGCACAGGGTGAGTCTTTTACTCTGTATCCACGGGGCCTCTTTCAAAGGACTCATCCTGTACATTTGCTTAGAGTTCTCTCAAAGGCCAGGGGAGGGACTGAAACCATCAGATGAGATGCAGAATCACTGCAGAGTAGGAAGGGACCTTCAGGGTCATCTAGTCCAACCCCCTGCAATGCAGGGATGTAGCATACCATGACAGAAACAGCAATCTGGAAAACGAAAGGAAATAACTTTACACATTTTTGAGCCAAAGACCATGAAAGCTGGAAATGAGGGGATGACGGCTCATTTGGCGGTGAGGAGGGGCAGCTACCTCCCCACCCACCCCCAATGCCCTGAATCCTCTCCTTGAGTAACACCAGGCAGCGCGGGTGTGGGAAGAGGTTTCACTTCTCGCAGCGACTTGCCTCGCCTTATCTGCCCTCCTTTTGCTCCAGAGGGAGCCGCGCCAAGTCACGTGGCGCGGGACAGAGCAACTCCCCGCTTGGCGCCCGTCCACGGGATCGTGCCCTTCCGGGGAGGCACTACCCTGGCGAGGATCCGACAAGGTACTGGGCGCCTGCGGAGCACCGAGAGAGAGGAGCTGGCGGCTGCAACTCCTCCGGGTCCTCAGCCAGTCAAGTCGCGGTGAGTGCAGAACCCACCGTCGCCCGGGCGCGCGGGGAGGATTTGCAGACGCCTGGAGGGGAAGGAAGATCTGCTCGCCGCGCTCCCCCAAACCTTGGGCGGGCGGAGCGGGAAGCGGCGACCTTCCAGCCGGGGTTGTTCTGCAGCTCCCATCAGCCGCAGCCAGCACGGCCACAGCGGTAGCCGGAAGCGAAGGCCCCGCTTCCAAGTGCAGCTTCGATTGCAAGCGTGCGCAGGCAGGCGGGCTTCTTGCAGCGCGCAAGTGAGCAAGCCGTTCGGTGCATGGAGTTTCAGCTCCAAGGAAAAAAAGAACTTGGTTAAAAGCCTGTGTCAGCTGAGTTTTACTCAAAGTAGATGCACTGAAATTAATCAAGCTAACTTAGTGATGTCAATTAATTTCAGTGGGCCTGCTCTGTGTAAAACAGAACTTTCCAAACTTTTCATGTTGGCGACACACTTTTTAGACATGCATCATTTTGCAGCACGGTAATTCAGTTTTACTAGCAACCCAGTGGACTGCCTGCACCCTTTACCAGCCGCAGGAGGAGTGTGGGGAGCGTTTGAACGACACACCCGCACACCGTTGCTGACAATGCACTCATGTGTTGCAACACACATGTAAAACTTGGTCGACTACCAACCTTGAACTAGGACAGAATGGAGTTTTAATTTTCTCCTCAGCCATAAAGATTTCTGAATTATCTTCAGCCAGTTGCTAACGCTCATCCCAACCTACCTCACCAAGTTCAGAGGATTAAAGTGTGTGTGTGTGTAAAAGAGGAAAGGCGGGATATAAAGGAGAGAGCTTCAATCAGAGTTTAAGGGCAAGAATTGTCCTAGGGGAAGTAGGGAAGCTGAGCACCTCCTCCATTCGTTCTTACAGTTCCCAAACTTACTGGAAATGTCACTGATTCACTTTCCTCAGGTTGCTGCCATGGCCTGCCTCACTGTCACCCCAAAAAGCTCACTAGCCGACTCACCCGTGTGGATTCGCGCCTCTGGCCTGGACCCTTCCCAGCTGGTAACCCTGCATGCATTGCTTACAGATGACATAGGAGAGAAGTTTCAATCCAGAGCCCACTTCCGGGCAAATCTGTCTGGGGAGGTGGACGTGAAGCAAGCGGCTGCTCTAGGTGGGGACTATGTAGGTGTCTGGCCGATGGGCCTCTTCTCCTCCCTGAAGCCAGAGAAAAAGTTCCGCAGGCTGATGAAACGCAACGTGACAGGCAGCCCTTTCCGCGTCCAGGTCAGCCTCTTTGGCTCTGTGGTATTAGTTCCTTCACCCAACGATGTGCCACTGGCCACTTGCACTGTGGAGAGATGGTACGCAGCCCATGGAGTGGAACGTGTCCAGGTCAAAGAAGGCAAAGTTCGGGGCGCCCTTTTCTTGCCACCAGGTAAGAAAACTGATTTGTGCTTTCTCTCCCCTCCCGGGTGATTCACTACAATGAGGAATGGCCTAGCGCAGTGCCAGCCCACCCCTGTTTCACAACTTGTGGTGAAATGGGAATGGGCTACCCTCGCTGCTGCATCCCACCCCACTTCCGCTGTTGTCAGAACATCCCCACCACCACCTGCCAAACCCTGCGAGAGCCGGCACATTCCTCAAGGCATTGCACTTCGTCTTTCCTGCCTCAGGGGCAGAGAAGATAAACAGCAACACCACATGCCATAATGCCTCCCTCTCACTAGCGACAGGGGGGCATTCCACCAGCAGTGGGGCAGGCAGGGTGAGGCAGATGCTTCACACCACCCCATCAGTGGGCCTGCTGTGGCCTAGTGGGCTCAGTAGATGGTCTGTGAGCACTTAATGCATAGATGAACCTATGTGGGCTGGGGCTTCATCGGTACCTGGATGAGAGAGTCCTATTATACATTCTGGGTTATAAGAATAAAGAGAAGTTCCCCCCCCCCTCCTTTACCTCTTCACTTCATTTTCCTTCTTCCCACACATCTGTATGCAACTTTCCCATTTGTTTCTGAACCTTCTCTACAATCATGCAGTCCTTCTCTTCCCTCGTTGTGGGACACACATTGCTCACATGCCCAGGTTGCTTTTATTGTCCTCTCCAAGGTCACCCCCTTCCTCCACCCCACCCTGCATGGTCTCAGAGACCTCCAAAGGCAGGCAGGCAGGCAGGGAGGGAGGTTCTTATTCCAGACAATTACAAATAGCTTCACTCATAGTTGCTCTCCCTTTTTCTTGGACTCTCTGCAGGGCCTGGGCCGTTTCCAGGGGTGATTGACCTATTTGGTGGGTCTGGAGGTCTCATTGAGTTTCGAGCCGTCCTACTGGCCAATAAAGGCTTTGCTGTTCTAGCTCTGGCTTTCTTTGGCTATGATGACCTCCCACAGACCCTGGAAGAAGTGGACCTGGAATATTTTGAGGAAGCATCCACACTACTCTTAAAACATCCCAAGGTGTGTCTGAGAGGGTATATTTTCTTCTATCTCGTTACAAGGGCATTCTGTAGTGGGACAATAGAGATTAAAATAGATCAGGAGTGAGGAACTCCTGGCAGGCCAACTTTGACGGGCGAGCCACCTCTCAATCATCTGACATCATAACATGTTAAGTGACTTGTAGGTGTGTGGTCCCACCCACCTGTCAAAACTGGCCCACGAGGGTGCAGGAGAAGCCTGGATCCCCACAAGGAATGCACTGTCAAAGTGGCACCAAACAGGGTTCTGGAATATATAGTGATATGCACTTGATCAGACAAAGCTAGACTAACACAGGCATCACTAGGTAGCTCCCAGGTTTTGTACAATACAGTATTATCTCCCAAGCATCATTTTGTCTTTGTATGGAATTGATCTGGCTAAAAACGGACACGCCTAAGACAGTGCACACACACATTTTGTGGGGAGCAGAATCTGACTCTGTATGGCAGAGGTGGGACACCTGTGGTCCTCCAGCTTGTTACCAGACTCAGTCTCCCATCAGCCAATGATCAGGTAGGACGTGAGCTGGAGCTCAGGTTAGATTGAAGGGGTAATTCATCGCTAATTCCCCAGCCCTGCTGAAGAGGAAGCAATACATACAAGGGGAAGGAGCTGCAGAGAGAAAGCTGCTCATTAGCCTGGCAGGAGATCTCTGCTGAGCAGGACTCAGTTGTGTATAAACCGTTTAGAAAGAGCTTGGCTGTAAGGAAGGGCACCACTAGATAATATTCCACTATATTCAATGCTGTGTGAAAGGGCCCTAGTGCAGAAGGAGCCAGTTAGAAAGGGTTACATGCAGTCTGATGTACGATCCAGCATTCGGCCATCTCAGTCTACTAACTCACCTTGCACCATGTGTAGAATCACTCTTCCTTCTGAACAAACCCATTTATAGCCTTCCTTCTTGCAAAACTCTACTTGCATCTGCCTCTCATGCCGTTGATGAAATAGCTATGTGTGGTTCCCTCCCTCCTCCCCCCGCCAGGTCAGAGGCCCAGGCCTTGGAGTCGTTGGTCTGTCCAAAGGATCGGAAATCGCACTGGCCATGATTACCTTCTTAGACCAGATTGTGGCGGCTGTGTGCATCAATGGTGCCACAGGTATGAGAGGCGCACCACTTCGCTTTCGTGACGTCTATATCCCTGCCATCCCTTATGCTGTTGAGAAGGTTCTCATCACTGAAATAGGGACAATGTCCTCTTACCACGTCATGGAAGATCCTTTGGATGAAAGACATCACTCCTCTGCCATCCCTCTAGAGAAGGCCCAAGGGCCCGTGCTCTTTGTGGTGTCAGAAAGCGACCAAAGCCTAAACAGCAAGTTATTTGCTGAGGCGGCCATAGCCAGAGCAAAGCAGCATGGGAAAAGGAACTGTGCTTTGCTGTCGTATCCGGGGGCTGGGCACCTCCTAGAACCCCCCGGTTCCCCGCTTTGCTACTGCTCTGCTTTCCGGAGTACTCTCTTGCCTAACCAATGGGGAGGTGAAGTGGAACTGCACGCCAAAGCCCAAGAGCACTCCTGGAAGGAGATCCAGAAATTCCTCGAGCTTCATCTTGGCCCGGTTGGAAAGAGCAATTTCTAATAGCGGAAGGAAGGAAAGCCAGCTCAGGTGACGTATTCTAGTTCTCCAGACTTGATCCAATGAATCAGCCCACACACAGAAGACCGTCGGAGTGAGAATATCCCTGTGACATGGTATTTTGAGAGCACTCAACAGAAAGACAATTGTGTGGTCAGAAGCCTATGACAGTGTTAGAGGCCTCTGCGAACTGCATCCAGTCCTTTTGCCTGTCTCACGCTTCTTTGGGGGGGGGGGTGATTGGGGCCCCTTTGCTACACTTGCTCATCTGTCAAATGGGGACAATACCCCCCCCCCCCCCCCGTTCTGTCTGATCTTAAGCACTTGGGTGAAAGGGACATTTCAAGCTCTGCAAAGCTAGCACATTAGAAATAAAATAAACCACAACTACAAAACACAAAAGGTGATTGACAAGATCAAGGTGACAGGAAAAGGCACCAGATTCAAAAAAAGCACTCACTTTTGACTACAAAGGAACAATGGGCACAGCACTTAACAGTGTGCTCCCAAATCTTCCTTCGCATCCCTGTCTTGAATTCAAGCTGGGCTGCAAAGGGTGGGGAGAATCATTTTTCTTCTGCAAGCATAGTTTCAAACTAAGCTACCTCTGCAAAGGAAGGAAGAACTGGGAGCGCACTCCAGACTATTTTGTTTGAAGTTTTGTTAGGTGATTGGCAGGTGGGCAATCGGTCCAAGTAGCGCTGCCACTCCCCAAACTTCTGAGGGCAGTGAAACTACCAAAAGGGCCCCCTCTGCTGCTTGTAACACCCAAGATGGTCCATGGAGAATATATGGAGCCATGCAAAGCAATCCTAACTATAAGAAGCTGGCTGAATTGGACAGCTAAGTAGATCATGGGTTTTGATTGGTCCCTAGGCCTGTATGTGGGCACACTAGCATAACTGACAGGTTTCTTTAGCTACAACTAAGGTGTTAGTAACAGAAAAACCATTTGTCATGCTTACCATTGTGGCAGCCTCCTCAAAATTGTGATGTACAAAGAAACCAGCAAGCTGAGGTTTCTCTTTCTGTCTGAAGTGTGTCTCTGCATTTGCATACATACTTCTGTTTTTGTAGAATGTGAACATCTGGATTTGGATCACAGATCATGCCCTGAGTTATATGACAGCACCTGAAGACACCTCTTAAAATTAAAAGAATTACAGTGTTTTTCTTAAACCACTGAAATTACGTAAATAATTTCTGTACTAGTATTGGGAAATCATTTAGAATGAATTGGAAAAAAATGTTTAAAATTGTTTTCCCCAAAAAAACCAGAGTCCTTTCTGTTGGGGATACAGCCCTACTAGAAAAATTAAGCAACAAGCTGAAACTGACACGGGGACAAATAGAAGAAGACACCTTCACCCCGGTATGGCTCTCCTTTATCACATACACAGCCCAACAAGACAACAACAAAAATCCACCAACAGCATACAAATCAGTATGGCTAACCTGATCCAAAACACCCACCCACCTCACTCACACATGAAAACAAAGACCACCACAGCCAACCACAAATGAACAACCACACCCTAGGCCAACCCCAACCTCTCTCACCACCAAAGGAACACAAGCAAACAACAAAGAACCTGCACAAGCAACGCTGGCATCAAACCCTACATATAGTAAGTAAAATAGAAACATCACCACCTGACCCCAACCCCACCCATCTCTCCCCCCTCCACCTCTTTCCCCCTTTTCTTCCTAATGTCTCAACAAATGAAAATGATTTGTAAAAATGTTACCTGGGGGGAAATACGAGAGAGAGATGTTGCAAACACTTTTGCAAATCAAGAAAATCTTTAATAATAAAAAAATCAAAATTACATAATGCCTCAGTAAATATCCCCTCAAAAATCAACAGGGTGCAAGAGATTGTTTGCACAGACTCATCTTCCCCTACCTTAAACACACACACCCTTAAACATGTGCATATTTCATTGGATGCCCGGATGTTCAGAACAGAGGTCAGGTTCAAAGACCTTCCTTCTCTCTCTCTCTCTCTCTCTCTCTCTCTCTCTCTCTCTGCAAGCATGGTAGTGGCTGATGTAGGTACCTTTCCACTCTCCTCGCCATTGATGGGAAATGGAGATTTGCTTGCATTTTTGTAACTGGTGCCTATAGCACTTTCTCTAAATTCCAATTGTGCCCACTGGTTCAGAAAGACGGGTCACCTCTGCTGAATAAAAAAAAAAGTATCTACCAAGGCTTTGGCAAATTCTCTTCCCAATTAAGCACTACTTGTTTCAGTCAATCCACCCAAAAATGATTTCCAGCTCAGCCTTGCTCAGTAGAACCATTTCTGACCATTTTTAGGAGCTTAGCAATACCAGAAAAGCCTGATAATTTTCAGAAGCCAGAACAAATCTGTGGCTACTTGTTTCACACAAGGAGGAGGGACAAACGGCCAAGGCAGTAGCGAAAAAGACTTGGCAAAGAGTCGCTACTGTTTGCATGTGTTGGCACTGTACAATGAACTGCTGCCATCTATGTGCAAATATCTGCTGCAGGCTACCAAGACTAGACTGTTAATTACATGGAGCCTTAAGGTGAACTATAGTAGATAAAGGAAGAACAAGGATAAACAAACCCTATGAAACCCTCCTCCTCTAGTGAGTGGCAAAGAGCAACACCCCATTTTTTAACATTCCACCTTTGGTGATCCTATTCATATTCATAACAACATGCAGCCTCTCTAAGTCCGAAGTCACAAGCGTATACATTTTGTGTGCACAGTCAAATGCTTTGACTGTACATGTGCCAATTTTGCCATGTGCAGCTACAAAATATTCCCAGTGTGGGTGATTAGCATGCCAGTGATGAACAAGGATGCAAGAGAATTTGATTCTGATGGAACAGTGATGAATTATGCTTCAGTCTTAATAAGATGCAGGGTTCCTACTCTGAAGGCATAACATTTTCAGATTTAATTCAATTTGCAGAGATTGCACAGCCTTTTCAAAGACGTATAAACAAATGGCTTCCCCCAGGGATGACTAGAATTTTAGGCAAGCAACTGGAAAAAGTAAAGATGGAATGCAGAGAGGTGCTGCTGAAGTGTGTCAGTGAATTATGGGATATAGGAAAGACAATACTGTATGGTGGATAAAGAGAAAACAAATCAAAGAGTGAGAATATGCATGATTAAGTCCCACACTAAAAGCACCCATAATGATGACATTCTTCTGTTTAAAATGCAAGCAAGTCATTGGCAACAGGTTTTCTCCTCAGCCTCCACCTTATCTTTTCTGCAGATTAAATGGGGCAGCAGGGCTGTCATTTTGGTACCATTATATGGATGCTGTTTTGCATTGCAGGGGGTTGGACTAGATGACCCTCAGGGTCCCTTCCAAATCTTCAGTTCTTTGATTCTGTGACACCCAGGTTGCAGTCCTAATCCTGTTTACCAGAATCTCAGTCCCATTGAATTTAGTGGGACTTACACACATAGGTTTGTACTATTAATAGTTGTTGCCTAGCAACTACTGCTTTAATTTGTACTTTAAAGAGTTTTCATCCCCAGTCATATCAGAAGTATCAGGCATTTAACTGAGGGTTAGCATTTCCCTTTTTTGTCCACTAGATGCCCCCAGGGAGATGACTTTTGCAGCAGCAATGCTGTTTGCTAGCTTTTCTTATGATCAAAAGGACTTGGTGCTGACGTATTTGAAACATTCAGCTAAAGGGTTAAAAGGTAAAGGACCCCTGGCCGGTTAAGTCAATTAAAAGGCAACTATGGGGTGCAGTGCTCATCTCGCTTTCAGGCCGAGGGAGCCAGCATTTGTCCACAGATAGCTGCCCGGGTCATGTGGCCAGCATGACTAAATCGCTTCTGGTGCAACACAGTGCACGAAAACACTGTTTACCTTCCTTCCACAGCAGCCCGGTCATGTGGCCAGCATGACTAAACCACTTCTGGTGCAACAGAGCGCACGAAAACACCATTTACCTTCCTGCTACAGCGGTATCTATTTATCTACTTGCACTGGTGTGCTTTCAAACTGCTAGGTTGGCAGGAGCTGGGACAGAGCAATGGGAGCTCACTCTGTTGCAGGGATTTGAACCACCGACCTTCCAATTGGCGAACCCAAGAGGCTCAGTGGTTTAGAGCACAGCGCCACCTGCTCCCTTCCAAATTTGTTTTTCAAATAAAAGACAATCATTATGACAGTTTTGTTTTGTGGAACTGTGGTCTTTATCAAAGAAATAATCACTAAAATAATGATTGCATCCAGTGCTACTTTTCTAGAAAAAGAGGTGCTGGAACTCACCATGAACACCTCCCTTGTTCTCTTAGAATGGCAATGGGGCATGTCTGAGAGGTGCTGGAACCGAGTTCTGGTGAGTTCCATCTGGGGAAAAAGCCCTGATTGCATCCTATATCACAGCTAGAGCACAGCCTGATGTACATGCACACAGAAAGCACTATAATCTCTCCCACAAAGTGTCAATTGTATATTCTCATGTCGCTTACAGAGGAAGAGTAATAATGGGTGAAGGAGCCCTAAAAGCCACAGTTGGGAAGTACCCTTGACTCTGGACAACGCGAGCTTCCATAAATGTGCCACCAAACTGCCCTGAATTCCCTGTTAAGCACACACTTTCATGTGCTGACCCTTTAATTGACTTTGGGAAGTGTCTTTGTGCAAAACTAGCATAACCCTGGAGGACCAGAACAGTATATTTCCAACCCAGATCCTTGATAGCTTTGCAGAAATATGGAGAGGTTGCTCTTTTTAACGTGAAATTGTGTGATGAACGATTGCATACCATCATAGAATGTCCGCTGCTACTCTTGTTACTGAAATGAAAAGGGAGAAAAAAGATGAACTGAAAATGTGCTCCTAATAAGATGGTACATATTAGAAAGGATTTTATTTCTGCAGCACCTTCTTCCAAGAGAATTTCTAACTGTTACTACTCAGTTCAAAGTCTCACAGCCTGACCCCAGTATGTTTGATCTTGGTGTTGTAAGCAGATATGCAACCTTTTCCCAAGCACAATGTTTTATTTATCGATGATGATGATAAACACAAACACATTTTAATGGTGATCAGTATTCTGTCTCAGTATGCACTGGCATTGCCTTTAAAGGACAAGACTGGTAGAGAGGTTTTAAAGCAGAAGTTGGAGGCCATCTGTCATGGATGCTTTAGCCGAGATTCTTGCATTGCAGGTGGTTGGGCTAGATGACCCTCAGGATCCCTTCCACCTCTACAATTCTATGAAAATGTGAATAATTAAAAGAGTTTAATTAATGCCAGGGTATTGTTAGGGAGCGGTTCAGGGGGCTTCACATTTCGCACACACCACATTTTTATTAAAACTTTTAAAAATTATGTTGGTTATAGAGAGGCTCTGAAAACCAGTCTAAATCTGCCTCTGTACATATAAATTAGTATATGCCAATATTGTTCAGATTTGTGTTGTGAGACTCTGCCCTAAGTGTTTTAAGGACCAGACAACATCCCTGCCTTCTGTCGTGCCACTTCCATAGCAGAGGCCCATCACTGGCTCCAGGAATGTCCCCAAAGGCAAAACAAGGACTATCAGTTAATGGAAACTCACACTACAACATGAATGAATGAAAGGAGGACATCTCAAACAATCAGAAAACACAGCAGACTCAGCACATTTGATGACAGTACCAAGCTTCACTCGAAAACCTATTATAAACCACATTCTGTGGAGAAGTGTAAAATGGTGGGGAATCTCAGAATAAAATTGGTTTGGCGAACCTATTTTCACATCAGGGTTCCATTGTCTTTATCTGCTGGGTAACAGTAAGGGGTGCAACAGAAGAAGCTTTAACCAATGTGTGGGGGGGTTTGGGGGGGAGGGGTATAGGTAAATCTCCTGCTTCCCCATTCCCACATCCCTTAAAGACACAAGAGCCCTGCCAGGAAGGGCAAGGATGAAATCTCAAAAAGAAGAGTGAAGCATAAGGATAGAGGTGAAGGAAGAACAAGGGGCAAAAGATAAAAACAGAAGGGCAATCAGGTGGATGGAAAATTAGGAAAGGGCAGCTATCACCTGGGAACTCTTGATATAGGGCCCATTAAATTCAGTGAGATCGATTGAGTCCCAAGTACATAAGTGTTCATAGGACTTGAACCCTCCTTGTCTCCTTCACTTTGCATGTCGCGTTTTCTTTTGGGGAGGTGTTTTTTTTTTTTTTTTTGGAGGGGGTGGGGCTTGCAAGCCGGCGTATAGGGACTGTCTTGTTTTGATTGTATGAAGGCTTGCCTGGGAGCTTTTTTGGATGAAGAGTGGGGTACAAATGTGACCAAAAAAAAAAAAAAAGTGGAAGAAGAAGTCTTTCTCGATTTCTGCTGCCTCGTGTCCATTCATAGCAAGTGGAAGTGAGATTACTATTGGGAGAGCAGAGGCGTTTTCTCTTTTGGCCGGGTTTTGCACTTTTGACCCGGTCCCCTATTAATTCCCTGCGGGTGGATCCCCAGGTGCAGTCTCTGCTCCCTGATGAGTTCTTACTTCAGCCAGCCCACCTCCACTGACCCTATATAATGCCAGCGTCTTTACCAGCTTTCCTTCTATGGGGAGGGGCTGCCAGGGCTCTGCTTCTGTTTTTCGTTGGTTGCTGCAGCCATGGACTGGGGCTACAGAGATTTGGGGGGGTTAGCAATCTTGGTGATTCTGGGGCTGTGCCAAGGGCAAGGTGACGTTTGGAGGGTGGGCTCCTTACCCTCCCCATATCATTACAACTGTGGGGAGTACAGCATGCAGCTCCTTGTGTTTCCTAGCCCAGGCCGAGATGTCCGCTTTAAAGTTGTGGGTAAGGAAGGCTCTCTTTCCTCTTGAAGAAATAATAAGACTGGTCTGTTAGAAAGAAGGGGGTGGGTCAGTTGTGTGTGTTTGTTGGGGCATGAAATATAGGGCAACTTCTTGAAACGTTATCTGGGCTCCTCAGTGGGGTCCCACTGTGCCTCCCTTGGTGTCTGCCAAGTTTCCTGCCGCTCTCAATTTATTTTTTATTATGTCTTCATTGTGAGGGTTTGGAAAGGTTATTTGGTGGAATGGCTGCCTGCATTTTTGTTTGATTTGTTTTGAGGTGTGTGTAGGTGTCTTCCACTTTGGGGAGAGTTTCTCCAGCGTTGCCAGTCTTTCCTCTGTGAAATGGGCATATTTTTGTGGCGCTCACAACAGTTCCTTGGCTTCTCAAATGTATCTCTGGGTCTTAAAAGGTTGGAGTGGTAGGAGCCCTGCTTTTATGCTTACCTATGGCAGAATGGTTCTTTGGAAGGTGGATGCCAAACAGCAGGTCTGTGTGTTCTTTGTTAGTCCTGGCCAGGGAGAGGGGATTCAGTAACCTCTCAAAGGAGAGGTCACAGGGAAGCAGAGGTATGTAGTTGCCCTCTTATTCTGGTCATCTCTAAATGACCAAGAAAAAAGATTTCTGGCAAGCTATAGAAGCTGCAGGCTTTTAGCTCCCATTAAATCCCACAGTACTATTTTCTTTAAATGCTGCAGCAGCTGCCTTGCTTAGCTGTATTTAAAGCTGTGTTGCTTCAGTGGAGCACTTCAGAATACCCCACACTCCTTGTGATGGGAGTGATGCTCCTTGCCAGCCACCTCCTTTGTGGTAGGTTGCGACAGCTTTGTGGCAATGGCAGCTTTTCTCTTCATGGTTTTGGATATCTATATCTAGAATGAGAAGGTTTAGTTGAAGAAAATGCTCAAAGCTGTGAAACTGGGGAGGCCACGGGGAGAGTTGCAGTTCCTGTACGTGTGTCTAGAGCCAAGGCTTTGAGGGCGTGGTGGTGAGAATAGAAACTCAAAGAAGTGCAAACATTCTCCCCAAACTAGGCTTTATTAAAAAGCTTGTTTTAAGACAATTGTTCTACTTGTTAAAAAAATTAGGAGACTTAACAGTATAATTTAGGCTCTATCTGCACTTCCCATTTAAAGCAGCAGCATGCCACTTTAAACAGCCATGGCTTCTTCCCCCAAAGAATCCTGGGAGCTGTAGTTTAAGGGCATGTAGAGTTGTTAAGGTACCCCCTAGTCCCCTCAGAGTTAAAATTTCCAGAGTTCTCTGTGAAGAGGGATTGATCAACTACTCTGTGAACTGTAGCTCTGGAAGGGTCTCCAAGCAACTCTCAGGACGCTTAATTACAGTTCCTAGTATTCTTTGGAGGATGGGAAGCAGTATGATTCTGCTTTAAATGTATGGTGTGAATGTGGCCTTAGTCTGGCATCTGATTAAGCCTACAATTGTTGGCACATATGGATTCCAGTAGAGCCCCCTCTCAAGTTAACAGGCATATTAAGTGACTGTTGTAAAACGTTTTTCCTTGGTCTTATGGGGACTACTCACTCAAATAATTGCAGCAATAATGAGCATGTTGGTCTAGCACAAGCACCCCAAAAATTGCCCTCCATATGTTTTGGGACTACAATTGCCATCATCCCTGACCACTGGTTCTGTTAGCTAGGGATGGTGGGAGTCGTAGTCCCAAAACAGCTGGAGGGCTGAGTTTGGGGGTGCCTGGTCTAGCACCTGTTGTTGGAGGCATAGCTCTTGAATTGGCCTTATTATTGGATTTCAAAGCAAGTGAAAAGTTCACACTCTTTCTATGTGGTTCAGGCACTAACTGATAATAAGGGACACACATCTGAAGAGCTTTAGAAGTCTCAACCAATGCAAATAAGTTTTCTTGAGCTGTTGCATCTCTTGGTGGCTAATGCATTAACCTCTCATCAACAGATGAGTTTGGGGTAGCCTTTGAAGTTTCGAATTGCTCAATCTGCCGCCACTGGATCACATCTAATGGGGCTATTGCTTTCTCTGCCGGCTACGATGGCTGTCACGTACTAAATAAGGTGAGGCTCTTCTGGATTTTGTGTTGCAGGCTTCCCTGGAAACCCTATACTGCATGGCCAACATTGTCATTCTGAATAGCACAATATAATTTTATATGGACATCTGGATTGTGCCCTTAAGACCTCAGGGGAATTGTATATGCAGCCTTTCTGAGAGCATGTTTAGGGTTCTAGGACTTGGGAAAAGAGCAATGTAAGCTTTTGCTTGCAGATATTCAGCTTGGGCAGATGGACTCCAAAGGCAGAGAAGTAGCCCTGTTCTGTATGAGTCCCCTTCACATGTGAAAGGGGCTGCTGATTTTCCCAGCTCCTTCTGTTCTTCCAACAGTCCTGTGAGCTACTTTAGGTTGAGAGGGAGTGATTGGCCCAGGGTCAGCCCATCAACTTCTTGATTGTGCAAGGATTTAAGTCGCCCACTCTTCTAAGCACATAATTTCAGGAAACCTTGTTGTAAGGCAGGTAATAGGCCTAACTTGAGGGTAGGGAGACTGTTACCTGACTGCCAATTTCCATCAGACATGCTGGCTGGGTTTAGTTTTTACATTTATAGCTACCTCTAGAATCTAGCAACATTTGGGAGGCACAGGTTCCCCAGGTTCCCTGGTCACTTCTGATTTTTGCTTTAGTGATTTTGCAAATAGCTGGCTATGCAGAAAGTCCAAGTATTAGAAAGGGTAGAATTGTCTTCCAAAGTATAGCAACGTGTGCAGTAGAGAACTGAACAGCCTAAAACCAGGGTGTAGAACTCAGTGAAGCCCAAGGGGAACAAGGTCCACGAGGGGGAGGAGAGCAGGAAAAGTCCTGTTGAGTAATTGGACCTCATGCCATGCATACCACTTAGTTGTATCCTGCCCAAGATTTTGGCCAACTACTGCAGCAGAAATCCTCTGTCAGGAAAATTAGCTCTGTTGTATAGACATTTAAGATGAGCTTTTAGATGTTTTAGGAGGATGCTTCTCACCTGGTACCTAGCAATCCAGTCCACTAGCTTAGTCAGTATTCGGCCAAATAAATTTAAATTTACTATCAAAACAAGATTCATATGTCATAGCCAGACTATGATAATGCCTTGTAACAGGTACATTGGTATTTGACTCTAAAACCTCAGTATTCTATATCCGTCCTGACTCATCAATGTGACAGAAACTTGCAACTACTCTATAACATTCTGGTTCAATGCATCTTGCAGGATAACAGCAATAACTTGAAAGTCCGGATAGAGGAACTAGCAAGCAACAGAAGAGTTGTTGTCTCCCATGATGTCAACATAATATGCCCCAAGCCACAAGAATATGTCCCAGAGGACAACATGCGTCATGTGCCTCAGCCCCAGCCTGGCGTGGTGCGCCCTCTGCCTCATTCCCAGCCTGGCCTAGAGTTCCCACTGCCTCAGTCTTGGCCCAGCCAGGTGCGCCCACAACCTCAGCCCCAGCCTGGCTTAGAGCATACAGTGCCTGGCCTGATACGCCCAGAGCCCCAGCCTGGCATAGTGCACCCGTGGCCTCAGCCCCAGCCTCAGCCTGGCCAAGAGCGTCCAGTGCCTGGCCTAATACGCCCAGAGCCCCAGCCTGGCATAGTGCACCCGTGGCCTCAGCCCCAGCCTCAGCCTGGCCAAGAGCGTCCAGTGCCTGGCCTAATACGGCCAGAGCCCCAGCCTGGCATAGTGCGCCCACAGCCCCAGCCTCAGCCTGGCCAAGAGGGACCAGTGCCTGGCCTGATAAGCCCAGAGCCCCAGCCTGGCATAGTGCACCCGTGGCCTCAGCCCGGCCAAGTGCGCCCACTGCCTCAGCCTCAGCCCGGCAAAGTACAGCCTCAGCCTGGTCTAGTGCGCCCACGGCCTCAGCCGCAGCCCGGCCAGGTGCACCCACTGCCTCATCCTCAGCCTGGCCAAGTACGCCCGCTGCCTCAACCTCAGCCCGGCCAAGTGCGCCCGCTGCCTCAGCCTCAGCCCGGCCAAGTGCGCCCATTTCCTCAGCCTCAGCCCGGCCTAGTGCTCCCAATGCCTCAGCCTAAGCCGCAGCCTGGCCAAGTGCACCCATGGCCACAGCCTCAGCCCGGCGAAGTGCGCCCATTGCCTCAGCCCGGCGAAGTGCGCCCGCTGCCTCAGCCTCAGCCCGGCCAAGTGCGCCCGCTACCTCAGCCGGGCCAAGTGCACCCAATACCTCAGCCTCACCCCGGCCTAGTGCGCCCGCTGCCTCAACCTCAGCCTCAGCCCGGCCTGGTGCGCCCACTGCCTCAGCCTGGCCAAGTGCACCCGCTGCCTCAGCCTCAGCCCGGCCTAGTGCGCCCACTGCCTCAGCCTCAGCCTCAGCCCGGCCAAGTGCGCCCACTGCCTCAGCCTCAGCCCGGCCAAGTGCGCCCACTGCCTCAGCCTCAGCCCGGCCAAGTGCAACCGCTTCCTCAGCCTCAGCCTGGCCAAGTGCACCCGCTGCCTCAGCCTCAGCCTCAGCCTCAGCCCGGCCTAGTGCGCCCACTGCCTCAGCCTCAGCCTGGCCAAGTGCGCCCGCTGCCTCAGCCTCAGCCTCAGCCCGGCCTAGTGCACCCGCTGCCTCAGCCTCAGCCCGGCCAAGTGCGCCCGCTGCCTCAGCCTCAGCCCGGCCAAGTGCACCCGCTGCCTCAGCCTCAGCCTCAGCCCGGCCTAGTGCGCCCGCTGCCTCAACCTCAGCCTCAGCCCGGCCAAGTACGCCCACTGCCTCAGCCTCAGCCCGGCCAAGTGCACCCGCTTCCTCAGCCTCAGCCTGGCCAAGTGCACCCGCTGCCTCAGCCTCAGCCTCAGCCCGGCCTAGTGCGCCCACTGCCTCAGCCTCAGCCTGGCCAAGTGCGCCCGCTGCCTCAGCCTCAGCCTCAGCCCGGCCTAGTGCACCCGCTGCCTCAGCCTCAGCCCGGCCAAGTGCACCCGCTGCCTCAGCCTCAGCCTCAGCCCGGCCTAGTGCGCCCGCTGCCTCAGCCTCAGCCTCAGCCTCAGCCCGGCCTAGTGCACCCACTTCCTCAACCTCAGCCTCAGCCCGGCCAAGTTCACCCGCTGCCTCAGCCTCAGCCTCAGCCTCAGCCTGGCCAAGTGCACCCACTTCCTCAACCTCAGCCTCAGCCCGGCCAAGTTCACCCGCTGCCTCAGCCTCAGCCTCAGCCCGGCCAAGTGCACCCGCTGCCTCAGCCTCAGCCTCAGCCCGGCCAAGTGCACCCGCTGCCTCAGCCTCAGCCTCAACCCGGCCAAGTGCGCCCTCAGCCTCAGCCCGGCCAAGTGCACCCGCTGCCTCAGCCTCAGCCCGGCCAAGTGCACCCGCTGCCTCAGCCTCAGCCCGGCCAAGTGCACCCACTGCCTCAACCTCAGCCTCAGCCCGGCCTAGTGCGCCCTCAGCCTCAGCCCGGCCAAGTGCGCCCGCTGCCTCAGCCTCAGCCCGGCCAAGTGCACCCGCTGCCTCAGCCTCAGCCCGGCCAAGTGCACCCGCTGCCTCAGCCTCAGCCCGGCCAAGTGCACCCACTGCCTCAACCTCAGCCTCAGCCCGGCCTAGTGCGCCCTCAGCCTCAGCCCGGCCAAGTGCGCCCGCTGCCTCAGCCTCAGCCCGGCCAAGTGCACCCGCTGCCTCAGCCTCAGCCTGGCCAAGTGCGCCCACTGCCTCAGCCTGGCCAAGTGCGCCCACTGCCTCAGCCTCAGCCCGGCCAAGTGCACCCGCTGCCTCAGCCTCAGCCCGGCCTAGTGCGCCCTCAGCCTCAGCCTGGCCAAGTGCGCCCACTGCCTCAGCCTCAGCCCGGCCAAGTGCGCCCACTGCCTCAGCCTCAGCCTGGCCAAGAGCGTCCAGTGCCTGGCCTAATACGCCCAGAGCCCCAGCCTGGCATAGTGCGCCCACAGCCCCAGCCTCAGCCCGGCCAAGTGCACCCGCTGCCTCAGCCTCAGCCCGGCCTAGTGCGCCCGTTGCCTCAGCCTCAGCCCGGCCTAGTGCACCCGCTGCCTCAGCCCGGCCAAGTGCACCCACTGCCTCAGCCTCAACCCGGCCTAGTGCGCCCGCTGCCTCAGCCTCAGCCTGGCCAAGTGCACCCGCTGCCTCAGCCTCAGCCACAGCCTGGCCAAGTGCACCCATGGCCTCAGCCTCAACCTGGCGAAGTACAGCCGCAGCCTGGTCAAGTGCGCCCATGGCCTCAGCCTGGTCAGGTGGGCCCACTGCCTCAGCCTGGCCAAGTGCACCCGCTGCCTCAGCCTCAGCCCGGCCTGGTGCGCCCGCTGCCTCAGCCTCAGCCCAGCCAAGTGCACCCACTGCCTCAGCCTCAGCCTGGCCTAGTGCGCCCGCTGCCTCAGCCACAGCCTCAGCCCGGCCAAGTGCGCCCACTGCCTCAGCCTCAGCCTGGCCAAGTGCACCCGTGGCCTCAGCCGCAGCCTGGCCAAGTGCACCCACAGCCTCACCCCGGCCAAGTGCGCCCGCTGCCTCAACCTCAGCCTCAGCCCGGCCAAGTGCGCCCGCTGCCTCAACCTCAGCCTCAGCCCGGCCTAGTGCGCCCTCAGCCTCAGCCCGGCCAAGTGCGCCCGCTGCCTCAACCTCAGCCTCAGCCCGGCCTAGTGCGCCCTCAGCCTCAGCCCGGCCAAGTGCGCCCGCTGCCTCAACCTCAGCCTCAGCCCGGCCTAGTGCGCCCTCAGCCTCAGCCCGGCCAAGTGCGCCCGCTGCTTCAACCTCAGCCTCAGCCCGGCCTAGTGCGCCCTCAGCCTCAGCCCGGCCAAGTGCACCCGCTGCCTCAGCCTCAGCCCGGCCATGTTCACCCGCTGCCTCAGCCTCAGCCCAGCCAAGTACGCCCGCTGCCTCAGCCTCAGCCCGGCCAAGTACGCCCGCTGCCTCAGCCTCAGCCCGGTCAAGTGCTCCCGCTGCCTCAGCCTCAGCCCGGCCAAGTTCACCCGCTGCCTCAGCCTCAGCCTGGCCAAGTGCACCCGCTGCCTCAACCTCAGCCTCAGCCCGGCCTAGTGCGCCCGCTGCCTCAGCCTCAGCCCGGCCAAGTACGCCCGCTGCCTCAGCCTCAGCCTGGCCAAGTGCGCCCACTGCCTCAGCCTCAGCCCGGCCAAGTGCACCCGCTGCCTCAGCCTCAGCCTGGCCAAGTGCACCCGCTGCCTCAGCCTCAGCCTGGCCAAGTGCGCCCACTGCCTCAGCCTCAGCCCGGTCAAGTGCTCCCGCTGCCTCAGCCTCAGCCTGGCCAAGTGCGCCCACTGCCTCAGCCTCAGCCCGGCCAAGTGCTCCCGCTGCCTCAGCCTGGCCAAGTGCGCCCGCTGCCTCAGCCACAGCCCGGCCTTGTGCAACCAGTGCTTCCTCTGTATCCTGGCCTCATGCACCCTTCTGGCCTCTACAGTATAGGTATGTGATCATTTTGCGATGTTATCATTAAGCACAACTCTGTGATCTGTGCTGTTAAGTAAAACAGAAGCATTCTGAACTAAGTAAATAATACTGATGGGTATTGTATGAATACAGTAATAGTTGTTCTGCATAAAGTTCAGACTATTGATTGATCATCGACTTTCTTGATTTAGTGTTGCATACTAATTCTGCATATGGAGTGTCAGGGAAGCTGTATTATATTTATACCACAGGGCAAGGATGAAGCATGGATTCAAGTATATGAAGAATGTGATCTATTTCTGCCTCTGAATATCTGATAAGATTCTAGGAGAGACCTTTAGTTCCTTTAAAAAAGAGCATTCTACTTCCTTTAATGATTCATTGGACACAAAAAATATTTGTTCTTGGCTTCCCACTTGTTCATTGCAGGGACCGACCCACTACTCATTCACATCAAGCCATTGCTTATTTTAAAATCTGGCTTAACGTGGCATGCAAGCCAGTCCTAATAGGGCATACTTTATCATGCTCCAGATAACACTGTAGCTCTTTTCTTGCCCTCCCAGGTTCTCCTCTAACCCAGGAGCAGTGCCAGGTTTCATCTGGAAAGATTGCCTGTGCAGGTTCACTAGGACAAGCTGAATGTTACCAGACTGGATGCTGTTATGATGAGAGGGACCAAACTACTCCATGTTACTATGGCAACACAGGTAAAGGCCAAAATACTTCTTCTTTTAGTTTCCTGCTAATTGCCTGGTGTGCTGGTGGTAAATTAGGCTGGCAACCATGATAATGATTCATTTACCAAGGGGACTTATTGCTTGTACTAAGGAAATAGCCCGGTTTGCATATAATGCCAAACCAAACAATGGCTAAGCATGGATGTATAAGCAGTTGTTCACAGTAAAAAAATGCAGCCAATTCCCTCCTTCCCCAGTTGTTCTGCTGCTACTGAATCATGGCTTTTGGCTTAGCATTGCATCTGAACCAGATCTCATGGTTTGCCCCAACCCACAGGCAGCAAGCCAGGAACAAACCTTGGCTACAGCTTGTGTCTTCTCTGATCAAGAGAAACCATGAGCCTGCATTTAAATGTAATGCTAAGCGAAATCATGGCGTAGCTCCAGGTAGCACAGCAGGTTGGCTGGGGGGAGGAGCAAAGCGCTCTAACTACTCCCCCCCCCCGAGTCATGGTTTAAAAACTCCTACAGGTGAACTCCCAGCCATGCTGAGTTCAATACACCTGACACTTAAAGCCACACTGGGATTCTGTCCTGTGCTGGCTACTGCTGAGAATCCAGAGGCTAGCAGGATGAATATGTATCCAGCACAGTTCAAAGCATCACGAACCAGGATACTATACAGTCATACCTCGGGTTGAAGTAGCTTCGGGATAAGTATTTTCAGGTTGTGTGCTGCGGCAACCCGGAAGTAACGGAGCGCGTTACTTCTGGGTTTCGCCGCTCGCGCATGCAGTCAAAATGACATCATGCGCGGAAGCGGCAAATCGCTACCCGTGGACGCGGGTTGCGTTCGCTTCTGGATGCGAATGGGGCTCCGGAACGGATCCCGTTCGCATCCAGAGGTACCACTGTATAGTACTGCTTAAAGGCTCCTTCAGGCTAGTGTTTTATTAGGGGTGTATTTTGTAACATGTTCTTGACACAATAGTAGTGCACTAGTGATGGTTTCATGTTGCTTTGTGGTGCTTCCCTGACGCTACCACATTATTGCTGTCTGAAGGGGCCTATAAAGCAACAACAAAACTCATAACATTTATGGTATGAAGAGAGACCTGGGATTTCAGCAGGAATTTACAGGACATGCAATGATTGCAAATGAAGCAGTATGACTGCCCCCCTCCCCCAACATTTTTGTTTGGCATAAATAGTATTGAAAGCTGGGCTGCATGTGACTGCTCCAGTAGCATCACGAGTGTAAATCATCATGACTGCACAATAAGAACATCTAAATTGGTCCTTATTAAGTGGGGTAGAAACAGCTTCTATACCATGCTAGCTGGGGTTACTTTGAGTTACCTTCCCGTTCCAGGCTCTTCAGGGTTCTAAACTCTGCTTGAAGGGATTCATTTGTGCTGTGGGATGGGGTTCCCTCTGTTTCTACTTCCTGCTCTCTTTGTATATGGTATTGTGTGTTTTATTGCTATGGCTGGTGGCTGATGCAAATAAAGATTCATTCATTCCCTGGAAGCTCTAGAAATCTCAGGTCATTTGGGGCATGCATGCAGATATTTTGAAATATTTTGTCTGTGAAATTGTGCAACAACAGACCTCTACCAAACAAACATTTAAGCATGTTTCACAGTGGCCAAAATATGTGGGGTTGGTTTTTTTTAATTGAACAGCATGTGGGGGTTTTTACCCATTTTGCCAAAACCACATTTTCAAAAATTGTGTGTGGTTACCCCACCAGAGAACCACCAACCCTCTGAGGAGCATCTCACCAGGGCCAAAAGCAGCCAGATAGACAGAAGGAGAGTTGCCTCCAAATTCCAGATTCTACCCCTCCTCTTGCCTCCCAAACACAGAAAGCCATCGTCCATCTCAGAAAAACATAAAACAGTACCTTCCACACATAGGCATGGCAGGATGTGAAGACCATATCCTGAGGGAAGGGATTTGAAGAATATTTTTATTGTTCTTTCCCCTTTCTTGTCTCCTGTACCTGCTGGTTTTGTTTTTTTTCTTGAAGGACCAATTTTATTTTTATTTTTCAGTGGGCAATGGTGCAATTGTAACACTGCTGTGTGTATAACTTTAACAAGCTGGTGTATAAAGCGATGTCTGAAGGTATAAAATTCTGAAAACAAATTGTGTACCATTGCATGTCCATCGTCTGGAGAAATGTGATGTTGCAATTCAGTGGACAGCTTAATATGGCTATAGTGCAACCTGTGAACCTGGGCTCATGCTGCAGGTTCACAGTATCGAGAGCTGTCACGGTTAGGGCTCTCTCTGTCCCAGGAAACCAATTCTTCCTCTACTGGCAGTGTCAATTGTATATTGATTCATATGGAGAAACCAACACCTGTGAGCATTTCCTAATAGGAATTGTGTGACTTAGCAGCAAATAGAGGACTTGTCTCCTGACATTTTAGGGCAGCTGAAAAATGAAGTCCTCCCCTCAATCCGAATACAGCCTGCCCCAGATTTGTGCAAGGAGAAGACAGAAAACTCATATTTCTTTTGAAACGTAAGTGTTTCAGGTTCTGCAAAAGATGGCAAATTCCAGCTTGTGACTCTTGTGTTGTGCTTGTGCTTTGCAGTCACTGTTCAATGCCTTCGAGATGGCCACTTCATTCTGGTTGTCTCCAGGGATATGTTGGACTACCCCATCGTCCTTGACAGTGTCAAACTGTCCTATGCCCAAGGAGGATGTGATCCTGTCAGGAAAACGGAGTCTTTCTTGGTCTTCCACTTCCCTCTCACACACTGTGGTACGACGATTCAGGTGAGGACTCATCTTAGGCAAGTGTCCCTTCATCTGGACCTTGAAGCTTGATAAAAAGAATTATACATGTGCTTCTGTTCCTTCCTAGATGACTGGTGGCAGACTGATATATGAAAACCAATTGGTTTCAGGCGTTGAAATCTTAAGGGGGCCAGATGGTTTTATTACCCGGGACAGCACCTTCATGTAAGTTGATCTCTCCCACACATTACTGAGGTGGTGGTTGCTCTCTATACTATGTCTAAGAGGCGTCATACTGGTCCTAATCGGGGCAGGCCTACTGTTCCTAGCACTGCTTAGCTTGAATAGCAGTCTTCTGAAGTACAGTGGTATCTGTTGAAGTCAAACAGAATCTGTTCTTGAAGTCCATTCGACTTCCAAAATGTTTGGAAACCAAGGCGTGGCTTCCCATTGGCTGCAGGAAGCTCCTGCAGCCAATCAGAAGCTGCATCAGACGTTCGGGTTCCAAGGTATGACTGTAATTTGGATTTTCCAGTAGGGTAACAGCTGTTGGTTGCAAACTACTTTTCAGGTGCATAAGCACAATCACTCAGGTGCTCAAGTGAGTAATCTTGCTTCAAAAATGAGACATGTGGAGGAAAGTTGTGGTTTTTTAAAAGTGTGGTTTCAACCAACAGTGCTTTTGGAAGACGGTAATTTAAGTCACATCCAGTATTGTTTGAAAGAGGTGTTAACAGGGATATATGCATCAAAAAAGATGTGCTGCCTAAGTGGCCAGGAAAACGTAAGAACCTTTTGAGAACTTCAGATATGTGACAAGGCTACTGAACATGGCAAGACTATGCATCATTCCGCTGTCCTGTCTTCCATATGCAGCCTCAATACTCGCTGCATCTACAATGCCACTGACTTCTTGCCAGTTCAGGTTGAGGTCTTCTTTCCTCCCACACCTGCTCCGGTTATCGAGATGGGGCCTCTCCGGTTTGAACTGCGTATTGCTACAGGTAGGTGTGCTTCCAAAGCTTCTGGTTCCAACGGAGCTCACTCTGAAGTCCCATATAGGTGCTAACTTTCACTTTGCCTCTTGTACCCAGACTACAGTTACAGCTCCTACTATACGGATGCAGACTATCCTGTGGTGAAGATACTGAGAGACCCTGTGTATGTGGAGGTTCGCGTCCTGCAGAGAATGGACCCGTCCTTGGTTCTGGTTCTGCATGAATGCTGGGCTACTCCGACCCCTAACCCCCTTGAGAAGCTGCAGTGGCCAATTCTGATAGATGGGTGAGTCAAGTGGGAAGGAGGCATTCTGCTGGTTTCTCTCTATGGATTGCCACCTACTGTTCTCTGCTCAAATGGCAATGCCTCTTTTCCCTAGGTGCCCATTTGAAGGCGATAACTACAGAACCCAGATGGTTCCTATGGGGCCTGCCACATCTCAGCTGCAGTTTCCAGACCATTACCAGCGTTTCACCATTGCTACATTTACATTTGTGGATTCTGCCCATTATATGGTGCTGGATGGATTGGTAAGAGACAGGATTCCTACTGCAGCTGAGCTCGAGTAAGAGCTCCGAAATTGTGGTCTGCAGACCTTAAGTGGTCCATGAGCTTCAGTCAGGTGCTCTGTGGCACATGAGCAGAAGTAGGATGAATGCTGAATTCAGCTGTTTAAATTTATCTCAAAATGCAAGCTATCTTGCTCTGGGCAAATATCTGATCCCTCTGTAAGCTGCAGTCAAGAGTCCCTGAGTGGATCTGACCCTAGGCGGCATGGCTTGCATTAGGTGCCAAATTGAAATGGTGCTGAATTTAATTCTACTTGAATGCAAGCCATACTGGCAAAGGATCCGTCAGGAGAACACTCTTAATGTTCCTTTGCAGCATGTTTTACATGTCCCTCACTTGTCAGGTGAGCGGCAGGTGGGCATGGCAGTGGGGCAAAACTAGGAGGCTTGGCAAGCTTAAAGATTAGGTCTGTGTGCCAGAGATTCCCCATCCCACTCCCATTAATGCACATTTAGAATTATGCCTTAACTGTAAGGAGATAATGTACTTTGTAAATGTTTACGTCCATGAGGATTTTATTATAATATCTTGGAAGACTTGGGTTGACTCCTCTGCTAGCAAGCTTATCTCATGCAATGTCTTTCCTAGGTGTACCTCTTCTGCAGTCTGTCTGTTTGCCACCCCTCTCACCTGCAGCCCTGCAGGAACACGTGTCAAATGCCAGTGGCTGCAAGTAAGTCCAAATGGCTTTGCTGTCGTACCGTAAAAGGTTTATTTGAATCCAGATAGGCTGCCACCAGTATTTCCAGCATGCACAAATGGCACTTACTGCCCATGACTAATAAACAAAAATAGATCTTGGTACTGTACTTGGAACTGGGGGCATAATGCAGAGCACTAAGAGCTGATGGGCTGCAACTAGAGACAAAGTATGAATGAACAGGTACCTGGTAAACACACTCCCTGTTCAAGTGGCTCTTATGTGCTATTTTTAACAGCATATTGCCTCTCTTCGCAAACCTTGAAACTAGGCTGCTGGCACATACCACCAATTCTAACAGTCCATATACAAGGACACTCCAACAACCAGGTGCTCTGACTCCTAACCTCAAATGAAGATCCATCTCTGCAGAATCTTCCCACTTAGCAGTGCTGGCCTGCTGATATGTGATGCTGGGGCTCAGCAACACCCCCTCCCACCAAATAAAGCTTCAGTCCTGATGTGTAGGGGTCTGGCTATGGTTCTTTACTGGGGTAAAGCATTCAGAATTCAAATACTTGTTTTGTAAAGGGTTGTACCTGTCTCTAGTCATTGGGTGTATAAAAGGGTTTCTAGGGCATAGTCCTCCTGCAGGCTTCCAGCTCTAACAATATGATCCATGCTGTACTCCTTTTCCTTCTTACCTTCAAAATTGTATATGGCATAAGGTGGCCTGGTAGAGTTTATACCCGCTTTCTTTCTCCAACTCCCTTTTTAGGAAGTCGTCGGTTTTTGAAGACAGGCAATGGGACAGAATCCTTGGACCTAGTAAGCACTTATGGAGGTGTGATCTTTCAAGAAAGCAGCCAGACTCTTGATAAACAAGTCAAATGGAAGAAAGGTAATAGGTGGTTGGAACTGCAATAATTCATGGGACCAGTGAGTGAGTTGAACTGATGAAAATGCTGTATATTTTTGAACAGGTATTAACATAGTTTTGCCATCAACACTAAATTTCAGTCATCTTATATATATAGTCCTTTGTAAGATACAAACTCTGTATGGATTTATGCCTGAAGCAACCAACTAAAAATTGGGGGGAGGGGGGGTGTCACAAGTCATAAACCTGACTACCAATGTCCTCCTAACAATATCACAACTTTTTAGCTCGTGAGGAGTACTGCTCGGCAGGGCACGTGGCATTTATCTGCCCTCCCATCACTAGTGTCACCATGGCTTATCAGGGGGGCATGGGGCAATAGCAAAGTACACTCACACCATTTGTTGTCAGCATGGTTTCTCCTGACAAGCTGCAGCAACGGGCTCAGGTGAGCACCCTACCCTGACCACTGCAGCTCTTGAGAACATGCACATAATAAACTATGTCTCACAGATGCAGTTTTATTCAGAGTGTACACTACTAGCTTTGACCCCATTGAAACATACCATGGGTCCTTGGCTTGGTAAGTCATGGATGGCACAAATGTGTTTTCAGGAGGTGCAAAGGACTGCCATACCCCAAATGTGCCAGCTTTGATCTGTAACTATCACCCTTACAAGTGCCCCATAGTGTTCATTCTGCACTTGGCATGGCATTTTTCCATGTAGCAGTACTTGCTGGGGAAGGACCTAGCTCAGAAGCAGAGCTTGTTTGCATGCAGAAGGTTCTGGGTTCAAACCCTAGTATCTCCAGGTAGGGTTGGGAGAGCATCCCTGCCTGAAACCCTGGAGAGCTGCAGCCAGTCAATGTAGACAATACGGAGTTGGGTGGACCAATGGTCGGTCTTTGTGGATGGCAGCTTTCTATGTTCTGTTCTCTAGTGCTTACTGCCTATTGATATTGGGCCGACCCTTCACTGTACTGCTTATGATGTCTGGTAAAAATGTTTTTGTTTGAGCAAGCCTACACAGAACTTGTAATTTTATCATGTATGTTTTTAAAATCTACTGGTTTTATTTTTACTGTTTTTAGAGTTTCAATTGCTATTTTAAAATTATCTATACCACTTTATGGAAACCACTTAAGTTGTACATAAATCTTGCAAAATAAGTGCAAGCCTCTTTTCTTTTCCACAGACATGAGCTCCAGTGGAGATCTGGCCCTGATATGCTTGGTAGCACTGCCGTTAGTAGGTGTAATCTTGTTTGTTGTTGTGATCGTACTCTGGAAAAAGAGAAGCAGAGTGACAAAACTCTAGTACTGATGGGAAAATGCATAGAATTAAAGAGTTGTAAACTTTCATTGCTTCCAGTAATTCTTCTGACATACCAGTTGCTTCAATGACCAGCTATGCCGTCTCTTTGCTGACAAGTTAAAGGCATCTCCACTTTCCTCCCCATCACCTACATAATTTTAGTGGAACCATCCCTGGTGACAGTGTTTCATATGACCCCTTCT
The DNA here is from genome assembly GCF_965153285.1 of Podarcis tiliguerta. Taxonomy (NCBI): domain Eukaryota; kingdom Metazoa; phylum Chordata; class Lepidosauria; order Squamata; family Lacertidae; genus Podarcis; species Podarcis tiliguerta. The sequence continues at coordinate 56,288,071 of NC_139534.1, forward strand.
TGTGCTTGTAAGCCTGGAAATACAATACAGTGGTACCTTCGGTTAAGTACTTAATTCGTTCCGGAGGTCTGTTCTTGACCTGAAACTGTTCTTAACCTGAAGCACCACTTTAGCTAATGGGGCCTCCAGCTGCTGTTGCGCCACCAGAGCATGATTTCTGTTCTCATCCTGAAGCAATGTTCTTAACCCGAGGTACTATTTCTGGGTTAGCGGAGTCTGTAACCTGAAGCGTATGTAACCCGAGGTACCACTGTATTTTGTGTTCTTAATGGTGCCTATCATGGTAGATATTTGGATCTGTAGAACTGTTATTCCCAGTTCCTCCGTTCTGCTGCAAGAGGAAACAAAAATGCCTCTCCACAGAATGGATTTAAATAAAAGCATGAGTAAATATCTAGAACAAATCCAGAACATGAAATAAAAAAACCATTTCCACACCGATCCTGCTTGAGGGTTTCATACAAGTACCTGGTTGGCCACTGTGAACAGGATGCTGGACTAGATGGGACATTGGTCTAATCTAGCAGCCCTCTTCTTATGTAGACTAATATCAACAATTGAGGGTAATGGTGCATTCCATGCATGTTGATCAGTGTATACTGAAGATACATAGAAGTCCCACTTGTTTCAAAGGGCTTACTCCCAAGAAGTTGAATTGTAGTGTAGCCCTGAAAGTTATTCTCCACTGCATGGATTACTTACATAGAGAAAAGCTTATAGGTGACAACCAAAGATAAAACACAACTGGTCCACAGTACTGCTTGCAATAAAAGCAGGGCCAGCCCTCCAGTGTCTTACAATTCTTGCCATTACTCTCCAGTTAGTTAAACATCAGGGGCTACAACAAACTAGAAGTTCCCATCCAAACCGGGAGCTCATTAGCATGGCAAGGGGAACGTCTGTCCCGCTTTCAGATTTTGGTCTGTCACTATACATTCTCACCCCTTTTACGTTTACTTTCTTGTGCATAAAGGGGAAAGTGAGAGCCTGATATTTCATTCCATTGTGTCTTTACTTCATAGAGCTAGTGTTGGCTATAACATACTTTGTCTCAACTATCAAGGAATTTATTTTCAACTTTTTGAACCTGTACACCTGATTACATGTGAAGCAAATCTTAGCTTTCCAGCTGGGGGTGGGGAGTTTCCTAGCTGTACACCACACTCTCTAAAGTGTCTTGCCCTCCACATTTGCTGATACAGCTAGATAAGTATGTTAACGTAAGTTTCTAGTGATATGAAAGTACTTTTAAAAAAAAACCCAACCCTCACCTAAGTCAGTGAGGCTGAAATGTTTTTATGCTTGAGTGTGTGAGAGAGGTACAACTTCCCTGTGCATTTGCTTATTTAGACACTTAAATGGTAATAGTTTAATATTCTTTTTTAATGAAACTAGAGAGTTGCATACAAAAAACCTGCACATCTCCCCATCCCTTTCTTCAGCCTTAATTCCTGCCACCAACCCTCATTTGATGGTCAACACTGGATGGGTTTGGCTCAATATTGTTACAATCACAGCACAGACAAAGCTGAAGGAACAGAGGAAAACAAATCCATTTAGTACTGGGCTCAACTTTCCATTCTACAGGTAGCCTGAACCAAGATAAAAAGCTATGATGCACCCTATTTCCCCCCATATCCCTCCCACCCCCCACCCATGTGCCCCATGGTTGCCCCGATTATCTTAACACTACAGTGAAGAATAGGCTCTGCTCTCATCGCATCCTGGTAGGAGAAACTACACACTGTAGAATTTCAGGCTTCTGTCCATGCCTGTCGAAGCAAGGAACTTAGCATGATGCCCAAAGGCCACTCCTGTGGTTAGGCCGCTGTGCTCTGTAGGAAAGGAAACAAAGACAGTTGAGTGAGAAATTATTTCATTGTTTTGTCACCTCACACACCACAAACAGTGATACTGGCCAACAGTACAAATGTCTGAATATAAAGCCCCTCAAGAATGGCACACAGGACCCCCCTTACCTGTGAAGTGGAGAACCTCCGTCCATTGCTTACAGATGTAGACTTGGACATCAGTGCCACCTAGGGCCAAATAGGTGCCACTCTGGTCAAATATGAGGGACTTCACCTAAAAAGAAAAATGGTATTTGAGATGAACACATCCACTTCAGAAGTAGCTGGGCCCAGTCCTCTCAGGCTGGGACAGTGGCAACCTCTGTCCATTTAAAGGAGGCGCGCCAAACTGGAGGAAGCAGCTGCGCAAGGTTCAGAGAGCTGCCAAAAGTGTAGAGAAAATGGTTGCACTGGGCTTTAAAATGATGGGGAGGGACCTGAGAAAATTCCAAGCGCTGTCAATAAAAGAAAGGGAAGGAATACAGGCCTACTAGAGCAAGAGGGGGTCACACAAACCTCAAAGTTGTTGTCCAGTTGCAGGGTCTTAAAGTTCTTCAGTTTGCGCAGATCCCAGAGTTTGACAGAGGAGTCATCAGCAGCAGTGGCCAGGTAGTACCCATTCTCAGAGAAGGCAATGCTAGTAATAGGGCCAGAGTGTCCTGGGAAGTTTGCAACATTGGTCCTTTCCTGAGAAAAACAAGTCAGTATGTGTTAGAGACATGTTAGGCCTGATCCTATCTTCCCAAAGGATGCAAAGCTTCTACACCTTCCCTGCCTGCACAGTGAATAAGAGAGTGAGTTTATCCTCACTGTGACATACTTTCTGCATGGCATTTTGAGTCTGGCTCCTCTTCGGAAGTGATAGCAACTTTCAGGTAGACAGGTAATTAAAACTGGTCTTTCGATAAAGGTAGAGGGACCCCTGACCATTAGGTCCAGTTGTAATCGACTCTGGGGTTGCAGCGCTCATCTCGCTTTATTGGCCGAGGGAGCCGATGTACAGCTTCCGGGTCATGTGGCCAGCATGACTAAGCCGCTTCTGGCGAACCAGAGCAGCGCACGGAAACGCCGTTTACCTTCCCGCCGGAGCGGTACCTATTTATCTCATTGCACTGTGTGCTTTCGAAATGCTAGGTTGGCAGGAGCAGGGACCGAGCAATGGGAGCTCAGCCCGTCACAGGGATTCGAACCGCTGACCTTCTGATCGGCAAGCCCTAGGCTCTGTGGTTTAACCCACAGTGTGGACCCCAAAAGAGGTTAAGAGTCACTGAAAGAAAAGATGAAGTGCTTCCAAAGAGTTTTCAGTGGCAAAACTAAAATGAATCTTTTGATGTGGGAGAACTTGCAGTAGGGGCCCTAGAAGACTCTTGCTGAAATTGTATAGAAAATTTAAGCACCACTTTCTCATGACATCTGTGTGAGATGTCTCTAACTCAGTGGTTCCCAATTGGTGGTCTGTGGTGGTCTGTGCGTAACCCACTCAGGCGGTCTGTGGCACCATTCACTTAACAAAAACTACGGGAGATATCTAGAAGATAGTAGTAGAATCTTTGGCTATTCTAAATATAGTTCCAACTCTAGAATGGGCAGTAGTAGCACCTCTTGAGTATTCCTTGCTCATATTAGTACCATTATAATCAATTACTTTCTAAACCACTGTCTCAAGGCAATTTATACATCATATAATCAAAAGCAGTTAAAACAAAAACAACAAATACATTTAAAACAAGACTAAAACCCTAACAAGTAGTCATTCCGGCAAATACCCATTTATCCACCTGGGAAAGCCTGTTGGAACACAAATGTCTTTCATTTTTCCCAAAAAGTGCAGATAGCGTGTGGCTGTCATATCTCAACAGGAATGCTCTTCCACAGAACTGGGACAGTCATGTCAAAAGCCCTGTTCTGAGTTATTGCAGAGCAGGCTTTTGAGATCTCAAATGACTGTGCAAGCCTAGCTTTTATGCAATTTCTCATTCAATAATATGCACAAGGAGTCAGCATTTATAAAGCACTTGGGAATATTCTATATGAGTCACATAACATTATCAGCTATCCTTAAGGTAGATATCATGAAGGAGCTCAATATTCCAAGCCTTTTCTCACCTTCAAGTCCCAGATCTTAATCTGAGAGTCCATTGTTCCTGTTCCAAAAATAAGCCCATCAGGATGAAACTGGGCACAGGTCAGCGCTGCAGAGAAAGGAGATAGTGAATCATCACAAAGCTGAGAGAAAGCCATTCCTCTGGGAAAATGAAGTCCCTACCCAGCCTTCTCCCACCCGTGTATCAAAGCATGAGCTGTGCTTGGGAATAATGCTAATCTATGGTTCAGCTTTATGAGAATGAGCCTGGCCCTCCGCACAAGGCTATTCTAAAGTCTCCCTTCTTCCCCAGTGCAATCATAAGGAGACTAGAAGCTGCCACTTCTGGTTTAGATTAACCACAGTTTAGAGTTTGTGCAACATGCTAAACTGTGATTAATCTTAAATAAGCTCAGCTGAAATAAGCAAATAAACTATTACTTGATATTAACTTGTTTCCATTAGCCACAGTCGTGACAACTCAGTTTGTCCAGGTTCAGCCAACACTGCAAGCTGTGCAGAAGCAGCAGTTTTTGGATTCCTCCTTGAGGCTGTACTGGAGGGGGAGTGAACAAGGCTGGAGGAAAGCTATGCTTGTTCTCAGAACACTAAACGATGGTTTAACATTATGGTGAAACAAGACCACACTAAACATGCAGACTCTCCCCTGTCCCAAGCACGTTTCACCAAAATACCAAATGCAGAGCCCCTACCGCAGCCAGAAGTTTCATCTGTGACCTTGGTGAGAACACGACCTGTCTGGATGTCAGAGAAAGCCCAATACTGAAAGAGAGGAAAGGTGGAGGGTTTGTATATGGCAAATTGTTTCTTCTGGAAAGCTTTCTTTGACAAACCCTTACTGTTTTATGTTTTGGATTTTTAAAAAAATGTCAATGTTTGTACCTTTTCATTGTGAACTAGATTGTTTTATTAATTGTTATCTCTAAAGTGTGAACCACTTTGGAGGAATTGTTATGTTAAAAAATGAGATAGAAATGTTTAAAATATAGCTAATAAGCAAATATGCAAGTGCAGCTTCACATTTTGCAGATGTCATTTTAGCATGAAGAGCTTTACAGTTAACGCAATCTGGGCCTGACCACCTCTGGTTTCGATCTCACCTGGTCATCAGAGGAGCTCAGTAGGTAATCGCCTGTGGCATGGAGACTCAGCCCTGTCACGGCACTCTCATGGGCACGCACAACCTGCACACATGAAACACTGGGGACTGACCAGATCCGGATAGTAGCATCTGGCGAAGCCGAGAACACCAGTTCCTGCAGGGGAGAGCGAATAAAGCCCAAAGTGTTAGGCTGAAACAAGAGCTTTGTTTATTGAATTCAGAACAGTTGTGTCCTTAATCATCAGCTCAAGAAGCGACCTATGGAGTGCATTCTCTATCTATAAGGGGACCTCAAGGGAGATCATACAATGGTTTCAGGCAACTGCAGAGGAAATTCAACAACACGCTAAAGTTATATTAAATATTTTAATAAATATAAATAAGGGGCGTGGGGGTGGAGGGAATGAGGCAGGCAACAAATGACAGTCTTTACCTGGGAAGGATGGAAGACTACACTGGTGACCTTCTTGGTGTGACCTTTCAGTGTGGCCAGGATCTGCTCTGAGGTCTTGTCAAAGACAACAACATTCTTATCAGCTCCACCTGGAAAACACAGAGACCACAGAGGCCCAGTGAAGGAGAGCGCCCTACACTCCTTCAGCACATCTTGTATTGGGACTCATGCATTGCAAAAACAAAATTCATAGAAAAATGAGTATTTTAGGGAGAAATGTATTGGAAAGCATACAGAAATGAGTATTTTGCAGGACAAATGTATATAATATCTGAAATGTTTTTGTAGTTTCATTTTAATCTACAAAACCCAGGACAGGATAGACCCAAGCTCAACCACAAGCAAAAGTAACCCGGAATGAAAATAGGTTAATCTGCCCACACCTACATGCAAACCCAAGCATGAAACCAAAGGAGAAGAGGTGGCTTTTGAAGAGAGCAAAGGACCCCATGGCTCAAACTGTCCTAACACTTTACTGAGGAAAGGAACTGAAACAGAAGTCTTAACATACCTGTGAGGATCTTGTTGGTGTCAGAAGGACACAAGTCGAGAGCAAGGATGCCAGGAATACTGGCACTGTGCAGTCCCTGTGCAAAAGCAACATTGTTGACATTAACGTTTCAGTGCAAAGGATGAGAGAGGGCCTACTGCTTCATCTCAACAAGAGTCAGGCAAAAACACTCATCTTATACAAGAGGAGTGTCTGCAAACACTTGGCTTGATCCCAAACTTTTCCCAGTTTGTATCCTTGATAGAACAAGCAATATTTCCGCATGATTTGACAGGAATCTGCAGACTCGACTCCAAGCCCACAGCAAAAGTAATGAAAGAACGGTGGTGATCCTGGTATCAATAGCAAGATCAATTACTTTCCTTGTGCAATCAAATGGTAAGTGAGCTTGAAGCTGTTCCAGAATCAAGAGAGAAGCTGGTAGCAAAGAGCAACACCAGTTTGGTTTCAGCTGCAAAAGCAGCACAGTATGGTTAATTTGGAAAGGCTGGAGGAGGCAACAGAGGTCCAAGAGCTCAGAGCCTTTACACTCAAGGCCAGCATGTTGCAAAATATGGTTAAACTTCCAGCAGACAAGGAAAACCTCCAGTCCAAGCCTGGCATGTAAGAGATCAGGTGTGAGGCAGGCGGAGATGCAGCTTCCAATTCACAACAGAGAGCCTTAAAGTGTACTCCTAATTGTTCATTGGCAAAGAAGGGTTGCTGTCATCATGTATCAGATGGTAGGTGGTGACAGCATGCCCTCCAGCATTGGGTGACCCCTACAGAAAACAGATTTCAAGTCAGCACCGGTCAGTGGTGCTTTCAAGTCTTGCTTGTCACCTGACATCAGGTGATTGACAGGTGAGTGGAATCCTGCCCATCTGTCAAAGTAGCCTGTCATGGTTCTCTACCCTAGGCTTAGATCAATGGATAACTAGTGCAGAGTTGTTCAGATAGAGAGAGGATGCTCAACAGTTTTTTTTTTTTTGTAAAACCTAGGAAATGTTTGGCTTAGATGAGATGATTCCTTCATGGTAGCCTTCCCAATTAATTATGATCACTATACTCACCACATGTGAAGCCACCTGCCGGTACCTGCTGAGTTCTTCCGGCTTCACCAGCTCCTCCGGCACCGTCTTCCCTCTCTGCCAAAAAGACAACATAGAACTAATCTCCTTGTAACAGCAGCATCCTAGCACAGGGAGCTGCACCTTTGCAGCAATCATGAGAACAAACATACTGCAAGCACCCCTGGATCACTCAGTGCTTCCCCGCCTGTAGAGCAAATATTGAGATAGGAGCACTCACCTTTTTACGCTCCGTGGTCAGCACCGTGGCTTTGTCTTGAAGCTGCAAAAAGAGAACAGCATTAGGAGAAGCCAGCTTCAAGCATGGTATGCTAGCACATCAATAAGCAGGGGACAATGCTGCTGACCCACTCTACTTTTTGCCTGTTGCTGCTGGGGAATGGCCCCAGGACAGAGATGAGGCTATTGCATCTGTCTGCCCACCCTTTTCTGCTTGCTCTGCCAGCCAGGGTGCTATCAGTGATTCCTGAAAAGCAGGAGAGCGGAAGAAGCTGCAACTGATTGACCTGTCGGACACTGCAGCCGTAATGTAGAAAGGGAAGGCACAACAGTGTGGAAGTGGCATGTTCCTACAGACAAAGCCAGCTATAGAGCTCAGATTGGAAGATCGTAACTGTATAGCTATAGCATGATCTGGATGGCATATAGCAAACCAGGTATATTTCTTACCTTCTGGATAATCTCTGGGGTCATTCCAGCCAGCTCTCCTAAGTCCATTGGTTCACCAGCACCCTGCAGGAAGACAACAAAGAGCATGATTAGCCCAGAGAAGAAAGACAGAGCACAAAGAGAATTATTGACCGATACATGTGTGTGACTTACCACAGCGTTGGGTTGTGAAGAAGGTACAGCCTGGGGAACGATGAGGCCAGCCTGGGGTTTCAGAGTTGCCAAAGCTGGGAAGAGAGAGAGAAAAGGTGGTTTGGCAGGTTAAAGCTGGCACTGTGGACTGCTTCCCTGGGCATCACCCAAAGAACTTATCATCTTCTGAGTCTTTACCTTCTCTCGCAGCAGTGACCTCTTTGGTGAGACGGGCAATGACACGGCAGGCAGCATCATGCTGGTATAGTGCATGGGACAATTCTTGACGTGTAGTTTGCAGCTGCTGGCGTAGCGTGAAACTGTGCAGCATGACAGCATCCTAAGAAAGCACATCAGCATAGTAACTGATCTTTGGCACAGCAACAGCTAGGCCATATTGCATTAAACACCGGAGTAGTTTCTTGAATATCTGGCCAAAACATTGTGCTGTATTGATTTTTTCTGAGGAGCAAACTACTCCTGGCTTAGAAGTCTCCTTCCTCCCAAAACTTTCCAGTCCTGAACATTCTTGCTTCCTTCCACTATTAAGCATGGCTGAAAGCAGGGAGGAATGCCTTAAGACACAGAGGAGAACATTTCCAGTTCCATCATCTCAGCAAGCAGAAGAGGAGCCCCCCAATATATATATATATTAAAGATACTTACCCATTCATCTTGAAGTGCCTTTAGAATGGCTGGAATGCTAGTAGCAGATGGTGGCTTTGGCCGAATTGGGTGGGCAACTGGGGATTACAAAGGAACAAGAAAGCATTACTTCCAGAAAGAGTCGTCCATTATTATCCTTACAAACCTGCCTTACACGCCTTTAAAATCAAGGCTGCTTGGAAGAATGGCTCAAAAGGCACATGCCTTTTGCAAGCTTTTTTAACCGCTGCAATTCAACAACCATCTATTTGCCTTTATCCATTGCTCATGACATCCATGCATTGAGAAGTCGAAAAAGTGAACTGTGGGGGGAGCAGAAGGCCACAGGGATTGTGGGTCAGATGGAAGGAACCACAAGCAAGCTAAGGAGAAGAAAGAGCTGGGGGTAGAGGGAGTTTTGCTGAAGTGGCAAGACAAGTGGGAGGACATAGATGCTGATGTTACTGAGGTGAGTATGCAGATGGCTCTTGGGTTAAAAGCAAAAGTGGGTAAGCTGTGGCCCTCTAGATGGTCCTACACTCCAACTCCATAAGCCCCAACCAGCATGGCCAGTGATGGTAAGACATCCTGGTTTCAGCATAGCCTAGAACAGGGGTAACTAATGTGCTCTTCAGGTATTGTCAGGCTCTGTCATCTCTGACCATTTGTTCAAGCACAACACCATTTATCAGTCAGCAATCAGGTTTCAAGAATTCCCTGCCACCCAAGGTCTTAAAAGGAGAAGACTAAGATTGGCAACTCCACACTCAACTGTTTATCAAACACAAGGGAGACTCCAGTGCCTCTGACTCTTCTGTCCTTCCTCACCTTTGATATCTATGAGTTGCTCTTCAGACAGTGGCTGGTTGTTCACTGGATCAGTCCCATTCTCTGCAATATACTTTTCAATCAGCCTTCTCTCATAGACATGGTTTGAGACAGGAGACACACAGGGATGCTCAGGCACCTCATTTGAAACTGCAAGAAAAGAGACAATAGAAAGAATTGGCAAAGGTCATTCAACCATCCATGTTTCACAGCACTTTACAAAACAGAGATACAGAAGTAATAGGGAAGATGAAGTATCCCAGCCCAATGGAATGTACAGTAAAAATGTTGTAGCACATCGTGCTTCTTTTGATTATCTATACTTTTGTAAAACAAGAGCATGACACCTTAACTACAAAATTAATCAAGCTCCAGAATTACTAGTTTAGGCATTGTGTGAAGAGCTGGCCCTGACAATGGAGGCTGGTTTGCAGGGAGAATGGAGCACTGCACCAGCAGCCTATGTTTGCCCTCAACCATTGCTTCCCCCACCACATATGCCTTCTTTCTTACATCCGGTCCAAGGTGGTGGCCTTTGTTGCCTGCATCCTCCACTTTAGTCTCTTGTGTTGCCCTTGTAGAACTCGGCAGGGAGAATGGGGACAAAACTCTAATCGTTTGAGTCTGTTAGTCATTGCCTCTGGCTCCACCTACCCTTGGCCTCTGACTTCTTGCTCTGCCCTACCAAACTCAATGGGCATCAGCCACCACTGAACTCCTAACAGGCACAACTTCCAGTATGTAATTCATGTGCAACTTATTCTTCCTTGCCTAAGCTGACCTGAGCCATAACACAATGCACTAAGCTACACAATCTTTCAATCAATTTGGGCTGTGCCCAGATCCTGCCACTGAGAAAAACACATTCATGTGGTCTTTAAATTGCAGCATGTATAAGCTTTGAAGAAGGTTGTGTTCCTACTAATTATTTAAGTTTAAAAAGGAAGACACTTAAGTTTCTTCTTCTGATTCTTCTTCTGTCCCAATAGTGATTAAAAAAAATATCAAATGCAACTGTTTTAATATTTGTATTCCTTCATGTCATATTTGTAAATTGACACCAAAAGCAAAACCACAGAATCAAAAGTCCTCAGGGTCCCTTTCCAACTCTACAATTAAATGATTCTAAGACTTCACAAAGCCTACCAACCAAAGATGCACAGTATGTCACATACTATGGGTTGCATCAGGATCAAGTTAGCTGAACCCAAGTCCCACTGATTTCAGCAAGACCCAAGTTGAGCTAACTTGGTATGGAACCAACCCAATGTCTAACACACAATTGCTAGACATCAATGCACAATGGTCAAAGCTGAATTTTAGCCCTTCCACTTGTTAAATTTCAGTCATGGAAGCACATATATTAGAAAATCCTGCCAACTAGCAGCCTAATGCTGAAGGGTTACATTGGATGTCACAGATCTATTTGTTCCTGCCTCATGACATCACTGCACTGCCCATTTCCCCACCCCACAAGCAGCAGCCAATTATGTGGAGCAGGAGCAGGAAAATGTTACAACATGGATAGCAATTCCTGGACATTACCGGTGAGAACTCAATATAGGAATGTTTTTCATAAATTGACCATAATGTGAACCCATCCTCAGAGACCTGCTCCCTGCCTTGGAAGCATTTTTCTACCTGAACTGGGAGGGCGGGGCCCTGAATAACTCCAGTTACAAAAGCTGAGGCTGCAGAACAGAATCCTCGGCTGGAGTATTGTTTACAGGGGGTTGTTGCTGTTAATTTTTTGTACCTTTATTTGTATCTTATGATTTATGTGGAAATTGTTCGATTTTGTCATATGTTGTGTTTATTGTTTATGTGGTGTTCGAAATTAGCCAGGCGCATCTTGCAGTTGGCTTTCGACCACTTGTGACCAAGTGAAGATGCTTGGGGGCTAGGATGGCGCCTGACATCTCCATCATCTGGGGATTACTGGATCTGGACTGTTTCCGCACCCGAATACCTCATCCTGTAGAATTCTATCAGTTATATTTTATCTGCACAATCGGAATGAATTGCTTTTTCTGTGCAGCCTGAGCAGGAGCAGACATCATTAAAAAAAGAGAGGTCGGAATAGGCCAATATATATACGCTGTCCCTGGATCAAGTGACTTTTCTTCTTTAAGTTCTCAAAGCTCTTAACCTAGCTCAAGCTCAATGACAGATGTTTAACTGAGAATCAATCAGTCCAGCATTTGAAAAATAAGACTTTAGAACCGTCTTGCCCAAAAATGGCAACTAGACATTTCATTTTGGCGACTACAACCTTGGGTTAAGGAGCTATTTGGCACCTACCTTACATATCTTAATTTTTAACACTGTGTTTATGACTACTTTTGTTATGTTTCTAGTTATGTATTTTTTGTTGTTGTAAGCTGCCTTGAGCATGGTTTTAACTTTGGAAAAGTGGCGTACAAATAAAAGATTAAGAACTAATGGCCTGAATTCAACTAACTGGTATTCTAGCAGAGGCAAATGAACTAGCCTAATGGGGCTCTCCTCCCCACACACCCTGATGAGCAATGTGTAAATTCTAAACTGGATTAGTGACTGGGGAAGGAATCAGCAGGGTATAGCTGCATCGATAAAAAAAAGGCAGAAATCATCTACATGTGCAATAAACTGCAAGTGTGTAAGAACTGTGTGTGCCACCCATTAATGCAGACCTTGAGAGAGTATTACTCCTTTGCCAAAAAAATTACTGTCTGCTGCTTCCCATCTAGTACTGTTTAGGTTATAATTTAGATTTTCCCATTGACAGTCAGAAAACCTGTCCATCTTAGCCAAGTCAAGCCTAAATAATTTTGGCCTAAAGTATAAAGAATCCAGATATATAGAAATAACTAAACCTAAAGAACTGAGGGTAGAGTCCATTCGATAATCTTAACCATCATAAAAACAATGCTCTTTAATATTTGGCATGTGGTACCTGTGAAGCACAAAGTTAAAATTAGTTAACATTCAGTTAGGATTGTCATAGTCTCTAAAGAGAATTAATAAGAGCTTCTGAATCTGATAGAATATGATTGAGAAAGCATGAAGTCCTAGAGAGAGAGAAGTCATGCATTCAAATCACACCCACAGGTTTTTTTCAATGCCTCGAGATGCAGAATTCCAATTACACCCACATACCTGAATGCACAATTACAGGTGCATTAAAACAGCCTAAAGAGTAATTAAAAGCAAAATCTTAAATCCACTTCACTCGGCAAGTCTGTTTTCTAGATACATTGAGCAGGAGGTGATCTACATATATACAAGATGTCTGTGCTACTCTGATGGACCTGCTAATTCTGCAGAACTATACAAGTTTGTTAAAGATATACCGTATTTTTTGCTCTATAAGACTCACTTTTTCCCTCCTAAAAAGTAAGGGGAAATGTGTGTGCGTCTTATGGAGCGAATGCACGCTGTGCAGCTATCCCAGAAGCCAGAACAGCAAGAGGGATCGCTGCTTTCACTGCGCAGCGATCCCTCTTGCTGTCCTGGCTTCTGAGACTCAGAATATATTTTTTCTTGTTTTCCTCCTCCAAAAACTAGGTGCGTCTTGTGGTCTGGTGCGTCTTATAGAGCGAAAAATACGGTACTCCATCTGTAGCATAACCCGGGGAGGGGGAAATAGCACACCACCAAGAGTATTTTTAAAGTGCTAACCAGAAGTGTGCAAACACCTCTTTATAATAATGTATTTCCTGCACTAAAAATAACTCAAATAAGGTTCTCTCATTACAGACTATGAAGTAATGGTAAACTAAATTTACATTCTGGTTTGATTAAGAAGGTTAATCAGAAGCTGGTGCCTGTTCAAAGAAATGCCTATACGATCAAAGACTATTTTACTTATTGAATGTATAACAACCAAGTTTCACATTATAACTCAGCAGCTTTGGGCACCCCACTTATTCCCAGTTGCTTATCTGAAAAATAGGAACAGCTGCAGAGCTGCTCTGATATCATTACCAAATTCTGTAAAGCACTCCATCACCTTAATATGACATTAATTAATAACTTTAATTAATTACAAAGAATTACAAATATAAGAAAACTAAATGGTTAATAAATACAATGTAACAACATGCGAATCTTTTAAGTACCTGTCCATGATAACAACAGTGGCCCAAATTTTGCTATCTTTTTATTTATTTACATGATTACAGACTGCATTTTCGTATAAAATGTTGCAAAGCAGTATACAGCATAAAAGCATATGCTATCTTGTCTTCCGGCAGAGATCAGTCTATATGACCCAATGGGTCCATTCTCATCTCTGAGCTGACAGATCAGGGTAACCCATTGTTTTTGTTACCAGAAATGAAAGTCAAGGTCATAAGAATGTTATTTACCTGCCATTCCAACATCTTTGGACCCTCAGAAAGACAATTAAGATTAATCTTAAAAGATCCAATCCCAGAGTTTTGTGCTTCAAGATTGAGGCTCAAATGTTGAGGCTGCAAAACTAAACATACTTACTAAAGATTTAGCTACTTCAGGTATGCTGAGACTTACTACTGAATGAACATGCATAAAACCAAGCTGGAAAATGTCATAAACACCATCCCTAAGACACAGAGCTGCAAAGCAGGAAGCCCCCCCTGTTGGAACCTCATCTCTTCTATAACTCGTCAGGCAGTCTTGGGGAAACCACACACTCTCAGCCTCAGCATCTCCACCGGGGACCAGAAAAGCACTGTTGCTGAATTGTATTACTGGGTTATTTTAAAGGTCTGGTGCAAGTAGATTGGGCATGGGGAGCTCTGTGGACACAGGAGAGAGCCATGCAACCGCCCACATCCTCATGACCAGCATTACTGTGGTTGGAACCCTCAACTCCCCCCCCCTTTCCCCACCAACTGTAGACCACTGGCTGCTCCCTCCCCTTCCCCCCTGCCCCCTCATGCTGTGAGGAGCCGGAAGGCCGAAAGGGGCACGAGAAAAGGCGAAGGCGAGTCACTCACTGGAGCAGATGAGGGACATGGCGAGCGCCTCTTCGGTCTCTGCCTCACGGCCACTTCCGGGCCACGAGATCGAGGAGGAGGATTCTACTTCCGGTGGCCGGGGCCAGCTTCTTTAAACCGTACCGCGCGCCAGACGCCAGCGCGCGGGAGACTCCAGCAGTCGGCCGGAAGCGGAATCTTCTTCTTCCTCCCGCCCCCGCACTTCCGGAAGGAAGGAAAGCAAAGGAATCGCTGCGAGGCCAAACGGACCAGGAAAGGCAACCACCTTCCGGATCCGGAGGGCTCCGGCGGCGCCGATCAACAACTACAACTCCCGGCATGCATTGGGACCGAGGAGAAGCCGCGTTCGGCTGTGCGCGTGCCAATCCGTATTTGGAAGCCTTTCCGCTCTTGCTCCGCGCCCCTCTTTCTCGCGGCAAAATTCAAGAGAACAATGGAGAGCTAAAGAATTGGAATGCATCCATCGGGTTGCAGTAGCAGATGGAGCAGCAGCTGCTGCTCCTTCTAGCTCTTATTTCGTAGGTATTTGTTTTTAAAGTACATTGGGAAGTGCAGGGTGTTCGTACGCCAGGGCAGCGGGGCACAAAGACACCTGCCTGAACGCTGTCCAGGAGAGCAGAAGTGGTTCTTGCTGTCCTCTGCAGTTTAACGAGGTTATTACAGTGGCACCTCAGGTTAAGTACTTAATTCGTTCCGGAGGTCCGTTCTTAACTTGAAACTGTTCTTAACCTGAAGCACCACTTTAGCTAATGGGGCCTCCTGCTGCTGCCGCGCCGCTAGAGCACGATTTCTGTTCTCATCCTGAAGCAAAGTACTTAACCCGAGGTAATATTTCTGGGTTAGCGGAGTCTGTAACCTGAGGTACCAGTGTAGTGCTATCCGATACGCGTTTGGTAAGGATAATGTTTTGCTGAAAATCCAGCCCAGTCTCAACTCCATCTCTGCCCTGTGATGTTAATACACCGCAGGAGCGTCGTAAATCCTTTTTTTAAGCGTGCAGAAAACGCTCAAAAGTCAGATCACAGGTTTCGCGTGATATAAACTCCCCAAGTTAGAGGGGAGCCGCTCTCTTTGCTATTTCTTCTTGTTAATTAAAGCTACATGCGCTGCAATATAAGTTCCCTTCTGACTTCGTAAAAAGATCTCCTCTTCCATCCCAGGGAAGAAAAGCGGCAGCAGAAATGCCTTAAGGAGCCTTGAAGTTTCATATCGAGATAAGAATCTAGATATCTTCCATAATTAGGAGCCTGAAGGCGGCACCACCCACCGAATGACAATGTAAAATCTCAGTAACGACCCTCGAGCCTAATTGTGATTGGATCCGACGCACTATTTGCGGCGGGAAGGACTCTCGCGGGAAGCAGACAGCAAAGTACGTATATCTGTCGCTATAATTGGAAGCGCGTGGTTGCTTTAAATGGTGTGAAAGTCGCTATAAAGTAGAACTGCAATTCCCGACATGCTCCTGGATAGAGCGTGGCGCCCCTTGCTCGTTCCTTTTGGACTGCATTTCCCAGAGTGCAACGGGGCTTGGAGCTATATTTGAATGGAGAGAGAGTGGGGGTGCGATAAAGCTGCTCGCTCCCGACTTCCCCTCTAGGCCAAGTACCCAGGTAAGCAGCCCCGGCTTTGCTTTTTCTCCTCGGCGGCGGCCAATCGGCAGCTCCCGTTCGGCGCGTGCGCCCTCCTGCTTAGGTCGGCGCTGCTGGTGGGAATCTTAGCGCGAATCTCTCGGGAGCAGCCAGGAGCAAGAGCTCCCTCGTGCCATTAACGACTTCAAGGCGGGAGCAGGCCATCCCCTGCGCTTCTGTAAACAGGTGCAGGGGGAGAGAATAAGTCAGGCTAAGGAGGGGCTTCAGAAAATGGGAAGAAAAACAGGGGAGGGGAAATTGTGTTTGGGAGGCGGAGTGAGGTTGTATCTCTGTAAGAGAAACGAGAGAGGGATGTGGGGTCGTGGCCCTTTATTTAGACTTTTCACCCAGTGACTTGGGACCAAGTCAGTCCTGCACCCGCAAGAGAGAGTCTCACCTTCCTCTTTGTAGACCCCCTGCGTCTTTCTGTGTATAGGTTGCTAGAAAAATACTGCAGAGCAGACAGGAGTACGATGGTCTTCAGCGTTCATTAGAGAGCTGCTTGATCTGCCTATTAGCCTGGGGCTAATGGGAGCTGGAGCTCAACTTAATCCAGAGAGCCATAGGTTCCCAACCCCTGGCTTAGTGTTTGTACAGAGGGTGTGTGCTTCATCCAGTTACATCTATTGTTCAACACAGTTTGTCTTGTTGCATGCAAAATGTACTTAGTACAGGTCATCCTCTTGCATGAAGTTCGACTTTTTGTTTGTACTGTATGCAGAATCCATTTTGCTTGCATTTGACTCTGGCGTGGGGCAATGGAACTAATGGTTTCATCTAGTTTAGTAGTCTGCTCTGCTCACTTTCCTACTTAATTTCTCTTTATGTAGTGGGTGTTGTAGTGAGAAGAGGTGGCATATATTTGCATGGCTAAAATGTCATCCTTGTCACTCCTTAGATTGCTTGCAGTACCAGATAAACATGACTTTAAGGATCTCTCCTATTTTGCAGAGAAGTTGGTTGCAAAGACAACAGCAGGAGTCATGACTCGATGGGGCCTCTCGTTACGGAGCTGCTTCCAGCCCCTGCCAAAACCAATCTTGGCCGTAGTAGCACTGCTTGTGCTCACTCACATAGGAATAACCAATGCCCAGCAGTACCGGAATGAGCCAAAGCGAGCAAAGTATGCCGAACCGGACTTTCTGTCCCAAGTGGGTCGTGCCATGAGCGAGACAATGGAGGATTTGATTGGACGAGAGAACTTTAGAATATTGAGTGAGGTAAGAAAAAAGTTCATGTGAACTGCCCCTATACCTGGGAGTATAGGGTGGTATATAAATTCAATAAAATGATGATGATGATGATATTTAGTGGTTTTCATGTATCTGTGGCAAGTCACTAACTGGTGGACAAATAAGCTAAATGTTTAGGGGGGAAAGCACAGTGAACAGGTCTTTCTGGATTGAACCACTTTAGAATGCAGTTGGGGATTACATAATTGAACACTTTGCTATGTGGTGGTGATGGGGAAACCAGTCAGAGTTTTGCCTTGACATGCTAGTTTACTTTGTGTTGGGATTTTGAACAAGAGGGAACATTTCCAGCATACATTCCTTTAGCTTTGTTCAGAGTTGGTATGAGTCCAAGGAGAGTTGTACCATCTGCTTTTTCTAGATGATTAAATTAAATCTATGACAAAACTGATTTTGACCAGTTTTATGTCATCTTGTTGCTCTTTTCCCACTCATTTCATCAGCTGAGGGAGCTATCCATCGCTACATTTTGTTACCCAAGCAGATGGGTTCTGACAAAAGGGACAGCTCTTTTGAATTCTGACAGCTGGTAATGGAGTGAATAGAAAACACCCAAGTGTGCATCTTCTCTTCTTGCAGAATATTTCTTCCCTGGTCTGGATGGTGTCCTCTGGGATCTCTGCAGCATTATTTGTTGTGGCTCAAATTACAGGGCAGCTCCTTACTTCCTTTGGAATAGCCGGTAAGTGACCAGGAGATAGGTTGGATGGAAAGACAGGGTAGTGGTGTTCAACTAAATTTTACTTAGAGCAGACCCATTGAAATTGATTAACATAATTTAGCCATGTTTGTTCATTTCAGTGGGTTTACTCTGTGACAAACTTAGCTGAATACCACCCCAGGAGTCCAAAAGATGTCGCATATTCAGTCCCCCTTTCTTACTTATTTGTCTTTAAAGCATGAGCAACCTAGGCTGCAGCCCTACTCAACTCAGTGGGACTGTCTTCCAAGCAAATAAAGCATAGGTTTGTGATGTTAAACTTATGTCAGTGGTGGTGGTGGGATGGAGCAGGGTTGCGATTGGCATATAGGAATACAATTGAACCCATACTGGTTCCTAATTTATTATTGTTCTTATTGTTATTTTGGCTCAGAGATGCAGCATGAGTCATGTTTACCCAAGAGGTGTTTGCATTTCTCAGACATACACTTCCTGCTTGTGAACTGGACGTGACTTTCCAAATGGTGTTTTTGATTGTGGCAGATAATGTTGTACAGATTTAAATCCCTCTAGGCATATCCAAGTCTTTAAGCATCCAGAAGTGGTTAATTAGATTCCAACCCCGTGTTTCGTCTGTGTGTATAAAATTGATTTTCAGGGTCAGTGGGTTAAAGCTTTCAAATTGAATCTGATCTTTTTAAAATGACAAAGGTGACAACAACACCAAAAGTGAAATGGATTTTGTAAAAGGTGTTCAGAAAATATTGTTCAAAAGCCGTTTATTATCTAATTTTAACATATTTCAGGTAAATAGTTTCTTTTAAATAGTTTTTTAAAATTATTTTTATTCAGTTTCCAATGCAAGATTTAAACATACATTTTCAATATTATCACAAATACATAATTTTGACTTCCTTCAGCTCATCCGCGAATCTTCCGTTTTCTAATCTTCTATCCGCAAAATTCTAAATTTAACATTGTCTTTTCTTTCAAATAAACCTATTCCCTTATTCCCTTTTTTACAGTGTTTCTAATATTATTTCTTCACAAAGCTTCCTGTAAACCCACAAACATTATTTGCGTATCACAAATGCTTTTCATATAGTCAGTCCATAAATTTGCTCCAGTCCTTGGTAAACCTGTGATCTCATCGGTTTCGGATCCTTCCTGTTAGTTTATCTAATTCTGCGTAGTCCATTAATTTCATTCTCCATTCTTCTATCGATGGTAATTCTTCCTGCTTCCATTTTTGGGCCAGTAGTATTCTTGCTGCTGATACTTATTATGCAAACTTATTATTATTATTATTATTATTACTATTAGCAGCAGCAGCATCTTAGGACTAGTAGCGGAGCCTTTACTGATGCATTGTGGGAGGGATGCTTCCTTCTGGAATGTAGTGGTGCCATAGTCATGAAATGGTGTAGTGCCACACTGGGTTGAATGATTTTATAAAACTTTTCCCTTTCTCCTTTGTGTTCCAGGGGAGCGTGCAACTCAGTTCCTGAAGCTAAACCCTGAACAGGTGCAGACAGCGCTGCTCTGGGGCCTGGCTGCTCTACTTGGTTATTGGGTGTTGTCGCTGCTGTTGAGTGTGTTGGTCGCCATCTTGAGCCGCATCATGTGGGGCCTCAAGTTTGTCCTCTTTGGGGCCTGCTTTATGTTTATTGTCACCTCAGTGCCTGATCGCTCTGTGCAAACTATGCTTCTGTCAGGTTTACTTACACTGTATGTCCTGCTTGGTTGGCTGAGTGGGTCAAACCACTCCGGGGCCCGACTAGAAGCCGAAGTGCGCAGCTTGAAGTGTCAAGTGGCAGAGCTGCAGCGCAGGCAGAGGCGCTCTGCCAAGCACCTGGATGAAGAATGAAGTTCTGGGAAGCTTATTATCTCCATGTATCTTCAATAAGAGGAAACTGTTTTCTGCCTGTCTTCACTTACTCCCTGATTCCCTCCTAGACTGTTGATGCTCTCTTGTGAGTCTTTCACTCACAGCTAAGCAAGAACATGCAAATACTTAATGGAACTTCTGTACAGGAGAAGAAAGATTCTGGGATACTATCTTACCAATTGTCACTCCAGTGACCTGTTAAAAGCTCTCTCCATCTCTTGACTTTCCTGTCGTGTGTTTTGTTTTGGGTTCTTTCATACCTCCTCCTTCTAGACCTCTACCTTTCATCTTCCTCTTGGATGATGAGCTTGCTGGTGAAGTGAGGGTGCTGTTCACTCAATTATTACTTTTAATACCAGTTTCTCTATAGTGCTGCATATCGGGATAGAAGAATGGGGTGTTGAAAAGATTGCTCTGAGAATCTCGGTTTTATATGTTTCACCAGCATGCCAGTATGTATATCGGACAGTAAAGGCAAGTGCCTTCTTGAAAGCTAAAGCTGATTGTCATGATTGTGATGACAACAGAACAAACCACAATGTTGTGTTTTTGTGTGTGTGTGTGTGTGTGTGTGCATGCATATGCTGGAAAAGCGTGTTTCATTTCCAGCTCCTTATAAGCCAAAGATACTCATGTAGAACCAATGGCAAGTAGCGTTCAGCTGCTTTGTTCTGGGCAGAAATAAGCCATAGACAAAAGTGAATGTTTGTAGCTCTTCCCTCCAGACAGAATTTGTACCTCTACCAAATGGAATCACAAGCCCAGACTCAAGTACTTTTCTGCTTGTTTTGGCTTGGAGGCATAACTCACTCAATGGTATAAGCCACATATCTGTTACCAACATATATTTTTAACTGCCAGTTTTTAAACAAATGGGGTATTTTTACACTCTTCTAAATAAAAGTGTATTTAATCATTTTCTCTTTGCTTTTATTGTGCGTGTTTCCAGTCATCCTTTCATTTTTTAAGCAGAGGTGATGCAGAATCTGCTACGAGGTGTTTGTGACTTGTTAGGCCAGGGGTTGGCAACCTTTTAGGGCCATTGGCACATTGGGAAATTTTTATTTAGCATATTCTCTGAATAGCACCTTCTGGCTGCTTCTCTCCCCCAGATTGCCCCGCTCCCAGAGAAATTGTAAGAGAAGCACACCCCACCACTTTGCCAAGGGGTCTGAGTAAAAGTTGGATCCAATAGAATTAAACTTTGCCTTTAAATGCAAATAAAGCTGAAAGAGGACATGGGATGTCAGCTGCCTCCTTCATTTGGCTTACTCTTCAAGAAATTAAACGTTAACCACCCCTACTGCTGCCTGACTAAGAGGGGCAGTGACTAGGGAAGCAGGGCTCAGAGACTTCATGTTTGCTGCGGAAGACCTCAAAGTTGCCAAACTGTCAATCCCTGAGCTAGACCACTATAAGCCCCTCTCAGCAGCAATGTCTAAAGTATGATCTGGAACTGTTCTTGGTTTGACCCAGTCACTAGGCAATATTTTAAAAATAGGTGACCTATGTGTATGTTTGCAGGGCTATCTTGTGATCTGATCATGTTCAGTGATCAAACCCCATGTTCTGATGCGTGTTCAATGGCCCTTGCTTCGAAGTTTGCATAGTATTGCAACCTTGTTCTAACACAGAGGAGTGCATTTTCACAGTTCATACCAAACTGCAATGTAGCTGAAAATATTGGGGCTGCTTTGGTGAATGTGTCTAATAACTATTTCAGCATGTCCCTGAGTCCATTTTTACCAGGATTCTCCCGGATGACTCCTCTCCAGGCTTTGATGCACTAAAATGTTGGTGGACGCTGATACCTTGAGACTTTGTTGGGAGTGGGTATCAGGAGCAGGTCAGCAATAAATCACATGGCACAAGTGAAGTTAACTATTCAAGGAAACATGGTCTGCTCAGTGCTTTATGACTGAGTGGGGATCTGAACCCTGCTCTTTTATTTATGAGTAATTGGCTTAGGATCAGGATATCTGATTATTGAAAATCTGCACTTAGAGCAGCAGTGGCCGGCCGTAGATAAATTCCTATGGGAACCCTACATTGCCTCTGCAGCAGAAAAGCTGTGCTTTCTATATTCCCACTACACTGCAGTAAAAAGGGTGTGGTACATGAACCATAGAGACAGGCCTAGTACCAGGAGTGGGCATTTGTTGGAGCCTTCTGCCAACCTCCAGGTCCCCCTCCTGTTGCTGCTCTGCCGTCACTGCCTGCTGCTGCTCACTTTATGGGTTTTTCCCAGGTAGCTGTACAGCTTAGACACAGGGGAAGAGGACCCTTGAATGGACAGTGGTGGGGAGGGACTGCATTCCTTTGCTCAAGAACCCTCAAATACCTGAAACTACTGCATACAGGTGTGAAGCCAGAATATGAATCTGGACAGACAGCATGCAGTTGGCTAAATGGGACTTAAAAAGCAGATAACACTTGGGTGGATTGTGTGCCCGGTATTCCCAGGATCTGAATGTGGAGCTGTGCAGTGCTGCATTAGACCATTGAAATGCATATCCAACTCAAGCCTTCTCCAGATGCCTCCTCTGTGAGGTAGAAATGTACAGTGGTGCCTCGCAAGACGAAAAGAACCCGTTCCATGAGTCTCTTCATCTAGCGGTTTTTTCGTCTTGCGAAGCAAGCCCATTAGCGGATTAGCGCTATTAGCGTTTTAGCGGCTATTAGCGGCTATTAAAGGCTTAAGGGATTAGCGGATTAGCTGCTAAAAGGCTATTAGCAGCTTAGTGCCTTAGAAAAAGGGGGTGGGGAGCGGAAAAAAACCCCAGGAATCGCAAGACATTTTCGTCTTGCGAAGCAAGCCCATAGAGAAATTCGTCCTGCGAAGCACCTCCAAAACGGAAAACCCTTTCATCTAGTGGGTTTTCCGTCTTGCGAGGCATTCGTCTTGTGGGGCACCACTGTACTGTAAATATATGGATGCCCAATTTCTTGCCATCCAAATCTATAGAGTCCCTGCATGTGGGATCCAAACAGAGTCAAAGGCAGAGATGCTGTGTCTTTTATCATCCTGCACAGGAGCCTTTTGTGTGCTTGCCTGGATTAGAGGGGGGGGGGTGCGTGCAGGTGGGCAGGGGATGGAGTTTCACAGAAGCGAAGCATTTTTGCTATTCTCAGGGAGTTAAGAGGTAATATTCAGCAGAGCCAACCTGCTTCACATCCACAAATTGCAAAAATGAATATAGTCAGTAACACCAGCCAGCCGGTAAATCTCCTGGCCCAGAAACCGAGCTCTTTCCTCTGGGTGATGCTGTGTATTCTAAGGACCTAATGAGAGATTAGTTCTGGCAATTCTCTGCTCTTCCTGGGTAAGCCAAAGACGCAAAGAGTTTTCAACAGTTTCGTTTCCCGTGCCTGCTCCTCTCATTGTTATGTAATGATTTTCTCACCCCTGCCTTTTTGCCTTTTATAAATATGAGTTTGGCTCAAAGCCTGCTGCAGAAGCCTCTCTTTAGCTGTCACGCCACAAACAGCAATTTGCACAGTGGCACATCTGGGCAGCATCCCTGGGCTTATTAAAAGCAGTCCAGAGCTTTTCTCCCACCCACACCACCATTCATACAGCAACCCAACTGCTTACACATCTGCACCAGCAAATAGCTCTTGGAGTGAGCTGCTCCTTTAAAGCCTAATCAGTTCCACAAGTTCAAACCTCAATAACCACAGCAAGAGAAAACAGACACTAGGAGCATAGGGAATGGCCTTCTACCAAGTGAGACAGGCCCATGAACCACTTTTATCTGTGACTCTATAGTTTATTAGAAGTTTAGGAAGCTCTTCAGCCTCCACCCATTTCCTGATCTTAGCTTTGCCCTGTTCTGCTAACCCTAATAGGACTGAATCTGCCTCCACATCCAGTAGCCATTTTTTTAAAAAAATCCTGCATCAGGAGAACATTTCAGGTTACCAGGGTGGAGAGTGGGGGTTTCAAATCAAAGTTTGGCAAGTTTTTGGTTATTTTTAAAATAATAATAAGTCTTTTTATTTTTAAATCAGGTGCAAGAAGACCCAGACTTCCCATTCCCAACTGGCACACCAGATCACCTGCTGCAGGAGCAGTCAATGTGAGCCCCTCCAGATGTTGTTGGGCTCCAACTCCCATCAGCCCCAGCTAGCATGAGCAATGGGCAGGGATGATGGGAGTTGGTGTCCAACAACCTTTGGAGGTCATTACATGGGACCCCTGCCATACTGTATGAATTGTACCCATGATGCACCACAGTCATGTTGGTTACCATTTCTTGACAAAGAACATATTGCTGGTGCTTGTGGTGGAGGGGTGGAACTGAGCTCACATCTTGGCTCCCAGCACCAGTTTTGCCCTCATGGAACTCCCTGACCTAATCCTATGAAGGCACTGCTGTATCAACAATTCAGCTTTTAATAATGAGACCGCGGGAGGTCGTTTGCGAGATAGAAACTGATTTTGTTCACTTAGCAACCTTGGGTTTACAGCGTCTTCTCATTCGTAGATTGGATTTTTAAGCTTCCAGTTGTTAGTCAGCTAACAATATGTTAACTGATCTTGCATGCTCTGCAGACCTTTAACAAATCAGATGTTTGTTTGTCTGTTTTTAATAAATGAATGAATTAATGTATAAATGAATAAATCAAAACCAATCCTTTGATTAGTCAAATATTTAAGCTCAGCTCATTAGAGCCTCGTGTCACCCCACACTTCTTATTTATTCACTCATCCATCAAATAAAAGGTTGCCTTGTGAATTGTGATGGCGAGGAGACAATCCCATAATACGAAAATAGCAAATTAATGAGACTCAAAATAAGAACTATTGGGAAACATCTGGCTGAGGCCAAATGTCACAGTCTCCTTGTGAATTTCATTTTCAAATGGATTCTAAATGCAACGGAGGCAGGAACAAACAAGCAAAATGTGCTGAATATACAAATGGCTTCAAATATTGATTTAGCCTTTGTTGGGTTTAAACTAGCATCCCACAGATAAAAAGCTTTCTATCCTCTATATCCTGCTGCCACTCATATGGCCCATCCCCTAGGGACAGGCTCTGGGAAGACAGCGGTTGGGATGTTCTGATCTTAAAAGATGCTTATGTTCTAATCCTCTCTGTGTTCAGTCTTGCTCTCTTTTCCGGATCCGTCTCTAATTGCTTCCCTGCGCAGCCACTGTCCTCTTGTGTTCGGTTTGCTTGCAAGTTCTAGAGTGTTTCCTTGCCTCCCCCACCTCCTTATCTCATCTTGCTGCACTGAGACTGTTACATATCAAGTGCAAAGCTGATTGTACCATTTCAAAAACACATAGCTGTGTCTGGTGCCTTATTAGACAGGAAGACTGTACGGTGCAGCCCACTCTACAGTCACCCCTCAAAGCATCTAGCAAGCCAACCTGTTTCAAATGTCAGGGCTCAGCTGTGAAACAGGTGACGTATCATAGGGAAGAGGGGCTACTAACCATGACAGCTATGTTCTCTCTCGATGTTCTACCAGTGTGCCTCTGAATATTCCAGTTGCTGGGGAATCAGACCTATAGAGACTACTGTTGCACTCAGGTCCCATTTGCAGACTTTCCATAGGCATCTGGTTGGTCACTTTGAGAACAGGGTGCTGGACTTGGCCTGATCCTGCATTATCTGTTATGTTCTTATGAGTATCTCAGAGCCCATGGGGTCAGTGCTCTGCTTTTGGCACAGAGTAAGACCAGTCTCAGGTCAAATGGATTTGGCAGAGTTTTGATGCTCAATAAAAAGTTGCAAAACCGGACAATAATAAAATGTCAAAAATTGCAGGTCACTTTCTGTGTCCCAAAGGCAACATACCCCATTTAGCAATTAACTTAATTAATTAATTAATTAACTTAATTTAGCACTAACTAGTGAGCTAGCTTTCTCACAGTGCCCAAACAGATGCCTATGGAAAGGGCTGCAAAATACAATTCTTGTTGTCTCTTCACCTACAAGAAGAGGCGGGATAGATGCTTATGAGATTTTTGTTTTGTCTTCTTTGCCTCAGGCGTCAAAATAACTTGACCTGTCTTTGCTACTGATGCACTATGACCTCTGGAGGAGGAAATTGCTACACTGCCTCAGGCAGCAAAATGTCTTGGGCTGCCTCTGAACCTGCTTTGGACAACTTGAAAGTACTTGAGCAAGCAAAGATGTCTCTTTAGCAGTGCAGGGTCAGCTAAAGATGAGGAAAATGACCTCTGGACTGCAAACTGACGATCCTTCTGAGCCGTTAAGGGAAAATGTTTCTCTGGCTATGATGCTGCAACTGTTTGAGCTATGCACAGTGTCCAAGAATTTAACTTCCCCACAATTCCCTGCATTTGAGGCCACTCAACAGAAAACAGGTTGTGCTCTCAGTCTCCATTTGCTTGCATTCCCCCCTCTTTGTTTCCCTTTCTTTGTTTCCACTTTTGACACATACAGTACAGAAGAGATGGGGAACCTGCAGCCCATCAGCTGCAGCCAGCATGACCAATAGTTGGGGATGATGGGAGGTGTAGGCCAGTGATATATGGAGGGCCACACAGTATCATCTTTATAAGCTAAAAGCAATCACAGATATTCCACGGCTGGCCTGTATGTCGCTGACTCAGGGAAACCCTTGTGAAAATGCAATACTTCAATCCCACACTTTCAGCATGGCGCTGGAGAACCTGTGTGAGGTAGCAAAATTTTGGGATATTATTTTTTCTGGAAATGGACAAAATAATTGGTACCCATATTGTAAAAAAAACAACAACAAAACAAAAAAACCCCTCCTGCTCAAGAACATGAGAATGTTACATTTTAAAACTTTAATCAGTCATAAACTATTAGCAGCAAGAGTGACAATGGCACATTACTAGAAAGACTTGAAAGGGGCAGATTTGGGCTGTTGATACATCAAACCATGGCAAATTGCATTGATGGAGCAGCTCACCAAGAAACAAAACAAGAGCAGCTGCATATACTGTGTACAGATATCTTGCCTCCTGTCTTCGAACAAGTGCGCTAATCTGTTGCTGATTTGTACGGTTATTCAAAAACCTCAAATAGGAAATAAAATGTATAGATGTACACACACAAAATACTGAAGGCAACGTAGGCTCCTCAGCGGAAAGAGAATGCTAACTGTTGGATGGTGGGGCAGAAAACAGATGGGCGATGGAATAAAATACAGTGGTACCTCGGTTTAAGAACGATTTGGTTTACAAACTCCACAAAACTGGAAATAGTGTCTTGGTTTGAGAACTTTACCTCTGTCTAAGAATGGAAGCTGAATGGTGGAAGGGCACCAGCGGCGGGAGACCACATTAGAGAAAGCGCACCTCGGTTTAAGAACGGTTTTGGTTTAAGAACGGACTTCCAGAACGGATTAAGTTCATAAGCCAAGGTAAGAACTTAATTCATTCTGGAGGTCCATTCTTAACCTGAAACTGTTCTTTACCTGAAGCACCACTTTAGCTAATGGGGTGTCCCGCGCCGCTGCTGCATGATTTCTGTTCTCATCCTGAAGCAAAGTTCTTAACCCGAGGTACTATTTCTGGGTTAGTGGAGTCTGTAACCTGAAGCGTCTGTATCCCAAGGTACCACTGTATCTGGAACAGAAGCATCCGTGCTGTAACATTTTGTTGCAGGCTCTACTTGTATATTCCAGTTTGTACAATATGTAATGGTGTCAATTCAACCTTGTAAAGTCAATGAGCTGAAGCATGCTAAATCAGCACTGAGCCTCTATCTATAATGGGGATCTTCTGCATTTTAACAATGAGAATAAGGTTGCCAGTGTTTTAACAGACGGAGACGTAATGACAGAGCGGGTAAAAGAGGTAATCCTATGGACAGGCATTTCTGTGCTTCCTTTCGGGGCTTTTTATCTCCCCTGACATTGAGAAATGGTCAGATAAGTCCTTCCACTGAATGTGCCTTCACTCCTCCTTGTTTGCAGCTGGTACAGAGAGAAACCATCTGCTGGAAATAGCATGAGTAAAGTATGCTAATTTAGCATGTGCACTGTGCACATCCATAAGGTTGCTATTCATCATGAATAAATCACATCCTATGTAAATGAGGCTGCCTGGATTTGTGAGGCCGCGATACAGCAACCGTGTTCATTAAATGAGTGAATAACTTGCAGTGCGGTAGCCGGTGATCAGACAGGCGAGTTCCAACAAGCAACAGCTGCACGCTGCCACCTCTCTGTGCGACTTGATATGCAAATGACAGCTTATTGCAAAATAGAAAACATTTATTTGCCACATAAGAGGTTGGAATTCATTTACCAGTCTAGAAATTTGAACGGAAGCCTGCCTAGAAATTGTGGGCTCAAAAATAATTGCACATTTTCAAGGATTTGGCGTATTTGCTTCAGGAATGAAGCTCCTGCAATCGGATCCTGATCTCCCCCCCTTCCCCTTCGGCAACTTTCTTCTTCCTTCCTTTCAAAATACAGGCACGTTAAATGGAACCCCACATTTAACATTGCGTGTTTGACGCATGTCGCCGGAATGCAGGTGCCATGCGCACTTGGCCTGCATTGAGTGAACTGGGATTTAAAGTTATCTTGCATTGTGAACGTCTCACTTCCCTCAGTCCTCAACACCCAGTGCTGGTAGTGGTGTACACTAGAGCAGCAGCAGCAGCCACAAAATGGCAGCCATGATGTCATTTCTGCAATCTGGATTTCCGTTTTGAATGCAGGACGTGAAAGAGGGTGGGGAGGGCCCCACCACCACCACCAAAATATATCAGTCAGTGCCTTTCTCCAGGCTGAAAGGATGGGGCACTTTTCTAAGAGCAATGTAATTGTGCTGGTAATTCTTCTTGCTGGGCCCAGAAATACATTCACTCATTTTCTTGGGGGTAGGCGAGCTGGAGCTTGTCACTTGGGTATGAAAGCCCAGAGGTGATGATAATACCACAGGGAGGTGTTAGGGAACCTCAGTGTTCATGACAAGCCGCAACACGACCCCTCCGCTGCTCTTCAACAAAGGAAATACCCTCTTCAACTCTCTAAATGCTGAAATCCATTAAAAGCTCCTCTGTGGCTTTTGGTTCATACAGTCTTCAATCTCACTCCAGGTTTCTAACTTCTGATGTGATTTTTTAAACTTGGCATCTTGCATAGTGTGTGTGTCACAGAGAATCAGCTTTTGAGTGTCGTTGTCTTGACAACAAAGGTTTATATTTTCCAAAACAGGATTTGAGGGCACAGGGTCCCTGAGCATGTATTGAATCAGGATGCCTTTCTTTTGAGAATGAAACCCACTTCTGCTCAACCCCATCCTATAAAAAAGGTTATAGGAAGTTGGAAAATATAAAAGGCTCAATTCAGTGTTCTCCCCAACAGAAATCTGACAGTACCAACATTCTGTTCTCTTACATGTTTTCATGTAACAGGATAACAACAGGATAACAAGACACTGCTTTGGTAACTGTGGCAGTGTGAACACTAGGTGAAGCTGCAACTGGTGGAAATTCTCCTTTTAATGCAAATCTCCTACCCTACTCCTGGCTTTTCATCTTCTTGGTCTGGCAGATACCCAAGTGAATAAACATTTGCTTGATTCCTATCTAATATTAGAGACTGATTTGTTTCCCTATCTGTCTTGCTGTACAGACGTCTCTACATTCTATTTGCTTACTATGTGTCCTACTTAAGTCTGTCTTATTCTTACTGCATTTCTTTGCAATTATATATATATTTTAAACAACAGAACAGGTTGCCTTCTTAACCACTGGGTTTAAATTGGCTAGCCAAGTTCTTCTGTACTGTGATTTGATGTGCATTTGTGCTAGAGCATCCCCTGAGGTAACCAACACAATTCTGCAAAGCGAACTACATTTGGGGCTGCATACTATATAAAAACATTAGCCCTTATGGGCTGCCTAGTCCAGCATTCTGTTCTCACTGTGGCCAACCAGAGACCTAGAAAAAACCCACAAGCAGCATCCTGAGTGCAATAGCACTCTTCCCTCCTGCAGTTTCCAGCAATGGGTATCCAGAAGCACACCGCCTCTGGCAGTGGAGGTGAAGCACAGCAGTTGTGGCTAGTAGTACTCTGGTTCCAGCAGTGGTCAATCTCTTGCCCCAAGGAAACTCAGAAGTAGGCCATTTTGGGGACAGCCATACCTCTTGGTTTCTTCCCTGCAGGTGGGGATGTGAGGTCTACTGCCTCTGAGTAAGGAGATTCCATTTTTGTGAGCCAGCATTATCAGAGCAAATTAAGGCATCCTAAATGCCTTCTCTGACTGCCTATCTTTAGTTAGCCAAAATGGCACAACCCACTCATAAAAGAAAGGCATTAGCAAGTTCAGGGAGACTCTGAGGTTTGCATGAGTACAAAAAACAAAAGCCACTTTACAGAAACCTATTGAGATGGAATGGAATAGTGTTTCCTGGCAAAGGGCATGGCTGGCTGGCAATATGAACAGAAGGACTCTCACATTTTGGTGCATGCCTGACTTCTGAAAGACATTCAGGTCTCAACATACATGCCACAGAACTCACTTGATGGCCTTGGAGAAAATATTATCTCCAATCCTTTATGTTTTTCAGACTAAATGGAATGGTGATCAAGTCTGCCTGGGAGCCATCTCAGCAGTTCTGGAAATCCTGTTCCTTAATTCTAAACTCCTTAATCCTAAATGGCAGAGGTTGCTTAGTGGTGAGACAGGTGCATTCCATTGGGTTTTGAATGTCTTATGTAGATTTTTCAATTTCGTTGTTCTGTATGGGACAATGACAATAAAGATTATTGTATCGTATCCAAACACTCAGAGGTATTTTCTCCGTTGTTGCTTTGCCTGCTCCAGGACTCAGCAGTGGTTTTGAAAACAAAATCCTGAGCTCTTATTCTACCACAAATCATACACTGCAGCTGAGTGTCAGCCTCACTTTCCCTTCTGCAAAAAGGAAATTGTGCAGAGCAATCCTATGCACATTTGCTCAAATGTTAAGTTCCACTGATTTCATGGGGGGGGGGGATTTCAACATACTGGCGAAGTGGATCAAGTGCTAACTAGGCTAACTTGAATGCAAGAACTCCTTCTGACCATGGGCAGAAGTGAGATCCTGTGGAAGATTCAGCCAGTAGAAAGGAGGGATCTGTTGATCTTTTAGCTGAAGCTAACTAGTCCTTTTGAGAGGCAGTGGAAGACAGGAGTGTCTGGCATACTCTGGCCCATGTGGTCACGAAGAGTTGGCAGGACTAAATGACTAAACAACAACAGTCCTTTTGAATTGGCATTCGATTAGCTGGCTGAAACTACACCTAACTTCAGTGTTGGTTTTTTAACTCATGTGTTCAACAGTGGTGGTTCTATATAGTCAGACTAATGTGAACTGGGGAATTATTTTAGGTAGATACTCCTCTGTTGTTTGACAGGCTGTCAAAATCTGTAAATGAGGGCTTGATCAAACCTGACAAGAGTTCTTTCTGTTTCTTAGGATTGCACGAAGTCTTGAATTTAAATGGTCCCTCGTGTGCTGCCTGAATCCTACTTCTCCAGGCTATTTCCCTGTACAGCAAATGCAAATGTTGTAAACTAATGTGAATGGGAAATAATGTCACCTGCAAAATTAAAATTTAAAAGGTGGGGAGGACACACACACCATTTGCATGCCTCTATAAGGCTTTGTTCAAAAGAACAAAGCTTGGAAATCCACCCGATATCAACTGTTAAATCTACTTCAGGCCTCAAAATTAAGCACATTGGAGGGGCAGATGGCATTAAGGAAACTTAACCAGTGTATTTATTAGTATCCAGTCGCTTTTTGTGGTTTGTAAAAATAATAATAATATTTAAATAGCACCTTATTTTTCTTTTGCAACCCAGTCAGATGGGCGGGGTATAAATAATAAAAATTATTTATTATTTATTTTATTTTCCCAGGATACCTTCAGGAAAACTACGGTGAATTTCTCATCATCTCAAAACATCATCCGCGTGGCCGCTTTGTGGTCCGAAAGGGTGAAAGTTGGAAACCACTGGAAACAGCAGAAGTGAAGTGTGAGAACAGTTCTGTATTGGATAATGAAACGCGATCGAATAAAACAGCCGCCTGGAAGAGTCGCTTCCGCGATCGCCCTTTCCTTCTCCCTGCTCTTTCGCGGGAATCCACTTTCTTGGCTTTCCTCCTCCCCTTCGCTTTTTGACCATGCCGCTCTCGCTGCCCTCGGCCTCCCAGATCCGCTCAGCTACTCGCCCTCTCCCGCCGCCACCGCCGCGCCCCGGCCCCGCCTTGTTCGGAGCTGGCTTCGCGCCTCTCCCGCCGGCCCGGGGCGGCGCGGCTAGTGGGGCACTGGGTCGCCCGTCATCGAGGGGTCTCTCAGAGGCGCTTTAGGACCCAGCGGCGCAGCGGGAAGGCGCTGATCCCATGTGCTCCGGTCCCCTCCCCCTGCCTGCCTGCCTGCCTGCCTCTATTGTCTGAGGCTGAGCAGCCCGGCGGCGGCGGCGGCGGCCCGGGCAGGGATGCGCGGCTTGCGCAGCGCACCGGCGAGCGCGCACGGCTGGCGGCGCTGACTGCCCGCTCGCACCTGGAGTTTGGCGCCGCGGCGGAGCCGGGCTGCCGTGTGTGTGTGTGAGAGAGAGAGAGAGAGTGAGAACATGCGCTCCCCAGCGCCGGGAGTGGGGATCTGAGCCGGAGTTGGGAACGGATCGGCTCCTGGAGAATGGAATCCCCTCGTGCTGCTGCCCGCTGGCTCCTGCTGGCCGTCGCGCTGCTCCACCTGCGCGCCCCCGGAGGTGAGTCCTGGCTGGGGCTGGAGCCCCCTCGCCGATCCAGCTGCGTTTTTTGCCCCTGGCTGGGAAATGGGGGTGCGATCGCGACTTGGACGTGGGGGTCTCGCATGTTCCTAAAGCGATGGACCACCCTCCCCCGTCAAAAACCGATGCCGTCGCTCCCCCCTGGTTGGTAGCGACCCTCTTTTAAAAAGCGGGTTTTGAAAAACTATACTGCCTTCACTTCGGATCTCCATGGAAACAGCTGAACACCTCTGCGCGTCTGCGGGGTTTGTGTGCGTGGGGAGCCAATGGGCTCTTCTCCCCCTGCTCCCCCTCTCCGGACCCTTGAGCGCTGCTCCCTGATCCCCAAGGAGGTGCCCCTCCACTTGTTTCCCGGGCCAGCAATGCCCCCACCCCACTCGATCTCCCCGCACTGACAATCAGGTTGAAGTCGAGCATCCTTTCGACCCCCTCCACCTCGCGTTTTCATTTATTTGTTTACCGATTTACATGCCGGCTTTCAAAACAGAAGTTTCTCCCAAGGTAGCTTCGGAACCGAGCCCCCACTCTGCACCCCATAGGACCCCCCCCCCCCCATGTGCTTTGCAGTTGCTATCGCATCTTTTATGCGTCTTTACTCTACCTGCTGCTGAAGGGGGGGTGAGGGAAGAAGCAGATTTCCCTAGGACTTATCTTGAAATGCAAATGGCTCTTCAGTTGCTGCTGTAATTCAATTAGCTTTTGGTAACCCCCACCCCTTTTTTCCCCCAGCAAGACATGATTATTCCCCACAGTGTATCTCCCCCCACCCTCCAAGCCTGCAAGATGGGCAGGCTGCTTGCAAATGATTCAAGCCTTAGAGCTGATACTTCTTCCCTTGGGAAGCTGAAGCTGATGAAATTGTATATTGTGTGGAGAAAGAGAGAGCAGAATTCTACCTGTTCTGGCTGAGCCTCTCCCCTCAAATGCTCCACCCTATTCCCCAGTCCTCACTTCAGCCTTCTGAAGAAGCTTTTCTCCCAATATGGGTCCTTATGCTGATTTATTTGCGTCTGCGCTGAGACTGAGACTGTTCTCTGACTTTGATGTTCTACAGTCATTTTTCCACAGGCAATTTGTTGTAGTCAGAATGTGCCACTAGTCTTGCGTTGGTTTAGAATCTCGTATCAAGGCTTATAGATGACCACATACCGCTGTAGTGAGTAGCAGCACTTTTCAGCTGTGCTGAAGAGCGAGCATTTCCTCCATCATTTCCTCTTTTAAGCACAATTGTTGAGATTATAGCACCAATTCTCCCAGCTCTAGTATAAATTCCTATTAAGCAGAGGGTGCCAAGCAGTGCTTCTGCCCCTTCACTAATGTTAACTGCACAACTGTGTGCCTGGCTGATTTAAAAACTGCCTCCAGAGCCATATGCACAGCCATTGACGAAGGAATACGACCTAAGTCGATCCCTTAATGCAGATGGCTTTTGGCTGCATGCATGATATCCTCCACAACGTATCTTTGATGGTTTTGGCCAAAGAAGAGGCGCCCAACATTGTTTTGATCAGATTGTTCCTGTGTTGAATTCTTGACAGAAAGCTCATTTAGTCTCCTTGGAGCAAAGGATGTTTCTGAGCATCAGTCATCGTCGGAGCCATTTAAAAAGTGACGAATAAATCCTCCCCTTGGTCCTGTTCATTCAAGGGGAGCCTATGAAGCTACCAGGAAATTGTTATTGCCTGCAGTATCTCAAAGCGGTGGTGGATACATTTATTGTTCGCAGCCGCTGCTTTTGAAGTGATTGCAGAACTGGTGGGTGCTTTAAATGGGAACATCCCTGGGGAAAAACTGGTGTACAATATGGCATATCAAAGGAAGAGAGTCCTGATGGCCAAAAACAGAGGGAGAGAAACACAGGGAGATGATTAGATAGATAGATAGACCTTGAAGGGTGTAGCACCCACCCACTGAGGATTGTATGGAAGGAAAGGGGGAAAACTCAATCAATCCAAGAATGAAGAAGACAGGTTATATATCTGGATCATGTTGTCAAGCTGACGAGGGGGAAATTGATGGAAGAAATAGTGATTAGCGGAGAGGGGGAGCAGAGGTGACAAGAGGTCTCACCCTAAGGGAGGAAGAAGCTAAATTTGTAAAGAGACCACTTGTTTCCTTTCTCCTTCTGTAACCTAGAGGGGCAGGGGGTGATGTCACGGTATCTCTCAGCCATCTGCTGCTTCCTCAGGGGAAAGTCTGTGACCCGAAGCAGGGCCTGTGGGAGGTGCGATAAGGGGATCCCCGCAGGGCTCAACATCATTAATGCTCCACATACAGAGGATTGAGTGGGGAGAGCAGAACTGCTCAAGTTTATGGAGGTTGCATTATGGCCTGGGATGCACAGCTCCGTCTGTGTGTCAGCTTCATTGTTAGGCAGTTTCCAGAGGGGCAACTGTATTGTTAGTAGGTCACAGCAAAGACAACCAAAAGAGTCTTGTGGCACTTTGAAGTCTTAGCCGTTTTTAAAATGACGTATGCCATAATAAAATTACTTAGTCTTTAAGGTGCCACAAGACCCTTACTGTTGGGCAGAGCACTTCTACATCCCCACTATTAATGACCGCTAAGATCGGTACAATATAGTCAAGATACTGTCCTTGTCTGCCAAAGATAAGAAGAGGAGGGACAGGATTGCATGGTCCGTTTGTGGGATATATGATTTTCTTTGGTCAAAAAGAATTTTTTGTAACTTCTACATGGCTGTCACACAATTAAAACGTGCTGTTCCAAGTCTGAGTGAAGGGTATCCTTGCTCAACAATGGTAAAACGCTGTACATGCTCTCAGGAGTAGATTTAAATTTTCTGGTTTTCAAAAAATATGATTTTTTTAAAAAACTATCTTTGTGGAAAAAGAGGGGAGTGTAAGTTTTCCTTTAAAGTGCACACACACAGAGACACACACACACTCTTTTGTGGTAAATGTCCAAGAAAGCCTAAAATAAACTTTCTTTTGTAATTCACCCTTATCTCCAGATTTATTTATTTTTTGCAGTCTCTGACTTTCTCTATTACTTTCTTGGTCCCTTCATGTCTTTTATATGCTTGCTTAAGGGAATCTGATCTCCTCTGAAGATTTCTTTTTGTGTGTGCCCTTTTTGTGCCTGCATTTCCATTTTCTTTGTAGTGCTGGATGGCAGACTGTAATATTTTGGTTGGGGCGTTCCTAATTCCCTGAGCTGGGATGGCATATGCAGAGCAAGAGGATTTGGGTGGGGAATTACTTGCCAGCTCCCATCTAGGGATTTGGCTTTTTAGTCTTTTTGAAATCTTACTGCTTTCCCTGAATCATGGCCAGTATCTTTGGTTTGGTTGCTCCACTGATGCCTAGAATCTGACTGATGCTTGCTTTCCTATTTAGCCCGAAGAAGAGAAGGTTCATTTATGTATTAAATTGATATCCTGCCCTTTCTCCCAAAGGAGCCCAGGACAG
The DNA here is from genome assembly GCF_965153285.1 of Podarcis tiliguerta. Classification (NCBI taxonomy): domain Eukaryota; kingdom Metazoa; phylum Chordata; class Lepidosauria; order Squamata; family Lacertidae; genus Podarcis; species Podarcis tiliguerta. Next base: position 56,324,006 of record NC_139534.1, read on the forward strand.
CATCGAGATTAAAGGGATACAGGATAGTGCACTCTGAATATCTGCCATGTGGAAGGTGGAGCAGACTTTTTTTCTGCTGCCGCTGCAGAGGGCAGCTCTAAAACCAGCGGACAGAAATGGTAAAGAAGAAGATTTGGGTTAAACATTAGGAGAAATATACAAGATGTTCAAAAGTGGGACAGGCTGCATTGGGAGGTGGTGGTCTCCCACATTTAAGCAGACTTGATAGCAATCTGTCAGGGATGATGTCATTGCACCCTGTATTGTTGGTGCTGCCTTGAGCAGAGGTTGAACTAACGTGACCTCTGAGATCCCTTCCAGTTCTGTCATTCTACGATTCTCACCCAACATCACTTGGCCAACTCTAGCAGAGCATGAATGTGTAGCACGGGGGAGTGGGAGGGCTTGTTCTTCATTCAATGCATGCAAGCCCACCCATGCCTATGGTTTGGTCCTTGTCCTCCAGCACCCGTGTGACACACTGAGCTCATAGCATGGGAGAGTTGGAAGGGACCCTGAGTGTCATCTAGTCTAACCTCTGCAATGCAGGAATCTCAGCTAAAGCATCCATGGCAGGTGGCCATCCAACTTCTGCTTAAAAACCTCCAAGGAAGGAGAGTCTACCACCTTCCAAAGAAGTCCATTCCACTGTCAAACAGCTCTTACTGTCAGAAAGTTCTTCCTGATGTTCATTCAGAATCTCCTTTGAGCTTGTCACGAACAAAAGGTGTTTGGTTTTGTGCTGTACCCTTATTTCTAGATGCACACAAGAGAGAGAGAAAAAGGTGCAGTGTTAACATGTCCACGAACACAGCTGTGCCAGGACCACATCCTGTTTTGGTGCTTTCACTTTAACCCAGAAGAATTGAGTGGAATCCTTGTAAAAAAACAGGGATGTGACAACTCATATTGATATTATACGCCACCCAACCCTACAAAACATGTGATAACCACAAGCACAAAAGGAAACGTGCAGATAATATCAAAGAAAGATGAGTGAAATAGATAGCTCTGATCTCTCTGCTCTTGTCTGCAGTGCAGATGGGTAGGGGAGCAGGGCTGGACTCTATGGCACTTGCAAGATCAGGGACACCGGGAAGATGCATTTAGTCCCCCCAAACTGCCCTGTTCTTATGCGCCCTTTGTGTGCAGTTTCTTTGCATGTGGTGCCCTCCAAAGAATTGGCTGTACATTAGCTCCTGGCATTGGGGGACCGAGCCAGAAAAGTGTTAATGGGTTGGATGTGAATAAGGGAAACCTGGGTTCAAACCTCCACCCAGCCAGAAGGAGCTCACCTGTGTATCATTTGGACAGGGCATTATGTGTGAACCCATTTTACAGAACTGTGGCCAGAATCTATTGAAAATGCGTACATAAAGACCCTATCTCTATCTATCTATCTATCTATCTATCTATCTATCTATCTATCTATCTCTATCTATCTATCATCTATCTATCTATCTATCTATCTATCTATCTATCTATCTATCTATCATACTGGGATAGCTCAGCCAGCAGAGCATGAGACCCTTAATCTCAGGGTTGTGGGTTCAAGCCCCATTATGGGCAAAATATACCTGCGTTTCAAGGGGTTGGACTAGATGACCCTTGTGGTCCCTTCCAACTCTACAGTTCTATGATTCTTTCTATGTATGGCCAGAATAGATACACTGGAGGAATGGTGGGACAGGAATATTCTAGTGTTGGGGAAATGAACAGCGTCATTTTGAGAGAGCACCTTCCCCCAGCATGCTAGAATATGGCGTTTGGATGATTGGCACTTCACAATGGGAGGGGAGGGGATGGCGGACTTGCTGCCTGCTAAAAAAAATAACAACCCTTCGTTGGCCCAGTTTTAAAGGGATACTAATAGCCTTGGCAACCATCCGCTGCCCCAGTGGCTGTAGCAGCAACAGTGCTTGACCTAGCCCCTCGGACACAAGTGGGCACCTCTGTATCTTACTGAGGTTGCAGCTGGAAGGCTGTCTTTACAGCTAGAGATGTCATTCTTGTTTTTGAAGGGCAGCTGAAAAACAGCGAAACCTCAAGGCAGCAGCCTTCAAAAGATTCATCCCGAGTGATGTGCTGAATGCCATTTCCATGACTGCCTCCCCCCCCTCCGATGGACCACTACAACTGTCCTCCCAATGGGGCAGCTTGCTACTACACACCACACGTGCCCCCTCCCCCTCAGGCTCCTTTAAAGCTAGGATCATGATGCCTTTTTTCCCAGATAGATAATTCAGCGGAGCCTCTAATTAGGTTTCAGTTAATTAAGAGCAGCATCATTATCATTTTTAACATTGTTTGGGAGCTGGAGAAATCCCAAATTAAAGCTAAAACCCAAAATCTATTTGAATATTTTCCCCCATACACAAAATAATTGCGAGGGGAAGAAAAACAACATTCACCAAAACAGAACAACAATCCCTCCCTCAGACATCCTACAGCATTAAAATGGCTGCTTTGGAAAACCTCAAATCCCAGGTGGAACTGGGGTGTAGATAGAAATGTTAACAAAACTGAACAAAGCATATTAGCGGACAGATCAGAAGTTTCATTAGGTACAATGGGTGCCAAAGGAGCTCTTTACTGGTTTATTCTGGTGGGTTCCACACCTGCCTTAAAATGACCCCTCGTTAACCAATTTTGACCAGCATATTGTCCCCCCCCCCTTTTTATTGAAACCCACCTAACAGATGCGATGTAAGAGTGCACAAACTTGATTATAAGAATGCCAAGGCTTTGTTCCGTTCTTCTATCAAATCGCAAAATTTAAAAATAAGGGGCAGAGCAAAATTGTGGTGTCCATTCTCTGGAGCTTTTGAAATAAGGGGCATCCATTGTGTTTGACAGAGCTTTTGTGTGGAAATAAAGAACATCCCTTAAAAAGATGTGTATCTGCTCTCCCTAATCCCTGCTTTCCCCTGCTTAATTAATGCTGGTCTTTGGCCACCTTCTGAGTACTACTCTTCATAAAGAAAAAAAAAAGGGGGGGTGTTCTTTCTGACACTGGTGTAGTTGATATATTCACCCACCCCACCCAACTGATGTTTGACCTGATCATGATTTATTAATTCCAGGGAGAGAAGATTAAAAGATGAGACTTGTTAGAAAAATATTTTTTTGCTGACTGTCACTCAGTTCTTTGGCGATGGACAACTATGATGTGTGGTCCAAAGAGTTAAATGATCTGACTTGAAATCCCTTTCTCTCTCAGCTACTTGAGCTTTTTCATTCCATTTTCTCATCTGATGATGTGTTTGTACCGCTCTCTGGGTGCCCAGAGAATTCAGAGAAAGATGAGGTTTGCATTTCTAATGGGAAACAAGCAGAAATGCAAACACCTTAGACTTTTTAACACACACACAAACAAAATCTCCACAGGCTTTTCATGAACACAAAAGCAGAATTGCCAGCTCTAGGTACTCCTAATAATTGGATGTGTCTTTAAAAAGGATGTCATTTTCCTTCTACAATTCCATTTATTTCGTATTTGTCTTGTGCTTCTGGATTCTTTTAAATGCCTTGGTTTAAAATCCTTCATAACGAGAGCATTTTCTCTTCCCCAAAAGGCAGCTACGGTTTCAGATAACAGCCTGACATTAAGACAACTAAGGATTTTAAATTTGCTCATGGCACAATCCACCACGGGAGATCTCTTGTTCAGGCTCCATTGAAAACAACAGGGGCTAGCTACACAAGAGTGCGGCAGGGCTCCTGCACAGCTTCCATTCATCTCAGCGGCGCTTGTGCAGGAGATCTCCCAGGTGAGTGCTGCCCTAGGATTACTAACACACTGAAGAAATTAAAAAGATGTAAACTCGATGCTCTCGTTTTGCAGTACGCTTATGTCTACCAAGCCCCAGGTAAGACTGGGGGCAGTAGTCTGCAAACGGATGTACTGCTGCATTGGGAGAGAAAGTCTTTAGTTGAAAGAGCCCTGGCACTATTCCATTTTAGTAAATATCTATTCCTGCGAGAGAGGAGTCCTGTTGTCCAGGCAGCCCAGGAACTCCATACACACTTATTTAAAGTAGATGTATAAATGAGTAAATTAAGCGAATTTGGAATACGCAGAAAATATAAAAAATAAATTTAAGGAACTGGAGAAAGAGGGGGAAGGAAGTTGGGTTTTGAAATGTTAAAATGATTGTAAAATTATTGAAGTACATAAGATTGAAAACAATAATGATAATGAATGAATGAATTGTGGTACTTCTGAAAATTTACCTCCCCAACTGCTCTTACCTCAGCTGAAGAAAGGAGAGGTGTATGCACATTTTTTCCTTGATATGTTTTTTGTGTCTAGGGTATTTTTGGCAGGGAGGCAGCTCAAGAGAAAGGGTTTATGAAGCCTCTCTCACCCTCTGTGCCAATGCTCTCCTTCAAAGCTCAGCTTTGTCAGCTGCAGTGTACAGAAGAGGAAGGAAATGCCACTAAAAAGAATCTTGGGTCCACATGTAACATGTAATTCTGCCCCTGAATGAGCTTGAAATCGAATCCACAGGGTGTGTGGGAAGCTAATGGATTGATGAGAACCAGTAGTAAGAAGCCAGAGGAAAGTGAAATTAGGATCTGTTTCTTAGGTCTCTCCAAAGCATGGTACAAAATCTCTGTGAGTATTGAAAATACAGACAGTTAAGGCATCCGTAATCCTGAATAATGACCTAATTTTTACTTTTCCTATCATCTCATATACTCTGCTCTACCACCTCAGGCCTCTTAGGCATAATGTACCATGAAGTGCAGTTTACAAAATCATAGAGCTTGATTTTTTCCAAATCAGTGAGATGCCCAAATCAGCTCAGCTTGAGTTTGCAGTGGTAAATTGGAATGAAAGGCTCTCGGATTCATTCAGAAATATGGTTTGTTTTTGTTTTTTTAAAACCACACACACACACGGTAGGATTTCTGTGTCTTAGCTGCCATTCAAGCATGAAGACATCCTGAGATGGACCTTGGCAGGAGGTGGAGTAGCACTGCCTTGGGCTAGGAATCTGTCTGATCCCATAAACAGAACTAGGTTGGCTCATATCTAACTGCCAAATGTCATGCATCTCACACTGCCATTCATGCATTTTCTGGTTGCATGCATTTCCGTGCTACCTTTGTGGGATTTTCAAAGAGAGCTGGAAAATTCTCCGTGAATGTGGCATAATTTAATCTCCTTTTCCAGACCATTAAAAAAAAAATCCTGCATATTTAATCTTTTAGAAGCTTGAAATGTTATGCTTATTGAGCAGTTTAAAAAAATTGCTAGCATTGTCCTTGTGTTAGAGTTTATTAGATTACCAATTATAGGTCCCGTTTTTCAAATACAGTGGTGCCCCGCAAGATGAAATTAATTTGTTCTGCGAGTTTTTTCGTTCTACAAGTTTTTTCATCTTGCGAAGTACCAATGTGTATTGACGGTTTCCCATAGGAATGCATTGGCAGTTTAAAAAAAAAAAGGCGCAAGACGTTTCGTCTTGCGAAGCAAGCCCATAGGGAAATCCGCCTTGCGAAAACGAAAAACTCTTTCGTCTTGCGAGTTTTTCGTCTTCCGAGGCATTCGTCTTGCGCGGCACCACTGTAACTGATTTGAAGCTAAAAGGTGATGTAGCCTATATATTAATAGTGAGTGAGTATGGATTGTTATGTAGCCAAAATAGTACAATCCGTACATGAGGGAGATATCAGCAGGCTTGGGCAGACCCCAAGATTTTCAGTACAAATCATATTTGCTGGGGGAGGGGAATCTCAAAACAGCCCATAGAGGACTGAGTGTGTTCAGTGGGCATAGAATGTGGACTGACTATTGAGAGTGAAAAGGCTGAAAATGGGGTCAGGAGAGAGGAAATGGAATGGAGTATCCTGGTAGAGTGCATGACGGTTTGGTTGGAACTCTGAACAGGAGCACTCTGCACTGACATGTTTGTTGCAGGTCCCTCTTACTAACTTTGCTTCCGAATCACACCCATTTATTATTTATACCCCACCCCTCTGGCTGGGCTTCCCCAGCCACTCTGGGCGGCTTCCAACAAAATATTAAAACACAGTAATGCATCAAACATTAAAAGCTTCCCTAAACAGGTCTGCCTTCAGATGTCTTCTAAAAGTCTGGTAGTTGTTGTTTTCTTTGACATCTAGTGGGAGGGTTTTCCACAGGGCGGGTGCCACTACCGAGAAGGCCCTCTGCCTGGTTCCCTGTAACTTGGCTTCTCACAGTGAAGGAACTGCCAGCAGTCCCTCAGAGCTGGGCCTCAGTGTCCGGGCAAAACAATGGGGGTGGAGACGCTCCTTCAGATATACTGGACCAAGGCCATTTAGGGCTTTAAAGGTCGGCACCAACACTTTGAATTGTGCTCGGAAAGGTACCAGTAGTGGATTTAGGTTCACCCCCACCAAATAAATGATGACCGCTGCTTAGAATCGTTAACCAAGGTTATGTGTCCATAACCCCAATTCAAAAGCAAGAACTGCTTGGCAATTTTTGTGGTGTGCCTTTTCTCGCAGCCCATTTTTGTGGTGTACCACATGCAGCCCATTCTTTAAGCTTCTACAGACAGACCACCTATTATCGATCAGGCTCAATATACTGTAGTTAAATTGAGTTATTCTGATAGGCCCCAATTCCTGTAAGTATTTAGCTAGAAATGAATGCAAGGTTTGGGTGGCTCTCCTTGTTATTTTTCTCTAGTTTTGTATATGGACAACTGTGCCCTTTATCCCCTTTAGTGGCATATCTACCACACTTATACTAAACAGATGGGATAGCTAAATGCTAAACTCTGAATCCTAAAATATACAGGGATATGCAAATAACTGTTTGGGTTTTCTTGGTTTGGTTAAATTTTTTACACACATTGCTCTGTGCTCATTTGGCAGCTGCATAGACAGCTGAACATCGAGTTTCTAAGGAGGGAAAGAAATCACCATCATAAAAAATAAGACAATCCAAGATCAGCCATGAATCAGAGACGCTGTGCTGGGGGCCAAACCTATAATCTGACTGTAATAGGAGTGGGTATCAGGGCTCCACAGTTATTAGAACATCAATTGGAGAGAGATGAGAAACTTCCTGAAATATCTTCCCGAGAGAGAAATTGGAAGTCGTGTTTTTGCTTTCCAGAATGTGTATGAGTACTACAACAGCATGTGCGTGAAATTTATGTGGAGAATTGTCACTGCTTTTCCTTTTTCCACACCTTGATTTCGGTTTAGTAGGGTAAGGAGGGCCAGAAAAAGTCAGAGTGCTTCTGGCTCTTGAATCCTAGGTCTGAGGCTGGAACACATGAGGTTTGACTTTGATTCCTGGTTCAAACAAGATTAAAGGTTCCCAATGCCCCACCCATGCATTGAAATAGCATGTGAGGGCTGGTGTTGCTGATGTATGCAGCAGCCACACATCTGTCCATACATTCAGCCAGCGTGTGAAGTGGATTTACTGACTGGTGAACATGTCTAGGACGCCCCCATGTGAGGGGAGCATCCTGATTGGGCGCCAGAGTCCTCCACTGCATCAAGGAGCTGGGTCTGCACATGGAGCTCCTTCTCACACTGGCCAGACATGCAGACACCAGGGGCCATGACTGCTGCACGTGTCTGTGGGGATTATGACTAGTCTGTATGACCCCATGCTCCCTGCACCCATTTGAACACATGGAAGGTGGGACACCTGAATTCTGGCAAGTATTCACTGCCTTTATTTCAGCCTTTCCTATCGCTAGTCAGGGTTTTGTGGAACAGCACTTGTATATCTGGACTGGGGTATGGGGAGAGGTTGAAAGGCTGATGTTGATGGACGTGGTTCTCCTCTTTGCAGTGGACTGTGAATCTGAGTCTCCTGATGCGGTGTACCTTCCAGCCGAACTAAAAGTGCTAAATGGCCCAGAGTACTTCCGTCTTCAGCGTACGGACCGCTACATGCCAGGAAATGCCTCCCTCAGCTCCCGCTCAGAGACCTTCCTCTTCCTCCACCGTCGACTGTCAGGGAAGCCCACCATCCAAGCTGGCTACCCCCCTTTCACAGCTCAGCAGGTAAATAGTCACATGCAGCTGTGCAAGGGGACTCCCTTTCCTTTCTTGATTCCTGCTGTGAGGTGCTTCAGCAGAGCTCAAGACTTTCTCTCTTCCCCAGGCAATACCAGCTGATGACTCCCAATCCACAGACGTCTCCACTGCCTGGGACATCCGGGCTGTGTCCATTGAGGGCACAGTGTCCCCTTACGAGCCATACACCAGGGTGCTCTTCCACCTCCAAGGGCAGGACTGGATGTCAAGACAGCAGGCCCTGCCATGCGTCACCTTACATGTCTTCCACCAGGCCCAAGTGGTTCATCGTGCCTGCCACCTCCAGGTTGGTCAATGAGATGCCACTCTTTTGGGCAGTCGTCATCGTCCCTGCCAACTGCCTTACTTGGGAGAGATTTGGTACATGACCCTGAAATGTCATAGGATAGTCTTCACCAGCCTGATGCTCTCCCCATGTTTGGGACTGCAATTCTTACCAGCACTCTCTCCTCACAGGGGCTGATGGGAGTTGTAGTCCCAAACATCTGGAGGGCACCAGGCCGGCTGAGGCCCACAGAATAAGTTCTGGTATGATTCACTGTAAGGAGTCTCTTGTAAGCATCTATCAACAAACTAGAAAGTGGAATGTCAAAGCTGGCCAGGGATGTCATATGAATCCCCTTCCTTGGATTATTATTATTATTTTAATTTTTAAGAAGAGAATGGACAAACATTCATCTGCTATGGTTTAAGTCTACAAATCCCTGATGTTCCAGGTGGTAGGACTCATGAGGCTCCTTCCAGCACTGTGATTCTATTGCAGAGATGGATAGCATGAGACTCTTAATCTCATTGTTGTGGGTTCAAGCCCCATGTAGTCCCTCCTAACTCTACAGTTCTGTGATTCTATGACATTACGGCTCACACACTTGTAATGTTCGCAAAGGAGAGTGAATTTCAGGAGAGGAAGCTTGTCATTATAGTTCTCCAGAGGTGAGAAAAATCCCCTCTTACACAGAACGTTAAATTTATACAACGGGTGCCTTGTTTTCTATAGCATTGTTATTTCCGTTGCATGTTGGATAATATGAAACTGTTTCCAAAATTGGAAAAACCTTTTTGCCCCCCCCCATAAAAAGATGAATGGGCTCTTCTAAATATCTGTGTGTGGGGAACATTTCTGCTTTTAAAATAACTGGTTGTTGTTTTTAATTACACTCATACCACTCATCAAAAGAAAGCAACATTTAACAAGCTCTCCAATGTTCATTCAGAACACATGTGAAAATGTTTAGTACTTTGCTGGGAAGAAAACCGAAATGATAAAGCACTGGAATTACCCTAGGCAGGTGTTGGCTTCCATACGGAGGACGCTTCACTGCGGCTTCACACATTGAGAAATGCAGGGTTCTACTTTTGCAGGTTTCCTGGAAGTGCAGAAATCAAATGTGACTCACAGCTCTACTTACCAGGACTTTCTGTAATGTGTGAAGCTGCCCTCAGGGTGCTCATATGAAGAAGGGAGGGTGCATATTCTGTTCTTCCATGCATTCTCTTGGTGGCGGGGGATAGTTCAATCTGTTAACATGGGAGAGGCATTTGTGAGCAAGTCAGTGATTCTTCAAGCCATTCCGTTGCTCTTGCTGAAGCCTGGGAGGTTTAACATCCAACTTGTAAAGGGCTGCAAAATGTCAACAGTTCAACTTGGCCTTCCCTGTAGTAGCCCATTAGCTTTATTCCCCGAGCCCCCTGTCAGTTACCGGTGGCAACTGGTTGAGTGGTGGCCAAGCTCAGCAGAGAGCTCCCTCTGCACCCTGAGGCCAAGCATGTGGTAACTGTCAGATCTGCCTTTTTTTGAGCTGGTGGCCTGGTAATGTCAGAGTGAGTCTGTGAAGTTCCGCCTTGACGTGGGCTTCCTGCTGCTTGCTGGTCCTGCTTTACTGACTGCTCTGGCTTCAAATCCCCACCAGAAGATGTGTGGGCTAGGTGAGACAGAAAAGACAGGGACAGAAGGAGAGAGATAGATGATGAGCAAGAACGAGTGGAAATGGAATATGGTGACAAGCAGGATGGGCCCTTCCATGAACCAAGGTGAGCCTCTTAAATCAGGTGGCAGAATGCGCAGGGCAGCAGATGGTGCTTCTCACCGCCCAGTCCCCCATGGCTGGCCTCCCACAGTCCCACCCACCACCCCGCTGTCACCTACCCACCCTTTGGCAAATTTGGGCCCTGTGTGTGTCAGCCAAGGCCACAGAGCCACCATCACTGACCACTTCCTAACTAAGTGGCACAAAAGCTGATTTCTGGTCACTGGACCAAAGTGGACAGCAGCTATATTCCTGCAGCTACCCTGCCCCCAATCCCCTTTCATCAGAGTGAGGTATTATGGCATGAGATAGGCCCAGAAAGAGCTTGCACCACAGCGGCAAAATGTAGGACCTCTGAGGCCCTCTTGGTCAGTCACTCAAAGTGTCTTTCAAAGTGAGGTGGGATAGCTGCCCTACCAAGACTGGTTGAGAGGAAAAGAGTGGTTGGGAGGAGGGGTGGGGAGAAAGAGCAGCTGCCGGGCGACATTTCTTGGTCTGCTTCAGTCATCAAAGTGTATTGGGCTGACCCTGGTTGTAGAGTAAGGGGAGGTGAAAGTAGCTTTCTTGGACTCCAGAAGTAAGGGACTACAGTCGTACCTCAGGTTACATACACTTCAGGTTACGTACGTTTCAGGTTACAGATTCCACTAACCCAGAAATAGTACCTCGGGTTAAGAACTTTGCTTCAGGATGAGAACAGAAATCGTGCTCCGGCAGCATGGCAGCAGCAGGAGGCCCCGTTAGCTATTGTGCTTCAGGTTAAGAACAGGTTCAGGTTAAGAACGGACCTCCGGAACGAATTAAGTACTTAACCCGAGGTACCACTGTATAGCTCAATGGTGGAGCAGTTGCGGCATGTCCAGAAGGCCCATTTCTGGCATCTCCAATTATAAGCACCCCAGAGAGCTAGTCTGAGAGAGACCTTTCCTGAGATCCTTGAGACTCAATCAGAGCAGGCCATACTGGACTAGACAGACCAATAGCCTGACTCGGTGTAAGGCTGCTGCATGGGTTCACATACCATGAGGAGGGTCTTAAAAGGAGCACATGGTTTGTCTCTCTCTGCTTCTCCTGACCAGGCACCGCTGGGTGTGTGTGTGGTGGAACTCGAGCTCCCCCCTCGCTGGTTCTCTCCTGCACCCGCCAGCAGCCAAAGGAAGGGAGAGGATTCCACCATCACTCCTCTGCGGGCTGAGCTGTACTACACCCTGGAGCCCACGCTGCCCGGGAGGACGCCGAGAGAGTGCCCCCATGTCCGACCCCGGGAAAGGCCACGTCCGGGCACTGAGGGTGGCAAGGAGCGACTGCACTACGTGGGCCCGGTCGATATCAGGGTAATGAGCCTGCCGCGGCGCCAGGAAGTGCGGCTGGACGACAACGTGATGGTCCGTGTCCCTGACATGGCCCTTCGCCCGGGGCAGCTCTTCACAGCCACCCTCATCCTGCAGCAGAACTTCACGGCCGACCTACTGATCCTCCGGTGAGTCAGGGGAGCCAGGCTTTGGGATTCCAGCCATAACGTTTTCATTCCAGTGAATGACAAAGGAATCTGAATTCTTAGGGGGAGCTTTCTAGTCAACAGTGGTTATATTAATTCTTAACAATCAGAGAGCACTTTCAAGTGTTCGGGCGCTTTGCATGTGTTATTTAGTTGTGATCCTTGCTAAAACTTGAGCGTCAGTATTCTTATCCCTCAATACGGTTTATCTAAGGTCACTTCATGACAGAGGCAAGAATCAAACTGGGGACATCCTGATCCACAGCTCATTCTGTTAGCCACTATGCTACACTAGCTCGCTGGTGCCGTCTTCCCTCAATTATAGGCAGTTCAAGCCTTGGGGTGCTCATTTCTCCGGGGCCTGGCCCTCGTTATTCCTTAGCCTATCACCAGAGCTGCTGTGATACTGTTTTGCTGGCTTTTTCCTGCCTACACACCTTACTTTGCTGCTTTTCCTTTCAGGATCAAGGTGAAGAAAGGGTTACAGGTTTTGGCAGCTCGCCCTACCAGGCCAGAGGCTTGGACTGCAAAGCTGGACAAGTTCAAGGGTGCCAAACACCACACAGCTCTGGTCACTTGTCGGCGTTCCCTTACTAGTGGCTTGGACTGGAGGTAGGTGCTCATTGGACTTCTCTTGGTGCCATGAGGGCTAGAAACTTTTTGTTTATTTCAAAGGAAAGCTGAGATTTTCAGGAAATAGGAATCTCTACCCAGTATCACTTCTGTGGTGTTTTTTTTTGAAGTTCTTGTGGAATTCCAATATACTCACAGCCCTTACTATTATCTCTTTCAGTGGAATTGTTTTGTCTGCTGAACACAAAGACTATACAAGGGACTCTTGAGGGAGAGCTATACTGTTCAGCTACAGTAATGTAGATAGTCAGTCTTGTTTTGAGAGGCTCACCCTTCACCTCTCTCTGTGAAGAAAGTAAGGAGATAAGAGAACTTTGAGACAGAAAAACACACCAAACCCTCTCCTTATCCTCTATAAAGGAATGTCAACTAGGTGACTGGAGCAACTTTCATTGGTCCAGACTGTCTTTAAGCAATATTTGATTATAGTGTCTCCTCCTTATTCTCTGCTGTAGCCTGAATAAAAGACTGGGTCTGGTGATGTGTGAAACTTAACTGTTTGTCCCCCTGTAAGCTTGGTCAGCCAGCTAAATAGAAATTCAGGAATTTATTTGAAAAAATTATTGGGTGTTTTTCTTCCTATCCGACCTTTCCACTCTGTAATGAACAAAAATTGAGAACAAGTCACATAAGCATTAAGAGACAGTATAAATCTCAGCATTGTTCTAGAGGTTAAGCCAAATGCCTGCTGGAATAAAAACCTTTCAAGTCATGACAGAAAACCAAGACTGAGGGGGCCCAGGGCAAAGTGCTCCACCTCCTGGGCTCCACAGAAGAGAGTGCCCACCACCCCTGCTTCTTCCAACTGTGCTTCTGATAGTAGCAGGACAATCTCGAAAGGCCTCCGTCACTGATCTAAGTTGAACAGGCCCAGTGAAGTTCTATGATCTACTCAGCTTCTCCTGGGCTCTGTGTTTACTTCTGCTTTACACTTAGTGTGTTGTTGCCTATCCTTATCGCCATCTAGGGCAGCAGATTCCCCAGAGTTCCTGTATCTGGATTTTGTCGTGGAGAATGGCACAGGGGGCCTAGCTTCTAACCGTCCTGTCACCTGGCAAGTGGAGTATCCTGGCCAGGACCCCGAGGCTGAGAAGGACAAGATGGTGTGGGAGATCCAAGTGTCGGAGCGAGATGTGCGGGCCTTGGTTCCACTGGTGAAGGTGAGGCCTAGAAGGGCTGTGCTTCCCCTCCTCATAAGGTACCCCTGAGGGGCATCTAACATTGGTTCCTCACTTTTTTTTTTCTTGACCCTCTTCAGGAGCAGGAGATTGTGAACACTGCCCTCCTCACAGGAATCCCCCACTCAGTGCCTGTGAAGCTGGTTGTGGTAGAGACTGGGGGAGCAGTATCCGAGGTCACGGATCAGATGGGCTGTGAGTCTTCCAACAAGCAGGTCCTGCAGGTGAGAAGCTAATATGCCTCACAAAGGGCCTGTTTCCCTCTCTGTGGCCACAGGATTAAAATCCGCTTCCTAGGGGTCTTAACTCCAGACTTCATTCTTTGTCCATATCTCTGGGACAAGTCTCTGTAGCCCCCAAAATGACCAGACGCCCATTTTGTGTAAATCTGGTGTTTTTATCTGTCCACCTTATACATGCAGTGCTGTTATGCACCTGTCTTCCTGTGCTCCTTGCAAGCCTCCTCTTTGTTTCATCTGTTCTTACACAGTATCCTTCCTCCTGCCTCCCAGCTTCAGACTTGGCAAACCATGGATTTGTCCCATTCTTTAATGTAGGCCTCAGCCTTCTAGTTGCCTCCATGACGGGCCTTGTCCTCATCAGTCTTCTGTCTTGAGCTTACTCTGTCCTCTTCCTCTGTCTTTTCATGGGTTGGGCTAAAGTGACTGAAAAATGTTGGGCCACAGGAAAGACAAATGTACCTCTCCCTGCCCCCCTCAACCCCCCCCCCCACTCTCCTCTTTCCCCTACCACAAATCTTGGGCCCCTGCCAGATCTGCCTTCTTCAGTAGGCTACAAGAAGCCCCATAAGACTTCCTGGCTACAGTCGCTGAATGAACTGCGCATCAGGGGGAGGGAAGAGGAAGCATATAACAGGCCTATGGCCAGGTCCATAATCAGAAATGGGACCTGAACATCTTTCTTCTCACCTGCTCTGCACCCTTATGCGGTCTTCCAGCATATTCTTGGGCGCTTGTCTCTGTATTTGTGGACTTTCTTGATGTGTTCCTCAATTTTCCCTCAGGTATCTGACGTGTGTGACGCTGTCTACGTAGGGGGGAAAGAGAGCCGAGGGGCACGTGGCGTACGGGTGGATTTCTGGTACCGTCGGCTGCACGCTTCACTGCTCTTTACTGTCTGGGCCCCACTGCTGCCCCTGCGCATTGAGCTGACAGACACCTCTCTAGAGCAGGTGCGAGGCTGGAGGGTACCTGGTCCGGCCCCAGATGGGTAAGTGCTGTGGAACCAAGTTGGGTTAACTGAGCCCAGTGTTTACGCGACAGAGTGAGGTCTGTGTGCTCTCTGTGCTTAAGCAAGAGGAGAGGGAAGATATGAGGGATAATCTCAAGGGAGTGTTTAGAGTGGGGATGGGGAACCTGTGGCCTTCCAGCTGTTGTTGGACTCCCCAACTCCCATCAGCCCCAGCCACCATGCCCAGTGGTGAGGGGTGGTGGAAGTTGCAATCCAGCAACATCTTGGCAGGTGGGTGTCAAAGGATCCCCTTCCCTGATTTAGTCAATGGCCAGAGCTTTGATACTTGTAGGGTGAGCGACTTCTCATTTCTCCGTGCAAGCCCAGTGGTTCCATATAGACAGCTGTTGCCATGTGGGCCAGAGAGAACAAAGAATGCAAAACAGAATGATGTATTCATGGACAGTGTTCAAAATTTGCCAGCCACGTTTTGCTACTGGCGCGGATCAAGTTGCAACTACTTGGAGATTTCTGGGCGCCAGGTTGGCGACTGACATCTCCATCCAGCCTTGACTTGGGTGTAGCAAAGTCTTGTGCTTCTGTGCAAATCATGGCCCCCTTGTTGGGCATCTTAGTCCTCCATCATCACATCAAGGAAATAAGTGCAGGGCTGAGTACAGATATATTTGATTGTGCTTCAGCCTTTCCACAGACCCCCCCCCCCAAATGGACTCACAGATCACAGCTTAAAAACCTCTGTCTTAGTCTGTAGTTAACACCCTTTTCATTTCCACTGTGTGTTTTTCTCCTTCTTGCATACCGAGACAAGTGAATTGTTGTAAGAGCAAGCTACAGTCAAGCAGTGTAGTTGAGATAGTAGGATCATGTAGTGTTAGAGGGGGCCTTGAGAGTCATCTAGTCCAACCCCCTGGCGAATAGACATTCCGTTGTGGCAACCATAACCTAGGTTTAAGGTGCCATTTGGCACCTAGCTTATATATCTGAGTTTCTGCTCATGGATGGTCTAGAAGCATGGTTTCCAAATGCCCCATAGTCTTTGTCGACATCAGCCTGTTGGTTGATGCTGGGAATACATGGCTCCTCTAAGGCAAGACAGAGCACTGCTCTGCTCCCCTCCCCTTTGATTCCTCTCTTCATGGTGGCTTTCCTCTGTGTCGGTACCTTTCCTGGCACTGCTCTCTACGGTTCTTTAATAAATGGTTCCTGTTATCCTGTCAGGTGGCTGCTGGGGAGATACCTAAATCGCTGAAAAATAACTTGGGGAATTGATTATTTCCATTTGCATTTTGGCAGAGAGATTAATGGCGACAGTGCTCCAGACATATTGTATTGTCTGGAAGTTCCTTGAACATCTTTAATGATCAACGAACAAACAAAGCATGGCTGGTGGTGGTGCCTTGATTAATACCCAGTGCACAGCAAGCAAGAGATGATGATGTTAATTATGGTATAATATAGTGCCTACAAACTACTAGGTGCTTCACACATCATTCTCCCTAAGAGCTCACAATCTAAAATAACACACAGAGGAGAAAGGGTAAGGGAGGAGAAGGGAAGAGAAGCATGAGAGTGTGCAAGGAGATAATTTTTTTTTTGCCTAGGTGCAAAGTACCTAAGCTACACAGCAGGATGGCCACTTGACTCAAGTTATAATGGAAATGTCATCTCGATCTTTGGAACTCCCCGCCCATTGATGTGGGCAGGTGCCTTTGCTGTAGCATTTCAGCAGCTGCTGAAAACCTTTATTTGTTTCAGAAACCCTACCCAGGCATATAATTTTAGCATATAATTCTACTACATACCTTTTAAAAGTTCAGGTTTAATTTTAACTTGTTATGTTTACTTGGTTTTAATCTTTGCTTTTATCAATTTTTTTCCAAATGAATATTTTGGAATTTTTCATTGGAAACTACTTAGAGGTCTTGTGTTGATACAGACTGCTAAAATAAAATCTAAAAATGGTAGGAATTACATTGTGCACACTTGGAACACTCGGTACTCTTGTAGGAAGGTGGAGTAGATGTTAATTTCATGTAAGGGTTTACTTGGGGATAATTCCAACCTCTTTTATAAAGCTTTTGTCGGGATTACTGAGATAATGCACCTCGAGTGCATTACTTGAAATGTGCGATTATAAATGCTCAGTACAAGTTGTCCCTCCTCTTCCGACCAGCAGTCCAACAGAGCCTGAAGACGGTGGAGAGGAAGCCGAGAGAAGAGCTCGTGGCTGCCGTCTCCAGTACCAGCGTGCCGGAGTCCGTTTCCTTGCCCATTTTGTGGCTCACCCACTAGATGGTGGCCGTCACTTGACCTATATGCCAAGCTCTGATTGGCTGCTGGATGTCTCTCATCTGGTGCAAAAGCACGCTAGAATCCAGGACCCCCGAGTGGCAACACTGGAAGGTGGAAATGTAGTGGTTGGCCAGGAACCAGGAATGACATCTGTGGAGGTAAGGGGCTGGCCAGGGGGGAAAGAGAGGCGGGGGTGCTGTTTGTTGGCTGCTGAGATGAAGTGGGGCGAGAAGCTTGCTTGATGTGTGATGATAACCTCAGATGGGTTGCTAGAAGTCTGGGCATGTGCTTTGGATGTAACGGGATGGCAGAGGTGTTTGGGGAAAAGGTGGAGCAATGGGAAGAGTGAACACCTATGAACAGGTGGATGTGATCTGAACACAGTTAGGATAGGTGATATGGTTTGCTGTGGGAGGAGGGAGTCAGAAGACAGGACACTGAAGTGGGGAACAAAGTGGGAAAGATCCCAGGGTAGGATGACAGGTACAAGCACAAGCTGTATTGACACATGTACAAGCGTTTGTGTGAAACGTTACCTGTGTACACTTGTTTATTTGTACAGCTCAACCATTGGGTACACAAATGGTACGTTCGCTGAACATTACATGTGAATAATTATGCAAGTGTGCAGCTCAACTGTTTTGAGTTCACATACTCTACACTTGTTGAAGGTAATGTGTGAATGCCCCAGTGGTGAATGCAGGGAAGCTACAAGGGAATATGGCAGTCATGCAAATAGCCCACAAGAATTTTCCTTTTACATATATTTGTCAATCACAAGTGGGAAACCAGCTTCCCTTACACACCAGAGGACGCTTGGTACTAGTTATCTATTTACAAGCTGAAGCAATTCAGAGGAATATCAAAGAATAAAGGTACTGGTTCTGCGAAAAGTCTCCTCTTGAGGGTCATCATGTCCTCTCTATCCCCTGGTTCAGGTGCGTTCTCCTGTTTCTGACTCTATCCTGGGGGAGCAGACCCTGGTGGTGACGGAGGAGAAGGTCTCCATCTCAGAGCTGCAGGCCCAGCTAGTCTCAGGCCTCTCGCTGACACTCTCCATGGAGCCAGGACACCTGAATGTCTTCACTGCAACGTGTCAGGGACTCTCTGCTCTGCGCTCCCTGAAGCAGGTGAGAAGATGCTGCAGTAGATAGCAGAGGAAGGGCCCTATTGGGCAGTTGGTGGTGTGGCAAGTTTAAGGCTCATCAGCCATTTGGTCCAAGGAAGTGATGGAGGGTGCACATGGAAGATGAAGCCCCCATCCTGCTGTGGTCCACCCAGGTAGGAGCTGGATTTCATGGCTGCCACTGAAACCTGCAGCCTTGTGTCTCCTCCTCCAGTCTGGCAAAATCTACCTGTACAGACATGTGGCTTGGCACAGTTGTGCTGTGAGTTTCCTTGCCTCCACAAATGAGGACCTGAAAAAGGGGAACCAACCAAAGTCCTCCAGGCAGATTTGCAAAATGCAATTCAATAAACAAAAAAGCTTCAGTACAAATGACATAAAAAACATCAGAAGCAACACCAAAGCAACACCAAAAAAGAGGCACAAATCAGGCGAGCATGAATTCATATGAAAGCCAGCCTCTTAAGGACTTTTGACCTCCAGCCCTGAGGGGGCAATTACCCAGGTTACAGGGGGTCAGTCCCACCATGCACTGCTCCAGATATGGCAAGCCTACCTCATATTAAACTCGGGTGTGTGTCTAATCTGTGTGGTCTCCTCCACCTCCTGATCCCACATTCCCTTTCCTTGCAGGAAGCAGCGCTGACCATCTGGCTGGTATTCACTGACCACACCTTGGCCCCTGTAGAGCTTTATGGCTGGCGGGATGCGGTGCTCTCGCTATCTTCGCTGAACCCTCGCGTGGTCTCCGTGCGGCTGGATGAGGAGCAGGCTCGCCCCGTGGCCGTGGCGGAGGGGCCGGGCCGAGGATCCCTCCTGCAGCTGAGCCTGCACCCCCCAGACTCCTGCCGCAAGGGCAAGCATAGGGCCCCCCTCTCCCAGGGCACCATGTGGCTGGAAGTGAACTTTGGCCAACACCTCCCAACCACAGGCAGCCCACAGCAGCAGGACCCCGGTCTCCACGGCGAACCCCCTTTCCAGCGAGCAGAAGGCGCCATGTCAGGCGAAGCAGTGACGGTTGCAACCGTCACCGAAAGCGGAAGGGGCTCACGGAGGCGCAGCCCGGTGGGAGTGGGGCCACCCATGACCAAATTTGAGGAGCCTGGCGGCAGCTCCTATAACAACCCTGAGGAGGTGGAGGTGGAGGAGGAGGACGAGATAGTGAAGGCCCCTGCCAAGGTGACGGATCTGGAGATAGGCATGTATGTTCTGCTGGGGGTTTTCTGCCTCGCCATCTTCATCTTCCTCATCAACTGTGTGGTCTTTGTCCTCCGCTACCAGCGCAAGGAGCCCCCTGACGCTGGTTCAGGGCCGGCTTCTTCCGCCCCGCAGCCCCACAACTGGGTCTGGCTGGGCACTGACCAAGAGGAGCTTAGCCGGCAGCTGGATCTGCGCCACCAGCACTGCCAGGACCAACCCCTGGGCCCTTCCGGCACCAGCGACGGCTGCTGCTGCTGTGCGGGTCCAGAAGGGAAGCTGGAGGCTGTGGCTCAGGAGAGCCCAGGTCCGCCGCCACTGCCACCGCCGGGGCCAGAGACGGGCATTTCTGCCAGCACTCTGGGCCTGCCTGCCCCTGGGAGCCCTGCCCTCACCACCACCTTGTCTAGAAAGAAGGAGGGCAGGGAGGTGGGTGGCCGGCGGAAGCGTGTGGAGTTTGTGACCTTCGCGTCCCCCCCTGGCTCTGCTCCCAGCCCCCCGCCTTCCGCGCCTGCCGTTCAGTCCATCCTGGTGGCCAGCGAAGATGACATCCGCTGGGTGTGCGAGGACATGGGGCTGCACGACCCAGACGAGCTGCGCAGCTACATGGAGAGGATCCGGGGCAGCTCCTGACCTCTGGCTCTCCCGTGACCCACCTGTACCCATAGGGGCAAACCAATAAGGGATTGGCACCTGCAAGCTCCCCCCCCCCCCCCCGGGTGCTCTCCTAGGGTCATCCAGCTGGGCGTTCTCCCCTTTCCCCCCTTTCTGAAGAGGGCTCTACACAACAGGAAACCAGCCTTGGGTTACTCGGCCAGGGATACTTGGCTGCTCTCTCTATGTTAGAGATCTCCTTCCTTGGCTGCACCACTAAGCCCACTCTCTTTTCATGCCGGAGAGGGATGTGCTGGGTTGGAGTCCTCCCCTTCCTGCTATGACCTCAGTGGAGCTACCTCTCCCTCGCGGGGACAGAACCTGGGTTGCCCTCGTTGCTTCTCCCCTACTCCCACCCCAGGAGGTTTCTAACTAGAGTGGGGGGGGTGAGGACTTTGCAGGCTGGAAATCAGCTGCCCAGAGCAAGCCAACTGCAATGTGTTCTGGAGGGGGATCCTGGGGGCCAGTGGGGGTGCCTTCCTCCCCCCAGACCTCCCTTATTGCTTTGACCCTCATTGCCAGTTTGTGTCCATTGTGGTGGTTTGAACAGCGAGTGTCCCTTCCTTCCTGTGGTCTTGAGCCTGGGGCTCTTCCCCTCCCCGCAACTCCCACACCCCACCTCCAAAAAAAGAAAAGCAAGCCGGGCAAGGGCAGAACTCCAGCAAGCACCGGCCGGTCCTTTTTCACCCCAGCTGTGTGCCTGGTGTCTTTTAACAGTTTTGTACAATCGCTCATATTTTATACCTGTAGTATTGGGAGGCTGCCAGGCAAGTCCTTTTATTTATGGAAGATTTTTAATTCTTACATTGTTAATAAAAATAAATGATAATTGAAAATAACGAAGGTTTCTGTATTTTGGACTTGATGGCTTGCTTGTGCTTTCCTTGCTTGGCTGGTCATGGGCAACACTCCCTGCTAGCCAGATTCAGGTCAGGCACTCAGGAGGAGGACCGGCATTGAGGGATTGGAGCAGTTGGTCGTCTGCCAGGGGGCCACACCTCCGAGGCAAGAGGACCTCCTATTCTCCACCATAGCAACCTACCTGCTTATTCACCTGCCTGGGTGCTCCTTGGCTTTCTGCAGCTAACAAGTAGGTGGTAGCAGGAGGAGGCAGAAGAGGAAGAGGGGCAGCAGCTGGTGAGAACTGTGATGAGGTGCTGGACTCAACGCAGGAGGGGTGTCTTGCCCAACCTAGAGCTGATGCTATCCTACCACCAATTTTTCCCTGCATGGAAGGAAATTCAGCAAGTACCGCTTATCCCATCCTTGCAGGAGACACCTGCCAAAAAACCCCTCCTCCATGCATTTTGAATTGACAGGAGCCCCCCCCCCTGCGCTGTTGAAACTTGTCTCTGTGGGAGGCTCTTCTAACTGCCACCTTCCGTCCTCCTGTCACTCCTCAAATATGCCGATAAGCTACAGGCCCACTGGTCATAAATCATTTAGGATTAGATTTCATATTACCAGGAAAAGTAAGACGAGGCCCTGTGGAACTTCTCTCTGGGATTCTACGGGAGTCTTGTCAAGCACGGAATGTTTCTATAGGGAGTTTGGCATTGATTTTAATTTTAAAAATTCATAACGACAGCTGAAGAGCAAATCCAACACACTGAGCTGACACGAGCTGCAGCGGAATCCAGCCCAGCTGGGTGCAATTGCTACTGTGGTCCAGATCAAAGCCCTTGCTAAGTTAAAGATGCCACACTAGGAACAACCTGTCGCCTTTGACCCACATCTATGCCAGGCTTCTTCCACACAGAAACCACTTTTGGGGTTGGCATTGCAAAGATAATTCTACTCTTCTTTGCATTCCAAAAGGAATGCTGAGATGGACTTAAAAGGCCACAAGAAGGCTTACTAAAGCAATTATCGAAACATTATTTTAGATTTTGTGCTGGCTCACGTTTGCAAGTGAAGTTTATTCAGTCACAGGATCAGAAACACATTGGGTGATTGTTTTTTTTAATTGAAAGTGACCAATGTTTCCATTCCACAATATAAATCTATTCCTGTATTCCCCACATGTAAAATGAAGTGACATAGGTTCACATTGCATAAGTTCAAAATACAAGTGCTTGGGTCCACAGAGGTCTTAAAGTACTAAAAGCTTCCCCAAGACACCCCTGTCAGATTCCTCCGATTTCCCAGTCCCATTGCAGTCCCTGCCATTGCTGGATGTTTGTGTCTAAGGGCTGCCGTGAGGTGGGAGGGAGCAGTCAGGAAGTCCCCATTCCACAAGTGCCATTCCTTTCCATCTTCTCTGGGCCCATCCCATTAACACTGTTGTGCTCTTCAAATCCCAGGCCCACCACTTTCGTTTTTTCATGCAACAGAAGCCATGCCCCCCAGAAGCAGGGCAACAGGTGGTGTTTTCTCTGTGACAAAACTGGCTCTTAGTAACTGATGGTACACACCTTAAAGGCCATGTCCATTCTCAGAAGAGGACTGTGGATCCCTCCACACCAGATCTCGTTGCCTGAAAAGCTTTGCTGTATATATCTGATGTCTTAACCCATCACCAGCCACATCTCCATTTGCTATACTCACCCTTGGCCAGAGAGAATAATTTCCCTGAGGAGGTGACTTTCAAGAAGGCTGCACAGTGGCTTAAAGATAGAATGGTCTTGTCAGTGGCTTGGGCATGGGGGGGGGGAGGAGGGGGCAGAGGGAGGAGAGATACAGGGAGAACTCCTCTCTTATTTTTGGGTTTAATCCCGCCACCAAAAAGGACAGCTGAGCTGCAAAAGGAATGCTAAGCACTCACAGGAGCGAGAGCAGCTTTGCCAGGTCAGAGAACGGGTCCGTGTGACTTAGTCACAGTGGCTTATATCCCGGGATAATTAATTTGGGCTCCCCGGGCTCAGCTTCAAGAACTAAGACGTTAATGACACTTTGAACGTGCGGTTGTCGACTTTGGCTGGCTGCCACTGACGGCTCTATCCCCAATTAATTTCTCTAATCCTTTTATATACCATTGGCCTCTGCAACGTCCCAGCAGTTAACCATATAGGCTACAGTGGTGGGGATTCTGCAGCAAGCTGAGATCCAGGGGACTCTGGCGCCTCTTTGCAGTCCCGGTGGAAGAAGGCAGAGGATGTTAGTTGCCCTCGCGGCCAGCAGAGCGGAGGCGCTCATAGCGGATGGAGATCCAGACAAAGAGGACACAGGTTACTGTCTGAATCCCGGCCAGCAGGAAGAAATAATAATCCATCCGACAGTTGTTAATGTTCCCTAGGGGAGAAAAAGGGAGAGCCATTAGTGCACACAAAGCAGGCCAGCAGCAGGGAGTCCCATTGCCACTGAGTGCAGCATTCACCACTCCAGGCAATTCTTTCCTGATAGTCTCTGTCTACAGCAGCCTCCTGACAACATACCTTCTTTGCAACCTCTCAGACACACCAGGTTCATTTCTTGCCTACACCGTTATAACTCGGACATCGGCCAAAGCCCAGACCCTAGGAGGGGCATGTCAAGAGGCCCTTTAACTCTCCCTGCAGTCAGGTTTTACCCACTACTTGTAGCTAAAGGGCAGCAGATGTTGTATCACTTACCGAAATCCTCTGGGCAGTGCATCCAGCCATTGTCCGGCACAGAAAGCAACGTCAGGAGGCCAGATCCTAAAAGTGATCCCACACCGGAAATGAAGAAGAAGAGACCCATGATGGCTCCTTGCATGGATTTGGGAGCTTCTGAGTAGGCAAACTCCAGCCCTGGGAGAAAGGAGTGTTGGTTAACCAGAAGAGCAAGGTACCAGCTATTTTTAAACCATTATTCAAGGCTCCATAAGCCATAGCTGTATTTAGGCTTCCATTGACCCCCTCCCAACAGCTTTTCCCCTTGTGTGCAGTTCCAGGCTTGCTAGTGCCATAGAAAACTCTTCTGTGCTGCTTACCAGGAATGCTGGCAAAGATTTCGCTGATTCCAATGAGCAGGTATTGAGGGATTTGCCACCAGATGTAGAGCGGGGCTGCATTGTAAACATCCTTCCCAATTCTCTGTGAGATGGTCCCATTGTTGTTCACGTATTTCAGACGCTCAGACTCCAGAACACCTATTGAGCAGAAGCAGCCTTTAGACCCATAGGAATGATGCATTTCACAGATGGGATATATTTAATCATAGGCCATGCCTCTGTTTGGGTGGGTGGGTGGGTGTGGGTGGTTCGCTGTTCCTTTAATGAGAGTATTCCACCAGCTAACAGCTTAAAAGAGAGCCATGTGGTACACTTCTGTGCACTTTCCTGTTTGCCAATCAATGCTTCAAATTAATCTCCCCTCCTCCTCAGATTGCTGTTTCAATGAGTCCTTATCATGCCACAATTGCAAGAGGTGTAAATGGTTCTTTAAGGGTCATAATCACTGAGAGACAGGGAGTGTAGC
This sequence comes from Podarcis tiliguerta, assembly GCF_965153285.1. NCBI lineage: Eukaryota > Metazoa > Chordata > Lepidosauria > Squamata > Lacertidae > Podarcis > Podarcis tiliguerta. The sequence continues at coordinate 56,348,257 of NC_139534.1, forward strand.
ACAAAAGGGGGTCAGGAAAGAATGGAACATAAAGTTGCATGCCACCCCAATCTCTGAGCAGTGTGAGATTCCAGATGCTTACCTGGTGCCTCTGTTTCCTTTTGTAAATGTGGCACAACGGAGACTGTGGTGTCTTTATGAAATATGGTTATTTACACATAAATGCAACCTGAGCCTATGATGGAAAGGTTCACAACATTAACACCTCAGAGGGGTCTTGTTTCTCCCATAGCCACAGCCTTGGATTCAAGCAGAAATCAGCCATGACTCTCTCTCTCTCTCTCTCTCTGCCTTTCCAGCCTGCAACGTTTCCCTATTCTAGGTCACTCCACAAAAAGCTCTGCTCCCTAAGAAAAAGGCTTTGTCCTTCTCACTATCTAAGAGCCCCACCCATTTGCAATCCAGCACAGAGCCCCCTCTCCACTGCTTTCTGAATGGCTCATCGCCTTTCCTTTGTTCTCTCTTGATGGTGATTACCTCATGAAGTAGCTAGCCTGGCTTATATTTTAATCAAGTTTCCTGAACCCTGGATCCAGGGATTATAGGTGCCTAGCACCCACAAACTCGTTAACATGAGGGAAGAATGGAACATCCATTGTGTTTCAGTTACATGGAGGCGTTCCTAATTGTCCTTTCACTGTGAGGGCAAACCTGGCTCCTGACTCCTCAGACCATGCCAGGCATCTCATGACTAAACTGGGCTTACATAAGACAACCAGGGAAGCAGTACAGTCTCGCTCCCAGTCAAGACATTAAATGTCAGCAACAGCGTGAAGTTCTAGAGGAGTTTCCCAGATGCTGCAAATGTCCAGAACTGGGTCATTAGATGCTTCTGCAGGAATTTCTGGCTGGCCTCTGGGTTGGGCCTTGCTAACAAGGGGGAGAGCAATTTAATTCCCCCTCCTCTTGTGCTGGGCTGATGCCCTTACAGCCATGGAAGATAGCCCTGCTGCTCTACAAAGCCTTGCCAGGGTTTGGAATGAATCTATATCTATATATTGTGAGCATGCCAACTGACCACAGTAATGCTCATTAGGCAGAAAATGTGCTAGGGAAACATTGGCGTCTTTGACCTGGGGCACCCCTGCGCACACTGTAGGGAAGCAGCTATATGGACTGCACAGCCTGTGCTGATGATTGACAGGCCTAGTGGGCAATCAGCACTGGCTAAAGCATCCTGACATTTGCATTGCAACCTGGACATCTGGACTGCAACGCTCAGGGCAGGTCTTCAGAAAAAATCAGATTGTATAGTCCTTCTAGTAGTAAGTGAGTAGTATGTATTTCTGTGTGTAAGACATGACTGAATGCACTTCAGTGTGCGTGCCCCCTTGCCTGTGCCCCTGACAGGGGCCTTCCTCACCACCCCCTAGCTACGGCCCTGCCTGTCTGGAAGCGGTTGGGATTGATACAGATGAATGTATGACTCACCTGCAACAATAACTGAGGCAAGCCCAAAGAACATGCCTAGAGCCATCCTCTTCAGTGCTGAAGGCAATAGCTTCCTCTTTGCCAGGAACGGGTCTATGACCCGGTCCTTTAGTGGGACCAGGACCAGCAGAACCACCACATTAGCTAGAAGGAGCCAGGCATCTGGGAACTGGAGAGAGAGAGCGCACTTCAGATATATTTACAGACAGTGTTGTTGTTTTCTAGAAGAGGAGGTGCAGGAACTCACCATGAATGCCTCTCTTATTCTCTTATAACGGCTATGGTGCCCACCTGAGAGGTGCTGGAACTAAGTGCCAGTGAGTTCCAGCTGGAAAAAAGCTCTGCTTACAGATACCATTGACACTTCTATGGAGCTAGTGGATGTGGGAACACCTGTTTGATGGGATGTCCTGCAAGAGGCTTGGATTCTATGGAGCTGCAAAGGGACAATACACACCACCGTACTGTCACAGTGAGTGGGTCCATGCAGAGTTCAGCAACCACTTTCAACACCTGGTGTCATTGCTTCTCCCAAATGCTCACCCCTCACAATCCCACCCTTATTTACTGTGCCAGGAATGGCTGCCCTGCTGTGGTAAGTGGGTTGAGTTGCAAGCTGATGAAGGAACCACAGGACTGCTTCTGCTCAACTAACATTTTTGAATGCACTAATCTGGTTGTGCCAACTGTCCCCGACTGCTGTGGCCAATTGGTACAACCTTCAAAACATGTAAGGTAAAGGTAAAGGTACCCCTGACCGTTAGGTCCAGTCATGGACAACTCTGGGGTTGTATGCTCATCTCACTCTATAGGCCGAGGGAGCCGGCGTTTGTCTGCAGACAGCTTCCGGGTCATGTGGCCAGCATGACTATGCTGCTTCTGGCGAAACAGAGCAGAAGACAGAAATGCCGTTTACCTTCCTGCCGAAGCAGTACCTATTTATCTACTTGCACTTTGACGTGCTTTCAAACTGCTAGGTGGGCAGGAGCAGGGACTGAGCAATGGGAGCTCACCCCATTGCGGGGATTCGAACCGCCGACCTTCTGATCGGCAAGCCCTATGCTCTGTGGTCTAGACCACAGCACCACCCGCGTCCCTTTTAAACATGTAGTGGCTGCCCAATATCACAATGTGCTTTCTCACCCCTGATTATCATGGGTTGGTTGTATACAAGCAACCCAATTACATGATCGTGCTTTTATCATATTCCCCACAATAGAGTGTTTTACAGACTGTGCAAAAAGCACAGTCCTGTTCGTGGCAATCTCTGCATATGGTTGGCTCCCTGCAAGAAGGAAATGAACCCACACATACATCTTTTCAACAGATTTCCAGAGACCACTATAAGGATCATGGCTGCATATTCTGAGGATGTTTTCCCCAGAATGAAGTTGAGAAACAGTAATAAAAGCACCACAGCTACCAAGCTGAGGAGATGGGCAAGCAATATCAGAAAGGATGTGAGGGGGGAGAAATCAATGCCGTTTAAGTCCTTCAAATAAAAGAGACTTCTTCCTATTCATGAAACAGAAGGTCATTCCCTTAAGAAAGAAGTCCAAAGCCAACATGAATGCCTGAGTTCTTTCCCCAAAATCCCTCATTCTCTCCTGCAAATGCCTCCTATCCTTACTCCTATCTCAACTTTCCCCTTAGCTTAGCACAACACAGTTTGGGCCCTGAGGGGAAGTGGAACAATTTCTCTTCTGTTTGTGGTGTCTGAGGCCTGTTATTGCTAGAGTCACATGCAGCTTGTCAGCAGTCATTCTGCCTATAAAAATAGGGGTTGTGCCTGGGCTGTTGCAGAGGAGGAGGAATGTTGCTCTGGGCAGAACCAGGCTGTTGCTTTATGTCCCTTCCCTGAAGAAGCCCTCTTGTTCCTTAACACATTCACCACAGGATCAGCCTATTTACTGGAGCTGTTGAGCACCCATATCTCCTCCACTTATAAGAGACATTTGTTGTGATGGGTGCCACATTTGTCACAACGTGACCCAAGTCACCACAGCTCGTCCCCTTCTTAAAGCACAGAGCTTGGCACAAGCTCCGTCGTCTGGGCTGGACAGTCTTACACCATCTTCTCAAGCATTGTTTCTCATGGCCTACCGTGTAGTGACCATCTGCGGCCACTGAGAAAGCACTGTTGTTCTGCTGACTCTTCTGAAAGATGTTGGGGATGTAGAGGTGCAGACCCTGCAGGTAGTAGGTTGACTGCATCTAAAACACGATACAAGAGGAATGCCATTAAAGATATATATGCTCAGCTAGAAAGATCACGAGTCTTTGATTGACCCCAACCCAGCTGACTGTCAAGGACTAAGCCAGTGGTTCCCAAAGGGGGGGATTACTTGGGGGGGGGTGTTAAGAGGCAAGGGGGCAGCAGGGAAGCAGTGGAAGTGTAAATGACAATCAGATTTTGAGCAGCTGATATATCTGGATCAAGCTAATCAATTTCGTTGAATTAACTCAATAGTTTCAACTGGATTTTTAATAAATGTGCAAATAATTGTTACTGCTTTGAATTTTATTGTGTTATTATCTTCCTTAGTGGGGCATGCAAAGTACTAATAAAGCCTCTCCTAAGGTAGAGTAAGCAGCACTGGGAGTGAGTTTATGGAACCAAAAAAGTTTGGGAACCACTGGTATAAGCTCTGTGGTGATCAAATGTCTGGACGTCATTGGCAATGCCCACCACATACAGACAACTATTCTTGTGTTATTCCTTGATGTGAAGATATCAGGAAACAATTTTGCACCAACTTTACAAACAGATGAATCTGTTGTAAAATTCAGGAACTCATAAATCATTGTTAGTGATAACAAGTCTCCCTGAAACTCACAAATAATGCATCTAATAAAGCCAGCCAGAGCTGTTTAAATCCCTGATCATATTAAATGCCAATAAGAAACATTTAATGTGTTCTCTCCCTGGTGGCTAGATATGCAGATCTGATTGCATTTGCATATTCGGCTGCCTCTGCTACAAAAGTGGAAATTAGCACCCAAATCCTGTGCATGGTACAAAACCCCCCTAACTTCTGTCCTATAAAGCAGCCAGAACCATAAAGAAATGTCTCCTGAGACCAGGAGAGGGTTTCAGTAAGGGAAACAAAAACACAAGAGTGGGACCAGCCTGTGTAATATATGGGGTCACAATTGCAAAAAACAAACTAACCCCAAAACAACTTAGTTGAATCTGCAATAAACTCTTATTCATCCATTGCAAGCAAAGGATATGTTGCAGACCTGAAACACTAATAAAGTATGGAAAACAGGAACATAGGGCCCAAGTTCTGGTCTGAGTCCCATTATGCAGCCACTTAGTTGAAGCTTTGCAGGCAGAGGGGCCAGCTTCTCCAGATATTTGAGGGGGCCCAATGTGATGTCCTGATGTCATGTGCATGGCCCTCTGAACACTGAGGGTCCAACCCCCCTCAAAAAAACCACTGAGGAGCCCCGAAATGCCCTGGCCCCCAGGAGTCACCCAGAGAACCAAGGCACCAAGATTTTGGTGGCTATGTTTACAGGCCTGGGTCTGGTCAGTGCTTGGATGGGAAGAACATCTGGGGAGAACATCTGGGGAGAACCCTTGTATGCCACCATGAGTTCCGCCATAGAGCAAAGTCAGGGATTTAAATGTAGCACATGCCTACACAAACTAACAAACTTCAAAAGTCCTTATAAATAAGCAGATGCACAGGGCTTTCTTTGATGTGCCCATACCCATCCATGGGTCTTCAGTACACATTGGTTTCCCAGACATCTGCAGGGCAGATGCTGCAAGAACAGTGAAATTCATTATCTGAGCACCTCAGGGATGGGTTGCCTTTTAGCTGGCCAATCAGATTTAGTTACATGATGACATCACAAAGCCAACCACAGCAAGGGCACCTACTTTTACTCAGAATGAGTGCCATTTCCTCACTGTTTTGCAGACCTCAGAATGAGTGCCATTTCCTCACTGTTTTGCAGACCTATCCTCAGCAATCAGTGAAAGTGTGTCCGGGTGTATTTGATTACATAAGAGGCCATGTATTCTGTACAATGTGTATCCTCGTCCCATTTTGGCACAACTCCGATTTTAATCGGAATTGGTTAATCAGTTAAAAGGCATATTATTAAATGGATTCATTAAAAAGAATCCTAGGATTAGGTAACCTGTAGCCCTCTGTTGTTGGATTCCAACTCCCATCAAGCCCACCCAACATAGTCAACAGTCAGAGGTGATAGCAAATGGAGTCCAGTAACACCTGGAAGTTTCCTATCCCTGCTGAGATGCCTGGTGCCTTGGAGAAGGAAGACCTCTCTCAACAGCTGACTTAGTGTCATAGCACCTCAGAGTGGATTAGTGAAACCGTGTTGTATGGAAACACCATGAGCTTGTATCAAAACAGACATCCTCCTAAGCAATTTTTAACATTTAGAATAATCTGTTTTATTGTTGCCGCCACACTTGCTCCTTCTCCCTCGCAAATATCTCTTTGGGATAAATGGTTTCACATTTTCCTGGCAACCCACTCACCTACAAACAAGGATTTATGACCTTGTTGGGGGGAAATGTACGGGAATAGAAGCACCTCTGCTTCCATAGCTTTGCTTTTAATGTGCATTTCATTTCACTTTATAGTAACTGCTTGTCAACTTTACAGCTGTGCTGTAAAAGCCAACAGGAACCAAGGGGGAAATGAAATGGGCAGACACCCTGTTTTTTCTATAGCCCCTCCTTAGGGCACTAAGGGAAGGGGGGCACCACAGAAATTTCCCATTGCCAGATTTCCCATGGACCATATGGTGCAGCTGAACAAACACAAACATTATTTATACAAACATATAAAACTAAATGTTATTTCCCATCTTACCGTAGGTTTCATTTCATTTCAAAAAATAAATTTTATTTTATGGTTTTTTATTGTTTATATTTTGAATTAGATATAGAAGAGGGAACCCAAATCCTTTAAGTGCTTAGGGCCTCTAAAGGTCCAAATCTAGCCCTGCTAGGAGGAACCTTGCAGTCTGATCACCCTATGCAAGTTTGCTTGGAATTAAGTTTGGGCTTGAGCCCACATGAATGCACAGTGGGTTGCAATCCTAGTTGAATTTGCTTCCCTGCTAAGGATGGGGCAGAGCTTATGTAGTCCAAAGACCAAGCTCCATGCTTAGTGCAAAGTGACTAAATGGAGAGAGTTCCTGTACCACACTATTGCTATTATGTGCTATTATTATGAAAGTATGAAGTCACACATGGTTTAAGAACATTTTGGCAATGAAAGGACATCCTTTAACCCTCCGCTCCTTCTAACTTCAGCCACTAAACCAGGTATTGGGAAGCTGTAACCCTCCAAATGTTTTGGGACTCCAACTCCCATCAGCCCTAGCCAGCATGGCCAACAGTCAGGGATGCTGTGAGCTGTAGTTCAGCAACATCCAGAGGGCCACAGCTTCCCCACACCTGCACTAAACAGATCAGGGCTTCAGACCAGAATTGGGAAACGGTGCCATGCCCTACCTGGAAATAGACCATCCAGTACGGGATGAGAGTGAGCAACACAGGTAGGATCTTCATGATCACTTGGAAGTTGGCAATATTCTCATGTGACATCCCCACAGGCTGGGTCCTTGGACCTGAAAGTGAGCCATTAGCCTCGGCTTCTGACTGGTTACTATGTGTTCTGTAGATAAAAGGAACAGCAAAAGTGTTTCAGGGCTTTTATAACGTGACCAGGGTCACACTCCAGGCTTCAAATGAGTTCTTGTGGGCTTCTTATCCCCAAATAGCAGTTTCACTTCATTTATAGGAATCATGACTGTTATTACAGAGCCTGAAGTGACATTCCTCCGGAACTCAACAACCTGTTCAAAGGTGGACAAAGTACCCATCTATTTCCCACAAAGTCTACACAGTCCCTTTGAGCCTTGGCCCTGAGAGTGCATTCCTATGGTTTGGAAGTAGAGTGAGAATTGTTTCTTCTCCTGCCCTGCTGTAAGGGATAGGAAACTTGGCCTCAGATAACATAGAGGGCCACAAGTCCCATCAGCCACAGCCAGCACGGCCTACGGTCAAGGACAACAAAAGCTGTAGTTCAACAACATCTGGAGGACCACAGGTTTTCCATCTTTGCTGTAAAGAGAGTTCTGTGGGTGGTGAGACATATGCTTTGGATGAAGAAGGCTCCAGGTTCAATTCCTGACATTTTTAGGCAGAGGAAAGAAAAACCCATCCGAAACCTTGGCAAACCTGCTGTCAGTCAGTGCAAACAATATTGGGCTAGTCCATGAATGGGGAACCCTGTAGCCCTCCAGGTGTTGTTGAACTACAGCTCCCATCAGACCCTTCGGAAATGGTCTGTGGTAAGGAATAATGGGAACTCCAACACCATCTGGAGAACCAAAGATGCCCCACCCTTTGCACTTCCAGTGCACTTGGTGAGTGAGAAGCATGCATTGCTTCACCTACTGCAATTGGAAGATACTTTCCACCCTTCTTGAGGGGTCTTTTTATATGGTCCCTTTCCACACAACACAAGTGGACCAACCAAATAATATGAGAGCTCCCAATGATTCCAGGGCTCAGCTTCGCTAGTCACATTTTCACTGTGCTTTTTTCCACTAGATTATGGAAAAAATAGAATATTAAATTAATTAAGAAGCTATTCCCTTAGGATAAGTTTATGTGGCCTTGTCTGAAAATGCAGCAGAATGAAGAGGTCAAATAGGCTATAGCAGGGGATGCCATTTTAAAAAATTATTTTGTGTGTGTGTGTGTGTTTAAGAAACTCTCTGAAAGTAGAAAGCTAGCATCATAGAGAACAGACCAAGCAAGAACCATTTTATCTGGTGGTCCCTATTTTTTTAATGTCACCCCATAAAAGGTAAAGGTACCCCTGCCTGTACGGGCCAGTCTTGACAGACTCTAGGGTTGTGCGCTCATCTCACTCTAGAGGCTGGGAGCCAGCGCTGTCCGCAGACACTTCCAGGTCACGTGGCCAGTGTGACGAAGCTGCTCTGGCGAGCCAGAGCCACACACGGTAACACCGTTTACCTTCCCGCTAGTAAGTGGTCCCTATTTATCTACTTGCACCCGGGGGTGCTTTCGAACTGCTAGGTTGGCAGGTCACCCCCTACTTGCATCCTAAAGTGGTAAAGTCTATAATTCTCTCAAGATTCTGCCAACTCATTTGCTGCATCTGTACACCTGCACTGTGTTAATGCCGTCTAGGTAAAGGGTAACTCCTTGCCAGAAGGTAATGCTCAACCCTTTCTGACTGATCTAAAGAAGTTTTGTTTTGTTTTTTAAACCAGCTGCTACACACATGCTTTCTGAGTGGTGCTCATGCCAGTCCTAAGCGCATATCCAGCACTGTTCAGAGGAAAGTCCCATATGGTAGATGGCCTTGGCCAGCCGAAAGAGATATCCTCTGCTTTACCTGGTTTTGGTGGTCATCTTCTGGATTGCTTGGCCACAGCAGCTTTTCTGGAAGGCCAACTGGAACATGGGGTAGACTTGACTGCCAGCCGCAGGCTTTGTGACAAAGGTGGGGGCAGCCAGGAGGAAGACAATGATGGCCAGGGCCAGGCAGCCAGCAGGGATAGCATAGCCAATAAGGAAGTCCACATTCTGCTGGATGAAGGCAATCACCAGCAGAGAGATCACAGCCCCAATATTAATGCTCCAGTAGAACCAGTTGAAGAAACGTCGGGTGGCATCCCGGCCACGGTCCGTCACCTTCAAATTTTTAAAAGCACAAGGGAGTGAGACCATGTTCTGATAGACAAGTTGCTTGTGTGACTTATCCCTGTAAGAATTGTCTCCATGTGACCTACAAGGAATATATTTAAAACCTGAAAGACAATGGGTCCTTTCTGCCCAAGCATAAGTGGACTAGGACTAGTAAACATTTATAGGGGTTGATAACTGTTGTGGTCTTATTTGCAAGGGTGATGTGCACACATGGAAAACTCTTTTTTGGGACACCACAAAAGATATTTGAATGAGGTGCAAACCAAGGGGGTCCTGAGGTCGAGTTTGACAGAGGCAGCTGTATCCTGACACACCAAACCCTGGTGAGGAGAAGACTTATCCACTGCAAGGGAGGCAATGGCTTCTTCTTGGTTTGTGAACAATTATGGGGAAGTGGGTGGGGTAGGACAGCTTTAATGAAGATGCACAAAAACTGGATGGTGGGTGGGAGTTTGAGCAGGAGAGCACTATATCGTCTCTTTAGCATGTCCCTATACCACATTTTGAGGGCGCTGGCTTTGGAGCTACCAAGTAACTGTGAAGACGCAATCGAAAAACAAGAGGTGATGAAAGGTTAACCTGGAATGTTCTGGACAAGGTGGGACAATCAGTACTGCAGGAGCTACACTGAACCTCTCCTGCATTATTATTTGGGGGGGGGGGGCAAAGCCTTCTACTGGTCTGTCTACCAAGACAGATTTATTCAGAAAATAAATTTCTTACATGGTTTCTATTTCTCAAAATCCTTTTGAAGCTTGGCCCTTTTGTTTTCATGGAGGAAAGAGCTATCAAAGTCTACCAGACATGATGCCATACGCTCCAACATTTCTCCGATGAAAATAGGGATGTCCCATTCCATGATAATTTTATTATTTATACCCCACACATCTTACTGGGTTGCCCCAGCCGCTCTGGGCAGCTCCCAACATACATAAAAACATAATAAAACATTAACATTAAAATAAACCTTCCCTATACAGGATTGCCTTCAGACGGCTCAGGGGTCGGATAACTCCATACCCGCCAACATTTCTCCAATGAAAATAGGCATATCCTAAGGAAAAGTGGGACAATCCGGGATCAAATCAGAATCCAGGACAGCTTCTCTAAATCAGGGACGTCCCTGGAAAATAGAGACACTTGGAGGGTTTGTGATGGTGATCCTCTGACTCCCCAGTTCAAGGCAGTCATGTTTTTGAATACAATTACTGGAGACCGCAGGACGGGAAAGTGCTGCTGTGTTCCAGTCTTGCTTGTTGGTTGGCTGCTGTGAGAACAGAATGCTAGACTAAAATGGGTCAATGGCCTGATCCAGCAAGCTCTTTTTGTGTTCTGTTGGGGAATTTCAGCTGCATTCTGGAGGGCATTTACCAAAATGGGCTCCTGAATTTTGTTATCCATTAAATGTTGGCACAACTGTGGATCTAGCTTTAATAAGAACACAGCAAGCTGGCCGATACCAAATCAGGCCACTTGTCCATCTAGCTCAGTATTGTCTCTACACCAGTTGGCAGTGCAACTCTAGCATTAAAGGTCTCTCCCAGTCCTACCACATGCCAAGGATTGAACTTGTGACCATCTGCATGCAGAGCAGATGCTCTGCCACTGAGCTACTATTTTATTAAACATTGAAATAGTGTTGCTTAATATAGTTGGAGGAAGCAATGGGCTTGGGCCCTTCCTCCTTCCAATCCTCTCTTAGCCCCCTGCTTCCTTCACCCACCAATATCCAACTCTGGGAAGCAGGTCATAAAACAAATAAATAAACCCACCAAGAATATTTGGTAAAATTGCCCCCATCCCCCAATTTTGCAACCCACAAATAGCATGGATAACATGGGGAGAATAATCCGGTTTAGCTCTAGTTCTGCCACAAGCAGACAAGTAGCTCCATTCTAGGACCAGGATAAGGGAAATTCAATTCGCTCTCAGGGGGGAAGGAGAAACTGCTCTTCCTCGTTCTTTGTAAGGAGCTCAGTCAGGAAGTTGCCTAATCGCCTACAAATTTGAAAGACCCCTGGCTGCAGATGGTTTTACACATGTTTGTTTGGTTTTAATGGTGTTCTGGGTGGAAACTGAGCATGGCAGAAGTACTGACCCTATTGGTACAGACATCAGAAACCATTCTCATGCTAAACCCCTAAAGGATCTGGGCCCCAAAATACCTGAAAGAACGCCTCTTTCCCTCAGAGGTTTTTTGGGGGGGAGGGGGAGGGGGTTGGAGACCCAGGAGAAGGAATTCCCTTATCATGGAGGAGGCCTCTTCATTACACAGCTTTTGCTGAATCCTGAAGATGGACTTTTTACCCTGCCTTTTCACAGCTTAGATGTTTATTTTGAAGACCTGCTTTATTTCTGTGATTGCAAGTTGTTTCAAGTTGTTTTTAACATTGTGTTTTAATTGTTTTAACCCACCCTGGGATCTTAGGGTGAAGGGTGGATTGTTGTTAGTATTATTGATGATGATAATAATAACAATAATTCTACTTTTAAAAACGAAAACTTTTATTGTCTTTTTCAGAAAATAACACATAGGAAGACAAAAGCTACATTTAATTGAAAAACTACTGAAGAAGAGGAAAAGCCTCCATACTGAAAAAGATGCTTTAGTCAGGGCCCCTACTTTAGAAGTCCTTCCCCAAAGAGGTTCGCTTAACACTGAGCGTGTTATCTTTTCAGCCGCAGGTAAAAACTTTTAAATTTCTGGAGGCCTTTTCTATTTTTTATTTAATTCACTTAGGTTTATGTTGTGTTTTCTTATATTGCTATTGCTGAAAATCTGTACTGAAAATCAGGATATAAGGTAGTATGCAAAAATAAACACAAATAATGCATTCTGCTTTCAACAAGTCAGGAGACAATGAGCCAAAGGTTGCATATATACTTTGCCTTTAAAGCACATCCAAAATACATGATTTCCCTCAAAGAATTCTGGGCCCTCTGGTTTCCCCCTCACAGATTTACAATTCCCAGCTACCTTTAATAAATCAAAGTGCCCAGAATTCTTTAAAAGGAAAAAACCCAAACCATTTCGAATGTATTTCAGAGGTACTGTGTTTACTCAAACAACGTATATTGAAGACAGAAGGAGCCCATGAAACAAGGAGCAAAGTGCACCGGTATCCTTCTTGTTTAAATAGGAAGGATAGATGTGAGCTCAGATCTCTTCTTACCTGGTCAGCGCCAAATGGTGTGAGGTTGGCTTTGACAGAGCTGATGCTCAGGGCCAGGACCAGTAGACCACTGTACATAACAGGGGCACAATATTGACTTGGCAATTGCTGGTTGCAGTCCGTACTACCATTTTTGCAGGCGGGTTGTACTGGGTAAGTTGGCATCTCCCCACACAGCCAGAGCCGACTATCTTGCGAGGCCACGGCTGGCAGGAGGCAGGCTGACAGCAAGTAGAGCAGGAAGCTGAATGCAATGGTCCAGTAGCGGCCCAGGTAAGCATCCGCAAGCCAGCCCCCAATGGGCGAAAACAGGTAGGAGGCCCCCAAGAAGAGCAATGCCGCACGCGAAGACTGGGCGCCGCCCCAGTTGAAGTTGCTGCTGTTGAGGTACAGGACGAGGTTGGAGACGATGCCAAAAAAAGCGCTTCGCTCCAGAATCTCCACCAGCAGCACAGCAGCACAGGCAGTCTTCCTGCCCTCAAAGGGAGATGTGGCCGGCCTGTCAGGGGCCTCCTCCTGCCTTATGAGGGGCTTCCGCTCCTCTCGGGCCCCCAGCGAGGCCATGCAAGCCCTGCCTTGGGATCTGAGTTCTTTATCAGCCTGGCTACCTGCCTATTCTCTCGGCCTCTCCCTTTCTTGCCCGTGTTTTTTCCTCCGAGTCTTTCTTCCCAGGGATCCTCTTTCTACTCCGGAGCCTCTCAGTGCTCCTTGCACTTCCTCATTTCTCTGCTCAAATACAGATGTCATATGACAGCTCTTTTCTCTGAAAGGAAACTTTCATTTTCTGCGAGGCAGAGCTGGTTCCCTTTTCCCATGAGTCACAATCATATTTTCTTCCCTCCCACTTTACAATCTTCCATCCCTTCTGACAGCGGGTTTTGAAACAACAACAGCTCTTTAATCTATTTATCTGACTTTAAAAACAAAGCAAAACTGCTCTTTGGCTCCCTCAGCCACCAAAAGTATAGCCTTTTTCTATGAGGCTCTCACAACTAGATGAGACGAAGGAGAATGGGCAACTACAACAGTACCTCCCTCCCCGCCCCGGCCAACGCACACATGAGGGCATTTTGCTCAAGGCTTTCCCAAACCCAGGGAACTCCCAGGGGGAACCAACAATAAGCAGCTCCCTCCAGATCTCCATATTTGCCTCTCCTTGTGTCTCAGGAATGCAGAACCTTTTTCAGTCTACAGGCAGAATTCGTTTTTGAGCAAAACTCCAGGAGCCGCTGGCCAGTGATGGGAAGGGCCAGAGACAGACAAAAGTGAGCAGAGCAATTAATGCAAATGTGTGCCTTTGTACAGCAGGCTAGTTTCTACACACACTCAGTAGTGGCTGACAGGTGGAGCTGCGTGCCTTTCTTGACTTCACAACGCCACATGTTGCTGCCGGTTGCCAAGAAGATAAAGGGAGCCTGGCACGGTGCGGTGCAGCGGCAGAGCCAATCCGATGCCACGCTGCACCGTGCAGAGATCCCCACTGACTTCCCCCTTCACCTCTTGGTAACCTGCAGCAATGCATGGCATAGGGAAGTCAGGAGAGCAAGGCACCCATGCAGCCCTGACGGATGCTACTGTACACACTCACCTGCCCCTCTCTGCCCTCCATCCAGACAAGCAAGAGTCATTATCATACCTCAAGGACACATTTGCAACCAGGCAGAAAACCTCAAGGGGTGTGTAGCTGGAGAGAGGGGTTTGGAAGTGTCCTGAGGGCTCTGTGTTACCTATAGTGATGCACATCTGCTTTAGCTCATGGCAGGCCAAAGAGAGGTGGTCTGCCTCAATAACAAGGCCTAGAAATGATTATGTTCTTCATTCCTTCCCCTCTGTTGATGAGTCAGCAAAAACAGCCTTATTGCAGCACTCTGGACAAGAGCTCTCTCAGTGGGACATCCCTCATTGGGACATCAATCCATTAAGCTTCCTCATAGCTGCATGATGGAAATCAACAGAGTGGGACAATGCTCACTTTCACCCCTAACCTGTGAATGCAAGTGACCCCAAAGGAAAGAAAGAGAGGAATTATTGGTCCCATATACACCAGCAATGTGTATTAATGTTCTTGAAAGATGGACTTTTAGGCAATCTAAAAACTTGTATGTCGGGGAAAGGGTTATTCACCACTGGCCTGCAGAAGAGGCATGGAATTAACAAGTGAGGCAGGTGTGGTTTGTACCAATTGGAAGAGGGTAGATTACTGTTCTGACTCTTAGTCCAGCACTGCACAAGCATTGGTTTAGGGAGGTAGCCAAAAGACACTTCTCTACTGGCATTTTACTTCAAGAGCCTGTGGTGTAAAGAATTGTGTTCCTTCCCATTTTTTTTTAAGTTAAAAAAATTCTTCCTCTCATTCTGAAATCTGCTTCTTTTTCTGCCCATTGGATTGTCCCAAACACTTTACAAAAACCCCCAAATGCAACTGTTTTAATATTTGCATTCCTTCAAGTCATATTTGGAAACTGATGCCAAAAACAAAACAAGATTTAGGGCCCTCACAGACGTTTGTTTGTACAGTTAAGTGCACAGTTCTTATAGAGCTCTTTCCTCTTGCACAACAGCATAACTACAGTATTTTTTTAAGTGAATGAGCCAAGTCCAGTTCAATAAAGGAGTTGTATGCAGAGTGGTTGGGAGGGACCAACTGGCCTGGACAAAGTTGTTCAGATCCCAGGGACCTTTCCTGGGCAATTTAAGGCCCTCTGAAATTTGTGCTGAACTTCATTTGAATTTCCTATACTTCCCATCTCCTCCCAGTAGACTCAGAGCACCTTATACCATTGTTAAGCCAAAATAGCATTTTGAAGAAGCAGTTTGATTCAGATTGCTGTGCTAGTTAGTCATTGAGAAAAGGCTGCAGCCATAAGCACACATCCCAAGCAGAGCCATATTGGAGAAACCCAGACAGATGCTTGTCTTTAAAAATAAAGAAGGGGAAAAAGAATATATGTTGCTTAGGAGGTGAATTGTACCTTCCCCTTCCCCTTCCCCATTCACATGGTGATTTCACATCTCTAGGATAGATGGAACATAAGAGGATGTTCACATGCAGAAAGTGCAATACCCCCAGCAGTGCGGAGAGTCAATTGCAATTTCATGTGTAGCACACAGAGAAAGAGAATAAATGAATAGTTTTAGGAGCTGTCCATCTTGAAGCAGGCATCATTTAGCCCAGGAATGAAATTCCTCAACTCCTGCTGACAAAATGACAGATCTACCAAGCTAAGCATAATTCCTATGGAAATTATTGTGGTTAAATTAGTAAAGTGCATGTTCAAACACAAATTTCCTTCAGTAGCTGATGGACAAAACACTATATGTTCCAATTAAAGTAGCTGAAAGAGGTGTATGGATTAAATGCTAAAAGCAGCGAACATTTGCAGCTGGAAATTCCTCTCTGAAAAGCAATACTAAAGTAGCCCTACAAGATAAACGGTCTTTAAAGTGGATAATGTGACTGGACAATTGGAATCACCACAGGTTTTAACTAACTAATCCTCATGTGTCAATTAAGAGTCCTCTGTGTATTGTTTCAATTGTCTGGTCATGTTATCCGCTTAGTATGTGGTCTGCTGCACGTCAAAACAATCTTCTCTCATTCCTTAGTGTGTTAGGGCAAAATACTTGCACAAGGGCCATGGGAGAGCCTCTCCTACTCTTCATGGTGCTAAAGGCAGGAGGTTGCTCCTCTCCTCCTTCAGAGCAGTAGAAAATCCAATGCTGAAGGAAGCAAAAGAAGATCCACATCACAGGTGCTGCTGCTGCCATTTATTACAACAATTGCAAATGAAAAGTAGTCAAAACAGATTAGTCAAAAGTAGTCAAATTACAGGAATAAGGTGAGCCCTGGAAGCGCACATCTGAGGGGTCAAAGGCCAGGTTAAAGGGTTCTGTCTTCAGCTTTTGCCAAAAGCTGTATAGTGAAGAAACCAGACACACAGAGATTCCCCATATGCCCTTCTTTGTGAAGGTCAGATGTCAAACAGAGCAGGACTATTGTGCCAATTATTTATTTATACTCCACCCATCTGGCTGGGCTTCCCCGGCCACTCTGGGCAGCTTCCAACAAAATATTAAAATACAGTAATGCATCAAACATTAAAAGCTTCCCTAAACAAGGCTGCATTCAGATGTGTTCTAATAGTTGTCTAGCAGATTTTAGTGGGTACCTCTTTGCCTGTCCTAATACATCAGTGGTGGGAGACGTTGCGCCTGGTAAAATTTATCTTTCTATAGCAGAGAAGGCCTTCTCTGTGTCAGTGGCAATGGACCTGAGGCATGGCTGGGAGGTCGCATGAAGCCTTCAGGACCCTGTGGGCCCACTCTTGCTCTGCAGACTGGGAATCACTACTTCTTATCTATTTATACTGATAAGAATATACAGATCTGTCACACACAGAAGCTCTCAAGGCAGCTCACAAAATGTTATCACAATGAAAATCACATTCAAGTCTGTTGTCAGTAGGGTTAGGGAGAAATTTGATCCAGTTTACAGGTGATTCTATCTAATTCACACTTTCTGAAGCAATATGCAGACCAAATTAGAGCCATCTTTTGAAATGGCCACTTCTCCGAATTTTGCAACAAAATTTTTCAGCCAACAAATGTGTACAAAAATGCAAATATTGGGAAGAAGCATGAATAAAATGCATATGAAATATACAAAAATGCACTGTAAAAGAAATTGCTTTGCAAAAATGTCCATGCTAGGCAAAATTAGGTTCAAAACATGTATATTAGGAAAAATTCACACTAAAATGCTGGTGAATTTTCATTGGGACTTTAAAAAATATGCAAACAGATCTAGAAATCCAGAGAACTGAACTTATGGTCAGAAAAAAGAACAAATGAATGAAATTTTGTCTTTTGAAAAATGAGAAACTGAGCGAAACCGAAATTGACAGATTTGTCCACCCCAATAACAAAATTAACATGATTTCTGTAGGGTGTAAGGATTATACTGGTGGCATTTCTTGCTCATATCCATGATTTTCCTTGATGCTTCCATTTTGTCTCTGCCTACTAGGCATCAGAGCTACTGTTGACATTTCTCCTCAGGAGAGTGGGACTGAGCAGCTGGATCTCACTCAGTGAAGGCAAGTCTTTCCATGTTGGTAGTTGCCAGGCAACAGATCCCAGTGATACCTTCTGAGTCAGTTGGTTCTCACTCAGCCCATAATTAAGCCCATCTTCCCTTGCTGGATCCCTCTTCTGTGGTGTGTGTGTGTGTGTGTGTGTGTGTCTGTAAGAGAGAGAGAGAGAGAGCTACTCAGCAAGCCCATAAAAAATATGTAATGGCAGAGAGCGAGAACAAGCAATCCTATAATTCTACAAATGCTACTCACCTCTGACTCCACCTGCAGTTTGCCTCTGGCCCTACATACTGCTTGTATGTGGCCCCCAACAGATTACCCTGTGAGAATGCAGCCCTTGAAATAAAAAGGGTTCCCTACCCTGGGCTCATGCAATTCAGACAAGCCTTCTTATAATAATGTATACCACTATGACATGTTTCATACATTCTTTTGTACACTACTTGACCTCAAAAGGTAGCTTATTAATACTTTGAATAAATGAAAATAGAAACTAGTACAGTAGCTGTCTCATATATGTCAGTAATCCTATCCTCTTCCCTTCTGAAGACTGTACATATCCCATTGCTAAAACATATTACCCCCATCATTCTCAGTCTATCTCTCTCTCTCTTTTGCCTCACTTCTGGACGGCTTTCCTCAGAGAGGATGGCCGGCTGGTGCCTCACTCTCACACCTTCCTTTTGCCAGTCAGAGAGCTTTCTTCCATTTCCCCCAGCATTCTTAAATGCCAGCTGAGTGGGTCTTCTGCTGGTTACGCTCACTTATTTTTATCTTCCCCTGCTGTTTCCATTTTGCTCTTTTAGGCTGCAATTCTATAATCATCTTCCTTGGAAGTTAGTTCCATTGACCTCAGCAGGGTGCACTTCTGAGTAGACATCCATAGGGTTGTACTGCCAATTACATTGTGCTGGTGTTTTCGTTTCATTGCTCTGATTGCTTTTATGGTTGTTAACCACCCTGGAAGCTGTGCTAATAGGGCAGAGAATCAGGGTTCCCGCCCCCATGAAAACATAAAGAAAACACATTTTGAAATACACGTGACCTTCAAAAGACACCTTCCTGAGGCTGCCTCTCCTTTTTCCCATTTCAGGGTGTCTTAATCTTTTAGGGTCGCTCAAGGTGTCCCACTCCAAAAATACTAAAATTTCCACAGTTTCAGCATTTAATATCTACCAACAAGATCCTCTTTCCAAGTAACAAGGCACTGTGAGAGGCAAAGTTGGCAGGTTCCGCTACAAATCTCATATACACTTGTAACCTGTAGACATAACGAGAAAAATAGGTACCGACCAGCTGAGATAACTATTTTCTAAAAAAAATCCTTTCTGTAACAAGGCAAAAGACATTTAACTAAATGAAATTTAATGAGGCATTTGTAAAGACAGTCATTGCTAGGGGCTGTTAAGTGGCAAATTGAAAGATGTATAAATCAACTCAGCCATTAACTACTGTGCCTCCACAATAATCGGCTCTGGGTGGTGAGTAATTAACAAATAATCAAGAGTGACATTTCCTTTTGGGCGTCATGGGGACGGAGGAATGCTGATGTGAATGAAGCTGCAGGGGGTGCAAGGCAGTTGCAAGGTTATAGCTGTGGTGGACGTTCTGGAGGGACTAGTCTCCAGGTGCAATAAGCAGAGCTTCTCTTTGGTCATCATGTAGCTTGCAGTGGGAGTCAGTCATGGCTATTGCTGTCACATGTCTTCTCTCTACCCCAATGCCAGCCTTGCTATTAAAACATTACACTAAGGGTGGGCAACCTGTGTGACCCCCAATCTTTCTGGATGACAGCTCTCATCATCCCTGACCAATGACGGTGCTATCTGGAGCTAATAGCAGTTGTAGTTCAACAACATATGCAGGGCTACAGATCCACCATGACTGCCTTGAACAGACCAGAGGAACAATCATGGTGCTTCTAGGTGGAAAGATTCATCCTCCACCTCCTGCCTTTATTCCAGATTTGTCTAATCTAGATTATACATCTATAGAGGGAAGGGCAGAATGAAAGCCACAGTACCACAGGACTGCAGAACAATGTTTTTCTGAGCGCAGAATTCTCATCTTTTGTTTCTGTCTGTGAAGAGAGGCTTGAAAGTGCCTGTAGAAATCTGCCATCTGTGTCTCCAGCCTATGGATTATTTGGGTTGCCCTTTTCTGCCTGGCAGTCGTATCCTGCACTAATTTAACAAGCAAATAAAGAGGAAGAGGGGAACATCTGATACGGAAATCTCATTCCAAATTAAAAAATGGCAGTGGTTCCTCTCCTCTGTGGCTGAGTTACAACCAAGCAGCTTGATACCCGCAACAGATTGTGTTTGTGTATGACTGGGGCCATGTGTCTCCTGGCACAAAATCCACTCTCTTGCACTGGCTCAAGCATATGGCTTGCACATCCCCCCCTCCCATGTATTTCCATTTGGATAGTACAATGGAACTGCAAGAAGCAGAAGCACATCCACTTGCCAGCACTTCTCGCAAGATTTGGAAGCCACACTGTCTGCTTCCTTACAGTGACAAGTGATTCTTAGATGGTCGTCTCAAATTAAGTTCCGTTGGTTAAGGGAAACAGCCATTACTTTATCTTGACTTTGGGGGACTTCCTCACAGCAGTGGACTTGGCACTGCTAATGCATGCATGTTTTGCACAGTGTCCACACAACATCCTCATCAAAATGCGAGAAGTCTGCCATATCTGCAGAAAATCAATAAGGAACAAAAAGAAAAAAGGCAGAAATGGTAAATACGGACTGTGTGTGAGAGAGAGACAGACAGGCAGGCAGGCAGGCAGAGAGAGCATTGTGATGAGTACAAGGTTGTGTGGACACTGCACAGAACTTGCATGCAGGAGCAGCACCAAGTTCACAATAAACGACAGTGTGGCTACCTCCTAGATCATGTCCAAAGTAAGGTCAAGATAATGATTTGCTGTGGGTCGATATGTCTCCAATACCATGTCAATCCTGCAGCCCCATGCACCATTGCATTTCTGTAGTGCTGGCTGCTCTCCATTAGAGGGCAGCAGTTAAACTTCATGGGCCTTGCATGTGGTGGTTTTCTTTGTGTAGAGGACTTAGGGCAGAAATAACTTTAAAAGTGTGGGGTGAGATACTTTTGCCTGTCTGTGGTTCCTTCTAATTTATCTGGGTAAGAGCACCAGATTAAAGGCCACAGGATGTGCTGTCCATTCAAATGGAAATGTTACTACAGGCAACAAATGGTTTGATGAAGTGCTTTTTTCTAAAAAAAATGTTTAGGGGTACTCTCATTTTGACTCAAGAAAATCACCATTTTATAGTTCAAATTGGGGGAAATAAATACAGTAAATGGACAAAAGTACAAAGATTCACAAAATGTTTAGGGGTATGCGTAACCCTGCATCCCCCCAGAAAAAAAACACTGGTTTGATGAGAGAGGATTGTGGTTAGGGATAGACGAATCTGTCAATTTCAGTCCCTGAAGTTTCTCATTTTTCCAATCTTAAAAAATCACTTCTGCACATTTCCACAAGAATTTGTGATTGAAAAAAGTCTCATGAAAATTTGTCAGCATTTTAGTGTGAATTTCTCCTAATTAAAGATATTTTTGTATCCATTTTTGCCTAACGTACACATTTTTCCAAGTAAATTGCTCTAATATAATATATTTTGATGTTATTATCACTAATACATGCATTTTTGTGGACACTTTACCCTAAATTACAAATGGCTGATTTCAGAATTCAAACTCCAATTACAAAATTGGAAAATTGCCACTTGGTCCTGCCTGGGTTAGACAGCAGCCATAAAAATGTTGTGGCTTCCAATATTACTTTTTCTTTTTCAAACTATTCTCCTGTGAATACACAAGTCTCCCCTCATTAAATGGTAAAAAGCGGCTGTGACTTCAAAAGGCAGTTTGGTTTGCTCCAACCAGTCAAAAATATCTGGCCTTGCCAACCCTTCCGTGATAGCACAATGCCTCTCATTTTAAAAAATATTTTGTTAATGATCCAGGGCGATCTGCAGATCTCATGGTTAGATTTTTGGACCTTCCATCTCTTCCATGACCTGTTACTGAACACCCTTTATTTCAGAACAAAGATATATTTTCAGGAAATGGGAAAGTGGTGATTTAAACGAGGCCAGCACTTCTGAAGGGTGATGTGATTCAAACCAAATCAAAAGATGTTCCATTTCATCGGATACATACCCATGAGTCTATCAATCAATCTCTTCATTATGATCAGTGACCAATATTCATACATATCTATCATACTTTCTACATAATAACTCACCCTGAGATCAAAAGCCATGCTACTAGATCTTATTTTGAATTCAAAAGAAGCTTTACAAAATGCTTGCTCAGACTCCTACAGGTTTTAATTATGGATTGAAAAAGTTTTGGGAAGGTGATACAGGGATGCCTATATTTGATGAGGAATGGCAGGCAATCTGGGTTGCTCTGCTTCTTTGGTCAGATTCAGCTAGGGTCAAGGAAAGCACTACTAAACCTACCCATCCTTGGCACTTCTATC
Organism: Podarcis tiliguerta; assembly: GCF_965153285.1. Lineage (NCBI taxonomy): Eukaryota > Metazoa > Chordata > Lepidosauria > Squamata > Lacertidae > Podarcis > Podarcis tiliguerta. Next base: position 56,370,208 of record NC_139534.1, read on the forward strand.
TACAGCGGCTTAGCAGGATATTGAGTAGCAGATATAACAGCTGCTGGAGAGAATGCAGGTCCACCAGCTTTTTAAAATTACATGCAGTGGTCTTGCTCCAAAGTTGCTTTATTTGGGTGAAGTTTTTCAGGAAATGGAACATATAGCTAAACAAAAACTTTCACCTGACACCAGGCTTGCTCTCCTTTCTGTTTTTGATGCCGATGTTGAAACATTGCTTCGTAAAGACTTAGTTATATATCCCATCATAGCAGCTACACTGACGATTGCCAAGTACTGGAGAACCCTGGCTGGAAACTTGTTATGGGATTGGACTATCCAAACCTGGATCTTGGCATTAATGGAAAAGTTGACCCACAAGCTGCGTATACAAATAAATCTGATGCACATCTGTCAAATTCTATATCATTTGGTCCAGTTTTATTATATATGCTACAACGAAAGAACATGGCATATGTGGGAAAGCACTTTGGGATGATTTGTATATTGATAGCTGGTTTGACCAGGGAGCAGGAAGGTGGTGTTTGGGGATTTGTTTCTTGCTCTGTATTTAAAAAAATCAATATCTTAATTTTGAAAGGAAGAAAAACCAAAACACTATTCTTTCACATGTAGGGCATCTAGAGGGAGGAGGAACATGAAGGTCCTGGAGCCAAAATAACAAGACAACTCCAGTAGCATCTACTTATGAGACAAAGAATGATGTGTATAACTACCAGGACTTTGGTTCTTTGTCCTGATGATGGACATCCTAATGCTGGTGGCCTGTGGTATCTTACACTCCAGTATTTTTTCACATGGGTTTCATATTGCTTTCCTGCCCCCTCCCCACCCCCAATACCATTTTCTCACATTGCTGCACTTTTCAGTCTGCTTGAGTTGCCACCAGGACTAAGAGTGTACTGACAGTTTCCTGACGATTGAAACCACAAGCAAACGAAATAAACTACTGTATGGAAACTAATCACAACGTCAGGAGGAGAATGAAATGAAGAGCATGCTGGGCCTTTTCCTCTCCCCAGCTCTGAAGATTGTTGCTGTTCAGTGCACCCTCATGCACGATGGACCTGATGGATGTGCTGCTAATGACCCTTTCCTTAATGGCGATCAGAAAAGGTACCTCTCTCGATTTCTCGCTTGGTTCTATATTTTCATTTCTGTCCATGCTGGCTCTCTCTGGCTCTGTTCAGCTTTCTCTGAAAGTCCTTTAGATGGGATGACAGCTCAGTGCATCTCTCCATCTGCCATCCACAACAGTCCTTTCATTTGCCCGGCTTTCTGCGGTAGATGAATACTCATCTGGTGCTGCCTTCTTCAAGGCCAATACCAGTTTGCAGCACCTGAGGCTTTCAGGTGCCCACGTATCTGTTTTCTTTCTTCTGCTAGTGGGGGGGGGGGATTTTGGTTAATACCCATACCCAAAAGGATGGGAAAAGAAAATAATGTTCACCCTCATTACTCACATCTCTAAAACGGACATCAAATGACAATGAATGTCAGCCTCTTTGAGATGTGAAGTTGACATGTCAGACCAAGTGGCCTACAGATGACAGGTCTCCTGTCCTGCTCCTGGACCAACAGGAGTGTCCTCATTATTCAGAAACCAATCTGGCGTTTTATGCCCACTTGTTCTCACTATTTTTCCAAATATGGAGAAACATGGGGGAGGGGTTATGCCTGCTGTAATTTGAAAAGGCGACACCTTTCCATTTATTCCCAAGATGTGCATCTGAACTCAGAAGCCCACTTTCAGCTTAGTAGAAACAGATGGATACAAGAATCTGTCTTGAATTCCTCCTTCTCTCAGCATAGGAGCTGTTTGCCGTTTTTTGAAAATTTAGCTCATGAATTTAGCTTCATGTCTCCAATTATCACTGCCTGAATCACGAAGGAGGGAACTGACTAGAGATTTCTTACGAATATAAGAGCCCTGCTGGGTTAAGCATCCACCTAGTCTAGCACCTTGTACCAAGGGTGGCTGGCCACAACTTGACCACTTCTCTTCTCACCCCAAACATTATATCATGTATAAACAAGTAGTTGTGGATTCCCAAGCCAATACAGACCCTTGAGGAACACCACTGCTTACTTCCCTCCATTGTAAGGCCTGTTATTTTTAGTCCTACTCTTTGCTGCCTTTTTTCAGACTGTTACCAATATGTAAGGGGATCTAAATTCTTGCCCCATAATTGCTAAATTTCCTAGTCTATGTTGCTTAATAACTACTATCCAGCTTTGCATGTAAAGTGAACCCAATATGAAGATTAAAAGGCAGAAGCCTATTGGAAAAAGTGGGGCAGGAATGGACATAAAAGTAGTCCCAGGAGAACACTGTGCTGTTCAAAAATAAAATAAAAAATCATATATGCATATTACTAGCCTGGTTAAACCAGATGTGACAAAGCTGTGGTCCTCCAGACATTCTTGGACTTCAACTCCCATGAGCGCCAGCCAACGTGGCCAATGGTTAGAGATGTTGTAGTAGTCCAGTAACATCTGGAAGGCCACACCATCCCCACTCCTGGCTTAGACTATCATATTAACAGAATTAAGTACTGCATCACTTTAAATACCATTTATATAAATAACACAGGAGGCAACAGTGGACAGGGCCTTTTCTTTGATTGTACCCTGTTCATAGAATAAATTTCTCAGTGACACTCATGCAAGCCAATCTTGTAGTCCTTTAATTCTTATTCTCCTGAGCCTTTGGTGGCTGATGCAGAACCAGCCCTAACATTAGGTGGGGTGAAGTAGCTGTCTCAGGCAGCTGATTTTGAGTGTCATGATAAGGTTATTATTGTTACTTTTTGACCGTCATGGAAAAACCTGTGAGATTTTCTGCCTGGGTTATTTGAAATAAAGTGCCCAAATTACTCAGCCAATTTTGGGCACTCTGCACCTTAAAAGTGGGGAGAGCGATATTGCGCCATTAATAATAATAATATCTTTATTGTCATTGCCCCCTTCGGGCAGTTATTCTGCCTCGGGGAGCAAAATGTCTTGGACTGTTGCTGGACTTATTGCTAGCACTGTAATTATTGCTAGCACTGTTCTTTTAACTGTTTTATTGGATTTTTGGTTCTGATGTTGTGTTGTATTGATTGTTTGTTTTTCGCCTACTGTTAGCCTCCTTAGACTCTATTGATGGATGCCTGTATGGGGGGCAGGGGGGAGACAGTAATGATTCGAAACAGCATTAGCCATTGTGAACACCCAACCAGGGTGTAGTCATTATTACAGATTCATTAATCCAGAATAGAAGGAAAATTTTGATCACACCTCTACTTGGCTTTTAGAGCTCTTTTTCAAGAAAGGGACCAACACCGTTTCTGTCTTGTTCAATATGTACTACTTTATATGATGCCTGTATGGATGTCCTTATATAGGTCTTTTCTAGACAACCTGTTTATTGCGCATACATCTTGATTTGTTTGCACAAAGCTTGTGCAGAAGTTACAACCATGTTGGCGGTTTATGAAGCATTCATTCTGGTTTATTTGTGGGGAGCTTATACAACATTGCCTCAAGCAATTGTTATCCTCCACATTCTGTGGCATTTTCCCACCACTTTCCTCATTGCAGAAAAATCCAGAAAAAATCCAAAAAAATTGCGGGGTGGGGCGAGTTTGTTGAGCAAAAGTACCAAACCAACTTTGACTGCACAACCTGAAGTTGTTGGTATGTGAGTGAATCCCACCTGAAAATAACAGCAGTCTGGAAGCACCCAAAATTATGGAGATTTAGTTGGAATTCTATTCATTGTGCTTATGATTAAGACTTATTATTTTTTTAAGTGCTCCCCAGCCACCAACTAATGCAGGTCTCCCATTTTAAAGTGACTGAAAATCTGGTCTTGACTGATTTTTTTAATGCAGGCCTGAACAATTTATGACCCATCAGGTCAACTGCAGTGTAACAGTCATGTATTTCATCCTGCCAGACACTTGACAGTGTCTGTTGTTCAGGCAAGCAGCAGAACCCAAAACGCCTGTACTGTCCCTAGTGGGCTTCCATACATGACTGAAGGGCTGCATTTGACCTTGTTTCATGTCCAAGGCACACCTTTCTCCTAACACCTGTCTCACCTGAGAGTTGATTAAGGCTGACGGCCAGACTTGGAAGCAGGTCCGGGAAATTCTAAATTGTAATAATGGCTGGGTGGATTCTCATTGGAATATTAGAGTGCAGGGAGGGGAGATTTAGCTCTTCCCACCGCAGCCATGATCCCAACAGAAATCTAATTGGGACTAGTTAAATGTGTTTTCTAAGGCACATAGCAGCATGAAAAGCAGGTTTTGTCAGGAACACGGGTGAGGAGGGAAGGATTAAATTCTCCCTTTACATTGCAATCTGGATGAAATCCCCCCCCCCCATGTCTATTACTACAAATTTTAAACTACTCTGATACATTTTATTTATTTATCTTGTAAAATTCTATGTACCGTTTGATTGTTTAAAAATACATTAAAGCGGTTTACAAAAAATGAAGCATTTTCTAGTGTCCTGTCTAGTTTGACCCATACAGAAACTTCTGCAGCCCAGACTTGATCCATCTTTGAAATGGTAAGTGCAACATCATGCACAAGTCTTTGGGAATATTTCTCTGGATTGGGGCCACATAAGAGAAAGGGCAGGGAAATGAAAAATCTCTCCTGCAACATAAACTACAAGGGCATGTTGATCAATGCAGTAAGAAAGTAGATCAATTTTCCAGTACATAAATGGGTTTTTTAATCTCCAAGATTGTAAATACAATTATTTCTACCAATACAAAACTCATGTTTTAATTTAATATACTTGCTTAATTTTATTACGCACTGTCTTTTGACAACATTCCTTGCTTGAGCCTCCATCTCCATCTCCTTTTAAATGAGTGTTTAAATTAACACTATAATAAAATCCATAACTGAACCTAGTTGCAGGCTTGTGTGTAGCGTGGGGGGTTGGTGATGAATCCTGAATTGTTCTAAAATAAGTTCCTTGGGAAATGGTGGGCCAGATTCAGTTGCAACAGGGGTAAATAATCCCAGCTTCCTTGAAATTTGTTTTAAACACCCGCCAAGCCAATGATCTGACCATTGTCTTTTGTTTCTTGGAGCTCTGGCTAATTAGCTGAGGCTTATTTACTTTTTGTGTTTTGAGTTCATTTTGCTATGCAACTGCTTTATGCCCACACAAACTAGACAATTAGTTAAATGTACAAATATACTTCATGTTTTAAAAATAAGCAGCAATTGGAGGGGGAGACAGCGGTCAGGATCGGGACCTCTCAGCGTGGTGAAGAAGGTGATTATGCTATGATCCTGGTGAAAATCACTAACCCAAAGCTGCTGTATGCATGGGGACATTTTTATTGCATGGGTCTGATTCTTCTCCCCGACTTTTTATGGTTGCTGTTTGTTTGTTTATTTATTTATTTAAAAAAACAACAACAACAGAGGAGAAAATGTCTCATACGTTTCCCATACTGACTAGTTTGGCCCTGAATAAGATGGTCAACATATGCAGAATGCACAGCAGGTCCTGCCCAAGATATTTTACTGCCTGAGGCAAAGGACAAGATGGCACCCTCCCATCCCATATATAAAATCCAATTGGACTGGCAGTTTTAGCTTACTTCAGCACTGGTGATAGTACAGTGTTTTTTACACAGCACCTAGAGGTAGCAGGTTAGCAGACTCAGGGGAATGGTAAGGACTGGAGCCATACGCCCCTCCTATACAATTGCTATCTAAGGCAGCTGCCTCTCTCTGCCTCATGGTAGGGCTGGGCCCGTACCAGTAGCGGAATACCTGCTTTCTACTATCTCTGTTAACATTCTTGTCCAGTTATTCCTGGCAAGAAGGTTAGTCGTTTCTTCTTTGATGAAGGCCATGAAATCATTTATCGTTTTGTCCATTTATGCTAGGTTAGCTCATGGCCTGAGGCAAGTCACAGGGGAAACCCTTACCCATATAAGCTTCCTACATGGGCTGGGCCTGGCCACTTTTAAATGCACTTACGGTAACATATATGTGCATTATCGCATAGTATTTATATCTAAGAGTGATCAGTGGCCTAGGTGTGTGTGCCACTAGAGTACTATGAAAGACTGTATGAAAAGCTCTGCTGGATCAGGCCAAAGGCCCGTCGGGTCCACCAGCCTGTTCTCAACGCAGCCAGCTAGATGCCTATGGGAAGCCCACAAGCAGCATCTGAGTTTACCAGCACACTCTCCACTTGTGATTCCCAGCAGCTGCTATTCAGAGGCATTGTGCCTCTGACAGTGGGGGTAAAATATAGTCATCACAGCTATTAACCACTGGGAGCCTTCTATTCCCCAAATTTGTCCAGTCCTCTTTTAAAGCTATCTAAGTTGGTGGCCATCACTACATCTTGTCAGAGTGAATTCAGTAGCTGGAGTGCACTCTTTGAAAAACTACTTTGTTTTCTCTGTCCTGAGCCTTTCAAAATTCAGCATCACTGGATTTTAGTACTACGAGGGTGAGAGAAAAACACCTCTGTAGCCAATCTTATAGTCCTCTAACATTTGTCCTAAACTAAAAAAGTTCCAAATGTTGTAATCTCCCCTCAAAGGGGAGCTTCTGCAACTCATTGATTATTCTGGTTGCCCTTTTAAAAAAAACCTTTTCTGTCTCTAAAAATATCCTTTTTGAGGCGAGGCGAAGACTAGAACTGCACACAGCCTTCTACCTATGGTCTCACCATCGATGAGTGATGGCATGAGACACGAACAGGTCAGTGCTCATGTTAAGTACATGTAAATGTACCTTGTGCCTCTGGAAAGCTTACGCAGGTAGGGAATTCATGGGTGGCCTGCATCCGGCCTAAGGCATTTTGCTGCCTGAGCAAAATAACAAAATGGCTCCCTCCTCCCACATTCCATGTACAGAAGTGAGCTGAAGAGGCCATTGAATGTAGTTTCAACACCAGTGATGAGGCAATGTCCTCCACTGTACTTGAAGATGGTAGGCTGCCTTATGGGGTGTCGCCTTCTGGCACCTGTCGCCTGATGTGGTCACTTCACTTTGCTTAATGGTAAGGCCAGCCCTGATACCGCTAAATGAGGTGGCAGAACCCTGAGATTGCAGAATGGGATACTCCACTACAAGTGGAGAATCATATGTGTTAATGTCAGACCCTCCAAGTATCCCTATGTTCCAGGGGCAGTCCCGGATTTACAGAAGCCGTACCAGTTTCTGATATGATCCTGGAATGTCCCGCTTTTCCTTAGGGCATCCCTATACTCACCACAGAAATGTTGGAGGGTATGGAGCCAAGGAGATAAGTAATTGCAGTGGTACCTCAGGTTAAGTACTTAATTCGTTCCAGAGGTCTGCACTTACCCTGAAACTGTTCTTAACCTGGAGCACCACTTTAGCTAATGGGGCCTCCCGCTACTGCTGCTACTGCTGCACCTCCGGAGCACGATTTCTGTTCTCATCCTGAAGCAAAGTTCTTAACCCGAGGTAATATTTCTGGGTTAGCGGAGTCTGTAACCTGAAGCGTATGTAACCCGAGGTACCACTGTATACAACCTTTAGAAGATATCTGAAAGCAGCCCTGTATAGGGAAGTTTTTTAAAAAAATGTTTAATGTTTTATTACATTTTTATATATGTTGGAAGCTGCCCAGAGTTGCTGGGGCAACCCAGCCAGATGGACAGGGGATTATTACTATTACTATTATTACTATTATTATTATTAGACTATAATGTCCTTATTTTCATCGGAGAATGTTGGAGGATATGTAATATGTCCAGAAACTCACCACAAGTAGAAAGCTAGCAAAGCAGGACCAAGGCTAGGCTTGAAATATTCTCTCGAAGGAGTTTCTTTTCGACTTTCAATAGTTTTTTTTACATGGCAGAGCAACAGAAAAAAGGCAACCCTTCCCCGCCATCTGAACTGGCACAGCACATTTTATCCTGCTTGCCTGTGTAGTCCAGGAGCCGAGAGATTCAAATAGATCTGCAGCATTTTGAAACGGCAGACAATTGCCATCCCTGATGCTTTGTTTGTTTCTAGGTTCCTGTCTCGCATTTACCAGTTTGTTTTTGTACAGCTAAGTAAGCAGCAGTCAAGCTCTGCCAGTTTAGATCAGCCAGGGGCCTGACCTGTGGCCATATGATTCATTCTTTGGTGGATTATGGAAATCGGGCTTTTCTAAGGACGTGCAGCCAATGCTTTTGGGATGGCAGTAAACCTTAGCTAGGAACAAGTTTCAGTCAGGGTGAACAAGATAATAGTATTTCCCTCCTCCTGGTGTGCCAGGAATCTTGCCCTCTGGCTGATCTGTAGCACATCAGTGAAAAGGGATTTGCAGATGAGCTGTAATAGGTTCCAAATGCCATGAGTTTATCTTGATAGGAGCGGCGTGGCTGGCAGCTTCTGTGCGTGTAAGGCCATATGGGATCAGATCTTACTTTGTGGTTGCGATTTCGCTTTTGAAAATAAGAGGCAGGTAAATCGGTACGATTTAACCTAAAAGAACGTGATTATGTTCCTATCATGGTGGAAGCAGTCTGGCTTTATTCAGTGGGATATGGGAAATGGGAACTGGGGTAATTAATTCAGACCATGTGATGCTAGATGATGATAAACATCGAAGCGCTTCAGGGCTGGGGAGAATCCATACTATGCGGAGGCCATTTACTTCCTGTTCTGAAAAGATGCTGCTTTTATGTTGAAAGAAAGCTGATAGGCTACAGCAGAGAGACAGTCAGGTTAGAATGAAAGAGTGAGAGACTAAAATGGTATAAGCCCCGCAGGGTACAGCCTTCCAGGAGAGGGGGTGGGGAGAGAGACAAAAATGTTTAGCCTAAAATAACCCAGTTGTAACAATGAGTTCTCTTAGGCTGTAGGAAAGCAGGGATGGTGCCCTGTTGCTTGGACTTAAGTGGCTTATACAGAATAATACCCGAGTGTGCAGCGGACGGGCAGACACAGTGACCTGATTTCTGAAGCCAAGCCCTCCTTTTGCTGCAAACAATTGCAGGCAGTACTCACTGCTGGAGAAACTGAAGCAGTTGCCTGGAAGGTTGTCTGTCGGCCAATGTGCATGGTCACAAGATATCAGAGGCTGTTTTTATTGCCAGGTGCTTTGAGTTCTTCAGTTTAATATGGTTAATTCTCATTTTTCAGGTACCTTTGTGTTTGGATTCCTGACCTTAGACTTTGGATCCATCAGACCTTTGGTGTCTGACCTTTCCCCTGATCTGGGCAACGAGAGAAGGCTTCAAGTGTCATCATTCTTAATCAGACCAAAAGTTCCTTGAGTAGACATCCTGACTGTCCTTGATTTGACTGTTTCAGAACTGACTACTTGTTTTATTTACAACAGCTAAAGATCTAATCTACTAACCCCAAAGGGGGAACACCCTCCCAAGCTGATATTTTGCTGATGGGATTTGAACATTTTGTTAACCTTCAGCAGCATCCTGCTCCTGTATCACCCAAGGATGGTTCTTCGGAAAACAGAAGAAAGAGGCCTTCATTCTGGCCTAGGATGTTCAAGAACAAGGCACACCAAAACAGAAAGTGTTATTTCTTCCTCCCTGCCTTGTCTGCCTGCAGGTTATTTTTGCAGCAGCGGAAGTTTAGATGACACCCATTACTAAAATAGGTGGTTAATAAGAAGAGAAACCAGTGGATAAGTGACCAGGGATGATGAAAGCCTTTTTCTTTCAGTGTCAGCTGTTGCTCAGGCCAGAACAAAAAGCCCAAACATTGTAGAAGATTGGATTTTTTAGACTTGATGGTCCAGTGTCTGACCCACTGGGGCTGATGTTGTGTTTTCATCGTTTCTTGAAGCACTTTCTCCATTTCCTAGGACTTTTTTCTTGAGTGATGACTATCTTTTATTTAATTCATTTTATTTTTAAACTCAATGTATGTATTATTTAAAATATTCAGTTAATGGATGCTGATATTCGTTGAGAAAGAGTAACCACATTATTATGCTGTCCTAGATAATTATTATGAAAATGAAAATAAATTCATCTCACCTGGAAGTAGCTAATTCTTTGCTGTCCATTATGATGTCTGACCAAATGTGCCAATTTTGAAGTTCTGAGGGCCAAAACAGATTAAATCCATGTCCGATCTCCTGATTTATTTATTCATTTATTTAGTTACCTTAAATGCCCTGCCAGAGCTATTTTCCTGATCTAAACTACACACATAGCTGCTCTTAGACCTACAGGTACCGGTACTTATATTTCCCCCCTGCAGTTAATAGTCAATGGGGGGGGGGGAATATGAAATCAGGAAAATGCCATGGATAGTGTTTAACCACACACCCCAGCATTACATCCCCAGTCACACGCACATACACACACACAAACACACATGTGGTGGGCCAGACTATATTTTAGAGAAAAAAATGAATGAATTCCTATGCCCCATAAATAACCCAGAGATGCATTTTAAATAAAAGGACACATTCTATTCACGTAAAAACACGCTGATTCCCAGACCATCCACAGGCCGGATTGAGAAGGCAACTGGGCCGCATCCAGCCCACGGATCTTAGGTTGCCTACCCCTGATCTAATTTGTTCTTAACTACCCATAAGGGGGCTAGGTTGTGCATCGAAATATTGTTCTGATTTTTGGATCACTATCTGGAGAGTTGAATGGCACCCAAGATTACAGAAGCTAGTTGTTCCTATATATGAAAGCTTGGAAGTTTGATTATGTCTTTCAAACTGGAACAAACATAAAACGAGTGACTATTCTTATAACGATAAGAGTAGATTTCCCTTGCAACATCCAACTCCAAATTGTGTTAGGAAAAGCATTTTTATGACATAAAATTATTTTAATATTCTGAATTAAATAACTCCCCAATATGTGTGCTGCCTAAAAAAGCTTTTCTTTTATCTATTTCATGCAAAAAGTGTTGTGGTGGGAAAAATAGAAGAGAGGAGGGCTTTGATTCATTGGTTAGAGTTTTTGTTTTAAAACATAATTACAAGCAGAGGGAGGGAAATCACGAATTTCAGGCGGCAATCCTCCTCACACTTACCCGGGAGTATGGTCCATTGAAGTCAGTGGGTTCTTACTTCTGAGCAGAAATGTATTGGATTACACTGTAAAAAGGCTTTGATGCTCCCAGTAACATTCTATTCTTATTCAATTCATGCCAATTAAAGTTTGTACTATAAAGCATGGATGCAAATGAGGGGATTATGGAGCTTAAAATGATTCTGTTTGTCTTGAGTTCACACTGCTAGCCAAAGAATTGGTTTATCTGTAATGGAGGCTAATCTGTTCTTATTCAGCATTCATGGTGGAGCTTGCAATGGAATAGCTGTCCAGTTTTCTGCTCTCATTTTGAAAATATATCAATGAAAATATTCAGAGTTGCAGTTATTTACACACACACACACACACACACACACTAGTCAATCATTTTCTTTCCTTCACTGAGATTTTTCTCCCCCACCAGTATAAATTATTTTAGACAAATAATTCCAAAATTTTCTGTCAAATAAATATTGGTATAGTATTCATTGAGAACTTAATTTTGAGGCAACATTTATTTTAATTATAGTGATCCTCCCTAACCACCTGTGGTTTTTCTTTTGGTTTGTGAGCTTTTTTATTGTTTTATTTACTCAGCTCATATCGTTCACTGACAAGTCTGCGTATATTTTTAGTCCTAAGTATTTTATGAGAATAAATTTCCAAGGAATGAATAAAAATTGCAATTTTGCTTACATGGATATGTATGGCGAGCAGGTATATTTAATGCCCAATAATCTCTATTTCTGCTCATTGATTTTATGCCCTGGGTGATGAAGGCTGTAACTAGGGATAATCTGTAGGGTTTTGTGAAGAGATACAACCAGATCAGAGATGGAATAGCCGCATTATCCAGCGTATAAAGAGATTACATTTTATTATATCCCCTGCTCCTGTCTAATTGGGATAGACATTGACTTTAATGGGAGCATGAAGGTTAATGGAACATCCTCGGCCATTTTGCTTACTGCTTTGTCACCGAAAACAATTTGAATAATTCTAGCTCAGTGAGCATCAGTGAAAATTGCAAATCAAATAAGCACATGCATTGCCAAGTAAGAGGGCATAGATGTGTGTAGAATTTGCATATGCTAATTTATGTGCATCAATGCAAATTTAGAAAGAATTATAGTAATTTAAATAGAAGGACAATACATTTCACCATAGTGGGGAAGGCTATGTTCAAGTGACCTGTGAGTGCTGGCTCAGTCTGTTGCCCAGGTGCTATCTGGGGATGAGCAACTACCATCCTGCCCCCTGCCCCCTGCTCTCCTTTCTTATGGCTGATTATCATTAAAACAGACTTGGACTCAACAGCCCTTTAAATAGTGGTTACCTTGAAATAGATTGGTGTCCTCTGTAAAGTAGAACACTATCTGCTCTGTTTGTAAACTGGCAGTCTTATGTGAACATACCTTGGGAAAAGTGGGAGGGAAGGCTCTCAGTAAGAATTTACAGGATTGGGCTGCACACCAGATCCTAGGATAGTCCCTTTCCGATAATTTACCTTAGGCTGCAATCCTAAGCACACTTGCTCAAGAGAACGCCACATTAGACACAAACATTAAGACTCAATATCCAAATAACAACAGACAGAATTACCGTGTTATAATCTATTCAAATGCTTTATATGCATCTCAAATAAAACAAATGTTTATCTTTTTCAACTATTCTTGATTTTACTCCAGTATTTAATTATTCTTCTGCTGCCCAGGTTGTCAGTGTGGTGCTCTCCAGAAGTTATTGGTCAATGGGAATAGGTGCCCAGCAATAACCTGGGATAGCTCAGTCGGTAGAGCAAAAGACTCTTGAACTCAGGGTCATGAGTTTGAGCCGCATGTTGGGCAAAAGATTTCTGCATTACAGGGGGTTGGGCTAGATGACCCTCATGGTCCCTTCCAACTCTATGATTCTAACACTAGAAATGGAAGTGGAAATATCCTGAAGGCCACAGGTCGCCCCCTCCCAAAATTTATTGTCAGAAGGAAATCCCTACCCTCTCCTCCCTCAGAAAACTGTTCTGGTCCACATTAATATCATTTATTATTTATTTGTTTGTTGCATTTCCATTGCACCTTTGCTGCATACATGGCTCTCCCTCTCCTCATTTTGTCCTCACAACAGCGCTGTGGTGGGAAGGCTGAGAGACAGTGACAGGCTCAAAGCCACCCAGCGAACTCCATGGCTGAGTGGGAATTTGAACCTTAGCCTCCTAGGCAGACATTCAAACCATTACCCCACAGTGGTGCAAGGAAGTGATCAGTCAAGAGATACCAAGTTAATTCTGAAAGTATTTTTGACTCAGTATTTCACTGAGAGCTTGGTCTATAATAATCTGGGACCAAAACTGCATAAGAGACTTGTTGGATTAGTAAATTTCACCTGTTTTCAATAAGGCTTTCCAAATGCCTCTGGAAAGCCTACAAACAGTACGTTAATTCAACTGGGAGCTGATCTTTAATATAACGATCATACAACATTTGTACAAAGCTGACAATTTTTCATTAATTGCACTGATTGCATTTTGTGTGCGTGCTACATTTCATTAATGTTTCCTTTTTACATAAATTAGAGAGTAACACGTTTGTGCAATTGGTTCAATGTCTGAGGTGCCGCACCATGTGCTCCCATCAAGTTCAGTGGGTCTCCACTAGGAGCAGGGACTTTTGAGTAGTGGCGCCAGCCTTCTGACACTCCCTCCCCATGACACTACCTGGCCCAGGCAAGAAAGTCTTCAGACTCCAGGTTAAAACTTGGTGCTTGAAGGAGGCTTTGTGGTCAGTGAATCCTGCCTTTGCCTCTGTACACACCAAACATTTAAAGCACGTAGCTTCCTCTGAAGAGTCCTGGGAACCATAATTTGATAAGGGTGCTGAGAATTGTAGCACTGTGAATGGTACAATGTAGCAATGTGCTTTAGCTGTATGGTGTGTACATTTACCGATTTGTTCCTGCTTTCTTGTGTGTTTTTTGCTGCTTTGATTACAGTGTACTGATTTGCATTTTCTGTTTCTGCAGATGTGCAGTTTTGGTTTTGTTGTGTGATTTTGATTGTTTCCTTGTTTGTAGTGAGTTAGTTGCAAGCTGCTATGAATCATTTTAGAAGAGCGGGATTAGTATTATTTTTAAAAGAAGAAGTAAAATAAGGAGAGAATAATAAAAGCTTTCCTTCCTTCCTATCCTGTTGTTTCCTTCAGTGTTTGACAGCACATATCTAGCAAAGGTGCATATATAGCACATCTCTCATTATCTGAAGCTCAATTATCCAATCTACTTGCTTTGAATCAATTGACAGGGGAATAGCGATAGTTGGTGATGTGACAAAAGGGGTACAGCATCTCTTCAGTGGTATATGTCTGAAGCAGATCAGTCCCACTGATTTTTTCACCATTTGTGCATTTCTGACTCATTTTTAATGATGATTTTGTAAAACATTCTTGATACTGAACATGCCCAATTAAGTGATCTCCCAGGAAACACATCCTCAGCTAATACACCTGCTGAGCACCTGCTGAGCAGAGAGCCAGAACAAACAGTAGGGTGGGCTTTATTTCTCCATTGACTTTGTATCTGACTTTCTACCATTTAAAAAAACATATTATTGGATTTTATTTTGCAGTGGAAAAAAGCAGGGCTTTTTCTCAGCCAGAACTTGCCGGAACTCAGTCATGGCACATCTTAGGTGGGTGACATTGCCATTCTAAGAGAACGGGGGAGGTGTTCATGGTGAGTTCTGGCACCTCGTTCTCTAGAAAAACAGCACTGAAAAAATAATAAAGAAACAATAAAAAAAATCAATATCACGAGCAAATATATCTTACAGCAGATATATTTAAAAACAAGGATTTTTTGCTGACCATGACAGCTATTTTGTTCTGGCGTCCATGGCGCTTTCCTGAATATTTGGGTATCGGCACCTCATTTTCTACCCCAGAAAGCATTGTACAGTGGTACCTCGGGTTACATACGCTTCAGGTTACATACGCTTCAGGTTACAGACTCTGCTAACCCAGAAATCGTACCTCAGGTTAAGAACTTTGCTTCAGGATGAGAACAAAAATCGTGCTCCGGTGGCGCAGCGGCAGCAGGACGCCCCATTAGCTAAAGTGGTGCTTCAGGTTAAGAACAGTTTCAGGTTAAGAACAGACCTCCGGAACGAATTAAGTACTTAACCCAAGGTACCACTGTATAAAAATATTGATCTACCTAGCTCCATCGGTTAGGGCATGGTGCTGATAATGCGAAGGTTGCAAGTTCAATCCCTGTATGGGGCAGCTGCATATTCCTACATGTGGTTGGACCACATGATCTTTGGGATGCATTCCAAGGCTACAATTCTATGAGCTGTATCCCAGATTTCATGGACTAATAATAACAGCATATCAGAAAAGACAGTCGAGATCGCATTTCACAATAAACTATACTCAAATGCTGATGAATTTTCATAAAGACTTTTTAATTAAAAAAATCATAAACTCCTGTAGAAATGTGGAGAAGTGAGCCGTAAATTAGAAAAATGAGAAACTGAAATTGACATATTTGCCCATTTCCCTCCTCAGAAGCAAGTCTTGGTCATCAAAGCCCCCTGCAATTTTAAATAGACATTGCCTCCTTGCAACTTGTGCCTCTGATTGCTTCCTGTTGGGCATAGCATGGCGTCAGTGATGAACTGCCCAGACTCTACTAGAGGAGCGACCATGTCATTCATATCAGTGGTCCTTATGTGAACAGAGACATTTGAGCTGAAAGTGCTTAGGATGCATATGGAGCAGAAGCACTTGTCCTGCAATCTGGGATACGGGATGCAGGATGCAGGTCCTTCCTACAGTGGTATTTTGGACCACCAGGATGGAGCTGATACTTGTGTGTAGAAGCATCCATTATGTGGATTGGCCTCCTTGAGTCTAGGTGATTGGCATTGCTGCTGTACGGTTTCAGTTTAGCCTAGGACCCTCGTACCTACTGGACCGCCTCTCCTGGTATGTCCCACGGAGGACTCTACGGTCTTCAAATAAAAACATCTTGGAGATCCAGGCCACAGGGAGGTTAGGCTGGCCTCAACCAGAGCCAGGGCTTTTTCGGCCGTGGCCCCGATCTGGTGGAACGCTCTGTCACAAGAGACTAGGGCCCTGCAGGACTTGACATCTTTCCACAGGGCCTGCAAAACAGAGCTGTTCCACCAGGCCTTTGGCCAAGGCACAGTCTGACCCCCTCCTTCGGTAATCCTCACAGAACTCTAGCCCAACGGTTGTCATTAATTTGATTTTGAATTGATTTTAGAATGAAGTGATTTTAGAATGCATTTCAATTAATTGATTGTGATTTTATGTAAACTGTCACTTTTATTGTTGTTAGCCGCTCTGAGCCTGGCTTCGGCTGGGGAGGGCAGGATATAAATAAAAATTATTATTATTATTATTATTATTATTATTATTATTATTATTATTATTTTAGTGGAGTTTGCATGGACAGAAAGACGTGTGGGATGATTCACACAAAGATCTGTGTAATCAGCAGTGGTTGGTGGATTGAGCTCCTTGTTTGCAACAGGAGCTACCGATTCAAACAGGTTATGGTACATTATAAATTCATAAAACTGACCAGTGTTCTGAAAAAGTATTGTTCTTATTTCTTATTCTGTCTATGCAGCAGTGAAGCAAAATCCACCATCAGCCGATCCATACATATATTAATATTCTATAAGAATGTCACTCAGTTCATGTCAGTCATTTTAAACACTCTTCAGGTCATGGGGGGGGGGCTATGAGTTCAACAGTTAACCACATAGAAAATTAATTCCCATTGCGACCTAGAGTGGTTTGATTACTATGCAAGAGTGGTGGCACCTGAATAGTTGGATTTGTTATTCACACAAATAGGGGGTCAAACCTGCCATAAGCTTAGAATCACTGACCTGTGCTTGTGAAATTTGGTCCACGGCTGGCTCCTAGCATGCTTCATTAGTACAAGTTTAAAGTAAAAGACATTGACACAAGGAGAATCTTGTTGTTTAGCCTGCATTTCTCCTTGCAGTTTCATCTGTGAGTTTGTATTTGAAAATTGGGATGTTTTCAGATGGGAGCTGCTTGCGAAATCGGTACTACTCATGCCCACAAGTTTTTTCAGCATCCATACAATGTCATTATCAAAGTGCTAACCAAACTTCTTTTTATTTAAAAAAATGATCTGGATTTCGCCTCCCTGCAGAAAATCTGATAAGTAAAAAATTACCTGTTATATATCTGCAGGTACTGCTTGTGTATTAGAGCTGATTTGTGCATTTTGGGAGTGGGTTTGCCAAGTATATGATGCCGTTTTTGTGGGTAGTCTATACTGTCACACACCAACTTCTGTTTGCTTCTCCCTTGAGCACAACTTAGCCATTCTAATTCTGGTGGACCCAAACGCCAAAGAAAATAAGTCAATTCTCATTGATCTGCTGCACCTTTTGGGTTCTCTGCACTTTGATTGGAAAGAGAAGGGCATTTGCCCCAGAACATCTTGAAAACAGGAGTGTTAAACTCCTGACTTAGCTTAACTTAATACATAACCCAAGCACAAATCACCCTTGTCGCTGGTTTATACAGAAAAGCGATGCTGTCTAATACTGCTTCCAGATGAGGTGTTCATTGTGGATTTGCTATACAGTGGTACCTTGGGTTACAGACACTTCAGGTTACAGACTCCACTACAGAAATAGTACCTCGGGTTAAGAACTTTGCTTCAGGATGAGAAGAGAAATTGTGTGGCGGTGGTGCAGCACTTTAGCACTTTAATTAGCTAAAGTGGTTCCTCAGGTTAAGAACAATTTCAGGTTAAGAACGGACCTCCAGAACAAATCAAGTTCTTAACCAGAGATACCACTGTACCTTGTTCACTCATATTTTACAGCAGTGGTGGGGTGGTCCATATGATGTAGGTTCCTTCCAGATGGGTAGTTCCTAACACTATTCACTATTCATTCATTACTTTTCCATTGTAAGCTCTGCAGAATTGCAACAGACTTGCCTATCTGCTAGGAGTGTCACAGTTTTGCATGTGAACATCATCTAATGTTCCATCCACATTAGTGGATGTGACATAGTTCTGTGGCTGGGGAAGAAAAGTGTACAATTCAGCTGAGCATGCGTGTGTGTGTGTGTGTACACACACACACATTTAATTTTTAAATAAATGGATAAATCTTACATCCAGGCCCCTCTCTGCGCACATGTTTGTGCTTACACGTGCGCACACGCACACACACACAAACACAGAGCCAGCCAATAAATCTCACCCTGCATTCCAAGGGCATCTGCTTGGACAACAGAAAGCTGACTATAGTTGCTCCGAGACAAGGTATTTGTTTAGGAATTGTCATGCGTCATTAATTCACAGTTTTTACAGGGTGTGCAGACAACATAGTAATCTTTTTATGATCAGTCCTTGTTTCCTCAGCAGTTGTGGGAAGGAACCTTGCAAACATGTGGAAGGACATCGCATGAAGTTCAACACGCACAAAACACAAAACTTTCCAAGTGTAGCAACACTGCTGCAATTCTGCATGTAGACAAAGAGCAGTGAACGCATAGTGTTGAGAATTGCCTGTCAAGAAGCAGCCTATGATACCATCCATCTACATTTCATGAAGAATATAGAAATCATTCATCAAATCAGAGGTTTAAACAGATGTGGTGCCATTTTTGTGGCATTCTCGTTGACAATGGCCGAAATGTCACAAAAGGAAAAGGCATCTTGGGTAACTGAGTTGTAAATATTAATAGATGTTCTATAACATTTTAAATATTCTCCAAATTGTGAGACTCAATTTTGTGGTGGTAGTGCATGAAATTGAAGACTGGCTCTAAAAGCTGCATTTGATACAGATATGATAATTTCACCGATGGTCTTGATATGCTGTTTGCACTTGAGTTTCGCAATGCCGATTTGCTTAATGTTGTTATTTCACGTTTCATGTAATTCAGGGCTGGTGTAAACTGTAAATATTGTTTTACAAAATATTTTCTGATTTTCAGCAACAGACAAAATAAAAGAACAGGATGCTGGCTTCAAATCTGCTGGAAAAAATATCAAGGATTTGAATAGTGAAGAATAAGTTTGTATTTATAAGGCAGTTTCGTTTAAATTGAAAACTTCATTTATTAATGCAAATATGATCACTTAACAAACTTTAAAAAATAAATTTCCAGAAAAAAATGAAAAGAAAAATGTATCAAAAATCAGATTCCACTGAGACTGTATTTTAACTCAGTGTTAATAATATACGTATCTAAGAGTCATCCCTCCTGCTGCAATCTCTACTTTTAAGATTGATTTTTGAAACCAACAGTTTATGTGCAGTTTCCACAAGGAACTGCATTTTGGTAGCATTGTATTTTATCCCTATGGGTTTTATATACTTGTTGAATGCAAGAAGATAACTGAAATTTTGATATTTATGAAAAGACATACAGTGGTACCTTGGTTTAAGAACAGTCCTATTTACGAACTATTCGGTTTACGAACTCCGCAAAACCAGAAGTAGTGTCCCAGTTTGCGAACTTTACTTCGGTCTAAGAACGGAAGCCGAACCGTGGAAGGGAGGACTCATTAGGGAAAGCGCATCTCAGTTTAAGAACGGTTTCGGTTTAAGAACCGACTTCCAGAATGGATTAAGTTTGTAAACTGAGGTACCACTGTATTACGTACTGAACAGCTAAACCCTTTTATATCTTTGGTAGTTTTTCCAGGGCTGTTTCATAAGGCCATTTTTACAACTACTGTACATTTAATCAGTATCAGCTGAGGGAATAGAAATGGGGCAGAAAGTTGGTTCAAACTGAAACACAGGCATCCTTTGAAATTCACACTTCTCAAAATTTGCGATGCGGTTCTTCAACTGAAAAAGGTGTACGAAAATGTCTATATAAGGCGAAATGCATATATCAGTGTAAATAATATACAAAAATGCGTTATGTTAGGGGGTAAGTGCTTGCAACAACATGTATATTAGGCAAAATTACACAAAGAAGTGTCTATGTTAGCAGAAATGAACACAAAAGTGCTGACAAATTTTCATGAGGCCTGGAGAGGGGTGGGGGTGGGGATAATTCACATACTGATGAGGATGAACTGAACTTAAGAATTGAAAATTGAGAAACTGAGTGACATTGAAATGGATAGTTTGCCCTAAAACTAGCTCTCCAGCTAGAAAAGAGCCTCCAAAAATATTCCAGCTGCACAGTTTGATCTCTCAAGAAGTATTTACCAATCATACGAATTCTAACTAGGACTTAATTATATTCAGCAGAGACACTTCATATCACCTAGGGCATTGCTCCCTGGTTCTTCCCTCCACCCCACCCTGATGATGTGCACTTTTTGCGCTGGAGTCTTGGAATCAGACACCTGTGATTGTTCACTTCCAAATCTTGTCTGTTTTTGTTTCAGTCCAGGCAAAGCCAACCGGGTCTCCTGCCATTGGAAACAGCACTGAAGGCAGCCCAACTGCAGAGCCAGGTAAGAATACGAAAGCGTAGGCTAAGCCCTTTTCTATCTGTGGTGTGTTTCCGCGTGGCTGGTTTGTAAGGCCATTTTTACTACTAATACTGTATATTTATTCAGTACCAGCTGAGCGTCAGGTGCTGATTTTTTTTTTTATTGAATTTTTATTGAATTTCATTTTTCTACATAACAAATTAAACTTTGAAATATCCAATGACTTCCCTTCTTCTCCTTCCATGGTTCATATTGCATATCATAGTTTCCCACATATTTTACTGTAACTGTTCAAATCAATTTTCCACTTTTTAAAAAAATAATATTTATTACTTTTTGAACAATTTAAACACTACAAAACAAAACAAAAACAAAAACAAAACAAAACAAAAAAAGAACAATACAATACAATACAAAGACACTACAATTTTCCACTTTTACATCAATCAAATATTATTTACTCTGTTGAATTTATTTTAATGATTCCAGCGTTTTCAGTTATGTGCAATCATTTTCCATATATTCAATAAATATTTTCCACTCTTCTTTAAATATACGTTCTTCTTGCTGTCTTATTCTGTGGGTTAAACCTGCAAGTTTTGCATATTCTAACATCTTAAGTTGACAATCCTCTTTAAAAGGCACCTCACTCACTTTCCATTTTTGGGCCAACAAAACACAGGCCACTGTTGTTGCATACATAAACAAACTTTTCTGGTACTTAGGAATTTCTGTATAGGTTATTCCCAATGAAAAGGACTCTGGTTTTGGGGGGGAAGGTAAATTTAAACAGTTTTTCAGCTCATTATATATCATTTCCCAATATTCTTTCACCTATCTGCGTGTCCACCACAAAAGAAAAAAATGTTCCTCCCATTTCTTTACATTTCCAGTATGTTTCTAATTCTGCTCTATACACCTTTGCCAACCTACTTGGTTTTAAATACCATTTATGAATCATTTTCAAATAATTTTCTTTCAGCAAATAACGTGCAGTAGATTTCAGATCACTTTTCCAAAGTTTTTCCCAGAGGTTTAGGTCTATATTGTGTCCTATATCTATTGCCCAGTGTGTCATGGATGCTTTAACTAGCTCGTATTTTGTTTCCCATTCTAATAAGAAGATATACATTTTAGACAGATGTTTATCCTTATTTTGTAACAGTTCTTTTTCAAATTGTGAGCTTTGGTCCAACCTCTCCCCCTTTTGGGGGGTCTACTTTAAACCTATCATATATCTGGTGGTATTGTAACCAATCCCTAACATGGCTTCTTAAGTTCTCCATAGGTTTCAGTCTGGGTTTGCCCCCTGCAAAGTCCAGCAATTCCCTGTAGGTCGCTCATTGTCTATCCATAATAACTCTCTTAATTGTGATTGCTTCGACAGGGGATAACCAGAAACTCACCTTTTGACAAGTTTGCATTGAGAGACCCCTCTTGAGAGAGCTATGCCTCTCCACTTTCCAGCCTCTCTATTCCCTAGGCTATAAGTTAGCCAGTTCTGTTCCTTGCTGGTTGTGAAACACTGCCCTGATCCAAAGCAAGTGCTTTTGAATCTTTCTTTTACTCTAAGGCTTATCTAGTATTTGAAGGGACTGAATCAGATATTGATGGGAAGAGCAATGGGTAGTCCAATTGCCAAGTCGGGAAGAACAGGTACATCGAGGAAGAAGAATAAGCAATGGATTGCTTGGAGAAGGGCCAGGCAATTAGGAAGTAAACTATTTGATTTATCGTTTGATGGGCATAGTATTAGGAATAGTGTTTCTGTACATACATCTTTGCATCTGCCTGTGGTATCAGGTTCACAAAAAGCACAGCCTTATTAACCAGACACACTACATCTCATAGCGGCATGTTAACTCTGCTTGCAAATGTCAGACGCCTTAACTTACATATGAAGAGCAAGCATGATATCCTGAAGGGCTAATCTATCAAGAACTGCAGGAATGATATTCAGAGTGGATTGGCTTCTTCACAAAGATAAGGACATGAGGATGTATGGATTCTGATCAGCACATCTTTCACCCCACTTCTTGGATCTGGGAGATGATGGAACACATACGGTTCAGAGGAGACACCATCCTAAGACATAATGGTGCATCTTTTGTTTTGGAGTCTGGATGGTCTTGTATTCAGTTCCCATTAGCCTGCTTGCATACAGGGCAGAGACGGGGTGGGGCAGTCAACTTACAATAGTCTCCAAGTTGTGCAAAAATGGCCCAGGCCAGCCCCCACCTGCTGGGATTCCTCCCAGGGAGCAGAGCTTACCTCATCACTGGTTTTTGAGGTTACCTGAGCTCCGTGTGCACTCACCTCAGTGACATTTTCATCAAAGGGGCAGGAAGTTGTGTGGGTGGCAAATTGTGTTGCACCCATCCCACGGATAGAGCGGAGTTGAGGTTGATGTGCTTTTTTTTCTTTAGCACCCACTTCCTGGACTAGGGGAGTCACTTATTCATCACTAAAAAAAGAGAGGATGCAAATCTGCCTAATATTTGCATATGTTAATATGCAATATTTGCATCTGTAGGGGTGCAAGTTTAGACACAACTGGTATAATCTAAAGAGAAATAAAGTACATCTCACCATTGTGGGGAAGATTGTGACCAGGTGAGATGCGTTTCTGGTGTCCAGGGGCTTTAACTGCTGAGGGGCCACCTCAAGCATCCTGCACCCTCACTTTCCCTTCTTATGGTTCTTTTAAACAGCACTTCATATAGAGGACTCAGCCAATGAGAGGACTGTCTTTCTCCTACCTGGTGCCCTTCAGATGTTGTATGACTGCAACTCTCTTCCCCCTTGACCACGGACCATCCCTGTAGTCCAAAATATCTGAAGGCCACCAAATCTCCACTACCTGGAGATGCAAGAGATTGAACCAAGGGAAGTTCTGAGTGCAAAGCAGATGCTTTTCCTCTGAGCTACGGTGTTCTTTTTCGCCATGCTATACTGAGAATGCCTCTCAGATAGAAAAAAAAGTGGGTGGACCAGTCTGTATTTCCCCAACTCTTGGGTTCCGGTTATCTCATTAGCTACAGAATCGGAAACATCACAGGGTTGGTAACATTCCCACATGCATTTCTATCACTTGATTTCTCATAACTTGGACCTTCTGTACATGTAGAGCAGAATGATGTGGCAATGAGCTGGAAGCGTCCTGAGGTGGTAGAGTGAGCTGTATCATTTTATACCGCAGGTGGGAGAACCATATTTTTCAATATGTATATAAAAAAAATCCCAAACCTGAACACTCTGCAGTCAGGAAAGTGGCACAGCAGAGGGTAGGGCTGAGACCTTTCTCCGTGATGAGCTAGTTGTTGTTGTTTTAATTGCAGGAAATTTGATACACGGAAAAGCAAACAAAAATGCCATCCTTCTACCTACTGCCTGAGGTGGTACAATCCCCCTTGCCCCTCCAGAATTCTGCTACCTTATTCTGCTGCATGTGCACACCAGACCTTGATTACTTAGCTATGTGGCCGCATCTACCTATGCAACAGAACGAGTTGGTAGAATCCTCAAATTGCAGGTGGGGATACCACTTTCAATGGCTTTTCCACACTTTAGCTTTTAACTTCCTGCACGTAGCAAACTGAGGAGAATGGTTCTAAGTCAAGAACTTTGCACTGGTTTTCTGTCAGTAAGCATTTGTTTTGGTGTTGTTACAGTAGTTTTTCTTCTGTTTTTTAATACATGCAGACTGAGCTGCAGTCCATGCAACCACCTGACTCCCCCATCTCACTCTGTGTGAACTGGGCCTGAATAATTGGCACCTGAATATGACAAACTGATTCATTTGCGGGAAGGAAGCCCCCATTGCAAAGTGAGGGGAAATGAGGGGATATGAAAGTTCTGTCTGTGGGAGGTATCCAACTAAACAGTAATGCTAGTGCAACATCTTTTAGCTGCACAATGTAAGTTCCCCACCCTCTCCTTTCCCCATGCACCCCCGAGTTGGGGGGAAACCCAAGCAGATTTGGGTGGGGCTGCATGGGGAGAGGAGAGGGTGGGGAACTTACATTCTGCAGCCAAAAGTTGTTGCACTCGTGTAAATGTTTAGTAAGATAAAACCATGGATATATCTGTGAGGACCATTCCTACATGTGAGTCATCAAGTGATGGACAGGCATGCATGAACCAACTCAATACATCAGCTTCATACATGTATCTATCCATGCCGGATCTGAATTTCCCAAGTAACACAAGGATGTTCGGAGCTTTGGAATGTATGGGCTTTCTTTGCCTTGCTGTTTTAGCAAGTTGTACTATATTAAATTTAGATCTGTAAATTTAGATATCTATCCATCCATCCATCCTTCTATTTCTTTGTTCTCCCACTGTGTGACTTCTGATCCAACTCTTCTCTGCATCTTTCCTGCAGAAACACGGAAGCTACGTTTGGTGGATGGAAGAAGCAACTGTTCTGGCAGGGTGGAGGTTGAATACAACGGTACCTGGGGCACCATATGTGATGACAACTGGGACCTGGCTGATGCTGGAGTTGTGTGCCGGCAACTGCATTGCGGCTGGGCTCTTCAGGCTCCTATTGCCTCTCATTTCCAGAAGGGGACAGGCCCCATCTATTTGGATGAAGTGAAGTGCTTGGGGAATGAGTCTTTTCTGTGGGACTGTCCATTTGAAAGGAACCATGACTGTGGACACAAGGAAGATGCCGGTGTAATATGTTCAGGTCAGCACAGATATTTTCCTCTCTCTGTGTGTGCACATGTGCACGCATACATGTGTCTACTCATACAGATGACCCAAAGAACTGTCCATTTCTTGATCCTGGAGGCGACAAATTCTCATTATCCCATAGTCAGGCCTTAATGACCAGACTCACATTGCCATGCTAATACTAGAAGTTGCTTGACATCCTTGCTTTCCTTCCCTTCTTTCCAAGACTTGTAATGGAGGGCAAGGGGAAGCAGAAGTCTTTCCACTCATTAAAACTTGTCAGAAGAAGCAGCCAGGGCATTTTCAATCCTTTTTCCTTTTTGCCTGTATTCTGAGCCTGGCGGAGCAGCCAAGAACTAGTACAGAAAGGAATTCCCAGTACAGTACCAGATAAAATGATGCTGCTGGCCTAATGTTGACTGCATGTGGACACTAGGATATCCCTGCTTTAAATTTCATGTCCCTTGCATATATTTTCTGACAGCTGTGTGACAAAAGTGCATCTCTTGTGCAGAACTATAGGAAAGATCAAGCAGAAATCTATTCCTCGAAGATAGACACATATTTATCAGTTGCAGCTTAATACCATCTCAAGAGAAATGGCGACTCCCCACAGGTTGTTTTGTTTTTTGTTTTTAATAAGAAATATATGAAGCAGAGCCCTCCTGGATCAGGCCAAATGTCCCTCCAGTCCTGCATTTTTCTCTGGGGCAGCTGGAGACATCAGGAGGACCGCCTTTATCTTTTTCAATAATAAACCGTGAAACAAACTTTATGTCTCTGAAGAAGTCCCAGGCCCAAGCAAGTAGTGCAAGTGTTTTGAGAACTATGTGTACTGAATGTAGCTCCCTTGAAAAACATGTAGCCCTGTTCCTCCTAATGCCTGGCCTGCAGACCAGGGTGTCAGCACTTAGCAAGAATGGGGAGATCTCCTGCGCTGACCTCCACACCTCCCATGGAATCTTCTCTCGGAATGTTTCCCAGAAAGCACATTAGCATAAGTTAGGCTAAGCACATCCCTGCTGTTTTCACACATGACACCTAAAGTGACTTTGAGACACATGGTAGCATTTGACGTCTTCATTGCTGAACTGAAACGTCAAAAAGCTCCCCAGCCCCCTGCTTTGGATGGGAGCTCATTTTTAAAAAGATCATAAGAAGACGAAGGAGGAAAACGTCATTTATTACTGTGGGACAGAAAATGGAAGATGACAGCCTTGAAACCAAATGGGCATCCTACCATGTCCTTAGCCTCTGTCTGGTCCTCTGTCTGTCTGAATATTATGATTTGGCAAACAGAAGAGAGACATTTTAAACTTGAAGACATGTTCTGATCAGCGTGGCAATCTCAATCCTCAAATACAGGAAGCAGCTATAGTTCTTAGCATCACACATGAAAATGCCTTCCATGTAACAGATATCGCTCTGGCCTACAAGAAAAGGAAATCACTGCTGCTGATAATGTAGCAGCGTATTACAGCATAAGAGTGGCATTTCCCCAGCTGTTTTATCTTTGCTGATTCTATTTCTCTCCCTCACTCCCATCACCTCCGCAGAGCACCAGGAGTGGCGGCTGTCAGAAGGACTAGATGCTTGTGCCGGCCGAGTGGAGGTTTATTACCGGGGCACCTGGAACACTGTTTGTGATGGTAACTGGTACCAGGATGAGGCTGATGTGCTCTGTCACTCATTGATCTGCAGTGAGAAGGCCTCAGTCCCGAGAGTGCCTTTCAACCACACGCTGATGGGCAAGATGTACTATGACTGCTCCGGAACAGAAAACTCGCTCGCCAGCTGCAGCTGGCTCTACAACAATAGCAATGTGTGTGCTGCCCAGTTTGGAGCTGCTGGTGTGATCTGCAATGGTAATTGCCCTAGCTGGTGTCTCCTGTATGCCTTCTCTTTTTCTCTCCCTCTCTCCGGTGCAGATTTCAACCAAAGAGGTAGTTAATGGGTAGGAACAGGTAAGGACAGGGGAGAACTCTGATTCAGTTGGCGTTTAAAGGCAAAGATATGTCATCTGAACTTTCCAAAGTGCTGTGTGAACCAAAATGCCACCCTCCTTGGGAATTCAATTTTGCAGTGCCATTCTCCGATCAAGTCCTCAACTTAAGTCTGGGGGAAAGAGAAACCAACAGCAACTGAAACAGGCAGATATGAATATCAGAAGATCCTGCTGGACCAGGCCAGTGGCCCATCTAGTGCAGCATCCTGTTCTCACAGTGGCCAACCAGATGCCCATAGGAAACCACGGAGCAGAACAGGAGCACAAGAGCACCCTCCCTTCCTGTGGTTTCCAGCAACTGGCATTCAAAAGTATTGCTGCTTCCAACTGTGGAGGCAGAACATAGCCATCATGGCTAGTAGCCATCATTGATAAACTCTGTGAATTTGTCTAATCCTCTTTCAAAGCATCCAAGTTGGTGGCCATCCCTGTCTCCTGTGGGAGCAAGTTCCGTAGTTTTAACTATGTGCTGCATGAAGAAGTACTGTTTTGGGGGTGCAGTCCGTCCTGAATCTTTCAACATTCAGCTTCCCTGGATGTCCTGTTCTGGTGTTACAAGATCCCCAGGGACAAGTGATTGTCCATTAATATTCCTCACCACCATCTGCCTGGAGCGTCTCCACCCCCATCGTTCTGCCCGGATGCTGAGGTCCAGCGCCGAGGGCCTTCTGGCGGGTTCCCTCACTGCGAGAAGCAAAGCTACAGGGAACCAGGCAGAGGGCCTTCTTGGTAGTGGCGCCCACCCTGTGGAACGCCCTCCCACCAGATGTCCAAGAAATAAACAACTACAGTATCTGACTTTTAGAAGAAATCTGAAGGCAGCCCTGTTCAGGGAAGTTTTTAATGTGTGACATTTTAGTGTATTTTTCATCTTTGTTGGAAGCTGCCCAGAGTGGCTGGGGAGACCCAGCCAGATGGGTGGGGTACAAATAATAAATTACTACTACTACTACTACCACCACCACCACCACCACCACCACCACCACCACCACCACCACTTCCCTTCAAGATTAAGGACTTCCCTGCACTTTTGCCTTGCCAGACATCAATATCCATTTAACACATTCTCACCTGTGGACTATCTGCAGAAGGTGAAGCCAAGAATAGATCACATGCCTAAAAGCATTCCAGAGTAAAGACAGGCCAAATTTAGATCACTAGCTGTAATGGAGACAGAAATCCCACCTGAAGCCTGGGATTCTTCCCCCTGCAGGCATAGCTGATCACGTTGGTGAACTGGGCTATTTGTTCCCTGTTTGCTACCAGTCCAAAAAATGATCCAAGTGCTTCCATGAGGCACCTTAATGACCAGCAAATTTATTATGGCGTAACCTTTCATAAACTCGGCCCTCTTCATTGGATGCATAAAATAAATTCTTAATTGGTAGGTATATAAAGAAGAAAAATGGTAAGGTGGGAGGTGAATAGCAATCAGGTGCAGAAATCTCACCGAGTGATAATTAGAGCTTAACGAGGCACACCATTAAACCCTTTACAGCAGCAGGCTGGTGTCAATTACTGACATGAGTGAACAACACATAGCAATAGAGTGGAACCTCAGTTTTCGAGTGTCTTGGAAGCCAAATGCTTCAGAACCTGTACGCTGAAAACCCAGAAGTAAATGCTTCCATTTTTTAACGCGTCTCAGAAGCCAAATGGCTTCCGCTGCATGTTTTTCAATTTTCTCAGTGGAAATTTCCAAAAGCCCTTTGCACCTCGGTTGTTGAACATTTCAGAAGTCGAACCGTCTTGCAAAACGGATTACGTTCGACAACCAAGCTTCCACTGTAGCAGGATCTGTCAATTTCAGTTTTCTTGGTTTCTCATTTTTCCATTACTGAATTCATTTCACCACAATTTGCAGTGATTTCCATGGAAAGAGGAGTGGTTGAAATCTATGCCATGCCAGCCCAATACAGATAGTAGCCACAGGGTCCAAGCTTCAGCAGGGACTTCATGCCATGATGCCGTTTGGCTATCCTGAAGGGGGTGATTGAGATGTCACTTGGGAACAGACCCACCCACCACCTGAAAATGCCCTGGTTGCGTTGCAGAGCAGCTAGGTAGCTGGTTTGATGGTGCAGAAGCCACTGTCACAACATGTATCACAGTCTAAAGGAGCTTCCAGTTCTCTCTGTTTTACCCCAAGCCAGCCTGCAATGTGCTTTACCCAACACTGTTTCCTGCTGATCTGCATGGCTGCCAGGTGCTGACATGAAACCAGCACAGGCTGCTTAGTCTGCCTGAGCTCAATACAAAGGTAGGGAGGGTCTCTGGCTCTCCCTGTGCTGCTGCTGATTTGCTTAAAATCACAATAAAACAGAATCATAAAAACTATGTGGGGCGGAAACTAAGAGGAAAAAGCAGGAGCTGGGGGTCCCTTCTCACCCACCCAGGATCCTGAGAAGATGCAGTCTAGACCCTCTTTCTCAGTCTCCTGCTCTCTAACCCAAAAACTCATATGGTCCTAGGTGTTGCTGGTTCTTTACTCTTCTGTGCTCTTTTCTGGATTTCAGGCTCACAGGGTTTGGCAGGCCCTGCAAAGACACAAGCGACAGAAGCAGTGACTCCAGTCTCCCACCTGACCAGTCCACGTAAGTTCAAGCCTCAAGGCACTTTCTCCTGCAGACAGTATCGCATCTCCCATCTGTGCTCAGGCGTTACAAAAGGAGGTAGCATAAAATCATGATCTCAGTTTGCTTGGTCTTGTCTGCCTGTGTGATCAGTACCCATATGAACAAACACCCAGCCTCTAAATTTTCCACACCACACCTGCTGCTATCTTTATATAGCCCTTGTTCCTGGTCTGTGTCCTCTAGGTGACACAGGGACTATGCACAGCTGGGTAACTGAAACCATAGTAAGACTAGTCTTCATCCACAGTGATGCCATGCTACTAAGTTGTTTTAGACTGGCTTTAATATTGTGTTGTGCTTTAACGTTGCAACCTGCCCTGGGACCTTAGGGTTAATAAATTTAATAGTCATAATCATTAATCTGGTTAATCTGGTTTATTTGCACATATTTACAACCAGAGCCTGCAATGGAGGGGTTCACAGCATTAACACCCCCATAAGGCCTTGCTTCTCTCACAGCTGCAGCCTTGGATTCCTGGAGAAATCAGGCATGGCTCTGATGCTCTGCCTTCCCAGCCCGCTGCCTGTTTCCGGTTTCCAGCTTCCAGCACACATAACTCCACTCTCAACTCTGGCCTTTGTTTTTCTAACTACTTGTGAGTTCAGGGAGTGGGGGGGGGGCAAGCAAGCCTGGCTATTCCAGGAATTAGAAGGGGCCCCAGACATTAGAAGGGTCTTGGCATACAGCCTACTCCCCCCTTCCCAAACTCATAACAACAGCACCAGCAACAACAATAACAGCAACACATTTATGGTATAAGAACAAAGAAAACACAGAAACGGCACAAAATCAAACACAAGCTTAGAAGGCTGTTTCCCTCTTCCTTGCCCTTCTCCCTTCCACACATTAGAGGCGGGGTAGGGTGGGTGAGGATTTGCTTATTTTGCATTTCATGCAAATTTTCCAAATCCACACTTCCTGAACCAATTAGCAGATCAGAATACAGCTCTCCTTTGAAATCTGCACTACTTTCAGTTTTGCCATGCAGTTCGCAAACCAAAGAATGCATACAAAAATGTGCTTATTCATTGAAAATAGCATGCACAATGCATTCTGTTGGGGGAAACTGATTGACTGGTTGTATTTCTATTCCACTTTTCATTCAAATGAATCTCAAAGCACCTTACAAACAATAAATAACAATAACATAATAGCACATCACAAATGCAACATAAATCCACTATGCATAATTGTGTACAAAAAATAGCTATATTAGGAAAATGTTTTTGCACAAAATGCGTATATATTTTAATGCCTATGTGGGGAAAAAATCATCATGGGATGAACTGAACTGGGAAAATGGAGAGAAACTGAAATTGACTTCCTCCTCCTCCTCCTCCTCTTCTTCTTCTTCTTCTTCTTCTTCTTCTTCAAATTGTCCATCTTTACTACCCACCCACAATTGCTAATGTTTCCATTTGTAGGTTGGACTGCACCTGAGAACTTAGATGTTAGACCATCATACCAGATACTGCAAATTCTCTGCATCGTCCTGGGTCTTCTCCTTTTTTTGGCCATTCTGACTCTAATTATCACCGTTTTGCGACATAGGCGAAGGGAAAACGGTACCATTGGTATACTGGGCATCACCAGCACTACAGAGGGAGGAAACCTACGTATAAATAATGCTATGGGGAATTTGGTGGAGTGGATATAATATACTGTGTTTTGGACAGCTACTATAGGAAGGCTTCGAAACAGATGCCAGATCCCTTCCTGGCAGGAATCAGAAATGCTGCAAAGTGTCCCTGCCATGGATTCATATTGCCACCAAGAAGCTGTCACGAGCTGTCAAATCTTTTCCAGTCTCAGTGTATCCCTGCCACTTCCAGAAGCCTCCTTTATAACAAGTCTATAATGCTTCCTGAAATCTGAAGGAGAGTGCAGATAGATTTCAAGAATAAGGGTTGATTGCAAATGAGACTTAGAAGCCTCTCAGAGAAAAGTGCGTAAATGAGCCACTATCTCTTGGGGCTCCAGGTGTTCATTTTCTCCCCAGTTATGGGCATTTAGTTATATGGATTCATGTCGGAAACTCATTGCTTTTGCTTTAAAGATGCAACATTCAGCCAGCCTCCGGGCTGTTATTTTGGCAGACGTTTGTCCCTATACTTTAGTAGCATATCCCTACTTCTTGGCCCCCTTTTGAAACATTTACATGCAGAAAAATTATTATTATGTGCTACACACAATCGCAAAGCTGCTAACTGCAACCAGGTGAACAGAACATATCTCCACATTGCTTTAAAAAGCCACACTGATGCCAGGTCTGTTTCCAGACACAGTTCAGAGTGCTGGTGCATAACTATAATGTCCTTCAGAGACCATCCTCTGAGTGCAGGTCTGGCCCATGAGGTAAAGTGAGGCAACTGCCTCAGGTGGCAGGATCCACAGGAGCAGCAGATCCCAACGTAGATCTGTCTCCCCACCTCAATTGTTTCCAATTTTCCCTCACTCCTCCTTCCTTGGCAGGGATGGGGGTGCCATTTTGGGGTCTGTTTCAGGGGCCAAAAGGTATTGGGCCAGCCCTGTCTAGGTGCCCCTGTCATCAGAGGTGAGGCAGGTTGAGACAGGGGAGAGGGGCCTGCTTGGTTGTGGTGCCCCACTTCTAGGGTGCTGTCTCTGAGGAAGCTCACTAAGTGCCTGTTCTGTTGTCCTTTTAGTGCCAGGCAAAACCCTTTTTGTTTTCCCAAGCTTTTAATATTAGATGGAAATTGTGTCTAATCACTATTTCTTTGTGGGGGTTTTTTGGGGGGGGGTTGCAGATGGATTTTATTGTTGCCGTTTTGCTATGTACGATGACCAGAAAATGCTTTCATGTTTACTTTTTTTATGTGAATGAATGATGTTACCCGGCATGAAACTTTGGGCTTATCAACACTTAACTTTCCTCTGGTTTTTCCAGGCACAGCGCACAATTTAAAGCTCAGTGTCTGAGCACCCACACCCTTTTTTCTTTTTGCTTCAGAGCTTTTCCTGGGAAACCCCACTCTTAAAAATTCACTGTGCCTAGAAAGAGCAGGGTGAAATGTTTTGCCCAAAGTTGTTGAGCAAGCAAGGAAATTCGGCAAAATCCGATATGGGTTGCTATACGTCATGTCTGACCTGTCTTTAGTTACTATGGAGGGCCTATATTTCCTTTGGACCTTTCTCAACTATCATCTCTTTCCATAGTAAATATGTGCAGATGCTATTCTTTTCTTACAGAGCACATCTGTTGGAGGAATATTTCACTTTTCCACTGCTCAGTTGGCAGCATGGGTGTTGGTTTCCCCCTGCCCCGGATAACGCAATAGTTACTCATATGATTACCATGTGGAAGTTGGTTGTGAGAATGTCACCTCAGCACCCTCTGAGAAATGGAAGGGAAGCCTGTATAGAATGAGGGACCTGTGGCCCTCTAGATGTTGCTGGTCTCCTCCCTCAGCCCAGCCCAGCCAGTGGTCACGGATGATGGGAGCTGTAGTCTGACAACATCTGGAAAGCCGCAGGTTCACTAGTTCCACTGTTGTCAGAGCGGGAGTCAAACTCCTATCTGTGTGCAAAGTCCCTTTGAAGGGAATCCTTACAGAATGAAATATCTGTTTTCAGTTGCAGATAGTGCCAATCCCTGTGCCTCAACCGCTGCCCCCATCCTTCTAAATCACATCATGCAAGTCTCAGCCACTGGAGCACGCAACAACTATCAGCAAGTCCCCACAAACCTCCCCAAAGAAGAAGGTATGGGAAGTTATAGCTTGCTGGCATCACTTGTATCGCCCTTATTCCACCGACCACCTGTCTCCCCACCCTCTCCTGTCTTCCTGGCAGTTACTAGTTTCCATGTTTGATGGTTTGGGCCAGAATCTACGAGACAGTAGCCCATAAGGCTGTCCTTGATGGGCTGCTGGGAGCGAAATGGTAGCACTATATTATCCCTTGTCTCATGTGTCTCCCACCTCATAATGGCTACTGAGACACAGTAATGATTCCAATCTCTTCTTTGCTGCAGTTATCCAATAATGCTGCTGGTTAGATGTGTTTTATAATTATCAGGATCACAACAGGCAGTTTTCCTGAGGAAAGTCCCTACCTCAGAGCTGGTATTTGCTACTGAATCCCAGTTATTACCAGCCTCACACCACCAGTGATACTGTTTGTTTTGATAACATTGTCCCTATCAGGATTCATCTCAGTTTAACCATTTTATGTTCATAAAAATAGTTATATATATATATTTAAAAACCATTTAAATAGATAATATAACTCCCCCCCAAATAGCCTACAGTTAGAAAATCTACTGTATGGTACTTTAAATATTGTATAAATGCCAGTACCCATTCCAAGATGCTCTGTGAATGGTTACTTAATGTTAGTGCCTGAGAGCGCCTTTTTTTGTATTTTGTTTCCCTCTGATTTCACTGGTTACATTTCTCCTTTGTGTCTCTCTGTGTTTGTGTCTATCTACAAGCTATCTATCTACTCTGCCAAGCAAAGATAGCATTTCAAGCATCTGATAAAATGGTTGAAATATTTTGTGCCAGTGAAATGCTATTATGCTGGAGAATTCATAAGCAGGTTGCTGGCAGCTTTGTTTCACGATGGATCATGCAATCTGCCGTGATGTGAGTTTCAACTACTGCAACTGTTGTGTTGGGTTCCTATGTTGTGCAACAATAAAACTCACCTATCCCCTGGCACAAGAGCCCCGGCAGTAGCAGATAGAGAAGGTTGGGTGTAGCCCAGGGTAAGTCAGTCCTGCTGCATTTCTGCGTTGACCTTGGACTTGTGCCCTGAAGTCCTGCCTGATAGCTCCACTAGCTGGTTCTCCCCGAGTGGACTCATGTTTCTTTCTCCCTTTCAGCAACGGCAGTGCTGCCTACACCCCTTAGTGAAGACTCTGATTCCGACTATGAACACTATGATTTCAGCAGCAAACCACCTGTGCAACTGTCTACCTTCTACAGTGAGCATCTCACCACTGCCAGGCACACACTGCTTTCTTGTCAGAAACTTCCTAGCTTCTTTGGACGAAGCTGTACATCCATGATAATCCCTTGTGATCCTTTGTGGTTCTACTTTAAGGGAGCCAAAAGGATTTGATCAGGACTGGGGGATGTTTAACCCTTTCCTTTGTGCTGTTTTCCTAATCAAAATTCCACCCACTCCCCCCCCCCGTATATCCCAGTATATATTCACACACACCCCTCTGCTTGACTAGCAGCAGTTTCAGAAGTCTGACTTAGATCAGTATTAAAGGGAAAATGCAGACAAAACTGCATGCCACACATTTGATTTTAATATTTAGTTAGGCTCTTTAAACACTTCCTTCTCCATCACTACTGTTCCTTGGTGCCGCTTGGCCCACCTGCTATTTCCCTAACTCCCTCCCTCCACAGTCCCCAAAGATTTTCCCACTGCAAACTTTAAAGCAGATTAAGTGCAGGTTTTCTACTGAGAGATGCAAGTTAGACCTCTGTGCCCCACATCTATATGCCTGGGTTATTATGCAATCCACATTCAGAGGCAATTGAATGTTGGTTAGGGGTTGCAAGGGTTGCATTTAGGAAGCTGGGTATGTGTCCAGTGTGGTTCTTCATCCCCACCCCAATAAAATCCCATCAATGGGTTCATGCAGGGACTGGGTAGGGAGCAGAAAATGCTCTGAAGGAGCTCAACTCGCCCCTCCCAGCTAGCTGGGGCAAGGTTGGGAGAGAGGGCAGAGAGGCAGCAGGAGAGGGCTGGGGAAGGAGGGAGCAGGAAGGCACCCAGGCCGACCTGAGGAGGAATTTTGCCCTTTTGGTTTGCCTGGAAAGGGGGGGGAAACCACAAAAAGCCACAAGGGGCAAACCTTGTAAACTTTAAGAGTTGTGGGAACTTAGGGTTAAAGGATCTGCAAGTCTGAGGGTTCAGAGGTGTGCAGTTTGAAGACAGCATATATAATAGCCTACTTTCCTGACAAAGCAACTTGTTCTTCTGAGTCATTTGGTGGTGGGGGTGACAGTGATATTCTGTGGATTCTCCTACCTGTGTTTTGAAAGAAACCTCCTTCTCCCCTTCCCCTGCATCTGGGAGCTTGATGATGAAGTCTGTTTGGCCCCTGCTTTCAGATTCTCTTCGAAACCGAGTGACTGATGAAGACCCTCCCCGTTACAATTTTGCAATGCCAGCTATGCACGAGGAGGGGGACAACAAGCAACCCACCTCAGAGGCCTATCCACAAGCAGGTGAGAGCCTTTCTGAGGGGGGGGGGGACATAGTAATTGTGGTGCTGTTGCTGATTTCTTGTGCTGAATCCAGTTCCTCACTGCCATATGAAGTCCATGGTTTTCTCCAGCAGGACCTGGAGCTGAAGACAGTGACAGCACCTCTTCTGGAGACGCAGACTGGTATGAGAACATCCAGAAACCAGAGCAACAGGAAAGCCATCCAGGAAACGAGCCTTCCTTTGGAGGTGAAGCGTAGGATTGTTATCAATGGAACTTTAATTAGTCAGCTAGCACATTCAAAGGTCATCGCAAAATAAAACAAGGTTGTATCTACTCTGAACGTCAGAGACGAGCACAAACTGATCCCTTCAAAAGTGAGGTCATTCTCTGTAATGAAATTGACACCATCTGGTAATTAAGGCTTTGCAGTTATGGAGCATGTGTGGCCAGGCATTGTGTTACACACACATTTGCTTATGTACCTACATGTTAGATACAAAAGAGAGATGCAACGTTAAAGAAAAATATTCCACATGAAACCATGGCCAGACATTTGATTCAAATTCAGTAGAGCTGACAGGGGCCTTATAGCATTGCTGGAGGTGGGGGTGTCTGACCTCTAGGCTGCCAGCTGGCCATCTGTGGCTTAGACAAAATGCATTCCTATTGTGGGACTGTTAAGGGCTGTGGGTGCCTCATCTAAATATAGGGATGCCAATTACCGCAGCCCACAATGCAGGGCTCTAGTGATGGTCAAACAGAGCAAGATCGCCTAAAGAGAGAAGCATGGGGGCCAGAGCTCTCCACCCTGAGAAGCCGATAGTTTTCTCCCTCATTACCCAGCAAGACCTCCAGAGAGGCTTCGCAGCTGGATAGTTAGGTCACCAAGCACCTCAGCTTTCCCCGCAGCATCTTTTCCTTCTAAGCTTCTTCCTTCTTCTTGGCAGCTGACCTGAAATGCCCTCATTTCTTTGCTTCAGGTTCGACAGCTTCCCCCAGACCTTTGGTGAACTGCAAGGCTGGGCCTGGGAACAGCTCATTTGACAGCAGCAGCAGCAGCGATTATGATGACATGTGGGCCTAAAGGGCAGGGATGCAGCTGGGATGATGCCGCTCCATCTGTCGTCAGCAACGCCTCCATCAGAAACAGCCAAGGGTGATGGCAAGGCTGAGAACTGAAAGGGACCTACCTGTTCCCACAGTCTGGGCCTCAAGGATTCAGCATTTTGGAAGAAGACCAATTCCCACAAAGATACGCGTGTGTCCAAGTCCATTCCCAGGACCAACTAGAAATTTGTTGCAGTCACAGAGCCATGTGTTTATTCTGCCTGAGATTTCCAACTTGTGCTATTGTGAGAATAACTATATGAGGGTGAAGAAAAGAACTGAGGTCTCAGATTTCTTTCCCCTGGTTTGTATGGCCAGCCAGCAGTGTGCTGTCACAAAGCAGTTGATACACTGACATTCCTACCACCCCAGCAGGCTGACTTCTAGCTTCAAAATCCAAGCTGCTGAAGCAGAAGCTTCCAGCAATAAGCACTGGCCAGTCTCCTTGAATAGTGTTACATCACCAACAAAGACTTCCCCATAGCTGCTACCCAGGATGGATCTAAAACAAAGTCCTCCCTCTAGGAACCAGAGCCTCTCTGACAGTTTCTTCCTTGGGGAGAGCTCAAGGAAGCCAGGGTTTCTTGGATAAGGGTGGGATGCTTTCATGATGGGATTAGTCAAGGCTGTTCCACCTGAAGAAAGCCAGAACTGATGTTTCAGGGGCTCTGCTTTCTCCTCACTGTGGGGAATGGAGCACTCATTGCTAGGACTAGCCCCACCTCACAGCAGTTTTAGCTTTCCGCTCTGGGGCTTGTGAAGGCCTGTGAGGTCCTGAGATGAAAGGAGGATGTCAGTTCCTTCTGCTACAGAAGCAAATTTGGGGAAGAACCAGAGTTCAGCTGGCAGCAAAGAGCTTTGCCTGCAGTCAGGCCCAGCTGCAGTCCTTGGTGTCTCCAGTTCAAAACATCTCAGGTAACAAGGCTGGGAAGGACCTTGGCAAGACACCCTAGAGGGTTGCTGATGCTAGGCTAGATGGACCAGCGTTCTCACTAGATATAAGGCAGCTTCATATATGGTCTAAGGCCAGGGCTGAGAAACCTGTGGGCCACCGAAGAACTCTGACTGTCAGCCATGCTGGCTGGGGCTGATGGGAATCCCGCAATTTCCAAAGCCACACACAGCAATGACAGCTGCTCTATGTGTCTGGGAGTATACAGTCTGGGTTAACTGTAAGGCCCCCCAAAGCACTTTGTGCTGCACTGTAGCCAGGACCGGAAGCATCTAATGGCAGAAATGAATGTATCTGATGAAACCCAAGCACAAGCATCTTCTATTTATTAAGAGAGTTGCATTCTCCTGAAGCGGGGATCAAATTCTTATTACTCATCCCAGCATGGTAAGGTAGACAGTGGCACTTTTGTGATGATGGCGATTTGAATATCTGCTTTTTATTCTCTTTACAGAGTTTGGAATTGGAGGTGCAGCCTGCGAGGGAGGGGTAGGGGGCTGCTGGGCACCCAGAAGCCAGAATCAAGAGCAAGGGAGCGACTGCTGTTTGAGCTCTACCAGTCTCTGGCACTCGTTGTCTGTGAGGTTCTCAAGGGCCCTGTCTGGTCCCTGTCTCTTCCAGATCTTCATAAGAGGGTCTTAAGTAGAGCAACCCTACAGCAGGGAGGCATTTCAGAGACGGCTTGCAGAGTCATCAACCACATCCATTGCTTTGCCATTATTGCTGCGGGCAGTGTGGAAGATGGGGGCAGCCTGTTTGTCTTCCCTCCCATTAACTACAATAGAGGGGGTTAATTGCACCAGCCCCAGGGGCTGCTGTGGAGTTTCTCCATTTCTGTGGATGGGTTGGGGAAAAGGTGGCATATCTATGTCCAGCTTGCCCTGTTTCCACTCCCACCAGTGGAACATCTGTGCTCTTCACTGGTGTGCCAGGGACATTCTAGCAATGTAATGCCATTCTGCCAGCAAACTTCTGTCTCTGCCAGCAGAGAGATACATAATGCTATGCCACTTTCTAAGGCTCCTCAGCCAACTCTAGGGTGGGGCTAGGTTTCTTCCCTTAGCACATTTCATTTTTCAACAAAGTCATTTTTAAAAAATATTTTGATGTCTACAGATAAGAATGAAAAGAGTGAATGCAACAAACGTGTATCATGCATGCTATTTATTTTCTATTAAAAATATTTTTAATGCTGCATTTCATCAAAAAGGATTCCACAGCAGTTTACAACAGGACCAAACGATAACAACCGACAACAGAACCAACAGTAAAAACACACACAAAATTTAGAAAGAGAGAGGCAATCAAACAGCAACAAACTTAAAGAGTGTTAGAAATAGCAGTCGCCAATCGATAAAACTTAACAGTTAGCTAATGCAATCTGAAATCCGACAAGGTTTTAAGCTGCCATGGAAAGAGAAGAGGGAAGAGGTTGTGTGAGTCTGTCCTGGGAATTCCAGGAAATTGGAGCTTCTACCAGAGAAGCCCTGCTGCCACTGGTGGTCAACGCTTACCCCATATGCACTCAGCAGGGAGACATGATTGGCTGACTCAGGGGCATTTTAGCACTGAGTGGCATTTCTCTTGCATTTAATGCTCCTCAGGCCAGCACATGTCGTGTCCGATATTTGCAAGAAATATAACTCCAATCTTTAAAATGCTCAAGATTAGCTCCAGGATAAGTAAGTTGCACTTGGGTCCCTTTAGAATCTATGCAAAACTAACCATGAATTCGTTCCCACTGAAATAAATGAGAACTAAATTGGGATTAATTTTACATATTCCAAAGGGATCTAAAGAAATATAAGTATTTGCAAAATGCATGATATGATTTCTAGAATGCACCCATTTCTCCCACCTTCCTCTACATGTCTCTCTGAAGCAAAGCCCCAGCCCTGATATAACAGATGTGACAAGGGGACTGTAAATGCCTGGCAAAGAGAGTTACTCCAAATGAAGAGAATGCTCAGGAATGCCAGCGGATAAGATTCCCTATGGACAGGGAGCAGATGTCAAGTCAGTACAAATATCTATACCTTTTTCAAAGTTGCATTCCAGAACAGAGCTGTGCTGCATATCCCCCACAGCAGAAGCACTGCAGACTCGTGATGCTGTCCAGCATAATAATATACATACTGCCTCACATCTATTTATGCTGAGCATCACCTTTTCCCCCAAGGGAGAGAGTCTCTCCACTAGTTAAGTCTCTTGAGATGATGCACGGGAGGGATCTGTGCAATTCAGAAGCCACTGCTCAGAAAAAGAAGAAGACAAAGAAAAGAGAAGCACAGAACCCCCTCCTGTTTGGAGTTGAACAATTCCTGCATATTGATAGGATAGGATTTTGTGCCCATTTCTGAGATACTGATTCAGTGCATCGAAGCATCATAAGGTGCTATGAACTGCCTGCACTGATTCTACCATTGCCTTGGAGATCAGATCGGATGCCCATGCAATCCAGGACACTGTCCCCAACAATAATCAGCAAATTTCCCCTGGGGAGCTCATAAGCAAGAGTTCCTTGTCTTGTTATGTGTCCCCAAGTATCTGGTAATCAGAGCACAATGCTTCTAAACATGGAAGATTTACTGAAAGTGTGTGGTGGTGCTTAAGATAATCCTCCACCTAAAGCAATTAAGTGCTTTATGGTGCATTAAAAATTAATCTAAGGGTAGGATTCAATTAAGTTTTACTCAGAGTAAACCTACTGATATTAATGGGCCCAACTTAGTCATGGTCATTAATTTTAGTGGGTCTCTTCTGAGTCAAATGTAGCGGGATGCCACTCTGAATTCTGAGGTTTTGGGTATGTATGGTTCCTTTCTCCCATTGTAGCAGAGTCTCTTGTCCTGTGATGTCCTGCAGCCCGTATTGCCACCTAGTGGTCCAGGTTAAGCCAAGCAACTTTCGTTGCAGAACAGCATTAAGGCTAATTGCCCACCTCTGCTGATGACAAGGAACTAGACATATGGTAGAAGATGATCGTGCTAAATTGGGTGGGGCTGCACCAAGTAGGAGAGATCACTCATTTTGCTGCGTTGCTACTTTTGAGAATAGCACCCAAACAAGTGCTGAAGCCATTACATACAAATGGAGTTAACTTCAGTGCAGCTGAGCTGCTCTCCACATGGGCTGCCCTCAACTGATGTTGTCATTGGGGAAATATGGTTGCAAGTATATCCATTGCAATCACAAATGTTGTGCATGAAATGGCATTTACCCAGCAGTCAAACCACAATATTTTGCTCCTGAGAACATGCAGCACTTCCCCCAGCTAGTATGTCCATTGCCACTGCAAGAACTGTATGAGATGTGATTGTGCAAGCATTGCAGAGCGCTACATTTTCTATTGGCACTGGGCTGGTCCTAAGCTACTGCAAGCACTCCAAGCAACTGGTGTCTCATTTAAACCAACTTGTTTCCAGATGAGTTCATATAATGCCAAGGATGTGTGGCCCAGGCAGGCATTACGTTAGCATGCTAACTCTGCACACATAGCAGGAGAGCTCAGTTTATACGAGACGTCAGCTACGCAATACGCTGTACGGGTCAGTTTTCCTAACCCTCCTGGTGTCACGTTCAAATCGATTGCGACAAGTTGACACTGCAGGAATTTACAATGCAAAGTGCTGCCGTGGCTTACCAGGGTGGTGCTGGGGAGGACAACTTCTGCTATAATTGGTCATTTGCGAATCTGAGCTCATTTAGATGCAGCAAATCTGAAATGGCCCATTGCCTGGCACTGAGATTTGACTTTTTAAAATGGCGCCCAGCTGACTTAAACGTCAGGCTGTGTGGAAACACTGACACATCCCTGATCAGAGCTCGAGAATATAGAAGGCGTATTTCAGCTTATAACAAAGACAGGACTCATTCAGGGCTCACGTTGCTCTACAGAACAGTTGGCAGCCTGACAGGGGACTTCGGTGAACCTGGGTGCTACATTACCATTTCATATAGCCACTTCCAATTAGCTTGCTTTCCAGATTTCTCAGTCAAGGACAGTGTGGACATTTTCTAGCCTAGCGTGCTCCTCTTCCTACTACTGCTCCATTTGCCACATCAAACGACATCTTAATGACAAAGGAAATAAATAAATGAAGGTTGCCTCTTTCCACTTGAAACTCAACACCAGATCTGTATCTCCTTCCTCAAACCTTCTGCCCCTTTTTATCATCTCCATCTGCGGGTTACAGTTTCCCTCCTTCGCTCCTTCATCTACTGTTCTGTGTGCTGGATAAATAGGTTATTTCATTTCAATTAAGCCTATGTACCCATCTGAATCGCTGGCATCTACCAGATTGTTCTGTAAGGGTGTGTGCATGTGCGCACGCACGCACGTACCAGAAGAGGGAGGGAGCCAAGGACAGGGTGTTGAGAAAGGGCCGCATGTGTGCAAACCAGCTTCAGTGGAAAATTCACCACCTTGTGCCCCACATCCTTCAGCTGTTTATCAGCTCAGATGGGTTCTCATATAGACTGAGAGCAAAAGAAGCTTTGCCCCCAAACCACAAGCCTGAGGAAGAGTTGAAATAGAAACAAAGAACACCTGCAGCCCAGAAAAGTAAAGGATAGGAAGTGCCCATTCAGAAACTCAGCATCACCCACAACCACCAAGAAATAGGCTACAATAGGCTATAATACGGTTCTTCTCTCCAATAATGTAAATACCATTTTTACATTGCTCTCAACTCTCTAGGACACACACCTCAAATATAATTACAAGCTAAAAAAGGTAAAGGTAAAAAAGGTAAAGGACCTCCCGGATGGTTAAGTCCAGTCAAAGGTGACTGTGGGGTGTAGCACTCCACTCACTTTCTGGCCGAGGGAGATGGCGTTTGTCCACAGACAGCTTTCTGGGTCATGTGGCCAGCATGACTAAATCACTTCTGGCACAACGGAACACCATGACGGAAACCAGAGCACATGTAAACGCCGTTTATCTTCCCGCTGCAGTGGTACCTAATTGTCTACTTGCACTAGCGTGCTTTCGAACTGCTAGGCTGAACTGCTGACATGACCATGTAGACTTATGTATTGTGCTAAACTATTCCACACGCCAACAAATGGTTGCCTCATTGCTTCTCTTTGACATATGCAAACATAACAGGTCAATGCAGTCTCAGTACGACATGGAATATTATTAATTTTCAATTTCTTAGCAACTGATGTCTTAACTGCTGAGAGGAGGTTCCACAGCATGGACAGGATCCAGCGAGTGGTGTGCTGTCAGAAGATAATGGGAGTTGTAGGCCCCAAAACATCTGGAGGGGACTGGGTGGGAGAAGATTGGCCTACTTCATTCTTTCAGTTGTACACACTCTCTTTTATTAAACATACAATTATTAGTCCTGGTAAATAAGTAATTACACACATACACACTATATATATATATATAAAATCCTATCAAGCAACACAGGTGCAATATCCTGTCTTAGGTAGAAATCATTTTATTAAAATCACTCTGCCACCTACCGTATTTTAAAAATAAATAAATAAATAAATAAATAATATATCTTTATAACTAATTCATACAAGTGTTTAATATCACATTTCATTTGAAAAATCCTTAAAGTTTATGTATGGATGCCATACGTCCAGGACTTCCCGGGCATAGCTGGAATACAGCAGTCAGAAACAGTGTCCAAGCGGAAATCACTGCAATGTCCCATGCTGAAAGTCTAGATTTTAGTGAATTTAGTGAATATAGCTCAAAAAAGCTCAACAACTTTGGGCAAAACTAAAAAATACAACAACACCTCTACCACTTTGCCAAAGTAAAATACTCAACAACTTTGCCAAAAAAAGCTGAACAACTTTTGTGTCTGGATTTTCACTTTCTGAAATACGGCAACCCTAGTTTATGTAATGTAAGATCTTCAAATGTGTTTTCATATTATCTATACAGGATATATGCAAAAATAGACTTTTTAATTAGAACAAATAACTCTCATTCGAGACCCTCCAAGTGTCCCTATTTTCCAAGGACAGTCCTGGATTTACAGAAGCCATCCTGGTTTCTGATTTGATCCTGGAATATCCTGCTTTTCCTTAAGACATCCCTATTTTCATTGGAGAAATGTTGGAGGGTATGGATGTCCCTACTTTCACTGGAAAAATATTGGAGGGGATGTTTATTTCATCGGAGAATTGTTGGAGGGTGTGGAATAGGATGTCACTATTTTCATCAGATAAATGTTGGAGGGTATCAGTTTTCACTAAGACATTATGCCGCCTGAGGTGAAGGACAAAATTATGCCCCCACACCCCAATTCCACAAATGGAAGCTGGCTGCACTGGAAGTCAACTCTTACTTTAACTGTGGTGATGGGACACTGTCTTCCACCATACCTGAAATCAGGCTGGTTGTGGAGGCACAGAGCAGGCTGAAGGGCACATACATTTCTGTCTTCCTATGAAGCGGAACGCCTAGGATGCTCAGAAGAAATGGCAGGGGGTTGCCATTCCCATTTGTCTCCCAGTAAACACTGTCTGAGGCAGTTGCCTCAATTTGCCTAATAGCAGGGCCAGCTCTGTGTGTAATCATCACAAAACTACCCCAGACATCAAACCAGCAAGCAGTTCCATTGCAGAAATCTCCATTTTCCAGTTTTCAGACTACTAACTCTAGTTGCTAGGA
This sequence comes from Podarcis tiliguerta, assembly GCF_965153285.1. Classification (NCBI taxonomy): domain Eukaryota; kingdom Metazoa; phylum Chordata; class Lepidosauria; order Squamata; family Lacertidae; genus Podarcis; species Podarcis tiliguerta. Next base: position 56,414,923 of record NC_139534.1, read on the forward strand.
AACAGAAATTCTTACAAGAAGTGCAATTTAAAAATGGGGTGTGTGTGTGATGGGTGATTGGGATAATGTGGTTTGATTTTATGATTTCAATGTACTAGTTTTAATTGTAACCCTTTTTTGGGGTAACCTATCCTGTGACCATCTAGGGAAGGGGAGGAGTGATAAGTACAAATAATAAATAAATAAAGAACACCACTGAAACAGAGCCCATCACGCCACTTTCTGATGTGTCGCAATTCCCTCCCATGACTACCTGTGCCATTTTGAATGATCTGCAATTTGTAATTTATTTCTACTTTCCCCCCTCCCTCTTTTATTTTTGCATAATTTCTTATGTGGCAGCTCTGTGCTCCCAGCACTCAAGCATGCAATATTTACAATGGGAATGAGCCGGAGTCTCATTGAGCTTAAATGGGCTTATAGTGGGGACTGTTGTGATTAGTAAGGATTTTTTGTGTGGAAAATATTTTATTTTCCACAGAGCATTCATTTTCCTCCCTGCTTTAGCAATGACGGTGTCAAGCCTACAGGGGTGTGTGTGTGGGTGTGTGGGTGTGTGTGTGACACACACACACACGCTTCAGCCGGCGGAAGCTTCCAGAAAATCGATAAAGAGCCTGTGCCTTAGCTGTGGGCCATGAATATAGAAAGCTCACGCTTCTGACGTTTTCAGATTATAATGTGGGGCAAACCAATACATTTAGTGGACTCCAGCATAGCTGGGGAAATGAGCTATGAGCAACTCCGGGAGATTCCGTTGATCTGGTTAAGATCCATGCGAACGCAGCTGAAAATTGGTTATGAATATTTATTTGAATTTTCAAAGCAGCCTTTTCATGCAAATATTTGATCAAACGGCTCAATCGTTGGGGCTCACAGCCTTAATATAAAGTGTGCCTGATGCACACAGTGCTCCCTGTAACTCATGGTGCTTCTGTGTGCGACGTGATTATGACAATTAGACTTTATTAACCCCCTACGCTCTGTAGCAGAACAAAGTACGATTGGATTGTGAGATGGGTTATGTCTGCACTGCCACTGTTTAAAATATATACATTATACAGTACATTAACTAACGCAAATGTATCTGGCATGCTGCATGTCTAATGCACACCCGAAAGCCTTGCTACTGAGCTTGATTAATCAGCTACTCAGTTCTCTCACCACTTCCCAGAAAGACTGAAAATAGCAGGTTTCACCTCCTCGGCAGTTTTGATGGCGGAGTTAATAACCTTCCATCAGAACAGGAAAATTAGGTCTGCTACACTTGCAGCAACCTATTGCACATTTGAATTATCTCCTTTGCATTCAGGCAGTCCCTGGTTCAATCCTCCACAGCTCCATTTAAAAAGTGTGGGAAAGACATCTCTACCCTTGGAAGATTACATGTTGGTCAGAGGAGGGCTAAATAGACAACTAGAGTGCATCCATAGCAGACTCTGTCAGCCTGGTGCCCTCCAAGTATTTTGGACTATGGTTCCTATCAGCCCCAGCCAATATAGTGGCAGAGGCTGATGGAAGATGTAGTTCAAAACACCAGAAGAGCACCAGGTTGGTGAAGACTGTTTTACAGCATTTCTCCCAGTAGTTCTTGTTAAGTTGTGGGCGAACATGTCAGACGACACAGCGATTCTTTAAACAGCTCTTCTTTATTCAGATGCCAGAACAGAACTAGGCTGAGGAGCTCAGTCAGCCTGCTTATATAGAGCTCCAGAACAATGCAACTGTTGCCATTTTCTAAAACTATCCAATCACTGAACGTCACTTTTCGATCCTTCATTTGCATACAAAACAATCCAATCACTGAACGTCACTTTTCGATCCTTCATTTGCATAACTATCTACAGTATCTCCCTGCTGGCCCAGGGTGAGAACTTCAGTACATAACAGTTCTGACAGGATTTTATTTTATTTTTAACAAGGCATCTGTATCCCCATCTTTATCCGTTACCTCTGCTCTCCTGCTGCCATCCATTTCCCCCCAATTGCAGATACCGTGGCTTTTGGGAAAGATCTGGAACAGCAGCGTCAAAAACTTAGTTGTGGGTGTACCAGAGCAGTTTTACAGCTCAGGTTTTGATGGGTGTGGCAATGACAACCTGGTGGGCGGTTTCCCACTCTCATTCAGTTGCTCCTTCCCTGATCATGGGAGCCATTTTGTTTCAGTCCACCATTACCACCATGATAAATTGTAAGTGCTGCAGTTTAATTTTTTAAATAATTTTTTTAAGACGCAGGTATTCTGGAGCATCAGTATTCCTGACCTTATCTGAATGGAACATATTTCCCTGTTGGGCCTTAGGAGGAATGCCTCCCTCCCTACTTTTGCAGTGCCCTGACACAGGGATTTTTAGGTTTTCATGCCTGCTTTTGCGACCGTTCAGATATTTCATCCCCTGTGGCGAACCAACCTCTGTACACAAGCAGTCGCCCAGAAGGAAGCAGGTGCCGCAAAGAGCCATTTGAAAGTGGTCTCCTGGTGGTGACAGATGTTTGTTTTGTGTGCACTGGCTGTAAGTGAGCAATTCAGGCTGACGAGATTAACAAGCAAGTCCATGTAGCAGCAGGCCAGAGCTTCAGTTAGGATAAATCACTGGAATCATTCAGAAACAACTCCTGCAAATGGTTACCCTGACTCTGATTCCAACCAGCGCATGTTAATGAGCATGTTGCATTCAAGGGACCTGAAGCTGAAAGAAAAAGCTCCTTGTAAATTTCAGGGGCAGTTCTGCTACAACAATAAGTAGAAATGGTTTCAGATTCAGAAGAAGGTGATGAAGTTCCCACACAGTAAATACTAGCACTAGTGCAACATAGCGCCTTAAGCGTGTCAGCTGCAAAATCCCCAGTTCGTATCTTGCCTTAGCTCTTAGCTTGTAATTTTAAAACAAAACAAAAAACCCAGACCATATAGTAAATGGAAATAGATTTCAGAAATGGAATATACATATATATTACACCCCTTTGTAGAAAGGTGCAAAATTGATGCAACAAGCTGATGCTTCCCTTGCCTCGATCCAATCAAGTCTAGTTGCATAGCTGGGGCAGTTGTGGAATGTAATATGCATCCAAAAAAATCACATCCTACTGAGGATATTGCCATGCAGATGGTCAAAATTCAGATGCACATTCAGACAGAGACGTTGTCCATCCACATTTTATAATTTTTAATGGGGTATGCATAAGATGGCCATTTAGATATCATCAAAAAAGAAGAAGAAATGCACCACTAAAAAAGGGGGCAAAGATAACATAGATTTGCATTTGTTAATTTATACTTATGGATGAAAATTTAGGAATGCCTAATTATTTAATAATTTATAAATACGTACAGCTCAACATAGCGGAGAAGACTGAGCAGGTGACCTGTGTGCCTGCTCGGTTTGCTGTCCAGGGGATTACTGCTGATGTTCAACTCCAAGACCTTCTCACTTCTTATTGTTCTGTATCTTTCAACCGGACCTGGGTTGTACAGCCCTTCAAATGATAGCTGAGCTGACATTTCTCATTAGATCCAGGAACATAGGAAGACACCTTATACTGAGTCGGAACATCTTGCACAGTGTTATAACTGGCAGTGGCTCTTCAACGTTTCATGCACGAGCCTATCCCAGTCCTGCCTGGAGGTGTAGTTTTCTAAGAAAAGTTCTGGTATTTTTCTTTTCCTCACCCCCTTGAAAAAGAAGAACACTTCGCAGCATTTTCTCAAATTCTTCTCAGTCACAGACACTCTAAGTCTCCTTACTGTCCAGGGACAGTCCCAGATTTACAAAAGCTGTCCCAGTTTCTGATTTCACCCTGGAATGTCCCATTTTTCCTTAGCATGTCACTATTTTCATCGGAGGAATGTTGGAGGGTATGCAATCGTTAATTTTTGGTGGATACCATTTTCTCCCCCACCCCACCCCGGTGCCCTGGAACAATGTCCAAGGGATTGTGGGGGATGCAAAACAATGGCCAGGGTGCCAACCCAGTTGTTCTAGCTGTTGCTTGCAATGGCAGCAAAGCAAAGCAAATAAACAAAACAGGAAAAAAGAAAGAAGCTGTGCAACTGCCACTGCAGATGGGGATCCCCACCCCGAGAAACTGTTGGAGAAATTTGATGAAATGGTTCCCCAATTTCTCTCCTTGCAAATGGAGGGTGGAAGACTTCAAGAGCCCAACAGCTTTACTTCAAACTAAGGACTCCTTCATATGGAGAGTTGTTCTCTGTTAAGAAAGATATGTGGCCACCCCAGGTTTGAAAGCACACCCCCATCCACATTCTGTCCCAACTAATCATATGTAACTACAGACAAACCTCTGTTTTCAAACGTCTCAGCTGCCGAACATTTCGGAAGCCTGAAACCTGGAAGTGAATGCTTCCGTTTTCGAACGCAGCTCAGAAGTCGAATGGCTTCTGAGATGCATTTTTCATTCCCCCCCCCCCCTTTGACTTTGCAGCCTCGGTTTTTGAACATTTTGGAAGTCAAGCAGACCTCCGGAACGGATTACATTCGAAAACCGAGGTTCCACGGTACATGCAGCTAGAGCTAGATCAAGCTAAAAATCTCGGCACTGGCCAGCAATTAAATAACCAGTTTGTCATGACAAGAAAGGGCTTATGAGTGGGCAAACCAGTATTGTTTGGCCTCCATTTCCTCTCTGTAACAATAGAATAGTGACTTCACCACCCCCAAAAAAGGTCTTTAGTGATAAATATGCCAAGGAAATATTATAGACTGCCTTGAGCCCTAGAAATGGTACGAAATAAGTCTATAGGAATAAACACAGATTGCTGCAAGAGATACAGAAGCAGCAGGAATCCACATCCTGGCAGAAGCTGTGATGAAGAACATGTCCTCTTCTCTAGAAAATGCGCTTCTGTGACCAAAAGCATGCATGTCAGTTGATCTGCTCCCAGCTCCAATTCTGCCGACTTTGTTGCCTGAGAGCCCCAGGACCCTTTGTGCAGTTTGTATGGCATGAACCACTTTCCCCACCCCAAGAGCTGAGAGGATCAATAAAGTGCACCCAAGGGCCCAGAGCTAGCAACGTGCCTGCAATTTAACAATGCAGAAAATTCAATGAGGTCAACGGTGTCACAAACACTCATCAGTCATTATGTGTCTGTCTCTCCGAGCTGATTACTAACTGGGAAACAGAGCAGTAAATGAGCAGAGCTCTGTCTGCCTCCATCTGGCAACTAAAGTCCATGTCAGCATGGGAGATTCCTATGCTCTTTCGACGCCTTAGGAGCCATTTCTGTGACCTCTGCAATTTGGGATGGCTCTTCATGTGGTGCAATCTCCAAAAGGCTTTGGATTAAACCAGCACCAGGTGATTGTTTGGTTGACATGATTCCAGCTCACAATTCAGAGTAAAAGAATCAAATGTGATCAGCTCATGCCTGCAAATGCAGGTTGGGCAATTATTGTTGATTGGCAGGCCTTGTACAACAAACCCGCTTCCCCAAAGGCTCAGACTTCCTGTGATAAGGGAAATGCACAGGAAAGTGTGGGATAACTCTTGATGTGATGTAACATCATCTAACATCCCTACAAACAAAGCAGAGCAAATGCTGATTAGATAGCCCCCACTGGAAATCTGGCACCCACAAATGTTACTTCAAGTCTGCAGGTCAATACGAGGCAAAGATTTGAAAGAAACTTCAGAGAGGCCCTGAGGGATTGGGACCTTAATGCACAGTCTTCCCCCACTGAATACAGGAAGGTTTGGACTACAAATAGGACATATTTCTGCCTATTTAGATTTTTCCTGGGTTGCTCTGTCATTGAAATGATTTATGATCAGCCGTCGCCCTGGCGACCCCACTGGATTTCATTAGAAACACTGCAGCTGGTTCTAAATTTAGTTTCAGCCAAAGGAATGAAAAGGAAAATCTTATTTGAGAATGCAGGAGGGATAGAATAAAGGGGCTGTTAAAAATTATTCCACTTAATGCCACACAAATAATACAGCAGAGGCAGCTGAGAAAGGTTCCCCATGCACACGATGTAGAAGAAGGAGGTTGCATTGCAAGGTTTTGAAAAATGGATTCAGATTTCAATGAGCACCAGATCAATAAAACACAATCCAATATAAAAACAGATGTTTACCTTAACTCTTAGGCAATAACAATGCAACCCTAAATACAATGTCCAAGAGTAAGGACCATCTAAGCTGGGTGTAGGTAATGACATAAGATCCATGACAGGCAGTATGTATTTATTTAATGTTCAGGACTCTTGTTTGTTTGGAGTTTAACCCCTGATTTAAACTTAATTCTTTCATTTTTCCCTAGTTAGTCTTTGGATTTATCTGGAACTGTATTTAATGGCCACTTGACTGACCAAGGTGGCAGCAAGTGGAGCACAACCTTGAAACAGAATCACGGAATTGTAGAAATGGAAGGGACTCCGAGGGTCAAGTGCAGGCCCCTGCAACGCAGGACTCTCAAATAAAGCAGGTAGCATGAGCAATGAAGTTGGGGAGGGGGGGTGTCACGGTGGGCTTAGGAGAATTACATTAATTTCCCCAATAATGTTATACATGGATATTGTTGTGAGTTTGTGGGGGCATTAGGCTGTATGCCCGAGTCCCTTCTCATTCCTGGATCCAGCAAGGATTCAACTGGTGGAATAGCCAGGCCAGCTTGGTAGTGGCCCCATAAGTATGGGCCATTCAGGTAACAAAAGACGTGGCTCTGTGCCAGAGGACAAAAGGGTACTCCCCCCGCCCCCACCAGCTGGTAGTTAGAAGGACAAAAACCAGAGTTCTTTGAGAGAGCTGGGCTAGAAGCAGGAGGCAGGCTGAAGCCTGTGAACGAGAGACATCCTTGATTTCTGCCTGACTCCAAGGCTGCGGCTATGGGAGAAGGAAGGACTTCTTGGGGTGTTAATGCCATGAGCCCCTCCATCATAGGCTCAGGTTGTCTATACAGTTGTCTATACAGTGGTACCTCCAGTTGCGGACAGGATCCATTCCGGAGCTCCGGTCAGATCCCGAGGCAACCGGAGGGACCGCTTCCTCGCACACACGCATGAAGTGGTAGAGTGCTTCTGCGCATGTGTGCACGGCAAAAACCCAGAAATATACTTCCGGGTTTGCCGCTTACGTATCCCGAAGTTTACGTAACCGGAGGGATACGTAAGTGGAGGTATGAATGTATTTGTAAAGAAACCAACAGTGGGAACAATTGAGAAGGATGGAGGCACAGGTCAACACAATAGCTGCCACAGCATAGGGCTGCCAAAAAAATGTGTTTTATCTCAAGTCTTCCTCCATAGGGAAGCCCATGGGTTGAAAGGTGCAGCGTTGACTGTAAATAACGAAGCTGTATTTAAACACATCATCTTTGATTTCTACTAGCTGTGGATGTGATCCACTTCCTTCCTGATATTGCAAAGAGCATTCAGGTTACATGGAAACAGTAGAATTTATCAGAACCACACCCATCGCCAAGCTGCTAGGTAATTTTAGAAGTTTGACTTAATAACAGTGCTTGATGGGGCTTTCAATGGCCAGCTGCTTACATTCTGCTGTAAAGCACACAATATTTCTCTTTTTCCACTGCCATTCCACACTTAAAGCTTCTACATTTCTGATACATTACAGCAAAAAACAACAACAACAAAAACAGTTTGCCAACCCTGATATGAGAGAGGAAAGGAAAGGAAAGATTGCTGGACAAGTGGAGTTAGTTTCACATTTTAAACTATAGTACTGAGATTTTGTCACCATCATGGCTACAGAAATAAAATGGTGTTTTCTGCTGCTGCCCTGATGCAAAACGTAGGGCACAGCCACATCCTATATTTAAAGGACATTCAGCGTGCATTTGAAGCTCATGACTTCCCCTTGAAAGAATCCAGGGAACTGTAGTTTCGCACCTGCAGAGCTACAATTCCCGGTACTCACAACTGACTACAACATTAGCTTGGTGTGACACAGGAATAAGATGGCCGGGTTATGGAAGCCAACAAGTCCATGCAGTTCTAGTATGCCATATCTTGGCTTGATGTGGCAAGCAAACAAGGCCTCCTTCTCTGTCTGCTAGCCCATCGCTGTGCACCACATGGAATTAGAGCCTCGTGAAATTAGGCCAAGGCCACAGGCCACAGGTTCCTCATCCCAGCTTTGTGGAGTGGAGAAGGTTCTGTGCTTCTTGGGATCTCTCCCTTGAGAGAGCTCTCCACAACAGACACACACACACAGTTTCCCTCAACTGTGATAAATCAGCCATGGGGGAAGCTGCTGTCAGGGTTGCAGCCCAATTTGCTTTGATGGAGGAATCTGAAGCTAAGGAAGGGAAACAGAGAGGTTCAGATCGCCAGCCTGCAACATCCAAATGTAATTTGCCTCACTGGAATCCCTCAGAGATGCCATTTCCCATCTGCTCAGGCACTGGGAGCCAGAGGCAGCTCTGAGCATCTGCATATCACAAAGCACCCTTGCTGACAGATCAACAGCAAACTCTCACTTTGTTTCTCCATCTGGGGAATCAGTCGGCAGCTCGTGACCTCTTCTTCTGTTCTGCATGTAAAACATGCAAGCCTCACACAAACAAATTTCCTTTTGTGTCACAGGAAATAATTAAACTATCAACAGCTCAAGATCAGGGCTGGTGCATGAGATTCTGCCGCCTAAGGCAGGCAGCTGTGCTGTTTCTACCCGCCACTCCTCCTCCTTCTGTTTCAGTCCTCCTTTCTCTTGTTGCCATCCCCTCCTTCTCCTCCTCCCATTACAATTTATTCTACGTTCAAACTCATTATTAACTACCATGGCAAACCAAAGCACAGGCAGTTTCCATCTCACCCAGAATGCCTTGCTTTGAGGAAACACCCCCTGCCCCTTGGCCATTCCTAAGAGTGAGACAGTTGGAAATAGAGGGGGTGGGAAGCACTGTGCCTCTGTAGGTGGGTGGCACCAACACTGTGATCCTATGCACACACTTACTAGGGGCAAACCCCACTGAACGTAGTTATGACTTATATGCATAGTACTCTTTATATTTTTATGATCTGGGAATAGGTGTACTGTATTTTGTAAATATCAATGTTTAGGTACAAATACTAACAACAACAGGGACGTGGGTGGCACTAGGGACGTGGGTGGCAAGCCTGGGACTTGCCGATCAGAAGGTCGGCGGTTCGAATCCCCGCAACGGGGTGAGCTCCCGTTGCTTGGTCCCTGCTCCTGCCAACCTAGCAGTTCAAAAGCATGTCAAAGTGCAAGTAGATAAATAGGTACCGCTCCGGCGGGAAGGTGAACGGTGTTTCCGTGTGCTGCTCTGGTTCGCCAGAAGTGGCTTAGTCATGCTGGCCACATGACCCGGAAGCTGTACGTCGGCTCCCTTGGCCAATAAAGTGAGATGAGCGCCACAACCCCAGAGTCGGTCACGACTGGACCTAACGGTCAGGGGTCCCTTTACCTTTACCTTTTTACCAACAACAACAACATCACAAACAAACAAACAAACAAAATCACCAACCTGGTAAAAGTAGAAGATAAAAGGCAGTAAAATATATGGAAAGACTTTTGCTGCATCAAAGAGCCACTGACAATAACTACCGTTTTTAAAGTAGGTACTGTATTCAATTTAGCAGTTTGGCTCCATATGCACTATACATTTAAAGTAGTATTATACCGCATTGAACAGTCAGTTTCCCCCCCCCCCCCCAAAAAAAATAATAATCCTGGGAACTGTAGTTTGTTAAGGGTGCTGAGAGTTGTCAGGAGATCTGTATTCCCCCTCACAAAGCTGCAATTCTGAGTGGTTTAACAGTCCCTCTTCCCAGGGAACTATGGGAATTGTAGCTCCGTGAGGGAAAGGGAAACTCCAGTATGAAAGCGCTGAATTAGAATTTACTAGGCAACTGATTCAAGCTCCCCTGCAGCTTGAATCAATAATGATTATGGATTTTTTTTTTTATCACACTGTATGTGTTAATTAGCTGACCAAGGCCAGGATGTTTGTGTTATCTCCAGCACTGCCTTGTTAATTGGTCACGGTAATTATTTTGCTTTTAGGTAATCGCCTCTTCTTTTTGAATTGTACTTTGTTCTGATCTCACATCTCTTCACCCATCCCAAACACGCCCATGCCCCATGAATTACACTTCAGGCATCTGATGAAGTAGACTAGAGTCCATAATGTTTATGCCGTAATGATAATAGTTCAGCTTTAAGATGCCCAAAGACCTTATGTTGTTTTCTGATGACTAGGATATCCTTCCTAAGCCAATAGAAATATATTTATCGGCCAAAGGAAAATAAGCCACCTGTTGTTATTCAAGGAAGGGAAGATCAACCCGGCCCCAACTGGAGATCATGCTGTTCTGACCTTTGTTCTGACCTTTAAGGACCCTCCACTCTACCTTTTCCTTCCCTTCTCCTTCCCTTCTGTGTCTTTTTAGCTGCATTGGTTTGCCTGCCTTTCCTTTTGTACTGACATGAACTGCTTCAGGAGACAATGAGGTCAAATCCATACCACACTTATAAAGCACTTGGCTTCCTCCAAAGAATCCTAGGAACCCTAGTTCGCTAGAAGTGCTGCAAATTTTAGTTCTGTGAGGGATAAACTACATTTCCCAGGATCCTTCGGGTGAGGGGTGCCATTGTTATGGACAAGAATCTGATGCTTGGGATGACCTGAGTTCAAATCCATGAAGCTCACTGAGTATCCTTGGGGGCTGGTATATTCCTCCTAGTCTAATCTACCCTACCTCACAAGGTTGTTGTGGGGATTAAATGAGGAGGGTGAGAACCAGCATCTTGAGCTCCTTGGAGAAAATGTGGGGTATAAATGTAATAAACAAACAATAAATGCTGCTTTTGACATGTCCCTCTTCAGACTGTAAATCTCAGGCTGTTCCACCACAGGTGGTGAATTATGAAGACAATACAGGCAAGATCAACAGTTTCCCAAAATATGCCACTCTTGGGCTCTAATCTCACCAGCTTCTAAAATGGCGCCATGGGTATGCTTCTACATGTTCTGTGGCCAGATGGATATGACAGAGCCTGCTGTGTTTAATAAAATCTTCAAGCTTTTCCAGAAACACCAACTCTCAAGATGGTCCCATGATCCTCCACTATCTGAGGCTCACCTTCAGGCTTTCAACAGGATAGAAACTTTGATTGCATCTAAGGCAACAATAACTTGAAAGGGATGTCAGCAGCAACGCCCCGGTAACCTTTCAAGAGCTGAATTGCAGGGCTTAGCGTGTTATTATCAAGATTAAGCTAACCCAGCTGGTGCACATCATTTCAGCAATGGCCTAGACTCCGTACGCAGCTTTGTGCTGATAACAGTTTTGATTTTCATGCATGCATTTGCAGCTTCACCTTCCTGATGAGAGACAGAGAGAGGCTGCTGGGTGTATGAGCCTCGAGTCAGCTCTGCACCGTTGGGCGGGAAGGTAACCTGCCCCCAACTGAGTGTTGCCTGCAAATTTCCTGTCGCTCGGAGCAGAAAACTTTCTCACCTCAAACAGAGACCACAGACAGAGATAACAAGAGAGTAAATATAGAAGGAGCCAAAAATGAAAAAAAAAAATTGTCAGAAACCCAAAACAGGCACAGGAAGTGGTAGGCTATTATTGAAACAAAGGCAGTTATTTCTGTCAGGCAAGGCCTAGTTTTATGCAACAACCACATCAATGTTATTGCTTAGGCTGCCTCCTTTGTGGATATTATTTGCCAGATTCCAAGCTGATGTTAAGTAAGCGTGAACTGTAATAGCTGTAGACCACGAGCACCTGCCAGGCGAGACATGCCCCATTGACTCTAGAGGAGTCTACATCATGAAAATACTGACCTATTATAATGTACCTCATTTACAATACTTCCCTGGATGGGTGTTGAAAGCTTGACAGTGTGGGTTTCAGCCAAAAGTTAACACGCTTCCGGATGTTTTATTGTGGAGCTAAGGAATCAGGAAGTCAATGAACAAGCACGGATACAGTAATTCAGTGGTTAAAGAACAAATAACATGCATGTCATGGAGAAACTAAAATTACTGCTATCAGCTAAACCAGTTCAGCATGAAGCATATAAATCAGGTTATCATCATCCTAATGCCCTCTATTTGCAATGTTCAAAGGCAGTTGCCAAGCCTTATGTAGCCAAGATGGCAGCATCCACAAGAAAGGAAGGCTTCAGTGAGTTTGGGGTAGTTTCAAGGTTTGCAGAAGGACAAAGAAACTTATGGGGGGGCCTGGAGGGGGGGGAATCAAATCAGGCCAGCGATGGTTGAACATGCTCACTTCAACAGACTCCTGACTACTGAGGTGGGAAAGAAAGAAAACAGAAAACCCAAAGGAGGAGGGAATGGAATGGAGTATCCTGGAAGGAGGCATGGCTGATTGGCTGGAATACTAAAGAGAAGCACTCCACACTGCAACATTTTATTGCAGTCTAAGTCAGGTAGCCATGGGCGATGCCTTCCAAATGTTGGTAGACTACAACCCCCATGATCCTATTCACCATGCTGGCTGGTGTAGTACCTCTGCTTTTGAGGATAAGCAGTAAGGTATATGTGTGTTTGTAAGTTGCCCACGTCTCACTACCACAATGCAGAGTGTTCCACACACAAGCCTAGCAGACCTTTATCTTGGTACAGTGGTACCTCGCAAGACGAATGCCTCGCAAGATGAATGCCTCGCAAGACGAAAGAGTTTTTTGTTTTTTGAGTTGCTTCGCAAGACGAATTTCCCTATGGGCTTGCTTCGCAAGATGAAAACATATTGCGCCTTTTTCTTAAAACGGTCAATGCATTCCTATGGGAAACCGTCAATGCATATCCGTGCTTCGCAAGACGAAAAATTCACAAGACGAAAAAACTCGCAGAACGAATTAATTTCGTATTGCGAGGCACCACTGTATTGGATGTTAGCATCACATTCTCCCATACCCTTTGGGAGAGGCAAGCCATTGCCGTAGCTGCCTTGCTTGTCCAGCTCAGCGTCGATGGAGGGGCTGCTGGTTAGGGTGGAGTCCAGGTAGAGAAATCATGTACCACTTCAAGTGTCTGGTCACCAGAGCATGGAGTGCTGACGACGTCCTGACCCAGGATGTTGGTCTTCATCAGGCTGATGGTGAGGCCAAACTCCCTGCAGGCTTGTGCAAAACAGTTGAGGAGTCTCTGTAGAGCTTCATCGGAGAGTGGTGTCAAGGCTGTGCAGATGGTATGCTCAGGAACACAGGTGATTAATAACGATTCTGCAACAGTTGTTTACAGACTGCTTTTGCACTGGGCTGTGCCTGCACATCTAGCAAAAACCACTCAGACTCCATGCAGGTACTAGAATTTTAAAATTACTAGCCAGTCAGTGATCCTAAATCTGACTAGTTTCCGTGGCAACCAGAATTAGTGAGCAGCCTGCCTTTCACCTTGGTTTAACTGTTAGATAGTCACCTAGCAGCACCACACTGCTATGCTAGCGAAAAGTGGCCAATTGAATTTATTGCTGCACATGTGGCAGGATGAAAGCTTTGCCAGACTCTAATACATACTCAGTGAGGCCTCAAGTGAACACCAAAGAGGATTGCCAAACACCTTCCACCCCTCAGTCCTCGACACCAAATGACACCAAGTTCCTTCCAGACCAGGGTAGTACCTCTGCTTCTGAGGATAAGCAGTAAGTTATATGGCATGGGTGTTTCTCTGTCGCTCTCTCTGTCCCCTCACTCTACTTTGAGAGACTCCCTCCGTCGGTTCCAGTGCCTGCTGTGGAAGCAGAGGTGGCGAGAAATAGTATCCATTTCAACTTCTAATGCAAATGGCCTAATCTTCACTTTCCAAAGTAACACGCAAACAGAAACACAGTTGTCTTTCCAAAGGCACACTTCTCCCAATTATGTGACGCAGTTCTTCAACCAAATAATGTGTACAAAAATGGGTATACGGTATTAGGGGAAAGTAGGCATACAAATTAATGTTAGTGAATACACACATTACACACACACATTACATTACATTAGGGGAGATTGTTTGCCCCCCCAAAAAAGTAAGTTTATTTCAGGCAAAACTGCATGCGAAGAAAGTGTATCTTAGGGGGAATTTTAAAAGTATCGCAAACGGATACAGAAATGTGGATATGTAATGCTGGAAAAAGGAGAAACCAAGAGAAACTGAAATTGAGAGATCACCCATCCCTATGCAGAAGCAAGTGGGGATTATTATTAGTATTATTGTTGTTGTATTTTTTGTGGCCAGGTGTTTTATAAAGATTCTGGGGAGCAGCTCTAGGACTCTGAAGGATAAAGAGAGAAGACTGGTACAGAAAGCACAGTTTAAGCAACTGAGACATGACGCAGAAAAACCACATCAGGACGGGGAGAAAGTACACTGCCTTCCTCCCCAACCCCTCCCTTTGCCTAGAGCAGGTAGCAGAGAAGCATCAGGGCAGGAACACGAAAGTGCTGCCTGTATATTGTCGGACGAGGAGCAACGTGCCGATGAAATTCAAACATCTTCTAGCCTTTGTCCCATTGACGTTGGTGGGGATATGGGGTGAGTAGTGCTATCAAAGGCTATTCCATGGAAGGAATGGTTCAAAACTCAGCAGAGTTGTAAACTCACTGGTTGGCTTTAAACAAGCCACAGTCCATTCCCCCCGCCTCCCCAGAATCTTTATAAATGATGATAAAATAATACAGGATTTTTGAGTTTGTGCATGTGAAGCATTTTGAGCATTTTGGGGAAAGTCCTGTATAAATTATAAGAGTTCTGATGTAGCTCTCTTGCTTCTGGAGTGCATTCAGAAATGTCACAACCCTTGGAGGGGCATTCAGATGTCCCTGATCAACAGAGCATCTGTCAACAAAACGGGCTGGCTGGGTAAAGGCGGCCAGTGGATGCCAATGCTAATATTGGCCTAGGCCCAGATTATCTGAAGGAACATTCTCCCTTATGTTCTCCCCCATGCACTGTGATCTCCAGAGCTTTCTCTATAATGTGTTCCTTCGTTCATGTAATTATGGTCAAGGGCAGATGGACGGTGGGCTTTCTCTGTCCGGGTGTGTCTGTGTGTGCTTTCTTTGACACTCGCTCCTTAGAGTAGAGTACCTGGCAAATCCCCTCACAGTTTATGGAAGGTTATTGAAGGCTTTCCATTTGGGCTTTTAGGTTGCTTTAGTGAGGTGCATTACCTGCACGTTTAACAAATTTTGGAGACTGACTTGCTACTTATTCTTTTGTCTATTTTTACTGTCAAAATGTATTTTCTTAACTGATGTTATATAAACTGCTTGTTATCTAAGCAGCTGCTGCAAGAGACTTCAATATAAGGCCATGGTGGGCCAGTGTAACTCACCCCAAATATATCTCTGCTTTTATGAAGTCTTTATTGTCAGCAGGCAGACAGATTCTCAGCTCGATTACATCTCATTTTCCCAGTACCAATTTAGACCCGGGGCCAAATCAGCATAAACCTTTCAAACTGATATTGCTTGTTCTTGCTTGCTCTCAATGCTGATTTCACCACTTGTATTAATACGGCTACTTAGAATCTTAGTATCATAGAATTGGATGGGACCACAAGGGTCATCTAGTCCAACCCCCTGCAATATAGGAATATTTTGCTCAACATAGAGCTTCAACCCACAACCCTGAGATTAGGAGTCTCATGCTCTTCTTACCTTTTATTCCAGGCTTTTTCAGACAAAATGGTGCTTTCTTTTTGTTATTGCATTTTGCTACAACCGTGCATCAAGGTCTAGCACTGCTGTTAGTGGCAGTGGCTTTGATCCTGCAGAACTGAGATGATGCACCCTCTATATATTATTTAATACATGGGTAGGCAAACTAAGGCCCAGGGGCAGGGGCCAACCCAATCACCTTCTAAATCCGGCCCGTGGATGGTCCGGGAATCAGCGTGTTTTTACATGAGTAGAATGTGTCCTTTTATTTAAAATGCATCTCTGGGTTATTTGTGGGCCCTGCCTAGTGTTTTTACATGAGTAGAATGTGTGTTTTCATTTAAAATGTGTCTCTGGGTTTTTAGTGGGGCATAGGAATTCGTTCATTGTTGTTGTTTTTTCAAAATATAGTCCGGCCCCCACAAGGTCTGAGGGACAGTGGACCAGCCCCCTGCTGAAAAAGTTTGCTGGCCCCTGATTTAATATTTCTTAGCACTGATTGTCTCAACTGCCTCCTCTCTTCGGTCAGAGCAATAATTTCATAAATATATAAAAAAGGAAATAAATCCCATATCTTATGTATCTGAGGGCAAAATATGCTCAGATGCAAACCAACCTGTTTTCTAGGAGAAAAGCAAAGCATTTCAAACCAAGCCCAGGATCCTAAATAAGAGCAGATGCCACTCCACTTTAGCAAGTGAGGTTAAAGTGTGGAAGGAAGCCCTTGCACACACAGTCCTGTATGAGTGCTGCAAATGCACTTCCACTGTGATTGTGGGGCAGAGGGACCTAAGCATTGCTACATCTGAATTAGCAGCTTGGGTAAAAGTCTGATGGTGGAACTATTGCTCATCATTTGGACCAGCAAGCGGTTCATTCTGAACTCCAAACCTTCCTTCTGCTGCTCCCTTCTCCATTGTGCCTGAACACGATCAAGGCTCTTTTTATCTGTCTACCCTTGTTACGTTTTCATTCAACTAGAGATAGTGAACTTTATATTATCAAGGGGGACTGTCAATGCTAGCAGAATATTTTTGCTTTATTTTAGTGCAATACAATGCCAATTCTTCTAGCTACGAGTAAAGATATGGATAGATTGATTGATGTAATAAAGAAGTATTACCTGGATGTTGAAGATGGATGGAAGGCTGATAGTAGGCTGCCACTGGAAAATCAAGTTCAGGGGACAAAATCAGTTCACCTCGAATTGTTTAAAATGGGAGAGATTGCATTGGGGAGCGTATATGGATGCTTGCAGATTCTAAATTGTTCTGAGCATACCAACAGTGCTGTAATTCTGCATTACTATGCAATGTTTATGTATTTGTATAAATTTGCCGTGGCCTGCCGCTAGTTTAGTACATTTACTTTACTTTACATAATGTTTATTTCACACTACTAGGCTAGCGGTCCCTGTCCCACAGTATCCCTTGTAACATGCGGTGCATAGAATATATATATAACCTGAAAATATTATCTGATGATAATGATAGATGTCACCCATGCCAGGGCATTAATAGTGTAAGATAATAAAAACTTTCCCAGTGCAGCTTTCTCTAGATAAATATGTTTTGAGGTTTGTGTTCTGTGATGCCTCCAGATGAGTTGTTTATTGAACATTTAGCTTCATTTGCTTGCAGTAAGCTTGCACAGAAGTCATTGCTGTTTACTGAGCATTCATTCTGAGTGGTTTGCTCAGAGGTTACGTGACTTACCACCAATCGATTGTTATCCCACACTTTCTTGTGCATTGTCACACAATATCCTTACCGTGTAGAGTCTGTTTTAAAAAGTGGGTTTGCAGATCCTCCAAGTGTCCCTATTTTCCTGGGACAGTCCCGGATTTACAGAAGCTGTCCCAGTTTCTGATCTGATCCTGAAATGCCCCCCTTTTCCTAAAGATGTCCCTATTTTCATTGGAGACATGTTGGTGGGTATGGTAGGACGTTCCTATTTTCATTGGAGGGTATGGAGTTATGCAACCTCCAAGCCAAGGAGATAAGGAACTGTACAACCTTTAGAAGACATCTAAAGGCAGCCCTGTATAGGGAGGTTTTTCAATGTGTTGTTTGTTTTATAAATGTTGGAAGCCGTTCACAGTGGCTGGGGCAATGCAGTCAGATGGACGGGGTATAAATAATAAAATTGTCATTGTTATTGTTATTGTTATTGATTAGGACGTCCCTGTTTTCATCAGAGAAATATTGGAAGGTATGGGGTTGCAGCACTATAGCACTTTAGTCTACTTTAACTTCAAAAACCTAAATTTGCTGATACATGATTGAAACCCTCCCATAAAACAGTGACAGTTTGGAGAGGACCCTAGTTGCAATCAGGTAAAATGTCCAATGATTAACTGGGAATCAACTGTAATTTGCTCTGATTGTTTTTAGTTCTGAATTTTAAATTGTTTCAGCCTGCCCTGGGACCTGCCAGAGAAGGACAGGTAATAAATTTAATAATAATAGTCATAGATAACCCAAGAGTCTCCAGGAATGACTGGGCTTGTGTTAAGGGACCATTCTGAGGAGTTTCAGGCAATAATGGTGCATAATATGAGAAATCACATTTAAGAGATACGAGTCTGGCTTTTGTTTTCAAGTGACAGTGGACATCATAGTATTGTGCCCTTGTTGTTTACAGCAATTAAGAGGATGTTCACACAATGCGCAATTATTTCAGGGCCCTCTGGGGTACTCTGCCTGGGTAATTCAGAATGATTCAGGGCACAGCATGTTGGCATTTGACCTCGGGAGATGGATTAACTTTGCTGCTGTTCTTGGGTCACTGACCAGCTCTAGACAAGCCACTTTGTCTCAGCCTCAACTCTCCAAATGTAAAAGGAGAATGAAAATGATGACCCTCACAGGGTGGTTTAAAAAGATGTTGAATTTCATAAGGAACATTAAACGTTTTGCGTGTTGAAAGTGTCATATAGTGATACCTCAGGTTAAGAACTTAATTCGTTCTGGAGGTCCGTTCTCAACCTGAAATTGTTCTTAACTTGAGGTACCACTTTAGCTAATGGGGCCTCCGACTGCCACAGCACCGCCGCTGCGTGATTTCTGTTCTCATCCTGAAGCAAAGTTCTTAACCCGAGGTACTATTTCTGGGTTAGCAGAGTCTGTAACTGATGCGTCTGTAACCTGAAGCGTCTGTAGCCCTAGGTACCACTGTATATGTGACAGGGCCTGCCCAAGATATTTGGCCCCTTGAGGCGAACCACAAAATGGCATTCTCACTGCCCATCCCTGACCAGGGAAGAATGGCTGATTGAAGATCCACATCAGGAACAAGCGGGGTAATAAAGATCTGCATCAGAAACCAAGGTGGGAGGAGATCAGTCATGCCTCCTATTTGCCAAGATGCTGCTGTAGAGGTGGCATTGAGAGGGGGGCTGCCAAGGAGGTGGCAGATTCGGCCTCCAAGGAGCACGCCACAGCTGTTGCTGCCACCACAGCAGTGGCAGCCAATGATGCATTCCTTGGATCCGCTGCCCCTCTGCATCTTGCCACCTGAGGTGACCGCCTCATCTTGCCACATAGGTGGGCCGGCCCTGATATGTGATGATTAAAAGTAAATGGGAGCTAAGCATTATGACTTAAATCTAGTTTCTTTCCAAGCATGTTCTGATAAAGTTCCTTTCATTTTAATGTTGTTGTTGTTTTTTAAAAAAAACAGTTAGCACTTCTGGTGCTGTTGGATATAGCTGTAAACAAATACAAAAAGCAAACAGGAAAGATGTGCCTCCCCCATCCCTGCCACAAAGGTGCGTGTGGCACTCTGAAAATGCATCATTTTATTTCATTTCCCAAATGTTTGCAGGTCTTGTCTTTCAAGTCCAAGCTGGCTGAATATTCTTTATAACAAAGAATAAAAAGCAAAGGTTTGTAAAACTATGGAAGGATATTCTTACAGGGGAATGGGTGGCTAGACTAAAATGTATCTCAACTGTCTTGTCATGGACCCACCCTGGCTTTTGTAAAAGGCTGCCTGTCTGGTGCAGCACACAGCAAGTGAGTGCTCAGCCTCTAAAGACATTTTACCTGGCTCTATGGACAGTTATTTTTTCCCTTATGAAACAGTGGCTATGGGAGGGGGTATTTGAAACTCAGGAGGCTGGTGAAGAAAAGTGAGAGAGAGAGGGCAGGGTGTTGGCAAAGAGGGAGCATTTCAATTCAGTTTGCATTCACAGGCAAATCTGCCGAATTCGCACTTTCCTAAATAATACACGAACTGAACCACAGCCATTCTTCAAAATCCACAGTTCTCTGAATTCTACAATGCATAATGTTTACAAGCATGAATATGTTGGGGTAAAGTTTGCATGAAAATGTCTATATTAGTGAAAGTAACATACAATAATGTATTATATAAGGGTAGGGGAATTGCCTTGCAAGCAGAACTGTATACAAAAATGTGTATTTTAGGAAAAATAGGCACTAAAATGCTAACAAACTTTCTTGAAGGCTTTATTTTTAAAAATGCAAACAGATGGGGAAATGCGGGGAAATGAGAGAAACTGAAAGAAACTGAATTTGACAGATTCATCAAAAGAAATCAGAATTGATGATCATTAAGTAACCAATGCCCATCTAACCTCTTAGCAAACCAATCAGGATTAATTCTCAATAAACAGGTCATGTGGAGACACACTCTCTCGCAGGGTTTCAGCTGATGAATAGCAGTCATGAGACCCTCAGTTTGGCTCAAGACTATGGTGCTGCGGGAGGTGCAGGATAACCTTTCGTCTCCTGTGGCGTTTTCCCAATTAAAATCCTGCCCCCAGCTGCTATGTGTCTCATGGGGACTGTTATTCCCTGCCGGGCCTGTGGGAGGGGGCTTCTAGTTGGGAAAGTGCAGGGGGGAAATGTTTAAATCCCCACCACCCCCCAGCATCATGGCCATGACCTAAATTGGGGTTCCTGTCCGCTGTATGCTAAAAGCTTTAGTATGGTTTTTTGGGGAGGGAAGCTCTGGTTTTTTGTTTTTTTTAGCCCACCTCAATGCATGTCCACTCACAGAACAAACTTTTGGGTATCTGCTCAGAAGTAACAGGGTTTCTGGGTAAGTGTGTGTAGAACAGCTGCCATAAATATTAATTTGAGGACCAGATACACTGA
The DNA here is from genome assembly GCF_965153285.1 of Podarcis tiliguerta. Taxonomy (NCBI): domain Eukaryota; kingdom Metazoa; phylum Chordata; class Lepidosauria; order Squamata; family Lacertidae; genus Podarcis; species Podarcis tiliguerta. The sequence goes on from NC_139534.1 coordinate 56,435,670, forward strand.
AATCAGTGTGTATGGTTCCTAGTTGTAATCCTGGTGTGCCCAGAGTTGTGCCCAGAGTTTCAGTCCATGTAGACTCCCTCAACCCAACCCAAACCTATAATATGGAGCACATTTCCCCTCCAGTCATACATTTCCATCTCTCTTGTCCCTGTTTTCAAGAGAGCCCTGGACCTATCAAGGACTCCAAGAAGGCACACATATTTGAATATTATCCAGACATTACAAGTTTGCTGGACATAGCAATATTACGGCATTGGTGTGCCTGCCAAAAATGGGTCTTCCTTATAAAAGTGTGATGCCGCACTACTCAGTGCAGGGGATAATATAATTGGATTCGGGTGGAGGGAAAGGAATGTTCAAATTCCTACTCAGAGTCAAAGCTGAAGTGATGTGCAGGGGGTTCCAGATTAGATCTTCTAGTTTATATTTATTTTTAATTTTAAGGCAGCAGAGGCAGTGGGAGGTGTGTTTAACACTTTCATCTATGTTGGCTCCCTGATAAAAATACTGTCGTTAGGTATCTATATCCTCACACACCCCAGTTAACATCAGCTCTGAGGGAGGAGGCATTTAGTTTGAGAGAAATGCTACAGGCACAGAAAGGGTTAAACCGCTGCTTTGATAAAAATTGGAGGCTCCTGTGGCTGCTTTGAAAATTAAAAATGAAGTTAAACGATCCATCAGGAACTTGGATCTCTGCGGTGAATTTCACTTCAGTGGCTGCTGTCATTCTTTCAAGCTAACTCTAATGATTCTGTCAGGATTGTTTCATTCTGTCACTCTGAGTTGCTTCAGTGCGGGTGCGGCCAGAGAATAAATGCGTAATGAACAATTAGGAATGTGAGATAAATTCAATTCAGTTCACATTTAGAGGTGAAACTACCAAATTTGCGCTTTTTGCAGCCATATGCTAACAAAACCTCTGCCATCCTTCAAAATTTGCGCTTCTCTGAATTTTGCAATTCAGCTGCCCAGCCACGTAATATGTATACAAATGCATATCACTATGGCAAAGTGTGGATAAAAGGGGAAATAACAATAAAAATGCATTATATTAGAGGAAATTGCTTTGTAAAAGTGCGTATATTAGGCAAAGTGTAATGTGAAAATGTGTATGCTGGGAGAAATGGGCATGATTTCTCGTGAATTTTCATGCAGACGTCAATGCAAATTGATGGGGAAATATGAAGAACTGAATTTGAGATTGGGAAAAATGAGAAAGTTTGAGAAAATGAAATTAACAGTTTTGCCCTTCCCTAGTAAGAAGTAATGTGGTTATCGGCTGAGGGGAAAGAGGCAAGCTGGGATGCCTGCAGGCTAAACAGGAGATGGCCTTGATTTTTTATTGTAATTAATGCACACCTTGTTTGTTCTACAAATAGCAACTAATAGGAAAGCTGGGCAGCCTCTCATCCCTAGAAGCTGGAGGGAGAAAGTCTGGCTCTTTCTCTTTCCAAAATTCCCACTCCTAAGGTGTTGTATGCATTTCAAGGAAAACCTCTAATGATGCCAATTGGAGCTTCCCTTGAAATGCAAATAGCAGCTTCGGAGAGGCAAATTTTGTCAAGGACCACAGCAGTGAGAGAAAGGGTTAAACTTCCTCGTCCTACCCTGCATGATCCTGATGCTGCTGAAGCTTCCCTGTGGCAGCTAACTAAACAACACATGCACACACACATATGCACAAATCACATTCATGCAATGAGCTTCCATGCAACTGGCCTTTTAAAACAATACAGTAAACAAAGCCTGGATGGTGCCGAGATCATCGCCCATTCAGAATATCAGTAGACACTTGATGGCAGATGCAGGAGGCAGTGAGGTTCAGGACCTGCCTAGGCAAAGCCATGCCAGCACATGCACAATTGTCAGGGAGCTAGAGTTAAACCTTGCAAACATGTTTGTTGCATGCACCTACAGATGTGAAAATGTAAAACATATTGGATACGTTCATGCGAGTACAATCCTTGCCGAAATGGTTGCATGGATTTGTGTAAATGGAGGAAAAAAGCAAGGTGGTTAAAAGTAGAGGTGTAATTATGTTTCATGCTTAATTGTCAGGTCTAACGGGGAGAGAAAATTCCCTTGGTACAAATCGGGACAGTTCCACTGAGCTCAGCAGAAATCTAACTTGAGCCCTTAACCCGTATCTTTAATTATTATTCACTACTCTCGGTGTACATCAAAATTCCGCTTAATCAAATTGTTCTTCTGAGAACAGTAAGAAAAGATGGTAATTGGTGTGGTAATCAGAAGGAGACAAAGGGCCTAATTTGCATTTGTAAGGAATATCTCCTGCACATGTTCATTTGGAATGAATAGGAACAACATAAATTTGTTCTTTTGCACTTTTCTCTTTAATGTCAAAGGAGCCTGTGGATAGGCTTTCCCAGTGGGTTTTATGGTTTTCAAGCACAGCTCATCTACTTCATAGACTCAGGGCATTTTTACACATTATGCTTAAAGTGGCTTTCATCAAGTCTGCAATTCCCATGTAAAAACTACATTTGTCAAAATGTGTTGTTGCTGCTACTGCTGTCGTTGCATTTCTGGCATCTATTTCTTCCATATTTACAATACTCAGATATTCATTACGCTCAAGAAAGTGGTGTGTAGAAATAGTCCTATTCAGTGCTGTTTTTCTAGAAAAAGAAGTGCCGGAACTCACCATGAACACATCCCTCATTCTCTTAGAATGGCAATGGTGTCCACCTCAGAGGTCCCAGAATTGAGTTGCAGTGAGTTCCAGCTGGGGGGGGGGGAGCCCTGGTCATATTACATCAACCAGAATCTTCAATGGCATTCAGGGCTGGCCCAATACATTTTGCTGCCTGAGGCAAATGACAAGATCTCTCCCTCCCCTGCCCTCCCCATTCTACTTACAAAAGCCGACTGGACTAGCAGCTAAATCTTCCTTCTGCACTAGCAATGGCGCCGTGTCCCCCTTCCCACGTGAAGGAAGCACGTTCATTCAGATAATGCAGGAAACAGTGTGTGGCAGAAGGAACAACTGGGAAGGCCTGCAGTTGCTGGTGCCCTCCTCTCAGCATCTGCAAATACCTCTTTACCATATTCATTTACCTGAACAGGTTTTCTTAATGAGCTCGAGGTAAGAGGAGGGTGAAAAGCATTTGCAGTGTAAATTATTATTTTGGACAACATCAGTTTTATGTTCTCGCTGCAGCCCAGATTCACAAGATCTGCTCTAAGCCTTTCCTCCGTAGGCCTCTGGTAGTTATGGTGTAACACAGAAAGAATGCCTTTACCCCCTCACATATCAAAACGCAGCCACGGGGGACCAGCAGACTCACAGGGGGCATATGATTTCACCCCCTTCTTTATTTGCATTTTGCTGACTGGCAGCTGATAGTTGGTGTAAGAGGTTTTTCCATGGTGAGCATCAGGGATGGAACGGCTTTAGGGTGAGCTAGATTGGTTAACATATAAACATAGCAGACTCTGACATATTTAACTGATGGATGTGTCGCTATGTACAGGCAACTCCCCACTTACATGGGGGTTACATTCCAGGCCTCCATGCACGTAAGCGAAATGTGCGATGGGAGCCCACGGCAGTACATAAGCTTCCCACCCAACGGCATAGCGTAGTAGCAGCGAGAGCTCCCGGCTGCCATTTTGGAACCCTTGGAGTCTTTTCTTTTTCTAGACCTTTGGCTCACTGACATCCTCTTCAGGCTCTGGGAAGGGTTTCCTTGTGACTTATGAGGGCTTTCCAGCTCTCTTCTGCCATTTCAGGTTAAGAATGGAATTATTTATTTCCCATCGCTTGCGTAGATGTGGTCATGCGTAAGTCAATCACACACAAGTGGGGGGGATGCCTGTTCCACCAAAATCCCAAGGACCTTGTGTTCAGTGTGTTGGGGCGGGGGCTTTTCTAGGGGCCCTTTCTCATTTCAGTTCCTTCAGCACGTCTTGAAAAAGCTGTAGAAAGATTCTCAAGAGCCATGCGCCATGTGGTGTGAGCGTATGCACCTGTCGGGCGATGAATCTGGAAATTCTCCCATCTGCTTTGCACTCACACACAGCTTATGGGCGTCTCCCCCACTTTATGGTTGGTTGGTTGGTTGGTTGGTTGGTTGGTTGGTTTTTACTTTGTTCCTTTATTTGCAGTGGTCACTTGTGATGACGGACAAAGTGAAAGCCCTAAAGGTCAGTACTTCTTATTCAATCGAACACAGTGAAATGCATTTGTGAGTAGACATGCATAGGATTCTACTTCACCACACTGATTCCATTTTCATGATTTATACCTATAAAGATGGTGCATAGCCAGGTCAGTTTCTGCCTTATGCTGCGCCATGTCCCAACTGATATTTAGTTTCCATGTTTCTTCATAAGAAAGGGCACAAGGCCTCCAAAATTAAGCACATTTAAATTGCATTTATTTCAGTGGGGGGGAGTTAAGCCATGATCATGAGACATAAGTCTTTGCTTCAACATGGCAGTGTATTGTGGACTCAGTGCTGCTGACTATTATTGTTATTTTTGCTATTATTATTATTATTATTATTATTATTATGAATAACTATCAGAATTAGGTTTCTTATCTGTCGTTCATCATAAGGTCCCAGGGCGCATTACACCAGTGTAAATACAGAAAACAGTTAAAACAATTTACCATCAAAATAATAGGGTACAGTGGTACCTCAGGTTAAGTACTTAATTCGTTCCAGAGGTCCGTTCTTAACTTGAAACTATTCTTAACCTGAAGCACCTCTTTAACTAATGGGGCCTCCCGCTGCCGCTGCGCCACTGGAGCATGATTTTTGTTCTTATCCTGAAGCAAAGTTCTTAACCTGAGGTACTATTTCTGGGTTAGCGGAGTCTGTAACCTGAAGCATCTGTAACCTGAAGCGTATGTAACCTGAGGTACCACTGTATTTCATCTTGCACAGGACTTCCCCCCTCCTTTCCCAGTATGTGCCCTGTTCCAGAGGGTTAGGAGAAACCCCGTAACAGATTTAGGAAGGGAACAGGGGTGGGCAAGAGGGGGAAAATCCTGTTGGACACGCGGAAACTGTTCCACTTATGAAATGAGTGACACAGCGCCACATTGAATTCAAGCATATATATTTCAGGTGTCAAAGGCAAGGCTTGCATTCTAGTTTTGGGCAGCATCCACATGGCATCTTCATCATAATGCCATCCCATACCTCCCCATCACCACAATTTAATCTGGATTTACTGTTTCCACTGGTACGTTTTTTCTAAAGTTTTGTATTTTCCATGGAAGCGGCAAAATTGGATTGCACAGGGAAATAATACCAGACAAGATAGCATTTTGATGAAGATGTTGTTGCTGTGCTAAACTTGCTCGTATGATAAGGTTACCAGATTTTTTTCAATGTATCCGGGGACACTTTTCAACATCAATGGATTTTGTATGGGGACTGATTTGTAAATCCGGGGACTGTCCCCGAGAAATTGGCACGTCTGGTAACCTTATCGTATGAGCCCACAATAAACTGCTGTGTGGAAGCAAAATTGATCAGCCGCCCCAAGAGGAGGGAGAATGGTGCAGGGGGTGATGCTATGTTTGATGGTTTTGCCTGGATGTCTTCAGTATCTTAGTCTTTCCCCAACAGAATGGGCTGTGAGGCTCAGCGGTACCAGCTCCAAGTGTTCTGGGTTGTTGGAGATTTATCTCAAAGGCAAATGGAAGAGCATTTGTAGCACAGGTTGGACACAGCAGAATGCAGACCTTGCCTGTAAACAGCTTGGCTGCGGTTTTCCCTTTGGACTGCTGCAGCCGTTTGCCGAAGAACCGCAGAAACAAGAGGCACTCGTGTTGGGCTGCCAGGGAAATGAGACGGCCCTGGAGGACTGCGCCCAGCAAGAATCCAATTGCACTTCCCATTTGGCCTTGGTTTGTCAAGGTAGGTAAAACACTCCTTCCTGCTTGCATTCTCTCTTTGGGCAAAACAAGTGTGACATAGAAGAGCAGTGGGGGGTGTTTTGGAAGCGCCTTCCCATTGCACTAGAGATTCAGAGGTGTTCTCTGGCTTCCACTAAGAGCAGACTAACCTTCTACTTGAATGTAAACTGTTTTATGATAGAGACACATTTGAGACCTAAAGCCACTAAATGCAGTCAGCCATCTGAACAACAGTAGGGTTCCAGATTTCTAAAAGCAAAAACCAGGACACCCTGAAAGTTGTTGAGCTTTTTTTTAGACAAAACCCTAAGCACGATCTTCTTGCCTAAGATCCAGGACAAAGCACCGCATTTCGAAAAACCCTCCCAGACGTCATTTCTGCCTTTGAAATCCTGGTAATGTCTGGTTGTGTGGCAGCCCTAAACAACAGCAATAGTTCTTCTTCCCACACTCCCCCGAGAAGGCAGATGGACCTGCCTCTAAATATGAACACGGCTTACCGCAGTACAATTTACATACTGGGGGGCTACTCTACAGAGGAAGGTCCTCTGCTTTGAAAGGCTGTCAGGGGACAATCCTCTATTTAAAAATATCATCCACTTGTGGGCTGCCCAGTCCAAGTCTGATTTAACAAGGGAGATCAGGAGCCATCAAGTTGCTAGCCAACAGTTACTAAGACCTGATCAGGCCCCTGAGCAGGCCAACAAGGCACCTTGTGCCTTCCCCCCTTTTACTGTATTTTTCCGTGTATAAGACGCCCCTATATATAAGACGCCCCCTATTTTTATGGACTCCAAATTAAGAAAACACCCCTCAGCACTATCTGTGTATAAGACGAGCCCCAATTTTAAACCTATTTTTTTTGGTAAAAAAACCTAGTCTTAAACACGGAAAAATACTGTGTATTTCTATTTTAAATTTTAGTAAATTTTCATAATTTTGCATCTATACACTTATATGCAAATTTTATGCAGATTGGTGTCCTCTTTTATCGGTGATACAAATCCACATTTTTGGCCATGCCTACCTGGCCACCTTACATAGAATTTAGCACAGTCCAGTACAAGTTTCACCTTTTTTCCGTGCTGGCACAAGCTCTGAAAAAACTCACTCTGCAAGTTTTCACATGTGGTTCAGTTTGAACCAAAGGGGAAACCTATCTATAGAAGGCTGCTCTTGGCTCTTGCCTGTAGCAATACTGGATAAACTCACTCCCCATTCCCCCCTGTGCGATCCTTCTCTAAAAAGCTATAGCTCTTTTTTCTTCTCATCCCTTTGGTTGCATTGATCATTTCAGATCCCCTGGAAACCTCAACAGCATCACAGCCAACAACAGCACCTTTCGTGACCTCCTTAAAACCCACTGGTAAGAAAACTAAGAAGCACAAATCCCCCAACTCTTTATTGATTCTGCTGCAAGTGATCAAAGCTACAGAAATCATAATTGTGATTTTAAAAATTAGTTTTCCTTTCTAATAACTGTCAATAGACCTCTCTTCCATGCCTTTGTCTAATCCCCTTTAAAACCATCTAAACTAGATAGCGTAGCCGTATTCAGTAGCGGTAGAGTCCATACATTAATGATGTGTTGTGTGAAGGACTGCTTTCTTTTATCTGTCCTGAACTAGCTGCCAGTCAGTTTAATTGGATGACCCAAAGTTCAAGTATCATAAGGAAGAAAAGCCCTTCACCGTCCAATTTCCCCCGTTATGCATACTTATAATATCAGCATCCTAAATGTTCTCATTGTCATTATCGTATACATGTTTACTCATGAGACAATCCCACTTTCAATGGGGCTTTGTTCCAGGTAAATTACAGCCTATGTAATTTTCCCTTCCAAACGTAAAAGCAGCGACAGTTGAACTTCCCCTTGTAAGGTGAATGCTCCCACCATTCATCATTTTGGTTGTCTTTCGCTGCGCCTTCCCCACTTTTGCAATGTCCTTTATTCAGCATCCCTTGCTATCTACTTATATAACGTTATCATCATGCTGACTGTTATTTCCCATCGCTTTCCTAGTTTTTGCTTTTTTGAACTATCAACCATGACCTGACCGCAAGATCTTTCTTGTAAAGCTACTAGAGCCCATGAAAGTATGTGAACTCATGTTTTCCCTACCATGGGTATTATCAGAGATGATGCCGGGCAGTGTTATATGCCATTTCCCTTACACATCCACCCTGTTTGGAGACATCCTTCTGGGTCTTATTTCAGGCAAATAAAGCAATACAGCCAACGGTGAAGTAAGTCTTATATTGCCTGTCAGCTTCCTCTTCCTTAAGTCTCAGTATTGCTTTGGTAGAACTCAGCAGGGAGATGGATGGGGACAAAACTAGAATGGACTCTGCCTGTCATTGGCTCTGGTTTCACCTGCGGTTGACTCCCTGTCTTCCACCCTAGCATAGCAGTCCCAATGGCACCAGCCACCACTGAGTTCAGGGATAAAGTTCACATTCAAGCTAGACGCTTGCAGCTCATGCAGTTGACCACTGTACTGCCACACGACTTTGACAGTGCCTTACACTCACTTCCCTGCTGTCTTTCTCTTACAGATACTCCAAGGATAAGGCTAGAAGATGGGACCTCTTTATGCTCTGGGACTACGGAGCTGAAGTTTGGAGGTCGCTGGGAAATGGTTTGCCTGGCTTTGCAAAGCTGGTGGAGTGGGTTAGCACCCAGGGATTGCCAAGGAGCGAAGTGTGACGCTTCAGTAGGACTTAAGGACTTGGCGTGGAGGAATCCGTTGCCTGCCCACTGGTCGACGGTGCAGTGTGAGCAAAGGAACCTTAGCTTGGGCTGTCTTGACAAGACACAAGGGTGCTTGATAACCTTGGTTAAATGCTCAGGTGGGCAAGGCTGACTAGAAGAGCACACCTATGCTCTGCTTTCCTTATTTGGATTATATGGAATTCCATTTTAGCATTGCGGGGGGGGGGATATACATTTTAAACACAACTGTAATCAGCTGAAGTTGTAGAATTCTGGATTCTAGCAGACTGCAAGTATAGGATAGTATTTTTTTTTAGAATACTAAATTCCCTCATTTTACAATTAATAAGCTCCATGCATATATATATATATAGAGAGAGAGAGAGAGAGAGAGAGAGAGAGTAAATCACATAATGGTTTTAATGTAATCAAGTGGTATATAATTTTTTTAATTAGATAAAATAACTATAGTCAACTTGAACACCAGGGCTAAGCCTTTTGCTATGATACATTAGTTTAATATCTGTTTATTAACTTTTTACATGTTTTTACATAGGGGGACATTCTCAAATATGGCTCCAGCCAGAAGGGGTGCAGTCCAGAATTCCACAACCACATTTTCCCACATTATTTCATGTGGTTGATTGATTGATTAAATGTAGCTTGCAATTTCCTGGACTCTCTGAAAGTGAGATTTGAAGTATACCAGTCATTTTCTTTACGACTCTGTTGCTATCCTGAACACGGAGGTTGGTAAATAGTATTTGAATGCTGTTTGCAGTGAAGGTTGAAAGCTGAAGATTGACTTCGGCTGCACACACACACACACACCCCTCATACACAAAAAGAATCCTGGGAATTTACAGAGCTGCAGTTCCCAGCATCCTTAACAAACAAGAGTTCCCAGGATTATTGAGACAAGGGGATGTGCTTTAGACGTGTGTTGTAGACACAGCCTATGTATGAGTTTTCTGTAGCATAGTAGGCATGAATTTTGGAAGATTTACAGGTTTAGTATGGACGATGAGATTAAAAGATGAGCACAATCCGGTGAATGGAAGGGAGCAGCTGGTTTTGCTGTTAAGTGTCAGAGGCACTAACATTTATCTGAGGACGAGCTTCCTCTAGGGATGAAATAATATGTAATCTCAACTTCTCTCTCCTGACCAAGTTTCCAAGCCCAGGGTGTCCAATACTGAGACCGTCTTGGGAATCCTGCTAGGTCTTGTCCTCACAGCTGCCCTCCTCTTTTTCTGTGTCCCCCCAGCCTACAAAAAGCTGGTGAAGAAATGTGAGTGGCATTCTTTTGTTGTGGCAAACTAGAAGCTCTTCTGTTTTGTAGAACAATGTCCCCAGTCTAAGAACCTATTCATACCATCATATGGGAGCCCTCAGGGCGTGGGGGTAACATGACCATGTGACTTTTAGCACTGAAGCATATGGGGGGTGGGCGCTGAGGCCATGAGGGAGTGACTTAGTTAAGGTTATTCACTGATGGACTGAGATGAGATGTGCACCCGGGTCTTTCTGGTTCCCAGTTCCCAGTCTAAGACTACAATTAGGGCAGGGAGAGTCTGTCATTCTGTTTCTCTAAGTTTCTCATTTCCCCAAACTTAAATTCAGTTCTCTGCATTTCCATAACAGTTTGTGGATTTATTTTAAAAAGCCCTCAGAAAAATGCATCAACATTTCATGGGGTTTCCCCCCGGTTTTTTCCTAATGTAGACGTTTGTATGCAATTCTGCCGAATAGTCACATTTTAAATGTTATTTTAGCTAATGCACAGGCATTTATATGCACACTTTACCTTAGTATAATCCTTTTCGTACACGTTACTTGTCTGGAAAACTGCTCTGCAAAATTTGAAGTGTGAATTTTGAAAGGATTGCTGTGTCTTGGCTTGCATTTTGTTTTGGGACGTGCAGATTCATTAGGTTCTCCTTTAAATGCTAACTGAATCAACATTTTCCTGTAATGCTAGCTACGTTGTCATGCCCTACACTAGTTCTGTGATTGTGTGCACTAAGCTCTCTATATTGATTTCTTTCTGTTCTTGTTTCCTGTTACTTTCTCTGGAATTTTTCTTTCTTGTCTTCTCTATTGTTCTGGGAAAAACCAGGGTAAGGTTGATTAAGGCCTAGGTATATTCCTGAAGGGAAAGGATTTAATTTTTGTTTGACTTCTCACAAGTGGTGACTTCTAGTTGAGCCAAGTACAAATACCTGTTTCACCAGACGTGAAAGGCAGCAGAATATATGTCAGCCGCAGCACTATTTTGTTTACTGCATACAGCAGAATGGAGAACCTGTTCAGTCCAGATGCCATATTTCTCATGGGCAATTTTCCAGGGGTCGGCGGTGAGCGCAGAGCCAGAGTTAAAAATGGGCGAGGCAGCAGGTGTGAATCTTGTCTTCATACAGCAACCTACATTTCTGCCATGCAAAAGCCAAGATTGTTTACTCGGGTTGGGGGAGAAATTCGATTCAGTTTGTGTTTAAAGGCAGACTTTCAAAATTCACGCTTTGTGGAACAATGTGCAAACCAAAATGCAGCCATCCTTTGAAATTCACCTTCTCTGAATTCCACGAAGGAGTTTTCCAGCTAAGTAATGTGTACAAAAATGTAGAGTAAAATGTGCATGAAAATGCATAGTTAAGTAAAATTAACACATACGGAAATGCATGGTGTTACAGGAAATTGCTTGCAAAATGGTTATAATTGTTTAAACTGCATACAAAAATATGTTTGAGAGGAGAAACTCACACTAAAGTTCTAAAAAATTTCATGAGCATTAAAAAAAATAATCTCAAATTGTTGCAGAAATGTGGAGCACTGAATTTAATATTGGGAAAGTGAGAAACTTGGAGAACTGAAGTAGGCAGATTTGTCCATCCTTAGCGTTTACACATACCCACTTCTCTCCATTCTCTGTCCAGGAAAGCAAGAGGCATTATCACAGTTCAGTGGCATATTTCAGCCAGGCAAAAACATGGGGGGGGGGGCTTCAGAAGAGCAGCAGAGGGGACATGTCCGAGTGAGAGTCCCAAGGTCCGGAGGTTCCATACTCCTAGAATATAAGCCATAACAGCTAATGTGCCTTAACGACATCATTTTTAGAGCCATGCAGTTTGGCACAGGGTATTTATTTTTGCCTATGCTCTATTTTGCTTAATGACTTATCAAACGTCCCCTCCCTCTACCCCACTACAGATTCAAAAAACAGAGAGCATCAGTGGATCGGCCCAAATGGAATGAATCAAAATGGTAAGTATGTACGCACGTGTGACATATTTATACTGTCCTTCAAGCAAGCCTCCATGCTGTTTTACAAAAAATAAAAGCCATAAAAGACAATCAAAATAAGCTAAAACAATAGCAATATAATATCTATGCCATGAGCATAAGAGAAACATAAACAGCATAAAATCAGTATGAACCCAGTTGGTAAGGAACCAATTAACAAGGTACAGTGATACCTCGGGTTAAGAACTTAATTCGTTCCTGAGGTCCGTTCTTAACCTGAAACTGTTCTTAACCTGAGGTACCACTTTAGCTAATGGGGCCTCCCACTGCCGCCACGCTGCCAGAGCACAATATTCTCATCCTGAAGCAAAGTTCTTAACCCGAGGTATTATTTCTAGGTTAGCGGAGTCTGTAACCTGAAGTACCACTGTAGTGGATAAGAACAAACCCAGCTACCTCTCAACCCAAGACATATGCAAGATATGAATAAATCCATGTGAACCTCTTTTGAGGTTGTGTAATGTTAATATGAAATAGACAAAGAGTTATTGAACATGCATCCTGGGTGTTTCAGGTTTTACATTTTCATTATAAACTGTTTTAACAGGAATGTCTAACTTGCAACTCTGGGCAGTTTGGTTTGAGACAGACTGACCTGGTGTTACTTGACTCAGTAACAGACCATCATTTGCTACCTAGCAAATATGATGTAATGTGTAATCTGGGTTTCCATTTCCTGCTATGTACAGCCAAAATGTGGAGTTTTATTATAGCGTGATATTACAGAGCTACAGAAGCGATGTTATCATACTGTAATAAACACTCCACTTATTCTTTACCCCTTCGACTGTTAGGGTCAGAGACCCCGTCTAATAATCACAGTTCTATTGTTCCACATTTATGTCTGAAACATCATAGCAGCACACTGAACTTCCATAAAAGGTAAAGGTAAAGGTACCCCTGCCCGTACGGGCCAGTCTTGACAGACTCTAGGGTTGTGCGCCCATTTCACTCAAAGAGGCCAAGGGCCAGCGCTGTCCGAAGACACTTCCGGGTCACGTGGCCAGCGTGACATCGCTGCTCTGGCGAGCCAGAGCCACACACGGAAACACCGTTTACCTTCCCGCTAGTAAGCGGTCCCTATTTATCTACTTGCACCCAGGGGTGCTTTCGAACTGCTAGGTTGGCAGGCGCTGGGACCGAACAGCGGGAGCGCACCCCGCCGCGGGGATTCGAACCACCGACCTTTCGATCGGCAAGCCCTAGGCACTGAGGCTTTAACCCACAGCGCCACCCGCGTCCCTTTGAACTTCCATACTTCCATACTATTAGATTTTTGATGATTATATGCGATCATATGTGATAATCTTTCAGAGATCACAGTAAGATCATTTACTCCCTCTAGAGGCAAGAAATAGCTTCTTTTGTTGCAACAAACCAAAAGCCAGGAAGCTAATACGGTGGTACCTCGGGTTACATACGATTCAGGTTACATACGCTTCAGGCTACAGACTCTGCTAACCCAGGAATAGTACCTTGGGTTAAGAACTTTGCTTCAGGATAAGAACAGAAATAGTGCTCCGGTGGCATGGCGGCAGCAGGAGGCCCCATTAGCTAAAGTGGTGCTTCAGGTTAAGAACAGTTTCAGGTTAAGAACGGACCTCCGGAATGAATTAAGTACCTAACCCGAGGTACCACTGTATATTCACTCTGTTCCTTTCATTAAACAATAAAATGTATATTTAACTGAAAGTTAGGATATTTTCTGGATAGAAAGTGATTCCACATTATGCTTTTATTTAGTTTCATTCCATCGCAGCAGTTCTGTCACGTTCCAGCCATGTCCTGAAAGCCAAGAGGTTCAGGAAGAGAATAAGTATCCAGCCCTGAAGAAAAACTTTCATCTCTCACCCTATGCAGGTAACATACAATAGGTGGGGTTTTAAAGTCCTATAGTGTGTATCACATGTCCTTTCTTTAAAAATCCACTGGGTTTCCCACACTTCCAAAGGACCCCAATCCCACTGCAGCCCAGGCTGGTGCTCTTGGTATTAAATTGAATGAGTTTACATACAATTCATATTGCTGATGCTGGGCAAATGTGAGTGTAATGTGCTGTCTGAACCAATAGAGTATTATGACTGATAATTTTCAGTTCTACGCCAGACCCTGAGGCTTTATGTTATTCCAGTCTTAGCTGTATAGCTGTTAACCCACAGGCTGCATTCTCACATAATATCACATGGTTTGACACTGCATCCATTCCTTTTGCACAGCCATTGGCACATGTTCTTGGAAAAGTCTCTTCATCGTGGACCTCAGTTTCCCCAATACCCTTCTTCGTATTTTATTATTACATTGCTCAAGGCGAGTTGTTTATTAGATTGATCCAAGGCAATCCAGTGGTTTGAATACAAATATCTGCATAAGCAAATGGAAAACACTCCCACTTACGCAGGCAGCGGGAACATCCATTTCCAGCAATTTCTCCCACCCCAGAAGTAGCCTGTTGTAGCAAACACATCCTGTGCTGGAGAGACCCCCAGCCAATTAAGAGTGGCTTTTCAGGGGAGAATGAGTGGCTGTAGCCGGAAAGGGTCAAGAAAGCCCTGTTGCACTCATGGAACACTGCATGCCATTCTCTGGATCAAAGCCCATTATCAGTGAGCAATGAAAACACAAGAAGACAGTATCAAAAGCATTCTCTTGGCATACCAAATATTTTCTGAAAGAAGAGGGTTTTAGTCTCTCCTAGATGATGGCCCTTATAGAAAGATAACAGTCTTAAACACTCCCCAATTCTCCAAGCAATTAGAAGTTCACTGGCAGCGCTGCAAGGTATTGTTTCCTTCCAATGAGGAGACATATGATGCCTTTGCAATATCTTGTTCTCTGCTGCCCCGGAGGGCAGAACCAGATCTGTTGGGCTTAATTCACAGGAGGGAATATTACATCTTCTTTAAAGTAAGAACAGTTTCACAATTGAACCAATTATCTGCAGGGATGATAGGCTCTCCCTTACCAGAGGTATTCAAGCACAGATTGGACAGCCTTCTGTTGGGGATGCTCTAGCTCTGGGTTTTCAGCAATGAGCTGAAGGTTTAGCTAGGTGGCCTACAAGGGCTCCTCAAATATGATTCTATCCTTTAATGTGTGTGTGTATATATACACAAGGACGTGGGTGGTGCTGTGGGTTAAACCACAGAGCCTAGGACTTGCCAATCAGAAGGTCAGCGGTTTGAATCCCCGCAATGGGGTGAGCTCCTGTTGCTCGGTCCCTGCTCCTACCAACCTAGCAGTTTGAAAGCATGTCAAAGTGCAAGTAGATAAATAGGTACCGCTCTGGCAGGAAGGTGAACAGTGTTTCCCTGCGCTGCTCTGGTTCGCCAGAAGCGGCTTAGTCATGCTGGCCACATGACCCTGAAGCTGTACGCCAGCTCCCTCGGCCAGTAAAGCGAGATGAGCGCTGCAACCCCAGAGTCATCCACGACTGGACCTAATAGTCAGGGGTCCCTTTATATATATATATACACAGAGAGAGAGAGAGACCATAGTGGCAGCAAAAGGGATCTTTCAGCACCATCACTAATTCTGCATCAGATTCCCAAAGAGAGGATCTGCACCACAAGTGTGCCTCAGTATTAATTTTAACCAGCTCCAGCTGAAAACTGTGTCTGCCCCCAAATTCAAACTGCCAAAAACCTTTCTCCTCCACTCCCAACCCCCACCCACCCACTCGGTGTTGACTTTAGACTCTTACCATGCAGGCAAGTGCCCTGTTAAGAAAACATCTCCAGAAAATACAGAGGAAACACCACTCACTCACTCACACACACACACACACACACACACACACACGTATTAGGAAGCAATTCACATAATTGTGAGCAATTATCTAGAAAAATATAACAATAGCATGCACTGGTATATTGGGGTGAAAGCTGATGAATTGTTGGAATTGTTGTTCAGATCTTGACCTCTATTAAATAAATGCAACATATACCGTATTTTTCGTCCCATAGGGCGCACCGGCCCATAGGACACACCTAGTTTTTTGGGGGGGAAATAAAGGAATTTTTTTTTCTTTATTTCCCCCCAAAAACCAGGTCGGGAATCCAAACCAGTTCAGGGAACAGCGGGATGGCGGCGCTCCGCCTCCCCGCTGTCCCCCGAGCTTGTGGGTTGCAGGCTGCTGCCCGCAAGCCTTGCGAGCCCAGCAGGAACTCCCGCTGGGCTCGCAAGGCTTGCGGACACCTGCGCGAAGCACGGGGCACCCTCTGGAGGGCGCCCTGTGCTTCAGGCTGCAGGTTGCTGCCCGCAAGCCTTGCGAGCCCGCGGGAACTCCCGCCGGGCTTGAAAGGATTGCGGATAGCTTCCTGAAGCCTGGAGAGTGAGAGGGGTCGGTGCGCACCGACCCCTCTCGCTCTCCAGGCTTCAGCAAAAGCCTGATTTGCCCCATAGGACGCACACACATTTCCCCTTCATTTTTGGAGGGGGAAAAGTGCGTCCTATAGGGCGAAAAATACGGTAAATATAAGGTGATTGGATGAAGACAATTGTTGAGTTTGTACAACACTAATGCAAAGGGAGATCCTCAAAATACAAAAAGTATTATGTCATATCCTGCTGCTACTTTAGTCTCCGTTATTTTAGTATTTCCCTGGAATATGCAATTCCCTTTGAAACATTACAGTATTTTTATTTATTTATTTGGTACAGCTCTGGAAGGGGCAAGCAACAGATCTTCCAACCCCCCAGACAACTCTTCTGACAGTGACTACGACTTATGTTCTGCACAACGGCTGTAAAATCTGAAAGGTATGCATGCCTATTTCAATAAACTTTCACGCCCAAGCTGATCTCTGTTTATTTGTTTTTTTGGTTTAGTTTTTGTATATCCTTAGGTTGAAAGAAAACACCAGAAATAGGGCAAGTCTATAGCATAAATTGGACGCGGGTGGCGCTGTGGGTTAAACCACAGAGCCTACGGTTTGCCAATCAGAACGTCGATGGTTCGAATCCCCACGATGGGGTGAGCTCCCGTTCCTCGGTCCCTGCTCCTGCCAACCTAGCAGTTCGAAAGCACGTCAAAGTGCAAGTAGATAAATAGGTACTGTTCCGGCGGGAAGGTAAACGGCATTTCCATGCGCTGCTCTGGTTGACCAGAAGTGGCTTAGTCATGCTAGCCACATGACCCAGAAGCTGTACGCCGACTCCCTCGGCCAATATAGCGAGATAAGCACCGCAACCCCAATCGTCCCCGACTGGACCTAACGGTCAGGGGTCCCTTTACCTTTTATAGCATAAATTAAAACTGATTTTTGCTGTGTGTGCAAACAATGAGAGTTTAGACAGGCGCTTTTGCTATGTGTCAGGCAAAACCTGTAGGATATAATCCTACAACTTCAGTAACTGCATTGTCACTTCTTAAAACATTGAAATATTAATTTTGTGGGATTCATGTTCTCCCCTGCAGACACAGGCAGAATCCAACACAAGGAAAAGCTGAGATCAGCAGAACTGAAAAAAGCTTTCCACCCACACCAAGAAGTATGAAATACCATCAGCATCCTCCCTGCAACCATATAGACCTCCTCTACCTTCACAGAGATGTAATAGCAAAGCCAGTGCACTTCCTTTTCAATGCACTGAGAGGAATTAGGATCTCTACCTCAAATCATCCAACGCACTGTTGTTCTATATTCAGACCTCATAGTGGAATTATGTTAGGTTTTCTCTGTTTGAGGGCCTATAATAATGACCTTTGGACTTCAGCTGTAGTGGTCTTTGCCAACCTTATACTGTATCCTGCAGTTGTTTAGGACGATTCCCATCAGCCCCAGCCTGTGCTAGAGGACACAAGGTTGGTGAATGTTGCTAGATTGTATCTAGATCTCTCAATGGCGATCATTGCAAAAATTAGGACTGCCTCAAAAAATGCTAAGGTCCCTGGCAAGCACTAGCTGGGCAAGATTTCTGACAATATTGTGCAATTGGCTAGGTAACCATTCTGAGTTAAGACAGGAAAGTATGAATTAAAACAAAAACAAAAACCAGGGAAAGCTGTTGTTACTGAACAAACCAGGACTCCTTTTTAAAGAATATTTCCAAGCACAACAGTTTACCCTAGTAGCTAATGTCTTATTGACTAAACTGGATTATATGTTTATAGATTTGTCATAATTGAGCAAGTATAGCTGTGGGTTTTTAATGTCAACTCTTTGTTTTGCACTTGAGTGCATCTGTAATTTAATTTGTAAATTGTGTATATTCATGTTTAATATCTGGAAGTATAATAAAAGCAGGAGGGAACACACCAGACATGCAAACTGGCAGCAGCTTAGTGTATTTTGTATTTGAGACTGGACGCAATGACGGTTAAGTGTTGGGCCACAGTTCAGAGACGAAAAGCTGGCTGGCATATTGTACAAAGTTGCCTCTCGTCCCGGTCAATGCAATACCCATTCATACAAGCTTACATACATTTCAAAGGCATTTTAGACATTTAAATGATGCAGAAGCCATTTCAAAGTTTTCAGTTGCAAAGTGAGATAGCAGTTTGAAAGCTGCCAGTGAAATTGTTTGTGAAGTGCAGAGTCACCCCTTATGATGATCCTCACAGTAAAAACCTATAAATAATTGTGGAACTTCAGTATAATTTAGGAAGTTGCCATGCTCTGTGCCTAAATAATAATATTCCCCCTTCCTGATCCAAAGAACTTTTTTTATAAAGGTACTTCTGCAATTTAAAAAATGATGTTAGTATCTTAAAAGATTACCATACATGTAATTACACACATGCTGTAGTGGTTAGTGTGTTGAATTAGTAGAGAGATTTTTGTTCATATCTTCACTCAGCCGTGAAGCTCATTGTGTTGCCTCCAGCTGAGCTATCTGACAGGGTTGTTGTAAGGACAAAGGCAGAGAACCATATGATTTTAAGTTCCAAGGTAGAAAGTTGAGACTAGAAATGCAGTTAAAAATGAAAATGTTGTTTCCCTTTGGAATGAAACTGACTAAACAAAAAAACCTGTTCTGTCCTAGACCATTTAACCACTCCATTGATTTGTATGGGATTACAAAAAAAAAGTTTTATTTAGAAAGCAGAAAAATTGAACAAATAGGCTTACTCTGGCTTTTAGACTCTTTAAGAACCACCTTAGAGCTCTGGTCGTTTTACTTTCTATAGTCAGTTTTCAGAGTACTGTCCATATTTATCTACAAACAGAATTTTTCACATGCAGTCCTCCAGGACCTAATTTTAGTGCATCTAGGACAGCTATTTTCAGAATGTATTCTCTGCAAGTGCTGCCAAGATCTCCTCCTACATAAAATGTATTAATATGTGATGCAAAATTATGTGCATGCAGCCAAAGGTAAGGCCCATCACACTTGTCTTGTATGTGTTGACATGCACTAGTCCATGCAAAAGTGTGTATGAGAGTATGGGGCGGCTATACTCACTTTTGTCATGTGGCCCATGCAGCCCTTGGAGCAAAGAAGGTATATCACCTCTGATCTAGTGTTAGGTTAGAGTCTAACCAAGTATAGATGATAAACCTAATAGATCAAAGTTGGGGAACTGAGAGTTAAAAGTCAGTGCCTTCCATATGAGAGGTTAATTACAGTATGCCGAAACTGAACAACACTAAATACATCAATAAGGAAAGGGCAAATGGATGGTAGAAATTGCAATGGACAAGATAGAGGAAACATGGTGTTGAAGGATGTTGAGAAGGGCAAAGTTTATTAGTCCATGGGGAAGAAAGATGCACAAATGGATCTCTTAAGTAGGGCACAGACACAAGAAACAGTCAGATACGACAAGGAAACATATGACTCTTTGAGATGAAAGGTGAAAGGCCTTATTGACACAAACTAGAAGTCAAAGGAAAGATGTTTAGCAAGCAAAAAAGAAGCATCAATATCAGATATCAATCACCACAACTCCATTTCCAAAAGTCATAAGCTTCTGTGCAATTCATCCAAGTTTTATTACCATAATTAATCACAGATATGGAATTGCTTCCATCAAATTCCAGGCGCGTTCTACCGGGTCAAATCTATTAGTAGTCTATTTTTAAAAAATAAATTATGGGCAAGCAAAAGGATAAAGTGCTTAGCAAAGCTATTTTGATCAACATTAGATTCCCTCGGTTTCCTCAGTTGGTAGCCAGTGTTTCTTCTTGTCAACTGAAGTGGGGCAACAAACAAAGGAGGGAGAGGCTTTCATTATCAAAGTCCTCTCTTCCACCAAGAGGTTACTGGAAAAAAGGGCAGCCACAGAGGCCTACATGCTTCAGTGAAGCAAACTACAATCAACAATGGAAAGAGGAACAATAGCATTTTGTCCATTATTCCCATGTATAAAAACGCAGAGCGATTTGACTTTCTATAAAAGTCAAACTTGCTGTCTTATTGTTCAACGAACCGTTCCAAGATCCTCTAGCTCACACCTTCCACATACTAATTATTAGTACAACTAATACATCCACTGTTTACCCTCAGAAGGGAGGATAAAGACAAATAAGCCATGATGAAAACACACTAGAGGAAAGGAACATGCAAACTAGCTAACCTCTATGGGAACGGCCACCACAGACCGACTGATGGACATTTGACTGCAGCTGAGGCTAGGTGAGGGAGCTTTTCATTCTCCATTTGTGTTAGCTGGGCTGTGCTTTCTATCTACTGTCTAGTAAATAGTAAATGTTCTTGGTGCCAGGAGAAATCATACATTCATTCATTCCTCTTCTGGAAAACATGCTCTTCTCATCAGAAATGCTGACCTGATTTCTCCATCATGAGTTTTGTGGAAATTATAAAGTGAGCAGAATTCATTTTATTTATGTATTATAGATACTCTAATGTAGTAAAGTAGAAAAGAACACACACAGTCATGAGCACACCAACACACGCACAGGACCAGATCCAAGCTGCGGCCAGTAAGCGGCTTACTTGGAACAATGCCAGTATACGTCAGCTAAGTGTCTGGGCCTAGATTTGTATTTTATACTATGGCTTGGACGGACTGCTTAGTCAGTACAGCTGGCCACTGAAGGCTGCCAACAGTCATTGCCTGCTGATACTAAGGAAATGGAACCATCCCACACAGCCGTTCCTTTCCAACTCTTACAGCATCAAACCATACATGCCATCAATATAATGCTTACGGAAGTATGTCTCTCAAGAGGATGCACCCAAGTTTTCATCTTGGGCTTCAGTAGCTAGCAAAAATCAATTCATCAGGCTGCTATGAAAAAGAATACTGTCTGGGAACGGGGACTAGTATCCTGGCCAAGAAGGGCCCTGAGGGGGCAGGGGCGGTGGTGGTGGATACCCAAACGGTGGGCTTGGACCTGTGGGATATGGAGGCTGGGAAGGGATGGGGTAGCTAGGCACTGGAGGCTGGGTAGGATAAGGGCACTGGGGCCTTCCCGCTGGTGGAAAAAATGGAGACTGTGGGTATCCTGGTCCTGTAGATGGAGCCCTAACGGGGGGCTGAGGGTATCCTGGTCCAGAAGGGGGTGCTCTGGAGGGAGACCAAGAGTACCCAGAGGATGCAGATGGGTCTCCTACCTGAGGCTGGGGTAATGAACTGCTAGAAGAGACAGGTGGGTACCCAGGACCCGAAGGTGATCTAGTCGGAAATGGGGGTTGGCTACTTGGCTGAGAGGAGGTGACATGTCCCACCATAACAGGTGCTCCTGCAAAAGAAGCTGGCTGGAGAGCTCCGTGAGCTGAAGGGCCGGTGGGCATGCAAGGGGTTAGACTGTAAGGTAAAGGATAGGGTAGTCCCCCAGCCAGGCTATTCTGCGGCTGCTGGTTTGCAGGCCCAGAAGGCATCGTGGAAGGATGCTGGTGGTTGAACGCAGAGCTTCTGGCTGGCTCTTGGGAAGACTGAGACTTCCTCAACACTTCCTGAAGCTTCTCCACTTTCACCCGCCGTAGATGGGACAACTTCCTCATGGAGGAAAACTGCTCCAGGAATGTCTCCAGAGGCACTTCGCCCTCCAGGAACTTTTCAGCCATCATCTGCAATGTAAAAAGACAATTAAACCAGGGCTTTCATTTGCAGTAAGGAACAAGGTTCGCTTCTGCGTTCTTCATCACAGCATGCACATTCCATCTCCCAATGACTACTCACAGTGAAAAAGACTGGGCAGGGGGTGGGGGTGGCGAGAGAAACTGGATTGTCTCAGGCAACTTGTCCATTGCTCTAGAACAACGGTGACCAGATTCCCACAAGTCCACATATGAAATAGTGCCCCTCAAGTGCGTTTGCAGCCCTCAGTACCTTGGCACCGTTTTGCATCTAGTCTACCATCCTGGGAAGCAAGAAGGTAAAATACAGAGAGAGAGCCAAACACAAGGGCAGGCCAGAACCTAAGCCTCAGTCAGGTTCCTTTGCTCTTTTGCCACCGCACTGGAGTGCCATAAACTCTTGACGCTTGCGTGGTTTATGGGGCCCATGCTGCTGATTGGCCACCCACTCTGGCAAATAAAACAAGCTCAGTAAAACAAAACACATGAACTACATTATGATACGGTTCTCATGCTGGCTTGAATTTAGGATGTGAGAAAGGAGAGGTGACACAGTCCTGGCCGACCATCTGGGTGTATGAGGGTCAGCCTGGAGAGAGGTGAGCTCAGAATAGATCACCGGTATTAACAAACAGTATCAGACATGAGTCTTGTTTCCTCTTGAGTTGAAATCATAGGCTAACCTCAGATTCTTCTTCGATTTTCTGCCCTTCTACCTCCAGAAGATTTAACAGGGTGCCAGGCTGCATCGCTGCTGAGAATTTTTCTGGTGGGATGGGGAAAGAATAAAGAAGGGTGATTAAAAATGCCGTGCAAAACAAGCACGTCTCCTTCCCTCCATCTCAGTGACAATGTCAGTTCTTGACTCTGCACAAGCAGATATACGTGAAGAGTGCTACCTCTGAAGGCACAGCTCCCATTGCTTTCAGAGCTGCCACCACACAACTATCCAGCCACAACTGAGAGAGGAAGGTTGGGGAGATGAAGAAGAACAGAGGTCTCTGTTGCCTATATACAGGCACATCGCTTTCTATGGTTATCCATAGCATTGAAACTATGGTGCACCATCAGTCTGTTCAGGCAGCTAGAAGGCTCAGAAAAGAGGGAACCAAAATATTTTCTCATAATTGACCCTCCCTCCTTGATGACCATCCACATTTGCAATGGGAGAGGTGTCAAGAAACAGGAGCTATTTCCAGATCAGGAGTGGCTAACCCTAGGGTTCGCCTGCATACATCCCAACACAGAAGAGGAATCACAAGAAGTAAATCTAGTTATTGGGGGGGGGGGGGAGAGAAGCCTACTGATGCCCCATCCTGGGCTGAGGAGATCTGAAACGTTACCCAGTTTTGCCTTTTGCTCCTGGCATTGCTCGACCAGCTTCTGCAGTTCTTGATATTTGTCTGAGAGGTTTGCACGTCCTGTTTCGAGGGGTTCCTGAAACTTCAGGTTCCGCTCTGCCAGGCTGCGATTTGTGGCCAAAGCCATCTCCCTTTCCAACTGGACATCCTGAACCTGATAAAGACAGGCCATTGTTAGGGAAAGGTGGCTCCCCTTAAGCCCCCCCCCCCTTCCAGTCCAATCCTTCTGATGCATTCTAATGTATTCTAACCTCATTAGACTCCAGTGCCAAGCGTTCAATCTCCTCTGAATTGTCCTGCAGCTCCTTCAGCTCATCCACAGTCTTGTCTCTGAATGCCATCATCATTTAGGAGGCTCATTAATACCTCTGAGTCAAAAGAGAAAGCACAAGTAATTAGCAAATTTTATATCCCATGCTAGGCATTCCAATCCTTTCATGTGTTGCTAATAAAGGTCTTTACCACCCATGTACTGTTTATATGACTGCAGGGTGACTCTATCATTTTCATGGTTAGTTTATAGAAGCTCTGTTTCCACATAAGGCAAAACCAATGCACAGTGGCACACCACGATCATACTCATTCCTCCCTCCCTCATTTTGGCAAGTTGGATTTAAGAGTATACCTGCCACATGTGAATGTTAGCCCAATAATGCATGATATTTTTCTTCCAGATTTAGTAGGGAAGGCCCAATGCATGTTGCACTTTCTGCATGCACGTGCCAGTTAAGACATTGTCATTTTGTACATAGTGTGTTCCTTTGCACAATAACCCTGTGTTTAAACTCTGTAATCCATCCTCATCCTGCTAATCCCCACCCCACTGTTCGAAGTAGCAGGGTCTGCATGGAAATCTGCAACGTCTCTGCATCACTTTAGGTGTCAGATACACTCAGGCAGCCCAATAACGGAAAAGTTCTATGTGTGAAAGCATGCAAAATTAGGAAACAGCAAGCATAAGAAACCACCCGATTCAGAAGCATGCTGCCTTACCCAGTATCAAGAAAAACAGTGTGTGTGTGTGTGTGTGTGTGTGTGTACACATGAACTATTTGTATATACAATATTATATCATTTGTATCTGAGAAACTCACAACCATTCTGTAACTCACTCTCCCTTTGTTTGAATATCTAGTCTAAAAACGGCTCGCCTTTGTTTTGGAACAATGAGGCATTAGGCAAGCTCTCTCTCCATACTTCCTGCTCATTTAGCAACAGTCAGTGCACAATTGTTGGCACAAGGCCTGATTCAGATACTGCTCTTGTCTGCTTAAAAGTATTTATTTGATTCTCTTTATGAATCACTTCTCATAAAATATCTCAAAGTGATTTCACAGTAAAAAGCATCGACAACAAAACCAAGATTGTATCTCAAGACAACTTGCATATCTAAAAACAATTTCACATCCAGCACAGATACAGAGTTGGATGAAGCTGGTCAAAAAAGAAAAGGTCTTCAGAAGGCACCACAAAGACAATTGTCTTATATTTAACAGAAGTGAGCTCCAAAGGGCAGCTCTTGCCACACTAAAGGTCCAATTCTTATATTATAAAGAATGGACTTGCTGCTGAGATAACATCTGCAGGAGGCTCTCTCCTGTGGAGCACAGAAGCCAACTGGGTGCATAAGGGGTATACAAAAACAATCTCTTCTGAAAATGAGGATTTAAAATCACCCCTGTTAAGTAAGGCCAAATCAGCAACCAACTCAGGATTGCAATGGAAACAAATTAAGTGGAGGCACAACACCCAATACAAGGGCAGGGGATAAAGCAATTATCATCTCAAATACTTTACACAGAATTACCGTATTTTTCGCCCTATAGGACGCACCGGCCCATAGGACGCACCTAGTTTTTTTTTTGGGGGGGGGAATAAAGGGAAAATTTATTTCCCCCCCAGGTTTGCGCAGCCATCCCCAAGCTAGAAGAGGGAGACGGAGCGCTCCGTCTCCCTCTTCTGCCTTCAGGGACAGCCTCTCTAGCCTCCGTGGGGCAGCGGCTTGCCCCACTGTCCCCCGAGTTTGTGGGGCTGGCGGGGGGGGGGAGAAGCAAGCTTGCTCCCCCCCGCCAGCCTCCAGATCAGGTCGGGGAATAGCGGGGTGGCGGCGCTCCGCCTCCCCGCTATCCCCTGAGCTTGTAGGGCTGGCAGGGGAGAGACGCAAGCTTGCTTCTCCACCCCTCCGCCAGCTTCCAGATCAGGTCGGGGAATAGCGGGGTGGCGGTGCTCCACCTTCCCGCTATCCCCCGAGCTTGTGGGGCTGGCAGGGGGGAGAAGCAAGCTTGCTTCTCCGCCCCCCCCCCCCGCCAGCCTCCAGACCAGGTCGAGGAATAGCGGGGTGGCGGCGCTGCGCCTCCCCGCTGTCCCCCGAGCTTTTGGGCTGCAGGCTGCTGCCCGCAAGCCTTGCGAGCCTGCGGGACCTCCCGCTGGGCTTGCAAGACTTGCGGATAGCTTCCTGAAGCCTGGAGAGCGAGAGGGGTCGGTGCGCACCGACCCCTCTCGCTCTCCAGCCTTCAGCGAAAGCCTGCGTTCGCCCCATAGGACACACACACATTTCCCCTTCATTTGGGGGGGGGGGGGAGTGCGTCCTATAGGGCGAAAAATACGGTACTTCATATTACAGTGGTACCTCGGGTTAAGAACTTAATTCGTTCTGGAGGTCCATTCTTAACCTGAAACTGTTCTTAACCTGAGGTACCACTTTAGCTAATTGGGGCCTCCTCCTGCTGCTGCTGCCGCCTCACGATTTCTGTTCTCATTCTGAAGCAAAGTTCTTAACCTGAGATACTATTTCTGGGTTAGTGGAGTTTGGAACCTGAAGCGTCTGTAACCCGAGATATCACTGTATCTTGTTGTTGTTAATTTGATTTATTAGTCACTCAATGCAAAAAACCTCTCTAGGCAGCTGAATTCATCTAACAGCCCCATAGAAGGAAGCCCCGACACAAGGACTTCTGGCTTTCCTCCACTCTCTGCCCCAGTTGGGAGAACTCCAAAACAGTGAGCAAGGGGAGGATTGTTCCATTTAGTAAATTGCAATGTTTGCGCAGATGGTACAGCTGGATGAGAGTGATGTTGAATTCCACCCAATCAACCTATAGTCACTCCCCACTGCCAAATTAAGAGTGAAATTAATAAATTATTTTAACTCATTCCAAGTTTCTTAACAGTTCCTAGCTACCAGTGTCTGTTAATATCAAAGGATCTGGTGGTTCTTTTTCCTTCCTTAGTTAAGTGAGTGAGTCCACCTTACTCTTTGTTTTTTGTTCTGATCAGAGGTGGGAACAACTCTTTCCATTTCCTTTCTTTACTCGGTGTTTTCCAAGGGAAAGCATAATCTGTGTCTGAGTAATGCTATCTCAGCATCTCTAGCAGTCATGTTGGGGCTTCATAATCTGCTGACTGCCAAGTGGTGCTTTTCTCATCATCTTGTCAGCCAAGATGTATTACAAAGATTACTTAGTCACACTGCCACAGTTTCCCATTGCATGTGCCCATTGTGGCTGATTCTGGGATCAACCAAACTCAGTAGCCCTATGGGTCCAGATTAACACCTGACTTTTCAACAGTTTATCAGATCCTTCAAACATAGTTTCTCCCCCTCGCTGTCCCACCACATCTACTCTAGTTAAAGACAAGGGATGGAATTCAACATCACACTTTGATGCCTGTCAGTGCAAGTACTGCAGCAATGCCCCGCCCATCTGGCTCAGCTGCCCCAGCCACTCTGGGCAGCTTCCAACACATATAAACACACTTTTTAGGATGGAATGGGGGTGAGGCATGATGGAAGTGAGGACGCAGCAGTGCCCACCGGCAGAACCCATCTGGCGCTTCCACCCATGTATCAGCAACAAAACAATACCCCTCTTTTCCCACTGTCACATAATAGTTTGGTCCTTATTTTCCAAATATTCTGTTCAACACAAGGGGTGGCATCCAATGCTGGGTCCAACAACACAACATATTCCTGTGAGCACAATGAAGCTTCTTCTCCTATCCCCTCCGCCTCCCCACATCCCAAATCAGCTTTGGAAAGTTGCGGAGAGCACAGGGGGAGGAGAGAAAATGGATGCCATGCTGCACCAGTTGAATTTCGCCAAGAGCACTGGATACTAAGACTGGATAGTTTTAGCCTTTTCTAAACCAAAATTTGCACACAGCAGGTGGAACAAACAACAAACTGGCAAGGATCATAAGCTGTTACTACCTGGTAGTAGCTCTTCTACCTCTTGTTGAAGCAAAACATTTCACAGGTTTGGTTCTGAGGATCCTGCATCAGTATCTGCAAGAGAATTTAAGTCAACCTTGTTAGCCTACCTGCCTCCAAAACCCAATGAATTAAGTGCTTCTGTGGGAGGGAAAGCGATTTTAGTTTCAAGATTAGTGCCACAATTTGAGCAGCTGGGGGCACTAGACATATTCAATTTTTACTTGTACACCTAAGATGCTATTGAGTGTACGCCCCCTTGAGCATACACTCGGTAGCAAATCATTTCCCCCTCTGTGTAATGTATGAAACTGCCTGTAAAATGCGTAATGTGCTCAATGACACAGGTAAGCACTCTTATTTAGCAAGTCTCTTAGTGAACTCTGGGGGCCAGCCAGGAAGCATTTGTTAGTTAGCAGACTGGACCAAATAAATACTCCACATCTTTCCAGGGTATCTTTGTACTTGTTTATACGGTTTATCCCATGTATGCCAGTTCTTGAAAGGTGTGCACATATGCAGGCAAGACTCAATTACATCAGCATAATGGAAACTGTGCTTTGCACATGTCTTTACAGGTCATCCACGTGGGTTGTCACAGCTACAAAGCTGTTCTCTGCAAGTGGCAAAAACAGAGAACATTCCAGTAAGTCTAGAATGTGAATAAGCATTAGCATGAATCCTTGCTGTGTGCCAATACTGGACACAAATATAACTATCAGCAAGAAAACCTAAAAAGCACTAACAAAGTTGCCAGAATCATATCTATGTTGCATTCAGGAGTGGGAAGACAATAGATGGTCAGTTGTCAATGACAGGTGAGGCAGCATGAGATTTGCAAGGAAAATACTAGCTACAGAGGAAGTTGATGTTTGTTCACTGGAAAGCCAGTAGGAAACGTATACCAGGGGGTAAGGTAAAAGGTAAAGGTACCCCTGCCCGTACGGGCCAGTCGCGACCGACTCTGGGGTTGCGCGCCCATCTCGCTTAAGAGGCCGGGGGCCAGCGCTGTCCGAAGACACTTCCGGGTCACGTGGCCAGCGTGACGAAGCTGCTCTGGCGAGCCGGCACCAGTGCAGCACACGGAAATGCCGTTTACCTTCCCGCTAGAAAGCTGTAGGGACGCGGGTGGCGCTGTGGGTTAAAGCCTCAGTGCCTAGGGCTTGCCGATCGAAAGGTCAGCGGTTCGAATCCCCGCGGCGGGGTGCGCTCCCGCTGTTCAGTCCCAGCGCCTGCCAACCTAGCAGTTCGAAAGCACCCCTGGGTGCAAGTAGATAAATAGGGACCGCTTACTAGCGGGAAGGTAAACGGTGTTTCTGTGTGCGGCTCTGGCTCGCCAGAGCAGCAATGTCACGCTGGCCACGTGACCCGGAAGTGTCTTCGGACAGCGCTGGCCCTTGGCCTCTTTGAGTGAGATGGGCTCACAACCCTAGAGTCTGTCAAGACTGGCCCGTACGGGCAGGGGTACCTTTACCTTTACCTTTAGAAAGCTGTACCTATTTATCTACTTGCACTTAAGGGTGCTTTCGAACTGCTAGGTGGGCAGGAGCTGGGACCGAAAGACGGGAGCTCACCCCGCCGCGGGGATTCGAACCGCCGACCATGCGATCGGCAAGTCCTAGGCGCTGAGGTTTTACCCACAGCGCCACCCGCGTCCCTGGGGGTAAGGTAACCGATAAGCAAAAAGTTCAAAAGTAAAAGATAACTTATTATTTATTCAGTTTATACACATGCATTTCTGGTACCGCAGTTAACTTTCCCCATCTTTAACCACAATCTCAGAGGCAGCCAAAAGGGGGTGGGGGGAAGGGCACACAATCATTCAATCAGATTTGCTACATGAAAATGAGCAGCGTCCCTTTCCCTTTTAAGCTGAGCCAGAGATTCACACTAGGATCTGATTTCAGTGCCTTGAGTATCCCGCCCCACAAAGTTACAAAGTGTTGCTGTAAAGAAAGCACACATCTTTGAGCATAAAGGATGCTGCCCCTAGCCAAACCATCCCATAATACCTAAGAGGAGGAGGAGGAGAGTCCCCTCTCAGGGAAGGCGTGGCTCCCAGAAGAGCACAGGACCCAGTTCCCTCTCTTGCCATTTCAGAAGCCAAGCGATTACCACCCTCCATCGCTCAGATCCACGGGGCAGGGGGTGGGATCCTGCCCACCGGGAGCAGGTGGCGGGGAAGGTGCCGCCCGCACAGAGGACTCCTCTCTCACACCTACACACCCTCCACTCGAATGAAGCGAGAGGACGCAGCTCGACTCTTCTCGCGAGACGGCGCGAGGAAGGGTTAAGTGATAAAATTCCCGTAAGGGTCGCGATTTACCTGCGATGATCCGGAGGGAGGAGAGGGGGGGAGTGAAAAGCGGAACAGAAGAGGGAATCCCTAGCCGCCGAAGTACTTCCGGCTTCCGGTGGAGATCCGGAAACTGTGTGCGCTCATGAACCAAGAAGGGAGGGATTAACTCGAAGTTCATTCCTCCCCCTCCCTAAAGGAGGGGAGGTGGTATGTTCCACAGGCAGAACCAATGAGAACGGCGTGCGGCACCTCCACCGCGGCCATTTTGTCGGCTGGGGGAAGCCGCGCGGCGGGCTGGGGCGTCCGTCGCGGGGCGAGAGTGGGCGGAGTTTCCTCGCCCTCGCACCTCCCCGAGGGGTCGAGGAAAGGGCGGGTCATACGTGGCGGGGGGGCGGAGTCGTGACGTAAAGTCTCCTCCCCCCGGCCGCGTGGCAGGGAGTTGCGACGGATATTTCCATAGGCTCTCTTGGGGAGGCTCTGCTACCTAAGCTGAAACCTGTTCGGGCATAGCTTTAGATTAGTCTTCTATTTTATTTTAAAGCATCGAGCTGCAGAAATCCATATAGGATCCCTTCGTGCATTATTTAGTTTCTCTCCATGCGGGCACCCATAAAACGCCTTAGGAGGCATCTTGCAATACTGGAAACTCAACAGTCTATTAAATGCAAATCTTCTGCACACCTGTTGGCTTGGTTCATTATTTCTACAACTTAGGTGTGGTCCTCTTGCTTTGGTTTGGTTTTTAACCGATTCTTCTTTCAGATAACTAGAAATAAACGCTTGCTTTCTTTACATATCATCACTTTATTTCAAGTCGACTGTTCTGCTCAGATGTGGTCCAAGGGGCAGCAGGAGCTGTCCACCTAACAGTCTCCAGTTCCCTTCTGTCAAGACAAGCATCAGCTAAGAAAAGGTGCAGCCAGCCAAGTGCCAGCCCCAGCTCTAAATTAGTACAGCAACCCTGAAGGCGAAAAAAAGCCCTAAGCTGAGACAACATCAATGGACACAAAAGTTGTGTAGAAACTCCCATTTACTCTGCATCCAGTTAGCTTGGGAAGAACATTTGCCACAAGCAATGTCCATCCTGCTGTTTCTGAGGAAACTGTGTTTTGATGTGTTTCCCTCAAACCAGATTTGATATGAATTTAGAAAAACAATGACTTGGCTGAGTTATTAAACCATGGGAAGCTGTGTCCAACACATTTCTACTCCAAGTAGATGCACTAAATTTATTGGACGCAAGCTAATAGTGTCAGTTGATTTCAGTTTTGTTGGGGTTTTTCTGCACAGCAAAAACTAATTACCTTTAGTTTATATTGCATAAAAGAAAAATTTCTATGACTTTCCAGCACAACAGTATTAAAAACAAGCTGGTACTTGGGACAAGTGTCCAGTTTTTTTTTTTAAATTTTTTAATCACCAGCCATTAAAATAAGACTTCCCCTAAGAGGCTTTTACACATATATCTACTAGCTTTATAAGATAAAAATACTAATGTGAATAGCTTCTTCCACCATTTGGTATTTCAGCTGTAAAAGACAAATAACAAAATGCTTATTAACCTGCCCAGCTGCTTCTTAATACTTCCTCTAGAGCTATGCCAGTGCTAAGAGACAGGTGAGGTAGGAAAATGCATTATGATAATCCATGTCTACGAAAAATTATATAGTTGTTTAGCTCTTTGACATCTGCCAGGAGGGCATTCCACAGGGCAGGTGCGACTACTGAATGCCGCATCAAAAAAAGGTCTGTCACTGGGAGTCACCCACTTAACCTATGAATTTGAGCACGGCCACTGATGATCTCCATACATGGGCAGGTTTGTGCCAGAGAAGGTCATAGGCATCCTAGGCATCTGAGCATGGTAAGAAAGCAATTAATTGTTTCATGGCAGAACACAGTTCATGCAAACACGTACCCCATATAGAGAATATCTAGGGAGCTGATTTGGAGATTGATTCAGATTGCATATGATTATGACAGACCCATTTATTTAAACCCAAGTCAGTGAGCACATACAAAGTGGAGGGGGTGGAGCTCATTTTTCTTCAAAGAAAAGGGGAGCACAAGAGTGGGGGGGAGCAGAACCCACCCCCTTGGACAGCTTACTTTCCTGCAGTTCCATTTCCCCCAGAAATGGAAGTGAGCCAAGGGAAGTGGCTTGGGGGGCAGGATCCGCTCTCTCAGTACAGCTAGTTCACAAAGTATGTGCAGCAGAATGCTGCAGCCCATCCTGGTCATCTGCTATCAGTCTACCAACCTGATATTGACTAGCATGGGCTATGCAGTCCACATAGCCAACTTTTCAAAGTGTGTATGGAGCTGGTTCTGGGTTTCCTGCCTTTTGCATGGTGCTGGATACAGTATTTAGCATTGGAAGAGTTAACCCCCTAGATATTCATACCGTAACAGGATGCCGAATATAGTGTTTCCATGTGGCTCAAATGACCTGCTGTAGTTAGCATTTAGCTGGCAACACTTTCCATTGACCACTGTTAAGATATTGGGACAAACATCCAGGAGCTGTTTGGAAACCACCTTGCACCACCTGTGATAACAAAGCAAGAATGCTAACAGACATTTCTACAGTAGCCAAAATTATTCAAGTCCTTGCCTTGGGTCATGTAAAGCAAAAGATTTAAGGAACTCAAATCCATTTAGTTTATCAAAAACAGAGAAAAGGTTCAGAAGTCACTTGATTATAGCCATATACCTTCAGTGGAAAAATACTGGGTACTAAAAAGTGCTCTCTAATCAAGAGGGAAAGGAGTGGCAATAACCAATGACTAGCTTCCAAATTCCAATAGGAAAGAAAGTGCATGTTTTTTAACCATTAGTGAACACTGCTAATTTAATGGTGGACACTTTATCACTGGCAGTCTTCAAACAAAGCAAGAAAGTTTATTTCCAAGTAATACAATTTGACGAAACTCAATGTGGTATTCATTTACTTATCTTACTGGGGAAATCAAATTAAAGCATTCCCAGTAAAGAATTTAATTTAGACTGAGCTACCTTCAGGGACTCTTTCATTCTATGATTCTGGAGTCTGGCCAGGAGAGGAACCGGAATAACTGCTGAAGATTACCTTAGTAGTTCTGGCAAGTATCTCCTTGGTTAGGTGGCAGGTGATGTGCTGCTATCAAAACTGAATAGAGTGGCTAATTTATCTCAACAGCTGGCCTATTTTGCTGCGTTTGTGCGTTTCCTCACATTCAGAAGCCAGACAAGTCTTAGTTCATCAGTGATGGGATACATTCTCCACAGCACCTGAAGGCAGCAGGGAGGTGTGAGGCAAGCTGAATGCATACACAGCCACAGTATGTCTTCAAACACCTTGCTACCATTCCTTGCCCACCAACACCTGCTGCCTGAGGCATGTGCCTCCTTCTGCCTAATGGAATAATGGCTCTAGCATACCTGAAAGAGGGGTGATATCTCTACCCCTCCCCATATGAGGGTGTTTCTGTGAACAAAGGGGTGCGGGTGGCGCTGTGGTCTAAACCACAGAGCCTAGGGCTTGCCAAGCTCCCGTTGTTCGGTCCCAACTCCTGCCCACCTAGCAGTTTGAAAGCATGTCAAAGTGCAAGTAGATAGATAGGTAAACGGTGTTTCCGTGTGCTGCTCTGGTTCGCCAGAAGCAGCTTAGTCATGCTGGCTACATGACCCAGATGCTGTCTGCAGACAAATGCCGGCTCCCTCAGCATATAGAGCGAAATGAGCGCCCAACCCCAGAGTTGTCCGCGACTGGGCCTAACGGTCAAGGGGTACTTTTACCTTTACCTGTGAACAAAAACTAAAGGAGACTGCAATTTGTGTTTGGAGTCAGACAGAGTCAGGGTCTCTGGAAATCATTTTGGATTCCTGGCTGTCTCTTAAGAGATATGATTTGGGAGAAGTAGATTTTGGCTGGCTTAGCCTCCCCCTATGCTCAGTTTAGTTCTCGAAGTTACCAACATGAGTTTGACCAAACTGCGGGACGCAGTGGAAGACAGGAGTGCCTGGCGTGCTCCAGTCCATGGGGTCACGAAGATTCAGACACGACTAAACAACTAAACAACAACAACAATGCTCAATTTAAATATTTGTAAATAAATGCAAACAAGTATACAAAGCCATAATATATGCCCCCTGCATCATTTCCTTCAAAATGAACCAAACCTGGGTGAGTGGCTGCACCCCTGGAACTTCTCACTGCCCAAAGAACTGGAGTGTACCTAACACTATGGTTACTAAAGGGGATCTCACCTCCATCTTCAGGTTGGCTGGTAGGCTTTCCGGCTCTGTTTTATTCAGTAAAGAGGTGTAAGCTGCAATCTACTGTGCTGAGGTTATGAGTGAGATGGGTGTCTCTTCTCCCCAGCTATCAATACTACAAAGAATAGGAAATGCACTTATTTCCCCAGTTCAGTTTATGAAGCAACACACAAATAAATTGACCAGATCGAAATCCTA
Organism: Podarcis tiliguerta; assembly: GCF_965153285.1. Classification (NCBI taxonomy): domain Eukaryota; kingdom Metazoa; phylum Chordata; class Lepidosauria; order Squamata; family Lacertidae; genus Podarcis; species Podarcis tiliguerta. Next base: position 56,469,891 of record NC_139534.1, read on the forward strand.
CTAATTTGCCCTTGTATGTGGGTAGAGCTTATTATATTTCTCTTTTCCCTGCTCCTGTTTCCTTGCTCACATCCTCTGGTTCAGAAGTTGACTGTCACTTGCTCTTGTTTATACTTTATGCACAATAATGCAAATGTCCTCGATGAGCTACCATGAGAAGTATAATAGAAAATGTAAAAGAAGCCTCTTTACAAGCAAGTGCAGTTGCTACTCATAGATTGTGCTCACTCAGTTGTGCAGTACCTGTTAGAATGGAAGAATTTGGGAGGGACAAAGCATCACCAAACCAGGCCATGCAAACCAAGGGACTATGAGAGCAAGCAAACATTGAGGATGCCCTGAGAAGTGGGAGATTACAGCTGTCCAACAATAAACATGTAAACAATGTGGGTTAATACTACATTAAACATGATTGAGCTGGTGGCACCTTTTCCATCCGTCATATACACATTTTAATATAAGACCTTGTTGGACAAGTTAGCATTGTCACAATTTTGGCAATGCCATAAAATCTAACTGATGCATGTTCTCTATCTAGGTAGGAGCTGTAACACCTGCCCTGTCAACTAGGCTCATAGTTACCCAAGGGCATTTTCAGACAAGCAAGTGGAAGAAGAGTCAAATTACTAAGGAACATTACTAGGTCTACTTCTCAAGCAGCAGATGAAGTGATCATTCTCTTCTTGGATTGCACCATTTCAAATGGGACTCTCAATATTAAACCCACACACATAGAAAACTGGCATGTCAGGGAGAAGCCTAAATTACAACCCTTTTCCGGGGCATTTATTGTTTGATCAGAGCCTTTACTCTCTTTTTTTAATGAAGGAATGTTATATCATGAGAATCTTCCCCAACCCCCAGTCTAGATACAGATTTACCAGGTCAGCTGATGTTTGTGACCTGAGATGCACAGGATTGGAGGCATTAGATGCCAAGAAATTAAAACATTTCTAACAGTAACTATTTATCAGTTTCACAAATTTATTGAGTTATGTAATCTACTCTGTCTCTCTGCTAAATGTCCCGAAGCAGAGAATGAAAATTAAATTCCATTAATTAACAAACTACACAAGAGTATCAGGAGACAGCTGATAAACAGTATTTGCAATGCCATTTTCATATTTTATGATAAATAAGGAGCAGATATGCAGCATGGCAGTTATCAGGCCAGTCAGCACAATAACACAATAACTTTAGTAAAGGTCGCCTGAGAACTCATACACATCTATCCCACATTGCAACTCACTTAATTTTCTGGGGCTTTGCTTGTTCCTGCCAGTTCGGGACCGCAATAGCTTTAATGGAAAATAAAGTTTGTCATCTAATGCTTGCAATGACTTAGTGTCTGATGGAAAAACCCTAACTCTTCGAAGCACTTCACTTGCAATTACCCCATCCAGAGTCATAACCATACGTGATTATATGTAACTGTCCTGTCACATGACCTTACAACAAATCTCGGTTTGCCACCAGTCTTACCTTTCTGGAGATTTATGGCTTTTATTGTACATTTAAAAATTTGTTGTTATATATATTTTTATTCTTTTATGCATTTTCATGGAATGAAATACTATGCATAAAGAAAAACTGTAATGACCTTAATTCAAATCAACACAGCACACACAAATGCAACAATTGTACTTGTAAGGCTAAGAGGGAAATCACTATTTCTCAGAAAGTTAGGACACTGGTTTGAGTGTGGGAAAATGTTTTCTGCTCTGCAATGGATGCAGAGCAGAAGTATCATCTAGATCCATCACAACTCAAATGATGCACAGCATTGGCCCTACCATGAGGCAGAGTGAAGCAGCAGATGATTAAAGGCAAGGAATGACTAGAGCTGTGTTTATCAAGCGGCCTTTCCTGCACCAACTATGATAGACTGATGCCCTCAAGTGCAGCAGAAAGTGTCCATCACCAGGGCTGAAGTAAGATTTAATAGCTAGTCTGGTTGACTTTTGTAACTGGAACAGGAGAGTTACAGCAAAATGTCTTGAGCCAGTTTTGACAACTCTTGTACTTTAAAAATGCTTTGAAAGGGAGGCTAGATTTTTTTTTTTAAGTTGGCTCCTATTTTTTTAAAGTTCATAAAATGGCACATGGGCAGAAAAAGGGTCTAGCTTTGTGCCTTACTACTAATGATATCAATGGCATCATAAAACTGGCTCCCATTACACTCATGCAACCAGATTCCACGTAGTACTACTGCAAATGCAACCAACATGCTAGTTTAGGGGCAGGGGTTGTATTCTCCCAGTGACAACTTATTGCTATGTGTTCTGAACACACCCAGAATAACAAAGATGAGTGACTGGATTTACCACAGTTTCTAGGAGTTCAACCTATCAGGTGATCTTTAGCTATGCTGCTGTGCTACAATATAAAATAATATTAAACAGCATATTTAAAATACAGTTCCTTACATTTTCTGTTTTTTTAAAGAAAACATATTTGTGCTTATTGTCCTGAGTACTATAAGAAGAAAATATTTTCTTTTTAGTAAACTAAGTCCTACACAGAGTAGGTCCATTGGAATTGATATACACTCTGAACTTAGGCCCATGTATATCAATCAGTCTACTCTAAGTAGGACTTGGTTGAATACAATGCATTATGTAAGTGCCCTTGACACCTGCCATTGTGTTCTGATGGGTTTTAATGTCACATGAGTTTCAGCACCCTTTTAGGTCAAGATCCTAATGCAAATGGAAATGAATGAACTTGGAACGTTCTCTAAGCCTTTTATTTAAGGACATAAAAATAAATCTTATCAGGAAGGTTTGCATTTCTTATCGGAGTTGCAAATACGATATGAAAGACTTGGAGCTTCATGTATATAAGAAGCAGCACCCTGCTGTGTTGCTCTACAGTTGGGACCCACATTTCATTTTCATCAGCGGCTTGGGGATAAAGGAGACATCATGAAGTTGCTTTTGCTTCTGGGCTTGGTGGCACTCTCCCAGTGCTTGGTGACCAAGTAAGTACTGGGGTTTCAGCTTTCTTGAAGGAAAGGAGGTACACTCTGATTCAGAAACATCCAGCCTTATGTTTAAACCAGGGGTGGTGAAGCTATAGCCCTCCAGATTTTATTAGATACAACTCTCATCAGTCTTCACTATTGGCCAAGCTAACTGGGACTGATGGGTGCTGGAATCCAACAACATCTGGAGGGCCACATATCCTAACCAGGCTCTAAACTTGGTTCAACAAGCTCTTTCAGCAAACTCTCTGTCTCTGATACCAAGCAAGCCATAAACCCTTTGCTGTGTCCCAGTTCTACCCCAAAAAACTAAAGAAAGCATTAACAAATTTATCTATTCAGCCAGCTAGCCATCTACAAAAACCCTGTACATTCCTAGGGTAGGAGGTGCCATCTTTCTATAGAAAACTTGGTGAAGCCATTCTTGACTAGGATCTCCAAGGCCTACTACATTGCAAATACTGAAAGTCCTAAAACAAACTTTGCTTTGCAAGCTTCAAGAACTAGAATATATATTTTCTCCTATCACCTTGCCATCTTTCTTTCTTTTCCCCCTTCTCACTCTTTGCTGTTTAGGGTCCCTCTGAGGAAAGGGAAATCCCTGAGGCAAAACCTTAAAGAACATGGGCTGCTGGAAAAATACCTGGAGAAACATCCTCACAACTTGGGCTCAAAGTATTTCCCCAGCCAAGGCAACGCAAATGCCGCTGAGCCCTTGGAGAATTACATGGATGTAAGTATTCTTTATTCATAGGTTATAACTGAAACAATACATTACTGAATTTTGGTAAAGAGAAGGAACTGACCAGGGTTATTATGTGCTTGCAAAAATGGTTCACTCAGTATAAAATTAAAATCTGAAAAAGAGAAGATCAGAAGTGGGACCTACATCTTGGTAACCAGTCAACCCAATCTATCCCTTCCAAAAATTCCCACACCAAATCTCCATTGCTAAGCATCCTTGGTTTGTTCTTCAGCCACTTCTATCCTTCACTGAGGCACTCCTATCCTGGCACTTAGTGTTCCACTGCCAGAGACTACCCTTAGGACTTCTCCAGATGACCTTTTTATTAGCATTCATATTGATTTGCGTCTACAAAGCTTATGTGGTAGTTAGACTATGCCTGGACTTTATTGAGCATTTGCTCTGTTTATTTATGGGGCAGTTATACCACAATGAACATTCATCCTGATCTGCTTGCAAGGTGTTACATGTCTTTCTGTTAATAATTTGTTCATCCCATACTTTCCCCATCATTTTTCTAATGGCCAAAAGTCAGGTTTTTTAAAAAGCAGATTTGTTGCTCTAGGTCAATGGAGCACTTTAATCCACTTCAATTTTGCAGACCTAAAGCACCCTTAGATCTGAGGTATAATGTATTTAGAACAGGCATCATTTTAGCAAAGGTTTCCATGCAAACCCCTTCCTGAATGCAGAAGTGGTTTGCATGGACTCCTGCCAAACTGAGCAGGATTTAACTGCACACACCCTGTTCCCAACAGGGAACATGTATGCACAGCCAACATGGAATTTAACCCTGCCCTCATGCCTATCAGATGATGTCACAAGTGATGTCAGCTGATGGGCAGGTGGCTGTGGTTTGGAGAAAGTCGTCTTGAGGGCCAGCTTGGACTCCTGGTGGACCAGGATTGGCCCACAGACCAGTTGTTCTTCACCCTTGTCATATGAGCTTCCAATGAACCAATCAGAATGGATGCTCAATAAATGGGTCACCAGGAAGAACTTCTGTCTCCAGGTGAATCTTCTGTGGTGCAATAGTAATGATAACACCCCGTTTTCTTCCCCCCACAGATTGAGTACATTGGCACCATCTACATCGGTACTCCACCACAGCAGTTCACAGTCCTCTTTGACACCGGCTCCTCCAACTTGTGGGTCCCTTCTGTGTACTGCTCCAGCTCAGCCTGCTGTAAGTAGCCTTTAGAATTGGGAATGGACTGGATAATCCTTTCAGCCCATGCCTAGCAATCACTTCCTCAATGTATATTCATAGTGGTCATGCAAAATGCAGCCCTAATATTAGGCTTAAGTGGACAGTTGCCTAGACTAGCCCATGGCAGGTGGCAATAAAGGGAATCAAGGTGGAACAACAACACAAGGTCTATCTTCACATATGGCAGGGGTAAGGAACCGTTCTCAGCCCGAGGGCCACAATCTCTCATGGGCAACTTTTCAGGGGCCTCATGTCAGCAGTCTGTGGGGCCAGAGGTAAAAGGGGATAGACAACTGCTAAAGGAGACTACATTGTGAGCCCAGTCGCAGTCCCCCTCCCCAGAAATCAGGCCCCGCAAATAAGAAGATACATACACAGCATGTTATGGGATTAAATTAGGCCACAACTTTATTAAAATTCAGATGTAGGAGAACCTTGGCTTAGGTATTGGGTGTGTATCCCTCTCTGACCCCGACTGGGAACTAAGGAAGAGCAGTGGTTGGTAGGAGTTCAGGGGGACACCACAGAACATAAGTTTATGCGGCTGGGCCCCCCAACTCCTCCCGTATGGGGGTTCTGACCATGCGCCGAGCACTCATGGTCAGTGGTACCCAGCATAAAACCGCTCTAACTGGGCCCTGATAATGCCACCGTGTGAGAGATGCACTACTGCACTACCCCTTGGTCACATTGATGGACTAAAGGATTCTGCCCAAGGCCTAAAATCGCCACCCGAGGCTGCGAAAATCGCAGCCTCGCTGCCAAGATTCCCCCAGCTGAAAATGCCTACCACTTGCAAAAATTTAGCAACAACCCACAAACCACTCTTCCAGGTGCTCTGACCAGAATGGCTGACCAGCATTGCCGGCAGCTTCCTTTTCTGGTTCCCAGCTCCACCCCGGGGCTGCAACCGATTGGCTGATGGTGCACATCACCTGGATGACCTACAGCCTAGGGGGATGGCCCAGGGGTTGGAGCAGCTGGCAGGCATGACCCCGTGGGTCAGGGAAGCCCACTCCGGGTCACAAAAGCTGCCCATGTCATGACTGGTGAATGGTCATTCCAGTCATACAAAATTGGAGGTTTCCATTCACACACATACCACACACTCCAATCGCCACCCAACAGAGCAAGAGGCATTAACAAATTTCAATGACACATTCTAGCCAGACAAAATCCCTTGGGGAGTGTGGGATGGGAAAGGAATGACCTGGGATGGGGAAGGAGGAGTCCTCAGGGGCAGGCAGAGAGGCCCGGAGGGTTGCATTTGGCCCCTGGGCCTGGAGGTTCCCCACCCCTAATATTTGGGGAAGTGACATGAGGGGATATTTCTCTCTGCATCTACTCAACCGGCTGGAGAGGAGCATTCCCCCTAGGCAGGTGTTTTCCCCTCACAACCACAGCCAGCTCCCATTCAGCTGAGGTTAGAGGAAAGAGCTTTCACATTGTAGTACTGAGGCAGCTCACGTCTGTATACATGTTAAACCTGAACGCCACAACATCACGGATTAACTCCTTTGTGTTCTCAGCAAACCACAACCGCTTCAACCCCCAACAGTCCTCCACCTACCAGGCTACCAGCCAGAGTGTCTCCGTCACATATGGCACTGGGAGCATGACTGGATTCCTAGCCTATGACACCGTCCAGGTAAACTGCTGGGGGACAAAGAATGATGGGCAGCCAGTTTGGAAGCTAAACACTGGGCATAGGTGGATAAAGAGGAGCAGTACCGACTGAGAACCAGTGCTTTTTTCTGGGGGTACGCAGTACTGGCACCTCTTTTTCTAGAAGAAAAGCACTGCTGGGGACCATAGAACTAAAATACATCACTCTTTGCCAACTTGGTGAGCCTCATATATTTTGGGCTATGCATCTCATCAGCCTCAGCCGGCACACCTTTCAGAATCTGCATTACAAGTCATATTCTATACTTTACAGCTTGCACTTAGCTATGCTAGATTCCCTGTTATCTAGATTCCCTGCACAATTAGCAGAAGGTTCTTTGAAAAAGGATGTTTATATAGAGTAGGATTTACCTAATGAGTCCTGGCAGTGCAATATCTGCCTGAGGGTTTCTGTTTGCACAATGGGGCTCCCCCCCTCCTCCCCAACTTGCCCAGCAGTGCACCCCCCCCCCATTTTTTCTGGGGAGAGGGGTCGGGAGAACACCCAAAACAGATGGAGGGGAGATCGTTCCATCTGGCAAACTGCAAAACATTCACCATAGCACAATGATGAATTCCACCCACAGTGCTTTTCCTAGGTTTTCAAAGGACTCCACAAACATTGGTCCCATTTGAACAGAATCAGTTTAGTGCTACACAAATGAGCCTGGTTCAGACTTGTTGTGTCAAAATGTGGTTAATTTAAATGATGGCTTATTTAAATAATCCAAGATCAAACTATGGTTTCTGATCCTGGCCTTCTTCAATAAACCATAGTTTAAGCTATCAGCAGTTCCAGGTCTGAAAATAATGACAAAATGGTTACCGGTAATTAAAAAAAAGGAAATGAGTACTTCTTTTGTTCCATGGCAGAGGAGGATTGCTCATGTAGTACTAAAACTATGGTTTAGCATTAGGTCCAAGCCAGGCCAATATCATAGCAGTCCTTGCAACAGACCACTATTATGATTCCCATGTTAAGTAAGGGCAAGGAGGCTGAGAGTGGCTTACCTAAGGCTACGTTTCCAATTTGTGGATGAGCTGAGCTTTGAAGAAGGGGAGTTTCAGCTCACACTCAAGATTACACCAGCTGAAAAGCAAAAAAAGAGCCTTTATTAGGGTTGCTATATTTCAAAAAGTAAAAATCTGGACACAAAAGTTGTTGAGCTTTTATTTCAAAATCTCAGAGAGAGAGAGAGAGAAATTTTAAAGCTCCCCCCCCCCCTTTGGAAATTCACCAAATATCAACACTTCCAATATGGGCTGCCATATGCCTGGGTTTTCCCAGACATTTCAACCGATTTCTGAAAATTCCACCCAGACGCCATTTTTGACGGACGAATTCCAAATGTCTGGGAAATTCTAGATGTACGGCAGCCCTAGCCTTCATTATGTTGCCTGGTTAACAAAAAGTACTGCCTATCACTGCTGCTACCACCACCACCACATACATCAGCTAAGATGTGGAATATTTTCATGTAATTTCATAATGTATCTGACTGTGGCTTCCCTCCCACATAGGTGGGAAGTATTGAGGTCACCAACCAGATCTTTGGCCTGAGTGAGACCGAGCCTGGCACTTTCCTTTATTATTCCCCCTTTGATGGCATCTTGGGTCTGGCTTACCCCAGCATTGCCTCCTCTGGTGCAACTCCTGTCTTTGACAACATGATGAGCGAGGGTCTGGTGTCTCAGGATCTCTTTTCCGTCTACCTGAGTTCGTAAGTACTGTATGAGCTACCTGAGAGCATTTCCCCACAAAGGGATGCAGCAGGGGCCCATTGCTAATGGACAGAGGACATGAGAACTAAGTAGGTTGTTTCTAGAAACTCAGCAGCAGGGAAACCTGTGCTGGATAGCAAGTCCAAAATTTGACCCAAATACCAAATTTAGTTTCATGTCTAAGTACAAAACTGCATGCAAGTCTTTTTAAAATATTGGGAATGCTGACTTTATTCCTCGCTAGCCATCTCCATATCAAGCATCACCTAGGGCTCGGCTGGACAAAGAACTAGACAACTACTAAATATATTACAACTTATAGATGATGATGGTGGTGATGTAACACTTTTTATAAGTGCTTGTTGCCCTTTACTTACTCTGACACCATAGTCTTTACAACAGCATGGATGGCAAACCTGTGTCCCTTCTGATGTTGTTGGACTCTGACTCCCATCAGTCTCAGCCAGCATTTTGGGGTGGATTCAATCACATACTGAAAGCTTATTTGGAGCTCTTGTGCAACAAGCCCATTTCCCCCAAAAGATCAATAAGGAGAATACCAGTAATTTGCAATAAGGAAATTGATGGGGAAATGCAGTAGAAAGTGTGGATAACACTTGCTTTGATGCAACGCCATCTATCCTCCCCACAAACAAATAGGAATGAATGCTTATTAAATATCCAACATCATCAAATCTCCCTGCAAGCAAATGAGGATGAATGCTCAATAAACAGATCATCTGAAAGCACCCTATGCTATGTGAAAGACTCTCTGCCTGAGATTCTGGACAGTTGCAACCAGTCAGAAAAGACAGTCATGGGTTAGGTGGACAAACAGTCCCACCTTATATTGGGCAGGTTCTTAGAGTCCTCTGTTGTCATTTTCTTCTCAGCAATGACCAGAGTGGAAGCTTTGTGATGTTCGGTGGTGTCGACTCATCCTACTATTCCGGGAACCTCTACTGGGTGCCTCTCTCTTCTGAGTCTTACTGGCAGATTACTCTGGACAGGTAACGACAACTTCAGTCATCACTTCAATCAGAGGCCACCAAGAAGGAGGTGCAAAATATGATGTGATCAACTAAGACACATATGAGATTCATAGAATAGCTGAGGGAGGGAGAGCAGCCATGGAAAGTTGTACCTTACACGCAATGGGTGGATCTCATAAGAGCATTTCTCCCACATTTCCTCATGTGCACCTTGTGGGCAAAAAGATGAAGGTTGCTTTCTCTTTGTCACATTTGACCTACCTGTGTTCTCTTCAGCATCACCATGAATGGCCAGGCTATTGCATGTTCCGGCGGCTGCCAAGCTATTGTTGACACTGGTACCTCCCTCTTGGCTGGTCCCCCTCAAGGCATTTCTAACATTCAGTACTACATTGGTGCAAGCAACGGTGAGGTAAGGAAAGAAGGGAGGCTTCCAAAGGTACCAAAGAGACTGATATGATGGAGAGTATGCATGTGTGAGAGAGAGGCGGGGAGAGAGAGATGAGTTCAATGCCAATTCTGACTCCTGGGTGGTGGTGGTTGTTGTTTTTAAAAAAGCACTGATGTGGGCCAGCAGTGGGAAACATGTGGCTCTTCATACTCCTATCAGCCCCCGCCAGCATGGCCAATGGCCAGGGATGATGGGAGCTGTAGACCAGCAACATTAAGAGGGCCACAAGTTCCTCACCTGTGAGGTAGGCCAAAATCAGATTATGAAGAAAGAAAAGGGGAATGGCAAGTTGGTTATTCCTCAGCCTTCCTGTGACCTTTCTCCATTGCACAAAGAACCTTCTGCTCGTGGCTGGAAGGCAGGGTAAATATGGATATATGTGAGTCTGAGGTTTTTTTAAAAAATTAATGAGATGCTGGGGTTTTAGAAGAAAGGTTGCTTGGGTGCTACTGTTATGGTGAATGCAAACAGCTTCCCTAAGAAAGATCTTCTGCTGCAGGAAAATTCCCTTTTCGATCCAAACTAGACTGTTGCAAAGAAAAGGTCATTTCAATCCAAACACCAGCCAGCTAGCACTATCATGGGGTGGTTGTGCAAGAAGGTGGTTGCACAAATGTTGCCTGTGGTGGCAAGCGGCCCAGTTCCAACCCTGCTCTCATGATTTGATTGGTGCTATTTGTTTTCTATACTGCATCCCCACCCCAGAGCTGTCATGATCATTTCCTCTATTGGCAACGTTCAGGGTGTGTGTCAGCCAGAACAGCACTACCCATGCACCAGAGAAAGGCTTGAGGAGCCTCCAAGATTTGCAGAAGTAGAACAATCTTTAGGAAACCTGGAGGGTGGGGGGACTCCAGATACAGTCCAATGAAGGCTATGGAACACTGAATTGTTGAGGTGGGAGCAGAAAATCAGGGATGGAGTGGAGTGGAATGAAGCAGAGTGGCTGGAATCCTGAACAGTAGGAACTCCACACTGCAACATTATGTTGAAGGTCCCATTTGTATTAACTAATGTCCTTCCCAGGGCCCTTCCACTTGGACTAATTGTTGGCTTTTCCTTTTGCTCTCAACATTTGAAGGCCCAGTGCCACATGGCTAATCTTGTTATTTTTTATTTGTTCTACTCCACATCAGGTCAGCTGCAGTGCCATGAACAGCCTACCTGACATTGTTTTTACCATCAATGGCTATGAGTTCCCTGTGCCTGCCAGTGCCTACATTCGCCAGGTAAGGGTCATGGTTCATCTAACCTGGAATTTTCTTGAAGGGATCAGCCTGCTGATTAAATCAGTCCCACTGGCTAGAACCCGAACCAATGGATTCAAGTTATAAGAAAGGAGAATCTGACTAAACATCAGGAAGGACTTTCAGATAGGAAGAACTGTGACAGTGGAACAGACTTCCTTGGAAGGTTGTGGATTCTCCTTCCTTGGAGGTTTCTAAGCAGAGGTTGGATGGCCATCTGTCATGGATGATGTAGTTGAGATTCCTGCATTGCAAGGAGTTGGACTAGATGACCCTCAATGTCCCTTCCAACTCTACAGTTCTATGATTCTATGAAAAGTTGATAGGAATCAGATCCATGAAGGGGTAATAATATCATATAAATTCAATAATACAAACCTAGGAAAGATCCACACCATACATTTGAAGTACATTCAATGCACATTTAAAGCACATGACTTCCTTCCCAAGAATCCTGGGAACTGTTGTTTGTTAAGGGTACTGGGAATTGTAGCTCTGTGATAGTGAAATTACAGTCCTCAGGATTCTCTGAGAGAAGCCATGTGCCTTGGATATGCTTTAAATGTATAGTGTGAACCTGCAGGGTGTGGGGAGGGGGGGGGAGAATCTCCTAATGCCATATTCCATAAAATGCACAAGCATTCAAGCAACACATGGCTGAATGAAAGGAAGGTGTGCTAGGGAGACAGCTGGTGTCCAGTGAGTGACACAAACCATAAAGCCCTCCTTATATCAATCACAGGACAGTCCCCACACAGCCCCCAACCTCACTTCAACACAGATGCTCTTTGAAGGGTCTCCCATGCCAGTGAAGCTACTCAAGTGGTGTGACACAAAAGCCAACACTAACCGTATCTTGTTTCCCTTTGTTTCAGGGCCAAAATGGCTATTGCACAAGTGGCTTTGAGTCCATCAGCATTCCTACTCAGTCTGGTGAGCTGTGGATCCTTGGGGATGTCTTCATCCGCGAGTACTACTGTGTCTTTGACAGAGCAAACAACCAGGTCGGCTTGGCCCCTGTGGCATGAACGTGACAACATCTATTGGCAAAATGATTCCCTCAAGGTTGTTTTTACTTGCTGGGACTAAATTTAGTCACTATGCTCCCTCCCCATAAGCTGAAACATTAATAACAGTAGAATAAAAGAATATAAAGCAAATGAATTTTGGTTTGCATTCCTCACAGACTTAATGCATACCTATCTAACTAAGTATTACCAGTGAGAAAGTGGAGCTGGTTTTCCTTTTTCGTGTTCATCTTTTCTAGTTTCCATGGGTCTCTACTCTTCTCTCCCTGGCTAGATCTGTTGAGCAACTTAAAACACAACACACAACATCACTCTATCTTGAATTTCTGTCCACCAGTTCCATGTGAGAGCTTGAGCTATTTTTTACGGTCAGAGCAACTTGCTCTGTCCATTTCTGATAAACTTCATTCCACTGAACTTCTGATATGTTCTGTTGCACAGAGGGAATGCTTCCCCCTGGCTTGAAATGGGTTAACAGAACATGAAACATAGACTTAGCCCTTGGGGATACCAAAGATACATGATGGCCCAAGAAAGGGGGAAATCAGTGACCCCAATGTTCCAGGCAGATAGGCAGGCAAGGCACGATCAGCACCTTGGAGAGAGACCTAGATGTGGATTTCAGGACCACAGCTAATAATCCTGTGGCTGAAGCACAGCATACAGTGTCCTGGAGCAACTAGCAGATATGTCATAGCCTGGGCTAGGTATTCATTGACTAGAGGCCTCACCTACTCTATGCTGCATCTGGCCATTGACTTCTTCTGGCCTGTGTTTTCAAGCTGTAGGGATATCTCCTCTCCTGATCCTCTGAGGTGTCTGTGGTCCAATGATCAGAACCTGGTGGCAAAAAGTGTCTCCTTGGGATTCAAGGGAGGAGAGGTGGGTTCCAGTGCTAACAGCTGAGATCCACATGGGGCAGGCCAGAGACTGGATCCACCTCCTCCATCATTCCACAGCCATGACAAAGCCCTAGTTTGGAATTCCCAGAATACATTCAGGCCAACCTGACACAGCACGTTACATGTTGCAGAAATTCTTAATATGAAACTCTTTACTTTGAATGCTTTAGTTTTTAAAAGCTAAAAACCGCACTTTTGAAGAAACACAGGTTAAATTTATTTGACACAAGCGTTGATTTTTTAAAAACAAACTCTTATTCCCTCGCCACTGCCGCCTCCCACTCCCACCCCCCACATTGGAAACATTCACCAGAATGTGAAGCCAGCAATTCAGAATGCACAGCCTCAGTTAAAAATGCATCCATCTCCAGCTGCCTGATAGGAGGTAGAAAAACCAGTAATACAGACTGAAGTCTGGACTGTAGAGATTAGATTTACACTGGACACGCTGCAGGCTACTTTCCAAACTACCAAACTATGTTCCAAAAATAATTGACATCCATGATTCCTAAGCATTGAGTTTTAAGAAGTGCTGTTTCATAATGGGACCAAGAGAGAATTCTTAGCAACCTCACAAAATTACAGTCCCCGGAGTTCGGGGTAGGGGGAAGCCACGGCAACTAGTCTGGTTTCAAATGTCCAGTACAGATGCATCCTTATTAGACACCTCTCTGAGGTAGTTAAACAAAATCTGTCCTGCCACCAGTTTGGCATGCTTCAGCAAAGAAAATGAAATTCATGTTGAAATTTAAATTTCAAAATGCAAATTTACCTATCGGGGGGGGGGGATATGTTTACATTTAGCTACCACAAAACGTCTGTTTTTGGTGTTTGCATAAATCTAGCTCCTGTGTACTGTAATCTGAATTTCAGAACTCCTTACACAATAGTAGATCTGGTATCAAAGCCAGAAATGGAAACTAGCCAACTTTCCTTTAAAATTATCATCCCTGAAGACTGACGTTCTCGTATAAGTCCAAAAACAGCAACAGGATACCTGTGCTAGACCTGGTGTGAGAACATTTACTAAGCAAGGCATTCCTTCCCTTGCTGGCAGTGGCCAGTACTGCAACACAGCAGAAGAGGTGAAATTAGAAAATGTCCTTGGTCCTACCATATATATATATATTTGTCTTCTGAAGGGGCAGAAAGGCTGTGCTGGAATCTTTATACTGATATTGCAAAAAAAAGGGGGGGGGAAGGAGGGTGATTATCCCATGTTGCTCCACAGCCAAGGAGACATTGGTTAGGTAAGAGCACAAACAGGCCTTGTCATCTCAACAGTAGCTAGGGCTGAATAACTACCCCTGCTAATTAGACCTGCTCTCAAGAAAAGAGAATGTAGATCCTGCCAATGGTAAGTAGCAGCAGGGCCACCTCACACCACTAGTGGCAACCTTTTTTTTGGTAGATCCTCTTCTACACCTATGAGGTTAAAAGTGGTTATGTTCCTCATGTTCAAAAACAGGCCTGGTCTTTCCTTCAAGCTAGGGAGCAGTGCCACGGAGGTTATTCTCACCACCAGGGGGCAATGCAAGGCTGCTCCCCCAAGTTTGCTGGTCCATGGGTGAACCTGTTGTGTGGGGGGGTCTGCCATCTTGAAGTTCCTGAGGAGAGTCTGGACTGCGGCTGGATGAAGGGGAAAGTGTTTCTGTTGGAGGTGACAGAGGAAGGCTGTGGGTACCTGAAGGCTGAAAGGAGGTGGTGGTGGACTCTGTGAGGTTAGCTACCGTTAGCGGAGTGGAGGCAGGAACTGCATTGGAGGGTGCAGGGGTCCCAGAAGTCCTTGAGATGAGGAAAAGGAGCCGAGGATGAGTCAACAGAGAGCCAAGAGAGCCTGGCCTGGTGGGAGAAGGCCTGAGGTTTCCTGGCCTATTTGCAAGTGGCAAAGGAGACCCTGATCTTATCTGAGGAGTCACAGATTGGCCTAGTCGAAAAGAAGGGGGTTTGGCACTTGGTGGCCAATTGAAACGCAGATTGATGAGACCTCCTGGTCTGGTATGATGGAGATCAACATTCTCTGGTGCCGTTGGCCTCGTTGGCACGATCTCCCAAGCAGTTGCATTACTTGCCGCAAGATGAACATCAGGACCAAGCGAAGCCGGTGTGGGAATGGGAGTGCAGAGGCTGCAGTTCCTCTCAGATATTGGGTCCATGGAACGCCTCTGGAAGGTTTGCAAGCCTGCCTTTGATTCTCCATCTTCCAAGTGAGAATTGGCTAGGCTCTTCTCCAGCGAAGCCACATCATCTGTTGTGAAACAACCACAGACTAGGCTGAGCACTGCTTGCCCTGAATCATTCCAGTAAACTCTCAGCTTTTGGCCTAGGTTACTGACCACAAATTCTGAACTACAAGGGCCATAGGTGCACATAAACACAAATGCGCATTCTGCACCACACCATGAGATGCAAACACACACACACACTATGGTGGCAAATTTCTGAGCTTTCTTGATTCTGAGAGAACCGAAGAACAACTAACACTTTGCTTCCTTTGGAAGCACATTGCAATAAACTTGACAGCTTTGAGACAATTTACATGATTAAAAATTTGGGGTTGGTGGGAATTAATTTAAGAGACAGCCAGGAATTAGGAGAATTAGCTCCTCAGCCTCCCTCACTTCCTCCACCAGAGGTGAACTAGGCTTTATTTCACCCGGGTCAAAGGCCCAGTTTGCCACCACCCCCACATGCATTCTTTCCAAAATGTGAAAGAATTTTCTCTGCTGTGAGATTTGGCAATGATGAATTTATATCACAACACAAAATCACATGGCAGACCCAACGCAGGTACGATGAGCACCCCTACCTGGAACTTCATTACCATGGCAGTCGGGGCAGCAATGTCTAGGGGGGCCAAAGGGCTCCGCACAGGTGTCTGGACAGGGCCTCTTCTCACAACTCACCTCTCCAAGCTGAGGGACACAAAGCAACAGAGGAGAGGTTGAACTGGTTCAGACAAAAACTGGAAATCATGGCTTCTTCCTGTTTATTTATTGAAAGGGGTTTTAACCCACTCAACGCCAAAACCTTCTCCCAGAGCAGCTTACAGATCTCTATAAACAATACAAACCCTGCCCACAGGCTTACAATCTAAAAAGACACACCACAAAAAAGTGGGTTGGGATAAAGGAGGAGATGCACACACTCAAGCACAACTTTTTTCTGATGACCAGCTGAGTTGGAAAAGCTCAAAGGGAGGAGTCAAAACTTGCTGGTCTCTCAGCTGCTCAAGCATCCTTTCATTTCCCTCCTCTGCTGGAGGCTGATGTAACAGCTTCAGCCATGTGACAGTGGATGATGAATCAGGCATCTTAGCAATCAGCACATCTATGAGTTGCAGTGAGCCTTTGCTTGTGTGGTTCCCTCCCCTTTCACATAACAGAGGAAGGCTTTAAACTAACCACAGTTCTCTGTGACATCATAACTTGGATAACTGTTATGTTGATTAAATAATGGTTAGTGAAAATATGTTAGGATCAGCTTCTGGTTTAAACAAATCACAGTTCCAAGCTCAGGTGTCACAAGAAACTGTGGTTAGTTTAAAACGGTAAGTGGATGCTTCTGGCAAGGGAATGAGGAGGAGACAGGAAGGAAAGAAAGAAAAAAACTTTTCCCCAAGAAGGTAAAACAATACTTTCAAGCTTTGGGGTTCTAGATAAAGAACATTCATTTATTCTTTTTCTAGGTTGCTGTCTTGCTAAAGGCCATCTGATCTCCTTAATGGAGCCCAGCAGTTCAACACCCCCAAACTTTATTCCCAGGCCTGCTAATAATAATAGCACTAATAGAGAACAATGGGAAGAGCAAGAGAACAGTGTGGGAGTGGAAATGTAACCCTTTTGAACTGCAAACCATCCCAGGCTCCCCCCTCCCCCAAGAGCCTCACAACTCACCTGACAAGTACAATGAATGCAGGGTTCACCTTCTGGTACAAAGACGTGTCCATTCACCACTTTCCTCCCTTTGTAATTGCAGTCTGCAAAAGGAGAACAGCACAACAGATATAATTTTAGCCATAGAGACATTGCACCTAGTCTGATTAGAGAGACAAGAAACCAGACATATTAGAATGTTGGTATTCACACACATAAGTAGGACAGTTACTTCCTCTAGCACTAAACCGCGACTATCACAAAAATCTGGAATGCCCTAGCTACTTAATGCTGCACAGTTGCAATGTACAAGTTATATAAATGCATTCCAGTGCAATTTAGAAGGCAATGGGACAACAAACCATCAGCTATTGATCTGAATACTATAAAACCATTCTAATGACTGATATATCATTTTCAGTTTTAGTGGAGATACTATATTGCACAACTAGCCCTCATTTTTTAAAAAACCAAAACAATTTTTAAATTATTATCTGGAAAAGCCCTAAGATCATAATGCTTACCATGACAAACTGGACAGCACTCTCCTTCTGGGTGGAAAGGGTATGTACAAAAGACAACACAGTCCACAGGAGAACATGCCACAGAGCCTAGCTATAAGAACACACACACACACACACACACACACACACACACAGAGAGAGAGAGAGAGAGAGAGAGAGAGAGAGAGAGAGATCCTGCATTAAATGGCAGAGAAATATAGAGAGCCATGCCTTTCATTTCAAACCTCCCAGCCAATCTGTTTCAGGATACAGAGCATATTATATAACCCTTGGCACTTATTATTACTTGTTTATCTGGTCCTTTTACAGATCAATTCAACTTCTTGGCTGCGGCAGCCAGCAGCGTAGCTAGCTGCTCGGGTGCCCTGTGCGGCAATCACGTCCTGCAGCCGGGGGTGGGACGAACCCATGGGGGCAGGGCAAGTTGCGTGGAGCCTCTCCACCGCCTCCCCCTCAACTGTAGGGTGGCTGAGGGAGAAGCAATGGGCAGATGCAAGCTCCACGCTGCCGTTTCAGGCAGCACCAAGCCTGCAGGCACTCAAGCTGCCACGCCCAGGAGGGATGTGTGGCTCAGGCACGCTGCAGGCCCTGGGTAAGTGCCGGCCCCCGTGGTGTGGCGCCCGGTGCCACCCGCATTTCATTGCATTTGTTGACTGAACTAAAAAGTTTCCTGAGCCCCATTTTTAAAAAACTCATGTTTTTGTCATTTTGTCACACACCCCCACAGTGATGACACCCAGGGCGCACCCACCGCACCCCCTTCCTCCGCCACTGGTGTTGGAGGCACTGCTGCATCCAGAGCCCTGTTGCTTGCCTGGGCAGCAGTTGGGTTGGGGGAGCAGAAAGATTCTGCTTTTGTTTTTGAAAAAACAAATTCGGTGAACATCTCAAATTATCTCAATAACGCAATATCAGCTTTTCAAATTCATTTCAATAAAGACAGCATCTTTACTGCCAATGCATTAAAAAAATTAATAGCAACTTCAGTCATATAACATTCTATATCATAAACACATGACATCCTTCCAAATTAATAGTGCAGCCCTTTAAATGTCTCCTCAGAAGTAAGCCCTACTCAGTTCAACTGGGGTTTATATTCCCAGATAGGCAGGCATAGGATTGCAGCCTAGGGTTGCATACACACTATAACTTTCAAAGCACATTTGAAAAATGATTTCCTTCAGAGAATTCTGTTAAATTTCCCAGCAATTCATAACGAACGACAGCGCCCTTAATTCTTTGAGATAATGTGTTTCAATTACGCTTTAGAGGAATACTGTGTATACACAGCCTAATTTTCTGGGGAAGCTGCCTTATACAATCCCAGATAAGACTTTAGCCTTCTTTGGGCTTTACATTGACAGTTAAGTAAACCTGTGTGCAAAGGCAGTGCAGGTGAGAGCATTACCTCCACCTCTCCTGTTGCCATCTCACTTGCCTGCTGACTTGTGGAAGGTGACAGTCTGAAGCAGTGAGCCTTGTGCATCTGTGGAGGCCTCCCTTTGCATTTTAGAGCGCTGATGCCTTGAAGAGGGCTGCTGTTTGTTGCTGTATTTTTGCTTGCTCTGTAGCAGGCACGGGAACACTGTGGCCTTGTTATTGGACTGCAGCTCTCATCAGCCCCAGCCGGCATGGCCAGTGGTAAGGGGTGGTGGGAATTGTAGTCCAGTGACATTGGCAGGGTCACGGGTTTCCCAAGCTTGCTCTGTAGGACCTGTTACTAGGACAGAACACTCCTTATAGGCTGGGAGCGGAAAACTTACCAAACAAATGCAGCTTAGGCAGGGGTCCAAGACAGAGGGGAATGTCTCATTGTTGTAAAAGACCCTTCCTGCATAGGTGCAGCCTTCAGTCAAGAAAAAAGAAAAACACGCTTAGTTTGTCAACTTGGGTCACGTCAACAACCTGCTTTTATCTCATTCTTTTATCTTGTGAACTGCCCTGGGATCTTTTGACAAAGGGTGGTATATAAATCTAATAAATAAAATAAAAAATATAATAGGGCAATGTGGATCATGACTCTTATCACTCTTTTTCAGCCAAGGCCCCATCTACACTATACATTTAAAACACCATTATTCAGCTTTTAACAGAAAGAATCCTGGGAGCTGTAGTTTGTTAAGAGGGTTGAGAGTTATTGGGATTGAACCACTTTGGAAGGTGTGGATCTGTGAAGGGAATAGGGTGGGGGGGAGGTGGGGGGTGTCTCCTAACAACTCCCAGCACCCTTAACAAACTACATTTCCTAGGATTCTTGACATAAAGCCATGCATTTTTAAAGTGGTGTGGTGATGCTTTAAATGCATGGTGTGGATGGGGCCTTACATATGCAAACAGCAACAAACAGCAGCAGTCTTCTTCAGACATTAGATTTATGGTTAGGTAAACACATGAGGGTCAGTGGGGACAAGAACACAATCTTTGCATTCCCATTCCCAGCCAAATCATGGAAGTCAATTCATGGAGCATAGTACGCTTGTGGGCTTCCCACAGGTATCCAGTTAGCCACTGTGAGAACAGGATGCTGGATTAGATGGGTCTTTGGCCTCATCCAGCAAAACTTGTCTTTTGTTCTTTCTTTGGTGACTTGCCATACATTTAATATCCCTGGGAAATTAGGGTTCCAAAACAAGCAAGGAGCCTTCAGATACAACCCCACCCCCTTGCTCCTGATTGTTGCCCTGCTGTTTTCAGTTCTTTCTCTATATGAAAACATTTGGGGTCAAATGAACATGCACTGTAAGAAGCATTATATATGACAAGATATTTGTCACAGACTGTACTTCTTGCATTTTGACCCCACTGTTTTGCAGTTGCTCTCTGTGCTGATGTGTATTCTGCAATTAGAATAAGCAACGTAATATAAGGAAAAGCAGGCAAGTTAGCCACAACAGCAAAAGTTGTTTTCTGGCTGTGGGTTCTGGTGTTCTGATTTCCCTGAGAAGGGAACAGCTGTCTGAGAAGATGGAATTTACCTGCTGAACAATCTGGACAGCACTGCCCAGGGATCCGGATTGGGTGAGGACATGTCTCCAAACACTCTGTCCTCTTACAGCTCACAGAGCCATCTGCCTGCAACAGAAAAGAACTTCACAGAAACCCACAGCACAAACAGCTGGACTGTTGCAGGCAGATAGATCGATATCACCCCAGAAGAGACTTGAATTTCCTAGAGGTATCTGTCTTTTCTGTCCCTGTGTCAGTTTTCATAAAAGGTTCCAGAATTGTTCAACTGCTTTACATTTGACACCTGAAAGCCCATGGTATGTAAGCAATAATTTTACAGTTTCATCCTACAAAGGTTGTTTATAATCCTAGAATTCAATGCCTGAAGTCCCATTAACACTCAATAGACTAACTACTCTGACATCGCTTTGGCTAATTATATGGTAATCACAGAAGCCAGGATAATACCTCTGCCTGCCTAGATCCACTCTGACATCACAGCAGGTCAGCAATTAGCACTAGGGAAGATAGGGCAGGCAGAGAGATCACAGGTTGAGGCGATGGCAAGAAGGAAGGCACAGGATCACTGGTGAAGGTTAATTCATTTAAAACATTTCTTTGCCACTACTCCCCCCCCTCCCAAAAAAGGGTCCACATGGCAGCTTATACAAGAAGTCAGTGGGTTCAGTGACACTTATTGTCTAAGGACTGTGAACACACTTATTTAATAAATAAAAGGCACTTCTGGCCTCCTAAACAGTCAGGAGAGATCAAAGCCTAAATTTCATAATTTTTGTGACATACAACAAGAACACAACTATACCCCTTAGGATCCCAGCATACACAGGCAAACAGAGACTGGGGTTAGAACTACAGTACATTGTTCCAAGTGTCAATTGGATTCTCCTAGTCCTGGCTCAGCTAAGGTGGGGGCAGCAGCAGCAGCAGCAGCAGCAGCAGCAAAGGGCTACCATAGTTTTTGCAATAGGAGATTGGGAAGTTGAAACTGAATGAAGTAGAGCAGGTTATCATTCACCTGGCAGATGCATAACTCACAGGGATCACCCGGTGACCAGATCTGTCCAATTGGAAATTCAACTCCGTTGTCATCCACAAAGCAACCTGGCCAAGAAAAGGGGAACAATGGAAGGAAGCAGCTGTGAGCACAGAGTGGGGACCTTGGCAAGAGGAAAACAAGGTGTGTGTGATTGTGGGACAGTACAGCACAAAGATGCTTAGCTCACCAGAAGCTGTGTACCATGGGCAAACCTATCTGATAACCCATTGCCTACAATTATATACATCCTCATGCCACAACAACACACCCCAGCCATTGAGATCTCCTTACCTGTCATGGGTGCAGCCTTTCGGCAGGTGAAGCAGCACTGCCCTGGGGCCAACAGCCAATCATCTCGGGGACAGTCCAGCGTGGGACAAGGAGTGAAAGAGCACTCAACTTCACCTTGCTGAGGAAGGACGTGAGGGCACATGTTACCCACAGTAATTACAAAGATAAAGATAGGAGGTTCACAAACTCTTCCTTACTGAAATTTGCAAAACAAGGGAATCGGGTCCTGCAACGCCAGGGCTTCACAAAGCCCACCACCATCTTCTACTATGCCCCTGCAGACCTTTCCTATAGAGGGCTCAAGGGCCATCAGCAAGAGTATCCTTGCCTAGTGTTACTAAAGTTTGCAACAAAGGCAGTTTAAAATGACTCTTGTTATACTGAAAGCTACTCCAAGCCTTGGCCTGTGCTAAGCAATGGGCAACATAAAACATGTAAGATCTTCGAGAAAGCCTGTAGCTTCGTAGCAGAGCATCTCCCTTGCATGCAGAGGGCCCCAGGTTCAATTCCTGCTGTCTCCAGGTAGGGCTAGGAAAAGGTCCTCCCTGAAACCCCGGAGAGCCGCTGTCAGTCAGAGCAGGCAGTATAGAGCTGGGTGGACCAAGGTTCAGACTCCGTATCAGGCAGATTCCCATGTTCCCAACTGAATTGACATGTAAAGTCAGTGCAACAGGGGGGAACGTTTTGTGTTCTGTCTAACAGGTAAGGAGATTTTACAAGGAGTCCAGAGACTGTGACTGAGAATCACCAGTACTCCAGAGAACAACAAACACACCTAATGGTGAGTGACATGGCTAGCAAATCCTCTCAGATCAGGAGCATGGAGGGAGGCCTAGGCCAACACCTACCCTGCACACACAGGTGGTACAGTCATCACCATCCAGGCTGAACTCAGCCCCCTCTGGGTATGTCTGGCCGCGGAAATGGCACTCAGCTACAAAGGAAGGCAAGAGTATGTCAGTGATTCTCTGGCAGATCTACTGGAAAAGAGCGTTAGTAAGGTTTCTCTTCAGCTGCAGTGCCCCATTTATGGAATGCTCCCTCTCAGTGAGGCTCTCCTAGTGCCACATGAAATTACTTTTAGGAGCCAGGTAAAAAGGCCTTTCATTCGTTCATCTAGGACAGGCATAGGCAAACTCGGCCCTCCAGATGTTTTTGGGACTACAACTCCCATCATCCCTGACCACTGGGCCTGTTAGCTAGGGATGATGGGAGTTGTAGTCCCAAAACATCTGGAGGGCCGAGTTTGCCTATGCCTGATCTAGGTCCTTTTCATATGCTCAACTTTTATGCTGGTGGTTTTGCTGTGTTAGCTGCTCTTCCACTTTGATGATGGTTGAGCACCAAGCTTAGATGTGTTGCTGCACTAATTATTATTTCTGCTGAGTTCCTGTGAACAGTCTTGGGAAGTTTTTAAAACAGAAAGGTAGCATAAAAGTGTTTCAGATAAGTAAGTCCTTTGCTGTCCCTCCTGGTCAGTAATCTTGAGGGGTAAGTTTTTGCTTCCTCAGGACGTGTGGCATTGCACAGGGAGAACCACATAGTTGCAGGCTCCCCCATATCAAAGCTTCCTTGCACATAGAAAACTCAATGTCAGGGAGAAAGGCTCTCAAAGCTTGTTGCTTGCAGCTCTGTGAGAGGCAAGCTACAGTTTTCAGGATTCTCTGGGGAAAGCCATGTGCTTTAAATGTGATTTTCATCTTTGTCAATATATTGTGGCAGGGGGCTTGTATTTTCCCTGTTCATAAACTTTGGTTCAATAGAAACTCAAACTTCCGGGTAAAATGATAAGAGCATGAGAAAGCATTCCCCCACCCCACCCCCGCTAATTGCTAGCACTCTCATTAATTGGACTTGTGTTATCTTGCCTGTATCAGGGTTTCAGTAATTGGGGGAAATTCCACAGCTGTGAAGTCACATGTACACCCTGGATTCCCGGTTCTAGAAAACTACAGTCTTAAATGACTTCCAGTTGGCTGGGAAGATTCAGGAGGGTTACTAAGCAAAAGAATATAAAGTTAACCCTATGTCTTGTAAGTTTTGCCTCACCTTCCTGACTGACACCTATATTACATCTCTGCATAGGATCATGGATTCATTTTAGTAATGTATTAGACTAAGTTAGCTAGCTTTATTGTTTTTTGTTTTGTGACTTCCCCAATGGGCCTTTATTTCTAACAGTATTTTCCTTTCCTGTTTCTCCCGCTTGGTAATGGGTTTCATGCAATACTGCTATTTTGGTTATTATTACTAAAACCTCTTAATTTCAGCGTGCCTTGGATCTTCACATTCCCTGCTGCGTAATTTGGCTTATTTTGCCTGAGGCCCCCAGAAGCAGAGAATGGTACTTCAACTCTTGCTCATCGGGACATCTTGGAATAGAGCCTAAGATCTCCTGGCTCGGGTTGGGTGGTTGGTTTTACCCTTGGATTTT
This sequence comes from Podarcis tiliguerta, assembly GCF_965153285.1. NCBI lineage: Eukaryota > Metazoa > Chordata > Lepidosauria > Squamata > Lacertidae > Podarcis > Podarcis tiliguerta. The sequence continues at coordinate 56,493,963 of NC_139534.1, forward strand.
AGTAATGCCCAAACCCCCAGAAAATGCTGGCCTGGCTTTTGGGCAAGACTTTCTTGACAATCCCTGTGAGGGAGCATTCAGCAGTGCAACCCACTCCCTCAGCAGAGTGAAGCGCTGTTCCAAAGACAGCTTTACCCCAGAATAATAACATTTTTCTCAATATGTGTTCCAAGCGCCTTACACATAGGGTGGCCTGTTTGTCTAGGCCAGGCCTTTGGAAGAGTTGATCTCGCACCATTTCTACTACCCTTCGTTCGGCCTAGGAAACCACACCTTTCTCTGTGGAGAGGAGAGTGCCCAGGGTGCCCCTCAGGCCCTGTCTGCTTTGTGAGTGAGCATCAAGTAGGATGTTGCAAGCTATCTACCTGGCTGGCAGGGACAGCAGTCGGTCTGAAGAGAACTGGGGCATGGAGTGGGTGCACATTCTGGAGAGATACAGGATACGTTGCCTCCCTGGAATCAAGAAGAGAGCCCTCAGCCAAGGTCACGGGTAAAATCAGTTGCAGATCACATGCCACACACAGGAATCAGGTGGCTATTCCTCCCCTGGAGTAAAATAACTCAATGGCCCCCTCAGATAGCCCTACACAAAGCTTTCTGGGTCACTAGTTGTCTGCACAACTGAGACATTCTCATATGCCATAGCAAGGGCAAGGACCATTACGCGAAGCTCAACACATGAAGGGCGGGTTAGCAATGGTAGCAAACAAAGTGATGAATATGCCCATTTCAAAGCTAACCTGAGGGACACACACACACCTTCCCTGGCACCTGTGGACTCTGTGATACTCACCAGGCAGACGCAGATTGTGCAGTTCTCCTCAGAAAGAGAAAAGACATCCCCCTCAGCTCTGGCGGTCCCATAATAGAAACAGCCTGCGGGAGACAGGAATGTGAAATTTCTCCTCAGAGGGGAGAAGAGCCTTCTGTGAGTCCCATCTCATTTTGCCACTCCAGATTAGGAAACACTCATTGGCTTACATATGTAGCCACTTTTAAAAGGATTTGGCCGAATGACACATAATCTCCAGTATTTCACAGATGAAAGTAAGGATAGGTTTGTACCCCTCCTCTTTTATATTTTTGGGTATAAAAATCCCCATACCAAGGTCACATCCACACCATGCATTTAAAACACAAGGTTTCCTCCAGAAAAATCCCGGGAGCTGTAATTTACCCCTCACAGAGCTGCAATTTCTAGCACCCTTGTAGTTCCCAGGACTCTTCGGGGGATGTTTTAAATGTATGGTGTGGTTTTAACTCAATGTCCTTGTGTGTGTGTGTGCATTCACATTTGTCTGGGAAAGGGGAAAAGGTGCATCCACTTTCCACTCTGAAATTTGCTTTGAGCCCCTTTTGTGGGAAAAGCAACAAATAAGTAAGAATAGCTTCTAGAAAACTTGGGGAACGGGATGAAATTTAAAATTTGGGCTAACGAAACTTTAACACGCCACTCCAAAGAGGCAAAATTCGGACAAAATAAGAGATACCGGTGGTTTAAACCAGGGACGGCTTCCAGAAAACAGGGACTGTCCTTGGTAAACTCAGAGGGTTGAGGCATACAGTGGAATATGTAGTGACAAAGTCCCCAATTTAGGTGTAGGGAAGGCCCCTTGTGCCACAACCGGTCCCATCAATGCAGTCTTAATCTTGAGGGCGCTTCTCTCACCTGTGCAGCTAGGACAGCACTCCCCCTCCATTGGAGGAACTGGGTGGGAACAGGCAACCTCACACATCACTGCTCCACACAGCACTTGCCCGCCCTACAAAAGGAAAAGACAGTCACTGTAAAGGTGGCTGCGCATTTGACACAGGGGCAGGGCGGGAGAAAGCTAGGAACCCGGGACATACCACACACCTCACAGGAGCAGTTCAGGCACCCTGGCTCCACCCAGTGGCTGCCATTCTTATGAAAAGTCCCTCCACGCCAGCAGGCAGAAGGCAGGGCTGTGGAGGAAACCCCTGGAGCAGAAGGACTTGTGGGAAGGAGCGTCGTCATCTCCTCCCGCAGCAGCGATGGCGGCAGTGGGCTCTCCATCCTGGAGGGCCTGGCGGTCTTTAGCAAGATGGGTGCGCCAAGGGAGGGACTGGGTGGAGGGAATGAAGGGGTGGGAGAAGCTGCAGGAGGGAGCACAGGGAGAATGGGGAGGAGACGGGGAGAAGGCGGGGTCCCGAGTGCCATGTGGGGAGCGGGTGCTCGGGATGGAGCAGAGCCCCTGGGGGGCACGACAGGAGCCACCGAATCCGGAGAAAGGCGCAGGAGAGTTGGCGGGTGCTGGAGAGACTGCAAGATGGGAGACGGGGCCAGGCTGGTCTTCGGAAAACCTGGGTTGCAGGGAAAAGAGGGAGGGAGAGAGAAAAGCCAGGTTCAAAAATCCCCAGAAGATGCACATCAAAAATTAAAGGCATTTTCCAGCACACTTAGGAGCTCCCCACCTGAGCCACTCATATATTTATAGCTACTGTGGCAGGTACACACTCACCCTCACATCATTTGGCCACAGAAAAACAGGTACTGTAATAGTAATAGGCAAAGAGAGTTGAAGTCCATTTGAGAGTGAAGCTTTTTAACCACAGAAGAGTCATAAGTCTTGAATGTCCATCTCGGCCCTCATGCTTCTGTCTCCTCCCTGACGTACCTCACATGTATTCCTAAGCATTTCCCAAGCAGCTGAATGCATATCCCTCATGGTCTCTTTCTAGGCAACCCATTTATATCACAAGAAGTGCACAATTGTTGTTCCTGTGGTGCAAAGAATCATTTCTTTCTTGTAGGTAGCACTTTGGGTGTGCTTGTGGGCAGCTGTTTTCTCAGCAGTCCAAGGGTAATATTTTCTTTTTGGAAATGAGCAACTCAGTCTCCACTCCACCGCCTGAGCAGTGAGGGCAGTCTACATTGCGGCTGCTAGTGTCTATTGGACAGTGCCTGTGACATCAATCAACATAAACAACGCAACTCAACCCAGATGACGAAGGATGGAAAGATGGAAATGGTCTTTACCTTCACAGGACACTCTGTCCACACTGAGCCGGTAGCCTGGGCGACAGCTGCATATGAAACTCCCGAGCGTGTTGTGACAGGAGTGCTGGCAGGTTCGCTTCTCACTGAGTCGCCGGCATTCATTCACATCTGCACCAGATGCAGCACTTACTTCAGGGCTGGGTTGGGCTCAAGCTTGTGGCTCTACAAGCATTCCTGTTGCTTAGCCATACAAGGTCAGAAAAGGGATCGCACAGCAAGGGACCTGGTGCATTACCACACGGTCAAAGCTGGGCTCGGACCAGCCTTGAGGCCCCTTTGATGCAAAGTGTATTTGGCCAGAGGATTGCAAACACAGAGACACACACAGGGACATACAGCCTCCCTCCTCAGCTGATGGTTGCTGCTCCCTCACATCACTCCCATCAAATTATCAATGTGATGACCAGGGAGGGGGCAACTTAGAGTCTCTTCGGGGCACTGGGAGTGGATGGGCAGATATAAAATAAACTAACAAACTAAATATTTTTTTAATCTGGAGGCAGCAGGAGGTTTTCTCTGGAAAAAGCCAGGCTGGGTTAGTGTATCTGGCAAAGGGAGGTAACCTACCTCTAGAACACAGGAAGCAGCCTTATATTTAATCAAACCATTCTTCCATCTAGTTCAGTACTGTCTAGACACCAATGGGTTGTGACTCTTCAGGGTTTCAGACAAGGATCTTTCTCAGTCTTATCTGGAGATGCTGGGTACTGAACTGGGATCTTCTGCATGCAAAGCAGATACTCTGCCAGTGAGCTACAGCCCTTCCTCTGCTAGGTTGTACAACAGAAGTAGGGACACCTACCCACACAGGAGTGCTGGTTGCCATGCAGGTAGAAGCCGGAATGGCAGGAACATCGATAGCTGCCCATGCTGTTCTTGCAGTGGTGCTGACAGGGTGTTGCTAGGCACTCATCAGTATCTAGGAGCAAAATGAGGGATGCAAATGTCGATATCGTTTGCCCCACAAAAATAAACCCATCTTTGACATCTTCCCTAAAAATATTCCAGCTCCATCCCTCTCCCCTCCTATATTCCCAATCACACTCACCTTGACAGCTGTGTCTGTCAGCAGAGAGTTGCATTCCTGGGCCACATTCACATACAAAGCCACCTTCTGTGTTCACACAAAGTCCCTCACAGGAGGCACTCAGGCACTCATCGATGTCTACAGGGGGAAACATTCCCATGTGTCAATGAATGAAAAAGGCAGTTGCAATTCTGTGTGCAGCTTACTGTGGAAGAGCAATGACTGAGTAGCACTAAGAGCCCACAGTCAGGAAGCTCCTTATCTCCCTAGGAGTAGGGGCTTCAGGCCCTGCTGGTTCCATGTAAGAAAGACACCTCTCTTCCAGCTCACCTGCACAGCGTACACCATTGGCTGTCTCAGTCATGGAAAACCCCAGCGGACACACCCGCGCCACCTCCTGACAACCTCCGTGATTGCAAGCAAGGTCACAGCCATACTCTCCACAGGCACCAGGAACGTCTGAAAAGACAGAGAGGAGAAATTTCATGCCGGGGAATGGGACTCCCTCACTGAAAGAGGGTTAGAAAGCAAGAAGGAACCCTGACCATTAGGTAGGGGAGTGGGAGATGCAGGTAGGCAATTTCAGTGTTACATTTAGATAACTGTAGACTCTGGACTTAAACACTTGTTGTGTGCACAACAGATGACAACCTCAAGGTGTCCCCCTGCCCATTCTGCTAAGTGTGGCCTTGGATATCTGCCCCAAAGTCTGTCTGTGAATGAACATCCAACTGATTTCATTGCAGGGGTCTCCCTACTGACAGATAGCAGGGCTTGTTCTAAGGTGTAAGAGGCTCTTCTTGGCAGGCCACTTCTGATTTACGTCATAGTGTGCAGCAGCAGGCATTTCCCAAAATGACCTAGAGTGACACTATCTTGGAGGCATTGTGGGAAGTCAAAATGGCGGCTCCACACTGCCAGGGAAGAGAGACCTAGCAGGCTGGTGTTGGTGCAGCAGTAGGCCTTGTTGGGGCCCTGGGACCCTAGCAGCTGACCAAGGATGCTGGAGTTGGTGACTAGGAGCAAATTAACCAAAGGCCGCACTTTTGCAACAGAAGCAGAGATGAGCACAACCCCAGTTGCATGGGCTTTTGTTTCAGGAAGAGCAGAATGTGAAAAAAGAGCATCCCATGACAGAGGCAGGCAAGAAAAAAGGCAGGTGCCATGGCAGGCTTAGGCTGCTGCACATCATAAAGCACATTCAATGCACTTTTCCCCACCCAAAGAATCCTGGGAACTAAGGTTTGTTAAGGCTGCTGAGAACTGTAGCTTTGTGATGGGTAAACTACCCTTCCCAGAATTTTTTGGGAGGAAACATGTGCTATGAAAACATGGTGTATAAGCAGCCTTAGAGAAGACACACATCAGTCAGGAAGAACTTTATTGTCTCTTGCCAGAGAAAACAGGATGCCAACAGGAAAATTATGACTTTACCAAGCTGCTACTCTTGCCAATGGCTATATAATCACAGGCAAATAACAGGCAAAGGTGCCCTAAAAGAAGTGGAAGAGGGCAAGCAAGGGAGGACCAGGCAGGGCATCACTGAAGGTACAGTGAGAAGGGCACAAGCCAGATACTTTGAGGGGGATGCCTCTTACAGGGAAAGGGTCAGAGGCCCTTGCAGGGTTCAGAAAACCCACAATGGCTGTCCAGATTGCTGGAGGAGGATTGCTCCAGCATCCAGTATGAGCAAGGAGGCAGCACCGTTGATAGGTTTGTTGTTATTGGGGGTGGAATAAAGCACTGCTTGACCAATAAACCACTGCCTTCTACTACAGCATTCAAAAAACATAAGAACATCATAAACTTTGCATGGCCATTGTTGCAAAACCTACGATTACATAAACTGAAAATCATCCAGAATGTTACAACATGTTTTCAAAAGCCTTGTTCTGATTAAGTGTTGCTCTTAATATAGGTAATAATAACATGAACTGATTTCCCTTAAAAGCAACCAACTCTCAGATACATTTGAAGGATATTTCACTAAGCCTTCGCAGCAAAAGTCTTGCTTTATATGCCCAGAAAGGAGGGGAATTTTAGCAATTAGCTCGGTCCATTAAAATGTTTAAAGGCTGGATCTGGGCAAAGGAGAGGCAGAGCTTCTGCTGGTGTAGACCCATTGGGCTGAATAGAGCGAGGGCTGCTAGCCTTCTTTGGCCTGTGGGCTCATTTGCAATCCAGAGACACACACCACAACCATAATCACTCACACATTCGCTTTCCTTGCTTTCCCCCTCAAATCAGATTGAGGGGCAGTGATATTTTTGGAAGGTAAAGTTGGATAGGCATGATTTTATTTTGATTTTTCCCAAGTCCAATTTGGGGCGGGGGGGGCACAGAATCCTTCCCTTCACAGATGTGACTCTTCAACATGCCCCCCCCATTCCAATTAGGCTTCTAATTAGCTGTGGGATAACTCATCTCATAACCAAAGTCTAATTAATGCACGAAGGTGCATAGAGTAAGCTGTCCTGCCAGGTTTAGCTATGTCACTTCCCTTATCTTGGGGGGGAAATAGGTAATCAAGCCTAATGTTCCCATCCAGTCCACCTGAGAAGCTCAACATGGGAAGAGGCGTGAGCTGCTTGCTCCAGCTCAGCCACACAGTTCTCATTAGCCACTCTTGAATTCCTATACCAATAGGGACTTTCACCACTTTATGTAACTATGCTAAGTTTTACTACCTGTGCAACTTTTTTCTGAATGCTTTATGGAAAAGCACATGAATCTGACCTTGGAAGAGTTTGAAAGTAAAACCGTGTTTAACTTACAAAACAGGTGTATATTAGGAGAAATCAGCATCAAAGTGCTGATGAATTTTCATTGGAACTTCTAATGAAGTTCCAATGTTGTTCTTATTTTTACTATGTATTTTGTGGGTTTTACATTGTAATTTTATGTTGTGAATCGCCCTGAGATCTGTGGATGAAGGGCAGTATATAAATTCAATAAATAATAAATAATAATAATAAAACTTCTTTTTTAAAAAATTAATCGCAAGCTGATGTGGAAATAAGGAGAAATGAAGATGGGAAGAATGGGAAACAGAGAAACCAAAAACTGACAGATTTGCACATTCCCAGCCAGCCCTCACAGGAGTCCACATAGCAAACTGAATAACTGGCATCATCCCACAAAGTTCTCCTTACCTTGGCATGTAATGCCCTGCCCTCCATCCCTGCAGGAGCAGACATTGGGAGCAATGCAGAAGCCACTTCCACAGCCAAAGGAACAAAGCGCTGCGAGAAGGTCCAAGAAAGCACCAGTTAACAAAGACAAAAAATTAGGATCTTAATCCCACCACCTCTCTACCCCACCACAGTGCAGTAGAAGAGAACCACTCTCATTCCAGGCAGGAAGGAGCCCAGTTAAGAGATCTAGCAATAGATCAGAGCAGAATTACAGGTAAGGAAAGGGATTTTTTGGAAGAACTTTAAAGATAAATGAATGAGTTAGATGGGGAGGAGGCACTAAGATGCTTCCAGGCCGTGACTATTTTTGGGTGGAAAATGTGGGATAATGCTTGGAGGCAACATCATCTAGCCTCCCTGAAAAGAAATAATAATTAATTCTCATTAAGCAGCCAGCACATTCTATTCTCCCTGCAAACAAATCAGGGCGAATGCTCCATAAACAATGTGAAATCACCCTCATTTGATCATTAAAAAAAACACCACAATCTAATCAGCAGGTACTACAAATGTTTGCTGCCAAGAAATGGGATGTCAATGACGCTCTCTGTATCTAGAAGAAATATCATTAATAAAATCCTGTGTATATTTATGCAAAAAGAATTCCCACTGTATGCAATGGTATGGAAGTGAGGACAGGATTGAAGCAGTCACTGCCCTTTTTAAAAATAAAACATCATCTTTTTATTCCATAGGCATTTCCAGGCTACCGCCATTTGCCAGTTTTAAACTAATGCAACTATCCTAGCTCCTTGCTTGCCACCTGTGGTTTTGCGAGCATACTGAAAATGCTCGGGTAGAGCCTACTGATTCCTTTACAGAACTACAACTCCCAGCCCATTCAGGAGTTGCCCAGTCTAGCTGCCTGTATTCATTGTTGCATGAAAATCCCAGCTGCCATTTGGGTGACTTCTATCAAACCCCACCCCATCCCCTCACCCTGCGACAAAAAAAAGTGATCTCTTTTCCTTCCATGCTGTCTGCATGGGCATTGTGACATCAGCCTTGCTGCCTGCTCTGCAGGAGGTAAGAGAAGCCCCCACCCCCTCCTTTTAGGGCTGGACTTGGCAGCACTTGCCAACAGTGACATCTAACAAGAACGGTTAGTGAGTAGCATGTTCTCATCTCCAATTGCCAGATGCCAGAAATGAATGAGAGCAGCTGGTAGTAACCCGCTAAAGACCCAGCAGCTGGACCTTACGTGTCGTCATGCGAGCAAATAAGCAGCTAAGCCAGGGAGCACCACTGCTATGAGCAAATGCAGCAGGGCGCCACATTGGCACAGCACTAGGGGCCAGCGCTGCTGGACTAGGGAAATCAACCTTTGCAAGATGGGGTGCTGCGACAGCATGTACACAAGAAACGTCTACTGTGTAGAGGTGTGCAGCACAGTACATGATGCTATGTGACCGACCCTGAAAGCTTTATGGCCGTTGCAGCACATATATAGGACAGACTTAATATTGGTTTTATACAGCACCTTAACAGTGGTGGCCTCCCCTAAACAATCCTAGGAAGGCTATAACTTGGGTATAAGAGCATCTGCTTGGCCTGCAGAATGACCCCGTTTCAATTCTTGGCATCTCCAGCCAGGTAGGGCTGGAGAGACTCCTGTCTGAAATCTTGGTGGACCATTGTCTGCTAGTGTAGGTAGACCATTAGTGTGATTTGGTATCAAGTGGCTTCCTATGTTCCTAGTTTGCTGAAGTGCTGGAAATTATGACTGAGCTGCCTTATCCCCCCACAGCCCACCTCAGTTCACAAAACTGCATGAGCGAATGGACTGCTGAAACTAATTAAAAAGCTGTACGCCTAGTATCTGATACTAAACTGACAACCTAAGAAGAGCCCTGCTGGTTCAGGGCCCATCTAGTCAGGCATGCTGTCCTCACAGTGGTCAACCAAGGTATTTGTGGGAAGCCCACAAAGAGAACCTGAGAGCAATGGTACTCTCTCCACTTGTGATTCCCAGCAACTGGTACTCGGAAGCGTACTGCCTCCAAAAGAGCATAGCCATGCTTCCAGAACATAGCCATCAAGGCTAGTAAGTCTTATCCTCCATGAATTTGTCTAATTCCTTTCTAAACACCACCAAGGGCACACTCCTATTCGTGCCACAATTTCTACACAAGGAGTCAAAAGTATTCTTTTTTTTTTTTGTCCGGCCACTTTCCTCGGAATCCCCGCTGTTTACCGCTGCATTGGAACAAATGTCAATCAGATTTCCCATGGATTCAGCTGTAATCAGTAGGTTTTTCCAGGGAAACAGTGGGATGGGGGGGGCACTTTCAGACCTGTGCCTAGAAATTGTGGCACAAACAGGAGTAGGGATGAGCCCTAATTTGGTGGCCATCGTCACATTTTCTGGGAGCAAATTCCATTGTTTAATTGTACACTGTGTGAAGAAGCAATTTGCTTTGTCTTGCCTTGAATCTTCCAATATTCAGATTCTTCAGTTCACTAATGAGATTTAGCAACAATACAGAGCTGATGTCTTCCAAAGAACTCCAGGTACTTACGCATGGTGCACTGTCCGCTGCCTGGAGATGGTATCCACCCAGGGCAGCATCCGCTTCCAAAACCAGAGAGGCAAACATGTGGTCCGATGCGACGTCTAGGAATAGGAAAGAGACGGGCTGAGACATTTCCAGGAGTGAAAAGTAACTCTCCAAGCTGCACTATTTTGAGGACTGAGACACATGCCTCCTGCTTACGGAGGGCTAAGATTAGCAGTATGCTCAGGCTGCCAGTGGTCACATCTCAGAATCCTGGGAACTGTAGTTTTACCCCTCACAGAGCTACAGTTCCCAGGACCCTTAGCAACAAAGGTAGTTTTTTTTTTGAGAGAAGCAATGTGCTTTAAATATGTGGTGATCAAAGGATTCCAGGCACTGTTGTGTTGTAGTTTACCCCTCACAGAGTTACAATACCCAGCAATGCTTAACAAACCACAGTGTCCCGAATAAGTACATGGGAAGAAAAGGAGTAGATGGAACAGTGGCACATAGGTCTCAGCCGCACTTCCTTTTGCGCAGGTCCACACTTTAAAGCTCTGTTTCTGAGCGGTTTTCTTTTGTCCATGGAAGAACCAAATTGCCATTTGCTTAGATTCAGTTCTAAAATGTGGGCTTTCCCAGGGAAAGTGCCTGGACAAAAACACGAACATCACTCAGACTTGTACCTAGACACAAAAGGAAGCCTGAATGAACCCAGAGAGAGAAAGCTGTGCCCAGGATATGTGGAAACACAGGTACAGAAACCACTCTGAACGTAATGATAAACATATACACTATACAGTGGTAGCACATTCAAAGCACATCCTCCCCTCTCGAAGAATGCTGGGCACTGTAGTTTGGGGGGGGGGTGCTGGACATAGTAACTCTGTGGAGGGTAAATTACAGTGCCCAGAATTCTTTGAGGGAAAGAATGTGCTTCAAATGTGCTTTAAAGGAACAGTGTGTATACAGCCTTCTGGGCTAAGACACACAATCACTCTGCACATGGTTGGGTGCTTTCCACCCCCAGCACCTTTCTCTCATCTGTACTGATGCAGGTTGTCTCTCTAAATTGTTCCCCACAAGTACACATTCCAGTTTTGCCTGCCACTCCGGGTTTCCCAGGCATGCAAAGCTGCAGCTGCTGAGAGGTGGTCAGTCAGTGATGGTGCACAGAATATATACCAGCCCACATTTGAAAGAAAAAGAAAAGACAAACTAGGACTTTGGGCACACCGTTGCCCTATCCATGCAGTCCCTCAGTCAGTCAGTCAGTCAGTCAGTCGACCTTTCATCCCAACTTCATTGGTTGTGCAAGCTGAACTTTGTTCAGAAGTAAATTCGTGGAATTATGCTTCTATTCAGGCACATCATGAATTTTATAGATGATGGGGGCAAAAGTATGAAGGGGGCAGAGCAACTGCACTGCAGCCTTCATAAGAGAACAAAAATAGGTAAGAAAAATGTGATGGGCACCTCGAGGGAAGCAAAATACTCCTTCAGGCAGGAATCGCTGTCTCTCTACACATGATACAAACAAACAACCCCCTCTTGGGCCCAGATCAGGGGGGGTCTCCAGGTCCCGCAGCCAAGCTCCAGGAGGTAGCTGTGTGTGTTTTGGTGTGCGTATGTGTGTGTGTGTGTGGCGGTCTGGGACTTGGCTGCCCCTGTACAGAGATGGGTATGGGGGGTGGGTACCTCTCCACGGCGAAGTTGGCAAGTTTCCTCCTTCCTGTGTAGACTCTCCCCTGGGCCCCTTGAAGGAACACAGAGACACAGGCAGCCTGGAAGAGCAGCTCCGCGAACATGACAGGCGTCTCTCTCCCAGTTCCTCAGAGATGCTCCCTTCAAGAGAGCTCTTTCCTTTTCCCCCCACAGGCCCCTCTCTACTACAGCATGGCAACTGCCTGGACTCTCCTCCCCAACCAAGGATGAGGCTGGGGGCTCCTTCTGGGCAGAGGGAGGGGAGCTGGGATCAATGATCTCAGGCTGGGGGCAGCATTGGGAGCAGACTCCTCCTCCCCACAGCCAGGCTCAGATTGCTCAGCTCCCCCCCCCCCCAGCCCATGTGTACAGACTGGAAAAAACTCTGTGTGCCCTGTGTGTGTGTGTATGCGTGCCTCCCCCCTCCTCTCAGGGGCAGGGGCACCTCAAGAGGAGATGAGGAGGGAGGATCCAGCATTCCTAAAACAGCAGCTCTGTTGTTTGACTGGGAAGAGGCTTACCCCCCCCCCCTCTCACCACCACCACCCCCCCCCCTTGTAGGAGTCTCCTTTTCCACATCTGGCAAGGCTCAAGAATCGCCCACCCCTCCCCTCTCTCTCTGGGCTGCTTTCCCAACTGCACCAAAGAGGAGCTGAAGGAGATAAAGTGTTCCAAGCCAGATCCAAAGGCGGGCTGGGGATTTGGGGAGGGGGCAAGGCAACGCCAGGCATGTGTGTCAAATGGTGAATGTCGGAGAGGTGCCACTTGTGATAAATTGGGGGGGGGGAGGAGAGCTGTCCCAGAAAGGAGGCGCTGCAAAGCAAAAGCAAAATTATAAGACAGGGCAAAAGGCCTTAGGTTCCAGTCACTTTGCATTTTCACTTGTGTCCTGAAACAAAACAGGTGTCTCAGAATTCGACCAAAATGTTACTATATGCCATGTGCCCCCCCCCCACTTTGAGATTAGCTAGCAACACAAGTACATACCTGTGCATGCACACATACTTACACAACCCCCGCCTGTCTTCTCATCTATCTAGGCATAACTATCATTCACAATTTTGGTAGAGCTCATCAAAGCTGTTAAGATGGGCCACATCACAGATAATACATCTCAAAGCTAGTGGTGGAAACAAACAAGGGTGGGGCTTAGGTCAACCCACATTCCAAATGCATAGAGCAGCGATCACTTAGCGTGGCAGGAGGCCTGGTCACAATATGGGTGTCTTTCATGGTGTTGACTCAGTAATTGCACAGCTGCCGCACAGAATCCAGACTTGTTGAACTATCACATTTCCCCAAGCATTCTAATAACATCGTAGGGCAAGCATGATTTTCCTCCCTGCTGGCAGCTCACCTGTGATTTGCAAATGCCACGTGTTGCGTGATTGAACAAGTGTCCCTGGTAACACCGTGGCACTCCGGGTAATGAGCAACTCCATTTCCATCCATCATGGCCATGCAATTTTGTGGATTTGCAAACTCTCTATTTTTTTTGTTTCCTACATAGGCTGTGTACACATTACTGACTTTTCTTTTCCACAAGTTGGATTGAAGTTGGTTTGCGGTGGGTGGGATGGGGACACACGAAAATGTAATTACGTAGTGAAGAAAGGAGAAAGAGCAGATTGTGGCTAATGTCTTTTGTACACTATTTCCCAAATCCATGGTGAGAGCACACTGGATGCAGAGTAAATGGGAATGTGTGCATAGCCATTATTAGTGTCCGAGTGCTCTTGTGCCATAGAACTTGCATAATCCTTTTATTTTTCAAACAGTGGCAACGAGTAGTAAAGTTGCTTGCCCCTTTCTCCAGCAATGCCCCATTAAGGGAAGGCTTTGCTTTAAAGCAGTCTTCACCAATCTGATGCCCTACAGCTGGTCTAGGAAATAGGACAGGCCCATAGCTCAGGGGTAGAGCATCTGCTTTGCATGTAAAAGATCCCAGGTTCAATCCCAGCATCTCCAGGTAAGGCTCTCTGAAACCCAAGAGATATGCCGTCAGTCCAAGTGGACAATACTAAGCTAGATGGAGCAATGATCTGACTCCGAATAAAGAAGCTTCCTATGACTGCCAAAAAGGACTGAATCCTTGAAGTGGCGAGTGATTGCCTCCTTGTTTTTCTGAATCACACTTGCCCTTTAGACAGAGAAACAGCTTCCCTTCCTTTATACTTTGACCACACTGATCATCGTGGATCCTGCCAAGTCACATTGTTCCTCCCAAAGGGAAACAAAGAGGGGGAAATCTCTTCAGAAAGCTGCCACTGCTGCTTTCCAATTGGGCTACATTTTGACTGAAAAGGAGCCCAGGCTGCACAGCTGTGTGATTATTTCTCCCCTCGCACCCCAACTTCAAGCACTTTTTGTACCTGGAGAGGCAGGTAACTTGGTTTCAAGAAGGGAATGAACAAACAATGATAGCAAGAAAACACACAAAGATCCCTGGTGGTTGAAGCCAAGGGTCTGCCTAGTCTCTTTCCAGCTGTGTCCTGCCAGAAGCTTCAGTGAAGCCTTCAAAGGAAGGCATGAAAGCAACAGCCCCTGCCTCCCAGTTTTGTCCAAAGTGGCAGCTAGTATTCAGAGGTATACTGCCTCTTAATATGGAGGCTGTTTAGCTGTTATTGGATGCCACCTACAAGCCAAAAACTATTGCTATATTTGGTCCTGTTAGGTAGGAGCAATACTCTGCAACTCCATACATAGAAAAAGGACATGTAAGGATTTTGCTGATGGGGAGCTAATCTATATATTCAATGGCGGGAGGGATGGGGAGAGAGACCCTCTCCTGCTGCTATATTACTTCAGAGTGCTGGTATGGGACCATGTGTATGACTGCTTCCCTACATTAAAGCAAACAGCCATCTTAATGCGTGTTGACTTGGTGGCAATTCTCCTCTAATATAAAAGTTTTTAGGCATTGGCCTGGTAGTGGTACCATGGCCCCATTTCGCCAGGAGCAGTTCCCGCCCATCTCATACCATTTCAGAAGCATGAAAAATGAAGCACTGTAAGGAGAATCAAGAGGTATGCCTAGCTGTCTTGCTAATCTGAGAACCATGAACTTATTCACTTGTGAGCATGTTTGTGCACGTGAACAGAGATCTCGCAAACAGAAAGTAGCCATCCTGGTTAAAGCTATGAGATGCTGTTAGTTTATTACAGGCCAAACCAAGAGAACTGCTGGGAATAGACTGTAATAGTCTTAACAACACTGAAGTTTCAGATCTCTTAATCATTCCTTCTGGGAGTGCAGCCAGGCTCTTTGTGAACACTCTTACTATAAAACAACTTGGCCATTCGCTACACAGGAAGGTTTACAGCTCTGTTGTAAGGTTCCACGGCCAGTATCTCTTATACAAGAAACATTTCCAAACACCCTGCGCCAAGGGAAAACCTTTTGAAGGATACGTTGTTTTACGGGAAGCTTGCAACCTTTGGCACCAGTAGATTTAGCACCTCATCTTAGTAACAGAATTGTACAATGAAACATAAATAATGAGGCTAAATGTCTGCCAGACTGTCAGCAACAGTGTCTTGACATCTCTTTAGAAGCGATGGGAAGCCAGAGGCCACAATCATCAAGTGCACAAGAATTTGTACAGGGCATGGCTTCCTGCTATCGCAGGTGATGGGAACTGTTCCATTTTATAGGCTGTGAGACGTTTAAGAAACATGCTGCCCTCAGCTGGGCATTACAGGAAGTGTACATCATCATTTCACCACCTGCAAATGCGAGACAACACACCCCTCCTCCAGTATACAGTACCCTAAGACAAGTGCACAGAATCCTTTGGTAAGAGCTGCAAAACCACTAGACAGCAGGGTTCCCCCTGCTCTGTGCTTAGCTTTGTGTGTAGGGGAAAAATAATGAGGCGACTTTGGTCTTTAAGAGTGGCAGACAACACAGCTGAAGCTGAGCAAGGCAGAAACCTGATAGCTAAGGAGATGGTAATGACATTTGCCCCTGTGCATTTGCCTCTTCCCATGGTCATTTATATTTTAATTATTTGTATATTAATTACAGGGATGCGGGTGGCGCTGTGGGTTAAACCACAGAGGCTAGGACTTGCTGATCAGAAGGTCGGCGGTTCGAATCCCCGCGACGGGGTGAGCTCCCGTTGCTCGGTCCCTGCTCTTGCCAACCTAGCAGTTCGAAAGCACATCAAAGTGCAAGTAGATAAATAGGTACCACTCCGGCGGGAAGGTAAACGGCGTTTCCGTGTGCTGCTCTGGTTTCGCCAGAAGTGGCTTAGTCATGCTGGCCACATAACCCGGAAGTTGTACGCGGGCTCCCTCGGCCAATAAAGCGAGATGAGCACTGCAACCCCAGAGTCAGTCACGACTGGACCTAATGGTCAGGGGTCCCTTTACCTTTACATTAATTACAGTATTCTGTTTTCTGAGGATCGACTGCAGATGCCGACACCCCCCCTCCCGCCCACAAACAAACAAACAAACAAACCCTAACTCCTATTCCTTTTAGCAGTTGCCAAAGTGGAGAGAGGTCTCCTCTCATGTCTGAGAACTGGTGAAACAAAGTCTGGAATTGGGTGTCGCAGGAAAAATAAATGCAGAATTGTAGTTTATGGAGGCTTGATAAAATAAATTTGCCAACACCAGGTGGCCCTCCAGACACCCAACTGCAGTTTAGATCTTATCAGATTCATAGGTGCTAATTCATTGAAAGCAGCTTTCTTGCTGTATGGGAATAAAAATGTTACATTCAATTTACGTATACTAGAAATTTCTGTAATTTCCTCAACTTAACCTTAATGTTAAACACTGTGTTAGGCTGCCATTTTTGTGTTGTATTTTGTTTTATCTTTGTGTTATGTACCCTTAATACTACGAATCACAACAATTCATAGAAATTTTATCTAGCTCATTTTTCCAGATTCTTTTTTGCAGCTAGTGCATAGAGGGCCACACTGTGTTGTAAAACTATTACTGTCACTCAAAAGAAAACAAACGTTTTCTGCCAGAGTATTCTTGCTTGCTTGTGTGAATAAAGGTTTCAGAAAGCAGTATCTTGGGTCTCTATATAATGGCAGGCTAACAGATAATGAATGATGTCTTCCACCTGAGGTTGACCACAAACACAAAGTCTGTCTGTATATGAGACCTTGTTGTATCAGCCATCCAAGACTGCAGTAGGCATCACTTGGAAACACAGCTAAATAAAGGGATTTCTTAAGGAAACTGGCAAGAGTTTGGTCAGGTAACTTTACCTCTACAGTGGTACCTCGGGTTACATACACTTCAGGTTACAGACTCCGCTAACCCAGAAATAGTGCTTCAGGTTAAGAACTTTGCTTCAGGATGAGAACAGAAATCGTGCTTCAGCGGCGAGGTGGCAGCGGGAGGCCCCATTAGCTAAAGTGGTGCTTCAGGTTAAGAACAGTTTCAGGTTAAAAACAGACCTCCGGAACGAATTAAGTACTTAACCTGAGGTACCACTGTATATCTATAGCTCAGGTACCCTTGCTGAAATGGAATAAAAAATAAATTAAAAAAACATTCCACCTTTCTGTGTAAAATGCTCAAGGACAGCTTGCCAGACCTTCCGTGCTCTTGTGTGCAATGCAATGTGTTACAAGCGTGTGAAATGTTAGATTTTCTCCCCCTGGCCTAATAGAGATACTGAAGTAGAGTGTGGGAGATTATGAGAGCCAAACTTTTCCTCTTGGACTACTTTTATTTGGTAAAATTCCAAAACCAACAACAGAAATTTTTTTTGTTTTTGTTTTCCAGCCCCTTCTCCCTGAATGAGCAGAAAGGCCCAGGGGAAGAGCAGCCTTCGACCCACTTGAGTTCCCTACCCAGACAGGCACAACTCCCATCTCCCCAACACCAGACACAGCCATCTAGCCATACGCCATCCAAATAGATGAAGAGGAAAAAAAGACTCCCACTTCAAAACACAAGGAACAACAAAAAGAAAAATCCAAAAGAGATACTAAAAGACAACGGTGAATGAGCTGTGGGAAGAGTCTAGGTAGGGGGCGCACCTTTGCCAACTGCTAGCCGTTACTCAATGGGAACAACTGGCTGAGACCAGTACTGGGTTGGTGAATCCAAGCAGAGCCTTATGTCATCCACAGCCAACATTGCATCCACAAGTCCCTAGCGAGATGGCTTCAGTTCAGAGAGATTCCCCACTTTCACCCAGGCGCGTTGCTACTGCCTCTAAAGTGTTACAGGGCAACTGGCTAGGGACCCCAGCTGCAGGTGGGAAAGACTCCATACGCTAGCACGGAGGAAGGAACTGCAAAGTATCTCCTCATCCAGCTAGTGGATACGGGTGAGCTCTTCCACAATCTTGATCAGGTCATCCACTGTGGCTTCCCTCTTCATTCCGCTGCCATCATCAATCTGAAACAAAAAGAGGCGTCAGAAGCCACCTGTGGAAACAACAGTGAAGGCGTATACCGCTTCTTAGTTTCTTATTGGGGCAATGCTACGTACGCTAACAAAAACAACGAAGGCTCACCAAGTTTAATGGTATTTGCTCCCATGCTAGTGAGCACAGCATTATGGCCTCTCAACAAGGAGAAAGGCTGTCCCAAGAACTTCTAACAGGTGATTAGTTTTCCCATCCTACCTGTAGATTAGCCACAACTTCTTGCATCTTGGGTCGGCTGATGTCCAAAAAGCTTTCAATTAAGTCTCCATCAATAAATCCTGTAGCTGGCTCTGTCTTGCGTTCTGTATGGAATGATCTCCAGGTACAGTCATGAATCAAGGAAACAAACCATTCGGCAACACCAGCCTTAAAAGAACTAACTCTTACAGATTCTCATGCTCTTCACAAACAAAAATGGCATGAGTAAACACATGACAAAAGTGGTGCAGTGTAACATTAACTGACTTTCCTATAATTAATTGGGACACCTAAAAGATTGTATCACTCCTTAAATACCCAATCACTGTGGTCTGCAGAAAGCTTTTTGCAGCTACCATCTTATTTATTTCATAAAGTTTATACACTGCTTGATTGTAAAAAACAAACAAACCTCAAAACAGTATACAAAAAGATAGTAAAATCAAGAAAAAAATATAACCCTACTTTAAAAAATACATAACGTCTTTCTACATGTATCTTATTCATTGCATTGCACTCCACTCCTCTCTTAGTTAAGGCTTCCTTTTTGTCATTCCTCATCTTTAACTCTGGTTGCTATCTATGCTTGGACTGCCCTGTCATGCGATGTTCACTTTGTTCATCTTCCTTTGAAAGACTTTTAGATCTCTCTCTTCGACACACATCTCTTTTAACTCCTTTCTCCTCTTCCATTCTTTTAACTGTGTTGGCCATTTGGGGTTCAGATTACATTCATGCTCCTTCCCTTCCCTTCCTCCCCTCCCCATACTTTCATTTATTGCTATGTGTTGTCTGTAGGCAGGGACCAGCCTTTTAAAAATATCCTTGTACTGCGTCAGTTTGTCAGTTTGCATTTCTTGGTACAGAAAGTACTGATCTGGTGTGTAGAGATCTTTCCTATTCTAATTAATTCAAGAGGGTTCTGGGAGCTTCTCGGTGTGAAAGAAACAAGAGGAAGGTTCATGATTATTCAGAGAAGCTGAGTACAGCTGGCTTAAACTGGTTCTGTTACCTCTTTCTGTCAAGGTCATGCTGACTATATGATAAGGCCAGTAGGAGCCTGGGTTTCACTCTTTTCTATCTCTCTTTCCTTCTGGTGTGATGCTCTGTATATAGCATACTTAGTGTTAAGGTTTAGTCTTACTATAAGTTATTGTAAGTTTAAGTTAAGTCAGCTGCAACTGGATTTCTTATGGACAGGGCCAATCCTGAATGTATTGGATTTGTGACCATTATGCTCATTTACCTTCAGTAGCAGTAAAGCTCTGCTGGATGAAAGATTAATTGCCTCTAGTCTATTTTGGGGGGAATCCTGCAACGTGTTTAAGTTCTTTTACTCTGTTAACCATACGCTGGAATCTGCTCAGGTTCAATATGCGTGGAATTTATGACATAGTATTCTTAAGCATTTTGCACAATGAATAGGGCGATGGTGAGACAAAAAAAGGATATAAGGAGTGTTCGATCTTTCCTACACTCTTAATGACTTTGTTAAGTCGGTTCTGCACATCCAGCAGGAGATTATACCAGCTTTCTGACAGCGAAGTCACCAGTCCTATGGAGAAGGACAACTGTTAAAATGATATTTTCAAACAGTATTCAAGAGTTATCATTTCAATCTCCAGCTAAGGACTTTGAGGAGGATGCCTAATTTAAAAGCTGAACTGCAAGGGAGGAAGGGAGAAAGATCGGACAATTCAGGGAGCAGGAGGGATTAGACAGGCAGCAGTTTTTCCTTTGTTTGTCTTTTGCTGGTTGGCTACAGCAGTTTGAGACATAAACCAGGGAGTGAGGGGGAGCAGACAAATCACAGATTATAAATGTTACGATAGGAAATAATAGAAACCATCAGCTTGTTATGCAAATGAACAATTTCCTGGGAACACATTGTGTTCAGATAGTAGGACGTGCATGTATATTCTTCACCCAAGGTCTCTATTACTTCAATTCCTTTTACTAAAACTCCAAGTTAGCAGTGTCCCACCCCATCCCCATATCAGCAAACAGTGAATGGGACATTTTTCATAACCTTACCAATCATTCCATTGACTGTGCCAAAAAGGACCGAGCCCTGTGTTGGTGTGGATGTTTCGCCCAGATTCTGCATGACCAGAGACCCATGACAGAAGACATTGACAAACTCCCCCAGGTGGAACAGCCCAAACTCCTGCAGATGCTGGCGCTCTTCATCAGTTGTGGCAGCACTGCAACACAGAAAATCAGCTAGGAGAAATGACAGGGCAACCACCACACCTCAATTCCCAGGTGTAGTTGCCACATGCATGCTGCTTCAATCCATCCTTTTGGGGAGGCATCTCACCTGTCCTTCTGGCACACAAACAAGTTAAATGCATTCTCTGCCCCTAAGAAGTTGTCATCGTCCAAAATTTCCACAGCACTCATCCAATTTGGATTAAAGTCACGAGCGATCTAAAAGGGAAGGATAGGTCATTTGCTGTTGAAATTCATTATGTCCCTAGCGCAATCAAAACTGCACTGTAGCTATAGGATCAAGAAAGACCTTGTGTGGAAGAAACCAGCCTCAGCAGTATATGCATTTATGAATGCATGTAAGTATGTGGTTCCAATCTCTGCCTCAGGCAGAAAATTCTAAGCTACTGTTAATCATCTTTACACAAATATTTATTCATTTCACAAATGTGGCCAGTACTGAACTCCAAACAGCCTTGAATATGGGGTGAAATGAAAGGGCCAGTCAGCCCAAGATACTTGGCTCCTGGGGGGCCACTAGGGGGTGCATTGGAAGATGGCCGACAATACCATCTCTCCGACCCACACGGGGTAATTAAGAGGCTGTTATGGGAGTAGGCAGCCTCCCTTGTTGCCCCAAGGGAATGGGGAACACTGCCCTTGCCTGCTGTGCCCATAAATCACCCCCTAATTCGAAAGAAGGGGGTGAGGGCCCTAGGCAGAATGCCCCCGTGTGGACCTCGGCTCTCCTGGACGCTGTCTCTGATCGCGCACTAGTTGCAGCAATTTGGAATAATTAATTACAAAAGAAGCAAATGCACATATTTCAAGTGAAGAAGGGGAGTGAAGTCTGCTAATTTAAGTGACCTCTGAGAAAGAAGACGACGGGCTGGAGAAACAGGAATATTTTACGATGAAGATACACCAAAGGCGGGGTATGGTGACAACGGGGCTGAATGGGGGGGGGGGACCTTTTTTACTTTCCTTCTATGTGATTTACAAGAACCCCTCCTCATTAGAACCGTTGGTTGAACTGACCCAAGCAGGATGATTAAGGTCTGTGTGGAGATAAACTTTAACCAAAAGTATGCTTTATGGAGACCGAGAAGCAATGAGAGCTTTTGGGAATGGTGCAGCAATTAATTCGGATTAATTAAATCTTGCCAAAGGATTTGTAGCCGGGAGGAAGAACGGACTTGTTTTCAGACTGCATTCCTAGTGAATCTCCTCAGAGGTTTTGAGAAAGGAGGCAGATTGGTGAAGATTAATGACACTAAGACTGTTTTGATGTATGGAAGTGATGTTATATGGAAAACGTCTGGATATGGCTACTGGATAAAAAAAATAATATCCACGCAGGATTACAAACTGTTCTAACCAGCTTGCGGAGACTATCGGAGGTCACAAAGAGAAAGGAAAAATATATGAAAATAACAAGAAGAGATGTGGAAAAATAATAAGAAAGGACTGGATAGTACTGTGAACATCATAAGGTTAGATTTGTGGACATTAAAACAGCAGTAAGAAGCAAGAAGTTGATTGGATCCCTTCGGAACTTGAAATATGGGTACCCCCAACAAAAATTTAAAATTCGGCTGTGTAATTTGGAATTTATGTAATTTGGTTTGATTTGATGTGATTGGTCGGTTAATAAAAAATTATTCATAAAAAAAAGATACTTGGCTCCTGAGGTGGAAAGTTCATATGATGCCTCCCTTCCAATAATAAGCACACACTAAATTGACAATTTAGTTGCCTTTAAAGACTGAAATCCAAACATCTGCAGCCTGAGGCACACATCTTACACTACTCAGTGATAAGGCCAGCCTTGGTCAAGTAGGCTTGACAAGTCAAGTTCAAAACTCCTCCCCTTAATGCGCTGTCATGAGAACACCGTGGCCAAAAGACATGAAAAGCTGCCCCTATTCCTGTCAAATGTTATTTTCTTTTCTGAAGCTCTTTATGAGGGCCTCTTGACTGCTGTACTCAATAAGGTAACAACCATAATCAATACCTCTTCAAAGTTCCCTTCCATGGGCTTATAGGCAAGCAAAAGGACAGAGCGCATTAGATCTCCAACTAAGATGAAGTCTCCCTTCGTCTTCACGTAGAGGGCCATGATGTTGTTGTAATGATTGCATTCGGTGCGAAGCTCCTTCTCTGCTGTCCACTCATATAGCCGCACCTGGTAGAACAGAAAGGTGTATGTCACAGCTGAGACAGAGCCAGGGACATCACAACAGGGTCAGGTGCACTCCCGCTCAAATAACCCAGCCCTGAAAGACATGGATGCAAAAGCTCTTGGAAGCCTTACCGTGCTGTTTATGCTAGCTAAAAGTTTTCCATTGAATTCCACCATGGAATAAACAGCTCCTTTCACTTCTTTCTCAGCCAGACTCTGCAATTTACCTAGGATACACATCAATACAACAGTACTTAAAAAGGGCATGTGCTGCCCACATCTCAATGAGTAGCTAGACTTAGCTATAGCCAGAGCATTATGGTACTGATAACACCAAGTTACAAGTTAGATCCCCGAATGGGACAGCTGCATATTCCTGCATTGCAGGGGGTTGGATTAGATAATCCTCAAGGTCCCTTCGAACTCTACAGTTCTATGATAGACTGGCCTTGGAAGCGCTGCATGAATGCATGTGCTTAATGTTTCACTATAGGCACAGTTTAGTGGTGAGAGTAGGAAGGTCTGTGCCATAAGATGCAGCCTCCTCCATTGCTCAGACCAAATTCTTTCCACTTCACTGATTAAGAAACATGAGGTCTCTGAAGTGGGAAGAGGCCTAGCCCTGTATGGCATTGGTGTTTGTTGGGATGGGAACTGCTACGGTGATTGCTATTTCTCTGCCTCTCTGAATGTTCTATCTCACTCTTGCAACACTAAAATAGCATGTCACTAAGGATCAACAACAGTGCTTGACATTTTATTCAGATTCATGATTTTAATATGTTGTTTGTCTTTTTCGTCCAACATAACACCTTCACAGTTAATCTCATCAACAGCTTTCATTTCTCCGATGAAAAAAAATCCTTCTGTGGCACAGTTAGCATATAACTATTGTCACTTTATTTGTACACATGTCACTCAAAATTATTCTCAACAACACATTAAAATAGTATTACCCATGCAATCTCCCTAAAGTATTCCCTACTGACGATTGGGAGAGACAAGATAGGTCAAGAAGCTGCTCAAAAATGGCAACAAGTTGCAATGAATTCATGTCATTGCAGGAAGCTGTGAATTTAAGAAATGGCTTCCCTGATATGCTTATTTTTCCCCACTTGAAGCAATTAAGGCAGTTCTTATAACATTGAAAACCGTGTCCAAGACTTTTACAATAGAAGACCCTGGAAGCTAAAACCTCTCATAAGCAAGAGACAATTCTGCAGGCAAAAACAGCAATATCCAGAGGGCCTTAAAAAGTATGCAGAAGCAGAGATCACAATCAAGCTCATCAAGCCCCTTGGGGGAATGTGAAAATCTGATTCAAACCTCCAACTCTTACCATCAGAATAGTGGAACACCACAATACGCCCCTGCTTTGGTTCGGCCTCATCAGGATACACCATAGCCGTGCCCACAATAAAATATGTGTTGGGGTCTTTGCCCAGCTTGCAGGAGACGAGGCTTAGTGCATACTCATTCTGCAGAAACTGGTGAGCATGAAGAACTGAAGACAAAAAAGTGAAAAAATGAGAGAAAGCTCAGCTGGAGCATCTAGTTAGACATAGGTAACTATGAAACTTTAAAAAATGTCTGTTCAGCACATTCTCATGCCAGCATGTGCTTCCAAGTTACCCTTCCCAGTCCCTTTTCACATGCTTAAGTGCCTCTCAAAAAGCAGACTTCTCATAAGGGAAATTAGTAGCAGAGGAGGACTACCTTCAAATGTATGCTGATCTATGATGAGTAGGTTGTGCACCTCTACCTCTTCGCCAAATGAGGTCTCATGTGGGGCTGTGCTGCTAGAGAACAACTTGCTGGAACTCACACTGCTGGAGAGGGCCTGAAACATGAAGGGAAGAAGAACTCTTTCAAACTACTTCTGGAGGCCATGGAAACGGTAGCAACCTAACCCCAATGAATCAGGCAAGGATATCCTTTCCTTCTGACCATGAACATACATCAGAGATCAAGATTCACCAAGCATATGAAGAATAGGACCATATACGGATTGGAGGGGAAGAAGGCAATGGAAAGGGTCCGGGAGAATTAAGCAGCAGCTCTGTATTGCCAGGTTTCCTGTTTACTGAAGAGGCACTTGGAAATTAGCCTAGAAGGGTCAAAATGCTCTGGGGATCTGCTCATAAAAAGGAGAAACTTAAGTAAAGTTATGAGCAGATCCCCAGGACATTTTGAAACTAGAAAACTAGGAGACCAAAGTTTGAATAACTGGAGGTGCCTCAATGTGTTGGGCAGCTCAAAATATTTGTTCCTAACATAAAACAGAGACATTGAATTCAAAAGCTCCACTCAAAATCAGACTATTGTGCAAGGAAAAGACAAGACTAGCCTGCTAAAAGCACTCAATCTCACAAAAGCAGGAATGATCAGAATGCTAAGCAAAATAAATTCCCTCTGATGTAGCTGCAAGAAATCATGATACGAATGCCAGCTGCTTGCATGGCATATTGCAGAGAGGTATCTGCAAGGAAGTTCCTTTCACCTGGGTGCTTGCACTGGGTCTCAGTGCAGTGGTGCCTCCACTAGCATCCTGAACTTCAATGCGACTGGAGAGTACGCCAAAACACTGAGATACTTCTTGATAACAGATCTTCCTGCATGACAAAAAGGGACACATAGGTAAGGCAAGAAGAAACAAAGCTACAACTACTAATACACTCCTACCTATGCTGCTTTCTACATTGTCACAGGAATGCAGACAGAAATGATATCACCCTATCCCACCCCTAAAACCTCTCTATTAGAGCCCCTGGAGATACTCTTTTCTCGCTTTGCTCACCTGGGTGACTCATAAAGGGGAACAGTGCGGATGTGCAACTTCTGAATTTCATCAATGGTGCCAATGGTCAAAGTGCTGTTGTTGGCTAAAGCCAGGCTGCAAAATAAGGACAAATAAGGCATTTCACTTTAAATTTAAAAAATTGTTCTTCCACCACTACACATAGGGCCTCTTGAATCTAGGGTTCCTATCCACATAGCTAACTAAAGCAATAAAATAACCCACAGTTTAAGAAATGAATCAGTGTCGGTATTTATCCTACCAAGACTTGCAGTAAGTTAAAAAGGTAAGTATCATAGCAAAAGAAGTAATGTGTGTTAAATGAGATTTATTGCTTTACCAAGGACTTCCTACACAGGCATCAGGAACAAATATAGCATGTGGATAGTAAGAGGCAGGGGAAGGAAGGTTGTGCAGGGAGTGGAAGACAATCCTTGCATTGATAATGCAGACTAGGGATGCGGAACATATGGGACTTCAACTTCCATTACCCCTGACCACTGGTCATGCTGGCTGGTGTCAATGAATCAAAGAAAATATGAAGGGCCACCATTTCCCCATGACAGATAAACCTGTTATAGGGGGGATGATTGTGAAAAGGCAGAATGACTGTGGTATTGACACCAAGTTTGTTCCTTCTCTTCTCCCAACAGTATTCCCCCTCAACCTGAAGGACTCGTCTTTTTAGCTTCCAAAACTTCCTTTGGAAAGCCACAGAAAAAGAGAACATATGCACACACAATGCTGAGGCATAAACACCAACCTCATTGCCTGTTCTACCTCATCACTGTATTCTCCCCACTTCTGAAGAAAATTAGTTTATGAACTATCAGCCCCATTTCAGAATAAATGATGCAAAACACTAAGGAGTAGCTTACCAGGCACTCCTGGTTACTTATCAACTTGAATGAATACAATGAAAGATTTAAAAAACACCAGAATCAGTCAGTGGTATTATAGGATGAATAATGATTTCGGGTAACATACAGTTAGATGTTGAAAACGCAGGTGATTTATTCCAATATGGGGTGAACTAAGGTTCCTCTGATGAGCGGGGGGGGGGGGGAGATATTATTTATTAAATTTTTATATGGCCCTTCATCCAAGGATCACAGGGTGGTGTACAGAAGAAGAAAAAAGCATACGAATACATAACATAACAAACAAAACAATAATCCATCCAAGACACCCCCCAATAACTGCATAATTTCCAATTGCTTTCTGAATATTTTAAACTGGCTGTGGGAGGAAACAGAGGCAGTTCATTTAAAAGCAGGGGAACCTATCAGAAGTTTAAAGGAGAAGAGAAGGAACAGGAAATCAAAAAGCCATCTCCTTCACACTCAAGTGAATAACTTTGTTGTAAAGGATTACTTTTTGCTCATCATTTAGAAGACTGCTTTGCTATTTTGCTATTGCTTCAATACCAGATTTTGAAAGCAAAAAAAGCTAGCTTTATGATCTCTATATTGTCTAAGCAGGCAGACCCAGAAGATTGTGTATTGCCAGTGTTCATTGCTACCATATACTCACTCTGAAACAGCCACAAGGGAACTGCCATGTCCACATATCAAGTAGGACTGAGCAGGGAGGCAGCGTGCATGCTCTGTGGAAAATAGGCAAATTAAAGAGGAGAAACAGAGCACACCCACCTGTCAGGGTACCCATCTGAGTTGAGAGGGCACATGTAGTTCACCTCCTTAAGATTGACATTGGAGAAGACCAGTTTGTGGTTGCTGCTGTATATCACAGTCGGGCGGTCAGAGCAGGCAAACACATTGGTGGTGGAGAGGGAGCGAAAGGTCCTTAAAACAGTGGGCTGGGTTCCCAGTGTCACTTTCTTACGATCACTCAACAAACCTGTTGTGGGAAAGCATAGCATGAGAGGTTACCTACCAAGAGAAAGCAAGGGGGGAAATCAACTAGCAGGAGTGTGACTGCTGTTTGTCCACCACATGCAGATTAACCTACTAAATTCTCTCACTTGGCTAAAGAGTATCAAGACCACTGTGTCTTTTCACTTCCCACAGAAATCCATTCCAGACAGAAAGCAGAAAGATTCCCTTAAAACAGCTGCCCAAAAGAAGCCGACAACAGTCTCTCAGTATAGATAGCCTGAGTAGATTGCAGTCTTTTGGGGGAGAATCTCCCAAATGTTCTATTCTCAAGGCCAAACCAGATTCTAGGAACAGAACATCTGCAATTAGACACCCGCTGTGTTTCTTTGTTTTAAGATAAAAGTGTGTGGGAGAGAAGGGAATCTGGGTAAGAGTCAGGGTGTTGTGTGTGTGTTAACCCTTTCCCTGCATGCTGCTTTCTTTGTTTAGACTCTTTCCCCCACTGGGGCCAACATACACATAGTGTACTGGTATTTGCATGCTCTACGGGGCATGCACCATTTTGGGGATGATTTAATGTACATGATTGAAAATAATAATAATAATAATAATAATAATAATAATAATAATAATAATAATAATAATAATTTATTATTTATACCCCGCCCATCTGGCTAAGTTTCCCCAGCCACTCTGGGTGGCTTCCAATCAAGTGTTAAAAACAATACAGCATTAAATATTAAAAACTTCCCTAAACAGGGCTGCCTTCAGATGTCTTTTAAAAAGAAGATAGCTGCTTATTTCCTTCACATCTGAAGGGAGGGCGTTCCACAGTGCGGGCGCCACTACCAAGAAGGCCCTCTGTCTGGTTCCCTGTAACCTCACTTCTCGCAATGAGGGAACCACCAGAAGGCCCTCAGTGCTGGATCTCAGTGTCCGAGCTGAATGATGGGGGTGGAGACGCTCCTTCAGGTATACAGGACCGAGGCTGTTTAGGGCTTTAAAGGTCAGCACCAACACTTTGAATTGTGCTTGGAAACGGACTGGGAGCCAATGCAGATCTCTCAGGACTGGTGTCATGTGGTCCCGGCGGCCACTCCCAGTCACCAGTCTAGCTGCCGTATTCTGGATTAATTGCAGTTTCCGGGTCACCCAGAAATGGCGTAAAGGGAAATGGTTGAACTGTTTGACAGCAGTTGTCACCTTCAATAACAACGGCAACATACCTGATCACAAATCTCTGGATGTTGTATCCAAGTTGGCCCTCAAAATAAATGTTACAGAGAAAGAAAGTTTGAGGAGGAGGAGCCTAAAACCTCACCTGTCTCAATGTTCAGTCCAAAGTAGAAGAGAGCCCCATCTCCCAGGGCACAAAGCAGGTAATGGCTATTCTCAAAAGTGGTCATCAGAATGGAACGTGGGATGATCTCTGCAGAAAGTGGAACAGAGTTCGTTCAGATTGCCCTTAGCAGTATTTGCCTTTCCCAATATAGAAAACACACAAGCCGCTCATACCTCCTCCCAACATCTCCTTGTGTAAGAGGTCAAATGAGGGCAGCTTAAGAATACGGGCTGAGATGTCAGTCCAAAGGCCAATAGCACACAGAGGGGACATGCCACTGGTGTCTCCCAGGGGAGTGATGTCCAGGCAGGCCACTTCATGCTCCATCTCTGTGCAGCTGACAAGGAGGAAACATGTCAGTATTACAGTGAGTCTAAGAGAGTCAGCACAAAATGTCCCAGCTGCAGTTCACATGCACCTTATCTGCTTGAGTTCCTGGGGGTGGATCTCTAGATAGTACAACACTCTCCCCACAGCCACCACCACTTGACTGCTGTTACAGGAAGCCACGCTGATGTTCTTCCCATTTGGCTCTTTCCATTCACTTGCAAGGGCTTTGGGCTCCTGAGTGACAAGCCGTACTGAGGCAGATGTTATCTAAAGAAAGAAACAAAAACAGGTATCTCTTCCTGACTCAAAGGAAAGTTGTTTTTAGGCCTCTGTCCATGCATCACAGTCCTGATATTTCACTCCTGATAGGATGCATACTTTAAAAGCAGTGGTGGCTAACTTGTTGCCCTCCAGATGTTGCCCTTCAGGTCCCTTCAGCCCAGCCAGCACGGCCAATGGATAGAGATAATGTGAACTGTAGTCCAGCAACAACCGGAGGGTGGGAAGTTAGCCACTCCTACTTTAAAGGTTTTATCAAGAAACACTTGCTTCTTACCTGGATTAGCTGCTGATGGGCTACATTGCCACAGAAAAAGGTCTGCTGATCGTCCACAAATCCTGTCAATTCAGTCTCCTCTACTTCCTCCCCATTCAACATCAAAACCCTGCAAAATGTAGGAAGACCTGGTCAAAATTATCAGCAAAGACATACAAATTTTCAACTCCACTTTCAGCCCTACAAAACATCAGCATTTCTCCTACCTGGTTTGCCCCACAAAAGACAGCACTAAGGTATTATCAGTTTCACGGTGTGAGTCTGACCTCAGAGGCCACAATCCTGCAGTGCAGAGACATAAAAAGATATTTTATGAAGAGAACACAAAAGACCAAGGGATCTCGCAACTCAGAAGGGCCAAGCCGGCACGTTCTCCTGCCTCACTACTTCTAAAGCACCATACAGTGTTTACCCTGTGCCAACTATTCTCAGTTCTAGGCTAGAATAAATTATACAAACCATTATGTAATCTTCTCCCAATCTAAGATTTTAGCCTCTACAGAATACAGAGCAAAGGTAAAGAACATGATACAGAAGGTAAAGAAAGAAGAGTAAAGAAAGGCAACTTGAAAGAAGGAACAGAAAAGCATTGAAATATACAATCTTATTTACCCAAAACCTGCCAGCCTCCTCTGTAAGTCTTCACTAACCACTTGTCCACCATTTTCTAATCTTTTCTAGACACCCATGAGGGCTAGAATCATGTGTTTGCTTTTTTTTAGCGTGAAAAGCTAATTCACAAAATTTCCTATGTGACAACATTGGCATATTGCTCAAAACACTTTGAGCTATATGCATTATCCTCACTTCAGAGAGTGCCACAAATTATTAATTTATATCATGATGACACACCTTTAATCCCTGGGAGATCAATGCTGGCATGTTCATGAATCCCAATTCCATTCCGGATGATCCTCAGAGAGCCCTCCTTAAAAGCACCAGAGCAAGTAACCAGCTGGGGAAAGCAGAGACCAGCCATTAAAACACTCTGACATTAATAATGGCCATATTAAATGGGTAATGGACATTGCATTTAATCCAATTCAGTTCCTGAAGATGAGGAAGCTTTTCCTACAATCTACCAGAGAGGCATTTAAGCAAATCTCTGAAGGGAGACAAAATATTACAGCCTGCCACCATACTGTAGGAAATAAAATATATTTCCAAAATGGACCCACTACTTAAGGGGCTAAGTTAAAGTTCTCTGAATTTGTCTCTCTACTTTAGCACATTCATGGCTGGAGAGGAGCAACAATTTTCAATCTATCATCAGATTAACTAGACAGTGCACTGAGTCACATTTGGAAACCTAAGAGACTGGCATGTGCACACAAGACACCTATTCACAGAAGTAAATCTGACGATGGTCAGAAATTCCTCACCTACCACCACCATACAAAAAACATACCAAAACCCCTAGATCCCTTAAAACAAAAACAAAAAGTGGCAAAAAAGGAGGCAACCCTTGCCTGCAAAGGGACCCCCCCCCAAAAAAAATTCTTTTTTAATTAAAAACTGGGAAGGGCATGGGGCGTCAGTAGGTGTATGAGCACACTGTGATGCCCATTGGATAGCATGTCATGGCCAAGTCCATTTTTATTGTATATAGCCAAAGACCTTTACAAAGGACAGAGAATAAAAGGAAAAGTTTCCTCTAAAATCATGCAACGTAAGGATAGCATGTCAGACCCTTGTTCAAAGTTCTGTTTAGCCACTGGATGATCATGGGCTAGATCATGGGCTGTTTATCAACCTAACCCACCATACAGGGTTGTTCTGGTGATAAAATGAGGGAGGACCACATTTATTCCTCTGAATAACTTAAGAGGAAAGATGAGATTAAAATGCAGCATTATTTTTAAAAGTACACAAAACGCCGCTCCTAGTGAGGTCAGACATTTCATAGGGAAGAACCAAAATTTACCTGCCCTTGGCCTTGCCTTTCAAGATCTACCACACACATGTCCACAATGGGGCCAAGATTGGTGAAGGTTTCCATGGCGACAACATATGAACCTTGCTCATTACTGTCTACGTTGAGCTAGGAATGAAAATAAGATTAAATTTCTCAAGAAAACAAAAATAGAACAGAGCCTGCCAAAAAACTACACAGAGCTCCAAGAGATGGTAGAAATAAATTCAGTGTTCACCCTCCCATAGCATTTAAATATACATCTGGTAGAATACAGCTGAGCAACTATTTGCGGGTGAAAAATTCACAGGTTTACTGAGGGCTACATTTTACCTTCACAAGTTGGGAGTCCCCAAGCCGAGAGCCAACAAACACAACGCCATTATCTAAATAAGTCAAGCATTCAGCAATGGATGTCTAGTTGAGAATAAAATACAGAAAAAGTAAGTCTTTTTAAAACATTTACTTATGCAGTTAATTACTACTTATTAAAAGTATTTCAAAATTATTGTTCTGCCCCAAGGGGCCCTCAAGGTGGAATACAACTTTAAAAATACTTTGTTAATCTGCTTATATTTTACAACAAATGAAAAGAAGTGCCAGTCATCAGGTTCTGAAACATAAGCTAGTGTGGTGCTGCAGACAGAACCTGGAGGTCTTCTAGAGGAAACCAAGATTCAAATCCTCGTGACCATACAACTTGGTGGACAGCCTTGGAAAAGCATGGACTCTTTTCTTGGCCTCATCTACCTCACTGGATTTTTGTGAGATGAACACACTACTCAGAGCTCATTTGAGGAAGACTGGGATACAAATGTTATAATAAATAAAACAAAACTAAGAAATGAAAGCACAATTAGATCTGTGACAAATCCTCTCACAGAGACAGAGAGTCACAACTGAGGGAAATCCTACATTTATTGATTCTCTAAGACAATTTTTTAGGTAACACCTGAACACAGCACTGCTTCTTAGGGCAAGCTGAGTGCAAATGCTTTACGAGACAGCACTGAAAATTAGTGTTTGAAGAAAGATTCAGGCTGTCAATCTTTGCTAGGGGTTCTTTCTCCACCTTCACTTTAACTGCCCAAATGGCTTTGTCAATTTGTTTCACACCAAATGCCCCAGAAATGGGAGGAAGGAATAAGAACTACCTCTCCAAGAAGCTCCACACGCAAGTCCTTGAGACTGATGCCACCATCCATCTGCTCCTCCTTCTCCAGTAGTAGCATGAAGAGGCGGCCTTCCATGTCCCCCAGAAGGTAACGAGACCCATTTGGATCCACACGGTTGTGACATACGATTGTACTTTGCTGTTTCACAAAAGAGGCATTATTTAGAACTCTTCAGAGAACCAAGATGGCATTTACACTGAACTGCTCTTTGAATACTTTGATTTCCTCCTAAAAACAGCGTCTAAAGCATTTGGGAAGCTTTAAAGAAAGTGAAAAATCTAAAAGCATCGCTTAACATAAAATATCCTGGTCTTATCCTTCTTGTGTTACCACAGCTATTATTGGTAGAGAGTACTTGCCAACAGAGATACCACCTGATGAGTCTCGCATATGCTGCCCCTTCAAGGTTCTGTAAAGCTGCTTTAAAACTACACAATCTAGACTGTGCCAATTCACCTGTTTCCATTTCTGTGTGGAAAATTGTGCTTTGCGAAAGGGAAGGGAAATATTTCCCCTTTTCAAAAATGTTCACTGTCATTCATTCCCCTATCTCCTGCTTAGTTAGGAAATGCCTCTACTTTCCTTAATCAGGAATCACATACTGATTGTGACAACATCACATACTATCCAGCTACATGCCCATATCACAGAAGTCAAAGAGAACTGATTTGATTGACAGCAGTGCTTTATGGACTGATCAGAGGGCTCTCAGAGGGCAAACAAAGCATTCAAGATAGGCAAATACTTGCCTATCAGAAATCATGGGAAAGAAGGCTTTCAACACAGGTAGGTTCATAAAAATATGCCCCCATCCAATTTTGGGGTAACCAATATAGTAAACCATACCACATTCACATACATAGTGGATGGTACTTCCAGCTTTAAACAAAATATATTTCAAAGAGAAACATGTACTCACCTTGATGATGGGTGGGGCTATAGCCAAATATTTATCACCGTTGTGGTAGGTGATGGATTCTTGTCCAATGATTATAGCCCCTCCAAATGGCTCAGGCACTGTAAGGAATGTGTTTGGAACAGGCACGTGATTTTTTTTTCTTTTTAAGCATCACAAACAGAAGAAAGGAATATTCAGCAAGAAAAGAGATTCTAGTAAGTAAGTAAATAAATAAAAGAACTCCCTTCCCCCTTTCTTCTTATTCTGTATGGGATCCTCCCATCTCTGCTTTTTGTGCACTTAATTATATTCTCACCTAACTGCAGTTTGATACACACAGAATCTCCTGTTGACCACAGAAAGACAGCCACTTTTTCAAGGGAACAAAGCAGTTTGTAAGTAGAGTGAACACATACACCAAGGACTAAGAGAGAAGTAACAAACCAAGAGAGGAATTTAAGGAAGTCAACATGCTAAACATATATCTGGTTGCATAATGTTAGTGATATCTATTAGCAGCAACAAGTGCAGCTGTTATTTCACAATGAGTTTTTCATCTTGCAACTGAATTCACTTTTGGACAGCCTTATTACACCACATTAAATATAGGCTGGCAAGAAAATAAATTAAGTTTACATATTCTTTGCAGGCCTCTCACAAAGCTACCAGGTGAACCTATTTTTCCATGTATAACATGCCCCCATGTATAACACGCCCCCTATTTTTTGGGACTCCAAATGAAGAAATCCCACATATGCACTATCCATGTATAAGACGACCCCCCCCCCCCAAATTTTAAACTTGAAAAAAATAGGGGGGAAATATAGTCTTATACACAGAAAAATACAGTATATCCTGATCTATCCTTAAGATTCTTATCAACTTGCACATCCAGTTGGCTCTGTAGCTTTGTCTAGGAAGTTGGCTGATCAAACTGGGTTAAACTGGGGGTGGACATGCACAAGTCCCACCCACAATATCCTAGGGCATGTGGTTTTCTTCAGATCTTTGCACTCAGAGGGATGTTCCTAAGCATTGGTAAATCTGAAGAGCATCCTGGGGACACTGGATGCAGTTTGAGCCTTTATGTACTGTGGTAAGCAACCAAACAGAGTATCTAAGCCTCAAGCTTCTCTTTCTAACCCACTCTTCTGTTTCTCAGAAAGCCATAGAGAGATAGAATCATAAAGACATTCAAATCCTGAAACAAGCACACACCCACCAGAATGTGCCATTATGTTATGCTTACAAGGAAAACAAGCCATGTGTTACAATTTACAGGTTTGCCCTGTAAGTATACTGGGTAGTGCTGATGCAGCCACACATGGCTCATTTTCTCTTCCCTCTTGTAGCCTCAAAAGCCTAGTTGCTTTTGGACTTCTTGTTAAATGAGAAGCAAATCTGAAAACCATTATAAACATTTTTTAAAGCAGAGACAGAGAGAGGAGCGGGAGAGGGAGAGAAAGAGGGAGAGAGAGAAGAAGAAGAAGAAGAGTTTGGATTTGATATCCCGCCTTTCACTCCCTTTAAGGAGTCTCAAAGCGGCTAACATTCTCCTTTCCCTTCCTCCCCCACAACAAACACTCTGTGAGGCTGAGAGACTTCAAAGAAGTGTGACTAGCCCAAGGTCACCCAGCAGCTGCATGTGGAGGAGCGGAGACGCGAACCTAGTTCCCCAGAGAGAAAGAGGGAGACAGAGAAGCTAAGCCATTACAGTGTCATGGAGCCGGAAAGGAGAAGCAATGCAGTGACTAATGCTCCATATGTCATCATTTGCAAAGCTGTACAAGAGGGGAAAACACAATGCTCTTATAAGCCACTTCAATGAATTGCAGGATTTATGTGATTTCATTTGGGCTGAATTATAAAGATGCTACAGCATAATCAAGAAAATTGGAAGCTCTGGTGCACAGAGCTTCCCCATTATATTGTACCTGATGGTTGCTATACAAGAAGCAACTGCTGTTTTTTTTTAACCTCTAGGCAGCTGAAATTGTTAAGTCTGAGCAGTGGCTAGAGATAATTTACCAGGGCTGAAACAAGATCCTACTAGGACAGAGATATATGGCTGACTACTGCAAGAAGTAATGGGCACAAAAGATAACAAATATGGAGAATTAGCGAGTAGGAAAGTAAGACGCTCCACTGCAACATGAATCCCACCAGGAGAATGGGAAGCAGATGCTACAAGATGACTGCAGGAGAAGATACAGGGAATATTCTTGAGAAGTATACACAGTTGACTTCTGAAATAAGAAAAAAATGCTGCTTTTTCTATACGCAGGAAGCTGCAAGCTTATTTTTAAGCATCTACAGATAAAGATATTTTACGTAGATGAACTGACCTGCAATCACCATGGAGGCTTCAGCCTCCACATTCTCCTGTTTCCAGGGTCCCTTGTTAAACTCCTTCTCACGTAAAGACACTTCATATGTCTTGACATGCCGGCCCTGGGGATCCTAGAGATGGAAACAACAGGTATTATCATGAATGGCACAAATAAATCTGTTCCAGAGGGTTCCCCCAACCCTTAGGAGCAAATTTGAGGAGGACATAGTCTGGAGGTCCAAAACTGAGTTCTCATTATTTCAACCAAAACCTTCCATTTCTATATAGGTATTGCTGGAAAGGATTAAGTGTATTTTCTATCACTGGTGTGATCTGCATTGTCCTAGTGGTGCAGCAATAAAACTGCTAGCACATTTGCAAAGCTAAACAGGGTCCAGTATGGTTTCAAATTGGATGAGGGACTGTGTGTTGGGATCTCTGCATTGCAGTGGGTTGGACTAGATGATCCTTGGGGACCCTTCCAACTCTATGATTTTATGTCTATGTTCTATAATAAGAACACATTTTTTTTTTTAAAGTGCAGTGGCTTGGATCCACACAACCAGTTCTACCTGTCCAAGGGATCTTTGAAATTGTGCTTACTGAAAAGCATCCATTTCACCCCACCCACTCCTGGCTAACAGTTTTGAAAAATCCAGATTTGTGACAAGGAATATGGAACCTGGAGCTGGTCATTATTCTGAACTAAACAAGGATGTGACATTTTGTCTACCAAACAGTGGCATCTCAAGTGGAAGTAAAAATAAAATAACTCTGCTCCAACTTCACTGCAATGAATAAGCATTTTCAGTTGGCATGGTAGCAAACCAAGCTCTAATATTATGTGGCACATACACACTGAAGCCAAGGATGGGTACAGGGAAGGATTCTTACCTACACCAATAAGGCAAGAAAAATATGTGCTGATATTTTATTGGGCGAACATGAGGAGAGCAGGAGATGCAGCTTGCAAGGGTTTCCTCTCTCACACACACACACCATCTAAAAGTTTTATCAGGATTTTAAATTGTAACTCAGCATGGAAAGGGGAAGAAGAGAAGGAGCCAATCTTAAATTAAAACCTGTAAAGGCTCCCAATTTCTTCTGGGGGCTGGATCAGGGCTAGCTGGAAGCACCAGATAAGACAAATCAGATGAGGGGGACCATACACAGCTCTAAAAAAAATCCCATCCCACTTTTGTAAACAATTTTAAATCCCTTATACGAGAATGAAGAGCTAAAACACATGCCTCTCATTACTGTGAAAAACATTGGCTACGTTATATTAAACAGTTTGTTGGCAGACATGTTGCCTAACAACCATTACACAAGAATGCATGGTTCATTGGGACATAGGGCAGCAACATCGTTATACTAAGCTGGAAATATTAATACTGTCAGATCTTGCTATTTTATGAATAACCCATGTGATGGGAGTTATGTCTCACAGATGGATCTCCCTACCCCCAGATGAATAGAAAGTGCCTGAACAACAATAAAGCAAGCCAACTTGATACAGGAAAAAGAAATATCATGATTAAAAGCTTTTAAAGCAGGATTGTCACATAAGCAGGCCATTCAGTTGATGATATCATACGATGTAATGCAGAAAACAGATGATGATATCATATGATGTAATGCAGAAAACAGAATACCGATATAAAAAGGGACAAGTTTTGCAGTCTACAAATAATAAAAACTGTAAAAATAATATCACAAACACACACAAAATGTTTTGCTTTTTACAAGTGTGCTTTGACAGATACAAAAACCTAGACATTAGCAATAGCCCTGAATCAAAAAGTGTTCCGAGACTACTGGCCACCACTTGCTCTGCCAGCAATTTCCATGACAACACACAGACCCAATACTGGTACCTGGTAAACGAAACAGATGGTTGGAGGCTGGCACCCATACAGGAACTTGACATCAATGACCTGCAGCTCCTCCAATCGTATGTTAAACGCCTTTAATTCCTTATTTTCCCGTTCCAGAGGAATGACCTTGAAGAGGCCATCATAGAGTCGCAGTCCTATCATCCTGCACTCTGGGTCAATTATACCAATTATACCTGTCTCCGAGGGACGACCAATTCGATCCTAGAAGAAAACGGGAAACCATTTCAGCAAGCTTCATGTCTGATGTTGCAGTTTCATTGAAATGTGCAGGATGGAGCTCTCTGAAATCTATCAAATTGGCTTTTGTACACTAGCTAGTGATTTCTTCTACTTCAAGTTTGAAAAGTTTTTCCTACAACATACACTGTTCAGCTGTACCCTGTTTCTACCAGCGCTAATATTTTCTCTGTTGGTATTCCTATGCCTTATAATCAGTGTCAAACAAATATTGCCAGTTTAAATATGTGACAAATGAATGATGGGTTCTGCCTTTCATTGTTAAACTAGATGCTTTATATAGTAAGTTTGTGCATGCTCAGTCCGTACTTTCCAATTCTGTATTGTGTTACCCCTGTATTAGCTGTATTTGAAAAAAGTACCAGTCTGCTCTTTGCCCTTTAACACAAGCAGAATCTTCTGCTGTATGACAGCTCCTCGTAAAGATTGTCCTCATGCTGTAAAGAAATACTGGGCTGTATTTCTGTGCTGTCTTTCCATTCACAGGTGGCTTGTTGATCCAGCAGAGGCATCTTTGACCCAGTAGGAGGCAATTTTCACTAAGCCCCCCTTTCTCATATCAATTTGAAATAGATTTGAGGAGGCCAATGAAGGCTTCTAGTGTTAGAAACTGAGCTATGAAAGCTAGAAGCTAAATGACACCTTAAACCTAGGTTATGGGTGCAGCAATGGAATGTCTAAGCGTGCTTTTTTATAACAAGAATAAAAAGCTGAAAATGAATGAACTGCAGCTAAAATCTTCTATTCATTTTTCACTTATCTGAAGACTGCAAAAAACAAAGTTGTGGTGTGTGTCTAAGCTGCTCCAAATGCCTCCGTATCAGAGCATGACAAAAACAAGTCCCAGTTCTCCCAGCAGTTGCAAAGGAGTTCAAACAGCCTCAGAAGCACAACACAAGTGTTGGCATGATCCCTGGCCCCCTTCTCCAGCTCCAATGAGTGGCCAACCAGGTACCTTCAAAAAGTCCACAAGCACAGAATGAAGGCAACAGCCCTACCCCCATTTCCCCTCCTGCACGTACTCATCACTGTGCAAATATCAGCTTTCTGCAGGACAGAATTCAGTCATAGACCGCAGGTTCATAATGACTGTTGGGATCAGACAGCAAAATGTATGTTTGATTTTGGACAGCATGAAAAGCTGGATGAGTAAAAAGAGTCAAATAAATATGAACATTATACAAGTGGTGCTGTAAACAAGCAGAGCTACAAGCACATGACAGTCATCTAAAGAAAATACACTGTAACAGTAAATCGGTAGAAGGAGACCAAGACTCAAACCCCAACAGAAAAGTGCTAAGGAGATGGCCTGTTCAGTTATCTACCCAGCAGATTGTTAGATGTAGCACAACAAGAATGGTTACCTGAATGGCATCGTTCCTTAGGTTGAACATGGACTATTAGCTTTTTGGAATATAGGCTATAGTTACACAAAAATACAAAACAATGTTAAGCAGTCCTAAGTCAATCTCCTCGCTTACCTGCACATTGCCATGAGCTCGGGTGATAATGTCAATGCTCTCCCCACTTTGTTTGTATTCAAGGATGCAGGCATTATATTTTGCTGTCAGAATAAAGAGCAAATCCTTGCTCTCCCCCTTAGGAGAAACAATACAATTAGAAAGTCTTGCCAAAAAGGATTCAACTGAAAAAGCCTCCTCAACCACACCTTGGACCAGAGAACATATTTAACCTTTCGTTTATTTAGAAGATTTACACTCCACTTTTCCCACAGAAACACAAAGCAGTTTACAATTTATAATACAAATAAAAAACTTGTGATGTAAACTAATGCTTTGAAAACTCTTCATTGTGTGGTTTGTTTTCCATTTAGCATTTCTTCTTTCTATGATGGACAACAGCTGCACTGACTTTAGCCTGAGTACCTCCTGAAATTCAAAGTGTAGTTCTGTCAATTTTATTTGGATGCCAGGTAGATGCATGGTGAATTAGAAAGACCACTAAAAACTCAATCACCATTTCTTAAGGTTCCTGGAAAACTTCAGTTAATGGATGACATCCATCTTGCCCCAAATGCTCCACAATGTTCCACAAGGCATTGCCCTTTTAACAGGGAGTTACTGGGGCTAGCTGGAAGGCTAGGTAGAGTCAGGGTAGTTGCTGAAGCCTTTGACAGGCTGGCAGAGCTAGATCTATCTCCTCCCTCCAGAGATCAGTCGAAGGTGGAATCAGTTCCCAGGACTGATCTCCTCAGCAGCAACGAAAAGGAAGCCACTTTGGAAATAGCACTCTTCAAAGTCCAATCACAACTATATTAAACATGAACGGACCAAACATGAATGCACATCAGCTCATGGCAAAGTGGCATTGAGCACATCACCCTTACGTACCAAATTCAGCCTAGTCACTAGTTGTGAGGACACAGTCATACCATAAAAGCAAACATGCTTTTCAAAGGCACCCTCAAAGCAGAACTGAAACAACTCTTCCCGCGTATTATTGGAATATAAGAAAACATGCAGTTCAAACAGCTAGCAGGCAGGGGCCCCTCTGTTTTGGCTGTTTTTAATTCTGAATTTTAAGTTGTAGCTAGTAGTAACACTGCACAATGGGGAGATGCAGAGCCTATTAAAATGTGCATACTAAGCACCAACTCTGAACAGCTGGTACAAGCCAGCCAAACAAACAGCTGCAAGGAGAATATCATGTGGACCACGATGCCAGGACAGTATTTGGTTGCGGCCATCCAGCTCCAGGACACAAGCAAAAGACTCTGGGTGCAAAATTCGCCCGCAGCTCGTCCCTAAGAGCAAAGCTCACCTTGGGCCGGAAGAGCTCCATGACGGCGATCTTGCCATACATGCCCACCTCCTTGACGGGCCGCAGCCCTTCCGCAGTGACCACATAGATCTCCAGGCGGGTGTTCTTGGCGATGAGCAAGTTCAGGTCCTCCGCGGAGGTGAAGTGTCCTGGGCCCGAGACAAAACATTGCGAAGTTGCCGGGGCCGCAGGGGAAGCTGCTGCTCCTCCCGCCGCCGCCGATCCTCCCCCTCCACGCGGCCCTCCTCGCTTTGGGCTTCCCCTCCACGCACCGCGGGCCGTTAACCGCCCCCTAACCGACTTCTTCCGCCCGCGCCTCCCCTCCCCCCGCTTTTTTTCCACGGCACCCCCCTCCCGCCATTACCGGTGACGCAGCTGTTGACGGCCGTGGGCTTCTGTGCCGTCACCACGTAGTTGCACGACATGGCGGTATCGGGGAGCGGGGCTGCTGAAGACCCGCGGAAGGCGACGGGGTGAGGAGGAGGAGGAGGACGGGGAGGGGAAGCGCTGGGCAGCACAGTGTCCAAGGGCCACCAACCACCTCCGGCAACAGAGAGTAAGCGCCAGAGCGCCCGCGCGCCGCGCCGGGCACCACGGGAAATTTGACGAGAGGGGCTGCTGAGGCGCGCGCGGCAGTGGCAGCGCCCTCTTCCGGTCAGAGGGGTGTAAACCTTACCACTCTCCTCCGAAAAAAAAGAAAAGGAGGCGGGGAGACTTCCCCCACCCCCTCCCGTCTGACTCCGTGCGGAGCGTGACTGGCCCTGCGCGCTACCGCCAACTGCCGAAGCTCGCGCTGCCGTCAGCCAATCGGCTTCTTCCCCCCCGCCC
Source organism: Podarcis tiliguerta (assembly GCF_965153285.1). NCBI lineage: Eukaryota > Metazoa > Chordata > Lepidosauria > Squamata > Lacertidae > Podarcis > Podarcis tiliguerta. The sequence continues at coordinate 56,535,323 of NC_139534.1, forward strand.
CTTGTCAGGCAGGGCGCGCGTGGCTGATGCTGTGAGCCAGGCGGAGTTTGGATTGCAGGGCGAAGTCTCTCTCGCCTTCGAAAAGGGAGGCGCGTAAAGGCAGTAGTGACAGCCACACGGTGGCCAGAAGCGACTTCGCCTCTCGCCCCTGAGCAGCCGCCGTCTCTCTCTCTCCCTCAGGAGCAGGAGGTGTCCCTCCTCGCCTCGGCCGCATCCTGCTGAGCTCGGTAGCCCGGAGTCGCAGCTCCAGAGGGGCAGCATGCAGGTGAGACCCAGAAACGTCTGGTCTCCGTGAGGCTGAGGGAAGGGATGTTATTGCGTTTCTGTCCCACTCCTCTTAAAACCTCTGTGAGGTAGGCGCTAGCCTGAGCGTGGCCCCAACTGACCCATGAAGCCTATGGCTGAGTTTGGGACTTGGGCTAGAAAACTGTGCTTCAGATCCAGCACTGCTGCCCTTGCACTGTTTCTGCCTCAGTCAGAGCAGAGAACTGGCTTTGGTCAGCTGTGTTTGTGCGATCACTGGAAAGCAAGGGAAAGAGTCCCTTCCATTAAGTCTCTGAAGCCCTGCGGACTGAGGTAAAGCTTCCGAAACAGGGCAACTTGTGACTTGGGAATCAAACCTCAGTCTCTTTGTATCGGTCCCTTGCAATGTTTGCATTCTGCCTTTGTGTTCACTCAGGAATATTCAGGACAGCTTAGGGTACAAAGAAATAATAAAGCAAGTATATAGAGTGTTGGAAGCCCAGTCAAAATAACTGTGAAGCCAATGGAGCTAACAAAAGAGGTGTCGGAATGCTTGGGGTGGGGACCTGAAGGTTTGCAGAAGTAGAAAATATATTGGGGTGATGGGAAACTAAACAACTCAATGAGGAGGGAAGGACTGAGCATGTGATTAGTGGCCACAGAATCCCACTGATGGGGGGAGACAGAAATACAGGGAGATTGAATATCCTGAAAGAAGGCATAGCTGGCTGAAACTCTGAAAAGGGATATTCTACACTGCAACATTTTGTGGCAGCTCCCACTTGTAGAGCTCTGAAGGGCACACTGGCTAATAATTATCAATTAATAATGCAGTCAGAAGACTCAGCAGATAATTAAATGCACTGAAGCAGAAAATCAGGACCAGAGTCCAAACTCAGCTACTACCCATGCCAAATGTTTGCTCAAAGTTTAACAACAGGAGTTTGACCTGGTGCCTAAAGTGAGCATGGAGGAAGCCAGACACATCTCCTTGGGCAGCAAATTGTCAATTCCTCATTTTCTTTTGGTGGGTTATGTCTCCGCTGTGACCATTTGAACCATTTTTCATTACCTGGATGTGACTTTGGGGCCCATAGTATATATGATTTCAGAAGATTAAGTCTAAGACCCAGGAGTTACAGGGAAATATCTACTTCTACAGGGTCTGTTACATAAAAATGTTGTGGAGACTTCATAAAGAAACCCTTTTACCTTCCGTCTGGCCTTAGAAGTGGCTACCAGATATTGCTCTAGAATGCGCCACCTGCACAAACATGAAGCAACACTAGGAAAGCTGCACACATGGTTTTGTTCTTCTTTCTAGCCCCAAGCTAAAAGAAAAACCAAAAAAGCAAGTGCAGCATCTATAACATTCTGAAGATTGGATGTGGATATTTCTCAGCCATTAAGAGTCTGCAACTCTTTAGGACTAGGAGGGAATATGAGAAGTGCCAGGTGATGTTGTCACAGACTAATACTGTTGCAGTTGCATGACCAGCTCTTGATGACCTGGAATTAGTTATTTGTTGCTACAGGTGACCAAATGACTACTAAATTACAATATTGTTGAATGACTAACATACTGTTACCTACTTCGCCTTCATGTTCTAAAGACCTCCGAAGCACAGTAACTGGTGTGTCTGCCTCTGTTCTGTGGAACAGAATTCCTGTCAGGCTATGACAGACACCTGCTATCTGCATGTTTGGCTGTCTAATTAGTATTGTTTTTAAATTTATCTGTTATATTCTGTGTTTTTAGATGTTTTTGTTGCATTTGTGCACCTGGTGACGTTTGTGGAAGTCAATGTAATAATAATGCTTTAGGATAAAGCAGGCTGGAAGTCTCAAAAAGTTAAATGGAAAATATATTGGGTACAACTTTAGACAAAGAGTGAACGTATCAAAATTATGCTTTCATTGTTACATAAAACTCAGTTTTGATTCACAGCTGCTGCTCTTTCTGCTAATGTAGAGGAACAGTTTTTTTGTGGATGGCTAACAAATTCTACCAATGTAATGATTGCCTGTGGCATGACAGAAAGCATGGAAGGTGAATGGCCCAATCTTCATATTTTTTGAAAGCAATATCAGGTGGTATTGCAAATACTAATGGATGGGTGTGCTAGTTACTTTTGTGTTCTGCCTTTTCACTCTGCTGTTCAGAGGTGTTTGACATGGGAAATGCATGGGCTCAAGCATTATACACAGCTTGCATGTGTCTCTTGCAATAATTCTTTTTTCAGATATTACAAGAAAATCATGAATCACTGGTACAATTGCTTATAAGCACTTGTAGTATCTGAAGCTGGTTGGACAATCATGAACTAGAAACTACCTCCATTTGGAAGGCTGTGCGTATGAGAAACTTTTGTGATGTTTTCCTATTCTAGGGTTCAAAGAAGCTAGTGAACACAATTCTGGGTTGTGCAGACGATGCATTGGCTGGAACAGTGGCTTGTAATCCTCATCTCCAGATGCTGCATGGACACAGAGTGGCATTACGTGCTGACTTGGAGAATCTGCGGGGCAAAGTGGCACTTATTTCTGGAGGTGGTTCAGGACATGAGCCTGCACATGCAGGTTAGTGGGATCAAAGTTATGGGAGCTTTGAGTCTGGGGGAGAGAGTTTCAATCTGGTTTCCCTCACTTCACTTGACACTGGCATTTCATGAATACAAAGAGAAGAGGACAACCTGTGATTCCATATTTCTGGACATCATGAACTGAAAACTTTTGTGCCACAGTTCTGGCAGCTGTAGGATTCAGTTATTGGAGTTAAGATAAACAGCCACAGAACTAGAGTGTGAGCAAGATGCTCCCAAAGCAGATGCAATACCGCCATGCCTGTCTTCTTTCCTCAGGGTACATCGGGAAGGGAATGCTCACTGGAGTGGTAGCTGGTCCAGTATTCACTTCACCTGCAGTGGGTAGCATTTTAGCAGCAATTCGGGCTGTGAGGCAAGCTGGTGCAGGTATGGCATCATTTTTGGTAGATGAACATCTCTCTTGAGGGAGCAATATCACAGAATTCAAACCATCTCTCTTCTGTAGTTGGGACACTGCTAATAGTGAAGAACTATACTGGGGACCGTCTGAACTTTGGGCTGGCATTGGAACAAGCACGGGCAGAAGGGGCTTCTGTGGAGATGGTGGTTATTGGTGACGACTGTGCCTTTACCAAACAGAAGAAGGCTGGCAGGAGAGGACTATGTGGCACAGTGTTAATACACAAGGTAGGAATCATCCATTCCCAAATTCAGAATCAACATTGTCATTGACTCAGGACCCCACTGTACAGTAGTATTACCAAAGTGCAAATAATGCTTTGAGGCCTAAGAATGTTGTAGAGTGTGAGGTGCCCATAGGCATTCCTCCCTGCATATTGTGCCTGAACTCCTAGCCACATAAAAGCATGATTCTTCACACAGCCATTCTTCTCCTTTAGTCCTGACACACCTGGCTTTGTCCCTGTAGTATGAAGTGAAGGAAAGTATGCTAATCTGCTGTAATCCTTTTGTTGAGAAATCAAAGCAACATTTTTCCTTACAGTTGTTTATGTTTAGGTAGCTGGGGCTCTGTCTGAGGCAGGTTGTGGTCTGAGTGCAATTGCTCGCAAGGTTACTACTGTTGCACACTCAATGGGTAAGTGTTTAAGTAGCTCTCTTTGGGGGATAAGCATCTGGCCAAAGGCTACATTATTCTTTGACACTTGGCAAATCAAGCAGTCTAGCAAGGTCATGCTGGCTAAATTTATTATGCTGTCTTTTATAGGGTTTATGGTTTTGACATGCAGTGAATGTATTGAAGATTTAAAATTAAAGATCCCCGAAAGAAAGAGAGCCCCAATTTGGTTGGCTGAACCTTTGTGGTTAGTGTATAAGATTTGGACTCAGCATTCACCATCGCCTAGTTTAACCTCCCACACAGGATTGTTGTGAGAATTAAATGGGGAGAACCATATACACCACCTTCAGGTCATTGGAGGAAAAGGTGAGGTATAAGAACTTGAGAAGAGCACTGATGGGTCAGATCAAAGACCTATCTGTCCAGCTATGTGGTCCCTAAGTTCCCAACCAGATGCCTTTGGGAATTCCATAAGCAGAACAGAGGTGCAATAAGACACTACTACTCATGATCTCTAATAACTGGTATTCAGAAAGATGCTGCCTCTGATAATGCAGGTAAAATAGCTATCATGATTAGCAGCCATTGATAGCTTGATATAAGTTTAATTAATATGAACAAATAATGTTTCTGTAAGTAGCAGGTGATCCTCAAGAGTGCACCTTTTAATCCAAAACTACATTGCAATATTGTAGTATCATTTAGAGTTGTGCATTGTAACCCAGGGCATAAGCAGAACATACACTTTTGTCTATTTTCTTGTACTGATGCTGAAACATCTGTATGGAAGGTGGCATTTTATTTTTGCACAGGCACCCTTGGAGTTAGTCTAACCCCCTGCAGTGTTCCTGGATCTAGACCTACCTTCCAGCTTGCTGATGATGAACTTGAGCTAGGCTTAGGTGAGGAATGTGTTTCCATCTACTTCTTTAGAATGTCCTCATGAGCATTATCTCTTTGGGACTGCATGCTGTTTGTTTTGGGACTCTGTCCATGCTCTGAGTTATTAGTTGTGACCAGTTCCATTCCATCATTGCAGGCATAGGAGTCAGTCTGAGGCACTATCGCCTATGATTCATGGGTATCCATTATCAGTCAGACACTAAAGGGCACAGATATGTTCTTTTACTATTTTTCTTTTGTGTGTAGCTTGAGTTCACTGGCTATATATCACTGACTAGCATGACTAGGATTTCATCAATTACTGCCCTTAAACTCAGTCATCTTCTATTTAGAAAGAAGATAGTCATGGCAGGTGCCATAACTGATATCTGCTATCTTGCTCTCTCTGTAGGAATCCATGGTGAAGCAGGTGTGCGCAGGATGAAGGTAAGTAGCCTGTCACCTTTTTGCTAATGAAGAAGTACAACCCTGCCCCCTTACACATGTCCTCTTCACAGATAACATCAGCAGATCAGGTTGTCAAAATAATGCTGGATCACATGACCAGTCACTCCAATGCTTCACGTGTGCGACTCAAGTCTGGTGAGTAACAATTTTGAGGCTGGCCTATATAATATTCCTTCTATTATGAGGAATCTGGGAATATTTTTTTCTGTGGCTATTTTTCTATATCTGAGCTGTTAACATATATACAGTACAATATATACAAAAATGCTTGTAAAATCACATCATGTAGCGAGTTTCTATTACAATATCAGCAATTGCTGGAATGGAGATTTACTGTGTGATTGGGCAGTCATTGATCAGTAGATCCAGATGTTAGCCCAGATGTGGAGAAATAGCCATGCAGAAGATTTTTATATCACCTTTTGCAAATTAAGTATAGTGTGCAGATTAGTCTTCAATCTTACTTTGTTTTGGCTTTCAGGTGCTTCTGTAGTCTTGATGGTGAACAATTTGGGTGGGTTATCCTACCTTGAATTAAGTGTAGTGGCTGGGTCTGCTGTGCGTTGTCTTGGTAAGTTTCCCTTGTTAGAATATTGGTTAAGTGAGATTGTCTAATTCTGCACTGTGTAAAATTAAAAACTATGCAAAATTACATAAATGAGGCCTGTAAAATACCAGATTGCCTGAGGTGAGAACAGAATTTGTAGCATGCTTAATTGTGCAAAACTAGCATTTAATGTTTAGAGTGATGCCTAGAAGTTTAGAATACTTACGATGCAGATTATATGTAGTTGTTTGATAAAGCTCATCACATTTTACTTATTAGATCAGCTTTAGAAAAACTCATCTTTTCCAACACCCAAGGCGGGATGATTCAGCAGTAGAGCACATGCTGTCCAGACTAGTATGCCACAAGCTAAGAGTAGGTGCAGTGTGTAAAAAAAGAAAGAAAAAGAAAACATAGAACAAATGGCTTGAAATATAATGAAATAAATCACACACTAAAAAAAACAGGGCACCAATCAGCTACTGGGGACAGTAGCTTCACAGTTCCAGATATGACAGCAGAACGTTGAAGCTTAATTTGGTGTATCTCCACCAAACATTATATCACTGTGGGACATCAGTATGCCATGTTCTGCAAGACGGGGATATATTGAGAAGAACCTTTATGATATCAGAGGATCACACAGATGTTCAGGGGAAAAATCCACAATATCTTTCATAAATCCATCTGGCTCCACCTTGGCAGAGATGTAATGTTCCTAATCATGCTTCTTAGTTTCTCTTGCTTCATCACTGCAGAGAGCAGGGGCATCCACATTGCCCGAGTTTTTGTTGGCTCCTTTATGACTGCACTGGAAATGGCAGGTGTCTCCCTTACTCTTTTGCTTGTAGATGATGAGCTGTTGACTCTCATTGGTGAGTTCTTGAGATACCAGTTTTCTTCTCAAATTTGCAACTTGAAAATAAGTTGTGACTTAACTGATCAGGGTGTGTGGGATGTGTGTGTATGTGGTATATGTCTTGAAAATATGTATTACGTGTTGGAGGCTCATTTTCTTCCTGATAATGAGTACATTATCTTTCCAATACAGATAAAATAGATAATACAAATTACATTATTTCTCTTGATCCAAATGGCAGCATTTCCAATGCAGTTTGACCGAATATCTCCAGCTTGCTACAAGCCCAGTGATGACGCACAATAACTGAAAAATAAATAAATTTGAACTTCTCATTAATAATATAAGTACTGTCTTGTCAGACTGCCCAATTCTGTTATGTTGGGCTTGGTTATTTGGGGTTCATAACCAGACTTTTGTGGCTTCTGCTAAGAAAAATGCTCATGATTTTCAAGAGTCCATGTGTTGATGACTTCAGGATATGAACCAATGGTGTTGTGAAACTATCAGCAATTGTATATCACAGTCTTGTATTCCAAATTCTAGATTCCGACACTACAGCTGTTGCGTGGTCGCAACCTGCCAAGGTGCATGTGTCAGGCCAGAAAAGAGTGAGAGAGTCAGTAGCACCCAAGGAAGAGAAGGAAGAGGAGTCTTTTCCATTTAAAGGTACAGGCTGAAGCATCATCTCTCTCTCTCTGAGAAATTTCTTGCCAGATTCATCCTGTCTGCTGAGACTGTGATTCTGGCTTTGTGATGGCAGAATGCCCTTCTCTCAAGAAGCATTGAGAGTGAACGTAATCTGGAGACACAAGCAGCACCAACAGGAGTCATTGTGTCCTGTTTGAAGGACTGGATGAGCAAAAGGCTGGTCAGGACAGTAAATGCCTTTTTGCCAGAAATGTTGGCTTCTGTTTTGCTTCACTCTTGTTCTCTCATTATCTGTATGACATAGAAAACAAAAATCTTTTTATACCCCAGTTTCTCCATCTGTAAGTTAATGATAATACATTCCTAGGTAGTAGTATTTGTAGCGTTTCTTTCTGCATATGCAAGCAATTGGATGTGTTTATCTGTGAGCTTGCCTTTCTGTTTCTGCACCAGTTAATCCATGTATATTCATGATGACTTCAGCATAAAGTGACTTATACCCATGACTGGGCCATCATAGATCAAATATCACATGCAGAATGTTTCATATTACTTTATTCATTTCAAATACAGAACTCTTCAGCTGAATCATTACAGATTTTCAGCTGTTTCATCAGGTGCTGAGTAAACAAGTGATGAAAAATCCAGCATGAACTGAAATAGCCTGCTAATAAAGTGATATGTTTGGATAGAGTTTACCCTTACACTCACACATTATATGAAAGGGAAATGCATAGCAACATCAGTACTTGCTCTGTAAGACAAAATGTGAAACTGGGAGCCTTACCACTATTGAAATGAAATAGCTATTCCCATTTCATTTAGCACCAGCCACGCCCTACATGAGAGCAGTTCTAGAGAAGGTGTGCAACACACTGCTGAACCTACAAGAGGAGCTCAATGATCTAGATCGGGCCGCAGGTGATGGAGACTGTGGCAGCACACATGCACGAGCTGCCAGAGGTTAGTGCTCTTCCGACAACTCCTTTGCTATTTTTGGAGCACATAACCTCAGCTTGTGTTCCATTATAGACTTGGGGTTGTAAGTTAAATGAATAAAGACACTGGTGTACTACTTTTCTGAAGATCAGAGAGAATATGAGCTGGATGGATATATGCTGTTTGATGATATGTTGATAAAAAGTGTGTTGGAATCCACAGGGTTCCATCTTATCCCCTGTGCTATTTAACATCTGTATGAAGCCTCTGGGCAGTATTTTTGATTGTAGGTTATTTTAAATGTTTTTAATGTTGCACTTTAAATTGTTTTAAATCATCCCAGGGTGTTGAAGGGTGGGCAATAAATTAAAATACCATAATAATAATATTGTTAAGCTAAAATAGAGCCAAAAATACGCTGAAAGGTAGTAAATTTGTTCTGGTTCAGGAGGGAACAGTAGACTTGGTGGCCTACGTAAAATGCCTTTCTGAATCTTCCTGCTTTTAAAGGACTCTTCAGTGATGCCATAGATTGAATATGATAAAAAGGTGTTGGTGCTGGAAAACTATGTACTCTGACTGAAAAAGGTTGTTGAGATCTTTTCTCTTGATGCTTCAAATTACCATACTACCGTATTTTTCGCCCTATAGGACGCCTTTTCCTCCTCCAAAAATGAAGGGGAAATGTGTGTGCGTCCTATGGGGCGAATGCAGGCTTTCGCTGAAGCTTGGAGAGCGAGAGGGGTCGGTGCGCACCAACCCCTCTCTCTCTCCAGGCTTCAGGAAGCTATCCATAAGTCTGGAGAGCCCGTGGGAGTTCCCGCAGGGCTCCCTAGGCTGCGGATAGCAGCCTGCTTGCCCGAGCGCGGGGCGGACTGAATCAGAGCGCCCCGCGCTTCGGGAAGCTATCCGCAGCCTGGGGAGCCCTGCAGGAGTTTCCGGCTGGGGGGGGGGGGATAAATTTTTTTTCTTTATTCCCCCCCCCCAAAAAAAAACTAGGTGCGTCCTATGGGCCGGTGCGTCCTATAGAGCGAAAAATACGGTAATTGAGACATATTTGCAGAATTGCTTTATAGGCTTAGCTCTTTTTGGGACCTATGTTGTTGAAAAATGCAATTGATTGCAAAATTAGTGAGGGCCCCTCCAGACATCCTTTTTATTGTATATTCATGATTATTTCTGTTCTTGATCGTAATAGAGTTGTCCCAAACTTTGGGATGGTCATCCTGCTTCAGTTCCAATCAGTGCATATCCTGTGCTGAAAACCTGTAGCTCTTTTTAACAAATGTTTAAAATGTTCATTTTTGTTCTTTTTTGTTGCATGATAGCTTCTCCAGACATCAGTAATGTGGTAGCATTGGAGAAGCATCACAGCAGCATAAATCCGCCATTTATGCACTATTACCGTGTTTAAAAACATATTGCAGAATATACCTGCAATGAACACCAGTCTGGAGGGGCCCTAGCCAGATGAGAGATTGTCAATTTTAACCAGTGAGTGGTTGTTTCCTCAGCAATCCAGGAATGGGTAGATTCAAAACCTCTACCACTGTACCCCTCTCAGCTGCTCTCTGCCCTAGCAAAGTTACTCCTGGAGAAGATGGGGGGTTCTTCGGGGGCGGTGAGTGTTAGAAGAATTTGGATAACCTGTTTAAGGTTGCTCCTTGCTCTTATGTAAGGGTGATTGGTACTACTAGAATTTGTGTGTGTAGTGGGAGAAGGAGCAACAGTTAGGAAAAAGTAGCAAATAAGCATTTTTACTGCTGACACATATTCTCTAAAAATGTGGCTCATGTTAGGATACGGGGTGGGAGATGATCAGAATATTTTAAACACTTTCAGATGGAGAAACTGGGAGCTTCCTAGTTGTGAGACTTAAACTAGCCCTACAACAAGCAACTCTTTAGAATGCAATACTGTTTCCCTTTCTCATCAATAAATGCTCTTTTGGTGAGAAATTAAGTTTTTAAATTATAATATCTAACACAGAGAACCGGCATATTCTCATAACTTAAAAATATGTAGTCTATTCATGCAACAGACGGTTGTAGTAAAATAGACTGTGCTACTTCGGAGGTGGGGCACATTTTGGAAAGAAGTTCTAACATAAAAGGAGTACAGTTAGGCTAATTTCTACTTACAAAATGTTTTTAGTGTAGAGGAGGATGCACAAATGTGATCTCTTGCCTACAGTCAGAAGTGCTACAATTCATTTTACTACCTCAGGACTCTAGTCCATCTCATTCTGTTGTGTTTAGAGGTCAAAAGCTATCACATAAGGGAATTCATGAAGCAACGGTGTTGGACAATGGAGACACAGGTTTATATCCCCTTTTGTCTGATACTCAATGGGTGCCTTTGTGGTTCGTTAGTCTCACAACATGGCAGATACGCAGATAGAAAAGATGTGCCATAGGCCTTGGAACTAGGGTGGGCTGTAATAATTTGTTTTACTAGGGCCACTGAATTCTGATTTTGATCTGATAGCTCTTAGACTACCTTGACTATGGAAACTTTATTAAAAGGTTCTTTGTTAAGATGCTTATTGCTAAAAAGAAGTTCCATTCAGCTTATTTTGTTAGATTTTATTGCGTTTTAAACTATTTTCTGTCTCAAGCTGTAGGAGTAGATAAGGAGAAAATTGTAATATGCTAAAGAGAAATACTGCATTTGATTATTGTATTATTCCCCTAGACTTTATCAGAGATGAAACCACTTTGTTTTCTTACAGCTCTATGGACTGTTTCTAACAGCAGCTGCTCAGCCCCTACGGACTGGTGATGAATTGGCAACTTGGTCAGCGGCTGTGGATGCTGGTATTGATGCCATGATGCGGTGAGTGTGACCCTTACATGACTACAGCAGAGTAATTATACATGTGTTCCCTTGCTACTTCCATCCTTGCTATATGAGTGAGACTGCCTACAGTGGGAGGGATACACATGTGGAACCTACACTACTAACTGTATTCATCTGACAGGTATGGAGGAGCTGCACCTGGAGACAGAACTATGGTGAGTAATATGCCCTAGCACTGTCCTTCATTAAGGCCCCTTCCATTCCAGCTATTTGCTGCATATCTGCAGTGTCCCAGGAACTAATTTTAGGGGATATCTACATAATGCCATGCTTAAGTTGTTGCCTTGTTAATTCAGATTTACTGTAAATCCCAGCATAGATGCAAAAATTCCAAAGGTATGGCTTTGAATTTTTGGTGACAGTTTGTTTCTGGGGTGTTATAACACTTCTGAGGGTTGCCCCACTGCCATGCTGCCTCACTTGTGGTTTGGCATAGAAGGACACACTTTAGTCATTGTTTTTCAAGGAACAGCCATGGAAGGTTGTTACCCTTGCTTTGATGTGAAGTATGGAGAAAGGAGGGTCTGTGCTCGAAGAAAATGAGTACTCTCAGAGACATGGTGCAGATGGGATACCATGAATGCAAAAACACAAAATTCAGGAAGGTATGAGCTGTGTCATGCTGTCCCATAAGAGCGGAATGAGAAGGGAAAGAAATCAGGAGAAGCACCTGAAATTTCTTCTTCTGCCATGGAGCTAGCTCGAGGCAAAAGTGACACCACTTATTTTTTGGCTTTACTTAGCAGTCATGGCTTACAGTCTTAACTATGGTTACTTTAGAATGCTTCACACATCTGCATATGCCAGACACTTGACACTAGCAAATTAGTGTAGTGTTAGTTAGCACAATTTATCTAAACAATAGTTACCAACATTAACTTGCCTTGTCCAGAATGTATGGAATATTTCCCATAACATTCAGTTTCAGCAAACATTTCCAGGTGTTCAAGGTTCAGATAGGAGACTATCCGTGTCAAGATAATGACTGTCCATAACTAGCCCTGATAGAGCTATTGTCCTCTTAATTATTCTTTGTCTCTTTGCTAGCTGGATTCACTCTGTGCTGCTGCTGAGCAACTCAGAGCCCTGAAGAACCCACAGACTAATCCACTGAAGGTTCTGACCAAAGCTGTAGAAGTGAGTATGTTAATGTACCTACAACCCAAAGTGTAAAAAAACAAACAAAACCCTTTTGCATCATTTAGGAAGATGAGAGCAGGGAACTATAAGCAAGTTTTCTCAGGTTATAGATATGTAGTATATGTCCCATATCTGTAGTTCTGTGCATTCTCATATTGTCCAATCAGCATAAGTCTTATTATCAGGCACACAGTATCAATTTCACTAGTAGTCCATCTGCAATCTGAAAAATTACCAAACACTTAAAATCATTAGGCAAAATCCTAAAGTGGTTTGTTTGCAGCATTAGGACTAAAAGGCATCACATCACAACAGAAATGGGGAGGACTAGTGTCCAGATGAGGGCTTATGGTTTCAAATTTAGAAGCATATGAAAGCTTTTGGTGGTATTCTATCTACTCTTAATTCCTTGCAAATGGTGAGCACATAGGTATCTGTTTCTCCTCTTATAATGTCTTGCTTTTTTCTCCAGGAGGCAGAGGCTGCTGCTGAGTCTACAAAACATATGGAAGCAGCTGCAGGCAGGGCCAGTTACATTGGCTCATCCCGCCTAAATCGACCAGACCCTGGAGCTGTAGCAGCTGCAGCTATTCTTCGTGCAGTGATGGAAGGATTGCAGGTTAAAATTTAATTTAGTGGTGATTAATTTATTGTATATATTTATAAAAGTATATACCACTAAATCCCAAAACATATCAAAGCGATTTCCAACATTTAAAAGATAAAAACTACATTTAAAAAGCAAATATAAAAACTAATTTAAAATAAAAAGAAGTTAAAAACAAGCATAAATAAACCATGGTGGAGGATGAACGCTTAATTGTCTGCATAAGCCTGGTGAAATAAAAAGGTTTTCAGCAGGCATTTAGAAGATGGCACAGAAGGTGCCTGCTGAAACTCTCTTGGCAGAGTATTCCAAAGGACTAGGCCAATGACACTAAGGGTTTGGTTTCTCATTGTTGTCAAATGAGCCTCACCAACTCAGGGAACAATCCTGCTGCTAATCTCATACAGTGGTACCTCGCAAGACGAATGCCTCGGAAGACAAAAAACTCACAAGACGAAAGAGTTTTTCGTTTTCTGAGTTGCTTCACAAGACGGATTTCCCTATGGGCTTGCTTCACAAGATGAAAAGTCTTGCGCCTTTTTTTTTTTTAAACCGCCAATGCATTCCTCTGGGAAACCGTCAATACACAGCGGTGCTTCGCAAGACGAAAAAATTCACAAGACGAAAAAACTCGCAGAACGAATTAATTTCGTCTTGCGAGGCACCACTGTAAAGGTTCAGGCGATCCCTGAGGTACCCCGGACCTAAGTTGTAGTGAAGCAGGCTGGGAGATTATTCTGCTGCCTCTATTGTATCCTTGAAGAGCCATGCAGCAGAATTGTTTTGTGTGTTCCAGAGTATGGTTGTACCAGAAGTTGGCAGCATGCTGTGAGCCATTTGCACAATGCTTTGGGGATAAAATCACACAGCTCTGTAGTGCCTTGGATGTCACTGTTACTGCAACTCTAGTTGAGATGCCCATTGCAGTACTCTGTGGGGTCAATTTCAATTTATATGGCTTGATGATGTGGACAGAACTCTTACAATGATGTGACCAGCTTCTTGCTCGACTGCCCATCCTGACTGGCAGAAGCTGGTTGGGAGGGGTCCTGGGTGCAGTGATACCTCCTTCCTTTGATTTAGCTCATAATTCAAGACTTGCTAAAATGTTGAATCACCATTCCTCTCCTGTGCAGGGCTCTCCATTGAATCGAAGTAGCTTCAGAATGGCAACATGATGTTCTTATAATACCTTGCTTCTAATACTTCAGGCTCAAGAGCATCCTTGCAGTGAATAGTATCTGGTGTGTCTGTAACCCCATGCATAAGTACAGGTCTATGCTTTATATTCTTAGTTTTGTGATCATTACTTTGTACTTTATGAAATTTGGCTGTAATAAAGAGTCCTATCTTTGGAGTTGCTTGTGTTGTCATTCTGCTGCTTCATAATTTTTGCAGCAATACCTCCCCACTTAGGAGCTGTTCCTGAAGATCTTTGATTAAAGCCATGCATTGATAACATTTAACAAAACAGGAAGTTTGTACATCTGTTACTCAGCTATGCTGACTGAGGTTTCTAGACGCCACCCCGCTGATGAAGCCAGGGTGGGCTTTTTTCATAACAGAAGAGAGCTGTGATTTAGATAAATCTGTGGCGGATAAGATGGTTATTAGTCATGATGACCATAATACCTCCAGTATCAGAGATAGTGCCTCTGAATAGCAGGGGCTGGGGATCACAAGCTGGAAAGTATGGCTGTTCCCAGGTCCACAGCACTGGACTAGATGGGTCTTCAGTCTGATCCAGCAGGCCTTTCTTATGTTAGTATGTTAATGGTGGGTGCGGCTAGAGGCAAAAGTAAGCAGAGCAATGGATTTTGGACACATTTTGTTTACGTTATGGACACACAATTGTCAGAGGTTTCTACCCATACGCCCTCTCCATCCAGGTAAACAAGAGAAAGCATTATCTTAGTTCAAGGACACACTCCAGCTAGGAAAAGCACTCAAGGAGAGCATGGATCAAGGCTGGTGATGAGACATGGCCAAGGGAGATGCTTCCATTTGGCTCCTAGCCCTGAGGTTCCCTAGCCCTCTATACAAAGAGGATGCTCCTTTGAAACTACATTTTGTAGAGAAAAACTGTTTCATGGGAATAGATAAGCTCATATTTGACTTGGGCTAATCACTGTCCTCAATAAACCAGGTTTGTACTAGTGGCAGTAACTAAGGAGAATGAGATGTGCACACATATATACCCAAGTAGGAAAACAGAAATATTCAGACCTTAGAAATATTGCACCTTTTCAAATGTTCATTCTTAGCTTGCTAAATTACTTCCATGCATACAACAGTCCTGATAAGTTTATACTTCTGTTTCCTGTTGTATCTCAAAAGGGGGAACAGTGGCTTAATATCTAGTTGACAAATACTGGAATAATGCAACTCAGTCAATTTCTTCATAGAAAGCTTACCTGATATTGAATGGTTTGCCTAGGCAAGGAGAAATGGTATTAGAATTATACTAAGGAGCTAATCACTACATTTGCAAATAACATTTGTCAAGAAGCAGATCACTGAATGGAACTTTCTAAACAGCATTAAGGCTTCAATCCTAACCCTGCTTACCTAAGAGTAATCCCTGTTCAGATCTATAGGATTTAATGGTCTATAGACATGGTTAGGATTGCACTGCAAGACAATATACTGGTCTCATGTTGCTTCCAAATCACCTTTTTATGGAGCATTCATCCACATCTTTCTGTACAAAGTTTGCAGGGAGGTTACATGATATCCACTGTTCCTGAGCATTTGTTTGCCAGGAGGTTGTACTATGTTGCTCAAGCAAGTGTTACGTTGTAGGACATTTCCTCCTTTTCTTGCCACAAAAATTCCAACTTGGGGGTGGAAGCATGTTGATATATACGGCAATGTTCAAAATATAATAAACATTAAAAGTGAATTTGGTGCTCTCGCACAACCCCGCCCACAAAATAGCAACACTGCAGAAGCACTATTAGTACTTTTAAGGTAAAAATGCCAAACAACAGTTTTAGACAAGAGACTGAGTACTCTGCTCCCCTCCTTTCATTTTGTCTAGGAATAGAAGAGAAGACTAGGCATGCCCCAACCCCTACCTAGCCAAGGTTGCCTCCAGACGACCTGCGTATTGAACATTCAATTTCCTTGCACAATGCATCAAGCATGTGTTATCCCACCCTTTCCAGTGCTTTTCCCTTTTACTTTCATTATCACAAAAGTATGATTCGGGGTGGAAAGGTTTGTGGTCATGCTGTATCAAATTAACTTTAATTGCACAAACCTAGTTTTCAATTCCCCCTGAAGATAGCAACAGCATTTTCTACTGTTTGCCATAAGCTTCATACATAGTGGCAGCATGTACAAGAGTTCTGAAACACATTTGAAACCAAGAGAAGAAGAAATCATTGCTTGTTTTAGAAAGGTGGCAAGAATGAGACTTAGGAGGAGCTGTTGATGACTGAAAGAGTATTATGTATGTTTATGGATGGGTCTGGGGTGGCGGGGAGAATTATTTCACCAATCAGCGTATATTAGACTGTGATGGCCTTTTACCAGTTCTAACAGACTGAAATCTACAAAAAAAAAAAAAAAAAAACCAGCACGCACCACATGCTAGGAATAACTACGCCAGATACCAGTGCTCTGAATCAGGTGATATCAGTAAGTGTTATTCAAGTGCAAATTTAGCTTCATGCCAAGAAATAGTTCTTAGCCAGGAAGAGACCATTTCCCACTGCTTGTTTCGGTATGGGAGGGAATCTTTATGTGGTTAACTGTGGAGAAAGCAATCTGTCTTTCATAAGCACCCTCAAACACTACTGACATTATAGTACATAGTTTATAGTTCAAAAAATGATAGATGAGGTGACTCAACAAAACAAGATATATATCAGAGAAAGAGAAGTCACAAGTATATAAATGCTTGGCCTTGAACTAGGAGAGCTAATCTCATACCTAGTTACTAGAATGGCAGGATCGAAATTTCTATATAAAAATTTAAATAATGACTTGTCAGCTTATGTCAGGCTAGTTGAAGATGAGCTGTTTAGTAAGAATGCTGGAAAAAGGGATGTGGTAAAACATAGTTCTAGAATAATTCAAACATCGTCCTGAATATCACTTTCTAATTTGTACCTCTATATATTCCATGTTGCCATGGGGGGGAGGGTGGAATGGCTCCCCTCCCCAAAAGAAGGTTATGATCATTTGTTACTGGAAAAATAAGCAGATCACTGATCAGAAGGTCGGCAGTTCGAATCCCCGCAACAGGGTGAGCTCCCGTTCCTCGGTCCCTGCTCCTGCCAACCTAGCAGTTCGAAAGCATGAAGTGCAAGTAGATAAATAGGTACCGCTCCAATGGGAAGATAAATGGCGTTTCCGTGTGCTGCTCTGGTTCACCAGAAGTGGCTTAGTCATGCTGGCCACATGACCCGGAAGCTGTACGCCGGCTCCCTTGGCCAGTAAAGCCACAACCCCAGAGCCGTGGAGCACCACAACCCCAGAGCCGTCCATGACTGGACCTAATGGTCAGGGGTCCCTTTACCTTTACTTTACAGGAAGTATTTAGGAGGATATAATAAAAACATAAATGCATGACATCTTGAAAAAGCGGTGTGCATTCTGCAGACTAGACAAGGCATCCCAATACATATTATGCATTGGCTGCTACCAATGTAGAATCACCAAGAAGTAGCCCCATGTGAGAGCAAGGCCAAAGTGTCCCTTGCTTTGACTCTAATGACAGATGAACCAGATGTATTAAGGAACTCTTACTAGGTGGTAGCTGCAACAAAGTAAAAAAGAAAAGAAAAAAGGAAGGCATAACACTTCGTGTAGCACCAGTGGAGGTATGAATCAGGGCACTGCCCCACCAGTCCCAGTCTGCCCCCAAATGCCTGCCATCCTACTTTAGCATCCAGTCCAGGAGTTGGTCCTGGCTGCCTTAGTCTCAGTATTGCTTGTACAACTCAGCAGAGAGGAGGGTGGCTCTGGCTCTATCTTTAACTTTCTATCCTACCAGTCACCACGGTGTACCAGAGTCCTATGGTAGAAATATATATGCTGTGTATGTGTGTCTACCAACAAAATAAACTACAGAGCTAAACTAACAATGAGTGAAAAAAATGAATGGGGTTGATATAATGACTCCAACTAGAAAGATAACAATAGTACATTGAATGGCAATATTGTTGTTAGCCGCTCTGAGCCCAGCTGCGGCTGGGGTGGGCGGGATATAAATAAAAATTTATTATTATTATTGTCCTTGCTTATAGATCATGGCACACACTGGCTGCTTCCCTATGAGGCTTTCAGTATATGTGTTCATTATGCCTTCTCTGAAGCTTTTAATGTGTATTTGGTATGCCTCCACCATGCAGTTTTACAGGGCATCTGGATGTAAGCCAAGTATAATCCTCCCATGCTTTCCCATTGCTTCTTCCACCTTTTTTCTTACTGTTAAGGAGGGAAAGAGCAGAAGTGCACAGCAATCTCCTTGCAGTTGTGCACAGGAAAAGTCACATCTGAACCACACTGGGATTTGTTTTCCCTGAGGAAGGTAGCTGACATGTTGGAGATGACCGCTCCTTTCTCTAAGGCCTGCCATGTACTTCTGGTTTAAAAAGCATTTCATGTCCTGCACCCCAACTCCTTTCTACCAGATTTCAGTCTTAATAAATTGTTCCCTAGAACGAGGTTCCCTACACACTTCAGTTAGCTATTTTACTGGTAAACTGCATTAAGATAAAGTAGTGCTAACTTCCAAGTACCATGGTGTAGGTTTCAGCAGTAATCCTGCAAAGCCACAATCCTCCAGCCCCTGTGCTGCAGACACTATTAAAAACATTTAACAATTGTGCTGTGGTAAAATACTGCAACCAACAAGCAAGGGGACGGGGAATCAATTTAGCATGCTTTCTAGCTGGGTTGTTGAACTGGCTACACTGGATTGTCCAATTAGATCTGGTTATAAAATTGACTGAAGTAGAGATTAGTCATTCTCAAGTGAAATCCACGGGATTTAGAGCCTGATCTCTAATGATGTTTACTTGGAAGTAAGCTGCAAGCACTCTTTTTTACTTCTTAAGTTTTTTTGCAATTGTGCTAATTGTGTAAACACATTCACACAGAAGGGCACACAAAGCAGGAGGTTAAAATAGTGCTAAGAAGCACCCGCTTCAAAATGTGAGGAAAATAAGACATGTGACAGCCAACCAGCAGGTGAAGAAACAGAAGGCTATAACCTTGTCCATACAGTTATGGTATGCCCACCATGTGGACAAAATATAATGAGATGCAGACACTGCATTGGAGCACCAGAGGCAGGTGGATAATCAGTTGCAATTCTGCTTATAACGGGAGAGTAGGAGACCCTCATCTGGACACACTCATTGAAACTCCGTCCCTTTAAGAAGATGAATGAGTAATGCTAAGGCTGCAGACACCTTCGGAATTGTGCTGTTTTTCTGTTATTAAACATGTACAAATACCTGACAAGAGTCACAGGAAAACACAGGAGGACAATACATGGATGTCAGCACCGTATGGATGCCCCATTCAAAAGTGACTGCCTGAAGCATGACAATTCCACGCTGAACACCTAGTGTGGAAGCACCTGCAAATCCAACAGCAAAACCATTAGAAGGAATCATTTATTTCATCTGATAATTTAGGTTTCTAATAAGTCCATGAAGTACAAAAATCTGGGAACTTGTCATAATGGCACAATAGCAACTAAGAAATGAATTGTTCAGAGATACCTGGATTTCCAGCAGCTCAGCAACTCAGCAAGAGCAAGAGCAAGTGGGGTGGGGTGGGGGGAATTAATAAAATACCCAGAAGGCCAGACAATTCAGTGCCACAATTAAAGTTTCAACTCTTGCTCTGAAAACAGAAGCAAGAACGGTTGAAGATCTCAGTGGAGAACAGGCCGCCACACAGGTCTGGATCACAATCCTTCCTGTTTGCTGCTTCATTTATCCTCCTGTAGCAAGGGCTGTAGAAAAAGAACACCAGAAGTAAATAATAAAGCTTGATTCCACAAGCTTTCTATCTCACTCTCAGATATTAAACTCTCTCAGAACATATTGTCTATTGCTTATGATGTTCAGTCTAGCCCTCTTGCAGAGAAAATCCAGACCAGGTTTCTAGGATTTAGCTCCCATACTGTTGCTCCTTTTGCCAGGGATAAGTTCCACTACTATACACATGTGTCATTCTATGTCTGTGTTGTCAAAACAAATGTTCTGCAATATAAACCCATGGAGGCTATGGGGGAAGAGGACAGAGAACTTTTGGAAGCCAGTCAGACTAATAATTAATCCACAAGGAACATGTCTTATCATTAATCGAAAATGAAATCTCAAAAATACGCCCCACTGTTCAGTTCTTTCCTTCGTTAGGGTGGTATGCAATGAACATTTTTGCATATGTGTGTGTGTGTATAAAATAAAACAAAAAAACCCACAACCCAAAATCTAATGAAGTTTAATGTCTCCTGTCCATACTATCGGTCAGTTCTTGATGGGCTATACTCATACTATGTGTTATTGTCCCCGCTCTCCTCAATTAGTACTTCCCCATTAGTACTTTGTAGAACCCCTCCCTGACTTAAGGACACCTGCGGTCCATTATGAGCATTTGCACAGGTATTTGCTTACGTGTGCACAGCCATTAAAAGAAATATAGATACAAGTTTTCTGATATACCAGATTTGCAGAAAACAGCAGATTTTTTAATAAAAAATGAAAGGGGAAAAAAGCATATATGAGGTCATACTCAGCCCCACCAGAAGCCCATTGAGCCTTGTCATCAGAAGTAGAGGTGATGATGAAAACATGACACCCAGCAAAACATCATCACACACGTATGTATACGGGTGTCACTCACATAATGTGCTTTAGTACATTCATATTTGGGTAGCATGTGGTTTTATGTTGGATTCTCCCCCCCTTACTGCATTATCAAATACTGCCTTATCATGTCTCAAATAAATCTGAATCATTGGGAGGTGGTGCAAGTTTCTACTTGAAGGAGGATAAAATCATGTGGATGACAGAAAAAAAAAACATGTAAACATGGGATGCACCAAATCTACTTGGAACTCTTGTTTGTACACAGCGAAAATACGCTGCTCTCATCCTAACAACAGTTGAACAAGAGTTTCATTTTCTGAAAAATTCTTCCCCCATCCCTCCGCTACTTTGTCCAAGCTAGTACACACTACCATTTAAACTCAACAGACTTCAGTGGGTTTGAGCCAGTATGGTATAGTGACTAGAGTGCTGGACTAGGACCAAGAAGATCCAGCTTCAAACCCCCTCTCAGCCACATAGCTCAGTGGGTGACTTTGGCCAGTCCCTCTTAGCCTAACCTGCCTCACAGGGTTGTTGTTAGGATAAATTGTAGTGGGGGAGACAGAAAACCTTGTGTGATGCCTTGAAGGATAGGCAGGAAATAGTTGTAGTAAAATAAATAAATCTTAAAGGTCAATAATAACAACAACAACAACAATAATAATAATACCACCTCTTGGGTATCTTGACAATTCACATCTGGACGCTTCCATACTGGCATGGCAAGGGCAAACAGCACCAGTAGCCCAAAGACCAGGATCAGCATCCCCAATATGTTGGCAAACCATGCCTCTGCAGGAAGCTGAGCGTAGGGTGTGGTTGTGTTTGTTCTAAAAGTACAGACAAAAAGCAAAAATGCTTGATGAAAAGCCAATAGCACCACAAACACCTCCCCAGAGACCCATAAAGAAGGAAATATCTGGATAGTGCCAACAATCTATATTAAGCCATGTAATCTCTTTCACCATATGTAGCTTTGCTCCAACAGCCGTTCTACTGTCCCAGACACCCAAGTAATGCATTTGGGTTCAAGGCTGGAGCACATCTTATATTCAGTTAAATGTGTACAATGACCTATTGAGCAGAACACTATCTTCACATTACAAGCCTCCAGACACTAGCTCCACATTCCTGTCTGCTGCTGCTACATGTGGCTTAACCACCTTCTCAGGTTCCCCATTGCCTCAGGGACACATTTCCCTTTTGTACTTCTAAAACAGGGATGGGGAACCAGTGGCTTCCCCAATGTTGCTGAACTATATGTTCCTTATTCCTGGTCTAAAAGCTATCATTGCTTTCAAACTTTATAATGACTGCTATCGATCCGGACCAGGCTGAGCAGCTTCCTCTTCATCCCTCATTATTTGTACCCCAGAAGACTGCCAACTCTCTCCAGTGTAAATAACCAGCAACATACTCTCCATTGTCTTTTTAGCGTGGACTATTTCCTCCTCCCAGTATCAAGCCCTCTCTGTTTTGCTACTCACAGTTTGAAGAAAAGCTTCTCATTGATGCCTGAGATGCAGGCGGCCACAACTAAAGGGATGATGGCAGAGCCAAAGAAGACATGGATGGGCTTGTACAAGGCTCGGAACCAGGTGGGAGCCCAAGGCAGCAAGAAAGAAGCAAAGCCCATGGCCCACTGGATGGAAGAGATAAGAAATTGGGATCTTTTCAGAAACCTATATTGGAGGAAGGGCTCAGCATGGTATCTGCAGAGGGACTGAGCACAAGTAATGCAGCAACCAGATTTGCAGAAGTATTTGTTTTATTATATTCATGATCTAAAATCTCAAACTAGCTATGAGAGCTTGGGGGCGGGGGAGAGATAGACAGCCACCAGTGAACAATTTAGGTTAGTTTTTTCAAATATCTACTGCGCTTTTACAGATAAAATAAATAAAATGTTTCAAACAAACTTTTAATACCACATGTGCACATGGTGAAGGGATTAAAGGGGGGGGGCGAGATTACCCAAGAGGGAGGAAAGCTAATATTTATGAAAAGGGTGGCTGTAACAAATTATTCGCTCGCACAAAATACAAGAAGTGTCAGGCAGCAGGTTTAAGACAAAAGTATATCTTCTATGCAATGTGGGTGACAATCAGTGCTTTTTATCTTTAAAAAAAAATGTTTAGGAGTACTCTCATTTTCCTATTCATATTGAAATACTGCCCCTCAATGAGGCCAAAATTAAATTCACAAAATGTTTAGGGGTATGCTTACACCTGTGTCCCCCCAGAAAAAAAGCATCGGTGACAACCCACCAAAATACTTTGCTTTTAGAAGTATTACGATGAATTCAAGGAGGTTAGATCTATAAATGGCAACTTTCCCAGTACTGTGATTCATGGGCTGAGATTGTGCTAGGAGGCAACCACCTTATTTAATTCCAAATATGTCTTTTGCACCTAGTTCTGGTTGGTAGCTCTTGGGATTCTTGTGAAGAAAAAAAACCCAAAGTAGATCCAACAAACCTGAAGTTTGTGTATCCCTCCCGAACACTAAAAGCGGTGGTTTCAGACAAGTTTCCCCCTGTTCTGACCCTACATAAAAGTGACTGAGACTGAACCAAGTACCCTCTGCATGTAAAACAGGGGTGGGGGGCGTTTGGCCCTCAGATGTTGCAGCACAGCAACTCCCATTTGCCCTAGCAAGCATGGCCAATACTCAGGGATGGTGAGATGTGTAGTTCAGCAACATCTGGAGGGTGAATGTTCCCCACACCCGATGCAAAGTATGTGCTCTGCCACCAAGCTACAGCTTCTTAGGTTCTTACCCACCTGACAGGAGAAGAGCAGCACAGCAGCAAGCCCTAGCCAGCTGTGGAGGGAGTACATGTTGGCAATGCCCTGTTTGTTGTGATATTCAAAGACAGCCACAAGTCCCAGGACAATTAGGATGAATGCTGCCAAGGTCAGTCCTGCATGCAGCAGCTTCCATGGCAGTTTGGGCCCCGACCAGGAGAGGGGCACGCGATACACTAGCACCGCTGGAGGAGAGAGAGGGGGAGAAGTCACTAGAGCCAAGATAGCTCAGGCACCCATCCCACATCCCCCAAAATAGCCAAGTCACTGATTCCCAGGTTTGCTTGTTTTGTATACTGCCCTTCAGCCAATGATCTCAGGGCGGTTCACAGCATAAAAACACCAGATAAAAACACAAGATATATAATAAAATAACCCCCGCCCTCACAAACACACTTAAAAGGATACAGTGGTATCTCAGGTTACAGATGCTTCAAGGTACAGACTCAGCTAACTCAGAAATAGTACCTCAGGTTAAGAACTTTGCTTCAGGATGAGAACAGAAATCGTGCTCCAGTGGCGCGGTGGCAGCGGGAGGCCCCTTTAGCTAAAGTGGTCCTTCAGGTTAAGAACAGTTTCAGGCTAAAAACAGACCTCCAGAATGAATTAAGTTCTTAACCTGAGATACCACTGTATAGGATGTTAATATCGGTTCTGCTACTGGGGCAGGAGGAGGGGAAATCAGAAAAGGATTGGATCCTCTTTTCACTTACCTGCACCAGTCAAGACCAACATGCCTGTCACCATGAAAACTGGATGCCAGTTAAACATCTGAGAAGAACCATCCCAGGCAAAGCCACCAAGCCAGTGTTGGGTCCAGTAGACTGTGAACACCACACACAAGATCCCCAGAATTCCCAGTAGGATTGAGAGCAGCAAGAATGAGACTCTGGGAATCATCCTGTTCACAGGGAGCACACCTGAGAAGGCAAGAAACCAGCTAGCTGTAAAAGCTATCCAACCATCTGCTGGTTCTGGCACCAGCAAGATTTTTGCCTCCTCCCTTTCCTTACTACCTAGTTCTGCTTTCCTCCCTTCAGCAGAGAACTGTTTTTCTGTCACACAGTTTTGTAACCCAAAATGGGGTGGAGTCCCAGAAGCTGGGTAGGAGGAACTGATTTCAATAGTATGTCCACCACAGACCATGAAACATCAAAACTTCACAGCTAAGTGGAAGGTAGATCTGGAATTTCCCCAGGCTGGTTAAGGCAATTCACATTCTAACCACTATTCTCTCAAAAGTCAAGGTTGGCAGTTATGAGCAGCTTGTCCAATGGGATAACACACCTCACAGACTATATCCAACTGTGTCAGCAGGGGCTTCTACTTTCTGCAGCCCCTGTCTACTAAAAGTAAATGGTACTGAAGATTCCATACTTCCCAAAGCCAAGTCACACAGAAACACCAAAGGAGTACACATGTTACTGAAGAGAAAGTTTCCAGAGAAACAAAACAGTCCCACAGTTGTTGATCAGGAACCGGAACCTACACTGAATTGATCATATGATCTGGCAGGATGCAACTCCAATTTAGTTAAATCTAGTTAGGCAGCAGAGACCATGTGTTATGTCCAATTCTGATATCCAAGGCTCTTCTGTGAACCAAGGCAAACTTTTGTGTAAGCAACACTGGCACTCATAAAGTGAAATTAGATTGGCTACTACTGGATCCAACTTGATCTAACTCATAGCTGAGTTTCAGCCAAAAATAAAGGTCACTGCAGTCAATTGCATAAGAAAAGAGATAGCCTCACGTTAGATTTCAAATTTATTTACGAACTGTCCCCACAGTGAAAGGTGCAAACCACAGACTTTTTCTACCAACCCAGCAGCCCTGCACAGATGCTGCACCTGCAACCACTGGGTCCTGGAGGGAGACAACGGTCACAAGATCATCCCAACTTCTGCTTTCAAGACAGAAGTGAGAAGCTTGCAGAGTGTGTGCATTAAAAGACTATGGCAATGAGTGAAACATTGCTCTTCACAGCGCAAAGGTGGGCTGGAAGTTAAGTGAATGACAATCTAGGGTCACACACTGTGAGCCAGTGTGGTGTAGTGGTTAAGAGCGGTAGTCACGTAATCTGGGTAAGCGGGTTCGCGTCTCCGCTCCTCCACATGCAGCTGCTGGGTGACCTTGGGCCAGTCACACTTCTGTGAAGTCTCTCAGCCCCACTTACCTCACAGAGTGTTTGTTGTGGGGGAGGAAGGGAAAGGAGAATGTTAGCCGCTTTGAGACTCCTGAAGGGGAGTGAAAGGCGGGATATCAAATCCAAACTCTTCTTCTTCGTTGTCTAACTGCAGCCAGACTCTCAGTTTGGATGGCTGGCAACTTCTCCTAGCACCTTCTCATGAACTGGAGAGCTCTGCTGAAACTTTTGTGCCATTAACTCACCACGTACACCAAGAGGAAAATGTGCTGATGCAAAAGTGAAAGCTGCTGAGCAGCTGTGTCCTGTGTGGTTTCTGTGGTGGCATAGCCCACAAAAATTTGTTTAAAGTTGCCAGTTCAGTTTGGGGTAACACCCATACCATACATTTACATTCAAAGCTCATGGCTTCTTCAAAATAAGCTTGGGAATTGTAGTTTGCCTCTCACTGAGCTACAATTCACAGCACCCTTTACAAACTACAATTCCCACAATTATATGGGGGAGTTTTACAGTTCAGGAGGGCCCTGTTTCTACCATTGCTGCCACGCTGGATTCAAACTGTCAGCCCACATTGTGCTGTGACTGCCTTTTCTCCAGAGACTCTGCTTCCCTACCAAAACTATTTTCCCTCTTGCTTACTGCAACTGAAAAATGGCCATTTGTATTACTATCTACCTCTCTAGAAGGAGAAGGGGCTCACACCCCTCTGCTGTCCAGCACAGAGTAACTACTGTGTTTTTGTTTGTTACTATGGCATGCATTTTGGTGCTTTTATATTTTAAACCGCCCTGTGATCCTTGGATGAAGGACAGTATAGAATTGTTGTTGTTGCTGCTGTTAATGTTAATGTTTCAGTGGTTCAGTGGTTCAGTGCTCGGCAGTTTTAACTCCCCAGTCCTTGATTAATTCTAACTTTTATTGGACCCAGGAATTTAGAGTGTCTCTCACCCCACAAATTCATAACAACACACACACACACACACACACACACACAATAACCCCATCAAAAGATTTAGAACAAATATTAAAACACCCTTAGGAAAGGAAGTGTAAACATCAAGGGTAAGTAGGTGTAAGATAAGAAAAGAAATACATAGAGACTACAGCCAACTTTGGAAATGTTTCATTCAAAATATGGTTTTGCTAACATGTTTTGACCCAGCTACCCGACTAGAATCATTTATATTTATGATCAACCTTTTTACTTACAGTCTTACAGCTTTACTGCAAAGTATAACCCGGGTCAAAGAGAAGAGCAGAAAATGGTCACTGTGGCAATAACTAATAAACACTGATGCACTACCATGCCAAAGAGTCCCTTTTGAAAATCGCACCAGGTGGTTGCTGCTTTTGCTTTCCTTTCCTTCCAAAGAGATGGAGGACTTTAAGAACTTGTGGGTTGATATTTAAATTAGAATAATTTCTGGCATCGACTGGTGAACAGATTTAACTTGTGACAAACTACTCCGTCTTTTAGCCGTGAATTTCACCGTCTCTCGGTTTCATGAACATAACGGCAGCCAGTGCAAAAAGAAAAAGAAAAAACCTTGGATGGGAGAGAATGCTAAGCTGGCACTACTTATAGCTGGCAGTCTCTCGGGGTGACGCTGGCAGTGAAACGCGGCTGCCGACAACATATCGCAAGGCGCAGAAGTGTGCAAACGTCAGTTTCATATTCAGGCTGCTCCCTCATGCGTGCTGAACACGGAACCAACTCCAGCCTCATAAAGTTAACAATAAAGCACAAAGTCCCGTGACGTCCAGTGCTCTGCCGCAAGAAAGCTGCTGGCATTTAAGCGATAAATTGGTTTGCTGCGGCAACAGCCTTCGTAAGCAACATACAGTCATACAGTACAGTTACCTTGCACAACTGGGGCACCTGCTACTCTCCAGATACTGATAGACTACAACTCCCATCACCCAGGCCACCTCCCCCTTGTGGCTGAAGCTGATGGGAGCTGGAGTCCAGAAGCACCTGCAGGGCGGCAGGATCCCCGGTCGCATCTCTGTTCAACTAGCACACGAAACATCTATTGGATCCAGGCTGTCGAGCGAAGCTGTACCCACAGCAGTGCCAGAGAGCAACTTGCAAGCAGTTTCAAGCACTGCGGGTTCTGCTGCCCAGTGCACACCCCCGACCGCGCCATTAAAGCACATATGAGGAGCAATAAGGAAGTGACACTTGCTAGATAGCATAACGTATAAATGGGTAGCGGGATCGCCCCTTGCAGGGAAGCGCCTGGGAACAGCCGCAAGAGGGATTGCGCGCACACAATGGTCAAGATTTGCTTTAGCGATCCAGCTGCGACAACGCACCAAAGAACCGAGAAATACAAGCAACAGCTCACACCTCGCTTCCGCCTGAATCGCGGGGAGCGCCGGGAAAAGTAGTTCCAAAGCTCCAAGTCCCCTTCAGCTCCATCGTCTCTATTCATGACAGGAGGCACTCAAGATTTGTCTAGGCGCAGTTTATGGCACTGCCCAGCCAACGCCACGACGGGTTTCTGGGAAATGTAGTTTTCTCGGCAAGATCTGTACAGTACTATACAGTATATTGCTGGGCATGAACACGGCGGGGAATCGAGCCGGGAAAGTTCTCATTTAAGGATGCTTTACAAGCCTCTTCGTTTGCTTCTGCCTGTACCTAGGTGCACCCGTCATTACTGTTTTCCCTTGCGTCAGATGAGGGACTTCCTGGATGCCTAAGTACCCGGCAAATTGAGCTGGTATAGGTATATTGCAGGTATGTATGCAGGTGTATTAATAGGAAACGCGTCACGTGACGAAGTTTTGATTGTCACACAGGAAGAGCTGAAGGCAAAGGAGGAGCTTTGACAGGTTGGCAACCTTTTCTATAACTCCCTGTTCCACGCCAGTCAGTTATTATTGTAGAGTGGCAGCGGCGTTAGGTGCCCCTTAATCTGCTGAAATCGCGCTGCAGGATTTCGCTCTGTAGCTGTGATATCAAAACAAAAATAGATTTCCGGTGGTCTGATTTCACTGGAACGACTGCATTTTAAAAAATTGAGGCAGTAAACACGGATTGATTTCCTCAAATGGTGGAATGCCTCTCCAGCAGCTGGAAGTTCCAGTTAAGTGTGCTGAAGGAGACCGAAGGAAGGGAAGGAAGGAAGGGGAGAATTATTTCTTTCGCACCGAAGTGGTAATAACCCACCAAGAAAAGCTCAAAAGCCACATCAGCGGCAAAGGGTAAATAAAGGCAAAAACAAAAAACACGCCCTCCGCACTATGTATCACACAGATAGAGAAAAAGAGCGCCAGCGGCCGTCGTCTGCACGCGGAATTTCAGCTGCTCATAGAAATCAAAGGAGAAATGGAAGATTTTACTCTAGTAATAGTTGGGAATCAGGTGCCCACATAACGAGCAAAAATTAGCAGCAAAGAAAGGAGTCCATAATCTTTCTAACTCGGGTTCTTGTATCAGGTGAGAGGCGCGCGCACACCCTTGTAAACATTTGCGAGTGTAAGCGTAGGGTCTACGGAGTTTAGTGGATGAGGGTGGTATGAAGAGGCAAATGAACTAGACTGCTGTAACCTGCAAATGCAAACGTTCGTGCTACTTCTGACCTGCACCATTAATAGTGTCCTTGCAGGGCTGTTATAAGCAGCTCTCCAAGCCACAAACCCCGACACACACAATTTAGAGATGGTGAAATGTGATCCGAGTGTGCTGGGCCATGTTTTAATTTTTATTTTTTTAAAAAAAAACCAAGCATCAAAAAAAGTAGTCCCCTCTAAGCCGCTGTAGATTCATGGGTTTCTCCCAGATGCATTCACTTCCGCCCCGTGGAAGACTTTATAAATGGCTTCCAGAGGCAGGGCGGAAGTTTCCTACCCGGGCCACGAGAATCTCCGTCCGCTCTGTCATTTACAACTCTGTGACCGTGACCGCAAGCGCGGCAGCTTCCGGCCAGGCTGCCTCCTACGCTCCCCTGAGTGGCTGCGTCGTCTCCATGGGAACGGGCAACTGCCGCGCCAGGTGAGGGCCGGGAGCAAAGAGCGCGAGCTGGAGCAGCGACGGGCCTATCTTTCGCGACCTGTCGTGCCCCGTTACTTAACACGGGGAGCGTGAGGTCGAGGGCGCTTGGGAACCCACAGAACGAGATCGCGTGTACCCGGATCGAAATCTTGATCACCAAGGAGATGAGGTCCGTAGGGCTTGATCCGTGTTGCCTAGGAAGAAAAAGCGCCTTTTCCAGCCCTTGGAGGTGGCTGTGGCCAGTCAGCCCTCGCCACCCACCCTCGTACTTTGCTTTCCCCTGTGTAGAAATAGAAAAGCTGCGGAGGGGCAGCAAGAGTAAAGTTCTTAGATCACCGAAAAGTGTTAAGAACAGTGTTAGGCAATAGCAGTTAACGGTGCAACCAGTCTTACTTCAACAAAGGGATTCTTATTCGTTGTTTGTATTTCTGACTGGTTTATCTTTGCTCTCTAGTGCTAGATTGTGTGTGGTGTGCTCCAGATTTGTGATGCCCCTCTCCTCCCCGCTATTATTGCAAGTGTTGTTCACCTTATTCTCCCTCTTTCCCCCCACCTGGTGTTTCTGCAGGATTCAGGTCTCTGCCCAAAGGGAGCTATGAGTGATTGCGCTGGAGTAAAAAGTTTGTATCCCTCTGTTGTGTGAGCATGAGGTGTCCCTCTCATCTGGGATGCAGACACTGAGGCAAGGAAGATGCTCCAAACCAGCAACTATAGCCTGGTTCTTTCCTTGCAGTTCCTACTGCTGTTCTATGACCTCTTTGTCAACTCCTTCTCGGAGCTGCTGCGCATGGCGCCCGTCATCCAGCTTGTGCTTTTCATGTGAGTATGGCACAACAGTGGGTGCTTGTCACTGTCTGCTTTTTTTTAAAGGGCTTGTATACATTTGTCTCTGAAAAGATGCTCAACACTGCTATGAGCGCTTAAATAAGCTGTAGGGATCAAAAACGTGGTTACTCTTCAGGTCCTTGGATAGAACTGTAGACTAGTGCTTGAATAAGTGATTTGGAATGGAGAAGAGATGGTTAGTATGTCTACTCAGGAGCAACAGTGCAATCTTATATATTATGTGGACTCTGAAGGAAGTCCCATTGTTTTCAGTCATGCTTACTGTTGTGTAAGTGTGCATAGAATTGCAGTTTAAGCCTTTATGTATACAAGAGGACTTGATCCATAGTAAATGTGCTTAGGATTACAGAGAATTTGCCACATTGAACACAGTGGAACTTTTTTGAGTAAACATGCACAGGAATGCACTTTCTGTTTGTTTCTCCTCTTCTTGGGACACTCTCATTCAGGAAAATGGGAAGAAGAGAGTGCGAGAGAAGAGACGAATGGAGCAATGAAGTAGAATAAAAGATACCAAGAAAATTATTATTCTTTCCCTACTCCTGAAACATTGGCAGTTAATAGGCTATATTGTGTTGAATGATATTTTTAAAAGGGTGGTGCTATTATAATCCATTCATTCTATATTTTCTCTGTGGGTATTAGCAGCTATTAGCTCAGTTGCCATTACATAAAGTTCTACCCCCAGATTATGAGAATGAGTGATAAGCAGGGGGGGGGGGGAATAGAGGTAGCTGCAGCAGGTATTATTTCCATTGTAATCTTCTAGCAAGGGTTTCGGGGTTCCCTTTCCTCTGCAATTGGTGGACTAATGTCTCAGTTGGCAGCATGGACAGTGAAAACTTCTGCAGCTATGTTAATCTGCTTTTTGTTCTCCAAGTACTAGGCTTTAGCCACAATTGTGGGGAGTCTGCGGCCCCCAAAAGTTGCTGGACCACAACTCCCATTATCTCTGACCATGGGTGGTGGGGGAGAGCTGGTGTCCAGTAGTATTGGAGAGCCACAAGCAGGGGCATACCTAGGAGTTGGTTAGCTGAGCCCCTGCCAAGGGTGCAGGCCTGGAGTGTGTGCACAAAAATTGTGCCTCTCCACTCTGGCTTGGAGTGGCTAGGAACTTGCTCGCCTGTTCGTGTGCTCCCTGGGGCGCTCTTCCAATAATATGGGTGTCTGGGCAAAGCATGCAGGCTCCTGTGGGTGCTTCGGTGGAGAAATGCAATTGTGCAAGGGACCAGGGTGTGTGTGTGTGATGATATAGCTCCTTGCCAAGGATGCAGGGGAACCTAGGTACACCTCTGTGTATAAGGTATCTATCAATCTCTGTCTCATTAAAATGTTTGCCTGTCTTACAGCATTCAGGATATTGCCATCCTCTTCAATGTCATCATCATCTTCCTCATGTTCTTCAATACCTTCGTCTTCCAGGCTGGCCTGGTTAATCTTCTGTTCCAGAAATTTAAAGGGACCATTGTCTTGTCAGCAACATACCTTGGTTTGAGCATATCCTTCCACATCTGGGTCATGGTAAGGCAGGAGAGGATTGTTTATACTGGTTATCACGGAAGCCCAAATTCTGAATATAGGAGTAATTGTGCAAGCAAAGAAAACACACGTTGAAACAAACTTTATTTTATGCTCCCCCCAGGTTTAGCGCTGTGTAGTGCTAAATGGAAGAAATGTTGTGCAAGAGCAGGGATGAATAGAAGAAACTAACAGGTTAGGTTAGGACAGGTAGCTGTGGAAGAGTAGAAGTGCTCTCTGTTGAACCCTAGGAATCCCTTGCAAACACCACCTGTGGATTTCCAAATTTGTTTCAACACCTAGTATATCTTTAAAAGAAGCTCAGGTTTTTGTACCAACTTCTGTGTGATAAATAATGTGTGCATAATTTGTAGAATTTGTAGAACAGTAACTGTCTCATTGAATTGGTTGAGGAGTTCCCAGGAATAAAAACCTGGGAAGGAGTTGGATTAGATAAATCAAATAGTATTTAAGACATTTAAAAGCTTGTCTGATGAAACAGGATAAACTGGAAGGGATCCTAGCTGTTGCAACTGTTATAATGCCATATATTATTGTGGCTTGGCATGTTAATTCACCTTCCAACCTTTCAGAATCTTGTCAGTCTAAAGCTAGAATTTCCTATTGATAGGGTTAGTTGGATACAGGAGGCCTTACAGTCTTCTTTGACCAGTGTACCCCCCCCCCTTTGGGCAGTTCTGTTTTTCTCAGCTGTCCTTCGTTCTTCACCATCACACCCTGGACTTCCTGCATACATACCAATCACTTCTTTTTCTAAGATCTTTTTGAACAAGCATACTTTTCTTTTGCTCTTGATGAGCATAATTTACAGTGTGCTCCATTATTCTTGTTTTCTTTGGACATCTTGTTACACTGACTTCTGCTCACATTAATTTATTCTTTTTATATATCTGTGTCTGAGATCCATGAAAAATGATTGGCCTTACAATAATTGCCTAAGCTGTCATTTAAGTGGTCTATTGTACGTTTTGTTAA
Organism: Podarcis tiliguerta; assembly: GCF_965153285.1. Taxonomy (NCBI): domain Eukaryota; kingdom Metazoa; phylum Chordata; class Lepidosauria; order Squamata; family Lacertidae; genus Podarcis; species Podarcis tiliguerta. The sequence continues at coordinate 56,568,293 of NC_139534.1, forward strand.
TACTGTATTCATATGATAGCAAATCACACAAAGCACCCCAAGTTAATGTATTGCATCCTCCATCACAGTTGCCCTCTTATGGTCTTTACTGAGGGCAAGCTTGTTGGTTACATGTGATTATGTGTAAGTTGAGTGGTTATTAACATTTGTTTGACTTGGTTTACTGGCGCTTTTTATGATTTGGAAGCTGTGTAGGCAACAGCTCCTCCTTCAGATTCCCCCCACCGCCCAATTTCCTGGTTTCTCTTGTTGCTTCATGCACCAGAACATTTCACCTTCATGCTGCCTTCACATCTTTTCAATGTAATGTATAGACTTTGTATCCCTTTACACTGCTCAATATGCTTGTAGCAGAATCTCTTCTTAATCTTTTAATTCTTTCTTATTTTAAGAAGCAAAAACAAACAGTCCCAACAATAAGGAAGGCTGATGTCTTTTTCAAAAGAACCAACAAGAAAATTTATACTTTGATTCTTAAGCAGACTTCCAAACTTTATCTGCAGTTTTGTCATGACTACATGACTACCCATGCTGATTTGCAGCTGCAGCTATGGACACAAATGGAGTATTGGAATGTGACTCACTAAATTGCTCAGTACTGACGTTAGTCTAGTTCTAGTGAAGTCTAGTTGAAATGTTGTATGCTTACTACTATTTTGTAATATTGTATAAAGGTGGCCTCTCTAATTTATTGATCATTGGCTGCATAAGTAAGTTTCTTGTCAGCAGCATTGTTCACAGCCCATATTCCATTGAATCTTGTTGTGCTATTAGTTGATTGGGGTGAGCCCACTGGATCATTGAAATCTCATAGAATGAACAATATATTCTTTGTTCTGACTCTATTTGCTCGGTTCTGTAGTTATCTCCTAGGTTTGTCTTGTCCTTCTAGGCAGTGTGCCTGGGCATTTGTCCTATATCACATATCTTGAGCTTTAATAACTGTTATATCATTCACCTTTTTTCTGGACAGATTTGTGAAGTTTAACAGAGGTCACTGTAATTTGGGTAATTAAAGGGAAGGAGGGCAGAAGCATTTGGGACAAAAGATTTGTAGGTTTCCAGGGTATTTGGAAGCGTCAGGAAGCTGTGCAGAAGTTGTCTTGGAACAGTGGCCAGGAAGTGTATTTGGTCTCTGAGCTTTTAGTTGATCAAACTGTATTTTCTGTTTGACACCCTGATCCATTGTAAGCACTCAGCATTTTTGCTGTTGTCGCAATAGGCAATGATCTGTGTGATTTACTTTTCAAATATCAACAGATGTTGGATTTAAAAACGAGGTCCTTATTCCTGGTTCTTCGTGTGTCTTGCTATCCAACTGCCTAACTGAAGGATACATATTTCAATTCAGTCCAAGTTTTGTTCAGTGGAGCAAACAACTACAATGAACAGGTGTCATTGACATGCAATGACTTACCACTGATGATGGGCTATATTGCCAAAGAGTCATAAAAGTTCGTGGTACAGCACCCTTGGCTTCTTGGAACAGAATGTTTAAATTCCAAAGCAGTGCTTGCATTGATATGAATTCACTGCACTGAAGGCAAAAACCTTCTCATATCTACAGCCTCAATAGTCTAGTACCTCCTTATGGATTTCTTTGGCTCTCTTTAGATGAGTGAGGGCTTTACGGAGGCTAACAATAGATTTATTTCAATCTCACCTCATTTCCAGTTTGAATAACTTAGTGTGCCTATTTTCCTTCTCATTCCCCATCTCTTTTTTTACTCTTTCTTTTAAGATTGCATGCCATTATTTGTAAATGGTAAACCTGCCTAGAATACACTGGACAAAATGGTACACATTGTAGTTAAGTCCCAGTATCTTGTCATCTGATATTTAGGGAATTAATATCTCATCTTTGAAGTTAGATGAAGCAATCTAGCTTGAAAGTTGGGTACTACTGCTTTCCTAAACCTTGCTTGGTGAGGCAGGAGGATTTAAGAGGATTTTCTGTGATCAGTTGTTGAGAGCTAGAATAGGTCTGGTTGTTCTGTATAAATCTGCTGATCCGATTAACCTTTCTTTGCTCCCTGAGCTGCTCCTAGTGCTGGCATTCATCCCACGTGGTGTCTGGTTGCCTAACTGTTAAGAAAGACTTGGAATAGCCTATTATGACTGGGAACATGAGTTTTGGAAACTCTCTAGTAGTGGAACTAACATCATTACACTTTTTCCCCCAACAAGCTCAACAAATATTGTGTCTAATTTTAATGTGGCTCAACTTTCGGTTTTTATTTTATCTGTGAAAGTATTTTTATAGATACAATTGCATAAGTCCTGGTTTACTATACTTGGAAAAAATGTGGAAGCTTTCCTGAGTGGGATGTAGGAAGGGGGCACACCAATCAATGGGATACCACAGGCCTTCCTTACTCTCCTGGATTGTTGCATGGTTTCTAGAATGTTTATTTGAGATTGTAGTAATCTCTGAACTTTCAAGAGAAGGTGTTAGGAATGTTGCTGCTTCCCAAATTTATAAATAATTATTGGGAGTAGGAAAATTGGACCCATGTTTCTGAAGGAATTTGGTAGAAAGATGGGGCACTGAAAAAAGTCTGAAAGGATGGTTGGTATTGTTTTGTGTTGTTCTGGGAGGAACAGTCTATTTCCTGCCTTTAACGTTTCATACATTTCTTTCCCACAGAACCTCCGCTGGAAAAATTCCAACTATTTTGTGTGGACAGATGGGCTGCAGACTCTTTTTGTTTTCCAGAGAATGGGTACGAGGCTGTTTCATTTCTCCTCTGTGTCATGACTTCTGAGCAAAGCTTAAAAAATTATCAATGAGGCTGGTTCCATCTGTGCTTCCCTACAAAAAGTAGATGGGACAGGGAGCAGGGGGAGTGTAGCTAGGTGGATAATGGTGAAGCTGAATGTAAGAAAACCAGTAAAGTTGCTACAAGTGTTGACCTTGCTGGCTTGTGACTTATTTCTGATTGGTTGCAGTGGCTGTGCTGTATTACTACTTCTATAAGAGGACGGCTGTGCACTTGGGAGATCCCCGTTTCTACCAGGACTCTCTTTGGCTACGGAAAGAGTTTGCACAAGCGCACAGTTGACAGCTGCTTCTGAATCATTTGGAGCAGAGGCCAGCTTGCCAGAATGTCCAGAGAGATTTTACCAATATCTTACAGCAAGTTCCCCTCCTCCCACTACAATTTGTCTCCTGCAGTCAAGTTCTAAATCTCATGTGGTCAAATGACTTCATCCCTTTCCTACATTTGTGCACATTAGGCTACTCATCAATGAAACTGCTCTTTTGTGGATACCCTGCTTGCTACTATATGCTTCTCAGTCTCCAAGCACTCCACAATCCTCCTTTCAGTTCAGCAAACTGCACTCTGGATTTGGCTGCAGCCTTACTGAGGAACGATTTGAAGTGCCAAACAGATTTGGCTGACAACTCCCACTGAGTAGCAATGCTGCATTTTCCTCCTTGAGAATATTTTCTTGCCCTAAGCTCCCCTGTGACAGAAAAGGATTCCTGCCTTCACTAGTACCTCTGACAGTGTGACAAGGCATAAAGACTATGGTTTGGCTTTGCAGTTTTCAGCCTGAGCAAATGTACTCTCATTGACTTGTTAGATTCCCCTTTTGTACTTGCATTTTTATAAATGGTGAGAAAATAAATTGGCTCTTTTTCAGAAACCATAGTGTGGTGATCTTGCTTTATTGTTTTTCCTCTAATGTGTAAAAGGGTGTTCTTTCCATTCCAAGGCTTGATTTATTACCACCAATTCTCTGTGTTGTGCTGTTGATATTAAAAATAAACCATATAATTTAGCAACATTCCAATACAGGAAACAAATGGATGTTTTCGTTATGCCTGGCATGTGTGTGGTTTAGGGTAAGATAATGAAATTCACAGAAAAAAATAAACGGAGGGGGAACAGAAGCTTGTTCCTAAAGCGCAATAACCAGGAAATCTTGTACTCTGAAATGTGGGTCAGGACTCCTAACAGTAGAATTAATTGTGGAACGCTGTGGGCCTTTGATGGAATAATAATAAAGCTTTCGAGGGCAGGAGGTGATGCTGGGTAACTTGTTAAGTGATGGATTTGGGAGTGGATTTTCGGATATATACGAGCTAGGTGCCATTTGGGCCATGTGAACTGAGCAATCCGAGGTGCTTTGTATGATGTGCGTGTGTGTATGTTGTCCCCACTTCCCGGGGGGGGGGGGACTTGTAAAATCTAAAATAAAAATCTGTGTGTGAGGAAAAAGGGCGGGAGGAAAACGGGGCCGTTACATAACAAGCAAAGAAATAGGTGTCGCTCTTTGTCAGAAGGCGAGAGAACGGAGCCCCTGCGTTTATTTCCTGCCTCTACAACTCGCGCGGAGGAAGCGAGGGTAGAATTCATGGGTTACCATGGAGACGAGGCGACGCCGTCCCCGCTCGGAATCTGGGCCTCCGCCCCAAAGAGACGCAGTTCGATATCCGGTATCGCATGGAGCTTTTTGCCTTTCTAACGGGTCTTCCGGCACAAAGAGGCCAGGGATAGAGCGGCTCCGCTCTGCGTCCATTCGGTCTAACGCTCCTCTCCGACCCAGACCTTTCTGCCTCCGCGAACGCTGCGCGCCACTCCGCCCTCTCCCGCTTCCGTGCCGTCAGCTTCGCCGGAAGTGGGTTTCCTGCGTAGCGGTTTCCATGGCGATGGAAGATGGCGCCTCGGAGTAAGTCGGGGTCCCGGCAGCGTTCTAGGGCCCTGGGGGCTGCGAGGTCACGTGACCGCGACTGATCCCCGTGGAAGGCTCGGCTCTTCTTCATTCCAACCCCGCTCGCTCAGGACCTCCCAGGACACCCCGAGTCCTGCAGCAGGGACAGGAACCGGGCTCCGGCTGCAGCCCGGCAGCGACGGCGGGGATCCGATGGCATCCCGCCAAGCGCTCCCCAGGCGGGAGGAATAGCCGGAGCGAAGGGGAAGGAGGCAAAGTGACTCCCGGGTCCCCAGAGCCTGATGCGGGCCTCTTGGCTCACCCTCGCTCTGAGCTCCCCTAGAAAAACCATCCTGCCAAAGGAGGGTGGTAGACTTGGGGCCACGTCCTGCGGGAGGCTGCCCCTTAGCAACCCTCTGGTAGTGTAAAGTGCCCAAATACGGGTTTTGGACCCATCCAAGGGGTTCTCAGATCGGTGGGCTGGGGTTTTTATTCTCTGCTGCTGGTTGGTTTCCCTTTGCCTGAGGTATGTTAGACCATTTGCTGAGGTTCCACGCTAAGCTGGTGAGGCCGCAGCATCCCAAGTTTGAGCTCACAACGTCCAGTGCAAATACAAGAAAGGCAAAATGGAGAGTGGCTGCACACAGGGCTTGTGTTTTCTGCCCTTGTCCAGCCCTGTACAAATATTGGCGTCCCCTAATGGCTGTTGTCATCTCAGGGCTTCCATTTTGACAATCTTCACCTGGCACCGGTCTCTGTTGACTGAGTTTAGAACTGAGACTGTCTCATTGCTGCTTGGCTTCTTAGCAGCAGTTTCTGCTTGACTCACACCCTTTGCCCATCTCCTTTCCGAGGGAAAACCCACCTTGGGGTAGATTGGAACAAATGGCAGTCCTGGGAAACCAGAATTGCCATTGGCTCTGATTCAGCTCGAAAGCAGGGGGAAAGCAAGGCGACAAGAGGAAGTGTACATGAAGCCTAATATAGTCCCTCAAGAAAGTTTGTACTGCTCCTCTTTGAGAGAAGGTGAGAGTGGAACACAAAATGTGTACCCCATAGATAATCATGTTCTGGTTTCACCTCCTAGATCGCCAGCTCTCCTCCACCCCTCTGGAGATTCTCCTGTTTCTGAATGGCTGGTATTACGCAACATATTTTCTGCTGGAGATTTTCATATTTGTCTATAAAGGTGAGTCTTTGAAGGGATGATGTGTTTGGGTTGCCTGCAGAAGGGTTTTTTTACGCATTTACCTTGTGGCTCTCACCTGAAGAAAGTGAAAGAACAAAGTGGATAGTGAAATTATTTATTTCTCACCTAGCTGCTTGAGAGTTCACAGCCTTTTTCAGAACCATCCATGTCCCAGTGTTTGTTGCTTTGCTGTTCTCTTAATGCATATGTCCATTTGTGCACCCACTTAGGACTCCTGTTGCCCTACCCCTCTGCCAATTTGGCTTTGGACCTGATAATGCTTTTTCTCTATCTTGGGATTGAAGTGACCCGGATATTTTTTGGTGAGTATTCAATAAAAATGTTCTTACGAGTAGTGCACTCACCTGCCATTTTGTGAGCATCTTTGATGGCACTTGACCTGAAAAGATGAGTCCTGGGGAAACCCAGCCAGATGGGCAGGATATGAATAAAATTAGTTGTTGTGGTAGTGGTGGTGGTTCACTCATCGATAAATTCTGTTTCTCCAACAGCAAAGGTGTTTGAGAGTAGAGTAGCTGAGCAGAGTGTAAATTGCTGACAGTGCCTTCACTCCCATGATTCCAGGCCTTCCTAATTATTCTGCTGAACTGGAATAGGTGCCTCCAATGAAATGATGCCCAAAGGCTGAAAAAGGGGCTCTGTGGTACATTGCCTAATTCGGGAGTAGGTAGGAGGCAAGACAACATTATGCGGTTGGAAATATGAGATCCCATTCATCCAGTCTGACTGTCCTTCCTGACCTGAGACTAGCTTATGAACTACAGTACAAATCTTAAATGCAAAATCCCATTCCTTATTCTCAGTTAAATGATTCTTGATTCAGGTAGATAGCCGTGTTGGTCTGATGCAGTCGAAATAAATATATATATTTTTTAAAAGTTATTTTTTTAAAAATTGTTCAGTCGTCAACAGATTTACCATACCCATTGAGTCAATCACCCATCTCCTACTACCCTTCCGAGAAATACCCCACTCCACCTCCCATTATATGTAAGGTTCTGGTGACTTCTGTTTCAGTGTATCTGAAGAAGTGTGCATGCACACGAAAGCTTATACCCAGAACAAACCTAGTTGGTCTCGAAGGTGCTACTGGACAATTTTTTAACTTAGTTAAATGAAAACTGATCTCTGAAAAGTAGAGCTATTCATTTTGTGCCCTCAGATTCCAAATATTGTGGCTTTTATGCTGAAAAGGTCTATGCATTTTCTTTTTCATATTTTCTGTGTATGGCAGGCTCAAAAGGGAACCTCTGTCAACGGAAAGTGCCACTTGCTATCAGTCTGGCTTTAACCTTTCCAGCAGCAGTGATGGCAGCCTATTATCTGCTGCTGCAGACTTATGCTCTGCGGCTGGAGGCCATCCTTAATGCTATCCTCCTCCTCTTCTATGCTGTGGAGCTGTTACTGGGTGTTCTCACTCTGGCTGCCTTCTCCAGGTACTTTACTTCCCTACCATTATGGTATTTTAGGGAAATATTTTTTTATGTGCATTGATTAGATTTTGTTTCTTAAGACACTGACTGTATTTACATGTAATGTTGGGTTTAGTGCTAAGTGAAGTTTCAGGCTTGTGTGAGAGTCCCCATATCCTCTTCCTTTATGGCTGGGAGGACTTGGAAGGATTTACTTTCACTTTTAAATCCCTATTTAGCATCATGTTGGAACCAAGAATCCTGGTTTAAAACAACAAAAGTCCTGTGGCACATTAAAAAGTAACAAATTAGTTATGACATAAGTTTTCATGGACTAGCTTAAGCTGTAATAAATGTGTTAGCTTAGCCTTTAATGTCCCCCAAAGACTGGACAATATTCAACCATATATCCCAGTGGGACTTCTGTGCCCCATGCCATTCCCAGAGCAGATTTAAGGGGCATGCAGGTGGGGAATATGCTCAATTGCACAAGGAGAAATCTTTCTTCTTAGCGCTGTGTTGAATGCAAGCCTTTCTGTTATACTCTCTGGAAATTGGTATACTGTAACTCTGATCAGTTTAAGAAGCCAACTTCATAACCCATAGTGTGAAGTTGATTTATTATGGTACTTACCAGAGTTTTAAACCAGGATTCCTGGCTCAGACATAATGCTAAGCTAGGATTCTTTAAAAGGAGAATTAAATAGAGAACATAAAATCCTGCTGAAGTCCTCCTTGGCTGTTGTGGGAGAACATGCAAGTTTGACGTTCTTTTTCTGATTGATTCAGGCTCAGTGGTGTAATGCTAAATTGGACAGGTGGCTTATCATATATTTATGTTGGTTGGCTTATTTCTTCAAACAGGGGAATCAATGGAATAGAACATGGGCTCCCCAGATGTTTCTAGACAACTTCCATCATCACTGACTATTGGCTATGGTGGGAGTTGGATTCCAACATCTGGAGGGCTGCAGGTTCCCCATCCTTGGAATAGGTGTTCAGTTTGTTCCAATGTAAATTGGGTAAGAAGGCAGAGGTATTTGCTGTCGCTGTTGCTAAGATCTTCAAGTTTCGCTCTCTATTTTCTGCAGTTTGGACTCTTACTGAGAACCTTTGTGGGCTGCAATGTATCGAACCGTGTGCTCTTCAGATTGGAGAGAGGCTGCATGAACCCTCCATTTCTGTGGCTGGAACAAGATGAGGTGTGGGTCCAATTCCCCCAATAAGCTGAAAGAAGGCGGCTCAACTTCTCATTTCAAGCTCATTCAGGTAGAGCACCATTAGCAGGGTCTCCAGTGTCTGGAAACAGTTTTCATGAGATGACAGACCCACCCACCCTAACTAAGCTTGCAATCCTCCTGGAGGGCGCCAATTGATCCATTCCAACTTTGTACCTTGAGTAATTGACGCTCGCAAGTCAAAAGACTATGGGCCAGTGAATGCCACCTAATAATCAGACTTTGCCTGCAGCTGGTGTGTCCTTTGAATTCCCCAGCGTGGTACATTCTAACAACTCAAGACTCTAACATGTGTGCAGTGACTCAGGAGGGCAGTCTTGCTCATCCTCTCTAATTGTTGTGTTACCTCCTGTGCCCTTTTCCTGAAGGGGGGTAGGGATAAGGGCAGCAGGCCTTGTGCCCCTTCCCCCCAAATCAGTGTTGTTATTGGTGTGTATTGACAATTTGTGATACTTGGTTTTCTACTGCATCCTTGGAATAAATATTTATTTTTAAACTACTGTAGCTATGTGGAGCTTCAGACAAACATTGGTACACTGAGAGAACAGTGGTGCTCCTAGAAGCATGGGGGACCCCTCTTGGGGTGAAGAGAGGTACACATCTTTAAGATAACTGAGGCTTTGCAAATCATCCTAACTGCATGAAGGCGGTTCAGAAGGGACCTCATGGGCACAGAAAGTTTTTGCATAAGGAAATTCACATTCAAGGGTCCTGGCTTGGGTCTGCTGTAGGTAGCAGAGCTTTCATTTAGAGTTCAAGTATGCCCTGTGTGAGGGAGGATCTACGGAGGAAGGGTCATTTCCAAGAGGTCTAACACATGGGCCAATTGGGCATCAGTTGAGATAAGCATGAAGTAAGCCCACACAGAAAAAGTTTATTGGTGGGAAGAGCAAGGTCAGATGCTCTCAGAAATGGAACAGTGTTGCTCCAGATGCGTCTGAAGCCCCTGCCCATAGTCGGCCTCCTTGCTCAGCCACAAAAAACTTGTTGTTGGGTGCTTTGATGATCAGGCAGCTGGAGGATGCAAACTGGATGGTGAAATTGCTGGGACGGTCACTGTTTACCAAGATTTGTCCATCGTTATCCAGAGCCCAGTACTTGCTGCCTGCAGGTCAAGTGGCAGAATTAGTGGAAGGAAGGGTGAGGGTCAGGGAAGGTTAGAGGCGTGGCAAGACCAGCTCTTAGATCTCTCCGACTTTTACGAGGTAAAAGAATCACAGGTAATTAGGATATGCTTGTCATGGCAATACTAGGTATGGTTTAGAAAGAAAGCATGTATAAAGGGAAAACATGACCGACACCTAGAATAATAAGAGTTGGAAGGGACCCAAGGGTCATCTAGTCCAACGCCCTGCAACACAGGAATCACAGCTAAATCAACCATGGCAGATGGCCATCCAACCTGAACAGTAGTTTATCCTTAATTGGGCCTAGGAAACTATTGTCCAGGGGTCATGGAGCAAAACAAATGGCAAAGGGGGGAAAATAGTGATGATGCGCTCTTTTGCATTGTTTTGGTTTGGGAAAGCAAGTTTTGGCTCCCTCTTATGGCTACGTATAAACTAGGCTTGTTTTTATAAAAATCCTTTGATGGCAGCTCCCATTTATGAGTAGGTCATGTTTCTCTCGCAACACAGATACTAGGAGACCCCAACCCCTTGGAATATACTTAGTCCCACCTGGAAACATACTAACCAACTTGGAAGTTGTAGTAGCCTTCCTCGGTGAGCGACAGGCTGCTGGCAACATAGCTGACGCAGTTCCCTTCCAACTTCCTCATGTCAGAACACAGACCCACGTAGCCGGCATCACTGTGCAGGACAAGCAGGGGCCGGTTCACCAGCACCAGCAGGAAATCTTCACTCTTCCCTGAAGGTACAAGGGAAACCTTTAGCATTGGCCGCACCTGGCTTTCAAAGAGAACTATTTTGCCACCCTTCCTTTTGCTCTCAAGAGGCAATCAGCTCCCAAGGGAAAGTCAACTTCAGTGCTAAAGATCAGGAGAAATCGCCCCACACTGAGAAGCCAGGCTGAGTGTTGTAACAGGGGCCCAGAATTCACAATGTCTCCCTCTAGTCTTTCTTACTTGATTCAAGGTGCTGCTTATGGCACAGAAAGCTTTTAATGGCTTGGACTTCAAATACTGTTCTTCCCTTGGGTTTTATCCCGATTTCTACTGTCAGTGGCATTTGCCCTAAAGTTCATTCAAATAACCACTATGGACAACAACTGCACAGCTGTTTCTGGTGGTGGTTCCCCCCAAACTGGAACTCATTCTCTGACTGCTTCCCAGATCATATTACAGAAACAATGTCAACCTACTTGGTATGCAGTTCTGGGGGCCAGGATTATATGCACAGAGGGGCAGTGTTTTAGTGAGTCTTAGGGTGTTTTTTTCTCTTTCATCCAGGCTGTATTTGTAGTGATGTTAGCTACTCCAAAGCGTAAGGAAGGGAGTGTAAACAGAACTCATTCCATCTTGCAAGAGCAAGATTATGAAAGTTTTGGTTGCTGATTTCCAACAAGAAGCCCTTGAGGTGTCTAAAAAGCCATTTCACAGGATGGGCTTAAGGTTGGCTCCCCATGTTCCAGTTTTATATCCAGGGACAGCTTGGTTTCTGTGCAAAGACTTTCCCCACATTATTCCTCTAGAGGGCTATCTAGGGAGTTAGTGGAAGGCTGTCGCTTCCATTCCTTTCCCCTAGAATTACCTAAAGCTAATTTGCAGCTGGCAGTGTGCAATCTCTCTTCCCACCCTAGCTGTGTTCACCTGTCCACACTGATGCCCTGGTGCTTGTAAGAGAAGCTCTCTACCAGTTTGTACCTGCAGCTTTGGGAATTGCCAGGAGCTGTCCATTGGGCCGCATGGACACTTGCTTGTCTGCTATGCGGAGACACACCTTTTGGTCTTGGTACTGGATGTCGAACCAGACATTCCTGTCCTGTTTGGTGTTGCTGTTAATACAGTCATTAGGACCCTGCAAAAGACAGGATGCATTCGTTGGAAAGTGCTTTTTGTGTTTTTGGCTTACTTTGTCTGATAGAAACCTCCTGCAGCAGTCCCTTTATCAGCTACGTTCTGAGATCCATGTTGATATATTTTCATTGGAAGGTATTTGGTGCTGCATCAAGACTGAGAATCCCATTGTGGTGGGTGACACAACACAAGAGTACAGCAATGCATGAGCATCTCAATACCAGGGAGGTTAGTCCAGCAGTAGTTACCTCCAAAAGGGTAGTTTGGAGTTTCTAGCATCAGCAAGCTAGGGATGGTGGTGGACCTTGGCTTTATTCAAAGCCACTTTCTTGTTGACTTCACACTTCAAGTTGCACTATGTGAACCATAGCCTAGACTGAAGCCAAACTATAAGATTTCTAAATGGTATGTTAGATGTGCAGTATAGATTTTGAAGCACAACAGAAATCTGCAAAATTTCTGACCAGGGTCCATAGCAGATGGTGTATGTGCACACCATGAACAACAATGCAGCCAGAAGACCACCTTCAACTCTACTTATAAGTTTCATTTAGTTCAGCAAGTTTTACTCTCAGGTAAGTGAATAGCAGACCTGAAAAAGATGTCTCCAGCCCTCCAGGCTTAAGCAGTTAGCTTTTTCTGAAGAGGTTGTTCAGGAAGTTGTGCATTCCTACTGCACTCTTACATATTTCATCTGTGGCAGGGATGAGAAACCTGAGGCCCTGAAGATGTTGGAGTAATAACTGCCAGCCAATGATCAAGGACAATAGGCATTTGAGCCACAGGTTCTTCATCCTCAGTGTACAAAAAACAATTTTTCACTTTTCCACAAGGAGGATTGTGTATAATACCCTGCTTTGCTTTGTAGAATAGAGTAATTCCCCCCACCCGCACTAAAGTTGACAAAAATCTTTTGGAAAAGGATTGAAACAGCCCTTACTAACATTAACAAATAAGTCCAGGACCAAGAGCTATCTTCTGCTATTTAACAAGCCTCCTTTTATCAGTTCCCTGCTTGCTACATTATTATCCTCTTGATTTGCAGCCTGCCTTTCTGTGTTAATACATACACAGCGCAGATATATCTTCTTCATCAGGGGAGAGTTGGTGAACACTTGAGGTGGCAAAGCCTCTACTACATCAAGTTTCAAGCTTAAGTCGTTTTGTTTTTTTGAACCAGGCCACAATTTTTGTGAATGCTCGCAGCCAAGTGTCGAGGATGCAGCTCACCCACCTCCTTGCTCACATTTAAAAGAATTCCTGATTAAGTTGGTGCGCCACAATCTGGGCACAGATGTATCCAGTGGAGGCTGATCCACTTGGGCAAAAGGGGCCCTGCCCTACCATCCTCACTCTGCCCTTGATCAGTCCCCACATTCTCACAACCAGTCGTGGGGTGGGGCTGCCTGTCAGCTTCCTCCCTCCTTAGTCTCAGTGTTGCCCATTGTAGAATATAGTCGGAAGGAGGTTGGGGACAAGACTGGAATGAGTGACTGTGGCTGAAAAAAGCTTGGGGCTTTCTGCATGCAAAGTAGGTGCTCTACCACCTACGAGCTGCCATCCTTCTCCGTAGTTAGGAAACATAGTTAGGTCCTGCCTGATCGCTGCTGTTCCTCGTAACGCGTGGCAGGCACACTCACCAAGGACATATATGCGCCGCTGTGGCTACGGAAGCAGACCTTCTTTGTGGTGTCATCAAACAGCACCTGGAAGATCTCTGTGTTGCCGACAGCCATAGCATTGGCGTAGAGATCAGCACCTGCAGGGGGCAGGGAAGAAACACCCTAGGTCAGCATTCCTACATATGCCATTGCCCACTCCTTGCAGGCTGAAATCAGTGGATCGTGGATCGAAAGAGGAAAACGTCATGCAGAGAATGGGGGCATTGTCTGTGTGTCAACTGACCTAGGATCATTTGGACCTTCCTATCTTTGGAGACTGGGACGCGGGTGGCGCTGTGGGTTAAAGCCTCAGCGCCTAGGGCTTGCCGATCGAAAGGTCGGCGGTTCGAATCCCTGCGGCGGGGTGCGCTCCCGTTGTTCGGTCCCAGCGCCTGCCAACCTAGCAGTTCGAAAGCACTCTCGGGTGCAAGTAGATAAATAGGGACCACTTACTAGCGGGAAGGTAAACGGCGTTTCCATGTGCGGCTCTGGCTTGCCAGAGCAACGATGTCACGCTGGCCACGTGACCCGGAAGTGTCTTCGGACAGCGCTGGCCCCCGGCCTCTTTGAGTGAGATGGGCGCACAACCCTAGAGTCTGTCAAGACTGGCCCGTACGGGCAGGGGTACCTTTACCTTTTTATCTTTGGAGACAGGCTGGTTTAAGAGCACAAAACGTCACGTGCAAGCTTCCCTAGCACTTCTGTCACACCACTTTTAATAAGAAATGCTGTGGGTTTTTTCAGGGACCGTAATCTTACTGGATCCTTGCTACTTCAATTGTATGTGCCCTTTTCCTGCTTCTTTACTTCTGCACCCTCTATCAGCCATCTTGCCTCTGAGGTCCCAGCATCAGAATTCTGGTCCCCCTCAGAATGTGGACTACCACTGTGCCTCATTTTCTGAGCAGGTGGAATGGTCACAAACATTCCATCTCAATCAGCCAATCAGCTGCAGAGGCTTCACAAAGTGCAATGCAATATAGATAGTGCTGTTTTCTCCTGACTTACCTGGCCTGCAGCAAATGAACTTGTTAGTAGAAGAAGAGCGTATAGAGACCTGGGCAGGGCTGGATTCCATGCTGAAGAGTTCCTCCCGTCCAGGTTTGTCCATCTTTACGGTTCTCATGCTACCCTCTCGCCCAGTCAAGTACTTTCCCTCCTCATCCCGCAGAGCGACCAAGCCACCATGCACCTCCAGGGAGTACAGCGTTTGTGGGGTAACATCTGGCACCAGTGAGCCATTGGAAGCCAACAGTTTGCCAGCCCCATTCCTCAATCCATACTTCTTTGCTGGAGACAAAGGCGAGAGAAATGAGAGGTTGACAGCAGCTTGATGTTTAGTCCTGGAAAACAATCTCCAAATCAATTGTCTTACAAAGTAGCATCAGAGTTGATGCTTGTTTCACTGCAGAATTGCCACACAGGCCCACCCTGCCTGCAGTTCCAAACACCAACCCTTTCGAGTTCCCTATTCCTGTATGCCCTTAACATTTCCCATTGTATTTCCCTTACCTAGAATCTCATATATCATTTGTACATGTGTGTAAACAGCCCCCTGTGCTTTGTTCTGATAGGCAAGTTGATGTTCATTGGGTCTCAGCTTTGTACAGTGTTGGTGGTGCTGACACTGCATTTGTTTCCTTGTAGATTACACCCTATTTTTCTTGCATAGTTACTTTGGGGGTTTACGTGTGTGCTTGATAAAGCTAGAGGCCATGACCCCCAACCCAGGTATAGTGAGATGTGCCATGGGCACATGCAGGCTAAGATTAGGATTGAAGTCATGTTCTCATCTGCACTAACACACGCCTTTATCCACACTACATGTGTGTTTTAAAAACTGGCTGTATTAGATTCTTTAGCCTAGTGTGCAATTTCACTTAAAAGTGTGTGTGTGAGAGTGGGGAACCTCCAACATCAATACGGTCAGGAAAGAGGATTTGCACTTGGAAACTTCTCTGCACAGACAATTCCCTTTCTTGTCTTATTTGGAAAGTTTGCACTGGTGTCTAACTTACCAGAAAGTCTTGCATAGGGCAATTAGTAGTTCTAAGAATTACCCAAGCTAATTAATGATGTTAAGGAAATCAAAATTCCTGCCAGCCACAGTGACTTCTTGGGTAAACAGAATTTGAATTCACCTGGTATGTATGGGGAAAATTGCCTTCTCTCACCATTGGATTCCAGACCTATTGGAGGAGATGCAAATGACTCAAACTGAACTTTTTCACACATCAATAACAGAGGACTATCTTAGAAGGTGCTTGGGTGGCTTTTGGATTGAGATGTGTAAATAAGGCAGTGTCACTCAAACTTTTTGAATTAAGACCTTCCACTTAGAAACACTTTCTGCCTTCCCAGGCCACCCCACCCACCTGTAGCACTTAGAAATCCTCATGTACAGGTAAAATCACAAGCAGACAAACATCTGTAGAATAAAGCAGCAACTTTCTCACTGTGGGAGGAGAAAGCCTGTGACCAGTACAGACTTTCTCCATCTCTCAAGTCTTTCCAGGTGTTCAGACTTACCCCAGGTGTCTGCTCCATAGTTGGAGAGGGTAACAGAAAACTTTAAACAATCCTTAGTTCAGAAGAAGCAACTTTCTTATTAGTATGGTAGCTATAAGTCCTCATCTGCAACAGGAATTACTGTAAGTGTGTGTGTGTGTGTAACCCTACAGCAGAATGTTTTGCTTCTTTAACACGCTCCCCCAACAAAGGGGGGGGGGGAGATGTGTGTTACAGTATTAGAGAGAAAAATGCACATATCAATTGAAAACAAAATAGGAAAATGCCACCACCCACCTCTGAAATCATAGTAGATAGTGATGACTGATTCAGCTCCCCAGGGCATGTCACGGTCACAGCGCAGCACCCCCGTTTTATCATCACACCGCACATAACGCTTCCTGTTGGGGTTGTACATGGCAACATTGGGGTGCACAGCCAGGTGGAGGGTCCATTTTTCAGTTTCGGTGGCAGCCTGGGCAAAGCAAGTGACGTTCTCCTCTGCTCCACCCAGGTAGCGCTTGGACTGTTCATTTTGCAAGGACACCTGCAGGGAGGGAAGGATGTCTGGTCAGCTACATTGCCCAAGACAAGAAAAGCAGGAACACTCTCAATGAGAGCAAAGAACATGGCAGAATAAAATTCAGGTATCATTACACCAATTACGTTACACCTTTGGGCTTATGGAGTTGCCATGATCACCCAAGTTCCATTGTGCAACAGTTGTTTCCAGTTGTGCATGGGACATGGCTAGGGCACCTTGAAGGATACACCAGGCAACTAACTCTTAGCACAGGTACTCAAATAAGCTATTCAGACACATTCTCTCCCCTTCAACCCATAGTGGCTGACTATCATACTGTTTGGCTGACAGGGGCAAAGAGCTTTGGCTCATGTGACTGGCTTCCCAAGGAGACCATGGGGAGGAAAGTCCAGGGACATTTTGCACTCTTCCTGATGCACTTTACAGCCCTGCAGGTCAAGTGCAGGAATCTGCTGCCTGGACTTACCTGTAAGAATCTAGAAAAACCCTGCTTCTCACCACAGCAAACTAGTCTGCAAATCGAGCTCAATCCTGCCCTCATTTCCGCCTCTTAATTGTAAAAAAACATTTGTAAGCAAAACAAGAGGCCCACATTTGGGCAATAGCGGCATAGTTTTGAGGCCCTATTGAGGCAACTTTCAGCATTGTTTCCCTACCTTCTGCCCTCCGTCTCACTCACCCAACCACACCCAACCCTCTTTGTCCAGAATTCCAGCCCGATAATATCGGACATAAGCTACACTTGAGAGATAGGATGCTTGTGCCTGGGTGAGAGACAGCACCTTGCCATCTGGATACTGATGCAAGAGGAAGAAGGTCTGAGGCCCTGGTTTGTCCTGGTCACAGGTGACTTTTCCATTTGCGTCAGCCGCCAAGTAGCGTTTCAGTGCACTGATCAGGTGAAGCTTTTGGCCAGCCCCTTCTCCTGGGCCAGCTGCCCCTGCTCCCTGTGGGCTCACAAACTGCAGTATCCACAACTGGCGAGGCTTCAGTTGCTTGCCTGTGGCTGCCACCTGGAAACGGAAAGGTTCAGCAGTCAGGTACCGGTTGGCCGCATTAACAAGGCCAAATTCTAGTGAGTATGTCATGGTGAGAATAACAAGAGACTTGAATGGTACCCATTCATCAGACCAGTTATCTGGGCTCACTTGAGATTAATCCTGGTCCCTTAGATCACAATCATCACCTAGCAACCAGGTAAACCCACCCACTCAGCATTAAGCCCCTCCCACAGACTGTTCACCACTCAAGCTGCATTCTGAAAGTACTACCACCTCACCCGCCAGTCACAGGCAGATGCCCTTTTATGACAAACCTTCAGGAAGGTGAAACACAAACCATCTGTGCAAGCCTATGATGCCCAGAAACATTTCACTGAATGCCACTAGCAATCAGGACAATATTCTTGTAACTGAACCTTTTCCTGCCATAGACAGAAAGCCCTTATATGCTATTGTATTTCCTTGAGAGCCAGTGTGGTGTAGTGGTTAAGAGCGATAGTCTCGTAATCTGGGGAACCGGGTTCGCGTCTCCGCTCCTCCACATGCAGCTGCTGGGTGACCTTGGGCTAGTCACACTTCTTTGAAGTCTCTCAGCCCCACTCACCTCACAGAGTGTTTGTTGTGGGGGAGGAAGGGAAAGGAGAATGTGAGCCGCTTTGAGACTCCTTAAAGGGAGTGAAAGGCGGGATATCAAATCCAAACTCTTCTTCTTCTTCTTCTTCTTCTTCTTCTTCTTCTTGCATCCTTGCCTGTAATATTCAATTTCACGTGAAAGGCACAATCCCTTTCAAAGTGTTTGAGTTTCATCTGTTTCCATCATGGCTTCATTTCCCCATCTCTGTTCAGCATAATGCTTATCCCTTTTTATGAAACCTGTCATTTCTGTTCATGTTTTCCAGAGCAAATATTTTTTAAAGGAGCTCCTTAAAATGATGCTGAGCATCGAATCTTCATTCAGTGTACTGATTTCACAATGGCAGAAATTCTCAAGGGTCTCAAATCTTTCCTTGGCTTGCTACCAGACACTCCCCTTTAAATGGAGATGACTGAGAGATAGAAGCTTTTAAAAAATCATTTTAATCTGTGTACATAAAGTGGGTTTGGAACTAGTTTAGCAGTACATAAAACCATGGTTGTACAAGGGCTACTACCCAGCCAAAATATGGCACCTGTCTTATCTAGCCATCCTCTTTTCCATATCAAGGTCTCCCCCCTGCCCCCCGCTCATATTTAGTGGAGATTCCAGAAAACAGCTCACCCAGCATTCAAAATAGTTACAAAATGAAAAGAAGCCATACAATGCAGTATAAAAGATTGACAATATCATCAAGTTTATTACACAATTTCCAACCTATCAGAAAAAGACAAACAAATCAAATCACGAAGAACAGGGGTGGGTGAGTTGAGAGGAACCAAGGCTATGTTTCTGTTGTTTCATTTCTTTCTTTTCTTACTTCCATTATTTCAAAACAAACTAAAAATGTCCATTATGTAAAAAGCAACTTTTCCAATCATCAATTTTTAATATATTTTACATTTTAAGTTGTCACTCCATTGCTTACACAACTTTCCCCGTTTTATTTTTTTAAAAAAACCACATTTAGAGCTGAGCACCTCTGTGATCAACAGTACAAAAGGAGGTGCCACATCACACAAGAACATCCTTTGCCAGACACCACCCCTTCCGCCTTAGGCCACAACATTGTTCTGTGAGACAAAACAGGGTCCTTCTACAAGGGAGGCTTCACCATGCAGCTGAACAATCACATTAAGTGTTCATGAACACAACAGATGCTTGGCCTCACTACCGAGATCCAGTTGCTGGAGACTGCATATTCCAGGGTGTAACATGTTACCTTGATTTTAAGTAACTGGGTGCTCAGGCTAGGATGGAGCAATGAAAGCTGAAAATGAACACCCGAAGGGTTGCAACTCAAAGATGAGAGCTTAATCAAGAACTCTGCAGGTGCTTTTGTCCCATAATGCTCCGAACAAGCAGGTTTTTGCTGCAACTGGTCTCAAAGGGCTGCCTGGTGACTAGAGTGGCTCCAGAAACCCTACTTACGATTACATAACACAGCTAAATATGGTGGTGTGAAGAGACACCTCCCACTGTCTCTAATCGTCTCCCTAGACTGGCATGCCAGAGATCAGTGAGGTATGGTGCTATCTGAAGCAAACTCATGAGTGAACCACTCCAAAAAGGAACTCCTTTTAAAAGGAGGCAGGGGCCAAGGAAAGCTCTGGACCTTAAATCAACACATTCAACAAGTACATCACATAGAATTTAAAAAATGCTTAGGGTGTGCTGCATTCGGTAACTTCCAGGTAGCCCCAGCTTGGCTTTGCCCCTTTCCATTCTATGGTCTCCGTTCACAACACTTCCTCTACAACAAGGAAGGCGGCAATCTGGGAGGGGCTGGCCCCAGAAACAAAGGTTTACATCAGAAGTTACAACTGGAGCAGCTATTGCATGAGACAAAGCGAGGAAAATGGTTAGCAAATCAGTGGAAAGCGGACCTGCAGTAGCCAGATCTATTTTTTAAGGGAGATTCAACGTTGCGAGCCGGTTGACCAATGCAGGCCCCTCTAGAAGAAGCCAGGTAGAAAGGAGCTGACATTTTCCCGCAACTAAAGGAGGAAAGGAGAAGAAGGGGTCACCCGAAGAAGCAGCAGCCAGCCTGCCTTCCATCCTAGCAGGGAAATACTGTTTTCTAAGCTGTGTACAACGGTGCTGGAGGGCGAGACTGAAGCTGCTTTGGAAAAAGGAGGAATGGATGCCTCGATGCCTAAGAAAACAATGCAGTGTGGATCGTGGACACGAGTTCCGGGGAGAATAGGGTCAGACATCTCATACTGTGCTGAAGCACCAGTTTTTCTCGCAGGAGACGAGCTGGATGGGCTCCTTCCCCAGTGCTCCTAAAAAAGCCACGGAAAGGAAAGAGGCGAGAGACCTCTGTGGAAAGCACCATTCTCTTTGGGTCCAAGAATCCATGGATTGAAGTGGCCCCCTGGTCACGGTGGCTCAGACAACCAACCCCTCCCACCCTCCAAGTCATTCAGTGCTTCTCCATCAAGCAGCAGCGACAGCACACAGGCAGAGCTCAGGTCCCAATACCATGGTGTGCCAGATGGAGTTCTGCAGGCAAAGTCCCTTCCAAGGGGTCCGGAAAGAGCAGAGGGCAGTGGGAAGGAGGGGGTGGAGAAGCCTCCGTATTTTAGTCTTGATTAAGGAGAGGAGATAAGAGTCCATAAAAACACTGAATGCTTCCCACGCTCCTAGAAAGAGACAAAACAAAATTGGAAATGCTAGTAAGTTCTATAGCACTTTCAAAGAGGTATGTTGAGAATTTTGCCCATTAACCCTGGACTGTAACTCTGTGGGGAAGTCACAGTTATTTCCACATGCAATAGGGAACCAAAGCTACAGGGCTGTCTTAGCTCATGGCTGAACTGGACTAGACTCAGCACTTTACCCACTGAATCAAACTTACTCTCAAGTCAGACTCATCGCCACCTTAGGTGCTAGTCACATTCATAAAGCAAAGAGGGTGGTGAGATTGCAAGGCTATGTTTTACTTATTTTTGTAGTTTCTACTCCACTTTTTATTCCAGGGCACCCAAGGCAGATTGCCATTGGAAAAAAATGGCTAATTTTCAAGTTAGAGAAGTTATTCTGCCAATACTAGTCTGTGATGCGCCTCTTGTAATAAAAGATCTGAACTATTTTATTTTTTTTGCAATTTCTTTCCCTTATACTAGGTCTGAGAATTCAAAGTAATATAAGTGAGTTGGATTTGTTGGTGGGTTTATTGGTTTGCTTTACAAAGAGGCAAACAAGACCAGCAAACATGAACACATGTAAAAACTCTTCAAAGAGATAGTTACGTCTTTGAGTCATAGCTGGGCTCATCAGGGATTCCATAAATCAAACACACTAATGATGACTGAATTTGAATTTAATGCTTGCAGAGGTACAGCCTAAGACACAATCAATACAGTCAGGAAGGGCGAAAGTAGCTTTCTGCACAAACGTAAAAACAAAACTACCCAAGCACTCCCACTTTGTTTCTCCCATGGCATGGATGGGAGCAATAAGCCATGGAGATTGGCTTGTCATTAACATGCACATTGGAATCGCAGCTTGTTTCTCTTGAACAATAGTCAGTAAGTCAAGAACAAACTTTGGCTTGTGGATTGTGTCTTGTTCAGATTATTGCTGTCATTCATGGCAGGGCAGCAGCAAACTGGCAGCTACTGAGCAGTTTGCATTAGCATGCTACTAGTTCACAGTAACCAGGACTTATTGCAATATATAGACTGGGCCCTTGACACATTTACCACGCATCTGATTCTAACCTACAGAAATACCGTAGTTTTCACTCGGTAAGACGCACCTAGTTTTTAGAGGAGGAAAACAAGAAAAAAATATTCTGAACAAAACAGTGGATGTATGATTTTTGTGGTTCATGCTGTGGCCACAAACATGTGATTTGATGCTGAGTTTGGGGTAGCCCAATGCAAAAATCCTGAGAATCTATGTGGATCCGTGCTTTGTAACCACATTTTTGCGCCATTGCAGCCCCACAAAACAGTGGGTGCGTGATTTTTGGGGGGCAAGCTGTAGCCATGGACATGCTATGTGATCTGATGGTGAATTTCGGGTGACCCAATGTAAAAATCCTGAGGATCCATGGGCTTTTACCTCCCCCATCCCAGGCAGCCTCCTTTATTGTTAGCGTCCCTTATCTCCCTCCTGATCACTTGCCGATCAGCAGCTTTGTTTCAACACCCACTTCCCTCTTTTAAAAAAAAAAAGAAGAAGAAAAAGAAAGAAAAAAAGCATGATCTGCATTTCACCCCTGGGCAATTCGGCTCCAGTGACCACACACTCGCTCCATAAGACGCACAGACATTTCCCCTTACTTTTTAGGAAGGAAAAAGTGCCTCTTATGGAGCGAAAAATACGGCAATCCACTGGTCACAGTACAAGGAATAAGGAAAAGTACCCTAACAAAGTTGCATAGTTGCCCTGAGACACATAGTTATTCCGAGCCCAGCTGAATATACTATAAATCTCCTAAGTGAGAAAATAAACAGTTCAAGCATGTACTCAAAGTGCAAGTCAATCAGGGAGTAGGCAGCTCCCTTATTTTTGAAAAATCTTACCTAGCAGAACATACTGCATGGAGAACACAATACAATATGTATTTGCCCTGGTAGCTTAAGATCTATGCATGACCAGTCCACTCACTGAAGAGAAGTGTGAGATTATGCCATGGAAAGTCTTCCAGAGCATAAGGGAAATCAACCTTACCTAGCCAGCATCTACAAGAGGGATGATACTCAACTTGAAGAGAAGGGTGCTTTTTTCGGAAAGGAAAATACACTGGGTGGGGGCTGGAGGGGATGGGAAAGGTAAAGCACCCTGGAAACATCTCTCACTTCTCTCAGTGATGTCGGTCTCTTTCTCTGTCCCTGTCTCTATGTCGCTCATGATCCCGGCTTCTTTCCTGGAAATAGTCCTCATGCCGATCTTCATTATGGACGACGTCTCGGTGCCTCCTACTGCTCTCACGAGACCGACTGGGTGATCTATCCCGAGACCGGTGCCGTTTTCTGGAAAACAAAGAGGTATCTAGTTACTGGCAAGCTGTAACAAGACCCTTTCCCCTACCAAAAGCACTTATTCCTACCTAGCTGTACAAAGCCCAGGAAGGGGACCAGAGCACAACTGAGACTCGCCCATCAGCAACATGAGTCACAGTAGCTGGATGACTTGGCAATAACTGTGCCTGAAGCTCACCTGGAGGAGCTGCTGCTGGTGCCCATGCTGTAAGACTTGGCTTCAATGCCATGAAGACAATCCTTGAGTGAAGAGATGAGGACTCTACACCGCTCATCATTTGCGACACGTGACTGTTTAATCACAGCAATGGCTGTGAGCAGGGTCTCAATGGCATCGCTGTAGTCCCCTGCAATATAACAGAGCAAAGGCGGCATGGTAAGAATGAGACCAGGAGCGAGAAATGGCAAGAGGTAGCAAAAGCCAGCTCTGGTTACCTGCACTGGCACCAGACACAGCTTTGGAAATGGCACTGCTGGAAATTGCTCGATTCCTGTTCATGATATCTTCAAATTCAGCTTCACTGACAGGAGGTGGCAATGGGCCCAGTTCCCGGCTGTAGTACACAAACACACACCCATCACACACAGAGGATAAACAGCTTCAAGCAGAACTATGACACAGTTCCTTATTCATAGACATGGCAATTCAAGGCCTTTCCAAACAGCAATGTGTGGTTGACCAGGTACTGCCCCCCTCCCCAAAGCAGACACTAAGTAGCATCCTTTAAGAACCAAGTTGTCAGCTGTCGTGCCCTAGAGCTATGCAAGGCATTTTCTACCACCAACAAGAAGGTGGTTTCATGTCTAGTCGAACCATCACTCTTTGCATAAAAACAAAATAACTAAGCCCCTGGAGAATTAGGTCTGCAGCCTTGCTAAACAAGAGGCTTAGCTACTGTTCTTTGCACTGCTTAGTTTGGATTTTTTTCTTCTCAGATTCCTGGGAATGGGCTTGCGCTCACCTGCTGTGGTTGTATGCTGCAGAGGTCTTGTTATAGGTGTCTGGCGGGGGCCCCATTGCTGCATTGGGTGGGGGGAAGAAGGCTGGGTTGAGGTGCAGCGCAGGTGGCACGGCCCCAGGAGGTGGCACAGTGAGGTGTGGAGGAAGTCGAGGGGGAGGGGGCATGAGGTGTTGGTAGTGGATTCCTGGAGGGGGAGGGGGAACCCCAAAGCTTGAGGAAAGAGGAGGGGGTGGTATGGGTGGAGGTGGCAGCCCCATGAGAGGAAGCGCAGAAGGAGGGCGGTTGAAGAAAGGCAACACAGGAGGCTTCTCAATGCGTGGCGGCGGCACAGCATTCTCTGTCGGAGTGGCTCGGCCGTCTACCGAGTCGGAGGAATCCCTTGAGTGAGCCCTCGGAGGCACCCCTGTCAGACATCACAGAAGAGGAAAAGCGCTCAACACTGTAGCAGTTGGGTAGGTCAGTTTTCTGACAAAATAACCCTCTCCCCGCTTTCCAGTAAGTACACCCATGTCAACCATCATGCCTCTGAATTGCAATAACACCTTGCCCAAATATCAGAACTCTTATCTCATACATGTGAGAAAAGGTGGGTTTCACTGGTATGTGCACACAGATTTTTGGGTTGATTTGGGCAAATGTTGAGGTATCTAGAGAGATACCTTCCTGCTCTGGAACTGGGCATTCCCAGTCTTGGCCAAGAGACCTGTAAGAGCTCTCTTAAGTGTTGTGTGCTGAGTTGACAGAGATAGTTGTATCAGGCACTGATTAAGAGTCAGATGGACAGGCAGCATAACATGCTAAATAAATGCTTAACTTTAATTACAATTTACAATAGCAGTGTGTCCAAACTGAACTGAGAACATTTTATTTATGGTCTTAGAATGTCTTGAGTGTATTTTACACTGTTCACTTTCAGTGAAATAAATTTTGCCTGAGCATTCAAGTAATACTTATCATTCATATAGTGCTTATAGTGTGTTCAAAATGCTTTATGTATTAGCACAGTAAACTTGCTAATAATCCTACTTGACAGATCTTTATCGCAAAGATTCTAGATAGGTGTTTAGGCTGAAAAAGTGTGGCTTACCTAATATTACCTAGTAACTGAGCTTATAGCCAAGGGGAAATCGGAACTGGTGTCTATGTTGTTTACATCTCAGCCATAGTCAGTATGTTATATTATATATAAAGATATATTAAAATATTCATTTTTAATGTAACTGATTAGAACATCACATACTATCACAGACAAATGTATTGAACTTTCTCATTTAAGGAAAAGCAAAATCAGGAAGCTTCAAGAGAAAAGAACGAAAATGTGACAGACAGCATAAAAATTAATCAAACCATGCTGAATATAAGGGGAATATTTGACTAACCCACTCTTTGGTACAGTGACAACTGAAATAGACGGTGTTGTATCCAATGCTGCATGAACAGAGTTCAGTGTGTTAATGGAAGCCCACTGTGCAAACGTAACACCACAAATGGGTTATCATTTGATGCCTAGGAACTTGGAAGTTGACTTAATCCAAGTCAGAACATTTACAATTCTGCTTCTGTGATCGACACATCTTGTTCAGTATACTCTACACTGACTGGCAGTAGCTCTCTGGGACTTCAGAGAAGACTCTTTCCAACCCTACATGGCGATGCCAGGGATTAAATATGGAAACTTCTGCAGACAAAGCAATTGTTCCACCATCTGAAAACTGCAGGCAACAGCCACAAAACTGTACATGAATGGCCTTCTCACTGAGCTAATTCTCTTAACTAATTATGTAAAATGTGTCTGAAATTCTAGCTAACACTATACAAGCACTGGATTATGCAAGAATGGTCTTCTTCAGTAAAATCACTAATTGGCTATGGTGTTATCCCTACTCCTTTCCTATTATAAGTATTCTAATGAGTGGAAACCTGAACATTCTAACACTACACAATTATACAGAATCCTCAAGACCCATAATTTTGGGAGATATGCTTAACTCCCACTCCTCCCCTGTCCCCTGAAATAATGACCTCAGGAACCTACTGCTTAGTGAATACACTCAGCAGAACATTTGGTTATTTTAGTAGAATTCTTCAATAAAGTGAAATATTAAAACCTAATATGCCAATATCAACTACCTTGCAATATATGCGTATACGTTGCTTTATATAAAGGCAAATATCAACAGGCTTATATACATATTGCTACTTTTAAGTCACTGAACTACTTCCTGAACACCTACTGCAAACTGAGTGTTTTCCACTACATCCAGAAAATAATCAACATTTCCATTCTCATAGAATACAAAATGTAGATGTAGAGAAGTCTCTGAACCTTAATCTGTAATACAAACTGCATCTCCTTCTACATAAAATAAGCAACTGAAATAAGCAACTATCTGTGGAATGGAAGAAAACTTATGGTCCTTGTGAGAGCAATATAGTTTTAGATTCATCAGCAGATCCTGACTAATGAATTAAACTAGATTCAGTTGTCATGAATACTTCTGGCTACAATTAAAAAATCGACATTCTTAATAAATGCAACGTTAGAAAAACAAGGGGACAATACCCAAGTACTGGAAGGCAATCAATACTATCCACCATTGCTCCACCAGGCCGGTTGCTTGGCCTCAAAGTCAGAAAGCTTCCTAAATCTGGAAACATGACTCCTTTATTCTTCCCAATGAAGAGTTATTGACCCCAGAGAAATAATCAAGCCATGCTGACCAAAGTACTGTACTTAGAGTCAACTTTATTTTACACAAACCAAGATGGCAATAATATGGAAGGGCATTACAGGAAGTATTTACAAAGATTTACAATGTCTGCGTAAAGCAAAAATATATTATTTCAAAAACTCCAAGTTAAAAAAAGCTGTGTCATCTTAATTTGGAATTTTAATGTACAATAAGCTCAACTATAGTATGTTATGAGATTTGATACATTATTTTTTAAAAATATTAAGACCTTTATTCAAGATAGAGAATCTAAAGCATAATTGAAAGAAATCAATAATCAAAAGAACTAAAAAAACACACCATGGAGAGCATGTTGAGAAGATGGATTTTGAAACATATTGCGATCTTGTCCCAATGTGGCAAAATTAATTAATTGCAAATATAGCCGAGAAACATTTCAAAAGAAAAAAACCATGATCATACAATTGCAATGACACACAATAATTAGGGACACAGAAATCTGTTATACCATCACCACGTGAGACTTGGTGACAGCAAGTCTGGGATAATCTAATAACATTCATATTTCAAACTCAGCACGTGTCTGAATTACATTAAAAATTCACTTCATGGTCACCAAACGGAAGCCACTTTTAGGTTTCCTTTGTGATAAATAGGAGAGTGCAATAAAGAGAACTTCAAACGTTTAACTTGTGCATGTGTTTTTCTTTATCGTACTGGCTTGTCTGCTTTACAGTTCGCCACTTTGGGGGTTAGAGAGAGGCAGAGTGTAAATAAAATTACTGAAAACAGCAAATTTGTATTTCTCAGGCCCTTTGGGCGAGGAATCACAAAGTGGTGGAAGTCATTTACGAAGGCCTTGTCAAAAATGGTGACGTGCCATGGTTACTGTCAGGCGTTGCCATTCACCAGCGCGACCTCCTAGTGAAGATAAGATAAGCCCCTTTAAGCAGTTTTTCACAGGGAAAAGCTTGATGAGGGCTAAAAGCAGCTCTGCTTCATCTTATGATTCAGCAACAATGACTGACCTTCCTACCACAGAGAAATGGACCACAGGCACCATGACACCCCGTGGAGATAAGGGACATAGGAGCAACATGACTTTCTGCACTGAAATTCAGTCAATTTCTAGGGCAGACCATGGAGGCCATTAAAGCGCAGCTGTGCTAAAGCTAAAGGCTGCAACTCTATAGTCAGTTGAGACTATGACAGGATCATACAAAACGGTGGATCCTAACTGTCCAGATTAATTCTGCAAACAACAGAGGAAACTGTCCTCTTCTCCACTTACTAAGTCAGATAGTACATACAACAGCATACCTTTCACAGAAATTGACAAGCAGGGCCATCTATTATGGTTCTCCTTTGCCACCCTGGGCTCCTTTGGGAGAAAGGGTGGGATATATGTTTTATAAATAATAATAAATGAATTATATGACCAAGAGGTAAGGCCCCAGCTGGAGCATTGCATCCAATACAGGGCACCTTACCTCTTCAGGGCTCCACAAATTCTGGAGAAGGTTCAGAGAGGAGCCGGGGGTGGTCCTAGCTATAACAGCTTCAAGAGCTTAAGCCCATTCAGTTTCAAGGGTGCCTCAAATCATGCAACATAGAAGGGGATAATAAAATCTACTTAGGCGTCACTCAGCAGCAACAGAAAAAGAAAATATACATGGACACTCCCTGGATATTCACACACATCCAAATTGTTTCTGGCTTAAAGCTCTGCTCAGGTTTCTCTAAGACCTAACCAATGCCCTGTATTTCTGCCTTGTTCCCTACTTAGCAAACGCAACCCCCATCTAAACTTACTTTTTCGAGCCTGAGCCTCAAACTGTGCAAGGTTCTGCCGGGTAGCCAACTTCACTTCCACTTTATCTCCATTGAGAATCTTCCCTGGTAGCAGCTCCAGAAGTTTGTGGACGGAGTTCTCAGAGGCAACCACCACTTCTGCGTACCTGGTCACAGAGGAAAAAGAACTGAAGACTGTCAGCAACTTCTAGTAAGGAAAACCATCTAATCCAAGACAAGAAATCTTCCCCCACCCAAGGTCTACAAAATGTCACTGCTATGTAGCATTGGTGGGTGGGACGGGAGGAAAAATTAGACAGGGCCACACCACTCCCTCTCTCACCCCCCCCCATCCTCATCTGCTCACACATATGAGCTCACATCATTACATTTATCTCTCTCGCATACACACAGATGCATTGAGGGAAAACCTCCCATTTGTTCCTATGGGAGTGCCCCCCTCCAGCAAGGGGTTTCATCCCTTTATCTCCCACTGCAGTACTTATCCAGATGAAGTTCCTGTGCCTCTTTCTGTGATAGCTTGGGAGACAGAGAGCTCGCTCCACCAGGGTTTGAAATTAGCGGGCACCAGTCACATTTTGCAATTGGCCTTTTGCAACTTGATAGAGGTGTCCAGGCGCCACTTTTGGTGCCTAGCATCTCCATCTGTCTTTGTTTTTTGCTGCTGCCCCGCTGCCAGGTGACCCAGGTGTTTGGCAGGGTAGAGAGGTAGCTTGTCTTTTGCTGCCACACTACACTGCAGACCTCCTGAGTCACCCAGCAGCAATTTTTATTTTTATTGCTGTGGGGCTACCTGGTCGGGAGGGGGGAGCAATAAAAATGGCCCACTACACATTTTGGTTTGGCACCCACATGGCTCCTAGTATTCCTATCCCAGTTTCTAACACTGCCCTCCACAGCCAGCCCAGGAGCCAAGAACAAGAGGCTGTGGAGGCTGGATGGGAATCCTCTGACGGCCAGATGTGGTCCACAGGCCCAAGGTTCTCCCATTCCTGATTTGATTGATTTCTCAGGCCAACCCCGCTGTCCACAAGCACAGTGTCATTAACAGTGCAGAATTTTCAGCTCCACGCCCTCCAAATTAAAGCTGTCATTAAGAGCAGCAGCAAATAGCACATTGACAAGGGATCGCTCTGCAGAATTGGACAGAGCCCACCGCCTTCGTGAATCACATATAACAAGTAGTCATTTAGTTTGAAGGGAGTGGCATCCAAACCGGACAGTTACAAGGACTTCTAAGGCCACCTTAAAAAAATAGCAAGAAAACCAGACTTATATGCACACCGTTATCAACCACACTGGTCCCTAGATCATTCCTCCCACAATAACAGCCCCTCATGATGGGTCCTTTTATGAAGCAGTCTTGGAGTGCTCACCCTTTGGACTGGCCATTGGCTCTGTTCTCAGCAAACTTGAGTTCCACCACATCATAAACACCCACAGAACGGATTATTCGGGTCAGCTGCTGGTCAGTTGTCCACTATGTATGAAGAAGCAGAAAATTACATTATAACCTGAAACCTTTTAGAGAACCCACATCATCTTATATTAGTAAGAGAACTCATCCTTCTCAAGCTCCTATATTGTTCCTGGTATAGTCTAAAGAAGGAACATTTGATTAAACCCCTCCCACTACAGTCACTTTTGGAGCTGCAGATGTGTGAGCACGTACATGTGTGAACATGTATCCTCCTAGAAGATGAAAGTTCTAGACAGACCTACGTAATTGAAGGAGCAGCAGCAGCAATCCCTTTCCCAACACATACCACAGGTATTCAAAAGAACTGCATGCACTTAGGGCAGTGATCAGTCTACATACCCTAAATCATGACACAGCAGGCCCAATATGACTTACTCAGGTACTAAGAGATTCATTCATAGAAAACTCTCATGCCAGCTACAGAAAATTTTGTGAAAATGTCTGTATCATGGCGTTTTAAGGGCCTCAATTCTACTATTATCATATTTTCTGATGTATCTTAAATGTGTTAAATCCTCTTCTCTTAAAAGTTACCCTGCTAATGCAAGAGCATCATATTCTCCAACTCTGAGATGTGCTGCTTTTTAGCATAGTACGGAATACTTGCTGGAGAAAATTCATCCACAGTTGCTGCAGCTTATTTATTTGAAGCCACTGTTGAGTCTTTGAGAAAAGCAGGGTAAAAATGTCCTAAATAGAGCAATGTGTCATAACGAACAATGCTTCTAGTTATTTATCCAATGTGTTGTGAGGACTGAGGGTGGCAAGCAGCATAAAACCTACCCACTCACATGGGGCACTATACTCTATTAACATTAAAGAACAGTAGTAAGATTAAAGTGCAGATGCAGCCTTTCCACACAAATGTTTTGTTTTTGTTAGGCCCTTTACTTTCTGCTCCGATTATGGAACGCACTCACCCAAGAGAAGCTGCCTACATAAACAGCAGCCCTCTTATTACGCAGCCCACTGTAGGTATACAGGATAGCAGGTGATTTGCTGTTTGGCTTAGGAGACTGCTCTTGCCGGTTTTCGGGTGGTGGCTCGGAGCTGCTAGGGCAACTTTCAGAAGGTTGTGAGCTGGCAGCTAGCACGTCGTCATATAGATCCATCTGGTCAGCATTACTAAACTCAGAGTCCTAGAAGACACAAGATATCACTGAGCACACGCAGAGGCAAAGCAGAGCCAATCCTCCACATTCGTTCTTTTCGTCACAGAATAGTAGCACACCTATATCAAATAATAACTTCTAGAATTTAAGTAATAACGTAAAACCTGCTTCTCAAAAAGAAGCATGCTCTTTTTGCTAGTTGCAAGGAAGAGCAAAGAGGACTAGCTATTTCATGTAGCCCCAAGCACCCCATCATTTTCTCTGAGATGAGGAGAATGCATGTTTCACTGCCATCTATTACTGCACAAGACGTTTTGCCTCTCCATTCTTTGTGGAGGACTGGGTAATCAAACCACATTTTTACATCCCCCCCTCCCCCAATCTACACTGCGTGCAGACCCACCTCATTTTCCTCACTGCTCCAATGAGCGGTATTTCCTTGTTGCATATATGCAGTGAAGGAGACTATCACATATAGCATAACCACCAACCTCTATAAGAGGCCACTCAACTTGGCAGAAAGGCCTCTTGGTTTCTTTCCCTATTTTGGATTATTTGAGCAGTATCATGCTGTAGGCTGTTCATGAAAGGTGATCAGGTTGTGTCAAGATTTATACTGAACCCCGCTAGAAATCAGCCTCTACATTTTTCTTCAGAGGAGTTAGGTATCATGCAGTATTATTTCATCCTCACAACATTTAAAGAGTCAGTATCAGAAGCAAACAATTATACTGGAACTCTAATGATATTTCACTGGTCTTCTGAAAATGTAGTTATAGTCTACTGTGATTCACACTGCAATCCTTTGCTAGCTAAAAAAATGCACCGTAAAAGAATTCTAATGCATGAATATGCACCTTATGCACACACATGTATAATTCCTGTCAGCCTAAAGTTATCTAGAAGCTGGAATTCAGTAACAATGGGATATAACTGTAGATATATATATATATATATAAAATAAAAAATCCAGTATTATGTAGAGTGGTATATAAACTTTTCATCTTCCCACGCAACATAATCTGACCCAATTTGTATACACAGCGGCAGCTAGAACATAAAGCTTGCACTGCCTTTTAAAACCAGGGTTATTTTTCAGATTTTTTCCTCTTTTCCTTTATGCCAGTTTTAATATGTGTGTCTGTTTATATACTCAAAGTCGCTTTGTGTTCTTCTGATAAAAAAGCAACTAATAGATTGAATAAATAAAACAAATACACATTACTATTACTGTAATTCACAGATTATTGTAAGGTATGGCTTCCCACCTGAAGGATTCTTCAATGTTTTAAATTAGCAAGACTGCAAAAACTCTTGCAGGATATAAACAATCAAATTCTAACATTTGTTATGGGTCTGAATTCAACTATTTGGCCTATGTTATCAAGAACATCAGAATTCTGGCATGTACTGGATCATGGTCACTGTCTAATTTCATATGGAAGTGCTTAACTCCACTGAAATCAGTCGAACTTTTAATCAGAGTTAGCCTGTTACATAGTTTTCAATGGGCTTTAGCCTGAGTATGCTAAATTGGATTAAAGTAAATATATTGGGATGCAGGTCACAACCATTTGTTGGTTTCATAGAACTAGTGATATGCTTGTTACATTCCAATTATCTAGAATAAAAGAAACGGGTGTTATTTTAAACATAACAGCAGCTCCTGCTTCAAGCAAACTTTATAAAGTCAAATACTGGGAAGTCTTCAAGTAGAAAGTGGTACATGCTACAAAAAATTACTAGCAGCAGAAATAGTTTTACATAGTAGAACGAGACAAATCTGCAATAATGAATGGATATTACGCACAAGAAAAAGAAAAGTTACTACTAAACAAAATGTTATCAATTAAGAACAGCAGTGATATTAAAGGGTGATAGGAAAATCAAGTCACTTCAACATCTTCAAGCTATCAGCACTTCAAGCTATTTTTAGGATACCTCTTAAATCTGCAAAGCAGAAGATTGGAAACTTACTTATTGTTAGCTTCCTGACATCAAGAAAAATATATTTAGATTTCCTCAGTAAAGACCACAGTACAGCTTGTGATACTCACTTTCAACTAAACTAAGACAGTAGAGGCACAAGGCCACTCTAGCCTTGTAGCAAATACTGCCAATGCAAGGCAATGAAAAGCCCACACCATCAGAAGAATGTCCCCAATAGCCTCCAGGAACCCAAGACAGAATCACATAAGCTACAGGGGAGGAGAAAACAGTGCATATCCAGCAACACCACCCACACATATACTACAAAGTAGTTTCCTGATTAGGATCATCAGGAACAAAGGTAGTGGCTGTTGATGATGCTGTTGAAACCTTCCAAAGATCATGTTAAATGTGTTTGCAGCCATTCATGTAAGCATGACCTGCACATTCTTGGTTATCTGGTCATGTCTCACACAGGTAACACCTTTTATTTTATTTGCTGTATTTCTGGGCAGTTATTGAACCATGCAATAGGCCTGACACAAGAGTTCTTCCCTACACACTATACAGTATAGTCTCAATAAATAATACAGACCTATTTATTTTCAGCAACTTCCCTGCAACACCTAGAGATTCTTTCCACTGGCCACGGTTCCCAAGGAGACAGTGCTACACGTTGTGTCTCTTCAGACTCAAACTGCATTCTTTTGATACTACAATGCTGATATCCCCCTTTTCAAGGCAAGAGGGAATTTCAGAGTTTATTCATTTCTAATTCCACAAATAGAGAATTGATGATTTGCACAGTTTCTCCCTGCATCCTAGATGGCTCTCAATTTTTTCCTTTTTTGCCAAACAATATTTATTGGAACTTGAAAAAGTGGATCAAGACCATTAGATGCAATTGGTAAACCAGAGACACAACAGCATACAATTTCTTTTTTAGCAGTATAGGAAGAGATTTGGGGTTAATTTTTGTTTTACCCCTACCCTAGTACTTCCAGGAGGAGTCTCCTGAGAGTCCCATGGACTGCAAGAAAATCAAACCTCTCCGTTCTTAAGGAAATCAGCCCTAAGTGCTCACTGGAAGGACAGATCGTGAAGCTGAGGCTCCAATACTTTGGCCACCTCATGAGAAGATAAGACTCCCTGGAAAAGACCCTGATGTTGGGAAAGATGGAGGGCACAAGGAGAAGGGGACGACAGAGGACGAGATGGTTGGATAGTGTTCTTGAAGCTACACACATGAGTTTGACCAAACTGCGGGAGGCAGTGGAAGACAGGAGTGCCTGGCGTGCTCTGGTCCATGGGGTCACAAAGAGTCAGACACGACTAAACAACAGTACTTCCAAGTGAATCAGGAACTGTTAAGACATTTTTCAGA
The DNA here is from genome assembly GCF_965153285.1 of Podarcis tiliguerta. Taxonomy (NCBI): domain Eukaryota; kingdom Metazoa; phylum Chordata; class Lepidosauria; order Squamata; family Lacertidae; genus Podarcis; species Podarcis tiliguerta. The sequence goes on from NC_139534.1 coordinate 56,602,503, forward strand.
GTGAGCTTTTGGAGTAAGAAAAAGCTCCGTATAGGAAATATGCAGCTGGAATTTCACCGGCTTCATACTTTGCTTTTCATTACTTTGGACCCTTTTCAAATTTGAAATATGACTATCTTATTTCTTTTTACAATCAGAGTAAAGCTCAATTCCATGGAAAGCCCGACCCTTTTCTTCAAAATTTAAATGCATGAGGCTTCATCAAGAGTTTCCCTTCATTTGTGGAAGGGATGGCTCCTGCTGGAGGGAGGCCGAGATGGCCATTTTTGCTGATTTCCTCCTGCTGCCACCTCCCATGAGGTTCCAAAGGGTCTTCCTCAACACCCTCGCCTCAGAGCAGTTTTTCAGGGCGCAGGAAGCATCAGTGGAGATTGCTTTTCCTTTCCTCCAATGGGAGCACAGATTGAGCGAAGTTCTGCCTGCAGGAACTCTGGACCCAAGCCATAGTATGTGCTTCTTTACTTCTGCATGGAACACAGGCTTTGAATTCTCTACAAATGTGTATTTTTCATGAAGCTGCATTTGCAACACATTCTTGTTTGCACTCCGAATCTGAAGAGGAAACAAATAGCTTGCTGAAAGTTTGATCAAATCTTTAGCCTACTGCCATACATTGAGATTTCCATTTCCAAAACTTGATCCTAGAACACAGTGCTGTATTCTTGGCTCAACTATTAATTTATTGTAAAAACCTATAACCTGCCTTTAAGGTGAAAAAATGGAATCAGGGTGGTTTCCAAAACAAAGTTTCATACAATATCTAAAAACATAAAAGAGCAGCAATTCTAAAAAATAGTGGTAATGAGCAATTGTTAACATGCCAGGTCGAAGAATATAAGTAATTCCTGAAAATCACATAAAGGCACAACATTAAACAAATTAAACTGAGAGTGGGGAGAAGACAGTCAAAAGTCTTCTTAAAGAGTCATGTTTCTGCCTGCTACTTAAAAACAGTGTGAAGGCCTGACTGATCTCATTGGGTAAGGTATTTAACAAGGTGTGTGCCACAACTGAAAAGGCTCTAAGTTGACAAAGGCCTCCAGATGAATCCCTACATACAGTAAGCTCACAGGCTCTTGGTCCAATTGTTCTTGTTATTTAGTCATGTCTTCTCTAGTTCTTCAGTGGATTCTCTTATGGACAAGAAAGCTTACAGGCAACTTTTGCATCTCTGGGTCCAAAGGTGTATTCCCACATCCATGTAATACTACTGCACTAGTGAAGTTGTGGTGTGCAAATCCTAATGCTGCTAAGATGGAAGAAAAGGAAACTAATGGAAAAAAATATGTTGCTCATTAGCATTCTATCCAAGGACCATGAGTATACATTGATAACCATCATACTACCTCATAGGAAACAGCACACACCCTCCACCGTTAGACAAGCATGAATAACCCTCCTGCCAAAACACACAGGGACAGAACTCTGAAATGAAAGGGTTAGCATATAAAGATAACCCATTGAAAAGCTATTGGAGCCAAGTTACTCTTAAACGAGGGGAAATAACATGGGCAGCAGCATCCATTACATCAGAACCCACTCCAGAGAGGATCTGGGACTGGGCCATAGCTGAAAGGTAGAGCATCAGCACTGCATGCAGAATATCAAAAGGTCAATCTCTGGCATACCAGATAGGGCTGGGAGATACCCTCGTCTGAAAATTCAGAGAGCCACTGCTAGTCACTGTAGACTATACTGAGCTACTGAGACAAATGGTCTGATTTAGTATAAGGCAGCTTCCCATGTTCCTCAAGCAGAGGTTCAGGTACAGCCCCAACTGAAAAAAAGAGCATAGCTAATCATCATACTCTTGAACAAGCACATGGAATCACAAGGTGCCACACACCAAACACGTAACCAGACTCAGTACATAAACTATTCTGGAATACATGTAAATATGAGCTCTATGCACACAACCTGATCAGACTGGTCGGACAGATCATGAACTGGGAATTCAGCATCTAATGTGAAGACAGTTCCCTGCTATCCATAGTGGGGAAAACACGTGATAACTTGACAAGTTTTGCACCATGGAAAGGAGCCCTACTCCTACACAAATGGAACATTTACACCTGCACATAGCTCACATCTGTCAAAACCATTGTGGTGGTGCAACTCTGCACTTGTGTAGCAGCCAGAGATGTCACAACTATGGCTATGGGTGAGATTCAAATAAGAAAAAGAAAGGAAGAAAGAGCAGGTGCCCAATGTTTACTATGTTTTCAGGCTCTCCAGAAGCAGCCTGTCTCATTGCTCAGTACACAAACAGCTAAGAAGTTCAACTCCTGTACTTACAAAAGGAGATGCACACTAGTAAGCAGGTTCCCATGAAAGGTAAGCAATGTGGGGAATAAGCCATACATAGTAGCAAATACCGTATTTTTTGCTCTATAAGACTCACTTTTTCCCTCCTAAAAAGTAAGGGGAAATGTGTGTGCGTCTTATGGAGCGAATGCAGGCTGCACAGCTATCCCAGAAGCCAGAAGAGCAAGAGGGATCGCTGCTTTCGCTACGTAGTGATCCCTCTTGTTGTTCTGGCTTCTGAGAGTCAGAATATTTTTTCCCTTGTTTTCCTCCTCCAAAAACTAGGTGCGTCTTATGGTCTGGTGCGTCTTATAGAACGAAAAATACGGTAACCCACCACAAAACACCACCATCCAAGTTGAAGTTGCTATCCTCAGCCAGAGTACGCCCCCCCACCTGCCCCCAGGGAAGCTCCATCCATGTATACAGTGAAGAAATGGGGAGTACATTTTCACTATTCTTCTTATCCTGCAACAGATCAAGTGTGGCTGACGACATCATCGGCAATACATGATGAAGAAGCAACTATAGGCCTCTAAATACTGTTCTTTCTTTCTCACCATGTACACTGATGTGGTCACATTCAAATCATACATTTAAAGCACTCTTGAGGTGCTGAAAGTTGTTAGGAGACTCCTATTCCCTTCCCATAACTTCAATTCCTAGAGTTCCCTATGAAGAGGGGCTGATTGTTAAACCACTGTGGGAACTGTGGTAGCTCTGTGAGGGGAATGGGGATTTCCTAACAATTCTCAGCATGCTTAATAAACGACAGCTCCCAGAATTCTTTGGGAGAAGCCATGACAGTTTAAAGTGGTATCATAGTACTTTAAAAGTATGCCGCGAATGTGGCCTAAATCTATCCACTGGGGAACAAGCCAATATGGGTGAAGACTAGGTAAGCACACATTAAAGAGGAGAGTGGCTGAAGGTATACAGAATGAAGTGTATGGTAGGCAGAAATACTACAGGAAATAGACATAGCACACACGATAAATGTGCACAAAAGTCATATAAAGTTTTTGAATTATGTAACAAATACCTGAACAAGAGGGTTTGGTCTGCAGTATATTTTATGTTTCTCCTCTTGCCACAACTAGGAATTTTAAATAAATATATAAAACATATTTGTCTGAAAGCTATAATGGTGTCATCTACACCAGTGATTTGTTGTAATTAAAACTTTTTCAGGATAGAACACCTTCACCAGAACAGATTACCAAGTTTACAAGAACAACCCTTTACTCTAGAAAACTATTGTAGAAATATGAAAAACTCTTATAGATAAAATTAATTCATTACATACTCGTTTTATACTTCTTTTACTCTTGATAGGGAACAGAATATTTAAAAATGGGGTACTATAGGCAGAATACAATAAATTTTCCCTGATCAAGTGGAACATTTAACATACACCCCACGCCTTCCAGAGACAAGCATCCATCCATCCAATGCTCCCAGAGATGAAATGTGGTCATTACCTAGAGCCATGCAGTCAGAAAAAACAGTTAGTGCAGCAGCAGAAACCCTGTGTGATGTTGCGACAACTTCACCAGCATTCATATATTCAAAATTACTGAAAACAGCTAAGTGCCTTTGCACTAGTTGTGAATGCAAGATGGCATGTACATGAATACACCTGAATGTACACCTGACATTGGAGGGAATTAGCACTGGGCACCCCTAACGTCAACCCAAAAAAGGAAATGTTCCTACACATCCCAAACCAAGATACAGGAAAGCTGACATATAGGTATTAATCGTCTCTTGTACACCAATCAATCTAGTGCTATAACCACATACAGGGATACATAATGAACATAAACTAGAACCCTTGTGAAATGAAACTTATGCATAGTAGTAAATAAATCAACAGGAAAGAATGGGTGTGACCAGGAATTAATGACGGGACAAAATGGAGATGCTTGGAGGTGGCAAGATCAAACTTGGGACCTTGGCAATATAAACTATATGCTTTATCTTTACCTGGAGTAAGGACTATGAGTACTCCACATGTAGGAAGCCTGTGATCCCCCCCCCCCCAGATGTGCTTAACTACAATGCCCATCATCCCTGAGCACTAACCATGCAGCCCAGGACAGAAGGTAGCAGAGGGGCCCTAAAGCATATGGAGCTATATGTTCTTCAGCCCAGGTTTGTGGGAATATGGGGTGCTGGTTTAAGGCAAGTCAGACCACTGTCCATATAGCTTAGTATTTGCTAGATTAACTGGCAAAGGTTCTCCAGGGCTTCAGACAGCAGTCAGTCACTATCTGGAGATGGCAGGGACTGCTCTTGGGACCTCCTGCGTGATTTGTTGTGCTCTGCCACTGAACAATGCCACTAAAGGAGTTATTATGAACAAACTGGCTGCTGGTTGCCATGTTTCTGTGGTTACAGTATAATTCTGTTCAGTGTAAGTTTGGTTCCAGTTCTACTGCTTATGGAATTGCATGGCCTTCTTAATGTTCTATTTAAAGTAATACATAAACACACACTTGAAACACATGTGGGTGTTTATTTCTATTTATTTATTTATGTATTTATAATCCACACTTTCAGCAAAATATACCAAAGTGGTTAACAGCATATAAAAATAATAGCAGCAAAAAGCATCAATAAAACATCATTAAAGAGAAAAATTGTATTGCAAAGGCCTGTACTGTTTAGGGTTTTGTGAATTAATGTAAGTACCTTGAACCTAGGCAGGTAACAAACAGGCAACCACAACAGCTCCCTCAGCAGCAGTTGTATGTTGCTCCTTTGAGCAGTCTGGCCACTGCATTCTGCACAAATTGAAGCTTCCGGACTAAATAAAGGGTAGCCCCACATAAAGCGTGCTACAGTAATCAAGCCTTGAGGATTGAAATCAATAGGGAACAATATACACCACAAACCAGATTTGATTTCTAGTGCAATGCACTCTCACACAAAGTTAGTACATCAGACAGAAAAGGTTATCCTGTCTTCCCACTTCTTTCTCCCATTAAACACAGTCATTTCAATAACTAAGATGACCCAATTTATAATTGTAACAAAAAATATTAGGTATAAGCAGGCATGAAACATGGGAAGTAGAACTGTAAGGTGGACTAAAGTTGCTGTTACCTACACCCCTAACATCACTTAACTGTTCACTTTTTAGGCTATAAAGAATATGTACTGCAAGCAATGTGTGCACAAAACTGAAGGATCTTTTCCTATGAAGGTGCTAGTATTGCCTGTGATTAACTGCGTAATTGCCTATCAGTTTCCATGTTTAATTTTTTTGTGTCAATGTGGTGCAGCGAATGGGACAGAATACTATGTAACTTTAAATCACATGCAGGAGCTACTGTACCAACCATCTTGGTCTGCTCACTGACCCAGGTTACATATTTCTAAAAGATTCAGCATCCTCAACTGTTATGTTAACTTGATTCCAGGAAGGCACGTCTCACTTGAGAGACTACGGAGACTAACATGCTATTACTTTCTATTTCTATCATGCTGTAACTTCCTATTTCTTTTTATAAAAAGGAAGCCTTCATACATTCCAAAACACACACGCACAAATAGTGATTCAACATTTCTTCCAACATGCATTCATTTGGTTCATGAGGTTTTCTTTCCTGTAGAGTAAAACAATTCACACCAATTGGCAAATGTGAGGAGTTTATTAGGAAATCTCCAGTTATAACGCTGATTTAACACTATTCACTTCTCACTCAACGAACTTTTCACACAACGGAATTTGCTTCTACAGAGATTTTCGTATTTCTACCGTGCAAGGAAAGGATGCTCCAGCAGCCTAACAACGCACCTGAGGACAAACCTCTCTTTTGAGACCTCAGCACGGGCCGAAGTTTCGGGGCTCGTGGAGAGTTCGCCTCTTCTTCTAGCGCTCACCTGCCGCCCTTCCACATCCCGCCGAGACGGTGGCGCAGCCCTTACGCCCACCCAGCGGGGTCCGCAGCCGCGCTCACCTGGTTAAACTCTTCGTCGGCGTAGATGTCGATGAGGTCCACTCCTTCCGACATATTTCTCCAGGGGAGCCGCCGAGAGAACCGGGGTGGGGGGAGAAGAAAGAGCCGCACTGCGGGGGTCACAGAGCAAAGAGAAGGGGGAAGGAGACGCAGGTTAGTGAGATCGCCGCCTCACGCGGCCGCCGCCGGCAGAGCCCAGGCCCGTTCCCGCGCAGCCCCGCTCCGCCGAGGATCCCGCGCAGGCGGCCCCGCCCCCCTCGCCGCCTCAGTGCCACTCGGACGGCGGGACCTTCCACCGGCAGCGGAGAACCCGAGAGCCGGGCCGCCGCCGCCTCCCTCCCCGCCTCCCCTCCTCCGCGGGCCGCCATAGCTGCGCGCGCCTGGACGCTCGCGCCCGCCATCGCCTCCTTTTTCCCGCGCTGCGACGGAGACACGCCGCCGCCGCTGCCCACTTCCCCCGCGCTCACCCCGGCCACGAAGCTCCGCCGCCTCCCCGGCGCCGCTCGGGGCCCGTTATACTGCTCAAGGCCTAGCAATCCCAGGCAGGCCCAAAACGCGCGCGCGAACCCCCACCCCCCCTCGTCCTCGGCCGCCTCCTCCTCCTCCTCCCCTCCTCCTCTCACCGCTACAGCCAGCGTCTCCTCCCGTTGTCCCGCCCCTTCCTCCCTGCCGAGCCCCGCCCCTTCCGGTTTGTTGCTCTGCCGCTCGCCTCGCGCAAGAGTAAACAAAAACAGAAAAGGCCGCTCTCCGTAGGAGGCTTTTCCGAAGTGGGCGCGGGAGGCCGAGAGGTGGCTTTAGGGCGCATGCGTTGTGGAGAAGCTGAGAGGCTTCCGTAGAGGCCTCTGTGTCTATGGTGGGCCGTGAAGGGTAGAGCGGCTGCGGAGGAAACCAGGATGGCGGCGTTGAGCGTTCGCGTGAGTAAAGGGAGATGTGTATTATGTATCTAGGCATTTGTTGAATTCGTGCCCCACGCTTCTCCTCCAAGGAGCTCAGGGTGGAGCGCCTAGTCCTCCTGGTTTAATCCCCACAACACCAACCCTGCCAGGCGGGCTAGGCTGAGATTGAGAGGCAGCGACTGGCCCCCAAGGTCACTCTCTGAGCGTCACGGCCTCCCCGAGTCCTAGTCCGACTCCCCAACCGTCGCACCAGCAGCAGCTCCGGCGCGTTCGCGTAGTAACGGAGTGGTGGGTCGGACGCTGCTTCTGCCGCCCTTGGTTGCCTTACGCCGCTTCCCTGCCTGTTTGTCTCGCAGCGCCTCTTTCTGCTCCCCGCCTGCGCCCTCCGCTCGTCGAAGTGCTGCTACCGCGGGGACTCTCCCTCCGACTCCGGGCGGGATCTGCTGGAGATCCCTCTGCCGCCTTGGCAGGCTCGGCCCCACGAAGCCCCGGCGAGGAAGCGCGCGAGGCTGCTGTACGAGAGCCGCAAGAGGGGCATGCTGGAGAACTGCCTCCTGCTCAGGTGAGCCGTCGCCTTCTGTTCTGCCTTTCCTAAACCTCCTCGTTGCTTTCAACTTGGACTTGTTTCCTGGTAACGAAATTAAGAATCGAGTCTTTAAAATTCCCACACTCCGGTGTCTCCCCCCCTTTTATTAGAATTTTTCTATTATTATTATTATTTCACTTTATAATGTGTAATAAAACAGAGATAAGAATGATGAAACTACCGTATGTTCTCTGGGCAGTTTAAACTTATAAAATGCAACTGGAAATTTAGCTGAAAAACAGTGAGTACAAAATCATTGTTGTCTACTTTCTCCATAGTGTGCATCATTTTATAAACCTACATTAAAAAAAAAAAAGAAATGTTGCTCTCTCCTTGCACTTGGAAATACCCTTATCCAAGGACAGCACTAGGAAGCATTGTTATGAAATACTGAAAATCAGCTTATAGAGGAAAAAGGAGAAGATTGTCCATTCTGTTTTCTCTTTATTATCAAGGGTATAGTCAGACACTGGTTTATCTTGAACTGGTAGAGGGGAACCTGGGGTTGAATGTGGTCTCCCCTCTGGGACCCTCTATCCAGCTCCTGGGACTCTTCTTCAAAGGCCACACCCCTCAGTGGCCCTGCTCCTCAGTGCTTTTGCCTGGAGAGAATTGGACCTTGAACTGTAATAATGCCTTTTGTTTGTCTGAATGGGTATGCATAAATTTCTGACACTTGCATAGCCAGAATGTAGTATTTTTATTACATTGTGGTATCTGTATCTTTTTTTCTACCTAGTCTGGTTTTCCCAGTATGCTGTTTTATTGTTTCCCATAGTTTCTTTGCCAAAGAGAATCTGAATCGAATGAATGAGCAACAGCTAGATCTTTATGATCGCCTGATTAATGAGCCCAGCAATGATTGGGATATCTACTACTGGGCAACAGGTAAAGCAAAACACTGTATTTTGGGGTCACTTGCTATTGGCTCTTATGTGACTTGGGGGGCGTATCTTATGAAGGGCATTTCATAATATAAAAACATAAAAATATATAACATAGTAGCAGACAAAAACAATAACCTCCCTTCACACAGTCAAAAAGGCCAAAGGCCTGTGAGAATGGGAATGTTTTTGACTGATGCCTAAAGATATGTAAATGAAGACATCAGGCAGGCCCCTTTGGGGAGAACATTCCACAAGTGGGGAGCCGTCACAGAAAATGCTTGTTCTCGTGTTACTGCCCTCTGGACCACACACAGCAGCATAGTACATGTAATATTTCGACCTCTGTCCTGAAAAGGTGTGTGATTGTCCTAGAAGGTTGTCACTGACAATCCGAAATACAGTTTTAGCTATGAGCAGGGTCTAAAAATTGTCATGTTCACCATATAAACATTCCAACTCTAGCAGTCAGGTTGATCAAAAGTATAACTAATGTATACTCTACCTTTAAAACATAAGTATTTTTATTTGCAGTAAGCCCTTTTTGAATTTAGTAGAACTTAACATCCTCCTTAACAAGTACAGTTTTAGGTTGCAGAACTGCTGTATAGTTAATGATAATACAGTGGTACCTCAGGTTCGTTCTGGAGGTCAGTTCTTAACCTAAAACTGTTCTTAACCTGAAGCATCACTTTAGCTAATGGGGCCTCCTGCTGCTGCTGTGCCGCTGCTGCGCGATTTCTGTTCTCACCCTGAAGCAAAGTTCTTAACCCGAGGTACTATTTCTGGGTTAGCAGCGTCTGTAACCTGAAGCGTCTGTAACCCGAGGTACCACTGTATATTATATATTTTATGGCAGGGGTGGGGAACTGGATCTGGCCAGTAAGCCAATACTCTACTTCCCCCTGCTTCCCACGGGCCAACTTTGACAGATGCATGGGACCACCCAACTGTCAGTCACCTGATGGCATAATACATCAAATGACACCTATCAACATTCAAATGGGTTACTATACAACAGTCTTCTTTGAAGATGCACTTTCAGCACCAATCAGCTGACGAGCATTACAGGGAACCTTTGAAGTCCATTTGGAGGTAGCAATTAGGATTCAAAGTGTTTGCTCTAAACAGCTAGTTGTTTTTTCTCTACAAAGGGGAAAATGCTCTGTTTGGGGTGCCACTGACTCCCAGTAGGGCTCCCTGTCTGCATTAATCAGCTGATTGGTGCTGACAGAGAACCCTTCTTTCAAAGAAATAATAGAGAACTCACTTTAAACTCCTGATTGTTCTTTTCTTGCCCATACCGGCCCCATTTCACTTACGACGTCTTGTGGGTTGTGGGCAACAGCCTCATGTGACCTGCACCAGCCTATTAGGGCCACGGGCCGAGACTTCCCACTGCCATTTTACAAGAAGTTCCAAAAACATTCTTGCTCCCTGTCACATAAAAAATGTCTTTCGCTTGTTTGCAAAGCAAGCATTCCATTTTGTTTCCTTTTCTGTACTTAACACACTAACTGGGATGTCTTTGAAATGGGGCTTGACAAATAATTTTAAGTCCAGTGACAAAAAGATCTTTGAAAACCTACTAGATCTGTAGACTGTAGTTTTGAGCTGGGGTAGCCAATGTGTTTTCATCCAGATTTTGCTGGACTACAACTCTTATCTTTGTTGGCTGGCACTGTTGAGTTGGAATCCAACATCTGGTGGGCACCTCAGTGTACAGAATCTTCAGACATTGGTAGCACAGCTTATACTGTTGTTTCACGTCTTTTTTTTTTTTCTCCCCAAAGAAGCAAAGCCTGCTCCAGAAGTCTTTGAAAATGAAGTCATGGAGATGCTTAGAGAGTTTACCAAAAACAAGAACAGAGAAAAGAGACTGCAACAACCAGATCTTGAGTATCTTGTTGAAGCTTCACACTGATCTTGTGGTTTCTGGAGAAGGCCATACATTCTTGAAACCTAGAAGCACACACTGTGGTATTTAGGCCTCTTGAGTCCCACTCTTGTGAAATATTTCCTGAATGGTCTGTTTTCCATGCTTTGCTTATCTATAATAAAGCTTCAGTGATGCGGTCCTTTAGATACTTGGTTATAGCTCCCATTAAATTCAATGCAACTTACTTCTGAGAAGACAGGTATAGAAGTGTTGACAGAGTACCTTTCTGACTCAGAATGCACTTCAGGAATCCCACTGGTATAGGACTGCAGGGTGATTGATAACAAAAGGCATTGTTGCGTCTTCTTGTTCATTGAGAAATGCACATGGTTGTTAAATTATACATAACAAATCACAGTTGTACCTCAGCTCCTGAATGCCTTGAGAGTTGGAACGTTTCGGCTCCCAAACGATTGAAAACTGAAAGTGAATGTTCCAGTTTTCGCATGTTCTTTTGGAAGCCAAACGTCTGATGGGGCTTCTGCGGCTTCCAATTGGCTGCAGGAGCTTCCTGAAGCCAGTCAGAAGCTGCGCTTTGGAAGTTGAACGTTTCAGAAGTTGAATGGACTTCCGGAACGGATTCTGTTCAACTTCCAAGGTACGACCCTCCCAGCAGATGTCAAGGCAATAAACAACTATTTTACTTTTAAAAGACAACTGAAGGCGGCCCTGTTTAGGGAAGTTTTTAATGTCTGACGCTGTATTGTTTTTAATATTCAGTTGGAAGCCGCCCAGAGTGGCTGGGGAAATCCAGCCAGATGGGTGGGGTATAAATAATAAATTATCATTATCATTATTCTTCTACAACTGTAGTATTATTTTATATTCTGCTCAGTTCCAGGATTCCTGGGCAGATTTCTGTATTGTATGATTCTGTCCAAAAGGTGATCAAATGATTGAGAATCATAGATTTGTGGAAGTCTGTAGTACTCTTTATGCTATAAGTGTATTTTCAATAATAAATGGATAGCAACCCCATATAAGTAATTCATTACTGGACATCTTAGATGCTGAGGGTACCTTCCTTAAGCCAAATGCTGGAGTTGGTGCAGTGATCTGACTCCATGCAGTACATGACAGCAATGAGGTTGCCTCAGGCCTCCCCACAAGTGCAGTCTTGTCCTGGATATATGGTACTTACCAGTTTTCAGCTATGTCAGCCTACGCACTGTTGGATGTGCCCATCACTTTCCTTCCATTCTGTTGATAGGTTGCATTTGCTACTGCCTTTGTCCAATTGCTACAACTCCTGTGTCCCTAGCCTAGAAGACTTCTTATTCTTAGCCACAAATATTTTTGCAGGAATTTTGAGACATCAGTTGAAGGCTCCACCAGAACTTGTACATATTGGTCCTGTTTGCTAGTACATCTTCAGTAGATCAATGAGGCCAACATTAACAAGCTGCATATGGAAGATTTGGTCCTTGCATATTGCCCTCGTCTATGTCCTTGGCAGTGTGTGTGTTTATTATTTATTTAAAGATTTTTTTAATCCCCCTCTTCAGCCAGAAAAGGCTCGCAGAGCAGCTTACAAATCATTAAAATCACTATATATGCCCTCAGCCTTACAATCTAAAAATACAGGACACAAAAGGAAGTGGAGGGAGCTAGGAGGAAATAAGCAAACTCTGGTTCAAATCCATGTTTTCAAGTTGCTTTATTGACCAGCTGGGATGGGAAAATGCAAGGAGAGGAGGTGCCAAAAGTTTCTGATCTCTCAGCTGTCCCAGTGGAGTGGCCCTACATTCCTTCTCTTCCATCATTGGCAACAGGCAGATGTGATTACTGCTACTCGGTGACAGTGGATGCACAGAGGGGCTTAATTCCTTCACAGAGTGGACGGCAGCTCCTATTCTGTGGTACCTTATTTCATGTGTTTTTTGTGGGGGGGGGGGGGGAGAGAGTCATATGTTGGAAATTGCACCAGGGTCCGCAACTACCTTAATCCAACTTGGGACTCAAGGTTTTAGCTGGCACTTGTCAGTAAAAACCAGTGGCACATGGTTATTGTTTTCCTCCCTGCTGACCCTATCTGTATCGGTGTCTATTCATTTCACTCCTCTTCCCTCATTTGCTACCGTCTGATATAGTGGCAGCTGCTGCATTAAATGGATACTGTCTGTCCTTTGTAGTTGTTGTAATTTAATGAGTTTGGCAGTTAGTGAATACTCACACTGTCTCCCCCCACCCCCAGATGTAGAATAATTCCCACCCACTTGCTATACCAAGCAAAGTTTAATATAAGGTAAAAGGTAAAGGTACCCCTGCCCGTACGGGCCAGTCTTGCCAGACTCTAGGGTTGTGCGCTCATCTCACTCTATAGGCCGGGAGTCAGCGCTGTCCGCAGACACTTCCGGGTCACATGGCCAGCGTGACAAGCTGCATCTGGCGAGCCAGCGCAGCACACGGAACGCCGTTTACCTTCCCGCTGGTAAGCGGTCCCTATTTATCTACTTGCACCCGGGGGTGCTTTGGAACTGCTAGGTTGGCAGGCGCTGGGACCGAACGACGGGAGCGCACCCCGCCTCGGGGATTCGAACCGCCGACCATGCGATTGGCAAGTCCTAGGCGCTGAGGTTTTACCCACAGCGCCACCCGCGTCCCAAAGTTTAATATAGAAGTACACAATATAATGTTAAACAATGAATATCTCCAACTAAACATTTGAAAAAACTTTCTGGCAGTAAGAGCTGTTTGGCAGTGAAACAGACTCCCGTGAAAGGTGGTGGGCTCTTGTTCCTTGGAGGTTTTTAAACAGATAGGATGGCCATCTATCATGGATGCTTTAGCTGAGATTTTTGCATTGTAGGGGGTTGGACTAGATGACCCTTGGGCCCCTTCCAACCCTATGATTCTATGATTTATTACATTTTTATAGTGCCTTTCATTCAAAGATCACAGGGCAGTTCTGAACATAGACAAAATGAGAACAAAAAATTAGAAGCTGAAAGTAGAATTTAACTTACAAGAACATAATCATTTCCCAGAACACAAAAATGTGTGCCATTAGCTGACAAAACAAGGTTCTTCACTCCAAATTTCTTATTCCAAAGGGGACCACCCTTCCATTTGACAATTTTATGAGAAATACTTAAAAATAAAAAAGCAAATGTTTTCATAAACATACACTGTTTATTCAGTCTGCTTGTATTTCCTTTTTCCACCCAATCAACTGCTAGCATTCCTAGCTGAATGAACTTTCGCTATTCTATTTTTAGAAGTTGATGGTGCAAAAAGAAGAAAACAGTACTGTGTGACTTGTGTCTAACCCTGTTAGGCTCTTTTCCACTTTTCAGTCAATTACTGGAAGTCAGGTATTTTGAAAACAGTTGTTTGAAATTGTTCTAGGATACATAAATACTTTTTCTTCTGTCCAGCAGTGACTTCTTCAATAATCATATAAGTAACACTTTCAGACACCCAGGGGTTTCTACAGAACATGGTTTATGTCATGTACTTTTTTTTAATTAAAAAAATCCTATTAAAACTTGCTAGCTGTGTGACAATTTGAAATACAGCTTGGCCCTCCTAGAGTTGGTTTCCCCTCCACCCCTTACCACACAGAACTTTAAAAGTCATGCTTAAGGTTACATGTTTCTTTGCAGCCACCTAGTCTATGGCATTACCTTTAAACTACCACATGGTGTCATTATAAGCATGATGTTTGCTCAGTACTAAATATTCACATGCAGCCTTGATCAAAAGTGATGTGTAACTTACATATCTTTAATTTTGTATGCTCAGAGATTTCTCTTCCGTGTCAGAGTTCAGATTGCAGAGATTCTGTGTCAAGCAATGCCACATTCAATGACATGAGTAAAATATAACACAAACACACTTATTTTAGTCCTAGGTAAGCAACAGAATCACACAGCACCAAAACTGAGCTATCTGAAACCCACAACTCATATTGCTAAGACTTTACAATAGCATTTCAATATTATTTTGCAGATACAAATGCAGAACATTGGGAGGTGGGATAATGGTGGCGAAGGCTTAAATTCTCAAGAGTTGTGTGCCGGACATCTAAAGTTACACTTGAATTACACTGCACAGCTGTGACTGCAGACATTTAGTAGGCACGCAGCCTTACACATGTTCCTTTCTGCCCACTTGGTACTGTTCTGTGTTTCACGGACATGGGGGCGGTGGCAGCACTGATTCTGGTGACTCTACCTTGTTCAACTGCAGCATACCTCCCCAGCTCCTATCTAGTAGCTCAGCTTGAATACAATGGGACAATGGCTCAGGAAACACACAGACCTCAACCCCGTGAGGGCTATATTTAGGAATCCAAATAATCAGAACCATTTCATGCACGTATTGGGCATGTGTGCTCAGGGCCCTTGCAGTCGCTCCCAATACCCTCTGAACTATAAGGCCATTGGAAGGAGAGCAATGTTGTCGAGCTAGTTGCTAGGTGCTGGTTGCTAGGTTACATGCTGCTAGACTTCAGCTTTCTGCATTCGTCCGTCAAGTTCCCAACTTCAGTTCCTTAAATAAATGAATGGTTCATTCCTTTTGGACATCTAGTTCTGATTGCTACCATCAGCCAGCAAGCAGTGCCTCGTTGGTTGGGACAGGTAAGGACAATGTCATCCTCGCGAGGCGAAATGGGGTTGGTGGCTGCAGGCTGCTGTCCATGGTGGATTTAGCTTCATGTTGTCTCACAAACACCTCTGCAGTGTCCTTTGGTCTCCCTTGCACTGCACTGGCTCAGAACTTGGACTGGAAGTGACTAGCCAAGGATTTCCCCAACTCTGCAAGCTTAAGCCCTTTTTGGTTGGAGCTACCAGAGAATGAACTTTAGATCTTTTGGACACAAAACATGTGGTCTGACCCTGAACTATGCTTCTGTACCTAAGTTAAATAGTCCTTCCCCCGCCCCCTTTTCTGTGCTTGGAAGATTAGAAATATTAATTTTTAGAAAAACGACAAGATAAGGGGCAACGGCTAATTGCTGTTTTGGGAGAATCTGTTTAGATGTGGTCATGTGGTTTAATACCTGATTTAGGTCTTTCCCCTACACTCTGTGCACAACCCTATGTAAGGATCATAGAATCATAGAGTTGGAAGAGACCACAAGGGCCATCGAGTCCAACCCCCTGCCAAGCAGGAAACACCATCAGAGCACTCCTGACATATGGTTGTCAAGCCTCTGCTTAAAGACCTCCAAAGAAGGAGACTCCACCACACTCCTTGGCAGCAAATTCCACTGTCGAACAGCTCTTACTGTCAGGAAGTTCTTCCTAATGTTTAGGTGGAATCTTCTTTCTTGTAGTTTGGATCCATTGCTCCGTGTCCGCTTCTCTGGAGCAGCAGAAAACAACCTTTCTCCCTCCTCCATGTGGCATCCCTTCATATATTTGAACATGGCTATCATATCACCCCTTAACCTCCTCTTCTCCAGGCTAAACATGCCCAGCTCCCTTAGCCGTTCCTCATAAGGCATCGTTTCCAGGCCTTTGAACATTCTGGTTGCCCTCCTCTGGACACGTTCCAGTTTGTCAGTGTCCTTCTTGAACTGTGGTGCCCAGAACTGGACACAGTACTCCAGGTGAGGTCTGACCAGAGCATATGTAAGGACATATGTAAGCATTTAATTTCTCTTGCTGGGTTCCCAGATATGTGTATGAACATGTCTGGTGTGTACAGCAATGTTTCCTACAATGATGGCTATTTTCTGAGACCATCAAATTATTCAGGTCAATAGAAACAAAATGGGATTCCAAGTGGAACTGGCTGAATAGGCATTAAAATGGCAAATGGTTCATTTATTTATTCCATTTACAGTGGTACCTCAGGTTAAGTACTTAATTCGTTCCAGAGGTTCGTACTTAACCTGAAACTGTTCTTAACCTGAAGCAGCACTTTAGCTAATGGGGCCTCCTGCTGCCGCCGCGCGCCGTAGCACAATTTCTGTTCTCATCCTGAAGCAAAGTTCTTAACCTGAAGCACTATTTCTGGGTTAGCGGAGTCTGTAACCTGAAGCGTATGTAACCTGAGGTACCACTGTATATCCCATAGTTCCACTTAAGGAGCTCAGGATAGTGTACATGGATCAATTCCTCCCCATTTTATCCCCAGCGACCCTGTGTGGTAGGTTAGACTCTGAGGCTGTGGCTTCCAGTCAGCTTAATGGCTGAGCAGCGTTTTCAAGCCTGGTGTCCGAGGTCCTAGTCCAACTCCAGGCACAACAATGACCACCTATGTGTAAAGTGATGCACATTGGGGCAAAAAGATCCTACATGCTGATGGGGTCTGAGCTGATGGCGACCATCCAGGAAATGCTCAGTGCAAATGTTGAGACAGCTGCCTGAAAATACTAATTCAGTGTTTGCATTGTTACGAAAAGAAACATCTTCATACAAATATGTGGTGTGTCCACACTTTAGAATACAGTGCGCAGTTCTGGTTGCCTTGCCCAAAAAAGGATACAGAAGAGTGGGAAAAGGCTCGGGAAAGGGGCAGCCAATACAAGCTTTACAAAGAATGGTCCTAGCATTCTGGGACTCTTAATTCTGAAAGTGGAGTATTTTTCATACTGCGTATGGTTAAACTAAGGAATTCACTACCAAAAGACAAAGTGATAGCTGCTCGATTTAATGTTTTTTAAAAGGGAATTAAATAAATTCATGGAGGATAAGGCTGTCATTGGCATCTAGTCATGATGGCTCCATCCTGTCTTCAGGATCAGAGGTAGGAAGGTTCTGAATACGAGTGGCTGGGGAATGGTGGCAGGAGGGGTCTATTGCACACCTGTCCTGTTTCCTGGCTTCCCTTGCCCAGGAGGGAACATGGGAGCCAGCAGCCAGACTAGACAGATGGGCAGAATAGTCTGTAACCACTGTTGATAATTTTGCAGTAGTTCTTATGGTAAAAAGGCATGTGTCCTAGACACATAACTTATTAAGAAGGTAAAAATCTTAGCGTCAGTGTCCCTGACAAAAGGGGCAGTGAATGGCAATAAGTAATTTTCTATCCCATACCCCCCATCAAGACAATACACAAAGTGTACGACCCATGCAAAAGCACAATAAAACTGTGTGTATGCTATACTTCAAAGCAGGAGGCGTCATCTGCAACATTTATTGTTGTTGCCTCCACCTTCTCCCTGCCTTGCTCCAAAGAGGAGAGCCTCGCCACGTGGGTGAGATGCTGCAGGACTGGCCAAGTAGTGGAGCTGCTGGTCATGGCTTCCAAATGCAGAAGATGGTTGGAGCCTCCTTCCCCCGCCCAAGTGGCAGCCGTGCTTTGCCACATCCTGGGAGGTTATTTATTTATTTACTTACTTACGAATTACCTATGTGTGTGGGCCAAAATGATTTAGGGTAGATGCACACCACGCATTTAAAGCACATGCCACACACATGGCTTCCCTTAAAGAACCCTGGGAACTGTAGTTTCCATTTCACAGAGCTGCAGTTCACCCATAAAGAACTACAGTTCCCAGGATTCCTTGGGGGAAATAATGAGCTCTAAATGTGTGTTGGATTTCCATAGAGTTGGAAGGAACCCTGAAGGTCTTTTGAGTCCAACCCCTTGCAATGCAGGATATAATAAAAACAGCTAAAAATTGTTTTTAAAACTAACAATGCAAAAAAAACCCTCTTAGAGATAGGTATTCATTCATATTGCTTTTAAATCTAAGGCAGAGAGGCCTCTTCAGCCAGCTGGGAAAGCTTGGTTAAATTGTCTGTGAGAAATTTCCCCAACAAAACAAATATATTTTCAATTGTTTCTGGAATGTGCAAAAAGTGGCCTCTGCCATGTCTTGACAGAAATGCTGTTCTACAGAACAGGGGCAGCAACATTGAAAGCCTTCCTCTCAGCTACTGTTAACTGGGATTCTAAGATCTTTGGAACTTGAGGGAGACTCCTGCAGAACACAATAATCTGCTGTATATACAAGGAGTAAGGTGGTCTCTCAACTGACCTATTAACTGGTGCCATTTATTTTGTCAAGACATGTATAGCACTTCAGGTGTGTTGGGAGGGCGGAGAAAATTAAAATGGAAAGTTCTCTGTGGTACTTCACAACAAAGCAGTTGAATTTATGAAGGAAAAATGCTAAAATAATTGGAAATAGCTTCCAGATACTTAATGGGCTTAGGATTGTATTTATGTTAACTGATAAAATAATATGTCTAATACAAGAAGGAGAAGATTTAAAGATGCTAATGTTTAATTTAAAGGGTATTAAAATTGGGATTTGGAAAACCGTTATAAGGATATACAATGAAATTCAACTAAGGGGAAACGAGGAAGTCGTTTTACAAAGTAAATAACTGTTATTTTCAATAAGGTTATGATTTATGTTTGTTATGTTTTGTTTGTTGTTGATATTATAAAAACTAATAAAATTTTTGCAAAAAAAAGAATTTATGAAGGAAAAATAAGAAAAAGTGGTTCCTCACAGCTGCTCACCAATGGATACAAAATGGAGGTTTGGAAATGAATATGGAGCATAACAATTTCCCACTCACAGATTATTGTAAATGTGAGGTGGTTAGACTGAAAACATGTTGATAATAGTGCAGTGCTACAATCACCGCAAGCACTCATATATTGACAGCAGAAGAACAGCAAGAAAGATGCAATAGAAGAGTTCTAGAAAAAGGACAGGCAGAAATTGTGGGAGGGGTACAGATTAGCTAGTGCTTTATGTGGAGTGTGCAGAATCCATGTGCTACAGCATGGGGTGGGGACTATCATACGAACCGGTTCCTGATTCATAGAAGGAAGGACACTCACACCCACCCACCCACCCACCCACCCAGTACTGGGAGATCCCTGAACATTTTACTTGATCTTCAGTGTTTCAAATCCTTCTGGAAGCTTTTCTCTAGAAGCCTCTATAAAAAGGAAAAGTGCCACCCTACTCTTGTGTGGTTCCCCTCCATTTCAACAGGGATTTCCCTGAGGGTATCTTACTTGCCAATTGGAACTGAATAGCAAGGTTGAATATTTTTACAATCTTCAGGTAAAATGGTATATTCTGGTATCTCCATTTTTGTGGAAGGAGTTGGTTCTATTGCTTCACTTGAGCCACAGTGCACCTGCAACCAATAAGGAGCATTTAAGACCTGACCCTGATGTATTAAGACCACGAATGGCCTGGTTTGTATCATTAGCTCCCTTTAAAAATCCTGAGTCTGTGACATCACAATGCTGTGTGTGTGACCTCACTGTTTCTAAGGAGACATGCACACAATGCAGGTGAACAGTTGCTTCAAGTCAGACTGATTTCTTTGTCCAGAGGCTGAGCCGCATTCCTGCTATCCAGAATGATTAGTGGTCAATCATCTTCCATTTCTATTCCTCCAGGGAAACCTTTCATCAGTAAATCCACCTCTGTATCTTCAGAGAAGATGGGTCGTCTCCCCCTAGGGATTGTTTCTCCCTATGTAAAAACTAGCTCTGGTGGGTGTATGGACCCCATGAAATTCTACTGTACCAGCTATGGCACAGCTTATGGTAAGGACATCTTCAATAAGGGAAGGGATTTATATTATCTGTGGCTAGTTTGGTCATATCAAACAAAGGAAAGTGTTAACTGCCCAAAAGGATGGTAGGCTGTTCAGGCATAATCCCAATCCCAGGCTTGTTGTTGCAATAATAATAATAATTTATTTATACCCCGCCCTTCCTGGTTCAAAAACTGGGCTCATGGCGGCTAACAACAAATTTAAAACACTTTAAAACACTTAATTATAAAAGCAGTATAAAATACGGTATAAAACATGAATAACAATAAAATGATGAGATTCAAGCTCCCATCATGTGCAACATTTAATAACGTTTGAGCCTTGATTGTTGGGAACCCATTCAAAATAAATTGAAAACTTTTGTTAAAAAAACAGGAG
This sequence comes from Podarcis tiliguerta, assembly GCF_965153285.1. NCBI lineage: Eukaryota > Metazoa > Chordata > Lepidosauria > Squamata > Lacertidae > Podarcis > Podarcis tiliguerta. The sequence continues at coordinate 56,622,943 of NC_139534.1, forward strand.
CCTTTTTATGAGGTACCGACATTCCAAAGGAACAGAAAAGACTTTTCATGTATGCAACAACAGCAGCATGGATGCTACTAGCCCAGAGATGGAAAGAAGAAAGAGTTCCTACTAGAGAGGACTGGCAAACTAAGCTGTGAAACTCTGCTGAAATGGCAAAACTGACCGGGAAACCTAGAGACCAAGAAGCCAAGAAATCCAAGAAAGAATGCGAAAAGTTTATAAAACATTGGCAGGGTTTTAACCCCACTTGTAATGTAACAAATATTATGGCCAATATGGATAGATATAAAACATAAGACTATGAAATAATATGCAGTTGGGATTTTTGACATTAGGACCCAGCCTCGATTTGAAGCTTAGATATTATCATAGGTCAAAGCACCAAAGATTACAAGAATGTTCTTGGAGAAGCCCCACCCCTTCCCACCTTCTAACATGCATGAAGCTTCCATCCTTCAGAACTGATTCTTGCAGTGGCTTTTGCAGAGAGAGAAATGGCAGTGAGGCCTCCTCTGTCAGCTTGGCTGGCACCAATTTCCATTTGCCTTTTTCCTACCAGAGTAGCTTCCATCTGGAGCCATCATACCTGGTGCATTAGGGGAAAAGGTGAGGACCCCTTTATCAGCCTAGCTGAGACAAACTATCATTTGGCCCCTGTCCTCCTGGAACAGCCACTATTTGCAGCTGCCCCACGGCATCTCTCTTGATTCGGTTGGGGTCAACTGCCATGTAGCTCCTCCACTCCTCTGCTGTAGTGATCATCCCACCTGAACATTATGTAACACCTCGCTCCAATCATGCAAGAGTTAGTATACTCAAATTCGCTTGGTTTTCCTCTTCCTTCCCCATCTCTTTCCTTCTGTGTCATGACAATTAGATAAAAATATTGTTTTAAAAAAATTGTCCAGTAGCACCTTATAGACCAACTAAGTTTGTTCTGGTGCATGCACATGAAAGCTTATATCAGAACAAACTTAGTTGGTCTATAAGGTGCTACTGGACAATTTATTTTTCCCTGACTGCGTCAGATCAACACGGCTACCAACCTGAATCAACAATTAGTTATTACTTTATATTGTAAACTGTATTGAGTGTGCAGTGGGAAAACAGTGCTTTATAAATGCAGTAAGTAAGTGAAGATATAAATAGGCAATACAAATCTGCCATTGTCTCCCTTTCCTTTGCCAGGTCAAGCAGGGTTTCGTCCTCGGACTAGCATCCACTCTGGAGCAGGTTATAAAAGCAATTACCGTCCCGTCGTCCACTACAAGCCAAGCCTAGACAAAATAGATAATCCAACTGTGGGGTAGGTATTGGTCGTATACTTTGTGGAAATTAACTGGGATGGATCAGAAGAGGGAAACTGTCTTGTGGTTTGCATACCATCCAATCTGCTGCCCTCCAGACATTTTGGGCTCCAGCTCTTACCACCCTTGGTGATTGGCTGTGCTGGCTCTGGCAGGTGGGAGCTGTAGCCCAGAGCATTTTGGGGGTACCAGATTGGGGAAAGCTGTGAAACATAACCACATCCTCATAATGCTCATGTCACCTCTGAGTCAGTGACATGCTTGCATTTGCTTTACTTGTACTCCCTCAAAGCACAATAACAAAGTCTATGGCAAGGCAAATGCATTTGGCACTTCACCGTGGTATCCATATGCAGTGTAGATGACTGGAAGGGCCAAAGACAGTGATCTTTTGGGTTGCCTGGACTAACGCATCACTTTAGGAGATAGAAAGCATGGCTGTCTTTAGAGCACAATTCTAACATGCCTAAACATAACCTGATTAAAATCCACTGTGTCTCTTAAGTTCAGATGCTGTGTATTTAAGGAAGCTTTTAATGTTTAATAGACTATTGTATTTTAATATTATGTTGGAAGCCGCCCAGAGTGGCTGGGGAAACCTAGCCAGATGGGTGGAGTATAAATTAATTAATTATTATTATTATTATTATTATTATTATTATTATGTCTCTCATGCTTAGTCTTTTCTCCAAAACCAGGAAGCTCCTTCAGGACAATTATGAATCGACAACAACCAAGCACTTCCAGCCTCTTGAGCTCCCAGATGGGAAATATCCTCTTCCCTGGAGTGTGCACCAGCCAGGGAGTGGGTATGTTCGAGAAAAACCTCTTTCTTTCCCCACCACTAAAGAGGTAAGTATCCCAAACCTAGGATTTGCCTCTGTGTGGTGGATTGTTGTGCTATTGAACATGCTTGTAATGTGCCAACATTATCAGCTAGTGCCATTAATAATGGCTTGGGCTATTTCTTCAGTTCAGGAAGGCTGGAGCTTAGAGCTTCAGCAATGAGGCAGCTCAAAGTCTGACATCCATCTAGCAAGTGGCAAGGCCTTTATTCAAGCAGCTTCTCCATCCTTCTGAGTCAGCTCTCCAAGAGCCTGCATCCTGGGTCATAGCTTTTTCTCTTAAAGGGGCCATGTGCCTGATAGTTACCATAACTGATAATGCATACATGAATCACCTGCGTTGTGAATTTCAATCCGATGTATCAACACAAAACTGTGGCAGTGCATGTGTGGAAGGAGGATGTTTTGCAAGGCTAAATTCTGAGCGTTTAGGAGTCATTCCATTTCCAGGCTTCTCTCTATATATCCATGAGGTCTAAGAGAATCTACTGTGATGCAGGGCAAAACACAAAAGCCAGGATGTGTAAACTGATGTGATCTGGCAAGTGTATATGAGGATCCAAAACGAACAGAGCTTCAGAAATACAAGATGTGAAGAGGAGTCACGTTTTGATGGTACAAGGAGCCAGAAAGAAGTCAGTAGGTGCAGTGCAATCCCATAAATGCTGGTGTTCAGAATTAAGTCACACTCTGTTCAGTTTAAATATGCTTACTAGCCCCATTAAACACAGTAGAACTTGCTTCTGAGTAAATGCCCATAAAGTTGTGCTGTAATGTGATACATTTATAGATCAAGGCACCATGTAAGTAAATTAAGGTTTGGAATATGGATGGTTATGGGGCAGGAGTGCATAAGTGTACATTAGTATTAGTGATCCATTCATAGCCTCTGAGAGTCATAGCGGACATTCCTGAGTCACATATGAGGCTTGCTATATAGACTAGTAATCATGGGTGAAGCTCGATAGCCTAGGGTTTTGTTGAGATAGATTAGTGGGGTTTTCAGAAGCCTATATACTACCAGACTATGCTTTTACTAGACATATCAGTAAAATATTGTCCAGTTGGCAGTTCTGCACCTAAAGCACTGGGACTCATTAATGAATTGTTCTAATTAAGTGCAGGATGGAGCTAAGGAGAGCTGCTGCTGGTGTATGTGTGTGCATGCCAATATGATTGTGACCTGGGCTATATACCAAGTGGAACATGTTGTGGTAGAAAAGAGGCATTTGAACAAGGATCGCTTCCTTTGAAACCCAGACACTGTGTTGAGAACAGTTTAGCTGTGTGAGGGATTGAGACTTGGGAAGTGCGCAGTAGGACTGAGCCCTAGTATCTGCCAAACCCGGTTCCTCTATAATTTCAGAATTGCTTTACAGTTGTGTGAATACTAAAAACATAGTGTCTCTCTTTTGATTTGCCTTCTATATTGTGGGCTTTCAGACCCCCACCCCTGTAATCATGTTTTTCAAGGCATTCACTGCCACAGGAAAGATTAAAACCTTTATTCTGTTGGAAACACATAAGCTGAAATTCTCATTATTTTGTTTGGAGTGTATAGGAAAATGAAGAATGAGATATGGGAGCATGAAGCCTTGTAGCTTCACTGATTGACCTCACTGGCTTCCTAATGTTTTAATTAGAGCTGTGATCAAGGGCTCAGCCATGAAGATGATGATTCCCTACCACTTCTGAGAAGGGGACAGATACAAGATGCATTTTATATATGCATTTTCCTGCTCACTTTTGACTGTTCTTTCCCCTCCTTTCTCAACAATAGCCCTGAACAGTATCACTTCAGTTCTGGTATTTGTGGTATTCATACTTAACTTTCCAAATTGCAAGCTGGGCTTCATTTTGCAGGTCAAGAAAGTCCATTTTGACACAGCAGACCAGGGAGCCCAAGCTATAACAGGGTTGGAGCCTAAACATACCCCTGACCTGCACAAGTTGTATGGAAGAGGTTCTGTCGATGTGGAACATGCCAGACATGTGAGTCAGCTGCTAGTTCAATGGGCCCTTCCTCATTTGACTGTAGCTTAGGCAGTACCTGATCACAGAAGAGGTATAAAGGGGAGTTTTCATTAGAACTCAGGGCCAGAAGGTCTGGCTTCTTCACACAGTGCGTAAGCTATTGAACTTGCTCCTACTGTATAAGATGTAGTGACGACTGCCAAATTGGACAGCCTCAAAAGGAGATTAGAAAAAGCCATGGAGGATAAGGCTGTTAATGGCTGCTACCAGTCCTGATGGCTAGGTACTACCTCAGTTATCAGAGACAGCATGCCTCTCAATACCATTTGCTGGGAAATACAAATAGAGAGAGTGCTGTTGCACTCAGGTCCTGGTGTTGGGCTTCTCATAGGCATCTGGTTGGCCAGTGTGGAATCCAGGGTCCTAGGTTTGGCTCTTATATCCACCACCAGATGCAGTAAAATAAAAGGGGAGTTTCCATTTTATGCATGACTTTCCCTACTCGTGTCGTCATAATCCGCAATGGGGAAAAATATTTTTAAAATAGTGCTTCCACTGCTGCTCACAGCAAACATGTTGAAAACCAATATTTTAGCATACAGTGAAAGTATTGGCAGGAAAAGCTTGACTTCCCTGGGTTACTGCAAAACCAAGTACCTTTCCATATAGAAAGTGATCCGATTTTATTCCCATAGTCCTCATTTTCACTCCTGATCTAAAGCTTGATTCACATATGCCTGTCTCCTTGCTTGATGACTTGCACCAGAAGGTGTGAATTGCCTCCATAGAAAAGTATTGTCTGTGGTGATGTGAGCTAATAGGAAAGCTCTAGTCTGCATTCTTTGATCTGTGAAGGTTGTTTCACACCTACAAGTCATCACTCAACATTTCAATCATTGAACTATGAACAAGCGTGGTGTCATCCTAAGGTGGTATGTATGGGAGAGGGGGGAAAGTGTGACAGAATAAAATGCAGTCCTAGAATAGTGAATTGACAAGGGATGGTATAGCACACTGGTCCTTTACCTGGTGGGTTGGGACCCATTCATGGGGCACGGCCTGATCAAAAGTGGGTCATAACAGGAGCACTGCTACCATGCAAACATATGTTAGAGATTTAAGAAATGGATCCCCAAATGCAAGTTTGGATTAAAAGGGGGTCCTGGGAACTGAAAAGGTTGAAGATACCTGGCATATTGGTTAACATGTTAGAATTTGGCTGGTGAAACCTGGGTTCACATCCCTGATCAGCCATATAGCATGACTTCAATCCGACACACAGTTACCTGGAGTAAGCTCCATTGAACTCAGCAATTCTTATGCTGGATGCATAGGTTGAATTTAGGGGTGTTCTGCTGCCTGAAGGGAAACAGGAAGGTGCCACCCTGTCACTGAAGCATCCCCTGTCAAAGCCTCTCTTACTTAGGTTGCGCAGTGGTGCCCACAAAGCATCAGAGATGGTGGTGGGTTCCGATGAGATCTTGTGGTGCTCTTGCAAGATATTGCAGACTGCATGAAATTGACTTTTGTGAGATTGCACAAGATCTTGTCGCTGCTGCTGTTGCTGCCATCACCGCTACACTAGTGGCAGTGGCAGGATGGGTGGGGCACTAGCGCTGTTCAACTTGTAAATGCAATCTTTAGCTTTTAATTAGAAATTCAAAAAAACAAAAACAAAAAACAACACACACACACATCATTTGCTATTCAAACTGCTAGGGCGGCATAGGAACCCGACCAAAGAAAAGTCTCTCCTTGATTATTTTCCTTATCCTCTGACTTCTCCAATGCTAATCCGTCACAAATGGTAGTAAAGCTTGAATCAGAGCAAGAAGGATTGTGTCAATTACCCTGGTACTTCATTGGCTGAAAGAGGCTGAAAGTTTTGTACCCCCAGTATCCCTACATCACTGCTTAAAATGTAGAAATTGACATATGGGGGCAGAATAGACCACGTGGAGGGAAATGGCGCTACAGGAAAACATGGGAAGAATATGAGATTATTCCAATTGTGCCTGCTTAGTCTTAGTTACAGTTTAGTGTATGGGGAGCAGGGGGTTGTGCCAAATGCTTCCCAGAAAACACAGGCTTTGAGGAAGGGTTTGCAGGAAGTGAGAGAGGTGGGAGTTCCAGGCATAAGGATCAGTAAAGGATAAATGATAAAGTCATGGGAGAGAGCAAGATAACTTCGGAAAGCTGAGAACTGTTACCCCAGGAATAATTGGTCTGCCCTTAAACAGAGAAGCAGGATGGATGTGGAACAGTGCATTGGAAACCCTACTGGCAGGGCAAGTAGGAGACTCCATCTGGAGCATTTGGTCTTACTCTCCACTGCTGTTTGCATATTTGCAGGGACCTCACTACATGTCCACAGAGTACAACTCAAAGTACCGCTTCAACATTCCAGGACAACCAGGTAATTGTTCTTCATAGCTGACAGAGCTTCATCCTCGTGCACAATATTGATACTCCACTCATAAGAAAGGGAGCTGTCTGCTTCTTCATAACAATCAACCTGCCAATATCGTGGTCAGGGATGATGGGAGTTGTCATTCAACAACATTTGGAGGGCCAAAGGTTCCCCACCATTGGTTTAGAAGGGGGTATTTAGGCAGCTAGACATCACATCAAAGTGATAAATGCTTCTTGTGTTTCTTATGTGACATTTTTCAGGGATGTAATGACTGGTGAGTTATGCCCAAGACTAAGCACACATGTATCATCTAAGTAAACAATACACTTACCTGGGGCCCTCCAGATGCCATCAGACTACAATTCACATCAGTCTGACTTTTGGCTATTCTGTCTGGGACTGATGGGAGCTGGAGGGCCACAGGTTCTCCATCCTTGCTCTAAGGATACTTGAAGTCCGTGGTTCTGTTAAGAAGCCACTTGTGTTTGTTCAGTCTAGATATTTCATTTTGTATCCAGGCACAGTATGGTTTTCAGGCGATAGGCAGTCTTCAAACAAAAAGGGAACACGAGAAACAGATTCAGTTTGATTCAAAGAAGCTGGTCACCATCTACTAGAAAATTAAGTGTTCTTAGATCTGCATTAAATTGTTACTTTACTATTAAAAATAGACCATATATAATATAGTACCACTTTCACAAAGGTAGCATCCTGAAGCATATTCTTGTCCAGTTTTCTTATTCTGTATTTATGTAATGCTGCAATATGTCGTTCTCACCTCCGTGTTCTTTGAATTTAAAATTCTTTTAAATCCATATTTAGGAAGTTAAAGCAGTAGTCTGGACTAGATCCAAATCACAAATAACTCCCAGCTGAAATCTTTTTTTTTAACGGCGGCACATATCAATATTGCCACCCACAGTCTTCAGAAATTTTTAGATTACAATGTAAATTGGGATATTTGTTTTTTGCCTTTTTTTCTAAAAATGTTCCTGTGGGGACGTTGACATTTAAGTCATCTTCTGCAACTTGGGGGGTGGAGGTTAGAGAATTTATAATGGAAGTCTAACTTGGAATTCTTGGGACAGCTTGTCACATTTCATGTGCAAGATATAAATGCACAAATCACTCTCATGTCTGAAAATAAATTCACATTCAAGGTGGCAGTGAAAAATCGATGCAGCTCTCTGAAAGAATGTTTTTTCTGTACACGTCTGATTTTTGCTTTGGAATTTTGCAGTTCAGAGGCCTTCTTTCTAGTCTGTTGCAGATTTTCATTTTTGTAACAGCTGTGCTGAATCTGACCAAAGCCCTTTCCATTCTAGCACAGCCTACTAGATGCCAATGGGAAGCTCACAGGCAGAACATAGAATCACAGAACTGCAGAGTTGGAAGGGACCCTGAGGATCATGTAGTCCAACCCCTGCAATGCAGGAATCTTTTGCCCAACATGGGGCTTGAACCCACAAACCTGTCCAACTGGCTGAACTATCATGAGTAGCCCTCTCCCATTTGTGATCCCCAGTAAGTGGTATTCAGCGCCATACTGCCTCTGATATTGGACAAAATATAGGCATCACCATATTTTCTATAGTGGTCATCATCACTTGCTACATTAGATTGCTTCATAATATAGAGACAAGAGTACAGCTGAAATTGTAACTCCACTAACCCACTGAATTCAAAATGACTTTCTTCTGAGTATTGTGAGATTATATATTGAGTCATTATAAACTACGGAGGATAAAACTCTCAACAGATGATAAGGCTCTCAGTGGTTACTATATTCATGAAGGCTGTATATTACCTCCAGGAGCAAAGGAAGTGTGTCTCTGGATGCCAGCCACTAGGGGACAGCAGGAGGAAGCTCTTTCCCTCCTGTCCTGTTTGTGAGCTTTCCAGAGGTTGGCTGCTGTGAGAAACAGATGCTGGACTAGATGGGCCTTTGGGTTGATTCAGCAGGGCTTCCAATCCCACAGCAATGCTGCAACTGCCCACCAATCACTATGAAATTCACCACTGATGCTCCCACGGTACCCATGCATGAAAGGCATCAGTCTACATGCAACTTGCCTTTCATGCATGGGTAGTGTGGGCGTCTCATTGGCAAATGTCGTAGTGATTGGTGGGTAATAATCAGTGCTATTTTTCACCATGAACCACCTCCCTTGTTCTCTTAGAACGGCAACGGTGTCCACCTGAGAGGTGCTGGAACTCAGTTCCTGTGAGTTCCGGCTGAAAAAAGCCCTGGTAATAATAATGATAATAATAATAATTGATCCTACCCTTCCCATCCTACAGTGTTTGTTCTTTTAATATTTTATTTTCATCTTTTAAACAATATTCTTATACATTCACATCATTTTCAATTTCTGTGCTTCTGGGATTACTTAGATCCCTCGGACTCCCCCCCCCCTTTCTGATTCCCTCCCTTTTTTGCATCTAATTACATTTTTCTAATCCATTTTATCTCCTTTTTTTACCTTAAATCATATTACATTATAAGTGTCATAACAATCCTGCTGACTTTTTAAAGTATCTACAGTTGTCTTTAAGGTATTTTATAATTCTCCCCCTAATTATTTTATCATCTTGGTGTCTGATCTTCACCGTCATCTTTGCCATTTCAGCGTAGTCCATCAACAGTGTTGCTGGGGGGAGTGACTGCCAAAATTGCTACATTAGCATTTATTTCTAATGCTTGGACTTTAGAAAACTGCAGTCAACATACAGTGACAGCAGGAACATCACTGAACCCAGTCTACCCACTTTGCCACACATAATGTGCAAGGCTCTCTGCGTAGTGGGCTGGAAGTAATTCACAGCCACATCTTTAGCCACATTCCGTAGGGCTCCCTCAGATAGGATCAGATCTTCTAGCACAGCCAGCACCAGCGCACAGCCCTTTTGACATGGGTAAAACACAAAATTACACAAAGGGAAAATGCCCCTTCAGTCACAAACAACACTTAGTCACCTCCATTAGCCCAGTGATTACAGTATTGGCATGTAGAACCTGTGAATGACCGACACCCCCCCACTTGCGTCTAATATCAGGGATTCCACTCAGCTTTTATGCAACAAATTTTATTGCATGGATGTGATGCATAAGCTGTATGCATGGAAAAGGAATAGTTGTGGCCACATGGGCAAGGAAAAACAGACGCTACAAGAACAGGAGCGAGAATGTATGTGGTGCAGCGGTCTGGCTGGTAGCACAGTCGGAAAGTGCAATATAATGCAGGGAAAGGAGATGTGGGTTCTTCTCTGGAGAGATGGAATTGCTAAATATGTTTCTGCAGGTCAGAGTGTGGAATTTTTAGTTTGACACACCTTTTTATGCTTGGAGCTAAATACCGGGTAAAATACAGCTCTCACCTTTTCACCACTTATCTTACCCATGCTCTCTGCCTTCCTCAGCCAACAGCTTGCTGTCTAATTTTTGTACTGTTATGTCGCCACTGCTATTTACAGAAGTCTTCTGCCTTCTTTCTTCAGTGTGCTCCTTTTCCTCATGTTATCACTTCATCTCTCTTCTCCCCCAATACAGATTTCCTGCAGAAGAAAACAATTGGAGCCAAAGAAGAGACTGGTTTTACTGAAGGCTGCCTGGCAAACCCCATTATGGACAAATCTCAGGTTTCTCCAGTAAACTCTGTATATGCTGCTGTTCTTGCCGAGGGTCACATTAAGCATTAAGCTGCGGAGCCCAGTGGAATATGGTGCTTCTGCTCTAGTTGCTTGTTAGTTTGAACAGTGGATCGATCTCTCCTGACCCCTGTGCTCCTCACTTACTAAGGAATTTGCCCCCACGAGAAGTAGCGATGGGCACAAACATGGATGGCTTTAAAAGGCTAGGCAAATTCACAGAGGATGGGGCTATAAGTGGCTACTAACCACAATGGCTTTGTTCTACCTCCGTTGTTGGGGGCAGTATGCCTCTGAATGGCTGTTGCTGGAAATCACTGGTGGGAAGAGTGCTATTGCACTCATGTCCTTCTTGTGAGCTCCCCACAGGCAGCTGGCTGGCCACTGTGAGAACAGGATGTCCTACTAGATGGGCTGTTGACCTGAACCAGCAAGGCTCTTCATATATTCATATGATGTGATAGTGCCTATTCTTATGTAGCCAAAAAGGCACCAAGCACATACCAAAAAGAGGTACTAGCAGGCTTGGAAGAACTTCCAGGTTTTCCAGAAACCTAAAAGCACCAAGAAGACTGTGCGTGCTCAGTGGGCATGGCATGCTTGCTGTTGAGGGTGGGAGGAATGGAATGAAGTTTCCTGGAGAAGGGGATCGCTAGCTAGTAAGAACCCAGAACAAGAGCATTCTACCCTGCAATATTTTGTTACAGGTTCCACTTTTCCTGTACCTGAGTCTTGGTCTGTGGGTACTTTGCTTTTAAGAGAGGTTAAAGGCAAAAGCAAATCTAGTTTCTCTGTACATTTAGCCATGAATGTTCAAGTGCAGCCCATAGGTCCTTGCAGTTTCACTATAGCAGGAATATGATTCCATGCAATTAAGGACAAAATACCACTAGTTCAACCCTTCCCAACCTGGTTCCTTCCAGGTGCTTTGGATAAAAACTCCTGCCAGTTCCAACCAACACAGTATCTTGGAAGGCTGAACTAGTTGCTCCTAAGACAGGCTTGCCTGCTCCCAAGTAGAAGCTGTAATGGAACCGGTGCTTCCTCTTGTCTACCTTCCTCTCTCTGAGTCTCAGTACTTGTCTTCTGCTTTGCAGAGTAGCGCTCCAGGAGTCAGCATTACCAAGACAGATTATCTGCCATCTTCCTTTGCACATGTAAGGAGACCATTTGTAATAGGGTTGTTACTGGTGGAGACCTGTAAAATCAGTTGAAGGGATGTGCTTTGCCGGTAGGCAAAAGTGCCATTTCCCCCTTAGTGTATTTCCTTTTGTTGGCTGTTTGCATGTGCTGTACTCACCGTTAATATGTCCCCCTCCCGACAGGGTGATGAGTTCCTACCAGTCCTGTCAAAGGGTTCTGAGAGGGGATCTGGATTCAGTCGGCAGAATCTTGGCCGTACCCCAGTAAGTGACACTCCCTTATCACCAGAAGACCTGTCCTGCTTCCTTTAGTACATTCCCTCTGCCTACTTACACAATCTCCCTTCACTGCTCTCTCTAGAAGTCTCTGCCACTCTTTCCCTGCCAGCACCTCTCATTTCCTTTCATCTACATTTTCATGTATCTTTGCCTGCCCTGACCTATTTTTCTACCTGCCTTTGTTCTTTAGGCCCTTTTCTTGCTTTCTCTGGGATTTGTCTTCCACTGCCAGAGTCCGCAAACAGAAGCCTCTCCTGAGTCTCTGCTTGTTCCTCTTACTACCATCCGTGGCTATCTTACAGACAACCTTCCTCATTTCCATCCCAGTCTTCCTTGTTGCATCCCTTTCTTCAGTAACTCCTACAACCTGGGGTGGCTGGGGCATGTTGGGATTGGTGGAGAGGAAGGCCAGGAGGCCAACAGTAGATGGTAGTCAAGAGCCAATGACAGGCAGGCTGAGACAAAGGAGGAAGAAGCTGACAGTCACTGCCTCCCCATGGACTGATTGTGAGGAGGCAGGCAAGGTTGCCACTGCCCACAATGGTTTCTTCACTCATGACCTTCAATCTCCACAGACGGTTCAACCAGATGTAGAGGCACCAGGTCCCCTGAGCCACTCTCAGTTCCAAGGCCTTCAGCATCAACCTCAGACACAGAACAATCTTCTAGGTCGGGAACAAGTGGGTCACAAGGTATGCCTGAACTACAGTCTCAAGGCCTTACGTCTTCATAATCTGTTGGGCACTTTGCTCTGCTTCTATGGTACTAGACCCTTACTCTTTTCATGGACCTCTCTATGCAGGAACCAACAGGATTCAGCCTCAATAACCTTAAATATGTGACACCTGCACATGATCCAGATCTGCCCAACAGATTCCTGACTAGCTATAACTCCAAGTAAGTTTGACACTGGGTGGCCACCTGTGTTGGGAGAAGTAACATTCCCAGGCTATGTCTTGTTGTTAAGGTACCATTTTCCTATCTCAGGGGTCCCCAAACTAAGGCCTGTGGGCCGGATAATGCTGAGGGACATGTTTATCTGGCCTGTGGTGACCCCTGGTGTCCACTCTTACCGGCGCTGCGCTGCGCAGTGCCCACTTCCAGATCGGAGGAGCACCAGAAATAGCTTGTGCACATGCACGTTATTTGCATTATTTCCAGTGCACATCCAGGTTGGAGGAGGCCCATGCACATGCACACGAGCTATTTCCGGTGCTCCTCCAACCTGGAAGTGCGCTGGAAATAGCATGTGCTATTAGAGAGTGCATTGTGGGAGTACTGGAACAGCAAAGGTTTGCGCAGCTTTTGGGCCTGTTTGTGTGGATGGCGTGTACTGAAACAGATATTTGTAGAAGTGCATTGTTTGCAGGATATATACACACACATATGATTTTGTTTGAGGGAGAACGGAGGCAGCAGGTGAGTTCGACTACACATGGAATAATTCATCCTTTCTCTCATTCAGGTTTTATGAAAACATTCCAAAGGGAGTGGATAGGGAAGGCTGGACACGAGGAGGGATCCAGCCACAGCAGCCTGGTGGTTTTGCTACTAACAACCATGCCACTGACTTAGGCACTGACCCCAATGCCACAGAGACCTTGAGGACAATCCATCCTCATGTTGGCAGGTAATTTTGGATTTGTTGTAGCTCTTCTTCTCTGACCTTCCTTTACTGTATGATTCCTCTTTCAATCCCCTGTTTTCTCCAACTGACCTTTCTTTTGTAATTCTTTCTCCTCCTGCATTTCAGGACAATTACAACAGTTGATCCATTCTATCGTGATTCTCCCCATGACCGCCGCTTTGCTGCTCTCCATCAGACGACTGTGCCCAACTAAGTAAGTGACATAACCCATTGCATCATTGAACAGTAGGCTAGCAGTATCAAGCATCTGAGAGTCAAAAGGGCAATATTGTGTGTTATGCTGTTTTAATTTGGCCACTGTTTGGAAACTGGAGTCTAGAGCTTCTCAGGTTTAATCAAACCAGACGGCCTTTTTATTGGGCACTCATTCTGATTTGTTTGCAGGGAGATTAGTAAACATTAGTTATTTAATGAGCTTTCACTCTGGTGTTCATGGAGAGGTTAGATGACATTGCATCCAAGCAACTGTTATCCCAGTTTCCAGAACATTTTCCCTCATCATTTTTCTTATTGTAAAATGTCTGATCTTTTGGGGAAGCAGGTTTCTTGTGTAAGACCTCCCAATCAACTATATGCATGCAATCTGAATTTTCTGGTATATGATTGGATTCCACCTGAAAATAGTGACAGACTGGAAACACCTACGGTTTTATGGATGAATTCCAGGAATACATACAGACAACTCCAGCACTTCTTCTTCTCCTCTGAAAAGTAAAATTTCATAGAACCAACTGCACTTTTTCCATACACAAAAATGTCCTGGAAATTTGCCATGGGTTAATTTTGCTGGGGAAGACAAATGCGAACATTTTTCACTTCCATTCTCTCTGCCTTTCAACATCAACCTTCCTGTTAAGGCTATTTATTCAACAAAACTGGTATATTGCTTGATTGTAACTAAAACCTCTATGCCGTTTACACACACACGTTAGTCTAACATTAAAGCTTAGACTAAGGTTAGTGACTGATTTTAGTCTTTCTGCCTCTTTACAGCCTCTGTTCCAAACTGGACCCCACACTGATATCTTTGGGCCTCAGAACAATCTCCCACATGCTAAGGAAGGAGCAACAGTGATAGCGCTGTCACATCATTCATATTTTACTGTTAAAGGTTGTATAGTTTTAAATAAATTCAAACAATATATTGCTGGTATGTTTAATGGAACTGGCGCAGCATCTAAATGGATATAGAAAGACCCCTGGAAGCAGAGATGGATATGACTTTCTTGAAGAGTCTGGTGAAGATTGAAGAAACAGAAGGGTTGGGGTGGAATGATGATAGTGAGGCCTCATGTGCAGGTGCCAGATGTAAGGCAGACCAAAACAGATGCATGCTCTGAACCAGGAACTACATTTATTCTTCAACTTCTAAACTTCTCTACACTTGTCCTTCCTAGGATTAGTATATGGTATAAATATTCCACTAACAATGGGTGGATGAATGCTTTGACCTTGAAACACAATGTCTTGTGTTGCAAAAGCACAAATATCTCCTTCATATACAGTGGTACCTCAGGTTACATACGCTTCAGGTTACAGACTCTGCTAACCCAGAAATATTACCTCGGGTTAAGAACTTTGCTTCAGGATGTGAACAGAAATCGTGCTCCGGCAGCGCGGCAGCAGCAGGAGGCCCCATTAGCTAAAGTAGTGCTTCAGGTTAAGAACAGTTTCAGGTTAAGAACGGACCTCCGGAACGAATTAAGTACTTAACCCAAGGTACCACTGTACATCACTCTTCCCACAACCCTGCTATGTATACACTGGATTTCTTCAGTTCCCAACAACTATAGTGTAATAAAGGTTGTGTGTCACTCTGCTGAGACTGCAATCAGACTCATTTCAGGCTGTATCTGGTACAATGTCCCCATACCAGTACCACTAGCATGTTATACTCAGTATGCTAGTTAACATTTGCCTTGTGGCAGCAAATATATTTTATCTTTTTGATCGTGGTATAGAGCTAGAAACACACACACAGAACACTGAAACAGTAGGATCTTTTGTCCCCTGCAGGGTGTGATATAACACCATATAGTAAAGGTTCCCATATGTCCTTGTACTGTGAAACACAAATTCACCCACCTACATAGCTAGTAGGGTACAGCTTCTTTCATGCATTGTGCAATAAACATTCACACAGTTGGGGAGCATTGTATGGTGTGAAGTAGTGGGAGGTGCATGCAGAGCTGGAATTCCCTGTATCCTTTAATTGTGTGGCCCATATGAAAAGCCTATTTCTCCTGTGGCCAGGAATAGTAAAGACAACACACACACACACACACACACACACACACACTCTGTACCCTCCCCCCCTCACTGTTACATGAACGCAGTCTCCCTTCCCCTTTTCAGCATGGAACTGACACCTTGATTTCTCTTTTCTTTCAGGTGCAATGCACACCATTTCAGCTCTGGTTCTCAGTTTTCTGCCCAGTATTAATAGGAGTCACAGTGTACTGCTTTCCTTTTTCCATTTCTCACATTTCTCTCTGTGGATGAGTTTTCACTCCTAGTCAATGTTTCATGAGCTGGTGGCACAGGCTGCTCCAACACTGAAAAGAAATACTTCTCTTAAATGTACCACACACGTTGCAGCTTTAAGCTCAGCGTAATGATATCTGGCATCAGATCAGTTTCTCATTGTGCCTTGGAATGTGACAGCATGTCTGATCTCTTCTTCAAACTAGGAGGAAACTGAGATGGTTCTGCCACATACACACCTCAGCATGTTGTTGTCCTAGGCCCTAGATAGAACTCTCCTTGAACTTAGTTGGTGCATGGAATGCATTTGTTGCTTGATAATGAAAGAGTTTAATGCAAGCCAAGATGATTCAAAAATGGGGCAAAAGGAATGGTTGGTTTTTGCATGTGTGTATATAAAGAGCTAGCATGGCTATAGCTTTTAGGACAGCTTTTGGGATGGGAAAAGAAAGCAGTAAAAAAGCAATTTAATTTAAATCCTTAGTTCATTAAGGGTACTATCGGGTTCTCTCTGTGGCCTCATGGTGTGACTGTAATATTGCGAGCAAAGGTTTTCATTAGCCTGATGCCTCTGAGTGCCAATAAAATGTTTCCTTACTTTTAACTTTTTGCTCCAAAACTTTCTCTCAGCCATCCATAGTTTAACTTCTTTGAAATTTTTAGATTGTTATCTGATGCCACCTCTTTCCTTGCCTAGTGAAGCTATGCGGGGCTAACTCCATTAGAAGCTTGCCTTTAAAAACCATTTCCTTCTGCTATTTGATCATTTCTGGGCTTGGGTTTTGTTTTGCTTTCAACGTCATCCTCTCACTTGTCAGCCAGCACATGACTAGAAGAGTCCTGCACGCGAGGATCATCTCCTCCCTCTTTCATAACCCTGACATATTCATCTTTGCGTACACCCTGCAGAACTGCACTCTCTTCTAGGCTGTTCTCTTACATATCTAATGTGCTGCCTGAGCCTCCCTCTCTGCTCTCTCCCTCCCACTGAATATCTGTGTTTATATTTCCCCAGATGGATTAGTTGCATTTTCTGAAGATAGTCAGCCCATGCTGTTTCTTGTCTTCAACTTTTGAGTGAGTAGGGGGTTCTTGTCCCAAATTGTGTTTTGTTCTACACACTTGTGGGGAGGAGTGTCTTCCACATTTGTAGAAGCCTAGATAACATATGCTGCTGCTGCTGCTATGTGTGCACAAGGGGGAGGGGCAGAGGTACAGATCTGGACACACTGGGCCAAAAGGGTTCCCCATTCCACTGTATGTGGTGTACTGGATGACAATGGTGGCAATTTCCTGAAAAACGGGCTACTGCTTCATGGTTAGCTATACATAGGAAATATAGAAGCTGCCTTACACTTGGTCCATCTAGCTCAATAGTGTCTACACGGACTGGTGGCAGCATTCCATGGTTGCAGGTAGGAGTATCTCCCAGCCTCATCTGGAGATGCTGGCAATTTAACCTGGGATCCTTGCCATGCAAAACAGATGCTCTACCACTTAGCCATGGGCTCTACTATACTAGAGGGAAGTTTAAAATGGGTATGAATATATGGATCAGATCTGCAACATCAGCTGGTAACTATGTCTGCAGAAGGCAGAGAAGTCTACATATAGCTCTGGAAAAAGAATCCCCATCACCTTTACAACCATCTGGAGTGAGAATAATTCAGAGCGAGTGTCACTCATGACGACGGAGATATAGATATATGACTGAGGGGGAGTTGGTACTGAAATAACAAGCCTACCAATGGGGATACATTAATATAGTTCATGGGGAATAAGGCAGTACTGATCTGACTGTGTGCTAAGCAAACTCTGTGTATAGAACTCTGAGGTTCTGATGTGCCTGCAAATAAAGTTAATGGAAAAACAACTGCTCATTTTTATGGGAGCTAGACCAACATCTTAAAGAGCCTTATTTTTCTCATCCTCTGAATCTGCATTTATCATAAACGTTAGCCTCTATTTTATGGATGGGATTTGTAATTTATGCATTTTAGGCAGGTGCAGGAATTCTTTTCTACACAATGTGGCCACATATTTACTCCTATAACTCGTGTTTAAACATCCTCTTTAATATTAGGGTTTCTGTATCTTAAAGTTTACTTCAAGGCTGATTTAGGGTGTAGATTTAGGGTGCTTTGCTAGTCTATGCACCAGATTAGAAACCAGTGGCATGTAAGGGAGCAAATCTATATTATTATTTTGAACAGTCATGCATAGGGATTCTTTTCACATGATAATCAGTTCTATGTGACAGCTTAGAAATCTGAAGTCACCAAGATTCCTGAAGCAAGTTCTCCTAACTTAAATAGCCAGTCTTCAGCTGCCTGAATGTAAATGTTTAGCTCTTGGTTCACAAACTTACTTCTGTGTGTTAACTGAATGAAATCTAGTGTTTTCTATACTAAACACAGGTTTTATATAACCAGAGGCCAGAGTCTTCATACAACTGTTGTACCTTTTAATGGTTTGCCTCCTAACCTGATACTGTATTTGTTGCACTGACTTCCAGCAGCAGATGCGACGAACTGACGTAATACGATAATCAGTGCCAAATGCGCACAAGAAGTCTGTGTGGATTCGCTTTTTATAGATTGTTGAAGTACGCAAAAAGCTACTTTTTCCAGCAGTGCCTTAAAAACCAGCTCATGCGGAGTTCTGCATCTACTCTTGTGGCTTTTGCACCACAACTTCGGCACATGGCACCACAGCTGCAAATCACTGCAGGCCGTGGATACCATCCAGCAAGCAGCTGTGACAATGGGCCCTCAGTTTCTCAGCTGTAAAATGTGGAGAGCAATCTTTCAGTTGCTACAAGGATCAAGCTCTTTGAAAAAGAGTAAGTCTGATAAGTCTGCTTACTCAAAAGTAAGCCTCAGTGGACACAATGGGGCTTGCTCCCATGTGACTGGGTGCTGTTAGTTTCCAACCAGCAGATGCTACCCTGCAGTAGTAACACTCGTGTGCGCCTTCTCTCTAGGGAATCTGTGGCAGCAACATTACTGGGAAGCCTTTTCGCTTTGCAGTGTGGACTTTGGGTGCTGAGGAGAAATCGATCGTCGTCCTCACTGTGGTGGTGGTGGTTGTTGCTGCTGCTGCTTCCCACTCCAGCCCTTTTGCAGCCCCTCGTCACATGGGCGTAGCCGGGGGGGGGGGGCGCAGCTGCAGCTGATAATAAAAATATCAATTGCATCGCAGATAACTGCTCCCCGCACTAACATAAAGCCTGCACCCCCAATAAATCCCAGTTACGCCCATGCCTCGTCCTCTCTCACTCGGGACTCTCCTTCTGGGCTTCTGTACCTTCCGGGCGCCACACGCAGAAATGGACCTCGCCCGGGGGGGGGGGGGCAAATATCCTCCAGGCCCAGCATCTCCTAGTCGCGGGTGGGGGCGGGGCGGGGGTCGGAGCAACGACCAACCTGCACCTGTTGAATTGCCACCTGTTAGCGCAGCAGTTTAAAGGGGCGGGAGCCACGTGTGAGGCGGCGCTGCCTATGGCGGAGCCGAGTGGGGCTTGTAGGGCGTGGAGAGGAGGGAGCCGAAAGGGGTGTGTAGCCGGGACGAGGCTGCCGCTGCTGCGGGCGAGCGAGGGGCGGGGCCTGCCACCCCGGCAGCCGTTAAAGGAGCCCTCGCGCGAACGCCTCCCTCCTCCCTTTAGAAGACGGAGCCACGAGGGCCGGGGCCACGAGGCGTGGCTTCTCGCCGCCCCCCCCCCCCCGCCTTCACAGCTCAGTTAGCCGGATTGGTTTAAAAAACTCCTCCACTCTTCGCAGGCTGTGTGTCGCTGGAAGGGGGGCGGCGGCGGCGAACGAGAGCGTAGTCCCGCCCCGTCCGAAGCGTCGGGCTCTGCCATAGGCGGGCGATCCCGCGTGGGGGTTTCCATGGCGACGAGTCGCTAGGCGCCGGGCTCGTGTGTGTGGGAGCCGAGCTCAGACCTAGCAGGGAGCCCCGGAGCGAGAAGCCGGGAGGGCCGAGGTCAGCGCCTGTCTGGACGGACGCGCGACGGGGCCACGCGAGCGGGGTCCCTGCTGAGGGCTGGAGCGGCTGCTCGGTCCCGGTTGCCCTCGAGGAGGGAAAGGTGGGCTGCGAGAAGAGGCGGCAAGCAAGCGAGCAGCTCTGGAGCGGGAGTTTCGTCCGCCTCACGCGCCAAGAAGCTCCTCTCCCGCCCTCGAGGTCCCAGGAGCGCAGGGGGCCGCCACCAGACTCCGGAGGAGGCCCAGCTCCGAGGGCAGGGAAGGTGTTCTGAGGGACGAGGAGCAGCAGGAGGTGGCGGCAGCATCAGTTCCAGCCCTGGCAGGGGGAACCATCATCCAGCGAGCCCTGGTCCTAACCCCGGCAGGCCAGCCTGGTGGTGGGCAGGGACCTCGGTGGTTGCCATGTCTCCTTGGAGCCCACCGGGCAGAGGTAGTGGCCTTAGTCCTGCTGGCAGCAGCCTGCCTTGGCTATGAGGATGGGCAGTGGCGGGTCCTCGGGGAGGGAGGAGCGGCTGCCCTCAGCTGCCGAAGAGCAGCTGAGCGGCGGGGATCAGATGCTGGAGCTCTCCGGGCGCCACTTGAAGAAACTGCCCTTGCCCGTCTGTGCCCTGGGCACCCTGCAGAAGCTGTACATCAGTGGCACGGGGATAACGGAGCTGCCTGAGGAGATCGAAGGG
The DNA here is from genome assembly GCF_965153285.1 of Podarcis tiliguerta. Taxonomy (NCBI): domain Eukaryota; kingdom Metazoa; phylum Chordata; class Lepidosauria; order Squamata; family Lacertidae; genus Podarcis; species Podarcis tiliguerta. The sequence continues at coordinate 56,643,343 of NC_139534.1, forward strand.
CTGCAGGAGCTGCGTATCCTGGCCCTGGACTTCAACAAGCTGGAGGAAGTGCCCGAGGCCTTGTGTCGCCTGCCCAACCTGACCCGCCTCTATCTGGGCAGCAACCGCCTCTTTGGGCTTCCCGCAGAATTCTGCCAGCTCACCACTCTCCGTTGCCTGTGGATCGAGAGCAACTACTTGTACCACTTCCCTCGGGTTTTGCTTCAGATGCCTTGGCTGCAGTCCTTGCAGATGGGAGACAACCGGCTCAAAACACTGCCCAACGGCCTGCCACGCATGAGGGGACTTCGTGGGCTCTGGCTGTATGGGAACCGCTTTGAGGAGTTCCCCAAGTCTTTGCTCCGCATGACGCAGCTTCACATCCTCGACCTTGACCGCAACAAGCTGACTGAATTCCCTGACCTGAGCCACCTGCGGAAGCTTCGGCTCTTCTCCTACGACCACAATCCAGTGGAAGCACCACCCAATGTGGCTGACACAGTGCTGGTAGTGGGCGAAGGGGCTCAGGAGTTTCTGGAGGCTAGGGAGGAACGTCTCCAGGCCCTTCGGGAGCAGGAAGAAGAAGAAGAGCAGGAGGAGAATGAGTCTGAAGTTCTGCAGGCCCAGATGAAAAATGACTCCTCCATGTTGGATGATGGAGAGGGAAGTTACTGTGCCCAGGAATGTTCTCCAGAGGAGACATGAAAGGCTACAACAATTAACATGGCTGCTGCTGTAAAAATAAAAATCTGATGGATGTTGGTAGGCTTTTGGCTCTACTGCTTGACAGGGTATTAGGAGCTGGGCATGCACTAGGCTCAGGAGGAGCCACCATCTCTGAGGCAGGTTGATGGGACCTTGGTGATCCCTTGTAAAGAACACATGACAGCAACTCATCAAAAGGCTTGCTGTCTTTTTTCTATGTGGAGCCATGCTTGACCCTAGCCCATATAGCTGTAATGCACTATGGGTAACTTGTAAGCACCATAGGAAAAATTATTCTCATGATGGATTATTTCCTTGCATCAAATCTTTGAAATGCTAGTCCTTTTGACCCTCGCTCAAGATATGGGCAATGGTCACATCCTGGTGGAAAAGTACAAGCTGCCTCTCTCTGGGCAGTAATCACCTCCTTGGGCTTCCTGCAAAATTCTGCCAGCTGAAGACTTGAAGTGACTTTCCTGTGCTGCTCTGAGAGTCTGGTGTATCTTTGGGCGATTCCTTTCTGGTTGTCTGGTATGCTACAATGAGTCTCGACAAGTCAGGATAAAGCCATCTTGTTCTCTCCCCTTCCTACCTATTCTTACCCACCTTGAACTCTGAGCCCTGGAGGGCTACAGAGTTGAGTGTGTGAATGTAACATCTTCTTTCATCCCAGGATTTTTTATCCTACTACTGGAATTAGACTTGGAGAGAGAAACGTCCTTTGGACTGCTCCGTCCAGCTGTCAGGTTTGAGAAGAAGCTCATGCGAAAGCTTTGTTTGTGCAGAGAGCTCCCGGTCCAGGAAAGAGCTTTGCCTCCAGTCTTTGTATGGTGGGAAAGGAGCCTTGTGCCTTGCCCTGCTGCTTTTCCTGACTTTTTATTCCCTTAAAAGGGCACAGAAGCAAAACTGGTATGACCTGGGCCACTGCAGACTTCTTGTGGGTCTTGGGTGGATGGGTGGCAGCCACAGGACTTGCCCCCCATTTCGGAAGGTGGCAGGTTCATTCTTGTGGGGGCTGTCGGGCTAGATTTGTATTAAATCTAAGCAATAAAAGCATGTCTAAGAAGGGAGTAAGAAAGAAGGAATGTGGGGAGGGGGGCACAAATTCTCAGGGAGGTTTCTCCAAAAGCAGGAGACCAAAGCTCTTGGGCGGCATCAGGGGCTATTTTTAAAGAGTATTGTAAACAAAATTATAACACCTGGTGAAAGGAAGCAATGTTCTCAGGCATTCATGTTGAGATATATATGTATATAAAAGTCTTTTTCCTCTGCCTGTTTCAACCACTCCACTGTTTTTTGCACTTCTCTTTCTGTCTCCCTGATACCTCTTTGCTTCTGACCCCCTCCCGCTGTTCTCCTCCCCTCCATTGCTCTCCACTGTTTTTTTCCTTCCTCTCTCCTCCAGCACACACCTCTTCGTCAGCTGTCTTCAGTCCCTCTCTGGACCAATTCCACTATGTTCAGCCTCAATCTCGATATCTCTGTTGGCATGGCATGGCTATCCAAGCATTGCCAAAGTTAACATCTTTGTCTTGGAATGAATTTCAGAGAAGCAATGGGTGTTTATGCTATGCTTCTAATTTTATTACAGTTTATTTCTCTTCCATTGGCTGACTGCCACAAAACATTGTGCTACTTATGCCATCTCTTTTCTTTCCCTATATACCGCCCCCACACCCAGTTTTGAAGTTTCTGATGGAGTGGGGGAAGGATTCCTCTTCTGTGGAATGTTGTGCAAAGAGACTGAATGCAAAATATCTGTGTCACTTTGGGGTTGGTTTCAGAGAGGTGATTCATACAAAATGTTTTCACACTCTTTATCAGTTCAGCCACATGATCATCCTAACCCGCTTTAAATAAATCTATTACCCTAGATCTGTGGTTACACACCTGGGAATGTCATGTGCAGAATTTCCACCTGACAGCTAATATGGTGTTGTTTACAATTGAACTCCACTGAACTACTGGCAATTATTGTCAGAATCCACTTCCATTTTTAGCATCGTACAGTTAGTAACTGCAGCATGCTGATTGTGTGAATAGGCTTCTGCCTGAACTCTTGGTTTGCATAGTGTCTTGACGAACTGCAGAGTTGGCAGGAACCAGTTTGAGCTTTATGCATTCTATTCCAATTAGGTCAGTGTTTCCTAAACTTTTTTGTTTCTCATTAAGAGTCTCAGCAGTTGTCTTGTTTTTATTGGGGTAACACCTTTGATTATTCTCTCTGAGAAATAATTACTAACAAGCCCGCAGTGCTGAATTACCCCCATCACAACATCTGATGGGAAGTGTTTGTGTGCCACAGATGACTTTTGAGAATGAAAGGCCCTGTTGTTAGTTTGATTTCAATGTTATGTCCTTTTAGCTAATAATTTTCCTTTCTAGGATGTTATACAGTATTCTAAAAGTCTTGAAATAAGTCCTTAATGTCATATGTCACACATCTCCTTTGGTATTAAGGACAGTCCACCTTTGGCAATGTTATCCTTGGTAGCCAAGCCGTAAGGGCTATGGGAAGGTGCAATGGGGAAAGGGGCAACAGCTTTACTAATGGTGTGGTGTGGCCCATACAGTGAAAAACAACTGAGTATTTATAGTACAACAAAATGGCAAGAAAGGGATGATATTCTGAGGACTAAATGTTATTGGGGTTTATTTGTATGTTTGGTTACATCCATACTAGTTTTATTTAAAGGTGCTCCAGTATTGCTTTTCTGAAATTAGCTGGAAACAGAATTAAAGTGGTAATTATACCTGGTACTAACTGTAGCACTATATTAATTGCAATGCCCATCCCTATGATGATGTCCCAAATATCGAAGATATTTACTCAGAAGTAAGTCCTATTATGCAAAGATCCCATGTGACTTTAATTAGAAGCTTCCACTTTGTAGTTTAAATCTCCAGTTGCTTTATGTTTTTTTTTTAAATGAGCCTTGGCTTTGCTGATGAATTATTCCTTAATCAGTCAGTGCCTTTCCTCCATCAGGCTTGGGGACTTTAATATCTGTTTTCCTCTCTTTCTTTCTGAAATAGAGCTGTTTTGCAATTTAAAAAAGTAAAAGAAATATTAAGGGGAGGAAAACAGTATCTAAAATGCCCACTGGTGGGGAGCAGGAACTGATTTAATTAAAGGGCAAATGAATCAATAATGCCCAGACCATATTGAACAGTAAGCAATTAGAGGCAAAAGCTGCAAGGAAGAAGTTTCTAATTAAAAGCACAATGGTGTGAGAAGTCTCAATAGAGCTGTGCTTGCTGAAAGAAAGCTAGTGTTGAGTTCTTTTATTATCCTTTTTCTAAATGAAGAGAATCACCACAAATCAGGTCTGGAGGAAACAGACAACACAAGAGAAGTAGAATGCATCATCTGGATCATGGGTGGGAAAATTAAGGCCCAGGGGCCGTATCTGGCCCAATCACCTTCTAAATCCAGCCCGCAGACAGTCCAGGAATCAGCGTGTTTTTACATGAGTAGAATGTGTCCTTTTATGTAAAATGCATCTCTGGGTTATTTGTGAGGCCTGTCTGGTGTTTTTACATGAGTAGAATGTGTGCTTTTATTTAAAATGGGTTATTTGTGGGGAATAGGAATTCGTTCACCCCCCCCCCCAATATAGTCCGGCCCCCCACAAGGTCTGAGGGACAGTGGACCGGCCCCCTGCTGAAAAAGTTTGCTGACCTGGATCATTGGTAAAAAGTGAATGAATGAATGATGGCAGTTCCAGACTTAATGGCTAGTGTGCACTTGAGGCACTTAAAAATATTAAACCCTTTAACCCAAGTACAGTTTTTGAAACTATTGTTGCTTACTGTCCCTGGCCACTCAAAGCCAAGTGAAATCAAAATGTTTTACACTGCTTTGAGAGGATGCTTGCTCAGACTCCCTTAAGTTTTCAGGGGTGTTCCACAGACAAAGGGCAACCACTAAGAACACCTCTCTGTGAGTACTGTGAATGTTAAACTTGAGAGGGTGCTTCCAAATATTATTGGAGCTTACAGTGAAGCAGAGGGATGGAGGCCGTTGGTCAGGTATGTTTGGCCCAGTTTGTTTAGGGCTTCATAAGTCCCAACACATTAACAGTGTTATCCTGCACATGCCTACCTGGAAATAAACTCCACTTGAATTCAGTGGAATTTACTCCATGGGAAGTGTTTATAGGACTGCAGCCTAAATTTAGCCAGTAAGGCAGTAAAGAGCCAGTGCTGATGGTCTATCATGGGTGTCATATGCTTCTTGTGACCTTCAGAAAGTAAGAAGTGATGTTTTGTACCAGTTGACATTTCTGTGCTACTTTTGAGGGGCTTACCCACAGAAAACACAGCACCTAACGTAGAAATTGTTAAGTATTAATTCTGAGCTGATCTTAAAAGAAAAGGCTGCAATAGAGCTTAAGGCAAGGATTCACTTGAGTGTCTAAATTTGGATAAATAAATCCAGGAGCACCTGAAGACAGTGAGCCTGATAGTACGGAGTGTGCTCAGAGTGTCAAATTCTGTCCAAGTCACATGATCCTCCAGTCTTTATTACGTCAATCATGCCTGGACATAATTACCATCATTTCACCTCTCACCCAGCTCCCTAAATTGAAGAAATTAAAAAGATAGAACTTGTATGCCATCTTTCCAAGAAATGCCCAGGGTGGTGAACTACACCCAACTTTGCTCATAAGGCAAAAACTGTTCAGCCCTGGCAGCAGGTATTCTTGGCAGGGTGAATGTCAGAGCTGGATTATTCAGAGAGCTGGATTGAGAGCTGGGGTGACATGGTAGCCAGAGAGCCTGAGCTAGGAATTGGGTGAAATCACTAGGTGGCCAGAGGCAGGCAAGCTACATTCTCTCAGCTTAATAACAGGGGGGGATAATAGCACTACCCCTATTTTTCAAGACCATAATAAAAATTACATCATCATGATAATAATAATGAATATATTTATTGTTTATTCCCCCAATGCACAAAGTGCTTACAATAGTGATAAAGAATAATAAAGCACATGTAAATAAAAATAATGCATGACCAGTGCTTTTAACATTTTGACAGTGCTATACCCATTTTAATTGATGCAGTTACTATTCCTTTAATGACCTTGAGAGCCTCTTCAGCCTTGCTGTGCAGCAGTAAGTAGAGGCAATTTCAAAGGCTCCACAAAAGTGCTCCAGCGCAGACTTGCATTTCATGTTGTAGAATAACATTGCTTTGGTTACAAAGCAAGCTATTGTTTTATATTGCCTTGGGATCTGGAGTTCTTTGTTTGGGATGGAGGTACCACTGAGTCCTTGTGAGAAGCTGTGGCCAAACAATGTTGTGAGCGAGTAGAGAAATGTTTTCATTTGTTTTCATTTTAAATTAGTTGGTTTGGGCATTTTAGGGAAGATTTATTCATGAACTGTTTTTCCAGGCTCGTTCTTTCACAGAGGCATTTTCTTTGTATCCAGAAATATTGATGCAGCTGCTAGAGATTACCCAATCCCTCCTGCTAACTGCAAAATACTGGTTCCCATTGCTTGATGCCTTGCAGGTACTGAAGTGCTTTTTATTCTGTGGGAATACTGGGAATTGCAGAATTCACAGGGCCTTGAACTCTCAAGTTCATGTTATCTGTGCCTAGCATTCAAGAGTTATTAAGCCAGAAATGGGGGAGTCAAGCCCTCCCCCGGCTCTGTTAGGAGTTTGTGTAATTAAAAAAAAAAAAAATCAGTGGGAGAATGCTAAAATAACACTTCCTTGGTTTTGCATCCCTAGGTTCACTTTATTTTTAGATCTCCCGCTCTCGCCCTTCCTCTTCCTCCTCTTCTTCCTCTCCCCAGTATTTTTCATAGTTTTTGGGTGCTTTTTTTCTCCACCCCCAAGCTTAAAGAACCTTTCAAAATCATGCACATTCCAGCTGGTGAGGCATTGGAATGAAAAGCACATATTGGGAAGCTTATTATAAAATCTGAAGTTGGCAGCACTTCTGCTGTGTTTATTCAGTAGAATTTGCACTTAGTTGTAGCTCTTTGAGAGTCCCGGGTTTTGATCTTTGTTGTCTTGACAGGGCATTGTTTTGGCAGCACAGATCTTTTCTTCTAGCTTGTGTGAACCTTTGGAATGCACTGTACTGGATGTTAACGTGACTAAGTAGCTCATGTAGAAGTCTGTAGGAATCCATGTTGGAGTCTCCGCATCTCATTCCAGGATGACTCACTTTTGCTGTCATTATGCCCACCCTCTTTTCTCTCTCTTTCAGCAATATTATCGCTTTTCTTTTTCAGTCCCCTATCTTGTCCCTCATTCTAAATTCTGTCATGATGTACAAAGATTGTTACACCTTCATGATCATGCATGACTAGGTGTTGTGCTGCACAGAGTGGCCTCCTCAGTATATTCTTCGTCTCAGAGCTGGGCCATCCAGCAACTGTTAAAAGTATTGCTATTGGCTTTCCCTTGTGCTCTTGTACCCCTGCTCTGTACTGTGTTTGACCGAGCCATGTTTTCCCTGTTCCTACAGGGTGTACCCATGACTTTTTTCCCCAGCCAGAACTTACCAGAACTTAGTTCCGGCACCTCTCAGGTTGGCACCATTGCCATTCTAATAGAACAAGGGAGGCGTTCATGGTGAGCTCCAGCGCTTCTTTTTCTAGAAAAATAGTACTGGGTGTACCCCTCTTCCCATTCTGTTTTGTGTAGAAATACCTCAGGGGGAGCCATGAAGATATGACACCTCAGCTACGCATGCTCACTAAAAGTCAGGCTTTATAATTATGTTTAAGACTCTTACAATGACAAGGTACGTGTGCTTAGGTATAGTTGAGAGTGTGCTCCATACAAAACCCAAAGAGATAGAGTATGTGTTACAAGTGTGGGGCATAACTGTCTCTCGCAACTTTTGACAGCTATGATGTTTTCTTTCTGAGTGAAACTGGGGGCCATTTTCCCCACTTGTTCGAAAAAGGGATAGGGCTGCCATGGGTCCCATAGAATTGCTTTGGTGGCTAGATCTGGCCTCTCTTCTACCACATGATCATCCTTTTTACTTATGATCACTAATTCTGAGATGAACGTAAAGGGTATGCATTTTACCTCATGAACTTGTTTTTTTAAAAACACATGCAGCAGAAGACTGAAGTCTAGATAGACTTCAGCAGGCTTTGTTCCAGGATAACTGATCATGTACCCAAACCCAAAAGGAACTCTGATTAGTTAGATCATAGATAGCTTTGCTACTGTCAGATTGTGGGATTCAGATCTTACCAATCTTAAACTGGTTGTGTATCTGAACATCTTGAACCATCAGCGCTGGCTTTATTGTAAATAATAATAATAATAATAATAATGAAACAGGGAAATGTTCTTTGATCACTGGCATGATATGCTTTGTATCTTGTTTTAGTATCAATGCATCTGTTTCCATCTGTGCTTTCTGACTGCGCTCCCAAGGCTACCAAGTGGAAAGGAAGTCTTTGAGAAAAAGCATGGCTTGGAAGGGCTCTGGGTAAACAAGACTACCAAGATGATGGAAAGAGAGGAAGGTATACTCCTCCTTTCAAGAAAACCCTTTTTTTAGGAGGGGGAAGTTGGCAATGTAAAGTGAACTGAGTATTTTAAGCTATGCCAAATGTAATATAATGATACAAAATGACCATGATGGCTCTTTGCAAGGAAGGAATATAAACAGGAACATCTTTCAGATGCCGCAGCTCTGTTGAAGTCAGTGGACCATCTGTGCCCAGCTATCAGAGAGAGGCGCGTAAGCCTCTTGCAGTTCTGTTTCGAAGGCTCATCTAACTTGGAGGTTAAAAGTGGAGGCATCCTATCTTTTATCTGGAAGTGACATTGGGTAGTTGGTTTAGGATGTATTGCCATAGTGATCCACAAACGTCTACATTAAGCTTCATAAGATTTCGGAAATATCCTGAATTGATTCACTGTCTCATTTAGCCAGAATTGTCTGTTCTTGACTACTTCTTTTTTTTCTTTTTCTTTTTTTTCTTTTTTTTTTTTCTCTCCTGTTTCTCAAGCAGACAACTTTCCAGCCAAGCTGGAGTTGGGCAAAATGGAGATGAGCAATTGAGCATTGTTACATGTTGTGGTGTGATAGTTTGCATCACCCTTCCTGCACCCGATTTTCTTACTATAATCACTGGTCAAACACATCCAAAAAGTCAGGTTTCCTTGTAGAAAAATACTCTTGCTTCTTCAGGGAAGGTATGCAGACGCTTTAGCTCACAGTCAACATGAATCTTATTTTTCCATGTGGACTTTTTTACACATTTGCCCAAACAAGAGTGCTATCATTTGAACTTGTACCTCAATGTTTTCCCATCCATACTGCTGCAGGGTGCTTCATGGCATGCTTTCACACTGTGTTTTTGTCCCCTTTCCTCTCCCTGAGTTTCAGAGACCTGAGGTCCATTGTGGTGTTTGTTTGCCTATGCACATGGCCATTTTTTGCGGGGGGGGGGGGAGTGGAATACAAGTTTTCAATAAATCAGACTTGCACAAAACAATGGGTTAACCCTTTTTTTAAAAAAAATGTAGGTGTATTGTGGCTGGCCCTACCAGCAACCCACTGAGGAGCATCTCACCAATGGAAATAATAGATGGCACCCAGGAAAACATCACCATGCTGGCGCCCTCTCCCTCTCCCTCTCCCTCTCCCTCTCCCTCTCCCTCTCCCTCTCCCTCTCTCTCCACACAGTTCAGTTCATCCACATTTGAGTGATGCGATTTTATGTTGGATCTTTCTTTTCCTTTGATCTTTTCCCCAGCTCTTTCAGGAAAATCTGAATCAAGCAGGTCAAAGTGCAGGCTGTTAGTTGGATGAGTACAATATTGTGTGGGCAGCATGAACATGGTGTGTGCACACAGCCTTATAGTTTAGATTTTTCATATCAGGTGTATCAGTAGTTACAACCTGGAGACTTCAAGAGAGATTTTACAAGCAAAAAGGAGATATCTTTCAAAGACTTACATTCCAATGCCCCAAGACTTACATTCCAAAAGGAGAGCTTTAAGGAACCTTTTTTCAAAGTATACAGTCATAGGTTCACCACAGTTACATCAACATATCTGTGACTGCTAAGTCTTTCATATTTCTCAGTCTTATTCCAGCTAATCGTCCACTTCATTGATGCCAAACGGTGGGCAAGGGAGTCTGTTCCATAGACTGCAATTGAGAAGGGTCAGTCATCATAGTGACTTCTCCAGTGGCAGGACTGTTATTTCAGATTCACCATTCTAGCCGGTGCCGTAGGACTTCTTTAAAGCCCATGTAAAGCAGTCTTCTTCTGAGTTGGGTCACTGCTTCATCCAGCAGTGTCTTACTCGAAGTGGTTTTGGCTCTTCCAGATCTCAAGTAGTTGTGTTTCTCAGCCCCACTACCTTAAATCCTTTTAACTGGCAATGCCAAGGATTGAATCTGTGACATGCTGTCACCGAAATGTGAGCATTATTCCTTACTTTTGAGGATTATACCAACCGTATTCTGCTCTTATGAGCAATGTGCAGAGGTAATAAGCTGTTAGTGGACGTAAATGTGATAGGCTAGAGGAAAAGGAGGACATTTCCCACCATCCATTGCAACATTTTCATGCTTTTCTCTACACACGTATTCTTTCATACAAGAAAAAAACATGACATTGGCTTTTAGGCCTATGATGCTATAATATGGTTAATTTTCCCCAACCTTAATGATTCCCTTTAAAATAAAAAAGCAAGATTGCAAGGAAACTGCTGTACAATAAAAATAAACATATATCTTCTGTTATTGGCAGGTACACGCTGCTATTTTCAATTCATATCTGCAGAGTTTCAGGAATTCAGGTTTTAAAATAAGCATGGGGGGGGGATCTATCTATATGAACATAATGAGACCCCTGGAGATATTCAGCTGGAATATGAACTATTGGTTTCATATTCTCAAGCATTCTTAATGCAAGCTTTAAGTCAAATCTTGTTGCCATCAGGATGCTGTTTCACTTCACCTGTGATTAAGTAACCAGTCTGCCCAACTCTGGCTGGGTTAAGAGAGAAATATTTTAGACAATTCTTTTCCTCCTTGGTCCTTTCTGCTCTGAAGCATGTGGTCAGTTGGCAAACTTGCTGGCACCAACTCCTTTTGTTGCCTCTTTCCCCCCTTGCCCACTCTCCTGGATCTGGGCTTGCAATTCTGCTGAGAAATACTGTCGGACCCTGCGGTCAGCACCTCCAAATTCGGCACCTGAATCCATATTTACATAAAGTTTCCTGCAACACAATCCTACACATTTCCCCAGAAGCAAAGCCCTACTGAGTGCATTAAGGCTCACTCCCAGATAAGGGAGCATAGTATTGTAGCCTTACCTACCTACTCTGAATGCTTTTCTTTCGGGAACACCACCCCATCTTCTATTGTCAGCTTCTGCTAAAGGAGAATAGGCAAGGTAAATGCAAGCTAGTTGCAACAGGCATATGGGGTTAGAGATACTGAGGGAGGCATAGGAAAGGAAAGGAAGTTCTCTAAATAAATGGCACCTATCCACCCAATGGAAGCCCCCTTCCCCTTTTTTCTCTAGGGCTCTTTCCATTGCTCATGGAAGCACAGTAAGTTTTCATTCACCTGTGCTTTGTTAGAAGACTATTTTACCTTTCTCATAGAAGCTGTCGGAGCAGATTAATTTTGGCTTAACATGTGCTGCACAGATGTCATAATAAAGCATAATTACCTTGTCATCCTCTTCACTGGCTTTTCATCTATCAACAATAGCTGTACTTCTCTTCTTCCTAACACATTGTTCTATATATTCCACCTGTGCTCCATAAAGCATATGACTTTGGGTCACATTTCTGGGTGATTAACCATGTGTTGAGTCTGCTTAAAACAACTGCATTGTTTTAAAGACCACCCCTTAGGAAATGTTCATCTGTTCTTGACACCACAACACATTCTCGTGTCTTGCGCTAATGACGCTAAAGGGGGAGGGCATTTTTCTTGGAAGATCCTGTCATTTCAATCTGTTCCTCTTGTCCGCAGTTGAAGGATCGCCCCAGCAAGAGCTTAAATCAGAGAAGGCCCCATTGTCAGCCAAAAGCTTGAGAAGCTTTCATGAGTAAAGTTCAGTTCAGTTACATGTTTGAGAGTGAAGTTTAATTTGCAAATATTTAGTATGTGTATGTTTGTGTGAAGTGCGAGCGGGGTTTGCAATGCAGGTGAGTGACAGGAAGGGGAAAGGAATAGTTCTCTCAAGGAAGGAGAGACTGTGCAGTTTGAGCTTGAATTGGTCATTCCATTTCCCCTAACATGCATGCCCAGAAGCAGAACTGTTTTGCTCCTGTAGCAACATTCCTTCTGTGTTCTGAAGGATCTGGTCACCCAAACACCTCTGGCTGGGCTGTGATCATCAAATAACCAGCCCCTAGGGTAGATCTGTTCTGCAGAAGTTGCAAAGTCCACAGAGTGGGCTGGACACAGCTGCTGACTACCACTTGACTAAGATGGCTATGTAAATTGTATGAGTGTGAGACTGAATGTGGAAAAGCCCGTTTTACCCAGAATTGCCTTCTAATCCACTCTTAATTTTTAACCAACAGGTCAGTTGGGGCTGGAGATGCACAAATCTGTTAACTTTGGTTTATCTCAGTTTCTCATTTTCCCAATCTTAAATTGTGTTCTTCCTATTTCTGCAGCAATTTGTGATTTTTGTTTTTTTTAAAAAAGCAAGCAAGAAAATCTATCGGCACTGTAATGTGAATTTCTCCTAATATATATGTTTTTGTACCCATTGGTTGGGAAACTGCAGTGCAAAATTAGGAGATTCAAGTATTAACTTAAGAAGGGTGAATTAGGTTATCATTAAAATGCAAACAAATTTCTCCCCCATCCCTAGTTCTGTCTATGGATGCTTGAGAAATAAATTATTTCTGAAATCTGATATGAACTGACTTGAGCCACGCCTCCCACACTAATGTGCAGATAGGACTGTAGAGCTCCTTTGGAATTGTGCACTTCAGCAAATTTTGCGATGGAATCCTCAGCAAAATTATTTAAAAATATGTTTCCTATATTAAGAATACATTTAATGCATGGGCAAAGCAGAGGGTAGGGAAGGAAGAACAGAAGACAGAGAATCCACTTTTTCTTGGGTCGTGCTGGGCTCCTACTGGAAAAGTGGACAGTAGTGATAGGGCATTCTTCCCTCCTTTTTTGTATGGATTTTGGAAGTTATTTTTAAGTTTCACAGCATGGATTCAAATGAGAGAATAATAAACTAAACCATTGCCAGTTCCAGGGCTGGCTTATTCTATCCGCTGTGACTGAAACACCTCCTTTGGTGCCCCCAAAAGTTGTAGACCCAACCATAGATCACAGATCTGAGGCAGCTTATGAGGTTGGATCTCCCTCTCCAGGGATGGATTTCTATATTTGTTCACTTAAGAGGGAGATAATCCAGATTGTGGCAGCTAGACTGGTGACAGGGAGTGGCCGCCGAGACCATATAACACCGGTCCTGAAAGACTTACATTGGCTCCCAGTACGTTTCTGAGCACAATTCCAAGTGTTGGTGCTGACCTTTAAAGCCCTAAACGGCCTCGGCCCAGTATACCTGAAGGAGCATCTCCACCCCCATCGTTCAGCCCGGAAACTGAGGTCCAGCACCGAGGGCCTTCTGGCAGTTCCCTCACTGTGAGAAGTGAAGCTACAGGGAACCACGCAGAGGACCTTCTTGGTAGTGGTGCCCACCCTGTGGAACGCCCTCCCATCAGATGTCAAGGAAATCTGACTTTTAGAAAAAATCTGAAGGCAGCCCTGTTTAGGGAAGTTTTTAATGTTTGATGTTTTTAATATTCTGTTGAGAGCTGCCCAGAGTGGCTGGGGAAACCCAGCCAGATGGGCGGGGTATAAATAATAAATAATGTAATAATAATTAATAATTAATAATAATAATAATATCCCCACCCCACTGTATTGCCCCTTGGGAGGACCACATTTCAGCCTTAAATATGTTTAGAAATATGAATTTTAAGGCATTTCTGTTTAGAGAATGTGAGAAAATGCACCCGAAAGTATTTAAAATGTGATTAAAAACAAAAAACCAACCACCCATAGGTTAATGTAGAAATGGGATTGACTGGATTTATGAATGAAAGCGACAGGTACTTGAAACAGACAGATCCATCCATCCCTAGTTCTGGCAAGGAACAAAATCCTCTGAATTACAGGTCATCATTGTGAAAGGACAAGTACATTCCCCCCCCCTCTAAGAGGGAGAGCCAGTTTCTCCATGTATACCAAGAAGCTTGTTTCAGCATCTACAGCTGCAGACTTTCTGCAAGGGCTTGTTGCTCTTTAGCAAGATATTCTGGATGAGTGTTCCAGTGCTGGCATGAGGGTTGGGGGTCAGGTCAAGGGAACACCCAGCCACAAATGTTTTTATATTTATTTTATTGGATGTTCACAATGGTCTTGGTGTGCAGGCTGTTAGAATTGTGCCTTTGTTGGGAATATCCAGCAGAGGCTTATGACACATGTGGAACTACCTAGCAACCGCAATAGCAATGAGTGTGTTGCCCACCTAACCTTTTGGAAACCATAAGGATGGTATTCTTCTCCCCCGCTCCCTTTTTAATGACAGAAAGAGAAAGCCAAGTGTTGTCTTATTTTACTATCCTTTATTATTTAGACCAGGAGGCCTCCTCTACAAAACAAGGGGCCTGGTTCTCCAAAAATATGGTTCTGCAAAGAAAACGTTCCTACCTCGTAGACATCAGTGATGATGAAATCACACTGGCTTAGTAGTAATAGTAGTAGCAGTAGTAGTAATATTTTTCCCATCCTTTTTTGGTGTGTTTTATCAGGTTTTATTATAAAATATGTCTGCTCCATGAGTTTTAAACATCTCCAAACACAATAGGAAGGAGGTGGCAGCTGAGTCTAGCTGGACTGCCACCTTCACTGCTAGGAAAGAAGTTGTCTACAGTGTAGTCATATATTTTTTTTCACCTTTTTTCTGTTTGCACACACTATGTTAGATGGTTATCATCACATGAAGAAGAGATACCTGAACAAGATACAGCTAAGAGCTCTAGAATTAAAAATGAATACACAACTCTCCAAATTCCAATTGTACAAAAGAAACCGCTTCTGGTTTGGGGGGAGTGGTGGTAGGCGAGGGGGCAGGAAATACTTCACAGGGAGGCTGGCTGGAGCAGTGGCTCAGTTTGCCAATGGTGGTAAGAATACTTTGCGTGTCAGTAGTAGCACCTCTAATCAAAGGCTATCCTAGCATTAGGGGATCAGTCTGAACTACGTTTACACAGACTGATGAACTTTCTGCCCCGTGACATCAACGGAGACATCTTGTGCAATGCCGCTTTATTTAACACGTACAAGGCCCTGATTTTGAAAGCCTCACACCATCCCCTTGTGAGGTAGGGAAGCATTATTATCACCATTGTACAGTAGGTGGGCAAACTGAGGCCATGAGAAGTTTGCGTACTAACCCAGAAAGTTGCTCCATGACAGAGATAGAAAGAGAATCCAACCATCCCGGTGCTTTGTGTATTTATCTGTATCTCTACACACAAACACACATTGCTTCCCGTCAATTTGTATGGCTCCAGTTCTCTACCAAGCCACTCACCAAGCCACCCCGGTTGTCAGCCAATCAGTGCCACCATTGCTGCCGGTCAGCAATGTGAAACGAGGTTACTTCTGTTTCCTGTCGTGTGCTACCAGATTTATCAATCTTGAACTTGTCTGTTTTTTAAAAAAAGTGAAGCCAAGAATGTTTTATGGTGATTGATTGGATTTGACAAGATTGTCCGGCACTTGAGATGACTTCCCTCACTGGCGAGCTCTTTTGCATAAAGCGTGCACCTATCATCAGTTTACATACATCCTGAAGTCTCATCGGCTATCTACTGACGGCAGAATTGAAGAGCAAGAAGTAACTCTGACGCCATTGCAGCCATTCATTCCTGCCAGATCCACATGAGCCTTGAAAGTGAAGCTGCACAATTCATGGAATGCAGGTATGTTGACAAAAAAGGACCCTCTCCAGTTGCTGGTGAGATGCCACAATGTCCCTGGTTTTTCTCTGCTTTCCACCCACCAATGATGTGAAGGCTTAGTGAAATGCACACAGTGACATCCTAACACAGAGTAAATACATGATACTGAATGCTGCTGGGGAGAGGAGAATGCTGCATGTAGCTTTTTGTTCTACTTTGAGGCTGATGTGGTAGAAATGAACAGGTGCCAGACTTCAAAGGTCACTCTTGCTCTTTAATCCAAGAAGCTCACCTCACCTCATGATCATTAACAAACAAGACAAGAACAATAGTAAGAAAGGACCCTGCAATGCCAGCTTTATTGTCTCTGTTTTGGATATGAAAGTTAATAAGCTTGTGGAGTTCTGCTAACTTCCTGGTGTTTACCTTGCAAGCATGAGGTAAAACTAGAAAGGTATCTGGTGGCTCCACAGCTTTCCCATTCTGGCTTGTGTTTGGATAAAGAGGAGGGAATATAATTTCACTGTAATGTTAGGCTGGGGGCAGAGGCGAAAACAGGATATTGGCACAGGTGCTCAGTACAAGGCTAAAATCTCTTTTAAAAATAATTCTAGTCTGCTAATCATAAAAAGCATCATAGCAGTTTATGGAAGTAAAAGCATCAGTCAGCGCCACCAAAGTAGTACAATCAAAGCCAATATAAAATCTGGCTTGTAGAGTAGGTGGGTGGGAAGCTTCTCCCAGTATAAAATTATTTGGTTTCTGTGTGATAGGCATAATGACAATCTGGGAGAAGCCAGTGTTACTAGAAAACTGGACTCTTGCATCAAAATGGGGAACTATTATATATGTCCTTTCAGATCCGTCACTGCTTATATCAGGCCTGCGCTGCCTGGGATCCAGCAGGCCAAATACCAGCAATGGATGCCACACGAGGTGCACAATACATCTCCTGGCTGCTTGGGACTGTAAAAGCAAAGTCAAGAGTTGGTCAGTGGGTTATCTGACACGTCACCTTCAAGGCTACTGAGCTGTGTTCTGCTTGACAAGTTAAAAGTTGTGCACATCTAATATAGAATTTTTTTCAACCTGTTTTTTAAGAACGAGGAGTGAATTTCTCAGGATTACTCAGCTGCCTAAAATGCCAAGTAAGCTTTTGCTTATATGGAAAGCCAGTCATCCAGCCATCTTATCTGCTATTATGGTCATTGTGTGACTTCCTCCCCCATTAATAAAGCACTTGCCACCCATAATTGTCAGTGTCCTGTTTCCGTTGCTGCTTATACTTTCCAGTGATAATCACAGTGCAGAATCTGTAATGTCACCAAGGATCTGTAATGTCATGACGAACTAGATAATGACGCTTGTGAGCTTCTCGTGATGTGGAAGATCCAAATTCAGTTTGTTGTGATTTGTACAGCCCTGCAATTTGTGACTATTTGGGGCAAGCCAAGTGTACATGAAAACACCAGCAATTCCCAACTGCTTTGTGAATTTTAGACTGGGACAGAGGAGGATTTTCTTCCCGATAAAAGCACTTTAGCGCTTCAATCCAAGAAAGGGAATAATGGTTCGTGATTTTGATGGCCTTTTTCTCACACTTAATAACAAAACACAAAAACTGATGCCCTTTTGTGGATCGCCTGTTAAAACCTTTACAAAAGATGGCATCAAAATTAAATTGGGCACAATTCACTAACATTAGAAGAAGTCATTAATAAATAATAAACATTATTAATAAATAGCTTGATGGACTTAACAATTATTTTACTGAAGACTTATTAGGAAGCAGCTGAGAAAAAGGTTCTCACATTGTCTTGGAACAGAGAGCTGATAAAATACTGAAATAGGATGTCATGTATTTCCCAGTTTGCTTTGGCATTAAAAACCCCATTGTTTCTGATATCCCACTATTATTATTATTATTTTTGCATCTGATTGGCTGACAGCTGTACAAGAGGGGGCACAAAAATAAAAAAGCAGGCCCCTCTCATTTCAATACAATTTGGTTTTATTTCTCCATTAAGACATTACCTATTAAACAAACGTCAATTGCTAAATCATGTCTCACTCTCTCTCCTTCTGCCCTCTTCCTCAACAATGGGATAATAAAGAAACATATAAAAACCTCCTTGGGGCTCTTTGATTTTTAAAAAGCCTGCCCAGCTGAGTGGATGCCAAGAAATGCCATGAGGGGAAAAGAAGAAGAAAGAAAGCCAAACCCCAACTCATTTTCTATAAGAGCCCTGATTTCCCCCCAAGTTTTCCCCAACTAACTGGGGTTTTTCTCCTATTCCTGCAAGCCTCATTTATTTCCAGCAGTGTATTGTTACATGTATAAAAATGTGCCTACCAGAAATATCATTTAGGCATCTGTACATCATATAGAAAAAAAATACTGTAACACACTGACTAACTCAACAAAATAAAACACCCTTAAATTCCACCCCCCCCCCCAACTATTATACATATTATGACAGTCAACCTGCTCAAGGATAGCCTGAGAGAACAGACCCATTGGTTAACTGCTTGGAGGAAGAAGCTGAATGCCCTATTTTATTTGATTTTAAGTGCTGGAAGTTTGGCTCACACTCCACAGGATTAATGACCCAGGACAGAAGGAAGGTATTGAATGCCCTATTGGAGCTTTCCTCTGTACAATGGCCTGGCTGGGCAAGTACAAAGCTCTGGAGGAGAAAGGAGCTTTCATAATCTATCCACTGGTGGACAGATCCCTCCTATTCGACTCAAGTAGTATTCAGTGGCAATGTGCTGCCTAAAAAGATGGCTGCGTAAAAGAGCTTCAACTAAGCAGGGTTGTGAAGTTCATTATCTGGAGGGCTCGTGGCAAGGGAAGAGCTCGTGAAGACTTTTCAGTAGGACTGAAGAAGGTCAGAAGAGGGGAAATTGGTAAGTCAGTCTGTAGCATAACACGTGAGGATCTGAGCAATTGGAGGAGAGTGAAAGAAGGTGGGCAGAGTGTGTGGGTTGGATTCAAGCCCCTACTCAAAGTAGACCCATTGAACTCAATAAGCCCATGTTATCCTTGTCTCTTAACATCAGTAGGCCTATTCTGCGCAGGACCAGCATTGAATACCATGCCAGGCGCATACAGGGCAATAGTGGGAAGCTGGGGTGTGTAAGAATTGATGCGAAGGGGCAGCAGAGCATGCTAGGTTTTAGGAGGAGCAGATAAGTAGGACTGTTCAGGTAGATTTGCCTGGAAAGAGGTTGGAGGCAGGGACAGCTTCTCATCCCAGTTTTCCAAACAAATATTAGTATGCAAGTGCTACTCATGTCACGGCAATTTTGCATAAAATCCACACTTGGGGGCCTAGCTTATGCCACAGCTGCTATTCCATAGCTTGGGAACCCCAAGAATCCTGCTATCCATTTGCCCACCTGTGTCTGCATTTTCCTGCCAATCCAAATGGCCTCTATCCACTCTACTGCCTTTCTACTACCATCCAGTAATCACTTGGAGAATGCACAATTTAGTTTTGGTGGCAAAACAGTCCAGCGCTCCTGACAGTATCAGTCATCCTGAAACATTCCTGTCACTTTGCATATAAGAGTGTTGCGCTGGCTGTTAAACCAGCAGTCAATTGGGTCTTTCATGACTCAAGTTGAGCCAGTGATAGCCCAGTGATGCAGTGTTAATAGAACACGAGTGCCACCTAGTGGGTACTTTTAAGCATGCTTGCATCTTCCTGGCTTTTATTTCTCATCTGCCATGGTACTTGGAGCAGAAGGCTTTACATTATGATTGCTGTCGGTAACAGTCAGCCTCATATATATCATTTCAAGGCTTAGGAGTTCATATCAGATGGGCAATTTTGTAGACTGGGAAACTGCAGCCACCCAACAATCTCTCATTGGATGGAATGATAGCTACCTTTGTGCTAAGCAAGGGGTAAGTGAAAGGCCTGTGACCTGGACAGCCAGAGCAAAAAACCGAAATAATGCTTGGCTGGTAAACAGCCCACTTGGCCCTCACATTAGAAGCAAATAGGGTTGTATCCAGTGCTCATTCTATGCAGAGTAGGCTTAAGTTAGCCATGGCCATTAATTTCAATTGATCTATTCTGAGTAGAAATAACACTGGAAACAAGTCAAAATCCTCTGGAAGCAGCTGACAAAAATGACAAGGCCAGGGAAAGAAAAATATCATTAGGACCCTATCCCAGCAGCATTGATAGAACCTTTTGCATGCAGAGATGGCTTAAGAAAGGTTGGCGCTAGGGGCAGAGAATCCAAATGTTACCACCCCTTGTAGTAAAAATATAGTACAGTGGTACTTCTGGTTACAAACCCTTCAGGTTCCAAACACTTCTGGTTACAAACTCCACTAACCCGGAAGTAGTTGCTCCAGGTTGCGAACTTTGCCCCAGGATGAGAATCAAAATCGGGCGGCGGCAGCAGCAGGAGGCCCCATTAGCGAAAGTGTGCCTAAGGTTAAGAACGGTTTCGGGTTAAGAACGGACCTCCAGAACGAATTAAGTTCATAACCCGAGGTACCACTGTATTATATTAAATAGCACTTCATATAATAATAGAATAGAATTATATTAAACAACAGTTTCTCCCTGCCTTTAAGGACTGTGTCTTTCAAATAAGTTAATAGGAGTAATTTTGAGTCTAGCTGAACAGGATGTTTCAACATGCTTCTTATATTAGGTATCATTTCCTGCTGGTATTGTTTTTGCTTCAGGGCAGTTCCACAAATAGTGAATTAAATATGCTGTAACTGAGCTGCATTTCCAACAGTCATCATTACTGGTATCATAAATTCTAGCTATTCTAAGTGGGGTTAAATGCCACATTGACCGTAATTCCTCTGAATTGCCTATATATTTCTAGGTGTCTCTTGAGATAGTTACCCCAATCACTGCTTCCCATAACACAATCTATCTTGTCCCATATGAGTAATCATTTGATATATATGAGGTCTTTTCATTTCCATATTCATTTTTCAAAGTTATCTGCCTAAATCTATAAATTCTCAGCTGACTGTTTAAGAAGAATGTGAAAATATCTATATCCACATGAATCCTGTTTTCCTTAAGCTGTCCCTCATTTCAGCAATGGGCTTTCACTTGATTGTAAGAGGTCAGAAAATGTCTCAGTTCCAGCTTTCTGTCAATTAGAGAACAGGCTTGCAATGCCATTTTTGTTAAAACTGTGGATGAAATAAAGTGGAGTCAGCTGGGGAGACTGATGGGCAAAGCAGGAGAGATAAAGGAACTCAGAAATGTTTCTTACTACTTTGATGTTCAAATTGAGAGAGAAGAAGATCGATCTCCAGAACAGTCTGCCAACCAAGGGAGCTGAACACACACCTTTTGGGCATTGGCATGGAAGTGTACCAAACATATCACACAAACCTGTGTTTGGCAGTATTGCCTATGCCTCTGTACCCATGGAGAACAGGGACAAGTTAAGACTCCAGAGAGGAACAGGCAATTATGTTTGGATATGGTATTGGAGGCAGATATTACAAAGTGATGAACTTGAATACTGGAAAGGTCAGCACAAGACATGCGGTTCATTTTGATGAGCACAGGAAAGCTGACAAGAGATAGATTTTTCTGAGGAGTCAGAGGAAGAAACACAAGCCCACAAGTACTTTCCTGAATTGATGTCCAGATCTGTTTTCTACTGTCACACCACTTAGCACAAATGATGAGCAGCAAGGAGAAGCAGAGGAGTAGAGTCCAAGCAGCAGCGCTCCCACAGGGGAGGAGACTGATGATGAGATTCCTGCACTTGGTGATGAGGAAGATGATGTGACTCCAGAGACAGAGATCAGGTGCTCATGGAGACCCAAGAAAGCTATTCCAACGCCGCAACTGCCCTCCATCACAAGTCGGCATCACCCCATGAAACCTTCCACCTGGGAAGAGATGGAGCAGGTGGCAGGCGCTGAAGCCCGTCTATGGAAGGAAGGTGCATGGAGATCGCAAAAGTATGCAGAGGTTTTTGCATCTGTAGTGAGATGCACCATTAGACTGCTTTTGAAGGTAGCAGCTTCTAAACAAATGGAGGTGAAACATATTCAAACTGGCCATTTTCCTACGTTGGAAGACAGAGCTGTTTATGTTACATGACACGTCCTGCCCCCTTCGCAACTAGCTTGCTGCCTCTGGTATGGTGAAGGACACTGTCCAATCCCAGGTGCTGAATTAAGACTCAGCCGCGGCTAGAGGGAAGTCGAGGGATCTGAGTAACCCCAAAATGTGGATTTAATATTGTGTGGACATGTTTTATTTTCTATTTTCTTTTTGTGTGTGTGTGGTTTATTCTTTTATACTTATGTGATGATAATGTTTAGTTGTGAATATATATATATATAAAAGACTCAGCCACTGGACTAGTCAGCGTCTGGATGTTGAATGCAGGGAGCTGCCATCTTGTCCTATGCCTCAGGCAACAAACTGTCCTGCGCCAGCCCTGCACACCTTCACCTAGGACACCTCGAAGCCAAAATGAATTGTCTTACGAGTGGTTTTTGCTCTGTCGAATAGCTGCCGCAAGTATTTCAATATGCGTTCAGACTGAGGCTCCCTCTCCACAAAACCATTCTGCCTTATCTACCCCAGCATCATTTCCCCCTTGCAGCTTGAGCCTTGGAAATGGCAAATGGATTATATGAATGGTTTGTCACATTCACATCACTGCTCACCTCCTACGCACAGAAGGTCTGCAGCGTAGTGCAAGACTGACCTGCATGCTCCTACTGAATCATGCAGATGACCCTTTTCGATGGCACATTCTAGCCTTTGAGGTGGGGAGAAGAAAAGCTGTGCAGAGTGCTTGTGAGCAGTGGCCTGGAGAACTGGCTTGACTTGCTTTTCGATTATTGCTTCTCCACAGGATGCAATGGGTTAGGACACCTGTCAATATATTCAAAAGATTAGCCCAAAAGTGTTTCCCAAGTAACTGAAATAAAACATGTTGCCTTTAACACATTCAAAAATGGTTGTGCAGATTAATCCTTGTTCTCCGCTTGCAAGAAAAATGTAGGAAGACTGAGATAAAGATCCAGAGAAGCACTGGAATCAGACACAAATCTTTCTTGTCAGTGCCCCTTAGTCCCTGCTCTCACCTATGAAGCCTTGAGATGGTCTCTTTGCCATTTTGACCGAATGTCTAGGAGAGTTGACTTTTCCCTGGTACCCTATCAGGCAATGAAGAATAAAAAGCAGAGAAGAGATGAAACATTTCATCAAAGACAAATAGAAACCCAAGATTTAAGTTGGAGTTACTGCGTGGACAACCCAAGACTTTTAACTAGGGTTGTTTTGCTATCATAAGGTCAATTCCTCAACGCCACTTCCGGGAAGTACTGGTTTCGCCGAAAAATCACATCCATCTACATCATGGGCACTAATCTTCTTGATGCAACCTATATTTGGGGTGTGTGAATGCAAATGAGAGAAGTCAGTTTCTAGGCAAACTCTTTTAACATAGATGCAGAAAGGTACAGAAAGTAGGTGGCTAATTAACTAGAAATTGCACAGGTGTGTGTTTGCTGGTTTCCAAGGGAAGGGCTGCAGACTGAGTGAAAACAAGCTTTGGAATCCAAGAGAGACTGTGGTGGGTTAGGGTGCATGTGGCTGGCTGAGGGGAGGAGAGAAAATGGGGAGGCATCATTAGAGTAGGATGGTTGCTTGGGGCCATGTGTGACAAGCACATTGGGATGTTGAGAGGGGTCAGTTTGAATGGCTCCTGCCTTGCCCCCCCCCCAAAAAAAAATTCAGGACTGCTCAGTATGTCTCCTTTGCCTCTGCCAAACAAAAAGGGCAATTAAAAGTTAGGCTCTCCCTAGTGTTACAACCACACACACTCTAGCTTGTGGCATGTGTTTCATGGCTTCCAGCATGGTTAAGAAAATGGCCTCCTTGCCTCTCTTTCCTCTCTCCTCTCAATCAAAAGCTCCAAAATCTGTTGCTCCCCTCCTTTTCCACATGGCATAAGCTTCCCCTCAATTCCTGCTGGGCAGTGAATCAAGCCCCTCAGAGAAACAAATTGTCTAGGGCTGAGCGAGAGAAAGAGAACACAAGTGACACACGAATGCCCTGCACGCATAGTTACAACACACAACACACACACACACAGGGGGGCTAGGGGAGCTCCGTGGCTCCTCTCCCCTTTGCAGAGAGGCCTGGCTAGGAAAAGGTCTAGCCAGCATTATTATTTATATTATTCTTATTACTCTTACAAGTTTTATTGAATGATAACGAAACCACCTCATGGAAACAGAGCAAGTGATCTCCTTGCAGTGCCCCCTCTCAGGCCAGTGCAGCCGCTGGATGGGGTTAGCTTTCTTATGGCGGAGTAGGGTGCCATCCCAATGGGCCTTTGGCTGGAAGAACTCATAGGAAGTCTTGTATGGCAGTAGCGGACCCCTCTCCTCCCATTGTGCCATTGCTACACTGTGAATCCAAACAAATCAGTGCTGAGGCCACCTTCAGCTGGAGGGCTGCTCTGCTCTGGTCTCTCTCTCTTTCTCTCTCTCTCTCGTTCTTTCTACATAAGGAGTCTGATGGAAAGGCTAAAGCAGGAGGTTGGGTATTAATGGTGCTCCTTGTGATGCTCTGCGCTGCTGAGCCAGCACATTGGGCACCGATACCACTTTCCCAGAGTTTAGTACATGTTTCAGGTTCGCTTCCTTAGCCTGTGGTCATTCCCAAGCTTTTCCCCCCTGGGGGAGACCAGGGTGCAGCCGTTGTGCATAAAGTAGTAGTGAGAGTGTGGCCAGTAAATGTTGACTTGGTGCACTGAAACCCAGAGCGAGTCCTCGGCTCCTGCCTCTCAGGCCTTCAGCTGGTGCCACTGTGCCACAGCCTGCCGGGGGTGTGAAATCATATCCTTCCAGTGCTTCACTTCGCCTGGGCCACTCTTCCATGACAGGTAGATCTAGGGGGGATGAGGAAACAAATCACACAGGTCAGAAAGCAGGAGGAGTGACCTTCGTTCAAGACTTGTCTCCAATGGAAACCTCCTGGTTGCAACTCCTCCATCAAACGCTGGTTCCACTTGACCCTCTGGTCCTTTATTTCCCCGCCCCCCTTTTGGTTTCCCCTCTGCCCTTTTAAAGCTTTACCAGTCACAACTTCCCCTACCTCCACTGCAACCCTCCTTCTTCCCACACCCTCCACATTCCTCCCATGTCTGTCTTCCACATTTATCTTTGTTCAGCCTGCTCATTTACATCACATCCAATCCCTCCAACCTTAAGGGTTAAACTTGAGCAAGCATTTTTTTAATGTCTGTCACCCATTCATATATAAATTGGGCGTGTATGTCCATTTTTTTTACATCATCAAGGATGTATAGGTAAGGAGACCTGAACCCAGCAAGCACCTAACCATCTCAAGATCTGTCACTGGAGCTCCTAGCCCAGCTCCGGTGTTGGAAGTAAGCCAGGCTGAGGGAACGCATCTGGGGCGATGAACCATGGGGAGGTAAGACTGGGAAGGTTTCAGCTGACATTAGCATTAGACCCTCACACATTGCTTTCTACATGAACAAACAGGGCAGCTCTTGCCACATTTTGCTTGGCCCTGTGTCCGACCTGGAGCTGTGTATATTGGCATACAGGGATTCCTAATGTAAAGGGGCACAATGCATGAAGAATGGAGGATAGACAATGAAGAGTGCAGAAGTCACCCAGACCACATGGGCTGCGTGGAGGTTTACATTTATAGCTATCTAGCAAGGGCCGATTCACTCAGGCATTTCCCTAATGTTTTTCTTTGTGTAATTGCTCTCAAGAGCCCTGTGATCATACTCAGCAGCAATTTCTATAATCACAGCTGCAGTTTTTTGGACCATCCATGATCATAGAAATTGCTTGCTTGTGTGCACTGGTGCCATTTCACGTATTTCCTTTCTTTGGTGTGCAGAAACATATTTGGGCGTGTTTGCATGAAGGAAAGTGGGGGTGGGGTGGGGGTGGGATGCCTGTATAAACGGCCTCTGTGATTCTTTGGTATGCAATATTTCAATAGGAGACTCCATGCCCTATCACAGTATTGGTGGCTTGCCATGTATTTTGTGCTGGTGATGGTTGAGAAGGGTACACATCATCAGGGTGTTGCTGTGTACTTAAGGAACCTGGGGCACACGCCCATGAAGCAAGCACGTGCATTCTGATGTAATTGTCTAGATATCTCTGGGCAATGTAAGGTGGTGGGTAGCTAGGGATTCACCAACACTGTGCGCCCAGCAGCCCTATAAGCAAAGTTTAAAAGGAATAATTCAATTTCAACAACGGGAGGGAAAGGGATAGAAGAGCAGAGGCTCATTGTGAAAGATACAGGCAGAGGTGGCCCTACCATGAGGCAGAGTGAGGCAGTTGCCTCAGGCAGCAGATACTGAGGGGCGGGGAGTGTGCCGCATGTCCTGCCCTGCTGTAGTCTTATTGCGTTCAGGGGCAGTGGGAGGTGCTGTCCCTTAACCAGTGTCTACCAGTCTGGTTGGCTTTTGTACATGAAATGGGGAGAGGTGCCATCATGCATTTTGCCTTAGGCAGCAAAATGTCTTGGGCTGGCTCTGAAGCCAGTGCTTCAGCCCCTACACATTACTCCCTTAGCACTGCTCTCTTTTCTCCACAGCTGAGACTATTGCTAGGAACAGGAGCTGCCTCACACTAAACAACCGGACGATCCCTCTAGACCTGGATTGCTACTGATCACTGTCGGTGGTTCTCAGGCCTGCTACTTGGTAACCTTTGCATTACTGGTGCTACTAGAGACTGAATCCGAGGCCTTTGAAGTGCCTGAGAATGAAGGCTGAGAGAATGAAGGCATGCAAGGTACAAGGAACTGGGTGCTCAGAGGGCTGTAAAAGAAGATCTAACACAGGGGTGGCGATACCTGTAACCTTCCAGATGTTCTTAGACTACAGCTCCCATCACTGGTCATGCTGGTTGGGGCTAATGGGAGTCCAACAGCCTTTGGAGGGCCACAGGTTTTCCCACCCTATACCTATTGGTAGGACCACAGAGAACTGATGGGGAACCCCTGTTGAGAAGGCCAGACAGATACATCTGATATCCACTGGGTTTAAGGAGTGGCATGATTGACTGACTGAACTTGTAGGCCATCCCCTCCTCACGTGCTCTCTGTGGGAAAGCCACACCAATGTAAAACTCAATAAACAATAAAATCAGCAATGAAATATAATTTAAAATGCCCCCATCTTGATCTGTTTAATATATCGCTCAATACACAGCCAAGTATATCTTGGGCACAAAATGGCTCATTCGGGGGGGGGGGGGGAACCAATGAAAGTTTTTGCTAGCCAAAACTCAGAGGGGAGGGTGTCCCTTGGGATGCTCTTGCCAAGGAAGCCCTCTGGTGAGCCCACATGGCAGTGCCCTCAAAGCCTGGGCAGGATTATATGGGGAGAGATGCCCCTTTGAATACCCAGGCCCTAAGCAATTTAGAGCTTTGGACCTCAGTATTAACAGCTTGAATTTCACCCAGTGACAAACAGGCAGCCAGTCCAGATCCTTGAGAACCAGGGTAATATGGCCTTGTGCAGATATGTCCGTTAGCACTCTGGCTGCCCTCTCTGGACCATCCTCAAGGACCATCCCCATACATAGCGCATTGCAATAATCCAGCTGGGAGGCTACTAACGCATGGGTAGCTGTAACCAGGCTATCCATGTCCAGAAATGGCAGTAGATTGTTTTTAATAATGCTAACCTCCGGCGACACATTTCAGATAACAGTACAATCCATCAGACTGTGTAATGTAACCCAAGCAGCTACTGAAGAGAAGAGCCCCCGTATTCCAACTTGGGCATGAGGTTTCCTGCAGAGAGAGTCATCTCCAGCCACTGACTCCCACTAAACTGCCTTGGGCTTTGCATCTGCCAGTGAGAAACTTACAGCACAGCCCTGTTTGATGGAGCTTTTCACCCACACCAGCTGCCACCCTTCATTCCTCTTCTGCTGAACAAATGTGTTGGAGGTGTCAAAATTAGTTATGTGGCAATGCAAACAAGTGTTCATCCCTCTGTGCAGCTCTGGTTATTTTTATCCCCTAGTTTTCTATATTGCTTCTATGGAGGATGCATGTGTCAGCTTCTCCCCCGCAATGACAGCGAAGTCTTGTCTTCCAGATCCACTAATGGAGCCTCCTGACTCTCACTCAAAAGAAATGTGACTTCATAACTTGATTGGAGGTTGTACAATAATGGCAATTATTCAATCACTCCTTATTATCACGTTGCTGCAGCAGAGGTTGAGGAGGGTGAGTAATTCTGAACTTTGGTCGGTAGTTGCCTGAAATTTCTTGGCAAGTTCTCTTCGAGCTGGTTCCACATTTCAGGGGTTGGGAACCCTTTTGACCCAGTAGGCCAGATTGTTATCTGTCCCCACCCCTGTGGTCCAGCTTTGACAGGTGGGCAGGACAAATTAGGACATCAAATGGGTTGCCCCTCCCATTTGTCTAAGTCCATTGTGCACTGTTTTCCAAGTGTCCAATAGCTGGATGACAGGCGCTTGGGAATTGCAGCACGGGTGCTTTGCCAGCAAAGTGTTGAGTGTAAGGTTGTTTTCTGCAGGAATTAGCTGTCTGATTGAGCTCCCCACAGGAATACATCCCGTAAGACCTCAGGAGTGGGGCAGGTATATGAGTTATGGGGAAATGGCCTCAGGGGCCAAATTGGGACCTGTGCTGGGTCAGATTTGGCCTGTCGACTGGAGGTTCTCCACCCCTGATGCTTTTGCTTGGTGCTGCATTCCATTTAGCGAGTAACTGACTACGTGATCTGCATAAACACAGCTTTCCTCTCTCCCGCAAGAAAGACAAGTGAGATGAAACTTTAATTTCTATACTGCTGTGACCCCATCAGGTTCTGAGCTAAGCTTCTGCCTCCTCTCCTCTCTCCGCAGCTGCTATGTTTGGATTTCATATATATTTATATGTGCATGGGCATATCTATCTAGGCAGGGGGCATGAAGGTTATACATTTTTGAAAAACAGCTTATTTTCAGTATGTTAATCATTAGTAATTTACTATTGTCCTTTGAGATTTCTCAGGCATTCTAACTCATGGCAGCATAAGTTGGAGGAGAGCTATGCACACCATTGATTTTCTTCTAACTGTGGACAAAGCTCTGCAAACAGGAACAATCCATAAAAAATATGAATGGGTGGCAGGCTATTCTGCAGCATGGGCCCTGAGCATAAAAAGTGGCTGCTTTCATTCCTCAGGAAACTGAAGCACCAGGACCCTGTTGTGGAGTTAACCTGGAAAACCTATGGAAAATTTGGTTGTTGAACGGGAGACTTCTGAATTCTGAGAGATCTGGCTGAGCTTGCTTTTGCAAAACAATTTTGCTGTGTTAACATTTGCATCCTCTTGATGTTGGGTTCACATTATGCTGATTTTAATTTAATACACATTGCTTGTTTTAATACAGTGCTGCATTAGGGAATAATTGACTCTGCAGTGCGCACACATAATAACAAGATCACTGCATCAATTTGTCATCATTATATTAACGGGAGTAGAATTATATATATTTAATGTAAATCAGATTTGGAACTGATTAATTTCTTTTAAAGTGCTGTGCATAATATTACACTTCCAAATAAAAGACCAGATCGCCAGCTGGCATGAATTTGTATTTCATATTTCCTAAAAATAATTGAGCCAACTGATATTCACCAAGGAAAAGCCAAATCACAAAGAACTGACCAAGTTGAATGAATCGGTGCAGAATGACATCTGGTAAAACACTATGATGTGTAGTTTTCTAGTTGCTTTTCCAGACACCCAGCATGAAACTCATCCCATATTTACTGTGCCTTAATGTTATTATGATATGTATTTCTGCGTTTTTATATTGTGAACCATCATGGGATCCTTCGATGAAGGGTGGTGCAGAAATTCAATTAATAATAATAATAACTAACAACAACTAACTAATAAAAAAAAATTAGCAACAAGAAATTTAATTAATAATAATAACAGCTAACAACAACTAACTCACTACAACTAACAACTAACTAACTAACTAATAATCACAACAATAACAAGAAGAAATTTAATTAATAATAATAAGAACTAATAACTGCTAGAAGGGGACTGAAGCATGACAAGGCATGTGTGGGGTTATTTGGGTATGTGGCAAAGGAATTACCGGTATATGATGGTTTCACTGTGTGCCAAATTCTGCATGGATCCACTCAAGACTGGCAAAGTGAAGCAGCTACCTCAGGTAACAGGTGTTTCTGGTGTGGGGAAGTGGTACCAATATGTTGGAGGATGGACCTGTGTTTGTCATGTGACCTGCCCCTGCACCCGCTAAGCTAGCTTGCTATTCTCTGGCTCATGTAAGATGCTGTTCACATCACCAGCGCAGAAGTAAGATACAACTGCCAGCCAGATCAGCTTCTGAATATGAAACGGTGAAACATCAAATTTTATTTCCCCTCAGGTAGAAATTTTCTCGAGCTGGCCTTGGGTCCACTCAGTCCACGTTCTCAACAAATCCATTTGAAGCAGAAGACATAACCCAAGGCCTTTCAATGGCACCACAGTGCACAGCTCCAAAACAGGGTACTGATCTGGAACTTATCAGAAGGGCTCATTGAAGACTGGGTTTGGGCACTGCTTGATCAGGGCAACAATGAATTGTGTTAAGTCTGGTTTGGGCCTAAATTCTACCCTGACATCCAACAGAATTGTGTGATAAGCCTAACTGCAAGCTGATGAGAAATTTGTGAACGGAATCATTGTTCACTGGCAGAACACAATGCATTGCATGTTCAAGGCCTGAGTTTCTACCCAAACACCTCAGGGAGTTTGTGAAATACCTCTTCCTGAGACCCTGGATACCTGTTGCCAGTCAGCCAACAGAGGGTGTGATGGGCTGAGTTAGCATAAGGCATCTTAAGCTGTTCAGTGTGAGCCCATGCATATAAGAAAAGCAGGCCCAGAATTATGCACACAGCTCCAGCAAAGCCTTCAACTGAGTAAGAATGGTAAGATTACCAGACCCAAGCCATTATGCATCCTCATTCATCTCTCTCTTCCAGAAGTTTCATTATAAGAACTGTTTCACTACTGCCAAAATACTACAGTGCTCTGCAATTATCCAAGAGTTTCATTTCATACCTCACTATAAATAGTGTTTCATTAGATTCAAGTTTATCCTAAGCAAGTTCTATACTCCAGAGGGATGAGGATAGCAAAAATGTTTTGAAGGAAAGAAAGATTATGTATACGGCATAGAACTTGTTCCCTGTGCTAGTCTAATTGTTAACTCTGTTGGCATACATATGGAGCTCAGCGGTTAAGGTGGAGGCCAGCTGCATCTTGAAAGTGCCAAGTCGGAACATTTCCACAAATTTAGGCTGCAATCCTATGCACACTTGCTTGGGAATGAGTCCCATTCAAGTCATTGGGACATGCATAGGACTGCACTATCAGAAGATATGTTAAGCTAGAACTGAATGCGCAGCAGAATAAACTTTTGTGCAACAGTATGATTAGAAAGACCTCTGTTGAAGAAGAAACGGATGCACAGGCACAGGGTCAGTTCTAGATTTACATTAATCTGGTACCTCCAATCTACCGTATTTTTCGCCCCATAGGACGCACTTTTTCCCCTCCAAAAATGAAGGGGAAATGTGTGTGCGTCCTATGGGGCGAATGCAGGCTTTCGCTGAAGCCTGGAGAGCGAGAGGCATCGGTGCGCACCGACCCCTCTTGCTCTCCAGGCTTCAGGAAGCTATCCGCAAGCCTTGCAAGCCCTGTGGGAGTTCCCACGGGCTCACAAGGCTTGCGGGCAGCAGCCTGCCGCCCGAAGCACGGGCTCCTCTTGCTTCTGGTGGGTGTCCGCAAGGCTTGGGGCGGCAGCCGCAGCTGGGGGGGAGGAAAAATTTTTTTTTATTCATTCCCCCCCCCCAAAAAAACGAGGTGCGTCCTATGGGCCGGTGCGCCCTATAGGACGAAAAATACGGTACTTGCATTTGAATATTTGCCAGGGAACATGGGAACCTTTGTTCATTTAGTTTTTCCTTAAAACACTTGGGAGCAAATTGTGGCCCACATTGGTCCCCTGAAGACCTTCAATGCAGCTGGAGCCCAAGCCACTCCCTACATGCAAATTGCCATGCATAATCTGCATGTAAATTGCATTTCTCCCCCTCCACTGCCTGCTAAACAATATCCTTCAGCTGTTTGGCAGGGTGGGGAAGCATGATTGTGGGGAAGGTGGAGTACATGGTCATTCCCATGTGCTGTCCTCTCCATGTAAATTGCACCATGTGAATTCCACCTCCCTCAAGATCATCCTGAAACTCCTTATCTGGATAATATTGACGCAGATCACCTGTGTTGTGATTTATGTTGGCTGTAAACGAGTCAGAGAACCTGCACAGGAATTATGCAACAAATGATACATATTCATACTCTGGAATTTAACTGATGCTATACTCTGAGGGGGTAGACAAGAGGACCTGGCTTCTTTATGCAGAATCAGGGAGCAGCTAATTCAGAACTGTCAGGAGTTCAGCTTTATTTATTTTCTGAAAGTACATTTATAGGTCTCATTATCATCATACAATCTATTATTTATA
Source organism: Podarcis tiliguerta (assembly GCF_965153285.1). Lineage (NCBI taxonomy): Eukaryota > Metazoa > Chordata > Lepidosauria > Squamata > Lacertidae > Podarcis > Podarcis tiliguerta. The sequence continues at coordinate 56,675,602 of NC_139534.1, forward strand.
AATTGCATGAAAGACCTAGAAATTGTACAAGTTAAAAAGAAATAACTGAAAAGCAGTTGATGCCAGAGAAAGAGCCTGCTGCTGCTGCTGCTGCTGCTGCTGCTTCCAAGGCCTAAAGGACAATATTTCCACTTTACATAGCCCTCCCCTGTGATCTCCAATCACTATTTTATCCCAGCACCCTACACAACTCTCCTTTCCGGTAAAAATCCTGCGACCCTTGCAACATTTGCCACAGGAATAAATCTTGCAAAGTAGATACATGACAATGTATTCAATTTGCATAATTTATCATAATCACAGCATCTTGCCTGGATCCATCAATCTATTCTGGATACAGGAGGTCAAATGCATACAGCGAACAACTCTGCCTAGGAAAGCGGAGGGGGGAGGCAGCACCAAAAGGGAAAAAAAGAGAGAGAGCAGCTTCATCTTAATGACAATTTGGGCAGTTTATTTTGAAAAGACTGAAGGCAGGTTTTTTTAATTGAAAAAAAGGGCCCAACAGGTTTCAAAATAAATTCTTTATCAGGAAGTGCTTTGTGGTTTTCCCCTTCTTCTTCATGAGACTTTCTCTCATAGACTCTTCTGTGTAGGTGTGCCTTGCAAAAAGAACCCTGCCCAGAAGAGTTTTCTCATTCATTTCAAAGAAAGGAGTTGATCTGTATGTTTATTCATTTATCTAGGGGGACCAGCTGTTTCCAGTGAAATGAAAATGGGACAGCTTGTGAGACAAGGCAGATCGCTTCTGAGCACTCACAAAGGTCAGGATCAAGGCGTTTGAGTTTTCTGACTACTGATTTGGGGTTTTGAGTTCAGACCTTTAGATGCAGCCGAGATTGTGCTGATGATGTATCCACCTATATACTTAGGTGTTTCTTTCTCAGTACTTCATAAGGAACTTGCTATTCCAAGGTAAGGTAGCTGAAACCCTTGACAGAAGAAAACCAGTGGTAATGAAAGCGTAGCACCACCAAAATCATATTGGCAGAAACACACTGATTGATCAGCCGCTGTGTTTCACATTCCAGTTTCAAAAGTCAAAGTGAATGTTAGACAAGCATCTGTCAGGCACAGTTTACGGTAAATACAGTTGGGCTTGCTTTGGGGTAAATTGCATGCCACACACAAAGGCATATAATCGAGTCCCCAATTTTATTTTATTTTTCAAAATGAAAAGCCCCCTCAGGAGGCTGCAATTTAGAGCAAAGAAGTGGTGATGGAGTAGGAGGAGAGTACTTAGCTTTTTCTCTGCTGGCCAGATATATACAGTGGTACCTCGGGTTACATACGCTTCAGGTTACAGACTCCGCTAACCCAGAAATAGGACCTTGGGTCAAGAACTTTGCTTCAGGATGAGAACAGAAATCGTGCTCCTGCGGCGCAGCAGCAGCGGGAGGACCCATTAGCGAAAGTGGTGCTTCAGGTTAAGAACAGTTTCAGGTTAAGAACGGACCTCCGGAACGAATTAAGTACTTAACCCAAGGTACCACTGTAGTGTTATAGGTTTGAGGGGGGGATAGGCTCTCCTAAAATATCAGAATTCTGTAAAAGGTTAGAATTTAAGCAAACCCCTAAATTTCAGAACCTAGTGGGGACTGGAGTTTAAACCAATTTTACCATGTCTAATAATTTTATCTGGTAGAAGAACCATCAAGAGATAATCACGGGAATGGCCGAGTCATTAACCCATTTAAGAAGGTCATTAACGGAGACTCTCTGGGCCAGAGAGAAAATGGGGAAAGCCCCTCCCTAAGGTGAAAGATAGCAGAGACTAAAGGTCAGAGTTTAAGGAGGGAGGGCCAGAATTGCAGAGGGTGATGAGATAAGCAAACAGGAAAAAAGTGCCAGTTTTGAAAGCCGGAGACGATGGGGGCAGAGTATGAGGCGGGCAGTCTCTTTTATACTGCAGAGAGGGTCAGACATGGTATTTGGGATCTCTTGGAATTGGAAGCTGTAGCAATGAGAGGAACAGGACCCTCTTGGGATGTAAATGCTTTGCACTCTCTCCACGCAGACGCAAGTTGTACATATGTGTAAATAAACCATATATCCTAAAGACACCACAGATTCCGCTGTGGTTTCCAAAAGGAAACACAGATCCTGGTAAGTGCGCCTGGTACCCCTAGAATCTCTCACTGCTTGGAGATTGAGGGGGTGTGTAACAATATTTTCATGTGAAGCAGACCTGCCCACTGACTATTACAAAACCACTTCTGGCCCCAGCATTCTGCGCGTGTATGAAATCATCAATTTTTTTAGAATAGTTGAAGCCTAAAGCAAGTGAGAGGCATCTCTCTCCTAGCCACAACTCTCTACCCCAACAGCTACCTTTCTGCCCATATTTCTCATGCAACTTTCACTCCTCTAAGTCTACCACCTTTAGCAACCTGAAAGCCTCCTGCTTTCTTAAATGACTATGGCCATTCTCCTCTGATGAACTTAATAGGCTATATCCAAAGCTGTCAGCACAAGAACCTCCTCTCTTCCTTTGCTGCACCCACCCAAATTTATTTTAGGGGTTCCCTCAACCTCAGGGAAGATGGGGGGGGGCACAGGATGTGTGCGGGGAGAGAAGAGAGGAGGAAAATTTGGTTGTGCAAGGAGAAATCCTTGTGCTAATGGAATGAGTACATTGGACACAACATGCTGCCTAGAACTCTCTCCCAGAACTATGTGGTGCCAATACCTTCTCCTTCCCTCCCTCCCTCCCTCTCCAGTAAGCAAGGCCTTTGGCTTAATGCTCATCCCCAACAGAAATGAAGCCTCAGTAGGTGTTAGCTACATTTGCTCACATTCATCCTTTAGTTCTCTTGACTTTCTCATCTCCTTTCTCCTCTTTAAGTACCCCACACTGTTGGCATTTAGATCGTATGCTCCTTGGAGGAAGGGACATGTCTTCTTTAACTAATGCTTTTGCCAATGCTACTATGCATTATGTTGGCATGTTACTGCCGCTGCCTAATTAATAGTACTACTAACAAGACATCTGCACTCATGGGTATCACTGAAGAGGAACCGTGAGGGACGTGAAACTTAAATCCAGATGGGCAAACATGCTCCCCACCCTTGTGGTTTGTACTGATTTTTTATTTCTGTTGACTTTACTAAATGGTTTGAGAACATAGTAGATCCCAGGGGTGGGGGTGGATTTCAATATTCCCTTTCAAGTTTCATTTGTAATCTACTTATGTGGACAAATCTTTGAAGAAATAAACACAGGAACAGAAACAAGCTCCAGTCACTGGTGGCCCTCCATACACAGCTATGTGTGGAACAACCTCCCTGTCCACTGACCTGCTGCCTAGATTCAGCCAACCCCAGCTGGAAAGGTCTTGTCCTGGGCTCCGGGAGCTTCTCGACTGGGAGGACAACTCACCTTTCCAATGACATCATTCCGGCTGAGCTTGTCCTTATCCATGACAGTGATGATAATGGTCGTTTCCCTCAGCTTCTCTGTGGGGATGTCGAAGATGAAGGACTCATTAAAGACTGGGTTCAGGCACCGTTTCATCACTACCGTCTTCTTCTTCTCCACCCGTTTGTCTTTGTACATCAGCCACACCTTCACGTAGGGGTCTGGCACAGGAAAAAGAGGATAACATCACTGGGACATAATTTGCTGTGGAGGGGAGGTGGAGTTGTAGAGGTACCCAGAAGGAGCACCCCAGTACCCAGGCTCCAGATATTATAAAACTGGGTAGCAAGGGATCATTTGTCTCTTTTTGCCCCAAAGAAGCACCTACATCAGTTTCAAAAATACAGGGTTCAGTTTTATTTACGTGGAAAGGTTCCAGCTGTTCACTTGCCTTCCACGTGGGAAATGAGCCACTTATTAAATTACATGCCCCAGTCTAAACTGCCCTGCAGTTAATGTTCTTTCCAAGCCATTTATGCCAGTTTATTCAAGTAATCTACCCAGTTATTTCTGTCAATGGCCACTTACAATCAGCTTTCCAATTCTGATGCAGAATGGGCTATGCTGTCCTCGGTTCTATGTTTGAGGCTTCAAATACCAGCCTGGTGTTTTGCGGTCTCTTGGTAACCAGCAGAGCCATGTCAGTCTGTTACAACCAGCAGCTTTACAGCTGGTGACAACACTTTCTAGTTTGCTTGCTTCTACAACCAACCCTTCAGGCTGAGAAGTTTATTCTTAACTGGAGTTCCCACATTCCAGCGCAGCACTGCTTATGGGATGTTTAAAAAACAAGGTCAAACATTCAGGTTTTCTGCTTCCAGAGCTTTCCAGGACAGAAAGCCTGCCTCCTCACTAGTAAATGGAAGTCGTAAACTCCATTCTTCTCAATGCAGAAGAGAGAATAATCAAGCAAGCTTTTGCTGCTCATTAGGTACGGTCTAATTAGATACTGTAGTCTTATGTATGCGATATTTAGTCTGCAGAAGTGAGATAAAATCTAAGAGCAATAAAACATAATTCAATCACAGTACCTTGTGATAACATTTTATTACATTGCACAGTGTTACACGCTTGTGGAGGTATCCCACCCTAACTAAAAAATGTAAGAGAAATCAAGAAAGTAATATGTTTATATTCCCCCCATTACAAGCTGCAAAAAGAATGAAAGCAGTTTGTCCTTCTGGTACAGACCATAATAAGGGAAATCTCAATCCCATTATAGAACGAAGAAACTTCTATAGTTTCTAGTAGTTTTCAAACCTAATGGTATGTGCACTGCTATTCTGATGTACTTGCTCTTCCAAGGCCACTCCATTGTCTGTCTTTATGCCCTCTGTAAGGAAAATATTTGACAGATTTGCAAATAAAACTTCACTTTTTGTACACTGGCCAGGATTTAACAAAGCCATATGCATGCCTGAAGAGGACCTATGTGTATGGCTGGACGGCAGGGAAGTCAGATACAAAAGTGGGCAAAACAATGAATACCATTTTTACTTTTGTACAGTACAGTAGTTTCTGTACTTACTTGCACACCCCTATCATCCATCCATCCATCCATCCATCCATCCATCCAAGCAAGAGGCATTATTAAAGATCAAGGGCACATCCCAGCCAGGCAAAAACTCTCAAGGATGGTTACATAGGAGGACTGCTCTGAGGTGAGGTGGCGGCCTCGAGAGAGTCCCAAGGGCCAGACAAGAGAGGCCTGGAGGGCCACATTCAGGCCCCAGATTACCAACCCACTGGAGCCGTTTGCACTAATATTCCACAATTCTTTTCTCACTGAGTTCTCAGAGAGCCTCCCACCCGTGCCCTGGCCAGGCCCAGAGCTGCTTAGCTTCAGCAAGGTGCCTCCATTACATGTCCTATGGGCACACAAAAGATGAAGGACTTTTCTGTTTAACATATAAAAATGAAACTGAAATGTGAGTTGCCCTTTCAGCATCAGACAGAAACTCTCTCTTCAATAGCATGCTCTGTTATTTCCATTGTAGGATCAAGGGTCACTTAAAGTATCCCTCAGTTTAAGAACCACAGCTCTATAAATCTTCCAGCATTGATCAGAAGAAATTCAATGAAGATATTCATCTGCACATTGTCTTGGTTTTTTGTCAAGTAGGCTATGCTAGTTTCTCTACCCAGGAGGTGAGGCAGGTCAGTTTGAAGGCATTTGTTCTTTCACTCTCTGTCAGCTGGGGATGATGGGCATAACACATGACAGGCTCCTTTGGGAGGAGACCCCAAGCAAGCAAGCAAACAACACCTGAAAATCAAACAGCTTCTGATTCTCGCCAGGTTTACTTGAAACCAGTAAGTGCACAGACCTCTAAGGAAATGGTCATTGGTGGTTTGCTTTAAGTCTTTTACCTCAAGTGTTGTCCCAGCTACGTTTTGGGATCCCAATTCAAATACAAGTATATAAAAGTGATTTAGATAAGATACATTCAAGTTTCTTGAGACATATCCTGGGGCTCCCAAGTTCAATCAAGTATGAGACGATGTGTGCAGAACTAGGTATACACACGATGGAATATTGGATGCGGCCTAGCACTATAAAATACTGGTTGCATTTCCATTTTTGTTGCCAACCTTCGAGTCTGCTTTCTGACTTACATAGGGACTCTTATAAATCCAGATGGTTCCAATTCTTACATAGCAATATTAGATCTGCTGGTATTGACTTGGAACTCTTGTATAATTCAGGTGAGCAATATATTTATTGCAATATTCAAACCAGATTAGGGGTCATTGAAATACAAAGCATTGAATCAGCTGTAAATAAAAATTGCTCCCCCAAGTTCTAGAGATTAAATACAACAGACAACAGGATCACTTATATTTCAAAATTAATAAATCCAGTCCAACGCAGGGCCTTTATGTTAGCCTGACTGAACGTTTTCCCCTCAGCTTTTGTCAAGGGAAGATACTTAAACATCCCGAGAAACAATAGACATTGAGGATGTAATCTGAATGTGCCAGACCATATGGATGTTTTATGATGGCCCATATTTGTAAAGGTTTGGCAAAGTAAGTAAGAGCTTTAAATCTAAGACTATTTGCCACTGCATAAGAAGAGCTGCTACGGAACCCCATACCTGATGTTCCCCCGATGTCCATGGCTTTAAGATTCCGAGCTTTGATAATGTTCACAACAATGGAGTTAGCTGAAGGGTTGTAGCAAAGTGACAGGAGAAGCTCTCCTCGGCTTCCCTGCAGAGAAGAGTTAGCAGAGATAGAGGAATTATTATGTAACATCACCCCCCCTCCGATTCCCCACTGTAAACGTTGAACAGAAACCACCCCAAGACTGTTCAGGATCTAGCCAGCTTTCCTCATTCCGCATGGAATTAGGAATCATATACGGCCAGCCCCCAATGCATGCATGCACTGAGCCAACCTTGGATATTCTGGATCAGCCCCCTGTTTCAAAACAAAGCAAGGATCTTACACTCCCATCACTGCAGGGCTTTAGTTCTTTCCAGAATGTCTGCATCTGGGTCAAGTCCACTTTGTTGAGGGGAATGGACACCTCCCCAATAGGATCGTTACGACTGAACCGATCATAATCCAGAACCTGTAGATAGAGCACCCGCTGAACCACTTTCTCATATGGGAAACCTGCCAAAAGCAAAAGGAGCGGATGAAAAGCTGAGAGACGACATGCAGGCAACCACAGTAAAGGGAGCCCCAACGTTAAGCCTAGATGCAAGTGAAAACGGTTATTCTGCTGCACTGTCTTTTCCACATTAGATAGCATCTATCACTGTATACAGGTTGCCAATGGAGAAGTGGTCATGACTGGCCCAGGCCATACATGGGTGAAGGAACCCATGCTTCTGGGCAATCTTGCAGCCTTGAATAACATTTGTAGGTATTCCAGATGAGTGAGTAGTAATCCAACTTCATCAATCAAACCTAATGCTTCAGGGAACTGGCTGGCTGCTATAAGGGCCAGGAAGGAATCCCAGCCTTATCCATCACTGCACTTAGATCACTAGTGAAGGCTTTTGGCCTCTCTCTGGTAGCGTAAGGCTCTGGCCATTCCCCTGAGGTCGAGTATTAAATGTGATGGACTAAGGGCATGATCTGATTTGGCAGGAAGCAAGACAGTAGATAAAGCAGAAGAATGATATGTTATATGGCACAAACTGGCCCCATGGAATAGATAGACCATGGTATGACTTGATGCCATACTTGACAGATCACAATTTTCTTTAGGGTATGTCTGCATCCTCTCATTCTCGTGTGATCTTAAAACAGTGCAAGGAACTGGTGCAGTCTGAAAGTCATCATTTGTCAAAATGACTGTTTGCTTAGAACTGCTTCCTGGTTTTTTCGTGTGAAAGAGGGCACCTTAAAGATGTATTGAGGAGAGAGAAATGTCTTGCAATGCCCCTCATCCCAGGCATTTTCATACTACCTGAAAAGAGTGAGTGCGCCCACAAGATGCTTTCATGTAAAAAATCACATGCAGGAAAGATTTATAACTGTATTTACTCTTGCAGAGAAGAATTTTAAGTTGCTCCCATAGTCTGGGGCATGTCCATGTCCCATTCATACATAGCCACAGATATAATCTCTGCCACATTATAATTTTTGGGAAAGGGCCATAGTTTCAGATGCATATCCATGAATAAAATGCAACATGGGAAGTGACACTAATCTGGTATCACTGTAGATGGTGCCTATTCCCAGAATATGTACACAGCTTCATATTACCAGTGGCGCTGCCTTCATGTGAAGGCGTTTGGAGGTTACTCTTCATATAGACTACCCTGACCAAGGGGAGAATCTTCATGTCAGTACTGTATTCTTGGTAGCCTCTGTGACATGAGTGTGATGACTCTCTGCATAATGAGTGGCTTTCAAATGTAACAGTCTCGATGTGCAGCTGCAGACATGCTGAAGCATTTCTAGCCTATTATGTGAAGTGTGATAACTGACCCCAGCTGTTTGCAGGAGAAGACTGGCACTGGGTTAAATGGGTTAGTGCTCTGTTATCCTCTTTTCCTGTTTGGCTACAAGTACTGTATTCTGCACAACTGCATTTTTGCTCTATGCCACCACCAACATTGCTTGCCCTTGAAATCAGACATTGAAGGAAAACATGACCACATGTAATAGGAACAGAACTGAGGCATGCGGCAGATTTGTTAAGTAACTTGCCCGAAGCCAGAGCAAATTCTTGGCCTCCATAACCAGAACCCTAAACCTGGACCATTTTGCATACCTTCAAAGAGAAAGGTCTCATTCCAATGTGGGTTTAAATTCTTCCTTTTCACCTTTGTCTCCAGCTTATTTTTTTTATCTGGTAGGAGGTAAATTTTGACGAAAGGGTCACTTGTGCCACTGAAATCCTTGGCTGGTAGCTCTTGAGCTTTCAATATTTTGACAGTTAGGGTGGATTCCTGGAAATTGTAGCCAACGCTAAACTGGATCCGGCCCAGGTTTTCTCGGCTGGCACTGTCATGTCCCTCATCATCCTCAGACCCAGGGGAGAGCTGTAGAGCAAAAGAAAACAGAGAGAGGCAGCCATGAGAGTCTGGGACAGAAGGAGGCTCGCTGTCTGCATCTGGACATTTTTAAGCACGAGAAACCCACAGGGATTTTCCAAGCCAGGTCCAGATTAAATCTAGGTAATTGGTAAGAATTTTTCATGGTTTATGTATTACCTGTAAAGGATTTATGTTCAATTACTGCTAGAGAACGTTTCCCTTTACAATCCACTTCATCTTAGCCAGTGACTCTGATGGGGAAAAAGAATCTCTGTGCCTCTTTCCCTTCAGAGAGCTCGAGGCCTTTTCAAACTGTCTGCTGTCCTCAGGTGAGAAACGGCACTTGAAAAATCATTTATCCAATGTAAGTGAGCATTTGAAGGGAAAGGGCTTTGGGAAATTACCACGGGGAGAGATTGGGGGGGGGGGGAGATATTGTTAGCACAAGGTCTATATAATCACAGGCCTAACTAGAAGTGTGCCTGAGGGAGAGGAAATATGAATTCTACTGAAAACAGCAGTATATTCTGCTCCTCATTAGTGGAGGGTGCAGCCCCCCATCTTGGAAATACTTCACCCCACTGCCATCGGCCACAGCTCCAGCCTCCTTGTTATGCATCTCACCTTCCAGCTTCTACATTGTCCAGGCCTTCACGTAAGCCTCCCCGCCCCCCCCCCCAGCTGCTGAGTCAGGAACTTGCCTGTCTCACGTTCTCTATTTATGAAGGAGGCTATAGCGCTTCCCCGTTCTCAAAGGTCCATATATTGGCAGTGTGGCTGGGAAATGCCACATCTCCATGTTTATGTGCTATGGCCTGTCATAAAAAAGCAAGCAGCTTGCAGCACCGCTGCTACAATTTGCAGCTGCTGCTTGCACAGACTGCTCCTTCCTTCATTTCTCAAGAGGCACGTGAGCTTCAGTCCTCCAGCAGCTCTTTCCCACTCAGTCCATGCGCTTGCCATTCTGTTTTATTGCTAACATTAATTAAGCTTTTCTCAATTTAATAACTTAATTGCATTTAGGCCCTCAGGTCAGTGGTTACATGGAGGCTTTATTCCCACTTTGGCCTTGCATCAGAATCTGTAACTTTCTCCCGTTCAAGATGAAAAGCTTTCTTGCAGCTCAGCATGCAAAGAGGTGGAAGGGGTTTGACAACTGCCTGATAAAGAAATGATCCAGATACAGCAAAGGAAGGCACAAGACGTCAATATTCTGATTAGCCTTACAAATAGTCAATTTAAAGGATCGGAAAGTCGGAAAAATGATGGTGAACAAACACAACTCTGACCTGCCTGCATATAGTCCAAATAAACAAATGTGCTGAGGACTTCAGAAAATATGTAGGCACAATGATCCCTTAAAATATATGCAACTTGCCTGAAAGATCCAGGAACTGTTGCCCTCCTCTGTTTTTCCAGACTTCATTGCTGCCAATTCTTTAGCAACAAAATGCATATGCACCAACATATGGATGTTGGATATTCGCCAGCATATCCAGTGTGGAAAGACATAGCTATTAAGGCATTTTCAGAGAGGAAATACTATAATACAGGAGCAATAGCAGAAAATGCCTGTTTGGGGATCACTGTCCTGTGATATTTTTCAGTATGTGGTACCGTGAGTAGAATTTCCCTAGACTATCTACAGTAAGTGATCTTACGGGTCCATACAAGGGCAGGTGGTCCTGAGCTTGGTCAGAGCTTTATATGTTAATGACAAAACCTTGAATGTGGCCTGGTAGGTGATTGCCAGCCAGTGCAGTTCTCTCAGCGGAGGTGCAATATGTGTGTACCTCCACTCAGCAACCTGGCTGCAGCATTTTGCACCGGTAGCAACTTTCAGATCAATCCCAAGGGAAGCAAGTATTGCGGTTTGCAACTATTTTACAGATGAGAAAATGATTTGCAGAATAAAACCAAATAGCAAGGTCACTTGCGGCAGGATTACATTATTTATTACTCAATAGAAGACCTCTATGTGGTTAATTTGAATTCTGTACCAAGCTGAGTCCTCAATTCTGGATGCTGCAGCACATAGACGAGGTCTTATTAACAACATAGTTTCAGCCTGTATTATTAACTCACTACGACCCAATATGAGAGTTCCAGAAGTATTCATTAGTTTACACCCCCCCCCCCCGGTTGATGTGAACTGTTTTGGGGAACAATTTTGTCTGAAAAACAGGATAAAATAAATATAGGCAATTCTTCCCTTCAGTCTGGCTTCACAATGCTCCGGCACAAGAATCCAAAGGTCTGCAATAAGATGCTGGCAGAGGAGAGGATTTGATTCTCAAACACTTTATGTTTGCTCAGTTTAACTAAAGGCACGTTGAAAGTTACAACATCTTCAGAAGATTGGAATCCACAGTACACAGGGAAACTAAATGTCTGTATTGACTCCCACAACAAGGTCAATGATTTCCAATTTTAAATCTCACCCCCTTTTGGCAGCTTGCCCTGAATCTTTTCACGTCTCTGATAGACTTTAAGAAATCTTCAGCTACTATTGTTTTCAAAGGCTCCTGAATGAATGTGTACTATCCAAAGGCAAGCAAAAGTACGCCCCTGAAGATAGTGTAGACACTTCTGTCGATGCAGAAGTTGAGAGCATAAGACACTGATTCTTAACCAACCACCAGCACATTTCCACGCCCAGTTCAAAGTCCCCTACATAAAAAGGCTCTTCGAGCTTCACCAATGGCGGGAAATAATCAAAAGGGATAGACTGCTGCCTAATCAATTAGATGTTTGGAGACAATGGAGTATGAGTAGATAGGGCAAATACACACCATCTCCCCTGGTGTTGCTGGCTGGGACTGTTGGCAAATGCAGAGGGTTGTCCTGAGAAGCCCCTTGTAGTAGGAAATAAGGAATCATTAGACTTGCCTGCAATCTGCGGCATACTATTTTGTTTTAGTGTTTCAAGGAGGAACAGCTTCCCTCCATTTCAATGGGAGGAAGAAAAATGAAAGATAGTAAAAGCTAAAAATCCACCTAACAGTTACGTCTTTCAAAGCACATTTCACCAGCTTCCACATGAGAATATCATGGGGGACTTTGTCAAAAGCCTTACTGAAATCAAGATACACTATGTCCACAGCATTTCCCTGATCCACCAAGTTTGTAATTCCATCAAAAAAAGAAATCAGATTGGTCTGGCATGACTTATTTTTGAGAAACCCATGCTGGATCTTGGTAATCACAGCATCCTTTTCCTAAATGCTCACAGACTGACTGTTGAATTAGATGTTCCAGGAATGCTTTCCCATCTACAGTGCCATTAGAAGTTCGAAAGAACTTCACACTGTCTATCAACAGCAAGGCTGCTGTAAATCAATAGTAGCACTCCAAAGGAGTTAAGTCAGCTACTTGAGAAAAACTGCAAGCTCCGTAGGTTCCAAAAATGGCGGAGCCTGTGAACAAACATTACATCAATATTGACTGAAGAAACCATTGATATGAAGCATACAATAGCAAAAGTGGCCAGGAGCTCAGGTCCAAAATATATCTCACAGATGTAATGTGATGGGTTTTTTTCAATTAAAGTGATGCAGCACCACCACATATTTCTCCACTTCACATTCCACTTCATTAGCTGCCACTTATGGGGAAAGGGGTAGAAAGTGGTCTCTTCCAACTCTATGATTCTATGATTCTATGATTCTAAGTACAGACCTGTAATGTCACATGCATTCTCCCCAATATACATGACAGGGGTGCCTATCACCCTTCTTCCTGCAACGTGTACTTTGGGCTGAAGAGAGGGAAAGAAGCTGAGGAGCTGCCTGATTATCTAGCTCTAGTAGATTTCCTCAAGGACATACACATGGTCTGAAGTAAGGAGAAAATGCATATATAGTTAGCAGTGACAACCCCCGTCAGGCTTGCACATTTCACACCTTTCCTAAAGCAGAAGCCCTTTTTAAATTAACCTTTCAAAATGGTCTCAGCCAGAGGGCAAATGGGACAATCGCTTGCTACACTGAGGAAGACCTCAGATCTGAAGGCGTTTTGGGACTATTCTCCTGTTGGTGTTCCGTTATTCCATGTTCTTTGCCCTATCAGGTCTCTAGGCTCCTCAGGTGATTATTTTGTCTTCTCTCCAGAGAACATGTCATGATAGTATAGCAGGAAGTTGAATCCTTTACACATTTTAAGGGAATAAATAGTCTCTCTTGGATTTCTTGCCCAGGGCCTGGTGCATTCCAGGGAGCTGTCAGGAAGGATTAAGCTTCCTCCCATCCCTGATATCTCTCAAATGGCTCCTGGCTCTGATCCACGTGCTTGCTTCAGCAGGATTGGGGAGGGCCAATTTGATAAATCCTTCCTGACAGCCTGCCTGTCACGTTACAGAAGCCACTTCCTCCAGAGCCAGGATGACAGTATGGATTGCCTCTCGCTCAGCGCAACAGTTCTTGGGACCCTGGGATCTTTGCATCTCCTGTGGATGAGCGTGGGTGGAAATGAGGCCACAAGAGCAAAGTTAGGGGGACTCAGTTTTAGACAAGAAGGAAGTAGGAATGATGGGTGTCCATTAGGTTCCTGGAAGGGTTGCTGATTACTCAGGAGGCAAAAGATCTTCTCCCAGAGTCTTAATCATCAAAACGGAGATTCATGGATCACAAGGAACAAAGACTGCTAGATCCACTTTCTTATTAGATACTCAGATGCATCAGCTTCAATCTAGAGGGACAGCGGGGTGGGGGGTGGGGTGGGGGTACAGAGAGCCACCCCCTTCAGAAAACCTGCTTAACTCATTTTCTAACCTTATCTTCCACCCTCTTTTTGAGATGCTGGGTAGTTATTAAACCATGACCTGCACTTTTAGAGAGACTTTACATGGACAGTCTACTCAACAATCCACTCAAGAGGCAAAACAAATATCAGAAACAGTTCACATGGTACAGATCAGAGTGTGCAAATTTATCATCTGATGTGACAGGGATAAATCATGCATGTAAATTGCGCAGAAGACAGGAAATGGACTATAAATGCTATAAAAAAATAAGGCTTTAAGAAGTGGAAGAAATGGAGGGAGCATCAAAGATGCTCCTTGCCTGTGGTGCCATTTATTGTATGACTGGCCCTGCCATCATCATCATCATCATCAGATTTATATCCCATCCTTTCCCCTGACAGGGACTCAAGACAGCTTGCAGCTAAAACAGAAACTGCTAAAAACATAGGAAAAAAGCAGTCATTAAAAAAAAAAAGTAACACACATACACACAATACATCTATTAAAATGAACAGATCATTACAATAAAAACACCACAGCACCAGCCCTTTCCTTAAAAACAGTTCCCCAAAGCCTGTTGGAACAAGAAAGTCTTCACCTGCCAGCAGCAGAACAAGGAGGCCATTAACTTTGGCTTCCACAGGGCTGTCAGGTCCAGACTCAGACAGACAGACCTGCAGCTTGAGAGCTCCAAGGCAGAGAAGGAACCCTGACCGCCAGCTAGTAGGGAGCAGTGGTTGTGGTCTGGCTCAGCCGTGGCAGGTTGGGCCAACCTCCTAGCTTTGGTGTGTACAGGCCTGCTTAAAGCTCATTTGCCAATGATGGAGAAATGAGAACATTTCTATGCATTCGAAGGAATTATTTCATGCAAATGGCCTAACATTTTTAATGCCTTCTGCATTATGAGCAATATGGAAGGTGTGTTGTTCCATATTTGCTTCAAGGAAAAGGAATACTGGCTCTCTCAGAACACCTGGGTGTGAAGGTAGTGGTGTGGTATGTTATGCTCAGGCCGTGTTAGACTATGAATGTGTCAAATCCACAATAACGTTTCTTGTTTTTATCTTGGAGGATATGGAATTGCGAGGGGGGGGGGAGACAAGGAGGGGCCAATGCCTCCTCTTGCCCTTCCCCAGTAACGCCTGACGTAAATTTGCTTAGTGCATGGAAATCTGCATGATTACATTTTTATCCAAGGAGCTCAAGGTGGCCTACATGGTTCTCCTCCTTCCCATTTTATCTCCACAACGTCCCTGTGAGGTAGGTTAGGCTAAGAGACAATGATTGGCCCAAGGTCACCCAGTGAGTTTCATAGCTGATTGGGGATTTGAATCCTGGTGTCCCAGGCTCTACTCTAACCATCTTTCTGGCTACAGGAGCTAAGATTTTAAAGTGCAGAAACCCATCACCCGCTGGGGCAGTTTCTCTCCTGGTGATAGTCATGTTTGAAATCTATTAGTGAAGGATCAAATGCATGGTCCCCTCTCCCCAATGTCCACAGAGCACAAAGAGAATAAAAGAAAGGGGGGGAAATACCGTATTTTTCGCTCTATAAGATGCACCAGACCACAAGACGCACCTAGTTTTTGGAGGAGGAAAACAAGGAAATATATATTCTGAATTTCAGAAGCCAGAACAGCAAGACGGGTCGCTGCGCAGTGAAAGCAGTGATCCCTCTTGCTGTTCTGGCTTCTGGGATAGCTGCGCAGCCTGCATTCGCTCCGTAAGACGCACACACATTCCCCCTTACTTTTTAGGAGGGGGAAAGTGAGTCTTATAGAGCAAAAAATACGGTACATTTCCTCCCCCCATCTTTCTGCTGCAGCTATTTGAGACAAGTTGTTGAGATAGATACTGTGTTATGTGAACAACACCTCATGTGGGATTCACTACAAAGCCAAACTGAATTGTGTTGTGCATTGTTTAGCACTGGTACTCTGTGTGCTCCTGACAGTGGGGCCTGGAACATTACCATCTACAAGGACTTGAATAATATGAAGATTAAGGATAGAGTGGAAAAAGGAGACAGAGGGCAAGGAGATAAGAATTATATTAACAGGAATGACATTCTGCGGATTGTAAGATGCTATGCCCAGGGAAAAGTCACTTGTTCTATATAAAATGGGGGTCAAAGTTCTTGGAAAGAGGCTGGATTAAGGAAAAGTGCATCAGGGATTCTGAGGAATTACAGAGGACACTACAAACACAACAATCTGCACATCTCTTGGTGGCAATGAAAGCGAATGCATACCTGCAAGATTCCTCACCATGCAGCCCTGTTTATCTGAAGACAATTTGGAAACTTCAGCTAATCCAAAAATCCTGCACTGCAATATTCCTATCATTGCTGAATTATGAAGATTTCATTGGCTGCCAGTTTGTTTCTGTACCAAATACAAGGTGCTAGTGTTGAACTTCAATGCACTTTATAGTTTGGGGCTTGGATAACTTAGGGCTCATTAGCATGACTCCAAGAAGTTTTCTGCTAGACCCACACTTTCTAGGCACAAGTCCAAGTGGTTTTCCCTTGCCCTGCTCTTTTCCAAGGGAAAAACTGCTCTTTAGCAACAGATTGGAATAAATGGCAATCTGGGGGGGGGGGGGGGGAACGGACCGAATTACTGTTTGCTCCGACCAAGTGCTAAAGAGTGGTTTTTTCCAGGGAAGGCAGCAGGAAAAGAGAAAGTGTGGATAAGACCTTAAATCAGTGGTTTTCAACCAGTGTGTTGTGGCACCCTGGAGTGCCTTGAATGATGGTCAGGGGTGCCATGGGCAACACTGGCCTCTGTTCCTCTTTCTTCTCCTTCTGATGCCCTCTCACGTCTCTGCCTCCCAAAGGCTTGCACAGCTGTTTATTACAGCAGCACTAGCTACAAGCTCTGCAGGCAAATGATGTTTCTGGGAGGCATCTCTCTTGGGGGTAGGGGGAGCAGCTCAGGGACCAGGGGCAGCAGAAACAGCTGCCCAGAGGACTCCCAAGGAGGGGAGACAAGAGGAGGCTGAGGGAAAACTCCACAAGGGAGGGTGTTTGAAAAAGGGTGAGAGGCTGCCGGCTCTGCAGGCAAGGGGTGACATAACTGGGCTCCTGAGCCCCACAGGGGTGCTGCAGAAAGAAGGTAGTTGGTCAAGGGAGCCGTGGACTCAAAAAGGTTGAAAACCTCTGCCTTAAATGACTTCCTTTCATACTGAACTCCCCGCCCCCTTGCCAGCATTAACTCAATATGTTCTGTGCTGGGAGCCTTCCCTGTTACAGGTGAGGTTGGCACCTTCTGAGTGTGGTGCTTTTTTGTTGTGGCATCCCATCTATGTCATGCTCACCCCCATGAGGTCCATGGGGAGACTGTCTTCATAACATAGGTTAAGGCATTTTTATAGCACTGGGTCTTTGGGGAGTGCATGTGTATGTTAGCATTCAGGGCTGCTCCAGGTGACCTTTTTTTGATTGCAGATGACCTGTTTATTCAGCACTCATCCTTATTTGATTGCAAAAGCATTTGTGGTGGTTAGAGTAGATCTGGTCTTTACTAAGCATTCATTCTGATTTTTTTACAGGTTGGTTATACGACAGTGAGCATTCAACCTGATCTGCTTGTGGGGTGTTCCTGTTAATCACTGGGTCATCCAATACTTTAAAATGCATTTCCCCTTACTTCCCAAATGGGAAAAAGTCCAGGTTTTCTAAAGAAGAAGCGGATTTGCTGCACTAGGGCAGAAGAGAACTTTAATCTGCTTGAATTGCACCAACCTAAAGTATTGGTATGGACTTGAATCCCTTCCCGCAAAATTTTGAGCCTGGAGGCACCCTTAGATTTGTGTTTTATTATTTTAGTGGTTTATATAGGATTGCTTGAGAACAAGGGTGGGGAAGCCACGTTCCGAGCACAAGGCTCCCAAAGCTGCTCTTTGTAAGGTTTCCTTTGTAAGAGCCCTGCTAGTTCAGGCCAAAGTCCAATCTAGTCCAGCATCCTATATTCACACTGGGCAGCCGGATGCCTGTGGAAAGCCTGCAAGCAGGACCTGAGGGCAACAGCACTCTCCCCACTTGTGATTCCCAGCATTCAGAGGCATATTGCCTCCGCTCATGAAGGTAGAACACAGCCATCGATAGCCTTATCTTCCTTTAGGGCTGCATCACATTTTACAAAATCCCTACGGGCAAGAATCCTGTGTATACACCACCATGTGTGACAATCCTGCACCACATGCATCTTAAGGGAATCAAACATTCAGCTAGGTATCACAAGGTTCCTGCTCCTCCCTATAGCAACTGCACCTTGCTTCTATAGCATAGCTCTTCCTAGTTCTACCACAAGAGGGAAGCACATGACACCACATTGCCCATCTTTGATGTGAGGGATGCCTTTTTTATATAGCCTAATTAAGAAGCGCAAAGCAGCGTGCGTACAGCTGTCAAGAGATATACATGCATGTGTGACCCAGCTCTAAGAAACAAACAACTGCACTGGAGTTCTTCTGGATGGCACTGGGCATGTAGTGCAAAGTCAAAGGCTGTCATAATCTCTGCATGTTCCTGAGCGGTCTGCCCCCTCATAGGCCAGGGAACCTGAGTGCACAGACCGCTTTCCCTGCGCCCAGCAAACTCCCTGGCTCCCAGTCCATTCCCAAAGCCAGATCCTGCAGCGAGGGGTCAAGGGAGCCCTATCTAATGCCTCCTCTCAAATAAGATGCACCACATGTGGCAAACTCACAGCCTTTATTGATTAGCATCCAGAATGATGGAGCTCCTGAAAGGGAAAGGTACATAGATGACATTGCCAAGCAGACGCCCAACAAGGTTCCAGTGCCTTGGACTGTGGCTTGGCAGACAGTAGGGTGGCAGATACAGGGTCTCCATGCCAGAAACACCTTCACCTGTTGCACAACTGTCTGTCAAAGAGCTTGCAAGGGCTTGGAACAGTGCAGGAGCCTGCCTGGGAGAAGTACGTTAACAACTCCATTATCCCAGTCCCTGCCGTTGGTCATGGGGTATTTCTCCCTCGTGGCCTGCGGAGAACAGAGTATGAGATGGATCCTGCATCTGAGAGAGACAGACAGCATCAAGCAATAGTCAGCATCTGGAGCTCATAGTCCCTGGTCCTGGATGCACAGTATGTGCTTGTGAGGGAGTGAAACAGAGGGTGCCCTGTAGCCACCTGTGCTCAGGCTCCCTGCCCCGCTCAATATGGGGGATGAAAGGACTGCAACAGCTGCGTGTATCTATCCCTTGTGTGGGTGGCAGAGGAACTTTGTGAGCTGTGATCCTGCAAGTCAATGGTGCTCATCAGTCAAGAGTGGCAATGGTTGCCTTCTGCCAACAAAGAGCTTACCTGTTTGTGGGGTTGAATGCCTCCTGTGAGTGGGAGACATTGTTCCCCACTGTTGAAGGGAAAGAGTGTTACAGCAATATAGTTCAGACAAGACCAAGAATTCACATATAGCAGGAGTTGGGATTGGGGCTTATGGAGCCTTCCAACCTGGCTTGTGGCCTCTCATCCATTTGCATCCTCCTATTTTGCCCTTCTGTGGTTTCATTTGGCCCATAGCAATCTAAGCACCATGAGGAGAGAGAGAAAGAGAGAAACTTTGTCCACACTGGAGTTTACTGTGTGTTTGCAGCTGCTTGCCTTTCCATTTAATTTGCACAGTCTGCATGATAATACCCTCAACAACACAAACCTCTGCACATCACCCGTGTAAATTCAGGGTTACCTGATAACAGGGATAATACAATAAACTGGAGTAAAATGGGCTCCAAACTGCTCCACACAATTTACAATTGGTTTTCTTTCTTTTAGGGCCATGCTTGTAACTATTTCTAATGTGCTTCAGAATGGATTTTTTCGCTTTGGATCCCCCATATTTGCACAAAACCAGAAAAGTGCAAAAGAGAGGTGTGCTGAGAATTTACAATCACCTGATGTTGGTGCTTTTGTGCACTTCTTGATGGGGGCAGGGATTTTCAAAAACAAAGTGCATGTGCACATGCTCTGTCGGTACTTAAGCAGCATAATTGAATCAACAAATTAGAAGGCAGGGACAAACACAAAAGGGAGCACCTACTAGTATGAATGAGAAAGACAGAAGTTGCTCCTCATATACAAATTCAGATATGTGCTTGAGTGGACTACTCCAGTCAAATTCAAATGGAGGGGAAGTGGACTAAACAATGCTCAAATGTCAAAATAAAAATAAAAAAAATTAAAAGTAGCACCGTATAGACCAACTAAGTTTGTTCTGGTATAAGCTTTCATGTGCACACACAAAATGGGTGCAATGGGTATGGTTTGAGCCAATCACCCATCTCCTACTACCCTTTTGAGAAATACCCCACTCCACCCTCCCACTATATATAAGGGTCTGGTGACTTCTGTTTCAGTGTATCTGAAGAAGTGTGCATGCACACAAAAGCTTATACCAGAACAATCTTAGTTGGTCTATAAGGTGCTACTTTTTATTTATTTTTTATTTTTTTTATTTCAACTGCGTCAGACCAACACGGCTACCTACCTGAATCTAGAATGCTCAAATGTGGACAAGGAGAGAGAGAGAGAGAGAGAGAGACTGATTGGCAGGCTGGCAAGCTAACTGATTGCAAGCTTGGATGGTCAACCACAGAGTGTGAGAACCAGAGTACAGGAAGCTTTCCTGTCTGCCTATTTGATAGTTTCTCTCTTTCCCTCTGGAGAAAACAAAGTAGGGGAATAATGAAGAAACCAATGGGTGAAAGGTGCAGAGAGGGGAATGAATGACTGAAATGTGGGCTGGGGTAGGCCAGCCAAAACGAAAAAGGAGGAGATAATGATGGATAATGGATTTGGCTAGGAGTGTGAACCAGGAAAGTGCAGAGGTGAGCAACAGAAAAAAAACTGATCTTAGGTCTGTGTGTGTGTGTGTGTGTGTGTGTGTGTTTGTGTATGCATGCGCACAAATGAATGAATGGGCAAGTATATGGATTGGCTGTGTGTATAGATGGATAGTTGGGTGTGGTGTTTGGTTAGATAGTGCATGTTTGTGAGGGATAATAGAAGAGAGAATATATGGATGGTGAATGAATGGGGTGCATGCCTGTATACACAGAAGTGGGTAGGTGGGATTTTTGTGTGAGAGAAATTAATGGATTGTGAAGGGGAGAAACAGGGACCTATAGAGAGAAAAAGAGATGTCAGAAAGAGAGAAAAAAGTGGTGTCACCAACTTTTTTTTTTGTCACCCACTAAATTTTGGCCTGTCTACTACCAATAGGTGGGCCACCAACCATTTTCCCTTAAGGCAATGTGGCCCTTGACTGAAAAAGGGTGGTGATGGGGAATACACAGGAGACAGATGCAGCAGATGTACTGTACTTGAAGCATGCTTTCCCGCTTTCCTTGCTTACCTGTGTGGGGTGCTTTGTCCTGACATCTCCAGGTATAGGAGTGGAGGTAGCTGTTGGGTGTCTATGCCTGGAGTCTCAAGGTGAGATTCTTGTATGAGCTTATACTGGTGGCGGTAGGCTGTGAGTGAGCGCCGAGTCCAACCATATTCTGTGCTCTGCCATGGCAATGTGTGTGGAGCATTTGTTGATGGGAGAGCAGTTATTTTACATGTCTTCCCCTTTCACTGAAATCAGTGGGGAGGAAATTTCTTGCACCAGTTCTGGATGGGGTGTAAAGTTGTGTCATCAATGGAGGCATGGCCACAGGAGTATAGAATATGGCATAAATGTGTGGTCACCTCCATCTACCTCACAACTCCACCTTGTTTTGGCCACTTTCCTGACATGCGTTCGCCACCACAGCAGATGCACCAGCATAGCATCTGGAGTGTTTGCCAGGGTAGTGAAGCATCTGGTGTTTGGCCAGAGTAGCAGCTTTTCCTCCAGATTCTCTGTCCCCATCAGCTGGTGTAACTTGAATTGGATTGCTCTGTTATTTGTCTTTTTTTTCTAAGCTAAAAAGCCCTTCTTCCAACTATGGTCAAAGGAAACTATCAGTATGGAAAGACAAAGAAATCTAATACTAGAACCGTTTTCTAAGTCTCAACCATTGCCAGGGGTCTGGCAACAAAACCGACCAAAGAAACAATAGGTTCAAATAAATAAATAAATACACGTTGGCCGACATATTAAAAATCATCGTACAGATACATTTACTTTCTGTCTAAAGTGGACACAGAGCACAAAGAGAGGTACTTATGAATTAAGCTTGATACATTTATGAAGGCAAAAGTCCAGAAGTTAATGTTCCATGTGTGCAATGGGACCCTCTTTGACTCCTTGCCTCAGGGTGCCCCTCATATGGCTGCATCCCAGGGATCAACTGTGCCTGTGATTTAATGAACCCAGCAGACAGCTCCACGCCTGCTGTGTTATCTGCAGGCCAGCTCATTAATATTTCCCAGCAAACAGGAACTAGCTGATGGAAAGTGGGCAGAGACTAGAAGAGTGGGGGTGCTAGAAATAAGGAGACCCACTGGGAAGAAGTGGGGTGGATAGTGAGGGACACAGGCAATACATAAATAAACACTTTCAAGGTATAAAGAGCATCAGCGGGAGCACACTGGTATCCCGCACTTCTCCAAGCAGCTTGGACTGGTGCACAGAACATTGAGTTCACACCATCTTATCTTCACAGCAAGCTAGTGAAGAAGGTTAGGCTGAAAAAACAGGGACTTTGCCCAAGGTCTCCCAGTAAGCTTCATGGGTGATCACAAGTTTGGACCCAATATCTGTCTCTTCCATTTACAAATCTTTCAACTAGGAGTATTCCACTCCTAGTTGGGACGCGGGTGGCGCTGTGGGTAAAAGCCTCAGCGCCTAGGGCTTGCCGATCGAAAGGTCGGCGGTTCGAATCCCCGCTGTGGGGTGCGCTCCCGTTGCTCGGTCCCAGCGCCTGCCAACCTAGCAGTTCGAAAGCACCTCCGGGTGCAAGTAGATAAATAGGGACCGCTTACTGGCGGGAAGGTAAACGGCGTTTCCGTGTGCTGCGCTGGCTCGCCAGATGCGGCTTTTTCACGCTGGCCACGTGACCCGGAAGTGTCTCCGGACAGCGCTGGCCCCTGGCCTCTTAAGTGAGATGGGCACACAACCCTAGAGTCTGTCAAGACTAGCCAGTACGGGTAAGGGTACCTTTACATTTACCTATTCCACACTAGCTTCGGAGTCCTACTACACACAAGGGTGTCTAGAGAAGGAGAAAAATAGCTGCTATGGTAGCTTAATAACATGTGAAATGGTTCCTTCCAAAAACTTGCCAAGTAGTCTTACTTTTCTCTGCAGAGTTCTTAAAATGATGACAAAGTCACTAAAAGACCATTTGTAGCAACCCAGAGTGGATTTTTCTTTGACCTTTCAGGCCAAAACAGGGGTGTAATAGAGAGGCCAAGTGCAATAATTGTAGCTATCATTTGGTCACCTGGATGCATAAAGTATATCATTATGGAACAGCTGATAATAGATCATTGCCTCTTACGTTAGGGAAGTATATATAAATGAAAAACAAGCAGGAAGGTAACAGGCTTTTTCTTTGTTGAAAATCAATACATGAACTCACCTTAATATGTTTGAAATATAGCAGCTTATTGACCACAAATTTCAATAATGGACCTGACGCACAGCTAGCAATGTTCAAAACAGATTTAAATTTGGATTGCTAGTCACTCCACTGCTTTTATCCCCTATGCAAACACATCTGTCTGAACGTTGTATAACCCTGGAAACCTTGTTTCATTATCCCCCACCCCCGAATAAATCAATAAGGATACAGTGAAGAGTTCAAGAGAGGGGTTTTTTTATTTTTATTATTTTTGAACAAGGCAAACGTAAGAACCTGCTCAGCTCATGGTGATGCAAAGCAGCGGGAGCCCCAAAATCTAGGAAATTAAAATATTGGGTAACCCTGGATGAAAACAGAATGGCTGGTGCTGGGAGGGTTCGGACACAAAGCTGGGAGACCCTTCTCAGAGATAACGTCTGTGTTTCATGGGAGTGTATGTCCCCCTGTTCAGCAGAGCTAACAGCAGCTTCGGCGGTGAGGTTTAAGATGTGGGAAATGGTTTGAGGAGAAAGGGATAATATTTTGCCCTGTGCTGCTTCCCCAGTCAAATTTGGAACCCCAACAGCAGTTTAATAAACAACAAAGGGTGATCCAATCACGGATTACCTGCGTCTCATGCACTTTGGGCCTGAAACTCAAATAGCCTAGCTGCACTTATTCACACTCCACTAACTTCTTGCTTAGATTACTGTGATGCATTCTACCTGAGGCTGTCTTACAAAACAGACTAAAAACTCGAGGTGTTCCACAACAGGGAAGCCAGATTGTTAACAGGGACTGGCCAATATGTTCCTACTACACCGGCACTTTGCCATCTGCACTGGCTGCCAGGCTGTTTCTGGGTCAACTTGAAAGTGCCAGTATTAACATTTAATGACCTCAATGGCTTGGAGCCAGGTTACCTGAAGGATCACCTCCTCTCAGGTATACCTGCCTGGATCCTAAGAGCATCTTCAGAGGCTCTTCTTCAGGTACTCTCCCAAATAAAGTGAGATGGGTGACCACTAGGGAGAGGGCCTTTTTCTGAATCAACACCAGGATGGCACTTTGGTTGCACAATGCCTTCCCCAGAGAAGCTTGCCTGGCACTTACATTGCAGTTTTTTGGCGGCAGTGGAGACCTTTTCTTACTTCCGCACTTTTTTATTTTTAAAACCCTGTTTTTATATCTTGGTTAATGCTGTTTCTGTGCTGTTGATTTTATTCTGATGTAGATTTAATTTGGTTTTTTTTATTTCATTTATTTATTACATTTATATCCTACCTTCCCTCCAAGGTGTCACCGCCATTTTATCCTCAAAACAACCCTGTGAGCTGGGTTAAGAGGTGATGACTGGCCCAAGGTCACCCAGTAACCTTTGTGGCTGAATGGGGGTTTAAACCCTGGTCCCTAGGCCCTACACTCCAATATTCTAACCACTTTACCACACTGGCTTTTTTGAATGTTGTGTTTTTATATTTTAAAAATTGTACAACAGTCAGATAACTTACTGTTAATGGATGGTATAAAAATGTTGCAAATAAACCAGTAAGTAGTTCCAATTCCAGAGTCATCTGTGTAGAGTAGGACAAGAACTTAAGACAAATCCAGTCTTAAGTCTCGGCCTCACTGTTCTGGAAGTGGAGGCTGAATTCATTTAGAACACACACATATACACAGTGGGAGGAATTCTGCGAAGCACTATGGCAATCATTCTGTCAGTGAATGCTTTTCAGTTTGCTAGATAGAATGATCCCCTCCTTCCCTCTTGTGCACTGTTCTGGGGGTTCTCCTGACCCCCAAGCCAATTTTGGGATGGGGTACAGGGGAGGAAAGTGGGGGGCGGTCCCATTGCACTAGCAGAAGTCCTTGTGCAGGCTAGTGGGACTTGTTAGTTGAATCTTCCTGTCGTGTGTGTGTGTGTGTGTGTGGGAGAGAGAGAGAGAGAGAACACTTTTGAAATAGAAACGGAATATGGTCAGATGTGCCTAATCCAGAATAAAGACCTTGCTTCCTCCAGACTTTATGGGAATATATACTGTGAATTATTATTATACTGAGCAACCCTGATAGCACTCACCATCAGCATCTCACTGGTCAGGGAGTTTACAAGGTCCGAGACGGATGAGCGAGGCTCTGTTTTATGGTCAGACTCCTCGTGTTGTGTCTGTCCTGGCACAGGAGCTGTGTTTACCGCTTTGCCACCAGAGGGCAACCTGGGAGAGATAGGAGAAGCACATTATGCATACGCTTTGGAGACAACAGAAATACAGGATTCAAGACAAGGAGGAAAAACATAGCTCGTGGCAGAACTAGAGAACTGAGGGCTAAACCTCCAGTACAAGTCTGATAACCCATCTCATTTCTGTGATCCCCCCTACAACTTACCCCTGTGGAATCCCAAACCAGCTTTACGTACTTGCTTTTTCAATGTTTATTTCGAGCCTTTGGACTCAGCAACCTTCTCTTCTTCTGTCCCTTCTCTCCTCTCTCCCTGTCCTTTATTGACATTTAAGTTGTTAACCCTGTGAGGAGATGGGTCTGTCCCTTTTCTATGTCACACTCAATGAATAAATAAAACACCCACCATATCACTTCATTCTTGCTCAGGGTCTTTCCTGGTTCTGATTTTAAGATTATCACATACACACACCCCTTCCATTTGGATGGACCATCTCCCCACCACCAAAAGACCCCATATGAAACTACATGCCTTTCTCCTTCTGAGTATTTAGATACCATTTCTGTGCTGTGTCAATACATATGGGATTGAGCTGGAAAGGGCATACTGAAGCTTCATAGTTGTAGGCTGGTCTGTGCTGGTACTTCTTGCAAACTCTCTTCCTGCCTCTCCAGTCCATTAACCTTCTCCAAATACAAACATTCCCTTTCACAAAGAGGCAACCACCTTTGTTTGCTTTCCTCGACAGGCAATTTCTGAAATGACGTACGACCAGATGGTTTCTCTGCCAGCCTCAGTGTATGAAGAGTTTCCAAGAAACTGAGCACTGGGTGTTGACGGGATGTCTCACAAGGGCCCAGGGAAAGAGCAGAGTGGGGCTACTCTGCCTGGGTCAGGTTAGGTCTTTAGTTCAAACCTTGGCCACAGTTAATTAACTCCGCAACACCTCATCTTTTGCCAGGTAGGCTTGGGGAATGCTGTTTTGGCTAGTCATCAATTATGCCTCCCGGTGCCATTTCATATTGGGCATAACGTGGCAGCTGCTTTTCAAGAAGTTACTTTTATTTACCACGCAGAGG
Source organism: Podarcis tiliguerta (assembly GCF_965153285.1). Lineage (NCBI taxonomy): Eukaryota > Metazoa > Chordata > Lepidosauria > Squamata > Lacertidae > Podarcis > Podarcis tiliguerta. The sequence continues at coordinate 56,702,031 of NC_139534.1, forward strand.
GAAATTGATAAGTGGTAGCACCCTTGGAAATCCCCTCCATTGATTGGTTTCCGTTTTGTTCCCACAGCAGCATTGCTACAAATAAGCAATGTGATTAAGGAAGCAACTGTCTTATTGCATACACATACAAATGTGCCTTCTTCCAGGGTCCTGTGAGCAAAACATTCCACTCCTAGCTCCATGGCTGCATTCAAAACACGCCTGATTTTATGCCTCTCCCTTCAATTTTCAGGAAGGCTATTGCAAGCTCTCCAGAAGATCCAAGCATGATATGGGCTGCTTCAGTGGTCTCATCATGTCAACTGACACTTGCGACACAGTCACAAACAGATCAATGATCTCCCTCACAAGAATGTGGGAGCTCAAATTATCCAGGGCAGGCAAATTGCTACACCTAGGATAAGGAGGTGGAGCTCTACAGGAAGCCAAGAGAAAGACATGAGCCAGGAGGAAGAGAGAGGAGCTGGCATTAAGCAGAAGGCTGGAAAGGGCACATATAGGAGGAGAGACATAAACTTGCTCCTTGCCCAAGGAAAGGATATTGCAATGGATGCACAAGGAGACAGCTGGCCACAATTACAGACTGCTGGACACACAACGCAGGCATAGAAAGGCCCACACACTGATATATAAAGATACTGAAGAGAGTGTGTACACCACCTGTCTGGATGGGTACAAGGAAAATGCAGATAAACAAGGAACAACTCCATGTTACATGTACTGAGGGTGCAGGCATGGGAAGCTGGAAATTTGCCCCTTTCTGGATCTAGCCAAAATTGTCTAAGTGAAGAAGATGCTGAGCCCAGAAACACCAACAGAATGTACTTTGCTTAGAATATGCAATTGAGCATGATGAGCGGTTGGGCGGTGTGTTTGTTACTAGCTTGAACAGCTGGTGGGCTGTGGTGCAAGTATTTGGGCTCAGAAACCCGCTCTTTCAATGTAGCTCTGTGCGAATTCCATGACAGAGTGACGATCGTCATAGTGGGAGGCGGTTCATGTGCACCCTAGTGTGAACTGAGCTCCTGTAGGCAACGGCGTAACCAGCTGCTCGGGTGCCTGGTGGGGGGGCGTGTCCTGCAGCTGGGGGCGGGGCGATCCCTGCCCGTGGGGTCGTGGTGAGCTGCCCATGGGGGTGTGGCAATCCGCACATGGGGGTGTGGTGAGCCTCTCTGACGCCTCCCCCTCAGTTGTAGGGCGGCTGAGAAAGAGGCAGTAGGCAGATGCAAGTCCCACACTGCTGTTTCAGGCAGTGCAGGACCTGCAGGCACCTAAGCCACCACGTCACTCCTAAAAAAATTCATAAGCCCAATTAAAAAAAACCAAACTCATTTTGTCACACACACCCTCAGTGATGACACCTGGGGTGGCCCACATCCCCCGCACCCCCCTTCCTCCACCACTGCCTGTAGGTTGCTGGAGGCAGAGCAAGTTTGTTCACACCGCAGCCGTGAGAATGTTGGGGTTGAACATGGGAGAGCCAGACTCAAATTCTCACTCCGTCATAAAGCCCAGGGGTAGTGATAGGTCAAGCTATTGTTGAGGAAAGGATAGGAAATCAGCACACAGTCCCACTCCCCACCCCATGCAGCAATGTAACTAATGAAAAGGCCTGAAGAAAAAGAATTGCCCATAAGCTTGTCGTTCTAGCCTTCTCTGTGCGTGCGTGCGTGCATGCGTGCATGTGTGTGTGTGCATGCGCACACCACTGTGGTGACAGACTCCTCTCTCAGTCTATGCACATTCATGTTGAAGATTGAAAAGACATAGAAAGCTGACTTATACCACATCAGACTACTCATCCATCTCTCCCAGCACTGCTTAATCTGACTAGCAGCGGCTCTCTAGGGCCTCAGGCAGAAGACTTCTTCTCATCACCTGCCCCCTGATTCTTTGAACTGGAGCTAGCTGCCAGGGATTGAGCCTGGAAGCTTTCGTATGCAAAGCAAGGGCTCTATCACTGAGCTTAACTGCACATGTGGAGGGCTCTCAGCATGCATTCAGAAATGAAAAATCAAGGTTTCCAAAGATGCAGAGAGGAGCCCTTCATGATAAGAATGACACCTGCCAATAATGGACAGTTTCTGGATTAAATTTGATCAGCTGGACCTCATTCACACAAGTTTTCTATAGGATGTGGGGGCAGGGGGAGGAGGAAAGCCTAAGAAAAATGCAGACACGCATTGTTCAGAGGCAGACAAATAATATAAAGGAGATGCTGACCAAGATGGAAAACCCAAAGACATTGATTATATACAGATAGCCTCTTGACATATCACAAAGATGATATAATAACCACAAAGAGAGAGACGAGCATATGCCAATGGACTTATGTAATGGCTCATTACATGCGCATCTCCAGGCACGCTGACATGCAGACACATCACACACAAGATCCAAACACACTGATACCCATCAATAAATACAGCAATACACATACACATAAATAGATCAACAAGCATCAGGCTCATGCAGAGGGACAGACTCTTGGGTGGGAAATTCTAGATATAAAGATTACACCCTGAGGAAGACTGACACATACAAAGATGCTGGGTGTACACTGACATACAGACTAGCACATGCATGCACAGATAAAGGAGACCAGAATAGCTGGAGACCAAAAAAAGAAAAAAAGAAAAAAAAAGTTAAAAATAAAGTGAGAGCAAATGTGTGTGTGTGTGTGTGTATGTGTGTGATTGACTGTCAGAAGGTATGACAAATCCAGAGTTATTTTTGCAACCCCAGAGTACTGGATCAGCTGCAAGGCTGTCTGGGAGTTGGTGAGTGCTGCAGAAGTCACAGAATAAAGAGAGAGAGAGAGAGAGAGAGAGAAGCGAGAGAAGAGAGAGAAAGAAAGAAGAGAGGGTGCCTTTCATCCCAGGATCTGCAGGATGCCTCCTGCTGGAACGGAAAGAGGGTGGAGAAAAGTGTAGCAGGAGAGAAACACACAACCATATGCACACACACACATCCACACACACACACACACAAACCACAAAGATTCGTAGAGGAGGAACAGCCACCACACACAGAGAACAAGGCACTGGACTGGAGCTGCCGAGGTTGACAAGGGGGAAAGTTCAGGCAGCAACAAGAGCAGCAAGGCTAGAAGAAGGAAGAGGAGAAAGTGCAAGGAGGATGAGGGTGAGGATATATTACATTGGGGTATGGGATGGCAGAACATCGTGTGATCACTGCTGAGGAGAGGAGAGACTGAGGTAAAAGGGATTTCAATGCAACCAGAACAACCCCTCCCTCCCTCACAGCAAGCCCCCAAAGACTGCATCACAAGCCCCTCTGCAATCATTGTACAATCATCAACATTCCATAGGCCAGGCAGGCAGAAAAGGTGGCTGGGGGGCAGGCGGGCAAATAAAAAGAGGCAAGAGAATGTGGAAGAGAGGCGTAGGGAAGCAGTATGGCGAGTGTGCAGAGGAAGCAAGGGAGAAGTTGACCACAGGTGGAGAGGGAAGAAGCAGAGACAATATTCCACAAGGAAGGCAGGGAGGGGAACAGGTTGAAAGACAGAGCTTGAGACAGATGCCCAATTCAGACATTACTGAGTCTGGTGGTAGCTGCCAAGATCCCCACTGCTCCATCGCAGGAGGCTTTAGTAATGCATTAGGCTCTGATCATAGATGGGTATGCTGATCACATCACTCTTTCCCACACTGTCAGCCTCCAGAGAGAGGGGGAGCAGTGGTTTGGAAAGGAATGGTGTGACCAGTGGAGCAGCTTGCGATCAGAGCTGAATGCATTACCAAGGAGATGGGGGACCAAACTAATACGTGGGAAGTTGTTTTCCTGAATCTCAGTAAAGTATCAAGGGCCTCACAGGAAAACAAGAAAGGCAGGTGGTAACCATGACTTCTTCTGATTCAGAAAGTTGTGTTTTTTTCCCTAAATATCAGATACAGGAACTGAAGACAGGAAGCTCTGAGAGATGCTGAGTTCCTGAGGCACAGACAAATGAACAGTTCATATCTCCTTACATCTCCATTGATTCTGCTATCCTGCATGAGATCTGCACAACATTTGGGATTAGGTTTAGGTTTCCTTGTCTGACCGGGCCTGTGGCACCAAAATTTCTCCATTAAGTTATTTGTTGAGACACGACACAAGGACACATTCCAGATTAAACTGACAACATACCCTCCAATCGTCCCTATTTTCCGGTAACATTCCTAGAATTACAAAAGCCATCCTGGCTTCTGCTTTGATTCCAGAATGTCCCAGGGATGAGCTGGTGCTGGCATTTGCAGTGGTGCCGCGCTCTCACGCAAGTCAGAACACAACACCCAAAAGTGTCTTTTGGTGCTGCACTCTCACATGAGCCACCTGACTTGTGTGACACCAAAAGAGGTGTGGTCCCTATTTTCATCAGGGGAATGTTGGAGGGTATGTGACAGCCGTAAGTGCAAGATTACAATAATAAAAATTTCAGTATGAGCTCTGAGTTTTCTGCTCCCACAGTGTGACTGTACAGAAGTTAATAGAAGCTTGGAAGTCTAGAAAGACAATTGTTGCATGCCTGTACTAAAGCAGGAGTGGGGAGCTAGTAGTCCAGGGGTCAGATGTGAGCTGGGAGCCTCTCCATCTGGCCCATCGCAACCTCCCGCCACTCCTTTGGTGCCAATGGAAGAGTCTCCTAATCTCAACGGTTGCACAGGGAGTGTTTTTTGTGTGGAAGGGTGGCTTGCAGCTGCCTCTACATCCTTTGGACTGCAGTGCCCCTTATAACCCCGCCCCAAATTAAGTTAATTAGGTTTGAAAAGAGCCTTCCATCGGTGGCCCAGAAAATGATATACAGTGAGGGCCAAGCTTTCAAAAGAAGTGAGAATAATCTAAACCCCCTGCTTTGGGCAAACTGGAGAGCCTTCATTTCCTCATATTAACCATGAAAGAAGCTTACAAAAGCACAGCTCTTTCTCTGTGGGATTCTCTCTAGACTAACAATATGAAATGGAAAAGGCTCTTCAGAGCCAATCCCTGCAAAACATCTCTTACACATACAGTGGCCATTTGCCCTTACACATACAGTGGCCATTTGCCCAACTCCTTCTGGTCTTGAAATTATGGGAATCATTGTGTGATGGATGCAATAAACACATGTAGGTTTCTTATTACTGAAGCTGGTTACAAGAGAGAATGTTCTCATCAAGCTGGGACTGGGGCGGCCTGATTATGTAGGAGGTAGAGGGTTTTCCCAGATGGGATGTGCACAGAATGGGCATGTGCCAGTCGTAGGTACTTCCTCTCCCCCTGAATTGTTATGGCCTAATAGGACTCTTTGTTCACCTGCTACTACTTAAAATTGCAGGTTGAAAAAGCAAGGATCAACTATGCAATTGGATGATCAAATGGAAAGTGCTAAAATATGTAGTGAAATATAGCCTCAGCAAGGTAAAAATAGTCAGCAGGCGAGAACGGTGCCAGTTAATTAATGCACTGATCATGTGAAACCTGCTCCTTCGCACCTCCTCTCCTTAAAAGATGGAATTTAACGTACATGTGGAAGTGTTTGAGGCCTCTGCTTCTAGCTAGGCACTTCCTCTCCGAGAACCTATTTTGTAAGTCACACAATATGACCCTGTTAGATCCCATTAGTCAAGTGAGGGAGTGTATGGGAAGGGGAAAACAAGGAAGGAGAGACTATTCTTGCTTCATAGGGAGCAACCTGCAGGTCCTGAGGGTAGCTCTGAATTAGGAGTGTCAGTGTGCCTACTGCATCTTCAGGAGAAGGATGTGCTGCACCCAGGTAGTTTGAGATAGGCCGTATTATGATCAGGGTCCCCAACGTATTAGTCTTCCTAATGCTAAATTCCAGACCTGCCAAAAGGGGCCAGTCACAATATTGGTAGCCATGGAGTCCAGGGCAAATATCTTATGTACCTGACAGCAGCAGTGATATATTCTACACATGGTTTTTGTTTGCAATCATGAAATTAATTAACACGACTAAGCTAGGTCCATTAATTGCAATGGGTCCACCTGACCACCACCCTTAATTTATTATTATTGTCTTTTTACTGCCAGGAAGGCAGAGAGGCGCTTGTGGAATCATCTGCTTTGGGTGCCACTCAGCTTTGGGTATTATACACTTTAGCTTGGTGGGGTGGGGGTGGGGGTGGGTTGGATACTATTTGCCTCAGAGAGCAAAATGTATTGGCCCAACCCTGCACACTCCTCACACACTTACTATTGGACTGGACAGGGAAGAGAGAAGGAACTGGATGGAGCTGAAGAGATGTAAAATGGGGAGGGTTTATATGAGGATACATTCCCACCAGAGTACGCGCTTGTGAAAGGAATTGCCATTTTTCCCCAAAGGGAGCTGACCATCAGGGAGGAAATGAGGTTCCAAGCAGGAGGGAAGAATATTGCTAGACTGGCTTAGATGTTGCACCAGGCCCAACGCTGGAGCTTCCTTGATTTCCTGCACCAGCCTTCCAACTCTCATGAAGGACAGCCCCTCGTGAGGCTTTCTTTCCTCTTGCCGAAAGCCCCTGTCTCCTACTCATACCTCTTGTCCCCCTGAGAGTTCTGGTTCTGTTGGTTTCCAGTGGTTTGAAGATCAGGTATATTGGCAAAGTCGTCCTGTTCTGAAAGCCCCAAAACAAGGGACAACACCACCATGCGGCCTTCCCTGTCCAGAGGGGATCCAGCCAGGGGAGCGATGAGGCCCCAGGTTCAGTGAGCAGTAGGCAGGTTGAAAAACGACAGACAGACAGAAAAGAGAAAAAGAAGAACAGAGCATAAGAAATGAAACTGGAGAGAAAACAGCATCGTAGCACTACAATGAAAAGAGATTTTTAATATCTATCTGCTGTACAAAGCATTAAATCCTCAGGCTTTCTGGGTACAATTCAGAGGCGAGAGAGAGCACTGGAAGCAGATGAATCACCATGATACTGTGTAGGAAGGGCTGCACAAGACTGTGCCCTTGGAGTGTCTAAATGTGCAAATATCCTGGAGACAAAGCAAGGTTGCCATTATGGCCTCTTTTTTTGCATAGAACAGCAACTTCATCTGCCTCCAGAGGCATCGATTTATCCATAAACCACACGAATATGAACTTCAAAATAAACCAACATTATGAAGTTAGTCTTCTCCTGAAACTGTGGGTGTCTAACATGGAAAGACAGTGATGTGGATATATCACCTAACGTCACCTCACCTCTGCATTAAGTAGTGATTCCATGTACTACACCCAGGTACTGATCCAAGAAGCTGCTGCTGCTATGAGAGGCATGAGGGTGAGCTAAGATGACACTTCTGAAGATGAGGAGTGCCTAAAATTTGGTGTAGAAGGCAAGACTGCCTGGTGACTTTGTGATATGCACATAATTAACACCAATTGTGACTCATTGCTGGATGGTACTTAAAGATGGTACAGGTTAGGAACAAGGAATGGAGGTTAGTGATCTCATAGCTACTACTTTTTCATGATTATCATTCTTTGAAACCAAAGATGGCTGCAGGAAGCGTCATTGTTGCTAGTTTGAAAAAGCAGCATCACACAAATAGCTGAACTATTTGCTGCTGTGTTGCACAGAATATTAGCTTGCTGCTAGATTGTTGGTACAGCCGTTAGGTGTGGTGGGGTTCTCAGCAACTAACAGCAAGATGGCTTTGCAGCAGGAGACTATCTGAGCTTCTGCTGAATGTGGAAGCTGTTGGAATTGTGCAAAAATGAGTTAGTATGGGATTAGAAACATTGAATGATTGCAGGTGATTGATACTGGGCAACAGTAGCTGTAGAAGACAATGAAAAACAATGGGAGGGCTGCTTTTCTTTTTAAAATTTGCCGCAAGATGTATATCGACTGGAGCTTCAATTCTGTAATGTAAGCAGCAAGCTAGAGTGGCTGGAGCATTTATTTAATGCCTGATTTGAAAGTGGATCAGTATTGAACAAGAGGAATCCCTAAGGGAATCAATATACTGTATTTGTTCAAGTCTAATGCGCCATCGAATCTAATGCACACCTCAATTTTCAAAACCTTGAAACAAAAAAACAACAACAACTATTTGCTGGCGAATGTAAATGTGCCATCGAATCTAATGCACACCTTAATTTTTGCAACGTAATTTGGCCAAAAAGGGGGAGCATTAGATTCGAATAAATATGGTATACAGCAAATTGACAATGACTGTTACAACTTTCAGTTCAGGGATTTCCTGGGAGAATTCCATGTTCCCCCATCCACCTTGTGGTACAGGATGGAGAAACATGCTTAAATCCTTGGGACGAATTTCATCTGCGACTGCACTGAGTGATGTCATGGCAGAGTGAAACTCCACCAGCAGGGCACAGGTAGTCACTTTGAAGCATGACCCTTATAAACCTGTGTCAGCTTTGTGCTCATTTCTGCAGAGGGCCTGGGGGATTTTCAGATCTGAACAGGAACAAGCTCCTTCTTCGTCTTTTTTTTTTTTTTTTTGGCCGTTGTTTGAAAGCAGCTGCCCTATGTGGCCCCAGGCTGTTGAGGGTGGTGCAAACAAGAAACAGTGCCGCGACCCCAGTTCAAGTGCTGTGCCTCTCCCAACAAAGTGTGATGTACCCGCTCTCTGACATGCATGCACCGCTACTCATCACGCCTTGTGAAACCTTTCACTTCTCTGAATTCAGAATGGGTCAGTGCACTCATAAGACTGGAAAAGGTGCTGGGGGAAAAGCTCTGGCCAGGGAATCTGTGTAATTAGATTTGAAGCTGTTGAGCTGCATGTATGGGGGGAGATCAGATAAGCACGATGTTTGTGGAGTGTGAGAGAGAGCAAGAAATAGCAGGAATTGTGACAGGCCAAGCAGCATGCTGAAACCAAATATATCCAGGTAGGAGCATCATTATCTGTTCTTTCCTCTTTTCCCTCAGAGATTGAAGGATGTCTAATAAATAGATCATAATATAGTCCCTTTGATAGTAATCAGACAAGGTGCCTGGCTTCAATATTAAAATACAAAGCCACCTGAAGCTTGCTGCGTTCTGGCTCAAATCTTGCTGCTAGCTTACAGTCTGACCTTGAGGAAAGACTAAGCCTATCTGTGCCTCATTTGATTTGCCCAGTCTGTAAACAGGAAGAAGATTGTGTGGAAGCTCCAATATTGAGAGAAATAATCCATGACAGCCAAAATGTTGGGAAGCAGAAGTGCTGAAGAACTGAAGTCCTTCAGCTGAGCCTATATGCTAAAAGTTGGCCACTTTCCTGCTCTCTACTATGGCTGCAATCACCCTGGGACTAAGCCCCACTGAATTCAGTAGGGCACCTCTGAGTAGACATGGTTGGGCCTTTTGGACCCAACTCTCCTCAAGCTGTTTCTATCCCAGAACATAGCCTGAAATTTCTGGATGGATTGGTTGCAGTCAGCTTGTTACAGCCAGGAAGTCAGGTGAATAAATGGAAATGAAATTGAGTATAAGAATTAGTTTTGCTGCGATAATATTCCCCTGATTTTTCAGAAGGGCTGAGCCGAGCATGCATAAGAGTAATTTTCATGGGGAGATGAAATCTGTTCCCCCTCCTCTGAAAAGAAGAACATTTCGTTTTATGCAAGTTCACTTGATCATACAAACACAGCTGGCATGATGCACCCTGGTCTATTATCTTTGCTTTTCACATACTGTGGTCTGAATGATACTAATAGTTGGGAGTATTGAGATTCATAGAATCTGGCTGGACAAGATGACCTTCAGCTTTCACTCAGCATTCCATAGTTGTAGCAGCTTAGATTAGTGACTGCTCCCAGGACTCTGCCATTGTGGATTCATAGCCAAAGGGTCTAAATTACTGCAACAAATGGATATAATATGGGTTGGGACTCAGAATAATCTCATTTAACACTACCCAGGTATTTAAATGGATGCAACTACACACTTTCACATAAACCCTGGAAGCTGTCAGCATCAGACAGTGGCTACACGCTGGGAAAGGCTTTGATTGGCTGGCTAGACCTCAGGGAGTTAGGGACTTCCCCAGAGGATTGAGCGGACAGATCAATAGTGGGTCCAATGATCAATAAGCCCAGCTTCTGCACATGCTGCAGAGGGAAGTGAGGGGCAGATGGGTCTCATCAACCTGGAAAGATAACCCATCTAGGAATTGGAAGACTCTGCTCCAAACCTCCACTGCCTTGTGGGATATCTTTGGCAGGAGAAAAGATTAAGGAGTAAGCCCTACACAAATCCGGAGTGGAGTCCCTAAGACAGTTGTATGCCTCCTTCCACTAACTCCTGCAGCCCAGCTGGTGCCAAATGTATTGCTCCACTTTCCTTTGGACTACATCACCGAAGCCAAGAGGAGGGTCTTGTTGAGGGTCTTGTTGCCTGGGCAGCATAGTCTCCACCCTCTACACACTGGTCAGGCTTGTACCTTGGGGAGGTTTACTTCAGTGCTGCTAACACAGCGGTTTGACTTCACCCCCAGAGGCGCATGCCATTGTCTCTCGAAACAGACAGATGCCAGCAACAACAACTTTAGCAGCCTACTCAGATGTGTGTGGGGGGAGGGAACATCTTAATTGCAGCTGAGTGCCTTGACTCTTTACCTGCTCTTTCAAAGACCAAGATGGCAAGCTGGATGCCCAACACCCTTTGCAAACCACCCCATGTCTGTCATAGATCCAGGGTCTAATCTACCTGAACCATCACTCTTTTTGCATTCAGACCCAGCTCTGGGGTGGCCATAAATAGGAGCAGGCTAACTAGCTTTCAGACTGGTACTTTGTTGGTAGACTGTGTAGATGGAATTAATGTGCATGTGAATCAATCAGATCCCATTTTTGCATGCGTACTTCTGTGCACTTTCACAGACACTTGAGCACTTTAAGTTTAAATCTGTCTCAATGCTTCCCTATCCACATTGTGGGCAGTGCTCAAGCCCACTATTTGCACTATATCTGTTGTCCCTTATCAGCAACTGTGCTGCAGCATTCTGCACTACCTGAAGCTTCCATATCAGGTGAAAGGAATGCCCCACATTGCACTGCAGGCATCCAATCTTGAAGTCACCAATGCCTGAACTACTTTGGCCAAGCTCTCCCAGCCCAGGAACAGCCATGTCAAAACTGTCTCCCTTGTCAAAACAGGTAAAAGGTGCTTCTAGCCTCTGAGGCTCCCTGGGCCTCCAGTGACAAAGCTGAATCCCAAAATACTCCCGAACTGCATGACTGCTCCTTCAAGGAGAGTGCACCCCACCCAAAACAGGCAATTGACAAATTTCTCAGACATGGGAACCACTCACCCACAATGCCTCTACCTTGCCTGGATTCAAGCTCAGCTTATTTCCCCTCATCCACCCCATCACTGCATCCAGGCACTGGTCCAGAGCCCACACAGATTCTCCTGATTCAGATATTATGGAGAAACAAAACCGAATGTCATCAGCATACTCATGGCAATTTGCCCCCAAACTCACAATTACTTAATAATCCAGTTCCCAACAAGCACTCTCCAGCCTTGGTGTTTAGCTGTGCAGCAGCAGCAGGAGCAACACCAGATAGGCGCTTTAAAGTGTTGCAAACAGCTGAAGGTCCAACCTTGCTCTTTGGCCTAGATGGTAAATGGCAGGAAGTGCTCTCTACTGTATTCAGAGGGAGGTTCTGCAGAACAGAGGTGCCTGTGCTTCCACCAGGTCAACCAGCCTTTGCCCTGGCAAGGCACTCCTGAGACATGTACTTTGGGAAAGAAAATCTGTTTGAGCCAATGTGGTGGGTCAGAAAACTTGCATTTCAATTTTAAAAAGGAAAAAAAAGGCCATTTTGGCTAGTGTGAAACATGCTTTGGTGGAAGGTTTTTGCTGTGCCATTCCACAGACAAAACAATTTTTTAAAGGTCCAGGTGCACAATTAAGGGAATGCCTGCATGTATATCCAGAGCACCATTTCTAGAATATACAGAGGGCAAGGCAGTAGCAACTGAGGGGAAGAGCGAGAGCCTCTCAGCACATAACACCTCTGCCTATTTGCTACTGGGCCAAGTTCAAGATGTTAGTATATAAAGCCCTTAATGGCTTGGGACCAGTTCACTTGTAGGGTCGCCTTATCCCACATGTGCCCATTAGACTGGCACTTTTACAGGTGTTGTTTAACACTCATTCTGAACTTGTAAGAAATTGATCTTTTAGTGTGGCAGCACGTACCATTTGGAGCTCCCTGCCTGTTGACATCAGGCAGGCATCTTCACTGTATTCCTTCAGGTGCCTACTTAAAACATGTTTGTCTAGGCGAGCCTATTCAGGTGTATAGAAGTTACCTGTGTTTTAGTTTTATAACTGTGTTGATTTATTTATTTTTTAATAAATATGTTTGATACCAGTTTTCAACTGTGTTTTTTATTGATTATTTCAATATTTTATTTTATGTTGTTGTACATCGCTAGAGGATTTTGGTTTTTTCTATTCTAACAGCAAAATCCTATGCATAGGATTGCAGCCTCCAATATATGTTTGGCGTATGGCAATGAGAGAAAGGGCCTTTTCTGTAATAGCCCCCTTAGTTCTTCTTCCCACTTATGGAATGCTCTCTCCAGGGAAGCTCACTTGGTGCTGACTGTCATTCTTCTGGCATCAGACAAAGGTGTTTCTATTTTCCTGGGCACTTGGACAGCCTTGGGACTGTTTTTTCATGCTTATTCTTATATTATTCTTATATTATTCTTGGTTATTTTATGTTGTTCGATGATTTTTCTGGATGAACATTTCCAGTACATTTGTATTGTTTTAATAGATCCTTCGTTGTACATTTATATTTTGCATTTTATTGCTTTGTATTGTAAATTGCTTCAGGACTTCTTTTTGAAACAATGTACTAATTTAAACTAACTAAATGATACATGCATTTGATTGACACATATAGGATAGCACTGTAACATTGCTCATCTATAGGATTATTGGTGTATGCCTTGGGAATTTCAAACTGATAAATAGGCTACAAACACATTATTATTATTATTATTATTATTATTATTATTATTATTATTATTATTAACAGATTTCCAGGTGGTTTCTACCCTACTGTTGAATAATGGTTGAAAGCAGCCTAGAGAAAGAAAAAGTTTTGGCTAAAGATGTCACTTCCCATTTGACTCTGGGACCACTGTCAACTCCAGTAGAAATGACCTTTACAGGGCAGTGTGAGATGCAGACCAACCTCTCTGCTTTGAACCTTCATTTGTGAAGGGTGAAAGGAAAATGGCAAAGTGTGCTAGCTCCTCATCGCATCCGCATTGAGGTTAAATGGTTTTGCAGTCATGCAAGATAACAGTTTGCTTCCTTTCCCATTTATTTTTCTGTTACAGAACCACTCTATTCCACCCCCCTGCCCAGTTAAAGGTGGTTCTTTCTAATGATTTCCAAAGGGGTAGCAATGTTAAGTCTGTTGTGGCACAAACAGCAGAGACTTGTGACCCTGTAAAGCATAAGCTTTTGTGGATTAGAGTCCACTTCAGGAGGTGCTTCAATGAGTTTCGCATTCAGAAATACCACATGGTATAGCCCTACTAACACGGTACCAAATGGTACAGTCCTCCTGAAGGGAGAATCATGCTTCAGCACTTCCCCTTTGCAACCCCCCCCCCAAACCCACCAGAAACATCAAAGGGTAAAGGCAAAGCACCAATCCTTCCCTCTTAAGTACACTATATTTAAATGGTATAAGCTTTTGAACATGAGGCACTTGCTTACGTCCAAAGTTCCAAATCTAAAGTGATACTGGGAATGTTATGAAAAGTGAATATGGAGGAAGCAGGATGCAAATGCGGGGGCTATCATGGTCTGTAGTACACTGAGAAGCCTCGCTCACCAAGTCTTGTGTTCCTTGGCTTCAAAATAAAGCCCAGCAATTGTTCACAGATCACTTCACTGACCTCAGCAAAAGCTGTGGAGACCAAGAAAACGTCTGCTATAAATAGCTTAAATGCTGTTCTGTAGGCACTGTTTGCTGCCAGCCAACACGCAGTCATCTCCAAGTTCTGTTCTACAAGGACGACAATCACATCTACGTGATGGTGTCACTTTTCAATAGCGTGCCTAGCAAATGTGTGTGATGAATTCAGAATGGTGGCCCCTCTGTTCTATAAGAGCACCATCATTCCCATCTACAGTGAACCAATTGGCAAGGCTCACTATAATATGCCAACTGGTTTTTGTTTTTGGTTGTGGGAGGAGAGTCTCAATCGTGCAGGGGAAAGAATGCAGCAGAAAGGCAAAGGTAAAGGCAAAGGAACCCTGGAAGTTAAGTCCACTCAAAGGCAACTACGGGGTTGCGGTGCTAATCTTGCTTTCAGGTCGAGGGAGCAGGCGTTTGTCCACAGACAGCTTTCCGGGTCATGTGGCCATCATGACTAAACCGCTTCTGGTGCAACGGAACACCGTGACGGAAACCAGAGCGCACGGAAATACCGTTTACCTTCCCACCACAGTGGTGCCTATTTATCTACTTGCTCTGGCGTGTTTTCGAACTGCTAGGTTTTTAGGAGCTGGGACAGAGCAACGGGAGCTCATTCCATTGCAGGGATTCAAACCGCCAGCCTTCAGATTGGCAAGCCCAAGAGGCTCAGTGGTTTAGACCACAGCGCCACCCGCGTCCCTTATGGCGGTAAGGTATTACTCTCTGCCCATGTGAACCTACCATGAAAACCTACCAAGGCAAGAAAGAAGAATCTCAGGGAAACTTGCCCCTGCTGGCCTTGGCATGAAACAGTCTGGGATTGACAAGGGAAGCTACTCTAAACCATTTAGTGACTATTACTTCTGAGTAATCCAAAGAGCTATATCTGCACAACAACCCACTCAGTTCCACTGCATGACGTGGGAGAGGGTATAATCCCTATTATTTAAAACCTGAGGTCCTGCCTCAGAAATCTCAAAGTACTGTCTAGACCTCATTAATGCCCTTGAAGCGGCATCTTATCTCTAGCCAGATGTCTGATAGGTGCTGGACAGATAGTTCTGTTTCATCAGTTTTTATTGAAGAAATGAATTGTTACACATACCACTAGTTTTGCAGTGGACAGACCATGGGCCTGTCCACATGGCAGTTTACAATAGATTCAATGCATCCCAAATATGCATGTTTTTTGCATAGTCCTCATTCAAGTGGTAAAGGTAAAGGGACCCCTGACAATTAGGTCCAGTCGTGAACGACTCTGGGGTTGCGGCGCTCATCTCACTTTAAAGGCCAAGGGAACTGGTATTTGTCCGCAGACAGTTTTTCTGGGTCATGTGGCCAGCATGACTAAGCTGCTTCTGGAGAAACCAGAGCAGTGCACGGAAGCTGGTAAAATGCGGTCTTGACTATGCTACCACTCAGTGGATTTGTAACTGGCTGACTGACCGGACCCAAAGGGTGCTCATCAATGGTTCCTCTTCATCCTGGAGAAGAGTGACTAGTGGGGTGCCACAGGGTTCTGTCTTGGGCCCGGTCTTATTCAACATCTTTATCAACGACTTGGATGATGGACTCAAGGGCATCCTGATCAAATTTGCAGATGACACCAAACTGGGAGGGGTGGCTAACACCCCAGAAGACAGGATCACACTTCAAAACGACCTTGACAGATTAGAGAACTGGGCCAAAACAAACAAGATGAATTTTAACAGGGAGAAATGTAAAGTATTGCACTTGGGCAAAAAAAATGAGAGGCACAAATACAAGATGGGTGACACCTGGCTTGAGAGCAGTACATGTGAAAAGGATCTAGGAGTCTTGGTTGACCACAAACTTAACATGAGCCAACAGTGTGACGCGGCAGCTAAAAAAGCCAATGCAATTCTGGGCTGCATCAATAGGAGTATAGCATCTAGATCAAGGGAAGTTATAGTGCCACTGTATTCTGCTCTGGTCAGACCTCACCTGGAGTACTGTGTCCAGTTCTGGGCACCACAGTTCAAGAAGGACACTGACAAACTAGAACGTGTACAGAGGAGGGCAACCAAAATGGTCAAAGGCCTGGAAACAATGCCTTATGAGGATCGGCTAAGGGAGCTGGGCATGTTTAGCCTGGAGAAGAGGAGGTTAAGGGGTGATATGATAGCCATGTTCAAATATATAAAAGGATGTCACATAGAGGAGGGAGAAAGGTTGTTTTCTGCTGCTCCAGAGAAGCGGACACGGAGCAATGGATACAAACTACAAGAAAGAAGATTCCACCTAAACATTAGGAAGAACTTCCTGACAGTAAGAGCTGTTCGACAGTGGAATTTGCTGCCAAGGAGTGTGGTGGAGTCTCCTTCTTTGGAGGTCTTTAAGCAGAGGCTTGACAACCATATGTCAGGAGTGCTCTGATGGTGTTTCCTGCTTGGCAGGGGGTTGGACTCGATGACCCTTGTGGTCTCTTCCAACTCTATGATTCTATGATTCTATGATTCTATGATTCTATGAAACGCCGTTTACCTTCCTGCCGGAGCGGTACCTATTTATCTACTTGCACTTTGACGTGCTTTCGAACTGCTAGGTTGGCAGGAGCTGGGACCAAGCAACGGGAGCTCACCCCGTCACGGGGATTCGAACCACCAACCTTTCAATCGGCAAGCCCAAGCGGCACAGTGGTTTCACCCACAGTGCCACCTGTGTCCCCTTCAAGTGGCAGCCTGTACTTTTTCTCCATTTAATTTGGATTTTCCCAATCCTTGGATAACATAGCAAGGGGGGGGGGGGCGACAAAATTGCATGCTATCTAAGCATTGATGCACTGAAGCACACTGTGTGAGTAGTCTGTTTTATTTTTGTTTTTTAAGTGTGCATGAGAATTTTTGCTGGGCATTGTCTATTGTCATACCCCATACTTCCATTTGCTCATCATCTGAGCACAAACTAACAGTTTTGACTCCACGAACTCCACGAAAGATGTGGTGTACCTATTGCCACCAGTTGTGGCCAAATGCATGTGCATAGTAACTTTTAAGCCAGCTGATTTGTGCAGAACTGCTTTTGTGCAAAACAGCTGTATAAAAAAGAAAAACAGCATTTGCAGGAACAGGAGGTGGGAAGAGAATGGCAGAAGGAAAAAGAAAAACAATGTCTCAAGATTCCTTTCCCCCAAATTGCTCTCTCCGTCCTGCCTTGGGTATGAAATGTACTGTTTATGCGCTTCCACATTTACAATCTCCTGTGAGCTGCATGGTGGCCTTCTGTGTTCGTGGGAACAGTCAGGAGATGCCCATGACTCTGCCTGCCCAGCCATTCTTTGCACTAGTGAGGCACTCCCTGATGGGCTGTTGGCCCTCTGCCTGGGTATGACATACAAACATATATTTTTATTTTTTGAAACTGCTGTTTGCTCAAATCTGGTAAAGAAGTATTTAATTCATATATAAAAAGGGTTGTTTTCCCCACTGTGAATTATGGTTGAAACTTATCTTTGGTGAATGTATTTCATAGCACCATTCCACAGACAAAACTTTTTTTTTTTCTTAAAGGGTTTGTGCACAGAGGTAAACAGAACTGTGTGTATGCCCACAATGGACTTTAGGTTTCTGAAACTTCTGGAGGACAAGGAAGTAGTAACTCTGTGTGTATGTGTGTGTGTGTGTGTGTGTGTGTAGGGGGAGACAACAAAATTCAGCACAAATATTTCCGATAAAGAACCACCCATTAGTGTGGATGGGAAACAAACACACCCTGGTGTGTACACAGCCTTAATTCTAAAGTTGGAGTTGCACTGATTGTGGTTTCCACTTGCTTGCCTTTCTTCTATATGCTCCCCCTTTTCTTTTTGTTAACTTTGCAACACTTTAGAATTCTAAACAAAAAGTGGGGGGAAGCTATGATCCTTGCTTCAGACAGTGAACATTTTCACCCACGGAGTCCTACTTTGAACGGATGACACAGCCTCATTATTTCAGCCTCCCACAGGCCCTGGGGTGTGTGTGTGCCTTAATAAATGCATTTGCATTAAAAGGCAAGGAGTGATGTAAAAACAAGTTTTTACAAGAAAACAAAACAAAACAAAACAAAATGTAAAGGACTTTCTGGGGGTGGGGTCAGGGTGATGGAACTAAAAGGAAGTGGCTTCTTGAGAAAGAACAACAATCGGGCTGATTAGCTAGTTCGCATTCTGTGGGTACATTTTTCAACCAATTAAGGCTGAAATAAGCAAATGGTGCTGTGCAAACAGAGATGTCCGGAATCCTCTAGAGATGAAATGAGACTCATCTTTAAATCAAGAATCACACAAACCAAGCAAGAGGTTTATGAAGCTGCATATGAATATCTTTTCATTTTAAACTAGGGCATATTCTGTGGTGCAGGTGATGTGGCTCAACAGGAAGGTGTATGTGTAAAATTAAAGAAATGTGACAGTGTATTAGAATTCATAGAACCAGGACCAGTATGCAATGAATTCAGAAGTCAGCTAGTCTAACCTACTACTGATGAGCTTGTTACAGCTGGGACATGTGTGCCCCAGAATTAGGTGATACTTGTAGCTTTGCTCAACAGGTAACAATGCAATGCGTATGGGACTGCAAGCACAACACAGAAAGCAGACATTGGTTTAAGTGGGCTGACCTACCTGACTGAGATTATTTGTATGCATGGAATTGAAAAATGTGAGAACTCTTTTATGTATGATAATGCTTAATTTGCACCTCACTATTTGCCAATAGTTAACACAGGCACACACCTCACTAGCCTCGGCAAGAACAAAAGCCTACTTCTGAGTGGCACTGCTCCACTGATCATTTAATCAACAGCCATTTGCATCTTGTCCAAACAGCATCTAGCGCTACTGTTTTGTGCTTGGCACTCAAGTTCCAAGTTGTCCTTATTGGTTCTTGCCCTTTTACCTGTTGCTCCCTAAAGACATTCAGTTGTCTTGAATCAGGAAACCCAAAAAGGTCCCATGCCTCTGGCTGCTTAGCAACACCTTTTGTTAGAGAATCCTGCCCCTCCTCTAACCTCTGTCAGATCCCATCACCTATTATTTCAAGCATCCCTTCCCCTCAGGAATTATTGCTGTGTTCAGGCATTCACCTGAACATGTGAACATTCAAACTATGGATTTAGTAGTTACTGGGATTTTATCCCTTCCTTTTCTCACTTTTTCTTAGTTTCCTTAATATGACCCTTCTTCTGCTTTCCATTTGGACATTCCCTCTTGGTGCATTTAGACCTCCAGTTTAACTTGCCAGATTGCGCTATAAGGAGCAGGGAGCAGTACTAGCAATCATAGGACTCCCTGCCTCCTCCTGTTTCTATCTCTGCCACATAAAGGTAAAGGTAAAGGGAACCCTGACCATTAAGTCCAGTTGTGACAGACTCTGGGGTTGTGGCACTCATCTCGCTTTAGTGGCCGAGGGAGCCAGCGTACAGTTTCCGGGTCATGTGGCCAGCATGGCTAATCCGCTTCTGGCGAACCAGAGTAGCACACGGAAATGCCATTTACCTTCCCGCCGAAGCGGTACCTATTGATCTACTTGCACTTTGATGTGCTTTCAAACTGCTAGGTTGGCAGGAGCAGGGACTGAGCAATGGGAGCTCACCCCATCGCAGGGATTTGAACCACCGACCTTCTGATCGGCAAGTCCTAGTCTCTGTGGTTTAACCCACAGCGCCACCCGCGTCCCTCTCTGCCACATAAACAAGTGTAAATGATTGATCCAGGCAACACGGGTTTGGGCAGCCTCTGTTAATCACTCTACATTTGAACTAAACATATTACTCTTTTGTAAATATTGGGTTTGGCACTTGAAGCCCCAAAACCATTTAATGCATTGATCACCATTTAATTCTGTAAACAAAGGAACATTTTTCAATTTTAAACTCATAATTGGGACTCAGTGATTTCTGCTAATTCCCCAAAATAATTAAAAGCAAGTAAAGGTGCAAAGCAATGTTCCCCATTGTATACAGTGAGAGCTCTGGGTTACAGTTCCCAAATATTATGCTTCATGGTCACATGTATAATTCACACATTTGGGTAATGCATTTTGAGACAACTGCAGGCAGGGTAACAAACCTATCTAAAATACAGTGCTATGTCTATAACAGCCCTACCATTGATCAACCACATAATCTGGACCACTGTTTGCTATAGTCAGACAACAGATGCACTGCATAATGTTGCAAATAGGTTCAGATGACCCTAATAAGTGTATTTGATACAGGTCACATATTTACAGAGTAAGACCTTTCAAGAGCTGTGGAATAGCCTCTCCACACAGGTTGACACCTAACGCCTACTCAAATGTACTTTCAGCACCAGGCAAATACCTCATTGTTGTTTTAGTAATTTTAAATTATGTTGTAGCTTTGAAAGCTGTCAGGTGGGTGGGGTTGCCGTGAGGTCACAAGGACATCGGGTGACCAATACAAAGGCAAAGGCAAAGGGCTCTTGATCAGCTGGTTGGGGGCACTAGCAAATCTCTGCTTTTTCAAGCACCACTGTGATCATTTTCTCTTGCAAAGGAACAGGGCTTTGCAGGCACCACCAATCAGTTGATAGAACTGCCTGCAAAACCCTTTCAGCAGGGAGGTACATCAGTTTACATACCTTACACCTAATTTCATATATGATGTCATATGTAGAGCAAGTTGGCGTGGCTTTGCCAAAATGGCCTTGCAGAACAAATAGGCAGGCCTGGCTAGCCTAATTAGGCCTACCCTTGCCCTGCTAAGTGGCAGCAGCACTGCAATTGGGAGGGCAGTGCCCCACCACACTGGGTACTCCCGCTGACCTTAACGGATATTGCTTTAATGTTGCATTTTGTCTTAGTTGTTTTTTACAGTTTACTGTATTTGTTTAGCTGCCCAAATACATTTTTGTTATGGAATGGCCTATAAATAGGCCAAATAGATAAAATAAACAATTACAAGTATAAGCTGGCTGAAAAAAATATGGAAATATTTTAGAAGTTAGGTGTGAGTAAAAGCCACGCCAGGGAATCTTTATTGGGTGCCAAGTCTAAGAACAATTACAGAGTTTGCATGTTACATTAATTCATAAAGGTAAAGGTAAAGGTACCCCTGGCCATTAGGTCCAGTCGCGGATGACTCTGAGGTTGTGGCACTCATCTCGCTTTATTCACTGAGGGAGCCGGCGTATAGCTTCCAGTCATGTGACCAGCATGACTAAACTGCTTCTGGCAAACCAGAGCAGAGCACGGAAACACCGTTTACCTTCCTGCTGGAGCAGTACCTATTTATCTACTTGCACTCTGTTGTGCTTTCAAACTGCTAGGTTGGCAGGAGCAGGGACCGAGCAACGGGAGCTCACCCTATTGCGGGGATTCGAACCACCGACCTTCTGAATGGCAAGTCCTAGGCTCTGTGGTTTAACCCACAGCGCCACCCGCGTCCCACTGTGAATTATAGTAAACTATAATTCATGTTTAAAATCGTTTGCTTTAAAGTTCCTGCAAAGCTCCTTCTCAGCTGCTGCTGCTGCTGCTGCTGCAGTATAGACAAATAAGCCAGAATCTGGCTAATCATCCAAACCTGGGCTCATTCCTCAGGGCTGTCTTAAGAATATCCCGCGCCGTGGTGCAAAGCTCCCTCTGGCACACCCCCTCGTTTCCCAGAGTATTTTAGGGAGGATGGCGCTGCCAGCGGGGCTGGAGGAGGTGGGCAGCAGCTGGAGGGCGACTCGTCCAGCAGGGAAGAGGCGGCTGGATGCGGCACCTCCTGGCTCAGCTGGCCGCTTCGTGCAGCGGTGGCCACAGCAGACAGAGGCTCCGGGTGCGGGGCTGCTTCGGCACGGCATGGTCGAGGCGGGCAAGGGCGGCGAGCTGATGCCGGGAGGTGCCACATCCAGCCTCCGCCTCTTCCCTGGTGCTCTCCAGAACTTGGCGCCCCGGCGCCCCACACCACTAGCCTCTATGGGCATGACGCCCCTGTCATGATTTCCGCCCCGCCAAACAAACCAAGAATGGTAAGCACACTGCTTCTTCCCATTAAACCACCGTTTCTGACTATAGTTTTATGCGAAATGGAAACTCAGCCACTATAATGATCCTAATTAAATCATGATAATCACTGCACAGATAAATCGTTGTAGTTTTTTCTTTTCAGCTGAAGACTGCAAAATTATTTATATAACCACAAATCAATTAAACATTGCAATCTACTACTGAAGATCTTTGACCAAAGCATTTCATTACAGTCCCATTTACACAGAGGTCAGTTCAATCCAAAACAGGCTTTCTACTCTCAGCTCAAGTCGGGCTGCAGATACTACTTGCTTTGGTTGCGGATGCAGAGAAGAAAAGGAGGAACTTAGAAGTGTGTGTGCAGAAGCAGGGGAGATGCCTCATACAGCTTAAGACCAATGTTTCCTTCCCAAATCTGCTTCTTAGAATTCAGAAATAGATAACATCTGGAGTATGTGAGCTAGTGCCCAGAAATAGGAAGGAAGAATAGTTGCTATTTCTTATTTTAATTAATTGACAAAATTTATATACTGCTTAATTGCAGTGTAGCAAGTGCTTTATAAGAAATAGTAAAATTATCAATAAAAATGGTTAAAATCAATTAAAAACATTAAGGATAATTTAATTAACAGTAAAAGAAATTAAAACATGTCAGCAACTATGGTTCTAGATGGGCTTGCCTCAACAAAAATGTTTCAAGCAGGAGCTTGAACAGCAGAGGCACCTGCCTGGTGTCAACAGGCAAGGAGTTCCATAGTTGTAGGTGCTGCCACGCTAGGAGATAATATTTGTACAACTGTGTAACAAGTATTACGTGGCACCTGTAACTGTCGGTTCCACAAAGCCACATAAATAGGGCTGGAAGAAATACTGCCTAGCTCTGGCTTAGCAAAACCTGGCTCTGAGAGGTCCCCACTAAGCTATTCCCTAAAAACTTCCATAGAGTAAAATTCTACAGCCTTCCTAAGCAGCCCATGTTCCATTGCTCAGCTGCTTTTATAGCTCCGCCAGTGTTTTACTTAAATATTTCCTGGAGCAAATTCTCCTTGCGTATTATCCAATCTTCCCTGAATCTTTTGAGGAACTCCCAGTCTCTTCCAACATACTTTTGAATAACGTGCCCCCTCTCTCCCTAACATTCCTGTCACTAGGCTATAAATTTATCAGTTGCCTTCAGCCCTTCCTCATACAATTTGCCTTCCAAAACTGTTGTCATCCTTATAGCCATAGCTTTTTTCCTCTGAATTGTTTCTAATTTCTGTGTCACAGAGATGCCACAGGCTCAACAGCAGTTTGGCAGGCTTTATAGCATCAGCTGAATCAGTGGGGGGTGCAGGGGGGGCGGCCGCACCGGGCGCAACATCGGGGGGGGCGCTTGCACTCGCAGCTCTCTGCCCCCTGCTAAAATCCACGGGTTAGTGGGCACAAATTACTTGCCTTGCCCCGGGTGCTGACAACCCACGCTACGCCACTGAGCTGAATACCACTACTGTTTATTAACTCTTACTGAGAGTGTCTATATGACCAAAGGCTACAGAAGCTAAAAGCAACTGATCATGTCCCTGTGAGCTCAGGAGAGTACAGTTACATATGCTTCAGGTTACATACGCTTCAGGTTACAGACTCTGCTAACCCAGAAATAGTGCTTCAGGTTAAGAACTTTGCTTCAGGATAAGAACAGAAATCGTGCTCCGGCGGCGCAGCAGCAGCAGGAGGAGGCCCCATAAGCTAAAGTGGTGCTTCAGGTTAAGAACAGCTTCAGGTTAAGAACGGACCTCCAGAACGAATTAAGTACTTAACCCGAGGTACCACTGTATTATCAAAGCGACTTAACCGCCATTAGTGGTAAGGGAACAGCACCAATATACTAGTGGTTTTATCTAGCATCAACTTTTATAAAGGAGCTGTTCCATAAATGACTTTTGCTTAGTTTTTTATTGATATTTGGACCTCCTGTGCAGCCATGATTTCACTTTTGTTGAGTACACACCTCTTCCCTGCTCCTTTCCTGGAACTTATAATTACTTAAATCCTCCTTATTTTAACCCAGTGCACCTACAAATGCAAAAGTGTTGAGGAGCTTTTTTCAAATGAGATTCTAAGTCCTGCATTGAGAGGTAATTGGGACACTCCTGGCTACAATGTTAAACTAACTGACTCAGGAGCAATTCCCATGGAATTCAATAGGATGTGTACCTCTGTGTGGTTAGGATCATACTGTAAGTGAGTCAACCTGTTATGGACCCAAGGGATCATGTACACTGGAGATGTTGCTCCTTCAGCTAATTAAAAGGCGGTCCTAGCAAGATCCCAGGTGGTAGATTCTAGGAAACTTATGTGCTCTTGTCCTACTTATTTGTCCTTTATTTGGCTTTATTGTGAGCTTAGAGCCATGTTGAATTTTTCTTTGATGCTCTGTCTTAGCACACTTTATCCTAATCATGGACTTTTGAACCAATGGAAAATATTACCTAAGCTTCTTAGCACTGCTGCTCAACAAACTATCTTTTGCAATGTTTTGACTTTCTACATACTTTTATGGTGTTTTTAAAATAAAAACTCTAATTTTATTTTACTTTATTCTTCATCCATTAAATGCAATTTTTAAATAGGCAATATTCATTTGGCTCACCTTATTCCAATGTTACTCATGGTAGCCTTATCATTACTGTGATTTGGTAAACACATGCTCTCAAAGAAGGAATGGCCAGGCAAGGAAACATTCCTGAGCAGTAAGTATAGTGCTTTTGCCTGCTTGGGAGTTAGTGATAAAATGATGGCAGCCACACCCATGTGGGTTGAGGAAGTAGCAAAAAATGTCATGAGACTAGCCTGGTTTTGGCTTAATTTAAAATATCACAGGGACCTCACAAAAGGGACTATGGACAAATAATTGTTTTTCCTTTTACTTTAGCATTCTTAGAATGCTAAAGGAAAAACAATTATTTGTCCATAGTCCCTTTTGTGAGGTCCCTGATCACACACACTGCCTCAGATAACTATTTGGGTGGTATTCCACTCTGTGTAGCTCTATGTAATTTGTAAATCCATGCAGAAACCACACACACCACCAATGGCATTCAAAATAAAAAAAAAATTAAAAAAAAATCCTTCCAGTAGCACCTTGGAGACCAATTAAGTTTGTTATTGGTATGAGCTTTTGTGTGCATGCACACTTCTTCAGATACACTGAAACAGAAGTCACCAGACCCTTATATATAGTTAGAGGGTGGGGAGGGGTATTACTCAGAAGGGTGGTGGGAATGGGTGATTGGCTGATAGGTGTGGTAAACCTGTTGACGACTGTTAATGACTGCAATTGGTCTTACAGGAAAAAGCAAGGGGTGAGATGGCTAAAAATAGCTTTATCATGTATAATGAGATAAGAACCCAAGGGTCTGGTGACTTCTGTTTCAGTGTATCTGAAGAAGTGTGCACACGAAAGCTCATACCAATAACAAACTTAGCTGGTCTCTAAGATGCTACTGGAAGGAATTTTTTAATTTTTTGTTTCGACTACGGCAGACCAACATGGCTACCTACCTGTAACTAAAATAAATTAACTTACTGTTAATCATATGTGCTTGTATATATAAGAGTTTGTGGTTGAGCTGGGAATCTTACGATCTCTTGCGGCTGTGCCTGGCCCACAGCTATCCTTCTTCCAAATTCTCACCATGGACTTCCTTAGCCGCACTGAAAAATCCCACCAACTGAAGAGTATAATGCCCTCCCTGAAGCTTAAGCACACCACAACTTCAATTCCCTATGTACCATTCACATGAATGGCTAATTGTAAAAATTACTACAAGCACGGGCAAATATTGGCTCACGTTATGGCAAAGAGAAGCGCAAAAATCCCCCCCCCCCCTGCAATGAAGTAAGGGACATTGTCAAATTCCTAGATAAGGTGACAGTGAAGGCTTCAGCTTAACCATTGGCGCCTGGAATTTAGAAGCTGTCACCAACAGGGAAAGTATTTAAGACAGATTAAAAATCACACGCTTCAAGCCGCTCTGACAAAGCTGCCTTTACAGATCACAGCAAGGAGGATCTGAAGGACCGATAGGCAGGGATTTGGTGGATAAAAAGACCAAACCCCTGTTTGTGAAGGGGAACTGAAGAGTCACCTCTTTCTGGGAGGGTTTGTCAGCTTTGCAGTGATGTAAAGAAAACCTCGGTGCAGGAGAACGGAAGAAGAGAAAATCTCTCCTTAATGTTTCAAGGCAGCTTTCTCCCGTAAAGAGGCAATATTTGTGCTGGGGGCTGTGCGCTAGGTTGGGATGTGGGGAAATTGGGTTCAAAACCCTGCTCAACACTCCTAAAGTGGCCAAGGGTCCATCATTTGCAAATTCCATTTGAACTTTTGGGGATGGGATGCACTCACCCACTTTGCATACCACATTCCCCGGTTGCTCAGCTGAAGCAGAAACCTGCACTCATGGGCTACAATATTAACATAGCTGTGGAATGGAAGAAATTAGAAGGTCATCTAATCCAGTCCTTATGCTGAGACTGGACCCCTGTATATAAAGGATCTATTTCCATTACACTGTGCCAAGGGCTAAGAGCACATGGGTCCAGGCTGTGTCATGGCAGAAGTGACCATGGGGCAAAACAAACGTTATAGCATCAAATGTTCTTATTTTCAGAAAGGATAACAGTTGAACCATTATGTTTGTTAAATGAAGAAGAGAACAGCTCTCCCCATACGAACTGACCCAGCCCCTGCAATTATCATCTGAGGCCCTTCTTCTTGTGCCTCCTCTGTGAGAGGTCCAGAAGGTGACCACATGAGAACGGGTCTTTTCTGCAGTGGCTCCCTGCTTGTGGAATGCTCTCCCTGGTGCCTTTGCTACTTATCTTTAGGTGCCAAGGGGAAATATTCCTCTTCTCCCAGGCCTTTGGCTCATTAGACAACCTGTGACCATTTAAAATGTGCGTGTGTTGGGGCTGGTGGTGGTATGGTTCTTGTTGGTTACTATGGTGTGTATTTTTGTGTTTTTATATTGTAAACCATCCTATGATCCTTGGATGAAGGGCACTATAGAAAAATAAATAAATAAATAAATAAATAAATAAATAAATAAATAATGGTTGTAGCTGGAGATTCCACTGTATGTAATTAGAAAGCTGAGGAACCCAACAAAGCAATGGCTACTAGAATAATTCCAGCATGGAAGAAGACAGAGAAGGAGACCCTTATATGTTAAGCTAGTCCTTCTCTCCACCTCATATCAGATTAGGAATAGACAAATTTCTCCACTTAGTTTTTCTCACTTTGAATTTTTCCAGTCTTATTATGCCACATTTCCACATCCATTTGTGATTTTTAAAAATGAAGTTCTCCTAAAAATTCATCAACATTTTAGTGTACATTTCTTGTAACGTACCCATTTTTGTACCCAATTTTGTATTCTAATACACACATTTTTAAAGCATTTTTTCAGAATGTCATGCATTTTGCTACTTTCACTAATATATGCATACTTTCTGCACACTTTCCCCTAATATACATTTTTTTGTACACATTTTGGGTGGCAGAATTACATCAAAAAATCCAGAGAAGTATGAATTCTGAAGGACAGCTGTGTTTCAGGTTGCAAAGTGTTCCGAGAAGGGCAAATTGGGTGGCTTCACATTGAAATGCGAACCGATCCAAATAAGAAGATTAGAGTTTGGAATGTGAAACTGGACAGTTTGGTGTCTAAGGGGAGAAGGAGATTGCTGATCCTTCAGCTGGTGATGAGCTAGCTGCATGACAGTACGAGCTGAATGTCTCACACACACTGCAGCCTTCAGGGGGGGTCAACTGCCTGTCTCAACAGAGGGCTCAAAACTAATGGAGCAACAAACAAGTGCAAGAACATGCAGAGAGAAAAAGAGAAAGACAACTTACAGGAAAGACTTCATATCCAAGCCTCGATTCCGAATCTGCCCCACCATATGGTCCCAGCTCCCAGGATTGGAGCGGCTGCGACCACCGCCTGTCCTGTGCTTGGAGCCAGCAGGGGTCCCTTGCCGTGACTGCGCACTCCGACAGCCCCGGGGATTGCCACTGGTGGAGGTGGTGTGGGACTGCAGGTGGCCCAGGCTCTGGCTGGTGGTGGGCTGGCTGTGGTTGGGTTTCTGGTGCTGGCTGAGTGGCTGTTGGAGACTCTGCTGGCGCATGAGGGTGCGCGGGCGCTGGCATTTCGGGTCTCCTGCTGAGGTGGGGATATACTCAAGGGTAGTGGCTGTGGACATGGTGGAATCCTCAAAACTTAGGGAGGTGAAGGGCGAGGGAAAGGAGAAAAAGGAGAAGAAGGTAAAGGGGCAAAATTGGAGGAAGGAAAAGCAGATAGTTAGAGAGAAGATGCCCCAGCACAGCACTCTCTCTGCCAGGCACCTTCGGAAGCAGCAAGCCGTCATTTGGGGTTGCAGCTGCACCTCAGCTTCTCCAGCAGCATGGAGCCCCCGCCCTGCAGCCATTTTGCGGCCTTCCTTGCTTGTCAGTCCTTGAGCTCAGTGTGAGATCGCTTGCGAAGCGACTTCTCCTCTCCGTGCTCCTTGGCTTGTAAGGAGGCTCAGAACACCAACTCTCGTTTCCGAACTAATTAGGCTGCTTTGTGAAGGCAAATCCCCTGGTGCCTGTGCTGCTGCTGCCTGTGACATGCGGCGCACCCAACAACCACTTTCCCCATTGGCTGTGTCTGAATCAGCACACCTCACCCAAGTGGCCGTGGGAACAGGAACTCTCACATGTCCTAGGAATGGTGTCACGGACACTGATGGCCAAGCTGGTGGCATGCTCCAGGGCTCAAGTTTTATTTTTTAAATGAGGCTGTAGCAGTTCCCTACTCTCATCTTGAATACAGGTAACTTTGTCTTCCAGAGCACATAGTTACACTTAATAGGGTTGCCAACTTTTTCCAGACAGGATTCTACACCTGTAACAGCTGCAAGGTAGTCAGAAATGAAACTGCTGTAGCTTTTCCTGCTATTGTGTGCCAAAGTTGGCATTGGGATTTGCACTTTTGCCTGTTACGTAGCAGTGAAAGGAACAGAAACCTGTCCACTAAAAGGTGGCAAACTGGGGGAGTTGTAACAATTACAATGGCCATGTCGGGCTTGGATTTGTTAGGCCAGGCGTGGACAACTTCTCAGTATTTATGCTCCTGAAAGTTGCCATATTGTCTTCTCTCACATGAAACATTCCAGTGAAATTTGGGGAGCTGTTTGAGAAGGGAACTAAACTTGAAGGTTGCAGGCCTCTGTTTTCAAACATGTGTCACTGTCAGACAGCTGCAACACAATGTGTGTGTGTGTGTGATTCCAGAAGATGAGGTGAGTGGGAGAGGGGTGCTGAAACTTTCCTCCATACACTGTTTTGAGTGATCAGATGCAAAAGAGCAAAAGGCTTCTGTCCTTTTGTGCAGAAGAGGGAATTTCAACAGCTTGTCATAAAAGCTACACCTGCTGAAATTCTCTTTTCTGCAAAACTATGAAAACAGCATGAGCCCTGCCATCTTTGGCATCTGTCCATTCCATCACTGCGCCTCCATCTTCCGAGGCCACTTTCCTCCTATCTGGGCTTCATTCTGGTCTCATACCACAGCTAGGAAAAAGGAAGCTGGGTTGCATGGTAGCAGGTGGGGAGGGGGAGGGGTGGGGAGGCAAAGAGTAAGCTCCCACACCTCCACTTGAAATTGCCATCACTTACTTTTTCAGTGTGACCTGTGTTTGAAGATGCATGCCTTGTTCTGCCCTCAAAATCAGGACTGAAGTACATCACAGTGAGGTGTCCTCTACCCTCCTGAGAGTGGATGCATGATGTATAGTTTGGTATAGCTATGCCTTACTGCAGAGGTAGCTACTTTGGTACCCTCATGATGCTGTTGGGCTGACGTCTCCCATCAGTTCCAGCCAGCTTGGCCAATGCGAAGGGATGATGGGAGTTGTAGTCCAACGGCATCAGGAGGGCACCACATTGGGTATCCCTGATGTACAGTTACTGGCCACGCCCCTACAGATGTTTGAGAGAGCCTTGTAGGAATGGTCTGTAGCCTGTGGACAGTGAAGCACAGGACAGAACATATGGCTTGAAAGACAACACAAGAAGTGCAGATTGCTGTCAAAAATACATGACAGAGCCCCACAGCTAACCACACAGAACAAGTGGTTGAGCACACATTCAGAAACACAATGCAGATATTAGCTAACCATTCAGCCAAAGACTTGAGAAGAACAGACATGGCTGATCACACTGTTAGATGAAAGGACAGGAGGGAAGGCATGCAGGTACTCACAAAAAAGGCCTCATGGTCAGGGCTGTTCATTTTCTGCTGGTCTGCACTTGCAGAATTCCAGGTGGAATTTGATATGATCAAAAGGATTTAGATTCCTGAACATTTTTTAGGAACATGGGAAGCTGCCTTATACTGAGTCCCCCTATTGTTTCATCTATTGTTTAGGGTTTCAGATAGGAGCTATCTCCAACCCTATCTGGAGATACTGGGGATTGAACCTGAGATATTCTGCACATAAAACATGTGCTTTACCATTGACTTATGGACCTTTTCCTTCATTTATTTAGAAATGCTTTATAAGCCTTTATGTTAGTGGAATTAGAACTAAAAGCTCACTGGCATTACTGGGCGGCATAGTAGTATGGTATGCATAGCTAGCCATCCTTCTCTTGTGACCTTTAATCATCTTCCTGCTTCTCAATTACCTGCCACCACATCTGCTCTTGCCCTTGCCCCAAGTTCTAAATTTTAGCAGAAAGCCGAGTTCAAGTACACAGTGTAGATTTGCATCCACCTTACTGAATCGCGTAACTTGTTCTGAGTGCTTGATTTGCCTTTCCATGGTAGAGAATTGGCTTTCCTTCCTTTCAAATTTTAAAACACCATTTCTGAACAGCCCTGCCTGCAGTTAGAGCCAAAGCCAGAGTTAGGAGTGGGAAAACAAGCGCACAGGAAAGGGATGTGTACAATAAATGACAAAGCATGTAATATAACAGGATGGCTGAGAAAGCAGGCTGTTGAAGGCATAACGGTTAAGCTCTGAAGGATGCCTTTGGGTGTGCCCCCGAAGGACATGGCTGGCCTCATGTCTGAGTATCTCACAGAAACGGCCAATCCCTGAGGCAGGTGTGTCAACATGTGACAGGAGAGAGGTGCACAGGCGGCCAATCACCCACCAGTCTTACTGTTTCCCAGCTCTGCTTCTCCCCAAGCCCTCCTGCTTTCTCAGGGTGCAGCATCTGACAGCAGTCACTCTAGAGCAGCCAGATGGGGCTGACTGTGCCAAAATATTTCACAGGCCACTTTGTGTAGAAATTAAAGCCAACCTAGTTCTTAGGTTTAACCAAGGAGGCACAGAAACCAGGACCTCGTGGCAGAAGGGTTCAAGCGTTCCTTACTTGCTGCTGGCCTGACCTGAAAGCCACCTCCACCAAAAACAGCAAAGAAATGCTGATGCCAGGGACGTAATGGCAAAGTGGTGGAATCTTTTTGTGTTAAGAGAAGAGAAGAGAAGAGAAGAGAAGAGAAAGGAGGAAGAGCAAGAGAGAAAGAGAAGAGAAAGGAAAGGAAAGGAAAGGAAAGGAAGGACTTGTGAAAACCTATATAAGCAAAGAGCCCAACACCCCCCTTTTCTTGCCTTGGAAAATTATTCCGGTAGCTCTGCATGCATCTGCTACCAATGAGCTTGTTTGGATCATGTACTGAGCCCCTAAGCCCAACCCCCCTGCTGCCAGGCATGAGGCAGAAATGGACCTTTCCAGCCACTGCCTTCTTCACATGCAGTGACCTCATTTCAGTTTTCTATCAAATCCTAAATTAGTCCAATTTTCAACCTCTCAGTCACAGGAAACTAAAATTGGCTCTCCTAGGCCTGGAGCCAGCAGACTATATAAATTTCTATCAAGGGTAATTGCGTTGTGGGAAGCAGTCCCAGTGCTGTAGGGACTGTACCATTTACACCTGGCCCTCTGGCATACCTGTGGGTACCTTATCCCACTTCCAGTTCCTATCACGAGGCTATTGTGCAAGCAGACAGGTGGGCTATCTCAGACAGACAGACAAAGCAAAGTAGCGCTCCATCACAAAAACACACATGCCAGATACAGGGACAATCCAGTCACAAAAATCTTCATTATGAGGGATGTATATGACAGATTAGTTTACTCCACAATGAAAACTTTGTTTAGTCAGGAAATGCTTCAGTGTCTAGGACTAATCTAGATATGAATTAATATTAAGACTTTTGGTCTCCTTAGGTGTCAGGAAAGAGGCACCTGACAGGACAAACGAACTAGCGGTCATTTCCTGAGTCCACATCGGTTTTGAGAAGCCACATAGGAATGCTCATTCAGTAGGGTCAAGAGGAAGAGCTGTTTGGAAACCTAATGGAAGATAAGCTCACTAATAAAGATAGTTATGGGATCTTTCTGCTCAAGACACAGGGAGCATCTGTGAGAGATAAAAAAGTCTGGAATGAATCACACTCTGGTCTCACACTTCTGGACAGCTCACACTAGGATCACCTTGTAGCTCACAGTAAATTTACTCAGAATCATCTAATAGCGCAGGTACTGCTACAGTTGCTATGGTCAGCCCTTTGGCCTAACCTAGCATGAAGCTCTTATCTACTGATGGGCAGTCCACTGAAAGCTACTAAGAGAGTCATAGCTCTCTTCTTCTGAGCCTTTAACCTCTAATTGGTTAAAAGTTAAAGGTACCCCTGACTGTTAGGTCCAGTCGCGGACGACTCTGGGAATGCGGTGATTATCTCGCTTTATTGGCCGAGGGAGCCGGCGTACAGCTTCCGGGTCATGTGGCCAGCATGACTAAGCCGCTTCTGGCGAAACCAGAGCAGGGCATGGAAATGCCGTTTACCTTCCCACCGGAGCGATACCTATTTATCTACTTCCACTTTGATGTGCTTTCAAACTGCTAGGTTGGCAGGAGCAGGGACCGAGCAATGGGAGCTCACCCCAATGCGGGGATTCGAACCACCAACCTTCAGATCAGCAAGCCCTAGGCTCTGTGGTTTAGACCAGTGTCACCTGCGTCCCTTCTCTGATTGGTTAGTATTATAAATTAGTCAACTAAGGATCACACAGTGATAACACTTACTAAAAGTGAAATCCTTTTTCATATGGCAAAATTCTGTTTATTTTATTGATTTGCATATGCTCAAAACTACTTCCGTATGAAGCCAGAGAGAGAGAGTGTGTGTGTAATACAACCCTCTGCTCCTGCACAACAGAACTTTTTTCACTGATCCCAGGGCACAGCAGACTGCTCCATCAGGTGTCACAACCATCACCTATGCTTTCCTCTGCTCTGCCTGAATCTAACACCAAGATGGTAGCTGGGTTTGGTTTCTCCCCCTCCCCCTCCCTGCCCCCGCCCTCAGCCCATCCCTAGCTACAAGGACTTCTGCGTCACAAGGCCAGGCCAGGCCTGTAATGTACTCTCACTCACTTGGATAGGCTGAGCTTCCCTGCTGCTAGGTGGCTCTGCACCGTTTGCCATCGACCTCTCCCCGCCTTCCCAATGCTGGGCTCGCTGTGGGCAGACACGCTGCTCTTCATGCCGTCCTCTCGGAGCTGCTGCCTCTCCCCATGGCGTCCTTCCCGCTCCCCAGCCAATCCTGAGGTGGCTGAAGCAGCCAGCTTTGCACCTGACAACAAGGTGCCACTGGGGCACGTCAGGAGAGGAAGGTGGCCGGTGGTAGTGAGAAGGAGGTCACGCAAAGAGGAGGGGGGAAAAAGAGAAAGAGAGAGAGAGAGAGAAAGAGAGAGACAGAGACAGACAGACAAGGGACAGACAGACAGACAGAGAGAAAGAGAGACATCAGCACTGCAAAAGAAAGGGCCAAGGAGAGCCTTTGTCCCAGGCAAAGACAGCAGGCAGCCCTGGCTTGGTTGTGAGGTTATGATTGCAGCCAAAAGTTACTTTATTCCATAGACAAAGAAGGGTTGAACAATGGATAAGGCCATTGGGAGAGGCACTGTGCAGGCGAAGGGAGAGAAAAGCCATGTTAGTGAGAGAGCTTACCACTGCCATCACCATC
The DNA here is from genome assembly GCF_965153285.1 of Podarcis tiliguerta. NCBI lineage: Eukaryota > Metazoa > Chordata > Lepidosauria > Squamata > Lacertidae > Podarcis > Podarcis tiliguerta. The sequence continues at coordinate 56,735,961 of NC_139534.1, forward strand.
ACCACACAGTGCAGATGCAGAGAACACGCTGAGAGGGTGACCAAAACGGGCAACCCCGTCCTGTGCTGCAGAGAAGGTGGAGGGGTGTGAGGGGTAGGAGAGCCAAAGGGACTGGGGGCGGGGGGCAGGGAGGGAAAGGTGCCGGCCTCTCTTAGTGAGCTGCTTAAGGCAGTGGTTCTCAACCCATTGGGAGCACCGTACAAGCCTAGCAAGCCGAACGTCTGAGCCAAGGCCCCTCCAGAACAACAGGACTGCTCTAAGTTTGTGATTGGGCTCTAAGGCCTTGGGCAGTGTTGGCCATTGTTTCCATTTGGGTTGGTTATGTCACTATTGTGTGTATTGGGTTTAAAGCAGAGTACAGAAGCCAACCACTTGGTTGGAAGGCCTACCCTGAAAGTCAGGAGCTTGACCTGATGCCAACAAATCCAGAAGAACACTATATTGCACTGGGACCAGAGAAAAGGGGTATCCAGGGCATCAACCACGCAAGTCTATCATACCAAGTACCAGTGCAAATGCCAGTAGTTGGGAACCACTGAATTAATGGATGGGGAGGGGGAGGGAGGGAGGGAAGGCAGGAGGGGTTGCTCGTCTCCATGGCCATTTGTCCATGGGGAGGGGGTGGAGTGTGAGGGAAGAGGTAGAAGGGGGAAGAAGGCAAGGGGAAGGGGAAAGCAGGAAGGGGGAGGTTGGAAGAAGGGTGTGCATATACTCACTATATATGATCAAATCAGTTAAAGAGAGACTCACTTGAGGGAAAGTCGTGGATCACCATACGGGGCGTAAGGTGATATGTTTAGTATAAACTCCTTGGGAGGGTAGGAGCTCCATTTCTGCTGCACTGTGTTGTCATTGTTATTCCAAAAGTCTCTGTCTAGATCACTACATCAGCCGGTGATGAGGGGAGAAAAATAAAAATAAAAAAGGGAAATACAAGAGAGAGAATCTAAATTCCTGCGAGGGGAGGAAGGAGAAAAAAAAAACCAAACCCCAAATGAGAGACAGCGAGGTCAGAGTGGTGATTTCTCCTCCTGTGGAAGGTAAGCTCTGTGCCTCACACCCACATGTGTACACACACACACACACACACACACACGGAAGGACAGGTGGGAACAGGAGGTAAAGCTGGAGGAAGACAGGAGCAGGCACCTCCAGAATCTGGTGGAAAGAGAGAAAGAGAGAGAGAGAGAGAGAGAGAGAGAGAGAGAGAGAGAGAGAGATATGGCGTGCAGTTAAAGAAGTTTCCCTCAGAAGGCCTTACACCTTGCCTTCTCAGGCCCTCCACTTTGCCGCCTGGGAAGGACAAAGCAGTGCCATTTTGCGTGCACTACTCGTTTTTCAGTCTTCATCTAATATGGAGCCTTCTAGAGAAGGATTGCAATAGCACCTAGCACAATGGCAGCATCTTTTTTTAAATATTTTTTTAGAAAAAACAAAAATAAAAAATAGTAGTAATTTCTGTCCCAACCCCAAAATTTTGGCAGGACCTACTGCTGCTTCTGCAGGGGGAGAATATAATCTCTTCCGAGTGGTTCTCTGTGCAGAACACATGCATCAGATTAGAGATAAATGTAACAGAGAAGCAGCAAAGAATCTTGAGTGACAGGTTAAGGAGAGCGACTCACCAAGATGGTTCCTGTGAGGCACTGGAGTAGAGTGTTATAATTCTATCAAGTGTATAGCAATGTGGTGCACATGAGCGGTATAAAAACCATGGGATTTTGTTCACGTGTATTGAAGTGAAATTCAAGAAAATCACGGGGAGGGAATTAATTTGAGCAAGGCTTCGGCCTCTGAACCCTTTCCCCATGCCTGCCAGGATGTGTGCCTGGAGCATGGGAAGTAATAATAAAGATGACTCTGGATGCTTGTCATCAAGAAGAGGGCCTCACGCAGCCTGAGGGATGTGGCATGTCCTCACATGGATCTTCTGCTCAGTTGTGCAGAAGGAGCCAGGGAGGGCGATCTGTCTTGAATTAGAGGCTGTGCACTGGCAATATTCTCTAAATAGGCCATGGCTCCCACTCTATGATCTGATAGAGCCTGACTAAACCATCTTCTCCTGATTTTAGAGCTCATCAAATGGCTACCTAGCACTTGTTTCACAGGACTGAGATCTGACAACAATGGTCTTTGAAGTCAAGTGGCTCTTTGGTAAATTTATTGGAGACATCAAAGGTTCCTTCCAGGGTACACTTCTGTGCGCAGTCCATTCGCTGCTCATTAACTGTCCTCCTTCCGGGCTTGAGGATGAAAAGGCTTTCCACTGGCCTCTTGAGACACATAAGAGGAGAAAATGAAAAACCTGGGATAAAGGGTAACTGCATTTCCCCCAGATGACCTGTTTATTCAGCATTTGTCTTGGGCGTTGAGTTCACAAAAAGCGTTTCCCCACACTTTCCAGTGCATTCTTCTTATTTTCTTGTGCAGAACTTCGCAATCAACTATACTCACACAACCTGAATTTACCAGGACGTGATTGAATCCCACCCCAAAATAGCAGCAGTCTGCAAGCGCCTGAACTCAAGGCTCATTCGCAGGGAATGGAAACACAAAGAAAAGTGTTACAAGGAAGTGGGGAAAGTGGAGAGGCAAGCCTCTCTCCACTGTGAATCTCTGCCTGCCTTCCTCCTCATCTGTCACTTGCCTTGTTGAGCTTGGGATCAGGGGTGTCATAGAGGCCTCCTGTAATGCTGCAAGGGGACTGTGCAAGAGAAACACTTCTGCTGCTGTGCAATGTGAGAGAAGAGTCCAAGGCTTTCCACTATGCTTAGTGGTGGTTAGTGCTGTTGCATCATGGTGATCTTGACCCACTCATAGGCATAGCCATCCAGTGAGAGCAGAATGTACACAGCCTGCCAGGTCCCAAAGACACCAGGGAGACAACAGTGAGTATCACACATTTATGATAAAAGAACAAGACCCCAGATCTCTGTATTCATCACATCTGGTTCTGCTAAGGATTTAGCTAACGGAAAGCAGTGCTACTCAGAGACTCAAGCTACAGATGGGTCTGTGCATCCAAGGATGCAATATCTACCTATATGCAAGTATGTGCACACATACACACTCACTCATGCAAAATATGAGATGTAAGCACACATCTACATACAGTGCGTGCACGCACACACACACACACATATATGAATAATCACACATAAATGCTTGCACAACACAAATGCACAGATACTGAAATGTCACCAATCTTTCTGTTTGGGGGTCAAACTAGATGTCACTTTAAGGGCACAGCATTGCAAGCAGTCATGAATATGTTTTTTTTCTTTATTTATTGGGTCCCCCAATGACTATGGTATGCAGGAAGGTGAGGTAACCCTTCCCTCCACAACCACAGTCCAAGATGAAAATGCACCCTGTATGCAGCTATAAGGCTTAGAACAAAAGCCCCCACTGGCAACAACAGGAATATTCTTTCTAAGCTTACAGGGAGAGAAGCGTTGCCCTTGGGATTGTGTCTGGAGAAGGAAATAATAAACTTCACCTCTGTGCATAGAATCATAGAGTTGGAAGAGACCACAAGGGCCATCGAGTCCAACCCCCTGCCAAGCAGTGGTCCTGATGACAATTGCCCTCCTCCCGCACTTGTTAAATAAAGGAAAAACACATACATGCAGCTTAACGCTACATATTTAGTTTGTGCAGTTTGGCCCTCCGTATCATCACACCATTGGGTTTCTTAGCACCAAACAGGAGGAGATACAGGTCAGAAAGTCCCAGATGTTCACACTTTCGAAGGAACACTCCTTTCACCAGATCCACATAGTTCCATGGTATGTAATCAACTTCTCTTATTTCACAACATCTCAGCTTCACCACTGAACTCCTTGGAATAAATGCCAAATCTCTGCAGTGTCCTGTACTGCAGAAAATTTGACTTGGCAGTCGCATAGGCAGATGGCAGCGAGGAACTGAGGGTTAGCTTGTATGATCATACTGGAAGGCAAAACACCAGCCATGTTGCAAAACTGATACTTAATCATGCTCTCGGGAAATGTGAGTTTTTAAATCATTCCTGAAGATGAGACAAAATATCAGTTTCGCCAGATGGGTGTGCATCTACAAGGAATTGTAATCGTGGGAGAAATTTCACCCCAACGTGATGTATCCCTATCATATAAACTCAACTCATCGTAAGTAATTGTTGCAATGTGAAAGAAGAAAGGGAAGAACTAAATGGAAGAAAGGGAAGAAATAAATGGAGACCCATCTTCAATTGAGCTATGAGTACAGATGCATTGATGAGTCAAAGGAATAGCCTAGGCACCTTAAAGGTTTTGTTCCACCACATTGCTCAGCGCAGCAGCTTCATGTGCTACTGCAGTACTGAAATGCCGTGATATGCTCACCTCTTCCTTGCTTGTAAGGGAAAGTTCTGAGTTAACCACTGGGTAACTAGGTGAAAATCCTAAACACACTGACTAGGAAGTAAATCCCATTGGAAACAATGGGGCTTACTTCCAAGTAACCATGCATAGGAATGCACTGTCAGGCTTTAATCCTATGCCATTTACTTAGGAGAAAGACCCACTGAAATCAGTGGCCTTGAGTCCAAGTTAACATGTACAAAGATCTGGTTATAAATCTTTTCTACACAGAACACCCTTTGTTGTATGTTATAGCCCTTAACCCACCACACCCTTCAGGGACAAAAAGAAGGAAGCATCTACTTTGAAGAAGTCCAGCTCAAGGAGCTGAGCAGAATCATCTCCTGCCAACAAACCAGAAACATTGTAAACATTTTGGGGGAACAAGTACAATTTTAACAAGGGTTAGGTTACAAATGTAGATGAAGTATATATAGAAAATGTTATGTGACAAACATTACTTTAAAAAAGAGAGTAAGTGTTCTAGGTCTCTCTCCTCTGTTAGCCTTCAAACCAAATGTCAGTAGGTCCTCAACAATATTTATCGTAAAGGTCCCAAGAAAATGCAATGAAAGAAACATTCAAGTAAAAGCAGGGGTTCCTGTGAGGCAAAGTTGGGAAAACCTACTCTTTATGTAAGACAGTGAGGAGAAAGAGACCCAGAAGTGTTTATAGAGAAGGGTGGGCCCTATCATATTATCGGAAAGCTGATAAAGGATAAAGCTTAAGAGAACTCTTCCACAGCAGGCTAAGGAAGAGCAGCGTATAATTGGTGGGAATGTTGAATTTGGCTTAGTCCCCAGCTTCCTGCTAGAGAATATTTTCATATAACCAGAAGGGCTTAAATCACAGTGGCATGGACAAATTTGCTGTTTACAGTTTGTCCCACTGCTGAGTCTGCCACTTTACTACTACACAACTCATTGCCAAGTCATTTCTTTGTGTGAACACACACAGCCACAAAGGAACCTGGAGTAAGTCCATAGACCACAATGACTTGGAGTTGTTTCAGAGGAAAGGATTTATTTATTTATTCAGGCTAAAGGAAGACTATGCAGCCAGCCATGCATTTTGCCTGGAACCAATTGCCACAATCTGAAAATGTGGGGGCATAGTCTTAAGGCTCAGGAATCTACATACGTAGAGAATATCCATAACCACCTTGAAGTTGTTGTTGTTGTTTTTGCAATCAAGCAATAAACAAAATTTATGAGATAAATAATAAATAAAATCATTATCTTCTCACCCAGTGAAAAGGGGCCAGGAGGATTTTACTAACTTTTACACTACAGACACGCCTGAGCCCTGGAGAAAGAAAATGGTTTGCTTTTCCATTCAGGAGATTTATCACGTGCCCAGAAACAGAAGAAAGGCTGAACTCTTATTTGGACTGGTATATATCAAGTGTGGATGGCTACATATAAGGCAGAACTGCAGTTTGGTACTGATCTCTTGGGTAGTCCGAATCTGTTGACGTCACAGGAATAGGGAACGAGAGAGTCTGAAATGTTTTGAAATACAGGGGAAATGTCAAAGAAGCAGATAAAATAGTAAATGTGGGGGGTGGGGGAAGGCTTGCAGAAATGTAATAGGGATAGAATTGCTTTTTGAGGGATAGCACTTGGAGTTTTGAGCCTTGGGAGGTGTGACTACAGGTGTCAGATTGCTATGGTGAGAGGGTAAAATAGGGAAAAATTTCAGGGTAATAAAAGAAGTGGTGCTACTCTGATGAATGTTGGGACGATAAATATTTACAGGTGTGCCAAGAGCATTTTGGACTACTGTCTGGTTGGAAAACATAAAGGTGTATGCACAAGAGTGGGGTATTTACAAAAAATACAGGAACAATTACACAAACTGAAGCAGTATCAGGAGCTGCATGTGTACAACACATGTACAGTGGTGCAGTGGCAGCTGGTGCGGTGGTACTGCAAAGCTGCCCTCCCAACACTGGCACCACTGCAACTCATCAGGAGAGATCTGGGGAGAGATAGAGGAGAGCTTGGGGCTGTGTGGACACACTGGGAGAGACAATGTGGTGCTTCCGCTGGTGGTCTATGCAGCCCTGACCTCACCATCACTCAGTCCTGACCAGGTACGCTGCAGAGATACCAATGTTGGGAGGGTAGCCATGCCCTACTAACACTGGCTGCTACTGCAGTGGTGTGACATATATATATATATATATATATATATATATATATATATATATATTCATTCTTAGGATTAAAGCAATATGGCAGTGGAGGAGACATGTGACGTGTGCTTAGGACTTTTCAGTTACAGGGTTGCCTGAAGGCAAAACAGCCAACACATCTCCAATGAATATCTTCATTGTGCAGTGATTGTGATCCAAACACCTCCAATCCATTCACTCCTATAATTCCTCCTGGGACTTACTTAATGGCTTTCTTTTCACTGCGACCTCGGCTGGAATCTGGAGTTCCCACCGTCTCCAAGGAGTTTTTATAGCGTTTGCCCTGAAATGAAATGGAAAAAGAGAAGGTGAGGATAAGGGTTTATCTGGTGGGAGGAACAGCTTTGCTTCTGAAAGGAGAACTGGAAAAGATCTAGGTAGGTCCCTTCCCCTTGTCACACTTGCAGTGGCACTCTATGTGATTAGTGTTCGGAAACACAAAAGGCCAGCTTTGTCCAGTAGACCCTTTGAAAGTAGAAAATTTGCATAAGTGGACTGTAATATGGGGGTGACCTCCGTAGAAGTTTTTGGTAAGAGAAAATGCTCTGCTAGTCGCAGTGAACTAATATATCTGCTACAGCTAAGGCTGAAAACAAAGTATTGTATAAAGATGGTTTTACTTAGTCTTTAATTCCACATGCATTTCCTCTTTGTAGATAAAATCTATCAGCAGCTAAAGAAGCATTTACCAAGTCAAACCAGGAGTGCTAAAATCATAAAACCAGAATTGCATCTATCTGATGACAAAGGAAATATGTACTAGAAATACAAAAATGTATTGGGCTTTGTCAATGATCAACAGATTCCAAACATGAGAGCAGAATGTACAGATCCTATGAGGTGATCACCAATGACAGCTTCATACATCACAAAAATGCCCTGGGCATGATGTAGATTTAGTAGCTCCACAGCTGATGAAGAATGGACTTAACCAGAGGGAAAGGTACAAGACTGGTAATTTTAGGTGTTCTTGTACAGCAAACTCAGGCACCCACCATTTAATCCTCAATTTTTAAAGTATTTATTGAAGTGATGACCTGGAAGTCAAAGCCCCTCCTTTTTTTAAAAAAATAATCAAAACAGTTTTATTGAATTACACTGATAATTTAGCAGCATGAGAAAATATTGTTACCTTAGAATTCCTGTAACAATATATAACATATACAATATAAAACGCAAAGGGCAGGAGACAAAAAGAAACTGCAGAGTGATCTGGTTACACTGTTTAACTCAGGATTCATCCACATACTTGGGGATTTCTAATCACAGGCACGACAAGTACTTTTCTGGTCCCACTGTTGTGCTTGGGAAAACCCACTGCTTACTGCTGAATTGGAACAAACGTCAACTGAGTCTTCTGCAGCTATCGGAGCAAACTGAAATGAAATCTCCCTTGCAACTATCTGAAAATAGCTGAGAAGTTGCAGTCCAAGGTTCCCTTTCTGTGCTACTCCTGGAACAGTTCTGTCATATGTGAAAGTGCCAGAATAACTTCTCATGGGGCAGACAAAAGGGGACTTGACACTTTCCCTAATTACACTATTGAGATCTAATCAGATCAGATGCAGATAACACATTCTTTCCTTCTACCTGTTTTTCTCCTTCTCCCTCCACCCCTTTTTATCACAGTGAAGCAGAAATATTCCTACAGTACAGAGTACTGAATGAAATAAAGGAATGGGGATGGTGTTGACTGGGTTGGTGTGTGCAATTATCTCTAGAGCTTTGAACATATTTTCTCTTCTCTGCTAGTGTTTATTTGCATGTCCTTGTATTGGTCCATTTAAAAATAATGAAATCAGAACCATTAGGATAGCTCAGTTGGAGGAGCATGAGATTCTTATTGCCAGGGTCATGGGTTCAAGCTCCATGTTGGACAAAAAGATTCCTGCATTGCAGGGGGTAGGACTTAGATGACCCTTATGCGTGCTTCCAACTCTACAGTTCTATGATTCTATGATATATAAAGTATATCAAATAAGATATTGGCATTTGTATGCTTTTAATAGTTGTCATTCACATGCAACACTAAGCCAAACCAGTTATGAAGCAGGTTAGTGCACAGAAAAACTTGGCTGCTTTGCTCCTCCCTCACAACTGTGTGCACTACCAGGAGACTATGATTTAGCTCAGTGGCGTAGCTAGCTGCTCGAGTGCCCGGGACGGCACAAATATCCTGCACCCGGGGGCAGGGCAAGCCGGGGCAGAGCACACTGCGTGGAACCTCCACGGAGTCCGCAAGCCCCACGTTGCCATTTCAGGCAGCACGGAGCCTGCAGGTGCCTGAGCCACCGTGTAACTCCCCAGGAGAGATGTGTGGCTCAGGCATGCCCCACGGTGACCCCCCTCAGTGATGACACCTGGGGCGGCCTGCACCCACTGCGCACCACTTCCTACACCACCAATTTAGCTTAGTGTTATGAGTGAAGGTACACTCAAGCTTTGTCTTCCCCAAATAAACCATGAGTTGTAAGCCAGGAACAAACCTTGGTTACAGCTTGTGGCTTGTTTGGAGCAAGACAAACTACATAACACTAAGTCACATCATGGCTTAGTTCTTGGTGGTGCTACAGCAGCAGAATTGGGGAAGGTGAAGTAGACATGATTTTCTAACTGCACACCAGTATACTGATTGCTTCACACTAAGCCACAGTTTAGCTTAGTGTTATGTGCAAACCTGGCCATAGTCATTGTTTACTCTAGTATTTCATTTGATGTTATTTAAGTATTTTTATGCAATAAAACTGAATTGGATTAGAGGGGAGAAGATAACTAGAAGCTTCCCAAACTGCATTTTCATTATTGTCAGCTAGAGATCTGGAACACCAGATCTGACAACTTACAACTACATTCAATTCCAGCGTACTTTGCCTTGAAAAAAACTATAGAGTTCCTGCATTGTGCATTGAAGCATCAAAAATATAAAGGCAAGGCAACAGCTAGGTCCCTGGCATTAGGTAATGTAAGGCTATATCGAGGGATCAAAGTTTGGCTTCAGTGGAGATGACTAATCATAGTTCACACTGAAGTCAATGGGAACTGTTGAATGCCTTTCACTTCCAAAGATCAGGCCACTGCAATTTAATTAACTGCCCTCTAGAAGGAACATGTTCTCTTAATATTTTATTGTTGCAACTTCCTCCAAACCCTGTTGGGTATTTCTAACCACACATTTTCCCTCAGCATAGGGTTCCTGTAAAGTGATATTTATTAGCTAAGGGGCGCAATCAGAGGCTCCAGGCTGATCAAAGTGTTCTTTTGTAAAAGTGCTTTGCAAAAACGAACATAAAAATTGAACATTATCTTAGCAATTGGTTCACTGGCATTGACACATTCTTTATAGAGATCTGGATGTTGACTGGGCAATTGTGAAAGCATTTGTCACTTTCTTAAACAAAATAAAGTTATTCCTTTCTCATTGTTGCTGATGTGAATAGAAAATATGTTGAATGATATGCTCAGATTCACATCAGGAGTCCATTGCTTTCTTATTCTAATTCTGTCATTTGTCAGTATGACTTATATTTTTGTTTTGTTTTTTAGATTTAATTTTCAGTTGGATTAGTAATACTGCTAGAAAGTTCAGGAGTGGCCAATTTGCAAGCCAGAGATTTTCCCCATGCTGCTGAACTGGAAAAGGAAACAGCAGCAGTAGTGCCTTCTCTCACCTGTCTTATCTCAGGTCTTTCATCTGCTTCACCTTTGACCACAGGTGAGAGACCGATAAAATGACAGGGTGAAAGTGGGAGGGAGAAATCACTGTTGCCTGGTCTCTAATTCAGTGGCAATTCATGTCTTGCTTATGTGCTTAGAGTCACAGAATTGTAGAGCTGAAAGGGACCACAAGGGTCATCTAGTCCAACCCCCTGCAATGCAGAAATCTTTTGCCCAATGTGGGGCTCAAACCCACAACACTAAAATTAAGAGTCTCATGCTCCACCAGCTGAGTTTCCCACAGATATCCAGCTGGCCACTGTGAGAACAGGTCATGGGCCTGATACAAAAGACTTCTTATGTTCTTGTGTTAATTTTAAAGGCATGGGGAAGCCTCTAGCTTGGAAACTGGCAGCCACAAAACTATATGCACTTTTTCCATTTCATTTTATGCCTCCCAAGCAAACAGAGATGTCCATGGGAGTCCCTCTACTTTGGGGGTCTTGAAACTAGGTAGATGCTTTGGTGCTTCTCCATGCTCTTCAAGGTGAACAAAATTTAGCCTTGCCTCCCCTTCATCACAGTCCCAGCAGAGGAGAAACAGCCAGGCCATTTTAGGATTAATTGAACTCTAATTAATTAAGTTCACAGTAACAAAAAAAAACAAAACGCATGTCATAAGATAATGAAGTGAGCATTTTGTTCCTAATTGGGTCTCGATAATAAGGCCGCTTGGTTGTGATTTCTGATGGCAGTCTCAATGTGCTTCATGATTCTAGGGCAGGCAAGAGACAATTAATGCTAATTAGTGAACAATTAGCAAATGAAAACACAGGTGTAGAAGGGAGACAGTTTTTGTGCTACTCTTGGTGCAAGTCTGCTGGCGCAGCATAACCCAGAAGGCCTCAGGCATGCAAGCAGTGCATCCTTCTTCCTTAGACTGTGGATTAGATGTGAAAGGGCAATGATTACAACCACAAAGGGCAACAGTACCAACCACAGATGCCGGTGCTGCAGCAAAATTAAATTAGGGACTACAGGAGGGACTACAGGAGGGAATAATACAAGACAGGCTGAGGGGGGAAACGATTTGAACAGCATAAGACTGGTGAGGAAGTGTGGGGAGACAACTTTCCATTGAGATTTGGAATGAAGTGCTGGGAATCAGAGGCCAATCGAAAATCAGATGTCAAGAATGAGCAGTGTAGAGGCCTTCACACTGAGAGATGGAGTCCAAAAGGGCTGGGAGGTCTAACTCAGTAATTCCACTTGAAACAACACAACTAACTAATTACCTAGGAAAACCACTTTCTAAGAGTCATGGACTTCCTCCATGCAGACTGAAGGTGTAAATAGGTGAATAAACCATATTTCTTAAAGCATTACATTCTGTGCCATTTCTTCCATTATCCAAGGGGACACACACCCTGTGTGTATGCCTGGGACCCCTGGTAGGGTTGCCATATTTCAAGCAGTGAAAATCTGGACAGAAAAGTTGTTGAGTTTTTTTGGGCAAAGTTGTTGGACTGCCATATTTGGGTGAGGTATGGAAACTCTACCCATGGGCTCTTGTAGGCACCTTCCTTTTGTAACGACACATTATTAATAATCTAGGCATTGGGTTCGAAACTGAACTTAAAAAAAATTCTGTACAACTCTCCTTTAAAAAAAGCCTCTCTAGAAATATTTTTCTTTTAAAAAAAATATTGTCCCAGATTTTTTTTACCTTCCTTGACAAACATATTTTCTCTCTCTAAATGTTATGTGATTTAATAGGTATTTAAGTAATGGGAAGTAGTTAACACTTGTTTTCCTGACCCCAAAGAGACAGAAAATCTTAAATATTTTTAACAGAATCTAATAAACTTGGGGATCAGAGGGTAAAAAGATTCTAAGGCAAGGATGACAACTTAAAGTTGTTGCTTGTTGCTTAGACAGGCAGAAGTCACAGCCCTGATCAGTGTCCATCTAACAGAAACGAAGTGTTTCAAGGAGTTTAGGGTGCTAGAATAAATGTATCAGAAGATTTCTAAAATCAGCTATGTATGAACACTGCGGTCCTCTGGATATCTGAGAAGATCCAGAGTCCCATATGGGATGCATTCATATGACTATGCAGTCATTGAAAGCCATGCACAGTGTGGCAGAAACTGTAGAGATTTCAAGATTCTGAGGTGGGCTTCTAGGAAGTTAGAAATCCTGACAAGCTTTGAATGATTTAAAACAATAAAGAACAGACCATAATGCAGTCATTATGTCCAGCTGTAGTTCAGGGCACTTTGGGCTCGGCTGTTGTTGTTTTTAAATAAAAGGTGTATGAAATATGAGTTTCCATTGGGAGAGAAAGTGGGGTATAACATGAACAAATGGATGAAATGAAACATTCTTAGATTTGAGAAGACCATTCGCTGTAATGGAAAAGCTACAGGAGTTATTTAACTCCCTCAACCACCTGCTAAAGTCAAAGTAGTTGGATTCTGCAATGACATAGCAAATGAGCAATGGAGTAGATTCTAAGTTTCATTTTCCAAAATGGTCACATTCAGAGAAACTGTAATCATTGTCCATAACAACCTACAAAGCATGTAAACAAAGCTCTTTGTATCAATTGACTCCTGATATAAAAATGTTTTGCAAAAACTCCCTGCACTGCCCACATGTCCATGGGCAGAACTTGCTCTGAAATTCAGACAATGTTTCAATAACTATGGCTCTGCAACAGAAAAAAATAACAGATGTTCAAAGGAAAATGTGAGTAACACAATTGGCTCTTTACCTTGTTTACTGCTGGTCATGTCCTTTTTGAACATTAGCTATGGATGTTCTTTCCTCCATCAGAAAAAAGCAAAACCCAGGAGATGATATCCAGTGGTGTACATCCACCAATAGAATGGACAGTCTTTGCAGAACAGATTCCCTCTCCCTCCTACAGCACCCTACATGCACCCAAATCTGTTACAGAAGATTAGAGGACCCGCAGAAGCAGATGTGAAGGGCCTGCTAGGGGTGGAGAGGAAGGAAAAGTCTTATAAGCAAGCAGAAATCTGCTTGCACCTAGAAGCTCTAATGTGAGGAAGTGGTCAAAACTAACCAAATGAATGTCAGTAGGGACAAATGTAAGGTTCTACACTTAGGCAGGAGAACCAGCTGCACAAATGAAAGATGGGGGACACCTGGATTGCCAGTAGCACAGTGAAAAGGATCTTGGGGTCTTAGTGGACCACAACCTTGAGTCAACAGTGTGATGCAGCAACAAAAAAAGTGTGAGTGGAGTAGTTTCTCAATAAACTACCTGGAATGCATAGGAAGCTGCCTATAGATCATTGGTCCATCCAGATAAGTTTCTCACAGCCGTACCCAGAGATTCTGGAGACTTAGTTGAGAGTTTATGCATGCAGAGCAGATTTTTCTGCCTCTGAGCTACAGCTCTACCCCAAAGTAAGAAAGTGGTAGTATAAACACTCATAGAATTGGGATGTGTGTGGATCTGCACCATCTGGAAACCTTCCTTACTGACATCAATATTGATTTCATATTAGATGGGGACTTGGCCAGGAAGTTTAAAAAAATGTGTACAGTATTTTCAAGGCTGTGCCAAATATATTATGTTTTTCACTAACAATTTTGGCAGTCTATAACTATTTAATTACTAAGGCTTCAGTTATTTTTTCAGCCGTTTCCTTGAATTTGTGTTTGTTCACAGTGAGGGCAATTCATCCAAGGCAGCAAATAATTCACTTTATTTGCCCTCAGTGGCATTCTGCTTGGGTGTCATGATGCCATAACGTTCACTTAGTGGTCTGTGGTTGGCTAGGATCTTACAAGTAATGTGGGAAGAAGCCCAAACTAGGGTGGGGAATGGCAACCAAGCTGCAGGAAGTTACAGAAAGAAACGACAATGATAGAAAAGTGAATAATCACATAACACTAGAATTCCTGGACATCCAACAGAGCTGAATCTTGGAAGGTTTAGGACAGATAAAAGAAAGTACTTATTCACTCTGCGCACAGGTAAACTTGCTCCCATGGGAAGCCGTGATGGCCCCAGACCTGGATGGCTTTAAAAGAGGACTGGACAAATTCATGGAGGATAAGGTTATCAATGGCTAGAAGACACAATGGCCACATTCTGCCTCCATGGTCAAAGTCAGTAATACTTCTGAATATCAGTTGCTGGAAACCACAGGAAGTGAGGCTGCTCTTGTGCTCAAGTCCTGATTGCCAGTTTCCCACAGGCATCTGTTTGGCCACTTTGAGAACAGGATGCTGAACCAGATCTTATGTTTTGTAATCTCCTGATGATGGTGCAACCTCCTGAGTAGTATTAAGATCATTTTGTTTTAGAAGAAGCAGTGTCTTTCATAGAAATGCCCACGCGCACGATAAAGACTTGAAGCAGGCAAAGTGATCACACTTCTTTCACTGCAGTTCAGAACAACAGTCCACACATTTCTGCAAATCACAAGAACAGTACAATCCTATAACAAGGAGAAAATTCCATTGAGTTCAGTGGGACATACTTACTCCCAGTTATATGACTGCAGCCTAAACTGGCATTTCCCTCGAGATAGAAAATAGTCCATGTAGTGTTGAAAAACTGAAGTATCCCTACAATAGAAGTGCATCCTCAAGGGAAGATGTCTGTACTGCGTGCAACAAATGTATAATAGCAGTAGCCCATCTGTTGTGGAAAAAAGAAGTCTGGATAGGTTGTGTCTCTGCAAGTGTATGTGCTGGGGAATAAATGCAGGCAGGACTAGGGGACCATCCATGTGAGGCAGGATAAGAAGGGTGAACAGAGGACAAGTTGCGGAAGAAATTTGGGAAGTGCCAGGGCTTCAGAAAAGACAGATGAATGTTTATGCCCTGCAAAAACAAACTGCATGTCTTGTGCAATCTAGTCAACTCCACTGCAGGCCTGGAGGATTCAGGGGAAGGCAATGAAAGGGAAAGAATCCCTTTGATCCTCTGGGCTGACTCAGTCTCCTTTAGACATGCCGATTCAAAATACAAACACATACTAACTACTCCTAACAATGGAGGTCTCTTGCAGACTCTCTCCAATTGGGTCAGTAACCCAGCTATATGGTTCTCTCAGGCCAGCATGACTCAGGAAGCAAAGAAGCGCAACAGCTATTATGGGCTACACTCAGCAAATCCCCAAGCAGAGAAGACCTGTGTTAGTCACCAATAGACAACATAATCATCTGGGAATTTCTCTAGCATGCAACTGATTGAAATGAATGGGGCGTACATGAGAATCCCCAGAATGTGCTTATGTCATGGAAATCCCACAGCAACTGAAAGTACAGCTTTGAAAACCTTCCCATTCTCTTTCCTTGCCACACCTTGCCCCCCTTTAAAATAACCCCCACCTCTCTTCTGTTTTTTCCACATCCTTGATATGTGCCATATATTATTAAGTAGTGTTCTTCTTGATTATGTGGGTAGCTGAAATGCAAAACTTGCCACAGGGTGGCAGAGATCTTCCAGCTGCTCTTCCAGTTACAACTTCCTCTTATGCACAATGCTTCCCAAGCTACTCCCTTTCTTGTTGACTGAGTCCCTGACAATTTTAATTTTCCTCTCCATAATGCTGCACTAGAAGAATATTTTGCATTAAAGGAGGACTTGAGAGGGGTATTGGCAACATGTAATATTAACAATCACCACATTTCCTCATAAGCATTTGGGGAAGGGCTTTAGCACAAAGGCTCCTGAAGATCCAAATATGCAGCATCTGTCAGATTTATGCACCTGTTTACTCACAGGACAGCTGGGAGAGTATGGAGTGGATCTTCTAGTATGGATTGAGAAAATGCAGCCAGGGTGATGTATCTTCAGGCGGTATTTCAAGCACTCAGGTCCGTGAAAGTACTTGCTGCTGGGACTCAGGGAGCTTGTCACATGCTGTCAGTTGTGGCCTCTTATTTAAATTTTAAAATGGCAGTCCATAAAGAAACTCTCTCTCGCACATACACTGTTCAAAATGTGTTTCCTAAATGTCTTTACTCCATGTCTACAAAAGCTCTTGCTAAATGGGAATGCAGGTGGTTTTCAGGCTTGCTCCGTAGTCAAATTTGGACTGTACTATATGGAAGGAAAGAACCTGCCGTCTCACCTGAGAAACAAACAGCAGCTGAATAGGCAGACACTGCTGAGAATACTGGTCCCTCTGTCCCCAGTCTGTCTAGGAAGCCACTGATGCTGAAGACAAGAGTATGAGCAAGATGGAAGCTGACTAAGGACAAGCTGCTCATGATTCATCTACATTTTGGCAGAAGGTGAGAGGGTTTCACCTTCTTGGGTTTGGTTCTAAATTTAGCTTGATGGAAGAACATAATCATTCATTAAAATTCCATGCTGCCTGCACTCTATCGTGTGTGCATACCAATGGGCTGCAGTGCCTGCAACCTTTCATCTGCTTCTGCCGTCTCTAGACCCCACTGGGAGGCTCCAAACAGGTGACATATGTGCCAGCTGCTGGATTTAATTCTCTCATTTCGGAAGGGATCCTGTGGTGCTTGGGAACAGATGTGGCCCTGACTTAAAATATAAGAAACAGAACGGGAATGGCGAGGTGGATGGTGGGAGCTCATCCACAGAGAAACCTACCTTGGATATGAACTTCCTACCTCTTAGCATGACTAAAGGCTTCAGCCAAGCTTAGTATGCTTCCTTAGTTCAAAAAGGTTTTCAGAAGATCGCCAAATTTTCATTTGGCAACTGCTTCATGGAAACCTCTAAAGTTTCTGCTCAAATTTTTCATACCCTCCAGATTTTCCTGGAACTGACCAAGAAGATTGCACAAAACTCCAATAAATGAAGACAGGTTTGAATCAAATAATGGTTAAATGTATATTCCACACAATATACTTTTATTATTGACCTTGAATCGCGGTTTCTCTTGTTCAAATATCACTTTGTGTATGACAGTCCCAGGTATGCGTGCTCAGAAGTACTGAGATCAAAGGGATTTACTCTGAAGTAAATGAGCACAGGAATGCTGCTTTAGAGAAGACACCCCTATCAGCTTCTGCACCTCTCACCATTTGCAACATAGGGATAATGGAGGGCCACCTTAAAAGTTTATTTTTAAAACAAAATCAGCAAAGCACTGGACAGTCATCCATGAGATCCTTGATGAATGACAGAGGAATTTGGGCTAAATGATATTAATGTCAGGTGGAGCCACAGCTGGTTGAACAACTAAACCCAGCCAGTGCTCATTAATGGCTGTAAGTCAGCTGCCTGGGGGGGAAGACTCAAGTGGAGAACCACAGGGCTCTCTTTTAGGCCCTGTGCTATTCAGCATTGCTATAAATGACTTGAATGAGGGCATAGAGAGGATGCTTATTAAATTTAAAGATGACACACAGCTAGGAGGGATAGCTAACACCATAGAAGACAGAATCAAGATTCAAAACGACTTTGACAGGCTGGAACATTGGGCCGAAACCAACAAGATTAAATTCAACAGAGATAAATGTGAAGTCCTACAATTAGGTCCAAAAATAAAATAAAGATCAAAGGCACAAATATAGGATGGAGGAGACCTTGCTTGAAAGCAGCATATGTGAAAAGGATCTAAATGACTTAGTTTATTACAAGTTGAACATGAGCCAGCACCACGACGTGGCTGCTAAAAATGTCCATGCATTCTTAGGTTGCATTAAAGAAGCAAAGGGAGGAATTCAACGTCACACTATTATGACCATTCCGTCAGCACAAGCATTTCAGTTTGTCAGACGTAACAGTCTGTGCTCTCATCCCCCCCATGCAGTTTTGGGGGGCTCCCCCAACCACCTGGAGATGATTTTGGGGGGCACAGGGGCAAGGAGAGGGTTGAAGCCCCAAGGCACTAGTGGGACACATTGCACTAACTCCTGCTAGCACAGCTGTTTAACAGAACCCAGCCTGTAGCGTCCAGATCATGAGCAGCAATAGTTCCACTATTCTGCGCTGGTCAGGCCACATCTGGAGTATTGTGTCCAATTCTGGGCACCATACAGTCACACCTTGGTTCCCAAATGCCCCGGAACGCGTACGTGTCGGCTCCCAAACAATCAAAAACCAGAAGTGAGTGTTCCAGTTTTCAAACGTTCTTTTGGAAGCCAAACATCCGACAGTGCCTATGTGGCTTCTGATTGGCTGCAGGAGCTTCCTGCAGCTAATCAGAAGCTGCGCTTTGGAAGTTGAACATTTCAGAAGTTGAATGGATTTCCGGAATGGATTCCGTTCGACTTCCAAGGTACAGCTGTATTCAGTGAAGGACACTGACAAATTGGAGCCTCTCCTGTGGAGTATAACTAAGACTTTGAGGGGGTTTGGAAATGAGGTTCTATGATGAATGGTTGAGAGAGCTGAGCAAAACAGGGGCTGGGTGACCTTCTGTCAGAAATGCTGTAGTTGTATTCTGCACTGAGCAGGGAGTTGGGCTAGATGCCTTTGAAGGTGCCTCCCTACTCAATAATTCTATGTTTGTAGGCTAAGATAATGTATCATGACTTGAGTGAGAACAGTGGGAGCAAGAGATGTTGTGCAGCACACTTAGACTGAAAACATTTTGTTGCATGGCATTCTATGTCAGAAACACAGTTATGCATAATCAACATTTGCTACTGGGGTCTGGGATGCAATTGCCTCCTTTCCCTGTATCCCTCCCCTCACCAAAGTTGCAAAGCTGCCAGTGTGCCTAGAAAACTTCACACAGAGACTCAGAGATTGTTGTGAAATGGCAGCACAGGGCAAGCATGCATATATTTTCTTTTGTAATTCTTTTCATCCCTCCCACAATCCTGGAGAGCTCCCCACCTTCTTATATTTCCTCCTTGTCTTCCCTTGAGCAGCACACATACAGTGAAAGAAAAGCAAAATAAATCATTAGATAAGCCTTTTGGTGGTGGGTAGGCAAGCAGGAATTTAGGAAAATCAAATGATTCTACACAAAAGGGTGTGAGAATGTAAGGGGTTGTGCAACTCCTACAGAAACCTCACACGTTCTCACGCATCTAGCAAGACTGGCTTTCACCAAAGAAATCTGTTTGCAAACCTGCTCTCCCCAAAGCCGCACAAAAAGCCTACAAGATTATCCTTCTCTAGTTGGCTCACACAGACCCAGCTGACCACCTTGGAGAGACGCATGCTGCTCTTGCAGCTCAGCCACACCTTCAGTGTGGTTTGTTTGTTTGTTTGTTTATTGCACTTATATGCCACCTTTTCCTCCAAGGAGCTCAAATAGTGTACATGGCTCTCCTCATCCCCATTTTTTCCTCACAACAACCCTGTGAGGTAGCTTAGGCTGAGAGTTGCAGACTGGCTCAAGGTCACCCAGTGGGCTTCATGGCTGAGTGGAGATTTGAACCCTGGCCTAGTCAAATGCTCTAACCATTATACCACACTAGCTAGTGCAGTTGATGGGTGGTTTAGACTTGGACTGGAGGTAGCCAGGTTCAACTCCTCACTAAGCTGTGAAACACATTAGGTGACCTTGGGCCAGCCACTAGCTCTGAAACTAACCTACCTCTGAGGGTTATTGCAGTGGTGGACCTTAGCACCTCAAATTTCAGGAGTGCCCTGTACGGCACCAAAATCTGGTCCCCCCTGCCTTCCGTTGGATGTCATAGTTGCAGTGAGAATAAGAAGTGGGGACAGGGCCCAGATACACTGCTTTGAGCTCCTTAAAGACAGGATAAAAATGTAATGGGTTAATTAATAAGCTACCCACACTCTCCGCAAACCAAAATGGAAAACCATGGCAGGATAGAAACAGCAGACAGCAGAAGCACTCTCTTAGCAAGAATGAAGATACCCAAGTCAATTTTGGGGAAGATGGCTGCCTTGTAGCTCCACTACCTGTCAAGAAAGTCATTCAGCCAGCCAGCATCTATTTTCCCCCAGCCACTTATCCCTATCTACTCCATCTGGCGGAAGCAAAGGAGCGGCTTGTCTTTCCTGTCACCATGAGGGCTTTTTTCCCGTGTGGGGGCCCCCGGTGTGCCAGTCACTGGAATGAATCTGAACTAGGCAAGGCTGTTGTCTGTTTATCTCTGATCAGCGAAATCTTCAATTCATCTTGCTCACTCTGTGGCAGCCAGTTTTATTAATTTGGCTCCCAGATGAGCATCTTTACTTATTAATGGGGCGATATTGCTGCTTAACTCATGAACGTATTCCACACACAACCTCCCATCTTCTGTAAGGCACTGGCAAACTAAGCAGCCTGAATCTGGGAAGCTGGACCTGGTTTCTTCTGAGGGAGTGAGATAGTTGCCAGATATAAGCTGGCTGGCAGTCCCAATATAGACAAGAGGGAGAGTGGGGAACGGTGTCAAGAAAGCAAGTGACTGGCTGTGTGTGGCAAGTTTCCAAGCCGGGCAGATGAAATGTTGCTAATGCTTGCATTAAGATGCAAGATACTGTTTCAAATTAAATACCAGCTATATTTATTTATCCTAATTATTACTGATCCTGGTTCAACATGTTATATTCCTGTGCTCAGGGAGAAGGAAACCACAGAGTTTTATTTTTATCAATGCATTTTCAGTGTTGATAACGGTGGGGGGGGGGGGTTTGCCATCTTTGGAGCACTTGACCCAGTTTTGAATCCCTAGATGAGCCAAGAGAGGTTTCTTTTTGAGAGAAAACAAGCCACAGCACGATGCTGAATGCCAGGCATGTGGGGTGTCTGGAGCAGCTAAAGGATTTTTCATCTGATTATTTTTAAAAATTGAATGTTATTCTTAGCTCCACAGAAGTCATGCTAGTTCTGATCCAATGCCAGTACTGTAATGGCTGGGGTTTAACCTTACTGCAGTGGTAGATAGGATAGCTTTGCTGTGTGTGTGGGGGGGGGGTATTTACTTTTAAGAATCAGGGCATATTTGGTGTTGCAGAGATTGAGTACATTGCCTTAACAGAACTTGGTAAAAGAATGAAACAGTATTTTAAAAAGCAGAAGGGTACAGAATTGCTACCGGGGGTGGGGGGTGGGGATTCTGTAAAGCAGCTGCCTAGTGTTTTTCAGTAGCATGATATCTGTTGAGGCATGTTATTACTATAACTGTTTTCTTCAGATGTGTGCCTATATGTGTGGTAGAGACTACAATTCATGCAAAATTGCAGATTTCCATTCACTAAATGCATGTTTGAAACTACCTTAACAGAGGAATAGGATGGATGTGGGTGACATGTAGGATGTGAACTGAGTTCTCCTAGAGAGAGAGAAGGTAACCATGTTTGCATATACAATTCATTTAAATATATGCAAATATTTAATTGGATCCATCACACTCTCTCCTCTTCTCCTTTCAAACCTGATCAGGTCTCTTTTTCTTAGGGTTGTGCTCTTTTCTTGCCTTCTTTCTTGGCTGTCACACCACAAAATCTCACATTCTCTTTCCCTCATCACCCACAAGAATCCACTACTGCTCTCTTGCAGAAATGAAACTTTGACTTCAGCCTGTCCCCTAGAGTTGCCTCAAAGTCACCCACTTTCTTTCTTCAGATTCTTGCCCAAAAAGCTTTCCAAAAGTTCCACAAAATCACTACCCCAACCCTCTGGCAACCTCCCTTCCCTTTCTAAAGCAAGTGGCTCTAGCCAGGATCCATTTTCCTTCTGATGCCACCTTTGTTCCGTTGGTCACATCCCCCCCCCCCATTTCAGCCAATACCCTCCCTCCCTCCACTCTCACTTTCTCTGACCAATTTTAAAGCAGCTTAGTTTTTCTATGTGTTTCCACACATGATTTTAGAACCAATAGCTTGAATTATTAATTTTAACTCTTTTACTAGTTTTAAACTCTTAACATTGATTCACATCAAGTTTGCTAATACACTACTCCTGAGGTTTTCAACCTTGTTGAGTCCATGGCTCTCTTGGCCAACTACATTCTTTCTGCAGCACCTCTGTGGGTCTCAGAAGCCCAATGATGTCACCCCTTGCCTGCAGAGCTGGCAGCCTCTCACCCTTTTTCAAACACCCTCCCTTGTGGAGTGTTTCCTCAGCCTCCTCTCCTTGAGAATCCTCCAGGCAGCCGCTGCTGCTGCTGCCCCTGGTCTCTGAGCTGCAACACACACACCCCGCCCCAAAGAGAGATGCCTCCTCACACTGCCCCACAGGGGCCTGGGACTTGTCTGTCCATTCCCAACAATAAGGGCTGGTGAATAGGCTGGCTGGACTCCCTCGCCTGCTTGCTTGCTTATTCCGAGGCCACCTCAGCTCCTGGCAACCTGCACACCCTGACCAGCCCCAGAGGACCATTCACCTTGGGAGCTTGTGGCCATGACTGATGCAACAAACAGCTGCACAAGCCTTTGGGAGGCAGAGCCACAAGATGAGGAGGGAGGTAAAGAAAGAGAGACAGAGGCCAGTGTTGCATGCGGCACCCCTAACCACCATTCAAGGCACCCCAGTGTGCCACAGCAAACTGGCTGAAAACCACTGCACTACCCATTTGAGACAACAAAATTCCTTGAGATTTATCTTCCTTGTTCTTGACTACGGTCGCCATATGTCCGGAATTTCCCGAACATAGCCAGAATACAGCAGTCAGAAACAGTATCCAAGCGGAAATCGCTTAAAAATCCGCATAGCAACCCATGTTGCATGTTTATTCTTTTTGAAATTTTGTATCCAGATTTTCACTTTTTGAAATATGGCAACCCTAGGCTATACCAGCCCCTGGGGTACCAAATTCGGAGGTGCATTCAGGTTCAAGGTCAAAAGATCCTCAAGCGGGTGGCAGGGTAGCACCTGAGAACCGCACACCTGTATGAAAACAACACAATCTGTAACAATACTTGTGTCTGTGTGCTGGGAAAAGGAATGTGAGACGGTGTGTTGACTCTTGTTAGGAGTAGCAGCTGGGGCAGGAGAATGAAAATACTGGTTTGGTGAAATAGTAAGGTCTGGCTTAAAGGGCAAAGCCAAGTTTAGGGACACTCACCATTCATCGCTCGGTACGAAACTAGGCTTTATTTCACTTCGGTCAAAGACCCAGTTTGGCATCTCCTCCACATGCATTTGCGAACACACAAACACACACACACACACACACACACACACACACACACAGGCTGGGAGCATCAATGACACCCCTCTGGAGGCTTCACCTGGGGCAAAAAACCTGGCTAGCCCCCTCCCCCAGCTACAGCTCTGCATCACTAATATACAGTATGTCTCACTGTTTTAAAACAAATACACTGTTTGTGAATGCAGTGGTGACACGGTGACCTCAGGAAACCACAGGAGTCATGGTGGCAGGAGTTGGGGGAGAAATTCCATTATATGCTGCAAATTCATGGCCCTTTTTGGAGCATGGCAGGCTCATAATGTCTTTTAAGAAGCCAGAGACAGGGACATTGGGCTACATGCATGCAATCAGAGGATTCCAAGCATGAATGATGGTAGTTGCAGGGCAGGGAGCATGGCTGGTTGGGTGGGTTAGAGTTACCTAAGTCATAAAAGGGTACTTCAAATGCATAAAAATATTGAAAGAAGTAAGCAATACAACAATAGGTTGAAGATACTTAAGATCAAAAGAAACTTCTATTTTTATAGTAAAAAGGAGGGGAGAATGTTGGCAAAATATAACAACGGCAGTAACAAAATATAATTAATAATAATAATAATAATACCCAAACAATTATTCCCCCCCTCCTCCCCTAGGATCTTCACTTGTACACAGATTATTTTGAAAACTTATTTTCATGCTGCACCAACATTTCCAGCAAAACATTCAATTATCACAACCCCTAACAAGCTAAATAATAAAAGCTGAACCAACCATGAAGATGCGTCACTCAGCAGGAGTCTCTCACTGGCTGAAACATCTTCATTCACTGACAGGATTCACGATCGGCAAACTCTTTCTCCAACAGAAAGCAAGCATCACCAGCTGTTGCAAACCCTCAGTGCTTGCAAAGAACCCTTATTTTACCTCTCTGGACAACTCTTATATTTTCTCTCCCCCCCCCCCCCCACAGCCTTATACATGCAATGGCCAAAATTGGGGCACACAACAGTACAAGGACCCCAAGCACACTAGCAAATCTACAGCAGAATGGCTGAAAAAGAAAATAATCAAGGTGTTGCAATGGCCCAGTCAAAGTCCAGACCTCAACGCAATTGAAATGCTGTGTGGTACCTGAAAGAGAGCTGTGCATAAACAAATACCAACAAACCTCGATGAATTGAAGTAACATTGGAAAGAAGAGTGGGCCAAAATTCCTCCACAACAATGTGAGAGATTGATAAAGTCCTACAGAAACTGAGTACAGTGGTACCTCGGGTTACATATGCTTCAGGTTACAGACGCTTCAGGTTACAGACTCCGCTAACCCAGTACCTCGGGTTAAGCACTTTGCTTCAGGATGAGAACAGAAATCATGCTCTGGCGGCGCGGCGGCAGCTGGAGACCCCATTAGCTAAAGTGGTACTTCAGGTTAAGAACAGTTTCAGGTTAAGAACGGACCTCCGGAACAAATTAAGTACTTAACCCGAGGTACCACTGCACTTCAAGTTATTGCTGCTTAAGGTGGTTCAACAAGCTACTGAATCATGAAGTGTACTTAGTTTTTCACACATGGCTTTTCCATTTTGGCTTTATTTCTGTTAAGTAAATCATGACATGATGCAATATGTTATGTCTTATTGTTCATCTGAGGTTGTATTTATCTAATTTTAAGACCTGCTAAGGAACAGATGATTGTTATTTTGTTTTCATATGTAAAATCACAGAATTCAAAGAGGGTGCCCTTTCTTTTCCCCATGTCTGTATGCCTTGAACAACAATCCTTCCTGATTCCTCGCCACATGCCACGTCCAAGGAATTGGAGGCTACCCACAAACATAATTGGGAAATCAACAACAGAGGTATGAAAAAACCCTCCCAATCAATTCATGCATTTTTCTCTAAGACTAAGCACTGCCTCCAGCTGTGAGCTAATAAGCAAACTAGATGTTTAGTAGCGGGTTCCAGGTCTGGGAACCTTAGCTGTTGCTGAGCACCTGACAAGCAGTGGGGCAGGGCTTGATTCGGAGCTGGGAAATCTCAAATAAATGATGATGGCAACTTCCTTAACCCTTTCCATGCTTGCTACATCTCTCCTGAACCCCTTTCCCTCAGTCAGGGGGAGATGTGTGCTTGTTGCAGATGAGGGAAGAAGTGGTGCGTGATGGAAAGGTTAAGAGAGAGCCAGTGTGATGTAGTGGTTAAGAGCAGTGGACTCATAATCTGGTGAACCGGGTCCAATTCCCCGCTCCTCCACATGCAGCTGCCGGGCGACCTTGGGCTAGTCACACTTCGTTGAAGTCTCTCAGCCCCACTCACCTCACAGAGTGTTTGTTGTGGGGGAGGAAGGGAAAGGAGAATGTTAGCCGCTTTGAGACTCCTTAGGGTAGTGATAAAGCGGGATATCAAATCCAAACTCTTCTTCTTCTTCTTCTAAGCATCCCCTTCCATGCTCACCACTTCTCCCTCCCCAAATTGTGCCCAGTCCCAAGTTTTCAGCTGCTGGGCAGTGTGGCCAGGTTCCCAGACAGAGTCTGTTGTCAAATGTACAGTTCAACCCTAACGTATGAATTGGCCAGCCACAGGGATGAGTCATCCAGGCAGGATGGGAGATCCTTTGAGGATCTTTCATCCCCTCTCTCCTTTAGTTATAGGTTCTCTTTCCGCATTATGTGGACATCTCTGACAAAAACATGAATATGCAGGGGTTTCGAATGTGATAGTATAGTTTTCCTTCAAGCTAAACATATGACTTAAGCCTTTCCATTTTACTGTTAAATGAGCTCAGTGAGTACAGCACATGTTTTGCATGCAAAAGATCTCTGTTTCAATCCCTGGTGTCCCTGGTTTTTGCCTGGGGCCCTAGAGAAGTTGCTGCCAGTTGGTGTAGAGAATACTGAGCTAGACAAGGCACTTTCCTGCATCCCTGCAATAAATACATAGAATGAAATATGGGGACAAACACAGCCTGATCTTAAATATGCTTGAATGGAAGAAAATCTAACTGAGTTAAATGGGATGTCTTTCCTAGCAAGTTTGCTTAGGACTGCAGCTCTACAGTGCAATTCTATATGTGTTTGTTCGAATGCAAGTTCAACTTGCTTTCTGTTTCTTATTGTATACAGCATTATATTGTATTGCATATTGACTTTCTTATTGCATTTTGTACTTTGCATTTTCATTGTCCTGCAAATTGCTTCTGGACTTCTTTTGGGTCTGTTAAGTGATATATAAATGTAATGAATAGCTAGCTAAATTAATCAGCTTTGAATGATACTGAATCTTGGCTCCACTTGCTGAAGTATCAAAAGAGACACTACAGCTGTTGATTTTTATTTTTTTTGCTTTTACACAGATAATCTTGCCTATATAGAATCTGGGACCATCCTACTACCCACCTTGTTCCTTCTCTCTCACGTTACTTGTTAGCACATTATGCTGCATTCAGCCCAACTGGTCTCTATAACAAGCAGAAAACACCTCATGTTTCACAGCAGTGTTAGAGTAGCTATTCATGCTAGGATTAGTTAATTGCTGCAATTTCTGGCATTGCATTGGTCTGCAGAATTCTTTCCCCCTCGGGTAAATTTTGTGGCACACAGTTGCACTGATGCACAAAAGGTGTTCTGCAAAGGGTATTAATATTACTATTACCATTTAACATTTAAATAGTGTCAGCAGTGCCTACATAATGAGCTCATTGTGAGTTTTTGATTCCGTATGCTGGCCTCACTTTGTGTGTTGTTTTTTGTGTGTGACAGTAACTGATACATCCCTAACAAGTACCCCCCCCCCCAGTTAGGAAAACAATGGCTGCTACTAAATAAGAGATTTTTTGCTAACAGATACCTAGCTATGTGTTTTTTAGGAACATTAGACTTTCCCTTATATCATTTGTCCACATAATCCAGTATTTTCTGCTTTTCAGAAGTGACCCAAATTGAATATTGACCCACCTCTCCTGTTTCTATGCACCTGGATGCATGCTGGTTTAAACCAGCCTCTGCCAACCTGATGCCCTCCACGTATTATTTTTTTACTGAAATCCCCAGCAGCTCAAGCCAGCAACACCACTGGCCAGGGATTATGGCAGCTGTGGTCCAAAACATCTGGACGGCCCCAGGTTGGAGAAAGCTGATTCAAAAACGCCTCACCATCAAGTTTGGCCCAGAGTCTCCACATTAATGAAGCAATTGCTTCCATGTGGAAGACCTACAGTTCGTCTGAGAAGAAAACAAGAAAGTGTTTCTCTGCTGATGGTAAAACAATAGGTTTTACACTTCAAGTCTTCATGTACCTATCATTAGGTGACACAAATAGCAACAAAAATATCGTGCCAAAATAATAAATGACTTATTCACAAGTGTATTTTCCGCCCTAAACATGAAATCAGTGCTGAGGACACACTTCCATTTAAAGGCAGAATAGAAAGGAACCCACCCCAGATTTCAGAAGCCAGGTCCCATTTGCACTCTTTCTGGGCTGAGATCTTGGTCAGTGGAGGCTGGGGAAGCCATGTGTATTTCCTGAGGCTGTATTCTACTGAATAATGGTCAAAGGCCATTGGCTTTAAAACAGACAAGCAGGGGGGAGACAAACTGAAGCGGAACGTTAAGTGATGGCTGGAAGTTGTGATCAAAACCTTAGGTCACGGACACCTGAGAGACAAATTCCTTATCACAACACAGACACAAGTATTTCTCCAGATGAGCTGCCATGACCTATTGCATGAGCTGAGAAGAAGGAGAAGATGAAGGGAGAAGGAAAAGAAGAGCCGGTTAAAGAATACAGTGGTACCTTGGGTTAAGAACTTAATTCATTCTGGAGGTCCATTCTTAACCTGAATCTGTTCTTAACCTGAGGTACCACTTCAACCAATGGGGCCTCCCGATGCCGCCGTGCGATTTCTGTTCTCATCCTGAAGCAAAGTTCTTAATCTGAGGTACTATGGGGCTTTTCAGTGACGTAGATGCCATGCACCAGATTAGCCTGCCTGTTGCTCAGTGAGCTACCAAATGGAGCAACTGTATGCATATATTACTTCACTCCATTCAATCCATACTTTATTTTGACAACAGGCATGGAAATTAGTCAAAGATTTTGCAGTCACAAAAAGATCCAGGCCCTAGTTAACGCTGCCAGTCTCTATCTTCCGTCTGTCATATTTTGCTTATCTAACCTGTCTGTGTAGCAGTAAATTTAAATCCCACAAACATCCAGGTCTTGCAAAGAGTTGTTTGCAAACATGGGTTTCTGAAAAGGTACAAACTTCTCACCTTTTATTGATGATCTTGATCTTTGCTGCTTTTCTTCCTTCACTAGCATTGAAGTGGGGCTTTTATGTTGGGACTTGAGAGAGACCAAGCTGCTACAGATGGATTAGTTAGAAGATGAGTGAATGCCTGCCACAACCAGGGAGCCGGTGTGGTGTAGCAGATAAAGGGCTGGATTTAGA
This sequence comes from Podarcis tiliguerta, assembly GCF_965153285.1. Taxonomy (NCBI): domain Eukaryota; kingdom Metazoa; phylum Chordata; class Lepidosauria; order Squamata; family Lacertidae; genus Podarcis; species Podarcis tiliguerta. Next base: position 56,764,662 of record NC_139534.1, read on the forward strand.
CTGGAGAGATAGGGGCTTACATTCTCACAGATCTCAAAGCTCACTTGGTGGCTCAGCTTACTTCACAAAGTTGCTATGTGATGCCCTTAGCATCCTGGGAAAAGGCTTGATATAAATATGATGGTAGAAAGGGCAGATGTGGAACTATCTGGACTTTAGAAGCTGAGTTTGTCTGCCTTGCCCCTCCCACCTCACAGCTTTCTGATTCATTGAGAGCTGCTTGGGCCAGAACTGAAACAAAGGAATCACAGGGTCTTGTACAGCTGAGTCCATGGCAAAAGCACAGGGAAGTTGATGCTCTGGCACCAAGACCTGTCAATTCAAAATCATCTTGGTCCTGAGTCTATATGGGGTTGAATGCACTATGTTCTCAGATTCAGAGCAGTTTGGGTGCATGACTGCCTGCTAAGGGTGGACAGGCCTTGAAATGGTTGTTTGTGCTTGTTTATTTGTTGCAATTGATGGGAGTGATTTTGTTTTGTTGCACACTGATGTTGCGTTGTCATTATCTTGTAATGCTAAATATAAATTAGATCCTTCCATTTTGTTGGTTAGAATTATAGTTTGAATTGCTGTAAGTTGGCCATGTGAATTTCATTGTCTATTTTGTGATTCCTATGGCTTGTAATTTGCCTTGAGTACAGTAATGTAGAAAGGCGGTACACAAATATTTAAAAAATCATAGCATTTGTACACAAGTACCTTAAAAATAAAAAAAAAGCCAGCATGCATCACATTCTAAACTTATTGGCTGAGAGTGATAAGCTTACTGTGTTGGGATACTGCTGCCCGCCCCCTGCTTTTTAATTAAAAATAAATTAGATTAGACATGCCTTCCAGTTTTCTTGGCTGTTTTAACAATGCCTCAGGTCTTACAAAAATGTTACATTTATGAAAAAATTAAAAACTGTTAATAAAATGAACTATATAAAATAAAAAGAAAGTTTGTGAAAAGGTTCGTTATTCAACAGATAACTACTCCCACGCTGGGAGGGCAGCCTCTAGTCTAAGGCATTCAAAAAAGGTCACAAAATTGCATGAGGTTAGAGGGAGAGGAACTGAACCATTCACGTTGCAAGATGGAATTTTCCACTATCTTTTTAAAGGCTGGGTGAAAAGAACTGTTATTTCTCAATGTACAGAAGAGTCTGGAAAATTAAATTAAAAAAATGTAGCAGAATAATTTTGACAGAAGACAACTGGATTCCCTGCACAACTGAGGGTAACCTAATCATATATCTACGGGGATTGCCTGGAAAGGAGCTGCCAGCCACAGGGGCAGTGTGCCCTATAAGGCATGGAAGGGAGTAGTTCAGTTTCCTTGCATAGAACTATTCATGTGTATACAGCACTCACAGTTTCAAACCAGAGTGCACTTTTTGCTCCAGCTCCATATTGCTGCACTAGCTCTGCTTCCAACGATCATGCATTAATAGCAGCTGTCTGCAAGAGAAGCCCTGTGAGAGCAGCAGGAACCCCGCACGAACGAGGGCCCTGAACATATGAAGCCCTAATGTACAACTTCTCATCTGTAAGGATTCTCTTGCAGAAACTGCACTCAATGCACAGTAGCTGGAGAACAGCCCCACTCCAGATGGATTATATGAGTGCCTTACATGTAAGCAATGCATGAACAGAGCTCATGCGTGCCACAAATCTGAACTGAACTTTAAGCTTCTTCTTTTTTACATTTTTATTTTGAACATTTATATTCTGCCTTTCTTTCTACATGAAGCTCAAGGTGACATACGTAGTGTTCTCAGGCAACCTCCCATCCTGATATTAACCTGCTTAGCTTCGGTAAAGTGGCTGCACCATGTGGCCTTGACCCAGCTGCAGCCCTGCTCTATGAGGTCTTGATGAACAAGAAGCCTCTTTTACTTTTCCACACTGAACTGCCTAAAGTTCGCAACAGCCCAGGACTTTTATGCAGAACAGCTATTCCCATGATCATAGATGCTACCACTTTCTGAACTGCAGAGAAATGTAATAAACTCATAGACAGTCCAGCATAAGTATCAGAATGAATAGGAAATGTACATCATAGCTGATTTCATTTGTGGGATTACCAATGTAGAAAAGAGGCATTTGTTTCTGTGAACCAGTATGAATGGAGGAGTGATAGAGCATATGATACATTTCAGCAAGATATTGGGTGTGGGCTTAAAAAAAGAAGAAGAAAAAGTTCACCATGAAATGCATTCTGTCAGCCATGCAAAAAACATACTTGAGTCAGTCCCCTCTGCAGGGTGTATTTCTGTGTGTATGTTTGCATATGCATGGAGAATGTTTGAAAGTGGTCTGATATTCCTGGAAAAGTGCCAGCAGAGTCTGGGTAGTCAAATGAAGGCACAAACTGATGGTTACATGGTCCATGAAAGAATCTCCCTATCCCGATAAAACCAGGCATAATTCCAAAATATTTTTGCCTACTATAATCAGCACCAGGATTTTAGTCTTTTCTCCAATTCAAGATACCGTCGTTTGTTCTCCAGGTGGCATGAATAATGCTGTGAATATACCGTATTTTTTGCACCACAACACTCACTTTTTTCCTCCTAAAAAGTAAGGGGAAATGTCTGTGCGTGTTATGGAGGGAATGCCTACGGGTGGCATGCCTACGGATTTTCCTCCTCTAAAAACTACGTGTGTGTTATGGTCGGGAGCGTGTTATAGAGCGAAAAATACGGTACTTTTGTTTACTCTGCATCCAGGGCACTCTCACCACTGGTAGGGAGCCAGGTGTAGCTTGCCCCACATGCTATACCTGCTGAAATGCCCTCTTCTGCACAGGTATTAAAAGTGAGAAGAGGAGACCTGTCCTCTTTTGCATGTGACCACCTCATCTCCTTTCCATTCCATATTTGAGGTTCAGCAATGATCTACTTTTCTCTGCCATCCACCTGTTTCCCCCCTTCCCATTTCATACTTGCCCCTTTCCAGTCCTTCATTTACTTGGTTTGGTTTCTCCTACATATAGCTTCTGATCTGTTAATTACTGTTGTTGGAACAGAGCTACAGTCCCACGTTAATTGCTGGTGTTATGCCCCAAGCATTTAGCAGGGACTGGGGGCAGCGTAAAAACACCATTATTATTATCAACCAGCATTGTAATTAAACTCCTGCTTGACTCTCACCCCCCAGAAGCATGCTTCTTTGCATCCTGTGCCACAGTCTATTCCAGCCAGAGGGACCCTGTATTTCTACATGTTTCATTTCCCTTTTCAGCATAGCAATTGCACACGGTTATGACTTACCAGTTTGCGCTGACACCACTGGCAGATCCCACACAGGACAATGGTAACACTAAGGCTGATGGTGATGATGGCTGAGACCAGAAGGACATCACGAGAGGGTGCCCCTGAGAAGAGAAACCCACAGGTTAGCTGTACAAGTGCCTCCAATAAAAGGAAACAGGAAAAAGCTGACAGGATTATTAACAGTTTTGTGGGGCTATCAAGAGGCTTGCTGAGACTCAGGGGCCTTGTTAGGGGGTGACCCAAGGAGACTGAGCTCTGGTGGGTTTTTTGCAGTTTCTGCTCTTCTTCCCCTTTTAAAACCTCTTTTTGTTTTGCTTGCATGGCAGCTGGTATGATGCAAAGCACAGCGCTGGGATGACCTCAGTCATTTACCAGTTTAATTTGCTCAGAGGCCTACACTGTATTCGTACACATACATGAGCATATACAAATTTGGGTCACGGGCCTGTTCCCTGAGTTTTAAGTACACAGCAGAGTTGAGGCTCTTGGTTTCCTTGGTACTGCACTTTCCCCTAGCTTACCTTGCAGTCTTCCCCCCCCTGGCCTGGGAGGGTGGGGCCCTGACTGACTCCAGCTGCAAAAGGCTGAGACTGCAAAAGAGGCCAGAGACCCTCTTGGCTGCCTCTTTGTGCAGGCCCAGGTCATCAAGCCAGAGCATCCACAGCTGCCAGCTGCCACCATTGGCAGGATTGGCAGCAACAGAAGCAGATATGTTTGATGCTTATGATAATATTTTATTCTCTTGTTAATAATGCTGTTTTAAATTTGTATTTTATCTTTGACTTCCTTAAATAATGTTTTCTTCTGGAATGTCTAAGATAACATTTTTTGTTAATTTTGCTGCATTAAATGTGCATTTTTTAGTTGACCTCCTTTGTAGTGTTTGAAATCTTTAAGATGATATTTTAGTTTCCTGTTGACCAGCAATGCTTTATTCTGGATTGTTTTATTTGATGTTTAAATGTGAGATTTTTTCCCCTTAAAAATATAAAGTGGTATAGAAATGAAATGAACAACCACAATTCCTGCCTATTCTTCTACCCTTTTACCTTGGTTTCTCCCCTAATAAACCTAAACCATCCATGTCTTGGTTTGCCCCATAGTGAAAGGTAAAAGAAAGAGAGGGCCCAGTTCACCAAATCCTCCAACTCTAGAGAAAGTGTTGGGAAGAAAAGAAACAAGGACTATCAATTCTTGACAGTTTCAATGGCAGGCTAGACCACAGGCAGACAGATCATACCAATACTTCCAGTTCTGCTGTCTCAGCTGGTAATAAAGGGATTCAGCAGCTGTCCCTAACTTTTACAGGGCAAGTCTTATTGCACAGCATCACAGAACCATAGAACATAATTAGTGTGCTTTATGATTTCATAACGCTCCAGCTGCATGACTCTCCATAGAACAATTATCACAGCACCAGAACGTTGCCTATTTTTTGAAATTATTCCAGCAATTGTTGAGAGCTATTCTCATCACAGCCAGACAAAATGAAGCAAACAAAAACAGACTGTAGTGAATTTAAATCTTTGGTTTATGATATGATAGGCGTCTAAAATCAGTGGTCATTTGGTCAGGAACATCTAATGCTTTTAATAATATAGGTCCTTTAGAGCTGAAGGGAACTGATTCTAATTCAGAAAAGGAGGACAACATCAACAGCAGAAACAAGTGTGAAGAGGACCTCAACAAGTGCTAGGAAACAGTGTGTCATAAGGAGATTCTGTAACACAAAATGTCTCAGCTTAAAACCCTTCTTCTGAGGCAATGTCGGTTTTTTCCTATCACCTAGAGCAGTGATTCTCAAAGGGTGTGTCAGAAGAAGATGGCAGATTCAAGGACAATCAAAGAAAGAGTTAAAATTTCACTGTAGTGCAGGAGGTGACCATTTTTAGGTGTGTCCAATTGATGCATGATCACTGATATGCGGGTCCTTTTGTACCTGGAAGAGGGCAGAATGGGGGCAGGGCAGGGTGGGGCAGAATGCCATGGGTTGGGGTGACACTAGAAGTGGCCACTGCCTGTATAGTATAGTATCTTCCTATCTCTCTAAGCAGGATTTGCTTACCACATTTTCAAGTGAGTGAAGAAATGCACATTAACACCTAAAGAGGAGGTTGACCCATAAGACCATCAAGTTCAGAGTCTTAAATTACCTGGCTGTACCACTGGTGATGCTTTTGTGATTTGATAGGGTTAGAAATCAATAAAAAAAGGTGAACTGGTGAGATTGGCAGGTGACACACCACTTATTTAGTCAGCATTGTACTTTGTACAGTCCACTTGAAGTGCTTTAGGACATTCAGGGCTTAAAGCAGCACAACTGACTATGAAAAGCATCTGATAGAAATTCAAAGTAATGGACACTGAAAGGAATGTTTTAAACCACTCAGACACAACTCTGTGTTCTAAATTAACAGTAACCTCTCTTGCAAAAAGGTGAAGCATTATCATGAAAAAACTAATGGTTTGGCTTTTTTTTTTCTTAAGGCGCAGCTGGAGGTGAAAAGAAAAAGCAGAAGAGTAAACCAAGAGTAATAAAAATTGTTATAAATGTAATAACGTGGTTATATACATCAATGATACGGCTCACCTAGAGTTCTGTGTTCAGTTCTGATAATTCACTTAGTTATCTTGCTCTGAGCAACAAAATAGCTAGATATCCTGGGCTGATAGTAAGAGTATCAAGGACTGGGGTTGAATGCTGTATCAAAGCCTGCCATGGAACTGAAAACACATACCTATTTCCACTATGAATGCACTAAAGGGAAGCCACATACATTTTGGATCCACAGTACACTTTTAAACAGCACTGTCCCAAAGGCCATACTGAACGGGTTCTGCCAGAGGAGGAGGTATCCCACACAAAACCTCAGACAGTTTCAACTCACCTAATAGTATTGAAACAATCAGAGCTGGCCCAGCCATTAGGCCGGATGAAGCCATTGCCTCAGGAGGCAGAAGCCTCTGCCTCTGGTATCAGCGCCAATTTCCAGTGAGATCTTGCGGAGCATGCAAGATCTGGCCAGAAACAGGCACTGATGTTGGCGGTACAGGCAGTGGCAGAGGGGGAAGGGTGCTACTTCCTGTTTCACCTCAAGCGGCAAGATAGGACATACTACCCCTAGACACAATATTTCCATTATGCTTCCCCCTTGCTAACCAGAAACAGACACACATTATAAAATGGATAAGAGTAAGTTATGGGGAACAGGTTCCTTCAGTTCCACTTCTTATAAATACAAGTTTAGATAATTGTGCTTCTTTTTTTATATTCCCGAATCTATAAGACTCCCTGTCACAATAACTCGAAGTTCCTCAATGTGACCCTTTCCCACTGCCACTCATCATGATTTTAAAGCCAACCGGTACCTTGGAGACAGATTGAACTATTAACTGAGATTGTTTATTGAAGATATATTCCATACATAAGGGAATACTGATATTTACACTGAGATCCTAAATGTGCTTGATAACAGTTTGTAAGAACTAAAAAAATGCATCTGTTGACACCAGCGTCCAAAAGTCTTTTACCTCAAAGCAAATTCCCAAAACCAACCCAGCCAAATTTGTTCAAAACTTGGTCCAGCTACTAGGTACAATCTGCCTCTGTCGTCCAGGGAAGAATTCAATATCATGCTCTTCTGATTTTTCCATCAACACAAGGATTTCTGCTTGCCAGACAGAATGATTTCCCCTCCCCTCATGTTCTGTTCTGGGGGTTCTCCCAATCTCCCAGAGTGGAATGGGGGAGGGGAGCCCCATCACGCCAGTGGGAACTCTTGCATTGGCTCATGCTAGCACGCTAGGCTAAGTGAATCCTGCCCCAAAGCTCATCCAGTTGTACTTCTGACAACTAGGGCAGTTTAGCTGATTTTTAAAAAGCTTGCTTGTATAACCTTATTCTGGTAAGGTCTTTACACAGTTCAACAAAAAGCTCCTTCTTCTGATCTTCACCAGAACAGTTGTAGCAGCAGGAAATAATATTCAAGCCTTGGTTATCCATTTTCATCTCAAATTTATCTGGCACTGCCTCACATCTCCCTCAAAATTGTCTTCATCAAATGACAGTTACTGGTAACTACTGCCTCTTCACCTTAGAACCCCCAACCAATCAGAACCTGATGTATCCCAGACTAATCAAAATTAATTTACCTGACCCAGGCCCTGTCTATAAATACTAAAAGTGATTGTCTCTCTTCATTCCCCACTCCACTCTCAGAACCTGTCACTGAGTAGCTACAGCTGAATTGGCCTCGAACAAAGCAACAATATAAGGCCTCTTTTCCAAAGCAGGAAACATAAATAGATTGACATACATGTAGCATTTCTCCACATTGGTACACATTGCAATGGACAAATATCTGAAACTGCTCCAATTTCAAATATCAAATATGAATATTTGAAATGGGTGAATTCTAGTTTATGCTCTAGTCATATATGGATAAATTACAAATTGTCATCATTAAAAAAAAAATGGAGTTCTTCCATTAGTTGCTTGTCGCAAGTCACTGTGCTAATCCAGTCTAATCTGCAAACGAGTCCACTACAGTTTTAAGAATGAAATAAACTTCAGCCCATGCTTCCTCCACCTCAAATTTGCTTTAAACATCCTACATCAGAACTACACCTTTCTGCTTACTAATACTGGTATGGGAAATAATGCCATAATTTGGGTGATTCCTTGAATCCGAGCTTCTGTATGTTTCCAATATGATGTGAAGCAGAATTACATGAGAATCCATTTTTTCAATGTCTACCATGCTGTTGTGGTAACAAATGAATGGGTCATCTAATATGAAAGGGTAGGGCCATGGATGCATGCCCAGTTTGCCCATACGTAGGTTGAGTGTTTAAATATCATAGGAAAACTTTGAAGAAAAAGGAAACTAGGGTTGCCATATTCAAAATCCAGACACAAAAGTTGGCAAAAAAGGAATATTTTGGAGCTATTTTTAAGGGAAATGGGGGGAGGGGGACGACGACGACACCGCTGACACGGATTGCCATACATTATGACAATTTCCACCCGGACACTGTTTCCGACTGCTGTATTCCGGGTATGTCCGGGAAATTCTGGATGTATGGGAACCCTAAAGGAAAGGAATGCAGAGAAGGGCACGAGAATCAGCCAAACATATAGCAATCCCTTTTGAAGAGCAGAAACTGAAGGACTATTTTTGTTTCATTCATTTAACTTTTTTTAAAGAGGTTTTGAGTAGAGGTCTGAAAAATAATGTCTAGCACAGCCAGAGCAAATCAAGCGTTCCCACATTTTGTTGATATGAAAAAGAAGATGCTCAATTAACTGCAAAAGCAACAAGCACACAGCTGATGGGAGAAAGTACCTCTCTCTACACAATGTCATTAACCTGTGGAGTAACTCTTGGCAATAAGAGAATACTGAAGGTTTGGATCAGATTCAAACCAGCTTACACATTTTTACAAAAATAATAATACCCAGAGGCTCACAAAAGAACATTTAAGAAAGAGAAGGAGAGGGGGAAGGGATGGAGAGAGAATTAAATGGAAATTCTTCTCTCATCATGCATTTGTTTTTCTACTCTCATTCATGCCCTCTCCCTGTTTGCCATCTATTGGTCCAAAGGATTTAGGCCTGCTGAAATGGACTGGCATCCTACATAGGTTTGGCTCACAAATGCACTACTAGCACACACACAACACTAAGTTATAGTAAGTTTGGTCCTAGTGTGGTTTGTTTGAACATCTAATCATGGTCTGTTTTCTGGCAACAAACAGCAATATGAAGCTATGGTTGGTTTGTTGGCTTGCATAAAACTATTGTTTGCCATTATGTCTGAACCAAACAGTCTGGCTTGGTATGTCCATCCCATCCTACATGTTCACCAAAGCACAAGCTTTGGAGAAGCAAGTTGTGACGTGTTTGCTCATCAGCGACTGGGTCTTTTTCTGAGTTTGGGTGCCTTGCCAAAGCATCTCCAACAGACTAGCTCTACTATTGCCTCATTATAAGTTAACTTGGATCACAAATGTAATTTGAGATCTTTTCAGACATACTCCCCCTTAAACATGAAATTCTAAAGCAATACCTGGCTGATAATTCCCATCCAATTCAATTGAATGACGCGAAATAGAACAATTTCCAGTTCCTTAGGGATATATTTTCTGCAGGAGTGATATCTTTCCTGATTTAAAAACAAACAGAAAATATACATGCTGGAGAGATTACAGAACTAAAGTGTGTGTGTGTGTGTGTGTGTGTGCGAGAGAGAGAGAGAGAGAGAGAGAGACGGTGGGCACCTTCTGAATCAACTTTTAAATGCCTGCTGAAAACTTTTCTATCCTGCCAGGCCTATGCAGGCAATTAAGAGTACATCCCCCGCAATGGTCTACTGAGCAATTTCTTTTTGCTTTTAACTTGTTTTTTTTAAAAAAAATTATTGTTTGGATTTATGTTTGTATATTGTTAAAAAGCTTCCCAAGACCAAGAGACAGCAAGTTGTATTGGAAGTTGTCTTGCATTGCATCTGGATCTCTCAAACCACCAGGCATTTATTGAACAATAAACAAATTGTTTAGAAAGGCCCTTGGTACCCTGTTTAAAGGCTTTTTGGAATGAGTAATGTTTGCTTACTCAAGAGCCTGGGTTTCCTAAAGACTTCTATTATCTACCAGGTTGCTCAGCCTTAAAAATATGTGACATATAGCACATGAAAGAAAAGCAAAACAAAAGTGAGGTTTTACATTTGTAAAACTGTTCTTCAGATGAAAACAATCACAATATTAACATAAAAGCTTTTATTTTTAGGGATGGTTAAATTGCTAGGTTAAAGAGGTTAGCCAGCATAAAAGATATTGAAAAAAACCATGGAAATCTGCTTGAAATTAAAGTAAATGATTACAGCAATGTAGAGCATTCATCTGAGGGTTGCTTCACAAATTATGTTTTGCTTGCGTGCTGCAGGAAAGCGGTACACTGTCACTTATTGTGTGCATTGTTGGTGTTCATTGTGCTGGCAAATCCACAGTTTAGGAACCCTAGTTTAGATGGGATAAGCGTGAAAGAATCTGGTTAAGAGGCCTAGGTAGAAAATGTTGGGTGATCTGACATGTATCCCTTTGGTGGCACTCTCAATACATTTCTTAGGGTTTTGGAATATCCACTCCCTACTTTAAATCTCTGAGAGAGAAGTGTGTGTGTGTGTGTGTGTGTGTGTAAAATCATAGCATAACCTTTCAATAACCATCTACATTCAGTAATATTCACTTGTGACACTAGATAAATAACACTCAATATCTGTTAATAATTAATCTGTGCAATAATTGTACATTAATAATTAAACTTGATGTATTTCCCCTCTGCCCAATTCTCTATATGCCTACAGCTGCTTTAGAAGCAGATATGGTAATTCTGTAATTCCCACACCATACGTTTAAAGCACATGGCTTCCTCCAAGAACCCTGGGAACTGTAGTTCACTCATTGTAAAGCTACCATTCCCAGCACCTTTAACAAACTACAGTTTCCAGACTTCTTTGGCACATCTAGTTGAACTACCCTCCTTCTTATATTCAGATCCAGCCCTGGGGTGACACTCAAGAGACATGGAGACTAGTCATAACTGGAGCAGGAGATGCATGACTGATGCTGAAAGCAGCAGCATTATGCATAGTGAAATAAAATGGATTGATAATTAAAATGCCACCATTGCACAAAATTTCCCCATACTCATAAGCAGCATCCATGAAGGAGTGCAGTGACATTGCCTCTTACCGTTTTGTTTTACTACGTGTTACTGGGGAGAAAGGTGAAGAGGAAACATGAGTTGTTGTCTTAGTGGCAGCCATGTGGCTCTTTTAAAAACACACTGCTGCTTAATCTAGAGCAGAGATACCACTAGGTCTAGTACACCTGTGGGAGGGATCACCGTCTCCCATTCAAACCCCTCTCCCTACTCATATATGTATACAGGCCCTAAGATCAGTGTCTAGGCTTTTGACTTTGGTGGCCTCTTAGGGACAGGTTCTCCTGCAAGGCTGCATTGTGAAAAGCTCTTCTCATGGAAAGTTTGCTCAGTGGCCTGGACTCAATGAGGGGGCTGATGGAAAAAAAGTTTGGGTGGGTTTTATTTTAGCATTTTAAATAAATATGCTGTGCTGCTGCTTGATTTGGCCCTTGGCAATTTAATGTTTATGTTATTGATTTTATATGCTTTTATCATTTCGGTGTATGCTACTCTGAATGTTTTATTATAGAAAGGCAGCTGAACAGAAAGGTTATCAATAAAGAATAAATATTTATGTCCCAAAAAGCTACATACTTGCTCATCACAGACTGATCCCAGCTTCAGAATTCAATCTACTAAAGAAATAATAAAGCTCAGTAGCAGCAGTTGTGGGGGCTGGTCCATGAGTGCAAATGGAGCAAATGTCTTGATTCCTGCAACCAGCCCAGAGGGTGTCCCCAGACTGTTTCCTCCTCCTTATCCTCAGTAGAATTAGTTGGCTTCCCCTGTCATTGGTTCTAGTTCCACCCACTCATGGCCTTCCTACCTTCCATTTTCCCATTCCCAATGGACAGCAGCAGCCACTGAACAAGTGCTTTTAATAATTCAAGGAAAATCAAATAATCTTAAACAAGAGGTGGGGAAAATACTTAAGGAAAAGAGATCATAACAGATATATAATCCTCTATTCGCTTACCTAGGAGTAAGCTCTACTGAAGTCAATAAGACTTCTGAATAGACATGTATAGGATTGCACTGTTTGTACTCTAGATTCTTAAATAACAAAAGTTCTTTAGGACGTTTAAAAATACATTTGTAGGCAGGCCTCGTTCTTCAGAACCCAAAACACATACTCCTCACAGCTTCATGGAAGATGGATTCCAAACAATTAATTCCACCACTGTCATCTCTCAAGGAGAAATCACAACCAATTTATGGGAGGAAAATCTTCATTTTCAGGTATTGATTGGTTCAAAACCACTTGAAGGAGATGTCACTATCTAAAGTATTTTCAGTTACCACTCCAGACTGTACAAAAAGGTTAAATACAAGCCATTATAGGGAAGGAAGGACACTTGCTCAGTAGCAATTTAACAATTGCTAAAAACTAGCTTCAGGGTATCTGATTGATGATAACTGATATCTATTTGTTAACATGTATTTGTAGAAGGCAAGGTTTGGCAGGCTGAATCTGTGACCTTGGCAGTTTTTCTACTCAAAAATAGTGGCTACACTACTGTCAAAAGTAATAACAGAATGGCATAGGGTGGCCACCTATGCATCACCAACAAAGAGGATAAATGAGGACAATAATTTGCATGAAATCTGAAAATGCTCATTTATGTGTATAGATGCAAATTTATAAATGGTTGCTACAATTTGAATAGAAATATATTAGAGCTCACCACGGTGAGGAAGACACCAGGTGACATGTGAGCCTGCTCGTTCTGCTGGCCAGGTGCATCTAACTGTTGATTGAGCAATTTCAAGGCTTCTGTTTCTTCCTCTTATGGTTTTATACATTTAAACCAGTCTTGGACTGAATAGCCCTCAAACAGAAGACACCTTCAAATAAAGGGCTGTCCACAGACAGGCACTCAGAAGAGAGGATTGTCTGTAAAGCATAGCCCCTAGAACAGACATAGGCAAACTCCGGTCCTCCAGATGTTTGGGACTACAATTCCCATCATCCCTAGCTAACAGGACCAGTGGTCAGGGATGATGGGAATTGTAGTCCCAAACATCTGGAGGGCCGGAGTTTGCCTATGCCTGCCCTAGAATGAAGGTACCAAGGCACATGTGTTTCTTCAAAGCTTCCACAAGTTACCAGGCTTCATGAGGAATGTTAGGCCTAGAGCAATCCCCCCCCCCCCATATTATACATGGATGCCTCTGAAAGGCTTGTAGGATTTGTGTTACTGGCCTCACAATTGCCTGGTCCATTGTTCCCACCTGTATCGGCAGGAAGTGCAAAATGCCTTTTCCTCCACGCTGCAAATTACAGGCTTCATCTCAGAGAAGGAGTAGAATTAGTAGCGATGCAGGAGACGGCTATATAATTTAACTGCCAAGGAGACAGCAGGAAGGGGAAGCCCTTGCTTATTACACTCTGCAGGGGCGGGGGGGGGGCAAAGGGGAGTCACTTGCATCTCCTGGGTCCAAGCATGAGGCAGCGCAAGACGAGACACAGAGACTAAGGCACAAACACTTGCACAGAGCACTGTTCCTCTGCGGGATTAAAACTAAGCATTTTGGTTAAGCAAGTATATTTCCTCAAGCATCTTTGAGTTAGCAAAGACTTTAAAAAGACAACGATAAAGAGAAGGTGAGGGATAGTGCCTGAAACCCAGCCATGCCCACTAAGGAGATGGATGCAAAGGAGGGCAGGACTCCAGTGTTTTTAAAACACTATGTAGATGAGGGGAATATTTTTTTTGGCAAGTTCAACTTGTCATGCCGGGCTGAGAAAAGCTGCACTTGCTTATATTTCCTTTTCTACACAATTACAAATATTTAATAGGTAAAGGCACTGGACCAGACTTTGCATCTTGTCATTCTAACACCCACCTGTCTCTTAGAGTCAGACCACCTAATAATTCAGCTCATGAAGACACAGGCTGTTATAAGTGGCCACTCAGTTATTGGCTAGAAGGTACAGATGCTCAGAGCGATATAAGATATGCACAGTAACACCGCCACACCAGAAAGAAGGGAGGTTTAACCCACAGCGCCACCCGCGTCCTAGCCCACAAATATTTCTTACTCTCTGGGTGATTCATTTCAAAACATAATATTCCTGATCACTGGGTGAGTGGGTGAGTGTGGAATCTTATTCAGCCCATGTGACCGAGCAAGTAGCTATTTACAAGACTGCAGCAGGTTGTACTCAAGCTACTTCCCTGTTACTTCCAGTTTAGTGCTGTGCAATGCTAAATCAATGATGGGACCTGGGGTTGCATAGTATTTGTTAGATCAGAAGGCTTTCTGAAGCAAAATAAGAGGATGGCTATCAAAAACGTCCCTTCCAACTCTACAGTTCTATTGTCCTGTCATTCTCAGCATTTTAATGTTCATGATTTCCTGTCACAACACAAAAAATAATTTCAAGGTCCTGATTACCTCTGGCTTCAGAACCTACCAGGCCTATACTCAGGAGTAAGCCCTACTGCATTTAATGGGGCTTAAACTGCAATCCTGTGCACACTTGCCTTGAAGTAAGTCCCATTCCGTGGGGCCTACCTCAGCCTGCAAGAGCCCATTTGCATGGCCATTTCACAAGACACCTATCACTTAATGTGCTATGCATGTCCACGTTTCCCCTGCAGGGATGTGACAATTCTCTCATCACATCTGCGATGTGCTGTAATGTTTCCAGCGTATGGTGTTATGTTAGTTGCTATTTTTATTCGGTCCTATTATAATAAAAGCTTACAGTTAAAATTAGTAGAAGACAGCAGGGGGCACATGTGCTGCGCTCTTTGCAAATGATTAGAAATTGCATTACAAAACAACCATCCCTTTGGATCTTTATACAGCTAGTGGATAGTCCCACAGCTAATTTCTAAAGAGGGCTGTGTGCACTTTAACAAAACCTTACATTTCTTTCATACACTGGAGATCTCCAAGCACTTTATCAACCAATGGGATTGACACTGGGATTCTGGAAGACTTGTGGCCATAGCACTTTGCTTTGAAATTATCTGAACCCAGCTCACATCTTTGCTTCCCTGTGAGCTACAAACTAAGTATGCTACCTAAGGCAGGTTTTTTTAAAAGCAGGCTGGGGTGGGGGGTAGGGGGTGGGATGGAGAGTTTATTTTAAAAAATATTCTCGATGTAAGACAGCAGTGAGCATTTTATCAATCTATGCAAAGAAGCAATTGACAGAGAGTTCATCCAGGAGAAGAGGTAGAAATAAAATGCTCGGGCACAATTTATGGTGCTGTAATCAATGTTATATCCACCTGAACCTCCATTTGCAACCCTTCACCTCTTTAACTGAATTGGCTTGATCAACATCGGCAGCACAGAGATGTGATGGAATCTATTCTGGGTCAGGGAACCAGCTTCTGACAAAGGGAGAAAGCAGTAATGGCTTGTTTGCCTGTTTCCCAGGCTACTTTTTTAGACCGTGTGACCTGATTTTGTTCAAAGAGGCCAAATACCTGCTGCTCTGAATGCCTTCAGCTTGAGCATTCATGAAAGCCCAGCCGTAACTAGCCTGCCTCCTGCAAAGTGAGAAGTTATAAATAAAAGTCAGGTCTGAATGATCTGAAACCAGAAAAAAAAAATCAGGAGGGGAATGTCTCTCCTTTTCCCTTCAAGTCAAGTGTCTTAAAATAGCCAATAGGAATTTTATCAGGTTTTGCACACAGACTTAAAAAAACCCAGCTGCTGCCTTCAGGTAAAACTGGAAATATGTCTGCCCAAAGGGTCATTCTTCTTGGCAACCGTGAAGGAAACTGCCTCCTCAGCCATAAGCTGGGTGTCACTCATAAATCACTGGGGCCAAATGGTATTTATCAGTCTTTGGAAGGTTTTCCAGAGCAAAGTAACAGGGCCAGTGACAAGAAGGTGTAATTTATCATTAAAAACAACTGCTTTACTAGGGCACTGGAGGGTGGCCAATGCTGTGTTCCTCTTTTTAGAAAGATGCTATGGGCGATACCAGCAATTATAGGCTGGAGATTTTAACATCAGTGCTAGGAAGAGAGCAGAGAAAACCATTACTACCAGAGCTGGAGCTAAATATCACAACAGATTATTTAGACCAGCAATTAGGAAGAGGATGCAGAGGCTTGAATGCCTGTCTTTAGAGGCTAGGTTGTATTATTGTGGGCCCAGGGCTTAAGTTGCCTGAGATATTCATGTGATTAAAATTAAGTAGGGGGGGAAGGTGGGCAAAAATCTGTTATTTCTATATGTTTAAGGAGAACATACAACTTTCTTTCAGTATAATTTAGCTTTAAAAAAAACACAACTTGAGGTTTCCCAGCATTTTAAAGCAATACATGTTTATATCAAAGCTATGATTAAATTATCTGAATACATGGATGTGATATTTGCAAATGTTTCTACTTCATCTCTCTTCTGAGTCTCACCAGTGGTAAGTTTTGGCATTTGTGCAATATGTCAAAGTTTATTTTACCACATTCTAAAGCTGCATTTTTCATATTTCCTAAACAGACAGTGCAGTAACCAAAGGGGGGAATGGGGAAGAGAAGGAGGAAAGGGGAGAGGAGAAGATATTGGCAGGCGATCCTCAATGCCAAATGCCAAACTTAGGTACAGCATTCTTTTATAGATAACTCTTAAACATTATGCCAGATCTCTGTAGTGCCTATTTTAGTTGCCATCAGCAGAATATTCATTTCACAGAATCTCATTTAATAGACCTAATAAATTAACCAAATGATCAAGTGGTATGTCATACATTATCATTCACTTAATTTCTTTTATTACTCAGATCCAGTATACCTGAATTTTGGGTATATACTTTTTCTTTTTTTATGCTGTTGAACAAAAACAATGGACCAATTTCATGCCTGTTGGCATACCAAAGCAAAATTTGCCAGTGACAATGCTGTCTAGTATGATGGCCAATTCTTGTCTTCACAACAGATGCAGAACTTGAGTCCCATGTACACATGATCCTTAGCATGATTTTTTTCTTTTTCACAGCTGCTGCTCACTGGGATGACATCGTCACTGTACTATCCACTATAACCCCAAAGTCTGATTTCTGGTCACTCACTGCCAGTCCAGACCCCATGAACATATATATGAAATTAAGGTTTTGTTTTATTTTGTTTGCCCCAATGTGCATCATTTTCTGCTTGCTTACATTGAATTGCACTTGTCATTTTACTGCCTGTTCACTCAGTTTGGTGAGCTCTTCACACTCCCTTTTTCTTTTAACCATCCCAAGCAATTTAATATGATCTGCAAACTTGGATACCTCTTGCTCACCACTCATTCTAAATCCTTTACAAGCAAGTTAAAAAGCACAGCCCCAAATAATGATACTTGGGGTGCTCCACTTTCTATACCCCTCTTTTGGAAGAACTGTCCATTTATTCCTGCTCTCTTTTTCTTAACCAGTTACTGAACCAAAAGAGGACTTCTCAACTCAGAAAGGAAGCAATGGCTAGTTAGCCAAAAAACCTGAGACAAATATAAGACAGGGCAGGCAGCAGGAACATACAAACATCCAATATTGAGCAGATCATGTGCCTGTCCAGGCAGAAAAGGAGGTCACTTGGGGAAATATTTGTAGGAAACATAAATCCAGCTGGAGTTTGAGTCTATAAATACAACTGATCAGAAAACAAGAGACGGTCTACAATTCCAGACAGCCTACTGCTGCCAAAAAGCAGTGGAAGAGAAAGGATTGGAATGTTTCCCAGAAGAACCAATGGCACTGGTTGAAGAGCCACATGGGCTTCCAAGGTTTGGCACTCGTTTTTCATAGGAGTAGACTGGCTCCAAGATATGGTGGTAGCCTGTGCCAAGGTTCTGGGGCCCTGGCAGCTACCCAAGGATGGTACCTGATAACTCAGTGTGCATCCTAAAACATGCCCCAGAATCCTCAGGAATGCACTTGGGCTCTGTGCCAAGCAGGCAGTGGTTCCAGATTTGCCTGGTGCAAGAGTGAGATAGCACACACAGTAGCCTTTTTAGTTGTCACTTATGGCAGACTATTTACAATTATGTAAGCAATTAACATAGATGTATGGTATTCATGGGTGTAGCCAGGATTTATTTTAGGGGGGCAGGCTTTATGCTGGGCAGAACTGCGATATCTGCAATGCAATTTATTTACTTGCTTTAGGGGGGAACCATCCCCTGCACCCCCTGGTTATGCCCGTAATGGTATGCCCTTCCTATAATAATCAGAATGTGCATCAGTAAAGTATATACGTGTGTTGTGCGCACACAAACATGCCTTGCATAAGTTGAGAAACAATGTCAGGGATATTTATTAATAGTCTGCAAAAGATGTGAGCAATGAGGTGGCAAATGCTGCTGATGACCCAATGATTTAGGTTAGCAGAAGCAAGAAAAGAACTGTGGCAGAACAGAATGGAACTGGAATAGAACAGAAATTGGACAAGGAAACAGCAAGTGACACACTGGGCAGACGACAACAAAGAAATGCACATTGCTAAGTACAATTTAAGCTATTCGCATGCGGATAGGCTTTGGAGTTAGTTATAGCCTTCCAAGAAACAGATCCAGGCTTCAGCACAGGCAGCCAAGGACTCTTGCTTAATGCACCAAGGAGGCGGTAGAAAAAAAGGCAAATGATAACGTGTCAGGCACAGCACTGACATGGGCCTGCCGCATAACTGGTGAATATAAAAATATTAGAAAGCAGATATAAAACACAGCAGCAGGCAAAGCTCCTCTTTTGGTTAAGCACTTTCAGCCCTGGCTTTCTTGTCTCTTCAGTTGTGATATGAAAGAAGAACCGATCCAAAAAAGGCGGGTGAGGAGGGGGATGAAAAATGGAACTGAAGGATTCTGGATTAAGGGGGGGGGGCTAAGGATTTCTCCTCAGAATGGCCAAGGACATGATTTTACTGGTTTTATTTTTTTCAGTTTTTAAAAACTCATTTGTAAGTTTCTCTGTAAGTCCATGGAGACTGTTAGCAGGGATGGCTAACAGCTGGCCTGATCCAGCCCACCCAAGGATTTTTTTTCTGGCCCTCCAAAGCCTGACTGATTTTGGTGGCAGTAACAAAAGAAATAAAAATTAGACACAGTGCTGGGATGAGCAGGGATGTTGGAATCCCTTGTTGAGAATACAAACCACATTCTCCCCAGTCACTTGACCAAGGAGGAATAATAACATGCCCTCCAACATTTCTCTGATGAAAATAGGGACGTCCCATTCCATAATGATTATTTCACTATTTATACCCCACACATCTTATTGGGTTGCCCCAGACACTCTGGGCAGCTTCCAACCTAAATAAAAACATAATAGAACATTAAACATTTTTTTTAAACTTCCCTATACAGAATCGTCTTCAGGCGGCTCGGCGGTCAGATAACTCCCTCCAACATTTCTCCAATGAAAATAGGGGCATCCTAAGGAAAAGTAGGACATTCTGGGATCAAATCAGAAACTGGGAAGCTTCTCTAAATCAGAGACGTCCCTGGAAAATAGGGACACATGGAGGGAATGTAATACACCCCTCCTCCTCAGCTGTTCTGAATGGATCAACTGAGGAAGGGAAGCTGTGTGCCTATACATATGTAGGTAGGTATATATACATAAGTAAATGTGTGTGTGTTCTCTCTGTGTTGTGTGTGCACGAGGAGGCCAAACCTACTTCTGGCCACACTCACCCCTATCCTCCAGCTCCCAGAGCCTTGGCCAAGAGTAAATACAGCCCCCAGACCAAAACAGTTTAGCTAGCCCTGTTCTAAACAAATAAACTTCACTACATTTATTTCAATGTGTACTCTGCTTTTTCAAATCAGTGGGGCTTACTTTTGATTAGTCATGCACAGATCTGAGCTGTTAGTAACCTTTTAAATAAATCACACCAACTCTGCATTCTTTATGTTAGCTGCCTCTACCGCAGTGCATTGCTTCAAGACTGAGCTTTTGCTTTTCTAAGGCTCTCCCTGGGTTTACGACCTGCTCTTGCAATCTCAACCTCTTGGGTACCTGCCTCCCGACTCTTCCATCCTTTCATGATCCAGCCATTGCTTTGGAAGGCTGGGATCTTTGATGTGTACAAAACTGCCCAGTACAAAACTTTGGGGATTAATCTTTACATTCATTCTTCACTCCTCATGAGAAAGTCTTCAATTTCTTTCTTATTCTCTTGGTGCTTTGGGAGGATAGAATGACAGTTGAAAGTATCTCAGAAGTCATCTAGTCCAGTCCCTGAAGGATGCAACTATAGCCAGGATGGGGAACCTCAGGCCAAGGGTCTCAATGCAGCCAGATTCTGGCTCCCCAGGCTGCACCCCTGGCTGGCTCTGCTTTGCACCCGGAGTGTTTTTGCCTGGCTGGAATATGTCATTGAACTCTAATAATGCTTCTTGCTTGTCTGAACAGGTAAGGATGTATGAGTGAGTACAGAAACTGTACATTTGTTGCTCCACCCTCTACTGTCTCTGGCCCCACCCACCACTGGTATGCGGCACTTGGAAGGTTGTCCAGAAGGGAATGCCAGTCATAGCGAGGTTCTGGATATTGCCTTAAGTTTCTAGATCCTTTTGCAGCCCTCCTAGCTCTAATTGAAACTAATAATCAGTTAGTTTGCCCAGGCTCTGAGTCTAGCAAGTCATTCTGCCTGGCCACACTCTTCAGTGTCAATTGCCGCCCCCAAGCACTACCACAATATAAATATTAAATAATGAGAGTTAATATTTAATTCACTCATAGGCCTTCTTACGGAGACAAAACAGTTTAATAGAATTCACAAAAGGGTCAGACATTTATGAGATTCTGCACAGCATTAGCAATGACAGCTGCTACCTCTGAATAAAAATTATTAGCTAAAGACCAGGAATTTCCCCCTAAGGATAGTAACAGTAGATGGGCAATCAATGTGCCATAAAGTTCCTCATACATTTTCCTTGAGCTTATTGGGGTGGATTCACACAAAAGGCTCTGCAAGGAAAGCTACAAATATATGAACCTTGTATATTTGACATTAACGAAACTGTGAACATTGCTTTTAAAAATGGTTTCAGACATACTCTTTTTAGAATGCAATTGTTGTAAGCCTTTGAAATGTTAAATCTGTTTTCCTTTTTTCCTTACAGATCTTATTTGGTGCCTAGTGAAACCAGTGTATATATCAGCTTCCTTTTGTTAATGCCTAACCTAAGGCTCTTACCTGGGAATCTTGAATTCTCTAATGAACTAGTGAACTGCCTGACATACCATAAGGATGACAGGCCCTGAGCAGCTCATGGGACGCCTGGTTCCCCACCACCATTCATCTAGTGCAATTCCACTAGCTAGGATGAGTATTATGAACCCTTCCTACTGCAAGACTACTAAGCAAGGCATGACAACCATCTCCATGGAATTGCTAACACAATACCTGGGTGAGGGCTTAGTAACACAAGATTACTGACGGATGGAGGAGTTTCATACCTGGATAATCCTACCCTATTGCAATTGCTTCTCCTCAACCACATCTTCTTCCCCAGAACATCAGGAATGCCAATGGCAGGCACTGCTTCTGGTTGTCTGAATACTTTCCAGCATGGATGAGCCTTAAAAAAGGTAAAGGTACTCCTGCCCGTTCGGGCCAGTCTTGCCAGACTCTAGGGTTGTGCGCTCATCTCACTCTATAGGCCGGGAGCCAGCGCTGTCCGCAGACACTTCCGGGTCACGTGGCCAGCGTGATACGCTGCATCTGGCGAGCCAGTACAGCACACGGAGCGCCGTTTACCTTCCCGTTGGTAAGCGGTCCCTATTTATCTACTTGCACCCGGGGGTGCTTTCGAACTGCTAGGTTGGCAGGCGCTGGGACCGAATGATGGGAGCGCACCCCGCCGTGGGGATTCGAACCACCGACCATGTGATCGGCAAGTCCTAGGCGCTGAGGTTTTACCCACAGCGCCACCCGCGTCCCACTTGGACGAGCCTTATGCACTAGTAAAAGCAAACCTAACAGAATGGTTTAGAAGTGGGAGGATCAGAAAGATCGCCTGAAACAAGCAAGTCTGACGCAGAACAGGCTGCATTGGCCTTACATATGTTGGTGCAAAAAGGAAAACTCAGTAAGGGGCTGGTATATTTTCCTGCAAGTTCCCCCACCTTCAGAGAGCAATGAAACAACAGTGCACTGAGATCAAGCTGCACCTCTTGAACTCTGCTCCTTGTTATGTCACCAAGACACCACATCAACCTTGCAGAACATAACACAATCTGCAATGTTGTTCCAGACAGCATCCCAGTGGGTGGTAATGAGTTGGTAGGCAGAAGCCCAATGTGAGCTTGCAGGTTTCCAATGAAATTTGTGAACTTTAAATTTGCTTGAAAGAAGCTGAGCTCATTTCACTCCTGTGCCTGCTATGATTACCACCTCTCCTCTTTGGGAGCTTTGTAATAGATCATACAAAGCTTGCTTTTTAAACCAGTGTCTCATGACAACGCAGACAATCAAGTTGGCCCTATTCCAGTGGGACTACTTTCTGCTACGGTACAAAAAAAAAGAAAAAAGCTGGTGCTTATTGCAGATAATGTGACAATTCATACTAGGAAATACATTCCCTAATTAATTTATGTCAGGAGGAGCAGACTTATCTACCTGTTTTACTTGCCATTGCTGTATTCCCACTCCCCTTCCTACCATATCAGTGCTGTAGATTCAGTGTCACTCCAGTTCTCCTTTGGACCACATGCAAATATTCACTGATGGACTCACTTCCTTATTCATATTTGCTCTATCCTCTCTTGACTCCCTCAAAGATGCACCACACATAGGATGATAATAAGTAGCACTGATGGTAGATGGTGGGGTTGGGTTCCAGCATTGACACAATGCACTGGTTATCCATTTAAGCTGGTGCTTGGAGTCTTACACTGAACCCCATGAGCAGCTACCTGAGTACAGTCTGTCATAGGATTAGGCTTTGAATCTTACTGTAGATCCTCTACATCCACACCTGCTTCAGCATACATTCAACCTATTCCTCTTCCACCCTTGGTCACCAAAGCCTAAACCAAGTCCTCCTTTGTTCCCAAATCTTTAGCTCATAATATCTACAAGTTTGCACATTTCCCCTTACAACGGAGTGTTTACTTAGAATCTCTTCACAGGCACAACAGAGGCATCTGTCTTCAGTAACCTGCAATATGCATTCTTAGATCGAAGTATCAGAAGTGTCTTGCTGGTGTGTATCAACCTGGCTCAGCATTGTTTTCTAGAATCTCAGCAATGAACAAGCACTGGGTGGACCATTGGCCAGTTTCTGGTGGATCACAGCCTACTGTTTACCCACCCACACTTAAAAACAACAACTCCTCTTCGTTACATCAACACCAACTCAATACCATCTTTATTTTGAATTTTTCTGTCTACATTTGGAACACATATGCCTGAAGAAAATTTCTGTGTAACTCAAAAGTTTGCACGCAGCATCTTGATCTTTGTTTTGCCCAATAAAAGCAGCTTCCTCATTTGCTTGGCATTTATTGCAGTGCTTTCTCCACTGACTGCAGAGAGCAAGATGACTGACTACTTTGTGCAGGATTCCTCCTGTAGCCTCAAGAACACACCATTGAGTTCGAAAACGTTCAGGGATATAGTACTGCTAGTGTTTAGATAAGGCAAACTTCGCTTGCACTCATTGATTCACTACTGGGTGAAAGAATTTAGTCTGCTCTGCTTCCCAGCTAAATGGTAGGTTAGGGTCATCACGGCTAAGGCAGGGATGGAAAGGGATTGCAAATCCACAAAACAATTGGGGCACCCTTCCATCTTGAAAGCTGCCATGGTCTGTTTTGTAAACAGTTTCCTGCTCAGGGCATAATGTCACCTTCTGAACATTATCTCACTGTAAAGCCCTTCAGGGATACTTGGTACATGAGACCTGATTGGCCGTGACATGTGGAGTGCTGCCCATGGCCATCCGCCTCATCCCTTGAGCTTTCTGTAGACTCTGTTCAACTTCGACATTAAATGATATGTCAACACATCTCCAACCAGTGCCCTGAGGGATCAGGCCTCCCAAGGGCCTTCTATATTATTCTAATGACCCCTGTAGCCATGTCCCCAGAACAGAGAAGAGCTGTTCTTAGGCCACAGATGCAGCTTTGATTGTGTTGCTGAGTTGCTGGAGCAAAACAGCATCCCTTGGCTTTTCTATTTTTTCCCCCAGGTAGTTATTTCATTTTTCCTGTTCAGAAAACCAGGAAGTGAGATACCCTACAAAGCAATTGTAGGAGGAAGATGCAGCCTCATATCTGCTTGGGGTATGTTGGCCACCTAGATAGCAAATGTCCATCATAACTCAATTCACAATTATTATGATTTAGGAGGATCATTGAATAGTGCAGAAGGATCTAATGTTGATCTGATATTAACATTATCCCCAACCCAATCTCATAAAGTCCTAGATTAGATTCATCCTCAGGAGAAAATTATTGGAACCAGAGCCAGCTCTGCTCCCAAGTACTTCTCTGAGCCCAGCCTAACCTTTATGGTATCATTGCCTGAAGTTGGCATAAATGCTTTTCACAAGTACATTATGTTTTCACTCCTGATCAACTGGTTGCACTGACCATGCCCACACAATTCCCTTCAAGAGAATGCCAGCACATTAGGCAGCACATTATAGGATAGTGATCACTTGTCTGCTTCACTCCCACTATCAAATTGTCATATGGGGGTGTGGGAAATCATACATATGATTTGGATCAAACTGGAAAGACTGCACAGGGCATGGACAGGTAATATGTCTGTAGGACAGAATCTGTTGCTCACCTGAGATTTGGTTGGGATTTACAAAGCTGGGCAGGTTGTTTGAACAACTAACATGCACAGGACATATGGAATTTGGATGGTCTGGTCAGAAGGCCACCATAATCATACCACATGGGAATGAGGGGTGCTTTTTTCCATTCTGCTCTGGTAGGCAGGAAGAGGCTTCAGTAGCTGTGCAGAAAAAGAGAAGATGGCTGCCTGGCTGCATGATGGTGGCACGTAGAAGGAAGCAATAAGAACAGCTATTTCATTCTGTCACAAGGAGGGCTTGAATCTTTAACAGAGCTTTTTGATGAACCGTACATCATTTAAATAAATGAACAGTCCTCTAACAGGGCTGAGAACATCAAAATGAGGACAGCCGCACTTTGTAAGAGCAAGTGGTTGCTCTCCATGGGAAACATGCTGTCAACCTCAAAAGACTTCACTAATTAGCAAAGGTTTGGTTTCAGAATTCTATGGTGTGTGACATTCAGGCATGCATTGCATAGAACCAGTGCACAGACCAGAGAGACATGGGCACTCTTGAAGTTTAATGCAGTCTAATACACAGGGTGTGCATGTGTCTGTCTGTATGAAAGAGGGAGACAGAGACAGAAAGACAGCTCTTCTAAAACTGGCGCACCTGCTAACAGGTGCTCTATATAGGGACATTACTCCCCTACAAAGCTGATCTCGGATGCCACCTGGTTCAAATACTTTCTCACTGTCATGCATAGCTCTGGTTTCCTCTTCCAGATGATCCTTATGCACAGAGACAGGAAAATGTCCCCAGTGAGCTTTCATGTGGTAACTGAGTCAGTTGCCAGTGCCAAATGAAGACTCAGATTCTGTCTCTACAACAGGGATGAGGAACCTCTGGCCCACCAGAGGTTCAGATCTGGCCCATGAGACTGTTTCGCCCAAAGCATGGCCCCCTCCCCCATATCTAACATCATATGCTTGTGCAATGGCTAGGGGAAGAAGGCTTTGGCTTCTGCCTATCAGCTGATGGGTGGGCAAGCCAAAGGCTGCTAGAATGGCTATGCAGAGCTGCTGATGTGATTTGTGCAGGGGCTCTCAAGCACCCAATGGCTGCTGGTGTTTGGGAGCTGAGGCACAAACAATTCTGCTGGGTGGGTGGGACAACCCATTGGTCAGTCATCAGTCAAAGTTGGCCAATGAGGTGAGGGTGCACTCCAGGTAAGGATCTGGCTCACAGAACCATTAAGGTTCCTCACCCCTGATCTACAGTATAACTAGAGCTGAAATATTAGAAGCCCGCTCAACAGTAGCACAAGAGCAGGGTAGTAGTGTGGCTGTTCTCAGTGCCAGATTAACGTATAAGCTAAACAACGTATAGCTTAGGGCCCCACTCTCTTGGGCCCCCCCCCCAAAAAAAAATAAAGGGAAAAAAACTGGATGTACATTTCCAAAATATAAGATAAAAAAAAATAAAACCTACATACAGCAACAGTGGCAAATGGCATTAGATACCTATTAGGTCCATAAATTACCACATAGCACAGGCTTCCTCAGCCTCGGCCCTCCAGATGTTTTGAGATTACACTTCCCATCATCTCTGACCACTGGTCCTGCTAGCCAGGGATCGTGGGAGTTGTAGGCCAAAAACATCTGGAGGGCCGAGGTTGAGGAAGCCTGATATAGCATACAGTATATTCAACACAAAAAACAGTGACAATTTGTTGTGGACAAAGGACAGCTGGACATATAAAGGGCTCCATTACCTCCAGTAGCTTAAAGGTAAAGGTAAAGGTACCCCTGCCCGTACGGGCCAGTCTTGACAGACTCTAGGGTTGTGCGCCCATCTCACTCAAAGAGGCCGGGGGCCAGCGCTGTCCGAAGACACTTCCGGGTTACGTGGCCAGCGTGACATCGCTGCTCTGGCGAGCCAGAGCCGCACACGGAAACGCCGTTTACCTTCCCGCTAGTAAGTGGTCCCTATTTATCTACTTGCCCCCAGGGGTGCTTTCGAACTGCTAGGTTGGCAGGCGCTGGGACCGAACAGCGGGAGCGCACCCCGCCGCGGGGATTCGAACCGCCAACCTTTGCCCTTGCAACCAAGCCCTAGGCGCTGAGGCTTTAACCCACAGCGCCACCCGTGTCCCCCAGCTTAGGGCCTCATCAAACCTAAATCTGGCCCTGGCTGTTCTGAGGAACAGGATCCCTGTTGAGATATGACAGGCACCTGGTATTTGTACTTTCTGGAAACAACTGAAGACATTTTTGTTTCAACAAGCTTTTTTGCACCTGCTTTAATCCTCTCGCACTTAGGGATCCCGGTGGGAGCTGATATTCTTTTCTGCTCCTGTTTATGTATACCCATCCTTTCAAGCTGGCATTTGTTACTGGTTAATTCCTCCTCATGAAGCTAAGTGTAAACATCCAGAGGGGAGGCAGGCACATGTTAACTGAGCCATCTATCAGCAAGGCCACAAAAGAGGGAGCTGTCCCTGTCTCTGATTTATGCATTGTGGGCAGGGGGGAGTGAAGGAGGAGGAGCAGCAGTAGCAGCAGCAAAACACAAGGCTCATGGGACAAAAGGCAGGCAGGCACTTGGTGCCTTTGATTTAAGGCAATGGGGCCATCAAAGGGAAATTTGCAACCTGCATCTCCCCTTGCAGAGCATTCTTAACTGCAAATATCAAACAGGTTGCTAATAAAAGCTCCCAGGGTCTCCTCCGCTTTGCACGCTTGGCTTCTCAGTACCCAGCAGCTGACTGACCCCTACTGGTAACAATGAAGCGATTTATATCCTGTTGCCTGTATGAGCTTTCTCATGCGCCACACTGTCCCAGGGCTTATTCCAATTACACATTGCGGGAAGGTCCTAGGGATCGTGTAAATAAGAGTTGGCAATGTATGCTAAATATCTTTGCTTGCATCCAGCCGCGGAAAAGTGGTAAAGGAATGGATTTCCCCTGACAAGTCCTTTTGCATGCTTCAGGCGGCAATCCTCTACCCGCCAACCGCCACTTAATGGATCCCTAAACGGCCTCGGTCCAGTATATCTGAAGGAGCGTCTCCACCCTCATCGTTCTGCCCGGACACTGAGGTCCAGCACTGAGGGCCTTCTGGTGGTTCCCTCACTGCGAGAGGCCAAGTTACAGGGAACCAGGCAGAGGGCCTTCTCGGTAGTGGCGCCCGCCCTGTGGAACGCCCTCCCATCAGATGTCAAAGGGATAAACAACTACCTGACATTCAGAAGACATCTTCAGGGAAGTTTTTAATATGTGACATTTTAGTGTATTTTTCATCTTTGTTGGAAGCCGCCCAGAGTGGCTGGGGAAACAAATAATAAATTATTATTATTATCACTCATCCAGGAGTGAGCCCAGCTGGACCCAAAGGGGCTTCCTTCTCCCGAGAAGCCAGGGACTCAGAGAAGGATACTTTTTTTTTTAATACTTTATTTAGGATTCAACAATAACAAAGCAAAAACAAAAACCGCAGTAACTACTACATCAGTTCATTACAATTGACCATCTTTAACAATAATTTTAAAAATTACAGAACATCACTTTAACTTA
The DNA here is from genome assembly GCF_965153285.1 of Podarcis tiliguerta. NCBI lineage: Eukaryota > Metazoa > Chordata > Lepidosauria > Squamata > Lacertidae > Podarcis > Podarcis tiliguerta. The sequence continues at coordinate 56,792,902 of NC_139534.1, forward strand.
CTCGAGTTTCCATATTTAACTTTTGTCTCTTTATCTCTTTCTTAGCAGGTCAAAAAGAAAAGGACCAAAGAAAGAGGTATAAAGGGGGGAAAAAGAAGGAGGGGGAGAGAGCGAATAAAAAAAGAAAAAAAGTTTAAAGAACTTTTAAAAAAAGAATAAAAAATAAGCACATTTGACTTCTGATTAGACTCAGAAAAGGATTCAGGGGAGTGCAACTGGTTTGGTCGAACTGGATGCGAAACCTTGGAGGTGCCATTGGGGATGCTACAGCTATAATTTGGAACAGAGCAAGAGAGGCGGAGGGGCACTGAATTTTGGCATTGGAAAGGGTGCTGGTGAAATTTGAGACCTTCCTTGTGGAACTACTCAACAGAGTAGTGATTCTAAGCCTTGCCAGCAGTTGAGAACTGGAGGGGTGATAGTGGTAGTTGTTCCAGATTAATTTGTAACTCTAAGAAGTGTGATCTTCTGAATGTACACTATGCCGCTATATTCAGATGGGGAGTTCAGTACCGGAAAGGAATGGTAGGCTATAAATGTCTTAATGAAATAAATAAATAAATATGTTGGCAAGCCTGCTTAATACAGATTGATTTGTTCCCATTAACCTACTATTAACTATTCTTGTGCTTACACAGCCTGTTGAAGAGTTACTTAAAAAGGGAGTGGAAACAGTTATCAGTTATTCATAAGTAACTCCCAGTGACATGAGTTGGATAAATACGACATGAGTTGGAAAAATACGAGAGTAAGTAGGTACAGAATTGTAGTAATGTACAGTCCCCACCAACACCATGGGCTCAAGTTTTATGAATAGTCAGCTCACTACGTTTTTACTCCTAAAAACAAAAAGCAGAGTTCAAACAAGTGTGATAAGTGCTCCCATTTTGGATGGCCTGATATAACAGGCAAAGTGAAATTTCCCCTTTGATAGCCTTGCATGCCTCCTCCCGGCAACTCCTGAAGCCAAGCTGGTGCCAAATGTATGCTCTGCTTTCCTTTGGACCACATCAGTAAGGCTGAGTGGGGGGAGGGGTGTCTTGTCATATGGGCAGCCCAGGATCTCCATACAATACACACTGCCCAAGCTTGAGCCCCAAGGAGGTTTGGCTTCACCCCCCAGAAGCACACTCCATTGTCTCTAGAGTGTGATGGCCTGGGATTCCGATTCGGAGGATGAAACAGAGGAATCCCGGCCTGCACAGGAGTCCCCGCCTCCAGGGCCGGCTGAACTGGGGCAAGGCCTAGATGCTGAAGAGCCTGCACCTGTGGCAGTGCATCAGGAGCTGGCCCCAGGTGAAGCCCTTCTGGCCCCAGAGAGGCTTGACGACTCAGTGGCCACAGGTGAGCCTCCTCCAGGGCCCAGTAACCCTTCGGCCTCTCCTGATCTGCAGAGGTTTAGAGCAGAGAGGCGAAGGGAACTGGTTGCCCCCAGGAGGAGTGCTCGCCTTAAGGCCAGAGGAGGCGGGGCTCCTGGGGGCCGGGACCGCCCCTGGCCTTAGAAGAGGATAAAAGCCCAGTCAGCCCGGCCCCAGGTTGCGGGAGCAACGTCGTTGTTGGCTTCGGACCTTCCTGCGTTCCTGATCCCTGCTCGGCCTCCTGTTCCTGACTATCCGGTACTCCTGTTCCCTGCTCGGCCTCCTGTCCCCGACCATCCGGTGTTCCTGTTCCCTGCACAGCCTCCTGTTCCAGCGTTCCTGTTCACCGCCCGGCACTCTGCCTCGGACCTTGCCCCTCTTCGTGTGGACTCTGCTACACCCAAGGTACCTTACCCCCGGGACCAGCACAGTTTGCTCCCGCCACCTCCCGCACTCCCCCTTCGTAGGGGTGCGTTCGGGAAGAGCCAGAGGCCATGGCTGAACAGGCGGCTGCACTGGTGGCTTTGGCCCAGGAGAACCAGGCCTTGTCTCACACCGTGCAGCAGCTCAGTGACGCGGTTGAGGCACTTCAGCAACGCTTGGAAGCCCTACCGGCTCCTGGGGCCGACGCCCCGGCTCCGGGCAAGTACCCAGTGGCTTTGCCTGAGAAATTTGATGGAGCCCCGGCCAGCTTTCCCATGTTCCTGGCCCAGGCCAAACTGTATATTCAGGGGCGAGCCCGGAACTTTCCTGACGACCGTACCAAGGTGCACTTTTTGATTAGCTTGTTAAAGGACCAGGCGGCCAAGTGGGCGTTGCCGCTACTCAGGCAAGACTCCCCCTTGCTGGCAGACTATACGGGGTTTTGCAATCGTTTGGAGGCCGCGTTCGGCAACCCCCAGAAAGAGAGTCAAGCCAACCGGGCGATTCGGCATTTGAAACAGGGCAAGTCCACGGTGGCCACATATACCACGGAGTTTCGGCTGTTGGCACAGGACTTGACCTGGAATGACTCGGCACTGCGGGACCAGTATCTCGAAGGGCTTTCGGACGAGGTACTGGACCAGTTGGCCACAATGGAACGCCCCACCACGCTGGACACTCTCATTCAACGGAGTCTACAAATAGACGACCGGTTGGAGGATCGTCGTCAGGCCCGGGGTCGCCGACACTTCCAGTTCACGGCACCAGCTTTTTCCGGCAGCCCCACGGTCACAACTGATTTAACGGAGGAGCCTATGCAGCTCGGGGCAGTGCGGCCACGCCTTTCCCCCGCAGAGAAGGCGCGGCGTCGGGATGGAAATCTCTGTCTTTACTGTGGCGGAAGTGGACACTTCGCTCGGTCCTGCCCTGAGAAACGCCAGCCGCAGGGAAACCGCCAACCCCAGTAGCTGATGGCCCTAGCTACCGGGGGTCCCAAACCGTACAGAATGGGCCCGCACCAATGGACTTGCAACATCTTATGGTTTCGGTACGTTTATACCCTCCAGGTGGGCCCTGGATCCTCACCCATGCTTTGGTAGATTCAGGGGCAACCCGCTCCTATATGGACGCTGCTTTTGCCGCCCATCATCAGGTGCCACTTCGGAACAAGCCAGTACCGGTCCAGGTGGAAGCGATTGACGGACGACTTCTGCGGTCAGGTGCCGTTACTCAGGAGACCCAGCCTCTGGTCCTGTGTCTCCAGCAGCACCGGGAGTTGCGAACTTTGGACATTGCCTCTATGCCCCGCTTCCCCCTGGTGCTCGGGATGGACTGGCTGGAAGCCCACAACGTTCAGATTGACTGGGTCAAACGGACCGTGCACTTCCCAGTCCCATGTTCCCATGCTCAATCCGGAACGCTGGCGTCCGCGCCCTCAGAGGAGGCAGCACCCACGCTCCCAGCCGTGTACCAGGACTACCAGGACGTGTTCGAGGAACGGGGGGCAGACCAGCTGCCGCCGCATCGGCCTTTTGACTGCGGCATAGACCTCCAACCCGGAGCGCCTTTACCAGTGAGTCGCTTATATTCCCTAACAGAGCCAGAGCGCGAGGCTTTGCAGGACTTCTTGCGCAAGAACCTGGAGCGTGGGTTCATTAGGCCTTCCACCTCGCCCACCGCGGCACCGGTGCTTTTTGTTAAGAAGAAATGTGGGGAACTCCGCCCTTGCCATGATTACCGAGCCCTGAACAAAATTACCGTCCCAGACCGGTACCCCTTGCCCCTTATCTCGGAGCTGCTGGAGCGGGTGCAAGGGGCACAGGTGTTCACCAAGCTGGACCTCCGGGGGGCCTACAACTTGATTCGGATCCGAGCCGGGGATGAGTGGAAGACAGCGTTTGGGACCCGGTACGGGCAGTTCGAATATTTGGTTATGCCTTTCGGTTTGTGCAACGCGCCTGCTGTGTTTCAACGCTACATCAACCACGTGTTTCAGGACTTGTTAGACAAGTACGTGGTGGTGTATTTGGATGACATACTGATTTACTCCCGTGACCCGGCCCGCCATGAGGGACATGTCCGGACCGTGCTGCAGCGCTTGCGTGAGCACCGTTTGTACGCAAAGCTCAGCAAGTGCGAGTTCCATCAGCGGACTGTGGACTTCCTTGGTCACCGGCTCTCTCCAGATGGGGTGCAAATGGACCCGGGGAAGGTGACAGCGGTTCAAGAATGGGCGGCACCCCGGAACCGCAAGGACCTACAGCGTTTCCTGGGGTTCGCCAATTACTACCGGACCTTCATCGCTGATTATGCTCATCGCACCACCCCGTTGACCCGGCTACTGCGCCCAAAGACGCCGTTTTCCTGGGACAAGGAGGCAGAGGAGGCGTTTCAGGGGTTGAAGGCCTGTTTCCAGAGGGCACCAATCTTACAACATCCTGACCCCTCTCGACCCTTTGTGGTGGAGACCGACGCTTCCAGTACGGCTCTCGGTGCCGTCTTGTCTCAACAGATTGGTCCTGAAGCGCCACTCTTACCCTGTGCCTTCTATTCCCGCCAGCTCCTACCAGCGGAGCGTAACTATACTGTGTGGGAGCGGGAACTACTGGCCATCAAGGTAGCCTTTGAGGTCTGGCGCCACCATCTTGAGGGGGCACGACATCCGGTGGAGGTGCGAACCGACCACCGGAACCTGGAGTACCTCCAGACCACCCGCAAGCTGAACCAAAGACAGATCCGGTGGGCGTTGTTCTTTTCCCGGTTCCAGTTCCGGATCCGCTACATCCCTAGCTCTCAGAATCAGAAGGCGGATGCCCTGTCCCGGAAACCTGAAGACAACGCAGACACGGTACAGCAAGCAGAACCCACCACGATCCTACCTCCGGCTGCATTCCTGGCCACCCAGGAGGCGCAGCCACTGCAGGTTCGGGTGCGGGAACAGCAGCGGGTCGACGCTTGGGCCCAGGAACGACTCCGGGAGCTGGCTGAAGGGTCCAGCCCACAGTATCCGGGGCTGGTCCTGCATCAGGGCCTTCTGCTGCACCACGGTCGTCTGTACATCCCGCCAGGGCCACTACGGCTGGAGGTTCTCCGGATGGCCCATGATGCCCCAGCAGCGGGGCACTTTGGACGGTATCGGACCACCCATCTGGTCAGTCGAGAGTTTTGGTGGCCCCGCCTGAAGGCTGACGTGGCTCGCTACGTTGCTGGTTGTGATGTCTGCCGGCGCGCTAAGGGACCTACCGGGCGACCCCCCGGCCTACTTCAGCCATTGCCAGTTCCACCGCACCCTTGGCACACGGTTTCGTTGGACTTTGTAGTGGACTTACCCTCGTCTCGTGGCTGTACCTGCCTTCTGGTTTTCTCCGACCATTTCACCAAGATGGTGCACTGCGCTCCCTGTCCATCTGTACCCACAGCCAAGGAAACTGCTCAGCTGTACCTTCAGCATGTCTTCCGCCTGCATGGCCTACCTGAGCGCGTGGTGTCCGACCGGGGCGTTCAGTTCACATCCCGGTTCTGGCAAGCACTACACCAGACCCTCGGGACGGAGGTCTGCCTCTCGTCAGCCTATCACCCACAGACCGATGGCCAGACGGAACGGGCGAACGCGGTGCTGGAGCAGTACCTCCGGTGTTACTGCAGCTACCAGCAGGATGACTGGGTCGACCACCTGGCATTGGCGGAGTTCGCCTACAATAACGCGGTGAATGCGTCCACCCAGCAGACCCCGTTCCAGGCCAGTTATGGTTATCATCCACGGCTGTTTCCAGAGGTGCTGCCGACATCCGCAGTCCCGGCGGTGACGGAGTGGCTTCAAGAGCTCCAGTCCCAGCAACAGCTTTTGGTGGAGCAACTGCACCAGGCCAAGGAAGCGTACAAGGCCCAGGCCGACCGCCACCGCCAGGTGGGGCCGGAACTTCGCGTCGGTGACCTGGTTTGGCTCTCCACTCGCCACCTCCACCCCTCTCGACCTTCGCGGAAGTTGGACGCCCGCTTCACCGGCCCGTTCCCTATCGTAGACCAAGTCTCTCCTGTGGCATTTCGTCTCCGGTTACCCGCAACCCTGAAGGTTCACCCGGTCTTCCACAGGTCCCTTTTGAGTCCGGTGGCCCCACCCGACGAGTTCCACCCGAACCGTCCCCGACCGCAGCCAGTGTTGGTTCGGGGAGAGCCTGAGTACGAGGTGGAACGCATCCTGGACTCCCGATACCGCAGGGGAAAGCTGCAGTATCTCATTGACTGGAAGGGGTACGGACCGGAGGACCGTTCCTGGGAACCTGCGGCCAACGTCCACGCACCTGCCTGCCTCCGAGAGTTCCATGCGACGTACCCCGGCAAGCCGGGTCCGGACCCTCGGTTGAGGGGGGGGCCTGGGAGGGGGGATGGTGTGATGGCCTGGGATTCCGATTCGGAGGATGAAACAGAGGAATCCCGGCCTGCACAGGAGTCCCCGCCTCCAGGGCCGGCTGAACTGGGGCAAGGCCTAGATGCTGAAGAGCCTGCACCTGTGGCAGTGCATCAGGAGCTGGCCCCAGGTGAAGCCCTTCTGGCCCCAGAGAGGCTTGACGACTCAGTGGCCACAGGTGAGCCTCCTCCAGGGCCCAGTAACCCTTCGGCCTCTCCTGATCTGCAGAGGTTTAGAGCAGAGAGGCGAAGGGAACTGGTTGCCCCCAGGAGGAGTGCTCGCCTTAAGGCCAGAGGAGGCGGGGCTCCTGGGGGCCGGGACCGCCCCTGGCCTTAGAAGAGGATAAAAGCCCAGTCAGCCCGGCCCCAGGTTGCGGGAGCAACGTCGTTGTTGGCTTCGGACCTTCCTGCGTTCCTGATCCCTGCTCGGCCTCCTGTTCCTGACTATCCGGTACTCCTGTTCCCTGCTCGGCCTCCTGTCCCCGACCATCCGGTGTTCCTGTTCCCTGCACAGCCTCCTGTTCCAGCGTTCCTGTTCACCGCCCGGCACTCTGCCTCGGACCTTGCCCCTCTTCGTGTGGACTCTGCTACACCCAAGGTACCTTACCCCCGGGACCAGCACATAGAGACTGACAGATGACAACAACAAAAATGTCCTCATAACGCTCCAGATTAAATCATTTTAAAGCAAATTTCTACATTTGAAAGGAAGGGACAAAGCTACTGTTATATCACTCTAATGCCCCTCTGATGTGTGATTCAAAGAGGTCTAAACATGTAGAATAACAGACCACAGTGTGATTCTATACTAAGTTATTATAGGTCTTACTTCTAAATAAGAGTGTATAAGATAGCAGGCTATGAGACATTAACAGTGCAGCTCTGTGGAAGGAATTCAATGTCATGCTAAGGTGACCATTCTGTCAGGGCAAGCAGATAGACCGATTTCCCACCTCTCCCCTCCCCCTGCATAGGGCTCTCCTGACCGCCCCCCGCCCCCCGTTAATTTTGGGACTGTGAGAGGCACACAGGAGGAGGGGAGAAGGGAAATCCCCATTGCGCAAGTGGAAGTCCTTGAGCATAGCTTCTGCTGATGGGACTCATTAGTTGAAGTCCCATAGCTTGGTCCCAGCTCCTGCCAACCTAGCAGTTCGAAAGCACATCAAAGTCAAGTAGATAAATAGGTACCACTCTGGCGGGAAGGTAAACAGCATTTCCGTGTGCTGCTTTGGTTCGCCAGAAGCAGCCTAGTCATGCTGGCCACATGACCTGGAAGCAGTACGCCGGCTCCTTTGGCCAGTAAAGCGAGATGAGCGCCGCAACCCCAGAGTCGTTCACAACTGGACCTAACAGTCAGGGGTCCCTTTACCTTTACCTTTTAAGTATGCATAAGACAGCCTTCTAAAGACTGCAGTCCTTTGCTCACTTTCCTTGGAGTAAGCCATATAGCACAATCCTATATATAGCCCCACTGTTGGACTGTATATAAGCGTGCACTTTGTGGCTGGGTACAAGCAGTTAATTCCTAAGGCAAGGGGAATAAATTTCCCTATTAGCATTACTATAGTGCTAGCCCCAATAAAGGATTGTTAGTTTGTTAACTATATAAACATAATGTGGGTAGGGGGCGCTGTGGGGTAGGCGGTACTAGAGATTGCATTTGCTTTGTATTTCTGTTTCTCAGTTCCCACTTGCTGTCATTTCCTCAGATCCCACACAAGTCAATGGAGTGGTTAAATTGACTAGCCCAGCCCCCAAGCAATTTCTGGTTTAGTCACAAGGGAAATTTCAACCGTAAAAAATAAGTGCTCTTGAATGTGTTAGAGAGGGGGAGCACATACTGTTCAAAGGAAAATAAAGTTTTTTAAATAAGAAAACCTTTGAGAAAATGGTAGGTCATTGTTGTGGGAGGGAGATAATCTTGCATTATTTCACCACCATCCTTAACTGCATTATTATTAAGGCAACACGAGTTATTGTGAAGATGAATATATACATATGTCCTTCACCATGCAAAAACAACTTTTAAATAAAAACAGAACAATTCAGGCTGCAATCACATTCCCAATTAACTGGGAGTGAGTCCCATTGGACTCAATAGGGCTTAGGTCTGAGTTGATGTGTATATGATCACACATTTTAAAAAATCTTCAAAATTACTTTGCAGAACCAAGTCATGGAGAACAAGGGGAATTGAGAATAAGTGTAGTGACTCAGCGATGAAGCTCAATGGTTGAAGCTAGTCACGATCTCTTAACCTCCCCTACCTCACAGGGGTAGGTAAAATGGGGCAGTAGGACCAGCTCCCTGGAAGAAAGGCAGAGTATCAAAATTACACTCACACACACATGGTCATGCTTCTAGAATCTGGTTACAGATTTTTCCAGGTGTCACTTGAAGCACCTGGTCAAAAACAGTTTGTTCAGTGGGAAAAGCAAACTAGCATGTGTACCATTGGTAATGACAATTTGCCTTCCATTCTCAGAGAGGATATCTGTAAATAGCCTAAGTGACCTTGACAATGTGTCCTAATGTAGGCAGAGTAGTGATTCTTATCCACATTAACAATATATCAACTGTGGCTGTGTACACACTTTTTAAAGCATGTTCAAAACACATTCTTCCCCTCACAGGAATACCCCTCACAGTGTTACAATTCCCAGCAACCCTTAACAAAGGACAGTGCCCATAATTTTCTGAGGGAATGAATGGGTTTCGAAGGTATATTGTGCATGAGCCTCTGTATCAGGGTGTGTTGTTTATTCTGAATGAAACAACCCCAAATGACGGGCATGGTTTTGTGAACGTGTCCCCATCAACAGAAAATGCCTCCTTTTACTTTTAGGGAGGCATTTCCACTTCCACAGATAGTCTTTGAGAAATCACATGTTCAGTGTGCTCAAACTCCATCAATGCAAAAAAATCACTTTGCTTGTTCCTACTGGGACAGTGACACTTTTCAGAAAGGCATGGTACTCAATGCTGCCATTGCCGGCCTCCTGTACCCACTATCTACACAAGCTTCCAGTGCCCTCTGCTGGCACCAGGTTCCCTCCAGCCCACTCTCCAGTTATAGATCTCTGGTGCTGAGGCATGGAGCTGCATTTTCCACCTGCATGCTTGGCTGCCATTACTGAACGTAATGGCTTGGTAGTTTTGGAAATGGAACCTTCAGTCTGGGTGACAGATGCCCGAGTCGGCTCCCGCTATTGTTCCATACGGCAGGCAGTGGAGTGAACAGTGGCAGAAAGAGCCAGTTGTAATGTTCTCTGCCCGGAGCAGTTTTGTGTGTGCATGAGCGCGTGCTTGCGAGGGGAGTGTTCTTCCCCAAAGGCAAGATGTTCCCAAATTGATTTTTTAAAAAATGTCTTTGTGCATGCTTCTAAGGGGCAGAAGAAAAGAAAACGAGAGAAAAGAAAGGGAGAGAAGAAAGGCAAGCATGGCTCTGACATTTTGAAATACGGCTCAAATTATGGAAACCAAATGGAGACAATGGCTCCCGTCTGTTCTCCTGATGCCGTTGGCTCTGTCTCAGTGGCAGCCGTACCACCACCGCCTCCCCCCCCCCCCAGCCTAAGTGCCTTGCTAACAACGTCAGAAAGAAAAAACAGAAAGGGAGCAGGGAGAACAATGAGAGATGGGTTTCCTTCCTGCCTCTTTTTCCCATGATGGAGAAGCTTCAAGGGAGAACCAGTGCTTTGTCAGGTCAGCACTATGCTTATTTTGGGTTGGAAGGGATGGTGAATTCATGGCAGAAAAGGCAACTCAGTGCTGCGGAGGAGTGAAGAACAGCAGGTGCCTAACCTGCCCTTGCAACTTTATTTAATTTGGGGAGGTGCCAACCTTTATTTATTTATCAAACGTATTAGTCACCTGTTATCCAAGAGACTTACACTGAAAAAATATGTTTACATAAATACATTATACCACAGAAAAGGGGGAGGGATCATGAAATGCAATGATATTCCATACAAATATATGGGGGGGGACACCAGCCCCCCTTAAACATGATAAAAGGCATTGGAAGTATGTAAGCAATAAATAAAATACGCCCACCCACTAAGTAGCAGATAAAAGTGAAAGCTTTTATCGCATACCTAGCCCAACTTTTACCCCATACCAAACCCCTACCAAGCCCAAAACTCATTGACATCAACCTGGGATTTTTTTCAGTTTTTTAAAGATCTCCCCACTAAGAAGTCCAGCATCAAGGGCGGCTGCTGTAGTGGGTGAGCTCTCCAGGGATGGTCCAGCATCTCTACTCTTCTTTCAGGAGAAGGAGCAACAAAGGCAGAGCAGGAAGATGGTAAAAGTTTTACCTGTTCTGCAGCTGTCCCAATTGATGCTCCTCTCCTGTTGCTGATGGGCATGCACGAACCTGATGCCAGAACCATTTTGCTCAACCCACCCCCCCCCCAAAAAAAAACAACAACCCTTTGATGGGTTTATCAGTCCACATCTTTACAACATGGTCTTTTCTGGCCCAAGCCATATGGCCACTAGCTCCAGAGGGAGGGTCCAGGAAAGACTTTGGAGTGGCCTATATAAGGCCTCTCCTCATGTGGCCTGGCCTCATTCTGTGAGTGGCAGCTACCTGGTCGAGTGCTTCAGCTGCCAGCCAAGCTAGAGTGCCTGACTTTGTAAACTTCATGGTAAACTCAGCCTATCAGGGAAACACAATAAATAGGATGTGACATCACAACATTATGTAACCAATCCCGTTTGGCAGTGTGATGTCACCGAAGGCAAAGTTTATTCAGAGTGAATATAATGCTTGCTTATTTATTTATTTATTTAACAATTTATATACCATTTTTCTTTATTTCAGATAAACTCGAAGTGGCTCACCAAGTAAAAACAGCAACATATGTTTCTGAATATGTGAACACTTTCAAAGTAGTCACTGAAAAATCACTGGAGGGTGTGTGTGCTTGTTGATGCTGTCAAACTGTTCCTGATAACCTGTCAGCCCTATATTAATCAGAAATTGTTGATGTGTTTTTACCTCAAATTTGTGAGAGCTAGAGAACTGCTAATTTAAAAAAGAAAAAATCTAGTTATCAAGATTCTGCACAAAATGCTAGGTTGTGTATCAGAAGCACTGATGCATGATTATAGCCATGCATGTAATTAATACCCCACCCATAGAGTTTAGGCCATTCATTTTTGGACTTCCATGAGATTCTGTGGGTTTCAGAGGGCTGGCTACTTCCTTTTCAACTAGGTTGTTTCTTACATTTTTCTTCCAGGTAAAGGCCTCAGGGCAGAGGCTGACTTCCAACCCTGTTTTATAATGCTCTATGCAGCCCTTGATCGAGTCACAAACACTCCTCACCAACATCCTTATGATCTATTATTCTTTTTGCACATTTTGATATGGGTACCATAATTTATATATGAACAGAATGAAGAAGCAATTGATGTCTCTGCAAAAATTACTGGGTTACTCCGTGAGTAAGGCATGGAACACAGTCAAGACTCTCCTCTTTCTTTTTATTCCTTTACAAATCTTACTCCTACTGGGGAAAACACAATCCAGGCTTCAGTTCTGGCTTGAATTAAGTCCTGTGTAATATGGGAGAAGCATTGGTCTTGCTGCGAAAGGGCTGGGTTCATGCTAGAACACACACGCTTAATTTCAGAAGCCCCAGAATAAATTATTGGTGCTTTGTGCTCCCTGCTTGCATTTTGTGACTCATAAGCCACAGGGTGCATGTCTTTCATTATCAATCTTCTCATCATATTCCATGGGTTACAGTTCTCATGTTCTTATTTTAAGTAGCAGGTCCGAAATGAGGCCATACTGATAATACCCCCTGCCTGTCCCCCCCCCCACCCACACCGTCTTTCTAAAGTTGCACTTACTGATATCAGTACCTAATCCTCATGGCTGCCTTTCACTTGACTCTCAGCTGCATAGCTCCATCCCACCCTAATAATTCATCTCTGCATCACTAGCTTCTCAATGGACAGGAAAATGACCACCTTTGTGAACCTAGCATAAATCAGAAGCAAAAACATGCAGCATGTAATTGAAAAAGAAAAGTATTTTAAAGGCACTAAATAGAGGCCGTAAATGGATCTGTCAGCTCCATCAGTACTGGAGGGGAGAGCTGGAGAAAAAGAGTAATCACTAACAGAAAAACAATGTTAATATTTGTCTCCGGAGGAAAACTAAGATGCAGCTGCAACCTGGAATGGAACACAAAAGGACTTCCAAACGAACCAGGGCCTATCCCTCTGGCTGGAGCCTTATGCTATTCAACAGTGCAGGCACCCTGCGAGTCAGGCATACACCTAGTGGATATCAACTCAAATGATCCCCGGGAGATAAGACAAGATGGAAACAGAATACATAAGAACCAGTCATGCTGCTCCTACGCTCATGTATAAGAAGAGTGTCATGGGTTGGTGGGATGATGGGAGAAATAGTAATTAAAGTACAGTGTTGTGTGTTGGAGGTGGTAGTGGTGGAGAATACACAATTTGCCAGAAAGGATAATGAGGCAGAGGAGAGAAAGCAGACAAATGCCTTATTAAGCACTCAAACGCCTCAACATTGTTGTTGATGGGCTGTAAGATAGTCTCAGCAGATGTTTTACTATTCCCCCCCCCCACCACAAAAATGTGGAGTTATGGAAATAACTGCCTGACAAAGGAGCACAGCAAACTACCCCATGGCAATAATTGTACTGCAGGTTGTTGCCATGGCTGATGCCCCAGACATAGATGCCATGCATTTGTCTTCTTAAAGAAAGAAAACACACACCAGAAAATACTACTGAATTCAGCAATAAGGAGCCTTTGTATAAAACACACATAGCAACTGTTGCCTAGAAGGGAATTGGGACCATCCTTTAATTTTAAACATTTATAACCTGAAACCAGATAAGTTGCTGTGAGGGCTGTTCACTAAAACTCTCTGCACAGGAGAACCAATAAAACCAGCACAGGAAAATTTCTCTCTCTGTCTGTCTCTCTCTCTGATACCACCCTACCTCCCTCCCTCTTCTACTCTCCATGGTGCTGATCAGAGGCTGCTCTCTAAGGCAGGCAGGACAATGGAAATGAACACCCTCTTCTAATAGGGGAAATGGCAGGAGATTGAGCTCTGTCCATGGTCCTGAATTAGAGCTCCCTCCCCCCCTTTCTTTTTCATGGCAGCGAAGCATCAGGTTCTTCAAATCATAATGAAGAGATTCTTTCTAACCCAAATGCCAAGCTGAGATCAGAAGCAAAATTAATAATGCTGTTCACTGACCTGCCAAGCACTACACACAGAGTTGATGAACTCCTTTGCTCTGCCTTCCCTGCTTTTGTGTTGTAGTCCTCATCAGACCCTAGATTTTTATCAGCCCAAAGACACTCCATGACCTCAACAACTTCCCTGCTTTCCTTGCAAGCCACTTTCATTGCATGGCCACATGGTGAGTGCACATTGATACATAAGAGATTACTACTCATGTAAAGATGCCTCAGCAGCATCCGATGAAGATCAGGACCAGCAATGCTCACACATGTCATAGTCTCAGCATCCAAGAAATCAGAGGCCAAGACGGATGAAAAGGGGCTGATCATAACAAAACTGATAGAGCCAGAGATAAATCCCAGATTTCCCAGAAATCCTGTTCCATTCTCTTAGTGTTGTCATCCTCCCCTTCCCCAGTGTTATCATACATGTTGCCTCCAAGGAACCACTGAAACAGAGAGAAACACCATCTACTGTATTCACATGGCAGGGTGTGCTCAGGATCATCACATGAAATTCCTTTCCAGAAGATTAAATTGCAACATTGAGAGCTTCAGATCTTATCAAATCCCTCTGTGAGAAAATCTTCTACAAAACCTATTAGCACTAATCAATTGCTTTAAAATTTCTATTTTATTTGTATTATTTACAACAGTCCCTAAGTCCCCAGCTTGAGGTATATCCCGCACAGCAATTGCTGCAATATTGTCCCAGTCCCAAAAGAACATATAATCCATACAGAAACTAAAGACAAAAGGTAGAATGAGAAAGATAGATTGACTTACACATTGCTAGTTCATAGAATATGAGGAACATAGGCAGTTTCCTTATAGTGAGTCAGATCATTGGTCCAGCTAGCTCAGGACACCAGTCCAGCTAACTCAGTACAGCAGCTGCCTAGGGTTTGGGGCAGGGGTCTTTCCAAACCCTAACTGGAGAGGACTGAACCTGGGACTTTCTGCATGCAAAGCATGTGCTCTGCTACTGAACTATGGCCCTTAAGAACTTTCAAGGATCATATAGTGAACCCTCCTATACACAGCCAGGAACAAAAGCAGAGTCTATGGATAGAAAGCAAGGTGCAGCATGTAAGGTGCTCAGAGGATAAATAATGTTCAGTAATATCTACTTGGGTGAACAGAGCTGTGGGCCATGTCAATCAAACTGTATCTGATTACGGTAACTTGCTATGAGAACCCACAGGAGAAATGCACAAGAAGCAGTCCTAGTGGCTTCAGTGCAAGTAGGTACAGGCTAATAGTGCAGCCTGGATTTCAGCTGCAGAAGAGGTTACTATCCCCACAGCGTTCACACATCATAGTACCAGCTAGCTAAATCCGAACTTCAGTATTATGAGTGGGCCTGTAGGCTGAATTTCCACTTATACTGGTTGATTTGGTGGTGGAGAAAAACAGTTTAGGCTCTACAAGACGAAGTTGATTTGCATTGAATCCTCCAGGGTGAGCAAGAATGATGTGTCCCATGTTGTCATTCTCTAGAGATCAACACTTTAGCTGATATACTATCGCACTAAAGCTTAAGTGAAGCCCATTCATAGCAAGTGACATCTGTCTTCTATTTACTTTCGTGACAAAATGCTGCCTCACACGATTTGATATATGTTCTGTTAAATTAATTGGAAATAAAATTATCTAGTTTGTTTGAAGATGGAAAGGTGTTTTCTACGGGCTGAGATTGGCCGAAGGCTTTGTGGCATTTTCCTTCTCTTTGTACCATGTGGCAATACTCCTCATTCCTTTTTCTCCGCAGGCTTCACTGGCATGGTGCATCTCTCTCTCCCCCCCCCCCCCTCCTCCTCTCATGGTCTACTTATTGAATACAACTCTATGAATGACATGGGCTAGTCAGCTAGAAACACTGAAGCAGGGATAAAATCCATATTGCCCCTAAAATATCTGTGCTTTCTTGAGGCATTTTTGCACAGCTTATGGATACTTGGCAGAACCTCCTCAAATCGAATCCCAGATTTGCTTGCGGGAAAATGATTCTAGATCTCATAGCAAAAACAATCTCCAACAACCAATGCTCATTGAATGGTTGAACTGTCATGCATTCTAAGTCCAAAATCAAGCTTTCTTCAAGTATATATTCAAAATTTTTACATTCGAAGATAGCAGTGTGAAATATTAAAAAACAGCAAAAACTCTGTGTGCACCATGCCCTCCAAATGTAGTTCAGACTTAGCCAAGTTTGTGAAATATGAAAAAAATTGTGTCAATTACATTCAAGAAAAGAAGCTACCGCCCTCCGACATGTGATAGATTTTCTCAGAAGTGAACAGAATTTGAACGCTTATAATAGAATGCACTGTTCCCCTATAGAGAGGATTGGAGACCTTCTTGTGCATATCAGAAGTGCTATTATTTCTGTTCTGATATCTGTTACCCAATGGGTCAAGAAAATGGTTCTCTGCTTCATAGGAGTCTTCATTCTACATATTTTCAAAGACTGCCACAATCAGATACAGGCTATTGCCATATTGGGTGGGAAGATTCAGTTGATGGGCTTTGCTTGTGCTCAGGGTCAGGCTGGTTGCCACATGTGGAATTCAGAAAGGAAGTCTTTGCCAACAAAGGTCCGTATAGTTAAAGCCATGTTTTTCCTGGTAGTGATGTATGGAAGTGAGAGCTGGTCCATAAAGAAGGCTGATCGCCGAAGAATTGATGCTTTTGAATTATGGTGCTGGAGGAGAATCTTGAGAATCCCATGGACTGCAAGAAGATCAAGCCTCTCCATTCTTAAGGAAATCAGCCCTGAAGTAGAGGCTCTAATACTTTGGCCACCTCATGAGAAGAGAAGACTCCCTGGAAAAGACCCTGATGTTTGGAAAGATTGAGGGCACAAGGAGAAGGGGACGACAAAGGATGAGATGGTTGGACAGTGTTCTCGAAGCTACCAGCATGAGTCTGACCAAACCGCGGGAGGCAGTGGAAGACAGGACTGCCTGGCGTGCTCTGGTACATGGGGTCACGAAGAGTTGGACACGACTAAATGACTAAACAACAACAACAATGTCATATCAGTTGGGAATTTCTTTTTGCCTTCTCCTGCTTTTCCTGATTCCTTGCATGAGTCATCTGGAGCTACTTTCTCCACAGACACTTGTTGTCCTATGCATGAGGCACCCAGTAGTCTGAACTAATTCACTGGGGTGGCTTATAAGTAAATGATACCAACTGCATCAAGAAAGGGACTAGATGGCTCTTATATTTCCACTCTGTGAATCAAAGCAATAGCTTGCAGTAGGCCTATTTTCTCTCTGCAACTAACCTAATGGTAGCTTCTCAAAACAATCATTCACTTTAATACTAGGTCCATGCTATTTTTGCAGTAAAAATCAGGCCTAATGCTTTGCTAATGCATAGCAGCTATCTGTACTTTACTACTGTTAGAAATAGATTATATATATAACATTTTGTCTGAAATAGTCAGGAATGATTTCCCCCCAGTATATTTTTGGCAACAGGGTGGGAGCAACTCCTCTAGCTAGAGAGCAACCCTGGCGGGGTGGGGAGTTGGGAGTCATCTCAGAAAGCTAATTGTTTTGGAAAACTGTCAGTTGCTAAGAGTGGAAGAGCTCAAAAAAGAAGTGTCATATCAGCCAATAGCTGTGAATGTAAAAATTCCAGCTAACAAACAAAGGTGAAACTGACTTGTAGGCATCAATTTCTTAAGTATATTCCCTGTGTGTGTGCATCTGAGAAAGAGAGCAAGAGAGGGGGGAAGAAATGAGCCCTTGCAAGATCCATGGACTGCAGAAAGGCAGCCAAGCAGCAAACTTCAAATGAAGGATTATCCCTGCTTATGAGGAATGAGTTCCAGGAGACAGCAAGCCATAAGCCTTGGCCTGCCAAGTCACTAGGGCTACAGGCCCTGTTAAATATTCCCCTAGCCGCAAGGGAGTTCCTTTTCCATGAGTGACTCCTGTATGGCTGGAATAATGAATGGGGCTGCATGAACGCAGGGCTAAACACACTGGCTACAACCACGGAACTGCAACTACGAGGGTGCCAATTGCATAGAAGAGATCTGTGCAATATGTTCCCCATACATGTGGCTGGGTCACTGAAATCTTAGCCTATCCACGTGGGAGCCACATACAGAAAATCAGTTCCCATGAAGCATTAATAATATCAACGTCAAAGAAAACTGCCATCATGTCTTAGCAAAAGACCTCTCTGGGGTTCATAGGCTATCTTTTGACAAATAAAAAACACACATCACTGCTCTAGGAAGGGTCCATCTCACTCATCTTGGCTCCCTTGTCTAAGACAACCTTGACTCTTCAAGTCAAATCAACATGATTCTGGTAATGACCAAGCACAGCATATGACTGTTATGTAGCAGCTCTGACTCTTTAATCACAGCTTCCTATGGATTTCTTCAATAGTTCAGCTCTTTTTCTTGTGCAAATGCTCTGCTTATTAAGCTAGCGCCACTCTTTTGATGAAGAACATCAGGTATCATTTTGTGTACTGTGAAGAAATCTTGATTCAAAGCCTATTTTTTTTATTGTACATCACCTTGAGACAATTGTGTAGAAGGCAATTAACAAATTAATGATGATGACAATAATAATATAATCTAATTACTTTTTGTGTTTGTAGGGAGAGCAAAACAAAAGACTTGGGTGCAGAAGCACCACTTAAAAATAGCAGCACCAGCATTATCTCAATTTAAAAAGCAAAACAAATAAAGCTCCAGCATAAAAACAGATCTAAGAGTTTACATTAAACTACACAACCATTAAAATACACAACCAAATAAAAATGCATTCACCAGAGTTAATGCCTAGTGAGTCCTTGGGCTGAATATTCCACAGCTGGGGCACCATAACAGAAAATCATAGAACGTGGGCACATTTATGAAGGAGGAGGAGGAGGTCTGCCAGGTACACAGGAACCAAGCAGTGTAAGGGCTTTAAACACTGTGATTGTATCTGTGGAAACAATATGGTAGCAAGTGCAATTGTTTCAAGGCAGACAACCAATTTTCACTTTGATCTGTCCCAGTGAGACCCTGAATCCTTCAAGAAATCTCCACTGGGAAGATGCAACAGTGGTGAAGTATTTCTTATTTACTTCATCATTGGCATAGAGTAAGTTCTTATCAATGCTGGACTAGATTCATTGTGACTTTTCTGCTATCTGCATACTAGTTGTCATGCCATCTGCTTCAATGATCCTGGGGACACTAAGGAAGTTTGTTCAAATGGGCATGGGCATAGAAAAACAATCATGTCAAAGGTGCCACTTTTCGTGGACTTAAAAATAACCCTGCAAAAAGCTACACCAGAGGTAGCCATTTTCTTGAGTAGCAATGTTATAACCCACCCTAAAGTGATGCACTCAATGTGTTGGAACTCAAGTGCGGCGCTATTATCCTGGGCTGAGCTAGATAATAGGCTTGTTCCCAACACTGGTGCTTCTTCATGACAATTTTGGCAAGGCTGGACTGGAATAACAATTACCAAAGTAAAGGCAAATGTGTTGCTTGTGGCTGCTGTGCTTCAGCTTGTGCTTAACACAGCAAGAAGGGTAATCACAAATGCGCATTCTTGCAACACATTAGCAAATCACCCAGGACCTGATTTAAAAGGCAAATATCTTCATATAAGGTAAGGCACATCTGGCATAACAGAAATGTCACACTGGATGTTTTAAATTTGTACCACCTGATTTATAGGTTTGTACATAAAAATTGTCCCAGACAATTTCTCTTTGTTCCCTCCCCTGTAAGTGACTGAGAAGAGCTTATTTCTGCACCCAGACATTTCTAGATAGACTTTCTTGAAATTGGTGAGACTTATTCCTCCCCAGACTATTGCCTAACATAATGCTCCTCAGCTTTAAGGCTAAGGTTTGGAGAATACAAATGCTTCTAATTTTGTAACCCTTACTGACATGAGTAATCCTTGGTCAGCTTAGCATTTCATCAATTAATTGGGATGACTTGCACTAACATTTGTCAGAATTCATAAGATTTAAATGGCTGGGCACATCAGAAATAGATGGCATATTTATGCAGCACCCATTGTGCTGAAGCCATATCCTAGGAAACTGTATGTAGTTCATCTGAATATAAGTATTATTGCAAGAATACTTCCTTCTGTGTTCAAAATAACCGATGTACTCTGCCTATACTGGCATTAAGTCTGGAACGACACATTGTATGCAACCAGAGGAAGCTGCAGAACATGGCATTCACACGTTGAACTCTCCTCTTGCCTTCTCTGGTCTACAAGATCAATAGTGCTACCATTCTAACCCTACCTACTTGGGAGTATGCCCCACTGAATTCAACAGGACTTACTTCTGAGTAGACATGGACATTGTTGCCCAGTAATGTAAATTAATAATATTATACATTCCTTTGCTCTCACCAGACATCTGAGTACCCTGGAAAAAACTGGGGGAAATGTGTGAGGGTACTGTCCCCCCCCCCCCATTTTCTCCCCAGGTCCTTACATCTCTAGCTCCCAGCAGACAATAACATTGTGCATAGATTGTGTAGATGCAAAATATGTTGGTGTCACAATATGGAATAAATGTTCTACATATTACCAGAGAGAGGAGAATAATATGACACTGGGATAGCATCTTCAGCAGCAGCCCTATCCTACCTGTGTATCCTACCATGTGTGTATCCTACCTGGTCTTATACCCCCTCCCCCATTTTTGGCTTAGTTTTGGGGGGTTAGGTTTGCATTTTATTTACAGCTATGTTTTGTTTTCTTTGTCCGTTATTTGTTCTTTGTCTCACGTGAGTCAGTAAGTCTTGCACAGTCAGTGTACAAGCAGCACACATACAGTGTAATATTACACAGAGCAGAGCACAAATTCTCTCTTTCTTTCTTGGAAAAAAAGCAAACTTTAAAGGTGGCTAACACAACAAACCGCAGGAGCCACCTATGTGAAATTTGGCAGGGTTAGTACTATGTGATTTTTTTTTTGTTTTTTTGTTTCCCAATGCAAGTGACTGGGGGGTACAATATTTGGATTTCTGGATCCAGATACAAGTTTAGATTGGGTCACAGTCAATCTGAACCACCCCTGGATCTGGATCACCAAATCAGGGCTCAAATCAGATTGAGGGAACTACAGAGCCCTATTCATACTCATCACACTTGGCTACTGCAGGTAAAGTGGTACAATTAACATATCAGAGAGCTGTAGATACCACTGCTGTCCACTAGGTGGAGAAATGAGGACATGCACACATGCTTTACACACACCTTCCGGCAGCGTGTTCACTTTACATGCTTTATAGTGATCTAACACACACTCAGATAGGACAAGGTGAACCAAATCTGGGGCCAACACCAAAAAGAAGTCTTACCCGCTGAAGACAATGCAGATATAACTGAGGAGCATCATCATCGCACTGAATTCACAAAAATGCATAAATGCAATAAATGACAAAATACGAATTCCGAATAACTGTCTAGAATAAAATCAATTATATGAAGCACATATACCAACAATATATGTTTGACCAACACGGACTGATTTGACTCCATTTAAGGCAGCTTCCTGTGTTCTTGTGGGGTTGATCTACGGTTTCCTGAAAACTTGATCTGGGCATGCCTTGCCTCTCCTCACAAAAAGCTCTATTTTGGTTCGCCTTGCTTGAAACTCAGCTGCGTTTTCTGAAGAGCTTGATCTTATTGAATGTCCTGCCTGAATGGCCCATGAGCACCATTTGGTGGAAAGGCAGGATGTAAATTTAACAAATAAAAACAGTATTGAGCTGGTGGCTCACCTGCCTCCTGGTTGCCAGCCAAGCTAGCCTGTTCTAATAGTAAGAGAGGAGCTGTCTCCTCATTTGACTGGAAAGCCATTTAGATTTTCTTCTTCTTTGCCCAGTGAGCGCTCTCCATGGTGCTGATTATTGCCTTCAGTAGGTAGGAATGCATAGGCTTTAAATCTGCGCCTACTGACATGAACTCTGAGCATCAAGCCCACGAATGCAAACTTGCTCAAAGCTTACAGGTGCCATACAAAGTGTGCCACATCTCAGCCTTGCCCTCTGGTTGCAGCTGAGAAATAAAGCACAAGAGCCAGCACAACCAACAGAACCTGGACAGCAAGGAGATGACTCAAGCTGCTCCCCGACTGTGAGAACAGAGGCACTCTCTACAGCTGAGGTAATGAAGTGGGGGGGGGGCACAGAACACATGGATCAAAGGATGGATGAAAGGCAGGTGAGAGTTGGATCTGTAACACTACTTTACAGCCAGCTCTCACAGCATCACTCTGATCGAATACAGCCTGGCCTTAACATTCGAGAATTGCGTTATGGACAAAATGTATTTTCTCAGGCCTGTCCCTCACCGGCTGTAGAATGATCTGAAAAGGCTGCTTCTTCCTCTCTACCTTATTGAGGATCTGGGGTAGAATAAAGATTGTTATGCCTTTTAGCAGCACCAGAAATCAGACTGTCACACTGGGCACAGTTGGGGGAATGGCTGATTTAAAGCAATTTCTGAAAACAGAGCATTCGTTCATTTGTCTTGTGTGATGTCTTTTAATATTTAAATGCTGGAGGGAGGCGTCTGCGGGCAGTAGCCTCCTCGGCTTTCATGGTGGAGTAGACCAATGTTTGCAAAATTCAGGGATTTAACACTCCAGTGGCTATGGAATCCAAAGTGACACTATATTTCCCCTCACAGTTGCATATTAATGCCTCCCTTTTCTCCCACACACATACATACAAGTTCCCTTACACTCACATGTATTGTACCCACACGCAATCATACGTTAAGAAACATAAACATGCATGCCTAGACCACACACTGAAATCAGAGGTTGACACCCCCCTGTGTTTGGCTCCACTTTCTTGCTGCGGGTAAGGCGGGGGAGGGGTTTCTGCTGCACAATGCTTGGACACTGGACTAGTTTTAGATCAGAAATGCCCCTCGTGAATCTCATTGGAAGAAAGAACGCGATTCATTCTTTATTAGATTCTCAGGCAAAAGTTTTGTCTTATAGGTATAGCCCTCTCATCACCACCACCCTTTATAACCTATTCTTCAGTGGCTTTGTGGCTCTGCCTCAGTCCCAATGGGCTTTTGGTCTAGCTGTGATCTCAGCTCAGCAGCCACATGTCATTCACTTATTATCCCACTCGACGTGATTTCTTTCCAAATGAGAAATTAAAAGTAGTCAGTCTTAAAACCTGAACCATCTTAAATATGGGCAGTGAGAAAAATCACACTTGCTGAGTATCTGACTACTTGCTTCCTTGCCCCCAAACTGTGACACTGTCGCATTTCCTGGATCTCCTGCCTTTAGCTCCGTGTGATTCAAAGTAGGAAACCAATGTCTCACCTGCATAGGGTTGTGCAGTTGCAGGTATGCACGTACATGCATGCACAAAGGAATGCTCTGAGCTAGCCACCTAGTTCCCATGACACTTACTGACCACTAGCTGTGTGAAAATGCCTCCTGCAGCCCGCCTTAATGAAGCTGTGCTAATTGGCCTTGGATTGCCTCTTGCTCTGCTCATGCTCCCCCACCCAAGCTGTGCCATGAGCTCCAGATGGGTATTAATGGGGCCAAGGCCAGGATGTTCATTAACAGAAAAAATCAATTACAGGGAACGGCAAAGTTCTAATGCAACCCCTGGCTGAAGAGGAGCTGAAGCAAATTAGAGGTCAGCTGGGAGGATATTTGTCTAAACCTAGAGGGGTTACTTCCCCTGGTATGGACCGGATTTATCTTCCTGTTAGAAACAAGGGTCTTATTCTTACTAGAAACAATGAGGAAGATCATTGCAGATATACAAAGAGAGGTATCTCTGCTGTTCTTGATCCCCTGCCCTGCACCAACCCGTCCCAGTTATGAAAGAGCACCAAGGTGCACTTTTAAGTGAGATACCATTACGGGATGTCTCATGGCCAGAAACCCATCTTTATCACTGAAATGGTCTATTCCAGCTCTCTGGTGAGATGTTTACAAGTTTATTAGCAATCAACATGTTTAGGTATAGATGTTTACACCTACAGCACTATTATATGAAACAGTCCTTAAGCGCACACATTTGGACAGCTCCCTGTTTGTGGTGCAACTGGAGCAAGAGTTCCTGGTTCTTCCATGAGATATGCTCCGTATACAGGAAGGCCAGGCAGGATACTCAATAGCTTTCGTTGGATTTCTATTGGAACTCCAAGCTAGGAAAAATTCTAAGCAGGAACCTGTGGATAGTGTTTGGTGCCACATTGCACTGTGAGGCACCATAATTCTTGCCCTTGCCTGAGCCAAGTCACAGGCTATAATTTCTCAGCATTGCCTGATACCAGCAAGGTAAGCAAACAGCAAACTGGCTGGCAGAGCTTGGCCTCCCTGCTGGGTGAGTTACATAAGTAGCTGGCAGATTGAGTCACGTTAGTGGTCCATCAATCACTTCCCAAGATCCTCAAGCAAGTATCTGTCCCAATCCTGCTGCCTGATATTCTTCATATTATAAAGATGCTGGGATTGAATGAAAGACCATGTACGTGCAAGATGGTGCTCACTCATTGAGTTATGGGCTTTCCTCTGTGTCCTACCTCTCAAACAGTTGAGATTGGAGTGTTTTAATAAATCTCCAGCATCCTAGTGACTCATCCAAGTTAACATAAGTGTGGGATGTGTTACAAGTTACAACCTGGGTCTGCAAGAGCCCTACAATTCAATTACTTAACACCAATGAATTACTATGTTTACAAGGCTTTCCACTGCCTTTATTGAGTCATGACCCCGGGGGGGGGGGGGATCTGGATTTCCTGGGAACTTTGTGCAGAAGCACTGTAACAATGTGGAAGTACTGGGCTTTTGACCATGATGCGCTGGATCTTATTCCCATTGGCTGCTGTGAAGTTATAGAACATTTTGCAGGGCATTTGCACAACAAATGCAAAGAGCAACCATATAGGTAAATATCTTGAAGCAGAAGGTGTTCTATGTAAGGCTGAATAGTTCACTTTGTGTGTGTGTGTGTGTTGATAAATGCTCATTGCTGGATGCCAGCAGTGTCAAAAATGTGTGTGTGTGTAGATATTCACAGACAGAAAGTGCAGTAAACTTTAATATATTTACTCTGAAACCTATATGTAGACCATCCTACTACCAACATAAATAGAGGACACAGAAAGGCAATCTACCTCTTAGATTTCCCTGTGATTAAACACTTTTGGTGTCCAGTGATGTTTCTACCTCTGCTTCCTCTTCTGTTCCCTCATGCAAACAAGCAAAGAGAGGCAGAAGCAGGAACTAAAGCAGAGGCGAAGGAAAGTAAGAGAAGGAGATTTTCTGGTCTGTTGGGGAATTCCAACCTATGGGTAATAGAGAAAAGGAGCTGGAGAAAGAGGTGGGATGGACGATCAGGGAGACCTTGTTCCTGCTTTTTACTTCCCTCTTTGTCAGTCTTAGGATCCTCCTGTAATCTTCACTTATCTCACTCTCCTGCTGAGCTTCAGCAGCACCAAAACTAGCAACATATAAGAACATACATCCAAGGCAAGCGTACCTTGACCTGACAGACACCGCACAGGAATGGGGAAACTGTGGCCCTCCAGGTGTGCTGGATTTCAACTCCATTTGCCAGGATGGTTGGGGCTAATGGAAGCTAGAGCTCAACAGAATCCCAGAATCCAGAGGGCCAGCCCAATGGAGTAGTTTTCATCCCACCGTTTCTCCTTCTGCAGAAGAAGTTTGAAGACATTGTTTTGTTGTACTAGATCACAGAACTTCCCCACGGCGTACTTTAACCCAGATAACTGGCAGTACTTGCAGCTACTGAAGGCTAATTGCCACGTGGTGTTGGGTGTTCACAGCATGTTTCTTTGAAGAAGTCTCATGTTTTGGGATTTCTTTTAAAAAAAAAAAAAAAAAAACCACAACAAATTAGATCAGACTGGCTAGGAGATAACCTTTCTCTCAATATGATCCCATAAGCGGGATGTTCAGTCTCTGCTGGAAACTGATCATAGGTTAGTCCCCTGCTCTTACCTTTCCCAAAAGGTAGGTTCCAATGGGGTCTCTTCAAAAACACATTTTTGAGTACCAGAAATCACCATTGGAATTTTCTCTGTGGCACTGCAGTCAATGCCCCTGCCCCAGAGAGATCTTGATAAGGGGAGCAGGCCAACTTAAAGCCTGAAGCTATGAGAATTTTATTTCCATACAAGGTCCTGAAGCTCCACCCTGAGTCTGCCCCCATTAGACTCTGCCCTACTTTCTCACCTTAAGAACACTGAATGGTAGATCGTGTAGTGGGGGAGTTATGTTCCAGCCTTTACAATCCTAAATGATTTTTCCAGTCAATTAGCACTAGTTAATTAGCTAGAGAAGATGCTGGTCCCTAGCATCTACCACTGACCCCCATTCCAGTTCTAGAAGAAGCTAAGACCAAGATTTTATTTGAGAAGTGGGCGGGATTACAAATAAGTACAGCAGCAACTTGTGAGCCTACCAGCTGTGTGGCATAACGTTTCACGGTATGAGTCGAGCACATGAATGATGATGAAAGCACAGACCCTTCTGGCACCGATGGAAAATGGGGCCAACTGCTGAGCTTCTTCACTTTCCATCAGTATAAAGAGGAGGGCAAAATGCCTCTTACTTTTTGTGCTGGGTCACCATTACCTATTTAATTTTTGCCCCATGTGTCTTCCAATGAGCTCAGAGCAGCTTGCTTAGATGGCTCTTTCCCCCACATGCCAATTTCATCGGCTCAACAACACTGTGAGGAAGATGAGGCTGACAGATTGCGACTTGCCACAAGTGAACTGTGTGGCCGAGTGGGTCCCTCGGAAGCCCAGTCTAACACCCTAACCACTACACCACACTGGCTCTCAAGTGCACTCGAGTTTGTCTGCATCTCCTGCCACACATTTAGAGGAACACTACTCTTTGTTGCACTAAAAGCTTTCTCAGCTAATGCAGCAAAAAGGAGCTGTTTTAACTGCTGTGGTTCCTCCTTCCATTGGAACCCTTGAGAATTATAGAGGACTCTGCTATTGCTAACATATGTCTCAGCAGCCATACAAAAGTTCAGTTCCCCCCATTCTTGGAAAAGTATGACAGCACAGAACAGTTTTAAATGTATTTTATAGTGTAGACAACACCTTTTATTTCAGTAATGACTATTTGTGATTGTAGTAGGTACATTTATATATCAGGGCTGGAATGGCTGCCAACAATTCCAAGAGGAGGGGAAAGACAGGCATAAAAAGTGCTGCTGTGTTAACACAAATCAAAACCAAAACATAGTGTAATTCACAAAGATGTGACCCTTTCATGACAAGCAGAAGCTCAACAATAAAAGGGTTTCTCTCCCCCCCCCCCTCATATCTTTCAGGGGGAAGAAAACTAGCCACTGCCCATTGTGTATACATGTGCGGACAAATAAATATTTGTGCAATTTTTCTGTAGGTTTTGTTTTGTTTGTTTCGGTATTGAAGCTGACCTTAAAATGACTTACAAAGTGGGTTGTTAACAACCCTTCTGGGAAGATGATGAGGAAAAATAGCCTTGGTCTTAGAAGCCCCAGAGAGAAACAGGTCCCTTTTGAAAAGCTGAGCCACCGAGTAGGCACAGTTCAGATGCTGAATCTTTGGGAACAGAGTGTTGCAAAGGTCTTCACTAGCTGAGAAAGGGCAACATCTGGAAGTGCTCTGGCCAGGGGCAAAATGGGATTTGTGCCAGGGGACAGCTGTTAGCAGAGAGGGGATGCCTCTGTTCTGCTCCTTGTGCAGCCTTGTGACAAAGGACAGACAGTAATGACTTCAAGTCCTAAGCCACAGATTACAGTCACACATGCCATTATAACATCTCACTAGCAAAATGAAAAGTGACATAGCAGCAGACAGCAAAGGAGAACTGGGGCACATGGAGAAAAGGAATATGCATGGAAACAATACAGGGAAGGGTACGGACCAGGGCACTCATCCTCATGTTTGGGTTATTCCTAACAATCTTAAGACTGCCGAACGATGGCTGCAAGGGCTGATTCACACATGCATGAGCATTAGCCAATGCATGGCAACAATACATGCCAACTGATTCTATGGAAAAGTAGTGCATTTGAGGGAATGCCAGGAGATAGGAAAGCTCTGTCTGTGGTGTTTGATCTATAATGGCTGAGGAAGCTACCTGTTGCTTCCATGCAACATCAAGCCAGTATGGTACAGTAGTTAAGAATGGGAGACCAGGGTTCAAATCCCCACTCAGCCATACAGCTCCCCAACTTTGGGCCAGTCATTTTCTCCCACCCTAAACTACTGCAAAGAAGAAGAAGAAGAAGAAGAAGAAGAAGAAGAAGGAAGGAGTCCTGGAGGCTGGGCAGAATGGAATACAGAGCTCTCGTGTGCCTCTTCATGCCAGCATGATGCAATCAGTGTGTAGTTACTGGACCATCATCTGTATCACATTTTATTACATAGAAGTAAACCTAGGTTTTCCACTGAGTGCACACTGGTGCATGCATTTGCCCTGTTGACACACTGCACATTTTTAGGTGTATGCTCAAAACATGTTAGAAATGGAATGTGCAGAGTGTGCCTCATGCTCTTGCTGGGGTGGGGAGTGGAAGAGAAAGGGCAGAAGGGCAGGAGAAGAATGGGAAAGAAGAGGACACAGCAGATCAGTGGGCAGAGTGTGAATGGAACGCTGAGTGTTTCACTGCATGCTTTTTGTCCTGAAAGTCACCTTGAGAGGGCTTTTGCACTTAAAGGCGGCCTAAACATATTTTAAATAACTATTATTTAAAAGCACATGGCAAAGGGGGACAGAATGGCAGAAAGACAAAGGCTGTGCGGTTCTCAAGGATTCAGGCACTATTGGTGGTGGTGGTGGCTGGTGGGCTCCTGCCCCTTTCTCTGCAGGGCTCCCGAAATTCCAGCTCCATCCCTCTCGGCTGGCAGATCATGAGTGTGGTTCAGAGCACCATGCCATGATTCATTTACCAGGCTGATCCTCTCATCAGTTTGGGCTTTTTCGCCCTGGATGGTAATTGCTTCTGGCAGAGGCACTGTGCACGTGGACACATTGAGACGAGCACACATGATAAATAAGGCACTTGTTTATTCTCTCTTCCCTTCCCTCTCTGACTCTCTCAATAAATTTCTTTTATCTGCTGAAGCAGACAGAATCAGAGTGCGAGTGTGAAAGACAGCAGGCTCTGGGAGCTCGCAGAGGCTACCGCATGCCTGGGCACCAGATTTAGTGGTGGCCTGGTGATGTCAAGGCAAAATTAATTGTAATGCCAGGCCTTCAAGGCTACCTGGACAGCTGATGAGGACTGTGGAGCTGAGAAGCTACAATCTTCCATTTTCCCCACCCCCTCTCTTCAGATTCATCATTGAACCCTCTTTTGAGTGACTTTCCTCCTTCTGAGGAAGCCAAGAATTGCTATCAGCCACAAAGCTTGAATAAATGAAGCTACTTAGATCATACAACATTTTTTAACGGCTCACTCTGCAGATGTCAACCCCCAAGCATAAGCTTAAAATCCTACTCCCCTAGCTGAGATAAAGGCTAGCTACATCCAGGCTCTATAGCTGTGGGATCTGAAGCTGTTCTTCCCAGGTTCTGTGCCACTCTAGTCCTTTTAAACCTTGGTTGTCAGTGCTTGCATACAGCTGTGTATGGTGCTTTGAAGTCCCAATGATATGTTGATTGACAGCTATGTGGAGCTTTGAAATCCTGATAAATGGGGAGGGGAGTGATAAAGATCTGGCTTGCTGAACAGATCCAGTTCCCAACTCCTGCTTTAAAGGGTGCACGCACACACACACAACAATCTCTCTCCCCCCCTCTCTTTCTCTCTCTTTCTTTCTTTGGATTTCTACTAGTCCAGAAAAGTAGCAAATGCTATCATATGCAGATATACAGTAATAGGGAGTTACACATCCTATTATGTTTCTCTACAGTATACTAAAAGTAAACATGAATGCATATTCATATTACTATATAATATTTAATGTATGGATCTTAATGGTTGAATTGGATATGGAAACCCCAATAAAATCGTTTTAAACCCAAGGAATGAACACTTTACTTTTCTGCTTTTCCAAGGTGCTGATGAGGTTCTCACTAGTCAAGTCCAACTGCAAGGTGACCGGAGCTGGCAGACTCCTGCCTAGATTCCTTGCACAATAAGCTTTTGAACTCCTTCGAAGAACCCCCTTTTGCACTAGTCTCTGGCACTGACTCACAGGCAGTGTCCTTGAGTGACCCAAAAGGGTGCTGCTGTTATCCAGAGATGCGAGGAGAGGGAGCGCGCAAGTGAGTGAAAAGGCTGGGAGGAACAGAAAGAGGCAGGGGAGCAGCAGAACAGCTGAACAGCATGAGACAGCCATTATTTTTCAGTAGCACTTTCATCAGTATTCAATGCTATTTGGTCTTTTGGTGGAATATAATTCCATTTTTACTGCCTGTTATTGATGACTGGATTACCTGCTTCATTAGTTCTGCAAAAGCTTAGCACTGGGTTTGCTAGTCATTGCCACAGTGCATAGCTCACAGTCAACTAGATGCCATTTGAAAAAGTGTCTCTCATTCTTCTGTGCTCCTTTAAACAGCATCCTGCATACCTAGACACATCCTTACAGAAATCTTTGCAAGCAGGTGGCTGGGAATGGAGGGGGAGAGGAGAATTTATAATAACTATTTGCTTTAAACTTCTTGTGTCTTCCCCGGCACATTTATTCTTGCTTTCCTATGCATGCAGTTACTGCCACAGTAAGCACTGTGCACTTACGGATTAAAAAGTGCACCAAAACCTTGCCCTCCCCCAGCAAACATATGTTGCACACATATCCTCTCCTTTAAAAAACTGAAAAATTAAAAGTATGTACCTAGGTAATCCATATTTTATGCAAAAGAAAAGAAAAGAACCCATGGAAGTTGAAATCTGCAATCTGTAAGGCAAATTAAGAAAATCTCCATATGTTTGTTGATTGTGCCTAATGTATACTACACCTGGTAGCCATGAGGATGGGCAAGAGCTTTGCTTGGTCCCTGGTGGTAGAACTATATTCAGTCCCATTCTGACTTCTGCAATTTCACCAAACAATGTCCACAAAACAAACAAACAAAACAAAACAAAAGCTAGTTGAAGGATATATATTATATTTTCCTCTTGGGGCTGGACCAGGTTGAAGTACAGCAGGGTTCTATTTTATATTTCATCCTGTTTCTCCTTGTAGAGGCGCAACACTGGCTGAGAAAGGTACTATCAGGGGCTGGGAGGTTATCCTCTCTCTTTTTTTAGTAGGCGATACCAATGCAGAAGCATCAATATTCCGTTTCACACACTCTGGGTCTTAGCCTTGACTTTGCAAACATGTTCTGGGGCTGATCCAATAAAGCTGTGTTGAGACATTTTACGTGCCTGACCCCCTATCCTGCTGCTTTGAGAATGATACATGGCAAGAGCAGCATTTCACATGGTGGGGTGTGCATGACTGCAAAGATATGTTTCCAGCTTAGGGAGCACCACTACAAAGGCTTTAAGCACACCTATCAGAGGTGAATACGGGTGAGCTTTATTCTCGAAATTCTCTGTGGAACTGCACCCTCTGGTTACAAGAAAGAGAAGAGTAAAATGACCTGAAAAACTGCCACAAATTAAAATTAAAATTGGCACCAATTCTCTCTGGCAAGTCATGTGAGAAAACACTCCCAGGGAATAAAAATCCAGCTCACTTATACAAAGGCAGACCAGATCTGAAGACAGCCGTGCAGAGGAAGACACCCCCACAAACTTACCCATGAACAACACAACAACATGATTAAAGAAAATCAGATCCTCTGGGGAAAACAATTAAAGAACCTCAGGGAACCCATATAATTACTGGGGCCTTCGGATACACAGGAGGAAAACATCGTGAGGTGAAGAGAGAAGAAACCGTGCAGGAAACATGCTGCTGGGCCAATTTATGCGTTTAGCCTATGCTTTCACCTAGGTGCTTGGTGAAAGGAACAGATGTCCAGTGGTCAAGGAAAACAAAAACAAAAGAAGAATTTAGTTGCATTTGCCTCCTCCCTCCTCCGCCTTTAGGCTGAACCTATAAAAGTGTAATGTTGTTCTTTGCTTTATTATTCTTTTATTCTTATTCTTATTATTGATTTATAAAGCTTTCCTCCATGGAAAGAACTTTACAGTTTTCACTAAAGACCTGCAGTTGATGGTTATGATCTAAAGAGCCCTTTTAAAGCTTCATACTGGGTCCGTACCCACACCCTGCCCTCCGAGATCTGGTTTAATATAAACATAACAACACAGAGAGTGTTACCCATGTGATGATCCACATACCAGGCATCGTGTATAAACTGATTTGGGGGAGCCTATGGCCAAGTTTGGACACAACACAAAGGCCATCAACTACAGATAAGCACATTAGTCTGCAAACAAATTGCATGCTGGTACACACACTTCACATTCTCCCGCTTCACTCTACCCTTTAGTAGGGAAACAAACCGGAGTGGTGGGCTTAGTGTAACATCTGAGCCAGCACTTAATGACAGTGTGGCTCTGGTGAGATTTCACTTTCAGGAAACTGATTACTTCTGAGTTTCGACATCATGGGGAACTGTTGCTGCGTGCCAAGGCAACCATGACCCCATTGCTCCCCAACTGATGAATAACCAGACAAGACAACAACAATCTCATAGTGACATAGAATTGTAGAGTTTGAAGGGACCCAAGGGCCATCTTGTCCAATCCCCTGCAATGCAGGAATAATATATATTGCATTCAAACGGGCCACAACTTTGATTACATATGTGAATGGTTTGGCATAGGCATTGGGTATAGCCATCTATTCCACCCCAGCCAGTCTGCTGGGAGTGCATCTAAGGATAAACCACACTTGGGGAGGGGCTATGACCTACATCAAATAGGGGTATCCCCCAAGACGTCCCAGTTGGAGGAGTCCTATGGCCCTGGCCCCCATCTGGGCTACTCACAGATCCCTTTAATGGGATAGCCTTAACCCCGGAAGGGCAGGCAAAGTCTACAACCTCCCCTCCAGCCAAGACTAAGGCTTACCCAATGCCTAACCTCAC
Organism: Podarcis tiliguerta; assembly: GCF_965153285.1. Taxonomy (NCBI): domain Eukaryota; kingdom Metazoa; phylum Chordata; class Lepidosauria; order Squamata; family Lacertidae; genus Podarcis; species Podarcis tiliguerta. The sequence continues at coordinate 56,825,412 of NC_139534.1, forward strand.
AGAGTTGTGACAGGCCTGGACAGGCCTCAGTTTATCCCCCCGCCAGGAGCAGACCCAAGTGATGCCCACTGGCCGACTGGGCCTTCCCCCTGGGAAATTCCTGCACCTAAGCCTGCCCATGATTGGTTGATCTGCAGGCAGGTTGCAATTCTCCCCAGTCAGTGTCAGATCACAAACATGGCCATGACCAGGTCGCAACGCCGCCTGACCATTAAAAGTGAGTGGATTTCTAAAGTGAAAGCTTTCAATCTCCTCCTCACACCCATGAAGTGTGTGAGTCTGAGCACCAGCCAGTTTTGCTCCCATAATGCTAAGACCTGATGTGAACGTGACCGCTAAAAGCTAGATGTTGTTTGCAATCACTGCATTTAACAAATAAGAAAGGCATTGTGAAAAAGAGCTACACAGCTTCAATGTTCTGTGGCTTTCAGCTGAGTTGCATTCTTACTCTTCTGTTTTCTATTTAGATTTGCTGCAGCTTTCTTGAACTAAAGGGCGGGGTATTAATTTTTAAAACAAACACACAATCTACTTGGATAGGCAGGAGGGTTGTTGTTGTTTTTAATGCATTTTAAGAAAAAGAATGGCTACGTTTCTTCTGTCCCTGTCTCACCTGAAGGTCTCTGACTCTCACAGTGCCTTCTGTTATTGATTCTCTGTCTTCTGAAACCTTATACCACCAGGCCAAATGGGATAAAATGGAAGCAATGTGGATGTAAAAAAAAAAAACCCACTAATTTGTGACAGAGTGTATTATTTTTATCTTTCAAATGCTAGAATGCTGCAGCAGTATTTTAGAGAAAAAACTAGGGCAAACCTTTTCCCCTAATTCCACCTTGTGGCAATTTTGTATCAACTGCTTATCAAGCATAGACAAATTTAGTCCCATGAGTAATGTGCTAATAAGCATTTGTATGGCAACCATGTGCAAGGTGCTTCATTTTTCAGAGAGGGACCCAATTAGGTTCTCATGTGTTATGTCATTATTGGTCAGAGACTCTATTATTCTTTCCTGGAGGGAATCTACTGCAGTTTGGCTAGATACAACAGCGACCTGTGTGCATATTTCATCAGTATAGATTATTCATTTTACTGTCTCACATGTGGGATCAAGGCAATGTCGTCTTGGATGCTGCACATTAACACAGAACAGTTCCTAAAGGGCCAAGGACTGAAAAATGGCTTGTTCACATGTGCATATTTGTGGTAGAAGTACTCACAATTATCCTCAGGAAGGGGAAAAAACATACTTTTTAAATGTCTTCGTATTCAGCATGTATGGTAGTGCACTTACATAATTCATAACTGAAATCCCTGACAGTCTTTTCAGGCTTATTTAATTCATTGGAGAGAAACCTTTTGTTATGTCTGAAAAGCCCAGGGATAGATAGACAGACAGATTTAATACATACAGATATAGATAAAAATAAAATGGGTGTTTGCACATCTTGTAGAGATACTGGTTTATTAAAGAAGGACATACTGGTTTATTAATTTACATGGAATCATAGAATTTTAGAGTTGGAAGGGACGTCAAGGGTCATCTAGTCCAACCCCCTGCAACACAGGAGACTCAGCTAAAGCACCCAACCTCTGCTTAAAAACCTCCAAAGACGGAGAGTCTACAACCTCCTGAGGGAGACCATTCCACTGCCAAACAGCTCTTACTTTCGGAATGTTCTTTATGATGTTTAGTTGGAATCTCCTTTCTTGTAACTTGAATCCATTGGTTTGAGACCTACCCTCCTAAGCAAGAGAAAGCAAGCTTGCTCCATCTTCCACGTGACAGCCCTTGAAATATTTGAAGAGGGCTATCATATCTCTTCTCAGTCTCCTCTTTTCCAGGCTAAACATACCCAGCTCCTTCAAGCATTCCTCATAAGACTTGGCTTCCAGACCTTTGATCATCCTGGGCACTTCCTCTGTACCCATTCCAGCTTGTCAATATCCTTTTTAAATTGTAGTGCCCTGAGCTGGAGACAGTATTCCAGGTGTGGTCTGACCAAGGCAGAATACAGCAGGACTGTTACTTCCTTTGATCTTGACAATATACTTCTGTTGATTCAGCCTAGAATAACATTCACATATTTTTGCAGCTGCATCACACTGTTGACATGTTCAGACTCCTAGATCCTTTTCACATGTCTAAGTGGCAATCCAGATGTCCCATCTTATATTTGTGCAGCTACTTATTCCCGTCTAATAGTAGAACCTTACATTTGTCCCTATTGGCATTCATTTTGCTAGTTTTGGCCCAGTTCTCCAGTCTGTTAAGGGCATATTGAATCCCGATTCTGTGGTAGCATTAGCTACCCTTCCCAGTTTGGTTTCATCTGGAATTTGATGTGGGTTTCCGCATGAAGGCATACCAGAACACATTGGGTGAACTGTGTGGGGCCCTTTTGGAATGTGTGAACAGCAGGATCTTTGCAAAGAGCAAATCAGTACAAATAAATTAACATTGATTTACATTAGTTCAATGTCTTATAATGCCAGCTCTATATAGACAACCTGATCACCTCATTGTCCTAAATTGGATTCCTAGAGTTTTTGTATACAAGCAGTTGTTGTCACATTAGTCCCACAAAATATGAAGTACAGAACAGGTAAAATGACATATTTTATAGGGCCAACACTTACATCAAACCATTAAAGCTTTTGGGTTACACAGAAATCTTCATCCAGTGTACTGGAAACATAGCTGAGGCTAGCAGCTAGCAAATACTTTTCACAGAGTTTTATGATAAAGACATAATTTCCAATAGTGCACACAGTGGATTCTTATGTGCCACTGTCATCCCTGGTCAAACAGATTTTGCAGATTTCTGCAGCGTTATAAAAACTTACAAAACCTGTGAATATATATGATAGTAAGATGAATGCTCTGGCCATGATGCCTCTTTAATAGCACTTCAGCTCTCTGAGAAAAAAACCAATTGTCTGTGTCCAGCCTGTTAGCAACAATGTTAACAACCAGCAGAATTAGCTGACTGATTAAGAGCTCTATGCAATTTGAGGACTTAAATGCTTCTGCGTCAAGAGAAGCTGGTCCAGTAAAAGGTATCCCCCCCCTGTTTAGTTTGCATTTATCAATACCACCTACTAGACAAGAAATTTTCGTGCTCTGCGGACCCAACATCCTGTGCCAGACAACAGCTGGATCACTCTCAAATAAACAGTCATTAAGGAAAAACAGCTAGTGTCTTGTTTGTGAGATACAGAGATTTAAACATAGACATTATTTCTGGCCATCATAATATATGCATCAGGGAGCTTTGCATTCTAGTTACAATGCCTATAAAAAGTCAATTAATGCCTATAAAAAAGAAAAAAAGGGCTCAGTGTGCCTCCTCTGCCATAAAGAAACCACTAGACTAATACAGCCCTCTGATCAAGCTACTGTGTGAACTATTTGGCAGCCCCTGTTAAACCCCTAGAGGCAAAGACTGGTTTCTAGTTTGCTCCTATGGAAGCCAAAAGCAGATGGGAGATTCTGTATAATCAGTTCTGCAAACAAGCATTAAGCATACATAGGAAGGATTTTTCCCAATATCAGCTGCAGAGCAGAACTAGGGCAATTCTCCCAGCTAATCGGTATTCTGCTGTCATCTCATTCAAAGCATCATGGACTCCCAACATCACAAAGCCCCAGAAGACCAAAATTAGACACTGCTAAACTGAAACTTATCCAGTTCCTATAGCACCTCAGTTTTAGGCCAGGAACATTATACATAGTTCCAGAACTTTCCCAAGTGGAATCTAGATGAAACTATACTTGTGTGGTTTTAGAAGAAAGCTAGACAAAGGGGTCGCCCTGTAGCTTAGGGAGAAAACATACTAGTTCCTTTTTAACCAGGCCTTTGCCTGACTTGATCTACATCCTATACCTTTTTTAAAATGCTAGCTCTTTTGGGTTTTTTTTATTGGGTTGTTTCTGTTTTGATTTTATGTATTTGATATTTTATGTGAACCGCCCTGAGACCTTCGGGTATAGGGCGGTATGGAAATTAAATAAATAATAATTAACAACAACAACAACACTCTTGTAAGGGTAAAGTGATTGTAACACAAGGAAACAGCTGTTAATTCCATTATAAATAATTCCAGTGAAAACCCAAGATGCTCAACAGGGCCAGGATAATGGATATAGACCTCAGAATCCGTGCTAAAATCATATCCTAAAACAGCATCAAAATGAATATGATAATCTCTCCTCTCCTAGATTCTCCTATCACCACTTATACACATTATGGTTATGATTTCACACAGATCATGATGATTTAAAAAATGCACATTAGGAAAATGTATTTTATTTAAATACTTTCATATAAAATATCGCAAGGCAGCATACAACCTAAAAACACATTACTACAAGAAGAATATCAAACATCTCAATAAAATTTGGTTGGAAAAGTATCTCAAGCTGAAAAGGCCTGACTAACAAAACACAGCAGTCCAGTGCCAGATTTACATATAAGCTAAACAAGCTATAGCTTAGGGCCCCACTCTCTTGGGGGCCCCCCAAAAATTTCACTATTAATGTACTTCTTAATTGTATTTCAGTTCAACAATTACTTTGATAAAATACATATTTTGCTATGTGCAAATGGCTTTAGATACCTATTAGGTCCATAAATTACCATATAGCATATATTCAACACAAAAAACAGCGACAATTTGTTGTTGACAAAGGACAGCTGGACATATAAAGGGCCCCTTTACCGTCAGTAGCTTAGGGCCTCATCAAACCTAAATCCGGCCCTGCAGCAGTCAGACGATGTCTGAATGTGAGCAGGGATGACTACTGCTGATCCTCTGTTGGCAAGGAATTCCACAGGGGAGGGAAGGGCCTGGCACACTGAAAGTTTGACTCCTAGTAAAGGCCAGTTAAACCTCAGGGGTATATGAGATATCAGCAGTCAAGGTGAAGCATAAAGAAGCAGGTGGTCCCTAACATATTTAATGGGACCAAGTTGTTTAGGGTTTCGTGAATAAACACAAACTGGAAACCAGTGCAGTTGTCTGGCTGGACAGCACTCCCCTGATACTATGCTCTGGACATGACCCTACAAGTAGGAATGAAGCCACTGTAGCACAGTGCCACCAATACTCATCCCATGGAATCAGTCCAGAAGGGTACCATGGTCAATGGTATTAAAAGGCAGCTATTATCCATGTCTGTCCTCAGTTTTTAGGCAAAATGCACAAGTTCTTTGCTTGACGCACCACAGGAAAACAGAAACTAGGTAGTTCTTGTATTTAAAGGGGCAGGTTTTAATTTTAAATATTGTACTAGGTTGTGTTTTTTTTAAGGTCTTTTTAAAAAGGTTAATAGAAGCCAAAGTGGTAGCTTTACCTTGCAATTGGAGGGAATGTTTCCTCACAGAAAGACCCTTTGGGGGTCTTTTCTTCCTCCAGCTCCTGTTGCCCACCTACCAAGGGACCTGTGTACATTTCACCTAAGGCAGAAGAGCACACAACGTTTGGTGGAAAGTGGTGGAAAGGGACTATTAAAACAGGAGTCCACAGGACCAACCACAGAAACTCTGTAAGAATGGCTTTACACACCCTCGCCCTCTCTCCCAGGGCAGTCAGGTTTGCTTCCTTTCTTCCTCATTACAGTCCTGAAACCTTCAACAACTCAGCCGCTCTTTTCATCATGCCGAACAAGCTTTACAGTTTGTTAAAATTTCCCCACTGGTGGAATCATTGCTACTGGCCCCCTGTTGTGTGATGAAGCGGCTGTTTTCTGAGCAGCAGGGAATTTTAAAGGAGTCCACTACAGACAACAGGACAAGCACATTTGCCAGGGTAGAAAGCTCCAAGGTAACTGTCTCAATTTGCCAGGGGGTTCAATTCCTCCGTTGTGAGCCATGCTGATCTGTTGTTCTGCAAAGGTACTCTTTTCAGGTTACTGAAGGGGATAGTGGTCAGTTGGCTGTTCCAGGTATTTGGAATGCATACCTCATGGAACTTCAAGACTGATAGTTTATTGAGCATTCATGCTACTATGTTCAGGCAGAGGTTATATGGCACAGCCAGCCATTTGGTTCTTATCCCACACTTCCCAGTGCAATTTTCTGTCACTTTTCCTATCAGACTTTTTGCAGTTAGAATACTGACAGGATAATTGCATTGGAAAGTGTGGGATAACAACCACGTTTTGTACAAATAAACAGCTGGTGTAGAAAAAGTGCCTTTACTCATCTGTCCAAGTGAGTGGGGAAACCAGTTCCGCCCCATGTGTATGGAAGAAATGCTGAAAAGCAGCAATTTTAGAGAATTTGAATATTCGGATGAGGACTGACACTCTAAATATCTGAAATGGCCCATGTACTCATTTCTGCATTTCCATGATACGAGTGAAAACTGTACATTTATAAACCAGCAGAAATATACTGTTAAGTGTTCTGTGCTCTGGGAAATGAGCACAAAACAGTATACAGTGGTACCTCAGGTTAAGTACTTAATTCGTTCCAGAGGTATTTAACCTGAAACTGTTCTTAACCTGAAGCACCACTTTAGCTAATGGGGCCTCCTGCTGCTGCCGCCGCGCCGCCAGAGCCCGATTTCTGTTCTCATCCTGAAGCAAAGTTCTTAACCTGAAGCACTATTTCTGGGTTAGCAGAGTGTGTAACCTGAAGCATATGTAACCTGAGGTACCACTGTATAGTTAATCATTAGGCATCAATCTTAGGCAGACTTACTTAAAAGTAAGTCCCCAGTGGGATTTATTTGCAAGTAAACACGCATGGGATTGTGTTCAGAATCCTATATGTAGTATAAATGCTTAGAACACAGCGTTTGGGGGAATGTGCTGAAAAAGGACTCTTGAAGCAGGAGTGTTCAAGATCTTCCACAGAGACTCCATTCCACATACATTACCTGCATAGAATAAAGACAGGTCCTCATCAGTAACAGACACTGGGATGACAAACTGGGAGAAAGAAATTTGTGTGTTGGTGCGGGGAGGGGGAGCAAGGAGAAGACACGACTCAATGGAAACTAAGTGAAGGACAATTCTGTAATTGCTGTGACAGGAAAGAGATTAAAACTCGGGGCACTTTCTTCTTCACTTTTCAAAATGTCAAGACATACCAGAACGATTACTGGGCAAAGTGAGCAACCTTCCCTTAGGCAGGAAGGAAGGGGGGGGGGGAATGACCCAAATTCAGGCAGAAGTGACAGAGACATCACCTGACAATATGTGTAACAACAACATGCCACTAGCTTAGAAACAGGCGATCATACCAACGAAAGCATTACAGATCCTTAGCTCATGCAAATAACAAAATATGTAATCTTGCAATTTGTTTTATAGCACTTGTTGCTGTCGTCAACAAAGTCAAATGAATCAATTTCTCCATCACGCTCCCACAAGGCCGACAACTGGACAACTCAGGTCCTGCAATAATCACTGCATCATTTTCAATCCCCAAATTCTTTCACTATGCAGGTAACACACTTATAGACAAATGGATGCAGCGGTCAAGTCCTTGGCATGGGTTAAACTGCAAGAGGAATGTTTTTCACTGTATGTCCTCAAGGAGCAAGATTTCACTTTAAGGGTCACCAGCATAAATCAGTGCTTGTAATGGAACTAGACAGTAGACAGGAGCAGATAATTTCCCACAGTGCAGGAGATCTAACTGATGGAGTCTACTGGGTAGAAGGGAGGTAAGGTTCATATAGAAATCTTATAAAATAAAAAAGCAAGCAAGCAAGCAAAATGAATGAATGAATGGTCCCTGCTCCTCAGAACTTGGGCTATGTAGATGAATAACTTATAAAATGACAATTATTTGTGTCAATTATTTAGATTAAATCAGATATTAATTTTGGGGGGATGGGGATGGGGAAAGTAGCAACTGGGGGAAAGGCTACAGCTTCTCTAAAATCTCACGCAGAAGCCAGAAGATGCATGCTCTCCTTCCCCAACAATCTCTGCCTCTCTGCATTCAGAAGGGCACAGCAGTGTGTATTCAAACTTATTCAACATACTTTGAGTTTCATTTTTATTGTTTGCCATTGCAAACAAAAGACAGAAAGCAATTTAGAAACATTTATACATCTGTAACACAATTGCATTTGTCTCAATGAACCCCACTTGCACCTTGGCTAAAGGTAAAGGTACCCCTGCCTGTACGGGCCAGTCTTGACAGACTCTAGGGTTGTGCGCCCATCTCACTTAAGAGGCCGGGGGCCAGCGCTGTCCGGAGACACTTCCGGGTCACGTGGCCAGCGTGACATCACTGCTCTGGCGAGCCAGAGCCGCACACGGAATGCCGTTTACCTTCCCGTTAGTAAGCGGTCCCTATTTATCTACTTGCCCCCGGGGGTGCTTTCGAACTGCTAGGTTGGCAGGCGCTGGGACCGAGCAACGGGAGCGCACCCCGCCGCGGGGATTCGAACCGCCGACCTTTCGATCGGCAAGCCCTAGGCGCTGAGGCTTTTACCCACAGCGCCACCCGCGTCCCCACGCACCTTGGCTAGTGCCAATTTAAAATGTGACCAGTCTTCTCATCCTGGGGTACTCCCAAATTTCTCATTGTTTGGGGAGTACACAAGCAAATTCATCAACAGCACCTAGTACAAGGGTTCTGAAAATGTATCATAATTGTCTACCCATTCAGAACCTCACCGCCACCACCAAAAACATGCGAAATCTCTCTGGGAGCAAATTTCACAGATCCAGACCAGCTGGTTTCCCCCCTCAGAATGAAAGTGATGGGCATCTTCTGTCCCACCTGATAACCAAAGAATACGAAGCCATAGCAATTTGTGGCTTGCTCTGAATGCTGTGCTGCACCATAAAGGCATGAAGGGAGGTTGGACTTGCGTCTCTTGAAGGAGGCCAGCTTCTTGCTTTGAGAACTGCCGTGTCAGGGTAAAATGGGGGTATAGTAGGAATACACAGCTATTCTGTTCCTAGGTTGACAGGCAGACTGGACTAGAGTTTTGGAGTTCAGTTTCTTTAAGCTGTTCTGTTCCTAGTCAGTGGAAGTAAGAGAATGCCAAACCTAGCCACTGAAGTAGGGAGACAAGGGCAAGAAAAAGGCAGTACTGTAAAAGGCATTATTTTATGCTGACATAATATAATGGGCAACAATGACACAGGGCACTCCCAAAGCATACAATCGAAACCCGAGAGTGATTATATGAGTACCTGTATGCTTTACGCAGAAGTGCAAATAGAAGCTTTGGGGGAGTTTTCATCAAGAAAATAGCATGGAAAAGTACTACCATCCCTCCAGCTCCAACCTCATGGTTCTAAACCATATTGCATTCTCCTCCCTCCATTCCCTATGGCTGGTATAAAAGTATTTCAATATTTATGCAAGTTTCTATTTATGGATCTCCCATGTCATGCCTGGTTTGGCTCTTTCCATCAGGACAGAAAATCATTTTGCACACTAAACTATATATATATATATATATATATATATATATATATATATATAATATGACATAATAATTGCATGGACTTTTGAAAATGAATGCACTACGAAAGCTACAGCTACCCCAGAGGGCTGAAAGCTATAAGTTCTAGGCCTAGGGTAATGTTTCAGTTTTAAAGGATACAGAGTTCAGCTTCCAGAGATTTTCTTTTGTTGTAAAAAAAGGAAGTATCTAGATGTTTCGCTGGTGGCTGAGCAAAGCTTCCGATCATGAGGGGGCAATGATTTGATGCACTTTATAGCTCCTTGTTCACTCCAATGACGAGCAAGAACAAGATAAATTATACAGAACATGGCAATTTGCATAATCTATGCAGGTCACAGGTTTTCTTTTTCTGTCGGATTTAGGTTACCTTATTTAGAGTTTAGTTTTGCTCTCTTTTAACACATGCTAAGACACTTATGATTAGATGCAAATACACCTGAATACTTATTGAGGTTACTTGATGCTACTACCGTATGCCAGCAGCAGAGTCGGCAGGACTGTGCAGTATGTTAAGCTGCCCAGCTTCTTCAGTGTGGGAAATTCAAACAAAATTTTGCTTCAGCCCAGATTTGCCCATTTCTCACTGCTGGCCTTGACTTTGAGCATGTCTTAATGCTGAAAGGCCTTAGAGGCTGCGTGCCAAGTTCTGGGCCTCAAAATGCCTCTCCCTTCTTTGCCAAGCTTGTCCCAATAAATCTGTGTATATTTTTAGGTTTCAGCTGGTGTGCTATGAATTCACATCTTTCACACCTGTGCTAGCTCAGGAGTAACAAAGCGCAGCAGCCAAACTCTGCTCAGCACAGTGTGAAAGGAAACAAAATACTTCTTCTGGGGCTCCTGGCAGCCCTGGAGACTAGTGAAAATGGGGTACGGGGAGACTACTGAAAATAGAGCATAGGCAAAAAAAGAAGTTGTTTGGGAAATAAATTGCTATCATCGACCTTATGTATCTGTACACGTACCTGATAAACTTGGTGAATATGGGTGCGTGCACCTGTGTTTATGTTGTTTTATATGCTCTGTACCAACACACCTAAATAATTTAAAACAACCATCAGCTTTATGCAAGTGCACCCGTATAATCATCACCTCAGGCGGCACCTCTAAGGGCTAGGAAGAAATGACAAGTCTCTGGGCGGGATTCAATTGAACAGCTGTGCTGGCAGGAACCAGTGCAACAAGTCCTGCCAGCACAACAGGTCTTTCCCCCCTCTCCTTCTCCTGCACCCCCAATCAGCTCCAGGTGGTTGAGAGAACCCCCAGAAACAGCATGTGGGGGGAGGACACGGGAGATCATTCTGTCTGGCAATCAAAACTGCTTGTGCTGGTGGAATAGTCATTATAGCCAGGGCTATTTTTATAGGAAAAGAGGTGCCAGAACTCACCATGAACACCTCCCTTGTTCTCTTAGAATGGCAGTGGTGCCCACCTGAGAGGTGCTGGAATTGAGTTTTGGTGAGTTTTGGCTGAAAACCCCCTGATTACAGCACATCATTGAATTCTGTACTCTGTATTTCACATATGCCCCCAGATTCAAAGTGAATCCAAGAATGAATAGGTTCAAAGAAGAAGAAGACGAGAAGGAGGAGGAGTTTGGATTTGATACCCCGCTTTATCACTACCCAAAGGAGTCTCAAAGTGGTTAACATTCTCCTTTCCCTTCCTCCCCCACAACAAACACTCTGTGAGGTGAGTGGGGCTGAGAGACTTCAAAGAAGTGTGACTGGCCCAAGGTCACCCAGCAGCTGCATGTGGAGGAGCGGAGACGCGAACCCGGTTCCCCAGATTATGAGTCCACTGCTCTTAAGCACTGCACCACACTGGCTCTCACAGAACTGGGTCTTTGCCTACATTACAGCAATGCAATGGGCTACATGCCCATAGAAGTATGGGATGGAGTCGGACCTTAATGGGGTAGGCTAAGAAATGTAGCAGTGCTTTGTATTACTATAATGGTTTCTATTGCCTTAGGAACACTGCATGTGCACAATCCAAAACTACAGTAATACTTATTCGAAGAAAAGTATTGAGGAATCATTTACTACAGTGTAGTATAGCAACATTTCCACTTGTAAGAATTTTGGAATATATGTCTGAAGTTAACTGCTGTCCTCTCACTTCCTGTATCTTAGAGTTATTATATTTCATCTGGTTGCAGGAGAAATGGGTTCAGATTTCTGCCATGCACGTGTTACAGAGCCACTCAGTCTTGCTGTCATTTTAAGTATGCCCAAGCACCTCGGCTCTGAAAATCCCCATATTGCCTGTAAACGGTATAGCAAGCAGTGGCTTGAGGCACTCAGGACCAGAAGGCTGTTGTTTGAAATTGCTGGCTTTGATTTAGATTGATCAAAGACAGCCTCTTTCTAGCTTTGCATAGTTGCATCAGAACTCTGGGAAACACAGAACCCTGCTTTCGTGGCCTGAGCTCTAACCTAATCAAGTAATCCCAGGAACATCCTGATTTGACCTGCTCAGAGCCCTGACAGAGGAAGCTCTGTCACCCATGACAGTAATATTAGGACTCACCGATGTCACTATAGGCAAGGGCAGGGAACTGTGTTGCTGGACTAGAGCTCCCATCATTCCTCACAACTGGCCACTCAAACAACCCCAGTGTCCTGGTAATGAGGGTGATTCACTGCAAACCCCCGAAGAAAGGTTTCTTCCCACTCCTTCCTTCTCAGAATAAATAATATTTACACTTCTGTTCCTCGCTCTCCTGCAGATATGCATTGCTGCAAAACAGTGTAAATATTAATTAGCCTTTTATTTCCATAACTACTTACATGTTGCTCTCCTGTAATAAAACTGTAAATTCTTTAATTCTAAGCTTTGGTCTCTTGCCTAGTTATTCATTCGACCACGTACAAATGTAATTTATCTTGTGGTGCACCATGGCTCTGAGCTGAAGACTCAACACGTGATGCTCCTGTTCATAGGTGTTTCCTGAAAATGTGGAAATGGGGACATGTGGGAACCTAGCTCACTGGGTGGCCTTGGGCAAGTTCTCTCACGGTTGATGTGAGTATGCAATAAGCATTTTAAAACCACTTTTAATAGACACTAGCAAGTACACTATTTCAACCCCAATTCCAACAACTTCTTTTGCAATCTCATTACGTGCATAGGTCATTGAAGTCACTGACTCAATATCTGTTATGGCTGTTTGTTTCTGTTTTAAAGCAGATCTTTTGGCGCAACAGTCTCTCTAAGGAAACTCAGTAGAATCAGTACAAGGTCATAGAATCAAAGAATCTTAGAGTTGGAAGGGTCCCCAAGGGTCATCTAGTCCAACCCCCTGCAATGCATGAATCTCAGCTAAAGCATCCATGACAGATGGCCCTCCAAACTCTGTTTAAAAACCTCCAAGGAAGGAGAGTCCACCACCTCTCATGGAAGTTTATTCCACTGCCGAACAGCTCTTATTGTCAGAAAGTTTTTCTGAATGTTTAGTCAGAATCTCCTTTCTTGCAACTTGAAGTCATTGGTTCAAGTCCTACCCTCCAGAGCAGGAGAAAACAAGCATGCTCCCTGCTCCATGTGACAGCCCTTAAGATATCTGAAGATACATCTCCTCTCGGTCTCCTCTTTTCCAGGCTAAACATACCCAGTTCCTTCAAGCGCTCCTCATAAGGCTTACTGGTAGTTTCCAGACCCTTGATCATCTTGGCTGCCCTCTTCTGCACACATTCCAGCTTGTCAACATCCTTCTTAAACTGTAGTGCCCAAAATTGGACACAATATTCCAGGTGTGGTCTGACCACGGCAGAATAGAGTGGTACTATTACTTCCCTTGATCTGGACACTATACTTCTGTTGATGCAGTCTAGAATAGCATTAGCTTTTTTTTGCTGCTGCATCACACTGTTGACTCATGTTAAGCTTGTGGTCCACCAAGACCCCTAGATCTTTTTCACATGTACTGCTAGTAAGCCAGGTATCCCCCGTCCTATATTTGTGCATCTGGTTCTTCCTGTCTAAGTGCAGCACCTTGCATTTGTCCCTATTGAGATTCATTTTGTTAGCTTGCGCCCAGTTCTCCAATCTGTTATGGTCATTTTGAATTCTGATTCTGTCTTCTGTGGCATTAGCTACCCCTTCCAGATTGGTGTCATCTGCAAATTTGATCAGCATCCCCTCAATTCCTTCATCTAAGTCATTTCTAAAGACATTAAACAACAACGGACCCAGGACAGAACCCTGCGGCACCCCACTTGTCACTTTTTTCCAGGATGACAAGGAACCATTAATGAGTACTCTTTGGGTTGGGTCAGTCAACTAGCTACAAATCCACCTAACAGTTACCTCGTTCAACCCACCTTTTACCAGCTTCCTCAGGTGAATATCATGGGTGACCTTGTCAAAAGCCTTACTGAAATCAAGATACACTATGTCCACAGCATTTCCTTGATCCACCAAGTTTGTAACTCCATCAAAAAAATAAATCAATGGTATGACTTCTTTTTGAGAAACCCATGCTGGGTCTTAGGAATCACAGCTTCCTTTTCTAAATGCTCACAGACCAACTGTTGAATTATCTGTTCTAGGACCTTCCCTAGTATCAGTGTCAATCTCACCGGTCAGTAGTTACCTGAGTCTTCCTTTCCCCCCCTTTTGAAGATGGCAACATTTGCCCACCTCCAGTCTGTAGGGACCTCACCTAGAAGTCTGTAGGGACCTCCAAGAATTCTCAAAGATAATAGACAAAGGCTCTGAAATTGTATCCACAGGTTCCTTTAGTACCCTTGGATGCAGCTCATTAAGCCCTAGAAATCTGAATTCATTTAAAGTAGCTAGGTGTTCCCTCACTACCTCTTTTCCTAACTTGGGCTGGAGCTCCCTCCTTATATCATTTACTCTGTTATCACCAGGTTCGGCATCACTTTCCTTTTGGGTGAAGACAGAGGCAAAGTAGGTGTCGAGTAGTTCCACCTTTTCTCTGTCACCCAATAGCATTTCTCCGTGTTCCCCACACAGAGGACCTACCACTTGCCTGTTCTTCTTCTTCTTCTTCTTCATAATAATAATAATAATAATAATAATAATAATAATAATAATTGAACCAAGGGTTCAGAAAGTCAGAATTTGGAAGGTGACCTTTAAAACCATTGTTCATGTTATTTATCTGATTTAAAATAAAGGGCCAAGGCGCCATCTATTTTGCACTAAGCCTCTTGCAAAATGACACAATAATTGTCTACTGAACTTTGTACACCGGGTTGTGTGACAGCCCAACGATGGTACAGATGTAATATAGAAATACCAATTCTAGTTAGGCAAAAGGGTGATGGCTCAGGGATGGGGCTCATGATGCATCACAAACAAGCAAGTTGCATGGCGGGAAAGTGTGTGAGTTGTGGCATCCAATGTTCAAATTTCTGCTGCTCAGCCAGAAACTCATTGACTGGGACATTACACAATCTGCTGGTCTCTCATACTTTTCAGTCTGGGGATACTACTGGCTTACTTTGCAGGGCAGTTTTAAGGGATTACTGAGATAATGTAAGTCAGTCTTTCCCAACCTGATGCTCTCCAGATGTTTTGGACTAAAATTTCCATCAGCCCCAGCCAGCATGGCCCTGCTGGTTAGGGCTGTCCAAAGACAGCTGGAGGACACCATGTTGGCTAAGACTTATGTCAGTCAAGTGTTTGGAACATTTGGACTGTGAGATAATTATTACCGTATTTTTCGCTCCATAAAATGCACTTTTTTCCTCCTAAAAAGTAAGGGGAAATGTCTGTGCGTCTTATGGCATGAATGTGTGGTTGATTGCTGGCTCCCTTTCTGGCCCCGCCCCCTTGCCCAGGCCTCCAATGTTGAATGTTCTGCAGAGGCTATTTGTTTCCCCAGCGACATGTGACTGGTTGATTAGATTATCTGTCTGGAAACTGTAGAAATGGCTCCCTTTCCTTTCCTAAAGAATCTTCAGAACTGTGAGTTGAACCCCATAAAAACAGGATTTTTTCCCTTTGCAAAGTAAGCTCAACAACTTTGAGCTGATCCTCAAAAAAGGGGCTTTTCCCCTTTGCAAAAGAAGCTGCACAGCTGTGAACTGATCCCCCCAAAAAACAGGGCTTTTCCCCTTTCCTCCTCTAAAAACTAGGTGCGTCTTATGGAGCAAAAAATACAGTATATATTTATTTTATATTTACAAATATATTTTCCCCCTGACAGTTTTTGTGGGAGTTTCCAACAGATAATCTTCCTGTTTCTTTTATCTCTATACACCTTTAGATGACATGTCCACAACTCAATTTTGAGGCAGAAATACAGGTCACTAAGCCTCTTGGATTTCCAGAAAAAGCACTAGAGAGACCTCTTGGGACAAGAGGAGAGTTTTAAGTGACAAGGGCATCAAGCCATACATAGTACCATCCAGCATAAGGCCATGCAGAGAGTAGCAGGGATCTTTCTCACACACACAACCCAAGGATTAGTTTCAGACATGCAATGTCTCCTTGGCATTGTCTCCTTGCCTTTTAATTCACCAGCTTTTCCAGCTTGCTTTCCCAGCTCCTGGGTTTGCAAACCCAGGGGCAAGTAAAAAGCGTTTTACGTGAGCTCAAGACAATTGGTAGAGGCACAAGCCCTTCCACACCCTCCCTCCCACATGGAAACAAGTCTGGGTTAGGCCAGAGATGACAGACACTCTTGTCTCTTTGCTGGTGTATGTTTGCCAGAGGGATAATTAGAACAAGCTCATTTGTGTTTCCTGTTCCATGAGGACATAAAGGGCAGGTGGCTCCTACAGCAGAGTTAACTCTTTAATTGGACACACTGGTGTCTCACTTCTGCCCCTTTAATTGCCACCAGGGATACACATTTACCTCATCCGCCACAAATGCCTCTTTCATCAGCACCACTTATTGTGTTGTAGTCCTGAACCCTGGTTCATTTTGCCCCTCTAAATGCTTCTCTCTACCCTATGGATTAAAGCTCACATGCAGTCCTTTGCAATGGGACCAAGGCATTACCTAATCACCTCCTGCCCCACTGCCCCAATCCCAAAGGAAATCTTGCACATATTTCTTAGCTCTTGAAGCATAATTGGCCACTTGTCTTCCCAACACTCTTCACTCCCCAAGAAGGTTTCCTGGCATGGTTAATATAAATTATTCCCTCTCTCCTGCAGCTGCATGGCTATTGAATGGCTCCTCAACCAGAATAGCTCCCTCTCTGAAAGAACAGCTGTTCCCATCCTAACAGGTACATAGAAAGCAGTTTTGTGTCTTTTGGTCATGCTTGTGACCTTTGCTCTCAGGCTCACATTGATTTCTTCCACTTTCCTTTTCACTTGCACTGAAAACAAAATTACTGTTTCTTGTTCTCTCTTTCCTCTAGGGCCCTTTCCATAGCAAAGCTTGATGTGCAGGAAGGAGACGCAATTTTGCCTTGATCTTTTCAAATCTTCTAGAAATCTGGGGGTCTTAGCCACACTTGCGGAGGTCCAGTGGATAGTGAAGAGGGCAGACACAGAACAAAGTCCCACCTCTGCCATGGATTTTTTTGTGGTACTGGGCAAGTCAATCTCAATTCTTGAACTGAGAAATAAGAATCCTGTGACCTGCTTGATAAGGTTGTTGTAAAGAACCTTACTGTTGTTGTTTTAAGCATGATAAATTCACCAAAGTCCTATAGGCACATTAAACATTCTTTAGTTCACTTCCAGCCGAGGAATATTCTTGAGGTTGCCTCTTTTGCTCTGAAGAGCTGGCAGAACTGAAAGAACATCACTTTCTCCTTCTTGCTTCCATTGCTTCGTGGATTTTTGCACAGAGACTGCTTTGTTCCTTGGCCATACCTGCAAAGGGCTCAGGCACTTCGAATTTCACTAGGTTGCTTCTCATGAACAATGCCCTCCAAAACTCGGATTAAAGGTTTGGAAGGAATTAAAGTCCTCTTCCTCAGCACTCCGCTCAAGTACGAAAAGAACCGTTTTTGCACTGGATAGGTCACTGCATAGAGCTCTCCTCTAATTTAGCAGCAATGGAAGAGGGCAGAAAGCCACCCACAAAGGCCCTGCCTGCCCAGCCCAGACCGATACCTTGCATATTTATGCTAGCTGCACTGTAGACAAGACCTTCCTTTATTGGGGAGAGCAACAAACACAATGGTGATTATCCCACATGCCCTTCCTCTGCCACCTTGCCAGCTGTGGTTAAACAGAGAACAAAAGCAGTCAGCATCTCATAGCAGTCCAGGGCAAGACTGATCCAGCAGCAAAATGCTACACACTCCATGTGGAGCACAGTAAAAATGGCAACTTTAACAGCCTTTTTCCCCTTTTTCTTTTGTAAATAAAGCAGAGCCCCTGAGGAATTTTCATGGTCAGATAGCTACATGTCTATTTAGCTAAGGTTCCAGGGTTAATGCCAAACATAGGAACAAAAGTGACCATTAAGAGGGAGGTTCTCTTCACAGCTACTTCCCTTCTGGGGGATGTCATCATAATACCTCCAAGCACTAATGCAAGCAAAGAGGAAGCATGCAGATGCCAGGAAAAAGGATGCTATCACCTGAAGCACCAGTACTAATTCTTGAAGCACTCATGTTTTCCCTGGAGGCCTCCCAAGGGCAGGCTTTCCCTGGTTAAGTAGATGATAAATGACAAGACCACGGCCCAAAGTGAAAAAGCTAGAGGCATGAGATAGTGTCTGGCAAGTTGAAATGAAGGTCACTCTCTGAACATTCTTGGTTTCTGCTGGACAGTTCCACAAGCTGGCAGACCCTTGCCGAGCTCTACCTGGTGAAAAACAGCTCTCAGAAAGAATGTGGTTTCCAGAGAGAGAGAGAGAGAGAGAGAGAGAGAGAGAGAGCTCACTTAGCCCTGTCCTGAAATCAAGTCTTTAGCAAGAAGGCAGAAGCCTCTTCCTGGGCTCAGGGGAATTGTGGCAGTTTGCAAGTGAGCCAAAGGCCATAGCAATGAAAGGAGATGCAAGCAAAATATATCAGCATATGCACAAATAAATACTACACAGCAGAAGAAAAACTGTGAGTCCTGATGTGCTTTGTACCACAGCTCAGTGGGAGGATATATGCTTTCCGTGTGAAAGGTCCCTGGCAGCTCCAGCAAGGGCTGGAAAAGACTGAAACTCTGGAGAACTGCTGGCAGCAGTGGCGGAGCTGGGTACTCCGGCACCTGGAGCGGCACACATGCCATGCACCTGTGGGCGGGGCACTGTGCTCAAGGGGCAGGGCGATCTGCCCACAGGGCTGATCGGTACGGCTGCGCGATCCTCCCCGGGGGCCAGTCTCGGCGCAGGGGGGCACCAAATGTCACCCCCCTTCAGGATGACACCCGGGGCGGTCTGCACCCCACGCACCCCCCTTCCTACGCTCCTGGCTGGCAGGCAATGCTGAGTTTGATGAGCCAAGAATTTAAGTTTACCTTTGCATAGGATAGCGTACCAAATGCATACCCAGTGCATGATTTATGTAGAGCACAACTTTACAGTAAACCTTTAAGCTTGGCACTAGATTCATACTTAAAAGCATAATTTGCGGCCCTAATTTTACCACCAACTTCAACTAAAGCAGCTAATTTAATTATCACTTTCTGTACTCCAGATAGTTTAAAAGGTAAGTATGGAATAAATGGAACAATCTCTAAACTGGCATTTCCACTCTCTTTTCCAAACATGCCAGGCCACAAGTTCAACAGCCTTTAATCCCAGTATCATGATTCAGAAACTCAAGTCAAATTTACGTAAGCTACTGACTCTTCAAACAAAACATTACAGTAAAAAACAGACTGGTAATGGGAGCTTAACACAAATATAATCTAGCCAACACCCGCTTAAGTTTGCAATGACACAAGAATCATGTTTGGATTCAAGTTACTGTATTGGCTATGTTCAGGTGTCGTGCAAAATCATATTTTACCATAATGAGAACACACAGCAGTGAACTTTGGGTTTGGGTACTCTCTGCTCCCTCTGGTGTGAGGAGACTGGAACCTTTTGCTTCCAGTTTCAGGCCACTGGTCCATCAAACTCAGTATTGCCTTCCAGAGCTTTGCTCCTGATGATACTCCTGAAGATCATATTTCAATGCAGAGGCGATTAGTAATATATAGAGAGATCTTTCATTCACAAGAGAATTTTTTAAAGTACTTTCCATATTCCCAATTCTGGTTTTTTTTAAAAAAGTTTAAACAACAAAGATGACTGTTGTGTCGTCAACAACAAAGTCCAGTTGCCTCTTGTAATAACTGTGAAAGATGAGAGGGGGAATCACTTCTTAGAAAACCAAATGGCTATATTCTTGAGGTTGCTAGACATACATCTGCCTGGATCTTTTTGGACTGGATAAGTATGGTGTAACTCTGTGGCAAATATAATTTACCCATGCTCAACTGCAATATCACACCAATCCTGGCATGACTGCAGGACTGCCGATTAGCTTCCAGGACTAATTCAAAGTGCTGGTTTAAACCTATAAAACCTTAAATGGCTCATGGCTGCAATACCTCAAGGACCTCCTCTCCCCATATGAACTGATCTGGACCTTGCAATCGTCATCTGAAGCCCTTCTTCCTGTGCCTCCTCTGTAAGAGGTCTGGAGGGCAGCAACATGAGAACGGGACCTTTCTGTGTTGGCTCCCCATTTGTGGAATGCTCTCCTCAGGGAGACTCACCTGGCACCTGCATTACATATCTTTAGCTGCCAGGGGAAAACATTTCTCTTCACCCAGGCCTTTGGCTAATTTAAACAATCTATGGCCTTTTAAACTGTGGGTGGGTGGGCGTGGTATTTTGTTTGTTTGTTACTATGGTATGTATTTTTGTGTTTACTGTATATATTGTAAACCACCCTTTGATTCTTGGCTTAAGGGCAGTCAATCAATCAATCAATCAATCAATAAAATAGTTTAAGGTCATAAGAGTAGCAAGAATAGAGACATAACAAGTGTGACTTTCTCATGTTAGGAGCCAAATTTCCATTTTGCTTTGAAGCTGCAATAACTAGATAAGAGAAATCAGCCTGTGAGGTTACAGGGTAATCTCTAAATGGTTAAAGAGATGGAAGGAGATTATTGGGACCAATATCATATTCCATAAAGTGCCACATTCCTCCTAATAGTACTTTGCAATCCAACCAAGTTTATTTTATGTTGAACAGCACATGGGAAAGCTTCTTTGCCAACTGACCCATCAGTAAACATGGTATTACAAACATACATCCATAGAGCACAAATTAGAAAGTCTGAACCTAAGTAATTAACCTGGCAAAGAGGTGGGCATGGTTTTCCAATAGTCAAGCCTTCAGACAGTGGTTGTATGCTATAATTACCCAAACCAGCTACTGATTACTGTTATATCCTTGACATAGAGCTACTCTTGAATATGGTCCAAAAACTGCTGCTAGTGCAGAATGCTGCAGCTAAGATTCTTGGCTGTCAGTTCAGTGTGATGCCATCTAACCTCTATTCTGTTTAGGGCAGATGTTGGCTGGCAGGCTGCCTATATGCTACCAGGCCCAATTTAATATGTTAAGTTTAACTTATAAAAGCCCTGAATGACTTGGGACCTAGGTATGTGGCAGAACAGCTGTCCTCGTACTAGCTAGCTTGAGCTCTCAGATCAGCTGAGGGGGCCCTGCTCAATGTCCCACTGGCAAGTACTGCTCATTGTGTGGGAACATGAGATGAAATGGGGTGCAATTACTGAGAAGGCCCTACCTGAGAAATTTCCTCCCCCAGGAAGAAGTGGTGGCCACATCACTGATGCCCTTACAGAGGTACCTCAGATTACAGACACTTCAGGTTACATACGCTTCAGGTTACAGACTCCGCTAATCCAGAAATAGTACCTCGGGTTAAGAACTTTGCTTCAGGATGAGAACAGAAATCGCACAGTGGCAGCGGGAGGCCCCATTAGCTAAAGTGGTGCTTCAGGTTAAGAACAGTTTCAGGTTAAGAACGGACCTCCGGAACAAATTAATTTCTTAACCTGAGGTATCACTGTATATTGTTTAGTATAAACTCATATCTTCTCCCAGCTTTTAAAGCGGGGGTGGATTTATAGAGTCTGCTTGGAGCATTAATACAGTACTGAATGTATTTTTGCATCGCTACTGGTTTTAATGTTTGAACTGATAGTTTGTTTTATTGTTGTGCTTTTCTTTTTATTGTAAACAGCCTTGGGAACACTTTGGTGGTGAGACTCACTTTGAGGGTTTTTTCAAAGCAGTATATAAATTGTATTAAATAAATTATTAAATAATAAAAAACAGCCTTTTTTATTTAAAAGCAGAAATAATTTTATTTGCATTTGGAGATAGCATGGTCTTTCAGCTGACCCTGTTAGAGTTTGCTAGTCAGTAGAATATGAGACTCTTAATCTCAGGTTCGTGGGTTTGAGCCCCACGTTGAGGGGGGAAATACTGCATTGCAGAGGGTTGGACTAGATGACTCTTGTTGTCCCTTCCAACTCTACAATTCTGTAACTCTATGAAAGGTCTTAATAAGGAATCATTCTGAATTTTTAATTTGCAAATGGGAACATACCATGAGGTTCAGATCTTTCCATTCTTCTCTTTCCTCATCACAATTGACAATATCTTTTTAAAATGGCAAAATAAATCACCAATAATTAGTAATTGAACTATTATACCTACAATTATTACCTACTACATGACATGCAAAAATCACCACTAAATAATTAAAATTTCAGAACTTTCAACCTATCAAAACGAAAATAAACTGCCAACATAAAACTAGAGATAATTAAGACCAATAAGCAGCTGCTAAGAACAACTTAAGCGGTGCCTTCATATATCTTTTTAAAAAATAAGAAGAAGAAAGGTTATTCATATATAACAAGACAGCTCTGTCAATAAACTGAGATTAAATAAGAAATAGTTGATTTGCAATCACAGAACCATTTATTGCCCCAATCACAGAGCCATTTATTGCCCACAAGTTCAATTTCCAAAACAATCACAAAGCCTTCATTTATGTTCTGCAACACAGCTCCACCCTTTTCAACCCAAGCAGGTTATTTCTTTTGAGCAGCAAAACCACAAAGCAGCTGGCAGTTAACTATAGAAATATGATTTAAGGACACAATTTATACTCACCAGAAAGTTACTAGAAAGCAGCTTAAGTATTGCTGTGCTGTCTTAAGCCACCTTGCCAGCAGAAAGTTCAAGCAGGCTGGCACCCACCCACCCTCCAATAAATGTACAGCATGACTGCCCTGCACACCTTTGTTTTGATTTTGGGAAATTAATAATGGAGTGGGGAGAGTTATATCTTTTCCTGAAAAGCTATTTCTTTACTAGATCAGGATCACTTGAGGACTTATTTTCTCTGTAAGACACAGATAAGACCTGCTTGAAGTGGACTAACTTTTGGTGTAGCAGCTATCTAAAACGTCCACCACTGTTATAGGCTAACAGCAGTAGCCAATGTAGTGCCTTCCAAAGGTTTTGAACTACAACTCACATCAGCCCCAGCTTCAGATCAATGCTCAGGAATGATATGACTTCAGGTCCAGAACATCTATAGGGCCCCATGTTGACTATCCCTGAACAATAATGTCTTTCCTAATTAACATCTGAACTATCGCCGCTTCAGACATCTAAGATTCAGGCCACAGCTGCTGAATTTAGTGGCAAAACCAGAAGTAAAGTTATGAAAAACTATTAGGCAACATAAGACTATCAACACATAAACAAGTGTGTAAGAAACAACAACAAATGCTATTTATAGACACACTGCCATGAACTGAGATAATAAAGAGGTTCAAAAGTAAGGTAAAGGTAAAAGTACAGAGTTCCTGTCTTGAATTACTAAATTAGCAACAAGAATGGGGGTCTATATGGCCAGCTGCTGCAGCTGGATTCCCTGCAGAAATCAGAATGATTACTTCTCACCCACTTTGAGCCGCACCTTGAGATTTCAGTTACAAAGGCCATGAGGAATACCATAGCCTGTCTTTTTAAAGGAAACCAACACAAGCAGACACACAGCAAAAAGATATGTAGCTTTAGGACTGTTATGGAAGATTCCTGTGGGTTATTTATAGTAATAATTTCATTTCCTACAGGAGAAATATCATTAACACAGGTAAGCTGGTTTAGGAAGAATAGCAGTCATGATGCTCAAAAGACATTTATCATCAGTAGGTTTTGCTTGTTATGACTTGGCACATGAAAGGAACAGTAGCAGCTGAAGGGCAGGTACACGTCAAACAGATGTTTTCCATAGGCTTTACAGCTCCAGGAACAACCCATCAGGGTTGTCTTTGTTCGTTTGCCAGAATTCTTCATCCAGGATGGATAATTGACTGTTAGTTTCAAAGGCAACACCTGTCTTGCCAATATACTTTTGGGTGGTCAAAAGTGGGGCTACAGAATAGACAAACCACTTGAAATCACATATTTTCACTATTTCTGTTCTTGTACTTTAAAAGTCATCAGGTCTAGAACGGAAAAGCATGCTGGCCCAGTTAGAACAGCCCCTGACTCTATTTCACAACAGGGATGCCTCGCTTTCCCCCCAAGCAGCTTAGCACTATAGCCTGAACAATACAACAATGGCACAGCTGCACAGAAGTCCCCTTTTCCATCTTTGATGTTATGTGTTCACATTCTAGGGTAAAAACAAATAAAAAAACTTCCATTTAAGTAACAGAAGAGTTACAGATTCACTCATACACCAAAGGGCACTCACACTGTAAGCTAAAGCACCCTCTTTAACTTCCGCAACATGTAAATAGTAAACACATTTTTACAGCTTCTCATAACAAAGCATGGATTCATGTGCTGCTTTCCAGACTTTCACCGAACCGAGACCCCCTGTGGTGCTGAAAACCATTCACCAGCATTTGCAGCAGAACACACAGCTATAAACACAGCCATTCTGCACCCAATTTCTTTGAATGTTGGTCAGATTATGCCTTTCACCAGGTAGGTTCTCTATGCCAAATTTCACACTAATAGGACATTACAACACAGAGAATTTTGAAGCTTTATAAAGGTAGCTGCAAAATCCAGACACTTCAACCACACAGCTGCTGCTGTAACTGTATAATGTGCCTGGATATTGTGTTGATGGGCACTAGGGCTGAATCTCACATAGGCAGCGCAACTGATGTGCTGTTCAGAATGCACAAAAGGAAATAACATGCAGATGAACATAGCAGCCAAAAGGGGTTCCTAGATGCTAATGATTGTGCACAACCCCTGGAGCAGATAATAGGAAATGGAAAACCCTGTCTCTTGACAACTATTCATGATCCCTTGGCTAACATGACAGGACTGATGCAGCTCCAGGATTTTCCATCTTTCGTCTCCAGGGTGCCTGACTCACTGCTTCTCCTGATCCAACAATAACAGTTCAACCCCACTAACATCAATGGATTTTATGCTGACTTGCTGGTGTAAACAAGCAAGAAGAATCTTGCCCCATGCCAATAATCCTCCTGCTGGTCCATGACACTGTCACTTGTCAGTACGTATCTGGAGAACCAGCCAAATGTTGCAGTCACAACATACCCACAGCAGAAATGTCTGGACCTTCTGCCCTCCTAACCCTAGAGGTAACCCTAAGCCTGCCTGGACTTACATTTCTAGCTTTCCTTTCAGTGTAAATGCTGGTCACAAATATCTAATGAAACATGGTTCATGTGCTGATTGCCAAGCCGGCACTGAGAGCCCCTGTAGAACAGCATACATCAGGCATCCCCAAACTCGGCCCTCCAGCTGTTTTGGGGCTACAACTCCCATCATCCTTAGCTAAGAGGACCACTGGTCAGGGATGATGGGAGTTGTAGTCCCAAAACAGCTGGAGGGCCGAGTTTGGGGATGCCTGGCATACATTCATCAGCATTTGCAGTTAAATACATAGCAAGGAAGAAGGAATGATTGGCAAAAGAGGGATTAAGGAACAAGGTAATGCCATCTTTTGTCTGTACCCACCACACACAGTTTAAATTATGCATGTTACTGGTGTGCTCTGGTCCATGGGGTCACGAAGAGTCAGACATGACTAAACGACTAAACAACAAAAAAAGTCTTCAACCAGCACAACTTGCACAGCTGCTGTGAACAGGCTTGTCTTAGTCATACATTGCTGCAATCTCACCTGGGGAATAGAAACCACTAGGCTCCATGTTGCTTGGTGTTGACTTTACTGAGACACCCAAAAATAAACACACTAATTAAGGCACGGTGCTTTCAGCTGCTTCAGATCACAGGCGATTTTACAGTCAGATGGGTTTAGCTTGTGTACACACCTAAAGCAACCATATACACTGCTACAACCATATATAATAGCACATGGTTAACTCTATATGTTGTACGGTATGGGTACACTTAATACAAGTTACCCATTTTTGTGCTGTAGTCATACATACAAACCCAAATAAACTAACACAGACTGTTAGATTTTAGGAAGGGCTAATAATAATTTATTATTCACTGGTATAATTCACATACACAGCAGTGCAAGGTGTGTGAATGAACCCATGTGTACTCCTTCCTACACACACTACCAATAATTTTAGGGCTTTTGGCTAGAGTTATAATGTGTGTTCATTATGAACGTGCATTTATCCTTAACTTTATGCCCACAAGAGCAATAAAGAAAGACTGGTTTATTACATGAAAGTGACCAAGTACATAGATGCTTCTTCAGAAAGTAAAGTTACAAATATAAGCAGGCAACGAGACACACATTACATACACACCTTGATCTAAAGAGCAAAAGAAAGATCCAGTCCCTATTAAAAGCCTAAAGAGAAAGTGAATGTAATATTTGTCACTAAAGCAAAGCAAGAAATGGAGGGAGTAGGGTATACCTGCCCTGAAGCGAAGCATAGGATCAGGCTGGTCCTTGGGACTGTAGAGTGACAAGGGGGACCATGTTGGAGCTTTAAGAACTAGCCAATCATGAAAATCCACGGTTTAAGTACTGCTTCGAGCCAATGTTTGGTTATGGAGAAGGGGAGTCTTTTAGATGAGTAATTTGTCATAACACCTATATTGCTTTGGCAGTGATGGCCAAACTTGGCCCTCCAGCTGTTTGGGGACTACAACTCCCATCATCCCTAGCTAACAGGGCCAGTGGTCAGGGATGATGGGAATTGTAGTCCCAAAACAGCTGGAGGGCCAAGTTTGGCCATCACTGCATCTACTGTCTCTTCCTACAAGCTCCTATTTCCCATTTTGTTCACTCTACTTAATTGGGAGTTGAAGGGCTATAACCCTAGTGAGAAATGGCCAAACTGGTTATCTTTGTTTGCTTCCTGAATTCTAAGATTATTTTAGCATAGTCTATCTGGAACCCATTCTTTTTACAGGATATGTTAATTAAGCTTGGTGGTAACCAGATTACTGCGCTGATCTTTACATAAAGTAAATGAGAAGGTCAGGAAGCCTTCCAGGACACTTCAAGATAAAAACTAGACCAGGGTCAACCAATAAAGTTCATAATGGGGATCTCCTTTTATGTACTGATGCCGTGATCTTCCATAATGAACCACGTAAAAAGTTAAGATTGACACAAACTATATTGCATGAGGAATTACTGTATATAAAAGGCCTCACCTTAGGCATACATGCTGACGCCAAGAACAAGCTTTCACACCCCTGTATGCAATGTTCTTTTCATCAGTGAGCATAAAGAAAGACAGAAGTTATACTCAACTAAAGACACCACAGGCAAACTTAACATTAATAATCCCCCAACACCTGTTTTATCAGGGTGCAATCCTATGAACAATTCACCAGGGAATAAGTACATATGCATAGGGTTGCACTGTTAGTTTCTCTCTCTCTCATGCACACACATATAGTAGTATGTCTACATTTAACAACACAAACCAAATGTTAGAAATAATTTTGCAAATGTACTCCTGCTACAATACATTAATTTACCATCACTTTCCTTGCAGAAAGTTACTCTCACAATGCTACTCTCACAATGAAGACCTCACTAGAAAAATTGCATGAACTATGACTGTCTCCAGGATTGACGCAGCTTATCTTGGCTCACTATGAATGTGGAACCAAGCCTGAATAGTGGGCATGAGTCCCCAAAGATGCTCAGTAAGTCCTATCCCAGTGGCACACATTTTCTACTTTCTTTTCAGGATAGTAGTCTTTCATGCATGATGCTGTCCACTTGAATGCACCTTTGCAGGGGGGGAAAAGGGGAGGGGGACCAACCACATGCACATTCCAACCCCAGGGGACTAAGCCTGTTGAGGACACAACAGGGAGACAGAAGCTGACAGGGACAGACTCACGGGGGAGAATGGAATCAGCTCACGCTTGTCTGTTTCGGTCAATTTCAAACACCTGTCACTAAGGCTCAGGTAGCTTCAAATACATATCCAAAGCTGGGGGGGACACTTCAGAAAGAAAGCGCTTTGTTCTACAGCTCTGCGTAAGCCATGTGTTCACCAAAGGGAATTGCTGGGACGTGCAGCATTCTCCTAGGGAGGAAGCAGGCCACCCCCTGCAACAAAGAGTGCCGAACAGGAAGCTCAGCCCCAGGCCACAGCAGCCCCACGCAACAGCCACAACACCAGCAAGAGGAGGCCGATTGAATGTGCGTGCTAAACGATGGAAGAAAACAACAGGAACAGAGGCAGGGAAGAAGAAGAAGACTTTGGATTTGATATCCCGCCTTTCACTCCCTTTAAGGAGTCTCAAAGCGGCTAACATTCTCCTTTCCCTTCCTCCCCCACAACAAACACTCTGTGAGGTGAGTGGGGCTGAGAGACTTCAAGGAAGTGTGACTGGCCCAAGGTCACCCAGCAGCTGCATGTGGAGGAGCGGAGATGCGAACCCAGTTCCCCAGATTACAAGACTACCGCTCTCAACCACTACACCACACTGGCTCTCCAGTGAAGATTGAAGGAGGTAGCTAATGGGTGTGGCAGCCAACACAACCCAGAGAGAGAGAGAGAGAGAGAGAGAGAGAGAGAGAGAAGCATGAAAAGTGCATCAAAAAAGAAAAAGCAGGACCCAGTACTACAAAAGGGAAGCAAGAGCAGTAGATAGAAAGTGAAAGGGTGGCAGCACTTTTTTAGTGCTGGGAACTGCATAACAACTTCAGATGACCATGTGGAAGGCTATACTGGAAGGAAGGAAGGAACCAGGCAGAGGGCCCTCAAAGTAATGGTGCCCTCCCTGTGTAACAACCTCCCTTCAGATGTCAAGGAGATAAAAAGCTACACAACTTTTAGAAGACATCTGAAAGCAGCTCTGTATCAGAAAGTTTTTAATGTTTGAGGTTTTAATATGTTTTTATATGTGCTGTATACCACCCAGGGTGACTGGAGAAACCCAGCCAGATGGGAGGGGTATAAATATTATTATTATTATTATTATTGCTAAATCTGCATATTTTAGTTTTAGGTAGTTAACACAAATCTGCATATTATTTTCATGAGCACAGCAGCTATATTTGGTGAATACTCACATTTAGGCTTGGCACCTGAATTGTTTAAAAACTCATCTGGCTGAGTTTTCTGCCATTTGGATTCCTTCTCTCCCCAGCATTTTTTTTTTTTAAAGTTTGTGGCAAATTTAAAGTTTGTGTAAAACAAATTAATTAACACATGCAAATGAGAAAAGAAAGTAGGAACCGTATTATCATTACCTGCACTTCATTCTCCAGCCTATTCTAAACAGCTCTGAATGGACTATAAACCCTAAACTTTAAAGAAGCAAACTCTTATTGTTCAGTGTCCTTATTCTGGATCGGTTACCCTCAAACAAGGAAAATCTGAGTCATCCCTTGCTAGCATGATTTTTAAAATAATGAGAGTTGAAATAGCTTATAAATTTCGGCTGCTGTTGTTTCTTTACTTCCTTCCAGCCTTTTCATGTTTTTTTTCCATCATACTGAAAATAAAAAGTCTAGAAAAACTTAACTTCTTTAAGGATCACAGATGGGATACTTGAAATTATGACAAGTAATGGCATATTACATAAAAGCATGTCAAATGGCGGAAATAAAGAACATATATTGCCAAGGTGAAAGAATGACAATATAATCAGACCTGAAATCAGGGGGGTGGGGAGGGGGAGAGAGAGAGAAAGCAAGGGTGGGGGAAGTTTGAAGCATATGTGAGACTGGAGGGTTGCAGCCAAATATTTCATTACATCTCAAATCAATATGTGAGCTTCTGCTCATCACTGTCAAGTGCCTGTCAGGAACTGCCCAGCCTCTCTGTGACAGGCACGTGAGTGAGCTAATCACTGCCAGAAGTCCTTCAGAGGGATCAGCTTCACTGTGTGACAGGC
This sequence comes from Podarcis tiliguerta, assembly GCF_965153285.1. Classification (NCBI taxonomy): domain Eukaryota; kingdom Metazoa; phylum Chordata; class Lepidosauria; order Squamata; family Lacertidae; genus Podarcis; species Podarcis tiliguerta. The sequence continues at coordinate 56,855,122 of NC_139534.1, forward strand.
AGGTGACTGAACCAATCACTGCCAGAGGCTTCATCACAGCCAACACTATTATCTTCACAAAATCCCATAGTGCAAAGAATGGGCAACATTTTTTTTCTGTCAAGGGCTGCATTCCTTGAAGCAGTAATCCTGTCAGGGGCCATTTGCAAAGGGAAACAGATGCATTGATGGGTGGAGTGCAGATTCAGCCTCAAAGGTTGGCCAGCACTGACCAAAGGCCCCAGCAGCCTAGATGGGCCCTTCACTGGTCCAACTCAGATGTGCCACCTTACTGACATCCTGACCAGGTCCATAGGCAGCCATTTTAGCAGTGGTTTGGCTACAGTGCCACTTCTGACTGGGAGACGAGTTTAGCTTCCACCCACAGTGGCCACCCACCATTTTCATTTACCCAAAATGCAATGCCCAAACCCACAGAATTATGAAAACTAATGTAAGAATGTTTATCAAATAAAATACTGGCCCTTCCAATTGTTCTGAAACTAAAAAGAATAAGGAATAAGGAGAAACCCTTTTTAAGAGCCAGGAAAAATAAGAAGCAAACGAACAAGGTGGAAGGAACTTATGGCAGGATGGAAAAATGGGGATTTGGAAGCCACATAAAGTCACTTGTGCCTTAGTGCCCACCTATGTCTGAGTGCATTACAATATAACGTGACTGATGAAAGGATAAAAAGTGGCAGGTTGGTGAGCTACGTACTGGTGCCTATGAAAAGCTAGGTGAAAATGCCTTCTTAGATAGTGGTTTTGCATCCAGCCTTCCAGCCTCAGTTCCCCACCCATAAAATGGAAATACCAGAGAGCAACTCACAGAGTTACTTTAAGAATAAGATTTACATAAATTTGTAAATCATTCAGTACATTTGTGATGCTATGATTGTTCTTGATCTTCCAGCAACCCAAGCTCCCACAAGTTCAAATACTAGGCTATGTCCCTATGAAGAAGATTGTTCCTTTTCCACAGTTAAGAGTCGTGATTTAGCTCTCTGTGAATTGACATTCTCAGATATTTTTTCTCTCCCTGATGCTGTGAAATCTGCCAAGACTGTAATTCTCAAAGGGTGTGTGAAAAATACACACACACACACACACACACACACACACACACCCCATTTCCCTTCCCGTGAGGCTAATAAGTGAGCAATGCATTTCAAGCTAGCATTCCAATGGATCTTGTCTGTGAGCTCTTTCTGTGTCTTGACTGGCCCTCGGCCTAATCCCTCTGTGCTGCACAAGGCAGAGAGGTGATGGGAGAACGGCAAGGCAGCTGCATTAGCTGCGGGCAATGCTTCCCCATTGCTTCAGGGCAGAAAGAGAGAGTGTTCATTAGAACACCTTGTATCTTGCCCACATTGGCCATCAGGAGAGGCCTTGGCATCAGGCTTTCCAGGCCACACGGCCACTCCCCTCTCCAGGAACACAGACATATACATGCAGAGCCTTCATTACTTTGTGGTGCCTTTTAGTTTTCACTTAAGAAAACCGCAAAAGGATTTTCAAAGTGCTGCTCGATGCCAGGGGTCACCGCGGAGCCTCTCATCAATGTTCTTGTGAGCTTGGCAGACAGCAGGATGGACAGAGGAGGGGGGAAGGATGGAGCCCAGGATGAGTCAGAAACACAAACCCGTTGCTCTTTGCTTGGAGACTCTTTGCACGGGGGGCTTTGAAGTCTCTGAAGTCAGCCACACTGGGCTGGGAATGGCAACGAAGAGCTAAGACCAGCAAGGCCAGCACACAGCATTGTTCTCATGTCCCTTAGTGGTATATAATTAGACAATAACTGGGCCATACAGCAGCCTTTTACAGCTGCTCCTGTGAAAGAAGCAAATGGAGGGTATTTTCATGCTCCTGCTCCCTAGCACCGCACTTGCCTCTCAACGCTCACTGCTTCTGCTTTTCCCAGAGGGTCGCCTCGTTGAAAGCACTCAGTTAAATTCGGTCAAGATTCAAATTTCTTGGGAAACAACGAGGCAACCAAGAAAAGAAAGAAGGAGCTTCTTGGAATCAGAACAGGAACGGGCGCATAAACACTATGGCCACTATGGTGTACTACCAGAGAATTCAACCCCATTCCCCTTCACAGAAGAACTTTTCCCTTTCAGCAACTGTAGCTATTTCCAGATAAGGATCTCACAGCACTTAATGGATGCCCCATAATAAATTGGATAGCGAATTGACTCCTTGCCCTCTACTGGTTAATCAAACATTATACCCCACCCCCCACCACAGAGGTATCAGATAAAATTAGCATGTGGTTAAAGAGCAGGCTTTGAAGGTTCAGCTGTTGGTTTGGATAAGCTGAAGCTGCTGAAGAGGGCAGAGATCATCTTGGCTGTGAGTCCCAGAAGACCTGCTCCCTGGACTGACTCCAGCTACAAAAGCTGAGGCTGCTGAACAGACTCTTGCATTGGGGTATTGTTCTGCAGGGTGTTGTTGTTTTTGTATCTTTATTTATAAATCATCTTACGATTTATATGAAAATTGTTTGATTTGCTTGTGCACTTTTTGATGTGTTTTATTTATTATTTATGACTAGTTTTGTTTTAATTGTAATTATATATTTTTTCATGTTGTAAGCTTCCTTGAACATGCTTTTAACAATGGAAAGGTGGCATACAAATAAAATGTATGTATGTACTCCTTAGATGAGGATAAGGATGGCAGTTGGCCTCTATAGCTGCAATCCTATCTATACTTACTTAGGAGTAAGCCCTATTGAACTCACAATGGGATTTTCTTCTTAGGCAACAAACATGCATAGGATTGTACTGTGTCTAGCTAGCAAATTGGTACAGGAAAGGAAAGAGTGAATTGCTTGCAAATCCTTGCCATCATTGCTGCTTACTTGCTCACTTTTTTTAAACATTAAATGCCTAAAATATTAAAAGTGACTTGGTCAACTTTCCACAGTTCCCACACTTATTTAGACCAGAAATATTTCCCACCACCACTATGAGAAATGGCTCAGATCTGAATGTGTACACTGCCAACCGCATAGTGAACAGATACTTCTTTAACCACTCAGATTGATCTTTACGCATGCTCAGTATATTCCAGAAATTAAACTCTTATTAAGATTCAGTGCCTGTGCGATACACACAGGAGGTAAAACAGCATTACAGATACACACGCATGATCCCAAAGAATCTTCATTAAAATCTGTCAGAGCTACGTATGTGGAATGGATTACAGTGTCGCCAAGGGGTGTAATGATAGTGCCAGACTCAGCATATTCACATATCCCATCAGCCAAGAATGTTGCAGCCCATCTCTGCCTAGTCGGAATTCTTTCTAGCTCTTTTTTTTGTTGTGCAACATGATGAAAAGGATAAAATGAAGTCTCTCCCTTTCTCTCTCTTTTTTTCTGCCCCCTTTCCGAAGTCTGTATAAAGAAGGAAATCCATATAAGCAGTATATGATCCTACAATAAAGCTAAACCTTTCTTAGAGCAGGAAGAGCGATGTATGCATAAAGGCATGCATATTACACCTGAATCAGATGGGGAAAGAGACAACCTCTGCAGATAAATTAATAAACAGGCCCTCATTCGTCAGCCCTAGGTCTCCAAAGACACAACCCACAAATTTACCCAGACTGCTCAGAGCAGAGCAATAGTGAGATTAAAGGATTTAGAATGTACAAAGATGATTCTAAGTGAGAATAAGGGAGCAACTGAGGAAGGAACAAATAAACTGAGACTATTTAGAAAACAGAAAGCTGAGGAGGGGACTGAAAAACAGCCTTCAAATATACCCTGGCCATGATAAAATGATAGCTGGGTTATTTGTAATCATAGTGTGCAAGTGTGTGAGAGAGAAAGGGTGTCTTCAGAAAGCTAAAACAGTAGGAGGGAGGAAATAGTTTAAAAATCAAGAAGAATTTTGTTAACCATAAAAATATTGGCCAGCAGTTAGGTGACCTAGCATCTTGGGCAGGTTCATCCATTGCACTCAAGGCTCATAAGCCACACAGCTCCCCATATTAGGATTATGGTGGAGCTGGCATGGTTGAAGGGCCTCATTTGAAGTCCACTTCCTGTTGAAGGTAGCACTTCATTTGGACTTCACAAAATCCCAGAGAAGATAGCATTTGCAAGCATAGTGCCAAGTCCCAAAACTTCCTGGTTGTGTACTAAGGCACTAAAACAGAAGCATGCAAAGCTCTCATTGGAGCATGCCAAGGACAAATAAGTAAGATGGCTTCCCCCTTCTTACCCTGCTTAATAAGGTAACTTGCACTCTACTGGTAGATCTCTGGGCGACTTGCAGCAAACCAGTAAGGATTTCTGACTTTCAACAATGGCAACAACAATAATGACCCCCCCCCCCAATTACATTGCTGAATTGAATAAAAACTTTTTGGAGGGTGAGGTGAATGGGCCAGGAGTGGATTTATGAAGGACCACAAGCTCCATTCAGTTCTGGCAATCAAAATAAATTCCTAGCTGCTCATAATTCTTTAATTTTAAGAATATGTCTTTTGCACCTGGCTCCAATTAGTGAATCACAGGGTTCCACTTAAAAACAAAGTACCGTAGATCCTGTGACCCTTAAGTTTGCCCAGTGCTGCCATAAAACATATTCTAGCATCTCAAGGAGCTAAAATGCAGTAATTTTTGACACTAGTGTATATGAGCAGGATCTACTGCTTGATCTCATACATAAAAAGGCAAGTCAACAATCGAGAATGACACATTCTCCATTAGTTGTAGATATACTTGCAGAGGAGCCAATCAGCCTTCGCCTGACATACCACTGTTATATTGCTGGTGATAATCAGAGCCATTGATCGTGGATATGCTCCCTTTACAGAAGTTAAATACAAAGGTAGCATCAATTCAGTGGTAATTTGTTTTGTATGATACTACAGTACCATTAGCTCAGAAAATATGTGAGCACCTTCTGGCAGTGGAAACACTCAGTGATAAACTACATTTTAGTTTAAAACCATTGCTACTATTCTACAAGATCATGTGAAATACTCCTTAACAGAATTAATAACATTAGGCGAGATATTTATTTGGTTGCATTTCTGAGTCACACCATGACTGAGGTTTTCTGGGGGACAAATGACTCAAACAAATAAAAATAGCCATAATACCAAAAAACAAAAAATGAAAATGAAATATAATAATTACAGCACAACACTAAAATCCATCAAAACCACAATGCAGAGAATTTAAAAACCTCACAGGGCAAACCCACTAATCATCAGAACAGCAAAGACACGAATAGTTAATAATAATAGAAATGTTAAAATGATATTGACATGCTAAAAAAAAATTAAACACCTGGGAGGATGAAAAGGTATTCACATGTCAAAAAGACATTTATGTGGGTGTCAAGCTTATCTAATGAGAGTATTCCATGGCTGGGACAGGCACTATCAATAAGGTCTGCTCCCATATGGTCACTCTCCACACTTCAGAACCACAGGGTACATGGAACTAGTTTTCTGTAGATTTTCTTAGGGTTGGAGTAGGTATGTAACAGTAGCGAACCTTTAGGTGCTGAGGTCACAAGCTATGCAGGGCTTTATCCATCAAAACCAGCACATGGGCCTGGAAATGGACCAGAATCTAATGAAGTGGGGAACCAGTGTAATGTGTCCATAGTACCAGGTCTGGTAGCCATATTCTGCACAAACTGAAGTCTCCAAACCTTCTTCAAAGACTGTCCCATGTACAACACGTTGCAGTAATCGAAGTAGGAACAACCAGAGTATGGACTACTGAATACAGTACATTTACCTACATCCAAACAGAGTTGCAGTTTGGATGGCAGCCAAAGCTGGTGAAAGGCATTCTGTGTAACTTGAGGCAATTTGTGCCTCTAATGAGAGTGATGGATCAGAGCACCCTTAAAGTATGAATGTAATCCTTCAAGTGCAACCTTCTCCAGAACAGGTTGAAAATACCACTTGACTGGACAGAGGAGCCGCCTATAAACAGTGTCTCTGTCTTGTCTGGATTGAGCTTCAGTTTGCTAGCCCTCATACAGTCCATTACTGCAACCAACCACTGGTCTAGCACTCCCACCATCTTACCTGGACTAGATGAAAAAGAGAAATAGAATTGTGTATAATCCGCATACTGATGGCAATGTGCTACAAATTACTGGATAACCCCATCCAACCATTCCATATAGATAATGAACAGGATACAACAGAGATGTGGAATCTGCTGTTTTCTAGATGTTGTTGGACAACTCCCATCATCCCTGACCACTAGTGGCTGGGGCAGATGGGAGTAGAAATCTAACATCTGCAATACTATCCATACCCAACTCAGACAGCCTCTCCAGAAGGATACCAGGACTGATGGTACCAAGAGCCACTGAGGGGTCAAAAATAAAAAAACTAAGGGGTTGCATACTCCAGCATTTCTTCTGACCAGAGATAATCCCACAGGGCAACCAATGTAGTTTCAGTGCCATACACAGACCTAAATCCTGATTGAAATGGACCCAGAAAATCAGTCTCATCCAAGAGTACCTAGACCTGATCACCAGCCTTGTTTGGTAAGTGCGCATATGCCACTGGCATGTAGTTTCAGAAGTTGTTGCCCTACTAGCTCTTTTAAAGAATGAGGCCACTGCCCCTTTGTTACCTCCTAGCCTCAACTGGCTGTCTCCTTCCTGCTGGATGTAATACACCATGAAGGACAAGGGTCAAGCATTCACATATAAGTTGACCAAATATGATGAAGCACCCTGTCCACATACTAAGGCCCCATAAATAGAAATTCAGCCAACAAATGCAAGACCAAACAGTGCTTTGGACATCTCTGTGGATTGTTCTGAATTAACTGTGGAGTCCAAGGCTAAGCAACAGTTTTATAGCTTCTGCCTACAAATGGCCATATGTATGACACCCATTTCTGCTGGTACTCTCCAAGACAAGAAACAGGAACAATCAGTCTTAATTCCACTTCATCTTTCACACCAATCTACCCACAGTTCCTCTGTTTCTCTTTTCATAATTTGGGACATCTGGGATGCCCTCAATCCTCAAATAAACCTCAAAGAGTTAGGAGTCCATCTAGGATATTGATATAATAACTAGAAATTGAATGCCTCAGTGTATCTCATCACAAAACTCAACGGCAGCAAGGAGCTCTGGCTGGGCTTCTGCTACCCAAAGGCTTTTTTTCAAAAACCCAATACAGCTGCTTGGTTCTCCCTGGGTGCTCTGCTGATGCCTGGCAATATCCTCCAATAGCGTTTGCCTTGCTAGCATCAGTCAGCCACTGAAGGTAGGCACCCATTATTGAACTTGGTGTTGCTAAACAGCAGGAGAGAGACCAAGCATACCTCCGAACCTGGAATATAGGCATTCCATATAGATGATGAACAGGATACAACAGAGATGTGGAATCTGCTGTTTACTAGATGTTGTTGGACAACTCCCATCATCCCTGACCACTAGTGGCTGGGGCAGATGGGAGTAGAAATCTAACATCTGCAATACTATCCATACCCAACTCAGACAGCCTCTCCAGAAGGATACCAGGACTGATGGTACCAAGAGCCACTGAGGGGTCAAAAATAAAAAAACTAAGGGGTTGCATACTCCAGCATTTCTTCTGACCAGAGATAATCCCACAGGGCAACCAATGTAGTTTCAGTGCCATACACAGACCTAAATCCTGATTGAAATGGACCCAGAAAATCAGTCTCATCCAAGAGTACCTAGACCTGATCACCAGCCTTGTTTGGTAAGTGCGCATATGCCACTGGCATGTAGTTTCAGAAGTTGTTGCCCTACTAGCTCTTTTAAAGAATGAGGCCACTGCCCCTTTGTTACCTCCTAGCCTCAACTGGCTGTCTCCTTCCTGCTGGATGTAATACGCCATGAAGGACAAGGGTCAAGCATTCACATATAAGTTGACCAAATATGATGAAGCACCCTGTCCACATACTAAGGCCCCATAAATAGAAATTCAGCCAACAAATGCAAGACCAAACAGTGCTTTGGACATCTCTGTGGATTGTTCTGAATTAACTGTGGAGTCCAAGGCTAAGCAACAGTTTTATAGCTTCTGCCTACAAATGGCCATATGTATGACACCCATTTCTGCTGGTACTCTCCAAGACAAGAAACAGGAACAATCAGTCTTAATTCCACTTCATCTTTCACACCAATCTACCCACAGTTCCTCTGTTTCTCTTTTCATAATTTGGGACATCTGGGATGCCCTCAATCCTCAAATAAACCTCAAAGAGTTAGGAGTCCATCTAGGATATTGATATAATAACTAGAAATTGAATGCCTCAGTGTATCTCATCACAAAACTCAACGGCAGCAAGGAGCTCTGGCTGGGCTTCTGCTACCCAAAGGCTTTTTTTCAAAAACCCAATACAGCTGCTTGGTTCTCCCTGGGTGCTCTGCTGATGCCTGGCAATATCCTCCAATAGCGTTTGCCTTGCTAGCATCAGTCAGCCACTGAAGGTAGGCACCCATTATTGAACTTGGTGTTGCTAAACAGCAGGAGAGAGACCAAGCATACCTCCGAACCTGGAATATAGGATTCTATCTTAAAAACTATTCTGCACTTGAATGTGTCTGAACGTCTAAAGCTGGATATAGCTTTTCTCTAACTGGTGTTTTCCCTTACTTTTTTTTGGGGGGGGGGAGTGAGTGTTATAGAGCAAAAAATATGGTAATCTATAGTACAGCACTCTAATAAGGCATGGTCCCACCCTTTACGAGGAATAGAGGGCCAGTACATATTCACTCTAATGAGCTGGACAAAGCATTCACTGACCACCAGTTCATCTACTAGATAGGTGGAAAAGGCCATGTTGTTCATATGGTAGATGAAAGAGATTTATCAAGTTATCCAAAACTTATATAAAATAGGTTAGCATGCATTTCTATGTATATGTTTCTCAGGGAGTGCACACAAATAAATGGAAAAGCACACAAAGTATTCAATCAGAAAATGTACTGGTGAACTTCATGGCTCTGCTTCTTTCGCTTTAGTCATTCTCCAAATCTCTGTTCTGCTAAGTTAACTTTCATCGGACAAGGTCCCTGTCCTTTTAGAGCAATGTTTTACAAGGCAAACTTGACAGCTTCCCTAAAGAAGGTTTTGCAAGACAGAAGAAAGACATATTTTCATTTCATGACTACTGCTTTGCCCATTGATGTCTCATTCTTGAATCTGAAAAATGCCACCTGCCAGATTAGAATACAAGAGCATGCCAAATTAGCTGTTTTCATTATGTTAGGATTTAGAGCCTGCAGTCACATATGGGCCCCCACTATACTCAGTGTTGGATAATTCCGAATGAAAACTTTCTAAGGTGTCTGCAATCCAAAATGACAAAACAAAACCTGTCTACAATTTAGAATCATCACCATGGGGGTTGGCCCTCTCACTGTGAACACTCATACACATGCATGCACACATACCATGCATATAATTAAATACTTAGATCCTTCCTGAACAACATGTATTACGATTTTACAAGCCTCACCATTACCCACTTCTGAAAAGCTGTTTTCACCAAAAGGCAGTAAGGTGATGGTTGAGTGGTGAATGGAGTTTGATGCCTTCCACTCTGGACCCAAGCTGTGAGTGTCATGAAATTGCATCAGAAGACCTCTGTTTTTATCATGTCACAAAGCATCCTAGCTAGCCATCATCTTGAAGAAGTTACTACCCCTTAAAGATCTAGTCTTTCCCTCTGGCTGTCGAAGGTAGGGGTGGGGAGAGGATGTTGTACCTTTCAGAAATGACCACAGTTCTTCCCTTCGTGCAGAAAGCCCTGGATTCAGTTATCTAAGATCCAGTTAGATAGAAGACCTTAACCGGTCTGGAAAAGACCTCTGACTGAGAGTTTGGAGGCATTACCAGTCTGAAAGGTCTGAATCTGTAGAAGACATCTTTCTATAGACATCCCTGAATGGACAGAGTGATGTCATGGCAAAATGCAGGTGGATAGTGAAAAGCTGGGATCTGGACAATCAAATGCCTTGTTCACATGTGGAAGGAAAAAACCAACTTGGGTCCAGGGTACCTCAGGGATTGCCTGAACCCTTGTATCACTGAGATTATCTGCAGGAGTGTCACTGGTCATTCCCAGAGTTGGTGAGGCTCATTGACAACAAAAAGAAACCAAGTCTTTCATGTCATTGGCCCTACTGAAAACTATTCTTTTCTGCCGGGTCTATTAAGAATGCATATTTTCACAATGGTTAATTGATGTATATTTTAAACTTTTTATATAGTTTTTATTGTACTGTTTTATTGCTATAAACTGCAATAAATATTTTTAAATGACATAGCAGTATGTATGTATATATACACACACACAGAGAGAGAGAGTTATAAATAAAAACCAGTCAAATTGCATCCAGTCAGCCCACGTCTCACTACCTCAAATGGTCACATAACTCAGCTCCTGGTTCATTGCTTCCTGCCCTGTTTCCATCTTTTCTACCTCATACTGCCTGCCTTTTGCCTGCCCCTTTGCCTTTGGTTCAATAATAGCCTGTATACAATAGCCTGTACCAACTTCCTTTTGCAACACTGCTGAGACCAAAAGGCAATTTGAAAATGATGCTTCAGTCTGACCTTGCTGGGGTTTTGAGTGGCTACTAAGGTTGTGTGTAATACATGCATTGTCAGGGATTTTTCTCTAGCCCTTACCAACTCCAAGCACGAAAGCCAGAAGCTGCCTCTTCTTATCTTGGCTGTTCTTTCCTTCCTCTCTGCATGTGACTTTGTTTGGTCTTTAAAAAGCTTCAACAGCAACAGCTATTACCTCAAAGTGACTCTCTGTTCCTAATAAGGGATTTTTAACACCCTCTAAAGAACTGTTGATTAACATTAAATGGAAATGGAAAGTGGTAAATTCAGAACTGATAAAAGAAAATACTTATTCACACAACATATAATTAGTCTGCAGAATTGATTGCTTCATCACCAAAGCCAAAGATTAACAGGATTAAATAAAGGGATTAGACATTCTCTAGGACAAGTATATCTAGCTATCATAGTAAATCACCCCCGCCAAAAAAAACCCACCTCCAGAATGGGAATATAAACCAGTTGATTTACACAAAGCAATTGCCCTATGTGACTTTTAATAATGAGTAATTCATCTGGGAGGGTAATAACCAGAATTCCTTAATTTTTTATTTAAAAAAAAAAATCACAGGTGTATAACTGAGCAGGATCCATTGGCCTAGACTTGAGATATATTCCTCACTGAAAGTACAGTTATTCATAGCTATATACCTGACAAATTGCCCCACACTATTGAGTGAACTCTGAAAAATACTGTGTGGCATAGAGGAATTATTTCAGGGTAACTGCCTCCTGTGAGTTCCTCCTTTCAATAAGGATTCAGAGAAAACTTTTACCTGGGGACTGATTATCTCATAACTGCCTGAACTGTGGCTTCTTCCCTTTTCTTCAATTGCTTCTTATAGCATATCTCCCATTGGGGCAGGATCAGATCGTAAGAGGGGGGCTTGCAAGTACTTAGCATGGAACAGGCCAATGAGGTGGATGACAAGAAAAACCAGTGGAGTTCAGAGCATATAAATAAAGAGCTATGTGGGATTAAGAGACATGGGGCATGTACAGGGAAATTAAGAGTTCATCGAGGGTCTTTCAGAGCTGCTTGGCTTACCTAGATAGGCCAAGGCCAACACTGCCTTAGGGAAGAAGAAACATGTTGCTTTTCTCCATGGGGTCCACCACCCACATACCCTCCAACATTTCTCTAATGAAAATAGGGACATCCTATACCAGGGGTCTGCAACCCGCAGCTCCGGAGCCGCATGTGGCTCTTTTACATCTTTGCCGCGGCTCCGGGGCGGATACTAGCGAGGGGAGGAGGCGCATTGTGCGCCCCGACACTCCTCACTGTGGCGGGCGCTGTACTGGCTGTGACGTCGCATGGGGGCGGTGCGTGCGTTAGTCACGCACCGTCCCAACGTCACCTTCCCGCCCGCTGTCAGATCGCGGCTCCGGAGATATATTTGTTTTAAATATCGCAATGGTTTTGCGGCTCCCAGTTGTTGTTTTTTCTTCGGAAACTGGTCCAAGTGGCTCTTTTTGTCTTAAAGGTTGCAGACCCCTGTCCTATACCATTATTATTGGGACGCAGGTGGCGCTGTGGGTAAAACCTCAGTGCCTAGGACTTGCTGATCATATGGTTGGCAGTTCGAATCCCCGTGGCGGGGTGAGCTCCCGTCGTTCGGTCCCAGCTCCTGCCCACCTAGCAGTTCGAAAGCACCCCTAAGTGCAAGTAGATAAATAGGTACCGCTTTATAGCGGGAAGGTAAACGGTGTTTCCGTGTGCTGCGCTGGTGCTGGCTCGCCAGCTGCAGCCTCGTCACGCTGGCCACGTGACCCGGAAGTGTCTTCGGACGGTGCCGGCTCACGGCCTATAGAGCGAGATGAGCACGCAACCCTAGAGTTGGACACGACTGGCCCGTACGGGCAGGGGTACCTTTACCTTTACCTTTTTATACCATTATTGTCCCTTTACCTAAAGCGAGATGAGCGCCGCAACCCCAGAGTTGGTCACGAGTTGGTCACTCTTTACCTAAAGCAAGATGAGTGCTGCAACCCCAGAGTCGGTCACAACTGGACCTAATGGTCAGGGGTCCCTTACCTTTATTCTATTATTATTATTATTATTATTATTATTATTATTATTATTATTCTGCCCATCTGACTAAGTTGTCCCAGCTACTCTGGGCACCTTCCAACATATATAAAACATAAAACATTAAACATTAAAAACCTCCAGACAAGGTTGCCTTCAGGTATCTTTTAAAAGTTGTATAGTTGCTTATCTCCTGGCTCAGGGGTCACATAACTCCATACCCTCCAACATTTATCCAATGAAAACTGGGACATTCTACAGAAAAGCAGGACATTTCAGGACTGAGTCAGAAACCGGAAAGCCTTCTGTAAATCTGAGACTGTCCCTGGAAAATAGAGATGCTTGGAGGGTCTGCACCCACCCTTCCAGCCTCCATTTGCAAGGCCATTCTTAGACCATTTCCTAGGCCACAAGTGACATACAAACACTGATGAAAAGCAGAAAATGAAGATGCAAGCCATTAGAAAATCGGCAATGGGTACCACAGAAACATTGTGTCACAGTCACAATCATATCATCTCCATAAACACACAGGAATAGTTTTGCCAACTCTGTGCGATACATATCACCAGCTAAGGCTCTGTAACAGCTAGCAGTCACTACCCTGTCATTAAGAATTTGTATATTCCTGTCTATGTATCTGTGTTATTGGAAGTTATTGTTCCAATGTATCTGTGTTATTGGAAGTTATTGTTTCAAATGAAGGTCCATGATTGGTTCATTTATATTTACTTGTAATTTGTTAGGACACTTACACTGAGTCTAAAGCAGGACTGGGGAAACTATGGACTTCCAAGTGTTGCTGAACTCCAGTTCCCATCTTCCCCAGCTAACATGGCCAATGGGCACTGATGATGGGAGCTGGAGTCTGGAAACACCTGGAGGCCTCATGCTTCCCATCCCTGGCCTAGAGACCTGAAAAGCAAAGACCTCTCTCCCTCCACACCTTTTGCTATCTTGGTGGAGCTCTTTGAATGAACACACGCTAACTAATGGCTCATCCAGACATTTGTGCCATGTTCTAGACACAGGTTTGCTCTTTAAAGCGTCCTGTCCTAGCCCCTTTTTTTCTTTTTCTTTTTGCACTGGCACTTTCACTGCAAAAACACACTGTTTACCACTGAATCAGAACAAACAGCAATCCATGGAAAACCTGAATTTCCATTTGTTCCAATTCAGTGTCAAAGAGTGGGGAAAGCACAAGATGAGTTCTAACACACATTTCGATTCTCACGATGATCACTGCATCCCATCCTGAATTTGGCTGGGGTGCCATGTGTCCTTTGTCTAATGGTGGGGATCCTGCCAAGGGGTTCGGCCTGCTGGTAACTACTTTAAATCCTGGAATCACCTCTGGAAAGGTAAGTGAACATATGTGAGCAAGGCATGCCTTAAACAGGATTAAGTGAAAAAGCAAAGTGAATTATCTGGAAATGCATTTTAATTTTATTGTGCCTTTCTGCCTAAGCCCTGCAGTGTTCTGATTTTTAATTAAAATAATCATTCTTTAAATGTAAATATTCTACCTGAGATTACTCTGGATTAGGTGTCCTAACCACACTTCTTTATTGCCTTGCATCATGCTATTAGCACAAGCTCACATTTCTGTTCTGGCTTTGAAATAAACAATAAGAACAGTGGTTGCTGTTGCATCCCAGTTCTAGAGGCTGCCTGAAATTCACCTTCTTTGTAAATCCCTAATTCTTGGTCTACATTCTGTCAATCCATGGTGGGGAACCTGCAACCCTATAGAGCCATGTGGCCCTTGGGCTTAATTTCAAAAGCCTCTGCAAGCAATCAGTTCAAATCTGTGGAAACAGTTATCTGCCCATCCCTTGGCAGCCCACTGGGCACAAAGAGGGAGGAAAGAGGGGTTATCAGAAAGAGGGAAATAAAGAAAACGGGGTGATCCATCCACTGCATATATGTTGGGCCTGCACAGATTATGCCCTCCAAAGGGGATGGGACCCTTGACAGGAAAAGGTTGCCTACCTTGGCTGCAAAACGGCCATAACCCTGATCTGAGTCCTCACTAAGGAGAGAGCATACTCCACATGAGCAAGCAGCCTGGCTCTCTGACATCACACCTGAGTGAATACTCACAATCATTAACCCAAATTTACTTCCCCACTCAGTTCATTAACATGCACTGGAAGAATGGCAAAAATCCAATCTGACTGCAAGTTTGGCAAGATGATTAATGTGTGTTAATGGGTAACCAATCTATACTGAATGATCAGTCACCCACAGTTCTGCACACAGCCAGACAAGTTGTAAGCAGAAATCAGGGTAGCTGTTCGGATAGTTAGCACTGCATGCTTGATTTGCTCATGTTTCATAATACATTATTTTGGAGGATTATGCAATGTGAATGGAACATTTACATTCATGCAACAGCCAGCTGAACACAAATGTTTACATGAATGCAAGAGGAGAGCATGAACACCAAGCCCAGGCCCAACTGAAGACAGAGACACACAGGAGCTACAAAGAATACTAATTCGCTTGTACATTGATTCATAGAATCACAGAATTGTAGAGTTGGAAGGGACTCTAGGGGTCATCTAGTCCAATCAATTGCAATGCAGGAATCTCAACTAAAACACTTATGGGTGGCCATCCTACCCCTACTTAAAAACCTCCAAGGAAGGAGAATTTACCACCTTCTGAGGGAGTCTCCTCCATTGTCAAACAACCCTTACCATCAGAAAGTTCTTCCTGATGTTTAGTCGGAATCTCCTTTCTTGCAACTTGAACCCATTGGCTTGGGCCCTACTCTCCATGACAGGAGAAAAGAAGCTTGTTCCATCTTCTTATGTGACAGACAACCCTTTAGATATTTGAAGATGTCTATCATATCTCCTCTTAGTCTCCTCTTATCCAGGTTAAACCCAATGCCCTCAACTGTTCCTCATAGGGCTTGGTTTCCAGACCCTTGATCATCTTGGTCGCCCTCCTCTGCACACATCTACCTATCTGCTCCACACAGGGCCAGCTTGTGTAGTGGCCGTACTGCCCAATCCCAGGTTCCTTTGCAGCACAGAATACTGCTGTTGAGGACACCACTTCAGATATAGGAGCAGGAGCATGAATCCCCACGTGGTTTAAAGGTCAGCTCTTGGATATATTCAGAATTGCAAAAATGAGTGTAATTGAAGAGCATTTGTTGAGGCTCCTGTTTATTCAGCAGTATAAATGTATAAATGTTTTCATCACAGGTCAAAGAGTGACCTTTTTGGTGTGAAACTCTCTCCAGCTTCTTAGTATTATTACTGTGTTTCATTTTTATACTGCCTTTCTACCTGAAGGCACCCAAGACTGAACAACAGTTAAAAACAAAATTACTGAAGGGAGGGCCGAGTTTGCCTATGCCTGCATTAGGAAGACCGAGGCAGCTGCCTCAGGCGGCAGATGCCCCCAAGGCAGAAGCTGCATCCCTAATTGTGTGAAATCTTGGGAGTATGTAAAATCTCACCCCAAAGTGATGACAATGTCAGTGCTACTTCTCCACCAATGGTGGAAGCAGCAAGGCAGGCGAAGTGGTGGCGGCGGCAGGGCAAGGTGGCAGTTTCTGTTGCATCTCAAGCAGCAAAAAGGGGTGTGTGGTCCCTGCTACCAGTCCAATGGCCCTCAAACTAGGACCCAAGGAGGCAGCTCCTTCTAATCCCAATTCCCCCAAGGGACCAAGCCCACTATGTGAGACACCTCTCACTCCCCAGAGCCCATTCATTTGTGCAAGAAGTCATGGGACTCAGCTATACAGCTGCAAATAAAATGTTTTAAATTTGTTGTAAAGTGTAATACACAAATGTGACACTAGATGGAGACAGTGAGCTATGCCAAATTCAATGTATTTTAAAAAATGTTTCCTTAAAAAAAGCATTTTCACAACATTTTTTATATGTGTGTGTAGATTCCACCTGGAGAACCAATAATACACTTGACTCCAAGCTTGTCAAGTAGTGACTGGTTCCCATTGAAGGCCCAGAGTCCACCAACAGACAGAGACAGAGTCGCTGGCAGACAGAGCCAACTAATTGAAATATTGCCCCCATCCTCTTCCCTGCTGAGTTCTACAACATTGAAACTCAAGAGGAGGAAGATGGCAGCCAGTGCCACCCAAGGATTGCTTGTAAATAGGAAGAGGTGAATAGGAAGGCAGGCAGAGGTTGGCTGAGGGCTGACTAGGATTTTGGGAAGAGTGCTCCATTTGCCCTAATGGATCAACCTCCAGTGAGGCTGTCAGTTCAAGGACCGCTATTCCTTCAAGTAAGAAGATGAAGCCTTAGAGGGATAGTCAGATCCTAGAGAGAGATGTATTGTGTCTCACCCTTTTGTTTCTCTTGAACTTTGCCTCTGTTATGAAGCACTCCTAGGAACGTAGCATATCACTGCTAGCATGGATCATACGGGACCTGCTATTCTTATCAATATTAGTTCTCACCATCACTCCAGATTACTGGTTGAGCCTCCCTATATGTGAGCTATGCTGCCTCACAACAGACAGTAATATCAGCATATTGTTAAAATCTCATTGCAGCCCTGAGTTGGGGAACTTGCTTGCATTGTGACTAGTAAGTCCTGCAGGAAGCAGCAATGTTATGTGTTCGTTCCCATGAGGGAAGGGCTTTTGGTGCTGCCATGGAGCGAGCTATGTGTAAAATCAGTGACCCTAGAGGAGAGAACAGTTTCTCCTACTGTGGTTCCTCCAGCTTTGCTCAGTCAGGGTCTCATTAAACATTTAATGCAGTTCCCTCACCCTCTGTATGTTTCACAGCAGGAGAGAAAGCAAGCGGGAGGGAGGGAGGGAAAGCAGGCGGCGGCCCCTCAGCCATGTCCTGTGCAAGCAAGATCCCTTCAGGGCTCTTCTGGAGTGAGATCCTTGTCCTTCTGCAGCAACAACCTTCCGAATAGTTTCTGTATTCTGGGACGTGAGATAGGAAACGCCAAAGACTGCTGGCTGCCTTGGACCAGCTTTCACACCTCGGCAGCATTGAAAATCACTTTCCCACTCTGCCTCCAAGGCCTTCAATTATTTATACACATTCATGGTGAGAGAGAGAGAGAGAGAATCATAATCAGAAAGTATGGCACACTTTCTGATTCCTATGCAACCAAAATCTAGCCCAGGATAGGGCTTCAACTTGGAACAAGGCCTCAGCTTCGAAACCTGTTTTGAATGCCAGTACCCATCCTTGGAACACATGGGCCAATAATAGCAATGAAAACACCTCTGAGCAAATGCCAAATGCATTTCCCTCATCCCTCAGCAGCTACAGCCAGCTCCTGTGCATCTGGGATTAGAAAGCAGGGCTTCTAAGTAAAGGACTTGGCTTTTAGAAAGGCTTGAGGCCCAGCATCTCTCTTTTTAGAAATTAATGAGGAGAAATTTAGAATGAGGAGGTGCTCTCTGTTTCCCTGCTCCCAATTCATCCAAGCTCACATCCCCCTAAGAAATGGCAGAGAGGTGTGAAGGGAAAAACCAAAGGGAAGCAAATACAGCATAACACAATATTAGATAGCCACGCACAACAACATTATGCTTACCATGGGAAGTCAGCTATGTGCTGCTAGTTCTGATTGTGGAAATCATGCAATATTGATTACACACACACACACACACACACAGAGAGAGAGAGAGAGAGAGAGAGTTGAAGTCTAATACCAATATGGATCATTCCTCAGGACCAGGAAAAACATACACACCACACACACATTCTCTTTTCTCAGGATTAATTTAGCAGGTTCCTGAACATTTTGCCCCATGTCACTATTATGGAAATGGCTGGGGCTATAGCCTAAGCACTATGGGCATAGCCAGGATTTATGTTAGTGGGGCCGACTTCACGTGGGGGGAGTGAGCAGCAGAACCTCAGTTAGTTAAGTATTTTTAATTGATTTAGGAGGGCAGCTGCCCCCCCCCCCAGCTACGCCCTTGCTAAGCACAGCCCCATTCAAGCAAGCATTTCTCCACACAATCCTAATCACAGGGATAGTTTGCATGAAACAGGTGGGATGGGGGAAGCATCTGTTCAAATGTCTGAATTAACTCTGCATCTTTCATTGTCCCAGAAGGCAGCACCTTAGGAATGCTGGTATACAACAAATATTCCAGTCCAACATCCTTTCTGTTTCGCTTGTGTTCCGTCATCACCTCTCCCTTCTGTTTTGCGCTGGTATCTTTAGCCACCAATATGGCTGGGTTCTGCTCAAATAGTGACTGGTGCTATGGCAACAAAAAAATATCTAGGGAAAACTGGCTAGCAAGCACAACTTTCCCGTGTGGTTGTCTTGTATTGCATGAACTGATTGGCTACTGTGCACAGTAGTGTAGTGGCAAATTCAGAAATGCAGGGCCCCTTCATGATAGCCACACCCCCTCACAGCCACACCCCCTTCTAAGATTAACAGCCTTCTAAGATTACACAATAATCATATAATTGTGCAATTATAATAATAATGATGCACTGCAATGATCAATGCAGAACTCCATGTGTTTCAGCTAGATCTACTATTTACTATGCACATACAGGGGCAAATGATTTGGAGTGCTCAGAATAGGTTATTTCACAGTGACTCAAGCTGAATTTTCACTGCAGTTCCATTGTGAAGAACTTGCACACCATTCTCTTGAAACTAAAGCGCCTTGTGTTTTCAGTGCTCCTAAATGCGTAGCTTCGGAGCACTGAAAACACAAGGCACACACAGAACAACAACTCCTCGCTTTTCTTCCTGTGTGCTTTCTCCAGAGTGATCCCAGGAGCCAATCTTCAATGGCTGACTCACCCTCTTGTCACTATGATTGGCTCCAATCAGCAAAAGGATAAGAAGACTTCTCATTGGCTAAAAAGCTCCTTTTTATTCTGATTGGGCAGCTCTAGGGAACACAATCAGAATAAAATAGTAGTAGCCTTTGATGTAGCCACAGATCTGCAACCCTGGACCATCACACTTATGACTGTGCATAAACACACACAGGGCAGGTTCACCTAATATGTGATACTGCATCATCACACCAAATTATGTCATGGGGTTGATCCCCCAGACAAGTGCCCAAATCCTAATGGGAATCATATCCAGAAACACTACTCTGAATAAATGCCTGCTCACATCCTGCTTCCAGTCAATAGCCACAGACCCACTCAGACTTCCCTAGTAGTGGGTTAATTTCACGTGGTTAACCCTCCCCATATTAGAAAGGCATTGCGTCCACCCAGACTGAGGTGTGGTAGCATAACTGTTAAATTGCATGTGTAGCTGATGCCGTGCCAATAAGACTGAGGGAAAGAAGGCAATGAATCTTAACCAGACTTTGGACCACTAGGGTTTCACACACCAAATGCAATCAGTTCAGTATTTTCTGTTCCACCAATGTAAAGAACTGAGAGTGGGTGTTATAAATTCACAATAGCTCAGACCTATTGAGTAGAGAACTCTCAGCAAGCCATGAGGATCACTGCTGAGAGCCCTGTTGAAAGGGAGGCTGAAGTAATCGAGGGTATGAACCACTATATCAAGGACACCATAGAATAAGAAAAGGTGTGCACTCACTGGCTAGCTACTCCCAAAAGGATGCCCTACTGCCATGTGGTTAGGATTTTGATTTGTACATGTTCCTTTACTTACTTCAGATTTGTATCATTTTATAGTTCCTAGGGCTGAGGCTAATTTATTTACTGAAGTCACTGTGTAACAACGAAAGACTAAGAAAAATGCTGGTTCCTATTGAAGTTTGGACAGAATTAGATGGAAATAAGATTAAAATGAGGATCCAAACTATGAAATTACAACCCCTTTGCCACAATTGGCTGGCTACAGCTGGCTGGTGGTCCTGATTATCTTAGAAGAGATGTTCAGGCAGCATTGGGTAGAATTGCACTCCTCCTGAAGCAAAACATTTACAGCTTGGGGAATGGAAGGAACTCCTGGATCTAATTGTGTTTATGGATGCACAACTTAGTGGGAAAGATTGCATTTTTCATAATAACATAAGAGCCTGCTGGATCAGGCCTGTGGCCTATCTAGTCTAGCCTTCTGTTTTCACAGTGGCCAACTGGATGCATGTGGGAAGCACGCAAACTAGACTTGAGCACAAGAGCACTATCCATTTCCAGCAATTGGTATTTAGAAGCATTACAACATCCCACTGTGGAGGCAAAACACAGCCATCATGGCTAGTAGTCACTGATACCCAACTACAACTGACTTGCCAGCTATGTCCTTTTCTGGAGAAATCAGATCTAGCCTTGGTCATTCATGCCACAGCCTGGTTGGACTACTGCAATGCATGCTATGTGGGGCTACTATTGAAGGCAGTCCAAGTATGCCAAAATTCAGCTCTGGGCTCAATTCAAAGTGTTGCCTTTGATCTGGGAGAGCAGGGGTTCCTCAAAGATCATATCCTGTCATGTGATCTGATCTGTGTTCAGCTTCCAGGGGCCCCTTTGCCAATGAAAACAGTTGACTGGAATGAAAGCGAGACCACGTTTCAGTTGCAGTGTCTAAGAGATGGAATAGCTTCCTCAAAAGAGGTGTCTCTGACATGAACACACACTTTGCCTTTTCTTAAATGAGCTATTAAGACCAATTCTATTCCTGTGGGCATTTTTTACTCAGAGTCTCTGACTATGTGTTTTATTTGCTGCTTGCTGAATGTGTTTTATGATGCTGTTACCGCTGCGAATTTGTGTATTTTTATGATGGTGGTGGCATTTTAACTTGTTTTATGTTCTAAATGTCTATTTTGTAAAGCCACACTGAGTTTGCCTTTCATGGAAAGGCAGGATATAAATGTAAAATGAATGAATGAGGTCTATACTTTGTTCCATGTGTGTCCCCAGAAAGAGCTTGGAGCATAGCTTGGCCTACCTCTCTCAGATCACACTCATTGTCACATGCAGGACATCTGCATACCATTGTGCCAACACAAAATCAAGGTTCTATACAGCTCAGTTATCAGGGTTTTAAGAACACTGCTTCAGAGTAATTGCCATGCCTTGTGACTCTGCTTCTTCTCACCTAGGTCATCAAACTTTAGGTGTCTTGACAACAACACAATGGGATTTTTTTTCCATGTCTGCTCTTCACAATGAATGCATATAATTTCCATATGCTCATAACGTTAATTGGATACAGTTCTCCGCTCTCCTATATAAGCAGCAAGGCCAACCATCTCTTCCTAGCAAACCTCTTCTGAACCTCTGATATGATTCTCTATCCCTGATCCCAAAGAGTAGTTTCCATGCTCTGTAAACTAATGATTGTTCAGCACCAGCTGGACTAAGAAAAATAGAATGTGTACTACTAGCATACCTTCTCTCTACATTTCTGACACAAGATCCTCAGTGGCACTGAAAGAGTTCTTTTGAAACTTTACTCCTGCCACTAGTGCAAACCCTTAGTCTGCAGCCCTTTACACCTTCATCACGTTCCACCAGTTTCAATCAGAATTACATGTGTGTAACTAGGAGCAGGGTTGCACCTTTACAGAGTAGCCATTTTCTGTTTCTGCATATGGACAGAAATAATTGCTCTAGAACTAGCTTAACTAACTAGTGAAATGGCATCCATGGTAATTAAGCTGTACTGTGTGTGTATAAATATTTATTACTATTGGTAAGTGAGCACCTTCAGTTTTTGGAAACGCCTTCCCTTGCAACAGAATCATATCATGCAGTAATGAAAACCAATAATACTCCAACTCAGATGTAGCTGCTGTAAAAATAAAACAAAACAACTGGGTGCAATAATGCCTCACAGACTATGAACATTTTCATGTCTATTCCATCATCTCCTCAGACTCCTCCACTAGCCCTGCTTTATCTGCTCTTACGCGATTGGCCACTTTCCACTCAGACTTGATTAACTTAACACAAGGTCACCTCTCCCTCCTGTCTCACATCCTTCTTATTCTGCATTATCAGTGGCAATCTCACCTGGGTACCCGTCTGTCCTGCTTCCTGCAAACCTGAACATGCTGATCACAGATAGGACTCTCAGGAAAGCACAGAGAGGAAGAAACGAAAAGAGGATAAATCAGGACAAAGAGGAAACAGATGGAATGGGGTGAAAGGTTGCTCAGATGCCACCATGATACGTGACGGCATGAGGTTAGACAGCAGATTCATCACTTTAGGAAAAATGAAACCAGCAAGGGAACAAGCATCCTGTCCTGCAATGTAGCATGCAGACTGATGGTTTTTGGACTAGGGAGACCCAAGTTCAAATCTTTGCTCACCCAAGTTCACAGGTTGACCCTGGCCCAATCACCAACTTTCAGCTTAAACTACAATCATAGGCTTCTTGTGAGGATATAATGAGGGAGAAGCTCATGTACACCACCCTGAGCTCCTTGCAGAAAAGCTGAGACACTCATGCAACAAATAAATACCCCCATGGCACAAACACTGCCACTGATCCTCTGCCTAGCATCCTCACCTCTGAAACAAGGATGACCTAGCCCAAGTCTCTCCAAACGTATTTTGGCACAGTACTTTTCCACCACAGACATAGTATTCTGACTCTTCCCATTTTACATGCAGAGTCGTGAGGTTTCAGAACCTCTGAGATCCTGGAACTGAGGGATGAGAATCTTACATTTTTAAAAGGGAAAAAAACCACTTTTCATAGTTACAAAGAGAACATGCCTGCAGCATGTGCCATGGTCATAAACCAAGGAAAAAATAGAACCTCATTTATCTTTAAAAAGGGGGACGTGTGTGACATAAATCTAAATCTCACGGTTTGAAGTAATCTGACTCATGCTTTTTTAAAGTTGGCAGATACGGGGCTGAGTTTAAGGAGAGTCACAGAGACTTAGGTAGAAGCTGTGACAAAGATAAGGACAGCCTGGGTGGAGGCTGCTGTTAGTTGCCCTGATTCCTATAGGGCTTTAAAACATAGCACGGCAGTAAATTTATTAAGCTTAACCCTGAGATGATGGCTAATTGTTTCTATAGCACATTCAAACTTTTTTTTAAAAAATGTTATTTAAGCTTGCAACCTACTTAGGCTGCAAGAAACATTTCATCTGTTACTTTACTTAATGTGGAGACAATCTGGCTGCGAGTTATATTGATATATATAGTCCAAAATGGAAGTTCATATTGTGATAATTGTTTAATAATATTTGAGTTGGCAGTTTTTCCATTGTAGGCATGAAAATATGTGTATTAGCTGGTCAGCCTATGTACCCATAGAAGAGGAAACACCTGAACTATTCTTCATACAAGAGGGATAGCCAGTCAGCAGCCCACAATTTCTCTCTAGCCCCATCTTAATGTTTGCAGCCCACTCCTTCATATCAAACCTGACAGTCACCTCTGCCTTACACACAACTTCCAGTGTGAGCTCTCACTGCCCAGTAGGACACTTGCTATGTTCTTCAGATAGAGAGGGGGAGACAGACTTTAAACAGCCAAAATCGTTGGATGCAATGATGTCATAGTGTATGTGGGTGTTTCAACTGTTGAACAGCTTGGCTGGGGAGCACCTGGCTCACAGGCGACAGTGTTACATCATACCTGTATCTTCCTTACATGAGGCAATCAGCATATATAGAAGCTCTGCTCAAAGTCACCCAAGTGAGCTGAATCTGGTTCTCGCAGCTCCACATCAGACCCAGCACCCATTTTTATGCTGGTATGAGCAGCACCCAATAGGCTGGTAAACTGCTTTCCTTGCACTGCATTATGATTTCCTTCTTGCTGAAAGTTGGGAGTCCAACAGCATCAGGAAGGCCACAGGTCCATCCACGCCCACCCCACTGCCAATACTGCACAAATGCTTTGATGTCTCTAGTTACTCTCCACCTGATTGCTACTCTGTTGTATATGTACCAGTTTGTGCATTTATTAGAGACACACACAAGATGGTCTATGGTAAGAGGTGGTGAAGATTCTCTAGCGATCCTGGATTTTCTGCACATACCTGAGCAACACACTTGGTGAAGCATCGGTGCTCAAGTTATGGGGGCATATTGACAATGCCCTGCTTATGTGTTTTGTCAGCCCCTTATAAATTGTTTTTAGAAGACTACAAGGGCATGACTTGGGTCAAACTGGGTGGCTGCAGAGGGAGACAGGGAATAGTGCTTGTAGATTTCATTTGAGGCCTTCTGTCTCTTGCCCAACTTAATCAATGTAGCAGGCTTATATTTTGAAGCCTGTCTTCAGAATGGTGTGCAGCTTCCTCTGACTCTGAACTGGGACAAGAGATGTTGGTGCAAGACTGTGATTATAGAATTTCTAAGGGGGCGGGGACACAAAAATCCAATTCTACATGAGATGGACAGGAGGGCAAGCATTATTAAGTACAAGCCATTATTACTAGAGCAGTCAAGTATAACATTTTCCTATTGCCTAAAATGGACACACAGGAGAATGTGGCTCCAGACAGGGAAGACTTCCTGTCATACCTGCTCCGGAGCTTCTTCTCCCTGTGTGTGGCCAGGTAGATGGGCATGACCCTAGCTGACCGGATAAAAAGGGCTGGCCATGCAACTATCTCTCTCTTCGACTCTTACTCTGTTTCTCTTACTCTTGGACTCTCCTGACTCTTAGCCAGCACATGGCTCCACCTTCAGATAGGATGGAGCCCACAAGAAGGAAGTCTGAGATGTAGCTCAGACTCCTTTTCACTGTAACCACAAGATAAAGCCTGCCTTCAGATTACTGCTGTGAACGGAATGTTTGTAAAACTTTATTCTTACTTTTAAAGAAGACTGTGTTATGTTATTGCTATTTTAAGTGGGCAATAAAGGGGAAACTTACCAGGAACAATCCAGACTGGACAAGCCAGACTGGATTGCTTAATTAAAGGATTCTAATGAATCATCAACTTGCTTCCAATAAGTTGCAAAGGGAATGGGCCCTGCTGTTTCCTCACTAGTGTGAGTGAGGAGGGATAATATAAAATTATTTCCTACCTTCCTCAACATTCCCACATTCTCACCTATGGCCTCCTCACCATGTTTGAAGCCATTCATATATGGGGACTATAGATTCCTGGCATAAGTCTTAAACTGACCCCACCATCCTTATCCTAAGACCTTAAGGAAGGAGCCTTCCTGGACCTGAACAGCAGCCCATCGAGTCCAGCATCTTGTTTCCCCAACAATGGCCAGGCATCTCTCACTAGCAGGGAGAACATGGAGATCACATGTTAGTTTGTTTTTTAACGTGGGGAGTAGATGTTCACAAAGCTGGTCATTCGCCTTCTAGATGCGAAGCATAGCACTTATGCTCTCCCACTCTTCCATAGTTTGCTGCTTTTAAAACACAATCCCTCGAGGGCAACTTTCTTGCCTGCATTTATACCAACCCACCAAAAAAACAACAACCCTCTTTTGCTGTTAAATACACCGTAAGATATCGTAGCCGAATCCCTTGGGGCCTGAGGGGTGGCAGCAATATTATCAGCATCTGTCTTCCTTTCTCTGGTCGCTTTGCCTCTCTCTAGCAGCTTGAGCGCCAGGTGGGATGAGGCCGTGGGAGCTTCGTCCTGCGGCTCCGTCCTCGAGTTTAAATTTGTCAGGCTGACCTCACCTGCTGCACGGGCTGGAGAGGGGGCGAATGGGAGGGGAGCCACGCCGCGAGAGCTATTCCGGGCGACAGCGAGCACCTGACAGCAGCAGCAGCATCGGAGGAATTTTACAGCCAGTGGGCGGGATCTAGATGAGGGACGAGAAGGGGAAAGGCGGCAATCTCCGTGATGCAACAGTTCCACCCAGGAATATCCGGGTGCAGGCAAGGGGCCTCCTCCTGCCCGGCTCCAGGCAAAAGGATTCCTGCCTGCAAATGTCTTTTTCTCTTGCTTCGGTTAGTTCAGAGAAGGGGGGGGGGAGAGATCGAGCCCAGACCGAACGTGGTGATAAGGCGGCGATCAATGGGGCGGAGCAAGGCGTTGAGTTTAGCAGCCAGGAATTAGAAAGCGGGGAGTAACAATAGCAAGGGGGCGTAGCGGGAGAGCGAGATCTGAGGTCCGCCATCACCAGCTCTACATAACAGCACGAAAGAGATCCGGGTTTAACTAGGAAGCGGAGGGAGGGAGGGTGTAGCAAAAGGCGGCGAGGGCTTTTAGCGCTGGGGTCACTCGGAAGCCAGTTTTGAGCAACCGTGTTTGTGCGTCCACACGCGCGCTGGGGGGGGGGGGGGAGTCTATGCGCCGCCGCTGCTAAGAGAGCACGTTGGCCGCGGCTGCTGGGAGCGGCAGAGGGCGTGTCGCTCAGCAAGGCAAAAAGAGGGCCGATCATTCCGCGCCAGCACCGCAGGCTCCGCCCCCGCCCCGGGTAATTTTGCCCACGAGTGGAGCAGCGCCACCGGGAGAGGGAGTGTGTGCCGCGCAAGCCCAGCAGCGGCTCTCTCTCTTTCTGCAACCCTTTGGATATTGTTTCATCTTATGTTTAACCAGCCCAACTCCGAGCCTTCAGGCGTCGCCTTCCTCCCCAGCCTCTCGCTCCGGAGTCCCCCGACACTTGCTCATCAAGAACTCATGCCTTTTCTTCAGCCCGGAGACCG
This sequence comes from Podarcis tiliguerta, assembly GCF_965153285.1. NCBI lineage: Eukaryota > Metazoa > Chordata > Lepidosauria > Squamata > Lacertidae > Podarcis > Podarcis tiliguerta. Next base: position 56,882,264 of record NC_139534.1, read on the forward strand.
AGAGGAAAAGAGGCGCACATCCTGAAGGCGCCGCCGTGCTCATTTATTTCTCTCCTCCTGAGGAGGCATTGCTCTTCGGCTGCCGAGCGAGGGCTTCTCAGACAACTCTTGAGGCCGCGAAGGGCGAGCAAGCAGAGCGAGAGGGCAGAGCCCAGAGGCTCGCGAGGAACCGCCAGGCTCTCTGGGCACACGGGGCTTTGCCACATGGGGAACAGGGTCTGACTCTTCCCTTCCTGGAGCAATCCCTTGAAGTAGCAGGAGGGTGGCCTTGGCAAGGAATGGCCACAGATTCTCTTAGCCCCGGTAGTAAACGGAAGTTCACTGAACTGAAAGCAAAAGAGGGGTGAAAGAGTGGGAGTCTCTCTTCCCCTTGGAGGTAGGAACCTCAGACTCCCATTGCCTGCACCTTTGAGCAGGATCAGGTATACCACAAGATGCCATTTTGCCATCATTTTCTGCAGCTAGCGCAACAATAAGGCCCATCATACACTGTCCTAAAAATAATAATAATAATAATACAGTGGTACCTCTGGTTACATATTTAATTCGTTCTGGAGGTCCGTTCTTAACCTGAAGCTTTTCTTAACCTGAGGTGCCACTTTAGTTAATGGGGCCTCCCGCTGCTGCCGCGCCACCGCCACACAATTTCTGTTCTCATCCTGAAGCAAAGTTCTTAACCCGAGGTACTGTTTCTGGGTTAGCAGAGTCTGTAACCTGAAGCGTATGTAACCTGAAGTGTATGTAACCCGAGGTACCACTGTAGCTGATATTCGCTCAATCTGCCACAGGCCTATCCCTCTTCTAAGAGAGGAGCAATGTGTGTTGTGCAGTGCGAGCCCACTTCTTATTCAGCCTTAATACACACACCTCTGTCCCTGCAGCCTCAAGATCCATGAAGACATTGCCTGCCCTTAAACCACATTTTTGTCCACACAATCAGGGCAGTTCAATGATGAATACAGAAAACACTTCTGTAATTTACCACATACTGCATATAACTGCTTGGGAAGTTGGTCATTAGTGTCACCCTGCTTACCAGAGAAGTGTTTGACCAGGCTCTGGCACCTGATAAAAGATTATGGGGAAGTCAGGAGTGATCAATTTCCCCTCACTTCTCTGTAGGGTAGTACAAAGGACTGAAAAACCAAAGTGGTTACACACCCAACATGGGAAGTTACTATTTGAAAACGTATAATCTGCCTTCCGCTGGGAAGTGGCTTTTATTTCAAGCCTTTCTAATAAGTGCTGCTCTTGCAGAGCAGTGTTTTCAATTGTATGGAAGAAGTTCTCATTCGATGTGAGTAAGTCTATAATAAACAGTAATCATAACTTTGGGGGCAATAGCTAACTGCTTTTTTGGAGCCCGCATAACCCAGTGGTGAAGGCAAACCAGTCATCTAAACCTGTTGTCTCCAGCCCACTTTGCAACTTGGCATGGCCATGTTGAAACCACTTTAGAAAGCATCCAATGGTTTGCCTAATGGCAACTTGTGTTCAGATGTCTCCTTCCCTGCTTTTCTTGTTCTCCAAAAAGGTCCTTTAGGGATAGCCCTTCTTGATTCAATCACACAGCATATCTGAAAAGCTTCTTTACACTCTAGCCTTTACCTCTCATTTAACTTCATCTTTCCCCTTACTGCTGGTATCTGTATTAAACTTTGGTTTTCTCTTTAATCATAATTAACAATGCATCACACAGCAAAGTGCCTTTTATCCAAGGGAGACCTAATCAGTTTATAAACCACACAGGCACCAAAGTGACACCATTTGAAGCAGAAGCCTTGTGAACAGTGTTAAGTCATGCCACTACCATCTTCACCTTTTTTTAACCATTTGTTTTGTGGGGTCTCAGAAACTGGAAGAGGGGTTTTAACTAAATGGTATGTGCTTCAAGTTCCCACTCTCCACATTTTAACACTTTCTCCACACACACACACACACCCCTTTTTCTTCATGCGTGTTAATCTCCTTTTAGCTCCACCCCGTTTTATGCTTTCTTTGAATGGTGCTTCCTAGCTGTCTCCTTTCATAACTATTAAGAAACAACTCCTTTAAAATCCTTTCTAAATCACACTACTTTCACATCTTTTTCTGAACTATCATAGACCCACTTTCATGCTGCCCACAAGCAAGTTTGTTGCTGTTTTGTTGATATAGTGCAGGTGTGGGGAACCTATGACTCCTCAAATTAGAACATCCACCATCCCTGACCATTAGCTATTTTGGCTGAGGCTGATGGGACTTGGAGTCAAACTGTTTCCAGAGAGCCACAGGGTTAGCAAACTCCTGCTACAACAGCACTTCGCTCAAGCCCTCCACCCCCTTTTGAGGAGGAATTGTATCATCATTTTGTTTCACACTGAATCTTCACAGACTGAAGATTCAAATTCTTTCAGAGCCAGAACCCTATTTTGTTGCTTTTCAGAACACACCACAGCATAGTAATCTGGAAGTCTCATGCTGCATATGCCACATCGACCATATTTCTCTAGGCAAATGCTTATCCTGCTCTCCTGTACAGTGGTACCTCGGGTTAAGAACTTAATTCGTTCTGGAGGTCTGTTCTTAACCTGAGGTACAACTTTAGCTAATGGGGCCTCCCGCTGCTGCCTCGCCACCGATGCGCAATTTCTGTTCTCATCCTGAAGCAAAGTTCTTAACCCAAGGTACTATTTCTGGGTTAGTGGAGTCTGTAACCTGAAGCGTCTGTAACCCGAGGTACCACTGTATACACCAATTACATTGTATTTCCTCCAAAAACCAGTTGGGGGTCTCACTGCATAGGACTGGTCAGCCTACAGGCTTCTGATTTAGCCATTATTATTGACAGGATGTTTCAGATGATTCCTTTTATTCAGATCACATCATACATACAGTCTTGTAGCATGTTTGTGAAGACGGTTTGATCTTAATTTTCAGCCACTTCCACTGTGACCCCTAAGCATACCTAGGAGGACATTCCTATGCAATTAGCATGCTTAGGACTAAAGTGCCATTTCACATAGAGTAAGCTCTGGAACTTCACAAATAGCCACAAGGATGTAGCAAAGAATGATCACATTGGGAATGTTTGCACAACATAGTCATGGACTACAGCAAAATGCACAAAGAGTGAAGATGCTCTGGAGTTTAAGGAACCTGCCTTATAACCAGTCAGACCAGTAGTCCATCTACCTCAGTATTGTCTACACTAACTGGCAGCAGCTCACCCGGGTTTCAAGCAGAAGACATTTCCAGCTTTACCTACAGATGCTTTGGGTTGAACCCAAGACCTTTTGCATGCAAAGCAGATGCTCTACCCCTGAGCTGCAGTCCTGCCCCACAGAGCCACAGAGTAGGACCCCTCAATAGTCCCAATTAGGTCTGATGAATATCCTGGCACGAAGGGCGCTTTTATGGCACTCCTTTAAAACGAAGTGCAGGAACACTTAGGGTAGTGTTATTACTTAGCCAATAGGAGGTGCAGAAGATTCTGGAGGTGTGCCAGATTGTGGGGGGGTTGCATTCATCTATTGCTGCTCTATTAGTAGGATGCTGGTAGAGGAAAGGAAGACGTGCGTCAATGAGATGTGGTGGGGAAGTCGCAGAAACTGCCAACATAAAGCCTTTTTAAAAAAATTGGGTAAGTGTATGTCAGTTAGGATGTAGAAGTGATCTCAGCTTTCAAAAGCAGCATATGTGTTGACAACCAAATGCTGAGGATGAACAAACGTAATGCACACGAGCCTCCCTGGAGGTACCTGGCTGGCTGCTGTGAGTAGATGGAATGCTGAGAACTGCGTTATGGGCTTAACCCAACACAGCAATTCCTTTGCCAGGCCTCCACGTCTGGTCAATGTCTTGACTCTTAATAAGTAATAGCTGCCCATGCATTTCAACCAAGGTCATAAATGAAGAGAGAGGGACAGCCATGCTAAGAAGTTATTGTATGGTGTTTGTTGGTGCTGTGGAATAGCTGCGGCTGTGTCCTCCCTTTGTAAGTGGCCATTGGTGGGGGCAGGGTAAGGGCAAACTCTCATTAATGCAGCTGGGTTCAAAAAAGATCACAGAAATGCAAGTATTCATTTGATGCTAATGATGGGGCTAAACAGAAAGAAAGTGGACAGGTGTGGAGCAATGAAAGTCTGGAATAGTGCTGGAGTGTGACTTTATCAGAGCACAAAACTTTCCCAATCCACATAATAGAGCTGACCTTTATCATTTATTTATTACATTTATATCTTGCCCTTCCTGCTAGTTACTCAAGAAAGTGTACACGATTCCCCCCTGCTCCCCAGTTTTATCCTCACAGCAACCCCATAATGGTTGGTTAGGCTGAAAGAGTGTGAGTGGCCAAGAGTCACTCTGTAAAGTTCATGGCATGAGAGCTAATTTGAACCTAGGTCTTACCAGTGCTCTAACCACTACATCACACTGCCTCTGTAATAAAGTATCTATTCAGCAAGAATTTAAGTGCCACGATCTGCAGTAACGGGAGTATCTCAGCAAAGAAACATGAACAGGAGTAGGCAGCTTGATATACATCTCTGCTTCATATACTGTAGATTACAGTACAGCTGTGAAAAATAAACTAGTGACAATAGGATGGTGAATGTGAAAAATATTCTGATGGTACTGTTCTTTAGTGGACTTTCATGCTTTCTTGAAGCACTGCACGCAATCTTGGCTTTTCTATTTTCTAATTCGAGAGGAAAGTGGATTTAGAGGCCTACGAAAGCTGAGCTGAGAATAATACAGCTGTTTGGAATGGAGGATTGCATACATTAATGGCATTAACAGTGAATGCGGTAGAGGATGGATGCCATGTGTTCTTCCTACCTACACTTGTACAAAAGTGAAAGAAATAAGACAGCAACCTTCAAAATACTAAGAGAGAGAGAACATTGCAAATGCAGTACTGTACAATTAGCTCCTGGTAATGTCTGTCACAGGATATCGCTAAGGCTCACCGTTGAATATAACTTTTAAATTAGAGCATAAGAGGAGCATTGTGGGCTCATCTATCCCAGCAATGTTTTCCAATAGAGATCAGAGATGGGGAACCTTTGCCCCCCCCCCAGTGTTGCTGGGCTACAGTTCCCATCATCCCTGACCATTGGCCATGCTGGCTGTGGTTGATGGCAGTTGGAGTCCAACAATATCAGGTGGGCCACAGGTTCCCCATCCGAGTTGGATACTTCTGGGAAACTTATAAACCGCATGATCAACATCCCTCCCATTTGTCCCAACCACCTGGTATTCAGAGGTGCACTCCCCTGGCACAAGGGCATTCCACCTATAGCTGTTGGCAACCTATTATTGCATCTGCATCCTACCTTTTCTCTGATGTGCCAAGAAGGCGGCATATCTGGTTCACCCTCCACCTCCATTTTTTCCCCATCTGTGAGGCAGAGTAGATGGATTGGCCCAAGACTGGCACAGCAAGTGAGCTCTGGGGGTGGCAGGTAGGGGTTGAACCAGGGTCCCCTAGACCCAGTCTCACATTCTACCTACTATATCATGCAGGCATATCTGTCCACCTGAGCGTATCAGATACACAGGCTTCAGCCACTACACAGAGTAGGTAAGAAATAAGCTTCTTTTAAGTCACAGTGAAATCACATGAGATCCTCTGGAGAAGTAGATTCTGGCCACACTGTGGGAGACTTACATTAAATTGAATGGGACAATAAATGCTGCTTTCACAAGTTAAGTTAGGTTTCTTGCTTGCTCGCATAAACCTTAGGCTTCTGCTAGATATGTAAGTGGTTGTTTGACACTCTCAGAAATCAGGCCAATGCATTATCATGATCATACAGGCTTAGGAAGGGGAAGAAAATAACTATTCCAGATCCGGCATCTTCCTGGATCCTAATAAATCATTGCCTGATCTAGCACCGAGGCTCTGAAGGCAATGCCACATCCATAAGGAGCTTGTTCAAGGCTGTCACTTAAAGGCAAGACACACACCCTCCCCATACACATGAACTGCAGTTTTTCTCTACACACAAGGCAACAGAGAAAGTGTAGGCTTTCCACAGTCTTGATGCCACATGTCCCTGCGGGATTGTATCATCTATTGTGAGTACAGGGCCAGAAGCTGATTTGGTAGCAATTCCAGAATATAAAATGCGAGAGAGACATATATAGTATGTGCTGCGCGCATTTGTGCACACTGTGCTCATGAAAGCTGCCTGTTTACCGCGTTAGATCAGCAAAACAAACCATCCCGGCTACATTCCCTCCAGAAAAGCAAGTGTTCACGGGCGACAGCAAACGTGTTGATGGAAGGAAGGTGCTGCTGCTGCCGGCCAGAGAAGCCCGCGCGTGTGTCTGGGAGGCAGGCGAGCCTCCTCTCATCCCGCCCGGCCGGGAAGCCGGTGGGCCGCGGTTTCGGTCAGGTTGCATTGCTTTCTCTTGCAGGAACAGCAGGTGCCTCGTCGGTCGCGGCGGCTCCGAGGGGCTCGTGACTCATGGCGAAGAAGAGAAGCGGCGACCCGAGAGTGACTTTTGGGGGAGAACTAGAGGCAACTGGGAAACTCCGCGAAGTCCAAGGAAGACCGGAAGGAGGGAGCAAGAGGCGGAGGGGAGCACGAATTAAGTTGTGGGGTGGGGGGCGGAGAAGAATAGGCGCAAGGCGTGGAAGGAAAGCGAGCAGAGAGCGGCGGCGCCTCGCGCCAAGCTCAGCCTTCGAGAGTCCCACCTCGAATCCCCCTCCCGCTCCCCTCAGGCGCCGCCAGTCCCCGGAAGCGACGCCAGCCGTGGGGCTGGTTCCTCCTCCCCTTCGGGTGCCCGAAGAGCAGGAGGCGACCTCGGGGTTATCACGAGAAGTTCCCCTCAAGGCTGCGCCCGCCAAAAAGCCGCGCTGCGCCCTGTCAGTCCCTGCGCAGCCTCCCTCAGCTCCTCGGACCAGAGACCTCGCCGCCTCAGGACTCGCTTCCCGCCACCGCCCTCCGGAGCCGCAGCTGCTAACACGTTCCTGCCCCCCCCCCGCTTTGCCTCCTTGCGAGGTGCCGACCCCCCCTCCCCCCGTTTCCCCGCCCAATCAGCCGCGGGCATTCTTCGCCTTCTTTTCTCCTCCTCCTCCTTCAGGTGCGCGGAGCAGCGCCGCGACCTCCGCCTCTTTCACACACAGAGACACATAGGCGCTCACACAAAGACGGCGGTTCTGCCCACTCGCAACCCGGAGCAAGCGCTCGGCGCTGCCTGCACAAGGCAGGCGGCGGGGCGGCGGTCCTCTTTGCCCCGACCGACGTGCGAGGGAGAGGGGGCTCCTCCGCGCTTACCTTTGGCCGCCTCAGGGTCTAGGTACATCTTCTCGGCGGCGCGTCAACCCCGCGGGCTCCTCCTGACAAAGTAAATCCCTCCGGGGCCGGTGGGTGTGAGAGATGGGGCGGGGATGGCTGCCTGGCTTGTAAGTCCCAGATCGTGCGAGGGCGACGGGGCTGCTGCTGCTGCTGCTGCTGCTTCCTCCTCGCTCACTGCCCAGCTCCGACTCGCCTCCCCGGAGCAAAGACCATCAGACGCTGCAAGGAGGCGGCGGAGGGAAGAAGCCACAGGCTGCTGGCGGCCCAAGAGTGACCTCCACAAACAGGTTGGAGTCCCAGGCGACGGGCGGCGAAAGAGCGGGAGCCGCCGGCATGAGGAGAGCAGGCGAATGAATGGAGCGAGGGAGGGAGGCGCCTTAGTGGCAGGGGCTCGCCCTCCCGCTCCTGGGCTCGCGGACTGATTCTCGTCCACACAGGAACATGCCAAGCCTCCGGAGCCCTTCCCCTCCCCTCGATGTGTGTGTGGTGTGTGCGCGCGCGCGCTCTCCGTCTCGCGCGCGCCACGAGCCTGCGAGGCTGATTGCGCGCGCGTCTTGCGCTCGCCTCCCCTCAACTCGCGTCCACTTGCTGCTTGCTGCTGGTGGGAGAGGGAATTGCAAGGCGGGTGGCTGGCAAGGCGCAGCGCGGAGCAGCGGCAAGCCACAGCAAGCGGCGCGAGAGACGGATGCTCCTTTCGATTGCGTGCGCGTCCTTAGCGGATGCCGTCGTGCTCCCCGCTCACCCGATGGCACACACGAAAAGCACTTCGATTAAAAGAAGGAAAGAGAAAGGGTTGGGGTGGGATTGTTTCTGCTGCTACACTGGAAGGGGGGCTGGGTGAGGGTGTTCTGTAAACCAGTAGCATGCTAAATGCGCCTCGGAGCAGGTGTTTTGCGCGCATACACGCCTCCAGCAAAGAAAAGGGCGGGAGCTTCCTCGGAAGCGAGAGTGGGGTGACTCGACTGCGCTAGGAAACGTGGCTCGGGGAGAGTCCGGCCCAACAGGGGTGGTAGAATCCAGGTCTGATCCTTCTCCAAAACGTCTCGATCGTCCATTTCTGGAGGAGTTGACACCAAAAATGGGTCGCATCCTGTCCAGAAAAAGCTGCTCCAGGAAGCGGTAAGATCCACTTTCTCCTGTGGTCCACGCCACACACACAGTGGCCGACCTTCAAAGACAGTTGTGATCAAGTTTCATCCACACACACCCCCCGACACACATGTTGCTCCCCGGGAGGTTTGCATTTCCCTTTCACGCCCTAACCTAGGGTGGATCCACTCCTGTGGACGTGGATTCCCGATCGAGCCTCCCCTCCCCCTGCGCTTAAGCGGCTGAAACGAGCACTGGAAACGCGAGCTCGCTTTTGAGCCGATAATCTGCTCCAGTGCGCACGCAGCTCCAGTTCAGGGTTTGTTTTTGTTTTATTCTTCTAGTAAATTAAGAGAAAGCATCGTCTCCCAGACTTCATAATAATAAGAGCAGGTTTCCTGGGCGGGCGGAATCTCGGTCAAGACCAGGACTGGATTTTCGCGCCTTGATGTGGATGGATGAATTCTAGCGCTCTCTGTTGGGTTAGCATTGAACACAGTGCCACCATTCCTAGAGCAAAGAAACACACGCGGCTTCCTCTCTCTTTTACTACTGCTTTGACATTCGCCAAAGGCATTTCGAGTGGGGTGGGTGGGGGTGGGGAACAAACGGTCAAAACCAAAAGGAAACCCAGTCTGCAGGCCCTACATCCTATACAAACTGACATGCAAGTTAAAAGTACAATGCCATGAGAGCCGACATAGCAGAGAAGGCGGCCTTGAGGACTGGGGACTTACCCCCATATTCCCTTGGTACTTCTGTTTCAATCCATTCTGAACTTTCTGTTTGGAAGTAAGTCCTCTTATTTCAATTTGTCTTCGATCCATTTGGCTGAGGTTGCAGACTTTTATCTCTAACCTTTTGATCCTTGGTTCACATTTCAAGTATCCTTGGACGTTTAGTGCTCGGTTCACATGCCAGCTTATCCCACGGAAAACTCACCTGGTGGCCTTAAACAAGACACTGTTTGTCAGTCGCAGCCCCACCAATGCTGCCAGCCTGAGACTGGGATAACAATACTGATTACTTGACAGAGTGAGCAAAAGAGCACTGAAATAATGTATGTGAACTTGTGATTTGATCACTGTGTAAACAGTAATTAATAATAATCACATGAGTCACAGTCAGCTCCACATCCTGCAATCAGTCACTGTTTAGCCATCCATGCTTTTCATAAGAAAGGGTTTGTGTTAAAAAAAGGTGTACATAATGTTTTTACCATCCAGGACTAGAATTTCCCCTGGGGAACTGGATATTATTATATCTCAGTGGCCAAATACTGGTGGTGGCATGTGGGCATGCCCAGAATCTGAAATAAACAGGGCTACCCCCCATTCTCTCACTCTTTCTTCTTCCCTGCCTGGTGAGCTGTTCAGGGTGGGACAGATAACTCTTCAGTTATCCTTGATATTTCCACTTCTTCCATTGCTCCATCCATTTTGGTTGTCATCCCCATCCCCCCAATTTCTCACCCTTTCCTCTCCTGCCACTCCAGACTCCCCTCCACAGGGATGAAATTGGGCCAAAAGCTACATGATGCAGAGCAGATGGTCTTCAAAAGTTTCCTCCCCCTGAAAAACTTGAAAATTGCTGAGGGTCTTGGCAGACCACTTAATGATTTTTTTCCTGCCTGTTGTAGCAATTATAACGCACCTGTGCTGGATGCTGGATGATGTTAATTGTATTTTAATTGCTTCTTTTATTTCTTATACATATTGTATTTTATTGTTTTACATTTTGAACTCCATAGAGCGGCGGGAATGCGCCATCTCCTGCCTTGAACCACAAATCCACTGACATATCGTGGAACATTTGCATGAAGCTCACAGGCCACTGGTCATCCACAGTCTGGTAACCCCTACTCCAGAAAAAAGTATATCGTGTCTTTCTTTGGCCATTTCCCCACCCACACTCCACTGCTGGAGTCGTTTTATGAAACACATCCACATCCACTGAATTTGCTCTACTACCATACACCTAATTCAGGACCAGTATTATCCTAATTTCTTTTCACTTTACCATGACATCTTTTTGTCCCTGGAACCTGGCTACTTCCCCTCACCACTCGTTTTATTTCTGACCACACTGCATCAAATTTATGATGGTTTGTGGGCAAGCATGGGTGCAAATGCACAAATTATTTTCATTGGGAAACCATTAGTTGTGTGGTTCCGGGAGGTGAAAGCCCTGTGTACCAAGAAACAGCAGGGGAGGCAGTGAAAGACATAGCTAAAATGAGATCTGACAAGACTGCTAGTCTGAATGGACCCTTGGGCTGCAATTCCGCACACAGTGGATCTGTTTAAAGTCAATGCAAGCTACTGAAGTCAATTCAAGTTAAGGAACCTGTATGTAGGACTGTACGTATGTAGCCCAGTCCTGTGTATATTTATTCAAAAATCAGTCCCTCTTATCTCCATAGGCTGAGGCTGTGTACACATTACCATGTACTCTGACTCCAGCGTACTCCTGCTGCTGGTGTTTGAAGTCGAGCACACATGACGTTAGCCACATTCCATATCTATTATATAGTTTATTTAGAAATACTCCTGTTTCACATGCTTTCCTTCAAACCAGCTTCCACCCGACTTGAAAATGGAAGCTGCGGTTAAGCTGAGGTGTGTATATTTCAGGCAGTTGTTGCACATGTGCAGATGATAGCTTCAGTAAATTGGGATCTAATGCAGGGAAACAAATCAGGAAATGGTGAAGGCATCTCTGCCCACTCTCTGGTTTGTACAGATATGTAAGAATGCAACTTGAAACATGGGGTGCGGGAGATGAACTTACTGTGTTTCAAACCACTTATGTGTACATAGCTTTATAGCCCAATTCTGTGCACATTAACTGCAAGGGAAACCCATTGAAGTCAGTAGGGACTTTCTCCCAAGTAAGTATGTGTCTTTCTCAAGCTGGAGCCTAACCCCACTGGGCATGCTCAATCCTTGTTGAGATCCCCTTAGTTTTGTTTCCATACATTTTTGTACCTCTGCAAACTTTAAGGTTTGCCCAAGCCTGCTAATATCTCGCTTCTTGTGGGGGGTGATGCTGTGTTGTTTGCATAAGGATCCACAATCAGAGAATGAGGTTGGGTTTTTAAAATTAGCACTACATAGGATTTCCATGACAGATAAATGTGAAATATAGTGTTTTTTCTTTCAGGTCCTAAAAGCTGTGCATTGTATATTTGGTTCTTCTAGGTCAGTGGTGGGCCAAAGGTAGATTGGCAATGATCTCTGACTCCCAACTGCTAAATAATGGCAAAAAATGACACATATTCCAAAAATGTTACTGCTGAAATGAAGAAAGCTGAGGGGGACAAACCAGAAGTGGATTTCTGTGTGACAGAGTAAGGTAGCTGGTCCTCTGGAAGTTGCAGCCAAGGCACTATCTAACTAACTAGCTCTCTGACTAACCAAATCCATAAAGGTTGTTGCAAGGATACAATGAGATAAATGGTCAAGTACATTGCACACCCCAAAATGGCTTAGTGAGCATTCATTCCGATTTGCAAGGAGGTTAGGAAGTGCTGCATCAAGCAAGTGTTATGCTACACTTTCCAGTGAATTTTCCCATCACTCTCCTTACCACAAAAGTCTATATACGGTGGCAGGGGGCAAAGTGTGTTTACTGCACATGAGCACTAAAACACATTTTAATCCACCCCCAAATAGAAGCAGCCTAGAAGCTCACATTGTCGGGGAGTGGGGGGAGTTAAATGATAGAAAGTGGACCAGGATGGACTGAGATATGCTCTTTTCTTAGAAGTAAACATACACACTGTAGGGGTCTTTCTTTCATCTTGTGTTTCCAGTCTGGTTTGGAACAAGCATTTGGTGCCCTTTCTGCAGATATTTTATTTTTGTGCTGGCTTGAAACCAGATGATCTGCCTTCCTTCCTCAAATAGGTTTGCCATATGCCAATAAATGGGTGGCAGGCAGGAAGGACTGGAGCAGGCTAGGTTCTGCTACACACAGCAGGTGCCCAAACATGCGCACACAGAGCATTTAATATAACACGAGTTGTTAAACACTGGGCTGGAGTTTCAGCAAACTCAGTATTTTTCAGGAACAACGTATAAACATTTCCAGCAAGTGCACTTAATAGAAGTTTGTTTGCCAATTGATCTTACTTGCTTCCCTGGGGCTATGAGAAAACAGTCTTGTTTAAATGGGGAAGGCAAATGAATAGCTTGCCCAGTCTTTACCCTCCATGTGGTGCCTGCTCACATTGCTGGTGCATGAGTCCTTTTTGTGGGAACCTTTCATTAAACTATTGGTAAGAAAATCAGTGCACCATTCTTTTCACCACATTTTATAAACTGGCTTCACTCCCACACACCTTGCAACAGCCAAATTATACTACATTTCACCCCAGACTCTCCACACAGCTCTTCCGAAATGCACATAATTTCCGCTGCTTTGCAACCCATAACATTATTTTCACCATCCAATGTCATTTGCAAGGATCAGTCACACGAGGCTCCTTGTGTGAAGCATTAAAATGCTGTAATTTGTTCTGGATATCAAAGTCCTTTAGCACCTGCATGCACAAAGCAGATGTCAAGATAATTAACCCATGATGACCTAAGGATGCAGCCAGGGTGAAAAACGGTGGCTAACAGCAGCAGGAAGTTCTGCAGGATGAACAGGATAACCTTATGAAGAACTGGTGTAATAAAAACAGGCTTAAATTCAATGGAATCAAAGTTGAAGGTCATACATCTAGGGACAGAGAAACATTTTTCTTTTATCAGCTGGGAACAAAAAGGAAAGGAGACATGGATCTTGGCTGATTACACAAGATAACTGGCAGCCATTAATAGATGCAACTGCAATGAAGAAGGCAAGCTCTAAGGTATGTTAAATCTAAGAAATGTTAATAGCTTCCATTTGCATCATATATTAAGACTTAAAAATAGGTATTTTCTGTTGCGGGTCTATGGTGTTTCTAAGTTCCAAAAAGTGCTGGGAAATGTTTCTTGCTTATGCTAATTAACTTAACCCATGAAGGTGAGCTCTTGTGGGGAGGAAGCTGAGCTTTGTTCAAACTTACATTGTACAGAGGTTGTCTTGCTTACCCTGATGCCAGCAATGTTTATTTATTAAAGCTTTAAGGTGCCTGTCATCCAAATAGATTTCAGGGCGGTGTGCAATAATAAACTTGCAATTTAATGCATTGTTTAGAAAAGGCTGGTGAAAAAACACCAGCAACCTAGGTAAAAGCCTGTTGAAACAAAATAAAACCGTAAAGTGTGGATATCCTGAAATGATGAAGAATCAGTTCGCCCTAATATTATGAGAACTGTTACATGAGGAGTCTATTACTAAGACTTTGATTAATGCATGTCTTACTCTCTTGCAAATGATAGCCAGGTTATTATGTGTACAATAGTCTTTGATGGGAAAAGGGGCTCAAACAAGTGAGGTTGCAGTCAAAGTAAGAACAATGCTGAATGTTTACTTCGCATGCCTCCTGACTCAAGAGGTCCACGTGGTCATTCCAGGGCCGCAAAACAAGAATGTGTGTCAGCAAAGTGGTGGTGCAGAGACTTGGGTTGCATTCCAAAACCCACTTACCTGGGGGTAACTTCAATGGGACTTACTTCTGAGAAGAGATGCATTAGCATGAATGAGGCTCAACAGGTTCAAGTTTGATCACTTGGCCTGTTGACAGCTTGGATCTGGGATGGGCTGGAACACAGCAATATCACTTGAGGGCGGCTGCAAGAAAGCAATCATGACACAAAGACTGTAAGGAAAAATAGGAAGGAGAGAAGCTGGGGGTTGTGAAGGAAGGGAAAGAGTCCAAGAAAGAGCGAGTGGAGTGAGACAGGAATGAAAAGGAGGTAGGGGCCGGGAAGGTGGCTGCTACTTTTAGACTGCATACACACCACATATTTAAAGCACATGGCTTCCTTCAAATAATTCCCAGCACCCTTAACAAACTACAGTTCCCAGGATTCTTTATTGGAAGTCATATATATGGTGCATATTTGCTAGTTAGTATACAAAGGGGTTAAGGACCAGAGAGTTGTAATTGCTAGAGTTGGCTCTGTGAGGTCACACTCCCTTTTCTCCTGAGAGGAAGGAATAAAGCCTGTTTCTTCTTCCTCTCTCTCTTTGCTGCAAGCCATAGAGAAGACGTGCCTCAACTTAACTCCCATATTTTTACGGTATTTCACCTGCATTATTTTATTGCTACTCATAAGGAAAACTTATGTTTGAGACCTAGAAACTGTAAGTAAATACTTTTAAACTTACTTTGCAATCTGGTCTGTTAATTGAAAAAGGTGTAAAAGGGGGTCAGCTGCTTCATGCAGCTGAAGAGAATAAATAAGGTTTAATAGACTATGTTGTTACACTTCACTAAACTGCTTAATGATGGGAATTAAATTCTGGTAGGTCACTTTCTGCCACTGGAGAGACCTCAAAGCCTTGCACCAGCCATCTTTCTTTCTTATTCCACACATGTCGGTATCTAGAGGATTGAATATAATTAATATATACCAGTTCCCATCATAAGGGTGAGGCCCTGCCGGGAGAGAGAGCAACTAACTATTGTCCTTTCTTGGCCCAGTGACTGCAAATAATAAATTGAGCCAGGAATTCTTTGCCACAATCTCAATATGGGTCTAATTTCTTCAAGCAGGGCACTCAAAGCATCTTCTGATGCTCCAGCAAGCCCTGATAGGACAGCCTTGCTGACAGTCCCTAGTTTGCAACCATTAGCATCTTAAGCTGTGCAGCTACCAACTACTGGGGTGGGAAACTAGGGCTTGATTTATGAAAAAGGAGGAAAGTCCCTCATCTTTGCCTCTGCTGTGCCCTCTACATGTGTGCACAGGATTACTGTGTTCCTCTGAGGATAACATCAAGTGTTCTCTGAGTAAAACTGGTCTTATCAAATAATTCTGCTTCCTGCTGATATTGCAGCTGCTTCCAGTTGGTTCATTCTTTGAATACCCACCCCACCCCCGAAAGAAATTCAAGGCAGAAGTGTTGGCCAAGCACCTTGTGAGCAGGATGAAGTGGTTTAACCACACCTGCTGCTTCATTTAAGGAACTTTGCACAATCACAGAAAGTGAGCCAAATTCTAGAAAAATATGGAAAATCTACATCTATCTCTGTAGAAATGGAAGTATGGACAATAGCAGTAAGTGAAAAGCCTACTAAACACATGAAAGCTCTGGGAACAAGACACAAATGACTTTATAGAAACTTGGCCCTCCTTCATGACCTGGTCAGCTGATAATCCTACAGTGTGGCATCCTCTGAGGTTAGATGGCCATCTGTCATGTATGATCTAGTCATGTATGATCTAGTTGAGATTCCTGCATTGCAGTGGGTTGGACTAGAATGATCCTCAGGAATATTTAATTAATAATACTGCCTCATTCCATTTAGGAGGGAGGGAATGACTATTGGGATATGTTGTTGTCTTTTGTTAATGTACAATTTTTATCTGTACAATGTTGAGAACTAAACAAGAAATATATGGCCAAAAGTCAACAAAGTTTTACATGGTGTTAAGGCGGTAAAGAAAGGCGGTTACATGGTGGTAACAAAGGCTGTCACCCTATCACTGATTCTATCAGGGCAGGACTTGGGGGCAGAAGCCCAGGGCTCCACTCAGCAGAAGGGTCCCAAATCTAGCAGGGCTGGCATGGCACATTTTGAAGTGAATGCACACTGCCATCCAAAGACACTGTGTGGGTGACCATAAAGTCTAAGGGTGAGCAGATTTCAGGCTGCAGGGGCCGGCTTTGTTTTTCCTAGAATCCTGAGACCCACCAATCAGAGTGAAATTCTGGCTTGGGATTGGGGAAAACATAGAAGTTAGGAACAGGCTCAGCCCATGCTCCATTCAGGGATTCATTTTGCAGTATCTGAGCTCAGCTCACAATCCTGCCGCACAGAATTTCACTCCTGGTTTCTTTAGCTAATTTTGAAAGGGGAAGATGAGGGGAGGGGACTTTTTTGTTGTGTCCCTAGCCTTAAAACAGTTGTGAGTCAACAACCCTTGTTTATCTACTGCTAATCACACAGAGATCTGTTTTCCGCTGATAAAGTCTATAGTCTGATAAAGCCTAACTGCACCGCTTGCAGCTTTGCTTCTCAAACACCCCTGCAGCAAAATATGCAAATAAGCCCCGCCCAACTTCATAGGTTTCCTTGTCTGTCCGTGCGGTCAATTCTGCAGGCAGTGTCGGTTTCCCACCACTAGGTGGCTACCCATTCGAGTGCTAGCATTCCCTAAGGCTTATAGGTGAGAAAGGGCAATTTTCCCCTCCCTCATCTAACAAAGTGACAGGCTTCATTCCAGCCTCAGGGCTAATGTCTGCTTTTTTCCAGTCCATCTCACTGAGTGGCACCTGTCAAGCTGTAAACCCTTCCGGCCCAAGTGCCAAAGCATGGAAAGAGCCAGCCATCAAGTACTGCTTTGTTTCATTCTCCACCTGTCTCGCTGATGCTGTTTGCCGATCCAAATAATACAAATGCTGACAGTAAACATGCAATGCAGTGATCCAAAAACATTTAGCACTACATGGGAGGGAGATGTAAATGTTGGGTGTATAGCGACATGACGGTCAAACCCTATGCATGCTCACCATTTGGAAGCTAGTCCTCCTGAGTTCACTGAGACTGATTCCCAAACAGTGTGTATAGGACTCCCCTGCAATGTGGAAGATGGAATTGGTTAAGCAAATCTGGAAAATGAAGATAAAACCGAGGCCTGATATTCTGGGCTGGGTGGCAATTCACTGAGCCCTGCTACCAAGCAACACCCATTCATTACAGTGAGGCATACACAGAACTCCATCTCAGTTCCACCGAAATAAATTGAGATTTGGGTGCAATAGTGTCTACAGAATAGTAGCTTTGGATTTTCATTGATAGGCAGTTCAGTCTTTTACTCACCTCATTGTGTTCAATGGTCTTGCACCTAAGTGTACAGTCTCTACATTGCCATTTTGTGTTACATAGGAGCACCAGAAGCTGCCTCTCCAACTGTCTCCTCCAACCTTTGCAAACCTAGCGCCCTCCAGAATTTTGGGGCTACTACTCCCATCAACCCCAGCCGCATAGCTATGCTGGCTGGGTATGATTAGAGATATAGTCCAGAAGATATGGAAAATGAGAGTTTTGCAAAAGCTAGTTATTCTGTACACAAAGTCTTTGTTTTCCAAGGGCCATCTCTGGTACAAAAGATAAAATAAAATAACGGAAAGCAAGAAGCAAGATCATCACAACCAGCCTTCAACACTACAGCGGTGCTAACAGACAACAGAAGATTACAAAAAGAAAGCATGTTGCTACATATATTCATAATTTTACTTGGTGTTTTGAAGTCAAAATTGGCAACCAGCTTTTTCTTTTCTTTCCACCCAACTTTTGTTGCTCTAGATTGAACTGGCAGTCAGCCATATGGAATTTGGCCCGTTCCTTTTGAATTGACAGGACTGCAACTGGGAAGCTGGCTAGACTGAATATGATCTATAAATCTGAGTTGGCAATAGGAAGACCAATATATTCTTTTCCCTCCAATCCCCAGCTACTTCACTATGAATTTCTATCTTTGGCGCCTATACAAACTTTCCAGCAGCACCAGGTATTCCAGGATTTCCACAGCTGGCTGTCCATCCCTGACGCCAGTGCACCTTCAAGGGAATCCCTTTAAATCACCCTAATGTGACTGCAGAATGAAAGCTGTTCCATCTTGACAGGGTAATTACTCTCCAACACTTTGGATAAGTATATTGTGTTACCCATTGGACTCTCTCCATAGTCAAACAGTAGTCCTCCAGGTCTTCCGGCAGATCTCTCTCTCGTTGCTTGCTACCCGATGCTTTTAACTACCGGTAGATATGCCAGTAGGGGTATACCTAGGGGTTCTTTAGGTTAGCCCCTGCCAAGGGTGTGGATCCAGGAAGGCACAAAATTGCACCTCTCCACTCTGGCTCGGAGTGGCTAGGAGCCTGTCTGCCCATTGGATGGTCAACATCTCCTTGCCAAGGGTGCAAGGGAGCCTGGGTACACCTCTGTATGCCAGGGAATGGATATGGCAAGGATTGAACTTGGGACCTTCTGGATTCAAAGTATGTGCTCTACAGCTGAGGTACAACCTGCCACTGTTAGGCTGAGCATGTGACTAATAATACAAATAATAAGCACCGAGACTGAACAGCTGGCTCATTGCAATCTGTTTGTGTGGTTGTCGCACTTCATGTCACACAACAGAGTTAAACTGATGGTTGTCAAGGTTAGTATTAACGAAACTATACATTTCCTGACTTTGTACTGCAGTGTGAGTCCCCTTATTTCAGAGTTTTATGTCACTGAATTTGAACACCCACTCCAAACACGTAACATACAAACAAGTTTGATTAACATCAGCGGAAATCATTCACATGGAGCAGCTGCAACCCAGCAAGGCAAATCTGAGGGTGCAAACAAAGCTCTCCTGTTGCTATCTATATGATGTGTGTGTGTATGTGTGTGTGTGCATGTGCATGTGCTTGTGAAGGGGTGGGTGCACAGGGGTGGGAAAAGATTAGTTGCTAGCTTTTTATAGTAAGGGTGTTTTTAAAAAAATACATATTCTAACAGGAAATGGATTTTCCCTCCCAGCACAAAGGTTACACTATGGCTCACTGAAATTTGTGCCAAAGCAATTGCTAGGTTAAACTGAGCTGAGATTTTGCCCTTGGCGTGTATGAATATGAAAAAGAGAGAGACTTACATAAACAATTTTAATTTTAAAAATGTATCCAATGGTCCATTTTTCACTCTTATTATTTTGCCAAAAAGGGTTTGAGCAGTTTAACAGATAAAACCTGTGAAAGATGAAAAGAAGAAAGGGATATTATTACTCTTTTGTCGAGGAGAAGCAGCGGTGAAGAGGGGAGAGCTTTCCAATCAGCTCAGCTCTCTCTGAAGCATCCAGCTCTGAAGCACAGTATCTTGGGTATTCAGCTCCCTTAAAAACTGACCTTTTAGGCTGATACATAAGATCTGGGCATGGCCATAGACGTTGTGACAAAATTATGAGCTTTGGCATCTTATCTTTTCAATATTTCCTCTATCTAAGACTGTTTTCAGACGTAATAAGATGTGTTTTTAAACTACACAAGTGAGTTATAGTAAACCTTGAACTCCTATGCGCCTTCCTGTTTCATCTGGTATAGCTTTTGCTTCCGATTTATCTTGTTATTTGTTTAAATTTTAGTTAGTGTAAGCTGTCCTGGTTTGTTATCTAACTAGACTTTAAACCAAAAGTGGACAACCTCTGCAAGAGATCAGTTCAGACTGCCAGCAACAACACTTTATGCCTCCCCTAGCAGTCCCATTGGGTAGGGAAATGGGCAAAAAAGTGTGTGGTGCAGTAAAAGGCCCAACATATTACCCACAAGGGAATACAGCTGTTAACTGGGGGAAAAAATGTCCTGCACCCCTTGAGCAAACCACAGTGCCCTTAGTTAGGACCTCACAGGGAACTGTGGCTTATGGAAGACTGGAAACAGAAGCTTCCACTCTTCTCTTCTGGTGTGTGAAAGAGGAGGGGCAGGGAGATGCAAGTCTCATTTACAAAGCAGGAAACAAGGGTTTCCCATTACTTCTGAGCAGGGTCTAATTCTCTCCCACATAGAATCTCAACACTATATTCAGCTATATTCTGACTTGCTTCCTAACTGTATCCTGACTCTTTAGCTATTCAGTTATGATTCATTCTCCTGCTACACCACAGATTCCCCTTCTTTCTTAAACACTGGCTGATTGAGCATATGGCACTCTTCACCTAAAGCCTGTGCGCGCACACACAAAAAGTGCTACGTGAACAGAGTGTGTGAAGTGCCCCCACTCCTCCAGGAATAGTGCAGAAAAAAGGCAACCAAAGTGATCAAAGGGCTGGAGCGACTCCACTAGGAGGAAAGGTTACAATGGCTTTCCAGTTTGGAAAAAACAGTATGTAGGGAAGCATGATAGAGCTGTGAATGGTGTGGAGAAAATGGAAAGAGAATTTTCTTTCTTGCTCTATCATAACAGAACCTGGGATCATACAGCAAAGTTAAATGTTTCAGGACAGATTAAAGAGAGAATTTCTTTGTACAGTGATGCAGAGTGAAAACTGTGGAATTCGTTCCCACAAGACCTAGTGATGGCTGCCAATCTGAATGGCTTTAAAAAAGTTGTCGTCGTTGGCATCCGTCTGTCTCGAGAGACAATGGAGTGCGTCTCAGAGGATGAAGTCAAACCACCGGAGAATCACAGCACCTGCTGTGGCTGCAGAGACCAGTAACTCATAACTGCTGCCTCCCACATTGTTGCTGCGTTAGCGACCTCTTGGGTGCAAGCCTGGGCAGTGTGTATGGAGGTCCTAGGCTTCCCAGACTACAAGACCTCCCTCTTGGCCTTACTGATGTGGTCCAAAGGAAAGCAGAGCAATACATTTGGCACCAGCTGGGCTGCAGGAGTTGCTGGAAGGAGGTGCCATCCAACTCCCAGACAAGGGGCCATCCAGCCACCTTAGGGATTCCACTCTGGATTTGTTTAGGGTTTACAGTACTCCTTAGCCTTTTATTGTCCCAAAGATGTCCCACGAGGCAGCAGGTAGGTTTTAAAAGAAAATGGGACAAATTCAAGGAGGACAAGGCTAATAGTCATGATGGCTAGATATTACCGTTAGCACCAGAGGTGAAGTGTAGCTCTGCTCTGAAAACTAGTTGCTAGGTTGGTAATGCTGAGTGAGAAAGCAACTGGCCCAATATCACCCACACAGCATCTCCCATCTGCTCCTCCAGCCTGATCCTGCAGATTTAGGAAGGTTTTTACAAGGTATCATCTTTTCATGAAGAAAATTTCAGGTAGGTCCATAGGGTTACTGTGTATGCTGGTACAATATAATCTAACCATTTGTACAGGCTAGTTTTGACCCTGGTGCTAAGCAAATAAATCAGTCTTCTACTAAGTACATTTTTGGTCTGGCCTTAACATACAACATTTTGCACATGGCAATGATGTGGTAAAACAGTTTGTGTTGATCTTTTGGCTGTGAGAGCCTTGCCTCTGCTCTGCAACGTCTCTGTTCACTGTTTCCTCGAGACCCTTTGAAATGTGGGCTAGGTCCATTGGTTCTCAGTTAATCAAAACCAAGAATTTTCAAGGCTGCTGTCATACTTGTACTAAGTACAGTGGTACCTCGGGTTACAAACACTTCGGGTTACAAACGCTTCAGGTTACAGACTCCACTAACTCAGAAGTAGTACCTTGGGTTAAGAAATTTACCACAGAAATCGTGCAGCGGCAGTGCGTCAGCAGCAGGAGGCCCCATTAGCTAAAGTGGTACCTCAGGTTAAGAACAGTTTCAGGTTAAGAATGGACCTCCGGAACGAATTAAGTTCTTAACCCGAGGTACCACTGTATATATAATGGAGCACAGCTGGACTGACTTCTGAGGAAACATACTTAGGGGTGTGCTGTGCTGCACAGGCTCAAAACCAGGTTGACCTTTAACCAGGAAGAAAGTCTACTAATGTCAGGCCCAGTGGACACACAGAAAGTCAAAGGAGGTGATAGAATGTGGAGATGACAGAGTGGGCTGTATCACTTAAGGCTACAGGTAGATGACATGCCTGATACCCTGAATGGCAATCATAATCATAATACCATTAAAAAAACAACTCTGCATATAGAAAATCGGCACAGTAAAAGACATTTCTATTTCCAGGAAGGGTTTTGTTTGTTTATTTTGCATAGAGGAACTGTCAAAATTGGATCCCCCTCACACACTTGCAGCCACTCTTAACAGCTGACTCCCATCTTATGCTCTTGCATGCCTAGACCAGGCACCTGGCTAAACATGTTTAAAATCAGGTTGACAATTGGGGTGAGTGTGCATTTTTAAAAAGCAACAACTGAGGGCTACATGCAGGCTGAGAACAGTCCATTTGATGTTAAGTGAGGGCAAGCAGGGAAAGAGAGATTGGAAAGAGGCAGGAAGCTTCTGACAATTTTTAATGAGTGATAATTACTAAGGGCTCTCGCCCCTCTCTCGGTCAAACAGTCAGATGACTCAGAAATCAGTTATCTGGCCAAGTTTCCTTCAAACTGTACACACTGAAAACCCAACTTCCTTCTGGTTTGAGAACAAGCAGTGGGTATTTCAAAGCAGTAAATTTATAAAGGGAAGGGCAGTTGTCTGAAAACACTCTTTAAAAAACATACTGAAACTTGGAATAATTTACCTGGATGCTATAAACTCATTTTCATGTGATTAAGTTTTAATTTTAAGAATTAAACATTCACTTTACTTGTTAGGGCAAAGTATACATGTTAAAAAGGCATAAAAGTAAACGCAGCAAGCCAGATTTTTCTGTTACCAGGTTCATGGTTGCTTTTTCCCCCTTTTAAAGAAAAATAAATTTGGAACAAGCAAACTAAAAACTCATTTTTTAAGGCAGTTTTCTACCCATTCAGGGAAGAGTTACAACATTAACGTTTCAGGCAATTGGATCAAGTGCGTTTCTCCAGCATCTGTAACAATTTAATAGGCTGGAGTGCTTTGAAGCATAAAAGGATGGTGTAGACTAGAACATAAAGACATCAGTAGTATGGCAAAGGAGTGAACCATGCTGCAGGTTATGCATTGTTTCAGAAGAGTGCTCCTTGTTGCAGAACATTACCACCTCCGAACAGAATCATTATCTTTCATTTTAGAAGACCAGCCCCTATTAAACATTATGTATGGCACTTAGTTCAGGCATCACAACACCAGGGAATTCCGTATTTTAAAAGAGCTCTCTCTTGGCTGCACTCTCCATACCAGGAAGAGACGTAGCGGCAGAAATTCTGCTTGCTCCTTTATTTTTCTAGGAATTTGCATCCACCTTTCGCATTAGTGAACTGGCAAGCAAAAAGACTTTCAAACATCCTTGCAGCCACTGGTCAGCTTCATTAGCTGGGCTCTGGCTCACAACCAGCACTCAGCTTCATGGAGCAAGAGGACTGTATCTCTCTTAGGATCCTGTGGGCTTCCATTGCCCAAAGCCATTACTGTTGCAATATAACATAGTGAAAAGTGTTGGAAAAGGGGTTCAGGAGAGAGATTCTTTACTCTCTCGTAGCAGAGTTAGCAAAATGGCGATCTCTCCAAGCACGTTAAAACTTGGTTAGGTTTACATCAGCTCTTATCCACCTTTAAACAAACATTCCTCACCAAATACTTAGAATACAATAAATCACAGACACTTAGCTTTGCAAATAAGTGAGCTTCAGAAGTTACAGCAAACAAGTCTCCATCCGTTGGCAGTAAAATGAAGAAGAAAAATGGTTCCAAACGACTTTAAGAAGACTTTTACTTGGTTTCTTTACAAAAAAGATCATGCAGCCTTGGCGTCAGCAAAGATGTAAAAATTTCCTTTTAGAGATATTCAAGTCATTTGGGTTTTCTTTGGCTAGGAGCCATGCCACATAGCTGCTTGTTCTGCATAGGAAGCAGGAGAGAGAGAGAGAAAGCGGGGGAAGCGAAGGGTGCTAGGAACCTGCTAAGCTCCACTCACTGGCAACTTGAGCTCAGGCCCCTTTCATGCATATTTTGTTCTGATTCCCTCCAAAGCCCAACTCATTTGGGCAGTGATGTCAAAAATAAAAAAGAGGTGGGTAGAGACCAGCATCCTGATGGAGATGCAAACTGCCTCCATCCTAGTCACCAAGGAGTGACAGCACCCCTCTTTTGGGGGGCACTGTATGTATGTCTGCTTTTGTGTACCCATTTTGGTCACACTCACCATTGGAATGAATGAATGAATGAATGAATGAATGAATGAATAAAATATTATTTATACCCCACCCATCCGGCTGTGTTTCCCCAGCCACTCTGGGCAGCTCCCAACAGATTAAAAACAAAATAAAGGGTGAAAGCAGCCCTTGGGCAAAAAATATGGTTAGCCACCCCTACTTTAGGGCTTTAAGTGTAATAACCGGCATTTTTAATTGAGCCTGGAAGAAAAGAAGGCAGTACAAAGAGGAAATCCATGCTTTGACTAACTGGCCCCAGTCAGAAGAATCACGGTTGGATCTGAAACCAGCCAAAGTTTCTGAATGTCATGTCTGCAGAAGCATCTCAATGCACAGAGGATGCATTAAAATAACCTGATCTTTATATAGCTAAGGAACACGTAGCTTTGGCGCCAGAGCTGGCATTAAAAAGAACTATCCCGTAGTTATGGGAAGAGCGCACCATGTGCACCATTAACTGGGTACAGTGTGCAAGGATAATAGCGCATCTTGCAGAGTGACAAGGAAAATGGGAAGAAGCAGAACATGAAGGATTGCAGCAGAGATGTGTCAGGGTGGGCAACTCTCCCCCCCCCCCGCCCCTGCCCCGCTTTCTATACCAGCTCATTCACCCTTCTCTTCTGCAGGCCCTAATGACTGCAGCCACATAATGTGTAGCCATTTGCAGAGGTTCATAATTTATCAACATGACTTTCTCGCTGTTCTTTACAGAAGCTTCTTTCCCAGCCAACTCGGTGACCTGGGAGCCAAAGGGGAGACCTCTGAAAGCTTTGTAAGCAATCAGGCTTCCTTGCTATCTAGCCCATGTGGGTTGAATGTTCCTTGGGCAGGAATTAATACAATAGCCACCTACTGCTTATGGACACATTAACATTTGAACGGTGCTTCTGAGATGGAAAGTGCTATTACTTAACAATTATTAAGAGGGGGAGAAATGCGAGCAGTTGGAAGAAGAAAAGGAGAGGAATTTTCGCCACAAATGGAATGTTTTGCCTGCCTCTGATTACCAAAGGGGTTGGGGAAGCAGAAGAAACGGGTTAGCTCTTTGTTCAGATTCTCTGCTGTGCGGAATCGAAAGCAGCCCATCCCCCCTCTTCATTACGCCCTCCTGCAGCACACAAGGTAATATTTAGCTTAATCAGCTGATGTTGCCGCAGCACTTTTGACATCCTTGCACAGCAGCCCCTGTTGGTATTTTTCGGCACATTGTAAATCCATTCACTTACAGCGTTCCCTTTATTGGTATTAACTTTTATTATGGTGACACAACCAAATCAGCCAAATTTGTAAGCTGCATGTGCTAGATGCCACTCTGGTGCGCACGCGGGAAGCCGGCGATAGCCCCTGCTCCGAACAACTTGCAGTCTAAAGAGATACGGCAAAGGAAAGAACTGTTGGCTGCTTCCAATTTCAGATAGGGACTCAGATGCAGATAAGGCTTCCTGAGCGCACAATATTTTTCAGAAAGATAATTACCCTGGGATATACTTTTCATTTGCATATCTCGCTATATCTGGGGCTGGGAAATGTTTCCAGGTTTTTTCCGGGGTGGAGGGTGGAGTGTCACATGGCCAGTTTTAAATTGTCTAGTGGGTTGCACTAAATAACACCAACGTGTTGCTTCAGACAGGAGGGTCAATGAATACAGAAGGTGATGGAAAGGATGGAGGAAGGAGCCAGCAGCGGAACAGGTAGAATGAAGGTGAAATGGACAGGAGTGACAGCTTGGTCCCACGACTATGGGTGCCCGGGGCTGTGGGTGCCATGCAGCATGCATGGTCCTGGCACCAAAATATGTGGGTGACCCGCCCCCTCATAGGGAATTTTGTGGGTGCTTGGGCACCCAGAGCCCCAAGAAGTTGGCGTCTATGTAGGTGGAGATGGGGAGATATCCACCCCACTCAAAAAGTATAGAGAGGCAGGGAAGTCTGTGGTTAGCTTCTTCCAAACCTTTGGTGAAGTTCCAGTGCCTCTATTTGCTTAAAGCTAGAATGCTGGACAATCTAAGGACATTTTGCACACATGACTCCAATACCACATTTGAATCTTGTCTGATACTGTCTGTATGCATGTATGGATACTGTGCACAAACCAAAAAGGTCCGTGACTACTCAGGCAGATTGTGAGAGAGTTTATTTCATTCATGTTTCTGGAATCCTACTACATCGCGCTGGATCTTACACTGGTGGCAGGGAGCTGTTCAGTCCAGCTGTGCCAAAGATTTGCTGACATTTGACAGCTTCTGGCTCCCTTTCTGCCTCCCTGTACTTCCTCAGGGAATTGTGTCCAGTGTGGCAGAACACTGTCTAGCCTGTAGGCCATGTAACATCCCATTCCTCCTACCTCCAATGGCTGTGGGAGCATGTACATCATGCAGGGGAGGATAAGCCTGGCTATGGAGTTTCCTACTCTACGGATGGGAATTGAATCATACTTTGTGACAAAGCGTTTTGTTTGCTTTTCTGTGCAAACACTCTGCTTGGAGTAGAACCGGTCTGGTGGCTAAATGGAATTAAGCATTGTTTAACTTGCATGATCAGAGGGATTTGTGTGTGTGTGTGTGCGCGCGCGTCCGTCCGTCCGTCTGTCCGTCCATCCATCCATTCATTTGTTCATTCGTTCCAGCTGTCTGTCCAGAGCACTGGTTAATTCATGGGTTCAGCATCAACAGTCATATAGATCTTTGAAGAACATTTTTTGCGGGGCCTAAAGAGAGGAAGCACAGGAGCATATACTGCCCCTGGGAACACAGTCATCTCTGCTTAGTTGATTATCTCAGTTTGCAAAATTCTCTCATCAGCAAGTCTCTCCCTGCTCCTCGCCAACTGAACCTACAGCAGTGAAATAGCACATATGTGCTGCCGAAAGCACAACTAGCAACCAATAACTCTTCCAAGAAAGAAAGAAAGAAAGCTGGAAGCTAACCCACAAGCTATCATCTCTAGGTGGGCCCACTGGATCCTGGTTCTGCTTGGCAAAGCCTGAGAACAAGAGTGAAAGAGAGATTTAGCTGACAGCCCAACTCCAGACTTTTTCCTTCTTTCACTGTTTCTGTAGGGGAGCTCCGCCAGATGCACAACCTCAGATGTCACGATGATATACCAAGTAAAGAAGAAGGAGAGTAAGTAAAATGGAGCCATGGGCATTTCTTGCATTGCAGGCATGGAAGGCACATTCTCCCCATCAGTGCACACAAAAAAGCATCTCTGCAGCCACATACTCAGAGACCTCCTAAAGGAAGTGTGATGATGACCCAAAGCTTACTAAAATCAATGGGAAATGCTTATTAATGCTCTGAGAAAAAAATACATAGTGTAGAGATGATAAACCAATGACCTTCCAGGTGTTGTTGGACTCCAACTCCCATCAACCACAGCTGTTAGGGATGACAGGAGTCTGAGTGCAACAATGTCTGTAACACCACAGATCCCCCATCCTTGATCTTGGCCCGTGGTTCCCAATGGGGGGCACACGCCTCACAGGGGGGCAATTTGATTTTTAAGGGGGGCAATTTGGAAGCTTGTTTAGACCAAGTTAATGGCCTTTTAGGCTTCCTCCAGATGAATAGGAATTCACTTTTTGAATAATAAGAATTATATGTCACAGGGGGCAGGCACCAGGATTTTAAAGATGCTTAGTTGGGACATGGCCAAAAAAAGGTTGGGAACCACTGATAGGCTCTTGCACCCATTAGGTACAACTGTCCTTAAAGCAAATAAGCAAGACTCCAGCACTCTCCTCAGCATGGCATTTATACCAGAACACTGACTTACATGCCAACATCTCATCTGTACGCAGCTCTCTCTTTTTAACCTCCACATAATCACAGAGGTATGCATGGCCATTAGGAGAAATGTTAGTGTGAACTGGGGAATGGTGGTCTATGACAGGGGTACCCAATGTAGCGCCCTATCCCTAGCAAGCAGGACCTGTGGTCAAGGTATATGCAAGGTGGACTAGCTCAGTTGGTAGAGCACGCGACTCTTAATCTCCCAATCATGGGTATGAGCTCCACGTTGGGCAAAAGATTGGTGCAGATGACCTTTGTGGTCCCTTCCAGTTCTTTGATTCCAAGTTGTGTTCCAACCATCTTGGCTTCCCCTGCTCTATGGTAAGAGCAGATGGGGGAAATGCAGCAGTCACAATCCTTGGAAATACCTGCAGCCATCTGTCAATGATTAACAGCAGCAACGTGTCCCACTGTGTAAACAGGTTGTAATAGAATATACAACAAGATGCAGAAATTGTGGTTGGATACTTGGTGTCATTTCCTCACACTCCAAACATATATTCAAGGATGTGGGCTGACATAAGGGATAAATAAAGGAACTGAAGGTTTCTCTGAGGTCATGGGCCATTCATGACGAAAACAAACATTATGACAAGTCGCGGAAATCCTCCTAACCAAGCACAGCTTTGGTGTGAGGTATCTTCCTGGAAAGTTAATAACCTCAGCCCTCTGTAAACATAGACAACCTGGGTATAGATCTGCTTGTCCCTAGTGTGGAATAGGATGCTTTAAGTCTAGAAAAGGTTGGTTGCGGCAATGGAGCAAATTATACCAGTGCTCCTACAGCTACAGTGTTGTGATATTGTCTTACTGAAAAGTTTCCTTGCCTTCAACATCTGAAACCGAGACATGTGTAGTACACTCGAGGATAACCTTGATGGTTAAGAGATTTAGGTCAAGATGATCAAAGCCCTTAACCTCCAAATTGGGGGTTGTCTGCAGATGGTTTGAAGGCAAGCTTGTACCCTAATGTGGACCAAACAATTTTCCAAAAGGAAATTGAGATTCCATATGCATAAAGGTTTTCCATTGATATGTAAAGGAATCTTCTGCAAAATGTAGTGCTGCTGACTGAGCCCCTGGCCACATCCTGGAAGACTCATGTGTGGTTCAGCTTATCCCATAATCAGGAAGGGTCTGTTTATTCTGTGTATGTCCTGGCCAAGAAAGATTAGGGAATGTGCATTGTTAGCTGAAGTCACAACACTAGCTGTCAACAGACTGCAGCCACTTATTGTATGGGCGGGTACCACTTTAAACTTCAATTTGATGGCTTTAACCAGCACATGTGGTTTAGAATGGCTTGTGTCGCTTGGTGGCCAGTTTGGTGTGGCAGAGCTGCAAAGCCACCCTCCCAGCACCAGTTTCACTGCAGCTTACCTGGACAGATCTGGGGTGGGATAGAGAGACAGCCAAGGAAACAACGTATTAGCTCCACCAGTGCATCCTTGCAGTTCCAACCTCATTGTCACTCCACCCTGCTGCAGTGGTATCAGGAGGGAACTCTGCCCCACCAGACTGAGGCTGCTGCTTGTGCCTGTATGAACCTACCATACCTTAAGATAAGCACTGACACCTTCCTTGCTAGACCCAGTTTAATATTAATTAACCTTGTAGTCACATACCCTCCAGCATTTTGAGTCCCCAAACCGGCACGTGCTCCTGCTCAAGTCATATGACCCATGTGAGATCACGGAGCCCAAAAGATGTGCTTTTGGGGGGCTATGCTTGCATGGCGCCCAAAAAAGTGTGTTTTTGGGCACTGCAAGACTGTGGCCCTCATTCTTTTTCAGGGAAAAATCACAGCACCCAAAATGGCTGTCATGCTCTTGCACAAGGAAACAAGGTGTTCCATTTTTTCCGGGACACTTGCAGACTATGTGTCACCAGGGCCAGGGCCTTCTCAGTAGTGACTCCTGCTCTGTAGAACTTCCTCCCAAGGGATGTATGACTGGTCCTTTCAGAGTTGGCCCATCAAAAAGGAGGTGAAGACCAATGTTCCTAGTGGCTTTTCACTGATGTGATTTTGTTGGCTATATTACTAATTTGTTCTCTTTCTGTGAATGGTTTCTGATAACAATTTTGTTGTATTCTATTTTAAAAGATCCTTATTTTATTTTAAATTCTTTGTAATTTAAAATCTTTAGATGGTTTCAGTTTTGTTTATGCTGTTGTAGACCACCTTGAGAGGATTCTGCCCTGAAAGGTGGCCTAAAAATGCTATAATCACATATGGCAAACAACACCATGTGGTGAGTCAGCAGGCAGTTACGCCCTGATCCATCCTTCCCAAGATTTCTGAGCATCTGCAGGAGCAATGGTCATCTCTTTCCATCTTTTGATAAAGAAGCCAGCCTTTGTTATATTCTTTAACACTTGAGGAATCGTGTTGGTGATGACTGAAAGCTCAGCGTGTATTTTAATTACAAGGGCAGCATCAATCATCCTTGCCGCCGCACCCTTCCAATGGCAGAGACAATCTCTCACTTTGTTTGCCTGAACATGCTCGCGTATTTATAAATGCAATAATTCTACAAAAAACACACACAGCGGAACAGGGCTGAGAACTTTATTAGAGCCAAGACAAGGCTTCTTCTGATTTATTTATTTTTTTGCCTGGGCATAACTAACAACACCTAACAAAGAGACTGGAAAGTGAACCCGAGCCATAAGAGCCAACTCCTAGGACTGTGGGGGTTTCGGCCCCCCACAGTAAAATATTTGAGGGGACCAGGCCCCCACAAAGTTGATGGGCATTCCCATTCATATGGTGTGTGTGCCCTGCGTCATGTGATCAGTTATGCAGGGCGGAGCTTACCTGGGCCCCACAATATTTTATTCATTTATTCAAGTTGGCACCCCTGCCCTGAGCATCTGGTTTGGCTTAAGGGAACATGCCAAAACGCATATTGGAGAACACCCCCGATTTCTCAAATGCCAACAGGTGTTCCTTGCATCAATCGAATCTGAACTTGGGTTTGGATTGCCTTTTTCCTTTCCAGTTCTGATTATTTACGCTAGATATGGGCTGGCTATTTGCGTGGCATCACTTAGATCGGTAGTTAAAAGAAACAATCTTACTTGTGAATGAGGAGCATAAAGATGAGTCAGGTTGCAATGGACACACCTGCACATTGCCTCATCTTGAGTACAAAAGCCTTTATTTCCAGGCCTCCCTGCTACCATGCTGTCCTTCCGTTGTCATATTCATAGTAATATGAAGCTAGCCTTGAGGACAAAACAAATGACATTTCCTGCAGAAGACTGAAAGCTAAGTGAATCAGTATATGACATCCAAATAATTGGCCTCCTGAGACAGGCAAACCTTACAAGATGGCTGCCAGTTTTGCTGTTTGCCCTCTGGATAATTCATAGCTGCTGATCATCCACATTCATGGTGATTGGCAATTATTGTGGTTTCAGATTTCAGGCCAGGCCTCATCCCTTAACACCCCCAGGTGACTCTGATGTCAGTTTTGTGGTACTAATCTCTGGGACTTCCTCCAGTGTGGTCACTTTGACACAGCGAAGGTATCCTTCCAATGACGCCTTGGCAAATATGCCTTTGAGTCTAGCTTCACAGCTGCTGTGGACAACTCCTCAGATGCTGTAAAAAGCATCTAAGTCCCTAATAAAGACCAGCACATTCCACAGGTGTGTGTTCTCCATAAAAGGGTAAACCACCAGCATTTGATGACAGGGTGACTGGCTAAACAGGACTCTTACACCACCACTGCTGTTAAGTTCCTGGCGATTTGCACAAAAATGAAACAACATATGCCAGATGAGATTGCTTATCTCTTCCAGAAATCAGTCTCTGTGAACAAGCAGCCACCTGGCAGCTGCTGGAATGCGAAAAGAGACAGATAGACCTTTAACCGAGCTGGTTCAGATCCTCCCGCTTTCTAGTCGCCATCTTTCATCTACAGTCATACAAAATTGTGTGTGTGTGTCATTCTGGGAGTGGCCAGATGAATAATCTCTCCATCCATACTTCAAGGCACTTGGTTTCACAGGCTAAATATCCTAAGAGTGGGATGTGGGTGGCGCTGTGGTCTAAACCACTGAGCCTCTTGGGCTTGCCGATCGAAAGGTTGGCAGTTCGAATCCCCACAACGGGGTGAGCTCCTGTTGCTCTGTCCCAGATCCTGCCAACCTAGCAGTTTGAAAGCACACCAGCGCAAGTAGATAAATAGGGACCGCTGCAGCAGAAAGGTAAGTGGCTTTTCCATGTGTTCTGGTTTCCGTCATGGTGTTCCATTGCACTAGAAGTGGTTTAGTCATGCTGGCCACATGACCTGGAAAGCTGTCTACGGACAAACGCCAGCTCCCTTGGCCTGAAAGTGAGATGAGCGCTGCAACCCCATAGTCGCCTTTGACTGGGCTTAACCATCCAGGGGTCCTTTACCTTTTTTATCCTAAGAGTATAGTTCCATCAATTAAAAAAATATAAATAAATTCAAAATAAAACATATCTTTCTTTAGAGCTGGCCATAGTTATTGTCCTGAAATCCAGCAAGCAAATACTGCTTTATTTTGGTTAAATCCCACTCAATCTAGTCACTGCAACTTTACCACCGCACAACCCCACGACTCTAGCATGATAATCCAGTCAGAATTAAGTGCCTTAACAGCACAATCCTGAACGTACGTGCTCATGAAGAAATCTCATTTACTTTAATGGGATTAAGAACATAAGAAGAGCCAGTCGCATCAGGCCAGTGATTCATCTAGTTCAGCATTCTGTTCTCTCACTGGTCAACTAGACACCTATGGGAAACCTGCAAGCAGAATTTGAGTACAACAGCACTCACCCTTCCTGTGGTTTCCATCTACAGTTGTACCTTGGAAGCCGAACAGAATCCGTTCGGAAACCAAAGCGTAGCTTCTGATTGGCTGCAGGAAGCTTCTGCAGCCAACTGGAAAGCTGGAAGCTACGGAAGCCCCATCAGATGTTCGGCTTCCCAAAATAGTTTGCAAACCGAAACAGTCACATCTGGGTTTGCGGTGTTTGGGAGCCAAAACGTTCAAGAACTAAGCTATTCGAAAACCAAGGTACGGCTGTACTGCTATTCAGAAGCATTATTGCCTCCAACTGGGGAGGCAGTGCATAGCTAGGGATGCATAACCTCCATCATTTATCCAATGAAAACAGGAACGTCCTAAGGAAAAACTGGACATTCCAGGATCAAATAATAAACAAGGATGGCTTCTGTAAATCTGGGACTGTCCCTGGAAAATAGGGACACTTGGAGGGTCTGGGGTTGCAAGTATGGAGAACCTGTGACCGTCCAAATGTTGTTGGACTCTAATTCCCATTGGCCCCAGCCTGCCTGGCCAATAGTCAGGGTAATGGGAGTTAAAGATCAACAATACAGTATGTGTAGGGCCTCAGATTAGCCACTGCTGCTCCGAGGTGTTTAGGATTGCAGCAGTAGCCACATTTATTCACTAGTTCTTACACTTCCAAGGAGATTCGGTGTTCTTTGACATGTTCTTCCTGGGGGCTGCAAGGAAGGGTGCCGATCACCCTTTTAATGGCTCCTCCAGATGGATGTTTTATTGTGGATGTATTCTGCAACATGTTCTTGACATAATGTAGTGCATTCATGATGGGTTTATTCTGCACTTTTTTTCTTCTGTGAGGCTTCTCCTACCACATTATTGCTTTCTGGAGGGGCTACAGTCCAACGAAAGCAGAAATAAACAGGAATGTTTGTGGCATAGAAAGTTATGGGATTTCAGCAGGAAGTTACAGGATATGCACTAACTGAAAATGAAGCAGAGTGGCTGCCCCAAAATGTTTGCAAGTGGAAACAGTATTCAAAGTGGGATAGCATGTGGCTGCCCCGATAGCATCATGAACACAAGTTGTGATGAATGTGCAATAAAAAAGACCTCTGTGGGGGGCAAGCATCCCACTTCCTTTAGCAGACTTTCCATTTTTTCATCCATTAACCAAGTAGAATTATTATTTATTAAATGTATATGGCCACCCATCAATAAATACTTATTTACGAAAATAAGTACAGACCACAATGTTTAAAATACAAATAATTAAAACCCACAAAAACGTAAAAACACATCACGACACTTTCTCCTGAGTGGAATAAAACAATTTACAGCTCACATTAAAAACCACACTGAAACAGTAAGAGCCCACCATTTACTTAAAAGGCCTGGCTGAATCAAAAGGTCCTCACCCCCGGCCTTCGTGGCTCCTTCTCCTGCCAGCCCTTTGCGATGCTTCAACGCTGGTCTAAAATGCTGTGTTACGTGAAAGCCTCTTTGGACTGGACAAGCATTCCTCTCAACTTTGTTAGGCAAGCAGCTGTGGAAGGGCTATAGCTCAGTGGCAGAGGGCTGGGAGAGTGACCCCATCTGAAATTCTGGAGAGCTGCTGCCAGTCAGTGTAGACCGTCCTGAGCTAGATAGACCAATGGTCTAAATAGAAGGCAGCTTCCTGCGTTCCTAGGCCATGCTTGGCAATGGCTACTGAGACTTAACGCAAGATGAAGCTCTGATATTTTGGTAACTGAACCTAAGTGTTCCCAAGTGCAGCTTCAGCCAGTTATTTCCTTTTTTCTCTTCCCCACCCCGCTTTCATTCTGTCCTCAGCTGGTGAGAATCAATCTCTTTATATGAGCTGGATCTCCTCAGCTGCCTTTTCCTCAGAAGGCCAATATTAAACTGGTTTCCCTTAACCTTTTCTCTGGGGGCTTAGCTCTCTAAACAGCCTTTATGATTTTCCTTGCTGTCCTCTGACCTCTTTCATCTCTTCTCATTTTTGAACAACAGTGCTAAAAAAATGAAGGCTTCCAACTGTGTCCTTCCTTCCTCGGGAGTGAAACAATCTAGCTGTGCACGTGACTTCCCTGTGAATACAGCCCAATGGGGCGCCTGAGGCTTTTGGGAGTGCATCACATTGTGGGCTCTTCAATTTGTCATCCCTTCCCATCTCTACAGGCTGGCTGCCTCACTAGTGCATCCTATTTTATACATGTGCTGCTTATGGATATTTCTCCTCACATAAATCATGTTGCGCATGTTCTTGCTGAAGTTGATCTAATTGATCTCAGTCCCTGTCTCTAATTTATCAAAAATTGTTAGCATTTGAGTCCCATCTAAGCACCCCCTCCCTTGTGTTTCCATGTACTGATGACTTTGCTCTCATTATAACCATCACAGTTTTCATCACTGGGCACCATATTAATCATCTGTACTACTCCCTTTTTCTTCATATTGCCAGTCATTACATGCCCTCATTCTAAATCAAGACACCTAGTTCAACAGAGCCCCAAGCACATATATTTTTCATCATAGCATGCATGAGGATGCTTGGCAGTGCACTGGTAGAGCTGTCCAGTGGTTACCTGGCATGAGACGGAAATGAAATTCAGAGGCATAAATAAACTGCCAGATGACCTGTAAGCTGGAAAGGTATATAAACAGGCAAGATGAACTGTTGCCACTGCAATCTCCTCCACTAGGTGTTGTTCTACGATATGGAATTGAGTTCCTCCACCTGATAGCAGACTACTTGGGGACCAGATATAATTCCTCCTCCTTCGTTTTCAGAGGTAAGTGCTGTTGCTTATGTAACCAAAAGAGCACCATCCAGAGGGAGGGGGAACTGAACTGAGTGATCAGAACAAAAGCGCTCCATGTGGCAACTTTTTGTTGTGGGTTCCACTTGTAATTATTGCTATTTTTCCTTCATTTGTTTTCTCAAGTCATATGAGGATGTTGTTAGATATGATGATCAATTGATGAACTTGATTGCAAGCTTTCTTCATCCTGCCAGACAGGATGGGGGATAAATATAATAAATACAGATCAATATATGAAGCTGCTGTGGGTTTTGTGATGTACAAGGCCTTGTAAAGTGTAGGGTGGGTTCCCAGACTGAGTCATGCTGTGTCTACAGCATATATTGAAAGCACACTTGCAAATACATTATTTTCCTTAAAAAGAATTCAGGGCATTGTCGTTTATACTTCACAAGTTTTCAATTCCCAACAGCCCTGAAAAAACTACAGTTCCCAGAATTCTTTGAGGGGGAGAAATGTGCTCTGAATGTGCTTAAAAGTATAATGTGTACTCAGTCTTTGAGCACAAAGAAGGAGAAAACAGGCATTGCTGAAAGTGATGACAAGGATTATGTGAACCGTGTTGTGTACAATTATGTAAGCGGAGACATGGTGAAACAATCATGCGACAGCTGCATCATACATTGAAGTCTTCACCGATCCACTAAACTTACATTCTCAACACCTCAATGTGCTTGTGGGAATTATCACTTCTTATGAGGTGAAAGGAGGACTAGGGCAGATACTGCCTATTCCAGATTTCTGATATGGGTCAAAGAGGACCAGGAAGAGAAGATTTCTTCCAAATACCCATATCAAATATACCTTATTTGAATAAGCAAACTGGTTGTACTCAATGATGATAAATAGACTTGGGGAGTGCTCGGTTTGACAATCCAATCTGCTAGGCAGCAAAGCCTGGGCTGTGTTCACACTTCCTTATACTGTACTGTGTGCTCACTGCCTTTCCAAACCTGGGGTTTTGATCTAAAATGTATACGTATCCTTTATTTTGTTGTTAAAATACTACCATTTGATGCATTGTTTCTTAAACCAGCTTCACACCGACTGGATCTTAAGCCAATCCTAATTTGTCCTCTGCTGTTATTGCCTTACCTTTTTATGGAACCATTTTATGATGAGAGTATGTGAGAGAGGGGCTACTGGTTGAGCCTTGTGCTGTAGCCTAGGAACAATCTAAGTGGCACTGTCTCATTGCCATCTGTGCAGCATTGGCTGTCAAATCTTTATTGCAAGAGGATTTCATGGGCCAGCCAGGCTTCCTTCTGGTTGCCAGTTTTTACACTGGCTCCTCCTGGCCTGAGAACATTAAGCAGATGTCCATCAACTGACACCCACGCCAGGTAAAGCGTCACTGAATATTTTTTGCATCTGAAGCTACGGTTAAAGGCACAGGAAGTAAGGTCAGAAGAAGTGGCAACTTTACTTGGAGGGGATTGTTTATTTCTTAATACATTTCTAAACCATCTTTTGTCCAAGGAACTCAAGGTGGCATACACAGTTCTCTTCCCCTTGGCTTTTTCTCCTCACAACAACCCTGTGAGGTAGGTTAGGCTGGGAGATTGTGACTGGTTCGGGATCACCCAGTCAGTTTTGCAGCTGAGTAGGGATTTGAACTGTGGTCTCACAGGTACTGGTCCATCATTCTAAACATTACCACATTGGCTTTTTTGACGCGTGGCCATTAGTGGATGGGGTGAAAGGGTGCTACTGTTCACCTGACCTTCCAGTAGCTTTTGTCGCTGTTTTGCCACCCTTTATCTGCCTCTTTAATTCCCTTTTCCATTGTGGCTCCTAGTCCAGTATTCATGTTAATTATCACTTTATGATTCTAGTTGGGCTCCTTCTGTTATTTTAATAACATTCGCTGCCTGGGAGGAGGAGAAATAATGAGCTGTTGGGGATGGGAAGAGAGAGAGAGAGAGAGAGAGAGAGAGAGAGAGAGAGAGCACATTGAGTGGAACCCTGCACATCATGCCCTAGAGCACTCCTGCTACTTAGAAATACTCCACTCAAACCTGGCTGAGCAGAGCATCCAAGGAGCAAAGCGGCTCCAGGGCTTTTTTCCACCTGGGCTGTCTGGGAAATGGGGGAGGCAGCGTGATGGTTTCATGACAGGAATGCTGAAACCTCCCCTCCTCTCCATTCCAGTCAGGTTTGGCTTGCCAGGTGTTAGTTCAATTGTTGCTTTGCCTGAACAGCAACACAATGAAACCTGAAGAAACGCGCAGAAAAACCCAATTAAAGCCCTGTCCTTGGGAGTGTGTTTCATTCCCCTCTGACAGGAACAAAAGGGGAATAATTCTCAACACCTCCCAGAACGAGGGAGTTTAGGGAAAATGAAATATCAATCAAGGCAAAATAATAAGGCCTTTAACTAGAATCTCTTTCAGTGCTACTTGTTGCTCCTATTTCTAATTAGTAAAAAGTCTTACCTCAGGAGTGGGGAATCTTAGGCCCTCCAGTGTTGCTGAACTACAACTCTCATCACCCTAGGCCATTGGCAATGCTTGCTGGGGCTGATGGGAGTTGTAGTTCAGTCACATCTGGAGAGCCACAGGTTCCCCACACCTGCCTTACACTTTCTTTCCAAGCAGCACCTTACATTTTTATTTTGCCTCTCTTGTCTAGCTTCCCTCTCTCTGCTTCTTCTGGGCCATTCACTTCTCACTTCCAAGTTGAGACAGAATCCTCATGAGCAGAATGCCGCAGCCTCAGTTACCCACATCTACCCTTCTCAATTTGGCCAGTGCTCAAATTACAGAGGGGGGCAGAGGGGGCTGGGGCCCATTCTCTGTTGTGAAGCCTCATTCACAACCATTTTAAAAGGCTAACGGGGAGGGAGGAGGCATGATCTGGCTAAAACTGGAAGGAATCGAGGGATACAGGGTGTGAATGGTTTTAAGAGCTCCCCTATTCCCCACCCCCCATAATTTGAGTCCTACTTGAGATTGCCTTAGGGGCTACTGTTGTACTGTTCTTTGGAGGTTCTCTAAGGCATACAGTAACCTCTTGTCAATGAGCAGCTGGGAGAATGCTTGAATAACAGCCTTTAAGAGACCCAGCAGTTTATGAAAATGCCAATCAAAATATTTGGGGTGGGAGACCTAGCAACATGGTAGTGGGAATCATATAGGCCATTCCCACTGAACTGAAGGTGCTGGTTTATAGGAAAGACCCTGGTTTCATGTGGCTGAGTCATTTAAAAATTCAGTCTCATGGGAGCTGCTCATGGAGAAGTGGCTCCCACACAGCTTCTAAAGGGCATTTCTGCTGCACAAGCTGGCAGAGGCGGAGCTAGCTGCTCTGGCACCCGGAGCGGCGCACATGCTGTGCACATAGGGGCGGGGCGAGCCGCCCACGGGGGAGGCTCTGTGAGTGTCCCATGGGAGCGGTGCTGCCTGTGGTGAGTGTCCTATGGGGGCGGGGGGGGGGCGATGTCACCCCCCCCCTCAGGGATGACACCCAGGGCGGACCGCATCCCCCGCACCCTCTTCCTCCGCCAGTACAGGCTGGTGCCATACTGAGCAATCTTGGGTTCTCATTTACTAAAGGTCTTGTTTCTGATATGGAGGCCCTTGATCCTTGTACACATACAAGAATTATAGCACATTACGGAACCACTGAAAGGTAGACTACAGGGAAGGAAGAGCAGCTCAGGTGATTCCCTTGACAGGTTTCCAGACTGACAGAATGCAACTAGCCTTGAAATCATAGTAATACTTGATATATTACATGACATTACAGGCAGCTGTGAAGTGGGATTTTCTGTCATTGATTACCTAGTTCCAAAGCACAAGAGGGTTTCTTACTGCTACCGTATTTTTCGCCCTATAGGACGCACTTTTTCCCTTCCAAAAATGAAGGGGAAATGTGTGTGCGTCCTATGGGGCGAATGCAGGCTTTCACTGAAGCTTGGAGAGTGAGAGGGGTCAGTGCGCACCAACCCCTCTCGCTCTCCAGGCTTCAGGAAGCTATCAGCAAGCCTGGGGAGCCCGCGGGAGTTCCCGCAGGGCTCCCCAGGCTGCGGATAGCAGCCTGCTTGCCTGGAGCACGGGGCGCCCTAAAGCAGAGCGTCCCATGCTTCGGGCAGACATCGGGCAGCCCCACAAGCTCAGGGGACAGCTGGGAGGTGCAGCGCCGCCATACCACTGTTCCCCGACCTGGTTTTTGGGGGGAAATAAATTTTTTTCCCTTTATTTCCCCCCAAAAAAACTAGGTGCGTCCTATGTGCCGGTGCGTCCTATGGGACGGAAAATACGGTACTGTCTGGACCAGTCCATACACACAGCAGAATCAGGCTGTAGGTGGATGGGTTGTATGTTTGAATGCTCAAATACCCCATCCAGTGAACACAGGAAAACAGCATGTCAGGGAGAAGGTTAGGCAAAAATCTTATCCCTGATGTGCTATTTTTCTACATGCAAACAAAGGCCTGGAAACGATGCCTTATGAGGAACGGCTAAGGGAGCTGGGCATGTTTAGCCTGGAGAAGAGGAGGTTAAGGGGTGATATGATAGCCATGTTCAAATATATAAAAGGATGTCACATAGAGGAGGGAGAAAAGTTGTTTTCTGCTGCTCCAGAGAAGCGGACACGGAGCAATGGATCCAAACTACAAGAAAGAAGATTCCACCTAAACATTAGGAAGAACTTCCTGACAGTAAGAGCTGTTCGACAGTGGAATTTGCTGCCAAGGAGTGTGGTGGAGTCTCCTTCTTTGGAGGTCTTTAAGCAGAGGCTTGACAACCATATGTCAGGAGTGCTCTGATGGTGTTTCCTGCTTGGCAGGGGGTTGGACTCGATGACCCTTGTGGTCTCTTCCAACTCTATGATTCTATGATTCTATTTTATAAGACAATATAGCTGCCCATCTGCTTGTCCTGAAGAGAGAACACGCATACCTCGCTGTAAATTATAATCTCTATCATTTAAACCCACCCATCCACACCCAA
Organism: Podarcis tiliguerta; assembly: GCF_965153285.1. Classification (NCBI taxonomy): domain Eukaryota; kingdom Metazoa; phylum Chordata; class Lepidosauria; order Squamata; family Lacertidae; genus Podarcis; species Podarcis tiliguerta. Next base: position 56,922,793 of record NC_139534.1, read on the forward strand.
GCTTTACATCTTGATTCTGCTTCTTGTTTAAACAGGTCTATGATGTGCTTAACTGCTATCTTCTATTGACTCGCATTGAAAACATTGAAAACATTAATGGCTGCCACTGCCTTGGCAGCAGGCACATCATTTCTGCTCCTGCATTGCCTCGCTGTTCTTTTCCTATTATCTGACTGGCTGCTAACCTGTCTCTCTTTTCCTTAGTTGCACAGCCCTGTTTGCACACCTTTGCTCTTAGGGCAAAATGCATCATTGTCTCTCTGGGAGCAATTTTAACTAAAAATACTTATTGCTGAGATTTTGGCTTTCCTGAAGCCAGCACCTCCTGCAGCGACATTAGCAACAGAATTAAAAGGAAACTGATGTGTAGAGCCATCATTTCTGTCTAGTTCATACCCCCACATGGAAAGCTGATTCACGCAACCATTTCTGGGGATTCTTGTCAGTTTGCAGGTGGGAGGAGGTTGCTTGTTTTGTCAGTCCAGATATTAACAGCGTGATGGTGCAGCAAGTACTATACTGTATTATCACCACAGTCACAGATCTGTAGTACCACCACAAGCACTCTTAGGTCCAAGTCACTCATGCACATACATTGCTTGATTACACACTTGTTTACTTACATGGTGGTGCACTCCTATGACTTCATTATCAGAGCCGTCTTTCCCATAGGACTTAGTAGTGCGTTGCACCAAGGCGCTGGCCCCTCAGGGGTGCCCGAGCGAGTGGGGGAGCTGTGCGGCTTTGCTGGAGGCCTCCCCTTTCACTGCATGCCAGCCAGCTACGCCCCGCCAACCATAAGGCTAGCGGGCATGCAACTTCCCTCCCAAGCTTCTGCGGGGATCGCTCTCCTCCCGAGGAGGCTTGGGAGGGAAGCTGCGCTCTCCTCCCACGGAGGCTTGGGAGGGGCGCAACTTCACTCCTAAGCCTCTGTGAGGATCACTCTCCCACAGCGGAATGGGGGAGAGTCCCCCCCCCCCCCAGGATAACTGGTGGTGCGCAGCTACGGCCACCACAACACTATCCGTGGTAATTTGGGGGCGCTGGGTGGATATTTGCACCCCAGCGCTGCATCTGCTAAATATGTTCATTATGCCCATCTTCAGTCCAGAATAACCAAAAACAACAACACTTCCCTATACATAGGCCTCCAAGAAATGGGCTTGGTTCTAATAAACATCTCGGTTCTGTTCAACTGCCTAGTTGTGGAATTACTGCAGAAAGACATCCATTTTTCTTACAAGCCCAACAGAGGACTGGAATGAGTCTGTAAAATTACAGAAAAAGAAAGCCAGATTAGATTTATATACTGGTACTCTACTGGAGCATAGTAGATCTGAATATATTCCTCTCAAGGAATACAAATTAACAAAAGGCTGGGGGAAATTTAGAACCAATGAGGAATTTATAAGCAGATGGCATGCAGCACTCAACAAGTGTTCCTTGGATTCAATCATTATTTATTATTGATACCTCTCATAGACTTGGACATGACAGTTGAGAGAAAAATACTGTCAATTGGCAGGAAAATACAAGGGATGCTGGACTTCAACAGGATCATAAATTATCGGACCTGGAAATTAAAGGAATTAAAAGAATTAAAGGAGTTTAGAAGGGAAGCAAATAGCAGAAAAAATTAAAACCCCAATGAGAGACAATATGTATATATATTTAAAACAGTATACACTTGACATAGAGAAATCTGCCAGTAAAAAATATTTCATTTGCTGTCTCAGGCACTCAACATTTGGATTGGACCGTCTGGGATACGTCATAGATAAAAGCAACTTGAGCTGTGTACACACTCATATTTACTCTGCATCTGGTGTGTTTCCACTGCTGGTTTGTGAACATGCCGTTAGCCTGTAGTTTCTTGAAAAATACTGTGTTTTGAGGCACACACACACACACACACACACCCGCATAAAAAACCCAGCTTCAATCTGATTTGAAAACATAAGCCAAACAAAGTGACTTGGAAACACTTGGAATGTAAGAGGAGCATGAAGGATTTGAAATGCAGAAGAAAATACAACAACAGCAACCTTGCTGCACGTTAAGCTGGCAATATGTACACAGTCAAAGATTGTCATAATAGTTCCCCTTTTATCTTTTAAATATATGGTTCAGCAGCCTCTCCCTACCTGCTAGTGTGCAAAAAGCATGTAAAGTCAATGGAAGTCAATGTGAGAGAGCCAGTATAGTGGTTAAGAGTGGTGGACTCGTAATCTGGGGAACCGGGTTTGCGTCCCTGCTCCTCCACATGCAGCTGCTGGGTGACCTTGGGCCAGTCACACTTCTCTGAAGTCTCTCAGCCCCACTCACCTCACAGAGTGTTTGTTGTGGGGGAGGAAGGGAAAGGAGAATGTTAGCCGCTTTGAGACTCCTGAAGGGGAGTGAAAAGCGGGATATCAAATCCAAACTCTTCTTCTCTTCAATGAGATTTTAAGCTACAACCTATTCAGCAGACAACATATACACATGGAGTGGGGTGTTTTAAATAAGAATTGTTGTTTTTCCCACTCTGAAACACAAACCAGTATCAATGCTTAGTGTTTTTTCCAGTTTAGAAGAATCCTTATATTGAAATACCCTCTTAGAAACACTTTGATCCTACAAAGATGCTTTTTTGATCAAAGCCAGCTTTTATTCCACTAGGCCCTGTAACTCTAGCCACCCATTATTTCTGGGAATTAATTTTGAAAGATCTTCAGAAATGGGAACAAAATCCTTCTTAGGTATGAAACAATATAAGCAATTCTGAATGAGATTTTTTACAGAATCTAGCTAATTATACCAGTATAATTATTATGGGGGCTGACAAAGGCAGAGTTGTAGTAATTATGAACAGAAAAGAATAATGTGGCAGAGGTGGAATGACAATTGTGCAATCACACAGCCTGTACCCTTTGTGTAACACCCAATAAAATACAGAAATGATAATAACAATTTATTTCCAAGCCTTCAAAACATATAAACAATACAGTACTCAATAAATACAATATTCAACAAAAAAAATGCCCTGTGATTTTCACAGAAGTACCAGTCTTGTGTCTTTTTCTTCTTATTATTCATTTAGCCATTAAAGTATAGCCCTGTAGCAATCAGAAATTTGAGTAGCTCTCAAATGAAGAAAAACAAGGCATAAAATACTATCAGTTTTTAATAAGAACTTGCCCCAAATACCACTATCATACGGGTTACTTGCTTAGATTAATAAGAATGCTTTCCTCTTGATAAGGACATCCATTGTTCTAAAATTCTGGGCTTTTCTTTAAGTCCTTTCCACCTCAAATAAATTACATTTCATGATTTTGGTGACTACATCCAAAACTGCAGAGTTTGTATAAAATGCATGAAAATGATCTGCTAGTTATTTTTATTGCTTATATGCAGGAGCTCCCCACAACTGGATGCACTTACCCAAATCATAGAAGAGTGTTAGCAAAACCAACCAACCATCCCTGTTAGTCCAGCTGAAGTAACTGACCACAAATGTTTTCATTTTTCAGAACAACTTAATATGGCTGGTAAAGGAAGTGATCATGGGGAATTCATGCTCCCCCGCCCCCCAAAAAACCACATTTATGTGGTAGACTTCAGGGACAAATTTGCAAATCTATTTCTATAAATCGACAAAAATTTTATAAAACGGCATAGGAATATAGAAGAACTGGCATTTTTATTTTTTATTTTTACCCTGGGTCAAATCTAGACATGCTAATATGACGTTTGAAATTACATCTCATGCCAAGGGAATTCATTTTCTAGATGTTTCAATAGAGAGACTGTAGATAGACAAATGACATCTGTGTATGGGAAACCCATGGATTAGAATATATTCCTGTGCTATGGCAGTCCTCTCGTCCTCAGGAAATAATTTTCTACAAAAACAATTTACAGTATACGTCTCAGGAAGAACTGTTCCAAATGTATCAGATATGAATTCTGAGGGGAAGATAATAATGACTAACAACTTGCTCAGCAGGGGCTAGAAGCTGGCAAATATAGAGAGGACAGCACAAAGGAAAGCAATGAGCCTCTGTGGGGAGGGAATCACGGAGAGCGAAAGAAGGGGGTGGAATTTAATAGGTTTGTGTGTAGCCTGGGTTAATTTAGTTTTGGGGAGCATATAAATAGATACTGTCACATTTTAGGAAGCCTTCTCTTCTGTGGTAAGAGGCCCGTGAGAACCTAAAAGGTAAAGGTACCCCTGCCCGTACGGGCCAGTCGTGTCCGACTCTGGGGTTGCGTGCTCATCTCGCTTAAGAGGCCGGGAGCCAGCGCTGTCCGCAGACACTTCCGGGTCACGTGGCCAGCGTGACAAGCTGCATCTGGCGAGGCAGCGCAGCACACGGAACGCCGTTTAGCTTCCCGCTAGTAAGCGGTCCCTATTTATCTACTTGCACCCAGAGGTGCTTTCGAACTGCTAGGTTGGCAGGCGCTGGAACCGAACGACGGGAGCGCACCCCGCCGCGGGGATTCGAACCGCCGACCATGCGATCGGCAAGTCCTAGGCACTGAGGTTTTACCCACAGCGCTGCCCGCGCTGAGAACCTACAGAAGAACTAATTATGAAGGCTAGTTTAGCATATTCTGATACTTCTCTCTAAATAATAGATTGCACCGACTGACTGGAACAATTCCACCCACCCACTTGGGTGCTCTCTGAGTGGTGCTTTTGTCTATTGCCAATTACCCGACGAGTGAAATCTTTCCCCAACCCCACAGGTAGTAAAATATACCGCTTTAAGCATTGCCTCCTTCCCCTTGTAGCAAACCTGTTGTCATTTATGCCATTAGGTGCCCACATAGCTAACTATACATGGGAGGAAAGAAGCAGGCCTCTCAGGATAAGGATCTGAGGAGAAGAGCACAGCACAGCACCCTGATGAGCAAGAAGAGCTTTGTCATCACTTAAAAGGTTTTTCTTTTTCTTTTATAGAAATGCAAAGGCACTGGATTGAACTTGGGTGCAGCGGAAATGTTAAATAAAGAGAGTTAGCCACAGCTATTCAGAAGAGAAGGCTGGGTTTCAAATGCTTCGTGCAGTTGTTCTATATTTCCTGCTTGTGGGTTACTTTCCCCCTCATTTTTAGCACTAGAAACCCCACAAAAACCTCAGTTCTTTCTTTCCGTGTGAAAAGATAGGCGACCACTAGGCCACATGCACAGTTCGGCCTAGTTCTGTCTTGCTTTTGAGGAGAAAGCGGGAGCCTTGCCTGCTTACCAAAGCGTTCACAGTAAATATAAACACATTTGTGGCATTTCTGTCCATTAGTGTTAAGTCCTTCAACTATAACATACTGGGGGGGGGGGGGTTGGTTGGTTGGTTGGAGGTTGAAGAAAGACACTCCAGAGAGCCTCAGGGTTGTTTTCCAGTCATTCTCCTGAATAATCAGTGTCCGCCTGCCTTGCACATTTCCTTAATAAACCCACCCGTTTCTTTATTCCACTCTGCTTTTTCCATTCAACTATGAATTGCGCTCCCAGCCAACACAAGAACTGCGGAGATCTTTGTAAGAGGCACTGGCAACTGAGTGCCTAACTAACTCAGACAATCCCCTTTCTTCACACAGATTCAGCTGCCCGATGGTTGCCTTCAGCTTAAAGGCTGCAATTCTGCACACACCTGCTTCCCAACCCTATGTACATTTCCTTATGTTTCATTTTGACACAGTGACAAATTGAAGAAGATGCCTTCACCCTGGTATGGTTCCCCTTTTGTAACATACACAGCCCAACATGACAACGACAAGAATCCACCAAAATCATACGAATCAATCCAGCTAACCTGATCCAAAAACACACACAAAAAACCAAATTTCACTACAGCCAATCAAAGACAACCAACCACACCCTAGGCCACCCCCAACCTCTCTCACCACCAAAGAAATAAAACAAGCGAATAGTAAGAAAACCCACACAAGTGACGCTGACACAAAATCCCACACATACACTAAGTAGAAGAATAGAAGCATTGTCACCCGACTCCACCCCACCCACCATTTCCCACTCCACCTCTTTCCCCCTTTTCTTTCTAACCTAACACTGTATGTAATACTAATGTATCACAACAAATGAAATTGATCTGTAGAAAAAGTAAACTGAAAAAAGAGACAATGCACATATTTTTTGTAAACTAAGAAATCTTTTACTGAGTTAAACAGGTCTTACTCTCCAGGAAGTGTGCATTGCTTTGCAGCTTTGTTTTTGGAAGGCCTGTTATTTCAGAGGGACTTACTCCTGGGTAAACTTGCACATGATACAGCTGTAATTTATACTACCTGAGGAACCGGTTCAATTTTCCTCTCAGTCTGCAGCTGCTGTTAAATTTATTTAGTCAGTTCCAAATACTGGATTTCATAGATCCATAATTTCCCTTCCCAGTAGCTTAGACTTTGTCTGAAATGGATGCAAATGTTGACATTATAGAGAATTCAATAGCAGTCCAATAAAGGGAGAAAGGCTAGGGAGAAAACATGGCGCTAGTGCAAAGGCCAAGGTTTTCTAAGGCAGTGTAGTAAAACAAAAGAACTTCAGCTGATCGCTTGGATAACATAGCTAAGTAGAACAACTGGAATTGGTTCTTTCAAACCTAAGGACTGAAACCACCATTACACTATCTTTGTTCAGGCATTTGGTGAACCTATGAATGGTGGTGATTGACCAGGAAGGAGATATTGGGGTTGTTATGGATAGGTGGTTGAAAATGTTTACCCAGTGCACAGCAGCAGTGAAAAGGGAAAAAATCCATATTAGGGATCATTAGGAAAAGGATTAAATATAAAACTGCTAATATCATAATGTCACTATATAAATCTATGGTGTAGAGCTGGAAAAGGTTTAAATATAAAACTGCTAATATCATAATGTCACTATATAAATCTATGGTGTAGAGCTGGAAAAGGTTCAGAAGAGGGAAAAGAAAATGATAATAAGGTTGGAGGGATTCCCCTACAAAGAAAGGTTTCAACACTTGGGGCTTTTGGTTTTAGGAAAAAGGTGAGTGAGGAACAGCAGGATGGAGGTGTATAAGACTATGCACAATGAAGAGAAAAATGGGTATGAGAGAGGCTTTTCTCCTTTTCTCATAATAGAATCTGCGGCCATCAAAAAAAGTTAATTTTTGGAAGATTTAGGATAGACAAGAGCATAGCACATAGTTAAACTATGGAATTTGCTATCATAAGATGTAGTGATGTTCTTGCTTTTTGTCTTGCTTGGTTTCACAATTTGCTTCTTCACTTTGATTTGGGCTGGGTTGTTTCCATTTTTGCTATGGAAACATATGTTTGGTTTGCCACTAGAAGCAGCAGATGCTGCACCAGATGGACCTTTGGCCTCATCTAGCAGGGATCTTCTTGTGTTCCAAAAGTGAAGAATTATGAGTTGGGTCACACCTGTTGACTCTGCCTCTGCTTTCCCTGTGTTTTAGGATCCTGTGTTCATAGAGCCTTTCCCATACATCTGGGGGTGGGTGGGCTTCTGTAAGCGTGACTTGGTGCTCTCAAAAGTGGAAGTCACTGGACAGAACATTCAGGATACTGTGCACTTTTGGGTGCAAGACGCCAGTGGCCAATGAAGACACTGATTTGCACCTTGAAGAATAATGCTCTTGATTATGTTGTACTGCGGGGTCCCCATTTAAATATGTTTTAAGTAGAGGGACACACATCAGATAGTGTATTGGGAAGATTTCTGGAGAGCATACTCAAAGCTGGTGTCCCTGTGCTGAAAAAGGTCAACTTTCTGCGTCAAGGCAACTCAAATTCTGCATCAATAAAAACTAATGTCTGTGATTACCGTAGTAATGTAAGGATTTCAAAAGGGGTAGATCTTGGGATCATTTCCTGGCACCTTCAGTTAAAAGGGTCAGACAGCAGGTGATGTGCAAGACCTCCACCTGAGACCCTATAGAGCTAGGGGCAGAATAGACAATTTTGTTGTTTAGTCGTTTAGTCGTGTCCGACTCTTTGTGACCCCATGGACCAGAGCACGCCAGGCAGTCCTGTCTTCCACTGCCTCCCGCAGTTTGGTCAGACTCATGTTTGTAGCTTCGAGAACAATGAAGCCTGGCATAAGGCAACTTCCTATGTTTTAATTTAGTCATTGTCGTCATCATCAACAACAACAGTTCTGCTTCAGCTGGTTACGGGGAAGTGGCCCTTGGCCACTGTTGATGTTATTCAGCAGTCCTTGCCTGCTTTCTGAGATTTTACTAGGCTTTACCACTTTCTAGTTTATCTTTGCAGACAAGTGGACTAAAATAAACTAGTTTTTTCCTTCTTCAGTGAAAGCTGAGGCTCTTGGGAAGTTGATTTTGTGCTTGATACCACATCTTGTGCTTTTCCTGCACCTGCACATAATCACAGCATACCCAGAATCAAGTACACTCACCATGTTCTGCTGAAAATCCCACACATTTTATTATGTAAACAGAGGGGCATTGGCCAAGTTCCTAGAGGTAAGAAATTTACAGTACCAAGAACCAAACAAATAGGAAAAGCGAGATAGGTATTCTGTCTATACAATGGCACATTTTAACGGTGACATGGATGGGTGGGTGTGGCAGTGTGATGCAGTGTGCAGTTGTGTTTGGTATGCTAGTTGTTATGAGCTCCCCGCATGTAATAAGGCAAGTAGATTTCAGCCTCATCTGCTTCTGAACCTGGTTGTGGCCAGGATAAAGCAAAAGATATGTAACATCTTGTCATGTCTGTCCTGAGCCTTTGAGCCCCCCAAAAGCAGGTAAAGCAGTTAATATATGCGGGAAGAGAAGAGATTTTTCAGGCAAGCCCCACCCACCAAACCCTCTGTAAGTATTTAATCTCACCCTATGGAAACCTTTTTTTATTTTTTTAATTGAACTGTCAATATGCGTTGATGCGGTATCTGTTCTCTTGAGTACCCAGCACTGAGAGATATAAGAGAAAAGCTTGCACAGTTGATTGGCTGAAGCTGAGAAGCAACAAGTGACTGCAGTTATGCAATGCAAGGTTAACAGCCCTGTTGTCATGCAGATCAAAATTAAGAAAGGAAGGAAAGGGGAGCACAGCACATTGTTGCATAGATCATGTTAGGAAACTAGGAGAAATAAGCAGGAAAAAATGGTGTTTCTCATGCATGAATGCCATTATGGTGTGCTTGGTATTTCAGAGACCTGGTGGGATCTAACGCATGACTGGAATACCTGTTATTATTATTATTATTATTATTAGTAGTAGTAGTAGTAGTAGTAGTATTTATATACCGACCTATACCTGGAGATCTCAGGGTGGTTCACAGAATAAAATCAAAATATAAAACCACAAAATACATAATCAAAATAAAAGCAACAACCCAATAACCCCCCCAAAACCCGCCACAATTTAAAAGGGCATAGGGTGTCAATCAAATCAACTAAAGGCCTGGTTAAAAAGGAACATTTTTGTCTGGCACCTAAAGGTGTATAATGAAGGCACCAGGAGCACAGAGCTGTCCATAGAAGGAGTGGCTATCAGCTTGTTGGATCTCTTAAATGTCCAAGGCCAGGGAAATGCATGTAGCAGTAACTATAGGATGGGTTCAATGGGCATAAAGATTCTAGAAAGATTTGTGTTCCCGCAGTGCTGGAACAATTGAAGGCTCCATGGAATAGCTTCTCATGCCATTCGTAGTGATTGCCCTTAGCCTTTAAGTGTAGATGAACTGAGAACTACCCATTCCACTGAGCTAAGGAAAATGATTAGGCATGGCCTTAACCACAGGACTGCCCCTTCCCCCACACTCTAGACTTGATCAAGGACACTGGTGGTGCTGTGGTCTAAACAACTTGGGCTTGTCAATCGGAAGGGCGGCAGCTTGAATCCCCGCAACAGAGTGAGCTCCTGTTACTCTGTCCCAGCTCCTGTCAACCTAGCAGTTTGAAAGCACGCCAGTGCAAGTAGATAAATAGGTACTGCTGTGGCAGGAAGGTAAGTGGCGTTTCCATGTGCTCTGGTTTCCGTCATGGTGTTCCGTTTTACCAGAAGCAGTTTAGTCATGCTAGCCACATGACCCGGAAAGCTGCCCGAGGACCACCGCTGGCTCCCCCAGCCTGAAACCCCATAGTAGCCTTTGACTGGACTTAACCATCCAGGGGTCCTTTACCTTTGCCTTAGTCTTGATCATAGGTGCTTTAACTAAGTGGCCGAGCAGCTTGAGAGCCACGTGTTAAAAGTATATTCTATGGAAGGCAGAGTGATTTATTCCATTAGCAAGTCTTCAGGGACCTGTTCAAATGTACTTCACGGACTGGGCATCTGTTTTCCTACCTGCAATATGTGGCTTAAGATGTGCTGCTTTAAAAAATATCACAGGGCATGTCCAGAATAGAGAAGAGGAGATTAAGAGACCGTGCAACAGTAGTTTGCCTCAACAGCTTCTGCAAATAAAAAAAGAATTATTTACCAGAGCCACTTTTCATCACTTCTTTGTTTCACTGTGTTGAATTGCTTTACACTCTGTGTCTCACGTACCCTCACAACAATTAAGGAGAGGAATGCAGTGCAAACACAACTGTCACTTTAACAATGCCCAGTCTCCCTAGTTTCTCCATTACCTCCTGGTGGACAAGTCACATCCTTCCCACCTAGTTCCCAATACAGGTGCTGAGGAAAGGCAGCTGCCTCACACGTGGCAGTCACTACCTTTTTGTATTTGCCTCTTTACTAGAAGTCATCCGATAGCCCCTGGCTATTTTCCTTACTCCATGCGCACTGGCTGGGAGAGGCTGCACTGAGAGACAGGGGGCCATGATTGGCTGCTGCTTTGGACCCAAGTTGCCGAAGCTATGAGGCAAGCCAATGAGAGACACTCCTGGGGTGTGATGTTCTGCACCCCCACCACTGAAGGCTTCAGGTGCAAAATATGTATAAAATAAACCATATTTCTTAAAGGCACTCATCTCTGCTGTGCCTCATTTGTGTTTCTTTGAACACAAACCTGATTAAGTGCCAAGACCCCTGAAATCTCTTGCTACCTCCTGGCAGAGATTGGGGTGGCCTGTAACGCTACATTTTCCTCCTCTGTGATATCTACTTCCTACAACTCTGTTCATATCTTTTTGGCTTCATCAGATCAGATTGCTAGTAGCGCTCTGTATGTCTATAAATATTCCCACCACTCGTTTGCAACTTGAAAGAGGATAAGCAAACATTCGAAGGCATATTTCAAACTTAAATGCACATGGGATGCATGCTATTATTCTCCATTCCTGGTGTCCTTTTTCTAGAGTCAGATCCCACAAGCCATTATTCATGTCAGAAAAAGGCTTACAGGATCAAACCTTTGCATTGTAAGGCAGGTTATTTTTGGATCAAGAGCTTACCTTAGGAGATTTAAGTTCACAGACTCTGTTGCCGGGGACATTAAAAGCTTGGAAGAGTCACCATATGGGCTTACTGACTTTACACTGGCCAGCCTTGATCTTCTCTTTGTGCTTCATCCAAAGGTCATTAAAGTCAATGGGGTTTTTCCATTGATTTCAAATAGAATTCAATCTAATCCCAAGCCTCCCCCACCCCTAACCAGAGCTTTAGTGCTTTGGCAGGGGTGGGGTGGGGGGCGGCTTGCCACTAAAGGCGTGTACAAAGCACTGTCCCTTTGTACCCCAACAATGCCAAGGTAAAGGCAATGCTTTGTCAGTCGCCAATGACTGTCAGTCGCCACTCTTGCTTTCCCTTTTTCCCAGAAGGGGCTGTCATTTGAATCTCTTGGTCCTGAGAGGTTTGCTTATTCAAAGACATGAGCGATTTGCTGTTGTTTTCCGATTCCTGTATGATTTACAGAACATGGATTATTGTGGGCGTGTAGGAGGGGAGAGGCTTCAGTATGCTACTCGTCTCATCAGACATTTGCAGCCTGCATGTGTTTTGCTCCCCCACCCCCTGCTTCCCAGATCGAAAGACAGCCAGCTTTGGCAGAACAAATGCACGATTAGCGCCCATGTTGGCAAATTAAGAGAAGCAGTTTGTGCAGACGGGGGAGGTAAATTATGAACAGCAATGATGGGATGGGAGGCAAACATGAAGACAATGCCCCTAGAAGAGTGAAATGGACAGCACTGAGTAGGAAGAGGGAAAGTGTAAGGATTATTACATAGCCCAAGGCCTAGCCAGATTCTCCAATCAGCCATTGGATTGATCTTTTGACTCTTCCCTTCCAACCATCACTGCCCTAGGCCTGAGGGTGGCTGACCTACAGGCCATGGGATGCATAAAGCTCCCACAAAATGTTTTTGGTGCCTTCCTCCAAATATGTAATGTCCACTTCAGCAGCACTGGTTTCATGTGGCCCCGAGAGTGTTGACTGTGGGCCCAAGTGTCCCCTGGCACGGAAGGGATTAGCACTACACCTTTTTTTCCTGCTCTTGGTAGTACTAGTATCCAACTTTTAGGACCTTGTATTTTTTTAGCACACTCTCCATGCACAGGGAGTGACTGGGAGAGGAGCACGGTTGTGTTCTCTGGAAGAAAAAGGCCACTTTCTCATCATGCATTTAAAGTCATGACTTGCCCCAAAGAGTTCTGAGAGCTGTAGTTTGTAATTGGTGCTGAGAGTTGTTAGGAAGCCCCTCTTCCCATCTCAGCATGGAAATAGCCAATATTTTTGTTGAGGAGGGGGCATGTTTGTTTATTGATTGGGGCAGGGCAGCTTCATGGCCTCCCAGAGTGACAGTTTCCAGTGACGAGGGATTGATTGCTAAATCACTCGTTAGATTTCTAAGGGAAGCACCCTTAACAAACTACAGCTTCCAGAATTCTCGAGGGGACCCCATGACTGCTTAAAGTGGTATCATAGTACTTTAAATGTATGGTGTGAATGTGGCCATTGTGATTAGGTCAGGTGATGGTTCAGGAGCTTGCTGGAAGGCAGGACTGTCCTGTCCAGCAATTTAATTCACTAATGTAAGATGTGTTGTGCAATATGCCTGCGTGTTGTTTGCCACCTAGCAAGTAAGCAATGGAGGGGTTGCCTCTGGCTGCTTAAGGCTTAGTTAAAAACTAGAATTGTGATAATCTACTGCCCACTCTCTCTCTCTGTGTGTGTGGTGTGTGTAAGTGTGTGTGTGTGTGTGTGTGTGTGTGTGTGTGTGTGTGTGACTTATCAGATTGGATCCACATGCTCATACTAGACTATTGTTTGCTAGAATGTTTCTGTGAACAGACATTGACTTGGAGGGTGTAAAGGCCTCATACTAGACTATTGTTTGCTACAATGCTTCTGTGAACAGACATTGACTTGGAGGGTGTAAAGGCCTATAAAGGAGCAAACAGTAGAGGGTTGTTAAAGGTAAAGGTAAAGGTACCCCTTTCCCGTACGGGCCAGTCTTGACAGACTCTAGGGTTGTGCGCCCATCTCACTTAAGAGGCCGGGGGGCCAGCACTGTCCGCAGACACTTCCGGGTCACGTGGCCAGCGTGACGAAGCTGCTCCGGTGAACCGGCACCAGAGCAGCACACAGAACGCCGTTTACCTTCCCGCTATAAAGCGGTCCCTATTTATCTACTTGCACTTAAGGGTGCTTTCGAACTGCTAGGTTGGCAGGCGCTGGGACCGAGCAACAAGAGCGCACCCCGCCGCGGGGATTCGAACCGCCGACCATGCAATCGGCAAGTCCTAGGCGCTGAGGTTTTACCCACAGCACCACCCGCGTCCTAGAGGGTTGTTAGGCTAGTGCATTTCGAGAGCAGAGGACTTGCTGGGATGAGGCAGGCCAAGCTCTGAGCTTCTTGTGTGTGAGAAAGGAAGAGGGGGGTCAGCTAGCAGAGCAAGTGGCAATGATGGCCCAAGCTACCTAGCAGGAGAGCATGTTCACAGAAGAGGACATGGAAGTTCTGCAAAAGGCGAGCATATGCACTGCTACTTCTCCTGCCTACTCCTCCCCATGAGGTGAGGAAGAGTGGAGCCTCCATTGAGTCCCCAGTGCTCCCCCTTGTGAAATCTAGTGGGGCTAAAGGCAGCTCTCACATCTTGCTAGCTTTCCAAATTAATTCATATTAATTTTTTCTGCTCCTCCACCTCTCTCTCCCACCCCCTGCAAAATAATTGCATCTTTAAATCATTGGTTGTTTTCGCATTTGCAAAAGGCAGCGACTCTTGCATTGTCTGAGGTAGGAAAATCGCTGAAAGGGGCTAAAGGTGAGCCAACTTTGAAAGAGCAAGGTAGATGCCATTAGCCACCTTTTCTTTCAAGATATTTCTAAGCACTTAGTCCAACACAAAGCAGAGAGAGCTGCTGTGTTTCACAAAGGAACTAATTTGTTTTCTAGCCTGTTGAAAACCAGGAAAACACGGGAGTCCATCAATGCTTCAACCAGCAAGTGATCTAGTATGGCTGGAGGTGTCTGCTGCCAGAGCTGTTCCAGTTCCACAGGCCAGTAATCACCCTCAATGACGTTATTTCAATTGCTTATGTGCTTCAGTTTTGTTTTTGTTTTGCCTGGTGCATAGTGGCTAAGGACTTTAATATTTTAATAAGACTGATTTTAGATTAAATGGGATTTGGGGATGCTCTCCAGTCCCTGTGATTTTATATTTTAGGATTGGATTCTGCAGGGAGGGAGAGGACGTTTAAGAGGTCAAACTGCATTGGCAGGCTGGGCTGGACAGATAACCTTTTTGCTAAGAAACTGGACCTTTGCATAACTAAAGAGATGGCCAAGAAGAGGCACAGAAATAGCTAGAGGGCTTTCTGAAAGGAGGCATGTTGTTCTGCTCACTCTTCTACCATGTCTGGAGGCGATGTCACAGAGACTGCCTGAAAGGGCAGGATCTGTTGCTAATGTATAAGCTGCCCCCCCCCAATCATATGCTCAGCCTGTCCATAGGTGTAAATCAACTTTAGATCACAAAATGCTATCATTCTCCATTGATCTTCAATCCAAAGGAGCCAGCATGTGCTGGGACCCATGAAACATCATGGTGTTCAGAGACTGAGAAATGCATAACAATATCTAATGTGCAGACCTACTCATTAAAACCAGTGGGAGATTCGCAATGAATAAAGTGGACACTGTGTGGCACCCTTTGATATTTATGTGTTTGGTCATCAGAATATGCAACATGTGAGAAGAAGAACAGGAAAAAGAGAATTAGTTTGAGTGTGAAGCCCAATGGAGGTTTTTCTTTTCTTTCTTAACTTCATTAAAAACTTATTAAAAAGTGTAATCACAACAAAGTATATAAAAATTATTTGTAATGTAGAAAACCTCTTACATACTCATTGATTTCTACCCTTTCTTCATAAAGTCAATGGAAAGGGGAACATTCAGTTCCAAAAAGCCCTCTAAACATTGACTGTTGTCTCTTTATCAGAATCCATGTTTTAGGCAGCCATTCCTTCAATGAAGGATGGGAAGGCTCACCCCAAATTTTTGCAATCAACATTTTTGCTGCTGTTAATAGACTCCTGAATACCTTTATGTTTACCGGTAATTGTTTCCCTCAAGTGCCTTCTGAAAAGAATGGCCTCATAATGCCTCGAGGGGATTCCAAAATCCCATGTTTGCAGGGGAGAAGCGGCTGGCAGGCAGGCATGTGTTGCTCTACACACATTGCCTCAGTCCACCAGTCTCCCCCTTGCAAACTCTCTTCCCTGTCTTCTTCCCCCCCATCTGAGACTGGAAACTGGAAATAAGCCTGGCTAGGAGGAAAAAAATTCTTAGGGAGCAGGATTGTGGGGATGGGAGATTTAAACACCACTCTCCTGCTAGCCACTTTCCACTTGTACATTCCCTTTTTAGCCCCACATTCACGTTAGGGGCTGCAAAGACAGGGCTAGGACTCCATGCATGCTATGTAACTTCGAAGTCCCAGATTTCTGCCATGGAAGTGGAGAGGCATTTGTTCTGAACCCAGGGCTAGCCCAATACATTTTGCTCTCTGAGGCAAACCAGATAATAGCAAAAACAAAAACAAAACACCCAGGAATCCTGCAAATTGTAGTATATTCAGGGTTGCTGGGAATTGTAACTTCTGAGGGAATAAACCACAGTACCCAAGATTCTTTGAGGGAAGGAAAGAAGGTGCTTCGAATGTTCTTTAAAAGTATAGTGTGCAATATCCCAAGTCTCAAAAATTCACCTCATCTCTACTGCTTCTCGTTTTGGACTAGGTAACTACTGCTGGTGCTTCAACCATTCTGTTACTCACTTTCTCTTCCTGTTCCCTGATTTCCCTGTCCTTTCTTCTACCCTCGCATGACCCAAACCCTGCCATGCGGTGATCCAAGTGGTGTCACACACTAGATCCTCCTGGTTAGATCCTGTAAATCTTCTCTACCTCAGTTTTCCCCTTGTGGACAATATCATTACCATGCTTTATATTTATAATTGGCAATATGGGGGAGAGAAGGTGGGAGAGTAAATGATATGGTGGTAGACTTTATGGATAGTGTAGGTTGTGAACAGTCAAAAGGCCTTGTGCTTATTTGTATAGGAAGGTCTCTGCATTAGAGCTGTCAATTTGTGTTTGCGCAGAATGCAGCAGATTGAGGAACTGGTCTCAACTGGGGCTACCAGGTGCTGCTGTTACCATAATAATTACTGTCTGATTAACTCTCTGATCAGAACAGCTTGTACCAGATCTATGCAGAGAATCCACACAGGGCCTTATAATGTAATGGATGAATCTTTGTTAATTTAAATTAGCCTGAAGAAGATGCCCTGTACAGATGACATAGCCGCATCAATGTTTACTTAGGAGTGTGTGATTGTGCCCTGCCCTCCCATGCATTCATGTGACCTTCTCAAAAAATGTATATGCACACAGGCAGTACTGATGGAGGAACCATGTTGCTATCTATCTATAGTCTGATCTTTCTAAATAATGTGGGAAATATTGACAGTCAGAGCGGCTCCCTGCTGCAAAACTTACATGTGTTTAAGATGTGTGGACTGGGCACTGAGGATTTGACAGAACAACTGGGGACAGGAAGTGTGATTCCCCCTCTCCCACGCATGTGATTGTAACCGGGCTAGTCAGAACGCTCAAACAGGGCTAATGCTGCTGCAGAAGTGGGCCAGCACACAATGGTCACAGCAGTGTAGCATTTTCAAGGGCTAAAAGCCCATGAGCAGGTTCATAGTGCAGTTCTGATCCCAAGTGAAGTTGCTTCAGATGTCTTTGAATACAATATGTAATGAGACAAGTGGGGGAAATTACTCGCCTCCTGTTCCACTGAATAGCCATCTGGGTGCAGGGCAGAACAATCAAATGACACAATAATTAAATGTCACGACTGAGAGCCTAAACTGTGATCTGGGAAATCCCTGGTTCAAATCTCATCTCGCCCATGAAATAATCAGCAATAAAGATAGTGGCTTACCTTACAAGGGTGTTTCCATGATGGAATGTGGCGTATTTAGAGGACATCTAGGTCAAATGGTGTATAAATGTTATTACAACTGCTGCATCATATATGCACAGAGTAGCAGGCACTAGACATACTGTGGGTCAATATTTGGTTAAACAAATTGGCCTCAAGTAATAGGCTGAAATATTTAAATGTCCATGGGCTTCCAGTGGTGGTTTTTGGGGAGTGATTGAACTCCCGAGATGTGGTGTATAAGAAATGAGCCATAGAGGCAGAAATAAACTGTGGCAGCTCCAATTCAGAAGAAAAACTATGTACGGGTGGGAAATTCAATAACTGGAAGAGGTGGGTGTAGGGAAAAGCACAGAGGGTCATTAAACACCAAACCAAGAGTCAATTCAGAGTACCTTCTTATTATGGAAAGGCTCAGAAGCATACAAAAAGGAATGAATATCCATCACAGAGATGATGCCAAAGGCTGTGTTTGCACATCATGTTAAACCATAATTAATGTTTCACTGGAGTTTAATTCAAATTAGTCATGTGCTAATACACGATGCTCAGAAGTCCCCACTTCACTCCTGGACATGCTGTGCTGGGAACAACGGACCACAAGGCTTGGCTTGTTGTTATGTCTATACCCAGACTCATGGTTTGTTTCCCCCCACAAGCAAACAATGAGGGGTAAGTCAGAATAAATCTCAGTTTATGACTTGTGGTTTGTTTGAAGAGAAACAAACTGCAAGCTTGGTTTTGGACTACATGACAAGCTAAGGCTTGCGTTTTGTTGCAACAAAGCATGGACGTTTGAGAGGCGTGCACCTGCCTAACATAGTCAGATGAAGATATAAGGGGCTCTTTGTGCTAAGTCATATTCAGCTAGGAACATGTCTCCACGTTGCCCCACATGATAATGCATATATATCAACTTTGCCAATGTCCTTCTTCCTTCCAGAGTGTTGACTATGAAATATGTTGCAGAAAGTTTGTTTTTAAAATGGTTACCCATTTGTAATGTCCCTTTTAATGATGGAAGAGATGGCCAGCAATGGCTGCTGTTCTTTTCACCATGTGATGGAGGGGCAGCAAATGCAACAGAGGATGCACACTTTCCAAATCCCACAATAACGTCACATGGGACAGGCAGACACTTACACATTTTTCTGGAGCCCTCCTCTACAGCACACTTAGCATCATGTGCTATCTAGCCCAAGTAACTGAATAAATCAGCCCTCCAGGACATGGATTCTTGAAACTTCATCACATCTCATCTCCCCGGTTAGAGAAGAAAATTATTCAAGCCTCAAGGCAAAACAAAGGCAGGCTGCTCAGTTGGAGATGCTTAGTGACTTGTTTATGCTACAGCTTACTATGGCTCAGATCCACTCTGTTAAGGTCCTAGGGTTTGAACTGCCTGTGCATCTGACCATTTATTCCTTTGCAAAATAAGAAGCGGTGGCAGTATTTACATAGCAGTGGGCTGCTGTATGCCAGAAAAGAAGAGGTGTCCCCAGAGTTTGTCACCCATTCCGTTAGCACTCTGTTGTTTTTTGCTATGACAGAATAACACAGCCTTCCGCCTGAAATCTATTACGGTAATGCTGTGTCTTTGTTCTTGTTTTGCCTGTCAGCCTTATAGGAATTCCTTTTAAAACTTGGTATGGCATTCTAAAAATTCATGGAGAAATGCCCAGTTAGACAAATACTGCCAAATTGGGCAACTGCTTGAGAAACAACCAACCAGGCGTAAAATCCAGTCCACTAGTTTCTGTTCATTAGCCACACTGCACTTCAGGTGTCCTGTAGGGCAGCCTCCTGTCCTGCAGGAATCCACACACTAGAAGCCTTGTATGAAAACTATACACCAGCAAGGGAGCCTTCAAAGACCTGTCGGCCACTAGCCATCACGCTACAGCAAGGAGCACACAGGAGCCATGGCAGAGCTTTTTCCTTCCTCCTGTCCATAGTCACTCCGGGGTGGCAACAGGTTCACAGCCAGGGCTGGCCCACCCATGACACAAGGTCAGGTGGTTGCTTTGGTGGCAGGATCCACAAGGGCAGCAGATCTAGCCTCCAAGGAATGCATTGCTCTCTACTGCTGCTGCAGTGGCCAGTGGCGGAGTTTCATACTCCGGCACCGGGGGGGGGGCAGAGAGCAGGTGGGGGCAGGGCCGGCGTGCCACCTGCAGGGGCGTGGCGCCCAGCACGGGCAGGGGGACAGTCATGATGGCACCCCACTAGGATCGTGCTGCCAGGGGCGGTGTGCTCCCCCCACACTCCTCTTCCTCCGCCAGCGGCAGTGGCAGCAACAGCTGTGGCACTCTCCTTGGAGGCCAGAACTGTCACCTCTTTGGCAGCTCCTGCCTTGCAGCCTTTTCGCCAATAGGAGCGCTTCTGGTCTCCTCCCACCCTTTCCCTTAACATAGATCTTTATTCTCTCCCCCCCCCCATTCCTGATGTAGATCTTCACTCACACCTTCCTCCTTGGCAGGGGGCAGCAGCACCATTTTGTAGTTCACCTCCAGTGCTGAAATGTCTTGATCTGGCCCTAGGAACAGTAAGCCTGCAAGTAGAATATACTGTAATCTATGCTTGCACACTCATAAAGGCTTTCAGTCAGTAGTGATACAGCTGCTACCACTATGGGAAGAGGGATCCCTCACTCTGAGGCGGCAGCAACCATATCTTCACTCGTGTCGTGCTGGCAGCAATGAGTGTTCTTTCTGCGGAGAAAATAGCCAGCCAGTTGCGGGCTGGGATGAGGAGGGGTGGGGAGAGCAGGGCACATCTGGCTGGCTTCCTGCTGAAACTAGATGTGCATCTTAGAACGCAGAGTAGGGGTGGGGAACATCATGCACAGGAGCCAAATTCAGTCCTCTAGCCCTCTCTATCTGGCCCACAAAACTCACCCCATTTCCCCTGATCACACCTCTGACTAGTTCTGTTTCATATCCCATATACTTTTTGCCAGGCTGGAATGTGGATTTAAAAGGCGGATAATGCCTCTTGCTTGTCCAGCTAGAGATTAGAGAGGGGTGTGTAAGTGTGTGTACAAATTACATAGGTAAAATCTGCATTTGTTGTTCCACCTGCTTTTGCCTCTGCCCATGCCCACCTCTAGACCCTTGGAAGGTGTCCAGTTGCACTGACCGTGGATGATTATTTCAGCCGCTGTGAGGAATGCCAGTCTCATGGCCAATCCTCACCCACTGCCTGGCATCAGTGGGCAATTTTAGGTGAATATATAACCACAGAAGTCTTTTTCCCACTGGAAACTCACCAGTCTGATTTTGGGCCAGAGTTAAGCACTGAATGGGGATGAGGATCAAGATCTATTTACTGGATTTTATCTATTTTGGGGAGTGGGGATTTACACATAATTTACCAGTCTTGAGTCTTCAGGGTAAGCCCAGCAAAAAATCTGGGCAGATGAACAAATGCCCCCCCCCCCAATACGGATAAAATGCTTTTGCACTAATGCTTCTGGTTATAAGGAGTGAGATTTAAAAGGAAGTCCAGCCCAGGAACTTGTCTGAACTTCTTATTCATATGTCTGAGCTCATGAAGCCAGAGCTTTTTGGCAGACCAGGCACAGAGATGGCATAATGGAATCATTGAGATTGACGTAAATCTGAAGGCCTGTCTGGAATGTACACGAGAGAGGGGTTTTGTGTTTTGTTTTGTTTTTAAAAAAAGCAAGTGTGTGTTTTTTTTGGGGGGGGGGGTGGAAATCTATCTTTAGTAAGTCATGGGACTGTGGAGAAAGGCATAGGAGAAAGGGGGAGGAGAAAAAAAGAGAGTTCGCTGTAATATATTTGCACTAAGAACTAAATAAGAAATTAGCCGAACCAATTAGCCTGAGCAGAAAATAGCTGTCCACAGAAAAAGCATAGTCAATAATGCAAATGTTCAAGAGAAAGGCTTTTCTCATAGCCAATGGGCTTTATGTTTTTTTAAAAGGCTGGGCCAAAGCCAGCTAATAGCCTTCTTAAAGTAATCACTGATCTTGCTGATAAATGGAATGAAGCACAGAAAGCCTATGTGGATTTCACTTAGGCTATTGTTCCAGTGTCACATTAGAGAGACAACAAAGAGTTGCATGAATATCAAGGGGATAAGAGGCTGCTGCGTTCACTTGTAGCAAGAGGCAGATGAACAGGCTGCCATCAGTGATGTTGGGTGGCATCATGGTGAGGAACCCACAAACCCCTTGCCTTATCCAGCCAAACACAACTTGTGACCCACCAAATCATAGCCCCGTGGGCCATAAGCTGCTCTGGCTTAGCTTTCCTCTGCATGTACAGCAAATGCACGGAGGAAAGAACAATATTGTTCCCACTAGCTGCACCCTCGATGCCAACATGCCCACTGGTGATGGCCTCCAGGGGTTGCATGTTTGGAGTTAGTTTGGAGGGGGGCTATGCAAATACAGATTTATGTGCGCAGGGTTTTGCCACATGAGTGGGGACCCTGGACTAGTGTGGAGGAGCCCTACACTCATACCCTAGAGCTGAACATGTGGCTGCTTGGGGAAGGTGGCCAGCAGTAACACCAGTAGTGTGGGTGGGGCTGGCAGGCACAGTCTTGCTCCTTCCTTCATCCACCCACCCATCCATTCTGCCTGTGTGTACCCATCTCAGTATTGGTGAGGTCCAGCTGCATGCCAGTAACCTAGGGCAGGCCTGAGCAACATGAAGAAGAAGAAGAGTTTGGATTTGATATCCTGCTTTATCACTACCCTAAGGAGTCTCAAAGTGGCTAACAATCTCATTTTCCCTTCCTCCCCCACAACAAATACTCTGTGAGGTGAGTGAGGCTGAGAGACTTCAGAGAAGTGTGACTAGCCCAAGGTCACCCAGCAGCTGCATGTGGAGGAGCGGAGACGCGAACCCGGTTCACCAGATTAAGAGTCCACTGCTCTTAAGCACTACACCACACTGGAAACCTCCCAAGCGAAGTGCAGCTCACTTTTCATGCATGACCACTCACTAGTGGCTTATTATCCTTCTTCTGTTTTTGCTACCTGCCTGGTATTACAAAAATGAGGCCATGGCAGGAGTTGTCAAGCACCTGGCAGATCTACAGTTGATGTGGCTAGTCAGCTGCATTCAGTTTGGTGAATCAAGAATAAGGTGGCCACTTACGTGTCACCAAAAAAGCGGGCACAAAAGGACACCAATTTGCATAGCATTTACATATCCTGATTTATATGCATAGATATAACTGATAGGATTTAAATAGAAACGCAGTGTATCTCAGAATGGTGGTGAAGACTGTGATTAGGCACTGGTGTGTTTGCTCAGTGTGCTGGGTACTCACTGCTCATGGCCAATGTGAAGGCTTTGGCTTTTCTTTCTTGTGGATCCTTATCTTCAAACCACACTTGGTTTGAATGACAGCCATTCCAACAGAGGACTCTCCTCTGACAGCCCTTCAAATAGAGAGCTGTTCTTTGTAAAATGGCAGAACGTAGAGCTGACAGCCCAGGAGAAACAGGCGCTCAAGTTGAACGACCATGTGTGCCTGAGCTCACAACTCTGAGCTGGTTTGCGAGGAATCTAAACAGGCAAAGCAGATGTGCACTGACGTATCAGCTGTAGGCTGATTCAGACTCTGAGCTGTAGGGCCCTTTCCCATCCAGCAAGGTGTAATCTCTCCCCAAGCGGAAAACGACAGCGGAAAACTTCTAAGGCAGATTGGCATTTCTAGACTGATGAGGCAGATTTGTTGTTTTCTGCTTTGGGAGAGCTGGGCCAGAACAATGGGCTGGGTTTTTCCATGGGGCACAGATGTGTATTCTCTGCAATGTAATCAGGTGTGGGGGTGCAGGTATGGTATAGCTTTGGGGATGGCCAAGTACCCACTGAGCAGCGATAACCGGTAATGAGAGGATTAACGGTTATTAAATGGTAATGACTCTGCAGTTGAGCAATAATGGAAAAACGAGACACTTCAGAGAGCTTTAATAATCCGTTATTACTCAAAGGCTGCAGATCACTGGGCTGAGCTGACCAGCAACGTGTCTCCCAGGCAATGAATGTGTAAGGAGGTGGTTGCGAGGCACCTCATTAAGGAAGTGCTTTGCACCAAGCCTGAGGTTCACCTCCCACCAGTGAACTTCAGTGCTGCCACACTTGTTTCTCTGCCAAAGGTCCATTCAGAAAACCTCTAAAGAGTCATAAAACCAAGATTTGCAGCATATCTGCCTATGGAGGAGCACTCCAAAACAGCAGCCTTGTAAATTAAGAGCTTTCTGTTAACTCTGTCGCTGGCAATTTCCTCCCAGTAGCTCCCACTTGAGAGACTTTCTTGTTAATCCCCAGCAAGGGCTGCTTTCCCACCCATTCTAGGAAAAATTGTTCAATTTCAGCCCATAGAATATGACCCTTTGTGCAATGTTGGGTGTCAAAGCAGGGCATCCCATTAGGAATATGAGGTTGAAATCTATGCAGACGTTTTGGTCCATGTAACCATCTGGGAACAACTAGCCTTGTCAAGTGTTGGATGTGACCATTACACAGTAAAAGTCAGTGAGTTTTGCTATGTTACAACCTTAAAAAAAAGTAACATAAAGCCGATGTTGTTCTATGCAAAGCCTTTCTCTTGAACATTTGCATTATTGACTACACTTCTTCTGCTGAGATTAATGGTTTGACTAATTTCTTATTTAGTCAATAATGTAAATATTCATAAGATCACATTTACTCCCTACCCCTCTTCTTTTGTTGTATACGTTTCTCCATTCCACGGTTTACTAGAGAAAGGGGAAAGTTTTTTTAAAAAACATGTAAAATGCTCTGCTAATGTAATAAGCATAATTTAAGGGTCCTGCCTTAGATGGGGAACTGGTGCCCTCCAGATGTTAAGAACATAAGGAGAGCCTGCTGGATCAGGCCAATGGCCCATCTAGTCCAGCATCCTGTCCTCACAGTTGATGACCAGATGCCAGTGGGAAGCCTGCAAGCTGGACATGAGTGCAGCAGCACTCTGCCCACCTGCAATTCCCAGCAACTGTTGCTAAACTACAACTCCCATCAGCCTCTGCCAGCATGGCTTGCATTTGCCATTTCAGGCAATACAAGGCACCTCCTATAGCAGGGTTGAGAAAACTACCTCCCTCTCAGATATCATTGAAGCCAAACCCTCATTGGCCCAATGATCAGGGTTAATGGGAGTTGTAGTCTGACAACATCTGGAAGGTCACAGCTTCTGCATCCCTGCTCAAAGGTAGTTTCAGTAGCTATGCGCCTAGCCTACTTGCATTGACCCAATGAGAAACCAATGTGCTGGAGTCCCACCCACCCCAGGTGTGATAACATGGAGTGGAAGGGCAGAATCACTACAGGCATAACATTTTTTTTAAAAAAACCCCAATGCAACTTTAAAAGTTATTAGGGACTTGGAGGGAATTGTGTTATCTTGCCAGAAGAGGGAGGAAGAAGCTAGAGCTCCCCCCACAACCTAAAAAACCCTTATTGAAAAGGAAGAATGAGAGGTGCAGCCTGTTTTTTTCTCAGCAATTCTGAAAATTGATTTTATAATACAATAATTGCATATAGATAAAAACTGTAGAGAGTAATACAAATTAGTGAAAGAATAAAGCATAAGAGAAAACCAATAGTGCAATAGTGCAATCGTGAAAATAATTGTCACATAACTAAGTGCAGCAATACATTAAATAAATAATTTTGATGCATCTGGGTGTACAACTAAGGAGACATTACAAGGCTACAATCAGTGAAACCACAGGGACCTATCAACAGAAGGAAGAGGATAATCATGGACTGCCCTGTTTGTGAAACCAAGTGGCATAAAACTTTCCAGCTTTACATTGCTCCCTGGCTGCCCTGAATTTAGAATAAATCATTTCCAGTAGCATGAACTGTCCTACCAATTGCCCTAAGAGAATGCTTACCAAAATTTCCCAGTCATGGCATGGGCTGCCACTAGCAGGTGAGAAACTAATTCCGTAGTAGTGATGGCTAGGGGTTCGGTTGCAAAAAGGTTTCATTGGGCCAACCGAGGGATGGGGTGAACTCGATGGTTTGGTTAGTAATGAAATATATTTTCTGAAAGATTCAAGAATCCTTTTACTTGTAGTAACCATACAGTCCCATCACATGTGTTTGTATGAACCAACCACTTGACATCCCAGGACATTCAGGAGAGGAGACCAAGGCCACAAAAGAGAAGTGACTTGGGGTTAAATACCAGTGGTGGATTAATTTCAAAAACATATCCCTAGTGTGTGCCAATGGAGATGCCATACATCTATTAACACTGCTTTCAGTGATGCAAGCTGAGCTGCAAATTGTTCTTTAAGATTTTCATCTGTAATCTCTATCATTCTAGAAAGAATGAGTGCCATCTTGTCTCCTTCCTCACTCTCCTTTCCCGCTTTTTCTCTGTGTCTATCTCTTGGCTTAGAAAACAAAGTAAGGTTGCCCATTTTTGTCTTAAAAGCAGGCACTGTAACCTGTTCAATATTTCTAGGGGAGAGAATGCTCATTGAGCAGAAGTCTCAGGCGCCAATGGAGCCAATGCTTCAGGGAGCCATCTTGTTTCAAGCCAGGCTATGTCTTCCAATACATCCTGTTTTCTAGGACCCAACAACTGACTGCACCGTCTTGCTGGCTATGCCTTGGGAGCAGAGCTTTACTATTGAAGAAGTAGCTGAGCTGAGCTCTAATGTGTGGAGAGGAAGGTGAAAGTGAAGAGGTTGAGTCCTGTTTCCAATTCTTATGCCATTTTGTATACTATTCATAGTCATTTTCTTCTTTGGTGATCGCTTGTAGCCAAGAAAGATTGTCTTCCATGAACATGGTCTTAACGGTGTGTATACTATTCTATATGCTATTTATGAATTGAGTCTTTGCAGTGCACTTCGAATCCCTTCTGAATTTCATTTTGAATTGAATATTGACCTGTCTGAACCCTCCCGTTGAAAACACTTCCTGGGTCCTTGAATGGTAAATCATATATTCTCAGCAACAAACCTTTTGCATTTTGAAAGTAGGGAAATGAAATATCCCTGCAAAGAAAGAAGGAAGCAATCTGGGTTTTATTTTGCACAACAAATAAAGTAGCAGAGAATTTTATGCATTACAACTGATTATCTGGAAAGGTCAAGAGAGCTTGTGATTTCTAAAGTACTTGTACATGATTGATAATGTTCTGCTCCAAAGCTAGGACATCACCTTGTCCCCTTCAAAAGATTAGTCTGGAAGTCTGTGTGAAAGATTTTCAATCAGCAAAGCAACGGTCAAGATTTCCACCCACCCTCCAATACCTATTTCATCTTTACAGCAAATATTTCTTCTAGTACAGGGTTTGATAATGATGCAAATACTGGAGAGAAGCAGGAAACCCAAGAGGAAAGAATGAACCTGCATTGATTTGGACTGTGAGCTGAAGTCCACAGAAGGGAATGAAAAAGCTCCCATTGACTTCAGTGAGCTTTGATTCCGTTTCCTAGAGAGAATGAAGCAGCAGGAGGCCTTCACAAAGGTTGTACGCAATCAATGAAAGCAAGAGGTTCAGCACATCAGGAGACGAGCTAAACACAAATAAGGCAAGGAAGCAAGTGGAAACTGCATCTCTCCAGGCACCTGTTTCCCATTCTCCCTACCTCTCTGCTATTGCTTATTTGATCTTATGCATGCATTAGATTAGATATCCTTTCCCCAAGAAACTATTCCCACAGGTGCTTTATGTGGAATTCCCTTGCTGTTTACTAGAGATTTACAGGAAAAGCATTAGGTAAGAGACCTGTGGCCCCGTCTCTTTTGCCTTGCCAACTAGAGCATATTTTCTCTGAAAACTCATCTGCTATATGCCTGCCTCCGCTGTGCTTTGTTTGATACTGTCATTTTATTCTGATATTGTGCATTGTATCCAACCAAGTTATACTCTGAGTCATGCTCATTAACATCACTGGGGCTACTCTGAGCAGGATTAGCATTAGAATAATAGAATTGTAGAGTTGGAAGGGACCCCAAGGGTCATCTAGTCTTTTCCTTGCAGTGCAGGAATCTCAGCTAAAGCATCCAGGATGGATGGCCAGCCAACCTGTGCTTTAAAACCTCCAATGAATGAGTGTCCACCACCTTTCCAAGGGAGTAGACACAACCCTGTCATTTTTAGCTACTGCTAGTCACCTAACAGCGTTAAATGTGTGGGATGCATTTTCTATAAGTATATAAGTATAATGCATAAATACTTCTCTGGGAAAGCCTCCATTCTAGAGCATCTACACATTATTATATCAAATAATGTGTTCAAAAACTGTCTCCAGAAGTGCACCACTTTTCATGCTCTAAAGCAGAGCTAGAAGCCCACGGTGCACAGTTCTATGCAACATCCTTTCCAAGCACTGGGCAACAGGCACCTCTGCTGTATCAGTCAGTCAGTCAATCAATCAATCAATCAATCACACATTGCTCCTCCACTGCCTACCATCTCCATCTGGGAAAATCTTATCATCTCAGCTCCAAGAGTGGGACTGGGGAATTTTCCTTCCTCTGGGGATGGGATTAGTGAAATGAGGCAACAGCCCATCTCCAGCATTTGGGGGCATCCAGTTCCTCCTTGTCACTGTCAATAACAGGATTCTAAATCTGTCTCTCAGATTTGGGGGGTGGGAGGATTTGCGTCAGTGGGTGACTTTTATAGCTGAAGGAGAAGGAAGGGGGAGACTCCTGGAATGCGAAACAGCTGCTGCTTGAGTCACAGATAGAGAAGGTTTCCTTTCTGGCAGGCCAGGGGGATTTGCAGTCAATGTTGCCTGGGGCATGAAGAGGAGAGAGGTGGGGGGAGAACTCCATCCAGGTCTTCGCCTTGCTTGTACAGTCCCATTAGCTCTCCGTGGGAGGGAGGGATGCTTTGCCAACCTCACAGCTGGTGAGAAAGAGCTACTTTCCTTCTCTGTACCACTTTCCCAATCTCCATCTCTCTTCATGCATCCCCTGCTCCACCAACTCACCCCTTTATTTATACCTGTATTCATATACATCTTCTCCCCTACCTTCCACCTTGCTATCTCCTCTTCTGTCATAAGGGCATAAGTTGTCTTTTCCCTGTAAACAGTTAGCATATTGTGTCCCAGTGTCGCTGCAGGAGGGAGACTGCCATTTTTGTGGCATCTCCGTGTCCACCCACATGGAGTTGCAGGAGAATCCATAAGACCCATGAAATTGAGCTCGATCTGCCAAAGGATTTGCAGGCAGAGGAGGATGGAGCGTAATAGAAAGACATGAGGAATATTGACAGCAGTATATCTGAGCTCTCAAAGACACTCCCCCATCTGCACTTTACATTTAAAGCAGCATCGTGCCACTTTAAATGGTCAGAACCTACTCCAAAGGATCCTTAGATAAGGATTCTGAGAGTTGTTAGGTGACCCCCTCACAGAGTTACAGTTCCCAGAGTTCCCTGTGAAGTGGGATTGATTGTTAAACCACTCGGCAAATTGTAGCTCTGTGAAGGCAGCAAGAGGTCTCCTAACATCTCCCACAACCCGTAACAGATTACAGTTCCCAGGATTCTTTGAGGGCAGCCATCCTCTCATGAGATGTACCCATCCCTGTACACTCCATCATGGCTGACAGAAACTGCCTCTTTGGGGTTTGGCTGAGGTGCCATTTGTCCCACCTGTCTGAGGGCTTTACCTTGGACAAGCTTTTAAAAATTATTTTGCACCCACAATTTCTGTTAACCTCAATTGCACTTTAGACGGCACTCCTTCAGCTACGTTCTCTCTCAGCCTGTTTTATGCAGAGCTACAATAGGGACATGGGTGGTGGGAGGGACGCGGGTGGCGCTGTGGTCTAAACCACAGAGCCTAGGGCTTGCCGATTGGAAGGTTGGCGGTTCAAATCCCTGAGACAGCGTGAGCTCCCGTTGCCCAGTCCCTGCTCCTGCCAATCTAGCAGTTTGAAAGCACGTCAAAGTGCAAGTAGATAAATAGGTACCGCTCCGGCGGGAAGGTAAATGGCGTTTCCATGCACTGCTCTGGTTCGCCAGAAGCGGCTTAGTCATGCTGGCCACATGACCCGGAAGCTGTACGCCGGCTCCCTTGGCCAACAAAGTGAGATGAGCGCCGCAATCCCAGAGTCGTCCGCGACTGGACCTAACAGTCAGGGGTCCCTTTACCTTTACCTTTACAATAGCAAAGTTATATCAACCTTTCCTCATAGGAAACATTCTTGAAATCATTCACGTTTCTCTTCTATAAAAATGCTTCTTTTTTTCAAATTATTTTTTCTTCCAAATGTCCAGCCCAGACAATGCCCCTGATGAATAATAATAACTACTACTACTATTACTACTTTTATTTGTATCCCATCCTCCCCGGCCAAAACCGGGCTCAGGGCGGCTAACATAAAATATATAACATTGGTATAAAACAATAATTAAATTACCTCCTAAAAACAAGTCAGGATCAAATTAAAATCTAATTAGATGGCTTTCCGCAGGATTAGATGAAGTTTGCCTTCAACCCAAATATGTTGGTGCTTTCAGTATTTTATAAGGGCTGTGCCATTTAAATAAAGATTGGCTTTTTAAATACCATTTTGAGGACTTCCATTTCCTCTTTTGGTTTTTGGTACTGGGTCATTTGCTTCCATTCCAAATATTACCACCACTGCAGTCTTAACAGGGCCTGGTGCAAGATTATTCACCACCATCATAAGCAGAAATGCAGTGACAATGCAAATCCATTTTTGTGTAATTAACCAAAGCCTTCATTTCTATTTTTTTCCCAGTTCACATGTCAAGATAACAAAAATGCTTAAAATGCAAGCAGTGGCAAACCTTCCATTGAAAATTCTTCCAACGGGTCACAAGGCCATTCAATTCCACCTGAATAACAGAATCTTTATTTGTATCGACAATGCTTCCCAATTTAGTGTCATCAGCAGATCTCATATCCCTGAGCAACAAATGTGTATTCAATAATATAGGCCCTTATGAGAAATTCCACTTGTTTCATCTCTCTAGAAACTGTGGGCTTGCCTTTCAGCACAAACCTTCCATTTAACCAGTTCCTTACTCCTTTTTTTGCTTTATGGCTTGCATAATAGCCAACATTCCCCATTTCAATAATAATTTCCCACATGGCACTGCATCTAATACTTCACTAAGATCTAAATTGATTAGATCAACTGCATTTCCCTTGGACCAAAGGGTGTGGGGGAGACATCAACCACCTTCTCCAAGAAGGATAGCAGAGTAATCCGGCTTGCCTTGCCTTTGATCAGCATATGCTACATTATATCCAATTTGCCCTTTTCTGTAATAAATTTAATTATTCTTTCCTTTAATATTCATGCTAGACCTGGCATATCATAGTTTAATTTTAAACACTCAGTTATAGAAGTCATTAGGGTTCCTTCGTTTTCTTTTTCTTAAAATATCAGCAGCAAATTTCTGGTTGCCTGGTACCGTCAGAGGGCCATTGGATTTTTAAAAGATTTATTACAGCTGGACCCGCTCCTTCGTGTGGACCTTCTGGTGTTCACATGTCAAAGGTACCTGAACCTCAGAATACAAGACTGCAGCGCCTACTTACTGTGGGAGTAAATTCCAATAACTCTAGGACACAAGGGAGCCCTGCTCAGTCAGATCAAAGGCCTATAGCCAAGCATTCTGTCCCCACAGCAGCTAAGCAGATACATATGGGAAGTCCACAAGCAGGCTATGAGCTCAATAACACTCTCCTGTTTGTGTTCCCCAGCAACTGCTATTCAGAGACCCACTGCCTCTTGACACTGTAGGTAGAGCATAGACATCATGGTTAGTAGCTACTGATAGCCTCATCCTGCATGATTTCTAATATTCTGTATATAATTTTTTATTATTTTCCTTTAAACAACATTTCCAACATTACACAAACAAACATAACCTTTTTGCTCTGCCGAGCTTACAACTTCCTTCCTTCCCTTCAACAGGTATCCCATATCAAATCCAATCACGCAATTTAAATCTTTACTATTTGTCCTCATTGTAGGATTTTTTTCCAATCCTGCTAGTGTCTTTAAATTTTTGCAATTGTCATTCAAATATACAATGAATTTACTCCAGTCTCTTTGGAATTCTGATCTTCCTGGTCTCAGATCCTGAAAGTCAGTTTGGCCAACTCTGCAAAGTCCATCATCTTCGTCTGCCACTCTGCAATAGTAGGTACTTCTTGTAATTTCCACATGATTTCTAATATTGGGTGCATGGTCTTGAGGTGCATTAACCTCCCTGCCTTCACCTTATGTCCGTTTTCCTTCCAGTATGACCCTTGTCAATATTTTTTTTTAATGAAAAACTGAGTCCAAAGAATGCATTAATTATTTGTTCCTTGCCTTGGCTGTATCGTGCATCTTCAGTAGGGAGCTCCCTCATGCATTCTGTTTAATGTTTTCCTTTTATTGATGTGACTTCAAAACCTTTCACCTTTTGTAATAGTTTAGGCATCAGTCCAGGTGCTTTTATCTTTCAGCAATTTTTACTTTATTCCTATATCCTTTGACCTGTGCAGTATAACATTCCTTAATTGCCAACTCATTTTTCTATACCATATCAGTGCTCTGCCTTTAAAAAAATCTACAAAAAAAATCATCAAACCAATCCTTCTTGATGCTTATTCCCCCTCCATTTAGAACAGATATAGTTATAACTTATCTAGAAGATTTTCTGCCTTAACTTGGTGCAATGCTTGTCCACTGTAGTCAATGTTAGCCCTGCTCAGAGTAGACCCATTGGAATTAATGGGCCTAAGTGAGTTGTGCCCATTAAGCTCTACCCTTAACTAATGCTGAATGCAATCCAATTTATGCAATGCAAAAGTTATAAAGAAACCTATTTTTGTCAGCATTTAAATGCATACAGCCAACATACTTAACAAGCTCCTTATTTTCACAGAAAAATGCCCTATAAGAACTGACACGACATGTAGATGCACCACCATATCCCATCTCTAATAGTATCTGAACAGAACCATTGTGGTTATTCTTGTTCAAAGTTATTTATTCATGTGTTTATTTAACTATTTATAGCCTGCCTTTTTCTCTGTAATAGGACCCTCAGGGCATCTAACTATCAGTATTTAAAGCATAACAGCCAAGTAAAACAGCATAAAACCCCAATAAAATGCTGAATACAAACATCATAGATCAGAAGCAGTATTATGCCATAATAAAAACATAAGCCACAATCATTTCCTAGTACTCCACTGTGTGCTCCAATCAAATGCCACTCTAAACACTGCTTTTTTAAAATAACCTTGCCTCCTTTACTCCGATAGCGAGGAAAACAGACCACATCTGAGGCTATATTATCACAATCATCATCACCACCATTATCAATTATGATATTTCATTTTTTTAAATGCCCATCATTTCATGGGATTCCAGGGAGGCTTACAAAAATAATCAAATAAGATACAACATAAAATATGGCATATTGTGGAATAATTATTCATATAAAACTACAGCTATAGAGAAATCCAGAGCAGTGCAAACAAAATGCTAACCATTGGGCTCCAGAAAGCAATCATCTCCCTCAAACATGGGAACAATTGCACCTCAAAATTGATAACAGAAAGTTTCAACAAGGAGGATAGCTGCACAGGAAAGAATATTCTCAACCAGGGAGCCACATCTGAGAAAGCCCTGTCCCGTGTCACCACATAGTGAGCTACACCTGGTGACAAAATTATGGGACAGGTCTTCCCTACAGGTCTCAAGGCAAGGGTCATCAGATATTGGGAGAGGCACTCTTTTAAATTATGGCAAGCATCTTCTCTTCATACTCATGCCATAATAATGGAAACAGATCCCACGGTAAGAGAAATTCATACAAAAATGCTGATTAACTTTGAGGACTTTTTTTGACAAAATTGTAAACTGATGTGGAAATGGGGAGATCTGAACTTAGGACTGGAAAACCGAGAAACTGAAATTAACAGAGTTGCCCTTTCCTAGTTGTGACCCACCCTGCGATATTTGGGTAAAAGAGATGGGATATAAAAACTACAAACAAATTTAGGCTTGCATATATGGTTTAAATCCTTGTTTAGGCAACTAATGAAAGCATTTTTTAAAAAGTTACTGTTGATAATTAGATGCGCTTCTATTGCTGTTAAGTGATTCAACCTTTTTTTTGTTTGACCAATAAAATAAAATAAAATAAAATAACCTGAAAGTGCTTTTGAGGGCTTTCCATCCCCATAAAACTATTCTACTAGTTTAAGCCCTTTTCAATAATTTCCGGCACCCCTTTCCAACTTCTGTTCTCTTTCCTACACAGATTGTCTCCTCCACACAGAAGGTCCAGATGGATGGAGGCTGCTCATGTGATGTGTGACCAGGACTCCTTTTTTAAACTTCCTTCTGCTCAGTTCTACTGTGCAGGGATGAACCACACAATAGACTTTTTTGACCCAGATTCTATGCAGGTAGGAACCCTTGCTAGATTGTAAGTGGGGAACTGGTTCTTCTCTGGATGTTGTTGGACTCCAGATCCCATCAGCCCCAGCTATCATAGCCAGTTGTAAGTGATGATGGAAGTTGTAGTCCAGCTGCATCTGGAGGACCACAGGCTCCTCACCCCTCTTCTAGACAAACCTTTGTGCCAAAAGGAAATGGCAGTAGCCTGCCTGAAAGCACATGGGCCTTTGACTCAACCTCTGTGCTTTTTCTTTCCTTTGCTCCCATGGAACTTAATTTGAAATAGTTTTCTAATTTGCTATGAACTTTGTGCACATTGTACAGAATTGCATCTTACCCCTCAGAGAGCTACAATTCCCAGTAACCATAGCAAATTACAGTTCTCAGGAAAATAATAATAATAATTTAAAAACCGGGCCAGATTGGGAGTGGGGATGAGCATTCAGATTCTCAATGAAATGCACATTCCTATTCTACTCCAAAGAGTCAGTGTTGTACAACTGGATTAGGATGAGGCTTGGCTGCCTCTGCGAAGGGAATGCCTTTTCTCTTCTTCAGACACTGCATCCTTGCAAACAGTTTTGCATTCTTTCAGAAAGAGAGCATGTGCGCCCATTTTATAGATGAAGGTAATTGTGACTGATCCAACATCACCCAGTGAGCTTCCTGATTGTGGGTAAATTTGAGCCTGGGACACCCCGTTCTTAGTCTGACACGCTGACCACTATATCACATTGCCTCTACGTAGATCTATAGCTAGGTACGAGTTCTCACTCACTCAAGATCCACCCATCCCAGGGTGCTGATGAGCAGCTTGGAGTGTGGATGATCTGGAACCAAGTCCCAGCAATCTACACAAGTCTGATGGCTCTTATATCTATCGACTGAGGCAAACGGCTGCTTGTTTCAACACAGTGGATTCAGCCTGAGGAGTTTTCATGTCCTCCTGACACCACATGGAGTGAATAACTGCTGATATCTCCCACTCCACTGCAGTGTGGAAAGTACAGCCTTTCAAAAGCCACAGAAAAAGTGAAGGTGTGCATGCCTTCAGACTCTCGCTGATGCCGTTGTTGCTTTCCATGAGCCAGAATGACAGATGCACAGGACAGATGGGAGAGAAAGGGTGAAGAGCTGGCCGAGTGCAGCAGTGGGAGAGAGCAAGCCACCGACTCCACATGCTGCTGGCAAACCGCAGAATTAGTTGAGGTGGATGTGGAGGGGACCTCTGGTCTGGGGGCTCAGTAAGCCGGTATGCTGTTTTGTGTGCCCCAAGCTGGAGCTTTGAAACCTGCAAGATCTGTCCAGACAGAGAAAGGGTCATAGTGTAGTTGGAGAGCACCTGTTTTGAATGCAGAGGGGCTTATGTTCAGCACCCAGCATCTCCAGGTAGGGCTGTTGGCGAAGACAGTTCTGAGCTAGATGGACCAAGGTTCTGACTCAGTATAGGGCAGCTTCTATGACGATATTGGGCCAAAGGGGAAAAAATTAATGCGTTTGCACACCCACGCAATGATATCCCACCTTCAACACTCATCTCTCTTTATTTTTAAATGTCACAGCATTTGCCAAACCAGGCTCTCCCCCTCATTTTCTGTCCTTGCCCCACCATCTACCACCCCTTTCTCCTTCAGCCAAGTACAAAGTGGCCAGGTGTCTAAATGCATGCATGCATGCAGATTTAGAGTACCTGATCTTTCTAATTTAAAGCACACCCTCCTTATGTGCCTGTTTTCTTCCTAGTGAAGTGCAAAGGCTCCATATGATACCTGCTGGAAGGGAAAGAAAATAACCTGAGGCTAGGAGCACAAGTTGGGAGGGGCATCCTTTCATTCTTTTGCCGGTTCTTGATTCCAGCTGGATCCTCTAGTCCATGGGCAGCAAACTAAGGCCTGGGGGCCGGATCTGGCCCAATCGCTTTCTAAATCCAGCCTGCGGACATCAGCATGGGAATCAGCCTGTTTTTACATGAGTAGAATGTGTCCCTTTATTTAAAATGCATCTCTGGGTTATTTGTGGGGCATAGGAATTCGTTCGTCCCCTCCCCAAAATAGAGTCCGCCCCCCCCCAAGATCTGAGGGACAGTGGACCGTCCCACAGCTGAAAGAGTTTGCTGACCCCTGCTCTAGTCTTTGCTACAATACCGAAATAAGACAGGCCCACTAAAAATTAACGAGGTGGATAAGTGTACGACAGCTGCTGAGATAGGGTAGGATGGGTTTAAAGAGTCCAAATGAGCCTCGCTCGGGGTGGGGGGGGGGTAGGGAATAAGCAGAAGGCTCCACTAAAGGCAGCTTACATTTTTTTGGTGCTGAGAAATGTTCTATGTACATTTAAAGCAAGTCTCTGTATATCTTTCAACACAAGGATTTCAGCGTATGTTCCTGGGCTGTATGCGCTCAATGGAGGGATGAGAAATAAAAATTCTGCCTCAAGGAGATCTCAGTTCTGCAATCAGAAGGTCCATAACTCAAGAACAGAGCATCTGCTTTGCATGCAGAAGGTCCCAGGCTCAATCCCCAGCATCTCCAGATAGGCTGGGAGAGCTTCCTTGTTTGAAACCCTGGAGAGCTGCTGCCAGAATGTACAGTACTGAAATAGATGGACCAATGATATAAGGCAGCCTTTTCTGTTAGTAGAACTTATGTAAATTAAGGGGCATTGCGCAAGGAAAGGACGTGGAGACTGGGACTGCTTTCAGACAACCTGTTTATTGAGCATTCACTCTGATTGGCTTGCAGGGAAATTAGACAACTTCTGTTACTTACTCCTTCTGATGGGTTTGCAGGGAGGTGAGATGATGTTGCATCAAGCAATCCTTATCCCCTACTTTCTGATGCGTTTCCCCTTCACTTTCCTTATCACAAAAGGTATGATTTGGGAGTGGGTTTGTTGCACAACAGCTTCAAATTAGGCTTTATTTTGCCCGGGTCAAAGACCCAATTTGGCAAAAAAAAACCCCAAAAACCACCACCCACATTTGCGTACACACACAAACAGACTTGGAGCCTCAATGGCGCCCCTCTGGAGGCTTCACCCAGGGCAAAAAACCCAGCTAGTCCTCCTGTAGCAATGCTCTGAATAGGGAGGTGTTTAATTAAACTCTTGCACTAGTACAAGGATAAGCACTAGTGCAATGGAACCCCCCACCCTCTTCTCCACCAAGCATAGCCTGTGCTGTCCCAAAATCTGTTCAAAATATCTCCCAAGGCAGTGCTTCTCAGAGGAGGATTGCCCTCTGCAGGTTGAACCCTCACTACAGCTTCCTGGATTCTGGTAGAAAAGGAAGAACTGGGAAAGGATGGGAAATTCTGAGTCACACATTTTCCACCCCAGCATGCCAGACATACCTTGGGGCACACTACCTAAGTGAACATTGCAGGGAACCTACATAGGCAAATTCCAGGAAAGTGCCTCCTGCCCACACCCAGCAAAGGTGACAAGTCCACCCACCGAACCCTTCATTGTGTCCAAAATTGACTACAATAAATGCCGCCTGCTCCCCATCTCCAAACTACTAGTGAGGAGGCCCTCCTTAGCCCATGACTCAAGCACCAGCTGTTTCACATTCCAGGAGTCTCCCCCTTTCCAGTCTCTCAGCTATAAAAGTCACCCACTGACGCAAATCCTCCCACCCCACAAAAGTCAGAGACAGATTTAGAATCTAGTTATTGACAGTGGCAGGGAGGGCTTGGACACCCCCAGGTACTGAAAGATGGGCTGATGTCTCATTCTAGTAATCCGTTTCCTTCAAGAGCTTTGACAGAGGAGGAGACGCCCTCCAAGAAAACGATTCCATCTTCTTAAAGATGCCAGTGGAGCACTCGGAGGAAGGTGGGGTGGGAGAGTGAGCCAACTAAAATGGTGGATCTAGGACCAAGTCATTTGTCAGTTTTTGATGTGGTAAAGTACCAGGAGATGGTTTAACTTGTACCACATCCGTGTCACTTGGTGAATATTGCCATTTGATCGTGCCCTCATGTGTATTTAATGTGCCCCGCAGAACCAATGAACACTCATATTTATGAAATCCCATCTTTAAAATATTCCTGTCCTACTTTCCCATTACTAATGCTCAAAGTGTATTGCAAGTTTTAAAATGCAACAGCAAACTATAAACAACTATTCACAAATGCTTGGGGGGGAAAGCAGCGGAAGTACTGAAGCTCCATGCAGTGACAACGGGTCATCCATTTTATTATCCTCATGGGAAAACCCTGCACCATCACATAGTGCTATGAGAGGGATCCTGCAGGGGGGAAAATGGGGGTGCTTGAGAGAATTCTGTCAGGACTCAAACTAGGAGCCTTCATATCAGTGTGTGGCTGCCCCACACCCAGTGAGCCAGAAAGTTGAAGCAGTTTCCTAGGCAACTAGGTACCCTCAAGCCTTTGACTTGTCCCGCCTATACAGGCTGGCCATTGGACCTGCTTGAACAGGAAGAACTATAAAAGAGCTTTCTGTTGCAGCTGAGCCTTTCATGAGAACAAGGTCTTCCTGAGCACTGGTGTGTTTCTGTCAGTGCAGGCTTTGGTGCAGGCTTCAGGATTGTGCCTTGATCCTAATTCCCGCTTTGTCCTCAGCTTTGATACCTGATTAGTTCCTTGTCTTTGACCTTCTGGCTCATCTTCAATCACTGTCTGCATTTCGGCCAGGACAGATGTTTAGCAGCGAAAAGATTTGTTTTTGCGTATAGAAGAAACTAGGATCTGAAGGTCATCAAGTGTAGGGAGGTTTTAGGGCCTACTGTATTCCTCAGACATTAGACCCGAAGCCAGAATTTAGACCTTTGACACTTAGCCTGCAATTATTACCGAGGAGCATGTCACTGTCATTTAATGTATACCCTTTGCACCTTGACTGTGAAATCTCCCAAGTGGTTTGGGAAAGTTTGCAAAGCGAGAGCTTTGCCCTGCAAGGCAAGAAAGCTGCTGGGTGTTTCTGACCTGTGCTTACATGAATCTATAAGAAGGCACTCTTGCCAATTATACACAGCAGTATGAGACCTCTAGAAAATGCAAATGACTTCCTCTGTACCTGATCTCTCACAGAATCAATCCATCCAAGGCACATCCTTAATCGGCTTACTTTGGGCCCTGCCTGAGGCACTGGTATACCTACTGACTCTCCAGCAATGTAACTAGCTGCAATGTAACTAGCATGCACTAGCTACCCGTGGTAGTGCATGCCCTGCGCATAGGGGACTGGGCAAGGTAACCGTAGGGTGGGGCAGGGCACGCCAGAATCCTAGTGCCTGAGCCACATTTCACTCTGGCGCTCTGCAGGCCTGTGTTACTTTTTTGAGCAACGAGGAGCCTGCAGGAAGTCCACCTGCTGCCTCCCCTTCCGCTGTAGGGCGACTGAGGGAGAGGCAGTGGGCAGACGCAAGCCCCATGCTGCCCTTTTGGGCAGCGTGGAGCCTGTAGGTGCCTGAGCCACTGCGTCACTCCCAGGAGACACGCGTAGCTCAGGTGTGCTGTAGGCCCTGCAGTAAGTGCCGCCCAGTGCCCCCCCCCATGCTACGCCTTTGTGACACTCACTAGCATCCATCAGAGTTAGGAACTTGCACTCCAACTATGCACATGGAGGAGTCCTTGCACAGCATACCCTTTTGTACTCAGCATCTATGGCAGGGAGATTTGGATCCCGCTGGTACTCTAGGTACGGTACCTTGTTTCTGGGGAAAACCCCTCCACTGTGGTCACCAAACTCATAAGCTACTGTATGTCCACTTCTGAATCCTGGTCTGCACAAGACTAGCCTCAGGTCGGACTAGGTTCTATTCCTAGCTTTGTCCTTCCTTCTTACTTCCTCTGTCTCAATGTTCCTCACCAACTCAAAAGGCTTGGAACTCTACAATTCTATGATTCTATTATATTGTTTCAAGCAAATATCCCCCCACTTTCCAATGCATTTCTGCATCACTTTCCATATCACAAGAAGTCTGATATTCTGGTGAAGTGGGTTTCATTGCATAACCTGATTCTGGCAGAGTGTGATTGAATCCCACCCAAAAATAGTGACACTCTGGAAATGCCCTGTGTTAATACTTGCCAGTACCCTAATACATCTAAGACTTCATTTGTTTTCTGTGCAACTGTAACAAATTGGTAGCTCACAATAACTTTAAAATTGACTGTGAAGTGCACATTGGATAAAATACCTGAGGACTGACCGTAAAATCAATCGTGAAGTTTGGAATTATTCCTCTAATTTTATTTTGGCCCTGCCAGTGAAATTTCAACAAATGCACTTGGAAGAAGAAATAAAGGAGTTCTATATAGCTCCATATGCTCTTCTTGCCATTGTCAGCTTTTTTACACCATTGACTTTCATGATGCTGACCTATGTGAGCTCTTGACAAATGCCAGTGATGACTGGAATGGACATCTGCAGTATCAGATCTAGAAGCTCTTACTTGTACATTCAGGTCAGAGGATTTGAGCTGTTGGTCAGAAAGTGGAAGAGGTTTTAATCTTTTCCATCTGAATGACCATTCACTCAAGGTGAATCTAGAGTCTCCATTCCAATTAAAGCATTTTATTTTTAGATATATGTTTCCCCCAAACTTAAGAAATAAGTTTCCCAACAAACTTATCCATTTGTTTTATTAATAAATATGGTAAATACTGAAGATAAACACTCTGAGTGTATGAGGGAGAAATCACAGCGAAGGAAGCAACAGAAAGATCTGGACCTACTTGCTAGGGCAGGGATAGCCAACATGGCGCCCTCCTGAGTTAGTGCAGTTATTTCCATTTTACAATAGTCTAGAATAGACTGTGTGTTTCCCCAGGCACACGATCTGCATAACACTAAGGATTTGTTAAAGCTGAAGTGTTTTTTTTCTTGTAGACATGACTTTGGTCATGAAGGCTGCAGCACAATAACGTTATCAAATGCACTTGACCTAAGGGCATTGCCCCTCAGGAGGACAGTGACTCAAATGAGATGGACACTTTTACAATGCACATGACGTCTCTAAGTGAGGATGGGGGCCTATCTTACCTAAGTTAGAATTCTGTCTGATCTGCATGTTTTTGTTCATACTAATAAAAGTAGATAATGAGAACGTAAAATACGGTACATTGAACATAGTATTTGGCAGGAGCGAAACTAGGCTTCCCCCCTACCTGGGTCAAAACCCAGTTTGGCACCCCCCACACACATTTGTGTACACACACATACACACACACACACAGGCTGCAAGCCTCCATGGTGCCCCTCTGGAGGCTTCACCAGGGGCAGAAAAACATGGCTAGCCTCCCTGTAGCTTTGCATTTGTTTTAAAGACAGACACAAAGTCACCCAGTGAGTGTTCTGTCTGCATGGGGCTTAAACAAGCGTTTCCTCAACTCAAGGCCAACGCACTACTCATTATGCCACACTGGCTCTCTGTAGACTTAACTATGTATCGCAGTGTCCAGAGATTTAAGTGTCCCTCTTGCAGAATCACCTACCACCATGGGCACTTTGTTAGGCAGGCAGTGATGCAATCAGGCAATTCAGACTGGATTTAAGGGTCTTCCTTTCCCTCCCTCTTTATATGGAAATGGGCATTGCTTCCCTTACTTAAAATGTGATAAACAGGTCATTCTGTGCTTGGGGGGCCCGCCTGCTCATTTTTCTGACTGGGGCTCCAGCCTTTTGTCCCACAACTCCTACCCCACAGGCACCACATAGGCAGAAGCTGCCTATTAAGGGCTGCTGCTGCAGCAGCAGCTACTCCCGAGAGCTGCTTTTTCTCCGTTCCAGCTCAAAACTGCCCGTTAATCCTGTGAATCACGCGGCCCCGCCCCCTTTAATCAGCTTCTCCCCCACCCCGCCCACCTCGCTTTTCCTCGCCAATGTTTGTTGTCAGCCAAGCCTGTGTTTTGGCCATGACAGCCCTGCGACTGGAGGCATGTGGGGCTGCAGGAGGCCGGGGGCGGGCGGGGGCGGGGCTTTCACCCTCCGCAGCCTCCTCTCTGACAGGGCAGATTATATGCTTCCTGCTCACTTTAAGGGTAGAAAAGGAGCTGGTGACAAAGGTAATTAGCGCCCCGCTCCCTCCGCCTGCCAAGTTGCTCTCAAGTGCCGGGAAGCACCATTGCCCAAGGAGCAGATTCCCCCACGCACTGCAAAAGCGACAACAAGCTGCGGGGCTCAGACAGCCCTCCACTGCCCCTTTCCCTACACGGCTTCCGTGGGGCTGGAGGGAAGGGTTTGTTTGTTTTTAAGTGAAGGGGAGATCGTAGGCGGAAGTGTCGCGGATCCCATGCCTCACATTTGCAAAAACCAGTCCCTCTCTAGAGCTTCCCTATCAGTCCGCAGCCTGCTCCTTCTCGGCTATTATTTTTTCCAGACGAGATGCAAAGAGACCCGTTTCTCTTCCTCTGTGTAGGGCTCTGGGGCAGAAGTCCAGTGAGCAGGGGGGCCCTGGGGTGCAGCCAGCCAGAAACACCACATTTCGAAGGAAGTCCACTACTGTAATGCACACGACCGTCTAAAGCCGGCGTGGAAAACCACTAAATCCAGAGTTTCACGTGAATCTTAAACCCTTTTCGAGCGCTCTGTAAACCAGTTAACTAAACCAATGGGAGGAGACTGCGGGGGAGAGCCCATAAGCTCCGCCCCACGTCGCCACTCCTCTTGCCCTCCACGGGCTGCTGTTTGAAGCTGGGCGTTTCCCTGCGTCCTTGATTTCTCCAGGGTTCCAAAACGCGTGCTAAAACATAAAACCCCAAAATATATATGGGGGTGGGGTGGGGTGGGGAACCCAAGCAACCAGTGAAGAAATGCCAAAGCAGCTCTCTAAGCTGAGTGAATGGGCAGCAGATGAGGTTCAATGTAAGCATAAAGCGATGCGTTCTGGAAAGCCTTCACATATGCAGTGGCAGGTCCTGAACTGGCAGTGATTTTCCAAGGAAAGATCTTGCGGTCATGGTTGCTAGCTCAATGAAAGCATTTACATCAAAGCTGAATGCACACCATTAAAGCACATTTAATGCTACAGTTCCCAGCGCTTTTAACAAACATCAACTCCAAAGATTCTTCGTGGGAGGGGAAAAAGTGCTTAAAATGTGTTTTAAGTGCGTGATGCGGGTGCAGTCTCAGTGTGTACAAGGCGGGGGCCAGGTAAAGAGGCAAATTTAATGCGAAGGCTGTTAAAGAGAACTGGAAAAGGTGTAGGAAGGTATGCACAAAAATAATGCAGGTTTAGAGGAAGAAGATATGAGTAGCATATAAGATTACTTAATAAAATGTGTTGTGTGAAGAAAATGTATAGAGAGAATCATCTCCTTCACACAACTCATAATTTGATTAAGTTATCTCATAAGAATTCAGGGTTACCTGTAGAAATTGTCCACAATAGATTCAATAAAGATTATTTATTTTTATTTATATTTATTATATCTATATACCGCCCTATACCCAGAGGTCTGAAGGCCATAACGTACTTATGGAACAATTAAACTTATGGAATTCACACTCCTACAAGGTGTGGTGACAGCCATTAGGTTAGATGACTTTAAAATGTAATTAGACTCCTGTAGGATTGGTAGGTCTATCAATGACTTTTAGGTTTGATTGGGGGAGTTTAACTAAATATTGCTCAAGCTGCTTAAAAGTGGAACAGATCAGCTCAGAAGGTCGTCAACTTTCTGTAGAGGTGTTATGTACTGAGTTGAATAGGATCCAAAATGCAGCAGTCTGATTGGTCCTAGAACAATAGGATTCAGAATGCAGCAGTCAGATTGGTCCTAGAACAATAGGATTCAGAATGCAGCAGTCTGATTGGTCCTAGAACAATAGGATCCAGAATGCAGGAGCCACCCAATCCAACTCCAGGTGGAAGTGAATCCTCAACCAGATTGGCCT
Organism: Podarcis tiliguerta; assembly: GCF_965153285.1. Classification (NCBI taxonomy): domain Eukaryota; kingdom Metazoa; phylum Chordata; class Lepidosauria; order Squamata; family Lacertidae; genus Podarcis; species Podarcis tiliguerta. The sequence continues at coordinate 56,966,427 of NC_139534.1, forward strand.
GCAGGAGAATCTTGGAATCAGCCAATCACGTGGGGCCCATTGTGTAAATAATGTATATAAAGCAGACATTTCGGTGGAACTCCCATTCCTCACTGAGCTGAATAAAGAGCATGAAATCCACACTCGACTCCAAGTATCTTTCAAGAGGTTTTTAGCAGAGGCTGGATGCTGTAGCAGCAGTTTTACTGCATGGGGGTTTGACTAGATGACATTTGAAGTACCTCCTGGCTCTATGGGTCTATGTTCAGAGGCAAAATAGCTCTGAGAATCAATTTCTGGGGCTGCTAAACTATGACTGTAGCTTTCATGCACTGTGTGTGGGCTAAGCAAAAGCTTCTGGGTGTCTACTATTTGAAGCAGGTTACTAGAGTAGATCCTTTTTCACCAATCTGGTGTCCTCCTGCTGTTTTGGGCTACAACTTCCATCAGTTCCACCCAGCACAGCTGAGCTGATGGGAATTGTAGTCCAAAACATCTGGAAAGCACCATATTGGCAAAGCCTAGGCTGGATGGAGCCTGATCAGCATTGCTCTTCTTTTGTTTTAGTTCACACTGAGCCTCATTCCAAGTTTAGGAAGTATGATTTTAGAAAGGTATGCCCTGACACAGGCTGAAAAACATAGCACTGACCCACAAGCAAGGAATAAATTATTGGAAAGAAACCAGTTACTTTGGCTATTTTGGTTGCCTCTTCTGTTCTATCTCCAGACATTGTCAATTTACCCATTTTTTTAAAAATGGGCAATACATCCCATAAGATCTGACCTTGTCTTTGCAAACAGCTACAGCTGGACTCTTTCTCAACGAGTTTGTATCTTCAATTTGCAGCAAAAAGGTGGAGATGTTTCCTTTCTCATGGCCCGGCCTAGCTCTGCTCGGTTAAATTGTGAATGGCTGACGTTGCTGTCCCGTAATCCTGCTGCTTAGGGGTAGCTGCTCTGCCTCCTGCTGAAACTGGCCACACCTATCATCCTAGAAGGGGAAACAGCACCTGGAAGTGTTGTGGCATAAACAAGAGGGAAAGCTGGAAGGGAGAAAGGTGGCTTGACGGACTGGTAGGTGTGGGGCAACAGGCCTGATGTGTCTATGACTCTCCTTTTTGGTTGCTGAAGAGACATTCTGCTGCTGGTGTCTTAAGGCAATCTTTTTGTGGACAATTGGAGCCCCTGAAGTCCTGAACGCATGTTAATGATAGTGTGTGCTGATCTTTATATGTGAACGCAGCTGGGTGCATTTTGCTTCCCTTTGTCTAAGCAAACAAGGAAACTGTTATGAGAAATACAGTACTTCTAACAGCGTGTTGCAAACACTCCTACTTTCATAAGAGGCATATGGCAGATAGTCTTTCTTCTGACTAAACTGTGGAGCCACAGCCTCTTTTCTTTTCTTTTCTTTCTTTCTTTCTTTCTTTCTTGGTGTGACTTTTGACATAGCTGCTGCTTTAAGGGCTCTTCAAATCACAGGCCAAAGAAGATGACATATGAGAGCCGTAGCTGTACCTTTCTGAACACAAATTGCCAACTTGGTGGTCTTGGGGCAGTTTCAGACCCTAGATTGGGGGTCAGGTTTTTTATTATTATTTTAAAAAATGGTTCCAATTCAGACTGGGCTTCTTGCACTGACAACTTGTATAGGAAGAAAGCTCCCATTAAAATGAATGGGAAGCTCTCCCCCCCCCCCATGCAAATTGCTAGTGCCGGGTGGGGTGGGGCAACAATCCAAATTGGGATCACCAGCAAGGCAAAGTCCCCTACCCCATGCTAGGGTCCCACTCTGTAGTGACCCTTCCAGTGCTCATAATTTGCTCATACTGGAGGTTTTCTGCGATTGAAGGGCTCAAGGTGCCACTTTTAAAAAAGTAATTGTGTTTTTTAAATGACCAGTTGGCTCTCCTATGTCACAACTGTCTTCATCCTGCCCCTTTGCATTGATTATAAGTCCTTCACTACACACACACACACACATGTCCTTTTCTGCTCTCCCCTTTGTAGGATATTGAAAATCATTTGGACCATCCAGAGGGAAATATTGCTAATGTGAACATATTAATTTATTTAAATTCATGCCAACTGAAAATGAAATGATTGCTTTATTTTGCAGCCCAGCCTCAATATCCTCACCTACTAGGAAAACATATTTAATCCAATATTGCCATAATAAGAGCTGGTGCCAAATGTTTCCATCACTGGGAAAGGAGGAGAGAGTGCACTGGCAGCAGCACCCCTAGACTCTTCTGTTTTCCCTGCATGGGCCAGCTCAGAATGGATTTCCCATAGACATTTCCAGCAATAATTTAAGGTCTTGGCTATTCCATTTAAATCAGTAGGAAGACATTTTAAACCAGGAAGGTTGCAAGTTCAATGCATACTTGTTCGTTTGTTTGATTTTAGGCCAGTTTGAGTCTGATATGCTACTGTAAGGAGGAATGAAAAAGAACCCATTAGAGATGGCCATTTCTTCTGACCATGAGTGGTAAGTTTTTGTTTCTTTCTAATTTAACTTGCATTTCCTCCATTATCTCAAAAAGGCACCTCTGTTGAGGTTTCAGCCATCTGCACATTTATTTACATTTAATTGATTAATTAAATCAATTAATTGGCTAAATTAATTAAAGCAGTCTTTTAACTGGCTGTCAGGCCTTATACACATAAGTCTAATATTCATTTTATCCTTAGTCATCTATCTGCGCTTCTACTTTCCCAAATCTCTTACAAATACGCCTGGCCTTTCCAGGCATATTGCTCACACAGGGACAACATCCGCTGGGTAAGTGCAAAGTGCTATGTTGGAATAAAAGCTCCGACATCTCCCAGTTTTCATGCTTCAAGCTCTGCCCTGTCTAGAGGTTATTCATTCAAAGAAAATTATTTTTCGGGAAACCTACTTTTCATAATCTCTACAGCAACATTGCCCCACCCCCACCAAAATTGGTGTTGGGAACTCAGCTCTCTCTAACAGAGCTGTGACAACATCATGATGAAAACACAACTTTGTAGGGAGCTGAAGAAAGGAGAAGGAAAGACACCCAAAGTGCAGCCTTGTCTCCCAAGAAGGACCATGCCTTCTTCTCTCTGCTAGTGGCAATGTGTTAGTGAGACAGTCCAGAGGCTGGTACAGCAAAGAGAGACTTGCCATACATTGAACATCTTATTCACTATGGAAAGGATGTGCAAAATGGCAGTGCATTTGGGTCATTGTTTGAAGGAGGACTTAGGAAGGAGGACTTCAGGGTGCTTCCAGACAGGTGGCTTTTGTGAGATGGGTGTTTCTCAAGCATGCAAATGTTTCATGCCAGGGGTTGGACCATGGCATGGTGGGTGGGAAGCAGTCCTGCAAACCGAGCAACGGAGATGGAGAAGATGCGTATGCTTTACTCTGCCCAAACATTATATTTTGTGACCTTTGATCTGTTGAGTTCCTGAGCATACAGCATGGTGAATGACAGGCTGAAGCTGGGAGATGTACATGGCTCAAACTGGCTCAGTTTTCAACACAGTAATACACAAACCTGGGTCCAGCCTTTTCAATATAATCAAGTCAGGTCAAGAGAGGCTGGTGCTCAAAATCAATGGAAGAATAGTGAGCACATAATAAAGGCAATGGCATCCAGTGGCTGTCTTGAGTCCTGCCTCTTTTGCATTTGACTCCATGGTAAACAAAGGAAATGGTGAGCCACAGCAGGTAGAAAAATGCAACTTGGAATCATAATTTCTTCTCTGTGAAACTTTCCTTTTCTACTCTAGGGCACTGTTGTAAAGGAAACCCCTGGGGAAATAGGTTAAATAAATTGGTGGGTTTTATAATGTCCCCCAAACTCTCCTACTTGATGGGAAGCAGCAGCCGCTTGCAGTATTGGTGTGTCAGACCAAGCACTAGGAGCAATCTAAACGCTCCCCCTGCTGGACATTTTGGGGAACTTCTCAAGGAGTCATGGATGTTTGAATCAATCCTTGCAAGTGATCCTGGCTGTTCTCAGAACAGTAATTTCTTGGATATTTACACTCCGACTGAAAATCTGAAATACAGTACCTGTGGATGTGTTTTGCAGTGAATGAGTAGATCCAGCACCATTATCAGATTCAGTTGTAATAGAAGGGAAATGTAATGTAGTGCCAAAAAATTGTTCTTTAGAAGGACTGTGTGAACTCGACAATTCCAGGTGCAGAATTTTTGGTACTGGGCACGGAATTTATCATCTTGAGAATGTGTCAACTTCAGCTGTTATAATAAAGCCCACATGGCTGGAAAACAACATAGCAACAATGACAGCCACACCCATAGTGTGCGTGTCCACTTCCTAAGCAGTAGATGACATTGTGTACGAACAACGTCCTCATGGTATCGCTCAGAAAAGAAGCCAGTCAGCCCATGGCAATGATGTGGGTGCCATAATCGTGTCACAGAACTTAGCCGAGGCCCTTTCCCACACACGATAAACAAGCACCCTGCTAAGGAGGACCCAGAGTGCCTTATTGGTTCAAGGTTTCTGCGTTTTATTTGTTAGGAGGACAGCAACAGATAAGTTGACAGTAGGAAGGAGAAGCTGGTGTGGTCTGAAGAGGTTGTGCCTGCTGATGGGACTTTTAGCCTCACCTAGTTATCAGGTGGGCTTTGGGTGTCTGCATATGTTTGGCTATATGGATTGCTGGATCTCTCCTTACATACGCAATAGGGGTGGGGGGTTTTGGGGGGGGGGGTGCATATCAGTGCAAATGTACTAAGAGAAAAAAAATGGGTTGGTAGATATGGTGTGGGCCAGGGCAAGGTAGAGATCCTGAAAATTGAGATGTATGGAGAGTAGCAACTCTGGGTCACCTTGCGGCCATTGCTGAATTCTGCATTCAGGACATCTGCCCTGGAGGAACCTGCCGTGGAAATGGAGGATTAATGATTAATGTCCACTCTCTTCCACCTCTGAGTCACCCAGCAAAGCAGGGTGGGCTACGCAATGCATGCCGTGCAGACCGCAGCAAGATGTGACATGGCGCTGTATCTGCCTGCAGTAGCTCCCGTGGGCAGTTTTCGTGAGCAGCTTAGACCCAGGACACTCTCTGAGCCTGCAGGAGAAATTCAAAGGGTGCCACTCTGCAAGCAGGCTGCTGGAGAGATGGATGCTACAGAGATAAGAAGGGGGGGAAATCTATCTTAAAAACCCCCACATTTCAATGGACTCTGTTGGCAATGGGCAGTTTCCAACACCCTTATTTTGTTAGCGCAACGTAATTACACACACCCGTTCCTCTCTTGCACCCTCCCCAAATCTGCTCCTGAGGGTTGGGGGAATCCTTGTGCTCATGGAAAAAGAGACATAGTGCTACTTTGGATGAACACTCTAGGATTTGGACCATCAGTGATCGTCTGAGCCAGCAAACCTCTGGGATGAACTAGTAGAACAGGTGACACTTCCTGGAATGATAAGCTAGAAGGGCAGCAGCTGTAAGAAAGCATAATGGAAAGTCTACACTAATATCTCCGTAGATTGTCACAGTGTTTTTTGCGTGCCCAGGCAGAGACCCCCAACCCCAAGAGCCACCCAGAAGAAATGAATGATGCATGACAACGTGTTATGGGATTAAATTGGCCACAACTTTATTTAAACTTTCAGATGTAGGAAGACCCTGGCCTCGGCATTGAGGGTGTATCCCTCCCAGTCCCCAGCTGGGGATCTGGAGCACATCAGGGTAATCAGGTCTGTCTGAGAAGTGGGCTGGCTCTGGAAGACATTTGTTTACGCAAAGTGTCCGCCGTCATTTCACCGCAACACTGGGGAGTGCACTGACAACCTTTCAGCGTATGACCAGTGACTCCCCTCCGACTCAGCCCCTTTAACGGGGAACCCTGGGATTGCTGCCCTGGGGGGGGGCATCACCACTTCAACCCCCCCCCCCCCCCATTTAGAGAAGATAGACTAAAGGATTCCGCCCAAGGCCTAAAACTGCCAAAGTTGTGACATCTGCTACAAGGAAGGCAAAACTTGCCAATGCAGGGTATTTCCTTCCTGTCCCTTAACAGCAACCATCTTAAGACCGTAGCAGCTCCTGAATACCTGTAAAAAAAAGTTAACCTGTAATAAAAGAGCATTAAACAAAGGGAGGGTAGGGAGGGTGAAGCTCTGGAGCCGACTGTGCGCTCTCAGGTAGGCTCTGCCCCTTTTAACTACACGAAGAGCTCCACCTCTCCAGTGGCAGAGCTTCATGCTCCGGCGGGGGGGGGGGCAGGGGAGAGAGAGTAGGTGGGAGCAGGGTTCTCAGGGATGGGGTGCTGTGCACAGCCACGCAAAGGGCACCCTCCGGTTGATGGGAGAGCGGTCAATCCCACCCCCTAAAGTAGAGTGGGGGGCACCTCAGGCTTGGGGGCCAGATGTGTCCATCCAAGTTTTTGTAGCTCCATATAACTCTCCTCCCCCCTGCTCAGCTGTGCTTTACACCCTTGTTGAGTTTGCTTGGCTAGAATGTGTCCTTGAACTCCAATAATGCCTCTTGGGTGGATGCTAGAGAGCGGTGTGGGTGAGTGTGTACAGAAACTAGCCTACTCCACAAAGGTAATATTCATATTATTGCTCCAATGAATGTGCATATTCACTGCTCCAACTGTCCACCTCTAGCATGCAGCCCCCAAGAGGTTGCCCAGAAGGGCTTGTGGCTCTTGGGATGAAAATAGCCTCCCACCCTGGTCCTAATGAGCGTTTGCCTTCAGAAAATGGTGTCTCGAAGCCCTGCTGCCCTAGCAGTGAGGACTAATAGCCCCTCAGTAAGATAGCCTTCCCCTTCCTTTCACTGTCCCTGGTTCTTGGTAGACGCCAGCCTGAACCAGATCTGCCAATTTCACATAATTAATTTGAGAATTAGGTTGCGAAGGCTGGGGAGGGGGGAATGGGCTATTTGCAACCCTGAGGATCAAGGCCAGTTTGACTGTTTCACCCCTCAGATGCATCCTTAGCGTGACAAGCAGCCCTGGCCCCCACAGGCTCTAGCAGTGCCCAAGGCATGATTTCAGCCTCCTTGCTCATTCCGCACAGAGCCCTTCCTTGCTCCCTGCTCTCCTGGTGACCTGAGGAAGATGAGGCCTGGAGCAGCCCCTTCTATTATGCTGATTCATCTCCATATTCATGCTTTTGCCCCCAAGTCTGCATTTTTTTAATCCATCTGATTAATGAGAGCAGATATTCAGCGTTTGATTTGATTACCCTCTGTTGAGTCGCATAGCATCTGACATCAAGAGACACCCCTGGCACGGCCCATTTCCATAATGGGTGCTTCTGTCTGCCTGCACTTCCCGCTCTGCCCTTGGCTTCAGGAAAGGAGTCTGATGTGAGGGATCAGCTGTCCTGGATGTACCCTGTGAAAGCAAAAGGGGAAGGTATGCTGTAAATCTGGTCTCCTTATTGTTGCACAGTGTGTGAGATAATCCCATATGACATGAGACACATGGAGCATGAAAGAATGAGGACAACTTCCTTCAATGCCCAAATTGCCCAATTACATTGTGACGGATCAGCGGGGGAAAGGGAGGAGACTTTCCCTACTGGCAGACCTCTTCTATTTTTGCAAATGTTTCCTAAAAAAGAATCACAATGCACTCTCACCTACCTGGGGGGGGGGGGGAATTCCCAGCTGCATAGGGTATTTCTAAGCCCTACTGAAGTGGACCCTTCCCTCCAGCCCAGCTCTAGGAAAATATTAAAAAGATGCTTTTGATTTATTTCACCAAAGCCCATGGCATAAACATAAAACCCTACGGAAACTTTAAACACATCCTTAGAACATAAAGGGGCACGTTCTGTGTGCACTCTTAGAACACGGGAAAGATATTAGTGAGAAATTTTGTTTTAAACCCAGGAAGGCAAATATACCAAGTATTAAAGAAGAAGAACTTTGTTTGGTAAAAGGGAGAAAAAGAGGAAAATAGAAAAGGCAACTATCACACACACATACTTGCAAATGAAAAATTTAAAGTCTGCCTAACTTAACTAGCAGCATGCTACCTGCTTGAACAGAGTCCTGGATTTCAGAGCATGTGCAGAGATTATTGCAGATTTCTTAGCGAAGGCATATTTGGTCACTTGGTGGGATGGTTCCAAAATACAAAGATTACAGGTGAAGTCTAACATTTTAATGTGAATCTGAGACAAGTAAAAGCTAGCCTCTTTGTGGAGATGGACTGTTGCTTGCTCTGTCTGTGATGTTGATGGTCTTTGTGGTCAAAACAGAAATGCATTTAGAGTCTAGATCTACCTTTCTTCAGATAATGATGCTTCAGATGTTGAGAGGAAGAGTGGAATCAAAGTAGCATCCCAAAGAGAAAATGTTGCAGTAATGGGGACTTCAATTACCCTGACATAGACTGGTGACATGTGCATCGCTTATGACAAAGAGGTAAATTTCCTAGATGTCCTCCAATACTGTGCTCTAGAATAGCCACATGGAACAGCCTCCCTGGATTTAACCTCAAGTGGCATCCAGGACCTCGTGCGAGATGCAAGGGTTGTTGAATCAACTGGGTGAAATGACCACGGTGCTATTAAATTAAAAATACATGTAGACAGCCGCTTGCCAAGAAAATCCAACCTGGTCACATTGGATTTCAGAAGAGGAAGCTTCCCCCCAAACAAGAAGATTGGTAAAAAGGAAGTTCAAAGGTGAAGTCAAAAGAGCAGGGCGTGTGTGTGTGTGTGTGTATAAATGTGTGTGTACATATATATGTGTATGTGTATTTTAAATAAATAAAAATAAAAAGTGTGTTCCATCAGGTCTGTTACAAGCTGATTAGCATTTTGCTACAGAAGCCTCCATTTTAGTTGGCAAATATCATTTTTAGAGGCATAGAGCTACCTGTCTCGAGTGGGTGAACCCAGTGGATGCAAGGGGGACAGATCCCTTTTCTTGTTGGCTCTGTGCTGCATGTTGCCACTGTGTGAAGAGTCTGCCTCCATTTTTGAGAATATAACTACCAAACCAGCTGGTAGAGATAATATCTGAGAGAGACAGAGAGACCGTCACGCCAGTGCTGGCTCTTGCAACCCCAATTGCCCTGCCATGTGTAATCTGATAGGTGGTGCAGAGAGACCAACAGATCTGCGAGCTGCAATTGACTTATGGCTGCAGGCATCTCTATAAACAGCTTCCATCTCTGCCCCAAAATAACCCCACGTGAATTGCGTCACAAGGCTAAGGTTTCTGGCTGCTTGCAGGGAGACATTAAGTCAATGCATGGAGTATGATTTTCAGTCGCAGTTGGGCGGCAAGGGGGGGGGGGAGAGGCTGGAACTGTGCGTACAAAAACCACTTCTGCTGGTAGCAGCAATTTTGTTCCCGTTGGCACAAGCTGATTAAAAAACTCCAAAATCTGAAAGTTGAACAATTAGTGCCGCCAGGGCTGAGCTCAGTTACATTTCAGAACTTTGCTCCAACGTGCCAGGAAAACCAAGCACTCTGTCGTGCAAGGACATGCAGGTGGCTGTGGCTCTGTAGCCTGCCGGGTGACCTTCATTCAGGGGCAGGGCCTGCTCCATTATGGCTTGTCTCTCTCCTGCTCAGTGATACCCAGTTGCTCCTTTGAGAGAATCTAGGGGAAGATCAAAACGCAAGAGTCAGAGCACGACCAGGTGCCCAGCTGCATCACTCAGCCATTTGCACAATTTTACTCCCATTCCTCCCTTCCCTGATAAGGGACGCGGGTGGTGCTGTGGGTTAAAGCCTCAGCGCCTAGGGCTTGCCGATCGAAAGGTCGGCTGTTCGAATCCCCGCGGCGGGGTGCGCTCCCGTTGTTCGGTCCCAGCGCCTGCCAACCTAGCAGTTCGAAAGCACTCTCAGGTGCGAGTAGATAAATAGGGACCGCTTATTAGCAGGAAGGTAAACAGCGTTTCCGTGTGCGGCTCTGGCTCGCCAGAGCAGCGATGTCACGCTGGCCACGTGACCCAGAAGTGTCTTCGGACAGCGCTGGCCCCCGGCCTCTTTGAGTGAGATGGGCATACAACCCTAGAGTCTGTCAAGACTGGCCCGTACGGGCAGGGGTACCTTTACCTTTACCTTACTCCCATTCCTTAGTGATGGAGAGCAGACGAAGGCAGTGAGATACTACAAGTTCCATCCACGTGGTCAAGCAAGTTCCACAGTGGAGCCAGGTTGGTCAAGTGGATGAGCCTTGCAGGTCAGGAGGCAGAGCCCACAGAAAATGCTCAGTTCATCTGGTGTACTGCACGTGCTTACATGTCCCTTTGCCGCCAACTAACACGATCCACACATATTGCACCTCGCGCCCTGATCAAAACTATCCAAATATTGCCTGTGTCTAGGATTAGGGGAGAAATTTGGCTCAGTTTGCATTTGAAGGTGAACTTATTCAATACATGCTTTCTGAAACAATATGCAACTGTCCTTCAAAATTTGCATTTCTCTGAATTTTGCAGTGCACCTTTCCAACCAAGCAATTTGTCCATTTACTTGCGTAAAATGTGCCTTAGAAATGCATATGTTGGTAACAATAACATAGAGCCAATGTGGTGTAGTGCTTAAGAGCGGTGGACTCGTAATCTGGGGAACCAGGTTCGCGTCCCCGCTCCTCCACATGCAGCTCCTGGGTGACCTTGGGCTAGTCACGCTTCTCTGAAGTCTCTCAGCCCCACTCACCTCACAGAGTGTTTGTTGTGGGGGAGGAAGGGAAAGGAGACTGTTAGCCGCTTTGAGACTCCTTCGGGTAGTGATAAAGTGGGATATCAAATCCAAACTCTTCTAATATACCCCAAAATTAATTACATTCAGGAAAATTGCTTGCAAAAATGTGTATGTTAGGCAAAGTTGCATACAAATATATGTATATTAAGAGAAATTCACCCAAAATGCTGGTGAATTTGCATGAGGACTTTAAAAATCATCATCATCAAACTGATGTGGAAATGTGGAGAACCAAATTTAAGACTGGAAAAATGAGAAATTGAGAGAAACTGAAATGAACAGATTCGCCCATCCTTACATGTGTCACTGTCAGAAAGCAAGCAATTGCCTATGAACAGAGCAGGAACATCCTGAGAAGAAGACTACAGTTTGTGTCACACATGCTGTGTCTGATATGCTCAAGGAATAAAGGGTATGTCCTGCTTTTGTTGCGCTATAGCTCGAGGTTGCCCCTCCAGACAGCAACAGTGCATCAAAGCTGGGGAAGTAGCACAGAACAATGAATAAAGCAGAATGGTGCGTAGGTGCTCCAACGTAAATCTACCACTAATGAAGTTTTATTGCACCAGTGGCATGTTGCAGTCTGCAGGAGCCCCTTCTGTTCCCACCCGTTTGTCATGATGTGTCATCCTCCGATTGGCTGTTGTTCTGTGAGTTTTTGTTTACATGCCAGCCAGACTGACATAGAGCTGCAAGGGAAAGAGGCAGCTGGGGGGAAACAGGTGGCAGAAGCAGCAACGAACACTTCCATTGATTATAGCATCTTTGGCTATAAAGCATCCTGAAGATGTGTCAGCAGCGGAAAGTTCCTTGAGCAACTAACAGGGGAATCCTAACCAAGAAAGAGCAGAGTGGTGCATCTGCCACCACATCTCAAGCCCTGTCTTCTCTCACTAGCCAGGGCAAAATAAGGGGAGGCAGCCCACTCTTTGCTACACCAGTTCCAGGCTGGCATATCTAAGGGGCTCGAGGATTGAATACCCCACCCCATCCCATTTGGGGACTTCCTGCTTCCTATTGCTGGGAGAAGAACTTCTAATAGTAGCTGCCAACCTGCCTGGGTGCAACTGGGGCCTCTTCCATAGTAGAGCCCACTCCCTCCAGTAATGGTCCTTTCAATTGGTGGGGGCTGGCAGAGAAGCAACATCGTGCCATCCTAACTCCTCCACCAACACAGCAGTAGGATTGCGCTCTAAAGGGTGAAAGCAAGTAGCACCTGAGCATGTCCAAAATGGAAGTGTTCCGAGGGGAGTGTCCTGAGAATCTGGCCCCATTTGTCTCCCTGGGCCTGAGATTCCCATTTCCTCTGCTAGACATAATGTAGCATTTCCTGCCAGAACCAAGTTTTGAGAACAAATGGAGGCCGCTCTACTGATCACTCTTGCTTAAAAGAGTGTCAAGTACAGTGCAGAACAAGTTTAATTTATATCCTATAGTATCTAAATGTGTCAGATAAGCCAGATGAAGATGTCTGAATGTGTCAGTTGAGGGAATTAGCAGGCACAAGGCACCATTACACTGTGAGGCAGGAAATAGTGGGCAATATTACCCAATTCCTGCCTGAGTTGGCACATCCAGTCATCTTTATCTGGCTTAATGAACTGCAGTGCAGGCAGCGTCTCAAAGAAGAATGCTGAAGACATCTCCCTGTCCTGCTTTGCTCTGTGCGTAACAACAGATATAGCACACACAAGGAAAAATCAATACCAAATCTTAAAAGCAGCAGCAGCAAGTTTCTTTTTATAGAACACTGTCCCATTTGCAGTCTTCTTTTGTCCTGACCTAAAGCATCTTGTCTCCAGTTAAATTTCAAAGAGGACTGTTTGGACTAATACTTTTTAAAACCAGGGGAGAAATGCTGAAATGGTAAAAGCAGCTGGTGGTCTGTGGTGGGTGGGTGGGTGCATGCGTGTGCACGCACGCACACACACACACACACACACACACGTGTGCACTGGTGAGCACTGGGATATTTCATGGGCGACATGGACCCCCACTCAGTAAAATCTCTGCAAAATGAGGGCTACCCCACCTACCAGGAGACGATGCCAGATAAATCATACCTAGAGTGAGGGAGAGACTCTCCTTCCATTGTTTGTCTCTTTTAGGCTGCAACTGTATACCCACTTAGCAGGAAGCGAGTTCCTTTGAATTCAACAAAATGTACTTTTTGTAGACCTGTGTAGGACTGCGCTTTTAGGCATTTCATTTGCCCTGCTCTGCCCTTTCCCAACTCCTAAGGAAAATTAGGATGCATATGCATCATTCATTTAAAGCACACACACCCAAATAATCCTGAGAACTGAAGTTTGTTATGGGTGCTGGGAATTGTAGCTATGTGAATGGGTAAACTACGGTTCCTAGGATTTTTTAATTTCATTTTTTGGGGGAGGGGTGTGCTTTAAATAGGTGGTGGGTATACACAGCCTAAGTATGTAGGAAGAGAGATAAGGAGATATAAACAAGAAAGGGAGAAAGGCAACCAGAAGCTTCTCTTTCAGAATGTGTGACTTGTGCCTCCCTCCTCCAGCATGGCTTCGCAGGCAGAATAGTCAAGAGGCTGTGCTGCTCACCCACGGTGGGGCTGCCCTCATGGGTGAATTCCTCTAGCCTGGATCTTAGTCACTGAATGTCACCACCCTCCAGAAGTCTGAAGGTTGATTTACTGAGATAAGGAGGATTATAACTCTACAGTGATTGCTTTGAGAGATCTGGACCTGGTGTCATTTCACAATGGATGATTAAGAACACCTTTAAACACTGTGGACATTGTTACTGCATGGCAGCAGATGAAAACAGAGCCAGTTTTGAGTTCCATTTGTATTATGAACATGGGAAGAAGGCGGGGAGATGGCAGTTTAAGCACAAGTTATATAAAGGGCTTCTACTGGTAAACCCGGCAGAAGTCACAAGGGGGCAGCAACAGCAGAGAAACAGATTAAGATTGGTGGCAGGCAGCTGACTGTAAGAGAAATCTCCCACCTAGAGATATATTACAGGGAAAGCCTATCTATTCAGAAGCAAGTCAATGGGGTTTGCTCCCAGGTAAATGGGGTTAGGATTGTACAGTTAGTAAGACTCCTTAGCAAAAGGAGGCAAGGCAAAGCATCAAAAGCCTAGTGAATCTTCCTCTTGGGGTTACTATGAAGCATCGCAGGGAGGGAGGAAAGTTCAAGTCAAAAGCTTTGTAAGATAACATCAGTCACAGTAGCTTGGGTAAGATGAAGATAAAGATGATGATGATGATGATTATGCTGCTCTACAAGATTGACCAAACTGGAAGCTTCTGACAAAATGTGAATACGTTCACACTTTCATTTATTTGAATCAAAAAGTAGAGACAGCATAAAATGTTTTGTATGTGGCTTTGGCTCTCCTTTAAAGTGGAAATGTGAATTTCTCATTTTCAATAAAACGTAACACACACACACACCCTCCCTGCTTCACCTTCAGCTCTCAATGAAAATTGAGGTTTACTAGAAATGTTTAAATACAAGAACACTTTTTAAAGCAGCACAGCAACAACAACATCATCAAGCCTGCCGTTCTTTCCCCAATGCTTGACCACCATAAATGCACAACTTCTGTTCTTTGTCAGACAGGCAGAGGTTCCAATCTCTATTGGCTAATTTGAGGGAAATGTCCTCATGAACTGTGGATGAAAAGTAAAATAAAGCACTAGTGTAAACAAGCCAGCATTATTAGGCCACAAAGAGCCAACAGCTGATCTAGCATTGGTGTTAATTGTATCATCTGTTACCCAAATACCTATTTATTCATTATTTAGAGCATTTCTTTTTCCTGAAAAGACTCCCAGAGAGGGACTCAAAAAATTAATAATAAGACAGTCCCTGCCTTCAGGTTGCCCACCTTTGCTTTACAACTTCAAAAATATCGAGGGCATGTACAGGTTTGCCCAAAATGGACTGGAGAACTAACCTCTGAGGCTTCGCAGGCTTAATTAGACCCGTGGATTGTAGGTTCCCCATCACTGCTGTAAATCCTACAAAGAAAGCATCTCATCAGCCACATAGCTACAGGGAACCTAATTATTAGAGCTGGGGGATTATGTATTTTCACACACACAATAAACCTTTGTGGCCTTCCTGTTCCGTACCCTTCCCTTGAAATCATTTTGTGCCACCAGCCAATTTCTCTGCCACCTGCTGATGTCTGGTAAGAAGAAAAATGTGATTTATTCTGCCAGAAATAAGCTGACACGGGGCTCCTGAGCTTTCTAGCTGGGAAGATGAAGAAGCCTGATGGGGAAAGTAACCACAGAGTTGGTGTGTGTGTGCGTGTGTGCATGTGCGCGCGCACAGAAGACATGATCAAATTACTGGCAGATATGATCTGAAGTAAAACTGGCAGTTGGAGTGTTTCGGAGAGTGAGTCAGTCAGTGTCACTGGTAATGTGGCCCCAGTGGCCAGGCAAGAGCTATTTCAATGTGCTTTTACTTCAGCTCCAGTTTCCACTGAATAATGCAATAGGCACACATCAGTTTGAGCTAGCTGGGCTGTCCTAAGGAAGCCTGGAGGGTTCGTGCCCCTCCCACTCCCTGCTCACGACAGCTTTAGACGCGACTTGAAGGAGGATGACTGGCAAGCAGGCTCCTCCTTAAGTGAAGGTCAGTGCAGGCTAAAGAATGCTCCCGGGAACGATCAGAGAGCAAGCCTCGTGCTTGTGCTGCCCTTCAAATGGATGTCAACGTGTTGTCAGGACATACTGCAAATACAGCCTTGCCTCTTAGCACAGAAACCAGGTGAAGGTGGCATTTTCAGCAGTGACACCCAGCATGCCTTCAGCATGCTTACTTGGGAGTAAGCTCCATTGAACTCAATAGGATTTGCCTGCCTGTGTAGACATGCACAGGATTGGGCTGCTTGCATTGTGTTTTGGCGCCATCACTTGTGGGTGTTATTAATGTGATGTTAAAGGGGAAAGGAGCATTTCAAAGCAAAAGGTAGAAAGCGGAGGAGGGAATATAAAAGGCAAAATAAAAATACAGGGGATTTCTTATAGAGGGTGACACTTTGTTTGGCAGGAGGGGAGGCATTTCACAAAGCTCTCCAATTTGTTCTTTGTCTCAGCCATATTTTAAAATGTGTTTTAAAGGTTGTTGTTTTTGTGTGTCTGTGTGTATCCATTTTGTTTTTGAATGTGTTTTCCTGTCTCAGTATGAGGAACAATTCAAAGTGGACCAAGAGTGCAAAGAAGCTTGGGAAGCAGGAGGTGGCTGGGTTGTAACTACTATGTCAATGCACAGAAAAAGGACCCCCACCATAGGTCCAGTTGATGGCTGAGTACACCACAAAATTCTACCATAGTCTCTGTATTATGCTGTTACATAGTATGATACACACAGCCTTATTGTAAATAAGGCCACAAAACTTACTAGCCTGCAGGGGACTGGCAGAGGAATGATAGCGTGTTCCTCCCCTCCTGCAGTAATCCACTGTATTTCTATACCTGAAGGAACGTCTCCACTCCCATCATTCAGCCCGGACACTTAGGAGGTCCAGCTCCGAGGGCCTTCTGGCGGTTCCCTTACTGCAAGAAGCGAAGTTACAGGGAAGTAGGCAGAGGGCCTTCTCAGTAGTGGCGACCACCCTGTGGAATGCCCTCCCACCAGATGTCAAGGAAATAAACAACTATCTGACTTTTAGAAGACATCTGAAGGCAGCCTTGTTTCAGGAAGTTTTTTTATGTCTGATGTCGTATTGTATTTTTAATATTTTGTTGGAAGCTGCCCAGAGTGGCTGGGGAAACCCAGCCAGATGGGCAGGGTATAAATAATAAATATGTTGTTGTTGTTGTTGTTGTTGTTGTTGTTATACTGGGTACAAAGTAGGGGGTCTTCCCTCCCCTAGCAACTCACTTGGTTCTGTGCTGGGCCCAGAGGAGAAACAGAATGATCTCTCCTACTTCTACCA
Source organism: Podarcis tiliguerta (assembly GCF_965153285.1). Classification (NCBI taxonomy): domain Eukaryota; kingdom Metazoa; phylum Chordata; class Lepidosauria; order Squamata; family Lacertidae; genus Podarcis; species Podarcis tiliguerta. Next base: position 56,983,034 of record NC_139534.1, read on the forward strand.
GCCCCTTCACTTCCTTGCATGCAATTTCTTGTCACCTATGGTTACCAGGCTAGCGCTTAAATACAAGGCTGGCATAATATCCGTGAAACAGGAATAAAAGCCACAACCAATGTCAGACATATGCAAAAGGGGGAAAGGGGCATCAGCACCTGCTCCTGTGGAATTTAAGAGCTGGTTTTCTAGTTGCTTAGACTATCAAGCTAGCCTGTTCTGAAATCCTTTTTAGGAGTCAGTATCATCTGGTTTGCTGCAGCTTTCTAAAGGAAGGCGGTTCCCTCTGTTGATTAGGTTGTTCTTCCTCCAGTTTCCTCTCTTCGTCAGAGCTAGCTGGTGATGTACAAGCAGAATAGCTCCACCTGACACCATCAGTTCAAGACCCATTACAGTGGTACCTCGGGTTACATATGCTTCAGGGTACATACGCTTCAGGTTACAGATTCCGCTAACCCAGAAATAGTACCTCAGGTTAAGAACTTTGCTTCAGGATGAGAACAGAAATCGTGCGGCGGCAGCTGGAGGCCCCATTAGCTAAAGTAATGCTTCAGGTTAAGAACAGTTTCAGGTTAAGAACGGAGCTCCGGAACAAATTAAGTACCGTACTTTACCTGAGGTACCACTGTATAGGTTCAAGAACCGAAACTGCAGAAATTTTTCAAGAACGGAACATTTTATAAGTTACTGTACCTTTATTATAACTTTCTAACCAGATAATAATTAAGAAATCAAATGACTCTTCTAGTCAATATAGCATTTTCATTTGCTAAACAGTATGCAAAAAACCTATTGTGTTGCTAGCGAAAATGGCCATGACTCCATTCAACTGACAAGCAACATTGCAGTCTTGTGACTGCCTCACATTCCGCTGTGAAAATGACCAGCCAGCACTGAGAGGAATTCTGGGAGCCTCATGTCAAACAAGGCCTCATTTATTAGGTATGCATAATCAGTCCTGTTTCCATATTTGTTTCCTTTAAGATGATACTGTGTTAGTAGTCAGATGAGCTGATCTTCATATGCGTGACAAATTGATAACAACACAGCATTTGTACAGGATTTTTTTTTTTGGGGTGGGCGTTATTTGCAGCACTTTACATATAATATATTGGGGTAATTCTTGCATCAGCTGTGTAAGTGTTGCAAATTGTGGTCTGTGTTGCAAATTGAGAGAGTTTAAGAGACAGAAGGTGGTTGAGAGAGAGAGAGAGACAGAGTAAAGCCACCTAATTTGGCACATACCGGTATGTGAAATTGACTTGAAACATACATGCACTTCCTTTTTCCTAACACTATTTACAACAGAGAGTTTAGGACTGCCCCTGCCCCTGTTCTAGGAATAAATAGTAAAATAATATTTCATTTCATTTGTTATTTATTTGTGTAATCCCAATGTATTTAGAATCATAGAATAGAATCATAGATTTGGAAGAGACCACAAGGGCCATCGAGTCCAACCCCCTGCCAAGCAGGAAACATCATCAGAGCACTCCTGACATATGGCTGTCAAGCCTCTGCTTAAAGACCTCCAAAGAAGGAGACTCCACCACACTCCTTGGCAGCAAATTCCACTGTCGAACAGCTCTTACTGTCAGGAAGTTCTTCCTAATGTTTAGGTGGAATCTTCTTTCTTGTAGTTTGGATCCATTGCTCCGTGTCCGCTTCTCTGGAGCAGCAGAAAACAACCTTTCTCCCTCCTCTATATGACATCCTTTTATATATTTGAACATGGCCATCATATCACCCCTTAACCTCCTCTTCTCCAGGCTAAACATGCCCAGCTCCCTTAGCCGTTCCTCATAAGGCATCGTTTCCAGGCCTTTGACCATTTTGGTTGCCCTCCTGTGGACACGTTGTGTGTGTATGTGTGTTTACTTTTTCACAGGATCTAAATCAGGAGCCAGGTATAATATGCAAATGCAACGTGCTGACAGGACCTTGCTCCTGTTAGCAATTGTGCTGCAGCGTTCTGCAATAACTGCAGTTTCTGGACCAAGCATCAGGGCAGCAATCCAGTCTTGAAATCATGGGTGCCAAGACTACTGTGATCAAGCTATCCTAGTCCAGGAAGAGTCAATGCTCTTGTACCATCCGAAGTTAGTAATAGGTAGTCCTAGCCCAGGGGTTGTCAACCTGGTCCCTTCCGCCCACTAGTGGGCGTTTCAGGATTCTAGGTGGGTGGTAGGGGGTTCTACGACACAAACTGAATCGCTCCCACCATCAAGCACTGGTGAAATTTTACCATCAAGAAAGATGCATTAGTGGGTGGTAGGTATAAAATGTTTGACTACCCTTGGTCTAGCCATTAAGGTCATCTGGGCCTCCAGTTACATTGCTAGATCCCAAAGCACCCGCAGATGGCATATCTGCTTCTGCAACCCCATCCAAGGCAGGCAAATGTCTTAAGTTACCCCCCCCCCCCGCACAGCACCTTCATCTTCCTTGGCTTATTTTCTCTCATCCATCCCACTGCACAGTGTCTCCTGATTCAGATGTTGTGGAGAAGCAGAGCTGAGTATCATCAGCATACAGAAAGGACCATGCCCCAGATTTCCGTGTTGTTGTTCTTTTTTGGATAACATTTTATTAATTTTCCAAAAATAACAAAAAAACAAATAAATTCACTTTACACAATTTCAGCCATAAATCTTAATTGGCTTCCCTCCACTCCCCCTCCTGGTTCCATTATTTTACTCTTATTCATGCATGTCCTTAAAATCTTATATTCTTAACAATCTAAATTTTAAACCACCTTCTTCTTATTACAAGTGACTTTTAAAAGTTCAACTAATGTAAAAGCCTATCAACAAAGCTCACAAGATTATGCTTTCAACATTCCCCTTATATAAAAGAAAAAAGAAAGGAAAAAAAACCAACATCTTTTTGGGTTTCAAATTGTCTAATGTGCCCTGCATAGTTCACTGGATTATTCTACCAATCTTCTTTGGCGGTGGCTTCTTCCTTCTATAGGGATGGGCCATGCCCCAGATTTCCCAGTGACCTCTTCCAAAAGTTTCATATAGATATTCCAAAGCATTGGGGAGGCTGAATAGTAGTACTCTCCCGATGCTATTCTTTGGGCCTAGTCATGTAAGTAGGATTAGAACCACAGTAGCAGAGGCCCCTAATTCCCATTCCTTGGAGCTGGTCCAGGAGGATACAAAGCATGTGGCGAAAGCCACATAGAGATTGAGGCTCATACACTTGTGGTAAAGAATCATAGAATCATAGAGTTGGAAGAGACCACAAGGGCCATCGAGTCCAACCCCCTGCCAAGCAGGAAACACCATCAGAGCACTCCTGACATATGGTTGTCAAGCCTCTGCTTAAAGACCTCTAAAGAAGGAGACTCCACCACACTCCTTGGCAGCAAATTCCACTGTCGAACAGCTCTTACTGTCAGGAAGTTCTTCCTAATGTTTAGGTGGAATCTTCTTTCTTGTAGTTTGGATCCATTGCTCCGTGTCCGCTTCTCTGGAGCAGCAGAAAACAACCTTTCTCCCTCCTCTATGTGACATCCTTTTATATATTTGAACATGGCTATCATATCACCCCTTAACCTCCTCTTCTCCAGGCTAAACATGCCCAGCTCCCTTAGCCGTTCCTCATAAGGCATCTTTTCCAGGCCTTTGACCATTTTGGTTGCCCTCCTCTGGACACATTCCAGCTTGTCAGTGTCCTTCTTGCAGTACTCCAGGTGAGGACACAGTACTCCAGGTGAGGTCTGACCAGAGCAGAATAGAGTGGCACTATTACTTCCCTTGATCTAGATGCTATACTCCTATTGATGCAGCCCAGAATTGCATTGGCTTTTTTAGTTGCCGCGTCACACTGTTGGCTCATGTCAAGTTTGTGGTCAACCAAGACTCCTAGATCCTTTTCACATGTACTGCTCTCAAGCCAGGTGTCACCCATCTTTTATTTGTGCCTCTCATTTTTTTTGCCCAAGTGCAATACTTTACATTTCTCCCTGTTAAAATTCATCTTGTTTGTTTTGGCCCAGTTCTCTAAAGATAATTCATCAGGGCAACCAGGGCCAGCTCTGTCCCATGGCCAGACCTGAGTTTTTAAAAAGTATGTAACTAGGCAACCATGCAGCTTCAAAAGGGGGAATTTTCACAGACCTTGTCTGGCAGCCCTCTAAATAATAAATAATCATATTAACATCTGGAAGATTGTGTCAAGTTCCATATGGCTAGCAGTTCCTCTTCTGGACTTCCTGCAAAATACTTGTGATGTACTGAGCAGATGTATGAATCTTCTTCAATATTTAAATCATGCATTCCAGCTGTAGTTCCTCATGGAGGCTGGAGACTCATCATGCACAAACAGGCCCAAAAAAGGACCCCTTGGTGGAAGCAGGACTTATAGTGATCAGGAAAACAATATAAAAGAGTCTGCAACACAGAGGAAAGAGGACCTTTGTGCTCCATTCCCAAGTAAGTACTCAAAGGTAAGCCCAAGGGATGCCGAGAAGAAGTATGCTTATTGTAGCTTTTGCCTGAATCTTACTTATGGGCATTTCATAGGCAAGCGGGGAGGGGAGACACTTAGCTTTGCTCATGCTTTGTTCTGTGTCTGTGTGTGCCCTGTCAAATAGGTTCTCTGCCTTGAAAGTTAATACCTTATCCAAAAACATCCATATGCATACCTAACATCAGAGTCATAGAGAACCTGTGGCCATTCATGACCATTGATCATGATAGCTAGGGCTGATGGAGACTGCCTCCAGTGTAAAATAATTGGAGAAGAAGCTGCAGTATCAGGTTAAAACTGCCTTGGACACCTAAGTTTTGGATGAAAAGGGCTAGTTATATTATTGTTGTTGCATTTTTGCTGCTGGGGAGAAGTGCTTTTGGGGATTTTTGTTTACAGGTGCCGGAATAACGTAGCTGGCTTTGGGTGCTATGCACCTTGACTTGGGGTGGAGTGGGTGCCATTTGCTTCTCTGCCTCAGGCAGTAAAATGTCCTGGGCCTGGATGTGTCACCCAATTGCTGCCTAGTCTTAAATAACCTATAAGGGTGAACCCAAGGCAACTTTTAAGGCTGGTCAAATACGTTGTGAATGCCTAATCCCAGTCAGCAATCCTAGTACCACTCCTTTGCATTACCGTAAATTTCTGAGCAGCTTTATTCATTAGGCAGCCCATTTCCTATGTGAACAAGTCCGAGTGGATAAAAATCAGCACACAAAAATGGGAGATTCGGCTCTCCCAGTTGCCTTTTTCTAAAAAGGCGAAAACCTTCCTGTTAAGGTTTATTTCCTGCGCTCAAGTGAGAAACGGCTAAAGCCTTTGTATAACTGATCTGTTATGCAGAGATTGCTCTGCAAGCCTTTAAAATATTTATTTTCTTCTTTTGAAAGTCAATTTACTGCTGGCGGAAGGTGCTGGCTTCACTTCCCCAGAGACTGGAGCCTGCTCTTGATCAGTATTCACAGAACTGAGGTGAGCACCAGCAGTGCTTGTTCCTTCATCACTTCCTAACAATGCGCCTCCCCTGAAAGGAGTGCCTCTTGTTTATTTGTATTTACTTATCTAAGACCATTTCTTATACTGCTCAATATATAAAATATGTTTAAGCAGTGTAGGCAAATATTACATAACTATACCATAAACCCATCCATGCAAACTACTGAGAACGTCAATAAAAATACTAGAAATACAATAAAGCATTAGAACATACAGAAGACAGGATTCAGGGAAAGCCTGGGGGCAGGGAGGGAAGCTGTCTTTTCAGAAGATGCAGGTAATCAGTGGTAATGATGGCAGAGGCTATGCAGCAGGGGTTCAAAATTAGCTACCGTAATTACTGAGGACCCCCTATTTTTCAAAAGCCAAGCTACAAGATTTGGGGTAGTCCCTAATAAGCAAAATATTTTAGGTATCCTAAAAAAACAACAGACCATAAAATCTGTGATATTACCATGAAAAAATGACAAAAAATAATTAGTTAGTGGGAGGCAAGTATAGGTGCCATGCACCCCCTGGGTGTGTTTATTGCAGACCACAGTAAGAATAAATGATCCAGAGGCGTTCTCCAAATTCTGGACCCCGAATACAAAATTCAGGACACTTTAATAACATTAGCTTGTGAACGATCCCTTTCAGAAACATGACTGGATAACAGAACATGTGGACAGCTTGTGGACTCCTTACTGGTATACAAAAAAGCATGCTCCTGTCTACTAGCTGTACCATGGCAACAGATAGTTCTGAACAAAGTTTATAAATTCACTATTCTTCTGTCTCATGGAAAACGTTGCATTTTTGGTAGTCTGTTACATGAAGCGGTCAGTTTGGAGCTTCTGGTCTCTTCAAGGCCACTTCACCTTTCTGGTATGTGAAGCTGATAAGCAATGCCCTGTTTGTTAGCAAAAAGACAGGTTGAGGTGCATAAAAAAATCTCTGCTTAGCTAGGTATATACTTTTATGCAGGACAATGGCACAGATACATTGTGCCATTGTGGTTGTGACTGGGAACTTGTTTGTGCAGGCTTAGCACTTAGCAGGCTGAGGTCAGTTGTGTATCAGAAACATGTTCTGTGACAGGGTAAGAGCATGTCAGTATAGGGGTACTCTGTACTTCACCTTCCAGCTAGCCTGAAGGAACTTGGCAGATCTCCTGCGTTCCTAATTGGCACAACCTCTCCTTGGTGTCCTGCTAGCTGCCGACAGCAGACTGTAAGCTATTGTTCAGTAGAAACTGATTCAAAGCAAAAATATTAGAGCTGTGAAAGCAATGTATGAGAGCAATGTATGCTCAGAAATGCCTGCCTGCCGTATTGACCCCAGTGGGTCTCAGGTCATGACATTCACCTGGGTCCCAGGTAATGACACTCAGGTATCACTTCTACTTATTTCCGAGATAAGCTATGGCTGCTATCAGCCTTTGCCAGCTCTGAAGAGACCATCCACTGGGCACTCCGTCAACTGTTTCTCCCATACAAATGAGCTGCTGCTAAAGGATGAAGCCAACATTGCTCTAGTTTTTACATCATACACCTGATCTTTGAAGGCTTGTTTACAGAAATGCCTAGTTAAGGCTCCTCCAATAAAGACCCGTGAAAGAGACCCACAAGAATGAGACATTTGGTATTTGGTAAACAAGAATGACCTTTCTGATTCATTTAGAGCCAGCACAGGGCTTCCGTAAAGCCCAACAGGGGAAGCAGAGCTCAGTTTCTAGTGTTGTGGCTTCAGAGAAAGAATGGCCACAGTAGCCTGCCTGGCAAACTGCCACAGTCTTTGGGAAAGCATGTTCCTCTGTGCCTCTTTCTGTGTATGTCTCTGAAAATAGTTTCAAATAAGAGGCCTTGTTCTGTAGCTGAACTGCACAGCTCCTTGTAACAGCCTCTTGTGTTCCAAAGGCATCCGGGATTCCTTGGCAACCGAGTGGCCCCTTGCCAGCCACCCATTGTTAGTCACTCGGTGGGTTTGAATGAGCTGCATTGTGGGGGGAAATTCACATTCATTATGTTGAATGTGGATCTGTGCTTCCATTACTGCTGCAGGGAAGAACCAAACGCTGGCTGAATATAGTCAACAACAACAAAATAAATGTAGGCCTCTGTCAGATGTTATGCATAAAATGTATTTAAACAGCCTAAGTGCCAGACTTTGGCTGTTAATAGTAGCCAAGCAAGCAAGAACGTGAAGGTGTTGCAGCGATTTCTAGGGATGTAAGGAGCTGGTGACTTCTGTCCCATTCTGTGTTTGTCATAAACAGTGCTATTCTACTGACATTCAGCTTCCACTGAAACGTACATTATTCATTTCACTATCCACTATGCCTGAAACTAACATAATTAATTGTGTGATTAATTTTGATGGAAGAGAAATGTCCAAAACAATGCAGAAAATAACATAACGATGTGTGTAACGTTTGCAGTCTAACCCACCCCACCCCCTCATATTTCACTTCTGTGATTTCCATTCCTGACCTCAAACATGCATATTATGACAATTTCCACTCCCATTTCCAATGAAGTTTCTGACATTCCCAGCTTTTTCCTGGGTCTTATTCTCCATGGATATTTTCTTTTGCAAACTGGTATTACATTGGCTATTACCTTCCAATCCTTTGGCAGGGAGGCTGATTATATATACCCTAGCCTTTGGCACCTGATGTGATTTCATTTTTTGTAATTCTAAGTTTTTAAACTATTTTTAGTATTGTACTTTAAGTTGTTGTAACTCTCCCAGGATCCTTAGGTTGAATGGGGATTTATTATTATTGTTGTTGTTGTTGTTGTTGTTGTTATTATTATTATTAACCTTACAGAGGCCAACAACTGAAGGAACCTGGAATAAGTTAACAGAGGCTAGTATAATAATTAATCCTCCACTGAGTATATCAGTCCAGTTTCAGGTTCAAATGTACCCCAAGAAAATATTAAGCATGACATCATTTGCATGTAACTAAAAAAAACCTTAACATATCTGCAAAGTAGGGTCAATAATACCCACAATGTAAAATACATAAGGCTACTACAAGGAAGATGTGTGGGGTCTAGTAGACCCCACTGTTTTTAAAACATACAGCAACATGCTGTGCCATTAACATACGTATAATTATTACAGTTGAATAACAGTAATCACGAGTTGTGAATTACCCATAACAGTAGCAACAAATTTCACAGAACCACAGAATATTGTACTCCAGCAGCTTGGGCACAATTCACCACATTTCACAGCTGCGTGAGTTGGACAGGCAAAACATGAGGCCCATTGTTGATGCAATTTTCTTTCACTGTGTCACCCACAGAGATGGCACTTACCCCTTTTTTTGGTGCCAGCAGCGGCAGACCCTACCATTTCCAAGGCTGCCTTTCTCGTCACCCCAGGAAAGCTGGCTATGTCCCTAAACTCAAGCCAGGTTTGGTCAGCTCTAGAAACAAATCATCTAGGAAGTTATATTGGGGTGTTCACAACACTGTGGGCTGTTCAGTTTCGAAATAACATGGGCATTTATATAGGCAATCCCTACTATATTTGTAAAAGCCAGAATTTCCTTTTAATATATTGTTATGAATGTGGGTGTGGGTGTGGGTGGGGAACCGGCAAGTGTTAGAAACTAATCCAGCCTTTTAATTCCAAGAAATAGCCAACATAGCTTCCTGGTGAGGTGATGGGAGATTAAGGTGTTTGGTGCAAGATGGCAAATCGGTGCGGCCCCCTCCCTCTACAGAATAAGCCAGTTGGGAGCAGAATTTGGGCAGGAATGTGACCTAGAAGTAAGGCAACAAGCTGGAGAGAGTCAGAGCAATGTTTGATTTCTGTTTGAATCCAAGTCTGCAGCTATGGGAGAAGCAAGATTCCTTTGGGGTGTTAATGTTGTGAACCCCTCCATTGTAGGATCAGGTTGTATACATGTGTAAATAATCCATATATCACAATGGCGCCACAGTCTCCGCTGTGCCTCATTTCCAAAAGGAAACACAAACCCTGAGTAAGCGCCTGGAACCCCTGGAATCTCGCACCGCTCGGAGATTGGGGTGGCATGCAACAATATTTTTCCTGAAATACCAGCTGGAAAGTCACACACCAACAAGACTGAAGAATACTCAGAGCATGGAGTTGTAGAAGGCTAACACAGAAGTTTTACCATTTTGTTCCTTGCTGTTGGGTATGTTTGTCCCCGCCTGGTGATTGGGTCTCTAAACTGGGAACCTGTTACTAAATTTGGAATCTGTCCCTAAATGGCTATTGGAAGGATCCTTCTTGTCATAATACCAAGTGGAGGGTTAATTCTTGGGCACCTTTCACAACTTCAGGAAAACAGGCCAGAAGCTCATTGGTAGTAAACAAACAAAAGAAAAGTGCTGCTGGATCAGATGAAAAGTCCTCCAAGTTTAGCGTTCTGTTCCCACAATGACCAGCCAGATGCGTGTGGGAAGCCTGCAAGCAGGATACATGTGCACCTAGCACTCTCCCACTTGTGTTCCCCAACAACTGATATTCAGAGGCATAACTTGGAGGTAATATATTGCCACCCTGACTAGTAGCCAGGGATATCCTTACATTCCATGAACTGGTCTAATCCCCTGTTAAAGCTATCCGGATTACATCCTGTGATTGGCAAATTCCATAGCTCATCTGTTCACTGTGTGCACTTCAACTGTCTGCTCTGAATCTCCCAAAATTCAGCTTAATTGGAAAACTCTGGGTTTGAGTACCATGAGAGCAGCGTGGAGATTCTTTCTGTCCACTTGGCTCCACACCATGCATGTTCCATTGTTGGCGAGAATTTCCACAACACAGAGGAGGCCATATTTAACCCTGCTGGTAAACCAAGAGTATGAACTGCACACCTACTTCAACCAGTGGAAACAAGAACTGTATACACAGCCAATAGAGAAATACCTTGCTGTGATTATTCCCTTATCATTGAAATTATGGACCCTTCGATAGAATAACAGAACACAATCCCTTTGATTCTATCCTTCTTGCATGGCTGGGTGCTTCCATTCAGGCCCAGATTCAGAAGTGAGGTACGCCACGGAGAGGAGAACATCCCAAATGGGAATACACGGTTGCTGTCTTCTCCCAGATGTTGGTGTCCTTCACTCAGGCATGCCAGTGACACAGAGCTCTTGTCATTTGCCTCAGCTTCAGCAACAGATCCTAAGACACTAGCTGCTGACTTAGTGCTCCTTATGGGCATCTCTCCTTAACAAGTTCTTGACCTGTGCTTCAGAGGAATTGGAGAAAGTACGGTAATTCAAAGGGTAGCACACCAAGTCTCCTTTCTCCTTTCCTTGCTGTGAAATTGTTCACCTACTCAGGAAGCATTGTTCTCACCATGTTTTGATTTCATGTGGCATCTGCAGGGAGTCAAATTTGGTTACATAGTGCTGTGACATTATCCTATTTACTCTTAGATTCAGGGGCATTGTGTGGGCTTTGCCAGGTGTCTGTAGCTCAGGTGTATATTTTTTTTAGTGGGTGTGAACCAGGAGCCCCCCACTACAGGTGCCCCCAGCACGGCCCAACCCAGTGCTCCTCTCCGCCCACCAAGGACCCCATCAGCTGGGCGGGCTTCCCCCTGTGTGGGCGGGCAGGTAGCTCAGTGTGGCCCTGCTTTGATCCAGTGGCAGTGGGGTTGATCCTGTGGCACCGGTGGCAACAGCTGGGCTACCCCGGACACCGACAACTCATATGTATATACCACCCTCTCACAAAATATCAGGGTGGTGCAAAGCAATATAAAAACATTTTGAAAAAAAATTTCAAGCAGGACAGAATACCATTCCATAGCATGGGTCCAGCGACACTAAGTGGCTGACTTCTGGTGAAGGCCAGTCCAGGCTCTGTGACATGAGGGACAGCTAACAGCATTCCTCCAGATCTCAGCAATCTGGCTGGGATATGAGGGCTCAGGGAGTACGTTTTGTGGAAATAAGTTATGTGAACATGTTTTAAATGAGCAATTACAGTCAAATTGTGAGAGCAAAAAAGGTGCAAAGACCGTAAGTGATGGGGGAAGGGCGTAAGACCTGCTATTAACCAGTACTGGTCATTGCTGAATTATTCAAAGTGTAATGAAAGGAAGAGTGGTGGTTTTCTTAAAAAAGTAATTTATAAACATACAAAACTAGAAAATTACATGGCAATTTAAAAACAGCATACAAAATTACAGAAAATGTGAAAAGCTTGTGGCAATTACAACAATTATATACAGAGGGAAAAGAACTGCACTTAAAACAGGATTAAGCCAGGGAAAATGATGTAGAGTTATTGATACCCAAGTCTTTCTTATGTGCAGAACCACTGGAGCCCTACACTTCACTTACAGGGAAGCTAATTGAGCCTAACAGTAACAGTTTCAATGCAAAGTCTCCACAGGAAAAGAGCCTTTTCAGTGGTGGCATCATGGCAATGGAATGTTGTCCCCGGAGAGGCTTACCTGGTGCCTAAGTTGATGCTATTTTGGTGACAGGGGAAGAAGACTTTTTTATTATCACGAGACTTTTCTTCTGATTCAGCTTTAGTTTTATTTCTCCCCTTTGCCACATGCTTTTATGCTGCTACATTTTCTTGCTGTTGTATAGTCTTGTATGTATTTTTGAATTTGCTTTAAAAACTACATTGTTGTAAGCTGTCCTGAGAATCTGGTCAGCCTATAAACATTTAGACTAAAATAATTAAAAGAAAGAAAAGAAAAGAAAAGAAAAGAAAAGAAAAGAAAAGGTGTATATATTATATAGCAATTGCATAGAACCTTTGACCCTCCACATATTGTTGAACTGCAGCTTTCTATTACCCTGACCAAGCTTGCAAGGGCTGATGGGAGTTGTAGTTCAGCAATATCTTGAGGGTCAGAGGCAAGCTTCCCCATACCTATAATACAGAATTGTGGCTAGATTTCTAATTCACTGCAGTTTAACAGTACCACAACCACAGTAGGCTTACGGCATATATTTTGGGAAGTGTGTTTTCTTTTCCAGCTTTACATACCAGTACCGGGTTTTTGTTTTCTTGCTTTCAACAAAGCTGACAAATTATTGGCTCCGTTCTCACCTCAACCTGCCTCCCAGCTCCCCCCCTCCCCCAATGGCTGCCTGTCTTTATTATGATTTGGATTGTGGCGACGGCTACATGGACATGTTGACTGGATTCTTAATCACAGGCGCTTCATCCAAGTCAGAGAGGCTCATGAGCCAGGCAGGCCTTGGCACAGTCGTGAGAAAGGCAGAAACCCAAAGGATCAGATGGCATTAAATGTCGTGGTGCTGTGCTCTCTAGGAGACAATATGTCCTAGAGCCCAATCACACACAGAGAGGCACTCCATTCCAGAACCGTCATTTAATGCAGCTACTCCGCAGGAGTACCCCAGAGACGTGACATTAACTCGGTCGCTCTCGATTCCAGAGGCACAGCATTAGCTAGGCTCCCTCCATCCAGCGCTCCTAGCAAATTGCTAAGAGGAACAAACTGGCAGAGGTGGTTAATAAAGCAGAAGAGATGGAGGTAGAGGCAATCGTGGGGAAAACAGGGACAGCGAGAGATGGGGGTGGGGTGGCATAGGAGAGATGTTGTGAGGTGATGGACAGAGCAGAGGCAGTGTGCTGGTGACACCTGTGCATTTGTTGGAAACACAAGCCTAAGGCTGTGTGTGTGTGTGTGTGTGTGTGTGTGTGTGTGTTTGCACAGGCAGCTTAATTTCCCCCTCTTCCTTCACAACAGGATCTGGAGAGTTTTAAGGCCTGAAAGAGTCAGCAAGTTGTTTGTTCCAACCATCTGTCTCATTTCCCTTAGCAACAATTTGTCCTTCTCTTCTCCTTGGTGAAGTATCTGAAGGAAAGTCTGGCTGTTAACCCCCTCCCCCTCCCAGTCATTTTTGTGTCTTTCTCACCTCTGTTGGCTCTCTTGTAGGTCATTCCCTATATATCCCATACATAGATCTGTGACGTCTCCTCTCCATCTGTCCTTTGGGTATGATGTACATGCTAACATTCTGGGGGCGTGATGCTGAGAGAGGAAGCAAGTACATTAACATTCTGAGGGAGGGAGCTTTGAGATGTGCATGAGATGTACTTGGAGGTATACAAACTTGGTATAATCGTTCACCCATCAGATTCAGCCGCTCTTTAAAACGAACTATGGTTTAATTCACACAAGCAGCGTGATGGTCTACTCTACGCTACACAAAAGGTCTCACAATGCACCTCCCCTGTTCCTGGTGCGCTGTGGAGGAAACGAGCCAGAGTGTGGTTTCTTGTGTCAGCTGAATTAGGGTTCGTGGTTTGTTTCCCTCCCAACAAACCACAAGTGGTAACCAAAGTTTGTTCTTGGTTTGCTGCTCATGGCTAGTTTGAGGAAAATAAAACCACGCGTTCAGGATGGGATGACTGAACAAACCACAAGAAGACTCTGGGCTTGTTTAGTTCATTTATTTATTTATTTATTTATTTATTTATTTATTTATTTATTTGGAGTATTTATATCCTGCCTACTAACTGATGTTTATAGGGTGGCTTACAATATATTTTAAACACAATAAAATAGACAATGATGCAGTAGTCACTACAGAAGGGCAAAGGGGTGCATAAAAGCATCCCCCCCATTCTTTGATGGTCCAACCATGATGGCCATTCTGCAGCTGCCTCTCATGGCCTAGAATGGATTGTTGAAGCAGCTAGATATTAGTCTCACACAGGCCAAAACTTCCTCATTGCGTGGCTGCTACTGTTGTCTCTCCCAGCCTCAGGCGGCAGATGCAGGAGGTGCTGGGAGAGCAAAGATGTCCCAAGCCTCCGTCTCATTCCTCAGATGTTCCAACTGCCCATTGACTCCACCACCCTGCCTACAACCATGAAACACAACCTAGGTCATTCATTCAGCTCCCCGTATGCTGATACTATTGAGCTCGACTCATTCTAAAGCCTCAGTTAAAAATAACATTTTAATGAAGGGCTTGTCTACACTCCAGCCTTTTTTATCCAGGATTTTTCTCAAGGCACAACTATGCACAGTGTAGCCCCTGCTCCTCATGTTTGTTGAAGAAGGCTCCAGCTTATATCCACAGCGCAAGAAAAGATGTTCAGACATTACATCACATAAATACCTTGGGGGTCATTGCTGATGTCACATTTGTTTGTTTGTTTAATTTGTATACTGCCCTTCATCTTTAGATCTCGGGATGGTTCACAACATAAAAATACAATATAAAAGCACAAAATAACATTATAATAACAAGAACAAAACCCCCCATAAACCAATAACCCCCTGTTCAGCTGTAGCCAACTGCTGCAGCCTGCTTCTGCAGCAGCCATTCTGCCATTTCAGTGTCAAACCATGCATTTATGGCACAGTGCAATTCTTGCAAGTGATTTTTCTTCTTTTTTAATAGTTCAACTTCGGAAGGTGAAAGACATCGAAGCCCTGCCCTGTGCATCCTGAGTGACATCCCAGTAAGGTCTCCCACAAGATATGCATGTGTTAGGTGTTAGGGGATATGGGATATGGCAGACAAATATTATGTAAGTCAGGCTGCCTCAAACTCCGCCCTCCAGATGTTTTGAGGCTACCGTTCCCATCATCCCTGACCACTGGTCCTGCTAGCTAGGGATCATGGGAGTTGTATGCCAAAAACATCTGGAGGGCTGAGTTTGAGGAAGCCTGAATTGTAAATAGTGCAATGTAGAACCAAGAATAATTAGGATGACCTTGAAACACCCAAGAGTTCACTTCTAACAATAGTGTGTATGCAATTTGGAGCAATAAGAGAAGCCAATGTCTAATATCCTCATTAAACTATGTTAATTATCTGAGGGAAATGTCTTAGCAGAAAAATTACAGATTTCTGTGATATTGGACAATACCAAAGGGAGAATGTTGTTTTTTTTTAAATTATACTTAAGCCTCTGTGGCTAGCTCTCTATGTTTAGCATGACTCAGAGTTTGAAGAATAGCTAAAGGATCAATTTGTCTATAGAGTTATTAGCAACTGGTGTGATCTGAATTACCAAGTGCGGCCAGTAGAGAAAACTGGTTAGAAGAAAAAAACTGGGGAACTATGCATAATGTAGGTAGCATTGCAACTGGACTTGCAAAGATTTTACTGCCCTGCTCCACTCCAGGCATCCAACAGGGGAAATCTAAAAATGCTGTTTGAATGATTAATACCTTCTTACTACCTTCAGCATCATAGAATCAGCCAGTAGTTCAAGAGCATGAATTTATGTCTGCAGTGCAATCAGACATTTTCCTCTTGAGAGTAACACAATTTAAGAACTGCAACAGACCATTCTCAAAATAAGTATGTTAAGTAGGAGAATAAGAATGTTAAGACCAATGCTCTGGAAATATTATCAACACCACATATTTCATGCATTAGTTCGGTAGCAGAAGATGACATCTAAATCTATATAGAAAAATAAAAAGTCTCATACAGATGGTAAAATATTATTTGATTGCAGGGAACGAAGCTGAGTTGAATCCCAAATCTGTTGCATTTTAACCACACAAGCAGATTACTGGACTGTATAAAATAAAATTGTGACAGTTACTCGTTTTCCTGTAAACAAAACAGAAGTAAACTATCATTATGAGATTAATATGGATGTTTAAAATCAGGTATTGTGAGAAACATGCCATTATAATTCATGTGCCTATGGAAGGAAACATAGAATTAATGTACCAAAACAGAGAGTGTGGTACATTCACACTGATCAGCTTTAGCATCAGAACAAGCTTTTTAATTCAGACCAACGTCTTGAGAATTTTGAAATACAGAACATACTACCTTTGGCCATTTCTGCCTCACTGTATTTCAATTTGAATTTGCATGCCTCTATACACATCGGAATGGCTTGGTGTGTTTTGAAATCTCCTATTTTGTATACGCACCATTGGGCGGAGACAGGGTCAGCTTCATCAGGCGCTTTAAACATTTCCACCTTTTCCCATGCAAGATCAGTAGCCTGAAGTCCCAGGAGAGATGTGCTCTGGCTGAAGCAAGGCTGAGAAAGAGGGAGAGCATCCATCATGGCACTTGCCTTGTCTGCTCATGATGCTTATGAGAAATGAACTATATGACGTTTGATAGGCACAGGGAGGAATACAGGTGAGTAGAGTGCCAGAAGTGAATGATTCCAAAGTGCAGGTAGGAAGTGGAATTACACACACCTTGCTGATGTCATAGACTTAGGACCGCCCCAACACATGTACTCTTTGTACACATCTGGGATTCATTCACCACACATTGAACAAGCAATGTTTCCCAGTTAGAAACTGAATCAAAATGCAGGGTTCTTTTTAGCAGAAACTCCAAGATGTCTGTGGATCCTGACTAGCATCGTGTGCACCTGGGCTAAAACAAGAACAAAAGCAGTTTGGAACGCCCTGGAGCTAGATTAACCACAAATGTGTACACAGCACAACACAGTAAACTACTCCTCTGGAAATGGTTTCTGCTGCATACAAAATTGGTTGCAACAAGATTTAACGTCTGGCAAATGGCAGGAAGAACATTACACAATTTACTTACCTTGGCTAAGGTCAAAGGTCACCACACTGCATCGATACCAAGCTATAAAGTATGACTAGAGTCTTACATAGCAACAGAAGTACTCATTGGAGTAGGAGTACTTGCATGTAGTTTTGTAATAGGGGCGGTGTTTCCCACGGCTCACAAGCCTCCCAGCTGTCAGTCACATGACATCAGGTGATGAGTGCCAGGACTTCAAAGCAGCACGCATGGCTTGCAAAGAGCCCTGTGTTGTGCTTTAAAGTGCTGCTGGACACCTAAAGTGGCGACTTCAAGTCTGTCTTCTGCAAGAATTGGCTACATAATCAAGTTGCCCATGGAGGGCTTGGTTGCAAAGCCTATCTTGTGGGCTTGGAGTCACCACCTGTTGGCTGATGGGATGGGACTTCCAGCCTGCTTTTGACATCAGGTGCACTGCCAGTGGGCGTAGTTTGTGTGAAACAGTCTTGTGGGCCAAACGGGGTCCCTTGCTGGGCTGAATTTGGCCTGCGGGTCAGGTTTCCGACCACTCTTTTATACTGATATATTTATATCTTACATATTTTCAAAAGCAGTTAGTTATAGAAACATATTTCACAGCTGTAGAATTGCCAGGGAATAAATTATTTTATTTCCAGAAAACAGCTGTAAGGGCAGGAAATAAAAGATATAATCCTTGATGTAAGGTGATAAAAGCACAGTTCTATAGCATTTATTCAGGACACAAATTGTGGAACAGCATCAATATTTGATCCTGAAGATTTGTACAATATTAAAGTACAAAAAGAAATTAAATTGCAACTGGCAATATGACTTATTGAAGAAGAAGAAATGACACAGTCCAATAGTAAGAAGCCACAGTGGGGTGGGAATAATTCAGGATTGCCAGCAACAAGTGGCAAATTATTTAATATTGCTTGAAGCAAGTGACACAAGTGTAAAGTTTGATCGGACTGATAAGCAGTGACAGGTTTGGCCTCTGGCATATACAGGCTGGGATAGTGCTTTATTTCTATACCTGATGTGAATCCTGTTGCTGTTGGTGGGCTGAGTAATGGAAGAGGCACTTGCTTACAATGACCACTGTAGTGAAGCAAGTTCTAAACTATAACCCAACACCTGGGGGAGGGCAGAGGTGGTTTAAAGCAGCATGACCAGTCCAATGCATTGGACGCTGAGCAGAGTGCCCGGTAAGCACTTGCCCAGCTGCAGGAAGGAGGTGTGAGGGCTCTGTCAGGGGCCTAGAGCAGTGGTGAAGGAAGGCTTTCTGGCACCTAGTGCGGGGTGTCGAGGGGCGGGGCAAAGCACCCACAGGGGTGGGAAAAACTGCCTGGGCACATGCGCAGCACTGATACAGATGGCGCATGCCTGGCGCCAATACAGACTGTGCTCTAGGTGCCCATAACGACAGAGCACCCTCAGCCGCCCTACAGTGAGTGTAGCCCTCGACCGGCCACCATTTTGTCACCCCCCCTCAGGGTGACACCCGGGGCAGACCGCCCCGACCCCCCTTCCTACGCCCCTGGCCTAGAGTCCTCCTGCCTCCTTCCCAAAATCTAGTTAGCAGTTGCTCAGCTTTGGGAAGGAGACAGGAGGACTCTAGGACCCTGACAGAGCCCTAACGCTTCCTTCCCAAAGCCCAGCATGGCGGGAGGGCTGGGGGGAGGCTGCCAAAACTGGAGCATCACCCAAGACTGCAATTATAGGTAATTTTAGACTCGAGACTTAAGGGATGGTCCTCTTGACATTGTTATCGTTATGTTTATTACTTTACCCGCTTCAAAATGTGGTAAGCCAGTCTTGCTGCATTTGGCAGTAATCTTGCTCCTTCTGCTACTGAGGTTCTGGTCTTCTGCCCACAGAGTTGAGCCCTGATGGTGTCATTGCCAAGACCTACTCCAGCAGTTTCCTAGAGTTGGTCTGAATGTTGCCCCGTTTAAAAGAGTTGCTTTATCTGATCAAGAAAATAGCAGTAAAAGCACCGGGGGGCGGATATCAAATCCGCACAAATGTTTTATAATACCATCTCATAGGGAATTGCAGAATAGTCACTAAGTATGGGGTTGGAGGCTCGTGGACAGTAGACATCGCTTACAACTTAATTTCTTTTAAATATCATTTTCGTATTTGCAGAAGCAAAAAATAGGCCAAATCTGATGTTTCCCTGGTTTACCAGAAGATGGCGCTGAAGAATCAGTGTTCCTTGAAACCTTATTTGCTACCAGCGTGGGTGGTAGAACAAACAGGTAAAAAGCTGTCATTGGTTCAATTTCCACTAGTGAGAGAGGCGACGAGCATTCAGCATTCGTTATGTTTCTTGCATGCAAGTCACAGGGCTGTGCAAAATTTTTTGCAAACCTAGCTGACAAACTAGTAGCAACATGCAACAAAACAAGACAGCAGCCTCTACACTGCAAACCAGGCCCTTCGCCAATTTTGGCTGCTGCTTAACAGAAGCAGGGAGAAATATAATCTCTGGCTCCTACTGACTCAGGCAAGCAAAGTCCTCCAAGCAAGGCACATTTTGTAGTAGGGAACAGCAACAAGCTAATTTCTCTTGTTACTGAAGCCAGCAAGGAAATCTGCCCGGGGTGGTTTCATGGAGCAAGGAGGTTGAGCCTTATCAGAGGGCTTGTCTATTGCTGTCAAAAATGACGTTCACTGCGGGCCTTCAACAAGAAGCCAAGGAATGTAGAGGATTCCGCCTGTGAACCACTATCAAGCTCTGGCAGTGGAGGATATATTGTGCCTGTGCTCAGCCCTTTCTGAGGGCCCTATTCATTCACCTCACTAAACTTGACTATGTCCAAGAATATTATGGTGCTAAATGCAGAAGAATGAGTTAGCTTATCACATCAGATATCTTTTTTTTTTTTTACTATTATATTGTTAAACAGTACTTTTTGTTTCTATATGTTAAACTTTATTTAAAGGAACCAAACGAACGAAAATTCAACAGTTTCTGTAAAATATTCATAGATATACATAAAATATATACCATTTCTTTTGTGCAAAACTGTCAATTAACTTGTTGTCATTGTGTTATTCATTCATTCATTCCCTGCCCTTCATCCTAAGGTCCCGGAGTGGAGTTGCATCTTGCAAAATTCAATGCAGAACTTTTGATCGCTGAAATTGCTGAACAAATTAAACGTTCTTGAGATATAGTAGAATGTAAGTACTCTCTCCCCCCCTCCCTTTAAAGTTATTGAATGACCTTTAACTGGTTGTATTCACATCTGATTAAAGAGAATTACATCACAATGTGATATCACTGATGTAAGGAACTTCTCTAAAATGTATGCTGGTTTGGTTGGAGTACATTAAAGGTAAAGGTACCCCTGCCCGTTTGGGCCAGTCGTGTCCGACTCTGGGGTTGCGCGCCCATCCCGCTTAAGAGGCCGGGGGCCAGCGCTGTCCGAAGACACTTCTGGGTCACGTGGCCAGCGTGACAAGCTGCATCTGGCGAGCCAGCGCAGCACACGGAAACGCCATTTACCTTCCCGCTAGTAAGCAGTCCCTATTTATCTACTTGCACCCGGAGGTGCTTTCGAACTGCTAGGTTGGCAGGCGCTGGGACCGAGCAACGGGAGCGCACCCCGCCGCGGGGATTTGAACCGCCGGCCTGACGATCGGCAAGTCCTAGGCGCTGAGGTTTTACCCACAGTACCACCCGCGTCCCGTTTGGAGTACATTAGGAGGCACTAATACTTCCGAATACCAGTTCCTGGAAACCACAGGAGGGGAGAGTTCCCTTGTGCTTAGATCCTGCTTGGAGGTTTCCCACAGGCATTTGGTTGGTCACTGTGAGAAGCGGATGCTGGACCGGATGGGCTATTGGCCTGCTCTGGCTTGCTCTTCTTGTGTTCTTTTTGCATTATCAACACTTGGAGGGCATCCCATTGGCCACCTCTGCCTTAGACTGCTTCCTGGTGGTAGCCTGGAAGTAGAGTTGTAATACCAAGGCCACCCATGGCTTCACATTCTACGCTAGCTTTGAAAATGTGATTGTTGTCTCTTGTAAATAGAATTTATTCCTCACCGGGGGGGGGGGGGTGTTTCCAAAAATAGACAATGTGAACAGTCTTCTTTGAGCAGTCCTAGCAAGTTCAAGATGCAAAGGCTGATGTCCTCTGTACACTTATTCTGAATAAAATTTCATTTAAATCAATAGAACATTAAGTAAATTTGATTAGGGGTGGGTTGCAATGCTGCAAAGAGGCCCAACAGACACAAATAAGCCACCAACACGCCTGGAATCTCCTAAACAGAATTCCCTTTGGTGACTCAGTGCATGATTTTGTATTCTTTGCTGTGGTGCTTTTATTTAGCAAAACCTGCAGCAGAGGCATATGTAAGCAGTCAAATGCTGCTTAACAAATGAGCCCTTTCCTTAAGGAACCAGACAAGAAAAAGTCGTAAGTTGCACTGAACATAAAATGCCTGTGTAGTAAAAGGTACTAGTCGCAATAGCATCTAGCAGTTACTGCTTTGTTTATTCCCTATTTATTCTTTATGTACACTATAACGTAAGCAAAACAGTCTACCCCAAGGAACATGCCATCTAAATCTCAACAAAAGGGAGAGAATGGAAGGACAAGAAGGGAGGGAAGATAGAATCATGGAAACTATGAATGCAGTTAGCTTAGTATTTCTAGGAAGTGAAGGTTAAGAGGTTGGGCTAAAGTCTTCCTGGAAAATGTATTTTGAAGAGAGATTTGACAGGAAAGAGGTGGCATAAGGAGCTGGCAATGGTGAATGGGTGGAGTTGTTTCAGATTGCAAACCTATGCACCCTTATCTAGATTTGATACTTGCTTCTGAATAGGAGCTAAGATGCATCTGGTTCCAGGCAACTCATTCATCCCGGATCTTAATTAAAGTGGGCAATCCTATGATCACTCATAAGTGGCCTGCCAAGGTGGTGGAACTGAGATATACACTTGGGAGAGGGGGGGGATAGGCCATGTCTTATTTCTTTCTCCAAATTCAAACTGGAAAACCTCCTTTTAGCTTTTCCTTCCTGTCCCACTTCCAAATGCTGATGGACACTACAACAGGAAGACAGTGAAAAGGACTGCATCAGAAGGTGGTAAACTTTCCTTCAGTGGAAGTGTTAAGACACAGGTTGGATGGCCATCCATTAGAGATTCTTTAGCTGTGCACGGGGGATTCTTGCATTACATGGGGCTGGACTAAATGACCCTTGGGACCCTTCCAATGCTACAATTCTATGATTCCGAAGAGTGGAGAAGTATTCTAGAGCAATAAGCACCACTTAGCTTCTTCTGTTAAGTCTCTGGTTACCGACCAGGTTAGTCAGGCAAAACCACAGCGAAAGACCCATTCACATGAATCAAGGCAGCTAATGATCTGTTCTAGGAAAATGATCCCACTGTCTTATTTCTGTCTAAAAGATGTATATTGTTGCTGTTCAAATGCTTTCCCTTTTATTCAATTATAAAGTCCTTGCTGCATCCAGATGGTAGTTTCTTCCAGAGTTAATTTAGCACTTAAACATTTATCTGGAAGTGGAGATAGCAAAGTATCTCGAGAAAGAGGGAGGAGGGTTGCTAAGTGAACAACTTGTTTCCAGAGTGCTGCTGGTGTATTTTATTGTTTATTGTTCATTTTAGTTATTAAATTTGTATACTGCCAATTGGACTCCCTACTTGATTGAATAAACATTTCTTGGATTGTGTCACACCTCTTGACAGTTAAATGCGAACCATTAAATGAATATTTCTTGAAGCCCAAGCCTGTTAAGCTACTGTTCTGCATTTTCATCACAAACTTCCTGTGGACAATTGCCTGGACGTCACTATTTTGTTGATGTGTAACTTATCCTTTTATTAAAGACTTCTGAAGAACTGTCGAAGGCCAGCCTTCCCAAATCTTTCGTTGCTGATTTCTGCAGCTCTGGGCCCTCCCTTCCTTGGCCTTGTCATCTGTCCAGCCCAAGGGACTCGCATTTCCTACAGAAACTGACAGAGGACGAGCATGTAAAACTGCATTCTGGATTTCTGCCCCTGGTTACTGGCACAGAGCTGCAGGATGCCCTATAGCACTTACTTTGAAATTATGTTTTCCTGGTAGAGGATCATCTGTAACTTGTTGTCATAGATGCAGTGCAACCACAATCCTCCCTGCCTCCACAGCAAGAGAAAGAAAGAAAAGTAATAAGCAATTTCTTTCGCAATTACAAAAACCAAAGGCAAGTAATTGTACTCAATAATTATAACTTGGAGTATTATTTGAGATGATTGGACGAGTGGGAGTGACTACCTGCCTGCCACAAGAGGGGATTGTGAAGTGCCTAAGGTGGGAGGTTGTACAGTTTTGTGGAACCCTGGGGCATGCTCACAGAAGCTGAGGGTTCCATGGAACTCTGGGTAAAAAAACCAACCCTGTGCTACAGAAATAAAGTAACTATTTGTGAATCTTTCATGAGGCTGCCAAGTATTTGTAAATCTTTCAGGAGGCTAACTATATTGAGTCCAGGAGCCAAAGAGAATCACGGAACATAGAGCACATTACAGCAATTCAGACTGGATTGTAACCAATGCATGTGTCACTGAGGGAAGACCTCCACTGGATGACTGCTGTTCTCAAAGGTCCACTGGATTTGGGAAGCAACTTGCAGGGCAATATTATATTATTATATAGCTGTGATCAGAACTGCAGGGCCACCGAAGTGGAACAAGCATATGGAAGCTCACTGGGAACTGTGTTTAGATCCTGGCCCCTGGGTGTGCTTCCTTGTTCTCAGTCAAGCCTGAAAATTCCTCAAGATACAAGGAACAATAAATGCACTGGGTTATTTCACATTGTCAAATGACAAATGTCAGTGCATTCCTTATGCCCTTGCTGCTCCTTCTTATGCAAACTGACTCCTCCATGAAACAAAAAACTAATTGCACCAGTCTGCCACCACTCAACTCTCTCCCCCTCCCCCTTTCCTACTGTATTGTTTAATTTATGCCAGGGCTCTGGAGTGAAAACTGTTTTTCATATCAGAGCTAACCTCAGATTTAGGAGGATAAACATGTTTCTAAGCATGTGCAGAGAGCTCTTCCTTCGACACTGAAAAAACCACTGCTCCCCCCCCCCCCCCAATTATTAAAGAGCAGGGGTCCCTTTCAGGGGACATGGCAAGGATTCTAGACAGGGTCGAGCATAGCAAAGAAAAACCTCGTTTTAGGAATTTAGCAGAGAAGGAAGGCTTCTCTTTCCCCTCTCAGCACCCGCCTCTCTTTGCCCCGAGGTGCGTGCAATCGGCCGCCCCCCGCCCCCGCGAGGCCTCCTCTTTTCGCTAGCTCGCCTCGCCAGGCCCGCGCTTCCCGACAGCAGAGGGCGCAGGAAGGCCCCGCTGTCGCCATAGTTACCGCTGGGTGCGTAGCGGGACTTACGGAGCTGACGCAGTGGGCGGCCCGGCGGGCGGAGGCGGCCCTGGCACGAGCGGAGGCGGCATTAGAGAATTGGGGCGGCGGGGTACGGGGTGGCTGCCGAGCCCCGGGATGGAGGCGGCAGCGGCTGCGGCTTCGGCCCGGTGGCGGCGGCGGCGGAGACGGCGGCAAAGGGGTGAGCGGCTGCGGGAGAGCGGGGTGGGGTGAAGGGAGGGCGGGTGCCCCCTCTGTCGCTGCGGGCGAGGAGTGCAGGCGCGCCCCTGACATGAGCGGGGCGGGAGGCAGGCGGGGCGGGGGGCGGAGGACACCTCCTCGCTCCTTGGCGGCGAAGGGAGGCCGTTGCGTCTCCCGCGCGGGAGCGAGCCGAGAGGCGCCCCTGCCCTGGCATATGGCAACGCGGCGGCGAGGCAGCGGGTGCCTTCGCCTGCCCACCCCCGCAGCGCCGCCGCTGCCAGAGGTGGAGGGCCCCGTTGCCATGGTGAACGGGGAAGCATCCCGAACCCCGGCGCCGCCGCTCCGCCGGCATGGCAGCAGGACGGGTAAGGAAGCGGCGCGCCCTGGAGCTCTCCTGCTGCCCCAAAAGGTGCCCTCTCCGCCCGCTTCCCCTGATCGGGGAGGGGACCGTGCGGGGCACAGCCTGCGGCTCGGAGCGGAGGGATAGGAGCAGGACGTGGGGGCGGAGGAGGAGGCGGAAGCGCATCCTCGGGTGGCTCTGGCAATGGCTTTTCATGTGGCCTTGGGCTGCGTCTCCCTTCCTCCCCCCGGGTCCGCCCAGCGCCCTCTGCCAGGACTAGGTAGGGTGGGCTGGTTGCGAGATTCATTTGGGCGTCGGGAAATCGAGAAGCCGCGGTTGGGGCTCCCGGGTAGCAGGCGCAGCTGGATGTGCGCGCGCGTGCTTGCGTGGAAAGGAAGGAATTTTGTGGCCTTCGGCACAGCAGTTTTGTAACGATCCGTTTTTGCTGAATTTAATCTGGACACTCAACACCACGGTGGTTCATGTTGGGCTCATGCTGGCCCTTGGCGGAGCTGGCGGTCTGAAGCTACTTCCTTAATATATTCTGGTGTTCCTGTCTTGGATTGCAGAAGAAAATGTCATTCGCGTTTGCATGTGCATTATGGGGGCTGGATTTGTATTAATAGGCATTTACTTCGCAGGAAAAGGGGGACTCTTTCTATATCTTGAGGGAGTGGGGGAAGGAACTGGTCCTTTATATCTGAGTGGGTTGTCTCCATAAGAACATACCTGCTGGGCCTGAATATCAGGCAATATTATCACTGGGTGCAATCTGTTGAAAGTTGCATGTGCTCAGATTACATTGAAATGTAATGAGACCTTGCAGTATGCAGTGTGATCCTATGCATGTTTGCTCAGAAGTCCTTTTCAATTCAATGGATACTTCTGTGTGTTTAGGATTGTAGCTTTAGTTTCATTGACTTGCACAGAATTTAAGCATTCCTCATTTTGATAGGACATTGTGTTTATGTTTGGCTTATTAGGCTTGGCTTAGTTCAGTTTATAAAATTGTGAATTGCATCCTTTAACCCCAAATAAACTTAACAAACTATAAATAAAATGCCAAAAATACAATATATATGAAAGTATTCCTTAAAACAATAGAATGCAAACACACCGCAGAATTCTTCCAAAATATCATCTAAAGAATAAGTATCCCCATACAAAACTAGAATTGACACCAAATGACCACCAAAAGCCAGGTCACTATCCAAATGCTCGGAAAAATAAATATGTATTTGCCTGACAGCATGACAGTGTCACCACCAGAGGAGCTTCCCTGAGGAATATTTTCCATAACTGGGGGCTGCCACAGAAAAAGCCTGTTTTCTTGTTGCCATGCTTTGGACATCTCTTGGAGGGAGTACACAGAGAAGAGACTCAGATTGATATATTTATTTCACAGGTTTACAGGAAGCTGCCTTATCCTGAGTCAGTGGACTGGTCCATCTAGCTCAGTACTGTCGACACTGACAAGCAGCAGCTGTCTAGGGTTTCTGATGGGAACATTCCCAGTCCTGCCTGGAGATACCAGGGATTGAACCGGGGATCTTCTGCATGCAAAACATGTATTCTACCATTGAGGTACAGTCCTTTGTATATATTTATATCCTCCCTTTCCTTCAAGAAGCTCAAGGTGGCATACATGCTTCTCCCACACCTGCTTCATCCTCACAACAACCTTGAGAGGTAGGCTAGGCTGAGAAGCTGTAAGTGGCCTAAGATCATTCACTAAGCTTCACAGCTGAGTAGGGATTTGAACCTTAGTCTCCCAGATTCTAGTTCAGCACCCGTATTGTAGGATCCTGGTAAATTCATATGGAGGGAAAAGGCTATAATTGCCTAGAAGTCAAACACTGAGAGCAGAACAAGACAAATTTTGGAACATGCTGCCTCAAAAGTCTTACAGACACAGGCAAAAATTGTTAAAATGGAATTGGGGGATAAGCCTATAGCCAGGTTGCAACTATGGTGTGTGTTTCTACACGCTTGTGATCCTGACTGGACAAGTACCCACTTGAGGGGCAGTTTATATTAATATTACATGTGCTTATTAAAAGACGCAGCCAGTGATATGATTGTGGATGTGTGAAGGATGCCTGTGGGAAGGGTGGTCAAATGGTGAATGTGTTTTAAGACTTTGGAATACAATGTTAATGGGTGGGTCGCTAATTCAGTGTACTGGATTATGCCATTTCTTTGGTTGATGTGCAGAGGTATTGCTAGAGAAGACAGTGCTGCTCACAGTGAAAATAGATAATAGAGCTGCTTTCTATGAGTGTAAATGGGTAACGTTTGATATACTAGTGATTTCTTGGATCAAGTGCTCCCCTCCCCCCTTTGTTTGATGACCTGGCACAATTGCTTAATTCTGCGCTGTTTCTACCAAAGTCTTGCTAAACAGAGCAGGTCATGAAATTCAATGTTTTAATAAATAATTGAGAGTATTCTGAGTACTGTGTGTGCTATGATATCAAGGCTCACAAACCTTCTGATTAAGGAATGTACATTTTGTTTCATTCATCTGTTACAAAGACATCCTCGTGATAATAATGAGCTTAGTGGAACAGATGATTTTTGCCTTTTTTAAGCAGAGAGGTCATACCGTTAAGGACTGTATTGCCTATTATGCTATATTCATGCAAACTAAGATTAACAGCACTTATGATACTTCTGTTAGGCCTTGCAAATTTTGTCCCTGCTCCATCTGTAAAATAGCACAGATAAGCTCCTTACTGCCAGTAGAATCTTATTATGTTGATCAGAACTTCTGCTGAAGGTGAGCTCGGAAGACAGAGTCCCACCAGGTTCCCCACCCCCATTTGACTCATTGCAAAGTGAAATTGTATTCAGCACTGGTGGTGAAGCTACAGCCACTAAGTCCACAATAGGGTTTTGGTAATAGTTTTATTATATCAGCTGGAAGCCATCCCATACTCTGAAATTCAGTGTTCTCCATGAAATGAAGTGCATTTTCAGCTGTTGGTTGGGCCTTATTTAGAGTGCTTTACTTCTGTATTGTACTGTGATGTAAGTAGAAAAGTTGCTTGCAAGCTACTGTTGGTCTTATTGATCAGAACCCCACCCTTCCTTCTTTCATCCTGCCCATTAGCAATACCACGTCATATCTTTGACCATGTTGTTTCTTCAAAGAAAAAGACAATTTATAAATTTCAAAAGAAAATGGTGCCATTATCAAGGTTTAAACTGTTCTGGGTTTCAGCCCTGCAATAATGCTATTTTCAGTACTAGGGGGTGAGCCCTCTAATATGTGAAGAAGGAAATAAAAGTGCTTCTGAACATGTACTTTTACATTAGTATTAAGTTACTGCAGTGGGCACCCATTCTTAGAAGTGAGGAGAAATGGATTCCAGGGCAAATGCCTTTACTCCCATGCAGACCTTACTACCCCTGCACCAACTCAGTTAATAAGAAACATCTTGTGGGGGTGCTGCAGTGTTAATACTGCAGCAGAGACTGGTCTGCTGTATGAGTCGTGCCCAATGTGGAAAAAGGCACTACTGTAAATGGAGGCAACAGCAAAGTTCAAAACTATTTGACACTTCAATGCTCATAGTTCTGACGTCGCCAACATGGCACTCGTGGGGCAGTGGAACCACTGTGCAGCTGTGGATTCTCTTTAAGTGCTGTCCTCACTGCCCCTTCATTATGAAGTGACTTCCCTAGCCACGAAACATACATGGAGTTGAAGGAGGAGGTTGGGAGCAGTGGCATAGCGTGGGGGGTGCAGGGGGGGCCGGCCGCACCGGGCGCAACATCTGGGGGGGCGCTCGCACTCGCAGCTCTCTGCCCCTACCTGGCTCACTCACTCTCTCTCACTGCAGTGCTGGCTATGCGAATCCGATCCGAGCCTCCGGGTTGCCGCCCACTGTGGAGGGGAGGGTGCCAGGCGTGCGGTGCGGTGTGGAGAGAGAGCGAGGGACTATCTGGGGGAGGGACAGTGCGGGGGGGGGGCAAATTACTTGCCTTGCCCCGGGTGCTGACAACCCATGCTACGCCACTGGTTGGGAGCATTAAAGGCTCGGAACAACATCTTAGCAGAAGAACAGGTGAAACATACATGACTGAGAGGATAGGAGGGCAAGGGGAACAATCTGGGAGACTAGAGGGAAGAAAATGTAGCACCTGGGGAGGAGAAAGTGGGGTGCCTCAGGAATTGGAGGAGAGAGAAAGGGAATACTCCACTTGGAGTAAAAGCCTAGGGATAGGAAGAGTTGCTCTATTTGTCATGCCTGTGGATGCCCACAGCAATTACACCGAAATATATAAATGCAGTTGCAGAAGTGGTGGTCAGACTGTGCCTTATTTTCAGGGCTTAGCTTGAAAAATGATGGAGTATGCAGCAATGATTTGGCCAAGCTCGTAATGGAAAACAGAGAAGTGTGTATCATCAGGCAGTTACATCTCTACAACATTTCTGCATTTCTGAAAAAGTGATTGCTTGTACAAATATATAGTTGTTTGCCTCGTCACACAGACCTCACATACTGATTTCTGATACTATACTCAAGTGTAATAGAGAAGTTACTGCATTTTATATTGTGTAGCAGGAGGAAACTTCTGTGTGGTCAGATTGTGCAGAAAATGCTCTGAAGTGGTGGCAGCTGGGAAATAATAGAATTACAGGATAGCATAAACTCCTGTATTGGTAAGCATACACCTGGCATAATTTGGTTTCTTCATTGGTTACTTTGGTTGCTGCTAGGCAGTATCTGTAAGGTGAGCTGTGTTGGTAATAATGTATAAGTATAGCTGAAAACATTCCAGTGGTTTGAAGTATTCAAACTGTGATTTATTCTGTATGGGAACAAGGAGTTTTGCTCACAGAACCACTGTTTAGAATGTGTTTGTGCAATCTGTTAGATAGCACATGTGAAATCTTAGTAAAAATGACACCACTACCATATCAGACTCATTTTATGAACTACTCATGCAGCATTTTTTCAAAAAAAGAACACAAGCAAGGCTACCACCTTCCCTTGTGGTAATGGTACACTGACTTATGAATCTCTTACCTTTCACCTTAATTCTTAGGTCTTTGACAGCGGCACATTGTCATCAATGTTGAAACATATCTGCCCTTCCCTAGGTAGGTATGTAGGTAGGTAGGTAGATTATAGATAGAGAGATATACATCATCCTAGGTAGCAAAGCTTTCCTCCTCTACAGCATGGTGACTGTCATATATTGTGAATGTATTGAATAGGAGTTGGGGGTAGTCTACTGTAATGGCTGAAATATAGTTGAACCATGTGTTGTTAGCTGGTAGTGTGATTAAGCTCTAATAGTCTTTAGGCCAAAGGAACAAGCTACTGCCCACACATACCAGAAAGTCTAGTATTTTGAAGCAAGCCTTAAGTAGGCTATTCTCTGTCTATTAAATGCAACCAATCACTTCACAAAGCTTACTTATTATTTTGTAATCCTAATAAAGATATTGCCCAGCTGTGGATTTTGAAGTTTATAAAACTTGACTCAGGAAAACATACATGGACGAAGTCTTACTGGAAAGTGTAAATAATCACATGCTTGTAGCAGGAACTACTGGCTTAAAGTTGAAGAGTCATGTAAGTAATCTGACAATAACTGTTGAAACGGATGTTTAACTTCTCTATTGGTGGAGCTTAGAGGAGAGTAAGAAAGCTAGTTCCTCAAATGATTACAAATGATGGTTTTCATTTTAAAGAACTGAAAACAATTGTGTAATTAGGGAGAATAATCAGCAATGTAGATATAATATCTGGGTACATAACTTTCTGCTATTCAATCAGAAATAATGATGCTAAATGAGTACAGATAATTACATCCCCCACCCACTTTTTGTAAAAGAAATATTCCAGAAAAGACAGGTTCAGTTATTGAAATGAATTCAACGTAGCACTATGGCAATCTTTCAGCCAGTGCAAGATTTTCAGCTTGCCAGATGGCATAATCCCCCCTCTCTTCTCCCTGTATGCTGTTCTGGGGTTCCTCATGACACTTCCCCCCAGCCAATTTCAGGGGGGAAAGCCCTGTTGCGCTAGTGGATATCCTTGGGTGGGCTTCTGCTGTGGTTAGTTGAATCCTGCCCATTATATTCACTGTACCAAGTTTTGTAAGAAGACGCTTCATTTAGTATGTGTGTATAGAGTATCATGTTCTTTGAGACTTTTAAAATGTATGTATGTAGATTTGAGTGTTGAGTTACAGTTACAGTTGCACTTGTTCATGTGTTGAGTAATACAGGAAACAATGTCATGATAGAGGGGCATTTCTTTGTCACACAGTAATGTTGTAAATGTCTCTTAATACTGAAAGCTGAAAATACATTTTTAAAAAACTTTATCTCTCCCCCCTCTTTCACACATATAATCTACTTTCAACAGAATGCTATGGGCAAGAGATATGCCAGTGCTTATCTGTGAATAATAATAATAATATTTTTTAATTGTATCCCGGCCGAGGCCAGGCTCAGACCAGCTAACATCATAAAAACAACACAATATGCATAAAAACAGACATCAGTTAATTAAAATGCATCTTAAAATTAATTCAGACAAGTTTAAATCTGGGCAGGTGGCAATTATCAGGTTGGAGAGAGTTGTTGATACTTGCCAGGACCAACTGTTTCCACTGATCATACATTACAGTCTGAATGAGGATATCCTCGCAGTGTTGGTCTCCTAGAATGGGAAGCTAACAACCTAAGCCATGCCAGTTTGGAGGTGAGTCTTAATTTCCGTGAGACATGCTTCCTTATAAGTATACTTAGGATTGCAGACACTTAATAGATCAGCTCCGATGCGTTCTAGTCAGCATCATGGTTAATGGGAGTTGTACTCCAAAACGTCTGGAGGGCACCAGGTAGGGGAGGTTGAAATAGATTGAGAAGCTGGGCCAACTTTTATTGATTATACTATGGGTGTGTGGAATAAACATCTGTCTCTCAATGATAGAGCACACATTTTGTATGCAAGAGACCCCAGGTGCCATTGCACAGACTAGTCACATGTCTTTCACAATTAAACTCAGGTCTTTAGAGCAAGGGAAACACTGTGAAGGTAAACAGCTATGCTATCATATTTAGTTAGTTCCCAGAGGTACATCTATCTTTGTGATTCTGTGTGTATACAATGGAGATGTAGTGTAACATGTGCATTTGGTATGGAACATGTAAATTGAAAAGTGCTGCTGTAATTTCTATCAGTACTTCACATCTGTGTGGTATTCCCTGTACCTCAATCCATACACATGTACTTCAGTGCATGTATAATGCTAATATATAATATTGCCGTGCCAAGGCGTATGCATACATACAATATATTGTACTAGATTATGATGATCCAATATTTCTCAGGCAGATGGGTCAGTCCATGTGAATAGGCTATTGTTCCCAGTAGGCTTTGTGCCAGTATGTAACATCTTTTGGGGGCAAGTGAGCCGTGGAAACAAATGCTATGGAGTTTATAGTCTTCCTTCCTTCCTCAGGGTGTGGTTTCTTTGATGTGAATCAGTGCCATGTGCCATGAACATCAATGGGAACTGCTTGAAAAACGTGAAAAAGCTATTTTGTCTTATGATTGAATGGCTTCTTACACATCATGCCAAAAGGAAGCTTTGCAAAATAAGGAACACACTAAATTTGAATACGTGAGTTGTTTCTTTTCAAGAAGCCACGCTGAGATGGCAGATGCTGTCTAACTAGTTTTGCTGGAAGGCAAGCATTTAATAGGCTTAACATATACTGTAAGGCAGAGGTTTTCAACTTTTTTGAGTCCATGGCTCCCTTGACCAACTACCTTCTTTCTGCAGCACCCCTATGGGACTCAGGAGCCCAGTTATGTCACCCCTTGCCTGCAGAGCTGGCAGCCTCTCACCCTTTTTCAAACACCCTCCCTTGTGGAGTGTTCCTTCAGCCCCTCTCCACTCTCCTTGGGAGTCCTCTGGGCAGCTACTGCTGCTGCCCCTGGTCTCTGAGCTGCCCCACCCCACCCCACCCCAAAGATAGGTGCCCCCTTACATTGCTCCACAGGGGCCTTGGAAGAGGATTCTCCCAGCCTTAGTGGCCCAGTGAAGACTGACCAAAGGTGAACATGGGGCCAGCACCTTACCTTGGGAGGTAGCAGTGGCAGCAGCGAGCACTGCCGGGCCTGCATGGTGGAAAGGTTCACCTTCAGCACCAGGCCCTCTGTTCCCAGGCAGGTCTTGCACACAGAAAACACAAGAGAAGCCAGTGCAACGCCTGTCTGCCTGTCCAGCCTCCCACTTGTCTGACCATTCCCAACAGTAAGGGCGGGTGGACTGGCTGGCTGGGCTCCCTCACCCACTTGCTTGCTTACTCTGAGGCCTTCTCAGCTTCTGCCAGCCAGTACCCCCTGGTCAGCCCCAGAGGCACCATTTGCCTGGGGAGCATGTAGCTAGAGCCACTGCAACAAACACTCGTGCAAGCCTTTGGGAGGCAGAGACGCTAGAGGGCATCAGTGGAGGGAAGAAATGAGGGACAGAGGCCAGTGTTGCTCACGGCACCCCTGACTATCATTCAAGGCACCTCAGGGTCCCATGGCTGGCACACTGATTGAAAACCACTGCTGTAAGGCAACTGAAAGCTAATATGCGCAAAAATGTATGTGACTCCCACTCTTTCTTAGCTTCTGTAGCCATTGGTTTAGGTGTAAGATTCAAGTCTTTGTTTGAATACATAAGACTGACACTTCTTTACAAACCTCTGAAGTATAGTCAGAACTTGGAAGAAAAAAGTAGTTTCATTTGAGCAAGGAAAAAGAGATGAGATGTTGCAATCCAGTATGAGATAGAAAGTACCTGTTGTGGGTATAAACTTTTATCATACGAAAAACAGTGGACTTGATCAGAACCAAGCTTAATATATTTTGATTGTGATCCTTTGGTGGATAAGTCCACACTGTGTGTTTTTGACCCTGCCTTCTGTTATTTCCATTCCCTCTATTTGAGCACAAAACAAACATGTTCAAATATTTACCTGCTCTCACACCCTTAAAAAACAACAACCAGCTATGGAAAATAGCAAAACTATTTAATTATGATTTATTTCCATTGTGCTCCTTTTATTTATGTTGCTATTTTATTGTTTTTTCTAACATACAATATTGTGCACAAATAAAAAGGCTTGCAAGTACATACAGGTAGGTGGAAGCAAGTAAAAGTAAAAAAGGAATCACAAATCTCAACCCTCTAAAGTTGGAGATTTCAAAACTATTTGAAAAACATTTACTCCCCCTCCCCCCCGCAACAGATCAGTACAAGTTTTTATTTTTTTTAAAAAAGTGGCTGCTTTCGTGCCAGGCAGAGCCTATCCAAAAATAGACACAAGCACTGTCCTAAAAGAAATGAAGGTAAGGGTGAATGAGGGGTCATGGATATGGAAGTAGCTGAGAAGATTTATCCATCCAGCCCCACAGAAAGCACTGATGGGATGGATGGAGTAGTTAGGTTTCGAATTTTTAACCATTTGTTGGATTGTCCATAGAGAGGGAAATGAGCAAGATTGTTGTTGGTTGAAGGGGATGTCATATGGATGGCCTTAATTTAATGAGAAGACAGAGTCTAACCCATACTAAAGGGCTTCTAATTTTTGACCTGGCAAAATATCACAAATCAGGGTGGGTGCGTGGGTGCACGTGTGCTATGCAGACATCACAATGTGGGAAAAACCATGAAGCCAGCCAATGCTTCTCTTGATTTCTGCAGTCCCTGTTAATTGCCAGCTCAGCTCTGCCCTACCTCCTGTAGGGGGCAATGAATCAAAAGAGCAGGCGGTGGCAAAAATCACAGTGTGGGCAAAACTGTGAAGCCAGCCAATGCCTCTACATAGCTCCATTCATATTTCAGACATTGTGATATATCAGTATGTCAGGTAATATATCACAGTGTTGAAAACCAGATATTGCCCAGCTCTAGTCCAGAGTGCATGTCCAACTG
The DNA here is from genome assembly GCF_965153285.1 of Podarcis tiliguerta. NCBI lineage: Eukaryota > Metazoa > Chordata > Lepidosauria > Squamata > Lacertidae > Podarcis > Podarcis tiliguerta. Next base: position 57,017,877 of record NC_139534.1, read on the forward strand.
CACTCAACTTTCTCTTGCCTGTGTATAATGAAACCCAAGAGGACATGATCATGTCCTCCCAAGGTTCCCTGAACTTTCACTTGGTTGATCAGTTCCTTCCTGTTAGTGAGGACCAGGTCCAAGAGAGATGACCCTCCTGTTGCTTCTTCAGCAAGGGAATTGAGGAATTTATCTAAACGACTGAGCCTAGGGCTTGCCGATCAGAAGGTTGGCGGTTCGAATCCCTGCGACGTGGTGAGCTCCCGTTGCTCAGTCCCTGCTCCTGCCCACCTAGCAGTTCGAAAGCACATCAAAGTGCAAGTAAATAAATAGGTACCGCTCTGGTGGGAAGGTAAACGGCGTTTCCGTGCGCTGCTCTGGCTTCGCCAGAAGTGGCTTAGTCATGCTGGCCACATAACCTGGAAAGACTGTCTGCGGAAAAATGTCAGCTCCCTCGGCCAGTAAATCTAGATGAGCACCGCAACCCCAGAGTCGTTCGCGGCTGGAATAACTGTCAGGGGTCCTTTACCTTTACATTCTTGGAAGAGTTTGAGTTCCAACAGATATTGGGGTAGCTGAAGTCTTCCATGACTACTGTATCTCTCATTTTTGAATATTTGGTAATCTGCTCTAGGAAGGCATCATCCAAGTCTTCAGTCTGGCTTGGAGGTCTATAGAAGACACCAGTAAGGTCCCTGCTTAGCATTGCACTATATGCCCTGTTCATTTCTGTGGGCGAGATTTGAGTTCATGCTTAACTTTCTTACATTTAAATGAAGAGGATATAAATAGTGTTTGACTTTGGGTGGGTTGGACTGACTGGGTTTTGTAACCATCATTTTAAAAAACTTTATCACTCCCATGAGTTTGCCAGCATTAGAGTTGTCAACATTTGTTGTTGTTTTTTAAGGTGGGGGAAGGAGCCTTGCATTTACCACCTAAAGCTTTTCTTTGTCATCATTCTAGCAAAAGCTTCAGCTGCTTAATTTCTGCCTGTCATGCCCTAGTTGAAGGTGTTAGGAGTCCTGCCAGAAAAAAAGGTGGCCCTAGCCAGAATGTTGTAGTATTCAAATACTGCAAGAAGAGAGGAAAGGGTTTATCTGGGCAAAGAGCGGATAATGTCTGTATAATACCTAGCACGATTTTAGCTATTTAGAGAAGTTAGGCTTATGAAACCCTTCTTTCTTCCCTTAACCTGTTAGAGATAGTGATGAAAAAGATTCAGGAGCATAATTGCTATAGTGCCTAGAAAACTGAAGTCCTCATTATTAATTTGAAATCTATTTCCAGTCACTTTAATAGATTCTGCTTATTACTGTAGTTTTGTTTTCTAGTCCAGATCTATTGATACAGAGGTCTGCCCTAATAAAAATCAAAATTGTATGGGTATGTTTTCAGTTTTGATCCATAGTTAGCTGCAACAGACAATCCCATTAACTTTTTCATATATGTTTTTGATCTACAACTCCTGTTATCCCTGATCATGTTAGCTGGCAAATGTGGGAGAAGAAGTCCAGCAACATGGGGGGGGGGGTCCCCCATACCTGTGATAGTTGGATTAAGCTGCATTTCTGATATGTAGATGTATGCAATGGTGATAAAATCACCGGTGGATGTAATAGCTAAACCTTTTGCAATTTTACAAAGGCTTGGGTGAAAGATTCCTACTTTGGGCTAACTATTCCCTTTTCTGCTCTGTTCCCTTTCATTATCTCCTGAAAATCTTCCACTGTAGCTAAACAGCAGAGCTAGGTTTTGTGATGCAAGACAAATAGCATAGTAAAACTTCAAATCTATTTTGCTTTATTCTTCAGAGTGGTTTGCTTGTGTTATATTTTCTCCATTTTGCATATATCTTAGAAAGTGTAGAATGAGTTCTGCAGTGGAGCACTGTCAGTTTAATCCAGGAACTTTCTCCTTCTTCTAGTCTCAGAGTGAGCAGTTCCAATAGGAGGGGAAGAAGTAGAATTTCAAATCAAGTGCTCTCCAAAATAGCTTTAGCTTCCTGATCCTAGTGCTTGTTCCGGGGTACAGAATTTCAAACAGAGCTTGATTAATCAGCTCTCTGCTGGGGAAATTTGTCATCTAAACCAGTTGTTCCCTGCTGTTAGTTTAGTGGCCTTTGTTATGCGTTGTTTTCTGCTTACTACTTTGTAGTCACCAATATGAAAATCTAGTAATTAGCCAATAAGATAATAGCCCCTATAAAAATCAAAACATAGGTGGAACCAAATGGGAACAATTAACTAGCTGTTGGAAGCTATTCAGCTTTGGAATGATAAAAGTAAACTTCCTGTTCATCCTCTCCCTGCTCATAAAATGATTTTAAAACCATTTATTTGCCATGTATCATATATTCCAAAATTCCATATATTTGAAAATCATCTCATTGTCATCAACTCTTTATTGTGCTTACATTAATTTCCCCCAAACAAGTCCTTGTAACATACACAAAAGGAGATTTGAATCATTTTACTCAGGTAATCAGATATCAAATATCTCTGCCCACAACATTTTTATTTATTTATAAAACGTATTTGTAGACTGTCCTCCATGTAAAATATCTAGGGTAAAGGTAAAAGGGCCCCTGACCATTAGGTCCAGTTGTGACCGACTCTGGGGTTGTGGCGCTCATCTCGCTTTATTGGCCGAGGGAACCGGCGTACAGCTTCCGGGTCATGTGGCCAGCGTGACTAAGCTGCTCCTGGCGAACCAGAGCAGCGCATGGAAGCGCCATTTACCTTCCCGCCGGAGCGGTACCTATTTATCTACTTGCACTTTGACGTGCTTTCGAACTGCTAGGTGGGCAGGAGCTGGGACCGAGCAACGGGAGCTCACCCCGTGGCGGGGATTCGAACCGCCAACCTTCTGATTGGCAAGTCCTAGGTTCTGTGGTTTAACCCACAGCGCCACCCGCGTCCCAATGAAAATATCTAGGGAGTGTACAACAAATACGCGAGTACATAAAAATACTATAAAGAAATACCGCATTTTTCACTCTATAAGATGCACCAGACCAAAAGACGCACCTAGTTTTTGGAGGAGGAAAACAAGAAAAAAAATATTGTGAATCTCAGAAGCCAGAACAGCAAGACGGATCACTGTGCAGTGAAAGCAGCAATCCCTCTTGCTGTTCTGGCTTCTGTGATAGCTGCGCAGCCTGCATTCGCTCCATAAGACGCACACATATTTCCCCTTACTTTTTAGGAGGGAAAAAGTGAGTCTTATAGAGCAAAAATATCGGTACAATATGATACTAAAAATGACTGGTTCACCTTGAAAAAGTTTACACAACTGAATAGGCCTGCTAGCATACAAAGATCTTCAAGAGACATTTGAAAATTAGCAGCAAAGATAGTGACCATTGAACTTTTTTGTTCCAAAACTAGTGGCAGATCATGAAATAAATAAAGTGTAGCCTCTCTTCAATATCTCTTTTTACCTACTCACCTCTTATTTCTGCTTGTTTTGTCTAGTTGAAAATGGAAGTTCTAATAGCTGCCACTGTCCTACCAGAAATTTATTTTTGAGTAGGTAGATAGATGTTCTTGGTTAATTCCAAACAGAAGTATATACAACTGATGGGAAATCTCTTCATGCAAACTTTTTCAGCTCTGTGTTGAGAGGAACATACTGGTACTTTCCTGAAGAGTTTCCAGTTTGTGGTACAAAGCAGCTAAGTCTCACTGGCAGGCAAGTGATTCAGTTGAATCCTAAGTAAAACATTGAATGTTTTTTCTAAAATATATCCCCACCTTCAAATATTCATTCAGGGGAAGCAAAATAGCGTATAAAACGAAATATACAAGGTTACTAAAGGCAAGGGATTACAAATGCAGTGATCCAAACCTGTGTCTTTTTGTGTGTGACTATGTTTAATTTTGATTTTCATGCAGTTGTATTTTTTTCTTATTTTAATATGTTATTAAACTTTCATGTTCTTGAATAAACAAACAAATAAATAAAAGTGTGTGTGTGTGTGAGAGAGAGAGAGAGAGAGAGAGAGAGAGAGAGAGAGAGTGTGTTACTAAAAGAAAATAGTTTTCAAGCTGCCATGTTTAGGTTACCTGAGTTCCTTAAGGGATCCTTCTTCTGCTTATTCCTCCAGGGAGCTAAGGGCAATTAATAGGAGTTCTCTCATTTCCTCCTGTCAGCAACCCTGTAATATAGAGCAGACTGAGAGACAGTGCCCTCTCCAAGGCTGCCTAGAGAGTTTTGTGATTTAGCCCAGCTTTTCCTTGTCCAAATCCAGCCCCCTGCCCATTACCCCAAACTTAAGTGACAGAGAGTGCAGTCCTAACTCCCCCTTTTGTTGGTAGAGGGAAGATTAGGATGGCGTGTAGAGGTCTCTTCCGGCAGGAGCTGGGGGAAATAAGTACTCTGGGATGTTGATGGTAGGATCCAAAAGATCCAAAGTTTTGTGAATTCCCAAAGGGGGCCATCTGCAACAAATTAGCAACTCCCCCTTCTGCTCTGGCAGCAGGACTTCAGATGTAGTCGTGGATTTGCCGCTCCACTTTCTGGATTGACACCCAATGTCAGGTTCTGCAACTGTATTCACCACAACTGATGAGAGTGATTGGCTCCAGTCCTCCTCTCAAGTTTGAAGCTGGGATGAGCAGGAGGAGGGTCACCCCTCCAGGTTTGCTGTGGAGGCACACAGGGCACCGAGGAAGCACAGCAACACAGCAAGGACAAATTCATTTCGTCCCAGCTCCAAACTGGAGGAGGCTGGCTGCATGTTTGGCTCTTTACTTCCAGGGTACTTGGTGTGCCTCAGAAGTGCAGCATAGTTCTAAGAACAATCCTTCCTCCCTCCAAACTTGGAAGCTAGGAAGAAGATCAAGGGACTGTTCTTCACCTCACACAGTGTTTCAGGGATTGAGAATAAGGTCAGGGGTGCAGTCCTTTAGGGAAAAGAGAGGTTTGGTGATTGCACAGCTTTCGCTGACTATCAATACCAGCAAAACATTGTGGACCACCCTGTTCAGTATAACAATTTATTTGTAGCTAGGTGCTGTTACTCCTTCAGGGAATGTAAGAAAAGCCTCTCGGATCAGGCCAATGACGCATCTTGTCCTCCACCTTGTTCCCACAGTGGCCAACCAGATGAAAAACCCATACTTTTCAGGAGAAAAAAATCTATGAGTTATGTGACTTTGAACCACTCAAAAGCCATCTGGTTTCAATCTGAACTGAAACTTAATTTAGCATGGCTAAATCAAATGTAGATTTGATCCCAGCTGGGAACTAGAATTTGTGAAGCAGACAGGTGGAATCCACAGAGGTTCACAGTGTCCTGGGTTCCAGGAAGCACCAAATTGACTAGAACAATGATCAAAGGGCTAGCTTTTGGATGGCTTCCCATGCACATTCAAGAGCAATGGTTTGCTAATGGTGAAAGGATAACTCTTGACTTCTGCCTCTCTTATATTACACAACATATCAGTCAAGATAAATACCAATACAGTGCTACCTCGGGTTACATACGCTTCAGGTTACATACGCTTCAGGTTACAGACTCCGCTAACCCAGAAATAGTACCTCAGGTTAAGAAATTTGCTTCAGGATGAGAACAGAAATTGTGCTCCGGCGGGGCAGCAGCAGCAGGAGGCCCCATTAGCTAAAGTGGTGCTTCAGGTTAAGAACAGTTTCAGGTTAAGAACAGACCTCTGGAACGAATTAAGTACTTAACCCGAGGTACCACTGTATTAGTAACACAGAACAGCATATATTGTATTTCTACCACACTACAGCTTGCAAATGCTTTGTGATAATACCTTCAAGAACGTATCAGCTGATTTTGTTATAACATCATACGAAGAACAATTTTTTACTTTATTAACTACCACTCATTTGGACAGTTGATAAATGAGTGCTTTTCCTTTCTATAAATACCTACCTGTAATTATAAGCATCAGTTAATTTAAACACTTTGGATGAAGTTGATATTTATTGCATTCTTGCTTATATAAATGTTTATGTTACTTAGTTTTTGTATAGGGCGTCTGTTAAAGACACTCTCTTTCTACATTTCATATGTATGTTTGTGATGGTTTGTTTTTAGTCAGTCAAGTGTCATTTTTTAAAGGGTTATAGAGACAAAAATTGGAGTCAAAGGAAAGCTCCTACTCAGGAAATTGGTATTAACTATGTTTGAGAAGTGGGAATGTCTCCTCCTAAAATTCTCTTCTAGTATTAAGTTTATATTTCATTTCATTGTGGTATTTCTTAGGTTTTTTTTTTAATGTTCTGTTGCCCTTGTTTCCAAAAATGATAATAAAAATAGATTTAATATTTTTTCTGATCTTAGAGCAATAGGCTTTTAGCTTGATTAAAGCAAGCTGTAAAAATTGTCACAATAAGGTTAGCAGAAATCCAGTAGAAAGTGTTTGCTGTGTTTTGGAGGATGGGCCAGTGGGAATCACCATTTGCTCATCTAGTTATAGATGTATAAAAAGTGGTGATACCTTTCAGTCTGAAGGCATGAATTTATCTTACTCCCACTTACTGTGTTCCTATTTCCATGTACTGCATTGTTTATTTCTGAGAAGGGCTTTGCTGTCCTACTTTAACAAGGTAATTGCATGAAGTATGAGGGACTATGTTGCTTTCCAAATAAATATGGCAGTATTTTGCTATGTTCAAATTAAATTTCTACAAATCCTAACTAATGCCTAAAGGCGATTTTTCTACATGAATATATATTGCAGTTTTGCTTTGCATATGTTTTGAACAATATCCTTAGGAAGTGGCAGACTTTTATCCTAAAGCAACTGCTTGTTTACTATGAAAGTTCACTGCTTTGTATTAGCAGACAGAAGCTATGCGTTTGTTTTGAGGAATGTACACAGGAGACTAAATCTCAGCTGCTAATCCTTCCTGCTTACTGTTCCATGGTCTTAAAACTACTGTTTACTGTAGATTTGTGTCTCGTTCCCTTTCTAAAGTTTGCTTTTAAGAGGAACAATAGCTGTTCAAGTAGTGGAATTTTGCTTTGTGACACTTCATCTTATGTGAGAAGGTACTTTGTTTTTGGACTTTTGAGTCTTATTTTTCAAAGCATAGATGTATTTCTTGCAATTATAAACTGGCTGCTCGCATTCATTTGAAACTGAAGCTCAATTATAAACCGTAAAACACTGTGTCACACACATGACCCAACTCAGGCTTATGAATATTCTTTTCAGGCACATTATTAGCTCAAGGAATACTTCTCTTTACCCTAATCTAGAGGATTTTTAAAGGTGCGCAGGGTCAGAGGAGAGTCTGCATAAGTACGGAACCAGACTTGCAGACATCTACAGAGGTTCCCATTTGAAACATGGATAAGGAACCCTGTCCGGCGTGCAGTATTCTTATGGATGTCTATGACCTAGTTAATCATGCAATGTTGCCTTCTCATTTGTATGAGAATGAGGGGCAAAAGAACTAGGCAGGCATTCTTGGCTGGAGAAGGTAGGTTAAGGGAGGAGGAGAAAAAAAGTGGGCTGCTGCAAGAAGTGTTCATTCTGCACAAGGATGCCTGATTGGTATTATACATCTGTATATTGTCTTATGAAGTGTATATAGCGAAGGGGGCAAACCATTTCTGCAAAGCCTACCAAATTATTTTCTGGAGAGCACTGCATGTCCTTAAGCCTGTTTAGTGTGGATACTGGAAATATTTACATGGAAATAAACATGGATATATATGTTGGCTGAGACAAGCAAGTGTGAGCTTTCTGGTGATGGTATTTAGCATTATATTATCAAGGTGTGCATATCTATTTTTGCTTGTTAGCAGAGTGGAGGACATATACTTTAGTTTATTTAAGTGACGGGGAAAGTATTGATAAGTGTGGGGTGAATGAATGATTAATTGGAAGATGTGTAAATACCCCACAATCAAATCAGGATGAATGCAGGACAAATGTTTATTGTGTAACTGCCCTCTGAATAAATCAAAATGAATGCTCAGTGAAGAGTGAACATAGTCTAACCACCACATAAGCTTTGCGCAAGTGGATCAGGATGGAGGCTAAACAAACAAGTATTCTGGTAGAGCACTTTCGGTCAGTTTAGGGCATTTTCCGTCTATACCTTTTGTATTGCTTTGCACACTTATATGTAAATGGACAGATTAGTATCGTTATGCATACTTTCATTAGGGTGACAAGATGCAACAGAGACCAGTATTTCTATCCAGTTAATATTTCTCATGAAGAAATTATAGCTGGTACATAGTTAGGCAGTATTAACACGACAGGTAGCACCTGTTGATATTTCCTCTTCTATGCAATTATTGAAGAAATAGGAGCTCTGTCCTCCTTTCTATTTGTTCATACTAATTTTCATAAATGTGCTTATAGATGCACACCTTCTCTTATGCTCTCCCTGTGGCTCCTTGTTTGAATTACAGAATCTGTGTGCAGTTTCTATCTATAGGTAAGGACTCTTATGCACTGACCTTTGAAATTGGACAAAAGTGTTTTGCTGCCTTTATAACTGTAAGTCATGGGTTTTGTCTGGCCTTTCTGCTTTGAAACATACTTCACTCGTGTGGTGATGAATTAGCCTGACCCAAGATGCTACTTAATGCACTACTCCATAGAGTCAAAGTGATTAGCGAATAACCAAAGGAAAACAATTCATCTTATTGTCTTTTGGAAAAGACATGCAATATTGCTCATAGGCACATATTAACAAGTGATTTATTTCTTTGATTACCGTATATGATATGTTTCCAGTTCTGCCAGTTTATGTAGGAGAATAATAAGCAGCCCTGGGAAAAGATGTGTAGATAATAGTCTTATGGCTTATATGAAACTAGTAGCTTCATACTGAATTAGCTCTGTTTTTCCAGAGCATCCAATAATAAATAAATGTTCCCAAATGTCAGGAGGTCAGACCAATGGGTCATGATGGGTGCTGAAGGTGGTGGTAGTATAGGAGGTTAAGCAGTTTTCAATCCTGGATCGTGAGATGGGAATAATAGGTAGGTGGCATGCACAGATAAAAATCAGTTCAGTTCAGAATCTCTGTTATAAAGGGTGCTTCAGGTAGTGGCAACAATAAATTTCACAGCCTGCTGTAAATCTGAAGCTTTGTGATAACTTCCTTTTTGATGTTAAATGTCTACCCATTTGGTATGTTGCCTGCTGGAAAAATGCCATTGTTGTTATTATGAAAAGCAGCCAGTGAGTTTATTAAGGCTGAGCAGTTCTGATCTCTGGCTTCTCATTTCCAAGTACAACTCATTTCCAAGTACAAATATTACTATTTGCTTTAGTTTGCAAAGTGCTTATTTGTTCTTGCACTAAGGGGGGAACGGAGACTGAAAGAGAACAACAGAGAGACATTTCCTCAAAGCCACCCAATCAGCATAGGACATTGAATCCAGTGTTCTAGGTCTATATACTTATCAAATGACAGCATCTTTCATAGCTGGATGTTTAAGTATTATTCTCTCCTTTACAGGGTTCTGTTGTTGTGTCTGTGTCCTCTTCACCCATAGCTTAAAAACAAGGAAAAATCAACTGTAGATGTACAAACCCTTTAGTAGTTTACTAATAAGATGTGTTCAATATTACCTTGAATTACTCCTTAGCCACTGCTTAATGTTTAAATATTAAAAGGAAAGAGTAGAAACAATGATCCACAGCCAGACTGCACCAACCATGCTTATGCTGCCACAACACAAAGGCCACATGTACAACAGTTTGAGAAACACTGAAATAGAGGCTGGGCTAAATTCTCGAACAGAAAACTCACCACTTGTTGAAATCCACATTGTCTTATTTTGTTATGCCTTTACAATAGATAGCCCTCAATATGGATTGGAACCTGGTTGTGTTAGGCACTGAACAATCACTTAACAAGGGGATTCCCAGTCCTGCCAAAGTGACCCAGCAGGTTCCAAATGAAGTACTGTAGTCTCTCACTTGGTCATGACAGCATCTTTCTGAAGTCAGCATAGTTGTACACCAAGCTACATCTGCAGTGTTGTCTCTTTCAGACCTTTTATTATTGGTACACTTGTACCATTATGCTCCTACTTAGAGAGAGAGAAACTTGCATTTTAAAACAAAGAGCTATTCTGAAGTAATTTAATGCTTGAGTTGAACAAAAGACAGGAAACTGTTACTCTCTTGCTCTGCTTCAGCGCTTAAAAACAGAGATTTTGAATCATCATGGAATGGGGCAGTGATCACTGCCTGGGCGGTAAAGCAGTCTGGAATGCAAGGGGAAGGGCAAATGCATCGTACGCTTACATGATGTGTGTGTTCTGTGGTCATGAGACCTTGGGAGGCCTTTGGAAATCCAAATTAGCGCAGGGGGAGAAACTCTTACTTTCTGGATTGTGCAAATTAGGTGTTGTTTAACTGATGGTGAACATAGTTTGAATTGCATAGCATCAAGATGTTCTTTAGCTGGTAGACAACCACTGCTTTTCTTGCTGATGGTATCTACCCTGTTGAGTTCGAAAACCACAAGGATTAAGCATTCTTTAGGAAGGAGTTTCTGATTTTATTCAGTTCAGCTCACTTCACTGATTTCATATTAAATAAGTTTTTCCTTTTGCATTTATTCTGTATCCAAATCTTAATATCTTAGGCAAAGTCAAGAATAAGGTCTAGTTCTTACAGAGGTTGTAAACCTGTGGCTGTCAAAAGGGGAGGGAGAATCTTTTTGGCCCAGCGGACTAGATCTTAATTCCCCCATCACCCCTTTGACATGTGGGTGGGGCCACCTACCTGTCAATTATCTGGTGTCATACTGATGTCAGGTCACTGATACATGAGCAGTCCCCTCCAACCACCTGTCAAAGTTGACCTGAAAGTTGGGGGAAGGAGTCTGCTTCAGTGGCAAAGTAGCAGCCAGGAGTATTAAAACTCACCTCCCCATCAGCTGATGCCACCCAGTGATGCCAGCTGATTGACAGGTGGGCATGGTTTTGGGGGAAATTGGACTCCCTGACAGACCAAACACTTCTCATCCCTGCTGTAGTACATCACATTATAGATAGGGGCTTACATGACTGAATAATCCTCAGTAGCCAATGCTGTAGAACAATGCTGTGCATAGAATGCTAGCTTGTCAGGAAGAAGGTTAGACTTTCCCTCTGACATCTAGCATTGTGCAGAGAAGCATTCAGTTGTGAGATTTGAGAAGAGATATGCCCCAGACACAGATACCTTAATGAGAATCAGGCCTAATTTCAATACACTTTAAAAGACCCTTTAAATGAATTGAACTAAAATTAGTTGTGTCCTATTTATGTTTGTGAGAAATAAACATGTAGAAGCAAATTTCTCTGGGTTGCACTTACTACAGCTTGTTTGGTTCAGCTTCCAGAAGCTGGAAGAACACAACTTCTTATTATCCTAAGATTTGAGTGGGAATATTAAGAGTTGCTTAGTGGGTAGTAGTAGGAATAGCAGCAGCAGCAGCTGAGATTTCAAACAGATGTTCATAGCTATGTAAAACCCAAAATTTCACCCTCAGAAAGAAACACCTCAAATCTCCCTGTGGCTGATTATTAAAACCATTCCAGAAAGTGTTTCTCTCTGTGTCCTCCATTCCATTGTTTGCCATAGCCTGAGATGAAACTGGAAGCATTTGCTCAAGTGTCTTATACCTAACTGCTTAGTATTTGCAGAACACTTTTGCTATAATTTGTATCTCACTCTGGAGATTTCTGTGACCTAGTTAAATGGTAAACTTTGATGTAAAGTAAAATTTTGAAACCAATGGGAGGGATCTTTTTTTTAAAAAAAGGCAAAATGGATGGGGATCCCTCCCTTTTTCTGAAAGGTTTATGAATGGTTGGTTCCTCTGCCACAGACTCTCCTACTTATATTGACACTACTCTGACTCCCGTCTTCTCAGATCACTCCCCGCCCCGCAAGAGAAGGAGGAAAAGTCCATACAGACAAAGGGATCTGGGTAAAAGTCTGATCTAGTAGGATTAATATGAGCCTTGAAATATATACAGATGCCTTCTTAAGCTCTATGTACTTTTACAAGGAGAAAAAACTAACCACCCATACTACCTCATGACCAAGGGTGGCAGTGAGTGGCTGTGGAGAAGCTCAGAGGCTTCATAGACAACAATAGGAAGGCCTCAAGAGTGCCATTGTGCACACAGGGGCCACACTGGCGACCCCTGCTGTTATCCCCATGGGACTTCAGAGGTGGGCATTTAACCTAGGAAAATGGCAGAAATGGACAGGATGGCTGCTTTACTTTAAAAACCAAAGAAGACACTTAGGTGATCCAGTTGCCAATCTCCCGATGTCATGTCTGGTTTGGCCCTTACTTCAGGCCATTTAGATATTTTTCCTGCACTGTGGGGAGGGTGTTAAAAGGGAAAATCCCATGTAGCTTCCTTAATCACAAATGCATTTTAAAAATAAAATAAACGGTGGTGTGATCATTTCTGGAGATATAACAAATGAGATCTGTTGCACCATTAATATGTAACATATTTGTGTATTATTATGTGTTATTATTTGTGTAATTATTACATTTCTATACTGCCTTTCTGCCAAGGCACCCAAGGTTAGTTACAATTTTAAGTTACTGAAACAAATAGATTGTATAAAATACAGAGCAACAGAGTCCTCTCAGGCTGTTGATGGCCCTGTCAGGAGCTGATGCTATGTGTGCTCCCTGGACTGGGCACCACAGCTTCTGCCTTCCCTCAGGGCATGCAGGTCTTAAGTCACTCCAGGGGTGGTGGGATACAGGCTGCCTTAACAGCTCTCTCAGGCTGTTGATGAAAGCATATGTGTTTTTCTTGACATAGGCATCCTGGCTTCTGCCTTCCCTCAGGTCACAGAGGTCTTAAGTATTCCCAGGGAAGGCGCTGTACTGGAGAATTCTGGATCCTTTTTAAATGGTAAATTTTGATACAAAGTCAAATTCTGAAAGAGGGAGGGAATTTTTCAAACAAACAAAATGACTGGTAAGAAAGCCATTCATTCTTTATGCAGGGCTTACGATAACATGGTGGTTCCTCTGCCTCAAACTTGGTCAAACTACATTAGTAGCTCCCCCCAAGCAGTGAACATTCACTGACAGCATTCTGAAGGATTGGGACCCCTTTTACTTGAGACAGAAGCCTTTTCAATGTTTTATATTTGTTATTACCCACCCTGAGCCCGGTTTTTAAACTGGGAAGGGCAAGGTATAAATACAATAAATAAATTTATTATTATTATTATTATTATTATTATTATTATTATTAATTTTATTGAAAATAATACCTGGTATATTAAAGCTTCCAATTCACCGCTTAAAACACCCTGTCTATATTATTTACCTTCAAGAATGGCTAAAAGTAGCACTGACCACTAAAGTTGCTAGCCTGCAGTGGTTTATTTTTTATTAACCCACCTGCCCACACCTACCTTCCTAATAACTTGTGGTTTAAAAGGGGGGGAATGATAACTATTTGTCAGAAAGCAATTCTTACCACAGATAAGTAGGCAAAGCTGATTAAAAGCAAACAAATGACAGTGAACAAATTCCCCCCTCACCGCCCATTAGGTTTGTTCCCTTGATAGAGGCTCTGTGCCTTTGCCAGATACATTGAAGACAGAAATTCAGCATATTCTGCTTTTTCCATTGCTGCATCCTCAGGGTGGGGGTGGGGGAAACAGCTGAAATTCTCCTTGGCATGTTGTCAAAGACACCAAAGCCCTGCCCAAATAAAAGACCTAAGAGGTTTCCTGTACGTCTCATATAAAGGAAAAGTTTACTGCAGCACTGTAGTGGGAGAAGGCCTAGCATTTAAAGAGTTGGGTGCCCTCGGGCTCTTATCTGAGGAATAGATGGGGTGGAGTAAAAAAAACAAAATGCCATTTTCAAATGTGGTGGCTTAAGTGTATATGAGGGAGAGAGACAGAGACAGTTACGCAGGAGCTCCCTCTTTCTAGCAGTTCTTGGCTGAGACACCATTGCACTACTACATGGAATGCCCTAAGACTCCAAAGTTTGTATGTTATCATGTACGCCAGGGGTAACTAACATGACTGGGGCTGATGGGAACTGTAGTCCTACAACATGTTGGCTACCCCTGACGTTAGCCTTGTATACTGGCACAAATTTTGTTTTTCCCATAGATGACCGTATTTCCCCCTTTTCATCCCTCCATCCTGCTTTTAGCAGCATCTCTTGCTGTGTTGTCAGGATGTCTTGAGACTTGCTAAGCTTGCCTTGAGCAAGGGGCAAATCCAAACAAAAGGCAAGGTACCAAATGAATAGTGCCCCAGGTACTGCTCTTAAGGCACAACCTTGTATTGAGAGTACGGAACCTCTGCAGGGTGGCGTATAAGGGTGGACTCACTGAGGTATAAGGCTGAATCCACCCTGAATCCACTACAGCTCTATCAAAGAAAGAGTCTTATTTGAGCTATTTTATATAGAGTGGTACCTCGGGTTAAGAACTTAATTCGTTCTGGAGGTCCGTTCTTAACCTGAAACTGTTCTTAACCTGAGGTACCACTTTAGCTAATGGGGCCCCCTACTGCCACCACGCTGCTGGAGCATGATTTCTGTTTTCATCCTGAAGTCTTTATTGGTGCAAAAAGTTTGTGGGATGATAATTATGAATGTTGTAATAAACGAAAATTGCCCTTTTCCCTTATGGGGTATCCAAGAGCCCATATAGAGTCCTTACATAGGTTCCCTATTGGTAGGAGAAAATAACAGAGGCCAACCAGAGAAGATTGAGAAGCGAAGCAGCTAGTAAGCTTGATCTTTATTGATCTGTTGCAACAGGATGCTCCCCTCACCCGCAGGAAAGGAGGAGGAACCCAGAACAATGGCGCGCAAGGCCTTATAAAGACTTTTAAAACTGCCACCCTGTAGATCAAGACCACCCCCAGAAACATCATACATACATCACAGAAGGGGTGTAACCTAAGACCACCCCCCAAATACGTCATACCTACATCACAGAAAAGGCGGTCTAAAACAGAAATTTGAATGTTGTTTTTCCTGTTTGCCAGGTTATCTGATTGCCTTTCCTGATTGTCTGTCCCCCATTAAAATGCTGATTACTCAATTCATGAGACAGTGGGAAGGCTCCCTGACCCCCCTCCCTCCTTGCAGGGAAAACATTTGGTCAGTTTGGGAATCAAAATGGTTTCAGGTGGGTCTTCCTGTGCTGATCTATGTACGTGCTTGGTTGGTACACGTATGAACATTACCATATATTTAAGACCTCAAAATTCCTATCACAATATCTGATCTAGTCTCCTGATCACTTGAGGTATTTGCTGTCAGGATAGTGAACAATGAGGTTCAAGGGTCTCTTCTGTTCCTGTTTTATTGATTTCAGTGGCTCCTCTTTGATGGCTTGATGCTGGACATCCACAGACACGTCTCTTTTAACAACAGAGCTTTTAGCATGGCCAAAATGTAAACTTCTGCATTAGTGAGAGGGCTGGTGGTATTTTGTCTGCATGGTTCAATTTCTGACTCTTAAGACATCTTTCTAGAATGAATTGCAGAGTTTTCTTGAATTGCGTTTTTCTATTCTACCCTATACTGAAGATTAGAGGAGCCACAAGCTGAAAGAAAGCTTCCTTGATAAAGGAATTCATATCCTTGAAAACCACTGTATCTTATTTATTCTACCAGTGATGAATTATGAGCTCTGATTTCTGTACAGTAGTAGAGTTGTAGTGGAAATTTACCCATCAGAAACCAGAATATGTGGCTGCAATTTTGATAAGCTCTATGTGTGTGATAGAGTTTTTGTTTAAAAAATATTTTACATCTCCCACTCACTTGTCTGCCTGGGCTACAGCGCTGACTCAGGCATACTCTAGTCAACTTCTCCAGAATCAGAAGAGTTTTATGAAATTGCAAAAAATGAGAATTAGACAACAGCTAAATGTACTAGTTGGAGGAGAACTCAGGTAGCTAACACTGAATAAACAGATCAGTATTTTAAGTTAGGCCATTAATATGTTAATTATACCAAGTAATGAAGAAACAGGATGAAAAAAGTATAAAATATAGTTACCTTAAATAATTTAGTGGTGTGTGCATGTCTTTTGTGCATGATGCATACGTTCTGTCCCTTCAGTCCTTTCTCTTGGTCTTTTCTCTCCTCCTTCCTTTGCTGTTTGTCCTGGGAGAAGAACGCCCCGGATCCAAAGCACTGTCATTCATTAGATATCTTACTGTTGATTAAGGGCTGCTTGCGCCACATACAATCCAACTCCTGCACAGAGGGCATTTCCATGCTACAACCAAAATCTCTCTGCAAACGTAGCATTTGACAATTCTACTCCCTGGTTTCTTGCTTGAGGTACACTTGCTAGGAAGCTGCAACTGACTGTACATGTACATCTAGTACATGTTTCTTCAGTGGAAAACCCATGTGTAGTATCACTACATGTTGTTGTCTATAGGTAGCTTCATGTGAGAGTTAACATTAAATCTGTCTTCTATCTAGGAATTTGGTAATGTGTGAAGTTGCTATAAGAAGAAAGTAAGCTGAGATCTAGTGCTTTGCACTAGTGGATAGTGGTCCCTCTGAGGTCAGTTGGCAGCACTGATGACTCATGGAATGCCCTCTAGTCTAGTTCCTTGGCCTCATTGGTGCGTAGTGCGGGAACTAGTCTAGTTCCTTTCTTTATCAGAGGAAATAATTGAGGAATAACTTTTGTTTTTAGCATAATTCAAAAATTAGAGGAAATATTGCACATATTTGTAGCTGACTAAAGGACTTTTGTCCATGCAACATTCAACTGATTATTGTCACTCTGATATACTGCTATCTATGAAAAGGACAGGATATTTATTCTTTTTGTTAAGGATTCCCTGATTAGTTTTAAGGCCTATTCGATTCTTCTGTATGATGAGGGCTAGTTAGGATTGTGATCTGGATGTATGGAGAATAGGACTACAACAGAATGTGAGTAGAAGTGTATTGGGTTACTTGCATTTTTAAGAAAATGGAGGACACATGGTCAAGTTGTATTGCCCATCCTGTCCTATTTTATGCTGTTTAGAGTAGCTGCACTTGCCGGGACTGTAGAAGTTGAAAAAGATAACTTAACAGTCCTTGATTGTGGTTCCCATTGGATTTGAGCCACAACTGTGGTGCTTAAGTTTGGCCATGTTTATCAAACGTTATTTAGACATTATCTTACATGGGCTGATAGTAGAGCCTTTGCCAACAGAGGACCTTGTGGTTATGGAACCTTTATGCTGAAGGTTTGATTTTTAAAAGCAGCTTGCCAGAAATAAAATACAGTAGTGCCCCGCAAGACGAATGCCTCACAAGACTTTTTGTCTTGCGAGGCACCACTGTAATCAGATAAGGTAATTAACAGCATGTAATCAAGAGATGTGGGACGCGGGTGGCGCTGTGGGTAAAACCTCAGCGCCTAGGACTAGCCGATTGCATGGTCGGCGGTTCGAATCCCCGCGGCGGGGTGCGCTGCTGTCATTCGGTCCCAGCGCCTGCCAACCTAGCAGTTCGAAAGCACCCCCGGGTGCAAGTAGATAAATAGGGACCGCTTACCAGCGGGAAGGTAAACGGCGTTCCGTGTGCTGCGCTGGCTCGCCAGATGCAGCTTGTCACGCTGGCCACGTGACCTGGAAGTGTCTGCGGACAGCGCTGGCTCCCGGCCCATAGAGTGAGATGAGCGCACAACCCTAGAGTCTGGCAAGACTGGCCCGTACGGGCAGGGGTACCTTTACCTTTACCTAATCAAGAGATGATGTGAAATAAAATGAGAAATGGGGCTGCAAGTGACCTTGGCAGGTGCAGGGAATATCGTTTCCACTGAAACAAAACCTCATATACTCAATATTTCCACAATTTAGTATAGATTATACAGATGATGGAGATCACTGGTAGAATGTATAAAGGATTAATATACCATGATGGCAATATGTGAACAACTTGAACTTATTGCAAGTTACAAATGTGCATTGTTAAAGTCACTATGTCCCAAGAACAACTGCTGGCACCATTACCTGTATCATTTTGTGCTGAACCCCTTGTACCATGTAATATGTGCTCTTATCTTTTATGATCAACTTGGTTAAAATTACTGCTTTGAAGGATCCTTGAAACCCATGATGGCTTTGGATTTGGTGGACTTGAGGAGAAAGCCTAACTTCTGGCTGGGAGCAGTGAGGCTGAATGGGGTGGTGTAGCAACCACCACATCCATAGCCCTGCAGTTGTGCTGTCCAGGGCAGAAGGTTGAGGGTGGCAGTGCTGCTGCCAATTTCTGCTGCATCAGTTTCAAGCTGGCACATAGAGAGTCCAGGATCAGTCCCATTAACAGGAGTTGAACCAGGTTAGGATCCAGTGGATCCTTTGCCAGCCCAGCTCTGCCCCTAAAGAACCCTGTTGATGAGGCTGCTACCGGCAAGGGTATCACTGGCAGAACCTTCCACTCACCTGTACATTTGGCAGGTGCAGTGAAGTGCTGGCAGAGTTTATGTTTTATAGTTGTTGATTCCTGTTCATACATTAAAAACACACACAGAGAGAGATTTTGTAGGCCAGCTCTTGTGCAAAACCTCTCTATTAAAAATAAATCAAAAGACTGATTGATGATCCGCACGCTATCATTCATTTACATATCCCTTCTCTCCTGCTTCATGTTTAACTGCAAATTCCTGTTTGTCCTGATCCGACAAGGCTCTTCTTATGGTCTTATTTATGGATGTTAATTCATTTGCACACAACATTCAATTGTTCTTTGATTAGTAATGTGTTTCTCCATTTAAAAAAGAACAGCAGGGGCAAGCGCCCCCACCCCCACCCCACTGAGCTAGCTTAAAATTGGCTAATGCACTATGACAGAAGATACCTGTTCACTGAATGTTTGCCATTGTGACCAGTTGCTGTAGAGTACTGAACTCCTGGCATTGTGAAGAATTGCTGCGCAATAACATCCAAAATGCTGCCAAGTATAAATTATGCAAAAAGGCAAATTGATTCTGCAATGTAGTAGTGGGGAGAAGGAGTAATCCCAGATGTCTTGTGTGATGTACATACCACGGATGTCGATTTCTGTTAGTTTTGTGACCAAAGAATCCATAGAATCTTATTCAGAGTTGTTGGTTTGTTCTCACAATCAAGGGAAAAGTTAAGGCCTTCCTATTTAATTTTTTATGTTACTCTTCCTTTTTAGACTGATTCTTGTGTGCAACCTGTTCACACATCCTGCCATCCAGCAGGTGATTTACTTACGGTTAATAGCAACGTTTCCCTAGAATCTCAGTTATCTTGACACAGTCAGAGGGAGAAAAATAGTGTCTGGCTTGCATGTGTGAAGCAACTGCCATCTTTAGGATTTTTGTGAAGTTAGTCCATTGGACACACTGTTTTCAGAGGCATTTCACAGCCCACCTGGTTAGCTTTGCTTCGTATTGAGGTTATTTTTGTGCATAAGGTGTCAGCAAAATGTTACACTTAGCATTTTACAAGCAGCCATATACCATATGCAAGTTAGGCTTGAGATTTCTTTTTTAAATGCTTTTTTATTAAATATTTTCTGAGGTTACAAAAGTACATACTGAAGCATTCCCTGGAGAAAGTCAGTGAAAGCTGACTGCCATTCTCCACTTCTTTATCTATGCCTATCTATATTTCCTTAGGAGTTAGAAGGGAGAGGAGTAGGGACAATTAGCTGCTAAAGAAGAGTTATGATAAGCATAGATAAACAATGGAAAGCAGAGATGGTGGCGGCTGCATGATCTGTCTAGCTTTCTCTGGGGGAGACTTCTAACTTCTCAGCCGCCAGAACTTGGTTTACATGAAGCTAATTTTCACATAACGAATGTAATAGGTAACTATTTTCTTATTCAGAAGTTGAAATACACCCACAATTAATATGTTCTGTTATCCCTGAATATGGTTTCTTTCCACGTGGATGTGTTGTTGTGTTTTCTTCTCTTTTGTCCTTCCAGAGCAGATATACACTGTTCTAGGTACCTTTTTGTGAATTTCTTCCTTCTCCAAGTGCCTAGAATGTTTTTAAGGCTGTTGTCAGCAGATATCCATGGACTCTCAGTGAATTATTGATAGCTCCATTCCACTAGCTTTCCTGTTTTCTCTCTCAGCAAGGCTTCTACTTTGGCCAGTTAGCACGACTGTCTCCTGAATCAAAGTAGGGTTCTGCATGCTAATGCAGCCTTTTTGGCACAACACAGCTGTGACCAAGAGAAGGAGCACTGTAAGAAGAAGGAAGAAAGACATCTGTGAGAAATTTTGAAGCTTTCAAATTGTTGGGAAGCAATTTTTGCTTTGAAAGCCAATTTGTATAACATGCTTCACTGTGTTCTGTATTTGGGATTCATCCCCATTGCTCTTAGAAACATTTCATACAGTAATATTGGTTGCTTTCCCAAAAGTAGTCTATTTATGAAATGAAATATAATACATGACCTGGAAATTCACAGTTCACTACAACAACCTTTGCAATCTCTAAAACGTTACGTGTAGTTGTGAAAGTTGGCATCAATGAAACCCCTGACCAATTGGTTGTCACCAAAAGCAGGTGCTTTATACATTTTACCTGAACCTCTTATAATAGGTGTGTTGCTTAATCTTCCTTTTCTGATCTGGCAGTTATTTTCTTTACTCTGCCTGCTCTTGGATGAGACAGCTAGCCATTCTTCCCTTCCCCCTCCCTTTGCTTCATTAATTCCAGTGTCACAAAATCTTGATAGAGTTCCTTACAAAATGATGTTTATCTTGTGGATTTTGAGAGAGGCTCTGTTTTT
Source organism: Podarcis tiliguerta (assembly GCF_965153285.1). Classification (NCBI taxonomy): domain Eukaryota; kingdom Metazoa; phylum Chordata; class Lepidosauria; order Squamata; family Lacertidae; genus Podarcis; species Podarcis tiliguerta. The sequence continues at coordinate 57,038,606 of NC_139534.1, forward strand.
CTCTTCTTGTTGAGGTTTCTTTAGGATTCTTCATTTATATTGGAGAACAAGGGCAAGTTGGCCATAAGCTAGAGTGATCCCAAAAGCTTCTTCAGGTGCACACAAAGACTTGACTTTTGACTTTTTCCTCACCCAGTAGCAACCCATGCTACCCCCAAACCTGAGGTTGGGGAACCCTCAGAACAGATTTAGGGGGGTGCATGGAGGGGGAAGAGATGGAGAGGAGGAAAATCCTTGCACTATGATGCAACCATAGTTTTAGGGCTTCACTGATACAACGTCTGATGCTTAAGCTTGGTGACTCAATCTCTAGAGTACTTAGCCACAGGAGTACCACATTTTTTAAAGCAGCTAGGAGACAGAGCAGCTAGGAGACAGAGGGGACGCGGGTGGCGCTGTGGGTAAAAGCCTCAGCGCCTAGGGCTTGCCGATCGAAAGGTCGGCAGTTCGAATCCCCGCGGCGGGGTGCGCTCCCGTTGCTCGGTCCCAGCGCCTGCCAACCTAGCAGTTTGAAAGCACCCCCGGGTGCAAGTAGATAAAATAGGGACCGCTTACTAGCGGGAAGGTAAACGGCATTTCCGTGTGCGGCTCTGGCTCGCCAGAACAGCGATGTCACGCTGGCCACGTGACCCGGACGTGTCTCCGGACAGCGCTGGCCCCCGGCCTCTTGAGTGAGATGGGCGCACAACCCTAGAGTCTGTCAAGACTGGCCCGTACGGGCAGGGGTACCTTTACCTTTTACTAGGAGACAGAGGGTGCCTGTATCAAAATGGTCCCAGGCTATGCCTTGAACTACAAAATAGCATCAGCATCATGGATTGGATTGCTACCCCTCATTATTTCTCCTGGACTCTGCAACCATCTTCTGAGGCCCTTCTTTGTGTGCTTCTTCCACAAGAGGTCCAGAGGGCAGCAAATGAGAATGGACATTTTCTGTGGTGGCTCCCTGCTTTGGGAGTGCTCTCCCCATAGAGGCTCATCTGGTGCCTTCATTGCATATATTTAGGTGCCAGGCAAAAACATCCCACTTCTCCCAGGCCTTTGTCCAATTAAACAATCTATGGCCTTTAAAACTTTATGGGGGGTATTGTTGTTACTATGTTATGCATTTTTGTGTTTTTATATTGTAAACTGCCCTGTAATCCTTGGATGAAGGGCAGTATTGAAATTTAATTAAAAATATAATAAATAAAATAAAGTCATGTTACTCAGAATACTTTACCTCTGTAGAGCTGGAAGTAAGAGAGCTTCTCTTTGGTCACTGACTACAAACAGTTATTGGCTTTCATATTCAACCAAAATTCATGGGCCCTCAGTTGATAAAGGAAGCTAAGCAGAGACAAGTGTGCAGCAAAGATATAGGGCAGTTGTCGATTCATGACTTTCGTGTAAGAGATAAAGAGGTTTGGAAAAAAATATTCCACTGCCTGCTGCAGAGTATTACAGTGCCCTGAACTATATAACGAGAGAGGATCTGGGAATTGAAAGATATTTTTAAAAATTGGGTTATCTAATTAAATAATTAGACTAGAAACAGCTTCTAATTTTCTGCAGCAATCTTCCTTGTGTAGAGAACATAAGGGGTGATTTGAAAAGCACATTCTGTGTGATAGGAAGACAAGTCACAGTTACATTGAGGACCCTGTTACATGGGCTTATGCAGAAGGTAAGTGCATGCAGATTATGTGCTTGCTGTACATTTGTGCACAATGTACTGTGTGTGGGTGTTGAGTAGGAGGCGTATATGCTGGGTGTTTGGGAGTGTAGTCATTAGAGAGTCTGTGTGCAAAGAGAGAAGCCATTTAGCTCTGGGTTGCTGCATGTGTGATTTAAATGTGACACAGACTTGCAGACATTAAGCTTATTTTGCATGCATAGAAAAAGAATCCGCATCTTGGCATTTTCTCCTTGCTTCTGTGTTTTCATCTTGTCCATGATATTACTGATCTACTTTTTTCTATCTTGCAAAGTAAACTATGAGCATGACAGAGTGGAATAAAGCAGGTAACAGGAAGATTGTGAAGATAGTTTATTTAATCTAAAAAATTTATCCTGTATCTTAAATAAACCAAATTGTCTGCAAAAATTAGAAAATGCAATAAAAGCAGCACAAACAGTAAGAATATGATTACTGTAAGTGTCTAATACTAGTTAATTTAGCTTTAAATTTAGTCTAAATCAACATTAAAAATAATGAAAAGATCTATGGAAAAGAGCATTCCCACCTACCCGTCCCCATCCCCGTAAAAGCAGGCAGTCACATACTAACTTCAATAGAGAGACAGTTATATAACCTAGAGGACACTACCATGTGTCTTTAGAGATTCTGGCTCCAAGCTGTTTAGGGCTTTATAGGTTATAAATCAACACTTTAAATTGGGCCTGGAACTGAACAGGCAGCCTGTATAGTTCAAACAAACAAAAAACCTCATGTATCTCTGCTGCCTGTTTCTGTGAAGAGCTTGGGCCTAGGAAACGTAAAGTGGCCTCTAGGTATACCTTCTTCCCTCTTGAGAGAGCATTTTTTATGCTGAAATGAGAATACTGCTTGCATTGTCTCACTTGTTGGGTCTGTACCTAGTCTCCAAGATAGAGTGCAAAGTAAAAAAATGGGATTGCAGCATACAGTAAATATTTTTCTGGCTGCTTTGTGAGACAAAACCTTATTCTCCAGGGCCTGTAACTTAAGCCAAAGTATTTCCTTTGTTCTTAGTTTTGCTTCATGTCCTTGGGCCAAACAATGACATTGATGGCTTAAAAGTTTTAAGTGTGGAAAAACCTGTTTGCTAATCTGAGGAATGAAGCCACCCCATACTGCTAACTGCACTAGATATGTATCATTAATATATATATATTTCTGCATATTTTGGTTAGGCAATACTAGATTTCACTTTTTTCCCTTATCTTTGATGATGATGATGATGATGATGAAAGGAAGACATGCATTGTAGATCAAGAAAAACAATGACAGGTTGAAACAACAATTCTATACTGCAATCCTTTGAGAATATCAAATGACTTCTTGTTTCCCTTGAAAATAGACCCAATGTAAATTCTTTTGTTTGCATCAGAGACTGCATGAAAGCATTCAGAGTTTTGTGAAAACCTCCCATGTCTATGTGCAGATGTTCATAGACGTTTATTCCCATAGGGGTGCACAGCACATGTCCTTTCCTTGATACAGTGTTGGATACTTTGGCATTTAAACACTGTTTCCTTAATACTCTATGGAGAATATTCTGTGGTGATTCTATGCAGCCTACATTAGCGGCGGGCTGAAATAAAATTGACTTTAAAAAGTAATGCTCCCTAGAATTTAGGATGGACTAAAAGGACACCTCACAAAATATTGAAAAAATTAATTCAGATTCCTGTATATTATAGTGGCTGCACGAACTGTAGCTTAGCTAAAAGACTTGACCCAGAAATGAATGGATTGATGTTGTCAATGAAGGTATGTTGTAGAAACAGTTGTAACTGGAAAGTGGCATGTGCTGGCAATAGCATGGATGTCCTTCAGAACGTGTCATGTAATAATAGTTTACCATTGAGATATTTTTAAGTTCTTTGATGTTAAGAAATGTTGCCTTGTGGCAGTATGCACCTAGAAGTAGAAGCTTGTTTCACTAAGCTAGAATCCAGCATGAAAAGAATGTAACTGATTTCATAATCATTTCCCCAGTTCAGTGATTTACAGCTGCAATTCTGACCCCACTTATCTAGGAGTAAGCCTTACTGAATTTAGTAGGACTTACTTCTGAGTAGACATAGCTAGGATTGAATCATAAGGCTGCTATCCAGTGCACAATGAAATTCAGAGTAAATCCTTTTAAATTTTGTGATGCTTATTTATGAACAAACAGGCATATAATTGTGCTGCATGCATAGGAAACAACTCTACATAGTATCTCATACCTATAAAGCATATTGTCTAATATTTTCCCCCATGAACCTATTTGTAAGGATTTTAGCATTGATATCACACAAAATTGCTTTTATCTGGAAGCTTACCTTAGTTTATGTTTATGTTGTTGTTTAGTCGTTCAGTCGTGTCCGACTCTTCGTGACCCCATGGACCAGAGCACGCCAGGCACTTCTGTCTTCCACTGCCACCCGCAGTTTGGTCAGATTCATGTTTGTAGCTTCGAGAACACTGTCTAACCATCTCGTCCTCTGTCGTCCCCTTCTCCTTGTGCCCTCCATCTTTCCCAACATCAGGGTCTTTTCCAGTGAGTCTTCTCTTCTCATGAGGTGGCCAAAGTATTGGAGCCTCAGCTTCACGATCTGTCCTTCCAGTGAGCACTCAGGGCTGATTTCCTTAAGAATGGATGTGTTTGATCTTCTTGCAGTCCATGGGACTCTCAAGAGTCTCCTCCAGCACCATAATTCAAAAGCGTCAATTCTTCGGCGATCAGCCTTCTTTATGGTCCAGCTCTCACTTCCATACATCACTACTGGGAAAACCATAGCTTTTACTATACGGACCTTTGTTGGCAAGGTGATGTCTCTACTTTTTAGAATGCTATCTAGGTTTGCCATTGCTTTCCTCCCAAGAAGCAGGCGTCTCTTAATTTCGTGGCTGCTGTCACCATCTGCAGTGATCATGGAACCCAAGAAAGTAAAATCTCTCACTGCCTCCATTTCCTCCCCTTCTATTTGCCAGGAGGTGATGGGACCAGTGGCCATGATCTTTGTTTTTTTGATGTTGAGCTTCAGACCATATTTTGTGCTCTCCTCTTTCACCCTCAATAAAAGGTTTTTTAATTCCTCCTCACTTTCTGCCATCAAGGTTGTGTCATCTGCATATCTGAGGTTGTTGATATTTCTTCCAGCAATCTTAATTCCGGCTAGGGATTCATCCAGCCCAGCCTTTCGCATGATGAATTCTGCATATAAGTTAAATAAGCAGGGAGACAAAATACAGCCTTGTCGTACTCCTTTCCCAATTTTGAACCAATCAGTTGTTCCATATCCAGTTCTAACTGTAGCTTCTTGTCCCACATAGAGATTTCTCAGGAGACAGATGAGGTGATCAGGCACTCCCATTTCTTTAAGAACTTGCCATAGTTTGCTGTGATCGACACAATCAAAGGCTTTTGCATAGTCAATGAAGCAGAAGTAGATGTCTTTCTGGAACTCTCTAGCTTTCTCCATAATCCAGCGCATGTTTGCAATTTGGTCTCTGGTTCCCCTGCCTCTTCTAAATCCAGCTTGCACTTCTGGGAGTTCTCGGTCCACATACTGCTTGAGCCTTCCTTGAAGAATTTTAAGCATAACCTTGCTAGCGTGTGAAATGAGTGCAATTGTGCGGTAGTTGGAGCATTCTTTAGCACTGCCCTTCTTTGGGATTGGGATATAGACTGACCTTCTCCAATCTTCTGGCCACTGCTGAGTTTTCCAAACTTGCTGGCATATTGAGTGTAGCACCTTAACAGCATCATCTTTTAAAATTTTAAATAGTTCAGCTGGAATACCATCACTTCCACTGGCCTTGTTATTTGCAATGCTTTCTAAGGCCAATTTGACTTCACTCTCCAGGATGTCTGGCTCAAGGTCAGCAACCACACTACCTGGGGTGTACGAGACATCCATATCTTTCTGGTATAATTCCTCTGTGTATTCTTGCCACCTCTTCTTGATGTCTTCTGCTTCTGTTAGGTCCTTACCACTTTTGTCCTTTATTATGGTAATCTTTGAACGAAATGTTCCTTTCATATCTCCAATTTTCTTGAACAGATCTCTGGTTCTTCCCATTCTGTTGTTTTCCTCTATTTCTTTGCATTGCTCATTTAAGAAGGCCTTCTTGTCTCTCCTTGCTATTTTTTGGAATTCTGCATTCAATTTCCTGTATCTTTCTCTATCTCCCTCGCATTTTGCTTGCCTTCTCTCCTCCGCTATTTGTAAGGCCTCATTGGACAGCCACTTTGCTTTCTTGCATTTCCTTTTCATTGGGATGGTTTTCGTTGCTGCCTCCTGTATAATGTTTCGAGCCTCCATCCATAGTTCTTCAGGCACTCTGTCCAGCAAATCTAAATCCTTAAACCTGTTCCTCACTTCCACTGTGTATTCATAAGGGATTTGGTTTAGATTGTATCTTACCAGCCCAGTGGTTTTTCCTACTTTCTTCAGTTTAAGCTTGAATTTTGCTATAAGAAGCTGATGATCTGAGCCACAGTCAGCTCCAGGTCTTGTTTTTGCTGACTGTATAGAGCTTCTCCATCTTTGGCTGCAGAGAATATAATCAATCTGATTTCGATGCTGCCCATCTGGTGATGTCCACGTGTAGAGTCGTCTCTTGTGTTGTTGGAAAAGAGTGTTTGTGATGACCAGCTTGTTCTCTTGACAGAACTCTATTAGCCTTTGCCCTGCTTCGTTTTGAATTCCAAGACCAAATTTGCCAGTTGTTCCTTTTATCTCTTGATTCCCTACTTTAGCATTCCAATCCCCTATAATGAGAAGAACATCCTTCTTTGGTGTCACTTCTATAAGGTGTTGTAAGTCTTCATAGAATTGGTCAATTTCAGTTTCTTCAGCACCAGTAGTTGGTGCATAACTTGGATTACTGTGATGTTAAAAGGTCTGCCTTGGATTCGTATCGAGATCATTCTATCATTTTTGAGATTGCATCCCAGTACAGCTTTTGCCACTCTTTTGTTGACTATGAGGGCCACTCCATTTCTTTTACGGGTTTCTTGCCCACAGTAGTAGATATGATAGTCATCCGAACTGAATTCGCCCATTCCCGTCCATTTTAGTTCACTGATGCCCAGGATGTCAATGTTTATTCTTGCCATCTCATTTTTGACCACATCCAACTTACCCAGGTTCATGGTTCTTACATTCCAGGTTCCTATGCAATATTTTTCTTTACAGCATTGGACTTTCCTTTCGCTTCCATGCATATCCGCAACTGAGCGTCCTTTCGGCTTTGGCCCAGCCGCTTCATCAGCTCTGGATCTACTTGTACTTGTCCTCCGCTCTTCCCCAGTAGCATGTTGGACGCCTTCCGACCTGAGGGGCTCATCTTCCAGCGTCATAACTTTTATATACCTGTTGTCTTTGTCCATGGAGTTTTCTTGGCAGGGATACTGGAGTGGCTTGCCGATTCCTACTCCAGGTGGATCACGTTTGGTCAAAACTCTCCACTATGACCTGTTCATCTTGGGTGCCCTGCTCGGCATAGTTCATAGCTTCTGAGTTCTTCAAGCCCCTTCGCCACGGCAAGGCAGTGATCCATGAAGGGGTAGTTTATGTTTAAGAGAACAGCAATTGAAGATTTAAGTTCAGATATAAAGTTACTGTGATGTGTTGGAGCTTACTGTAATTGTAAGGAATTTTGGAGGTGTAAATTCATTTAGAGTAAGGAATGTACTCAGATAAATTCAAGTTGGAAGTAACATAATGTTGTCACCTATAAATGGAAAACTTCGCAGCTTAGGAGTTACCCTCATATGCATGAGAGTTGGTTCATGTCTACCACAACAGAAATCTGCAGAAATGTTCTACAAAGGATGTAGTCAATTACATTCAGCCTTTAAATCAGGGTGAAGAAACTGTGGCCCTCCAGTTGTTGTTGTTTCAGCTCTTTTCACCACCAAACATGGCCAATGGTCAGGAATGAAGAGAGTTGTGTTCCTTTGTTGCAGGTCTACTACAGAGGTGGTGAACTGGATGTGGCTGGTGGGCCATATTTTTTACTATCCTTAGCCCTCACAGGCCACCTGTCAATCCCTTGACTTCACTATTACATCAGGTGATGGGGCACTTTGAAGTCCTACCATACAGGACTGATTGTAGATGCTCCAAAGATTTTGCAAGCCCCTTCAAGGATTGGCAGGCTGCAGCTGGTGCAGGAAAAAAAAAAAAAAGAACAGAGAAACTAACATGGAGAAGAAGTCAGATTATATCATTTCATGTTCCTCAGGCAAGAGGAGTTTCTTCTCTAATGGAGTCATACGTTTTCTTTAGAGGGATATTATCTGCAGCTGAGATATATTTCAGTCTCTTGGTTTATATATTATATAAACACATTATTGACATACATTAAAGTTATATTATTTGAGAATTGTTTCCAGATGGAATAGTTTTATCTAGGATGCATATTCCAGTAAGACTATGATTCAGGTTGCCATTTTAAAAACATACAACAGTACAGAGTGAGTTTGATTATCATTAGACTTTTAGTAATACCGAATTCTGGACTCAGTCCTACTTCTACTGAAGATAAAGTCATTCTTTTTAGAATTAATTGCCACATTCCTTGAATCATCATCTCTCTTGGATTTGAACTCAGTTTAAGTATTACTATTCTCCATGTGCTTATTTTTCCTTTCTCAGGTAGCTTTGGGAGTTAACAAGCATGTTCTGACTAGTTCTCTGAGAGTTGTTGGCAGTGGTTTGCTGCTAATGTTTGAGCAGGTGGGTGGGTGTTGCTTTTACCCAGACCACCTCTTGCTGCATTCTTTGTATGTTCTTTAAGAAGGGGGTAGGGAACCAGAGCTCCTGATAGTTTGTTTCCCTTCTTTTTTGAAAAAAAGTTTCCTCACAAGCACAGCTGAGAATTTAGGCAACACCATTGGCAAACAGATCTATTAAGTGCACTTGCTGGGCATGTTTATCTATTTTATTTCTGAAAAATATGCTGAGGGTATTGATAGTATAGCACTCTGTTCGGCTTGTGTAATTTGCAGAGGAGGTTAGTCAAGGCATTATTGGTGGGTGTGCAAGTCTGGGGACGTCTTCTTACAGAAGATGGATTTTAAAATGCTTGTTGCTTAGTGCCATCTGGTGTATTTTCAGTTTAATTTGAACTTGACAGGAATTAGAGAAGGATCAGTCATAGACAAGGAAGGCACTCTAGTTTTTTTCAGGAATTAGATAGAATTTCTAAAATACCTTGCCTCGGCCATCACCAATGAGTACAAAATTGTAAGAGGATAATGAAATACTAAAATCACCGGGGCTATACTTCAGTGAGTGACTTTTTCAGTCTCCATTTATTCTTATTCTCAGTTCTGAAGAGGAAGTAAGAAACACAAAGAGGTCTGTGGCTTGGATTTGAGTTTTCAAATTTTCCTTATACTATCCATACAGGTAGTAATCTAAAAGGAATTGAGAGGGGAAGGAAGGGGGCCAAATAATGATTCTCATTCCTTTTACCCACAATAGGTAAATATTTGGACAAGGGCTCAGATAAAACTTTTTCTGAGCCAAATAGCACCCCCATAGTTCATCCTGCCGTTGAAGCAAGTGTTGAGAGGAGGGCACTGAGCTGTGCCAAAGTAGCATACTGTCTGTGAACCCAACTCTCCTCTCTCAGTTGTGGAGGTGAAAGGAGGGTTTAGCCTCTCTTTGCCTCTGAAATGACCGTAGGTTGAGGAGACATTTGAGTAGATCAGGAGAATGTGATGCTGCAACTCAAGAGCTCTCAGGATGTGTGTTAATAGCTTACCTTGTGTCATCTTGCCTGGTGGCTCCTAATGTTAATTAAGTGGGAAACATGCTATGCTCACTTTCTGCTCCACTAGCACTATTATCCTTTCTCTCCAGGCCCATCACTGATGGAGTGGCAGGCATTTGTTCTCCTCTCCTGCTTTCTTTCTGTAAGTATTCTGCAAGTATACTGTTGGTAGAGGCTGTCTCCTACCCTGCCATTCTCCTCCTTCTTTAGGTCTTCTGGGCATATGTCTTTGGACATACCACTTTAGAAATAGGTATTCCCAGTCCAGGATTTCCCCACAAAGGAAGCTCCAGCAGTAATATATGAGCCAGCCCATATTTTCCCCACTCATATTGTAAAGACACTGACATTTTGTTTTGTAGCTGTTTCAGGCTTCCATTTTCCATTCACATCAGGAAAACAATTACTCCTGATACTTAGCTTCATCCTTCCTCTATGGTCTAATGGCCATGGGCAACCAGAGCAAGAAATTGATTTGAGAAAGCACACCACCTAATTTCACAGTGACATTCCTTCAAAGATGATGCCCAAGATTCTGAAAGAGAAGCTCATTTCTTAGATCAGCTATAGGCTAGAAAGCTGAAGACATTTTCTAAGGATGACATCACATCCTCCAAGGAAGAACAATCTCCAGATTGTGAAGATGCACGTTCTGAGACAGAAAGAGCTCTATTCATAGGCTTTAAAATAGCAGCCTGAAGATTGATGATGTTTTATACATGTTATAATTGCTGGTTTCCGCTTGAATCGGGCATGCTAAGTGCATGCCATCTGGAATACTTGTAGTCAGGCTGATAAAGATTGGAGGTTCAGCCATAAACGTGTCTTATCTGGCAATCTTGTAATGTGGAGGGCAGGGGGCACAGAATGTACATTCCTTTTGTAAAAAATGAGATCCAGGGACTTGTTGTTAAATAAATAAACTGTAATCATACACTTCCAGTTTATCAAGACTATGTTTTGAAAAATCTCCAACAGGTTGTAGAAGTGGACACACTTTTGAAATTATTGTTTTTCATAAAGTACATCCTGACAAAGAAAAGTACAACAACGATAGTAGAGGACATGTTTTTCATGCAGAAGGTCCCAGTTTCAATCGCTGGTTTCTCCAAGTAGGGCTGGGAAAGACTATTGCCTGGAACCCTGGAAAGCTGCTGCCAATAAGTGTTGATGGTGCTCAGCTAAATGATGGTCTGCTTTGCTTATAAAGCAGCTTCCTATGGTCCTCCTATCCAGTTCCACAATGGCTAGCAATTGAGTTTTCTTTGGGTGCAGCTTTCATATATAAATTCAATATATAAACAATAAATAATAAATTCCAGGTTCAGACATTGCACTAAGCTAACCCCTTCACAGTTTGCTTGCACCTTGCATGAAGGAAGGAGTGAAGCAGACTCTGGCTGCATTCATCAGCCAGTATACACCTTGTGTACCTTATGGCTTATGGTTTAGTGTTAGCATGTGAAACCGAATGGGGAAAAATGGACATCTACCTATCCATTTGGACTCTTAGGTGACTTCTCTATCTCCAGTACTAACCTCATGTAGTTGCTTACTATTCACTTACAGAAATGACCACTGGGTTGAAATTATCCTCCCCCTTTATTTCAGCTACAGTTTTTCTCTGCCCTTCCTTATTACTCATCCCATCCTTCATCGGGCTTTGCATAATTCGCATTTTAAAACTTCATAAAACTATTCTAGTCAAACAAATAAAAACAGTGAAAGGACTGCATGGGCGAGGGGTGCTGAATCTTTTCCTTCCTACAACTTCCCAAAGCCACTATTCTCTGTTCCTAGCTCACTTCCACAATTAGAGAAGAGCGGCTGAAGTAACTGACTACAGAGTGTTGGGAAGCCAGAGTGTAGCTCTCTCCTTAAAGTATGTTAAAATTAAAGCAAGACCTTATGTACACCCCTCTTTATATGTGAATGAGGCAAATATGTGAATCATGGCTCCAACATGCCCAGTTTGGCTCTACTTACAGTGGCTGGATGGCATAACGGTATTAAGGTGGAGTATAGGAAGTTATTTTTAAAACTCCAGGTCAGTTTTGCCAGCACTTTGCAATGAGCAGTTTGAATGATTTTGTGGGTGGTAGGGCTATGTGGTGCAAGGTATTTTTCCATTTTCTGAAAAGGGGAGTTCTAATAAATGATTAAGTAAAGGGATATTCATGGACTGGTCTGGTCGTACTTACATGTTATACAGCCCTCTTATCGCTGCATCAAAATAATACGGCTGGCCATTTCTAGTTAGCAGGTGGTCCAGCCACCACAGGGTTGACAGAGCTGTCGGTTTGTTATGCCTTAAAATATGTCACATTCAGCTTAATGTCTGATCTGTGGGTGGAAATGGCAAATGCATCAGGAGAGCAAATCACTTAAAACCACAGATGTCTCTAGCATGCTGTCACTCTCTAGCTTTGTGTAATTGTTGGCACCACAGTGGAGCAGTGGTTTGGACACTTTAGTTTGGCTTTCTGTGGTCTGTTAGTGGAGTAGTATGCAAAGTACACAAGGGGTCATGCAGGTCTCACTTCTTCCCTTTGGCCCTTATCCAGCTACAAATGTGTGCATCAGCCTTGGCTGCATACATACAGTCTCTGGTCAGATAATTGCTGGTACCATTATTCTGCTGTTTTGGGCAGAGAAATATTATATCCAGCTGCTCCCCTGCTCAGCTCCCTCTCTTGAACAGTTCATCAGGACTGCTGCACAGTTTGATGCACACAGCCATAGCAACTGAGCAGGGGAAGGAACCACAAGCACAGCAGATACTTGTGAGCACGGTTCCTCCACCACATAGGGATATGCATGCTGAAGCCTGCCTCCACCTACGCCTCTATGCTTACAAACATAATTCTATTTGTATACCACCTTTCTGCAGTTCAAACCATGCTCAAGGCAACTTGCAACATGAAAAAAATACATAACTACAACATAACAAAAATAGTTAGAAACAATAAATAAAGCATTAAAAATACACAACCAAACTGACCAATTGCCACATAAACCACAATATCTAAAATAACGATACAAAAAACCAACATCAACAGGTCCCCCCAACAAAATCCCCTAGCCCAAGAGTCTGTTTATCAGCGTCAGTTTCTGTACCTGTAGTGAGTTACAGCCCCACCCTCTGGGAAAAGGTAGGGAAAGGCCTGCAAGGCAGGGAGCAGGTCTTCCAGGACTCACAGGCATTTAGCATTAGCATCTGATTCTATTTGTAACTCTGTTTTTCTCCTGTCATTGATTTGTCTCTGCTCCATTTCCTAGTTGGTTTGCATGAAAGAAGTGGCCACACTCTGATAATGTGTTGTGGTAAGCCTCATGCTCACATCTCACACACACCCCTTTCCTTCACCCGCAAGAGGAGGAGATTGACAGTTTCCAGTTATTATTTGGAAACAACCCGTTCCCTACTTCTGTTCCAAACTTAAACAGAAGCTTTAATTCTCTTCCCCTTGTGCACAAAGAAGGAAAGAGGAGGAAGGAAAGCCTGTGAGACAAAAACTTGCTATTCTGCATTCTGAATGAAACCTACCGGTATATATTTGTAAAGATGGTGCTTGTTTATATTTGGGGAAAAGTTCACTGTATCAGCCATCCTGTCTATGTTCTATTGGTCCTTACTCATTATCAAAGTTCCTTTTTTAAATAAAAAGTTGAGTTTGCATGCAGTCATCCATTGCACCCAAAAACTGTCCCAATGAAGGGGAACCCCTACTGGGCCTGGGTGTGTGCATACATTGTGTGCTGAAGCTGTAACAATTTTCAGAGACTTGAGCAAAACAAGAGTCTACTTCATCAAATGTTTGAAGTGATAAGTTGGCAGGCGATGTTGGGAAAGATGGAGGGCACAAGGAGAAGGGGACAACAGAGGACGAGATGATTGGACAGTGTTCTCGAAGCTACCAGCATGAGTCTGACCAAATTACAGGAGGCTGTGGAAGACAGGAGTGCCTGGCGTGCTCTGGTCTATGGGGTCACAAAGAGTCAGACACGACTAAACAACCAAACAACAACAACAACACATGGTTGTAGAGAAAAAAATTCTATAATGAGGTCATTGGAAAATGAAATGTAAAAAGTATAGGCTTTGACCATTTTTATTCCATTACACATGTTAACTTATCAATGACAGGTTGTTTGCATTATCATCAGCACTGCTTTGTCAATGATCACTGTACTTATTTTACATACCTTTAAGCTTTAACGTAACTGTCATAGCCTTTTTTTGCTTTCATTTCCCTCTGACCTAACTGTTTACATTTTTTTCTATATACGTTCCTGACAGCTTAGGATAAAACCTCATGCATCTGATGAAGTTGACTCTGGTCCATGGAATCTTATGCCATAATAAATGTGTTAAAACCTAAGGTGTCACAAATCATTCTTGTTTATTTTGAAGATGGTGATTGAGTTGAAGGTTTAGCATATTTCTGGCTCTGACTGCTTCTTTCTTCAGAATCTCAGAATCTCTAGGTTCTTGACTGAAGGAGGAGAGCCCACCAACTCAAAGGAGTTAGATTATATTGTACAAAGGTGTCATTTATATGCTTTTCCCTCCTCTTCCCCCAATGTATGCTCATCCACCCACACTATAAGCTGTATTTCACACATTCTCACATCTTGCTGCCACAATATTCTTTCTCCTCTCATGGATACACAAATACCACCTGATCTTCCTTCCACATGCACCTATTAACAAACTCCCCCTCACATAATGACCATGTTCTCTTTCACACATACATATACATGTGCACTCTACATCTCTCACTCAACTGCTGCTCATGGCAGACAAATTGCAAGGTGGAAATGCCATTTTATGAGTTTTATATTCACATTTTTTGGTAATTTTAAAACAGAACATATAGTTTGGGAATGGATGTTTGCTATTGTTTTTGTCATTGCGAATCAATAATGAAAATACAGGTGCACCATGATGTTTCTTTTCTCTATGCTCATCCCAGCGGTTATTCCTCCTCTGGTTACTGCGGTGGATACACGACCTGCCTGTCTGTGTCCAGACATTATGATTGTCTGCAAGTGATTTCCACAATGCAGAGTTAATGTTGCCAGCCTTCAGATCACATTCGTAGACACCTTTGTAATGCAGAGTTGGTCTGCCAACAGGTCTGGCAGCTGAAACCAGCTGCTCATAGAGCACATCCTTCAGGATCCTGCCATTTTCCATTCCATGGGCATGCTACCCCATCACTGCTGCCTCTTCTGGCTGGCTGGGAGCAGGGCACAGAGAGTTCCATGCCCCGTCACCGCATGGCGATTGAATGGCTGTGCTTCAGTGGTGGGGACGGGGCGAGTGTGGAAGACTTCCTTTGTGCTCCCCCAGCCCCTGCCACTGACGGGTGGGCACTCACATGTCAGGTGGGGGCAGGGCGGTGGGGGTGCACATTACCCTCTGGGCTCTGCTTCTGCCCAGCAGGCCAGGGCCAGCTCATCATCGGGCAAGCAGGCACTTCTGTGCAGGGTGGGGGCACAGAGGGTGGAGAGCACCCTCCATGCTCTGTCCCCATCAAGTGTGTGAGTGCCTGCCCACTCGGGTGGGGGCTCCAGTGCTTGGCGGGGCGTGGACTGTGCTCTTCACCCTCTGCTCCCTGCCCAGCGCACTGGGCCCATCCATCTGCTGGCTGGCAAAGAAACCCTCTGTGCTCGCCAAGCGGGCTCGCATGTCAGGCACTTGGGGGGGGGGGGAGGAGGCTCCTGCTTTGTACCCCACTCAGATTCTGTGCCTGGGGCCACAGCCCCCTGCCCCTCCCACTACACCACTGAGTCAGACCACTGGTTCATCATTTCTGGTATTGGTTTCTCCAGAGTGTTAGGCAGACGTCTTCATACAACTTGAGCTCTTTTGATTTGAGATGCTGAGAACTCAACCTGTGACCATTCTAATGGAGAGAAGAACACAACATTGAGCTACGTGAAATAGTGCACTAATTCTAGGACATCTGGAAACCCAAATGAAAACTTGGGAATAGGAGTTGCAGCCACACTGTGTTTGTTGGGATTGTGATGGGGCAAGGTGACAGCAAGGTCAGTGGACCTCTGAATTGATAGCAGTGCTATTCCATAGGTGAGCACACACCTGCTAGATGCTGTCACCACAAACCCACAGCTCACCCATCTTTGCTCCATCCTGGTCCTAGCAAGGGCACTTCTGCTGTTCCTTCCCTTCATGAACTGCTGTTGGCTGCTTTGAACTCACAGTGTAGCACTGTATCTCCCTTCCTTAGGAATGAGTAGCTTTGGGCTGGTGTGCTAACCTAAGGGCTGCATATGGTGTCTCTTATATCTAATGGGATATGCATAAGCCAATTTCCGTATCTTCCTGCTGTGCTCAGCTTCTGTATGTATTGTGCTTCTGCAGCGAATGCCAGATCTAGTAGCATTGTGGATTTAACTAAATCTCCCTAGTTTTATCTGAAATCTTGTGAGTTTATCTGAAATCTTGTGGCCTCGTTCTTGTTCTTTACACTAAACCTTAACCCTCCAGATGTATATTCTGCAGTGCTCCTTCCCCACTCCATGCTACATCCTCATGTCATAAAGAATTAGAGCCAAACTATATGTTACATTAAGCACACTGCAGTATTTAAAAATGTGATTAGGACTCCTCGGTTTTCTATCCTATCAAAAAGCAGCCATGGTGTGTGTGTCTTAGTCCTAGCGTATTAGGACTGCAGCATTTGCCCTGTCCTAGCTTGGCTGAAGGCTCCCAGGGAAGGAAGTGGCACTTAGTGGAAGGAATAGGGAAGGCCAGGAGACCATGGCGAGGGTTTGCTGGAAATCACTCAGGGAGAATGGTTGTTCTCAGCAGCATGCAGAGACCTTATGAAGGCTGACTGCTTTGGACCTGCTATTAATCCCACCTGCTCCAAGGAACTGTCTGTTTCTTCAACAGCCATTGCCTGAATCTGCAGCAGTCTTACGGCACAGGAGTAGTGGAGACTGCATTTAAGTCCGGGGTTGCCTTCTGAGTATGAGGAGTTGGGTGAATCCTGGAATGGGGGATGATGCCTCCCTAGGTGATGCCTCCCCTCCTTCTGATTCTTCCTTTGAGTCAGAGAAGGAGAACATGACTGTGTGGGGTTCTCTTCCTCCCAACTATAGTCCTGATACAGATTGGGCTGCTGACAGCTACTTTAGGTTAGGAAAGGAAAGTGGGAGCCCTAGTTGTACATTTCAATATTATGCTTAACATAGCATGTAGTGGAGCCCTCCACAGCTGCAGCAGCATGTGAGAGAGGTGACCTTTCACTCTTTGATTAAGAAGATGGCCCCTCCTGTCTGCCTCTTGTTTACCGAATATTAAAGAAGCAGTCAAAGGTCCAAAGCCTTTTCAGCCTTTTGCTCCTACAATTCTGTCTCTGATGTAATCTGTTGTAGGGAAAGAGGATTTCTGTTATTTGGGAAGGATTTAGAATGTTCCAAAGTCATTACAGTGCACTCAGTTGCTCTGATTTGTCTAGTGAAAGAGGTGCTGCTTCTCTGCTGCTGCACTTGCTATCTGAGAGCATTCTCTGTCCCTTGGTGTTTCTCTCATAAGTGACAGCATTGTGTGCTCTCATTCTCAGTCCTTCCTCCCATAATTCATAAGTCTCCTGAGAGCAGGAAATGAGGTCACTTCCTTCTAGAGTGAGATCAAAATGTAGAAAGAGGTGGGGGGAGTCCTGATTCACACATGCTTTGCTTGAAGCAGCTTCACTTGAATAAACGAAGGTTGTGTCTTGGAGGGAGGGACCTGCTGTGATGGAGGTAGTGTTGATGCTGCTGCTTCTGGTGATGCGGATGACTGGCTTTGTTGGCAGACAGTCACCAAGCTGTTTTTCCCCTCCTGCTTGGGATTTTCAGTGGTGCCAGGGCGAGTATGCTGATTCCTCCTTCACTCATGAAGACTCCGTCCATGGACACGGACTATCCCAAGAAAGCTTCTTGGGACAGAAGAATGTGCTTCTACTGGACTACATGCTATGTAAGCATATTTTATTCACACACACTCCTGTTTCTATTTGAGCCTGGGAACCCAGCTTGTTTAACAGTGCACTTGAGACATTTTAAATGCATTTCTGTGCAAATAAATGCCTTCCCATGACTTCATAAATACACGCTCTAATCCAGGTGTAAAGTCCTTTTCAAACACTTTGTAATCCTTTACTGTTTTAAGTAGTCAGGACATGTACTCATCATCACAGCAAATTAGTTAATTTATACAATTTGACTGCACTATTCTACACAATAGGGGAAGATAAAGTGTGGTAACATATTATTTCCCATCCTTTTAATGCATGCATGTGGAAGAATTGGGATTCTAGTGTGTGTTAGTGATCATGAGTACAAGAGTTATATTGATTCCAGGCTACTTAATTAATCTAGAGTAACATGATATGATACCTTCTATGTGCTGCCTTATTTCTGCTTTCTTCCAGGACTCATAATTGCAGGTCCAGTGAATTTTGAGTGCATCTATCAATTCCTGATTTTTTAACTACTCAAATAAAAAAACATGAATGATCTGCCTCTTAACTTTCAGGATAACATACTTTTTTCATTTAGCTCTTATGCTGCCTATGTACCATATGCTTTTTCATTCTCAGTTGCTACTGTTCTTACTCTTGACTTCCACACTACCTTCAATAGTTTGGAGAAAAACAGGTTCAGGTGGCTGTCATATAAATAGTAGGCTTGCTAAGGTAAAAAAAAGGTAGCCTATTCAAAGTTACTTTTAAACATGAATCATTCTTTGCCCATATTTTCTGTGAGATTTCATTGCTGGAAAAGTTTCATGATTGTAAAATATAATACAGGAGGTAGAGTCCAGCTCATTGTTCTAGAGGGAGTAATATTTTACAAAGATATACAAGGAGTGTTGGAAGCGAACAATGATCATCAGGAAAATGTGAGGGAAGGGAAGGCTAGTAATGCTTGCCAATTTTTTTGGTGGGAAGAATGAAAGATATCACCAGGGATTTTCACTAGAGCAACTTGGTACCAATTCTTCATAATGGTACCAATTCTTCATAATGTCATAGGTACCAGTTCTTCATAATGTCAGCAACTTGATGGGTTAGGTGAATGAATCTCAAATTAAGAAATCAGCCTCCTACTCAGTGAATGCAGATCTGCCCTTTACAATTAAATTCATAAAAATGTGAGGACATAGATATTTTCTCAGAGGGGGCAGAAGAGGGGCAAGACAAAGAAGATAGCTTCCTTCCTTTTCCCTTCTCTCTAGAATTCTTCTCTGTCATCTATACTTCCTTGCCCAGTCCAATAAAGGAGAGCCACTCTCAGATACTTGGATGTGTATCTAATTGTACATCCTTATGGGGAATACATATTCCAACAGTGCAGTACAGATAGACTGCATCTACATTCAGATGTACATTTGCATGTTCATCTCATTTATTCTCCTGTTTTAAGCTGAAAGAAGATTCTTCCTTTCATTTCAAAGGATACTGTTTGGTGGCAAAGGATACTTTTTTGGTGAACTTGGATGTTCAGCTCAAGGTACAATATTTTCTCTGGGAGGGCCCTCAGATTTAAGAAACAAAATGACACTTAATTAACCTGGAGGGTGTCAGGCACACTTTCCAACAGCATTTTTGAGAATTCTGTGAAACCACTTCACCAAAGTTCCTATGGTTTGAATCTTGGAAGTTCTGCTTAGATCATTTGAATGTGAACCTTGTGTAAAACAACAACATCATATGATAATTGTAGATAGACGTAGAAAGTATATACCGGTATATATTGGTGCTTAGCACAAGAGTGCTTGGAGAAGCAAATCCTGACTGTGATGCATATAGTAGAAATGAGATTCTTTAGGTGTTGCCCATTTTGTTAATTGCTTTAGAGAACAATTAAATCAGATCAAGTCTGAGGTGCATTGATAGCAGCAATGAGTGCGCTCTCTCTCTCCAAGCAATACTCCTGGGACAGCAACAGAATCAAGATGCCGGAGGATAAGGAAATAGAGTAGCTCAAAATTATCAAAAATGTTGGGCCTGATTGAGACTTATTATTGATCATGTTCAGGTCCTTCTTAAACTATATTATTGGTGCTTGGTGAAGTCATCAGGATGGATTATAAATTGAGATGTAGCCAGGAGGAGAACTAAGATGCTGTGGACATCAGGAAGGTATCCCCCCCTCCTTGTACCTACTCTTGCCAAATTGTTCTCCGAAGAACAGAGGAAGTACTACTGGTGTGAATCAGGAAGCTAAGCTATTTATTCCTGAATAGAAATGGAGCCACTTTCAGCTGTCAAATCTGTTGCAAATTTTTCAGCTGAGAAAGGCTCTCTGGTTTATGTGAAAGGCTTGAGTTCCTACTGCTAGATTTAGTAGGCAGACCCTTCAAGGTACCTCAACTATGCTTCAAGCAGCAAAACCTCTCCTAGGCCTGATAGTCTCTCAGAACCTGTTCAGACATTGAAGAGGACATTGTGGACAAGTGATGTTCATTTTCAGAAAGAAACTCAATACCAGTACAACCAACCTGGATGTTTAGAACAGGGTAGTGACTCCACCCATGAAGCAGTACAAAAATCACCAGTTTTTCAAGGACACATTCTGCAGGGAAAGGCCATATAGACAAGTGCTGTATGCTTTGACTTATGGAGTTGAGAATTATATTGTATGGAATAATTTGAAATTCATCATCAGAGTTTGTGAGTAGGAAAGACTCTATGCATAGGCCCCTACTGCAATGTTGCCATTAACAAGCTTCTGAGAAAAGGAGAAAAGGAAGCACTAGAGAAGCATCTGGCCATTAAATATCCAGAAATATTCAGGGGGACTTGCCAAAGGATGATCTGGGCTGGCTTCAGCACGTGCCTTCGGCATGTATGCCTGTGGCAGCTGTGCCTGGAAGCAAGCAAGGGCTGACTGAAAACCACAGCTGCCACTTGCTGCAAGGGCACTGAGAATAGGCTCTTTAGACATTGAATTTGAATGGAGCTGCTATGCAAGTCGGGTTTGGGCGACTCACAGAGCAATCTGTTGTATTAGTTCTAGTGTTTCACAAAGGGGTATAGGGAGATCTCTTCATAAGCTGTGGGGAGCGGGGGGTGAAGTATAAAAAAATTTCTGTTTATGTGATGTTCAGGCTAGAGAAAGTTTTTGAACAGTTGCTTGGGTGAGCAGAGTCCTGGGTGAAGAGAATTATTGTACAGCTGCTGTCCACAGAAAAATGAATCACTCCTTATGGCCAAATGAGTTAGCATAATTACTGTTTCTGGGTGGATAAATTATGGACCTTACAGTCTGATATTCAGATTTAGACTAGGAGCGCTCTTGAATTTGGTCTAGTATCCCAGTGTGACACTGGTATCTGAGATGACTGATGCCAGTGGTAAAATGAATTATATAACTCAGAAGCTCTTTGAATATCCAGCCCAAGGTGCTTGCAGCCAAAATATTACTTGTAGGATTCCCTCCAGCTGTGAATGCATTCCCATTTCTATTCTAGGAGAAGTCTGTTATTACGGCCACAAAAGTATGACATGAATCTGTGAAAATCTCCTCCTCTGCTATTCATTAGTGGGATCTTCTGCTGAATCGAAAGTCTTCTATAAACAGAAGGAGCTCTTCCACTTGTAGAAGGCTTAGTATCCAAGCCAATGGATTCAAAAGTCTCAGGGTCTAATTGCAGTCATAAAAAAAGCTGATAGCAAGATTTTAGATTATGTGCATCATGCTTTGGTTCATAATGCTAAAACTGATACACTTTATAACTGATGTGGCTAGCCTTCCTGTTGCAAATGCCATAACCTGACTAACACCTTGCAGACATATGGGTAGGAATTTCTGCTTTAATAACATCATGGGCATACTGTGTATGCTGGTCTTGGAGAACCAATATCAAAAGCCTTCCTGTTGTCCTGTGGGTTTTTTGGTTGTGATTCAACATCCATTTCCATGCACAATCCTGTGAAGATATGACAGAGATGTCTGTGCACCTTGTTTATCACACCTTGAAAAGGTTAACATTTGACAAGTACCATACATATTTACTCTGAAGTGAGTCCTACCTCATTCAGTGGAGCTGACTTTCATGCAGGGATACATACATTTGTATGCTTAGACTTCACTGTCAAAACTGGAAAAACTTGAATGTTTGCCGTATATGACAAACTTCAGCTTCCTGATTGAGTGGATCTCTTTCTTCAGAAGACTCATTCTGTAGAAAAATTGCCACCCACCCATTCAGGAAGCTCCACTTCATTGGTTTTGACAGGCTGTGTTACAGGCTGGAATTTGGGTCATAAGCACCATGTTGTAGCAGCTGACTCTCCAGAGGACTTACTGGACCAAAATGAACAAATTAATAGGTGCCAATATGGATACGAATTCCAGTTTTTTTTAAAGTAGGTTAGCAGACTGGTCCGAGCATTCTTGCCAGGGAAACAGTTTGGGAATGCCAACCTAGCATCCATACTCCTTTACAAGTGCAAATGCAATTTAGAGTCTGAATACCTTATGATAGTTCATAGGACTGGCTTTATATTATGTCCCCAAACCCCATATTTCAGTGCTTTTATCCTACGTGTAATATGGAATAAAGTTGCTAAGCTACCTGTTAGAGCTTCCACAGGCATCTAGAAAAGATCAGTAGCCAATACAGAGAGCTCTGTAATAAGATTCCCACTAATCTTGTGAATTGGAATCCAGTGAGCATGGGCTTTACTCCACTTTCCGCTAATGCTCACCTCCCTTCATCTATAGCTGCGTTTCTTTTGATCCTCCTAATGCCTCTTTTAAACATTCAGGTGTTGCATCATCTGTAGCTCTGAATAGCAGTATCAAGAAAGTTTAGGAATCTGCATGCCCTTAGGGATAAATTCCAGAAGAATAGCCTATTATCAGAATAATGACAACAAGCCCATGAGCATCTTTAAAAGTAACACATTTATTGTGGCATGACCACCTCATCTTCATCAAGTGCAAGGAAGTGGCACAATATTATTTTTGCTGGTCATGATCAAACAATCAAACCATCAAAGCATGAATAAGGAAATCATCCTGACAATTACTGCAGAATCTACCTAACCTCCATTTTTTTTTTATCTTGATATTTTATTAAGGATTTTCTTGTTTTACAGAAGTAAGTGTAATGCCTCGTTGTTGTTTTTTCCATGTAACATTTTTACAAATCCATTTCATTTGTTGAGGCATTAGGGGGAGAAGAAAAGGGGGGGGGGAGAAAAAAGAAAGGGGGGGTGGAGAGAGGGAAGATGGATGGGGGTGGGGTCGGGTGGCAGTGTTTCTATTATGTTTAATGTATATAGGTTTGGGGTCAGCATTGTTTGTGTTGTTCACTTGTGTTCCTTTGGTGGTGAGAGAGGTTGGGGTTGGCCTAGGGTGTGATTGTTTGCTTGTGATTGGCTGTGGTGATCTTTGTTTTCGTGTGTGAGTGAGGTGGGTGGGTGTTTTGGATCAGACCTAACCTCCATTTTTAAAAGAGCAAGTGTTTAGCTTTTAGTAGTTATATGAACATTTATAAGGGGGTTGGGAAGGGAAGACTCTCTGGCTTCTAAAGATTGCTAAATAGGCCCGTTTTCTAGTCCTAGAGTGATGAAAGTAACAAGACTAGGTTGCAAGTGATTTTTACCTAACCCATTTCATTTATTGTACAACACTGTGAATGTTTAGCCTCCCTCTTCTTTACTAAAGGCAGCATGAATGCACATGTGACTTTGTGGCTAGGCACCCCTCCTTTCATATAATAATGTAATTTTTAAAGGAATGAAGAATCCTGCACAAAATCCTCCTGTGGGTGGCATACATGTGGGTCACTCACCACGGCCTCTCCAGTGGGTACTGAGGACAGCCATACCAGATATACCTATGTCAGCAGCACTGGGTCATGCACCTAGAGGCTGCTTTCAGCTTTTGAAGGGCCCAGTTTGAATCTAAAAAAAATTTATCAAAAATCTGGACGGCCACATTAATCAGAGACCATGGCAGTCCACAAAAATGAATTTGGCTTGCCTTATGGCCATGGGTTGAGAAAGAGACTTGGATAGCCAATATGGTGTAGGAGATAGAATGTCTAACTGGAAAGGGGAGCCCTGGGTTGAAATTAAACTTTAAAACTGGATCACTACCTAACCTATCACTCAGAGTGGCAGGGTACAAATGTGAGAAGTGTGTGGGGAAATTGTCTGAGATATCATTACAACTATTCTGTTCTTGGAACATGTGAACAGCCATATTTTTGTGATGGCTGGAAAAACCTTGCTTAATTGCTATTTGTTCTTCTGTTTCAGAAGGTGAGCATTGTGCCTGGTGATCCTCCCCTGACCCATTAGCCATGCCAGGGATTGTGGTATTCCGTCGTCGCTGGTCTGTAGGCAGTGATGACCTTGTTTTGCCAGCCATCTTTCTCTTTCTCCTCCATACCACTTGGTAAGTGAAAACATACACCTGAGCAGAAAGCTTCCATGACTCTACTAATGAGCAGAGTTTTTTGTTCTGTTTTGCTACTCTTTTTTCCCAGTTATTGGTAGCATCCTGCTCCCATATAAAAAGTGTCATTCAAAACGCTGCATTTTTAAAAAATCATTTCATAAAATGTATATGCTGCTTGTTTGTAGAAAAATCATCAAAGCAGTTTTCAAAAAAGATAAAGCCATAAAATCATCACTAATCATTTATAACCATTGTTAAAAGCATAAAGTTGTACCCACAACAAAACAATTTAAAACTCATACAAACTTTCTAAACATCTGATGTTAAATCTCAGAATGTTGTCAGTAGGCACTGAAAAGAATACAGTAAAGGTATCAATTGGTGGGATTTCCCAAGTGTTGACTCATAATTCACATCATTAGAAAGGTAAGTTAATGCAGAATTTAATTCAACACACTGTGTTGAATTATCTTGATAAAACCATGGTAAAGTGTATTTCATACCTTCTCACCATTTCTGTTAATACTTAGTATGGAAAACTTTTGCCACAATTACAGCCCTACAATGGCATCCCATGGAATTATTATTATTATTATTATTATTATTATTATTATTTTATCAGAGATTATCTACCGCCCTATACCCAGAGTTCTCAGGGCAGTTCACAGAATAAAATCAAGATAGAAAACCACAAAATACATAATAAAAATAAAAACAACAACCCAGTAGCCCCCCCCAACCCATTTTAAAAGCACATAGGATGTAAATCAGATCAACCAAAGGCCTAGTTAAAAAGGAACATTTTTGTCTGGTGCCTAAAGGTGTATAATGAAGGTGCTAAGCAAACTTCCCTAGGGAGAGCATTCCACAGACAGGGAGCCACTGCAGAGAAGTCCCGTTCTCATGTTGCTACCCTCTGGACCTCTCGAGGAGGAGGCACATGAAGAAGGGCCTCAGAAGATGATCTCAGGGTCCAAGTAGGTTCAAATGGAAAGAGGCAGTCCTTGAAGTATTGCAGTCCTGGAATGAACCAAAGATGTTAGTTTGTCAGGTGTTATAATGTAAAACCAATATTGTGTGATTGCTTCTTATCAGTTGTTCCTTGGGTGCTTCTGACTAACAAGTTTCTTTGTGGATAACTCAGCAGTGGTGTACTGGGGAATCGACATGTTGCCACACATCTTCCCAGAGGGCAAGCAAAGTGATGAAAGTTGTGACAGCTTATTGTTTTACCCTTTGTCATGTGGGCATACTCATGTATCATGTATAATAAAATCATTATGTAGGCAAGAATAGTAATACCATATTGACATTATAATCTTGATGTAGAGTTACAGCACTGTGTGCCTGCCACATTTTCTTCTGCCCTCTAGTGACTACTGAAAGCATGTCCATGCCTTTACTATTCTCATTTTAAGACCTCCTGATGACAGTGGAGAAGTAGACAGATCTGTCAAAAGGAATTTTCTCTCTCTCAGTTACAGAGGGACACAGAATGTGTTCTGGGATGCCATCCAGAAATCTGCATGTGGGCGGGAAAAAATACCCACTAGCTAAGCAGCAGCATTTTACTATCAAAGCAATCCCTAAACATATACCACAAATAAATGGATGACATTAGTGGAACATTTGAAATTGGCTAAATGTGATATTTGCCTGTAATCACAGAAACCCAGACCCAGGTGTATACTGAACATAATACCACTGATAGCATTCCTTTAGTGGCTGACTCTGGAAACTCTTGTTAAATTTATTTCATTAAAAGTAACAAGATAATTACATTGTGAATAAAATGTTAAAAGGGCTCTGATGCCTTTAGAGAGGATAACTGTTTTATTATGGGATGAGCTTTGATAGGCAAAAGCTCATTTTATTAGATGTATGCAGTTGTGAATATGTGCAAAACTAACTACTTATTCGTGTAGCGCATAAAATAAACTAACCACTTCATGGAAACATTAAAAAGAGACATTTTCACAGACCTGCAATCATAATATTGCTGTTTACATTCTTTGAATACTATTTTTTCATGTATATGGTACCTTGAGGTTTATCAAGGGAATATTGTATGTGCTTATGTGTGGCAGGTTCATAATCCTTTCTGTGGTGCTCTTTGGACTGGCATACAACCCCAATGAGACCTGCTCTCTCAACCTGGTGGACCACGGCAGAGGCTACCTGGGTATTCTGCTTAGCTGCATGATCGCAGAAGTCGCAATCATCTGGCTCAGCATGCGTGGCAGCATCTTGTACACAGAACCTCGGGATTCAATGCAATATGTCCTGTACGTCAGACTGGGTAAGAGACAGTGACCGAGGGACTTTATAAATTTTTGAACTTGATGCAACCATCTGTTATACACTCAAGGGATTCCCCCGACAGCACACGGATAAGCAGACACAAAACACATTCTTTTTCAGCCATTTAAATACTCTGCTCATTTAGAATATACATACTGCAGAGGAGAATCTCTTTTCCAGAATTTCTGTCTTCATCCAAAGGCATTTCATTGGTGGCACCAAGGGTGTTTTTTAGTCTAGAAGCATCCTCTGAATGTTAAGCAGGGGAAAGCCATTTCTAAAACTAGTTTTTGTTTCACTTCTACTACAGATGTGGGAAATGCAGAGATTGAATTTTTGCCAGATGTCCCCACGACGCTGCATAAATTTACCCTATGTAAACTTTTGATTAGTTTAATTTTTCGGATACCTGTCACCTCACTTTGTTAAATGACATAAGACATCATTTCATTTGTCTGCTTTTTAGCATTTTACATTTGTAATAACTACATTTACCATGCCATCCTGCAGAAATGCAGACACTGCATGTAACATTGCCTTTCTCCATCTGCCTTGATACTTCTTTCGTAGAAATCTAATTCCTGCTTAGCATGCACACAACCAAACCTAAACCCACCTGCCGTGCTTGAGCACATAAGTTTATTTCTCCCCTTGCTCTCCAACTATCCTAAAGAGTTTCCATTGATAACCCTCCTCTCTCATAAAATATTCTTTGTAGGTACAGACTACTTAAAGGAATCTCTTCCACTGATGACGTGTGCATGGGATTTGCTTTGTCTTTTGAAGGACGCATAACCTTTCCCTACAGTCTCCCTCAAGACATCCTGATTCTCAAAGATGTTACCAGAAAAAAAGAAACAGGCATTGCTCACTCACAACATTTTTAACTGGCCTTCCATTCATATCATATAGAAATAACTAGGCTTCCTCTGCTCTAGATGGGTGTTTATTTTTGTTGTCTGAGACACATATTTTTATTAGAATTGTATAAGAAAACATTGCTGCACACAGGAAGAGCATCAACCCAATTCTAAACACTGTGACATTGCTGCCTATTCTTGTTTAATTACTTCTTCACTGGATGTAATTTTTTTGTAGGCATGGTTACTCCTTTTCTGAGCCTTGCTTAAATAAGTTTGTGAATCCAAATTAAAACTGAGCTGAAGTGGAGGGAGAGGGAAGGAAAGCAAATAAAATCCAAGACTCACTCTAGGAAAGTGTGCAAGAAGCTGTCTCTGTATAGCAACGCTTTCAGCTTCTCATCTTAAAAGTGCTTGTATCCCATGCTACCTTGCAAGCAGCTTTTGCAGTTTCTGAAGAACTTTCCTTAGTTGGTGGGTGGCAGCACTATTAAGAAATTAAATTATTCCCTCCCTATTCAGAAAAAAACACCTGTGCATAGAAAGGTTTTCATATTTTTCTCCTTTCCATGCCTTGAATTCATCCGTTCAGTGAACGTTAGTGGGTAGCCCTGCAGGGGCTGGAGCCTCTTTTTTGTTTTGCTTTTTAATTTTACTTACAATATTTAATCAGTGAATACCGTATTTTTCGCCCTATAGGACGCACTTTTTCCCCTCCAAAAATGAAGGGGAAATCTGGGTGCGTCCTATGGGGCGAATGCAGGCTTCGCGGACCTCTCCGCTAGCAGCGGGAACGCTCCCGCTGCTGGCGGAGAGGTGCCTGCATGCGGAAGCCTGCGCGCGCTGAGCTCAGCGCGCCCAGGCTTCGCGGACCTCTCCGCTAGCAGCGGGAACGCTCCCGCTGCTGGCGGAGAGGTGCCTGCATGCGGAAGCCTGCGCGCGCTGAGCTCAGCGCGCCCAGGCTTCGCGGACCTCTCCGCTAGCAGCGGGAACGCTCCCGCTGCTGGCGGAGACGTGCCTGCATGCCGAAGCCTGCGCGCGCTGAGCTCAGCGCGCCCAGGCTTCGCGGACCTCTCCGCTAGCAGCGGGAACGCTCCCGCTGCTGGCGGAGAGGTGCCTGCATGCGGAAGCCTGCGCGCGCTGAGCTCAGCGCGCCCAGGCTTCGCGGACCTCTCCGCTAGCAGCGGGAACGCTCCCGCTGCTGGCGGAGAGGTGCCTGCATGCGGAAGCCTGCGCGCGCTGAGCTCAGCGCGCCCAGGCTTCGCGGACCTCTCCGCTAGCAGCGGGAACGCTCCCGCTGCTGGCGGAGACGTGCCTGCATGCGGAAGCCTGCGCGCGCTGAGCTCAGCGCGCCCAGGCTTCGCGGACCTCTCCGCTAGCAGCGGGAACGCTCCCGCTGCTGGCGGAGACGTGCCTGCATGCCGAAGCCTGCGCGCGCTGAGCTCAGCGCGCCCAGGCTTCGCGGACCTCTCCGCTAGCAGCGGGAACGCTCCCGCTGCTGGCGGAGACGTGCCTGCATGCCGAAGCCTGCGCGCGCTGAGCTCAGCGCGCCCAGGCTTCGCGGACCTCTCCGCTAGCAGCGGGAACGCTCCCGCTGCTGGCGGAGAGGTGCCTGCATGCGGAAGCCTGCGCGCGCTGAGCTCAGCGCGCCCAGGCTTCGCGGACCTCTCCGCTAGCAGCGGGAACGCTCCCGCTGCTGGCGGAGACGTGCCTGCATGCCGAAGCCTGCGCGCGCTGAGCTCAGCGCGCCCAGGCTTCGCGGACCTCTCCGCTAGCAGCGGGAACGCTCCCGCTGCTGGCGGAGACGTGCCTGCATGCCGAAGCCTGCGCGCGCTGAGCTCAGCGCGCCCAGGCTTCGCGGACCTCTCCGCTAGCAGCGGGAACGCTCCCGCTGCTGGCGGAGAGGTGCCTGCATGCGGAAGCCTGCGCGCGCTGAGCTCAGCGCGCCCAGGCTTCGCGGACCTCTCCGCTAGCAGCGGGAACGCTCCCGCTGCTGGCGGAGAGGTGCCTGCATGCGGAAGCCTGCGCGCGCTGAGCTCAGCGCGCCCAGGCTTCGCGGACCTCTCCGCTAGCAGCGGGAACGCTCCCGCTGCTGGCGGAGAGGTGCCTGCATGCCGAAGCCTGCGCGCGCTGAGCTCAGCGCGCCCAGGCTTCGCGGACCTCTCCGCTAGCAGCGGGAGCCAGCACTGGGCTCCCACGGCTTGCAGAGAGCTGCCTGTTTGGGGGCTGGGGTCGGGGGAAGCTCGGGCTTCCCCAACCCCGCGCCTGGGGGGGAAATAATTTTTTTCCTTTATTTCCCCCCCAAAAAACTAGGTGCGCCTTATGGGACGGTGCGTCCTATAGGGCGAAAAATACGGTATACAAAATAGATGTTATCATTCTTTAGGGAAGCAAATGAGGAAAAGCCCTTTAAAATCTGAAAAGTTCAGTTGGCACAGGGATAGAGTGCTATCTCTCATCACTGATGGTGTTCAAACTACTGGCCCTTGATTCAAGCTAAGTGCACCCTGATGCCACAGAGCAGTCCAAATGGCAAAAGATGGATGAGCAGGGTGGGAAACTGCATTTTTCCAGCAGCAAAATATTGAGGATTCTAGGTAAATATGATAACCTCAAAAAAGAGAGGCACTAGTTTGAAGAAGAAAACATGGGGCTTTTCTCCACAGCATGAGCTGCAGCTTCACATTTGTTACAAGAAGGTTCTCACTTTACTTTGGTAGAGATTATTCCATGGAACATTTAGGAGTGGCTTCTCACTGCCGTGGCACTGGATCTAATTTAACAGTGGCAAATTTATAAATAAATAATATTTGGGGATATTTTGGGGAATTTTTTTTTAAAGTAAGACACCCCCCTCCCCTTCTTGAATTGAGGTGCGTTGCTGAGATGGACCCTAGCACATTTTCTTCTTGAACTACTTTTTAAATGGCTACATGAGTATCCAAAAATACATCTTTCTTTTTTTTAATGACTTAAAAAAATCTTCCTGGACTGAAGAGAGGTAATGTGTTGCTCATTGTGATCAATTTCTGTTACACATCTGCAACAGTTACACCAAAATATATACACATCTATTGCAGCTGTGCCACTCACACTTTAGCTGTTTAGCTTGAAGTGTTGTGAAAACTTAGAAAACAGGCTTTTTACCTGAGAATGGAGTGTGACATTCAAAAAAGAACATTTCAGCATTTTATTCAATATTTTATTGATAAAAGGAATTATGTGGGGGATTGAAATTACTTGCTACAGGTAGCACCTCCAGTCATTGAAAAGTTTTGTTAGACTGTGTAAAATGTCACCTTTTGATATCTGAGAACTGAGCAATGCAGTATGATAGCAATTATGTCCTATAAATTAGATATGTAACTTAATGGGCTTTTTCTTTTACTTTCTTGCATTAGTAACATGTTGTTATCTGCCGTCCTCTGCTTTGAGTCAAAGTAGGGATGGGTGAGCTCTCTCCAGTTTGCCTCAGAGTTCTTTCCCCAAAATGAAAAACAAACACCTGGGATAATTTTCTGAGCCAGTCTGAGGTTGGGAAAATCATAGAACCATAGAATTGTATGAGCTCAAGCTTGAAGAAATTCATCAGCAACTCAGGGGCCAGGATTCTGCTGTCTAGTCTATTAGTATACAATCTATATTTGTGCATTTTGCCTCCCCTCTTTCACCCCCCCCCCGCCAATTTATTTATTTTTTTGCCAGAATCAAATGAAACTCATGTGTACCTTCCTGAGACTGCTAAAGCCAATGAGGAATTGAACTATATCATAGGTGCATTTCAGGAGAGAAATGGGGCTGGGGAATATTTACTTATTTACAACATTTATAATCCACCTTCACTAAGTGGTCCCAGGTCGGGGTACACATATAAAAATATTATGACATCATATCTAAAATACATAGCATCATAAAACATTTAAGACAATTCTTTCAGCCATTCTGTTATTTTAGTGGTTGGAGTGGAACAGAGGAAGATTTTATGTATGAAACTTTTATTTCCTGTTGCTGTACTACCTATCTAGAAATATGTCCATATTCTTAGGAAAGTATTTGTTATGATGCTCAATGGGGATGAGGGAAAGATTTGTTTTTTTGCTGAGAGATTTTTGGGTGCTTTCCTTGAGCATTAGTATAAAATGCTCCTAAATGTAATTCTTTTTATGCGTTTTCCTTGAAAAATGGGGTGGGTATGTTTAATTGAGCTTAGACAACATCTGATTTTGCTGGAAGTGAAATAACAAATTGGAATGGATACATGAGAACTGCTAACAAGAAATACTGTGGTGGTCTCTGACATCTCTGAAACAAGATATTCATTAGAATAATGCTGCTATTGTGCACTATGTTCTTATTGTTTCAGCCATCCTGGTGATTGAGTTTATCTATGCTATTGTGGGCATTGTTTGGTTAACCCAGTACTACAGCTCCTGCAATGATGTTACTGCCAAGAGTGTCACTTTGGGTGTGTATTTGAAGGTTTCTGCATGAATTCACTTTCTGCCTATATAAATGTACCCACCCTGAATGTTTTGCAGATAGACTTAACCATTGCACAAACTTCAGTTAGTATGTATGGATGGAAGGACAGTAACTGTTGTTTTGCTGCCTGACTGGGTATTGTATGGCTTTTTGCAATTGCTCTGGAAACCAGTGCAAGTCCTTACAAAACAATCCAACAGTACATCTCTAACTACTGTTTTATCCATAATTTCTCTCACTCAATAATATCTGGTTTTGAGATCCCTGGTGTTACTGTGGATGCATGCCTTCACTTTGGTCAGTGAAATTCAGCTTGAGTGTGTTGCTTCAGGGGGGAAAAACCCATAAACGCAAAGCTAACTCGCCAGGGGAGTCATAGATGACACTTCGGAACTGAGCATTTGAATCTTCTTTGTTTTACCAGGAATGGTCGTCTGCAACTGGGTCGTCATTCTGAGTGTTTGCATCACTGTCCTGTGCGTCTTTGATCCAACAGGAAGAACTTTTGTCAAACTGCGAGCCACAAAGAGGAGGCAGCGTAACTTGAGGACGTACAACTTGAGGTAAGTCACAAAACAGCATTCCAACAAGATACAGTCTGGATTATGTATCTAATGTATCAAACTCAGAAGCTATTTTCCTTGATTTGTTTCATGATTGAAAAAACTGTGTTGAGCCCGCCGGGCTCCCAAGGCTTGCGCATAGCTTCCTGAAGCCTGCATTCACCCCATAGGACACACACACATTTGCCCTTCATTTTTGGAGGGGGAAAAGTGCATCCTATAGGCCGAAAAATACGGTAACTGATTTATATGGACTTTTTCTCTTTTCACCTAAGTATCCCTCTTCCTCTGTTGCCACTCAAGGCAGTTTAAAAAGGAGCTCACAATGGAACATATGGACAGGGCTTGCTGTTTGTCAGTAGTTGGGGTGGGACACCCAGCTGAAGACCATTGCTTCCAACCACCACCACCACTGTACAGTGGTACCTTGGGTTACATATGCTTCAGGTTACATACACCTCAGGTTACAGACTCTGCTAACCCAGAAATAGTACCTCGGGTTAAGAACTTTGCTTCAGGATAAGAACAGAAATCGTGCAGCAGCGGCAGCAGGAGGCCCCATTAGCTAAAGTGGTGCTTCAGGTTAAGAACGGACCTCCAGAACGAATTAAGTACTTAACCCGAGGTACCACTGTATATACTAATAGTGATCCTGGTTCTCTGAGTGCTGGTCCTGATGTAGCTAAAATGACAACACACACACACAGGAGATACTGGGATGCATGGGGGCACCCTCAGGTTTGCTCATAGCAGCATAATAATAATAATAATAATAATAATAATAATAATAATAATAATAATTTAAAAAAAAAACATGCAGGGGGAAAACCCTAGGAGGCAACCTCCATTCACAGTCGCCCAGTGAGGACTGTGCATTATCTGTAGGCATGGGATACTGAATGTTGTGGGGGTCAGAGTGGGGATAGAATTAGGTGGCTAGGATCCACACAGCAACATTTTGTTGCAGGGATGATTTGTGTGTATATATAGAAAACTCAGTTTTCTGACTGCCCAGTCCTTAGGTAGCCAAAACAGCACCATCCACAACAAGAGCGTGGAAAATGAGATTCACAGAATTACAAAAATTCTGTAGAGGGGAAAAAATCAGCAGGGGCAAAAAACTCCCTGCAAAACTCTGTAGTGCAGACAGCATGCTTGGTGGGTACTGGATACTGATTGACTGCTGGGTGAAACAAAAGAAAACTGGCAGGAGCAGGGATAGAATTGAATATCCTGAGCAGAAGCACTCTACACTGCTGAATTTTGTTACAGGTCCAACTTACGCTCCTCTCAGTCAAGGCTTGCAATTAAAAGTCAACTGTCTCATTTTTGTTTGTTGGTGAGATGAGACTGGAGGACATTCCTTAAAAGGGATGACTCCTCCTACTGGACATGGCAGGCAGAGTCCCTAGCCTAGAGCCTTTTTGGCTCCCCTCCAGGGGGAGGAGTTTTCCCGTCTACCAGACTAATCCTGCTTGCAGCCAGTGGTAGTCAAGGTTGTTTTGTGTTCTTCAGAACCTTTACATTTTAGAGCCTTTCCTCTGTTATTGCAGGGTGGCCACACACCCAGAATTCCCCAGACATATCTAGAATACTGTAGTTTGTAGCAGTGTCTGGGCTGAAATCAGCAAAAATGTCCGGGAAAATTCAGACATGTCAGGCAGTGTCATTTTCACTGCTTTTCCATAAAAATAGTTCAAAAATGTCACTTTTTTATGTGATTTTGCACAAACAGCTCAACAACTTTTCTATCTGGATTTTCACTGTTTGAAATATGGCAACCCTAGTTATTGTGTCTGTCTTTTGGGTTTCTGTTCCTTTGTTCCTCTCCTGTTGGTGTGTGGAAGAAGGGCTGCCTTGTTTTTGTTGTCTTTTTTCTCCCTAGTTGCTTCCTGCACCTCGTTTTCCACTGGCTTGTGTGTGTTTTCTTGATTCTTCCGCCCAGTTCCTCTTTGTCTCTGGGTGTTTCGGGAGTGAGGGGTATAAGCCGCACCAGTTTAGGTGCTGGAATGGCTAGCTGGGGTGCACCCTATGTTCTCAGGCCACCAGTGGGACAAGAAAAGCATGGAGCAGCCGTTCTCACTGGTGGTTCATCTGCACCCGATCCCACATATCCTCATGCCATATGCAGTTGCAGAGAAGGAGTGTTTGTTGGACCTTCCTGGGGAGGAGCTCACTGGGGAGGAGGAAGCCCTGTACCTGCCACCTCCTCAGTGGGTGCTGAGAAGGCTTTCCCATCAGCTTCTCACAAGGCAGTTACTGTTCCTTTTCCATACATTTTTGACTCAGCTTAGAAAGCTGAGTGGGCCCATCCAAATAAGGCTAAACTGGTGTCTCAGGTTGCTAAGAAACATATTTTTGATGAGAAGATTATGCAACAGCTTCATTTTCTTGCTGTTGATCCACCCATGGCAGCTTTATATTCCTTGGCTGTGATTCCTTCTAAAAAGGAAGTGGGACCCAAAGATTCCTGTGACAGATGGGTAGAGGGGGCTCTGTGTAGGAAATTTGAAGCTGGCTTTGTGACCTTTAGGGCTTCAGTTACAGTGTTTGCAGTTTTTATGTGGGTGGATGAGTTTGGGGCACGGGAGGATGGGCCCAAGCCCATCAAGGATGTTCTGAAAAAGATGTCTCGTGCTTCTGCTTTAGCTGCAGATGCTCCCATAAGATCCATAGCTTCCTCTACTGTTTTATGCTGTTTCATGCTGTGTAGGGCTTCGTCAGTGTGAGGTGGATTCACATTCTCAGGTGAAGCTGGTCAGCTTTCTATTCTGAACTGTTTGGTGAGCTGCTTCAAGAACATCTCACTCCCTTCTCCTCCCCCCCCCCCCCGCCATAATCCATTTGTAAGCTCTTCCTTTCTGCATGTTGAAGGCACCGTTTGGAGGAAGGGCAGGCTAGCAGCTGGACCCGACGGCTCAAAGTTTTCCTCTGCTGCACACGGACAAAAGATTCCCAGTCAGTAAGTAGCACCTATCTTTTCATCACAAAGCAAATATCTGCTTTCTCAGACCATTACACTGAGAGATATCAATGGTAAATCTGTTTCATGTAATATTTCATAGAACTCTTATCTGGAGTTTAGTCAGCCAGTCCCCATGTGATTTGATGTGTACATAAATCTCCTGACTGCACGCTTAAGAGACCTGGAAACAGTTCTGAATGTTCAGTTGTATTATCTCTGAATGTGGTGTGAACATGTTGGAAGGAGCCATGGCACTTTGGACTCCTATTGGGATCTTCCACACATGGGTGCTGCACCTCTGGCACAAGTCACTCATGCCCTGTATAAGGAAATAATTACAAAGAACTGGTGCAGACATAAAGTTCCCAATCGTTTAATCATGGGTGAGGAGCTCAGAGTGAGACATTTGCAGTAGAGTAGAGGAAGAATCAACCCTTTCCCATCTGCATGGCTTCATATTTATTGCAATCAGGTTGTAACTAAGCTATTTATGCAATTGCAAGAAAGAATAACTCTGTCCAGAACTTATTAAACCACTAAAACTGGCAAAGGACATAGAATGATGGACTCATTTTAAATGGACAGCACTTTCTTTTTAACGGCCTGAAAAAGTGATGCGCTGTCAGATTATCAGGTATTACTTAGATTATTCTTAGTTATGAAAAGTTGAGAAGATTTTTTTCAAAGGGCATATGAAGATTGTATGTAACACAATGGTAGATGCAAATCATATTATTTATTAACATAATAACCCCATGTCAAGGAAGCCATGTCCTTATTTATTTACAACATTTGTAGGTTGCCATGACATAAAGATCTCTGGATTACTCAAAATAAATAAAATGACATCTCATCTAGTGGTCTGTTTCACTTGTACAAAAAATGTTTTTAAAAGGGCAGTCACCCAGTGTGTAAAAAGCAGATGCTGCTGGTGATCAGGACTTTTGTAGCATTGCTATGCCACTTGTAAGGTGCTGCAGAGCAATGGTGGTCAGTCACTGAAGGGTAAAACTTTTTATTATATTTAGAGGTATATATTTTTCTTACTGGACTAAGCAAATGAGCGCAAATAATTGTATGTAAGCCACTCTGGGAGACTTTTTGGCTATAAACAAATAAACAAACAATTTAAATATAAAGATGGATCTAAACTGAAAAGCATGGTTCCAAGGAATAATATTTAATATGTACTATTAAATTATGCAGGTCTTTTGTACATATCTAAAGTCTTTGCTGCAGAAACATGGTATATTTACCTAGAGCAAACATAATTGTTATGTTAAAGTGGAGTTGTCAAAACTACTATAGATTCTTTTGTATTTGATTTCCAGATTCTGGGGACAAATGGCAAGGAATGTCTGTCTTTATTGTGCGTTACCTGTAAGCTTCCTAAGGTCTTCAGGCTGTGTGCTGTTGGAGACAGTAAAGTGGTCTAGGTGGACCTTTTGGTGAGAGCGATGCAGAACATAGAGTAGTGAACTTAGGTCTGGGAGGTCTGACTTGAAATCCATTATTCACCATAAAGTTTAATGAGTGTCCTTGAAGAAGCCACTGATCCCATTTGCATGTACCCCCAAACCATAGCTTAGCATGAACATGCAAATATGTGGGTTCACAGAGTGAAGAATAGCACTCCTTCCCCACTCTTGCTTACTATCTGGGACTAAACCTTGTTTGGTCTTTGTATTATGCTCCTTTAGGTATATTGGGCCTTGGCCCAGTATACCTGAAGGAGCGTCTCCATCCCCATCATTCTGGCAGTTCCCTCGCTGCAAGAAGTCAAGTGACAGGGAACCAGGCAGACGGCCTTCTCGGTAGTGGCACCCATCCTGTGGAATACCCTCCTATCAAATGTCAAGGAAATAAAGAACTGCACAACTTCTAGAAGATATCTGAAGTTTTTAATGTTTGATGTTTTACTATGTTTTTATATGTACTCTTAGCCGCCCAGAGTGGCAGGGGAATAAATAATAAGGTAGTTCTTGTTGTTATACCTGTTCTTAGCATTGCCTGTGAACTGGGCTTCTATCTCTCAGCCTAGCCTACTTTATAAGGTTGTTGTGATGATAAAATAAGGTAACCCTTTGTATGCCACCTTGAGTTCCTTAGAGGAAAAGTGTGATAAATCCTGCAGAATTCTTTTCTTAGAATTCTTAGAAGAATAAATTAGAATGAGATGGGGAAGCCAGTTCTAATCTAGGTAACAAAGTGGATGTTTTGGAACAGCAGCTGAGAATTATGTTTTCAGTCCCAGTGATTGATTCTAGCTCTTTGTCTTTTGCTTGTTACAAGTTCATTTATCATCTACCCCTTTTGGGATTTTTCAGGATGCCTACTCTGAAATTGCATATCTCTTTGCTGAGTTTTTCCGAGATCTTGACATAGTCCCATCTGATATCATAGCAGGCCTGGTACTTCTGCGCCAACGACAGAGGGCGAAACGCAGTGCAGTACTGGATGAAGTGAGTATGCAGACTGCTTTCTGTGCTTTTTCACTGCTGAAATACAGATGTTACTGATATGTTTATCTGGCTATTGTCATGTGTTTCAGAAGTGGGGAATCACCAAATCTTTGCCTAGCTATCCCTAAGATATAACAGTCCGTCACCTCCCAGTGACCAGTAATGAAAATTTTTAAACATGCATTTTTCAGTGTTTCATTATTAACTTCACAAACAGCTTGGTACTGGAATGTGGGAAATCATGGTTTTTAGGGATCAAAAACTTCAAGTTGTTACAACTAGCAGCCCCAGGATATAGTCTGAAGGCAACTGAGGCACCACCATGCTTCAGCTAAGCAGGTCTGGTCTATGTCTAAATGGATTACCCCCTTGAATTCCATGATGGAAAAAAGGAGGGACAAAGCTGAAATAACAATAATAAACCATTTTAAAATAGTGGTTAGTTTTTCATGTTTCTAGGCTTTAGAGTGGAGGTGTTAGGAAGACAAACAGAATTATTATGAAACTTTGGCAGAATATAGTGAGAATCTTGTTTCTGCTTAACAGTGATGCAAGCCAAATGGGGTTTCCCTCTCCTTGAGTGCAAATGGAATGTTTCAGGGTCCTGATCTCAGTCTCTTCTAATGCGATTTACAGGCAAACAACGATATTCTAGCTTTCTTGTCGGGGATGCCAGTAACCAGGAACACTAAATATCTGGACCTGAAAAACTCAGTAAGTCATCAGACTCTAATGCTACTTTGACACAATTGCAGAGTACACACTAGCTTATCAGGCCCAATAAATCAGTCATCTTGTATTTCCTTTAATACAAACTTTTATTCTAATCAGAACAGTAAAAAATGAAGAGGCACAGTGCTTTTTTCTGGGGGGACGCAGGGGTATGCATACCCCTAAACATTTTGTGAATCTTTGTACTTTTGTCCATTTACTGTATTTATTTTTCCCAATTTTAACTATAAAATGGTGATTTTCTTCAGCCAAAACGAGAGTACCCCTAAACATTTTTTTTAAGAAAAAAAGCACTGGAGAGGCCTATTAGTATGTTGCAGCAAAAAGAACAAAGCCTTGTTTAAAGCTGGAAGTGGCAGCATGAATTGCTCGGCATTTAATTTTCCCAACCCATTTTTATGTAATGAAAGCAGTATGATGCTCTGGATGTTACCTGCAGGCCAAACTATTCATAACCTCTCAAGCCACATGTGCCTTCTTCCCTTTATCAGTGTAGGGATAAAGTCCTTGTCCTGTTAAATAATGTAGCTTAAAAAAGAAGCACGAAAAAGGAAGTACAAATGCACTTTCACTTCGTGAAACCAGGAAGTCAAGAAGCCCAAACCCTTTTTGTCTTCATGCTGTGGGAATAAGAGCCTCAGATGCATAGACTTCTGTTCCTCTTTACAGCTGAACCTGGTGCAACCTTGGGTTAGTTTAAATGTTGTTTGTGGTTTAAATGAACCAGCGTTCCCCTGATTTGGATGTAATACGGGACTTCATGTGGTTTAAAAGCAGAAATGAGTGTTTCCAGTCTCCTTTCAGCTGTCCCCGAGATTGGGGGCAGGAGAGCGCAAGCAAAAGCTGGTGGGGCTAATGGTTAATGGTGATGAGAGTTGTGATCTAGTAACTTCTGGAAGACACTATGTTGGCTACCCCTGCTCTAAACCATGGGTTAGTGTTGCGCCTGAAAATGGCCTTTGGCTGTAGGTGGTTACTTTCAACTAAAGAAGCCTGGAAGGAGGGGGGGCGGCAGGGTTTGAAGGTCCAACAAATAATAAAAAAAGGATTTTGTGGGGGTAGGGAACTGATACTGAAACAGTGAGAGGGAGACATCTCCAATGATGCCATCAGGACACTAAATATCTCTTGTTTCCTCCAGCAAGAGATGCTGCGATACAAAGAGGTTTGTTACTATATGCTCTTTGCTTTGGCTGCCTATGGCTGGCCCATGTATCTGATGAGGAAACCTACCTGTGGACTTTGTCGCCTGGCCAGATCTTGCTCGTAAGTGTTCACCCAGGCTGTGTCTCTATACATTTCCTCCTCACTTTCTACTCATGTATTTATTGTTCCTTGTCTTCTTTAGTAAATCCTTAATTTCCCTTTCCTCGTTCTCTCTTCCATTTTTGTAGTCTCATTTTTGGCCTACACAAGCCTTTGCTTTTTAAAAATGGCTTGTACGTATATCACTTCAAGGAGGTTACAAAGTAACTTTATCCTATCCACATTTCCTTCTATGATTCTTTAGTTGAGATTCCTGCATTGCAGGGGGTTAGACTAGATGGCCCTTGGGATCCCTTCCAACTCTACAATTTTGTGATCCTATGAAATGTCATTTCTGTCAATGTAGCATCTCATTGTTCCTTAATAGGCCTTTGAGTATTCATATGCATGTTTACTTAGGAGGATGTCCACTGATTTCAGTGGGATTTATGTCTTCGTAAGCATGCACAGGTTGTAGTCCTAAGTGCCTAAATCAGGGTTTGGAAGGTTTATTATATTTGAGTGCACATGTTCATAATGTCAACTCTGCAGATAGTTAAGGTTTATGTCAGATATACTGAAATTGCATTATTAAATAGTTAATAGTGTTTTGGTGCCTTTATAAAGTCTGATTTCTTTTTTCTTTTCTCCTTTCTGACCTGTTGTCTTTCTCTTTAATTTTTACCCATTTCTTCCTTTATCCTATAAATTCACAGAGCTATCTTTTAGGTGGCTGGTTTATTATTTTTTCCAGAATGAAAACAGAGCTGGCATTTTGTGTAGGTAAAAATGTCTGCAGTAAGCTAGGATCTTCTATTGCTTCTCTTTCATCCTTCATCTCTTTTTCCATTCCTTTCCAAATGTTATTTACCTGTACTTTTTATTTAAAGATGCTGTTGTCTCTGCCCCTCTCGGCCACGTTATGCACCTGGTGTCACAATTGAGGAAGATAATTGCTGTGGCTGCAATGCTATCGCCATCCGTCGCCACTTTCTTGATGAAAACATGAGCTCTGTGGACATTGTGTACACTTCCTGTCATGATGCGGTAAGGACCATCTAAGAGCTTCCTTGCTCTGAAGGACATTTCTGGGGCATTTCAGAGCCATGTTTTAAGCCAACAGGTCTAGCAGCTAATTTATAGCCTGAAGTTACTATCAGTGATATACAGATAACGCCTTATGTATGCTCAAGTAGATTGAGCTCAAGGGTGCTGCTGTCCTTTGAAGGCTTATCTGCTAGCTGTTTTACTTGCATGTTGGGAGGGTGAAAGTCACTTCATTTCAGCAAGGCTATCTTTAGGCAAGACTGATGTGATGCTGCATTTCCTTTAGGTCTATGAAACTCCCTTCTACGTTGCTGTCGATCATGAGAAGAAGAAAGTGGTCATCAGTATCCGAGGAACTTTGTCCCCAAAGGTAATGTTGAGTCCTGCCCTGTTCAGTCTCACAATAGATGCCATTTCATGCTAGGCTCCTAGGAATCCTCTGCTCCCACATTTCACATTGCACTGTTCTTGTAGAAACGTATCATTAGCATTTTGTGATTCATTCTAATATACAAGTGGTCCTCCTTCTTACTTCTCCAGGATGCTCTGACTGACCTGACTGGAGATGCCGAGCGTCTCCCTGTGGAAGGTCATCATGGAACCTGGCTTGGACACAA
The DNA here is from genome assembly GCF_965153285.1 of Podarcis tiliguerta. Lineage (NCBI taxonomy): Eukaryota > Metazoa > Chordata > Lepidosauria > Squamata > Lacertidae > Podarcis > Podarcis tiliguerta. Next base: position 57,079,776 of record NC_139534.1, read on the forward strand.
GGTATTCCTCACTTTCTTATTTTACCTAGTTGGTCTATAATTTCAGCCCTCTCTTTTCTCAGTTCCTCTTGAAAGCAAATGATTTAAAATGATTTGTGATCCTTTCATGAAGTACATGACATAACTGTAAAGTGCCGCTACTGAAAAAGTAACAATGCAAGTGTGTCGAAGTTGCTAGTCAAATAAAAAAAATATCAAGAACCAACGCCTGGTAATAGCTTCACAAGGTTGCTGGAGTTCAGAAAACAGTTGACTGTTGCAGAACTGATTTCAAAAAAAGCCAATGTTCATAAAAGCTGCTGCATTGAGAAATAGGTTTACAATGGCTCTGTGCTTGATGAGGCAGCATTACCATTTGCGGTCTTGCAGCCACTCCCAACATAAGACACCATGCTTGTGCAGCACTGTAAGCGCCTGAAAAATTATCAGTATAGGTCAACTATAAAGAGAAACCATGACAAAATTTTCTGTATGTGGTGCATGGCCCCTGTGATAAGCATTGGAGATGCAGGAGAGAAAAATCAGATTATTTTTCCATATATTAGATATGTCAAAAACGGAAATTCTGGAAGAGTATAATCAATTAAGGATATTGGGGGGGGGGGTTATTACTAAAGCTGTTGTGTTGGGCTATAGAAAGCACAATGCCAATGTAAGGGACATGGATTGAATATTAACCCTTCTGGTTATGGCTAGAATTGAAAAAACCAGTAGACGGAAAACAGCTGAGGTATTAGAGAAGGACTGAAGAATGTGGAACATGCCCTTTTTATCTCTGACACATGTAGTTAGAGCAGGAGAAAGAAGACTTTTTTTAGAAAAAAGGAATAGGTTTGTGCAACAGCCCTCCTACCCCTGGTGGTTGCTGAGCCAGGATGTCCATGAGAACCATCAGTCCATGGGTAACATGATCCTCAGCCACTGAGAGCTCACTTCACCAATAGCTGGTTGTTGCTGGAGAAGGTGGGTGACTTCATAGTTCTAGGGCCCTTTAAATGGTCCAAGGAGAGAGGAAAAAGAAATGAAAAACTAAGAGCACATTGATCATTTGAGTATGTTGAGTATGATCAGATATGTTATTGAAGTGCTGATGCAGGCCACTCAGCTGTGCTAAAACTCACCTTTTCACTTGTCCTTTCTTCCTTCTTGTAGGGGATGGTGCTGTCTGCTGAGTACATCAAAAAGAAACTAGAGCAGGAGATGGTGCTCTCTCAGGCCTTTGGGCGTGATTTGGTGAGGCTTTGCTTCTGTGCATTGTGGTCAGGAGATAGGTTCATTTTTCCACCCATGTCCCTCTGTTAACTATAGAACATTATGTCTGAATTACTAGAAACAATGTCAACATCTGAACACTTCTAACATTTGTAGCTGTTCAGTGCCCTTGGCCACCAGATGAATAATTTACTGTTCTGTTGAACAGTTACTGGAAACAGTGTTGGGGGGGAAATAAGTCACTGAAGTTAGGAAATGGAAAGGAAGGCAGGAAAATCACCTTATTCCAAGATACTAAAAACTGGTAAAATTCAATTGAAAATCAGTTTCCACATTAATGACTTGCTTGAGTCTTGCAATAAATTATAAAGTAATTTTGCACATGTGTGCACACATAATGAACAACTTGACCTTTCTGTTCTATAAAGCAAATTACATTGTGAGCTGTATCATTACATCTATAATTCTTTTGACAGCAGAGTATGTGTATGTTGCCTATACAGTGGTACCTCAGGTTAAGTACTTAATTCGTTCCGGAGGTCTGTACTTAACCTGAAACTGTTCTTAACCTGAAGCACCACTTTAGCTAATGGGGCCTCCTGCTGCTCAAATTGGAATTTAGCTTTCCACAGGATTTTAACACTTCTCTAATGCTGAGATACAGTCCTTAGCTGTTCAAGCATATTAAAATACACATTTTGATATTGTTTTTAAGTAAAATAAATTTGTGTTTAAATATGTATTTAAATATATAATGTGTTTTGAGAGGGCCTTCTAAAATTGCAGAACAGAATGAAAAGTAAAACATGTAAAAATGACACAACTCAGAAATAGATAACGCAACCTTGGAGTGCTCTGCAATCTTTTTGCCTTTCTTTCACATCAGTCTGTTTTCAGAATTAATCCTGCTGTTCTTTAGACTGTGGCTCCAGACTTTTGTAATTTACTTAGGAGCTCAATATTTGCTTTTTATATTTATCCTATAATTGAGTGCATTTATAGTGCCTTACATACATTCTCTTACTGTAATACTCAAAGTTTTTTTCTCCATATTGGAGATTTGGGGCAGGGATCTGTGAGTGGCTTGCCTTAAGGCCACCTAAGTGAGTTTATGGCTGGGATGAGATTCACATTACTCTCTTATATTTTAGCTAAAGGGGGAAGGATTTGCCAAATTATGCAAATACCTAATTGTTTTTTGTTTTGTAGGGCAGAGGAACAAAACACTATGGCCTAATTGTTGTGGGCCATTCCTTAGGGGCAGGCACAGCTGCCATTCTGTCCTTCCTGCTGCGTCCTCAGTACCCAACTCTAAAGTGCTATGCCTACTCTCCCCCAGGTGGACTCTTAAGGTAAGTATTTGTATTTATTAAATAAAGGGAAGAGGGAGCCATAGCATCTGAGATTTTAGCAGGCCTATTCTGTGCATTTTCAGGCTTGTATCTTCAGGTTTAAGGATTTATTTATTTTTTTTAAAAAAGAATGTTGACCTACCTCAGGTGTCAACTTCTGATGTGCCCTGTCACAGATAGGAGTTGCTTCTGTTGAATGCCCAGAGGGATGCCTATGATGTCAGACTCTATGGCCATAGTTGTTCAATACATCAGTAGTGATGTAAATCATATCAGTTTCTTTTCTTTGTGACACATCTGGGGCGTGTGTTCCTTATTTGGAATTAAGACCACATTCTACTACTAAGCCTCATGTGGGCTAGCTTAGTTATATATTGGTGGTGGGCATTTTGGTATTGCTCTCATTCTCATTATATGAAAATGTTTCCATCCAGATGCCAGTGTAGTGTTTCTTCACTTTCTGTGTTTCTCAAATGCACTCTGGATTTGCCCATATGAAGTACAACATATGATGAATACTCTGGTGATCCAGTTCACATTTGGGCTACCACACTGGAGTATATTTCAGAGTTGTATCTCTAGAATAGTACCAGGGGGTGGGGCTGTTGGTTTAGCGAACAGGCAGTGTGCCAGCCTTATAAATTTGGAAACCGGACACTTCTGATTCAGAGAATTAATTGGATATTAAGCGTCCCTTTCTGACAATGAAATTCCACCAGTTCCTTCTTGCTTCCCTTCTAGTGAGGATGCAATGGAGTACTCCAAAGAGTTTGTTACTGCAGTTGTGCTAGGCAAAGACCTCGTCCCCAGGCAAGTCAAGAAGTCTGAAATTTCTTGTTTCAGTGTTTCTTTGTTTTATACCAAAGCTCCGCGCTTCCCTTCTGCAAGATCCCAATTCACATTTGTCTCATTTTCCTGTTTACCAATCTTCAACCCCCGTCTTGCTTGTCCCTCTTTTCCTAGCTACCTGTATTGCTGTGTCTTTTACCTGGACTCATTCATTGATGTATTGCATACCTGTGTATTGGCATATCCCTCCCCTATCTCTCAGTTGCCTGTATTACTGAAAAAGGTGAATATTCTGATTCCACAATTATGTTCATTGTGGCATCTGGCATCTATTTGCCATCTCCTTAGTTATTTGTGCTGTCATTTACACATTTGTGCTCTCTCCCAGGTCACCTCTTCTGAGCCATCTTACACCTGTGAATTGTCTCCTGGCTATATCTTCCGTGTCATCTTCCATCTTTGCACTGTATCTTGAGCTATACGTGTTGTCACCTCACTCCTGCCTAGCGTCTCTGTAGTATGTGAACTGTGTCATCTTACACTTGTGTACTGTGTATCGTTTTATGTGCATTATCATCTCTTGCTTACCTGTGTGCTTTTTCATTTCTCACCACCTCACAATTGTGTATATGGCCCTCGGCTCTTTTTTATGTTGAAAGCTCATATCCTTTTGCATTTTCTTTGTCCTAGCACACATCTGTGGCCCATGGGTGGCATGCAGCCCTTCCATGAGGTTAGCTGGGATGCCCCAACTATTATTCCACTAAACGCCTCCCATCACCAAATTTATTGAGATGGCAATGGAGAGGAAGGTGCGAAGGGAGGAATCATCCAAGTGTACCTTTGTCCTCATGTAGATCATGCTCCTCCACGCATCTGAGGCAGAGAAGACTGCAGTCTCTCCATGCTGGAGTGGGAAGCTGCCTGCTTTTCTTTGCCTGAGATGGAAAAAAAGTTCAGTACCCATTATGTAGAAGCATCTCCCGCCTGTTTCTCTATGATTATCTGGATAGTGGTACTTCACACTTCTATTCCGTCTTCCTAGTTTGCTTGTTTTACCTGTCATATGACATCTAAAATCTCTGAATCATTATCTTGGTTAAATGGATTTTGATAGCCTGCTTCCCTTTTGAGTATTGACTTCTCACACCCCTGTGTCATATTTTTTGTTATCTATAGTTTTAGTTAAGTAGTTTGCCTACTGAATTATTCACTTACTCGTTGGATAATTTGTAATGTATCTGCTCGTATCTTTCTAACGGGTTAGGAATTGTCTTCAGTATATTTGTATAAAATAGCCTTATACTGAGCCATGGGTAAGTCTACTCTGATCCCATCTCTCTTTACTTTCCTGTATGTGCTCCTCATAATAGTTATACCTGCATCAGTGCATCTGATATTCTTTATCCCTCAGGATTGGGCTCTCACAACTGGAGGGATTTCGCCGGCAGCTTCTTGATGTTCTGCAGAGAAGTAACAAACCAAAGGTAAGAAGAGTTGGACTCTCTTGTGTTTTTAGGCTTTTGATGTTAAAATGGAGGTTGCTATATATTTCCATTGTGATGTTTTAATCTGTTAGCCAGATTAGGCAGGATATGAAAATTAGGCAGGTTAATATGTAAAATAATAAAGAAAGATTTCAAGTCTATCTGAAATTAAATTATTTGTGTCACGTGCATCCTTAAAATACAGTGGTACCTCTGGTTGCAAATGGGACCCATTCCAGAGGCCTGTTCGCAACATTAGCAGAACGCAACCTGCATTTGCGGGTCGCGATATGCTGCTTCTGCACATATGTGTGATGTTATTTTGCGTGTCTGCGCATGTGCGAGTGGTGAAACCTGGAAGTAACCCTTTCTGGTACTTCTGGGTCGCCGTGTGATGCAACCTGAAAACGCTCAACCTGAAGCAAACTTAACATGAGGTATGACTGTAGCTGAAAAGGTTACTGCTTCACCTTTATTTGTTTAGGACTTCATGTTTCATCGGCTGCTGTCCCAGGTCTATGATAAATTCACGATAACAGCAGTAGCATAAGCAACCTAATCCTAGTTATTTTAAGATTAGACCTTGTCTGCCTTACTGCAGATTCACAGTCTAAATGTAAATTTCATGTGTATCTGTCATATAGCATCTGCCTGGGCTACAGCCAGAGATTAATGTAGCTTCTTATCTTCTTGTTAAAAACTGTCTCAAATGAGAGAGGGGCTTCCTGTTACTGCTTGAATTCCATTTGTAGTGAAATGTAATTAGTTAGAAATCTGATAATTTAGCCTCTGTCCAGTTGGGGCATATTGGCATAGTTTGACATGTGCCTGCCTTGATCCCCTTGTGACTATTCCCTCGGGGTTAAAAGGTGATGGTATTCTTAGTTGAATCTATTTTCAAGGTAGTTCCCATTATCGTTTTTCTCATTTGCCCATTCCACAATTGTTCAATTGCATTAATATGCCATCAAGAAGACAAGGTATTTTGAAGGCTGTTACACTTGCACAGCAGTGATAACACATTTTAAAAAGTTTGCTCTGGGAAAGTAACACACAAGCAAACTCTGTAGCTGCTTCTTATGTGTTGTGTGATACTGTGATAGCTCAGTATGCAGGACAAGAGAAGGTAATAATTAAATACACTATCAGGGAAACGAGCCAAAATTAAAAAGAAACGGTGCTATTCTGATGAGGTAAAGAGAGATGCAGTTCTATATATTAACATTAGTATTCTTTTTGATCAAATGCGGTTCTGTTTGTGTGTGATGTCAGGCCTGGAAAGTCACCAGACTGGGTTATCATATTTTCCCTATATTTAGATTCTGTAGATTTCGCATGTCTTAATCATTGTTGCTAAGAGGGAGTTTGCCTGAGACGCTTCCTGCTAAATGTTAATAACTTCCTATTGGACAACTACCCTCCTTTCTTTCTTACAATAATATAACCCCAAACTTCCGTCTAATTTGAACTATAACTAAAAAGTACAGTCGTACCTTGGTTTTCAAATAGCCTAGTTCTTGAATGTTTTGGCTCCTGAACGATTGAAACCCAAAAGTGAGTGTTCCGGTTTTCGAACATTCTTTTGGAAGCCAAACATCTGATGGGGCTTCCGATTGGCTGAAGGAGCCGTGCTTTGGTTTTCAAATGTTTTGGAAGTCGAATGGACTTCTGGAACGCATTCCATTCAACTTCCAAGGTACAACTGGAATTGGTTGGCTCACAAATGATCAGATTTATGACATCACTAGTTGCCCCTAAAAATTGGAAGTTTTCTCCTTCAAATGAGATTGCTACTTGTCCTTGCTCAAAGTAGAAACCTGGGTGATAGATGCTTCTTAGAGATGAACTCTAGCTTCTTCTCTGAATGCATGAACTCATAATCAGATATGCTCAGTGATTTATAGATATAGATAGATGAGAGAGAGAGAGAGAGAGAGAGAGATGGCTGTTTTTCCATGTTTTTATTATTGTTAATATACAAACCAAGGAATCTAGTCCATAGTGTGATTGCTGCCTTCTTTTCTGCATTATGAGTGTCAAATGGGAACACAATGCATTTTTAAAGAAACAACAACAATCAGCCCAAATGTGAACTTTTCTCAACTTTTCCCCTTTGTACCATGATATAATGTCAGCACTTCAGCCTTGCACTTAATTGCATTACTTCAGAGTCCTCCTTTCCAGCCAGATTTATACCCAGCCAGATGGGCAGGGTATAAATAATAAATTATTATTATTATTATCTTTTCTTGGACAGTGGAGAATTATTGTGGGTGCCACAAAATGCATTCCCAAGTCTGAGCTCCCTGAAGAGCAAGAAGTGAATTCAGTAACCAGTCACCGCCTCTGGACCCATCCTAGTGACTTAACCATCGCCCTGTCAGCAAGCACACCACTCTATCCTCCTGGGCGCATCATTCATGTTGTTCACAATCATCCTGCTGAACAGTGCTGGTGAGTAGAGCTGGGAATAATATTCAGCAAACTGTTTGATGGGCTTTCTTGGTGGCCAGGGTGGGGGTGGTGGTGATCTTATTTTCTGAGAGTTTCTAACTTGTAATTTTGGTGGCACCTTTACTGATAGTGCAGCACATATAGATATTATTAAATTTCCCCCATGGGAACTCTAGTTTGGTTTTATGTGCTCTGCATTTATCCCATAGTACCAGCCGTGGTGGGTGGAAATTGCTAGGGTCTTCAACTGTCACCTCCCCCTCCCCCCCAACCAAAAAGCAAAGCCACCCAGGAACAAAGGATGGTTTACATCTGGGTGGGAGACTAATTGACCCAAACTGAGAAGACACTCACCAAACAAAAGCTTAGGCCAGGTAGTTCACTGCAATCAGTGAGTATTTCATCAAGGATAAACTATTAATATTAAAAAACCTCTATGTATGCATTTACATGCAGCTAGTTTTGTTTGCCTGGACTGCTGAATGTAACATTCCAAGCTATAGAATTAAAAAATGGGAAATGCAGCTGAGTGTTAGAATGACAGAATTATGTAATAACCAGGTACTCTTGATGACATTGTAACCTTGGGAATATAGCCATGATACCAAGGTATCTGCAGAAGCCTGTGGCTTTATTCTCTTGGCAGTTTAGCTCCTGCCTGAAATTGTATTTAGTAGAGGAGTACTGTAGTGGGAAAAGAGATGGATGACAGGAGATAACTGCTTGAGTCTTGTTTGTTTCTGTTCTCTGCTGGTCCCATATTATAGCATTTCATAATGTCAGTTAATTGTGCAGGGCAAGATGTGATATGGATGATTCTGCCTTAGAATATGGGCCTGAAAGAACTGCCTTTGTGTTCTGTTATTCATTTGGGTCCTTAGAGTGATGTCCCCTACACCCAGCCTCACTGTATGTCCCAGTGTTTTTTCTCTGGGGTCATCATTCCTTCCCCCTCTAATTTGCTTGCTTTCCCATGACTGTGCCTTTCTTGACTTTCCCCCCAGCTGCTGTGATCAGGAGGAACCCACATACTTTGCCATTTGGGGAGACAACAAAGCATTTAATGAAGTGATCATTTCCCCAGCAATGCTACACGAACACCTGCCTTATGTGGTCATGGAGGGTCTTAACAAGGTAATAATGGGCATTATTTGGGGAGGTACCAGAGGGGATAGAAGACAAACCAAAAAGTTTGTGCTGAACATCTGAACAAACTGATTCACAGATGAAGAAAAGGACGGACATTATGATGAAGGGATTGTGTATCCCGCAAAATGTAGTCCAGCAAAATGTGAGGCATACATACAAAATTTTTGTTGGAAATCAAAAGCACTGATATAACATGATGCTGCGATCCATTTTAGGCATGCTGTGGGACATTTGACTTTTATGTTAAAAGTCAGTGAGGTTAGGTTGGAAATGATAACTGAAGAAAACTGTTCTCTACCCATATATTTTGCACAGGTACTGGAGAATTATAACAAAGGCAAAACAGCCTTGCTTTCTGCAGCCAAAGTGATGGTGAGTCCTACAGAAGTGGACCTCAACCCGGAGTTAATCTTCCAGAATCAGCCTCTGCCTAGGCCTTCTGTGCAGATTGGAATTGGAGACATAGTAGTGGACAGAAGGAACAGCAGCACTAAGTAAGGATGTGGCTCTGATTTTTCTAGAAAGATCTACTAAAGACCCCTGATGGACGTATTCCTTCCTGCTATGTGATAACTGCTGTGGTGTTGGTGGATATCGTGATGTCATAAATGAGGAGTTGTGTCTGCGGTGTTCTCTTCTGTGGCTTGTTCCAAGAGATCATAGTGTAGCCTTGTATTAGTCTCATATTTTTGTCTCCTCCTTTTGCAGGAGTAAGGCTCACTCTGAAATCAGTTTGGAAGGGTTTTATGAGACCAAGCTTCTATCTCCAGTGCAGAAGGATCCTGTGGAGCTGCTGCTTCTAGATACCAAGGAACGCCTGTCTGTTGAACTGCAGGACCGGCGTGCTCCTCTTGCTACAATGGAGAGCCTGTCGGATAATGAATCCATCTACAGCTTTGATTCAAGGCGTTCTTCTGGTTTTCGTAGCATCCGCGGCTCACCCAGCCTCCATGCAGTCATGGAGAAAGATGAGACTCACTGTTTTTATATCGACCCAGCAATCCCTGAGGAAAACCCCTCCCTCAGCTCACGGACAGAGCTGCTTGCTGCTGACAGCCTCTCCAAACACTCCCAGGAGACTCAGCCTCCTGAGGCCCTGCACAACAGTGGAGACACCACTCCTCAGCGGCGTTGCAGTGACGGCGGTGCTGGCAGCGATGCAGACCACGTTTCCTTCACTGCTCAGGAGGAACTGACCCTCCAGAACGGGAGGCTCAGTGATGACCCCAGTCCGCAAGTGTTGGAGTTTGCCGAGTTTATAGACAGCCTCTTTAATCTGGACAGCAAAAGCAGCTCCTTCCAGGACATCTACTGCATGATGGTATCGGACAGCACTAGTGATTTTGCTGAGATGCCCAAGTCTGTCAGTGATCAGGAGATCCTGCTAAGAGCACAGTATGAGCCCAACTTAGTCCCAAAGCCCCCCAGGTTATTTGCGGGCTCAACAGATCCCTCCTCAGGCATATCAGTTTCCCCTTCTTTCCCTCTGAGTTCTTCTGGAGAGCTTATGGACCTCACTCCTACAGGCATGAGTAGCCAGGAATGTCTGGCCACTGACAAAATCCGGACTTCCACTCCCACTGGCAATATGACCAGCCCTGCCAAACAAGAGGACTGCATGATCTCAGCCCTCTAGTGTAGGAGAGAAGGGCCCAAATAGCCAATCCCATACTTTGAGTCATGGGATAAAACGTGGAGGACCTGGTCACTGGGCAGGTGAGAGTTGTGGAAGATGCATGGGGAAAGGTGGCATTCTTTCCTAGGTGCTTTGTTAATGGCGCCACAGTGGAGGTCAGCACGAAGGATGCCACACCGTGGTTTGTGTTCTTTAGTTAGGGAGAAAATCACTGCCTAACGCAGCCTGCTGCTTTTTGAGGACCTTGTTCACTGAAGTTAGATGACTGGTTTCCCTACCTCAGCATATTTCTTTTAAGAAGGAGGCAGGATCTCTGCCTTTCCTGCTGAAATTAGGAAGTTACTGTCCACAGGCTAGAGGACCAGAGCTACATAAGCTGAGGGGTCAGATAATGTCCTTGGAATTGTGTCTGAATCAAGGAGATTGTGACTTTGGGCCCTATTGCACTAGCGTATCATGTTTGACTCAAGCACCTGTCCATCATTGTCATCATTGTGATTTTTTTTTTAAAAAAATAATCAGACACACTCTCCTGTTTTATAGCCATTAAGGCTGTGTTCCAGAGGAATGCAGTCCCCCCCACTCCCGATCCTGACTGGGTGCAGTGAAAATTGGGCCGGGGCTCGGGTGTTTTGCTCCCCTGATTAGCTCTGTGTTCAGTGATAACCAGACTTCTTCTGAGAAGAAAGTACATGTACTGGAGGGTGGGGCGGAGGGCATGAGAGGTATTTTGGGTCTCACAGCATTGCACAGCTCCCCAGATCACTATGAACTAGTGACAATCTTGCTTTATCTGACAGAATTTTCATCTCTATTTGCATGAATCAGTTGGTTTAAACTAGCTTTTGGCTTGCCAGTGCCCTATATTATTCCCCAAAACATAATGGTGCCCAGAGCCAGTTTGTCCCCATTCCTGATCTTGCATTCACTGGCAGTATCACGTAAGGTCAATGGCGGTCTGTCCCTGAGTTCAGGGAAAAGATGGACTTATATTGTGCATTGAAGTCTCATGTATGTTTACAAAGCTACTAAGCATTTTGGGGAGGTAGTTACTAAGTGTATGAGAAACACCTGCCTGAGTGGGACGAATGTTCTCTGCATTCCCATCTCTCCCTCAACTTGGGTCCTTAAGAAGCATTGTTATTATAAATCCTTCTTAGAAAGTAATGATGGGTGATAGGATTAACCCTGTGCATATGCATTCCTTCAGCCACTCTACGATCAGGGGCTTATCAGCATCACCCAACTACACATCAGAACAACTCACGACATTGCATCTCAGCTACTAGTCCTGCAACAGTGCTCATATCTGAGATCTTCTCACAACAACATGGCGGCACTGTGTAAAATTGCAAGTATTTTCTAGTGATGAAACTTAGGAGTGAAATAATTTTTACGTAGGAAGTTAAGCATCTTGTGACCTACAAGTCATATCATATCGGAATGTAGCATTAATGTGAAAGAACAACTCTTACCATAGGCCTCTACAGCCTCGTATGCCATACACAGCATATGACCCATGCATGGCAACCCAGAAGGTACTTGGCACATTCCCTGAGGTTGCGGCCTCAGGTCCCCAAGCAGGCTGCCAAAACAAAGGGCACTCTGAAGGTTCTGACAAGCTCTAGCCACTTGTGCCTCTTTGTGGTTTAAAGGCTGCTTGTTTGGAAGAACTGGAAACGAGTGGGAGAATTTCCAGTTTTCTTGGTGACTAATAGCACAATCCTGTATGTGTCTACTTGGAAGTAAGTCCCACTGAGCTCAGAAGTCCTTGTTGCCAGCTAAGTGAGTACAGGGTTGCAGCCTTAGTTTTGTTTCCTATGGAGGTTCTAGGGACTCGTTGCCTTTCATGTTTTAACACTCCTATGTATGCTAGCTTGGAAACCAGTCCCCACTGAACTCCACAGGACTTTTCCTTCTGAATAAACTTGCATAGGATAGGACTGCAAATACATGGGTGTAAGATAGTACACCCGCATAACATTAAATGATTCTGCAATATGCAGGGCAATTGTGAATTGTGGCCTAATGCTGGTGGTCAACATGACAGAAGAGTAAATCCCTCCTTTCTACACTGAAACAATTTTTCATTGGAAGCGCAAACAGTTTTTATTGATAAAATTCCAGTTTTCAAACAATTAATCTTAATGATTTAGGCTTGAGCCAATCTGTCTTAATAATTTAGCTCTTCAGTATTCCCATTTTCTCAATAGCAGCTGTATTGGTTCATGTTAGTTGACTAAGGCTACTGTAAATCAGAACTAGCCTGATAAAATATGCTTCTTTAAGGAAGACACAGCAGGAATATATTGTTCTGGGACAAAGCATATAATAAACTGCATGGTTTATGAGGATCTTTTGGGATGCAGCGGTGTTGCAGAGTTTAAGCTGCAGGTACTTACAGCAGGGTAAGCTCACCAAACTGGACAGGCTGCTTGAGCAGCTGATGCCACTTCAATCAGTCTGCCAATCTTGAGGAGCACTGCCTTGTGAATCAAGCTACGATTCAGTGCAAATACTTAGCACCTAGAGAGCGCTTTAAACTTCAAAGCACTTTACAAATAGAAAAGAAGGAAGCTTCCCAGCTCTTGTGGGTCATGGGAATGTAGGGGGGAGGGAAGGGTGTCTGTACGTGCAGCATATCTACTGTATGAATCTGAAAATCTGCAAAGGTGGAGAGCAGGCGGTTTCCTGCCTTAGGACAAGGATGGCCCTCCAGATTGTGTTGGACTACATCATCCCTGACTGTTGGTAATGCTGGTTGGGGCTGATGAAGGGCCGCAGGTCCCCCACCCCTGCCTGAGATGATTATTTTAGGCTTGGAGAGCCAGGATGAGAGGCTGTTGATACAGCTTTGCTTGGAGAAGGTTTGAATATGTTCATTTGGTGGTGATCAGATTGTGAATGATGCAACAAGCTATTGCACTACAATGTTGTGCCTGACCGGAGCACCAGTTCATTGTCATTTTCATGGGTTTTGTTACTTTTTAAAGCTGTTTGATTGTATCCCAAGAGTGTTTGTTATCCTCTTCCTTGTCACTGGTAGCAGGAATCAGACTGTCTTCACTGTGTTTGTCCCAGATTGTCTGTGCTTTTTGTGACTGTTGGGCTTCTGCCTGGAAGAAGGAAAATACACAGATTCAGGTGTATCAAACGCTTGCACTCAGCAGGAGAGGCAAGTATAAAAATAGGAGTTGAGTTTATTTGCTGCATTACATTACAGCATCTTATTTGTCTTTTTTTTTTCTTGAAAAAATGGGTCTTCTAGCACTTAATTTGTTTTACACTAAAAGGCCAATGACTACACCAACACTCCACACCAACACTTTATTTATTTATTTTTAGCATACCCATATCCCTTGTAGTTATAGGAAAGAACTAGAAAATGCCATACTACTGACACACATACTGAGTTTCTATTGAGTTTCACCCCTGAAACATGTTGGTACCTATTTCACGCACACTGCATCCTGCTTGTGCTCTGATAAATTGGTTTTCCAACTCTTCTACCTGGCTTTAAAAGATCCTTCATGGCTTTGCCTCTGGGCTTCATCCCCAAGGTGCTGTGTCCTCTCCCTGCTTATTCAGCACCTTGGGTGTTTAGACTGTCCTTTGAAAACTATCTAAAACTTCAATATGCAATCGGTTCAGTGCTAGGAATGTATCTGAAGCAATAGCCATTAACTGAGCAGTTCCTAGTTGTAGCAAAGTCACTGCAACCCTTTTACTCACCCAGCGTCAGTGGGCTAGTAGAGTTTGGGTGGAATTGCACACTCCGCTGAAGCTTTAGAGCAGATGCAGCAAATTAATTCACACTCCCAGGCAGGTTTTCGTTCACTTTAAAAACTAAAATAGGTGATCAAAGGCCTCATATAGATGCTGATGCAGCTTTGCCAAAGATGCCCTAACAAAAGATATCTCCCAGCTGGGAGAAATACTTCTCTTACTAGCAGAGCGACTAATGATGAGCACTTTTATTCTTTTCCAACAGAGGGTACTTTCAAACTTTCCCAAATACACATACAATGCCATGTCAGTCCTTTTAAGTGCTTTTGGGCTGAGACATGCATTGAATTTGGGGAGTGGGAACTTAAAACCAGAACCTGTGGTAATAGCTTTTATAAGTTCTCTCCTTTTCAACTCTGTTTGGCACTTCCTATCTAATTCTGCTCGGTACCTTTTCCCTCTTCAAACAATTACATTCCACATCTGATTTTCCCCACTTGATTATCCTGTTGATAAATGTTACATCTCCTATGTCTCCAACATTTCATCCTGGTTAGCACAGGGTGCATCTCATTGCTGCAACAGGTTGTCTAACCTTCTCCACATTTCAGAGCTATGGACTTCGTCCAGTGGAATGCTTCCATTGCAAGGATGCTGTGTTTCTCCAGTACTCAAGACTTCAGCATTTTGTGCTTGGGAAATGTGATTCTTTTCCCAGCTAGATATTTATAGTTATTTTGATTGTCACATGAAATGTGGTTGCATGAGTTTCACATATATGTATGGCAGGGATGTCCTACTGTAGATCACGGTTGATCTCTGGCTCCCTTTCCTTAGCGTGGCTAAAACTGACTCCTACCCTGCCCTCTCGCCCAGCCCTCCATTGTTGTATGGTCTCTGGAAGGGAAGAGACAGATCTTTCTCTGTGCTGCTGTTTGTGAGTGACTTAACCTCTTTGTCCCTTTTTAGGGGCTTTTCTCCTCCCTAAAAAAAGCTCACCAAATTTGAGCTGAACCCCCCAAAAAGCTGGTAGATCACTGCCAGTTTTTAATTCTGAAAGTAGATCGCAGTCTCTTCATAGACTGGCCACCCCTGATGTATGGAATAGTACCTATGAAAAACACACTGTTTCCCCTTAGCATAATTTTAAGTACTTATGGGGTTACACACACACACAGTCTGCAGCTCACTGCTGGAGCAATCATCTGACTGCTTTTTGTTCAAAAACAAGCTAGCACTAAATCATTCAAACAGCCCTGCTTGCCTAAAAGGAGTGGTGGCAATAACTTGGATGTCCCTTCACCCATTATGTGAGGATAGAATGTATGTGGCACTGAAGCTGAATTGGAGCTATCACATGTATAGTACTATAGATGAAATCCTACATATCTGATCCTCTGAAGCTGCCTTATACTTAGACTATTGTTCCGTCCAGCCCAGTATGGTTTACTCTGGCATAGGCAGATTTAGGGGAGTGTGACCAGCTTATTTATATCTTCGGTCTTCCATGTTGTTGTTTTGCAGAATGAAGTGGTAGGGATCTTTTCATGGAGACAAAAATGCACCCATCACTCAGTGGGGAATCACATGTTTTGCATACAGAAGGTTCCAGATTCAATTCCTGCCTTCTCTAATTCAAGGTAGCAGGGCTGAAAAACTTGTGGAACTGTTGCCTCTTAGTGTAAGACAGTGATGGGTGAATAGTCTGACTCAGTATAAGGCACCTGTTAAATCTGATTTTCATTCAGGATTGCAGTGCATGATTTCGTTTAGTTTTTCATAGATCAAAAATGTATCTGTTGGTAGAGGCCTTTATGTCAAATCTAAGAAGCAGTTCATAAAGAATTGTGGTATATACAAACTAAAGTAAAGCTACCACATGTTCAAGTAGAAGATTCTCCTATTGTGGCACTGTTATCCAATGAGGGTTAAAGAAAGATCTGTGAGAACTAGATTCAAGGCCCATATTAGTCAGCATGTGCTCTGTGCCTCACTCACATCTGTAAAATGGGAAACAGTGACTGTGTCACATGATGATTATAATGAATTAGAATGGTCTAGAAGTACAGGCACCTCCCCACTTATGTGGCGGTTACATCCCAGGATACCACACATATATGTGAAATCATGTATAGTGGGGAACACCATCCTAAAAGCCTGTAAACGCCCTTTAAACCTTTGGAAACCACTGAAAAACCCTTTAAAAAACCAGCAGCACTTTCCAGACTGGTATGAATGGTAGCAATGGCTCTCAGTCGTCTTCACTGCTGGAGGATGATTTGGAAACAATGGCAAGGGTGTGTGTGTAAACACTAGTGCCCCCAAGTGCTTGGCTGTGGGTCAGATTCACTTGCTACTGATGGCACTGCTCTTTTTGCGACATTTTTGCACTTTCCCCCACTGTTTTCAGGCCATTTTTGCACTTTCTGTGCCTTTTTGCAGTTTTAATCAAGTTATTTAATTATTTCCCAGCACTGCACATATATACAGTCACACATGAGTTGAACGTGCGTAAGTGGGGAGATGCCTGTATAAATAGTTTTCAAGTAGCTGTTTCTGGGGGCTAGTACTATTTCACTGATGCTAGGGTTGCCATATTTCAAGAGGTAAAAATCTGGACACAAAAAGTTGTTGAGCTTTTTTAGGGCAATAGCCCCTCTGCCAGCACCAGAACCAAGCCTGAACCAGAGCACAGGCTGCCCTAGCTGCCTGAACCAGAGCCACCAGTGCACACACACTTTCTTTTTTTAACCAAATCCAGGACATTTGCTTTAAAATGTAAAATCCCCCCCGGATGGGCATGTAGGACCCCCAAAACAGGACATATTCAGGAATTCCTAGACATATGGCAACCCTAGGTATACTTAATGGCATTTCCATCTTTGGTCTCTCACCATATTTCATGTCTGGTACATTTCTTTTTAGCCATAGTTCGTTGTGCAGAGGGTTGAGGCATTGAGCTTCCCATCATATAAATTGCAGCCATGTAGTATCATACTCACTCAACAGGATAACATCAATTCATTGGGAGATCAAGAAGAAAACTATGAACAAAATACTGAATGTGACGAAACCCAAGTTACTTTAGACAGTGCACAACTGTTCTTGAGCTCACTACTGCCTTGCTGTTTGTGTTGTTTTCTCTTGTTTCTCACACTTCTGTTGTGCCTTTGTTTGTCAGTTTGAGATGCAAGGAAAGGACACAGTGTCAAGTGCTTTCATTCTTTTCTCTCCTTGTACTGTCACGTTTCTTCTCATGTAATGTGAAGGAGATACGTCCTCATCTTCCATGATGTTAGGCTTTGCCAAATTTCCCAAGTGTCCTCTCCTCCTTCAGGTTGTCTTAACAAGTGCCAATAGCAATGCCTCATTTGTCTAAAGTAGGCTTTCCCCAGGCCCAGTGGTATATATAGAAGTCATCCTATTGGATGAGATTGTTGACTATCTTGATTGGTAATCTGTGCTAGTGAGGGAGCAAGCCAGAAAGCAGCATGTAGAAGAAGTGAAACCATGCAATACATGTATACACATTATTGCAAAGCATATCTAGAACTTCCATAGTCCAGCCCTGATGTTTGGTAGTTTTCCTTGAAAATAGGAAAGCTGACTGTGTTTGATAAGGGTTCGTAATGAAATAAACTTCACCTGAATAGTACTGCAGTGAGTTTTGGAGCAATTGCCTCATTGAGAGAAGACATTTGTACCAGGGTATTAGAAATTTCCCCTTCTTTGATCCCCGTGTTTCAATTATCCATGAAGAATGACTGGGCCCTTTGTTGTCTAACGCTTTTTTTTTTTAGCATAAGGGAGTTCATTTTTGATGCCTCTGGAGAAACTAGACAATTAGACAATGTCTGTCATAATTTTGAAAAAAAAATGCATTTATTGGGGCTTTGTGTATCTCTTATTTATCACAACATCTCTGAGGCCCAGATGTTCAAGATCCTGAGTTTCTGCTGCATAGGGTGCTACTGAAGGGATTCCTCCCAGTCCCAGGCACCATGTTAGCATTCAGACTGACTTACTGGTACTTAACTGCATGGTCTGTCATGTATTTGCCTGGTTTGGATGTGTCGTGAGTCCAATGCTATCACACAGGAGATGCAATTGATAAAGCACTACCACACACATTACCATTAACGTTCATATCAGCATGTCAGAGGTGCCTGCTGGCAGACACTACCTTGCAGATTATCTAAGAACATGATGTAGTAGCCTGCCCTTACTTCTCTCTCCCAAACTGCTCGAATTCTAGGGGGAAAGGTCATTTTAAAAACTTGTATCCCAGTTCTGATGGTCACCTTTATTGAATGGTATTTATCAACCACTTATAGGTGGTCAGATGGTGCCTTCAGGATGCTGGGCATGATGAGAGGGATGTTGTTGTCTTTTAGAATCCTTTCAATTAGCTTGAATTTACATTGGTACATCTGTAATCTTAACTACCTGCTTGCCCTCTGGAGTAATATGTAGGGGGCAACAGCCCAGGTAGTGTTATCTTTACCCTAATATGCTCACTTTCCTTGTTATTCGAGTGGAACACACTTAAATGTGGAATCAGTGTTGTGGAGCACTCAATTTTGTCTTAAGAAATCTTGGGCTCTTGCCTATATGAGGGGCATTACCAACTTTAATTTTATTTTGTTATTCTGCAAGGTTTGTGTACAGAAAACTACTTTCCTTCCTTTTCTTTCTACAGCAGTCTCTCTGTATGAAAGCCTCACTGCTTGTATCCTTTTCCCGTTTTTATCCCTCTTGCTGGAGCACATTGGAGCCAGGCATTTACCAGTGGATTCCAGCTTCTTGATTTATTTAAATAGGAATCTTCTTCCCTTTTGTGGGAGAAAAGTGAGAAGTCTCCACCTAATGCCTTTGATCCTGATGTCCTCCAGTTCCCATTCATGGATTCTAAAAGCCTTTGTATGCAATCACTGGAGAGGCAGCAAAGAGTCTGTGCATTGCCGTTTCTTGCAAAACCACTCATTTACCCCTTCCAGGAATGCTAACTGTTGGATCCCTGCTCTGATTTGCCCCAGCATGGAGGCTGTAGGGGACTCTGAGCACCCTACATGTGCCATTCTCATGTGACTTTTTTACCTATGTATGAAAGATATTAACTAAGATTGCTGTAAAGAAAGATACAAATTATTATAGCATATTATATAAATATATATGTATATAACAGTTCTGTACCTTGTTTACCTCAGTGTATGAAATGGTGGTTGAAGCACGGTTGGAATGTTTAACAGATCCCACTCCCTATATCCCTTCAGAGCAGATGCACAATTGGGCCTCTGCACTGTAGCAGAAGTTAAAGCATTCCAAAAAGAGATGGATAAAGAAAAAAAAGAAACTGCCTATGATGCATCAAACTGAGTATCCATCTAGTCTACCGCTTTGTAACAGCAGCCAACCAGGTACCTCTCAGTTAATAGAAGCAGAGACAAAGGTAGCAGCCAGGTATGTTGTCATTAGGGCCCAGAAAAACGAACCAATTACTGGGTGTCAGAAGCCAGGAGGGTGACTGGCAGAACATGGAAAAAATGGTTGCCTTTGGATTGGCACAAACAGTATGTAATGTAGATGCAAACATTCACTAAGTCTGCCTGCCCCACAGATGAAACAACACCACAAAACTAACAGGCACACACACAACTGACAGTATCCGGGAAGAGGGCAAAGAATGTGTAAATAAGAAACAGTATTAAATTGCCTTCGCAGACTTCATTAAGTAAAATAAACTCAAAGCACATGGACCAGCCATTAATGGATAAAATGCCTAAAGCTATTTTAATGAGGAATAATGATGAGGGACACGGGTGGCGCTGTGGGTTAAAGCCTCAGTTCCTAGGGCTTGCCGATCGAAAGGTCGGCGGTTCGAATCCCCGCGGCGGGGTGCGCTCCCGCTGTTCGGTCCCAGCGCCTGCCAACCTAGCAGTTCGAAAGCACTCTCGGGTGCAAGTAGATAAATAGGGACCGCTTACTAGCGGGAAGGTAAACGGCGTTTCCGTGTGCGGCTCTGGCTCACCAGAGCAGTGATGTCATGCTGGCCACGTGACCCGGAAGTGTCTCCGGACAGCGCTGGCCCCTGGCCTCTTGAGTGAGATGGGCGCACAACCCTAGAGTCTGTCAAGACTGGCCCGTACGGGCAGGGGTACCTTTACCTTTACCTTTAATGATGAGCCTAACCTGGAAATGGTAAAGTAAATGAACTACAACACAGAAATGAAGAGAGGCTGATGTGGAAAAACATGAAAACAAATTAATTTACATGCTGTAAGAAATTATTATTTAAAAAAGAATCCTGTTCTGAAAGGTAGTCATCAAACCCCTGGTGCAGTAGTCCAGTGACTATCACAATTAAAATGGCAGCACAATTTATTACAAATTTAATCTCTCATGATTAAAATAATAAACATGGACATAGCTTAAAACTTTCAGACATCCAGGGCTGCAACTGGGTACTGAGAGCAGGTATGTGTCTGGTAGCATATAAAATATGACTTGTGTGAGCCAGGAAAATGTTAGGGTAAGTGTGTGCATAAATTGTCCAATTTGAAGAAACATACTGAGTGAATTGCTATAGTATAGCTTGACAGGAGCACACAAGTTGCTTCTTGCATCATGTTGTTGGGCATGCATACATGCCAGGGATTTGGAACAGGAGCCCAACACATAACAGACCCAAACGTAAAGTGAACTAAGGAAAACATACATTGTAACCACTATTTTTATTTTATTCATTTCATAAAATTTATACACCACTTGATTGTTAAAAAAAAACCCTCAAATCAGTTCACAAAAAGAAAACAAGAAAATCAAGAAAAATTCACAACCATACTTTGAAGTATACAAAGTTAAAAATACTAAAACATATTAAAGTTACCTCACCTTTCTAAACATCTGGGCATGCTTGTCTAAACAATAATGTCTTCAGCAGGCACTGGAAAAAGTTCAGTGAAGGGCGCCTGCTTGATCTCAATAGGCGGGGAGTTCCAAAGTGCAAGAAAGTGAAAATGGCTTTGTAAAATTAGCCAGTGTAGCTGCCTTAACATCCCGTCAGGTTAAAGCACTAGCAATACTAGCTACTCACAATTTTGAGTAGTAGAATAGAAGCATATGTGGTTACTGGTGTAGACAGGGAGTGATCATGGCGCTTAACCCTCTGGTAAGTAATTTCTGCATCTGCACAAGTACGAAGAAGGTATCTATATAGAATATTATTAATTTTAAAAATATATTTGTAATATTTATAGTCTGCCTTTCTCCCAAGGGTACCTTGGATAATCCACAAAACCAAAAGCACACTAAAGATAACAGGCACAAGTTTAATAAACACAATGTGCCCATTAACAGATCAGCAGCAAAGGAAAGAAGCACTCAGACTAAGTACCAACATTCCACAAAATGCAAATGGATTTTGCACAAGGTCTGTTATGGAGCAATTGATGCAAAATGCTGAGAGGGATGTATCCATGGAACCATAAGTAAATTAGGTTTTTCTGTTTTAGTAACTCATTCCAGCAAGAGGGAATTAGCATGTTTTGATAAGTCAATGGATGATACTAACTTGGCAAGTTGTCATTCTAGCTTTGCACATTAAAACTGCACTTTACACCAATTCTGATTTATTATGGTTCCCATTTTACATACTTGAATTGAGACTGGGATATGTTGAGAATGGATTCCAGTGAGTCTGTGGCTAAGCAGAATTTGAACAGTTTCTAAATCACACACATTGGCGAACGGATTTACCTGGAAATCAAGCCCAGACAGAATATCCTGTAAAAATGATATCATTAAAATATGGCTGTCATCATTGGACATATGCTAATTTTCACAAGGCTACTGGATTTTCCAGGGTTCTCCCTTGGCTGCTGTAGTCCTGTGATTCATCAAGCCATGAGATGAGAGTATCAACAGAGTTATCTTGGTATCTTCTATCTTAAATGCCTTCACACAGTGCATTGCTCATGGCCAATACACTTCCGTATCCACACACATAGCACACACCTGTTGTACCCTGATTCTTTGCCACCTTCAAAATTAGCTCTTCCAGAATTAACCAGGGCATGCAGCGCTCCATTTTAAATGCACACAAATCTTGTGTGGCTTCTACTGCTTAGAATCCTAGAATTGTAGAGTGGGAAGGGACCCTGCAAGTCATCTAGTCCAACTCCCTGCAATGCAGGAATCTCAACTAAAGCATCCATGACAGATAGCTTCACATCCCTCGCTGCACTATAGCACACAGGCATGGCATACAGTGAAAGAGAAATCTTGATCCACTGTAGTAATATTGAAGATCAACCGTGGACATCAGTACTGCCAAAAGAATTTGCCAGTAAGGTAAGGGAGACTTCTCAACGACAGGACGTGTCCAACAATACAATTTTGTATGAGTCTGCTCAAACTAAGTCTTACTGAATTCAATAGAGCTTACAACTGCGTGCACAGGATTGCGCCATCAGATTCTCTTGATTAGTGTTTCTCAAACTGGGCTGAGACCCATTAGTGGGTCTCAGTGCCACAATCTGTCCAGTGCTTCCTCCCTTATCTGCCCTGCCCCCTAGCCATACCACAGCCTTTTGGCTGGATCAATGCTATCGCCAGCAGTTTCTTGTAAAGATGCCCAGGAGATGCGGAAGAAGTGAAGGAAGGTCTCCCCTCTCTGAGATGAAAGGGCCAGGGAAGATGGTGAAGGAAATTAGAAACGGAGAAGAAAGTGGTTGCTGTTATCATCAGATAAGCCACCGAGGAATAGAAAGGGATTGGATAAGAGAGGGAAACTTCTAGGAGGAAGAAATGTAAAAGGACCAGGGAGAAAAGATGAAAGAAACTGGAAGTTGTGGGGGGTGAGGATATGGTACTAACTGAGTGTGAAAGAAGAATGGGAGAATAAGTCACAGGAGATGGGTAAAAATACGTTGAGAGACACATGGAGGTAGGAAGAGAAAAATATAGAAGAAAAAGCCTTCTCTACATACAGCCTGTGACCTGGGAAGGCTGTCACAATGCCTCTGGAGCAAATGTCTGAATATAGTTGAGCTACAGAATGTTGCCACAAGAAAAGTGTTTTGGTGTTTTAGAAAAGCAATTCCCAAATATTGATTAGATATCAATAGAAAGTGACATTAGTAATTGCCAGCTGATTATGCCAAACTCTGCCTCCATCTGCCATCATTTTGTGGCTGGTGGGCCTCAGTAATTTTCAGTTGTCTCAAGTGACCTCCAGAGCTAGAAACTTTGGGAACCCCAGCACTAGATCAAAGTATAAACCTGTGGGCAGAATGGCACACAGCTACTCCCAATAGCAGGGGTGGGTGGGTGGTCAAATTAGTGACAGAAGAAAGCAGGAAGGTGGTGTGCAGCAACACAAAACTAAAATGGGGAAACAAATTTGTCTGAGGGTGCATTGATTCAGACAAGGATATGAGGCTGCCTTGTTGGTCTGACATCCACTTTTATACTCACACACTCCTATATAATCTTGGTAAGACTGTGTCTATGATCTTGATGCAGTTCAGTTTGCCTTTTGATATCTCAAATTGTTCCTATGCTGCTCCTTCAAAGTTATAGCACTAATGCAAACCACAGCACAATATTCTGGTGTTCTAGCCTGCCATGTCCAAATGGCAAATTGTGTGGCTCCTCAGTAGGAGATCTCTTCACAATTGTCGGTTGACACAAGAGACTGGCACTTTCTTATGTGTAACCTCTCCAGTCTACCATTTGAAACTGTAAGCTTAAGGAGACAATGTTCCTCATGGCAAACATAAGGAGAAAAGTTCTTTAATAAGCTACTGACTCTCCTGTAATAAACATCTATAAAAAATACACCACATAATTTCATAAACATCTCTTGAGTGGTTTACATGAAAGCAATAGAACAAAATTCAATATTCAAATAAATTTTCTTCAAAATAAATATAAGCAAAACACAACTATATCTTATAAATAAGAATGAGTGGTGTACAAAACAAACACTTAAAAACTAAGAGGTGGTCCACTAAGGATTGTAGACCGAGGTTGTTTAGGACTTTAAATGTCACTGAAACCTTGAACTTGGCTTGCTAACTAATAAGCAACCAATGCAGATTTTGGGACACTTGTGTAAAATGATGTCGTTGTTAAAATTTGTATACCGCTCTGGGCTCAAAGATCCCATGGTGGTTCGCCACAGAAAAATACAAAGTACATCAAAAACGAAAACCATGTTGTCTTAACTCTGTGGATCACTGAATTTGGGAATAGCTGATCCAAGCCATGGGTCACCTGGATCTCTAGTCATAGAATTGTAGAGCAAACTACCCCAGCAGATTCATTTTAAGTAGCACTTAAGACAAAAGCATGCCCTGTGGCACCTGAGATCAACCACCAGAGTCATTCAGTACTGCTCTCTGGAACTGACCCTGTAAGTAGGAGCAAAATCAGTGTAAAGTGGTGTCCACAGCTCCCAATCCATAGATGACTATCATGGTTAATGCTAACAAAAGTCAAGGAGAGATCCAGGAGAATCCACACTTGCACTCTTCCTGTCCTTCAAAAAGACCATCTGTCAGAGTGAGCAAGGCTGAGGCTGCCCCCAAACAGGGCCTGAACAAAGTCTGAAGTGACTTGAGATAATCACTTCCATCCAGTAGCATCTGAAAATGAAGCACCACAACAACAACCACCTCATCACACAATAAAGCATTCATCACACCCTGAATTCACCCAGTCAACCTTTCATACATAGCAAGAACCAGCCATGATGGGCATGGGTCAAGACAGCATGTGCTAGGCAGGCATCAATAACAAACGGATGCATTGTACAACAGACATGGTATCAGTGGTGGCACTCAAGTCCACACAGCAATGGACTATCTTGTCTTCAAAATGTCTTGCAAAATCACCAGAGGGCTCTAAGGCTGGCCTAAACACAGTAGGCGAAGCAACCCTGATACCACTATGAAAAGCTCACTGAACCACCATGGAAGGCACAATTATGTGCTTGGTCACCTTCACAAGACTTGTACCAGTTGTCTCTGGGCCTGTTTCCTTGCCTGGAGCTCCCCAATGAGCCAGGGGCTTGACAGAGCCCCACAGTACCAGCATGGGAGTTCCATAGGCTTGGGCACTTGGGAGGCTGCTGAAACTTGGTGTGTTTCCAGGAGGACTTTGAACACCCTTTTTAACTGCAGTTCCTCTGATGCTGCTTAGGAAGGTGTCAAAAGCAGCTTCCAATGCAAAACAAGGGATCTGCTTTTCAGACGGGAAGTCAAAAGCTCCCCCCACCCACAGCAACGTCTAAACATATTGCTCAACATCAAAGTGGAAAGGGAGACCTTTCTCATCTGATTTTCCAAGCCATTCAGTCCTTCTCCATCAGAATACCAATAATAATAATATTAATAATACCCCACCCATCTGGCCGGGCCTCCTCAGCCACTCTGGGTGGCTCCCAACAGAATATTAAAAGCATGATAAATCCCTTCCAAGTCCTGAAGCAGTGGAGGAAAATCTCTGAGGAGGAATTAAGGGGGCTCTCGGCTTCAACAGTGGTCCATCTCGATCAGGATTTCCCTCCCACTAAGCTGCACACTCTACTGTCTGGTCTTTAAGACAAGGGAGGAAAGCATTGGAGCAGCTATGCACTGGAGCCACTCCAAACCACTCTGGCTCAGCAAGCAAATGAATGAGGGCAAGCAGGAATCCTTCAGGGCCCAGGATTTCTCCCAAGGGCTCCAAAGGATATGCTTCCTCAAAATCCTTGCTTGACTTGATTTTAAAAAATGGTACCCCACTACTCTGACCAATACTAAGACTTTCACGGTGGCTAAAAAAGCCACCATGTATCAGAAACACAAAATATAACAAATATCTTAAGAACGATACAAAAACAGCAAAACAAAAAATAACTGGAATTGTGTAACGTAATATTACATTTTACATACTCCCCTAGTTTGGAGCAGGGGGTCAGTTTATAGCCCTCTTCACATGCTTCATACTACTCTTGCAGAAAGGTGACATGGATGCAAAGGGGCTCACCATTTAGCATTTATCTCACAGTTGCACAACCTGTCCTGGACTGTCACTTGTTGCCAGAGAACCTCTGAAGTGGGGAACCTTCACTTACAGATGGTACCTAACACCACAGAAACTAGCATTGATACGCCCAGGAGCCTCACCAAAATGCTGGAGAGGCTGCACCTCCACAGGCACATACCTCCACATGTGGTGGGAGTGCCCCCAAATCCAACTCTTCTGGACATCAGTCATACAAGAAATATGCAAAATAACTAAGCAGGTATTAGAAATCACCCTAGAACTGGCCCTACTGAATATCTTCCAAGATAACAATGCCCACTTACAGTATAAAGAGCTCATAACCCACTTACTCTCAGCAGCCAGAAGCGTCATAGCCAGACACTGGAGAGAACTGTCAGGAGTAAACATGGACCAATGGTATCAAATAGTATGAAAAACAGCCTTACTAGGAAAACTAACCAATAAACTGAAACTGACATGGGGACAAATGGCTCCCCTTAATAGTAGTAGTAGTAGTAGTAGTAGTAGTAATAATAATAATAATAATAATAATAATAATAATAATAATAATTTATTAGTTATACCGCCCATGTGGCTGGGTCTTCCCAGCCACTCTGGGTGGCTTCCAACAGGAGATTAAAAATACATTAAAACATTAAAAAAACTTCCCTAAACAGGGCTGCCTTTATCACATACACAGCCCAAAAGACAATGACAAGAATCTGCCGACAGCATACGAATCAATCTGGCTAACCTGATCCAAAAATCCACCCCCTCACACACATAAACAAATCTCACTACCGCCAATCAAAGACAACCAACCACACCCTAGGCCACCCCCAACCTCTCTCACCACCCAGGAAATATAACAAGCGAATAGTAAGAGAACCCATACAAGTGACGCTGACACAAAACCCCACATGTACACTTAAGTAGAAGAAGCAATATCACCCCACCCCACCCCCTCCATCTCTTTTCTTCCCAACCTAATACTGCATGTAACACTAATGTCTTACAGCAAATGAAACTGAACTGTAGAACACACAACTTGAAAAGAGACAATGCACATATTTTTGTAAACTAAGAAATCTTTTATAAAAATAAAATAAATAAAATGTGGGGAGCCTTTTCTACCTGTGCAGGTTCCCTGTGCCATTTAGAACTCTGCAGGCCCTTTGCAGCCACATACTCTCTGCACAAGCAATATTTATTTACTTGTTGGATTTATAAGCCCAACCTTCATTGAATGACCCTAAGCTGGCATGCGATAGCAACACAGCAAATGCTGTGGCCGGGTGTAAAAAACAACCAGCTACAATAATAGTAATAGTAATATTTCCCCATTAAAATCTAAATATTAAAACCAGTAGGAAAACAATGCTCAAGTGGCAGGGCAGAGGGCTTGCAAAGAACAGAAAAACCCTAACAAAATATCTCAAAAGTTTAGCAAGAATTCAAAGCAACCCCCTGCTGTGTCTGGTATCTAAATATAATGAGTAGAATGATAGAAAAGAATGACAAAACTCTCAGTGGCATATGCCATACTCACATTCTATAGATTCATTTGCACATTGCTGTTTTATTATATGGGAAGCATATAAAGAACATCAGAAGAGAACTGCTGGACAGATGCTAAGGGTCTCTCTGGTCCAGCATCCTGTCTCCAATTGTGGGCAGCTAGATGCCTCTGAAAAGCCTGGAACAAGGCATTTAAAAAAACAGTTTCCCCTGGTTACTTGCTAGCAGCCACTAGTAATCAGAGGAGTACCACCTCTGAACATGGGGAGCAGCACTATGACTGGAAATGAGGCTAAGTGCTGCAACCCTCGGGGTTACTTTGCCCATGGCAGTTTCACTATTTGGAGATAAATAATGCAGATGTTCAAAAACTTTAGTATGTGATACAGCCCTCTCCATGCCACGGACTGCAAATGTGATAAGTACTGATCATATTTCTTCTTGCAAGCAGGTGGCGCTCTTTCCTTCTGCTGCTGCTGCTGCTGTTCTCTGCATGATCACATCGCATTGTGCTTCTGCCCATGCGATTTCCTAGAGCTCAGAGGCTAGGTATATTAATAGTACCATTAATAGTATGAGCCTTTAGTTTGTCACTTCTGAATGTTGTCAGTGCAGCACTGAGAACAAAAGCAAGCAGTTTTTAAAATGTATTTCACTTGTGACCAATGAGGTGCTGGTGATTAGCTAAGGTACAGCAGGCATTCAAATATTGGCCTTGGTGCCACTTGCAAAAGCAACATTCAGTCGCAATGAACCAGATGCATGAACATTGTTTACTGAAAGCTTTCTCTTGCCTTAGCTATTCTCTGGCCGAATTCCTGTACATCGCCATGGTGGTTTTTTCTTAGCAATACACAGAACTAAATAGGCATACGTAGTGAATCTCAAGTAGAAACTGGATGTTTCAGCTGTGAGGCTAACTTTTCTTAAATGCCCAAGAGCTCTTCTTCCAATCATGTCTGTGTGAGAGGCTGGGCCAACTGTGTGAGAGACCAAAATATAAGACAGGAGGGCGGGGGGACGACTTGCAGTTTTCTGGTTTCCTGGCTACAAACTAATTGCAAGTATTCTGCTGCTGAACACCAGCTTGTGAAATGATGCAAAAACACTTGTCATAAACAAAATACACCTAATTCTGAAAACTGCACCTTTTCACATGTGTTAGGCAGCTTTGCTGGTACAAAGAATAATAGATTCATGGAATTCTAGAGCTGGAATCACACTGGTCAAATTTGCATTTGATGTATGTAATGTCCAGTGCCTCACAATTATAGGAGCAGCTTTTTGCAGTTAACTGAAGAGTCAGTGGGAGTTTTATCATGTAAAAACCACAGGATATTCCCAGAATTTTGCAGTGACAATGCAGATGCTGATATCAGGTTGAGTTACTGTCACACCCTACAGAAAATAGGTGTTAAAATGGACATAGTGACAAGACATCTATAGAGATGACACCCTGTCCTTTCTGAAGGATATGTGGGATAAAATTTAGGTAATTAGTATAAAGTTGCCTGTTACTGTGGAAAGCAGACAAAAAATGTAGGTAGCCACAGTGATCCATTAGGGGAAAATCCCACAAGCATCAATACGGTAGTATCTTTTTCAAAAGCCAATCAAAATGTCTCCAATTTTTGAGCCAGCTCCTGAGCTCCTGGAACTCTTCCTTAGGCTTGACATTAAAACAAAACAGGGGCAGCAACAAAGGGGTGGGGAATGTGGGAATTATGGTATTACCTAAAGCCTGGAGTTTTCAGCTGTATTTAAGATGGGCTGAGGGAGAAATGGCACAGATATAACCGGAGGACCCTCACTACATGCAAGGCAGGTTGCAGAATGCAGGACTGGGACCAAGCAGCAACAACAGCTGCTCCTATATTTCTTAAAATATAAAATCTGTTGTTCCTCAGTCCCTCATGCTAACACATAATTTCAAAGACATAGTGGGCACCAAGGTGTGTGACGACAAACTGGGAAGGAGGCCTGGGCAGGCCTCAATTTATCCCCCCGGGAGTGGGCCCAAGTGACGCCCGTTAACCAGTTGGGCCCACCCCCCCGGGGAATTGCTGCCTGCAATTGGCCGATCTGCAGGCAGGCTGCAATCCTCCTTAGTTTGGTGTCCCCAGGCTGTAATGCTGCCTGACCATTAAAGGTAAGCTGACTTCCCACTGACTTTAATTAAGATCCTCAAATGATCACTCCTTCTTGGGGGGGGGGGGGAGGAAAGACTCCCAAAGAATGGATATAATTGGATGTGCTAGACCATTGTACCTAATTTCATATCATCAAAGTTCAGAGAAGAATAGTTGAACTTTAAATATGCATATTTAGGAGCCCTACTGGTAGAAAAGCATATTGTTGCATTTCTCTGTAAACCTTGGCACCAGTTCTATAAACAGAAGTGCTGCCTTTGGCACAAGGCAGATTTCACCAGCTACTCAGTAGTTACTACTGGGACTCGTATGATACGGGTGGGTCAATCAGCCTCAGGAGAATAGCAGGTGGTTCTCTCTCACCCACGCATCCATAAATGTTGGCACCATTCATCAGGAAGAGAGCAATCTTGGCTGCAAATTACATAAATGTTGTTGCAACGACAGCCAATAAACCCAATAAAATGTCAATGACCTAGGAGTGAACAACTTAGTGGTTTTAGGGTATTAAGGCTACCTGCTGCATCAAATGATGACAAAAGGCATCTTCCCTCATACGCAGCTTATTGTGGCAAACATATCTGGCATCTCAAGACTCAATAAAGGACCGGGGTAGGGGTGGGAGAGAGGCTCTGCTGTGTCCCAAACGCCCACACTCCTCCTGCATCTGCTATGTGGTTATATTACTGTCACACATCAGACAAAACTGAAATTGGTGAAGCATAAGGGCGCCTGTCTCTGCTGGATTATGGCCAGTGTCTCTTTCGCAGCCAAAATGTTGTTATCATTGCCCATTTCTAATCAGAGCCATAACTCACGCTTTATAATGAGAGACTTAGTCTTTACATCTGTTTACTGGTTTATTGTCCAAGCAGAGGAAAGCCCTGTATAAAACTTCAAGGAACTCCTCTGTCTTGAGATGCAAGATCCAGATAACTGCAAAAAATGTGTCACGTGGATACCCCTGGTGTGCAAGATTTTTCTTTTACAAGTTGTTGCCACAGGGAGCCCTGAGCAGAATCGAGATCATGGCACTGGGGCGGAGGGAGCTTTGCCCTTGGTTCCCCATGCTATTATAATCCTGGTCAGAGTTGGTCCCTACAGCTGCTGTTCTTCATCGGAGCATGGGGGCAGGATGCAGTACAATCCTAAGACTAACATCCCATTAAGTTCAATGGGGCTTATGCACATATAAATGTACTTTGGACTTAACAGTGCATGCTTTAAAAACAATAAGAAGAGAGGATTATTCATAAATAACTATTCATAGCACTGCAGCCA
Organism: Podarcis tiliguerta; assembly: GCF_965153285.1. Lineage (NCBI taxonomy): Eukaryota > Metazoa > Chordata > Lepidosauria > Squamata > Lacertidae > Podarcis > Podarcis tiliguerta. The sequence goes on from NC_139534.1 coordinate 57,110,560, forward strand.
AAAAACTTGCAACTTGTAAACTGAGCCCCCTTATGAAACACAATTTGAGAAAGGAGGAAAAATATCTGGGGTCGCTGAATAACTTCTAGCTGTGTCAATGTGCCAGTAGAAATAATTAAAGCTAGAATGCTAAATATAGAGAAGAGCAAGGCTTGCTGATCAGGGATGAGGATGGTATCTGCAAAAGGAAGTCTTGCTCCAAGAATGTTTAGAATTCTTTTAAAATATCAATAAACATGTGTACAGCCATGATGTTTGGGTGCAAAGACTCAATTTTTTTGGGCAAAGTTCCTTACTTAAATATTCCTTGGGAAACTACAGCCATAGGATGCAGATAAGCTTCTTTTTTCTTTTCTCCCTACGACAGTCTCACATTTTTATGGCCCTGGGTTGCAGTGCGAGTGTCGTTTCCCCTACATTCAAGGGAATTAAAGACTTCGTTTCACGGATTCATAAAGAGAACAGAAACCAGCTGTTACATCCCCCCATTTCTTGATTTGGGGAAACATTTGGATATGGTAGTACTGAATTCGGTTTTGTAAATGGAATAAACCAACAAAAATGTTTTGATTCCTTCCCGGCTGCCTGAAATGTGTCTCTATGAAGGGCATGGGGAGGGAAGAGGAAGGGAAAGGGTAAAGGATAACAATTGTCTTAACAGAAAGAGTTGGGGTGGCTGGGCGGGGAGGGGGGTTGGGAAAGGCTGCTGAGCTTTTGCTTTCCAATCCTGAAAGAATAGTCCTATTACTCTCCCCAAACCTCAGCCCCCTCCCATTCTCTCACCCCCTCCCTGGAGAAGAATTGGTCACTGCACAGCTGTGCAAGAGAGAAAAATATATTTATATATATAAGAGAATCTGCCATTCTGAATTGGTTTGTGGGGCTGGACAAAACCTCATTGTGTGCTTTATCTGCCCAGAAGAGAATGGGCCCACAGTCTTTGCCTGGCAGGGCCTCTGCCTTTGGTTAACTGTGGTCAGATAACTGTAACTTCATTTAGATACTGTAATGTGCGTGTGTGTTTGAGGCATTATATTATTGATTGTGAGCACATCTGGAGAAAAACAGAAATATTAATCCTCTCCCGGCCTGTTCAGAAGAAAAAAGGGAGAAAGTTTAGAGGTTTTGCAAACCCAAGTTAAAAATTAAAGTCTGTAGCAATTTTTTTCCTCTTTCTTTTTTTGGAAATATATATCTGAATAGATTTGACTGACAAAGATGCCCCATTAGGGAGATGTCTCTGGAAGAAACTTGGACCCAGTGCTAATTGCATTGATTCTAAACCTATTTACTCGGAAGTTACTTGCAGGGAGTTTTCTGGGACTTACTTTCTACCATAGCAAGCACACTTGCATAACATCTATGCAGAAGTGAGTCACCAGATTCAGCAAGGCTTTTCTGAAACAGAAGGTAGAACATTCAGCAATGAACACAAGAAGACATTTTGAAATCATTTTTGTTTTTATAGTTTTGTCTTTTACCTGTATTTCCACACATGCTATTTGCATTTAGAAAATTAAAATTAGAATTTCCTCTATGGCAGTTGCATGATACACGTGATAATGTCCTTTCTTTGAGTCATTTCTCCCAACAACGTAAACTTGATTTCAGGTTAGACTTGGATATAAAGGTCCTTGCAAACAAAGGTCCGTATAGTTAAAGCCATGGTTTTCCCAGTAGTGATGTATGGAAGTGAGAGCTGGACCATAAAGAAGGCTGATCGCTGAAGAATTGATGCTTTTGAATTATGGTGTTGGAGGAGACTCTTGAGAGTCCCATGGACTGCAAGAAGATAAAACCTATCCATTCTTAAGGAAATCAGCCCTGAGTGCTCACTGGAAGGACAGATCGTGAAGCTGAGGCTCCAATACTTTGGCCACCTCATGAGAAGACTCCCTGGAAAAGACCCTGATGTTGGGAAAGATTGAGGGCACAAGGAGAAGGGGACAACAGAGGATGAGATGGTTGAACAGTGTTCTCGAAGCTACCAGCATGAGTTTGACCAAAATGCGGGAGGCAGTGGAAGACAGAAGTGCCTGGCGTGCTCTGGTCCATGGGGTCACGAAGAGTCGGATATGACTAAACGACTAAACAACAACAATAAAAGTTTGGGTGCCCCATTGGCTAAGTAAACCCTTTGCCACCATTGAACTGAGTACAGTGTGGACATTTATAGTATTACTCTGCGTTCAATGCATGTCAGTGTAAGCTTGTTTTGCTTCCTAACTCAATATTTGTATTTGTAAAATAAAATTACTTCAGCAAGGCCCTTATACCATATTTTGGCTTGGATTCCAAACCACCTTACCCTTGGAACACCCTCCTTTCAGATGTCAAAAAGATAAAGAACTACATAACTTTTAGAAGACGTCTGAAGGCAGCCCTGTATTGGGAAGTTTATAATGTTTGATGTTTTGTTATGTTTAGATATATTCTGTAAGCCACCCAGAGAGGCTGTGGAAACCCAGTCAGATAGGTGGTGTATAAATAATAAAATTTCTTTTATTACAGTATTATTATTATCATCTCATCAACACAGCACCATAGAAGGTGATAATCCCATTCTCCATGTTGAGTTTTGTGGTGTGCACATGCATTTCATGAGTATTTCTTTCCTGCCTACTTGAAGTGGCTTACAATATACGGAATATATAATAAAACAGACAAGAGCTACAAAGAATGGTTGGAAGTATTTACAAGTTTCTACCCAGGCCTTAGTTATTTTCATTGCTACTCTGCTTCTGAATCTCTGAGTCACAACAGATCTCAGAGGAAACAACTGTGGAAACAACTGTCAGAGCAGCCAGTTCTTTGCCTCACACAGGTCAGGGCTTCTTCATGCAGGCTGTGGCTGCTTCTGTGTTTCTTGCAGCTTCTGGCTCTGGGAGAAGATTCAAGAAGCACTGGAAGAGCAAAGATATATTTTCAAAGACGTGTGTGCATATGACATGCACATGTGCATGTACATAGTGGAGTGTCAGTGTTCAGCCCTGGCCAGACCTTAAACGTCAGAGAAGTGGAGCAGGACCCTCCAGCAGATCACCATGCTGCCAATGGCCACAAAGAACCAATGTTTCCAAATATCCCTGCTTGAGAGCTAGAGGTCCCTACAGCAGTTGCCTGGGTTACTGGTCAGCACTGTCTCTCTATGTCTCTGTTTCTCCCTGTCTCCAATTTCTCCAAGAGCAGAGGAGTCAGAAAGTCAGGCAGAAGCTTCAGAGCTGTCTCCAAAGTGCCTGGTTAGTAGCACATAAGACTACTTAGATGTCAGGGGAAGAACCCATAGAAGCACCTGCCCAGATGAGGGTCTGGCTGTTAGTCAATATGGGGTGAAGACTCCTACATAAATTCCTATTCTGAGCTGCTTTGTTGCTGAAGCAACAGCTCCTCCCAAAGCTGCAGCTTCATTGAACTGAGGAAACAGACAGGGAAGCTCTTAGCTTCAGCAGAGTTTGTAGAGTATTTTTTGTCTTCATTTTGCTTGTTTGTTAAGTCACTGGTTTATGTCATTAACTTACAACAACTTGGAAAATCCAAGAAATATGGAAGGAAAAGAAGTCAGATCTGAAAGAGAGGAAATGTAAACTTTTACAAACTTTTAAAACATCTATAGATTCATATAGTCATCGAGTTCTGACTTGAAATTGTCCAACAATGGCAACAACAAAAAGGCTGCCTCATTCAAAATTAGTTTGTAGTTGTATCTGCAGGTCATTCCAAAGTATGGCTCATGGGCTGCAATAGTTGGCTCCACACCCTGAAAAACTATTTTCCACCTGGCTGTGCTTGATGGACCTCGGGGTTCTGATGCTTGCCTATAGACATCTTCTTGCAGCTTAGATGCCATGGCTGGTTCAGTAACAGACAGAAGTGAAGAGTCACCTGTCAGTCTTCTCTTCTCCAACCTAAACATACCCAGCTCCTTCAACCATTCCTCATAAGGCTTGGTTTCCAGATCTTCTTGGTCACCCTCCTCTGCACATGTTCCAGCCTGTCAATATCCTTCTTAAATTGTGGTGCCCAGAACTGGAGATACAACAGCCATCTTCAAATATCTAAAGGGCTGTCACACGGGAAATGGAGCAAGCTCTGGAGGGTAGGACCGAAACCAATGGATTCAAGTTACAAGAACAGAGATTCCTACTAAACATCAGGAAGAGCTTTCTGACAGTAAGAACTATTTAACAGTGCAACAAACTCTCTTGCAAGGTGGTGGACTCTCATTCACTGGAGATTTTTAAGCAAAGGTTGGATAGCCATCTGTCAGGGATGATTTAGTCTCTTCCAGGGTCTCTGTGATTCTATGTGAAGGTGAGTCAAAACAAGAATCCTGTAAGTTGACCCCCTCGTCCTGAAAAAGAGCTCTCCATTCTGGTGGTGAGATGATCACATGAACAAGGGTGAAAATGTTCTCATCCTTTAAAGTGACAACCACCAGTGTAAAAGATAATTTATTGCCATAAGGGGACGGATTATATTGTTGTGCTGATGTGGAAAAAAAATCCCTTTCACCTTCAGTGGGCAATGAATCAGAGGGGTGGGGAAAGAGGAATGTGGTGTGGGTTTTCCGGAGATACAAACTGTCCTTAAAATCCTGAAGGTCATCAGCCTTCAGACACAAGCCATGTATTAAGATTTGAAGGAGGAACTGAAGGGGGTTGTGGGAGGCAGATCTTTACTTGCATCTATGTAACAGAAAGTGCTCTGAGCTATTATTAGGTACCGCAATTGCTGTACCAAACTGACATCTCATGCTAGTGCAGCAAGTAATAGCCAGGCTGGACATTGGTTGAGTAACATGCCATTGTTTCTACTTATCAGAGCTGGAGGAAAGTAAAATATGCACATGTACCTGCCTAAAATGTTGCTCAAATTCATTTTAATCTTTAGCTATTTTTTTATTAGCACAAGATCTCACTGATTAGAACCTTTAAATGTAACTTCTGAAGAAATAATCGGCTGTAACCTGTGGAAGTGAATACAGCCACATGTATGTTTACCTACAGAAAATCTCACTTCGTTCCATGTAAGAGGGCCCAGAAATGCACAACGAGACTTAAAAGGCTGCAATCCTAAACTCACTTAGTGGTGCTCTCTGGATGTTGGAGAGTACCTCCCTCCAAAGTTCAGGGGTGATAGGAACTGTAGTCCAGGAACATCTGGAGAACACCAGTTTGGCTCCCTCTGTACCAGGAAATCAGTCCCATTGCCCTTCATAGGTCTTACTTTCAGGTAAATATAATGTGTACATTTACCTGAGAGTAAATGTGCGCTGCCTGCAAGACAACTACTCCAATATAATTCATTAAATTCCTAAAATAATACATAAAATTTATCAAGTTCTAAGGAAGCTTTTATTTGAAATCCTATGCCTGGAGGGTAAATTCTTTCTAGTATTTGGCAGTCACTTCCAAGCACAGTGGTACCTCAGGTTACATACGTTTCAGGTTACATACGCTTCAGGTTACAGACTCCGCTAACCCAGAAATGGTGCTTCAGGTTAAGAACTTTGCTTCAGGATGAGAACAGAAATTGTGCTCCGGCGGCGCGGCAGCAGCAGGAGACCCCATTAGCTAAAGTGGTGCTTCAGGTTAAGAACAGTTTCAGGTTAAGAACGGACCTCCGGAACAAATTAAGTACTTAACCCGAGGTACCACTGTACTGTATTACCTTTCTAAGGTCCCCACAAACTATTTTACAAGTGTATGTGAAAACTAAAGGTAACTTATGAATGCTTCAAACCCAGGTTTGCTAAATCCTATCCTCTGGGAGGCTGGGTTTCGTGGTGGCTCTCTTTACAAGCTGAGTAGCAAATACAGATATGCCAGTGTGAGTGACCCTAAACTGTAACTCTTCTTTATTGTCTGCCTTCTGCTCACCCTGTTTGATTGGGCCAGTTGCTCGTTTGCTCTGTGTGTGTGTGTTGTGGCCATGTCGATTCTCCAAGGCAGCTTTCAATACCATCAACCATACGGGTACGGATGCTGGATGTGTGAATGTGGGCAGGATGCCCCATAAGACCTTCCTCCCCCATGCTGTTCATGGACAAAGGTCTCCCTCACTATGACAGCTGTGCAAGATTCAATTTATACCCTGCCTCTCTCCCAAGGCGGCTTACAACATTTTAAAAACATCATTCCAAAATATAAAGTAATAAAAACAAACTAGCTTCCTGAAGTAGAAAGATAGTACAAAAAAGAGTGGCAGATAAAATTGATGAACTATGCTGAGATGGCAAAACTGACAGGAAGAATCAGAAACCAGGAAGGTCTTTAATAAAGAAGAAGGAAGGTTTATAATTTATTTGAAAAACTACTGCAAACAATTACATACATTGGTAGGATCGACAGAAAACTTGTAGCAAAAATTTGAACTATGGAATGACAAAGGATTTATAAGAATAGAGTTATGAAAGAGATGCTGAGGGGAAAATCATCATATTAAGATCCACATGTTTATGTGAAATAAAAAATGCAAAAAATAAAAATAAAAAAACAAACTAGCTAAAAAGAGTAGTTAGAATACAATAAAACACATTTAGAAAGAGCATTATGATACCAATTGGAGAGAGGAACCTCGAGTGCAGGGTGGCTAAATGTGGCCCTCGGGTCCTATCTGGCCCTTGGAATGCTCTCCAGGCCACAGCCTGCCCTGGCCCTACTTCACACCCTCTTTGAATGTTTTTGCCTGGGTGGAATGTGTCCTTCAATGATGTCTCTTGTTTGAATGGAGGATAGAAAAAGATGTGCAAGATTGTGTGGAAACTATCGCTTACTGTACAAAGTTAAAATTTACATTAGTTGCTCTATGCACTCTTGCTTCTAGCCCTCCCTGCCCACCACTGACATACATATGCCCCCCAAAACGAATGCAGTCCTTGCGCCAGCAAAGGTTTCCCTCCCCAGGATTAAATGATAGTTACATGCATACATTTTTGACTCAGAGCTACATCATATATTCAAAGCACATCCTGACACACATTAAGAGCATATGACTCCCCCCCCCAAAAAAAAACAATATTGGGAACTGTAGTTTGTTAAGGGCACTGGGTGCGAAGGAAACTACGGTTCCCAGAACTCTTTGGGGGAAGTCATGTGCATTGAATGCACTCTAAATGTCCGAACTGAATGATCCCTCTCTCAGATATCCGCGTGTGTTCCTTACACAAAAATGTGGCAATCTAGACCTGCCGCTTTCCGGGCCACTTTTGCCTATTCCTCTGAGCGGCGCCCCGGACCTAATCGTACCCTTGGGGGAGGGGTGGCGCCGCGGGGCAAGGCTTTAAGGCGCTCCCACTTTGGAATTGGAAAGGCGTAGTATAAATCCTTCGAAGAATAAAGAAGCCAATAAACAAACCTTCGGCGGGGGGGGAGGAAACCCCATGCCCGCCGTAACCCTGCTGAGGCCCTCGCTGCTCGGCGCGCCCTCTAGCTTGGCCCCAGGCAACGCCAGCTCCGGCCGGCGGAGTTGCAGGAGCCCTGGAGGCGGCCGCGAGAGGAGCGGGAGGCGGAGGCGGCGGCGGCGGCGGCGGCGGGGAGAAGGGGCGGAGGGCGTGAGGGGAGAGGCCGGGGCGTCCGCAAAGAGCCAGAGCGCAGCAGCGGCAACAGGAGCAGCAGCAGCCCGCCGAAGTTGAGTGCCAAGCGGCGTGGAGAGGCCGGTGCGCGGCGTCTGCCGGGGAAGGCTGCTGGGGACGCGTCTCCCCGGGGGAAGCGCGCCGGCTCCTGAGCGGGACGAAAGGGAACGAGAGAGAGAGGGGCAGACTCACCTCAGCGCAAGCGGGTCAAGCGGGGCCACAGCAGCGCGGCAGACAGCAGGGTCACTTGCGGGGCGCGCGCTCCGTTCCACTGCTCGGGGCGCCCTGGCCGGGGGGATGCCCCCCTGCGGGCTCGCAGACTAGCCCGGCCGCTTGGTGCATGGCACAGCTATGGAGGTGGTGGACGAGAAGGAGGCTCTGCGGCGCTTCTTCGAAGGTAGGTGAGCGCCAAGGCGGCGCACGCGGCGCGACGGGACGCCGAGCTCGACGCCCGCGCTGTTCCTCGTTCCCCCTCGAGCGGCGTTGTTTATTCGGAGGTCCGCCGCGAGAGCTGCCCCGACGGCGCCGCGTGCCCGCCGGCGGCCCCCCTCAGCGCGACGCGCGCCGGGCGGCAAAGTTTTGTGAGCGAAAGGGTGCGGGGACTTCTCTGAACTGCAGGAAGTTTTGACGAAGGGGCTGTTGTTTTAAAAAGGGTTTCAAAAGTTGTGACGCCGCAAACTTCCCTCCAAAGACCGAGGGCTTCCCGTCGTGGCTCTCCGAATGAGGGATCCGGGTACCGATTCTGCCCCCAGGCCAAAGAGTTGTTGCCCTAAAGTTATTTTCTCTTTCTCAAAACACACGTATAAAGTTCACTTTTCTCTCTCACTCAGAAAGGTACTTTCCAGACTTATTCAAAACTGAGAGTAAGAATCCTGTGGTGGTCATTGTCAGTAATAAAAAGATAGATGGATGGAGTAAGAAGACTCCATGAAGGAAACTATATCACACGTTGCAAGTACCTTTTAGAGCTGATCTTGTAAATGCTCCTGTTTGCTGGTGTGCAGGTGTCCTGGGAGCCTTACAGAAATGGGTTGAGGAAGATGTGAATTGGACACATATTGAAGCTTTCACAAACAAAAGGGGGGGAGATCGTTGCCAAATTGTGTGATAAATTCCAGAGAGGCACATGTGTCATAAGTAGTTGTGTCCTCAGTCTCTGCCTCTCAGACAAAGAGGTCTTCCAGACATAAGCCAATGAGATGCCCAGCTTCTTCTAGTTCAAGGCCTTGTTCATTGCTCTGCCTTCATTACCTTTCCCCAAGGGCGTAGCCATGTTAGTTTCTTGTGGCAAAAGCAATCCCAGAGTCATACTGTACCTTATTATTCACCCTCCCACCATGTATTCCTAACATCCTGTATTGTGTCTTTGTCATGAATTTTAATTGTTAGCAGCTGTTTGGAGTACCAGTCTTAGCAGAAGAGCAGTTTATAAAAATAAATAAATGTCAGCCACCAGTACAAAGCAGGGCACTGGTGCCATTTCCTGTAGCACATTGCCAACTGCCACAGGTGAAATATCAGCACGAACCTATTCTCCATTGCGTACATGGGAGTACATGCATCAGACATATTTGTCTCCACTTTTTATTTGTCTCCACATGAAAGGTGTATATATGAAAGGTGTATATATATATATATATATGAGAGGGGGTCATGTGTTTAGATCGTCTGGGTTTCCCCCCATTTTTATAATGGACCTGGGAGCTTCTAAATTGATTGGATTTGTGAACTCTGATTAGAAAATGGGATGTTTGACCCTTTCCCTGTTATGGTTTCCCAAAATAAGTCCCACCCAACCCCCCTCCCTCCCTGAAGCTGCTATTAGTCCCCACAGGAGAAAAGTGTGTTATTGTTGTTGCTGCTCTGAAAAGCCAACAGCAGCCTGGAGAGTCATGGCTTTCATTAACCATTTAGTAAAATGTTAAAGTCTTGAACTTGAGCATTGGTTTTTTAGAAGTGAGCATAATGCCTGTTGCCTTTGGGAATCCTTTCTCAGTTTTTCTCTCTCCTCTTCGTGTATCCTCAACATCATTTCCCTTATTTCTACATTTGGGTTCTGTGTTTCCTATTTTCAGTCCTGTATCCTTCTTTTTTCTATAGTTTCCCCAGTCGTGTGATTTTTCTTGCTTTTCTTCCTCTATAACCTTTCCCTACACCTTTTTATTTGTGTTTCCAGAGTAACTGGCAAAACTGCCTTATTTTTTACTAATGATGTTCCCTTTGCACATCCCCAGATGTGCTGAAATTCTGCACCTTTACCTATTGCACATAGGGATATTATCCTACACAATTAATTATTAAGACATGCCCAGTACACTTCTGTTGTTGACAGGCTGAATGGCAGTATAATCTTCCATGGACTTAAGGGTCAGTTTAATACATTGATCAAGCCTGGGATTTGACATCACTTTGCACTCTTCCTTTCTTCCGAGAGTTAAGCACACTAATGATATTGCCAACGTCTTCACATGCTGTGATGTGGCAGATTAACCTGAATTCAGGTTTATGTAGAAGTGGTAGAGTACAGTAACAAAGCTGTCTGTGGAAGCATGTAGAGCAGACCTTACGGGTCCACAAACCAAACCCTAAACATGTGCTTAAGTCATAGCTGCCCTTCACCAGATGACCTGTGTGTAATTGTGAACTGACGTAGCCTAGTGGCTAAGAGTGCAATCTAATAAAGCCCCTAGTTCAAATCTCCATTTTGCCCACAGACTCACTGGGTGGCCTTAGCCATGCCTTTTATTCTCTCATCCACAGCCTCCCGTCTTCACACAGGGATGATAATACTGGCTTGCTGTACAGGTCTTTTGTAAACATTGCTTAAGATAAAGTGTTGTGTGACTTTCTCTCGACCCTTGCAGTTTGGTGCAGTATATAAATACAATTGTATAACAAAGATTCAGCCTCAAATGAAAAAGAAATTTCACATTTATGAACAATTTTTGCAACAATTCTTATTTTGAGTCCCATCCTTAAGCTTGTGTGGTTTGGAAGGACTTGAGGCTGAAAGAAAACCCCATCAGTGCAAGATGGCTTAATACCAGTAATTAAAAATGAACGTAGTCTGTATCCTCTTCCGTCTTCTGTTTCCCACCATGAAGCCTCCTTTTGCCTGAAATGCTTTAACATGTGAGTAGTGAAGAGTTGTCGAATTGATCTTTATTAAATGACAGACTGACATGCAACAGACTAACAAGGCTAACCCTCTGGAATTTATTAAAAGGGACTGTTTTTATGTCCACTTAGCTAGATTGGCAGTATGTAACTGTGTTTTTAGTTTGTCTAATGCTTAGGCACACTTCATAGTATCGGCTCTTCCTGACTCTTGTTTTTGTGCCTATTCAGCCTAGCAGTAATAGTGCCTAATTTTGAAAGGGGCTACAACAGGGGTCAGCAACCTTTTTCAGCCGTGGGCCAGTCCACCGTCCCTCAGACCATGTGGTGGGCTGTTTGGGGGAGGGGAATGAATGAATTCCTATGCCCCACAAATAACCCAGAGATGCATTTTAAATAAAAGGACACATTCTACTCATGTAAAAACACGCTGATTCCCGGACCGTCCGTGGGCCAGATTGAGAAGGCAATTGAGCCACATCCAGCCCACAGGTCTTAGGTTGCCTACCCCTGGGCTACAGCTTTGTGCCAGGGAGACATTTGGCAGATATTGCTTGCCCAACAAAGAAAACAGGGGTGGGTTGTGTGGAAATCTTTAAAGTAGTATTTGATGGAGATGAAGCTTTTTGCCTGAAATGCAAATGTTTCTAAACATTCAGACTCAAATTTTGGCAGCCTTGCCTCAGCCGAACTGTCTTACAGTGCAATCCTCTACCTGCCTTCTCTGAAGTAAGTCTCATTGAGTTCCATAGGACTTACTCCCAGGTGACTGGGTATAGGATTGGAGATTTCATGTTTTGATTAGTTCCTTTTATCCACTTTCTTTCAGAGACTGTGACTGTCAGTTACATCTTCCTGATTCTACTTTCTAGGGAAATGAAATTTGACAAAAGCTACTCTACTATATTTCTCCTCCAGTCTTGCTGATGATTGAGCTTTTGACAAGTAGGGCACTTTTTAGTCCCTGCAAGTTGTGTAATTTCCCTTTTTGAGTGTGTAAATTTCATAAAGGTTTGGAGGGTGGTTTCTTTATTTCTTTATTTCCTATGCATTGTATTTACATTTGATTTGAGCAGAGTCTGTAGCTATATACGATAGGTGAAGATGTGAAGGAAATGCTTACCAAAAAAGGAACATTACGTGGATATGGATTATCCTGATATGGATTGTTTGCCTTCTATGCCTGCTGTCTTGCTCTAATCTTCTCAGGTGGTTGATTTTCCAAAATCCTGATATCTTGAGTTAGTTCAGAATCCCTAAGAGATGGTATTGGGAGTTCTATAACATGCATTCAGACAAATGTATACTCCTTGTAGCTTGCGAGTTTGCTCACAAATGATGTTTGAATTGGGTTTTGCTTTTCCCTTATCTGTATTGCGAATATAAAGATTACATTGGCTAGAATGTACACTTGATTTAGAAATGGCTTCTCTTGCATTTGACCTCACATGAACAACATTCACAAAAAGCTTTTTTGGTATGATTTCTGAATCCATTTTGAGTTGATCTGCAAGACAAAGTGTCGTTAATGATATATATTTGATGCCTAAAATGCAACTTTAAAATATCTCTAAAAGATGGGGAACTTATATTGATTTGATTTAAGAATAGCCCCACGAGGTCAGACAAAAAAATGGTCAGTCTATGTCAGCCCAGCAGTTAATTCCCCCGCCTCTCCTACTAAAGTTAGCCAAGTCGAGATAGTTAATAACGATTTAACAGGTATAGCAAGCATGCTCATAATCAGCTCTTTGGGCTTACATCTTCCCCTTGCCCATCACAGAAAGATCAGCCTTGGGGGTTTCACACACTCGCTTTCACTCTCTCATGCACTTCCTCAATGTGGGTAGAGGTAAACACTCAAACTGGAAGATTTTATGGCAGGGGAAGCTAATATGGTGTCCTTCAGATGTTGACAAATGCCGGGTCCCTTGGCCTGAAAGCGAGATAAGTGCTGCAACCCCATAGTTGTCTTTGACTGGGCTTAACCATCTAGGGTAGGGTGGGGTGGGGTTGGAGTCACAACTCCATCAGTGCCAGTCAGCGTGGTCCATGGTCAGGGACAATGGGAGTTGTAGTCAGAAATGTCTGGAGGCAATGCCCCCCCCTTTCCTCCTAAATCAGGCTTCTTGGATACTCACAGGAGACCTGACCATTTCAATGAATATTAAATGGGTACATGCCTAATAGCACAATTCCCACCCTGTGCTTGAAATCTGGAATTGAGTTACTGGTACAAAGTGCTGAGACTTGGGAGTGGGGGGGGGGGATGGGACAGATCACTTAAACAAACATGGAGGTTGATCATCTTTACATTAGCAAGCAAGGCAAACAAAGGTAAGTTTATATGACTGTTTTCTCAATAATTTAAATAAGTTCAGCCCAGAGAGAGCTCTGTCTTCCTCCTCCTCCTCCATGAGACTGCATACTGACAATGCAGGAGAGCCGAACCCTCTCTGCCCACCCCAGCCATTCAACTTCTGTGGAGTTCAGCTTTTAAACACCAGCAGCAAATGGAGGCCTTTGCGTTCTTGCAAGTAAGGCTCCCCTCTGAGTTCGTGAATTGCTTGGAAGGTAGCATATATATATATATTAAAAATCTATTTATACAAAATTTATTTATTTATCTTTTAAAAATTAAAAATATATTTTGAAAACAGAGGTAGCCAATGAGGCGACCTCCAGATGTTGTGGTCTGCAAACCCTGTCCCCGCTGGCCATAGGCCCCTCCATCTGAGGCTGCTGGAGTCCAGCAACATCCTGAGGGCACCGTGTTGACTACCTCTGGCCTTAAGGACATTAGAGACCTGCTGGATTAGACCAATGTCACATCTAATTCAACAAACCCTGTCCAACAGCAGCCAATCAGAAATGTCCAGGAAAAACCCACATGCATCCTGTGAAGGCTGTTGCCTTCCCAGTTGTTTGTCCTCTAGGAATTGTTACTAAGTGATATACCACATCAGAACATAGAGGCCCCATTTAAACACTGTGGCTGATAGCCATTGATTTGGAAGATCCCTTCACTTCCTTAACACATAAAACACAACATTAATACATTAATCAAAAATAAAGCAGCATAAAATGAGACGAGGAGGGTAAAAAACAACACTTATAAACACAGCAAGTACAAGGTGTAGGAGAGGAAAAAAAGAAGTAATTCCAGACTCAGAAAGGTATTAGTTTTAGCACAAGGTGAGCTTCCCTAGAGAGGTGTTTCAAAATTGTGATTCTCTAATTGAAAATACTGTCTCATATGCCCCTGCTTGTCTAAACTCTTCATGTTCCCTCACGCTTGGAGTAGTTTCTTACCACATAAGCTTGCCTGGCTAGTAGACAGTCCTTGGGGTGGTCTGTTTCCGAGTAGTTAAGGGAGTTAAAAATTAAGATCAGCACCAGGACTTGGGTTTGAAAATGGGCAGTGAGTCAGTGTGTTTGTTTTAAAACTGGAAAAATGTGTTCCATACTACTTGTATCAGTTAGCAATTAACTGTGTAGTTTTTGAACTGTCTCCAAGGGCAGTCCCATGTACAGTGCACTGTGGTAATCCAGCTGAGATGTTACCTGAATGTGAAGAACTTTGCCCAATCTATCTTTATCTAGGAGAAAGCATAGCTGGCATGCCAATTATAACTTCATGCCATCAAGGCTCCTTGGTTCTATGAGGGTAAAACCAAATCTATAGCACTTTGACTATGAACCTGGTCCTCAAGGCTGAGAGGAATAAAATCTTATCCAGTTTTGGTCAGCCATCACCTACTGGCACAGGTAGAAAGAAGGCTCACCAACAACATCTCTTTATTGAGCTTCAGTTTATTGGTCCTTTTTCTAGTCTGTTACTGATTCCAGACATCAGTTTAACACTGTCGTTTTATCCTCTATGAACATAACTATGTACCAAATTAATCTAAGCTTGTTGCTGTTGCTACATTCTGTGACAATTTCATAAATGAACTGTGCGTAGTGTGAGATACTGACAATTAGATATAAGATGTGTGATTTTATGCTGCAAATAGTGTTTTAAGGCACATTCTGAAATCAGTAATGTCCACTCCCATGAGAGAACTCTCCCTGCTGGATGGAGCACCTCCTGATGCCTTTCTGAGAATTGGGGTTGTTTGTTTGTTTGTTTGTTTAGACAGGGGCAGTGTTCAAAATTCTTATTTATTGTAAGCGTCAAGGTTTTGGAGATTCTAGCATTACAACGGAGAGCTTCCTCTCTAATTATCATGATGTGGTCTGAAGGCACCTGAGGCTGAAGCCAAGAAAGTCTATGTCTGGTCAGTGTCTGGATGGATAACTGGCCTGGTGACCACATATGCACTGTCTTGGGCTTCATGATAGAAAGAAGGTGGTATATAAGAAAATAAGACTATTACGGACTCATGAATGGTCTGTTCTTTTGTGAGTAGGGTTATAGATTTGGGCATCACTACTTCTGGTTGCAGGGATGCGGGTGGTGCTGTGGTCTAAACCACAGAACCTAGGGCTTGCCGATCGGAAGGTCAGCAGTTTGAATACCCGCGACAGGGTGAGCTCCCGTTGCTTGATCCCAGGTCCTGCCCACCTAGCAGTTCGAAAGCACATCAAAGTGCAAGTAGATAAATAGGTTTGGCTTCGGCAGGAAGGTAAACGGCATTTCTGTGCACTGCTCTGGTTCTCCAGAAGCGTCTTAGTCATGCTGGCCACATGACCCGGAAGCTGTCTGCGGACAAACGCTGGCTCCCTTGGCCTATAGAGCGAGATGAGCACGCAACCCCAGAGTCGTCCGCAACTGGATCTAATGGTCCACTTTACCTTTACCTTTACTTCTGGTTGCAGAGCAGTACAACCCACATACTGTGTGGCGAGGAAATAGTTATTTCAAACTGGCTGTGTTTTAGTATTTTTGCTTGTGATGGTCTTTTCTAAATTCTTTTTATTGTTTTAGAGAACCACCTCAGAAATAATTAAAGATATTTAATTGGCTCCCTAGAAATGGAATTTTCAGCACATCTAACCCTACAGTAAGCAGTTCAATTCATTGTATGCCATTTCAGAATTAAGCTTCTTTCCAATATCTATATGTATATTAGCACAGGTGAAATTTATGTATCTTTGAAGGCTGATGGTCCTGTGGGCAGGGAAGGATTGAGTGTAAGGAGGAAAGATAGAGGGATATAGGTGTCTAGTAGCTCACCGAAGAAGGCTTTGGAAAGATCTCTGAATTACAGCTGGAAAAAGCTCTGATTCTTACCTGCTTGTGTGGGTTGCTTGGGTGACTTGCTATTGGGATAGATATTTTTTACCTTTAGACTGGGGCTGAGGGTGTGACCTCTAGTTCTGTGAATGTTCATCTCTTTAGATCAATAATCTCCCGTCTTTTCGGCCCAGGGCTCTCCTTTAAATCCATCCTGCAACATGAAGCCAACTGTTAATGTCTGTTTCTCCTGGATTTCCTCAGGGGTATCCGATTCTGAGGAAGATGGTGTTCCTGTATCTTTAACTGGAATTCCTTCAAGAAGGAATTTTGGAAAATGGAGCCTGTGATGCAGGGGTATAAAAAATGTACCTGCTGAAATATCCTCTGTTAAACAGCATTTAAAAGTGCAATTGTTGCCGTCACCCGCCTGTTCCGAGAGACAATGGAGTGTGCCCCTGAAGGTGAAGTCAAACTGCTGTGTTAGCAGCACTGAAGTAACCTCCCCAAGGCACAAGCCTTGTATGTGTATGGGGGTCCTGGACTGCCTAGTCAACAAGACCTGCCCCCCCCCCGATGTGGTCCAAAGGAAAGCAGAGCAATATTTTTGGTGCCAGCTTGGCTGCAGGAGTTGCAGAAAGGAAGCATACAAGACGCCATCCAACCGCCTTAGGGATTCCACTCTGGATTTGTGTAGGAGTTACTCCTTAGCCTTTTCTATTCCTGAAGATATCCTGCAAGGCAGTGTAGATTTAGGATCAGAGTTTTCCTTCTCCTAGATGGCCTACCTTCCCAGGTTGATGAGCCCCATCTGCCCCTCACGTCCCTCTACAGCACATGCAGAAACTGTCTTCTTGACCATTGGACCTTCTATTGGTTTCATCCTCTCAATCCGCTGCAGCCTGTCTTTGCATGTAGGGACCCTAAAGAAAATAGTGGTGGAGTGTCAGGTGCATGACACAACACCAATACCCCAGATCAGGGATGAGTAACCTGTTATTGGATTCCAGCTGGGCTGGGGCTGATGAGAGTTGAAGTCAAGCAATATTTGGAGGGCCACAAGCCCTGCATCCCTTCTCTAGATAGTGTTGATACACAACGTGACCCAGCACAGAATCCTTCATTGTCTTGTTCACTCATTGCCAGAGAATAAGGGCTTGCTGTTCCAAGTACAAATAGCAAGAGGCAAGAAAAAGATGAAGGTGAGAGTAATTTCAGTGTTGGGGCAAAATGGAAGTGAAAAAATTACCAGAGGAGTAGAGTTAAATGTATTGATGTCACACCGACATACATGGAATGGCTTCCCTACATTCTTCTGTTTTCTAGATAGAGAGTATAGATCAAGATATTTCTGAGATCTAGTATCTGTTTTGTTCTGTACGGTGAAATTGCATTGAGAGGGAGACTGAAAACAGTGTTGGCCATAGCATCTTAACTCAGTATTCTGGTTTCGGATTAGCTAAACTTTGGGGAGTATTTACTGGCATTTTGCCTAAGTTTAGATGAGGTCGGTGGGGGGAGTCATAAGAGAAGGAATGTGTGCAGAGGTTAAAAGTGGTGGGTTTGAGGCTTTTTCACAAGGAAGGTAAAGCACTTAATTTCGGTCTGTCCGTGCTGTTCAGGGAGTGTTTACATAGAGCGTTTGTATTTTATATCAAAGAGAAGGTGGAGAGTATTTGGGGGTGGTGGGGAGAGAGAGAGAAAGAGAGAGAGAGAGAGAGAGCACTGCCTGACCCTTGGCTGGCATTCTCCGAAAACCCTACCTTCCTCTCTGCCTAACACTCACGTAAAGGAAACAGTTACAGCAGAGCTTAGCTATTCGGGATCCCTCTCGCTCTCTTGGCTAATTTATGAGATAAGAGGTTGTTAAAGAATGTGTATCAGGAAAGATGTGCAGAGCAGCTTAAAAAGAAGAACAAACGGGTGTATGGGGGGATGGAGTTGGATGAGTAGCTTGGCAACTCTCTGAAAGCTTTAATAGGGTAGGGAGAGAGGGGCGCTGGAGACGAGGTAGAATGAGAAATTCCAAAGTTTGTAAAACTAAAGGGTTTCTGCAGCGCTGTTGCAGCCAGGAGTCAAATGTACTGGCTAAATACAAAGGAGTCATGTCTCTGTTCAGCTGGTGGAAATGAAACCCAGTTCCTTCAATCAATGGCATGGGAAAAATAGCACTTTATAGCAGTCAAGAATCTTGGCACTTCAAGCCATTTGCCAAGTGTAAAAGTCGCTAAAGCACCTGCGTTCATGCATACTGTCATTCCTGCTCAGGTAGTTTCCTGTAACTTTGCTGTTGACATTGCTAGTTTCTTCTCTGTGGGGCCTGGAAGTGTCTGAGAAGGGCGTATGTTACAACAGGAGTATGTTATCGGTGTGTGAAGGAGAGTGTTTGTATTGGTGAAGGTTTTAAGGCAGAGTGTGAGTTTATTTGCAGAGTCATTTGGGTACTTTAAGGATAGTTATATTGTGATCTTTTTACTGTAGGGATTTTGTCTGGCGATCTTAACTTCTACACTGCTCTGAGTCCTAAACTCAGAACTGCAGTCCTAAACCTGTTTGCATACATCGCAGTGAGGTCAATAGATTTGGAAGTGTGTGCTTTTAAAGCAGAGGTAGCTGGCTCCCAGGTTGGGGGCCCGACCTGGTTTCACAAACGAATTATTTTGCTCCCACAAGACCCAACCTGTTTTGGCAGTGGCAACAAAAAAGAGAAAATAAGTTAAAGTAGACATGGAGCTGGGATGGGAAAAGCCCTGCACCATGATGGAATGTAAATAGCCCTGTCTCTGGTCACTGGCCTGATCATTTGAGCAGAGAGTGAGTGATAATCCCCCCTCCCCTAATCTGCTTGGATCAGCTGAGGAGGGGGGCTGTTTGGCTGTAGGGTAGCCACACCAACTTTTTTTGATGCTCCCTGTTGACATGCAGTCTCTGAAGGCTTGGCCCTTGACCTGCAGCCCTTGAACAAGCCATCCCTGTTTTAAAAGAGCCACTGGTCTTCTGCTGCATCACAGAAACCACAGGGACCAGCCCAACTTCCCACAGAGCAAGACAAATGCTTCCTGAATCTCATTCTTCCATCCAGATCAAATGTGGTGTTGGAACAGATACTACAGAAAGCTCCAGTGCTGGAAGCCTGTTTGTCCACATGGTGCACTGTTGTCATTGCCCGTGACCACAGCTGACTTGGAGTCATAAAGCCAGCGTGATCCTGACAACTCTGAAGTACCCTTTGTAAGCAGCAAAGGACTAAGTTATGCCCTCCTGAAACCAGGATGTTAAGAGATCACACCACACATACCCCATGATCACCACTAATTGTGTTTTGAGGGTGGGCTGTTGTGAATCTACCCTTCTCTCCCTGGCAGCATCACTTTGATGAATCAAATGTACAGCCTTTCATATCCGCAAGCATGTGAAAACCTTGGCAGGACATGCTGCTCAAAGATGGCACAGAGCAGCCAATTCTTGTTTAGTATATGGCAGGTTTCTTTTTGGCCCGGTTCCTCCCCCAGTCTTTATCAAGACTAGTTAATTCTTCACTTACCCAGGAGGAATGTTTCCTTTAGGAACAGAGAGTTTAACAACTTCATTCTGTAGTGCACTGATGACGGCAAATCCCTCCTCCTTTTGACCCCTGGAATTTAGACATTGTTTTTTCTGGGGCTTGTGACTTGTTCACCACACATGAGGTTTTCTTGGTGTGGTCCTGAGACTGCAAGCCAAGGCAGGATAGTGACTGGGCTTCCTGGTGTTGTGCTCTTCCCTTGGTACGGAGAAGTGAGCATCTAAATGGATCCAAAACCCATCACTGACCACAGCAGAAGTGCCTTGGATATCTGGAAGGGAGGAGAGGCAGTGAGTGTTGCATGGGATTCTGCTTAACTTCATTGGCTTACCCCCAAGAAAGCATGCAATGCTGCAGAATCTCATTTGGGTTTTAGGCCTCTGCCTTTACCTGTGGTGAGGCTGAGGATGGCCTCTTGTTTCCAGGACTGGCTGGTGCTGTGTCAGGAAATTAAGAGGCTTTCTCCAAAGTACTTTGCTTAGTGGAGGAAGTCTGTGACAGAAGGGTCCCGGGGAAGCTGGTACAGTACAAACACATGACTGGCCCCTCTCGCTAATCCCCTCACAAACCCAAATCCCAGTGTGTGCCTAATCGGAGTGAGATGCTGCGGAGAGGTGGCAGCCTCCATGCCTGACAGCTGCCTCCTCACCACCCCCCTTCCCCGCCTCTCAGAAAAGGAATAGAAAACCCTGCAGGCAGCAGCGGTGGGATGCAGATCAGACAAGCAAAGCATCATAGCGTGATGTTACAGTGGGGGTATCAGAGACGTGGTTGAAGTGTGACACCTTGAGTGCTGCCACGCTCAGGATGCGTTGGATCAGAACAGGTAAATGCATGTAGCAATGTAGACCCATTTGTCCTTCCCTCCTTCCTTCCCCTTTTCTGTCTTTCTCAGGACACCAGCTGAAGTGGATCACTGGGATGTAGTGAAAGTTGTGGCAGCTTTTGTGTGTGAACTGGGCAGGGTTGGTGAAGAAAGGCAATGGACATTCTTTCATGGAGGATCTACATGTCAACTCAGGATGAGTGTGATGAAGGATGGTGCAATCTCATCAGACTGTAGTAGTTTTGGAAGAAATGCCTAAAGGAGCCTCTGGCTTAGGGGAAAGTGAAATGCAGTCCATTAGGATATACGGTACTTTATGGAACTTAGTAACCCAGAGGTTGGGAGACGGTGTGAGGGGAAAGGACCTTTTATCTAAGCAATGTGCGGTGATGGCTGGGACTGATGTGGCTTTAATTATTATAGAACATAAAGCCATTATTCTCTCTTTATATGTAAAGGGAACCCTTTCTGCATCAGTTTGTCTGCCAAGTAACTCCCACATGTTGCCAAAGATTCTGGGGAGAGTTCCAGGTCACACACGGAATTCAGGTGGGATGCTGTCCAGGTCTGCTGAGCATCAGTGTTGCATCACATGTAGGGGTGCAGAACACACCCCTAGATTTTAAGCAAAGATTGATAAAAACTTGGAGGGAAGATGACTTGCAAGTACCAGCAGTTTGTTTCGTTATATGTATAATCCACCTTTCCATTCTGTGCCATTCTGTTTCTAAGCCAATTCAGAATGCTGGCTTTGACATTTTACAGCCTTTAGCTTGGAGATAATTTCTGGTGAAATTTAACCATGCCGTTCATGGCAACTGCCCTTCTCTCCCTGCCCTCCTCTTCTAGTAATTCTTGGTGAAAATTTCTGGAATTGCATGGAGAACAACTCTCAGGGTTGTGGGTTTGAGCCCCACATTGGGCACTTGCATTTTTAAACGGCCATGTTGTATTTTGTCTTTTAGTCTCAGTGCCTCATCTGTAAAATGGAAACAATTTTAGTTTGCTTCACAGAGCTCTTGTAAGCACAGATAAGCTGAGGAAGTAATGTCATCCACCTTTCAGTCTTCAGATGAATTACTTGCTAGAATTCTAAAATAATTAAATAAAAGCTGTTAGTTTTGAAGCCTGAATCCAACCCATGATTTTTGGGGGGGTAGCAAGAGCTGTAATCATCTGTTTAAGGTGATACGTTTGTTCATTAGTGGGGGTTTTTTAAGTAATCGTGCTCTGTTAAATGGACCATTTCAGTGCAGGTTTTTATTTCTGTAAGTGGTGCCAGGTGTACATTCAGTTCATATCCTCTTCATGTGGGCTCTCATTGCCTCTGGCCTAAGCTGGTGACTTGTTGCCCATCAGTCAAGCCAAGTGGGAGTGTGTGCCTAAGTTGGACTGGCTAAACAATCCATTTGGAGTGCCCTCAAAGTCTTGAAAACTCAAAAACCACAGAGATTTTGTTGAGATCACCGTAGAACTGTATGATAACAAATGACTTGATTCAACAGATCCTTGGTTGGATTACAAACCCTGTGAGGACTGAGGGATTTGGGGCTGTATTCTTATATTCTTAGTGTGTGTGTGTGTGTGTGTGTGTGTGTGTGTAAAGCCAACAAGTTTATATACTCCTGTAGATTCTTCCGAAGTACGTGCCTTACTTCTGATTTGTTCTCAGAAATGTTGCTCTGTGAAGTTATGTTGGGATTTTTCAAAGGTCGCTGCTTGCCCTTCTATAGACAGAGCAGTATCATTATCTTCAGCAAGCAATGAGACTCTGTGAAGTAACCTGCTCTGGTAATACTCACATGAGTATGGAATATAAAGTAAGGATCTATGAGCTCTGCTTAAAAAAAATACATAAGTCACCATGCATTGAAATTTCTTTATACTGAGCCAGACCCGTGGTTTTATTTATTTAATTGGTAATTTACTAAATTTGTCAGTCGCTTTATCTTGCCCAGGGCACCCAAAGCAACTTATAACCAGCTAAACAGACAATAAACCCCACATAGATACATTAAAACCCAGAGGAAAGAGAAATATTGTAAAAACATCCCACTCACTTTCTAAAAGGCTACAGATAGATAAAGGACAGAGGTCTGGTTACAGAGGAAGGTTTTTGCCTGGCACCTAAAGATATATAATGATGGCACCAGGTGAGCCTAACTGGGGGAGGGCATTCCACAAACGGGGAGCCACTACAGAAAAGGCCCGTTCTTGTGTGGCCACCATCCGGACCTCTTAAGGGGGAGGCACATGAAGAAGGGCCTCAGATGATGATTGCAGGGTCCAAGTCAGTTCATACAGGGGAGAAGTGGGCCCTGGCGTATTGCGGTCCTGAGGCGTTTAAGGTTTTGTAGATCAAAACCAGCACGGAAACTAATTAGCAGTCAGTGCACTTGGGCCAGGATAGGCAATATATGCTCAAGCTATCTTGCCCCTGTGAGCAACATGGCAGCTGAATTCTGCAGCAGCTGAAGTTTACGAAGAGTCTTCAGAAGCAGCTCCATGTATAACCCGCTGGTTCATCTAGCTCAGTGTTGTATTCACTAAGGCTAAGGAAAGCTGGATTTCAGCAGCTTATTTGAATAGTGCAAATTAAGCAGTTTTGCATACATGCTCATTTTGCGTAATATATTATGCTTCTGCAAGCCATACAATGAAACTTCCCCGCTTTACTGCTTGGAGTCCTACTGATCTTTGAGATTTCACCAGGGATTTCCTGCATGTTTTCAAGCTTATCTTTGCTGCCATGGTGGCAAGTAAACAGCTTTAGAAACAGAAATGTAACTCAAAAGTTGATATTTTGTTCATTACAAAATTATGCATATATGCAAAATTGTGGGTATACGAGCCTGGATATATATGGAGTATACATACTGCGTATATTCTGAGCCTGTATTGTTCTTTAAAGATGAGCTCCTACTCTTGCACTTTTTCTCTGAACATAGAATCATAGAGTTGGAAGGTACCTTAAAGGCCATCTGGTCCAGCCCCTCAACTGATGCTGGGAAAAAGAGAACGATGTTCTCTTTTTGCACCAATAAGGGAAGTGAGTATTCAGGAGCTTTTAAACGGAATGTGGTTTTCTTGCCAACATGCTTTTAGATAGATCATCACATGGGTGAACATCACTGTACAGTGGTACCTCAGGTTACATAAACTTCGGTTACATACGCTTCAGGTTACAGACTCTGCTAACCCAGAAATAGTACCTTGGGTTAAGAACTTTGCTTCAGGATGAGAACAGAAATCGTGCGGCGGTGGCAGTGGGAGGCCCCATTAGCTAAAGTGGTATCTCAGGTTAAGAACAGTTTCAGGTCAAGAACGGACCTCCAGAACGAATTAAGTTCTTAACCTGAGGTACCACTGTATAGAAAAATAAAACAGCCACCTTCATGTGCGGAGGCAATGCAAGAGTCTATTTTTCTGAACATATATTGCACTGGGAAGCTGTAATGTGCCCCAGAAACACGCTCAACACTCCCTTGCCGTTGCACACTATAGGAGGCGCTTGGTAATAATGGACAAGGTTGTTTCTTGTGTCGTTGCAGTCTTATCACTGCAGATGCCCTGATAAGCATCTCCATAACCCCAACTGAAGATGATATATCTAGGATAGCAATGCAGGGATTATAATGCTGAGATAATTCCCCCTAAGCTAAGACTCCATTGTGTATAACTGCCCAATGTATCTCTTGTTGTGTGCTGGATCTATGCCGCCACTAGTTATTGATTACAATTCCAAACACACAAGCATTAACTTCTTGGTAGCCTTCCCTCCCTTTTTAATAAGTATGAACGCCATTGAAAATTCTTCCTGGGTTTGCATCCCGTGAGGGCACCTGTGAGCCTGTGCAGTTGGTGGAGTATTCTGGGTAATTCACTGCTTCCCTACAAAGGTGATGTTGATTGGCTGAGTCTTTGCCCTTGGACTTTGTGCTCTTTCTGATAAGAGCCCCAGTGAGCTTAATGAAGCTGAGGAATTATTAACTTGGTGTGTTTGGTGCCAGAGAACAGGGCAGAAAAGGAGTGGCTCTTCTGAGACACAAACAGGACCCTAATGCCACACTAATAAATTATTGATTGTAATTCTGCATAGCGTCATCCTCCTTGGCCCCTGATTCTGAATTAACTACTGAATGTTACTGATTATAATTTCACATAGTATGATCCTCCTTGCTCCCTCGCCAAATCTGTTTTCTCAGATGGTTCTGAATTAACTGCCATTCCCCCATTCCTCTGCTAAAAGATAAAATGTTGGGGATGGTGTAGTGTGATAAGATCACTGAGCTAGATAAAGGGGTGAAGGTGACAAGAGAACAGCAGGTGCTAAGGAGGAAATCCTCTTTTCACCGAGTTTACCACCTTTTGCTTTATGCACTGAAGTTCCTGTTTGCTTGAGGAGAGGTAGTCCTAGTCACCTTGATTAGGTTGACCTTACGCTTCCTGCTCCCCACTACATACAGCATGATTGTGTGACTAGGGCAGGCTACCATCTAAATCTACATGCCTTCCTCATTTCGCCCCTCTTCTGAGTTCAATGACACCTTTGCTCTGACCTTCCTGTTGTTGCTAGTCCCTCCTTCTTCCTTGGATTGGGGCAGGTATGTTCCTTTTGCTGCACACCTGGGAACCCCCTCTGCATAGCAGCTTACCTCTGCTCAGGCATATGCATCTTGGGTTTGGAAGACTTCTGTTAACTTTATGGCTGTCCCACTTACTTAGTCATAGGAAGCTGCCCAGTACTGGCTCAGGCCATTTGTCTGTGTAGCTCACATTAAACTGAGCCACTCTCCAGAGATTCTTTCTCAGCCTTACCTGGAGATGCCAGGAATTGAACCAGGGACCTTTTGAATGCACAGTGTTCCACTGAGGTATGGACCTGTCAATCAAATCCAGGACACACCACATCATTCCAAGAAAGCCAGCTGCCCATGCTTGGTTAGAGGGTCTCTCCCCCTACCCCACCCCACCCCGGTTGACCTCCTCTGCTAGTTGGAATGTAGCAAGGCAGAACTGGGAAAGGACAACAAAGGCAATGCGTGTAAGGCAGACAAGATTAACCCACACAGAGCAACTGCAGTGCCTGAATTCAGAGTTGTTAATGTGGGATTTCGGTCTTCACCTGGTTTTGTATTGTGTATTAGCTGGGACGCTTGTCGCCTTTGGACTCTACAAATGAAACGAATAGTGGCAAGTATACCGATTCCCAGGTTTACATGTGTAAATGCTTGTGAGTCAGCTTTGACTGAGCAACTCACTGACCTGCTTAAAGATAAATGTGTGGGTCACTTGCACCCTCATGGTAATGGGTTCTGCCAAATTACAAACAATTGTGTCTCATGCTGTGGAGCCCTGTCTTACTTGGAACGGCTTCTGCAGCGCATTCTGGAGAATGCAGAGGCCTGCATCTCTGACGGACAGGATACCGGCTCTTAAGAGGAATTGTAACATGATGCCTCGCGTTGGCTGCTTATCTCATTGAACTTTGTCTGATACATTGCCATGACTTAAAATGGCAGGAGAGAAAACTTCAGTTGTGGAGTCTGTGAGTCTGTAACTATAAAACACAAGCGCTAAGTGACGTTAGATTTCATTTCCTTGTTCTCCTGAGGTGGTTTAGCCACAGCAATCGGAATCTGCTAAGCCAAATATTCTTCTGTTCTAGCCAAAATAAAGCCTAATGATTGATTTTTCATTGCTTTCCCCCTTGGGGAAAGGGTTTGATGATATCACGTGAATGAATAGGGTGATGCCCATGAAGAGCATACGGCAGGAAAGGCATAGTGATGTTTTGCACAGTAGCTTCTAACATTAAAATACCCAGAACATGGTACAATTTAACCAACTGACTACTCAACTCATGCCCAGTAGGGTAGAGGGTGTTTTTGCTTTTTCCTTCCAGATGCAGGACAGACATGAATATCCATTCACACAAAATGCAAGTAACTTATGGAATTCAGTGCCACAAGATATAGCAGATCTATTTACTCTGTCTGCGTATTCATGAGGCACATGTGAAAAGAAGGGGAATGTTGCCTTTTAAATATCAAATCCCATAACAAAATTAATGCATAACTAATTCCACGATTGTTTATTTTCATATAGCTTATTTGTCTGTGTTGATGAAATATTTATGAATAAGCTGAAATGTTTAACACTTAATAAAGCAGACTGCTAATATCAAGTAGATATTATTTCAAGTAAGGAAATATGGCACGGATGTAAAAAACTTCCTTACTATCTGCAGGAGACATATTTCCACCTTCTAAGAAATTAATGTCTGTCCTTGTTTTGTAAACGCAAGATGTTTCTTCAAAGAAAAAACTGTTCCTGAAGTGAAATATACAACTATAAGGGATTTATGAGGCATATTTAAGGGGTATTTTTCTTAATATAAGCTCCTTTCTTAAGAATAAAAAAGAACAGAAAAAACTGATTAGAGAAATCAATAGGCATGAAAAATAATATGTAGGCAGAAAACAAAACTAAGGATAGAGCAGATGAAGTTCACTTTAGGATTCTTTGAGATGAAAAAGCAATTACTGTATGTATTTTAAGCAAAAGTAGTTCAAATTAATAAACCTGGATATATGAAACCTATTCGTTTTTTCATCAAACTCTTGATATGCAGCAGTATCCGTTAAAAGGTCTGACAATCATGTTTGCAAAAAAACCATAAAGTATGGTGGAAAGTAGAACTATGAGAATTAATGATGTAA
This sequence comes from Podarcis tiliguerta, assembly GCF_965153285.1. NCBI lineage: Eukaryota > Metazoa > Chordata > Lepidosauria > Squamata > Lacertidae > Podarcis > Podarcis tiliguerta. The sequence continues at coordinate 57,137,542 of NC_139534.1, forward strand.
ATCTGACAGTCCCTTAGTGGAAACAAATTTCTATTTTTTTTCTTGGAAATATCCTGAATTTTCCTTGTATTAAAACTTGAAAATTTGAGCTAAAATTTTTGCTATTCATGGTTGGCATTGCATTCATTATGAACAAAAAATTGTGACATTGAAGGAGATTTTATAACTTTGATCTATCTGTGCAGCTGGGCCTGTGCATATGCAGCCCTGTGAGATGACCCTCAATTGCCCCAATAACTATTTGGGAAGAGAGAGCAATAGGGACTAGACTCAGGTCCTTGTTGCCTCTCCCAACGAATGATCAGTTTGATCACTGATTTATCTGAAAGTGGCTGTTCCTGTGCTGGACTTGGGAAAGGAGAAGCCATGTTCAAAGTACCCATTTCCACATAGGGTTCCCCATTCAACTGGGGCTGCTCTAGAGGAAGCACACTTACAAATGTGTTTTACGTGCACATAAAATCCAGGATGCCTTAAAATGAAGTCGAATGGGCCACGTCCTGGTTATAGTGCAACAATTTAAACGAACACCTTTCTAAAATTTGTATTACTCTTTAAGTATATTGCTGTCAAAGACAAAATTCTAACCCAGTGTTGTCGCCTGACCCATTTTTTGGCAAATATGTCCAAAGTCAAATCCACAGTGTGAAACTCCATCATACCTTATGGTTTGCCTGATTAAACCAAGGAACCATGGAGCAAGCAGCTGTGCAGTGTGGGCAGTCAGCAAATGCAGACCTTTTCCAATGAGGCACCTAGGTTGAACACCCATGCCCCTGTTTTCTCCTTGCCTTCTCCTCATGAGCAGGGACTCTTTCTTCTCTGTACAGCTCCTGACACAAAATAGATGTGATGTAGTGTTACTGATAAATGATACAGTAGCAGTTGACCTCTTACCTGCGTCAGCCTTGCAAAAACGTTTTTCAGATCCACTCTTCTGCCCACTAATCAGTCTGCTTTCCATCTGTTCTGTCCCACCTTCCCTTTCTGCCCACCTTGGTACTGTTTGCTTGCTAGAAAGGGTATTGCAGCACTGCCAGAACTCCTCCTCCAGGCAAGTGGCTAAGGCTTGCCACCCCCCCCAATGGATTTAGATAATGATTTAAAAGTAGTGCTCAAAGCAGTGGAAGCCAGAGTAAAGCCTATAGAATGTGACCCGTGGGAACTAGTGACAATTCCAGTACCATGGACAGCAGAGTTGTCATTTAAGAGCTTCCCAATTTCGTTTTGCAAAAACAGAACAGGAGAGCAAGGAAATGACACCGAAAGCACCTCTCGTTTCCTTGTTGCTCTTGGTGCATAAATATTGACACATTCGCCCTCAGGCAGTTTAAATAATTGGAACTTCTTGCTGGAAGCCTACTGTCTGAATGATCATTCTGGGGGTGTTTTTTTTTGGGGGGGGGGGACACTTATCAAGCGCTTCTCATTTTGGATCATATCAGCCAGAATGCATTGAACACGGAACAAAAGCTATTTCCCAGGAGTGAGATAGTGGTGTCTAATTGTGATTTCCCTTGTTATGTGGACTAAATGGAAGAAGCAAAGCTCAGGGCAGCACACTAAGGTTGGTACTGGACAAAGATGTTTGTGTCACAGAAGGGTCCAAAGTAGGGCAGGGGTTTCTCGCTAGTGGTTTTGCACACCCATCTATTATTTTCAAAATTCAAATGCTGGACCTAGAGAGAGACCAGTTGTCTACAACTCAGAAGACTATGCCTTATATGCACCCCCTCCCCTATTACCCTGAGACTTCATTATGGGTATATTGGCATAGGCTTTGATATGTACCTCAGGATGTGGAAGCCGGGGGGGGGGGGGCAGAATGGAATGGTTTCCCCAAATGTTTCTGTGCTTTTTCTTCTTTCAGAAAACTGAAAAAATGGGGGGGCAGTCCCCCCATTTTTCCATATCTGCTGTCCCAGGCCTTCACATTGCAATATGTACCTAAACATACTGGTCACTATGCAAACCACTATGAATGCAGAATATGCATGGAGATGATTCCATAGTCTCAACAGACCATGTAAGCAGTGTGTGTGTGTGTGTGTGTGTGTGTGTACCTCCCATTACCCCATCTAGCCTTCCCCTCTGCTTAGTTTGAGTTATTTATCTTTCAGGGCATGAGCTTCATGAGATAAGATGAAAAGTTGGATGGGGATATGGAAAACTCACATAGACTTTCCACTAACCCTTATAGCACATTCCCTGCCCCCACATACTGCACATGGTGAAAATAGGGCTCCGTTTGAGCCCACCGGTTCCATATATATTCAGGTGCTGTGTTAAAGGTGGACAGGATTGTACCTGCTGTGAGTTGGTGGCACAGTACTCTGCCTCCATCTCTAGCAGTGTTCCTAATTAGGACTCCACTGTTAGGTATGAAGATTAGTACACAATTAAAGAGGCACTAAATTTTGTCTGGTGCCCCGGCCCTAGTTGTAAGGACCATCCTGGAATGTCCCTCATTCACTGACATCTTGTTAATCTTCCATTACTAGACCGCCTCTTCCCCCTCCTCTCCCTCTCTATGCTTCAAAAACAGCTTCAAAAGCCTGCTAATTAATTAATTACTCTACAGTCATGCAAAAATCGTTGCTAGTATACATGCCATTTCTTAAGAGTGGGGGGGGGGTTTGGACTTGTTATTTACTTTGCACAATCCTACATCCATGCCGTTCTAGAATATATTTTGAACCCTTCCACTGATAAAAACAGCAAATTATTTTGGGGTTGGAGGTGGGGGGGAAGCAGCCCTGACCACACAGTCCTAGAGGACTCTGGGAGGAGAGGTTGTTTGAGGCATAGGAAGAAGCACGTTTAGTTCTGAATTGTTAACAATGACTGCAAGGGGTGTGAGTGTGGCATTCCCTGGGCAGCTGCCAGTTTAGCTATCCTTTCAGTCTACATCCTACTAGGTAGTTTGCTTGGTTATCCTTTCAGGCCTCCCAAAGCTCTCTATAAACACCGATAAGGACATCATAAACTGAGCTGGAATCCTGGGAACACAGAGGCACTGGGTGAATTGGTCAATTGCCTTCCCCGGGCAAGGTTTTCCTTCTCCTCAAGGGAGCAGTTTGGGGATGCTGCTGGATCCAGCTGTGTCATTGGAGGCCCAGGTCATCACATTGGCTAGAAGCACCTTTTAGCACAGGGGTCAGCAACCTTTTTCAGCCATGGGCCGGTCCACCGTCCCTCAGACCTCGTGGAGGGCCGGACTATCTTTTTTTTGGGGGGGGGGATGAACAAATTCCTATGCACAAATAACCCAGAGGTGTATTTTAAATAAAAGCACACATTCTACTCATGTGAAAACATGCTAATTCCCGGACGGTCCGTGGGCCGGTGGCCTTTCTTGGGCCTGGGAGAGCTTGACAGCAGTAGTTCAGGCATTTGTGACTTCAAGATTGGATTAATGCAATGCGGGGAGGGGGGGGGGGGCTTCCCTTGTGCTTGAGCCAGAAGCTGCCGTTAGTGCAGAATGCTACAGGATGGTTGCTGACAGGAGTGAAACCCTGGGTGGAATTCAGTGTAGCAATAAGTGGTGAGACCTCCAGGTATAGGGTGGCATATAAATTCAGAGGAGGAGGAGGAGGAGGAGGAGGAGAAGAAGAAGAAGAAGAAGAAGAAGAAGAAGAAGAAGAAGAATGGGTATGGGGAATGAGGGCCACTTGTGTATCTAGACCTGCCCCCCCCCCTCTGTGTGCCCCCTGGGCACGTCCTAAACCTGTTCTGGGAGATTCTGCCAACCCTCCAGAGAACATTGAGGGGTGTTCAGGGGGCATACAGGGAAAGAGAAGGGGAGGTCATAGAATCGTAGAATTGTAGAGGTGGAAGGGACCCTAAGGGCCATCTAGTTCAAGCCCCTGCAATGCAGGAATCTTAACAAAAGCAACCATGAAAGATGGCCATTCAACCCCACTGCTTGAGGAGACCTCGTTCCGTGCATGCAGCATTCAGCAACTTCTTAGTTGAATCCCCCTCCCCTCCCGTCTGCATAGAACACCTCTGCATAGAGAGGTGTACTGTTGCTGGACCAAGTTCAGGCTACTACTATAAGTATACAAAGCCCTTAAGAACACAGGGCTAGTTTACTTGCAGGGTTGCCTTACCCAGGGGTGTCCAAACTTTTTTCAAAGAGGGCCAGATTTGATGAAGTGGACATGTGTGAGGGCCAACCAAAGAACTGACCAAAGTTGTTGACTGCTTCGATCTGCAGAACAGCTGCTGTTGCAGTTGCCACATAATACTTGTTCTGCACTTGTAATCAATCTTTCAGTCCATCTTTCACTTTGGAACTCCCCACCTATTGAGATCAGGCCCGCAACTTCACTGTATTCTTTTCCGTACTTGCTTAAAACATTTTTTTTCCATTTAGGCAGACCTATCCAGACATGTGTTTTAACTCTTTTTAGCTATTCTTGGCTTTAATTAGTTTTGAATGTATTAAAATACCTGTTTTTATCTGTTTTTATGCGTAGTCTTTAATGTTTTATTTCATAAATCAGTGACAGAATCAGTGACGAAAGAGCATCTAGAACAGATGGACAATGAGGAGCGGAGCGTTAGTGGTAGGAATGTAATTAAATATGGGTTTGGACTATGTGGCAGTAAACACAGCATAATAAAAATTGCCTGCTCTTTAACTGTCATATCATTTATACTCCTGCTCCATGTTGCAGCAAGTAGAACATTGTAATCTCATGTGACCATTGAAACATCTCGCATATCTATAAGTGGTTCAACCGATTAGAGCATGGTGCTGATAACGCCAAGATTGCAGGTTTGACTGCTGTATGGGATGGCCGCATATTCCTGCATTGCACGGGGTTGCACTAGATGATCCTCAGGGTCCTTTCTAATTCTACAATTCTAAGATTATTTGACTACAGAGGAGGACTGAATTGGAAGGGGTGGAGCTTTGGGGACTTCCGTGCGGGACATTTAGAGCACTATTGTTCCACCTTAGTAGCCATGGCTTACCCAGGAGAATCCTGGAAACTAACTAGTTAAGGGTTCTGAGAGTTGCTAGGAACTTCCTATTCCCCTTACAAAGCTACAATTTCCAGAGTTCCCCTGGGATTGGTTGTTAAACCACGCTGGGAATTGCAGCTGGGAATTGGATTCTTTGGGAGAAGCCATAACATAAATTGGTGGATAAGGGTGAGATCCAGCATAGTACAGGTGGGCATCATTCATGCAGCAAGGCTTCTCCTTCTCCCCAGGCCGTGTCCATGGACCTCCAAACTCTGCCCTAGAGGGTTGGGAGACTGTATGGAGCAGAAAGGGGACAGGGGAAAATGCAGGCAGCTGAAGAGGAGTGATTTACATATTGCAAGTGGGTGTCATTGGATGTCACCCTAGTATAGGTACCATGAGTATCTAGAACTTCTTTATTGCCTTTTGAGTACCAGTTCATGGAAATATTGTGCTCCGGTCTTGCAAGCAGGTTTCCCATAGACATCTGGTTGGCCACTATGAGAGCAGGATGCTGGACTAGATGGGCCATTGGCCTGATCGAGCAGGCTCTTCTTATGTTCTTATTTACATTTCAGCAAGCATGGTGGAAAACTACAGCCTATGCAAGCCAGAGAAGCAGGACTGGAATCCATATCTCTTTAAAGCCATCCGGTCAATAGTGTCATTTCTGAAGCTAAATTGGATAAGATTCTAGACAATGTGCTACAGTCAGGGGTCATGTACTGCCCATGGAGAGAGCCGTTGAATTAATTAAAATGTGTTATCTAATGACTCATTCTTCTTGTGTAATTTCCCTTCTTCTCCCATTTGTTAACAGCTGCACTGGTTGCTTCATCAGTTTTTTCCTCCCCAAGCTATTTCAGAAACGTTTAGTGCTACGTGTTTCCTTTTGCTGGGTCTTAATTGACACTCAGATCTATTGTCAATAGATAAAGATGGTTTGGCAGCCCCAGAGAGCATTAGCAGGGTGCGCTCGTCTGATGGCTGTCTCACAAACAAAAGTTTTAGAGGCTTTAAGTGAAATTGGTTTCAAGTGGAGGTGAAGAGCCAAAGTGGGTGAACAGAAGCCTTTTGGGGTCTATTGCTGTGCCTGGCTATAGCATTTCTGACAGCTGGTGAGGATGTTTGAGTGCCCCAATCGCTACCAAATAAAATATTATGTACATGAGCAAAAGGAGCATGTTCAGTAGAAAGGGCCTTTCCCCAGCATGCTAGCTTTTCTATCTTAATTGAGATTTTTGTAAAAAAATAAAATGTGAGGAGCATTCCATTCTCCACCTGTCGTTTGAAATGGTACAGCTCAGCACTCGGAGCTTCTGCTCGTCTGTTTTAACTCTTAGTCAGACTGGCAATCCACAGCCACCCCAATGATAAATTGAGAGTTGATTTAGTGAGCGACTGAATTGCAGCATAACTGAAAACATCTGGTTTTGGCAGGAAAAAAGTCTGTCTTGGCATGAACCTGTTTAGCGAGAGGAAGGCAAACCCAGTAGAACTTCTTGAAGAGTGATACAGTGATGTGTGCAGATGGATGTGAATTCTGATAACTGCATGTGGCTGCACCAAGTGATAAGAAAGACCCCAGTAGGTCCTTGCCAGGATCAGAGTTTCTTTGAGCAAACAAGGCCTGCAGGTTAAAAGGTTCTGGTGACATAGGGGAGGAGAGCCTGCCACACTAGATGAAAGCATAGTCAACAGAAAACTAGGCAGCAAGGAAGATGGCTCCTGTGGAGCCTTAATAGAGTGGAGCCAATGCCATGGGAAGGTAACTTGTCATCAAGGAACAGAGAGCAGCATAAGGCAGAAGGCCGGCTGGCTGGGATGGTAGCAAACATAATCAGGCTGAAGACAAAGCCAGACACAGTTAGCTCAGTTGGTTAGACCAAGGTGCTGATAACGCCAAGGTTGCAGGTTCGATCCCTGTATGGACCAGCTGCATATTCCTGCATTGCAGGGGGTTGGACTAGATGATCCTCAGGGTCCCTTCCAACTCTACAGTGCTATGCTATGCTATGCTATGCTGGGGCAAAGGCTTCATCCTGACCTGGAAGCTCCTTTCCCCAAGTAGGTCGCCAGTCTTGGGGAGGGTGAGCAAAGCCCTCTGCTGGTGAAGACCTGCAGTGGCTGAGTCAGTTAGGAAACCAGCTGTGAGTTGCAAGATTGCTGGTTTAAGCTACCTGCACTTTTTATTTACATTTATTTTCCACTTTTACTCCAAAGAGCTCAAAGTAATATATGTGCTAGCCTTCCCCCCATCCACCCCTTTTATCGTCACAACAACCCTGTGAGTTAAGTTGGCTAAGCGTGTGATTGGCCATGGCAACACGAACCTGGGTCTCCAGGCTTAGCCTGGCGCTCTTAACTCCTACATTCTCTCCTGGGCTGAGAGGACTAAGCCTGAGTGTTCTTACATCCTCTGCTATTTCCATTTCTGTTCTCCATGGTGCAAAAGGCAATGCATGCATCCAATAGTGGTGTTTTGGAGTTTGTCATGTATGTGCATGCATTTGCTAATTGAACATATTGAGCGGGATTCACCTAACAAAACACGTCAGAGGTAGACATGCATAAGGACTTCCACTTGTGCAATGGGTCACCCCCCCCCCCAATCTCCTCTCCCAGACCCCTCAAAGTTGACTCGGGGTGGGGAGAGAGGAATCATTTTGTCTGGCAAGCCGAAAAGCTTGTGCAGACATAATGTTTGTAATGGCACACCGCTGAATTCCATCTGTTGTAATTAACTGTTTCACAAAGGTGGGCATATGAAAATGTATATTTCTCCCAAGACATTTCATATTAATAGAAGAGAGAAGCTTTGAAAGCTGCTTGGTTATCTGTTCCGCAGACCTGTTTGAGATTAGGGATTTATTGCCTGTGAGTAAGTTTGACCCAGGGTGAGGCTGGGGCTGTCTCTGTATGTTTGGGACTTGCGTGCTGGGAGTCAGATGAAGGAATAATATTATGGGTTTCCCAGCAGTTGTCCCAGGTGCATGATGTGAGCTGACAGGGTCTGATAGTGAGAGAGCCAGTCATTTTCCAGGAATGATTGTGTTTTCCTTGCAACCTTTCTCCATCTCTTATCCTGAGACAGAATGTGGGATGTTGTGTTGTTAACAGTGAAGACTATGAAAATGGAATCGGGTTATAAATGGCCCAATGTGTGTCTCCAGGCAGGCACCTTCACAGTCACCAAATGCTGATGTTTGTATGTGCTGTGATTTCCTTCATCTTAGCACATGAATTGACAAGTAGGCCATTGACTGCCGGGGCAGAGGGGGGGAGCACTGGGGAGCATACAAATGCTCTACTGTGTTGTTGCTCACACCTTCCCCTCCTCCTCTGTCCCAATGTCCAGAAGACAATGGCTCAATCCAAGCCAATGTTCACAGCTGGCATGGGCAGAGGAGAGGCCAGGGGAAGGGTGGAGAGGCTGGAAAGAGCCAGGGGCCAAGAGGGAGGCCAGAAAGAGGAAGAAGGAGGTGATGATGATAATAATAGGTCTTGATATGAACACCTAGAGAAGGTGTTCAGAAAATATTGGGAGGAGGGAGATAATCCTGAATGGGGAGGAGGGGAAAGGAGGAAGGTATCAGTATATAACCATTTATCCTCATACATATGCCTATAACATGTAGTGGATGGGATTCTGCATGGCTAAAATGGACAGTTTGAAACCTGCATGCATTTATATTCACCCCATGCTTCTTTTAATTGCCTACCTTGTTATCCCAAGATTGGGAAAGTGGAGAGATCAGGACAGAGGTGAAGAAGCAGAATCACTCCTATTTCAAAAATCGTAGTAGAATTAGTTGTCCCAGAGGTCAACAGATACAAGAAGCTGATGTTTTATTTACAAACGGGGGCGGGGGGGGGAATCCTTTGTAGAGAAAATTTGAAGAGCTATGGCTGCAGTCCTCAGAATTGTACCTGAATAACCTAATATGGAAGGCCTTCAAGCTATTTGAGTTCATCTACTCTCTCTTCCAACCCCTTATCACCTTTGGAGTCTGTCTGCTAAGCAATCACTTTCCTTTTTTGCTGTATTCTAGAAAGTCATGTCGCTGTGCAATATTTTCATTAGCTGAACAAAGTCAGGCCTGTATAAGACTTTAGAAAGCAGCTAATGGAGTCGTTGGCACATTAGGAAAAAGATACTGTAAAGGTCCGTTTTATGCATTACATGGGCTTGCCAGCTACTGGATGTCCACTTAATTAGGAGCTGCAGTCAATTACTGTGCTCCAATAAGCATGTTTGTTAAGACAAATGTACTTGCAAACCTATATTTAGTTGCACTTTAAAATGTCTTAGGCATACATCTGAAAATGTAATGTGAAAAGGTGCCCTAATGGTGATAATACACAATGGGGTTTATAAGTGATCCATTTTGACCTGTGAAGTATTTTGAGCTCTTTGACTATCATAGGCTTACACGGTATCATTAGGGAAGAACTCCTTTGGAGCTTTAACTTTAGCCCTCTGTTGAAAAATGACAAATGAGAATAAATTCTTTTCTTTTCTTTTAGGTTCTTGGGTTGTATTGGATATCAGGAGCTTTAACTTGTAATAAGTGCCTAACGAGCCATGAGGAATTCCCCTTGTCTCTTTGCCCTGGGTCCTGGTTGTTCCCATGATGTGTCTTGCATGAAGTTGGCCCAGAATCGCAAAGCAAAATGATTGCTTTCCTAAGATCAGAAGGTGGAATCTGTGACAGTGCTGTGGTGAACAGTGTGTATATGTGTGTGTGTCTTCAGTGGTGGGTTAGAGTTCAAAACTCTTTGCTTTAGCAATTCTCAGAGATCTGGAAAGTAATTTCTAGATTAGTTTTCAACTGTATCTTTATGTGGCTCTGACTTCCTTGGTATCTGTGAGACTAAGCTGACCTGCACCTTAACACACTAGTGTCTGGAGGCTGGGGTTCTCAAGCACTGGCTTACTAAGCTTTCCTAAACCGCCTGGGAGAAGGAACCCTGTGCTAATTGTGGCCATAATTGATCTGGCATGAAAGAGCAGAAGGGGAAAGAGGAGACCTCACGGTATGCTTTGAAGTATCAGGGAATCCAACGGAAGCAAAAAAATAAATAAAAGCAAAAGTGGTCATCCTCTCCATTGAAACCAAATGAACAAAGAGAGGAATCAGAAATAGTGTGTCGTTTTAACAAGGAACCAAATACCTATCAATAGTCATTAAATTGCATTGATCAAATGGTAGCTGAAAGGTACAAAAGTCAGGTAGCTGAAGTGGCAGGGATGTATCCTTGAATTGCCCAAAACTCTGTGGGAAAGCATACTTCATACTTTAAAACAATTGCAGCAAAGTGATAACGTGACCTATCTAGAGCTGATGATTTTGGATGGTTTATTGAGAGCATGGTAGGGAGTAAATTGGTGCTGGATCCAAGGGCTCTTCAAGGATCTTATCTGCTCTAGTTTTTATGGTGAGGGTTTTGTGTATATGTGTGCATGCCTTGCTTAGTAAAATGGTCCTTATCCCATTTTCCATTGTATCTCAATATTTTGTACATGCTCTGAAGAAATAGTGGACTGCAGCCACTTTGCCCTGGGTGGTCTGTGAGGTATCAGCATTGTGGGGGTGGGATTGGTGCATTTGTGACTACGGTGCCCTCTCAGGTCACAAGAGTTGCATCTCCTTCTGAGAGTGGCTGCTTAGTTTTACCGTCAGGTAATAAAGAGCTTAATTAATGAGGAATGCTGAGCTGCATATCTGGGCTGAGGTTTAGGCAGGCACAGTGAACCTTTTGCAAAGTCTGCACACACACACCATACATTTAAAGCATATATGACTCCCCTCAAAGAATCCTGGGAACTGTAGTTTGCTAATGGTCCTGGGAATTGTAGCTCTGTGAGGGGTGAACTATATTTCCCAGGAATCTTTGGGGAGATCGTGTGCTTTAAAATGTATGGTGTGTACAAAGCCAAAAGCTTCCTCTCTTGCTTTTTGCCCATTGCTGCGAGATAACGAGGAGTCAGTTTCCAAAGCACAGATGGCCCCCATTGTGTTACTTCTGCTGGGAGGCGGAAGAGGTACATGGAGGGAGATACACACTGTTTTAAGAGCCAACTCTGCATCTGAGTGAATGTCCCCACAATGAATATTCCTGCGATGACCCAGTATTGCAACTCTGGCTGTAGGTGACCAAGGGGAAGTGATTGAGCATAGCAGCGTGTTTCCCCCTCAGTCATTCCTGCAGCCTCCCCCCCTTAAGGCAGTGTTTGGTTAGGAATCTCTTGTGTGGATTCTTCAAACTCATGGCTGGAGAACAAGCCAATCAATAGACAGGGAAGTATAAACATGGAGGAAGGCAGAAGCGGGGAGAGGAGCCTGGCGCGTTCCAGAGAATGTGCCGATGAGGCACACTGATTTTGCAGCCCATTGTGTATATTCATTGAAACCTTTTGGCAGTCACCTGCAAAGGACAGTTGTATATGAACGGACATCTGCCCTGGTTCTAGGTTTGGATAGATATAGCGCCCAGAAGTCCCTACGGTGGCTAAAATAAGGCATGCTAAGTAGCACATCCACCTGGGTACAGTAAAGGTCACAGTCTGAGACAGTAGGAAATCATAGCTTTAGGATAATATGTGGTACACTGAAGAGTCTTCTCTGCGATAGCAGGGATAATAAATGAGAGTGTTTGCTGTTAAAAGTCTGCTACCCATAGCAACCCAAGGCAGACAGTTTCTAAAGAGAGGTATTATGTAGGGTTCCTGTGCCTCACCACTGTCTCCCTGTGTGATCTCGACCAAGTCCCTTAACAGCCTCGTGCCTCGGTTTCCCCACCAGAGAACTGTATTTACAAGCAATATAACATTTAACCTACCACAAGGGGAGCTGTGGGAACTGGTTTTGGCACCGTAAGGTAATTTCATACGGACGATATACACAGATTATTTTCTTTCCAATGCCCTTCTGACTTTTTCTAATGCAGAATCCTCCCTCCCCTCCAAAAAAATCATAAGGTAGAGAAGTGAAGTTACAGAGAACCAGGCAGAGGAACCCGCCCTATGGAATGCCCTCCCATCAGATGTCAAGCAGACAAACAATCATTTGAGAGCAGCTCAGAAGGGAAGGGAAGTTTTTAATGTTTGATGTTTTATTGTGTTTTTATTTTTTGCTGGAAGCTGCCCAGAGTGGCTGGGGCAACCCAGTCAGGTGGGCGGCATACAAATGATAACAACAACTATTATTTTTATGCAGAGTTAGTGTTGCAAATTTCGTTTGGAGTTCACGCCCCCCCCCCAGTCCCCCGAATCACATCACAGGTTGCAAAACAGTCAAAGTCTGTGTTGATTTCCAAGGTGGAAATGGCAAGGAGGGGGGACAGAATAGATGCATTGGTACATTTTATTTCAGGGTGTAATGCTCATCTGCAAACATAAGTTTGGGTCATGTCACTTAAATACAATCCCATGTGTCTTCCCTTATTTGTCATTTGCTTTTAGTGTAGCTTTGTATACCTGAAGTTATACATCCTAAACCCGGTGGGGTGGTGCTTCCTGGATTTTAATGTGATCAAGGTTAGAACTGAATTTTCCTGTCTCCCAAGATTACCCTGCATTATGGAAGCTCACATGCTGTGCAGCTGTAACTCTGCTCCATTTGGCTCTTCCCCATTCACCCTCTGCTTTCTCAGGCCTCTACTTCCCCACCTCCACCCACCCCACTTGGCTGGTGTGCACCAGCCTATTAAAATGGCTGACCTTGTCATCTTCTCTAGGTTCTTGCATCTGGTTCTAATTAAGGTAAACCCCTCCCCTCTCTCTCTGGCAGTCCCCCACTTGCTCTCCCCCACTTTGTGGCCCAGGGAGGATTATAGGTGATTAGAAGATGAGCAACAGAGCAAGTATACAAGCAGGGTGGAGGAAGAGAGGGAGGGGATTTTATAAGTGGAAATACCATATATACCTATCAGCGTATCTTGCAGTGTACGTTCTGTTCTTAATCTCTACACTTTATAAATACAGTGACCTGAAGCACCTTCAACATCTGCAGAGAACTGCTAAAAAGCCAAAACAGATCTTGCTCCATATGAATGATATCTCAAGGAAGGGTTCTTAGGGTCAAGTTTGCGAAGTAGGATCTGGAATGAAACTGTGATGGTAGAAAGGTGGTTGTGTTTTTGTTTCAGCTTGCTGATCACAAATTCATTTGCTCTGCAATTTATTGAATCCATCCCTGACCTGGTCACCTAGTACTGGTTTGATGCAGGGGGGGCCACTCTGTGATGGGGTGGGGGTGGGAACCCATAGGAATTTTTATCCTGAAGGCACTAATGCTGTACAATGTGCTGTCGTGTGTCCCTTTGGGTCAGAAGGATGGGCTACAAATTCAATAAAATAAAATGCAATAAACAACTGTTACGGTGCATTCATAGCAGCCCTCCATCATATTCCTACCTTACAAACAGAATGGAGACACTAAATCATTCAAAGCTGCCCAGTGTGCCCAAGGCAGAAGTCCAAATAAACACGATCCATTGTATCACCCCAAGTTCCTTTTTGTACTCTGGCCAAGTTTTGACATTTAGGACTGACAGAGAAAACCAGTCCAAACAGTGGAATTCCTGGCATTCTCACATGTTCAAAGGACTCAACTTTTTCTAGGGCTCTATTCCTTTTGTTAGGCTGGTACTTGAATTAATGCCCTTCTCTCTCTGCCCCCCTCCCCCGCCTCATCCCCCCCAGCTCCTTCCAAATAAACATTTGCACCATTTCCTGACACTTTCCTGCAGTTTGGTAGTAGAGGAAACTAAGGATACCTTAGGATGATAACTGGGAATTCTGGATTTCAGCATGTAAATGCCTGGTTCAGTCCCTTGGGCAGCTGCCTATCTTTCAGTCTGCTCAGTGAGAGTGCAAATGAGAAGTTTGTGAGAGGTTTGGGCACAGCGGTTATTGGAGTAATTGGAAATGCTTCAGAAGGTTCAGGGTTAGTGAAAGGTAGCTCTGAAAAGATTTGTATGCTCTTCAGCAGTGCTGGCCTGCCCAAGAGGCAGGCAGAAGCAGCCACCTCAGTGATCTCAAGCAAGTTGGCTTACATGAAAACTCTATTAAAATCAATACAAAGACAACAAAAATGCAAAACCAAGCCTGCATGACTAGCAGTGCTAAAATAGGTTTGAGCCATCAGGTATAAAATCTGCCACCTGTTCATGCCAACCATCAGGGTTTCAAATGCCGGGTTGAACAGAAGTGTGGTTACTAGGAAATGTGCACTGTAACATGAAGCCTGGATAGCTCAGTTGGTTAGAGTATGGTGCTGATGATGCCAAGGTTGCAGGTTTGATCCCCATACGGGAGAGCTGCATTTTCCTGCATTGCAGGGGGCTGGAGTAGGTGATCCCCAAGGTCCCTTCCAACTCTGCAATTCTATGGTTGTAAGTGGCATAGTAGGCTTTCCCAGGGAAATAACTCCAAAGGTGCAGTGTCCCTGCTCAAAAAACCCTTGCTCCAGAGACCTAGAGATATCATTTCCCATGAGAAACAGGATCCAAAGCAAGGCTGTATATATGGGAACTGGCGTACAACCTTGCTGTTTAAGGCTTGCTTATTGTTCTGACTGGCACCTTGATTCACCTGTGGAAGCAAATGGGCAGCCAATGTAGATGGAGGTGACATTTGCACTAGCTGCCTCTTCCAAACAATCTTTGTGAGCTTAGCAAAGCACTGGGTGGTGGTGATGAAAACCCTTGACCTCTAGGGAGGGGCAAGGTGTATTGGATGTTAAAGAAAGAGGGCACTGTTGTGACTTGGGATTTCAAACTCTCAGTTCTTGCCCTGTTTCCAATATGATTCAGCTGGGATAGCTCAGTTGGTAGAGCATGAGACTCTTAATCTCAGGGTCATGGGTTCAAGCCCTACATTGGGCGAACAATTCCTGCATTGCAGGGGGTTGGACTAGATAACCCCGGTGGACCCTTCCAACGCTACAAGTCAATTATTCTATGATCTGTTTGAATCGTCTGACTTTATGAGGAAGGTTTAACTGCCAAGCAACAAATTCTGATGTTTAAACTTAAACGAGATCCTCCCCCAACATTTTTGGAGTCTTTCTTTATCTATTTTTTTAAAAAATGCAAACAGGGACCGAAATGAGAGTTCTGTCTCAGAAGACAGAGAACATGTTTGATATTATATATTTGTTTGTTTCATTTACATACCACCTTTTCCTCAAGGTTGTATTCCACCTCCTCAGTTAATCCCCACCACAATGCTGCGAGATAGGTTAGGCTGAGAGGCAGTGACTGCCCCACTGAGATTCATGACTGAGTGGGGATTTGAACCCTGGTCTCACAGGTCGTATTCTGACACTCAGTGATTTTAATGGGAGATATTAAACCACATACTCACTCTATCCACTGGTGTGAATGAGGTTTAAACATGCAATTTTGCATAATTTAGATCCCCCATGCCTATGTTTTTTAATACCTAATGAAAGGATACTCAAGTTTACCGGTAATCTAGTTGCTTCAAGAAAATGCATATGTAACTAGATTTTTTTTTCATATATGCAGCATTCCACAGGATTCTGAACTATTTTCCAATTTTAATGTTGCTCTAGCTGTAATTAACATTCTCAAGTAGTTGGCAGCGAGTAGGTTTTACTCTCTCTTTCATCAGTCCCAAAAGATGTAGTGAAAGAGAGAACGTGACTTACTGTGCCTGAGACAACAAAAAGCCTCTTTCCGAAAGCTCATAATCCTCCGATAGTCCCACCAGATGTGCATTATATATGCACTTGGATATGTCTGTTGGGGTTCCACGGATGTGTGTTGACTAAAAGATGGTGCAAGAGCAGCCTGTACGTATTTGCTTGCTAATATGTAGGTGTGGATGTTCTGCTGCTTGGTTTGTTGCTATCTGATTCAACGTTTTGTAGAGAAATGTCGAAAAGGGGATTTCACTGAGGTTTGGAAACATTGGGGCTTGTTAAACACTGGCTACATTCAAATGTCACAATAAGCCAGAAACTCTGGCTTATGGTAGTTTATTGGGATCGAGCAGTGAGCTGCTGCCCAATCACTCCTGTTTCTCCACTTTTGGCATGAGCAGGAGAAGCAAACCAGGAAATGGCAGTTAAGCTTAACTTTCCATTACAATCATACCTCAGGTTGAAGTTGCTTCAGGTTGAGCGTTTTTGGGTTGTGCTCCACGGCGACCTGGAAGTAACAGAACGTGTTACTTCCGGGTTTCGCCGCTCACGCATGCGCAGACGCTCAAAATGACGTCACACGCATGCACAGAAGCGGCGAATCGTGGCACGTGCACATGCAGACGCGGGTTGCATTCGCTTCAGGATGTGAACGGGGCTCCGGAACAGATCCCGTTCGTATCCAGAGGTACCACTGTATAACCAAATCTGGAGTTTTGGTTTGGTCCTCCCAAACAAGCCACAATTGCTAGCCAACCCGAAGCTATGATTTGTTGTTGACTTGCTTGTGGACTCTGTGGGAGAAAACAAAACACCATTGTGGGTTTGACTGTAACAGGAAACCGGGGGAGATTCAAACAGGAGTCACAAGGCAGCGTGCACCCAATAAACCTCTGGCTCATTGTGACGTTGCAGAACTTCGAAATGATAAGGATGCGACAATTAAAAGAACTTTCTCTTTATTCTTTGATTGCTAAATGATTGTCTGCATCAGGGGCAGCCAACATGGTGCCCTCCGGATGTTGTTGGATTCCAACTCCCATCTGCCCCAACTAGCGTGTCCAGTGGTCTGGGATGATAGGATTTGTGGTTCACCTTGGCTACTCTGGTCTAAGCGGAAAGGTCTTTAGCACTTCTAGAAAATATGGAGCCTATGTTGGCTTTCTGGAGAAAGATTCTTTCAAAGTAGCTGGGAGGCACTACTAATTCTTCCCTTGATATCATTGCTAGTCTAGTTTGCCACACAGGTGACATATGAGGAGACTGCTTTGAGATTGTAAAAGGAGGTAGGAAAAGAGCCAATATCTAGAATAACTGAAGCCTAAGCCATTTGGCAATAGTCTTCAGGAGCATCTCAACACAAGGTGGAATACCTCAGTCCAGTCTTGAGGTTGGACTCTTTAAGTAAAAGAGAAAGGCCACAGCCCCCTCACTAAACAGAGTCAATAATATTGGTAAAATACTCACGTTCTCACTATGTAAGCCAGCTGCTGGTATATACTGTACGTAATTTGTACCTAATATTGAGATATAGCTTCCAGATGTACCTGCTAGCTAGGTGAAGTTTAAGGCTGACCTGAATGTTCTCATGTGAACTTATTCCACTCAGAACAGATATTTGGATATGTGGTGCCATCTAAAGCCAAATCAGAGCAAGGGTTATTCTTCCTGCTCTTCCTCTAGTGAGTTGTGGGTGAAATAAAAAGAGAAAATGGAGCCCAGCAGCACCAAGAAGCATGACTGCTGCCACTGCCAGGACAGCTGGTAAATGGAGTGAATTTTGTATGGCCCCCAGAAAATGGTATGTGTTTGTGTGTTTCAGCTCCCTGTCTTTATTTAAATTCTGGGTTTATAACAGCCCTTATAACAGCTGTGTCTGAATGTAATACTGAGCCACAGTTTGGCCACAGTTTGGTGGGTCATCATTGGGCTCACAGGTTCTGCTTCCCCTCTTCCCCTTTGGTGCATCAGTGAGAGGAGACCGGAAACTTTCACTTTCACTTACTCGTTTTATCTCAACCAGGATTTGTGGTTAGTGCTAATTATTGTTTAGGGTAGTCTTCCCTAACTTGGTGCCCTGCAGCTGGTTTTTGGCAGAATCTGATGGGAGTTGTAGTCTAAACCAGCTGGTGGATACAAGTTGGAGGAGAAATCTGTTTTAAGGAAACAAACGGGTATCAGAAACCACAGTTTGAAAGTGGCTTGTATTCTAGGGGCCTAAACTTTGTAGTATAACTAATCACAGTTTGTCCAGGTTGGACATATTGAGTAACATCATCTAGCTGAAAGTGAAGCAATAGTTTCTTCCTTGTAACCAAAATGGAGGATGAAGGGGAAGGCAGACTTGGCCCTGAAGACTGTGTACATAATACCAAATCATTATATTATGTGCAAAGCAAGGCCTAAGGTACACTCTACCAAAATTGTTTTGTTTTGCCTGTTAAGTGCTGAAGATTGACAACAAAGGAAAGTTATTAAGTTCTATAAATAACAATATATTCAAGCTGCATTTCTGAAGGATATTTATTGTTTCTGCTAATAACTATGTTATATTTGAAAGGCACATTGCAGCTTTGCAGTAGAAGGTATAATATTGTGGGAACTGTCACTGAGGAACAGCACTGAAATTGTGAAAAGGAATAAAATGATAGGTTTGTGTGGCACACTGGGGGGAAAAGCAGCTTAAAATAATATGTTAAGAAATGTAACTTTTGAAGTGAAGGTTTACGGCATTTCCTAGGAGGGCTTTTCATTTGCCAGGCCACAAGGAAGCTTGTTGTTCTTCCCGTTTGCTGCCTCAGTCTGCTTCTTCCTCATAAAGTGACTTCTATTTTCACCTGGCACCAAAGTTCAAATGCCAGGCTTGTGGGCCTTTGGACTGGAGCTTAGGAAGAGACTAGTAAAGAGCAGGTTGAACCACGCACCATAGATAACAAAGGGCTCTGACAGGGTTAGCACTTGGAAGTTTTTGCTTGGGGAAGATGAGCGCTGACCGAGTGCATTTTCTATTCCATGTCTGTCTTATTGGAACTGGGAAGAAAGGATCTCTCCCATTTGGGGAGTTTCGAGTGCGTTTGTGTTCCTCTGAAGCTTTCTGCTCCCTTCTAATCTCTCGTTAGAAAGGGAAGGGGGCAAAGGGGCATTGTTTAATGTTGTTAGGAGCTCGTGACTCCAAAGAGCAGCATTAGCTTATAATTAATCACCTAAGCTGGCTTTTGGTAACAAGTCTTTACTGAATAGAAGTTTCGAGCAACAAGATGCTCTTAAGAGCTCGCACTCGGCTGCAGACATTCCAGAGATACTTTTTGCTCCCAGAGAGATGGATGGACAGACATACGAAGGAGCTTGCGAAAAGGCAAACCACGAACAGGTTTGGGGAAGCGATTCCCACTGTTTGAGGTGGTTCAGGGGGAAGAACACAAGATGGGAGTCTGTTGTCTTGTGTTGCATTAAGTTTGTAAGAGATGAGTATTTAAAAAAAAATTACTCTGGGATGGATACAGAGCATGCTGCTCCAACAGAACTGGCATGTCACCAAAGCTGGGTAGCTGGCTCAAGTGCCTCTAGCCTAAAGCTGAGAAAAGCCCTGTGGAGGATTTGCTTATTTTTAGCAAGAAAAGAACAACAGTCCCCTCATCAACTCACTCGCAACCACTTAACAGGAGTCGGCACTCTTTTCCAGGGTTGCTTATCAGTTCTGTTGTAACTCCCCTAAGCTATCCAGTTGACACACCTTCCCCGTCTGGTTGCTTATCTCACCTTTGCTTGCATCTCCGCTAAGTGTTCATGAAAGTGACCTTCAAGGCAAGGTGGCCAGAAGGTAGGAGTTGACCTGCCACCAAAGCCAGAAAGGTAACACTGTGGAACAGTCATGCCTGACACAAATGGCTTGAGGGAGCAGCAGCCAACATCAGGATCTCTCCCAATGCACACAGAACTCTTTGGAGGCAGCATGCCTCTTTCTTCTAAGGATATGTATTGCAATCATATCATTCCCCCTGTCCCTACAAATGATTTTTCTCACTGAACCTTTCATAAGCTTTCTGTTCATATCAACACATTTTTTTAAAATGTGTGTATGCTGAATTTAGTCAGTCATTTTTGTTTCCAACCATAGCATCACAAAGCAAGGCTCCATTACTGCTGTATAAATTTATTTATTTGTTTCATTTATACCCCACCTTCCCTCCTCCCCCAAGGAGCTCAAGGTAAGGTGTGCGTGGTTCTCTCCTTCCCCATTTCATCCTTGCAACAACCTTGTGAGGCAGGTTAGGCTGAGAGACTTGCTACTGGCCCAAAGTTACCCAGCGAGTTTCATGGCTGAGCAGGGATTTCATGGCCAAGCATTCCAACATACTAAATACTGCACTACATGGATGTAACAGTTACATAATTAGGGGATATTATGTCCCTTTCGGCCGGATTTACATAACAAACCCCTTCAGTGGAAGCCCTGCACAAGGGCTGCTTCTTGCACTATGGGGCTTTCCCTTTTCCTCCCCTCATGACCCCCCAAATTGGTCTAAGGGGTTCAGAGGAGCCCCTAGAAGGGGTGAGGGGAGGGTGGAAATTGTTCCATCTGGCAAGCTGATATGCTTGTGCAGACAAGACGTCATAATAACGTGATGTTGAATTCTACCCATTGAGTTTAGTTCTGCTCGCATTTTTCTACAGCTTTTCCTCCATTGAGGTTAATGTACAAACATCTTTATTAAACACTGAATTGACCCCCGGGTCAGATGTAACTGCTCGGCTAAAAAAATGTTTCCTGGAAGAACACTGTTGATGACTAGCAGATAAGGGCTTTCCCTTTACCTCCCCAAATTACAACATTTCAGACTCTTTCTGATTATTTAATGGTTTACTTAAAAAGACTTACTTTGTCCTTTTAGGTCCAACTCATTTTGGGACGGGGACTTGTCTATTTGCCCTATTTGCCACAGCATCGTAGACACTGAAGACATGCATAAATAACAACAGTATGCTGTATGTTATGATACTTCAGATTTGGGTGATTTGATGCCTACTATAATATTTATGCACTTTATAAACATGTAACTAAGAATATAAATAAAGGAAACTTTATTATTTAAAATATTCCAGTCCATAGAGCTGTTACTTGCTACAGTTTTCTTTCATACGTAATGAAAACTTTTAAGACACAAATACAATGCCATATTGTTCTAGTCCCCATATGAAATGATTTCATCATTTATTTCCCCCAGACTTAAGCATGGATGTCTTTGGTGAACATTATACCAACAAATACATAATCTCACAACCATCTTGTGAGTTGGCAGTTTCTTTAGTTCATTACCAGCTGGATTTTAGTTATCTTTTGGGGTCCAGCAGTTTTGCTGGTACAGTGGTACCTCGGTTTAAGAACAGCCCTGTTGCAAACTATTGGGTTTACAAACTCCACAAAACCGGAAGTAGTGTCCCGGTTTGCGAACTTTACCTCAGTCTAAGAACAGAAACTGAATGGTGGAAGGGCACCGGCGGCGGGAGGCCTCATTAGGGAAAGTGTGCCTCAGTTTAAGAACGGTTTCAGTTTAAGAATGGACTTCCGGAATGGATTAAGTTCGTAAACCAAGGTACCACTGTATTTCATCAAAGGCTTAAAGTTCCCAATTTTGCATATGTATAGTAAGTTTCTGTTTGCTATTAGTTGAGCATTTATGGCCTTCTCTCTAGAAGGGCTGGAGACTTGCTCCTTTTTCTAAATGAAAGCTCTGAGTCTGGGGACACTGATAGGCTTGCGCTGTAACTCCTAAGAATCAGGTGATCTTCACCCAAGAATTCCAACTGTACTGAATGGGATAAGTGGATACCGTATTCTTCCATGTATAAGACTAGGTTTTCTCCCTAAAAAATAATTTCAAAAATTAGGGGGCGTCTCCCCCCTTTTCTTAAATCTGTCCCCCCAAATAGGAGGCGTCTTATACATGGGGGCGTCTTGTAGATGGAAAAATACGGTACTTATAGACAGTGATGAACTGTTGCTGATACAATAGGCATTGACAAGAGTGCTGTACAGTAGTAGACTATCCCATGTGATTTCTCTCTGGTGTGGCAAATCAAAGGTTGTATGCTTTATTATGAAATTGTGTCTCTGACCTACCTTTTCTCAGTTTGTATGACCAAGGGAAAAAGTGCCTCTAATTTTTCTCCCCCCTTCAACCCACCCACCAACCCTTTTGGCAAAATTCCTCACTGGATTTATTTCTGCTGATTTGCTTGTCTTGGTATGAAAGGGATTTTCGCAGGGTAAAATTCTGATAGGTTGAAGCCCCCTGTTTTCCTCCCCTCCTTTCCCCCTTTTTCTTTTTGGTTGGTTGGTTGACTAACCTTTACCCAGAATGCTGTTAAGGGGTGGGGAGTGAGAGACGCCTTTGACTGTGTGTGTGCGCTTGTCTGGTGAGCGAGGGACTTCTCATTCTAATCTAATGTGATTGAGCCATTCAGGAAAAGGTTGTCTCTTCATTATCTGAGCTGTGGGCGAAGGACTCCCTCCCTTTTTCTTGATAATGCCTTTGGCACTTAGGAATTGTGCACAAAGCTTCAGACTCCTGGAGAAACAGATAAAGCGGGAGGTTTATTTTTATCAACAAACCCAATCCATTTTTCAGTGCAAGAGAAGAGAAAGAGGGAGCTTCCTGGAAGAAAGGAAAAGAAAGTCCAGTCATTCTCTAAACAAGACAGGATACACCATACATTCAAAGCTTATATCACCCCACTCAAAAGAATCCTGGAAGCTGTAAGGGGGCTGGGAATTGTAGCTCTATGAGGGTAAACTACAGTTCCCAGAATTCTTGTGGTGGGGTATGATGGGTATGCAGCTGAAAAGGGATATGGTAATGGAGTAATGGGGAAGAGCTGATAGTCTGTTCCAAAGAGGCACAGCAAGAAAACTGGTGCTGATGGGAAATACTGTAGATGAAAAACTGGTAGGACCTATGCAGCTGAAAAGGGATATGGTAGTGGAGTAATGGGGAAGAGCTGATAGTCTGTTCCAAAGAGGCACAGCAAGAAAAGTGGTGCTGATGGGAAATACTGTGTTCTGTAGATGAAAAACTGGTAGGACCAAGGCTTTTGTAATAGCATTTTAACCCAGCTGTGGCATGGGAATGGTGTAGTGAGCTGCCCGAGTGCTGCCTCCCACAGGCAAACCAGACACAGGTAGCTGCACAGCAGGCA
Source organism: Podarcis tiliguerta (assembly GCF_965153285.1). NCBI lineage: Eukaryota > Metazoa > Chordata > Lepidosauria > Squamata > Lacertidae > Podarcis > Podarcis tiliguerta. Next base: position 57,160,389 of record NC_139534.1, read on the forward strand.
TGCAAACATTTCCCCTCATAAAGCAAATAGCAGCTTGGGACGAGGGCAATTTTTTCATTAGGAAGATTGAGGGGACAGTTAACCCCCCTTTCCCAGCGCCATAGGCCCAATCTATTGACCCCTTGCTATTTTCAAAAATTGCAAAAGAAATGGGAGATTTGATCAAGGATATCCATAGTCTCGTCTAGTTTGGTCTTCAGGGTCACAGGCAATAAGTGCAACTGGATTTTTCCCTCTCTCCTCTGTAAATGCAATGGTTCTTATTAAGACTATTAATCTCTAGGAAGAAACAATTTTTTACCAGGACTAAATGGCAACTAAGTAATCCTAACAATTTGCGACTCTTTCTAGGGACAAGCCAGTTGTTATGGTCTATGCCTATTCATTCATTTACTGCCCCCCCCCCCTTTACTGGGGTTGTTCTTTTGGTTCTGTATGTTTACCCAAGTTGTTTATTGTATGTATTAGACACTTTTATTTTAAATTACTCTTTATTGTTCTGTGCATAAGTTTTGGACTTGGGCTCCTTTCCTCTGCACAAACACAAGGACAAATTCAAAAACTTTTGCTTCCATTCATTTCTAGATATCCATGGTTTAACAGAATATCTGAGCCCTAAATTGTGATTAATTTAATTATGTTTCACAGAAACAGGACAGCTTCATAAACCAAGGTTTGAAGTTGCCTTGCTTCAGTAAACTATAGTTAAGACTAACCATAGTTTGTCCACTATGTTTAAGACTAAACTGAGGATACAGCCACATTGGAGGAAGAAAGGGGAGGGAGAGAGACAGTAGACTGAGTCTCAGCCAGGTCTGTTCGTAAAGTGTTACACCCAGGTCACTCTGTTTAAATTATCATTACAGTACTGCTGTTTGTTCATTAAAGTAACATTGACTAAAATGTCTTCTATGATATGGGTGATTCTGAAATACTATAAAAGTTCAAAAATAATACTTTTTTTATTATCCCCTTCCTAAACAATTGTTCCTCTAATTTGACTCAAATCCCTTAGCCATTTCTGAGCCCTACTGAATAAAATGGTTCCTCCATCCATCTTTTGTGCCCTCTACTTCTGGTGTCCATTCTTCTGTTGTCCATCTCTTGGCCTCCAGCTGATGTTTCTGGAACAATACCCCATTCTTCAGATCTGAATCTGATGCCACTTCCTCCTTCAAATATCCATTTTAAAGCCAATTCAGTTCCTTGACTTAAACCAGCGTTTTTGTTCTGGGGAATTTCCATCATCAGAGCTCTGTCTGGCCCTGAGGGAACAGTGGCACTTTGTCTGAATTTTGCTAATAGCTTTCCCTGTGCAACCTGTTTTTCGTTTCAGGTCATGATATTAATGGAGCACTGGAACCATCAAACATTGACACCAGCATCCTGGAAGAATATATTGGCAAGGAAGACTCTCCAGATATGTAAGTGCGTTCTTTTGCACCTATGTTCCTAATAAACAGTGATGGTCGCACGATGCCGTGAGGGTGACAATGGTGGCTGCATGGTGTGATCATATTTCCTTTGCTATCTGTCTTCCACACAACTGTGCTCAGCTGTCTATCCCTACCATGTCCACAGTTCTTCCTAAATCTTTTTTTTTATTCTTCTTTTCTTGAGAGCCATTGGTTAAGTTTTTGATTCCAGACACCTGAGCTCAGTTGTGTGTTATCCAAAGGAATATCTTTGGGGTTGCTATTACCAGACTTTGCTATATAGGAAACAGTCAAAAGGAAAAGGAAATAGATAACTTTAGTACAAATAGAAGGTTGTAGGGGATTTAAGTCTGACTGTCACACAAGAGAGAACCCGACAGGAGCTTACATTTTGGGCTAAGAGGTGCTGCATTGGTTATATGTCTTCTGTGTGCTGCATTGGATGGCACTTAGTGGCAAAGGGCCAGCAGCCAGAAGATCACATCTTGTTGACCAAGTATAAGCTTGGTGAGTATTTGAAAGGAGATTTTCAGAAGAATATCCCAAGCGTGTGCGTGATTCTTTCTTGATCTCATTGTGGAACAAATGCCAGAGAACAGTGCTGATGCCTGTTGCCACACACACATGCACCAACAGGATGTCATCAATGTGTTTGTAATCTCCACTTTCAAGTTAGCCATCACATTTCTATTTCCATTCCATATTATGGATCAAATGGCATTATATGTTTTCAGACATTCTGTGGAGTGGTTTTTTGTTCTTTCAGTGGAGAATTAATGATGTAATGAGCCAACATCATTCAGTGTATAGCTATTGAGTCACCCTGTATGGCTGCAGATTGAAAAGTGCAATATGCACATGTTACTCAGGTTGTTTTAACTTCTCTCCTACAGTTCCGATTTGGACTCCATCTCTGAAATCCCAGCCTCTGCTGGCTACCCTCATGCCCAACCTTCCAGCTCTGCCAGTGTCGGTGTATCTGTCTCCAATGCTGGCCATACTTCTAATGCTGCGTCTAGTGGTCCCCTCCATCATGGCCTTCCAAGCACCCAAGTACCTATCCGGCACAGTCTCCACCATGGCCCCCCTGGCAGCCAAGTTCCAATCCGGCATGGCGCCCCATTGCCCAGTCCATGTGGACCCAGCTACAGTGCTCACCTCAACTGCAATAACAACAATGGCATGGTGATGCCCAAGGGGTACCTCAGCAGCCACTGCCTGACCAACATTGCCCCTCCAATCAAATCAGAGCTGAAGGCCTCCTACGCACCTGGGTAAGTGATGCTGAGTAAAGGAGGAGGTGGTGGGGTGGTGGTGCAGTTCTAGGGCCTGAGAGTGGTAAGTTGTATCTGAATGATTCTGCTAATTCTCTTATGACACTTTCCATGGCAGTCTAAATCGAAGAACAATGGTGTGTTGTAAGAAGGAAACCTTCATCCATAGGAACTGGGTTTCTGGAGGAGAGCTGGCAAAACCTCCTAGGCTCACGGAATGATCAACTAAAAGAGCCAGGACTTGAGTGACTTTGGGAGGAGAGGAATGAGCCGAAATGTTGGCACATGAATGGTAAAAATTAGAAAGCTAAAACCACATTTTAGATTTTGAAGCACCAACAGATAATTTATATAGAGTTAAGTACGGTGGTATTCAGATTATTGTTGGTTATGGTTTTCACTGATGGAACTTAATTGGACGCTTCATGGATATTTACAATGGTTGCAAACAAGGCCAGTTGTCTGTGCAGCCTGCAGGTGAAAATAGGAAGGCTTAGAAGTTGCAGGACGTGGATTCTAGGCATTTTTAGGGGAAATGAACAGGCTGCAGTATTGAATGTACCCTTGCTATCTTTCCAGGCAAAAAGTATGTGCCTGTCAGGAAACTATTTCAAAGAGATGTCTGACCAAAACTCTATTTTATGGCACCAAAACAAGTGGTCCCAGGGAGTGCCCTAGATATCATTTTTATTAGGCTTGAAGAGCATGAAGTCTAAACCAAATTTCTACTTCCTTACAATTGACACTGGATATAGCCTTTCAGAGGAAAATGATAAATATCAGTTAGGTGAATTTAGGGAGATGATGTGTTTCCCCTGTTCTGCCAAGGTGAAACATGACTGAATGGGAGAAGGACATTCATTGGATCAAGAAGAATGGAATGGTGGCAGGAGCTCATTGCTATGGGAGTTTGTGAAAGTGATGCTTTTGTGGAAGGGACTTACTGGGGCAAACAGGAAATAGATAATGGAGGAGGAGGAACTGAGCTTTGGTGGACAGAAATCTGGATTTCTTGCTAAAGCTGTCTTACATGTGCATACCCAGTCAGTTATGTCCTGGCTCACTGTGGCCTGTGAGCTTCTCAGACGTTCCGTTAGTAACACAGTGCTCATGAACCTTTTGACTCGCTGAGGAGGAAGGGCCAGTTACAGACTATTGATAGCCACTGCAGTTGTTGTGAGGGAAGCAGAAGATCAGTTCTGCTGGTGGGGGTGGGAACTTCGCATGATGATTAAGGACTAGATGGGCTGTAAATGGGTGGTAGGGGGCTAGGGGAAGGTAAGTCAACCTGAACTTCACAGACAGATTTGTCCAATTTTTTGGTGTATGTCCTATAGGTATGAATGTCAATCTCAGAGTTGGGAGAGAGGGATGAACAGAGTTGGGAGAGAGGGAGAGCACTTTGGGGATGAATGAAAAACCGATTTATGAGTCCTCATTTCACAGGCAGGTCTTGTTTTCTCACCATTTGGAGTAACTCTTGCTGCTGTATTGGGGCCAAAGAATGTGCTGAGTGCATCAAATATCTAATGTTAAGATATGTCTGAATAACTAGCACTCTGTGCCTTCAGCCCGGAGACTGGTTCTTCATAAGCTAGCAGAATGTGGAGGATCACAGAGGATGATCTGATGCTGTGATGCCTCAATGAAGCAAATTATTGGTCTGCATGAAGCCTTCCACTTCTGAATGGTTCTAATACACTTGCAACCACCGTCATTCCAATAAGGGTGTGGGGGTTTTTGTTTTTGTTTTTTTGCTGTATACTACCTGTGGGGAGATGCAGGAATAGAATCAGAGTTTTTGTTATCCACTTGAGGCACAGGTTAATGTAGAATTAAATCTTTACTCTGGAATCCCAGTTAAGATCCCTAAAGCTTGTCTGAACATTAGCTAAAGGTATTACATGCTGAGAACCTTGGGGAAGCATCTGGTTTGTTTGTTCATTTGTTTCAAAGCCTTAGACCAACAGGATCAAATAATAATGTGCTGCTTTGTTTTTCAGCCTAGCAGTTGAAAATGTATTTTCACAGTCTGCTAGGAATGGCACCTCTGATGTTCCCTTTCTTGAATTCTTTGTGCACACTTCTGCAGAAATGCTTTCCTTACTGGTCTCAGAGGAAAAACTCATGAGCATCGTACCGAAGCACTTTTTCAATAGAAATAGAAATTGGGGGGAAATGAAGGCTTAACATATAAAACAAGTAAATATAAATAAGCACATTTTCTGTGTAATATTTATATTTATATGTTTTTATATCTATCCTTTACCTTTTTTAAAAAAAAGATAAAAATAAAAGCTACCCTGTCCTTATAAATACTATCCAGCACTGCTAGCCTACAATAGAAGTTAGTACTCCTTGATTCATCTCCCTCCTTTTACCACAGCAATTGGGGTCCCTTTGCTCTGAATGTTACTTGGAAAATTTTCCTTTTTTCCTTCCCATGCAAGATCCTTTTTCTTCTGCCAAGCTTTCTGATCAGTTCTCTGGAACAAAGATTGCAAAACAAGCAGTGCTCCTCTGTGGATGCAGCCTGCCAGGTGGGCTCACTCCGTGGATTGGCCCGGCCTGGCTGTGCTGTGAAGGATATATGCAACCACTTCTGTAAATATTTGGCTAGGAAACTGAAAAGGTACAGGGCAGGAGAATCTAATGGACAGACAAGAAGAGAAAGTTATTCAAAGCAGGTCTACTGGGGCCTTGAAAAAAGCAAATAAATCTGTCAAGTTTGCCCTCCAGAAGGTGCACATCTCACTTAGAGCTGGGTCACAACAAGAAGAATTTCAAATGAGGCTGTGCCATAGATAATCCACTGACCTAAAATTAAGGTCAAGGCTAGCTAACTGGCCAGAACACAAGTGTGGGGATCAGGAGAAAGAGGTGAGAGCCACAGAAGATACCTGTGACTTAATGCAGAGGTGGGGAACCCAAGGGCCACCTTCCCCTGTGGACAGCATTCCTGGGGCCTCATACCAGTGGTGAGCAGGGCTAGGTGCAAAAGCTGTCACAGCCACGGATGTGAATCTTACCCTTGTATAGTAAGTTACATTCCAACCATGCAAAGGCAGAGGTGTTGTGTGACCTGGGAAGACTCCCGAGGGCTCAGTTCAGAAGCCTGGACATTTAGCCCCCTGAGCCTGAGGTTCCATAGCTTTGCTGTAAGGAACAGAGGCACGAGGAGCTTTGTGACATAACGTGCTATTTTGAGAACCAAAGAAGGTGTGCTGTATGCTTCCTCTGACTTCCATAGCTCTACTAGTCATGGCTACTAATTAGTGAGGAGAGGCAACTATCCTGCTCATTGTGTGCAGTTGGGCTAAGCTGGTGGTTGGAGGAAGCTAGGTGGGACCTTGGGAAAGTTACCAGTGTGTTCCTTGCCATATTTTTTTGCTGAGAAGATCATCCTCATCTCCAGTTTGTTGTTGGAGTTCTCATCAGAAATATCACAGCTTGGTGTCATGGGGGATGGCTGCCTTTGCTAGGTGCGCTGGCGACGGAGCACAGAGCCATCTCTCTCCTCTTTGTTCCTAAACCCCTTGTGGAATACATTTGTGCCTAAGCCACCTCTCAACTGAATACACAGCAGTTTGCCTGTGAAGTGCTCCACTTTCTGAAATATTTCTTTTTGCCAAATTCTCCAATTATTTTTCTTTCCTTGATCATTCAAACCTGTACGTTTTCTTCTCATTTTGAATCCAACAGCATGGCCATCTAATTCTCCCCATTTCTTCAGCAACCCTTGTCTCTCTTTGCTGGTGTATCTCCTTCCTATTCCTTTCCTGGACTACAGCTCCTGCTATCCCTGGCCATTGGTCATGCTGCCTGGGGTTGATGGAATTCCAACAACATCTGGCAACACCACGTTCTTCTCTCAGTCCACAGTCTGTAAAAAATGTGTAACTATAATTTTCCTAGCTCAAATGTTGAGGCTTGACCTCTCAGAATGTTACACATATCCATACTCACCCACTTATTTTAACAGCCTTGCTTAAAGTCTGCTATTTTTTTATTGGTCCCACATCAGAAATGTAATGGGTTTTATTATGCTACTAAAGGTTTAGTTCTGTTTTTTTCACCCATATTTTGTTCCTTTTTTCACCAAATCAATTTTCATTTATTCTCATTTGTTGCTGACAGTGTATCGGTTCATTACTATTCCAGGCTCTGAAGACCTTCATAGCCTTCTTTCTTATTTTTTACTTCTATTCCCCTTTCTCCTAGGTGTGTACACTTGGAGCCATAGTACTCCTCCATTCCTTTTCCATCTTCATCCAGCCTGTTGCTAATTCTTTTTTCTGAAACTGCCAAGAACAGTTCTTCTGTTTCTAGCGCTTTAAAAAAAAATGCTTATCCATGCCCTGGTTCTCTCTTCTCTTGACAATCGAAGTTTCTCTTTGTTAAGATTTTGTTCCTCTCTAGTCAAGTCAGAATAGCTTTTTAAAAGCTCTTCTGTTATTTTTTGACCCTTGCTGCATCACACCAGCAGCAATAGGCCATCTGAGGTCTCCATACATTTCCTGGCTGCTTTCTGTCACTTTTTCAAAAAGCAAGCAGGGATATGTATAACTGAAAGCAACTCTTGGCTAACAGGGTAATGCATTCTCCATAGTCTATTTATCCCTTGCCCTCTTTACTCATGTCGCCAACAAAGCATGCGCTTTATGTGGACTGCAGTGATAACACTTCTTTAAGAGAAACAAACCAGCTTAATAGCTGAGGCTATCAACTGACAATTTAGACGTTGCTACTCGTGCGAGTTTAATAATCTGAGTAGTATTGGAAAGGTCTGTCATGAGCTAGTCTTCACAGAAGTAGTCCGATTAATAGCACAGGTGAGGATGTCAGTGTTGTCCTGAAGTGACTTTCCATTAACTCGCTTGGTTTCATTAGACTTCAACATCCATTCCCTCCCTTCCCCATTTCAGTCTCATCTTGCTGGCTTTTGTGTTTACTTGACCTTGCCAGTCAGCACAATCGCAGTCTCCATCAGCTACTGCTAGGTGTGTTTGGAGACTGGATCTCAGTTTAAGAACCAGTAGGGAAGTTTTCAAGGCTCTCTTCTTGTAGTTGCAGGTGCTAGGGGTGAAATTTATTTGAAAGGGAAAGAAGTGTACTGTAGCTCTTAATTTTGAAGGGCGTGGAGTTGGGGGCTGAAGAGTGGACGATAGTTGTTGTCGACTCACTCTCGTTTTGAATCCTCTGTTGGAAACATACCGAAGAAAAACCCAGTTTGAGCTAAGTACCTAGAGACCCCTGATATTTGTTACTTGTTTGTTACTCAGCAAAGCACTGTGCATATTAATGGCACTCTGTAAGTCTTCTTCTTCTTTGGTGATCACTCGTAGCCGAGTAAGATTGTCTTCCATAAACACGATTTTAATAATGTGTCTGTAATTACTGTGGAGGCCAATTCTGGATCCACACATCCTTCCACAGTGGGGACATTGGTTTCCAGGTAGGAGTTGATCAAGGTGTGGATTTGCCAAGCGTGACTTCCTCTTAGCATGTTTCTCCCTTGCGTCCTGAGTTCAAGTGTCTTCAAAGCCCATGACACCTTTTGTAAAGGCTGTTCTCCGATTGGAGCACTCGCAGGCAAGTGTTTCCCAATTGTTGGTGTTTATACCACATGCTACACAGGAAGTTAGCAAAATGGGACTCATCCAATGTAAAAGACTAAAAAGGAGAACTAATTTCAGTAGCTTGAGGATTATTGCACTTCTTAATCAATTCCCAATGGATTAAGTATAGTTTATTCATTGTTGTCCCATTTCTTGTAGAAAAGTCCCTGGGGAATGCCTGTTTTTGCTGAAATGTGTCAGACAATAGTAAAAAGTGCCTTATTCTCTGACAGAAAGCTAACCAGCAACAAAAACTCTAAACTCAGAATTCTTTCTTGTTGTTAAATAGAATGTTTTGGTTTACTTTGCAGTGGCTATGGCCTGACCCTTTTCTCTTGCCTGCTTCTGGCTAGCTTTGTCAATTTCTGGCAAGGGGCTCCACATGTAGCCTCAGGTATACTTGATGTTGGGATAATCTGGCCCTTAGACTCATGGCTTTTTCTTCGGATGGGTCAGTTTTTGTAACAGAGCCAGATTCCCCAAAAGCCTCCTCTGCATCTGTTAATGATCTTTTTCTGGGGAACAGATACATTTCTGTTTTGGCTTCTTTTAGCTGAGCAAGAGCCGCTGAGCGAAGAGAGGCGTCTTATTAGGAGATCAACAAAATGGCCATGAAGTTAGATGCCTATGAATAAAATCAAAGGGCTCACTGTGGGAATAGCATAGGCTGGGTGTGAAATAATACGAGTTTAAACAGTCCCAAACTCTTTAATCGGGAGGTGCTGTAGTGAGTAGTTAAGGGGGTTAGACATGAGGGGCTTCCTGGCACTTTGGGGAGTGGCCAGTGGTTGGGTCTTTCGCTGGAGGGAGAATTTGTGCAGGAAGACCTGTCTGTAGGAGGTCACACTGACTGACTTCAGTCTCAGGAGGATTTGTATTGGCGAACAATTCCAGAAAAATGCACGACAAGTCCATTGTTAATCTCTACCAGCTGAGGGTGCTGCAGGCAGTGGGGTTATCCGTGGAATTGTTGCTTCTCCCCAAGGTTTGAAGGATATTTTGCATTCTTTCACCTTATCAATTTCTCAAGACGCTTGTTTGACCTTTCCCTCTATTTTTTTCTCCATTGCTCTTCAGCACTTTACCCGACTCTCCCCCGGACTCTGGATCAGAGGCATACTCCCCCCAGCAGGTGAATGGTAAGTGCTCAGATTCAAGCCCAAGCACACCGGCGTCCCCCCCTTCTTTGGTTGGCAAAAGTGGTTGGCTCTGAAATCTTTATCGGACAGGGGAAAAACAGACTGCTGCAATACGTGAAGAGATTATCAGTTAGTAAATATTCCTAGACTTACGCCTATTGTTTTCCTGCTACCCTTTGGAAAGAGTGGGGGAGGAGGGGAGGAGCAGGAGCACAAAGAGGTGTGTGGGGAGAGGAAGATGTAAATCTACCTTTTGAAAGAGGAAAATGGGGAAACTGTTGACTTCTGCCTAGTGAAGAAGTGAAAATGGAGTGTTTGAGCCTTGTTTTGTGGATGGCGGTGCTGTCAGATGTTGACTTCCGGAGAATTATGTAAAAACAAGCCTATTCCAGTAATGAAGACCAAAGCAAGGAAATTGCCATGAGCTTGCTATTAGACGGTAAGTACGCTCTGAGCCTCCTGCCACCTTTTTCCTAGCTCCGATTGGTACAGGGAGACTCTCCTCTGTTTCCTGTGTCAGGCAGAGAAATCTTAGATACACGATGGAGGCTGGGTCTGTGTTGTCCTCCCCCCCCCCCCACTTGTTAAGCAAAGTCAGTCTTTCTCTGCCCTTCTCCAAGCTTTATATAAGTTAAGAGAGGGAAGTGGGAGGGTAGAATCTTTTTCCACTACCTACATTTGCCATCCCATAATGAGATTCCTCTCAGGAGATTTAGATTCATACGCCGGAGAATTAGCAGCAGAGGGAGAAGAATTGGGTGGAGTATACGTTGGTGTGTTGACGGGAATTTTCTGATGTTTCCCCACTGGCCCCTTCTTTTAAAACCTCAGCCCTGTTCATAGTGGAAGCAGCTACTTCTCCTTTCTCCATGGAAGAGGTCAAGAGTTCTGTTTATCTCGCTACAAAAATCCCTGGAATTCCTCCTGGCCCTTCTTTAAATATAGCGAAGAGGCCAGATTACTTGCCACAGAGTGAACTGCTTTCCCTCACCACCAAGGCAGCAGAAGAGGGAGTCTGAATGGTTTCATCCTGCTCTCATCATCCTGGAGAGCGGAATAGGTAGAACCTCAGGCGTTGTAGGGGGCAGGATCAGAGTGAGTCCTGGTGCATATGCAGAGTGCCAATATATATATATATTATTGCCTCTGCGGTCTCATAGTTTTCAAAAAATCCTCCATTGTTTCAAGGTGTATTTGGAAGCCAAGTCAGCCTTTTACAAGTGGAAGATAAGATATGGCTTTCAAGAACATATTTTTCCACAACTTGCTTGCATATTCACTCTGCCATAACAGTTGCCCCAGCCAGTTTTTAACCTGTGAATGTCAAACATTTGATACTGGCTTCTGTAGTCTCACCAAAGCAAAATGCAAAGCCTGACATTTTTCAAAAATGAAAATTATATTAGTTTGTAGTCTAGTTCATTGACCAATGGTGGCCGTCAACACAACTTGTAGTACTGAGTTCTATAAGATAATTTTGTGTTTGTGTGAAGTTCCATTCCATTTTACTTTAACTTTTATAGATTTAAGAGCAGTTTGATCCTGGATTCAGCTGAGATACAAAGGAGAGCTAATTTAAAAAGCTACCCCTATACCCTGACAAACCAGAGCCCTACATTCTTAACTTTAAATCAGGCTTCAAAGTTAAGTAAACTTCTGTTTTGTTGTACTAAGGAGGGATGTGAACTTGAGTCAAGGGCTTTCGTGAATGCCCTACAGCCTGTTCCTAGATATGTAAAATCTTTGCATGTACTGTAGGCTTCCATGCCACCCTTTCTGCATGAAATCAATAAAAGCCCAGCAAGGAGAGTTTGCCGTGGTCTTGACTTTAAACCCCCCCCCCCCCACATGTGATTTAATTTGTGTGTATTATTAAAAACAGTAATTTCCCCCAAAGTCACTGAAATGTCTTCTGCACAAGAAGGTTTTGAAATGAAACAGGTATTTCATAACTCATTTTGGAAACATGTTTATATTTCAAACATATAAAAGCTGGGAGAATAGGCCATAAATAAGCCTCCATTCCATCTGAGTCCTGTAATTCTGTCTTTGGTGGTGTACTTTTCACCAGCATTCTTTGTGCCTTTTTTAAATTAAAAAAAAAATATTTACAGTATATATATTTTTAAGTAATCATTGCTCTGGTGTGTGAGCAGTGACTTTGTGATTGGCTCCTGAGCCAGCCAGTCAGCACTCTGTGCAGATGGACTCCACTATAAATGGGGAGAACTGGCTGCTCCTGACCTCAGTTCTCTGAGGAAAGTTGCATTCCTTACCTAAAAGGGGTAGGTGGAGATCCATGGTGGGCTCACCCCTCAAAATAGGTCTATATTTGTACTCAAAGTTGGCTGACTGCTGGGCACACTGAACAGCAGCACCAATCTTTTCAGAATGTATATATTCTCAACTCATTTCTAACTACCTTTAGTGATGATATTTCTGTATGAATAAGTGATGAAATGTAACAGAAAAGCTGTTGGTAAATAATGGTGGAAAGGTTTTGTCCTTGTGTGGCTTTGAGCAACAGTTGTTGTTAAATTAAGCCAGATTTATTCTCGTAACTCAACAATTCTGACTCTACTGCCCCATTAATGCTTTTAACTGCATGGATATATAACCTCTTTATTTTTAACTCCATGGACTGGTGTAATCTGAGGTCATGTTATTGCTCCTTTCAAGACCATAGAGCATATATTTCTGCAATGTGTTGATGCCCTTTGACATTCCCATGGAGCGAGGGTGCCATGCTATCTTGCTGTGGGGGAGAAAACTGCCTTCTGATAAGGGAAAGCCTGACTTCTCCCTGTGGAGAGACAAAGCAGGAGAGAAACCTTCTAGTACTCCCAGCAAGGAGGGTCCCTGAACCAGGACTGGTTTGGGAGCCATTCTGCTTTGAATGTGTGCCTGCTGAGGGGGGAAACTGACGTAACTCTAAGGTGGATGTTCTGCCAGGGCAAGGATTTTTGCTTGGGCAAGGGAACAGTCTCTCCCTTTCTCTCCTTTGTACGTCCCTAAATCTGTTCTAGGACCAGGTTTGGGAAGGCTGCAGGGTACGTAGAGCAGGGTGGGGAAATGTCCCCTTGCACAAGCAGAAATCCTTGCACTGACAGGACGTGCTAGTAGAACAGCACCCTGAGACTTTTAAGAACTTTGCCAGCTAGTTGTATAAGAATCTCTTTGTCCTACCTCCACACAATAACAGTGGTACTATGAGAAGCCTGAAGAACAGGCAAACATCTGAGTATGTAAAGGAAAAAGTATTGAAGGCTCACCTTTCAACGTTCCGAATGTCCCAACAAGATTATTGTGCCTGATGTGAGCCTGGAAATATATATCATGAAATACAGAGAACATACAGAGCATCCGCTTCCCTTCACCTCTCATTTATAATACACCAGACTAGTCACATAACAGCTTTTTGTTTGTGTTTGGCACTCAGTATCATAAAATTTCTTAAATGAATTTACCTGCTTGCTGAAGAAGAGCCTTTATGCATGGAGATTCAGATTTTTATCATTTGGATTTTTAGAAGGGCAGGAAGTCATTCTCCTGTATTTGCTGGATTACCCATTTGTTTCTGTTTGCGGTGCTGCCCTTTGGTTATATATTTAGCAATTAATTCTTTTTTTAAAATTTGATCTTAGTAATTTTAAATGAGTTGAAATTTCAAGATATGCATTTAAAGTGTCAAAGGTTTGCCCGTCATTCCAGCTCACTAGAAGAGAGTTTATTTCTCACTATACAATGAAATAGAAGTGAGGCTGCCTGCATGTTTTACCATGTATCTCCCAAGTAAAATGGCTCGAGATGTAGTATTGTGTCAGTGAGTGCTGAAAATGTAAGGAAATGGGCTGGAATATCCCCCTAAGGCCACCCACATCTGCGGCCTTATACTGTATTCATTCAGAACACACAGCTGGAATGGCTGCCCAAGGCTAGAGGAATGTTCAAAGAGACTGGGATGTTTTTCTGTAGCATAATCTGGCTATGCGTGTGGCACAAATTAATCTACTGACTTTCTGTCTTTTTAGATCCTCACCTCCTTCGAACCATGACTCCTGAGAATATGTGTCATATAACTCCCCCTTCCCGCCTGGAGCACCCACCCCCTCCTCCACCGCCACCCCCTCCACCATCCCACCTCCAAGGGCCGCCTCCACCACCACCACCACCACCACCTCACCCACACCAGCAGCCACACAGCCATCACTATCCCAGCATGCAGCGGGACATGTACATGAAGGCTGAGTCTCTGATGCCCCAGTTCACTATTGGACAAGGCATGTCACCTGGAGATCTCCACCATGCCCAGCAGTCACAGATGCTTCACCAGCTACTGCAGCAGCATGGAGCAGAGTAAGTCCTCAGGGACATGATGGACAAGATAGGGAGGGAGCAGAAGCATTACTTGAGCCCCCTGAGACTTGTTATGATCCTAGCAGACATTTGTGGTTAGTGTTGGACATGGGAGACCAAGGTTCAAAGGCCCACTCAGCCGTAGAGTTCACTGGGTGGCCTGGGTTAGTCACTTTCTCCTATCCTACCCTGGATCACAGGGTTGTTGTGAAAATAAAATTGGGATGGGGAGAACCAAGTACAAAATCTTGAGCTCCTTTTCAGCAATAGCTTGATATAAATGTAATAAATATAACTAAAGTAATTGAGAAATGTGCAGCGTTTGCTATTGAATTACATGTATAGCAAGAGGCCCAATAATAGTCACAGGGACTAATATGGTAAGTCAGGGGCCTATGATGATATGCTGTTGAGGTGCAGTTTGAAAAGAGTGAGCAGCAAAATGAGAATTGAGCCAAGTTCTCTTGGCGTTCTGAAAAAATACAAAAGGCAAAGCTATACGACAAGCAGAGCTTTGTCCTTTCTTCCACTGACAATTCCTTCAAATTGTGGTTTGTTAAGATTGCTGAGACTTCTGTTGGAAATCTCATGTGCCCCTTACAGGACTGTTTATCAAGGGACGAGTGTGTGTGTGGCAACAATTTTTTAATTTGTTTTTAAACAAATACAAGAACCATTAAACACTTATCCAGCAGTACAACTAATGGTGTTTGTTTTATCCATTGACTCTAGACATAAAATTACACATTCAACATTTAAGCATATCATTAATATCATTACCTGTATGCCACAACTGGGCATAATGGAGAGCATAATCCCAGCACTAATGCATCTAGATCCATGGGGGTGCGATTTCAGATTTAATAGCTGGAGGCAAAGTCCCTGACGAGGTTTGAAAATATATTCAGGATTGAACTGCTTTTGTAAAAAGTGATTTTAAAGACTGTTTTTGTTTCGATAATGCATAACAACTATTGCAATGGTAGTAACACACACACACACACACACACACACACACACACCTTTTCAATTAAAGAGATTAGTGTCTTCAGCATGCATACCAAGGACATAAGCTCCTTTAATTATTTATCACATTTGTCAATTGTGGCTGACCTAGAAAAAACACACAAATGCATGTAACATGCCTCGAATGGCTCACCTTACTTCAAGAGCAGGTTTGAGGAGGAAGCGTTTGGTAGAGACAGGGACTGAGGGATTACTTAACCCTTCCCACACACTGCTTCTGCAATCTGAACATGCATTTGGAACTAACTGTGGGATGAGGGAAACATGGTTGTGTGTGCGGGGCCAGTGGGTGGGGTGGGGAAGCTGTTTTTTTCTGAAAACAGGGCATACATAAAACTGTAGGTGGGGCTTAAATCATTAAAATGTTTCTCCGTGCAAAACAAATACCTGCACACTGAAAGCTAGCGTATGAGAGAGACATGTTTGCCTTCAATAGTCATTATCCAGTTCAGACCTAAGATCCACCTTTAGCCAAAATGTGCATTATGAGATCCATTTATTGATTTTTACCATAGATGTGTACAAACATTGCAAGGGGTTGGACTAGATGACTATATACCATTCTTTGATTCTATGAATGGTAATGTGTTGTTGGTGAGACACGCCTAGGTCAGTCTGCAACCCAGTTGTGAGTTCCACTCACCAGGAATAACTCACGGTATTCTAGTTTTCTGTGTGCAGGGATTAAAACAACAACAACAACGTTTGTATGGAGGAGGGTTCAGTCACATGTGTCCATACCTTCATTCTCAAGCCTGGTACAACCTAGACACAGATACACCCCCTCAGTCACCTAAGAAGAAACCTGCCAGTTGTCTCTTTCCCTCTTGGGTCAGGTGAGGACAGAGGGAGGGAATGTACAGGTTTAGAATATGCCTCTATTTCAGCACCAGACAACAATTTGCAAGCGACTCTTTGTATACCTACAGAATTATGTGAGAGCTTGGCTGATGCTCACCTCCTGTACCCACTGGAATCCTCCCCCCCCCCATATATATATTTACATTTTTATGGCTTATGTGAAGTTGGAATGTTCTCACTATCTGTTGTCTGTGTTTGACCCCCACAGACTTCCAGTGCACCCTGCCAAGAAGAGGAAACACTCAGAGTCGCCCCCAAATACTCTCAATGCCCAGATGCTTAATGGGATGATAAAGCAGGAGCCAGGGACAGGGTCTGTGCCTCTCAACCCTGACAGAGCCCAAACACCTCCTTGGCATCAGCAGGGGGCGCTCTCACCAGGTACAGTCTCCAGTAGTATTGTCTGCATCCATATGTTATTTGTGTTCCAAAAGGGGAAGATTTCTATAGAGTGGGTGCATGGGAGGAGAAACTGAGGAATGGGGGCCATGGGGAAGAAATGAGGAAGGTGTGAGCCATGTGTCTCTAGGGAGAATGTGTTGTTTCATACCAAACAGAATGTGTGGAAGCAGTTCCCCAAGGTTGAAAAGAGCAGAGAACGAAAAACATTTTCCTTTCCTTGGTTACAAAAAACAAGAAATTAAAAAGCCATGGGATGTTTTGCGTGGTGGGAAAGCCATGGGGAGGTCGGGCAAGAATGAATATTTCCCTTGTAGCAGGAGGGCTTATTTGCATGAGGTGTAAATACGCAGTTTTGTAAACACATAATTTTACTATTGCTGCAGGCCTGATTCAGGACAATGACAGCTTAAATGGCTCCTACTTGGATCCCAATTACCAGTCTATAAAATGGCAGCCACATCAACAGAACAAGTGGGCAACTCT
Source organism: Podarcis tiliguerta (assembly GCF_965153285.1). Taxonomy (NCBI): domain Eukaryota; kingdom Metazoa; phylum Chordata; class Lepidosauria; order Squamata; family Lacertidae; genus Podarcis; species Podarcis tiliguerta. The sequence continues at coordinate 57,176,984 of NC_139534.1, forward strand.
GTATGATGCCAACTACAAGGAGCTGTGAGTAGAGATGGTGCCTGTGTAAACTCCTCTGCATGCTGGCTCAGAGAAATGGAGCTGATTTACCTTCATATTTGCTCAAGAGTAGCACTGCTCTTATTAAATCGCAAGGAGCTGGAGGCTGGTGTATATAGCATGCAAGAAAAGCCTCGCAACTTTGAACCTCTTTAAATTGCCACTTTACACCATTTTAACAATAGTAAAATTTCAGTATTGTTTATTAAGCACTTACAGTTATTAGGTGCTCTACAAAGTACATTTAAAAGACATTTTCTGCAGCCATTGCTGTACAGTTGGAACAGAAAAACACAGAAAGGGAAAGAAAGAAATGAGGAAGATGTGACTAATAAAACTGCAGCGATCAGAAACAAGACAATCAGTTGTGGAAGGCTATCTTGAATGGGTGTATTATCAACTGATAAAAAAACAGAAAAGGCACACTAGCCTTTTTGCTCCTCCTTCAACACTGTTCGCTTGTTCATTGATTTCTGAAATCTCAATGACACTTCTGGGTTTAGTCATTTTTATACTTTCGGAAGCGTGGCACGTAGTGATAGCATTTGCGCCTCTCCATTACCTGGTCACCTTTTGAGAATTGCCTTTTAAAAAATGCTGTCCTATTGTCTGCTTAGAGCAGGGGTTGTCAACCTGGTCCCTACCACCCACTAGTGGGCGTTTCAGGATTCTAGGTGGGTGGTAGGGGGTTCTACGACACAAACTGAATCGCTCCCACCATCGAGCACTGGTGGGCGATAAGGAAATTTTTACCACCAAGAAAGATGCATTAGTGGGTGGTAGGTATAGAAAGGTTGACTACCCCTGGTTTAGAGGGAAAGGGTAAGAGTGGTTTCCCCAGGAGCAGGCACTCAAGGGTTAGGGAGAGGGGAGTTAGGTTTCATCAGCAAAGGTGACCCCTCTTAAGAAGGCAGTCCATTTTGATGCTTGTGCAGCAAAATAAAATGATATATCTTTTGGCTTCTGGAAACACCCCGTGTGAGAAGACTGCAAAATTCAAATAATTCTAACTGTAGAAGCAAAAACAAAGGGATGAAAACAAACAATAGGTGAGGAAATGTAGGCTTGGGAAATTGACTGATAATGGAGAGAGCATATACCCTTTTCAAACAGATAAATGATAAGGTGAAAAGGAGTACACAGAGAAAGTAGCAAACAGGTTGGAGTGCACTGGCAAAGCAAAGGCAATCAGAAGTTTAAGGAAGGAACTAATAACCATGATGTGTGCATCAAAGATGAATATGAAAGAAGCATACAAAGTGGTGTGATATCTTTTAACTGGTCTAATATCTGTTGGGGTTTAGTCTAGTCTAGACTACTTAAAGATAAAGGCAGCATCTCTTAGCTAGAGCCATATTATGCTGAATGATGATGGTCAGCAAGTGTATACATGGCATTTTGTAGGCTAACATAAGCAAATTACCCAGGGGGGAATCCTATGTGGCACAAGCAGGTGCCCACTCCTGCAATGGGGCTTCTCCTTCCACCCCACCCTCTTTGCAGTCCATCACACAGCCCCAAAATCTACACCAGAGGGTTGGAGAGAAAATAAACTGGAAGTGGGCAGACAAAATAAGAACATAAAAACGTGGCCCATCTAGTCAGGCGTCCTGTTCTCACAGTGGCCAGCCAGATGCCCATGGGAAGCCAGCAGGACACCATTGGATGTCACCCATAAGCTCGTGCCTTGAGGAGCTTACAGTCTGAATCTAGGTGAGAATTGTAATGGTGGAAAGTCAATAAAGAGAGAGCAGGAGACACCGGTAACCAGGGGTGGCCAATGCATGCAAATGTAGTTGCCTATCTTCATCAGAATAGCTTCACCAATGTACATTTTAGATTACACATCCCAAAAAGTGGGCTTGGAATGATTTCTGGGAATGGTAGCAGGGCCCAGCTCTGTGGCCACAACAATAACTTTTTCCACCCATGTATAACTTGGTTTGACTGGGAGGAGAGGTGGGATTCACAGAGGGAATGTTGAAGAAGGAAAGTGTTAGAGAGAGGGACAGAGATTGGAGGGGCAGGAACGTGGATAGAGCGAATAGTAAGAAAAGAGCAGCTAGAAGTGGCATTGAAAAAGGGTTTGGCAGGGACACGGGGAATGTAATCAAGCAAAGATTGTTAGACACGGGAAGCATCAGAGATAGAGGAAACAAAAATGACAGGAAGGGAGGGACTTTAAACCAGGTTGTTTTTAATGGTTTTAAGATGCCTTGGGCACTGATTTTGAGCTCAAAGGCAGTGCAGGATAGCTCAGTTGGGAGAGCACGAGACTCTCAATTTCAGGATCATGGGCAAAAGATTCCTGCATTGCAGGGGGTTGGGCTAGATGACCTTTGTGCTCTCCTCCAATTCTGTGATTGTTATATGGATAAGAGAGCCTTGAAGGGCATGAATCAGAGAGCTCAGAGGCAGGATAACTGGCAAACTCTTGGTGACCAGCTAAGATGTGCCTGGGAAGCTATGGCAGCCACGTAAGGTGAGAGCAAGAGAGAAGCAAATGAGCGCAGCTTCCAGGGTGAAGGAGAGACAAACGTTCAAGGGGTGGGGGAGAGAAACAGCTGCAGATCCTCCCTGCATTCCACAAAGGTGATAGAGAACTGGCAAGCAGTCAGACAGATTCCGGGAATTGCCTACTCTCAAGAACGCCCCGCCCCTGGGTTTCTATGCAGCTTGTATCTCCTATTTGGCCCCATTTTGGGGAGAGAGGGAAGGGCCTTTCTTGTCTGTGGTACCAAATAAAATGAGATGATTATCTGGCTTCATGAGAGCAATGTGGAGAGAAAGGGCCAGTGATTTACATTCAAGCCAGCTGTGGCATAAGAGGGAGGCTGCCCTTGCATGGCCTAGGATGCCCACGCACAGCATCATTGTTGAGGGCTGCCTTCTCAAGGTCTCGCAGAAGGTAATTTATCTGCGTTCCTTCCCTATGAATATATAAGGGGAGTAGGGCAATATATATATTTATTTATTGCTCGAAGGAACATACAAAGAAGCCAAAGGCTCAGCATCCTTTTCCCCATTGTGGTCTACCAGGATAAGCGGTTAAGCAGGCTCTGAGATGCAGAAGCAGAACTGTTGCTCCAAGACATGCTTCCTCTTGGAGGTAGTATATATTAGCTGTCTTGGAGCAGCTACTGATAGCCTTCTCTCTTGTGGATTTTTCTATTCCCTTTCTATGGCCTTCTAAATTGGGGGCCATCACCACAACATGTGGAAGCAAATTCTGTAATTTTAACTCTGCACCAAGTGAGGAAGCACTTTGGATTGTGTCCTGAATCTCATACTCCACTAAATGACATGAGTTCCAGTATAATTTTGGCAGTGTGAGGAAGAAGAGGTTGCACTGAAGGCTCACAGCCTACAAGCTACCCCTGTGTGTTTTTGTAGTGCCTTTATATAAATGTGTGGTGTAACTGTACAGCATTTGGAATACTATGCAAAGTTCTGGTTGCCTCATCTCCAAAAAAGTGAAAAGATGCAGAAAAGGTGAAACCCAGATGATCAAAGGATGGAGCCACTGCACTTAGAAGTAATGTATGAGGGGACAGGATAGAGGTTTATAAATTGTGGTGTGGAGAAAGTAGAGACAGAAGTTTCTCTCCCCCCATCACTATATTATTCATTGTTCTCACTTCGGCATGACTTTATTTTGCTGAAGGAATTCTCATTGCCTCCAGTCTAGCTGCTTCCTTGACAAGGCTCTTTAACCATGTTGGCATTCTTAGAGGAGGATAGCTAAAAACGACTTGGCTTTCAACATAGCCATTTCCCATTAACCTTCCATGGGCTGTAGGCAGCACATGTTCGGCAACATCCCCTGCTCTCAGTGAGGTGAAAGCAATAGTTTTTATAATAATTAACTTGGGTAATCTCTCCCTCAATGAAAACCATGTTGTACTTTTACAAACTAGAGGCGCCCATCCTCCCTGTTGCAGCAGAAATAAATGCAGAATAAAACATTTTTAAAATAAGAAATATACATATACCATTCCTTGAATTTCGCTGAGAAAGTAAGAGTTTGTGGCCCATGTTTCTCTAAATGGAGAAAGATAGGTTGTGAAGCACTCAGACCCCATGATTTGCACACTCTACAACTAGGTAGCTTTCCCTCACCAATTCCCCCCTCCTTTTACAATTCAGATTTAATAATTTTAGTGAAAGATACCATTTTTAAAAATTGCTTAGGCATTACAATTGCGTCAGGCATTACATGCCACAGTGATTGTAATGTTCAGGCACACTCTCCTCATTTACAAGGTGGCTAGGATGTGCTTTGGAAGAACAGGACATTTTTCTGAGATCCTGGCTTTAAGACAAAGTGGAATATAATATGTGAGATGCCTCTCTTATCTGTGGAAAATGTAGTGCTATCTGTTGCCATGGGCGTAGACATCTGCCTCGTAAAGAAGCCTCTGTGCATACTGTTACCCTCCTGTGACAGGAGCATGGCTCATTGCGTTTCTGGGGGTGGCTAACTTTCTGCCCTTATCTCCAGTTCTGAGTCGCTACTGTCCTCCCGCCCTTGCCTTTTCATTTTTACCTCATAACTCACACTCATTTCTTCATTATCTGTCCTTTAATTTCTCTGCATTTTGACCCAATACATGTTTTAAACATTTGTACACGTTTTGTAAAAAGAAAGATTCGGGCTTTCATTTGAACAGATTGCGGTCCTTGATTCGTGTTGGATTTGCCGAGCCATTTGTAAAGGGCCGGGTAGCGAAAGTGGTTTGATTGAATGGCGGAAGCTGCCAGTTTTGTTCGCTCAAGTTTCAGTGGTGAATGGCTAGAGGCCCAGTACAATTTCAGTGGCAAACAGAAACCATATCTATTCTAGCTGAAGAGCTTGAGAAGGGATGAGGTAGCTTAGAACTGAAGAGGAATGACCGTGTGTCTACTTTTTTGGGAGGGGGGAGTGGAAGGGGAAGAATTTGGCTTTTGGATAGGGCAGAATGGCAAGCGCTGTAGGAAGGAGGGAATGGCACAATGAATCACCAAAAATGTGATGGAAAGGGGGGAGAGGGGGAGAGAAATTCCTCTCATACTTTCTGGCTAAGGTAGCTTACTCTGTGACCACCATCTGGTTTTCGTTCAGGGCACATCTCTGGCAGCTCAGGGTCCCCCCTGTTGCTATGAGGAAGAATTAAATGGCTCTTTATAGGGCCTGCCAGGTTCGCTCAACCCAAGGGTGCTGACAGCAAACAGAGTTTATCCAGTCGCTGCTGGCATGTCTGTGGAGGATTGTCGGCATGTGCATGGCCAGCTTTGGACCTCTGGAGGCCAAAGCAACTTACTGAAATGTTGTTCTTGTCATGGCCACACACAGAATCCTGCACTGGATTTTGAAATTCCTGGCCATCTTGGGTTCTTCTTGTCTATCCCACTTGTTACTGTGGTTGTTTTGAGCTTTGACTCTTTCAACAGTGGCTAGCCCTTCCTATTTTCAACAATCCCTCCTTTTTCCTGTCACGATCAAGCCCCTTGGTTCAAGTCTTCCCCTCTACAGCTTTCTGAAGCCGAAGGAGTTAAAGATACCAGCACATACTATTTATCTGTTAAATAAGACTTCCCAACCCCAACAGACTACAACTCCCACTAGCCCTGGTCACCATGGCAACGCTGGCTGGCGCTGGTGGGAGTTGTAGTCCAAAGCAACCAGTGATTAATAAAGACTCTGTTGAATTCTAGTGCTAACTAAGCCCTCAAAAACTCATTGAAACTGTACACCTTAGTGGCTAAAAATATAAAGTTTCAGTTTTTATAGTAGGAAGGGCAGACCTTCAGGAGCTCTGTCACTGACCAGTTTGGTAGGGAGCCTCTTCTTACACTTGGGCCTGTAAAGAAGTAAGCCCAAATGAAATTAATGGGAGTTTTTTTTCTTTCTCAAATGAGAAAAATCAAATTTTAAGGGTGCATTTCCTCCAACAAGTACTTAAAATATACCGTAACTCGATCATGCCGGCCTGCTGAATTCGACAGCATTTATTTGATTTTATTTGATTTGCACCTATTTGGTTGCAGTTTATGTTCATGTATATCAGTCCGTGCGGCAGAGAGGCCTTCCCCACAGAGCAAACCAGGCATATTGGGAGCTGTGTGTATGTGTGCCTGTTGGCGAAGGCCACATATTTTCAGTGTTTCCATGACAACTAGTCCATTAAGGAGACATAGATTAAACCTCCCCAGCTGCTACATATGTTGCTTCCCCCTTCTTATTTGACACTCTGAGCTGCTGCCGCTTTGTATCCTGAGTACATACACTTCAGTCATTGGGGAGGAGATGGGGGCGGGGGCGGAGAAAGAGTTTGGAAGGTGTAAGGAGCAACTTCAGGTAGCTCTGTTTTAAGACGTATGGCAGTCCAGAATGAACCTAGCCTTGCGCTAGGTTTCTCACGTGGAAATGTCTTCAGTGGCAATTTGGGTGGGTGGGTGGAATCTAGTTGAGGTGGGAGATTTCCAAGTCTCGGGATGATCATAAATTGCTTTACCAGAGCTAGCAAGCAATGCCAACCTAATCAGCTGTTAGTTGGCAGATCTGTAGGAAAACCAAACAAATCAAAGCAGAGCTGCTTGCTTCATACTGTTTACCTTTCCCCCACCCCCGGAGCATTGCCATTTCCCTTAGTTGAAGAAGGAACAATGCTAACTGACAGTGGTAATTTTAAGATGAGAAGAGAACTTTTTGCCTGTTTGTAGCTGTCAAATATCCTTTGACGTTTTCTCTGAAACTATTAAGCTAGCAAATCTGGGACTCACATGTTGGGATTAGCTTATGTTGTCACATCCTCACTTCAAACCTAGTTACAAATTCCCCTACCCCAACATACAACTCTCAAATCCAAGGTGGTGTGATGGACAGAGTGGTGGACGGACCAGAGAGATCCAGATTTACACACACACCCATTTAGCCATGCAACTCTATAGGCGCTGTTGGGCCAGCCCACTATCTCTCAACCTATCCTACTTCATTGTATTGTTGTAGGGCAGGGGCAGGGAATCTCATGGGGCCCTCCAGCATCTCTGTTTGGCCTTCTGGATTCTACCCAGGTTGTCTCTGAAAACTGTCCCCTATAAGCTGTTATTTGCATTGGGAGAGGAGCCCAAACAGTTTAGGGTGCTTTGATAAACAACCCTGTAACCTAAACTTTTTCAGGATAGGGCTGGGTAGGATGGCTCATGCTTCAAGAATGCTTGCTGGTGATGCCTTATGTCCAAGCTGACAAATTGTGTTATGGGGGGGGGGGAGATACATGGTTACCTTCCAAATGTTTATCGTTTCCAGGCAAATGTTACGTTTGCAGATGGCAGAAGAAGTAGCTTGTGCAATTTGTGTCTGTTGGAGTGAGAGTATCTGCAAGAAAATACTTTGATTGACATTGAATGTTCACGTCTTCTCCCTTTGGTGACAGACCGATGCCCACATACCGGGTGGATGCAGATAAAGGCTTCAACTTCTCTGTGGGTGATGACGCTTTTGTGTGCCAGAAGAAGAATCACTTCCAGGTCACGGTCTATATTGGTATGATTGGAGATCCTAAGTATGTCAAGACCCCCGAAGGCTTGAAGCCGCTTGAATGCTTCTATCTGAAACTGCACGGAGTAAAGGTAATTGTGAAGATGGGAATATGCAATGGTTAAAGAGGTGGAGCACAACCTCTGTTGATACCAGCAATTATGTGACTTATCATATCTATGAAAAACTTAGTGTATTTACTGCGCAGGTGGCTGTGTATGTGACTTGTCAGGCCGTGTGTTTGTGCAGTCGTAGCTCCAAGCCATCTTACAGCCTGAGTGGTTGCAGTGGGAGCTGACGCTTTCAAAACTGGAGGTTTGATAACATCAGTCTTTTGTAATCCTTCAGTGGTTCAAGAGTTCCTCAAGGCAGATAACCCCACACTCAATTAATTTTGAGTGTGCAAAATGTATTTATCCCAGGACACCTTACAATGCAATTAAAACAAAAACATGAAAATAGAATATACAATCGCTAAATTCAATAAGCAGACAATCTAATCAAATAACTACTAAAACAGCAGAGTTAAAACTTCATATTCAGTGTTTAAAATGTAGCATCCTTCCAATATGCCACTGGATCTGAATTTAAGCAAAGGAGCACTCCCTCTGCGTGCAAGTAGAATAATAGGGACCCCATTACTAAATTTGTGTGGTTGTTTTCATATTGGGATGCAGCAAATGACCCTTTTTATTTGCTCCTCTCCTACCTCTCCCAGGCTTAACAGCTGGAGAAGAGGGAATGCAGAGCAGTACACATACTGAGTGCCAGTCACCAGGATGTCAAATAATCTATCTGCAGTGTTTCAAAATAAAGAGGTGGCTGCTTGTGGGAATACATGAGCCTGGAAACACATCATATTGTGCTCTCTAAAACGAGCCTGGTTCTTTTGTTTTCAGTTGGAGGCCTTGAACCAGTCCATCAACATAGAGCAGTCGCAGTCTGACCGCAGCAAACGGCCCTTCAACCCTGTCATGTGAGTACTGCTTCCATTTGTGGGCCCACCTCCAAACCCTCACGTCTAACACATGCACACACCTTTGTGTGAGCAGTCCAGAGAAGATTAGGCACTAAAAAGGGTAGCTTGGACATGGCGGCTCATGCTCATTAATCTGACATCTGCTGGTGCATCATAACTGGAAGAGGCTCTTCTTCCTACAGGCAGTGGTGCTTTTTGCAGTGGTGCTCTCCTTTCTGAGTGTGCTGCCACCTGAATGCACCTGAAGCTTCCCACCCAGGAGCAGCACAGCAGTGCCTCATTGAAATGGGTGGGGATTTAAGTGCTTAGCTCTGTTCTTGTGCCACTGATTTCCCTGGGAGTTTAGGTGCGCTTAGACACTGAATGCAGATTTCCTCCCCACCATGCATCCCTTGCGTCCTCAATTTTACACACTTTGGTTGGTCCCATCCAGGTAAAAGAATATGCTTTCTCTTTGACACATGCAGAATGTCATTTATTCTTTTTTAAAATTTTCCTTTTTTCCAGGGTCAATTTGCCTCCGGAGCAGGTTACAAAGGTCACTGTGGGACGGTTGCACTTCAGTGAGACAACAGCCAATAACATGAGGAAGAAGGGCAAGCCCAATCCCGATCAGAGGTAGGGGCTGTGTGCTACCTGTCTCCTCCCCCCCCCAAAAAAAATATGTAATTAAAGTTAACTAACTAACTAACTATCTAATAAATGTGTGTGCTGCCCTGCAATGTGAACATTCTTACATTAATAAAATAGCAGAATAAAAAATGGTGGGTAAAACTTGCTGCAAAATATTATCACCATTGAAAGTCCTTTATTTATATAGTTATATGTATAATTTCATAAAAAAATCAAAGCAATTTACAACACCTTTAATACTAGGGTTGCCATATTTCAAAAAGTGAAAATCCGGACACAGCTATGTCTGGGAAATTCTGGACATATGGCAACCCTATATAATACACACAAAAATTAAAACAGATCACCAGCTGATTATGTTTTTCTTAATTCTATGCATAAGTCTTTCTAGATCCTGAAAGGTTATCTTTGCACTGTGCCTGCGTGGTTTAGATGCTGCATATGCTGAACAAAAGAAGTGTATAGGCCATCATTTATTTTAGCTGCTAGGCCTCAAATTATTTCATTTTTTTTAACAGAAGAAAGGCAATGAATGCAATATTGTTGTTGGAATGCAATACATCAGATTAAGTTTGTAATTAATTTATAATATTTTTTTTTTTTTACTGATTTTTTAAAAAAAAAAAAATTGTCATCATGTCGAGTTATGATTAGGAGTGCATTAAATCCTGCATTTATCTTCAACCCACTTTGTTTTGTTTTCAGGTACTTCATGCTGGTTGTGGCCTTGCAAGCTCATGCCCAGAGCCAGAACTACACTCTGGCTGCTCACATCTCGGAGCGCATCATTGTTAGAGTAAGTCCCTCTTTTCTCCCTTTCCCTTGCAGGACATTGTTCTCCTAACTCTGAGCACCTACAGCTCTTGACTTGACTTGATGGGGAATTCTTGACACTGGTACCAAACTGTCCCTGATTCCACAGCACCCCTTGCTGCTGCCCCTTTTCCATCTGCAGACCCCACTATCCAACTCCTCCCTGGCTTTCTGCATCCTCATTTTCTCCTTTCCTCAAATAAGGCCTTTGCAAACACCAAGTAAGAGAGATCACTTGCTTCATGGTTCCCAATAAGGAGATATGGGCAGGATTGGAAGGTTTATTGCTGAAAATGGTGCCCAGGGGCCATGGAATGTAAGACAGCTCTTGCACCCTCTGCAATAGAAAGAGGAAGCCAAGGTTGCAAGTAGGAATGGTGCAACAAGATACCAGCCCTGCAGTCATGTCATTGATTGTGCTGTTCTGCTGCCTGGATGCCACCATTAAGCTTGCATACCAGCATGCAGCCCTGCTCCAAGGCACAGGGCAAGTCATATGGCTCAGATGTTAAACCAACTCACAATATTGCACTTGTGCGGACACATGCTTAAAGGTTCATGGGAAGGGGATTTGGGGAGCACATGAGGGTGACTTATAGGAAAGTCACATCTAATTTCACCTAGGTGGGCACAAATGTGTAAGGAACTCTTCCCCATGTCTCCACCAGACATTGCTTTGGGCCCCAATGCGTCAGTTCTGAAACTGATGCTCTCAAATGGGTTCAGCTAGTTGGATGTCTGAGTAAGCATCTTAAATAGTCTGGCTTCTTGGACTTTAGGAAGCATGATCTTGGGGGAAGGGCATATGAAGAAGTCCTGGGTGGCTCCTGTGCTTTCAGAGAGCCTTTTGCAAACAAGGAGGACACTAGGCTGTGACTTTGTGGTTGGCTGTCTCCGCCCTGCTGCCTTTTTAAGTGCTGTGTCCATTTCCTCTAGCAAAGGGCCGGTTCGGGGTTAAAACACAAACAGAGGGCGGACGGGGACCCCGGAGTCTGCAGACAAGTAAGTAGCATGCTGAACTATGCAGTCTCCGGGGTGGAGTTGGGGGGCTCTTTTGTAGAATGGGATGAGAGATGCTTCTGCCCCGAGCAGAGCTTGCCCCAGTCTTGTCAGTGAGGCTAAGGATCTGTCTGCACTAGCACAAGAAATGTGGTTTGGTTGCACATCAGATGCACAGCTGACTCATTTAATCCGCAGTGAAAATGGTGTGAGCACCAGAGTGCTTGTGGAACATGTCAGAAGCTGTGTCACATCCATGGCTGCTTCTCTGTAAACCTGACACTTTTATTATGACACCTTTTATATCATTCCTCTACATGTGATATAATAGCACTTACGCAGCACCACCCATTGCAGGATTTCATAAGCAAAAAAAGAAAAAGGAAAAAAAGGCACAGTCTTGAGAAGCTTTAGTCTAAACATTGGTAGGTGAGAAGGCAGTGTTGTAAGAGGTGGATTAGGAATGCATGTGAGCAAATGCAGTTAGCTTTTGTTTCAGCTGGGGATCTTAAACCAAGGGCTTCGTGATAAAGGTGGGTTTTAAGGTGGGATCTGAAGGGTGAAAAAGTGCATCCTGCAGCTGCTTGCTTGCCTGGGCTAAGAGGACTGATTGGAACACTGATGCAGTGTAATAGATTCATGAAACTAGGACTATTTGGATCTGCCCAAAGAACAGAGCAGCAAATTTTCAGCAGGACAGATCACATTAAAACAGTTGTGAGGGTACTTAGAATAAGGCTCATAACACATGTAATCGCAAAAGAGGAATAACGGGAAACAAATTCCATTTAGTATTTTTTTTTAGACATATAACCAGAACTGTGTTAGTGTGTACTTTTTTTAGCTCTGAACTTTTGCAAATGGTAAATTTGCATAGAATTAAATATTTTGATAGTGATGGAGAAGTGCAAAGGCCTCTGAGGGACACTGAAGGCCTTGCCACTAGAAGCCCTACAGAAGCTTCTCCTTGGATTTGGAAATTTCACCAGACAGTGCCTGGTGAAGCCCATGAGTGGTAGGAGCTTGGGCGGGAGGAGAAAGAGACCTCCTGAGAATCTTGAGATGCTGGAATCTGCTTCCATTGTGTGTTCTGTGCAAATGTACAAAAGCAAATGTTTTTATTAAAAAACCTTGGCTTTTTGTGCAGAATACACACAGTGCTGCTTATCACCTGCCCAGTCCACAGAGGCTTGGCCAAACGGCAGCATGACTACAATGGATTTTTGTGAACTTTCACGCAGAGGTGATGGTTAAATAGGAAAGTGCTATGTCAGATAACACTCCCATTGAGCACAAGGAGTGAAATTATACTTCTGTACCTAGCTGGTTAAAATTCCTCATTCCTGTGACTGTGCTTCTCCCACTTTCTAAACTTTCTGAACTCTGGATAGCATCACAGTGACTGTCTCTCCTCTTATTCAGATGTCCATAATGCCACGAATTTTGAGGAGAACATGTGAGGGAAAGGGGGTCAGAATTTGAGAATAACTAAACCCCCAGGTTCAGCTTTGGAACAGACTTGCATTGTGAAAGTGCAGCTCTGAACTGCATGAAATAGTGATAAAGAAGGATGCATAGGAGTGTTTGCAGAGGGGTGTTTGTGTAAAGCACAAACAACGAGCAGAATGAATCAGATAGGAACATTGGTGCCTAGAAAGAGTTACATGAAATTAGCTGCTGAAGCCCAATTCGTATCAGATGCAAAACGGTGTTTCTGTGCAATTTTTATTGACCCAGTATGCACATAATACCGAGCCAAATTGTGATTTAGCATGAACGTGTGTTCCCAGGGAGGATATTGTTGCTGCTGTGCTCCTTCTCCAGTCCTGCTGCTGCTGCACTGCTCTCTTTTCAGCCATGGTTTGGTTAAGCCCTTGTCAGGAGCTGGACTCGTAGTTTGTCTCCTCAGACAATATGCTAAGCAGGCAGGAGCAAGGGCAGTGGAGGAGCAAAGCACTTAGGATCTCCTCTCCAGGAATCCACACATTTGCAGTAAGCCGTGGTTTGGCTTGGCATCACATGGAAACCTGAGCCATTGAGCCCCTACATCAAATAGTGCTGCTTCCTGGACTTGACCCATGTGCAAAAGGTCCTTTTCCCGAGAAGCCACAATCTGCCCTTACTACATTTGGGAATAGGGGCCAGGGGCTTCCAGACCAGGCAAGCTTAAGCCCCAGGAACATATTGAGAAAATAAGCACCATCTGAGATGTTTGATCCTCCTGTTCTCTCCTGTCACTCTTGTGCTGGCTTTGCCAATTAGCTCATCGCACATTTATCATCACCATCACAACCCTCATGCAAGCCACCCTGTCACTTCCTTCACAATCCCTTGGGGATTTGTTTTGCAATGGTGATGCTTTGCCTCATAGCTAGAATTCCCACACACCCCTCCTGCTGAGAGAGAAAAGCTTGCAACTTTATCTTTATCCTTTGTGGGCTGGAAAAGGGCATTTATCTCAGCAGGTCTGTAAACACACACTGACTCAGAACCAAGGCTCCTTGTGCTTAGCTTGCAAAGTGAACCAGACAGCCTTCCGCAAGCTGTAAACAACTTACTGTTGTGCATTTTGTCTAACTAGGCTGCAAAGTAAGTTTTCTTGGAGGCTGTGTCGCTGTCTCCAAACATGGACAAAAAGCAGTGTGTTCTTATCCATGCTGATGGTCATAAAACTTGAAAAAATGAAACTGGAATTCCCAAAATACTCTGCAAAGCAACTTGCATTTCATCTGACTGCAAAAATGTGCACTGAGTTGCGTATAAGCTGTAGTGTGCAAAATACTTGCAGAGGTGTTGGGCCACTAAACACTGTGGAGGGCCCTTATCAAAGACTTGCCACTCTGCATGATTTCAATTGCTCTGGTGGTTTGTTATTCTGTGCCTGGCTGACTCATTTGCTTATTTCTCTTGCCAGCTTCAATATTGGTTGGTGGGCAACATTTTTGTTTTCAATGATTCAAATCAGTTAACTTGCGCAAAAGAATTTCCCCCTGCATTTAGGAAGAGGGGAGGCGACTGTTCTGCATTGGTCTTATTCTAAAAACAGCAGTTTTTTCTCCCCAATAACTTTGTTTCTCTCTACAGTTCTGTGTTGTTGACATTAATGTCCTATGGGCATCTCTGCCCTCTTTTCTTTTCTTTTTCCAGGCCTCTAACCCAGGCCAATTTGAGAGTGACAGCGATGTACTCTGGCAGCGTGCTCAGCTCCCCGACACTGTCTTTCACCACGGCAGAGTTGGCATCAACACAGACCGCCCAGATGAAGCCTTGGTCGTCCATGGCAACGTAAAAGTCATGGGCTCCCTTATGCACCCATCAGACATCCGAGTAAAAGACGACATCCAGGAAGTAAGAGCTTGGCCCAGCATGCCTTAGTCAGTAGGATCTCTGCTTAGGAAATGCAGTCCAAGGTCATGATTGTGGGTCTTATGGTTTCAGGTGGATACCACAGAACAGCTGAAGAGAATCTCCCGTATGCGACTGGTGCACTATAACTACAAGCCGGAGTTTGCGGCCACCGTAGGCCTGGAGAACACATCAGAGACAGGTACAGTCCTCTCACTGACCCTGAGCTTCATCCTTGCACCTCTGTTATTCAGGAGTTTTAATGCTAGCAAAAGTGTCAACATCCACTTTCACCCAAATCAGGATATCCATGATTTAACATATACCCACTGTTGGCCTGTACTTAATAATAGTGTTTCCTGTCTTTCTGCGAAACATCCCTTAGGCATACTAAATTGTATGTATACGGTATGTGTCATCTGATCATTGGTTCTGATGTTACAGATATATGACACTCTACTTCGAGGTCACAGTTAGTGAAAGTCCCCAGTATTGCAGGGCTTGGGGGAAATGCTTTGGTCTTTCGCAGTCATTGTCATTCATAGAACCATAGAATTGTAGAGTTGGGAGGATCCTGAGGCTCCCTCTAGTCAAACCCCCTGCAATGCTTGTACGTATCTATGGTAAAAATCAAGAAATGGGTCTCACAAAGTACATTTGGGCCAAAGGTGGATCTCAGGTCTGAACTGGATAATGACCCCTGAAGTAGCACATGTCTCTTCCGGATGCTAGCTTTCTGTGTGCATGGAGAAACAATTTAATTATTTAAGCCCCACCAACAGATTTACGTATGCCCTGATTATCAGTCTTCCCTAAGGGAGGCTGCAGGGAGGTTTTCTGCAGCAGACAAATAAAGCAGCCTTCCCCAATCTAGCGCCCTCCAGATGTTTTGAGCTACAACTCCAACCATCTCCAGCCAGTGTGGCCATGATGGGTACGACTGATGGGAGCTGTAGTGAAAACATCTGACAGCTGCCAGGTTAGCAGAGGCTGACATAAAGTGTGGGCCGCATCCTCCTGCCTGGGAACACATATTTGCTTTATAAATTGTGAAGCTACCCTTAGTTACTTGCTTATTTCTACCCTCCCATAGGCTACATTTGAGTTGTTTTCTCCTGCAGCATATTTTATACATACAGTATATAGCTGGAGATATGTGTATCAGAGTCCCCTACCAGCATTGGTCTAAACTCCCTCATACCTGATCCTAGCAGGTGCCTCTGGGATTCTAAGGTTGCATTTATATTTTGTGGCCCAGAGCCACTGTGATGATTGCTTCCCATTTCTGTTCAGGTGTCATTGCTCAGGAGGTGAGGGAGATTCTCCCAGAAGCAGTGAAAGATACTGGGGACATGGTCTTTACCAGTGGGAGGACTGTAGAGAACTTCCTAGTGGTGAATAAGGTGAGTGGAGCCCTTAGAAGAGGAGGCAAGCAACAAACAGAAAACAAGTTTGATAGGAATGACAGACTCTTCGGGCATCATTCCCCACTCTATATATTTTTAGCAAAACCAAAGCCAAAGCTGAAATTGGGGGGGGGGGGGGAGAGAGAAAGAGATTGAGAGATATTTGTTCAGGGTTTTCAGGCCACTCTGGAAGAAAAAATTGAAGCTGGGGAGCAAGGACTGAAAATGCTTCTTTCCTTGCCCTCAAAGACCCAGACCCTCAGGCACACAGAGCAGTCCCAGAAGGCAGCCCTCCGATGACCATTCTGGTGGGAGACACAGGGGGGTGTTAAGTATCTAGGGGCAAAGTCTAAGGCAGAAATCCTTTGTAGGTTTTCTTGGGAGGAAACCCCATTGAAAACACTGGCATTCTTTTCTGAGGAAACATGCATAAAACTGGTCTGTTAACTCGGTGATAAGTAGATTATAGGCATCAAAGAGCAATCTTTCTGAGATGGAGGTGCTCTTGCCTTTGCATGGAAGGAGCGGGGTGGCGGCGGCGGCAGCAGTGGGGGGGGGGCGGTTTGAGGTTAGGGAATGATTGTACTTCACCAAAAACTAAGGGCATAATTTGAGGACCTGAGCACACCCAAAGAGAGTGTTTATTTTGTCCATGCTAGGAGCGCATTTTCATGGAAAATGTAGGGGCTGTGAAAGAGCTTTGCAAACTGACTGATAACCTGGAGACCCGGATTGATGAACTGGAGAGATGGAGTCATAAACTCGCCAAACTCAAGCGACTGGACAGTATGAAATCAACCGTTAGCTCTGGAGCATTCAGGTACTACAGAGACCTGTGTAAAAAAAAAAAAAAAGCAAAGAGAGGGGAGTAAATTTAATATTCTAACGTCTTTTCAGTATTTTCAACAATACAGCTCTGAGTAAATGGGTTGGTACGCAGGCTGCAATGATATACACACTTTTAGGAATAAATTATGTTCAACACAGTTGAACATCTGAGTAAGCAAGCATAGGAATGCATTGGTAGAAAAGCAAAAAGAACTTTGACGTATGCTCAGATATGTACTCAAGCTAAAAAACTTGTTCCTCCACTGACGCCTCTTCTACCACACTCATAACGGGAGGGCAAATATTGTGATCCCTTCTCCTGCCTCTTATGGTGCCAGAAGAAGTATTCAGTTCAGGCCTCTGAACAGAGAGTGTCCCAGTGATTCAGAAGACTCTGTCTACTTAGTCCTCTCCCACAGGAATAAGATCTTCAGCTAGAGCAAGCATCTGTACTCTCTAAAGATGACTTTCCTGTAAATCTGCATCTAAAAGTCCCAGTTTAAAAATCCGTTTCAGAGAGTACTCTGTTTTCAAAGAGGAATAGTGAAAGTAGTAGAAACCTTCACTAGACACCCAGTAAGTTTAAAAACAAAACAAAACCCAAACTGTTGTGAATGACCCATTTGCTAATTAAACCCCTCTCTGGTAGCACCCTGACATTCTCCTTCATATAAGGACCCCTTCGCTGCACCTTATTCCCTCCCACCTGTGTTGAGTTTATGCCTGTGAACCAGCTAGATACCTATTCCTTGGCAAAAAAACAAATATTGACTACTTCACAATCCTATATTGGGTTATCGCCCCATTCTCCAGAAAGCGGCACCAAATTCATTGTGGTCTGTGCGTATACGTGCTAAAATTATGAAAACAGAGTGTTTGTTAAGAAACAGATTGGTAGTGGGAGAGGGAGGAGGAGCAGAAGGAAGTGAAATTAAATATGATAAGGAGTGCTGATCTGGGTGCATCCTAACTTTCCTTTCATTGTAGCCAAGCAGGGAGTCAGTTCAGCCGTGCAGGAAGTGTGCCACACAAAAAGAGGCCCCCCAAAATGTCCAGCAAGGTAAGAAGCCTTTGTAAGGGAGACACATGTTGTAATCTGAGCTGCGGTTGCTCATGTGCATGAGGCACGTTTGTGTTATTGAAGCTGGTTCTGGCACTTGAAAGGAGACGCAGCTGCTGATTCTGTAGGCTGGGTTTGGGGCTCTTGATTGTGCAGCACCTCACCATCATGGTGTGCAGATGGAATCGAATGTTTGCCTTTGAGTCCCACAAACCAAGTTGTGTTTGCTGAGGCTGCTTGTTAAGGTGTTGGGTGAACGTTAGCACATACAAATTGAAAACGCTTGCACGGTGATATTTATGGTCTCCGTGGGCTGAGAACTATTTTTGTATACATGATGCATTCCTTGATCTGATTTTTTTTTCCTGGTGTCTGAGCTGACTCTTGCATTCCTGCTTCATCCAGCAACCTTCCCTTGTGAATAATTTGCGTTCTGTTTCCTCTTCAAAAAGTCTGCATTTTCATTGCATTTCATAATTCCTTCACCAAATCAGGGTTCTCCTTTATTTCCTTTATTTAGTAGCCTTCTGAAATGTGGTACCAAAGCCTCCTCAGACATCTTGGCTCTTTCTTGGGGAGGGTGGGTGAACAGTTACCTGAGGGTCAGTGAGGAAGGGGCACATTACAGCCTGCTGTCCCCAAAAGAACGACACAGAAAGATCGGAATAGGAATACAGGGATAACTTTCTGATGAAATTTATGGTGGTTCTCTTTCCCTCCCCTTTGTCTTGTGCAGTCCCCTTCTGTGGTCACGGACCAAGCGTGCATCAGCCAACGTTTCCTTCAAGGCACCATCATTGCCCTGGTGATCATCATGGCATTCAGGTTGGTGTCTGCACACCTGGGCTGTTTCACACTCAGCAGATGAGTGGTGCACAGAACTGAGAATTTGAACCAGGAAGAGGGCCTTCTTGGTAGTGGTGCCCGCCCTGTGGAATGCCCTCCCACCAGATGTCAAGGCAATGAACAACTATCTGACTTTTAGAAGACATCTGAAGGCAGCCTTGTTTAGGGAAGTTTTTAACGTTTGATGTTTTGTTGTGTTTTTAATATCCTATTGGAAGCCGCCCCAAAGTAGCTCCCCAGAGTGGTTGGGGAGGCCCAGCCAGATGGGTGCGGTATAAGTAATAAATTGTTATTATTATTGTTGTTGTTGGGGGGGGGGGCTTCTGGCCTGTGAGTGAATGCTTATCTGGTTATGCTTATCTAGGGGTGGGCCAGTTTCGTCCCAAATGAAGGTGAAGCGATGAGTGCTTTCTTCTTAGCACTGTGCTCTTGTCTCTTGATTGTTGCCATAGAATCACAGTGAAATGTACCTCAGTCATAAAATCCACCTATTTTAGGTTGCATGGGACAAAAGTGTGGATATAATTTTCATGAACATGGCTGAGCCTGTCCAGTGTATTGCTGGTTGCTACAACTGCACTGATGGCAACTACAGTTATTGTCCTGAAATCAGAAGAAAATTAAGTGAATCACTTTGCAGTAAAGCTGAAGAGCCTGGACTTTTAAAATTTATTTTCCCTCCCTCCTCCCACCTTTTTAGGGGGTGAGGTTTGCCACCACATTTTTCAAAATAATCACAGCAATAAGGAGAACTAGAAACCTGTTTTTGTTTGTTTTTTTTAAGACTAGAAAGCGGCTTTGTTGGAAATTTGGAGTTCTGGTGTCTCCTCTTGGCAAATCCTGTATGTTAGATAGGCAGCCATGGGATGTCATGCAGAAACTGATCTGATGTGTTTCCTGGTATTGTTTTTTGTTTTGTTTTGTTTTTTACTGTGGATTCCTGGCTACCAGAGTCCACTTGTAATAAATATGATTTCAAATCAAATTGCACTTCTGGGTGGTTGTTCTTAGGCAAGTGCCCTTTCTAACCATATTTTACTTTCAAACTGAGTTGGGGAGGTATGCCACTGAGTATATGTACTCTTTGATGTCCTGTGGAGTAAAGATTTCCCTGGACTTGAGTTAATCATACACACAAAGGCTGACCTGTTTGGAGACAACTTCCTTTTCCTCCCTGAAATATTGAAAGTTTATGTTTCCAAAGGTTTCTCTTCTTTTCTCTTTCGCAGCGTGGTATCCATGTCTACCCTCTATGTGCTGAGCTACCGCAATGAGGAAGACGTTGTGGATATAGAAGGGTATGTAGCTCCTTTTCCTGCCCCCCTTCCTCCTTTGGTCACTTGCTTCCTCAGAAGGGAATGCATCTTCCTTTCAAAACCCTAAGTAGGAAAGCTCACAGTCATGAAAGAAACCTTCAAACCAGAAGAGCGCTAGAAGATCAGATATGGAAAAGAGTGTAAGAAGGTGTTGAGAAGACCAGATATGTTATCTAGAGGGGGGAGGGTGTCTTAAAGAACCTCTAATACAGCTGGGGTTTGGGGCTGTCAGCTTGGTAAAGAAAAGGAGCACCTTATAATAAACACTGCCCAGGAGATGAGTGAAACGGAATACATCAAAGCTGTTTCTTGGAAATATAGTCCCTGAGGAATTTTTTTATTTATTGTGATTTATGGATGTGGCCCCAGAGGGAATTTATTTATTTATTGTCCCTAAGGGAAATCTCTTTATTTAGGACTGGTTTCAGCTACCCCATTCTACTAACAGAAGCCAGGGCAAGGACCCCCCAGCAGTTCAATGAGACTTTTCCCCACTTGCACTCCCCCATGCCCCTCAAGATCCACTTGGGAGGGTGGGGAGAACCCCCAATGAGTTTTCTGGCTGAGTGGACATTTGAACCCTGGTCTCCCAGGTCCTAGTCTGACACTCTATCCACTAAATGGCACTGGCTCTCCCATAACCACAACTTAGTGGCATGAATTGAGGGATTCCCAGGAAGTCAGATTCTATGCCAGATCTGCATGGTGAATACACAGAAATACAGAAATATATAGAGATGCATGACTCCAAATATGTGTTGGCTAATTTACAGTAACTGAAGGTCAGAGTCTTGGGGTGGGATTCACCAGTCCCATCAGCACAAGCCTTATGTGAGGGTGTCTGCTTGCACAACAAGGTTGGCTGGACCCCCAAAACTGGCTCTGGGGGGATTGGGAGAACCCCCAGAACAGTGCTAAAGGAGGAGAAGGGGATTGTTATGTCCGACAAGCTGCAGTGATTGCGATGACTGGACATTCACCATAGCATGGCATTGAATTCGGCCCATAGGGAATAAGCATTCCAAGCTTCTTTGTCTGTGCGTACCCAGAAGTTTTAGATGGTTCACACCACTGTAGGAATACTTATTCCTAAATAATTGATTGATCTTTCTCTTTCCCTTTTCTACTTGTTTTCCTTTCTTTCCATTTATTTCTCTCCCCACCTCTTTTCTCTGCCCACCCTTCCTCCTCATCCAAATCACCCCTCCTTGTGACTTTTGTTGTCTGTGCCTTTCATCCCTCCCCCCTTTGTTTTCCTGTTGCCTTGCAGTTCTTTTGCTGTGCCGACCACTTGCCTCCTGGCTCTCTTTCGGCACAGGGGTCCTGGGATCCCAGTTGCCCTGTGTCCACGGTATGGTCCTTCTTTTTCTGTATACTGTTGATGTAAATGCTGCATCCTTTCTGATGATGACTTGTGTTTCCATGCCACCCACTCTTCATCTTCTGTGTTTTTCTTTTTCTTTTTAAAGCTGCCTATATTTTAGTACTCCTCCTCCTAAACAGAGCAGGGAGACAGAGAGAGAGAGAGAGAGAGAGAGAGAGAGAGAGAGAGAGAGAATGAATGTAAGAGCTCAGCTGGAGCAAGTGGAAGACCTAACTAGTCCAGCATTTGGTTCTCACAGGGGCTAACCAGATGCCTAACTAGAAGTGCCACAGGCAGGACCTGAGTGCAACAGCACTCCCACACTTGTGGTACCCAGCAACTGTCTCTGACACTGAAGGTAGCACATAGCCACTGATATCCCCCACAAATGTGTCTAATCCCCCTTTAAAAGCATGCAAGTTGGTGGCTGTCACTACATCTTTTGGTAATGGATTTCAGAGTGTAGCTCTGGGCTGGGTGAAGAAGCCCTTTCTTCTACATCTTCCAACATTCCATTTCTTTGGATGACCCGAGGCTCTAGCATTATGCGAGAGGGAGAAAAATGTTTCTCTATCCACTTTTCCCACACCGTGCATAATTTCATACACTTACATCCTCTTTGACTTGCCTTTTTTCTAAACCAGAATGTCGCAGATGTTGTGACCTTTCCGCACAGGGGAGTTACTCCTGTCCCATCTTCATTTCACTGTTTGAATGAACATTCTGGAGCCAAGCAGGGCAATGAAATTTAGGCTGAGAGGGAGCCACTTGGGTGGTGCAGTACCTAAGCTGGGAATTAGGCAGCTGAAAGCACAATCCTAACCATGTTTCATCAGAAGTAAGCCCCCTTTTCAAATTTCATTGGAATTGAATGGCATTTCCCAACCCCACCCTCACCCTGGAAACAATTTTGTTGTTGCTGCTGTTGCCCAAAACTCTCACAGCATGAAGTCTACATAGCAGCCAGCACTGCAGCAGATAGCTAACCTGCCTCACCAGTGAGGAAAAAAAAAGGCCTACGGCTTTCCTTCCTGTGCATCAGCATAGGGAACAAGTCCTCAGGTTGTGGATGGAAGAATGTCTGTACTTGCAGAATGCAGTTTACAACTACATATAGATACAGCTGTGGGGGGGGGTGACATCTATAGGCACATCAAGTGGAAATAGTGCTTCTACAATTGATATGGACTAGAGAGAGATCAGGGCCCTGGTCAGAAGCCATTTGTCAGATTCTGAACTTCTCTTTCCGTCTCACCTTTGGGCATTTGCCATCCCTGAAGTAGACTGTCAAGATGGGAGGGTTGTAATAGATACCTGGCAGCAATTTTAGGCTTTGCCTGATCTGTTCACCCATTGACACTTTGTCAGGGTGTCCTCCTTTTCCCATCCTGCTTTCTGTCTTGCTTTCCCCTCCCTGTCCTCCTTTCTACAGCCTGTTTGCACCCTTCCATTCCAAACCTTGATGTTCAGCTGCCTCATTAATCCATCTCTTTCTGTTAGCACACATACCATTTTTTCAATATATATGTAAAGACTTCAAGTGACATTTCCCCCCCCCCCTTGCATTCTAGGTCCAGTCAGAACATTGATAAGAATCAGATTATGTTTTCTACTGCTGCCTCATCAAACACACCTGATGATGCTTCCCTTAAACAGCACGGTAGGTAACAGTTGTGGCTGTCTCTGTGAAAATGTCTTCCAGGCTAAGCCAGTCAGGTGTTCAGCTGGAAAGTCAGGCGTGGGGAACGTGGCTGGTCCTTCTTGTGTGTTCACATGATGGGCAGGTTGATCTACCATTTCACCCAAGAAGCAGCTGTCCCCCTACTGCAGTAAGCTTCATTTTTAAAGAAAATCAGCACTACACATCATGGGCAGCTTCTGCTCACTATTAATGGCAAGGGCCAATGTAATACATGCCATCTGCTAATGGACAAACTCAGTCCATGTGCACGCAGAAGGCCTATATTGAAATAAATAATTCCCAAAGTGGTTGCATGAACCAGGCCTTATAATGCAGGAGGTTATTGTGTGTTGCTCTGTCTCTTTGTCATTTTACTCTGACCTACATAGAACTGGTGCTGGTATTTTTTCATTATTATTATTATTCCTACAGCCACAACACATGTGCCTGAATCGCTCTATGACTTGCCTGCCCATAGCATATTAGTCTGTTTCGACCCGCCTTGTTTCTCCATGTGCTGTTCTCCTTTTCTGAACACCATTCCAAACAACGTATCTTCTGATGCAGCTTCTGAGACTACCACCCCAGCCACCAACAACCGGACAGGTAAACACTATTCTGTCTTGAACACACAATTCAGCTTAGCAGTAAGGCATTTCCGCTCGCCTGACAGAATGCTGTCCCCTTTCCTCCCCCTGTGTGCTTCCACATGGAAGGTTTAACCAACTCCTATACCTTTATCTGATTTGCATTGGATTGTTTCCAGAAGTCTGCACTTCCTGAACATATAAGGTACAATGATAACTTAATGTTGGGAGGGTAGGTATAAGTTTGGTGTATGGAGAAAAAGTAGTGAGGATTCTTGCCCTCACATCAATTTCAAAGCGCAAACCATAATTCTTTTCTCATTGCTCTACCTTCACAGATCAAAGCCTCATGTCACTGCTGCCAGTGACCAACATCAAAGCTAAATCGAGGGGAATCACTGGCAAGGTGACTTCCCATACAAAGTGGCCAAAGACCTCTGAGAGATCACGGGGCTTCGGCAGCCCCAATGCCAGCCCATCCTCCCCCTTCACCCACATCCAAGGCAAGTCCAAATACATCTCCAACCTCCCAACACGCAACAGCTTCTCCCCTGGGCAGACACGGCAGCGGCGCAGCACCATCAGCCAATCAGACTCCGAGGAGCCCAGCACAGGAAGCACCAGCCAGGAGGGTAAGCATCCCCTCTTTTCCTTGTGACTGTTTGCTGTATATTTAGACCTTGACACAGGATCTGAGCACAGCAGCACACTTTGCACCTGCAGTTTCCAGCAACTGGGATACTGCCTCTGACCATGGAGGCAGAGCATAACTAGCATGGCTAGTAGACATCAATAGCCCTGTCCTCCATGAATTTGTCTAATTCTCTTTTAAAGCCACGCAGGTTGGTGGCCATCTTTGCCTCCACTTCATGACCTTAGAAATCCCTTCCAGCATTGTTCCCTAGCCTGGTGCCTTCCATAGGTTCTTGGACTCCCAGTTCTCAGGAACCCCAGCAGCTGGTCAGGGATGGTGGGAGTTGTAGCCCAGCAACTTCTGGAGGGCACCAGATGGACAAGACTGTATTATATAGCCTTAGGAGCTCTGATGGTTCTCTGAACACCCATGACTTGGCTTTGCCTGCCGTGTAGAATAACTTTCTTCCCTGTATGGATGATTTCCCCTTTGCAGGAAAAGCTCCTGTTCTCCAGTCCGTATCACTTGTAGAGAGCAACGTGGTCATCACGCCTCAGGCCTGTGCTGCTGGTGATGAATGCAGGTGGGTGAAGTGCTGTCCTGCCATAACCTTTGTTAGGCCAAGTTCTCAGGAGACTGGGCTTCTCCTAGGGGGGAAATGCAGGCAGCTGATATATGAACAAGTCAGGATTTCCCCATGCATTATCTTTATTGTCACGCCAAGACCACTTGCGTAAGCTGGTTTTGTGTTTAGTGATGGAATCATTATTGGATGTGGGTTCATGTAAAGGAACAGCGGGGAAGT
This sequence comes from Podarcis tiliguerta, assembly GCF_965153285.1. Taxonomy (NCBI): domain Eukaryota; kingdom Metazoa; phylum Chordata; class Lepidosauria; order Squamata; family Lacertidae; genus Podarcis; species Podarcis tiliguerta. The sequence goes on from NC_139534.1 coordinate 57,201,837, forward strand.
TTGGACACAGGCAGAAGGCCACGTTGAGGTGGAATGCTTCTGACCGGAATCCTCAAGTTGCTGTGAGAGAGAGACTGTGGATTTACTGGGAAGATATGATCTTGCTGGTAGTGCGCCTGCTTTTCATACAAATGGTCCCAGGTTCAAATCTCTGGTGTTTCTAATTAAAGGTGTCTCTGTTAGCAGGGCTAGGAAGAAACTCTGCCTAAAACCTTTAAAGCAGGTGTGGGGGAACTTTCTCAGCCGCAGGGCCACTTTCTCTTCCCTGCCCTCTCAAGAGCAAGCAATACTGGACAATGCTGGATGGTACAATGGCCTTCCACAGCCTAAGGCTTTTCTCCCAGCCGGGGTCCAGCATGATATAACTCCCCAGGGATTGCATTGGATTATGAGCTGGAGGAGTCGGCATGGCCTGGATCCAATGGGGAGGGATACAGCTACCACATCTAGAGGCGGCTGCTACATGTTATGCTGTCGTTTTCTGTCTCTGCATATAGGACGGGGAACATCACATACCGCATCCCCATCAGCAAGTTTACTTCGGTGAACACAAATCTTACTCTGGAGATGAAGTGAGTAAGAATTCCTGGGAAGACAAGGGGCTCTGGGGAGGGGTGCAGCCTCAAGTGACATTGCAACGGTCAGCAGCCAGCTGAATATCAGGTGGGAGTTGTGAGCAAGAAGGACTCCATCCTGGTCTCCGAACTGTAGGTGGAGAAAGCAGAAGAACCCACAAGCAAGGAACTTCTGTCTGCTGTGTGTTCATCTGTCTCTTTCTTTTCACGTCTTCCACGGCCCTGAACCATGGTGAAGACAGAGGCAGGACAAAGGAGAAAGGCTTTAGCAGAGGGATATGCACATTGTTCCGCCTTTTGGTTGTTTTGAGGTGCTTGCACTATAGGGTAACAACAATGAGATTTTAAAAAAGAAAAGTAAAGCTGGTACCTCCGTGGTATGAAATTTTAGGAGGAAATTACGGGGCATGTACCTATTGTAAATGAAGCAGTATGACCGCCGCAAATGGTATTGAAGGTGCAATCATGTATAACCACTCCAATAGCACAATGAACATGAATTATGATGAATGCTCAATTACAAAGGGTGTCTTTAAAGGTGCTGCAGGTGAGAGTACCAAAGTATGACAATGTCGCGTATCAAAACTGCTTACCTTGTTGCCTCCACTAAACATCCTCCTCTGCCCTTTCCTCTCTCTCCCAGCGCCTCCTCTGCTGTGTCTGGCTATTTTTGTGGTTTCGCCTCCAGCAACCCATGTCAGCACAACACTGTGAACACGGACAGCTTCTCTGATGCAGCAGGCACCCAGGTAGGACCACAAAGTATCATGGCTGGCAGGTGCTTGCCAGTTGCACCCCTAAGTTGCTGCTTGTAATAGAAAAGGAAACTGGTGTATTTAGTTTCTGCACACTGTTGGGTGAATGCCCTTTGGATCCTCTTTAAGGCCGCAATCCTCTACTCACTGAACTGTGAGTAAGGCCCACTGAATTTCTGTATGTATAGTATTGTGCTGTAAAGGAGAGAGGTAGAAAGAGGCACACCTGTCAAGGTTGTATGTGAAGGCTTTCCTGGGAGATAAAAATGCATAAACATACATAAGTAAACCATCTTCATAACAGGTCATCATTGGCTTGTTCAGCTATTTAGTGCTTGGCATATGGTCTACATTTTTAACCACATGTTTTTCAGAATAAGTGTTGTCTCTTATTCCAGAGCAAATCTGGGGCAAATGGCATTTGACCTTAACTGCATGTTTCTGTCATGCCCTTGAGTGCAGATCTTCACCTCCACCCAATTGCTGGCATGGGGAGCAAAGAACTGAAATAGCCCTACCGCTATGTAGAACCCTGATATAATAATAGTAATAATAATAATAATAATAATAATATATTTATACCCCACCCATTGGGTGGCACTGTGGGTTAAACCACAGAGCCTAGGACTTGCCGATCAGAAGGTCGGCGGTTTGAATCCCCGCGACGGGGTGAGCTCCCATTGCTCGGTCCCTGCTCCTGCCAACCTAGCAGTTTGAAAGCACGTCAAAGTGCAAGTAGATAAATAGGTACCGCTCCGGCGGGAAGGTAAACAGTGTTTCCGTGTGCTGCTCTGGTTCGTCAGAAGCGGCTTAGTCATGCTGGCCACATGACCCGGAAGTGGTACACCAGCTCCCTCAGCCAATAAAGCGAGATGAGCGCCGCAACCCCAGAGTCGGTCATGACTGGACCTGATGGTCAGGGGTCCCTTTACCTTTACCCCACCCATCTGGCTGAGTTTCCCAGATTACCACCATTCTTTGTGGAAAAAAGCCCACATAAGGGCAGAACTACACAGTTAAGGTCATATGTACTTTGACCTTCACGGTTCAGTAAGCTGCATTTTCCAGTTCAGTAAGATCTTAATTCTGTGTATCCCCATCCTATATTCTCTGCCCACCCAACCCGTGGCTACAAGAGAGGCACAGCACCTGGCAGTGGTAGGTGGAGTACTGCATCTTGCTGCCTGTTTCTCTCACATCGATTTTCCACTACAAAGAGGGAACAGAGAGCAAGGTGCATTAGCTCTCCCTCTAGTACAGGCCAGAGAAGAGGTTGTTTTAATCCAGGTATGGTTTCTTTTGCTTCTTCCGTAGGGAGTAACATACCATTGGCCTGTGGTGATGATGCCGTTCCAGGAGTTCACCTATCACTTCCGATTTGCTAAACCTGTGAGTATAAGTACCTGCAATATCCTCTCCCAACGTAACAGCCTTTAGATTCATCCTTTAGAGCTGGGGGGGGGGGGAATATCAAAAGATGACCGGGTCAGAAAATTTAGTCAAACTCCCCTTACCCAAATATCTGACTGATTGCACCCAGACACAGGGCCTTGGAGATGCCTCTCGTTGTTGGCTAACCTTTGTTCTTCTGTGACAGTTTCCAGTTCCATTGAACCTTCTTTTTCTTCCTCCCACTCTCATCACAGGGCCAAGCAAACTGCAGTACTGCTGTGGAGCAGATGGGCTCTCTCTTCACTGACTATTACTTCCAATTCTACTGGCTGTGTGAGTGAGTCTCGGGAGCACCACTGCCCTTGGACTGGAACTGAAATGGGCCCCCAAGGCTCATTGGACTGGATGTTCCCTCCTATGAGCCCCCAAGTCCTATCCTGTTGCCTCTGTCATCAGCTGGTGTGGATCTCCCCCACCCCACCCTGCGGTGGAATATCAACATTAGAATGCCAAACAACTTTGGGGGGAACGATGCCACTAGCAAGCAAAACATGGAAATACTGAGGCATCTTTTCCCCCCTTGACATGCCAGATGCTTGTCATTCAGTCCTCCAAAGGTCTTAACTTGTTGTAGAGACATCGACATTCCTTCTTTTTCCCCATTTTTACACTGGATTTGAAAGTTCTACACTGGAGCCATGCCTGGGTTCAATGTCTTTGGGCACCTCAGAACTACAAAATACAGTTCAGCTGGGAAGAGATCTCAGCACCCAGAGAGCCAACGAAGCGGCTTTCTTAGACACTGGCGTTTCTCAACAATGACGCTGGGAGTCCTTCTCTAAAGCTGAAACACTGGAATTCTTTCTGTAAAAGGAATATTCTGCCTGGCTGTGTTTGCAAGTCATACACTGGAGTTTCTGACCTTCTGGCTGGCAGCTAGCCTCTTCTCTCTTTAACTTATGCTCTGCAGAAGTCCTGGTGACACTGGAACACACAAATGACCAGTCGTTTCAAACAGCAGCAACCAATGGGAAAGCAATGGGATTTGCCTCTGGCTTCCCCCCTCCCTCTCTCTCTCGCCATATAGTTACATTCCAGGGAGAGAAGACCTCAGTAACCTCACAAAAACAACTCTCAGGCAGGCTAGTTTTATTCCCAATGTGCCTTTTTTCAGGATTGGATAAATACGCTTCTGAAGAAGCAAGCTCAAATCTACTTGAGGAAAGCAGTGTCTGAGCTTTGCCTCTGGACTGATATAATATGCATTGGCATCCTAGGGCTCCTCCCGAGGCCCATACATTGAGAGCAGCAAAAAATGCCTTTCAGCCCAACAAGCACATGGCACGGCCCTTGCTCAGCAGGAGACCATCCCTGAAGTTGAAGAGGGAGGCCATCAGAAGAGATCTACCCTACACTAAACGTATATCCAGACTGAAAAGTGTTTTGATCCCCAAGGGGTCACTTGTCAGGCAACAAACAGAACATTTTTTTCACTCCAGACCTTAAGCCTCCTTGGCATTCTTAAGAATATTTTGGGTGTATTTTGGGTAACTTACTGTTACAAGGTGTTAACTTGCTAAACCACTGATCTTTCCCCCTCCCGCTCCACACAAGATCAGCTTGTTTGATTATTGATCCACTTGTCTCTCATAGGAAACCAAAGCGGGCTGTCGCTGGGCACCAGCCTGCGTCCGCATTTTGAATCGGGGAAGCGCAAGGAGTTAAGACAAATGCACAAGCACAACCACCCAGCGTTTCAGGCCTTTAACTTCCATTCAGAGGAAGGAAGGAAGGACAGGCCAACTCAGTCAAGCTCTGTTTTTGTTTTTTGTAAAACGGGTTATTTAGATTTCTGAGCAGGAGTGTGAACAGCAACTTAGGGAAGATGAGAGGACAGGGATGGGAAAGATAAGAAGCAAAATGGTTAGCTGCTGGGACTGCTCATATATTCTGAATCAGGTTATCAATCTGCAAATCCACAGATATAAACATACTTGCCTTCTAATGACCAAGCACTGATGGTTTTTAAATCACATTATTGTAAACTGAAAGGAACAACTGTGTTAAGGTAGGAATCCACTTTATGATGGTGGCTGGGTTTATCTCTGTGTTGGTGAAATGTGTATTGGTGCCTGCATTCCAGGATGGATCTGCCATTTTATTAGTAGTAATGAAATTGCCCAGGTAGGCAGGCCCACCCGCCCCCATCCCTAGTTATCACCAGTTTCACATTTGCTGCTCTCAGCTCACATTACAGATTTAATAGTCAACCCCTTTGCCCAGAGAACTCTGGCAACCATAGTTCTGCTTGGGGAGTTCTCACATAAATTTTTCAGCACCCCCAGTAAGCTATGATTCACAGGATTCTTTGAAGGGAGCTGGAACAGTAAAAGTGGCATAAAAGTAATAAAAATGTGTAGATAATGTCTGCAGTGTCTGTTGGCGGCCCAGTGATGGTTGCCACTTTTCCTTACAATGCTGCACATTCCATGAATGGGCATAAGGGGAAATGGCACCTGGCACTGAGGAACTACCATTCATTAGAAGCAGCCGAGAGGGGCACACAGGCATGGGCTGGGGAAGATATTGGAGACCCAGCAGAACAAGGGCACTGATAGCATCTGATAATGGTTGCGGGCTGTCTTCGCAAGGAACAAGGATATGAGAAATGTAGTTGCAATTGCTAGTGCTCACCACCAGGTGGAACCATTGGGGAACAGAGGGGAAACAAACAGGCACAATAAGAGACTTGGAGTTATGTCCCCCTTATTAACGTCTCATTTTGCCCCATCAGTCAGACTGGGTCATGTAATCTGTTAGTGGCATTTAGTGCAGCCAAGGAGGGGTTTCCTCCCTAGTGAAAGAAGTGCAGAAATCTGTTTCGTAGCAATTCTATACTCTTACCTCTTCAGTAAATCCCATTGAATTTGTTGGGACTTACTTCTGGGTAGAGGGGTGTAGGTTTGCACTGTTACTCAATGTTACTTGTGGAAATGTTCTTGCATTGAATGCCAGTAATGCAAAACTGGTTGAAATCTCCCTTGTGAAACAGCCTGTTACTGGCAAGCAAGCACTCTTGCTTCTCCTTACAGCCCCTGCTTCTCTCTCCCCCTCCTATGTTCCTCCTAAACAGATCTGCAGTATCTGGGAGCCCCATCTGAAGACCCTTAGAAGTACCACTGCTGTGGGTCCCCCCCCCTTTCCTCTGCCCCTGCCGCAACTCCAACACATGTCTGGTAGAGCCAACACAGACGGGGTGGAAAGGGCGATCTTAACCTAAACTTCATTGAATTGCTATGGAGTCTTAGTCTGCCACACATCTACACACCACCCTCCCAGGATAGAGGCTATTGCCTTTTTCTTTTTAGGTAAGACACACACACACAAACCTGAGCTATGGGGAGATCTCATTATCCTTCACAAACCTTTGGGGGATCATTGTAATGAGCCAGTGTCAGTGACCGGTATAAGATTTGTTAGAGGAAATGCTTGAGGAAGCTTTGCCCTGCCTACCTGCCACCTGATGGGATTCACTTTAACAAAAGCTACCCCTTGGCCTTCTCTCCCGTCAAGACACACTCCTTGCTGGCCTCGCTTCACAAGTGTTTCTGCCAGGTTGGACTGTGTCCTTGAGCTCTAATAATGCATCTATAATAATAATTTATTATACCCCGCCCATCTGGCTGGGTTTCCCCAGCCACTCTGGGCGGCTCCCAACAGATTAAAAACAGAATCAAACATTAAAAACTTCCCTAAACAGGGCTGCCTTCAGAGGTCTTCTAAAAGTCAGATAGTTGTTTATTTCCTTGACATCTGGTGGGAGGGCATTCCACAGGGTGGGCACCACCACCAAGAAGGCCCTCTGCCTGGTTCCCTGTAACCTCACATCTCGCAGTGAGGGAACCGCCAGAAAGCTCAAGGAGCTGGACCTCAGTATCTGGGCTGAACATTGCAGATGGAGACGCTCCTTCAGGTATCTTGCTTAGCTGGCTGGAGGATAGAGAGGTGTTTGAGTATATATGGAAATTAGCCTACTGTACAAAAGTGAGATCTGCATTGACAGTCATTGCTCTGCTCACTTTTGCATCTGACCCTGCCTACCATTGGCACATGGCCCACAGAAGTTAATGCAGGCTGAAAAGCCATTCCCCACTCCTGCCTTAATCTCTTCCAAGATTAACTGACAAAGGCATGTGAGACAGGACGCTTATATAGGACAACATGTGTTTACCATGTGAAAGTACTGTACCTGCAGGGTTATGCAGATACTTCACAGAGACAATGGTGCTACCCAGCTAAATCCACCACAATCTTCTAGTGCTGTTCCTATTGGTCCATGGGGGTCTTTCTTACTTTGTCCACAAAGCATGTGCTTTGATCATCCATGGGGGTTCAGTACCAAAAGACTCTTCACCATGCAGGCATCCAGCAACGCCCCCAGCTAGAGCACAGTTGTTCTTGAGCACGATCGGAGTGTCAAAAAAATGTACTTGGCCGTGGACAATATTCAGATAATTCTTCTCAACTTGGTATTAGAAAGTCAGGATCTTGCAGGGGCTGGCAACGCTCCAATTTTCTAGCAACAAGAGGCTGCTCTTCCTCTCCGTGTTCTGTGGCCCATGTGCCAATTGCCTGTTTTTTCCACGTAGGCTGAATTTTTGATAATTTTTTTTAACTCCAGCAGAATGGGAGCCAAAATGGAGCCTCTCCTCCCGTCACACTTCCCAGCAAAGGGAGAATCTGGTGCTCCACTGGAGTGCTTGTGCCGGAGCTCCTCCCTGTATCGCCAACCCAAACGGTGTGGGGAGGAGCTGCAGAACAAACATGGCCTTTGGGGCTTCCTAGGCCACTCCAGCAGTGGGAAGAAACCATCCTGCAAGAAGCAGCTCATAGACGAAGGAAGGATCTGTTGCTTAATGACTGAGAGGCATCTTAGGCCTGGTGGGTCACTGTTTTGGTGCTCTCCTCCTGAGCAGCAGCAGGAGGCTTAAGCAGACTCCTTTCTACAGACCAGCAATAAGAAGTCTTTAGACTAGTGGTTAAGAAACCGCTGGGTTAAAAACAATCTGGTGAGGACATTCACATTTTGACCGGACTATCCCCTTACCCACTCCTCAGTGCATTAAATGTATAAAACCATTCATCCATAGTTTGTTACCGATCAAGATCAGGGTGAGGGCAGCAGGGACACGGTGACATCAGAAGTAAATTAACCAATCACTTTCTTCTTCTCCTGGTCTTATCAGGTGGCATTGGAGAGAAGGGCTGTGTATGTGTCAAATATTTTCACTGGTACATTCACATCCGTGCTGAGAATCCGATATGCATAATCCTTTGTAACAGTAGCACTCTTTACATTACAGTTTTAATGGTTTTATTGTTTAAAACTGCTACAACTACTTACTTTTATCGATATAGCACTTTTGTTTTTAATCCCAAAGTGCTTCACAGTATTGCGGTGGGCAAGGGGACTACCAGCATTAAAGAGTAGGAGTTCTATAGCAAGGTGTTACCTGCCCATGTTTGAACTGGTATCATAGACATCACCTGGACTGGCCAGCTCAGCATCTTCATGCTACTCGCCTGTCTCGGGAAATGTTCCCCCTACCTGCGCCAATTACATACTCTCCCCAAATAGAAGGATGATTAACAACTGGGTGTTTTCCTGCATCTGATGGAGGGAGCTCTTCCGGCGCTTCTGACCTAGGAGGAAATTCTTCTTCCTTAGAACCAGAACATGAAGCCATATCTCTCTAGCCATTTGGGGAGCCAAGAATAAAATCAAGGGTGGATATGGAGCCAACTTTTAAAGTCTGGCTGTTTCAAGGGGCTGGGAATGAGTTCTCCAAGGAAAATTCATAAGCCTTTTGTCTTTTTGTTGTTGTTTAAAGAAAAAGCTCAAAGCCTGTAAATAAAAGTTTTGTGCCACCACTGTGAGCCTTAAGGAAGATAAAGCACTAATTTGTTTTGTTTTAAATGTTGCTATCACAGCTTTAATCACTGTATATTGCCCTCAATTTCAGAGTCATATCTGTAGTACGTACTATATTAATGAAGTTTTATTGTTATTTTGCTTTGGTGGAGGATATGTGTGGTTGCTTTCCCCCCTACCATCTGCTTTTCTGATCTGTATTTATATTTTGTTTTGGAGTGCTGGTGCCCAGAACTCCTGTACTTCTTGTTTTGCTTACCTAGACCTTTTATTCATAAGAAATGTACCTATAAAAATAAATATATAAGTATACTACTTTGTATCCAAGATTGGCTCATGGCTTCTTCCTCCACCTCACAGAACTGAATTATTACAAGTAATGTTATGGTAGGGGCTCTAAGCAAAGTTTTTTGTGGGTAAAAAGAGAATTTCTGAAGCAAGAAGTGCATTTGTACTACCAGAGTAAGCCCAGTTACATGCACACAAGCCAGCAGACATTTTAGAGAAGAAATATCTGTTTGAGAGTCATACATCACTATATAAAAAAATCTATGCCTTCAGTATTGGACTACCACTTCCTACAGAAACATTCAGTTAACACAGCTATTTTCAATTTGAACTCAATGCCATTTAGTTATAAGAGCAAAATGCAGTTTTCATTAAGGATTTAGTTAAAACATGGAATTGAGAGAAAGCAATTAACCAAAACTACACTCACTAATCCATGGGCTACATGTCTTTTACTAGCCTCGTTTCTGATATACATTCTTAATTACTATAGCCTTGGGATTTTATTTTTAAAGCCTGTTGCCAGCTCTTGTAGTTTAAAGGTAGCTCAGAGTCAGTGATGTCCTCAAGTCAGCTTGTTATTTTAGCCTTTGCAATTTAATGCAATGCAGTAAAAGGAACTGACATCTCTAAAGATTATTCTTTAAACCACAATCTGAGAGGAAAAATCAATATGGAGACAAAACAATAAGTAGTAGGGAGATGATTTATCTATCTGTATTACACACACACACACACACACACACACACACACACACACACATTCTCCACTTTGCACAATTGTATAGACATTACTCATGACACAGACACCTTTATTTAACGGGCTTTCCCCTTAAGCTGAAGAACCCCAAATATTGTGGCCTGCCCTTTTCTGCATGTTGATCCAGAAGTGGAGCATCTCAGCTCTAGTGCCTACCACAGCTGTGATCCTATGTGCCTTTTTTAATCAGAAATACGTCCCACTGCATTCAGTGGGACTTACTCTGAAATGAGTTTATTTACCTACATGGGAATATGTCCCACTGAGCTAAGTAGGATTTACAGTACTTCTGAGTCCATTGGCTCTCTCTCAGTAAAGAACAGAAAGAAGGGAAGAAAAATGAGTGTGGATGCTTTGTGTAGTAAAAGTTAAAGGTAAAGAACCTCTGGACAGTTAAGTCCAGTCAAAGGTGTCTATGGGGTGCAGCACTTATCTTCAGGCCGAAGGAGCCGAAGTTTGTCCACAGACAGCTTTCTGGGTCATGTATGACTAAATCGCTTCTGGCGCAATGGACACCATGGCAAGTGCCAGAGCGCATGGAAACACCATTTAACTTCCCACCACAGTGGTGCTTATTTATCTACTTCCACTGGTGTGCTTTTGAACTGTTAGGTCGGCAGAAGCTGGGACAGAGCAACAGGAGCTCAGCAAGCCCAAGAGGCTCAGTGGTTCAGACCACAGCACCACCTGCTCCCCTTTCTGTTTGGTATCCAGCATACTGTGTGTGCAAAAGAAAAAGTTCATTTGTGGGTGGGTTTGAAAGCCTGCTCACAGCAATGGAAAGTCTGATATGTCAACATTTACAGTCTCATGAAATTCTGACTGTTGTCACAATTGCTTATTTCTTAAAAGTTGAGATAAAATATTCCTTCAGGCATATGATTACTATGTGTCCCCTATATCCATCCTATTCAAAGAGCAATTTCTGTTGCTTTGTACCTTCTCTCCTGTAGCAGGTGTAGGCCTATGGGTCTTCATATACAGCAGAAAAGTGCACCCAAAGAACAAGGAAGAACACAAACTTCAGCTCATCACAGAGTCAGCTTTATTGGTCCGATGTTGCGACCCTGGGCTATAACCATATATCAAGATTATGCAGGCCCAAGCTGCAAAGAGCTGCATTACGTACAAAAATAAAAAAGAGCTTCAGTAAGGCTGCTGGAACCTGAAAGGAAAAACAACAAATGGATCAAACTATTTTCTGAAGTACCCAGGCTATTATAGTTTTCTATGTTGCTGTCCGAAACGGAAACATACAAGCAGGGGAGCCAAACAAGGCCTTGACAATTAGAGGGGCTTCTATGCTCTACGTGCCTGGGAAGTTGTCCTCATAATTTGTGCCTTTCATTCTTGCTTTTTAAATTTAGATTGTTGTGACTAACGGTAAGGGGCAGACAAATGCAACTACCTGATACAAAACTGTTCACTATTGCACATGTTGCAGTTCGAAGAGCACTAAGAGAGAGAGGCTCAGCAGCTGTATTTTACTGTGCAGATGCTGATAGGTTCACATCATTTTGTTAACTGCTACATCCTTTGTGAAGTAGTTGCAATATGCTACACAAGGCTTTGTCTATATTCACAAGCATGCCTGGTAAAAACTCAGCTTCAGAAAAGCCAGAACTCTACACATTAAAATAGAACTATTAAATAAGCACCAGACAGCCTACTATATGGTGTGTGCACCCTATATCTATATCCTGCTCGGTGACCTGGGGAATACATTTTTCTATAATCTTTCCTCCCACAGAGAACTTTCCATTTCTAAACTTTCATTGTTTTGCAAGACAAATTAGTAACATGATTGTTGGACACAATACTAATCAAATTTGCAGTTTTAAACAGTTGCAAAGCAGCTGCTTCTGGGAAGTATGCATGCACACATAATAACAGAGATCCCTAACATCTCTTTGGATTACTGCAATCCTTTAGCCAGCCAAAGACAGGCTGAGGGGCCTTAAGAAGCAGTGTGGGTCTTAATGCACTGCCGGCATGGCAACATCTACCCACTGGATACTCCTGAATAAAGCTCTGCCATAACAGATGTACAGCCAGCGATATTCTGGCAGTTGTGGGAAAAATAAGGCATTGGAGGTGGTGGTAGTAGCGATAGATCTGCAGGATACAAAGCTCCCTCACTCCCCTGACATGCCTGCAAAATTGGCTCCACACTATCTAGCTCTGGGGCTGGCAAAGCTATTTTTCCAACAGGAGGGGGAACTCCTCACCACCACCTGCCCTGCCCATAGCAGCGGTTGTTCTGCCAAAGAACCTGCCCCTGCCCAAAACATGTTTAGCCATGTTTAGTATCTCAAAAATTTTCATTGCCTTCATTTCTCCCCCTTACAATATAAATGATTGTATGGAAATATGGAAGTCTTAAAATAGTTGCACATTTTCCAACAAAGTGAATACCAAACTGAAACTCTGAATGTTATTTCAATATAACATTTAAACCAAATTAACAATTCAATCCTAATATTTTCTGGGAAATTCCCTCAAATTTGTTCCAAAAAACTCTAATTGTGGAATCGGGTATTAATTTCTTACCTGAGAAAGCTCCTGACTTTGTTACACATAGATTCCAACCCATAGCAGTAAGAAGAGTACTCCAAAGCCCATAAAGAGTGAAGCAACCAGAGAGATGAGCAGTTCCTTGTAAATGTCCCGGGTGTACTTGGTCGAGGTCACTTCATATCTGAAATACTAGTTAAAGTAGTAAACCGGAGACTGAAGAGTGGAGAAAGCCCCAGCAATGTACAATGAAAAACCAACACTTTTGCAAAAGGTCATGACATTTTTGTTTAACAGGGTTGTCATCCTCTCAGCTGCCCCAGCATGCAAAAATTAAGCAAGAAAAAATTCTCGTTTAATTGCAGTGTGACAAACTGCATACAAGGAATAAAATTAATTAAATGCAATTTCAGGAAAAAGATAGCAACTATCCCACAGCATCAGGAACAGTATCAAAGAAAGATCTGATGCCATTAAACATCAGTCACCAAATTAGAAGACACTAAATGAAAGAGTTTCCCAGTCCAGACACCAAAATAGGCTCTTTTTTGTGAAACATGGAAATGCCCTTAAGACAATCACCTGGTGCCAATTTTGCTTGCGGTCTGCTGCCAGACACAGGCATTTTTATTTGTCTGAACTTTTAAGAAGCAATAGTAACTTACTGCATAATATTTATAAATCTTTTGCTTAATATTTATGCTGACTTTCTACTCCCCTTCATTTGCTTATATGCATCTTATTACCCTTATGGTACATCATCCTAATCGTTTTGCTAAACGAAGGCCTAAAAATAATTTAAAACAGTAATGCAGAGCCAGCTGCACCCTAGATGCTGTTGGTCACCATCAGCCTCAACCAGCATGGTGAATGGTATTGGATGGTGGGAGCTTTGTAGTCCAGCAACATATGCTGAGACAGCTTTCCCCACCCTTTTAAAAATAAGCAAAGGTACAAGCACCTCCCCCAGATCTCATTAAAGCTAACCCCACAACCCTGTGGGCAACTGAAACGTGTCTGGTGCAGGCCTCTGGACACTCAGCAGAGCCGCTCTGGGCTGGAAGAGGATACACAAAGAACCAGGCGGTGAAGAACATGCCGATGGCCAGCAGGACCACTGTGAGGTGTGGAAACACAGCCGGGTTCACCGGACTGGTGTATCTGCTCATTGTCTCCAGCTCCTGAAATTGAAAGAAGGAAGGAGAGAAGTGGAATAACATTGTCAACAGTATTTAAAGCACGCACACAGATAAAGAACCTGCGTTGGCCTCCATCTCCCACCAGCCCCTTCCAGCATGGCTAAAGGGCCGGGAATGATGGGAGATGCAGTCTATCGAAACACCTGGAGGGCAACAGGTTCCCCAACCCCGATTTTAAGGAGATATCTCGGCGAGGGAACAGAGGAGGTGGGAACAGAAACACCATTTATTTCTCCCTCCCTCCCTCCCTCCCTCCCTGCTGCATTGAAACCGGGCCATTTGCGCCCGCCGACCGCCCCTCCTTGGCTCTCTCGGGATAACCGAGCAGACCCAGCACCGGGAAGGCGCGCAAAGGCTGGCAAAGGGGCGACAGGGGCGGCTCCGCTCCGGCCGGCCCGCTCCCTCACCATGGCTCTGTCCGGCGCTTCCCGTGGCTTCTCCTCACAGGTGGCGGAAGGACACGTCTCTTCTTCCGGCGCAGGCTCAGCCCTTTCCCCGCCGGAAGTCCGACTGTCATCTTCTCCCCCCCCCCCCCCGGACGAAGAAGGAGGCGGGATAGAGGCCTCACGCATGCACGGCCTGCTGGGAATTGTGGTCCGTTCAGACCTCTGAAGCGGGCCACCAGGAAAAGCCGGTGAGAGCGTGGACTACGTTTCCCAGAAGCCAACAGGCGTCTCGCCCGCCCTGCCTTCTTTGATGCTGTGAGCGCGGGATTCAGAAGGCGCCAAAAGGGAGGCGCTGATTGGCTGAGCCGAGTCCTCAGCCGGGTCTTCGGTCGCGCGTGGCTGCGAGGGAGCAGGTGGCAGTGGAAGGTACCCCAAATACCAGCCCCTCGCGCGTTCTGCGTGGCTGGGAGGGGAGAGGTGGCGGAGGAAAGGGCTGGCTGGGAGGGAGCCGCGTTCGCCCTCGCCCTGCCGCGGCCCCGGGCAGAAACCTGCCCCGCAGGGAGGGAGGCTGGCGTGGAAGGGCGAAGGCGGGAGATTGATGCAGCAGCCCCATTACATTCAGTGCGGGACAGCTGGGCGGGCGGCGTAGGCCGGCTCTCAGGGTCCACTCGGAGGTCAGTCCCACGGAGTTCAGCGGCACTGGCTCCCCGGTTAAATGCCTGCGAGACTGCAGTCTGAGACGGGCGAAACGAGTAAGAGTCATCTGGGTTGGCTGTCTCTTATTTTGCTTACTAGAGGATTTCTGAACCACCAACTGGATTAAAAAAAAATGGTGGTGGTGTTGTCATCCCTCTGTCTCGGGAGACAGTGGAAGAGTGTGCGCTGTCGGGGGTGAAGTCAAGCCCTTGGAGGAGAGTTACAGCGCCTGCTTTGACCTATATGGGGGAGATACATTGCTGTATTTTAATACAGTAGTACCTCGGGTTACATACGCTTCAGGTTACAGACTCCGCTAACTCAGAAATAGTGCATCAGTTTAAGAACTTTGCTTCAGGATGAGAACAGAAATCATGCTCCGGCAGCGCAGCAGGAGGCCCCATTAGCTAAAGTGGTGCTTCAGGTTAAGAACAGCTTCAGGTTAAGAATGGACCTCCGGAACAAATTAAGTACTTAACCCGAGGTACCACTGAATTGTGTTGGAAGCTGCCCAGAGTGGCTGGGGAAACCCAGCCAGATGGGCAGGATATAAATAAGAAATTATTATTATTATTATACATGTTTTGTTGCAGCTGGGACATATGAAGGGGGCAGGGGTTGAACTGCTTTAATGCCCATTGGAAATAATAGGGACCATGATGCCAGTTGAACCGTGATGCGACTCCATTCAATTAAAGCAAGAGATGGATCCAGAGAGAGAATTTTTTTAAAAAAATATTTTTATTAAGTTTTCCATTTAACAATCCAATCATATCACATTAATTATTCCAAATTATACCAATACATATCATAAAGTCCAAATATTTTGCCAAATTATAAATTTTTGTTGGGGATTCCCATGCTTCGAGTTCAGTAAGGGTCCAGTCATCTCATATTTCTGCTGCTTTTCGTGTTTACCAGTCCCATCTTTCAATCTTCTTGTTGTTATCCTTTTTCTTCTTAATAGCCTCTGAGTTGTTTCCACAGGCGAGTTAAAGTAAGCAATATTATGCTTCTGTGTGAACTTTGTAAGGCTCTCCCTTTTTTAAAAAAAGCTGGTAAGTCTTTTGTTTGCAATAAATTCTCACACGCTGATCCAAAAGTCCTCCTCGGGTGGCAGACACCATCATTCTCAGTGCCGATGAAATAAAATCTAGGCGTTTGCTCATAAATTTTCCCAGACAGGTTGCATTATAAATTAGGCTTTCCAGGGAAGATTTCGCCAAGTCAAACTTAGAATACAAACATGGTAACAGAGTAATGGCTCGCCTCCCCCTGTGCCTATTAATCTCGCAACCTTGTCTGTCTCATAATGGCGGATCCCAATTAAAAATTGCGTCACAAGAGAGCCTTTTATTTTCTTTCCAGATCTTTCAAAAAACAAAGGCTTTAGTTGATATTTTTGTTTCCACACAGTTTATTTTCCAGTCTTACTTGTTATAAGTCGTATGACGGTTCTTCTAGGGAAGGGATTGTTAGGTAATATCATAATAAAAAAAGGAAAAGCGCCCCCCCCCCTTTCCGTTCCGTTTCAACATACTGGCATAGATGTTATTCTTTGATGTTATCTTCTGTCCAGTCCATTCCATCACTCTTAACTTCTCAGTGGCAGGCTTAATTAGCAGCTAACATACCCTTTTCTTCACTCGAAGCATGTGCAATAACTTTTTATATCCAATTTTTTATCTTAAGTAATGCAACTAGAGTCGCTCTCAGAGACAGTGTCCGGGAGATCCGAACTCACATGAGGGCTTTCCATCCAGTGCCCTCACCCCCTCCTCCTTTCGAACTTGGGGGTGATTTATGGGCAGCCGCGGACTAGACTCCATCTTCCCTTCCACCGGGAAGAATTTGGGAGGCTGATTTACTCCCATCTTCAGCCCCTTAATTACCTCGTGTGAGCTGGAGAGATGGTATTGTCGGCCATCTACCAAGGCGCCCCTAGCGGCCCCCCGGATCCTGAGAGAGAATTAGATGTGTTGCAGCAATAGGTCACATTAACAGTGGGCGGGAAGAAATAATGGAGAATAGCAATGACAGACCCTGGACCTTTTATTCTAGTCCCAGATACAGTCAGTCATTCCAGTCCCAGGTTTTAGTCCTCAGTTGATGTGATGTACCTCTGTGTCCCATTTGGTTTCCATGGGGTTCTATGGCAGTATAAGGGTGCCATATGAATGTAATTTACATTCCTTTGAGAGGAAGAGCAAGATATAAATTGGAAAAAAGAATAAATTCCTTACCTTATTTGTAATTTGCACTTCTTTCTCTGGAGTCTGTACAAAATTGATTAGTGAGCATAGTTTTTGTAACCTATTTATAGTGTATTTATAGTTTATTACAATTTTGCTGTATGTTGCCTTGAGGTTTCAGTGTAAAGCAATAAATAAGTTGTTGTTGTTCATCAAAATAATAACCACTACATGGTAATCTTAGATTGGTAGGAAAAATTATACCTTGATCCAACAGCTGAACATTTTGCTTTCTTGTCATTTTAAATCATCAGTTCACACCTTCTGTTTTACTTTCTAGGTTTCTCCCGTGTTGTATCATCACAGAAGCAGACTGCAACCGGAGCTGAGTTACCAGGATGGGAATCCATGGTTTGGCCAAGCTGATTGCCGATATAGCTCCTGGTGCCATTCGAGAGAATGACATTAAGAGTTACTTTGGCCGGAAGGTGGCCATTGATGCGTCTATGAGTATTTACCAGTTCCTCATTGCTGTAAGGCAGGGAGCTGACATGCTGCAGAATGAAGAAGGCGAGACCACAAGCCACCTGATGGGGATGTTCTACCGCACCATCCGCATGGTGGAAAATGGCATCAAGCCTGTCTATGTCTTTGATGGCAAGCCCCCACAGTTGAAATCAGGGGAACTAGCCAAACGCACCGAGCGCCGAGCTGAAGCGGAGAAGCAGTTGCAAGAGGCCAAAGAGGCAGGTGAGGAGGAAAATGTAGAAAAGTTCAGCAAGAGGTTAGTGAAGGTGACCAAGCAGCACAACGACGAGTGCAAGAAGCTGCTGACCTTGATGGGCATCCCTTACGTTGACGCACCTGGCGAGGCTGAAGCTAGCTGTGCTGCACTGGTGAAAGCGAGCAAGGTCTATGCAGCTGCTACTGAGGATATGGATTGCTTGACCTTTGGTAGCCCTGTGCTGATGCGGCATCTTACAGCCAGCGAGGCAAAGAAGCTGCCGATTCAGGAATTCCACCTGAGCCGCATCCTTCAGGATTTGAGCCTCACGCAGAAGGAGTTTGTGGACCTTTGCATCCTGCTGGGCTGCGACTACTGCGAGAGCATCCGCGGCATTGGGCCGAAGCGGGCCGTGGAGCTGATCAAGCAGCACAAGAGCATAGAAAAGATTCTCCAGCAAATAGATGCCAAGAAGTATTCTGTGCCTGAGAACTGGCTGCACAAGGAGGCCCAGCTGCTCTTCCTGGAACCTGAAGTTGTCGACCCCGAAGCTGTGGATCTGAAGTGGAACGAGCCAGATGAGGAAGAGCTGGTCAACTTCTTGTGCGGGGAGAAGCAGTTCAACGAAGAAAGAATACGCAACGGGGTCAAGAGGCTGAACAAGAGTCGCCAGGGCAGTACTCAGGGCCGATTAGATGACTTCTTTAAGGTCACTGGCTCCATCACTTCAGCCAAACGCAAAGAGCCAGAACCCAAGGGATCTGCCAGGAAGAAAGCAAGGGGTGGTGGTGCACTAACATCGAAGTTTAAAAGAGGGAAGTAGAATTATTTTCTAGAACTCTGTACCAGTTCCCTTCCACTGCAGATGCTTGGAGCAAAATATATTAAACTACAGTCACAGAGCTTTGTGGTAATGTACTCTGTAGTGCTCAAAATGTGAGAGTTATCGTCAGGCCTTGAGCTCAGCTTAAACTGGTGCATGGTGGGAGGGACACTGCTCTGACAAAACATCTGACCCTGCCAGAGACCCAGCCAGTCTGAAGGCATGCCCTGCTCTCGAAGGACCCAGAGGGTGCTGCTCTTGCTGCCTTGAGTCCGGTGAACTCCATACATAGTATAGGTCCATCTTTGCTGGGAGTACCATGTTGAGATGATTTTAGCTTTTGAATTGTATCTTCCAATAAATATTGATAACTAAATATTGATTACTACTTCTGTGTAAGCTTGTTAAAATGAAATTGGTGAGACTGAAATAGAGTTGCCAGAACTGTCTGCAGCACAACTCAAGAGTAGGTGGGCCATCAAGAGTTTGCTAAAAGGAGCTGTTCTACAACCTGGTCTGTAGTTTAATACTTGTCATATAGGATCTGGCTGCTACTTGCCTCAAATGGCAACTGTCTGGTTTTGACCCTCTTCAGTTATATTCAACATTGCACTAAGGAAATTACTCCGCGGGGCAAGCAGAAATGCTTGTGGTGACGGAACAAACTCCCTTCTCCCCTTTCTGGGGGTTCTTCCAACTGCCTGCAGCAGATCTGGGGAGTTGGTGAGGGAACTGTTACACTTGCCAGAATTGACTTCAGCGGCAGAAGCTGGATTTATTTTGATGTGCATTGTAGAAGACGTGTGTATGTGAGGGGTTTTTTACACCAGAAATTTTCCCTCCAATTTTATTTACCACGTGCTCATAAACACATACCACCAAAAAATGAAACCACTTCTTCTGTTTGGCCTTCAGATTAAGAAAACCAAATTGTAAAGTTCTGTTATCATTTTCCATATTTTAGGTTTATGTTGGTTTTAGCACCAGGGTGAAAGCTTAAAGAACCAATGTAGAAGCAATCCTGTCACTAGCACTTTTCTCTTTTAAGATTTGTAGTAACTATACAATAAAGCTCTTTTGATTATTTATTCTTCCTTTATAACAGACTGATATGAAAATAATATACCGTATTTTTTGCTCTATAAGACGCACCAGACCACAAGACGCACCTAGTTTTTGGAGGAGGAAAACAAGAAAAAATATATTCTGAATCTCAGAAGCCAGAACAGCAAGAGGGATCGCTGCGCAGTGAAAGCAGCAATCCCTCTTGCTGTTCTGGCTTCTGGGATAGCTGCGCAGCCTGCATTCGCTCCATCAGACGCACACACATTTCCCCTTTTTAGGAGGGAAAAAGTGAGTCTTATAGAGCAAAAAATACGGTAATTGTGATAGTTTTGTTGATTTAAAGTAGCCAAGGTTTTGAGACAGTAGAAGCTAGAATTTTGTTTGGGTTCTGTTCGTTGGGAATACAAATAGGCATATACAGCTGTCTAAACAGGATTGTGCCTTTGGCATGCCTTAAGACAGGCACAGGCAAACTCCGGGCCTCCAGATGTTTGGGACTACAATTCCCATCATCCCTGACCACTGGTCCTGTTAGCTAGGGATGATGGGAATTGTAGTCCCAAACATCTGGAGGGCTGGAGTTTGCCTATGCCTGCCTTAAGACATAGTACTTCCCATAAACTTTGGACCACAACTCCCATCAGCCCCAATTCAACGGGCAGAGATAATGGGAATGATAAACCAGAATATCTGTCTACTTCCGGTGTTACTATAGTACTTTGACCTTTTTGCTTTAACAGCTAGCTGATGGGTTTGATTAAAAATTAGTTCATACCTTCATAACTCACATATGCATGATTATCATAAAAAGAAGGAAATATGACCTATACCCATATGTGGTTTCTGCAAATCACCCTCATTGTAAGTGATAGAAACAACATAGGAAGCTGTTTTCTACTGAGTTAGACCCCTGGTCCATCTAGCGCTGTACTGTCTACATGGAGTGGCAGCAGCTCCAGGTTTCCTAGATAGGACATGCCCAACTGTACCTGGCGATGCCAAGAAATGAACCTGGGACCTTTGTATGTAAAAACAACCAACAATACATCAACATTCTCAAGAGGATAAGCCAAACTTTGTGGCCTGGTAGTTGTTCATTATGCAATATCAAGAAAGGGACACTGAGCTCACCTCTCCAGTGCACTAGAAACACATACATGGTCCACAATCCAGTTTAGGTAATTTGTGTGTAGTAGGCTTCCTATTGTGTAAACCAGGTGTTGAAAAAATGCATAAACCTTACAGCAGAGGTGCAGAACGTTTTTTGGATCAGGAGCTACCTACTCATCCAGGTAAATGGCACATGACTGGTGACAATGGGCTTAAGCATACAGAATTTTTACCTGGATTGGGTCTTCAGAGAATCAGCATATGACATCTCAAATCATTCAAAGAAAAGAAGCCCTTTAAAAGATCTTGTGCACAGTCTTTTCCTTCAGATGCATATACCCCCACCCCCTTTCTTCCTTTCACTGTATGGCAGCTCATTGGGGACCTTGTTAACAACTTTTACTTCCAGGTTCAAAGGGAGATGTACAAAATAGGGAAAGCATGGTATCAGACATAAATTTTATTATAAATAGGAAACAATGAAACACTGGGAGTTGGAAAAACGTTCAAGGCAATCTGCTGGTCCAAGGCATCTGTGGAGACATCGTGAATGAATCTGTTTTCTGTAAAGGCAGTACTTATTTATGCAAATAGGCATCCAACCAGAGCTCTCCAGAATCCTTCAGGGAACTGCAGTGAGAGAAAGGGTGGGGTAGGAGAAAACTAATTAAGTGTTGTGGAAAAGAAAGGGTAAGATGCCAGAGATACAATCAAGTTAAATAGAGAGGCAGGAATCTGGGTAAAGATCAAGAAAGCAGAATTCTGTAGCTCAGCAGTAGTCAACCTTTTTTTGCCACTAGAGCTGTATGCAATTCCCCAATGGCCATGAGCCAGCCACAAGCCCGCTGCAGGAATGGTGAAAGGGGGTGTGGCGGCTACTTATTTTAATTTCAAAATTTACAAATCACCCTATATTTAAAAAAATACCTGAGGGATGCACAGGAATAGTAAACACAAGTAATAAAAAACAAAGTTGGAAACCATGAAAGCAACCTGAATTAAATGCTGCAGAAATGACTAATTCAGGAAGGCCTGGGAAAAGGCTGCTGAAACAATGAAAACGATGCTTCCAAGTCATACTTTGTTGTGTTATTTCTGGAAATGCACCTTTTCCTTTAAAACGGTTGAGCAGTTTGTGCAGTGGGTGCTGGCCAGCCCCTGCCAATTGCTACCAGTTGTGTCTTCTGCGGGGGGAGGCAGCCCTCTGCCACTGAGGGTGCTGCAGAAACAGAAATGGGTGCCCCAGTGTTTTGTCAGAACTTGGGAGACACTGGAGCAGACTGGAGCATTCTGGAAGCATTACAGCATTCTCCATCTGACTTGACAGCAGTGGCTTGGCAAAATATCTGCAAAAGCAGTGCCAGTAAAATTTAATGGGAACAGTGGGATGCTAAAAGCTGCTTGGCCGGTCTGATCATGCCACTGGTTTATCCACCCCTGCAGAAAATGAGAGTAAGCTGCCTTATCTTCCCACCGCACATCTGTATCTTTATGCCACATTTCTCCTTTGATACATACCGTAAAATATCTGCAAAGGCTGTCAGCAGGGGCTTGCACTTGTATTCAATGCCATGTTTGGCACACAGAGACTTCACCAGAGGGACCACCTTCCAGTAGTTGTGCCGGGGCATCGTAGGGAAGAGACTGGCGGGGGAAACCAAAACAATTCTGCCTCAAGTTCTGCTAATCACATTTGGTGTAGAAATCATAGACAAGGCAGTCATCCAGAAAACCAAACAATAGAAAAATTGCTTCACATACTCGACGTTTGTTCTTCCTACGGAGAATCACACAGCATGAAAAGCATTCCTAGGATGTGTTGGCTTGGATCCAAAGAAGTTTCACACAACTGGCTCAGCATGTCTACTTGCACAAGGCAGCGCGCTGATTTCTCTTGTGTTCCCTTTCCCAGTGTAGCCTCTCCCACCACGTCCCACTTCACACTACTCCAGAGAGTCCTGCATCCCTAGGGAGTTGCTTTTCAAGTGGCAGTAGGGTAAGAGCCAGAAAAGCCCCATTGTGTGAGCAGGGTTCCACTCACCTACATACAACCCAGAGAAAGCACTTCTTACTTACTGGTGTTCAATCTGGAAATTCAAGTGCCCAGTAAACCAGTCGTTGAACCAGGAATGCTCAACGTTACATGTCGCCTGGAGCTGAAATAACAAGTGGGTGGATGTTGAAGCACTTGACAGCTTTCTCTCTCTCCTGGTATGACGGCTATGGGTTGCATTCAGCCAAGTCATTGTGCAAGTTGAGGAACTTCTACTCAATGCAAAAGAACTTTCTCTCTCCCCACCACATCCCTCCCAATGCGCCCCGAGTTCCCCCTCAACCCTCAAGAGCAGATTTGGCAGTGGGGTACAGAGGGAGAAAGGGGCAGGGAAATGCTGTTGTGTGAGCAGAAGTTTTGCTTGCGCAACGACCTTGTTGGATTCAACCCTAAGTTACTACCAAATCCCTCCCATAGTTAGCAAAGTAGACTAGATGTCAGCACCACATTCTTGCAATCCTCACGTTACCAAAGAGCCTACAGTGGGTCACATGTCTGCCATGTTGCCCATTCCCCACTTTTCACTGTTACAACCCTCAGACCCAACTAGAGACTGTTCTTCAGAAGGGAAGGGATGCTGTGGCCATCTGCTTCATTAGCCCTTCTGGGTTACTGGGGAGAACTGCTGCTACACTGTGATACTGTGGTGGGCAACTGTTATGGACAGTGGGAAATTTAGTGATGCTCCTCTCTGAAGCATGTTGGGATTCCAAGATTGATTGTGAGGAGCAAAGAAGGTGGGTTTGTCTCGTTTCACTTGATTCTTTTTGGCAGCTTTTACTCCAGTCCTAGCAGGAGCCAGGAGATGCCCTGCTCTGGTCCCAAGAAGGCTCACCCTCTCATTTTGGGTGATTGTCAAATGACGACAGAATACTGATGATAAGAACACAATGACACAAATGTGTTTGTGAGTGTTGCAACGCCAGCATTTGCTGAAGTGAGCAGTCACAGTATGTGGAAGGATTGGATTACTTTTTAAAACAAACAGGACTACAGCTGGGTCCTAATTCTACCGGGGGGGGGGGGGGGGGATGAAAAGCCATTTTTTAAATTTCTCAGCCTAATACATTGTTTCTCCCCCTTATTAAAAAGAGCTTATTTGATTGTTACAGCACAATCAACAATAATTTTTATGTTATGTATCTGTGTTTTTCTATTGTAAGCCGCTCTGTGATCCTCTGTGAACATCTTCTCTAGATGTTCCTCATTCTCTCAAGGGCATGTTTCTGGTCCCTCTTGCTACCAGCTACTCTCCATGCTCTTTGTTTCCTTCTGCTTGCTTCTTAAATACTTGCAGGGTTCTTTCTGCCTCCCCTCTGCCCCTAAGCCATACTCTAAGCCCAGGGATGGGGAACCTGTAACCTCTCCAGATGTTGCCGGACTACAACTAACATCATTCCTGACCAGTGGCCAAAAAGGCTAAGGCTGGTAGGAGTTGGAGGGCAGGCCCACACCATACATTTAAAGCACACCCAAGGCATATAGCATCATCCAAAGACTCATGAGAAATGCAATTTGCTAAGGTTGACATTAAGGAGGAAGGATTACCGTTCCCAGGATACTTTGGGGGAAGTCATGGGTTTTAAATGTGCATTGGATGTGCTTTAAATGTATGATGTGAATCTGCCCAGAGTCTGGTGACATCCTTAAGGACCACGGATTCCCCATCCCCAGAATCAACTTGCTCCTACTAACTCCTTGTTGTTCTCTCCTGCTTCTTTACCGCCCCCGTCTACTCACTTAAAGAACTGCATCTTTGCTGCATCTCCAGCTCCCATGATTCCCTAGTCTAGTTGAGTCCACTAAAGCAGCAGTGGGGAACCCGTGACCCCATCAGATATTGTTGAACTACAACTCCCATGAGCCTTAGCCAGCATGGACAGTGCTAATGACAGTCCAGCAGCATCTGAACGGCCACAAGACGCCTCCTTATCTGAACCATTGTCTGCTTTTCCTCCAGTTTCCTGATAAACATCCAGGGCAGCATCTTGGTCAACTTGAATTAGAACCCAGAATGATCTTTTGAGAGGATATAGAGCAGTCCCATGTATAGCCATACAGTTGCTAGAGTAAAAAAAAAAATTACCTGGCTGGACACCCAGTCCAAGTTCTTGTCATAATCTATAATCATGGGTATGTGATTCATTTGGGAGACCCAGACAAACCAGGAGCTTTCCAAGATTCTGCATGGGGAAATAGAGTAGTAATACAGTAGAAAGCGTAATTCACTAATCCAATCATATTGGGAAAATGCTTTTTTTTTTTTTAAAGCCTTGTGTGAAATCTGGTGTCTTGCACAAAAATCTGACTCCCTGAAAACATCACACTCATTTTCCTGTGTTTTCAAACTGAACTGAAAAGGTGGCTTTCACATTATTTTATTTATAAAGCCACAAGCAGAAAAAACTAAAAGTGAATAGACGGTCCCATAGCAGCAAGCAAACCTTTCCCATCTCTGCTCAACTCATAATTGCAATGCAGCTCTGAACTCTCTTCCCATTCTGTCATTTTTAGGAAAGACAATCTTCAGCAGATATTGTGAGCAACTCAGTAGAAAACATTGCAAGCAGAACTTCCTGACCCCGCCCTCCAAAATAACCCCAGTAAGGCACAGTCAGACACAGAAAAGTGTTCATCACCGGAGGAATGGAATCCAATCAGCCCTGCTGGCTTACTAGCTTACTAGGCTCTCTCAGAGTCTCAGTGTTTAACTTTTTACTTGTAATATGCCAAGAGAAAACAATTTCTTTTAGAAAAGTACAGTAACTTACAGCTAACTTTGAAAATTCATTTTAATCAAAGGACCAGATAGGAAACATAGTATTCAATAAAACAAGGCGTTTGCAGGCTTTTTCAATGGTGTTTCAAATATATGCGATTTCACTTAAACCCACGGTGCCTTGGAACATAAATTAGGAGTTGCCTGCATACAAAACAAAAGGGTTGGAGTGTGTGTGTCGTATGTTTGTTTGGCTTGCCTTGCGGCCTCAGTGCACATAGGGACAGCTTCAAAAATAAGGAGCATCTTGTGCACATTTGTATTTCAATAAAGGCCTATCTTTTCACTGGGAGCCTGCATCCTTATCCTGGGTGCCTGGGAAGGATACCTGTTCTTGTCTAGGAACCTCATTTTGAATTTCATTAGAAGCATTTGGGGATGCTTCTAATGCCTGTCTTGCTATTTTGCAGACTTCTTGTAGGACTGAAGTCCACAAAGGGTTGAATTTTGGGGCATTTCCACCACAGAAATATAGATGGCCCACCAAGCCAGCTGAAGTTGGTCATGGTGAAGTCCAATTTAACTAAAAGGATAAGTCAGCCAACGCAAGCTCAAGTCCCATTGCTTTGAGTAAATTTAGTTGAATCGGGAGGGGTTTTGTGCTGTACAATACCTGACCAAAAAGAAGAATATAAGAAGACTCTTTATTTCTAGAAAACACCCATAGACGATGAAGAATCGGATGAAGAAGCTCAGCATGCAGGCAATATCCTAACAAAAGGAAGAAGCTGTCAGAATGGAAAAAGCTTAGTTCACATTGTTATTGTCCCCTACAATCCTTTACCCCAGAGATGCAACAGAAAGTTTTGCTGATAGGCCTTGTGGTTGAAACAAGACTGTGATTGAAGTACTTAAGCTAACATAACATAATGTCATTTAACCAATGTTGAGCAGAAACTGCTTTTTTTTGTTTGTTTAAAGAAACTTTATCAATTTTTAAAATAAAGATAAATATAGATGAAATACAAACATCATTAAAAATACTGATACAAAAAGAAAACAAAGGGGAATGAGAATAGATAGAATGGAGGGGAAGGAAAGGGAAGATAATACTCTACATTATTTCATGCAATGTATCCTTTTATAATCACAATCCAAGGCACTGAGATATCTTTTTATCCCAATCTTCTAAAATATATCCTCCCCACAAACTTAACTGAATTATTGGGAGTCTATTGTCTATACAGTATATATAGACAGGGTCTATTGTCAAAAGTACAGTGGTACCTGGGTTTAAGAACTTAATTTGTTCTGGAGGTCCGTTCTTAACCTGAAACTGTTCTTAACCTGAGGTACCACTTTAACTAATGGGGCCTCCCACCGCCACGCGATTTCTGTTCTCATCCTGAAGCAAAGTTCTTAACCCGAGGTACTATTTCTGGGTTAGCAGTCTGTAACCTGAAGCATCTGTAACCCAAGGTACCACTGTATAGACCAAATAGCATAAAAATTATCTTATTTAGATTCTCCTCTACTTACTTTTCTTTGAAATGTGAGATGCACAGAGAGAGCTAGATCCCACAGTCTACCATACCAATAATCAACTGAAGGATGTGAGCAAGATTTCCATTGACTAACTATTGGCTTTCTTGACATTGTTAGTAACAGAAAGACCAGTGTCTTATAAGATACTCTGGGATTTGTATTCCTTTCTATTGAAAGCAAGGCCAAGGCTGGCTCTAGCATTAGTGATTGCTCTATAATTTGAGAGATAATGGTAATAATATTTTTTTTATTTATATGCTGCTCATCTGACTGGGATGCTCCAGCCATTCTGAACGGCTACCAACAAAATATTAAAACACAAAATGCCTCAGAACACCCAAGAAGCCAGCCAGCCAGGAATACGAGTGAGCGCTCTTCTGTTGCTTCATCTGTAACTCAGATAATGCAATACTTACCACCCAGTAATTCTTCTTGAAAGCAACGTAGAAGGTATGATATTGGAAGAAGGTAGGGAACAACAGTGGAGGCAACGCTGATGAAGATAGCAAAAGAAAGATGCCTTAGCCACGTAATTAAAATACAAAATATGTAAAATAAACCAGATGTACTGGGAAGAAGATAGTGCAAGCGGATAATTTAGGTGTGGCTACTTAAGAATGCCTTAAGTTTTACTACAGTTACAAGTAACAGGGTACAGGATATTATGGACTGCAGGCTGGATCTGGGCTAACTGTTCCCGCAGAGATCAAAGTGGATAATTTGATATTATGGACTGCGGGCTGGATCTGGACTAACTGTTCTTGCAGAGATCAAAGCGGCTTAAACTTAGTGAAAACTAACTTGTCCCACTGATTTGAATGGAACTAAGCCACCATTAATTTAGTTTGAATCCAACCATATGATCCCATTAACTGGGAAGACGAACTCATTCCTGTAGGATTCCCCTACAGTCTGTCCTGTGCTTCCAAGCTCCACTGTAGCATAATGGTGGCCTACAAGGTGTTAGGGTCCAGGCATGGCATGCAAATACACATTACAGGGGTGAAACACTGCTCTGGCAGGAACTTCTATCCACAGGGAATATGAGAATGCTGTGGAGTGACGGGTCAAGTAGAACAGAGGTGCACAGCACTGTCCACCTGCTGGGCACAGGGTTTTTGCAGATGTAGCCGCTACACACTATCATGTGCCCATGACCACGATGGTACCATAATAATTCACCGTAAGCCAACGGACTCCACTAACTCCCATGGCATTGCAGGAAGTTAGTCATACTTCCATATGAACCTACCCAGAGCCTGAATTATCTTCTGAGGCCCTCCTTCGTTTGCCTCCTCCTCGAGAAGTCCGGAGGGTGGCAACATGAGAACAGGCCTTCTCTGCAGTGGACCCCTGTCTGTGGAATGCTCTCCCCAGGGAAGTTCACCTGGCGCCTTCATTTTACACCTTTAGGCACCAGGCAAAAAACATTCCTTTTTAACCAGGCCTTTGGTTGACCTGATTGACATCCCGATACCCTTTTAAAATGTGGCTCTTTTGGGGGGGGTGTTATTGGGTTATTGTTTTTATTTTATATATTGTGATCTTTTCTATGAGCCGCCCTGAGACTGCTGGGTATAGGGTGGTATATAAATTCAAACAAGAACAGCAACACTTACTGAAGGAGAAGTACTTGTGCTGGTGGTTGTAAGGCATATACTTTGTCTTCTTTACCCCAAGCTGTGAAAGCAAATCAGGTCAGATTTTGATAAAAATGGCCCTACAGAAGGGGGAGCCTGCAACTCCTCGTATGTTGCCGTCCTGTAATTTTCATTGCCATTGGCCATATTGACTGGGGCTGATGAGAGCTGGAGTCCAACAACATGTGAATGGCCACAAGTTCCCCATCCCAGCCATACAGGCACCTTGACACTTCCCTGAATGCAACCATATCATTATTACATAGACTTCTTGCCAGTCAACATAAATTTAGTTCCCTGGATTCCCAACCCCACCCCAAAATATCAAGTGGCATGTATTATTTGTTGGTGTGGGGTTTTTTAAGGTAGAAATCTGGCGACCACACATACAGCTACACTACAAATAGGTAGCGCATAGGAAGAAATAGGAAGCATTTGTTGTTTTCTGAAGGGCATGAGAGCAACATGAAACTTGCCTCCACAGAGAGGGTCTTCCCCAAAGCAAACAAGGCAGGGTGAATGTCGACGTCCGGGTCCTTGCTGTGGCAATTGGGTTTTGCGTGATGTTGTGAGTGCAGAAGAGTCCACCAGTTGGCCGATGCTCCCTGTTGAAAGGAAGGTCAGAGAAGAAGTCAATTCTACAGCACAGCTAAAGGTAAAAAACCAAGGAGATCACTGCACTGTAGATTTTGTTGATATTTTCTCACCGTCCCATTGCAAGAATCTCCTGATCTGATGTTTTGAGAAAGGAGGGGGCGGAAACTGCTCCTCTACTCTTCCGCTCCTGCCTGACTGCCTGACTCCGTGTGGAGACAGTCTTATCTATGTAGTGACTAGATGGCTGAGTGGGAGATGTTACACGCATGCAAGCCAGTAGTTCTTTAGTTTGTAGTAGCTATCAGAAATAAATGGAGTTATGCTTCACAGCTAGCTTCCGCGTTGTTTATACTCTGCATGAGTCTGGTGCTCACAATGCACAGCTGTGAGTCCAGTGCACTGGGACCTGTTTTCCAGGATTGGAAGATCTCTGAAAGTGCTCCAGTCGCCTAGCCCAGTCAGGGAAGAACCAGTTACTGAGCCCAGTTGCTGCACATCGGCTGAAAGGCGTACTGACAGATTTATGCCACATTAAGAGTCAGTCCCTCTTCGTAGGAAGTCCTAGGAACTCTGGTCCTGTCGAGGGGAGCAGGGAGACTAATAAGAGGATTCTAGGCACCTTTGCTGCAGCACACAGGGTTCATTTAGACAGCACTGAGGAACGTGTGGTCCTTCGGATGCCGTTGGAACTGCAACTCCCCTGAGCTCCAGCCAGCACAGCCAATGGTCAGGGAAGGGGGCAGTGGTAGCTCAGTAACAGCTGAAGGCCAAAAGTTCCCCATCCCGGCTTTAGGGGAAGCCAAGACAGTTCCCCTGGTATAAAACTGATTTGTTTGTAGTATATATGCACCCACCATGCAATGGGAGGGTTGTTGGCAGGCTTTTGGGAACAAATATCCACAAAGAACTAGCACATTCCCCCCCCCACCTCCCTTTTAGTGTATTATGCACATTGTCCAAAAATATGGTAGCTTGATTTTCAGATCATCAATCCAGATCTCTTACCCTTCCCACCCTTCTCAAAAAAATAAAAGTTTTCAAAAACAAGCACTTACAAGAAGATGGCACATCACAAATTTGTGAAGCAGGTGGTTCCACTTGGGCTTCTGGAAGACGGAAAGGTGCCCCAAATCATGTTGGAACCATGAAGCCTGGACCTGGAAGGCAAAGGAGATTGCTTAGAACAATGGCCTGCCTATCATTTGAAAGGCTTTTGGGGTCCCTTCTGCATCATTTAATTCAAAAGAAGCCATCATGTCATTGCATGTGGTAGCTCTAGAGTAATCTGTGTGCCATGCATACTACTTGGGTAAATGCAGGCATGAATTTCTGAATAATACCCATACAACTCATAAATCGCCGAGGATAAGCAAACATCTCACTGCATAGGACTGGCATTGCACCCATTAATGCTGGGAGTGACAAAAATCCCAGTGATAAAGATGACCTCTAGAATGAGCACTGGCTTCACCAGGGTAGTAGAAGATGACCAAGGAAGCGGGTTTCAGGTGCTTAGAACAGAAGGAGCAAGACAACTTACGTGGGACATTGTGCAAAGTGCTAGAGAGACAATGAAGGGCAGTAAAGAGGTTCCAAAATACAAGAAGTTGAGCCAGGATGCAGCATCCAAGAGCAGGATGTGAAGGAACAACGCCATGAAAAAGTAAGTGTTGGGCTTCAGGAGTCCCATCTTCTCTATAGTGGTGCGCAGCTCACGGAAGTCCATGATGAGTGATTCCTGTGAAGAATAAATTTTAAAATGACAGCTGCCTCTACTCTAGGAATTGTTGGAGTAGCCTGCGCCCTTAGGAGCAGTAAGGGGAGGGTGTGACCAGAGTTTTAATGTCTAATTCTCTCAGGGCTTCTCCCCTTCTATCAGCCCGTTGCCACCATTTACAGGTTCAGACCAGCGCGTGGCATCCTCCTTTAAGCACTCCAGAATGCACATAACATGAATGGAGGGAAACCTTACTTCTTCTTGGGTTCACATCTCACATCCAGGGGTTAGGAGAGACTTACATTTTTGCTGGGTTCCAAACTGGATTGATCTGGTGCCAACTCCCCAATCAGCAGGGGGTTCAAATACTTCTTCACCAATGACTTGTCGACATGGAACGCTTCAAAGGCATCCTACAAGTCCACAGGGGGGAAAGAAGGGAAGGCAAAACCAATACCAGGAAATATTGAGTGAGGCCATTGTGTGCCCTGCTCCCCGGTGCTGCTACCAGCCCCCCAATTCCTCTGGCAATGTTCCTCTTAAAGGAATGTGCGGGTTTATCAAAAGTAAAACAACAGATGAGGAGTTTGTGGGATAACTGGCAGACGGGTGGTGTGTATTGAGCTCATCCTCAACCATCTGTTGAGGATGCCCTAGCTCTGGATGTCCTGCACTGAGCAGGGAGTTGGACTACACGAGCCTACAAGACACAGACACACACACACAGACAATGTGATTCTATGAAAAGGAGACTCAATCATGAAACAGCGGAAGTAAAACAAAGGAAGCTCTCTTACACTGGTGGTCTGATTCAGTTGGTTAGAACATGGTGCTGATAACACCAAGGTTGCAGGTTTGATCCCTGTATGGACCAGCTGCATATTCCTGCATTGCAGGGGGTTGGACTAGATGATCCTCAGGGTCCCTTCCAACTCTATGATTCTATGAATTCTATGGGGTCCTTGGTCCATTTAGCTCAGCAGAGCCAACTCATTCTAGCTTTGCTCCCATTCTTTTCACCACAGAGTTCTACAGGGACAACAGAAATGGAGGAGGAAGAGGAGGAAGTTGACAAACCTGGACCAGCTGCAGGAAAGAAAGGCAGGGGGCAACTGGCTGGGGGCAGACTTAGACTGGTAGGCCAGTGCACTAGCTGCTCTAATGGGCCAGCACTTACAGATTGCTTCCCACTGAAAATCCTGAAGCCATTTACACACATTAAACAATATAAAGTAACTGTACAAAACAAATGTGCAATTACTTTTAATAAATTGTACTAAATAAAATGAATTTAACAATACAATATCACTGGCTGTTGCCCAAATGCCCAGGAAAACAAAAATGTATTTGCCTGGCGGCAAAGTAGTAAGAAGCTGGGTGCAGCGCAGGCCTCCCAAGGGAAAGCACTCCACCCTATGAGAACCAACCTCTGAATAGACAGGCATAAGATTGCGCAGTTGAGTTTCATGCGCAATAGCATGCATAAATAGCTCTAGGTTACCGTTTGCTTTTATTGAAGTCTCAGTCATTTCGAAATATCAGTAAACATCTTGTTGTGCAAAAGGAATTTGTCACAGTGCATTTCAAGTTCTGTCGTTAGGCAAGTGTGAAAAACTGGGAAGGGGCAAAGCAGGGATTTCCACTTCTCCACATTCCCCACCCCCAAAAAGATGAAGATGCAGCTACAAGGTGGGTGTTTTGGGTGAATAATCTCCCTTTGGGGCTAGCAATTCATTGCAAAACTTGTGAACGATGACAGCTATCAGGCAAGGTATGCATGAACCTATCATTTGAATGCAGTTAATGAGCATCTACAAATATGAGCAGGCGAAAGAGATGCTAAAAGAACTAGAGTTGAACTCATGGGAAGGAATAGGGCAGTCTGGAGATACCGCAAATGTATGGCTGGGCAGGGAACCTGTTCTTCAAATAAAGACAGTGGAAAAAATGAAGGGATGAATAGCTAGAAGGAAAGATTGAGAAATATATTAAAAATTTGGACTGGGAAGAACAGTAGAAACGCTGATATCTATTAATTAGCTCAAAAGTAAATGGCTGAAATCATGAGACACAGACATTTGGAATTACACCTGACTGTCCTATGCTGCCTATACTCTTGTTTAAATTCCATGTTTATTGAAACTGCTGAGATCAGGATGTTTACTGCTTTACTTTGAGTCAGGGGGGCTAAAGCACAGAATGAGCTCAGACTTACAAAAGAGATTAAAATTAATTTTTAGAGCTTTCTTTGGCTATGTTTGAAACACGAGGAAGAACAAGCAAGTAGCAGGTCTTCTGCACGGAGAAATGCTATTGAGTGACAGAGAGAAGGCAGAAATGCTCAACATCTACTTTGCCTCTGTCTTTATCCAAAAGTAAAGCAGTGCCCAACCTGGTAATAACAAAATAAATTATAAAAGGATGGAGCTGCAGCTCAAGATAGGAAAAGAGAACTCTGGGCTACTTTAAATGAATTTAAATCCCCAGGGCCTGATGAGCTGCATGCAAGGGTACTAAAGGAGCTTGTGGATGCAATCCCAGAGCCTCTGTCTATAATCTTTCAGAATTATCAGAAGTCCCTTGAAATATACTCAGAGTCGCAAAGTGATTTCATGCTCTTTATTCAGCGCATAGTGGTGAGGAGGAATGAATGGAAGTCCCCTCAAAGTATCTGCTTTATATACATTATTTACACAATGGGCTGCACATGATTGGCTAATTCTGGAATTCTACTGTAAACCAATCAGGCTGTGGATTCACTTATATCTGGAGCATGATTGGGTGGTTCCTGCAAACCAATCATACTGCTGCATTGTTCTAGGACCAATCAGACTGCTGCATTCTGAATCCTATTGTTCTAGGACCAATCAGACTGCTGCAATTTGGATCCTATTGTTCTAGGACCAATCAGACTGCTGCAGTTTGGATCCTATTCAACTCAGTACATAACATCCCTGCTGACTGAAGGCAGGCAAATATTATTCCCCATCTTCAAAAGGCAGGGGGGCAGGGAGAAAAGACCCAGAGAAGACCACTGAGTTTGACAGAGATAGCAGGGAAGGTCCTTGAACATATAATTAAATGGTCAGTCTGTGAGCGCTTAGAAAAGGATGCTGTGATTACCAAGAAGCAACACAGGATTAGATCTTCGAAATGGGATTAACACAATCCCATTTGTGTAATGGGAAATTAGTCATAGACATGAACGAGCATTTCCCCAGTCTGATCATGTGCCTACATGTGCTTTCAACTCAATCCTTAGTTTATGAAAGGGACAAAGTAGTGGAGACATTATAAATCTTGCCTCCTCTGCAATTCATAGGCAAGTAAATTAGAAAAGGATGCTGTGATGGTGATGATGATGACAATTGTGTGCAGAGGAGGGCAACCAAGATGATCAAGGGTCTGGAAACCAAGCCTTATGTGGAATGGTTGAGGGAGTTGGGTACGTTTAGCCAGAAGAAGAGGAGTCTGAGAGGAGAAATGATAACCCCCTTCAAATATCTAAAGGGCTGTTACATTGAAGATGAAGCAAGCTTGTTTTCTCTTGCTCTGGAGAGTAGGACCTGAAGCAATGGATTCAAGTTGAAAGGAGATTCCAGCTTAACTTACTGATGGGAAGAGATGCTTGACTCCCTTGGAAGGTGGTGGACTCTCCTTCCTTGGAGGTTTCTAAGCAGAGGTGGGATGGCCAACTGCCATGGATGCTGTAGCTGAGATTCCTACATAGCAGGGGGTTAGACTAGATGACCCTCGGGGGTCCCTTCCAAAACTACAATTTTATGAACGGGAAACTTGCTCAATTTTATTTATATGGTTTTCTCCCTTGCTCTCTTCTTCCTTTTTTTCCATTTTCCTGTTCACTTTTAGTATGTTATCATCATCTTTTATATGCTGTTACTACTGAAATGCAATGCAAAGTTATGTGTGTATGTGTGTGTGCAGAGAGAGAGAGAGAGAGAGAGAGAGAGATGGGCTAGAATTCCAACAATGACATTGGGAGGCTCTGTTTCTATATGTGGCATTTTGCCCTGATCCTTTCAGCTACTTTTTATGGGACATTGACATGACACCATGTTGGGCTTTGCATTGGAAAGGAGCATATAAATATTAAAAATGTAAAAAAATAAAACCATCCAATCATTGTCACCCTACATTTCCCCTTTAGTTCTTCCATCTTTCTCAGACCAGAATGGCTGGTCTCCATCAGAAGACCACTGCAATCTCCACAGGTGTAAGACACCTTTATCACCATTCTTTCATCTTTTTAAAAATGTGGAGGTTTTGACATGGATAGCAATGAACCAGGAAAGAGTTCAGCACACATTCATTAGAACATTTGTGGTGAGCATCAATTTGTGACACTATTTTTTATATCTTTTAAAATATTTAAAATATTTTCTGGATATGTTCTTTTTAAACAAATGAAAGAGTTGTAGTGCTCCAACACTATCATTCTATTCTATTTTCCTTGGGGGGGGGGGATAAAATCTTAAGTCTCTTATCACCACCATTAACCAAGTTGCTAAAACACCAGTAACCAGAATTTTTTAAAAATTAGGATTGTAGTATAGTGTTATAAAAGTATAACACTATTATCGCATTTTGTGCTATACTATAAACATTATGATGGGACGCGGGTGGCGCTGTGGGTAAAACCTCAGTGCCTAGGACTTGACGATCGCATGGTCAGCAGTTCAAATCCCTGCAGCGGGGTGAGCTCCCGTTGTTCGGTCCCAGCTCCTGCCCACCTAGCAGTTTGAAAGCACCCCTAAGTGCAAGTAGATAAATAGGTACCGCCTTATAGCGGGAAGGTAAACGGCGTTTCCGTGAGGTGCGCTGGTGCAGGCTCCGGACAGTGCTGGCCCCCGGCCTCTTAAGTGAGATGGGCGCACAACCCTAGAGTCGGACACGACTGGCCCGTACGGGCAGGGGTACCTTTACCTTCACTTTATAAACATTATGGTGATATAAATCTTTAGTGCTCTACAAACACACACACACACACACACACACAGAGAGAGAGAGAGAGACAGAGAGAGACTTATGTAATAATTACAATATTTTTTCTAAAACTAATGGGTATCATAAAATGGCAGCCACCTCAAGTGTTATAGTGAATGTGTGCCAAGCTTCAAAAGATCCCACCCACAGCAGTTCTGTCACACTTCCTCCTTGTGTGGATGGGACATAGAAAGATGACAGGGTAGTGACAGAAAACATCAATCCAGAAACAGTCATAGGGTTTGTTTCAACTGCAGCACCTGCCTGAACGCCCTGCACTCTGCTAGAGGTTAAATGGAAATCCCTACATATTTTTCAGTTTGTAATGGTACTGTTGAGTTATGACACTGCAGCAATTAAATAAATCAAGAGCACGTTGCCTCTAATTAAGGTAAATGATCAAAGGTTGTGGGGTAGGGGCCAAAAGAATTTGCAGACATAGTCAAAGGTGTGCGACAGTGGGCTCACTCCTAGCACTTATTCCATCAGCGGTTGTGGGAAATACTTGAGCGCGCCCTATGGGCCGGTGCACCTTATGGGGTGAAAAATATGGTAGTTTGTTCCAGAGGAGGCATATGGTTGGCTGGAGTCCCTAAGTTAGTGGAACTCAAGTCCCATCGATTTCAATGGGAACCATGCCCATATTCCCCTTAAACCCAAACTCAGAAATGAAAAAAGCAGAAGGTAGCAGGGAATGAAAGGGAGAAAGCCCTTTGCGAGAGGCTTAAAGCAGCTTATAAACCATACATTTGAAGCACTCCCCCACCCCCAAATGATCCTGGAAACTGTAGTTTAGCCCTCACAGAGCTACAATTCCCAGTATCCTGAACAAAGTACTGTTTCCAGAATTTGGGGGGGGGGGCTTTAAATGTATGGTGTGTATGCAGCCTTTGATAGTGTCAGGGGTTCAGGAGCAGAGTCACAGGAGAGGGAGGAAATGGAGAGCGAGGAGGAGGAGTCTGAAGGAAATGTCAGCGAAGACAGCAGTCCAAGGTCTCTGAGTCTCTCCAGTGACTCGGAAGATTCACAGAAAGGGGCCCCCATGGTCAGGGCAAGGGGAGTGCCCAGGGGGGCACCTCAGGAAGAAGGGGCCAGAGGGGACTCAGAGAGTAGCAGCTGGAAATCCGGACCAGCGTCCCCCCCAGAGGGCAGTAGGGGGGAGGAGTCCCAAGCATCGGGATCAGGTGGCGCGCGGGCAGCGGGAGAACGTGAGGCAGGAGCGACCACACCCTCGTCGGTGAGCGAGGAAACGGTCATCAGGAAAGTTAAACGCGCGCGCGCGCCAAGTTCAAATGTACAGGAAGGCGGCAAGGTGGGCAGCCCGGGTAGGGAGCCAGGTCCTAAAGCCCGCCGAAGAGAGGGGGAAGAGTCAGAGGGCTCAACATCTGCTTCAGAAGAGTCCAGGAGGGAGGAGACACCGGGGGGTAGTAGGACCCAGAGGAAGAGAGAGAGAAGGAAGAGGTGGAGTAAGATTAGAGTGTTAAGCTGGTGCGCAGGGGGGGAAGACTCAGATGGAGCTTCGCCGGTCTAAAGTTCAGACGTAGAGCTGGGACGCTGAGGCTTTGAAATGGAAACTATTCTTCAATAAAGACTTTGATAATATACTATCGGCTAGCGTTGGTCCTTGGTGAGCTGGGACCCGGAGCCAGCCCTGACAGATAGTCTCACACTTCCTTATAGAAAAATGAGTTCTTACAAGTCAGTGCTTGTCACAACAAAAGAAAAAACTTTGGAAGTGGCTTGGGAAATACCTCCACAGGTTTGGTGGAGGCCAGTGGGTGCCCTGACTAACTGACAGATTATTTTGGGGCGGGGACAGGGGTTGGAACTAAAGCAAATAAATAAAAAACAATTCTATACAAAGTTGTTGTTTGGGCTTTAAAAAAACCTTTCTGGTAAGACTGTGGTTCTCAAATAGTGGCTGACGTAGCTTGAGAAAACTTTGGCATTAGAACCCATTTGGATTCTTCCTTGAAATAATTTCTGGAATGTGGTAGTCACTGGGGTACGGGGGAGGTAGAGAGAACAAACTGGATTGTGCTTGTGGCAGGATTAATTTGCAGAGCATTTTAAGTGCTGAGCAGCCACTCCTGCTGTGAAGCATGGTGACGTGGGAGCCTATTGTTAGAGAGGGCGAGGAAGGCAGCTGCTTTAGGGGGCGTTGTTGAAAGTTAGGAAATTGTCCATTATTTTGGTTTTGCAAAATTTGTTAACACTTCAGGGAGCTTTGGTGCGTGCTTTATGCAGGGAGATTACTTCAAGTTGAATTTCTAGATCTTGTTGGACACAACCCAAGCACAAATTAAGAGTAAATTACAAGGCTGCTGAACTCTAGTTTTTTGACAAGGAAAAGAGAAAATACCCAATTTCATGTTAGCTTGCTCCAGGTTCATTGGGATCATGTCCTTTGAAACAACATGCATGACTCACAACTGCAATTTGCAGCATCATTCCAGGACTCATTTTCAGCAGAGCAAAAGAGCTTCCTCTAGCCCAGTGGTGTCAAAACATTTTTCAAAGAGGGCCAGATTTGATGAAGTGAAGGGCCGTGAGGGCCGACCAAATTGCTGACCTTTTTTCAGGACTGAAGTTGTTGAGTTTTTTTAAAGGATTTTACCCCAGGAAATAAACTGCCACAGGGGCCGGATTAAACCAACCAGCAGGCCAGATTAGGCCCCCCAAACGGACTTTGGACATGCCTGGTCTAGCTTCACACATCACAGATTTGGCAGCTGAATTTCCAGGAAAAAATTGTCATGTGTTTCAAGAGATATGGGTGCATTCAAACAATGGGCGAGGGGGAAATCTTTGCATGTGGCAAGTGTGCAATGGGAATGCGTAAGTGTGGTGAGTGCTTGTGATTATGGGATGGCCATGCCTGCTTTTGCTATGGACACATCCACTGCTGGCATGTAATGTTGGGATGGGTGGGTGTGCAGGGGAAATGATCCATGTGCTAAAAAAGTTTTAACTAGTTCTGAGTCAGAGAAACACTGTCAGGCAAGCCCCCTGACTGCACTCGCTTACCAAGATAGACAGGGTAGATCTGTATGTTCACATCCAGGATCAAATCCATCTTGAAATAATGAAAGGGAGACCTCCAAAGGTCATCCATCCCACCCCCTGCAGGAAAAGGACCACTGTGGCCCCCGAGGTTGAAAACGAGTGCCTGCCTCTCACCCCTGTCGAACTTCTTGCCCTCGGGGTCGATGTCCTTCACGTCGAAGATATCCTCAAAGAGGATGCCGGCCATGGCAACGCGGGAGGAGCAGCCGCAGCTGGGGGCTCCCGACCTGCTATAGCCACGCTCGCGGAGAGCATGGAGCGCCGCTCTCCTCCCTTCGCTTCCGGCGCAGGCGCCTGGCGATGACGTCAGCAGTCTGAGGCTCAGGCGGACATGCTGGAACAGGGCAGAGGGGTGGCGGGGAAAGGGCGGCCGCGACTGGAAGGAGGAAGAGAACGAGAATAGCGGGGAGGGGAGGCGGGGTGTCCCTCAGCTGCGCACGCACACAAGTCTGCTTTGAAGCCCGAAAGAGGGCAAAAAAGATCCCGACCTTTAAACCTGCAATAAAGGGAGGGGGCGGGGCAGGAGGAATAAATATATATTTGTGTGTGTAGACTCTGGCTTGTAGGCTCCCGCGCATGCGCTGAAGAGGCGGCTTTCTTGTGTAAAAAAAAAAAAGTGAGAATAAAAGGTGAAGGCTGGCAGCCGGCGGTGGCTACACGGGCCACATGACGAGGTCTGGCGGGCCGGATTCGGCCCGCGGGCCTTGTGTTTGACACCCGTGCTCTAGCCCTAAAATGCTATAGAATGTGTTGCACTTCAGATGTTCAGATGCTGCAGCTCCGCATCCCTAGCCAAGGTGGGTAAGGCTGAAGGGAGTTAGGAGTCCACCACATCTGGAGGGTGAAAGCAGTGTGGCTTTATTAAAAGCAAACTGGCCAACGCCCAGGGCCCCACTCATTATGGGGCTACAAAAGTCCCCCTTTATAGGCAGCCTGCCATGTCTTTATCTCAGCAGCATTGCAGGCAAGCAATCCTCCCTTCATAAAAATGCAATCTGAGGGCCATCTGCTCCCTGTTAAACCAACCTCATCCACATCAGTAGCGAATATCAGCAGACATAATTGCCCAAGCAGCATCATGGGGCAACGGGAAACCAAGTATGCCTAGATCTAAACGACAACTCCCAAACAGAATTCTCACATTACAGTATAGTGGATTGCTCAACTGCTCAACTAGTGGGCAGATTTAAGCAAACAGTGCAGTTTAAAGACAGCTTCATATTTGATATTTAATCTTTGACTAAAATGGGAGATACTGAGATGATGCCCTTTAAATGGGCTGCAATGATGGATCTTTGCATCTTGAGGGAAACATTGGTTCAACAGAGCTGCTGACTTTGAGGTCAGGAGTATGTTTCGATTATACAATCACCCTCAGGAAAAATGTACAGCTTTGGCAGCCTATCAATTTATTCATAAATATAATATTCTAGGCATTTACAACAATTTATGCTTATGACCTCACATTATTCTCACTGTATCTGCAACTTTTGCATCAGATGAGAAGTCATTTTAAAAGTTCAAAATGATATATAT
Source organism: Podarcis tiliguerta (assembly GCF_965153285.1). NCBI lineage: Eukaryota > Metazoa > Chordata > Lepidosauria > Squamata > Lacertidae > Podarcis > Podarcis tiliguerta. The sequence goes on from NC_139534.1 coordinate 57,242,125, forward strand.
ATTACGTATAATCTGTTTTCTTCTATGTTACAAGGATGCATAGTAGGATTTAGGACTGATTTCTCCTCAGCATGAAACTGGGATAATTTTTAATTACAGTGCCTTGACTAAGGAATTTACTGCCAACGAGATAGTACTTTAATTAGGTTACTAGAGAATTGACTCCTAAATGATTTATTACCATACCATACTGTTATTTATCGACGAACGGACTATCACCCGTTCCTCAGAACCTTAATCTGAGGTACCTCAGACCTTAATCTGAGGCGCTCCGGACTCAGAGCAGAACAGAGGATTGCGGGACCGACTGACATGCAATTTCACGGGGTAGCTTCGTTATCTCTCCTCCATCACCTCCTTCACACTTTTCACACGACCCCCAACCCGCATCTCACCGTCACGTCCTCCCCAAAGTGGCTCATCAGGATCCGGGAGCCCCCGGGGTGTCTCTGGCAGAAGATGCGGACGTCGTACACTTTCCTGCCGACCACCAGCCAATTCTCTCGCTCCGGTGCTCCTAGCTTGGTGTGGGCCTGGATTTCGTCCCAGGTGAAGAGCCGCGTGGCCGAAGAGGGCGGCCGGTGCGGGACCAATTCCACGCTGGACTTCTGCTGCGGAGCCATCCCGTTCTCCGACGCCACCTGCTCAGCAGCCTCCTGCCCGCGCCGCCAAGCGCAACTCAGCCATGCCGCTTCTCCCGCGGCGGTAAGAGTGGAACACTCGGCCCGTCCTCCTCCACGTGCGATTGGCTCGTTGCTCCGTCGGACATGCCCCCTGAACCCGTCTATTGGCTGGCAGCGAACAAGCCCGGAGGCAGTTTTGTGGCGGAGCGGAGGAAGACTTGGCGCGGTTTGCAAGTCGTGGGGTGTGCGCGGGCGCGCCTTCCTTCTGGTTGCAGCCTTGGAGCGAGTCCCGCTGCGGGTTTCGAGGAGACGCCAGCGAACTCCGGCCGCTGAAGGTCCGGCCTTGGGTTCTCTTTGCCAGGCGATGCCGGGCTCGAGTCCTGCCTGGCCCTGGCGATAAAAACGCAGCCTCAATCGAGGGGCGACGAGATGCACATTCGGGTGCGAGCGGCTCTGGGCCAGCGCTTTGCCCAGAGGAGGTAGCCGCGGCCTCTGCCCCGGGCTAAGCTTTTCTCCCAGGACGGGGTGCCTGGGCGTAATCCCCCCACAGATCAAATAAAACAATAGAAATACTTAATTGACCAGTCAAGTTGGTTCTGCTCCCCCAATAATAAAAGTCCTGACCCCCCCCCAACAACCTCCCACCCCTAACAAAAATCACCCTGGCAAGCTAAAGTCTAGCTGTTCACTTTCCCGCTCTTGGGGTGACACCAGGGATGATTGCTGCTCCCCAGCAAGTAAGCAAGAGGACCACCTCCTCTGCTCCCACTTCCTCACTGCCAGAGCACGAAGCATGTGAGAGTATGCCACTGGGCCTTGCATGAAGGAGGAGGAGAAGACGATGGTGAGTTGGGTGGCTGGGTGGGTGTTAGGCTGTATACTTGAGTCCCTTCTAATTCCTGAATCCAGCAAGGATTCCATAGCCAGGCCAGCTTCTTGGTAGTGGCCCCCTAAGTATGGGCCATTAAGGTCACATAGGAAGTGGGTCTAAGCGGGGCAGGCCAATGCTGCAGGGCCATCCCACCAATTGGCTGGTAGTTAGGGGCAAAGCTGAGTTGTGCGTGAGAGCTAGAAGCAGGCTGCAGGTCTGATAGAAATGAAGCATGGCTGTGGCTATGGGAGAAGCAAGACCTTATGCGGGTGTTAATGCTGTGAGCCTCTCCATCATTGGCTCAGGTTGTACATACGTGTAAAGAAACCATGTATTACACCAAGTCTCTGCAGTTCCTCATTCCAAGGAAACTGAACCTCAGAAAAGTGAAATGTTAGTTCCTTGACATTTGCTACAAGCAAAGGTACTGCAGACTCCTGACTTTTCTGCAAAAACGTGTTTCACACATTGTTTTGTACTTGCATGAGTAACTTTCAAAGATTTTCGGGAGGTGAAGGAATGCCAGTCATTACTGGCTCATAGATGCTTCCACTATGTTTCAGCTTCTCTGACCATGCAAGGGATCCAAGTATTTCCAATCTTCAGTATATAAAAGATTTCTTTTGCCATCAAATCTCATGATCAACAAATAATAGGAAAGCTCCCGGAGAAGTGCCAAATGCAGGGCTTTGTCCAGTTCCAGCACATCCAGAGGCGGAGCTAGCTGCTCTGGCACCCGGAGCGGTGCACATGTTGTGCACCTGGGGGCAGGGCTAGCCATTCCACATAGCTAATCCACACTTAATGCTTATTTCTTCATGAAGTCAAACCCTGTAACCTGACTTATGGAATACAGTAAGCCTGCAATTTACAGTACATGGTGGTTATGTTTCAGGGATCATACCTAAAGCCAAAGCCATGTATGGTCAAAACATGTTGGGTTCAGTGGCGGGTGGATGCCTGCTCCCTTTTTATTCATTTATTTATTTTTCCAAGCACATAAAGCTGAATGCACACAAGTTAAATGTGCATAAGTTACTGCATTCAAAGTTGGATGTATATTTCCAGAATTAGGAGTGTAAAGAGGAAACACCCATTAGTAGTATGTCTGCCACAAAATCCTGTTTTAATTGTGTAGGTGTTGGCAAGTTCAAAGCAAGCACTAATGCTACAGGGAAACAAAAGTGACACTGAAGGCACTTTTCAAGGTCAAATATCACTGGTAGGTGTGGGGAACCTCTGTCCCTCCAGATATGGCTGAACTACAGCTCCCATCATCCCAGGCTGTAGTTCAGCACCATTTGAAGGGACAAAGGTTCCCTACACCTGCTGCATGGCCTGGGTTAGGCTACTTTCAGGAAAACTGGCACAGCTCTGAAAGTAATGAATCAATTTGGACATACAGTGGTACCTTGGTTTTCGAACATAATCTGTTTTGGAAGACTGAGTTCTAAAACGTACAAAAATTGCGAACTCAATACAGAAGCCTCAATATAGAAAACTCAGTACGGAAGCCGCATGGCATGTTCGACTTCCAAGGCATGTTCAAACGCTGGTTTACAGCGTTCAAAAACTGAAATGTTTGTCAATGAAGACGTTTGGAAACCGAGGTATCACTGTACTAAGGAATTTGTGCGCTACACTATTTTTGATGAGTGTAGAAAAAGCTTAGCCACCTCTGCTGTAAATACTATTAGCCAAACAGAAGTATGGGTTGTGCACAAGCAATTTTGTTAAATTATCCAAGGGTACAAAGTTAAAAAAATAAGGAAGCGTCTGATTACTATTTGCATGACACAATTGTTAGGCAAACTGGGTTGGAGCACCTGATAGTATCACAGCCCCAGGCAGGAGTACAATTCAAATTATTTTTGAAATGGGTGTGTTGTATTTTCTTTCCCACTGACATGTCACTAGTTTCAGAAATGCAGCAGACACAGGATTTTTGCCCTGTCCAGAGCACTGATGAGACATCAGACCCATCCTTCCAGGCAGCGCTATATTCTGAGTAACAACATCTATAAACGAAATGGGGAAAATTCAATGTAGCACCAAGAGAGCCAGTGTACGAGTCCCCATCTGTCGGCGGTGGAGGCTGGGCGAGCAGAGGGTGAAGAGCACCCAACATGTCCCCCTCCTGCCTGACATATGAGTGCCTGCCTCGCATCAGCAAGGCCTAAGGACTGCAGAAGATGAAGAGCACCCTCCGCGCTTCATGCCCACCACCCCAGGCGCTGGTGGACGGCACTACGACCCTGCTTATAGGAGCCACAGGTGAGCACTGAGTGCAGAGTGGGGTCCAAAGGTGGAGAAACTACCCCAGAAGGTGCACAACATGCCCCCAGCAGAGGTACTACCCCTTCCCTATCACTCCACACACCCCTTTAAATTTGCAAACACGAGTAAATTATATTGATTTATTTCAATGGGCCTGTTGTTGTTTAGTCGTTTAGTCGTGTCCGACTCTTCATGACCCCATGGACCAGAGCACGCCAGGCATTCTGTCTTCCACTGCCTCCAGCAGTTTGGTCAAACTCATGCTGGTACCTTCAAGAACACTATCCAACCATCTCGTCCTCTGTCGTCCCCTTCTCCTTGTGCCCTCAATCTTTCCCAACATCAGGGTCTTTTCCAGGGAGTCTTCTCTTCTCATGAGGTGGCCAAAGTATTGCAGCCTCAGCTTCACGATCTGTCCTTCCAGTGAGCACTCAGGGCTGATTTCCTTAAGAATGGATAGGTTTGATCTTCTTGCAGTCCATGGGACTCTCAAGAGTCTCCTTCAGCACCATAATTCAAAAGCATTAATTCTTCGGCGATCAGCCTTCTTTATGGTCCAGCTTTCACTTCCATACATCACTACTGTACTGGGAAAACCATAGCTTTACTATATGGACCTTTGTTGGCAAGGTGATGTCTCTATTTTTTAAGATGCTGTCTAAGTTTGTCATTGCTTTTCTCCCAAGAAGCAGGCGTCTTTTAAATCCGTGGCTGCTGTCACCATCTGCAGTGATCATGGAGCCCAAGAAAGTAAAATCTCTCACTGCCTCTATTTCTTCCCCTTCTATTTGCCAGGAGGTGATGGGACCAGTGGCCATGATCTTCGTTTTTTTGCTGTTGAGCTTCAGACCATATTTTGCGCTCTCTTCTTTCACCCTCAATAAAAGGTTCTTTAATTCCTCCTCACTTTCTGCCATCAAGGTTGTGTCATCTGCATATCTGAGGTTGTTGATATTTCTTCTGGCAATCTTAATTCCAGCTTGAGATTCATCCAGCCCAGCCTTTCGCATGATGAATTCTGCATATAAGTTAAATAAGCAGGGAGACAATATACAGCCTTCTCTTGAGTAAAATCTAGTTGAATACCACCTTTGTCCATGAGACCAGAGCTACTGATGCTCTTATCAGGTTCTGTGATTTCTGAAGTATTCTGAACACACCAAGTATCTCAGCTGCTCAGTGATGTAGGCAAAAGTCAGAAGTTATTCCCTCAAAAGACAAGGGAGATAACCTTTTGTTTTAAAAAAGCTGAACAGCTGTGTTTCACCATTACCACCAGGGATCTGGGTAGGACTTTCTACAGTTCCAGGAAACTGACCAACTATGCTGCCTACTCATAGTTAGTTGAGATCATGGTGATATCCTTGTGCAATTAGGATCGTAGTAGCTAGGTTTTGGAGTCATTGGGCTCTTTTTTGCGTTTAGTATTTCTGTTGAACTTTGTTGCTCTTTTCCTTATACTCTTATTTACGTTTCATAATTGGATAGTGTCCCTGCCTTCTAATTTGTTGGTTTGAAGGTGCTTATTTTGTAGAACTAATGCATGGATGCAGAAATCTGCTGAGGAGTGCATGCACCTTTTTAAAAAAAGTGTTCACCCAGGAATTGCACAGCAGCACACATCTGGGAATTCCCAATTCAATGCAAGTTTGCACGAAGCACACTTTATGTCCAATGCTAAAATGACAGGCATTTCCCATTCCAAACAGGAAAATGGGAGAAATCAGTATCATAAAATATAGTGAAATGAACAGAAGAAAATGATGCAGGGAGATCTGGAGAAACAATTTTCAGTTTCCAAGTTTTCCACTATTGCAAATTATCATTGTTTTCTAGCATATTATGTTCAGACAAACTGTCCATATGCTTTAAAATATTGCTGCACTTTACACTTTTGTATTGGTTTCCAAAAATGCTGTTCGTTGCTTTTCTGATCAGTGCTATAAAGTCTTTAACAGCTTCCATGTCTTGCCTGTGTGTGCCCTGAACCCAGTTGAGAGATCTATTCCACAGTAATCAGATAAAGGCTTCAGCCATAAACTTGTGCAGACATACTCTATAATTGTATTGCTAATCTTCCAATAATGCATGCACTGATGTCCCTCAAACTAACATAGGCAAAGTGTTTGCCTCTAATTCTTAAAAAGACATGTGCAAAACTCCCACAGCCTTAATATTCTACTTTTAAACTGCTCTAGGCTATTTTGATTTAGCATACATTGCTTGATCAAAGACAACATTCAGACTTTATAACTTCTTAATCTGGACATCACTTTGTGCCCAAGAGACACCAACACTGCAAAAGCATCAGCTGTAGGAAGATACTTGACATTTTCCTGGCATCACATTAACAGACTTCACAGTCTGAAACATACAGGCTTTCCCAGAAATTCAGAACAACTTTTTCACAACTTGGGGAAACAGCCACGGCACCCTCAGAACTTATATAAATGCACTGAAGTTTTTATACAGCTTCAGTATGAGTCCCAAGAATGTGTCATATTCTGTGCCCACCAAAAAAGGGTGTAGTAGAATCACATCTTGCCTGCACACCTCAACATGATGACTAGAGATATAGCAATGTGGTGAAAGGCCACAACTTTGATGCATATTTAATTAAGGAGCTACAGCAGATGAAATAAACCAACATGAAGCTCTCCTGCTGTGGACATATCTAACTTTCAGAGGCAAAGGAGATAGATGCTCTGTCTCTTGCGCAATACCCTGGCTTGAAGCCCAGCACCTGCATCCACAGGGCCAAACATTGGCTCAAATGTAGATTTGGGGGGCATTTGCTAAGTTTGGCACATCAAACAAAACATAACACAACACAGACTCTCAGAGTTTTAAATTTAAGCAAATAAAATATATGATTAGGTACAATATCCTTGTTGTTGTTGTTAATGGATATAATTTTTGTCATATTAAAATGTTTTAAAGTCTTCATGAATATTAATAAAAATACATTGGTTCTGACAGCACAGGATTAAACCATGATGATCAGCAGCTGATTATTGGATGACTACTATTGGATGGGTGTTCAAAGGTGCAAAATTGTTGCATGTTGTTTTGATCTCTTTACATCTAGTTGACAAAGGAATTTTTAGATGTATGAGAATCCCTCATTTGACAATGTCTGTTTAAAGTTTTAGAATATATGAGCTGTGGAGACACTTTTATAAAAAGAGTCAGGGCAATATATACTGAATAGTAAGCCAAATTGATAGTAAATAATGTCCTGACTGAGAATTGCAAAATGATGAAAGGAATGAGACAAGGCTGCTCCTTGTCACCCTTGTTATTTATATTAGTTTTTGAATTATTGGCACAAAGAATAAGATACAATCAAGAAATTAAAGGTATGAGTGGGACAGAGACAATATAAATTAAATGCATTCACAGACGATGTGGTGATATTTGTAGAAGAACCAATAGAGTCAATCCCGAAAGTATTACAAGAGATTTAAAAAATTGGAAATGTAGTAGGTCTTAAGATTAATAAAGACAAAACCAAACACTTGGTAAAAATGTGAATGATGAGAGTAAAAATCAATTAAAAGATGTGTCAGGACTAAAGACTGAAAGGAAGGTCAAGTATCTAGGTGTATGGTTAACAGCAAATAATATAAATCTGTAAAAAGATATCTAAAAACCTGGGAAGATACTAATTTTGAAATTTGGAACAGAATGAAACTTTTACTGTTAGGTAGAGTGTCGACTATAAAAATGAATGTATTACCAAGAATGTTATTTTTGTTTCAATCAGTTCCAGTGATTGGCAAGACAGATTGTTTCAGTGCATGGCAAAAAGATATTTCGAAATATATCTGGCAAGAGAAAAAAACAAGAATAAAATATAAAATACTGATAGATGTAAAAGAGAGAAGAGGTTTCTGCCTGCTGGATATGAGATTATATTATGAAGCATTTTGTCTTTGTTGGTTGATGACATTGGAGAATTCACATATCTTAGATTTAGAAGGTCGTGATAATATTTTTGGTTGGCACGCTTTTCTGTGCTATGAAAAGGTGAAAGTGCACAAAGGATTTACAAATCATATAATCAGGGAAAAATTGAATAGAGTATGGGATAAATATAAAAACTTATTGGAGACAAAGACACCTCTTTGGCTCTCACCATTGGAAGCCATAGCAGTAAAGAAGAAGAATATGATAGAAGGTGGGACAGCTTATAGAAATTTATTAAAACAAGAGGGAGGAGAGTTTAAATATAAAGAATTTAATTATTTATCAGGAAAGTTAACAACATGGGTACAATATCATCTTTTGAGTTAAGTATTTAAGAAAGATAAGAAACAAGGGTTTGGGGAACAAATATCACAAATGGAGAGAGTTCTGTTGGAATGTAATGTGGTGGTCTTGCAGTAAGGTTAAAGCTTACTGGGAAATGATATCTAACGAATTGAAAAAGATGTTTAAAATAACTTTTTTTTTAAAAAAGCAGAAGCTTTCTTTTTGGGAACTATAGGTGTAGAACTAGCTAAACAGTATAGGAATTTATTCATGGATGTGACTACAGAGACAAGAATGTTATTTGCCCAAAAATGGAAAGAAGAAGTCCCAACGAAAGAAGATTTGATACAAAAACTCATGGATTAGGCAGAAATGGTGAAACTTACCAGAAAAATAAGAAATCAAGACAACATTTTTTAAAATAAAAGAATGGAAAGGTTTATTGAATATGTACAAATAAATTGTAAACAGATAAGGACATTGGCAGGATTATTGTAATAACCTGCAGTTTCATAAGAGTAAATAATTAAAGTAGATGAAGAATAAATTGTTAATTTAGAATATGCAGGAAGTTGAGTTTTGAAAAGTTAAAATGACTGTAGAACCATTGAAATGTATATAACTGAAAATCATTTTTTAAAAAAAGAGTCCCTCATTATCTTCATACAGTAGCGAAAAGAGGTGACTGGTTGGCTGGAATTTAGATGAACATTACTGGTGAAAGACTGTCAAAAAGGATGATCTCATTTAATCACTCCATATGGTAAAGATCACCTCATTTTTTAGGCCCCTGGTCCTATTTGTTATGCTTACCCAAGTAATTCTTGCTGAGCCGGGTTATGACATTAGAAAGGCCCTGGATGGTTGCTTCTCTTGCCATGAGTGACACCTGACTTTTGCAGCACATGCACTCCTGTGGAAGGAATTCTGAAAACTAGCGCTCACTGGAGGTCAAGAGATTTGTGGAGAAGCGCATGGGGCTGGTTGGGCTAGCCCCCAGGTGGCAAGAGGCAGGCCACCTGCTCTCCTTGGCAGTGGAGTTGAAGGAGGCTCCTGACCATCTTTGTTAGCTGTGAAGGGCTGGGTAGCGCCCAGAAAAGTGACATGGGAGGTGTCGTGGGATCTCCGACTGCTGAGACAAGCAGGCAAGGGTGGGGTTTCCAAGTATATGGTGCAATCACGGAGAAACTTAGATTGCATCTGGTTGCACCCAGTGTATGTAGCCTAGCAGTATCTCCCTATGAACTCAGGCAGATGACCTTTGGAGCAGCTCATCATTACTATGATTATAATTATTGAAAGAAGCAGGCATGGCATGCAGAGCATATGCTCTGCCATCGAGGGATGTGGGGAGGTTACTGGGTTGTAGGGACGGCATGTATATCAAAGAAGATATGCCTTCAGTCCTTCTATTTCCCTCTGGACAGAAAGTTCTCTTACACTGGGAAAGGCTGTTTTGTTCACCCAGGCAAGAACTACCCCTTGGTAACATGGCAGCATGGAGAGCAGCAGCAGAGGTTTTTCTCTTCACCTTCTGCTTCTCTCTCTAAGTGCAAATGCCAGGGACTGAACCTGGACTGCTTTGCACATAAAATATGTGCTCTCTTAAGTGTTCGTCCTGATCAAACACCAACCAGGGGAAACATGCATAGCAGTTACAAGAACTTCCCTCAAGGAAATTCACCTAGATGCACAGAACAGGTGCTGAACCACTAGAGTTACAGCCTTCTTCCCATCATGGGTGTCTGCAAGGGAAGGTGAGGGACAGTTGCCTTTCCCCCAGATGAACTGTTATCCCCAGATTACTTTTTTTTAAAAAAGCAGGTATCTAGCCCATTATATATTCTGTCTGTCTGTCTGTCTGTCTGGTCATGGGCTTTGAAAATGCTTGAACTCAGGATGAAAGGGAGAAACGTGCTAAGAGGAAGGCATGCTTGGCAAACCCTCACCATGATCAACTCAGGCCCAGAAACCCATGTCCCCACTGTGGAAGGATGTGTGTGAAGTGTAGGTGGGTTCCCATGAGGCAAGACACAGTGATAACAGCAAGAACATTTATTGAACTAATAGAACTGGACAAGAAGGGTAAAGCAACTGCTTATATACATTTCTGAAGGCCTGGGCCACTCCCACTCCCAACATGATTGGCTGTGTAAACTTCCAAGCTGCGAATCGAGTTTAAGGGCCAATGGCAAAGGCCCAAATCCTGAAATGTTCTGTGATTGGATATCATGTATCGAATCAGAACACAGGAGCTCAGAATCCTTAGCCCAGACTCAAGCTCAGGCAAACACAAACCACTGAATAATACATAACAGTGTGGATCCAGAACTGGCCTCCACGGTCACTTACAAACCTACTGTTAAAACCGTGTTTATAGAAGACAGTCTTACTTGGCTACGAGTGATTGCCTAAGAAGAAGAAGAAGATATGGGAGAAACTACAATCCTTTGTTGAGGAGAGGAGGGGAAGGCCAAAATTGAGGCGGTTCTGGGTAAGGGGAGGTATGGTGTGGGAGGTGGGGCAGGCCAGTTAGGGGGCACGCAGCACAGTTAGTGACTGTGCTATATACCAGTCCCTCCTCCAACCTGGGGAATTGTGGTTGTCCTATCAGCCATTCCTCAGACCTGCAGTGGCTGCTTTTCAATGTCAAGTCAACTCTGGCAACTGGATGTCCCTCATCCGTGATCAGATTGTGGATGAAGAGGCCAAACTGATCTGTATCACTGAGACTGGGTGGGTGAGCAGGGCAGAATTGGTTGTGTCCACCTGAGTACTCAGTGCAGCACCAGGGCTTCGGTTTGCCTGAGACGTTTTGGCACCTGTGGCAAGATGCGCTGCCAATGCTTCCCCGTTCCTAATTATCTTCTAAAAATTGGCACAAATAACTCATACAGTCACTGTTTCAAAGTAGAGAGGATCTGTTCAACTGAACACAACCTTAAAAAGTGTTATCCTATCATAATACTCTATGAGCCACTGGGCAGCTCTTGACAATCCACAGAAGCAGGCCCAAAATTAAACGTGTAAGTTGTAAATTGGGAGATGAAGAGTCCTAAACAACAAGCTGTTTGTATATAACAACATTGTAACGTGCAAAAAAAGTGTTTTACCTAACTAAATATTTTCTTCCCACAGAAAATATTGATGCTCTACAGTGGGCATCTTAACTACCTTCAAAGCAGACTACAGGTTATTATACCATTGCCTCCTAGCAATCACAAGCCGATACACCAAAGTGGTGTATGGAGTGTTAGGGGAGGGGTAATACCCCCAAGAGGGGACACATTGTGCTCCTTCTAGGGTAGTTTTTCCACCTTTGGTCTCCACCCTGCCCTCAGCAATCACCTGTGGTTCCTAGAAGCTGTCAGCACGTAACAACGGCTACACCCTGGGCTGGCCAAACCAGGTGAGAGTAGCTAGTGGATCTCAAGCTCTCAGTGAGTTAGGAACTTCCCCTGCATGTGAAGACTGGCTCCAGGCAGATTGAGCAGATGAGATCAATAGTGGGTCCAATGGTCAAGAAGGCAGTTTTTGCAAGTGTTGTAGAGGGAAGTGAGAGGCAGATGGGGCTCGTCAACCTGGGAAGGTAGCGCATCTAGGAGAAAGAAATCTCTGATCCTAAACCTCTGCTGCATTGTGGCACATATTGGGGAGAATAAAAAGCTAAGGAGTAAACCCTACACAAATCCAGAGTGGAATCCCTAAGGCGGTTGGATGGCACCTTGTACACCTTCCAGCAACTGCTGCAGCCAAGCTGGTGCCAGGCATATTGATCTGCTTTCCTTTGGACCACACCAGTAAGGCTGAGAGGGGGTCTTGTCATTGGGCAGCCCAGGACCTCCATACACGCTGCCCAGGCTTGCTTCCAGGGAGAGTTGACTTCACTCCTGGAGGTGCACTCCATTGTCTCTTGAGATAGACTGATACCAAGAACAAGAACATCAAAAGATTTACAGTATCTCAGTTTCTTTACAGAAAAGCTCCACACCCTTACCACAACAAATGAATAAACAAATCTGAAAGTTTTTTAATGAGCACTTTGCTTGGTTTGTTTATTAAAGTAATTTTATAAAAAACAACAAAGCACTCAGGGAGTAATATTGTGCAAATCCAATCTCCAAACTGGGATGAAAGCCTAATTTTAAACTACAGTGCTAATCCCACAAGATTAGCGATGAAGCTGTTAGCTAACTGAAATGAATTCAAACTTGGCAACAGTGAAGGGTAAAAGACTAAATCCATCTTAATACTGGTACCCACCTAAGGGTTACACTGATGGGGGAGATGGGGAAGGGGATCTAGTGATAGCATTGTGAATGAACGATAAACTTTTCTTCCCCTAGGGAAAAAAGGATTACATGTATCTGACAAGAGCAGATAAGTTTATGTGTCTCTCTGTGTAGACAAGAGGAATCCAATGGAGCGGTTTGTTGGGGGCAGGGCAGGGCAGGGAGGAGGGATATATCGTTTTTTAAGATCCAGAGAATGTTACTCAATTTTAACTATGTTGACCAGGCAGGAGGTGGGGAATATTCATTCTTCGCCACTACCCCTACGAGCATTAACATCACAATTCTATTAACAAAACTGGCTATAACATTTTTAAAGGGCAGAGAACTTGCTCCCCACCATTGTGCAAGGAGAGATGTGATTTAATATAGTTTGCTGCCTGAGGTAAACCAGAAAATGCTGCCTTGCAACCTGACGAGGTCATTGAACATTGATATCTTGGTCATCTTTCTTTCCCACCACCAGTATAGGTTTTACCCTGGGGGAGGATGTTGGGGTGGTTCCAAGCGATCAATCAGAGCAAATGCAACTTCATTGACTCTGCCTTTGTTTAGGCTGGACATAAGGGATGGGTATGGTTTTGGGGATTTTATTGAAACAGTATGCCTGAACAGACACTTGAGGGGAAAGAAAAATGTATATGTATACATGCAGGTCCCGCTTACTGAACACAATGCATTCCCAGGAAGTTGTTCATTAGGCGAGCATTCACATTAACAAGCTTAATGATTTCTGCTATTTCCTATGGGGCATTTCTAATTCATGAACTCTCTCCCTCCTTCTGCCATGATTTCTTCCTAAATTGGTTGCAGCCAACCAGCAAAAGAGAGACAAAGTACAAACTGATCTGCCTGATCTCTCCTGCATTTGTGTTCAGATAAGTGAATTTGTGGATAAGGAGTGGGCGGATAGCGTGAACTGCGTGTAGATGCATGTTGTTATTTTGGAAAGAAGCTCTGGGGACATTAAAGGAGACTGGAGTAGAAAGGGGGAAAAGAAAGAAAAAGAAATCTTATACTGAATAGTACTTCCAAGCATATCCATCTACTTTATCCATTTGAGGATGCAGTTCCATTGATTCCAATCCACTTCTGTCAAACCAATCTTGCTACTTTTAAAAGCCCCACTATAGAGTTCAATGGGGCTTCATCCGTCTCCTATGAATGCTAACCTAGAAACAAATCCTATTCAGTTAAAAGGGATTTGCAGTCCAACCCCATGCAGGTTTACTCAGAAGTAAGCTCAAAGGAATTGCAGCCCGATCCTACCTAATGAGGCTCCACTCTGTTTTACAGCCTCCCTTCTACTGCTGCCTCCTCCTGCCCTTACTCTGTGGCATTTTCCTTCCCTTAGCTGTTAGCACTTTTCTGACAAAGTGTGCCTCCTATGTCACATAGACAGAACAGAGGGAAGGAAGGAAGGTGAGCTAGAACTATCTACCAAATCTGCTGCCGAAGCCGGTTCTGAGCAGAATAACTTTCAGTTTTACAAGCAGCCTCCTCCACAGTGTTCCAAGACTCATCGTGTTGCAAGTGCCTCCTTATACAACAACTTTGGTCTTACCACTTCAGAACGTGAAAGGACTTGTCAGGAGAAATGCCCTTAGTATTTGATGTTTGCTTCGGGGAGATTTCAAGAGGCACAAGCGTTTCTTCTACTCACACCCATGGTGAAAGGGAAAGGTGTCCTTGCAGGTTGGCATCTGTTCTGCTTACTGGGCAATTCTGATTGACAGATTTTCACATTTTGTTCCTCTGACAGGTGCGTCCTGTCCTTGGCAAGGATGGCTCTGCCAAGACAATCCTATGAAAATTGCATCATTCCAATGAGCATGAAGGACCCATCCCTGGTAAAGAATGGCTAGGCTGCATCTGGGGCAAGCATTCTCTTTTCATTCAGTGATGCTAGCTACGTCTTTAACACTGATGCAAGCTGTAAAACAAGGGCTGCTTGCTGTTGTGCCAACATCTGTGCAATATTTGCAGCTTATCAGATTAGTTCGTTGAAATGGGACTCTCAGAAGTGACTCATTTGTGTGCTGAGAAATTAGGAAATCAGTGAGGACTGAGCATTTCCCCAGCCTGATCATGTCTGCGCATGTGTTTTCAAGCCACTCCTTAGTTTATGAAAGGGACAGATTAGTAGAGGCTTTATAAATCTCACATTCTCTGCAATTCATATGCAAGTGAATAAGAAGAGGATGCTATGCTTACTAAGGCTCAGTATGGGTTTCTCAAAAACAAGTCATGCCAGATGAATCTCATTTCCTTTTCCTGATTCAATTACAAGATTGGTGGATCAGGGGATGCTGTAGATGTAGTGTATCTTGATTTCAGCTTTGGACTAAGTTGCCCATGATATTCTTGCAAAGAAGCTAGTAAAATGTGGGCTGGGTAGATTTGTAGCTGGTTGACTGACCAAACCCCAATACTGCTCACTAACGGTTCCTCATCATTCTAGGGAAAAAAATGACAAGTAGAGTGCCACAGGGTTCTGTCTCGGGCCCATTGATATTCAATGTCTTTATAAACAACTTGGATGAAGCAAGCGGGGATGCTCTTCAGATCTGCAGAGGACACCAAACTGGGCTTCAAGATGACCTTAGATGGAAGAACTGGGCCCAAACTAACACAAAGGGATAAATGTCAGGTTCTGCACTTAGGTTGGAAGAACCAGCTGTACAAATATAAGATGGGGAAAACCTGGTTTGCCAGTAGTAACTGTGAAAAGGATCTTGGGATCTTAGTAGATGACAAGCTTAACATGAGTCAACAATGTGATGCAGCGGTAAAAAAAGCCAACTCTATTGGACAGCCTAGAGGGGCTGAGAGCTGGGGGCACTGTTATACGGTGGTTCCGCTCCTTCCTCCTGGGCCGTGTTCAGAAAGTGGTGTGGGGGATGAGTGTTCAGACCCCTGGGCTCTCACTTGTGGGGTGCCTCAGGGTTCTATCCTCTCCCCCATGCTTTTTAACATCTACATGCAACCGCTGGGAGAGGTCATCAGGGGGTTTGGGCTGGGTGTTCATCAGTATGCAGATGATACCCAGCTCTACCTCTCTTTCAAATCAGAACCAGAGAAGGCGGTGTGAGTGTCTGGAGGCGGTTGGAGGATGGATGGTGGCTAACAGATTGAGGTTGAATCCTGACAAGACAGAAGTACTGTTTTTGGGGGACAGGAGGAGGGCAGGTGTGAAGGACTCCCTGGTCCTGAAAGGGGTAACTGTGCCCCTGAAGGACCAGGTGCGCAGCCTGGGAGTCATTCTGGACTCACAGCTGTCCATGGAGGCACAGGTCAATTCTATGTCCAGGGCAGCTGTTTATCAGCTCCATCTGGTACGCAGGCTGAAACCCTACCTGCCCGTGGACTGTCTCGCCAGAGTGGTGCATGCTCTGGTTATCTCTTGCTTGGACTACTGCAATGCCTTCTATGTGGGGCTACCTTTGAAGGTGACCCGGAAACTACAACTAATCCAGAATGCGGCAGCTAGACTGGTAACTGGGAGCGGCCGCCGAGACCATATAACACCGGTCTTGAAAGACCTACACTGGCTCCCAGTACGTTTCTGAGCACAATTCAAAGTGTTGGTGCTGACCTTTAAAGCCCTAAACGGCCTCAGTCCTGTATACCTGAAGGAGCATCTCCACCCCCATCGTTCAGCCCGGACACTGAGGTCCAGCACCAAGAGCCTTCTGGTGGTTCCCTTGCTGCGAAAAGCCAAGTTACAGGGAACCAGGCAGATGGCCTTCTCGGTAGTGGCGCCGGCCCTGTAGAACGCCCTCCCACCAGATGTCAAAGAGAAAAATAACTACTAAACTTTTAGAAGACATCTAAAGGCAGCCCTGTTTAGGGAAGCTTAATGTTTAATAGGTTATTGTATTTTAGTGTTTTGTTGGAAGCTGCCCAGAGTGGCTGGGCGGAACCAGCCAGATGGGCGGGGTGTAAATAATAAATTATTATTATATTATTCTAGGCTGCATTCATTGAAATATAGTGTCCCAATCAAGGTATACTTCTCTATTCTGCATTGGTCAGACCACACCTGGAATACTGTGCCCAATTCTGGGCACCACAATTAAAGAAGGATGTTGGCAAGCTGGAATATGTGTAGAGGAGGGCAACCAAGATGATCAAGGATCTGGAAACCAAGCCTTATGAGGAATGGTTGAGGGAGTTCGGTGCGTTTAGCCCAGGGGTCTGCAACCTTTAAGACAAAAAGAGCCACTTGGACCCGTTTCCGAAGAAAAAAAAACCGGGAGCCGCAAAACTCGTCATTATAAAAATAACTTTTTTGTCACTTTTTTATTATTTATTTGTTTGACCCCTCAGAATTACTCCTCCTCATAGAAATAAACGTTAAATTAGCAAGTTACCTTTTTGTGTGTGTGTGTTCTTCACTCCCCTTCAAAACAGTGACCAGCGTACATGCCCCCTTTCAATGCAGTGACCAGCGTACATGCCCCTTACAATGTAGCGGGCGGGAAGGTGACGTCGGGACGGTGCGTGACTAACGCACGCACCGCCCCCATGCGACGTCACAGCCAGTACAGCGCCCGCCACAGTGGGGAGTGTCGGGGCACACAATGCGCCTCCTCCCCTCGCTAGTATCCGCCCCAGAGCCGCGGCAAAGGTGTAAAAGAGCCACATGTGGCTCCGGAGCCGCGGGCTGCAGACCCCTGGTTTAGCCGGAAGAAGAGGAGTCTGAGAGGAGAAATGATAGCCCCCTTCAAATATCTAAAGGGCTGTTACATTGAAGATGAAGCAAGATTGTTTTCTCTTGCTCTGGAGAGGAGGACCTGAAGCAATGGATTCAAGTTGAAAGGAGATTCCAGCTTAACTTACTCATGGGAAGAGATGCTCGACTCCCTTGGAAGGTGGTGGACTCTCCTTCCTTGGAGGTTTCTAAGAAGAGGTGGGATGGCCAACTGCCATGGATGCTGTAGCTGAGATTCCTACATAGCAGGGGGTTGGACTAGATGATCCATTGGCGTCCGTTCCAAAACTACAATTTTATGAACGGGAAACTTGCTCAATTTTATTTATATGGTTTTCTCCCTTGCTCTCTTCTTCCTTTTTTTCCATTTTCCTGTTCACTTTTAGTATGTCATCACCATTTTTTGTATGCTGTTACTATTGAAAATGCAATGCAAAGTTATGTGTGTGCGTGTATATATACACACTTATGTAATAATTACAAGATTTTTTCTAAAACTAATGGGTGTCATAAAATGGCAGCCACCTCAAGTGTTATAGTGAATGTGTGCCAAGCTTCAAAAGATCCGACCCACAGCAGTTCTGTCACACTTCCTCCTTGTGTGGATGGGACATAGAAAGATGACAGGGTAGTGACAGAAAACATCAGTCTGGAAACAGTCATAGGGTTTGTTTCAACTGCAGCACCTGCAGAACGCCCTGAACTCTGCTAGAGGTTAAATGGAAATCCCTACATATTTTTCAGTTTGTAATGGTACTGTTGAGTTATGACACTGCAGCAATTAAATAAATCAAGAGCACGTTGCCTCTAATTAAGGTAAATGATCAAAGGTTGTGGGGTAGGGGCCAAAAGAATTTGCAGACATAGTCAAACGTGTGTGACAGTGGGCTCACTCCTAGCACTTATTCCATCAGCGGTCATGGGAAATACTTGAGCAATGTACCCCTCTCTTTCTGCTTTGCAAATCAAAAACGGGAACCTGTGTGCAAGACGTTTCAAAGGTTGTGTAAACACTATGATTTATTATCTGACACAGAAGATGTATTGTTGATCAACAGAGATAATCAGGATATTAATCAAGAAACGATATGCATAGACAAATGCCACCCTCACCCCACAATTCATGTACATATGATTTTCACTGGCTCTGTTTCATTCAGATGACCAGCATTTTCAAGATCGGCAAAGGCAGGCTGGGGCAGGTAAGCACAAAAAAATGGCACAGCCTCCCTCAGCAACCAGTTGCTCAGATTGTGGGAAGTCAGAGGGGCTGTTTTTACAGCACCCGGGAACATCACAGATTGGCCCCCTTGTGTCACCCAATATCCCAGGACTCGAGGATTGTGGGCTACAATGAGAATCTCCTGGCAGGAATTGCCTATAATTCTTCTGCTCCTGACCTGCAGCCCTGAAGGTACAGATTCAGAACCAGTCTGTTCATTAGCAGTCACCTCAGGTAGCAGACTAGGGACAGCTGAGGGGGCAGGAGATCCAGCGCATGTCGCTTATGCGCCACCTGGGAAGAGCGGGCCTGCTCCTCTCTAGCCTCCTTCTTTCTCCACTGCCAGCTTCAGCATGCCAGGGCTTCCTGAGGCTGCTGCTCCAGTCAGGAGTGCCAACTTGGTCCCGCAACCGTTGGTGCCAGGGGCCATGGGTGCCATGCAATGTGCATGGCCCTGGCACCAAAATTTGTGGGTGCCTGGCCCCTTTGTGAGAAATTTTGTGGGTGCTTAGGCATCCAGGGCCACAGGCACCTGTGCCTCCGGTTTCATCAGGCTGCCGGTGGCAGAGGAGACGGTGGCAACATTTACTGTTTTGCCTCAAGCAACACCCTGGTTAATGCAAGGTGCAATTATTGCTAATTGAAAAGGGAGGGCGTTCCTGATCCACAGCAATATTCAAAGCAACAAACAGAAGTGAATTTCATAAAGGTCCTGGGGGGGGGGGTAGTTGATTGGGGCAAGTGTTTTTCCTCAAAGGAAAAGAAACTCCTTTTTCAGGTGGTAGGTGATCATTACATCTAATGAAGACTATTTTGTAGTCTAAACGCATTAGGCAATTTGGAGGGCTTGAATAGCTATTACAGGAATGAGCCAGCATAAGATTCAGTCTTGCGTGCTTCACACACAAACACCACTTATTAAACTACCCTGGTAATTGCAGTTCTGTGAGGGGAATAGAGATTTCCTAAAACTCCCAGCACCCTCCCAGTCCCCAGGATTCTTTGGGGGCAACCATGACTTTTTTATAGTCGTGATACTGCTTTAACTATATACAGCAGATGGGGCCTCAGATTCATAGCCCACCCCATCCTGAAAGCTTGGAGTGGGTACCAAAATGCAAAAACAATAATATGGAATACAACCTCTTTTTTGACAAGACCATGTGCTCCCAAGCCAGCCCCAAGGTACAAGTAGCTATTGCAACACTTAAAGAAGGTGCTCAAGCTTACTCTGGCATGCCTGAAGTGGGAAGGGATCCCCTAATTAAGGAGCAACCCCCAATAATCTTCATGTCTTCACAGCCTGGGCCTGATGCACAGATGGATTCACTGAGAGGGCCTCCTTGGTAGGTCTCAGATTGTAACAGGCCACACAGAATCACAGAATTGGAGAGTTTGGAAAGGACTCTGAGAACCATCTAGTCCAACCCCCTGCAATGCAGGAATCTCAGCCAAAGCATCCCTGGCAGATGGCCACCCAACCTCTGCTTTAAAATCTCCAGAAAAGGAGAGTCCACCACCTTCCATGGAGTCCGTTTCACTGTTGAGCAGCTCTTTAACATCAAAATGTTCTTCCTGAAGTTTCGTTGGTAGCAACCCTTTCCTCAAGTTTCCAGGCTGGCAGCATCAACCTCAAGATGGTGTTGAACTCCAGCTTCTCACAGCCAGCACAGCCAGCGGAGAAGGATGGTGGGAGCTGGAGTCCAACTTCATCTGAAGGGCCACAGAGATGCTACAAGTTCTATTTCTGGCATTTCTCACACCTCTCTTTAAATTCTTTATTGATGGTTTCACTGTCCCCCCCCCCTAAAATGCAACACACACCCTGCACCAAATCCCCTTCTTCCAGCCAAAATACATTTTGGAGACCAAAATACCGTAGTTTGTTCCAGAGGAGGCATATGGTTGGCTGGAGTCCCTAAGTTAGTGGAACTCAAGTCCCATCGATTTCAATGGGAACCATGCCCATATTCCCCTTAAACCCAAACACAGAAATGAAAAAAGCAGAAGGTAGCAGGGAATGAAAGGGAGAAAGCCCTTTGCGAGAGGCTTAATGCAGCTTATAAACCAGACATTTGAAGCACTCCCCCCACCCCCAAAGGATCCTGGAAACTGTAGTCTAGCCCTCACAGAGCTACAATTCCCAGTACCCTGAACAAAGTACTGTTTCCAGAATGGGGGGGGGGGGCTTTAAATGTATGGTGTGTATGCAGCCTTTGATAGTCTCACACTTCCTTATAGAAAAATGAGTTCTTACAAGTCAGTGCTTGCCACAACAAAAGAAAAAACTTTGGAAGTGGCTTGGGAAATACCTCCACAGGTTTGGTGGAGGCCAGTGGGTGCCCTGACTAACTGACAGATTATTTGGGAGCGGGGACAGGGGTTGGAACTAAAGCAAATAAATAAAAAACAATTCTATACGAAGTTGTTTGGGCTTTAAAAAAACCTTTCTAGTAAGACTGTGGTTCTCAAATACTGGCTGACGTAGATTGAGAAAACTTTGGCATTAGGAACCATTAGGAAAGTTAGGAGATTGTCCATTATTTTGGTTTTGCAAAATTTGTTAACACTTCAGGGAGCTTTGGTGCGTGCTTTATGCAGGGAGATTACTTCAAGTTGAATTTCTAGATCCTGTTAGACACAACCCAACCACAAATTAAGAGTAAATTACAAGGCTGCTGAACTCTAGTTTTTTGACAAGGAAAAGAGAAAATACCCAATTTCATGTAAGCTTGCTCCAGGGTCATTAGGATCATGTCCTTTGAAACAACACGCATGACTCACAACTGCAATTTGCAGCATCATTCCAGGACTCATTTTCAGCAGAGCAAAAGAGCTTCCTCTAGCCCTAAAATGCTATAGAATGTGTTGCACTTCAGATGTTCAGATGCTGCAGCTCCGCATCCCTAGCCAAGGTGGGTAAGGCTGAAGGGAGTTAGGAGTCCACCACATCTGGAGGGTGACAGCAGTGTGGCTTTATTAAAAGCAAACTGGCCGATGACCAGGGCCCCACTCAGTGGGAGACAGTGGAGACAGGGAGACAGTGGCAACATTTACTGTTTTGCCTCAAGCAACTCCCTCGTTAATGTAGGGTGCAATTATTGCTAATTGAAAAGGGAGGGCATTCCTGATCCACAGCAATATTCAAAGCAACAAACAGAGGTGAAGTTCATAAAGGTCCGGGGGGGGGGGGGAGAGTAGATTGGGGCAAGTATTCCCTCAAAGGAAGGATTTCAATCATTAAGATGAGTGTACTCCCGAAACTAGTTTTTTTATTTACAAATGATTCCGATACTAGGAGACACAGACTGCCTCAAGATCTGGCAAAAAGAGATATCTATTTTTATATGGGAGGGGAAGAAGCCTAGAATTAAGCATTTAATCCTAATTGATATAAACGAAAGAGGGGGATTCACACTACGTGATTTGAAATTATATTATGAGGCAGCCTGTTACACTTGGCTGAAGGAGTGGTGCAACTTACAGGACACAGACCTCTTAGATTTGGAGGGATTCGACAACCGTTGGGGATGGCACGCCTATCTAATTTATGATAAGGCAAAAATTCACAGAGATTTTACAAACCATATTATTAGGAGATCATTATTCAAAATATGGGAGAAATACAAAAATCTCCTGAAGCCCAAAGTCCCATGGTGGATTTCCCCATTAGAGGCTTCTGTGGTGAAGGAAAAAAATATGTCTGGAAATTGGCAACATATAAAATGCTCCTAAAGGAAGAAGAGAATCAATTAAAGCTCAAGAGTTTTGAAGAACTTAGAGAGATGATTACAGACTGGTTTCATTATTATCAAATGTTTAAGAAATTTAAATTAGATAAAAATAGGGGCTTTTCCAGTGAAATCTCCAGATTGGAATCCGAGGTATTAAATTCAAAATGCAAAACCCTCTCCAAGGCATCCCGACTCCTTGACTAGGAGGTCATGGAGGAGGAGGTCACTGCATCAATGATAAAGTGGTCACAAGATTTTGGACACGTTATAACAATGTCCTAACGGGAAAATCACTGGAAGAACAATTGGAAATTTACTACCTGTTATGCCATCAGGGAGAATTTCCTTAAAATGCAACACCAATCATAAATAACTCCTCAGAAACTAGCCAAAATGTACAAAGGAGTAAAAAGTAATTGCTGGAGATGTGGAGTACAACCAAGATCCTTTTATCATGTATGGTGGCAATGCAATAAAATTAAAATGTTCTGGGAGGATATTCATTTAGAGCTGGAAAAGATGTTAAGAATCTCCTTTAACTTCAAAACCAGAGGCATACTTATTAGGTATTATTGATGCGGACTTTCCTAATAAATTTAAGGATATTTTTCTCTATGCAACGGTGGCAGCGAGGGTTCTTACAGCCACAATGCGGAAATGTGAGCTCCCTCAAGGCAAGAGCGGACCCAAAAAATGATTGACTATGCTGAATTAGAAAGCCTATCCGAAAAACTGAAGAACAAACCAAGAAAGAAGAAGAAGAAGAAGAGGAGGAGGAGGAGGAGGAGTTTGGATTTGATATCCTGCTTTATCACTACCCCAAGGAGTCTCAAAGCGGCTAACATTCTCCTTTCTCTTCCTCCCCCACAACAAACACTCTGTGAGGTGAGTGGGGCTGAGAGACTTCAGAGAAGTGTGACTGGCCCAAGGTCACCCAGCAGCTGCATGTGGAGGAGCGGAGACGCGAACCCAGTTCGCCAGATTGCGAATCTACCGCTCTTAACCACTACACCACACTGGAAAGAATTTATTTCAAAATTGGAAGCATTTAAATATATTTGAAAATTAATAATACTGACCTAAAATCAGTTGTGGCATTTGAATACCGGAAATATCGTTCATTAGGTATATGATATAACATATTTTGAACTGATTTGAGATGATAGCAATAATATATATTGGCAGCAAAGAATGGTAATTAGATTTATGGATTAGATTGGAAGTCAGCTTTAAAAGGAAGAGACCATTACAGTTTGCGGATTATGAAATGTAGATTAATTCTTTATGTAATGCGCAACTGATGATATTCTTATTATGGTGTAATTTGTCTTTTTGTTGTTGTTGTTATGTGTTGAGCAAATAATAATAAAAAAGAAATAGAAAAAGAAAGATGGAGCAAGCTTGTTTTCTCCTGTTCCAGTGGGTAGGACCCGAACCAATGGATTCTAGTTAGAAGAAAAGAGATTCTGACTAAACATCAGGAAGAACTTTCTGACAGCAGGAGTTGTTTGACAGTGGAACAGACTCCCTTGGAAGGTTGTGGACTCTCCTTCCTTGGCGGTTTCTAAGCAGAGGTTGGATGGCCATCTGTCATGGATGCTTCAGTTGAGATTCCTACATAGCAGGGGGTTAGACTAGATGACCCTCGGGGGTCTCTTCCAACTCTACTACAATTCTATGATTCTTTGAATTGCAACTTTTCCTTAAGGTGGAAATGGAGGGCAAGATTGATATAAGATACAGTGTTGGTGCATTCAGAGCCAGTTGGGTGCTTCTATAGGAGTAACAAAAAGTCTAGAAAGAGCAGCTAGGGAACATAAAGATTTTATGGAAGCACATTTTGATTAGATGAACAGACTGTGCTTGAACTTCATTGCCTGGAGTAACAAAAAGTCTAGAAAGAGCAGCTAGGGGACATAAAGAATCTATGGAAGCACACTTTGGTTAGATGAGCAGACCTTGCTTGAACTTCATTGCCTGAGCTTGTGAGAGTTCTTCAGCAACCATTCTCTGTGGGGTGATGTGGCTTTGGGGAGTGGGGCCCCATCTTGGCATCCACCCCCTCCCCCATAGGGTCTCATCTTTGGTAAGAAAGATATACTACTTTGTTATCAACTGCAGGGAACCTGTCATGGTCTGATATTTGTGGTACTGATCATTAGCACCAGGAGAGAGTTTTCTTCCCTTCCAAGATATGCAGATATGAAAACATCAAATCATCCTGACCCTGGGCAAGAAACTAATATTTTTATAATTATGCAAAAGAAGAACATATGGGCCTAGCCACATTAAATATTTCAGCATCTAAGGAGATTATATATATATTAAACCAAACTGTTTTGCTGGATTTAGGAATCTAAACATGTTTCTAAATCCTTTGCAGTGGCAACAATCCCCTTCATCATATTTATTTTTGACATTTTGTTCATCAATTAGGGTAGAGAACCCATCATTAATGCAAAACTTGTATTTCCATTCTATGAACTTTTTAATGTACGCAGCTGTATTTTCAATTACATTTCAATTTTCTTTTTTTTTTTTTAATGACAAAATGCCCGTCCCCCAGCTCTGTTAATTTCTTCACAGCCTTCAGAAGAAACTGCATGAGCAGCTCATTTTTTAGTACTGAATCTGCTGTAATAGCAGTATGAGGACCATTCCAATGAAACTGAAATGTCAGGTTGGGTAACACACCTCCTGGGGCAGCGGTCATGAGCACAGACACACTGTAAAGTCTACTGATCTTCAAAGCCAGGGCTGGCCCAAGGCATTTTGGCACCTGAGGTGAACCCCAAAATGATACCCCCTTCCCCACCAATTTAGTGAGTTAGAGGTGATGGTGTAGATTCCCCCCCCCCCGCTTTATCTGGAAAAAGAAAAAAACCAGACTTCAAAACACAACTCCAGTACACTCTATAGCCCCACTCCCACCTCAAAATGAAGCTCACCAAAATAAGGGGTAGGCAACCTAAGGCCCGTGGGCCGGATGCGGCCCAGTCACCTTCTCAATCCAGCCCACAGACGGCCCGGGAATCAGTGTGTTTTTACATGAGTGGAATGTGTGCTTTTAATTAAAATGCATCTCTGGGTTATTTGTGGGGCCTGCCTGGTGTTTCTACATGAGTAGAATGTGTGCTTTTATTTAAAACACCACATGGTATGAGGGATGGTGAAAAAGGTTGCTGACCTGAAAAAGGTAATGTGACCTGAGTAGGGCACTTTAATAAATTGCCCTCACCAAGGCTGCCCAAAGCACATACTGACTCTGTTCACTTCAACAGAACTGAGCACGCACGCACATAGCTCAAGGGCTGACACATAGGCTGCACCCAGAACCACAAGAATAAAGAGTTAGGTAATTATCTCTGTTTTGAGACCAGAGGCGAGACATGCATCCTATTCCTATACATACCCCAAATTAGGTTTTAACCTTATGCACTTCTACCTGGAAACAAATTTTGTTGCAATCAGCTGGGCTTACCTCCGGGTAAATGCACAGTGGGTTGGGTTTTTTAAATCAAACAACATATCCAAGACAGACTACCCACCCTCCTTCCAACTACATACCCTTAGATGAAAATAGGGGAAATTCTCACTCCCACAAATGAATGCATTTTAGTTCACACATTGCTTGGCTGAAGAAGTGCTTTGCAGAATTTGGAGAAGTGCAGATTTGGAGGGATCACTGTGTTGTGTTTTGCAAATTGTTGCAGAAAGTGTGAATTAGGTTGGTTCACCTTTATATGTGAATGGAATTAAACGTGTCCCTTGTCTAATCCACTGATCCTCTTGGGCTTGCCGGTTGGAAGGCTGGCGGTTCAAATCCGCTCAACAGTGCTAAGTTCCTGTTGCTATGGCCCAGCTGTTTGAAAGCATACCACTGCAAGTAGACAATTAGGTACTGCTGAGGCGGGAAGGTAAACGGCGTTTTCCGTGCACTCTGGTTTCCGTCAGTGTTCTGTTGCACCAGAAGCGGTTTAGTCATGCTGGCCACATGACCCGGAAAGCTGTCTGTGGACAAACGCCGGTTCCCTCGGCCTGAAGCAAAATGAGCGCCGCACCCCATAGTCACTTTTGAGTGGACTTACTCGTCCAGGGGTCCTTTACCTTTACC
Source organism: Podarcis tiliguerta (assembly GCF_965153285.1). Lineage (NCBI taxonomy): Eukaryota > Metazoa > Chordata > Lepidosauria > Squamata > Lacertidae > Podarcis > Podarcis tiliguerta. Next base: position 57,268,226 of record NC_139534.1, read on the forward strand.
TTTTTCCTTTGCCGTAGACTATACTGAGCAAGCTAAACCAAAGGTCTGACATGGTGCAAAGAAGCTTCCTATGTTTCTGACCCAAGTCTGTTTCAAGGCTGAGTATACATTTGGTCTCCCCAGGTCCTAGTCTGACACTCTAACCGATATACCACACTGTCCCTCAGTTTGCTAGAATGGGGTTCCTGATTCAGATTGGTACACTAGTATTGAGAACATAGTGGTTTTTCCCTCCCCCATCTCTATCCAAGCCAGGGACCCCATGCCTGCAATTTACATGACAAAAAAAAGATCCCATTGGAAGAAATTGGTACCCATTCTCCAAATAGCAAAGGTGGGGAATCTGTGGCCCTCTAGATGTTGTTGGACTACAACTTCCATCATTCCTGACCATTGGTCATGTTAATTGGGACTGAAGGGAGTTGAGAGTGGAGGGCTATAGGTTTCCATTCCCTACAGTGCAGGAAATTGCAGTGTCTGTCTGCTTTGCAGGGGCTGTTTGTGCTATTCTATTGTGCTGAGATCTTGGAAATCAAAGGAAGTCATGGGAGGTTGGCGAGCAGCAGGTCTAACTGGGTGGAATGCCTAACCTAGAAAAATGGATAATCTCCCTGCAGTAACATGTGGTGTTTCATGCCCAATGGTGTCTCCCTTTCCACACAGTAGATACTGAGTCTCTGTTCACAAGCTGGACTTTCTGTAAGTAACTGTACGCAGCTGTATTTTCAATTAAATTTCAATTTTCATCTCCCCCCCCCCCCCAATTTGCTTGTGTGACAGAATGCCCCTCCAGCTCTGCTAATGTCTCTACAGATTCAGGAGAAACCTCATCAGCAACTTAATTTCAAATCTTTGTGGTTCTGAATATGCTGTAAAAGCAGTATGAGGAACATACCCATGAAGCTGAAATATCAAGCTGGGTGATGCAGCTGCTGGGGCAGCAGTTTTAAGCACAGGCACACCCTGAAGACCACTGACCCTCAAAAGTGAGTGGGAGAGCACATGTTTTGCATACAGAACATCCCAGGCTTTGTCTCCAGGAGTTCCAGGTAGGATTTCTTTTCCAAAACTCTGGAAAGCCACTGCCAGACACTGCAGACCATTGGTCTTCAACTGGTGGGTCAGCACCACTCCCAGGATGTGGCCTGATCTAAGGTGGGCCACAAAAGCAGTAGTATCACCATAAAAAAGATAGATGTAGATACAGTGGCACCTTGGTTCTCAAACTTATTCCATTCTGGAAGCCTGTTCCAAAAGCAAGACGTGCTTTCCCATAGAAAGTAATGCAAAACAGATTAATCCGTTTCAGACTTTTAAAAACAACCCCTAAAACAGCAATTTAACATAACTTTTACTATCTAATGAGACCATTGATCCATAAAATGAAAGCACTAATCAATGTACCGTAATATAAAATAAATAAGACAGTATTATAGATGAGAAAAATAAAATATTTTTGTTTCTTACATCCACTGATGATAGTTATTGTTTGGATAGGGGGCTTTTATCCATTTCTGCAGTCACACAATCAATCAATCAGTAGCTAAACTGGGTCACAAAACAAATTAACCAAAAAACCCCTCAAAAACAAAAACCCAAAATAAATAGCAAAAACAAAAGTGCCAAACTTAATGTATTCCATAAGTCCGTTTGACTTCCAAAATGTTCAAAAGCCAAGGTGCAGCTTTTGATTGGTGCAGGTGCCCCGGAAACAATAGTCGACAGCCACATCAGATGTTCGGCTTCCGAAAATCGTTCGAAAACTGTAACACTTACTTTCAGGTTTTTGGCATTTGAGAACCAAGGTACCACTGTATATAAAATGAGTCCTGGGTGGGAAAAGGTAAAGACTACTTCCATAGGAATAAGGTTGCATTTTGCAAACAATTACCATATTTTTCGCACCATAGGACGCACAGACTTTCCCCTTTTCCCTCTCTGGTGGCTGCCATTGCCATTATAAGAGAACAAGGGAGGCGTTCATGCTGAGTTCTGGCACCTCTTTTTCTAGAAAAATAGCACTGGTGCTGAACATAATACAGAATATAGGCCTCCAACTCCAAGAGGTCTCCAACTTCATGGAAGTCATTTTATTGAGTGCAACCCACACCACATTGAGATTCTAGAACTGGAGTAGGAATGCAAACTGAAAGCAGAGCTGCGAACAAAAGATAGGTCAGTCCGGGCCACTTTCCATAGGCATTGACTGTTAACGCTGCTATGCTTCGAAAGCTGTATAATTTGGTAACAGCAAAGCTTTAGGCCTGCGTGGGTGGTGGCGAGCAGTTTGTCCCTGGCCTGCACCAAGGAAGGGGCCTTGGTTCTGCACATACGTTTGGCCACCAGGAGTGAGTGAATGCCATGTAAGATTTTGAGGCCAGGTGCCACAGGGGAGTCATTTTCTCTCATGAACAGTAAACCTTGTTAGCTTGCCAAGTATCAGAACTGACTTGAGAAACAGGAAAGCCAGTCTGTCAGGGGGAAATCAAAGCAAGGTTTACCTTTTGCCTGAACAGCCTGCCAACAACGGCCATTCCACAGCTAGCTCTTTTTTTGTTCTACGTATTCTTATGTACTTTTTAATGTGAAATTTGCATCACTCTCTACTAACAAAAAAATTACACTCCTAGCTATTTGCGCTGTTGGTTGCATGCTTCCAGATTCCCCCCCCCCTTCCCATAACTTTACAGATTGCTTGTATTAATACTTGTTACACAACACCTTTGCGACAGATTGTGTAACTCCACAGGCTTAACTTTTAAAATGGTACACATTATGTATTTTTAATAATTCTTTATAATAAAAAAACATACCCTCAAAGCAAATATAAATGGTTGTTTGTTTTCAACATTAATTCAGTTTCATTAATGTATTAACAGAGTTTAACGGATTGAAATGTAATTGAAAATACAGCTGTGTACAGTTAGCTACAGAAAGTCCAGCTTGTGAACAGAGACTCAGTATCTACTGTGCAGAAAGGGAGACGCCATTGGCCACGAAACACCACATTTTACTTCAGGGAGATTATCCATTTTTCTAGGTTAGGCATTCCACTCCAATTAGACCTGCTGCTAGCCAACCTCCCATGACTTGCTTTGATTCAACACTGGATGCCAATGAAGACATTAAAGAATTATTTTACTCTCAGCTGGATACCATACTAACAGAGACACCTAAGGAGGATATCCTCCTGGGTGATTTTAATGCAAGAGTTGGTCAGGATTTTGATCTGTGGCCTGGGACTATTGGGAAAGAGGGAACTGGCAAAGCAACCAGAATGGAAACTTACTTTTGACGATATGTGCAGCACACAACCTTGTTATTACCAACCTATGCTTTCGACAAAAAAATAAATTTAAAACATCATGGAGGCACCCTTAGTCAAACCACTGGCACCTCTTAGACTATGTAATTGTCCAAGCTGAAGATTGCCATGATGTGGTCCTTACCAGAGCTATTACAATTGCCGATGACTGCTGGACAGATCACTGATTAATATGCTCCATGATGGCTATCAAGATTATATCTCAACGCAGGCTTCGAGGAAGGAAACCAAGGCACAAAATGAACACTCAAGCCCTTCAAGATCCCATTAAGTGGGATTGCTTCCAATGACTCTTAAGGACCGTCTGCTTTCGGAATTCCCTGATAACATCGAGGAACACTGGACCAAGCTAAAAACATCCATTATTGCGGTCTGTGAACAAACTATTGGATACCAAACCAAGAAACACCAGGACTGGTTTGATGAGAACGACAGTGAGATTGAATGCATTATTGACAAGAAAAGGAAGGCCTTTCAGATCTGGCAAAGAGATAGAAACTGCACCACTAATTAAAAAAAACACGTATGACAACGCTAAGGCTGAGGTTCAAAGATGAACCAGATAACTAAAGAACAGACAGTACCACACTTCTAAAAGATAAAGAAGCTATTTCACTGTGCTGGAAAGAACATTACCAGCATCTCCTTAACGGCAACTCCCCAGTAGCTGTTGAGGTCCTCTCACAAATTCTGCAAAATCAAATTAGAGATGAGCCTGCAGTATCTTTAAATCTGGGAGAGTTGTGTACAGCTATTAACCAAATGAAAAACAACAAAGCCAGCGGACCTGGTGGAATATCTGCCAAAGTCTTCAAAGTGGGCGGAATTGAACTTGTACAACTTCACAAGCTCATCGAAAAAATCTGGGAGAGAGGAGATCCCATCAGATTTTAGGGACGCCAAAATTAGCAATCTCTTTAAAAAAGGTGACAGAACAGATTATGGAAACTATTGAGGCATCTCTTTATTAGCTGCAGCCGGCAAAATTCTTGCAAGGATCTTAGCAAACCGTCTCTTAACAATATCGAGGCAACCCATGCTGAATCCCAACATGGTTTTAGACCTTCTAGGGGGACAGCAGACATGATTTTCACTGCTTGACAGCTTCAAGAAAAATGCAAAGAGCAAAACCAACCCCTGTATATGGCGCTTATTGACCTGACTAAGGCCTTCGAGACTGTAAATCATAATGCTCTGTGGACTGTCCTTCTGAAAACTGGCTGCCCAGATAAATTTGTGAAGATCATTCGGCTCCTCCATGATAATATAACAGCAACAATCGCAGATAACAATGGCTCTCAAAGTGAAGCATTCAGAGTGGGATCAGGTGTTAAACAGGGTTGTGTTATCGCCCCAACTCTATTCATTATTTTCATTCCCATGACCTACACTTTGTCGAAGGGAAACTCCCCTCCAGAGTAGAAATCATATATCAAGCAGATGGAAAGCTCTTTAATCTGAGCAGGCTGAAAGCAAAGAGTAAGGTTACCATAACTTCCGTCATAGAGCTTCAGTATGCTGATGACAACGAGGTGTGTGCACACTCAGAGGATGACCTCCAACCATTCTAAATATCTTCACAGAAGCTTACAAAAAGCTTGGCCTATTGCTCAACACCCAAAAAACCAAAGTGCTGCACCAACAAGCACAAAACACTCCCTCTGCAGCACCACAATTCCAACTCAATGGTGCAACTTTGGAAAATGTTCATCACTTCTCCTACCTGGGCAGTTATCTTTCCACAAGGGCTGACATTGATGCCGAAATCCAGCATTGCCTGAGCTCTGTGAGCACAGCTTTCTCCCGATTGAAGTGCAGAGTGTTTGAGGACAGGGACATTCACAGGGAAACCAAAATGCTTGTTTACAAAGCTATTGTACTACCAACCTTACTGTATGCTTGTGAAACATGGACCACTTATAAACGCCATCTCCAACTCCTCAAAAGATTCCATCAACAGTATCTCCGGAAAAAATTACACGTCATTTAGGAAGACAGGCAAACTAATGCCAGTGTACTGGAAGAAGCAAAGACCACCAGTGTTGAAGCAATGATTCTTCAACATCAACTTCGTTGGACTGGTCATGTTGTGCAAATGCCTGATTATTGTCTTCCAAAACAACTACTCTACAGTATTCCAAACTTAAAAATGGAAAGCGTAATGCTGGTGGTCAACAAAAAAAGTTTAATGACCCTCTCAAGGCAAATTTTTAAAAAATGTAGTATAAACACCGAGAATTGGGAAACACTGGCCTGCGAGCACTCCAACTGGAGAACAGCCTTTACAAAAGGTGTCATGGGCTTTGAAGACGCTCAAACTCAGGACGAAAGGGAGAAACGTGCTAAGAGGAAGGCACACTTGGCAAACCATCACTGTGATCAACTCCCGTCTGGAAACCTATGTCCCCACTGTGGAAAGACTTGTGGATCCAGAATTGGCATCCACAGTCACTTACAGACTCACTGTTAAAACCATGTTTATGGAAGACAATCTTACTCGGCTACAAGTGATCGCCAAAGAAGAAGAAAAAAGACTCAGACCATAGAAATACAATTGGTAGAGAGGGCTCTGTATGATGTTATTTTCCCTCCTCTCCCAGAGAGGAAGGAGATATAGTACTTTCTGTTTCTCCTTCCATTTCTTTCTTCAACTAGTGTTGGATGCAGATGTGCTTCCGCTCACTCCAGCTTTAGGCACATGCTTGAAGCTGGTTATACTGTAAATGTAAGGCTTTTTGCCAGCATGGTTTTCATTGATGCCTTTCCTTTGAACCAATGCATGATTATAAAGTAAGTACAGTGGTACCTCAGGTTAAGTACTTAATTTGTTCCGGAGGTCCGTTCTTAACCTGAAACTGTTCTTAACCTGAAGCACCACTTTTAGCTAATGGGGCCTTCTGCTGCCGCCGTGCCGCCGGAGCACGATTTCTGTTCTCATCCTGAAGCAAAGTTCTTAATCCGAGGTACTATTTCTGGGTTAGCGGAGTCTGTAACCTGAAGTGTATGTAACCTGAAGCGTATGTAACCTGAGGTACCACTGTAAAACTTATTTTTAAACGTACTTTCCAAGTTGCTGGAAAGGGGAGCCGGCTTACTTCATTGCTCAAAACAAGGTTTTACAGCCTCATTCCTATGCTTTTAATTTTGCTGCCAAGGATGGGATTTGAAATAATTATTGCCTATAGCGTGAGATATGGTTCTCAGAATTCAATAAGTAGGTTTGTAGAATCTGATTTATTGCAATTTGCTCTGGAAAGGACTGTGGGGTGTGGGTGTTGATTATGAGCTAATGTTGCACATTGCAATAGATTAAAGATGACTGAAATACGTTCAGTCAATCTTACTCCAAGAATCATTCCCATGAAACTTCAGTCAAGGCAGCACCAATGCCAACCACAGAGCAATAAAGGCTCTTTCTTTACATTTACAAAATGAAGAACATTTTCGGTTGCTTGCTCATGGGGTGTTGCAATATTTTGTAGTAAGAGCTTATGCCGCACAGATTCCACTGCCGTGTCAGTACATGCGGCACAGCAATATCTTAATTTAAAATAACAAAGCAAACCGGACTGGGTGCTGCTAATGGCTCATACCCATACAGCTCAACATTGCTGGAAGGAACTCGAACCCTTAAGAATCATATGCTTGTTAAAAAATAAATAAATGAACAGGGACGGATTTATGAACAAGTCATCATCCTACTACTGGGTTACACAGATGGAAGAACGTCTTGCCTGAGTACATCATAGAAATACATGGTAAGCTCCCTAATTTTTCAGCATTGTTACTGAATATGTTGGAGAAATTTTAATCTAACCCAGTGTTCATCACAAAGTTTATTTCTCACTCAGCACATGTCATATTGGAATATTTTGTGTGAGTTAGAATGTGCTGGTGTTTGCTAAGTGACTAAGCGACTCTCTTGCCAGTGTCTTGTTGGGGTGCGGGGAAATACTTCTTTAATGATACGAAATGTATTTCTCTTGCACCTTATTGGGAGGGGAGAAGGTTATGAAGATGTTTGTTTGCAAGCAGCAGATAATAAGAAGCTGATGGGAATAATACTCGAATATTATTATTCAACAGGCTAATTATTTCAACAGGAGAGATTTAAGCATGTGATTAATTTTAAGGCTGCAGTCCTATACTCATTTTTGGTAGTAAGGCTCATTGAACACAGTAGGACTTATTTCTGAGTAAAAACGTATGTGACAGTGCTGTAACATGCATAACTTTAGGATGAAATGTGCCTCTACTTTGGGAGTACGTGTTAGCATATAGCAGGTTTTTGCTGCAGTTTAAAAGTTATGCAATAGTCTTTTTTGCCATGTAAAAAGTTTGAAAATGTGGCTGTTTAAAACTTGACATAATAGATATAAATTTCATAGGAAAACATTTAACTGATTTACAGCTATTATGGCAAAGGAGGGGGAATGGATTGTATTTGCAAAATTATCTGACTGTGTGAATCATGGGTGGGCTTTTTTTTGGGGGGGGGGGTCCATGCTGAAGCTACTTAGAAAGAAGGAAGAAAAACTTGCTTGAAAGCCAGGAAAAACCCAAGGAAGTCAGTAAGAAGGAAGGAACTCTTAAGGGAAAAAAGAAGAGGGGATGCTTTAGGAGCTTTCAGGAGCCCTATAGAATGTGGCTGCGAACTATATGCAGCTGTTCAGACCTAGGTTGCCCATCTGTGGTCTAATTTAAGGATGTGATAACCTGCTGCAATAAAAATCACTGTGTAAATAATAATAATAATAATAATAATAATAATAATAATAATTTATTAATTATACCCCACCCATCTGGCTGAGTTTCCCCAGCCACTCTAGGCGGCTTCCAACAAAATATTAAAATACAATAGTCCGTCAAACATTAAAAGCTTCCCTAAACAGAGGTGCCTTCAGATGTCTTCTAAAAGTCTGGTAATTGTTTTTCTCTTTGACATCAGGTGGGAGGGCATTCCACAGGGCGGGTGCCACTACTGAAAAGGCCCTCTGCCTGGTTCCCTGTAACTTGGCTTCTCGCAGCAAGGGAACCGCCAGAAGGCCCTCAGCGCTGGACCTCAGTGTCCGGGCTGAATGATGGGGGTGGAGATGCTCCTTCAGGTGTACTGGACCAAGGCCATTTAGGGCTTTAAAGGTCAGCACCAACACTTTGAATTGTGCACGGAAACGTACTGGGAGCCAATGTAGATATTTCAACACCGGTGTTATGTGGTCTTGGTGATTAAAACTCTTTAATACAAAAATATTCTAGAATGTTTAATTTGCAAATGCTAATATTTATAAAATGTTGCCGGAATTTGAAAACCTAGACTGATACATAATGTGCTGTTGGTTGCATTTTATATAGTGCTATGTGTTCTAGTGTCTTCCTGTCATTCAGCACCTCATGCTCCAAAACTGGAAAAGCATCGGCTGAACTTGGTCCCTTCCAGACAACCTGGAACCATTCATCCTGATTTGTTGGAAGGAAGATTAGATGCTACCTTCCAGTTATTGAGTATTCATTCCAATTTGTTTGTGGGGAGGTTAGATGATATTGCTGAGGGTGTAAGCAGGGGCTTAGGAAGGGGGGCAGTGGGGGCGGACACCCCAGGTGCCCTCACTGAGGGGGGTGACATTCGGCCTGCCTGCGACTTCCAAGCCTACCCCGAGCCATCAGGGTAAGGGGGGAGCTGTGCTGCTTTGCTGGCGGCATTCCCCTCTTCCCTTGACAGCTTGGGGGAGGCATGGGAGTCGCAGGCGGGCAGTGCGCCGAATGTCCGCCATGGGCGGCTCACTCCGCCCCCGGCTGCAGGACGTGTGTGGCACTCCGGGCACCCAAGTGACTATCTTGTGCCTGGGAGGGCACCCTCCACACCACGCCCCCCTTAGGAGCGAACCAGCCCTGGGCAGTGCAGGCATATGCTTCGCCACTGGGTATAAGGTGCCAAAAACCCAGACACGCCAGTCTCCTTGTATTAGCAGAGAAGCAGAAGCATAGTGGAAATGTGGAGAGCAATTATCGTACAAACAACCCACAGAGGCAGCAGGAAATTCTTCATTTCCTCAGTTTACCGAGTTCCCAAACCATACAGTTCATGCTGAGTCTCAGCAGGTTCAAAACTTAGCACCTGAGAGCAAATCCAGTTTTTTTGCATTAAAAAAAATACACCACACAGGATAAAATATTACAACTGAAATAAAGAAGTATAGAATGCAGTAGAAGAAGACAGAATGACAGAACGGCTTAGCAGACAGCAGATATAGTTTGTCCTCGGAGCAGTAGCCTTGAACACACAGCCTGGAAAAAACACCAGCTGTGCTCTCGCGTCCCCTGATAAGCTTAGAGACAGCTAAAAAGCCCCCTGCTAGAATGTTCTAGAAAGTTCTGGTAACTTCCACACCCATAACAACTTACTCCCTGATAGTTGCATCAATCAATGTTATCCCACACTTTCCATTGCATTTCTGTCACTTTCCTTACCACTTTTCTGAAAAAACGAATTTGTTGTTCAAGAGCTCCAAATCAACTTTAATTGATCAACCTGAATTTTCCAGTAGGTGACTGAATCCCAACCTAAAATAGTGACAGTCTAGAAGTGCCCTTAGATAGTATCACAGAATGATGAATCAGGCATTTTCTGTAGTGCTCCCACCACAATAGCTTTCAGCATAAAACAAAGACAGACCAGGGACTGATAAAACAATTGAATTATATTAAACAGGGACTCTGAAAGCTTGGGAGAACAAATTAATCATCACCATACATCATCTGCATGATTGGGACACACCCCTGCTTGGGTTCCCACAAAGATGTCAGGACTTAGACTGTTTGATATGGAGAATGGTCCCAAGCCATTAAGGGCTTTATATATTACTGTTAGCACCTTGATCCCTCCAGATAGGTATCTGGCATTGGCACTATTTTCTGGCTAGATCTTGCTGGTATCTCGTGAGATCTTGTGGGATTTTGGTGCGATTTTGTAGGATCTCATCAGAAATTGGTGCCAGTGCCACCTCTCCACCAGGACTGTGCCAATGACAGGGCTGGGTGCTGATGGGACAGCACTTCCCATTTCACCTCAAGACATGCTGGTCTTACTCCCTTCCCCTTCCATTTTTGACTAAAACAGACAACTGCATGCTACAATGCTAGAACACCAGATTTTGGTAGACTGACTCACACATGGACTTCAAAAAACCATTGAAAATCCTGTTGCTCACAGCAAAAAGTATCTTGATAAAGGCTACATTGCTAGATACACTAAATGACTGTGTCCTAGAAGGGTTGGTCTTGAAATCAACCAGAAGGAATAGTGGAACCCAGGACCTGGTGTGAGATGTAAGAATTGTTCTCTCCAGCATGCTTTGGGGGTTACGCAAAACCACATTAACAGAAGCCGAACTAGACTATGTATTGCAGACCAAATCCAAAAGGATGAAGAAGAAGAATCAACATGGCTTCTGCAAAGGAGGCCTTGTTTCATGAACGTTTTAGAGCTATTTGACAGTGGCAATGAGCATGTGGTTGCAACCCTTGGGTCAGCACCCCAGGGCAGGTTTCAGTGTCTAGGGGATAGCCTCCTTATATTAAGTTCTGGCTCAGGCCCCCTTTCAGGAAACCTGGGACTCCAATTTGGATCTCTAAGTAGAAGCCTTCCCTCAACTCTCTCTCTCTCTCTCTCTGTGTCTCTCACACACACTCACACACTCTCTCTCACACACATCCATACAATATGTACAAGCAATTATATTTATTCAGCTAACAGCAGTTCAATGAGATTAGCAATATAGGGAACAGTATAAAAATATTTTTTGTTCATCATGTCCATCTTCTCCCAGGGCCCCACCATGCCAAAGGAAGTATGTGCCCTTAGGGCTTACTCACAGTTTGGTGATGCAGCCAATGAAAGGGCTTCTTCGGGACACAGAATTTGAGAGCGTTGCAATATCTTGTTCCAGCAGAGGGGCTGCAGCAGCAACTGGGGTGCGCTGCAATAAGGTACTCCAACCAGCTAGTGGTAACAGAGCGGCTTCTTCAGCTCTCCAGCTCCAAGCCAATAGGAATTGCTAAGCCAGGTCCAAGGTTCTAGGGTCACACTAAGCTTCCTCTGTATGTGTGATCTCTGCCAGTAGTGATTCAGCCAGTAAAGCTTAGCAATTCCCTATTTCAAGCATTCTGCATTTCTCTCCTTCACAAGGAGAACTGTAGTCCTAGTCTCTCCCTGACCTGGCCAGATCTGTGCCCCCTGCTCTCCAAAGGTCATGTACGTTTGGGATGAACCAGCATCCAGCAGCACTCTTAACTGAGGGAAGCTAGTTGAGGAGGCGGCCCAAGTGGCACAGACACCTTTCTGTTTGTTAACTTATTCCAAGAGTTCAGTAAAACATAGGAATGCAATTCTATCCAACATGCACATGTGTGTGGCACACTGTATTCGGACAACTAAGTTTCCTCTGCAGTTTCTGCTTCCACTGCTTAGTGGAGAATGTTCTTTTCAGCTTTACATTGTGATCCAGGAGACATTGTGTACTTTGGAATTTCAAAAAGCTGTTGACACAGTTTCTCACCAAAAACTTCTGAGCAAACTTAGCAGTCATGGGATAAGAAGAGAGATTCTTCTATGGATCAGTAACTGGTTAAAGAACAGAAACAGTGTAGAAATAAATGGGTAGCTCTCACATTGGTGGCACACAAGGAACTGTATTGGGACTTGCTCAAACATGATCTGTGGTTTAGACTGAACAATGAGGTGGGCAAGTCAGACAATTGATCCTTGCTCATTTTCAAACATAAGACTAACTCTGCAGAGTGCTAAAAGATTGCTGCTGTTAGGATAGGGCGAGATTCTAGAAGGCATAATCTTCTAGAAGGAAGGCCATTTTCACAGCAGGGATAGTATGATATTGCTCTGTTAGGTTCACATTGCATATTTTACACAATAATTGGTGTGTCTTTGGTACGTCTTCATGCCCACAACTCAAACCAAGCACAGATTTACCCCCTAAACCTTTTAAACTTGTAGTGCTCCTGGATGAAATTAACACGGGCATTCAAGTTTTATACTTGAGCATGATGGAACTAAGATTCATTGTAGCTTTAGTGGTTTTAATCACTGAACTGAATTTCCACTGAGACTTCACCAGATTACCTGCTTTGAGGTGTGGTTGGTAGTACAGGCTTAGTCTATCTATTGTACAATTTGTATAGGTCTTGTACACCTACATCTTCTTTGCCTACCAATTTCTTAAAACTTATTATTATGCAAACATTTTAATCCACTAGCTTCCCTGCATTGTTTCCAGCAACTTTTGCATATGTGGGATGATTCTGATCTGTCATCACATATTGTACAACTTGAGCAGCTGGCTCTGTCAAATAAGATTTACTTATGTTCACAAAGCAAACTAACATGCAAAATAGAATTTGAGCTCTTAATATAGGATGGCAAATATGATCGTATAGATGTGTACGTAAATGAGTATATATAATGAGTAGCATTATATGTAAAGGACGTGTAATGACTTGGAGCATGGAAGGCAGATTGAGAGTACCGTACTCTTCTGTGTATAAGACTATGAGTGATTTTCGGCAACCCACCCTGAAAAAAGCTCAACAACTCCCCCCGCCCCCCCCAAAATAGGGGGTTTCTTATATATAGGTGCATCTTATAGACAGAAAAGTACGGTATATAAGTAAAAATTGTAGGAAAGGAAAACAACAGTGACCTTACTGCAGTGTAGACCTCGAAGCCAGAGTGAAGACTTGGGTGATGACTTCCCAGGGCAGATTACCAAACATTCAAAAGGAAGACTTACAGTAGTCACGGGGGACTTCAAATACCTCAATATGTGTTGAACTCAAGCTCCACCAAGAATGTAAGGTCCAACAAATTCTTCCACAGCCTTGCTGTTTGACAGTGGAACAGATTGTTTTTAAGGCTTTTAAGCAGAGGTTGGATGGCCATCTGTCATGGATGTTTTAGTTGAGATTCCTCGCATTACAGGGGATTGGACTAGATGACCCTCATGGTCTCTTCCAACTGCAATTCCATAATTCTATGAAAAGATTATGTCCAATATTATGTCACAGTTGGTGGGGAAAGTATTATCTTGGTGTTGTTCGATTCTGCTCAGTGCTTGTGTTGCTAGACTTATATATGTAATGTTCTCCAGGAATGCTTTTCCTAGCCCACCGGGTTTCCCATAGAATTGGTGCGCAGGATATCAGATAAAGCCCTTAGACATTCCCACAGATAAACGAAATCGTTCCGCTAGTGCAAGGACTTTTAGATGAGCAATGGAACAACTCCACTTTCTCCTCTCCCTCCACACAACATAAATCTGCTTCAGAGGTTTGGGGGAAATTCTGGAACAGATTTAGAGGATACATGGGGAAATGATAAAGCAGAGAAGTTTCACTGCACAGCTAAAAGGCCCTGTGCTAGAGGAAGTTGGATACTGCCTATATTACAGCTTTAACTGTGCAAACCGTATCACACGCATAATTTACACCCATAAGATTATCATAAGATTAAGGCTGTGAGACAAACTGAGTGCCCTAATCTGAGCTGCCATTGCATCCTTGCCCAACTAACTTATTGCTATCTATCCCAATATCAGAACGAGCAGATAAGATCATTTTTACCAGAGCCACGGCAGCCAAAGACGAAGAGCACACCTGCCCTTCCTCACCACTCATGGTCCCAAGGCTGCGCAGGCTTCCTTGAAGCTGCTGTTAACATCACATCAAATTGGGCTCTGATGAAAGCTAAGAGCAGACTCAGTGGGAATATTCACACTGCCAGAGCACATACACAAGCAAAATCTGTGATGGAGAATGTTGTGAGGTAACTCATCTTTAGCCCAAAGCCTTAGGTTAATAGCCAATGTTTCGGTAGTCAACAAATTGTAGTATCATCTGGGAATATGTCTGCAGTGCTAGCTTTTGTCTCTCACTCATTCAAGGAGAAAGAGGAAAGCCCAGGGTCAGAGCAGTTTGAGGGCAAAGTCTCTGGCAGGTGCCAAGCCAAGGAGAGGAGAAAGGGATACATTTTGGCCCAGGGAAGCCTGGACTGGAGTATTATAAACAAACTCATAATCCTGAGGGGGAAATTGAAGCTAAGCTAAAAGAGATCATGCTTAAGAAGGTTTATTAAAGCTGATGTCTCAGCACATTTATAGTATCTCTGTATTTATGCGTGCCAGGTCCTGTAAGAGTTGCAGGAGCCACTCAGAAGCCCTATAGAAATACCAGGTAGTAGCCTAGATGGCACCTAACTAGACTACATTAACTACATAAATAATGTGAATTAAATTTTATCATAAAATTAAATTTTATATGGAAATTTTATCATGTCTATGCCAAGGTAGCTACTGTTGCATCATTATGTTGTTGGGTGTTGATAAGCAGATTGATGGAGGGGGGGAGGGTGTCCATGAGGTATACCTTCAAAGGAAACAATCGAACACTGGAGTAAAAATAATTACAATAATTTATTTATTTATACCCCTCCTATCTGTCTGGGTTTTCCCAGCCACTCTGTGCGGCTCCCAACAGAATATTAAAAACACAATAAAACATCAACTGCATTCCATGTAATATAGCAAACCTAACCCTTCCATCTCATGGGAAAATTAAAAATGGTGATGAATGAATCACTGTATTTTTTTGTTTTTTAAAAAAAACAACGTTTATATTCCAGGGTCTCAAGGTGGCATATGTAGTTCTCCGACACTGTGTCCACCTGCATCACTTCTGCTCTTGAGGGTAGGACTCAAGGCAATGGCTTCAAGCTACAAGAATGGAGATTCCAACTAAACATTCTGGGGGAAACTTTCTGACAGTAAGAGCTGTTCGGCAGTGGAACAGACTCCCACAAGATGTGGTGGACTCTCTCTCCTTGCAGATTTTTAAAAAGAGGTTGGATGGCCATCTGTCATGGAAGCTTTAGCTGAGATTCCTGCATTGCAGGGGGTTGGACTAGATGATCCTTGGGGACCCTTCCAACTCTATGATTTTATGGTCAACCTCATACATGAAACAACACATTTAATGAATATTGAGGTAAAAACGTCTAGACTTTTGGCAAACAGATTTACAAAGTTAAATCTAAATCAAAGGTACACAATATTCAAAAAAAGCGATGGCACTAAAATGTTCTCTCCAAAAGACATCTGCTCAGAATTTGCCTCCTTTTAGTCTAAATTATATACCTTGCAATCCCCAAATAAAAAAAAGATAGCCACAATTTCTTAGAAACTTACCTATACCATCACTAACTCGTGATGAGAAATCCTTCCTAGATACCCCCATTTCCCTGGAAGAAATTGACAGTGTTCTTAAAAATTGAAACCACATAAAGCTCCAGGACCTGATGGCTTCATTTCTGAGTTTTATAAATAATTCAAAGAAACTTTATTACCACATATGTTCCACCTATTTAATGACCTAATGAGAGGAGACCGCTTCCCAAAATATGGCACCACTCGAAGAAACATCCCTGAACCAATCACAAAACTTTTAAATACAATCAAACATAGTAAACAGGCAACCTCACCCCTGGTAGTCATGGCCTTAGACTTCCTCAAGGCCTTTGACTGCCTGGGATGGGACTACTTGCTGGCAGTCCTAAAATGCATTTTGCCCCCAAATTCATACAGATTTTGAAACAAATATAGTCTGAAGCTTCTGCCACAGTAAGAATAAACAATATAAATTCATCCCCGGTGGGGATTCGATGGGAGACAAGGCAAAGCTGTCCACTTTTGTTCATCCTAGCTTTAGAACAATTAGCTATATGCATCAGAACACCACCACACCTCAGGAGAGTCCTAATTAGAAAACAAAACTAATTAGAAAATAAAACTATCTGCAGATGATTTAATGATTATGACACCTGGCCTGCTGAACACGGGAACAGAAGTACTTCAAGAGCTTAACAATTTTGCAACACCAAAAGTTAACTTCCGTTAACAGCTAACAGTTAACTGCAAGTTAACTTCTCAAAATCTGAAGCTTTATTCTTCAATATACCATCCAAGAGCCAAAAGAACTCACAGGCATCCACAAGCATCCACAGAACTCACAGGCATTAGATTCTGTAGCATAAAGCTTAGATATTTTTGAATAATTATAACAAGAAACCTTAACAGATTCTCTTCACACACAAAAAACCTTGCTGTTTTTATTGCAATCGCTCCCAATTTTAATCCCACTCATTCAGGTACCCAAGTGGTAGAAAAAAAACAATTCATTGTTATTTTTTCCCCTGCAAAAGACCCAGAAAAAATGCCAGACTTCTGTACCTCCCCACAGTGGGAGCAGACTGGGGCATCCCAAACCTGGAGCTATATTTTATTGCTAACCAAGTAAGACGTGTCATCCCTTTCATTTCAGAGGATACCTCAAAACAATGTGTCCAATGGAAAACCGAATTAAGGGAATTCCAAGCTCAGCATATCTCTCCTTAAAGCAAAAATTTAGAACCAGCCTAAAATTTCAAAACAGATTCACACAAACCATGCTTAATGAATGGAAAGAAAAGGCAGGAATCCTAACTTCAGCATTATCTTCATGGACCACCCCTCACCTTCCACTCACTATTTCATAGGAGTGCAAAAGGTTTATACTGGTCATATGACCTTTATAACAGAAATACACCACTATCAGACCAAGAAATACAGACTGAACCAGGAAACTTACAACCCCATTGGCTGCTATTCCATCAAATCCACACTTTTTTTTAGCTAACCCAATCACCAGTAAGATAGCCAGAAGATCACTTGCCTCATTTGAAAGACTTGTAATATCCACAGAAGGACAAGGCCCAGATATAACACCCGCAATTCTACTCAGTGCATTGGTGGGTTCACCTGACCCTATTAAACAGTAATGGGAATGCAGTTTTGGCTATGAACTTGACCCAGGTTAACGGAATAGACTTTGGACAACAACAACAAAGCCCCTTAAGTCTATTTTGGCAAACTATAGAGAATGAACACTAAAACTCATATATAGGTGGTACCTAACCCCTAGGAAGCTGGCAATGATCCATCCTGATGCCTCCCACGTTGCTGGAGGGGCTGCCCCAGACTTGGTACATATTTCCACATGTGGTGGGAATTCTGGAATTAGATGTTTCAAGAAGTTAATAAAATGACAAAACAACAATTGGAAGTCAAGCCAAAATTCACTTTATTAAATATATTTCAAGATACCAACCTGGCTTTGCATAATAAAAGCCAATTATTACAAGCTGCACAACACAACCAGATGCTGGAAAGACTTTTCTGACACGCTAGACAACTGTTTCGTAACCGTTTGGGAAACAGCTCTTCTTGAGATATTAACAATAAAGTACGGATGACATGTGGACAGATCAAGAAAGATGGCTTTATTTTGTATTATTCTATATTGCAATTTTATGTTATGAACTGACCTGAGATCAACAGATGAAGGGTGCTATACAAATTTAATAAATAATAATAATTATTTATTATCCCAGTGTGGTTTAATTTAATAACATATGCCAATATTCCAGAAAATGAACAATCACCCTCATCAGCCTTTGGCTCAATCTGGTTGATCAAAATTTAAATTTAAACATAAATTATTACCGTATTTTTCGCTCCAGAAGACACACTTTTTTCCTCTTAAAAAGTAAGGGGAAATGTGAGTGCGTCTTATGGAGCGAATGGCGCTGCGCAGAGAGGTAGAGCTGCGCAGCGCCCCTTCAGCTAAGTGGGAGGAGGAACAGAGCCCCTTCTGTTCCTCCTCCCACCTCGCTGAAGGGGCGCTGCGCAGCTCTCCCTCTCTACGCAGTGACTGTCCTGTGAAGCTGGAGGAGGAACAGAAGGGACTCCTTCTGTTCCTCCTCCAGCTTTGCAGCGACGTGCCTGTGAAGGAGAGGCACTGCGCAGAGAGAGAGAACTGCGCAACGCCCCTTCAGCGACGCGCCTGTCATGCGAAGCTGGAGGAGGAACAGAAGGGACTCCTTCTGTTCCTTCTCCAGCTTCGCTGAAGGGGTGCTGCGCAGTTCTCCCTCTCAGAGAGGGAGAACTGCGCAGCACGTCTTCAGCGATGCGCCTGTCCTGGTTTCTGCTTTAGCCGTGCGCAGCCTCTTCAGGCAGGGGGAGCCTTCATCCTGCTGCCCTGAAGAGGCTTGGCGCGGTTATCCCAGAAGCCAGAACAGCCACACGGTATCTCAGAAGCCAGATCCCTCTTGCTGTTCTGGCTTCTGGGATTCAGAATAATTTTTTCTTGTTTTCCTCCTCCCAAAACTAGGTGCGCCTTATGGTCTGATGGGTCTTTTGGAGCGAAAAATACGGTATATTCCCTTTGAAGCCCCCTTCCCACATTTATAAATATACCAACACTTTATATTGTTTCATTGGTAACCTAAGAGGAAAAATGATTATTACTCATACTTAATCTAAGCACAACCACAAGGGCTCCTGATTAGGCATTTAGCTACGTGATGTTGAATGTTATCTATTAACTCTGTTCTATCCCGTTTCCCCTTTGTTTTTGTTTAAACCAATTCATGAACCAAGAACTTTAAACACTGACCACGAATAATGAACCATATGTTGTAGATATTACTGCAAATTTAGGATGCTATTTTGGTGATATACAAATGGCAGGAGATGACTTGGTCTATTTATTTGTATCATTTATGATCCATCCATCCATAAATAAATAAATAATAAAGGTAAAGGTACCCCTGCCCGTACGGGCCAGTCTTGCCAGACTGTAGGGTTGTGCGCTCATCTCACTCTATAGGCCGGTAGCCAGCGCTGTCTGCAGACACTTCCGGGTCACGTGGCCAGCGTGACAAGCTGCATCTGGCGAGCCAGCGCAGCACACGGAACGCCGTTTACCTTCCCGCTGGTAAGCGGTCCCTATTTACCTACTTGCACCCAAAGGTGCTTTCGAACTGCTAGGTTGGCAGGCGCTGGGACCGAACAACGGGAGCGCACCCCGCCGTGGGGATAATAAAAAGTTATTAAAAATCAAGAAAGCAAACAAAAAGAAGCAGTATGCTTCAAAATAAGAGTTGCTGGAATCGCAGGTGAGCAGAGTGCTGTTGCAGAGGCATCTGTTTGGCCACAATAAGAACAGGATGCTGAACTACCTGGACCATTGATCGAACAGACTTTTCTTTTGCTTCATGTGCAAACCACTCCCAGTCTGAAAATGTAGGCCAGTGCTGACCTGCAACCTACTTTGCATTGAGAGGCACACATGCCCTCTTTATCCTATCTATCTAAAATTTGATACTTCTGATTCATTGGAGAAACACAGAAGCCATGAGCTGGAGAGAAGCAGCTGGATCTCCTGCTGCAATCAGCGGAAAGACCATAGGAAGTGTACCTCTTTTTTAATTGGGGAGAGAATTGGGGGTTCTCTCCCCCATCTGAAATTTGATAGGCCTAATAACTTGAAAGACGGAAAGCCTGAAAATTTGGTGGCTGGATGGAAAAACAGCAGTTGTAGTCAGCAGAAGACTCTCTGGGTTTCCCAGGAAAGCCAGTGGGAAATGAAAATGAACGGTAGTTACAGAAATGAACAAGATCTACATTAGCAACTAAGCAAATAGGTCCAAATTTACAACATATGAGTAAACAAACTTTTTAAATAAGTGAAAATAATTCTTACACACTCCTATTTGCAGTACCTCCAAAAATGGTAGCTGTGGTGGGAAAAAAATCAGTTTTTCCCTGGAGACACAAATGTAATTGTAATTCATGTAAATAGCTTTCCAGGAGGAACTTATGAAATTAAAATAGATAGATAGATAGATAGATAGATACTGAGATAATTAGATCTGTCTTTTTTGATCTTGTCATCACATCTATGTGCCACAAGTGAGAAAGTAGCCTCATGCATATTCTTCAACTACTGAGAATTGTAAATTCAATGAAACCATACATGCTGATGGCTAACTTTGCCGCAGAATTACACTGGTGTCTATTCTCTTTATTGCAACGCGATGAAACATGTTAAAAGCATTGACAGCGATGTCTCTGCATGGACAGAAGCTGTGGTATCACCACAAAAATTCCAGCTACTGCAGAAATAAATCTCTTCAGATCAAATTATTCACAAACTGTCGAGGAAAGAAATGGTGCCAGCCTCCTTCAAGGTGGTTGCAATCAAGACGGTTTCTGTAGAAATTAACTCAGAAGATGCAGGTGACTCAAAGCTAGTTGGCCAACACCCAGTTCCTGAGAAATGTGCCTGAGGAAATGATGGCCAGTAAACGATACACTCTTGAACGAAATGATTTTCTAGAGCACGGTGAGCAACTGGATCCAGGTGGCATTGCCTGCAAATCCCGCTTTGGCCCAGCTGCACCATCACCTGCCCCTGAGGCTATGGGTGATGGTCACGTGCAGGGCAGATGGACATGACTTGCAGGCCAAATGGGGAGGCCAGGTGGGCCATGGTTTCCCCGCTGCTTTTCTAATTCAGCCCTGGTTTCGGAGTGGAAGCTGCCTTGGCCAGTCTGTGAGATGACCTCTGCCAAGCGAGGGAGAGGAAAGTGCAGCCCTGTTGATTCACTTGAAGCTCTCAATATCACAGATGATGGCATCCTTCAGGGTAGGCTGCCTGCTTGGAAACTGGGAGGTACCATGTTGGAGTGGTTCCCCTCCGACTCTGATGGTCGATTGCAGAAGGTGGTGCTATGGGGTTATTGATCTTCCCCTTAGCAAATAGGCTGTGGATTAACATGCTTTTCAGTTAGAAAATAAGTTTGTGTTTAGACCTTGGGCACTACAGGTTTTATTCTGATGTTTTAATTGGTGCTTGATTTTATGTTCATGCCGTACTTTTATATTTTATGTCTGTGTTATTGTTGTTTTAAAAATCAAGTGTACACCATCCAGAGCACTTATGGTCAACAGGCAGTATAAAAATGTTGAAAATAAAGATAAAATAAATTATAAAACAACCAGCTGGTATGAGAAAAGTTGAGTACGCATGCTTTAAATGTATGGTGTATAAGCAGTGTTAGTCCCTTGCAATGTGTTTTCTCCTTTTCATTCCCTGCTTCCTTCTGTTTCCCCTCCCCCCTTCATTTTTCTGAGTTTTGGTTTAAGGGGAATATGGGTAAGTGAGTTGCAGACTGATGTTCCACAGTGTATAGTATGTTTCAGATAATGGGTTGGATGCAGGCTAACTTGTTTCTGGTTGAAATGAAGGAGACATCAGTAATGGCATGGTTCCCATTGTAATCGATGGGACTTGAGTTCCACTAACTTAGGGACTCCAGCCAACCATATGCCTCCTCTGGAACATACTATGTTGGTCTCCAAAATGTATTTTGGCTGGAAGAAGGGGATTTGGTGCAGGGTGAGTGTTGCGTTTTAGGAAAAAGAAATGGTGAAACCATCAATGAAGAATTTAAAGAGAGGTGTGAGAAATGCCAGAAATATAACTTGCAGCATCTCTGTGCCCCTTCAGATGAAGTTGGACTCCAGCTCCCACCATCCTTCTCCGCTGGCTGTGCTGGCTGAGGGAAGCTGGAGTTGGAAGGTGGTGGACTCTCCTTCTCTGGAGATTTTTAGGCAGAGGTTGGATGGCCATCTGTCATGGATGCTTTAGTTGGGATTCCTGCATTGCAGGGAGCTGGAATATTTGACCCTCAGGGTCTTTCCAACTCTACAGTTCTATGACTCTTTGATTCTAAGTGTGAGTTTGTCAGTTTGGCTGGGTAGTTACACAGGTCCAAGGACCAAAAGCAAGACAGTCCTGTCCATCCCCTCTCTCTTTAAGAACTATATAAATGGGGGAATTCTGCTTTGTGTGGTTTTACTGCAGTCTGAAAATTCTGAAGGGGCACCAAGCTCAGGCCTGGCACAAAAAAGTGTGGTCAAGGATGTATTTCCCATACTTATTTGAGTCACTGAGCAAGGAAGGCGGATACAACCTTTCGAGGGTGTGGGTGTGGGTGTGTGTATACTGGAATGCAAGAGGAAAGAACTCCCTCTGGTGGAATGTTTAGACAGATGCATTTGACTAATGAGTCACTTGGTGCTGTACGATTCCATAAGGTAATGGTAAACAGCCGGGCAGCATCTATAACTAAAAGAACTACCTTTATTCTAAAGACATGAACTGCTCCTTTTATAAAAAAACACCCCAAAATAAACTGCAATCTGATGGGCCTGCTCATTCCCCAAATAACTAAATCTACATTTCTATCCCTGTTATCTATGACTCAGTTCCTGGCATCTCCAGTTATAGTAAGTGGAAGCTTACATATGCTGGACTGATAGAGGCTCGCAATGCCACCTGCTGGAGCAGAGATGGGAACTGTGTACTCTCCAGATATTGTTGGAGCTGTCCCATTAACCCCTGCCAGCATAGCCAATGGTCAGGGACGATGGGAGTTGTAGTCCAGCAACATCTGGAGAGTGGCAGATTGCCTACCCTTCATTTTCACTGACTGGTTCCCCATCACTATGATAGAGGTTAATTCAGACCACATGCGAATTTAACCTGATGCAGCCATGGAGAAATGCACAAATCCACATACAATGTGTTTCGAGTCAGCTCTTCTTGTCTATTTGAACCAATGAGAAGAACAGGGAGAAAAAAGACAGCCACACGTATTGACCCAAATAAATTTATGAAATATATTAAAAGATACAAATAAATACAAATATGTACACATGAAGTGGTGTACATCCTAAGAGGGCTATGCTAAAGGACCAACAGAAGGTCGATGCTTCCAATTGTGGGTCAAGACAACAAATACTGAACTAATTAATACTTTCAATCACACTGCCAGATAATCACCAGGCAAGAGGCATTGCCCCAGGTAACACATTCCCAGTGGGAGCGGCCTTTGTGTAGTAATGGAGTAAGAGAGTGTGGTTTCAAAGAACTATGACCAGAGGCATTCATGCCAATACCGGATTACATTGAGATTGCAACCACACAATTCCTCTCCTTCAAAAGAGGAGCGCTAGTCATGTGATCAGGCATTGGTTTGGAGGCCCAGGCTCAAGCGTTCTTTGAAGCGCATAGTGGAGGGGAAGAGGCACTTCTTTGGTCTGCCACCATGCGAAGGCATCTTCCTTTGGGAAGATGTTGGGGCAGTGATAACATTAGATAGATGAATACAAGTTGCTGAGAAAACGTTTCCTAACCTCAGCATGGAAAGGTCATCTTGCACAACAGGTGCTGTTTGGGAGGAGGGGTACATGAGGAGAGTTCAGATCACATGTGATTATCCTCCAGGAGCACCTCTTTCTCTGGTTATTATGAGGCTTTGAAGAAAACTATCTGCAACCAACGGCTCTTAATACAACACATTTTGAAACAGGAACATGAACACACTCAGCTTTAAACTCAATTATGTTATCTGGTCCCTTACTTCTATGCAAACATGAAATTGCATCCCTGAGCTTGCAACTGAAGCTAAGATTTAAAGTTACCTTCAACTAAGGTCTTATCCACACTTACCTCTTGCCCTGCTCTTTCCAGGCAGAGGTGCACACTTGTAAAAGCTCCGTGTCTGAACATGTCTGTTTTCTTTTTTTGCCCCAGAGTTTTCCTTGAAAATCCATTCTTTAACACTCAATCAGCACAAACAGTAATTCAGGTTTCCAACGGATTGCATTTGCTCCGACTACGCTTTAAAGAGCAGGTTTTTGTGGGAAAAGCTCCAAAGGGAAAGGGCATTTGAACACAGAGCTTTAAAGTGTGGACTGTGCATGGAAAGACCAGAGGAAAAGTAAGTGTAGATAAGCCCTAACATGTGGCTTTCACAAGTAATATTACACCTGCACTGTAGTTCCCCACTGCAGCTCTGCCTTTTTGCTTTAAACACCCCTCTTCTGAAAGCATCCCTCACCAACCATACGGAAGACGACAGTCAGGTTTCGAACTCATACATGCAACAAAAAGCAAGATGTACTTCTACATGAAGCACAGACCTTCCCTTTCCGTGACCCTGTCACCCGAAAAGCCACAGTGCAACCAGAACAACATGTGCACACACACAAAAAACCCCAACTGTGCATAGATGTAGGAAAGTTTCAGGAGTCCCCCAACCCCATGCCAAAAATAATTATTTAACGTTTGTCTAGCTCACCCACCAGACCCCAAATTCTTCATAGCACATTAGCTGCCCTCTAGTCTGTGATGCATCTTCATGGTCCTCCTTCTCAAGTCTCTGCTGCTTCTTATCCATACAGATATGCTTCACGCCAGGCATCTCCTGAATCCTTTAGAGAGCTGCAAAACAGGGAGGGAGGGCTTTGATTAAACAAAGCATAAAGCATAAACACAGACAAACAGGAGTGCCTGGAGGAGCTTAATAAGGAAAGGGTTTGAAAAAGCCTCTTTTGATGTTCATGATTTGGGGAGTGCGGTGGGGTGGGGAGGAAGGGACTGAACAGATATTTGGCTGTTCCTTAGATGTCAGGTCGTTATTTTTGGGTAGGATTCAACCACACACCAGCAAATTCAGGTTAAGAACATAAGAATAGCTTGCTACATCAGGCCCATCTTATCCAGCATCCTGTTCTCTATGGAACAAATAGCAGATGGGAGACATTGCCATCTAGCGCCCAAAGGCAGGAATATCAACTTGTGAAAGCACCTGGTCTCATGAGTTTCCTGCCTCTGGACACTAGATGGCAGTGTTTTCTTAACACTTCTCAGCGATAAGAAAAGCCATTGGGAAATGCACTGGGAAATGTGGGGTAGCACCTGCTCTGATGCAACATCATCCAACATCCCTTCAAACAAATTGGAATAAATGCTTAAACAGGTCACCTGGAAGGGCCACTAGACAGAGGGTAGAGCCAGTGTTGCTCTCCCCTCGGCTCTTGACTACATCAAGGGACAAGCTCTATTAAATGTGAGTGGCTGACCAGGGCTCCAGCACTTTTTGCCCTTTTCTTCCACTTCCTTATTGCTTTTCTTGCCACACTGCAGTTCATAAAGCACCCTTGCCATACTTACTGCAAAATGTCTGCAAACGCCTGGATCAGGGACTTGCTGTGGTAGTCAATGCCATGCTTGGCACACAGAGATTTCACCAGGGGGGCCACCTTCCAGTAGTTGTGGCGAGGCATCGTGGGGAAAAGACTGGAGAGGGAAGAAAGGGTGTTCTGTCAAAGCAGCTCCTCTTTCTTATTTAGAATGCCCATCCCACTAGCAATGATTTCATAAAACCACACACTAGGGAGATGCACAAAGGATTTTGTGGCTCCCAATGTCCTACTTACTGGTGCTCAATCTGGAAATTCAGATGGCCAGTGAACCAGTCATTGAACGGGGACTGATCCACATTGCACGTTGCCTGGAGCTGCAGGGGGAAATATAAGAAAGGATATGGAACAATGGATCTCTTTGTTTCACACAAAGAGACTGCAACTGAATGAGGCACAGTTATCTATTATGTTCCTCTAAGTAGCAGCAACTGGATCCCACAGAAGTAGCATTCCAGCCAGTTTCTCAAGGGAAATGGTCAGAAAGGCAGGTATCCCACCTTTCCAAAAGATGCTATGCAGGCAATGACTGATTTATGTGTGTCTAATTGACGTGGGTGGCGCTGTGGTCTAAACCACAGAGCCTAGGGCTTGCTGATCAGAAGGTTGGTGGTTCAAATCCCCGCGACGGGGTGAGTTCCCATTGCTCGGTCCCTGCTCCTGCCAACCTAGCAGTTCGAAAGCACATCAAAGTGCAAGTAAATAAATAGGTACTGCTCTGGTGGGAAGGTAAACGGCATTTCTGTGCACTGCTCTAGTTCGCCAGAAGCAGCTTAGTCATGATGGCCACATGACCCAGAAGCTGTCTGCGGACAAATGCCGGTTTCCTTGGCCTACAGAGTAAGCAACCCCAGAGTCATCCACGACTGGTCTTAATGGTCAGGGGTACCTTTACCTTTTTAATTGACGCACAACTGTGCATTGTGGCCGGATCAAGAGCAGGGACAGAACAGGATGGGACAGGGCAGAGCGGAGTGGAGCAGGCTTACGCACCCTCCACCACTGTATGGAACACATCCCCTAAACAAATTGGGGGCTGCCTGTACTGATTGTGTTTCCTTAGCATTCCTTTCCCACAGAAAAAAAGCAAAATATCCTCTATCCCAATTTACAATTGGCTCAGCTTTTGTAGTTGTTGTTGTTTTAAAAAAGAAGACCTCTCAGAAAAGCTTGAGATTTACATTTTAAAGTACCCCTTAGCTCTGAAAGACTCTGTCTGGAGGAATTTGCCCAGCAACACCAGTCCCCTGCCAATAATCCCCTCACCTCACTTTTCTACATACACTAAGATATCTCTGGGTGTTATTTGATTCCCAGCTTCCATTGGTCCTAGCCAGCATGATTAATGATCAAGGATGATGGGAACTGTCAGCTGGAGAAGACCATGCTGGCTACCTCTTTGTGGGGCAGGGGAGGAAAACTCACAGCAGGGAAAACTGGCAAGAGGCTGAGGATTTTTCAATGCCACCTGGGTATCTTTCTGGTTTTGGCCTTAGACCTGACTTTCCCTGGTTCCTCTGGATTTGCAATCGGTTCTTTCTGTTTCTGTGCTCTTTTCATTTTACTTATATGCTACTCAACCAAGTTCCCCAAATTCTTTACACAAACAACACAATACAAAATTTCACTAGAAACACTAAAACAAGATTAAAAAATAGATCACAAAAGCAAAAAGCCCAGCAAAAAAAGGCAAACAAAAATCAGTATAAAAACACAGCAGCCAAATAAAATTAAGTCTGCAAGGGGGAACTTTGTGCAAATTCCAAAACTGTGATTTAAGAGGTTTGGGAGAACGAGAAGGTGTTCAGGTTGCAGCTAAAAAGACCACAGTTGTAGGCACCGGACAAGCCTCCCTGGGGGCTCCACCACTGAAGGCACCATGTCCCTAGCAGGTGTCTGCTGTACTTCCTTCGGTGGGGGAACATGGAGAAGGTTGCTTTTTTTAAAAAAAGCTGATTGCTTTCAAACTTTTGTTTAGGCTGCCTTGGACATTTCTATTTATAATGGAAAGGTAGGATGTAAATAGAAAAGGTAGGATGTTTTAACAAATACATGAATGAATCCCTGTCTGACTCCGCATTAAAAACTTCTGTGCGGTCAGAAGCACAGTTGAAGCATGAGTGGGGGTGGTATTCAGCTTTACTTGCCAAACTGGAGCTATATTGCATTCCAGTACCCACCCACCCCTCCATATTTTTATCTTCTGCACCATCACTAGTCTAAAAGTGTCTGTGATGACTCTCTGAGCCCCTTCAGACACCCTTTCCACTGTGCGTTCATGATTATTTTTGTTCATGATGTTATTGGGGTGGTCATACGTGATCTCATTTCCAACATCGTTTGCGTTGCTTCCAAATGTTTTGTGGTGGTCACATTGCTTCATTTCCAATCAGTGCATATACCATAGTTCCAGTAACTTTTTGTGCCACAAATGTTCTGCTTTATTTTGTCCCACTTTTGTTGGTCAGTTGCCCCTCTAGACAGAAATAATGTGGTAGCATTGGGGAAACACTGCAGAACAAGACAAAGCCACTAATAATTCACTAGTATTGTGCCAATAACGTTTTGCGTAACACACACACACAATAAAATACCAGAAACCAATTATTTGAATAGTAAGAAAGTGTCTTACCTGGGTAGACACCCAGTCCA
Source organism: Podarcis tiliguerta (assembly GCF_965153285.1). Taxonomy (NCBI): domain Eukaryota; kingdom Metazoa; phylum Chordata; class Lepidosauria; order Squamata; family Lacertidae; genus Podarcis; species Podarcis tiliguerta. Next base: position 57,296,198 of record NC_139534.1, read on the forward strand.
TATTTCTATCATAATCAATGTTCATTGGGATATGATTCATTTGTGAAACCCAAGTAAACCAAGTGGACTCTAGATACCTGCCAAGTCAAATGCATTTATTATTATTATTATTATTATTATTATTATTATTATTATTGAATTTCTATAGCACCATCCATCCAAGGACCACAGAGCGGTTTACAATATAAAAACACAAAGATGCATAACATAGTAACAAACAAAACAATACCCCCCCCCCCCAGTTTAAAAGGACATTGATTGTTCAGTCAGCCAAAGGCATGGGAGAAGAAGAATGTTTTTGCCTGGAGTCTAAAGATATCTAATGAATGTGCCAGACGAGCCTCCCTGGGAACAGCATTCCACAAGTGGCGAGCCACAACAGAAAAGGCCCTTTCTCGTGTTGCCACCCTCCAAGCCTCTCATGAAGGGGGCACACAACAAAAGGACTCAACTGATGATTGCAGGGTCCGGGTTGGTTTATACAGAGCATTGTCACACACAAAAAACACATCTTGTTACTTAACTTGGTATGTTGATCTGGGATTTGTCTGGTAAAACCCATCACAGCCATATTCAAGCTGTTTGCTGAGGACTACTTTACATATTAAAATAGAAACAGGTACACATTTAAACTTCAAAGAGTACACCCTTCACTGTAAGGTCCCTGCCCCACACCGATTGCATACATCATAGCATAAAAAGGTAAAGGTAAAGGTACCCCTGACCATTAGGTCCAGTCGCGGACGACTCAGGGGTTGTGAGCTCATCTCACTCTATAGGCCGAGGGAGCCGGCGTACAGCTTCCGGGTCATGTGGCCGGCATGACTAAGCCGCTTCTGGCGAACCAGAGCAGTGCACGGAAACGCCGTTTACCTTCCCGCCGGAGCGGTACCTATTTATCTACTTGCACTTTGACATGCTTTCGAACTGCTAGGTAGGCAGGAGCTGGGACTGAGCAACAGGAGCTCACCCCATTGCAGGGATTCAAACCACTGACCTTCCAATTGGCAAGCCCTAGGCTCTGTGGTTTAGACCACAGCGCCACTCGCATCCCACTTCATGGCATACTTTGCACTAAATCTGTACCTCTATTGCTCTATTACTAGAATAGGTGAAGCAGTCCTAAGAAAATATCCATAGTAAGTGAGAGCAAGGCTGCCTCCACACCAGAAATCTTCATGTTCTGTATTTTTTTTTAATGCCCTAAACATATTTAGTATGTTTATTTCAAGTCATATTTGGTAAGCAAAGCTAAAATTGCCCATTTTGAATTTGACAGGCTGTATAAATTTGACGCGGGTGGCGCTGTGGGCTAAAGCCTCAGCGCCTAGGGCTTGCTGATCGAAAGGTCGGCGGTTCGAATCCCCGCGGCGGGGTGCGCTCCCGTTGTTCGGTCCCAGCGCCTGCCAACCTAGCAGTTCGAAAGCACTCTCGGGTGCAAGTAGATAAATAGGGACCGCTTACTAGCGGGAAGGTAAACGGCGTTTCCATGTGCTGCGCTGGTGCTGGCTCGCCAGAGCAGCGATGTCACGCTGGCCACGTGACCCGGAAGTGTCTTCGGACAGCGCTGGCCCCCGGCCTCTTTGAGTGAGACGGGCGCACAACCCTAGAGTCTGTCAAGACTGGCCCGTACGGGCAGGGGTACCTTTACCTTTACCTATAAATTTGACAGGCTGTATAAATAACTCTAGGGCCAAAAGCAACTGAACTAAAATACTTGATTAGGGAAAAGAGAGAGAGGAAGTGTTGCAACAATGGAGGACATAATAATCCTCATATAACCTGGGGAGGGAAAGACAGGAAAAACAGGTAGAAAAGGAAATTACAGTATATGCCTGAGGAGAGGGGAACTGAAATTGGGAATGTGTGCTTCGACAAAGGCAGGAAAGGAAATTGCTTGATGGGAGTTCTACTTCCCTAAACGTTGCCTTTTCTGCCTTTAACCACACGGTGGCACCAAACCCTGCTTGATGTCTTGCTGCGGAATCCGGAGAAACATGATTTCCAGGTATACAAAATTATTGTGCCTCAAAACAATTGATCAAGGAGCTGATGGGAGTCGATGCTATTCGTAATCCTAAATGCTTTGGGTGTAAGATATAAGGGTAGTTAAACTGACTGGGAACAGTGACCGCAATGTCAACATATACACAAGTGGGAAAGGGGATTAGTTAGATGAAACGGATGACAATGCTGTTCAAATCGTTTCAAAATCCTTGGAGATTATTTAAAACCAAACTAAAGGAAGCTTCCAAGAAGTATACACAGATTTAGGAAAGACGCCATCAAATTAGCTGAGATTCTTGCATTGCAAGGGGTTGGACTAGGTGGCTCTCTTCCAACTCTATGATTCTATGAAATTCAGGAGGCTGCCAGTGAAGGAGCAGAGTCAAGGAAGCAAGGAAGCTTCCTTCAGAACAATGAAGCTCTGCCCAGATGAGGAGGACTCAGGAATGCAAACTGCAGGATAACCAGCATACAGTGACAACGATGGAAGTGAAAAGAGAATTTGGGGAGTGTAATAAATAGAAAAAAGAGTGTGTCTGCTTAAAAAAAAGCCCAGCAAAAATATTTGTTTAGATACCTCAGAATCAGGAAACTGGCCAGGGAGGTAGGTAGCTGGGCCATTAGACAACAAGGAAGTAAAAGGTCTGCAATGGGAGAATAGTAGTGAAGCTGAATGCATTATTTCCATATTTTTTCATCTGAAGAAAGCAGTGGTCAGATACTTGACTGAACTGGATTTTCAAGGGAGGGAGTATAAAGAATTAAGCCAAATAGGGGCAAGAAGAGACTAAGTCCTGGGATTTATTGACAAACTAAATGGGTTGATTCCTTCTAAATAAATCCGTGTGTTTGGAAGGAATCAACCCAAGATCTTGAAGAATTCAAGCTGAAATTGCTGATCTTCTGACAATTGTGTCACTTAGATTTGTGGAGTTGGAAGGGACCACATGGGTCGTCTAAGTCAAACCCACTGCAATGCTGGACTTGTCTATAAATGGATCATAATTTTAGCTTGATCAAAAAGCAGTATAAAACCCTGTTGTCTCTGTCTTATTGATACAATCTCTGTCCATATTGTTAAATATTGATAATTATTTAAAGGGCTTTGAGGGGTTTACTGAAAATTATTTTATTATGTGCACTGCTTAGAAATTTTACTGAGTAGGCAAATAACACAGGACTGGAAAGTAGGCAGTGTAACAATGGCTTTTAAAAAACCAGATCCACAAAAGATATAGGAAATTATATCCTTGGCATTGCAGCTTACATGTAAAGTAATAGAGGAAATTTTATTTGCTGATGCTGACTAACTATGAACTGATGCTGACTAATCAGGAAAGAAATAGCACACCGGCTAATTTATCCTGCAAAAACTATTTTGAAACCAGTATGTGGGCAAAGCTTCTCTTTTAGCTGCCATGTTTTCCTTTCCCGTATAATGCAAATTACACTGCTGAGAAGATGAAAGTGACAAGAGGTCTGTGTGTGGCTAGTGACAAACCCAAGCCTCTTGCCTGGCTTAACTTTTTGGTATTTCTCCTTTCATGCAATACAAGCCATGCCTGACACTTACCACCAAACCACAACCCAAATGTATAGCTAGCATTTCATTCACCTGTTTAATATTTTAAAAAAATATCCATATGAACCATAAAGAGCATCCATTAAAACAAGAAATACAGCCTAAAATCAATAATATCTATGAAGCAACTGATGGTTGCTGCTTCACATACAGTAAGAGGGAAGGATATAGCATCAGGATCTGCTCTAGTTTTTGAAATTGACATTTTTAAGTTTTTGAACTGCTTTAAAATGTATTTTAAATTGTTGTAGCCCACCCTGGGACTTTAGGGTAAAGGGTGGGTTTTAAAAAACAAACAAGCAGATCCGTGTGACGGTGTCGAATGTGGTGGTAAGCCAACTTGCTGTCAATCCCCCATCTCCAATTTATTTACTTGGCCCTTGAGAACTAAGACCGGAGGCCTTTCTCCTGGGCATGGTCGGCCAACAGGTGCAAAAGAAGGATAGGACTTTTTTTATGTATGCCACAACAGCAGCAAGAATACTCATCTCACAGTATTGGAAGACACAAGAGCTACCCACTCTGGAAGAATGGCAGATGAAAGTAATGGACTACATGGAATTGGCTGAAATGACCGGCAGAATCAGAGACCAGGGAGAAGATTGGAGGAAGTTTAAATATTATTTACAGAAATATTATAAGATTAATGAATGTTAGAATGACATCAGATTGAATGTAAAAGGTTATTAGTATAAAGTTTAAAAATTAAAAGATTCAATATTTTAAGATATAAGAAGATTAAGCTATATTAAGACACTAAAATTAAGATAAAAATTAATTAAGACAGAGGGAAGGGATTTGTTGTTTGAATATATGATTTGGAATACAGGGAAGAGAGGTCTGGGGAAGTCGGAGAAATAAGTAAATGCAAGGAATATTATGAAGATAAAATTGTTTTTATTTTTGTTTTTCCTTTTTGATACTTTTTGCTGTTTTGTGTTTGTGCAATTTTGTATTTATTTTTTTGTCTTTGTTGTTGTTTGTTTTTTCCTGCTTTGTTGTTTCATTTTTTATGTAAAACTTAATAAAAAAATATTTATATATAAAAAAAGAGAACTAAGTAAAGTATTTCACAAATGAAGCAACACAATCATTTGTGCTACTTAGCCTGCAGCTATGCCCAGATCCGGATCCGCAAGTGCCAAAGACTGCCCTGCCTCCCTGATTGTGAACTTTAAGTGACGGATTTCAGGACTGCTTAAACTGACTGGCGGCAGCTAAGATCCTTGGCTAAGTGTACAGGGCAGTGCACAGGGAATTAATATCAGAAGAAGGCAAATGAGAGAACAAAGGCAGACCTGACCTTTCCCCCTTCTGTCCCCAGGAGTTGAAAAGGAGGGATTTCTCCATTCCATTTTTTCAGAAGGCAGGTTACCCTATCCACCCCAAACAAACACTAAAGCAACCTCCTGTCCCTGCTTGCATTCTGGCAAGCCCACTGGGCCTATGTAAGGTCCCTCTCCCACTCCTCTGCTACATTCCCACAACTGTTCATGATGCTTAGAACTAGCTTAGATGATTCCCAGCTTTTGGAGTAGCAACTCTACTGTGGCAGGGCCCACCACCAACTATGCTTAGGGCTCAGCCCCCCAAAACACAGCGGCCCCAGCCAACATGAGACGCACTGACGCTGGATTGAATGCACCTACCAACTTGCGCTGAAAAGAGGCGGCGTTTGCATGCACCCACACCAAACATAGACGTGCACTTCCAGAAACAGAAAAACAAGCAGGCTAGGGCGCACTTGGTTTTGCCTTTCTCTCCTGCCCGTCCCCCAGCTCTTTACCTCCACCCCCATCCTACCAACCATCCCCTTGCAAGTCCATTGCCAGCCACGGGTGATGCTCCCACCTTCCCCAGCTCTGCCAAGTCCCCAGGCACACAAGCCACAGAAGGCAATGAAATCTCTGACGGTCTTCCCTGTGCCGCGTTGCTCAGGGCCACGGTGATCAAGTGTATTTGCTGACACCTTAAGGAGCAGCTGTCTGTGGAGAAGAGGGGCCAGAAAGCTTTCTGGGATGGGGGGAGAGAAGAAAACAAGAGAGAAGCAACAGGTCCGTGGTGCCACAGCTCACTTCCCCCTCCTCACCTTGAACCCTGGAACAAACAGGGACTGTGGTGGAGGGGGACACAGCACATTGGCATGGTCAGGGAAGCAGAGTGCCAGCTGTGTTTGCTAGTGCTTATTTTCCCTGTTGCCGGTAATTTAGCAAGCCAGCTGCCCATTGCCCATAATTTAGCAATCGCCCCTCCAACTGATGCCCAGGGCACATGCTCCTTTTTTTTTTTTTTGCCCCCACCCCTTTCCATCACTGGCTATGCTTTCTAAACAAAATGTGAGAAACGCTTCTCTTTCTGGTGTCTTAGTTTATAAATGTCTCTAAAATGTTAACTAAAGGCCATGTTGAGCTAGCATCTTGATGTGTGCAGGACATAACAATATTTATGGGGCAAAAGATTTGAGTTGCAGTCTGGGGGCTGATGCGATGCAAATTGAAGACCATCTTGCACAACCTGAAAGCGATTAACCTAAAATGACTGGCAGGACCTAACTGTTGGAAGTAACATATGTTCAGAGTATATCACAATTGGATAAAAAAATATAGATATTTGAGATTAAACATCAACAAAAGAGACGAGAGTTCAGCAGAGAGAAGGATTCTGAGGTTTCGTGTTACCTGGAGAGCCAGTAGTATGCCATGAAACAATTAAATCCCATAAGAGGTATGTACATGAGACAGACTCTGATGTTGTATGAAATGATCAAGACTAGATCCTGTCAAAGGAAGGAGAAAAAGAAAGGTTATATTTTTTGCTACACGGTGGCATGTGTATTTAAAATTTGTGTTGACCGCTGCTGGAATTAGTATATGTGAAGAGTGAATTAACCTAGGCAAACTTCCTAAGGTGTATATCTGCCATCGCTTTAAGGCTAGGCAATTGACAAGTGTAAAACCTAATTTCATTTGAGGTAATGAGCCATTTAGTACATCAAAGGAGTGCAGCCTCTCCCTGTGTTAGTAGAGGCCAGAGCTTATAAAGAGGAAGGATCAGAAAGCAATGGGAGCTCAGAGAGGAAGCCAGTCGATACGTGGGAGTCAGCAGGGATGTATGCTGGAGAGTGGGCAGAGCATGATGGCTGCTGTCTGCTTGAGTGCAAGGCTACGGCTAGGGAAGAAGCAGGGACCTTTTGGGGTGGCAGCGCTCGGAGCCCCTTCATCTAGGCTTCAGGTTGTATATATGTATAAACCAACCATATACCATAAAGGCACCACCAAAAGGAAACACAAACCCTGGGTAAGTGCCTGGAAGCCCTGAATTCGCATACACCACTCGGCAGAGATTGGGGTGGCATGTAACCAGTGCTTTTTTACCTAAAAAAATGTTTAGGGGTACTCTCATTTTGACTCAAGAAAATCACCATTTTATAGTTCAAATTGGGAAAATAAATGCAGTAAATGGACCAAAGTACAAAGATTCACAAAATGTTTAGGGATATGTGTACCCCTCCGTCCCCCCAGAAAAAAGCACTGCATGTAACAATATGTATAATAATGCATATAATGTGCAATAACTGTTTGCATTTTTAGTGGAACGGATTAAAAAGAAATCTGCTTCTTGGTGGGAATTAGGGGAAAAAAACAACACAGATAAGATGCTCATCTAGATATTTTTTTTGGGGAAATTCAATCACTACTTACCACCCATTCTTTGCGCTTGATTGAGAAGTAGAATACAGACCACTGGAAGAAGGGAACCAGCAATGCTGGGGCTACAACTGTTGAAAAACGAAAGGAAGACTTTAAAAAACAACCTTTATAAAAATTTCAAATTTCCATCCATCTTCCTGAGAAAGCTGAGAATTGCTTGTCTTTGCTCACAGAAGGGTTCTTCTTTTTCATTTTTTCTGCCTTTCCCTTATCCAGCTAGTATTTGTCCTCACTCGATAACTCCATTTTATCTGCTTCAAGGGGTGAGTGTGACGGCCAGCAAGATAAAATTTCCGCCATCTTTGTTCCAATTCTCCCCTGCAGTGTGGTTAAAGCAACTCAATGCATAGTCTAAAATGCCTCTTCTTAAGCTATAAATTTTTATTCTCAAATTTTTGCTGATCGTACTGCTATATTTCACTTTCACCCTATGGCCCAACAGATATGCAGTGTGCTATTATCCTATATTCTCTGGTTTTCAAACTCTGCTGGCTAGGATTCTATAACCTGTGCCCTTTCTATGTATGGCAATGTCCTGAGAGAGGGGCACATTGAATGCTCTGTGGTCCATGGGGAGCAGGGGAGTGAAGAATAAGCTCAAAACTAACATCCCCAACTAACAATGAGACAAGGAAAGTACATCAACTCAACTCGAAGTTTATTGAAGGTTAGTGCTGTAAAGCCACAGATTCCAAAGGTCTTGCAGAGGAGCAACGACTCATTTTCCATAGGCTCTACCTCATCTTTCTCAGAGCCTGGGTCACCCCCCGAGATGTCGGAGACAAACATCAATGGCTCAATCCAACAGGAATGAACATATACCCCAGTAGCTCCCTTCCCTGAGCTACAGAGCTTGGGAAGTGAGAGATCTAGAGGTTATGGCATTCTCAGCCTAATCTCCATCACAGGGGGGTTGTGAGGATAAAATGGGGAGAAGGAGAAGGAGAATTCTGTAGGCCACCTTGAGTTCCCTGGAGGAAAGGTGGGATATAAATATAATGCTACATAAAACCAAAATGGCACAAGATCCTCTTTGGGGCACCCCAGAACAGTAGCCAGGTTCCCTTATATAGGGTTGGGGGGGCAGGGGATTCCCCTATTCAAAGCTCTCTGTAACTTCATGCAGGTTGGGGAAGAACCTCTCAGGAAACCAAGAGCTGAAAGTTCCTTAGGCCTCTGGGCCCATCTTTCCCTTCTCAGGAAACTTTTCTCCCCTTTCTCTCTGATTGGTTCCTCCAGGGAATTTAAACTTATGAGCTCCAAGAGCCCTTTGTTAGGATTTTGTGGTAGCAGCTGCTCCCTGCCCTGCCCCTGGCTAGACCTGATGAGTTGTGGCAGAGGTGGATCAGGGACTCCATCAAGCACAAGTCCCGTGACAGAAGACTCTCTACCCAGCAGATATTCGCACTATTTCACTTAGAAAAGTATCTTCAGGAAGGAGAAGCTCTGTGAAAAAGGAGTGGAAACTTGTGACATTTTTCAGGGACAAAGATACTCACGCCAGAAGTACTTATGCTGATGGTTGTAAGGCATATACTTCTTTTTCTGCAACCCGAGCTGTGAAGAAAGAGGTATCAACGTCTCACTCAGGCTATAGACACCCACCTTATCACCTATCGCCTATTCTTTCAGTCTCTGGGTGACAGCTGCTACATGAATAAAATATACTTAGCACCGTGACTCCCATCTCCCCCTGGACTTCATCATAGAATGGGGTGTGTGGAAATAAAAATCTTAACCAAGGTTGTGTATGAAAATACACATCCTTGCTACCATAAACGAGAAAGAGAGAGGCCAACTGGGATGATCTACCCCCCAAAAGCTATTTTATTTATTACACTTTAAGCCTGTCTTTCTTCCCACCAGGACCCTCAGAGCATGAATGATCATTCTCTGCTTAGGGCAGGTTGTACCTTCCTGACCCCATTATATATCTCTGTGGTCTTTCCTGATGGACAACAGATCATAAAAATGTAGGCAGCATTCGAATCAACAATCCAAACTAGGAGCTCGGAAGACACACAGAACATAGAAATAGGAAAGCAGGTACTTGGCTTATTAAGAAATTCAGGTGTTGCCCCTTTATATCACAATCCTCTGCATATCTACTAAAACTAAAATGCCTCATTGAAGTCAATAGGACTTACTCCTGTACACGTTTACCTGGAAATAAGTCTTATTGAACTTAAGAGGACTTACTTCTCAGTAATTGAGCAACTTGAAAGAATTTTTAACCAAGGGTAAAATTATAAGTTATGCTAAGAATGAAAAATTAAGACAAGAGATATAAAAAATACTTTCTTTATGGACATTCAGTTTGATTATATCTATACAAAATGTTGGTGGTATGTTGCTTCTATATGAAAGTATAGTTACTCAGTTTTCATTTCTTTTTCTTTCCCTTCAGACAGTTTTGTTAGTGTAGGTAAAGGAAATAAGGTCTGAAAACATGTCAATATTTTATCTTCTATATATCATGCTTATATATTATTTGTCTTTATAATTGTGTGTGTGTGTGTGTAATCTTTATATTTTATACAATTTAAAATATTTTTTAAATCTGATGTTTTCCTGCTGAAAATCATGGCTGTCTCGTGTAAGCTGCCCAATAGCTTTATTCTTGGCTGTCCACTCTTTCTGGCTGCTTTCCTAAGCAACCCTTCAGTAGCATACACCTTGCAAACGTACCTCTGTAGCCAGCGTCTTCCCCAAAGCAAACACCAGGGGGTGCATGTTGAGATCAGGGTCTTTACGGAAACAGTTGGGTTTGGCATGGTGCTGGAAATGCAGGTTATTCCACCAATGGGCTGGCATTCCCTATAGGAGAGGAGAACACAGGGTTGAAAACAGAGCAGAAGAAGAAGAAGAAGAGTTGGATTTGATATCCCGCTTTATCACCACCCTAAGGAATCTCAAAGCGGCTAACATTCTCCTTTTCCCTTCCTCCCCCACAACAAACACTCTGTGAGGTGAATGGGGCTGAGAGACTTCAAAGAAGTGTGACTGGCCCAAGGTCACCCAGCAGCTGCATGTGGAGGAGTGGAGACGCGAACCAGGTTCCCCAGATTACGAGTCTACCGCTCTTAACCACTACACCACACTGGCTCTCAGTCAAACCCACTGGCTGTCAGAAAGGACAGCTTCCACTCAGAAGGGGAAATATACCTACTTTCACTGTGCCCATTAAGATCTTGTGAACCCAGTGGTTCAATGTGGATGTGCTGAAGACTGAAAGGTGTCCCAAGTCATGCTGCAACCAGGACATTTGATTCTGTAAGATAAAAAAAGAGGATCATTTAGAAAACATAACTCAGATCCATTGCACAACTAAACATAGATTCAGGTAGGTAGCTGTGTTGGTCTGACGCAGTCAAAATAAATAAAAAAATTAACCAACTAAGTTTGTTCTGGGTATAAGCTTTTGTGTGCATATCTGAAGAAGTGTGCATGCACACGAAAGTTTATACCCAGAACAAGCTTAGTTGGTCTCTAATATGCTACTGGACAATTTTTTTATTTTTTTTATTTATTTCAATAACTAAACATAGAATGAAAACAATGCAATTACTCTTTTTTAAATAAAGTCCCAGGAGATCATCCATGCCAAAGGCAATTATTTTTTACATAAGATTGCAGGCTTTAATTATCTCAAATGGAATCCCCAATTAGCTGGGAAACACTATGTCCTGGTTTGGATGTAATGCTAAGATGTCGTTAAGGATTACTTCCCAAGCCATGGGCTTACTTGCTTCTCTCCCCTCTCCTCCTCTGTAAAGGTAAAAGGTAAAGGTACCCCTGCCCGTACGGGCCAGTCTTGACAGACTCTAGGGTTGTGCGCCCATCTCACTCAAGAGGCCGGGGGCCAGCGCTGTCCGGAGACATTTCCGGGTCACGTGGCCAGCGTGACATTGCTGCTCTGGCGAGCCAGAGCCGCACACGGAAACGCCGTTTACCTTCCCGCTAGTAAACGGTCCCTATTTATCTACTTGCACCCGGGAGTGCTTTCGAACTGCTAGCTTGGCAGGCACTGGGACCGAACGACGGGAGCACACCCCGCCGCGGGGATTCGAACCGCCGACCTGACGATCGGCAAGCCCTAGGCGCTGAGGCTTTTACCCACAGCGCCACCCGCGTCCCTTCTCCTCCTCTGGCATGACCACAAAGATGAGACTGAATGATTTTACTTCTGTTTTCAATTAAAGGTATTTTAGTGTTGTGTCTGTTATTAACTATGATTTTGAAACAAGCCAACTTCATAAACTATGGTTGGAGTCAGGCTTGTTTCAGGTAACCATAGTTCAGACTAGCCACAGTTTATCCTGGCATGAACACAACACTAAACTAAGGTTAGTTAAAGACAAAAGCTTCTTATTTCCACCTTGCAGCTGTACCAGAAAGGCAGAGGATGGAGCTAACAGGCCTGAAGATTGTCTATATGATGCTGATGCTGATCTGAACTAGGGCAAAGCATTTCTCGACTAATTGGGGATGCCCTTTTGAATGATTAAAGGTAATATGCAAATTGAATCAATGAAGGTGATTAATATATTTGTTCTTCACATAGCAGTTTAAAAATACAAGCACCAAAACACACACACAAATATTATTCTCCCTATCAGCAACCAGTAAAGCAGCCACAAGAGGCTCCAGCATTAATTCCTGACCTCTTTAATCCTAATATTACAGCCCATGCCCCATGATCCCTTTCTAAACTAGTGTAAGTATATTCAATCATGTTATTTAAATGTATCCATTAATCACAATCCAATGCCACAGCTCCATAAAAGCTTTTAGGGGCTCACAGACTATTTTTCTTGAAAGATTCAAGTCCATAAATCACCTGTCTTTAAAAAGAAGGACACAAGGCAGTGGAAACATGCTTTACTTGCTATGGCAAGTGGATTTGTTGAAGGCTGAATATTGCCAGATTAACATGGCACTTGCCTTTTCAAAAAAATCATGGTGCAGGAGGTTTGTGTGCGACTTCTGACCTGCCTAACATCTCTCCCTGCACCAGGGCTGAGAAACCTGTGGCCTTCCAGATGCTTCTGGACAACAACTTCCATCATCCCTGGGGCTGATGGGAGCTGAATCAAACAACATCTGGAGGGTCACAGATTCCTCACCCCTGCCTTACACAATAGGCTCTAAGTCTGTGTATATTGCGTCTTTCCAGTTTGTTGGAAGAGGGGGCAGTTTGACTCCCTAGGTCAAAGAAGCTGGCATAAGGGGATGTAATGGGTGCTAGAAGGGTCTAGAAGGCTTTTCCTTCTTTACTAAGATTACGCCCATGCAGAAACAACAACACCCCCATATTTACCAGGGTTGACCCATGAAACTGAAAACAGATTTTGTGTCTGATTCTTGGTGATGCTATTAAAATATAAGTGCATAGATAAACTACCCTGTCTGAATATGGATTTTCAAACAGCAAAGTTCTCTAGAGACTTTCCAAAGTTCCACAAGTACTTTATAATGTAGCACAAAGAAATAGCTTTGGTTTTTGTGGTAACAAACAAACAACCCCAAACCCAAGTGTGCTGTGAAGAGCTAGCTGTATTGGACTGTGTTCTGGTTTCATGAGCCCCATGGTATTTTTGAAATAATAATGCATAGGAAAAAACAGTTTCGAAGATGGAATGGTGTCTCTGAGATTCTACCTGAGCGGTGGTAAACAGTGCAACGCCCACGAAGAACGGCACTAAGGATGATCCAAAGTACCAGATGGTAAACCAGGAAGCAGCATCCAGCACCATGATTTGAAGGAACATCAGGAAGAAGAAAAGAGTGTTGGGCTTCAGAAGTCCCATCTTCTCAACAGTGGACCGCAGCTCCCGGAAATCTTCCACTAGCAATTTCTGTGGGGAAACAAAGAATGGCAACCAGTTGTTCCAGACACACACACAGAAGTAACATCGGAATGCATCAAATGAAAACAGGGAGAAAGAGCGCCAGCCACTTACAGGTGTTACTGGGCTCCAACTCCCATCATCCATTGGGCCACACTGGCTAGGGCTGATGGGAGTTAAGAGTCCAAAAACGTTTGGAGGACCACAAGTCCCCCATACTTGCTCTCCACGGTACTAGCTGCATCACTAAATCCTCTGGTGATTCCTGTGGCACAGGGAGAAGCTTCCAGCTGTGCACACTGAGTTGTGGCAGTGAAGAGAGACCACAAACTGTCATCTGTCCTGAGCAAAGGCTCGGTTATGCCACTGTTTATGGCATTAAAAGTCTTCTCGCCTTCTCAGCATGAATGATTATAAGCCTTCGGAGAAATATATGGCTGGGGAGCCCATGTAGTCTCTCTGTTACAACTGTAGTGTTTCCAGAAGTTCATTCCCATTCTTTAGATCACCATTAACCAACCAGTCTTTGACAATTACGCTATCTGTATGAATCGTGGTACTGCTCTCTGACGAGCCTTTTCCGAGAATTCAAGCTGCAGAGATGGGCAAGCGTCATTCTGGCAGATCCACAGTGATTCCCGCATCCTCACCAGATCCAAGTTTTGGAGGAAAGCTGAGGGTGAGGGGCTGGAAGTATACCACCCCCCACAATCTCCCTTTCTCTCAGGAAAAGGAGGTGAGGAGGCAGATACAGCTACTGTTCGGCAGAGTGGCAGGGGTTCACTATCAACAGGAGCTGAAGCCCACAGGCTCCCCTGCCTCTTTCCTGCAGAACAGAGAAGTTGAGAAGAGAGGGAGACTCCTGCAGCAGCTGCTAGGTGGAACTGAACCCCTTCCCCCATTATCAGCCAAGGCTGAAATGCTCACCTCTGCCTTGCCTCCTGGAAAGGAAAGGAGGGTGCAGGGGTGGAAAATGCCTTTGCTGATTTATGGAAATGCTTGCTTGTCTGCATCCAGATTGTAAGGGGGCCACAACTTTTGGCTTGGCCATTGTAGCCCCAAATCAATGTTAGTTAGTTAGTTAGTTAGTTAGTTAGTTAGTTATACCCTAAGTGTAGCAAACAAACATTGAAAAGTGTTGGATAACAGAAGGCAAAAAGCGACTGAGGGAAGTGCAGGCAGCTGGGTAATAAAAATTTCTGCAGGCAAGTAACTTCTGTGGACTTATTTGCAAGGCTAACCCATCCTCATGATTCTGTCAAGTTATTTTATATATCTGAGTTTATTATACTAAAACTTTGGGGCACTATAGCCAACTGGAATACTTATAAACATACACAGCATTACTGCATGAAAATAAAGTGTCATGCAAGACGGCACACAGTGAAATCCTTTGCAGGCCTCTCCACTACAAATTAACTTGGATGGTGTACTACTTTTATGGCCATTGCGTTCACCGAAGAATCCCAAGATCTGATGAGGCTCCTGGGAGTTCTCTTTTAAGTTAAAGATCCCTACTCCCTTTTTCTAAAATTCCCTGGGGAGAATAAATTATTTTTAAACCAGATGAAATCCTGCGTATGCTTACTCAGAGATTAAATCAAAAGGACCATTGTGATACACTTCTGTAGGGCCAATAAGCCCAGCAACATACAGCTTATGTATGTATGTAGGGATGCGGTGGCGCTGTGGTCTAAACCACTGAGCCTGTGGGCTTGCTGATCAGAAGATCAGCAATTTGAATCTGCGCAACAGGGTGAGCTCACATTGCTCTGTCCCAGCTTCTGCCAACCTAGCAGTCCATGGCGTTTCCATGTGCTCTGGCTTCCGTCATGGTGCCCCGTCGTGCCAGAAATAGTTTAGTTATGCTGGCCACATGACTCGGAAAGCTGTCTTAACTGTCCAGGGGTCCTTTACCTTTTTTTTTTACAGCTTATGTAGTAAAGTGCAACAAGGAAGATTCTCTTGTGAATTTTAGTTCACAGACGAGTTTGTTCAATAAGAGATCTAAACATATTAATTTTCTTTCTTCTGTGGGTCAGCAGGGAATCTACGATATGTTGCTGGAGTGCAATTCCCATTATCCCTGACCATTGGCCATTCTTGCTGGGGATGATGGGATTTGTAGCCCTGCAATACAGTGGTACCTCAGGTTACAGACGCTTCAGGTTACACACTCAAGAAAGCAAGAAATAGTAACTCGGGTTAAGAACTTTGCTTCAGGATGAGAACAGAAATTGTGCAGCAGCGGCGCAGGAGGCCCCATTAGCTAAAGTGGTGCTTCAGGTTAAGAACAGTTTCAGGTTAAGAATGGACCTCCAGAACGAATTAAGTTCTTAACCCGAGGTACCACTGTAATTGCAATTAACAAGTTATGCTTTGACCAAAGGTTCCCTGACACCTGCATTACATAATAAGGGATAGGAATGGACTGTAAGCCTAGTTAAAGGAGAAAACAGGAAATATTATTTATTTCGGGTGTTTGCCATACTGTCTGAAGGCTCATTCATACTTCCATTTGTCCCATTACTTCTTCCGTTTGGTCCATGACTTCTAGACACAGGTCAGAGAGGTTTTTCTTAAATTCCGCTGTTTACAGCTGAATCAGAACAAACGTCAATCCACAGAATACCCAACTGATGTTTGCTCCAATTCAACAGTAAAGCAGCAGGACAAAAGAAAAACCACTTGGACCCATACCCTAGGAGTCATGGACCAACCAGAAGTGTGGATGAGCTCTCAGTCACAATATAGTCTTAGCTTTCCTGTTTTGAAATGCAGATGAGATGCGTCCCCTCTGCTGACAACAGAACATAAACCACTCTTTAGTGGTGCAATATTATGTGCACCATATATATGCAATGCAGAATGGAATTCTGATTTCCCTGCTTTCTTCCAGTGTAAAGGTAAAAAAATGATAGACATATAAATTGTTTCCCATGCCCAACTTACATTTTTGCTGGACTCAGAGCTAGGTTGATCTGGTGCCAATTCTCCTATCAGCAAGGGATTCAAGAACTTGCTTACATAATCCCTATGAAGGTGGAATGCTGTGAATGCATCCTGGGAGAGAAAGGGAAAAAAGCATAAAATTGGGATGGAATGAAAGGCAAGCATACATCTAGGCAGAAGTGAGAGATGAAAAGTAGCCTCAAAACAAAGAATTTGCTGCATGTACTACACAGCTTATTTGCACCCATTTTCATTTGAAGGTTGAAGGAGTGTTGGCTGTGCACCTCATCTACATTCATATCTGTTGTTTTCATGCTAGTGTGTAAGGTAACATGGCCTGTGTTACTTCCAGGTCCAGTATCTGTTTCTTTTCTCCACTACTTTTCATTCAACGTTTCTCAACAGCTGCGCATGGGGGGGAGGGGGACCTGTCTTGTGTATTCTTTTCAACATAAAATTCTATGTAGGAATTTTGTACTGTGATGAAACAACTCTTAAATCCCTCCCCTTTATATTACAGACATGACGTATCTCCAGCCTAAGACAGGTCTCATATACTATACTAGACAAAAGTATTTAATCTTTTCTTGACTTCCCACTTTGCATCTATGGGTCTTAAGATGTGTCTTCTTTTCCATTCCACTGATCTCTCTGCTCTGTGTGTACATATACACTTCTTAAATGCTTAACAGTAATGCAATATTTTAAGAGACAGAGTCACATCTTTTCTACTACACATATATGGTCATTCATTCACAACCCATTTCTTTATTTATTAGCATCCTTCTCACCACTAGTACGATGATGGAACATCTCCTGTATGCACATGTATATATGCTACACCCATTTCTTATATGTGTGGCCACATGCCTCCTTCCACAACAATCAGCACATAAGCAAGAAACCAGGCTTTTAAATATTTGCTTTATTATCTATGGTAAATTAAAATTATCTCCATGCAGGACTATGCAGAAATGGCGAAACTTGCCGGAAGAATAAGAAATCAAAATAACAAACTTTTTGTAAAAGGACAGAAATGGTTTATTGAATGTTTAAAAACAAATTGTAAACAGATAAAGACATTGGCAGGATTATTGAAATAACCTGCAGTTTCGAAAGAATATATAATTAAAATAAATGAATAAATGAATAAGTTAATTTAGAATATGCAGGAAATGATGAAAATAAATTTAAGGAACCACAGAAAGAGGAGGAAGGAAATCGAGGTTTTAAATGTTACAACTTTTGTAAAACAACTAACTGAAATGTATATAAATGAAAACTAATATATATACACACACACACACACACACACACACCTCCACACAACCCAAGAGTTGTTATAAAAGTTAGTTTTTCTCTTTGGGATCACATATAACTAACACACACACACACACACACACACACACGGACTGGTGGGCTAGAAATATTTGCATGATTAGTAAATGTGGTGGGCATATTTGCAAGGCTGGATTAGACATATTTTATGTAGGACTCAGGGAAGCTGACAGTGAATCTGCATATATTTGGTGAGAAGAAAACTATTTATTTATAGGTAACTCAATGCCAACATGAACAGGTTTTCAACCTTTTTGAGTCCACGGCTCCCTTGACTTGACCAACTACCTTCTTTCTGCAGCACTATGGGACTCAGGAGCCCAGTTATGTCACCCCTTGCCTGCAGAGCTGGCAGCCTCTCACCCTTTTTCAAACACCCTCCCTTGTGGAGTCTTCCCTCAGCCCCCTCTCCACTCTTCTTGGGAGTCCTCTGGGCAACCACTGCTGCTGCGCCTGGTCTCTGAGCTGCCCCCTCACACTGCCCCACAGGGGCCCTGGAAGAGGATGCCCCCAGCCTTAGTGGCCCAGTGAAGACTGACCAAAGGTGAATATGGGGACAGCACCTTACCTTGGGGGGGGGGGGGGCAGCAGTGGGCGCTGCTGGGCCTGCATTGTGGAAAGGCCCTGGGCTCCCAGGCAGGCCTAGCACAAGAAAGGCCTGTGCAGTGCCTGCTCGTTTCCGCTGGACCGAGATAAACCTACACATTATCGATCTGATACTGGAACTCATTATGCTAGGCTTGAGGCCTTAATAGTAACCGCTAATTAGCAAGTATGAAATAAAAGACAAAGACGCAGCAAAAGGATATTGACAGGGAGTTTTGAGACCACCATCCCCTCCTGAGGAGGGAAGCACCAGCTAGGAGAGCGCCAGGAAGAAACCCTCAGGGCAGGGGCCCACTATTGCCAAGCGCTGAAACGTTCACACGACTTCTACGCGCATCCCGTGTCGTTCACCAGGATAACTCCGTTTTAGAACCATCCCAGAAGTTGCCGGTCCCAGGGAAGAGCGACTGGTAATCCGCATCTCCGCCTTGCGCACTTGGTAATCCAGGGCCTCCAGGGCTTCCCCGCCGCGACCTGCAACCCCCCTGAGGAGGAAGAGGAGCACAACCCGCACACCGCTCTCACCGTGGCGTCTTGCCCGGCATAGTGGCTGATCACCCTGGAGCCTCCCGGGTGCCGCCGGTGGAAGCTGCTGATGTCGTAGACTTTCCTGTCGATCACCAGCCACCGCTCGGGCTTGATCCGCCCCGAGCGCTGCTGGATCTCCTCCCAGGTGAAGAAGCGGCGGGAACGGACCTCGCCGCCCCCGTTGGCCCGCTTCTCCTCAACTCCCGCTCCCGACCCCACTCCCGACGCGGTCTCCTGCAGCGGAGGAGCCATTCTCTCCCGGCCTTCTCTCTGCCCGCTGCGATCCCCGCGACAGCCACGGATCTCCTGGTGGGAATTCCGACGTCCGCGCAGCGCCGCTGTCAGCGAGTAACTCGCTCGAAGGCGAGGAGACAGATCATAAACGTGCTTTGCCCAGCGCCTTCCCGCACGGACGCTACCCTCCGGGATCTGATTGGCTTCCCGCGCTCTCCGGGGAGCCCATTGGCCACTGGGCGCCGGCTTCGGTGTCTCCGTAGGCGCCTTGAAGAGCCGCGCCCATCAAGAGAGCGCTGCCTCTTGAATCCCTTTTGGAAGAGCCATAATGGCACTTTTTTTTGTTGCTCAGTTACCGCCCCGAGAGTTGGCATGTGGTTGATGAAGCTATAATTTCAGACCCCGGACTTAATGATCTTATGCCCACCCTCCCTTTTCGACAGCCACGTGGAGCACGCATATTTCATCTCCTTCCTCCGTCATGTTTTACATGTTTTACAACTGCTGATTTACACCCCCGCTTTAATAAAGAGATACTTGGAAGGACTCTGCAAGACTGGGAAAGAAAAGGCGATTGATATGCGTGGTGTGTGCGATATAACATTGTGCCGCCAAATGGCGACGTGGAGTCCCGTTTTTCTCTACCTGTTTTCCCTGTTTAAATTTGCAAAGCTTTAAACAGAGACGCTTCTTGGATCATGTGTCTAGATCCAGCCAGACTGTAAGCATATGCAGTTTTGCGTTTTAAATCCCAGTCACGGGACCATCGTGGTGTCAGGCGTAAAACAGGATTTGTTTCTGCTGCGCTGATGGTAAATAAGCACTACTGTATTTTGTTGTAAAAAAAAAAAAAAAGATAAAAGGATGACGTATTTTTAGAAGCAGAAATAATGAAATGCATACTTGTAACCACGCACCTGCTTTGTCAGCCACTCCCTTTAACTATAAACTTCTCCTTCTCCTTCTTTTAAAAAAAGTTTGTTGCAGTGACTAACCATGCCCTGGCATGCCTATGCTGGACCAAACGCTGGTGTAGGGTTTGACTGTTGCTGTTTCCATCATTTGCTGCTGTCAGGTAAGGGTCAGGGCCTGGCCCTGGACTTTGGTTCCAAGGCACAATCCTGACAGCACCACTGATTAATTCTATAATACCACCTCCCAAGCTATTTCATCTCTCTCACTTCCCTTTCTATTTCATTTTCTGCTGCTAGAGCTTTGGAATTTGGGAAACAAAGGACTCAGACCCTTACATTATATATACATAAGTGAGTGTGTGATTTATAAGATTTTTTTTCTAGTGCATTGTTTTGGGAGGTGTTTGTCTAGATCAGGGGTCAGCAAACTTTTTCAGCAGAGGGCCGGTCCACTGTCCCTCAGACCTTGTGGCACACATTCTACTCATGTAAAAACACACTGATGTTTAATGTTTAATAGGTTATTGTATTTTAGTGTGCTATGGGAAGCCGCCCAGAGTGGCTGGGGAAACCCAGCCAGATGGGCAGGGTATAAATAATAAATGATTCTTATATTATTATTATGATTCCCGGACCATCCGAGGGCTGGATTTAGAAGGTGATTGGGCCAGATCTGGCCCCTGGGCCTTAGTTTGCCTACCCATGGTCTAGATGAGCAGCTCCTTCTTCAAGTATTGCTACAAAATGGTGTGAGGTGATGTGGGCTCTGGATGGCTGCTAAGGAAAGAGCCTTTTCAGTGGTGATGCTCAGTTGCAGAATACACTCCACAGACAGCTCCCATGCCACCTGTGTTCTTGCCTTTTTGGTGCTAGTCAAAGACCTTTTTATTTTCACTGTCTTTTTGTTAATGGAAGGTATAAAATAAAATAAATATTTCAGTTTGCCAACATTATGGCAATAAAAACTGACACTAAAAGCTTGGTTGTGAAATGGACTATGCCCTCTGTTATTAAATAAGCCTAACCTTCTTTTGTAACAGAATCATATTTTTGCATTACAGTAGTACCTCGGGTTACATACGCTTCAGGTTACATACGCTTCAGGTTACAGACTCCGCTAACCCAGAAATAGTGCTTCAGGTTAAGAACTTTGCTTCAGGATGACAACAGAAATCGGGCTCCGGCGGCACGGCAGCAGCAGGAGGCCCCATTAGCCAAAGTGGTGCTTCAGGTTAAGAACAGTTTCAGGTTAAGTACGGACCTCCGGAACGAATTAAGAACTTAACCTGAGGTACCACTGTATCTCTTTCATTTGTTTAAGCTGACCTCAGCATTATTAATATTTTCTTGCATTTCACAACAATACTTCACTTATATGTGCTACAAATACACTGCGTGTTATCCAGTGATTTTCTGAAAGAAAAAAAAAGTGCCAGTACTCATAATGAAGTTGTTACAGTAAGTGCCACACTTTTAACATGGGGGGGGGGGGAGGATAAAGCTGCCAGTACCCTTGAGTACCCCCAGAAAAAGCACTGGTGATATCCAATGTTAAGCCCAATTTGCACTATATATTTAAAGCAGTACCATGCCACTTTAAAGAATCATGGCTTCTCCCAAAGAGTCCTGGGAACTGTAGTTTGTTAAGGGTGCTGAAAGTAGTTAGGAGTCAATTCGCAGAGTTCCATAGAAAGAGGCTTAGAGGAATTGATTTTTAAAGGTAAAGGTAAAGGTACCCCTGCCCATACGGGCCAGTCTTGCCAGACTCTAGGGTTGTGCGCCCATCTCACTTAAGAGGCCGGGGGCCAGCGCTGTCCGCAGACATTTCCGGGTCACGTGGCCAGCGTGACAAGCTGCATCTGGCGAGCCAGCGCAGCACACGGAACGCCGTTTACCTTCCCGCTGGTAAGCGGTCCCTATTTATCTACTTGCACCCGAGGGTGCTTTCGAACTGCTAGGTTGGCAGCGCTGGGACCGAACGACAGGAGCGCACCCTGCCGCGGGGATTCGAACCACCGACCTTTCGATCGGCAAGTAGCTCTATGAGGGGAATAGAAGTTTCCTAACTACTATCAGCACCCATAACAAACTTTGTGCTCCAAAGGGGAAGTCATGACTCTTTAAAGTGGTAAAATACTGCTTTAAATATATAGCGCAGATGTGGCCCAAGTTACACTCAGTAATTTTGAAAATAATACCTGAATTTTCAAAGACTTACTATTATGCAGGTAATTAATTTAGTTAATGAGATGCAGATAAGATTTATCTCGTTTGCCAGTGCCATAAATTTATGACGACATTTCACTGCAAATATACACACATTAGTTTTCATGTGTGTGCTGTTCTGAGTGAGAGCAGAGCAGTTACAGATTTTTTAAATTTAAAAATCTAGCCTAAGTTCCTTGCGATGAAGTTTAACTGTCAACAGTGCAGCTTTGGGGACAAAAGTATGAGTGCCGCAAGAGTGAGCAGCAAGAAATCCTCCAAATAATTTCTACACTGTTCCCTTAGACCACCAGCAACAGCAGCTTGCAGACCTCTGCCTGGGTGGGCATACTCTTGCAAGTGAGTTTAATGGGTTTAAACGACTTGTCCTAGAATGTATAACAAAGAGAAATGCCAAATGCATTTTGTCCACCAACTTAAGCTTAAGTGGTCCACTAACTTAAGCCTGTTAAAATGTGTTCAAATTTTGGGGTGTTTAGCATAATTTGTAGAAGCAGGAGGAGGGAAGCACTGATTGTGGTGCTTGAAGAGCCTAGCTGTTTGGAGTGCAAAAGCGACATTCTGTACCTGCTTGTGTTTCTCTAATAAATACAGGTTGGATGATAGCCAATGCTAATCGTAGTCAGAGTAGACCCACTGAAGTGAATGGGTATATTCTGAGTAAGAGTTAGTTGGCTATCATCAGCTCTCTTTGAATTGAAAATTGCTCCGGTTGTAGCCCTTTGAAAGAGAGGGCCATGTAAATGCATTCATGAAAAGATGCTGCTTTCCCATTCACCACTTCCAATTTTATTTTCCCTTCTTTTCTATAAACCTGATGGATTGTAGCCAGGGCTGCAGTTCCATTTGCACAGTGGACTTCCGTATGTGCAACAGAACTACCCCTCCCTCTCCAGCTGCGTCCCCTTTTGTGCCTTGAAAATCTTCCGCAGAGGGTTGGGAGAGGAGAAAGGGAAGTTCCATTGTGTGAGTGAAAATCCACTTGTATCCACCATATAGCCAGGTTCTGCGGATGGCTTACAAACTATTAACAACACAACATTTAAAGGATGGAAATCAGGGCTAGCCCAGGACACTTTGGCACCTGAGGTAAACCGCAATAATATCACCTCGCCTTGACAGGGAAGCAAGGGCGAGTGAAAACCTAGATCTACATCAGGATCTGCTGTCCCAGTGGATTCTGCTGCCTGAGGAGGTTTCCTCACCATGCCTCATAGGTAGGTCAGCCCTGATGAAAATGCATGAAAGCCAATTAAATATAAACAAATCAAAACAGCTTCAAGCAGCACAAACATAGAAACTAGAAACACTTTGAAAGCAGCAAGGAGAGTAGATGTAAATAAAAGAGAATTAAAAGGGCCCAGTAGAACAAAAAGTCTTCACCTAAAAGATAACAGGGTGGGCACCAGGCAAGCGCCTCTGGAGAGGGCATTCTACCAGTGGGGTGGCACCACCAGGAAGGTCCTATCCCTGATCACTGCTTGCCTTGGGAGCTGCTGAAGAAGGGACTCTGGGGAAAGGTTTGTTTGGTTTTTACACTGCTTTGTGTAAAGCATCCTGAAGTTATTTAACAATTTAAAAAAATCAACAGAAACATACAGTGGTACCTTGGTTTACGAACTTAATCTGTTCCGGAAGTCCGTTCTTAAACCAAAACCGTTCTTAAACTGAGGTGTGCTTTCCCTAATGAGGCCTCCTGCCGCTGGTGCCCTTCCACCATTCGGTTTCCGTTCTTAGACCGAGGTAAAGTTCTCAAACCGGGACACTATTTCTGGTTTTGCGGAGTTTGTAAACCGAATCATTCTTAAACCAGACTGTTTAAGGTGTACCCCCAAGCTACAAGCCTGCTCCTTTAAGAGAGAGAGCCCCCATTCAAAGCAGGCTGAACACCACCTAACTGGGTAGACAAGCTTCCAACCAGCAATACTTCTGTCTTACTTTATTGGCCTTCATCCAGTCTATTGCCAAGTCCTGGCACTGGTTCAGAATGCCTCACCTGATCATGATGCTAAACTGGATATCATCTGTACACACCCAGAGGGCCTCTCCCAGTGATTTCAAGTAACTATGAAATAGATGGGGGAGGGACAAAACAGAGCTCTCTGAAATCTCACATTGTAATCTCCGTGGGGTAGAAGGATAATTCTCCAGCTGACTGGTTTGGCCACACTGGATACTGGGCTGCAGGGGGTGTCACAACAACGCTATAGAACAGAATTCAAGAGGCAGGGGCATACACTGAATTTTAGCATCACATAGAGTACAGCCTAAGGTCTGCCACTGCCTCCAGATACACATTCTGGAATCAGTTAAAGGTAAAGGGACTCCTGACCGTTAGGTCCAGTCGTGGATGACTCGGGTTGTGGTGCTCATCTCGCTTTATTGGCCGAGGGAGCCAGCATACAGCTTCTGGGTCATGTGGCCAGCATGGCTAAGCCGCTTCTGGCAAACCAGAGCAGTGCACGGAAACACCGTTTACCTTCCCGCCAGAGCGGTACCTATTTATCTACATGCACTTTGACGTGCTTTCGAGCCGCTAGGTTGGCAGGAGCAGGGACTGAGCAACGGGAGCTCACCCCGTCGCGGGGATTCAAACCACCGGCCTTCTGTTCGGCAAGCCCTAGGCTAACTGGAATCAGTTAGGTAACAGCAGAAGCACTGCCACGCAATATTTCCAACCCCCAACTCAGACAGTGTCTCCAGGTGAATGCCACAGTGATAAACGCTACTAAGACGTCAAAGAACGAAAGGGACACATTACCTGCCGTCTCTGTTGGCAAAAACATGGCAACAAAAGTAGTTTCTCTTCCAAAACTGAATCTAAAGAAATAAATTTATCTAGAAAAGCAGTGTCATCCGACAGCTAAGAACTATCCTGTCTAACATGTTGCCCTGCAAGACTGGTCCAGGACGTTTTGCTGTCCTGGGCCAAAATGAAAATGCTATGCCCCATCAGAGAGGTAGTGGCAGTGGGTGGGTGGGCATGTGTGTCATGGTGGGTTGGTGGCAGCAGGCAGATCCACCACCAGGGGCCAACAGCCTGAGGCGACTGCCTCACCCCGCATCATGGGCCAGGAAGGGGATGTTGCCCAGGAAGGGGATATTTGTAACTGGCCTATTTTTCAGGAATGGAGAATGAGTGGCTTGCTGTGGCCAACAGAATTTTTGTTGCTATATTTATTTATTTACTTATATCCCACCTTTTCCCCAGACCAGGACTCAAGACGACTTACATAAATTAAAACAACACAGATAACATCAGAAGGCTAGAAACATATAGAAGATAATAGTTTTAAAAAGTAATTAAATGAGAATATATGTTAAACAAAATAACAATATATTAAAAAAACAGATATAGTGCTACTTCTGTTTTCAAGCGTCTTGGAAGCCAAATGTTTCAGTTTTCAAATGCAGAAAACCTGGAAGTAATTGCTTCCGTTCTCGAATGCTTTTCAGAAGTTGAATGGCTTCCGTTGAGTCCCCCCCCCCCCCCATTTTCTCAATGGAAATTGCAGACTGCCCTTTGCACCACGTTTTTTGAATGTTTCAGAAGTTGTACAGTATTCTGGAACAGATTACATTCGAAAACTGAGGTACCTCTGTATATTAAAATGCAGATAGGAAAAGAATACAGCACTATTTAAAAGTCCTATCCTTAAAACGAGTCTGTTGCAAAAAGCTTGATGGAATAAAAAAGTATTTTCCACATACAGTGTGTTACAATAATCTGAACAGGATGTAACTAAGGTGTGTGCCGCTGCGTCTAGATCAGATATTTCCAGGAATGGGCACCACTTGTGCCCTAGTTATAACTGCGCAATGCATTCCTGGCGATTGCAGAAACCTGGGCATCCAGACTCAGAGCTGAATCAAGGAGCACATCCAAACTATGAACCTGCTTCTTCATGGGGAGTGTTAGCCCATCCACCACAGGCTGAATTCCTATTTCCTAATTTGGCTTCTGACTAACTCGTATGGATTAAATTTCAATTAGTTTGCTCTTATCCAGTCCATTATTGATTACAGACACCAGTTTGGAACCAAGACAGCTTCTTTGGATTTAGATGAAAAGGATAAATAAAGCTGGATGTTATCAGCATACTGGTGACACTGAACCCCAAAACTCCCAATGGCTTTTCCCAGTGGTTTCGTGTAAACATTAACTAGTATGTGGGACAAAACAACACCCTGAGGGACCCCACAGGCCAATGACCAAGGTGTTGAACAGGAGTCACCTAGCACCACCTTCTGGGTTCGCTCCTCCAGAAGGAAACAGAGCCACTGTAAAACGGTTCCTCCAAGTCCTATCCCAGCAAGGCAGACCAGAAGGATACCATGGCCAATGGTAATCAAAGGCTGCTGAGAGGTCCAGCAGAACCAACAGGAACACACTCACCCTGTTCAATTCCTGGCTAAGTCATCCACAAAGGTGACCAAAGTCATCTCTGTTCAATAAGCGGGCCTGAAAATGAATGGAAATGGATCTAGATCAGTGGTTCCCAACTGGTGGGCCATGGACCCCAAGGGGTCCACATAACCCACCCAGGGGGTCCGTAGCACCATTCACATAACAAAAACTACCATAAAGATATCAAAATGTTCAAAGTAGAGGGTCCATGGCTTGGCTTTCGAAAAATGGGGGGGTTAGGGTTAGTACTTAGCTGATTGGAAACCAATGATCTCCTGGAGCTGAGATGCCACCTCATGCTCCTTTACCTTGCCCAGAAATGGAATATTGGAAGCTGGCACATAATTATACAATATGGCACAATTCAGGAAGAGCTTTTTCAATAAAGGTATTACAACTGCCTCCTTAAGGCTGGAACTCAGCACTCAGAAGCACTCAGGAGGCACTTGGCTAGTCTCCCACTGGTCTATTTAGTGAGCCAGGAAGGACAAGGATCTAGCACACATGTGGCAACTCGGACTATAATTTCCATCATTCCTGAGCACAGCCCACGTTGGCCTGGGTTGATGGTGTTGGAGTAAGTAAAAAATATCCAGAGGAAGGGTTGAGGAAGTGAATTTCATTCATATAATTTAACAGGACATTCGTCAGTCTCAAGGATCTGAGAGAAAATGCAGTCAAATCATAACGTCATCATGTAGCAATAAAATCAACACAAAACCAACACACAGAATACAGTACACAAATCTAAAGACTCAGGCAAATGAAAAAACGCTTCACCTGGTGCTGCAAAGATTTCAGAGTTGCACTGGGTGAACAGCCTTGTTGAGGACATTCCAAAGCTGGGTGCCCCCACCAAAAATACTCTACCTTTGCTCACCACCCACTTCACCTGTGAAAGTGGAGGGGTCATGGAAAATGGTGCATAGGTTTGTGTATGGACAATGCAAGTGGGAACCACGTTTCCACTGTTTAACTACCAACTTGAAAAATGCTTCTCTGTTAATCTTTCTACTCATCTTTCTGGCTAACTTCAGTGCAACAATTTTGCAAGAAGGAAACACGCTGCTTGTGCCTATTGTAGTTTACTACGAAATATTCAAGGGCCTCAGGAGAAGAAATGGTATACGTTGGAGAGATCAGAGATATAAGGTTAACATTCAGTCACTGTCTATCCTGGTGTTGAACTGTAGTATCTTCTTTCTCATCATGACCATCTCCCTCGGGAGGTTGTGGACTCTCCTTCCTTGGAGGATTTTAGGCAGAGGTTGGAAGGCCATCTATTATGGATGCTTTAGTTTAGGGGGTTGGACTAGATGACAAAATAAACAAGGAAATTTGTTCCTCGTATGTCAACA
Source organism: Podarcis tiliguerta (assembly GCF_965153285.1). NCBI lineage: Eukaryota > Metazoa > Chordata > Lepidosauria > Squamata > Lacertidae > Podarcis > Podarcis tiliguerta. Next base: position 57,323,910 of record NC_139534.1, read on the forward strand.
GATCTTTCTTCACTAAGAGAATTGAATATGACAAGGAACAAAGTTACTACGTGCATTCAGTGACTGGCCCATCTACAGTTTAAGAGCTGTTTCCTACTTGCTCCTTTAATATGCATGTAAATAAGAGTTCATATTAGTAGTGTTTGTTGTTAATAGCAGCAAGAACCTTAGACCTAATATTAGAGTTGACAATATCCATTACGTAATTGAGTTTTAGAGTTAATAGTAACTGCAGTTGTGGAAAGTGAGAAGCCTTTTTTCTCTCTCTTGGCCAAGGCTCTCCTGTGCATTGTGCAATTCTAGGGTTACAACACCAGAGTCCCATTTTGGAAGTGGAAGCTGGCTAAATCAGTAATGCATGGAGTGGAGATTGCATACTCATCCCTTCCCACACAAATGGCAATGTTGCTGGATTGTGAACACCTGAAGAGGAATGCTTTTCAAATCAGAATCAAAATGAGAACAACATGGTTCCTGTAAATGATGTGAAGGCACACCATTGCTATGCACTTCAGAGTATATTTCCCATACCGCCAGGCTCAGCCAGGCTCTGTGAGTGGTGAGTGTCCTATGTACTGCCAGCACCCCTGTGGTAGTTTAGTCTCCATGAACCCAGGAAGAGCAGGACACACAGAGAGGGGCAAAGTGGTGAATTTCCCCAGGATACCAAAAGGCTGGGGGCCCCTAATATATTGATTCAATCATCCGCTGCAGATCAAGAAACCATTTTGCTCTGTGCTCATTTACTCAATGGAACATATCCAAGGCATGTTGACTCTTAAATAATTAATGAAGTGCTTTGATTTTTGGGAGGTCATTGTTAACATTAAAAAGCATCAAGACTGTGTCACAACCATGGCAAAAATGTAATGCTGATTGTCCAAATTTATGCATGATACCAGGAAATTATATTTCTGTAAACATGCATAACCCCAAGAACGCTCATTTGCATTCCAATATCTTTTGCATTCAGACTGCAAACACATCATACATTTAAAGTGCTTTTAAAGCATGCATAGGTGCACAAAGACACACACACACACACACACACACACCAGAATCCTGAGAACTGTGGTTTACTTCTTATAGAGATAAAATTCCCAGCATTGGGATTCCTGGAGAGTTTGTGTGCTTTGAACACAAGGTGTGTACACAGCCTCAGTTTAGTAAATTGAAACTGATAAATTCAATCAGGGACTGGAGCTGATGTTAGATGGAGCCAAAGCAAAAATAAATGTAGTCACACTTTCTCTTTCTCTCTCTCTCTCTCTCTTCTACTCTCTCTTCTACTCTCCCCGCCTTTCTGCGCCCCGCCCCCACTTGTGGCCTTCAGAACATGCTCCTGTCTCAAGGGGCAGCGTCCTGTCCTTGGCCTCATGCTGCATCTTTGAAATGGAGCATTAAATCAGAGGCACTAGGAGGCAAATTCACCACCACGCCTGCCTCCAGCAATAGGCTGGAGAGGCACACAGTGTTTTTTGATTTTGCAAGATGGTTGGAGCTCGAAGGGAAAGGTGCTGTGGAGGGGAGCATGTGCTATTGGACACTTTTGGGCAGTGACATCCAAAGCTCCTGATTTACCCAGTCTTTCCCGAGGGAAGGCCACGTGGGCTGGGGTAGACACATACATTGGATGCCACAATTGGGATGAAATTAGGCTCTTGGCTTGATCGGAAGCTCAGGCTTAATAACCACCTTTTTATGCTCTCAGCAAAGAGTAAGCAGCCTAAGCTGATTTTCTTTGACAAATGTGATGATAGGTTAACCAAAATGAAAACAATGAAAAATTAGTCGAAATATATAAAAAAATTTAAAAAAATTGTCCAATAACACCTTAGAGACCAACTAAGTTTGTTCTTGGTATAGGCTTTCATGTGCATGCACACTTCTTCAGATACCTGTGCGTGCACACAAAAGCTTATACCCAGAACAAACTTAGTTGGTCTCTAAGGTGCTACTGGACAATTATTATTTTTTTACTTTTGTATATATATTTTGACTGCATCAGACCAACATGGCTACCTACCTGAATGAAAAATTAGGTTACCTGATTTAAATATTCGATTATTCATTATCTGTTGTACAAAATTATTTTTAAACTATTCAAATGTTTGCTCATTTCTGCTCTTAATTGAAAGAATATTTATAGAGAAGTATTATTATTCATAATGTCACAATATTTTAATACACCCCTTAACTAAACTAGGTTGAATGAATTAAGGAACTTCATAAATAACTATGGATGCCAACAGGCACCGCTGCACTCAGAGTCAGCAGCTTTTGCATCAAACCAAGTATCAACGCAAGCTGTATCACCCTCTTTAATGTCTTAAAGTCAATGTAATGATTGAGCACATCAAAGGAATACAGTTCCTCAGACATTCTGCCATACCCTCCAACATTTCTCAGATGAAAATAGGGACACCCTGTTCCACTCTGGGCAGCTTCCAACATATATAAAAACATAATAAAATATTAAACATTAAAAAGACCCCTATACAAGGCAGCCTTCAGATGGCTTCTAAACGTTGTATAGTTGCTTATCTCCTTGGCTCAGGGGTCGCATAACTCCATACCCTCCAACATTTCTCAGATGAAAATAGGGACGTCCTGCAGAAAAGCAGGACATTCTGGGATTGAATCAGAAACTGGGGTGGCATCTGTAAATCTGGGGCTGTCCCTGGAAAATAGGGACACTTGGAGGGTCTGTTCTGCTGTCCTCTGCAGGAGCAAAGCCTTTTTACAGCAACCTTGGAGCAGACCTCTCACCGCAGACCAGCAGGGCTCCCTCTCACCACCCATTCCTGTTCCTAATCGGTTACTACTAGTTCAGACACAATGAACATATATATGAAGTGAATATTTTTTTGCCCTGTCATGTATCACTACCTTTTTCAGCTGTGGGCTGTCCCTCAGACCTTGTGGGGGGCCGGACTATATTTTTTTGGGGGGAGGAAATAAACAAATTCCTATGCCCCACAAATAACCCAGAGATGCATTTTAAATAAAAGGACACATTCTACTCATGTAAAAACACGCTGATTCCTGGACCATCCGCGGGCCGGATTTAGAAGGTGATTGGGCTGGATCCAGCCCCCGGGCCTTAGGTTGCCTACCCCTACTTTACACTGTTTGCATAGAGTTGCATTTGCCCATTCATCCAGTTTGAAGGTTATTTGAGAGCTCTTCACAATTCCTTTTTGTTTCAACTGCCACAAACTATTTACCATCACCAGTAAACTTGGCTGCCTCACTCTCACCTCTAACTCTAGAGCATTTATGAGCAAGTTAAAAAGCACAAGTCCCAATAATGATTCTTGCGGGACTCCACTTTCAATATCTCTCCTTTGAGAGAACAGCCCACTTGTTCCTACACTCTGCTCTCTGTTTCTTAACTATTCCTTGATCAACATGATTGCTTAACCCAGTTTCGTAAACACCTGAAATTTCATTTGGGAGTAATTTAGGGAAAGGGAATGTGTAGAAATGATTATGATAGGAAAGAACATGAGGCCATGATGTACAGAACAACAGTTTTGATTATGTGAAATTAAGGCTTGCTATCCTTATGTGAAATAAGTATATTAGTATCACATTCAAGTTTGAACATGGGTAGGAAACAATCAGTAAGGGACTCGGGTGGCGCTGTGGGTTAAACCACAGATCAAGGAAGCAGCGGCTGCGGCACTATTGCTTTTGGCAACCATGTGAGGTGCATCTGTCCTCCTTCTCCTCCCCTCAGTGGCCTCCGGGCCCAGGCCAGAGCCCCCACAGGCCCCACCACCACCATGGGGCCACTCGCTGGAGGAGGAGGCACCCTGGAAGGCAGGCAAGGCCGAGGCCTGAGGGAGCAAGCGAGTAGTCCGGGTGGAAAATGGCAGCCCCCAGGGAAGAAGCCTAACCCAACCCCCACTCACTGAGATCACTGCCACTGATGGCCTGACCGCCATCGCTAATCACCCATTCACCCCACCGCCAATTGCTCACTTGCCTGCCAGCTCTCCCACCACCACCAATTGCCCGCTCGCCCCACAAATTTGCATTACCATTAATGAGGGTGACTCCACTTCTTTCACAGTCATATGAGGGGCAAACGAGGCTGTCCAGTATTGCCCATAGCTGTCAACTTACAGATTTGAAAATAAGGGACCAGCAGCCTCGAAAATAAGTGATCAGCAAAACTGATGAACGACGTTGAGATGGCAAAGCTTACAGGCAGAATTAGAAACCAGGAAGAGGACCTCTTTAATAAAGAATGGGGAAAGTTTATAATTTATTTGAAAAGCTATTGTAAAGAGTTACATACATTGGTAGGATTGACAGAAAACTTGTAGTAAAAATTTGAACTATGGATGGACAAATGATTTATAAAAATAAGTTATGAAAGGGATGCAGAGGGGGAAATCACTACATTAAGATGCTGCACTGGTTGGAGGGTATGCTAAGCAGCACGTTGGGGCTGCCATCGTCCTGGCGCGAGGAGTTCCATCGGCCCTTCCCCGCCCGAGAGGGAGGGAAGGAGAGAGACTTGCCCACGCTGCCTGCGAGCCCGGCGTGAGGTGGTTGCGGTGCTGCGGCAGCCGTTGAAGTGCTGCCTTTCTGCGTCCCTCCCCATCCCCTCCTCTTCCTCCTCCCTCAGGCCGCCTCCTCAGCCGCCGCCGCTGCCACCTCTGGCTTCCCCTGGCAGTGTGGCGGAAGTCTCACAAGAGAGGGGCTGCCTGCCCGCTTGCCGCCACCCGTCTCCTCACGCCGCGCCCCTGAGGAGGAAAAGGGAGAGACAGAGACGTGGCAGCTCGTGCACACACTCTCTCTCGCTCTCTCGAGGCGGAGGACCCCCAGCCGCTGCTTCCCTCCCGAGCCGGGCGAGCATGAAACCAGGGAAATTTAAGGGACATCATCAATCCGGGATAGCAGCAGGAAACGGTGCTGGGATAAGGGAGTTTCTCACCAAATAAGGAACGGTTGACAGCTATGCTATTGCCCCTCCTACTCACAGTGGCAACAGAGGCCTCAGCTACAAATCTTAACATCCTCTGCTGAAATTAAATGTACCCCAAATTCAGGAAACTGAACACAAATTGAATCTGTTTGCAGATGATCTGCCCTTTAATGCTCTGTGATCCTAAAAGAGCTCTCCTGCCTCTACAGCAGGCTCTTAGTATGTTTGCTGAGGTTGTCAGGTTAAAAATCAATTATACGAGATTGGTCATTTTGTTTTTGTTTTTATAATAATTTTTATTGGTCTTTACATATATTTCCATACATAACATCATGGTATACAGAAGTAAATAAAATATTTGGCTCGTCAAGCCTGTGACTTCCCCCTCCCCGATTGTTGGCTTTCAAACCTATTCTCTGGATACTGCATTTTCCTATATTTCTTATTACTATTAAATCATAATCTTATGTAAATACTAAATTAACTATAATAAGTAATAATTAATAGTTTTAACCTTACAAAACTTATTGTAACCCTACTAGTGATGTTAATTGTTTACGATTGTCTTTCAAGTATAATAAAAATTTGTTCCAGTCTTTCAGTCTGATCCTGCTGGTTCCGGATTTTCCCTGTTAGATTTGCCAATTTGGCATAATTCAATAATTTCATCTGCCACTCATCTTTCCTTGGTAAATCTTCTTGCTTCCATCTTTAGGCTAGTAACATTCTCACTGCAGTTGTTGAATATAGTAACAAAGTTTTGTCCTGTTTATGTATTTCTCTACCTACTATACATGGCAGGAATGCTTCTGGGTTTTTTTTTGTAAATGTATATTTCAACATTTTTTAAAGTTCATTATATATCATTTCCCAGAAGACCTTCACCTCCTTACAAACCCACCACATATGGTAAAAAGTACCTTCTTTTTCTTTACGTTTCCAACATTTATTATTTGTTCTATACATTTTTTGCTAATTTCACTGGTGTTAAATACCATCTATACATCATTTTCATTATATTTTCTTTAAGTGAACTGCATGCAGTAAAATTTATTCCATCTTTCCACAATCTTACCCAATCTTCTAACTGCATATTATAATCAATATATTTTGCCCAATGTATCATTACAAATTTTACTTCTTCATCTTTCATATGCCATTCCAAAAGTAACTTTTACATTTTTGGTAATATTTTAACCTTGTTGCTTAATAGATCTATTTCAAACCTGGATCTTATTAATTCAAATACATTTATCTTTTAGCTTCTTTAAATACTTCATTTATGTGATGATAATGTAACCAGTCATTTACCAACTTTTTTATTGCCTCATATGGTTTCAATTTCCACTGGTTGTCCACCTCTTATCACCAAGTCTCCATAGCTGGCCCATTTTGATTCCATATTTACCTTTTTAACAGTTGTTGCCTCTAACGGCAACAGCCACCATGGTGTTTTACATTCTAATAAACTCTTGTATCTAGACCACACCTCATAGAACATAGATACTCTTGTATCTAGGCCACACCTTTATGAACTTTTGCCTTCTTGTACCATAAATAAGCATGCCACCCATATCCGTTGTCATATCCTTCCAGGTCTAGTAGATCTGTATTTTTTAACAATATCCAATTCCTTAACCAACGTAGGCAAGAAGCTTCATAATACAATTTCAAATCTGGCAGGGAGAAACCTCCTCTTTCTTTAACATTTGTAAGTATTTTAAATTTTATTCTTGGTTTTTCCCCTTGCCAGATAAATTTTGTGATGTTTGTTATGTTCTACTTTCTTCCTCCCCCTTTCCTGATTTATTGTGTTTTGTTGTTGACCCCTTTATTGTGAAAAGCGTATGTGTAACTTGTGCTTATACTCTCACAGCAAAATGACAATAAAGATTTCTTTTTTAAAAAACAAGAACATGAACAGTCTATATAAAGTACGAAGAGATAGCAACCCTGTAGTGGAGACTTGCATAACTCTTTGCTTTTGACAAGAGGAAATAGTTTTTGTTCTGGGCATAACTTTATACTTTGAGGCTTGCTGGTATAAAGAACCCCCAGTCACTGAAAATGAGAATGAAGTCAATAATGTACAGTTCAGAGAAATTTTTCCAGTTTTCTAAGAGGTGAGGAACCTTTTGCTGGGGGCTGCTTACTTGAGCCAGTGATGAATGAGACTGCAGTATGGCTGGCCCTAACATTAGGCAGAGTGAGGCAACTGCCTCAGGAGGCAGGTGCTCGGGAGGCGGAGCAATGGCAACACCCCCCCCCCTTCAGCTATTTCTTCTGAGCCCCCAAGCCATTCCCCTCTGTCGTAGGACAGAACTGTGTGTGCCACCTAGACACATCTGTATCTAGTCTGCTGCCCTTAAGTGCGATGGAGGATGCTGCTCTGTTGCCTGTATTCCAGTTGGATTTGCTTGTGCATGGAAGGGCAGTTCCCAAGAACTCTCAGAACAGGAACAAACACATAAATAAAACAATATTTTAAAAATACAAAATTGAAACAAAGTTTTTGTGTGTGGTTTTTTTAAATACCCATCCATAACAGGAATAGCAGGTTTAAGAAATGATGCAAGGAAGAAAATGAAATAATTAACCAACCTGAGAAAATTAGCACACTCTGTCTCGGCATCTGAATGATATTAATACAGTATTTTAATGATGCTGCCTGAAGCTGGAAAGGATGTTGGCTGTTGTGAAAAATTGCTGGACAGGGTGGATGCTGGACAGGGTGTATCTCTTCCCACCGCAATATGTGTTCCTTTCTGTGTGTCCTACCAAACCATCACACCTTCTTAATCCACCATCTGCTCATCTGACATGTGTTCCTTTCTGTGTGTCCTACCAAACCATCACACCTTCTTAATCCACCACCTGCTCAGCTGACATGCATTTCAATGGGTTTCTTTCCACACCCAGCTGAGTTGTGAGTATCCTTGTTTCTTCTCTTGACATGTGGGGGTGTGTATGGAATCTAAATCTCAAGAAGGCTTTGGAATGTGCTTTGGCTCTAGGAACTTGGATTGGGCTTCACCTAACGAGCCTTAGGAGGCTCCCCCCCCCCCAATCTCCCATTGCCTCTCAAAATTGGCTGGTGGGGGCAGGAGAATCCTGATATCAGGGGCTAGACTGAGGAGGAATGGTGGGAGCCACCCCTCCCTTCTCCTGAACCTTCCCGAGAACAGGAGGACAGTATGGATTGAGAACAGTGGCTTGCAGAAGGACATAGTTCAGAAGCTGCAGAGGGGGAAAGCTGGGAAATATTGGGAGAGGAACAGCAGGAAGGAGAAGCACCAGAGGAGAGACAGCTGACAGACTCAGTGTCTTTCAAGAGCATTCCTGACCGCCCCCTCCCAGGACCAGGCGGGGCATTGAGGATAGGAGAACAGAAGGCTCTGAGAACAGAAGGCAGAAAGATCAGATTAGCAGTCACAAGGGTGACGTAGAATAGGAGGGATGAAGGGGGTTGGGCTTTCTTTGGAGCAACGCCATTCTTTTTGGGAGGATGCATTCCTTTGACTCTCTCTGTGAACTATGGAATAAATTACTTGGTAAGAACGCCTCTTGTTTCTCTGTTTACTGGCTGCCACTGGGGGAGGGATTGGGTTCCCTGAAGCCTGACACCCTAAAATAGCAGGTGGTGTGATCCAATCCCAATCTTATCGGTCCAGCCTGATATTAGGTTCTCTGTACCACGAGAAGCTGCTATGTAGTAGGCAATGGATCAATTTAAATAATAATATCTGCATTGTGGCATTTCACCTACGTGTATCTAGGATCAAAGTGTGAGAATCAATTTTAGTTGTTTCTGAAGCAAGAGAAGGCAATGGGGTGTGGGGGTTTTTTTACAAAGAAAATGTGAAATTATGCTCTTTTATATAGCCATAGCCACATAAGAAAGCATAATTTGAATGTATATAGAACAAAAAAGTGAAAGTATTTTAGTATTTTTAAGGTCTACTGATGTGTAGCAGCTTTACAGGCGGTGGAGGAGTCCTATTGGACTAACTTAGTGGGTTTACTTAGTAGGCTACATGGGACTGGGCTGTTCATTTGAAATATACTGTAGGCTGCAGATTTCCGAAGTGCACATATGGACCTAATCCAACTATAATGACAGACGACTAGTCCTGTGCAACAACTGATAACCCCCAGAGGTGGATGCGCACCCACAGCCACATCAAAAGACCACCCAGCCAATTCAGTCTGGTTTGGGTGACACCTCAATGCAGAAGGAGTTGTGACATCTTGGTGTACACCAACAATCATACCGGCATTGTGCACAGATCTCTTACTGGATCAGGGTGGTAGTCTTCCAGCTTTGACACTTTAAACATATTTTTAGCCAAAGAGCAGGCTTCACCTATGTGGTGTATGCCAATGCAAAACAAAAAACCCTATATAAACCTATTATTTGAATGGCATAATGAGCGCTCACACCTTCCTTGGTGGGCACCCTTTGTGGGACCGCGCACAGCACCTCGGGCCACGTGGGACTCACCAGCTGGTTGGGCTGGCCCGCCTCCCTGTGCTAGTCCTTGGGGGTTTCCGCCAAACCCCAGTTAACCTCTCAGCACTGTTGGGAGATGGGGCCAGTTGCACTTCACTTTTTCAGTTTCCCAAGTTGTTGCAACTAGCTTAGGCATGCAGTTAGTATTTTTATCTAATCCCTTTGGGCAGGAATTGATTGAAACTTGCCTATTTCATATTCTTGGAGCATGATCACACATGGTCCCTAAAATAATATGGTAACCTCTTAGTAATGTCGCCACCTTGTCATCTTCTGGTGAATAATGATGCATGTTTAATGTATTCAGCTCTAATGGGTGAAATTCATCAAGTGCATTGATACCCGGCATGTCAAAAACCTGCTGATGAGCTACTTTCTCTACTTGTGCATACACAGTGTGCCTGTTTGACCAGAAAAGCAAGAAAGTAACTTTCCTAAATTGCCACAGAGCACAAAGTTTCAAAACTTTGCTGTACTTGCTAACCCTGCCTCCCACACCCTTCCAATCTTTCTGAATGGGCAAGGAGTTGTGCCCTGGGGACAAGATTTTCCCTGCATTTACATTCTTTCTTCTTTTACTAGTTTCATATCGCACAGACACCCAAAATAATAGCTGAAGCCAAAAGTATAAACACAGAAATTAAACAAGACTCATTAGCTGTTTAGTGAAAGTCTTTTGAACTATCAGAAGAGGGATGCAGATCCAGACCTCCTTATTTACATGATGCCCAGCCTGCATCCCAACTCAACGATGGTGACTATTTTATTTAAATTTGTTAGTTGCATTTATACAGAAAACCTTCACCCAAGCTGATTGGCAACAAGAGAGACACATTGGCACCCACATCAAACACACCAAACCATTTAAAAATGAATTAGAATACTAAACAACAAGGCGGTGGTGGGGGGGAACCAATAAGAAGAAATCAAAGTGGCATGTCAAGCCATGCTAAAACTGAACAAACCAGGAGTGGAAAAGCTTTGAAGAAAAAAGTTCCAACTTCTGAACCTGGTGATGTGGTAGATTTCACCCAGGTTCAGAAACGTCTGTACATTTAGATAGCAAATTTTAATTGCAAGGTTTGTAGGGCTGGGGGGGTTGTTTTCTCTCCTAATACAAGTATTGTATGTGAACTGATTTCTGAAGATAATGTATTTATGTAAGATGCATGTATTTTCACCATATTTATTTACCGCTAACTTATTTGTATTTACTTTTTAAACAATGTATATGCGACCTTTCAAAGTAAAACTGACCCAGTGTGGCTTATATCAAAGTCAACATGCATGATCAATAAAACCACAGTATAAAACTGAAGCATTACATCAGAGCTTTCCAAACTGTGTGTCGCAACACGTTAGTGTGTCTGTTGGCTGCAGTGTGTAGGTGTGTCTCATGAATACTCCCCGTTCTCCTCCCAGGGCTAGAAAGGGGCTAGTTTAATCTCCGGTTTGCTAGTAAAACTGAATTACTGTATTGTGAAATGATGCATGTCTAAAAAGTGGTTACCAACTTGAAAAGTTTGGAAAACTCTGTGTTATTGTCATGAACTACTGCAGTAACTTGAACTATTGCTTTTACACTTTCAGTTCAATCATCAATTTAAGTTACTACTGATACATTATATTCAAATGATCCTATGCAATACCAGTGCTCTGCCACTGTCTCTATCCCTGTATGTTGCAATATATGAATTCATAAGGTTGAACACCACCCCAGATTGGGGGAAGTGCAAGATTCTAGGGCATCCAGGCACTTACACAAGGTTTGTTTTCCTTCGAATGAGGTGCACTGGAGACAGTGGTGTCTTTACGATATATGGTTTATATATAACCTGAGCCTATGAGGCAATTGCTTCTCCCATAAGGTATTGCTTCTCCCATACCTACAGCCAGCGGCAGAGCTAGCCATGATCCCTACCTTCTCCAGGTATGCCACAAACCAGTGGGAGTGCCCGAGCCTTTGTAGACATTTATGACTTCCACATCACAGATGCAGCCTTCCTTGCTGCTGCTCCCTCTCCTTCAGCAAGTACTTTGAAATGCGAGGCGGGATAATGCCCATTTTGTAGCTTCCAGGGGTAAAATAGTAACCACAACAATTGCTCTTAAAGGCCAACTCTTTCTTGCCGTTTAACCTTAACACATTCAAGAACTAGTTGTGAGGATGTGGAGATTTACATGGAGATACTGACAATCCTGGATTATTTTGGTAAATCCCTGAAAATAGAGACATCATCCTACTTTTCTGATATACAAGAAGCCCCATTCAGACATTATTGCCTCACATGGGTTGCACCCATGTCACACACACACACACACACACACACCCCAACCAGGGTCTATTCACAGACCTGTAGGGGAATCCTTCTGCCGAGTGCACTTAGAATTCTCCCTGCAATTGGGAACCTTTTGTGACCAGGGCTCACAGGATTAGCAGGTCAGCACGCAGGGCAGCTAGCAGTTGATGGAGCCAGAGTCAATGGCAGACAGAGGCAGCTCATTACATACCTATCCCCCTCTGGGCCGACTTCTACAAAGGGAACCTGGAGACTAAGTAGGAGGAAGGTGACCGCAAGTGCCACCTTCTGGACCGGTTGGAAGGCAGATAGAGGATGGCAGAAAACAGACTGAGGCTGGCGGGGCAATACCTCATTGCCCCCAATGGAGGAGATACCACTGGTGGGAAGGACCCTAAGGGTTCCCAACACTTGATGAGGATGTAGCTGGTGGGGATGTGGGCACTGGAAGTGAGGTTAGTGTGCACTGTTCAGTTCCTTTCTCCACATGAACATAAGAATAGCCTGCTGGGTCAGGCCAATGGCCCATCTAATACAGCATCCTCTTCTCACTGTGGCCAACCAGTGTTCTCCACGTGTTCTCAAGCAAACACCTGGCTAGGGGTCCGGTGAATGCTGATATTTAGGTGACTGTCTCAAAGCAGTGATGCCCTGCGGATGCTGACATTCAAAGATACACCATTGGTGTTGTCAAAATTCACATTTGAATGCTGACAGGCACTATAGCACATATGCATTGCACGCCACAGTTAATAGCTGGATAGCATCACATTTGAATATCTTGTGTTTACTTTGGCAAATATAAAAAATAGTGAAAACTGAAATGGTCAAGATTTTGATGGCAGACCTTTAGGCTACAACACTTTCTTAGGTGGAGAAATTATTACATCTGATGCTTCTCTGTGAGCCACATTGTTATCAACTCCTCTTGTGTATTTATGCTACAACACATTTCAACTCCTGCCCCTTCTGCACCATCAGTAAAAATCAACAATTTTGACAACTGTTGTCTGAAAGTTTTTTCCCAATTAATGAGAAAGGGCACAGTCAAATTAATGCTGCTAGACTGTTCTTGCCCTGTTACATATCCTTGTTATTTAACCACAGTACATGAGCCTCTGTCAGCTCCCACTTAGTTCTCAGGGACGTTGTGCAAAAAGGTATGTTGCAATTACTAGGTTTGTGAGCAGCACTTTTCTCAGCAGGTTTGTCTGTGTCACCCATCTGCAGCTCCAGGCATGAGAAACCTCTTGCAATTGTTTTGCCTTTCCTACCATTTCTTTACCATCATGGGTGCAACAGCTGGTTCAAGAATATAATAAGCTCTGTGTGCTCCATACAAATTGTTTGTTGGGAAAAGTTGCTGGACAGAAACATTAGCATGTTCAAGCATGAAAAACATACCAGAAAACATCCAGCAACAGCACAACTCACCACACTAATCTCTTGTGATTAGGCTGGTGGTTTATTATCTTTGTGCCTATGGAGACAGGGGCCAGTGATTTAAGGTGTTTGGTGCTGCCTGCGAGGCAGGAGCCAGGGCAGCAGGAGGAGGAAGGGGCAGGGCAGTCCGAGACAGAGGGAGGTGCAGGGGATGTGGTGGAGGAAAAGAGACTGAGCCAGGGCCAGTAGTTTCCCTGCCATGATCTCCCACCCTGCTGTCTCCTAGAGCCAGGAGGGGCTTGAGGAGGGAAAAGCAGCAATGGCTTCTGTGTAAGTGGCACCTCAGGTTGAGCACATGCCCCCATCAGATGAGGATTCATAAGCTGCTGCTGGTGTGTGAGTGTGTGTGTGAGTGGGGGGTCCCCCTGTTGCTTCAACTGTTCCACAAGGCACAAATCTGAGGACAGCTGCCTAGATGCCAGAAGATTGTGTGTCCCTGGAGCACTGTGGGAGCTGCTGTAAGTGCTTCTTTGTCAATAAAGACTGTCAACGTGAACTTTCCTTGTCTGGGGGCAGGACAAGACACATGAGGCTAAAAAGTGTGTCCATCCAAAAGTGATGTAATTCCACTGGGCACCCAATGTTCTGTGTGGTGTAGTGGTTCAGAGCAGTGGACTCGTAATCTGGTGAACCAGGTTCGATTCCCCGTTCTTCCACATGCAGCTGCTGGGTAACCTTGGGCTAGTCACGCTTCTCTGAAGTCTCTCAGCCTCACTCACCTCACAGAGTGTTTGTTGTGGGGGAGGAAGGGAAAGGAGAATGTTAGCCGCTTTGAGACTCTTTAGGGTAGTGATAAAGCGGGATATCAAATCCAAACTCTTCTTCTTCTTCTCAAAAAATGTGTTGGCAGAGAGAGCAGAATTCAGCTCCAACAGAGGTTTCACCATTGGAAATGAATTCTGCAATCCATTCTGCACGTGTTGGGTAGGAGAGGGCTCCTGACAGATCCAGATTCTTGCAGCCTTAGCTTGAATCTGACACTTTTAAAATTCAAGCTAGGGCTGCAAAAGAAGAACGCAAGTGCACTTCCATATCTTCCTTTGCTGCCATAGCTTGATTTCTTTTTTGAACTTTCCCAACCCAAATTTTCCCATGTCTGACATCATATGATATCGCATGTGAAAAGGGTAGTTGTGGTTTGCTCAAAACAGCCTTGTGGACCTCATTAGGCACACAGGAGATTTATTATCACTGATATATAGACAGTGCATCTCTGTGCAAGGCTTCTGTGAGGGTTTATGTAGATCAGAGGTTTATTCTAGTTAGCAATTAATGCCTACATTTTTTAAACAGGGAGATTACTATGCAGATCAAGACAAGTGGGGTAGTTGTCATTCTGTGCGATTCCTCCCCCCCCCCATGGTTTCATCAGTAGCTGCCAGAATTCATTTTAAAATAACAAGCATTTTAACGGCAAACTTTTGAAACACTGGCAACCTGGTCTTGCAAGCAGGTTGCCCAAAACAGGTCTAAAATATTTAAATACTTTGGATGGAGTAGGAAAAAGAACCAATAATGAGAAAGGAACAAAATTAAAACTGTTGTATCCTGCCTTTCCTCACAAAATTGTCAAGTGTTAAAACCAATGCAATACTGTATTACAATCATCTACAACCAAAAGCTTTCTTTAAAAGGAAGGTTTTTACTAGGGATGTTCACCAACCACAAGTTTTGGCTTGATGCTAATCCAGCGTCTTGGAAAATAGCCTGATTCGGGACTGGGCTGCTTTGCCTTTGTTCCAAATCCAAGTGGTGTGTGTGTGTGCTGGGTACATGAAAAAAGAATTTAAGGAACTATCTATAACTTTAAAAAGCAACAACATTTTGGGGGGAGTAGAATTAGAATCCTACCAAATCTCAAGAGATAACTACAGTGGTTTCCCAGCAAAGGCAGTTTTTTCAATTTGGGATGATTGAAAAAGGATAAATTTAGTCTTCACTATTGTTTTGTGAGCAATTTGTTTGCAAATAGACAGAAAGGCGCCATTGGCGCAGCCAAGGAGGAGGGCAGAGGGGGGCAGGGCAGAGGGGGGCAGCCCCCCATCAAGTAAAACAATAGAAATACTTAACTAACTGACTAATCGTGTTGGTGCTCCCCCCCCCAAACAAAAGTCCTGTCCTCCCTATCTTAAGTCTTGCCTGTCCCCAACAAAAATCCTGGCTATGCCCATGAAAGGAGCCCCTACATAAGGAACAGGCCAAATTTCAGGAGGATTGATGCAGGAATTTTGCCCTAGGCATTCTGCTCTATTTGTCACCAAAAGTCAGAGGGGGAGCTAAGCTGAAAGCTGATTTGGCAGGTGTCAGTGTGTGGGCAGATGGCAGAGGCAAAAGTCCGAACATCCAGCATCTTCCAAGCTAGCACCACTTGTAGAACATAGAATGCATTCCTTCATCATCCCTTGCCCAAAGCACTCTGATAGGATTTCTGGTAATGCCATTCTCAATTTCGGCATTTCTCAGCTTCTTCCCCCCCCAGACTTAAATTTGGTTCTCCACCCTTCCACACCAGTTTGTAATTTTTTTTAAGTCCTCATGAAAATTCAAAATTATTTCAAAACAACTTTCTCTTATATAATGCATTTTTTTGTAATTTTTCACCAACATGTCGATTTCATTCACGCTCTATCCTAGTATATGCATTTTGTTGACAGCACACTCCAAAATTCTGACCTTTGAAAATAACAATAAGTTAAGAATAGTGCCTTTCAACAAATTACCGTATTTTTTTGCTCTACAAGACTCACTTTTTCCCTCCTAAAAAGTAAGGGGAAATGTGTGTGCGTCTTATGGAGCAAATGCGGGCTGCGCAGCTATCACAGAAGCCAGAACAGCAAGAGGGATTGCTGCTTTCACTGCGCAGTGATTCCTCTTGCTGTTCTGGCTTCTGAGATTCAGATTTTTTTTTTCTTGTTTTCCTCCTCCAAAAACTAGGTGCGTCTTGTGGTCTGGTGCGTCTTATAGAGCGAGAAATACGGTACCTCACTGGAGAATATTGCAGAATATGGAGAACTGTGAATTTTGAAGGATGACTTTCGAAGGATGAAATGTGCTGTCAGCAATATACTTATGATGCACAACTCTGATCTTCTTTTACAACTGCAGGTGTGGCACTGGATGTTCTAGATCATTAACTGGCAACAGATTGGATGAGAGCCAATTGACTGAAGCTTCCTCAAGGTAAGAGTGAGGTGCTAATAATGGGTGGTTTGCTAGACTGGATGGGTAAGGTTTGGCCTGCTCTGTATAGGGTTACTCTCCCTGTGAAGGAGCAGGTACCTAGCTTGGGGTTACTTCTAGGATCCATTACTGTCACTTGAGGCACAGGTGGCTTCAGTGGCATACAGTAGCTTCTGTAAGCTTTGGATGGTGACCCAGCCATGCCTGCATCTAGACATCTGTTGACCGTGCTCTTGTAGCCTCTAGTTTAGATTACTACAACGTGTTATACATGAAGCTGCCTTTGAAAACGGATCACAAATTGTAGCTGGTGCAGAATTTAGCTGAGAGACAGCAGACTGAGGTAAGACACTCTGAACGTATAACACCAATCTTAGTACTACCACATGGGCAACCAATCATGTTATGGGCTCAACTGAAAGGGCTGGCTTTGACTGGCTTGTGAAGAAGGCGCAGCAGAGACTGTATTTTTTGAGAATACTAAGGAAAAACCATCTTCCGCAGAAACTGCTGCTTGCCTTCTATCACTGTGCCATTGAGAGCGTGCTCACTTATGGCTTATGTGTGTGGTACGGAAGCTGTACTACCCAGGACAGGATGGGGTTGCGCAGGGTTGTTAAGGCAGCAGAGAGCATTGTTGGCTGCCCACTCTCCACCTTAGAGCAGATTTATGCCACAAGGTGCCATAGGAAGGCACTGGACATAGTAAAAGATCCATCGCATCCTGGTCACTGTCTCTTCGAGCTCTTGCCGTCGGGACGGAGATACAGGACGATGAAGACAAGAACGAGCCGTCTTAAGAACAGCTTCTTCTCCAGAGCGATCTCGGCCCTGAATGGGAAGCCCGGACTTTGAAAGTCATCTAATCTCCCTTGCTGTATTTTACTATATTGTTTAATTAGTGTTTTTATGGAGCAGCCAAGTAATTTCGTTGTCCCCGAAGGGGGCAATGACAATAAAGATATTATTATTATTATTATTATTATAAAGCCTCGGGTGGCTCAGGATTCCAATTTCACAAGGACTGCCTCTCTTCACATGAACCAAGACATAACTTGCGTCCATAATCCGAGGCCCTTTTCCACGTGCCTACTCCCACGAGGAGGATGATACGACATGATGAAATGTGGGTGGCTCCCTGCCTAAGCAATGCTCTCCCCAAGTCAACGCTCCTAGTACTATTGATGGCTGTTCTTAGGTGCCAGGCAAAAATATTTCTATTTTCTCAGGCCCTTAATTTGGAGGGTTATTAGGTACATCTGTGACTCCTCTTGTGCTCATCCTTTCACAAGTGTAGATTGGAACTCCCTTTTTATAAATATTATGTTATTATTTTTGCTCTTATTTTTGGTGATAATGTGCTTTTACAGTTGTTTTGAGGCTGTTTATGTAAAAAGGGATGAAGCTGTGATGATAATTATGTTGATGTGGTGGTGCTGATACAATCCAGTTGTCCCTCATCCCTAGCTGCAGGGCTGGACAACTCATGAGGCAAAGTGAGGCAATTGCCTCAAGGGCAGCAGTTCTGGCCTCCAATGAATGCATTGCCTGCTGCTACTCCCACAGTGGCAACAGCAGCTGCGGTGAGCTCCTTGGAGGCCACACTGACACCTCTCATGCTGCCTCTACAGTGGACTCTTGGCCAATAGGAGGCACTGCTAGTCTCTCCCCCCCCCCCCTTGTTCCTGATGTAGATCTTGACTAACCCCCTTTTCCCTGGCTGGGGGTGGGGGGAAGTACCAGTTTGTGGGTCACCTCAGGTGCCAAAATGTATTGGGCTGGCCCCACCTAACTGCCAGTCACAAAAGAGGCCTGCCTCCCTGTGCTCCTCACCAAGGTGTTTTCCTTATATGGCAAGCTTAAGGAGAAACATTTCCATTTTTGCAGATATACTGTCTGCAGGGCTTTAAATTTTTTTTTTCCTTTTCATTACAGTGGTACCTCAGGTTAAGTTCTTAATTCGTTCAGGAGGTCTCTTCTTAACCTGAAACTGTTCTTAACCTGAAGCACCACTTTAGCTAATGGGGCCTCCTGCTGCTGCCACGCCGCCGGAGCACGATTTCTGTTCTCAACCTGAAGCAAAGTTCTTAACCTGAAGCACTATTTCTGGGTTAGCGGAGTCTGTAACCTGAAGCGTATGTAACCCAAGGTACCACTGTACAGAGATTTTTCTGAATCCCATGGCCTCTCCCCCCATCCCCTCAGTGGGTCCTAATGTCAACGTTTTCAACTGCATATTGTATCATAATCTATGTTTTATAGCTATCCATATTATCCATCATGTTTGTTACACTACAAGTGTTCTAATAATCCTGCTAATGTTTGCATCTTCTTGCAGTGGTCTCCTAAATAAATTATATTTTTTCCCATTTGTCTGCAGGCCTTTTAAATCTCTACACCTAGGGTTGCCATATGTCTGGAATTTCCTGGACATAGCCAGTAATTGGCCGTCAGAAACAGTGTCCTGGAAAATCCAGATGTTTGGCAACCCATGTCGGCAGTGTTGTTTTTGTCCTTAACTAGCTCAAAAACTTCCCTCCAAAAAGAGAGAGATTTTGCAAAATAAAATAAAATATATATATAAAAGCTCAATAACTCTGCCAAAAAAGGCTTTTCTGTCCAGATTTTCACTTTTTGAAATATGGCAACCCTACTAAATCACACTGAATTGCTTCAGAAGCCATGATTTGGTTCTTATCATTGTAAGATATGGCCCATATAGTCCAACAACCTATTCTCACAGTGGCCAACCAGATGCCTGTGGGAAACCAGCAAGGAGGACCTGAACACAAGAGCATCTCTTCTAGCAACTGATACTCAGAACTGCTTCCAGATGTGGAGGCAGAGCATAGCCATAATGGCTAGTAGCCATTGATAGTCTTTACCTTCATGAGAGGTAAAGGGAGAGGGAGAACAGCTTTTCTCTGTTGATTTCCTCCGCGCCATGCTTAATTTTATAAACTATCATGTCACCTCTTACTCATCACCTTTCCTCTCCCCTCCTAAGGGAGCCACTCACTCACAATACCTCTGTCTTGCCAGGATTCAATCTCAGCTTCCCCCCTTCCCCCCATCTCCTTTGCCTTTGCCTTATGGTGGACAAGGCTTGTGGGGGGAGAGGTTTCTCAGCCTCTCCCATCCAATTTCCTGAAATGCTAGTCTCTTGAGTGATTCTCAGAGGCAGGACTGGAACTACAGTGGTACCTCGGGTTACAAACGCTTTGAGTTACAAACACTTCCAGTTACAAACTCCGCTAACCCAGAAGTAGTACCTCAGGTTAAGAACTTTACCTCAGGATGAGAACGGAAATCCCCATTAGCAAAAGCGCACCTCAGGTTAAGAACGGTTTTGGGTTAAGAACTGTACTGTAACACAGTGTCCCCAATTCCCATTCCTCAGAGCTGGTTCAAGAGTGTACCATGGTCAATGGGATCAAAACCCACGAGAGATCAAGAAACAGGAGCATGGCTACACTGCTGCAGTTCTGCCTTCTGCCACCAAAGCCAACTCAGTCCCATGGCCAGGCCTGAACCCAGATTGAAATGAACCCAGAATGGATTGAGTCTCTCCATTCAGAGAACTGCCCATCTATTCCTACTCTCTGTTTGCCACTGCTGAACCAATTCTTGGTCCACAAGAAGACTTGCCTTCTTCTATGACTGCTAAGCTTACTTGGGAATCTTTGGTAAGGTACCTTGCTGGAAGCTTGTTGAAAGTGCCCCTTGTGATGGGCGGGTGGCAGAGTTTCTAGGGCTGCAGTGAACGTATCTTGTTACTATTGCTACATTAGCATTCGTTTCGCCATCTGTTCTCATAAGGCTGACTAGAAGCGTGACGAAGCTTTGCTGGGATCTCCCCGGCTTAGCAGGGCCATTGATTCTTATCCTGCCCAAGGTAAATGAACCAGTTATGAAAGCAGAGATGCTGTGCATCAGTTATCAAATTAAATTAAAATTCAGTCACCAAGAGCTGACAAGGAAATAAATAGACTCATTCATACTCAGATAAATCTAAATCCTTTAGCCTAATTACACTCTGTGGTGACTCAGGGCCAAACAAGGGCACATAAAGCATTGGTGCAACTTCAGCTGCTGTAGATCCACACACAGGCAAGAACCAGATTTAATCCAATTCCACTCCAAAATTAGAAAGTTAATCACTATTCCTTTTTTTAAGAAAACAAACCACATTTTTGGAGGTGCCCAGCATGAAAGCCCCCAAGCCTATTTCCCTGTTGTTGTGTTGAATTTTATGTACTCTGGATTGTCTAATATTCTTAGGAATTTCACCCACTGTGGTCAAAAGAAAAAATAGTTAAAATTCTATCCAATTTTTAAAAGTCTATATTTTTATAGAAATATGAAATGCAGCAAATTTATATTCAAAAAGTTATATGGCAGTAAAATCACCATAAAGCTGAAAGATGGCAAATGAAAAAGAAACTAAAACTCTTAAAAGCCCTTGGGTACATTGCACTAAGTACCGTAGCAGTATTAGCGTGCTCAACTTTACATTGGTTGTGAACCATACACCCTTTTTTCTCTTTTCTTTTGCATGGTGGTGGTATAAAGGAAACAAAAGGTAATAGGGAATTAACAAACATGCTCAAAGAAAGCAAACATGGATAGAAAGGATTATGGAGTCCATGGGTGGCATCCAACTCAACAACTCTGCCAGTGCAAGGATGCTGCACAACTTTCCTGCCCTCTCCTCTCCCACTGTGATCCTCAGACCAGTTCTGTTCTGGGTTTTCTCCCAAACCGCTGGGGAGATTTGCGAGGTGTGCACTGGGTGTGCACTGGGTGTGCAGGCAGAAGAGAGGATGGGAAAGTTTTATTGTGCTGCTAAATATCCTTGCAGGAGTGGAAATGTTTAGTTGGACACCACACCTTGTTTTTAGAGCTACAGACAATGCAGGATATTCAACGCTACATCAATTGGTAAATGAAATAAAATTTGACCAAACAAGGATGTGGAGCCCTCAGATCTTCCATACTACCTCCACATAATGTATTCCTGTCCTGGTACTATGTGTACAGTGGTACCTCGGGTTAAGAATTTAATTTGTTCCAGAGGTCCGTTCTTAACCTGAAACTGTTCTTAACCTGAGGTACCACTTTAGCTAATGGGGCCTCACGCTGCCGCCACGTAATTTCTGTTCTCATCCTGAAGCAAAGTTCTTAACCTGAGGTACTATTTCTGGATTAGTGGAGTCTGTAACCTGAAGCATCTGTAACCTGAAGTGTCTGTAACCCGAGGTACCACTGTAGTTTTCAACGTGAAGTTCCAGATTCAATGCAGCAATTCAAAAGAAATATTTTATTAACAAGCAAACCTTCTCTAACTGAACAAGCTGACGGGCCTCAGAGGCGGAGCTAGCTGTGCGCCAAGGAGCTAGCCACCCGTGGGGGCAGGGCTAACCGCCTGTGGGGGCTCCCCTGCAGTAAGCGGCCCAGGGGGGCCGCACAGCGATGTCACCCCCCCTCAGGGATGACATCTAGGGCGGCCCACCCACCCCCGTCCCCCTTCCCCTGCCACTGACAGGCCTACTCTTAAGAGGCTATTTGTTTTAAAGATAAAGTAACATCTACCATCACGGAGAAACTCCAATACTTTGGCCACCTCATGAGAAGAGAAGACTCCCTGGAAAAGACCCTGATGTTGGGAAAGATGGAGGGCACAAGGAGAAGGGGACGACAGAGGATGAGATGGTTGGACAGTGTTCTCAAAGCTACCAGCATGAGTTTGACCAAACTGCGGGAGGCAGTGGAAGACAGGAGTGCCTGGCGTGCTCTGGTACATGGGGTCACGAAGACTCGGACATGACTAAACGAGTAAACAACAACACAACCATCATGGAGTTGGGGGAGGCAAGGAGGCTGCAGAATAAGAGAGAGGAGGAGGCATGAGAATGGAGGTGTTCTGTGTGCAGGGGGCAATTGGGGAAAGGAAGGAGGAGAAGGAAGGAAGGGGAAATGGGGGGGGATCATGGCAATGAGGGTGAAGATGAAGATGTCTGGTAGTATTCACTCCCTTGATGGTTTCTGATGGACCATTCCAGTCTTTGTCTCTTAACTGCCAGGTTGGCATGGCTCATCAGTGTAAGCTGCACCCAGCAGTGTTTGGCACACCTTAATGAAATCTTGATTAACTCTAACCTTTACTAAATCCAATAATTATAGGTGCCTTAACATCGGGACGCGGGTGGCACTGTGGGTAAAAGCCTCAGTGCCTAGGGGTTGCTGATCGAAAGGTCGGCGGTTTGAATCCCTGTGGCGGGGTGCGCTCCCGTTGCTCGGTCCCAGCGCCTGCCAACCTAGCAGTTCGAAAGCACCCCCGGGTGCAAGTAGATAAAATAGGGACCGCTTACTGGCGGGAAGGTAAACGGCGTTTCCGTGTGCTGCGCTGGCTCGCCAGATGCGGCTTTGTCACGCTGGCCACGTGACCCGGAAGTGTCTGTGGACAGCGCTGGCCCCCGGCCTCTTGAGTGAGATGGGTGCACAACCCTAGAGTCTGTCAAGACTGGCCCGTACGGGCAGGGGTACCTTTACCTTTTTGCACCCACAAAACTCTGGCACCCCAACACATAGCAATATTTATTTACTTTCTGCAAAATGGCAGCAATTTTGCTTTTGGGGGGGGGGGGGGAACCTTTGGCCTTTATTCATATTTCTCTTCTTTACTGCTTTATTTTGCAACTGATTATTTTATTATCTGTACTGCTCCCGGAACCTAGCTTCAATGCGGGCATTTCATATGTCTTTGTTTTGTTTTATTGTTGCGTAATTGCTTTTATCTTATGATTTCTTGGATTGTATCTCTCCTCTACCCTGCTGTGACTTGTCAATCATCTTAAATTGCCAGGAAAGGTCATTGCATTTGTCTATCACTTATTCTTGTGAAAGGCAGTTAGCCATATTGTTATCATGGTAATATTGGTGGGGATTGATAAGAGAAACAAAAGTTGTATGCAGAGGAAAACATTGTCTTACTTTGACCTGAACCCAGTGAGGTTGTTTAATTACATAAGACCACCAAAGAAATTTCTCAAAACTCTTTATCACCTATATACATGCAAACTTTATGTTGTAAAGCCTCCTTGTCAAGCTGAATTTGGTAGTGCTTAATCTGCTGGTTCTTGTTTCCACAGCCTCCTGTCTTAAGCTTCTTAAGCTTCTTAAGCATGCATACGAAAATAGGAAGCTGCCGTAGTCCATCCAGCTCAGTATGGTCCATTAATATAAAATGGCCCATTGGTCCATCTACCTCAGTATTGCCCACACTGACTGGCAGCATCTCTCTAGGTGGCCAAGCAGGGGACATTCCTAGCCCTACTCTGAATCTGAACTCAAGTCATTCTTCATGCAAAGTGTGTGCTTCACCCCTGAGCTATAGTTATTCCTTCTGATCTTGTATCCCTTTTAGTCCTCTTCCTTTTATCAATCAAGTGAAACTCTTGAATCATTGCTCTTACGAAAAGCATTCCATTCCTTGCTTTGATCATTTACTTACTCCCTTCTGCACCTGCTTCAGCTTGTTTGAGACCTTGCCTAATGCACCTCATTGAATTTTCTCTCTTCCCAGTGATGCTACCTACCCTATCAGTTTACACTACATGGGACTACAATTCCCATCATCCCTAGCTAACAGGACCAGTGGTCAGGGATGATGGGAACTGTAGTCCCAAACATCTGGAGGGCCGGAGTTTGTCTATGCCTGGTTTAGAAGTACTTGCTAAGTTCCTATATTCAATAGCTAAACAACTGAATGACAAATATCAAGATTACTACGTGAACTCAGAGATCAGTTTCTACACCAGTATGAATGCTCAGGAGATGGACTTGGAGGCACTGTTTTCCATTCTTGACCTGCAGATCCAAGGCTATTGTAGTGGATGAGTATGCTGATAACACACTTGCTACCTTCAAAGTAAATGATCTCAGAGAAAGGGAATTGCAGTCTGGAAAATGCAATTTGAGGGGAAGGAATAGGAAGGAACAGGAAGTTCTCAATACTCCTGCCTTTGTAACCAATCCTAATAATATCCCAATATACTCCAATAGACAAGAAGAATAGACAAGAAGGGTAGATTCACTATACTGGCCAGAATGAAGGGATTGGAAGAAATATTGCCAGGTTAGAGGCCCCAAACTCCTACCCTGCTAGCAATCTATTTACTGATTCTGTACCAGAGGAGCAAGTAAAGGTAAAGGGACCCCTGACTATTAGGTCCAGTCGTGACCGACTCTGGGGTTGCAGTGCTCATCTTGCTTTATTGGCCAAGGGAGCCAGCGTACAGCTTCCGGGTCATGTGGCCAGCATGACTAAGCCACTTCTGGCGAACCAGAGCAGTGCACGGAAACACCGTTTACCTTTCTGCTGGAGTGGTACCTATTTATCTACTTGCACTTTGATGTTCTTTCGAACTCCTAGGTGGGCAGGGAGCTGGGACCGAGCCATCCCGCCGCAGGGATTCGAACCACCGATCTTCTGATCAGCAAGTCCTGGGCTCTGTGGTTTAACCCACAGCGCCACCCATGTCCCTGTTAGAGGAGCAAGTACAGCAGTGGAAATGGGGCATCTGGATTTCAGTAAGGCTATTGATAAAGTCCCCCATGATATTCTTGCAGAGAAGCTGATAAAATGTGGGCTGGATGAGGTACCTGTTAGGTGCATTTGTAGCTGGTTGACTGACCCAACCCAAAGAGTGTTCATTAATGGTTACTTGTCATCCTGGAAAAAAGTGTGAACACTACACTTAAGCAGGAATAACCAGTTGCACCAATATAAGTGTGATTTGCCAGTAATACACGTGAAAAGGATTTAGGGGTCTTAGTAGACCACAAGCTCAACATGAGACAACAACGTGATGCAGCAGCAAAAAGAGCTAATGCTATCCTAGGCTGTATAGTGTCCAAGACAAGTGAAGTAAAGTACCTCTCTATTGTGCCTTGGTCAGACCACACCTGGAACACTTTGTCCAGTTCTGGGCACCACAATTTAAGAAGGATATTGATAAACTGGAAAGGGTGCAGAGGAGGGAAACCAAGATGATCAAGGGTCTGGAAACCAAGCCTTATGAGAAAGGAGAAGGAGCTGGGTATGTTTACCCTGGAAAAGAGGAGACTGAGGGGAGATATGATGGCCACCTTCAAATATCTAAAAGAGAAAAGGAGCGAGCTTTCCCCCCCACTGTTCCGGAGGGTAGGACCCCAACCAATGGCTTCAACTTATAAGAGAGTTAAACATCAAGAATAACTTTTTGAGAGTAAGAGCTGTTCAACAGTGGAACGGACTCCCACGGGAGGTTGTGGACTCTCCTTCCTTGGAGGTTTTTTAAAGCAGAGGTTGAATGGCCATCTGTCACGGATGCTTTAGTTAAGTCTCATGCATTGCAGGGGATTGGACTAGATAACCCTCATGGTCCCTTCCAACTCTACAATTCTACGACTCTATGATTCATTCCTAAATGTGTGCATCTAGTGCGTGTCTGAAATATAGATTGCCAGGCGTTAAACTGCTGTGCTTTCTCTGTAGAAAATCTTGGGAACTGTAGTTCAGTGACAAGGGCTAAGAATTCCAAAGACAGAATTCTCAGCACCCACAATTAACTAATTTCCAGCATTTGAGGTGGGGAATTAGTTAAGACTGCACATTAAGTCTGTAGTGCAGATGTACCTATCAGAACATTTAGTAGCCTTTGCTATCATGTAATTTAATTTTGTTGCTCACCAGGGCCAGCTCTACCATTAGGCAGAGTGAGGCACTGGACCACTTCCAGGACTTAAAAGGATCTAAGCCAGGCAGGTCCAAAGTCCGGCCCGGGGGCCATTTGCGGCCCAGTTTAAAATGGCCCCGCAGGCAATTTTGAAAAATCAATCTGTTGTGGCCCCTGAGAGCCTGCCTGCTGCTCTGCTTGCTGTCCCCTGGAGCCAACGCTCCGCCAAGGAAGGTTAGAGGCGGGCGGGCCTTCTTCTCCCTCCCTGCTTCTCTCTGTATCTGTCACCCTCTCCCAGCTGTCTCCACCCTGCGCTCCCTGTCCCATCGCAGCTGTTCCTGTCATTGCCAAAACATTGCAAATCTAAAGGAGATTGGGCAGGGGTGGTAGGGAAAAAGGTGGAACAGCCCCCCTCACTTTCCATATACTGATTTTTTTTGTCTCTGTCATCTTGTGGAGCACAAAGTTTTCTCATCTCTCTTCCACCCCCCCACCCTTCTTTTAATCTCATCACCCCACATCTACTCTCCTCCCCCATCAGGTTTTGAACTGGGGGGGGGGGGCACGCACATACAGACACATATATACAGTCTTTTCCCCAGCAATGGAGAGGAGAGTCTTTTAAGGAGAGAGGGAAGGAAAAGGGGGAGACAAACACACACACACACACACACACTCCCTCCCTTTAACATTTTTTTGCTGGTTTGTTTACTACCCTCATCAAGAGGTTTGTGCCAACTTGGTGTTATGTTCCTGTTCATATTTTTTGAACTTAAAAGTTGACAAACAACCTTTATTACTGTAGCCTTTTTAATGTACGTTACAGTGTTCCTGACATATATTTCAGTTTCCTGGGGTTTTTTTTTATTTGGCCTTCAGATATGAAAGGCAGCGTGATTTATTACCTGCTTAGATATGTCATCCATGTGATGAAATGAAAATTATGCCGTTTGCAATAAACTTTGCATAAAATAGTTAATTTGCATTTAATTTTAATGGTTCAAAGGAGGTTAGGCAAAAAGGGCGGCCCTCATGCATGTTCACTTCATCAAATCTGGCCCTCTTCAATCTAAGCAGAGGCCTCTGGCACTAATTCACATACAGTACAACTTGCATAGACGTTGTTCTTGTTTGTATACTGCCCGTCTCTACCCACAGGTCTCAGGGTGGTTCACAGCATAAAAGCACTAAACAAACAAACAAACAAACAAACAAACAAATAACAAAAAGAAAAACAAGAAACACCCAATAATCCCCCCTCCCCATATACAGATGCCTCTGGGGGGGGGTGGATATGTGGGTAAGCAGGGTCTCACCAGCACTGTGGTGCTCTCAGTCACCATGTGACTAAAGATAAAACATTTTCCAAAGTTTTAAAAAAGAGGAGGGGAAAAGGCAGGAGATCTGGCGCCTAGTGCAAAAGATCCAGTGCTTGGTCCCTGTGGGTAAACTGTAACAATGTCGATGGTGTCATGGCTGCCTCAGATGGCCAAGGCTAGAGACCAATAGTGGTAGCCTCTCCACCCCAGCTGTTCCTCCTGGGTCCTCTGGCCATGGCCTCCTTTTGACCCCCCATATCTAGCCCGTTTCCCTCAGGTGTGGAGGAGGACACAATACTAGCGCCAGTATTGAAATACAGTAAGATTCAGCTGCCAGTCCAGTAGGCTTCCAAAACTGGGTGTGTGTGGGCTGAGGATCTTGTCCTTTGCTTTAGGCAGCAAAACATCTTCAGCCATCTCTGCTTTCTGATGGAATAGTGAAGGAATGATGCTGAATTTCCTAAGTTGTGTGCCCCAAAGCAAGGTCAGTTTTATTGCTGGCTTTATTCTAGGGTTGTGTACACAGCACATAGTTAAAGCACATCTAAAGCATAATATCCCCCTCCCCCCAATCCTGGGAACTGTCATTTGCCAAGTCAGCTGGGAATTGTAGCTCTGAGAGGAGGAAACTACAACTCCCAGGATTCTTTGGGGGAAGTCATGTTCTTTAAAAGTATGATGTGCACAGAGCCTATGTTTAAAATCAAGGTTGCCTTCAGTGAATCTTGCTCCGGAATCCCTTATATGTTTGGAAACCCTAGGGCTTATCCTTCAACCTTGCTGTGGTTTGATGAAGTGGGCGAAAGGAACAATATGGCCCCTTGTGCACCTTGGGTCTTGCCAAAGATAATCTCATACATTTTAATGAGCTCTATTTAAGGAAGAACAAGTAAGGTAACCCAAGCAAAGGATGTGTGAGCAGTGTATTAGAGAGGTGCAGTCTGAGCACCCAAAAGGCTCTTTTCCCTCTATCATTATATTTAATAGCAGGCAGGAATTCTTGAGGAGAAGCACCAATTATACAATGACTCGGGGCTTGCTGCTACAAGCCAGGATCAAATGTTTCCGAGACAATTTATTGTAACTTGATGCACTGATGAGTTTGCTCTTGGCAAATTCTTAATCTGTTTAATGACTGGGAACTGTTTAATCCACCTTCTATTGAGAAAGGGTTACAAGTTTAATATTCAAAATCCCTGCCTGAACTGATGCGGGTCTTGGTATATGACAGACATGAAGAACCATGTTGTTGTTGTTGTTGATTTGATTTATATGCTACACTTTATCCTAAGATCCCAGATTGATGTACAACCTTTTTAAAAATAATAATAATAATTTTTATTATTTTCAATAAAAAAATCCAATATATGCCACATTGTATCAGTACCAGATTACCCCATACATTTCTCATTAACATTAAAAAATAATTAAAAAGAACACATTTTTGCCCCCTCCCAATCCCCAGACTTCCCTCCACCCCTCTTCTGGTTCTTTAAATAAACCAAATCATCTTACATTCCAGATCCCTTTTCCCAAATTTCCAACTACTAAACAATTAAACTTGTGGTGTACAGCACAGATATTTTAAACATTCAGACCACTTTATACATTACACATCTATGCTTTCATGCTATTTCCCCTTTTAAAATTATCCTAACTGTTGCTTTTTGCAAGCATTTAATCCATGTCTGCTGGTGTCCCAATTTATTTCCAACCACTGGCCCCTAAATAAAATCCATTTTCCAGACTGTTAGCCGTTCTTTTCCCCCCTTACTTTGGCATATTTAAATCTCCTCCAAAAGAGGCTTCTCATTAGGACAAATCCTCATTTCAGCCCTCCTTCCTTCCAAATTTCTCTGTCTCCACAATTGTGATTTCACCCAAATTTCTAACTTTCCTGTCTGTACTCATATTTAAAGCTCCTCAAGAAGCTGCTACCAATTAAGGCCATTTCCAGTTTCAGCTCCTCTTGTCTTAACATTGGTGATTTTACCAATACTTCCTCAAATACAGTGGTGCCTCGCAAGACGAAAAGAATCCGTTCCGCGAGTCTTTTCGTCTTGCGGTTTTTTCGTCTTGCGAAGCAAGCCCATTAGCGGAGTAGCGCTATTAGCGCTATTGGCAGTTTAAGGGCTAAAAATGGCTTTTTAAGGCTTAAGGGATTAGCGGTTTTGCTGCTAAAAGGCTTTTAGCAGCTTAGCGCTTCAGAAAAAGGGGTTTTAGAGCGGGGAAAAAATTCAATTTTTTTTCGTCATTTTTCGCCCATAGGGAAATTCGTCTTGTGAAGCGCCTCTGCAGACGGAAAACCCTTTCGTCTTGCGGGTTTTCCGTCTTGCGAGGCATTCGTCTTGCGGGGCACCACTGTATTTTTTGTGTATGCTGCCCTTCAGATTCCCCTGCTTTTTGCTTTTGGATTTTCTTCATAACAGTTAGCCTTCCTTCCCCCCCCCCCCCCGCTACAAACTGTCCCTCCTGTCTTTGCCCGAGAGTCTCCCCTGCGTCCATTCTTGTTTCCGGTTCTTCCGCCGTGTTGTTATATTGATCCAATCTGGTACTGATGGTCTCTGATATCTTAGCCATACTTTCCATAAATTCTCTTTTCCATTGGTACAAAAATTCAATAATTTCCGCATCTGAGCTCATCTCTGGCTGCCCTGCCCCTGTCCTTCCATTGTTTTCAGCACAGCCGGTTTTCTTCATCAGTCCTGATTAAGTCCAAGGCCATTCAATACAGTTTCCCAGTAAACACCAGGGGGTTCCAGTACTTTTCCAGGGGGAACGTATTCAAACCGCTTTTCCGCTTTTTCAAGATGTCTCAGAATGGGGTACAAAGTCACTTGCAAACTTTTCCTTAAAGTCTCAGTTGTGTTTATTGAGCAGACTTCAAGCTTCTTCCTTCTTTTATTCCTCCCAACAGGAAATCTTATAATCCTCAGCAAAGCTCTTCATATATCTTAATCAAGGCTCTTCTGCTGAGTTCCTCAACACAATACAAAATTAAATTCGCAGTTTTATAATCCATTAGTGATAATATGCAATTATGAATAGAGTTCGGTTGTTAAGAACTTTCCTTTCCACAACCACAAACGAAAGGTTTGAGATAGTGGTGTTAGGGCTCCCTGATACTCCCAGGAATCTCGCACTGCATTCCCTTTTCTGCCTCTCAACACAGCATCGTAGCCACTTTTAAACTCTCCTGATACAGTGGTACCTTGGGTTAAGAACTTAATTCGTTCTGGAGGTCTGTTCTTAACCTGAAACTGTTCTTAACCTGAAGCACCACTTTAGCTAATGGGGCCTCCCGCTGCCGCCGCACGATTTCTGTTCTCATCCTGAAGCAAAGTTCTTAACCCGAAGTAATATTTCTGGGTTAGCGGAGTCTGTAACCTGAAGTGTCTGTAACCTGAAGCATCTGTAACCCGAGATACCATTGTACACCTGAATTTGACAGGTTCATCAATCCTCACTGCCAGTAACCTGAGGTACCACTGTATTGACAATCAGTAAAGAATGGGTTTTGGTGGCTCATCAGCAGGCACTTGTCCATAAGTTTTTAATAAAAGAAGTTCTCCTACTTGCAACTTGTCTCCATGTAACGTAATTTATCCAGAAATCGAAGGGTGGACCTCCTGTTCTAACCCTCCATGTATCGCCAAATTCAGTCTAATTAAATCCAATCTGAGTCTTCAATCAAAATGGTCGAAGATGCAAAATTTTTCTTACCCTTTTATTTCAGCTTGAATATTTTTAGTTGAGAATCTCCTGCTGACAGTAGGCAGCTCGAAGCTTCATCCCACAGAGTCGCAGCTGAGAGCACTCTGAACCGCTCTCCCCCACTGTTTGCCTGTTGGCAGTGGTTTTTTCGGGGATGGCAGGAGATTTGGCACTCTGCCAGACCTCTTGACACTCCACACAACCTTGTGGAGTTTGGGGGGGGGCGGGGAGGCTTGCCTTGGCATACTCCCCTCTAACCTCTGTGGGCTCGGGTCTGTCCTGCATTCCCTGTTCTATTGGCAGGAAACCTGAAGTCTCTTGAGTGATGTACAACCTTCATAATATAATTAACGCAGCATAATTTAAAAAATAATAATACACAGCATAATAATAAAAAAATCATAATAAAAGTCCATAGATTATTTAACTGCCAAAGGCCTAGTTAAAAAGGAATGTTTTCAAGTGGGGCCTAAATATGTAATGATATTACATCCCTGGGGAGCCACCACAGAAAAGGTCTGTTCTTGTGTTGTCATCCTCCGGACCTCCCAGGGAGGGGGGACATAGAGAAGGGCCTTGGATGACAAGCTCAAGGTCCGGGCTGGTTTATATGGGGAAATGCGGTCTTTAAGGTATTGAGGTCCTGAGCTGTTCAAGGCTTTATAGGTCAAAACCAGTACTTTGAATTGGGCCTGGAAACTCTTTGGCAGCCAGTGTAGTCTGGCCAGGATTGGAGTTATAAACTCAAATCGTCTTGTTCTAGTGAGCAACCTGGTAGCTGAATTCTGCACCAGCTGAAGCTTCTGAATGGTAGGCAGCACAACATATAACTCATTGCAGTAATCCAGCCTAGAGGTTACCATAGTGCCAGCCACAGAAGTTAGGCTATCCCTGTCGAGAAAGGGGTGTAGCTGAGCCACCAGATGAAGCTGACAGGAGTTACTGTATTTTTCGCCCTATTGGACGCACCGGCCCATAGGACGCACCTAGTTTTCAGGGGGGAAATCAAAGGGGGAAAAAAACGATTTCCCCCCTGCAGCTCTGGGAGCAGCGGACAGGCTGCACGCAGCCTGTGCGCTACTCCAAGACCTTCTCCCTGCTTTTGTGGGAGGTGGCGGAATTCCCCCACTTCCCGCAAAAGCCCACAGGAGCCGTGCGCGACTCCTACGGGCTTTTCGCCCAGGAGGGAAAAGGGACTGAAACGGCCCGTCAGTCCCTTCTCCCTCCTCGGGGAAAAGCCGCCAAGAGGGGCGGGCTCTTCAAAGGGTGTGCGGCTCCTGCGGGCTTTTCTACGAGGTGGGGGAATTCCCCCACCTCCTAGAAAAGCCAGCAGAAGCTGCGGAGCCCCTTTAAAGAGCACGCGGCTTTTGCCTGCTTTTGCAGGAGGTGGGGGAATTCCCCCATCTCCCGCAAAAGCCCACAGGAGGGTTGGAGAGTAGCGGGATGGCGTCGCACGCTGCCCCCCCATCCTCTGGGGCTGGCAATGGGGGAAGCGCTGCTTTCCCCACCGCCAGCCTCAAAGCCGGGTCGGAGAGTAGCGGGAAGGCGTTGCGCGCCTTCCTGCTGCCCCCCATCCTCTGGGGCTGGAGATCGGGGAAGCGCTGTTTCCCCACCGCCAGCCTCCAACCGGGTCGGAAAGTAGCGGGAAGGCGTCGCTACCCCCATCCTCTGGGGGGCCTTCCCGCTACCCCCCATCCTCTGGGGCTGGCGATGGAGGAGGCGCTGCTTTACCCCACCACCAGCCTCAAAGAGTAGACTTTCCTGGCTTCAGCGGAAGCAACGCAAAGCTTCCGGAGCGCAGGCTTCGGAGGCTTCGCGTTGCTATCGCTGAAGCCAAAGAGCCTGCATTTGCCCCATATGACGCACACACATTTCCCCTTCATTTTTGGAGGGGGAAAAGTGCGTCTTATAGGGCGAAAAATACGGTACTCAGCGCCACCAAGGCCACCAGGACCTCAAGCAACAGTAATGGATCCAGGAGCACCCCCAAGCTAGGGAATGTAACCCCCTCAAGAGCAGGCAGTCTCCCATTCATCTAGTCTGGGGAGCCACCAACTAACAGTGGACACAGTTACATTGGGTTTTGCTTTTTTAAAAGCATTTTAAATGTGTTATAACACTGTGACACCACATGGTGTTGTAGAGTACGATCCTTCAGCAACGTGAATTCCCATTATGAGCTTTACAGCACGTTTTCCTGAAACTTTGTGTTTTTTTTAATGTGCATGGATCCAGCCTGTGTCTCAGTCTTATCTGGATTGAGCACCTGCTTATTGGCTCTCATCCAGCACATCCACCACCACACCTGTAGATGTAAAGGAGAAATAGAGCTGTGTGTCATCAGCATATTGCAGACAACACATTCTGGAACTCTGGATCTTTGTCAATGACAGATTCCCCACTTCCTCACCCTCACACTTTGCATTCCTGAATTGAAATGAATTTATATGGCTCATGGTTTGGAAGGAAAGTGGTTGAGGTGGGTCTTCTGTATTTGGAAGCTATTGAGGGTCACTCTTTGGTCTGATCAGAACCTGTTGCAGATTAGTTTTTGTTAAATGTTTGCTGCTGCCAACAAACACTGGAAACTCAGATTTCCTTAAGTGTGCATCACCTCGGTCTGTCCTCATTGCAGTCAGGTCCCTTTTATCCAAAATGCATAGTGATGAAGCTCAGGCGGCTTCCAGGGTAATTGCATGTCACTGGGAACCAGAGCCTCTTTGTAACTTGTTCATCATACCTCCAATTAGTCTGAGTGTTCCTTGTGAAAAATGAGCTTGCACAAGGGATCCTGTACAGTCTATGTAATTAGACACTTTCAGACAATAAGGGACAGATTCCTAAGAAGTGACAAGACAATGCCTTTTTATGGCAAGTTTTTCTTGTGGGTTTAGCTCCTTGTAACTTTTACATAGCTGTCAACTTTCAGATTTGAAAATAAGGGATCAGCAGCCTCGAAAATAAGGGATCAGCAACCTCACCTGTCCTGGGGACAGCCTACGGGATATCTAACAATCCCATAGCAGTGGGAAGCAGCGGGAAATGGCGCTGGAATAAGGGAATTTCCTGCAAAAAAAGGGAAGGTTGACAGCTATGAACTTTTAGGGAAAGAAATGTACAGTGGTATCTCGGGTTATGAACTTAATTCGTTCCGGAGGTCTGTTCTTAACCTGAAACTGTTCTTAGCCTGAGGTGCGCTTTCACTAATGGGGCCTCCTGCTGCCGCCAGTGCATGATTTCCATTCTCATCCTGGGGCAAAGTTCTCAACCCGAGGTACTACTTCTGGGTTAGCGGAGTTTGTAACCCAAAGCGTTTGTAACCCGAGGTACCACTGTATACATACAGAGAGGTATGCAGAGATGTGCTAGAAAGTGTACATAACTCTCTGCTTGGCTTTTAGTAAAAGTTAAACAAACAAATAAAACAACCCTTGATGATCCTGCAAGATCATGGCTTCTTATTGCTCTATCTACATAGCACGGGGGGGGGGGGGGATATAAGACACAGTTAACCCAAAGTTCAGCACTTCACAGAGCAACCCTATGCATATCTACTCAGAAGTAAGCCCTGCTGAGTTTAGTGGGACTTACAAATGCTAAGGATTGCAGCCCTAAATTCCTGTTCAGGTATGCACGTTTAACTCTAGAATCTTTAAAGAATGGGTAGGCAAACTAAGGCCTGGGGGCCAGATCTGGCCCAATCGCCTTCTAAATCCAGGCTGTGGACAGTCCGGGAATCAGCATGTTTTTACATGAGTTGAAGTCCTCCCCCCCAATATAGTCCAGCCCCCCACAAGGTCTGAGGGACAGTGGACCGGCCCCTGCTGAAAAAGTTTGCTGACCCCTGTTTTAAAGGAAACTGAAACCTAACCTACTTCTGGAGTTTCTTAGCAGTTAGGAAGCACATAGCAATATTAAAATCCAGTCATGTCATATTTTCAAATGTGCTTTGTGAGATCTTCAGCGTGTAACACTTTTCATAACAACTACTGAGGTTATTCTCCCTGTTAAAGTATCTGGCTCTTATCTGTAGTTTAAAGGTTATTTCTACAACTTTCCCCCTCCACTCCCGTCCCTTTCGTGGGATTACCACAAAAGTATCCTGGGAATGAAGATACAGTGGTACCTCTGGATGCAAACGGGATCCGTTCCGGAGCCCTGTTCACATCCTGAAGCGAACGTAACATGCGACTGCACGTCTGCGTGTGCGCGGGTTGCGTTTCGCCGCTTCCACGCATGTGCACGACGTCATTTTGACCGTTCGCACATGCGCAAGCAATGAAACCTGGAAGTAACACGTTCCATTACTTCCGGGTCACGGCGGAGCGCAACCTGAAAACACTTAACCTGAAGCATATTCATCCCAAGGTATGACTGTATTCCAAAGGAGAGCTACCAGTCTGTTTACTGAAGGGTGATGAAATAGTTCAGAGGGCATTACGCAAAATAAAGTTGTTTCCAAACAACCTGTGAGCTTTACTGTGGTGTGTGGACTTATCTTTGCTTTAATGCTTTCATGTAATTTTGGATTATTTGCAAATGGCCTAACGCACAACATATACATATGATAATCTCTTTGTGTGGACAGGTGGAGTCCCTCAAACCCTGGGCGTCCTCCATGTGGAATAATGACTCAAGACAACGTGCTATGGGATTAAAATTGGCCACAACTTTATTATGTTCAGATGTGGGTAGACCTTGGCTCAGGCACTGGGCGTTTATCCCTCCCAGTCCCCTGCCGGGGATCTGGGGAACATCAGGGTTATCCAGTGTGAGTGGGGGATGGGCTGGCTCTGGAGAACATATGTTCAAGCAGAGAGAGCCCGCCCTTGTTACGCCACTGCCGCAGGGGAGAGCAATGACGACCTCTAGGCGTACGGCCAATGCCTCCCCTCAAACAACCCCTTTAACACGAAATCCTGGTATCACCAAATTAAAGAGGAGGGGGGGTCACAGCTGCATGCCCCGCCCCCATTTAGGGAAGATAGACTAAAGGATTCCGCCCAAGGCCTGATACCATTTTGCTACGGGAAAGGTAAACCTGCCAATGCAGGAGAATTCCTTTCCGGCCGTTCAGCAGGTAGCAACGCCCGCGTACCTGTGGAGAAAAGTTTAACCTGCAAAAGAAGCCTTAACTGAGGGTGGGTAGGGTGGGAGAAGCTCTGGAACCAACTGATGATTCCCAGGTAAGATCCTCCCCCTATTGTGTGGGCAGGTAGTCCCTCCCCATACCTGGCCTGATCACCTTGGCAACACCTCCCCAGGCGGGATTGGGCAACTGGCTGAGGTAGGCGGAGACCTCCAGGTATCCCACCCGGGGGGAGGCGAAGCCAAGCATGTGCTAATGGTGCTGCCTAGGGCCCAGGGGGCTGCGCGTGACCACGCAAAGGGCGCCCCCCATTTAATGTTGGGAGCGGTCATTATACAAATTTTATTGAGGAAAAATTGTTGTCACACTGCACTTCCTGCAGGTAGGCAACCATACCAACTGCAGCATGATTTATTTATTTATCATTTATTATTATGTATTTAATTCAAATACCTCCCATTTCCACCTTCCTCATTGCTGTTTTGCCTTCTCACAGGGCCATTGGTTCTAAATGGCCTCTGATATGGCCCCCTTCAGGTCAAGTGACGCGATGGCTTTTATCAACAGTTCACATTTAAAGTTGCATCTCTTGAATTTCCAAAACAATACAAGAACCAGATCACAGCCATCCTTTGCTTATCTGAATTGGATGATGCAGTACTCCAACAAACAGTGCTTACAGAAATGCATATATCAAGGTAAAGCGTGCATAAAAACCAATGTATTATTTTAGGGGAAATTGCTTTACAAAAATGAGTAATTGGGCAAGATGGCATAGAAAAATGTGCTTATTAAGAGAAATTGTCACGGAAATGCTAGTGAATCTCGATGAGGAGATGATAGATAGATGATAGATGATAGATAGATAGATAGATAGATGATAGATGATAGATAGATAGATAGATTATCTATATGTAGATAGTAGATAGATAGATAGATAGATAGATGATAGATACATAGAAACAGTGGTGCCTCGCAAGACGAAATTAATTCGTTCTGCGAGTTTTTTCGTCTTGTGAATTTTTCGTCTTGCGAAGCACGGTTTCCCATAGGAAATGCATTGACGGTTTTAAGAAAAAGGCGCAAGACGTTTTCGTCTTGCGAAGAAAGCCCATAGGGAAATTCGTCTTGCGAAGCAACTAAAAAAACAAAAAACTCTTTTGTCTTGCGAGTTTTTCGTCTTGCAAGGCATTCGTCTTGCGAGGTACCACTGTACAAGCTTTTATATATAAGCTTCAAAAACAACAGTTGCTGCAGAAATGTGGAGAACAGAAAGAACCAAAATGATTCTATCCCTAGAATCAGCAGATCTGAATGGCATCACTTTGCTTGCCAAGCGTAGGGTGTTGCTCTAAGCAGTTGTATCCCAAACTGAATGCTACTCCATACAGAGAGTGAGTTTGCCCCACGGGCTTGAATCCAAGCCCTTTGCTGGCCACAGCACAGTGGTGCTGAGACTGGGCTGTGAGCAACATCGTGACAGAAACCACTTTTAAAGGGACAATTAAAGACAATGGGCCTTCACGGTTCTTAATGCTGCTACTGAATCATTTCACTTCTGCTGCAGTGGCTCACCCTGTTTTTTTCTGATAGATCTTTTTATTAACACTAAATTACTGACTTTGCACTATAACACTATAATTTTACAAAAATTACCGTATAGCATGATGATATTACAGGGCCATAGCCCTGTTTCGATAAGAAAACAGCAACACAAAAACTGTTTTAGCGTTAATTAAAATATCTATTCAAAATAAATAAATGTGGTCATAAAATCGCGACTATCACAAAGGCTATAATGAATGTGTGCTGAGCTGCCATTTCTTATGTAACAAGTCTGACTTTTTACAGCCTCCAGACTGTCAGTATTTCTCAAGAGTAATTCAAGCATATACTAGAACTGTAGGTTTGTCAACTGAAAATGGATTAAAGGGCTCTGTCATCCAAGCACAACAAATGATTAAAATAAAAAAAAAGATTAAGACTTTTTGCAGTTTGGAAAAGCATGTGGATATGTGTCAGACAGTTCAGGATGCTGAACTGCTTCTAGGAGCCACAGGTGAGAGCAGAGTGCAGGGTGGGGACCAAAGGTGGACAAACTAGCCCCACAAGGAGCATAATGTGTCCCCCACCAGAGGTATTACTCTTCCCATAACACCCTTAACACTCTCTGGTGTTCATATATGGAACTGGTCTTTAAACAGACAAGAAAGAAATTGCGAGTGCAATGGTGAAATTGAATTAGGAGCCCCCTCCTCCTCCACTGGAACCTTTGTGATATGAAAAGTTGCAAGGTTTTAAGAACGGGGACGCTGCAGGGGTGTGTGTTGAGCCTGCTTTTATATACGCTCTACACAGCTGACTGTGCCCCCAAATACCCCAGTAATAAGATCATTTAAGTTTGCAGATAATAAAACGGTGGTTGGTTGAATCACGGCTGGAGAGGGGGAGGCAGCCTATAGGAAGGAAGTTGAGCAGTTGTGGGAGTGGTGCAGGAAAAACAACTTACTCCTTAACTTAAAGAAAACAAAAGAGATTATTGTAGACTTTAGGAAATGTAAATTGAATATTCAGCCACTTATTATTGAGGGGAAGTGTGTGGAACAGATCTTGGTGTTTTGATTTCTGGGAATGGAGTTGAGAGATGACCTAACCTGGGGGGGGGGGCAGCAAAGACCTGATGAAGAGAGCACAGCAGAGGTTATATTTTCTGAGAATCCTCCGGAAAAACAATCTCTCAAAGGACCTGTTGATGGCATTTTCCATTGCACTGTGGAGAGTGTACTAACTTATGGTCTGTGTGTGTGGTTTGGGAGCTGCACAGTCAGGGGAAAAACAGTGATGTCCAGGGTTGTAAAGTCTGCGGAGAGAATAATTGGGTGCACTCTTCCCACCTCGGGTCAAATCTATGCTTCCAGGTGCCATAAGAAAGCTGCAGAGATAGCGCAGGATTGTGCACACCCCGGAAATGATTTCTTTCAGCTTCTGCCTTCTGGAAGAAGGTACAGGGTTATAAAGACTAGGACTAGCCGCCTGAGAAACAGTTTCCACCCAAATGCGATTTTGGTTTTAAACGCATTGTAAGGAGTCTGTATGGAAGTATATTGTATTTAAAAATGGGGTATCAGAGTTTTTAGGGGGCTAACCAGGTTGGGATAGCTGGGATAGCAGGCTTGTTGGGTTTTGAATGTCTTATGTAGATTTTTCAATTTCATTGTTCTGTATGGGACAATGACAATAAAGATTATCGTATCGTAAGAAACTACAGGACATACACCTGTTGCAAATGAAGCCCTATAACATCCCCTGAGTCTTTTGCAGGTGCAAATGGAATTGAAAGCATGATTGCACATAACCACCCTGACAACATTATGACCACCAACCATGAGGAATGCGTCACAAAAGGGATGCATTGACTTGAAGTTCCCTGTCAGTCCATCCAAACTGAAACTTCACTGCAAATGTTCCTTTTAAAAAAACACAGGTTTCCAAAATGTGACATGGGTTCCTTGGCAAAGGAGAGCCATTTTTTAAAAATGCATTGAGTGTTGTATCTCTTATACACATGCATGCGCGCGCGCGCACACACACATACACACACACACATGCACATTAATTCTCATCTAGTCACTCTTTCACATACACACCACCCATCACCCATTCACACCCACAGAGTATGGTGGCCAGAGCACCTTTCTCAATGAAGGAGCATGGCGAGCACAGCATTTTCATTAAGGAC
This sequence comes from Podarcis tiliguerta, assembly GCF_965153285.1. Taxonomy (NCBI): domain Eukaryota; kingdom Metazoa; phylum Chordata; class Lepidosauria; order Squamata; family Lacertidae; genus Podarcis; species Podarcis tiliguerta. Next base: position 57,363,862 of record NC_139534.1, read on the forward strand.
ACTCTAGCTGCTGTGCTCTGTCATTGAACCGCTGAACTTGTTTGTGTGCACTCCTCTTCTTGCTTGGCCCTGCAGCTTTTGAAAGGAACTGGAGAGTCTCTCTCTCTCTCTCTCTCTCTCTCTCTCTCTCTGTGTGTGTGTGTGTCTGTAAGAAAATGTGAAGCAGCCACCACAAACATACCTTCCAACATTCCTCAGATGAAAATAGGGACATTCTGTTCTACATCAGTATCATGAGGCGTTCTCAAAGTAAAGGAAGGATTGAACTCTGATTACTAAGAATACACACAGAGGCTTGAACCAGCAAGATTCTGGGAAGGGTGCGTATAATAATCTCTGCGTGCCTCCACCCCTCGGCCCAGGTCGTTTTATTCACAAAAGAACTTTTACAGAGTGTTCGTAAGAACCAATCAGATTTCTTCTGAGCATTTCAATAAACCTCACGTGGGGACAAAGTTAAACTACAAACACTAGTTAAGAATGCATACTTTGGGGGTAAATGAATGAAAACTTCAAAGGAGTGTTTTCAGCAACCCAGGAGGTCATAAATAATCAATACACATGATAAGAAGGGTGGCCAGGAGGACAGCGATCATTATCACCTTTATGTAAGACCTGTTTCCTGGCCCTAAGATTAACATCCTAAGATTAACATATCAGAAAAGCTACATCAACGAAACTGCCCACTATCCTTGATGACCCAGGAGCCTTGATGACTCAGGAGCCTAAGTGTGTATGTGACTTGTGAGGAAAGAGAAATGGAACAGGGATGCAGAGGTGTGGGTTGATCAAGAATCATATCAAAATAGTTTAAACCCAGTCAACGCAATGCTTTCATTGCTGACACAGATGGCTTACTCTATATTTGCTATAATTCCTCATAGCAATCCCACCTGACCACTACAGTATCACATTAAGATTTTTATTAGTTTTTCATGATACAGACAAGCCTGCCCTCCCAAACTCCTGCAAGGTGGGCATTATCTCCCACTACCTTTTTTATTTTATTAATTAAAAAGTTAATTATAGTTCTTATTTTTTCTGCAGTCTATCCATGCACAGTAGTCCTAAATTTAACCCACTCCCTGAGGAAAGTGAGATGCAGAAAATCTGGCCAATCTCCAACTCAGCTTTTAGCAACAGGCTCACAAAAAACTCCATTACAGTGGTACCTCGGGTTAAGTACTTAATTCGTTCCGGAGGTCTGTTCTTAACCTGAAACTGTTCTTAACCTGAGGTACCACTTTAGCTAATGGGGCCTCCCACTGCTGCTGCGCCGCCGGAGCACGATTTCTGTTCTTATCCTGAAGCAAAGTTCGTAACCCGAGGTAATATTTCTGGGTTAGTGGAGTCTGTAACCTGAAACGTACTTAACCTGAAGCGTATGTAACCTGAGGTACCACTGTACAATCACTTCGAGGCTCGCATGTGTGATCCTTTGGTAGCTTATGACAAGCAGAATAACAACAGGTGAAGTTCTTCTCATCACAGTATCTGCAAAGGCTGGTCAGAACCTCACCTATTGATTTTCTGCCTGTCATAAAGCTGCTAAATGAAATGAAAATGTTGCAGCTCCGTATATGAGGGAAGAGCAGCAGATGCAAAAGAGGACAGTGCTCTTCAACTTTTAATAGTTGTATAGAAGGTAGAATTTCATCAGGTGTATTTTTTCCTGCTGAAATTCCCTCTTCCTCACAAGTGTTAAAGGTGCAGGAGCACTGCCCTCTTCTACATCTGGCCAGCATATGGAGATACAGTGGTACCTCGGGTTAAGTACTTAATTCATTCCAGAGGTCCGTTCTTAACCTGAAACTGTCCTGAAACCTGAGGCACCACTTTAGCTAATGGGGCCTCCTGCTGCTGCCACGCCGCCGGAGCACGATTTCTGTTCTCACCCTGAAGCAAAGTTCTTAACCCGAGGTACTATTTCTGGGTTAGCGGAGTCTGTAACCTGAAGCGTATGTAACCCGAGGTACCGCTGTAATTCCAAAGGATAACCCATCTTCTCCCATACGACATGGGGAAATATGCTCCAAAAGCAAACTCACAATTGCATTACTGGAGATGGGGAAATACCTGGAGAGGGCAGGGAGTAGGCTCACAATTCATCCATGGTGAATACAACACAGTCTCTTTCTCCTCCCATTCTCTCTCTCACACTTCCACCCATAGGACCCCTAGGGAAGTTCAGACATGATAAAACCGCAGCTAATCCCAAAGGAATAATCTAAGCAATCTAAAGCAACGTATGCAAAAACAAACTCCAGCAGACAAATGAAATGAAACAAACAAACTGTTGAACTTCGTAAAATTACACCATTCCATCATAGAACTGCAGAGTTGGCAAGCACCATCTTGTTCAACCCCCTGCAATGCAATGGGGACTGAGCTCAATGGGGATTGCTCACAGGTTGCAATCCTAGAGTTACCAGGGGTTACTGCTGAGGAGACGTGCACGCAGATAAATCCTAGCCTCCCATACTTAGGAGAAAGCAACCATTAAACCAAATGGGGCATACTTCTCAGCAGAAAACCACAGGATTGCAGTGCAACCAATTAACAACATACAGGAAGAAACGTGGGGCTTTGGGGTCTGATCAAGCCAGGAAATTATCTGGGACTCTCCTATTTAATTGCACATTAAATGCACTCTTTCCTCTTTCTCTGCAAATCAGATGACTCTCCTCTTCCTCTCAAACTAAAGATGGCTGCTGCCCTCTCCTCCCAGCCAATCGCAGCTCCCTGAAGTCAGATCAGGTGACATGCGCGGCTAGAGCATTTGCTTGGCTCCCCACTGGCTGTAGATGAATGAGAAGAGAGAGCTGCGCATGCACATCTAGGTACTAGGTACAGTGGTACTTCAGGTTAAGTACTTAATTTGTTCCGGAGGTCCGTACTTAACCTGAAACTGTTCTTAACTTGAAGCACCACTTTAGCTTATGAGGCCTCCCGCTGCCGCCGCGCCGCCAGAGCATGATTTCTGTTCTCATCCTGAAGCAAAGTTCTTAACCTGAAGCACTATTTCTGGGTTAGCAGAGTGTGTAACCTGAAGCGTATGTAACCTGAAGCGTATGTAACCCGAGGTACCACTGTACAGCTCTGTCCCCAACCTACCCCCCTTTCCCTTTCCCCGCTTGCAAAATTCAGGACGTGGGTCCTTTACCTTTTAAGGAAGCCAGTACTGTATATGATCTGTACTAATTCAGACCCCAGGTGGGCCGGACAAAATATTGCTGAAACATAGAAAATCGGCTGCCCTTGGGTCCAGTATTGGACCACTTTGACCGGATATCCCCAGCCGATGTGGACAGACTACTCTGAGCTGGAAAGCCCACCACCTGTCCTCTTGACCCGTGCCCGTCCTGGCTGATTAGAGGCTGTCCAGCTGAGGTGCGGGCCCCCCTAGGGGATATCATCAATTTGTCCATTGGCACGGGACATTCCCAGGGGAATTGAAGGAGGCAGTGGTGCGCCCGCTCTTAAAGAAAACATCATTAGATCCTTTAAAGGTAAAGGTACCCCTGCCCGTATGGGCCAGTCGTGCCCGACACTGGGGTTGCGCGCTCATCTCGCTCTAGAGGCCGTGAGCTGGTGCTGTCTGAAGACACTTCCAGGTCACATGGCCAGTGTTTCTCTCTGGTCGGGGACAGAAGGCGGCACTTGGGGGGGGGGACTGTCATCGCGCCACTCCTTGGTGTGTGGAGTGCCTCAGGGTGCGATACTCTCCCAGATGCTTTTTAACATCTTTATGCACCCCCTCGCCCAGCTTATCCGGAGTTTTGGGTTGGGCTGCCATCAGTATGCTGATGACACCCAACTCTATCTGTTGATGGATGGCCATCCTGACTCAGCCCCAGACACACTGATCAGATGCTTGGAAGCTGTGGCTGGATGGTTACGTGGGAGCCAGTTGAAGTTTAATCCTTCAAAGACAGAGGTCCTGTGGCTGGGTCGGGATGATATGGGATTGGTGGGGCAACTCCCATCTCTTGCGGGAGTGCAATTAGTGGCAGCACCGTCCATTAAGAGTTTGGGTGTAATCTTCGACACCTCCCTTTCCATGGAGGCGCAGATTGCAGCTATAACAAAGGTGGCATTTTTTCATCTCCGCCAAGCTAAGCAGTTGGCTCCTCACCTTTCTCACCCTGACCTAGCCACTGTGATCCACGCGACGGTCACCTCCAGACTGGATTATTGTAACTTGCTCTACGTGGGGCTGCCCTTGAGACTGACCCAGAAACTCCAGCGGGTGCAGAATGCTGCAGTGAGACTCCTTACGGGGTCTTCGCTGCGAGATCATTTTCACCCTGTGCTATACCAGCTGCACTGGCTCCCGGTGGAGTACAGGATCAGGTTTAAGGTGCTGGTTTTAACCTTTAAAGTCCTATATGGCCTAGGACCCTCGTAACTACGAGACCGCCTCTCCTGGTATGCCCCACAGAGGAACTTACGTTCTTCAAACAAAAACATCTTGAAGGTCCCAGGCCACAGAGAGGTTAGGCTGGCCTCAACCAGAGCCAGGGCTTTTTTGGCTGTGGCTCCGATCTGGTGGAACGCTCTGTCACAAGAGACTCGGGCCCTGTGGGACTTGACATCTTTCCGCAGGGCCTGCAAGACAGAGCTGCTCCACCAGGCCTTTGGCCAGGGCACAGCCTGACTCCCTCCCTCGGCAATCTTCACAGAACTCTAGCCCAATGGTTGCCATCAATTTGATTTGAATTAATTGTATAATGAAATGATTTTAGAATGTTGTATTATTTTATTGTTGTTAGCCACCCTGAGCCTGGCTTTGGCTGGGGAGGGCGGGATATAAATAAAAATTATTTATTATTATTATTAAATGTGGTGAAGAAAAGTTCCAGTCTATCCTTCCTGGCATGCCTGTTCTCTGCGCATGCTGTGTACGTGCAGTAGAATCATAGAGCTGGAAGGGAATGCATAGCTCATCTAGTCCAACCCTCTGCAGTGCAGGAACATGTACACGTACGGGGATCAAGCATATGACCTTGATATTATCAGCACCATGCTTAAACTAGAAGCATTTGTTCCAAGAACCCAACCCACTTCATCAGATGCATTATGAAATCCACAAAAGCTTGTGGCATAATGAATGGGCTAATCTTAAATGTGGTACAAGAGAGGCCCGATCTTGCTGCAAGATAGCTACCCCTTTGTAAATCGTTATAATTTGGGACACAAGTTTCTGTTTACAATTTATTCAAAGTAGTTTTATTGGCTTTAAGAGGATTACGGATACCTGTTTACCTTTTAAATTCTACGTGGGAATTACAAACATTCCTGGAAATGCAGCTTATTTTTTCCCCATGAAGAAATACAACATGAAGTAAAAAAACAGGAACTTCTGGCTTTAAGCAAGTAAGTAGGGCATGGAGAGGCTTGTCTAGAGCTCCGATTCTGAAATAATGTGTAGCTTGCTCCCCTTAAGCAACACTGACTGTTCAACGCAGCATTAAATAATGAAGAGCTGTGGTTATCAATGACAACTTGATATGCAGAATGTACAGTGCATGAAAGCATTACTTTAAAAGCTGTGGGTGGTGATTTCCAGATATTACAAATCTTTGAAAGAATGGTTGGTACAACCTTTGAAGGAAGTCTGTAATGAAATATTGGAAGGGAGAAGGGCACCAGAGTCGTGGAAGGAAGCGTACATAGCACTTATACCGAAAACAGAGACTGAAAAGACACAGCTTAAGAACTACCGCCCTATATCGTTGTTAAATGTGGATTACAATTTTTTTGCAGATATTTTTGCTAAAAGACTAAAAACAGTTTTAGTAGAAGAGATTCACAAAGACCGAGCAGGCTTTCTCCCAGGTAGGCACTTATCTGACAATATGAGAAACATAATTAATATTTTGGAACTACTACAAGAGAATATCAATACAAAGGCAGTTTTAATTTTTGTGGATGCGGAGAAAGCCTTTGACAATATTTCTTGGAGTTTTATGAAGAAGAATCTCCAGGGGATGGGGGTAGGCCAAGAGTTTGAAAATGGTATAGGTGCAATTTACTCTGAACAAAAAGCTAAATTAATTGTTAATAATGTTGTGACAGAGGAATTCAGGATAGAAAACAGAACACGACAAGGTTGCCCAATCTCCCCATTGCTCTTTATATCGGTCCTGGAGGTCCTTTTGAATATGATTAAAAGGGACCAGTTGGTTAAAGGGATACAGGTTGGAGCCAGACAAAATAAATTAAGAGCATTTGCAGATGACTTAGTTTTGACATTGCAGGAGCCAGAATCTAGTACTAAAAGAGTTTTAGAAGAATTTGGTCAGGATTTAAATTGAATAAGTTAAAAACAAAGGTATTGGAAAAGAATTTAACAGGAATAGAGAGAGAGAGGTTTCAGAATGAGACAGGTTTAACAGTGGTTAAGAAAGTGAAATATTTGGGAATTAATATGACAGCTAAGAATGGGAATTTATTTAAAGACAACTATGAAAAATGTTGGATGGAGGTGAAAAAAGATTTGGAAATTTGGTCAAAATTGAAGCTTTCTTTGCTAGGCCGTATTGCAGTGATAAAAATGAATGTATTGCCTAGAATGTTATACTTGTTTCAAACATTGCAAGTCATTGATAAAATGGATTGTTTCAAGAAGTGGCAGAAAGACATTTCTAGATTTGTCTGGCAGGGCAAAAAGCCAAGAATAAAATTTAAAATATTAACTGATGCAAAGGAAAGAGGTGGTTTTGCCCTGCCAGACCTTAAACTTTAGTATGAATCAGCAGCTTTTTGCTGGCTGAAAGAATGGCTGCTTCTTGAAAATACGGACATTTTGGACTTAGAAGGCTTTAATAACGCTTTTGGATGGCATGCATATTTATGGTATGAAAAGGTTAAAGTGCATAAAATGTTTAAAAATCATATTGTCAGGAAAGCATTGTTTAATGTCTGGATAAGGTATAAAGACCTACTTGAAAATAAAACCCCAAGGTGGTTGTCACCGATGGAAGCAAAGGCTGTGAAAAAGCTCAATATGGAGGCCAAATGGCCGAAATATTGGGAAATTTTGGAACAAGAGGGAGACAAATTGAAATTGCAGAGAAGCTAAAAAACAAAGTGCGAGATTGGCTTCATTATTATCACATAATGGAGGCATATAAATTGGACAAGAAAATTGGCTTCCAGGTGGAAAAATCAAAATTGGAAACAGAACTGTTGGAACCCAAAACTAAGATCTTGTCAAAAATGTATAACCTGCTGTTGAAATGGAATACTCAGGACGAAACGGTAAAATCTGCTATGATTAAATGGGCACAAGATGTTGGACATAATATTATGATGGCTGACTGGGAACAGTTATGGACCACAGGTATGAAGTTTACGGCATGTAATGCCTTAAGAGAGAATATTATGAAAATGATATACAGGTGGTACATGACTCCAGTCAAGCATGCAAAAATCTATCATTTCCCCTATAATAAATGTTGGAAATGTAAAGAAACTGAAGGTACATTTTTTCACCTTTGGTGGACATGCCCAAGGATTAAGGCTTTCTGGGAGATGATATATAATGAAATGAAAAAGGTATTTAAATATACCTTCCAGAAGAAACCAGAGGCCTTTCTCCTGGGCATGGTTGGCCAATTGGTGTCAAAGAAAGACAGAACTTTTTAAATGTATGCTACAACAGCAGCAAGAATACTCATCGCGAAGTATTGGAAGACACAAGAACTACCCACTCTGAAAGAATGGCAGATGAAGGTGATGGACTATATGGAATTAGCAGAAATGACCGGCAGAATCCGAGACCAGGGAGAAGAGCTGGTGGAAGAAGATTGGAAGAAATTTAAAGAGCTGGTGGAAGAAGATTAAAGAAATTTTAAGAAATGTAAATGTATCTACAGAAACATTGCAAAATTAATGAATGTTAGAATGATGTTGGATTGAGGTTAAGGGGTTTTTAGCAATAATGTTATGAAAGAATATGTAAAAATGGAATGTTAATAGATGGAAAGTTAAAGTTAAAATATATTAAGATCAAAATTAAGACAAAGGTAAAGAGGGAAAGGATTTGCTGAACAAACAAACTGAATTGGAATACAAAGAGGGGAGGTGTGGGGAGGTCCGAGAAACAAGCAAATGTAAGATATGTTTTGAAAGATTGAACTGTTTTTATTTTTTTTATTTTTTTAGCACTTTTTCTTTTTTCTGTTTTTTCTGTTATTTTGTGAAGATCTTAATAAAATATTATATATATATATATATATATATATATATATATATATATAGTAAAAGCTGTGGGTGGGTTGAGCCTTACCTAATCCTGAGCTGTAAATTGGACCATGGTATTGGTGCTTGTGGAATTATTTGATGGAGGAGCCTGGAATGAAGGCAGGCCAGGCTGGCTGACACGTTGCGAAGTGGGTAGCAGCTTCTTGTTTCCAGTGTTCCATTTCTTTGTTCCCTGAAGGTGCTTCCAAACAGGTGTTTATTGTGAGATCGTGATTCCCCCATGCACACATGATTTCGACAGTCTTCACACATGACACCATTGCCATCAAAATGGCTGCCCATATTTTTTCCTTATTTATAATCTGGATTTACTCTTCCTGGGGAAATTCTGATCACTATAATGATAGCAAAAACACACGCACTGTTGCCAGCAACTCATTTGCACCATCTCAACCACCGCTTTATAATAATTGGGCCCAGAATCTTGCCTGTTTAACTGCTGCCTCTAGAGGCAGAAGATGAAAGGATAGGGCTTTGCTGAAGATGACAGAAGTGATCTAAGAGACAGAAATGGGGTTTTCCCCTTCTTTTGGGAAAAAGGAAAAGATGCTTTAATTACCAGCATCGATGATAATGATGTATTATTCGCTTTATCTTGCCCAGGGTAACCAATAGAGACTTAAGAACCATACGAAGAACAAGAGGAAAAAGAAATAAATCAAAAACATCCCTTCCACATCTAAAAGGCCACAAATGGTTAAAGGATGAAAGAAGGATCCTTGGGCATCTGGGCTGAGAAAGACATCTTGTCTGGGAAGGAGGGAGCTGGAGAGCCGCTGTCCGTCAGTGGAGAGAGGCATGGGTTACCCTCCTACACCCAAAGTGCCAGAATGGAGAAGGTTCAAGGGCTACTTTCCGTCATTGGCAGCTGGTATGTACTGAGTTGAATAGGATCCAAAAGGCAGCAGTCTGATTGGTCCTAGAACAATAGGGTCCAGAATGCAGCAGTCTGATTGGTCCTAGAACAATGCAGCAGTATGATTGGTCCGCAGGAGCTACCCAAACCAGCTCTAGGTGGAAGTGAATCCGCAACCTGATTGGCCTACAGGAGAATCCCAGAATTAGCCAATCACGTGCGGCCCATTGTGTAAATAATGTATATAAAGCAGATATTTTAGGGGAACTTTCATTCCTCACTACTATGAGCTGAATAAAGAGCATGAAATCCACTCTCGACTCAGAGTATATTTCAGCAGCCTTCTGGGGAAAGGACATGTGCAGCCGTTAGGTGGGAACAGGGCAAAAATGGGTGGGACAACAGCAGTGTCTACTGGTGCGTACCAATTGTGGCTACACTCCTCACCGGGGTCCTCTTCCCCTTCCTTGGTGTCCTGCTAGTTCATAACACCACCTCACATTCTGTACCTTGCCTAGAAATGGGATATTGTTAACTGGTCGGTGATTATTTAGTATGGTGTGATTCAGCGAGGTGCTTTTTCAATAAACATATTATAACTGCCTCCTTAAGGGATGCTGGAACCCTGCTGTTATGTACTAAGGTTGGATCCTAGAACAATAGGCAGATAGGATCCTAGAATGCAACAACGGATTGGCCTGCAGGAGCAGCCCAATCAGGTTGCAGGAGGGAAGCAGAATCAGCCAATCAGACGGGACTCATTGTATAAATAATGTATATAAAGCCTGAGGTTTGGGGGGAGGCACCAGGGTAGTCCACCACTGGCCTTTTTAGTGAGCCATGAAGGACAAGGATCCATCACACATGGGGTACATTTCCAAAGATCCTGTCCACATCCCCAGGCTGTAGAAATAGCAAAATGTCCATTATCACTGGTCAAGCAGGGTCCAAAGATGATGATGTTGATGGTGAACAACATCAACATTTAAAATTTAAATAATTTTATTATTTATAACATGCAAATCTGGCTGGATTTCCCCAGCCACTCTGGGCGGCTTCCAGCTCATCTGAAAACAAAATAAAATATCAAGCATTGTATTCACTGGACCTGTGTCAACTATAGTGTCCAAATCACAATGGATCCAAGCAATTTTGTCAGCAAAGTTTTGGGCAAATTGTTCAAAGCAAGTTGTGGTTCAGCAACATCTGGGGGACAAGCTAGAGGCATAAGAGCCATAGGAACAAGCGGGGGAGGGGCTTACCTGCCCCTCCCAATATTTTATTCAAGTTGGCACTCCTGATTGACACTACAAACAGTACGAACACTCTTCCCTGCAACCAGATATTCCACAGGTCAAGCAACTGCTGCAGCACAAAGCACACAGGATGCCAGTTGAGAGAACAGACCAGGCAAGGACCAAGTTGGTGCCTTGTTTCCCCATGGATCTCAGTAACGCCCCCTTTCCTGGCCCTGTTCTCCCAGACAGTCCTTGCAATGACGTTCCCATCATCCCTGACCATTGATTGTGTTGGCTGGAGTCGATGGGAATTGGTGTGTGATAAGATACGGAGGAGACCAGGTAGGTGAAGCCTAGGACTTGGATTTGATATTCAGAAGTGCAGAGAAATAGTGCAATCCAACACTTCCATTGAATAGGGCTTTGCAGCCCTTTCTTAATACAATTGTGCCCTCTCGTGACCGTTCGTGGAATCAAACCTTTGCATTGTATTCACTTCCATCCTCTCGGGACTGCGGGTGGAACTGAGTCATTTCATGGCATTGATCAATTAGCAGGGGTCTTGACGAGGATTTTTAACATCTCTCTGCAAACCGCTTGTGTTCCATCATGTTTGAAAGTGGCCACCATTATCCCAGTCCCAAAGAAAACATCAATTAAATGCCTAAATGACTATAGACCCATTTCATTGTAGTGATAAAATGCTTCGAGAGATTGGTCCTTCAACACCTTAGAAATATTTTCCACTGGACTTTGATAAACACCAGTTCGCCTATAGGAGAAATAGGTCAACAGATGATGCCATTGCTACAGCTTTTCTCCTTGCAGCGAGTCATCTGGAGAGACCAGGGAATTATGTCAGAATGTTGCTTATTGATTATAGCTCGGCTTTCAATATCATCCTTCCGGACATTCTCATCAGAAAGTTAAGGGACCTGGGCCTTTCTTCTAACATCTGTGATTGGATTAAAGACTTTCTGAGAGATCAGACACAAATACTGAGGATTAGGCCTGTTACATCTACCTCCCTGAAGCTCAGCACTGGCACTCCACAGGGATGCTACTAAGTCCATTAATAATAATAATAATAATAATAATAATAATAATAATAACAACAACAACAACAACAACAACAACAACAACAACAACAATTTATTATTTGTACCCCGCCCATCTGGCTGGGTTTCCCCAGCCACTCTGGGCAGCTTCAAACAAAGATTAAAAATACATTAAAATGTCACACATTTAAAACTTCCCTAAACAGGGCTGCCTTCAGATGTCTTCTAAATGTCAGGTAGTTGTTTATCTCTTTGACAACTGATGGGAGGGCGTTCCACAGGGCGGGCGCCGCTACCAAGAAGGCCCTCTGCTTGGTTCCCTGTAGCTTTGCTTCTCACAGTGAGGGAACCGCCAGAAGGCCCTTGGCGCTGGACCTTGTTGTACACATATGATTGCATTTCATCTGACCCATCTACTGCAATTATTAAATTGCTGATGACACCACCATAATGGGTTTAATTACAGGCAGAGACGAATCTGTGTACAGGGGGGAGGTTCAAAAGGTATCCACATGGTGCTCAGAGAACAATCTGCACCTCAACATTGGCAAGACAAAGGAGATGGTGTTGGACTTTCAGAGGAAGAGAGGGGAGCTAACAGGACCAGTGGTCAGGGATGGTGGGAAGTGAAGTCCCAAAACAACTGGAGGACTAAGTTCGGAGATGCCTGAGTTAGACCAACTACGTTTCCTGTGCCAGGCTCTTAGAGTTCACCACCTAGTACAGTGGTACCTCCGGTTACGAATTTAATTCATTCTGGTGGTCTGTTCTTAAGCCGAAACCGCTTGTAACATGAGGTGCACTTTCACTAATGGTGCCTCCTGCTGCTGCCGTGCCACCGGCGCGCAACTTCCGCTTGCATCCCAGGGCAAAGTTCGCAGCAAGGGGCATCTACTTCTGGGTTAGTGGAGCTCATAACCCAAAGCATTCGTAAGGAATGGTGTTACATAATACAGTGGTACCTTGGGTTACAGATGCTTCAGGTTACAGACTCCGCTAACCCAGAAATAGTACCTCGGGTTAAGAACTTTGCTTCAGGATGAGAACAGAAATCGTGTGTCGGCGGTGCGAAGGCAGCGGGAGGCCCCATTAGCTAAAGTGGTACCTCAGGTTAAGAACAGACCTCCAGAACGAATTATGTTCTTAACCCGAGGTACCACTGTACGAGGTTCCACGGTATGTCTGTTCCATTAGGAACTTGTATGTCCACAAGACTAACGTTGCTGGAGCTCCCTCTAGTGGAAAAAAGGAAAATGGACATTGACAGACTCCGCTTTTTCTAATAATAAAGCTAATCCATCAAGCTGGAAGAAAAGAACAGATGCTGTGCTGTCTATTTTTCAGATTCTAGCTGGGAAGGGATTGAAGATTACAAGTGAGATCTGCCCCAAAATATTAGTGTGAGGTGAAGGGATGGGTGGATCTGCCAGTTTCCATTTAGCCGTTCGTTCCTTCGTTCATTCGTTCAGCAGTTTTGGCAAATCGCTTTTTAAGAAAATAATTCTTTACAAAGTGGCCAACAAGGTAGGCACCCAACATTAAGAAAATATTATTTTTAAAAAGGCAAACCTCAGTTTCAAATTTTCACAATACTGCTACAAAGCTGGCACAGAAGAACCAGCAACACCCCAGGGTAATTGCAGATCACTCCATCTCTGTGGGAAGCTATTTCCCACTATGTCTGAGGGTTTACCACTGCGTCACAGGTGGCACGTACAGACTTTGGGGTGGGGCAAGTCACCACACTGGCTGGATTAACACAGAGCGCCCACCTGAATGTCACAACACAGCACAACACAAGATTGCTCCACAGGAGGGGGGAGCTGGTTCCTTGTTCCCCTGTGGAGCAATCTTATGCTGGGCCCCCACTTTCTTGGAAAGCTCTTCCAGATTCATCATCCCACATGCAGCCTTGCGCCATGCTTCAGGGGCCCTTTGTCTTCTTCATTGCCTTCTTAACTTCTTTAATCCTAGATTTCCTCTCTACTCATTGCTTTAAGACTACTTTGTATTATCTCATGTCCACCTTAGATCTTAGATGACATAACTCTTTTCTTCTTTTAAACTGCTTGAAAACTGGAGAGCTTTACATCTAGGTTGTGTGCGTGCATTTTGTAGAATTTTGAACTGCTTCCCCCCCTTGGGCTGGCCCCTTCACTGCTTATAACTCCTGCCCTCAAAAAAAGCAATCTACAATTGAAGATAACTTTCTCTGCATCTATTGTCCATGAAACTGATGACATAATTAATGTATTCATCCCTAAGGTGCCATTAGACACTTTGCTGATTTTGCTGAAACTGATTAACATGGCTGTGCCTCTGGAAACAAGAATCTAAGCCAGACAGGTCTCCAATTAAGTCATGTTTATTCAAGAGAAATAGTCATAAGGGTAAGTGGAAGTCGACATTTAGTGTTCACTATCAAAGAAAAAACAACTATCACAGTTTACTAGCTCAACCTGTATTCTATAGTAGTAGTAGTGGTAATAATAATAATAATAATAATAATAATAATAATAATAATATTTATACCCTTCCCATCTGGCTGGGTTTCCCTGGCCACTCTGGGCGTCTAACATATCTGCATACAGAGAATAGAACTGTAGAGTTGTAAGGGGACCCATGGGTCATCTAGTCAACCCCCCTGCTATGCGGGAATCTCAACACACAGCCCCTAATCCAATTTGAAGCCATACTGAACCCTGTCCAGTTCTTCAAATGTGCTAGCAGTTTATTTTCTTCAGGCACACCAAGGTCTGTAAAGACGTCTTGGTTGCAGAATTGTAGGAGGTGGAGGACAAAGCATAGGTGAAAATATGCCATTTTTAACTTTGAGGCTGCAGAGTAGAGGACTGTGCTTGGTCCAACAGAAAAAGCTGCTGATATTGGAGCCCCTTAGCAGGTAGGCAGAAGGGTAGTTGTCATGGACTGACGGGATGTGGAGGAACGGTGGGAGGCACCAGCTGGGGAACCCCCAGGGGAAGAAGGCTCAGAGCCAGGGGGGGTCGGTGGTGGGATGATGATGAGTAGTCAGAGGGAGCAGACTGGGAGGAGGAGGTGTCGGAAGCTGAAGAGGCAACAGGGTTTAGTGAGCAGGAAGATTTATGGCAGAGAGCAATCCAGAAATAGACACAGAAGCAGAGGCTGGAGAGGAGGGAGGCCGAGAGGCTGAGATGAGACATGCTGCTGAAGAATCCGGGGAGTCTCCCCCTCCTGCTGTGACCAGCTCCCTTCCCCACTGGTCTCATAGAACACACATAGTTGTGAAAAGAGCAGAACAGAGATTGGTTGTGCACAGATACAGTTTGTGACTGCTTGGAAAAAACCCTGGATAGGAGGGGAGGGACCTTCAGTCCTTGCATCTGCCTCATTGAGGCAAGACCTACTGGGAAGGGTTGCCTGCACTGTTTTGGTTTCTTTGAATAGTGCTTTGAAAAAGCACTCACACTGTGGTTTTTTATTGCTGACCTACGCTTAACTCTGGTTCCTGACAGTAGTCTTCTCACTTTGGGGGAATCATGAGACTGGGCTTGGAAGTGCTAATTAAAAAGAAAATTATTCAGCCAACTCTGGTAGACTTAACATAGGTAAAAAAGGTAAAAGACCCCTGGATGGTTAAGTCCAGTCAAAGGCGACTATGGGGTTGCGGTGTGCTCATCTTGCTTTCAGGCCAAGGGAGCCGGCGTTTGTCCACAGACAGCTTTCCGGGTCATGCGGCCAGCATGACTAAACCACTTCTGCCGCAACGGGACACCGTGATGGAAACCAGAGGGCATGGCAATGCCGTTTACCTTCTCGCTGCAGCAGCACCTATTTGCACTTGCACTGGCGTGCTTTCGAACTGCTAGGCTGGCAGGAGCTGGGACATCCCCGTCAAGGGAATTCAAACCGCTGACCTTCTGATCGGCAAGCCCAAGAGGCTCAGTGGTTTAGACCATAGCGCCACTTAACATACCACAAGGGATCACTGAATGAGTATCAGAAAGTGTTGAGGAGATGTGATCTAGGAGTTGTCATGTTGTGGTTGTCATTATGTGGTTTCTATTATTCTAGTTTACCACAGCCAACTATATGGGATTCTTAATGCAACAGACTTCTGACTGTGACTTTTATTAAAACTCTTCCCTTTCATACATAGACTCAGGCTGTTGGGGTCTGAGTGTTTAGGTCTTGTTGAGTATGTGTGAGGTGGTGGGTGATTTCATGAGAAAGACCCATGTGTTCAGCACCACCTACTGTTGCTGCTTCCAGAGGGAAAGCTGTGTTGTCTGTTATAGCAAAAACAGAATTGTGGGGCATTGTAAAGACTAACAAATTACGGTGTCAGCTTTCATAATCCAGAACTGTCCTACTGCATCCCACCCAAGGCCGCACTCCACCAGGACAGAGGAGGGAACTCACTGATGGCCGCAGTGATAAGGATGAGTTCGCTGCTCTCAGGACCAGGACTGGCCTTTTCCTCACTGCCCCTGCCGCACACCCTCACTGTAGGGCCCACAGAAGTCAGCATATAACTGAGGAGGTGCTGGGTGTCATCCATCTCTTTGTGGTCAAAGGCCACACTGGCTGGGAGCAGCAGGGGTGGACCTCCATTTCAGGGGCCCTGAAGCTTGAACTATCATGGGCCCCCCTCTGTAACCAGCAACAAGGTCTGGGTAACCTCTGTTATCTTCTTCAACGGGGTTGTTCCACAACAGATCACCACACCTTTGCAACGTCTGTGCCACTGACTCTCAAATTGTAGGATAAAATACATACATACAACAAAAATCAATCCATTTGAGTCATGCAATTCAAGTTGGGTCTTGTAGACCCCAAAATTTGAAGCCATCTGGACTAAAGTCACTTCTGGGGCCCCTGCGGGATTGGGGCCCTGCAGCTTAAGCTTTGTTAGTTTCATAATAGAACCGCCCTTGCCTGCTACACCTGGTGAGTTGAAGCGGAGGCAGAATAAAAGAAGGATTTGTTATAACACCTTCTGAGTGATTCATATAAGTTACAATTTGTAGGCATGTGTATGGGCATGTAGGATTTTTTTATGTAAGGGAAGATAAAGTTATGTGATGTGATGTGGATTGCACAAATACCTGCTTGTGCAACGGAACCTCTCCTTCCCTTGCAGCCTCCCTGCACCTATTAAATCTGCTCCAGAGGGTTTGGGGACCCTTCAGAGTAGATTTCAGGGGTGCATTTGTAAAAAGAAGAGGAAGAAAATTCCTGCTCTGCAAATGGATCTGTTTTGAATGGTGTTGGATGCAACTCTGGGTGCATGTGTTGTGGGTGAGTTACAACTTCCAGGCGCTTCAAATAATGAAATGAACTCAAATGACATTTTATGGGGTCAACCAGCATTCCCTTTGATCTAAATGATCCCCACCCCCAACTACCTTTTATGACATAGTGTTTAAAATAAAGCAACCTTCCATTTTCAAAGGAAAACGGGAAGCGCAAAAATTCTTCTTAAATTTAACTGACTAAAATGATTTATAGAACTAAACATTGGCTGCTAGCAATTAGTTTGGCTGAGATTGGCCAAGTGAGAAAAACAAAATGAAACATTGCACGCTCTCTCCATCTCCATCACGAGGATATGGCCTTTACAAAGGCAATCTGCAAGTATGGCTGTTGGGAAAACAAAATCCTTGTGGCTTCCACCATTTGGAGGAAAAACCAGTGCCGCAGACGCACTGTGGTTCAAGGTACGTGTGCTGGTTCACAGTGCCATGTGAAGGGCAGCAGAATGTGCCACAGCTGCCTGGGCAATCTGCTTCCTTCCCTGCCCCAAATCTACAATTCCCAAGTAGCAATGCAAGAATTCTAAAAAAGGTGCCATTGAGAATTTTATATTTATTCATTTATTTAAGTGAGGAAGGGATATTTTTAAGGCTCTTGGATTACAACTGAAAAGCCGGTTGCAGTTTGGAATGAGGGAAACTCACAAGCGTTTTGTTTTCCATTACCGGGTCAGTCTATGATGAGAAACAGCGCAGTGAGGCAATGAAGCAATTCTTATGGGAACGCTGCCTTTTGCAACCCTGTTGATAAAACCAGAGAAAGCTGAGGGAGGCACAGATAGATGCATTATAGAATGCAGTGATGTAATCACCTAACTCTATGATAAATACACTTTACCTGGCATGGGTGGGTAGTTAACACATTCCTGCAAGTTAAAGCCTGCTTTAAAAAACCGGGATCTTGCGACAATGCCAGTTTCTAGAGGAGGCAGTTACCATGAGATAGCTATGCCCTGTGAAGATTTAAAGGAAGCTTATGGCATATGGATATAAATGCTATTGTATGAAAATGCTATATTGATGGTACCTAACATTGAGTAAAAAGGCAAAAATGTATAAATCCAAATCAAATAAGTGTTGGAAATGTAAAGAAAAAGAAGGTTCCTTTTATCATATGTGGTGAACTTGTAGTAAGGTTAAAGCTTATTGGGAAATGATATATAATGTATTGAAAAAGATATTTAAAATAACATTTGTTAAAAACCCAGAAACTTTCCTTTTGGGAATGATAGGGGCAGAATTACCCAAACTGTATATAAATTTATTCATGCATGTGACTGCAGTGGCAAGAATGTTATATGCCCCAAAATGGAAATAAGAAGATTGGATACAAAAACTTATGGAATATGCAGAAATGGTGAAACCTACCAGTGAAAAGAGAAATCAAGATGACAAACTTTTTTATAAAAAGAATGGGAATGGTTTATTGAATATTTACAAACAAACTGTAACCAGATAAGAACATTGGCAGGATTATGGTAATAACCTGCAGTTTTATTAGAGTATACATTTAAAGTAGATGAATAAATGATTAAGTTAATTTGGAATATGCAAAAAAGATATAAAATAAATAAATTTAAGGAACTGCAGAAAGAGGGGGAAGGAAGTTGACTTTCGAAATGTTAAAATGATTGTAAAATTATTGAAATGTATAAAATTGAAAATCACAAATAAACATTAAAAAGGAGAGTTCTGGGCACCTCAATTTAAGAAGGATATTGATAAGCTGGAATGGGTGCAGAAGCAGGCACCGAAATGATCAAGGGTCTGGAAACCAAGCCTTATGAGGAATGGTTGAGGGAGTTGGGTCTGCTTAGCCTGGGGAAGAGGAGACTGAGAGGAGATATGATAGCTATCTTCCAATGTCACATGGAAGATGGAGAAAGTGCAAATGTTTGATGGAGAGCTGCATTTCACTTCATATACAGTTTCAGAAAGTACAATTAGTTAGGTTTTCTAAAAGGAATTTTCCACCATCAGAGAAACATAGGAAGCTTTGTTAGACTGAATCAGACCACTGGTTCATCCTCCTCTGTATTATCTACACTTGCTTGAAGCAGATCTCCAGGCAGAGATCTATCTCAGCCCTACCTGGAGATGCCTGGAAGCTTCTGCACTCTGACCTGGATTGAACCTGGGATGCTCTGCATGCAAAGCAGTCGCTCTATCGCTGAGCCAGGGAAAGCACCGTGCAAATGAAAGAATTCCCCTCCTCCTCCCCATACAAATGCATGGGCTTTGATGTTGATGCTGCAATCCTTTTTGTCATGTGCTTTAGACACTTGCTTTTATTTATTTTTGTTATTTCCTTCCCGCTATGTCACAAAAAAAGCACAACTGTAATGGAAGAGCTTGCGATTTGTTGAGACTCCCTTAATTAAGGGTTTGGCAATCCAGGACTTTATTCCTCTAAATAAAGCTTTTTTAAAAAAATACAGCCGCTCCTGATTCTTGATGCCTGTTGTTAGACCCAGAAAGAATAGTACTAACTTTTTTTAAAAGAAATTGTGTGGGTGTATACTAATTTAAAGCACACACAGGCAGGCCACATAGTGGGCCTCCAAAAGATGTCTGTCATCTTTACTTACTGTTTTAAGTCAGATACAGTGGTACCTTGGTTTACAACCATAATCCGTTCCAGAGGTCCGGTTGTAAACCAAAACAGGCTGTAACTCAAGGCGCGCTTTTGCCAATGGGGCCTCCCCCCCCCCAAAGGGTTGTAATTAAAAAAAAAATGGGTTGTAATCCCAAAAAAAGGGATACGCGCTTCCGGGTTTGACGTGGTTGTAATCCAAAATGGTTATACAGTGGTACCTCGGGTTAAGTACTTAATTCGTTCCGGAGGTCCGTTCTTAACCTGAAACTGTTCTTAACCTGAAGCACTTTAGCTAATGGGGCCTCCCGCTGCCACCGTGCGATTTCTGTTCTCATCCTGAAGCAAAGTTCTTAACCCGAGGTACTCTTTCTGGGTTAGCGGAGTCTGTAACCTGAAGCGTATGTAACCTGAAGCATGTGTAACCCGAGGTACCACTGTAATCCAAAACGGTTGCAAACCAAGGTACCACTGTACACTGTAAGGGGGACCTCTCAGGAAAAGGAACCTACTCACAACTGCATAGGAGATGGTGCGTGCAAACTAGAAGGTGGAGGAGAGCTGTGCCTACAGGCCAAGCAAACAACTGTTCATCCCTCCTCCCTCCTCTTAAAGCACTGCTTTAACCCACTATTTCTATTAACTGGAGCTCACTCACACCCCTGACCCCATGATTCAGAAAAACTAAGATGGGGAAGGCGAGAGAGTGAGAAAAGAGCAAGATGCACACACACCAACGCTTCTCTGATGAAACTAGAGATGCCCCAATTAAAAGCGAGGCATTTTGGGATCAAATCAGAAATTGGGACAGCTTCTGTAAATCCAGGAATATCCCTAGAAAATAGGGACACTTGAAGGGTCTGCAAGATGGTGCGGCTGAAAAAGAAAACGCCACCCTCCTTTTATATGTCTGCATGCATACACACACACACACAACTGGATTAAACTCTGGGCCTGGGGAGGCCCCTGAGCAGTCGAAATCTTTGGACCCTCCACTCTAGTGGGATATCATTGAACCATTAAAGCTTGGTTGTAATTTTCTTTCAAGATCAGGTATTGCAGGGCACTTAAAAAGTGTGGGGCCCATAAGCCAGTGCCTTCTCTGGCTATTTGGTAATCTAGCACTGCACACATTAAATGCAGTGGGAGAATATGCACAGGATCCGACTGTGACTGCTGTTGGTTCCAGCTGCCTTCCTCTCCCCTGTAGCTGCTGACATGAGTTCCTAGCCAGAGTCATCTAGATTGCATTCTTTTTCTTCAGAGTCTCAGGCTGGGCAAGAGCTAAAAAAAAAGGAAGGGGACACCCTGGTCCAGCCCAAGACTATGAAGAAGAGCAGGAAATGTTGAGAAGAACCAGGGCATATTAATCTTAAAAATAATATGGAGTTGTTTTGGGGGCTAGCAATTGCTGAAAGTGGGCAGGAAACATGGCAAGTTCAAACTGAGAGGGCATAAATCTGTACTGGAACTATTTAAAGTGTTTTTAAAATATAGAATTGTTTCTAAATGTCCTGCTATCCGAACACAATGTGTTTTCAGGAAATGGTTGTTAGGTGAATGGATGCAGAGTGATTCAATGATCTCCATTGCTTTTGGATATCTGAATCTGTGGTGTGCACAGGGAGTGATTTTTTTTATAACAAATGTTTGATAGTGGGACCTGCATGTATATGGAATTGCCTATGGAAATTATTTCATTTTCATTTTCAAAGAAACGGCTTGGATTATGGGAGTCAATCCGATTTGGGCTACATGATGTTGCAAATGAGGGCAATGTGACTGAACAAGAGAACATTTTTGGCAGGAGTTCCCAATACAATTACTGGAAAAGGTTGCATTGTTTGAGACGATTGATTCAACATGAATGGTGCTTCATAATTTAATAGGAATATTAACTTGATGAAACATAACTCCATCATGCATGCCCCCAAATCAGTTTTAAATAGATAGTTTGAAGAACAAAAACCACATGCAACTGCTCATGAATATTCTGTTTCATTAAAATAGGAAATTGTTTCACGATTACAAAGTATCAAAGCACTGTTATGCATTTAAATAACAGCCACAGGTCCTGATTTATTACTGGGTGTGATGAATATGGAATCCACTTTTACACGTGGTTATGGCAGTCATATTTACATCATGAGACTTCATTTACTGATAACCATGGAACTCTTACATACAACAGAGTGATGCACTGTCAAGAACAGAAGTTCTTGGTGGCTTTGGGCAAGGCCCAAACACATGGCCTTAGTTTGTGCCCTCAATGTCCAGGTTGATGCCCTGGAGAAGCAGCATGCAGCCGCTGGGGGACCAAGAGGCTGGATCCATCACCAGGACATCTCACATGCCAGCATAGAAGGTCTCCAAAACTAATGTTGTCCCCCATCTTCTCCACAGGCCTTTCTTCATGCTTAAGAAGCAATGCACCTCTTATCAAGAAAATGGCAAAGGCTATGGCTTTTAATAATCCCTGGCATCCCCAAGCAGATAGGGCTTTTGTTAAAAAAGCAGATTTTCCAGATTTTCCAACTGTGCAAATTCTCCATCAGATACCCCACACTTAAAATAAAAAAGGCAAATGAACACAAAGTGTCCTCTGCTCCTGGCTTACACTGCATATCAGGGACAGCTTCTCTGTAAGAGTCAGTAGGTCTTATCTACTATACAGCAACAAGTCATTTATGAACCTGCCTTAGTTCAGTAATGTTACCTGCCTGAAGGAGAGGAGGTTGTGCCCCAAAAGAAGTATGTGTTTTAATTTGGTTTGGGCGGTATGTTTCAGGTATGGAAACTGAGCACATTCTATATGGTATCCTTGACATGAACTGTCATTTAAGTGTTAGCCCTGTGTCAACACAAGCCAAAATGTTCTTGGGCAAACTGATTTGCAAGGCACTGTGGTGCCCCTGAGGTCACTGCAACTTGGTGGATCAGTGCCAGGAGAGTGCATCTGTCTAGAACATGTCGTTCTGAAAGGATTATACATGCAAAGTCTTCCCAAGGATTGGCTGCAAAAGGAAAGCTTCAGGATGGATACACCCAGAGTGGCTTGAGGAAGATTAGCTGCTGTATCAGTGGTGTATCTGTTGCCATGCAGGCTGACTAAAACACTAAAAGCAAAGTACGCTCTGCATTGATTTGCCTTTCCCAGTCCCTTTGGAGTTTCTCAAAGTTTCTAGAACTAAATGTCCCAGGTTCAAGCGAAAAACACCCATTCACAGTTTCATTAGGATCTAGTTAATCCCCACTCAAAGTTATGCTTTCCAAGGCTGCTTTTTCCCATTTCCCCAGCAGTGTCAGATGGGGGCAGGAGAAGATTCGTTCCTGAGGACCTTCCTCTTCTTATGCATGGAGATAGGCGTCTTGCCAGTGCTCCCCTGATTTCTTCAGAGAGCTGCAGAAGGAAACGGGGAAATGGCCTCATAAATCATAGACAGCAACATTTCATAAGAGTTATCTCTTCCCTACCCTACCAGTGCTGCTGTCTGTCATGTCCTCTAAATCTGGGTCACAGCATTGCCCTGATTGAGGGGGATTCAGACTTGGACAAATCACAGGACAAATCACTTGGGGAGGGAAAACTTCGGAAGCCCCTTCTGTATCCTCCTGGCCTAAGGATGTGGCTCTCCCATCATCCACAGACCCCAAGGAGAACTTCCCTGGAGCTTCTGCTGCTCCACAGCCATGTAGGAACATGTGATCACCGAGCCAACTTTGCAACCTTTAAGGATTGCTTAAAGTTCCAGGGGGGCTCCCTTACAGTTATTTTTAACCTTGCTGAGACAACATATTTCACAGGGTTGCAAGTGGGACCCACTGAAAGCTGTTCAGGCACTTGCCCTGACTGGAATAAGCTGTTTATTGATTCTACTTTACATGTAGGCTCCAAGCCCAGTAGGATTTCCCCCACTCCCCAATTGATCGTACCTCACTGATCCTCCTTCAGTTAATTGACACTTACTGCAATATATCTGCAAAAGCCGTGAGCAAGGGCTTGCATTGGTACTCAATGCCATGCTTGGCACAGAGGGATTTCACCAGAGGAGCGACCTTCCAATAATTGTGGCGAGGCATCGTTGGGAAAAGGCTGTGATGAAAAGAGGGATAAATGGGGTCAAGCAGCTAGCAGAGAACCTTACGTGAGCCAAAAGCATCCCAGCCCTGCCCAGTTCAGCCTTCCATGAACTGGTGTTCTCCAGATGTTTAGGATTACAACTTCCATCGGCCCCAGATAATGTGGCTGTGTACCATGCAAGTGTCCCAGAAAAGCAGGGACATTCCATTTTTTATCACGAGAGAATGGCGGCCATTTTGGCTGCTGTGCTCTTGCGGCATGATTTCCCCTTTTAAAAAAGCACTTTTTCTGGGGTTGTGATCTCACACTGTGCCCCAGAACACACATTTTTGGGTACTATGCCTGGGAAAAGTGTGTTTGTTTGTTTTTTGTTGGGGTGGGGGGCAGAACCGTGGAGCAAAATCACATAAGATCCTGGCAACTGAAATGGACCACTCTGCTCCTATGATAACAAACAGGAAGATGGCCTCTGGGAAGATGGCGCCCTGGATTTTGGCTTCAAAATGTTGGAGGGTATTTGGCTGTCCAAGGCTGGTTTAGCCTATTACCGTATTTTTCGCCCTATTGGACGCACCGGCCCATAGGACGCACCTAGTTTTCAGGGGGGGAAATCAAGGAAAAAAATATGATTTCCCCCCCGCAGCTCTGGGAGCAGCGGACAGGCTGCACGCAGCCTGTGCGCTACTCCAAGACCTTCTCCCTGCTTTTGCGGGAGGTGGCGGAATTCCCCCACCTCCTGCAAAAGCTCACAGGAGCCGTGCGCGACTCCTACGGGCTTTTCGACCAGGAGGGAAAAGGGACGGACTCGGCCAGTCAGTCCCCTTCTCCCTCCTCGGGGAAAAGCCCCCAAGAGGGGCGCTCTTCAAAGGGTGTGCGGCTCCTGCGGGCTCCTAGAAAAGCCCGCAGAAGCCGCGGAGCCCCTTTAAAGAGCGCGCAGCTTTTGCCTGCTTTTGCGGGAGGTGGGGGAATTCCCCCATCTCCTGCAAAAGCCCACAGGAGGGAGAAGGGACGGACTCGGCCAGCTGCTCCCCATCCTTTGGGGCTGGCGAGCGGGGAAGCGCTGCTTTCCCCCCCGCCAGCCTCAATGCCGGGATGGAGAGTAGCAGGAAGGCATTGCGCGCCTTCCTGCTGCCCCCCATCCTTTGGGGCTGACGAGGGGGGAAGCGCTGCTTTCCCCCCCGCCAGCCTCAATGCCGGGATGGAGAGTAGCAGGAAGGCGTTGCGCGCCTTCCTGCTGCCCCCCATCCTCTGGGGCTGGCGAAGGGGGAAGCGCTGCTTTCCCCCCCGCCAGCCTCAATGCTGGGATGGAGAGTAGCAGGAAGGCGTCGTGCGCCTTCCTGCTGCCCCCCATCCTCTGGGGCTGGCGAGGGGGGAAGCGCTGCTTCCCCCCCCCGCCAGCCTCAATGCCGGGATGGAGAGTAGCAGGAAGGCGTTGCGCGCCTTCCTGCTGCCCCCCATCCTCTGGGGCTGGCGAGGGGGGAAGCGTTGCTTTCCCCCACGGCCAGCCTCAAAGAGCAGACTCTCCTGGCTTCAGCGGAAGCAACGCAAAGCCTCCGGAGCGCAGGCTTCGGAGGCTTCGCCTTGCTATCGCTGAAGCCAAGGAGCCTGCATTCGCCCCATAAGACGCACCTACATTTCCCCCTCATTTTTTGGAGGAGGAAATGTGCGTCTTATAGGGCGAAAAATACGGTAAATGTTTAGTTTATTAAGCAGTGCAAAAAGCACTACTGGCCACCACCTGTCTTTCCAGGTGTGAAGTAACATTCAGGATTGGGGGGTGATCCATTAGTTCCATTAGGGGCTCTTCCACATTCATAAAAGGGTATATTTTTACTCACTGGTGCTCAATCTGGAAGTTTAGGTGTCCTGTGTACCAGTCATTGAACAGGGATTGATCCACATTACACGTTGCTGCAAGCTAAGTGAGAAAGAGGAATGTGATGAATCCCACTGCTTTCATTTTCAACACACCATATTCCTTCATTTAACCTTTGTTGTACTGCATACTACTGTTTTTAATTGTTCTTTGTGGGTTTCTTTTCCTTGTTGGTACCGCATGTGAGGCCACTAAAAAAACTTCTGAATCAGAACTCAACAACTGCATCTGAGTTGTGTGACCATTATGAAAATAGGCTATAATCACAAGTGGAGAACTATGTATACTGTGGAATTTTGGTGCTTGCACTGCTGAAGAGGCAAGTTGTTTTTCAACTGGAAAGTGTGTTTTCTCTGTAGTAGGTTGAAGAAACTTCAGAGAAACTTTGGACTCTTTCCCATGTTCCTCTGTTATTTCCACTATATTATTGGTGACCTCAGAGTGCACCAAATAAATCTATTTAAGCACTATAAAAGCAGCATTAAGAGCCACTGATCAACACATTTGCAATTTGTTATATCCACACACACACAATTTTCTTATACAAGAAGAAAATTAACTTTTATAGTGAATTAATTGCATTGGGAAGTAGGAATAGGTGAATCTGCCAATTTTGGTTTCTTTCTGTTTCTTATTTTCTCATTCTTAAGTTCAATTTCCCCTATTTCCACATCAGTTTGTGATTTTTATTTGGAAAAAGTCCTCATGGACATTCACCAGCATTTTAATACAAATTTCTCTTAATATTCACATTTGTATGCAATTCTACTTAATATACACATTTTGCAATACAATTTCCTGTAATATGATGCAGTTTTGTATGTTATTTTCATGAACACATGCCTTTTAATGGACACTTTTATCCCAGTAAATTCACTTTTGTAACCATTATTCCGCGGGAGAACGGCATTGAAAAATTCAGAAAAGTGTGGATTTTGAAAGATGACTTTTTTTGGTTTTCCTATTGTTTCAGAAAATGCAAATTAGGTAGATTAACTTGGAATGTGAACTGAACAGAGGGCAAAGGTTAATTTCATTCATCTGATTATAGTCTTCCTCCTTCCCACTCCCCTTTTTATGACGATTACCCACTCTGGGATCCCACAGCTAATTCTCCCCTGGCCTCCTCACTGGCCCAAATAGGACTAATTTAGCCAGCTAGCCCTAGTGATCATCTAATGTCTATTGGATGGATTTTCCCCTAAATTGATTTTTGAACTTTGAATTTATTGTTATTCTCCGTTTTAGACTGTATTTTATACTGGGTTTTTTTGTATCACAATTAAGTGTTTTAAATTTGTTGTTAGCCACCCTGATCCCAGTTTTCTGAACCAGGAAGGGTGGGGTATAAATAAAAATTTATTATTTATTATTATTATAAGTTGTATGGGTAAACCGCAACATAAAGATCTGGCATTTGTTTCTTCCGCCAGGTGCTGGAAGAAGATGGATTCAGGTGCAGGCAAGCCCCACCCATGATATACTGCCAGGAGAAGGCACCATCGCACTCTGGCTCCCAAACCAGTCCTAGGTGATGTATCAATACATTGCCCAGGCCCAGCAGCCTGTCCCATAATATAGTAGTAGTAGTAGTAGTAGTAGTAATTTATTATTTATACCCACCCATCTGACTGGGCTTCCCCAGCTACTCTGGAGGCTGCAGAATGATGGGGGTGGAGACGCTCCTTTAGGTATACTAGGCTGAGGCCGTTTAGGTTACTTGCAACTTACAGGTAACTTGTAACTTACATGCATTTAACTTGTGCACATTCAGCTTTATGTTCTTCCATATATATATATATATATATATATATATATATATATTTCAAAAGGGGGTAGAAAGAAGGTGGACATCCGGGGGGGGGGGGGACTTTGGCAATTCCACCAGTCATTGCACCCAATCTGTTTTGACAATACACAATTTTGGCTTTATGCACAATCCCTGGACCATAACCCCGGAAACATTGAGAGTTGCCCGTATTATTAATATTAACCCACCCTTCATCCTAAGGTTCCAGGGCAGGTTACAACAATATACGATACTAAGAGTGGACTTCAGCATGATGCTCTTCCAAACATTCTGTTTGCACAAGCATTGCAGCTTGCCAAATGGAATAATCTCCCCTCTTCTCCTGCTGCCAGCCCACTGTTTCCAGCCCCCTGGAGCCAATTTCAGGAGATGTGGGGTGGGGTGGGGTGGGTGGAATGGGAAAGCCTGATTGCACAAGCCAAAATCCTTGTGCAGGGCTTTGGTTGATCTGGTTCGTTAGGTGTATCCTTCCCTGTGCCCAAATCTATTCAGGAATGAGCTTGTTATACGAAAGAAAGATGAAGATAAAAGCAGTAGTTATCTTACCTGGGCAGACACCCAGTCTAAATTCTGGTCATAGTTAATGTTCATTGGAATGTGGTTCATCTGCGAGATCCAGAGAAACCAAGAGCTTTCCAGGAACCTAGGCAGATAAGCAACAACACTAACAATCACCATCCAGATAAGCTAAAGGTAAACACACAGAGGCCGCAACCCTTCTTTTTATTTTGCTTTGAAATCACTAGATCAGGGATGGGAAACCTGTAGCCCACCACATGCTGTTGGACTCTAACTCCCATGAGCCTCAACCAGCATGGAATGATGGGAGTTGGAGTCCAGTAACATCCAGAGGCCCACTGGTTTCTCAACCCTACATGAGACCAAAAGCCATTTAGAGCAGGGGTTTCCGAACAGTGGTCCATAAGCTTCAATCAGGTGGTTTGCAACATGACTGTAAAAATGAAATTAAAAACCATTCGGCATCTCACGCAGTGTATTACAAATACTACAACAGGCAGAATATTCATTAAGTGGTCCTCAAAGACACTCAGCAATTTTCAGTTGGTCCATGGGTGGCTCCGGTGGCATCTAGAAACCACCTGTTTAGAGTAACCACTAGAGGAGGCACAGTCTCTCCTGTGAGGCACCTTCCTGGGCTGCCTTTGTGTCATTGTGGTATGAGGCTATGACATATGTAGGAGCCAGTTTCTACATGAAGAGAGCATGTCTTCTGAACACACAGCTCATAAATTAAGGAAAGCCTGTAGAGCAGAAAAAGCAGAAGCCAGAAGAACTATTACCTGGCCAACCAGTAGTATGCCATGAAGCTCTTAAATCCCATTAAAGGAACATACATGAGACAGACGCGGACATAGTAAAGCATCATGAATGCAAACTCCTGCCAAAGGGGGGGGGGGAATAGGTTAGAAAACAGTTACCAGGTCCTTCATTTCAGATCTACTAACTGTATGAAACAACTATGGAGATCACAAAGGCCATAACAAAATATGAATGAAAAGCACTGTTTGCATGCATGAGAACATCCAGGGATGCTGTCATGAAAAAAGGAAAGGGCATGAAGGGGATCAGTAATGGTCAAGATGGGACAAGACTGAATCTGATGGGCCAGGTAGATTTTCTACAGGAAGCTACATTTCTCTTCAAAGTGAAAAGAATTCCCAGAATAATTCATTGAAGGGATTTTTATCCCTCTCATCTGCTGATGTCACCCAAGCCGTCTCTCAGAACATGTGGTGGGCCGGACTATATTTTTTTTGGGGGGGAATGAATGAATTCCTATGCCCCACAAATAACCCAGAGATGCATTTTAAATAAAAGGACACATTCTACTCATGTAAAAACATGCTGATTCCTGGACCGTCCACGGGCCAGATTAAGAAGGCGATTGGGCCGCATCTGGCCCCCAGGCCTTAAGTTGCCTACCCCTGCCCTAAAGCATTACCAGCCCATGACAGCAGGAGCAACATGGAATGCAGGGGAGGGAGATCTGCCTCTTCCCCTGTTTCTCTGGTGTCCTGACGCACTACATAGTCAACAGGCTCAAAGCTGCCTCATAGGAGATGTAGATCTTCCAAGGTATGCAGAGAACGATGTCTTCCCAGTTGCCTTAGCTCACTGCACAGCAGCATACAATAGCACCAGAGAGCGAAAGGAAGTGTCAGGACCCTACCTTTCTCCCTGCTCCCTGCATACTGCCACTGTTCCTGCTCTGTCTTATACCCCTCCCCAAACAGACTTATCCAGAGGAGAAACCACTGCAAATATGCAGGTGACTTACCAGCCAATTTTTCCTTTGAAATGCGAAACGCAATACAGCAAACTGGACGTATAAAACGAAGGTCAACGGGGCCAAAACTAGTGAAATCAGAAAACAAGAACATTACAAAGATGTAAATCGCCCAAACACAATACAGCCTATCTATCCATCTCTGGTCATACTGCCCAAATAGTAGTAGTAGTAAATAATAATAATAATAATAATAATAATAGTAATAATAGTAATAATACAATAACAATAACTTAAAATAGAATTCCATATTTTCATCAAATCATCCATCTAAAACTTTTATCAAAAAAAATTATGCCACCTGATAATAATGCCATTGTTCTCATCCACCACAAGGCATGGCTTTACTAAAGGTTGCAATTTCTGGATTCATACTCCTGAGGTCCATCTCCGGGGGCCTTCTGGCAGTTCCCTCACTATGATAACTGAGATTACAGGGAACCAGAGAGGGCCTTCTCAGTAGTGGTGCCTGTGGAACGTCCTCCCATCATATGTCAAGGAAATAAACAACTATTTGACTTTTAGAAGACATCTGAAGGCAACCCTGTTTAAGGAATTTTTTAATGTTTTATGTTTTATCATGTTTTTAGTATTCTGTTGGGAGCTGCCCAGAGTAGCTGGGGAAACCTAGCCAGATGGGTGGGGTATTATTATTATTATTATTATTATTATTATTATTATTATTATTATAAAATGGCAGGGACACTCACGGGCGAAGTATATGTGCTGGTGCTGGTAAGGCATGTATTTCTTTTTCTTCTTGCCAAGCTGCAGATGGAGAGGAGAAGCAACATGGTTAAGCTTTCTGAGTGGCAACCTCCATTCGTTACAATAGAGATCCTTGTGTTAGCTCTAATGAGTACAATTGGGGAGGAGACATTATACATAGTAGGGTCTTCTCAGTGATGGCACCCTATTTTGGGAGCCTACAAGCCAGAGGTTCTCCACCATTGAGCCCACCAGGCCTCAGAGGTTGACTTGTTAAGCAGTTCTGGGGAAACCACAAAGCACGTGACATGTCATCCTTACGACTTCGCAGCTGTGGCTTGAATCCAGGGACACAAAGGAAGAATCTTTCTTCCTTCAGCCACAGCTGAAACTTTAAATCACCTGCTGTCACCTGCCATCAGGTGACCAACAGCTTGGCCTGTCAAAGGGATATGTGGAGGGATGGCCAGAAGGCTATATCCATTTCTGCACTCCCGCTCCAGCCTGTCATGAGCAGAACAGATGCCATCTAGAAATAAGGAAAATAAGAAACTAATCTAATGGTATAAACAGCCCATCAACAACATGAGCTGCAGGAAGGAGCACTAAAGCTGTTCCCTGGAGATGGCATGCTTCCTTTCTTCCCAGGTTGCTCACTAAGAGTATGGATTCTGTTAACATGGTGTTCCCTTTTCTATGATTTGAGTCACTCCCAGGTCTTCTGCTCACCTCCACAGAGAGTGCCTTTCCCAGGCTGAACAAAAATGGGTGCATATTGAGATCAGGGTCCTTGCGGAAGCAGTTGGGTTTGGCATGATGCTGGTTATGCATATAGTTCCATTGGCTTGGTGGTCCACCCTTCATACATAATGAAAGCACACACATATATA
This sequence comes from Podarcis tiliguerta, assembly GCF_965153285.1. Lineage (NCBI taxonomy): Eukaryota > Metazoa > Chordata > Lepidosauria > Squamata > Lacertidae > Podarcis > Podarcis tiliguerta. The sequence continues at coordinate 57,394,842 of NC_139534.1, forward strand.
CCATTAATTCGTGGGTAGAGCTACATACTGTACTCATTCCTGCTGTATAAAGATTGCACAATATAAGAGATTAATAAATCTAGGTGTATACATTTGCTCAACTACAGCTGATTTTTTTAAAAAAACAAAAATGGGGGCACATGATACAACTTTACCATCCTGTACCCTCCCATTTCCTACCATCACATGTGAGTTTAACTCCTGCCATGTTGAGTTACTATTAAGTTCTGATATTTCAATCTAAAGGCAAGCGTTCAAAATTCACTCTCTGATCCTAAATAATAATGTGTGTGAGGGAGGAAAAAATCCTCCACCGTTGTTGTTGTTTATTATTTGATTTATATACCTCCCTTTATCAGAAGATCCCAGAGCAGCGTAGAACATTACATTGTTTCACTTTGGAAATAAGAAGGATGTGTCATCTATCTCACTCAGCTGAATGTATGTCCTTACAGAAGACTCCAGATCTGTAATGGCTCTCTTCACATCAGAAGAGCATCTCCCTGGCCTGGCCTACTGCCAACTCACTCACTGCTGGGCCTAGATGGCTGTGTGCTCCCTGGATCCCGCAAGTTTTTAAATATAAGCCAGACCAGCTTCCTGTGTTGAGGTGATCGACTGGCTGACGGGCCTTTAAGGGAAACAAAGGAAAGGGGCTCTATGCGAGGCAGCAAACTCATGGTTAGTTAGAAGGACAAGGCCTGAGTTTAGAGTGGAGTTTGCAGTGATATGACCTAGAAGCAAAGCAGCAAGGAGAGAGATAGAGAGCCATGCTGAATCCAAGGCTGTGGCTATGGAAGAAACAAGACCCTCTTGTGATGCTAATGCTGTGAACCCCTCCATTGTAGACTCAGGTTATATATACATGTGTGTAAATAAACCATATATCCTAAAGACAACACAGTCTCTGTTGTGCCTCATTTCCAAATGGAAACATGAACCCTGAGTAAGCGCCTGAAATCACTGGAATCTTGCACCACTCAGAGATTAGGGTGGCATGAAACAGTGTATTCTATTGGCTAAAGACTCTTGTAAAGTTTTAAGACGATATCTATGTTACAGAGATACGTAGTGCTTATTTAGTACCTTGACTTTATTTGTTCTTTACTTCCTAGTGAACCAGGATCCACTGCTAGGTAGTACCCAAATTATTCTTTAGCCATGATGAACTGAGATATTCTAAAGAGCCCCCTTACTGCCAAAGTGAGGGGAAAGAGTTGCCATAGTCCTTCACCAGAGTCTTTTAGCCCCAACAGCTGGTGTTGTGTAGCAAGCTGTTCAAATCTCACCAAAATCATGAAGCCACTAAGCCTTAAACCATGCTTTTCATCACTTTGCCCCCTGAGTTTGGACTGAGGCAATACTAATAGAGTTGTTGTAGGAATGAGTGAGATCCCATATCTGAAGCACACTGAATGCTTGAAACATCATATCATCAACGCTATTTTCATTATCCTTGTTATCATCACACCAGACAAGCCCAAGAAACGATCCTTCTTCCCCCAGTGAAGTGCAAAGAGGGCACTGCTATTGGGACATTGTCATTGTATCCATTTGCATATCATTTTACCTTACATATTCCCATCACAAGGAAGTGAAATGGTCTGTTCCACTTGGCCTTCTGAAAGACTGAAAGATGCCCAAGATCATGTTGTAAAAATGCATACTGGATCTGGAAGGCAAAAAGCAATGCTAGGACAATGTGGTGCAGTATGGCACCGTATATTTGAGAAATGGTGAAGAATTCTGCTACTGCTTTACACGATAAACTCAGGAGCATCAGTGCTAATTTATTGGCCAGAACGCCAACAAAGAGGCTGAAATTCCACTGACACAATAAAATTCCAGCATTGTGGCTAGGGAGAATGCTATGAATCATAAAGCAGTTCATTGATCCTAGAGGTGCTGAGAAACACCCCAGAGACCTTCATGACACAAATACATTACCTGTGCAATGGTGAACAGTGCCACACCAACAAGGAAGGGCACCCAAGATACTCCAAAATACCAGATAGTCAGCCAGGATGCAGTATCTAGCAGGAAAGCATGCAGAAACATGAAGCCGAAGAAGAGAAAACGAGGTTGTAGGAGCCCCATCCTCTTCACTGTGGTGCGCAGCTCATGAAAATCATTGACCAGCATTGCCTGTGAGAGGTGCCTAAAGTTAATATCTCTTGGCTGTGGTTATATATGATGCAGACTGCGTGTGGAACAGACTTACTCACAGAAACATACTCTGGAAGGCACCCAGCCAGCAGGGGGACTGTGAGACCAGGGGATCTCCTTTAGCTCAGTGTCTAACCAGGGACAGGTTAAAAAGGCAAACAATCCCATCTCCACTATCTCCCCATCTTCATTTCAATGAGGGATGAAGAGGAAGCTGTAGCAAGCAGATTCTCCATAGGGGTAGGCGTCTTTGTAGCTTGGATTGTCTGCAAAAGGACTGCTGGCTACATTCTAATAATTTGAAATACTGAGCTTCTGCAGCATCATGAAAAATCACATGCCCAGTGTGTGTTTTCTATTCTTCAGTGATCTCTAGGACACAATTACTTAAGATGTTGAGAGCAAGGTTATAGGGTCACAAAGGGAGTCCTACACCCAGTTAGGTGCCACAACTAGAACATGTGCTAAGCATGTTACAGAATTGTAGTTGCAAGCTACTGTATATTTCCTGTATTTGTTATCTATAGCGTTATTCCTACCATTAGGCAGAGTTGGTGAGGGAGGGCAGTACCAGATCCCCGTATTTCCTCCTAAGTCCCCGAGCAACTCCCCTTTATCAGAAAACAAAACTGTGTATGTCATGCAGCCTACTTAAGATATCCTGCTGGTCTCAGGTGTGACGATGGACACTGTCCTGACACCAGCATCACCAGCACTGAAGCTATGGGTCAGATTCCAGACCAGCAATATTCAGTATGTGTAATGGAGAGGGTGCCATCTTATCCTTCCTCCCAGGCAACTCACATTTTTGGTTGGTTCACAGCTGGGTTGATCAGGTGCCAGCTCCCCAATTAGTAGGGGGCTCAGGTATTTCTTGACTAAGTCCTCATCCTTGTGGAAAGCGGTGAAAGCATCCTAAAACCACAGAGAGAACAAAATAGGGTGTAAAACGGAGGAGGCTGCTATGCTGAAGTGATGGAGCTGATATTCTGGGAAGTTTGTTTTGAGCTCCGCAACAAATGATACAAGGTGCTGGCTGGTTCTCTTCCTTGAGGGCCGATAGTCTCAGTGATGCAGGCTGATGGGTGATTTTGGAATTACAGTTCATTGGACAGCTGGGATTGGGAATCAAGAGCGGGGAGGGAGGTGCAATCAGGGTTTTTTATTTTAAAATAACAGTCAAGTGGTGTATAATTTTTATTAAATAAATAAATACAAATTCTGAACAAGGAAGGAGATACGACTTGACATTTGGAAGGGGAAGTAACAGGACCTCTGTGGGCCAGTGAGGGGTGGGGGGAGAAGCAGCAGTAAAATGAGGGGGAGGAACTGTTGTGAAAGACTGAGAGAAATGAGAATGGAGGTAAAGTAGGTGAAAAAAATAAAGAGAAGCTTAAGAAAGGACAACATACTGAGAATTTTGCCTGGGGGATGTGTAACTTTGGGCAATTCCCTCTTGCAGATGTATGATGAAAGAAAATCCCAGTGACACATTTGGGAGTGACATACATTTCACCCGTTCACTGTTAAGTCAAATAAGGCACATATGAAGGCCACTCCATACAGAATTTCCCCGCTGGTGTTGGTTCTCATTAGTGGTTCCCCACACAATTCTCTCCCCCCCCCCCCACTTGAGTTTCCTGAGTTTGCTGATACCTCCCTCTCTCAAGTGTGGGTGTGCTGCTGTTATCATTCCGTAAGTCCAAGCACTCCAAGACTAGGGTAAAGATAACAGTGGGGAAATGCTTTTTTTCTTCTGCATTCCCTTGGGGACATTTGTTTCTGGGCTGGCATATCAGCAATAGTTAGGGCCAGAGCCACACCATTCTGTCTCTGACTCTCTCTTAAAGGTGAAACAGGGAGATGTCCAGGGAAGTAATGAGGGGTGCTGGCTATCTCAAGATTATCACACACACCCTACGCTATACTCTTTCGATCTTATTCTATCTCAAACAGAGTCAGAACTGGGTGTGGATGAATCCATTAAAGGATGGCTGTCTAAAGCCCCCTCTCCCCACCACCCAAAGTAAGACGACTAACCCCAGCTTCTAAAATTAACCAGCTGCATTTTTGCACTCTCACTCTCACACCTGAACATCCAGCAGAGGCGGATTTAAGGGAGTAAAACTTTTCCTCCAAAGAAAGCAGCACAGGGAGAGTTTCCTCACCTTCTTTGTACCAGGCTCTTCTGCCAACTCTGTGAATGTGAGTATTTGTGTCCTCTGGACAGTCAAACTGAATGACCGAATTCGCAGCAGGGAAATCAAGCCCCCGAGCCGCAAGATCCGTAGCAAAGACAACTGCTGATTTCTTGCCACAAAATCAGTGTAGACTTCCATTCTATTCATGTGCTGCTGCTTGCCCCAAAGAGCCAGTATAGAGAGCCCGGGTCGAAGATGGCAAAAGACTCTAAACAAATACTGAACCTTTTTACAGCTTGAAAAAAATACAATACTTTTCTTATTCAGATGACTTCTCAAAAAGGAGTACAGCATATTGATTTTCTCGTGCAGTTCACAAGCAACATAGTTCTGTTTCAAAGTTGCTGGTGTACTGAACTTTGCCTTCTGGTGTACCCAGATATATGCTGGTCTCTCAGGCTCAGCCAAGCCAGGTCCTCCACTGATTTGGTTTGCATGGCTGAGAAAAGCAGAGTCTGGTGCAATGCTGGGAAGACCCCAGAAGCCAGAGATGTAGTTAGGGCATTTCCTCATGTGCTGTGACGAGATTCTTGTTGTGGGAGTTTGTGCATGACTAACTGTCATGGTCCTGTGTGGCTGTGGCACTCTGCATTTGGGAATTGTGTGGAGGAGAATATCTCTTTCAGGGGACTTAGATTTTCTTCTCCATTCCAGTTTGCCCTGCCCTGTGGACTGCAAGTGAACTGCTTTCAACCTTCCCACTTGGCCTGAGTGAAAGGAACTTAAACACGAGGACTACTAATGGTCACATTCTTCATCTTTTCTACCCTCCTCAAAGACGCAGAGGGCAAAAGACAACCTGATGACTTCTGGTTTAAATTGTTTTGGAAGCTATTCAGATAAATGGTTGGAGGTGAGTTGTAGCAACAGTTATTGGTCATAATAGCTCAATTGTCCCTAAACATGATGAACAGGTTGCAATTAGTCCTTTTCTTCTAGAGAAAGGGTGTCAGCACTCACCATGAAGTTGTTAAGCAAGTGTCACATTTTTAATTAGTGCTTTTCTTCTAGAAAAAGGGTATATACACTTGAGTACCCACAAAAAAAGATGCACTTGGTGGCAACCATTTTTGATCCTGGCATCTGAGGAGCATCAGTCAGTGACAGACTTGTTCTGTGCACCATAACTCAAATCTAAAAACTCTTAAAAGTTCTACTCCCTCTGGAGTAGAAATCATATATTGAACAGATGGAAAGCTCTTTAATCTGAGCAAGCTGAAAGCAAAGAGTAAGGTTACTGTAACTTCTGTCATAGAGCTTCAGTATGCTGATGACAACGTGGTGCATGTAGACTCAGAGGATGAAATCCAAACCATCTTCCAAAAGCAAGACATTATTGGCAGGCACAGACAGTTTAGCGTAGGCCACAGAACAAGCTTCTAGGTTGTACATAATAATTAGATAATGATTTCTGATGTAATTGTGATGCTTAGCTTATTTCTTAGTTGCTGCTTTTTGAATAGTGTTTTATAGCGTGTAATTGTTTTATTGATGATTTGTTAATTTTGTGTTTTATGCTGTATTTGTGACGTTCTATTATGTCATTGGTTTTTTATTGTTTGTAATCAACTTTGAGATTCATTTGAATGAAAAGCATCATAGAAATAAAAGCAATCAATCAAAGGAGATTAAGAAACATCTAGGTCATGTCCAGGTGCTATGCCATTTCCAACATGAATGCTATTTTTAGTTGTTATAATGCTCATAATTTTAGCAACAGAAATAAACTATTAGTTATTTCTTTTGAGATTAATTTCAAAGGTGTGCTACATACCACGAACCAAGTAAAATGTTATTAGTGCTAACTTTAATTCATCAAGGAATCCCCATTCATTTTCCTGCTTTATTGGATTTATTTTTTTTATAAAAAAAACAAGCTGCAGATAAAAAGACATAAATTATGCCCCTTACAAAGAATGCTCAATGAAAACAAGTTTTCTTTCAAACTCACCAAGTAGACCCACTAAAATGAATTTACCTAACTAGTCATGTTCATTAATTTCATTGGGTCTACCCTGAGTAAAGTTTAGCTGAATGCCACCCAAATAGCCTTTTCTTAGGCTACCCTTGATCATAGGCAGTGCTTTATGAATTTCAACTTCACTGAAAACACCACTGAATGAATTTGGTTGGGAAGCTATTGTGAGAGTATAAGGCTGTGCAAATAGAGAAATATGAAATCCTAAGCATAACTTAACAAGAAACCACACCCACCCACACACCCAAACCTGAGAGATCTCACTGATGTTTCTGAAATTCCTTGAGGCTCCCCAGCGTTATTGATATTTTGTCTGAGGAAAACCCCTCAAATCCACTTGAATATCACCCAGAGAAAATTTAGGTGGTGCTTCTGAGCAAGCATTTTTGAAGACGCTTTGAAGCTTAAGGTTGCAATCTCACACATTATTAGGCTGCTTAAATCCCCTGGGATTGAAATGCTGTGGGATTTAAGCAGGCTAACATTATATAAGGTTCTAATCTACTATTTGCCCCATTTCCATGTCTGAAAGAGGAGTTGCAGACTCTTGCTTCATCCATCCATCCATTCCCAGATACAACCCAAATTCTTTTCTGAATAGCCTGCGACTTCTGGAATTTCCTTTTCTGTCCCTTCAGATGCTTCTTCCCTTAGTCTAAATCTTTTTAGCACCCTCATATATTATACAACTTTGGCAAGTAAGCACCATATCATATGATCATCTGAGGCTGCCTTACATTAAGTCTAACCATTGCCCATCTCACCCAGTCCTGTCCATTTTGCCTGGCAGTGGTTCTCCGGGGAACCAGGCAGATACTGTACCTTTTCTATGTCTCCTACTTGAAATCCACTGAGATAATAAGGCAGTGCCAAGATTGAACCCGGGACATCATGCATATAAAGCAGATGTTTGGCCATTAAGCTATGGTTCTTCCCAAATGCTCTGGGTCCCCACTACAAGCTCTCACCGTGGCATCTTGTCCTGCATAATGGCTGATGACACGGGTTCCTCCAGGGTGTCGCAAATGGAATTGGCTGATATCATAGATCTTCCTTCGGATTACCAGCCATCTCTCCTCCTTGAATTCTCCCTTGCCTGTGCGGAGTCCTATCTCCTCCCAGGTGAAAAACTGTGGGGCACCCGAGGCAAGTTTTGGCTTTCCCACACTAATGCCTGACTCTGGAGGCATCCTGACCGTCCACTGAGCACGTACAGCTCAGTTTTCCAGCTAACTACTCTGCTTCCACTCTGTCCAGTGGAAAGGTTGGTGCAACTGTGTCTCTGTCCTCCGCTTTTATAGAGACCTATTGCACACACCACCCTTTCCATTCCATTGCTCCAGGCATTTTCTTTCAGAGGCGTCCTATTTTGCTCTTCAGCAATACTTCATAGCAGTCACCTTTCAGCAGTCATGTCAGCTCATGATTCTTCTTATGAGATTCAATGAACACATCAGCATACATAACGTTTTATCCTTTGGGGCTGTGCATTGTGCAAGAGCTACAGCCCATTCTAACAAAGCCTTTATCTACAAGTGCTGTAATCCTCACCAGCACTTTGAATTTCTTGAGCCACACAATGCGTGATTTCTATACCACACAATGTGTGGTTGTGTAATGCCAATCATACTAATTGCTAGTGATCTCTGCTCTGATACAGCCTTGAGTATTGGTCTAGAATTCCTAGGCTTTGTGATCTGCTATAGCTCTATATTGTGGTAACCTCTACTTCACAGCATTAGGCCCTCACTCTATTCAGTCAAAAGTATTGCTTCCCTCACTTGAGTGGTAGCCCCAAAGGCAGAGATTTGGCGGAACCATAGGGACAAGTATGGTAGAGGAACAGTATATGGCTGATGGTGATACCAGCAACCTCCTCCTTGACTAAGTAGTAATGAGAATATTTTCATTTGTCCCCATCCACAATGAATACATGGCAATGTCAAGAAACCACTTGACAATTTTGATTTGACAGTCTTGTTGATAACATTACTATTTTAATCCTGTGGCACAGAATCTTAGTTCTTAGGCAGGAAGAACCAGATGCACAAATATAGGGTGAGGGAGCTCTGGCTTACTACCAGTACATGTGAAAAGGATCGAGGGGTCTTGGTGGACCACAAGCTTAACATGAGTCAACAGTGTGATGCAGCAGCAAAAAAAGCTAATGCTATTCTAGACTGCATCAACAGAAGTATAGTGTCCAGATCAAGGGAAGTAATAGTACCACTCTATTCTGCCATGGTCAGACCACACCTGGAATACTGTGTCCAGTTCTGGGTGCCACAATTTAAGAAGGATGTTAACAAGCTGGAATGAGCGCAGAGGAGGGCAACTAGGATGACCAAGGGTCTAGAAGCTAAGCCTTATGAGGAACGGTTGAAGGAGCTGGGAATGTTTAGCTTGGAAAAGAGGAGATATGATAACCATCTTCAAATATCTGAAGGGCTGTCACATGGAGGATGGAGCAAACTTGTTTTCTCTTGCTGTGGAAGGTAGGACTCGAACCAATGGCTTCAAGATGCAGGAGATTCCGACTAGACCTATGAAAAAATATTCTGACAGTAAGAGCTGTTTGACAGTGGGACAGTCTCCCTCGGGAGGTTGTGGACTCTCCTTCCTTGGAAGTTTTTAAGCAGAGGTTCGATGGCCATCTGTCATGGATGTTTTAGTTGAGATTCCTGCATTGCAGGGGGTTGGACTAGATATCCCTTGTGTCCCTTCCAGCTCTAATATTCTATGATTCTATTAATCTTTAGAGCTGAGAGCATCCCAGGCATAGGGCGGCCCCGGTCCACAGGTGACTCGCCTCTCCTGGCCCGGAGGCGAGCACTCCTCCTGCAGGAACTTAGTTCCCTCCGCCTCTCTGCCCTCAGCCTCTGCAGCTCAGGAGAGGCTGGAGGGTTATCAGACCCAGAGGCAACCTCCTCTTCCCCTGACGGGGTTGAGAGTGGAGCACCTGCAAGCAATGGGTCCTCCATCACTTCAGGGGCCAGAGCAGACTCAGCTGGTGCCTGCACCTGAGGATCCAGCACAGGTGAGGACACTTCAGGCTCAGGCCCCAGCCCCAGCTCAGCTGGTTCTGGAGGCGGGGACTCCTGTGCAGGCTGGGATTCTTCAGGTTCAGCCTCTGAGTCCGAATCCCAGGCCATCACAAGCAGCTATGCCCACAAATTTCATCTAACTCTGCCGAATATCCAAAAGGTTTAGATGGTTCTTGGGGGAGGGGGGAGTGTTTAAATTTGATAGGGGTCCAGCACAAAAACCCTTAGTCTGATTTGTCTGTAATCTGTCAGATATTTTCTACTCTAAAAGTTAATGAGCTTGGAGATAGCCCAGTCAGTAGAGCACGAGACTCTTAATCTCAGGGTCACGGGTTCAAATCCCACACTGGGCAAATTATTCCTGCATTGCAGGGGGTTGGGCTAGATGACCCTCATGGTTCCTTCCAACTCTACAGTTCTATGGTTCTATGATTAATATTCCTGCAAATTTCATCCAATGCTGCCAAAAATATATATTTATATAGCAGCTTTTAATTTTCCCTATAATGGAGAATGGGAGTGGCAGAAAGCTTTGATTTTCCCAGTTTGGAATCAGATTTGGACCTCAAGACAAACCAGTCACCCTCTGAAGCACTTCAAACCAAACCTTGCTGTTTCCTCAAGTGCCAAAGTAGAGTCTTTACCAAATCTTGTGGGCAGTGAACACCCCTTAGCAAAAAAGTTGCTATAATAGAGGATTCCTACTGCCATTCCTATTTCTAAATGTGTATTGCTGTTGATGGTATACTAAACAGCATACAGAAAAACCTGAACCCAGCTGTACAGCCTTGGTTATTCACCAACATTAAATGTACAGTACTTCTTACTAATTCTAATACAGCCTAATTGACCGTAGCCATATATGTGTTATCTATCCATTGCTGTTGGGGTTCAGCTGATTGACTACTAGAGAGGACAGGTGTGGAATAAAGTTTAAGACTGGCTTTAGGTTAACTAGGCTTAAAGAGGCACTTGCAAAGCTTTAAGAGGTGGACTGAAAAAACTGTAAACATGGTGATAAGGGGGGTTAGGTTTAAAGGAGCAGATCCATCAGAAAGACTGGAAACACCTTTGGACATTAAGCCAGTAACAGATATATATAAAGCTTCCTATAATGACCAATAATCCTTTGTTGCCATTTCCTCTCTCTTTTTTTTTAATTATAATTTTTATTAGTTTTTTTTAACATATCATTTTCAACAGTAATTAAACATACTTTTACATCTTATTCAAGTTTTTGACTTCCATCAATCCTGTCTGAAAATTTTCCAATCTAATCTCTCAGTATGCATTTCTTATCTTCCCTATTACATTTCAAATTCATAACCAATATCTCTATCTTTTTCTACTTTGTAACACTTTGTATATTTCTCCTTACAAAACCTCTTGTAGTCCTACTAGCGTAATTTGTTGATTACAGTTGCTCTTCAAATAATTCATATACTTCTTCCAATCTTCTGTAAATCTCTGGTCCCGCAGGTTTCGAATCCTTCCTGTCATTTTGTCCAATTCTGCATAGTCCATTAATTTCGTCTGCCATTCTTCTTTCATCGGAATTTCTTCTTGTTTCCATTTCTGGGCTAACAATACTCTTGCCGCAGTTGTTGCATATAAAAACAATTTAACATCTTGCCTATTAATTTCCTGTCCAATAATACCAAGTAAAAATGCTTCTGGTTTTTAAAAAAATGCATATTTCAACATCTTTTTCATCTCATTATATATCATTTCCCAGAAGTTCTTTACTTTTTTACATTCCCACCACATATGATAAAATGTTCCTTCTTTTTCTTTACATTCCCAACATTTATTATTCGTCTTATACATGTTAGCTAATTTCACTGGCGTAATATACCATCTATACATCATTTTCATCATATTCTCTTTCAAACCATTACAGGCTGTAAATTTTATCCTTTCATTCTACAACCTTTCCCATTCTTCAAGCTGTATATTATATCCAAAGTCTTTTGCCCAATGTATCATTACTGATTTCACTTCCTTGTCTTTCAAATGCCATTCCAATGGTTTTTTATACATTTTAGACATTGTTTTACATTCATTGTTTAATATTTCTATTTCAAATTTTGATTTTTTTATCATCAAATCCTTTTTCCTTTAAATCCTCTTTATATATTTCATTGACTTGGCGATAGTGCAACCAATCATTTACATATTCTTTAACATCTTCATATGGTTACATTTTCCATTTATTTCCTCCCCCACCCCCCAACAATTTCTCATAGGTAACCCAATTTTTACTCATATTTATCTTTTTCACACTCATAGCTTCTAATGGAGATAACCACCACGGTGTTTTACATTCTAATAATTTTTTATACCTGTCCCATACTTCATATAAAGATCTTCAAAATATGTGATTACCAAATCCTTTATGGATTTTTGTTTTATTATACCATAGATATGCGTGCCATTTCCTCTCTTGACAGTTGTAGCAGCAACCACTCAGAGCTGTGTATTTCTGTCACTGGAGTTTGTGTTTTCTTTCCAAGAAACAAAAGCCAGACTGCCTAATCCCTGATTCTCTAGGACTTCAGCAATGCTTTGTTTAGAGTTGTTTAGAGACAAGATTCCTTAACTTTTTGACAAGTGGAATACCTTCTGTTCTTCTTTTCTTCTTATTATACATGACTAGTACTGCTGCGATCTGATAAACAAGACGTACAGTATTATATATGAGGGAAAACTCCACCATCTCCTTTAGGGCTTTTACTAAATCCCATCAAATATATTCAAAGTTTCTCAACAGGAGAGGATTAGGACATTCTGAAATAGCATCCCTGTGGTTTTTGGCTTCCCAAGTTGTTGTCATTATGAAGGATTTAAAATTTAGCAACAGGTCTGTGATCAGATTAATTCACAGCAACGAGCAAACAAATTCTTCAAGTCTGAACTCTTAAACATGAAGAAAAAATATCATCAGAAAAACCATAAGGAAAAGCTGCAGCTTTCAGAAGCACAGAAAAAGCTTTCCTAGAAGTCCTTAGATATTGTTAAGAGGTTTATTTACAAATTACAGTGGATTATATCAGAGTAGTCCAAAAAGAGGTGTCAACTCAAATGATGTTTGTGTCCTACTGAGATGTATCCGGGGTGGGAGGTAGGTGAGACTAGACCTGACTTAGCACTGCATGCTTGGGTACTTGGTGCAGCACCAAGCCAAACTGCAGCAGCAGAGTGGGGGAATTGCTGCAGTCCACCAGGGTTTGCTGTCCATCACCAGGAAACCCCTCCTTGGAGTGAGACTAGTGGGCCTCCACCCAGTGCTGGACCAATGAGACAGGCTAAAGATGCGATTGTGGTGTTCTGCTCTCTCTGCCACCTAGTGGCCTCCCTGACCAAGCTGATCAAGGTGATCCCTGGTGTGGTGCTGGAGCCGTCTGGAATGGTGAGTGACGTCAGCTTAATCTATGCTAAGGACACCTTGGGTTCGGCTTGGGATTTCATGGCTTCCAGATCAACCATAGGGCCTCTCTCATATGGCTATCTGCACAATACACAGAGCAGGACACATACTTGATCTGGTCTTTGTGGGGAGCTGATAGACTGGAAGTTGTATGTTTTGATACTGCGTCATAGTCATGGTTAGGCCACCTCTTGGTGGTCTTGAGGCAGCTATTCCCACCTGCAATTGATAAATACAATGGTGTGTGATAAGTACTGGCCAGCCACCAATACCCTTTTTTTCCAAGAGAGGGTGGTGGAGAAGGTAGTGTTGGAGCAGTTAGAAGAATTCCTAGATGACACTGATTATCTGGATCCACTTAAAACTGGGTTCAGGTTTGGTTTTGAGACTGAATTAGCCTTGGTCACTCTGGTGGATTACCTTTATCAAGAACAGGATAGGGGAAATGTGACCCTATCACACTTATTCAGAGCAAAGGCTTGAGTGAATACAAACATTCCCCTGGCACCTAAAAATTGATAGTGATGGTGTTAAGCGCATCTTTCTAGGGAAAGCATTCCACAGGCAGGGAGCCAGCACTAACCAGGCCAGCACTCACATTGCCATCCTTAGCATCTGCCTCAGGTTTCATAGGAAAACTTGCTTTGCACACTGTCTGGCCAGCCTGCCTGCCTGCCTTTCTGCTCGCTCGCTAATTCTCACTCCGTAACTTACTGCCCACCATCTAGCCACAGTTCTTGTTTAGAAGGAAGAGCCATTCATTTAAATAGGACTTATTCCAAATGAAGTGGGTTTAGGACAACAGCTACCAGTATTAAGTTCTGAGAGTACCGAAACTTTCCCAGATTTATTTTCTGTACAAGGCAAGTTGACACAAGAAGAGGGCAGATAGGTGATTGCGTGAAATAAAAAAATTCACAGGAGGTGGCAAAAAGAAGACGAAAATTGCAGGAAAGGGAGAGAAGGTTCAGTTCCCCAGGTAAAGAGAACCTTAACCTTAATTAAATTAATTAACACAGCCTATGCATGTCTACTCAGGTCTAATTGTCTGAATGGAACTTACTCTCACATAATTGGGTACAGGGCTGCAACTACAGCGGCGATTTGGAGTGGAAAATGGCAACTGTGCAAACTAAAAGGGGGGAGCCCTTTTGTTCTTGGCATGTAACTACATGTTGCTTCGGTGTGGGAGAATCTGGGGAGTTTCGTCAAACTTCATCAGTAGAGGGGCAACAAAGACCAACTGCCAACTATATTAGGTCCTGAGGGTGATGAGGCTTCTGAGGCTGCTTTGAAGCCCCTGCTATTGACGGAAACATTGGGAACTGCATTCTTTTTCTTTTAAGTTTCTTCTTCTTAAGTTCTGGAAAATGGGCTTAAGGGAGACTGGCAGTGGGGATTGATGAAGCTGTCAAATTCAGGTGTACAATGGTACCTCGGGTTACAGATGCTTCAGGTTACAGACGCTTCAGGTTACAGACTCCACTAACCCAGAAATAGTACCTCGGGTTAAGAACTTTGCTTCAGGATGAGAACAGAAATCGTGTGGCAGCGGCGTGGCGGCAGGCCCCATTAGCTAAAGTGGTACCTCAGGTTAAGAACAGTTTCAGAATAAGAACAGGCTTCCAGAACGAATTAGGTTCTTAACCCGAGGTACCACTGTATTTTCTGTTTCCATTTCTTCCCTTTTTTCCAGTCTTCAGTTCTCTATATTTCCATATCAGTCACAAAAATTCCCTGCCTCCTAGGGCCACGTCCCACTTCTTCCCCTGCTCCTGTCTCAGCCCATGTGATGGATTTTCTTCACCAAATAGACCTTTCCCTTCAACTGACATTGTTTCATTCTACTTCCAAAAAACTTCCTCAGCGTATTTTATATTACTGATTGTTCCAGATTATCACAGCAGCTGCAGCCAATTGGTGCCAGAGGTGTCACAACATCCCTTAGCACATGACAGTAAAGATATGTGATGTGACATCTGAACACTTCTCTGCAGAGCAGGTCCGCCCATGAAGCAAGGTGAGGCAGTTGCCTTGAGTGGCAGTTTGGAAGAGGTGGCAAATCCACCTCCCTCGCTTGTGGGCCATAGCTACTTCCTTCTCTGCTGCATGCCAGCCTCCGCTTCTTCCACTGCTGTGCAGTCCAATGCCCTCAAATTTAGTTTAGCCCCCAAAATTAACTCTTATCATGCTTATGTCAGACACCATGCTTACACCTTATCTCTTGTTGTGAATGACAAGCGCCGTCGTTGTGAATGACAAGCGCGGCATGTCTTTGGTAAATGAGCGCACAAAGTCAAAAGTTCTTCAGTGAAACAGTAGGTATACATTTCAGTAATACCTAGGTATATATGTATTTTGTTTTTCTAGCTTGATCAAAATTATTACAGTGGTGCCTCGCAAGACGAAATTAATTCGTTCCGCGAGTCTCTTCGTCTAGCGGTTTTTTCGTCTTGCGAAGCAACCCTATTAGCGGCTTAGCGGATTAGCGCTATTAGCGGTTTAGCGGCTATTAGCGGCTATTAAAGGTTTAAGGGATTAGCGGATTAGCTGCTAAAAGGCTATTAGCGGTTTAGCAGCTTAGAAAAAGGGGGTGGGGAGCGAAAAAAAATCTCAAGACTTGCAAGACATTTTCGTCCTGGGAAGCGCATTGAAAAATGGAAAACCCTTTCGTCTAGCGGGTTTTCCGTCTTGCGAGGCATTCGTCTTGCGGGGCACCACTGTATTTCTTAACAGGTAGGTAGTTAAGAGCTTAGGTGGCTTCAGTGGTGGGTGCCTGGCGCCCCCCAGAATTCAGCACCTGGGTACCCTGCACCCCTGGGTAAAGACGGCCCTGTTGCTGCATGCCCAGTCTGCCTGCATGCCCACTTCCAGGCAGTGGTGGGCTGAGTCATTATGCCTCAGCCATCTCCCTTTCAGTCAGGTGTATACCATTGGAAATATATGTATAGTCATGACCAGGCTTGGCTCTATAAATCTACGTACATAGGAAGACAGTGGAGGAGAGAATAGAGTGGTTTTTAATTATGTTTTTTTGGTTGGGGAGGGTGAAACCATGTGGTGAAAAAGGAAAGCAGGCTGACTGTTAACCAGCTGCTTATATAGCACAGCAATATAAACATTGTAGAAGAGTCTTCTATGAGAGGCTGGCTGGCGAGGCGTGTGGGAAATAGACTTTGCAGCACCGGCTGCCATGGCTGGGCAGGCCTCTAGTGTGGAGGGATAGAGAGGTCATCTCTCTCATTTTGGGGAGCCTTGTGATGCTTAATTGCAGGAGTGTCTTGTGGAATATATCCAGCCTCAAATAATCAACATGTTTAACTCTAATGAGTTCACAAAGGGGTCAAGACCACAGAGTAGGCTGTCCTGCCAGGCTTAGCTAGGTCACCTTGGGAGGAAGGGTTATCAAGCTCTTTGTTTTTTTCCCTTCCACCATGTGAACACTACCACTTAGGAGGTCTAATCTGGATGATCCATGTTTAGACCACGTGGCTTAAGCAACCATCTTTGGTGTTTCTATGCAAATAATTGAGAAGCCTTTTACTTCTTGGAACCTAAATTATACTGCCTGTTGCTTCTTGCTGCTGTATGGAGAAGCATATGAATCTGAGCTCTGAAGGGTTTGTAAGTAAACCATTTATGATTTTCCAAACGTGTGGTCTCTTTTTATGCTAAGGCAGGTGGGGAACTTTGGAAGCAACTGTTGAAGGCAATGCAACAGTGTGCACAGGCGAATGGGGCTGGAGGTCCCATAGCATGGCCTTTCTACCACAGGTGAGCGACTGCACCCTGCATTTCCAGGGTCAACAAAAGGGAGATCCGAACCCACTCTTGGTGACCCTGGCAATGGGTGCATAGGCATGCGGCAGTGGCACCATTTTCCATTTTGCCTTTATCTGCAAAATATCTAGGGCTGGCCCTGCTTCTCTGCATAAATCTGATATCCATAGGGTTTCATTGCTAAATCTGATAACCTCATATTAGGAGATTATAATTTGTCCCAGTCTAGCTTCCACTGTGTTTCATAGAGCTTAGAAATTTCTAGCATATTTTATGTAAGACAATAGTGCTCATATCTCATATCTATATGTTCCCAGCCAAATTGGCATGTCCTAATAGCTATGTAGTCCTTGAAAAGAGTGCCTCGTTAGGCAACTGTAATTTGTCAGGAATTTAAAATACCGTAATTAGCACACATAGTTTACCATTGGCTTTCTTTCCCCGGATAAAATGCCCATCTCACATAACTTTGATGGAGGCGGTGTTCTTAGCCTCACCATTTCTTCATAATGATATATGTATTTTGTGCTGCCCATTCCAATTTCACGTTCTCAATTTGTGTCCAGGCCTGCATCACTGCTGTATAGAAAAAAGACCAATTGAACACACTGGATCTTACTTCGGTGTAGAGGGGCAAAGGATTTCATTGTTTGTTGATAACATGATCAGAACAATCAATTAAAAACAATGTTATTAAATTAAAAAGCTGTCCAAGTTCAATTGAGTAGTTGATTTTAAAAAAGTGTTTTTGAAAACACATTATCCAAAATTAAGCATCCACCAACCTCTGTAGAACTATTGTTTATTGACATGCGAAAGCATGTGCTCTTTTAATTCATTAATCAATCAAAGCTGCATTCCTACACACACTTACCTTGGACTTTGCAACATAGAATTCAGTGGGTCTTACTTCTCAGTACACATGTATAGGGTTGCACTATTAAACTAAGAAAATCAGTCAGCTAAGATTTATTTAGTCAGCAGATATCCACAGTGATACCCCTCCCATATCCAAGAATCTCCTGAGGAGTTTGCTGATTCTGCAGAGAGGAGGAGGCGTGTTCTGCTCTCTACTTATTCTGCTCCAGCACCACATCAAAGAGTCGGTCAGTGAGTCGGTCGGCCAGAGAGTCAGTGTGTCGGAGAGAGAGGGTATTAGAGAGAGATTGTGTGTTTAGATAAGGTTGCTGCTAAGAGCAGCTGCAGACACTCAGTCCGGTTTAGCATTCATTTATGCAGGCTCATTTAGCTCTGTATATAGTTGTATAATAGTTGTAGATAGAATAAAGAAGATATCCTACAGAGCTGCTCTCCGAGTTGTTTATATACTCTGCTAGACTCTGCTGTACTCTGCTGTGCGACGACTGTCTTCTTGTGGGAGTGAATCCGGTGCTCACAACTCTAAGTTGTGAGTCCACAGCACTTTGACCTGTTCCTGTCCAGAAGGTGGTCTCTGGAAGTGCTACCCAGCTCGCCTAGCCCAGTCGGGGCTGAAGTGGATGAGTCCAGTTAGTGGCACTGGCTCAAGGGCGATGCTGACTATGTGATGCAGTGAAATGTGCTGCATTCAGACTGAAGATACCCACCTTCAAATCGTCTTCAGCCATGAAACCCATTCTGGGAAAATTTATCATCCTCACATAGTTGTGAACGTAACTGAGGACAGCTTATCAATATACCACTCTAAACACAGTTTAGCTGCTCAATTATATTGGTGCAACCCCTATGTGCAGTTGAAAACCTTTAGAAGGAGATGAAAAGTGGCAGCATTGTAGGAAAGAGATGGCTTACCTGTTTCACCTGGGATTCTACCAGTGCCATGTTGCCTTGAGTCACTCAGACCATGCAACTACACCCGCTTTTATGGCTGAGCCTCAAAGCATATGGTCTGCCACAAAACTGCTCATTTCCCCAGCATCTTCAAAGCTAACGCATGGGGTTAGGACAACATGCTGAGCATGCAGGTGCATGTTGCATCCACATGAAAGCTACTCTGAGGTTAGCACAAGGGCTATCTAAGTCCTGCCAGCCTTCTGTGAATTCATCTTGGCACCCAGTAGGTCACACCTTATTTACTCTATTCCAAATTCAAAGTGGGTTATAAATTAAAACAAATCCTGGTGCATCAGACAAGTACTGGTACTAAAAACAAGGAAGATAGCTCCAACTAGCCAACTAAAATAAACTTATACACCGGCACAGAAGTCCACCCATATTTAGTGAGCATCAAAAGGTTAAAAGAGTAGGTGCTAGTGATATATTGGGGGGTGGGTGTCTAAAGCTGGAGCACCACCACTGAGAAGGCTATCCCCTGTGTTGCCTTACAGCAGATCTCAGCTGTATGACACAGGTAAGAGAGACTGTTGTAAACAAAAATTGCCCTTTTCCCCTCATGGGGTATCCAAGAGCCCATAAAGAGTCCTTACATAGGTTCCCTGTTGGTAGGAGAGAATAACAGAGGCCAACCAGAGAATATTGAGAAGCAAAGCAGCTAGTAAGCTTGATATTTATTGATCTGTTGCAACAGGGTGCTCCCCTCACCTGCAGGAGAGGAGGAGGAACCCAGAAAAATGGTGCTCAAGGCCTTATAAAGACTTTTGAAATTGCCACCCTCTAGATCAAGACCACCCCCATAAACATCATACATACATCACAGAAGGGGTGTAAGCTAAGACCACTCCTCAGATACATCATACCTACATCACAAAAAAGGCGGTCTAAAACAGAAATTCTGAATGTTGTTTTTCTCCTGTCGTTGTTTATCTCCTGTCTGGCAGGTTACTTGATTGGATTGCCTGGGTAGTCTGGCCAGTCTTTTGTAATGATAAATACTTAGTTCCTGGGCCATGTCACAGGCTCACACCCTATTCATATCTTAAATGTGCCCTTAAGACAGGATTTGTGAGGAAAGAGACAATGGGAGGTTTCCCACTTTGCAGAGAAAACATTAGCTCAGTTTTGGAATCAAAAAGGTTCCAGGTCGGTCTTCCTGTGCTGATCTATGTATGCGCTTGGTTGGTACACTTATGAACATTACCATATATCTAAGACCATAAAATTCCTATCACAGACTCCCTTGTAATATATGGTGAGCTGATGATACTGAAGGCAGTGGCGTAGCGTGGGGGGTGCCAGGGGTGCGAGCCGCACCGGGCGCAACATTTGGGGGGGCGCAATTCCAGAGGGAAGGGACAAGCAATCGAGGCTTGGTTGGGGGGAGGGATCGTCGTCTCCGTTTGGCCGGCCCCCCTCGAGGAAGCGGGAGGGAAAAGAGCCGCGCAGCAGCTGCAGCAGCAGGGAGGAGGAGGTGGAGGAGGAGGAGATGGAGGAGCAGCAAAGCCGGGACGAGGAGGTGGAGGCGCCGCCTGCCTGCCGCAGGATCCAATCCGAGCCTGCTAATCGCTTGCTCAAAGAGGCAAAGGAAGAGGTGGAGGCGGAGCCACTGGCCCGGCAGGGAGGAAAGTTGGAGAGAGCAGCGCGCCTGGGCGCAGCGAGGTTGGGTAGGTGCTTGCGCCCTGGCTGGCTGCCCGCCTCCCGGGCTCAGTGCCTCCATGACCCCTCCAGCGGCGATGGGAGAGATCGGGGGTCTGGACTTCCGAGATACCCTGGAGTGAAATCCTGCTTCACCTTCTTGGGAGTCCCTCTCTTATGCTTTGGGGGGGGGGTAGCAAGGGGGAAGAATAATGATTTCCTCCACCACCAGCCCCAAATTCTATAGTAAGAGAAACTGGGGGCCAAGCCAACTGGGGAAATGGTGAGTCTCTAACTATAGAGCTCAGGTATTTAGGAGCAAGCTGGCTCTGCCCATAGGGAGGAAAAGCACTCTGTGCAAGCTCAGAAAACCCACGCCATGCCACTGCGCGCTCGCACTCGCAGCTCTCTGCCCCTACCTGGCTCACTCACTCTCTCTCACTGCAGTGCTGGCTGTGCGAATCCGATCCAAGCCGCCCACTGTGGAGGGGAGGGTGCCAGGCGTGCAGTGCGGTGCGGAGGGAGAGCGAGGGACTATCTGGGGGAGGGACAGTGCAGCGGGGGGGGGGGGGCGCAAATTACTTGCCTTGCCCCGGGTGCTGACAACCCACGCTACGCCACTGACTGAAGGCTTTTCTTACTGTCTCCAGGTGCTGTTCAGGTATGAGCCCCATATGGTACATATATCATGCTATGAATATGTTCATCCTAGCCACCATTTATCACTGATAATTTATCACCTTGGTTTATCAATGTAATTGATCCCAGAGACATAGGACTAAATGCATAGGAGCTAATCAATATATTGAAGACACCATCCGCACCCCAACGATAGAAATTACACTTTTATTCTAAGATATTAATACTCCATCAAAAAGTGGTGTTATTCTGTTATCGCCTGGTCTATGTTGTAAGATGTTAGAAGCAAGCATGGGGAATATCATAGTTTCGGATCACAATCACTGGAACTCAGACCAGACCAAATTTCATAAAATCATATACAAACTTTACTAAAATAAAACTCTACAAGAGAGAAAAACTCCAAATAATAAAACAGATTAAAATAGCTCAGAAGGTAAGAAAACAACAAACACTAACTAATCCAGCTAATTAACATAAACGCTTACACTTAAATCTCAGTAGGCTGAGCAATGGAACAAGATGCTTTCAAAAGCCCAAATAGATGCTGACCTCGGCTTGGCTAGCTCCCAAGAGTTTCCACCAATCCAGGTTTTATGGGAATTTAGACCATGGGTGTTCACCTTTTCCACCCAATTACCTTGTGACACTGGCCCTGAAGTCTTAATAGCAGACAGCTATATGTAAGCTTATTATTTCTGAGGTTCTAACCCATTCCCATAAAGCAGTCTTAAAAGTGGTGATATCATCACACAGCCTTCCAATGCTATCTTTGGAAGGTACATCATATGCTTTTGCCGAATGAGACGGAATCGTCTTGCGACAAGCAACTCAGTTCCATGCTCTGAAGTTTATTACAGGTTCAAATTGCTACTTCCTGTTACAGCCCATTATTTTTATTCCAACTATGTAACATACCTTCTCAGTGCCCCAATTTTGCTGGGACAGTCACGGAATTCCTAAAGCCATCACAGCTTCTGACTTGATCACAGAAAGTCCCAATTTCTCCTGCCAGTGGGCCCCTGGAAGCAGCTGAAAGCAGCTCCTGGGGCGGCAATGGCATTGTGAAGGAGGTATGAAGTGACAGCAGATGGTGACAGCAGTCATGAAATTAAAAGACGCCTGCTTCTTGGGAGAAAAGCGATGACAAACCTAGACAGCATCTTAAAAAAGCAAAGGCCTTTTCAGCATCTACAAAGATTAAGATAGCTTGTTTTTCATTCCTGGCATTCAGATATTCCAATATATTTATTATGTTTCTTATGTTATCTTTCATCTGTCTGCCAGGAAGAAAACCCGCTTGATCCTTATGTATAAATTCTTGCAGTACTTTTTTCATTCTCTTTGCTAATATACTCGTGAAAATTTTATCATCAGTATTCAACAACGAAATAGGCCTATAATTTTTGACCTGCGTCAAATCCGCATCTTGTTTTGGGATAAATGTGATAAAGGCTTCTTTCCATGTTTCCGGGATTTCACTGTTCTTTAAGATGCTATTTATAACTTCTTTCAATGGTACAAGTAGGATGCTTCTCATTTCCTTATAATATCTAGCTGTAAATCCATCTGGTCCTAGGGCTTTTCCTTTTTTCAGTTCCTTTATTACCTCTTTTATTTCTTCAGTTTCAATTGGGGCGTTAAAAAAATCTTTTTTCTCCGTCGGGATCTTCTGCACTTCTTTTTCCTTTAAAAATCTGTCTATCTTTCTCATATTATTCTTTTCCTTGCTTTTGTACAATTGTCTATAGAAGTCCAAGAATCCTTTTCTAATTTCTTTCGGGTTTTCTATTTCTGTGCCATCAATGATAATTTTATTTACTGTGTTCTGTTCCTTTCTTTTCTTAGTCTGCCATGCCAGCCATTTTCCTGATTTATTTGCGAATTCAAAATTTCTTTGTCTCATTCTTTTTATATTCCCTTCTACTTCCTTATTTATTATCATTGCAAATTGTGTTTGTAGGGTCTTTATACTCTGTATTATCTTCTCATTATTTGGTTTCTTTATCAATTTTTGTTCGTTCTCCATTGTCTGTTTTAGTATTTCCTTCTTATTCTTCTCTCTATTTTTATTTTTCAAAGCATTCTGCTGGGTAAAAAATCCTCTCATCACTGCTTTGCTGGCGTCCCATACCATGTTCATTTTTGTTCCCTTATTGCAATTATTCAAAAAATACTCTGACAGATACTTTTGAGCATTTTCTACTACTTTCTGATCGTCCAAAAGGTAGTCGTTCATTCTCCATCTAAACGTTCTTTTTTCAAAGCCCTTTAGTTCGAATTTTATTGCACTATGATCCGAAATCACTCTTGGTTGAATTTCAACTTCTGAGATTCTTGGAGTTAGTTCATTTGAGACCCAAATTTGATCTATTCTTGACAGAGATTGATTTGGTTCTGAGTAGAACGTAAATTGTTTCTCCAGTGGGTGTCTAAGTCTCTAAATATCAATCAAATTGCAGTTATTTAGCATTGAAAAGAAAGTCTTAGGTAATTTCCCATCTTTGCTCACCCCAGTTGTTTTCAATCTGTCCATTTCCATTGACACCACTCCATTCAGGTCTCCCATTATTATGATTTTCTGATCCATATGTTCAAACAGTTTTTCTTCTAAATTTTTGTAAAAGTCTGTCTTATTTCCGTTTGGTGCATACATCCCGACAATTATTATTTTTTCTCCTTGCCACTTTATTTGAACTGCCATAATTCTGCCTTCTTCATCTTTAAAAATTTGTTGAGCTTCAATATTTTTCCTGATGTACAAAACTACCCCTCTCTTTTTACTCTTAACTGAAGATATAAATTCATTTCCCAGTCTTTTATTGATTAGAATTTTTTTATGCCTTCTCGCCACATGAGTTTCTTGTAGACAGATAATATCCAAATTTTTCTTTTTTAAATGTTGTTCAGTTTTATTCCGTTTTTTTAATTGTTAATCCCATTGATGTTCCAAGTCCATAAATTCAACTCCATTTTAGCCATTTTGAATTCTTTGTTATAAATTTTATAATCCGTCTACCTCTTCTTCTTCTTCTTCTTCCTCTTCTTCTTTCTGTTTTTTTTTTACTATCTCCTCCGGATCCACTCCTCCTGCAGCCTCCATTCCTGGTTCCACTCCTCTTGCTCCTTCGTCCTCACTTCGTAGCTCTTTGTATTTTCTCCCTAATTCTTCCAGGCTCATAAGTCTATGTCTTTTACTTTTGTAGACAAAGGAGATCCCTTCCGGGTATTCCCATCTGAATTCTATGTTATTCTTTTTTAGGATCTGTACTGTCGGTTTATATGGGCCGTTTAAGAAGCCTGATCGGGATGTCTTTAAAAATAATGATATAATTTCCTTCGATATTTAGTCTCTTCTCTCTATTCTTTTGGAGAATCTGGTTTCTCATCTCCCTATCCTTAAAGGTGATCAGGCAGTCTCCTGGGAACTTTCTTGTCTTGGCTGATCTTGTCTTCAATTGAAATGCACTTTGCACAGATTTTGTCACCTCTTCTATATCCATCTCCATCCATTGTGCAATTTCTTTTATTAATTTCTCTTTAATATTTTCTCCTTGCAGCTCTGGGACAAGTCTCAATCTTAAATTCACTTCTCTCTGCCTGAGTTCATTCATAGAAATCGCGTCCCAGACCTCCTCTTGAGTTTTATTAATTTCTGACATTCCCGCCCATATTCTCTCTTCTTCCTTCTTCATCTCCCTCATTTCCACTCTTGTATTTTTCATTCCCTCTTCCAAGTTCTGTGTCCTCTTACTCGCGTCCTTCAGTTGCCCTTTCAGCTCATTGACTGTAGCATCATTTTTTTTTGTCCATTTGGCCCATTCTCTTATCCATTTGTTTCAATTTCGCTTCTATATTCTTTTCGCTCTGCTTGATGTTGGAGTTAACCTCTGCAAACATTTTCATAATCTCTCCTTTGAGATCCATTTCTTGTTTTGAACCTCTCCTCTCTGCCAGTGTTCCCCCATCACCCCCTTTCTTTTGTGTATGAGACATTATAATCAAAATCCAAGTGCCTAATATACTGTCAATAATAATAAAGTGTTCAATGAAAATATGCAATCATTAAGACATTTTTCCACAAATGATATATAAGATAAAAAAGACATAAAAAGATCCCCCTCCCAGATTCTCATACACTTGAGTTTATATGTCAATTAACTTATATAAACAAATTTTTACTAAATAAATTTTTCAGATATAATTTCTACTTGTATGGCGGAACACCTATTAACCTATAAATTTAAACTTTAGGGAGGCCAATCCCACACCAAAGCTTTTCTTCCTTTCTTCCTTCTTCTTGCCACCACTTAGGCTAAATCCATATCGGTTTGTTATGGACAAGTAAATCTCCCAATTATAATGTTGCCCAAATTATTGTAATCCAATATCTGTATAAAATCCAATAGCTGTATGTTGTAATCCAATAAAGATAATCCAATTAAATGGCCAAAGTTGCTGAAGATATTGATAAGGGGACCCAAAAGTACCCAATATATCCAAAGAGAGGAAATAAGAGGAAATGTCCAGAAGAATCTTTCCAAAAATAAACCCCAAAGTTACAAAGGCTCCATATTTAAAAATATCAAATTTAAGTTCGACTGTACAAAACAAATAGAGGGGAGAAAGAAGCAAAATAATTTTTATTAGTCCAGACTGTTCCCCTATCAAATAAAAATGACGAGTAAAAATAACAGAGAATAGTTTGTTAGTTCAAATCCTGGTTCACTTAACTCCAGATAAAAATAGTGTCCTTCATACAGCCTGTTAGGCAGCTCTTTCTCATTTCATTCCGCAGATACACATAAAGAGAAACCAGTTACGAAGGCAAAGCCTTCATTCAAACACAGTCCTTTCCCGTTGTGTTTAAACAGTTAAATTTGTTTGAAAGCAGGGGTAAAAAATAGTGAGACAGTAATTTATGCTGCCTGATATTGGCTTTCTGTATTTTACTTGTAGCTGGGTAACTCTATCTTTCCGTTAAAATGGAGGCACAAAAGTTCTACTTTGTTGCGCAGGTTTTTTTGAAAGCGAAAGTCCCGAGAAGTTTAGAATTCTACAAGAAAAAAGTCCATAGTTTAGATCAGTGATGGCCAAACTTGGCCCTCCAACTGTTTTGGGATTACAATTCCCATCATCCCTGACAACTGGTACTGTTAGTTAGGGATGATGGGAGTTGTGGTACCAAAACAGCTGGAGGGTCAAGTTTGGCCATCACTGGTTTAGATGATACCATAGAATCATCTGGGCTGACAGAATGTGCCAACTTGAATCCAACTTGCTACTTTAGATATCCCAGTTGATTTCCTTTGGCAAGGAAATAGTTACTCTCTACCACAAACTTCCAAATCTCCCTTCGGTGTCCAAAGAGGATTGTCCAGTAATTGGACATGGGACCAAGCATGAAGTTCCTTGGATTTAGGGCACCCAACCTGTTGTGACTATCAATTTTAGAAAGCACACAAAGCAACATTTCCATTGACAGCTCACTCGCTGCCCCCACAACCTCTTCAGCGACTGCGATGCAAAGGCTAATTCTGCGATGAGGTTGACTTTCCAGCTGCATAATCTGTACTTCCAAAACCAAGAGTTTTTGTCGGCAAAAGCATAAAGCTCCATCAACACAAATATACACTTCATTATTATCTGTCAGTGTGGTCTTGTGCGTTTGTTATGCTATGTTGACATAACAGATGTTCAACTCAGATAAGGATTGGAAAATTAAACTATTTATGCATATAAAGTAAATTCTCCACAGACTGTGAGGTAAATGCAGCACTTTTTTCTGGGGGTACTCAAGGGTTTAGAACCAGCACCCTTTCCTCCCAAATGTTAAAAGTGTGGCACTTATTGTAACAACTTCATGGTGAGCACTGACACCTTTTTTCGGGGGGGGGGGGCGAGTACTGGCTGTGAAGCTACCCAACTTCTTCTTTTTATTTATTTTGTTTATTATTTGTTATTGGATTGATATTTTAACCTCATAATAAGGTCCTGAGTTTATTTTATTTTTTTTAAAAAAAATATTTAGGTATATAAGAAAATCCAGAAGCAAACCAAGAATTTAGAGGGCGAAACTGTTTTCTCTCACAATAAAAGGGATACTTGCTCTCCCCAGTCTTCCTTTTCCCTTTTCTAACCAGCTCTTATCTTCCTGAAGGAGCAGCTTTATAAACTTATTTCCCCTCTTTTTTATTTTAGATAGCAGGTTTTGTTGGAACTGATTAGCCCCCTGCCCACACACGACAAGCATTTCATAATAAAATACCACAACAGTGCTCAAGAGAATGGCAATGCTGTACCATAAATGCAAAACAAACCTTACATTTATTTCCACAGCAGCTATTCTCCCTATCACACACCTCCCCTTCGTCCCAACTTTGAGGGAAAACTTCTAATACACTTGTAAGCATGAGGAGCAAGAAATAAGTCCTCTGAGCTCAATGAGACTCATTTCCCAACAATATTCTATACATGAAAATCCTGCAGGTCTGCACACTCTAGACAAAAATTCACTTCTCCGTACTTAAAGAATTGTGGCCAAACCTCATCAGATGCTTCGCAGATTCTCTTGTCTGAACAAATTTCTTCCTTACTTCCATGGTCCCCCAACTCCTGCTTTGCTGGTTGGTGGCAGCCATTTTCAGGCAGAAAACATGGAGAGAGAGAGAGAGAGAGAGAGAGAGAGAGAGGAGGGAGGGAGGGAGAAGCTTAGCTTTGTGGGCACAAGAGGAATCCATCAAAGGTGTCATTGGACCCACAGGCACCAAGATGGTGATTCCACAATCAGGTGGTGTCATTCCGCTTCTCTCTGACGTCTGTGCTTCATATTTTGCTGAATGCTGTCAGGGACTGGTCTGAGGAGGAATGGTGGAGACCCCCCCCCCCCGCACTTCCCAGAGAAGAGGAAGACAGTATAGATTTAAAACAGTGATTTGCAGAAGGCTGCAGAGGCTGCAGAGCAGAGATGCTGGGAAATATTGGGAGAGGAGCAGAAAGAAGAAGCACCAGGGGAGAGACAGCTGACAGACTCCGTGTCTTTCGACAGCATTCCTGACCCCTCCTCTCCCAGGACCTGGCGTGCATTGAGAGTAGGAGAACAGAAAGCACAGAGGCAGAAAGCACAGATCAGCCGGCGCAGGGATAATGTAGAATAGGAGAGATGGAAGGGGTGGGACTTTACTTGGAGCAACGCCATTATCTGAGAGGCGGCATCCTCTGTCTCTGTGAATATTGAATAAAATACCATGGTAAGAACTTCTTGTTTTCCTATTTCTGGCTGCCAGCCGGGAGAGAGGGGGATTGGATTCCCTGCAGCCTGACAAATGCTCTGTTGTTCTTGTTTCTCTTTGTGCATCACTTTGTGAGGGCTGGACCTGGAAATGTTACAAATAAATAACAGAAACAAATGATTTAAATTATTATTTAATTCAGGGAGTTATGCCTTTGGGTGTTAGATTTCTTCTTTCATTATAATACACAGTTATGTATAATCATTTTGGGAATGTCACTACTTCCAGAGCAGCCAGCTTCAATTTCTTGAACCGGATCAAGACCAGGAATCTGGTCTTGATCCGGTTCAAGAAATAGCTGCACAGGTGTTTGGTGTACATTAGCATCCTATTTCAATAGTACAGGGCTGTTAATAGGCTTCATCTGAATCATGTGGATACATTTTTCTCATCAAAAAAGGAAAATCCACATACTGTTTAGTAAGAAATTCTAACTGAAATGTTGACATTGGTCTCCCTAACAAATATAATTTGAGCCCACTCAAAAGATCCATGATCTATTGGTTATCTCACATGCTTATAGATTCTCTCTATGCGCATTGTTTGTCCTCATTCATAAAACACACCAAATATCAGCACTGTGTCAAAAGTATCCTCCTAGATAACATGCTGTTGTTTAACCGGACATCAAAGACACCTGTATAAAGCAATATTTATACAAAGACCAACATATCAATTAATTGTGAGGAAAATTAGTAGCAATGGGACTCATTTCAAAAGCTTGCTGATCACAGCAAAAGGATAATTACGGTAAATCTAGCAGCTCAGAGGAAAAATAATTTATCATTATTGCTTGGATCACCCCTTTCCCTAAAGCAATGCAATCATAATTTGAAAATAATTAATATCATGATGCTTAGATTCAGCAGAATTACCTCAGTATATGTATGTTGCTACAGTGTGATAGCACTGCCTGCAGAATAATATTTAAATTAATAATAATAATAATGCAGACCCTGAGTTGATGCAGTACTGAGTCAGGATATATTTAGCCCATTGAAATGAGAGAGTGAAAACTTTTTCCAATGCTGATTGCATTTTGAATACAAAAGAAGTACATTTTTAAAAGCACAAAACAGATTTCTTACATACAATATTTTTGGGGTTAGCTTATTTAGTTCTCTATTTTTAATGTTACTGAAACTATTTAATTATACTGTACAGAAAATCTTAGAGTAAGTTTAAGTGTTACACATCCAAACTCATCAAATGGCATAAGCTCAGAATTGTTCTCCTTTGCAACTTCTCTGGATCTTAGCTGTCAGCTAACTTCTCTGCAGGTAATTGTTGCAAAGTGAGTTGTTTTCAGAAGCCGTGAGCAGGAAAATACAGATATTAGCAAAGCTTAATTATGTTATATGATTGATTGTTTTTGCAACGGCATTTTGAAAACAGTTGTTTCATAAGTCTTACTCTGCAGCACAACTAAGCATGAAATGGGATGAGCATTAAGGTAGCATCCAGAATACATGTGTGGATTTGGTCCCATACTCTTCTGAATGCTTTCAGTAGTTGCCCATTAATGTTGTCACTGTGTGCAGGCCTACTTCCCATTTTTAAAGCTACACTAGTGAACAGTCAGACTTGGAAAATGGACTTACTTGCCATAGATTGATTCAGATTCCAAAATGGTGTGGCACACGGAACATATTTTGTGTTGAACTGTTAGAAGCAGCAAAATAATTATCATACCCAAGTGGATCAGTACTCAGCAAATACCATCCCTAGGCTCTGGTAAGGGCTGAATACTTATTACTAACATAATCTAAGCCAATGTGCCCACCTTCGTCAACAACAAGATCTGCTGATCTCTTCTTCTCCCATTTAACAAATGATGGGCTGTATCCAACTACCTTATTCCATCACCCCAAGGATTTATGCACCATGCATGCCCCAGACCCTTCCCAAATCTGCTCCTGTGGGTTGAGGGGAAACCTCAGAACAGATTTAAGTGGGTGCAGTAGGAGGAGGAGCAGAAATGTTCATTGCACAAATGTAAATCCTTGTGCTGACAGACCAAGTTGTTGAATACCACCTGTCAGGGGTTCAGGAGCAGAGGCACAGGAAAGGGAGGAAATAGAGAGCGAGGGGGAGGAGTCCGAAGGAAATGTTAGCGATGACAGCGGTCCGAGGTCTCTGAGTCTTTCCAGCGAATCGGAAGATTCACAGAAAGGGGCTCCCATGGTCAGGGCAAGGGGGGTGCCTAGGGGGACACCCCAGGAAGAAGGGGTCAGAGGGGACTCAGAGAGCAGCAGTTGGAAATCAGGACCAGCGTCCACACCAGAGTGCAGTAGGGGGGAGGAGTCCCAGGCATCGGGATCAGGCGGCGCACTGCCAGCGGGAGGACATGAGTCAGGATTGGCCACGCCTCCATCGGGGAGCGAGGAAACGGTCGAGAGGAAGGTTGAAGGCTGGGCGCGCGCGCCAAGTTCAAATGTACAGGAGGGCGGCACAGTTGGCAGCCCGGATAGGGAGCCAGGTCCCAAAGCCCGCCGAAAAGAGCGGGAGGAGTCAGGGGGGTCAGCATCAGCGTCAGAGGAATCCAGGAAGGAAGGGACCCCGGGGGGTAGCAGGACCCAGAGGAGAAAGGAGAGACGGAAGAGGTGGAGCAAGGCTAGAATCTTAAACTGGTGTACAGGGGGCGGAGATTCAGATGGAGCTTCGCCGATCTAAACCCTAGACGTAGAGCTGGGGCGCTCCGGCTTGAAAATGGAAAGTGTACTTCAATAAAGACTTTTGTACATTACTACCGGCTAGCGTTGGTCCTCTGTGAGCTGGGACCTGGAGCCAGCTCTGACACCACCGTATGTCATTAAAACACAGCCACCTTCCTTCATCAGGTACTCTTGCATTCCAAGGTGGAGAACTCTTCCCGCAGCCCATCACAAGCATACGTTGATCCTCCTCACACTCACTCAACTTACTTTGGCACCCCTCAAAATACTCTGCTCTGGCAGCTTCTCCAAAGCCAGTGTGTCTTGTCCACGGCGGATTCTTCAAGAACAATATTGCTTGGGATACAGCTGCTGTTGTCCTTCACGAAGGAAAGGATCTCCAAGTATGCTGCTGTAAGCAACATCTTGAAGTTATTGTGGATTTTACCAGCAGAACAATTTAGCCTCCTGGAGCATGGGCGTAACCAAGGAAGAGCAGGGAGGGGAAGCTGCACCCCCCCCCCAATTAATAAAAGGACATTGGTAACTGAGGTTCTGCCCCCCCCCCCCAATATAATCCTGGCTACTCCCATGTCCTGGAGTGCCAATAGTCAATAGACTTATTGTCGATTTTATTTAGCCTGTGCAAAGATAGCTAGGAACTCTGTATGAGCTACATTGGGGACATTCTTGACCATCGGATTTGATTTTTACCCAGATCCCTTGGGACATCAAAGTTCATACATGCATGCTTTCTGTCCTTCTGTCTCAGACAAAATGGCAGATAAGTCACCAGAGAAGGTGGTGTTCACAGTATTTCCCCAAACGCTGGTGACCCCTGAGGTAGAGTTTACGTTCCTTAGGAAGGAGCCTGCCTTTCTTATGTTCCTCCGCCTTTATAATATATTAAATAACCCAAGTCTTAGCCTCTCTTCAATGGCAAATTTGGCCCAATGGGGACGGTGTGGTGCAGTGGTGGCTTCAGGGTAGGACCTTTGGGCAGATCTCCAAAACACTGTAATAGGATGAGCAAGAGAACTCTGAAATGCAGCAGAGCTGGCTTACTGCCTTTCAAAGGAAAAGAAGCAATACAAGTTACAATCTAAATAAGAGCGTTATAACCAAATAAGCTCATTAAGTCCAGAGTCTAAAATTACCTAACTACGCCACTGGTGCTGCTGCATGCTATCTTTGCTTGAGATCCATTCCCATCAAACAAATATTCTCAGGTGTCTCACCTGTCATATGTGACTCAACGCTATACCACCTTTGCTTTGGGCTAGCTGTTTTGTGTTACCATGCGTCAAACACTCTTTGTAATGCTTTCATTCTTATTTTGCAACAGGAATTGCTTGAATAATGCTGGCTGTCAAAACTATTTCTAAACAAAGGATGCAATGCATTTGGATTTTTGAAACAGCCTTTGGAAGGATTTCAAAAGAAGGGATTTTGAAATGGGCAGGAATATATCAGCGATGTGACTTGCCTCAAAAAGCAGACTCATCCTAGCAGTGTGGGAAGCTCTGTTGCCAAACATGTAAGACTTCTCATATATGTGCAGAAATATGGGCCTTAGTTCTTTTCCAGTGAGTTATTGCCCTGACCAGGGGTACTTTGTTCTGTTTGTCTCCCTGTATTTACCATAGCAGCAGAAATAGGGAGAGAACATCCTTCCTTCTAGGTGAATTTCAGGCTGGTGGCATTAGTACAGAAGTGGTGCTGGAAAGACTAAGGGGGTGCGCAGGGAGTCGTAGATTTGCTGTGTAGTTGCAGAAGCTATGTCTAGGATTGGAGCTACCTGCGGGAAGAAGGAGAGTTCGGAAGCTGTGTTCCACCAAGTCATTTACTGTGGGTGCAGTGCTTAAGATAATGTGGTGAGGTGCAAGAAGAGGTAATGGTGAGCATTTTCTTTCCCCTTCCCATATGATAATCTAAAACATGTCCCATGGATTCCAGTTTGTTAATCTGGCAACGCTATAGAAAGAAAATCCTAGCTACTTCAGAAGAGCTAGCACTATGTGTTTTTAGTCACACATCAGTCAAGACCAGAATCATGGATAATAATTCATGACCTTTAGCAAAATAATTAAAATGCAACAAGTGGGACCTGCAACAAAATATTGCAATATAGCCAGGTTGGGGTGGGGGTGGGAACAGGACAGGACGGGGCTTCTGCATCTTTCATAATTGCATAAAGGTAAAGGTAAAGGTACCCCTGCCCGTACGGGCCAGTCTTGACAGACTCTAGGGTTGTGCGCCCATCTCACTCAAGAGGCCGGGGGCCAGCACTGTCCGGAGACACTTCCGGGTCACATGGCCAGCGTGACGAAGCTGCTCTGGCGAGCCAGAGCCGCACACGGAAACGCCGTTTACCTTCCTGCTAGTAAGCGGTCCCTATTTATCTACTTGCACCCGGGAGTGCTTTCGAACTGCTAGGTTGGCAGGCGCTGGGACCGAACAATGGGAGCGCACCCCGCCGCGGGGTTTCGAACCACCGACCTTTCAATCGGCAAGCCCTAGGCGCTGAGGCTTTTACCCACAGCGCCACCCGCGTCCCAAAATTGCATAGACTGGTTCAATTGGCATGCATACCCTTCCGTTAGGCAACCTGAGGCAGTTGGGCGTAGGGTGGTAAATGTGAACCCTGGCTCACATTTCTGGCCACCAAGCTCACCCACCCACTGCTGCTGAGCTTTCCAGAACACCAGCCCCATTACATGCCATACTCTGGGGAGTGCCTGCTTTTCTGGAGTGGCTGGGAATTCTTTTTAAACATGAACTAACACTTTGAAGTGACTAAAGTATTTTCAGCTAAATTTAGAAGATATTATCTAGCTACTGCAGAATAACGGTGATGGTGAAGGCTCTCTCCAAAGCCATGTCACCCAGAACGCCTCACTCTGAGGAAGTACTCTTTTCTTGGGAGAGAGGAGAGGGATGCGACAAGACCCATCAGTGCTGCTGCTGCTGTCTGACAGCAAAATGCTTTAAAAGTAAGGGGCGGGGAGGAAGGGCAGTGATAGAAGCGCCTCAGGTGGCACCATGTTTTGTACCAGCCTTCTTTAATGACAGGCTATACCTGCTGAATGTTCCCTCGTTCCCACAGCTATAAAGGATGCAGAAGACCTGCAATGCTCCTGTTTGGAATTCTGGCCCCTCTATTCCATTCTGCTCTAACTCAGCATAAGTAAGCACATAAGCAGCTTCAAGGAACATAAAGAAGCATCACATTTTCACAGGTCAGGCTCTGCTACAGCACGATTTCCCCTTTAGCTGCTTCTTCTGTCTGAGCCACCACTAATTATTGTGCTCCAGACAGAGACTTAATGATGTGAATGGGCTGTTTGGGTATCGCAAATGCCCACTGGCAACAGGTGTTTTCCAGCTTAACGGGGGGGGGGGGGTCTTCAAAAAGCCTACACAAACACCTTTCTTAAAACATCTTTTGATATAAATGAGGAGACGGTATCCTTTCTTGCAGAATAATCCGACGCATCAGTCAAGTCCCTTATGATGCGGTGGTGTTGCCCAGGTGTTCCTGTGAGGTGACTTTCTTATGCTGTTGCTTGGCATCACAGGCTATTGGATCCCCCTGAACCCATACAAGCCTTTCAGCCCCCCCCCCCCTGTTTCAGTCCATCTCTGTCCACCACAGTCGCTCCCAGAACTTTGCCACCAGTCTCCACTCACTGGATGCCCTTCACAGACTCATGACACTTTCTTCTCCCTGGCTAGGCCACCATTCCACTTCTCTTCTCTCTCCACTTTCTCAACACTCTGATCCCCTTGGCCACAGTTGCCCAAACTGTCCAGAATCTCCAACTAATCCCTTAAAAAAAACACCACACCCTTGTTTTCCCCAGGCAACTATGAAATATATGAAAAACCAAAACAGGAACATCGAACAAAGTTTTCGTCACAGAACATGAATATGCATGCACTTTCTGTAACACATTGCCTGAAGAGACCTGGAGCTACATGGCTGAGGCTGGATATTAAAGGCTCTCCTCCCTTCAGGGTTGTCTCTGCAGGATTACAGTGAGAATAAGAGCACCACACCCTTTTTGTTCGCCCAACGGAAGTAAGGAATGTTGTTTCTGCACCCGCTAGTGAAAGGAGGACTTGGTGATTGCTGGAAAATATTTTTTTTCATCAATGAGAGAGAAATCCATGTATATACCTTCTTCCATAACTCTGTCCCAGGATTTATTAAAGACTATCTTTAGCAGCCCTAAGGGCTACCCACAACTCAGTTCTTAATCTTGATTAATTATGGCTAATCAATTAATTGTTAATAGTCTTCACATTTTATTTCACTTTTCCAGGGCTGTTCATATTAATTCCTATAAAATTCCCCTTAGATATTTTATCAAGTTGGGCCTGCAACTTGCTGAGTGCATTTAGTTGCTTGGGGCAAAGGTTGCAGTCGTGTACCCACTTGGAATAAAGGTCCACTGAACTCAATAGGACTTACTACTGAGCAGGTATGTATAAGGGACTGGGCTGCACATCACTATTACCTTGTAATAAATCATAAAGACAATGTAGCATCAAATTGGCTACAGCTCTTTGAATCATTCCTTTAGATTTTAATCTTTTAATTAAATGCTTAATTGGCTTTTATCCCGGGGTTATCAGTCATCTCTGCTATTGTTATATATGCTTTCTATGTTATTGGACACTTTGAGTTACAATTCTTGGGTCAGATTTCTTCATCTATTTCCCATGTTCAATAGTTGCTCCATACCTCTGGAAACCATTGCCACTGCCCCAGGGCCTCCCCCCGCCCTGCATCCTCCCTGTTTGGTTCTGATTCTGGGGTGGATGTAAGTGAAGTTGTTCCGGCTTGTTCTGTTGCAAGCCAACAAAACAGTTTGGCAAACATCTAGAAGCAGCTGGCACATAGAGGGAAATATCATTAATTATATTACGGTGCTCATTGGCACAGGGAGCCTTAGAGGCAGGGAGTTGTTGTAGGAATTCTAAGGGCTCAAATACAGAACAAATGTTGTTAATTGCACAAGGTAAGCACACATACAATGGTACCTCGGGTTAAGAACTTAATTCGTTCTGGAGGTGCGTTCTTAACCTGAAACTGTTCTTAAGCTGAGGCACCACTTTAGCTAATGGGGCCTCCTGCTGCCGCCGCACTGCCATCACACGATTTCTGTTCTCATCCTGAAGCAAAGTTCTTAACCCGAGGTGATATTTCTGGGTTAGCGGAGTCTGTAACCTGAAGTGTCTGTATACATAAGTATATTAGCCACATTTCTAAAATAGTACAGGAGAGCAATCCAAAAGCCATCTAAAGACCCTAAATATTTCCTCTTCCTCCTTAATCCCCCTTGCCTGAGAACATGTAGGCAGATAGCAATCAGGAGAAGTTCCTGAGTGGTTCCTCTCCTATATCTGTGAACCTCCTTTGCATTAATTGTCAGATACTCATCACTGAGGGATGCGGATGGCGCTGTGGGTTAAACCACAGAGCCTAGGGCTTGCTGATCAGAATCCGTGGTTTGAATCCCCGCGACGGAGTGAGCTCCTGTTGCTCGGTCCCTGCTCCTGCCAACCTAGCAGTTCGAAAGCACATCAAAGTGCAAGTAGATAAATAGGTACCGCTCCGGCGGGAAGGTAAACGGCATTTCCGTGTGCTGCTCTGGTTCTCCAGAAGCAGCTTAGTCATGCTGGCCACATCCCTCGGCCAGTAAAGCGAGATGAGCGCCGCAACCCCAGAGTCGTCCATGACTGAACCTAACAGTCAGGGGGCTCTTTACCTTTACCTTTTATTCATCACTGAGGGATGGCTGATGGGCATCCTGATTGTCGTATCAAATGCTAATGTTTTATGTAAACTGTGTTTGGAACTATGTGAAACTTGCTGAATCCTCAGGTATATCACACCTTGACTTGCCTGAGCCACAGTAACCCCGCCTTATGTGTGATGTAATTTCTGACTCTTTGTAGAGGGGATGTCCTTCTTCTCCACCCCAAAATGCAAACCCTTAAAAGAGATGCTTCTTCTTGGTTCTGGGTCTCTCTTGCCTCCTTGCTAGGAGGGGAGGGAACTATGTTGCAACAGAAAAATAAAGATCTACCTTGCTTTCACTGCACCCTGCCTCCATCCATTCATCTCTGACTAGTCATGGACTTGGGGGACTCAGTCCCCTTGGGAAGTTGGGCAGCAAAAGCCAACAACCCCTATTTTTCTATATCAGAGGGGAATATATAGATATGGGAATACAGTTCACTATAACTTAACCTCAGACTCTGTTTCCATTGTATGGGCTCAATCTTGAAACCAAAGAACTAATAATAATAGTGAACCCTGAGTATGAACCAAGTGCCTTTCCTTGACTAGTTCGTAAGCTCACACCACACCATTAAAATGGGAAGCTATTAGGTATTTAATAGGACTTCCTGGCAGGCTTGTGTCCTGTAGGATGCACTGGGGAAAACATGGGGCCAGGCTAGAATAACCATGCCTCTCAAGGGACAAGAGTAGTGCTGCTAATACCTTCAACAGAGAGGTATTTTTGTTGGGCTCAGGTTCCCTCAGACCGTTTTTCAATAAGTCACGGAAAGACTAAAACCTATATAGCACATATAAGAACAATAAAATATAAGACAACCTCCACCCTGCACTTGGTGATGGTTTTTCTATTTCAGGAAATATTTTAAATCTGATTATGTTAATATTTTTAAGAGATGTTATGTTCTATCTGTTTTGCATCCCTCTTGGATACCACTTAGAAACTCTGGTATTAAGTGGCAAATAAACTATTCAGTTCATTTAAATAAATAAAATCTCACCATCACTAAAATAACTTCTCATTTTCTGAAAGCTGAAACAAACCTAACGAAAGGGCTGCTTCATTTCTGGCATGACTACGGCCTGATTTCTTGCAAGAATTTTTGTGCATTAACCCACACCCAACAATACAGATTAGGTGGCCTGATTTGGCAGGTGGTGCCTCTTGCCTTTATTCGAACGTGAAGGCTTGCATCACTTTATTCTTATGAATAATTTTATCGAGGGCAGAAGATGATTGGATGCATTTAAGAATGCTTTGCAGGTGGTTTTCAAAAAGAAGCGATGGATTAACATCACCACCTTTTAATATGTAAGCACATGCAACATATGAAGCAATATACCAAGCGCCTTATGCTTTGAAAGATAAAGCTCAGCCTGCAGGCACTGAATCCAAATCAGATGAATTTATTTAAATGGAGGGAATTAAATTGGTGTTCTAAATTCTCAAAGAAATAAGACCAATGTGAAGCTCCTTTTCCAGTTTTGGAGAATTGTGTTATCAGTACTTAAATCAGTGGTTTTATACATTTTAAGGAGGGGAAATCCCTTAAAGTGTGATATCAAAAGCTGTGTTTAGTGCGTAGATGTTCACCTCATGTTGTGGTCCAGAAGCATCTGGAGGACCTTTCTCCCAATGACTGACCACTATGCATCTACAAATTAAGTGGATTTAGTAAATTCATTTTCTCGACAGCAGTATGCAACTCACAAAAATTGTTTGGATGGGGGAGAAAATTGATTCAGTTTGCATTCAAGGGCAAAGTTACCCAATTCACACTTTCCAAAACAAAGTGAGAACCAGAACACAGCCATCCTTCAAATTCACATGTCTTCGATTTTTGCAATGTGGTTCTCCAGCCAAGAAAGTTTCAATTTCTTCACCCTGGTCCTGTCCATTAGTGATGACAGAACCAGTTTAGAACTGAGACAGCTTCCTTGGATTTAGAAGAAATAAGAGCTGGATGTCATCAGGATATTGGTGACATTGAACCCCGAAACTCTGGACAACTCTCCCAGTATGATAAATAGCATTGGGGGGGGGGGGGGGACACACACAAAACAATACGCTGAAGGATCCCACAGGCCCTTAATGCAAGAGGATCTTGCAAGTGAGCATACCACAACTCATATTTAAAAGTTGATGGTATAACAGGGAGACTTCTTGGGACATCAATAGTGATTTATTCCATAAAATTGAAACATCATTAGTTATTTATTCCATAAAATGTATATACAACTGGATTGTAGAAGAAACCTCAAAGCGTTTTTTTCATCGCTTCTGTTATGTACTGAAGTTCTCACCCTGGGCCAGCAGGGGGATACTCTAGATAGTTTTCACTCAGGTCCACGTCAGTTATTTTAGGTGGGAAACCCTGGGTTGTTGTTGCTACAATGTTGACAGCCGGCTCCTATAAAAGCAGGCCGGCTGAGCTGTTTGCTGTTCAGTTCTGTTCCAGCTTACAAAATAAAGAGCTGCTTTGGAGAAATCGCTGTGTCGTCTGCCATGTCTACCCACTATTTAACAGCTTCCATCCAGTTATGGACGTCTTGCCCTGCTTTTGAACTTCTGAGCACTGTGTCTGTTGCCAAGCCTGTGCCATTACTTTTCTGAATAAAGACCCCTTTCCTCCAAACCGCGAGGTTATCTTCAGATGCCCCTAAATAATTATTAAAGAAATTCAACAAGCTTTTCTGCTTTCATAAATCAAAATATTTCCCTAAGTCGTATTTTAATACCTGTAGTCTTGTCACTGTAATACATTAGATGTGTCCGTTTCCTTCTGGTACATTCACTACTTTGCATATGACATGAGTTATCCAGAAATATACCATGATTAATGGTGCCAGTAGGCACAGGAGAATGAGCAGGAATCAAGCTCCCAATCTGAAAAAGAACTTCTACAAAACAAACTTTTATTTAAAATGTACAATCTGTTATTAGATTGGGAAACAAAAGACAAGCTTGTCAAAGCCTCTATGACACATTGGGCAATAGATATAGGACATTATATAGATTTTAATCTCTGGGGAAAACTTTAGAAGAGCGATCTGAAGATTACAGCATATTATTCTTTGAAGAAGAACTACTTGAAAATGATTTATAGATGGTATTTAACTCCAAGTAGGCTTGCTAAAGTGCAAGACTGAATCAGATAAGTGCTGGAGATGCAATGAGGTTGAGGTTCTTTCATATGTGGTGGACCTGTAAAAGGGTAAAAGAGTATTGGGAAATAATCCACAATGAATTGAAAAAAATGTTTAAAAGTACTTTTCAAAAAAAACAACCAGAGTCCTTTTTGTTGGGGATAATTCAGGCGGAAATTCCCAGGTGTCAAAAAAGGTTATTTATGTATGCCACTACTGCGGCCCATGTTTTGTTAGCCCCAAAATGGAAAACGAGTGAGGTCCCAACTAAAGAAGAATGGCAACTTAAACTGATGGAATATGCGCAGTTTGCGGACCTAACATAGGACATCCACAAAGATAGCCAGGGTATTTCCATATCAAAACCAGGCTTAAAAATAGCTTGAAACGGGTCCAGAAAGACAGTCTCATCCAAATAGACTTGAAGTAGTCACACCCTTCAGTTCTAGGCCCAAGAAGGCAACAGGTCACTAGTGCGAGAGGGATTCTCCTAGCGCTTTGCAGCTGCATTTATTAGATTAAAGGTAAAGGGACCCCTGACCATTAGGTCCAGTCGTGACCAACTCTGGGGTTGCGGCGCTCATCTCGCTTTATTGGCCGAGGGTCATGTGGCCAGCATGACTAAGCCACTTCTGGCGAACCAGAGCAGCGCACGGAAACGCCGTTTACCTTCCTGCCGGAGCGGTACCTATTTATCTACTTGCACTTTGAGGTGCTTTCGAACTGCTAGGTTAGCAGGAGCAGGGACTGGGCAACCGGAGCTCACCCCGTTGCTGGATTCGAACCGCCGACCTTCTGATCGGCAAGCCCAAGGCTCTGTGGTTTAGCCCACAGCGCCACCCACATCTCATTTATTAGATTAACCACTGGTTAATTTCTGGTTCACCATAATTTCTATTTTTAATTTGTGGCTTCAGAAGCTAAACATACCTGTTCACATAATGTCATGAGATACACTGCTAATCCTTAAACAGATATCAGACCATGTTGTAATAATAAAACAACAACAACAACAACAAATAGATGGATTGATTGATCAATCAATCTAATCTGTTACTAGATTAATTGACCTTTGAAGTGGTGTCCCTGATTTTAAAAATGCATCCTTTTAAAATGCTAGTTCTTACAAAACTGAAAGTTTCTGAATTTGTCTTAGGAGAGGGCAAGGCACTTCTCCTTCTATTACACAGAATAAATGCATGCAACCGAGACTCAGTCAAGATGGAAGATAAACATTTCCCCTCCCTTTTTTCACAGCTCCTGGAGTGAGAGGCAGGTCTTGCTTCCTCTGAACTAGATCCTCAGCTGGGACCTGTTTTGTTTGTCCCCTGGTAATCAACTGCACCCGCTCAAAGGAATTAAACCGCACCAACCCGGAGTTCTGTTTCTTAAGTCACATTGCAATGGCATATATTGAGAGACGCTTGAAAAGCTGGGAACTGGCTTTTGTATCTGTAAATGGTTGCAGGGATAATATATCTGCCGGACCCACAGAATGCCTAATTATGCAATTAGGACATGAGGTGTGGCTTGAAGTTCCTGAGATTACGTAAGGATAGCTACATATGCGCGCACACTCT
This sequence comes from Podarcis tiliguerta, assembly GCF_965153285.1. Taxonomy (NCBI): domain Eukaryota; kingdom Metazoa; phylum Chordata; class Lepidosauria; order Squamata; family Lacertidae; genus Podarcis; species Podarcis tiliguerta. The sequence goes on from NC_139534.1 coordinate 57,436,030, forward strand.
GGGGTGAGGTTCTCTATTGTGCATTAACCTGAAATGTAAAAGTTACACTCCACCCATGTTTGGTAACTTGCAACACATTTCCGTGGTGCTAGAGAGATTTAACTTATTGTTTCAAGTCTAACAGTTAACAACAAAATAGATAAAGAAATCTCCTTATATGAAAACTGAAACTGTTGTGCCCCCACAAGGGTCAGTTATTAATCTGTGCATTAGTATTAGGTAGAAGGAATAACAACACTGGCCCTTTAAGAAAAGATAGAGAATCAAGAACTTTGGGCAGCAGAACTGTCTTGTGACTCAAGACTGCTATCACGGATTTATATTCTAAATTCACTAAGGCTTCTGCAGCGGCCATCTCACCCAACGGGACAACACTATCTGGTGTTGAAACATGGTACTGCAGCCTTCCAATTTAAATACTGTATTGGCCCAAATGTAAGCCACACCCACAAATAAGCCGCACCTTTAAAATTCAAGGCTGGGGGGAGGGGGAAAAGGCAATACCCGAATATAAACCGTTCCCTTAAAATTCCGCAGGCAAACCCGTTCTGTTTTACCGTATGTCTGTTTCAGAAGCCAATTTTTGTAAGGTTGCAAATTTAAGCCACACTTTAACATTTCAAGGTTGGAATTTGGAAAAAAAAAAAGTGCAGCTTATGTTTGAGCCAATATGGTATATTTGAACAAATTTATAAAGAAAATGGGAGACCATTCTGAAAACGTAGCCAAACAAGGGATGAGACAGGGAGTAGCTTCTGATACAACTAATGGCGGCACAGAGTCTTCAGATCAAAACAAACTTAGGAAGCTGACCCCCAAGATGAGAGCTACCTTAGAGGAACAGAAGGCAAATCAGCCATATGACCCTGAAAGCTCCCTTGGCCTGAAAGCGAGATGAGCGCCGCAACCCATAGTCACCTTTGACTGGGATTAACCATCCAGGGGTCCTTTACCTTTTTACCTTTACTCTGCCACTGAGAGCCTATCAGAGCCAGTGATCTGGCTCCCATGGCTGGCCCTTCAAGAGTGGACCTGAGTGCAGAACTCTCAACTCAGGTCTACTCCCAGGATAGAAAGAGATGTCCCTTGCAACTGCCTCCTCACCTTGTGCTGTGGAAACTTTGAGGGACAGTCATGACAAGGGGAGGCTTGCAAGCCATCACAACAGAGATCTCTATGAGGGAAATTCTGGAGAGCAGCAGGGAGGGTGGGGCGATGGAATCAGTACATCTTTAGATGCGGCCATGATGGCCAACTATCGCCCAGTCTCAAATCTTCCATTCTTGGGCAAGGTGATGGAGCGAGTGGTTGCTGAACAACTCCAGGCACGCCTGGAAGAAGCGGACCATTTGGATCCCTTCCAGTAGGCATTCAGGCCTCATCATGGGACTGAAACTGCCTTGGTCTCACTGGTTGATGATCTCCGGCGGGCTAGGGACAAAGGTGAGAGCTGTTTCCTAGTTCTGCTGGATCTCTCAGCAGCCTTTGATACAATCGACCATAACATCCTTCTGGACCGTCTTGAGGAGCTGGGAGCTGGAGGCACTGTCATACAGTGGTTCTGCTCCTTTCTCCTGGGCCGTGTCCAGAAAGTGGGGGGGGGGATGAGTGTTCAGACCCCTGGGCTCTCACTTGTGGGGTGCCTCCGGGTTCTGTCCTCTCCCCCATGCTTTTCAACATCTACATGCAGCCGCTGGGAGAGATCATCAGGGGGTTTGGGCTGGGTGTTCATCAGTATGCGGATGATACCCAGCTCTACCTCTCTTTTAAATCAGAACCAGTGAAGGCGGCGAAGGTCCTGTGTCTGGAGGCGGTTGGAGGATGGATGGCGGCTAACAGATTGAGGTTGAATCCTGACAAGACAGAAGTACTGTTTTGGGGGGACAGGAGGTGGGCAGGTGTCGAGGATTCCCTGGTCCTGAATGGGGTAACTGTGCCCCTGAAGGACCAGGTGTGCAGCCTGGGAGTCATTTTGGACTCACAGCTGTCCATGGAGGCACAGGTCAAATCTGTGTCCAGGGCAGCTGTTTACCAGCTCCATCTGGTACGTAGGCTGAGACCCTATCTGCCTGCGGACTGCCTCACCAGAATGGTGCATGCTCTGGTTATCTCCCGCTTGGACTGCTGCAATGCGCTCTACGTGGGACTACCTTTGAAGGTGACTGGGAAACTACAATTAATCCAGAATGCGGCAGCTAGACTGGTGACTGGGAGCAGCCGCCGAGACCATATAACACCGGTCTTGAAAGACCTACATTGGCTCCCAGTATGTTTCTGAGCAGAATTCAAAGTGTTGGTGCTGACCTTTAAAACCCTAAACGGCCTCGGTCCAGTATATCTGAAGGAGTGTCTCCACCCCCATCGTTCTACCCATACACTGAGGTCCAGCACCGAGGGCCTTCTGGCAGTTCCCTCACTGCGAGAAGCCAAGTTACAGGGAACCAGGCAGAGGGCCTTCTCAGTAGTGGCGCCCTCCCTGTGGAATGCCCTCCCATCAGATGTCAAGGAAATAAACAACTATCTGACTTTTAGAAGATATCTGAAGGCAGCCCTGTTTAGGGAAGCTTTTAATGTTTGATGTATTACAGTATTTTAATATTTTTTTGGGAAGCCGCCCAGAGTGGCTGGGGAAGCCCAGCCAGATGGGCGGGGTATAAATAAATTAATAATAATAATAATAATAATAATAATAATGAGCTGTGAGTGGCAGGGCACGCTGCATGGAGCATTGAGGGAGTGGCAGACAGCAACCAGAAGGAGCTTAGGAGGCACAAGTGCCAGGACAACCGCCAGTCATCTAAGAAAGGTAACCAGTTTGGTGGCCTGAAATAGTCATAAAATGCTCCTGGCTGCACTTATTTATTTATATTCTGAAAAAGCATTTGAGGAAGTTATATTGGCAGTTTGTGTTTTGGAAAAGCTTGGATTTATAAAATGGATCAGAATTTTATACAACTCTCTGAAATCACAAGGGGGGGGGGCAAATTGAATTCTTTCAGATCAGTTTGGCTTGGAGAGAGGTATAAGACAGGAGTGCTCTCTTTCTCCACTGATATTTGATTTATGCTTGGAGCCACTGACATGTGCAGTTAGACAGAATAAGGAACCACATACAGTTTCAACAACCTCATGCTGAATCAAGTGATTGTGTCATCTAATGCAGGGATTAATGTTAGCTCAAATAGGATTAAAAATGTTGAGAAACATATCTAGTTTTGTTGAACATTCATTCTGATCTGCTCGCAAGCAGTTTATTCAGGTTATTCATCCTGATTTGCATTTATACATCTTCCCACTGATTGGTTAGAAAAAGTTAAATTTCAAAATAAAGTTGGATTTGTTGTGCAAGAATGGCAGTGTTTTAATTCACTTGAATTGTGCATACCTTAATATCTGGTATGCACTTGAATCTCTCTTGCAAAATACTGACATTCTGGAGGCACCATAGTTCATTAGTGCCTTCCCTGACTTGCAAGTGGTTCCCCGGGGAGACAAGAAGCCTAAACGCTTTTGCAAGGCAAAGAACTGGAGAAGAACTGAAGCAGCATTATTATTTTTTTATAATATTTTTATTAATTTTAACATATAAATTATAAAATGTACCACAGAACTTATCACTTGTACAATCTTTTTGGACTTCCATCAGCACCTCTGATGATCTACCATTTTAACCACTTCTTATGCATTTCTTAACTTTATATTGCCTTTACATCTCTTAACAAATCATCCTCTCCCTTGTCCAATTTTACAATACTTCTAATAACACCCCTCACAAAACTTCTTGCAACCCTACAAATGTTGTCTGTTCTTCACAATTACTTTTCAAATAGCCCATAAATTTACTCCAGTCTTCTGTGAATTCTTCGATCGATGGTAACTCTTCTTGCTTCCATTTTGGGGCCAATAATATTCTTGCTGCTGTTATTGCATATAAAAAAGCTTACATTCCTTTCTATTTATATCACTCCTCAGAAGCAGCATTATCAGAACTCTGGCCTAGATAAATTCAGTGATAAGGAAGCCCCTTCCTTACATATTTAGGGTATTCACATCTTGCCCACTACAGCTATTGGGTAAACAAATTAAAATCCATTAGAAGTGTTTTTCCCCATGTGAAAGAGATAAAACTGATTCAGGTTGAGCAATAAAATAAATTAAAAGGTCTGAGAAAATAAAAGGGTATTTGTGTGGGTAAGCATCTCTCAGGAGGGCATGCCCACAGAAAATACCCTTTTCCCTGTAATCAGCTGCCCTGCTATACTTCTTTTCATGTGAGTATGTAGAGAATGCTATGTGAAGAAGCATTTGGGGAGATCCTTGTGGAAACAGGTAGTACCTTGGTGGAGAACCTGTACCCCTCCAGATGAGGTTGGACTCCAACTTTCCTCAGCCACAGGGGAGCTTGTCACAGCTGGAGGGGGAGCCAACCATGACTCTTCACCAGTTGCATTCATCTCTGCCTCTTGGCCTCTCTCCTCCCACCCTCCTGTTTCAGCTTCTGTCTCTGATTCTGGACTTCTTTCTGCCACGGACTCTCCCAGCTTACTAAGCCCTGTTACCTCTTCAGCTTCTGACACCTCCTCTCCCCAGTGTTTTCCCTCTTCTCCCTCTGACCACTCACTGTTGTCCTGAGCTGGTTCCTCCCACCATTCCTCTGCATCCAACCAGTCCATTACGCCCATTGACCTTCAACCCTGCGATCTACAGGCTAACACTAAGCATTGTGGCCAGGGTCTCTGTGTCTATCACAAATAGCAAGAGAGATGTGCCTAAGGTTTATCACTAGGTTTCAGTTAACGCAGCTAATATAATCTGGCAGGCTCCAAGAGGAACATCATTCTTTGAAATGCTTAAGGGTAAATGGGAAACATAAAATTCAGATGAGTAAATTTGTTGTGCTTTATAGCTTCAGAAAAGATTGGATAACAGCCCAGAAGCCAGTATGTAGAAGACTTCCTGTATATCTAACCATTAGGACAGGTACCTACATCTTATCTTTGTAGCTTTTGTTTCCCATGTTATTGCCCCAATCTCAGAGTTAATATTTAGCAACAAGCTTGTGACCAATTTAATCTATGCTATTTGGGATTGATGTTTTCAAGTCTGAGCCTGTATCCTTAAACACTAACAACAGTGTTGTTATTAAAAACATAAGGGCAAGGAACATATTTTAAAAGCATTAAATTTGCCTTAATGTGTGGTATCACAGAACCTGAGATATTGTCCAGGATAATGAAATTTGCAATTTAAATTATGGGAGAGTAGCTAAAAAAGGAATGAAACAAGTCAAATCAGAATCCCATTTATAATCTACTGTCATGTGACTCCAGGAACAACAATAGTTTTCCTGCAGAGTTTTTCTTTGTTCAACTGTCCTAGTCTTTAATATATATATATATATATTCTCAATATTCTCTTGTTGTTATTTTATTAAGTGTAAACTCAATAAGTCTTCTATTGAATTGCTTACCTGGTTGTCACTGGAGACCTGCAATTCCATTCAGTCAAGTGCATGGAATTTCCTTGGGGCAAGTGATCAGCTGGTAAAACAACAGAGTGTTCAACTTCTCCCTTTCCTCTCTGGATTGCCATCTGTACTGAAAGCTCACTTCCTCCATAGCCAGGAAGGAAATGCAGCAGACATCTTCCTCAGATCACTGCGCTTGTGGCCAGCTTGTCAAGTAGGGTTGCCATATTTCAAAAAGTGAAAATCTGGACACAAAAGCTTGCCCAAAGTTGTTGATATATTTTTTAAGGAAATTCGCCAAAATCTAGACTTCCGACATGGGTTGCGATAAAGCTGGATTTTCCCGGACATTTAAGCAATTTCCACACAGACACTATTTCCAAGTGCAGTATTCTGACTATGTCCAGGAAATTCCGGACTTATGGCAACCCTATGTCAAGGGACCAGCTCCCAATAGCCTTGGAGCTAGCCTTCTTGCTGGGATAGCAGTAGCCAAATTAACAGAATTGAAAACCAACCCTAGAAAGTAGTTTCACTGCCACCACTTCTTAGTACAACAGCCTGGGCCAGGAGACTCCCAGAACCTCTACACCCACCAGCCGCTCACCCACAGCTCACCTGCATCAATGTGCCTGCCCTTCTGGGGGTAGAAGGAGGTTGGAGATGAATGGGCATCAGTGGGCAGGTGGCAGGTGGGCCATAGGCATGCAGCAAAAGAAGGGGGGAAAGGAGGTGATCAGCATGCTCCTTGGAGGTCAGATCTGCTGCCCCCTAGCTGTCCAGCACCTGCCATCCTGAGGCAACTGCCTCACCTTGCCACATTGAGTATATGAGCTTGACAAGCAAAGCATGGCCCCACCAGTTTGTTTGTCATCCAGATCTACATGACAAGCCTAAAGGGAACCTTGTGGTTGCTCAAAGCCATCTAGCAAATAATGCCACATATATCTACCCTGCCAGATATTTTTTTAAATCCCAAAGAGACACACCAAAAGTAGATGAGACAGCTTTTTAAATAAGATTACGGCTGATACATAGGACCTGTCATTTGCATCATATAATCAAAACATATTTTCCATAAAAATCATTATCTTTCAGATTAGATATGTACAATTTAGATCTAGTTAAAATGTAATTCACAGATTCCTATATCATTTCAGAGGTAAATGTAGTGTAACTCTCCTAGCAAGTGTACTCAAGTGAGAACAGTGGTGTCCAGAACCAAGGGAGTGGATTGTGGGTTGAAGAAAGTCCATTTGCCCTCCCAGGCAGGCAGTTTTGTGGACAGGCCCTGAGCCACTCTAGTGAACCGGTGAATGGCAGGCTGGATCATCCACCTGCCACACATTTGACCTATGGTGGCAGGAGGTCTTGGGTGTTCCCCTGGGTGCAGGACCAACTGACCAATAGGGGCACTGGGACCTGGGACAGGATAAATTGCAGCCTGCCAGAGCAATTGGCCTCTTCCTTTTGGTGGATGGAGGGGATTGTGGGTTGAAAAAACTGACCCCTTAATATGCAACCTGGAGAAAAACCTGAGGATCATAAAGTCTACCTGCTAATTAAAATGAGATGAGGATAACAAGTTAATGTCGTAGTATTTAAAACCAAGGGCTTAATGTTCTTTGGAAGCATCATTACTCAGATGCAAGCCCCATTGAACCCAACAAGTTGGAACAAGTGCAGTCTGAAGGCCTGATCTGCTCCACCAAGCTTTAGCTGGTGGCCCATGAGCCATAAACTCAATATTTTGGTGGTAGTGATGCTACAGGGAGAATAGGGTGTAGACCTAGGCAGGACTTGTCTGAGTTTCACTCATTCTCATTATGCTAGGCTGGCTGAAGAGATTTAATCTTCTCTGCATAGCCTGTGGCTGTAATGGGAATGAAAATCCTCACAGCATGGAAAGAAGCATTGCCTCCTCCTTAAGTGACCTGCATGCCTCAGCTGGGTGGGGGGACGTCTCTGTATGTGTATGTCCTATATGTATGCGTATGAAAGAGTTTGGACGTGTCCCTAAATGTGTGTGTGTGTCTCAGACCCTCCACATGTCCCTATTTTCCAGGGACATCCCTGATTTAGAGAAGCCGTCCCGGTTTCTGATTTGATGGGGTACCATCGCAGCTGCCCCCCCCCCGCCCGCACTGGGCACCACACCCCACAGGTGGCGCACCATGACCCCGGGATGCGCACCAGGCACTCCCCCGCCTGCTCTCCGCCCCCCCCCCGATGCCAGAGCATGACCTCCGCCACTGGGCTTCAGGCCCGGTTTGGGTATAGAAACTGCTTTGGTGCCCTGTATGATGACCTTTGCCAAGAGAGAGAGAAGCGAAATGTGTCCTTGTTAATTCTCATCAATCTTCTCTGTGGCTTTCAGGACAGTGGTATCATTCTGGAGCTGCTGTCTGACTTAGGGGTGAGTGGCACAGCTTTGTGGTATTCCCAGTCCTATTTGGTTGGTTGTTTCCAGAGGGTGATGCTTGGGAAATGCTATTCTGCCCCATTGAGTCTTCACTGTGATGTTCCTCAGGGTTCAGTCTTACCCCTCATGCTGTTTAACATCTACATGAAACCACTGAGTGGGGTTATCCAGAGGTTTGGATTATGTTGTCAGCAATATGTGGATGACACACAGCACAGGTGTGGCAGTGGATGAATGTCTTGCCTCAGTAATGGATTGGATGAGAGCCAACAAACTGATGCTCAAATCAGATAATGTTGAAGTGGGTGGTTTTTATAACAGATGGATGGGAGGTGGCCCCATATCACTTCAGTGAGTGAAAAAGCTACGTGCTCTTGGAGGGAACACATACTTAGCTTTTTCCACTCACTGGAGCAATATGTGGCTAGGGATGGGGTTTTTTTTTATTCTCTCAGTTTCTCATCTGGCGCTTATTAAATCCAGTTATCCACATTTCTGCAGCAACTTGCATTAAAAAAAAAATCCTAATAAGAATTCATCTGGAATTTAATGTGAATTACTCTCAATACAATTTTATACACAATTTTGACTAACATACAATTGTTTGCAAACAAGTATCCCCAATATAATACAATTTTCTTTGTTATTTTCATTTTCATGCACACTTTCCCCTATTCTCATAAACAATGGTTGCAAGATTTGAAAAATTGCAGGTATCAAAGGATGACCGTGTTTCAATTCTCGTATTGTTTCGCAATGGGAAGATTTGGCTTCAAATGCAAACTTTAAATTTCTCACCCATCCCTCCCTGTGGCATAATTGTTGTGATTATATCTCCATGTTCTCTTCTCTTAATGCTCTTGCTTGGAAAAGGAAGCAATATTACTCTGGAAGTGATCTGTGATGGTGGCTGGCAAATATCAAACTTCTGTTGGGGTGAAGCTATGACTCTTGCACAATGCAGAGCACCCAAATATAAATGGCTTCTATGTATGTGGCTTTATTTATTAAAGCAACAATTATTCACATGCTCGTTCTCCCAGTTCTGAGGTCTAGTAGGTGTGAAGGATGCACAGGCATGACGGAAAGGTGACTCTTGCAGAATCACGGGGAAAGGAAGCCAAGGGGAGGAGCAGGAGAAAGGCAGCTGTTTTGAAAGAGAATGCCTGGAGTAACAGAATGTCCTGGGTGGTGGGTTGGATTGCTGCAACAGGTGTGTGTATCTATATAAACCTGTCTGAAACATGAAACAGGTGGCTCCAACCCGGATTAAGAGTACAGTATCTAGCTGGAGAAGCTGGTGCTGCACTGTCAGTCAGAATGCCTCCACAGTCAGGCACTGTTCTAGGAGGAAAGGAACCTTGCTTAGATGCTCCACAGCTTTTCACCTGGGAGGAGATAGGACTCCGCTCGGGCAAAGGGAACTCCAAGGAAGAGAGGTGGCTGGTCATCAACCGGAAAGTCTACGATGTCAGCAAGTTCTATTGGCGGCACCCTGGAGGAAGGCGCGTCATCAGCCACTATTCCGGACAAGATGCCACGGTGAGACCTTATTGCGGGGCAGAGAGCAGTGGAGAAGGACATGGCAGAGCACATGTCTTGAATCAGGAGTAGAGAAACTCCAGCCCATAGACCTGCTAGGGGATCCCATTTGGTCCACGAGGTCATGGCAGTCTAACATCACTGGCTTGCATCAGCTGATGGGGATGGGGCTCGATCCTACTGGGTGCATCTTTGCCAGCATGTTCCCTGCAAGAAACACACTGGCAAAGCAGACCCTTGTAGAGAGCAGGGTTGCGCCCTCTGCTCAACAGCTGGAGAGGGGAGAGTTCAATGCAGGGAATGCATTGGCAAAACAGATCCATCCCTGCAGCCCTCTGAGATCACCCACCTCTCAGACACCTGATGTCATCAGGTCATCGGAGGATTGATAGATGGGTGGTCCCATCCACCTGCTGAAGTTGGCCTGAAGGGTGGAGAGAGATGAATATTTTTTTTTCTCCTGTCAAAAAGGCACACCCACCCCTGCCTTACTTGGACCACATCCCAGATTTGACCCCTAGCATCTCCAAGGATCTCAGGTAGCAGACCTGGAAAAGACTTGTGCCTGACATCCTGGAGGACACAGCACTGTAGGCAGTCTGGGCTAGAGGGACCAAGGTTCCTCATATGCTCGCGATGTTTCCTTGGCAATTTTCTGTTATTGTAGGAAACAAGAGTTAGAAGTAGGGCCTGAAGGCACAGAAAAGCCCACCCCATAATAGTCAGCTTGCTGGAGGAGGAAGCTAAATTCTGGCTGGCATGGGTGACTAAAGCTAGTCTGCAGTTCCTTCTCAAGAAAATTGGTTATAATTCTTTATACATATCATTGCCTGACTTCCAGGTGGCTTAAAGAAGCCCAGATGTGTGAAGGATTCATATGGACTCAAAAGCAGAGTTATCATACCTGTGAGAAACTATGACTGAGGATGCCTCCTCAGCCAAAATATTTGAGTAATGTTGGGGTAGGAAGCTAAGAGAACTGATGTAGCATCGCTGATATTTGTTGGGATTGTAGTTTCTGCTCTTCTCGTTGAGTTTAACCCTGGTAAGTACACTTAGAATTACAGCCACAATTTTATATTTCACTACAGAATGTCTTAGCTTTGCAGATTAAATTGGCAAAGTGTGAAATATACTAATCTGTTGTACACCTGAAATTAAAATTTAGAACACACCACCTGAGATTAAGAATAGTGTAAGTAAAGGATGTTGTGTTTGGGATTGTCTTGACTGAACAGTGATTTAAAGTTTTCTCATTTTGCCTTGGACACACTTTCTAGCACACTTCTTGCATGTCAAAGTAAACTAAAGTTATTTTATTTTTACATATATATTTTCTGTTCCTAACCAAATGAATATTCTGGCACCCACAAAAACAGGTTTATTCAAATTACATTTAGCTGAAGTTGGTGTTAATTGACATGGTGCAATCCTAGAGCCTGTGGCTCTCCAAATGTCGCTGGGATGCGACTCCTATTCTCCCTGATGACTGGTCATGCTGACTGAGGCTGATGAGAGTTAAAGTCTACCTAAATCTGAAAAGCCGTCGTTCCCCTGATGTCTACTCAGAAGTAAGCCTCACTGATTTCAGAGGGACTCACTCCTGGGTAAAGGGTGTACAGTGTTGCAGCTTAATTTGCATAAAACCTGGTGCGTTTTTTGTCTGATAATTCTCATCTGCCTTGTGAAGAAATTCCCATGACAAAGAAGTAGAGATGGAGAAATACCACGGTGCACAAAGAGAGAAAAGAAGGTGCCACAATGCAGTGTTCCAGTTGAAGGGTGGGGTTCTTTGAGAAATTCACATGCCTCTGACCTCCCCCCATCCCCGTTTTAGTCCAATCATGCCCCCCCATAGTCTTTTAAATGCAGCAACTAAAGGGGCTCTGACCCAGCATGTAATTTGAGCATCACCTCACGGGAAAAGTCTAGACTTCTGACATGGGTTGCCATACATCTGGACTTTCCCGGACGTTTAAGCAATTTACAGAAAGGGTTTAACGCAGGTGCTCACATTCATGCACAGCCACCCTCACAGGGATCCAGAAAGTTGTGGTGGAGTTACACTGCCTAAAGGTGTCTTCTTTGAAGCGAGTAGCCAGACCAACTTCCCCCCTAGTAAGTCCCTGGCCACCTGTTTAATACCCACAGGGTAATACGAACAGGAATGAAACATTGGCTAAGAGTCGCAAACATCAGCTGCGTTCTCACATGCCTATCACTGCTTCAGATCTCAGAAGGAGTTGCAGCAGGTGCCAGTGAGTTATTCAGTGCCAAGAAGACTGAGGCAGGCAGCCCAGCTCAAGTTATAGATTTAAGGACTACTATTAAAAGGCTGGAACGTGTCAATTATTTAGTTTGCCGTAATATTTCTACCAATATTAGGGTGTGTGGGCAGGAGAAGGGGTCAATCGGTTTCTCTACCTCAGGCAGAAAACATGCACTGGATTCCTTCTGGGCAGCCGGGGGGGGGGAATATATCAGTTCTCTCGGTTCTCTTCCAATCTTCCAATCGATTCTCCACATTTCTCCAGGAATTTACAATTATTCTTTTTAAAATCCTCATAAAATTCTTCCGTGGTTTTGACCAGTGCCATTTTTCTAGAAAAAGGTGCTGGAACTCAACATGAACTGCTCTCTTGTTCTCTTAAAATGGCAATGGCGCCCACCTGGGAGGTGCTGGAACTGAATTCCAGTGAATTCTGGCTGAGAAAAATCCCTGGCATTGACTAATGTACACATGTTGTGATGCATTTGTGTATTATTATTATTATTATTATTATTATTATTATTATTATTATTATACCCCACCCATCTGGCTGGGTTTCTCCAGGCTCTCTGGGCTGCTTACAGCACATATAAAGACATAGTAAAATGTCATTTTACTATTCATGCTATTTTCATGAACATACTTATTTCTATGCACACCTTAACCCAATATATGTATTTTGGTAAATGTTGTTTGCTTAAAGAATGGCATCGCAATATTCAGATAGGTGTGAATTTCAAAGGACAGCTGCATTTTGTTTATCGTATTATTTTGGAAACTGCGAATTTATAGGTTTGAATTTAAATGCGAGCTGAATTTAACCCAGTCAGATGAGTGGGGTACACAAAATAAATAATTACTATTATTACATATTGACTTCCTCCCCCATCCTTGCTTCTGGGCTTACAGCATGGACACATGGCTGATGTCCACAAGTTAGAATATCCCTCAGTATGACATGTGCTCACCATGCCCATGAAATCTCCTCATCTGATATGCCTTCACACCACGTTTGTACCTCCTACTAGAATGGACTGGCTTAGGCCACAAGGGCCGTTTAAAGATTCCTGGGACTCCATCGTGTTCTTACATGATTGTCTTTCAGTGTCAGAAACCACAGATGCTCTTGGATTCAGATGCCAGCGAAATAATTAAGGCTCCACCTACCATTAGGCAAGTGGGGCAGCGTGTCTCAGGTAGTAGGATGGAGGGTACATTTAAAAGCCTATAGATTACCATTTATATTAAGATTGCTGCAATATGTTTATCAATACTGGGTGGGTGAAGGAGATGTCATTGGGCTTTCTACCTCAGGCAGAGAAATGTCCTGGGCCATATTACAGATTTTATCGCTTCTGAGAACATGAACAAGAGGCTGATGCATAATTATGACATCTGGTCATGCTAGACGTTTCTTAGTCTGATATGTCTTAAGCTGGAATGAATTGACTTATGGGCCCCTCCAGACTGTTTTGTTTTGTTTGTGGGTATATTCTTCAACATGTCCTTGATGCAATAATAGTGCATTAGTAGTGAATTTACACTGGACTGTCCACACGCCATGCCACTTGGTTAGTTGTTCTCCAGTGCTTCACCAGTGTTACTGTATTACTGCCATCTGGAGGGATGTGCTTACCCTATAGTGCACCACCAAAAGAGGGAGAAAAGAATAAACCCAGAACATCAGTAGCATAAAAAGTTCCAGGATTACAGCAGGTGGTTAAAGGGTGTGTGTTGATTGGAAATGAAACAGGCTATCTGCCCCCAAAACATTTGCAGGCACAAACAGTATTGAAAGCAGGACTGTGTAAAAGTGCCCCAATATCTTCGTGAATACAAATCATCACGAAGTGACATCTGGAGGGGTCGTCAGGCTGGAATGTATTGTTTTAATGGCGCAACGTAACATAGGAGAAGGTATTCCTGGCACCACTTTTGAGTGCAAGCAGCTATAATGGAATCACGGCACCATCTGATGTGGCATGTAAGCACAACACTGGAAAAGTTTTCTGACTGGTGATGCATGCTGTGCTGGATTGTTTGAATATTACTTCTAAACATATTTATATAGCACTGTGTGATATTTTTTTTAAAAAAAATCAAAGCCGTTTCCAGCAACGAAAAATGAAACCACACAGTAAAAACCATAAAAAGTTAAACATCCATCAACCATTGCGAAAGGATTTGTTTTGAATTGCCCGCATAGACCTGGCAGAATAGAAAAGGTTTGATCAAGTATTTAAAAGTTGGCACAGAAGACACATTGCTGTATCTATTGGCAGAGTACTCCACAAGAATGGACCAATGGAAGCAGGAAGCATGTGTGGTAGGAGAACCCATGTTTACATCACTGCTGCTGTACTCTGTCACCCCAAATCAGAAATTGGCCTTTTAATCAATGCGGGTGGGAAAGATACTGATGTGCACTGACTCATGTTGACAACAGGGGGCAGTGCTCAGAACGCCTCTGCATTTGACTTCACCCACCAAAACTATAACTAACATAGGGTTTGCCATTTAGGGCATTGCTGAGTGCTTTGAGGTTTTGAGGTTTTTTTCTACAATCAAGCAGTATATACATTTTATGAAGAAAATAATAACTAAGTATGTTCTTCCTTCAATGATTTTTCAAGTGCCTTCTGTCTTTAGCTGTGATTTTCATGTCTCCTCCTCTGAGGGAATAAGAAAACATGGAAAGACTTCTTGCCTGTCCATCTGTTGAACTTTTGGTAATATATGTAGCTGGAAAGGTGTTTGATGAAACTGAAATGTGGCGTGAGAAAGGAATTGCGTACAATAAGATGTGATTCATTTTAAAGTGAGTTCATTCTGAAGTTTGGAAGCTCCTTTGAGAAATTGTGTAAACTCTGCTGGGGTCTACAGAAACCTTCATCTGCGGGTGGAAGATTTCTTGCTGGTTATGAAACTCACAGTCATAAGCAAAGAGTCACTGCCTGAAGGCCTTTGGACTCAGCTGGACTGTTACATTAAAAGTTATTTGTATGTGTTGTATATGTGACATTGCCACCAGATAGCGGTCTGGAGTCCTGTTTTTCTCTACCTGTTTCTCCTGTTCAAACTGAAATGCTTCTTTGATGTGTCTAGATCCAGCCTCTGTACACACACACACACACACACACACACACACACATCCTCAACCCTCAGCATTGCTTCTTGTGCTCAGCCCATTTGGCTTCTGAGACCTCACCAGGCACACACGTTTCTGAGCTCTTTTCAGCCACAAGGTCAAGGCACTTGCTTTGTTTATTTTGAATGACCACTGAGATTCTATTGATGCTGAATTCTGAATGCAATTAATTAGGGTAGTCTCTTTACAGGGCTAATTCAAATATAATGCTAAACAAAGGCTTGACCTTCCTTAGGCTGATGTGCTCCCTCTTTCTCTCCTTGTATACCGTATTTTTCGCTCTATAGGACGCACTTTTTCCCCTCCAAAAATGAAGGGGAAATCTGGGTGCGTCCTATGGAGCGAATGCAGGCTTTCACTGAAGCTTGGAGAGCGAGAGGGGTCGGTGCGCACCGACCCCTCTCGCTCTCCAGGCTTCGGAAACACATCCGCAGCCTAGGCAGCCCTGCGGGAGGTCCCGCAGGGATGTCTAGGCTGCGGATAGCAGCCTGCCGCCCGGCGGGTGGGGCGCCCTGAAGCAGAGCGCCCCTCGCGCCAGGCAGACATCCGCAGCGTGGGGAGCCCTGCAGGAGTTCCCCGCAGCGCTCCCCATGCTGTGGATAGCAGCCTGCTGCCCGGCGGGCGGGGCGCCCTGAAGCAGAGCGCCCCGCGCGCCGGACAGATATCCGCAGTGTGGGGAGCCCTGCAGGAGTTCCCTGCAGCGCTCCCCACGCTGCGGTAAGCAGCCTGCCGCCTGGCACGAGGGGTGCCCTGAAGCAGAGCGCCCCTCGCGCCAGGCAGACATCCGCAGGGTCAGGAGCCCTGCAGGAGTTCCCCGCAGGGCTCCCCATGCTGCGGATAGCAGCCTGCCGCCTGGCGCGAGGGGCGCCCTGAAGCAGAGTGCCCCTCGCGCCAGGCAGACATCCGCAGGGTCGGGAGCCCTGCAGGAGTTCCCCGCAGGGCTCCCCACGCTGCGGATAGCAGCCTGCCGCCTGGCGCGAGCGGCGCCCTGAAGCAGAGCGCCCCTCTCGCCAGGCAGACATCCGCAGCGTGGGGAGCCCTGCAGGAGTCCCCCGCAGGGCTCCCCATGCTGCGGATAGCAGCCTGCCGCCCGGCGCGAGGGGCGCCCTGAAGCAGAGCGCCCCTCGCGCCAGGCAGACATCGGCCAGCCCCACAAGCTCGGGGGACAGCAGGGAGGCGCAGCACCGCCATCCCGCTGTTCCTCGACCTGGTTGGGTTTCCCCGACCTGCTTTTGGGGGGGGAAATAAAGGGAAATTTTTTTTCCTTTATTTCCCCCCCAAAAAACTAGGTGCGTCCTATGGGACGGAGCGTCCTATGGGACGAAAAATACGGTACTTCAGTTCTCTTCCATAGTTTCCTGTTACATCTGAATGAGCAAACTTTGGTTGCAAATTGTTGCTCCAGAGGACTACCGCAAACCATTGTTCGTAGTTTGGATTCTATGGCAAACTATAGTTTGCCCAAACCAAAAATCAAGGAGGCCCATGGAAAATTTAAAAAAGGAGAGTGTGCTTTCCTGAAGATCAGACCAAATGACATCATAATGGGTGATCATTACTATCAGTCTTGGACCTCTAGTTTTTGTTAACTCATTTAACAGGAACTGTATACCAGTCTTGATTTGTGAATCACTGGCTTCACAAGTACTTACAGCAAAACGTGAAACTTACTTATCAGAAATAAAATATAGTTGTTCATTTGTTGTTGTTGCTGCTGCTGCTGCTGCTGCTGTTGCTGTTGCTGTTGTATATGTATTTATACCCCACCTTTCCTTGAGGGAACTCAAGGCAGCTTAAAGAAAAAAATAAGAACCGCTAAAAGCATAGAAAAAAACAATAATTAAAAAACCATAAACATTGATAAAATTAAAACTAAATACATATATAAAATATATTAAAACCATACCAATAATTACAATATAAATAGCACAGCACCAGCCCTTTCATTAAAAGCATCTCATTTCATCATAGGATTCAGTGAAGAATATCCTGCTAGTTAGTCCTTTCTAGAATGCCCAAAAATAAAAATAAAAATGGAATGATCAACCCAGAATGAGCTTAGTGATCACTTACTGTCAAAAAGTTCTTGGTCAGAATATCAAAAAGTTCTTGTTTGGTCAGAATATCTTTCCTTGTAACTTTAACCCATTGGTTCAGGTCCTACCCTCTGGAGCTGGAGAAAACAAGCTTGCTCCATCCTCCATGTGACAACCCTTTAGTTATCTGAAGATGGCAATCATATCTCCTCTCAGTGTGCTCTTTTCCAGGCTAAACATACCCAGCTCCTTCAACCTTGCCTCATGAGACCCTTGATCATCTTGGTTACCCTCCTCTGCTCACATTCCAGCTTGTCAATATCATCCTCAAATTTGGGTGCCCAGAACTAGACACAGTACTCCAGGTGGGGTCTCACCAAGGCAAAACAGAACAGTACTGTTACTTCCCTTGATTGGGACCCTATAGTTCTGTTCCTACAGCTTAGAATAGCATCAGCTCTTTCTTCTTCTTCTTTTTGCTGCATCACTTTGTTGACTCATGTTAAGTTTGTGGTGTACTAAGACCCCTACATCCTTTCACATTGTTGTTTGTTTGTTTGTGTGTGTGTGTGTGTTTAGGATGCCTTCACCGCTTTCCACAAGGATGAGGACCTAGTAAAGAAATACCTGAGCTCACTGCTAATTGGGGAGCTGGCACCTGATCAACCAAGCTGTGAACCCACCAAAAAAGTAAGTTTTCCATGTGGTGTGCATGGCAAAAGCCACTGGACTAAAATGCTTTACATGTTCTAATTGAGCAAAAGCACATTGTAGATACCAAAGAACTTAGCTGCAGGATTTCCTTTTGGTGGCTTAGGCCCCATGGATCCCTAAGGGTACACTTTTCATGATGCTTTAGAACCTCAATATTGCTCCTCACCCCCTGTCCTCATGGTAGAGACGTGAAGGAGAATGGCTTTGCACACAGCCACCGTGGAAGAGACAACCATAAACTTGTGCAGTTGGGTAGGTGGTGGTGGGATCTGGTTGGATATTTAAATCTCTCTGCCTTGATCCTTCACTAAGCACCGGCCCCATTCTTCACTGGTCACCAGTAAAGCTGTGTTTATGGCCCTGTCCATAAACCTCAATGAGTTGAAGGGTGAAGTCTAAAATGGGGAGATTTCCCGCACAATTTAGAACCCTGCAAAATTGAGGGTCTAGATCATGTGAGGAGCAAAGACATTCCCCACTTTGGATTTCATCCTCATGGAAAGAGATGAGGATAGCAAAACAGAGTTGGAGCCTAGTGAGCTTGCCCTGCTTCCTTGTAGGATTTACATGCAACTAGCATGCCAAGTGGCTCTAATGGTCAAGAAGGCAGAGAAGGGAAATTCTGGCCCTAAACCTCTGCTGCCTTGCGGGATATATTTGTTAGAAGGAAAGGCTAAGGACTAAATCCTAAACAGATCCAGAATGGAGTCCCTAAGATAGTTGGATGGTGTCTTAGATGCCTCATTCTGGCAACTCCAGCAACCAAGCTGGTGCCAAGTGCGTTGTTCTGCTTTCCTTTGGACCACATCAGTGAGGCTGAGAAATCAGGGTCTTGACATCTGGGCATTCCATTGTCTTTCGAGATAGACAGATTCCAACAACAGCACAGGAGGCATCTGGGTACAAAAACCTCAACTCTTACAGAAAACCCACTCATTACACTCTTTGAAGTTACTGTGGAGAGACAGAGCAGAGAGTGGTTTTCCACTGCCTCTGGTTAGACAATGCCCTGAAATCATCATGCCCCTCTTATCTTAGAGTCCTGTCTCATCCCGCCCCCTGTTGAAGGAGAGCTGACCAGCTGGCTTGGCCTCTCTGTTACCATCGTGATCTGTCTAGAGAAAGCGTAGTAATGCTACAGTTTGAATCAGATGCATGTACTTTGTGAAGGGGGAACTTAACCATGGTCATTTCTCACAGGATATGCTGATACAAGATTTTCGTGAGCTGCATAGCACAGTGAAGAGAACTGGACTCCTGAAGGCCAGTTATCCCTTCTTTGCCTTCATATTCCTGCATGCTTTCCTGATAGACATTGCATCCTGGCTCGTCATCTGGTACTTTGGAAAAACCTGGACCCCTTTCCTCATTGGTGTAGCATTGTTCACCATTGCACAGGTAAATGTGTCTGCATTACTGGATGCAGCAGGATTCAGTCTGGACTATTCTGGACCGGTTACCTGTCTTAGTGCTTTGTCATATCCTCACCCCCCTAAGCATTTGGCATAGCTTGTGGAATTTCAGGCATATCGTGGTGATTAGCTAAATACTGCCTACCGTGACTTTCACATCCCTACTAAATGAGTTATCAGGCATCAAACCTGGGAACCTGAACACACAAATTTAATGTTACCAGCTGAAAACTGGTCTAGTTTGTCAAAGTGGGAGTTCAATGTACCACTTAAAACTACAGCTAAACTTGCACTTTTAAAAGTGTGCTCTGCTCAGCAACAGGCAAAAGCTACTTATTTTTTATTAAAAGTTTTAAAATAAGAAAATTTCCCAAAGGAGTTAATTTGCAGTCATCTTATTGCCCATTGTCCAGTCAATCAACATCCACTGTTCCAGACTACTACTCCCTTTTTCAAAGCCCTACTTTCATGAATTTCAGCCATACACCTGACCTTACTGACTGCACAGCAGCTGGGAGGAACTAGCCAGGCATATAAATTTAGAGTGGGGTTTGCCAAACTTGGGTCTCCAGCAGTCTTGGGTCTCCAGCTGTTTATGGATTTACAACTCCCATCACCCCTAGCTAGCAAGACCAGTGCTCAGTGCTGATGGGAACTGTAGTCCCAAAAAACAGCTGGAGACCCAAGTCTGGGAAACACTGATTTAGAGCAACTTAGCAAAAGGAGCTAGCTCCACAAGCTGCAGGGAGCACCAGCGGACAAGTGTCAAAGCAAGTTAAACAGCCAGGCAAGTTCGGCAACAGGGCCTGGAAGCCAGGACGCACTATGCTGCCTGACCTTTCCTTGATCTAAAGAAAACCTGTCCTGAGAGAACTTCTCCAGAGCTGGAGTGATCCTAGTAGTGGGTGATTTGACAACTGGGTGTCAAATCGGTGTGTAGGCCGTAGGATTTATTGCTTGTCTGATGTGAAGGTTGTGGATATCACCTGTCACCTAGATAGCATAGCATAGTAGACAGTAGTAGTAGATAGTGATGCAGAGGTTGCGGTGCACATTGGCACAAATGGCATGGGGAAATGTAGTTGTGAGGTCCCAGAAGCAAAATTAGGGTTGTTTGGTAGCACTCTGAATGCCAGCAGCTCCAAGGTAGTTTTCTCTGCAATGCTGCTGGTTCCGTGTGAAAGGCCAGCTAGACAGGCACAGCTTTGTAGTCAAAATGCATGTGGTCTCAATGTGTGTAAAGAAGTATGAAGTGATGCATGTCAAGGCAAAAATAAAATAAAATTCTTAATTTCACATGCACGTTCATGAGGTCTGAACTGGTGGAACTGACCGTCTAGGAAGGAGACCTTGGAATCACAGTAGATTGATAAAGATGTCAATCCAGCATTTTCTTCTTCATTTTGAGGCAAAAAAAAGTCAGTTGTTAACAGAGAAATAGCAAAAAGTTGCTTCATTGGAAAGATATGCTGGCACCCTTTGATGTTATGGTAGTGCTGTGTAAGTTGCTTTTCTAGGAATTCACACACACACACACACACACACACACACCCCACATCCCCACAGCTGTTGACCTTGAAAGGCCAGTGGCCATTTGGTAGAGCCATTTGCGATGGAATGGGTCCTTATCATAAATATTATGCCTGGCTAGTATGGGAGGTGATGATTTCAAGGTGAAGATCTGTGTGACTGGCCTTGTTTACATAGTTGTGGGCCTTTAAAAGTTATACCACCCTGTGGGATGAATCCATGGACTGTGGCTTCCACAATGCTACTGTAATACTTAAAATCTTCCATTTCATTGTTCTGTTGTGTCTGAACCTTTATAAGCAATATTCATGAGGCAAGCCTTTTTATTATGCCACCGTGGGAAGTGAGGCTATATACCCATGCAGGAAGGCCTAGTGCCCTTTTCTATAGTACTAACTTCATGGGAACCAGTTCTCCTTCTGATGAAAGTGCCCAGGCTTCCTGCCAATTTCCATTGCAAGTGTGTGGGGAACTAAACAGGGGCAGAGTGCGTAGGATAGCTGCTGTTGCTTTTCCCAAGTCTTAGTGAAAGAGTGAGCCATTTGTTCCTACTAACCCATCTGTGGAAAATAGCCTATCAACATATATTGATATTGCTTTTTTTGCTTTCCAGATCCAGTATGGCTTTCTTCAGCATGATCTTGGGCATGTTTCCGTCTTTCAGAAGCCCAAGTGGAATAGACTGGCTCACCACATTGTGGCAGGAATACTTAAAGTAAGAGCCCAGTATCGAGAGTGGGGTTTCTCCTGCTTAGAACTCATAGAGGCTAAGCAGGAATAGAATCAAACTTCCTGATAAATTCTAGTTCAATAACTTCACTCTTGATACTCTCGTCGAATACTTTGTTAAATGACTGTGACTCTCAGGTCAACATCAGAGTATAGCTGTCAACGTTTCCCTTTTTTTAAGAGAAATTCCCTTATTCCAAAAAGGATTCCTCGCAAGAAAAGGGAAAAGTTGACAGCTATGCATCAGAGTGCCCTAGGAGGCTGAAGTTGTCTCTCTCTGTTTTCTCATTGTTGTCATTTTGGACAAAAAAATAATTTCCAATTTGTGTGTCAGGAATAAGCACATAATGTAGTTTCTCCAACACCACCAACATGAATAATGAAAAATTGGTGGGATTTTCTTTTTATTCTGTTTGCAGGGAGGGCCCCCCAGCTGGTGGAACCATATGCATAACCAGCACCATTCCAAACCCAACTGCTTCCGCAAGGACCCAGATCTCAACATGCATCCACTCCTGTTCAGCCTGGGGAAGACGCTCTCTGAGGAGGTGAGTAGACAGGGGAATGCACACCATGAATAACAGGCGCAGCAGGTTAGAGCCATGGTTTGGTTTAGCCTTACGTGCAAACATGGCCATGGAAGCCGATTTCATGTTGCAAACGTATATCGTAGGCTTCTTTCCTGAATCAAATTCTCTAAGAAAAATCTGTGCAGTGACAAAAGGTCAGCAAAGTTGTTACCTATGTTTAAACGCATTACTTCTGCTCTCCATTCGCAGCTTGGGAAGAAGAAGAAGAAATTCATGCCTTACCAGCACCAGCACAAATACTTCATCCGTGAGTCTCTCTCAGTTGTTTGCTACCATCAGCAAGGCTGTGTCTCTTTGGGGATTAGGACCGAAGCTTGTTAGATCAGAGGCTGGAGGTTCTGAAAAAAAAATATGCTACAGGCAAATGAATAGATAGAAGAAATGTTATCTTTACTAGTGTTACACAAACCCCAATCTCTGAGCAGTGAGAGACTTCAGGCTCCCAGCTTAGGGTTTGTTTCTGCAGAATGAAGATCCCTGGAGATGAGTAGCATTTCCCCACACATTTATACAGGCTGAGCATAAGAAAGAAATTTAACAGCATCAAAACTCCAGCAGTAGATTAGAAGGGGGGACACCAATTCCACAAAGCAAGTCGGGCTGCTCTTTTCAGCTTCAGTTTCAAAACTCTTGAGGTTTTGGTTTTGGTTCTCTTTCTCAGATACACACTTTCCTGACTTCACCTCCAGCCAGGGCAGGAGGGATGAAAGTCAAATACCCTTGAGCTCCTATGGCAACAAATCACCTGCTCTAGGCCAGCTCTTTAATTATGACAAGCTTGACCATTTTAATTTAAAAAAAATAAAAAATTGTCCATTTCTACAAATGCAAATCAAACAGCTCTAGAGTCACAGGGCTGCAAGGGATCTTGAACGGACACCCTCTCCAACTTAAATTTAGCTCAGTATGATTGCTCCAAAATTACCTGGGAGATGAGAAATACCCAGAAATACTTACGGGCTTGGAAAGCTTGGTTATTACAACTGGAGGAAAATACTCCTCTTTGTTTTATGTTTGCTTTCCTTTTTCTCCATAGTCTTAGCCCCGATGACTTTCGTTGTATTTGTGCAGCTGACTATAATACGCTTCGCAATTCAGAGGAAAAAATGGATGGTGAGTCATCTGTGAACTTGTAACTGCACTGTTTCCCCTATGGATAATAACGTAATGGTGGAATGCAGATGTGTCCTGTGTCCGCACTGCCTGCAGCTAGCCACCAGAGTTGCATTAGAGAAATCATTATTTTATTCCTGTGTCACTTGAAGGATGAGTTTACTTTAGTGAATAAGCAGAGTAAACAAATCCACTTGGCCTGTGTACGTTGGAGCCAATGCCAGTTTGGGGAGGGCGGAATAGATCTACAGTAATCAAGAAGACCAATGTCCATGAGATTTTCATTTGTTCATTCCTTTGATTTGTTATTTGTACGGCCTTTCATAATATCCACTCCGGTGCAGAAACATGTGTCCCATCTGCACTGATCCCCTTCCATACCATGGAGGCAGTTCTTCTTAACATGATGCAGTTCCCAGGGTGTTTCCATACATGCAAACATTGCTCTGAGTCACATGGCATCACGGCCTTTGAAGCCATCATAATTGCACCATACAAAGGCAGCGGTTTTCAATCTTTTTTATTGCCTTAACCCAGTTTTCTTTGGCAGGAGCTTGCTTTCGTTGTGTTCTACAACATCCGCGTTTGTCTCATGTTTGTTCCTTTAATGGGATTTAAGACCTTCATGGCATTCTACTGGCTGGCCAGGTAAATAATCTGTATGCAAAACACTCATGGATGGGGTGGCCGGGGGCATCTGCGCATTTACAAAGTGCTTCCTTTGCATCTCAAATTATCCCACCAGCGTGAACAGATCCGTCATGCAGATGATCTCCCCTGGCCTGGCCTAGCAAAGCAGTCCAAGAAAGTGTCTGTCAGTCCCAAGAGAGACTGTTCCTCTGCCCCCTACTCTGCATTCAGATAGTGGAAAAGTAAAATACAGAAATGGGTGGAATTCAGCACCAGGCGATTACATACATTTTGTCTGCACAAAGTACATCACCTTGTGAGATGGAACAATCCCCCTCCCCTCCCCCCACATGCTGCTCTGGGCCTACCTCTGACTCCCCCGCCCCCAGCTAATGTTGGGGGGGCATAAGTGCTGCTGTGCAAGCAGAAGTCCTTGCACAAATTTGTTACATTTGTTAAGAGATCTCACCCTATATGTTTCCAGCATTATATTTATCACCTGGTATGTGTGTGGTTTTTTTTAAAAAAAATGAAACTTCAGTATCCATGCAATGTTCTTATGTGGCGAAAAGGCTCATTCACTGACATAAGAGGCTGCCTAACTATTAATAGACTCCTCTGGAGTTAGCAGTGCCAATTCGATGAAATACAAACAATAGCAGACATCTCCAAGGCAAAGATCCCGTAGTTTCCCAGGTCTTCCAGGCTGTTTGTGAGGCCTTGGTAAAACTACAAATCCCAGAGATATCTGCACTGGAAAATTCCCATAAATAAGTCTGCTGGGCCTAAGGAAGGCCCATGGAGCATTTGCTCCTCTTATTCCCTTACTCTCATCACTCCTACAGGAGCAGAAAGGGAATAGGGCCTTGTAAGTGGAAGGAGGGTGCAGAAAAAATTTGCTTTGAAAGAATTAGCCCTTTTCATTCTATATGAGGTGGTATTGGCCAATCTCTGACAGAATGGTGATTGTTGTTGTTGTTGTGTTGATCTACCCAGGTTCCTAGAAAGCACTTGGTTTCTCTGGGTCTCACAGATGAACCACATTCCCATGACTATCGATTATGATAAGAATTTGGACTGGGTGTCTGCTCAGGTGAGTTAATATGTACTTCTTCCTCCCAGAGACAATGACTTTCTTTCATCTGATAGGTTTGGCCATCCATTTGCGCTTTCAAGTGCATGGCCTCCTTAGAAAGGGCAAGGTTACATTTCCGCCAGAGAGAGTTGTTCAAATGGCCCAGTTGCCATGGTCACATTTTGGTGGGGTTGGTTCTGGAGGCAGCTGTTCCCCTTTGCCGGGCCGTTTAACGATCTGTCTCCTTTCTCGTTCTCACTTAGCTCGCAGCGACGTGTGATGTAGATCAATCCCTGTTCAATGACTGGTACACGGGGCACCTGAACTTCCAGATTGAGCATCAGTGAGTATGTGACATATGGAAGAGAGACACTGGCACAGTGTGAATGTGTCTGGAAAAGGCCTTCATGTAAATGACAGCCCATACTCATATTGGGTGGGAAAGTGTTAGGGAACTTCAACAGAGATGGGATGGCTTTGGCTAACTGAAGGCTCTGCCACTGGTTTATTGTTTATATTTCCACCCCACTTTTCATCCAAGGAGCTCAGGTGGTGAGTTAGGTTAGGCTGAGAGCCTGAAACTGATTCAAGTCACCTCCCCCAGTGAGGTGCATGGCTGAGTGGGGATTTGAACCCTGGTATCCCAAGTCTTAGTGCGGCATTTTAACTTCTACACCACACTGGTTCCCCATGTGAAACCATTTTCTTGCTCTCTTTCCACAGCCTTTTCCCAACGATGCCTCGCCACAATTATTGGAAGGTCGCTCCTCTGGTGAAATCCCTCTGTGCTAAGCATGGTATTAAGTACCAATGCAAGCCCCTGCTCACAGCTTTTGCAGATATATTGCAGTAAGTTCAATTAATGGCTTTTCCCCACTTGCCTTGTACCCCCCCCCCCATCCTCCAGCCCTAGCAGCCTTTTTGAAACCCTGACTTTAGGAACAACAGAACCAGCTGGGAAGAGAGAAGTTGTGTAAATTGATTTTAAGTTGTGTAAATTGATTCTCAATTTGTATTGTGTTGTTACACGCGCTATGGTCTGCTGTTATTTTTATTGATTATAGTTTAGATACCGTATTTTTCCGTGTGTAAGACAAGGTTTTTTTTACCAAAAAATTAGGCTTAAAATTGGGGCTCGTCTTATACACGGGTAGTGCTGAGGGAAGTTTTCTTAATTTGGAGTTCCCAAAAATAGCGGGCGTCTTATACATGGGTACATAAGGAATATATATTTCTTATAGACGTAAAAATATGGTATTGTTTATTGTAATTGCTGAGAGTGAATTTCTGTTCAATAATTACTTGCTGATATTTAATTTTATTGTATGCTATTATATTCTAATAGAATATTGAATATCACTTTATTTGGCTTAAGTTGCTTATGCTTTATGTTTTTATTATGACACTTTTGTATTGGATCAGATTGTGTTATAAGGTGTGCAGTCTTTGTTGCTTCTTCGCACCGCCTTTTGTTTCTCTACACTGCCTGGTGTATAGAATCATAGAACTGTAGGGTTGGAAGGCACCCCAAGGCCATCTAGTCCAACCCCCTGCAATGCAGGAATCTCAGCTAATCTCAGCTATGGTAATACAGAAAGGCGGTGTGCAAATTAAAAGTGAAATTAACAGTGCAAGGAAGAAAGACAAGCACTAAGCTGAAACTAAGCTGAGGATTAATGAGAGCCCTTTTATTTTTTCCTCTGCAGCACGCTGAAGGAGTCCGGGGAACACTGGCTGGATGCTTATATCCACGCCTAAGGAGAGAGAGGACTTTGGGGACGAATTGCCTTGTGCTGAACTGTGATCTCCTGTTCTTCCTCTTCCCTGGTGCACACACCTTGAGCTGCTGATCTCTGAAGCTTTAGGAATTTGAGGTGGGGCTGGAGCTGAACTTGAGTGAGAGAGAGAGAAGGGTGGCTTCTCTGCTGTCTTGCCCCTTTCTGTTTGTGGGGGAATGAAAAATGAAAAAGAGCCTTCGTTCTACTTTGAGACCTTATGAACAGATAGGGAAAGGGAAACGGTGCTTTGCTTCCTCTGTATTTCCACCTGCAACAACAGTTTCAAAGGT
Source organism: Podarcis tiliguerta (assembly GCF_965153285.1). NCBI lineage: Eukaryota > Metazoa > Chordata > Lepidosauria > Squamata > Lacertidae > Podarcis > Podarcis tiliguerta. The sequence goes on from NC_139534.1 coordinate 57,462,775, forward strand.
ATATTAGGACAAGCAGCCTCCCAACCATTCTGAGTCCTTACACCCTGATCCTTTCCTTTAGTAGACTTTGCACAGTCCTTTAAATGTCTCAGGCTCCTGCCAGATTTGAACATCCAGATTGAATCTTCTTCGTTCCACTGTATGAACTCCACAGATTGCTCAAACAAAAGCATGGTTTGCATTTACTGAGTTGACCTAGAGCCAGCCCAACTTTCAGGCAGAGTGAGGCAGTAGCACCAGGTAAAGGTAAAGGGACCCCCTAACTGTTAGGTCCAGTCGCAAACAACTCTGGGGTTGCGGCGCTCATCTTGCCTGGTAGGCTTTCCAGCTCTGAGGCCAATCTCTTCTTTCCCCTGCCCTCCCTTTCTAGTTTTTCCTCCTCAATGGAGAAATCCAGGATTGTGCCATAGCTTTTGTTGATCTGGAGCAGCACCCTGCTCCTTTGAAACAAAGACACGAAGCACTAAAGACAGCTGCTGTTTTGGGGAGACAGTGTAAACCCAGAGGTTTTGCCTCCAAATAATGGGACTAATTATACAATGACACAACTCATGGCACAAATCAAACGCGTTCTTATTTTGTGGGTGGCCACATTTAGCTTCCAAACTGATAAGCACCCAGTCATTCAAGTTTCATAATAAAGGGAACAATGATTAAGCAAGATCCAATTTTCTGTGGTTATCAGAAATCTTTTCATTAAGTCCTAAGCAGGCTTATTGAGCAAGCAAAGCCATATTCCGTTTCTCCCAAACTAAAGTTCTTGCTTCTCACGATAATATAGTTCAGCTTAGCATATGAAGTTGTCTGTTCATGAAGATAATTGGATGAGACCCTATTCTGGGTGGACTTGCCTTCAGAGGTTAGATGGTGGCAACAACCAGGCAGAGGCAGGCCTTCTCCATGAGGCAACCCTGATTAAAACTCCCTCCTATACTCTTATTTAAAACAAAAAAATCTTTCAGGTGCAAAAAATTTAAAAATGTTTACTTTTGGCAACCAATGACAACATCTCTGTTGCTCTTTTAATGTTGCTGCTATTGTCTTATTGTATTATATTATTAATTTATGTAATTTTGTTGTAAATTGTCACAATGAAGTCCTTCTATGGTAGAAGAGTTGTATGTATAGCAATAAATAAATAAATAAATAAAATAATAAGTATCCTGCAAACGTGAATGTATGCTGTTTTGAAATTGATGGAAGAACCAACTTCAAAGTTGGGCCTGGTGTGAAATGACTGGGGAGACATACACATCAGCAACAGATGTTTGATGTGACTGGGTACCATAGCTGCTTTTGTGGAAGATTTTGAAAGTAGATAATGAGTGCAAAATTTAACACATCTTTCTACAAAAAGAAATCATAGGAATTCAAACTGTGATGTGAAAACCTACTCTTTTTTTTTATTCTAGGGGTACGTAGGATAATTCATTCATTCCTTGATTGCATGCTGCTGAGCTCATAAAGTCTTGGGGCCAGCTGCAACCACCAGCCATTCTGTGCTGTGTGAAGCAGCACAATTATTTTGTTTGTCCTGAGGTTTCCTGTAGTGATCAGGTGGGATTGCTATGAGGAATTATAACAAATATAGAGTAAGCCATCTGTGTCAGCAATGAAAGCATTGCGTCGACTGGGTTTAAACTATTTTGATATGATTCTTGATCAAGCCACACCTCTGCATCCCTGTTCCATTTCTCTTTCTTGACAAGTAACATACTGCAGGCAGGCATCTGAGTCATCAATGATAGTGGGCAGCTTCATTGAAGTAGCTTTTCCAATATGTTAATCTTAGGATGTTTATCTTAGGGCCTGGAAATAGTTTCCCAGGAAGGTGATAAAGATGCCTACCTCCTTGCCATCCTTCCATCCTCTCCTGTTTACTCCTGTTTGTGATCTCCGGAGTTTCTCTAGTCCTCTTTTATTTACTCTCAGATTATGTATGCATACTCAGAGTAGCCTTTGTAGTTAAAAGAATTTCTTTTGATCTGACTTTGTCAACACATGGGGTTTGTTGAAATGCTCAGAAGAAATCTGATTGGTTCTTACTAACACTCTGTAAAAAGTTCTTTTGTGAATAAAACGACCTGGGCCAGGGGCTGGAGGCACAGATAGACACACAGAGAGATTATTATACGCACCCTTCCCAGAGTCTTGCTGGTTCAAGCCTCTGTGTGTACTCTTATTAATCAGAGTTCAATCCTTCTGTAGCGGGAACCCCCCCCTTCATTACAATGTAATGCACAAGCACCACACACACACACACACACACACACATATCTCCCCGAGCCTGGAGATGCCCCTTCTAGAAGGGCATCCCCTAAAAGCCTTCCGTAAATAAGGAAGCGCTAGCTTGACAGCTCCGCACGGAACTTTTTCCATTTTCCCTCAGCAGGCTGAAACATTCTACCTCGCCCTATCCTTATTATGGGTAGACCAACTGTCTGAACTCAGGGTCAGTCGGCTGCCGTTTCAGCCAATCAGCATTACCGAACAGTGCCCCTTGTGGCGGCCACGCAGGTACTGCAGGCAGCAGGCGCCCGCTTCTCTTTCTTTGACAGTTCTCAAATACAAAGTTTCCGAGTCCAAATGACCGTGACTGATTTAATCAAAATGTTGCAAGCCGCTTCCGGAAAGGCGAAAATGCTTTGAACTTCAAGGACAGTATTCTTCATAAATTCACCATTGTTACCAGAAAAATCCGAGGGCTCCCTTGAACAAAAAGTAAAGACACCAACCAGAGTAAATTGGAGCAAAACAGCAGCCTGTAGGCTTGGCCTTTATTGAACTGTTGCAGCAGGGTGCTCCCCTCACTCGCAGGAGAGAGGAAAAGACACAGAAAAATGGTGTGCAAGACCGTATAAAAACTTTTGAAATTCCCCTCCTCTAGGTCAAGCCCACCCCCAGAAACATCATGCATACATTTCAGAAAGGAGGGGTTGAGGGAGGAGTTGTGGTGGTAACCTGAGTGTCCTGTCACCTGGCTGGTTCCCCTCTTTCCCCCCCTCATGAGTCATTTTCTGAAGACAAAAGGTAGTCGCTGTTTCCTGCCCCCTGAGGGGAAATCCAATCACTGTTCTTTTGTTATAGTCCCTGTTGAATCCACTCATGTATGCAGGGTTGATGGTCTTCTGTCTGAGACCATCAGGGTTGGCATAGCAACTGGGCAGGGCTCCTGTGGATGTGCTGCTATGCTCAAGGGATTATGGTGGCCTGTATCAAACCTTCCCCATTTTGTAGTCCTTCCTTCATGGAGTAAAATAAAAGTGGAACAGTGCAAATCTGATGTATGGTTGATTTTCTATGAATTTATAACAGAAGTGTAGCGTATGTAGTGTGTGAGTGTGAGTGTGTATGACATTTGTACAAACTGAATGATGGGGGGGGGGGTTTCCTGCTACACCATAAATCAGCCGTACATCAGATTTTCACCGGATCACTTTTATTCTGCTTCGTATTACAAGGACTATCAAAGGGGGGTGGCCTGATACCAGTCAGCCATAATCCCTTGACCGAGCAGGCACGTACTCTGCAGCTTTACCCAGTTGACATGGCAACCTTGATAGTCATCTTGATGGGCTCAGACAGAGGGCTATCATGGACACAACAAACTGCATACACTGGTGTATTCAACACAGACTATGACAAAGCGACTGTGACCAGATTCCCCTCAGGGGGCAGGAAACTGCGCCTTTCCCTTTGTTTTCCGGAAATGACTCATGGCGGGGGGGGAGAAGGGGCTCCGGCCAGGTGTCAGGATACTCAGATTACCTGTTCAACCCCTCCCCAACTCCTCCTGTTTTTAATATAGTCATGATGTAAATATGATGTATTTCTAGGGGTGTAATTTAGGGGATTAGGAGCTAATAAAAGTTGGGGTCTTCCTTTGTTCTGGGCTTCCATCTTGCTTCACCTTGTGGGCGGTGGGAGTCCTGCTGCGACAGTCTTTCTTTAATAAAGACCAAGCCTACAGACTGCTGATTTGCTCCAAATTGCTCTGGTTGGTGTCTTGATTTCTGCCCAAGGGAACCCTCGGATTTTCCGGTAACACTTCTTTTACTTTGAGAACGCCTCAGTTTCCAACATTCTGCTTCATTGAATGATTCTAGTATTATGAGAGAGGGAGAGAATTGTCTCCCTATCCACCTTCTCAGCATAATCCAGTAAGCCTTTAACATGCCTTTTTCCCTAAACTACCCCATGTTGTCCCCTTCATGGATCACTGCCTTGCCGTTGCGAAGGGGCTTGAATAACTCAGAGAAGCTATGAGCTATGCCGTGCATGGCCACCCAAGATGGACAGGTCATAGTGGAGAGTTTTGACCAAACGTGATCCACCTGGAGCAGTATCTCCAGTATCCCTGCCAATAAAACTCCATGGACAAAGACAACAGGCATATGAAAGTTATGATGCTGGAAGATGAGCCCCTCAGGTCGGAAGGCGTCCAACATGCTACTGAGGAAGAGCGGAGGACAAGTACAAGTAGATTCAGAGCTGATGAAGCGGCTGGACCAAAGCCGAAAGGACGCTCAGTTGCGGATATGCCTGGAAGCGAAAGGAAAGTCCAATGCTGTAAAGAAAAATATTGCATAGGAACCTGGAATGTAAGAACCATGAACCTGGGTAAGTTGGATGTGGTCAAAAATGAGATGGCAAGAATAAATATTGACATCCTGGGCATCAGTGAACTAAAATGGACGGGAATGGGCAAATTCAGTTCGGATGACCATCATATCTACTACTGTGGGCAAGAATCCCGTAAAAGAAATGGAGTGGCCCTCATAGTCAACAAAAGAGTGGCAAAAGCTGTACTGGGATGCAATCTCAAAAATGATAGAATGATCTCGATATGAATCCAAGGCAGACCTTTTAACATCACAGTAATCCAAGTTTATGCACCAACCACTGGTGCTGAAGAAACTGAAATTGAGCAATTCTATGAAGACTTACAACACCTTATAGAAATGACACCAAAGAAGGATGTTTTTCTCATTATAGGGGATTGGAATGCTAAAGTAGGGAGTCAAGAGATAAAAGGAACAACTGGCAAGTTTGGCCTTGGAGTTCAAAACGAAGCAGGGCAAAGGCTAATAGAGTTCTGCCAAGAGAACAAGCTGGTCATCACAATCACTCTTTTCCAACAACACAAGAGACGACTCTACACATGGACATCACCAGATGGGCAGCATCGAAATCAGATTGATTATTTTCTCTGCAGCCAAAGATGGAGAAGCTCTATACAGTTAGCAAAAACAAGACCTGGAGCTGACTGTGGCTCAGATCATCAGCTTCTTATAGCAAAATTCAAGCTTAAACTGAAGAAAGTAGGAAAAACCACTGGGCCGGTAAGATACAATCTAAGTCAAATCCCTTATGAATACACAGTGGAAGTGAGGAACAGGTTTAAGGATTTAGATTTGGTGGACAGAGTGCCTGAAGAACTATGGATGGAGGCTCGTAACATTATACAGGAGGCAGCAACTAAAACCATCCCAACGAAAAGGAAATGCAAGAAAGCAAAGTGGCTGTCCAACGAGGCCTTACAAATAGCGAGGGAGAGAAGGCAAGCAAAATGCGAGGGAGATAGTGAAAGATACGCGGGTGGCGCTGTGGGTAAAACCTCAGCGCCTAGGACTTGCCAATCACATGGTCGGCGGTTCGAATCCCCACGGCGGGGTGCGCTCCCGTTGCTCGGTCCCAGCCTGCCAACCTAGCAGTTCAAAAGCACCCCCGGGTGCAAGTAGATAAATAGGGACCGCTTCTAGCGGGAAGGTAAACGGCGTTTCCGTGTGCGGCTCTGGCTCGCCAGAGCAGCTTCGTCACGCTAGCCACGTGACCCGGAAGTGTCTGCGGACAGCACTGGCTCCCGGCCTCTAGAGTGAGATGAGCGCACAACCCTAGAGTCTGTCAAGACTGGCCCGTATGGGCAGGGGTACCTTTACCTTTACTTACAGGAAATTGAATGCAGATTTCCAAAAAATAGGGAAAAACAGAGATCTGTTCAAGAAAATTGGAGATATGAAAGGAACATTTTGTACAAAGATTACCATAATAAAAGACAAAAGTGGAAAGGACCTAACAGAAGCAGAAGACATTAAGAAGAGGTGGCAAGAATACACAGAGGAACTATACCAGAAAGAAATGGGTGTCTCGTATACCCCAGGTAGTGTGGTTGCTGACCTTGAGCCAGACATCCCGGAGAGTGAAGTCAAATGGGCCTTAGAAACCACTGCTAATAACAAGGCCAGTGGAAGTGATGATATTCCAGCTGAACTATTTAAAATATTAAAAGATGATGCTGTTAAGGTGCTACACTCAATATGCCAGCAAATTTGGAAAACTCAGCAGTGGCCAGAGGATTGGAGAAGATCAGTCTACATCCCAATCCCCAAGAAGGGCAGTGTCAAAGAATGCTCTAACTACCGCACAATTGCACTCATTTCACATGCTAGCAAGGTTATGCTTAAAATTCTACAAGGCAGGCTTAAGCAGTATGTGGACTGAGAACTCCCAGAAGTGCAAGCTGGATTTCGAAGGGGCAGAGGAACCAGAGACCAAATTGCAAACATGCGCTAGATTATGGAGAAAGCTAGAGAGTTCCAGAAAGACATCTACTTCTGCTTCATTGACTATGCAAAAGCCTTTGACTGTGTTGACCACAGCAAACTATGGCAAGTTCTTAAAGAAATGGGAGTGCCTGATCACCTCATCTGTCTCCTGAGAAATCTCTATGTGGGACAAGAAGCTACAGCTAGAACTGGATATGGAACAACTGATTGGTTCAAAATTGGGAAAGGAGTACGGCAAGGCTGTATATTGTCTCCCTGCTTATTTAACTTATATGCAGAATTCATCATGCGAAAGACTGGGCTGGATGAATCCCAAGCAGGAATTAAGATTGCCGGAAGAAATATCAACAACCTCAGATATGCAGATGATACAACCTTGATGGGAAAAAGTGAAGAGGAATTAAAGAACCTTTTAATGAGGGTGAAAGAGGAGAGTGCAAAATATGGTCTGAAGCTCAACATCAAAAAAACGAAGATCATGGCCACTGGTCCCATCACCTCCTGGCAAATAGAAGGGGAAGAAATGGAGGCAGTGAGAGATTTTACTTTCTTGGGCTCCATGATCCCTGCAGATGGTGACAGCAGTCACGAAATTAAAAGACGCCTGCTCCTTGGGAGAAAGGCGATGGCAAACCTAGACAGCATCTTAAAAAGCAGAGACATCACCTTGCCAGCAAAGGTCCGTATAGTTAAAGCCATGGTTTTCCCAGTAGTGATGTATGGAAGTGAGAGCTGGACCATAAAGAAGGCTGATCGCCGAAGAATTGATGCTTTTGAATTATGGTGCTGGAGGAGACTCTTGAGAGTCCCATGGACTGCAAGAAGATCAAACCTATCTTTTCTGAAGGAAATCAGCCCTGAGTGCTCACTGGAAGGACAGATCGTGAAGCTGAGGCTCCAATACTTTGGCCACCTCGTGAGAAGAGAAGACTCCCTGGAAAAGACCCTGATGTTGGGAAAGATGGAAGGCACAAGGAGAAGGGGACGACAGAGGACGAGATGGTTGGACAGTGTTCTTGAAGCCACAAACATGAGTCTGACCAAACTGCGGGAGGCAGTGGAAGACAGGAGTGCCTGGCGTGCTCTGGTCCATGGGGTCACAAAGAGTCAGACACGACTAAATTACTAAACAACAACACCCCATGTTGTAACATTTCCTCATGGAGTTGTCCTTGGGGTGGCTCTAAACTCATCTTTTTAACGTTAGGAAAGAGTTAAGGAAGGGTTGTGGTAACGCAGAAGGACAAAGGATGCATTGCTCTTAATATTCTTAATCTGTTATTAAGAGCAACCAGCAGCATTTTGATGAAAATAAACCAACAACGAGGTAAGAAAAGCAATCTAAATTACAAGTACGCCCTGTGATGTTTTAGAACAATATATCTAATATCATTCTAATAATGTTAAACAGGTGAGGGTCAATTCAGCCTTGATCATGGCATTATGATTATCGGCAGTTTTATTCTCAGTCCTTTTGACCCTAACATGAATTTTGCTTTTTCCATGGCTGTTGCATAGTGGGTCGACTAAAATTGCTCAAACACTTCATTTTCTTTTTTGATATCTTGCAGAAAAAACAACAACTCAACAACAACTCAAATTTCACCTTTTGAAATTTGGCAGCCGTAGTCAACTAACATCACGGAGTGTAAGGGACGAAGGGGATTGATTTTGTTCTTTCTGCCACTAAACAGTTAGGAATCAGTTCTACTCCCTGATGTACTTCAAACTACCCAGATATCTAGCAGTGGACCTACTTTCTGCCCACACTTTCGCTGAAGTGCTGAAAGCTAAATATTGTGAAATAAATGTAACGAGATGTTACTCGTGAGAACCTTTTGATACTAAGCTGTGAACATTTCAGCTGAAAAGCGATAAAAATAAAAATACCTCCCACAGCAGTCACCCAGACTTTTCCTGAGTGTTCCCCAAACCCCAAGAAAGGCTCTTCAGGGATACAGTATTCTAAAGTGGTGGTGTTAGAAACCCCCACTGCACAAGTAGCCTTGCCCTCACACATAGGTTTTGAGTGCAACCCTATATATTAAACTTGACTACAACAGCCCCAGCCAATGGAAAGGAGGCTTGCCACATGTGACTTTGTGAACTACTTGGCTCATTTTCCTAGCAGCACCAAAACTTCCTATGCAATGCTGTCCATTTCAACAGAAGAAGATCACTGTTTCTGATCTCAGTGCCAAGGATTTTGCAAAAGGGATAAGTTATACCCTTCCTATGATTTTTTTTTTAAACTGGGAGATGCCAGGAAGTGAAACTGAGGACTTCCGCATGCAAATGATGTGTTCAGCTTCTGAGCCAAAGCACTCTCCCGGGGGCATTTGGAGAAATAACCCTGCCGCTGAGGTACTAAGTCAGGGCAGGGGCCAGCAACCTTTTCCAGCTGTGGGCCAGTCAGACCATGTGGTGGGCTGGACTATACTTTGGGGGGGGGGTGAATGAATTCCTATGCCCCACAAATAGCCCAGAGATGCATTAGGCGTTCACAAAGTAAAGGAAGGATTGAACTCTGATTAATAAGAATACACACAGAGACTTGAACCAGCAAGACTCTGGGAAGGGTGCGTATGATATTCTCTCTGTCTGTCTCCCTCTACCCCTCAGCCCAGGTCGTTTTATTCACAAAAGAACTTTTTACAGAGCGTTCGTAAGAACCAATCAGATTTCTTCTGAGCATTTCAACAAACCCCAAGTGGGGACAAGTTAAACTAATTAAGCACACATATTTCTGGGGTAAACAAATAACATAACTACAAAGGAGGACATTTGGCAACCCCGGGAGGTGATAAACAAGCAATACACATGATAAGAAGGATGGCCAGGAGGACAGCGATCATTATCACCTTCACGTGAGATCTGTTTCCTGGCCCTAAGATTAACATCCTAAGATTAACATATCAGAAAGCTACATCAAAGAAACTTGCCCACTATCTTTGATGACCCAGGACACATGCCTGTTTAAGCAACCGGGCTGTGTACGTGACTTGTGAAGAGAGAGAAATGGGCAGTAGAGAAAATGGCCAGAGATGCAGAGGGTTGTGGGATCTGATCTGAAATTATTGTCAATGTATCAAACCCAGTCAACACAATGAATTCATCGTGGACACAGTGGCTAGATGCATATTTTATAATTCCTCATAGTAACTATCTGAGTTTTAGAAGACATCTGAAGGCAGCCCTGTTTAGGGAAGTTTTTAATGTTTGATGTTTGATGTTTTCTTGTGTTTTTAGTATTCTCTTGGAAGCCGCCCAGAGTGGCTGGGGAAACCCAGCCAGATGGACAGGGTATTAATAAGAAATTGTTATTATAAATTATTAAATAAACCATAAGAAGTTAATATGGAATTTGATAGTAGCTGCTTGCATGCTCATTGTACAAAAATGGAAAAATAGGTCACCACCAAGAGTTAAAGAATGGGCAACAAACATTTGGGAGGTAGCAGTACAAGTACCAAGCTTATGGAAGTGATCAGAGTGAGAGAAAGCAGACAAGAAAGAGAAATAAAATTACATGCAACCCTCTTATTGAATTTATGAAGAATAAATAAAGTATAAATGTGGGTGAATATACGTAAGTTTTTCTGTGTGGTAAAATATTAAGTATAACATAATTATAATATGAATATTTATTAAATATGTGTATTTTGCTATCTTATGTTACACACTATATCTATAATATGAGATTTAATAAAGTTTGTTAATTCTTTTTAAAAAAAATAAACAATGGTTTTATAATGCAGTAACTGTGTTGCAACTCAGTTACCATAAAAGCCATTGCTTCATTTTATACTTGCATGCAAGTATATTTTCTCTGTGGCTGGAAGGCTGGAAGCTAGTGAGCAAACAGAGGAGTATATCTGAAATCTGGTACATGAACTTGCAAGCTGACACTTGACTCTTAAAAAAGATCCGATAGGATAACTAGACTCTTAAAAAAGATCCGATAGGATAACCTTCTCAGACCCAAGTATTTCATTAAAGAGATAGGAACTGCTTTGAGACTAAGGATTTCATCATGAACTGTGCATTTCAATGTAGGATGTTCTACATTTATTCCCAGAATATATTTTAAGGAAATGAACTACAGTATGCTAAACTGCCTGGGGAAGTTTAAGGTGACAGAGGAACTGCTTTGAACCTACAATGGGCCTAACTGAGCTGGACGCTTCAGTGGCAGATTTGGGAGAGGTGGCAGATTAAGGTTCTAGCTCACCTCCTTTCTCCTGTCCTGACTGGCAACCTGACATCGGAGGCACCAGGGCCTTTTTTCCCCACCTTTCAGGTGGGCGCCATTGCCATTCTAAAAAAACAAGGAAGGCATTCATGTAGAGTTCTGGCACCTCTTTTTCTGTAAAAATAGCACTGGGAGGCACACAGTGTCAGGCAGAGCCTTAAAGGAACAGCAACTGAGGGAAGGAAAACACTGAACAATGGAGGCAGTAGGATGGACTGATGGAGGGGAGAGGAGGCTGTGAAAAAGAGGAGAGTCACTAGGTAGGATCAGTCTGCAAATCACTTTGAACTCAATAGGATTTACCAGAGTAAACATGCATAGGATTGGGCTGTATTATTAACTAACTAACTAACTAACTAACTAACTTTGTATATTGCCCTTCATCCTCAGATATCAGGGTGTTTCATAATATAAAATCACCTTGAAATGGTAGTTCAGACTCAAACAGCAAAAGAATTGTTTAAAAACAATAAACTATCCACAGAAAATGGAACAATAAAACAAACGGTTATCCCAAAACGGGCTGTTACCTCAATATTTATTTAAATACATTATTTCCTTCTCTCCCCCCTCTTTGTCTAAAAGCCTATTTGCCATTTGCCAACCTCCCTGTTTTTATTCTGCTTTTGCCCAAATAAAAAACAAAACACCGCTTGCGCAGCTAAGGAACTATTTTGTTATACATGGAACTCTGACTGAAAATCAGGTCATCTGCAAATGTGTTAGCAGCATCAGGCTTCCAAATGTAAGGTGCCACGTGCCAAACATCTTCCCTTTTCACTAGCGATACCAAGAATAAATATGTATTCATCTGGTTGATTCTATTTAGAGAGGCAGTAGTATTTCATGAGTGGTAGAGACAATGCTTTTTATATGATATGACATCATATAATACATGTTAGCTTTGTGGTAGAGCACATGTTTGGTATGTAGAATGTCCCAGGTTCAAGGCCTGGCAGCTCCAGTTTAAGGATCAGGTAGTTATGAGGTGAAATATCTCAGAGAGCTACTGAGCTTCACAGAAGATCACACTAGGCAGCTGGACAGCTGGAAGGAAGTTGTAGGCAAGCACAGATCTGTTCCTTCAGAAGAAGTGCAACCCTTCCCAGATCATCCTTCTAATCCAGATCATTATCCTAATGGCTTTGAAGGAATAGGTCGTCCAAAACAGCTTGTCCAAAACAGCTTGTCCAAATCACCTCTATCTCTATCTCTACCTCAAAATAATGACCCGCCTCCAGCCCATCCCTGCTTCCAGGCACCAACAGCCTCTCCTGATTCATATGAGCATAGAGCTGTGTGTCATCAGCATGCTCCCAATGGCTTCATATAGTCAACATAGTTATGTGATCAATGGCTACAGTAGTCTTGTGACCTCTGCACCGGCAGCCAATCTACAACTCCTGGCTACAACACCAGATACAAAGCAGAGACAGGGCCTCTGCTACAATTGTTTTAACTGAAGATCTGAGTAGCCCACATCTGCCACCTGAGGCAACCACCTCACCCCACTTCTTGGGAGGGCTGGCCCTGGATGCGACCTCAATTACATGAATGCACCAATTGTGCATGTTTTTGTTCTGTGAATAGCAGTCACAGGAAAGTCTGAGCAGCTTTCTCCTTGCCATGGTCCCTACAAAAATTTCAAAGCTGTTATTTACATTTCTAGGAATGCCTCCATTGAGGCTAATGGAGCTTCCCTTGAAATGCAAATAAGCAGCTTCAGCAGGAGATTTTTGTCATGGCAGAGAGAGAAAGTGTTAAACCTCTCCTCATCCAGCAGCTTCCCCATAGTTCTTATTTACATCATAAAAACCCCCAACTTGCTTGTTAATTCCATACAAGCAATTTGCTTGGTTGCTAGGTTTCTAAGGTGACCCATGTCAGGACAGAAGTGCACAGGAGAAAATCAGCCCCCAGTGAGGATATTGGGAAATTGCACACATCCTCATCAGAAGGAAGGGGGGGATTTAGTTAAGGGATGGGGAACCTGTGGCTTTCTAGCTATTGCTGGAACCTCAGCTCGCAACCTCCTGAGTCCTGAGTTGCAGTCCAACAACATCTGGAGGACCACAGTTTCCCCACTCATAGTCGAGCTCTTTTCCGTCCCCAATGAGCATTCCCTAATGTATGGCAAACGCCATGCTTTCTCAAGATAAGGAGCCATACTTCAGCAAGGACTCAGACATGCTGTGGTTGATGTGGGCTGAATAGAGGAAATGAATGAACACTAGTGATTTTTGACATTCTCAAGGAAGTATGAAGAAAGTGCACAAATTGACAGCATTTGGGGACTGTTCACATTAGCTAATCACTGTCAGCGGCAGAGGAAGCCTCTCGGGCACCTGGGGCGGCACGCCCAGGGATGGGGCAAGCTGCCCATAGGGGCAGGACACACCAAGGGGCCTGAGTGCCTCCTCCCACTCAGCCCCCCTACAGCTGGGGGGGGGAGGCAGTGGGCAGACCATTTGGGCAGCATAGAGCCTGCATGCACCCAAGCCACTGCATCTCTCCCAGGAGAGATGTGTGGCTCGGGCGCACTGCAGGCCCCGCAGTGAGTGCCGCCTGGCATTTTGTTACCCCCCCCCCAGTGGTGACACTCAAGGTGGGCTGCACCCACCGCACCCCCCTTCCTCTGCCCCTAATCAGTGTATCATGAATTCACATTCTCAGACACCCAAGTGGAATAAAATGGGAAGCCTTTTCGTGAGCGGAATAATTAAGTTCAATATTGTGAGTGGTGTTTTTTCCTGGTTAACTTGCAGAAACCTTGTAGGTGCTACAAGGTGCTAGGCGGCTAACAGATTGAGGTTGAATCCTGACAAGACAGAAGTACTGTTTTGGGGGACAGGAGGTGGGCAGGTGTGGAGGACTCCCTGGTCCTGAATGGGGTAACTGTGCCCCTGAAGGACCAGGTGCACAGCCTGGGAGTCATTTTGGACTCGCAGCTGCCCATGGAGGCGCAGGTCAATTCTGTGTCCAGGGCAGTTGTTTATCAGCTCTATCTGGTATGCAGGCTGAGACCCTACCTGCCAGCGGACTGTCTCACCAGAGTGGTGCATTCTCTGGTTATCTCTCGCTTGGACTACTGCAATGCGCTCTATGTGGGGCTACCTTTGAAGGTGACCCAGAAACTATAACTAATCCAGAATGCGGCAGCTTGACTGGTGACTGGGGGCGGCCAAAGAGACCACTGGAGGTCCAGCGCCGAGCCCTTCTGGCGGTTCCCTCACTGTGAGAAGCAAAGCTACAGGGAACCAGGCAGAGGGCCTTCTCACCCTAGTGGCACCCACCCTGTGGAATGCCCTCCCACCAGATGTCAAAGAAAAAAACAACTACCAGACTTTTAGACGACATCTGAAGGCAGCCCTGTTTAGGGAAGTTTTTAATGTTTGACTCACTATTGTATTTTAATATTTTGTTGGAAGCCACCCACAGAGGGTGGGGTATAAATAAATTAGTAGTAGTAGTAGTAGTAGTAGTAGTACAAGGTCTGGATATGGTCAGAGCCTGGATGGGAGAGGGCTTGGAATCTCTATGTACCCTGTTTTTTGTTAAATGGTAGAAAGATTGAAATATACAAATAAATGTCGATGCTGCGGAGGACATTTATTCAGCACTGTCCCCTTTGCATTCTGTTGGAGAACGGTTCAACTTTGGGACTTGGATGGTTTGAGCATGATGTTGATATATAAATAAATAGCAGCAACAGCATTCTTATAGTTAATTTCAAGATTTCAAAGTGGAAGGTTCCTGCAGCTGTTCCTCTAAGGAAATATGTAGACATCTTTTGCCTCAGCTAGAGTAGCAGTTAGGGACATGGGTGGTGCTGTGGTCTAAACCACTGAGCCTAGGGCTTGCCGATCAGAAGGTCGGCGGTTCGAATCCCCGCAACGGGGTGAGCTCCCGTTGCTCGGTCCCTGCTCCTGCCAACCTAGCAGTTCGAAAGCACATCAAAGTGCAAGTAGATAAATAGGTACCGCTCTGGTGGGAAGGTAAACGGCGTTTCCGTGCGCTGCTCTGGTTTGCCAGAAGCGACTTCGTCATGCTGTCCACATGACCCGGAAAAACTGTCTGCGGAGAAACGCCTGCTGCCTCAGCCAGTAAAGCGAGATGAGTGCCGCAACCCCAGAGTCATTCACGACTGGACTTAACTGTCAGGGGTCCTTTACCTTTCAGAGGAGCAGTTGACTAAGACAACTCTTCTTGCAGAGAAATCTTGGGGCTATTTTATGCTACATCCATACTCAGTATTATCAAATGTATTGCACTGCACACCCATCCTCTTAAATTTGCAATTGATTTGTGTTACACCTAATCATCATCTAGCAGAATACATCACTCTGTGTTGCAACAGCAGCCCAAGAGTGTGGGAAAAGAAAATCATCTGTGGGTTTGAGAAACTATGGCACTCCCCACCCACCCATACACATCAGGCTTTATATCTCTGGACTTATCTTATCTTATGCCCCAGGGTGTTGCCTGGAGCATGTGCTTTGTTGCAAACGGTATGTTTTCTGTAGGCTGGCACAAGTGAAAGATACCTGCCTCTTGACCAATCTCCACCACATATACCATCAGGGACACCATAAATCCCTTCCCACATGCATAGCTCTGCATGTGTCAGGAGCAAGTCAGCAATAAATCACATGGTGTCCATGACCTCTTTTTGGACACGTATTTATTAGGAAAACAATGCACTTCAGTGTGTCCAGTCAGGTGACATGCAATTTTATATTAGATTTTATTCCTTTATCAGATTATCCTACAATTGGGAAAATCAAAATTTAGTGGAGGGAAACTGCAGGCTGCCACTAAGATGAGGAGGGTGTTGTGTGGACACCCCAACAAACAAAGGCACTAGCAGCTTCAAATCCACATGAAACTCGAGTGGGATGGGATTCAACTAAGTTGCTGCATGCGTGCAATAAGGTCTGCTCATACAATAGGGCTTTCCTCTCTCTCTTCCCCCCATGTGTGACCCCTAAATCTGCTCTAGGCAGTTGGGGGGGGACCACAGAACAGTTTCAAGGAGTGCACAGGGGTAGAAGGGGAAAAGTCCCATTGCATCAGCAGACCTTGTTCCCCGTGTGCATACCTCACTTAGTGATATGTTGAATTCCAGTTCCGCCCATGGTATCATGCCATTCCAAATGTGAACATCAGAAAATACTGCTTTCCAAACTTCTCAGAGAGCCTGCTCAGGTCATAGAATCATAGAATCATAGAACTGTAGAGTTGGAAGGGACCCTGAGGATCATCTAGTCCAACCCCCTGCAATGCAGGAATATGCAGCTGGTCCATACAGGGATCGAACCTGCAACCTTGGTGTTATCAGCACCATGGTCTAACCAACTGGGATGCAGCCTGAATGGAATGGCTGAAGGCAGATTGACTCTCAGCAAAAGGGATGAAATAGACTTGCTTCACTTGTTAGCACTTTTCTCAGCAGTTCCTTCATTGTCTGCTTTACAGATTGATTTCAACTTCAATTAGCATTGTCGGATTGTAAGCTGACAGGGGAATGTTGGAAATTAGACATGTTGATGACAGTGGGGATGCTGGCTGCAAGGAAAAGCAGCTGGATTCTATATTTAGATGGATGCAAGTTGGATCAGCACCACTTTGGTGAATTGACTGAATCTACCCTGTTTAACTCCTGCCAACCAAGCAGTTCGAAAGCACGTCAAAGTGCAAGTAGATAAATAGGTACCGCTTCAGCAGGAAGGTAAACGGCATTTCCCTGCGCTGCTCTGGTTTGCCAGAAGCGGCTTAGTCATGCTGGCCACATGACCCAGAAGCTGTACGCCGGCTCCCTCGGCTAATAAAGCAAGATGAGCGCCGCAACCCCAGAGTCGGCCACGACTGGACCTAATGGTCAGGGGTCCCTTTATCTTTACCCTGTTTAACACAGCTATAAAGTGGGGAAAGGGTTTTGGGTGGAAGCAAAGAAAAGAGTGAACTACTTTAATTCCTCCCCCCCTTCACTAATATTTAGGTTCAGGGCTAGGGCACACAGGAGGACTGGTGGCAAAACCATCCACAGAAAGGAGCCTTTTCTTGCTAGTGATGCATGTATGTCTGCCAAAGGATCATGGCCAGGAGACACAATCGCCCTACCTCCTCACACACTCAATGAACATATGTGTTTGTTGGGGAGCAGGGTGTATGGTATGAAGCAAGAGAAGAAGGAAAATGAACAGAATGGTGGAAAAGATAAAAGGATGCACACACTGTTTGCTTAACCTACTCTTATTTATTCAACACTCACATTATGGTTTCTTTTCTTTTTTTTTTTTTTTACAGTATGATTATCCCCATCAAAAAATTCACACGCAAGAGAATGTCCAGAGTTTTCACCCATGGGGGAGACAAACACTCCTCTGCCTCCAGCCTTTCCATCCTCTCTTAATAATAAGCGCAGGGGTAGTGGTGTCTTTTATCCTATGCCACAACCCTGCAAAGGGCACTTCTATAATAAGCAGGGCCAAACTAGACAAGGCAGCAGAGATATGCCTCTTAAAAACTGACAAATAGCAGCCAACTACCTGAAAAGTTAATACATGTGCTGTTTTCCCACTGAATTAAGCCATTCAAGTTGCTTTTATTGCCCCTTTATGGGTGCAGCGTGTGCACATTTACCTTTTCTCTAATGGCAAATGGCAACTGGAGTGAAGGGTGGATCCCCATTTAGATTTTGGGCACAAACACCTGCAGCTCCTATTTGTCAAAATTTAAAGAAACTGATGATCCAGTCCTGGTTCTCCACCACCACATCTAGTTTGGTGTCATTGGCAGTTTTTGGCAGATGGCAACATGTGCAATCAGGAAAGGTTTACAGGAAGGAAGGAAGGAAGGAAGGAAGGAAGGAAGGAAGGAAGGAAGGAAGGAAGCCATCACATGCTGCTTATATAAAATCAGCAGATAGTGAAGACTGGAAGAAGAAAGGTTGGCATCAACTCACGGAAGGAAAGAATAGAGGTTGAGAAAAGAAAGATGCTTCAATTTAGGGCTTCATTTTCAAAGGAACATAATGCCAGGAGCAACTCCACATGTCTAATTTGGCAGATGTGCTTTTCGTGTTCTACAGATTCTTTCAAATGGCAACATAAGGCTATGGTGGCAATCCAAGGCAGCATGCTTTTTCTCCAAAAGCATTCCTAAGAGGCACATTATACAAGAAAGAACCAGAGGCGATATACTGGCTTGTTTTGAAGGCTGCATCACCCTTCCCTCTGGGCTGGAATGTTAATGCTTTAAAGCTTATCAGTGGATGGCAACTCCTCTCTAGAGCTATGGGTCTTGTCTCAAAGCACCAGGCATTCATATGGAAAGCTAATACCCAGTCGCTGGGAGGTTTGGCAACTCCATTCTAACAGATTTTCATTATGAATGGATTTCTGGTCTACTTCTCAGCTTAGGTCCCTCTCTCCTAATCATTGCTATGCATATAAACCCAGGGCTTTTTTTCCAGCCAGAACTCACTGGAACTCAGTTCTGGCACTTCTCAGGTGGCTGCCATTGCCATTATAAGAAAACAAGGGAGGCAGTCATGGTGAGTTCTGGCATCTCTTTTTCTAGAAAAATAGCACTGTGTAAACCCAATCATTGAACTGCAAGGCAAAACCCATTTTGTGGGGAGATGCATTTCCATATGGTCTCTCCTTTGGAGAATCGAAGTCTCACTTTATTATTTCTTATTATTTTTTATTTATTCTATTTATATCCCACCCTTCCTCCTGGAGAAGCCCAAGGCAGCAACTTGGGTCTGAACCTTCCTACTCTCTGCCTTTGGAACAGGAAGAACAGAATGATCCAGCAGATGCATCTCTTAGCTGTTAGAGAAAGTTGATAACACACAAATTGTCTGGGGGGGACCAATGTCACCATGAAGTGCCATTTGTTTTCAGTAGCCAAAATGCCCCAAGGCTATGCTTCCCAGTTTCACCATAAGGGAAGAATAATCTGTGTGAATAAGAAGCCATGAAGGAATTACAGACACCTCATGGTGACTTTCCCCCCATAAAAACTAATTGTACAACTAAGAGAGCCAGTGTGGTATAGTGGTTAAGAGCGGTAGACTCGTAATCTGGGGAACCAGGTTCGCGTCTCCGCTCCTCCACATGCAGCTGCTGGGTGACCTTGGGCTAGTCACACTTCTCTGAAATCTCTCAGCCCCACTCACCTCACAGAGTGTTTGTTGTGGGGGAGGAAGGGAAAGGAGAATGTTAGCTGCTTTGAGACTCCTTCAGGTAGTGATAAAGCGGGATATCAAATTCAAACTCTAATCAGAAACCAGGTGAAATAAGCATGAGAAAATTCAAACCCTTCTTCCCCTCATTCTCAATTGCAGCGGTTCTCAACCTGTGGGTCCCCAGATGTTGTTGGACTACAACTCCCATCATCCCTGAGCTCTGGTCTTGCTAGCTAGGGGTGATGGGAGTTGCAGTTCAACAACATCTGGGGACCCACAGGTTGAGAAAGGCTGATTTAGAGACAAGGAAAGACTATGAAAACTTTGAGAAGGCCTGCTCTGGACTTGTGCTTTAGTTGCTGTCACCCCCTCTGTTGTAGCAGCAAACACCCCAGAGGTTTAGCCCTATTTGTAGAACAGAATTAGTCAAATCAGGTATGTGATCTAGAAACAGCCCTTAGCAACTGAGCAATACAGAAAGAGTGCAGTTCCAGTTGTGTGAAAGTATTTACTATTTGTTCTCGAGGCATATCAGTAGCTAAGCTGAGAGACTTGGGCATCTTCATACTCCCAATTTGCCTCTGGAAGTTTGAGCAATAGCCAGACCAGACATTCATTATCCCCCTTTCAAAATATGGCCCTGTGGAGCGGTAGTAGTGCCACGTCTGTAATTAAGGCACTTTTTTGTCTTTGTGAAAAGTACACCCAGGAATGTCTTGGACTCCTGAGCTCAGAAAGCCTAGCCCAGACTGCTTTCTGTAGTTAAGATAGGCTGGCCATTCTCTAGCCTGGCCCTGGAATGTGTGCCTGTATCAGTATTTGGCTGCTCTCTTCTCACAATCACCTGCACAGCAGTTTGGCATCTATTGACTTTTCTAATCCTGGCTATGCCTCATTTCCCAACTTCAAGCTTTCGTGTCCTAATCTTTCTACCAACAGCTCCTCAGATCCTGCATTTTCTTCTCCTTCCCTAGGCCTTCTCCTCTCCACCTCGCTCATCAGACTACATCCACATCCTCGGTCCTTGTTTACTCTAGGAGGGAGCCAGGCAAGCTCAACCCCAGGGCGACAGAAGCCTTAAGAGATCCCTAAGTAAGATTTCCCTTCTACATACAAAGCAAGTGAAATGGCGGCAAAGAAATGAGCATCGTTTCCTGGTCCTGAAGAATTCTCCCTGGTGAACGTGCACATCTGGAAAGGTTGCAGTATCTTCAAGAGCAGAAAGGAGGAGCGTGAGGTGCATGAGTGAAGAGGAAGGAACAAGACTTCTTGAAACATCATACTCAGTCCCAGCATTCAGCTCAGCCAGCTGCCCGCGGTTGATTAAGCCAGGCCTCTGCTCTCTTCAAGATGCCAATGGCAGGAGGCAGCAAGGGTGAGAGATGTCAGCTGCTTCTTACTGATGCAAGTACGCATCGAGCCAGAGCTCTCCTGAATCCTTCAGAGAACTGGAACGAGGATAAAAAGGGTCAAGTCAGGAAACATGAAGAAACAAACCAGAAAAAGAGATTTGATATTGAGCCAGGAATTCTCAGGGCACTATAGTCATTGAGTGAGCATGTTACGATAAGGAAAAACCCGTAATAGAGCAGCAAGTGGGGGGGGGGTGTGGCATTAAAAGCACAAGGAAGGATGCAGCGCCCTCTCATGGAGAGAGCCACAGGGCTGGTTCACACATGCAGGCTCACCACCTGATTGCTGCAGCAAATGCTGTACGAATGAGCCATTCCAGGTGAGACAGGACAGAACTGTCAAGTCATCTCAGAGCAGTTATTTTCAGTGGGCTCAGTCTGCACACTTTGTCTGCAAGTTTTGAGGAGCCAAGCAGTCAAGAGATGCAGTAGGTATGTGTGAACTAACCCACAGAGCTCAGAATCCACAAATGCTTGTTTCGACTTTGCCACCATGCTCTTGCAAAAGCTCAGGCAAACTATTTTCACTAGCTATTATTATTATTATTATTATTATTATTATTATTATTATTATTGAATTGACTATTAGCTTTTTTATTAAAAGTAAACTCAAAGAGACTTAAACTATGTACATAAATTAACATTAATATCAACAGCCTTCCCAATTAGCTTTCCACCTACTCTGTGCTCATTCATTGAAGGCTGTCCATTTTTCTGGGATGTGCATATTCTACAGACCTCCTTGCATAAAGCGTAGGAGTTATTCTCTAATCATGCACTAATCTCTGTGTTGTTGTTTCTAAGCCTTATGATCAGATAGGAATATTTGAAGGGGGAGAGCCAAAACACGGGCAGTGCCAACATTTTCAAACTTCCCCAACCTGCGTTCAAGGTGCTTTTTAACAACGGCATTAGATTCCAGTGGTTTCCAGTATCTATTTCTATTGGCTATTTCTGGCAGAGGCTGATGGGAGTCTTCTGCTGGGCCACACGTTTCCCATCCCTGACTTATGTGTGTGCATCTACTTTGCATAAACTTGGCTCAGAAATGTTCCAATTCCTTCAGTTTTGATGTGTTTTTAGGAGGAGAGCAAGCAGAATGTATGCAGCCCTGATTATGATTTCTAGAGCAATTAAGAGAGTGCTGAAAACTCTGAACGTTAACAAATATTGTTTCCTCGGAGCATTCTTCCCAGTTCGCATTATTGGAAGCAACGGCTGGAGGCTAGAGGTCCCATATTATCCCCCCCTTCCCTTTTCTTTTTGTGCCCTCTCACAAGATGTCGGTCTGATGCCTCTCCCCCCGCAGGGGAGCTGTCCTTCCTCCTGGAATTTGAAGGGGGTGCTGGTGCTTTCACATTCACTGATACTTACTGTACAATGTCTGCAAAGGCTGTGAGCAGAGGCTTGGACTGGTACTCGATGCCGTGCTTTGCGCATAGGGACTTCACCAAGGGGGTCACCTTGTGGAAGTTGTGCCGAGGCATGGTGGGGAAAAGGCTGTGGAGAGAGGGAGAGAGGCAGCTGCCAGGTCTCATGGCTTCCTCAGAGCTCTAGAGAGCCTTCTTCTTCCTCCCAAAATCTCATTAGTGTGTGCAATACTTCTTTGTGAAGCTTGCCCACGCCAAATAATCACTTACAACATTAATGATTTCATCTGTAAACAACTGTTGCAGAGGGCCTTATCCTAAAATTCTAATCATAGCATTGGGTCCTCTTGCATTGCCAGCTTAAGCTTATCATGTCCTGGGTGCCTCCCTGGTCCAAGGCTGTTTTCACACAGGAATTCAACTTCGTAATATCCCTTGTCCAGCTCTGCTTCCTCATTACAGTGGTACCTCAGGTTACAAACGCTACAGGTTACAAACTCCCCTAACCCGGAAGTAGTACTTCAGCTTACCCCAGGATGAAAACAGAAATCGCGTGGTGGCGGTGCGGTAGCAGTGGGAGGCCCCATCAGCTAAAGTGGTACCTCAGGTCAAGAATGTTTTCGGGTTAAGAACGGATCTCCAGAATGAATTAAGTTTGTAACCTGAGGTACCATTGTATAACCAAAAGCCTACCCACATGATGCTTCAGCAGCAGCACGTGAAGCCCCTACAAGCTCAGTTGTCCACATGACTGAATCACACCTATACCATAAAGGACTCCAGGCTCTTGAACTGTTAGGTTTCTTATGAGGCCTCCATCCCCTTCAACCCCCTACAAGGCCATTTACTACTACAGCATGAAATAAGCCTCTCAGGGAAATAGATCCCATTCTTTTTCTAGGTTTCATATTAGTTGATATCCTCAAGACACCTTCCAACTGGTGAAAAAAGAAGAATATACTCACTGGTGCTCAATTTGGAAGTTGAGATGCCCACTGAACCAGTCGTTGAACAGGGACTGGTCTACGTTGCATGTTGCCTGGAGCTGGAGAGAGAGAGAATATATTTAAAAAGGCACCACATGAGGATATTCATGTTTCAGTTCTAGCTAGGCACCCCAATGAACAGTGGCATACCCTCATCTCCCCATCCTAGTCCTTAGAATAAGAACAACAATAATAAATAGATGGACCTAACAACTGGGAGCAGTTTACCTATGAGATCGCCTTGCCCCACATGGGCCCGCTTGCAAAAAACTTCAACACCTCATATACCATATTTTTTGCTCTATAAGACGCACTTTCCCCCTCCTAAAAAGTAAGAGGGAATGGAGCGAATGCAGGCTGCACAGCTATCCCTGAAGCCAGGAGAGGCAGAGGGATTGGTGCGCACCGATCCCTCTCGCTCTCCTGGCTTCAGGGACAGCCACGCAAAGCCTCAGGAGCGCTCCTCCCGCTGCGCTCAGGAGGCTTTCCGTTCTCCTGGCTTCAGGGATAGCCGCACGAACCCTCTTCAGGGCAATGGGAGGAACGCTCCCCCTGCCCTGAAGAGGCTTGGCACGGCTATCCCAGAAGCCAGAACAGTAAGCGGGATCACTGCTTTCGCTGAGCAACGATCCCTCTTGCTGTTCTGACTTCGCTTCGCTGGAGAGGCGCTGCGCAGCTTTCCCTCTCTGCGCAGCACCTCTTCAGCAAAGCAGGAGGAGAAACGGAAGGAGCTCTGTTTCTCCTCCCGCTTTACTGAAGAGGCGCTGCGCAGAGAGGGAAAGCTGCGCAGCGCCTCTTCAGTAAAGCGGGAGGAGAAACAGAGCCCCTTCCGTTTCTCCTCCTGCTTTGCTGGAGAGGCGCTGCGCAGAGAGGGAGAGAATATTTTTTTTCTTGTTCTCCTCCTCTAAAACTAGGTGCATCTTATGGTCGGGTGCGTCTTATAGAGCGAAAAATACGGTGCCTTCCCAGTTCCCATGTCAACCACAGAGGGTCAGAACAGAGAGTAACACCATTATTGCCTGACTTCTGGGGCCCAAATGTGGAGCATGTGAGCAGCCACCCCACCCACCCATGACAAAATCCCATGTTCAAAATAATGAATGCAGTGAGAGCGGTAGGAAGGATGGATTAGGATTTCACTGGACATGGGACTCAACCTGATGGGGCCTTCAAGCAGCAATAATTGATGGAAGTTCCATGTGTTTACACAAGAGGTATAAAAGTTCTGGGTCAAGAAGACACTTGCAAGCATTCATGTTATTCCTTTTCTAATCTTCTTTTACTCCCACAGTCTGTCCTCTTTCACCCCAACCCATTATTAGTATTCCACAATTAGTTCTTACATGCAGTTACACCCAACCCTTCCGGGCACTCAATTATACTTCAGCTCCTAAGATGATAGACACCTCCAGTATAAGTCTCATATTCATGATCATAACTGCTGGGATCGTTGTGCACATTACCTGGGTTGAAAGCCAGTCGACATTCTTGTCATAATCAATGTTCATTGGGATGTGGTTCATTTGTGTCACCCAGACAAACCAGTGACTCTCTATAAATCTGCACAAAGCACAGAAGTAAATTATTGTGTTTCCATCCAACCAAACCCACACAACCTATTGATAAGATAAGATACACTTTATTTGCATTAGCCAACAGCCATAGCAACATACAAATAAAATATATACAAATAAAAAAGACAGCAATGGGTAAAAAGGGCAATCAAATGGCCAAGATTATCATTCAGATAGTGGCCCTTAATCTCACTGTACCCTCAATAAACCTAGCAACCTTTGCTGTTGTCTGATCATTTTGAGCTGATAAAAGAAAGAACAATGTGGCCTCAGATGGGTGGCCTGGGATGGTAAGAAAGAGTGGGTTAATGAACTCATTCCTCAGATCTTTATAAAGAGGACAGGACAGAAGAACATGAGCCACTGTTTCCAGATTACCATCTCCACAGGGGCAGAGTGTTTCTCAGTTGGAATCTTTTGGTATCTGCCCTCAAGTGCGTCAGAGGGCATCACATCCAATCTGGCCAGTGTGAAGGCACGTCTGTATTTTGGGATAGTTAATTTATACAAATATGGTGCCAGGGAATCAAACTGAGAAGGGGAAAAAAAGGCATACCAAGGACAGAATTTCTTTATAACGGCCAGATAATGTTCTGTTGCTCTAAGTCCTTCAGACGCTGTCCAATTAGCCTTTTTGCTTTAATAAAGCCTATCATGAGAAGCTGATGTGGGTGGAGTCCACAGGATAGGAGTTTTTGGTGCACAATTTTAAACCACACACTTTTATGGGGGTCTTGTGTCAATAAGGGCAGCAGACCGGGTGGATTTAAATTTAGACGGAGCCAATAATTAAGAGTTCTTTGCCAGGACCGAGCTTCTGGAGATGGAAGACTTGCCTCTGTATTGAACCTATTGAAAAGCACCAATACTTGACTGAAACAACAACACACACACACACCTTGAAGGGGAGTAGAGAGCCGCAATCCAAACAATATCAAAACCACACCAAGCAAAGGAAAACTAATCAGGTGAGAAAAGATGTATAGGAAGGGTGAAGATTAAAACTATATAGTTTTCTCTTAGCAAGAAAGGGGTTTTGTTGCTGTTGTTTTAGAATGTATGTTCAACATTTTAGTTGATACAAATCAGCAAATCTTAAACCACATTTATGGCTGGTGTGTGGCAGTAGGGTCCATTCTTCTGGTGCAAGCTTGTGAGTGCAATCTAACTGACTGTGAGAGCGGGCACTGGGAGGGGTGGCTACTTCACGTTAGTATTGCAGGAACAAAATACCTGCTGCTATGGTGGGCAGAGGGACGTGGACAGGTAGAGCCCAGACTGCTGTGACCCTGGGGAAGGTTCAATGCATCTGTGCATGCAGAAACACAGTGTGCATGCGTGTGTGCGCGCACACCATGAGGCCCTTCTCAATGCATGGCTCAATATCCTGGAAACGTTCTGTTTCTTGACCATGCCAGAATGTGGCGCTGCAGTGCAAACAAAGATCTTTGACTTGCAGAGACTATATGGTAATCCCACATAACCAGTAATAGTGAGGGTATGGATCCAAATAAAACTCACCTGAGCAGAAAGAAGAGACCAAGGAGACCCTTCAGTTCCAGTAGATAGGAGTAAGTCAAAAAGAAACGGATGTAGAAAGTCACCATCCAGGCCAGATCCTGTTGCAAAGGAAAGGATGAATGCTCTGCAGAAGGCCATGTCATAGTGCTGCAGACCTCCCCCACCAATTTGCTCATGTAGGGCAACAGTCTCAGAGGCCACCTATGCAGTTTCCTATCACTAAACCTGTGCTCGCCCCCAGTCTGATATATTGAAAAGGTAACAGCCCAGATATCTCCCAAAGCTATTTTAAGTGTCCACATGCTTAAACTTGCCTCGGTCAAGAAGTTTCTTATACGCATTCCTGTTATCCCTCATCTAATCTTTCATTCCCCACATCCTGCCCTCTTTCTGCCCATCCAATTCAGAGTGTTGAATTTGACCTATAAAGCCTTAAATGGCTCAGGACCCAAATACCTCAAGCATTGCCTCTCCCCATACAAACTGACCTAGGCCCCTGCGATCATCATCTAAGGCTTCATGTGTCTCCTCCGTGAGAGGTCCAAAGTGTGGCAACGTGAGAATGGGCCTTTTGTGCAGTGGCTCCCCACTTGTGGAATGTTCTCCCTGGGGAGGTTTGCCTGGTGCCTTCATTACATATCTTTAGGCAACAGGCGAAAATGTTCCTTTCCAACTAGGCCTTTGGGTTTTGTTTTGTGCTATTATTTTATGAATTTTGTGTTTTTATGTTGTAAACTGCCTGGTGATCTTCAGATGAAGTGTGGTAAATAAATTTAATAAATGATAATAGCAATAGTAATAAAGTGTAAGTTTAGAAAGTGCCAGCTTAGCCAGGCTTAAAGCAGGTCATACACTTTGGCTCCCAGAGGATCCTAACTATTTCCCCTTAATTTATATTTATTTATTTATTTATTTAGGCATTTCTATACTACCCAACGAACTGTGTCCTTTGGACAATTCAACACTTCTTTGCCAATTCCCTGATACCATTGCCCACACTGTATGATTGTGCAAACCACACCTCTGATTTGCTCACCCTTGTGATAACTACTGCTATAATAGGTTTTAATAGGGCTGGATTTCAAGGGCACCCATCTCTGTGATCAGGTCATATCCATTTATATAAATCTGTAACCTGGAGCTGAAAAGGGGCACTGCATCTCAGGAACTGAACCATAACTCTTGAAGAGGTCACCCTGTTGCGAAATTGCAGTTCTTCAGCTCTAATGTAGCAATTAAGCCTTGACTGTCTGAGGTTAAACTTTAACTGGAAAAAACCTAGCGGCAAACTAATTTAGAAAGAGGAAAAACCTAAACTGAGAACGGCCCAGTGTAGAGGAAATGTTAGCATAAACACTGGAGAGTAGCTTTAAGTCTTCAGTTCCAGTTCATTTATTTTTTAAAGAATGAAAGTGCAGTATTGCAGCCCCAGCGACAAAGAGGCTAGGAAAACAGAAAGCAGGTAAGCTAAGCAACTTGTGTGAGTTTAGCGACATGGCTATGTGCTAAAGATCTCCCTTCTCTCCCTTCTCTACAGCAAGTTTACAAACCAAATCCATAGTTTTGCCTTCTTCTTTTTCAGACTGAAAGACAATATATTTTTTTGGAAACAGGGAAGCCAAGTATGGGTGTGAGAGATATGTAGAGTCCTACAGAGTGTCCCATTGACAAACGTCTGGTGCAAAGAGCTCCTAGCTCTCATGGAACAAGCCTGTTCCGTTGATGCCAGGGCAGCTGATCTGGGGAAGCTGGGCTCAGGCATACTCACCGCCCATTGTTTGCGCTGGACAACAAAGTAGAAGATGTACCACTGCAGGTAGAAAGGCACCAGAGCTGGTGGTCCAACTAGGGAAGAATTCAGAGAAACATTCTTAGTTGGCTCAAAAGAAATGAGTGGCCCATCTTCTCCACACAAACCTACTCAGCTCATATTCTCTAGGTGCCCCCAGAAACAGGCAGACATACGGCCTCTAGTACTGGACATAGCACACAGCCTTGCCGTCCATAAATTTGGCTAAAACCATTTCTGATGCTGTCCAAAAAGCCATTGCAGAAAAGAAATTATACTCACGGATAAAGAAGTATTTATGCTGGTGATTATAAGGCATGTACTTCTTTTTCTTTACACCAAGCTGTAAGAGGGAGAAAATGGTCACAAAAAGTGCTATAGATGGATGAATCAGTTTACAGTGGTACCTCTGGTTGCGAACAGGATCCATTCCGGAGGCCCGTTCGCAACTGAAAAGAACGCAACCCGTGTCTGCGCACGTGCAGGTCGCAATTTGCCGCTTCTGCGCATGACGTCATTTTGCGCGTCTGCGCATTCGTGAGCGGCAAAACTCGGAAGTAGCCCTTTCCAGTACTTCTGGGTCCCCATGGGACGCAACCTGAAAACGCACAACCTGAAGCAAACGTAACATGAGGTATGACTGTATTTCCACTTTCCATTTTTGCATGATTTCATCCCTGTCTGTTCCATTTCTGCATTTCTCTAGTCTTTTCAAATACACAAAAAATACATGCAAACCCTTATTTGAATATGCATTTCTAAATATATTTTCTCTCAAAAAACATGTTAACTTATGTTGATTATTATTTTTTTAGCTGAGAGCTATGCTCAAACATTTGGGAAGGGCTCAAGCTGGCGAAAAACAAAGCTCTGTTCCACATATTAATCCAGGAGGGGCAACAGAATCCGCAGATCTCTAAATTGTCAAGCATCCTTATTCCAAGTCAAACCACATTATCAGTAAATACCAGAACCCCTCTTCCCAATACATTTGTACTTTGGAAGTAGAAACCGAATCCATTCTGGAAGTCCGTTTGACTTCCAAAACATTCGGAAACCAAAGCGCGGCTTCTGATTGGCTGCAGGAAGCTCCTGCAGCCAATTGGAAGCCACGACAAACATTCAGCTTCCAAAATAGCTCGCAAACCGGAGCCAAAACGTTTGAGAACTAAGCTGTTCAAAAACCAAGGTACGACTATATGCTAATTTTGTGCGTGCACTGAGCTTTTTATATGGGAAAGGACTGAAACATTCAATCTCTCACCTATAGTTTGAAGTGATACAAGGGAAGGGACCTTGCTCAGTAGTAAAGTGAGCAAAATGGTCAATTACTGGCATTTCCCAGCCAGGGTTGGAAAAGCCTCCTGTTTGAAATCCTGGAGAACTGCTGCCCATCAGAGTAGGTAATTGTGAGTCAGATCTGGTCTAGCTCAGTATGCGATGTTTTCCTTTGCAAGTTCAATATAGATTACATGAGTCAGCGGATGATAGGCTTCCAAAATGGGACTGCGCCACTTTTCCCAACCCTGGAGGCTCTGCCGAGAGTCAGACTGGCTAATTGCTTGCTCTTCATTGGCCCGATTCCTCAAGTCTTTCTAACTAACTGCCACAGTCTGGCAACCTTATCAATGGCTGAGCCCTTGCTGTGCCTGCCCAGCAGCTCCACCTGCTGCTCACTCCAAACCTTTCTGCATTCAACCCTGTTTGCAATTTCTGTCCACCTCCAACCAAAAGCACAAGAGCATCAGGCTCTGTTCTCTTTGCAACATCCCCCTTTGCATTTTCAAACCTGGCCCTTGGGCTCCCTCCTCACCACTCACTCCTTCTTCCCCAGTTTCTTCACCCAGCCTGTGCAAGCTCCCACTCCCTCACTGCTGCTGCTGCTGCTTGTCATTACTAGGAATATTCATGATTCACCTCAGAAGGCACTTGTAGGGAACAACTAAATAAGGAGAAGAATGCATTGTACACTGAAGTAGCTACAAAAATGGATAAGGTCAAGATGGAGTGAATCAGGATAGACCAAAAGCAATTTAACCAACAGGAATTAATTCCATACTGATGAAACAAACACTTGGGTCCTGACCGCCCAGAACCAGGGCCAGTGCTGCCAATAGGCCAACTAGGCCATCGCCTAGGGCACAGACCTGAGATGGGTGCAGTACTGACCTTTTAATACAGATTAGTTTTTGTTATTTCTTATAAATTTCTGATAGCATTTTATTTTTGTTTTCTACTTTGTACATAGTTTCTCAAAGCTCAAACTTACAGAAACTTACACGGGCTCAACAACATTGCAAAAGAGACTAGTTGGCTTGGCAACTATATGACTTGAAAACATGAGACTTATGGTTTTGTTACATATGATTTTATTTTGGAGTTGTCTGTTTATTTTGGAGTTGTCTGTTGTAAAGAATGTATGTTGTGTGAATAAAGTAATAACGGATTTGAGAAAGGAAAAGGGGGGGAAAGAACATGCTCAAGCTGCAGCACTTGACCTGAAGTGACAACATTTGCAAAGGAAAAGGCACGCAAAGGGAGATTTTGATGTGCCCAAAATTGAAACTTTGAAAAGACTTGCATTTTTAACATCACAATTCACAAGACTATTCCAAATGATTGGTGTGCTAAAACATTTTCTTTTGTATTTGAGAAAGATAATCAAGGATTGTTGTATTACTTATTCCTGCAATTTAAAATACCGTAAGTTTAGCAGTTTCAAGTTTTGCCCTTTTCATTTTTTCTACAATACATCTGTGGTTTTTTTTAAAATGGAAGTTAACCATTGGTGGGTGCAAAATAGCCTGGCACCAGCACTGTCCAGAAATATATATGCTGTGGATCTGTGAAACAGGTGGCGTCCCAAAAGGGCAAATATAGTGCAAACATATCATTGAGAGGCCAGACCAGAAGGAAAAGGAGGAGAGAGAGCTTGTATATTACAAAGGCCAGATTTACTTATTGTTATGGTAAGAATGATGACTGACTGTTACTTTGTCAGGCAAATTTCTAGAAAACAGTGCAGTCTCTACTGCTGATTTTTTAAAAATGGGATATAATGATTAGGAGCTCCTGGTAGCAGAGGATCTCTCTGTTTTTAAACTGAGATGCCCACCAGAGTTTGTAAAGGGTATATTTGTTCATGGAAGTGAAAGACAAGCCGACAGACAGCAGTGGCAGGTGTATAAAACATGCCTGAAGGAGGCCCCCAGCCCGCTCACAGGTATGATCAGTGGAAACAGTTAGTCCTGGCAAGCATTAACCACTCTCAATTCCAACCTGATAATTGCCACCTGCCCAGATTTTAACTTGTCTGAATTAATTTTAAGATGTATTTTAATTCATTGGTGTCTGTTTTTATGCATATTGTGTTGTTTTTATGATGTTAGCTGCTCTGAGCCAGGTGGCAGGAGAAGAAGGGGAAGTTCCACTGAACACACAGAAGTCTGTTACATGAACAGAACTGCAGTGTTGGATACAGTCCTTAATCCCCAGGGCTCCCTCATCAAAGTCAATTAACACAGCAGTGCAGGCCGTAGAACTTTCTGCTGTTCTGTAGAGAGGGGAATGCATAATAACATTGGTTGTTGTTAGAGTAAGACACATACTGGAAATAAGGTGATTGCTAGCAACCAGCATACTTTGCTGTGAAGTTTCTTTCTTTGGCAAGCAAGCAAGTTTAATGGATGAAAGGAATGTCTCAGACAAAGGGAGCCTTTTGAAATACTACCATGTACCTAAGTACCGTAATCAAAGCAACATGGGCTTGAATGGAGCTACTGTGAATAGAGATTTAGGTGAATTCTTTCATGAATAATCTAACCACTAACAAAACAGGAATTTTTTTAATAGGGGCTTTTTTTGGTCAAGGGGAAGTAAAAGGAAATGATGAATAAGCCACTTAAGATAAAAAATTATGAGACTATGTCAACAATCCTATTTATATTTATTCCCCTAGAGAAACAGTAAAAATCCTGAGATAGAAATGTCATATTAGGATTCACAGCTGACAGCCTGCCAAGCAGCAAATATGTTTTAATGTTGGAGAGGAAAAGGGAGCTGCTATCACACACTGGTGTCAGGGGAGACTGTAAGAGTCCTCTAGTAATACAGAATGTGGACATTGAAAAGGGCATAAGAAGTCTGTCACTGAGAGATGAATGGGTGGACATTCCATTGCCACTTATTGGTGTACTGAACCATCAGTCTACCAGGCTACAGTTTTGATTGGGAGAGGAGTTGGTTGCAGTGAATAAAAAGCCACACTTATATATCAGAGAATATTAAAAAGAGAAAGTTTGGGGTCAAGGGGATTTGTCAAGAAGAAGCTGAAGCAAAGCTGGACTGGAAAATCTGAAAGGGGTCAAAGGGGACAGCAGAGGGACAACTTAGCTCAGACTGTGCAAAGGATGGCAAAAGAATTTGTGTAGGTAGAAACTCATGAGGAAAGACCTGGAAGAAGAGGAAGACTTCTGAAGTGGCACGTCAAGAGAGTCGGTGTATGTTTGATATAAGAAGGTGAGCTCAAGAAGCTGTGATGTCTTCAGAGAGTGTCAGCTTGTAAACCTCTTCTGTTCTGAACCTTTGTCAGTCTGGTCCTGACCAGAAGAAAGGTTTCGGTTCAATAACATCCAAACAAAACAGTGAGTTCGAACTGTGTACAAGTTAACAGAAGGCAGGGATAGGAAATCTGTAGCCCTCCAAATGTTGTTGGACTCCAACTCCCATTATCCCAGATTATTGGCCAAGTTCGCTGGGGGTGATGGAAGTTGCAGAGGAGGGGGCAGGCAATTTAAACGAAGTTAGCCCTGTTAATTAGGGAAGCAACCTAGTTCAAGATTTCCAACTTCCTAGATTATAGTATCAATTAAACAAATACTGAACAAGGCCTATTTGAATATAGTCCAACTATTAATACTTGTCCTAAGTTTTTTTAAAAATGAATAAGTTTTAGTACATTGGTTCAATTTATGTCTCAAGCCTAAAACCTATCCCAGCTATGAGGAAAAGAAAGGAAAATACAGTATGTATGTTTTTACCAGGAATGTTAAGTAGAAGATAAGGAACAAAATGAACAAGCTGGGTTATAACATGTGATACTACATTTTTATAAATAGTTAAAACTTCCCAAGGAGTTAAATAGTGTTTTGATTCAAAAGGCTCCTCACAGCACAGGTTGTATTGTTTCTATTATTGTATTGCAGATTTCATACAAAAAAGAAGGATTCTTTAAACAAGAGATCCACGAATTATCAGATTTCTCAGGACTTTTGTTTACTTGAAACCAGCTGCGGAGGATTTCAGTTTTGACTTGAACAGAACTGGTGGGAGGCAGCATGTGCTTAAACCTTCCTCTTCGTGTTATTTCCCCAGTCTAACCCAATCGTGCAACCCAAAGTTGTGGTTAAACTCTGGAGGCGGGGAGAGAGAAATAAAGGATGTTACAGGTACCCCAAATCAGAGCTGCAATACTTGCATCCTAGAAATAGTAGAGCAGAGCTTTCCAAACTATTCATGTTGGTGACACCCTTTTTTTAGACATGCATCATCTTGCAACACAAGATGAACTAGCAAACTGGAGGTTAAACTAACCCTTTTCCAGCCCCAGGAGCAGCGCAGGGAGTAGTCGTGCAACACGGCTACACACTGAAGCTGACACACTAGCATTTTGTGACAGTTTGGAAAGCTCTGCAGTAGAGTTATGCAATGGACAATGTATCATGTACTCTTCAAAATGTATCAGCCAGATACTGATTGCTATTGCTTCCATTAGATTTGTAAAAGTATTTATATTGACATTTTATTTCACTAAGGGCTTCCTACCAGTAAAATAACAGAGAATTGTGTTTGGCATGAGTTCGGTTTTAAGTGGCAGATGATTTTCAAAATTTTGCCCAGCATAGGTTATTATGAAAAATCTTACCTGCTCTACTTTTATTTTTAAAATACTCCCAAAAGCCACTATTCAAATGAAATTGAGTAGAAACTTCTGAATCATAACAAGGGGGTCAAATAAAAGTCAGTCAACCTTTCAAATTGCAATAACACTTAACCAGGATTAACATATTTGCTCAAGGCTTAGCAGAATCTCTTCTGCCTCAAGTCCAGAACTTGTTTCCCAATGCAGAAACAAATATATACTTCTGAGTCAATATACTTAGAAACAGGCCATAAATCTGGTAATGATTGCAAAACTGTGAACCTTTCAAAACAATATAATGCTAGAGCATGCATATTGTTGTTGTTTAGTCGTGTCCGACTCTTCGTGACCCCAAGGACCAGAGGACGCCAGGCACTCCTGTCTTCAAGAGCATGCATATAACTTCTTTAAAAATACGTAAAGGAATGTCACTTTGGCTGTGGAATATAAACTATAAACTTATTCTAATCTCTCCCTAACATTTGGACCTCATTCTGCCTCGATTCAATTAAATTTAAGCAGGGAATCTGCCTTACCCAGGCCTTTCCCACAGTACCAAAAAATGCACAGAGACGCCTATCTAATTTCAATGCTTCCCATTCCCCTGCCATTTCCAAAATATTCCAAGACTCACCTCTACAGAGAGTTTCTTTCCCAGTGCAAAAAGCAAAGGATGCATATTGAGATCAGGGTCCTTGCGGAAACAGTTAGGTTTAGCATGGTGCTGGAAATGCCAGTGATTCCACCAGCTAGCTGGTGCCCC
The DNA here is from genome assembly GCF_965153285.1 of Podarcis tiliguerta. Taxonomy (NCBI): domain Eukaryota; kingdom Metazoa; phylum Chordata; class Lepidosauria; order Squamata; family Lacertidae; genus Podarcis; species Podarcis tiliguerta. The sequence goes on from NC_139534.1 coordinate 57,497,122, forward strand.
CTGAAGAGAGAAATAAATAAGAGGTCTAAACTAGAATCTTTATACTCTGCCCCAAATAAAGGACACAGCAAAGTCTCAGCCAAAGGGGTTCTGTCATTTATTACCACTGGAGTGATGCTAAGCAACAACCCCAGCTCCATTACTCACCTTCAGGTGTCCAATCACAAATTTGTGAACCCAGTGGTTCCACTTAGATTTGCCAAAGACCGAAAGGTGTCCCAAATCATGCTGCAGCCAGCCAGCTTGCGCCTGGAAAACATCAGTACAAACACAATGCCACAATGACTGAAGTTTGTCAATGAAGTGAAAAGCAAAGGCTGGGAGAGGTTTAGGACAATATGGAGAGAAAGTGCCGTTAATATGCATATGAACTGACCCAGACTCTGTGTGACGATCATCAGAGGCCTCTTACACAAGACGTCTGGAGGTTGGCAACACGAGAACGGGCCTTCTCTGTGATGGCTCCCAGTTTGTGGAATGCACTCCCCAGGGAGGCTCACCTGGTGCCTTCATGACATATATTTAGGTGCCAGGCTAAAACATCTCTCTATAACCAGGCATTTGGTTGATTAACATTCTATGACCCTTTAAATGTGTTTGTGGGAGGGGGGGGGGATAATTGGTTTGTTTTTGTTTTGTTTTTTGTCTTCTCATTTTTTGTTTTTATGTTGTGAACTACCCTGTGATCTTCAGCTGAAGGGCACTAAACATTTTCTTAAAACAACAACAATATGCATAGACTTCGTTGTGACTGGAGACGAAGGCAGAGGAATTAATCTAAAAGCTTGATGGAGTGATTTCAAAGAAGAGAGTGAGATAGCATCCCCAAGGTGCTTTAAGGAGTTCCTGGCTTAAGCAGAGTGTGGGTGAGTGGAAAGAATTGTTTGAGGGTAGGAAACCTTTGGGCAGCCATGGGTGGTAAGCTGGAGAAGCAATAGTTACAAGAAGCCAGGAGGAAAATAGGCACTTTCTAAAAGTATCTTGCCTCCTCTTGTGCAGCCTCATGTAGCCAATCCTACCCCCCCCACCTGTCCTGTTCATTGCCCTGTTGTATTTGATCTGTGGGTTACCTGTACAGTGCCAAGCAGCAATCCAGAGAAGAGGAAAGGCACCAAGGATGGTCCAAAGTACCAGAGGTTGAGCCAAGCTGCCACATCCAGCAGCAAGATGTGCATGAGGTACAGGAAGAAAAAGAGGCGGTTGGGATCCAGAAGTCCCATCTTCTCAACGGTAGCACGGAGCTCACGGAAATCATCTACATGCAGTTTCTGTGAAGAGAGACCACATTGCAGTTTTCTGTCCCCAGAAAGGGGACCTCGTCCAACCTCCTACAGAGAGCATGCTGAAGTCCAGCTTTTCTACCTCTAGAACCATCCCAGGTGAGCCTATTGTTAGAACCTAGATAGTCTCACAATTCATTTTAAAATACACACATAAACAGTTGTAAACAAAAAGGCTTTGAAAGGTCAATGTAGTATAGATTCTGTATACTTTTTCTAAAAATCATAATACAGTAGGGTACTGGTGCTGAACCATTGTTCTGATGGCCATTCAGTATTCAGCATATTATATTCTCACACTTAACGACCATGTTAAAAACCAGTTCTTAACAACAAAAGATATCGAGGCAGAACCTCAAAACTGTGGTATAGAAAACTTTAGTAAAGCATATGAAATGCACCACGTGTTTCAAGATACATGTTCTTCGAAGTCAAAGGAATACAATGAAGTATGATACTTCATGCAGTGAGACATGGTGCTTTTTAAAATTATGCCCAAATAAGGTATCAAGTTCTATTTCTTTTCCCGTGAAGAAGGTATGTTCTAAAAAATTGTTACATATCTCTGGACATTTCGTACTTCTTATTATAATTTCTTAAACTGTATTTCATTACCATTTTGATAGTAGTAGCTTTGCCACTAGTGTTTCTTTTTCTTTCTTGTGTTCTGGCAGTGTCCTCATCTTTCTTCAACTGAAAACTAGTTCTTGCCTCTCTCACCCCCAAATAGATCCTTTTTCTGTATCTCTTGTTTTGATAGGCCACCCAGATACCTTTCCACTGGCTTCACTGATCTTGCTTGACTTCAAACCCATGGGCTGTATTCAATGAGACAGTTGCACATGCACAACTATGTGACTTCCACATTCCCCCCAATACCATCCTTAAATCTGTTCCAGAGGGATGGAGGATCTCCCGGAACAGATTTAGAAGACATACATAGGGAGGAAATGGGGAGAATAGTCTATTGCACAAGGAGAAATTCGCCTGTTCTAGATGGGGTTGCCCTCACCTCAGCAGAGTCAGTGTGTAACTTGAGAGCACTCATGGATTCTAAGGAGTGCTAATTCACAGATGCAGCTGGTTCACCAGCTATGATTGTTTCTGGATCAGGGTAGCCTGGCCACTCTTACCCATGGATTACTGTAATGCGGTCAATGTGGATCAAAAACTACAGCTAGTGTAGAATGCTGCAGCCTGGCTGCTATACAGCAATCATAGACAGAATCATATAACATCAGTGCTTAAGGGAATTCACAGCCTTCTTACATACTGGTGGTACCACCAATGGTTATTGCCTCTTTGGTGGCAACATGTGGCAGGGTCTCCTCTGTGGTGGCACTACAACCATGAGACATTATCCCATTGCAGATACCATTGGTTCCCTCTTTCAGTTCCATCTGATGACACGTATTTTTATAAGGGGGCAAACTGAGACTTTAAAGCTATATATAATATATGGAGTTCTAGTGACTGACCATCAGTCTCACCAGTCCAACATGTCCTATGATGTTTTAATATTTTAAGTATTTTTAATATCATGTAAGGTTCTAGATATTGTAGTATAAAAGGTAAAGGTAAAGGTACCCCTGCCCATACGGGCCAGTCTTGACAGACTCTAGGGTTGTGCGCCCATCTCACTCAAGGAGGCCGGGGGCCAGCGCTGTCCGGATACACTTCCAGGTCACGTGGCCAGCGTGACATCGCTGCTCTGGCGAGCCAGAGCCGCACACGGAAACGCCGTTTACCTTCCCGCTAGTAAGCGGTCCCTATTTATCTACTTGCACCCGAGAGTGCTTTCGAACTGCTAGGTTGGCAGACGCTGGGACCGAACAACGGGAGCGCACCCCGCCGCGGGGATTTGAACCGCCGACCTTTCGATCGGCAAGCCCTAGGCGCTGAGGCTTTAACCCACAGCGCCACCCGCGTCCCTATATTGTAGTATACCAACCTGCAATTATTAGATGGGTGGTCTCAAAATAAATCACCACCACCAAGAATAATAGTAATGATATTACTACATCTTTTTCTTTTTTTAAAAGGAAACTTACATTTTTGCTGGGTTCAAAGCTGGGCTGATCTGCTGCAAGCTCCCCAATGAGCAAGGGCTTCATGTACTTTCTTACTAGAGTCTTGTCCAGGTGGAATGCTGTGAAGGGATCCTGAAAAACCACAGTGGAATGAAGTGAGTAAACTAGTAGTGCTTCAAGAAGGGAGAATTTAAATATTTAAAAAATGTCAAGAAATAGGCATGATGCTATTGGCATCCCTAGGTCAATGTGGGGAAATCTAGCTAGTGAAGCTTGCTGGTCCCATTCTGCACTTCCTAAAATATACTTTCCAATCCAAAATGGCCACATTGTTCCATTAACTTTTTCCTTGAATTAGTAAAGTGTTTCAGTGTGGGAATATCTCATCATTTCCTCTAGAGGCCTTCCAGTTGTTGCTGAACTCTAATTATCAGCCCAGTCATGACAGGAGTTGTAGTCCAACATCTGGAAGGCCACAAGTTCCCCATCCCTGCTCTAAACAGAGACCTGTCAGTCATATCCTGACTATTTTCTCTTATCCAAATAATGTTCTTTTGTCTCCTCTTCCAAAAAGCCTCTTTCACCTTCTGACTTGAGTTTCTCTAAAGGCTGCAGCTACACATTCTGGCACATGTGGCATTGGCACAGATAGTGATGGTCCTTCGACTGATTTCTAGCCAGGACACTGGTTTCCTTGTTCCTGTGCTTTTATTTTTATTTGAGGCATTTGTTCCCAAGAATTTCTGAAGGGCTTCAAGAAGACAACTAAAAGTCCTGGGTAACAGTTATTCCTTCTGGTCACTAGGTGCCGCTCTGGAAATGTGTTTGCATTTATAAACCAGACACTTACCTTTGCCTCCCTGAGAACTGCATTTACAGCTTTCTGCTTTCAAACAATGCCCACATCATTCCCAAGGCATTTAAGATTTTGTATTTGTGGGGTAGGTGAAAAAGAAGATATTCCCCATTATATACTCCATTGTCAGCTCTATCAAAACCCCAGAGATATATTTTTGGAACAGATGTTGGCACCGCTACAGGGACAGAACCCTGAAGTGAAAACATGTTGGCTATTATCTGACTGCGACCCGCTTGTCACATATGAAACAGCCTTATTTGCAAAAGCCCCTAAAATGTATCTGTGCTGGCTACATAAAAGACAATTCTGTAGATTGTGCAGGGATTCATTAATTTGATTTAATGTAAATGGATGTATATTTCTGGATCTCTTTTAATAGGTTTGATTTGATTTGCTGGACCTGTAACTGGATTTTTGATGGCTTTTAGTCAAATACAATAAATGACTGATTGATGTCTGCCAACCATTCATTCAGTCCCTGAGTGTTATAAACAGGACAAAGCTGGTGACAGGGTTGTGTAGAAATACCAGCAAATAACCCTTATGTTTTATAAGAACGTGTGAATTTTCCTGGCTGTTATTGAAAGGCCTCCCAACCCCAATCTAATATTGATTCAGATACATATAAGAAGGCAGAGCAAAACTTCTGCAACCTCACATTCCTCTCCATGTGCTATTTAGCTTGTCTGTATAACAAGGCGCCAGCCCTACCATAAGGCAGAGTGAGGCAGCCACCTCAGGCAGCAAATGCTGAGGAGTAGGGAGTAGGTAAAGCTGTGTGTACCACATGGCCTGCCCTGTGTCACCTAAACAAGCCTGTGCTCTCAAGTCAGTGTGATAATTAGGTGCACAACCTGACCAAGGAGCCCTAGGTGGCGTATAGTTTTCCATTCCCCTCACAGCAATCCACTGAGTTTCAGGCTGAGTAAGAATTTGAACACTGGTCTGACACACTACCCCCCACACCGCCATGTCCAGGGAAGGCGTGTGCTTCCCCCCAAAGAAACAGGTTTGTAGACAGGGGGTACTCCAGGCTTCTAACATCCCCCTTTTGAGGTAAAAGTGCTTACAGGGGTGGACTTTGGTCTTTCAAATTTCAGCAGTGCCATGTACAAGGCCAAAATTAAGCACCCCACCCGCCTCTCGCCTTCCGTTCTGCTCAATTCACTATGTCATAGTTGTGACACCCTGTGGCGCTCACTAGGCTCAGTGCCAGTTGGGGAGAACAGGTCACACTGCCCTAAATCTGCCTCAAATGCTCAAGAGGGTCTTTTTAGTTCAGCTGAAAGCACTATTGGAGGAAACAGATTATCTGGACCCATTCCAGTCTGTGCTCAGGCCTGGGTTTGATGCATAATCCACTTTTCTTTATAGCATGTTTTAAACATGTTTTAAGCTGTTTTATTATTATTGTCATGTCTGCTGCCCTGGGCTCCTTTGGCAGGAAGGGCAGGATATAAATTGAATAAATAGTAACAACAACAACATATTTATATCACACTGACATAGTGTCAGTCACTCTTCTGTTCAAGTGGTGTGAGGACCTCAGGAAAGAAGCTGGTTTCTTCTTGTCTAATATAATGCCTCTGCTGTTGACACCCCTCAGACCGAAAATGTCCCCTTTCTAAAAAATCTCTGTATTGGCTTTTATTCTTTCCTTCTTTTCCACGATACTGATCAACACATGCTATCCGTAATTTGTGTGCTTTTGGATGGTGCTGGCCCTTTAAGGCTGGCCAGGAAAGTGTTTTAAAATGCAGCTGATATAACTACTTCCAGTGCTGGATGTACGAGAGAGAGAGAGAGAGAGAGAGAGAGAGAGAGAGATTGTATCCGCTGTTCCTAAGTTTATCTGAATCCTGGGAGTGGGGAACGGTATTTTCCTGTTAGTTTTCTCATTGGAAGGGGGAAAGGGGGTGGTTCGTAGGCTGATCTGTAGACGGTGGTACCATAAGATTCAGCCAATCCTCACAATGGCTGTTGTAAAAACCAGGCAGTAATGAAAAAGGGAGAGGAGGGAGGCGATAGAGAGGGACCTTGTAAATCACCTTCTCGGAACTGGAATAGTTAGCTGGGCAGCAGGAAGTAGAAGGGGAACATCTCATTTTCTTACATTTTTTAGATTTTCTGTGTTTTGTGTGTGTGACCTGTAACAGCTTTTTTTTGCCAGATGAACAGTATTTCATCTTTGTTTCCAATTGCACAAGTGTTAAGCTTTCAGCATGTCCTCAAGGCTGCTAAATCCAGACTAAAATACATGGCTTATTCAGAGTCAATTCACACTGCCACGATGCACATTGCCAGATGCATTTTTTTTGTGTCTGGATTGTGCTATGTACATGATGAGTCAGACAGCTGAGCCATTCATCGCACACACAAATTGCCGTTTAGTATGCCACCACTATCATTTCTAAAAAGGCTAGAGTAGCTACACGACCGGTTGAAATCTGATTTTGTGAGAAGTGGTTCAGACAGAAACCTCACTGTAAGCACAAGACTATCTGAGTTCCATAAAAAGTACAGCCACGTAAATGCTACGTAAACTGGAGGTCCGTTAATCCAAGCTTCTGCTGTTCTGGGATCCCATCAGTGAAGCGAAGTAATGACTTAGGTTCAAATCAGAGGTTAGCCATGACTGCAATAAGTCTATGCTGTGGTTGGGTTTTAAACCCAGATCAAATACTTCTACGTGGCTTTCCACTTCAGCTCTCCAAGGCAAAATACAAAGAATAGCAGCCAGCCCCACAAGGTGGTTATGAGGATGTGCAAGAAGAAAATGGCATTACTTGACTTGACACTTGCAACTTAACTAAGATTAACACACAATGCATGCAACAAAATCCTGATAGACTCATCTTCCATTTAAACAGAAGCCATTTCGGGAGGAGAGCTGATGGGATAGGGCAGAAGGGCACAGAGACTACTTAACCTTTATCAAACCTACTGCTTCTCCACTTCCCCCAGTACAGTTCTCCCATGGAGTTACAAACAAGTTTGTGTAGATAAACAAGCACTTGGACTCTTAGCAGGTATTTATTGTATCTATCACAGTTTAGTATGAAGTGTGAAATGTCCTGCAGATAAGCGAATGCTCCCCACTTCTCTTTCCACAGAAAGGTTTGGAAGCTCCCGTTTTTTATGGTTAGCCATGGTTTGTTGCTGGACCAAACCATGGTTAACTTTAATAAGGGTTGGTTTCAGGCAAATCAACGTCACGCCATAATTATCAAAGTTAAGTTTTTATTAATCATAATTCCAAGTCTGGATGGCGTGGTAAGCTATGGTTATGCAAAGGGGGGCACATTAGGCTTGCTGTGGCTGATTCCTGGTTGCATATATGTCATGCTAAACTTAAATTTAGTACATGCAAACAGTGGGGCAGATTCACAATACCAGATGTCACTGCCACTTGCCAGGAAGAAGGGTGGAGGTCAGTGTAGTGCAGACCCGCCGGCAGGAGCGCCAGACTGACTCCACTGGTGTGCCTGCAGCGCACCATTCTCCCCGCCACCTCCCCCCTCTCCACTGCCAGAAGGCTAGTGCTGTAGCTCCACCCCATCAGGAGAGCCATTTCTAATGTGAACACAAATAGAACACTGCATAGATGCCTAATAAGCAGGGCCAGCCCAAACACATTTTGCTGCCTGAAGCAAAGGATAATTTGCCCCACATGTACACACCCAGGTACTGACTAGACTGGCAACTGAATCTTACTTCAATGCTTGCAACAGGATAGCATCCTCCAGTGCAACCAAGGGTAGCAGGATGGTTATGGGGGTGGATGACCGGCCTGGGGCACACATAATAGCTCTGGTCTCTAACAGAGGAAAATGTCCAAGAGAAATGGCTGGATGCGTGATGCTGCCCCACCAAGCCTCTGAGACCTAAGGCAATTGACTTGCTCTGCCTAATGGTAGGGCCGGCCCTAATAGGTTGCAGTCATCATTTTGAAAAGTTATCCTCATTCTCAAGTTGGTACTTGTACAAGACGGTACACATGGGAAATAAATGTATTGGGGAGAAACGGTCTGCCTAGCTCTCTCCCTGACCATGTTAGTTTTCTATGGGGGTTATTTGAACATGCTTTGGGAAGAAGAGTGAGGCATATAGACCAACAAATAGATAGACACAGTACATACAGACAAACAAACTAGCAAAGCACACAGGCCAGTCACCATGCTTTCCTCTCTTCCAGAGTTCCTGCTCTCTCACACAAATAGGCATATGTTCATTCATAGCCTTCTCATTTTTGTCCAAGTCCTACAAAAAGGATGGGGAGCCTGTGGTCCTCTAAACATTGCTGGACTCCCAACTCCACCCCAGACCACATGGCCTATGCTGCATAAAGCTGAAGAAGGCTGGGAGGCCAGCAACACCCAGAGGTCCACAGGTGATCTGTCCCTGCGCATGAGGAATGTACGGCATGTTTTTACAACTAGAAAAGTGATCACTGTGAGACATGTGAAATAACAGTGTTTCTGAGCATGTGCAGAGTTATTTTTCTTTCTCTACCTCCAGTCAGTGGCGTAGCGTGGGTTGTCAGCACCCGGGGCAAGGCAAGTAATTTGCGCCCCCTAACCCATGGATTTGCGCCCCCTAACCCTAACCCCCAGATGTTGCGCCCGGTGCGGCCGGCTCCCCCTGCACCCCCCACGCTACGCCACTGCCTCCAGTCAGAAAATGTAAATGTTCCATCCCTCACCATATATACATGGGCATAGATAGGATATTTGTTTGGGGGGGGTGGACTTTGTTGGGCAGAACTGATGTGATTGGTCAGTTAGTTATTTCTTATGTTTAAGTATTCATCATTGCCTATGGCAACTCCTGTCCTTTTGAGCATAAAGCATAGCCTCTTCATGAAGAAACCCCTGCAGGATCTTTTGGCCACTCCAGGGCCCTCGGTGTGGCTGAGTGGGCTCCAGATGTTGGAATCCGAAGCATGGCTTTGCACTGAATAGCTCAGTCGGTAGAGAATGAGACTCTTAATCTCAGGGTTTCGGGTTCGAACCCCACGTTGGGCAAAAGATTCCTGCATTGCAGGGGCTTGGACTAAATGACCCTTCCAACTCTACGATTCTAAGTCCCGGAGATTGCTTCCCAGTAAACACGTGTAGGATCGGGTCGCAAGAATGATCACTTCTCCAGTAAAGCCCGCGCAAAACACCACACACATGCCGGCCTATCCAGTAACCTTATTCTTCCAGGCATCTCTCGCCCTCCAGCCCGGCCCCCGAAACATGATCTCCGCCCCCACCGCTCCCCGGCTTCGCTGCGTTGGGCATCCCCTCTGGCGCCCCCGCTCTCCTTCGGCCCCCTCACCGTGGCGTCCTGCCCCGCATAGTGGCTGATCACGCGGGAGCCCCCCGGGTGCCGCTTGTGGAACTGGCTGATGTTGTAGACTTTCCTGTCGATCACCAGCCACCGCTCCGGCGACCTGCCCGATCGCAGCTGGATCTCGTCCCACGTGAAGAGCCGCGGGGCTTCTGCGGGGATCTCGGCCTTCGCCATCTCCGCCAGCGGCTGTCACGATGCCACAGTCAGTGACCCCCGGGCGGCCGAAGCGCTTCTGCCCATCCAGCGGCGCCGAGCAGCCGCCACCCCCGAGCGCACAGCCGGCCGCGCGCTCCGCCCGGGACACGCCTCCCCGCGCCCTGCGCGCCCGGCTCGCGAGAGCCCATTGGCCGGCCGCTCTGCCGGCTCGCTGGGAGAAAGAGAGCTCCGGCTTTATTGTGCAGGAAATCCCCCGCGCGCATTGGATGCCCGCTCCCCCTCGCCGCTGCCTGTGCCCCGGCAGATGCCGGGCTGCGTAATCCCATGGCCTTTGTTCGTGCCGGTCCCGTTCCGGATGATATTTAGCAAGCCCTTGCCTTTGCCAAGACGTTACATAAAAAAGGACTGCGGGGGCGGGGGGGAATGGTGCGCGCGCAAATGAGAAATGTTTTCTGTCTGGGTGGCTTCTAAGAAAGTCCATGGTCCTTCAGTAACTTCAATGACTGTTTTATATCGCCTGGAAAACCCTGAAATGTCGCACCACTCGGAGACTGGGGTGGCATGCAACAATACAATGTGCAGCACAGAATAAAAAATGCCAGCACAGTTGATCTGATGGCAAACCAATGTGCACCCACTGCAGCTGATCCAAATCTTACCTCCACCGATGCCCATTAAGTTTACCCTACAATGCCTTTCTCTACCCTGATCCCTGCGGCCTGGGCCAATCAATCTGTAAGGAAAGGGTCACACTTTCGACGGACAAAACTGAGCAGGAGGGAGTCAAGCAAGCACTGACCTTAGAGTGACATTGCTGGTTCTAAAGCATCACCTGATTTTCAAAAAAAGACTATTATACACTTGCAAAATCTTCAGACTTCTTTCTCATTTCCTTGCAGCAATCTCTTTCTCTCTTGCAACAAACCAGTAGCTGGTATCTGCTGCATGACACCCAATAACACACATTGCATAGACAGAAAATATATACCACCCACAGAGAGAAAATGTTACATTTCGTTGACTTGCCAGCACCCCCTTATAGAAGGGGTGCCCAGCCTAGATGTCAGGTGCTAGTTGTCTAGTAGTCAGCCAGAATAAACAGTGCTTAAACTAGTGGCTGGAGGAGAAAATTGCACAGTGGCCTTGATTAGTAGGCAATCTAGAGCAGTTTGCTACTAGTCTTCTTTCTTTCTTTCTTTCTTTCTTTCTTTCTTTCTTCTTGGTGATCACTTATAGCCGAGTAAGATTGTCTTCCATGAACACGGTCTTAACAGTGAGTCCGTCAGTAACTGTAGTCGCCAATTCTGGACCCACACGTCCTTCCACAGTGGGGACATAGTTGATCATGGTGAAGGTTTGCCAAATCTGCCTTCCTCTTACACGTTTCTCCAACTCCTTGAAAGATTCCACCAACGGTGTCTCTGAAAAAAAATACCTATCTTCCCGACTAATGCCAGTGTACAGGAAGGAGCAAAGATCACCAGTGTCAAAGCAATGATCCTTCAACATCAACTTCATTGGACTGGCATGTTGTTTGGCAGCCTGATTATCGTCTTCCAAAGCAACCATTCTATTCCAAACTTTAAAATGGAAAGCATAATGCTGGTGGTGAACAAAAGAAGTTTAAAAACTCTCTGAAGACAAATTTTTAAAAAATGTAGGATAAACACCGACAATTGGGAAACACTGGCCTGCGAGTGCTCCAATTGGAGAACAGCCTTTGCCAAAGGTGTAATGGATTTTGAAGACATTCATAAGACTGGTCCAAAGAGTCAATTCTTTCACACTTAATATACACAGAGCTCCAAAGGACCTCACACAGCCAAGAATAAGGTCATTGTTATGAAAGCAACATAAGAAGCAAAAGCAGCTGCTACTATATGCTCACTGGCATCCAGCTGTGGCCATCTGCATTTACAGTGAGTTCATCTCTGGTGAAAAGTAATTAACAGAAACACACTAGAACAGACTACTCAGTGAACTCTGCTATTCCAACAAAATGTCTGATTGCCTGATTGCCTTGTTATCTAGTCTGTTGCTCACACTTTTTCAGTTTCTATGTGAATAACTTCATCGATGTGACAAAATCTATAAACTGTTGCATGTAGCTGCAAAGTACATTTTCTGAGCAATATTAGGATGAATGGCTGCTACAGACCATATATGTTTTGCATTGTGACACATTCTGATTAAAACAAGCACAATACCATGATTAGCTATCTGGCAAGATGTGTGAACAAGCCTCAGAAAAACATCAGACTCCCATTATTATCATATCTCCAGCTTCAAATCCTGGGGTTCATGCCTTCGTTTGTATTTGCCTGATCTCATTTGAACAACTGAATTCCCCAACTGCATTCATTCATTGATTCATTCCTTCATTTGGCACTTTCCAACCCAAACGCCATTTATTTCATTGAAAAATATGTGAGTTAAATCTCTCCTATTAAAATCAAAACTGTGGCTGAATGAGTGCCCACACATTTACTACACCATGCAATGTTGTTGTTTTTAAAACTATTTTTAACATTTATTTTTTCCTACACTTAGGAAAAGTTGACCCATCAACTTTGCTTACATTAAAATGCTAAAAGCAGTAGAGGCTCACCTGACTCACCTGGCTGATAGCATTTCAGATTGATATATTTCAATCTGCTCCAGATTGATATATTTCAATCTGCTCCAGGTCTAATCAATTTTACCTTTGCCATTTTTTATTTATTTTCCATGTAGCATAAAATGTAAAGGTAGTTGTGTTGGCGCTTTAGAAAAATTCCAATGTCATTAAGGCTTCAACATCAGACAAAAGTATTTCCTCCCCCTCCCCTTGTTCTGTTTACTATCTATGAAGAGTTCTGGAGAACTCAAAAGCTCACAACACTGTTCTGTTATATTTTGATTTGATTGTATGTATTTTAGATTTCCTTTTATTCTTGTTGTAAGTTGTTTTGAGAATCTGGTTTCAGGGTGTCATAGAAATAGTTCCCATCCTTGATATTTAGGAAATAATTATCCATGTGGATGATGTGCACGTTGAAGTGAGGAAACTGTGACCCTCCACATATTGCTGATCTACAATTCCCATAAACCCTGACCATTGGCCATACTGACTCTGGGGCTGGTGGGAGTTTGAGGTAAACAACATCAGGAGGACCAAAGGTTACCCACCTCTGTTTTACATGTTAGGAAAGATCGTACAAAAACATTGTATTTTAACTTTGAGGCAGAGATGTACAACTACCCAATACATATAGGTTACCCAATAAATATGGTGAGAAAGGACGATGCAAAGGAAAGTGGGAGAAAGTCAGAGAATTTACTTGAAGTGGAAAGGGGGGGAAACAAGCCCAACATCTAAAAGGTTCATCATGCATAAACTGCCTTTCGACAAATGTTAATGCAGCTCTGAGGAATAAATTATAAATAAAAAGGTAAAGGGCCCCTGACTGTTAAGCCGAGTCGCGAACGAATCTGGGGTTGCAGCACTCATCTCGCTTTACTGGCCGAGGGAGCCAACGTTTGTCCACAGACAGTTTTTCCGGGTCATGTGGCCAGCATGACTAAGCCGTTTCTGGATAACCAGAGCAGCACATGGAAACGCAGTTTACGTTCCCTCTTGGAGAGGTACCTATTTATCTACTTGCACTTTGATGTGCTTTCGAACTGCTATGTTGGCAGGAGCTGGGACCGAGCAACGGGAGCTCACCCCGTTGCGGGGATTCGAACCGCCAACCTTCCGATCAGCAAGCCCTAGGCTCAGTGGAAGCATCTCCTTCTGCGGTAAGAGACACGTGATAAATAAGAGAAACGAGCAAAATAAAAATCTGAAGGGCAGGGCAATTAATTCTGATACTTCTGTGTAGTCTTAAATACATACTGTAGTAGTCTTCTATTTAGTCATGTCTTGCACAGAACAACTCCTCCCCTGAGCTATTTCCCATGTGGTGCTTCTGCATATTGGCAATTAACTTGTAAAAATGAAACATTTTACTCATTCTGTAGAAACATACTATCTCAAGAGTTTTCTACTCATAGCTTAGCTGTGCAATTTATGCAATCAAATGCCCATGTGGCACATTATATAAATTTTTGATTGATTTATATATTCATCTATATTTTGTACAAAGGAACAGACTATCCTGCCACCAATTAATTAAGTGGCTTGGATTTATTCTTGTTTATCTTTGCTTATGTGCTGTTTGTGCATTCATTATTGCTTATGTGCTTCTGGCTTATTTTGGAGAGGAGAAAGCCCTTAAAACTACAGTTGTAAACTGCACTCTCTGAGGCTTACTTCTGAGTAAATTCACTGTTGATTTAATTTTTAGGACAGTAGAAAAGTAGGTGATAGGAATAAACTACTGTGACTCAAGAGAGATGTGGTTTATCAAGCCAGCCACTCTATATTCTTTCCCATTCCCCCCCTGCAGAATGACTACTTTCAGACTACTAACATTCGAAACTCTGAAAACTGTCCCCGTTTTCTATTAAGAGGAGAAGCAGACAGGAATACAGATAGCCAGAGCTCTGCTTGTTTGGAATTCTGGAAGCTTGACTTCTATACATCTGAACTGGTATTCTCTCCAACATGCAATGAGTCGCTAACATTGGCTCTTTGACTACATTGTAAAATTTATTACCATTAACTGACTTCTGCTACATTGCAACCATGTTACACTTTGAAATGGTTTCCTGGTCCAAAACAAAAACAACTTCTACTCTTACCAGCTTTTCTATGCTAAATAACCACCTCCTTTGTAACTCAAGCATAGATTTATTATAAAGTATTCTGGGGTTGTGTTTTTAACCTAAATAATATCCTGGGTATCTATCTGCTTCCCTTCTTAAGAGACAGAGTTAGTAGCTAAAGACAGACAGACATTCCTTATCCCCCAGAGAGGTTTCATAGATATATCATTGGCCATGACACATACATCACTACAATATCTAGTAAACAGAACCTAGCAAACATTTCCCATAATCGTGGACTAGGAAATTGTTCTATATGTGCAAAGTTGTTATCATACAAACTTTTTTTAAAAAAAAAACCTTTAGCTTTACAGCTGTTGGTTTCAGGGCAATAATGTTTCAGTGTAGCCAGCTATGCCATGAAGGCCACAGCAAATACCCATGGTGATTGAATATAAGAACCTCTGACATCAGTACACTAGTTGCTGGACTGAGATGCCTATCTGAAAATAATTTAAAAAAAATAAAAAATGAGATGCCTATGTGAATATGAGGCAGCATGGCTGTATGAGGCATGCTCCTCAATACCAGAGATGAAATGTACCTGTCTCAAATAAATCTGTTAAGCATATTCCTCCCAGCCCCCACCTCCGCATTTGATTTCCTCTATTTTATTTTTCATTCCTCTTTGTAGGTTCATTCTTCCTCTCATTTTCTCTCTCTGTTTGTAATTCTCAGCCTAATTATCCCACACATAATCCTCCAACTCAGTGCCCCTCTCCTGCTTTCTAATACACAGCATCTTTTGTTTGATCAAAGCTACTCCATACTCTTTTCCCAAGCTGCAGTTACAATGTGCAGCCTTTTGCCTATTTGGCTACCAACACTATCCTCAAAAGTAAATACAGTGAATTCATTCCCCTTCTTAGTCTTCCTTTCTGTGGCTGAGGATGAGTGCCAAACCCAAGGCTTTGACACTGGAGAGAGAGGTACAAATACTTCCCAAACATGCCAGGATTATATAATGACACTGCTAGTGCTGTATAGGACACTGCCAGAAAACATGACCGTTCCCAATTTTCCCGTATGAAATCAACCCTAAGAACTGAAGTAACCCTTCATGCCAAATGGTGTTAACCGCTGCAGTGTTATCCGAACATTTGAAAGCTCTAATCACAAAACAAAATTTGAAACACAACTGAAACCAATAAACCAATTGCAATCTATATAAAATGCAAAGAAGATTAGAGACAGACAAAAAAAAAACTAAACGTGGCCTCCAAAGCTTAGGAAAAACTGTGGGACTTCACCATTCATTGGAAACTCATTCATGTTGTAGCCTCCAAGGACAGAGTGTGCCATAACAGGGGCACCACCACAGAGAAGGCCCCACTCCAGGTTCCCTTGCAATGGGTCATCCCTGTTGGTAGGAGCACAAGCAGGATTCCCCTGATTTCAGGGCTTGTGCTGGATGATGCGAGAAGAAAACCCTTGTCATTTTTACATCGGTGCTGGCACCTAAAAACATACAGTGCGTATAGTGCAGATCCTGCAGAATAAGTGTGATGTGACATTGCACAGTGGTGTCAGTTAAGACTCCAGCTGCTACATCCTGCCCTTGTTTTAATTTTTGGATCATCTTCAATAGTTGCCAAACCTAGAGTACATTCCAGTGGTCTATGCAAGAGGTCATCAGAGCATGCGGCACTTTGGTAAGGCTGCTTTGATCTCTATATAGCCATTACTGTCAAACAAGTGATACCTGGAAAGAGGCACTCTGTGAGCGCCACACTTCCATTTTCAGTGTTATATTTGAGGTCTGTCTGTTTTAGCTATTTATTTTGCATTTTTGCGGCTTTTATGTTTTGTTTTTGTGACTCTGTGGAACTGTGTGTGATCTGTGAAACAAGAGTGGCATGTTCCATGCCTGCAAGGTTCTCTTTCTCCCTCAGCTTTCAATCTGTAACATCAGAGATTCCTCTGCAAAGTTTCATAGCCTTAAACCCAACAAATCTGTCCTTGTGAGTTGCAAAGTGAATAAGACCCTGTGGGGATCAAAATGCCTAATCAACAATTTAAAACTACACTTTTACCTCTCATAACTTGTTTATAAGGGAGGGAAAGGTTTTTCAGTGACAACAAATAAAAGGTGATCCATGGTGAAAACATTTGTTTTACCTTCCTGGGAAAGTGGCAAAGGTCCGAATTTATGACGTCTCCCCTGCCTCCAGGGAAGACATGCATGAGGTGCTGCAATGTGACATGTATTTATGGCAAAATACATAACATTGCAGTCACATGGAAATGGGTATGGTTGTGACAGCCTTCTGGTGGCCATGAGTTTTTAACAGAAAAAAACAGCACCCTATCACTTTTGTGTACTTGATATAAGCAACTTGACATTTAAAAAAATTAGGAAAAAAGAACCATTTGTTTCACTCATGTAAGTGCAATCAGAAAACAATGTCTATAAAACCAAACTTGCTCATTTTGTTATGCAAACATACAGAAAAATATTTATGGATCCTGAAGTGAATTTGCCTAAATCTTGAGTTAAGTTACCTACCTAACATTGTGGTATCTGAATAAAGAAAGGCTACCCTGCAGGATATATTTTACAAGTTGGTATTCTTGATAGACAATCCTGGGAGAACTGCCAAGATCTCCTAGTTGGGGAGATAAGACACTGACATGAGGAGCAGATTGGGACTCTCTTAGGCTGAAGATAGCGGGTAGGCAAATCTGCATAATTGTAAAAACTCTTCTTCGTTTTGTGTGTGTGTGGAATCTTTTCAGGAAGCCGGCTGTCCTGAGTTATGACAGCTTCGTTTCTTGTGCCAATTTTGGAGACAAAGATAGGCGCGTTGGCGGAAGGCGCGAAACTTTCCTTGAGGCGCGCGCTCGCTCGCTCGCTCCTCGTGCCTGATGCCTGATGCTGCCTCGGTGGCACCCTCGGGGCCGCCTCTGAGAAGAGACCTGGGCCAGCGCCGCGAGCCCCGCGCAAGCACTGCAGCGGCGGCCCGCTTCACAATATCAAGGCTTCTTCAAGTTTTAAGCTGAGGTCAGCCGGCCTTCACCTTCGAAAGATTAGCGCCAGCCAATGGCAGAGCCCCGCTTGGCCGGCGGAGAGCGGCGATTGGAGGAGGAGCTCTGCTGATTACCCTCCGGAATCCTCGTCGGTGATTCATGGAATGGGATGGAGAGGCTGAGGTTCCCCCCTGGCTGGCTGGCGCAGGGATTATTTGCGAGGGAAAAGTCCGCCGCTGCAGCCTAGGGGGCACTTCAGAGCAGGCGGCGGAGCCGGCAGAAATTGCACAAGGGCTGGCAGGCGGCAAGGCGAAGACAAAGAGCACGCGGAGGGGGCGGCGTGGAGGGGGGGGGCGGCGCAGTCGGTGAGTTAAACCGGAGCGGAGAGGCGGGGAGCCTTTCGCTTCGCAGGATCGCCAGAAAGCGCGAAGCCGAGCCGTCGAAGCAGCGCGCCGAAGCCGGTCATGGGGAAAGGCGAGGAGCAGGGCGGGATGTGCGCCGAGCGGGAGGCGCCGAGCCCCTCGTACACCTGGGAGGAGATCCAGAAGCACAACGTGCACACGGACAAGTGGCTGGTGATCGAGCGGAAAGTGTACAACATCACCCAATGGGCCAAGCGACACCCGGGGGGGCTGCGCGTGATCAGCCACTACGCCGGCGAAGATGCCACGGTAAGGGGCTCCGGCTGCCGGTGCCGCTGGCAAGGGCGCAAATGGCTGCTGCCGCCCGGCTCCTGCGCCGCCGCTCACCTGCTGCTGCTGCTGCTTTGAAGAAGGGAGGGAACCGGCGGCGGCAGCCGCTGCAGGGCTGGCAAATCCGCAGCGCGGAGCTCGCTGCAGCCGCTGCAGGGCTGGCAGGAACCGCCGTTTGGCATGAAACGGGAACTGGATGCAAAGAGGGAATGGGGTGCTTGCAAGCTGGAAGGTTGCCGGCGGCTGGGAGGCTGCAGAAGGAGCATTGTAGCAATGCAAGAGCGGGGAGGAGAGAGGTTTGCCTACAGGCCGGCCAAAGAGCTGCTCTCGGTCGGTTCTTTCTGCAAGGGTTTTTTCCCTGAGACTCCCCACCCCCCACGTAAGGAAAGGAGCTGGTGGCGTCCTCCCCTCGCCCGGGCAGCTGCTTCTGCTTCTGCAGCTAGTGGTTGGCTAGCCTCATTCCACCCCCCACCTCCCCCAAACCGGGCTCCTGTTTCAGTAACGGCAGCAGAGGAGGCATAGCGGCGGCGGGAAGGAGCAAAACCAGGATGCCTCTGCAAGATTAGTAGCTGCGGCTCCTGAAAGCGCAAGCTGCAGGGGAGCAGCCGGCCAGCGGAGGCTTAGCTCCGGGCAGGACGCACAGCGCGGGGAATGTAGCCGCGTGTTAAGAACTGTGCGGCTCAAAGCAAAGGCTCGTCTCGCCAGCATCCTGCTTCCCAAAGTGGCCAGTCAGATCATGTCTCTGAGGAGCCCACAGACTGGACATGGGCACAAGAGTTGCAGCTCTCCCCAGCTGCTATTCCCTAGCGACTGGACTCCTGAGGCCCGCTGGTCCTGGAGGGAGTCTGTCTGTTGGTGGCCTTATTCTCCATGAATTTTACTCTATCCTTTTTTTTTGAAAGCCACCGTAGTTGGGGGTCCTCCTCACATGTTGTGATAGTATTCCATAGTTTAATCATACAAGCTTTGAAGAAGCACTTTTGTCTACCCAGGTTCTGGTTTAGTGGATTACGACAGGAGAAGAGCGGTTTGGGGAAAGTGGCCAACTAGATGCCTGTGGGAAACAAGTTGTATAAGTGTGTGTGTGTGTGTGAGAGAGAGAGAGAGAGAGAGAGAGATGAATGAAGCGGTAGAGGGAAGACATAGCAGAGAGGAGGGGAAGCTGTGCTGCTCCTCACTTCTGACTTTAGCCCTGTCCACCGCTTGCATGCGCCCCTGATCACTTTCCCTCAAGTGAATGGGGACCTCAGCTTCAAAAAGTTTGCCCTAACTGCATCCCATTAAGAGAATTGTATACTGCTGCGTCTCTCTATTTGACCAGACTTCTTTTATGCCCACCTTTCTATGATTGCTTTTGAAACCAAGCACCCCACTCCCTCTATCATAGCTTAGAGACCATATCTGCACGTGGCATCCTCTGTGGATTTGCTTGGCATGTTCATTCCCCCTCCCACGGCCCTTTGGGCTATCACGGCCTACTGGATGCTCAGCATCTTGCTGTATCCCAGCCCTATCTGAATGACCAGAAACTTTTTTTTTTTTTTACTCTCATTCCATTTGGGGGTATTTCATTCTGAACTGGATATTTCCCCAGCTTCTGTTGGCCTTCCCCCAGGAGCCTGCAAGCTTTTAGATACCAAGGTCCATTTATGTTCAAGAGGACCCACAGTGGGAAACAGAAAACTGAACTAGATAGGCCTTTTGTATAATAATAATAATAATAATAATAATAATAATAATAATAATAATAATTAATTTATTATTTATACCCCACCCATCTGGCTGGGCTTCCCCAGCCACTCTGGGCGGCTTCCAAGAAATATTAAAATACTGTGATACATCAAACATTAAAAGCCTCCCTATACAGGGCTGCCTTCAGATGTCTTCTAAAAGTCTGGTAGTTGTTGTTCTCTTTGACATTTGGTGGGAGGGTGTTCCACAGGGTGGGTGCCACTACCGAGAAGGCCCTCTGCCTGGTTCCCAGTGGGGGAACTGCCAGAAGGCCCTCGGTGCTGGACCTCAGTGTCCGGGTAGAACGATGGGGGTGGAGACACTCCTTCAGATATACTGGACCGAGGCCGTTTAGGGCTTTAAAGGCCAGCACCAACACTTTGAATTGTGCTCGGAAACGTACTGGGAGCCAATGTAGGTCTTTCAAGACCGGTGTTATATGGTCTCGGCGGCCACTCCCAGTCACCAGTCTAGCTGCCACATTCTGGATTAGTTGTAGTTTCCGGGTCACCTTCAAAGGTAGCCCTTTGTAGGTGTATGAGGTCTTTTTATCACCTTTGTAGGTGTATGAGGTCTTTTATCAACCACCTGGATATGCCCATTAAGAGAAGCAGGACATGCAGGGAGATTGTGTGCCAGCAGGTGGGACGTAGAAGGTGATGGGACTCAGCAATGTGTTCCAGCTGCATTTTCTGCTCTGGAAACCTTTCCTCAGGTGAATGTGGTTTGTAGTTACCTGATGATGAAGGAAAGCCTCTTTGCATGTGCTCAGAGGCACTGTTTTCTACTTTCTTCTTCCATCCTATTTTTGAAACTGAGGGCAGGGGAAGTATTCTGGACCTGAGAGGCACTGAGGACAAATCCTAAATGTGTTACAGCTGGTTGTGATCACTCATGGGAAAGTGAAGCACCCTGGCAATACTCAGAGCATCATTATTGTTTTCCATCATCCCTATTGATCATATTGCTTGGGGTTGATGGGAGTCCAGCATACCTGGAGGGCTACAGGTTCCCAGCTTTATTCTCAGGCTAAGCCCCAGTATCTAAAACAGATCTTCAAAAGTAAGGATGAAATCACACATTCATGTAATGCAGCAAAGTCCACCTTCAGAGGTGGCAGGTGAGTATGCCTTTTGTTCTCCACCCTTCTACATGCATGTCAGACAGCATGTGTACCAGTAAGTTCTAGGAGTGTATTTGCAAACAGTTGTGTTAATCAAAAGCAGCCACAGGCTTTCACATATAGAGAAAATGTGAATCTGTATCGAGTCATGGCTCCATTGAGTCTCTCTTGTGCTTCTCCATTGGTTGTGTGTGTCTGTCATACGGGATGAACAAGAATTGTAGCCAGAACGGATGTTTATGGCCAGGTACCTTGGCTGCATGTTTCTGGCTGTGGTTACTTCTGTCCACTGTCTATAAAGCACTCGCTGCATTTTGTGTTCTTGGGAAGAACTACATGCTTTCAACTTGTCATTCTTCGAAACACAGCCATCATGTATTAAAATCAATTGGTCCAGATGTCCTGCCAATCTGCAAGTTTTATTGTTAAATCATTTACATTGTAATTTTCATTTCCCACTCATCTCTGAACTTCCCAAACTGAAACACACAGTGATTCTATTGTCTTTGTTGTCTTAAATCACAGTGGGGTTTTTCAAAGCAACATTTAAAAAGAAGACTGAAGAGACACAATGAGCTGAAATGTCTGGATTGTGTGATTCTGTGGAGCAACGTTTTAAAAACAAACTACCTCCTTTATTTTATGTATTGTTGTGCTTCTTAGTCTCAAAGCAACTTAACAATATATATATGAAGTCAAATAAAAACCAGGAAATTTAAACACAGTGTACAATACAAAATAATTAAAATGCTCATCCAACACAATAAGGTTAAAACCTATCTCATATCGGTAAAAGGTAAGCACCACAGTAGACGCTGGTATAACTACCAAAGGCCTAGGCAGATAAAAATGTCTTAGCCTGGCCCATAAAAACCAAGGCACCAGGCATGTTTCCCTGGGGAGAACATTCCACACACACAGGAAGAACCACTACCAAAAAGGCCTGTTCTCATGTGACCACCTTCCACAGCTCCCTTGGATAAGGCACACAGCGAAGGGTCTTTGATGAAGATTGTTTGCTCTGAGTGCATTCATATTGGGAGAGGCAGCCTTTGAGGTATTGTGATCCTGAGCTGCATATGGCTTGATAGGTTAAAACTAGCACTTAATTGAATTGGGAAACTCATCAGTAGCCAGTGCAGTCAAGCCAGAATCAGTGTAATGTGCTCAGACCTTCTGGACCAAGTCAGTAATCTGGCCACTGCATACTGCATTAGCTGTAGTTTCCAAAGTGTCTTCAAAGGCTGCCCAGTGTAAAATGCATTGCAGTAAACTAACCTAGAGGTTACCAGATATGACAGTTTCCCAACTTGCCAGAAGCAAGTTTGATTTTCTGCATTCATCAGTGGGGACTGGTGGCTCCCAGCTTTTGTCACTGGCTTAACTGCATTCCCTTTTCATCCCTTCTAGGATTTCATGAATGCTCTTTCTCCCAAAAGTACATCCACTACAAAGCTATCAGTCTCATGAAACCAGCACACGTGGAAGTGTTTGTACTTATGGGGGGGGGGGGACACAGAGCCAAATCTGCAACATCACATTCTTCTTCCAAGTGTATTGTTGAAGGTGACCATTGCTTGCTTGCCACCATAATTATGTTTGAACTTCAGGAGTGTGGTGACACTCAGGCCTGATCACACGCTTTAGGATGTTGCAAGCTAGTTTTTCATTTTGGCTGAGGAAATGATAGAGACCTATGGTGCCTTGTATTGTACCGACACACACACACACACAGTTTGAGCAGGTAGCAAGCAAGCCCCAAAGTCACATTGAGCCCTTGAAGCTTCCACCAACCAATCCCAATACCATAGGACTGTCTCCTGTTTGGCCAGGTTCAGACTGCATAAACTCTTACTTCATTCACAGTGCATTTTTGAAGCCATTTAGTGCTTCCCAAGGAGATGCCACTGTTGCTTGCCATCTGCTAGCAATGTGTTCAAGAACCTAGAAAGAGATGGATATGTGTTCAACAAAATAGCATGGCTGTTTTGCAAAGAAAATGTGGTGTGCATGCAGTATATGAGTCTGACATATAAGTCAGAAAGGCCTATGGCCCCAGAATATGATCCCAGGTCCTTTAATCCAGTGCTAGCAAGGTACGGTTACTGGGTTGTAATGAAGACCATTAGTCAGTTCCCAGGAGGCTCAAATTTTCCCCAGCATTAAACAGTGCTGATTCAGTATCTTTTGTAAGGCCAATTGTCATCTCCCTAAACGCTTGGCTGTTTCTTTGGTGGGCATTGTGTGACTCAGCAGCAAGCTTCCCTGGCTTTCCCCCCCATCCAACAACCTTCCATTTTTCTTCCAAGCCACCGTACCATTTGTTTTGGGTATCAGAGGGGCAGTGGCATAGCGTGGGGGGGGGTGCAGGGGGGCGGCCGCACCAGGCACAACATCGCACTCGCAGCTCTCTGCCCCTACCTGGCTCACTCACTCTCTCACTGCAGTGCTGGCTGTGCGAATCCGAGCCGCCGGGTCGCCGCCCACTGTGGAGGGGGGGGGGTGCCAGGCGTGCGGTGTGGTGCGGAGAGAGAGCGGGTTAGTGGGCGCAAATTACTTGCCTTGCCCCGGGTGCTGACAACCCACGCTACGCCACTGCAGAGGGGGCTGAAGTATGTGGGAAGGGTTTCTTTCCTTCGCTTTTTTCAGGTTTATACTTATTTCAAAAGGAAGAGGAAGAAATCCAATGATGATGCATCCAGTGTTTTGGCAGGGAGTGGCACAAAGGGCCTGCCCACATAATGGTTGTCTACACTCCCCTTGTTTGGCTTTATACATTATACAGTGCAGATAGCTCTCTCACATCTGATCCTCTTGCAGTGACAGTAGGAGTTTTGTGCTGCAGGCTGAAAATTGTGCTCCAGTACCCCAACAACGCCTGTTCACCACATAGGAAAATTTGGTACCAATTAAAGGTGAAGCCTTCATTTCATGTAGACTCTGGAAGTTAATGAGCACACCAAAACGTTCATCGTCTGGGTACGCCCAGCCTTAGATTATGTTGCCGCAAGGTGAATTAGCAATGCACAACTTTAAGCAAGAGTGTTTTCTGCTGGGAATTAGGAAGGAGTTGGGGATTTTATATGGCTCTAGGGGAAGATAAGGAGTTGGAAATTTCCCTCAGTTACAAATCCTTTAGGCTTATGCCCATGCTTGTTCGTTTCTTGATGACTACAGATTTAGGTAGCAGCTTGCACACAGATCACATTTGGTGATAAAATTTCCATGGTGCCTCACATTTATGCTTTAATAGCTATCCTTATATGTATATTATTTCCTATCTTGTTTTCTCCTTTCCAGCATTTTCTAATTTATTTTCTCCTTGTCCCCTGTTCCAGTGCTTTCCCCAAGTGAATTAAGCTGCTGAAGCTAATCTTACTAATTAAGGTTTCCTTTTTTTCCATAAGCAAGGACAACAAAGGACTCATTAGAGACAATGACTTGAGTCAGACCAGTCCCTAGGAATAAAGCACCATAAGATTAGGATTCCTAGTTCTGCCACCCACTCACTCTTTGGCTGTGAAAATATGTTGCTTTCTGTTTGCTTATCTACTAATAATTATGCTGGGAGATGGAGATTTTCAATGTTATATACTATTTTTTGGGGGGGGGGTGTTGGGAATGTGTAATCAGAAGGAATATTGTTTGATTCCTACAATAAGGCCCCGTCTGCACAATACATATAAACCAGTATCGCCACCTTAAAGTCATGGCTTCCCCTAAAGCAGGCATCCCCAAACTTGGCCTTCCAGATGTTTTGGGACTACAATTCCTACCATCCCTGACCACTGCTCCTGTTAGCTGGGGTGATGGGAGTTGTAGTCCCAAAACATCTGGAGGGCTGAGTTTGGGGATGCCTGCCCTAATGTGTAGTTTGTTAAGGCTGCTGAGACTTGTTGGGAGATCCCAATTTCCCTCACAGAGCTACAATTCCCAGAGTTCCCTGAGAAGAGGGATTGGTTATCAAACCACTATGGGAATTTGCTCCGCACTGGCTCATCCGTAAGGATTTTTGCATGTAGAAAGAAGTTTCTAGATTCTAAGGGGGAAATGATTATGAGAGATAAGGAAGAGTGGGTAACAGCTCTTTGAACAGCAGTTGTGTGTTTCTTCATTCTAGGATGCATTTAAGGCCTTTCACCCTGATCCTGTGTTTGTGAGAAAGTTTCTTAAGCCATTATTGATTGGAGAACTTGCCCCAGGAGAACCCAGCCAAGACAGAGGCCAGAACGTAAGTAAGAGCAATTTTTCCTATATGTTCAGTGAATATTTGAAGGACGGCACTGGGCTGTTTACAGAAGGGCTTTCAAACAGCCCTCTGGTTTTCAAAGGTTCAAGGAGCAGTGCTGGGAGGGAGAAGTGATTTCCATAACCACAGTTTCAATGGAAACCACTTTCCCCTTTTGGAGCAAGGCATGCTCTCGCCACCCATCAACTGATGGACGATGAAAGCGTGCCTGGCTCCAGCAAAAGAGCAAACAGGAGTTCCCCTTAAAGTGCCCATTGTTCCTTCTAGGCTCTGTCCTTACTTGCCTCACACCTAATGTCATATATGATGTCAAGTGCAAGGTGAGTGGATATGGCTTGGCCAAAACAACCTTGCAACCCAAATAGGGATGCCTAGCAGGCTAAGTTTGGCCCACAGGCCGGAGGGTCTGCACCCCTGATCTAGAGTCAGTTTTCCTTTTTGTGTTTTACTCTACATTAGTATCTCTCATGAGCTTGTTCTGTAAAGTTTGTCACAATATTTGAAGTGGTGCTTTGGAGGACAAACGTTCATTGGAGACTGAAGAATTGCACTGAGTGTCGGAAGGGGAGTGACAGGGGCATGCTCTTGGAGGCTGCAGGCACAAATTTGATATTTTCCTGCAAAGTAATATACCTTGAGACTACACAGATATACTGATCAGAGTTTAAACTAGTCTGTGGATACCCAAGAAAGAAAACAGGATAGCAGTAGAGAACACAGAAAATATCAGCACAATGATTATGCTGTAACTCCAGATTCAGGGTTTCTGTGTAAACATTTCTATAGGGTCATAAAATACATTATAGGATTGAGGTGTCAAAGAAAGCATAGAACATTGATTCATCTGAGGATTAAATACTACCATCCAGAACTGTATCAAAGGTTGTAATACAGTGGATATTTGACACTGTAGACCAATAGGAGGAACTGATACTGCAAGACTTCTTGGGTTTCAGCTTGCCTTTGCTTTATTTGAACTGAGGTACTATGCCCTTGGAGTCAACTGCTACCTCCTTTTGCTGTATGTGCAAAAAAACGGTTTTAGGGAAGGTGGAATATTTAGTAAACTTCAGGTTTAAAGGTTTCCCTTTTCTCAAATGGGCTTAGGACCGTGTAAGTCCAACCTACCAACATTCACTTTGCTTAATAAATGCTATATCTTTGAATCCTCCAAAAAGAACTAGAACAATGATTTGATGGGAAATTATGACGATAATTCCACCACCACCCAAGGTCACACAGGCTGTAAAAGAAGGAAAAGGAATTGTAAAGAATAAAGCATGAGGCGGACACAAGTTTGCAATTAACTTTCCATTTGAAAGCCATCCCTAGCTATTAGATGAGCTGTTTTGTTAGATGCCTTAATGAGGAACGGGGAGGGACACATCTCCAGAGACACGTGGCTTCAGGAGTGCTTCTGACTGCCTTTAATGTGCAGATAATTTTTTTTATTATTTATTAAGCTTATTAGTCGCTAGTCACCCTAAGGTCTCCAAGCGACTTAACATTAAACCAAAATATATGCAAATGCCATACAATTTGGGGGTTGGGGGTTGGGATAAAGATAAATGTAGTCCTGAAGAAAGCAGGCTGAAAGAAACAAGCAGGGTGAGAGAAGCGGGGGATGGGGGACGGGACACTATTAGAAAATAAAAAGGGAAACACCAGAATATGGGAAGGCTGGAGGGAGACGACATACGAAGACGAGAGACAGGAAAAGGAGCCTGCTGGAAATAAACCTGTGACTTTTACACACACACACACACACACACAGAGAGAGAGAGAGAGAGAGAGAGAGAGCTTGAGAGCGGGATTAGCTGAGTTGCTATTATGTCACAGAATCAATATTCTGAAGGAAAACCTCACACAAGGCCTAAGTATAGAAGAGGAGGCAGGGGGGTTGCTGCAAAGAAATGAAGAGTCCTGAATGTAAATTAACCAAGTAACATAAAGCGTCCAGAGAATTTTCATGGGCCTGTCATGAGTCTGTTCCCGGTACAACCAGTCGTCCATATATATTCCAAACGGACAGGAAACCAGCCATGCATAGATCTCTCATAATCTGAAATATTAAACTCTGGCCTGGAGGGCAGCTTTGCAAACAAGATCCACAGATGCATTTCCCATCGGGCCCCACGTCGCCCTGTCACTCAGGATCCCTCAAATCCCAACCGCTCCGGCTATCAATTATTCAGGCACTTCGTCCCACTTGGCTGATTGCAAAAGGAAGCCCTTTCTGCCGCCTCTCGTTCTTGGATGACTGCATTGATGACAGCCAGCCGGTGTCTAAACATTAACCTGCAGGTGCCTCGTGAGCTGCTTTCCCTCAGTAACACCACTCTGCAGAGCTCAGGGCACCCTATGCCAAAGGGAATAGCGCTTCAGACTACATTTCAGCAGGCACCAGGGTTTCCTAGAAAGCTTATCAGAGACTCTTCCATGAGGAGTTCAATACTGTAATGGCAGACCAGATTTTATGAAAGAAATCTTGACTAGTGTCCCCCCTGTTGATGACCTAGCAAGGTGCAAAGCTGCTCTAGGGTAAGGTTACCAGATTTTCTTCAATGAATCCGGGGACACTTTTCAACTTCAATGGATTTTGCCAGGGGACTGATTTGTAAATACGGGGATGTCTGGTAACCTTACTCTAGGGTGCATTCACAGTCGGTGCGGTGCAGTGACAAACCCTGAGAGTCGTGGGTGCTTTTCGCTGCTAACAGAGGCTGTATTGTTCCAAAATCTATTGCTGCAGAAAGGGGTATTTTGGAAAGCAAATTGGGGCTGCAGGCAGGGGCAGTTGGAAAATGGTTGAGTTTTATGCTGCAGTATTGCCACAATTTTGCAGAACTGAGTTTGCATAACTGTCTACAGACTCCTCCCCTCCCCTCCGCTTCACCACAGTTTCCTTAGGAAACTTGAGCATTGTACCCTTGCCAAGGTTATAATGGCCCTTTCTTGTGTAGTTTTTGGGTTGTTATTGTTTTTTAAAGGAGGGGGGAAATAGACAAAATAAATTGGGGTGTGTGTGTGGAAATGTCAGGCACTTCCTTCACTCATGAATGGGCTTTTCTGGATGTTTGTGTATGGGAGGGTCTGTTTTGTGTTCTTTCTCATCGAGAGAGATGCATTTGTACAGAGAGGGAAAGCCATCTTGCTGTTGCCAAAAATGCTGGCGTATAATTTTCTTTTACACAATTTGCAATCCAGAGAAAATTAGTGTGCCTAAGTCGCTTTCTAGGTATCTAGAGGACCTCTTTTAATATCCTTTTTTTCTACTTTGCAGTCTCAATTGGTGGAAGATTTCCGTGCCCTGAGGAAGACAGCAGAAGACATGAACTTATTCCAAGCGGATCCTGTGTTTTTTTCGCTTTACTTGGGTCATATCCTTGTGATGGAGGCTCTGGCTTGGCTTATGGTTTCATACTGTGGTACTAATTGGATTACAACCTTCCTCCTTGCCGTCATCCTTGCAGTTTCCCAGGTGAAACTTGGTTCTATGGATATTGAATGGGCAGTCATCTGCCTCCTAGTTCATCCATGCCTTGAAAGTTACATACTGTCACTGCTTCAAAAAGGAACTGAAGATAGCATGAAACAACTTGTAACTTATTAATTGCCAATCTTTACTGGAAGGGTGGGCCATCTTTAACACTGTGTTGTGTTTCATTCCCTATTACAATATTATAATACAACTGAATCAAAACACCCTCAAAAAATAAACCTACAATTCGTATTGTAACAAAAGACAATATGTAAGAAATAAAGTAAGCAATAAAAGAACAATTTAAAAAACCATACAGCATCTAACACAGCACATTACAATTGCTAGAACAGGCAGGGAAATCGTTAAGTGGTCCACAAAGCCCTGCAGCAATTTTCAAATGGTCCAGGGTGGGGAGAAGTCTGGGAACCATTGATGTAAAGGAAACTGAAGAGAAAGCACTTATAGTTAGGTTTTGATATAAAGTTTCTCTTAGGGGTGCCTTTCCTCTCTCTCATGATCATTCTCTTCCCTCCCAAGGCCCAGGCTGGATGGCTACAGCATGACTTTGGACACCTATCTGTGTTTAAGAAGTCTACATGGAACCACTTAGTTCATAAGTTTGTGATTGGTCACTTGAAGGTAAGGTCATTTTCCATTAAGGAAATAACCGCAGTAAGAAATGATGAGGTTAAGATTGCCATATTTCTCCTGGTAGGAATGTTTCTTTAAAAACTGCAGAACTGACAAAGATCCCAAGGATCATGCATTCCCCATCACTGGGAAGTGCTGTGCCTGTTGGATTTCTGCCTGTCATGCAGCTTTTAAGGGAGCAGGACAAAAAGAGCACAATCTTAGCTGGAGGCCAGCTTACCTCACTCTTCCAAGCGATAAAAAACAGTAAATTCTAGCTCTTGTGTCTGATTGCTTTAGCAAGGAATAAGCTGAAATGAATCTATTCTAGATGAACAGGTTGTTGTGCCCACAGAGGGTATAGCTTGTGAACTGACATAAATGTATCTCAAGCAATATATATATTAAAAAATTCCCTTCAAAATCTGAACCATTAGCCACAGTCAAACTTGTATGACTATATTATTCCCTTTAAGTTTGTTAAGGAATCCTGACGGAGAATGGTAGAATAACTAAAGGAACAAGGCTACCCGTTGTCACCTTTGTTGTTTATAATAGTTTGGAAGTATTGGTGCAAAGAATAAGATGTAATCAAGATATTAAAGGTATAAGAGTGGGACAGAGACATTATAAATTAAAAACATTTGCAGATGACCTGGTGATAACTGTAGAAGATCCAATAGAGTCAATCCCGAAAGAGATTTTAAAAAAGAGTATACATATAAAGTAGATGAATAAATGAGCAAATTAAGTTAATTTGGATATGCAGAAAATATTAAAAATAAATCTAAGGAACTGCAGAAAGAGGGGGAAGGAAGTCATGTTTTGAAATATTAAAATGATTGTAAAATAATTGAAATGTATAAAATTGGAAAAAAAATAATGGAATCAGTGTGTGGACATTCTGGATCAAAGCATGTCTCACCTGTTTTACCCCAAAGTGAGGGATTTTATAAATTCAGAACTCAGAAGCTGGAAGATCTGAGTCCAAGAGATTTCACAATAAATACAATGAGTTTAGAGGCTCAAGAGCTCAGGATGAGGAAATCACTTCTTGCAAGAATCCATTAATAGGCTGAAGAGCTATGGCAGAAGATAAGGATCAAGCCAATAATAGTTACCACCTTTTTAACCAACAGAGGGCCTGTGCCTGAAAGGCAGAAATCCAACAGATCTAGCCAGCCAATCACAGCTAAGAACCACCAACTTGAAATACTCCAGGAGAATTAGCAGTATGTCACCTAGGACTGTCAACTCCCCCCCCCCCCCTCAAGCTCCTGTGCCTTTAGCAGCAACCTGACACACAGATGGAAAGCAGATTAAGCTTTTCCTGGTGTGGAGATAAAGTGTCAGGAAAAGCTTTGTTCCTGCAGTTACCAGGCAACTATTAAAGACACAAAGCAGCAAGACTAGCATCACCTGGAATGGACATTCGTGGCCATTCTTTTAAGTGCCTCCTTTCAGATTATCATTCAAGATCACAAACCATGGAGCAGTAAGGAATGCTGTCTGGAGTAGTTTATCCTTGCCACATAAAACCCAGATAAGGCTTTTGGGACTGGCTAGCTAATTTCTCGATAATGCCCACATTGTTTGCTCCAAACTGTAGGCTTCCTTGCTTTCCTCTGGGGACCTCCAGGGTCTATGAATAGGGTGTTGTACTTGCTTTCCATAAACATGGCCTGGGGCTGGAATTGAAAGCTTCTTTGTGAGCAAAGGCTTTCTGTCTGTCCTGAGTTTTTGGAAACGATCTGGAGCAGCCCCAACAGCCAGCTTGCCTACCAGGCCAGTGATGAGCAGCAAGCTGGCCTTCTGGTCTGCCGCTTTAAATTGGTACTCAAGAGGAAAAAGGAGCTAAGAGTTCGCGGGAGCCAAACTGACTATTGTACCTAGTTCCCAGGCCCTTTCATTATTATAATATTGCAGGGCATCTTTTTGTGTACACAAATGCATTGAAAAAGCAGAGTTCCCCATGTACCGTGCAAATCTTTTCTTCCTGCAGGGCGCCTCAGCAAACTGGTGGAATCACCGTCACTTCCAGCACCATGCGAAACCAAACATCTTCAAGAAGGATCCGGACGTGAACATGGTGCACCTCTTTGTCCTGGGAGACACGCAGCCTGTCGAGGTAAGAAGAGGGGGGGGGGGGTGAAATCAAGTTGCATTTCACGGAAGCTCTTTGTTTCCAAGAGTTGGGAACCCGCTTCGCATGTTTGTGGGGGGACGGGAACCCAGCACAGTTATGTGGCACCTCAATGACTAGCAAACAAGAGGGGCAAAGCTCTTTCGCAGGCCGGTTTATCTGGACTTTGTGACTGGTCAAGTTTTGTAGGGGAAAACTATCATCCACATTCTAATCCGTGGCTTAATACTGACCCTACCAGTTTTAGGACTCTGAATTTCATACCAGTTGGATATGAATTAAATGCTATGGGTTGTATCAAACAAAGCTGTCTCAATAGTGCGAAGACTTCCATCTATGCAATGGGACGTCCTCTCCCTTTCCTCTCCCTGTAAGCCTCTTGCCCGACCCCATCGGCTCTGGAGGATTGGGGGCATGCAAGGAGAGAGGAGGGGGAGGAAGCCCTGTTGCATGGCAGAACCCCTTGTGCTAATAATGGGATGACTTCATTAGGCACAGCCTTGGATTTGGATGACAGAGCCAATGACTCGGAGACTATCCGCAAACAACAATAACAACATGGTTTTATTATTATATTAGTTATTGGCTGCTTTTCAGGGCTAGCCCACCCAAGGCAGATCACAACACATTAAAACACAAATTATTAAAACCATAAAATCATAATCTACAGCACAGCACATCTGAAAACATGATGTTTGGCACAGCATCACTAGAATAAAACTGACCTATCTTCATCCAAAAGCTGACCGGGGGGGGGGGGGGGAGTCTTTAGAGTTCTCCTAAAAACCAGTCACATTTCACGTTGAAGGCAGTTTCATTCATGTATGGATCTGGCCATTTGGTGCTACTGTTAAATAGTGAGGCCGTCCTTGCTACTATCATACTTCCATGTGAAAGCAAAGCTGGCTACTCTGCGTGACTGGTTTGCAGAAGACTCACCTAGAATGAAGCTGCACTAATAATAATAATAATAATAATAATAATAATTTATTTATTCATACCCCACCCATCTGGCTGGGTTTCCCCAGTCACTCTGGGCAGCTTCCAACAGAATAATAATAATAATAATAATAATAATAATAATAATAATGCGATAAAACATCAAACATTAAAAACTTCCCTAAACAGGGAAAGCTCACTGCCTGCTTTGAGGACTGGATCTTGCCAATATTGTCTACACTGACTGGCAGTAGCTATTCAGGATTTCAGATGGGGGATATTCCCAGCCCTGCCTGGAGATGCTGGGGGTTGAAACAGGGACTTCCTGCATTCAAGGCCAGATGTTCTCCCACTCTTAGATGTGCACTTATCCTCAGCTAAAGATGTGACTTGCAAGAGCACACCTGAACCTTTAATATGAGAACCACCTCTACGAAAACAGGAAATAGACCTCCTATTGGTGGGAAAGAAAAGGGGGCAGTAAGATGTTATTCTTTGATACATTTTTTTGGATAATGTTGGGGCACTGCAGCTGTATGTTGTCCTTGTGATGGGTTGCTTTCTTGGAACACAAGTTTGCTCTGGTTCAAAAGTGCAAAGAATGCTCTTCAGCCAATAATAACCAGAAATAAACGCAGTTTTCAGCGGAGCTCTGCAAAATGGTTGCCACAGCAACCCTGAATCGGCAACACTCTGTGTGCTGTTGCATCACATACTAAGAAGATGCTTGCCGTTAAATCCAAGCCTTAGCCAGGAGGAGAGCACTCAATATTTTCAAAGTAAACAGGGATGGGACAAACTGGGCATGGTTGTGTACAGGTTGTACCTTGTGTCACAGAGGAATGCTGTTTGATCATGGTGTCTAGAGCGCTGCGTGCCCTCGAGGAACACCGCTTGATTTGGCCTGATTCATTATGTTCAAACAAAATTAACAATGGAGCTATGCCAACCTTCAACACTGGGCCATTTCGAAGCTGATAATTGTAGCCTAATCAACAGGTGCCTGAATTTGCTTGCACTCTTCTTAGCATTGTGTCTATCAGATTGTGAGCCTGCTGGCGCAGACCGTACAACATGCAACATTTAAAAATAATATCATTATTTATAAATGGTGATTATGATCATAACAGCAATAAAAACTGAAAAATGATTTAGCAGAACATAGAAAGTTGTGAAAAGAAAGAGGTTGGTTTTCCTTTCTTTCATGGACATAAGTGTCAGCATATCATCCAGTTGGCACTTGTCTAAAGTCCATCTAAGCAGAAAATTGGCATTTATCTGACCTTTGCAAAGGCGAAGCAATCGGTTTGAGCCAGCAGACTCAAGAAATGTGTGCTGTTTTCCAACAACGAACCTTTAAAAGAAAGTGGTGTCATTTCAGTTTTTCAAAAAATTGAGGAAAGAGCCACCATACTGTGAACTGTGGAGAATGGTAAAGGAGTTCTGCCATCCCCACTATGCATAGAGCCTAGGTGTAAAGATCCCATCTTGCTAAAACCATGGTTTTGGTAGCCCAGAATGATTGTTGGGGACACATTCTCCTCCCTTGGCCCCCCTTCCATTTCCCCCTCCCATACGCTGGGTGGGGTATAAATAATAAGATTATGGTGCTGGTGGTGGTGGTGATGATGACTTGTTGCCTGATGGCAATTCTTTCTTACCATAGC
The DNA here is from genome assembly GCF_965153285.1 of Podarcis tiliguerta. Lineage (NCBI taxonomy): Eukaryota > Metazoa > Chordata > Lepidosauria > Squamata > Lacertidae > Podarcis > Podarcis tiliguerta. Next base: position 57,531,158 of record NC_139534.1, read on the forward strand.
CGACAAGAAAACCTGACTGTAAATACCGTATTTACTTGAATCTAATGTGCACCTTTTTTGGCCAAATTACATTGCAAAAATTAAGGTGCGCATTTCCATTTGCCAGCATATACTCTTTTTTTTTGTTTCAAGGTTTTGAAAATTGAGGTGTGCATTAGATTCGATGGCTCATGTAAATACGGTATTAGGGGTTCTTGCGGGGGATGGGGGAATTATAGCAGAAATGAAATGTAATAACAAGTGGGCTTAAATGAGTGAATATAATCCTCTATCGTCAGGAAAAAAGCTTACAATATTAATCTGATACAAATACAATTTCAAACAATAAAAAATCAATATAACAACAATACAAGAAGCACAATGATAATTTATATAGGAGTTCACTAAAACAAAGGCAATTTCGGTATAATCAGACTTGCTCCTAGGCAACGTACCTAGGATTGTAACTTTAACAGGCTTTCTGAAACAGGAAGGCTTCGAAGTACACCTAAAAGGAAAGGGAGCTTGGCAAATCTCCCTGGAAAGTGAGTTCCACAATTGTTGAGCTACCACTGAGAAGGCCCTTTCCCCCCCTTTTTCCTCAGTATGGAAAGAAGAAGCTGAAATATTTCCCATATAACCATCAGCACGAATACTTCTTTTTTGGTGAGTATCTCCATTTCCTTCTTTCACTTTCCTACATGTAAGTGCAGGTAGGAGCCTGCTTGTAATTCCTTTGTGATTAAACAAGCCCCTCCCTGTGTAGGAATTAAGATCCCTCCTGCTACATTTCTGATGTGCAGCAATAGGGTAGATCTCCTTTCATTCACTTCTGAGCGTTCATTGTATTCCATATTTGGAAACTCATAGAATCCAGTCGGAATCATGCCACATATTTCTCTCTCGACTCTATCCTTTCTGCCATTGTTTCATTTTTATCTCACCCCTCCAACGAGAAACTCAGAGCAGTATACATGGTTCTTCTCCCCACATATTCCATTTTATCCTCACAACAAGCCTGCAATGTAGGTTAGGCTGAGAAGTTGTGACTGACTACATCCAGTGATCTTCATTGCTGAGTAGGGGTTTGAACTTGGAAGGCCTAGTCCAACTTGCTAACTACTACACCACACTAGCTATTGTGGCATAAATGATGCAACTCCACACAACTCTATTAAAGAAAACATGGAGCTCCATCATATTTTTTCCCAGGTTCTTGCAATGTGAAGAATAAATGTTACTGGTCTATAAACTCTAGTTAAACTAGGAACAAGCACCAAGAGAATCCTCCTGGGACTACAGCATTTTAGAGTGTAATTTTTAAGTATTTCCACATGTCGTAAATTCTCTGTATCCAGAGAGCTAGCTGTTCTAAAACTGAGGTGCTAGTTCCTACATACGGGGAATCATTTGTCCTAGTGGAGAATTCAAACTTGGCATTACCCACCTGCACTTTGAAGTGGTTCAGAATGCTAGTTAAAATGGGTGGTTGCTGTTTTCTAAATAGCTGAACTGATTGTAAGTAGAAGCACTGGGCCTTTCTGGAATGGTGCAGAGGTATCCTAGTCTCTTTAACATCTTGAGATGTTGGATAGAACACAGACCAAAACAGAACCTCTTGCCATGTTTTCCCAGAGTGATAGCACTTCCCTCCAGACCCTAACTTTCATGTTAAGGTCATTGTCCAGCTGCAGGGTGCCATTTTATGTTTCATGCCTGCCTGCCTCCTCTAATGCCTTCTGGTTTTCCTTTCAGTTTTTCCACCTCTCCTCATTCCAGTTTACTTCCAAATGCAAATCTTCATGACCATGTTCAGACACAAATTCTGGGCGGTAAGTGAAAGATCCTCCATACCCTGCATTGCCTTCATTAAAACCCATTCATTCCATTGGAGTTGAATGGCCTGGGCCACTCCAAGGAGATCTTCCTGGGGTAAATGAAGAGGCATCTCTCTGCATATTCTGTGGAAGTCAGCACTGGTGGAAGGAGGGAGGCAGCCAGCAGCATCCCTTGCAACACGTAACCTCTTCCTTTTCTCCTTAGGACCTGGCCTGGGCCTTCAGTTACTACCTACGCTATTTCACCTTATATATCCCCTTCTATGGAGTTCTGGGATCCTTGTGTCTCCTCACCTTTGTCAGGTAAAGTTTCCCTCTTGCTGAGCCTCCCCTTTCTAACAGTGGAACTAAGGAGTGTCTTCAGAGTAGCCTAATCACACTGTTTCTACCTCTATCAGTCATCCATCTTTCATCTACTACACTGTATTATCTTTGCTGACTTGTTCTACCTCAGGCTTTGCTGTATCCCATCTCTTCCCAACTTATTCCTCCCTTTTAGCACTCTTTTTCTGAGGGCAAGTTTCCCTGTGCTTGTTTACTGTACACCAAATGTTGTGCCGTGAATGCAGCCCGAGATCTGAGGAGGAGCAGGAGTGCACAGTTTTCAAAAGTGCTTCATTGGTTTTATTTATTCAAGAGTTCTCAAACATTCAACGCATTCACACATGTTCTGCAGGGATTTAGTTACCAGAGATGGTTGCAAAGCATGTTTGGATCTGTTCTTTGAACTAGAAGGCTTTGGGATTGCATGGCAGGCCTCAGGATTCCAAGGTCTTTTCATTGTCACCCTCACCATGGTGCTTCTTGTTCTTAAGAATGCAAGTTCTTTTGCATGGATTTTCATGCCCCCACTGGGGTACCTCTAGGCAAATGAGTACAACTTTCCTGAAATGTGACATTCCTCTTCCAAGGAATGTTGTGTTGCCATCCCATCGGTATTTTAAATCCTGTTTATTTCAGATAGCCATCAGCAGGTGGTCCTCTGATAATCTTTGCAAACAGCTCACATTCATTCCAAAAAAACTCCATCCATTTGTCTTCATTTATGCATTTCTGAATTGATCCTATGACAAATAGTAATATTATTAAGGTAACAGTATGCAGAGTATATTAAAAAATATATCTTCAGACTCATTGAATAAATGACAGTCCTATGAATCTGGTGAACTCCCTCCATTTAGCAGCCCTGTGCTTGAGGGGAATCTGGCAGTGTATCTGTGTTAGGCTGTTCAGATAAGCTCCCATTATCAAGTGAAAATATAATCATGTACGAACCAGTCCTTTCTGCTACTATAATTGTCACTGGCGAAATCCCTTGGAGAAGACACAAAAAAATGTCAAGCAGTCCAGTGGAAAATTCCAGTTTCACCTCCTTCCCCAGTACTGTTGCCAGGAGTAAATATGAGAAACACAGTCTGCTATGAAGCTGGGGTGTCTATTATTTGGGGGGGGGTTATAGCCAGGTCACTTCTTCTTTGAGCTGCTTAAAATACAGGCTACCTGGCTACAGCAGGGGCAGGGAATTGATGGCAAATAGATATAGTTGGACTTCAGCTCCCACTAGTCACAGCCAGCATGGGCAGTGGCTAGGGATGATGGGAACTGAAGTCCAACAACATTCTTTTATCCCAAATGAACAGCTGTCTTGTCTCTGCTTAAGATAGAAAATGAATATGCAAATTATTAAATAAGTGACTGGAAAGTGTCTCACAATATAGAAAGGCAGAGCAAAATGCCAATTACCCTTTCCACTGGAAAACCTAGCAACCGCTAAGATGTTTGTCTGCACAGAATGGGGGAGGCTCTCCTTTGATTATTCAGGCAAGAATTCCATTTCCCCTGCACTAACGGAGCACAGTTTTGTCCAAGGATTAATCTATCCAGATATACAAGGCTGAATTGTGTCGGTTTTGTCTTTTTTTAAGGTTCATGGAAAGTCACTGGTTTGTATGGGTCACACAGATGAATCACATCCCAATGGAAATCGACAATGACAAGCACAGAGATTGGCTCAGTGCTCAGGTAAACTGGGTCGCTAAAGTCTGAACTATTGAAATCTTGCACAGCCTTAATGAGACAGCAAGCGCTGCTGAACTTGGTGGGATTTCTGGGATTGCACTGTGGGGTGCAATCTGGGGAAAACGTAAGCCTTTGTGTCCGTGTCATGGGATTCTTCTAAAAATAAAGCTAACTGAGGAAGTTTGGTGCTGTGCAGGCAGATCAGTGGGAGTGGCAGATGGTCTCTGTCGATGCACCCACACAGCACCCAGCAGCTTCCCTTCTCTCCCTCCCAATAAGGAGCAGTGATTGCTGCTGGTAGGCCATGTGCAGAGCAGCAGCAACCCTCCAATTGCTCCTGACCTCTGCCATAACTAACCCTTAAAATTACATTTTTGGTGGTAGATAGCCCGTTCCCCATTGATATATGAGTGAATGTCATATTTCTGACAACTGCACTACAGACGTCCATGAAGTTCTTTGCTGCCATGTATACAAGGTATATTTGAAGTGGCTCCAGACCACATGTTATAACTATTTCCAACATTAGATTTCTTGGTTCAGGCTTCCAAAACTGATGGACCTATTTAAGCAGTGCAGTGGCCATGGGAAGAACATTTGCTTAAATTAAATGGCCCTCATTTAAACAAGAGGGCCACATGGAAGCCCTTGCACAATTACTATTATTTCTTAATTTATTAAACCTCTATGTGCCAAAATGGGGTTCTTGGCAATTTTGAAAATATAAAAACCAGTGACATGAACATTAAAATATAAACATTCATAATTAAAAGAGGGAATAGAACAATCCCCTTAAAACAACACGGCAATTAAAACCAGAGACTGGTAGAGAGATCAAGGGAATTCCTGTGTAAACAGGTGCAATCTGAGACTTCCTTGGATTGTGGCTTTAGAATAGAAGATGGCCGAGTGTGGCATTAGAACCACAGACAGTGACAGAAGAGCAGAGCTTCTTATGAAATCCACTTGATCTGCTTCCAAGTCTGGGCTTCATTAAGATTCACTGTTTTGTCTCCTTGAATTCTGCAGTTGGCAGCTACCTGCAACATTGAACAATCCTTTTTCAACGACTGGTTCAGTGGACACCTGAACTTTCAAATAGAGCACCAGTAAGTATGCAATGTTTGGGCCTGAAGGAACTTTGCTAGAAAGAATAGACCCTATAAGATACAATAGAATCCCCCTGGGGGAACTGGAAACCCATAAATAAGGAAGGGCAAAAAACAAGGTAATTATTACCTTGCTGTTATTTTTGAAATACTTATTTCTATCCCACACTTGCACACTAAGTGGCTACAGTGCCTAACAGCAAAAGAACATTACATTACAATATGGTTTAATTAAAACCTCGGTGTTAGATACAAAAAGCAGGAAACAATTGCTCAGGAAGTCTGGATGACTTCTGCTAATGTTTCAGTGCTGGGCTGTCTGCACTGACCACACCCACACCTACCCCAGCCATGCACTCATGCAGCAGAGTGGGTTGGCAGAGCCTTCAGGGATGTACAGGGATGTTCACCTTCAAGCTACTAGATGAGGAGGCTACTTTTGAATGCCTTCCCATGTTAAAAAAATTACTGCAAGTAAAACGCAGCATCAGGGTCTAGGGTTCTAACCCAGCCTCCTCCATTCAGTGCTAGTTTTCTACCAGCAGAGACCACACACTTGCAGTCTGAAGTGGGTACAGTCCCTTAATCTACTACTACATTTTGCTGCTTATTCCTGTAAGCAAACGTGCAAGGCAGTGCAGTGCAGTGCATTTCCCCAAGGACGGAGTCTATGGAGGCCTTCCTCAAGCTTTCTCCTTTCTGTTTTACCATAGCCTGTTTCCCACGATGCCGCGCCACAACTACCACAAGATAGCACCGTTGGTGAGGTCCCTCTGTGCCAAGTACAATGTCCCTTATGAAGAAAAGCCTATCATGAAAGCATTCTCAGACATTGTTGGGTAAGAGAACGGGCGGGGGTTTTCAGTGTGTTCACCTAGCGCATCTAGGGCCCGTAGCCCATATCCTTGGCAGAACCTTCAACCAACTCAACTGCTGTGCAGACATTTGCTGCAGACATGTTTAGAGCTGGGAATCCTCTGCAAGTGAGCTTGGCCTGTAGACATTACCTTGCCTATTCCTTTTAAAGCACAGTAGTTGCCGTTGTTCAAGCCAGCCAGCTTTTACTAGGTTGTTGTGAAAGAGAAAAATAAGAAAATGATGTATGTACTGCCCTGACTTTCAGTGAGGCAGAGCGAGATGAAATTGACAAATACAGCGTTTATGAAACAAATGATATGCTGGAACCCGGTAATGGAAGGAGAAAAGGAGGCAGTACTGGAATGCCAGGCACCTTTACAGGCATTTAAATGCTCCTGTGCAATCCATTGGAAGAACTGTCCAGGAAGACAATGTGCCTTGGTCATTAAATAACTATTGGAATTCACAATTTAAGTATAGGTTGTTATCAACATGCCCTATAAATCCAGATTTGGTAAGAGGAGTGTAGCCCTATTCATGTTTTTACTTGCATGTAGGGCACCCATATATAGCAACAGGAGCAGGACTGCCATTTGACCTTTCCATGTTGATTGTGGAGGTCTGAAAGTGAGACTCTTCGTGCAAGCAGCTGCTCCTGCAGAGGGGCTGCATGTGAACAGGATGCTCACACAATTGTGTGCCCTGCTTTGTGTGAAGAGTTTGCTTTCCAGTCCTCTGAAAAGGTTGGGGGGTGGTTCGGCGACAGGGATGCAACACCTGAGACAGTATTGAGAAGCATGGCCCCACCCTGTTGCTACTCGCGAGTATCCTATGCACACGTAAATGCAGGAACATGCCAACACTGGGAACACTCTTCTTCTTCTTCTTCCTCCACAGGTCCCTAAAGAAATCTGGAGCACTCTGGTTGGATGCCTACCTACATAAATGAAGCTGGGTTTCAACAAAGGGGGAAGGTGTTAGGCAAAGGGGGGGACTGGGGGCTGGGGGTGTTCACATATGTATTCTTATCGTCCAATTTCAGTGTGTATCTGTGTGTACACAGCTTGAAGGGAATTTCCTGTATTTTAAAATTGATGCTGGGGTGGGTTCAGGGGACCTATTTAAAATCATAGAGGGTTTCAGACAGGTCAGTTAATGTCCATAGAATCTGAATGGAAAATGCTGATCTGAACACGTGATGGCTGAGAATTGGCCCAGTTGGTTGGGGGGGGGGTATTTTGAGAAGGGAGGGTGAGTGAAGAAGCAAATAGGCAGAGATACTCTCCTGTTCCTCTTCCTGAGACTTACTACTTACTATTATTACTGTCCCAGACTCTCAGGTACTTGATTCATCTACACAGATTTTATTTTTCAAAGCAGTCAAGCTTCTGCAGATGTTTGAATTGCAAAACATCATGGCTGGCTCTTTTTTAATAAACTTGGGTCCCATTTCCCCTTAATGATGCTGAAACAAGAGGAGGGAAGGCAAGATAAGTTAATCATTGTGATAATATTCATTATTTGTGAAGTGCCTCTGAATGCAAAACTCAGATAAAATACAGGCCTTGCATCATAGGCTTACATAGACATAGAAGGGACATTTGAGATCTTCTCATCTGACTCTTGTTAGCCTCCAGCTGAGACAATAAATGCCAGAAGCATGTTTTTGAAAAACAACAACCACCACCCAGTAACAAAATATTGTCACCAATCTAATGGAGAATTACATTGGGGGATTCTCCGCTCTCGGCTTTTTCAAAAGGAGAACTGAAAGGCCCGGGTCCAAGCAGCTAGGCCAGGTCTGTCTCCTTTGCTCAGAGCTGGTCCTTTCCATGTATGCATGTACATGTATGCAGACCTCTCTCCCTCTCCAGTTGCCACACTGTTTGAACAAAATTCCATATACCGTACTTGTTTTGCCTTGACCTCCTCAGGCCGCTTTCCATTCTCTGCAATGGGGCTGCATATAAACTGGTGTAGTTTCCATTCGCCCTGGGTCAGCTAGCCTGATCCAACTAGGGACCACATTTGCAGGGAAGCAGGCTTTCCAATGTGTGCTCCTCACCAGATAGGGGATGGTGCACTTAAATGGCTGCTGCATGCATGATTCACCAGTCAGGTCTGTACATATGCAGTTCCAGGGCAAATGCAGACCGGGCTTCGGGATGAGAAGCAGGCACCATCTGTTTAGTCTTCCCCCACTTTTTCCAGCCTGGGCAGCTGACTAGCTTTATTCAGAGCTGTGCCTGCGTGGGCTTTAATTGGGCCTCTGCGTTCTGGGCCCACAGGAGCATTCTGCCTCTAGTCTCAGATTTTACAAGGGTCTGTCATGAAACAAGGTATTCTCTACAGCAGGTAGCGACTTGCTTTAAAGATCAAGATTTGTTTCTGGATCCATTAACAGTGACAAGATCCCAGGTAACTCATGTACAGTGTTGCTATATAGTTCAACCACCTTAGGTGATTTTCCTTCTTCTTTGCAGCCTTGTCTAGCTCATGATCTCAGTTAAACTAGCTCAGATATTTAGGAAGCTTGCCTCTTGCCATCCATGCAAAGTCTGTTGGTCATATGTGGAAATACCCAGGTCACTCTTGGGGCAGCAATTATGTGTTTTGGGACTGTGGAGGAGGCCTAGGTTCACTCAGCAATGAAGTTGTAGGGTGACTTGAGGCCAGTCATTTTCTCTCACCCTAATTTGCATCTCAACAATGTGAGGAAGAAAATGGAATAAGCCCACATATACTACCCTGAGCTCCTTGGAGGAATGGCAGGATAGAAATCAAATAAATACACCCATGAGAACATGCTTCCAGGGGTTTCTGGGACTGCTTTCATGGGCAACCAGTTTATTCTGTGAGCCAGCTCAATGGGCCAGAACCATGAGATAGGTGAATGAGGCATGTATCTTCAAAGATGGTTTCTGGGACTTTCCCCACAGTTCATGGATCTTATACTTTCTGCCAACAATTCTAGCACTGTAATTAAAGTACACTGTTCATCCACTTTTTATACTAATAACCACATTTAAATGCCAGCGGGCCATTAGTAGAAAGACACCTTGCTGTCCACACCAGTGAAATTTTGGGTTAGTCCTTACTAACTAAAAGTTAATGAGATTGCAATTATTTCTGCTTCTAATGCCTATTCAGTGCCTCTTGACTATTTGGCAGGTAATATAAATCTTACTTGCCGCCAAGTATGTGTAGCTACCATACTTTATTCAATAGCATTTCTACTGAGGGTCTGGAAACCCCTGGTTCCAGAACTAAAAGGAACATTCCATATTTTATAACCTTGATACATAATATAGGAAGTAAACACCAGAGTGTTAATAGCACAACTACATATTGCCTTAATCTACCTGGACATAATCAAGCCAAACTTGAGTGTTAAACAAAAAACACAACTGAGCAGTTTAAGCATGTAATTAAGTATTGAATCATTACATAAGTGCTTAGGTTTGGCTGATTCATGCCCTCTGCCTCTTTCTGGTTCCATGAATGCAGTGCTTTTTTTTTAATTAAAAAAACAATGTGCCAGTATTCATAAATTGATAAAAGTGCCGTGGGTGCCAGCACAAAATGGCTGCCATGGGCAGCAAAAAAAGAGAGAGGTGCTGGTGCTCCAAACCAGTAAGTACTGTCACAAAAAAAGCCCTGCATGAATGTATTTCAATTTCTCTGCTCCAGCAGGAATAACCACCCAAAAATGCACTGTAGCATCTCCTATGCAGTCTTCCAAGAGGACAGCTCATTTGGTCTGAAGTCTTCTGATTTCCTTGTGGTTCTGTTTGCCCAATCTTTGGTTCCAGAACAAATTCTATCATACTTGTAGCAGCTTTCTACCTTGTTTCGCTCCACCCCAGCACCTTCTAATCTTGTATTCCATCCTGCTCAGATGATTTCTCTTTGCTTAGCCACAGAAATCTGGGGATTCAGCCATTTCAACTCAATAGCCACCTTCTCTTCAGCTGAGGGCAAGTGTGGGGAATGTTTTGCCCTCCAGATGTTACTTAGCTACAATGCCCATCAGCCTCTATGGGTAGGGATGATGGGACAACATCTGGAGGACAAAAGGTTCCCCCACACCTGGCTTAGGGGGAAATGCAGGCTGCAATCCTATACACACACTTATCTGGGACAAAGCCTGAATTAATTCAGTGGGACTCCTGAGTAGACATGTATAGGATTGTGCGGTTAGTGGATTATTCAACCAGTACTGCCAATGACTGTGGGAAATGGCAGTTGCATCCTCTGCTAGTGATACGTAGGTGTTATTTAGAATAAAGAACCATGTTGCTGGGACAATCCACACAAGTAGGGGTCAGTATGCAACTTAGACAGAGCAATTCCTTTAGTGAAAATGTAGCAAGTGCTAAAGAATATAGGTAACAGTAAGGAGCCTAAAACAGACATTTTCTCTCTCTTGACTAAAACAAGCCCCAATGGCTGTCTTTATTCAGACCTTAGAATCACAGAGTTCTAGTCCAACCCCCTGCAACGCAGGAATCTTTCACCCAAGTTTCATGCTCTATTGACTGAGCTTGTTCATGAGAAAAGCACAGAATTGAGTGATTGAAATAAACATTAGCATTTGGGAGATACTTTGTGTATTGTGTTTCATTGCTTTTGCTGAAAGACAATGTTCCACTGCTCCCCAGACATTAAAGCACTGGTTCTTAACCAATGTGCATGTGTGTTAATAGGTAAGTTGTGACAATTGTAAATACTAGCAGTCCTATGTTCACATTTTTTGTCAGGTTCTCTTATCAAACTAGACCTGAGTCAATTATTTTCTGAACGCTGTGTTCCTTCTTGTCTTAGAGGGGTCTTACAAAACATTAGCACAAAGTATATTCATCCATACTTCCAAAACATGTGTAAAAACTACGTTTGCTTAGGACAAGTGCTTAAATGCTCTCTTTTTCCAATGACATATCAGTCCCTACCTAATCTAACATCAAAATCCCCCCACTCAATGAAAGTTGTTTGTAAGAAAAAATAAAATTGGGACAATATTTATTTATTCTGATCACAGGCCAAGGTGGTGCTATGCAGTTCCCAGGCAGTCACCCACCCAGGCGCTGACCAGACTCAGAGCTGCTTAGTCGTCTGTATAATGCATGATGTTAGTAAAGGTAAAGGTACCCCTGCCCGTACGGGCCAGTCTTGCCAGACTCTAGGGTTGTGCGCTCATCTCACTCTAGAGGCCGGGAGCCAGCGCTGTCCACAGACACTTCCGGGTCACGTGGCTAGCGTGACGAAGCTGCTCCGGCGAACCGGCACCAGAGCAGCACACGGAAACGCCGTTTACCGTTTATGCGTGATGTTAGCGTGGACTAAAATCCATTCCTGGGTGATATCTGAGCTAGACAAAAGCATATAAAATTTCCACATTGAGATTGTATTTCTAACCCAGGATATTCACTGAGATTCACCAGTGCTATTGGACTAATATAGCCCTCGGCTTGTTTTAAGCAATGTAGAAAATCAAAGCTTTCACATGGTTTGGCCATTAGCAAGGCAAAATTAAGTGTGCTTTCATGGAAACAGAACACATGCTAGGAAAAAAATCCGTCTTTTCTCTATCTCCTTCTCCAGTCAAGTAATGGTATGTTGAATATTTTGATGGCTTTTGCTCATGAGGAATAATGATTAAATGAGTGAAGAATGGGATATGTTCTTGCTGCATTTCAGCCATTTTGTTAGGCTATGGCATGTCTCGAGTGATGTCTACTTAGCGGAAAGCAGCGCATGTTCTGGGAATTGTTGCTTCTGTAGCAGTTGGAGGGTTCAAAGGTGAAATGGAAGCAAGCATTCCATTCTAGAACCCTTGGGAAAGGGGAGGAAAGAAGGAGGGGAGGAAAGTTGGGCTAAGTAGGAAAAGTAAAGGCATGTGAGAGCAGGGAAGTATTAGATGTAATGTGTGAGAGGGGGAGATAGTAAAATTAAATAAGACAAGCCAGTCTTCTTCACTCTTTAGGGTGTAAACAGTGGTGGAAGGATGCACCGGGGCAAAGAGCAAATACATTCTCAAAAAAAGAAAGTCAGTTGCAGCCTCTGTGGTCTAGATTTGGAGATCATCTTATGCAGGAGTGGGCTGCAGATTCACTCCCCTACTTCACAAATTGGTGACAAGCAGAGTCAGCCGTACAGCACTATATGTAATGAAATGTGACGGGTAGGGACCCCAGACGCTCCTGATATTTCTGGAATACAATCACCATCAACACTGACCAATAAGCCCATGTGTCTGAAAGCCAGCTCTAAAGATCATGTAATATATGTGGTACAGTCCTCCCAGGACTTACCCACCTCAAATGAAACTCTACTATTCCATGTTTTCATGCTCACCCATGTCTAACACATTAATGCACAGGGAAAGCTAAGCACGCCGAGGATAAACTTTGTTCCATGCAGTGAGGTGATTATTTCTTCCTTTCAGTCATAACATCTGAGCATATAATAAAACGGAAAATCTAGATTCAGCAAGTGAGTCCTGTCAATGGAAGCCCTAAGGGCTTCCACAATGGGGCTAGCTTCCCAGGGCACACTGCGAAATTGGCTCTAGGGGGGTTGGAAGAACCCTCAGAACAGCGCAGCAGGGGAGGAGAAGCTGCACTGTGCCATCTGGAAAGGCAAAAGGCTTGATGAAACAACCGCCTTAGCATTTACATTGATTGTGTGGCTACTTGGATCTCATGTGGCTATCGGTGATACAAAAGCAGTTGAAAATGGCTAGGCTGCAAACGTATCACATTAAATATTGGATTAATAGAGCAGAATTTGGGCACTAGATATTAGTAATGAAATATCCACACAATCATGGGTTTTAATGGTTAAGTCGCCAAATGTTTAACCTCAAAAGCAAAAGCTCTATTTTCAGCAGCTTTCCCCCCATCCCATTCAATCTTGTACTTTGCAGGCTTTTTTTAAAAAAAGAAAATGAGTTATTCTAACAAAACCCATAAACCTACAGTGTGGTCTAGTGGTAGTCAAAGAAGGCTTTCTTTACACACAAAGCTCCAATGTGTATCAGTCCCTAATTCAAATTTTGTTGTTAGGAAATCAATTTACCTATTTTTTAAATGTCTGCTGTTAAGCTCAATAAAATCATAGCTGTTGAATACATAAATGGTTTGTGTCTCAATTATTGTGTCTTAAAATATCTAGTGTAGACATCCAAACACATTGTGATTTCTCCAAACACAACCAGGAATGTTAGAAAGCACTTCATTGGCTCTACCTAAATAACCTAAGAAGGGCTTCCCATGTTATTCAAATTGTACCAAGGCTGAGTGTGATTCCTTCATTACATGGTGTGATCCTGCCATATTCAGAAGAAGAAAAACCTTTGCAGCTTCTTTAAAAAAATTGAACAGGTTGATTTTGAGCCAGCTGTGGATTTGATAATATTTTGTTGGACCAAGTATCACTAACTTAATCCCCACTGATCTCAATAGGACTAAAGCATTACTAGCTTAGGCCGTAACCCTGATCTTATATCTCCCAAGTGCCCCAGGAAAAATGGGACATCCTGTTTTCCCATGCAAGATCATGGCAGCCTTAAAAAAAACCCCAAAACATCTGAAAAACCTTTTTTTGGGGCATCGCATGCAATCACGGCCCTGAAAAAGCATTTTTGGGGTTTCAGAGCATAGTGCAGGTCACGTGACTCACCTGGATGATGCACGTCCTGGTTTTGGCTCTGGAAAAGTTGGACAATATGTAATCTTTGGTCAGCAGAAGTGGGATTTGATAGATTGCTGCATCCACAGTCCCAGCAGGGCAGGAGGAGGAGAGCGCAAGGAGAAAATGCAACTCCCCATACTTCAGCAGCTCCTAGGCCTGATTGGGCCCATTGTCATCACGTGACGACAGCACAGTCTGCACAGGATCCTGCAGATCCTGTGTCTGCCCCTAAATGTCCCATGTCAGGAGTTTCCACTGGTGCTGGTAGCTTCTGCCTCCTGTTTGGCAGACGAGAGAACTTTCAGACAGCAATGGGAAAGTATTAATAGTTCTCTGATGAGCTGCTTCTTGTAAGACGATGTAGGGGCAAGGTGCTTAAAGACACCGTTGGATTGGGGCCCTTTGTGAAGTGCTCAAATACTAAAGGCAACAACATACTGCAAACTTCAGAAGCGGCAACATTTGCAAATGTAGTGAAGCCTTCTTCCAGAACTTCAGAAAATTAAGGAAGGATTTTCCTGTTGAACCAGAAGACATGCTGTGTCTCTGATGAAAAACTGTATTGCAACTCTCCTAAACAGGAAATCTGTGACATTGAAATCACACTTTTAAAAAAGGACCCAGTGACCTCATTGTGGTGTAATCGCAGTGGCAGGACCATTGAATTGGCTGGGCCACTAAGCTTCCCATGGCTTGTGCCTCTCAGTAAGTGAGAGTGAAGCTCAGCATTCGGAAACCTGGTGCACACTGCCGCCTGCCTGTCCCGATCTCTCTGCCACCATCCCTGTTGTCAGCCGCTAGGGAAGGGTGTGCATACAAGTGCTTATATTCTTGGAAATAGCATACAAAAATGCATTGTATGAGAGGAATCTGCTTGTTAGGTTGTATGTGCAAAATGTGCTTATTAGGAGAAATTTGCACTAAAATGCTGACAAATTTTCACGAGGGAATTTTTTAAAAATGCAGATTGCTAAGGAAAGGGGAGTAAGTGGAAAAATGAGAAACCAAGTGGACAGATTTTGTCCATCCTTGCCTGGGAGTAAGTCCCATTGAATTCAATAGAGTAGACATGGTTAGGATTGCATTGTATGCCTGGATCTATCCAATGAGACATATTTCTCTTGCCGATGGAATGAAGAAGGATGAGAAGTTCGGTTAAATCCTAACTGACATTTCACTTAAAGAAAAATCCTAAGGTTAACTCTCTAATACGATTAAGTTAGAAAGCTTATCTCATTGTAACAAGGGGACAGAGGAAGCTTGTTCCTGGACTACATTATTACTGCTCTGTCATGGACGATGTTACAGGCTATGTGTAGGATCAAATCTGCATAAACACCATACATTTAAAGCACATGGCTTCCTCCCCCAAAGAACCCTGGGAGATGTAGTTTACCCACCACAGAGCTACATTCCCAGCACCCTTAAGAAACTACAGTTCAGATTCATTGGGGGAAGTAATCTTTAAAAGTGCTTTAGAGGCAAGATGTGTACCCAGCCTTAGGCATATACACTTTGAAAAGATTGCATCTGTCACCCTATTGTTAGCACAAAAGTAGGGTTTCTCTTTAAAAATCCCTCGTAGTTTGTAAGATCCTACGTGAGTTCTTGAGGAGTCAAGACATTTCAGCTAGCGTAGTATAGTGCAGAAAGGGTGATCTGTGGCAACCCAGAGGTTGTTAGACTACAAGTCCCATCATGCCTGATCATTGGTCATGCTGGCAGGGAGTGATGAGAGTTAGAGTCCAACCACAGAGGTTCAGGTCCAGGGCTACAGGTTCCCCTCTCTTTTAAATTGAACTCTCTACTGAGCAAAGCTGCCCAAAATGGACTCTAAGGAGACTACAATCCCATGCACACTTGCTAGGAAGTAAAGACCTACTGATTTAAGTGGAAGTTCCAAGTAAAAATGATCAGGCTGTCAAACTCCAGGAAATGGGCAAAACCTTTTTTAGTTCAAAACACTTTTATTAATTTAATTTCAATTCCAGTTTCAGACAACTGATAGTTTGATTCGCATATGGCTGCAACCCGATACACACTTATCTAGAAGCAAACCCAGTGGGGCTTACTTCAGAGTAGGCATGCATGGGATGGTGCAGCTGCTAAATGCGTTTGAATTATGGTGAACAGTGGTTTGAATGATGATTGGAATTGTCATTGTGGCTTTATTGGTTTTATTGCATTTATTTTGCTAATGTAACCCACCTTGGGCTTTCATGTGAGAGAAAAAGGCAGAAGAAAATCGGGAAAGGCAAATAAATTTTCCAAACCTGAATCCCATGGCTTCTTGGGAAGCAGCTGCAACCCGGTGGGTGCAGCTATTGGCTGGCTTTGGTGGGGTGACTGCACATTTACATATGTCCCAGTTCACAGGGGTTGACTTTAACCCTCCTGCCGTTTGGAGAAACAGTTATGTGACAGCGCAAAGTCCAGCTGCCTTGACAGCTGGGGTGACCGCTCCATTTCAGTGGTTATTATCTGCTCTTTATCAGCCAGATAAATAACCCAATAGGCCTTGTTTAAACACCTAACAACTGAAATCATGCCCAGGCACGGTCAAGGAAAATTGATCTCCTGCTCCAACAGATAATGATGGTACAAGGGACAGTGCCATTGGAACCACCAGCAGCAGATCCTTCAGCATCTCAAGCGTTGGCCTGGATTTGTATCTTCCCAGCCTCCAAGCTCACACACGTTTTGAATTATTTACTTCCTTCTAAAGCTGTTTTTAGATAGCACCTTTCAGTCCTTAAAAGGGTCTGAGGTGGATTCCTATTATAAACATAGCAAGCAATTTAAAGGTAAAGGTACCCCTGCCCGTAAGGGCCAGTCTTGACAGACTCTAGGGTTGTGCGCCCATCTCACTCAAAGAGGCTGGGGGCCAGCGCTGTCCGAAGACACTTCCGGGTCACGTGGCCAGCGTGACATTGCTACTCTGGCGAGCCAGAGCCGCACACGGAAACGCCGTTTACCTTCCCGCTAGTAAGCGGTCCCTATTTATCTACTTGCACCCAAGAGTGCTTTTGAACTGCTAGGTTGGCAGGCGCTGGGACCGAACAACGGGAGCGCACCCCGCCACGGGGATTCGAACCGCCGACCTTTCGATCGGCAAGCCCTAGGCGCTGAGGCTTTTACCCACAGCGCCACCCGCGTCCCTTAGCAAGCAATTTAGAGAATATTTTAAAATCCAAGAGCATGAAAATAGCACATTGAAAACCATCAGAAGCTCAGCAGGGAGAAAATAGGCACAAAACACATGGCAACATAGAATGGTTTTCACAGAACATCTAAAAGCTGTAAGAAAAGGAATCTCCCTAGAGTTGGAGTTCCACAACCTGGGTGCCAGAACCGAAAAAGCCCCATCATATGTCCCCACGACTGCACCACTGAACATGGCAGAACATGGAGCTTATTTCTTCTCCTAATACAGAATCTTCCATCCACGAGGAAACTTGCTTTCTCTTTCCCTTACTGTTGTAATTAACATTGCCATCTACCAGAGTTCTCCAGCTTGGAGGACATAAGGTACCCTGTTGTTGACCCCGGGGGCAGCACTCACTAGAGACAATGCAGCATTTGCCAGGCTGACCTCATGAGGAACAAAACTAGAATGCTGTTTGCAGGTAGGAGAAAGGAGGAGGGTTACAGTGAAGTACTAAGGCACTAGGATGGGAGACGCTGCTGCAGGGCCATGCCCTAGGTCTAGTGTTAAAGCCAAAGGTGCCGCCTCTGAGTCAATAGCTGGTCATCCTCCCTGTGCACTGTGAAGAGGCACAAGAGATTGGCTTCACAAGGCACATTTCAATTACTTCCTGTGCTGCACAGCTGAATCCATATTACTTTCCCCTTGCACAACAGTAATAAACTGACTAACGATTTCCCCTTCCAACTCTACAATTCTGAATCTATTATTCCCCTTTCATAGCACTCAATATCAGCTGCCTGAAGTGGCTACCTCCTTCTGCCCAGTGGCAGGGCCGGCCCTGGAAAAGGAAGCTCATTTACTCCCATTCTTTTCCTATGAGAGACTGAACAATGGATATCATTTAATTGTCCTTTGTCTTTGTTTTCAAGCAGTTTGTTATTTATTATGCCATTTCCTTCAAGAGGTTGCATTTCCCTCAAGAGCAGCCACCGCTGCTGCCAAAGGTGTGGATTGCATTGCTTTTGGGCCTCTTGTGGGGAGGGGGTCAAAGTGCTCGGTGTTATGTTCAAGGAAAAGATAAATCATTCAAAAGGGCCAATCACCTTTTGTTCTGGACTGAAAACTGGGTTTTGCTCAGCTTTGGAATAAAATGCCACACTTTGTGCCTTCTCCATTCATAAATGAATGTTCTTTTCTGCAAACAGAATCTTAGTTGAGGGCCAAAACAAGGCATACATAAAAAACGGCCCACGGGTTTTGAACACTCATTGTTCCTTCATGAATGTACCTGTGTCAATTTGCTCTGATACGCTACAGGCGCAGGTATATCCAAAAGAGAACTAGAACACACATTCAAGGTTCGGTCTTTTTTAACATGTACACCTGTCTTGGCCTTCAGTTCACCCTAAATAGCAGCACCCATGCCTCTGTATCAAAGATGGCCATCGGGGAGTCTACAGGGAAACAATTTTGGTTTCTCTCAGTTCCCCATTTCCCCCAAGTTTAAGTTCAGTTCTTCATATTGCTGCATCAGTTTGCTGAATTTTTCAACAAAAAACATCAACAAATAAATTGTGAAACTTCATCAGTGACTGCCTACTCTACACTTTTTTTTGCCAGCCCTTCCCCCTAATAAAATCCATTTGTGTATGCTTTTCTCACTAACGTATGCATTTCATGCACAATTCCTCCTAAAATACACATTTTTGTACACAATATTGGAGAACAGCTTTGCAAATTTTGGAGAAGTGTGAATTTCGAAGGATAACTCTGTTTCAGTTCACATATTGTTTCAGGAAGTAACAATTACATACGTTTTCGTTAAAATGCAACCCAAACTGAATTTCTCCTCGATCAGTTTTTGCCAGGCTGGAGCCTCCCAGATGTTACGGACTCCAACCCATCCATCCCAGCCAGAGAAGTCCGCTCTGGACTGAGCTAGGAAATGCTACACTTACAGATTTTTCCAAATGCAGAAGCAATCCTGGAGCTGGACTTAATTTGTTAGCAGTAGCTACTGCTGAACCAAACTCTTCAGGGTTCTCTTTCCTTCCTCAGACCCCTCCCACCCGTCACCATATGTTAAACTTCAAGCTTTACTTCCCTGTTACTTCCTTGTAATGCAAATCTCTGGTCTGCGTCTCCAGGGGCAACCTGACCTATTTTTACAAAGCTTGCCTTCTTTCGAATCTATTCAAGCCTTCCACGTCACTGAGACAGGGAGGCCCGGGTCGCACCAGGCAGTTGTGGAAGATTAGTGTCAGTGATTACATCCAGACCCGAAATCCCACTTAGAACTGACATTAAGTACGCATGTGTGAATACACACACAGACACAAATATATATTATGTTCTCAGAATACAAACAAATCTCTTCAGATACAATATTATCACACATAGGTAAAAAACAAATCAACAGCATCTCTTCTCAGCCTGCGTGAATAATCACAGGTGAATTTCACCCTGTGGCTGTGACCGACTCTTTTCCTGCTGCTCCCCTGCAACCACAGCCAAAGGTGAAGAAGCCCAACATTGGCATAACAGAGATGACACTGGGGGGGGGGAGACCCTCCCAAACTGAATCTACAGGTATGAAATAGGAAGGCAAGAAATGCATTTATAAATTTAACCCTGATACTACTTCATCTTCTGTGTCCAGTTACTTAAGCTTTCTTTGCAATTTGAGAACTATTTTATTTCATGGCAAAAAAAGAATGTGTGTTCGTATGGATTGTGGGATTTTGTTTTTTAAATCCGTATTATTGAGCTTAAAAGTCAGCAACATCATCTAACCTCCCCTCAGACAAATCAGAATGAATGCTTATTAAATAGCCAGCATCGTCTAACCTCCCCCACAAACTTTGTGCAAATAAACTTGGATAGATACTCCTATTCTTTTATCTGCTCTGGTTTGCCAGAAGCGGCTTAGGCATGCTGGCCACATGACCCGGAAAAACTGTCTGAGGACAAACGCCGGCTCCCTTGGCTTGTAAAGCGAGATGAGCGCCGCAACCCAGAGTCATCCGTGACTGGAATTAACAGTCAGGGGTCCCTTTACCTTTTTACTTGCATATTAAGTTTTTTGGGGTGAAAGGGTGGGATATATATTTAGTAAAATAAATAAATAATGTTGAATTACATTAGGGCTTAGTCCCCAGAAAAGTGGCTATAGGATTGCTGACTGAGAGGCCATTTTGTGGTCCATAAATGCGTCTAATTTTTTCAAATGCAACACAAATTACATCCCATGAGTTCCATTGCCTAAATGTAAATGCCATCTGTTTCAGATAATTCTGTTCGAATAGTAGATTTCCCAAATAAACAGAAAATAGTAGGATGTCCTGTCCAGAGGGACAAATCCATGGGATTTAAGAATGACTCACCTAGGATTGCCAACAACAATAATAAAAACAAACAAACCCAGCAACTTTTTACCTTGAACTCCAGATAGTTTGACATAAAACAGCAGGTGAAGTTTTCACAATCTGGGAGATAAGCATTTGCACCTGCTAATATATGTCCAGCAAGAGGATCCTGGGACTGTAAAAAGAAGAAGGAGATTGTAACCTCAAACGCCCTCTGAATCCAGGCCTCAGCATCCCTCACAATTTAATATTTAGCTGCAACTTAAATTTGCTTTTATTTAATTCAGTTTCATAAATCAATCACTGTAGCATATTTAATTGTCACCCAAAAACAGGATGCAGAGAAAGACTTATTTTAAACTAGTAAAACCACCTTCACATCCAGAATTGCTATTTTTGTTGCCTTTGGGAAATAAATTACTGCCTTGAGACTGAAAATGCTGCCTTTGTGTTTCACCCATTTTGTTCAGCTGCTTGATTTCACAAGTTGCAAGCCAGATCACCAGAGGAGGCAAAAAGCCGAGGCAGGTAAGATCAGTCCTTCCAGGCTCAGGTACTAATTAGAAGGAACATAGGAAGCTGCCTGCAGTCTATAGAGTCAGACTATTGATTGACCCAATTGAGTATTATCTACATTGACTAGCAGTAACTCTCCCGGGTTTCACCACAATTATCAAGTAAATCAGGCAATAAAAACAAGCAGCAGACGGTTTTTATGAAGCTGGCAGCCTACAAGGGTCATTCAAAGGTAAATGTTCTAAGATGAAGTCTGCACCTTGCTAATTTCAAAATAAAGGAGTGACTATTCTCACCATACAGCCAGCCATATATACAGTCAGAGCCCATCTGACCTAGGAGTCTCATTCTGAGGGCAAGTTACTCCTTCTTTTTCTGAACTCCTTTTTAGCTGGAGATACCAGGCCTTAAGGGGACACATGTGGTGCTGTGGGTTAAACCACAGAGCCTAGGACTTGCTGATCAGAAGGTTGGCGGTTCGAATCCCAGTGACGGGGTGAGCTCCCATTGCTCGGTCCCAGCTCCTGCGCACCTAGCAGTTCGAAAGCACATCTAAGTGCAAGTAGATAAATAGGTACCGCTCCAGCGGGAAGGTAAACGGTGTTTCTGTGTGCTGCTCTGGTTCACCAGAAGCGGCTTCGTCATGCCAGCCACATGACCCGGAAACTGTACGCCGGCTCCCTCAGCCAATAAAGCGAGATGAGCACCGCAACCCCAGAGTTGGCCACGACTGGACCTAATGGTCAGGGGTACCTTTACCTTACCAGGCCTTAAACCTGGGGCTTCCAACATGCAAATCAGGTGCAGTTCCACCACAGCCACCCAAAACTAAATGTACATATCAGCTGCTGGAATCACTTTTCTAAGTCTCCACTTCAGCATGTGTAAGGCTGTCTCTTCCTTTCTAGGGAAAATAACCTTAATAGGTTGGAGATGTTGAACTAAGGTTGCTACTCATACACCCATTTTTAGCATCTGGATGAAAGAAAGACATTTAACAGGTGGGGGAGAAGCGGCAATGGAAGGACTTCACTTACTGAATTTCTGCCTGTGGTCATTGCTTTCTAAACTGCCCCCGTTTCTCTCTAAACTGCTTCCTGGGGCAAGGGCAGGCTAAAAATGTTTTTAAAAAATAAATATGAAAATTTCTACCAGGAGGGAAAGGTTAGTTACCTCAGGTTGCATGCACTTGTTTTGCTGCATTAAAAAACAAGAACAAATAAATTGTTTTAATTGAACTTTGTCAACAGAAATACAAACTTAGTGATGAACACACAAACCTTGGTTTATAGAGTCCACGTTTTAAGCACAGTACATTGATGACAAAGATGAAGATGCGATATTGAAAAAGAAGAAAAACCACCTGCCATTACCTTTCTTCTTATCAAGAAGCTTAGTGCTGAGCAGGCTAGGTGGCATAAAATGTGTTTATAACATGCAATAACAATTCAAATCTTAATGGTAAATCTTGATAAGAATGTTCTTTATGACAGGCAAAGAAGATTAGTCTGTGAGAGCGGGGAAAACAAAGCAGTTGTTTTTGCCTGTTTTGCTTGCTAGCCATTGAGTAAAGTAAATAAACTCTTTTATGGAGATAGAACCCTGTTTCTCCAACTCCTGGCACACTTTGGTTCTCAAATACAGTGGTACCTTGGATTAATTACTTAATTCGTTCTGGAGGTCTGTACTTAACCTGATACTGAAACTGTTCTTAACCTGAAGCAGCACTTTAGCTAATGGGGCCTCCTGCTGCTGCCGCGCCGCCGGAACACGATTTCTGTTCTCATCCTGAAGCAAAGTTCTTAACCTGAAGTACTATTTCTGGGTTAGCGGAGTTAAAGTTCTTAACCTGAAGCATATTTAACCTGAAGCGTATGTAACCCAAGGTACCACTGTACAGTTAGAGGCATGTTTCACTCTTACATTGCAGGAGGTTTGGCTTTTTTAAAGCACCAAACTAGTTCTGAGGACGGCAGCAGTTTCAATGTGTTTTAAACAATGTGTTGAACCAATGGTGAATACCCCACAAGCAAATCAGAATGGATGTTCATTGTTGTATAACCACCTCACAAATCCCTCAGAACAAATGCTTAGTAAAGACTGGGCGTAGTCTAACCTGCATGTAAGCTTTATGCAATCAAACTACGTCAGGGGTCAGCAAGGTTTACCGGCCATGGGCTGGATCACTCCCATGGAGATTGTCCATGGGCTGGACTGGGGCAGCGCAACGCCGGAAATTGCTTCTGCGCATGCCCAGTTTAGCACAGCGCATGGGGACTTGCTGAGCAGGCAGCTTGGTTCAAGGGCGGTTCATGGGCCGATAAAACGGTCTTTGTGGGCCGCATCTGGCCCATGTTGCCGACCCCTGAACTACGTCATCTAGGGGAGCCTGTTATCATTACCGAGTGAGGGTCACCGAACGTTAATGGTCCCTGCTCTTGTGGCTTTCACAGCATGCAGGAACTGCCAAAGTTGAATTTTCATGCTTAAAACTCTAGATGGCTTAAACTTCTCAAATTTGGTAAATGAAATGGTTTCAATTGTTACAAGCATTGATCATCTGTTTGGAATGAATGCTCAGGTTTACCCTCTTCAGCATATGGCGGAAGGTATACAGGGGTGTCCGAACTTTTTTCAAAAAGGGCCAGATTTGATAACGTGAACATGCATGAGGGCCGACCAAAGTTGTTGATCTTTTTTGAAGTTGTTTAGCTTTTTTTTTTTTTTAGGATTTTACCCTAAAGTTGTTGAACATTTTTTAAGGATTTCCCCCCCAGAAAAGAAACTGTTGCAGGGGCCACATTAAACCAACCGGCATGCCAGATTAGGCTCCTGGGCCTGACTCTGGACATGCCTGGTATATAATGAAAGTGCCCAATGTACTTCTGTGGGAAGGAAATTCCACAGTTCCAGAGTTTGGGCCACCCTAGCCCACAAAAAAGTCTAAGGATAGTGGAGCTACCGAGAGCCCTCTGCGCTGATCTTAGAGGCTGTAGGGTACAGGAACCATGCCTTCTTTTGCACGAGACCATTTTAGTTCCCACACTAGCCCCCAGTCCTTGCCTTGAGCTAAGGCTGGCTGCAAAACCACCCTGCCCACTAATATCACTGCAGCATCAGGAACAGGAGCGGATGAGGATGCCTGCTGAATACTTTTGCAAGGGAAAAAAATTGGTTTGGGGGAAGAGTGGAGCAATTCATCTGAGCATAATACCCGTGTTTGGCTTCCTGCTTGAGAAAGATGTGCCAATGGGCCTTTACCCTTTAATCTGGATCCAGTCCACATATTTGGGGCTTGCTTTATCTTTCAAACATGCCGTTACTCACGGAGCTGTCCACACTTGTAAATAATCACCCAATCTTTTGGCTTCGAGGCTTTCCTCTGAGGTATCTTCTCGAACTGAGCACTGTGTTGCAAACGTTATTCCCGTTTCTGAATTTTCCAGCACCCCAGCTGGCATTTTTCTGATCTCCATTCCTAGCCAGGCTGCACCTCGGATTCTTGCAGCATAAAAAACAATTTCTGGTTAGCATTATTAAGTGCAAGAACTGCCCTAGTGCCAACTTTTGAGCCCTCCGGGGTGTCACTGTATGGCCTGGGCAGCTGGGGGGAGTTACGCTGGCAGCACTAAGCTATATAAGAACATTAAAAAGAGCTCTGCTGGATAAGACCCAAAGCCAGCATCCTGTTCTCACAGTGGCCATCTGGATGCCCATGGGAAATTTGGAAGCAGAACCTGAGTGTGTGCAATCCTCCGTTGTAGTCCATTACTTAAGGATGAGACCTAATGTGTTTAGGAAACAATACAGTGGTACCTTGGGTTAAGAACTTAATTCATTCTGGAGGTCTGTTCTTAACCTGAAACTGTTCTTAACCTGAGGTACCACTTTAGCTAATGGGGCCTCCCACTGCTGCCGCGCCGCCGGAGCACAATTTCTGTTCTCATCCTGAAGCAAAGTTCTTAACCGGAGGTACTATTTCTGGGCTAGCGGAGTCTGTAACCTGAAGCATCTGTAACCCGAGGTACCACTGTAATGGTTTGCCTTTGTGTTGGCTAAAGCTCCCCCTGCTGGCTGACTAAGGGCACTGCAAAAATAGCATTGGATGCACAGAGGTCCTCTTCCATTTGATCACAGCAACTGTGTTAAAAAGTGTTCTACATTTTCCAAATATGAAGCTGTTTTCTGGACCTCCTGTTTTAACTTGAATTGTTTTATCCCATCTCCAAAGAGATGATCTTTGTTTTCCAGAGAGAGAGAGAGAGAGAGAGAGAGAGAAGACCATATCAAGAAGATAAAATAACCTCATGCTCTGTAAAACTAATTAGGTTTCTTTGAAGTTACCTTGAAAGGGCTTTGTTCTGGCAAGGTGATAATAACATTCTGGAAATGCCTCTTTAGAAGCCAGCAAATAAAAGGAAGGCGGCTGGAGAAAAGACTCAAACCTTGCAAGGCCTTTGGGGGGCTTTGGGGGACATATGGACGATAGGACACCAAGCAGTGGTAAGTCCAGGGGCTTCATTGGGGTGCCCCCCCCAGAAGCCTGACTAACTATAGGGTAAAAGCACCCACTTTTGTTATGTGCAGAAATTATGCCGCCTTTCCATGGCTGCAATAGTGTGTGCTAATATTCTAAATATTTATGCTTGGAGGGGAAATTGGGGTGGGAACTGCTGGCTTCATCTCTGACCTCTGTGCATTGATCCTTACTTCAAGGGACTAAACACTCCCAACCAACCATTTGTACTCTCAATTTTTGCAGGGTACAGTTTGGCTGGGACTTCTGCAAAGAAAGCTGCACATGTGTACATTTCAGCTCCCATAGGCTCCTATGTGTGGGCAGTCTGTGCGCTGTAAAAACGGAAAATACAGGTGTCAATGCATGTGGAGGTGCCCCTGGGTCTGCTTCTGTGCAGAGGTTATGATCAGTGTGTGCCACAAAATTCTGTGCACACTGGTGTACACCTCTCCACACATGGGCCAGCTGGACAGGGGCAGAGGTGGAAATAATTGGGTGGATCTGTTCTGTGTGTTGGGGAAAGCTGTACCTTTTGAATTTCTGCCTGTGGGGTTCTTTAAAGGCTGCATTTTATTGTAACCTCCCTTCCCCAACCGCCTGATCTGTATTTTGTCAGCATTGCAGCCCAGATTACTCAGTTCATGGTCCTTTTATTTGATCTTTTGGTATAGATTATATTGCTTCTGGCGTGCTCTGGTCCATGGGGTCACGAAGAGTCGGATACGACTGAACGACTAAACAACAACAACATATTGCTTCTTGGTTGAGGACATTCATTTGTATTTTTCTGCCCCTGATCTTTCACCTTCAGCCCCTCGCAGCCTTCCTGCCTGTCTGTTATTTGTTTCCTTTGGGTAAAGTCACCAAAAGTAAAGTGTCCAGAGCGAGGACGACTTTAATAGTTGTGCAGAAGTGGGAATAGTCGCAGGTGTAGCTTTGCCATGCTGAAATGCCTTCTGCTGCGCAAGTGGGAAGGGTGCAAGAGCCCTGTCCTCTTTGTTACATTTAATACACGTGGCTTCTCCCCAAAGGAATCCTGGGAACTGTAGTTTGTTAAAGGATGCTGGGAATTGCAGCTAAGCTATGTGCTTTAAATGTGTGGGGTGGATGTGACATCACTTGGACACCTCATTATCTGTGCACTATCTCAGTCTTTATTTAGCTAAAGTTTCTCATTCTGCCTTCTGTATCCTGGTATTTCTGTTTCTTCCTCCTCTCCTGCTGGAATTGTGGGTGCGCTTTAAAAAAAATATTATTCCCTTTCTTTTCTTAGCTCATGCATAGCTTCTGCATGTGCAATCTGTCTCCCGCCTGTATGGAAGTTATAACATCTCTTGGGTGCTGCTTATTACATTGCAAGTTTCAAGACAAGGTCATTATAAATATAAAATAAAATAAAATGCAGTACCCTAATTTCCATATGTGCTTAATTAATTATTCCTACTAGTGCTGCTAACTTTTTAAACTGCTCCTGTGCTTTCAACAGTGGTTTGATCTGCACACACTGGCGGGTGAATAATGCTTCTCTGTGCTGTGTTCAGCTGCTGATTTCTGGAGCTGACATTCCTCTCTAAAGGCACAAGAGCAGGAGGCCTAACTGGTTTGTGTTTTTTTTTTGTTGGGTCACTTGGCAACCTTAATTCCCACTAATAAATCAGGCTTCGAGGAGAATAAATAGGTTGACTGACTGCCATTTACTGCCTGTTCTTTGGGAAACCTGTCTGCGATGAATGTTATATAAAGATTATCATATCTCTCAAGCAAAGAGGAACCCTTTCTGATAGTGGCTGATGGACACATAGCCCTCCTGTTGCCTTTGCCCCAACAGCTGATTTTGCTTCCTCAGCTTACCTGCTAATCTCTTCTTTTTCAACTGAAAGCAGGCGATGACAGGGACCGTCACTGATAAAGGGCTGGATATTTGGGCAACCTCGTAAGGGTGATGCAATGAAATCTATTCCATCAAAATCAGATGGCCTTGCACTTCAAAGAGTGATGTGTGCGGATCTCTGAATCCACTCTCCTTAACGCAATCTGACCTAGCAAATTACACAGGAGAGAACAGATAAGAAAACTGTTACAGGGAGTGAAACCAGGACCACAAATGGATATGGAAAGGTTACAGGGAGAGAAAAGCAGGGGCACAAGCCGTTCAGGAAGGCTGCATCCACAACCCTACATTTAAAGCAGCAGGCAGGGATCTCGCCATATTTCCTTTCTCTAATCGGATCCCTCCTTCCTCTCTGGAGGGTGGAGCTGGGAGGCAGAAGGAGAGTCAGGCTGCTCATCTTTTCTCTGACCCCCTGCTGAGGATAAGGCATATCACTTGCCAGCTGCTAACAAACTTTTTCCCAGAGTGCTCTTAGGCAAAAAGCCTACTGATTGAGGACCAGTTTCTGTCCTTAGGCTGTGTGAGCACATTACTGGCTTAAAATTATCTTTTGCAGTTCTAGTTTGGGAGAGAAATGCATCGAAATGAAGCATTTCATAAGAAACAGTAGGGTAGACATGTATGGATTGTGGCTCATGTTTTTTGTACACAGCAATGAGAGCACACTGGAGGGCACACACCTGCATGTGGATCTTTCGATGACATATATTGTTTTTTACTTGCTTATTTCCAGCTATGCATAATGTTGAAGTTTTAAATCATCTACATAAAACACCAATTTTATCTGAAAGGGGGTTGCTGATAATTTATTCACAGCACTGTAGCAATTATTAATCCGTGTATGTGTTCAATCCTCAGCACTCTGTGGCGGCTTTTCCAACCCAAGTGATGCTCCCTGGACTTGTGCCAATTGTGGTCATATCCCTATTCAGCACTCATGCCAATCTGGCCCATGCAGGTAACCTATACTGTGCACTTTCAGCTCTAATCAGTTATAGTTTTCAGTATAAAGCTGTCAGAAGCAAAATTACAAAACTGGCAAATAAAAACCTTTCTGTTAAGTTGTGGGTGAACGTATCAGACGACACAGTGATTCTTCAAACAGCTCTTGTTTATTCACAGGCCAGAACAGAACTGAACTGAAAGGTTCAGCCAGCCTGCTTATATAGAGCTCCACTAGAACGCAACAGTAACCATTTTCTGTAACTATCCAGTCACTGAATGTCACTTTCCATCCCTTATTTGCATATGTGGACCTGAACTATCTACAGTATCCCCCTGCTGGCCCAGGGTGAGAACTTCAGTACATAACATTTTCCATTTTTTAAGACCAGTCCCAAAAACTAGAAATCAGGAATTGGCACCAGTCAAATACTCCCAGAGCTCAAAAGGTCAAATGCAGATGGTTAAAATCCATTGGGATTGAGAGGCTCAAGTAATTGTTAAAAGCCCAGTGGAATAATAAAGTTATTTTCAGTAGTCATCTGAAAATGGTGAGAGAAGAAGCAGTCTGCAAACTCACCAGTCGCACTTCAGTTTGGGATGGGATACAAAGCAGAGGCTCATGAGATGATCTCTTAAGCTGCGCAGAGGCATATGGAAGAAAGCAGCTCTTCAGGTATCCTGACCCCTGGCCATTAAGGGCATTAAACGTAATCATAAGCACCTTGATTTGGGCCTAGAAACAAATAGGTTTGTACTGGGCCATGGAAACTAATGTGGACCCTTGTACTTCTTTTCATTCTGGGACTACTATTTTCCCTCAGAAAACGACAGCAAACATGAAAGGCCAGTGGTGAAAGAGGCCCTGGCACGGGCAAGGCAGCTGGTCTCCTTGGCGTATCATCGCTCTAGAAGCAGGTATGAATTTCCAGGTGATGCAGGAGGCAGAGAGCATCTTTCTTTCCCTACTTGTCATGCTCTCTGCTCCTGCCCCCCCCCCCCCGCTGTGCCTATACCCCAGGCCTTGTGGGGGTTTCTGGTCTTCTTCGTTCAGCCATGCCTCATTCTGTGAAATCCTAGGGGGAAAGCAGTGCTGACCAAGGGATCCCTCAGTGCCAGCGACCTGCTGAGCCTGTTCAAGCACCCCGAGGCAGAGACCAACGCGGCGGTTCATGCGGCTGAGCTGATGGACACAACAGTGGAGCTCATCCGGCAGCTTGTGTACAAGCGGGAGAAGCGTTATGCCAACATGTCAGGTGTGTCTTGCATCCACCACCCAGCCCGCGAAGTACCAGTCTTCGCCTCCTGACCTTCTTGAGAATCTTCTTTCTCCCTTTTCTTCTGCAAGGAGTCTTAAGTGGCCATGATCTCTCCACCTTGGCAGAAGTAACTGGCTGTGCTGCTCAGCTGCGGCCCATCAAGTGCTCAGACACCTGTTTGACTGAAAGGTACAGATCCATAGATGGGACGTGCAACAACAGGTAATTCTGCTGGCCCAGTCCTTAGGCCTGCAATCTGCAAAAGCAGTGGCCATATTATTAAATGCAAAATTGCACTTTTCAAAATACCCTTTGACCTGCTACTAATTTCAAGTAACTCCTGAAGACCTTTTTAAGCCAGGAGGCCTCTTCAGTTGCTTCATTTTTTTCAGGACAAGCCTGTCTTTTTTATGATCCTTTTGTGTTGTTTTTATGACATTTTATGTTTTATTGTACTTGTAAATGTTGCTGTATTTTGTTGCTGATGATTTATATGATGGGGCAGTCTATAATTTTTTTTTTATAAATATCATAAACTGTGAAGAAAGTCAGCTATATTTAGCTGCACCTTTTTGCAACAGGTCTTGCAGGTAGTGGGGGAAATCATAGAGATGATTTCACACTCCCCATTTTCTGCTAATAGTAGGATGTTCCCTCAGGGCATTTTTACAGTCACTTTTTTTTTGAAAACAGAATACTGGGGGTTCCTGATTTTTATTTTTGTAATTCTTGTTTGTATGCAAATACAGAGAGAGTGATTCCAGAAAACTTTTTTTCATTCTGATGTGCTTGCATGAAGTTTGCTGGGAAGTTAAACAACCCTGTGGGAATACTGCTGTAAGACATGGGATACAGCAGTTGAACACAAAATCCACAGAAGACCTCCAAATGAATCATTTTGTTTTTGATCCTTAGGCCCCACATCTAGCATACACAGAGCAAACTGAGCAACTGGTAGCCAGGTTGGAGTCAGCTAAATACTGCCAAATGCTATAAAACAATCAAGAAAGGTAGAGGAGGAAGAATGGGGAAAGGCAGAGAAAACAATGATATCTCCAGCAGAACCCTCAACATATCTATTTTTGTTTCATAACAATTTAAAACACCAACTGTGGGGAATTGTCCCTTTGCCAAATGGAAGCAAATGATATCTGTATATTTTACTGTCTTTATTTAACTACCCAACCTCAGCCCAGCCCTTCTTTTTAAAGTTGTCCTTTAACAATTTCAACCCTCCATAAAATTTCATCTTTATTTTGAACATGGCTAGTAATCTTTTATATATATTTAGTCACGTACTCGTGAGGAATCATAACTCCATAAACATCATAACATAACATAAACATCAATCATACCTCCATAAAACTAAATAGCAGTATATTGAAATAAAGGTTATATACAGTGCTAAACCAATACTGAATGGTTTTTTTAAAAAAATAATAAACGAAGTTTTAAAACCACACAAAAATTATCTGCTCACAAACCTCTGCCCAACACACAGTACAAACGACCCCCATGGGTGTCTTAGGCTACGAATCAATACACCACAGAAAGCTGCCTGTTTGCTGTTATTTAGGAAATCCTCTGTATCAAATAAAGTGTCCCCTGTGCTTCTTTAGTTTGCACAGATGAGGTATTAAAATGTGTCCACCTGGTAAATTCTCTGGTGAGTAAGGGATATCTTGGTTGAAGTTTTCCCACTGAAACAAAAACTTGCAGATACAGAATGGGCATACCCAGGGAAAGGCTGACATCTTTTTCTCCCTAACATCTATTGCTTTCGATGAGTCAGTGTCTTGGATATGGAAGACCATACAGTCCTCTGATTCCCTCACCTGCACTCTCAAGTAGTATAATTCAGGAGCCGTTTTCCCTCTCCACCTTCTACTTATGTGAGCCCAATGCCACCTGCCCATTTTCTGCAGTTTATGAGATTTCATTGTCCCTTGCAGGAAGAACCCACTTTGGGGAGCAGCAAACACAGCCTACGCCCGCTGGTTGCCCGCAGACTATGAAGATGGCTTCTCTGCACCCAAAGGATGGAATCAATCCAAGACCTATAACGGCTTCTCATTGCCTTTGGTATGCAGCAGCGGGCAAGACTTGGAATCTCTTATGAATGGAGATGGCAGTGTTCACACAGGGTTTATAAGACAACTCCAAAGCTTTCCTTCTTAGCTTGCTTTAAAATAAATGTTAAGATGTTAAAAAAAACACCCTTTGATTTGCATGACATGTCAACATTACTGGGTCTTTACACAGAAACGTTGGAAAGTGTATCTGTGAAGGCATGAAAGAGTGAGGAGCATGTAATATTTTCATAGTTTCCAATTGACAAGTTAGACGCTCCATGGCAACTGCAAATCCCATGTCTCGTAATACTGTCAAAAAATACGCACTCGAGATGTAACTTTTTAGAATTTCCACGAAAAGCATGACTAGTTTGGACTGCGTTTCCACAGAAAGTAGAAAAATACACTGCGTTATTCACAAAGACCAACAG
Organism: Podarcis tiliguerta; assembly: GCF_965153285.1. NCBI lineage: Eukaryota > Metazoa > Chordata > Lepidosauria > Squamata > Lacertidae > Podarcis > Podarcis tiliguerta. Next base: position 57,562,796 of record NC_139534.1, read on the forward strand.
TGTTCATATTTGAAATGAATTGTTCTCCCAGGTGCGCCAGGTGTCCCATGAAATCCTGCACACACGGAATGAGAACATCTCCCTGGACAGCTCCTACACCCACATGCTGGTGGAGTGGGGCCAGTGGATTGATCACGACATGGATCTCACCCCCCAGAGTGCCAGCACCGTTTCTTTCACGGACGGAACAGACTGCTCCCACGGTTGCATCAACCGGAATCCCTGCTTCCCCATCCAGGTAAAGACAGCGATGAACAACAAAAAACTTAGGAAGAAGAAAACTCACCGTAGTCCTCCTAATAGTAAGGACTGTCGCCTTTACCTTTTACCAAAATGTAAAGTAGAGCCGGTTTATATATGTCGCAACCCCCATGAGAGTGTTTCAGAAGTACATGGATTCACAAATACTTTCGCCCACTGTCATATCCAGACAGGTCCACAGGGCTTGCTTATAGAGCTTTTTAAAATACAAAACCAGAAGTGAAATCTATACAACGTAATTCATTCCATGAGGTGACTTTACAGTCACGTTGAGCATGAAAGCAAAAAAAATGAGGCCTACCATTTTGAAATTAATCCATCCATTGCTAGGTCCTTTTTTTAAAAAGCTCAGAGTACACACCAGTTAAGATCATTTATATATGCCAACACATATGCAGAGATGCCAATTTCAGCTTGCTGTCTCTCAGCAAGAAGGCAAAGTTTAGGAAATAAATAATGAAGGAATAGTTTTTTAAGGCTGGGAAGAGGAAGTACATTTTGGGGGCTCAGATTCTCCTGGGTCACTCTGTAGCTATGTCCCGGTCTCGGGGTGCAGTATGGCATGGGGCAGAACCACCTCTGTCTTTAGACTCTGATTCTGTGTGGGAAGCTGTGGAAACTCAGTAAAGAATGTGAGCTCTCCATTCTTCCTGGCCGCCTGTCAATCAGACCCAGGGCTTCTTGACCACTCTGCTTCTCCTGTGCCAGATCCCTGCTGGCGACCTCCGTCTGGGTGGGGGGACAGTGAAGTGCATGCCTTTCATCCGCTCTTCGCCAGCTTGCGGCAGTGGACAATCCAGCTTCCTTCAGGGGCAGCTGCAGCCCCGGGAGCAGCTGAACAGCCTCACCTCCTTTGTGGACGGCAGCATGATCTATGGCAGCACGGCTTCGCTGGCCAAGAAGCTCCGCAACTTCACCCAGGCCCTGGGGCTTCTGGCCGTCAACCAGGAGTTCTCCGACGGTGGCCTTCCGCTCCTGCCCTTTGCTGAGAAGAAATCCCCAAACCCTTGTGCCTTGACGCGGGACTCCTGCCTTGCCAATGCGTCTGACGTGCCCTGCTTTGTGGCAGGTAAGAGGAAGGCTTCTCAGCTATTGAGAATATAGCTGGGATGGGGGACCTGTGGCCCTACAGGCATGGACGGACTCCAACTCCTAGCATAATTGTCTATTCGCCATGCTGACTGGGGACTCGTGGGAGCTGGAGTCCAACAACATCTGGAATGCCACAGGCTCCCATCTCTGCTGAACAGTGTGGCCCGATGAAGAGAGGACTTTCGTTTCTTTAACGGAGGTGATTTTTTTATCACAGACAGCCCCTGCTCAGCCCTGCAAGACAAGATGCCAAAATGCCCTCTTCTGTGCAGCTGTTAAAGTAATTAGAGCCCCGTTCTCCTTTGCAGTGGGTCTCCTAGCTTTGTACAGGAGTCCCTTGAATGTGTGCACAGCCTTTCAGGATTAATGGGATCTGCTTTGTCTGACTTGTGGTTTGACAAGTCCAATAGCACCACCTATAGGCAGTAGGGTTCTCCCCCTCCATAACTGACTTGTGTGTTTGGTCCATATATGGGAGCTTTATGGGTGAGTTTTCAGAGGGATGCCAGTCATGGTGAAAAGGGACTGGGGGAGATGGGTGGCTTCTACCTCAAGGTATCAGGGGGAAATATCTGGAGCCAAAATTCCATCAGTGGGACCTCCACTGATGGAAGTGAATGGTGAAAATACTAAAACAGGGCTACCGCCACCCAAAACATGTATGTAACATCTCTTTTTTCCCCTTTTTGCAGGCTGCTTAAAGCCTGCCAAAGTCTGTGTAACTTCTATCTCCTTTACTGTGTGCACTGGTCTCTTCCTTGCCAGGAGACTCGCGGTCCAATGAACATTTAGGCATTCAAGTCCTGCACACAGTGTTCCTGAGGGAGAGCAACAGGATCGCTACCACCCTCCACCAGCTCAACCCCCAGTGGAGTGGGGAAATTCTGTATCAGGAGACTCGCAAAGTCATTGGGGCCTACCTCCAGGTGAGGGCCTCAGGCATGTCGTTGCTTAGTTCCTTCAACAGAGGGCTGGATACAGTTCCCATTGGGGGGCAGATTATACATAACATCCACGTTGTATGTATGTGTACATCTGCCATGGAAAATGGCAGTCGTGTTTGGGGACTAGGAGGGTTGGGCTAGAATGAGGCCCCCTCCCTCCAACTCTATGGTTCTACAATGTAATGCACCACAGTTGCTGTGATGTCAGGACATGACTAAATTTTACTAGATATTATGGGGAAGATGGAGGGGATCTAAACATGCAGCTTTGCATTCTGTGTCACAGTTTGGCTCCAAATACACTGCTATTGCCAATCACTCACACGCTGCTCCACCTTGCTTGCTTTGCGGAACCTGCTCTTATGTCAGATAAGAGCTGGTAATTCTGAAAACACTCAACAAGCCATGTTAATGCAGGCGGATATGTTTGCACAAGAGGCGCTCTAATCTTACCAGGCCTCTTGTGAAGAAATGCAAGAACCGCAAAACTAACACCAGGGTCAAAGTGCAGCTGGCAGTGAAATAGAAAAACTCTTTAACTTGCAGGACACTGATCTCCCTCCTGGGACTCAAGCTCCCTTCTAGAGCGTCTGCAAGGGATGGAAAGGGGGAAAAATCCCATTCAAGTGTTTTCTCTGAGGCATGGTTCAGTTTCACCAGATATGAAAGTCGCTGAGAGGAAACGTTGACACTATTAGAAATTTTGTTCTCATAAATCCAGAAGGTTTTTTACAAATTCATTTTTAAAAGGTCATCAATATTATGCTATCCTAATAGGCAATGAAGCACCTGACACCAGTTTGGCTGACCCAGTGTGGTGGCACAGAATATTCAGAGACATTCCAATTGTTTAGGGAACAGAGCTCACAGAATATTTTTGCAGTCTCAGAGGAAAGGGAATGTTATTTTAGCATGTTTATCCTCACAGCCAACCTGTGAGATGGATGAACATGAAAGCTATTGCCTGGGAATAAGCCACCGGTGAGCTTCATTGCTGAGCCTCTTGCATGCATCCCAACACTTTTATCTATGGCACTGCAGTGGTTGAGGCCCAATGAGCAATTTCTTCCCAACAAATCTGTATCTTCCATGGTACAATTCTGCGACTGAGCTGCCATTTTGACTGCTTCTCTCCACTTTAGCCTGAGCACAAATGAAATAATGCTTTTTGTTTGTTGCTCCTGTTGCACATCTCCATGGCTCCCCGCTTGACTGAGATTCCTCCTCTGGCAACCATCCATCCAGTGAGTAGCAGTGGCACTGCTCAGGAAGGGACTCAAAATGGAGGCACACAACCATTTTACCACAGAATGCACTTGTTGTGTGGTAAAATTATCTTTACCACTTGGCAGGATAATGCAGCCAGCCAGTTACCATGTGGTTACATATATGCTATAGTAAATTAGCCGTTCATAAATGGCCACCCCTAATAGAAGAGCAAGGCTCTTTTCCTCTTACCTTCTCCATGTGGTGTGCCTTGTTTATCAGTGTTCATATCTACTGGACTTAGCCTGGTACAAAGCAGATAGAAATAGCATCCATTGGTTTCACTAGATGCTCAATCAAGCCCACTGAACTCAAGTATATTTCTCCTTTTTATGTTTGTTCACTTGATGTAGATTATAAACTGGAGGGATTATGTCCCAAAGATCCTTGGCCCAGAAGCCACTGAGGCCTACCTTCCTCCATACTCTGGTTACGACGAGTCTGTTGACCCCCGTATCTCCAATGTCTTTGCCACAGCTGCATTTCGCTTTGCCCACGTCACCATCAATCCTTTCCTCTCCCGTCTGGATGAAAACTTTGAGGAGAATCCCAGCCACCCCAGCATATCTCTTCATCAGTCATTCTTCTCCCCATGGAGGATCATCGAGGAAGGTACAGAACTGGCAACACATGAGATGGGAGCGGGTGGAAAGGGCATGTTGTCTTTGGTGACATCATTTATCAAGTTACACAGTGTTATTCCCATTGAACCCAGAGACCAGCAATGTTTAGGGCAAGGGTGGGAAACCTGTGGCCCTCCAGATGTTCCCCCCAACTCTCATCAGCCACAGTCAGCATGGCCAGTGGTCAGGGATGATGGGAGATGAAGTCCAGCAACATCTGGAGGACCAATGGTTCCCCATTCCTCATCTAAGAACTATTGTACTCAGATAGTGCTGAGTAAATCATGTTTTTGAGTGTCTGAATTCCAGAAGTGTGGCTGCCTTATTAATTTGTTGCAGCAAAATCAACTAGAAGTTCCTGCAGTAGGACCTTAATATTTTTATTGTGGCTTGAGCCTATAGCAGACTTCATTGAGTGTATGTGATAAAACAGGCCTAGGGAAGCCTGTCACAATGCATTTGGCGGGGGCCTTGAGATCCTCCTGGTGACAGGAATCTTGTAAGGGAGTGACAAGGCTGTCATAGGGTTACCACCTTTATTCACTCTAAAAACAGCCTGAAACAATACGTTATTTAAATAAAGTGTCTGTACTTTTTCTTTTTCATTTTAAGCCTCTGCTGTTGTTGAGGAATTTGAGGGAATGTGAGACTGAGTGGCATCCTTTACATATGGCCAGGAATGGTCCTGTGGAGAGAGAGAGAATTGTTTGCAGGGTTACAACATTTAGAGATGCTGGAAGGACATGTGCACCATTTCTGTTAGGCTTAAAAATCCCCAGGGTTTCTGCTTATAGACACTCCACCTCTGAGTTATGTGAATATAGTCAGCCGCAGGGTTCAACCTACGGTGCTTTGTCATGTCAGTTGAGTGCAGCTTGTTTCTGTGCCTCCCTGGGCCTTGTGGGAGGATGCCATCTTTCAGCCATCCTGTGGCACCACCCCATATCGCCATTGCTTGTCCTAGAAACTGGGGCAAATGTAACACAGACAAGGGGAAGAGCTTCGGGGTGTAACACATGAAAAGGGCCCTTGCTAAGCTGATCGTCATGAATGCTTTGCACACAAAACACCTGCATGTTGTGTCTGGTGCTGAGAAGGCTGTGCACATAGATTATTACTAACAGTGTTTTCTACTGCATCATCTGCTTCAGAATGCCAAATATTGTGTGAGAAGTTGCCCTAGAGCTTTGCCATAAAGACTGAATGCTGGTTTGTTTTCGCTGGCTTTGAAGTTCTGTCACAAACTTTAGGAGGAATCGACCCTATCCTACGTGGAGAGATCTTCACCCTTGCAAAGCTCCAGACAGCCACTCAGATGATGCCAGAGGAGCTGACAGAAAAGCTGTTTCATCCCAAGAAGGCCCTGTCCCTTGACCTGGCAGCTCTGAACCTGCAAAGAGGCCGGGACCATGGACTGCTAGGTGTGTAACACTGCTGCAGGGGTAGAGGCAGGAAAGAGAGAGACAAAGAGAAAGAGGTCATCAGAAGCAGAGGGCACCTCCCTCTAGAACTAACACTTGATGTTCTCTTCAAATGCCATTTTCTGGTGCTCCCTGCAGGTTACAACTCCTGGAGGAGGTTCTGCGGTCTCCCAGAGGCCCACACTTTCTCTGACTTGCGGCATATCCTCAACAGCAGCTACCTGGCTCACAAACTACTCAAGCTGTATGGGACGCCTGAGAACATTGATGTCTGGATTGGGGCCATCGCAGAACCTCTCCTGCCTAGTGCCCGAGTGGGGGAACTGCTTGCCTGCTTGCTGGGAAGGCAGTTCCAGGCCCTGCGAGATGGTGACAGGTAGGGAATCTTTGAGGAATGTAGTCTTTGCAAATTCCAAGATAGAAACTTGTCTGCTCTGTACCTCCCAGACTAATGTGCAGGTCAGAACTTTGTTATCTGCTTACCGTGGCGCTTCTCAGTTGTTTTGACACTGTTGTCAGCTATAAGGGTCATAATAAGGTAGAAATGCATGCTCAAGTGTGTATTTAACTGTAAATTTGAAGTGGGCTTTCGTTTACAAAAAGCCACAGAATAATGAGGAAATGGAATAGAAAGGATTTATGGGTGAACACATGTGGAAGTGACATGGATCAAAAACGGACTGATTCAGTTATTCCTAGCAAATGAAAGATGCAATCACTGAATAATGCACCCCCACCCCACATGTTCAGTGCAAGTTAACAAGCACAGGGAGGGGGGGTAGCCAACCATATCAGGACCACAGCAGGTAGTACAAGGTTAAAGTTCAGCCTACATAAACAGAAAATAAATAGATCCTTACCCTCAATTAGCTTCCAATTTAAAATCTGCAGAAGGATGAATGGTTCTTTGTTGTTTAGTCATTTAGTCGTGTCTGACTCTTCGTGACCCCATGGACCAGAGCACGCCAGGCACTCCTGTCTTCCACTGCCTCCCGCAGTTTGGTCAAACTTATGTTCGTAGCTTCAAGAACACTGTCCAACCATCTCGTCCTCTGTCATCCCCTTCTCCTTGTGCCCCCAATCTTTCCCAACATCAGGGTCTTTTCCAGGGGGTCTTCTCTTCTCATGAGGTGGCCAAAGTATTGGAGCCTCAGCTTCAGGATCTGTCCTTCCCGTGAGCACTCAGGGCTGATTTCCTTAAGAATGGATACGTTTGATCTTCTTGCAGTCCATGGGACTCTCAAGAGTCTCCTCCAGCACCATAACTCAAAAGCATCAATTCTTCGGCGATCAGCCTTCTTTACTGGGAAAACCATAGCTTTAACTATAGGGGCCTTTGTTGGCAAGGTGATGTCTCTGCTTTTTAAGATGCTGTTTAGGTTTGTCATTGCTTTTCTCCCAAGAAGCAGGTGCCTTTTAATTTTGTGATTGCAGTCACCATCTACAGTGATCATGGAGCCCAAGAAAGTAAAATCTCCCACTGCCTCCATTTCTTTCCCTTCTATTTGCCAGGAGGTGATGGAACCAGTGGCCATGATCTTAGTTTTTTTGATGTTGAGCTTCAGACCATCTTTTGCACTCTCCTCTTTCACCCTCATTAAAAGGTTATTTAATTCCTCCTCACTTTCTGCCATCAAGGTTGTGTCATCTGCATATCTGAGGTTGTTGATATTTCTTCCGGCAATCTTAATTCCGGTTTGGGATTATTCCAGTCCAGCCTTTCACATGATGAATTCTGCATATAAGTTAAATAAGCAGGGAGACAAAATACAGCCTTGTCGTACTACTTTCCCAATTTTGCACCAATCAGTTACACCATATCCAGTTCTAACTGTAGCTTCTTGTCCCACATAGAGATTTCTCAGGAGACAGATGAGGTGATCAGGCACTCCCATTTCTTTAAGAACTTGCCATAGTGTGTTGTGGTCGACACAGTCAAATGCTTTTGTGTAGTCAATGAAGCAGAAGTAGACGTTTTTCTGGAACTCTCTAGCTTTCTCCATCATCCAGCACATGTTTGCAATTTGGTCTCTGGTTCCTCTGCCCCTTCAAAATCCAGCTTGTACTTCTGGGAGTTCTTGGTCCACATACTGCTTAAGCCTGCCTTGTAGAATTTTAAGCATAACCTTGCTAGCGTGTGAAATGAGCACAACTGTGTGGTAGTTGGAGCATTCTTTGGCACTGCCCTTCTTTGGGATTGGGATGTAGACTGATCTTCTCCAATCCTCTGGCCACTGCTGAGTTTTCCAAACTTGTGGCATATTGTGAGAAGTACAAAACTAGACTGGATATTGTGAGAGGTATGGTATATATGCTTGGAGTTAATGGGTTTTTTGCTGGACTGCTTTGCTGCCTGATCCTGGCAGACCAGTCCACAAGTAGGGTTCCCTGTGGCAGTAACACCAGCTACACAATCCACATGACTTGACTTCTCGATTTCACACTTGGGGCAGGATGCAGGGTGAGGGAAAGATTCCTTCCTTCCTATACATTTCCTTATCTTCTGGCTACATTCAATAGCATGAAGCAGTGCAGGAAATAAATGAATTCAGCCAGATAAGGTATTCATGAACAGGCTTTTGCTCCCCCTTTTCTTTTGCAGGTTCTGGTGGGAGAATGAAGGAGTGTTCACCCCTCGCCAGAGGGAAGAGTTAGCAAAGGTGACTTTGTTCCAGATCCTCTGCGACAACACCCACCTCCACCACCTCCCTGCGGACGTCTTCTCAACCAGTCACTTCCCAAGTGACTTTGTGTCTTGCAAGAGCTCCCAGATCCCAAGGGTGGACCTGACCGCATGGAGGGAAGATTCAGCAGGTAGAACCTGGAGGGCCCACAACTCAGAACACAGTTCACAGAGGGTTTGAAAGCCTGTTCTCAGCCACCTTCAGGCACTTAAGAAGGGAGTCTCAGGGATGGGAAGGGGGGTGTATAACATATATACTGCATACACTTGAGTACCCCCAGAACAAAGTGCTGATAATAAATGTAAATTTATTACAGTTTGTACCTTTATAATAAAGCTAGTAATAAATTTCTAATACATCTGCCATAGCCCAGACGTTTGTCACTGTGCCTGTGTTCTGTGTGTTCACAACCAAATATGCATACACTGCCCTGCCCTATCCAGAAGAAGTCATTATGTCCTCTCTTTGTTTCTCCCTTCCCCTCTTGCAATATTCACTCATTCCCATTTGGGAACATGGAACACTAAGAGGTCTGCATCTGGGAATTGGTTCCAGTGCAGTGCATCTTTCAAACTGGTGCATTTCCTAGGAAGTCCTTCTGCTGTGTTCTTCTCTCTCCACAGACACACCTTGTGGGCCGGTCCCTCTGGTGGAAGGTGCCCACTACGTCCAGTGTAAAGCCTCGGTGTTCTTTGAGTGTTGGCCTGGCTACATTCGGGAGGGTCCTTCCTCTATAACCTGCAATGTTGAGGACAGAGAGTGGAGCACTGTGTTGCCTGTTTGCAGAGGTAAGACCTACCACAGGAAGAGCCTTGGGGACTCATGTATAAAGAATGTCATGCTTTTTTAAAAATAATAATAATTGGGCCACCCCTCTTCAGCCTCACTCCTTGCCACTTTTTACCTCATGTCCCTTTCCCACCTTTATTTACAGCTTTGCTATCCCCTTCCCACCTACATGTGTGACATACATTGCAGGCAGATTTCTTGTCAAATCTGTATGGATGCACTTGTAAGACTTGGCCTTACAAGTGTATCCATACACATGCTTGGCTTGCACCTCTGACGCTTGTGTGTTGCGGTGGTGGTCACGGAAGCCTCTGTCCAACTCCTCCAGGTCACACTGCTATTCACGCCCAGATCAAGAGACCCAACGCCTTGTTGCATTTAAGAGGCCCTATAGCAATGCTTTTAAAAAGTGTATTGTTCTATTATTATTAGCCAGTTATGTGAAACTTGAAATTTAGTATTTTGTATGTGCTTAGAGGCCCCCTAGTAATCTGAGGCCCTAAACTGAGGCTTACTTAGTTTGTGTGTCAATCCAGCACTGCAACTGTGAAAAGGAGCTTCTCCACCCCCATCATTCAGCCCGGACACTGAGGTCCAGCTCCAAGGGCCTTCTGACAGTTCCCTCACTGTGAGAAGTGAGTTTACAGGGTTGACAGGGAACCAGGCAGAGGACCCTGTGGAACGCCCTCCCGTCACATGTCAAGGAAATAAAGAACTACCTGACTTTAGACAGATAGTATTTTTAATATTCTGTTGGGAGCGTCCCAATAAATGATAATAATAATTATAGTACAAAAGTCTATCTTTGATGAGAGTCCCAAATAAGGAGGCTCCAGAGATGCTAGTCCTATGTCAGGGAATCAGGAACTTTGGACATTTTCTTCCCGTGAGTTTCATTTTCTTCATTGATGCTCTAGGGACTGCTCTAAGCATTTCCTTTCTTTCTCTTTGCCCCCCCACCCCCTTCTTGTCATTTTAGACATTGATGAATGTGAGCATGGCCAAGAGAATCCCTGCCCCTCTCTGCAGATTTGCGTGAACATACCTGGGAGCTTCAAATGTGCCTGTCAGGGCTCCCTGATTCCGTCTCAGGATGGCACCACCTGCATTGGTAGGTTGGGTCGAGGGACCAGGCTGTGAGGAAGCCAGAAGGTCTAGCAAAGCCCTTGACCTCATTTCCTCACTGGGATAAGCCAATTGGAAGGGTTTGGGAGATGTCAGCATCCTTATTCAATCTGCGTTTCTCCCTTATCTCATTGTTTTGATTGCTCAGAGAAATCTTATACTTGGAACTAAAAGAGTCATTCCTGGAGTCTTCCTCCATCATTGGGGTGGTAGACTGTAGGCCTGGGGGGCCCCCAGCTTCTCTTTCTAGCCCTCAAGACTCTCCCCACACCACACGTCTCCCCTTGAACACTGATAATGCCTTTTGCTTGTCTGGATGAAGGATAGAAAGGTATGCATTAGTGTGCACAGAAACAGGGAATTTTTACTTTTGTTGCTCTGCCCACTTTTAAGAAGGTTAGATGAGGCTGCTGGATCAGACCAATGACCCATCTAGTCCAGCATCCTGTTCTCACAGTGGCCAACCAGATGCCTTTGGGAAACCCACAAGCGGGACCTGAGCCCAAGAGCCCTCTTCCCTCCTGCGGTTTCCAGAACTGGCTTTCAGAAGCATTACTGCCTCCAACTGCGGAGGCCGAGCAGAGCCATCATGGCGTCAGTATCCCTCTCTCTTCCATGAATTTGTCTAATCTTCTTTTAAACCCATCTAGGTTGGTGACTATCGTTGCCTCCTGTGGGAAGCAGTTTAACTATGTGCTGCATGAATTAAGTACCATATTTTTCACCCTATAAGACGCACCAGACCATAAGACGCACCTAGTTTTTGGAGGAAAACAAGAAAAAAAATATTCTGAATCTCAGAAGCCAGAACAACAAGAGGGATAGCTGCACAGCGAAAGCAGCGATCCCTCTTGCTGTTCTGGCTTCTGGGATAGCTGCGCAGCCTGCATTCACTCCATAAGATGCACACACATTTCCCCTTACTTTTTAGGAGGGAAAAAGTGAGTCTTATAGAGCGGAAAATACGGTACTTTTATCTTTCTCAAATCTTCCAACCTTCAGCCTCATTGGATGCCCATGAGTTCTAGCGTTATGAGAAAAGACCTTTCTCTATCCACTCTCTTCATGGCATGCATAATTCTATAAACTTCCGTCATGTCGCCTCTTGCTCACCTTTCCTCTAAACTAAAAAGTCCCAAACGCCGCAACTTTTCCTCACAGGGGAGTCGCCCCGTCCCCTTGGTCATTTTGGTTGCCCTTTTCTGAACCTCTTTCAACTCTATAATATCCTTTTTGAGGTGAGGTGACCAGAAGCGTACAGTTTTCCAAAGGCAGTCACACCACAGGTTTTGCAAGGCACGTGAGATCTGCCCTGAAAGTGCTGCTGTTTTCTGTCCTAGGGGGCCAAGGAGTCACTGTTACTTCATTGGCTGCAGCTGCAGCTATTGTGGCCGGAGCTATTTCTCTCATCGCCGTAGCTGTGGCACTGCATAGAAGGTATGGCTGAATTACACCTCTGGAAATGTTTTCTTCCTTTAAAAAAATGTATGTAGTCGCATTGGCCCACTTAGAGGGGGAAAGCCAAAGTGAAGTAATAGATTCAGTAGGACCAACTTTGTAATATTTTCTTGTGGTTTCTTCTCTTTTCAATTATCTGCTCACGTAACTTTTCCAAGTGACACAAATGGACCTCTGGCCTCTTCTGCTGTTTCAGGAAAGCACAAGGGGTTTGTGCTTCCCCTCTCCATGTTTTGGGGATGTACATTCTCCCTAGTTTAGATGAATCCTTGAAGGCCAGGGAAGAGGATGGGAAAGTCATTGAATATTGCTGCAGCTTGCATGTACTTACATCCAATAGTATTCTTGTTTTTCTCCAAGTCACATGCATGTCAGTGGAACTAAATTCCTAGTTACAGAAGTGTGTTTATATAGTGCAACCTGAGGTACAAAGCTATATGGAATGTCTGGTTGCCACCTGATTGCCACATCTCTCCTCCCCATCCGCACTTTGGTGACTTTTACTTAAAGAGGAGGGTTTTAAAAATCCCTGCTGCATCTTATTGGCTGGGGAACCAGAGCACAATGTAATCCACATCATGTGTCCTCAGACATTACTGGAGAGACACATGGAGACCTAGGCTGACTTCTGTGTGGAACAAAACCTGTATGTTTCTCCTAATACGGAGATGTTCACTCCTAAGAGCAAGAGTGGAGTAAAGCAGCTGTGTTTAGAAATCCTTTGAATGGAAGCTCAGAAAGTTTTATTGCCCTCATACAGGGTTTGGCTCTATTTCTAATACAGTGGTACCTCGCAAGACGAATGCCTCGCAAGACGAAAGAGTTTTTTGTTTTTTGAGTTGCAACGCAAGACGAATTTCCCTATGGGCTTGCTTTGCAAGACGAAAACGTCTTGTGCCTTTTTCTTAAAACCGTCAATGCATTCCTATGGGAAACCGTGCTTCGCAAGACGAAAAATTCGCAAGACGAAAAAACTCGCAGAACGAATTAATTTCGCCTTGCAAGGCACCACTGTACAATGGAGCTTTCTTTCTTTTTTCTATACCACTTTTAATCCATAATCCCATAATCACAATGGAAAACAACACCCCCTAAACACAGTTTAAAAGCCATTTTTTGCTATTATTTATTAAATTTCTAATCCTCCGAAAAGAGAAGGCTATGCATAAAACAAGTATTAAGACACTCATTTAAGTTGTGAAATGCAGAGTGGCTCACTATACAACTACAGCTATCCGGAGGTGGGGACTCCTATTGACATTTGCTGTTTATTTGGGTTTTTTTAAAAAAACTATTTACAAAGAGATTTATCGCTGCAAAATGTTTTACAGTTCTGTACATTTTGGATTAACTGCAAGTGTTCTCTTCTGAAATGCAGGGTTGCACTGCAGCTATAGGCTTGTTTGCCCCACCAAGTCAGTGGTGGGGCCCCTGTGGCTCTCCAAACATTGCCAAGCTGAAACTCCCATCACCCCTGACCATTAGTTATGCTGGATGGGGCTGCTGTGGGTTGGAAATCCAACACCTAGTGCCCTGCCTTAATAGGACAACTATGAAACATACTGTTATGATTCTTAGTTTCCCCTTTGAAACATTAAGGGCCAAGCCAAACAGCCTATACCACCTTCAGCCCAGAGTGTGTTGTCCCATGCCATTGCCTCTGTGTGCACTAGTGACACCCACATCTATTATCTCTCCATGCCAGCACTTCCAGCAGGGGTGGGGAAGCTGTGGTCCAACTCCCAACAGCCCTAGCCAGCAGCCTGGAATGATGGGAGATGGACTCCAGCAGCATCCCAAGGGCACCTCTGACTCACAAGTGTGTCTTTCCTCCTTTGGTAAAGATCTCTTCTTCCACAACTTCCTGCAGACTGAGCTGCTCCAAATGTGTAGCTGATTGGAGAACTGAAGATGGCCCCTGTTCTCTAGTCTCCAGCCCCATGCTGCTTGAAGAGCCTGCCCTGCCCCTTCAGCACTCATGACCATTTGTTTTGCTGTTTGCTTCCTAGGTGCTTCAGGAGCAAGGAGGAGGTCTCCCTTTCTAGAGATAGTCGCTGTCCCCAGGATTGTTCCAAAGAACGCCAGGATTCTGACTCAAGTTAGCTCTCCCCAAGATCTCTTCCAGGCCTTGCATCTCAGGAACCCAAACCACTGTGGCTCTGAATTAGTATTATTTTCAAGTTTAAAGATTTCTCAAATCATTCTTGCCAAATAATTTCTAGAGAATGCCCTTCCTCCCCATCTTTCTAGAGAGTTGCAAAGAAGATTTGACCACTGAAGATTGGTCAAACTTAGGGGCTTCGCTGGGTGCTCTGGGCACAGCCCATGGCGTGATTGGAGGAGGGGGAGGCAGGTAGCCCTCTAGGACTGGCCCTAGGGAGAAGCCTATACTGGCAACACTTGGTTAGAAAATACCTGCAAATAGATTAGGGTCATATCAGGAGGGGGTTTTTTTTATGAAAGGAAGCAATTTTCTCTCACCCAGATCAGAGTTTGCTTATCCCCATCAGGGTTCCAATGCACGTGCAGTAGAGTATGTCCAGGAGGAAACTTGAAGCAGAAGAAATGGTTGGTGGGGAACTTGCGACATTCCCGATGCTGTTGGACTACAACTCCCATCATCCCTAACAGTTGGCCATACTGGTTGGGGCTGATGGGGGGTAAAGTCCGATGCCATCTGGAGAACCACATGTCCCATCTCAAGAGTTAAGCAGTGCCACATCTGTTGGTGCCATTCCTCTGTTCCAAAAGCAAACACCTGAGACTACTTATTTTTATACTGTCAATGTTGCATTACAAATGTCCATTCGTCTACTTTGCCCCTTGGCTGCTTGTCTAGCCACGAACAAGGCAAGACAGAAGTATCTGTGTTCATTTGCCAGCTGGACCCAACAGGCCTTTGAAGTCTCAGCCTGAGCTTGGCAGTTCCTATCCTTGGTTAATTACCGCTTAATCTATTCAAGGCCCAGGTGGCAGGTAATCCTGACACAAACTGATGGTGATCCAAGCTTAGTGTGTACTAGAGTTAATTCTGGGCACACCTCTTCCCTACAGGAAGCTAAAATCATCTCATACTTAAGAATTAATCTTCGTAGGGGTTGAGGAGAGAAATACAATGAACTCTGCTTTGAAAATGTGCTGTTTATTTTGCAGCTGGAATACATGCAGGCTTCAAAAGGAATAAAACAGCCCTAAGGCAATAAGAACCAGCCTCACTGTCAGTACTGCAGTCTATTTATTAAATAGAGATCAGTATATTTTATTAAAATATGAACATGTGAGTAAGGAGATAATAATGCAGCCAAGAGAACAGCTCAGCAGTTGCCCCTTCCCGTAAGAGACAGGAAGCAAAACAGGTGCTTCCTCCAGCAGTTTGGAGAGAGTGGCTGAGAGTGGTGGATGAATTTAGAAAGCCAGGCTCTTCAATAAATTTATCACCATCATTATAATTGACGGGACTCCCACTTACAGCATCTGACCCATTAAACGGAGACCAAGGAGAGCCACGTGCAGACAACTTTGAGCACAGGCCGGACTCAATAGAAGGCAGCTTCCAATGTCATTACCTGCTTCCAGTACAGTAATGTCTGTTTACTGTAAGGAATTTCCAGATAGCACTCCTAATTTGCTGCAGCAAAACCAGGGAGATAGTATTGGAAGTCTTTCTATAAGAAATATGGCAACTAATAATTATGCTTATCAAGGTGTGGAGATGATGCGTGACTGAATGCTTCTCCTGCAGCAGAACTCTTTCTTGGAGAGGCACTGAGAGCTTGCCCATCACACTAAGCAAAGCCATGACTTAACATGAACATGCTGGTGCTTAGGCTTTGCTCCTTCCTGGGTTTTTTTTTTAGTTCACTGTTGCATGGAGCTAAGCCAGAGTCTGGCTTAGCATGTCTTCAGTCCTGGGCTCTTTGCCTAGCTCAGAAGCCAAGTTTTGTCCTACGATTACAGATTGCAGTTAAGGGCATGAGACCTTACTCAGGATCCCACAAAGGCCAAACCTTGGCTTAATTGCTGTCGCATGTGGACCTAAGAAGTCTAGGGAGGAGCAAAGCAGGTGCGAGCTCTTCTCAGGGAGCCATCACGTTCTAGTGGTCATGGTAAGTCAGTCTGTGGCTTGCCATAATGTGCAAAGCAGCATGTAGACTATCATTAACCAGGAGCTGGCCTGGTTTGATCATTTGTAGAAGACTCCAACTCCCATTAGCTCCAGCCAGCATGGCCAATAGGCAAGGATGATGGGTGCTGTAGTCCAGCAATATCTGGAGGGTCACAGCTTGCCATGTGGAGCATAGTATGGGAATCCTCTCTTACTGAATCAAGGATTTAATGTTCGCAGTGAAATTAGCTGTAGGAAATAAGGGATAAACCCCTCCACAAATGCAGACAAGGAAATGGGAAGCAGGTCAAGGTACTAGGAATTCTGCCATTTCAAGATTTGCTGGGTGTAAACCTGCTTGGCAGTTCACCATCCCTGCAGAGGTGAGGAGCAGAAGGCCCCCGGCTGAGAGCAAAGTCAAGAGGATCCCTTGAGAAGCTGTCCTTTCACTTATGACAAGCCTTGTCTAAAGCAGGAAGAGGCAAGTGTTGCAACGTTTTCTCCTGTAAGCATAAATTCCAATAATATTTTCTCCCAGATACATCTTTGGGGAGAATAGCTTTTTAAGTTACATATATAAATTTATATTTATATATATATTTACTATAATCCTTAGCATGCAAGTGCTACTACATGTGATCAAGATGAAACCAAGCCCTGGGCCACTGAGCAGCCAAGTGGCAGGGAACCTACAATTCTCCTCCAGCCATCGAGGTCTAATAGGACCTGTAATACTAAGGAGATACTGCACTCAAAAGGAAAGGAAAGAAAGAAAAGGCATTTACTTCAATGATACCAAAAAGTGCTCTCCATTGCACACAATCCCAAAAGGCAGGCGATTCTTTCCTATGAAAGCAGATATGGTGTTCCTCCTCCAGGGAGTGGAATTGGGATTGCCAGCCACAAGATCACACAAAGCCAGGCGTACAGTGCAGGCATCAAGGGGCAACCAGCAGCACTGGGGTGTTCAAGACGTTTTAGCACCAGCCAGTAGTTTCTGCCTAATGGAACCAGAGGGGATGATGCAACCGCTCGCTATGGCCAAGATGATTTAAATGTACTTCACTGTATTTATAGTGAGATGCTCTGGCCATGGATGCTGTCAGGGCTTCACGGATACCAGGGTTCACCGTTGAAGCTCCGTTCTCAGTGCCAGAGCTCATCTGTGGAATATAGCATAGTGAGTGCTTTCCAGCATGGGCAGAGCGCCTCCCCTTCGCTACTGAGCAGCCACCAGCCAGCCTCCCATTTGCCTGGGAATAGGAGGAAATGGCTCTCAGGGCAGAGGATGCTGCTTCCAGCCAGAGCACAACCCTAGCTGCTCCCGTTTCAGAAATCAGGCACAGCATCCAAAAGATAAGCCTCATTCTCCCCTTCCCATTAAAAAAAATTCATATCAAAAGCTAAGTGAGGAAGACTTTTCACTTCTGTCAACATTCAACAGGTCTTCCAACTCTGATTTACAATTTCAGAATCAAGTGTGGTTCTCTTTTTTACAGTACCAAAACAATTCAGGGGCCAAGATTTATTTGCATCACTTGAATCCGAATATTATCCCCATCCCCCCCCCCTTAAAAAAATATACATGCAGGATGTACACGAGGGGTGGTGAACTTGGTGTCCCCCAGTCTGTTGTTGGACTCCAACTCCCATCATCCTTCACCATAGGCCGTTTCCTAGGGATGATGAGAGGTGCAGCCCAAAACCTATGGGGAAGGTTGGGGAAGGCTGAGCTGTACAAACCCCAAAATTGTGCCAGGATATTCAAGATGTGAAGTCCTTCTTAAGCTCCAACGTGAATGAAGCAAAAGAGAGAATGTTTCATACAAGAGTCTATAATACTGTCAAGGCAGACACAAGCACCAAATGGGAAGCTGGAGCGGAGCTGAAATGTGTTGCACAAAATACGACAAGAGTGTCGTTTGGACAGCAACAAAGCACAGTGAAGGAGCCTGTGGGGAGGAGGGTGTCAGCTGAGGACAGCTGCTCCCTAGAAAACTAATGTGGCAGCAGCCAACTCTCTGGCCTGTAGAGTGGGAGCAAAAGCATCTGCGGTCTCGCGCAGCTGACCTCAATGTGGTTGTGGGCCACTGCCTGTTATGCAACTTCCCCACTTTTACATCACAAGCGAGGCTCCAGCCAGAGTTTTGGCCTAGAACAGATGCCTGCCTACACAGAGCAAGGTATCGGATCTGTCACACAACCAAACGGCAAACCCTGAGCTATAAATAGAAATCAGCCCCCGGCTGATTCTTGCGGGCTCCTCAGGAGGAGAGCTGCCTGGGAAACAACTGGAAGAACACACACGTAGAGGCCATCAAACAAGGCCACCGTACAGCACTGACACCCTCGTGCCCAGTCACGGTTGGAGTTGGCAGCTGTGTGGAAGAGTCCAAATCTCTCTCTCTCTCTGTTGTGCGGGAATGCCCAGCTATATTTGCATTGCAGAGCAGCAAGCAGATAATGAGCCCAAGGGCCAGCCATGGCCTCAGAACCTGTAGAAGCAGATCTTTGAAGAAGACTTGATATATAATGGCTGTGGAATGCATAGAGACAGGGGAAGGGAGGAGTCCAGAGACGACTTCATTCAGTTGAGCCACAGAAGGGCTGGTCCCTTGGCTACTCCGCATCAGGCTAAGCACTGTCAGGAAGCTCTGCAAATAATGCAACGGGGAAATCTGTGCTTCTTATCTCTTCAGTTTACATCAGGCAGCTTCAGTTTATATCCTGCCAGCACCAGGAGATGTGCTGGATCAAGCCCTCTAGCTGCCTGGCGGAGTAGTGGTAAGGTGATGCCCTTCCAGAGTGCCAGTCCGCAGCTACATCTCACTGGGGAAGAACCCCAGCTTAGCTATGGACATTTCCTTTCTGAGACGCATGATTTCCCAGTACATCAATTCCACTGCAAGGGGAGAGAGGAAGAGAGAGAGAGAGAGGAGAGTGAAGCACCAGAGAGAGCCATAAAGTAGAAGGCAAGTACGCCTCTTTGCTCTACACTGGGGTGGAGAACCTGTGGCCCTCCAGATGTTGTTTGATGACAACTTCCATCACCCCAAACCATTGATTGTGCTGGCTAGGGCTAATGGGAGCTGGCATACAATAGATTCTACATCCTCCTTTTGGAAAAGCCAACCCATCTAGTGTCTAGGAGAGCAACACAGCAGGCTGATGTTCAGCTTGTCTTTTTAAAAAAATACATTGATTAAATGTGCATACCACCCATCATCCATTAACATTAGAAGCAGCACCTTCTGAATGTCACTAATGTAGCTAATGAAGGCTAAGGATTGGCAAAGCTACTTCCCTTGTGGGTTAGAGGCATGGTGTTAGCACACTCTTTTAAAGCATATGCTTTGACATTTCTGACACTGCATCTTTCCCCATTCACTGATCTGGCAAGTATCTGTAGACCAGAGCTTGGTTTCAAAGGGGCCAAATTCTACCAGGATCAAACCTGGACTTGCAGCCAACCAAACTTCTCCTTCACCTTGCTCATCTCATTTTATCTGGTTTCCCTGCCCCTCGCTTTGCATTCTGCCTCACACTTCATTTGGCTAGTGTGGAAATGTCATTCATCTTCAGCCTGCCTTGGGTAAAAATGACAAGCTGTGCCCACGGGGTGGAGAAGAATCGACCCCTCCCTCTTGGGAGCTCCTTGCCAAGTCTCTGAAGGAAAAGCTGAGCTCTGAGTCAGCAGTTCCTCCATGCTAGGAAGTGGTTGCACAGTCTTAGGAGCTAGCCAGTAAGCAACAAGCCAAGACTTCACATCCAAAATGGGAAAGGCCTACACTTCACTTACCATCCTGCCTCACCAGTCCCTGCTGGATGTAACGGATATAGGTGAAGAAGTTGCATACTGCTGTAATCTGGGAAAATAAAGAGGGAGGGAGTACTGGTTAGAATGTTGGACTAGGACCAGGGAGACCAGGGTTCCAATCCACACTCAGCCATGAGGCTCACTGGATGATTTTGGGCCAGGCACTGCCTCTTAAGCCTAACCTACCCCACAAGGTTGTTGTGAGGATAAAATGAAAAGGGGGGACGGACCATGTATACCACTGTGGGCTTCATGGAGGAAAAGTGGGATATAAATATAATAAAATATTATTAGTAACAACAACAACTGACATACTGATAACTAAAATATTTACAATATATTGATATACATTTATAAGTTACATATTTATGCAGCCTTTGCAAAGAATGGGCTCGACAGAAGAGGGAAAACATGTCTCAACAGGAGGAAACAATGGGTCTTTGGATTCACTGCAGGATTATCCTGGTATCCTACAAAGGAACAGAAGCCACACTAGAGAAGGAGAGGCAAATCCAATATGACTAAGAGAGTTTCATGAAGTTTTTAAAAAATGGAAAAAAGAGGCTCAGGTATGTTTATAAGGATAAACATAGCAGATATGGCAAAGAACATTTGTGTGTGTGTGTTTCAGGGCTTTTCTGCACACTGTGAGCAATAATGTGTTCTAACGATTGTGTTTTATGCAAACACATGGCTTATAGAATATCAAATATTCCAGTGAGAGATTTGAATATGTATTTGGTGGTACTGCTATGATTACTATATGGGGGAATAGAATGAAGAGAGGTAACTCCTCAGACCCATTCGCAGACTTCCACTGAAAAAGTAAGGAAGCATTTTATTTGATTACTTGGAACCCATAATGAATTCCTTAAATGAAAAATGGAACAGTGTTATGTGGCTATCTTCAGTTCAACAGCAAACTCTGTTGGTGAGTGCTGATAGATTGGAGCCAAACCCCAAAGTTTATAGAAGTGCAATATATTTAAAAAACCTACTGAGGAAAAACCCACAAAGAACAGCCCAATGCAGACTGAGCCTGACCAACAGCAAAAGAATTCTCTGTGTCAGTTGGGAAAGCAAAATGGAACCAGGTTTTTATTTTGGGTGAGGCGGGTAGCAAGAAGCGAATGCCTTGCTAGAACCCTTTAGCATCCTGAAGGATCAGGTGACTGGCTGGGTCCATGAAGAGGAGAACCTCAGCTGGGAACAGGTCCCACTTGTGTAATAGCCACCACTTCACAGCTCACTTAATGCATCTGATGAATTCAGCTCTGGTTGAGCCTGAAAAATACATGTTAGACTTAAAAACACATTTGTTTTGTACACGAGCAGTATGTACAAGAGCACTGGGTGCTTCAGAAATGGCAGAAGGACATCATGTTCTCAGCAAAACAAAAGACTGCACACATTTGTAGTGCAAGTGTTAGCTTCCACAGGATCATGCTGAGGACCAGACAGTTCCATGTGATGGTTGTTGCCCCTGCCCCTCTGCAAATAATTTCAGGGCTTCTTGGGAGACTTACCCTGGCCCTGCAGGAAGGGGAGATGTAGTAGTAATTCCCAGAGTCTCCCAGCTTGATGCGATGCCTACAGGCCCGAGACAGGCCACTTAGAGCACATTTCCTGCAAAAGGGGAGAAAGAAAAAGCAGGTTGTCCTCAAAAGACAGCTCATCAAAGGAATGAAGAAGAAAAAGAGAAGCCAAACTATGCTGGTGATTAGTGAAAGCCAAACCAAGAGCACCAGTTTAATGCATGATGTTATTGAGAACGTTGGGATATGGAATTTTAGAGACATATTCTTCAAGATACTGTACACCATATTCTTGTTTCATCACTTTCAGTTATTTGCTACCCTTAGCAAACAGGGGATACAGTGATGAAGGCTGCAATCCTAAGCATATTTATTAGGGAAGAAGCCCCACTGAACTCAGTAGGGCTTACCTATAAGCAGCGCTTTTTTCAGGGGGGGGGATACAGGGGGATGCATACCCCTAAACATTTTGTGAATCTAAATTTGGGCTCATTGAGGCAAAGTATTTCAATATGAGTAGGAAAATGAGAGTACCTCTAAACATTTAATTTTTTTTAGAAAAAAAGCACTGCTTATGAGTAAGCATGCTTAGGATTGGGTCATGTGTGAAATGGAGGCTTCCCAGGCTACTTGCAGGCAGGCAAACTTTCTTGCATCTGTGTTTGAAAGTGAAAAATGTTAGTGAAGCATTAGGTACATTTTTGGCAGTTCTGAAAGCCAAGTGGGTTTAATATTCCAGAATAACATTGAAAATTATTGGCCAGAGGTCTCTCTAGGCTTTCATACCCAGCACCACAGAAAGTCAGGCCATCAGCTTCAAAGACAATTCCAAGCAAGGATGACTGATATGCTTTCAGTGGGTTAACCACCAGGAATTTTTAAGAGTTACTTTCTAGTTCCAACTTCAAGGCCATTAGTAAATAGGCAAGTTAGTAACTTATTAGTGGAGCAAGGCATCCTTTCATCGTTGCCTTAAAATAAGTAACTTACGTTACAATTTGGGACCGGAAGCCACTGTGAGAGGAAACAAGAGGAGGAAACCAAAATCAGGATGAAAATACAGAAAGTGTTCTGTTTGGCATGCCCCAGAAAACATGGTTGATGCCAGAGAAAGACTTTTTTTTAAAGAGGGGAGAGAAAATCCATGTGATTTCAGTCATGCCCTTGGCTTCTGATACAGTGCTGCCCCGCAAGACGAATGCCTCGCAAGACGGAAAACCCGCTAGAAGAAAGGGTTTTCCATTTTTCAATGCGCTTCGCAGGACGAATTTCCCTATGGGCTTGCTTCGCAAGACGAAAATGTCTTGCGAGTCTTGAGATTTTTTTTTCGCTCCCCAACCCCTTTTTCTAAGCCGCTAAGCCTTTTAGCAGCTAATCCGCTAATCCCTTAAGCCTTTAATAGCCGCTAATAGCCGCTAAACAGCTAATAGCGCTAATCCGCTAAGCCACTAATAGGGTTGCTTCACAAGACGAAAAAACCGCTAGACGAAGAGACTCGCGGAACGAATTAATTTCGTCTTACGAGGCACCACTGTACTATGAAAAATAAGTCTTCACCTACATGAGCTGTTGCTCAAAAAGGAGAACCTTGAGGTTAACCTGCCCATCAGAGGCCCTGCTCTCCATCCTGTTGAGACCAGACAAGTGGGGACATAAGTCAGGACCATTTTAGTGATGGCACAAAGACTGGAATGCCTCCACGCTCCCTTGCTTTCTGCTTTTAAGTATGCAATAAAGAGCTTTTCATTTGAACAAGTTTCTAATGGTCAATATTCTCTTGTTTTTATGGCTTGCTGCCTTTTTAGCTCGATATGTAATTCTAGCTTTATTCTATGGGATGTATTCCTTTGTTGTTCCTCCTTTCACAGAAGGCTCTTTGCACTCAAAAACCATCCCTGCATACTTAGGTGAATTTATAACTACACTGTTCCAAATGTACCAAAATGCCCCCCACCCCCGAAACAACCTTCTGGGGCAGCAGTTATTAAGCACAGGGATTTCCTGATGGTGGCACCATATTTATTAGCATTGGGTATTATTGTTTTACAAATTTATAAACGACTTCATCACCTGGGGCTATGAAAGCAGTGTCCAAGATAAAAAGTAATAATACAAAAAACAAAAATTCTAAAAACAAAAATATCTGCAAACCCTTATGGGGAATCTGTGGCCCTCCAGAGGCTGTTGAATTCCAACTCCCATCAGTCCCAGTCAGAATGGCCAATAGCAATAATGGGAGTTTCTAGTCCAACATCAGAGCCAGAGGTTCCCTTCCTCTGCTTTACAATTCCCTCCTGGTTTGCCTATTTGATTGCCAAATTCATTGCAATGCAGCTTTATTTTTGTGCCGTTCAAGATTTGATTCCCCTCCCCACTTTTGCTGTCATTGATTTCTATCCTGCTTTGATTTCTCCTTCCTATCTTGTGAGTCACATGGGGCATGCTGAAAAGTGGGATATAAAAGGAAGGAATAAACCAGTTGCACTCCATGAAGAGCTAGCCAGCATTTCCCTCTGCTAGGCAACTGCTCCTGGAGCAGTGAAGGAGGCCAGATGTGTATCTGTCTGAGGAGGGAGGGGAGGCCGCAGAGGCGGCCAATGCTTCCTTACTTTGGTCCGCCGCATTCAATGGCCGACACCTTCACCACAGGCAGCGCCTGGGTAGCCACGGGTTCAATGGTGAGCGTGTTCTGCTCCACAGCTGCCTGAATCAGCTCTGAGAGCTGCAACAAATAAAACAAAGGCAGGGAAGTCAAGGCAAGGTTCCAAGGAGGGAGAAGTTGCTGGAACAAATCCCAGCATGTCAGCTCTCTCAAAACCTCGGCCCAAACCTTTTTTAATCTCACCTCATGCTTAGTAAAGTCCAGACATGGGCCTACATCTTCCTGGTAAATCCTTTCGAGGAAAGAAGATGATTTATCTAAAGTTGGAGACTCTTTCCAAGCCTGGAATTCGGCAAACAAGATGGAATCCACCTACGGCGACAAAGAAACACAGAAGAGGAGACAATGGGGTGAGGGGAGAGACAAAGAAGTCAGCAGGGTTTAGCGTACAAGAACCAAGAGGTTACCTCAGACTAAGCAAAATTTGGTGTGCAACCTGTGAGGCAAACAAGCAGAATAAGTGTGGCCTGTGGGTCAAAACAGCAGACTTCTTTGCCTTGGAATCTGTAAGACTCCAGACACGAAACAATGTCTACAAGAAGAAAAAGAGGGCCATGCCAAGGGAAATAGCATTAGGAGACAGCATACTTTCTATCCATCCTAATACCAGATAAATTTAAGCAATGGGAGCGTTTACCTTTAGCTGCAAAATGCCCAAGCCAGTATGTGTCCACACACCCACCGCAGGAGCTGTGGAAGGTTAATTTCTTCTTCTGGATGTATGCTTACTGTCGCCACCCAGATGTTTTGGATTCCCGACTCCCATCAGTCAGCATGGCCAATGGCCAGGGAGTTGGAGGCCCTTGACATCTGGAAGGCCACAGGTTCCCCAGCCCTGTGCCAATGGGAGATAGAAGAACAGCAGCCATTAAGCGGGTTTATTCCACTGCCATCCCATGTGGTGCCTGTCTGCTGTGAGCTTAGCTGCCACCTTGCTTTGCTGGAGAGAACTCACTTCCCATCCAAGCAAACAAGAGTCACCCAAAGTCCATGGGGGAAAACAGGCAAATTTTATGGTGCTGATCTTGGGCCCAATTCCAGAACCCAGAAAAAAGCATGTTGGGAGGGGAAATCAGCATAAGGAGCCCTCCATTGAAGGTCTTTTATGGGACACTGCAGAAAGGCAAAAATACTCCAGGGAGCAGGCTCACAAGACAAAAGACACCCATAGCTTAAACTTGCAAGGGGTCAGGTAAGCCCTGATTCCTTGAAGATTCTGGTCACCTCTTTCTCGGCAATTACTTTCTGGTTTCTGAGCTCTTGGGTTTCCACACTGTGGCACTGTCACATATTACATCCTACGCCCTTCCAAATTGTGTTTTTTTATGGGAGGGGGGCACTATTGGGTTGTTGTTTTTATTTTTATTCGGTTTTATATCTTGATTTTATTATGTGAACTGCTCTGAGACCCCTGGGTATAGGGCGGTATATAAATTCAATCAATCAATCAATCATATCCAAAGGCAAGAATACTTCTGCTTTTTCTAACACTCAGTTTTAAAATCCAGAAGTGACTCCAGATTCTCCCTCTTCAGCCAGAAAGTCACTGACGGGATTCCCCAACCACTCCCAGCATGCCTTGCTCTAAAGGACATACACCAGACTTTAGGGCACCCTGGGATTCAAGGCCTATCAGCAAAAGCGGCGCTATTTTTCTAGAGGAGGAGGTGCCAGAACTCACAATGAAAGCCTCCCTTGTTCTCTTATAATGGCAATGGTGCCCACCTGAAAAAATGCCCTGAGCAGATACAACTGTACTACGCTGTGTCCAGTCGTATCTTTAAACGAGTTAGCTGCTTCCCAAGCTGAATATTTAAGAAGAATTTGTTCCCTCGCCTGCCCCCGCCACGCTGAAGAGAAGAAACAGCTACAACACAGGCATGAAAAAAGTTCCTCCTGGCCCCCCAGGGAAAGGTCTCAACCAACAGCATACAAGCGCTATGTTACAGAGACTGCTCACCTGATACCGGGAGGCAACTTCAGAGCCACAATATGGGGTGAGGGAAGGGAGGAAACAATTAAAGAGAAAACAGAACAAAAATGGGTGTTAGTATTAAAGAAAGAACGGAAAGCAGTGGGGAGCTGTAAGAGGCTACTGCATCCAAGCCTTCCTGCTTTCCCCAAGCAGGACAAACCGATGTCAAGGAGAACGAGGCTCTTGTGCCCTTGAGGGGTTTTGTAGAAGAGATTTCACCTCAAGCTTGCTTAAAAGGCTTTGCCTGCCAAAACCATCTCTTTGCCAGAGAGACTAGAAAGGCGGGCGAGCCCCGTCCTCCTCCTCCCCATCGGGTCACCCTGCTGCCACCCCAAACGGAGAGAGAGATTACCTGCCATGAGAGAGAAGAGGAGAAGGAAGAGTCTGGTGCCAGGGACTGCCAGCCTGGCTCATAGGTGATGTGGATAGCCTTCGCAGGGACGATACAGAGAAGGAGGGAGAGGAGGGTGGGCACCCCAGACTTTGAGGAATGGGAGGGTCAGACAGATAGGCAGACAAGGTAGCAGGGTCAGGAAGGAAGAAGAGACAGAAAGACAAGGAGAGAAAGCAAAACGGTGTGAGAGGGAGAGAAGATTTGGAAGAGGAAGACTCCGTTCATAAGAAAGCACAAAGCCCCAGGAAGCTGCATAAAGGTGGTAGTCAAAGCAACTCACGGAATTTTTCAGGTCCTTGCCTACACCTGCTTTTAAGGTCCCCCTCAACCACATTCCTGGTGCAATTGTTGGCTCTGGCCCGGGGCAGCTAAAGAACCTGGCCAGGCTTATGCAATGAAACGAGGTCAGTTTAAGGCTATTCAATTGCTTTCTGTAGTGGAGCAGAGAAAGGTCTGCAAGTTTCAAGATAAAAAGGACCTTTCCCCTCTGAACCCTAACCTCACCACACACCCCACTCATGTGCACACCCCCCCCATGTGACGGATGCTAAGTAGCCCCTCCTCCCAAAACCTCAAGCGAGAATGCTGACCCATAAACTTGACCCACCTCTTTGAACTCACTGCTGACTGGCTCCACAGGCAGGCCTTGGCTGGCGGCGGTGGCAGCGCCCGCACTGCTGGTGCTCTTATTCCGCCCGTGCCCTTTTCTGAAGACTGCCTTGGAGGGGCTTTGGAGCTGGGGGTGCAACTCCCGGTTGGGGGAAGAAGGCGTAGACGTGATTACCAGAGTCTTCAAGGCAGTCACCTCCGCCTGCAGCATGTCAATCTGGGTGGCAGGAGACAAAAAGGGATCACCGGTGCCATGTTCTCCATTCATCAAAGGACCTAGTTCCACGCAGGAAGCAGCTGCTCTGAATGCGACCCAGGGACCTGCCTGCCTGTTTCCTGCAGAACATGTAATGGCTCACCCAAACCCACTCAGTTCTGTTCTCTAAAAAGGAAAAGGGCGTCTGATGAAGTCAAGAGCATCAAGCTGTGCAGCTGAAGCTGCATGCGCTCCTTGTTCCATGCAGGTGCAGAAACCTATCTAAAATATTAAAAAATATCTAGTGCTTAGGAGCACAAAGGTAAGACTGAAAGTGCATGAGTAATGCCTGGTGAAATCTCAGAAGCCAGAGGTGGGTCAGATGCCCAGAGGTCAGGAGGCATGGGCCGCAGTACTCCACAAAGTTATTCACCCTCATGTCATGCTAATGTGATAGCTCCATCAGGGCAAAGATAAAGAGGTGCATTTTCTGCATTTGCTGAAAGCTGCACAGTGAAGATGCCTGATGCACATCTATGAGGAGGAACACCAAAACTTAACAGAGGAATCAGGAAATATGCAAAACTAAGCGTGTTTTATTATGGACACGGGTTGCCAAATTCAGCTCTCACTGATTCAGAATTTATATTTGCACAGTATACTAACGTGGTCCCCCCCACACTTATATCTGGGATTCTGTGCTGTGAGTTTTGTCACCTGCCCCTCACCAGCCTTGGCTGTCTGTCAGGAGTGCACTTTCAAAAAATCTAGTCACTTCTGTGTTGAACATATGCAAGCTGGTACAGTCCTACCCACAGTTTCCTACCCCACCCCCACCCCCACTTCTAAAATGGGAAGGTTAAAATGTCAAAATATTTGGACTTGAAACTCAGCACTTCTCAGGAATCTAATAAAAAAATACACCCAAGAATCCAGCTTGTGTGAAGAGACAGAAACCATTTGTATGCTTTGCTTAGGACCTGTCAACAGGTGGCACTGCAGCCATATGGTAATGAGATTTTTTATTACTACATTCTGGACTACAGATCCTTTTCAGAAACCCTCAGGCATTGTCTCAGAGTTTTGGACATTCAAGTAGTTCTAGAGAAGCTGGTTCTACCAAGTTTATCAAGAAAGAGATTACAGGGACCACTGCATTAGCGAGGAACAACTAACCTTCAATGGCCTCCCTGGCAGACGGACTGGTTAGGTGGGGCCACCTACCACTGCATTCCCTTGCTTTTCGCTGGGAGCAGTTATATGGGCAGGCGAAATTTGAGACAGGGACCTTGCAAGCTTGCTGGAGTGGAACTGCACTGCTCTAGGCATTAATTATCTGTCCTCTCCCCCCAGTGCGCTCTGCAAATCTCTTGCCCTTTCAGCTAACAACAGAACGTTTGGCCATATCTGCTCTTAGCCTCACAAGCGTTCCCTGTGTCCCGGCTGGAACTGAGGCACAAAGATGCACCTCTGTCCTTGATCTTGCTTGCATATTTATTAAATGCCTCGCATCCTTGTTCCCCAAAAGCCACTTGGAACTGTGACTGAATTGAGCATTCATCCAAAACAGTCACAACATGAGCAGCCACTGCCAAGTAATGCCAGAAGCCTTCGGATAAAGAGCAGGCACAGAATCCTGGGCCAAAAACAGAGGAGTGCAGAGTCATCTGAAGAAATTTTCTCATGGTGGAGGACCCAAGTTAAGACATTGTGTATCAGGGTGGGAAACCCTTTTTTCAGGCATTCTGGGAAGCTTTCAAGGGGGCTAAACTTGAGAGGTTAGCAGGGTCAGAGGTAAGAGAGGGTGGAGCAGCAGTAGGCCATATTCCAGCCAAGAATGCAGAGGTTTACACTCACACAAACACCCCCAAAATCTCTCCTTTACAGGCAAGTTAAGAGGGGTTACCACAGGTCAAGGACATGATCCAGCCAGGCAAAAGCACATGCGGAGCAGGGCCAGGGAGAGGCGAGGCTTGGGCTGAATGGGTGTGAGCTGCAGAAGGTTTGAGGCCTAGACAGGGAAGAAACACTTAGGGAGCTGGCTTTGCTGCCTGGGCCTGAGGTTTCCCATCCTGCTGTACGTCTTTTCCAAACTCAAAAAGGTCTAGAGCAGTGGGTCCCAAACTTGCTTTGTTTCTCTTTTCATGGAACGTGACTTGGACCAATGAGAAAGTCGCCTTTACCTGCTCCTTGCCGCATATTAGCCCTTCTTTCAAACTGCCCCCACATTCTGCTGGCTGCCAACCTCTGCACATTCAGTGCAAAATCTGAAAAGGAGAGCTGGCACCCCCCCACACTTAGAGGCATGCTAAAGGTTCCCCATGTAATCAGGAAACCCAATCTCATGAAGAGCCAATGCATGAAGGTTTTCTTTACTGGACATTATGGAGAAGACAGCAGGCATGGTTGCCCTTCCTCCCATGACATGAGTATATGTAAGGGGGCCATGGCTCTCTTGTGACAGAGCAGGACTCACCTTCCCTCGGGCTTCCCTCAGCTGCTTCTCGGATGCTGCTTGCTTGGTGTTTGCCTCCCGCACCATCTTATGGGCTTCCTATAGCAGAGAGAACAAGAAACAAGGGAAAACACACCTGTATACAAAGCAGCAGCATTTGCTAAACGGCACTGTAATATACAAGTTTCCTCCTAGGGCTGGGGAGGTACTACAGAAAATTACATAGAACCTTTCTTTTTTTAAAAAGGAAGTTCCTGTCAGAGCTGAGGCACATGGTCATGAAAGCAACACGATGCAGTTCTTCACTTCTGGTGATGGTTGAAGGGGGTGGAGGACAGGAGAGAAGAACCTTTTAATGTTCCTGCATATTAAGTGCCCTGGATAGAGACAACTGTGATGCAGGACGACATCTAGGTTACAAGCGTCTCATTGGCATGCTAGTTTTCTGTGAGCGGGCACACATGTAGCCACGCCTGATAATTCTACTGCTTTGTGTAAACTTGTTTCTCAAAAGCAGCTGTGGCATGTTTGATGGGGTAGTGCTACTGTGCCACCCCTCTGGCAGTGCTTCTGTTTGCGAAGATCTGGAGGGAGCAGGGCAGCAGTGAGGGCAGGGGAAGCACTGGGCTGGCAGCAGGCCCAAGCACAGGCAACCGTCCCATCCCCACAACCAAGTGTTTCTCCCACCCTTGCCACTACCCTGCCTGCTCCAGATCTTGGCAAACAGAAGCACAGCCGCAACTGAGAGGGCAGCACCCCATCCCACACACTGTGACTGCTCAAAAGTGCCTCAGAAGAGGATGTGAAGGTGATAAGGGTTTAAATAGGTGCACTCATACAGACACACACCACGTGTATGTTCTGATTACATAAGGAAGGCCTTGAAAGTGGTTCCTAAAGGTTAACAGCACCATCTTGGGGGCTCTGGGATTCATTTCAGGCCAGGCACGAGACGGTACCTCAAACAAACTTGCGGTTAACTCCTCCAGCTCCTGCTCCAGCTGCTCTCTGACTTTTGAAAGTCTCTCGCATTCTTCATCCTTCAACTTCAACTCCTGCAGAGCAGAACATGCAAGTAAGCGAAACAGCACACCTGGGGCAAAGGCTCCTTGGCCACAGTCACAGATATAAGGAGTCGGCAGGCACCAAGTCGCACCTCATGAACAGTGGCTTTCAAAGGCCTTAGCCAAAAGCCTCTCCGTGGGCATGCTAAGAAAAGACCTTCTCATGCTGGTGAAACTAAGGCATCACCCCTCATCCCCACAGCTACTGATCGAGGGTTTCTAAGACACCATAATGAAAAACAGCGTGTTTTCCTACCTTGGGCTTCCATATATGTCACAAAAGATTGAACAAAGATACCGGTACTTAACTCTCAGCATTAACTCTTATCTCTGGCCTACAGGCAAATATTTGGTGGATGGGAAAAGGGGAGTTAGGTTAGAATCTATGTCTCCCTTAGGCCAGCACGTATTGTATCTTCTTAGAGAAGAAGAAGAAGAGGAGTTTGGATTTGATATCCCGCTTTATCACTACCCGAAGGAGTCTCAAAGCGGCTAACATTCTCCTTTCCCTTCCTCCCCCACAACAAGCACTCTGTGAGGTGAGTGGGGCTGAGAGACTTCAGAGATGTGTGATTAGCCCAAGGTCACCCAGCAGCTGCATGTGGAGGAGCGGAGACGCGAACCTGGTTCACCAGATTACAAGTCTACCACTCTTAACCACTACACCAAACTGTCACACCCTCAACACCAGTTTGGATGTTTGGTTATGAAAAAACTACCAGTGCTGTGGTCTGCCTGCTCTGCAACCTAAGGACATAAAAGCTGTCCATAGACCAACAGACATTGAAAGAATAATATCAATTGATTTCTCCAATTTCCTTTAAAGCAAACCACACTTCTTTAATTAAAAAGTGCAGTTGTAACTGGAAGAACAGCATGAAAAAGAATAAGCAATGTGCACAAGTCCAAGGTATCAGGCCACCACGAATGACCAGAAATATAAAATGTATTCCTATAATGCTTGAAGCTGCACACATGCATTTATAATGCAAACCACACATTATGCAGTGGCATCTTTAATTGAGACTGAGAGATAAAGGCAGACGCTCTTTTTCTGCAATTGGATTCTGGTGTTTTGCCCACTCAGCACCTGTCTTACTCACAAAGCAGCATGAGCCTGCTTTTGACAGAACAGAATCAATACAGAAGGCAAGCAGGTTAGCCTTACTGTGGAGTGAACCCATGTTCCACTCACTCAACAAGATTTCTCCTTCATTTCCTCCCCACCCCCAGCCCCCTACACTCCCTGCATGGTGCAGTGGGGAGGTGGTGAAGGTGAAGTCCCATTGCATCAGCATTCATTCCACTCATGCACAGACACCACTGGATACAACCCAAAATGTCAATTGTTCCTTGGAGCAGCTTCCCACTGCATGCTAATAAGAGACCCAGAATGCCCCTTAGTGAGCAATGCAGAAGAAGCTTCACATAGTTACAGATAGGTGGGGATGGGCCACAGCTCAATTGCAGAGCATCTGCTCTGCACCGAAAAGGTCCCTGGTTCAACCCCTTGCATCTCTGGGGAAGGAAGAAGCCCCAGGAGCTGCTGCCAGTCAGTGAGAACTACCTTGAGCTACATGGACCCAAGCTCTGACTCAGAAGGCACTGCCCTGTGTCTGTGGCTTGTGCTGACCAAAATATGTTTGGAGCTTACCATGGCATTTGGATGTGGCCTTCCTGTTCTCCCATCTTGACCAAACCTCTTACCTTCTGAGCTCTGTGGAGCTCTTCTTTCAGGAATTCAGATCCCTTCTCACGGATCTCCACAGAGGAGCTGCGCAAGCGGGAGACGTTGAGTTGAGCCACAGACTGGTTCTCATCCCCACCTGCTGAGTCCTTGGCAGAAGGCTCTGGCTGCTGCAGCTCCTGGCCCCTGTTGCTTGGTGCAAGGGGCTTCCATTGTCCCACCACTGGCTGCTTTTGGAGATGCTGCCGGGTCTCCTCAAACTGGGCCTGGCTGTTGGAAAGAAACCAATGAGCTTTGGGTGGCTAAAAAGGGCTCTCAACACATGGAAGATATGTTCCCATTCCCCCACCACAAGACAAAAGACCGGGAAATGGGAAACACAGGAGTGGCCCTCTGCCGAGAGAGAGAGATGTGCTCAGAGATTATATGGATCAGGTTAGCCGACAAGAGGGAAGACACCTGCCTTATACTCTGGAGAGATGCTGCTGTCAAGTGTCAACAACAAAGAACGCCGGCAAAACGCAGGAAGGAACTACTGAGTGCAATGCGGGGCTACCAGTTTCACAAGGTGTGGCACTTAACATTTAAGAAGAAGTTGACACCTAAGTTGACAACACTTTGGGGTACCTCAAAATCCAACAAATTGATTCCGACTTGGTATTGGCTTACGTTGATACAAAAGAAGACAATCAAAATCCAGAATCCCATTATGCTAGAATTTGGAATGTGTGAACCTTTGGCCTCGCCTATCTACTCTATACTGACTTGTATTCGATTGAGAATTTGCTTTTGGATTTTTAAAAATTTCTGACAATTTTCCCTAATTGCCATTTTCCCTGTTTTTATCAGCTCTTGATTTTGTACCTTTCTGGTGTAGGTTTGTAATATGCTTATTACTTTCATTGAAGTCAATTTCTCATGGACTGCAGGTAAGTGGAGAGGGAGGGTTATGTTTTTCTCATCAGTTCTAGGGGAGCCCCCAATGAATGCATTATTGCTTTGAACTCCAATTGAATTGTATTTTTGCACTTGTTTTTTAAAGGTACAAAGTGAGTAGTTTAAAAAGAGGCTCAATGGGCAAATGAGTACCATCTGGTATAACCTAGTTTCCTATATTAGGCGTATAAATCTCCTTTCTACTTCTGATGGAAACAAATAGGTTCCACCACCATCTATCCCTTGTCCAATTCACAGCAGCAATTCACACATTAGATTTTGTAGTTACCACACTACACTGGCAAGAATATAAAATAGCACCACTACAGCTCTATGGGAGGAAGTCATGCTCATTGCATCAAAAAGGTGAACATCTGCAAAAGCTATTCAGGAGCCAAATTCCATTAGGGATTCCAGATGTTGTTCTGCAGGAGCCTGCATGCTCCGAATGCCTGCACACCTGGCCACAGAGGGGCCTCTAGGTCAGAATGCTGCATTATTTCCTCACCCTGTGAACTACTGGCAAGCCAGTGTCTGTTAACAAGCTTTTGAGCCTTACGACATCACAGAACACTGCTTCCTTCCCGCTCTGTTGCCCAGTTCAGAATAGTACAGAGAACTTCCAAGGAAAGGTCAGGGTGCAATGGCAGAGTACACGAATACGTTTCAGAAGATCCCAGGATCAATCCCTGGCATATGCAGACAGGGCTAGGAAAGATCTCTGCCTGAAACCCTGGAATGCTGCTGCCAGCCTGGGTAGACTGAGCAAGAGGGACCAATGTTCTGGCTTGATGTAAGGAAGATTCCTATGTTCCATAAAAGTGGATGTGTGCATGGTGGGGAGTGGGGGAGAGAAAGGGAGAGACCCAGAGCACACAAACACACATACAAGACAGGATGGGTGTTTCCCTAAGAGTTTCCAATACTCTCATTAAAGCTGGAAATGATCCAAATTCTGAAGAGTTTGCAGTTCTAAACGAGTGCCAAAAGTTTACGAATAAATCTTGGAAGGTCCATCCAACATGTTGCATCTACTCCTCCTTTCTAGGGAATAAAAGATAGCTTTCTAACATTGTTTTTGTTGGGGAGAAAAGAAGAAACAATGGGCAAGCAATCAAGCTACAAGTGAATTAAGGGACAACATTCGGGTTTGCTTAGTTCAATGCCTGTGGCTCCCCCAAAATATGGCTAGACTCCAGCTCTCATCAGCCCCAGACAGCATGGCCAATGGTCAGAAATGATGGGAGCTGCTGTCCAATGTTATCTGAAGGGCCACAGATTGCCATCCCTGCCTGGGAGAAATGCCCCTATTTTCTCCAGTGGGTAGGACAGTCCTGGTTATCTCAATGGGATAGCACACAAAAGCCAGAGGCAGTCTGTGGAAGGTAGATACTGAAGGTAGATACTTCTGAATTGTTGGTATAGTCAGTTCTCTAAAATCAATTCTCAGT
Organism: Podarcis tiliguerta; assembly: GCF_965153285.1. Lineage (NCBI taxonomy): Eukaryota > Metazoa > Chordata > Lepidosauria > Squamata > Lacertidae > Podarcis > Podarcis tiliguerta. Next base: position 57,597,345 of record NC_139534.1, read on the forward strand.
CCTTTGGAGCTAATCCTCAGGTGTGGGGGACGACACCAGATGGGCTAAGAAGTCTGTGCCTGAGCTTTAACCACTTCGCAATGAAAGCGGGAGCTCTTATTACTACAGGGAATATATGTGGAGGAGTATTCAGTCCTATGAACTCCCAATTGTAATTTGAAGTGGTACAGTTCATGCAAACATTTGTCATCCCATCTGCTGATTGTGAGAACGATGCTATACTAAATTGAGAAGGTATGTCCTTGGGCTTTGGGGGGGGGGAATGAGTTGAAGGAGGAAAAAATAAGACACACACAAACAAAAATCACCGTAAGTAGGTAAAAATGGCATATGGGGAAGAGACACAAATAGCTTGGTAAAGTCTAGGAGTTGGATCTTAGTTTAAAAAAACAACAACAATATATGTGCTGTATAGGAGAGGGGGTGCAGAAGCAGATAATGAGGACATGGCCTTTGCCAGGTTTGCAAGGACTAGATAAAGGCAGCCAAGTAAATGTGCATATTCACTCAGAATAAAGTGTCCCTTCCTGCAATGGTACTGGCGTCCTGCATGGGAGTTCAGTCTTAGAAGAACTCTTGCTGCTATCAGCTTGCAAACAGAGGTGCTAATCTCTCTCTCTCTCTCTGTGTGTGTGTGTGTGTGTGTGTTAATCTCACGTAGCAAGAAAGCTATTTTGTGCATATGTGGAAGAAGCCAAAATTTGATCCCAGAGACAGCAAGATGGCTACAGGGGTGGAATGTTGGATTTGGCCAGAGAGGCCTGAAATGAAATTCGACCTTGGCCCTGGATACCAAACCTCTCTCTCTCTGCTTCAAATTTCCACCAACAAAATGGAAATAATAATAGTATATTTCACAGGATGACTACAGAGGCAAACACCAGAGATTTTGCAAAGCCATTTGAAAGTTTCTTTTAAAAAAGGAATTCCCCAAGCATAAATAATTAAGAGCAATACACTTATTGCAAAGCCTTTCGACTAGGAAGAAACCTCTCCAGGGAAGAGTTTGGAGAGTAGAAGAGAATATCATGGTCATGGCTGCTATTCAGAGAGCCCTGTGGGTTAACAATGGGATAGAAATCATTCAAAGACCAATGATAAGAAAATGCAGGCTGTGCTTTTGTTGAATTATAGTCAATATCTTATTAGATCAGATCCTGAAAAAGATGTCTGAAGGGGGAAAGGACGTGCAATTGATATAACCAACTACGTGATCTCAAAGTATCTCATACCCAGGTTAGAAAAATCTCTAAATTTGTCAATTCAGAGCCATGCGACCTACATTTTTAACAGGTGCGGGTGCATCAACTCTGACATATCAAAGCAGGTGTTGCTTTTTTAGAAAGAAGTAAAGAAACAGGCACCTTAGAAGACAAGAGATGGATCTGGGTGAGCTGAGATGCACCAAAGAGAGAGGCTGAGCAATGGCAACTGTATTTTAAGATTAGCAGAAAGAACAATCAACAGGGAACCAGTTCTGCAGAAAGGAATATGATATTTAATCTGGCAGCTCTTCCCCTTACAATTCCAATTTTGACTCCAAGTAAAATAGCACACTGGGCAGCCAAGCAGCATGAGTAGGAGAAGCGATGGAAGGCGTCCAGAAATTTAGGCTCAACACTTATGAGCCATTATAAAAACAAAAAGATACAAGGAACACAGATGGATATTAGCCCCACGTATCAATATCTTGGCACACTCTTAACAGTGCCAATCAATTGTGGTTAAAAGACCAGGAGCTCCCTCTGTAAAAGATCCAGTGCTGCCTCTGTTTCCTGAAGCAGATCCGTCTCTCCACCTTAAAGGCTCTTAAAGGGTACATTGGCACAAATTTTAACCCAAGATAACAAGGATTTGTAACTAGAGTTTGGAACAGAATATCTGTAAAGGGGCCCTGCCAGGGAAGAAGGGGTGAGTGAAGATCTACAGCAGGACCCAACCGGGGGGGGGGGGGTTAAAGATCTACATCAGAATGGGAGGGGTGGGGAATAAAGATTTATATCAGGAAAAAGGGTGAGTGAAGATCTACATCAGGAACAAGATCTGCACTGGGAACAAGTCATGAATAGGAATCTACAAGAAAACAAAGTACTGTAATAAAAGTTTTAAGAATGAAAGTTTAGGATAAAGATAACTCATTCAATTCCTTAAGCAGATGAGGAAAGTCACGATTCATTCAGGCTGGCCCCATTTCCTTTGCAGAAATGGGAAACCTTGGTCTGCATGAAGAAGGCAGAAGTCTTGAGCAGCTAGCCTAGCCCATCTCTCTTATTTACAGCCAAGTTGATAAATTATGAAGCAGAATTGCAGATCTTCATATTACAAAAAATAGCACTTTCGAACTGCAGCTTTCAAAAGGCAGGTAAGGTCTCCCTGCACCCTCCCCCAATCCTAACAGACTTTGTTCCCTGCTTCAACCTGTGTCTCATCTCATGCACTTTCTAAGTCAGGGGTCAGCAAACTAAGGTACACGGGCTGGATAAGGCCCAAGGGGCTCTTTAATCCGGCCCGAGGACCCTGCCACCCACCCGCCCAGTCCCCATGCTAAACTGGCGTGGGGTGGCAGTGCCTTGCCGCGTGGGGACTGACTTCCACGATGGGTGAGCAGGCAGCTCCGGATTGGCTCCAAGAAGCTCCCACAGCCAATCTGAAGCCAAGTACGCCTCTGGGCGGGCAGCGACGCTAGCCAATCTGAAGCTGCACCAGGTTTCTTCAGCATGCAGACGGTGAGGCTTCAGATTGGCCAGCGTTGTGGTCATGGACCAGAAACGAGAGGTGCCACCACGACTGCCGGCTCTCAGCTGCCGCCGGCTCCCAGCTAACACCAGAGGAGTTAAGAAAGCAGGGGGAGGGGGAGAGGCTAGGGGAGAGAGAAAAGCCCCCCTCTGCCAGTATGTGTGTGCACGTGAGCATGCATGTGTGTGTGTGTGTGTGTGTGTGTGTGTGTAGTCCGGCCCGCCAGAAGATTTGAGGGACAGTGAGCCAGCCTGCTGGTAGCAAAGTTTGCTGACCCCTGTTCTAAGTCTTCCATCTCAAGTTCACATTTGGACAATTCTGCTTTGGCACGCATCTGCAAAGCAGAGCTAAAAATGAGGGAGTGGGGATAATAACTGAGCAGTGACAACAAGTCCATTTGTTCTCTTCTTTTCTCTCTCTCACCCTGCAAATCAAATAAACCAGGAACTGCTGAAAACATCAGGTTAAAAAAGGGGAAGTATGTGGGGAGAAGAGTTAAAAAAAAGTGCAAGTCTGTTAGAAATAGTGAAGGATGAATGCTGACACAGAGAGAAGCCATATATTTGGAAAGTATACTTTGGATCAGGCACAAGGGGAATATTCATGGGGCACATTGAGACAGTCACTATCTTTAGGTGGGATTCAATCACATACCAGCAGATATAAGTTGAACACTTAAAAGTGCATTTGGTGCTCTTGCACAACATAACCGTTTCCTTAAAAATCTGGGCCTTTTGCAATGAGCTTATTGACCATGAAATGCACTGGAAAGTGTGGGATAACACCTGTTTGACACAATGTCATCTAATCTCCCTGCAAACAAATCAGAATCAATGTTTAATAAATAGCTAAATTCATCTAATCTCCCTGAAAACTTTGCAAATAAATCAGGGCAGATGCTCAACAAACAAGTCATCTGGAAACTACCAATGAGGCACTAACTGTTTACACAGCAGCAGAATTAGGGTGCAAATATCTAACTCTTAGTGAACAAATAAACCTGTTCTGAACCATCTTGAACCAACCTGCAGATGGGGGTTTAAATTGCTTGCATGTAGAAAACTGTATGTTGAAAAGACAGACCTTCTCCCTTACATCTAGTTTTCTATATTCTGGGGGCTTTTTTGTATGAAGGAACACTTGATCGTGCAATTACATAACTGTAATCTGAAGTGGTATAGACTAAACTCTGGTTTACCAGTTTAGTGAAAACTAGGCCAGTCTTACCCCCATGCTAGGTTTAACCCTGATCAACAATTGGGATATTTTCAAAATATAAATGTAACACACAACTTTTTATTGGAATGTATGGTTTCACAGGATGCCATCTTAACTGAAAACTAAAAGAACCAAGATTATTCCAAATTATTCCAAATTTAGAACGTGTATGGCAAAATTGGCAAGAGTATAACTCTGTGGATGGTGCCAAAGACCAAGGAGCAAAGGTAGCTTGCCAACTGTTGCCCCCCAAACTTCCCTTATGGGGTTAATAATTAATTCATTTTCATCCCACACTTCCCCCCCAAAGGAGCCCAGGGCAGCAAACAGCAAGAGACAGAACAATAAAAACTTTAAAACATCTTTCAGTAAACTTGATGACTTGGATTCCAAAGAAGTGCCGGAAGAAGCAGAGTGCTCAGCAAAATGTTATTTTTTTGCTGCTTCCTCCTCTGCCAGCCCTTCTGAAGGATCCTCCTGAATGGAGCATGCTGAGTTGTGGGGGCTGAGGAGGAAGGAGGCAATGCTGATAAATTGGGTCAGGCACCTAATTATCCTTTGTTCTAAAACCCCTGCAATATTGCCTTCATCCAGGCAGGTTTCCCCATGCAAAGTCTAATGCTGCTGCATTAAAGGCAAACAGAAATAGAAGTGAGGAGAAAGGCACCAAAGAAGCATTGCAATGGTTTCTTCCTACAACAGTCCCCACTTTGGATGAGGCCACATGATTCTGGTACACCCTTGTCTTGCCCTCTGGACAACTAGAGAAGAACCAGCAGAAAAGTGCGGCTCCCAGATACCAGACATGTTCAGTCAGCAAACTCAATGCTAAAATAAAGAAAACCATTATCCCTTTTGTAAAGACCCTTGAGGTAATCATTATTCCAGTTTTAGGATGGAAAAACAGAGTTTGCAATGAAGCACGGCCAAAATCATGCAACTAGTCCACAGTAAGGTTGGATGACATGCCTAGGAATCCTAGGTGCAAGTTCAAATGCCCTATAGGGCATTCTGCCTCATTTCTGTTTCTCCTACCAGTGTTGTAGGTTGGATACACCTATGTTTCAGCCTTGTGTCTCATGCGGCAGCAATTCCCTACTCCAGGGATGGGGAGCCCATGGCTCTCCTAATGTTTTGTTGTTTAGTCGCTTAGTCGTGTCCGACTCTTCATGACCCCATGGACCAGAGCATGCCAGGCACTTCTGTCTTCCAGTGCCTCCCGCAGTTTGGTCAAACTCACGTTCGTAGCTTTGAGAACACTGTCCAACCATCTCGTCCTTTGTCGTCCCCTTTCTCCTTGTAGCCTCCATCTTTCCCAACATCAGGGTCTTTTCCAGGGAGTCTCTTCTCATGAGGTGGCCAAAGTATTGGAGCCTCAGCTTCACGATCTGTCCTTCCAGTGAGCACTCAGGGCTGATTTCCTTCAGAATGGAGAGGTTTGATCTTCTTGCTGGACTACAATTCCCACCATCCCCTGACCATTAACCACACTGGCTGGGGGCTGATGGGCAGTCAGAGTCTATCCACAGCTCAGAAGTTCCTCATCCCTGCTCTACGGAGTAGATTCCTAATTCCTGGCTCAAACTGCCAAGAATGACTACTGCTTTCCTTCCATACGTCATTTTATTGTGAACCCAGAGGCTATTTAAAAGGGCCTTTTTGCCAAATGGGCAACAAAGCACTTTTAAACTTGATTCACGTTTGACATACACCCTTTAAAGATACAAAAGTACAAAAACATTATTCACAAAAAGAAGCAAGCCGAAGCACAACATAATTGGGCTAGCCTAGTTTGAAAGGGCTTCAGTCAGCAACAGTTTTCCAGCGAAGGAAACTGCCAGCTGAACAAAATAGCTAAGGTCCAAAGCATTTCCTACAGCAAAGCTAGGAAAGGGGTACTGCATATCAAAAGCCTTTCTTCTCACCCCACATGAAGTCCACTGCCAGCTCTCTGGGAATACTTAAGAGTTGCTTTAAAATGGTAGAAAGCGGCTGCTCTCTCCTTCTCCTCCTGTCCCCCTCCAAGAGTTGTTGGCAGCAGCATGTCTGTTCTCTCAAATAGAATTCAGGCGCTGCTTCACAAAACGTGCAAATGATGAGTTTTTATTTTTATTTTGGAAGGAACACTTTCAAACGAACTCAAGAAAGGTGGGTGGGGAGCAAGAAAGCATTTGCCTCATTGCAAGCGTCTTCTAAAGACAGATTTTCCTCAGGTGCTCATAAAACCCAAAGTTGTGGACTCCCATTCAGGTTAAGGTGGAAAGCTGAAGATGATTTTATCCTGTAACATATGTATGAGAACCCAGTGCAAACTTTATGAGCAGCTTTCCCAGCTCACCACTGCACATGGGAGTAAATGGTTCTTTATATAAATAAGGAGCAGCCCCAGCAATACTTTCAAGCAGTGTTCTTATTCTTTCGGGAACAAGTTTTCGCTTCTTCTCTTCCCTTTCTGATGATTCCCCCCATCTTCCTTCAAGCCCATCCCCATCTTTTGTGTTGTTTTTATGACGTTAGCCGCTCTGAGCCTGGCCTCGGCCAGGGAGAGTGGGATACAAATAAATTATTATTATTATTATTATTATTATTATTATTATTATATCTCTTCCATCCTGCTGTGCTGCCTCTCAGCTGCAAACCCACCATGCAACATGTGTCATATCTCCAGATAAATGCCCATGGATGGCAGCTTGTCATTTTACTCCTATTTCTGCCCCACTCATTTATCACACATTGTTTGAATTGGATGACCAATTGGAAGCTATGGACATCAAGACGAGGACACAGATTCACACACTATGCTGTGGCTTCTGTTAGACTGGATTAGAATTGCCCCCTTCTGCTTATCTCAATAAACTGTCCCTGATTAAGTTTTAAGATACAGTACATATTCCCTTTGAAGACGATTCTCCCTAAGTGTATTACATCTGCTACATTGTTTAAAAGGACAGAAGTGCTGTCAATGTTCTGACACAAGTAATAACTTTGTTCTCTTAATTGTTTCACAAATGCAGTCTCTGTTTGGGATCCCTTCAGGTAGCAACCCTAAACTGGATGTGGACTTCATCCTGCAAATCTAGTTCAGGAGCCCAATGCATATCATCAAGTGTCTTCACAATGGGAAGTATTAGGTCAGATTCTGCCAAAATGAAGCAGGGTGGGTGTAAACGTGCAAGATCTGCATTTTTAAGATGAGGCCCTGGCGGTTTCCTGCAGAACTGATCAGACAGAGCTGTTTCCTGTACGAAAAGCCTGTGGGACACTTTCAGCACAATTCTGCAGGGAGCACACACATCAGAGCGTGTCCCAATGATTCTCATCGTCCACTCCCAAATCTGCTAGGAATACGTTCTGTCACCAAGAGAACAAAAATATTCCCTTGCCGATGCAAGGATAAGCCTGCTCTTTGTCATTCTACTAATCCTTGCACTCCAGAATAGATGCCATCTATGTTTCACTGTACAAAGTCTTGCCTTCTTTTACTAATGTGGAGAGGTAGTTAGTAGCTGGAAAACTACAGCATCATAAGGTTTGCTATACAAACTGACAAAGTTTCACTGCGGCCTTCTGAATACAGGATTGTATTACAGTAGCACCAACTCTTAGTACGGGAACAATGCTGACAGGTTTGTTTTCGGGGGCTCACTGCTGTACTTTAATTAGCAAATCATGTTATTCCTCAAACTTCTGCTTTTACAGTTCAAAAGCCTGTCTTGCGCAGATGTTATATACACACCCCAATTTGATTCTAAAGCTTAGAACAAAAATAGGAATCTTCTGCACCAGTGAAAAGTTGTTTTTTTCCTAGCCTAATTGCTGTACAGCAGGGGTGAACAAAAATGGGGCGGGGGGGAATCACAACATGCAGGAACAAAAGGTTAACTCTTCCCTCCGGACCTATGAGATATACAGCGAAAATCACCCCCTGCAGCAAATAGGCTTAAAAGTCAGCTCCCATTGACAACTATGGAACCTGCTTTTTAAGCATAATTGTTGTGCAGGGGAGGCTGCAAGGAGGAAAGGCACAGGCCAGAGTTTCTCTAGCCTCATTTGACATCCTTAACTAAAGCTAGCATGTGGTGCAAGAATGAATGGATGGATGCCTAGACAAATTTTGATGCAGACCCGCATAATTTTTTCCAGGCACAGGTAAAATGTGCACACTTTGCAACAAATGTACCCAAAAGTTTGAAATTACCATGCTTCTTAATAGCTACTGCTTCAGACTGGATCCCCTTGCACAGAATTCCTTGAATAAGCCTTGCCACGAGAGCCCCCAGTATCTGGTTGTCACATGATGCAGGCAGCATCTCTGATGTCCTAGAGACTTTGACAGCATGTCAACAATTAAACCAAGGTCACTGCAGGGTTTTGATGTGCCTCATTTATCTCGTTTTGCCAACCAGAAAACTTTTCAGCATGGGGGTGGGGGGTGCAATTCCCTTCTCTGTGGCTAATATTTCTGCAGCAAACTTGAGGTCACTGTCCCCTATTCACCAGCAGCGATCAGACAAGCCACTGGCATCCAAAGATGAAGAACTGGATATTCAGAATTTTCCATTTCCTTCCTAGAAGCAAAATCACTTACTTTAACCCTCCCTTTGCAATCCTGAGCATGAGGGCATGAGAGTGCCAAAGCTGTTTCTTCCCAGGAGCAAACAGCTTACTGTGTACTGTAAAACTCATGGTCCTCCTCTCAAGCCAAACACCAAGAGAGTACCAAACTGCTCTTGAACAGAGCCCCTAAGAATTCCAATAAAATCCTGGGGACTGAGTCTATTGCTACACACTGGCACTTAAAAAGTGATTTTGACCCTCTAAGATGCTCCAGTTGTTCTGCTTTCCAACTTTGTGAATTTATGAGAAAACACAAAAGAGGACTCCAACGTATATCCCAGCCAATTTAGGCTTTCTATTCATAGTGTGGATTGGTTTTGATGCTTAAATGAGTGGAAATGCCCTCAGGGGAAAACAGGTAGCACATCTAACTAGGAATTTCATCAAACTGGAGGCTCATAAGAAACATCTTCCTAACACTCAAGCTACCTGTGCTGCCCTGCATCTTAAACCCATCCTCCGTCCTGTATATCTGCCCTTAGTGGCAAAACATGAAGTTATTCCAAGTACAGGTCAGTCAAGGTTCCACCTGGGACAGTCCTTTCTCCCTTGGCTGTGTACACACTACCTGCTTAAAATGCGGCCAGGTCGTTTGTTTTTCTCAATTCGGTTTGAAACTGGATTGTTTTGTTTTTTTATGGGGTGGGGCATGTAGTATTAGGAACCGAAATGATTTGCTGCTTGTGTCCTGCCTACACCACTTCCCAAACTAGCTGTGGGACCGCATTGCATGCTGAGTAAACGGGAGCCTCTGTCTGTAAAATGGGGGTGACAGTAGCCTACCTTGCAGGGTTGGCGGGAAGCTGAAGGAGGCTGGGTTTTTAAAACGGAGTTTGGACGCTAAAACTTCTGGAGACAGGGTTATTAACGCTCTCCGACGTTGCGGGAACTAGACGGCAACCCGCACCCGAAGGAATTGCCTGGCTTCGGGCAGCGGCATCCCGAGCGTCCGGGAGAAAGTTTGCGACCGGCAACGGGGGAAGGCGAGCGGGAGGGAGGCCGCGCAGAGCCTCGACGGCACCCGGAAGGTCCAGGGAGTCACCTCGCCGCCCGCCCAGACAGCCGCGTCTTCCCTCAGGCGGCGGCGCCAGCGCTCAGGACCCCGTCTCTCTCTCTCCCTCCCTCCCTCTCGGATCCCGCCACTTTCCCCCACTGCCTCGCGCCGCTCCTTCCCTTCCCAGGAGCAGCAGGACGGGCTGCAAAAGCAAGCGGCGCATTCCCTCCCCGAGGTGCAGCTGAAACAGACAGAGGACAAAAGGCCAGGGAAAGTGCCAGGGCCGCCTCTCCCTGCCTCCGCATCCCGGTTGGAAACGGGTCCCCGCGGGAGGGCTCCCGACCTACCCTCTCCACATGCTGCCTCCGCTGCGCTTCCAAGGACGTGGCCCGGAGAGAGAGAAAGAGGCTCACGAGGAGGAGGAGGAAGGGGAGGCGGGCGCAGCCATGGAAGTCTCGGGGAGACGGCGATCGATCCGCCTCTGCCTGCGCTCCTTCCCTGCCAGCTCCGCTGCTGCAGTGGCGGAGAAGCCCTTCCAGGCAACTGCTCGCCGGCGCGTCTCTGCAGCGGGGCGGGGGGGGGAGTCAGCCGGCGGGAGGGGTCACGTGACCTCTCGGGAGGCTCTCCTCCTCACCCCCCCCCACTTCCACAGCGCCAAGATGCACGTGCACATTCAGCTCGCCGGCGAGTCACGTGACCGCCCCCAACAACACCCCCCAATCCATTCACTCGGGTTCTGCGCGGCGCCCGAGCGTGGGCCTCCTCTGCGTTTCATTCGAGTGACGGGGCCGGCGTGACTCTCTGCACAACCCCCAATTCCTTCTTTCCACGCCAGCGCTGCCAGCTGCCAGCTTGGGCTTTCTTCCCGGATTCAGGCATTCTTGCCAAGATGCGCCCCCCGCCGCCTCCGCTCTTCAGGCGTCTCACCCTGGATGCAGCAGGACCAGAGCAACGGAAGGAGGAGACGTGGATCGCATAACGCTAGCCGCGCAGCTCTACAGGATTGCTGTTGAGACGGAGATACCGGGCGCAACCGAAGTCCTTATAAAAACTCTGCCCGGACACTTGGGAGAGGCTGTGTGGCTCAGTGGCAGAGTGCCTGCTTTGCGTAAGGAAGTTCCCGGGTCCAGTCTCAGATGGGGCTGGGAGAGACCCCTGCCTGCAGATCTGTCAGTCAGTGAGGAACCTAGAAGGGCCAGTGGTGACTCCCTATAAGGCAGATCCTACTTAGTAGCCTGGTGCCGAAGTTGATGGGCATTGCCATTCAAATGGCATGCATGTGCCACGTCTTCTGATCAGTTATTAAAGGTGGGGCTTACCTGCCCCCTCCCCAGTATTTTATTCAAGTTGGCACCCCTGGCTGGAAACACAGGCATAGCCAAGGGGCTGCAGCTGCCCACCCTATATCAATCAATACAAATCTGAGGCTCTCCCCCCACCCAACAAAAGCCTGCCCCACTAACAAAAACCCTGGCTAGGCCCATGGCTGGAATTATGGGTAGAAATTCATGGACCTACACACACCCCTCCTCTCCCCAATTTTAGGCAAACTGCCCTCTCATAGCCTTATAAAAACAGTGGGAGGGGGGTCACCAAAGGAAAGGGGCCAGTCTCTCTCCACTGACATAATTTGAGCAGTTTTTATATGATGACAAATTGCTTTTAAATGTTGCCAAACCATGAGCCTTTAAGGGCAGCGTGGCTTACCAATCTTGGGCTGTGCCTGTTTACTCGGAAGAAAGCTCCCCCTGACATCCTCGAGAGCAATTGCTCAAGTGTGCATTAAAGCAATCTGAACAAATACATCTGTGTAATTGGATTTCAAGACTCTGAAGGTCAGGGGCCCATCCTTCACATTTTGACTTGGAAGTCAGCGTGAGTTCATTGGGAACAACTTTCAAGGAAATGTGCAGTGTGACAGGCAGCCTTGCAGCCTCTGCTTCAGCGGGGAGGCAGTTCAACAGCGTGTCAGCAAAGCATGACAGGCTTGCTATACCTGATTCAAAATGTTCAAGGTCTCGGGTGAGGGGAAGCACTCAAAGGAACACACTGTTATTGTGATCCACCATCGCTATGCATGGATTTTCAGATTTACGTAGGCAAGATATGTTGCTGTTAGAGAATTAATACACCTTTATATTAAAGCCCTACTGAAATGTGACAAGAAATTGATGTTCTAGAGAAACTTCTTCCCCTTCTTCACCAGACCTAATAGAGGGAAGGGTCTGTTTCCCTGGAATTATCCTTCACGAGTATTTAAAGAGGAAGTTACCTATAAAAGCTCTTGTCGAAAGTACATTTGAAAAGTCTTTTACGGTGGCATAGCGCTGCTGAAACATACTAGAATTCAGGAAAAGAGTGGCTGTAATAATGCGTTGGATCAGAACTATGTATTTTTCATGCATTTCCACAGGACTTTAATGTAAAGGCACATTATTTTCCTGGCTTCCTTAATAGCAAAAATGACATTTGTTTCCCCTGTATAAACACCACACACACTGATGGTGTATAATAATTTTTTTAAGTGTTCCCTCTGTTGCCCTTGAATATTGTGGTAATAAAGAGAAGCAAGTAAAGAGGGAAGAAGAGACAGATATGCTATGTAAGCAACAGACTGTCTTTGGCATATCAAGATGTCCTTGAGGCTGGGTAATGCTGATGTCTTGTCTAGATGTAGTTTCATGGAAAGCCAGAAGCAAATGAAAATGTCAGGTTTTTTATGCAAGGGGCTGTGTTTCTCCCTCTTGCATTTAACTCATAGCTGATTGTCATACCTTCTTCCTGCAGCATGTTACTCCCATTGGACAAATTCAGAGTTATTGATAAAATAAGACATGCTGCCCCCTTAATCCCATGCTCTTCAAAAACAAGGTTCCAATTGCTGTTGCATAAATATCAGCTGAAAAAGCAGCAGCCCATCCATGGCAAAAGTGGAAGAGAGGAGCTGGTAAAAATTAAACAATAAAATGAACCATCAGGATTCTGGACTAGATACACCTTTGGTCTGATCCAGGAGGGTTCTGAAGCTCTTGTGTTCATATATTAATATCAAAATCCCATTTCATTCTAATGCATCAAAACTATATAGTACTTCAGAGGGTCAGCAACACCTGCTACACTCAAATGCAAGTTCATTTAACTTTTAAAGTAAGACCAGACTTACTGGGCCATCCAGTCCCATCTTGAACTGTAATTTTAGACAGCAGCTTTTGGGGGCTCCAATTTTCCTGCCCCAACCTCCACTAACCTTCTACATTTTAGGACAAAAGAAAAAAAAGATGTCCAAAGCTGTTAACAGGTCTGAAGAAAGTGGCAGATTTCTATGTTTCTTGCTTCTTGTCTCATGCATGTGAACTCATTATTATAAAGCCCAGAAGTTCCAGCTACCTAATCTTACTCCTTGGCCCAACAAGTATGCATAGGATTGCAGTCCTTATCCTCTTGGTAGCATTTTAATCCAGGATGATGACCGTAATTCCGCAAGCCCTTTTATGCCTATTACATGGATGTACAGTATGTGAGTGGTGTGCTTCCCTTTATTTCCCAAACAAATTCCACAAGAGGAATTTACAAAGCCATTCACAGTGTTACATGGGGGTAAAAAAAATCTCTTGCTGATTATATGGGTGTTCTCCAGATCAGGGGCCCTGTTTCTTATCCTACCATTAGTCACTAATGATAAGCAGGCACGACAAACAACTGTTTCTCCATCTTTCTGACACCCTTATAAACATTTTGAAAGCTATAAACTGGTTTCTCCCCAAAGTCCTTTTCGGTAGGCAAAACATACCAAGTTTGTGTAATGTTTGCTCCTATGGTTTGTCTCTTAAGTCCTTTTATTATCCTCGTAACTCTGCCCAGAATCCTTTCCAGTTTGTCAACATCCTTCTTAAATTGTAATTCCTGGAACTGAACATCATCCTCCAGATAAGGTCTTTCCACTGTGAGTGTATGAGGTTCTTCGACGTTGTGCAATGGCAACTTGAGCCAAGTAAAAATGCATTGTTTAACTAGCTTGGGGAAAAGGAACAAATGTAGAGTGTGTTGCAGCCACTTCACAGGTTGGCAAATCTAGCAATTCCAATACGTTCAGTGAGATCCCCGCATGAAATTACTGCTCTATGTAGGAACTGACATGCAAATCCGGCATTTACACAAATATAAGCCCATTTTCCATTACCCATGTTGAGGTGAAAGAGTTATGGAAATTTGGACATTGTATAAGTGTGCCCATATGCCCTCAAATCACTTCAACTAAATGTGAGTGGAACTGTTCTGTTCCACTCAAGTTAGTTCACTAGGACAATGGGAATTTTTCCATCTAGAGTCTGACAAATAATCATTTCAGATTCCAGAACAAAAGTGCAGCTCAGAACAGCTGCTGGCCTTTTTTCTAATGTGCGAAAGTCTCATGCTTAGCTTAGGACTGGCTGGTATCCTTGACCTGAATCATCACAAGAAATCTTTCCATATGGACAAAGTCTCTTATACAAAGAAAGCCCAAAAGAAAGTGTGCTTCTTCCCCTTCCAGGGGATTTTCTGGAACCACCACCAGATTCCATAGCCAATTTGTTGAGGAATCTGTCCAAGATGGGGAATCTGCTAACTAATTCCAGTATGTACAAAATTTGGTAGCATCCCTACTTGCTGTGTAGAGTGGCAATCACGAGTACATAGTTTTGCTCCACTCCATATAATGAACTGTCAGCTTTATGTGAAACGGCCACCGGGAGCCATGTTTTAAAATGGGAAAATACAGACTACAGTCTTGGTAGCGACCCAGTAAAAGGTAAAGGGAGCCCTGACCATTAGGTCCAGTCGTGGAAGACTCTGGGGTTGCGGCGCTCATCTCGCTTTATTGGCCGAGGGAGCCGGCGTACAGCTTCCGGGTCATGTGGCCAGCATGACTAAGCCGCTTCTGGTGAACCAGAGCAGCACACGGAAACGCCGTTTACCTTCCCACTGGAGTGGTACCTATTTATCTACTTGCACTTTGTGCTTTCGAACTGCTAGGTTGGCAGGAGCTGGGACCGAGCAACGGGAGCTCACCCCATTGCAGGGATTCAAACCACCGACCTTCTGATCGGCAAGCCCTAGGCTCTGTGGTTTAACCCAGTACAAACTGACAAAAGTGGGAAACACCTGACAAGAGTTCATCTAACTTTATTTGTATGCATGCATATATTAATGTTTTAAAATGGTGACAGCAGGCTATCAAAGACAAGCCATATGTCCTCAGGTTAAAAAGAAAAGAATGTTGCTAATGAAGGATGGAAAGAATTCAGAGACAAACAGACAGAGCAATCTAGCCAATAGCTGGTTGCGTTACAGACCCAGTTCATGGAAGCAAAATAATAATAATAGTAATAAATTTTTATTTATACCCCACCCTCCCTGGCCAGGACTGGGCTCAGGGCGGCTAACACCAAATATGAATTACAATAAAACGTAACAGAAAAACAACAAACAAACAAACAAACAAACAGTTAATTAAAATACAGCTTAAAATGCAGCCTCATTTTAGTATGAGCCAGCACCTAATAGTCTACAAATCACTTTATCAACAACAACAACAACAATATTATTTAAACTGAAACCTTAGGAATAGCAACACACACCCCCCCACACACACAAATTGGCTTCAAAACGAAAGCAAGGAAATGATAGCTGAGGGAGAAGGAATGTGCTAATGAAAGAACTTCCAGAGGGATAGCTGGGTGAGTCTGCTCTAGCAAAAACCACAAAGCATCTTCCAGCACATCTATTCCAAGCATTTTATTTATTTACGTATTTCTTCACTACCTTTTAAGTCATGGCCCTAACAAGGCAGTTTAGAGAACAACAACATAATGAAAGATGTGAAATGCAAGGAGGTCCAAACAATGTTAAAATGTCAGCATAGAAACTAAGGCATCGCCTATATAATTTAAACATGAATCAAACAGCAACTTAAGACTCAGATATATAGCATTAATGTACTAGAATCCACTTCATCAAGCACTAATGGAAAAAAATACTTCTCAGTTGACTGTATCAGGAGGAAAAAGGAGAAGTCCCTTCACTGTGCAGGCCATTTTGCCAAAACCAACTCCAGAGCAGTTTCAGCTGTGCAGCTGGAGGAGCCAATCGATTGCAATAACATATGGCTGGGGATTTAAATTGGCACCAGATCCTGACTGTGGCTCCTTCCCTTCTGAAATACATAACGGTCTGGAATGCAGGATCCCCTCAGACGAGTGCTGAGACAGCTTTAATTGGCTCAGCAGGAAAGACTGGAGTTTAGAGAAATAATACCGCACAGGAAATAAACATGGACAGCAGCCGGGGGGGGGGGGGCGGGGGGAGAGGGGTTTCAAATGGAGGTTAGATGGAAGGTTAGATGGTTGTGATTTGAAGCCTTTGTGACACATGAGCTTTAAAGAAAGCTGGAAAGCCTGCAAGCACGAGGTTGAGAAATTGGTAGGTGAAGCCAAATTGCGTATGTGGCCCTGATGCTCAGGGTGGCTTTTCTATTTTTTTATACAGATCAGGGGTGGCTAACAGGTCATAGAGCGGGAAGGCAATGCAGGCCAAGGCAGCATCCTAGGAAGGGCTGCAGCTCAGTAGCAGAGCATCTCTTTGGCATATAGAAGGTTTCATGTTCTACCCCTGACATCTCAAGGTAGGGCTGGAAGGAGATGGCCCTGTCTGAAATCCTGGAGAGGCAGTCAGTGCAGACAATACTGAGGCAAATGGATCCGTGGTCTGACTTGGCACAAGGCAGCTTCCTATGTTTTTTTATGTTCCACCCCTGGGCAGATGGCCATCTAGCCTGCACTTAAGTAATTCCAGCTGAAGGAGAAGCCACCTCCTTCTGAGAGAGTCTCTTCTTCCACCATCAGAGAGCTCTTACCACTGGGAAGTTTATCCTCATGTAGCAGAGGGGCCTGAACTGTGCCCTCATGGCCTGTAGGCACATGATAAGGGTCATGTGCTCAAGCTATCTGAGTGTAGCCGTGCATGGTGTCTGTATGAGAGGCTGCTTGCGGAGGACTGTTTGAGCTCCTTGAAAGACGTTTGTATTATATTGGTCTTCTCTGCAGCCTGGGGGAGAGAAAAGAGGTCTAACCCAGCTCACTGTTCTCCACTCTTGCTCCCAGCCACTAAACTAAAACACATTTTTAAAGTTAAAATGGCAGATTTTAGGGTGTTTTGGTGAACCACAAAAAAACAACCTCCAGGGGGGTGGATACAGCCCCCAGGACACAGATTATCCAACTCTGCTAGAGTGTTTTGACAAGCAGTTAACAACTATGCACAAGTCACCATCCCATCACTGCCCTACTGAAATTCTCTTTCTCCTTGCCTGTTTTATTATGGGGTTAAAAAAAAATGCTGCATACTTTGTCTTTGGTTGACAACCCCTAAAGGTCATCACTTCAATTCTAAGCTAGCATCTGCATGAATCCGGAGCAATTCAGGAACTTATTTGGTGCCCAGAAATCTGCCAGTGGAAACAGACAAGGAGAGTTTCCATGTTTCTTACACATCATGTAAGTTTGGCACCCCCTTGTTTTGTGGTTTGCAGATATTGCTGCCTTTGCATGTAAGCATCCATTGATGGACACTGTTGAAGCTAATATTTAAAATAATGACTGGGAAGCAATAACAACTTGTCAGCAACCAGATTATCTCTGGTGGCTTAGTTATGCGAAACTGTCTGTCAAACAGCAACTATGGCAGATAGAGGCTCCGTATTTGTTAAACACAATAGCCACTGATGAAAGGCAAGCTAGGATGTGATAAGCTTATCATTTGATTACTCCCACGGCAACCATCTTAAATGGCGGCAAGGTTTGTAAGGCAACCAGAAATTGTAAAGTGTGAAGATGATGATGATGATGATGATGATGATGATTATTTCTACCCCGCCCATCTGGCTGTGGGCGGCTTTCAACAGAATATTAAAACTGAATAAAACTTCAAACATTAAAAACTTCCCTAGCGGATAGACTGCTAGGACTTTCATGAACTGATGATGAAGATAGGCTAGTCTATCTTTTGCCCGGCTAGTGCCCTCCCATCAGCCTCAGCCAGCTTGGCCACTTTGGCTGGGGCTGATGGGAGTCATAGTCCCAAATGTGTGATGGGAACCAGCTTGGCAAAGGCATCATGCCAGTGCATCATCCTCCAGAGTCCAACTGCCAGGACCACAGCTGTTTGATGTATACCTGTGCCCGAGTGTCCCCCCTGTTTTAGTCTTCTGGTTGCTGAAAGTGATGAGGTAAATTTATTTATGATGTTCTCCTGTACAGCTTGTATTTTAAATTCTTTATGCAAGCCACTCTGGGATTGCTATTGCGATAAAGAGCAGGTAATAAATATTTTAAATAAACATGAACGGATGAATAAAGAAAGGCATGGTCTCTCCACCAGTGCCCCTGCCAAGATTCACACACAAAGACACTTGGGAAGAGCACTTTATTTCCCTCTCATACCATTTTGCCTCCTTCAAAGTTATAGCTATAATCCTGCCCACCCCTCCTTTCTCCGTGTTGCCTTTTGCTTTCCTTAATCCTTGTCTCCATACACACACCATGCCTCTAGTTGGTTCTGGCTCAGAACACTGCCCTGTTTCGAGAGTGGAGAACAAAGCTAGCAGCAATGAATGAGGAGGAACCTCCAGGTTTAACAGGGCTAGGGGACCGTCACGATGCAGATCAAAAGACAGAGTTCTTATTAGGGGCACGCGTGTGACCTTGCTTCCCCACATATCTCCCTTGCTGGCTCAGAAGAACACAGAACTCCAATCTTTGCTACCTCCAAGGACCAGAAGAAAGGAAATGAATCATCAGCACAGAGGGTGCTCTGGTAACTTATTAGGCCATGTAATAATTAACTCCCAGATCTTAAGCCATCAGAGTAGAAGATCCACAAGTTCAGAAGTGCAGAAAATTAAAAATTAGCAAAGTGAGAACCGAAAGAGTGAAAGCTCTGCAGAATGCTCAGGTTGTTCTGCTTTCACAGAAATGCTGGTGACAACTGGGGTCTCACAAATTCATCATTGAGGATGGAAACTATGGAAGTGTAGAAATGAAAACATCCAGGTGAATTATTTGAAGATCTGATGGGGGATCTGTGGGAGAGAACTAGCATTCAAGATGAATAAGGAGGGCCATATCAGAAGTGTATCAAATTAGATCTGGTGCAGAGAAAGTGGGCAGTGACATCTTTTTCCCCCTTCCTCATGCTAGAACCTGGGGTATTCAATAGGGTTATACAGCGGTACCTTGGTTTACGAACTTAATCCATTCTGGAAGTCCGTTCTTAAACCGAAGCATTCTTAAACCAAGGCATGCTTTCCCATAGCAGCAGGGGACTCAATTTACAAATGGAACACACTCCACAGGAAGCGGAACATGTTCTGCTTCCAAGGCAAAGTTCATAAACCAAAACACCTACTTCCGGGTTTGCAGCATTCTTAATCCAAGTTGTTCATAAACTAAGCTGTTCTTAAACCAAGGTACCACTGTATGTTGGAAGATTCAGGACAGAGAAAATGAAGTCCTCCCCACAGTGCATAAATTATGGGATTTGCTACCATAACATTTAAAACCAAATTCACCACCTACAAACACTATCTGCCTCACAAAACAAAAGTCTGCTAGAATCAAAAAGTCTTCAACAGCCGGTGAAAGAGAATGAGCCTAAGGGCTGGGCTACATTTCTGCTTGTCCCGTGCTTAGAAAGCATGGGTCCAAGCAGTTTCGCCTTCGCCCTGCTGCTGTCCCCAGAAAACCCACTCTTTGGCACTAACAGCAATCAAACAGCAATCCACAGAAAACCCAGTTGCTGTTTGTTCTGATTCGGCACTAAACTGTGGATTTTCCTGGGGGAAAGCAGAGGAGCAAAGCAAAGTGTGGATGAACTGTGTGTGCATGTGTGTGTGTGCGCGCGCGCAATCATAGCTTTAGCTCCCTGGGAGAGCATCTGCGTTGCATGCAGGAGGTCCCAGGTTCTGAAACCCTGGAGAGTCACTATTAGCCAGTGTAGACAATACTGAGCTTTATGGCCCAATGGTCTGACTTAATATCAAGCAGCTTCCTATAGTGATGTAGTGATCACAAGATGTAGTGATGGGCACCAACTTGGATGAGTTCACCTAGGGATTGGATCAATTTGCAGAGGATGTTATCAATGGCTCTTAGTCATAATGGCTGTGTACTACCTGCAGTATCAGAGATATGCCATCTACACTGTTGTACTGTGGAATACACCAGGGGTTGACTTCAACAGTGTCCATCAGTTGATGGTAAGACTATTGTTAGTGGAACAGGGGAGAGAAGCAACGTCTGGCCATTCCTTCCTTCTTGCAGCCCTCCATAAATCTATTCTAGAGGCCTGGAAAGTCCTAGCTTAGAGAATTGATGGGGGGGTGGCAGGCAGCTCCAGGGGAAGGGAGAATTCCTAAAAAATGTCCCCCACCCTGCTGTTGGAAGCTGAGAGACACTCTTGGGCACAAGCCCACACATATGGTAAAGTCTTCTTTATCTTAGAGTGGAATTGCACTTTGCCACGTGTTCCCAAACCTGAGGCAATACAAATGCAAGGCTGATGGGTATTTGGTAGCCAGGACATGTGAGGCTGCTTTCATTTGGGGAGGAGAAAAGGCAGAAAAAAGGTCTGGTGCCATTTGCAGGAGGGAATCATCAGACAGGGAAAGGGTTAAATAGCCCAATACAGAACCTATGCCCAGCCTCATAATATGGAATTCTGACCTTGAGTGCCTGTGCAAGCACACACGTACCCTAGCAAGGCAGAGCAACGGCTGATGTAAAACAGAGCCTTGGCGCCTTCTTCGTTGTTGCTTCTCGCTTTCCATATTTCAGCTCTTTTAAACACCCCGAGCCAAAGTCTGCAGCCTGTGTTTATAAAAATGTGCTTACTCTAATTCCTCCATAGTACAGTGTGAGGTTTCCAGCACCCCACCCTCTGAGGGGACAGACGGCGAGTCAGGATCTATGACTTGCTGCAGGAGACAATCATCTGAGATCCTTGCTTTTCATTCTAGTAGGACAGAGAGCAGCTGCCTGTGCCAGGAGACATACTGCCAAATATCAGCTGCTGATCTGAAGCCAGTCAGAGAGCGTGGCCTCCAGAACCTGCAGCGTTTTTCCCCTGCCTTGCTTCCAAACGGAGGTTTGCAGGCAAGTCAGGTGCAAAGGAATGAAAAAAGAAGTGACATGTATCCTGGAAGTTGTTGTTGTTTTTAAGAGATAGTGTGATTGCCTAAAAATCAAGAAAAGAAAAACAAGGGCTTTGGAAACACAGGCTCCGACCGCCCACATGTCCCCCTCATCCAGCTGTGTGGAATGTTTGCACAACTGAATGGAATGTTTGCACAGAAGATCCCCCTGGGATCCATTGAATCTAAGATCTCCGGTTTCAAAGATCTCCAGTTCAAGGGAAGGAAGACAACATTATGTCCCAGTCAGCATTAAAGAATTCGCTTTTTGCTACAAAACAACTGCAGCAGGGGAAAGAGACATGCTAGAACCAAGGAGTGGAGAGAGGTGAAAACAGATGGGACATGGCCTCGTCCGGTCGTGCAGAAAGCAGAGATGGAAGAGGAAACCATCCCAGTGGGAACAAGAGGAGAGCCTGAAGTAGAAAACAGTCTTCCAAAGCGTTGGTTAAAGCCCAATTGTGGGCTCTTCCAGATGAACCTATTTATTGAGCATTCGCTCTGATTTGTTTGCACTAACCTTATACAGAGGATAGATTATATCCAGTCTTGACTGAACCTTTGTTCTGATTTGTTTGCAGGAAGATTATCCGACAATGAGTATTCATCCTGCGTGCCTCTGGACTGCATGTTTATACAGCTTTGCATTAATCAGTTGTTCATTCCCCAGTTCAATTCATTTCCCCATCAAATTCCTAACTACGAAAAGGTGTGTTTCTTTTTAAAAGTAGATTTGTTGTTCTAGGGCAACAGAATGCTTTGATCCACTTTAATTGTGCAAAACCTAAATTTCCCAGTATATGATTGAATCCCTCCTGCAAAATGCTGCCAGTCTTTCAGGGACATAAAGGCAAAACTGGTATGTATGGAGCCATGCCACTTATGCCAAAAAGCTTTGAAACGGTGAGAAAAGAAAACATAATAAGTGTGTGGTATATATCACACTTTTTCCTTGCACAGCAATATGCTATTTGCACATCACAGGAACTGCATCCACAAAGCACACTTCCCCTATGGATACCACGTATGGCAGCCAGATTTTCAGATACTGCATTAGGAACATAGGAAGATATTCTATGGAGGCTGACCCATGGGAGCAAATGGGGCACTGCCCCACCTGGCCTAGCCTGCTCTCAGCGTATTGCCCCCTGCCTGCCTTCCTATGTGCAACCAGTCCAGAGGGTGGCCACTAGTTGATAATTCAGAAGCTGTGCAGTTGAAAATTCAGTAGAGTGGGAAGGCAAGGATTGGATTGGATTTGATATTCCGCCTTTCACTCCCTTTAAGGAGTCTCAAAGCGGCTAACATTCTCCTTTCCCTTCCTCCCCCACAACAAACACTCTGTGAGGTGAGTGAGGCTGAGAGACTTCAAAGAAGTGTGACTGGCCCAAGGTCACCCAGCAGCTGCATGTGGAGGAGCGGAGACGCGAACCCGGTTCCCCAGATTACGAGACTACCGCTCTTAACCACTAGGTGTGGATATTGCTTCCCTCTTTCCTTCTTGCTCTAACTCCAGAAATGTCCCATGTGGGAAAGGAGGACTGAGAGTTTGCAAGCTGTAATGTAGTAACTGTAGTTTTACTCTGGCACCTTGGGAACGCAGGCTGAGGTGTGAGTCTGAATTCACACGGAGCCAGAATAATTCTAGATTACAATTTACAGCTTCTTTCCCAGTGGGGCGCTGGTGTTGGAGCGAAAGGAAGGGAGCAGCGCAAGAAATTTCCAGCTTCTTCAAAGGCTAGTGCTGCAATGAGGAGTGGCAATGAAATGTCACAGCCATCATGGGCCATGCTCTGGAGCCTCCTAGTGGCGGATCTTGTGCATGCAACCTATGTGGAAGTGTGTGGTACTTGGGCTGAGCTCAGGCAACAGTTTCAATAAAGCAATGGGAGAAATTCCCCTTTTCTGCCACTTTGGCACTGCTACAGCTAAGAAGATCAAATGCCATGTATATGTAACAGAGATGAAGAAGACTCATTGAAGGGAAGGGGAGACGCTGCTTATTCTGTTTTCTTTTAATCTTTAGTTGCGGACCAGCCTTATACAAATTAATATGCATACAATTCTCTTTTTTACAAGCCTCTTTTTTTATCCAGTCAATTTTATTCATAAGGAAAGCTTTCCCCCCCCCTGCCCCACAGTGGAGATATGGTGTCACACACCCCTCATTTCACGTAACAACAGAAAATAAGAAATAATTTAAAAAATCAAAATGTTCCAAAACTGCTTCAGGGTTATATGCCCAGGAAAGCCACACTCAACAAAAACAACAAAAACATTACACTCCACCCATGTTGGACATGTGGGAACTTCCAGGGGCTAGATTTGGCTTATAACTTGGAGCAGGGGTAAACAGGATCAGTTCTTCATATTTGCACTCACACCAGAAGACCAAAAAAGTCCCTGCCATAGATCAATACTGCATCAATACCCATTATGGTTTATTTATCTTTTATCTACAAATTCCCAGGTTTTTATCTACACATCCTCTTCAAAGCAAAATGCTTCTGAGACCAGCTTTCCACACTTGAATTCGCTTCTTTTCCAGTTGTGTAGATTAGAAATATTCTCTCTCCATCCCCTCCTCTTTAAAAATGAAAACTTTAAAGGAAAGTTATTTCATATTAATTTTCCCTATACAGTGGTACCTCGGGTTAAGAACTTAATTTGTTCCGGAGGTCCGTTCTTAACCTGAAACTGTTCTTAACCTGAGGTACCACTTTAGCTAATAGGGCCTCCTGCTGCTGCCGTGCCGCCGGAGCACGATTTCTGTTCTCATCCTGAGGTAAAGTTCTTAACCTGAGGTACTACTTCCGGGTTAGCAGAGTCTGTAACCTGAAGCGTCTGCAACCTGAAGCATCTGTAACACGAGGTGCCACTGTATGGAGATCATTGAGCATCCATCCTGATTTGCTTGTCCAAAGCTTACATGGAGGTCAGCTTATATCCGGTCTTTATTTGGTTTTCATTCTCATTTGTTTGTGTGGTGGTTATATGACAATGAACATTTGTCCTGATTAGCAGTGTTTATGTGTCTTCCTGTTAGTCATTCGTCCATCCCACACTTTTCAGTGCATTTCCCTTTCACTTTCCTGACCATAAAAAATTGTTGCACTAGGTCAACAATGCCTTTTAATGCATTTTTATTGAACAAACCTACATTCCCAACATGCGCTTGAATCCCTCCAGCAAAATAGTGATAGAGCAGAGGCACCTCTGTTATTGGGGTGATAAAGAAGCAGATTCCACTTGATACCAGTAGATGGTGCTAAGTCATGTTTCTAGAACATAGCCTGCTGGCAGGGATGGGGAAGAAATTCAATTTTGTTTGCATTTTAATAAGAAACACTTTTTGAACTAATATGAGAACTGAAACACAGCTATCTTTTGAAATTCGTACATCTCTGAATTTTGCGATGCAACCAAATAACGTGTACAAATATGCACTATATTAAAGTGTGTACACAAAGGCTTGGAAACAAGATGCAAAAATGCTTTACATCAGGAGGGGGGAATGGCTTTCAAAAATGTGTATGTCAGTTAAAACTTCATACAGAAATGTGTTTATTAGGAGAAATTCACACTAAAATGCTAATGAATTTTCATGAGGGTTAAAAAAGAAAAGAATTCCACAGGTTGCTGTGGAAATGTGGAGCACTGAATTGAAGAGCGGAAGGATGAGAAACTGAGATAAACCAAAACTGACGGATTCAGCTGTACCTGCCTGCTAGTTAGTTCAAATGTGAAAACGACAAGGAGACTTTGGCACCTTAAAGAGGGAGAGAGGAATTCAACATCATTCCACGAGATCGTCATGAGCACAAGCATTTCTGGACATGCATGCTATTCTGGGGTTTCTTCTGGCCCTCCTGAGCAGATCTGTGGAGGCCGTTGGGGGCGCACAGGTGGACAAGGGGGGGAATGCCATTGCACAGGCATGTCTTTTTGCACTGGCTTCCGCTAGCGCAACTTAGTTGAATCCAGCCTCAACAGATTTATTATGGCGTAAGGTTTCATGGACTACTGTCCACTTCATCAGATGGTCTAGGAGAGCTTATGCTGTAATAAATGTGTTAGTCTTGAAGGTGCTGGAATAATCTTTTCTATTTCTGCTGCAAGAGACTAACACACCTATCCAGACAAATTCAGACGACACAGTTAGAGGAAGTCTAGAGGAGCTGTTCTGCACACCATCAGGTCCAGCTGTCCTGGTTCCAGTTGTTAATGGCAGGAGGTTGTGAACACACTGCTTGAAGGGACTTGTCCTCTCAACTCTTGCCCATCTTGGCTTATTCAGTCTAGCTGAGAGGGAATCACTAGGTGGGTCCAAGGAATCACCAGTGCCTTGTTGTAGGGGAGGGGGTGCCACCTGCCTTGAAGGAGGCGGTTGTGGTGTACCACCTCCTCAAGGGGCCCTCCCTGACCCCATAAATGTCAAGCTGGTGTCCTGCTTTCAAGTCCAGCTCCCGTCAGCCCCAGCCAGCTCAAAATATCTGGAGGGCACCAAGTCGCAAGTGGTTGACATAGGGTCTGAGGATGAAACGATGGACAGGAACGTCTGCCTAACTTGGATTGCCCAGCAGGAGGCAGTTTGCAAAGTTTACTCAGTTGCCCCCTGAAGGAAATGGGGCAAAGTGTTTTGACTCCCTGAGGTTTAAGCTCCTGAGGTGAAGACAAAAAAATGAAACTCCCTCTGACAGTTTGAGGCAGTGATACCCAAGAAGGAGAAGTTGGGAACGGGCCTTTCCTGGCCACGTTGACTGGATGTGAAAGAAGGGTATTTTTGAAGGCAGGGACAAGAATCCTCCCTCAGATAAAGCATCTGCCAACTATAGTTTAAAGAATTAAGTGTGACTGACCAAGAGAGGCACTTTGTGAGCAACACAAGCAGATGACTGAGCTCTTTGGATAGTCCCACTGGCAATATTTAAAAACCTATTGAGGAGCAGGGGAAGCTGACCCCAGTGAAAAACCAAGATTTGGGTGCTTAGTTCAGCAGGCTCAACAAGTTTTGGGAGGAAGGGATGAAGGTTGCTGACAAGGTCATTATAGCTTTTATATGCTGCACTTTTAACTAGAAACCCTGCCTTCTGGCCCCTCCCCCTGTCTTACTAGATGAAATGGAATCAAACCATTAGGAAATAGTTCTCCTCCTCATCAGAGCGAGAGTGAGTTTATATAAGCAGGTCTTCCCCAATCTGGTGGCCTCCAGACGTTGTTTGACTCCAGCTCACAGGAGCCCCATCCAGTGTGGCCAATGATGATGGGAGCTGTAGTCTGACAACATATGGAGGGCACCAGGTTGAGCAAGGCTGATTTTATGTGGATGAATTGGTGGGAGAAAGCAGAATGGCCGCAAAGCAGGCGTACCTGCACCAAAGGACAAGATTTGAGGGTTAGAATATGAGAAATTGTCATGAGTCTTGTGGAGACATCATGGAGAGGGCAGTCAGATGACAAGGAATGGGAGGAGATTGGGGAACTGGAGGAGTCTAACCAAGGGGAAGGTCCTAGTGGGTTGGCGACCTCCAGATTCCAGGAGGAGTCTGATCCCAGAGACACATGGATCTAGGGGAAGGGCTGAGCGGGTAAGTCATGAGAATGGCTCACTTCCGCATGCAACATCATTGCCAGTTGAGAAGACTCAGGCGCCTCCCCATCAGCGCAGATCCATCCTCTCCTAAGGAAGCACATGGGGATAAATCTGACAGCAAGACTCCATCTCTAAGGACATGGAGTAGCAGCCACAAGAACAAACCAGTGTGAATTCCCCCCTGCCCCTCAGGTCAGTTGGCAGGTCTAAGTTGATGGTGGCAACCATATACAAGAAGAGCCATTGCAGATCAAGTCCCACAAGAGAGAGTGTCCATTTCGCCACCTATGCTTCCTAAGTGCAGAAGCCCACATGTTCAATTTCAAGCCACCAAATACTGAGCCATCAAGTAAGGAAACAACCCATGGAGTGATGAGCCTTGAAGGTGCCTGGAGGTCAGAGAGCATCCCAGCTCACAGGAAGCCATCGTTTGGAGCCCCAGAAGAAGGCCTGTGGGTGGGTTGTGCTCAGCGCAGCATGACAAAACCCTTATAAACTGTGTGGAAAATTCCAGGCCCACTTAATCCCCGGGGCTTCTGAAAAACGGTGACATTCAGAAAAGATCCAAACAGGAAAGAATTAGCAGGAGAAATGCCTTTCTTCTTGCGGCTGCCACGGCTGTGCCAGGAGTGAGTGCAAGCAGGAGCGGGCGGGCGGCAGCAGCTGAGGGGCCACCCCCCGCTCCCCCCCCCCCCCGGCCTGCCTCTCTCTAAACACGCAGAGCTTACTTGGAAGATTAGGAGAGAACACAGCAAAAGACAACAGAGTTCCTTTTGTAATGGGGGTGGGATTAAGGAATCAAGTGACCGGTTGCAACTCCCAAGTGGGTTTCAGGCTTCTTAGAGCACCGTGCCACTGTCAGGTTCAATCACCCACAAGCCACAGAGGTGGGAAGAGGTGGAGTGTGGCGTGTGCCGACAAAGAACCTCGCCAGGACACATGCGAGGCCAAACGTCTCCAGTCCCAGCTGCAGGGCCGGAGCCTGCTTTGGTAAGTAGCTCCCCGAGGGCTGCTGTGGCGCTGTCCTAGAATGGGACAGATTTTCTTTTTGCTTAGGGATACATGTGTTTCCACTTTTTTTATAACCAGGCATCTTTATTTAGTTTAATTGGGGCAGAGGGAGGCTGCCAGTTCCGTACATTTGGCCATCACGAGAATACTGCGTATACAGATGCAAAGGAGAAACCACCTGGGGTTCTTGCAGCCTTTCTTGTCCCTGAAGGTCAAGCAACTCTTGCCACAATTTCCTCTTGCATAAACTAGGTCTTGTTCTCCTTTGCGGTTGGCCATGGGGTCTAAGGATGCACTTTAACATGCAAAAAATGGCATTCTCACGTTGGGCATTCCAATGTTCACGTTTAAAATGATTTAATTCTTGAAAGCTGTTCCCCTTCCCCCCTAAAAAAAGCACATTGGCAAACTCTTTTTTCCTCAATGCACAAAATCCAGTGATCTACTGTTCTATGAGATCCGCAGTGTATTTGCATTATAAAGCCCCCCCTCCGGTGTGTGTGTGTGTGTGTGTGTGTGTGTGTGTGTGTGTGTGTGTGACAGCTTTGTATTTTAGAACAATTTACCTGAAATAGCAACTACCATACTCACAATTATTGCAGGGAGATTACAAGTCCCGTTCCACACAGAGGAATCTGTGAACTGTAAAATAGTTGGAAATGCCACCATCAGCTGTGTTTTCCAAGCCCGTGCATGTTTGCTCTGCTGTAGGTCCCACTGTGTTCAATGGGACTTAACTCTCCCAAGTAGGTTTACATAGGATGTTAGCCTCAGCCAGTCTAACAGTAAGGACGAAAGCTGTTTAAAGTGTGTTACAAGGTAGTTCCTCCATGTTATGTGACTTTGGATATGGATCCTTCCTTACTTTAACAGTGTACGCTCGTCTGCACATATAGAGTTTATAGGACTGTTTAGTGTCTGTCACTCTACCAGCTCTTGAGCCAAGGGAGCCTTAACCGGTGAGTACCAGGGAAAACAATGAAGATACCTCTAACCGTAGGATATCAGAAGATGTATTCGCTTATTCTCAGATTAAGAATAAGGAGGAATTAGTGTTTTTGTTTCTCTATAGGTATTCCAGGTGCAGTACAAGGATATATCGAATCATAGTATTGTAAGAGACCTAAAACACCATTTTTTCCAGCCCCACTGCTGAGGCAGAAAACCTGGTGCTATAGCATCTCTGAAAAGCAGCCATCCAGGCTCTTTTTTAATATCTCTAGCGAAGAAGAGCCCACCCAACACCCAATTCAAAGCACCCTGGCATCATATAATATAGAATATGCTCTTTCGCTCCACCGAATCCCACAAGAGGAAGCATTACAACTTTCTTCTCTTCTTCTTTGGCGATCAGTACATTATCTCCTCTGCTTCTAGAAATTGGATTTGGCATGGTTAACCTTCCAGTTTCCTCCCACAGTAAGCAATATAGCAGGGCAGGGGGGCATTCTAGGCTACGAGGGAAAGGGAAAGGCACAGGGCTTTCTATATACTGCTGAAGAATTCGCGGGCATTATTTACACAGGCAAGGCTTGGAGTTTTCCATCTTTGGTAAAAATGCATTCCGCATTTGAATTGCATGAGAAAAATTCTACCTGGGTGCGGTGGAGGCGCAAAGGAAGTTGCCATAACAAAACACATACACACACACACACAATCAAGGAATATCTTCAAGTGGTTCAAGTGTGTGTGTGTGTGGTCATTTCCTTTATCTTTTCCACATTTGTGGATTTGTTGTGTTGTGAATTTTGGAGGGTGAGGTGGGGGTGGGGTAAGCTGTATGCCTAATTCCCTTCTAATTCCAGGATCCAATGAAGATTCAATTGCTGGAATAGCCAGGCAAGTTTCTTGGTAATGGCCCCTAAGTAAGGAAGTGGCTCTGTGCCAGAGAGGAAATGGATGGGGCCCCCACCTGGCTGTTAGTGTGAAGGACAAAGGCCAGAGTTGTGTGTGAGCTAGAGGCTAGAAACAGGCTGGACAGCTGAGAGACACAGCCATGCTTGATTTCTGCTGGAATCTAATGTGGTTATGGGAGAATGCAGATGACTGTAGATTAGAAAATGAAATTAGCATTGGTGAACATTATCTGACTGGCATGTTTACCACCCATTTAGGAAAGAGGTGAAGGGGGCATGTGATTATTCTAATATACACAATTTTAAAAGGTTCGTCTTCAGCAGCGTTGCTAGCATTGCCGACAATTTTTAAAACAAAAGTATCTAGCTGTAACATTACCAAATAGCAGCCCCAGACTAGACTGGGGGTGTATCTACACTCACTTTTTGTTGAGTGTAGGGTTTTTTTGGGGGGGGGGCTGAGCTTTCCCCATGAGAACCCGCTCTTTAAGACTCAGTTGGAGCAAACATCAATTTGGGTTTCCCACAGATTGCTGTTTGCTCCAACTGAACTATAAAGAGTGGGTTTACACAGAGAAACTCCGGAGCAATGGGGGGAAAAGGCATTTGGACATGGAGCTTTAAGGCACAGACCGTGTCTGGAAAGCATTGAGGAAAGGTAAGTGTGGATAAGCCCTGGCATTTTCTTGTTACCAATGCAGTCAGGTGCATAATCATCTTGGGGGGGGGGAGGGTTTGAGAGAGAGAAAGAAGCACAGCGAGATGGACAATGCAGCAGACAATATGCTTATTTGGGGGCTGAGCTATTCTTACAGATAGACTGGCTACCATACAACATTTCTGGGTTATGTATTTGGCATTACATATTGGAATAATCTTCAAGCTGCCTCTGGCAAACACGTGGCTAGGAACACAATAATATAAACACTGGGACCTTGTGAAAGGTTCATCCATCACATTGAGCAACTCCAGGCGATGACATGACTGAGCCAGGAAATCCACATCATCGAGATACTGTTAAACCTACATGGTCAGGGGGAAAAATATCCCATAGAAAACATTTCATTGTGTTTCTGCCTGCTTGGACAAACTCGTCTAGAGGATAAGTTTGCGCATTTCTGTGGAACATGCATAGAACTTGCAGAAAGCCTCTCCCACCTTTTACTATACCTTATTTCTGCACCATACTATACAATCACCCCTCCTGCTCACCCCTATCCAAACACAACAGTCCAAACCAAATGTTGTTATTGATGGTTTGTGGGGAAGGCCCTTCTGAGAAGCAACATACTTTGTGCTCTCTTTAATGTGTAAACTATCTCCTGGGCAGCAGTCCAAACCCGAGTTGTTAGTACTACTGAATAAACTTTTTCTTACATCTCGCCTTTTCTTTTCCCACACTCCAACTTTCGGTTCCCTTAGATGTCCCCCAATTTCCTTCTCCTTATTTTCCAGTGTTGCTTCTTTATTCCTGCTCACTTCTTGACTCAGGAGGAAAAGTTTTCTATTTGAAGGACTATCAGATAGGAAAGTCTTCTGTTTCAAGGCATCCTTTATTCAACGAACCATCCAATCCAAGTCCGATGTAAAGACAAATAATCCTAAGAAGAGAGAGTAGGCGTCTTGAAGTTGCCCACCTTAGCACCTGGGCAGCAGACAGAGCAGGCACAGAGGACATCTGGCCCCAGCCTTCTCCACCATGGGAAGATGCATTCTGTTTCTTTCCAAATCCCTATAGCCCCCTGTGCACCCTCAATATCTGCACATGATGGTTGGGGGAGCCTCGGGACTCTACTTAAAGTGTTTGGTTGTGGTTGCCTTAAGATGCCTTGTATATGTGTATCCAATATAATCTGACATCCTTACTTTCTGGAACAAATCGTGTTTGTGACACCAAGGATCCACCCACTGAGATCCTATCAAACATACTTTATTCCAACATGGAAAACTATGTCCATGCAAGAAAAAAAGCATGCAACAAATGCAGCTCATCATGTACGATGATGGACATTTATTCTGCTGACCTGTATATCCGATCATCGATATATGGTTAGATAGATAGAAACTTTATTTGCATTAGCCACTAGCCATAGCAATCTATATATGGTTTTCACAGTATATTTCCATCAGCATTTGTTGTCAATTTGAGATTGATTCATTGGGGCTATTATTCTAATAATTATCATCAATTTACTAATAGGTTTCTACACAATAGTCTCAAGACTGTGTACATTAAAAACAGTTAAAAATACAAAAAAGACAATACATTCCAAACATAACCAAAACCAAACAGAAGGGCCCATTTATCCGGCTGGGAAAGCCTGTCGGAACAAAAATGTCTTCATTTGTTACCAAAACGTGGATGCCTGTCATATCTCGATAGGAATGCTATTACAGTGGTACCTCGGGTTACATACGCTTCAAGTTACATACGCTTCAGGTTACAGACTCCACTAACCCAGAAATATTACCTTGGGTTAAGAACTTTGCTTCAGGATGAGAAGAGAAATCATGCTCTGGCGGTGTGGCGGCAGCAGGAGGCCCCATTAGCTAAAGTGGTACCTCAGGTTAAGAACAGTTTCAGGTTAAGAACGGACCTCCAGAACAAATTAAGTACGTAACCAGAGGTACCACTGTATTGCACGGAATAGGGGCAGTCACTCAAAAAGATCTGCTCTGAGTTACTGCAAGGCTACCTTCCCCCTCTCTCACACAAACACAATGAAATTGCATACAGTTTTGCCCAGTGCTTCCTTGCTTCCGTGGGTGTGGGTGTGTAAAAAATGAGGTGCCAGTATTCCTCTCAATAAAAGTGCTGTGGGTGTCAGCACAAAATGGCTGCCACGGGCAGCAAAAAAACAGGTGATGGTTCCCTGCCCTGGTAAGAACCTTCACCCACAAAAAAGCACTGATTTTATCCAGGTTATCCAATTCCCCAACCTGCCAAAGCTGGTTTTGTCTTTCTACAGGACCCGCTCTCCCGCAAAGAGCCTCAACCCCCATCATGTTGCTGTTTGTTTCTTAGCAGGCCTTGTGATGACAGTGACATACACATACCGTGTAGCTGATGCACGCCTGGGCACCTTCTCACAGCTCCTGCTCCGATGGAAAGGGAGCATCTACAAACTCCTCTATTGCGAGTTCTTAATCTTCATCTCTTTCTACTTCGGCATCAGCCTCATCTACAGGTGAGCACAGGCATTTCTTTTAAGCTCGGTTGGTTACTCTGGGGTCTTTCTGCATGCATCATGCAAGCACGTTTTAGATTTGGCACAAGACTTCTGCAGGGGAATAATTGGTAGAGGACGGCTCAATATCTCACTTGTAACCGATCAGTCTTCCTTTTGAGAGACAGGGAAGGAGGAGCCTGTACTTCAGGGTCTGCCCCCTCCTCCTCCTCCTTTTAATCTGCATTCCATCCAGGAATAACTCCAGAGGGTAAGAAAGGGGATAGTGGGTGTCCCGTCAAAAATGCTTCCCACTACGCTTTCTGCTCCCACTTAAGTAGAGCCAGAAAAACAACACAGCTTAATATGAACCACAGCAAACTAATTGTAAAATTTTTTTTTTTTAAAAAAAAACCCACAGTAGATTTTGGCCTTCATTTTGAGCTCATTCTTTGGAAAGGCAGTGGGTGCTTTTAAGGAAAGAATGTTTCCCTCCTCCTCTCCCCAAACTCCAAAACCAACAAACAGGAGTCTGTTGAGCTGTAGGAATGAGGCAGCTCTGCAGAGAGGAGGCCTGAGGCCGGGCACAGTTGCCTGACTCAACCAAGGAGGCAGCACCCTCAGAAGTCAGTGGGGAGGGTGTTCTTCCATGTGATCCGCAGGGGATCGGAAACATAGCACCTACATTTTTATTTATAAAATCTGAAAACAGACCCAACGGTGGGGGGATTGTGTTCAATCTTGTACTAGAGCTGTGCAATAAGGAAACATGGAACCATAAAGAAAAAATTATTCTAAAGATTATATTTCCCCTAGATTTGAGTGTTCTGAATGCTCAGAGAAACGTGAGGTTCTTATATAAGCAAAGCATTACATTGCTACATTGAGGGACAACATCTTACTGCACACAACAAATGAAAACAAAGGGGAATTTGTTGTACGGTATTGTCCAAATAGCAACAAGAGCCCATGATTCTGCAGGAAGCTCTTTTTCTTCCTTTTTGTTTTTCTCAGAACCCATTATTGAGAAATCCCCTTTGTAGTTTTGAAACTGGAAATATTCCCCTGTGCTTCTATTACAGGCTGGTTCTGAATGAGAGCCAAAGGCTGATGTTTGAGAAATTGGCTATGTACTGCAATAGCTATGCCGAACTGATCCCGGTGTCCTTTGTACTAGGTAAGGCATGTAAAAATGGGGAAAGAATGGTGCGAAACCCTTACCGTATTTTTCGTCCCATAGGGCGCACCGGCCCATAGGACGCACCTAGTTTTTTGGGGGGGGGAATTAGGGGGGGGAATTATTTCCCTCCCAGGCGCGGGGCTGGGGCGGGGGAAGCCCGAGCTTCCCCCGACCCCAGCCCCCAGAACAGGCAGCTCTCCGCAAAGCGGTGGGAGAGCTGCGCGAAGTCGCGCAGCTAACCCACTGCTTGCCGAGAGCTGCGTGAAGCCTGTAGCCTGGGGGGAGCTGAGCTCAGCGCCCCCCAGCCTCTGGGTGCAGGCAGCTCTCCGCACCGACCCCTCTCGCTCTCCAGGCTTCAGTGAAAGCCTGCATTCGCCCCATAAGATGCACACACATTTCCCCTTCATTTTTGGAGGGGGAAAAGTGCGTCCTATAGGGCGAAAAATACGGTACATTATTTATTTGCTTATTTGTGACATGTATAGCCAGGGCCAGCAAAAACATTTTGGTGCTTGAGTTAGAAAATCCAAAATGGTGCCCCACCCATCCCTAATATCTCTCTATCTGTACCTAGAATGATCAGTAGCAAAGCACTTCAGCTGAGAATCACAGACTCTGTTTTTTCTCAATTATAACAATAGGGAAATATTTTTCGCTCTCTCTCATAACACCCTATTGAAGCTGAATGTTGGAAAATTTGGAACACACAAAATAAAGTACTTCTTCACAAAGGAGGACATAATTAGGCTATGACAGCTGTTCCTGCCTGGCATGAAATCTGAAGGCTGCTGGAGAATTTCTCACACCCCTTAAGAAACACCAGACAGAAGTTCACATAAATAGGTCTTCTCTGAGAGGCAAGATGGCTCTCTGCCAAGAGTACCATTCTTACTGATAGTTTCATGTCAGGCTTTGACAAAGCATTCTCCCTACTCTGGGTTCATAAGACTATGAGGAACAGTGTGGTAGTGCCCATTCTGACAGGGTACTGCTAAATGAGAGAAGAGCAGGGCTGAGGGATCTTTCTCACAGGATCAATGGCATATACTGCAGATAAAGCTCTCAAGCTCAGGCATTACAGCCAGGGTGCTGAGCATATAATGAGGCCACCCAGAGTCAAGCAAACATAATTTGTATTCCAAAGATTTTCAGCTTTTTTCAGTTTTGTGAGACAAAAAATTGAACATGCACAAGTAATGTCTTCTGAAAGCTCAAAATGGA
The DNA here is from genome assembly GCF_965153285.1 of Podarcis tiliguerta. Taxonomy (NCBI): domain Eukaryota; kingdom Metazoa; phylum Chordata; class Lepidosauria; order Squamata; family Lacertidae; genus Podarcis; species Podarcis tiliguerta. Next base: position 57,632,162 of record NC_139534.1, read on the forward strand.
AAAGGTTTGTGGCTCAGAGCTTGTGTGTGTGTCCCAATTTTGCTCAAATTGTATCTGTTCCTGCAGCCCTTTCCTTTTCGTTCCTATCATCCTCACTAACCATCTCTTTGTTTTCACGCTAGGTTTTTATGTCACCTTAGTGGTGTCTCGATGGTGGGGACAGTACGAGAGCATCCCATGGCCTGACCGCATTATGAACCTGGTCTCAAGTAGCGTGGATGGGAAGGATGAGTATGGCCGCCTCCTTCGGCGCACACTCATGCGCTACATCAATCTGCTGGGTGTGCTGATCTTGCGCTCGGTCAGCACTGCTGTCTTCAAGCGATTTCCCAGCATCGAACATATTGTGACAGCAGGTACTATCCATCGCAGTGATGACCAACTAAGACAAAATGTGCTTAAAGTGATTCCCATCCTCCGTGCCACAAATGAAGACGTCCAGGGGGACACTTTGTGAGATGCCAAGAGTTGGTTAGAAGAGGGAGGAAGGCAATCTTTCTTGTTAATTACATTTATATCCTGCTTTTTTTTCCTCCAAGGAAACTAATAGGCAGCGTACAGGGTTATCTACATTGCTTTTTATCCCTACAACAGTCATGTGAGATAGGTTGGATTGAGAGACAGTGACTGGCCCACGGTGACTCAGTGAGCTTTAGGACTGAGCATTGATTTCAACTTGGGTCTCCCCTTTTCTAGCCTGAGATTTAATCTCCCACGCTACACTGGCCCTCAATCTTTGATGCCTTCAGCCTATCAAATCTAAGGGTTCAGAACAACTGGGCAAGTTATAATTGTTATGGGGCCCACTCTGAAGCTACGGTTAAGCTCTTCCCACATCTCCAAGTGGTTAGCAGTTCTAGGGGTACAGCACATATCCAGGTTTGGTTTCCTTTGGAAGGTGGTCATTGGAAGCTTTTGATGTTTTGTATGGTATTGGCCCAAATATATGCCACTCTTTTTTTTTTCCAAATTCCGACCATGAAAAGTTAAACTGCAGCTTAAATTTGTGACCTTACAAAAATTGGGTTTTACGATACCGCTGCTGAAACAGACATACGGTAAAATGGAGCAGGTGTGAGTGCTTGTGGAATTTTAAGGGAGTGACATATTTGAGTACAGTATTGTCTTTTTTTTTCTTTTTCCCCTTGAATTTTAAAGGTGCGGCTTATATTCGGGTACAGCTTATATTTGGGGCAATATGGTAATATCTGTGTTTATTTACAAATATATATTTGAATTCGTGCTGTCTATTATGTTATTAATTTTTGCTGTTTACTTTTAAGGTGCTTCAATATTTTGAGGTCCCAAAAATTGTTTTTGAGATCAACAGGTTTATTTCCTCTCCGAAATACAACCTGCATGACAGGATTCCTGTAAACTGTCCTCCTCCTCTCCCCCATATTCTTGTCTGCATAGGCCTGATGACTCCAGAAGAACACAAGAAGTTTGACAGTTTAAACTCACCCCATAACAAGTTCTGGATCCCCTGCGTGTGGTTCTCGAACCTGGCAGTGAAGGCACGTAATGATGGAAGGATCCGTGACAGTGTGCTCCTGCAAGGCATCTTGAATGTGAGTTCATGATATGCAAGTGGGTGTCAGCCAACCATGCTGTAGTTTCCTGAACAGAGAACATCAGGTCTCTCTCCAGGAAGGAGCAGAGGCAGAATACAGTGGTACCTCGGGTTAAGTACTTAATTCCTTCCGGAGGTCCGTACTTAACCTGAAACTGTTCTTAACCTAAAGCACCACTTTAGCTAATGGGGTCTCCTGCTGCTGCTGCGCCGCCGAAGCACGATTTTTGTTCTCATCCTGAAGCAAAGTTCTTCACCTGAAGCACTATTTCTGGGTTAGCGGAGTCTGTTACCTGAAGCGTATGTAACCTGAAGTGTATGTAACCTGAGGTACCACTGTAATTGCTGCAGGCCATCAAGGATGGGATACGATGATAGGCAGCTTAAGACCAGTGGTATGCGGGTAGCTGTGGACCCAAAACCTTCTGTGTCCCTACTGACAAAATAACAAAACAATATTGCAATTGGCAGCAGTGGCGTAGCGTGGGAGGTGCAGGGGGGCCGGCCGCACTGGGCGCAACATCTGGGGGGGCGCGCTCACACTCGCAGCTCTCTGCCCCTACCTGGCTCACTCACTCTCTCTCACTGCAGGCTGTGCGAATCCGATCCGAGCTGCCGGGTCGCCGCCCACTGTGGAGGGGAGGGTGCCAGGCGTGCGGTGCGGTGCGGAGAGAGAGCGAGGGACTATCTGGGGGAGGGACAGTGCAGCGGGGGGGGGGGCGCAAATTACTTGCCTTGCCCCGGGTTAGGGGGCGCAAATTACTTGCCTTGCCCCGGGTGCTGACAACCCACGCTACGCCACTGATTGGCAGTGCTCACTTTGGGCTCAGAGAAGGCAAGTCAATGGAAAAAATAAAGCAGGGTCATGTGAGTCTGTGATGTGCTTCAAGGACCACAAGGAGGAACCCCTCGCAAAGAGCGGAAGGATGAGAAAAGGAGGGAGAACTGCTTCACTGGGTGCTTCCACACAGCAGCTGATTGTGACTCAGTGCTGCTCACGAACGCCAAGTCTTTCACAGTGTTCACACAATTTCATCCTCGTTAAAACATCACCCCTGCATCCCCATTTAATCTGAATTTACCAGTTCTGGATTTATTTCTTTTTAACTTAATGGGTTTTCCATAGAAACAATAAATCCTGATTAAATGGGAAAATGCAGTGGGATGGCAATTTGATGAGGACATTGTGAGAGAGACACTCTCAATATTTTTGCATTCTCCCAAGTTTCCTCTTATGTCTACAAAAACAGGACTTTTCGTGTTGCGGCATCTGCCCTCTGGAATGTGCTCCCAGTAATCATCAGACAGGTGCATATAGTACTAGCATTTAAGCATCTCCTTAAAACGCATTTGTTCATCCAGGCTTTCCTTGAGAGGCAATCCAGTTAAGCTGAGTTATTAATCTGATTCATTGATGCATTATTTGTAATTTGATTTTATTTATTATTTCATGTTGTTCACCACCTCAATATTTTTTAAATGTTTGGCAGTATACAAATATTTGCAAAGAAACAAATAATAAAGGCAAAATGGGTGGGAGGGGACCTCTGTGGTGGATCATCTGTACCTTTATCAGTACTTGTCCTTCCCTCCAACAGGAAATGAACACTTTGCGCAGTCAGTGTGGGAGGCTCTATGGGTATGATTGGATCAGCATTCCATTGGTCTACACACAGGTGAGAACTGGTATATATTCTCCAGACAAAATTAAATGAGTCTTGGTCCCACTTAAAATCAAGCTAGCTCACTTAACACTCATTTATTTCAATGGGATTTAAAATAATCAAACTTGCTATCAAAATGCAAAGCAAGCTGGAGCAACTCCCGTACAAGGAAGCGTAACAACATTTGGGACTTTTTAGTTTAGAAAAAAAGGGGTGAGTTGAGGAGAGGGCAATGGCAGAGCTTAATGCTCCGGCATGGGGGCGGGGCGGAGAGCAGGCAGGGGCGGGGCTGGTGTGCGTCCCCGGGGTGTGGCGCGCCGCCCACAGGGGTGTGCCACGTGTCCTGGAGGTGTGGCACGCTGCCTGCGGGGGCATGGCGCCCAGAGCGGGCGGGGAGGCCAGCTGCAATGGCACCCCACTGGGATCGCACTGCCGGGGGTGGTGCGCTCCACCCACACTCCTCTTCCTCCCCCAGTGGGAGAGGGGACATGAATAGAGTGGGTTCCCCCCCCCCCCCACACACACTTTCTTTCTCCTAATATTAGAATATCTGGGGTTATGCAAAAAAGCTAGATGATTGGAGTTTCAGAGCAGACAAAAGGATGTATTTCTTCACACAGTGCACTATGGAATTTGCTCCCACCAGATGTGGTGAAGGCCACCGATGTAAGGCAGCTTTGAAGTGGGATATGAAAAATTCATGTAGGATAAGGCTGTCAGTGGCTGCTGCTGGTCATGGTGGCTGTTGCTACTTCCAGGAGCAGAGACAGCATGCTTCACAATACCAGTCACTTGGCAATGGCCGCAATAGAAGGCTGTTTCCACATGCCCTGCTTGTGAGCATAGGCATCTGGTTCACCACTGTGAGAAATGGAAAGCTGGGCTAGATCAGCCTTTGGTCTGACCCAACAGGGCTCTTCTATTATTAGCCACGGAATACATCCAAAGTCCTCATGTACAAATATGTACCTGCCCTTAAACCCCTTCCTCTTGAATCTCCAAGTGGGAGGGAGGTTACTTGTTTGTGGTTGTTTCCTTTGCACTCATTTTTATTGTGTGTTTTATGTTTTTATCTTGTATTCTTTATGTTGTGAAACATAAGAATCTACAGATGAAGGGGGGGTATACAAATTTAAGAAATAAATAAAATTGTTAGTTTTCCCCACCACAACATACTGCATGCATGACCTTCTGTAACCTTCACACCCAATCCTTGCATCACCTTCTCATGTAACCTTTGTTTATGAATCCCATAGATACAACTGTAGTGTGCCAGACGTTGTATGCTCAAGTCACAACGTCTTATGCGGTTGCAGTCAAACACATAGCACATAATAACTCCCCATACAATGACAGGGAATTTTCAAGACTAATGAGTTTGGGTCCTCATTTTCTCTGAGTATGTGCTCTTTTTCTCCTTGAGCATATCAAAACTTGCCCTGCTAGCTCACTCCCATCCACTGAATCATGTTTTTGCCTGAGCCCTACAAACACAGCTTCACAGCTCTTGGCATGCTGTTCCTGCCCTCTGTGCAAAAGGAAGGCTGTTATCTACATTAGACACCAGGCATGTTAACTGCTCACCACCGCCCAAACTGCAGCCTCGGGGTAGACGTTATGGTGCCAGCTTCCTCGCATGTCTTATGCAACCCTGTTGCTTAAATAGTGCACTCTGCCAGACTCTGTTGTGCCGAGAAAAAGGATTTCAGGTTAATGGAAGGTATATATCGAACCCTGCAAGCCAGGATGAAAGGCAGATAAAGGTCAAGGCTGTACATGGACAGTCTATTTCCATGAATTAGTTGTTTTCTGCATAGCCATAGGGGCTTAAATAATGACAGGTGGCATTCTGAGCCAGATTTTGGATTGCAAATGATGTAGAAATGATATGGGACATTAACCATGGTGCCTTTAGAGGCCCCATATATTGGAAAGATCAAATAGAGAATTGTAAAACTCAAAAAAGCTGAAGAATTAGTAGAGAATTTAGAGCCAGAGTAGTTCTTTTGAGGCAAAAGGGATGAGGAAGTGAGACAATAACTGAGTTCTTCAAAATCTTTGGGGCTTTCCAGACATAGGTCCTTTTTCATGGAAATATAACCATGCTTTCACCTAGTGCTTTTTCTAATACTAGCCACATTTTTAAAATCCCCATAAGATCTTCCCAGTGTGGAAGCAAATGGGCCTGAACTTGATGCAAGAAGATAGCACAGGCTGTTGTTTTTTTGTATTGGAACTGTTCGATGGATTCACTCAAGTACTGGAAGATGTGGCTGAAGTTTCTGGAAGAAGAAAAAAAGGAATGAAAAGAACCAATGGAAGGGGTTTAGAACGGTGGTGCTTACCCATGTGGTAGGCAGGTGGGCAAGGGGCAGGTGATGTGTCTTGCAGCAGTCCCATAGGCATTTCAGACCCCATGGGTACATGTGGCATCAGTGAAACCACCGCAAAAGAGACAGAACACAGTTGTGCTTGTTGAGGGTGAGAAGCTTATTTTCTTGGATTAATGACTTTAGTCTGGGTCATAATGATACTACCCCTGCAGAAGCACTTCCTTTTGTGAACCATAGCTTAGCAATGGCTGTGCAACTCCCACCCCAATAAGCCATGGCGTCTTAAAAGGCCCTAACACACTGTGTCTCTTTCTCCAAGGTGGTCACAGTGGCCGTTTACAGCTTTTTCCTGGCTTGTTTAATTGGTCGACAGTTCCTGGACCCTGCAAAGGAGTATCCTGGCCACGAGATGGATCTCTTTGTGCCCATCTTCACCTTCCTGCAGTTTTTCTTCTATGCTGGCTGGCTAAAGGTCAGTTCAAAGGAGAGAGTGTGGATTCCCCCAGGAACTTCTGCTCATCAGTATAGAACTTCCGAAGTTCTTTTTTGGGTAACCGAGACACACCCTGAAGCCACTTTAGACAGAGGCAAATCCAGGATTTATAGAGTGGCCCAAAGTCTACGTGATGGCGGCAGACCTAGATCTTCAAACATAGGTCTGCCCATCCATGGGTAACTGGAAGATGGTGGGTGATTTAAAGGACCAAAGGAGCATGCAAGTGCAAGGTGCAGCCACCACTCTTACCTATACAGGCCATCCCATCAAGAGGTTTTCTTTCTAGTGAGCTAGCTTAAAAAATATATTATTAAGCTGCTGGAGCTGGCAAGGTCTTCTTCAAATGCAAATTGTATTGGTATGGCAGTGCATAACATGCAAATACATCAACATCTCACTTTCTTTTTGTCTTTTTTTTTACAAAGTGCCAGATCCTTTTGGTCTGTTAACCTTGCCTTTTAATCCTGCTGACTGGACAAGATAAAATTGTCTTAAATATAATAGTGAAGCCCATTTTTTAAAGCAATCTGGACCATCCTTAGTTCCACAACTAAGGAGCTATTTTCATTTCATTTAAAAGCAGTTCTAAACAGCATAATATGTAACAATCTCTAACCAGTATGTAAGAGTACAAAACAAAAGCAATGAAACATTATCGTAAAGCTAAAAATACAACATATAAACCAGTAAAACAGCATTATGAAAACATAAACAGGATTTCAGCAATAACAGACCAACCTTCTGAGTCAAGGAAAGCCTAGGCTAACAGGTATGGGTGGTATTCAACTAAGTTTTACTTGACTTAGTCATGTCCATTAATTTCAGTGGGTGTACTCTGAGTAAAGCTTTGTTAACTACCAACCTATGGCTTCACAAGACATCTGAAACAACTGATGGATGAAATTTCATGTCCAGTGCTGATCAGCAATGCTTTCATTGCACACATTTCACAGGTAGCTGAACAGCTCATTAATCCATTTGGGGAGGATGACGACGACTTTGAAACCAACTGGCTCATTGATAGGAATCTGCAGGTGAGTTTGAGGCCTGGCTATTACAGAACTCAGAGGAGGCCTTTTTTAGGCTTCCCACAGGGCAGCTCTTTCCCCTTTGAGGCTCAACACTCCTTCTCAGCGATTCATTAGACATCCAGCACTCAATAAGATGAAATCATGGCTCTGATAAAAAGCTTCATATAGCATTAGCAGGTCTCTGAGCCAAGCATGACTTTCTTGGTGTGTGGCTTTGTTATCAGAAGGCCTAGTGTGCTTCTAACTTAACGTATGACATTTCAAGATGTTTCTATGTCAAAATTTGGGAGGAGGCTTCCCATACTCGCCCCTCCTTGAGCTTTCACTCTTTACTGCACCTTTGATCATTTGCTTGCTACTCATGATTTCATGCTGCTTCCTGTACATCAAAGGCAGCTCATAATCAACCTTTCCTCCTAGGCAGGCCTGCACAACTTGTGGTCCACCAAGCTGAGCATAGCCCCACTCAGCCATGTGCTGAGCCTACTACAGACGCCATAAACCTCCACCTGTTTTTTTTGTCTGCCTGGGACTCGCCCACTCAAAAAAGGAGAGGGTTATCAAGACTCCAGCAAGCCACAATAGCATAGTTATCTTCGTGAGCTGCTCTATTATCATAAGCTCTCCAGCACTCTCAACTGAACACAATCATCGCCTCAGCCATTCTTAAATTGCAACCGCCCCCAAATTATTAGAAATGGATGTTTTCTTAGAAATGGAAGAATAAGAGCAAACGCATTCACAGTGCCATTGAGTTTTGACCCCATTGTGCCTGACATGTATGTCTTGTCTACGCAGGTCTCCCTTATGGCAGTGGATGAAATGCACCAGGACCTGCCCACTCTGCAGAAGGACCCATATTGGAATGAACCAGACCCACAGCCACCCTACACAGCAGCAACTGCGGATTATAAGCGGACATCTTTCCTGGGCTCGACCTTTGATATCAGGCAAGTGAAGCTACCTAAAGCAACCCTTTCCCGACACAGGAGATGAAGTAGGCGTTTGCTTATGGAAGCTCATGACATTATACACATGTTCGTCATTATAGTTCCCACAAGAGTTCTGAGAATTACTAGCAGAAAACCCAAGGAGGAGATAAAATAACATGTTGCAGTGGGGAGTGCTCCTGTTCAGGGTTCCCGCCAGCCAGCCATGCCCTCTTCCTGCACACAAAATAATAAACCAGAAGAGGACAGTTTTCAACAGAACGTATTAAAAAAACACCTTAAAACATTTTGTACTTCCGCAAGCCTGCTCTTGTTCATGGATGATGCCATTTGGGCTACGTAAGGAGAATGAGTTTGCAGTTAGCATATAATTTGACATTCCTCCAATGCTCACACCACTCTTTTTACACCAGCATCTACCAGAACGTGTCATTTGGCTGTTTTGAGGTGCTGTGGAGCTTGTTTTTGCTGTTGCTATGGCTCCCAGCAGAACCTCAGTCACCCAAACCACAAATAGCCAAATTCTTTGTGATATGTTGCCAAGACTCACCTCTTTAGCTCTGCCACACCTCACCTTGTGGCCTGCAGGTAATCAAGTGAATACCACTGGCCAAAGTAATCAAGGCGCAGACTGCCAAATAAGCTGTTTATGAACATCTTCTTCCTCTGAGGTGTTTGAATAAATAGGACTGTGCTATATGTCATGTCTGAGCAACTTGTCTCATAGGTCAGCTTATCCTGGTGCAGGATTTTCATATTTTTGTTTTGTAAGCACACAAGAGCCGGCCCTAACATTGGGCAGCCACCCCAGGCAGCCGATTTTAGATATCATAAGAAGGCAGCAAATTGTTAGTGATTTATTATTGTTTGGTTTTTTTTACTGCCAAGGAGTGGGGAGAGCTGCTTGTGGAATTTTTTTTGCCTCAGGTGCCAAACTAACTTGATCAGCCTTGGATATTGCACCGCTTGACAAGGAGGAATTTTGCAGCAAAATGTCTTGGGCCAAACCTGGAAGTAACAAACAACCATGAGTAGACATGCTAGTACAAACACAGAAGTATTCCTACTGGGCACAAGAATCATTGACTGGCATGGTCAAGCACCTACCAAGTCCCATACGTCAATAGTTGAGAGCCCCCTGGTCCCACCCCTTCTCCTCTTCCTTGCTGTTGCTGCCCACTTGCTCACCTCTTCTCTCTCTCTCTTTGACCCACAAAGGGGGTGAGCAAGTGAGGAGCCATGTTAGCGAGGAGCAGCAATCTGTGCCACATCTGCTTGCTCATTGGTTCTTCTCTGCCTGGTGAACACTGAACAGGTGACAGCAATAGTCAGGGGAAGCAGCAGCAACAGGGGCTGGAAGTGGGACCCCTGACATACGTTGGAGAGAGGTGGTAAAGGGGCACTGAGGGTGTTTTCTCTTCAAGGGCTCTCCAGATCATGGAGATGGCACTGTTCAGAGTGCACCCAACACCCTACATGTTCTAATCTCTCCAGTCACTGTTTGCAACTGCCTATTTCCCTTCTCCAGCATGCAGAAAGAAGAGATGGAATTCCAACCCCTGGAACAGATTAAAGAGAACGAGGAAGAAAACCACTCCACCCCATTGCTGGGCCACATCAGCCGCTTCCTGAACGTCCAGTCCCCCACTTTCCCCAGGTCGTCCAGAATGAACCTGATGCGCCGGAGAAATGACAGTGTGCCTTCTTCCCCTTATTACGCCTACCCAGATGTGGGCAAACCCGGCAGCCCAACCAGTATCAACCAGCAAAGGGGAGACTGCTCCCCGGCAAGCTTCACCTCCCAGGACCAATGGGACAAGGCGGCCAGCAAGCTAAGAGAATTTGACGCCTTCATGTCCACTCCGTTCTACGAGAGGCCGGGCTTCTACAGCGCCCCACAGACGCCCATCAGCTCCATCCCCATGATCTTCCCATCCAGACGTCAAGGCCGCAAGAAGCCGCCTGCTCTCTCCAGCATCGCCGCCTGCTCTTCTTCTTTGAGGGACAACTCCACCAGCCAATCTCCTGGCAGAGCCAGTGACATGGACAGAAGTGAGAACTCTCTTGGATCAGGGACTAGAGAAACTTTTGTTTGGCCAACGGAGAAAGGCCAGGCTTCAGACTCCTTGGCAGTGACCATTGAAGAGGTGGCCAAAAACTTGACCAATGGATCGAAGGAGATTGCCCCTTTGGGAAGCCCAGGAGGGCCTCTGTCCTCAGCGAGCTCGGCAAGTCCCAAGTTTCCTTTCTTTGCGGAGTCCCCGGATCCTGAGATGCAGGCAAACGTCAAGGGTTCGAAAGGCCACCGGCAGCCCTGGTTTACACCAGACCGCTCAGCAACTCCAAACCCAGACTACCCCACCTACCTCCACTCCTACGGTATCAAGACCCCTAGCAGCAATGGCCCTCCCACCTGCTTTCCCTTCACACCCTTGACATCCCCAGTCATTGAGAGATCCCGTCTGGGCAAAGCAAACGCTGCTGTTGGCTCTGCCTCAGAGGCTTCTCCTGGAGGCATGGAGCAGGATTCGCCAACAGCCCCGGGGGCTGCCAGAGATGCAGGAAGTGGAGTCACCAACACTTATCATACCAAGGATCAGAGAAAGGCAGCCAGCTCTTCTCCCAATGACTCGGGCATCTCTCTAGCAGAAGGAGACTTTGTCGGGCTAATGGAAGTGATCATGGAAACCAGTGAGAGCACAGCTGACGAAGGGAAGGAGGCAGAGATGACTAAATGAAATGGGCTCACAGATGCGTTTCATCTAGGATGGCATGATTTTTTTAAAAATGAAGCTTCATGGGTGCGCAGCCTCTTAAGAGACACCAGAATCACATACAATGAGCTACAGAACTAATGAGAAGGCAAAAACATTGGGTTGAACAGATCACACCATAGATAATGCATAGGCTTTTGCTTACATGCTGGTTAAGAGTCATTCAGGGCGCTTGAGCACCACACGATTATGAAACCAGTTCTCATTCCAGCAAGCCAAGGAGAGTGTGGGAGTCCCAGAAATATCCCAGTTGCTCCCAAAGCACAATCCCATCCTTGAGCGGAGGATCAACAAGCATCAGGAAGCAGTACTAATTGGTCAGTCCCACCATTGCAAGGAAGAGGCCCGCCCAATGTTCTGAGACAATATAGAGTGATATAATCTTTTTGAGAATGAGAGTTAAGTTTGCTTCCACTTCTGACACTGCAGAAAAACAGGTGTCAGGTCTCAAAAATTTGGGGAGCGCACACACAACAGAACTTATGGGTAGAAAGATTAAGGCTGTGGTTAAAAACCACTTGCTTGATAAGCATTAAGAGTTTTTTGCTGGCTGCCTAAGTCAACTGTAGGACAGATAATGAAGAAGCAGTTTTGCTGAGTGGCCATAGCTTGATTACACTATATACAGGGCACTGTATTTTGCGCTATATCCCTTTACTAAACACACATTAGCTAATAGACAGCACCACAGCTTTTATTTGCCTACAATCTATTTCTAAAAAGCAGGTGACAAGTCAACTGAATAAAAAGTTTCAGTTCCTTGTAGCTTCAAATAGCACGAACAGAAAGCACAGCTAGACAATGCCACTGTTAAATGAAAGAGTTGGATGTTTTGATCTGGCTATGTTTTAACCCAGGATATAGCAATTGCTGTAGCAACATTCACGGGGGCAGGAAGAGAATCACTTACAATTTTGGGTGTCAGCATTTTCAGAATCTCATGCTCACTAAACTGGAAACCTTGAAAAACACCTACACTTCTCAGGGTATCAAATGAGAACCACCTCCACTTTTTATTTTCTGCTACTGCTCTGCTGTTGTGGCCTAGCGCACCACAAAGCACAGGAAACCCATTTGGGGCCATTATTGAAAGGTCCAAGGAAGAAATGCCTTCATTGGATCTAATCCATTGGTTTTGGCATCCGTCTGTCTCGGTAGACAGTAGGAGAGTGCGCCTTCGAGGGTGAAGTCAAACGGTTGGAGTTGCAACACCTGCTGTGGTTGCAGAGACTGATAATGGAAGGGACATGTTTTGTTGCAGCTGGGGCAGATGAAGGCATCCGGTTTAGTTACTTACAGGTGCACCATGGGGTTTCTTTCTGCACTTCTCCCAGCAGTCATTCATCCTCTCGTAGACACACAATCTAATCCACAGATAGGGAAACTGTGGTTTTCCAGATTAAGAGTCTCACGCAGTACCAACTGCTCGTATGAGTCACAGCCAAGGCGGCCAGTGGTCAGATATGACTGCAGCCCAACATCTGGAGGGCCCCAGGTTCCTCATCCCTGATTTAATCTGTTCTTTCAGGAAGATTAACCTTTTTTCCAGTTTACAGGAGAGATTAAGATGGGTCAGAAACCTACCAAGTGTAAAAGCAGTTATTAGTAAAGCAACAGACTTCAAAAGAGTGTAATTTCTTTCCATTAAGGGTGGAGAGGCTTCAGGCATGCTTTAGGTATAAGCAAGGCTGCCTACATTCCACACAAGAAAGATTTCAACATAACCTGACATCAGCTATCATTAAAGGGAAGAGGAAAAAACCAAGTTTCTAAACCTTTTGGATAGGAACCTCTCCCAAATATTTTGAGAGGACACAAGATTAAGACAGAAAATCCCAAGCAGGGTTCCGTCGTGGACATGAATCAAGTTCCTCAAACTTCCCCCCATAACTAGCACAAATCCAATGGTTGTTAACTGTTTCCCTCCAGATATGCTTAGCTACACCTGCATCATTCTTAACCTTTGACAGGAGTCTAGAATTTAACAACTCAGCTGCCCCTGAAAGGTATGGAGTGCGTGAAACAAACGGGAAAATTACTCTGGAATGAACCATTGTTTCAAAAATTCATTGTGGAAAGGTACATTTCATGGCAGCTATCAATCCTTTGCCCAGAACTGCTCCAAAGAGAAAGTTAAGATCCAAACTAATTCATTAGCTGTGACATGATTTCAAAGGATCTTAGGACAGTGGCTAGAGCAGATCTTGTGTATCTCTATATAGTTTATCAGAGTGCCTTAAACAGTTTATAGTTCCTAAAGCATAAGTTCACATCCTTCACTGAACTTACTGGAAAAGGAATGGGCTTGAAAATGGCTGACAGCAGCAGCACACATCCAATTGGGAGTTGCGTGGCAATTTTGTACCAGAGACATTCATGTATGTATGCATATGCATATTTTGAGGGCTAAGGCCCAGAAATACCATACTAATAATATCCGCAGTGGGGACTTATCCCACCCTTCGTTAGCATTCCCAACCATCTTCATTATAAGGTGGCAGAGTAGCATTTCATGTAGTGATAAACTTGCCAAGCCTCACTGAAGAATCAATTTTTAGAAAATAATTTACCCAGACACGTCGCCAGGTTCATAGTTCAACACTCCTCCATGAACTTTAAAAACAACCAAACAAACATCCCACTTGTTAAAACTGACCCTGCCCCCTTATGAAAACGTAGCTCATTTCCACAATGGCATGACTTTGAAAGATTTAAGCTACATGTATAATTTAATTTCTCTGATGTAGAGGTCACATTTAAGTGCTTTTATATGGAAGACACAGGATGAGAGTCCAGGCACAGAGAACAGAACATTCAAGAAGTCTGAAAACATGTACAGCATGTCCACTCAGAAGTACCACTGAGTTAAATGGAGCATACTCTTCACATATTTTTGTATCCCAGGAGGTTGGGCTAATGACCCTTGGGGTTTTCAAACTTTACAATTTTATGAGAGCATATAGGATTGCAGGGTTGTACAAGTCCCAGTGTGGACAATGGAGCGATTTTTAGAAGTTTAAGCCCCTCCACCTCACGTAAAAGGCCAGTGGGATAAATGTGAAGGCCTTGTGGTGGAGCTTGGGGGTGAGAACTGGGTGGTATTCCTAAAAAAGAAGGTATAAAAGATTTATTAAGTTTGGAAGAAACCCTGCTCTCACTACTTTGCCAACACTTGACCTATATACATACTATAGGACAACTGAAATTTAGTGGAACCAAATCACTTTTATTGGGCATTTGAGTTACAACACAAAAAGAACAATAGATGGTTTTATACAGTTATGGACAATAGTATGGATAAACAAAAAACAAACAAACATGCACAGCTGAGTAAGAAGGTAAGAGTCCCTGCTGAAGCATTCACGGGAGGTTTAGTTTTCACTGTCACTTTCTCCCAGGGTGTGCTTGTCAAAGAGATACTCTGCCATTCCAGATTTTGGTGCCCCCATCTTGCGCAAGTTGGTCACATGGTCACCCAGTTCTTTGATGGATTTGACTTGCTCATCCAAGTAGTGGGTCTCAATGAAGTCACATAGCTGGAAAAGAAAACAATGCATTAGGCACACCACACTATTGATCCTGCCAGCAAAGCAAAGCAGTCTTCAAAACTATCATCAAGAAGTCAAGGTTTCCTGATGAAACCATGAGCAAAGTCAGCAGTCAAGGTACTGCCAGTAGTTTAAGCCTGGTTTGACCTTAAAATGCCTTTGGATTCTCTTTGAACAGATGTAGCACACAAGTAGCGTGCGGGGTTTTGTTTTTATGAACTCCCATTAAAGGAGAGCAGCTCAAGAATTAGAGCACGATCTACTACTTGATCCAGGCAGGGATGCACTCCATGCTAAAAATGAAAAATCTGTATCAATGAAGACCAAATTCAGTTGCACGTATAGACTATGCAGATTTTGCAATCTGTCCTGCAGTTTTTGCTAGCTACTAAAGAAGTAAGGACTCTGAAGCCCCACCCCAGCCTCTAAAACAAAAGAAAAATATCTGAAAGCTTCTCACTTCTGCAATCATAGTATGCAGTGCAAAAATATACCTGGAAATGTGTGGACAGGCATAAAGGCTAGAAACCGTCTCTTTAAATAAAAATGGCAAAAAATCTCATGGTGTCGAGTTCTCTACCCACACGAACACATTCTGTAGTCCCACAGCTTCTCTGAACACACAGTTCCACCTACCACTACTAAGTTAATTTCCAACTTACATGGGGGTCATTTTTGTCAGTTGCCAGCTTGTGCAGTTCCAAAAGTGACTGGTTCACATTCTTTTCCAAGTGCAAAGCACACTCCATTGCTGTCAATCCACTCTCCCAGTCATCACGATCTGGTTTCTAATAAAAGCAAAGGAAACCACTCTCAAAGCTGAACCACTGGAATAACGAGGATTATTAGTACAACATACACCTATCAGAATAACTGGCAGGTATTTACAGGACAAATTTAGGGCCCTTTATCTAGGAATACACTTTAGATTAAATACTTCATTACAGGGCATGTTCCAATGCAAAATGTGTCTATTGCAATGTCCTCCAGCTCCTGAAACTGTAACTGGCTGCTCCTAACCCAGCTCCAGGCATTGCCAAATTCCATCTACCTCTCCTCTCATCCCTAATAGGAAGGAAAGAGCAACAAAAACTACAGCAGCTAGCTAAACATGCCCATAAACACCCAAATGCTCTGAAAGAGCCAAGCGCTGATTTAAACTGCTCTTGGTCACACCTCAAGTTTCTTGTGATTAGACTTTCCCCTTACTTCCCCTGCCCCCCAGTCAATACTTTTTCCTTTGACACAAGTCACTTGCTTTATCACCGAATACTGAAGTTATATGGAACACCACGTATTTATCTGCAGATTAGAGCTGTTCCCTGTTTATTACATAATCACCATAAGATTGGTTGATGTTGCAGTTTCCATGGCAACTAAATTCTCAAGCGGCATTTTCACTGCAGAACGAGGGGCATGTTCCATTTTGCACATATCTTTTAGCCAAGCATTGCTAACTCAAGCCACCTCAAGCTTGAATGAACTTTTTCCTGGTCAGCTTGGCCAGCAAGACCATCTGCAAGTTGCAAAGGACTGTAGGAAATTCTAGGGAGCTAACACTTCATAGTGTACAGGCTAGGCCTAACGGGACCCACTTTTGGCCTGTGTGAACTGACCCTAACTTTCCTTTTTCATGCAGAGGTGGTAAAGCTGCATTTCAGAAAAGCTGGCCCTACAGTTAGATTTTAGCAGAGAAGGCACCACAATAACTGCCCTATGGCTCCTTGCCACACAGTCTGAAAACCACTAATTCAAAGCAAGAAGTGATCAGCAACTTCACATAATGCTGCAGTTTATCTACTGCTGGACTGTACCACTTCAGATTGGTCATTCAGAATCCAGTTTTGAATCGCCCTCATAACTCCATGCATAATTAAAATGTGAATGTTGGTGAGGGTGTTCTAGTTTCAAATTTCCCCCAAGTAGTTTTGTACAGACAGCAAGGAATTTGTGTAAAGGGATATTTCCCCTCCCTCAACCCCACCCTGGTGTACAGGTATAATCTAGCAATGCTACATCCTATGAGGTCCGTTATTCATGAACTCTTCTTAAGCAGATTTAGCTTCTGTAACCTCTAGACTAGCTGTGGATTTTTCTTCTAATGATACACTCAGTCTTTGGAAAGCACATTTTAGTTCTTTTCATAATTTTAATCTGGATCCCAGTCCAGGAAGCAACAGCGCAGTATTTACCACACTTTTACAACTCACTTTGATGTCCTGCAAGAAGATGCGGCCGCCTCTCTGGTTCTGCAACTTCATAAGTTTCTCTGCATGCTCACGCTCCTCGTGGGACTGGTGAAGGAAGTACTTGGCAAAGTTCTTCAGGGCCACATCATCACGGTCAAAATAGTAGGACTGAAAATAAAGTTCAGATTCATTAATTTGAATCAGGGAACCATGTATTTCAACCATCAATGTCCATACCACTTGACATATGCAGGCAGGAACTTGCTGCTACTGGTTGGCAAATTTATTTTCCTACATGGCAGTTCTTGAAACTACTGATCAACAAATCTATCAAACTTGGCCGCATTAAAGGTTTCCATTACTGTATTACTTGTTTCTGGTATACCATATATAGGCTCAAGGGTCTAGAAGCACTGGAGCTCCAGCCTCAGTCAAGCCACAACAAACTAAATTGACCTCAATGTGGAAAATCTAGTTGACTTTATTATTTAGCAGTAGTGGTGAAAAACTGGCCCTTAACAGCACAATGGTGCTTGCTGAACACTTAAAATGATTAACGCGGTCTAGGAGTAGGAAAATAACTATCAAAGTGACAATTATTGGTAAGGCTAGTTATGAAATAAATCATGACACTCCAAAGCAGGATTGGAAACTTGTGGCTTCTTTGAGACCATGTTGTCTCAAGAATCCAGCCCTTTATAGTCACTTTTGACAGTCCAAGTCTAATCCCTCTAATGCACTTGTAAAACACAGTCCAGGTGAATAAATTAGTTTTAACAGGACTGTGGAAGCTCCAACAGCAACTTTATAGGTTCTAACTTGCTCAATTGTGTAATTTGGTTGTTTAAAGCACTACTATTCATTTGCTTACAAGCTAGTTGTATGTTCTGTTCTACTTTCCAACTAACGCTGATAAAAGCTCTAGGGTTGAAGGCGTCATCCTAGTCCTTTAGGCGGAGTTTGTAATATGGCAGCCTGCTTTAATTAATGCAAATTGAACCGTTAAATGCATGTTGAAATAGGCAGGCCAACCTGTTAATTGCTTATTAGATGCCGCCAGACAAATAATAAAGCAATGAGCAGTAGATTGCTCACACGTGGTCCACTTATCAAAGTTCTCAGCACATTACAGTACATTCTAGCACTCAAAACAGTGGGCACCAAGTGAAAGGCAAACATTTTCAAGCTAGGGTCAGAGAAATGGCTTGTAACTACACCTACAGCCGAAATGACATACTGTTTTAAGCTTCATTGAAGATTCTCCATGAGTCCCACCCACTCACCCACCCTCCTCCTGGCAAGTTTAAGATAGCCATCTTGAAGTCCTACTGTTCTCCACGTTCACATACGCTAGTACAAACATTACAGTGGAAGCCTGTTTATACCAAACGCATATGTGGAAGGACTGGTTAAAGATTAACTTTTAAAATGCAATCCCCTTTTATTCAGAGGCAAGCATACAACCAACTGCTTATTTGTGAGTCCACCCCATGTTGCCTCCTAGCAGGGCTGTGTCAAAAGGTGCCCCCCCAAGCTGCTTTCTGCCCTCCTCGCCGGTCCCGGCAGCCCGGTGCCCAAATGTTTGCCAAACCCCAGCGGGCCCGGCCTGCCAACAGGACCGCCCCCCCCCCCGCCAGTGGCGCAGAAGCTGCATTGACCTTTAAGCCGAGCACGGAGCATCACGGAAGGCCCTGCTGGGCGCGAGGCAGGGCGCACCGCGATGCGCTTCTCGCTCCCGCCGCAGGTGCGCGCAGCAAAACTGCCGCTAGGCAGGAACGGAGAACCAAGAAAACCGCTACAGCGCAGCGGGAGCGGATCAAGCCTCGCGTCTCAGAACTGGGTTCCCAGCAGCGGCCCAAACAAGCAGCATAGAAATGCAAGCTTCAAGGATCTTTTTTTATGGTGGTTCTTCGACTCCCGAGCCGATTCACGCTCGGAACGCGTTGCGCAAGAGGCTGGCTGCTCCAGGGGAGGGGAAAAAAAAGAAGGAACGGAGCGCCTTGCGGCTCCTCGGAAAAAAACAAACCACCAGATTTATTACGACATGAGTAGCGAAGTAGCCCGCGGCTGAAAAAAACCTGTTGGGCCTTTTAAGGCGTCACAAGACGTTGCCGTTTTATGCTCCAACGGGCAGAGGGCAAGCCTCCCTGCACCGTCTGCAGAAGGGCAGCGGAGCGGCTCGAAGGGCGCCGCGATCTCCTCGGGAAAGGAAACCGCTCGGTTGTTTACAGCGAGGAATCCCGAAGGGATCCGCCTGCAGGAGCACGCAGGCCTCGCTCGCCCTCCAAGGACAAGCCAATGCACGGCTAGTAAACAGAGACGGAGGCGGCGCCCCCGGGGAGGGGAGGGCGCTCCAGCCGCCGCCGCAGCTTCCATTTCCTTCGCCCCCGGCTCCAGCAAGGCACCATTCCCTGCTCCAGTTCAGGACCCCCCCCCCCCCACGCCCGCCTGCCCAGGTCGGAGCTCACCATGCTGAGATACACGTAGGAGGCGTAGAGCTCCAGGTTGATCTGCCGGTTGATGGCGGCTTCGCAGTCCTGGTGGTAGTTCTGGCGCACCTGGGAGGGAGACGAAGCCATGGCAGCGCGGCTGTAGGTGGTGCAGCTGGGTCGGGCAGGCGGAGGCGCGGAGGTCGGGTGGGCCCGAGCAGGGGTGGGTTCCGTCCAATCACTGTTGAAGCAGGAACCTCCTCGGCCGGGTCTGGTGGAACGTTCTAAAGCCCTGCGCCTTACGTAGCTGCCGTATATACCCGGACCCCGAGGCTGCGTCACAATCGGAGGCGGGAAAAGCCACGCCCACCGCCGCGCGAGGAGGGGGGCGGAGGGAAGGAAGGGGAGCTGCGCTCCGATCTCGCGCCTGAGGAGTAAGCGTGACGCAGCAGTTTCTCTGGCGGCGAAGGGGACAGGCGGCGGGAGCGAGAAGAGCGCTCCAGCTCCAAGGAGAAATCGCTGAGTCGTGGTGTTATTCGAAATTCAAATAAAAGTTGCATGCTGAAATATGGGAATGAAAGACCCGAAGGCGGTGGTACCCTATAGAGAAGGACGCCAGTTAACGCGTAACCCAAAACAGTGTGTACGTGAGCGCGCGCACATACACTTCTGGGAGTGTAACATCCATAGGAGCCAATTTCTAGGTGGTCCACCCCCCCCCCAACAAAAAATTTGAGGGGAGCATTCAGATAGTGTGCGTGCGCCGCATCATGTGATGAATTATGCAGGGCGGGGCTTACCTGCCCGCCCCGCCCCCCAATATTTTATTCCAAGTTGGCATCCCCAGTAACATCAAGTGATGAACTGCTACACAGAGACTGGAAAAATAGTGACACAAAAACTTCATCTCTTCTGAGAGAAGAATTATTGTGATGTAGTGCAATGGTTCTAAAAGTGGGTTGCAAGTCATTGTTGGTAGGGCAAAGATCATTTCCAGCCTTCTCTGGGTGGTGGGCATCTTACCAGCTTGAAAGCAGAGTACCCAAGCAACTAGCTGTTGAATCTGTGTTATTTCGATGCAAGGGGAGGTAGGGGGGCATTTTTTTTATTTATTTAAACTGTTTTTAATCCTACTCTTCAGAAGAAGAAGAGTGAGAGAAGGGGGGAAAGGAAACTCAAGACACCAGTTCCTAAAGTTACAGTTCTTTTAACAGGTCAATTATATCAGGCCTGGTAGCCTGAAGGAATGGCTATTGCTAGGTGACCCACAAGGGAGAAGACTAGCCAAAGGTAGCTGGTCTCCCAGCAGAGCGGCTGAAATAGCCCTGTTACCTTTTCTTTCTCACTACTGTAACCTGATGAAACAGGCAAGGCTAGGATGGTGTTCAGAGAGAGCCCAGAGACAACTGGTCTCTCAGAGCAGCTGATGGCCAGGTCGCAGCTTCCAGAGAGAGAAAACACTTATTCTTCTGTTTTAATGTGCGTTCACAGTTCCTGTAAATGTAGCACCTTCTTTTACAGCAGTGCTTTTTAGGGGTTCCTCAATCAAAAAGAGAGTTGGAAAAAACTGCTTTATAGCACTGTATACATTGCACACATACTTCACTCCTTGACAGGAGAAAATATAGCTGTGTACATACACAGTGCTCATTGTACATAAAACAGGCGTCAAGCCAAAATCAATAAGGCTCTTCTGTGAGGTCTGGTGATATGTTCTGCCAAATGATTTTTTAACAAACAAACCTCCAAGTATACATTTTCTTGAATGCGCCAGGAAACACCTTTTCACAATGATGCACTATATAACTGTACTTCTTCTTTTTTTATCGTCACGTCATTTTCAGCATCCTTCACATTTTCAGAATTTCAAAACACTGGCAGAATTGTGAAATTTAGTTCCCAAGTGAGAAAGTCCTGAATCAGCCCCAGTAACGTACTAGTGGGAAGGGAAGCTGCAGAATCAGGTATGAATTCAGAGACGATTCGGAGAGTAGAAAAACACTGTGAAGTGATTATAAAATAGATGCCCTTAGTGGCTGTGGATTCTCTTTAAACTCTTGTATTACCAGGGAGCATTGAAAAGGCTTATTGTTTCAGCCCATAACTTGTAGACTGAAAGCCAGAAAGAAGCAGCAGACTTCAAACTGGTACTAATTTAAAAGGTCTATTATTGTCAAAGAGAGTAACAGGATAACTAAAGGATTTCAATAGCAGCTTGGTCAGGGTGATGCGATTTGATATTCAAAAAAGGAAAGCAACTCACAACATGCTGAGTACAAATGATGATGATTATGATGATGATTAAAATTTGTATACCACCATCTGAAGATCACAGGGCAGTTAAATATTGATTGATTGTTTAGAAATGTCGTGGCATCTAACATGTTTCAAGCTACAGCTCTTCCTTGGGGACAATAATTAGCGTGCACTTTCAACATGCAACACTATTATGTATATTTGGTTTATAGCTGCTGGTTTTATTTGTATCTTGATAAATTTTATATTTGTGTTTAGCACTCGATTCTAAATCAATTATTTTACATTGTAAACTGCTCAGAGGTTTTTGTTAATTAAGTAATATATAAATATGGTCAAATAATATGTCGCAGGAGATTCCTCCATCCTCAAAGATAGCCCATCAAAAGAAGAAGTAGAACCAATAGGCAGCCAAGCTAAGAGAGCCAGGAAAGGAGGGGAGATAGTGGACAGTGTTGGCAGTGGGTTAAGAGACAAAAAAGCAACAACAATGGAGAGATTATCGGTAGGTAAAGGAGGCAGAGACCTCAAAGAAAGGCAAATAAGAGACAAAACCCCTCATGGGCTTCCATTCACTGAGAAGCTCTATATGTATTCATCAGTTTGCACGAAGGGCTCCTCACATATGGGGAGGAGCGGCTACAGGCATGGCAAATGGGACAAGCTAGTCTGTGCAGCCACATGGTCCTCTTATGCCTGTTGAACATGTGACACAGACTAGTCCCACATGGGACCCCCTTCTACAACAGCTCTACTGGCTAGCTATTTCCAGGCTCAATTCAAAGTGCTGGTTATGAGCTATAAAGCCCTACACGGCTTAAAAGGGTAAAGGTAAAGGGGCCCCTGACCATTAGGTCCAGTCGCAGATGACTCTGGGGTGGCAGCACTCATCTTGTTTTACTGGCCGAGGGAGCTGGCGTACAGCTTCCGGGTTATGTGGCTGGCATGACTAAGCTGCTTCTGACAAACCAGAGCAGCGCACGGAAACGCTGTTTACCTTCTCGCCGGAGCGGTACCTATTTATCTACTTGCACTTCGTGCTTTGGAACTGCTGGGTTGGCAGGAGCAGGGACCGAGCAACGGGAGCTCACTTTGTCACGGGGATTCGAACCGCCGACCTTCTGATCGGCAAGCCCTAGGCTCTGTGGCTTAACCCGCAGTGCCACCTATTTGAAAGTCTTATTCCCTCATACGAAGCTCCCCAATGTTTGAGATCTTCAGGGAAGGCCCTTCTTTTGATCTTGCCACCCTCACAGGATCACTTATGGACAGAGCCTTTTCGGTGGCTGCCCCCAGATTTTAGAACTCCCTCCCTAGAGAAGCTACACTGGCTCTCTCTCCTTGTTGGCCTTCCGCAGGCAGGTGAAGAAGTTCTTGTTCCAACAGGCTTTGAGGAATTGATTGCTTTTAATGAAAGGGCTGGTGCTATGCTGTTTTCATTGTAATTATCTGTATGTTTTTAATGGATTTTATATATGTATATAGTTTTGTTTTTTCTGTGTTTTTAGCCATTATTATTTTTAATTGTAAGCCACTTTGAGTTGCATTAGGGGAAAAGGTGAGGTATAAATATAACAACAACAACAGCAGCAGCAGCAGCAGCAACAACAACAACAACAACAACAACTTTAAAGCCATGCCCCCTTGTTGTAGTATCTGCCCTCCATACAATTCACTAGTACATCATTTTGTCTGTCCTCCTGACATGTGGGAGTTCTAGCATTTGGTACACTTGTAGGACCAAATGCACAGCTGGCAAGGGATGCATGCAGTCCAGGCATCTGTCAGCAGCAGATGGCCATGCTTACCTGGTGACACCCTGGTCTCCTGCTCAACATGTGGGAAGGTTGTTTGTAAGAATTCTTCTAAAAGGAGAGGCCAATGGATGGCAGGAAGGGATTAAGTAAGCAAAGGAGCTTTGGATGCTAAGGGGCTGTGGTAAGAGATGCCAGAGTAATTGTTTGAATTAGCCACCCATACGTTTGTCTGCAGTTCTCACAGAATAGCTTTGATCCAGCAGAGCACTTTATGGATCTGACCTTACAGTGTGTTTTGAGAAGAAGCTTTTAGGCAGAGTAACTTTTTTAAAGTTTATTTAGCTGTTTGTTTTGAATCTGACATGTCACCCAGACAGGAAATGAGTGTAAAAGTTCCATTGGGTAACTACCCGGGCTATCGCTTGTAGAAACCCAATTACGTCAGGCAAGCTATGCAATGCCCTGTAAGGAACTTTGTGCAACAATGAGGAAAAACAAACTACAGAAATATCACCTTGTGGTGAGTCTACAAAATACTTAAGAGATTAGGAGAGCATAACCTGGGTTTTGAAAACGCTTAAGAAAGCCAAATCACAGTAAAATGCTATGTCATGTTAAAGCCAATCAGAGTATTAAATATTAAGAAAGCAAAGCTACACAATGCAGAATTAAAACCACAGTGGGAAGTGCCACAGAACTCCACTGGAGGATGAACCAAGTTGGTCAATTACTCATCTTACATGACTCACAGGGGTGCTGGTAATAATTTGTACATTTTCTTGCACCAGTCCCTTTGACATAGGTCAGAATTAGGAAAGGTAATGCCTGCCACTGCCCTGTACTGTGAATGAGAAGCTATTGCTGCTGCTCCATAAACCCTAATACATAAGCTGCTGTATACAGTGGTCAAGGTACTGTACTGCTGAGAAGTATTGGGCCACTTGTTGGAAGTGTCTATAATGTCCAAACCCTGTATTGATTTGCCAATCCGATTTTTGTTCTCCAGGCCACAGATGTCGCTGGAAATGCTGACACTCTTATTTGCCAGAATGCAACAGCCTTGCTGGGTCAGGCCAAAGGCCCATCTAGTCCAGAATGCTGTTCTCACACCAGCCAGCTTGAGCCACTGCCTCCTTTTGTTGTTCTTCTACCAGTTCCCTTAGCCTCCTGGGCTGTCTGCAGGCGACTGGGCTGTCTGCAGGAGATTGAAAAGCAGTCACCTTGGTGCTGATTTGCTGCCTCAAAAGTATTTCAACGTATGTAGGCACCACCTCACAAGGACCAGACCACCCTACACAACAGAGAGAACATTGTTGAGGGTTCAGTCCCAAGAGGAGAAGCAGATGTCCCTCAGGCACTGAGCTGAGATGTCAGAGGAAAAAATTCCAGAAGCTAAACACAAGAAGGCAAATGAGGGGGAAAGATATCTCTGTTGAAATGCCATTACGGAGACTTTCCACTCCCTATAACCACTTCAACCCCCTTCCAGCTACTGTGCAAATACAACTGGTAAACAATGAGGCTGACTGGTAGGTCTGATGGCTGTGGAAATCTAGCCCTGCCCTTTGCTCAAGTTAGTGAGAGAGCGCTGCTTGTTTTTAAACAAGGGCTGAACTAGGCAGTGTCATTAAATACCGTATGTCTCTGCCCTTCCTGTGTCATTTATTATGATTTTTAAATGTAAACTGCAGCAGGTCTGGGGAATTGTCCAGATTGAAGAAGGCAGAAGTAGGGAGCTTTTCCCCTCCCTTGCTGAAGTCCTTTGAAGCTATTTGCATAGGGAGGAAACCCCCCCTCCTTTGGCGCCAGAAGCAGGGGCATGTAACCTCAGGTCTAGTTAAATATCAGCAGTTCCAAAAGGCAAGCAGAGACAATAAAAACAACCGTGAGTCCTCCTCCTCCTCCTCAATCGTTTCCTAATCCCCATCCATGTCCCTTCTCCTGCCCCCAATCCCTCATGTGTGCTGTCAGTCCCTATTTTGTCCTATAACCATGCCCAAAAGCTGAGCTCACAGTGGCCATTCCACATTCTGCTCATTCAGGAATCCACACACTGCTCTTCATGTGATGAGGGGAAAGCCAGCATGTTGCAACTTGGGCATGTGGGATTATTTTTTTAAAAAAATAGTTAAACAAATGGAACCAAAACAGCTGTAGAATATGGAAGGGGGGGGGCAGCAGCAGCTGAGCAGAAAAAGCCCCCACATATCAGGAGAAAAGAGAAACACACTTCTTGTAAACAAAATCTGCCCTTTTTCCCTTATGGGGTATCCAAGAGCCTGTATAGAGTTCTTACGTGGGTTCCCTATTGGTAGGAGAAAATAACAGAGGCCAACCAGAGAATATTGAGAAGCAAAGCAGCTAGTAAGCCTGATCTTTACTGATCTGTTGCAACAGGATGCTCCCCTCACATGCAGGAAAGGAGGAGGACCCAGAACCAAAGTGTGCCTGCCCTTACATAGACATTTTAAATTCCCTGCCCTGGAGCTCAAGACCACCTCTCCATACATCATACCTACATCACAGAAAAGGTGGTCTACAACAGAAATTTGAATGTTGTTGTTTTTCCTGTCTGTCAGGTTATCTGATAATGCTTTATCTGATTGCCTTTCCTTGTAGTCTGCCCATTCCTTTGAGATGGTGATTTCCCAATTCCTGAGACAATGGGAAGGCTCCCTGACCCCCCTCCCTCCTTGTAGAGAAAACATTTGGTCAGCAGAGAAAACATTTGGTTTCAGGTCAGTCTTCCTGTGCTGATCTATGTACATGCTTGGTTGGTACATTTATGAACATTTATTATATATATATAAGACCTTAACTTTTATTATTACACACTCTTCCCAAGGCAGAGTCTAGATAGCTTTGTCACACCAAAGAGCACAATTTGGTTAACAGAGCTCAAATCTATGAATGTTAAAAAAAAGTCTGGGTCTGTCTCACATGCAAAAAGTTAACTGAGTTATTTGTCCCTTTATTTTGGCATAAGCTCTCATGAAGGAATCGCCAACGGCAGGCCCTTCAGATGTTGCTAAGCCACAGCTCTCAACCATGTGGACAATGCTCAGGGATAAGGAGAGTAACATCTGGAGAGCAGGAGCCATTTTTTGTTTTGCTTTCGCTAATGTTTATGGGAAGATTGCCAGCAGTCCTCTTTGGGAAGGGGTGAGGCAAAGTGAGGGGGAGAAAAGGGACATCATCACTCATCACTGAAATGTAAAGTTGTGCGCTAAATCCAAGTTACAGACTGAAGACAACTAATCTCAGATTTCTAGTAAGGAATTAAAGGACATTTCTTTAGTAGCTGATTGATAGGGGCCCAGACTACAGGACATTCTAGCAAGACCTATTTATTCAGTTTGCTCTAGGTTTGACATACTTAACAAAACAAAGTTTTACTCTCACGAAAAGCCTTTACGCTACAACATTTTAGAACTCCCCTGGTGGTAGGGCTCTTGCGCTGGAATATCTCCTCATAACACTAACTCTGTCCGAATAGAATCTATTGATGAATCTTGTTTCACCATTTTGAAAACACCATTCCACAAAATATACCCAATACCACAAACAATTGCCAGAAGGCCCTTGGAACTGGACATCAGTGTCCTGGCTGAACGATGGGAATGGAGACACTCCTTCACGTATACAGGGCTGAGGCGTGAACAAGCTTTCAAGTAACCGAGCTTGGAACACTTTGTTAAGTTGGATGATACACAAAAGCAGGGGTGGGAGATGAGTAGAACAAGAACAAAAAGTACTAGACTTATGGCAGGCAATCTACTGCATTTGCAGCACCCTTTCTTCCTCAGTCTATCATCAGCTGAAAGACTTGGGTGCCTTGTCCTTAAAGCCCTTACATATTGTAGAGTACCCATACCTTTTGCTGTCGGGGGGCAATTTGGAAATCTAATAAACTGTCGAGGGCACAAGAAGATACCCATTTTGCAGAAGAAAAACTGGTGATGTAGCAGACAAAACACCAACACATCCAAAGCAAGTAAGAGACAAGAGAGAGACAATCCCCCCAACAAACATGTAACCTCCCCAATCAAAAACAGACACAACGCTGTTCATAAATAACTGGGAGGATTGAAGACCCCAGTTATTAGAGGGTTCAACAGAGTGGAACTATAGCGTGGAACTTCAACCGGTGCTACGCAGTTTGATCATATTACACCAATTTTGCACCAGACACTTTAGTTACTCATTCCCAGGCTCAACTGAAAGGACTGGTGCTGGCCTCTAAAGCCCTGAATGGTGTGGGACCAGGTTTGCTGAAGGACTACCAACACCAGGCATGGGGAACCTCCATTTAGAGCACAATGCAAGCCGCAAGGATCAGCTGATATTTGGGTTTGAGTGTTTTGCACATAGAGCTATACAACCCCTACAAATCAGAGACCCCCCAAAAAAGTTTTTTTTATTAGATTTCTTATTTGCTCTTCACTGTATGGTTCCAGGGTGGGTAACAAGCAGTAGATTCATGCAAACAAGTAAAACAGTTTATATAATATTATAAAAACCAAATCAAATGATTTCAAGCAAAAGCAATAAGCTTCAGAAAAATGTCAAGGGACCTAGGAATAGAGTTAGAAAGCCACTACTCTCTATCTTTCACCAAAAATCATTATTCCACTCTTAGGTATATTCCGAATAAATGTGTAGTTTTACTAGCTTTCATAGGAGGATACAGTAGAGAATTCAAATCTGACTTATTGCACACTTGGCCAGTTTGTAATGAGAGAGCTTCTGGGTAGTTGCACTAGGCCCCTTAGGGACTGACTGTTCCATCTGTGTGCATCTTCATACGCATTTCTGAACATGTCAGCACATATTACAAACTTTAGCTAGGTATAAAATCATTTTTTATCAGGTGATATTAGTCATTCATCGTATTATGGAGCCGACAGACATACAGTAATTACCATCTTGCCAAGGCCCTCTTAGGCTGGCAGGCATTCATGCTGTAGCGCTTCCTCAAGTCACAGAAGCAATACTAACCCTCTGTAATTATCACCAGGAGACAGAATCACAAAGGAGCACAGCTTGGGAGAACAAGAGCTGCAAATTCAGTCAACACAGTTTAGCAAGCGGTTGCTGATGGAAAGAGCTACATCTCACTCTTTAGAAACTCATTTGAGTGAGCGGCAGATCCTTCATGACTGGGTTGGTGCAAGGCACGCACGCACGCACACACACACACACACACACACCACTCTAGGAGGTGAATGGTAGAATCATCACAGAGTTCTTTGGAAATGTAAAGGTTGGCAAAAGGACACTCAGTGCTCAGGAAGCAGTGCTCCTGTAGAGAATTGCTGTGCACATCCTTTCAAAGCAGCTCTAGGAAAAGGAGCAAAGCACCTTCAATCCTGTGCCATTACCAATGACTTCCAAAAGAGCCAGTATTTCAATTGCATTACAACTGAGCACTTGTTATTCACCCAAAATTGTGTAAGTAGTAGAGAATAAGGAAACACATTCCATCAACAGCCTTGACTCAACACCTGCAGTCTTAATGCAGATTAAGTACAAATTACATGGGAGCCTCTGTGGTCCAATTTATGCAGACAAAAGGAATGAAAGGTTTTTGTTTTGTTTTGTTTTGCTGATGTTAAAGGAGATTCATGGGATTAAAAAACCCACATTGTACAAAAATATGTTTCCAGTCATCTGACAAAGGGTCGTTCTTTCAAAATCCATAGCGACTGATTCATCTTTTTCCTTCCTGCTCTTCTGGCTATGTCATTATGCCAATTCAGATTTCAGCTGACGGGACAAGATTCCTCTGACACAAGACATGAATATTACTTTGACAAACAAGGAATTGTTATGAATGAGCGGGTTGTTGCTCCAATGCCAATTTGATAGCCTTACCTTCAATTTTCTAAGTCCACATGCAGATACAGAGTGTAGCAAATTGAGGAGCTGTAAAAAGGAAGATCTCTTCTTTGGGTTGAGACCACCTGCTCTTCAAAACACCAAAAATCTGCTCCAGGTCAGGGATGTACATGTGTACATTTCCCTATGCCAGCAGATATCCCTGGTAGCATTCGGTGGCTTGCAAGCATTTGCCCCGGAGGGGGATAGAAGTATGTTTGCCAATGCAACACAAGAAACACCTGGCTCCTTTTGCCTACTAGTATATCACACAGTTGCTAGTGCAAGAGGAGTCTGTGACAGGCAGCAACCACATTCTGCACAGTAGGCTACTGTTTTTTTAGGCAGAGGTGAGTCATGCATAATAGAGAATGCTGGGGAAGTTACAATTCCAATAGACTCCCCTACTTCCAAAACAAATAAATCAATGAAAATTACTGTATTTTTCGCTCCATAAGACACACTTTTTCCCTCCTAAAAAGTAAGGGGAAATGTGTGTGCGTCTTATGGAGCGAATGCAAGCGAGAGGCTCTGCTCAGCGCTCCCTTTAAAGAGCCGTGTGGAGCGTGTGTGCGGCTCTTGGGGGCTTTTCCCTGAAGAGGAAGAAGGGCAGCTCTGCTCAGAGCTCCCTTTAAAGAATCCCCCCCCCTTGCATTCCCCCTTTAAAAACTAAGTGCGTCTTATGGTCAGGTGCATCTTATGGCACGAAAAATACAGTAGCTACCAACTGATTGATTAATCTCAAGGCTCACTTTTATAGCATGACCAGTAATATAATATTAGTCTGGATTCACAACTTTTCATCAAGGTTTGCCTAGCAACACAAATCATGTTTAGCTACCTTCTGTGCCTGATTGCTGTTTTGGACATTGAAACTGAACACGCCTGCTAGGACAGATCTGGGCTTGTCTCTTCCAAGGAAACGGCCTTGGCATCCTCATGTCGTATAATCTTTGCTACCAAGACAAGGGCATTACTTCTTCTCCTTTGATACAGCAGTCCCCAGAGGCAGTTTCAAATAAGAAAAAACACATTTGTTGCAATTATCACTTTAAAACCCTAAAGCTAGCTACCTCCATGTAAATAAAGCCAAGGTCACTGCAATACTCCCATTAGATGGAGCCATGAAAAGTGAGTTTATGTACTGCTTTTGTCAAGATGACAGATTTCATCCTCCTCAAAATTTCAGAAATAACCATGTGAGCTGTAACATCCCTTGGTTTTACTGCCTTTCTAGGAAAGTCATCAAAATATTTGTCTTTTATTTACTTGACTGCAAATGCATGTAACCTTTGTATGTCACACTGAAATCTAACCTTCTGAAGAAGTGAATCTGCATTCTGATCTGGGCAGGTAAAAAAGGCTTGTCCCCAAGCTACTGAAAATCTGAGAGGATAACATTTGGGAACTGTGTGCTAAAACTAAAGGCTGGTAGTAGTTACATAAGACCAAACCCACTTTTTTTTTAGAAAGGCAGAGGAAGTCCCATAAAGTATTAATATAGTTTAGTCTGGCACTGTTCCCTTTGGTTCATACTGAGCAAAAATTTAGTTCACATCATTCTTGCCAATTTGTTTACTTGTTCAGTTATTCCAACTACTGTCAGTTTGTTTTTTCAATGGCCCTCTTTCTCTCTCACCATTAGCTTGGAAGAACCATTTGTGCTGGTGTGAACTAAGAAGCAGTTATAAACAGTCTATTATGACCCGAAGGCACAATGGGAAGAGATAAACCCAGCAGTATTGAAGTCTACTACAACCTCTTTCTTCATCTTAGTTGGAAGATTCGGTAAACACCTGCATCCAAAATAAGCAAAGCAAAATTGCCCTGGTTATTTGGTGTTTTAAAAAAAAGTCCTTGACAGTTTCAGCATTTAAACCTTTATTGCACAAGATATAAAACATTAAAATACCTTACAGATGCATTTTACATAGACATGACAGACAAAAAACAGCTGAGCGCCATAAGTGGTTCTACACAGCTTCAGTGCTTCTTCATACTGTTAGAGGCACGCAATGCTGCTTTGGTACCTGGAAGAGGTGGAGACTGCCAAACAGCTGAACTTGTGCGCTTGAAATACCTCGGCTTACTTTTGTAGAAGATAGCTTCTAGTTTAGGACTTAAGATTACTCCAAAGAACTTGTTGATGTCCGGAGGGTTGTAGTATTGGTATGTAACAGCTTCATTAAGCTGAAGACCTGAGGAAACAAGCAGTTATTCTGTGAGTAATCCTTCAAGTAGCAACACATCTCCACTTGAAGCACTTCTACATGGGGAGGAAAAATGTGAAACCCAATCTATGAGTGGACTCTAGCCAGCAGCTCAATTCAGCTGCAGCACTCACAGGATCTAGGTATGGCTCGGCCTACATAAGGAATACCCCACTGTAATTATCCAATAGTCTCCACCACACAAGCAGACTTATCATTTTGATTCAAAAAACCCCAAAGGAATTAAAAAGCAAGTTTGTCAAATGACCAAATAGAGGCAGGCCTGTAGAACAGAAATTATATTTCAAGCTGGTCAAGTTGGCTACACGATGAATCTCCTTTTTCCCCCCTGTAAGATTTTATTAAAGCTTTTTCACAATGCAAGAAACTAAATAAAAAACAAAAACAGAGGAAGAAAGAAGAAAGTGCAGAGTCCTCTCTCAAAGGTAGTTCTTAACCCACAGAAAGCAGGGGACCCTCTCACCTGGGGGCTTGCCTTTCTTTTCCCAGTCTCTCACCCCAGAAGATCTTCCCTTCCTTGCATCTCACTCAGGGTCCTTCCACCAACCATCCACCATCCAAAAAGAGCATCTCATAGAGAGCAATGAAGCCTACATTGACTTTGCTCTCTCCGTAAGGTTGTGTAGAGGCGCTGTAAAGGCTCTTGTGGTACTGTCAGGTTCTTGTAGCAGAACTGAGCTCTGAGAGATTTGTTTATGTATTTTACGTGTTAGGATAGACCCAGCAAAAACTGAGAGGACCATCAGAATCTGAAGCAAGAACCCTGTAATTTCAGTGATACCATTTTGCGGCCACTGAAAACTCACTCTTACCAGTGGCCCATGCAGGGATGGGCTTCCTGGGCTCACTTTCGTCATCCGTGGAGTCAT
The DNA here is from genome assembly GCF_965153285.1 of Podarcis tiliguerta. Taxonomy (NCBI): domain Eukaryota; kingdom Metazoa; phylum Chordata; class Lepidosauria; order Squamata; family Lacertidae; genus Podarcis; species Podarcis tiliguerta. The sequence goes on from NC_139534.1 coordinate 57,664,139, forward strand.
CGCTATTCAAGTCCATTCCATAGTCATTGTGGTTGACTTTGAGGGACTTGGTACCTTTCAGACCTTGGGGACTCATTTGACTAGAGCGGCCAGCAGGAGATTTCTGTAATAAAGACAAGACCTGAATGGATTGGTTAATGTTACAGGTGCAGCAATTTGCCAACAGGGCTCTGTGGCTACCCATCTTCCAGTGCCTTCTTAAGTTTCTTATTATGCAAGCACCTCAAATGACACTGTGGATATGTCCTCTGGGATCATTAATCACTATGAAAAGCTTATGATTACCATATCAGAATATTTAATATGGAAGGCGGATGCTCTAATGAGCTTGAAGTTTTTTGTTTTATTTTCTGTAATGTGTGTATATTGTTATTATTAAATTTATATACTGCCCTTCATCCAAAGATCTCAGGGTGATTCACAAGATAAAAAGATAGAATCACAAATAAATAGTTAGAAGCAAAGCAAAGCAAAACAAAACAAAAACACCCATCCCAAATACATTTAAAAGGCCATAGAATATTAACCAGCCCAAGGCCTGGTTGAAGAGATATATAATGACAGAGCCAGGTGAGCTTCCCTGGGGGAAGCATTCCACAAGCAGGGAGCCACTACAGAAAAGGCCTGTCCTTGTGTTGCCACCCTCCAGACCTCTTGCAGAGGAGGCACACGAAAAAGGGCCTTAGATGATGATTGCAGAGGCCAGGTTGGTTTATAAAGGGAGAGGCGGTCCTTGAGCTATTGCAGGCCTGAGCCATTGGTGGTACAGTCCAAAAGATAAATAGCTAGGGAGATGCTGGTGACTGCGCCACAGTACTAAAAGGCACCAGCTATGCAAGTTCCTGAAAATTAAGGCTTGAGATGGGTAGTTCCAGTTTGTCTATCAAAATATGCCACCAGGGAGTGGCTACTTCAATAATGAATACATGAATGTACACATTGCAAAAGCAGCCAGTTACATTATACATCGGAACTGAGCGTGTTCCAACATGCTGACACTTTGAAACACCACGAAGTCTAGGACTTCATAGACACACAAGGGCATTGCTATATATAGCGCTCACAGCTTCCTCCTTAACTGGCTGAAAGAAAATAACTCCAGGTCTAACCAGAACAATGCTGAACTGCATTTTTGCTGGCTTCTAGCAATCAATCCTTCTCCTGCGCTTTTGTGAGTTATTGGAGCTGCACACCAGATACTCACAAGGCAACATGGGAGATTATGAAGCTTCACCTCCCTCATTCTGGTTGCTGCCAGGCTAAATGGAATAGCATACCGGTAAGTGTGTGTGTAGGGTGCGAGACACCATTGCTCCAAAGTAACCCCCTCAGTATTAGGAAGCACTGCTTCTTCTAAGTCCTTCCTATGGTGGTGCTATAGCCAGTACGTTTTTTCTTTAAAAAGGTTTAGGGGGTTCTCTCATTTTGACTCAAGAAAATGACCATTTTATAGTTCAAATTGGGGAAAATAAATACAGTAAATGGACAAAAGTACAAAGATTCACAAAAGGTTAGGGGTATGTCCCCCCCCCCCCAGAAAAAAGCACTGGCAACAGCCATGGAGGGGCTGCCCTTTACAAATATTCCCAGTCTTCTTTGATAACAGCAGTCAAACAGCTTAGTTTATCATATTCTCATGCCCCCTTGTGCTCATTTGTTAGAACTGCAGCACCTTTAGAATTCATAAACAGCCGTAGGTTTCTTCCAATATGTATTCAAAAGAGTGTTATTTTTGATGCCTTGTCTCCTTCAAAGAGGAAGGAAGTGTACAGCCTCAGGAAATGCTTAATGCAGCGTCTGGGTCACAAAACTCACTCAAAACCCTATGCCAGTGACAGCCAAGCGGCTGTGCTAGAAGGTGTTGGTAGGGTGAGGGGAGAAGAGAAATAAAAGGTCTCCAAGTTGGAGGCATTTAACATTCGGCAATATACCACCTGGCTGTTCTTGATCTGCTTTAATCACAGTGTAGGCCCCACTGATGCTTTGAGGTACACTACACAGCAAGGATACACTGCAGGACAACAAGTGAGGGGAACGGCAGAAACAGACACTGCCCCATCCCCAAGTGCTTACTTAAGAGGCAAAGGGAAGGGAGGGGCAACAGAAGGCAATTTTGGACTGTGTCTGCCCACTGCTCAGGGCATAGGCAGAGTGAATATATCTCCGAGCATAAAACGGAGGACTGCTCTTAATTTCAGTTACTGAAAAGGTGTCACAAGTTTGTGAGATACCAATGGACATCCAAGTCACTTTCCAATTCAAAGCCCAGGTATCCGACCACAGGCCTCAACTATCTATTGCTTACCTGGGCAGTTATATTCAACCATTTATTAGCAGCAGGAACTGTGTCCACCTGCATAGCTTTCTTTTCTTGTTGCAGCTCGTCTAGGCGGGTAGAATTCTGTTCACCCTATTGGCAGGATCAGATTTATTAGCTGACCATTCTACAATGGTCTTTGATTCCATCCACTTCACCCAGACTGCATTGAAATTTAGTAGGGTAGCCTCTTCACTAGAAGGCACCAGCAGCTATTTTTTGTAAAGATGCAGAGGGTCTTCAAAAAAACAAGTTTCTTTTCAGAAAAATCCATTAAGATGCTCCACTAATAAGTCTGTTAACTCTTCCTGCCTGCTCCCCCATCATCAGTGAAGCATAATTGTGATCGCTACCTTTCCCCGGGTGATTCCCCAGACACCCATCCCATTCCCCGAAGAACAAATATAACTGTAAACTCAGTTCTCTTGTAGAGCATATCGTGCAAAAAAATGTGCACAAACTTACAATCTGGTTCAGTATGGTGGGAACATAGCTGCACAAGATTAACACAGCACTTTACAGAATTTAAATGGTGTCAGACAAGCAAGTACTCAATTCAAGCAGTTCCCATCAGCAGTACAAGGGTCAAGTTGATGTCCTGCATTTTGAAAATGCATCTGCTAAAATTAGAGGGGTTTGTTTACATAGCTGCTGGCAAGTGGGGCTTTATGCCCAGCCCCACTTCAAATCCTGGCTTTCCAATTCCTTGGCGTACCTTCAGATTTTCTTCCTCTTCTGTAACTACTGCTAGCTCCTGGGGTCTCACCAATTTCTCTTTATCATGCTGTCCATGGTGTCTAAAAAGTGAAAGGAGAGCATACATAAACATATTTACCTGTGACAAGATTACTAGCAAGTGTGTGTTAGGACTGCAGCTTTAGGCAGTTTCCCTTAATTACAAAATGCACATATTACCCCAAAGAAAGCCATATGGTTTTAGAACTGGCCCTTTTACACACAATTTTGGGAAGTCATCAGAATTGCATCTACACCATTCCATCAAGTGTTCCTAGGGTCATCCAACCTTGTAACCGAGGAAGCAAAGTCCTCACCCTTTCCCCTGTTTTGTGCAATTGTGCTCCAGCATTTTCTTAATTTCTCCAACGGTCTTCCACTCTCGAAGTTTGTGCCCTTCTTCCTGAAACAAGGAGTACAGAATCAGCACCCACCATAAACACAAAGAGCAGGTGGGGAAATGCCGAATCCCTGTAGTGCAGTGTTTCTTAACCTTGGGTCCCCAGATGTTGTTGGACTACAACTCCCATCATCCCTGAGCTCTGGCCTTGCTAGCTAGGGATGATGGGAGTTGTAGTTCAACAACATCTGGGGACCCACAGGTTGAGAAAGGCTGCTGTAGTGCAATGAAGAGAACTCTGCCCCATTATATTTAACTGCTGCTTATGTGCACAACAGTAATTGTATTAAGAGAGGTTTTATTGTAACAACAAGGTTTATTAAAAAACTAAATAGCCAAGCAGAATGCTTTAGAAACAAACCAAGCAGTTCAGACAATACTTCTCAATTCTCACGCATACGTGCAGCGAAAACCACAGTGGGACTTGGGTGCTTTTCTCATGGCTCCCCAGGAGATATAGAAGGTAATGTCTGAGCTAGAGGATTTTGCATTCAATATCTCTGAGGGCATGTGGCAATGGTATTACCTCTTATCCACATGAATGCTAGGAAGCTAGATGCAAAGGCATTGGAGTAGGTTTGAAAAACCTACATATTCTCACCACCAAGAGTCCCTCCATATTTTGCTCACTCCTCACCCCTTCTGACAACTCCTCATGGCCTGGCTTTGTTAGTAGGAACCAACAGGTCAGCGGAGATTTAAATGCATCTTCCTCTTTCCAAGGAGACCTCCAGGGTTTGATACTTCAGGCAACAGCAAATGCACTTTTCAGGATTACAATAAGACGTTGCTCAGGAGTTTGACTATTTCAGTCTCCAGCATGCAGGGCTTAATCCTCTGCCTCAGTTTCATTCTCTTCTGTACACCCTTTCACTTGACATTCAATACAGTGCTCACCATCTGAAGCACCTTCTGTTTTCGCGCTTCTGCTTCCCCCATTTTCTTAGTAGATATTCTTTTCTTGGTCTTTTCCTCTGCTACTTTCTCTTCCCGCACCTGTGTGAAAGATCCTTTTATATTTTAGTTTTCATATTTCAGACCTCAAGACCATACTGAATAACAATTCATATAGTATCGCGCGGGGGGGGGGGGGGGAGGGAGAACAGAATCCAGTTAAGAATTATCAACCCTACATGCCTGTGAAGTACTGATTTGAGTTTATGATCTCAGTGCCGAGTACCTAGTGCGATCCTGTAGTCAGTGCCAGACCAGAACTGAAGAGACCCAGGTTCAGATCCCCACTGGGTGTAGCTCATGAGGTGACCCTGAGCTAGTTGTAGCCCCTCAGCCTCCCTGGCCTCACAGGATTGCCAGGAGCAAGGCTCGGGAACCAAGTGCCCTCCATATGTTCTTGGACTGCAACTCCCATCATCATTACCTTGGGTCACACAGGCTGGGGCTGATGTGAGTCAGAGTCCAGAAACATCTGAGCAAAAGTTCTTCAGCTCTTGTTAAAAGGCCAAACCAAAAGTAGCCAACGTGGTGCTTTCCAGAGATTATTGGACTACAACTCCCATCAGCCTCAGTCAGCATGGCCAATAGTCAGAGATAATGGGAGCTGTTTTCCAGCAACATCTGGAGGATACCACATTAGTGACCCCTGGATTACATATACTGTATGCAAAGAATTAACGTTGGTAGCTTATATAATAAAACATAAAACCACATCTCTCAGAATGGATGACACAATATACCAATAGGAATCTGCTTACATGCTCTGACCACTGTCATTAAAAGGCTAGGAAGAAAATGGGACCGTCTCCTACCTTCTCGCTCCTTTCTTCATGTTGAGATAACTTCTGCTCCATCCTCCTTCTCTTTTCTTCCCCCATCTGCTCCACCCGTTCTCGAGCTTGCAGTGTCTTTCTTAGCCGTTCTTCCCGCTTTCTGTGAGATATGGAGAAATAGGTGTGTTTATAGTAGAGGCTGGGGAACCTTAGGCCTGGCACAAAGCCCCAATTTGGCAAGCAATGCTGCTTCCCCCAAACCACGTCCACCAGGCCCATACCTGGCATGATATGTGGTATCAGGTATGGGGCAGGCAGGGAACGCGCCACAGGGAACCTTAACATGCACTCCCAATTATTCATTAGCAAGGAAGGCTTGCTATCATGGCCAATCAGCCTGCTGGAAGTGGCTGCAGTACAGAGCTCCCCATGGGTGTAATTTGTATAAGTGGCCTGCCATGCCTAGCTTAGACTGCAGGCTGGACTTCTCTAGGTGACTGGCCCCCAGTTATCCAAACGGGACTGAGGGTGAACAGCTACCTACAGCCTTATCTCTTCTAGTCGCCGCTTTTTTTCTTCCTCAACTTTCTGCTTCCTCTGCTGCTCAGCTTCTTGCTTTTTTCGCAAACTCTCAAGACGCTGTCGCTCCTTTTCCTATGATGTGCAGAAAGTTTAGCCTACTTCCGGTTGTGGCAACCATTTATTATTATTATTATTTACTATTATTATTTATTATTGACCCACTAGCCAAGAAAAGCAATGTTTTCGCCAACCTCACTACCACGAGTTAAAGCCAGATCAGTACGTGTAGCTGTACTTAGGTACGTGAAACACCAAAACCTTCCGAAAAGATCCATATGCAGCTAAAATAGGTAGTGCATTTAGGGCAGTTAAGTCTTTTTTAAAAAAACAATTCCCAGGCCACAAAATGAGAAAAATAGTTACTTACAACAAACTCTCCCTTTGGTAGGATGAATATGAAAAGGAAAGGAAAGACAAGTTACTTAGTTTCCAAGTCTAAATGCTAACTAACCAGTTCATTAGAGTGATTCAATAGCAGTTCCTTCTGCCTTAGTAAAGGAAAGGCTTGTGAGAAGATGCAAAATGGCCCCGGGGCCCAGCAAATAACCTCTTTACCTTATCAATAATAACAGAGGAGAGATGAGGCAAATAAATCCCAATTTGCTGCCTTAAAGCTATCAAAGATCCCAAGTTCCACAGCAGGAATGGGAATTAAATTAAACCAAACCAAAGCTGGGAAGTCCAACAAGCTTAATTTTGAAGAGACTTCAGCCATGCTTCAGATAGGACAAAGGGCAGAAGATGATGGCTTGGTCTGACCGGTGACCTCCCAAATTGGTTTCCCCAAGAGTAAGGCAGACCGATCGAACCCACATGCCCAAGTGGAGGAAGAAACTTCTCTTGCTGGTATGCGCTGGAAATTTCCCACGAGGCCACTTACAAAATGACAGTCCTAGCCCCAACCTCACATCTCTCAGTGTGATAAAAGGACGCATAAGCCCACACTATTAGTTCACCAAACCCAATCCAGCTGGCAGCAGTTCTGCAAGGTCTCATGCAGAGGTCCCTTAGCCCTGCTACGCAAGGTAACTGCAGCTGCCAGGAGCTCAGTGTGTAGCAGACTTTTAACTTGAGCAGCATCCTTGACACCTACCTTGGAGGTAGGCTTACTGGGCGTGCCACGTTTGATGAGATTTTTCATGACACTATTGTGGCCTGCAGACCCTGGGGATTTGAGTAGCTGGCTCTTCTGTATTGTCTGGAAGAAGTTTTTGAAAGGCCGAGTGATCTGTCGGAAGAGTATGGATGTTCTTAGTAGCTGGCCGGTGCTGTGGCATCAGAAAAGGGCCATTATGTTGTCCTTGGCGTTTACTTACCTTGCCTGGGCCAGATAAGGGCTTGTTTGCAGGAGATGTGGGTTTTTGACTAGGAAGAGAAGTGCCTTCATCCTGTGTGTGCTGGGCAGCAGGCAGTTCATCCATTGCTTGTTTATAACTCTGGCTCCTGAAAAGAGCATGAAGTGTATACATAGCAATCCCAATTACATAAATTATCCTTGCTGTCAGAGATCTGAAGACTCCCAACGATTCAACATGATCAAAAGGTTTTGGGCCTCTTACTCATAGAGGTCAAGGTGCCCTATAAGCTCTCCAGTGACGCTCAAAAAAAACAGGGGAGGGGGAGAGGGATTACAGAGGAAACCACAAAAACAAAACAAAACAAAACAAAAACCTAGCAAGCACAAGAAACAAAAAACCTTCTATATATTTTTGAATCCAAAATTTCGGGCTCTTCAGATTAGAGTAAAATAACACCTTGATATAGTAACATGTTCAAGAATATACAGTTGTTCTTGGAAGTAAAACAGAATCCGTTCCAGAAATCCGTTCCAACTTCCAAAACGTTCGGAAACCAAAGCATGGCTTCTGATTGGCTGCAGGAAGCTCCTGCAGCCAACTGGAAGCTGCGGAAGCCCCTCAGGCGTTTGGGTTCCAAAGAACATTCGCAAACTGGAACACTCACTTCTGGATTTTCGGTGTTCAGGAGCCAAAACATCCAAGTACCAAGGCATTCATGATCCAAGGTACGACTGTATACTGTTATGCCACATGGTTTCATGATAGCCAATTTTGCCTGACACTTCCAATTCTGAGTCAATGTACATGTACATGTATTAAGCTTACCCAGATATCCAAATTTCCTCTGATCTGTTATACTAGGAGATGTTCATTATGGAGCTTTTACCAGTAAAGATAATGGACTGCATACTATTTCTAAGTCCACCCACCTGCCAACGGTGACCCACTGAGTGGAGGGATGGGGTGGGGGGGAATAAGAAAAGAGAGAAGAATCTGGCTCACTGGCTGTACCCATCCTGGAAGAACTCATCTCCCAGAACAAAGATAAGCTTTCATCAGATATACTTGTGTAACCAATCCCTAACACAAGGCGTCATGATACTTTCCAGGAGAACTCTTTCTACCTGAAACAACTTTTGGTAACTGCATTGACTGGAAACTGAGGTGGATTATATCAAAGCTGAAAAGAAAAAAGAGAGGCCACACCAGATTATGCTCCCAAAAGAAAACATACCGTATATTCTGCAATTGCTCACGGGGACAGCTCTGGGCTGAATAGTCAGCTCCACAGACCTGGGTGTCAGTAATTTTAGTTTCAGCTGTTTCTGTGGAGAAGGCACAATTAGTTCAATGAAGGGTATTGTCCTGAAACAGTATCACAAAAGCCACCTTCAACTGACGGCAGCTAAGGTTAGGTGGAAATCGTACCATGGGCACAACATGTACTCTAGACAATGCTAACCTAGGCATAGTATCAGTATGCCGAGATTCAGGTCTCTTGTGCCTCAGTCCTTTACATTGGAAGGACAAGATGCTAAGCATTTATGCAGGTTAACTTATATGACAGTTCCCCTTTATTCTAAACTTGGAAACACAACCCATATAATGAAAATTCTAAAGAAACAAAAATAGATTTTTAAAATAAAAAGAAAATGATTCAAACAATGCTATAGTGGGTTGATGGCAACTTCTACTTTCATTTGTTTCACAAAGTCCTATGCTGTGCAGGCAGCTTTGATTGCATGAAGCTGTTTACCTTTACTGCATGATTCCCCTTGCTGCATCTCAAGCGGAACTGGACTTTGCAGAGTGCAACAAATATTCAGACTAGGTGCACCCAGAGCACAAGTCATATTTCGTAGTGTGTTCAAAGCCTATAGGAAAAAAACAATGTTTTAACACACAGTGACAGTCTTTCTACAAGGTTGAGCAAGCTGAATCCTAGATGAAGCACATGCATAACTTTTATTAAAAGGTAAAGGACCCCTGACAGTTAAGTCCAGTCGCGAACGACTCTGGGTTGTGGCGCTCATCTCGCTTTACAGGCCAAGGAAGCTGGCATTTGTCTGCAGACAGTTTTTTCCAGGTCATGTGGCCAGCATGACTAAGCCGCTTCTGGCGCAATGGAACACTGAAACCAGAGCAACTCACACAAACAGTAAAATAAGCACATGCCATTTTTTACGTAGAAAGATGAAAGAGAGAGAAATATTAAAAGGTTATTTCCAATAAAGCAGCTATATAGCACCCAGTGAGGGAACCCAACTGAAGTCAAGGAAATATTCAAACACCAGAAGCAGGAGTCTTGGGATCAGTTTATACTATTAGAAGCTCAAATAAAACTTTCTTAGACTAGCACTACAGGCAGTGGTGTCATGGGGGACTAAGAAGAGAAGGCATGCTTATTCAATTGCTCTCCTAAACAAAGCCTTCCTCCAATATCTGAGCAAAAGCTTCAGTGTGGTCATGTAGGTTGGGCCTACCTGGCTTAGAAAGGACAAAGAGTCAGAGATATGTAAAGTTGAAAGGGACCACAAAGGTCATCTAGTCTAACCCCCTGCAATGCAGGAATCTTTCACCCAACACGGGGTTCTAACCCAAAACCCTGAGATTCAGAGTCTCATGCTCTACTGACATAGCAGGGGTGGTGTCTTGTTTTGGCAAATTAAGGTGAAAAATATCCCAACACAGTAGCAGCCGGCAGTGCAGACTTAATTACTTGCATTAGTTAAGATGGATAATGTCTGTTCAGTTGCACAAGGGGTGATAGTTCTATCTTGACACAAGAAACTATGTCCCTGCAATGAGATACTTTTACAAGTCTAATCTGACACCCAAAACAGAAAACAGGGGTGGCAAATAAAAACTTCTTCCCAAGACCACACACAAGTGTTAAGACTCGGAACCGCCAAGAGGCTCGTGTCTAAGGCCCTAATTTACTTCTCTACCCAACAGATACAACACTTAAGTTTTCCTCTGCATTTTGCACAAGTCTCCAAGTTTTGTTTGGATGCCTTTTAACATGGAGCATCTATCACTAGCCATTCTGACAGAACTAACTGGCCGGTCCTCTGATCCAACCGACAGCTTCGTACAAGATTATGAGGGAAAGTGATCTGAACTAAAGCAGGTGCAAGGAAAGAGCAGGCAATTCACCAGGTGTAACCCAGTGGATAGCTTAGCAATACCTTACCTCACCGGTTTCAGCATTCTGTGCCAAAAAAGGCCTAAGGAGAGGCATTTGACAAAGCGTTACCCATCCCAACAGAGATCAAAACAATGGCTGAATGAGCAGATTAAAACCTTAAGGCACTTCCAAAGAACAACTGACGGGCTACTTGAACAGAAGTGGAATCTTCTGATAGAACAAAGCTGAAAGAACAGCATATTGTGTCCCCAGTCTAGCAATCTACTTTTTTATGCCCTTCAGGGTGCAACTTCAGAAGTTTAAACTGAACATAAGGCTCCAAGGAAAGGTAAAGACTTTTTGCAGAGCCACTGGTCTTAAAGTGGACAGTAGAAAACAGGAATGGAGAGCATGTAGACCTCCACATGTTGTTGGACTCTGGCTCCCATCATCCCTGACCACTGGGCAATGCTGGTTGCAATTGATGTTGCAATGACATTAGGAGGCCCACAGTTCCCCAGTCCTGGCGTAAAATGACTTTAAGCTATACGTTTATTAGGAGCCCCATAGTTGCCAAGGGAACAATGACCAATCCTTTGGTCAAGTGTGCCAGAAACACATCCAAAGTGTTAAATAAGCACCATTCAAGCATATATCACAACACATATGTATGCAATGAACCTCTTTGTACCCTGGGAACATTTTACCAGTAGATTCCTGAGCTGAGGAGCAGATCGCCACATAAATCTGGGAAGGCGAGGAGTATAGGCCAGACAACTAGGGCTTTCTTGTCAATTAGGACCAAAAGCTCCCTCTGCCACTTGTGACCTTGGTCAAGAACCAAAGTGCAACAGAGCCTTGAGACTGAGGCTACTCCCAGTCTTTGCTCTTCCACTGTAAACTACAGACAGAACCGCAACTCATTTTCCACATTATGAGTATTTTTCTTCAGTGTACATTCCACTAGGATCCATCCACACTAGAGGGCATGACATAGATGCTGTGGGTAGGGTGTTTGATGCTCAACACACATTAGCAAAACACTTGTGATAGGTGCCATTTTATGACCCTGTTTGTTTGTTTTGTTTTAACTGCCACTAAGAAAATTTTCCAGGTAGGGGTGATTTTGGGTTTGGTCTTTTTTTTGTAATGAAAGAGATATAGTGCTAACACATCACTATGCTATACTGTTAACATTTAAAATCCATCAAAAGAAAAACATATTTCCGTGATTTCCATTTTAGCAACCTTTATCATGGCACTGGTCAGAAATTTGTTTTTTAAAACTCTTTTTATTATTATTTAAAGTTAAAGTTATAGAAGAATCTTCCAAAGGGCTTTGATTTCTGTCCGTTTGCTAAAGCTTGCTCACCTATGTTTGCTGGTTTCATCATCCATGAATATATCAATGGAATTGTGGCCTGGAGAATAAAAAAGTTAAAGAAAAACATTAGTTGAACGAATGCTTGAAGGGTAAAAGTGTGGTTTGCTTCTCTCCCTCCCATTAGCAACTCTGTCAGTCTCAGAGGCAGAACTTTAAACATATCAACAAGTTCTGCTACAGTGAAGGGTGTATGTGTGTGTATTCTCTCTGGTGTGTGCACATACACATGGACAGAATTAACATACCAGCCCATTTGCTACTTGTCTTCATTCAGGACTTTCACTGTGCATGACAAAGAGCACAGTATGCCACAGGTTTTATTAAATCAGTGTTAGTTAAGGGGAGATGTGAGGCGTGAACTATTAAGGAATACCAGTGTACTTTTCAGAGTAGTTCCTAGCCTGCAAAAAGAAGGCAAATACACTGGGTGTACCAGGGTTAGCTATCAAGTTTCGAAGGCCCTCCAATTAGGAAGTGACCCCACACTCTCTATATAAGCAGCATATTGGAGATGCCAATTTTTCCCATATGTCACAAACCTAAGGCTACATATTGACAGCTTGTAGAGCCTTACATCCCAGAACTGAATTGTCTTTACTTACAGCTTACTTGGCTAGAGGTAGATGAGGAGTCCCAAACTGCTTTCTTCTGAGCAACGCTCTTGTGGATGGATTTCCGAATCATGCTTTTCCTTTTGTTAGCTAGTGAGTATTTCTCCGCGAGTGACACTCGCCTGCTCTTGCGAGGTCTATTTGGAGGGGGGTGGCCTGACTGAGAGTCTGCAGAAGTTCCAGCGTTGTTCTTTAACCCTCGGGAAAACTCTCCCTCGGGCACCATATTAGTGACTAGTTCTTGGGCAGGAAAGTCTTCACTTTCACACATTGCTTTTTCATTCAAAGATGTGTTTGGAGTGGATGTACGCATTGATCCGACTTTTTCTGCGTTTCCCGGATCAGTTGTGTCTGTCAGCACCAGCGCAGAGCTATCTGCTACACCTGCAGCCCCAGGCCTATCAACTGAACAGCCACTAGAACCCACAGTGATGATTTCAGGGTCTCCATTCATCTCCTCATTCAGTTTTCCTGATAATTCACTATTTTGGCTACAGTCAGTACCAAGTGCTCCACCACCTACTGGATACATAGTCAACTTATCACACTGTACTTCTGAAGTTGGTTTCGCAACAGAGCAGGCCGCAAAACCAGACATGGATCTTGTCATCCCCACATCAATTTTTTTCAGTTTCTCTTCACATGGGGACAGACACTGAGAAGGTACTATCTTTACACTGCTTCGTCTTCTAGACAGTCTTAAAAGAGAAACAAGCATATAAACTTATTGTTAAAAAATTTTTAAATCTAAAACAAAAGTTTATTCTATGTTAAGCCACAGGGTGGCACCAGAAACTGGGATACAAATTTCAGATAGTCCACAGAGCTTTTTTCCACTAGAATTCAGTGTGACCACACCAAATCCCTCCATTTTCTTTGTAGTGTTATAGACAGGATAAACCTAGAAATTAATAAATGCTAGGACTTTGGTTATTTGTAGTATGAAGGGAGAATGCAAGCTGCAAAGGAATTCCTGGGCTGGCTTATGCAAACCAGCTTGGCTGTGAGAAGAGGAGACCTGCTAGCATTACAAAAAGGTGTTGAGGGGCCACAGAAGGATCCTTTGGTCTGGGGAGTCAGATGTCACAAAGGTTGCCAGGGTAACTGTGAGGGGCCAGGAAAGGGGAGTTTTGAAACAGGGGCTTCTGGGCAGAAGGAGGAGGAAGTAAGGCTGAGATCCATCTTAGAGAAGGGGACGAAAGGTCGCCTGCAATGCCGTGGGCCATGCTGTATGATCTAGACTCCCTCTATGCAGGCTGAAGGTGTAAATAGGCAAATAAACCCTATTTCTTAAAGCATGACAGTGTCGGCCGTGTCTTCCATTCTCCAAAGGGACACAGGCCTTGCATGTGTGCCTGTGGCCCCATGTGCTCTTGCCACTGCTTGGCAGAGAGAGGGGCAGGCACTGGGCTTTTGTAACAATAGGTTACTCCATTGAATAGTCATTGTCCTTATTAGGTGCCGAGCAAAGGGTAAAACTAAGGCTTGATTTAAGCACTGTATGGTGCTGGCTGATGAGTATAATCTTGAAACAAAGAGAAGAACATGATATTAGCAAAACCTGGGGACAACCACTTTAGCAAGTTATAATTCAGTCCTAGGCAAGTACAGAATTGATATAGCTCTTTTAAATACACATAGATGAACATCTAAAAATATTATATCTCTGTGACCTCTGACTGCAATACCTTTTTCTAGTTATTTCCTTATATTCATCCTTAAAACATGAAGATCGTTTCTTCTTCCGATACTTCTTTTGAGAAGGCGTTCTGGGCATCAGCTCAGGCTCAGCACTGAAGTTGCTATTAAAAACAATCTACTGAATAATTGAACTGAACCAAAATCAAAAATAAAGATTGCAAGTTGCATTCAACGTTTGGCATACTCAAGAGGAAACCCACTGAAATTAATGGACATTACTAATCCATTGCTCCCAATAAGTCTAGTCTAGCCTCAGCAAAGTTTAGTTGGATTCAATACTATACGCTGGTCCCTGTTTCAGAATAAAATCTTAAATATGATACTGCCATTCTAGCAGGCCAGAACATGTTGCAATACCAGCCAGTTGATAGTAAAAGAATAATATATTCATATGTATTTATCACAGTGAAAGCCACTGAATCCACATGCAGAAAAGCCCCTCAGTCAGTCCTAAACTTCTGATGCAAATACCCAGCTTACGCCAGGAGCAGAATAAACCAAAAACAAAAACAAAACCCACATGCCAGAGAGACAGCTTTGGTTTCCATCAGACTGGTACTCTGCATTTTTTAAATCTCTTAAGAATAATGCAGAGCTTATGGCACTGGTGGAAAAAGTCATACTCCCCTTTTATAAGATGCTTGGGATTCAAGGGTCAAAGCCTAAGCCCACCTATCAAACATCTTCAGGGCTTCGTCCTCGATTTCCCGCAACCACACCAAGCATTTATGTTCAGCATTGAACAAGAATTCTGTGAACTTCCGACTACAGACATCTAGAAGATGAGTGGGGCCTCCTGCCTCAGCCATGGCACTGCTTAAAACAGGAGAAAAATACATTAATCATTGCATTCTGCATTTGATTACATAGTGATTTCCTCCTAGCAGCAGATAATATTGACAGCCAACCAATTTTCTTACAAACGTGCTTGTCTGAGTCTACTACGGAAACTGAAGTTGAGCGAGCACGCTAACACACCAGCAAGACAAATGAAGAGTAACCATCAACTTATACATATGTAATGTTAAACGACTTACGTCATGCAAAATCAGTAATAGGGAGAAACTAGGAAGCCAACGCTGCCCGGGTTTTCAATACGGTTAGGAACGGTTACTTTTCAACTAGCCTGATTAGATTTTGCTTTTAGAAGAGTTAGATTAAGCGCCATTACGTTTGCAAATTGATTAACTCCTTTGCTGCTTGCCAGGGGCTGAATGGGGAGAGAGCTTCCAGGCTAATATAAGAAAGGGAAAAGAGGATGAGCGCAAGCCGCTCCCTCCCTACCAAGATAAAGGATTCGAGCAAAGCTAGAGGAAAATGCTCAAAACCTGCTAGTTAATAGCAAATCCAAGGAAACAAACTTAAGTTCTCCTTTAACTTAAGTTCTCCGTCGGCTGCCCAGAAAGAGGCAAACTGCAAACCCTGCACCCTGCAGGGAGCACACCTAAAACTTGCACGGTAAGTGCCTGAATTCTTAAAAACAACACAGCAGAACGCCCTCCCCCCGCCTCAGCGTTCGAAGCGAGCGCCCGCCCCCCTCGCGCGCCTTCTCACCCCTTCTGCCGCGCAGCTACATCGCGGCTCACGCGCAGAGAGGGCGGGTTATACGGATAGACGACGCCTATTGGCTGCAGCCTTTGTAAGTTAAATCTTAAAGAGGACGTTGCATCCCCACCCCTTTGAACATCAGCCGGAGCGAGATGAGCAGGGAGACGGACTTTTTCCTAGTCTGTCAAGCCCCGAACTCAGATTTTTTAAAATAGTACAGACTGACCATTCCTTTGTTCGATGACGGGACCATTTGCTTATTTTTGAATTTTGATGCGGGTGTGTGTGTGTGCGCGCGGAGCTCGGTAGAGGAATGAGGGCACAGCTACTTATTGGAGACAAAGGAGAAGTTTCGAACTTTATGGGAGCTGGGACTGGGCAGCTGTACCACCAAAGAAAGGAGGTCGGGCTCTTGTAAGCTCACATTTGTGTCCGTGCGCGATGGAAAGGAAACGAGAACGTTGTCCTACCAGTGCAAACGTAAATATGTCGGGGCTGTTAAAGCCCTTTTAAGGTGCAGCTGTGGTTTTCTTCCCAGACCTGCCCCATTTTTTTTTATTTTCTGCTGAAAACCCCCCGAAAGGCCAACAGCCCCAGGTTGCAGCAAGCACGAACGGCTACCTCCGGTTTACCCGCGCTGATGTTTAAACCCCCCCAAGTTTGAACGCGCCATTCACCTCCACGCGCCCGCCCTCTCCCTCCCTGCAGCACGAAGCGGAAACTCAAAGCCAGGCAGTGAGCCGGCGGAAAGACTTCCGAGCCCTTCCCCTCCTGGCTCGCCCAGTCGCGTCTGAGCCAATAGCAGGCACCGCTCTGAAAAACCGCGCTTCCCATTGGAGCGCGGCGGCGGTGACGCTCTTTGAAAATAGGAGCGGGCGGCGCGCCTGACGTACCGAACCCTGGGCGGTTTTTCCTCGTTTGGCGTGAGGCGCTCTCCGGCTCGTGCGGCGGCCGGACAAACGGGACTTGCGGCGGAGCGACGGGGGCCCAGCCCAAGTGAGTTTACAAGCCGTGGAGGGGGAAAGCGGGCGCGAGGGAAGGCTTTCGGAGGTCGGTCTCCTGGGGTCACCGGCCGTTGCTCGGCCGGTTGCGGCAGAGAGCCGGGGAGAGGGTGTAGGTGGCGTCTCGGCGGGCGTGGTGGGTGTCTGGAGCGGAGGGGCGCCTGAGGAGCCTTACAGAGCTTTGCGCGGGGGGGGGGGGTTCCAAATGCGGCCCTCCAGGCATCTCTACCAGGCCTTCGAGGCGTCATCCATTCCGCCCCTCTCACTGGTTCTCGTCCATGGCCTTTATGTCTAACACCAGTGTGCTACTGACCAGGGCTTGTGATTGGGAATGGATAGGAGCTTACAAAAAGCTGTTCTTTTTGCATGGCTCGAATGCAAATTGGTGCGCGAAGAGGTCGTAGCTGCTGCTGGTGCTCCGCCTTCTTTTTCCTCTGCTCGCTGCAGGATGCTCTCCTTGGGCTTCAGTAGGTTTCCTCACACCCACCCCAGCTTCTTTATAGGACGTGGTGTTTCCCCAGAGGGGGCTGCAAGGCAGAAGCATCAAGTGGTTATCCGCTTTGAGATTTAAAATATATATAAAGCGGTATAGAAAATATATATATATATCCTGCGAGCCTTTAGTATGTCTACTCAGAAGTAAGCTCCACCCAGTGCAGCGTAACTTGCTCATGGGTAAGCCGGTCTTTTATAGGGTTGCAGCCTGGGAACTATTCGGAGGGGATGCCAGGCTGAGCTGGTGGGCTGAGGGTCAGACTAGGCTGCAGGGAGGTATTGTAAGCATACACAAGTTCAGGGGTATTTACTCTCCATCAGCTCGTTCTCAGTAACAAGAGAGTCTCTTAGTTAGCTCCCAGGTACCGTTTGAATTTAGCAGGGCAAGCCCGAACAGGAGGAATGGGAGGAGAAAAATGGAGATATCAAAAAGGCGGAGTGTATTTGAAGTTAGAAAAAGTCACTTCCGTATAAACCATTATTAAGTCTCCCTTTCCTGGGGAAATTGGAATCATCCATAGAAATAGAGAAAGCTAAGATTTTAAGTTGTGTGCTCCAAGCAAAAGGTAGCAGCAAAGACAGGTGTCAATGCTGCTTGTTACTCTGCTGTGAAATGTGGAATAGCTTGTTTTTGCATTTTTAAAAAAACCAATTAAGTTTGTCAGTGCAAATTGAAGGTGAAGTAGTTTGTCATCCCATAATTGCAGTTTGGAAGAGTCTGTGGCTGCTGCTGAGAGAGAGGGAATTGAATTTTAAAAGCCCTATAGTATACTTCATTCTGAATACTCAGTTGGTTGCCAGGCTGAGGTAAGGTAGTTTTGCAACAATTCTGTAGCATTTTCCTATGGCTTGGTGAAGATTAACATACTTTCTGTTAAGAAAACGTCTCTCAAGTCATTTCTAGCACTCAGCTTCATGCCAAGGCTTGCATTCCTTTAATTTGCATACAGAGTGATTGTGCTTTTCAAAAACTGTTCTTTAAAAAAGTTTGCATACTAAATAAGATTCAGACTAGGAAGAATGGCGACTCCTGTCTTTTCTGACTGACTGCTTTTTTATTGGGAGGTACCTGTTCCCCAGTTCAATATGGTAGCACCCGAATTTCTCCTTTGATTATTATTAACTGCTCCCATTTCAACTGTGGAATAGATTTTATCTATTTAAAATATAAATTTGTGGGCATGTGTGTGATTTTTTGAATCTCTGGGAAAGCAGAAATGGTAGGAAGGAGGTGGGTGGAGGAGAAGCATGCAAAATGGCCATAGGGAGGGGAAGAAAAGCTAGCGTTGAAGGAGGTGTAAAAGCGTAGTGCAAAAAATAGGTTGAGTGCTTGCTTAATATCCACTGGATATTCACTGGATAGGAGGAGAATTATTTATGAAAAAGACATTTGCACAAACCAATGCTAGGTAAAAACTGAGATTGTTACTGCATGTATCTTGTATGTAAGTTTACAACTTTGCACTACAATTGTGTGTGTCCTTATTCGGAAGTAGTTCTGTGTTCAGTGAGGGCCTTAATACTCAAACAAGTGGATTTAGACAGTGTTAGAAACTCAAAAATATATACTAGGCACCAAATGGTTCTTTAAACCAAGGTTACAGGCACCAAAATGGAATGTCCAACTACTATTTTGGGTAAGACAGCTCTAAAGTCTTTCAAAGGATTGGCTGGCTGTGATTATCAGTGAAACATCTGGCTAGTTCAGATGACAAACTTGAGCTAGGTTCAGAACTTTGAGAACTTAAAGAAGAAAAGTCACTTTATCCGGGGATAGTCGACATATATATTGGCCTATTTTTCTTAATGGTGACACAGACCATTCATAACATGATATTTTTCACATCTGTGAGCAGGGCAGTGCAATGGGGTAAGTGGAGACAAGCTACAGCAGTTAACTATAGCATAGTTCACCACTCCTGCTCAGGCTGCACAGCAAAAGCATTTTGGTTCCTGAAATTCATTCTGATTGTACAGGTAAAATATAACTGATAGAATTCTACAGGATGTGGTATTAGGGTGTGGAAACAGTCAAGATCCAATGATCCCTGGACATGCACCTCCAGATGGTGGCGGTGTCAGGTGCCATCCTGGCATCTAGGCATCTTCACTTGGTCGCAAGTGGCCGATAGGTGCAAAATGCTCGGCACCTGGCTAATTTTGAACACTGTAAATTTGTGTCTTAACTTGGAGCAAGACCCATTTTACTTTGTGGCATTTAGGGTCATGGGATTGCAGCCTCAGGACTGTGTCACACATTACAGAAGTAGGCGTTCCTCCTGTCCCAATGCATATGTGACAACATGTATTTTTAAAAAATTAAAAATGGCGTATAGTTGGGTGCCCACCCTTCTGTCTGCCGAATGGTGGCAAGAGTCCATGGGGCTCCAGGCACCAACCCAGTGTCTGTGTTCCTTTGGAAAATTGAGACACGGCAGAGGCTGTTGTAGCTTTAAGAAATATGGTTTATTCACCTATTTACACTTTTAGTCTGCATGGAGGGATTCCAGACCTTACAACATGGTCATTTCAAAAGGAACTTGTACCCCACAGCAGTATAGCCCTGGAGTCCAAGGCATCTCTCCAACCCAACTCTGCAGATAGCCCACCCAAAGATAGATCCCAGCCCTCTTCCTGCTTCTTCTTCCCAGTACCCATTGCTACCAGGTTCCCTTTTCCTGTTGCCTCAAACACAGTTACCATGGCAACCTTCCAAATACCTGTCTCTGTTCGCACCTCTGGACAGGTGGTGTTTGTTTTTTAGTAGCCCTAGCTTGGCCAGGTCATTTGGCATAGGCTAGCTCAGGAATTTCTCTGCAGCTTATATTTCTCCCTTCACATTCTAGTAATCAAAATCCAACCATTTAATAATTTCTAGGGTATAGTTTTCCCCAGCACTATAACAATATTTAATGGGAACATGTGAGAGGTTGCAGCAGTTGAGACACTGGCTGTCTGGTTATATTTTTTGCAAGAGATGTGTAGTGAAAGCCACAGACCCTGCTGCCTTTTGCTCACTTCTGTTTTTAAGATGTAGAGTGGCCTTGAGGTACAGGAGACAGGCAGAAGGTTGAGAGAACCATTTGAGTTTTGCAACATGATGCTGTTTTACATTGTTGCAATATACTTCCTACCATTTGTGGGGAGATCAATGGATTTTTGTTTTTTTGTGCCTTGAGCAAGAAGTCTCTTTCATTTTTGCAGGCCAAGCCATGTGGAAGATGGGGAACCCAGTGATGCCGGAAGAACGTGCAAGGAAGAAACTTGCTGAATTTCTACAAAATATTGACAACAATGACTGTGTGTGGATGGATGAGATTATTGAAGAGGCTAAAAAGATGTTTACGAGGTATGGGCAAGAGATCTAGAAATGGTGCCCCAAAGCATGAGTTTTTTGTTCTATGAATCCATTGAAATCACAACAGCCCATAAGCTGTGTATATACCATAGGTTAAGACTAGGTTTGTCACCCATGCTAGATTAATTTTAAATCAAGGCAACGGTAAATATGCAAGGAAAAGATATTTACTTTATTTATTTATTTTACAGCCCACCCATCTGGGTGTCTTACAGCATATCTAAAAACATAATAAAACATCACATATTAAAAACTTCCCAATACAGTGCTGCCTTCAGATGTCTTCTAAAAGTTGTGTAGTTTTTTATTTTTACATCTGAAGGGAGGGCATTTCACAGGGACGGTGCCACTACCGAGCAGGCCCTCTGCCTGTTTCCATGTAACTTCGCTTCTCGCAGTGAAGGAACCAGCAGCAGACACTCGGAGGAGGACTTTGGTGTCTGGGCTGAGCAATGGGGGTAGAAATGCTCCAGGTATACTGAACCACCCTGAGACTCTTGGGTATAGGGCGGTATATAAATTCAAATTATTATTATTATTAATAATAATAATACTGGGATAAGGCCATTTAGGGCTTTAAAGGTCAGCACCAACACTTTGAATTGTGCTTGGAAACGTACTGGGAACCAGTGAAGATCCTTTAGGACCAGTGTTATATGGTCCCGGCAGCCACTCCCAGTCACCATTCTAGCTGCCGCATTCTGGATTGGTTGCAGTTTCCAAGTCACCTTCAAAGGTAGCCCCACGTAGAGCACATTGCAGTAGTCCAAGCGGGAGATAACCAGAGCCTACACTACTCTGGCAAGACAGTCTCCAGAGAATGCTTCTGGTTGGATGTTACAAACTTTTTTAGGATTGAAGTTGTTGAGCTTTTTGGGGGATTTTGCCCCAAAGCGAGATTACATGCTTGGAAGCTAAAGCTACAATTGTAGGGCATATAATTCTCATATGCTATATTATTAGAGAATATGTTACAGTATTAATGTGTTTTCTCATGTGGGAGTATACAAAAAAGTGATTACTCCATCAGATGTAGTACAGTACAGAACTTTATTGTATCAGGCTACCATCTTATTCAGTGTCATTAGTCTCTAGGTTTCAGGAAGTTTGATGCTGTGCCAGGGTCAGAAACCAGACTTGCTTTGGTAAAAGAATCCCAAGCTTCAAACAATATCCTGAACTTCAATGTTTTTTCCTAGTCTTTACCAAAATGAGAACTTGAAAGATGAACTTTGAATGAAAGTGGGATATCTGCAATTTTAACCTGTCTTCAAGCCATTGCTTCTGAGGAAAATGTTGACATTCTCGGTCTCCAATAGCTTGACCTCTGTAGGAATCGATACCTTGATTGTTCCAATCCTACAGCATGAATTGTGTGAATTGGTCTGAAATAAGAAATTGCCATTCAGTGAGTAGTTGGCAATATTTCTAGGTAAAGGCACTTGGCAGACCAGAATTTAAACTGCTGCTCTTATCTCAAAATAGTGGCTCCAGTGATGAACCTGAGCTGATGCCAAAAACACCATCACAGAAGAGTCATAGGAAAAAGAAGCGTTTTTCTTCTGTTAAGAATGATCACTTTGCTACAAAGAGGTAGGGAATGTATTTGTGGGCTAAGTAGCAGGGAATAATCTGTAAGATAATGTTTAAAATTCCTAGTTCTTACTTCAGGAAAATGTCTAGATTGGGTTGCAATGTTTACGGTATTTGATTAGCTAAATATGTTTTGAAGATTTTAAAATGTGTCCTTTTGTGCTTTTGTAATGAGGGATGGATTGTAAATGTTTTTTTAAAATTAAAAATAATTACCGCCAGGAGATCTCCACACACTACCTCACAAAGCACATCACAACAAGGATAAGACTTTCCTAATTCCATCTACCAGGTGTCCCAGGACTGCAAATCTGAAAGGAATCCCTCTCTCTGTCCCTGTCCATCAGCCAGTCTCTTAGTCTGTTGTCTGTTGTAAGCAACATAGTTACCTTGAATCAAAAGACAAGGTATAAATCTTTAAAATAAACATTGATTCACAGTAATTTCATCAGCCCAAGGTTTGAATGATATATAAGTGGTAAATTGTTGATGTAACATTTCTCACTCAGTTTGTCTAGGATTTTTCAGCTCAGCTACGCTATTGTCCCTTGCAACACCAAATTGGTTTTATAACTCCATTTCTGCCAGCTTTGGCACGCAATCAGCTTTGTCCCCATTGCTTTCCTTACAATGTGTTTCTTTTATCAGGTTGTCAAGAAGAGAGAGTACTCGGTTATTTTCCAAACGGATTACCCGAAGTCGGAAAAACTTGGAAATTAATGTAGAGAATGCCTCCCCTTGTCATCGTGTTACTAGATCTCGGGCTGCCTCATCTGCCAGAGTCTCAGATCCTTCTCTTAAGAAACTATCTTTCAATTTAGCCAAAGATCGGTTACCACTGGTAGTAATCAGTGCTAATGAGAGGCGTAGTGCAGAACTGCAGGCAAAAAAGGTGCTACCTCAGACAGATACAGCTGATTTGACTCTTAAATTATCTGAGGAGGGGTCTCCTATAAAGAGATCACCTTTGACCAAAACTTGCCTTGTGGCGAAAGAAACTCCTGAAGCCGAAATAAAAGAGGGACGGGGAATATGCAAGATGAAAATAGCAGAAGTACCCGGTGCCACTGAAAACAAAGAATCCAGCACTCAGAACCAAGAACCAAGTGCCCAGAACCAAGGGGACAGCTGGGCTTCCGAATCAGAGGCTGCTCAGAAGTTAAACCAGAGCTCACAAGCACCCACTACTTTAAAAGCAAACCGTCGCTCAGTCCACCTAAGCAGGGCCTCCAAGTCCTCCAGAGCCTCTATGGCTGAGAGATACTCACTCAGTACTAAAAGGGAAAGAATGATCCGGAGATCTAGTCGGAAGTCTTTGTCAAAGCGGAAAACATCCCAGCGGTCATTATCTGCTAGGCATGAAAGTTGTAAGTTTCAATAATGTGAGATAAGAGTACAAAAAAAAAAGTGTTGCTGTTTTTACCTTGTAGCAGGCTAGCTTGATATGAACTGCAAAATGCTTCCAATATTTATTTATTTATTTATTTATTTATTTATTATTTTGGTTAGGCTTCTTTCCACCCTCTTGATAACTTCCTTTGTAGTTTCCAATAACTCAAGGCAAAAGTAAGGTTTAAAATTGAAGGTGATGTATTGGAATAATTTTACTCATACTCAGTGAGACTGTCTTGAAACACCTGCTTCCTATTTTTTAAATCTATCCTAAGTCATGTGGTGCAGGCCTTAAGTACATCTAGGGGAAACCTACTGCTATCATTTAGGTTTGGGGGCACTTAGCAATAGTTGGTTCTGGGGATAGGTGGATGCTGCCAAAATGTCCCATACTTGCTGCCCATCAGTTGCCAGCTGAGAAGGTAGGTCTTCTGCCAGTTTTGGGCGATGCATCAACTTTGTATCTCAGAGGAAAGTGATCCAGAGACATGAAGCTGCTGTGGAACAGTCACTGTCAGGTGCTTACATAAATGTGTGCATAGCCAGAGACTCCAATGAGAAGAGGCATGGTCATAAAATGTTTGGGATGCCTGCCAGTGATGTGTGTAGATTTGTGTTCATTTGTAACCTGCTTTCGAATTGGCATGTGCAGTGAATAATGGGCAATAAACATTTTAAATAAAAGAAAAATAGTGGCCACCAGGAGATCTGTATACACTGCCTCACAAAGCACATGACAACATCATACTCTCATCCTCCAGCTACAAAAGGAGCACCTGCATTCTGCTTATTGCTTGCTGACAATTTTGTGATGTAGGGAAGCTAATGCATTCTGTATATGCTACAGAAAGTAGTCCTGGAGTATAAATTAACCATTGTCAGGTGTCTGTCTGAGAATGTGTTTCAGACTCCTTACCAGGCGGAATTAGCGAAAACTTTTCCAGTCACAGCAAATGATTTTTCCAGTACTGAAGATTTTAAAATTTGAGCACTTGTCCCTTAGCCCATGGTAGATCCCAGTGGTGCTTAAGGAGGTCCAGGATGCTGTTACATATTGTGAGGTGCAGTGTAAGAGCCAGGATGCTTCTGTGGATGTTTGACTTTGTTGGAGATGTAACCTCATGTCTCTTCTCATTCAGTTCGTGTTGCTGTGGCTGAAGAAATTACTGAATCTGGGTGAGTTGGAATTAGAATCTTAGATTATTATTTTTTAAAGTGATGAATTTAGGAGACGTGGCTAACTCAGGAGCTAAATGGTAGTATAACTACCACAAGAAGATAAACACATCAAGTGGGCTTTTAAAAAGCGATTTAACATACAGCAGTTTACAGCTCCAATAAGGTAATGCTCCGGGGACTACAAAGTCCAAAAAGCAAAATGCTAAAACTTGATTTAAGGGAGGAAGCATCTGTTCTGAGGGCTTGGACAAGGTCTCAGACTCTCAAATGGCACATCAACAAAAAGGCAGAAGCTCAGCTTTCTAAATGTGGGATGATAGTGTGTCATATGCTTATATAACCTAAATCCAGCAAGTGCTAGCTTCAGACTGGGGAACTACTCTAGCCCCCTTTGAAAGATGGTTTGACACGCTATCAGGAACCTTAAAGAAATTTCCAAAACAACTAATGAAGCTGTGAATACAGCCCTTGAAAACCAGTCTGAAATTCAATTGCTCCAAATGACAACTGATTATCTATCACTTAGGTTAGAAGAATAGGTGGAAAAACCTTAACCTTCATTATTTACCTGAAAAAGAGGGAGGGGGAGGTATGGATGCATTTATAATCAACAGGACCATGAATCTTACTGTCTCCAGTGGATTTAGAGTGGGCTCATAGACTCCTGAGCAGGTGAAACTCCAAGAGACTCCAAGGCTCTATTCTTGGCAACTTATGTTTACAGAGTTCACTATTTTATTTATAGATCTGGTCAAAGTCTAGGTACTTATTCTGACAGTACAAGTCTTACTATTCTCGACCCTATTAACAGCCCCTCATGGTAGTTCTGTCTTTTCCTTCCTTTTCTTTTCTTTTCTGCCCTACTGAACTCCCTCCACATTATGGCAGAACCTTATAGATTGGTGAAATTGTGATCGCTTAATGTAAAAGGTTCAGGTGCTGCTGTTAAAAGAGCAGAGGTAGACTCTATCTTGCAAAAGGAAGGAACGGACATTATGCTTTAAGAAACTCTGAAGCTGGGTAAAGATTCCACAAAAGTGGACTTGTACAGACCAATAGCACTAATAAATGTGGGCGCTAAGCTTTTTGCTGCCATTATAGTGAAGTACTTGAATGTTTTTATAACCTCCTACATCTTCCCTGACCGGACATGCTTCATGCCATTTTGAAGCATTGCAGGATCGGTAAGAAGGTTTCTTGATATAATTTATGAATTGCAATCTAAAGAAATGCCAGTATTGTTACTTTCCCTGGATGCCTTTAAGGCCTTCAATACAACATACCCATCTCCTTTAACTGTTCCTCATAAGGCTTGGTTTCCAGACCATTTATCATCTTGGCCACCCTCCTCTGCACAGGTTTCAAGTTGTCAGTGACACCACATACACAATGTATTTTTTGCGGAAATTGTATTAAATAACTAGACTTGTACCCAGACAGAAGAGAAAGTAAATGGTGAATATTTTTGAAAGCATGGTAGCAGTGAGGTGTTGTATGGGCTTTCTGTAGTCTAGTATGAGCTGAGGCTAGAGTTCAGCTGATAGGTTGATAACTTCATTTCATTACTTCAATGCATTTAAAGATACAATGAAATGATAAGACCAATTAAAATTCATGCTGCAAGATAGAAGCATGAAAGGAATTTGCAAAGTTTTTACTTTTAAAAATATGCATACCTTTTCTCTCTTAGATTGATGATAGAGCCACCATCTCAGAAGGTAAGTTCTAAAGAAGACCAAAAGAAGTTTAAGGCCACAATCCAATACCCATTTACTCAGCAGTAAGCCCCACTCAACTCTATGTGACTCATTTTTGGGTAGAATTGCGTGGTTAGCAACCATCCAGACTCAAGCAAGGGGGAGTGTAATGTGCATGGAAGAGTTGGATGGCATTCCATGGTGCATCTTCAGGGTACATCTGTCCTGCCTCCAGACCTGCTCAACGCTGACATGCTGGATGAGATGTTTTGACAGAAACTGCACGTTCAGAGTTAAACACACACAGACTTAATCTGCAGTCAATCCTTTGAAGTTGATTGCATCATTTGAGCCTGCGCATGTTGGATTCCACATTAGTGAACCTGAGTGCTGTCCTAGAATGCCTTCTTTCCTATGGCTCTCACTGAAGTGCCAACATCATTTTTATAGATACTCGAAGGGGCTTAGTCTGCCTAACACTATTTGTGCTACATCGTTAAAGGGCCCACTTAGTTGTCTAGTGATTACACATCTATGGGAGGGGCTTGTACTGAGAAGGAATTTGCCTTTGCTGCAGGTTGATGAGAACCCTCGCATGTCCCTTCGTTCTCACAAGGCCAGTATGCAAGCAGTTATCAAACCTGTGGAACAAGATGGAGATGACAAAGGTCAGTATACGCCTTGGCTAAGTAGCAGAGAAGGTCAACGGTGAGTTGGATAGAATGTATTTTGAGGAAAGGCAAGTTTACAAGCCTATTATTTGCAAGATGCTCAGTTGCTCAAGCAAAAATAATGACTTGTGGTATAGTACTATGTGGTATAGTAGATGGTGTATTAGTGTTTGACTGAGAAGTTTGGCCATGAAGTTAATGAGGTGAGCTTCAGCCAGTTTTCTCTTGAACTAATCTACATTGTAAAATTGTTGTGAGGAAGCACTGTATGCTGCCATGAGGTCTTGGAAAGGAAGGGTCCTATAAAAATTCATAGCAAACTTGGCTATGTCACATACACAGGCATTCAGCTGGATCTTTCCTCCACTTACGTTTGAGTTCTCCCCCAGCTTGTTTCCTTGCCCTAAGCTCTGGAGTATACTAAGCAGCCAAAAGTGCTCCATGAAGTGGTGCTCAGGGGTGATCATGTTAACAGCCTGAGCCATTCAGATTTCCAGAGGTCAGCCAGAGCTTTGACAGGAGCACACGTCATATCAGCCAGAAAATCCCTCGGAGCAACCTGGAAACCTACTGGATCCATCAGCTTCCAAGGCCAAACTATCCTCATAAATCTCAACCGGAAGTGATCTGACCATGACAGGGGACTAATGTCAATATGCCCAACTTTCAGATCAACCTCTTCCTGCCCAACTGAAAAAGGGTCTTGCGTATGTTGGAAGATGCCTGCCTGCTAGGCAGGTGCCAGGTCCCAAGAGACTCACAGAATGTATTCCTGCATATTTGCTGAATAAGGATGAAATCTCATCATGTATTGGCAATATGCTTAGTCTAAAGTAGGTTTCACCTCTTCCTGTTCAGTATAAACTTGGAAAGCAAGTGAAGAAACTCGTCTGAGCTTCCATTAATATGCATAAGACAGGCATACCCAAGAAGTGTTCCACCAAGTCACTTCTGTAAAATCCAATTAGTAGTATTCTGTTTTTAAAAAAACATTTCATTAATACACAACCCAATGTACTGAGTCTACACAAGGTTGATTTGCTACATATTGAAATTCTAGAAATCAGAATTATGTCTATAAGGGAAGTAAATAGTATACTCCAGAGCTTAGGGCAAGGAAACAAGCTGGGGGACAACTCAAACGTAAGTGGAGGAAAGATGCAGCTGAATGCAACCAAACAGTGCTGAGGGTTCATTGTCAAGCCTACCTAGTGACAGTGAAGGCAGCAAAGACAACATAATTTGCTGCCTCCATTGCATCCTCTTCTGGGTAGTGCAGGACCTTTTACATTCTGGCCCAAAGGAGGTGGTGGTACTGTTGGTGGAACCAACAGTAGCTGACAGTGACCTGTTTGCAAAGCATTTTGGGGATAAAATCTTGACTGCTGTTACAGCAGATGAATCTCATGGGGTGTCCAGAACACTGGCTACTCCTATTGTGTTGTATGGTTTCAGTTGGTAAAGCTTGAGGATGTCGACAAGGTGCTTGGATTGGTCAGGGTGACCATTAGGGCTCTTACCCTTGCCCCTCTTGGCTGGTTAAAAACTAGCAGGGAGGGGAAAGCTGGCTGGGCCAGGGCGGTGATTAATGCCTCCTTGCCGAGATGGGGCTAGTCCCTGCCTACTTGAAGGAGGCAGTGATGAAACCACTCCTTAACAAATCCTCCCTGGATTTGGAAAATCTAAGTAACTACCAACCAGTTGTTTGTGTCTCTTTCCTGGATCAGATCCAGGCGCTTGCGCAGGAAACTGATTTTCTATATCTATTGGGGGTTTAGGCCCAATTTTGGCACAGAAACTGCTTTGGTTGCCCTGTGTGAGGACCACTGTCAGGAGAAATGTTGTCCCTGTTAATTTTCTTTGACTTGTCAGTGGCTTTCAATGCTATCAACCATGGTATCATTTTGGTGCGGCTGCCCAAGCTACGGGTGGGTGGCACCACTTTGCAGAGGTTTTGGTCCTACTTGGATGGTTGTTCCCAGAGGGCGTTGCTTTGGGAGTGTTCATCAGTTCCATGGAGCCTTCAATGTGTGGGAGCCTTCTCAAGGTTTGATTTTATCCCCTGTGCTGTTCAACATCTACATGAAACCACTGAGTACATTGTCAGCAATATCCTGGTGACACACAGCTCTACTTCTCCTTTACATCTGCAGGAGAGGTAGTGGATGTGCTGGACTGTTGTCTTCCCTTAGTAATGGACTAGATTAGAGGCAACAAACTGAAGCTCAATCCAAATAAGACTGAGACACTGCTAGTGGGCAGTTCCCTAGATCAGATGACTAGGAAGTTATCTGCTCTTGATGGGGTTACAGTTCCTTTGAAGGAGTGGGTATGGAGCTTGAGGGTGCTTCTGGATCCATTCCTATCTCTTGAGACTCAGTTGGCCTTAGTGTTGCGGAGTGCCTTCCATAAGCTTCTGCTGGTGGCCCAGCTGTGCCCCTATCTGGACAGGGACAGCCTAACTACTGTTGTCTATGCTCTGGTAAACCTCTAGATTAGATTACTGCAGTGCTGGACTGCCTCTGAAGATGGTTTGGAAACTTCAGCTAATGCAGAATTCAGCGGCAATGGCTGCCATTTAGTTTCTGGGCCCCATTCAAAGTGCTGGTTTTGACCTATAAAGCCTTCAGCAGATCAGAACAGCAATACCTCAAGGACTGCCTGTCTCCATATGAACCTACCTAGACCCTCATCCTCTGAGGCCCTTCTTTGTGTGCCTCCACAAGAGGTCCAGAAGGTTACAACACGAGAATGGTCCTTTTCTACAGAACTGTACTCTTCATTTGTGAAATGTTGTCCCCAAGGAGGTACAGCTGGCACCTTCATTATAGACCTTTAGGTGCCAGGCGAAAAATGTTTCTCCTTAACCTGGCCTTTGGCTGGCTACCATCCAATTCGCTTTTAAATGTTTTGTGTGGGGGGGTATTGGCTTGTTTCTGTTCTTATTTTTATTATGTATTTTGCCTTTTTTATATTGTAACTTTATGGTGTGAACTGCCCTGAGATCTATGGTATAGCGCTAATAATAATAATTATTAATAATAACTCTGCCCTGACAACTAGAAGTATTCATCCATTTGTTGACTAAACAACTTTGGCTTCAGACCTTTGCTACATAAAACACTTTCACCATCACTAATTGTAGCTCTCTTTCTCTGTATGCAGGGGGAAGTTCTGAAAAGAGTGATGAGGTGCAAAAGGAGCCCCAGAGTGCTAGGTATGTTTTCTTCGGACAAAACCTCCATGGAGCAACACAAGATGATGATATCTGAGGATTAGGTGCTTAATTGTTCTGTTTGGTTGACACCTGTATGTAGGTTGAAGGCGCTAGGATATAAACAATGGAAGAATGGAAGGAGAGGAAGTGAAGGGAAGATACAAGATGGGTATTCTTACAGTTTTTTTCTCCTGTGCTGAGAGAGAGGATTTTCAGAGAAGACTGCAAGCATCATAAGAATAGGAGAGCAGGTCCATTAGCTGGTTGATGGGTAGCTCCTATGTGAGAGGATAATTAATTAAAATACTTAACTGAGCAGCTATATTTCTTCGGGCCTCAAAGGACCCTAAGCAACAGAGAATGGAGCCAGAATCCTGTACTTCCCATGGTAATTCTGAGACAAGGAGGTGGTTCACTTCTCTGCTGGTGCATCCTATGAAATGAGCCCTGTATTAATATTTAATATTCACAGGAGGAAGCCAAGCTATAAAAGAGCAGTTTATGAGCAAGATGAAGGACAGCACTCAGAGGAGGACTTCTCCCCTGCAAGGAAAAGGGCTGTATCTCCTCAGTGCCCTGCCAGCAAAGTAAGTCGAGAATTCCATCTTTGGGAGCAAACCAGGTCCCATCATTTGCCTTCCAAGGACTGATCACTTCCTGTATTTTTCAGGTTGTCCGTCCTTTCAAGACATTCTTGCATACAGTGCATAAGAACCGAGTGCTCATGATGACCCCTGGCTCTTTGAGTCGAAGTGCAACCATGAAATCATTCATCAAACAAAACACTCCTATCCAGGCCACTCCCCAGGTAGAGTGAAGTCCTGTTTTGTTTTGTTTTGTTTTGTTTTTAAATCCATGTATACCACCTTGCCTGCCAACCTAGCAGTTCGAAAGCACTCCCGGGTGCAAGTAGATAAATAGGGACCGCTTACTAGCGGGAAGCTAAACGGCGTTTCCGTGTGCGGCTCTGGCTCGCCAGAGCAGCGATGTCACGCTGGCCACGTGACCCGGAAGTGTCTCCGGACAGCGCTGGCCCCCGGCCTCTTGAGTGAGATGGGCGCACAACCCTAGAGTCTGTCAAAGACTGGCCCGTACGGGCAGGGGTACCTTTACCTTTACCTTTATACCACCTTGAGTTCCTAGGAAAGGATGGATGTAAATGTAAGAAATAAATTGTACAAAAACTTCACATGGGCTTAAGGGAAGGAGGAGCTGTAAGAGTAAGAGGGCTTAAGAGACTGAAAGGACTGGCATTGGATTGGATGAGAGCAACATTTCTCCTTTGCGTTGAGCTAACCAGCTTATGTCTTTGACTGCAGGTTGTGAATTACTCCATCCCCATTCCATAGCTTAGCTTTTCAGTGATATTTTAGCATAAGTTTATTGCATGTCATTTGGTTAAATCCATTACTTCTTCTTGGGATAAACAGGGCTTGACTGGTGAAGCATGGCAGATTGCTGTCATTTGGTGAAGAGAGTTGAATAGGGCAAATCCTATATCAACTAGTGGCCTAGTACTTTTGTATTGTTGGCAATGAAATACTGGTAATTTGGGTGCTAACTTCCAAAGGCATTAATTATGTCTCAATCTTCTCTTCGTACAGCGGGGGTTTGTTGTAAGTAACAACATTTAGTCTCACAGTAGCTGTATTTGTATATCATTAACATGGTGTGTTATCTAATGGCATTCTTAACCTGCATAGTGACTTAACATTGCTTCCTCTTTTTAAGGTGGAATTCTAGCATTTTATTTAGTGCTTATTAGGGTAATCTTACTAAAAAGTAGATAATGGGTAGTAGCACTGTGCTATTTTGTTCCCTGTAGTAAGAAAGCCACAACCATTTCAAAACACGATAATCAATAACTGCCATTTCTTCTCTTGAATGTCTTAACATTTTTTCTGTTTAATTATTTTAAGTTTAGAATAAAGTGCAAAAAAGAAACTAGATGCATTCTTAAGATCTTGGTTCAGTTTGCATTGGTGGACTTGGCCTTGGCTCTGGTGGTCCAGAGCTTTTTCGCTTCCATTATGCACACTTACATGGTATGATCATTGAATTCAGGGAGATTTCCTTCTAAACAGGGATGCCTATTTTCCTCCTTCCTTAAGTTTGTTAGAAAGCAACTACATAGCTTAATTTGGGCAGATTAAAAGGCTAAGGTTAGCTATCAGCTTCTTTTTTAATCTAAGGCAGTAGATCAAACTTTTTTTTTTTTAACCATGAGCTAGCCCAATCATATTGGCTGCTGCATTTTTATACTCCTTACAAGTTCTATTCATGCATGGATATTGACAGAAGTACCCAAAATGAAAGAATTTTTGCAGGTGTGTTGCTTCTGTCAATATTGTGTGATGGTGATAGTGGAAATAGCATCTGCTTCTATGTAACTGAAGGCAAAGGAGCCCTGTCTTGTGCAGGATCTACCTGTCAAATCACTTGATGGCTTGACTGAGGTCTGGGCATTTCTAGACTGCATGTGTATTAGGAAGTGTAGGGTGCAATACTTCAAGAAGGTAGACAGAAATTACCTGTGTGTTGTTGCTATGTGATTCTTCCTACCCAATCCACCATAAGGTGCATCAAAGCCTTTCTGAAACAAGTAAAAGATGCATGTTCTAGGTCTAACAATGCATTCAAGTACTATAGAGAGTGTTGTCTAATCACTAACTGTTTGCCGTGATTTAGCTGAGGGGGGAAGGGAAGGAATGTAGAACAGGCATTGTGAAGGATTGAACAGTTCTTGCCTATCTTGCTCTTGGGAAAAATTGGTGGCTAAATTTGTGCTCTCTTTTTGTAGCTACTACACTTGCACTACAAAGGATGTTTTCACTGCTAGGAACATTTGCCACAGTGGAGAGAATAGTTCCTTTCAGTTCTGTTGCCTGTCTTCTACTGGGGGTGGGTTTCCATATTACAGTAACTGTTAACAGACACATCATTCTATTCATGTGTGCTAATGAGCTTCCTTCCCTACCTAGCAAAAGGAAAGAGAACGGTTAGAGTCTCAAAGAAAGAGGGAGGAAGCAGAACAACTAAGGAGGCAGAAACTGGAGGAGGGGAAAAAGCAGCGGCTGGAGGAGATAAAGCGGTATGCATCCATAGACATCCTTCCAGTTACTCCTTTCCTAGTTTTGCCTTGGAGCTTTTTCTAACTGAACTCCTGTGTGCCATCAGGAAGCGCGAAGATCGCCTTCGCAAGGTGTTGCAGGCTCGGGAACGGGTAGAGCAGATGGAAGAAGAGAAGAGAAGGCGGCTTGAGCAAAAGCTTGCTCAGCATGAGGAGAAAAATGAGAAGGTGAACATGAATATGGCCAGAGAGCATTTTGGAAACATGTGTTCTTCAGAGTTTAATTATCTATTTTGAAATCCTAACCACTCTCATCAGGGGAATATGTCCCATTGTATTCAGTAGGACTTAGTTTCTGAGTAGACCTGGTTAGGATTGTGCTGATAGTCTTATCAACCCAACAAGTCCCTCCCTCCGTGTGTTTGTCTTGTTAAAACAGTGAAGGGCTTAGAGTGTTTTGTACGTTATAAAGGACATATCTCTTACATTACTGTGTTAGGCTTATCTTGTTTTTAAAAAGAAACATGACCCGTATAATGACATGATATACACAACCTATTGTAGGTGCGTGAGGAAAAACTGGCAGAGGACAAAGTTAAGAAGAAGGTAGCTGCCAAAAAGTTGGAAGAACTTGAAGCCCGGCGGAAACAAGAAGAAGATGCCCGTAAAAAAAGAGCTCTGCAGCTGGTAAGGGCAGGGGTGTGGGGGTGGCTGGCCATGTAGGACAGTAGGCACACCCCTGTTAAGGCTAAATTCAAAGCCATGTAGCTGCAGGACTTGAAGAGGCTACGCTTTCAAGTATTTCTATGTCTTTCATGGTCACCGAATCTGTAGTGATTTTTAAGGTAATTGCTACTTTAGCATAGTATATAGCTCCAGTTAAGGATCTTTAAAAAAAAAAATAATGTCTGCCTCTTCATCAAGCTTCAGAGGTTGACAACTTGAAGGGGAAACTTTACTAGAAATCTAAGTCTAATTTATAAGTTTGTCTTGCCTGAAGTATTCACTGTTGCTATTCACCTATGAAACATAGGTGAATAGCAACTGAATACTTCAGGGTAGTTGTCCCAGGTGGAGTTGAGGATTTGATTCATGCCATGCAGATGTTTATCCATAAACTATATGACTTCACTACAGCTCTTTAGGTCATTATACTAAGAGGAGTTGGCAAAAGTTTTTTGTTTTATAAGGAGGGCCCTGCTGGGTCAGATCAAAGGCCTGTCTAATCCAGTATCCTTTCGTCCCAGTGGCCAGCCAGATGGGCGGGGTATAAATAATTTTTTTTTAAATTATTATTATTATTAGTCCCAAAGCAGGGCATGAGTGCAGTAGCACTAGCCTGCTGTGTTTATCTTTTCAGGAGGAAGAGCGAAGGCACAAGGAGCAAATGCAGAAAAAAAGGGAAGAAGAGGAACAAGAAAAGGCTAGAAAGATTGCAGAGCAGCATCAGTTGGAACTAGAAAGGGAGAAAAAGCTGTGTGCTGAGAGAGAACTAGAGAAGAGGCGAGAACAGGAGAGGCTCCAAGCACAGCGGTAAGAACAGAATGACTGAGCAACCCACTTGAGAAGGCTTCCAGTCACTCAGCACAGCCAGTCCATATAGGGCAGAGTGAAGACTTGCTCCTCCTGGTCTGCTGCTGATGCCCTGCCCCCTTCAAAGGCTAATACTGTCCAGTTTAAATTTTTTTAAATGGCAGACAATCCCATCATGCCCCACTGCCAGTCATAGCTGAAGCCAGCAGCTAGCACCAAAGGGAGGATGGGGCTGCTCTCCCACCCCCGAGGGAGCTGGGCCAGGCCGCAACAGTCGCCCACCCCCAGGAAAGGGTAGGTGTTCTGTTCACCAATCTAAAAAATACGGCTGTGGATGAAGCTGTGAGGGGGGAATGATGTGAGCCCCAAGGTGTATGCCACAGGTTGTTGGGAGTGCTGCTCAAGCTAATGCTGGATGTACAGGTCATGCTTAAGGTCATGATCCCCTTCTTTCTTTGGATGGTAATGAAGTGTCTTTTGTCTGCAAGGGAGCATGAACAGAAAGAGAAGGAGAAGGCTGCTCGGCTGCATAAAGAGGTTTTAGCAGCAGCCAAAGAGAAGGAGCGACTCAGAAAAGAGTTAGAAGAGAAGGAGAGGAAATTGGTAAGTGGCTCTCATGTTTCTATCACATGAATATATTCCTTATACTAAAAGGTATGTTTTCAGCTCCCCAAGTCTGGGTCCGGTTGCTTTAGGGGAAATTTAAATTGGCAAACCCTGTATGCTTGCTTCTTCCTGGAGTGCACTGTGTCATCAAGTGTAGGGTGGGAGCAGTGACCTATCAACAGCACTCTGTGGCCTTTTTGTGTTTTAGCAGGAACAGCGGCAACAAGAAGAGAAGCGAGAGAAAGCTGCTTCTGAGGCTGAGGCCAAGGCTTCCAGCAAACAACTGAATACAACAGTGGTTATCGAGGTGAGCTACAAACCACAGATCAGGCGTTGAAAGGAGTAATGATGGCCCTATTGACTTGCTCTATAAGAGAGCATGTGCTGCAATGCACAGGCTTACCCACAGAAGCACATTACCTTCAGTGTGCCTTGAGGCCACTTAATAAAGGCTTTGAACATAAAGTCCCACACATGTTGTTCTGACCCAGTTATTTCCAAGTCTGCCTTCTGCAACCTGGAGCACTAGATTGACTGCAGCTCCCATGGTAGGAGTTGTAGTCCAAACACCACAAGATTGAGGAAGGCTGCTCTTAAGTGAACAGCTACATTAAATGGAGCAATATATCTTAAACCCTGAAAAGGGCAGCATGCCAAAATCATGTACTTTTCTGTAAACCTTTATTGAAAAATATTGAAGTGCTGCCCCCCACTTTGTATTGTGTGTGTGGGGGGGTGTCTTTTGTTGCTGACCCTATTTCCCCTTCTTGGTAAACTTACTGCATACATGTGAGAATTTTGAGAATCTTACCATCTCTTCTCCCTCACCCCCTTGGATTTCGTAGGCAGAGACAGAACTTGAAAGTGCAGTGGCAGAATTTAAAACACACACTCCAATAAAAGGAGGAAGTTGTGAATGAGGAAGAATATTTAGACACATGTTACACATTGGAGAATACGTACAGATCTGTTGGCAAGTGGGGTTTGCTATAGTTGGTGTGAAGAACAAACTGCTAACGCTAACTGGAATTTGGAATTTTTGCTTTGGACCGTCAGCTTCTTGCTGGTTGACAGCTGGTTATGTCAACGGAGAAAGCTGTACCGTATAAAAGAAGGGGCCTTTAAAAAATAATGATGTGGCTATTGTTAGAAAAGTTGTGCTTCTTTAACTTTCAAAAGAGATTTGTTGCTGGTGGAGCGAGAGATCAGAGGGCCTAGGGCATGATTGGTTGCAGTGTGTTTTGATTGAGGGGGGCATGCTGCTGGGTGAAGTTAGCCATATTGACTCGTAGTTTGTCAGGTGGTGGTGATTCATCATGCTCTTCTGATAGAATAAGTTCTTTCCTAAAAGGCTATATTGAGATTCTTGCGTCGAGCAACAATGCTAAGTTGGTAAAGCATGAGACTCTTAATCTCAAGGTTGTGGGTTCAAGCTCCATGTTGGGCAATAGATTCCTGCATTGCAGGGGTTTGTACTAGATGACTCTTGTGGGTCCTTCCAACTCTACAATTCCGTGATTGTAACTTTGCCAGCAAAATCTGGTTCTATACCCAGTGACTTAGCTCTCCCCTCATCTTCTTTCCAGAACTCTACTAGCTGTAATTCCTACCCGATGACACCACAAGGCCCTAAACAGCCCAAGATTGATGTGAATAATTATGGAATGGATTTGAACAGTGATGATTCAACAGATGATGAGAGTCAACCCCGCAAGCCCATACCTGCTTGGGCTACTGGTTTGTTTGAATCCTTTATAGCTGATCTTTCCTTATATTAGTGTATGGAATGGGCTGCTTAGGTTTAAAGGAGGAAGAGGCATTTAGCTGGCCACTGGATGCTGGGATAGACAAACCTTTAGTCTGACCAAGCTTGCAGTGCTGTCTGCTTAATGTTTATGGTCAAGTACTTGAGTGTTTATTAATATCTTCTTTGTTCTCGGGGTGGGGGGTGGGATATAACTTTTTTCAAACTTCCAGCCTGCAACTTAGGAAAGTGCTAGGAATCAGGTGTTGGTATTTCCAAGTTGTTTGAGAATATATAGTACATCAGTGTCTTATTTATTTATTTACCTTTTTATTAATACAGTAAGCTCACTACTTATGCACATTTAACTTAAGTGCATTCAGCTTTATACGCATCACAATTACAAAAAATTAGAAAGGGGGCAGGGTTCTAGGGAAATGACATTGGCAATCCCACCCAGCATTTAACCCAATGTGTTTTGACTAGATGCAATTTTAGCTTTAGGGATGTAACCCTCGCATAAGTTGTGGGGTTACTGTATAGCAAAGTAGAACACATAAAAATTACATCCCTGTATTGATGCCCAATATTTCTGTTCTGTAAATCTGAGTCTGGGTTATAATGAAAGGGCACCTTTCTTTTTTAAAAAAAGACTATTCAGTCCATGCTGGCCTTTTTTTAAAAAAAAATAATGGACTGTGCTAATGGAAAGTCTTTCACAAGAGCAGTGGAACGTCCCCAGTTGTGAGAAACCATAGTGCTTGAATCCTATTTGCTGGTTTCCCATAGGCATCTGTTCACTGTGAGAACAAAATGTTGGACTAGATGGGCCATTAGCCTGATCCAGCAGGCTTTTAGGTTCATTGGATGCAACCTACTATCTTTGAGTTGAGTTCTTCATGAGCATTATTAATGGCACATAAAACTTGGTTAATTGGCTTCGACTGACTGTACGCTGTTCTTCTTTCCCTTAGGAAATCTATTAAGCCAGGCAATCATACATCAGTATTACAAACCAGTTGACACCACTGCCCTCTTTGGAGTTGTGAAGAGCCCTAAACTAGAAGAAATATTCAAGAAGAGCAAGCCGCGTTACTTCAAACGCACCAGTTCTGCAGTGTGGAACTCTCCACCATTCCCAGGTGGCAGAAGTGTACCATATGCTTTAAAGATATGATGTTTTCTAGATCTCATGGATGTGTGATATTTTTGTTCAACAAGTGTATCTCTGTTTTAAATGTTCAGTCCTTTTTTTCTTGTTTATATTAATAAATGTTGCACTTCTAAGGCAGTTTTTGTCTCTGTGATGGGGAGAAGAGAGTACAGATTGCCAGCTGAAATTGGCAAGGATGAGTGAAAATCATTTGGCCTATATTTAACTAACTGAACTGCTAGGAAGAGTCTACGTGGTATAGTAGTTAATATGTCATGCTGAGAGTGAGGAATTATAGGTTCAGATCTCTGAATGCCAGTTTATAATTTAAAGGAAACTCCTAAGTCTAATGGCCCAAGCTAGATAGAATCAAGCTGCTGATACCATGATAGATGAGGCTCTGAGGCATTTCCCAAAGGAGATTATTATCTACATAAGTTCCACTTGACAAATTTTGACAGTCATTATTGCATTCTGTGCAAGGCCTTGTTACTATTTTTAAAGAACCTGAAAAAGTAAAAAATTGAAAAGGTGGAATGAAGAACAGGTTATCTTATCAGAAGAAATTGATGTGGAATTGACGTGCATTCTAGACGTACTCCTTTTTAGCTTTCCTGTGTCACAATTTAATTACACCTTTTTGTAAATATGATCACACTTATGTATTTAATGATAACTGAGGTTTTCTTGCTGCATGAGGCTAAAGATGGAGAAGACAACAGACTGGAAAGGAGAATTCTGTTTGTCACCAGCAGCAATGAAAAAGCTGCTTTTTTCTTTTAGGGAACAAGGTTGAAGAAATGTGAACATGTGCCCATATACTAATCATAAATCTCTAAACAAAATTTAAATCAAATGCAGATAATCAAACTATCATTTTAACAGATTAGACAACCACTAATTAACTTTATTAGAAAAAAGCAAACCCACCTTCCCCATGTTATAGGCCTATAAGCTTATTTGTATTCTAAAGTTATGCTGCTTCAATTTTCTAATCCTGCTTCGTTTATCAGCTTCTAGGTACCTCTTCAAATCATCGTTATTTTGTAGATCAAGCTCTCGCAGAGACTGGTTTGTTTTGAGAGCTGCCAAAAAGGCTTCCCAACATGCCTCTGTCAGTCCACATGAATCCAACCTAGATAAAAGTTCATAAGGAAATGGTTGCTTGTAAATGAAAAGCACCAAGTTCAAAATCTATTGCAAATAACTCTCAGAAGGACAGTTGTCCTAGATGACTTTGCATTCTTCTAACTGAAGTTTTGACTGATTTGCTTCTATTGTAAGGAAGCTTCTCATAAGCTATTGGCCTATTGTTTTTAGTCCACCTTTGCTATCTAAATGTGAGACCCTCCCCCTCCCCCCAAAATGTCTGCAAAGATATCCAAGATGATCGCTCTTCCCACTGTAATGGTTTCCTTGAAACTAGTCACTTAAAAATCAAGTGTTAAAAACAAATGAATATAAAATGCAATAACAGAATCAGTTAAGGAATAATAATAAAAATACATGTTAAAATCCTTCAAGAAAATGGTTCCGAGTTCTTGAGGGTTTCATATACTTATAATCTGCCCCAGTAATAAAGTACAGTGGTGCCTCGCAAGACGAAATTAATTCGTTCAAGTTTTTTCGTTCTACAAGTTTTTTCGTCTTGCGAAGCAGCGCTGTGTATTGACGGTTTCCCATAGAAATGCATTGGCGGTTTAAAAAAAAAGGCGCAAGATGTTTCGTCTTGCGAAGCAAGCCCATAGGGAAATCCGTCTTGTGAAGCAACTCAGAAAACGAAAACTTTCGTCTTGCGAGTTTTTCGTCTTCCGAGGCATTCGTCTTGCGAGGTATCACTGTAGCAGCCAGTGCAGCACTCCAAACAGAGATGTAATATGATGACAGGGTGTCATTCTTGTTAGTGCAGAATGCAGTTGTAGGAGTAATTTTATTATTTATACCCTGCCCATCTGGCTGGGTTGCTCCAGCCATCCTGGGAGGCTGCCAACACATAGAAAAGCATATTAGCATGATTGCCAACTGCAGTTTGATGAAAGACTCTTCAAGCCACAGAAACCATGTGGCTTCTAGTGAAAAATGTTGATCCAGAAGTACGCCAGATTATATCTGCTCGTTTAGGGGAGAGTGCAGCTTTGTCCAAGGCAATTGGTCTACTTTTTCAGACACAAACCATTCACTCACAGCCCCTCCATTCCAGCTTGGTTTCTTTTCTCCCGTTCAGACCACCACAGAGTCCAAGCATGGGCAGGATCTG
Source organism: Podarcis tiliguerta (assembly GCF_965153285.1). NCBI lineage: Eukaryota > Metazoa > Chordata > Lepidosauria > Squamata > Lacertidae > Podarcis > Podarcis tiliguerta. The sequence goes on from NC_139534.1 coordinate 57,704,535, forward strand.
CATTGTTCTCCTGATACTATGGACAAATAGACCTAGGTGCTTTAGCATACTGATGGCACCATGCCCCAAATCTTCTAAAATCTGTTGGAAGCAATTCTCATCCAAACTTGGTGTACAGCTGATAATCAATATCTTATTCCCAATGTAGTTATGAACCACTTTCTCAAAGGTTCCCATCACTGTTCAATTTGCTTTTAACATCCCTATGGTATTTCAAATACTTTGAAACAAGTACCTTAGTGAAACTATTTTGCAATTTGGATGTCGAAGGCCTTCGCATAAGAGCTGCACACCAGCCTCTCCCATTTCTTCATTATGGCCTAGAGACAGCTCTAGCAGGGACTGGTTTTTACAGAGAACAGAAGCAAGATTCACACAGCAAGCAGCAGTGAGATTGCAACCAAGCAAGCTGTTCAAAGAAATGAAAAATCCATTACAAAGTGATTTACATGGAAGTAGCTTAACAGGCTTTAAGTCCAGCGGCAGAATATTTTTACAATATCTGCCTTTACAGGGTCTATAACTTATTGCAACGAAAATAAAATGAGTCCTGTAGAAGAAAGGTCACTTTATGTACTCATTGAGGACCCCCATCCCAAAGATTTGACACTTTGCATCCATTTCCCAATCTGACTAGTTTGGCTGACTTTCCCTATCAGTGGTGGCTTATGACGGAAATGTCTCTGCTTGCAAGATGTGCACCTCTCCCTGGTTTTGCCACAGTCATGATTACGCTAGGCTACCTGATTAAATGGTCCCATGTGACAGAACTACTACTGCACCTTCTCAACTAGCCTGTTAGGAAGAAGAGATGTAGCAGAATCTTGTCCCCAATGTGCTGTCTCTTTGTTATAAAGGAATATGACATTTATGCCATCTGCAAAGCAAGTCTGCTTAGAAATTTAAGCCTGCTGATGGGGGGGGGGGGTGTTGTCTCTGACAGTTAATTATTCATTTCATGTCTATACCACTTTATATTTTAAAGAAAACAATCTGGTTTGCAACACATTAAAACATCAGATAAAGCATTACTGGAGAAAGTCAAATAAAAAGTATACATTCAAAGCAACATAATTAACAGGATCCTAGAATATTACCTAAAGATGTCAAAATAAAGCATTATTAAGTTCAACAACAGGATGCATATTTAACGTAACAAACAACCAACAAAAACTTAAACATTTCAAAAGAAAACATAACTAAAGGAAGTCAAATACAAAATGCACATTTAAAACAGCATAATTAACAAGAGAATAAAATCTCAAGCATTGTTGCTACCAATCCTGCCAGGGCAGGTGGCGGCGGCTGTGGAAGCTCAGGCTTGCTGACTTGAGTCTGCACTAAGAGACAGCCAAGATAGTCTCTATATGGTTCTGCTGTATTATGTCCTAGGAATGCCAAATCAAGTGTCTGGAGGTCCTAGTCTTTGACAAAATCTCAAATGATGTGTGATTTTCTCCATTACAGCTATATTCCAGAGTGAGCAGTACCAAGTGTCCAGTGTAAGAGTTGGGCTGTTTTCTTTTGAGTTGCAATTACTATTTCGTTCTGCCATCCTATATAAGACCAATTCTTTTGACAATACATTTACAGTGTATCATCAAAAATCTTCAGTAGCATTAATTTCAGGCAACAAACAATAGTTTCTTTAGTAATATTTGCTATTTTTGTCAAAATTGAGTTGGGGCAATGTGTACTGTGCTTAGGAGAAAATCTATACTGAGCCAGGCAATTCAGATGATGCTAAGTTTTTTTTTAAAAGACAGTGGGGGGGGGGGCTGTGGCCTCCAGAAGCTGTTGGACTACAACTCCCACATCCCTGGGCATTGGCCATGCTAGCCAGTGCTGATGGGAGTTGAAGTCCAACAGTACATGGAGAGCCACAATTTGCCTATGATTGCAATAAGCCATTGGTCACTTACCTGAGTACCTGCAGTTGGCAGTCTGGATGCATTAACATTTGGCAGAGCTCTATTAGTCCAGCATCCCCTATATTGTTAAAGTCCAAATAAAGCATTCTCAGGTTCTGGTTTTTAGGAACAATAGAGGCTAGTTTCTCACATGACTTGGGGCTGAGGTTACAGCAACGTAATCTGAAAGGTTTAAGTGTTCAAGAGGAATTAATGATGACAATGTATTCAGTAAGTTGACTGTGTTTCAAAAGTAGGTCATTTTTTTTAAAAAAAAAACCAAAGTAGAAGTCCCATTATCGTTGACATTTTCCTTAGCCGTAGTGCTTTGTTTCCTTTGTCCTCCGAAAGTGCATTAGAGATGGGCTGACTAGCACAGTGAACAATATTCTAGATGTGGTTGCTATGCCAAATACTTATATAACAGTATAGATATTTACTAATGTGTTTTAATTTATTTCTTATTCCAATCACTGAGTTTAATATCACATTGACTATCCACTTACCCTCCAGTGACTCAGAAATATAGATCAGTGGCATGGAGATTTGCAGTGTCAGGACTCGGGGCAGAGCATCACAGACTACAATTATGTCTTCCAACCAGGCTGGGTATTCTTTGGCACAAGGCGGCCATTTTGGATAGCAACCCTGGCAAGTGTAACCCAAGGTTCTGCCCTTACGATTTTGATAAAAGACACCTATGAGCACTCACCTCAGTGTCTGCAGTTTGCAGTTGGGATGCTTGAGTGCTTGACAGAGTTTGATCACTCCCACTTCTCCTAGGTCGCTTTGCTGTAAGTTGAATTCCCTGATGTGTTGATTCATGGTGAGGACAGAGGTAAGAATCTCAAAGGAAGCAGCTCTGAGATTACATCGCTTAAAACTGAGGAAGAAATAGGGAGTCAGTCTTCCCTTTCCCAACTCTTTGCAACTTCTTTAGGATAAGCTTTTAGACTGTAGGAGCCAAAGAGAAGAAACACCATGGTGCATCTGCCTTCATCTGCTGCAACAAAGCACGTCTCTTGTGCATTGGTCTCTCCACAGCAGGCACTGCAACCATCCAACAGCTTGACCTCTCCTCCAAAAGTACACTCCTCCATTGTCTCCCGAGACAGATGGCTGCCAACAGGAAGTGAATCATACTAAGGCTCACGCCTATACTTTTGACTTTTAACTAATTTGACATGGATTGGCAGCCCCAGATAACAGACTTCTCCTTTTTTAAATCAGCTTTGGAAATGCAGTCTACTCATTTCAGTAGTGACTTTAACTATTCATGTGATCATCAACAGAATCTCCTTGCACATCAAGGGAAAAGGCCAGGCTGCATAGCCCTATCCATTAGCCAGAGAGGGGGCAGCTGCAGGGAGCTGGCTTTCCCCCTCCCTCCTCAAACGACTATTCTACTCCAACTTCCCACTGCCTTCATATACCAGAATGTCACACCTTCCAGTGCTCTAGATTTGACTTGCTGCACATTTGTCCAAAAAGTTGGCTGCTGCTATCTCCAAACAATAAAAAGGCCTTTACAATGGATGCTACTTTAAATAACCTAAAGCTGCAAACCTAAGAAAAACTATTCCTATCCAAGGTAACAGTTGCCTACAGCAACCCTAGACTTCTATATGGTCTCATATAGATTATATTTAAAATTGCATTTATTTCCTGCCTTAATGGTGTAAAATAGAGAGCCATGTACACTACCTTCAATGCCTCCCTCCACTCTCAGACTCTGTCCGTTGAAGATGAAGGGCTGAAGGGACATTCCAATTGCATTCAGCAGAACATACTGAAAGCTGGGAACCCTAGTAATACAAGCTTCCAGATCCTGAGGAGGCTTCCAGCTGAACAGGCTTAGAATCTCCATACAGTCATGTGGAGAGATGCTGGGGTGGGAGTAGTGTGCACAGCCCTACCCAGTTTGTGCCCTCAGGCATTTGGCTGAGCCCCCGACAGGGCTGAGGGCATCTGGGCCCTGGGCATGCCAACAGAAAGCTGCGTGAGATGAACTAAGGCAGAGTTGCACAAGACATGAAAGAACAAAAGTATCATTGCCAGCTACTTACCAGATCTCTCTTACATTACACCTTGGATCCTTCAGTCCTTCAAATAGGAGAGGCAGGTTTTCATCCACTCTTCCATTAAAATATAAGCTAAACAAAATAGAAAACTGTGTGTTGGATATGCTATGCAATTGGATCCTACAGACAACGTTGCATCATGACCTGGGAAGTTGTAGGGTGTGTTTTACACAACTCCTCCAGGGCACAGAGACAAGATTGTTGATCAAGAGTAATTTTTAGCCCTAGAGGATAAATGTTGACATATGTGCTCATTCTGGGTGAAATCACTTCTGAAAGAGGTTGGCATAGCCATAAGCAACAGAAAGGCACATTTTCGAATATGAAAAGTCAAATTCACATTGAGCGAAACTTTCCCTTGATAACCAAAACTAGGACTCTTTCATGAAGTATGCACCAGCAAAGCTGGGTTTGCCACCAAGTATATGCTCAAAAGGGAGTGATGGCCATGAATGAACATGTACAATATAAATGTTTGCAAATACGTGTTTGTTGCATTCAGTTTGAGCTTTAGCAACTAAAATTTTATGTGCTCTGGCTTAACAAAATGGGCTCTTTGGAAAAATCTGTGCCCTAGATTCACTGCTACCCATGCTCTAGTACCCTTGAACATACCTACATACAACATAGAATATTAGATCTGGAACATTATTTGGCTTTCAGAGAATTACACCTTTTCTTAATGTTTTTTTTAAACCACCTATATATTTAATCATAATCTAACTATGAGGTTGCCATTGCATGGGCCATAGTGGTCAGAATATCCCAGGAAAGGGCATAATTAAATGGACCAAAGTTTTGGTTTGCACTTTAGCTAAAAACAAAAAAACAAAAACCCTGAACTGATCTGAACAGTGTCTTCTGATGGGTTCACATACCTTGACAAAAAAAGTAGATATCCAAGATGGAAGGACTGTTCTTTACGACAGTGTCTCAGGCAAAATGAAATAACCAGAGAGTTGAATGTGTTCCCTAGGCAGTTATCATACAGCTTAATCTCAGGGATACAATCCATTGCTCTTCCCACAAACTCTTCTTCTTGAATTTCATATAAGCAACAGAATATCTCAGATTGCTTTTGACAGCTCTTTGATGCCACCTCAGCTTCGATCCAGTCCAAAAGCACTTGTTTCGTTTCTGAACAAATTTTGCAGCCTAAACTTTTCTCTATTGTTTTCTTCCTTTTCTCATTTAAAAGACCAAACAGAAAGCGGACTGTCAACACTAAGTACTCATTTCCACCCTCTCCAAAATCTTTTAGCAACTTTCTCACATCTTCATAACTACAATCTGATTTGTCGGCCATTTCTGGTATTTCCTCTAGCACGTAGGACAAGGCTGCAAAAAACTCTTGGAAACTTAAGTGGATGAAGCTGTAGGCAGATTGGCAATCAATATCTTGCTGGAAGAGTTTCTTGTGAAGGAAGAGTGACCGGATGTCAGCCTCCTTTAAGCCATGTTTTTGGAGGTCATCATCCTCAAAGAGTATTTTCCTTGTCAAGACTCCTTCTCTGGCTAAGAGACAAAGGTTTTGGAAATGTTTCTGTTTACCTCTTTCCAACACTGGACTGTGATCTCTGAGTAAGCTAGTTAAATAAAACATGTATACACAGGTAGTTGTTTTTGAAGTCTGCACAAGATCTTCTCCTCTATCCATCTGTTGCTTCACCACAGTGCAGATGATCCAACACACAATGGGGACAAAGCACATGGTGAAGAGCATCTCATTTGCTTTCACAACCCCAAAAGCTTGTACCGCTTGCCTCTCATTCCCAAAATACTTCTGGAAATACTCTTCCCTGTCCTTCTCAGAAAACCCCAGGATCTCTATGTAGCGGGGATACTTCAGACACTTCTGCAGTTGCTCCAGAGCAATTGGCCTTGTAGTGATGATTAAATATGATTTGGGAAGAATGCTTTTCCTGACTAAACTTTTCAGTACAACTTTCACCGGCTTCTTTTGACTAGGATCGAAACACAGATGTTCCTCATTGGATTCTAAGGAAAATTTCAGTTCATCAAGACCGTCGATTATGAACAGGAGCCTCTCTGGGTTTGCAAAAATATCTTCCAGGGGAGCATTTCTCTCAGGACAGTTCCAAAAGATTAAATCAATCAGACTCTGCTGCTCAGTCATCAAGTTAATTTCTCTGCAGTTTATGTAGAATGCATAATCAAACTTGCCTTGGTAGAGTTTGCCAACTGCCCAGTCCAACATAATCTTCCTCGCTGTCATTGTTTTTCCAATCCCAGCAGGCCCTTGGAGCACAACAGTTCTAGGGTTCACTCTGTTATCATCGGGATCAAATAAAGCCGCAATACTACCTGGACTGGCTTGCTTGCCCATCATGTTGGCATGTTTCCTTCCAGTGGACATAATTTCATGCTGCTTCTCTTCCAGCAGGCAATGTTTCTGAATGATCAAGAGTTGGGTGTATCTTCTGTTTAGGTTCACCCATTGACCAAGGAGGGCATTTTTGTCTTGAATTACTTGATATTCTTCCCATACATATTCTCTGTATTTAATCCTGTAATCTAATAACAAGAAAGAAAGCACTGGGGGAGAGTACATGAAACAATGCAAACAAAATGATATAGTTCTCAGGAGTAGACTTTTTGATCTTGGTTTGGGCTTCCCGCAAATGGACCCGACCCCCCGCAGACACAGACATCCACAGAGGTAAAATGCTCCATTTGGATGAAGTGGTTTGAATTAAAACAGATTTCGAAGAGCTTCCCTGTAATCACAGATCAGCTACTCAGGAATGTCAGCAACTCAGGAACATTAAGTTCTTGATTATTCATCTGTGCCTGTCCCACACCTGACATCACATGGAAAACAAAATGATTATTCATCTGTGCCTGTCCCACACCTGAAATCACATGGAAAACAAATTGGGACCCTACTGAGGCTCGTGGATGCTGGGCTAGATACTGGACTCAGGTCCAAGACGCTTGTGCGCTCAAGCCCTAACAAAGGAATTGCCAACATATTACCTTCCTGATGCTGTTGCCAGCACAGTTAATTGTCAGGGATGATGGGAATTGTGATCCATCATCTGGAGGGCTACAGATTCTCCACTCCAGCCCTAATACCTTACTGTGGCTGGAGTCTCTGTACAGGGCTAGAAGGTGGGGTTAGATGCCTTGTTTACCTGGATTGCAGTGGCAGGCAGGCAAGTCCTGAGAGGCTGCATGTAGGTGTGGCCAGGGTGTGACCCATTATTGAAATGGACTGCTGGACTAGGTGGGCTTTTGCTTTGGTTCAGAGAAGGCCTGCCTTGCCCTTATATTTCTATGGTCTGCTTGTACACAGGGAGGAAGGCCTCAGCACTCTACCCTCCATATGCAAACAGGACTCTAGATCATTTCCATAGAAAGGAGTGCTGCTGCCCTGTATATATATATTGTGCAAGACCATGTTCACCACTTTAATGGAATAGCAACTGTTAAGTTGTGGGCGAACATATCAGACGACACAGCGATTCTTCCAAAGCAGCTCTTTATTTGTAAGCTGGAACAGAACTAACTGAGGAGCTCAGTCAGCCTGCTTATATAGAGCTCCAGAACAATTGTAACTGTTGCAACTTTCTAAAACTATCCAATCACAGAACGTCACTTTTCGATCCTTCATTTGCATACAAACTATCCAATCACAGAACGTTACTTTCGATCCTTCATTTGCATAACTATCTACAGTATCCCCCTGCTGGCCCAGGGTGAGAACATCAGTACATAACAGCAACCACCCAGATCCAACACCCAAAATCATGTGCATTCAGCAGCTCTCTCAAAATACTTTCAAGTGAATCAGATTTGCTAAGGTGTTAAACCCAAACTTCTAAGGCTTTGATAAGAGGAATGACCTGCTGTGGGTTTTATGTACCTTTTGGTGATATCTCCAGTGCTTTCTGACCAGACACCAAACCTGAAAGGAGAATTGAAATTGTTCTTAGAATACCTGTTTAGTGTAATCTGACACATGTATATTATTCACAGAAGGACACCTGGTGGCCCAAAGAAGGATTATCTCAAAATGCATTGGGCTTGAAATAAATCTTTCTTCAAGCATCTGGTGTTTCTTCCTTTCTCTGCCCCCCAGCTTAGGCTAAAAGACAATGTATTCCCCAAAGCTATCTGGTAAATGTAATAGTTGAGTCCAACTGAGTTTCTCACATACAAATTCAATGTTGCAACCATTGCAGTGGTGTGCTGTAGTAGATAATTCTGAGCAAGTTTGCCAGACTCGATAAGTGTAAACTCTTTGTACATAATCATTTCATAACTCTTTTCTAGAAGACACTTGCACTCTGGACAGAAGTGGTAAGTAGAGCTAGTTGGATCACCTGTGTTGGATCACAGCTTGTTCATGGCTGCTTTTTGTTCCATCTGGAGATGCATGGAGGGAAATGAGTCGCAGGTTTTCTGAGAGTCCCTTACCTTTCTCTTTCTCTTTTCTGAGTTTAGCAGCAGACTCTTTCTGATTAATATCCGAGAGCACTTGTATGGTTACATCTATTGCATCATCTCCACCATAAAACTTGAGCAGGAGATTCTTGGTATCTACCCTGTCCGCGTTCTCTAGCCGACTTCGGGGAATTATGAAACGCTTTCCTTCGAGGTCTGAATAGGAGAGCTTGTCTTTAAACCTTTTGAAGTCTTCCTGAGAAAGGTCATCGAGCACAAGTAAGAGAAGGTCACTGATTCGGCTGCTCTTGTTTCCCATCGTTAAGCATCAAAGAACTAAACTGAAATATAAAGAAGCAAAGTACAACTTTAATTACATATTTTAAAAGGGAAATTTAAAATAAACATGGTGGATGCAATTAGTTGCCTACAGAAAGGAAAATAAATGGCTGCATATCCAGTGCTACACTCTCAGACTGGGGAAACTCACTCTACACTAATGTGTGCATGTATACTTGTGTATGTGTGCACTGTCTCTGTTAGTTTTGAGAGATCAGAGTTATTTTTTGGAATGTTTATTTTAATATGAATCAGTTTATAAAATGCAGTGCTCACAAACTGCTCCAAAGTTGCATACCTATGCCTTGAACGCTGCTGCTACTACAACTAATGAGGATTATGGTGTTTGAAAATGCGTTAAACACTGCAAGGAAGTGAAAGGGGGTACTATGAAGGCTCTACCCAAATCTGACACAATGTAGTTTTTAAAAATGTTTAAAAATAGGATAGAAACAGGAAATTTAAAGGAAGATGTTTTAACTAAGAACATCAGCAGGACAGTGATGCAAGAAAAACTGCTTACAGTCTTCAAGCAGTAGCGGTAGTTGTGGCCACCAGAGTGTCAGGGTGCTGAGGATCAGCTGCACAGCTGGCTGACGTCAGTAATGGCCTTAGAGGTTTCAGTTCACATCACGAGTCAATAGTGGTCACTCCTCGTAGCCCTCCATGGGCTGCGAGGAGGTTCAGACAGGGGAAAACCAGGATTTATGAGGTATAAGCCCTGCTGGCAATGTTCCCCAGTGCGGTCTGGGGATTTTACTGCATCTCACTGTAAGCCCATTTCTGCCAACTTGAAAGGCAGAGCACGTGTGACCTGGCAGTGTGTCCCTGCCATGGACGAACCTCCGTCTTCGGCATGGCTTGTGGTTGGTTCCTCTATAATTAGGACAACTGGCATTAATCAAGAGGCGCTCCTGGGCCGCCAATTTCAATCCTAATTCAGTGTCTTTCTTTACTGCATTTATACTTCCCACCCCCCTCCTCACTCCCCAGTGGCCTCCAACCTGCTGCACACGAGTCCGCAACACAGAGACAAAACGAGACAAGCAACAACCCCCTGCTGAAAGCAAAGTATAAAAATAAAGAGCCATGACTGTTAAGTATATGAAACATAATGAGAACATTGTAGAACACTATAGGGTGGCTCATAACTCAATGGGAAAGTGAGCTAGGTACTATAAACGACATTAAGATGACTCAGGTGCTCAGTGCCTACTTTCGCAATATCTGAGCTGCGCCCTCACCCACTCTGACAGTGGTACTTTAAGGGCAGCACAGAGGTCTGGGGCTTGTTTGAAAGTGTGGCACTTACTATAACAGCTACAGTGGTACCAGGTTACAGACACTTCAGGTTACAGACTCCGTTAACCCAGAAATAGTACCTCAGGTTAAGAACTTTGCTTCAGGATGAGAACAGAAATCACGCGGTGGCAGCAGGAGGCCCCATTAGCTAAAGTGGTACCTTAGGTTAAGAACGGACCTCTGGAATGAATTAAGTTCTTAACCCGAGGTACCACTGTACATGATGAGTACCTGCAACTTTTCTTCTAGAATAAAAGCACTGCTCCCAAGTATTCTGGAGAGATTTGACCCACTTTGCCTTTCAACTTCCTCAGCAATTGTCCAGTAATTGGTTCAGTTACACTTATGTCTTGCATCAGGTCCTGGGTGTTACCCCACTGGGGCCCAGAGTCATTGCCCCTCTGGCCAGTTTCATGACCAATTGTCTAGGGCAGTGGTTCCCAATTGCGTAATCCACCCAAGGGCTCTGTGGCACCATTCACATAACAAAAAGTACCATAGAGATATCAACATTTTCAAAAGGCGTCCATGGCTTGGCTTTTGAAAAATGGGGGGGGGGGGCACAGTACTTAGCTCATTGGGAACCACTGGTCTAAGGCACAGTCATTTCTGATATCTAGAAATGTTATATCTTTGTCATTACTGGAACTCACACCTAATATATCTGTGTTCTTTACTTTTCCAGAAACTGTCTCACCTAGACAAAAACTAATGACAATGTGAGGCAATAGAGTATTTATTGATACTTTAATACTTAACCTTGAACATCTGTAAATCTAAATCTATAGGCATTTATCAGTGTTCAAGCTCATTCAGGATATTTCGCCAAAGTAGCTGTTCCATTTAAAAACAAAACAACAGCAAAACTTTTCACCAGAGTTAGGACTTCATATGCAAAAGCCCCATTGAAATATATGGGAATTAAGCTATAGGTACAGCTCATTCTTAAGGCGCTTGTGAAGAAATTTCCCAATAGCAAACTTCATAGATCACGGTTTGCCTTTCATCAACACTATGATTAAAACCAGCAAATACTGGAAGATAATAAAGAAAATTATGTACTTACCATTAGCTAGCAAGGATAATGCTGAGAGTAAGAAATCTGGCTATGCCTTGGATTCACTTGGATCCACTTTCTGAGTGTTCAGAGGAGATTCCTACCTTAGACCCCCTGAAGAGGAACTAGGAAACATTTACATCATACTTGATTGTTGCAAAACTGTCAAACCCAAATCTTTCCTGTTTTCTGAACTGCCCTAAATGCTGTCTGACTGATATAAAAGGGAATGTGTGTCTTGTTTAGCGTTGTTCCAGTGTGTGCTGAGTTTCAGTAAAAAGAAAATACTTCTCTATTCTGTGAATTTTACTTCTTCGACTTAGCAATTGCTTAACGGCGTGTGTTCCCACGGTGCCTGTTGTCTCCTCAATTATTACTCTCTTGGCTTCTGAAAGTTCCAGGAACCTGGGCTCCTTTGTGGGCATTCACACAGATGCATGTGTTTTGTCTGTGAAATTGCACAGCAATACATCTTACCAAAGCAAACCTTTCAAAAATGTCCCATAAAGAACCAAATGTTCATTAAAAAACAATATTTATTTATTTATTTATTTACCACTTTTGCATAAAAAAGAAGTTTCAAGAGCCACTAAATTCTTCCAGCTCTGTTCTTTTCTGGCCATGTTGCTGTTAATTGATTCACCGTTTACATCATTAGCCAAGTCCTGCTGCTTCTGCCCGGAGAGCTTTCCTAGGCAAAAAAGAAGCCGGGGGGGGGGGGGCGCAAAAGAAACGGGGAGATTCTTTTTCCACTCTCCATGTGTGCAGCACAGGGATCCCCCCCATCAAATAGTCCATGGATTCGGGAAATCCAAATTAATTAGGCAGAAACTTCAGGCTTCCACCTGGATGCTCTGTTTACAACATGTAAAACATACACACACAAAATGCATCAAATCCACTTTAGACTGCCATGTGTGTACACCCTAAGAGGAAAAGAACAGCATAAAACCACATGCTACTCAAGTGTGTACCCAGAGAACTGTATTCTGTGGGTGGGTGGGTGGTGGTTGTTTTAATGTGTGTAGTGACATTTTGCTGGGTGGCACCTGTGCTAATATTTGCTAGTCACCTAAGCACAACCAGGGACGCGGGTGGTGCTGTGGGTTAAACCACAGAGCCTAGAGCTTGCCGATCAGAAGGTCGGCGGTTTGAATCCCCGCAACGGGGTGAGCTCCCGTTGCTCTGTCCCCGCTCCTGCCAACCTAGCAGTTCGAAAGCACATCAAAGTGCAAGTAGATAAATAGGTACTGCTCTGGCAGGAAGGTAAACGGCGTTTCCATGTGCTGCTCTGGTTCGACAGAAGCGGCTTAGTCATGCTGGCCACATGACCCGGAAGCTGTACGCCGGCTCCCTTGGCCAATAAAGCAAGATGAGCGCCGCAACCCCAGAGTCGTCCACGACTGGAACTAATGGTCAGGGGTCCCTTTACCTTTAAGCACAACCAAGCCATCTTGTTTCTAACACCTCAAATGATGTTGCGCAAAACAGCTGTATTAAAACTCGAACTCAAATTGGTCCTTGTTGGGCTACAAGGCAGGAAAGGGGGAAGGAAAACATTGCGTTTCCAAAGCCCTCTCCCCAAATTGCTGCCTGCCTCTTGCCTTTACTGCTTATGTTCTTCTCCAAACAGCCCTCTGGCTCTCCATGTGTGGAGGTCTGGATTTCAGCTCCTCCACACACATGGGAGGTTGATGGCAAACCCAAGGCAAGGCAGCGTCCTGGGTTAGTCACTTCTCCTCTCCTAAATAACAGCAAAGAAAGAGATTTCTAGAAAATGGGCAGAGGGGACCTCTCAGGTTTCATACATTTCATTCAGAGGAATAGTACAGCCCCTCAGCAGGATTTCCTTCTTCCATTCAGTCATGCCTGCAGTTTTGCCTGAAATCAGAGGAATATTGCAAGCCTTGTAGAAGGCATGCCAGTTATTTTCAGCCCAGAACAGTAGGTTCCCTTCTGGCACCTTATCAGCAAAAGTAAAGCTGCCCCACACATTTCTACTGAAAGCTCTGAGTCTGAGGCCCCTGCTTGGGGGCACCAATGAAGGCCTTTGTGGGTGCCCAGGCATCCATGAGCACAGCATTGGGTGACTCCTCTCAGTTCATTTGAGGCCAGTTCATATATTTACTCAGCTCATCAGTTCTCTTTGCTTAGGGGAAGAGTGGGTTGGGTAAGTACATGAACCAGACCATAAAATCTTTTCTGCATACTTCCTAATTCTCAGGTGGATACCGTTGCATTATAGGGGGAAAGGTTTACTCCATTGTTCATTTCAGTAGATTTCCCTGTCAATATTTATTAAAATAAGAAGATAAATGTTGCAGATAGTGATTGAACTAAGACTGTTTACGATTTGGCGGGAAGTCAAAACCAAATGTTAAAAGGGCAGGTCATTTTGCTGCCAACACCGTCACTAAGTGCTAAGCTCTTATACCGTTAGGAATTAGCACTGAACAAGTGCCAATAAATTATTTGTTTAAAGTCATCTTAGTTTTCCTTTAATGGTGGGCAGTAGTCCACTAGAACAGTATTAATAATTTCATAATTACTGAAAACATGAATTATTGGTTAGAAATGAATTGGTCAAATTCCTATTAAGAACCATGTAACCTTTCAAATGAAGAAATTTGAGTCTGACAGAACCAGAAATGTCAATTTATAACCCCAAAGGTTTATTGCCAGATTCGCTTAACCTAACAATAGTAATAACATTTCTAGCTAGTAACTGTCAGTATTTTAACAACTCAGCCTAATTATTTAATAACAGCTGTGATTATTGTACCCTGGAATGCTCACCATTTTGGCTGATTCAAAAGTGACTGCTGGAGTCTGTCCCTGGGTCATTCTTTTAATGGATAAAACCACAATTAAAGGTTTTTATATATTTAATAGAAAGTCACCTGCTTCTCCAAAATTGCCCAAACCAGTTTTGTTGTTTTATAGCTTCTTCAGCTGTCACTACTGACAAATTTTATCTAAAACAGAGATTAAGGCTTGTTTCTGTGTTATTGGTCATACCTGAACTGGACATGAACTTCTTTGGCACTAATAAGCTTTTCAGTTCCTTTTACATTTTAATGTGATCCTACATAATTCATTCTTCTTGAAACCACATGCTTCACTTCTCCAGTTTGCAAAATATCCTTTATCGTTTTGCATTTGTGCATAGCAGGAACAAGTGGCTTCTATGGGCCACTTCATTCTCACGGGAACAAGATCAAAGAGCTATAGTTGTACTTTCCCCTCGCCCCTGCTCGGGAAACCTACTTCATGAACAAAGATGGCTTGAATTACATTTCTGAAGAATTTATTTCTGTAATTTGGCACAAATTCAGCTGGGTGGAAAACCAGCAGTCTCCTATATATATTTAAGCCTGGTCCTTAACTTTCCAAAGGAAGTCCATTGCCTGTTGCCATCTGGTACACAATAGACAACCATCTCCACCATGAAGCTGACAACTGTGTTTCTCCTGGGCACTCTGTTGGTTTGCTGTTATTCGGGTGAGTTGCTTAGCCCATTATAACAGGACATTTTAGTCTCAATGGGCCTTTTGGGGTAAGTATGGATGCTTCCATAGGAAAGAGTTTCATACTGGACAATTTCATACTAAACAGTTTTCCTTAAATACCTAAAATTTGTAAGTCATTGTTATCCTGCTGCTCAAATTAGTTTTCAGTAGCAGTATAAAGTTGCCTAGCTGTCAGGCTTCAGGGAATCCGATCCCCTACCCTCCTGGCTGGCAATCAGAAATGGGAAAACAATAAGTTCTTACCATGGTATTTTATTCAATATTCACATAGAAAGACGGAGGATGCCACCTCTCAGATAATGGCGTCGCTCCGAGTAAAGTCCCACCCCTTCCGTCTCTCCTATTATACATCATCCCTGCGCTGCCTGATCTGTGCTTTCTGCCTCTGTGCTTTCTGTTCTCCTACTCTCAGTGCACGCCGGGTCCTGGGAGAGGAGGGGTCAGGAATGCTGTCTAAAGACACTGAGTCTGTCAGCTGTCTCTCCCCTGGTGCTTCTTCTTCCTGCTTCTCTCCCAATATTTCCCAGCTTCTCCCCTCTCCAGCCTCTGAACTATGACCTTCTGCAAACCACTATTCTAAATCTATACTGTCCTCCTCTTCTCGGGAAGGTTCAGGAAGAGGGTGGGGCGGTCCCCACCATTCCTCCTCAGTCCAGTCCATGACACTACCCTCAAATGCATTTCATGGGTCTCTCTCTCTCTCTCTCTCTCTCATGTCCGTATGGTTGGATGGAGCCACCCTCCAAAGTCAGCTTTGCTGCAGCTTACCCTGATAGCTCTGTGGCAGGATGGGTGCACCAGCAGAGCCAATCCAGAGCTTCCATTGGCATACCCATGCGGCTCTGACCTTGCCGCTCCCTACTCTATCTCATCCTAGACTCACCCAGCTAGAATGCAGTGACACCAGTGTTAGGAGGATGGCTCTGCCTCACTCACAATTCACAATTGCTTATTAGCATCCGGTGCTGCGAGTAAATGGATCTGGGCTTATGTGCTTATTTTTGCTCGTACAGTTTTCTTTGGACATATGTGGGGGGAAAGTATTTCACCCCGCAGGTATTCTGGGTAAAACTGTTATGTTTATATGCAAAGGCTAGCTTGCACCAGCTGCTTAGTACTGGAGTTATTTAGAAGACAACTTGGTCAAAACACAGAGAGTGTCTTGCAGAGCTGTAAATAGCTCCAGTCTTTTGTTATCATTACAGTGAATCTACCTGAGAGAGAGAAAGCTAGAAGTCTCCTACCCCAAGGGTGACCCCAAAAGATAGGGTTGGGAAAGAATAAGGATGCACACACATGTAGTCTTTGAAACCACATAGGGGTTGTTTTTTTTGTACACAGCAGTTTCCAATTGTACATACCTTAATGCAATAACATCATACAAAGCTGCAACTACTACCCCTGTTGTCTGTACACACAGGTGGGCTTGTTTTCAAACTTGTGTGCAATGACATTCTCTATTTCGCTCAGTGTTGGAACAGACCATATACCGTATATACTCGAGTATAAGCAGACCCGAATATAAGCCGAGGCACCTAATTTTGCCACAAAAAAACTGGGAAAACTTATTGATTCGAGTATAAGTCGTTTCACCACACCAGAGGCTGGTGGCAGCAGTGGCGGAGGAAAAACAAGCAGCCTGAAAGGGCTGCTTTCGGGCTGCTCGTTCCTCCTCCTGTACCGCCAACAGCGGCAAAGGCGGAGGAGGAGGAAGGAGCAGCCCGAAAGGACCCTCACTCGAGTATAAGCTGAGGGGGGCTTTTTCAGCATAAAAAATGTGCTGAAAATGTCGGCTTATACTCGAGTATATACAGTATACAGTATATACAGTATATACAGTATATACAGCCTTTCAAAAGAGGGGATGGAAACCAGTGTGTTGATATGCTGCGGATATATTCTAGTATACAGAGGAGGCTAAATGACTGCACTGTTTCTTATTTTGCCTATTTCATTCAAAGACAAGTTAAATATGATGAGGGCTAGTGGCACAGCCCTGCAATGTCCATAGGGCTTCCCCAATAGGAGGAGGAGACCTGAGAAAGTGCTCTCTGTGTATGCATGTAGGCAGCAAGCACTTGAGAAGTGCATTATCGGTGCAGAACGGATTATAAGTGTTCCAGCAGAATGTGTTTAAGATCAATGAATAATTTGGGACAGGGATGACATGGCACCTGTATCCAGCACTGAATGTACATAATCATGCCATGTGTGCACACCCAAAAAAGAATAGGCGAATTCTGTGTGAGAGTCTCAAGAGGATTTTGGTGGTGTGGTGAGGAGGTTAAGAAGACTGGTGCCTGGATCTATTTCTGGATCTATTTCTGGAATAGAAGATCAAATGTCTCCTGGACACCCGGCCTCCCACCCCAAGTTCCAATTTATGGACATGACTGAAATAATAAAATCCTTGTCATTCAGGGTCATGGAATCTGGCATGCTGTTTCATTTACTACCCTAGGAAGCCAGTTAGCAGGTGAGAAAGTGGAAAGCTGAGACAGATTCACAAAAGTAACAGATTAATTAAAAATATTTTTATCTGTTATATATTTGGTTTTTATCATGCACTCATAGTTTCTGCTTAACTTGAATACCCTAGTTAAAGCTACACTACCTGCTTTTTGCCATGTGATATTTAACTGGTTCAAAGCCTGCTAACTTTTATCACAATTCAGATTTCCTCACTCAAAATCTAATTTTCAAGCATTTTCCATTCCTTTCCAGCTACTGCTATCAAAACTTGCCCTGTTCTTGTTGATACTCTCACAAACTTCCTTTTCGCCTCGCATGATGACTACATGAAAGCAATTGATCGCTTTGCCACCACCGAAGAAATGAAGAAAGCTGCTTCTGTGCTTAAACAATGTGCAGTTGGGCTTCCGGAATCCGTTCTAATTGCAAAAAGCCAAGTGCTGGTAATTATTTTCACACACATATACCCAACACTTAAATAAAAGTTTGGGGCAAATTCACAAATGCACATTCATTATTTGAGGACTTGAAGGTCTAAAACTGATATGACAGATTGCCTCAAGTCACCACAGACACAATATGTTTCAGTGGAAGTAGGTTCTGAGGCCTTGTTCAGATATGGCTGTTTATCACATCATGACTCCAGCATAAGCTGGCTGGGTGTCTGTATGAGTTAACTGTATTGTTTATTTTTCATTCAATAATAAATACTAAAGTCAGATAATAAAAAAGAACTACAAAGAGAAAGTTTAATTAGATAGCAAAAAAGGCTGTAATAAAAGCAGAGAAAAACAGAGTTAAAGCAATCCATTAAAAGTTCAGAAGATCCAAACTGTCTTCATCTGTTGCCTAAAAATTAGAAAATTGGCACCAAAAGTGTATCTCTGCTAGGAAAGAATATTTTACAACCAATGAGCATAGCTGTCAACGTTTCCCCTTTTTAAAGGGAAATTCCCTTATTCCGAATACGTAAAGGGAAAAGTTGACAGCTATGCCAATGAAGGTTTCCAGCCCCTGGGGATTGGTAGTGAAGGGCAAAAACTCCCACATTAAAGAAGCACATTCAATCTCTGAGATTAGGGCAGGAGTTGTCAACCTTTCTTGGCTAGAGGACACATTCAGAATTTTGAGAAAGCACAGGGCTCTAGTTATAAAATGGCTGCCACATGTAGAAGAGCAGAAAAAGAGACAGGACACAAAATGGTGCAGACCTCCTCCCCATCAGCCATCTCCATCAGTGGAGGAGGAAGAATCACCTATATTCGCCCCTACTGCACTCGCTGACAGAGAGAAGCTCTTTGCACCTCTCCCCTGTTCAGCACAGATGGGAGGGTGTGTGTCTAATCCTGGCCTTCACTGAAATGTAGCATGTTTAAAGGGGCACGCATGGTCCATCTTGGAGAGGCTGAGTAAGTGCAAACAGGAACTGTTCAGGAAAAGCAATCAGTCTCTCATGCGTTGTAGATTTTTGAGGGGCTATTTACTGAGACCTTTTGCAGGCACCACAGGAGGTACTGGTGCCCTCAAGCGCCATGTTGGCTAACCCTGGATTAGGACAGCCTAGACACGACCTACCATATCAGAGACAGATATGATTATATGATTAGGTTTTATCCTATTCTCCATGTGAATTACAGCATACATTTCTATTGGCAATCTTTCTTCCAGTTAAATATCCTGCATGAATGTGAAAAGCCACAACTGCTGCAAAACTGAAGCTTTGAGGAATTCTCCTGGTCCACCAGCCCCAGCCAGGACAGGAAACCATGATGATCATGCTAGCTGTTGATTGTGATTCCCTTTCACCGATCTTCATCCTGCTGAAACGTATATTTGCTTCAAGAGCCGTTCTTCTCTCAAATGATCCCGCTCTTCAAGATCGGGCATCTTCACAGGCTTCTTTCTAGTCACTTCTTTCCTCAATAAACAAAAAGCATACCAGTGGCATAGTTTGGAGGTGTTTTTTTTTAAAAAAAGAAACAACTGATAACAGCTCATCTCTTCCAGGGTTTCTACCCCAGTCTGTATCCATAGTGCACGCTAGCAATTCATTAAGTTTAATAACTTTGATTTTCTAAATTTATGGTTTAGGTTCATGCGTTGTGCTTTGTGTTGCACCCCCCCCCCCAGACAAAGCCTTTCTTGCCTGAAAATCATTTCCCATCCACCTTCCTTTCATTCAGCAACCTGCCATGTCTACCCATCCTTCCCTCTCACACTTTCCAAGTGCAGCCAATCCCAGCAAGCCATTGTTACCAAGGCGACACATGGCCCAGATCATGCATTAGTCACACTTGAACTTTACAGGCACATTAAATCTTTATGACTACCATGGATGCATGTTATTTTCAAGATCATGGGCCCAGAGTTGTGATATGCCACAGGGATGTTGCATTGTGCTGTAGTCTCCAGGGCAGTCACCAACGCATTGCTGAATTGGTTTATTGTTACAAAACACCAAAATGCTATCAGAGAGAAAAAGGGACATGAGAGTGAAACTGCCAAAACGATAACAGAAAAAATGGAGTAAAACTTGGGCAGATAATTCAAAAACACCACACTGCCTGGACCAGCAGCTTACTTGCTAGTTTCTGTGACAGAGCCAAAGGATTACCCTGATGGCACAAATGAAATAGTAGCATCTTACTTTCTACTTTCCTTCAAAAAATATGGTTAAAATATATGCAATATGTGATATTTTATGAGACAAGCTGCAAAAGCAAGCAGAAGTATAACAGAATGGCAGAAAAGATCTCATTTTAGCTATGGTCTAAATCAGAGACAGTGCCTGGCTGAAGCTAAGCAGGTTGGCCAGACCTGGCCTTGCCTCGTAGCCAGATGACCTGCCTCAGGTGGCACCATGAGGAATGGGGCAATGAATATACGAAACTGCTCTCCATGGTTTCAGGCAGGAGCTTTTCCCAGCTGCACCCGGAGACACCAGGGATTGAACCTGACACCTTCTTCATGCAATGTAGATGAACTGTGGTCCTTCCCCAATGAATGCAGGCACTGATGCCTTAATGGGTGAGCCAACTATTGCGTATTCACCTTAGCTACAGCAGAGGTAGTTCTAGGCTAGGCTTTAGGAAACAAAAGAGTAATGAGTAAGCACTTGGTTTGGGATTTTCAGTGTATTGATGGGAGATTGATTGGGACTCATTTGTAGGAAGAAATACATTGAGATGTGAAGATGTTATTGGACAGCATGCACACCTCCACACCAATGGCAAAGTGCTGCTGGACTCACTGATCATGGCATCACTTCATAGGAAATAGCAGCTCAGGGCAATGGTCCTCAGAAGAGCACAGAGAGTTTGCCTTGGCAGAATAATCCCCTAGAGAATGCCTGAGGAAGGTGGCTCTATTTTCACTCCCCCACTTCAGATGCAAGCCCTTCATCAAAGTGCTCAAAAGCAAATATTTGTTTTAAAGCACTGGAGTTTGATCTCTTAATAACATGCAGTGTGTACATAAAGCATTACTAATTAGTTTTCAAAGCACACCATCAAATAATGAACATGCCAGAGCCCGAATCAGTACCCAAAGTAGAAAAGTCAATATATACAAAACAAGTCCCCTAATTTAGGCAATTCCTTAATAACCACAATGGCTTAGAAACAGAATTCATATTAGTTATTCTTGCCAGATATTTTTTTTCTGTTTAGAAAACCTGCGGCCATACTGATCATTTGGGTACGAAGGCAATTCAGCCTGCCCTAGAATTACCTGCCCTTTCTTCTTTGTAGCCTTGAAAAACTTATGGCCAGTGGTCATTGCAAATACAATTCTGTAGTAGATTTATCAACTACAAATCATGTGCATTAAGTACAACCAGTGCTTTCTTCCTTTAAGAAAATGTTTAGGGGCACTCTCATTTTGACTCAAGAAAATCACCATTTTGTGGAAAAATAAATACAGTAAACAGACAAAAGTACAAAGATTCACAAAAGGTTTAGGGGTATAAGTACCCCCTGCATCCCCCCAGAAAAAAACACTGTGTACAACATATGACATGGATATATTTCATTATTATTTTTTGTACGTTTTGTATCCTGTCTTTTACTTCCCCAAGAAACTGATAGTGACACTCTAGCCTCACAATAATCGTGTGAGATGGTCTGTGCTGAGTGCAGTTTCTCCAGAGATACCTAGGGAGCTTAATATGGGCGGAACCAGGGTTTCATTCTACATGTCCAAACTCAGTCCTCAAGTCATGGCATTCCATCTGTTCTCTTACCTTTAAGCAAAAACCCACATGCATTGTCCATACAAGCCCACGGGGAACCAGGTTTGTTCTTAAACCCCTGCAATGTGCACAAATGGTAGAGCCTTACTCCTTTGTGCAAGGGGAGCGTGCTAAACTCCTTCTAGCTCAGGGCTTTCCACAACCAAACACTGTCACAGCTATGCCCTGCTCTCGGAACAACCCCCCAGCCTGTATACATAGTCATTTACTTCATCTGCTTTTCCTGGGTGGGTTCTGGCCAGCACAGAACAGGGCTGTTGCAATTTCTTGCGGCTCATCCTCCTTCAGAGCCACACACGCACCAGGTGAATCATATAGAAATTGCCTCCAGTGAGCGTATTCTTGTGAACGCTCAGGTTCTCCCTGTTTTTCATTGGAATTGGTTAAAATATGTGTCCAGGGGACTCAGCTACATTAGTCAAAAAACGACGATTTGAATGCGTTATAAATATGCAGCATCAGGTGGCGTCACATAGCAAGAAAAAATTCTATGTGATTTTTACATAGCTTCTCCCCCTTTTGTTATAACGATTTAATTTCTGACTTATTTATAGCATGGTTTTTTCCTGTGTGTGGATCCACCCCAGTAAAATGGTTTTGGGAGCATTTTTAATGTTATTTTTGCAATATGCATTTTAATGCACATTCTAACCTTCCATCCCTAGACACCCTCCAAGTAATCCTGATGTAGCACCTTTCTGCTTGCACCCCCTCCGCCTGTGCACCAAAGGCTAAGGCTGCACACAATCAGTCACTCTGCCAGCCGCAGCTTCTTCATGCACAGGGTGTGATATGCACACATGGGAGCGGCAGCTGGGGGCGGGGGATGATGTTAGCCTGGTCTGGTGAGAGAAAGGGTTACAGGAGATGGGTTAGAGGATACTGTGGGAGCTGGTATAGGACTCTGTGGGTGAATGTACAAGATGCTTTGAGGCTGAGGAGATAGGCCCTCAGTTATAGATTTAGACGGAGAAATAAAGATTTCTTGCCATGCAAAACCAAAAAACAAAACCAAGTGAGAGGTACAGAAACCACAGAGAAGACAGAAAGTAAAAACATCCTCTCAAACGTGCCAGCTAATTTATATTGATCGCAGCTACATGCATTTGAGAATATAGGTTCCTTCTACAGGAGCAATTGTAAACTTTCACATTTTGTAGAGTAGCTATGTAAAGGTAAAGGGACCCCTGACCATTAGGTCCTGTCATGACCAACTCTGGGGTTGAGGTGCTCATCTCGCTTTATTGGCCGAGGGAGCCGGCGTACAGCTTCCGGGTCATGTGGCCAGCATGACTAAGCTGCTTCTGGCGAACCAGAGCAGCACACGGAAACGCTGTTTACCTTCCCACCGGAATGGTACCTATTTATCTACTTGCACTTTGACGTGCTTTCGAACTGCTAGGTTGGCAGGAGCAGGGACCAAGCAACAGGAGCTCACCCCGTCATGGGGATTTGAACCACGACCTTCTGATCGGCAAGTCCTAGGCTCTGTGGTTTAACCCACAGTGCCACCCACGTCACTTAGAGTAGCTATGTAGCGGGTGCCAATCCTGCTGCCTGTTAGGCACCATGAGGAAGAAGATCACCTCTGGTGAGGATGCTGTGGAGGTGGGTGACCAATGGCAGCAGCCGTGGGCCCAAGTCACGTTGCAGGCAAAGGTGGTAGTGGAAGGGAAGAGAACAGGGCTCTGCCTACCTTCTCTGTCTTTGTGGGGCAAAGTGACAGACTGCATTAACTTGCATGGGGAAGAGGGGAGAATGTCTGCACCCTCAGAAATGGCTGGTGGGTTGGGGGAAATCTCACCCATCCACCAGAGTCTCCATTATTCTGCCTCACCAGCTCTAATGGGTAGGCATCACCACTGAATAAAATTGGTTTAAAAAGTGCAATCTTCACTCAAGCTTATCACTAACAGAGCTAACCAAAGTGACCCACTTGGTGCCAACTAATTTGAGAATGTCTGAAGCATCTCTTTGTCTCCCTCAGATTCAGTTTTTGAAGAGAAACAAACCAACGGGACAATTCCTCTCTCATGCATCTAATTCCTCCCTCAGGGTATAATGAAGAGAACAAATATGATGAAGGCCAAGTGTCCTCCTATGTCCTGTTGTGGGTGGTGTTGCTCTTGCTACCTCCTGTATATATATCTACACCTGCGCTGTGCAGCTCACCATCACAGACAATTTCCCTGGTAAGGCAATCCATACACAGAGCATTCTCCATAATCATGAAGTTGGCATTTGTCGTCCTCTTCATCACCCTGGCATGTTGCTGCTCCTCTGGTAAGCATCACTCATGATTAGCGTTGCTATTGTTGCACTTTTATTGTCGTAAACTGCTTTGGGATTTTTTTTTAAATGAAAAGCGGTATGAAATGCTTTTAAACAAACAAAACAAAAAATAATGCTCTTTTTTCCTCAACACACTGAAGAAGCACAAATGACCTCATTCAGCACAGTGTTTTCAGAGATGGCATTTGCAAATGAAGTACAGTAGGGGAAAAGAACTAAAAAATCTGGGCTTTAGGCATCTGACTTAGGTGTGTACTCTGAATGTAATATGTGGAAAGGGGGCAATTGTGGACACCGCTGGCAGATGATAATGTGACTTCAGTGGAACATTTTCCAGCCACTGTGATTGTGGAAATTCCTGGCTCCGTCATTGCCAGCCTCAGGTAGGCTTCACTTGCTATGTCAATGTGAGGGATTGCTTCTGTATTGAAGGAAATGTTTGGTGAAAACTGATCCCCAGAGATGCAAACTCACCACTTTGTTGACTAAGTCTCAGTAAGTCAAAGTGCTGATGCCCAACAGCTTGCGAAGGTTGCTCAGTATTTGATAGCTGCTTGGAAGAACAGTTAGGCTCCAAGGAAGCACTGGAGAGGTGCTTGCGGGATTTCCTGCTTCATGGGTCAAAATAATGTAACAAACCTTGAACAACATCCACCCTTGAGTCTGTGAAGGTATCATTTACCACTCCAACTCAGGTTAAAAAACAACAACAACCCAACAATATCTCAAGGGAAGAACTTTCAAAATTGTTACTATTAATATTTTTGAATTATGAACAACAACAGACCAAGTCTGTGGTGGTAGTTCCACGCAACTGGGAAGTGGGGCCTGGTGCCTTGTAAATATTTAGGATTGTATAGTCTGAGTAAATGGCATCCAGTTTAGATCAGAGCTAGTGCATTCTCAGGTGAGTCCTTTTCCTTCTAGCCAGCTATCACACAAGGTTTTTTATGTAAAGAGTTTCTAAACATTCATTTAATTTACTGAAAAATCCATTTTGATTTTTTCTTTTGCTTCTTTCTAGTTTCTGCTGATATGTGTGATCCTGTTGACGAGTTTCTGCAAGCAATGCTGAATAAATCAGATGAGGAATTTAAGGAGGTAGCTGAAAAGTATACCGAGGACGACCATGGGGTAGAAGCCTCAATGAAGTTAAAGAAGTGTGCAGATAAACTGTCAAGCGAGCAAAATTCTGCCTACTTTGAAATGGCGGTAATTATCAGTTTTGCCATTTTCTTTTCTTGCTTTTTGCAGCACAAGCCAACAAGCAGATTCAGGATTTGCAATCAATCTTTGTTTTCCTCTCTGTTTAAAAAAGTTATAGTAACACAGAGATCAAAGGTCATAAGATATAATATCCTGGTCCAAAAAGCACTCATAAACCTTGTCCCGCCTTCTTCCCCATAGAGAACTGTATCTCAATTGTTATGGTGTTGTACCTGAATATGGTTACAATATAAATAAAATTTGAAGCAAGCAAGCCAGTCAGGTCAGGCCAGCTGACCTAAATTCAACTATGAGCCAGTTTTCTCCCATTCAATTGCTTACATGCCATTGGGCCATCTGCTCCCAGTACACCTGAATCACCCAAAAGAAACCAGAGCTGCACTGTGTACCCATAATCCCCTGCTTCTTTGTCCTGCAACACTCTGTATTGACCTGGATTTCATTTCATTTCAGAAAAAAGTAATGGCCAAATGCAAAGAAAGCTGGAAGGAGGATTGATCCATGGATGAATCCAAGCTGATTCCACAGGCTGACTATTAGCATCAGTTGCTGCAAAGCAACACTCATTGATCCATTCTTCTACTTCTTCTGTACTGTTACTATTCCGTCCTGAGATTTCTCTCTCAATCTGGATAGTATTCAACAAATGCTATCGAGAACCTAGAGAAATCTCACCTGTTGTTCTTGAATCATTCATAATCAATAAACTCACTGCCTTGCATTTCTGTGCTCAAGATTAATTTTTGAGTGTGTATTAACTTTTGTCACAGTTAATCCAGAGACTTCATTGGGGATCTAGAATGCTAGAATTCAATAAAGGGTCACTAAAGATTCAACACTGCTATATTAAAGAATACCATGTTGGTTAGAGGTGGGGGAGTTGTATTATATCTCCCTGAATATTCAGAGCAGACTCTGAATAGCCGGTCTGCTGCAACATTCAGGTACATAGGAAAAGGACTTTGGGATTTTAACAGACCACAAGAATCAGCTGTGTGATATGGCAGCTAAAAAAAGCCAATGAAATTTCTAGGCTGCATCAACAGAAGTGTAGTGTCCAATTGCAATAAATCATGGTACCACTGCATTTTGCTTCGGTCAGACCTCAGCCTAGAATACTGTGTCCAGTTCAGGGAACTGGAGTTAAAGGAGAATATTGTTGCACACCACCCCAATCTCCGAGCGGTACGAGATTCCAGGGGTTCCAAGCACTTACCCAGGGTTCGTATTTCCTTTTGGAATGAGGCACAGTGGAGACTGCGGTGTCTTTAGGCTATAAGGTTTATTTACACATACATACAGCCTGATCCTATGTTGGAGGCATTCGCAGCATCAATACCCTAAAAGGGACTTGTTTCTCCCATAGCAACAGCCTTGGATCGAAGCAGAGATCTGGCATGGCGTTCTCTCTCTGCTTGCTGCATTGCTCACAACACAGCCCTGAACACTCTACTCCAAACTCTGGCTTTGTCTTTTGCAAGAGGAGCCCCCACCTTTGGAACTAGGGTCATCCAATGAAGCAGAATGGTAGAAGATTCAGAAAAGACAAGAAGAACTCCTGCTTCACAGAATGGAATTCATTGATGAAAATGAAGCAGAGACGGTTACTAATTTAGACAGCAGGTGATCAATAGTGGCTAATGTTGGCTGAACACAACCTTCTGTACCAGAGGCAATATGCTTCTGCATACCCACCAGGTCTCCCCATTTGAGCCATGAGGCCATTTCAGCAAGCCACACAGACATTAAAGTACAAGCGTGTCCATAAATTCAAAAATGGCAGAAGCCAACCATTTAACAAACACAGAATAAATTCAATATAAAAAAAAACAAAAACAAAACCACCACAATCTAGATTTAAGTTACTGTCTTTTTGGCGATGATTGAAGATCCTCCTTTTCTAATAAGGACCAATATACACTGGTCAGTTAAAACATTAATAATGCATTTTAAAAATGAGACATCAGAGGGCACCATAGAGCACTGATCCGTTGTCAATGTAAAATTGCATTGAGAGCTATATTATGAGGGTTTTTTAAAGCATTTTTACAAATCAGTGTAGCTCCAGCCTAAATCTCTGAAGTAGATTTTTTTATCCCAATCTGTATCTGTATTGGATTTGAAATTTTTGTAGTAGTAGTAGTAGTAGTAGTAAGTAGTAGTTATTCATATTTATTTGATTTCTTACCAGCCCTTCATCACAATGTCCCAGGATACAATCTAAAAACATAATGTTAAACACAGTTAAAAAAAACACAGTTTTAAAAAAATAGTCACAAGAATAAAAATAAAAATAAAAGACCCCTGGATGATTAGGTCCTGTCAAAGGTGACTATGGGGTGTGGTGCTCATCTCGCTTCAATAGGGTGGGTCAAAAACACTTTCCGGTTTTATGACAATCAAGTCGTATTTAAATCATGTGAAATAAATAAATTTGTGTGTGTGTGTTGTAACAAATGAGATGCTGTGGGTAGCAGTACAAAATGGCTGCCGTGAACAGCAAAAAATTGGGGACAGTACTCGCCCCATGGTTTATGGCAAAACAGTTGCGACATACAAAAAAACTTAAGACTTCTTTTTGTTTACAGTACTACACAAGGGTCTGGCTGTTGGGATATCTGAATCTGTGGTGTTATAGCGAGGTTTGGGTACTAATAACTCATGTTTGAATAATGTTTTGTATAACAAGTGTTTGGATAGCAGAACCTTTGCATGTATAGCAAAGATGCGAAACTCACTTTTGATTGTTGCATGTATAGCAAAGATGCGAAACTCACATGTTTTGATTGTTAAATCACTAGCTGTGTTTCATGGGTAGCAATTCTTAAGTGAAATTAGTAAACTGGCAACTGAAGGGTAGTATAGAAATTTAATAAAGAAAGAAGAAAGGCACAATGTGCTGCCAGACATGGGGACAATGGTGTGTCACTTGGTAAAAAATGCCATCTCTGGGCAACAGGCCTCCTCAGAAGCAGAAAGGGCGCTGGATGGTCACTTGAGGGTGCCATATTGTTAGATGGCTGGGGAAGGGGCTTTGGTCCCGATCCAATGCTGCTGTTCCACTAGCACAGCAAAGCTTTCCTCTCCTCTCCCCTGCAGCCCACCACCATGATAAGCTGCTCCAGAGGGTTGGAAGATCCTTTAGAGCAGATATTGAAGGTGCACAGGTTAATGAAAGGGAAGTCCTGCTCTGTGAGTAGAACCTGGGTTGCCATATTTCAAAAGGAAAAACCAGGAACTTCTTCTTCTTCTTCTTTTTTACATAAACACTGAAAAAACGCGAATTTTCAATTGACTTGCCTAAGATCCAGGACCAAGTGCCACCTTTCGGATGTCAATTCCGCCTTTGAAATCCCAGTAATGTCCGGGGAAATCTGGACATTTGTCAGCCCTAGTAGAACTCTATGCATGCAGCGCTGGATATAACCTTTTATCTCTCCCCCCCCCCCCCGCGCCCACTCCTAATACAGGTCCTTCATTCAAGTGACAACCTTAATAACACAGAGATATCGCCAACTAGTTTTCAAAGCATGCCATCCAAGCATGAAGAAGGGAAAACATGCCTGAATCCAAATCAATCCCAAAATCAGAAAAGTCAATAGATACAAATAGATCCTATATGGTAGGTAATCCCTTAATGACCTAAATTATTTAGAAGTAGCATTTATATTAGTGATCCCTGCCAAAGACGTTTTTGACCGTTAATAAAGCCCAAGGCTACACTGCTCATTTGGAATTTAGCCTGCTATGGAATAGCCTGCTTTTTCCTTCCTACACCCCTCCTTGCCGCACAACAACCATTTGCTGTTTGGATGCCTTGAAATATTTTGGTCACTAATATTTGCAGATTCCATGATTGTGTCCTGCAATTCTTAACAAAAAATGCTCCTTGATCCAGCAGGATTTTTCGCACCACTTGTTTATTTTCAAGCATGTCCATTGCCTTCAAATTTCATTTGCAATATGACCCAATCACCCATTATACATTTGGAATGTTGCTATCTTTCGAGAAAGTTTTGGAGAAAATCTAACCTAAGAGAGGGTGGGAGAGTGGGGAAAAAACAAAACGGGTGTTCTGGATTGATATTAAAAGAAACCTTGGTGAAATTTCAAACCACAATTTCAATCTGAATCCCATAGCTATTTTTAAAGGAAATTTCATACAAGTAGTACCACCTCAAGGACCTCCTCTCCACATATGGACTGACCAGACCCTGCAGTCATTATCTGAGGCCCTTCACATGCCTCCTCTATGAGTGGCCCAAAAGCACACACGAACAGGCCTTTTCTGTGTTGGCTCCCCGTTTGTGGAATGCTTTCCTCAGGGAGACTCAACTGGCAGCTTTGTTACATGTCTTTAGGCACCAGGCAAAAACATTCCTCTTTTCCCAGGCCTTTGGCTAATTAAACAATCTGTGTGTGAGGGTAATTATTTTGTTGTTGTTGTTGTTCTGATATGCATTTTTGTGTTTTTATATTGTAAACTGCCCTGTGATCTTAGGATGAAGGGTGGCATAGAAATTTAATAAATAATCATAATAAAAGGTAAAGGTACCCCTGCCCATATGGGCCAGTTGTGTCCGACTCTAGGGTTGTGCGCCCATCTCACTTAAGAGGCCGGGGGCCAGCGCTGTCCGGAGACACTTCCGGGTCACGTGGCCAGCGTGTCGAAGCTGCTCTGGCGAGCCAGCACCAGCGCAGCACACGGAAACGCCGTTTACCTTCCCGCTATAAAGCAGTACCTATTTATCTACTTGCACTTAAGAGTGCTTTCGAACTGCTAGGTGGGCAGGAGCTGGGACCGAACGACGGGAGCTCACCCCGCCGCAGGGATTCGAATTGCCGACCATACGATCGGCAAGTCCTAGGCGCTGAGGTTTTACCCACAGCGCCACCCGCGTCCCTTTAATAATCATAATACCAATATGCTATAAAATAGTGGAAAGTTTACCAATTATAAATAACAAAGCACTGGGATGGGAGGTGGGAACACACACACACATACACACACAATCTGGCACAGGATACTAGGGAACAAAATAGCCTGTGAATAATTATGGGAAGGTACAGTAAATATGATCAACTGAAAATCTGGTATAAATTTGTTTCATACTGGAACAGTGAACTCAATCCAATAATACTGGTAATGCATGATGAGAATGTAAGCAGAAATGTGAGGCAAGAATAACTATAGAGAACTGTAAATGTGGTAGCTCCTTCTCTTTTACATATTATTTCAACAAGGAACTATTTGGAATGGATAAATATGATTCCTGATGACTAAAGTATACAATTTATGGTTCCTGGTAAAATGAAATGTGTTATATTTTGTCCCTTAAATATATATATATATATATATATATATATATATATATATATATATATATTTAAAGGCACTGAGTGCAAGTCTCAGGGCATCTGAAACAGAGGTAGCAGCTACACACCTTGTATGTAAGAATTACTTCCGAAAGGGATCTGTTGTGAGGGGTTTTTTCACATTTGCCTCCTGTCCTTCACCCAAGTAACTCAGAGCCACTTTCTAGCTTTACAATAGGTTAGCTATGCCAAAAGGGTGATTTCCCCAGGACTGTCCTGCCAGCTTCATATGTCAATAGCAATTTTGCACATCCAATCTCAATATTCCAGCTGCCTTACTTTTTCAAAATTCTTATGTACAGCATACCCTCCAACGTTTATCCAGTGAAAATAGGAACGTCCCATTCCATGATAATTTTACTTTTTATACCCCACACATCTTACTGGGTTGCCCCAGCCACTCTGGGCAGCTTCCAACATATATAAAAACATAATAAAATATTAAACATTTTTTAAAAATCCCTATACAGGATTGCCTTCAGATGACTCGGGATTCAAATAACTCCATACCCCCCAACATTTCTCCAATGAAAATAAGGACATCCTAAGGAAAAGTGGGACATTCTGGGACCAAATCAGAAACTGGGTCGGCTTCTCTAAGTCAGGGACGTCCCTGGAAAGTAGGGACACTTGGAGGATCTGTATTCAATGTGCATATATGCCTACAAGGAGCTGACCTGGGCTAGGCCCCTGCAGTTCACAGAAGTGGTCAAAAACCTGCTTCTGTCTTGCAAGGAAGTCCCTTATAGGGCACATCACAGCAGCCCATACTCTGGCCACTAATTTTGCAATATGTGAAGCCCCTCTACATCTCCTTCAGATCTGATTCTAGGACTGAAATGTTCCAAGAGACACTAATCAGTAAGAGAATTCCTCTCTCGTCTATATTTTCTCTCCCACGGAAGATACGGTAGTTTTTAATGTAAAATGCTCAGAGAACTTTGGTTATTGGGCAGTATAGAAACATAGCTGTCAACTTTTCCCTTTTCTTGTGAGGAATCCTATTCGGAATAAGGGAATTTCTCTTTAAAAAAGGGAACCGTTGACAGCTATGTATAGAAATGTGCAAGGATGGCTGCAATGCTAACTCCACTTACCTGGGACTTGGGAGTAAACACCACTGAATTCAGTAGGACTTACGAATGAGAGGACATGGTTAGGTTGCCCCATCAGTAAATATATTAAGTAAGTAAATACCAGGAGAAATGTAAATAAGATCGTGTGTGCTCCTGTGTCATGTTGTGGGCGGAGTGGTTCTTGCTACCTCCTCTGTGTGTATAAATAAACACACACCCCAAACAGTTTTGCTGCGTATTGGAACCCATACTGGGATTTCTTCTCCACCATGAAGCTGACACTTGTCCTTCTGCTCCTCGCCCTGGCATGCTGCTCCTTGGATGCGCATCACCATGGTAAGCATCACTCCTCTGGTAACTATCACTATGATGGCTCTTTGCCTTAAGAAACAAATATAATCCAGTCTAATGTCTTCAGATATGGCATCTACAAATGAGATGCAGGAGAACTTCAGCAAAATCATGAATGCCCGTACCTGACACTTCAGGCATACTCTCCTGATGTAGCTGCAGTGCCAACCAGGGGCCCAGGATAAAAGATAGTCTTTGGGAACCCTCCACCAATGCAACCCCCTCCCCTAATGCTGTCTGTAGTGAACATAGTATATTTGGGTAAATGGAATATCAGCACAATACCAGGGACACGGGTGGCGCTGTGGTCTAAACCACAGAGCCTAGGGCTTGCCGATCAGAAGGTTGGCGGTTCAAATCCCCGCGACGGGGTGAGCTCCTGTCGCTCGGTCCCTGCTCCTGCCAACCTAGCAGTTCGAAACCACGTCAAAGTGCAAGTAGATAAATAGGTACCACTCCGGCGGGAAGGTAAACGGCGTTTCCGTGTGCTGCTCTGGTTCGCCAGAAACGGCTTAGTCATGCTGGCCACATGACCCGGAAGCTGTCTGCAGACAAACGTCTTCTCCCTCGGCCAGTAAAGTGAGATGAGCGCCACAACCCCAGAGTCGTTCACGACTGGACTTAATGGTCAGGGGTCCCTTTACCTTTACCTAGCTGCATTGTAAACTTTAAAAAGTAATATTTAATGCTGGTCATTAAATTAATAAAATAAAATAAATAATAACCATGAATATTGACTCACTAGCCTAGTGACATTCATGGGTATCCATGAATGTATCTATCTAACCTACTTTAATAGAGCTCAGAAGCAGAATCATCAGAACAGCTGTACATTTTTACAGTCATTAAAATTAAGAGCAGAAATGATAACCTATTCTTATAATTCAAGCAAACATCATTTATTGCAAGAATGAATAAGACATCTGATTCTTAAACAAGTAGCCAAGGTAGATGACTTTTACCTTGCTTCTAGTTTGGTGAAACAAATTTCTCAAAAGAGATTTGCCTAGCTATCTTATTTTCTTCTGAGAGCGTAAGATAGGGGTCAATCCTATCTTGCCCCTTGGTAAATCTTGGGTGCTCCTTTGTCAGAGGGGGCGAGGGAAGGATAAGGAAGCCCTGTCCATAAGTCAGTTCCAGCCCACAGCTGAATTTCATACGGAGGCCACTCAGTATTCTCCCCAAGAAAGACCTGGGTGGACATGAGCATTGGGTGCCACTGCCTGAAGCCACATGCTCACTTCCATCCTGCCTTCTCTATTCATCTGGTAGGTGCAGAGGCTGAGAAAACCAGCATGCCTCTCCACTGTCCCCAGGTGGGCTGGAGGGAGACGATGGAAACACTTCCTCCTGTCTCTCATCTGCCTGCCTGTCCATTAACGTAGGAGTGTCCACATTACACTCTCTCCATTTCAGGGTTGTCCCACACCTTTCCACCTTTTAATGTGGGGTTGTTGTTTTTTCAATCCTTGGAAAGCCCGAAGAGGCCAGGCTTGAAAAACCTTGCAATAATGAAGAGACAGGAAAGTGCAAATCCATGCTTTGCTCCAGTGTGGACAAGCTCATAGCATCTGCTGGTGTAAGTGCCTCTGTCTCGCAGTCTTCTTCTCTGGCATCCCAGCTGGATCCTGGGCAGGGCAGACTGAAGTGGGCTATCATGGTTGCAGCCAGTTATCGCTTAGTTTTTATTTACTTTTTAAAGACGATACTAAAGAAGAGTATGTGTGTGTAGATTAAAAGTGTTTTTAACAGCCTGTTTGGGTTTTCATTTTCCTTCTTCCTAGATTCCCACAAAACATGCAAACCTATGGAGAAATTTCTAGATGCAAAGTTTTCCGGATCAGATTCTGAGTATATGGAAGAACTTGAACGTTATTCTGACAATGAAGATGGCATCCAAGCTGCAATGGAAGTGAAAGATCTTATTGAAACATTTTCGGATGAGAAACGTTCGGAATACTTGAAACTTGTGGTAATTTTAAGCATTGCCCTTTTTCTTGCTGGCTTTTTGTGCTTCTAACTCATAACAAGAGACAGGGGGAGGAATATGATATTGTGATTGCCAAACAGAATGATCTCCTCTCTCCTCCTGCCGCATGCTGTTCTGGGGGTTCTCCGGACGCCCCAGAAGGGATTGGGGGGTAGAAGGGGAGTCATATTGCACTAGTGGGAGCCTGTGCACTGACTTCTGCTAGCACACTGGGTTAATTGAATCCAACCCAGGATGTATATGTCCCCCCCCCCCATCTATTTTTTTTATTTCATTTTTATTTATGAATTTATAAGAGTACAAAATACAGAACTGAAAAATAAAAGAAAAAAGTGAAAGAAAAGGAAGGGGGGGAAGGGGGGAGAGATACATTACATCAATCCATAATTCTATTTCATCAACTTCCCATCCATCCTTCCATGGTTCCCTAAAGTTTCCCTTTCCTGCTGCATATTCTATTTTTTCTAACTATTTAAACATTCAAATACTTCCCAGTATAAACTATAACTGCTGAGCTTACTCCAAACTGACTAAAGTTCTAACATTTTTACAATGGTTTTTAGGTAGTCTACAAACGGCTTCCGTCCCAGGGGTGTATATGTTCTCACCTATCCCACAAATTACAGTCTTTTGGTTTTAAGAGAGTGTTTTACCCTACAGATTGAAAGTAATATGACAAAATCTGATGCTCTAAAATGGTTTTAAATACGTTGCCTGACCCCAGCACTCTCCACAAACTAATTTACATCCACAACACATATGTATTCTCTTTTCATCCCAGATAAATGTTTGCGTGCCCAGGCAGAGACCCCCGACCCCAAGAGCCATGAATGACTCATGAATGACTCATAACAACGTGTTATGGGATTAAATTGGCCACAACTTTATTTAAACTTTCAGATGTAGGAAGACCTTAGCTTAGGCATTGGGCATGTATCCCTCCCAGTCCCCAGCTGGGGATCTGGGGCACATCCGGGTAATCAGTTCTGTCTGGGAAGTGGGCTGGCTCTGGAAGACATTTTTTTACGCAGTGTCCACCGCCATTTCACTGCAACACTGGCGAGTGCACTGACAACTTTTCAGCTTTTGGCCCTTTAACGGGGAACCCTGGGATCACCGCTGCAGGGGGGAGCATCACCACTTCACGCCCTCCCCCCCCACCCATATAGGGAAGATAGACTAAAGGATTCCGCCCAGGGCCTAAAACCACCAAGGTTGTGACATCTGCTACGGGGAAGGCGAAACTTGTCAATGCAGGGAAATTCCTTCCCAGTCCCTTAACAGCAACCATCCTAAGACCATAGCAGTGCCTGAATACCTGTAAAAGAAGTTAACCTGTAATAAAAGAGCATTAAACAAAGGGAGGGTAGGGAAGGTGAAGCTCTGGAGCTGACTGTGTGCTGTCAGGTAGGCTCCACCCCTTTTAACTACGCGAAGAGCTCTGCCTCCCCCACCCCCCAGATAGGTTTATTAGAACTGAAGTTTGGTGGGAACCTCAAGGGGCTATGGCGTGGGGAGGTGGACCAGGAACTTCTGCCATTGTCTCAGGGATCAGGGTACCTCATGCGGCCACGCAAAGGGCGCCCTCCGGTTGATGGGAGAGCGGTCATTACGCAGGTTGCCTATGCCATACATGCGAACCGAGGTACAGAAAGGAGGCAAATATACCACCCCATGAGGCAATCTCCTACTGTTTGAGAAGCAGGCTGATGCTTAAATCCAAGACACAAATACTTTTTCTTCCAACACCCTTGAGTTGGCTCAACTAGAACTCCCTCAAGCCCTGTCTACCTCACCCTTTCCCTTCCTCCTCATTCATAAGGATCCCTGAAGCCTCATGGCCAATAGCTGTGCCTCTCCCAGCTTTACATTACCTTTCTAATCTCCCAGCCATTCTTCACCAACAGGCCCTGCTGACAAGGAGAAAGGCAGTGGTACGGCCCGTGGTGGTCCTTCAGATTAACCCTACTACTGTTTCAGCCCTTCTTTCTTTCTTTCTTTCTTTCTTTCTTTCTTTCTTTCTTTCTTTCTTTCTTTCTTTCTTTCTTTCATCTATCTATCTTTCTTTCCCTTCTGTATAATAAAAAATACCTAAGTGGTGAACAAGAGTATATGAAAATATGTACATAAAGTCATTGGAGCTACATTGCATAGCCGTGATTTCTTTCTTCTTTGTCATTTAGCACTCTGTACTCACCTGGATTTCATTAAATTTCAGAAAAACTTAATGCACAAATGCAAAAAAGACTGGAAGAACTGATCTTTGGATAATGCTACGCTGATTCCACAAGCTGACCACCAATTCCTGAAATATCATATAATTGATCCATTCTTCGATTTCGCTTGTACTGTCCTTGTTCAAAGAAGCTCCCTGTGGGGCAATAATCATTATGCGACAGAAATCCTAGAGAAATCACATGTGCTGTTCTGCAATCAGTCATATTCAAATTGTTATTAAACTTACTGCCTTGCATTCCTTTGCTCAAGTTTCATTCCTGTAGGCTGTTAAATGTGTACCTTTTGCACTGATCTCTTGAGATTTGCTAGAGCCAGCCAGAGACTATGTTAGAGCAGAACAAGGAATGTTCTGAACAGCGAGTTGCTGGCCCAGCCCTTCTCTACAACTTAGAGAGGGCCCTTGTGTTGCTAGTTTGAGAGACAGGCAGTTGTGCTTCCCTAACTTCCAAACCATTTTTGTGGGGGGTGGGGAGAGTGGCTAGTACTAGGGACAAAGTGCCATAATGATCAGTCAGATACATTGATTCCAGAAAGTCATGGAAGCAGGTGGTAGAGTTTATGGGCCCCAACTTTGATCCCAGGAACAGGAATGCAGCTGATAGAATTGATATGCTCACCTGTGAATAAATGTCTACATACCCACCCACACCCACCCACACAAATGTGAGTAAATGCGCTTGCACGCTCATGATACTGACATGTGCTAGACAGTCAGGAGCTTATATTACAAGGTTAAAGGAAGGCAGCAAAGATAAGCTAGAGGAAACCATTCATTTGTCCACTTTTTCAAAATAGACAAGACCTTTCTGCAGGCAATATGATTAGCCCAGGGATGATGAACAAAACATTTCAATAAGGAACAAAGACTGCCAAATGCATCATGTGACTCTAGTCAGTGGCCTCATCCACACAATACAATTATAGGACTATCATAACACTTTAACCGTTGTGGCTTCTCCCAAAGAATTCTGGGAAATATACTTTATTAAGGTGCTGGGCACTCCTTCCTCCAAGCAGCCCCCCATCTCTAGACCTTCCTTCTTGCCAAAGCACTGTAACTGGATATTGCAGAAAAATGGATTCAGTTTAGTCCCACAAGGCTTGCACTCTTGTTTAAGAAGTCTTGCACTTCTCTGAACCCGGTAGGACTCTTAACATAACATAAGAATAGAAGATGTTCCTGCTGTATCAGACCAATGGCCCATCTAGTCCAGCTTGCTGTTCTCACAGGGGTCAACCAGGTGCCTATGGGAAGCCTGCAAGTTGGACTTGAGCTGGACAACAGCACTCTGCTCACCTGAAACTCCCAGCAACTGGGATTCAGATGTATGTTGGCTCCCAAGGTAGGACAAGGGTATCATTGCTAGTAGCCACTGATGAATTTGTCTAATCCTTTTGGAAAGCCATTCAAGTTGGTGGCCATCACAGCCTCTTGAGGGATCAAGTTCCACAGTTTAACTATCTGCCCTGAATCTTCCAGCATTCTGCTTCATTGGATGCCCATGAGTTCTAATGTTAGGAAAGAAGCAGAAAAACATTTTCTCCATGCAATGCATAATTTCTGTCACATCACCTTTTTTCTCTGAACCAAAAAGTCAAAAATTCTGCAGCGTTTCCTCACAGAGAAATTACTCCACCTTCTTGATAGATTTGTATAATGGTGTTTTTATGATATCAGCAGTTTTATTTTTAATTCCTTTTCTAGGTATCTTCTGTTGTGGAGGTGAGGTGGGGTGATTAACAAAATCAATCCTCCTGCAATATCTGGGAATATCCCCTCACTCACGCAGTTTAGGACATTCCATACCTTTCCTCAGCAGAGTTTCTTGCTCACTGAGAAAAATAAAGCTCACGTATATGTAAACTCAGCTTTAATAATAAAGAAAACTGGAACAAAATAACATAATGAAAGAAACTAAATACGACGACATGAGGCAAGTTTGAGGCATGGAACAAGAAGAGACAGTTGGTCCCTCCTAACTGAAACTTAACAGAACACACTGAAGGGAGGGGCTGATTCTGGAGCAGAACACACAAGCCCCTCCCACCAGATACCTAGCACTCTACTATTCAAATTAGGCCTTAGTGTTTTTCTTACATCTTCAGCATGGGATTTGTCTTTCCACAGCTGCTACACCCTGGGTCAAATATTCCTTCAGCTACTACCCCAAAGTCTCATTCCTGATCAGTCACTGGCAGTTCAGACCCTATGAGTGTAAATGTGAAATTAAGATTATTTTTCACCACAATATGCATCACTTTACACTTATTTACCCTGAATTGCATTTGCCATTTACTGCCCATTCCCTCAATTTGGAGAGGCCTTTTTGGAGCCCTTTGCAAAATCTTTTCATGCTAATGACTCTGAACAACCTATTATCTTCCACAAACTTGGCTACCTCACTGCTTACCCCTAACTCTAGATCACTTTCGAACAAGCCAAAGATCACAAGTCCCAATACCAATCCTTGTGGGATTCCACTTTCCACATGTCTCCATTTGGAGGACTGTCCATTGATTCCTGTTCTCTGTTTTCTTAACCAATATCTGGCCCACAAGAAGACTTCTCCTCTTATTCCATGAGTGCTAACCTTACTAAACTTTCATGAGGTACCCTGTTAAAGGTTTTTGAAAGCCCAGGTACACTACATCACTGGATCAGTTCTATCTATATGCTTGTTGACACTCCAAAATAAATCTAATAGCTTCGTCAGAAAGGGCTTGTCCATGCAGAAGCCATGCTGGCTCTGCTTCTTGATGATGTACAAACAGCCTGCCTATCTCTCATAAGAGTACATAAAAAAGGCAGTGCCTATCCCCAGAGAGGCGGAATACCCTCCAAGCAGCAGCATTGGGGTAAAGTGGCTGTAGCCACCTCGTATATTACTATCTACAAAGTAAGCATGGCCAACAGACAGGGGATAGGAATGTTGTATTCCATAAACATCTGGAGGGTCGTAAGTTCTTGTTCCTTGACAAGGTCTCCTGAAAAGGTTTTAAGGGTTGATCAATCCATTAATCCACCTGATAGCATGCTTGTGAGCACTCCTCTTCTACAGCACACGAAGGTGCAAAATTTGCCTCAGACACTTAATACCAAACACACAAAGCTGCTTTGCACAGGTTCAGATCATTTTCCATCTAGGCCACACAGACGTATTAGCGTAAGCACTAGATTGGCTCTGCACAGCCCTGACCTCACCACCACTTTCCCCTTCCAGTACATGGAAGTGATGCTACCTCTGTCAAATGTTGTTGTTGCAGCTCCACCCAACCAGGTGAGCTGCTCTTGATCCCTCATAATAGTATACAGCATTTTAAAAATGGGTGAGATTTCTTCTCATGGTAAGTCTCATGATTTTTATTTTTTAAAATCTTTGGCCCTTTTCACTTTGTTTTTAGCTAAGGAATCTTTCTGCCCGTGTCAGACCTTTCGCCCACAGAAAGTTACAGTACATTCCTCCACACAAGGAAAAGATAACAAGGAAAGAAAAAGAGAAGGAAATCAGAAGAAACCAAGCTGGTTAGTAAAGATAATATTGTCTATACTGTCTGCTTATGAAATGAATGAATGAATGAAGATGATCTGGATAATTGGGGGGAGTGAATAGAATTCAAAGCAGAATTCATAGTTAGCCTAGCCCAAAGACAATAGGTGGTATCCAATGAAGTAGTTCCATCAGTGGTGGAGCTTGGGGTCTCAAATTTCAGTGGAGCCCTGCGCAACTCCAAAATTCACCACCCACCCCCTTTCGTGCTCCATTCTAAATCATAGTTGTGGTGTCCCCAGCGTTGCCACTCCCCTAAATCCGTTCCATTAGGACATGAATAACATGCCTGGGCACAAATCAATACGCAAAGGAGAAATGTCAATATATACACATCCTTTAATTTAGGTAATCCCATAATGACCTAAAGAATTTAAAAGCAACATTCATATTAGCAATACCTGGCAAAGTCAAGATAGTTTGGACTGTTTATAAAACCTCAGGCTATATGGATCATTTGCATTTACCTTACCATGGAACAACTTGCCCTTTCCTTTTTGCCTCCATCAACCATTTGCTCTCTGTAACCTTGAAAATCTTACAGCCACTGATCTTTTGTCCTGAAATTTCCTTTGCATATAATTGAATGCACATTTGGAAGGTTACTATACATTTATAAAGTGGTTGGGGTGCGGGAATCAAATCAAAGACGCAGAATTAAAACCTGAGTATATTTGTAATTGATTTAGCAACTGCACACAGGGTCTATTAAGTATAACACATGAGAGAGAGAGAGAGATTTTGTTTTGTTACGTTCTCGTCCCCAGAAACTCAGTGTGGCACTCGAGCCTCACAATACCCCTTTGAAGTACGCTATACCAAGAAAGAGTGATTTTCCCAGGGCTACCCAGTGAGCTTCATATGTGAGCAGGGATTTGATGCATCGAAACTCAAGAGTACAGCCATAAATCTCTCTTGGCTCTCTTGTCTTCTTAAATCCTACGTACACTCTGCATATAGGCCAACAGGAAGCCACACCTGACCCTCCTTGTGCTGTAGGAATTGATCTTGGTCTCGTCATCTTGCCAACCTTAAGTTTAGTTCACCCCATTTCCACAGCATTCCCCCCCACTTCTTTTAAAAGCTGCCACAAAAATTCAGGTAGATGATATTCTGTATCAGTTTGCTGACAGACTGGCTCTCCCCCCCATCTGCAGTGCATACAAATAGTCAAAAATTTGATTTTATCCTCTCAAGGAACTCTCTAATAGGGCGCACCGCAGTAACCAACCCAGTGCACACTGAATTTTAAATGCACACTGCAGCTCTCCATCTTCTTTGGATTTGATCAGAAATGAGGAGGAGAACAATAAGATTTAGGGCATGTGTTGTGTTGTAGGCGGAGCAGCTCGTGGGCACATAGAGCTATATATATAGATGCCTGAGCTGCGCAGCTCAGGATCCCAGATAGTTTTGCTGTGGGCTGCAACCCGTCTGAGCATTTTTCTTCATCATGAAGCTGACACTCATCCTGCTCATCGCCTTAGCATGCTACTGCTCTTCAGGTAAGCATCACTACTGAGACTTCTGGCTCTTGGTTTCAATAGACTCAAGAAGCAAACATTTAGTAGCATGGCATAACATTTCCAAATATGCCATTTGTAAATGAAATACAGTAGAATCTCAGTGAAATGAACTCCAAGAGCTGGACATTTTAGGCAATGAGACGTCCTGGACCAGCTCTGCAGGACCTCCACTCAAGTGCAGCACAATGCAAAGCAGGCTTACTCAAAAGTAAGTCCTGTTGTGCCCAATGGGGCTTTCTCCCCAGTATGCTTTCTTTAAGATTGCACAGGCCACAGTTAGGGATAATGGAGAATCCTGACGGAAATAGAAGCAGAAATTGCCTCTGTTCACTTATTCGTTCCACGTCTGGAATGAAAGTCAGTCAATTGAACACAATCGGTATTAGCTGTTGTCACTTTCAGTCTGGAAACGATACATGATTGATGAGTCGTCGTCCCCTGTCCCCCGTCCCCCCCCCCCGCGTTTCCATTGCATAGAAATGAATGAGGTGGAATAATGCAATGGCAATGTAATTACATAATTTACATAATTATGTAAAATTTGTCACATCGGACAGTGAGACGAGTAACATAGTTTGTGACAGAAACGGTGCTTTCCTACATCCCTAGTGACAGTACTGAACTCTAAAAAATCATTATGGCAACCAGATGCAAAAAAAAAAAAAGAGGACAAGGCTCCTGTACCTTAAAAAATTTCAACAGGTATAGTTTGGCATGGGAGGTGCATCTGCAGAAATCTCCTCTTTTACACAGCTGTTAAAAGGCGCAAGAGCCCTGTCCTTTTTTTTTATAACCTGGGCACCCTAAAAATCACTGAAGATGATAGTCAGTGAGCTTAAGTGGACTACAACAAGACTCAGTTTGATCTAGTGACATGTGCATTTTATGGTAAGTTAA
The DNA here is from genome assembly GCF_965153285.1 of Podarcis tiliguerta. Taxonomy (NCBI): domain Eukaryota; kingdom Metazoa; phylum Chordata; class Lepidosauria; order Squamata; family Lacertidae; genus Podarcis; species Podarcis tiliguerta. The sequence continues at coordinate 57,746,403 of NC_139534.1, forward strand.
GATGTCATATTTATGGCCTCCAATTTAGAAATTACTTGGCTGTGAAAAGGCCAGTTTTGGTTAGTGCTACACAGAGGAAGTATAGTATTTCTCCCCCTGCATCTACGGACCCCAGGAAACATAGCACCCTCTGGTCAGGACTGTGTGTCCCTGACATACAAACATGGTAAGGAAAGAACATTTAAACCATCCTCATGTGGTGTCAGCACAAGAAAGTGCTTTTCCTGTGGAGCTTTCTTGCAGAGAAGTGGGCATCCAAACTGGAGCTGAGCTGGGCCCTCTCAGCTGAATCATATTATTTCCATCCAGTTATCAGGTGATTATTTCTTTTTTCTAAGATGACAATAAAGAGTTTAAATAAAACATGTATAAAGTATTATAAATTCAGTTTTTGTTTTGTTTCCTCCCCCCTCCCAGTTTATTCTGAGCTATGTCCTTCTGTCGAGAATTCAGTGACTGCATTCCTTTCTGGAACAGCGGATGACTTAAAAGAGGAGCTTAAAAAACACGTATCTCGTTTAAAGTATGGGATAAGCAATGCACAGAAGGTGCAAAGTTGTACCCAGGATGAATTTACAGAAAAGGAAAAAGAGGCGTTATATGATCTTGTGGTAATTATCTATTTTGCCATTTTTTTCTTGCCTGTGTTTGGGTATTTATTATACTTTGTCTTTCATCCCGTCAAACTTTATTTGCAGTCTGCTATTTAAAAACATTATTTTAGCATGCATATGCCACAAGTTAATATCTGATGATCTAAAAAGGATCTAAATTCTTTGTCCTGCCATTTATATTACCAGAGCCTTCTCCATATGTCAGAGACTAATTCAGGTCATACAGTAATAACTCTAGTTTAATATGCATGCAGCAGGCCTGTGCCATCATATGGAAGACCCATCTTTTCCAACCCTAAACCTGCCCAGTTGTTCTGATGGTTGAGCCAAGTGAATCGAGGCAAAGTTGCCTTTTATTGACTTTCAGTCATTTTCACCATGGCATGATCTTCTACTGTTCAGGAAGCAGGCTGTTGAGTAATGCTTGCCAAGAACCAGCTAGCCCCAACCTTCCTCATTTCCTTTATCGCCTGTACTTACATTTGTTTCATTTCATTTCAGAAAAAGATGGTTGACAAATGCAGCAGCGACGAGTAATTCTGATCTATGGAAGAAGTCAATCAAATTCCACATGCTTACTACTGATATTGGTTGCTGGAAAATATTGATCCATTCTTCTATTTCTTTCATCCTGTCATTGACGTTGGAGGTCCCTCCTCCCTTTGAAACAATAATCATATGCTGCAGAAAAGCTAGAGAAATCTCCTGCCATGTTCTTCAATCATTCCTACTTGAATCATTATTAAAACCCGTGATTTGCATTTCTGTGCTGAAGATTCATTTTTCAGTGTGTATGATAAATGTCACAGTTAATCCAGAGACTACTTGAAGGATCTAGAGAACAATTCTAGAAAGGGAATTTAATTGTTGTTGATATTTATTTATAAAAATATTTATATACTGCCAACTCAAAGCAGGGTAGAACAAAAGATAAAATGAAATGAAATGAAATAGTTTATTATCACTTGTACAACTTGTATACAGTGAGATTACACCAGCACCCCCCACTCAGCTCTCTTAGTCTTAATTCCCCTCGTTTACTGACGCACACCCACCAAACCCAAAAGTCAGTTGCCCTGTTGTTATCTTTTCATTCAGCAGCCTAACAGCCCAAGGATAGAAGCTGTTCTTTACCCTGTTGGTGCAACTAATCATGCTTCTATATCTTCTGCCCAATATTCTTGCTGATATTAAGGTGCAAGTGGTTCCCTAGGCACCATGTAGATATTTTTTGGACCTCCCCTCTATACGCTGATTCGTCTCCACCTGTTATTAAACCCATTATGGTGGTGTCATCTGCAAACTTAATAATTGCAGTAGATGGGTCAGATGATAAAAGGACACTAAAGGATTGTTGGGGTCCGCTAATAGGGTGCAAGCTGCCTTGGTCACTGAAAGGCCAATAAATGCCATAGACAGAGTCCCATAATTACTCATTTATTCAGCTGAGTAAAACAGAGTGGGTGAGCCACACTCACCAGTGTGATGGTGAAGCCATGCCTAAATAGCCTTTGTTCAGACTTTTTATAGGCGCCCCCCCTGCCTTTCCCTTTTTCGAGGTTCCTAGTGACACCCTGCCTAGAGACCTTGAAGGGAAAAGCTTCCTGGCAGAGGGAAGTTTTCTGGAAAATTGCCTAGCAATGTTATCTGGTCTTCACATATTTGTGGCTCACCCTCCGTAATTATAAAGCAGGCAGTTCCTTTACAGAAGCAAAATGGCATCAGTTAGTCTAACCAAAAGACAGAGAAGAACAGGCCTCTGTGGCTTTTCCTGAGACCTCACAGGATAATATACAATAAAAACAATAAACGGCAAAGGGCCAGCATTGCTGTATCAAAGGATTCTGTCTGAATGTGGTACACAACTCTAATACAGTTTATAACCATATTCAGACTTACGCATCCTGCAAATGACCTGCTTATCAAGCATTCGTTCATTACATAAGCAACAGCACCCTCTACAGTGCAGTTCATGGTTGGCACAGCAAGCGGGAGCATAGCAAACAACTTAGTCCAGCCCACTCTGTGGAATGGAAAGATGAAGCATGTTTTGGGGGGGAGGAAGGAGGGAAGATGCACACTCTCCCACCATCACCCTGCCTTCTCACCATCCAAAGACCCATTCAGTCAGTAAAAAAACAACAAAACCTCAAGGAGGCTGCAAAGCAGGACTGGAGGTGGGGGATCTGAGCCCTGACAGAGAGGCTTGGATGGCTGTATCTGGTCCCCAGAGCCCAATATTCCCTATCTATGCACCCTTAACAGAATACAGTTCCCAGGGAGCTGCCATTTTCTGCTTCACCTCAGGCAGCAAATTTTCTCGGAGGGCACATCTGGAGGGCACCATGTTGGCGACTCCTGACCTATTGGATTCGCCAAGTTTTATGCTGGGTTTAATTGTTTTAGTTGTTGTGTTCTATGCTGAAGTTAGTTATTTTTTTATTGGACTTTTTTTACTTTCTGATTTATTTTAAGGTTTTTAATAATAGTATAAATGCAGTGTAAAAATGCAGGCTAAACCAGCTTCCTGGCCAGGAATCACCTGGGGAAGCACGTGGCTCTGAGAAGTGGACAGAGACAGGAGAATTGGCAGGTTTTAAAAACTGGCCTTGGAAAGCCTGAGGCAGAAGGGGAGGGGCTGCGTTTCCAGGGACTTGGGGGGGGGGTGAGAAAGGAGGGGTCAGAACTTCATGTAAGAGCTGAAAGGCAGAACTATCTTGGCTGCTGGCTGGAGAGGCTGCATCCCAGAGGCTGAGGAAGATGGCTGGCTGCTCTGGACTCAAGATGGCTGAAGCTATGAGAGAAGTAAGGAGAGACACCCTGGAGATGTCATGCTGTGTACTCCTCCATCCTAGGCTCAGGTTGTAAATATGTGTTATTAAAGCATGTTTCTTAAAGACACTAGCCTCCTCTGTGCCTTCATCTGCCCAATGCAAACACAACCCTGTGTAAGTGCCTGGAACCCCGGAATCTGTGGAGATTGGGGGTGGCATGTAAAAGTATTTTATATCTAAGGTGGCTAAGTTCTGTTAAGTTGTGGGTGAACATATCAGACAACACAGTGATTCTTCAAACAGCTCTTGTTTATTCACAGGCCAGAACAGAACTGAACTGCAGGGTTCAGCCAGCCTGCTTATATAGAGCTCCACTACAATGCAACAGTAACCACTTTCTGTAACTATCCAATCACTGAATGTCACTTTCAATCCCTTATTTGCATATATGGACCTGAGTGAAAACTATCTACAGTATCCCCCTGCTGGCCCAGGGTGAGAACTTCATAACTAGTTCTATTAGCAATACTGTCTGTTCTTACCGGAAACCTGAAGACACCTCTGACTCTGTACTATAGCATATCACAAATTATAATCTCCACGTGTTTCTAATTACTCCTACATGACACATGAAGTGAAGCTGTTTCATATATTGCAAAACCAGGTGGTAAGTGAATGGAAGGCTTATCTCACAATTGATCTTGCCCCTGAAATTAGGGAAGCCCAGCAACTATTCTGTTCTATTTTGACTTCTTTGTGTTGGGTTAGTTAGTATAACCCCTTGCATTGGGCCAATGATCTGCAGAATTATTTCAGATTGAAGATGAAACTCTTACAAATATCACCAGCCATGTAGTGTGGCATATTACAAACACCCAAGTGACTGCTACGAAGTCAGCTTTGCAACCAAAACGTTTGTGCCCTTCCCAGCAGTTCAGCTGGTGAGCAAAGAGCACTTGTCGTCAAGAATACACAAAGAAGAGTTTGAATGCAAGGCAACGAGTTTAATGAAACAGGGAGTTTGAGTGATTTAGAAATATTATAGGAGGTTTCTTCAAGTTTTGTAGATCATGATGGATGCACTCTAAAGGAAAGATGGGGCTCCTTGATCAGCGAGAAGGAAGGGATGCAGCTTGCAGTTGGCTTTGTCTGGCTGTTGACCTGTAGGTTGCTGTAGATTTCCTTTGAAAACTGAAGCTACTGGATTGAGTCGCAGTTCTTCATCACATTCCTCTGAAATTGAAAGAACAGAGGAAAGGTCAGGATAAAGTGCCAGTGTCATCCCAACCTAACAATATGGGCTATATATATTGTCTAGAAAGATGATTAAGTTTTTTAAAAAGTTTTTACATCCTTACTATACTGGTGCTAGCCTTGATCTGAGTGGTATAGGAGCACTGTGCCTCTTATTCATATATTAGAAACCAGAATACTACTCACACTGATATCCACCTGTTACTTTTCAATGGAATTCTGTTTGTGCAGCAGGGCTTCCCCTCCCCCTCCCAGCCCACTCTCAAAATCTCTTCTGAAGGATCCTCCAATCCTCTGGAGAAGATTTTGAAGGCATATGCGTGGTGGACTACAGGGGAGAGGAGGGAAGGGGGAAGTTTTGTTGCACAAGTGGAAGTCTTCTGGACGGGCTGAACAGCAGCTTAGATACAACCCAAAGACTCATGGGTATTCACTGGCATTATACCAAACAAGGGAGTCAATAGGCTGGTCAGTTGGGAAAGAGGACGGGACTCCTGTACCTTTAACAGTTGTGTAGTAGAATTTCTGCAGGTGTAGCAAGTGACAACTGCTGGAATTCCTTCATCTAAACAATTATTATAGGAGCAGGAGCCACCTGGTGGCCACCCTAGTTACACCTCATGAGCACCACTTTGTCCGCTGAATTAGACGAAGGTAGGACCTTCAGTCATAATTAATTCAATATTGGTATCTTTGTTTAGCTCAGTGGTTATCAAACTTTTGGGTCACATACACACCCAGGTCCCATGAACTCATTCCCAGCATCCCCTATAAAAAGCATCATTCAGAACACTGCTTTGCACAACCCACTAAGGAAGATAAGAATGCAATAAAATTCAAAACAGTGACAATTAATTGCACAATTATTCAAAATAGACTGCTCCCAGCTGAAAGGCCCATTTCCACCTGGCCTAGGGGGTGGGGCCCACACTCACCCTGAACAGCTAAAAGAGGCTCCCAGGAGGCCACTGGGACACTGCTGGAACAACTCTTGGGTTGGGGCAACTGGCTAAAATGTTTTAAATGGTTCTAATTTTGGTTGCTCTGCTTCATTTTTGTTGGGTTGGTGTTGGTTAAATGTTTAGTTGTTTTTTAACATTTGATATTTTGTTGTGTTTTATATGTTGCAAGCCACCCAGAGTGGCTGGGGAAACACAGCCAGATGAGTAGGATATAAATTAAAAATATTATTATTATTATTAAAATCCAGTTAAAACTATTTAGTTGAATTAATTCAACAGTGGAACCTCTGACTTAGCCAGTTATCTCATAGATACACAATTATGCTGTACAAATAGTCCACCACCTGAAATATGAAGGTTGAAATGTGAATTTAAAAGTGAAAGGATTGCATGCATGCGTGCAAAGGCGTACCTAGGCTCCCATGCTCCCTTGGCAAGGAGCTATATCGTTGACTCCCCATCCCCACCACCAAATCCTTTCCACCTTTGGCAAGGAGATGCATCAGTGCCTCTGAAGCCAGGAGAGAAAATGAACCACGAACTCAAAAGGTTTGCTTTTTGTTGCCTTTCACCCCTCACCGCTGACTTCCCCCATGAACATCAAGGTTAGGCTGTGTCTGCTGTGCCTCCCTTTCTCCTCCTCCTCCTTCATCTGTCCGTCTGCCTCCCTCCCCACCTCAGCTTCCCATGGTAGAGACTGGGAACAAACTATTTCTCCTTCTCCCCAACTCCCCACAAATGACCTAGCTTAATTTTCTAGATAGTTGTAGCAAAATATAATTACCACCACAGGAAGCAGAGTTGCTTTTTGTATAAGGCTTAATTCGCCGACACATTCTTTCAATTTAAATACAGCATTCTTGGCATCACTGTCCTCTGTGTGCTTAGAAACTTCTTTCTCAACTTCATCATCTGATTTAAAAAGCACCGTTTTTACGAAAGACTTGACAGGCTCACAGATGGAGAAAGCTGCATTAAAGCAAAACAAACAAACAAAACAAAAACACTAAATAGCTGGCGATTTAAGAAATAACTTTTCACATACATTTTATTTCAGATCTTTGGAGTTTTAAATGTATAATGACAATAGTAACTGGGAAGAGTATATGGCCTGATTATTTTTATTTATTGCTTGTTAGATTTATATACCATCCTTCAAAAGATCTCAGGGCAGTTCACAAGATGAAAACACTAGATAAAAGCACAAATAAATGGTTAACACAGAAACAACAAAACCTCCCACAAACACATTTAAAAGGCTGTACAATATTATCAGGAAGGGGGAATGAGAAGAGAGAAATATAAAAGAAGAAACCTTTTCCGCTTATAGCTTCCTAATAAGCAAATTCTGCCTAAAATGCAGAGGCTGAGTTGCAATATCTCAGTAGGAACACAGGCAGCTGTGTTATACCAAATCAAGCCACTAACTTAGTAGTGTGTACACTGACTGGCTGTAGCTCTGCAGAATTTCAGGCATGGAGTCTTTGCCAGCCCTGCCTAGAGGTGCTGGAGACTGAAACTGAGACCTTCAGCGTGTAATGCAAATGTAGCAATGTCCGAAGATCAATTAGATATCAGTAGAGAATGACGTCCATGATTGCCAGTCAGTTATGCTAAGCTCTGCGTCTCCCTGCCATTGTTTTGCGACTGGTTCTGTGACAGTAATTTTCAGCCATGTCAGGTGGGACTTGAGGGGTAGAAACCCTGCTCAGCAGTGTTTTCAGGCAGAGAGTCGTGCATGGCATTACTGATGCTTACCAGAGTTGCAGCTACATGCCAGGATGAGGAGCAGAAAGAGAAGGGTTGGCTTCATAGCAGCAAGGACCGCTTCCTAGAAATAGTTGAAATGCTTTGTGACTTCCTTTGGAACCTAAGGTGCACAGCCAAGAAAGAAGGAGATATATAAGAGGCTATAAGACTGACTCCTCCCTCAGCAGAGCATGGCAGGTCACCAGACTTCCTTCGCTCTTGTCTTCCTAGTGCATTTTCTTAGCAAGGACACACAGGCAAATATGCCCTCCAGCCAGTTTCAGATATGCAAGCCTCTGTTCTGTTCTCTGAAGCTATGACACGTTGGAGAGTTCGAGGAAACCAAGCAGCCACAAGGACTGCCATCTGCACTGGCAACAACTATGACCAGACGTAGTTGCACACAGCATAGAATGAGTTGGAATTTTCTAACCCCTTTTTAACAACAAGAGCTGTTTCAAATCCCCCAAGAGAAATAACAACACCAAGATCTGCTGAGCTGGGTTTTCTCTAGAATCCTCGTATCTGATATATTTCAATAAAATGTCGTTCACTATCTCTATCAACAATAAAGCAGGAGCACGGAAAGGATAATGTTTTATTTCAAACAATTTCTTGGGAAAGCAATGGCAGAGGTGAAGAAATCAGTACTCTTACCCAATCATCTTTAAGGCATCTAGGACAATACCAAACCTTACACACATTCCTCTGATACTTAGTAGGCTTCATCCACTCAGAAGACTACTATGCCTGCAAATTTCATCCAGTTTTGACACATTAAACCCATTTGCTGATATCTCCATTATAATTTATGGGGAGACAGCTGAAGCTTTGGAAAACTAACCGAAGCAAGGCTCCTCTTCAGATCTTAAATTAAGTTTGAGGACATTACTAGGCTTCAGCCTGAGGCTCCAAAGTGGGCTTAACCGAGTGATTTGTTTTTACACCCCTAATCTGTATGCAATGGGAAATTTGTTGTGACAGACACTACAGTTGTCACCTCTGTGTTCTTTTTCCTGGAACTGCCATCATTTGTTTACTCACTTTCTATGGGGATTCATACAAAGCGGTTGCCAGATCATTGCATTCTTGTATTTTTTTGTGGGGGTCTCCTATTATTTTTCAGGCCTGGGCTTTTTCGGTGACAATTTTTGTTATAAAATACAAACACAGTAGCAGCTTGTCTAATGTGACCAGAGAAAACACTCTCAAGGCTTTTAAACATTAGTGTTTAAACAAAAGCTTTCTGTCTGAAATCCAGGACACACATTGATGGCGCTGGTCCCAGCAGGTGATTGGGCTGCCATGGCCTTGCTGCTGCCCCATCCAGGTTCTCAGCAGTGTCAGGAGAACGGTTCCACGACTCCAGCGGACCCCACTGCCACCTGTTATCAATGTTCTTAAGGAAATAAAATACACCTATGGAAAGACCCTCTAATACAGATTTTGTTTGGGATTTGTTTCTATCATTAAGGGATTTCCTTAGCTATTGACATTTCTTCTCTTGATATTGACATGCGGTTTCTTTTCTGAACGAGCAGTTAATTTGGCCACAGGCATGCTTTACTTTTATTCCTGGTTTTGGCACGCTTTGAAATTCAGTTGCTAATTGTGCCAAACTACCGCACCACTAGTTAGTTAGTTATTTACTATTATATTCCACCCTTCCTGGAAAGGAGCCCTGTGCTGTTCACCCTAGGTGCTTGGGGTGTGTTTTAAATTAAAGTGCTTTCCAACCATTGCAAATGCTTTTATTTCTAAGTATTTCAAAGAAAAGTTTGCATTGGGAGATACAAAAGTGAACAACATCCTATATGCAAATAGGTGTAATTGTGTTCTTATGGCCTCTAACTAACACACACACACACACACACACACACACAGAGAGAGAGAGAGAGAGAGAGAGAGCTGTTCTCTCCAGCATATCCACCAACTTGAAAAGAAATTTCTTTCCATCTCCACCTTGTTGGCTACCTGCCTGCTACAGTAAAAGATGTGTAGTGTGTTGCTGGACCCACCCATCAGAAGGATCACCTAGTGGGGGGGGGGGCAGAATGTTTGCATCTGTCCTATTGGACAGCTCCTATTGGAGCTATTCTCCTATTGGAGAAGCTTTGTCTCTTAACTGCAATCCTCCTTCAAATGCTACTCCATCATTGAAGTGCCCAGTCTGAAGCCCTTAATCTCTCTCTCCCCCCCCCTCCCTCCCTCTCTCTCTCTCTCTCTCTCTCACTCTCACACACACACACAGTGAACAAAATGGAGGCAGCTAGTACCAGTTTAATTTTCCGTGGAGGACATAAAGCATAAATGAGTGAAAGCACACATGCCTCCATCCAAATCAATTCCCAAAGAAGAAAAGTCCATGTATTCAAACTAATCCTTTAATTTAGGTAATCGCTTAATGACCTGAATAATTTAGAAGCAGCAGTTGTGCTATCAGTTCTTGCCAAAGTCAAGACATTTTTGACTGTTTACAATGCCTAGGATTATGTTGATCATTTTCGATTTACCTTGCTACGGAATAATCTGCCTTTGCCTCTTCCCCTGCCCCAACCATTTGCTCATTGTAACTGTGAAAATCTTACAGCCACTGATCTTTGCAAACCCCATGATCCTGTCACCAGTTCTTAATACAAATGCTTCCTTGCTATTTATACCCATTAGTTATCTCGGCAGGGGTGCCAACTTGAATAAAATATTGGAGGGTCCAGATAAGCCCTTCCTCTGACCCTGTCCACCTTAGGCTTCAAGCTTGGTTTTTTTCCACTCACCCTTGCTCACCTCCAACACAGGAGAAGGTTGCTAGTAGGCTCTAGCTTGTCTACCCCCTGTTTTCTGTTCCCCATCATCATCACCACTGCCACGTTATAACCATAAAAACCTTATGGCTATTGATCTTTGCAAAATCTACCATCCTATTCTGCATTCCGGTAGGTAGCCATGTTGGTCTGACGCAGTTGAAATATAAAATAATAAATAAACAAATTGTTCAGTAGCACCTTAAAGACCAACTAAGTTTGTTCTTGGTATGAGCTTTCGTGTGCTTGCACCAGAACAAACTTAGTTGGTCTATAAGGTGCTACTGGACAATTTTTTATTTTATTATTTTTATACATCCTATTCTGCAGTTCTTAATGAGCACTAACTCTCCCTGATCTCACTACCTTTCCAGCAGCAGTAACTTAATTTCATTCATTCCTAATTTTCTATTGTCCTCAGATTTTGTTTGTATGCCACCAAATACATATTCATATAGTTATTTTCTTTATACAGAGTTTTGGAGGAAATCAGAGACATGGCGTGCAAGCCTGAGCGCATGTGAAACTGATTCAGCGCTTGCAAACCATGTACATGAAAAATGAAAACATGTCAGGTAGATATAGATATTGTTGCTTTTCTGACAGGTATAGCTTGGTTTATACATTAAGAAACTCACAGGAGTTTCTAAGCGTTCCATCCTCACCATAACCCGATGAAGTAGATTGTTGTTTTCTCTGAATGGCAAAGTGGTACAGTTAAGTAATGTTAGGCTTTGGACTTAGTGGTCCGACAGCACCCCCTTTCGATGAGCACATGAACTACTTCAGTTGTGAAGCACACAGTTAACATTTATTTCCTCCATCTCCTCCACGACCACAAATTCCACACTTTAAAACTGTTTCTACATTTATGATAAAAAACAAACCAAAACTGTTTGTTGACCCTGGTTTAAAAGAAAAAAACCACAACTATGAGCACCTGAAATTTCACATTTTAAAATCATTTAAAATCATAGCACTACCATGCCTACAAGAATGAAATGGAGTCTGTTGCCCTGCTGCTAAATACACTTAAATGGGAATGAACACTATTTTGTTCTAAAAAAAAGAATAAGACATGATTACGGGGGGGCGGGCGGTTAAAAATGAACATCTGTAGCCATGCACATGCCTGGTTGGCTGGCTGCCCCATAACTATAGAATGTTTTTAAAAATAAGAAGGAAAAGATGTTAGCCTTGATGGGCTCCAACATGCCCCTTGCTGACCCAAGTGCTGATGTGGGGCCTGTTTGCCTCTCCTTGCATCATCTGAACTGCTGCTGTGGTCTAAACCACAGAGCCTTGGGCTTGCCAATCAGAAGGCTGGTGGTTCAAATCCTTGCGACGGGGTGAGCTCCCGTTGCTCAGTCCCTGCTCCTGCCAACCTAGCAGTTCAAAAGCACATCAAAGTTCAAGAAGATAAATAGGTACCGCTCTGGCGGGAAGGTAAACGGGGTTTCCGTGCGTTGCTCTGGTTTTGCCATGCTGGCCACATGACCCAGAAAAACTGTCTGCAGACAAATGTGGGCTGTATTGGCCAGTAAAGTGAGCCCTGCAACCCCAGAGTCGTTCATGACTGGACTTAACTGTCAGGGGTCCTTTACCTTTACCTTTACCTTTACCTTGGGATGTAGGAACCTGGACTTTGACCTTGACATCCAGTCCTTAAATCACTGCTTAGAGGAAATGCATTACCAAAAATGAGGACAAAAGAGAACATTGATTTGCATAAAACTGGCACATCTCAGCTTCTCAATAACCTTGTGAAGTAAACTATGCAAATAAAGAGTGATTTTTTTGCCCCAAACCTGCTGGTGAAGTCCATATGTGAAAGGGATTTTCCATATCTAAACTCAGCATGTTGCCCACAAATTTTGCAATGTTTAAAACAGCCCTCTCTCTCTGCTAGATTTGCTTTTCCAAACCAGTGGAAGGTTTACTTATTATTATTATTATTATTACTTAAATAATTTTTACCTGTAGATTTCACAAAAAGGGGAAGGAAAAGGAACGGTGTAGGAAAAAATCAAAATAAGATGTGCTGATGGTTATTGTATCCATACTGTGAACTGATTATTTTTTTTTTGTTAGTGCTGTTTATATATTATTTTTCTTTCCTTCCTTTTATTGTCTTTATTTCTGCACCTTTTCTTCCACCAATGGAAGGATTCCCCTCCCATCCATCTTCCCCCCCCCCCACCTCAAGAAATAAGGAAGATAACAGATGTGAATAAGTTTATAGTGCCCTCCGCTTTTATGTGATGGGTAGAACATCTGTTGCTATTTCCTGTTTCTGAACTATGCAATTAAATAAGTTACATGCCCAGTTTTGCACCTCCTAAAATGTCTCCCCCCTGCCCAGAAACTGACACTTGTCCTTCTGTTCATCAGCTTAGCATGCTGTTACTTCTTTGGTAAGAATCACTTATGGCTCTTTGCAGCAAGTCACTGAAAAAGCAAAAATAAAACAATTCAGTGCATGCTTTCAGAGACAGCATTTATAAACGAAATACAGTGGTACCTCGGGTTAAGTACTTAATTTGTTCCGGAGGTCCGTTCTTAACCTGAACCACCACTTTAGCTAATGGGGCCTCCTGCTGCCGCTGTACCGCCGGAGCACAATTTCTGTTCTCATTCTGAAGCAAAGTTCTTAACCCGAGGTACTATTTCTGGGTTAGCAGAGTCTGTAACCTGAAGCGTATGTAACCCAAGGTACCCCTGTACAGTAAAACAGGTTCCAAAATGAGGACATTTCAGACATCTGGCTCTCCATGTGAATAGTATCACCTGCATTGGGACATGCACCCGTGTGGCTGAATGCAACATCTTCTCTTTAAGCTGCAAAATTTCACATGAAGGAAAATGTCCTTCATTTCTAGTATTAATATTTTGGCGTTGTGATGACTAGCCGCCTTTCTTCAAGAGAATGTGATGGTTCTCCCATTGCCCAGAACGAGGTGTTATAGGAATTCTAAGGTCTCATATATAAAAATAATCCATTCATAAATGTACAAGGTAAACACATACCTAAGTATATGAGCCACGTGTCTGAAATAGTGCTCTTGGATACCCCATAAGGCAGTGGTGTCCAAACTTTTTTTCAAAGAGGGCCAGATTTGATGAAGTGAAGGGCCATGAAGGGGCCAACCAAAGTTGCTAACCTTTTTTTAGGATTGAAGTTGTTGACCTTTTTTATGATTTTACCCTGGGAAATAAACTGCATTAAACCGACTAGCAGATTAGGCCCCTGAAACGGACTTTGTACATGCCTGCCATAAGAGAGAGTGTGTGTGTGGCTGCACTCAAGCGCAGCACAATCTGCTGGAGATTTGCTCAGCTGTGGGTTCTGTTGTGTTCCTCGGGGCTTATTCCCTAATTCCCTTATTTTCTTTTGTGCATCTCATTGGCAAGCCACGAGATGGAGCTCTAAGAATCATTGAAGATGGTCGATGTTACTTGAGGAGTAATTATTTGCTCCATAGTGACATCTGGATCCTGTGGCAACTTCAGGTATTGCACTTAGAGTAGATATCACCCAAACCTTGTGGAGACTGTTGTAAGAAGAACCTTTGCTTGACCAGTGCTACACAGAGGAAGCACAATACTTTAAAGTTCCTACTTTCCTGCCCAACTCCAAGCAGGAATAGCACCCTCCCACCAGGGCTGCATCACATGTCTTTGTCATGCAAATGCATAAAGCACCAGAATGGGTTTACCTGGCTTGAGCTGTGCTGCCTCCAGAGGCTGGGGGAGCTAGGGGGCTGCCCAGCACATAACAGCAACACTGTCACTGTGCATGTGTCTGCTTGCATGCAAGGGGGAGGCAGAGGCTGGTGGCTGCACCCAGAACAACACCAAATGCTGCTGGGAACCGAGGAAGCAATTGCTGCTGTGGGATCTATCAAGGGGAGTCTGCTCTGGGCACCCAATACTCTGGAGCTGGGCTTGTGTCCTTCAGTATATCAATGTGAACCTATCGTCACTTACTATTAAGGGACGGAGGGAATGTTGCCCTTCTAGATTTGTTCTCCAGATCCCCAAAAGTAGCCTCTGTGACAAAATGCATTCATCATACAAACTTAGAAATGAATCCTGAGCACAGAAATGCAAGGCAGTGATTCGAGCATGAAAGATTCAAGAACATGGCATAAAAATTCTCAAGGTTTTCTGTAGTATAATCAGGGCATGTAAGGTTTGATGAGACCCTAAGCTACTGAAGGTAAAGGGGCCCTTTATATGTCCAGCTGTCCTTTGTCAACAACAAATTGTTGCTGGGTTTTTTTGTGTGTTGAATATATGCTATATGGAAATTTATGGACCTCATAGGTACCTAAAGCCATTTGCACATAATAAAATATGTATTTTATTAAAGTAATTGTTGAACTGAAATACAATTAAGAAGAAGTATATTAATAGTGAAATACAATTAAGAAGAAGTATATAGTTTTGGGGGCCCCAAGAGAGTGGGGCCCTAAGCTATAGCTTGTTTAGCTTATACGTAAATCTGGCACTTTCTGTGACAAAATGCATTCATCATACACATTTATAAATGAATCCTGAGCACAGGAATGCAAAGCAGTGATTTGAGCATGAAAGATTCAAGAACATGGCATAAAAATTCTCAAGGTTTTCTGTAGCATAATGATTATTGCCTCACAGGGGAAATGAAACTTCTTCATCAATGACAATACAAGAGAGGAGGAAGAAAAGAATAGATTGATGAGGAGTATTTCTCCGCAACTGATGCTGGCAGTCAGGATGTAGAATTATCTGGGCTTCATCCAAAGATCATAATTCCTAGAAGGCTTAGCATTTTTCCATCACTTTTTCCTGAAATGAAATGTAGGTCAGTACAGGGTGCTGAAGCGTAAAAGAAGCAGGAGACAAAAGCACAGAGTACTTTTTGATGAACAAAAGTATTAATAATCTTCCCCAAATGTATGAGATTGCATCATGGCAGATAAGTGGAAATAATTAATATCTTTGCCTTCTCTTTGTGACTTGGGACACCTCCCTGAACTATTGGAACAGTTGGCCAGCTTTAGTGTGGGCAGACCTGGGTTTGGCTCATAATTTTATAGGCATACTGTGTAAATTGAGAGATTATGCATAGGAATTTGTGTATAGAGAGGGCTGTTTGACTTTTGATCTGTACCATAATGTTTTTTACAAACAGACTGTACATTAAGTTTGAAAATTTTGAACCTGTTTGTAATCTTCAACTGGGGAAAAAACAAGCAAGAAAAAAAGGACAGAATTACCACCAGTGTCTTGTAGCCATTTTTTTCCTCCTGTGACAATTTGTCGATGCTCTGTTTCAACGTGGTTACAGCACTTATTGCAAGCTTTGAAGCAGAGTATTTTTCAAGAGCACTCTTCACATCGGACTCTGATCCATGAAGCAATAGAGACATAACATCTTGAACAACTGCACACTGATAAAAAGAAGCTAGGAAGAAAAGAAAAATAAAAACCAAACAGATTTTTATTTTTTTTAATGCATGCTTTATTTAAACCCTTTGTGGTGGCTCACCTGAGAATGCACTACCTCTGATATGATGTGGATACCAATTATAACTCTGTAGAGTTGTGGTGGGAGAAACACTCCTTCTGCTGACACTACATGAGGGAAGAGTGTAATGCTTACTCGCTCATTGCTATGATTGCATGCCAGGGACATGAAGCCATGATGAAAGGGTGGCACACTCACTGGAAGTGGTGTATTCAGGAAGGACCAGTCAAACATTAAGCTTCCTCTGCGTAGCACTGCCTCCCCCCCAGAAAACACAAAAAACACTTTGGCCCAGCTTTCCTGTGAGCTGAGCAACTTCTAAACTGGATGCCATTGAGTACGACACTGGAGCTCATCCACAGAATGCAGATTTCACTACTAGAGCCAACATAAACTGGCGGTGCCTCATGTAACTCACTGACTGTCACCTTCACAGATCTTTCTGAGCTCCGTCCTGTGAGCTGCCAGGCAGTAACACAAAAGCAACTAAACACAATTAGTAAACACAATTACTAGGGAGTAAGCCTCATGAATCACAATGGGATCTGCTCCTGAGAGAACTTGGTTTGGGTTGTGCTTGAGTGCAGGGCCCTCTCAAGAGTTAGTCCAGGTGAACTCCTTGTCTCCTTGTTCTGGGCACTGAGAGGACCACCCCATTTTCCTGAAGTAAGTAGGTGGGTCATAGTGCTAGAATACTACGACCAGCCTTTTTGAGAACTATTCTTTCTTCTCCCTGAACCCACACACTTCTTTCCTTCACGCTCCTTCCACTGTCACAGCTCCTCTGAACCCAACTGCACAAGCAGATGCACAAGCAATCCTTGCTAATTCACATCAACACAGTCAGAGCCAGTAATTTCATAGAATCAGAGAATTGGAAGTGACCCTGAGGATCATCTAGTCCAACCCCCTGCAATACAGGAGTATGTAGCTGTCCCACGATCTAATCATCCAGGCTCATAAACTTGCTACTAGCGGTATCCATAATTGACCCCTTTCCACATATCAGGTGGTTTTCAGCGCTAGCTCTACTCAAAGTAGAACCATTGAAGTTAATGGATAGGATGAATTTAGGTTCCTGAATTTCGGTGGGTCTGTGTAGAACTCAGTTGAATACAACTCTTTGCATTTGGCCACCTGTGTACCTACCTTTGGGCAGGTGGTACCGTTTGCCTGAAGAGCCCGGTGCCTGAAGGGTCCTGGTTTTGGAGTTCATTTCACTGAGGCTCTCTGGCACTTTGTTTACAAATGTTGCTTCTGAAGACACTACACTGAATTGTTCTATTTTTGCTCCTTCAGTTTGTTGAGGAAATGAAGGCCATTAGTAATGCTTACCAGAGGAACAGCGACATGCCAGGGTGATGAGCAGAAGGACAAGCACTGGCTTCATGGTGGCAAAGAACGCTCTGAATATGGGTTACAATAAGCGGCAAGCTGTTTGGGATCCTGGACTGCACAGCTCGGGTATGTATGTGTATATATATATTCACACACACACACACACACACACACACACACACACACCTGGTAGCAAGACCGGCTCCGCCCACAAAATGACAAATGAGGAAATATGACCTTATTCACCTTGTTCTTCTCCTTATTACCTGAGGGAGAGAAAAGATGGGCAGTCTGATGTCTCTTGAGGGAGAGGTGGGGAATGAAATCTGAAGGAGACGGGGCTGCTTCAAACATTGTAAAATTAATAGACAATGTGTAGGTCACCGTGGCATGCCCTGTAAGGCATTTCCTTGCAAAATAAGGAAAGATCCCGCCCCCCCCCAGCCCAAGGCATCTCCCTTTGGACTCCCTGTGGACTCAGGTGCAGAATATAAGTGGGGTTTTAAAATGCAAGAGGGCAAAAATGGTGTTATGAAGTGTTTAATCTGAATGTGGAAAATCCCTGCTCGCATATGGAGCTCTCTGGTAGCGCTGCCATGTTTCTATTTGAAAGACTGCCAGAGGACAGTCTGCTGTTTGAAGGGTTTCCCAGTTTAAAGATAAAACCCACAGAAGCCATAGAAGAGAAAGCAGGGGTTTTGAAGCACCTGTCAACGGTTATTTATCCATTTATTTTATGTTGTTGTTGCTGCTGCTGTTACAATAGATTTATGAATCACCTTCTAGACCACCATCTCAAGGCAATTTACACATTAAAAAACCCAGTTAAAAGCACAAAAGAAAATACATTTAAAACAAAACTAAAACCTTAACATAGTGGACACTCATAGTATGGAGCCATTTATCCAGCTGGGAAAGCCCCTTTTTCCTCCCAGGAACTCAAGACAGCACACATGTTTCTCCCCATCTGCATTTATTCTCACAACAACCCTGTGAGGTAGGTTAAGCCGAGAAACAGTGACTGGCCCAAGATCACACAGTGAGCTTTTATAGCTCAGAGGGGTTTTTTGACCCAGCTCCCCCAGGTCCTAGTCTAGAGCACACTGTGAGCACACAGCACTTGTAGAGCAAACACACCGATCACCTGGTTAGTGTCTAACCCCTAGGATGGAATGCATTATATTTCCCATTAAATAATTGCATTTGTTTCTAAATGTATATCTATATATATAAATGAGCATGTGCAAATTTTGTGTGTCTTATTTTTATCTTCTGATGCATTTTCTCTTCTTTGGCTATGCCTACGTGGCCATTTATTCACTGGATAGTCCTGAGAAAACAACTTTCTCTTTGCATAGCCTGCCTGCCTGGTTTAGGAGGCTGGAATGTTATGTGTATTTCTTGGTGGAAGGAGAAAATGTGCACGTAAAGAATGAAATGAAATATGTCACTTTCGCAAGTCAAATTTAATGTGCATTCTGTGCAGCTGAGAAACCTGATTCAGATGCCCTTAGTTTTGCACTTTGTGTCTTTCATTAGTTCCCCCTCGATAATTCTCTTTAAGTGTAGTAACATTCTAAATGTGTACTTCATTATGTGCATATATGAATGAAATCTGAAGACAATGCATCTCAATACAGTGGTACCTCGGGTTAAGTACTTAATTTGTTCCGGAGGTCTGTTCTTAACCTGAAACTGTTCTTAATCTGAAGCACCACTTTAGCTAATGGGGCCTCCTGCTGCTGCTGCGCCGCTGGAGCACGATTTCTGTTCTCATCCTGAAGCAAAGTTCTTAACCTGAAGCACTATTTCTGGGTTAGCGGAGTCTGTAACCTGAAGCGTATGTAACCTGAGGTACCACTGTACAGGGATAGAATTGCTAACACAAATGCTGCTTCTAAATCATGTAGGTTATTAAAAGATTTATATGTATATTTTTTCCTATTGATTTGTAGTCAGTATTGTTTCTAGAACAGGGAAGTTTATCTGGGGCCTTCTGCATTGTTATTTTGTAGGTACCACGTTAATATACATTTTTTTTCCTCAGGCATTATTTTTTAATTTTCTTTTACATATGATAGAAATGGAAAAATTGTTTTAAAGACGGAAACTAAATGATCCATTCTGCTGAATCTGAGAAATTCTTTTATTTTAACAGCTTTGTACTACATTCAGTAAATATGGAGGGCTGGATAAAAGCAAGTTGAGAAACCTGTCATCAGTCACCCAGGGCAAAAACATGCTGTATGTCTAGCTCATGTCTAGACCATCCCAATTTGGGGACTGTGGGTGTGTTTCTTCAAAGCCTCCCTTCAGCCATTTCTCTAATCCCAACCATCCTCTCCAGAAACAGCTGTTCTTTTGTGGCTGGGAAGAGTTTAAAGGCCACATGGACCCTCTACGGCCACATGGTATGACCCCTCTACGAGATCACCACAAGACATTTAACCAATAGGAATGCATCTTCAAGGTCTCCATTCTGAGTCAGGCTAAGCTCCATTTTGCCATGTGTGTAAGCCTTGTGTGGAGTTTCTGGGACCTTGTGCAATCCGTCAGTCTCCTTCCACCTGCTGCTGAGAGCTTTGGAATATAGGGACGTGCCCTGAATCAGACTATAAAGAAATTGTGGAAGAAGCATGGGGTGCTGATCGTATGGGATGTTGAGTACAATGTTAAAGTCCCGTTTCGCTTTAAAAACCATGTGCACCTTTCTTCATCTTGGGGGGTACATAGCTGTGTTTTCACTCTCCCCAGAACCAGCTAAGCAGAACCAGAAAAACACTTTGTTCTTCTCTTTCTCCAATGTTGCAATATGAGTGTGAGGGGACAAGACCCTTAAAAACAAAAAATGCCATCTGCTAGCCTGCTTGTCTCGTTTTGCAATGCAATATCTATACATTTAAAGGTTTTCTGGTATTTTCATAGATGCATAGTTCAGTTTATCTATTCTGAACATCTTTAAATGAATTTTTCTCAGGCAATTAAGTGGTTGCCAAAGTACAGGCGTGCCTCATTGTATTGCACGTCACAGATATTGCTCCTTAAGAGGATGGGGGTGCTAAAGTGGTACCTCAGGTTAAGAACAGTTTCAGGTTAAGAACAGACCTCTGGAACAAATTAAATTCTTAATCAGAGGTACCACGGTATAGTGTAAACATGACTTTTGGATGCGCTGGGAAACCAAAAAAATGTGACTATCTTTATTACAACATTCACTTTGTTGTGGTGGTCTGGAACTGAACCCACAATATCTCTGAGGCAGAGGCGCCAACTTGGGCCCCAGTTTGTGGGTGCCCAGCGGTGTGCTCAACATGATATCATGACATCACTTCGCACATGTGCGCACATGCGTTGTTCGGCCTCCGCTTGCAGAGAACACAACAAAAGTGTTTTTATTAATTTCCTCCATGCAGCTCAAAGTGACATATTTGGTTCTCCTCCCCATTGACCCTCACAACGGCCCTGGAAGGTAGGTTTCTCTGAGCTGTAGCAACTGATTCAAGGATAGCCAGTAAGCCTTTTGGACTGAGCAGGGACTTGAGCACCAGCTAAATCAGGGGTTCCCATCCTGCAGCCCATGGGCCAGAAGCAGCCCACGGAGGCTGTTTAACCAGCCCACGAGCTGCCCCTGAACCGAGCCGTCTGCTTGGCAAGTCCCCACATGCTGCACTAAACTGGCACAGCGTGGTGCAGGGAATCTCTTCTGCAGAGCCAGAAATCGCTTCTGCGCATGCCCAGACGCCGGAAATCGCTTCTGTGAAGGCACGATTTTAGGCATCTGGGCATGTGCAGAAGCTACTTCTGGTGCCGTGGACATGCGCAGACGCAATTTCCGGCGTCATGCTGCGCCGGTCCAGCCCACGGAGGATCTCCACAGGAGTGATCCGGCCCATGCCCGGTAAGCCTTGCCGACCCCTGAGCTAAGTATATAAGAACCATTGCGGGATCATATCATACAACAGAGAGTCATCCTGTCCAGCTGCTGAATGCATTGTCTTAAATTATTATTATTATTATTATTATTATTATTATTATTATTATTAAAAATGCATCTGTTTTGATTTTTGTCCTGAAGTACTGCAATGGAATAATTCAGAGGCTTCATACCTGAGCAGTACAAAATTGATAATATCGGCTGCTTCAACACGAGAGCCTTTACTAGTGCTGAGGCACTATTTTTCCACAATTAGCTGCATGTGAAATATAAAGCATAGCTAGAAGGGAAAGTATAGTGTTGCATTAATCCGCCGATGGCCAAGATCCTGTTTCATAGCGTCAGCAGAAAGTCTCTGATCTGACGCTTGTGTAGAAATAAATCCTCTTCACCCCAGTAAATAAGTTTAATTTTTTTTTTTACTTGCAGAACTTGGTTTCTAAACATTT
Source organism: Podarcis tiliguerta (assembly GCF_965153285.1). Taxonomy (NCBI): domain Eukaryota; kingdom Metazoa; phylum Chordata; class Lepidosauria; order Squamata; family Lacertidae; genus Podarcis; species Podarcis tiliguerta. The sequence goes on from NC_139534.1 coordinate 57,767,790, forward strand.
AGCTATAGACAATAACTGTTACAAAGCAACAAAATGATACGTTGCATGTTAGCAATGGGTTTCAGTCTTTTAAAGTCCAGCTCCCTCTGGCTCCGGAGTGAGTGCATGCTGTTTAGAAACAAAAACAGCCAAAGAAGTCTTGTAAACTGCCATGCCATATTGAGGGAGGAGTCAGTGTTGCTGGCTGGCTCCTATATATTTCTCTCGGCTGCATGTCTGAGGTTCCGAAGAAAGTCACAGAGCCTTTTGACTATTCCCAGGGAGCACTCCTTTGTCCTTGCAGCTATGAAGGCAGCCATTGTCTTTCTGCTCCTCTCCCTGCCATGTGGCTGCAACTCTGGTAAGTATCACCAATACTGTTTATGTCTCTTTAAGATGAAGGTAAAAGCATAGCTGTCAATTTACAGATTTGAAAATAAGGGACCAGCAGCCTCGAAAATAAGGGATCAGCAGCCAAAATAAGGGATCAACAATTACTTTGATAAAATACATATTTTGTTGCGTGCAAATGGCTTTAGATACCTATTAGGTCCATAAATTACCATATAGCATATATTCAACACAAAAAAACAGCAACAATTTGTTGTTGACAAAGGACAGCTGGACATAGAAAGGGCCCCATTAGCTTCAGTAGCTTATTTAAGGGACATCATCAATAAGGGACAGCAGCAGGACATGGCGCTGGGATAAGGGACTGTCCCGCCAAATAAGGGACGCTTGACAGCTGGGTAAAAGTGTGTGATCAAAGCCAGAGATTGGCAGTGAAAATAAACAGAACCTTAAGAAGAGCCAGCCCCTTCCTTCCTTAAAACCTGAGGAAAAACCACCATTTTATCCTCTCGACAACCCTATGAGATAGATTAGAGTGTGTGAGAAAGCGACTGGCTCAACATTCACACCATACAAGCATTATGATACCACTTTAAACGGTCACAGCTTTCCCCAAAGAATTCTGGGAGCTGTAGTTTATTAAAGGTGCTGAGAGTCATTAGGAGACCCCATTATCCCGCACAGAGCTACAATTTGCAGAGGTCGCTTGGGAAGAAGGATTAATTGTTAAGCCACTGCATCACTGTTATTAATTTTACACTCCTAAGGCATGAAATAAAATATGTGTAAAAAAATGTAATTTTCAAATCACTTGCTCTTCAGCTCTTCTTTTTCTTTTAACCTAGGCTTGATTTCTTGTATCGCTGTCAATAACATTGTGCAGAAAGGGCTTTTTAAATCGGATTCGGTGTTTCAGGAAGAACTTTCAAAGTACACAAGTGACGTCCATGCAATAAGTGGTGCATTTAAAATGAGAGCAAGTGTATCCGAGTTGTCTTTGCTCCACAAACTGGCTTTGGTGGATCTAGCGGTAATCTTCTTTTTCTATTTTTTAAAAATGTCCTTGCTTTTCTTGCAGTTGAACCTTAACTCTGACGGGTCGTCGTAACATTTTCACAAATGCTATTCAATTAAGAAAAATCATGCTAACGTCCACATACTGAACATGAAAGAATGTAGAATCACACAGGTTTCCAGGGACTTGAGTAATGTTTAAAAATTAGAACGAGTTTTCTATCTACTAGAGAATGGCGAAATCCTGGACCGCTGGACTGGGTGCAACCTAGCCCCATGTGGTCTGCAGTGCCATCCTAGGCGGTGGCAGGAGCTGGTGCCAGGCTCAAAACAGGAAAACTTGTGTTAGATATAATATCAGCAAGTTTTTGTAAAGGAACATGTGAACAGGTGTGTGGCCATCCCAGCATCCGTCATGTAGACATAAGCACTGGCGGAGGAAGAGGAGTGGGGGGGGGAGCGCACCGCCCCGGCCATCGCATCTGCCCCCCCCCGCCAGCGCTGGGCACCACGCCCTCGCAGGTGGCCAGCCCCGCCCCCGCCTGCTCTCTGCCCCCCAGTGCCAGAGCATGAAGCTCCGCCACTGGACACAAGGCATGGTGCTCCAATAGCACTAGGTCAAAACTACCACAACAGTGGTGTACAATTATTTTCCGTATACTCAGTCAATGTTCTCCACTCTTCTTTAAACATATGTTCTTCTTGCTCTCTTGTTCTATATGTTAAACCTGCAAGTTCTGCATATTCTAACATCTTAAGTTGCCAATCCTCTTTATCTGGGACCTCGCTCATTTTCCATTTTTTGGCTAACAAAACATGGGCTGCTCTTGTTGCATACATAAACAAGATTTTCTGACACCTAGGAATTTCTTTCTGGGTTATTCCTAATAAAAAGGACTCTGGTCTTTTGGGGAAGGTAATTTTAAACATTTTTTTCAACTTGTTATAAATCATTTCCCAATATTCTTTTACCTTTTTACATGTCCACCACGTATGAAAAATGGTCCCCTCCTTTTCTTTACATTTCCAACACATATCTGATTGTACTTTATACATCTTAGCCAACCTACTCGGAGTTGAGTAGCACCTATGAATCATTTTCAGATAGTTCTCTTTCAATGTGTAACATGCAGTAAATTTCAAATCTCTTTTCCAGAGTTTCAAATCCATATTGTGTCCTATATCCATTGCCCAGTGGGTCACTGAAGCTTTCACTAGTCCGTCTTTTGTTTCCCATTGCAATAGAAAGTTATACATTCTAGACAAGAGTTTATCCTTGTTTTGTAATAGTTCTTTTTTAAATTGTGAGCTTTGGTCCAAAACCCCAAAAACGCTGGTAGCGTTAAGATAAATTCAACAGTGTAATTAATGTTTGAATGGTGTAAAAATGGAAAATTGATTTGAATGGTTATAGTAAAATATGCAGGAATGGAAGATATGTAAAACGAACCATGGAAAGAGAAGAGGGGAAGTCATTGGATATCAATAAGTTTGTAAAATGTCTATTTCGATTTGTAAAAATTGAAAATATATATATATAAAAGACTAACACAACAATGGTGAGGGTAATCTGCGAAGATGTGAACTTATCCCATATTGCTATGTTGAGAGGACTTTATGCTAAATTTTCTTCTGCCCTTTTAATTTCAGGCTGATATACTGAAGATGTGCTGACAATTCGAAGGAAATCTTCAATAACATTGCAGGCATCTGCCAGCAGCAGTTGCCCAGTACTGCTCACTGAATGATGCACCCTTTTCTCTTTCTGCTTTCACTGATCAAGCCCTATCCTTCCTTTAGAGTATATTCATCATGCTGTTCAAAACCAATGAGAAACCTCTTTATAATATTCCTGAATAATTCAAGCTTCACGTTTCATTAAAATTCCTTATCTTGTTGCATTCAGGTAAATTACAAACGATCTTTGTGTGTTTTCCAGCAGTTATAGCAGCAATTTGGGTCTCTGTAACATGTAGTGCTGTATGGCTGATAATACTTTTAAGGAGTTTCATTTTCAATCTTGCAAGTAACGGAGGTAATACAACGGCTTATCCACTACAAGTAATTCAATATGGAAAAAGACGGTAATTGGTGTGAGTCTGGGTAACTCTGCCAGTTCCAGGAGCATGGGGAGGTAACAAAGGTGAATTCTGACCACTGTTCCTTCACCATCTTGGCTCTGTCTTAAGTCTGCAATACGTGAAAGCAGTGGCGTAGCGTGGGTTTTCAGCACCCGGGGCAAGGCAAGTAATTTGCCCCCCCCCCCCCGTTGCACTGTCCCTCCCCCAGATAGTCCCTCACTCTCTCTCCGCACCGCACAGCACTGCACCGCACGCCTGGCACCCTCCCCTCCATAGTGGGCGGCGGCTCGGATCGGATTTGCACAGCCAGCACTGCAGTGAGAGAGAGTGAGTGAGCCAGGTAGGGGCAGAGAGCTGCGAGTGCGAGCGCGCCCCCCCCCCAGATGTTGCGTCCGGTGCGGAGGGCCCCCCCTGCACCCCCCACGCTACGCCACTGCGTGAAAGTAAACTTCAGTTCAAACCTTGTAAAATACAGAAATTGTCTGCATGAACATACAGAATCAACATATTCAATTTAATTTGAGAAATGATTTGGAACATGCATGGGAATTGCATTTGTGGTGACAACTGCAGGTGCAGGTTTTTTCATGTTTGTTTATTTTTATTTGACCAGTTGTGGCTTCCCATATGTACCCATAATGAAGAACCTGCACAGGAGCAGCAAAGGTCTTTTTCCCCAGCCAGTTGGCATCCCCAGCTGGGGGAAAGGGGGGCAGGGGTGAGAGCCTTCTGTTTGTGCCTCAGCATGGGGGAAAGTGGCAAAGGGGGGTGAGGTTAGATAGAAAGCTGTTGGACAGAATGATCCCTACTGTCTCAATTTCCCTACTGTGCCAAAAGGTGGAAGGCAATTGAAAGTCAATCAATTTATTTCTACATGTCAATGATAGCACTTGTGATAGAATCCATTCCACAATCATCATCATCATCATTTATTATTTATACCCCGCCCATGTGGCTAGGTTTCCCCAGCGACTCTGGGCAGCTTCCAACAGAATATTAAAATACAATAGTCTATTAAACATTAAAAGCTTCCCTAAACAGGGCTGCCTTCAGATGTCTTCTAAAAGTCTGGTAGTTGTTTTTCTCTGACATCTGATGGGAGGGCGTTCCACAGGGCGGGCGCCACTACCGAGAAGGCCCTCTTCATGGTTCCCTGTAACTTGGCTTCTCGCAGCGAGGGAACTGCCAGAAGACCCTTGGAGGAGGACTTCAGTGTCCGGGCTGAATGATGGGAGTGGAGACGCTCCTTCAGGTATACAGGACCGAGGCCGTTTAGGGCTTTAAAGGTCAGAACCAACACTTTGAATTGTGCTCGGAAATGTACTGGGAACCAGTGTAGGTCTTTCAAGACTGGTGTTATGTCATCTCGGCGGCCGCTCCCAGTCACCTGTCTAGCTGCCGCATTCTGGATTAGCTGTAGTTCCTCACCTTCAAAGGTAGCCCCACATAGAGCGCATTGCAGTAGTCCAAGCGAGAGATAACTAGAGCATGCACCACTCTGGCGAGACAGGTAGGGTCTCAGTCTGCGTACCAGATAGAGCTGATAAACAGCTGCCCTGGACACATATCCAATGTTCCAATGTATCCAGAGCAGCTGTAGGGCAATCTAGTGATAGAGACAGTGATTTTGGCTTGATGACTACATGTGAACCTGAAATGAAACAAAAGCCATCAGTATTATGAAGGGGAACCAATATCCCAACATGGCTGGTTTCAGGTCAACAGGCAGTTGCTGGAACCAAAGGCAAGCTTGTCAACAATGCCATCATATTCACTTTGCGTGGGGCATAATTGCTCATCAGTTCTGGGGCCCCACTGAAAGTGGGAAACAAAAAGAAAAAATGTGTGGCTTGCTTTATTGTGATATTCACTCTATTGCGGTGGTCTAGAACTGAACCCACAAGATCTCTGAGGTATTGTCACAGAGGTGCACCCGGGGGTGGAGCTAGCTGGCTGTGGGGGCAGGGCTACCCATCTCTGGGGGCGGGGCAAGCCCACGGTGAGTGTCCCTGGGGGGCGGGGGGCGATGTCACCACCCCCTTCCTCTGCCAGTGCGTGTCGGAAGCTGAAGAGGTAACATGGTTTATTGTTCAGGAAGAGGCTGTGGCAGAGGGAAGTCCAAAATCAGAATCTGAAGCAGGAGAGGAGGGAGGCCAAGAGGCAGATATGAGTCAGGCTGGTGAAGAAAGGCAGATGTCTCCCTCTCCTGCTGCAACAAGCTCTCCTCCCCACAATCTCCCAGGACCAGAAGAGGTCTGAAGACAGAGGAGCAGAGACAGGCGTGCCAGCATAGTTTCAGATTGCTTGAGAAGGACCTGGGGGAGGATGAGATTCATACATCTGTGGGAAGGCAGCGACCTTCAGCCTCCACAACTGCCTCATAGGGGCAAGACCTACTGAGAAGAGTTGCTGTGCTCATTAGGCCTGGCTCTTCTGAGCAGGCCTTGCTTCTTCAAATAAAGAGTAAACACTAGGTACTCTGTGTGATTTATTGCTGATTTATGGCTCCCTGACAGGTATGCCTGAATTAGGATTGTGTATTTTCAATGTGCACTATTTTCAGATATTCTATTCATTCTCAGAGATTTTCATACCTGAAATTTTAACTTACAAGGCTGCCTGCATCATTAGCTGGCATGGGAGAGGAGCGAATTAATTCCCCTCCTTCTCCTATGCAGTGTGCCAATCAAAATCCCCGGTTGCTTTTAGCAAAAGAAAAATATATTTGGAGATCCAGCCAAGGATCTTCCACAGACTATGTGATTTGACTCTAATTCTCATCATGACACACACACAGCCCAGGCTTTCCTAAGAGTCAAACCTGGTGTTCTAGAACACCCAGAAGTACTATGAAGGGCAATTGTCTGTTTCTATGGCAATTTCATGAAGGTTCTTCACAGGAAGGGAAGGATAAATCCCTGCAAACAGAGATGGGTTCTGCCTGTTCAGAATTCCATCTTCTCCTTAAACTGTCCACAGCCCTGTTGACAGACAGCAAGGAAATATCCTGCAGAAAACACTGTTGCCCACATCAGTTAAATCTCCAAGGGCAAAAGAAGGTGAATTAGCACTCAGTGGCCATTTAAGAATTGTTTTAGTTTATATCCATTTTTTCCTCTGTTTCATGTGCTATATAGTTAGTTACCTGACTCTTTTGGAAGTCGATGGCTGATTCTGGGCGGGGGTTTAATACTGTAAACGGATCACTTAGATAGTGCAAACTGGTAATCAGCAACACAAGGTTTTCTATTTATTTATTTACTGGGTTTCTCCCAGGAAAGGTAAATCCAGATTAAAGAGAGGGAGAAATACAGGCTGGTATTTTGATGACGACAACTATGCCATGTGGACTCTACAAAAGATCTTGGATGCATGAAGAGCACCTTCCCACAATAAATGGTGGCCACTGTGAGAACAGGATGCTGGACAAGATGAGCAGCTGGCATGATCCAGTTGGCACTTCTTATGCAGGAGAGGCCTAATTCTTCCGTTCTTGGTACTTCTATCTCCAATACAACCCAGATAATACAATGAGACTCTACTGAATTGGTAACAGTCATGTTAATAGCTAGCTATAGATCCTGCCAGCTCAGTGCAGGGTACAATAGAGTTACCCTAAGTTTTCCCCCAGGAGGATGTATCCAAACTAACCTTTACACAAATTCGCTCTGTGTTCTTCATTTCTTAGGCTTTAGACTAGGCTGCCATCATGAGTAATGGAGGTTGGGTGGGCACATGGAGGCCCCATCGTCCACGAGGACCAGTCATGGCCCAGTATTCCAGCCCTGGGCCCAAGTACAACATACCGGGAGCAACAGGTAAGCAAATGGAAACAGAAGTATAGTGGGGTTTAAAACGTTGATGCAAAAAAAAAAGTGCTGGACAGCAGGAGCAGTCTGCCAGGCTGGCCCACCTCACAGAAATTGATCAGGGGTGGGGGAGCTCCATATTCCGGTACATATTTTCCCTTTGGGGGCATGTAGAAACTCTTAGATACTTGGGTCCACTGCTGGCTCTTGGCCGGGGACACCAGTACCCTCTGTACCCTGTCCCTCTCAGCTGCCCTGGTGCCCCACAACTAGAAATGACTGAGATCAGCTGCATCATCATAGGAGAACATATCTTTCAATCCCTCGTGTCTCGGACTAAATGATCTAAGGAAGCAGGGCCAGGAATGTCCTTTGTCTTTGAGATACTGGAGAACTGCAACCAGTCAGAGGCAACGCCTTACTCCTGAGCTCTGTGGCATGAAATGTGTCTGTCCTTTTTCAGGTTATATCTCACACATCCCTACCAAAAGGAAAGCCCCTGCCTACAGTATGTATGGCGCAAAGCCCCCATCCAGCAAAGACAGAGTTCCAGGTCCTTATGATGTGCAGGGCTATATGACAAACAGAGGAAGGCAATCGGCTCCGTCTTATACAATGGGTGGTCGATTCAGAGTGAAAAAGGAGGTTACCCCAGGTCCTGGTGAGTAATAGGCACCCATCCAAGGTATATGTTGACGACATCTGCTAACCCAAGACTAAGGCAGAGTTTGGGTGCATCGTTCCAAAACTGGCCTTTGGAATGATTTCTTATGGCTACGTTGAAAAACATGCGGTGTCATCCTCAGATTAAATAATCCATATGAGTTGCTTGCTCAGACAGAGACTGGACTGATTCTGTTTGTTCAGTTTCTTGTTTGTAAATTTATTTATTTGGTTTTTCAATTTCAAGTTTTACAATCACATATCCAACATACGTTATAAGGTTCCATAGAATCTCCTGGACTTCCCTCCTCCCCTTTGTGGGTCCTATTGTTAATCATTTCCTCCTGTATCTTTTATAGTAATCCAACTGTTCGTTCAGTTTCAACGTGCCTGATTATTTTTAGAGAATAAAAAAGCTCTGTCAAAGGCTGCATCTGGATGTTTGTCAAAAGTGTCCTCAAATCTTGCCACAACATCGGGCACATCTCGCATGCTCCTGTTGGCTTTAGGTTGAATTTTGTCTTATTTCTCAGTTTAGGCTGCATTGTGTCTTGTTTTTTGGTGGTATTTTTTATTTTCTGCCGTGTCAATTTTGGGTAAGCTGCTTTGGGCAGAATCCAAAGAAGTTCTTCCACTAGTGCAGGAGTGGGGACCATATATTGACCCTCCATATATTGCTGAGCTACAGTTTGCATTGTCTCTAGTCACTTGGGCCCTGCTTGCTGGGGCTGATAGCCATTGTGACTCAACTAGTTCAACTAGCCTAAGGATTTCCACTTGCACAACAGAACTTCTCCCTCTCCTCTCCCTGCACACCTCTGCCCCCTCCCAGAGCCAGCTCACAACATTTTGGCATCTGAGCCAGGCCCCAAAATGGTGCCCCTGCCCTGCCTGGGAAGAAGGGGTCAGAGAAGATCTAGATCCAAAACGGGGACGGGTGGGAGAAATATCAGCATCAGGTTCTGCTGCCCTGGCAAATTCAACCACCTGCGGCAGTCACTTCACCTCATTGGCCACAGAAGGGACACCCAGTTTCCTGCCAGCTCGCAGGGACATAGATACTTTTTCGTCCACCAGTGCATACACCCTTTGTACCAGGGACAGTTCTGTGGCACAAATTTGCACAAAACACACATTTTTTTGGCATCCTTCTGTCTAGAGAGACAATGGAATGCTCCTCAGGGGGTGAAGTCAAACTGCCAGAGAATCACAGCGCCTGCTGTGGCTGCAGAGACCGGTAACTCATAACTGCTGCCTCCTATGCTGTTTTTGCTGCATTAGCAGCACCACAGTGACCTCCCTGGGGTACAAGCCTGGGCAGTGTGTGTGGAGGTCCTGAGCTGCCCAGAAAACAAGACCCACCCCCTCTCAGCCTCAGTGATGTGGTCCAAAGGAAAGCAGAGCAATACGTTTGGCACCAGCTTGGCTGCAGGAATTGCCAGAAGGAGGCATACAAGACGCCGTCCAACCATCTTAGGGACTCCACTCAGGATTTGTGTGGTGTTTCCTCCTTAGCCTTTTCTTCTCCCGAAAACAAGGCAGTGGGTATGTATATGCATAAGGTAATTTATATGAAGAAACTAAGATGGTGAGTGGCTGGGGTCCTACAAGCACCACACGCTGAAGAGGGCCTGAGTGCCATAGAATTAAAGTTAAGAGCAGGAGATCCAGAAAACACCTGTTGTCTCTGCAACTCCCAACAGCAGCCCTGCTTCCCACTCTACATTCTATTCCTTCTGTATCTGCTGTTTTATATTCATCCAACCGCGGTCTCATTTGCAATCAGAATAAATCATGCAAAATGTACATTCATCCTGCATTTTAATTCACATGCCTTAGTCAAAATGTGATGAGGGATTTACCCTCCCTGCGCGCAGAATGTTAACTTTTTAATTAACAAAACTGTAGACAGCCCTTCAGAGGCTTTAGGACATAGCAGCGATTTTGGCATGGTGAAAAATAAGCTTTAACCTAATTGCATCCATTGCCTTCCCATCTACCTAGCCTCTTACTCACCAGAGAAGTCACGGAAAATAATTTATCAAAATGCTCCTGCACATTCTATGTCATTCAGGACTCGTGGTTACAAAGTAGACGCCACACCAGGTAAGGCTTATTCCTTATGGTTTTGTTCTTTGCTTTGCTGTTGTTGCTGGAAGGCATCAAACATAGGTTGTCTTAAGAAATTTATCAATGATGAAACACAGCGCATTAGCTCAGGTCTATGCATGTTTACTTGGGAGCAAGTTCAGCAGGACTTACATGCGCATGTCTGAGCCTAGGGGTGTAGTGTTACGCTTCTGCCATTCAGAAAGGTCTTCTCTCATGGTGGTCAGGCTATGGGTGGCTGGCATCATGCTAACCCGGTATTATTAGCTTGCTAAGATATCACCATTCACAAATTATGAAAAGAAGAGCTCCTAGCCTTTGCAGTTAAAGGATAGACTTGGTGGAAGTGGGAAATAGCTTTTTATGTTTTGACCTGTGAACCTGAGCGCTGGAGAGAATGTGCACAGAGCCTCTGGAGGAAAATAAAATTAAGAAAACTCTTTTGAAATGGAGGAGGCACTGAAAAGCAATTTCTGAGATACTGTATTGTGATGGTTCGATGTTCTAAGACAGGTGTGGGGAAGCTTTGGCCCTCCAGATGTAGCTGAACTACAGCTCCCATCAACCCCAGCAATGATGGGAGCTGTAGTTCAGCAACATCTGGCAGACCAATGGTTCTCCACACCTCTTCGAAGGAAAACAGTCAAAAGTTTCCTAGGTGGTATTCCCAAGTACTTAGGCCAATCTGAAGTAGCTCTTTGCACCCCAGCCATTACCTCCCTCCTCCTCTGGCTCTGCTGGAAGTCTCTGGTGCTCCTCCCCACGGTCCACATGTTCCTCTTTCAGGTCCCAGCGCTTACACCATGCCTGAGGTCCTTGGGCCGCACACAGCGGCCACCCCCGCCGGCCCTTCTTACTCCATGACAGGGAGGAGTAAGCTTGGGCGTTTCGATGAAGACTTGCATAAGGTAGACTGCTGCTTCATGTCCTGCCTTGTTTCTCTCTTGGTTACCAATAGTCAAAGTTGTGCCTGCTCTGGTCCATTTTTCTGAGATTTTTTCTAATCTTGATTTAACAGTTTAATGTATACTGCTGGTTACTAGTGACAAAGAGCCAATTTGTTCTCTTTCATGGGGGGTCTTAATGCTAAAATTACTCATTCAGGAGCAGATAGAAATCTGGCTGTGATGCACTGTTCGCTCTTGTCATGGTCATTTTACCAAACTTTTTGCAACGCCTTTAATCTTGTTTTACCCCTACTTTTTGGCTTCAGTTGTGCAACATCTTTTACACTAATTTCCACGTGTTCTTAAAAGAAAACAACTCAATGGCAGGTCCTATTTTCATATTTGCTTTTTTATTTTACAACTGCACTGATAAATCATTGGGGAGCGGAAGACAACTAGTGAGAGAAGTAAAGTGTTGCCACGGTAGAAACTATATTCAATGTGTTTTGGTGTAACACAGGGAGCTGCTCAATTTTCCTGGGAAATTAGGAGATATGGGTTGTATTATTACTTCATCTATGGGAATCCTGTTCCTTCTCTTACAGACCCCTGGTCCTGCTGCATATCATAAGCCCGATACAGACATCTACAAAAAGAGAGCGCCCAAGTATTCCATGGGCAGTCGAAGCAAGGGTCTAAGAGCTGGGAAAACACCTGGGCCTGCAGACTATAGTGTAGGAAAGGTGAGAAGCAGCTTCCTTTCATTCTTAATTGTTTTCAGCAATTATTATTCCCATGTACCAATATTCTCCTTTCCTGGCAACAGAGCCTGAAATCGTGGGATGTGAGGTGAAGGAAATGTTTGTCCTAACATTACAGAAACAGAAGTTAGGAGCTGGTCATAGGTAGCTTAGCAACCCTGTTCATTTTTATTAGACGTAATTACCAAACCATCAACTTGTTATGGCCCATGCAAATAATTACTAGTGATTGTCTTTATCTAGATTGCTCCATTTGTCACACAGGTCTGATTGGGACATCACATTTCTGCTTCAAGAAACCATGGTTTGTTGGCTCAGGAGCAAGCAATGAATTGGAGCAGTCCCTCCTCTCCTTATGCAGCTGGCTGTTAGAGAAACTTTCTGTATTGTTGAATGACAGTTTGCCATGATGTCTAAAGTATAGCTTTAAAGCTCTCTACAAGCCAGGAGTGTAAACCGAGAACAAGCAGTGGTTTGCAGTCCTGATTTACATGGTATGCTTAGGCCAATTTCCTGGTTTGGATGTAATGCAAACTATAGTTTAACAGACCAGTCTCTTCTGCTGCCTAACACATGGTTTGACAGACTGGGAACATAGTGAGACTACTCAGTGGTGGAAGAACCCTCTCCGGCACCCGAGGCAGGACACCGAGGGGCAGGGCGAACCACCCAGTGACAGACGCGCAACATCTGTACAGACTGCGCATGTGTGGCGACCATACAGGATGCCGCACATGCGCAGTCCATACGGGTTGCCTCTCTCGTGCAGCGGCATCCCTATGGAGTGTGCACGCGCGGCAGCCTGTACGGTCGCCATGCGAGAGGCAGCCCTTACTGACTGCACGCGCCCTCAGCTGCTCTACAGCTGGAGGGAGGCAGGGGCCATCTTGTCAAACCCCCCCCCCCCGAGCGATTCGCCCCCTCCGCCCCCCACTTTGTAAGCCCCTGAGACTACTACAGGTGTGTGCAAAGCAGTTTGGGGGTTTTGTGACCTGGTGAACATGAAAATCACATGAAATTTTGTTTGCAAGTGTGTGCTGCTGGATCTTGAAACTGTACACACTCCATTTCCAGAATCAACCATGGTGCTACTTAATTGCATATGAAGTTACTCAGACCAGAAAAAACAAGATGCTGAAATTACTATTTATCTCCAGGGGTCCACAATCCCCAGGATATTCATCTAGCTCCTCCAGCAGTATTTTATGAAACACTGCCCTAGTTGTGCTCTGCAATTATTAATTATCTGTACTTAATTCTTCCACTTAACATTCCATTTAAAATGCTTCTTACTCAGTAAACCAGCAGGAAGCAGCCTGTTCTGTTAAGCAGAACACAGAGATCAAGGAACAAAATCAATAATCTGTTAGCAGAAGCCTAGCCTGTTTCACCTAATATATTTTACACTCCTTCTGTTTCTAGGTATCATTGCTCAAATCTTGTGCTCCAGTTGTCACTTTTGGAATCAGGCACTCCGACTACACAACACCGCTGATTGTGGACGTCTGCTGAATTCATCCCTTGTACAGAAAATGGTTTTTCTACTGATATTTCTATATCATGTTCCTCCACATTTTAACACAGTTAACCACCAGCTGTTTAACTGCATTTTTTTACAAATACCAGAGCTAAAGGACCATTTAAAATATTCAGAAACTGATTACCATTCAAGACTGAAGTTCTGTCCTCTGATGAAGGGATATGCCATAAGCCCCTCTTGTGAGGAAGACAAAGCGCAGCTCACACTTGCCCTACTCTTTGAGCCCAAGGAATACATATCTAAATGCATGTCGGCATTCTGACAACTAGTATACAACTAGCGGTGCCATTCTTCATAAAGTAGGATCCAATATATATTAAATATATATATGTATTTGTGTAAAAAAGCTACTTGTGTTCCTGATCCAGAATTATTTCATGGAACTTGTTTGTTGCAATAACTCACATAAAAAGTATTTTGTATATTCCATATCTTCAGCTGAGAAACGTGTTTCGAAATAAATAAATAAATCAGGAATAAAATGTTTATTTCATGTCCTAGCTATAAAATAAAACATTAGTTCTTATGGAGAGGGTTCACTACTCAAACTGTAGGAATATTCTGAACTTGGAAAGTAGAATGTTAAGCCTTTGCATAGAGAACTGGCAGTAATAGTGATAACAATATTGCCTTGCAGCTCAGTCAGGATTCTCACCCATTAATACTGGTACAGCAGCTGAAATAATTGACGCTGCGAATGGTTGCATCCCCTCCTGCACAAATGTGTTGAGGGGGAACAGGATCTCACCAGTTCCCCCTCCTTATCATCCTTTGTACATTATATTTATTGTGTTCATCCTCACAGCAACTCTGCACCTGTTATTTCCCCCCAGGCTACACAATAAGCTCATAGCACACATGAAACTTGTTCCAAGCCCTACTCTGTCCACTTGACCACAATTTAGACAGTAACTTTATTACGGCAAAAACTTTTATGGTCTACAGTCCATAAAATCTGTTAGTCTTTAAAGGTGCTACAAGATTGTTTTTGCTGCAAAAAGCAAATAAACACTCTTTCTCACCATGCTGTAGCAACAGAATGTCAGTTGAGATATCTTTCAAAAGAAAAGCATAAACTTCTTTATTTAGATTTATTTTTCAAAAGCCTCCTAGCACATGATGTGGAATATCTGCAATCAGATCTCCCAATCTCTTTTCAGAGCTTTAAAAGGGGAGGGGCATTTAACCCTTTCCCTTGACACAGAAACCGTTAGCCTTGCTTTGAGACAGCAAGGCTATCGGCTATGGGAGGAAGCTTTTGAGCAGTAATTTTGCCCTGATCTAGTTGCACTGACCCCTGCCAACAACTTTTAAGTCTAGAACAGGAATGGCATGCTACGAAGTTTGTCTGGCTTGGAAGCCAACTGAGAAGTGTGCTTTTAATTTTCTGGCATTAAAAAATGATAAATAAATCATAGTGACTTCAAAGAATTCGGCATCTTTTGACAGCATCCCTGAGTTGAAGGTTGCTTAGCTTTTCAGTGACCCAAGGTTCATTTTGCCCAGTGCATTTTTAGGTGTACTGTACACATAGAGATATGAGGTGAATATGACAAACATTATTGCAACCACATGTATCAGGACAGGTACACTTGTCTAAGAGCTACAATTCACTGCATGTCTCTCTGGAGTATGCATTTAGGGGTTCACAAACTGGGCCTTGCCGCCTTGTCCCTTCATTCAGAGGTTTCAGAAGACAGGCTCCTGGAAGATTTTTTGACCTCAAAAACCTGATACTGATCTAGTTAGCTCACTTGTTCTAAAGAAGCAACTATCTAAAGAAGCAACTATAACCTTGGGCAGCAGCCTCTATTGTCTTACATGCAGGAGCAAATATTTGCTTTTCATAAGAACAGCCAAAGGTTACTAAGAAAGACTTTAGAAACTACCTAATATATATCCAGGACTGGCATGTTTTGCTGCTTGAGGCAGACACAATGATGCTCCTTCCATTCCATGCAGCTGAATCTTACTTCACTACTAGCAACAAGATAGTGTCCTCTACTGCACCTAAGGGCAACATGCTGGGTTTTTTGGGCAGGTGGGGTGTGTGTAACATCCTGTGGCACAGCTATGCTTTAACAGGTGAGGGCTGAAGGCTCAGGAACAGCTTGTGGGATTGTTGCTGCTATCTCCCTAGCACTGGCTGAGCTAACTGCCTCACTTTGCCTAATACTAGGTCAGGACCTGTATATATCAGAATTTATACTAGGGACAGGGATACAGGGGGGAAAATACTGGTGTTTAAAACCTGTTTTAATTTTATTTTTAAGTTAAAAACCAGTGTGAAGGTACTATTGCTATGGTGAGATGTTATAGAATAAATGAGAAACAAAAAAGCAAGATTCACCCAAATCAAGTCAGGCTTCGAATGACAAAGATCAGCAATGTATCAACTAGACCATGATACACAGCAGAACTGTACCAGAATCTTTCTGCTTTATATTATTTCAATTGTGACATAGTAAATTATGGAAAGTTATATCTGGGAAACTGGAACGTCAGACCACCAGCCGAGAGATGAAAAACCTAGGCTGCAATCATATGTGCCTTTACCCAAGTTTTGAGTATACATGCATAGGACACACACACACACACAGATTGATATATATATATCAATCACACACAAACTTAACTCGAGTTTTGCTGTTAATACCTTTCTGGCACTCCAGGTGCCAAAACCTAGTAACAAACATTAAAACTGAGGAGTATTGCAAAATGTTACTTGATTCCAGAGCGAAGTGGATAATTATTCAGCAGCCAGCTAAAGACTTAACCAAGAATCAATCAATCAATAAAATTCTTTAACAGAAAGGATGATTTGGACAAACTTTTTAAAGCGAATATACATTAACTTGCTATAAGGTAAGGTTTGTATAACAAGAAACAAATATAAATAATCTGGTCAGGGGACAGACTAGAACAAGAAGGAAAAAAAATGAGATAAAATCATTTGTGCAAGTTCTCACTCTTCCTTTGTTTAGGAATGTTCTCTGTTTTACTAAGCAAGTCCTTGAGAGTAATAGGCAAAAAGGATTGTTTGACTACTTATAAATGCTGGTGTTAACAGAAGTGGAAATAAATTCAAAGTTACTTTTCTAGGAAGAAGTTGTCCATAACACAATTGGTTCTCAAGAGATGCATCACAGTCCTCCAGGTAGTATTTTTTCATTTAAATTGGGCACTTGAACATCTCTGACATGGGTGTCAGGATTTTCCTGCTGACCACAAAATTATAAGAGGTGGCATCACCAGCATGCTTTCCCACCCAGACAGCAGAGAGAATAAGGTATTATATAGAGACTTGGTTTCAACAAGGATGTGAATTGTGCTGCACTTAAATTTTCAAAGGAACAGTAACAGAATAAATTATATTCTTTTTAAGAGAGCGCGTCAAAACAACCCAGAGATGATATTGAAATCCACAGAGGTGCCTCTGGATCACTGTCAACATTTGAATAATATTTTCAGGATCTGAAGATCTTCCAAAACCATTTTCATCATCAGTTTTTCCCCCTCTTCAACAACTATCCAATACAAAATCTTGACAATTACTCAAGTCCGTGCTCTTGTCACCAAATAATAGAGGATGAAGAAGACTACAATCAGTCCAGCAGAGACGTAGCAAAGAAGTTTACGATTGTCTCTTCCCGACCGGGTCATAGTGGAGAAACGCTTCACACTCCCCGTCAGAAGGCCTGTCACACTCATGAAATCGGAATCCTAATGCAAAGAGTAGAAATAATAAGGTACTTAGAAGACATTGCTTACTGAAAGAAGCAACATGATACATATGGCATACTTCAGTGAGAGAAATATATTTAACTCAGTTAATTGAATTCCAATTTAATACTGTTGATATTTAAAAAGAAAACCCAAACAAATGCAGACACATGTGCTCAGATCCCACACCAGCAAAATACACTAGTGAAATTCAAGATTTGACCTTGTCAATAACAATTTTAAATGACTTTACTGCGTGCATATTTTGATCTCATTTATCCTTGCGATAACCCAGTGAGAAAATAAGACTTCTATGTGATCATTATAACATGTGGTAGTCTGTGCAAGGTCCACACAAGGTTTGCACACTTGTTCATTCAGGTACTTCTTGCATAAGAAATTCAGAATATTTGACACGAACCTTACTGCATAAAATAGTTTCACAGCATATTTGCCATTAGATGCCAGATCACTGAACACCAGTTTCTCAGGGAATCACTACCAACAGAAGACCAACAAGTTTGGTCCCTCTTGGAAAGGAAAAAAAGATACGTGTGCATGTTCCAGAAGTAGAATGGCATGCTAAAACACATTAACTCTCTGGAACAGAGCTACTTACACCAATAGACTTGTGAGTGACTTCTTCTCTGTACAGAAATATGTTCCAGTACAAACTAATTGTCCTGTTTGCTCATGCTGAGCTTCATCAGTAATTCTTAAAGAGTGCAAACAGTTGCTTACCATGCCATCCAAGTAGTGATTTTGATCCTCAGCATCTTTGTCAATGTCCAGTGCAAGCTATTGAAAACACAGAATGAAGCAGTTGTTGACACCTAGACAACTTTCGGAAAGAACTAATAAAAGGGCAAACAAGAATATCATTTGCTCCTCAGCAATTCTCTGTATATTACTAAATACAAGGGGGTTGGGGACAAAAACAAAAACCCTCAAAGACCAAAGTCTTCTGGAGAGCAAGACAGCAATCAAAGAGCAAGGGCTCATCCAGACTTCCTTTTTGCCCAAATGCCACAAATTTCCATTTGTTCTGATTCAGCGTGAAAGAGCAAGTTTTTGATGGGAAAGCGGCGGGCCAAAAGAAAGAAAACATGTTCAGTGATGACATTTCAAAGCACAGCCCTGTGCCTAGAAAGCACAGGGCAAAAGGTTAAGTGTGGATGCCCCAAGTAAAGAAAGTAATCTACAAACCGATTTTAGCCGGGTGACTTTGGAGGCTAGGTTTTCAGTCATACGTTTGTTTTCCACATCTAGCATATCATCCACAGCATTGGCATTCTGACCTGGAATGAAGATAAAGTAATTATGCCACTTAGTGCAGCTAAAACATAACAACTGTTAAAACAAAAGGTAGTATGGTAAAATGTGTGGTTATTTTGCAGACCTTCCCCCAGCTCACTCCAAAGCCTATTTTCACCATCACAGGGCACAGCAGGCTCCCCACTTTGCTAGTGTGGGATGTTACCCCACACTGCAGACACACACACAAATGCCCTGCGAATGGGGAAGAGTCCATTCCACCACCACAACGGAAAGCCACACTGCAAAGCATGGGCAAAAAAGCTGCCACGTCCTTGCCCGCCAGTCAACTACAGAAGGCACAGGAGCCCCCAGCAAGGGGGAAGGTGGCAACTGTGACCTGGGGAGGATCAGAATGCCTCCTTTGTTCCCCGTCCCCCACCCCCAGCACAGGCCACGGAGGTACTGAGGCAGCGCGACGAGCCGGAGCAACGGCGCCTCCAGCCCGTTTTCCTGAGGGAAGGCAGCGCCGCCGCCGCCACCACCCGCTCCCGCTCCGGCGCCCCCTCGCCAGCCTCTTCCGCGATCTCACCTCGCCCCCAGTCCGCCATGGCCGCTTCCTGCCTCCGTGTCCCGCTCCGCCCACAGAGAGCAGGAGGAGGAGCGGCGGCGGCGAAGGCTCGGCTAGCCGGGGAAACTCCCCCCTCGGCCGCAGCGTCCCCTCCTGTCGGCTGGAGAGGGAGGCGGCCTCCGGCTGCTCTTGCGGAGGCGCGGTGCAATGGGAGCGGAGGCCTTGTCCTCGGCTGGCGCTGCAACGCCTGCTCTTCCCTCCCTCAGGAGAGCGGCCTCGTCGCCCTTGTTATTCGGGAACGACTTGGATGGTCCGCGGCCTCGGGCAGGATCGCCACGTAAGGGGCCCGCTCTGGCTTCTAGTGGGCTGCGACAAAGGCTCGTTGGATGAATTCCTGTCACACAGGTGTTAAAAGGGCAAGAAGTCGTTTAGAGGAAAAGGTGGCACTCCTTCCTCGCCCTTTTTTCCTGAGCAGTGCAGGTCTATAAGATTATTTATTCTTCCAAGTGAGCCTTGAGGCGTTTGGCAAACCAAATGCTAAAGTGTGACATTTTTATGCCACCACCTTCCAGGTTTTGTGCAGTTCAAAAGCACGTCAAAGTGCAAGTAGGCGGGAAGGTAAATGGCATTTCCATGTGCTGCTTTGGTTCGCTTAGTCATGCTGGCCACATCGCTGGCTCCTTCAGCCAGTAAAGTGAGATGAGCGCCGCAACCCCAGAGTCATCCACGACTGGACCTAATGGTCAGGGGTCCCTATACCTAATAGCTTACAGAAACTTCTTTGTGTATGTAAACAATTTATGAGTATGTTAGTTCTTCCAGTTCATCTAAGTTCTTCATGTGTTTTTCTTCAGGTTAAATATACCGGACACTAATTTTCTTGTACTGGATACAATACATTGCCAAGAACTGGTATATAACTCCAAAAGAATAATTGGTAATTAAGGCTGGCATCCTGCATGCAAGTTGCTTAAGTTCCTTTGAAGGGAATGGGATTCTGGCTGAAAGCCCAAATACATTTATAAGGGGCAAGTCCAGTCTTGTCCAAAAGCACTTACCAACACACCAGGAGCAAGGATGATTTTCATATTGAGGGGCCAGATAACTTTGTGTTGTGATGGCTTACAGTGTAATCACATGCAGAGTTGGTGCACCTACAGTAATTATTCATAAAATAACACAGCAGCAAGATGTTTACTTGCTCTGCTTGCATGTGCTCAAAGACATTTATTTGATAAAATTAGCAGTTTCTTTACTAGAAAGGCAGCCTGCAACTATTTTAAATAAATAAATGTTTAGGTAAAGATAACGGTGAAGGACCCCTGGACAGTTAAGTCCAGTTGAATTCGACTATGGGGTGTGATGCTCATCTCTGCTTTCAGGCTGAAGGATCCAGCGTTTGTCTGCAGACAGCTTTCCCAGGTCATGTGGCAAGCATGACTAAACCGCTTCTGGCGCACAGAAGACCATGATGAGTGCCAGAGTGTATCTACTCGTGCTGGTGTGCTTTCAAACTGCTAGGTTGGCAGGAGCTGGGACAAAGGGGAGTTACTTCAGTTCCCTTGTGGAACTGAAGTTAGTGAACTCATTCAAGAAAGTAGTCTAAAATGACATGTTAACTGACCGGAACACGATTGAGGGTGTGTGGTTTATATGTTTAAAGACAGTGCTTACATACCGTAGATAGGAACAGATAATATGGATTACTTTTCCCTTAGTGTAATAATCATAGAGAGAGGCATAGGCACAAACTCCTAGAGGCCAAGGGGTATTTGGCCACCCCAATAAAATATTTGAGGGGGCCAGCCCTGAAATGGTGTGCATGCACTGCATCATGTGATTGATTATGGGGTGCAGGGCTTACCTCCCCCCCCCCACAATATTTTATACAAGTTGCCCCCCTGGAGCGAGGGTAGTTAAATATTGGTACAATTGACTTTTTATGCTTATACATAGAAGAGTGATACATTTAAGTGTTTGTCTAGAATCTAGATCAATATTTATGTAGAACAATGATGTAGCAGTTATTCCTACCTCATTAATCTATGTTATTATTTATTAAATTTCTACCCCAGCCTTCATCTCAAAGGGCTCCAGGGTGACAAACGCCAAAATCTTAAAACAATAATAGTAAGAGGATACACAAGCTTCTGTAAGTACCATTACAGAAGATTAAAGTATTATCTATCTAGTTAGTGAAGAATCAAAGTAGGACTTTGAAATAACAAGCTGGGTTAAGGGTTTCCATAAGTCTGTTATCTCCAAGAGTAAAACAAAATCCAGGTGATTTCTTTTTTATCCTTTGGATATCCAATCTGTGGATGCTGGTTTGCCATTTCTGACTGCTGCCTGGGGAGCAAAGCCAAGAGTTGACTGTAGTCAGTCATCTGCTCCATGCCATGATTTCTCACTTCCCGTATGGTTTTGCATTCACCATTTCCCATCAGCCTGAAGACAGTTACTAAAAGGGGTGGAATTCCCAAGAGACCTGTTCATTCTCTTCTACAGTCTCTGGATGAGCAGCCCAGCATTGTGGTTCCCCACTGCGCCCTCTGTTTTCTGCTAGCAGGATTTCCAGCAGAATGACAACAAAGCCGCTGCCTGCTCTTGAAAACTGCATTTGGTAGGGTTGGGGGAAGGAGGGAGAGTTGCTGTTTTCAGGAAATGAAGCAGGAAGTCTGATCGAAAACTGCACACACAAAAGGCAGCTTAACTAAAAAGAAGGTAACATTTCCCCCTCACCCTCTGATTAGTTTGGTTTTTAAATTTCTGAATTCAGGTTAGTAGGACTAGCTAGGCATGAATTTATAGTGAAAATGATTTTTTTGCTCTTTAAAAAAAAGGGGGGGAATGGATATATAAACAATATTATTTTAAACCATTTTGGAGTTTGTCATGTAGCTTGCATGTTGGATGACAGGCTGGGATATAGGTTAATGGGATATTTTCCATTTCCCCCAGCTTGTGAATGTTTTCCAGAGGGATGTGGATGGCAGTAGGCTTTGATGGAGTTTAAATGATTAACATAATCTATGTATATATGGCTTGCCTAAACAGAAACAGGTCTGACTTCAGCTTTACATTTTCATTCATATACAAAGGTTTGCATATTCTGTTTGATGCTGATCTTTTTTTCCAGTGTGTGCACTGGAAATGGGTGAAAAATAAACTGATATGGCTGTTTCTAAATTACAAAATCCTTGCATGTGTGTGGACCTGTAGTGGAAGTGCTAACTACAATCATTGTAGCAAGTACTGCCAGATGTTTCCTATTTCAAGGTATATACCTTATTTAAAATGCTTTGCTTTTGTTTCAGATTATCACAAGTCTATATAAGATAAAGGAAGTGATCTGTTTCGCAAGCTGTTACAAGCTAACTCATACAATCAGTTGAGCTATTGGCCTCATTCTTTGATAAACTTTCACTTGTTGACAATGCTTGATGTCAAAAAACTGTTATGCAATTAAGAGCTAATTTATGCAATGATTCTATATTTTCCTTTTTAGTTCCCTTAGAAAATGGGTTACACCTTATGGCAAAAGATGGTCTCAATTATTTGTTGTAAACACAAAACTCATGTTGCCACTCCATTGCAAACCTTCCTAATAGGAGTTGAATAACAGTATGCCAAATCACAATTTGTACTTGAGACAAATGGTCCCAGTTTGGGACAAATGGCCCCAGACAAATCCACCAGGGTGCTTGGAGAAATCAGGGGACAATTTTATTGTTGGAGAACTGTCATAAAACTTTTTGTACAGTGTTTAAAAGAGAATACAGGAAAACATACAAGCCCACATTCCCCACAAGATTTCAGGGATTTAGCAACAGAGACCTTGATCCAGCTCCAGTTGCGAGGAACTAGTTGTGTGATTGGCCCTGGGTGGGGACGTGCATTAACTATGTGTACAGAAGGCTGTTTATTTTCATGCAGTTTGTTTCTAATACTCTGGTTATGTTTACATCTCAGTCTCCACACATACATACCCCACTGTTCCAATGCCTGTAGCTCTGAGAGCTGATTAAATTTTGTATAAAAGACAGCTGAATTCTTATGAGATGAAGCATTTATGGATCCAAGAATGGTGGTGCTGTGCCAGAATTGACAATGCCTGCCTGTATCTGGTCATAAATATATAGCATCGTATCTCTTAGTTCTTTATTTGGATGTTGTTCTGTGCCATACTCTTTGCTGGTTTGCAAAGAATTCATAGCAAGTATTTAATTATGTCCATGTAAGCTGTAGCTCACAGCAATTTCACACTTTGTGGCAGCTGGGTAGTGTTTTCCTCAGTACACATGTAAAGTGTGAAGGTCAGGCACCTCTAAAAATGAGACGTGACTCTTAGATAGTACAACTCATGGCATTCTGGGAATGTTATCAGGCTTCTGTAATTCTGGCTTGCACATAATTTGCAACTTGCAGGAAGAGACATATATCATCATGATTAGCATTTTAGTTTTGAAGGCCAGGATGGATTCTATAATGTAAATGGAATGCACTTGATTATAAGGCTGAGCACTCTCAAGATGGGACAGGCATGGACTTCTTGTTGCCTCTCCCAGCTTGTGTGCATGGCCTGCTGATCTCCCTCACCCTGTCACTGTGTGCTGACATCATGTGCTGTGATTAGAAAGACTACTGGAGGGAAACAAACATGGCCACACATCCTTTAAACAGTTGCCATGTTTGTTACTCTGTGGTAATTGAATGCAGATGATACATTTAACCAGGTTCATGTATTTGGATCTAATGGGAGTCAATTTAAAAGGCACTCAGATCTGTGGAAACCTGACAAATGATTTTGCCACCTTAACCTAGATGGGTGTGTGTGTTTGCCTATATTGTGCTATGTACATTTTTTAAATATATCACTGGGATGGTTCTAGGTTTTTCTGTGCTGTAACAGAAACCAGGACAGTTGGAGGAGGGAGGCTATTTCAGGGAGCTGCAGCATCCCTTCTGAGGTAATCCTCAGACTGGGGGAGGGGGAGGCTTTTGTAGGTGCTTTGCTGGGAGGGCATTTTTTAAAAGCTGCAAAGCTCAGTGAGGGAAGAGGATTAGTGTGAGAGAGCGAGTGAGCTGCTGGCTGGTTTTACTAGGATCATCCATCTGCTCTGTGCTTTGGGCATATTGAAGTGGGCAGTCTCACTTTGCTTTCCTCATCTCCTCCTCAGCTGTGTGATTAGGGCCCTGCGCATCTGTAATTATCCAGCCAGACTGCAAAGCCGCTTGCCACACTTTACAGCACTCCAGGCCACCTCCACACCGTGGAGCAATGGCGCTCCGGACTGTGCTAGAGACTGTCGAAAGTGGGGAGCAAGATACTATTCTCAAGGTGCTGCAGATCTACAACCAGGAGGTGAGTATTCATTGGAAATTGTTTGGCTGATGTCAGTCGGAAGGATCAGCTGGAGAATCTGTGCTGGTGCTTTGGTGCCGTTCCCCATAAGCTGCCTTCAGTTTTATCTGCCTGCATTGCTTCAACAAAATGTTGTTAACCTCTGCAAGCAAGTATCTTTTTGCCTTTGCAAAGATTAGGTCATTTGCATATTGATTGTTTGTGACTGCACTCTCCCTTTTTTCCTGTATGTAATGGGGAGCTTGTGCTGCTTTGGCCAGAGTCAGACGTGTTGGAAAAATCGATGTTAGCAGTGAAGGACGGATTTTGGAGAGCAGAAGGGAAAGGAGGAGCTTTATGTGGCAAGCAGATGTGTGGTATTAACAAACAGGCAGCCCCAGGAGGAGCTGTATGTGGAATAGAACTACTGTGCAATTTTAGATAATTAAAAAATCTCTTAATGAAGGGATTGCCATAGATATGGCATTTGAAAACTGATGGGGAAGAGAGGAAAAACAATGAACATGGTGAGAACAAGCAGTCTAAGGCACTAACCATTAGATTTGTTTCAAACTGACACAAGAACCAGATACTTCAATGATAATCATATCTGAGAACTTGGAATCAAGCTCCTGTGAATGTGTCATTAATTTACAGGCAGTTGCATCAGGAATACTTTTGGTTTACATATCTATGTGATTCCCCTTGTGGTAGACCTTCAAACTAGGTGGGAAATAAGCAAAGCTGCACATTTTATATGTAGCATAAGTGGTATTTCCTCAGAGGAAAAATAAATGAGTTGGCAAACTGCATGTATTTATTTGCATATGAAATCGTCTTACACTGTGTCAGATCATTGGTCTTTAATCCAGCATTTGTTTACTTCAGCTCACAACGAGGCCTCGACCAGAGGTCTTTCCAAGTCCTGACCTGAGATGCTTTTTTAATTAGAGATGCTGGGAAATGAACCTGGGAACTTTTGCATTAAGAGCTTGTGCTCCACTGCTGAGCCTTCCCCTTGTTTTGCTGTGGCAAAGATTCCAGCTGTAGCAATGACAACATGAATAAAGCAGAAACTGGTAGATAAAATATCAGCTTCATTAGCAGAGAAAAAGGTTTAAACCTTTAGAACTCCATTCAGGATATATGTGTATATACTGTATGTATGCATTTGTAGGCGATTTTGGATAGAGAAAATCAATATTCTACCTGGAAGTTTAGAGAACAAGAGCTTTGTAAACAGAAAGGCCACCTTTTGGTGTTTCTCCATCAGTGTTTGGAAGAGCGACTGCCATTCTCTGAGCACCCAGAAATGCTTCACTGTTGTCTCTCAGTATGGAAATAGTTTAATGCTGAGATATTTTAAGATATATTTACAGTCATAATCAACATGGCTACTCAGGTGGTAATAGGCCATTCTTCCTGTATCTCTCCCTCCTCCTTACCCCAGCAAAACAAGATGGTACAAAATATGGTTTAGTTCTTTGTCTGCAATAGCAAACTGTGTATGATTCAATGGGCAGGGCTGTCTTTCAGAGAAGCTTGCCCATCATTACCAATACAGAGGTACCTAAGGTTACAAACACCTCGGGTTACAAACACTTTGGGTTACAGACTCTACTAACCCGGAAGTAGTACAGTAGTACCTCGGGTTAAGAACTTTGCCCCAGGATGTGAACAGAAATCGCACGCCGGTGGCACAGTGGCAGTGGGGCTGCAGGAAGCGCCATTAGCTAAAGTGGTACCTCAGGTTAAGAACAGTTTCAGGTTAAGAACGGACCTCTGGAATGAACCTCCGGAATGAATTAAGTTCATAACCAGAGGTACCACTGTATTCTCATTGATAATGTTGTTCTTCATCCTCCCCCCCCCCCCCCAATATCTTCCCACGTGGAATGTGAGCCACTCTGAGGACTCCAGTCCAAAAGTGAAATACATATCTAATAAATTAAAACTATTGTAGATCCCTTGATAGGTTTTCACAGAACCTCAGAGTACCGTAGAACAGAGTTTCAGAAACCATTGCTGCTGCTAATAAAACATATTGCAAGATCTGAAGCATAAGGCCTCCTGATCATTAAAGAAATCCTCTTCATACAGCCAAAATGCATTGTTAAATCATTCCTAAATTTGGAATCTTAGTATTCCATTTCATTTCTATATGATAGGATTGAAAGAGGTGAACATGATTTTGGAATGTGCATAGATGAGTGTGAACAAGACCTGTCAACAGTGATTTGCCTGTGTCTGTTTGAGAATCATCTTCAAAAGTGAATTTGCTAAAAAAAAATACATTGTGATTATGAAATGTTTACATAGCAGTGTAAAATTAAAAAAGAATCTAGAAGACTTTAAAAAGCAAATGGACTCGAATGTTGGGTCCTTATTTACAATTTCCCATGTGTTCTTCCTTCAGGAAAGCTGGCTGGGCTGTGTGAACTGTCTTGTACTGAGGATTGCCCTTGAATGCAGTAATCTTTTGAGTGGTAGTTGACAATTCAGGTTAGAGCCCTGTGTGCTCCCCTACCACTTCATTGTGGAAAAAATGTCACTATCTACCCTCACTTAAAATGATTGTAAGGTTATCTCAGGACAGTTAATTTCAGTAGAACAAGATGTGGAGAGTGTAGGGCTGCATTAAAGATTTTAGATTCATACAGTGTAAATGGAAGAAAAAAACCATAGTGGTATGAGATGAAGCTGTCTACCTGCCTTACCATAACAATTAATCTTTTGCTGATGTTTGGATGTCTCGGTATCCTGGTACCTCAAGACTGAATAGGTATGCTTTGAAATGACCCAATGAATTTAATTCAAAGTTTCCAACTTTTTAAGTATGTATAGCATACTTTAAAAATGGACTCTAGATATTTTCAGTGCTCAGTGTCTCTAATTCTGTGTAGGATTTAATGTGACCCTTACTGGTCACGCCTAACATGCTAGGTTCTGTACATTCTAGTTTATTAAGCTCCTTATAATGAAACAAATCATGTAACATACTTTTGAATATTATGATCAGTAGCTAGGGATTTGCATAAGTGACATATATACACATTCCAAAAACAAAAACTTGGACCATAACTAGGCTTGTTTGTGGGAGCATCCCTTGAGCAGAGTTCCTCTTTTGTTGGCAGGAGCATCTCATGAATGGGCAATGGAACTTTCCTCACTTTCCCCCTGCAGTCCCTTATGCCTTACAAAATCTGCTCTAGAAGGTTGGAAGACTCTCCAGAGAAGCATGAGAGAGAGTGCAGGGGGTTGCAGCAGGAAGGGAGAATTAGAGAAAATTGCCTCTTCCGTCTTCCATGTTGCAGACTCATAAGAATTTTTACTCAAATAGAAATTGGCTACAATAATATATTGAAACTTCTTGTTCCAAAGTCAAGAGAAACTAATTAGATTGTCATTTTCTCGTGAAGACATCAGAATGGAGAACCGTTTTTTTTGTGTTGTTCAAATGAGCACATCCTCAATGGCTTCAAAGGGCTTTCCAGATGCAAGTACTTTAAGGGCTGCACCCCAAAGTTGCTTTGTTCTGCGTCTTATATTACTTCAGAATTGCATCCTATGTATCTTTTGATGTTTTCTTCAGCATAGCCTTATATGAAACAGTAGAATTGTTCAGAGCTGCACAGTTTCCTTATACAGTGGTACCTCAGGTTAAGAACTTAATTCATTCTGGAGGTCCGTTCTTAACCTGAAACTGTTCTTAACCTGAAGCACCACTTTAGCTAATGAGGCCTCCCACTGCCACCACACCACTGGAGAACGATTTCTGTTCTCATCCAGAAGCAAAATTCTTAACCCGAGGTACTATTTCTGGGTTAGCGGAGTCTGTAACCTGAAGCGTCTGTAACCTGAGGTACCACTGTATCATAGCTTTCATATGCTCCTCAGTATGAATTTATCAGTTTAAGCATGTTTCTTGCTTAACTTCTCACTGCTTTATAGTGTTCACTGGAGTTGCATGCTGTAGGACTAGGTGTTCAGCAGAAATCAGTTGATTATCACTTGCTTTAAAATTCCTCTCGCGCTTTTAGAATAAGTTTATTTTCTTAGTACATATCTGTTGTCTCTGTTTCATCTCAGAAATCACAGTGTTTCACCTTTGAAGATGAGGAACAGGAAGAAAGGAGGGTAAGTACTTATTTTCTTATTTTGCTTACTCCATCAGGATCACTGAGGCTGTGAGATGGTGACTTGCCCTAGACATTGAAAGCACTGAATTCCTCCTACATGCATGGAAGCTTTTCCTTCTGAACAAAAGTGTCTAGTTCAAAACCATGCTTCATGTGTATTATGGTCCTCAAGAAGTATGAAATCATCCTGGTAGCAGCTAGAGGGTGGCTGATGGTGCTGCCTCATAAAACCACATGCTGGTTAAGAAGCAGAGTACAGTTTGATAGTGAGGCACCTGTTGCATTCAGGTCCCACTTCTTTTGTTAAACCCCGCCCCCCTGCCAGTCTTGGAGCCGTGAGATGAGTAGCAAATAATCTACTTGACTAGTGGTTGTGTGATGTGCTTATACAGAAAGGCCTTTCTATGAGGAGGCACAATCACAATAAAGAATGGGAGCTCAGTTCCCTCATGAAGTTTCCTTGATGAGGCAGCAGTGCTAAGCCAATTACATCAAACCATAAGTCCTGTAAAGCTGTAGCATTTGTGATCCTTCTATATCAACATTTCTGTTGATATAGATCTATAAGGTCTATTTAAAATACTATAGTTAACTTTTATTTAACATAAAATAATATGAACTATTACTAATGATAAGTATAACCAATCTTATTAATACTATTATGATAGATAGGTAAGTATTTGATTATTAAACATTTATTTAACTATTTTAGATAATAAAAAGTACTGTTGCTGTTTTTAACGGGCAGTTTTATTGACGTGTTTTTTACCTGCTTGCTTTATAGGTGGTAGTTTATGTGTATGGGATTGTTTTATGTTGTATTTTTATCTTGTTATTGGGCAACTTGGGGGTCATTATGTGGAAAGGCATGATATAAATTTAATAAATAGGGTCACACATTGGCAAGCACATTTTCAGTAGGTGCACCAGCCAGTATAATTTTATCTGTTCAAGGAAGCTTCCTTGAGTTTTACTGCATAGCCAAATTGCAGAAAGAAAAGGGGAATCATCCAAGATGTAACTGCATACAGTGACTATGCAGATATCTTTATTGCATTCACTTTCGGGGCAGAAAGCTACTGTGACTTGTTCTCTTCTCCTACCCCACCCCCCAGCTGTTTTCAATTTCTCTTCTCTGGATTTGAACTCTGACAGAAATAAGCCACCAGTCTTTGAGGAGAACGGTAGTTCTTTGCATAAACAGTCCTGTTCACTAGCATCAGTTTAAACAAGTGTTTGCTGATAATGCTCCAAAAATAGATACCTCTGTACCTTTACTGAATTTGGATTAAATTGACCCATAGTCTGCTGCAGAAAGGGATGCGGGTGGCGCTGTGGGTTAAACCACAGAACCTAGGGCTTGCCGATCAGAAGGTCGACGGTTTGAATCCCCTCAACGGGGTGAACTCCCGTTGCTCAGTCCCTGCTCCTGCCAACCTAGCAGTTCGAAAGCACGAAGTGCAAGTAGATAAATAGGTACTGTTCCGGCAGGAAGGTAAACAGCGTTTCCGTGCGCTGCTCTGGTTCGCCAGAAGTGGCTTAGTCATGCTGGCCACATGACCCGGAAGCTGTACGCTGGTTCCCTCAGTCAGTAAAGCGAGATGAGCGCCACAACCCCCGAGTCGTCCACGACTGGACCTAGTGGTCAGGGGTCCCTTTACCTTACCTGCTGCAGAATAAAAGGATACAAAGAGAAGACGAGAGAGAGAGAGAGAGAGAGAGAGAGAGAGAGAGAACCCATGAAACTACAAATGTGCCTATTTTTAAATACTGTATCTGTTTTCACTGAAGCTCCACTATGGCACTCCTCCACTCACTTTTGTATCATTTTGCTGCTTTATTGTGGCCTGCAGAAAGCAAAGAACTACCTATCACTAAAACCAATGAGGGTGTGTGTATAGAAAGTGGAATCCTCTTAAGGATCAGTTTTAAACCTCCTTTTTTTAACTTGCTCATTAATGACCTAGACTTAGAATTTTGCCGACAATGGCAGAGGTTTTGAGAGGAGTCCCAAAGGCATATCTGCAAATTGCAGGGAACTTGTCATTAAAACTGCAAATGCAGTTGCTGCTGCTGCTGTTTTTATTATTAAATTTTTAACCTGCCCAATATAAGCAAGTGTAGATCAGTGCACATTTGGGCAAAAAAAGCCTCATTTATTTTAACTATATTTATTTATTTAAAAATTATAAACTGTTCTACATTCAAATAATAAGTGGTACAGTATATTAACACGTGTCACAGATGTACTAATGGGATCCAAACTGGCAGGGACTGACCAAGATGGATAGGGCCTGAGGCACTGGATGGGTTGTGCAGGTTTGAGGTACAACATAGCTCGTTCAACCTGTGCAATCCACTAGCGCAGACATAATTTTCTTTCTTCACATAGACATTTATTGCTTCACTACTAGTTTTCTTCTCCCACCCCCCACCTCTGTAATGCTTCAGAAACTGGCTGCGCTTCTGATCAAGTTTCTGGAGAGGGTGCTGCAGCCATCCTGCCAGGTCACCTGTTTGGAAAGCATACGGATCCTGTCCCGAGACAAAAGCTGCCTTGGCCCTTTCACAACCATGGAAGGCCTGAAGACGCTGGCCAGGCACGCGGGGATTGATTACGCAGAAGAGCAGATTCTGGAGGTTCCCGACCTTGAAGTGATCCTGGAGGCGCTGAAGTGTCTCTGCAACATTGTCTTCAGCAGTCCCCGGGCTCAGGAGCTGACCTCCGAAGCCCGGTTCGTGGTGGGCCTCACAGACCGCATCAAACTCTACAACGAGAGAAACCTCCCGCACGATATCAAGTTCTTTGACTTGCGCCTTCTCTTCCTGCTGACGGCGTTGAGGGTGGACATCCGGCAGCAGCTTGCGCAGGAACTCCGTGGTATCGGCCTGATGACAGATACCTTGGAACTCACCCTGGGAGTCAAGTGGCTGGACCCTCACGAGGTAGCTGCTGAGGGGAACCCTTCTGCTCCTTTGCCTCGGCAGGAGGTGGAGCGTGCCATGGAGATCCTGAAAGTGCTCTTCAATATCACATTTGACACCAGCAAGAGGGAGGTAGATGAGGTAAGACACTCAGAGGGAGCTTTTCGTAGCTCAATTTTGTGATGTATTTCTGTTTTTATGTACCTGTTTCTTTCATCCATGATTCCTGTGCTTATAGACACCATTTAAGAAAGGAAGGGGGCAAGTTGCCTTAGTTCACCCCCTCCCTGCATTTCTGACTTGTTCTGTGGGAGCACCTATATATTTGGTCAATTCTGCTCATGCCCACTGGCTGACTCTTGTTATAAACAGGCCTATTTATCAACACAGAAAAGCACAAATTCCTGCACACTCGAAGCCAATAAAAAAGAAAGGCTAAATGAATGAAAACATTCATTTCTAAAATGTGTTTACTTCCACGATCCTGATCTAAAACATAGTAACATCAGATATTTTACAATCTGTTGGAATCTATTTTTCAGCAATGCATGGCAACTCAAGAAAGAAAGCCTAGTATTGTGGGTGTTGAGGTGTAAGCAGCAGTGTTGGCAGTGTCTGTTTACTAACTAAATGCGGATTAAAACCTAGCAGATCAAGCTATTTAAAAATTCAGAGTCTCTCTCACTTTCTGGATTAGTAATGAACTGTGAGCTCAGGGAGACTTGTGAAGGATATAATTCCTGCGTGTATATTTTATACTATTTATTTATTTCATCAAATTATATACAGTGGTACCTCTGGTTATGTACTTAATTCATTCCAGAGGTCTGTTCTTAACCTGAAACTGTTCTTAACCTGAAGACCACTTTGCATCATTTTACATTGTGGGGAAAGAGAAGGAAGAATGCAGCTTAGACAAAATTGTGGGACCATAATCAAGACACCCAGAGAGAAGGATAAGGGGTCAAGGGAAGAAAGAAATGCTGAATGAAGGAGTCTCGTACTCCTTCATTCAGCCCTACTTTGGTTACTATGCCCACATTTCTCCACAAAATGGTGCCAGGAACTCTCTTGTTAAGGGCTGTATTCAGAGCAGGGTACTTCAGCGATGCACATTTTTACTTTCCTTGGGCACAGTTTTTCTTTGGACTAGAATTCCATTCCATTTTGAGAACGTACTGTAAAGCGTAGCTTTTTGCAACCAACAGACTGTGCACAAGAGAGAGATGTTCCTTTCTCATAATCAGGCTTTTCATTGTGTTTTGGGGCCAGGAAGATGCTGCTCTGTACCGACGCCTGGGTGCCCTCCTCCGTCACTGCCTGATGATTTCAGCAGATGGTGAAGATCGGACAGAAGAATTTCACAGGTGATTATCCTGGTGAAAAGCTTGGATTGGCTGGGAAAACAAAAAACATTATCATGACCGCCATACAGCTTGGGTATTCAAGAATCTGGGGGTCAGGTCTATTTGACACAGTTAGTACCTAAGAACTTTAGTTGCTGATACTGATTGATATAGTGCTACCTGCACTTCTGTACAGGGGGGGCGGGGGAGTGTGCCACACCGGGTACTATTTGGAGAATGGGTGCCATTGTGGCTGCCCCCGGGGACACGCAACCCTGGGATGTGCACCACGCCCCCGCAGACAACGCCCCACGCCCCCGGGACACGCACCAGCCATGCCCACGCCTGTTCTCTGCTCCAGGGGCTGCCGCATGTTGCTTCGCCACTGGCTACTGGTGGTGGTTGTTGATGATGATATAGTACATGGCACTTTATAAATAATTAGTTTGATATAATCTAAAAATGGACATCAGAAAACAGCAAAGGAAGGGAAGAGAAAATTGAGGCAGTACATGGGAGAAGTAAATTCTATTGTTAAATGTTCTCAGGAGTGTTTATAGTCTTGCCACGATACCAAGGCAAGGATAGTTTTGGGTCTTGTTCCTGTGGTGCTTGAAAATTGAAATAAACTAGATTTTTGTCAGCTTTAAACAACAAAACAAAATGGTTCCTTGTTGATGTGGAGGCTACTTCCTTTGCATATTTTGTCTTGCATTGCATGTTCAGCCACACAGTCAACCTTCTAGGCAATCTGCCTCTCAAGTGTCTGGATGTCCTGCTGGCCCCCAAGGTGCATCCGGGCTCGCTTGAATATATGGGAGTCAATATGGATGCTGTCAATGTTCTGCTGGATTTCCTTGACCGACGTCTTGACAGGGTGGGTGAAAAGTTCCTCATTGCCTCACACCCACATTTACTTCAGATTCTTTTCATGCAGCCAATGAAATACACTGTAATATTTATTAGAGAGGAAGGGGGAACTACAGAGTGTTACAGGTTTTGGTGCGTACCATGAATTTCTTATACCATAAAGTTTCATCTGAGAAAAGGGATAGGTTATAAGGTATATCTACTCCATGGGTGGAGCCAGGATTTATTTTTTGTGGGGGGAGAGACTTTATGTTGGGGGTCGGGACAGAACAGATATATCTGCAATGCAATTGGTCAGTTAGTTAAGTATTTCTATTTATTTATTTACTTCATTGGGGAGGGCAGCTGCCCCCTCACCTCTCTGGCTATGCCTATGATCTACTCCAGGCATCCCCAACCTGCGGCCCTTCAGATGTTTTGGCCTACAACTTCCATGTTCCCTAGCTAACAGGACCAGTGGTCAGGGATGATGAGAATTGTAGTCCAAAACATCTGGAGGGTCGAAGATTGGGGGTGCCTGATCTACTCTGATGATTTATTATGTTGCCTGCAGCTGAGCTGCCATTTACCTGCTCTGTTTCAGAGAAAGGAAACTAGTGTTTTTAGATCCTTCCATAATAAAAATTGTACTCTGCTGTATTTTTTCCCTACATGGGAAACAACATGGCTGTGATTATTATTACCACCTTCTTTTTTTGTGGGCTCTTCTCTAGGGTCACAAGCTTAAGGAGAGCCTGACCCCTGTGCTGAACTTGCTGACTGAGAGTGCTCGAGCCCATCGGCAGACCAGGAAATTCCTTAAAGCTAAGGTACTGTATTTAAATTACGTAGGATCCTAAGCAATAATGCTTCCATTGATCCAGCAAAAATGTAAGGCAAGTCCCACCCATGCCATCATTCTGGAAATATATACTGTAGAAATACTGAAATTGTCACCTAAGGCTTTGTGTGATCCTATCGTTTTGAAAAATGCTTTGAATCCCTTGCTATGAGTGTGAGTGGGCATGTGTCTGCCTAATGTAAAAGTGGCAAAAGTCACCATGATGGTTTCTGCAAAGATGTAGTGGCACTTTTGGAGCAATATTTACAGGGCCTTATGAAAACCAACGTAATAGGAAGGCCTTTTAAAATAACTCTTCCCTTTCCATGGGATTGCAGGTACTCCCTCCACTGCGGGATGTGAAAAATAGACCGGAGGTGGGGAACTTGTTGAGAAATAAGCTTGTGCGCCTCATGACTCACATTGACACTGATGTCAAGCACTGTGCTGCGGAATTCCTCTTTGTTCTCTGCAAGGAGAGTGGTGTGTGCCTTTCCATGTTCTATTTCATCTAGTGAAGGTTGTCTTGTAACATTGTATGTCTGACATTGTATGTTACAATGTCTTGTAACACTGACTGTCTGAAAACGCAGTTGAGTGAATAGACTGATCCATCCAACTTCGTAACTGCTGAAAGATTCATAGCACTGGGGTAGACAGACAGAATATGTTTTAATGGTGGCTTGGCTGCTAAGAGCTGAGGCAATTCACTTATGAGTCATAAGGCAAAATTACATATTGCCTGGGTAAGGGTGGAATGAAACAGAACCAAATAATTCACCCTAAACATTCACTGACTAGAGATACACTTAGGAAAGAAAAATATTTGTTGTAAAAAGGGAGGGAATTCCAAACTTAAGCTTTGATAGCCACATACTTACATATTCTCTCTCAAGTTCAATCAAACGGCCTCGCTTCACAATTAAATCACTCTTTTTGCTGAATGTTAGGACAACGACAACAGTTTTTCCTTTGCAAAGTGACTGTTTCCCTCCAAATACATGCACCAGCCCATAGATGCCTACAAGCAGTCCCATATGACATTTCACACATTTCTTCAAGTGTGGATATTATATTTGCTTGAGGTAAAAGCCATACAAATATCTTTAACGGTCAAAGAAGCTGGGTTCCCTGCTGCTACAGGGGTAAGGGGATTCCCTGGGCCTGTACAGCAGGTGGAGAGTGAGAAGCAAAAGAGGTGAAGTGAAGCAGCTCTGAATGTGACTTACAGACTTGAGAGGCTTGCAAGAAATCCTTTCCTTAAAAGGTGGTCCGATAAGCAAGAGTCGGTTTTATGATCATTTGAATTCAGCAGTCTTTTCCAGATTGTTTTTGTAGCAGCAGAAGAATATGACCCTTTTGCCTTTATTTTCCTCAACAGTGTCACGGTTTGTGAAGTACACGGGATATGGGAATGCTGCGGGGCTCCTGGCAGCCCGAGGCCTCATGACAGGAGGTCGGACAGAAGGAGAATACTCTGAGGATGAAGACACTGATACAGAGGAATACAAGGAGGCAAAACCCAAGTATGGACCCCCTTGTATGCATTGCTTCCTTAAGTATTGCCTTTTCTTCTACTTTTGGCACAAGTCCTTTTCTTGTTAACTTTTCCTCACTCAACCCATTACTCATTTTTTTCTTTCCAACGTTCTTATTGGCATGATGTTCATTTCCCTGTGTTTAATACTGTGGTTATCTGCTTCCATGCCTAATGGCCTTATTCACTGCCTGCCACGTCTTCACAGTTGCATGTCTACACCAACAGCTTTCCCCTATAATCTGCTGCAGAGAATCACAAACCTTTGTTTTGAACTCCATTTATAGGTGGCTGTATGTACGAAAGCTTCTCTGTCATGAAAGAGGTTCTGACTCCTCCCCACTCCCATTTATCTTGGTTGCTTTCTCTCTTCCTATCCCTTGTCCCGTTCCTCCCATCCCCTTCATTAGCAGATGATTCTCCCTTCTATTCCAAATATATACAGAATTTCCATCATTCACGATTAAATCCATCTTGCGGATTTCTTTGGTTAACTGTTTTATTAGCACAAACTTCACAATCCCATGTCAATGTTCTTTCCTTCTGCTACCCCTTCCCATTTTCCCCTGCTCATCATTTATATTGTGATACATGTGAATGCATTTGCACATATAGAAAATTTATTAAAGTAGGGACTATTGAAATTCAGAGGAGGGAGAAGTGAACATTACTGGGAAAGGGGTGAAGATAAGAACCTGGACAATGAGAGGGATAAGATTGAACTGAACTGAGTAAAGAGTGCTATTCTGGACACTTTGGGGATAGAGACACAAAAGCACCTTGTATTCTCATGTTAAAGGTGTATGTCTGTAATAGGCATGTGAATTAAAACACTAGATTGCTGGACTGCTAACCTCCTCCTCTTCCCCTGCTTCCACGATAACCAGTCCAAATGGGCATCAAAACTGCCATGCATGTCAGTAGGGGGATTGCCACAGAATCCTGTGCCATTTTCAATTTTTTAGTAGTATTTGGTTTTAGGTAGCATGTAGTGTTGAAGAATGTTTGCTACATCTCTGGTACAGTCAACAGTCATTATGCCAGTGGTCAGTATATCTGCTTTTTAAATGAACATGCTTCTGCCTTCTTTCTGTGTGTTGTTGTTTTGACTGACTCGTACAGCATTAACCCTATAACGGGACGTGTGGAGGAGAAACTTCCCAACCCAATGGAGGGGATGACAGATGAGCAGAAAGAGGTTGAAGCAATGAAACTGGTGAACATGTTTGACAAACTCTCAAGGTACCATGAGATAGATTTATCTGGAAGTGGGTCAGCAGTTTGAAGAGCAGGCTAAAAGAGGTCAACCAGTTAAAATCAAAGGTTCTGAAATTCCAAGGACATTGTGACTTCAAACGAATAATTTCTGAATTGTTGAATTACATTTGACCTCTTTTATCCTCCAAATCATTGGACTGTCTTAGATTGTGAGCTCCTAGGAAGGAGGGCTATTAACATCAAGAAAGGCCATTGAAAACAGCCACGAGCCTGTTAGGTAGCACAGGATATCAATATGATTTTGTCCATCAAGCCATTATGTGTTAATAGTCACTGAATGGGAATGAAATGGAACCAATTGTCTGAAAGAATCAAAGGAGTGAAGTACTGCCCTGGCATCAGTGGTGGCTAATGGGGTAGCATTGCTTTCTTGGCTTCCCAATGCTGTGCATCACTGTGAGTTACTAAGAGGTGGAGGGGGGGCATGGCAGCAGGGAGCTCAGCACAGTGTGGGTGCCAATCCATGCACTGTGTCAAGCTCCCTGTTGGCTTTACTTCCTCTCATGGTAACCAGCAGCTACACTGGATTTCCATCACTTGGTGACAGTAGGGCTTCACTCATTGCCTTCAGATGTGGTTGCTGGAATGAAATAGTGTGCATCTCATATTTAAAAAAGCATTTAGACTGTTTTGTAACTGCTAGTGGACGAGGAAAATTATATTGAACTTAGTGGCAAGCAACAGGAAGGCAATGACAGGTGACCATACCAAAAGGGTGCTGGTATTCTGGCCTTTTGACTACTGGAACTAGAGTAGCAGGGCTTGGAAAATGTTGACCATGTATCATTAAGTTTCTTCCTCAACAGTGAGGATTGGAAATATTTGTTATAATATTAAAGCAGAAATTTTCTAGAATCCTGAGGGGGAAGTGGAACCCAAAAATCAGTGCTCTAGGTGGCGGTTCATCTGTGCTGGAAAATGAACACCTTGGATAAACTGGGTGTGAATACTGGGAATAATGGAAATCTGCACCCTGGGGGATTGCACACCACTTGCCTACAGTATACATTTGAATGTCATCTCCACAAAGTTCATTCTGCAGGCTATGTAGTGATAACTCTGGCTAGCTGCTAGTAGGAAGTACTGTTGCAAAGGCAGATGGCAGCTAATGCCACCCATTCTCCTTCCCAGCAGGCATTCACTCTACAGTAGTTGTTCATACATCATTTAAGAGTAGTGTGGGCAGGAGTCCAGGATCTACCTAAGGAGTTCAAATGACATCTTGCTGAGCAGCCGTCAGTCTATTTATGCAGATGCCCCATGTTTCCAGTGTGCATTAGACAGACAGAAATGCTAGTCTGAGCATTTCATTAATGGTATTTCCACTACAATGTCACTTTCTTTTGCTGCTGACCTGGCCTAATCAGAAGGACCCCTGAGGCATTTTCCAGCTAGATTAGCGGAGAAAGATTTTGGAGCAATCACTTCCTGGGTTTCCAGTGTAATTTTAGCATTGTTACAAACTTGCATTTGGACCTTAACTTCTCTGAAAATCACACCCTTATACTTTTCCAGGGTGTATGTCATGAAGGTTCTGAAAGGCTGATAATTAGCATTTGGTGCATGGCTAATGTGCCCTTTAACTAGTGATGAAGCCAAAAATAGAGCTGCAGTGCACCGTAAAATGAAGGAAAAGCCTTCATTAGCAAGCTAGTCTCCACATTTCCCACTGAGTTTCAAACAAAAAATATTTTCCTTTCAGTGGAAATGGTTCATCATATAAATTGATTTCAGTCAGAATGTAGGCAGTTCTGTTCAGGTTTCTGAGCATGAAAAACTGCTTTCTGGCTAAAAATGGAGAGTACATCCTTGCTACCCAAGAAATCTAAACAACACTCTTAGATTTGACACACTGATTATACAGTATTTCATTTACATTTGATTAAATGAAATCTACATTCTGATTGGATTCATTTGTTGTTGCTTAGTAGTTTCTCCAGAAGACTGAAAAATGTTCTTCGTATTTGGAATTCACTGACCAAGTTCCCTTGATGGACTAAAAGGGCCCTAGGAGATAGAAAAGCAGTGGAAAAGTCATTCCACTTGATCCTTAAAGGTAGCTCAGTGACTGAGCACATGCTTTGCTAATGACACCAGATTCAGGTCCTACAATCTTAGGTGCCTGAAAAGAAATCTGCCTAACAACCTGATGATCTGTAGATTGTTGGGTTACTGTAGATTGTCATATAAAACCAGTAGTAATTGAATCTCATCCGAAAGCTTCAAATTCTCTTCTAGAAATGTTAATAGAGCAACATCTGTAGTTGAGTAAATTTGTCCATGGTGTGAGTATTTATATTCTGGATGTGAGCCAAGCAGTGTCAGCACATGTACCAGATGCCAAACTGAGGGAGGGTTGGGGCTGTTCTTACTGGTGGTGGTATGTATGGCTATTTTATACTATTTCTGCTAGGATCAACAAATGAATTACATTTCTCAAAGTGGGCATACTACTGGTCTGTCCTTAATGTAGGCTTCTTTCTCTAAGAATGTTATCATGAGGAGCCCCTCACTGACTGTGCTATTTCTCCTTTCCATTGCAGACAGCGAGTCATCCAACCAATGGGGGTCAATCCAGATGGCAATTTAACGTCTCTCAATGTAACCTCCTTGGAGGATGCTGTCCATCAGATATCTGAGGAGAGGTTATCATCTGACTCTGACTTGGAATTGGACTGAAAAAACATTTCCTGTTCCTCAAAAACCTATGGACCCTCTATTCTCTCTCTGTAACAGGTGCTGTATCAGGAGACCAGTCCCAAGAAAAGACTTCCCATGGGATGGATCTCCACCGCCCAGAGTGGTATAACATCTGTTTCTTCTCTAGCTCTATAACACTCCTACCTTAGAGAGCTCTTTACAGCTTAGCTCTTTTGATCTGTTTTCCCTCTGTGTCCACAAGATTATTACACTCCGATTCCAGGTATTTTTGAACAGAAATTTCATGGAGGGAAGGGCAATCTCTTATTATATCATGGAGGTTTAGTAGCACTTAAGGGTGCTGTGAGTGCACTGCAGAGTTACTTGTATGGGACTAAAATGTGAAACACACAGGTGATATATATGTGTGTGTGCGTGTGCGCGCGTGCATTGATACTTGTGCAAAGCACATAATGCAGCAACCATACAGCGTGGTGGTGTTTAAAACACACGGATACTCTTGGCAAATGTAAATGTCTATTTGCATACACGACTGGGGCATATTAATAGAATATAGAAATGTGTGAACAATGAGAAGCCTGCATTTTTTTTACATGTGAAATGCAAGAAAGCATACTCCTGGAGGCATATAAGTGCAATGTGTGTGGCAATCAGTCACATATTTTGGCAGTTCCTTTAAGACACATTACATGTGTATGGAAACATGCAGGTAAGGAAACGTGCATTGTTGAAATAGTATGTATATGTGTGGTATGTGTCCGTTATCTGAGATAATGTGCAAAACTCTGAGATATCCTTTGCTCACAGCGACATTAATGTTCGCGTTTGTTGATAATTTGGGGCCAGGAGGCCTCTAATCCCCACTATAACCTTGACACCATGCTCCTCTTTCTACCATGTTTAGTTTCTGGACTACTCTCACTCTCTGTGCTCTTCAGACAAAAGGCAGTGACCAACTGCTTAACCGCACTCTAAATCTGCTTCAGTTCCCCTATATCCACAGCACTCTGCATTCACCCTGTTATGTACCTTCATCCTGATCATAGGCTTTTCTGTTTAAAAAAAGCAGCCTCCATCTCCTACTTTGTTTCCAACTTTGCCAACAGTTTCTGAACTTAGCACAAATATAAAGATTTTCACTAGAATAAATGAAGCCTTCAGATAACAATATGCGTGCATCTGTTGATTATTTGGGTGATTGTATCTGAGCAATTAGAAATTACATTTTTTGGCAATATAACCGTAGCCAAACTGGGAGGAGTCCAGTTATAGCAGTGTTGTACTCAAGCACAATGCCATGTGGGTGAGCAGTGGAACTTT
This sequence comes from Podarcis tiliguerta, assembly GCF_965153285.1. Taxonomy (NCBI): domain Eukaryota; kingdom Metazoa; phylum Chordata; class Lepidosauria; order Squamata; family Lacertidae; genus Podarcis; species Podarcis tiliguerta. The sequence goes on from NC_139534.1 coordinate 57,808,772, forward strand.
CTGTGCTTTCAACAAACGAAACCTCACTGAGGCCATTGGTGTCTATCAGTCAGTCTGTAGTGATCACATATGTGGAGTATCCCGCCCATTGCATCGGACTGGATGATCTTCCAGCTGCCTCTGATTCTAGCTGTACTGTTTGAAAATGTTGGAAACTTTGGGTTATCTCCACAAACTAACATTGAGTACAATTATGACTCTTCTGCATACCCATCCTGCTAATATATAGTTAAAAGGTTATTAATCACTTACGTTTCAACACAATGAAACTAATTGAAGGTCTGCACATCAGACCAAAGGTCTGCCTAGTATCCTGTTTCCCAGAGTGATCATCAGGCAATTGCAGGAAGCCCACAACCAAGCCTTCCCCTGTTGTTCATGTAGCCATCATGCCTTATGGCCATTGGTATTCCTTTTGTCTTCCTTGCCATTAAAATAAAATTGTTCGGGGTCATTAAAACAAAGCTTATGAAGAATTTCAAAACGACTCTCCAAACTGAATGAAAGGGCAAAAGCAATTCAGTGGAAGCAAGTGTAAAATGATGTCTATCAGGACCAAAAAGTCAAATTAAATTCATGTGTTCTAAACTGACAGTGACCAGGAACACCTTGGGGCTGTAGTGTATGGCTCCATGGAAGATGCTGCTCCACTGTGCTGCAGCTGTGAAAAAGGCAAATTCCATGCTAGGGAGCATTAGGAAAGAAGCTGAAAATAAAACTGCTGTTATACAAATCTTGGGTGCAACAACATTTGAAATACTGTGTACTATACTGTTCTGGTTGCCTCACCTCAAAAACAATATTGTAGAGTTGGAAAAAGTTTAGAAAAAGGCAACCAATATGATGGAGGTACTCACATGTAAGGAAATGTTGCAGCATTTTTAGTTTGGTGAAAAGGCAGGTAAGAGGTGACAGTATATAGCAAACACACACACACACTTCAGCAGGGCTGGTGATTCAAATGTCTCATTTGAATGGCTTATCCTAAATTCAAGAGCTTTCCAATCCAATATTTGAATCACACATTCATATAAACAAATCTGTTAGCACATTCAAATTATCAGAAGCTCTTTGCAAAAATGGCCTTGCCGAAAATAGAGCTTGGGGGCGGGGGATCCAGCCTCTGAGGTTGATTGTAATTGGAGAGAAATAAGTAGAGTTCTTCAAATTGGGGGAGCAAACTAGTCACAATTCCTAAAAGCGGAGGGTAATCCTTGGCTTACATGCTTATTGGATGGCACAACCACAAAGTTAATATTAAGCTACACACACTTGACATGTACAAAGTGGTGTTTGCATCTTCAAATGGTGATTTGAAGTTCATAAAGTAGCAGTACTAGATTTAATAGGTTCCACAATTTCAATGTTAATTCAGGGTAACACTACAAAAAACACTGTTCTAACCACCCAGAGCTTCCTTTCATCTCTTTGTCAACAATTACATAATGAAAGAAGAAACCCAGAAGCCCAGCATCTCTTTTAAACAGATAAAATCCTGTCATTCAAAGATGCTGAATAACACCCAGAAAAATGTCAGACAATTATGTGAATGATGCCCACAATACTTTTTTCCCCATTAAATGATTTCAAGGACAGAAAATACAAGTTTGGAATTTAAATACTGAGAAATCTGCAGACAGAATATTGAGAGACTGCTGAAACATGCTTTTATTTTGACTAATTATTGCCACTCAATAAGTGTTTATTCAAGTTCAAACAGCAGCTTCACTACACTTTTCATTGTTGTCATTTCTTGCTAGAATTGTAATTACACACACCTTATCTTTTCATGTTACATAAATGATACACTGCATAGTAATACATCAAATTATTTTTAGAATATCAGCTTTCAGATTGATCTTCACAGAAGCTACAGCAGAAGACACACTGACTGAACAGTCAAACTTCTAAGCTTAGTTATTAAAGTTGGCCTAATCCAAATTCTTTCACAAGTTGGTACAATGTCAGATTCAGCATAACTGTGATGAATGCTATTGCAGCTAAGGCTACTAGTGCAACACCACAAGATCTATGATGGTTTAGAAAACATTTGAAGAGTTTGTTTGGAGAAACAGCTTAAGAGGTGAAGTTTAATGGGAAGGAGCAGCTATAATGTACATCTTCATCTTCCACTCTGGTATCTAGAGCCTCTAAGCAAAAGCAAATTCACAACCTGCCATTTGATCATCATCTCCCAAGATCCTTCAGAGGGCATCCATGTGCAACTAGACTCTCTGAATGATTTTTAGTTCTTCTAACCTACTGGGTGCTAGCACAGTGGAGAGCATATTTTCCTCCAGTTCTCTGCTCTTATTGCTGTAACCTTTGGCTGCAGTGAACAGTCCTTTAGGAGGTAAACATCATTTCCAACAGCAGGGGTCAGATTTCCTATTTGTCTTTTGCATCCAGCTAAAAATAGAAAGAACATTATTTGTCTATGAAGCTTGCTTGTTCCAAAGTCCATCCATTCAACAGCTGATACTGACTAAAGTGAAAAAGCAACAACACAGAGAAGGAAATGATTCGTTTACAGTTAAATGAAAGCATATCACTGTTGAGTTGTAAGAATACAAGTACATAGGGAAATGCCATTAATTCTAACATCACAGAATCACAGAACTGTAGAGTTGGAAGGGACTCATCTAGTCCATTGTTTTGGGAGGGGGTATTCATTTGATTTGTTCTTATTTTGTATTTTTATGCTGTTTACCTCCCCAAGATCTTCGGATGAAGGGTGGTATACAAAATTAATAATAATCAAATCGTACAATCCCCTGAAATTCATGACATATGGCCATCCAACCTCTGCTTAAAAACCTCCAATGAAGGAGAGTCCACCACCTTCCGAGGAAGCCCCTTCCACTGTCAAACAGCTCTTGCAGTTAAAAAGGTCTTCCTGATGTTTACTAAGAATCTCCTTTCATGTAACTTGAAACCTTTTGTTTGGGTCCTACCCTCCAGAGCAGGAGAAAAAAACTCCCTCAACCATTCCTCATGAGGTTTGGTCTCCAGACCCTTGATCATCTTGGTCAACCTCCTCTGCACATGTTCCAGCTTGTCAATATCCTTTTTAAATTGTGGCACCCAGAACTGGACACAGTGCCCAAGTGTGGTCTGACCAAGACAGAATAGAGCAATATCATTACTCCCCTTGATCTGGACATTGTACTTCTGTTAATGCAGCCTAGAATAGCATTAGCTTTTTTGCTGCTGTATCACACTGTTGGTTCATGTTAAACTTGTGGTCTACCAGGACCTCTAGAACCTTTTCACTTGTACTACTGGCATGCCAGATACCCATCTTGTACAGGTCATATTATGTCAAGACGGGATCAACTGCTCTTTTCAGAACTACTGCAATGTTTGTACTCGTGAGAGATTCTGCAAGTGAAATGGGGAGAGAAAATAAAACCTTTTCAACTCAAACTTTCATACCTTTTCTTTTTCCTTCTTCATTAATTCTTGCAACTCCTCCTTCCAGCCCAACAGTTCCACTACTTTTTCCACTCCAATGATGACGTCTCCCAGTTCAGCCACATCACTGTGCTGTGGCTGATGAGCGAATGGTCCCACCAATTCCCGATTGATCAGCACACGTGGAACAGAGCTACGAATTGCATAAACTAGACTGGCAAATGGCTCCACCTAAAAGCCAAACACCAAAAGGAAAAGGCTGCATATTCTGCTCCAAAGTGAAAGTCACAGCTCAAAAGAAATTCATAACACCTTGAGATCTATTGATCTATCGAACAACTGTAATAATGCACCCCAATACTGGTTAATGAAGAGTGCTATATGGTAGTGTAAATGAGAACCTGCTAACAAAAAGGAAATATGTTACCTATTGTACAGTGGTTCTGCTAAATGCCCACTTGAAGCAATTCAAACTTTATTTCAGGTTATCCTTTCAACAAGTCAGGTAGGTAGGTTAGCAATATTATTCCTAAGTGAAAGAGTATAGCTGAGGCTTGTAAGAAAACGACTTGCTCACAGCCATCCAGTGAGTTTGTATCTAATCTAATATTTGAACCAAAGCCTTCCTATTTCAGGGTGCATACCCTTGGCCATGGGTAGGCAAACCAAGACCTGGGGGCCGGATTCAGCACAATTGCCTTCTAAATCCGGCCCGCAGGCGGTCAGGGAATCAGCATGTTTTTACATAAGTAGAATGTGCACTTTTATTTAAAATGCATCTCTGGGTTATTTGTGGGGCCTGCCTGGTGTTTTTACATGAGTAGAATGTGTGCTTTTATTTAAAATGCATCTCTGGGTTATTTGTGAGGCATAGGAATTTGTTCATTTCTCCCCCCCCCCAAAAAAAACCACACAGTCCAACCCCCCCCACAAGGTCTGAGGGACAGTGGACTGGCCCCCTGCTGAAAGAGTTTGCTGACCCCTGCCCTTGGCCATACACTGTACCAGCTATTCACCCTCAATTAATGCAGAGCATTTGAACAGCAGCTAAGGAAATCTACATGCTTCTTATTTAGGAAATGATATGTACTGATTCGTCATTGATCCCTACAGTACATGTGATTGAGTCCATATTGCTCTCCCTTTCCCCTGCTAACACAGTTGCTGATGGGGCAATGCGCATGTTAAGATTTCTATTGTGTGTGCTGGGATAATGTCAGAGAGGAAAAACTGCTTGCATTTCCAATATTCCTGACTTTGTACACAACAATATTTAGTTAAGACTGTCTTGTCATATGTCTATGCTTAAGGCACATTTACTTCTGCTCTGCCACTGAGAGATGATAACACTGATTCTGCCTCTCCCTACATCACTAGATACACAAAATCATTTCTTCAATTTTGGCAATCTATGCTTCCCGAGCTATTTATAAATCCTTCTTACACATTTCCCAAGATGCACTTGACTTTGTTGATCCCTGAATTGCCACCCTCGCTTTCCCTTTGGATCCGCATTGCTTTCCAGAGTCCCCGAACCACTCTGTCTCAATACCCCAGCTTTCATTCTCTTCCCATGTTCATGATAGCGCAGACCTCAAGGGAGGTTCCAATGACAAAGAGCAGGTCTGCCATTGGAAAATCTGTCACGTGCAAGAAGAACCGATGAGGGAGCTCCTCTCCAAAAAAAACAATGTCAGGTTTGACCATTCCAGTACACACAGGGCACTTGGGGATCTTGTCAGCCATCACATCCTCCTATGATAACACAGAAAGCAGGATATGAGTCCACAAGCAGGCAGTATAAGCCACACATTATATCACTTGAAATTACAAGGGACACTTTCCATTGGTACTATTGACTGAACATCCCAAGCATTAATGAAAGTAAAAGCAAACCTGTGAACCCCGCAAAACAGGATTCTTGGTGCCTAAGCCAAACATAACCAGCACCCTCTGGAGTACGCTTGATATTCCTGGAGTGGTGTATCTGCTGTGCTGTCACTTACCCTGAAGTCTTCACCAGGGTATGACCTTCGACAGACAGTGCATGTAGCAGAAGCAAATGTACCATGAGCCTCAACTAGCTTATCTGGAGGAATCCCAGCAACTAGAACACAAAACTCAGAGTTAAGGTCAATTCGGCCCAAACGTTCCATCAATGCAAAGGAAGTGGGGAATACTCTCCCTGCCATCCAAAGGTTTGCTGCAGTATCTCTAACATTAGCCTAGATTTTTATTTCTTAGATCCAAATTGAGGGGATGGGGAGACGTACCTCTCTCCAGCCCATCAATGTTCTGTGTGTACAGACGCAGAAGGAGCCCTTTGTCAAGTAGAAGTCGGAGAAAGTAATGAGCATAGTTGGGCCTGTAATTGCCAGGGTATAACTCCTTGGCCAATGTAAAGAAAGGCTTAGGATTGTGGAAAAAGTAGTTAAGCTCAAATATGGCTTCTGGATAAGGAATATTATACTGCTGGAGATTACTGTAGAGGCCACTCCCAGGGGACCTGTGGAGACAAGAGGGGAAGAAAACTACAGAACATGCCAGGAAACCAAGCCATTGCAAAGGTTTTTCATGTGCTGGTATACCCCTATTAGAAATAAATTCACATGAGAAAACACAGTTGAGGAATATTTTATCACAAGTTTGTCAAGAAGTCATACCACCAAAGTGGGCTATCAGTTGATATGTGAACAGCTTATGGTGAACAGGAAGGAGAATTCAGCAGTGGAGGACTCTCTCAAGAAGCAATGGCGCTTTTAAGATGGGAGGAGACCCCGTGACAATGATACCAGAAAATGAGAAGGAAGGTAGCTGATAGCATGCCTGGTAAGAGAACTTCAAACAGGATAAGGGTGTTTTAATTTGATATAGTAGCATGTTGTTTCACTCTTTATCAGCATAGCAGGATCAAACAAGCAAATGAGAACTTCAGCAAAATGTGACACTTCCCTGAGACCAAAGATCTTTACATAAATACTCAGATTAAACATGCCTTCCTTTCAGAAATGTGCTGAAAGTTCAAAGCAGAAGATGATTGTGCAGGACATTGGCTAGCACTGCATAAAGCCACCTAAAACATCCCTCTCTAATCCCCAATAGCAGTTTTTCACCTTACTGCCTTATTTTTTAAAAAGAAATCTGTTAAAAGTTTCTTTTTTTAAAAAAAAGGGCAATGGCTGAATGGTTATAGGCATAAGTGTTCACAAAATGCTTTCAAAAATTAAATAAAGGCAGCTGACAATCCACATGAAGGAGGGGGAGGTGCGTGACTGGTAAAATAGCATTCTGTTCACAAATGCGTGTCTGTCATTTCATGCACAACACCTGGTGTATTTGCTCTGGATTCTGTTGCTATTTGTTTTTGAACATAGGTTGCAATCCATAAAAGGGGAAATTCTGGATGCAAGAAAATCAAATTAAATAGTTAAAGGACCTATTGTGGCATCCTCCATGTAGCATAAAACTTATTTGGCATTAAGGGACTATACCGTTAACGGACCTTGTTTGGTGCGATGTTGGGATAGGGAAAAAAGTTACACCAACAGTTCCAGCCTCTTCATTCAATTCCAAAAAAAGAGCCTGGTTCACTCTTACTGCCTGTGCCCTATTCTTGAAGCTGCTCCATCTATGACTGGGCAGTGTGGTGGCTGCTGAAGAGTTTCCACAAGGTGGGGACTTTACAGAGTAGGGAAAATGTCTGTACAGTCAAGAGAGCAAGCAGTTTGAGTGTTACCTGAAATCGGGGATACCACTAGGAGTGCTGAGCCCTGCTCCAGTCATCACCACAACTCTCTTGCATTCTTTCTTCTGAATTAGTTCTGTCACATCCTTCAGGGTGAGCTGCTCCTTTTGACCATCATTTCTTCCTCTGCCACCTCCAAAGAATACCATTAGAGCAGTGGATAATGAAAAGGGCCTGCCAGCAACATATGCAACGGGTTACAAAGAAACACATTCAAATGCCATTCACCAGAATGAGATTACTGGGAGAAAACTCAGTTTGTATTAGCAGTGAATTGGCATTGTTTTTAACAATGTGGCTTTACTCATCCTGTGTCTGGTGTCATATGACTTAAAGTGCGCTCTCAACACTTCCTTTGCTTGAATTCTAAAATAACTGAAGCCACAGCTGCAAAGGAAGAACCAGGAGCGCACTTTAAGTCAAGGAGATTCTTATATTCTTATGGGATAAGGTACAGAAACACAAATAAATGCAAGCGTCTCAAGCACGTTTTGTGAAGGAAGGTGGAAGAATTCAAAGTCAAAATGAGCAGGGGAAAGGATATCATACCTCACTCCATAGGTACTTGCAATCTTTTCTATTCTGCTTTCTGGAGTTCTTTGAAAGAAAAGATTTCCATTTGGAAAGACGAAGGTGGGTTTCAATGAAGTTAGGAGGAGTTTTCTGCAGGCCATAGAACCAGAAAAATTCCCATAATAATGTTGCTGGGAACATATCCAGCAATTCCTCCATCCTATAAAACATAACAACCATTTTCAAATGCAGGGCTTGTAATAGTTGGTTATATGAAATTTCACTGAGGAACAGAAAACCCATTTAACAGTGCAATCCCAACGATGTCTACTAAGAAGTCCTATTAAATTTCATGAGGCTTACTCACAAGTGAAGTGGGAGCAATAGAATTAACCCTAATTTAGTTAATTAAACATTTATTTTGAGGTAAGGAACCTTCATTCATAATCCAGGTGTGGCCCACAGGATCTCCCCTTTAGCTTACCAGTCTTTTCCCAGATCCAGAGCCATCTACTCAGCCCCTTCTCCCCCGCCCCTGCCCCACTGCTGAGCTGTAATATTCAATCCGCAAAGTAGCCCAGGGAGAACAGATCATAATGAGGGGAGGAAAACCTCCCACTGTCCTGTGCTGCTCAGCTTACTGAAAATTACTGCTCAGTAGTGGGGAAGAGGGAACATGGCTGAGTCCTGCTGCTGAGCTGCCCATGAGCTGAGCTGAGCAGTTCTTCCTTCATGGGCAGTGTGGTGCATTTTTATTCTGCACAGTGAGAAAAGGAGTCCCTTTCACACTGTGCAGCACAAAAGTTAATTGAGCTGCTTCTGAAGGAAGAGATTACTTTCTTCCCCCATTGGCAGTTCCTGGGCTGAGCGTGGAGAAAGTAGAGTCCCATTCTCAGCATGTAGCACAGAAGCCATGCAAACAGAACGTGGTGCTCTTCAGAGGTTGTTGAACTATGACTCTGATGCTTCCTGATCATTGACCAGCCTGTCTGGTGAAGGAGGAGGAGGAGGAGGAGTTTGGATTTGATATCCCGCTTTATCACTACCTGAAGGAGTCTCAAAGCGGCTAACAGTCTCCTTTCCCTTCCTCCCCCACAACAAACACTCTGTGAGGTGAGTGGGGCTGAGAGGCTTCAAAGAAGTGTGACTGGCCCAAGGTCACCCAGCAGCTGCATGTGGAGGAGCAGGGAAGCGAACCCGGTTCACCAGATTACGAGTCCACTGCTCTTAAGCACTACACCACACTGGCTCTGAGAGGGCACCACACTGGCGGCCTGATACAGTGTGTATATGTGCACGTGTTATGTACAGTGGTACCTCGGTTTAAGAACAGTCCTGTTTACGAACGATTCGGCTTACGAACTCCACAAAACCGGAAGTAGTGTCGCGGTTTGTGAACATTACCTCGGTCTAAGAACGGAATCTGAATGGTGGAAGGGCACTGGCGGCAGGAGGCCTCATTAGGGAAAGCGCGCCTCGGTTTAAGAATGGACTTCCGGAACGGATTAAGTTCATAAACCAAGGTACCACTGTATGTAGATTTGTGAACGGGATGTGGTAGGTTTGTGAATGGGATGTGAGTGTCTATGTATGCTTTGACCCTGCCTTCTTTTGGCCTTGGCCCCAAACACTACAGGTGTATGGCCTTGACTACTCCTCCCCCCGCAAATGGAGCCCTGGAGAGTGGGAAAGGTTCCCCAGCCTTGTATTATATATGACTAGTATTTGCTGAAGAACATAAATTATTATTAAGTATCTCCTCATGCAGTTGTATAGACAAAGCAACAGGGTTTTCCTCCAAAGGAGACTCACACTTTATGCAACAAAAGGGGATAAAGGGGGATACACTGCAAAAGTCTGAGGTTACATTTTACTGCACTTCCTTCATATGGCTCCTTGGAGGATGTGAGAGTTATAAACCATTTTGCAGGCTAAAAGTGTTCTACAGACAGACAGATGTAAAAAATTACCTACTCTAAATTGGTTCATAGAGGAAACACCTTAGCTCAGTGGTAGGCAGTATGTTTTCCATGCACAATGTCCCCGGCATCTCTAGTTATCTCACATAGCAGGGCCAAGGCCTCTGTCCACTTGAGAACTTGGAGAGCAGTTGCCTGTCAGAGTACTCAGCCAATGGTCTGATGCACTGTAAGAATCCTCCCTATATTCAACTTTCCTATTTATACTAAACATGCCAGCAATCTCCCTGAGTACCTGTAAGCTTTTCCATTCCAGGTCTTAGCTCTCCTAACTCTTCCAAAATCTGATATGCCCCTTCCAGTTCATTCATATTCTTCTGTATTAGATTGTTACTTACCTATTGGTCTCTGAAAACTTTCAGCACAAAGTGCATGCCTTCCTGCAGAGACTCTGTAATATAATCTCCGGTTCATTTCCCTCCAGCCGCCTAGTCCTGCACCAGAGAAAGAAAAATCAAGAGGTTTCTATGTCTTCTATGTTCTTGCCTTTATTAATGGCTCTACTCATGCAGGTTGGCAGGAGGCTGGTATCACTCTGTATCTCGCCAGTTTCCTGTTTGGGTTGTATTTGTGGTCTGAAGGTTACAGAAGATCTGGAGTAGAGCAGTAGGGCAAAGCACCACTCTTGTTTGCTTTCAGTGATCTTGAGCCTGAAAGAACAGCTGAAAAGCTCTTTACCTTAATGTTCCTAAAAGAAGAGCCTAGATCCGCTCATGCTAAAAATCCATCTCTTACGGTCCCCACCACCCTTGCAGTAGCTTTTTGGAGATGAATTGCACCACCACTTAAGGCATTATGCTACAAAACTGCTTGTTATACACTGCTGCTCTGAACTGGCAATAGCTTTTTTCTTCGCAGTAGGTTCTGCTGGGTGTAATGTCGTTCACAGTGGCTTTTTTTATGGGGCGCCACTAGTCTCCGACTGCCGTAATTGCCCAAGAACCACAGCTCTGTGTTTCATTCATTTTAAGGCAAGGCCCACTTCAGACACACAACCCCATCCAGGATATTATTCTTTTTAGCATTTTCGAAACCAATATACAGCAATGAGCGCAACAATTTTGTTCTTTGCGTCGCAAGATGCCACTTACAGCAAAGGAAACCGCACCTCCCTCCGATTCTAAGTGGGCAGAAAGGGACGGAGGGGCCAGAAACGGGAGAGCGATGCTTCCCTGCCCAAACCTCCGTCCGATGCACCTGAGCAAAGGGAGCAAAAGGAACCTGAGGGCCTGTCCAGGTCACCTATGGCCGGCGCGGAGGGGCCCTAGCGGCTCTCCCCCAGCCCAACCGGAGGGGGGGGACAGCAGGGACCTCCCGCCTGGGAAACATGTTCTCTGCCGCCGACAGGTATAGCGAGGCGGTGGCGGCAATGTTTTATTTCACGAAGCTGCGACACTCGACGTCCTCCGCCTCCTCATGGCGCGAGGCGGTAGCGAGTGACGTCAGCATCCCCACTCCCGCGTCACGCGGGGGCGGGCCGCCATGGCAACCGGCACCCAACGACTGCAGGGGGCGCCCGAGAGAAGCTCGCCGGCTCGCTCGCGAAGCGGAGGCCGTTGCCATGGCGACCAGCGGGCCTGCCCGCCCTCCCCCGGAACTCTCGCTCCTCCTCATCCCTCCCCTCCCCAGCGCGTGGGGCGAGATCGAGAAGCAATGCTGCGCAGAGCGAGGCCAATACGGTACCCGGCGTGCTCCGCGCCGAAGGTGCCGGAAGTGAGTGTGCATTTCCGGCGGCAGGGTGGCCCGGCCTCCTGCTCCTGCTCCTGAGGGTGAACGGCTCTCTCTGTCTCCCGCTGCTTCCCCGGTCCCGGCCTCGCCATGAAGGACGTGCCGGGTTTCCTGCAGCAGAGCCAAAGCTCGGGGCCCGGCCAGGCCGCCGTGTGGCACCGCCTGGAGGAGCTCTACAACAAGAAGTGAGGCGGGGGGGGCGGCGGCGGGGGGGCCTTGCGGGAGGTGGGGAAGGGGCTCTCTGCCGTTTTCCCTGGGGCGACTCGGTGCCTTTTTCTGGAGATGATCCGCTGGGGGGTCTCCTGCTCTTGAAGGCCAACCCCCCCCCCCCAATTTAGGAAGCTGGTGCATCGGGCCTCACTCCCGAGATGTGTGGGCAGGCTGCTTGCCCTAGGAAAATGGTGGACAGGCACGCGTCGCTTGCCTTGGGCCAAGGTGGCATAAGCACAACAGGGTCGGAAGTGTGCATCACTTGGCCATCTCCATTGAGGCTCTGCGCTGGCCTGGTTGCCAAAACGTGTGTGTGTCGTGCAAGGGCTTCTATTCATATAACACGGGCTTGATTTGGGAAAATACACCGTTGAGGGTTTGCTGTGGTCTCCTGGCTACTGTACTCTTGCTCTCCCTCATTTTGCAAAATTGACAGCCTGTCCTTTGCCATTTCCATTGCCATGTGTGTATGTTTTACAGACTCTGGCACCAGCTGACCCTTCAGGTTCTGGACTTTGTGCAAGACCCCTGTTTTGCCCAAGGAGATGGACTCATCAAGGTAATCTCCCAAGTCTTACCTTAGTCATTGAGATGGTGATGGGTTGCATTATTTGTATTCTAATTCACAAGATTCTTGGAATTTCCATAAATAAGAAAAATTAAAATCAAGAGTAGTGTAAATGTATACCCCTGGCTTCTTGTGAATACAAACGTTGCCAATGATGAGGCATTTAGGGGAACTCCACTGAACACATCAGTTCCAGGGCTTTGTAGCTTATGTCCAAATTTTTTTGCTTTGTAAATTCTGTTGACTTCTGTATCACTTTTTTGGCATTTGGGATCACATTTTTATTCTTTCCAGAAGTGAAAGGGTGCATTTTGTAAATACTGTATAATGCTGGTACTCTAAATAGATGATGCAGAATGGTATGAGATGACATTGCAGTGATAAACTGCCAGATTAAATCATTGGTGGGGAACTTCTGCTCCCAGGCCTAGTTATGCCTACCAGTCCTCTGAATTTTGACCACCAGGCCATTTTTGGCACAAACAACACCGACTGTCAGTCATCTGACACCATATGACATCAGGCATGGATAATCTGTTATCTCCAGTCTAAGTGCTGTTTGTCAAGACTGGAAATAAGGGATCTCCTTTCTCCTATCTTAGTGCTAAGCACTATAGTGCTAAAATTGGAAATAAGCCCAAGTGTATCAAAAAACAGGCAGTACTGTGGATCCACAGTACTAACAGCAGATATAAGTCTGTGCCTGCTCCCATGGTTTGAAGTTTGAATACCTGGTGTCATATTATATTGGGTGATTGAGAGGTGGATAGCCCCACCCACCTGTCAGAATGGCAGGTGGATGATGTACCAGTTCTGGATCCAGCCCACCCTGTATTATAGTTTAGAAAATACTAAATGAATGAAGGGTTGCTTTAAAGGAGGACAACAAGACAGACATTTATATGAAAAACAAGAAAGATTGAAGGAACTGGATATGTTTGGTCTGGAAAAGAAGATTGAGAGGGGATATAGAAGTTGGAAGGGACCCAAAGGTCATCTAGCCCAACCCCTTGCAATGCAGAAATCTCAGATAAAACATCCGTGACAGATGGCCATCCAACCTCTGCTTACAAACCTCCAAGGAGGCAGAGTCCACCACATGATAGCACTGTTGAAATAGAGGCGCTCACATAGAAATGATCACATACTTGTTATACCTAGAGGGCAGGACTGACTGGTTTCAGTTACAGAGGGATAGATTTCAGTTCAATATTAGGATAAAATGTTTTACTGGTAAGAGCAGGGTTAGTGTTGCCAGCCTTCATGTCACATAATTTGCAGACATATTTGTAGCACAGAGTTGGCCTGCTAATTGGCCTGGTGCCAGAAGCCAGCTCTCTCCTTGGGGATCCTGCCATCTTCCATTCTGTGTACATGAGCAAGCCAGCGTACCTAAGCTAAGCCATGGCTTAGTGTAAATGCATGAGCTCTTGGAGAGAGATCACATCTGCTTTGCTCTTTCTCTGGGCCTACTGCTATTACCCATGGTTTGGCTTGGCATGTTGTCCAAACCTGGGTTTTGATGTTTCTCACTCCAGACAAGGCATGATTTGTAACAAAGGTGTTGTGGTCTAGTGCTGACCCGGGGCTTAACATTGATTGTAAGGAATTCCACGCACGCTAATCAAACTGTAGATACTGTCCTTGATGTACTAATGATCAACTTGACTTCTTAACCAAAGCACACTTGTACTGCTAAACTTACTACCTCTTTCTTTGATTTACAGCTTTATGAGAACTTTATCAGTGAGTTTGAACACAGGTAAAGATTTTAAAATACTTAAAATTTAGGGAAAACCTTACATTTTAAGATCAATATTTTAATTATAAAGTTCATTATTAAACTTAATTGCTATTAAAACTTCAGTTGTTCATGTTACCATCTCTTTATTTCAGGGTGAACCCTTTGTCCCTTGTAGAGATAATTCTTCATGTGGTGCGGCAGATGACAGGTAAAACATCTTCATTTTATCATAGCTATCTTTCAGAATGAACTGGTTCGGGGGGGGGGGGAAATCTGAGGCCAACAATAAGACCTTTAGGAAAGTAACAAAGGATTGAAGTAAGTCTTGGAGAAAGGGAATTACTCACATTTCAGTCTTTGTGGACACTAGCCATCAATACTCCTTAACTTTGCTATAAGGCCAGCAGTGATGTATTAATGTAGAATTTGAGAATCTAATCCTAGGAGTTTGACGGACTGAAGGCCTCTTTTGGTGCTGGTTTCTCCCTGGGACTGATCCAAGGAAGTATCTGGGAGCTGGCGTTTGGCTTGCGCAGTCACTCCCCCTCAGTGCAGAGAGAAATGGAATGCTCAAACAGGAGATCTCATGTTACTTTGAACACGAGCTCTCCTCTGACTTTGGGACATTAAATCAGGGGATCCTTGAAACCAGAAGTCTGAGCAAAAACTTTGTCGTTCATTGTTTCTTGGAACGAAGGGAGGAAGCATGCCTTGAAGCCCTCTACTCTTCTCCCCAAGGACAATATCATTCAGGCAGGTCCTCAATTCTAAAACTTTTGTGATAGGATCCAATAAGAGGTTATGTGAATCTTAATGTAATTGCTTTCTTGTACCTCCTTAGATCCTAATGTAGCTCTTACTTTTCTGGAAAAGACCCGAGAAAAAGTAAGTATGATATATGACAGATACTTTATATAGTACTTTGATCCACTTGCATGGAATTGTTTTCAATGCAGTTACTAGTTTTTATTCATTGCTGTAGCCTACTGATGTTTTTATCACTCGTTTTAAAGGGCTGTAGATTTAAAACTGTTGATTTGAAATAAGCAATTATAGGTTTTATGTTACAATTTCTGTGTACTATCTTTTGTCCTGAAAAGCACAATATAAATTAATAACACATCTACTGAACTGGCCAACAAGCTATGCTTCATTGCCAGTAAGAAAATGATCAAGGATAGCTATACAGTCAAATTTGGAAAAACTGCTAACTACTTATGCTCTCTTTGGCAGACACTAGTTTCATTGCTATTTGAAACAATAGCTGTTTTATTACTTTCATTTTGTATTGTGGCTGCAGGTGAAAAGCAGTGATGAAGCCGTGATTCTATGTAAAACTGCCATTGGAGCTCTGAAATTAAACATTGGTGATCTACAAGTCACAAAGGTGAGACAAAATACATATTTTCTTGTTCATAATAACAAAACCTTTTTTGAATTTGCTGTATTGGACGCCTCTTGCATTTTTGTGCAGCCCTTAGCTTTTAGTACGTATCTGCTAACATAGGAGAGGGCAGACTTCAGGCCTTTATAGGTACTCTGAAAAGCCATTAGCTGGAGGCAGGTGCAAAAGACATAAACTTAGAATTGAAGGACATTTTGTGTTTGAGCAGGTGCTGATCAGCATGATTTGTTTTGGGTACCAGAACTGAGCTGAGTTTGGTCTCTTTCCATGCAAACATCCATTCCTGATTACCCCCAAGCATTCTTCATTGTCACAGGGGGAGAGGCATTTTGTTGCCATTGTTAAACAATTGAGAGTCAGAAATCTTTGCCATTGTACTGGACATCAGGCAAGGATCTACCAATATTGTGGACCTACTTCTCCCCAGGATATGTGGAGAAGACTAAATTCTATCTGCTTCTTGTGTTCCACTTTGTGTTACCGGAAATGCAATACAGTGGTACCTCTAGTTACAAACTTACTTCATTCCGGAGGTCCATTCTTAACCTGAAACTCTTCTTAACTGGAGGCGTTCTTTACCTAATGGGGCTTCTTGCTGCCGCTGCGCCGCTGGCACACAATTTCCGTTCTCATCCTGGGTTCTCAACTCGAGGTAACTCTTCCAGGTTAGCGAAGTTTGTAACCTGAGGCTTTTGTAACTTGAGGTACCACTGTACAATACAATTTAAATAATCAAAAGTGTTGGTATTTCTGATAAGATACTGTATTGAGGGTTTTTTTCAAATAAGATGCTGAGTATGCTTTTGTGTGTATGTATATAAAATACATGTGGATTTTAAGGATTGGTATCACCTTTTTTCCCTTTAGGAGACCATTGAGGATGTTGAAGAGATGCTGAATAATCTTCCTGGTGTGACATCTGTTCACAGCCGTTTCTATGATCTCTCCAGCAAGTATTACCAGACAATTGGGAATCATGCCTCTTATTATAAGGATGCATTAAGGTTCCTGGGCTGTATAGATGTCAAAGATCTCCCAGGTAATGCTCTTTTCTTCCCATATTGAACAAAATGCATTTGTTTGTGCTGTGGAGACCTGTATCAAATGGATTTAATTTACTGTGCAGAGAGGGGAAAAAGAAATTATCCTCAAGATTATTGTTGCTGGAACCTGGAGTTTCAGGAAAATAGGCCTAAGACAAATAATTTATTGTACCTTTGTGTATAGAATGCTCACATTTTTGTTGAATGTAGGAGAATATATGAACGTGTGTGTGTGTGTACACTAAAATGGGGTGTGGTCTCTCAGACTGTTGCTTGACCCAGATCATTCTTCTTTTCAGTGGCAGACCAGCAGGAGAGAGCCTTTACTTTAGGGTTAGCAGGACTCCTTGGGGGAGGAGTCTATAACTTTGGGGAACTGGTAAGTAGAACTTCATTGGTGAAAATGTTCAGGAACCAGAAGCTAGCTACTATATCTCAATGTCCTGCTTTATTTCTATCCTCAGCTTATGCACCCAGTCCTGGAGTCTTTGAGGAACACTGACAGGCAATGGTTGATTGACACGCTTTATGCCTTCAATAGTGGCAATGTGGAAAAATTCCAGGCTTTGAAGTCAGCATGGGGGCAGCAGGTAGGTGGCTGGTTTGACTGATTGAATAAGTACTTCCTCTTTGACTAGCTACTGGAAAGTAAAGCTTATGCACTTCTGAAAACAGCTGGTATAGATTCAGAGTCTTCAAAAAAAAACCTTGGGGCAACAGGACAGAGTTCCCCCATTAACTGTTTTAGAGTACTTAAGCCTTGGGACATGGGCCAGTTCAGGAAGGATCTGCTGCAGAGAAGTTCTAAATAACTCCAAAGCATCCCACTTCAATTTAAAATCCATGCTCTGAAACAGATGCATTGCCTGATGTCTTGAACTGTGTAGTAGCATTCATTTTCTCACTCCCATAGAGGGGATGTTGGTTTAATCAATCTTAATGGTTGCATTTAGAAATTAAACACTTCTATTGAATAATTTACAATGGTAGGTCTAAGGCTGTGGTTTCATGACACAGAAGACGCGTGAAATGATGAGCGCTTTCTGTGTGTTGCATGCATCTTGTTAAATAAGAGAAAACACAATAAGGTTTTTGGAGTAACTAAAGTTCTCATCTGTTATGTCTTACAGCCAGACTTGGCTGCAAATGAAGCTCTTCTTCTACAGAAGATCCAGCTGCTGTGCCTCATGGAGGTAAGTCTAGCAATTCTAAATTATATAATCTGGTCCTTCCCTGTAGTGGTTCCCACTTGGGGCAGAACTTTTTATTTGTATTGAAATGTAACATACAGTATATTGCTATTGAAGATCTAGTCCACCTTTCAAATAATGTTTGCACAGAGGCAAACAAAGCTGGGGAAATCAAGCTTTCTGATCACTATTGTTGGGAACTTCTTTTTTCACGTAAGCCCAGGTTGGTTTTAACTTTACTTTTACTTGACTGCAGATGACCTTCACCCGACCAGCTAACCACAGGCAACTCACTTTTGAAGAGATTGCTAAAAGTGCCAAAGTCACTGTAAATGAGGTGAGTTGCATTTGCAGTTCTGTAGGAGGGAAACAAATGTTCAGGGACTCTGTGTCATTCCATTTTCATTTCAGATAATCCCTGTTAAAATCGATGCAATTAAATTTCCAGATAGGCATTTACAGCAGCCATGATCTTGGCCATTTCCCCTTTCTCTGTTTGTTAAATCCCTCTTTTTGAGTTGTAGCAAGTACTCAGACTGGTAAGTTGCAGTGATTTTTATGGAAACAACTGGATGTGTTTCTCTAAAGCCAGTAAGGGACTCTTGGTTTTCTTTTCCTGCAGGTGGAGCTGCTAGTGATGAAAGCCCTGTCAGTGGGTTTGGTGAAAGGCAGTATTGATGAAGTGGATAAGAGAGTTCACATGACATGGGTCCAACCACGGGTGCTGGATTTACAACAGGTAATCACTCTTGCTGAAATCTCAGTGCAACACTCTCCTTTTAAAGCTTGGCATGGAATCTTAGTAAAAAACAGCTTTCTGGGGAGAAAGGGTGTGGTTTCTTTGATTAAAGTCTTCCTTTACTTCATGTCTTCCTTTACTTCAGTGCAGAAACAGCTTTATACGGTCACATGTTGAATTTATGACACATTGAATACTTGACTTAATTCAGTTTTCTTCACAATGCTTACTTTGTTTCTGACACCTTTGAATCTCCCTATCAAAACGTCTTGTCATAAAGACAAACCAATAAGACACACCACTGGGAGATTGCAGTTTATCTTTTCTCTAAAACAGGATTTTAATGTAGTCTGTTGCAGGAGACATTCTGATGCAGAATGGTTAAATTTTTTATCTTTCGTGGCCCTTATTTTGTCTTTATGTATTCATTGTGCATCCGTCGAGTCCAAGTTCCTAAAGTGCTTGTGGGTTTATTTCCTAGATAAAGGGCATGAAAGACCGCCTGGAGTTCTGGTGCACAGATGTGAAGAGCATGGAGATGTTGGTGGAGCACCAAGCCCACGATATCCTGACATAGAGGACTTTGCACTGGCTGAGGGAATGTCTTGTACTGTTGCTGAAACTGGCAGTGCCCTGACCACTGACTCTGTACTGAATTCTATTAACAGGGGGGCTAGGGGAGGAGGGAAAGAACTACTTTTCTGATGCTTGTACAGAGGACTAAGTGGCCTTTGCTGTGTAACCCTTTGGTGCTTGGAGTCGGGAATTCCCTCCTACGTGCTAAGCCATTTGATTAGCATTCTCCTTGGGAGCTCCCATCCTGCTGCCACCAAAGGCAATAAGGACTCCTTCATGGTGGATTAATCGGTCTTGGTGTGAGGCTGCCGCAATGGAGGATGTTTGGGGCTTATGGGCTAAAGGGTGGAGGTCACTAGCTCCGCAGTGGGATGGCAGCAGGACTTCCATTGTGCATTTAGGGTGTAAGAAGGAAGGGCCATCTTCAGTCATTGGGCATTTCAGACAGACGTGGGGGGGAGAGCATGACCTTTCTCCCTGCCAGTCCAAAGGCAGCATAAATGAGAACAAATGCCTCTTTCCCCTAGTCTCCCTCTGTTTTGCAGTAGAGGAAACTGCTCAAACCCCATCAATGAGTTTTCCAAGAATAAAATCATAAATTTAATGGATTTGTTTTTATACTCTCCTTGGGTTTGCTCTTGTCTTTTATGAACGTTTTATCCTGAAGTGTGATGCAGTCAAATAACTGCTGGAATAAACTTCTCTGCCTTCCCTCTTGCGCAGTTCTGTTGGTATGCTTTACACTGAGTCTTGAATTGAGCAGCAGTCCTATTATAAGAAGCCAAAACCAGAGTTAGCAGCTTACTTGTGCCCTTCAGAGATCAGTGGGTTTTAAATAATAATACTACTAATCACATATCTATGGAAGGCATGATTTCGATGTTAGTATTGCTCTCAGTCTTAGAGCAGTAATGGGTGGCTCTGGACTTGATCATGAAAAGGGGCTCTGTTCTCCAATTTTTGAATACATATGAAATATCTATTTTAAAAAGCTTTTAGGTTTCCGTGACAATTTTTCAGCTTCATGTTTAAAGGTGAAATGGACATCTAATGATAAAGGCTTCTCTGGTAGGGCTTTTTGGTGACCAATTGGCATTCATCCACAATAGGGTGCTCACCAATGTTAAAGGTTATCTTGAAAAGCATCTTTTTCACTGTGACTTTCACCTTGGACATGCCGTTAGTAAACTAAATCTGCCCTTGTTTTAGTTCTGGTCAGATTCCCTTGGGGGAGGAAAATGTCCAGATTTTCTTTAAAAATTGAACATAGAGAAATGGTGGGGGAAGTAGGCTTACAGCTTAGTCTACAGTAGAAGAAGAAGAAGAGTTTGGATTTGATATCCTGCCTTTCACTCCCTTTTAAGGAGTCTCAAAGCGGCTAACATTCTCCTTTCCCCTCCTCCCCCACAACAAACACTCTGTGAGGTGAGTGGGGCTGAGAGACTTCAAAGAAGTATGACTGGCCCAAGGTCACCCAGCAGCTGCATGTGGAGGAGCGGAGACGTGAACCGGGCCCCCCAGATTATGAGACTACCGCTCTTAACCACTACACCACACTGGCTCTCAAGAGCATGAGACCCTTAATCTCAAGGTCGTGGGTTTGAGCCCCACATTGGCCAAAGATTCCTGAATTGCAGGAGGCTGGACTAGATGAAGCTGGGGGGGGGGGGGAGTCCCTTCCAACTTTACAATTCTATGATTCTAGGGAAATCATAGGACCAGATATTTTTCTCTAAATTAATGAGAACTGTGGTGATGGTGAATTGATCATTATGATTAGATTATCTACCATTCACAAGTTCCCAGGACTGGTCAGAGCAGTGTAAAATGTCTTGTAAAAAACTATTAATCACTCACAAAGGGGCTGACTGGCCTATCTCATGTCAAAAAATCAGCAGCTAATAGTTCTTTGGTCATCTGCTAAAGAAACTAAAAGTATAATAACTAGCTGCTGCCAGTTGTGTATTAACAGCTTTCTGATAGCATCACAGCCTTGCTCAGTTACACTGGTTTATAACTGATAACATTGCAAAAAGTGCGACATGAAGCCACATCACTCAACCTTTTATAGGTGTGGGGTTGGCTAACTGATTATATTGATACAGATAGTTGTGTGCTTTTGTACAACTGCATTTACAACATATAATTTCCACTAATTCAGCTGAGTTTCAAAGTGGTCCATTTTAACTGTGTACTGTGTATTCCAGTCTTTAGTCCTTGTGAGGGGGATAATGCATCTATCTGTAACAAAAGTATGTAGAGGCCATTGTTAGTGACAGCATACCTTGTTCTTAGAGATGGTAAATTGGTTTCTCAGTTGTATTGATCCAACCTGCAGTAGCAGCTTCGAATTTGAAAGAGTTCTAGTCAAGCCATCACCCTGACATGCTAATTATCTATGTGCAGCATTTGTTTGCTTTTCTGGAGGGGCATTTCATTAAGTTAGTCCCCTCCTGCAGTCTGGAATGGCACATCCTAGAAAAAGGCTAACAGTCAGTGTTGCTTGTTTCTTGCTTTCACTTTAAAGTGGGTTGAAAAGTATCTGTGGAACACATTTACTTAGAAGCAAGTCCCACTATGTACTCTGTGTATAGGATTGGGACTTGAGAGACATGAGAAGGCACTGCTTAATTGAGAAGGCTGTTAACCACATTCTCCTTTTTCTGTTGTACCATCTCCAAGTTTGTGGCAGAAATGAGATTTTAACTGGGGAATTTCAGATTTACAGCTTGATCTTCCAAGCCACTGCGCTATGCTAACTGATTCACTTCTTTCCTTGGCATGTTTTATTATTTCATGTTGCTATAGGGAAGAGGAATAAGGGGCATTTTTTCCTGAACAAACAAGTTCCACTGTGGTTTTTTAAAAGCAATTTTTTAATTATAAAAACAGCAAGAGACAGCTTTGCATATGGGAGGATGCAAGTTCCTTTGGCATCTGCTTTGTGACCACGTTCATAGTGGAGAACTTCTGCCTGTGATTCATTCACGGTGCGCGTTCTTGTAATCCTCCATATGGCTCAATATCCAACCGGATGGGACCAAGAAGGTTACAAACATCACAGTCAGTCCAATAGCTTGTTCCTGTACAAAGAAACAGAGGTGAATGTCGTCTGCAGCATTATGAACGTTGAAGAACATTCTGGGTTCCCTGGGCTAATCACCATTTATAGTTCATGCAGGGAAGAAAGCAAGTGGGCTAAAGTTACTCTATGTGCCATGTGATTAATCTTTATTTTTGTATAGTGCAGTGAAGTCCTTATAGGATGTTCGTTGTGGTTTTGAAAGAATCCTCAGTTGCCTGACTAGTCTGACTGCCAGGGCCCAAAATAATCTGCAGATAATTGAAAGGCCTTCTGTTGGTTGGTATCTTTTTTAACAGGCATGCTGAGCCCACTTCAGCTCCTATAGCCTCTTCTGTGAAAGAGCCTGAAAACTGAATTGCATTAATAACTGCCAGGGCCTAAAAGAGATTGCTATACACCTAATTGTATAGTTTTGAAAATGTCTTGGGAGGCTTAGCAGGGTATAAATGCTGCATACATGGGTTCTCTAGAGATGAGGAACTCTTTGGATTGGACTTTTTTCTAGGTTTCCTACCAAAAAAGGAAAATTTGGGAAAACTAAGTCAATGAGCAGCGATGTCACGCTGGCCACGTGACCCGGAAGTGTCTTTGGACAGCGCTGGCCTCCGGCCTCTTTGAGTGAGATGGGCGCACAACCCTAGAGTCTGGCAAGACTGGCCCGTACGGGCAGGGGTACCTTTACCTTTAAGTCAATCAGAGGGCTTGGGTTTTTATTTTAGTTCTTACCCATCCCTCACCCCAAGGTCCCAGGGCAGGTTACAATTTAAAATGGAACTGCAAAAAATGCAACCACAAAAGATAACATCTAATAAAAAGTAAGACAATTCATATGATTGCTTATATTATATTTAGATTTCCAGTGTTGGCCTCCCTTTGCTAGCTCCCAGATGCACTCCTCCTTTTCATTCAGAAGCAGGAGCTTTTGAAGAACTACACCTCATAGTTCTCTCTAGTCTGTTCACAAGCACAATGGGGCAGGAAAACAAAATCCTCTGCTCTCCACTCACACAGCTTTGATGCTGTTCCCACTTTAATAAGGGGAGGGGAGGAAGGGCACGCTAATGGGTGATAGAGATGGATGGGGTTGAGAACAAGAATTCTTCATCTTAAGACTAAGTCTTATAAAGTTTGCCTCAGTTTTGAGGAACACCTGCAGTATGGGTGTGTTTAGGGTGTGTGTGTATGAAGTCACACCACTGGAGAATCACAGCGCCTGCTGTAGCTGTGGAAACCAGTAACTCATAAGTGTTGCCTCCTGTGTTGCTTTTGCTGTGTTAGCAACACCGAAGTGACCTCCCCAAGGCACAAGCCTGGGCAGTGTGTATGGAGGTCCTGGGTTGCCCAGACCACAAGACCTCCCTCTTGGCCTTATTTATGTGGTCCAAAGAAAAGCAGAGCTATACGTTTGGCACCAGCTTGGCTGCAGGAGTTGCTGGAAGGAAGCATCAAGACACCATCCAACTGTCTTAAGGATTCTGCTCTGCATTGATGTAGGGTTTACTCCTTAGCCTTTTCTTCTCCCAAAGAAGTCCCACAAGGGAGTGGGTTTAGGTTTCTGTATGTATGTGTGCTCACCCACCCACCCCATGGTTTGGCTGAGTTTGAACAGTGTACTGTACATCCTACTCTTACCAAACGTGTGGTCTTGCTGTGCCTGTTAATTTGTGTCGTTTAATTTTTCCTATGACGCAATGTACATAATTTTCCTCATTCAATATAAAGTGTTAGTTGGGCCCTCACTATTGCTAGCTATAAGCAAAGGCTGTAGTCAGCCCAGATAAGTATTGCTGAATGGTGCACCCTTTAAATTACTTCTGAGCAAGGAGATAATCTTTTTGCAATGGCATACTGGCAGTAGCCTGACTTTCAAGTGACTTTGTCCTGAGAGCAGTAGCACAGGCCTGCCTGATCCCAATTAGAAATCATCTGAACTAGTTATATTCTGTCGCCCCTGTGGGACTGATTGTGCATACTAACTCTTGTGTGTACTAAAAAATATGTAAAGCATATTTGGTTCCTATAGAGGGTGGACATGATTTTCAATAAGGGTGTTTACTCGCAATTTAATTCAGTTCAGATTCATCTGATGAAAGAATGAAGAAAAAATTGCCCTTCCTTCAGAAACCACTCTTTTAATCACAAGTTGCTACTGACATTATCTGGGCTGTTAATTTGGTGCCAAAAACTTAGTTTTTCGGCAAGGAAGTCAATGTTCATGCCACAAAAATGAAACACTCTGAATAATTAAAGCAACATGAAGAAAGGGGGACATGACTTGAGGCCATAAAAACCGGTAGAATTTATTTGTGGTTGCAAAAATTCTACACTGATCAATAAAGGCCGCAGATACTGCCTATGTATATTCAAATAAATATTTGATTTTCTTATAGGTTAAAGGCCTCTAAAAGCTGCTTCTCACTTTATTGTGCCATAAAAGGTATAGAGCTGTGAAATTTCTATTTCCTGGTACGTGTATCAGATCTGGAGAACAATGGCTCTGTGCAGGCATATTGCCAAAGTTCTTAACGCTCTTTAAGTTGGGAAGAATGAGGAAATTAATTGTATGGTTTTTTTAAAATGAGGCTGGATGTGCAAGAGTTGAGGGTGGGAGGAGATGGTCTCTATAAATAACGCTCTGCTCCATTATTATTAATGGGGGGGCGTTCCTACATGTGTCTCAAAGCACTGGGATTTTTTTGGCTATTAGGGGTTTTTGCACTGATTAAATGTATTAAACAAAAGCTTAGCTTCTTTCCCCTAAAAGTGATCTGGAATACCTTCAAATCCACAAAGCAAACAACATGTGGAGGGTAATATAAAGTACACACACGTTTCGGCGCACGTATACTCATGTCTCAAAAGTTTCCAGATGTATGTAGAGACAGTTTAAGGCTATATGTATGTAATCTGTACTTTACTGCAAGAAACATTAGTATTATGTGTCATTCTGCCTCCTGCAAGTAGTGCTCAGTGGGCAGATGCTGGGAGCCAAGGGGTTGCGATGGCAAGGGGTTAAGAGGACAAGAGCTGTGTGTGCCACATGGCTCCTAATCTAGCCTACCGCCATGAGTTGTGGAGGGTGATATCCCAGTGCCAGTGTTGGAGAAAGATCCTAACTGCCATCCTGATTGCTTCTAGACGTCTGATTTGTCCTTCGCCTTAGGCTGCAAACTCTGGAGTCAGCCCTGGCTGCATGGAACGTGGACCCACCACACCTGCAGTAGGAGAGCCATCACTTAGGAAGACTTGAAATGAAGGTTGGCCTGTGGGAAAGCCCTGCTTTGATACACGTCCATGCTATAGGTAAAAGAATGCATGCACAGTAACATTCAAATGTGGCCAGTGGGACCAAGAGCCATTTTGAGCAGTTGCTGCACGTTATATGAAGCAAATGTGCCACAAACATGTTGCAATGAATAGGCGCAACCCGATTGCACCAATAAACTCGTACTGTTGTGCTGAAACTTTGGGGAACAGAATTTGAGACAGTATATAGCGGGGAAGGTGTAATGGCCTATGTTTCAGAAGGGTGGGGAGGAGCTGCTTTAGAGTCCCAGCAGCACTCAAGGCAGTCGAGAAACTATTAGGCCAGCTGCTTGAGGGCCAAATGACGCAGTCTGTCCAAAGCGTTACTTAAACACTTGGTTAGAACCTGCTGCCACTTTTAACAAAGAAGCAGCCATGTGTGTATGTGTGGCATTCTGCTCAGGAGCCTTAAATCCTGTGCCATTTTCATGCCTGATATCACAGTGCAAATTGTGGGGAATTTATTCACTGGAAAAAAAGACAAGGGAGGAGGAAAAAAGGGAATTCCCTAGGCTGCCCCCCGTTACAGACATTCCTTTCAGAAACCAAAATCAAGGCTTCGGGTTTGTGGCTGAATAAAGGGTGTAGTTGCCAGTTCAGGGGACACCTTAACCATTCTCACCTTCTGAAATCTGAACGTGACATCTAAGCACACAACAATACAATGTATCTGCTGCACTACCCTAATTTCCTGGTGGTCCAGAGACACCAAAAAAGGATACTTACCATTGGCGTTATGATCTCCTTCGGTGGCTTCTCCGTGATATTTGCTCGAGGAACAATCTGATTCCTCATTGTTGCATTCAGGAATCTGAACGTCTTATGGAAACGCAGCATTTTCTTTTAGCTATTCGCTTTTGAGCTCCCCAAAGCTGTTGCTGAAATGGCGCTTTCTGCCCTTTGGTAGGGAGTGTCTACGGGCTCCGGCTCTCGAGCTGGGAAGTTGCAGCTGTCGGTGTCACAACAAGTGCACGCTCACTCGTCCAAAGGCAGCTGAAGGTTTCCAAGAGGTCGGAGAGGAAAACAAGTGGCTCCGTTCCTGCCAGACTAATTTAGCACCGCTTTCTTGTCTCCGATTGGCTGCTGAGTTGTTCAGCTGCTTCCCTGGGATAGCAAGCAACTGCACAAAGGTGCCTCGATAGCAGGAAATATCAGGACTTCTAACTGAATCTCTCTAAACAGTTTCTACTAAACTGTGTGAAATGTTTTTGAAGAACCCAGTGCAAAAATTAAAATTGATTTATCTTTAAAAGTGTGACTTGCTTGACTGAATTATAGAAGGAAGTTTAAAGAAAATGTACCACCAATTATGGGAGTAATGTGGCAAACAGGCTTGGAGCAGAGCCGTTTTTTGGAGGGAAAAGCTTCTTGCACTGCGGTCCCGATTCAAACTTTTCCTTTGTTAAAAGACGTGTCAGGTCCTAACAGTGTGCTTAAAGTGATCCGGCCTCTGGCCTCTGAGACAGCTCAGCCTGCACATCCCCACAAGACCAGCTCGCTTTCACCCCCAGAAGCAGGTCATTGTTTGGGTGATGCACGTGTTACAATAACGTGATCCTGGTATGCTGCCAGCCCCCCCAAACCCCATTGCACAAAGTGAGGGACTTACTCTAGTAAATGCCCCCAAAATCCCTTGCCCTCCATGTTTAGAATTTGGAAAATGCTTGAGGTGTAATCCAAGGGTAAAGATGCACCCTTTTACTTTGCTGCAGTGCTTCTCCCTGTTTCATATCACAGTGCTTTCCCAGTTGTTCTCTGTCTCTTTGAACCAGCGTGTCCAGGAGCAGGAGTTGTATAAACATAAAGAAAGAAAGTGTGCGAAGCCAAAGTCCAAAGGGGCCCAAATAGGGGATACTGTTTAACTCTCTACATCTCTCTCTCTTTCCCTCTCTCCATGTACGGGTGAAAACTGCCAAGAAGAGCATAAAATATATTGCAAGTCTCTCACCCACTGTTTTGGACTAAAACTCCCATCAGCCCTGCTAACACAATAAAGTGGATTACTCAGGCAGTGGCAATCGCAAATGAATGGATTCTGCAGTATCTCCTGTCAGCGTAGCTGTTTGTTTACAGGAACAGCCAGTGGTTTTTTTCTTAAAAAATGTTTAGGGGTACTCTCATTTTCCTACTCATATTGAATTACTGCCCCTCAATGAGGCTAAACATAGATTCACAAAATGTTTAGGGGT
This sequence comes from Podarcis tiliguerta, assembly GCF_965153285.1. Lineage (NCBI taxonomy): Eukaryota > Metazoa > Chordata > Lepidosauria > Squamata > Lacertidae > Podarcis > Podarcis tiliguerta. The sequence goes on from NC_139534.1 coordinate 57,836,206, forward strand.
ATGTGTCTCCCCAGAAAAAGCAGCACAGGGAACAGTTATCTGAATGAAATAACTCCTTTATGTCATTTTCTAGCTTTGATGTCCATCTGATGCGTGTGGCCCGTAAAAGAATGAAATATGTTGTGTATGTATTTTCCCAATAGCAAAATATTCTAACTGGAATCCTGAGAAATACTGCAATAAATATTAAGCCTCAAGAGAAGACAGGAGGTTGGTAGGTATTTAGCAACACAAATGTGCTTTTAAAAATGTATAAATGAATATTCTAGAAAGGCCCTCGTGATTATAATCTCCAGTGCAATGTCAGAGTATTGTAGAGCTACAGGGGGGAAAGAAACCGGGCTGCAAATTGTAAGTAAAAGGCACAAGGCAGTATTAACTGATCAATTAGGAACTCTGCATTGTTCCAGTTTTTATTTGCAAATGTGCTGTTTGCTACAACTTTTGGTTCCTTTGTATCTCCCCAACCCCACTCCATTTATCAATGTGCACTGACAAAACTCTATATAAAACCATTATTGATATGACTGTACATATGAAAATGCATCATTTTGTGATGTGTTGCTTTACCAATGTGCATTGATAAAGCACCCAAGCGACAAAACATGGGAACTCTGTTTATCCTCATGCCACATACTAGGAATTTATAAAAATAATGAGAACATTTCACATCATTTTTAAAAAGCGTTTGAACCGGCATGTAAACTTCTTGTGTGCTGTTCAACACCCACCAGCGCTGCAGTTCAACATAAGGCTGTTGCTTTATGTGGGGACGTTGTGGGTGTTTCAAAGCAAGCAGCCAGCCACAATTTGTCCATTCGAAATGTTCACTGTGGGATACTTTCTACCATTCATACAATGGGAATAAAAGGCGGCCTTATGCAAGTGACAACCAGGTGCTTCATCAGACTGTCTTCTTCCTGTTCAGGCCACTGCAGTGCCCTGTGCTCCAAGGAGGGCCTCTTTGTGTGTTGTATTTTAAAAGCAGATGATTCCGCATTCAGAGATTCCCCTGCCAGGCATGGAATGCAGAAGCAAGTTCCTGAACAGGTGGACACTTCACCTATTGAGGTCTAAATTTCATGTCTGCATATTTGTAAGAATAATGATGCCCCCGCCCAGAAGACCAGTTGATGCCGTTAGCATAAGAAGAATGTTCGCCTTTGAGGTACAGGCCATTCAGGTTGGAAGAGTGGCAGACACTGTACCACCAGCCCCCCTTGTAAGCCACAGCGCAGCTGTCTTTTTCGTTGGTATCGTTGTCCTTGTCTCGGGTGGAGAAGGCCATGCCCCTGTGTCCTGAGAAAGAATCTCCTGAAAGAGAAGAGCAGGGGAAACATCAAATTCACCTCTTTCACATTAACTGTGTGTGCTAAGGCAGTGGAAAAAGGCAGATGCACTGCTAGGTCACATATATAAGTGCCAGAGGAGATGCTCTGCAGGCGGAAGGTCCTCCTAGATTCAATTCCTGGACCTTCAAAAATGCAATATTTGTGTTTTTAGGTCACCTTGAAGCAGATGCCTCAAAGGGAATTCTCTGTATAACTCACCCATGTTGCCATCTAAATAGGAGCCCACTTCCAGAGTGTAGTTGTCCCTCTCACTCAAGACTTTGAAGGTGGTATATGTAGCATAAGTTCTAGTGTCATTGAAGTCCTTCACGTCAATTCGTAATTGTTGTACTCCTAACCCCCAAGAGAATGGAAGAGATCTGAGAGTAAGCACTGGTTTGGTTTTTTGTGTTTTTTAAATTGTGTTTTATGAAAAAGAACAATGTTATACAAATAAGTATACCAAGCTTTCTCATGTCATTTGTATATCACAAAAATAGCATAATAAATGTGGAAAAATATCTACAACATATGTTTCATTATTAGTGGTCAATGTATAAGTTCTTGGTTTATGAATTGGTTTAAACAGTTAGAAAGAAGAAGAGGAGGAAGAAGAAAAGTGGGGAAGAGGAGTGGCAAGTGGGATGGGGTTGGGTGGTTATGCTTCTATTATTCTACTTAGTGTGTGAGAGGGGTTGTGTCATTGTTGACAATAGAAAGCCTTTAACACGTTTACGGCTACAATGAAGACCAGCAGCTTTTGCTCCAGGCTGTGGCAGCCGGTGGAGTGGAAGGCAGAGCCATAGTTCTGGTTTTGTAAGGACACTTAAGCAATGCAGTACAATTACTTAGCTACTCAACAGATGTGGCTGTCCCAAGAATGGAAATTTCACAAGCAGGGGGAGCCAGCTTCAGGCATAGAAGTGATCATGCACTACTGCAATGAAACAATTCCCAACACCCTTTCATGGAAAGCAAACTGTTGATGAGGTTCAGAAAAAAGTAACAAGTAGGGCTTTGTGAATCAACACAAGAAACTTCAACCTGCCCTGTAGGAAACTGGCAACCAGTGCGTTTCTCTTAGGAAAGGAATAACATGCTGCCAGTAACCTGCTCTTGTGAAAAGTCTGGCCACTGCATTCTACACTAGATACAAGGGGAGCCCCACATAAAACATAATGCAGTAGTCAAGTCTTGAGGTTACCAATGCATGGGCTACCATAGTCAGGCTATCCCAGTCTAGGAATGGTCACAGCTGGTAGAAGGCCACACGAATCACTTCACCATCTAGATCAAAGATGGATGGAGGAGTACCCCTCCAGCTGAAAATCTGCTCCTTCAGAACAGGCAGTTGACCTACCACCTGGACACAAGAACCACTCACCTGCAAGACCTCAGACTTTGCAGGATTCAAGCTCAATTTACTGACCCTCATCCAGTCAAGCATTGCATCCAGTCACATGTCCAGGGATTGCACAGTCTGTCCTGACTCGGATGTAATGAAGCTGGGTATCATCAGTGTATGACACCTTGCTCCAAAACTCCCAGTGATTAGCTTAATATAGATGTTGAATAGCATTGGGAATAAAATAGTGCCCTGTGGGATTCCACAGTGTACACACCAAGAGCACTCTTCCAATGATATGCTCCAGACAGGACCCTACAGCTATTTATCCCAACGTAAAAACTTCACAGGTCCGACTCTGGAGGAGCTTTCAATAACTGATTCCACACCTTTCTCCATTATTCATTAAAAATCCCCAAGCTTTCCAGTGATGCTCCAGCATCAGACAGAAGAGGAAACGTTGGTTTACCAGAGCTTGTAAGAAGATGGATTTTATCATTGCCCAACCAGAACTCTGATGCATGGCTCCCAAACCCTTTCTTGTAGGACTCCCAGTTACGGTAGAAATCCTCCGACCCATCCTGTCGCCTCTGGAAGACCTGGGGGCAAAGGGAGGTGATATGTCAGTGTCCCAGCTGAAAGACAAGTCCGTTTCCTATTCCCTACAAGTGCTAGGTGCAGAGGCTAAGATGCCCACTGTGTGTCATGTGAGCATGAAGTCACGTGACACGCGATGTGCGCAACATCACATATCGCCGGGAGGAGGCTGAGCAGAGCCCAGCATGGGGCAGCTACAATGGCCAGCAGCTCCTCCTCACGTGTGCTCAGGAGGAGGCCGACACTTAAGCCGCGCCATGCTAGGCTCTGCACTCTGCCTCCTTCAACATGGAGGGGCCCATCCCCATCCTAGCAAATATTAAGGGGGCCGAAGACCCCTCAGCCCCATAGAGTTGGTGCACCTGGGTGGGTGGGCTCTTTTAGGCAGGCTGATTGGTTTCAGAACAGTCCCCACAATATAAAGAGGTATCCCTACTGACCCTTCCTCAGTCTAACATATCTCAACAGGGTGATAAATTAGGGAATGAGGACAATAACCTCATAAAAAAATGAAAATAAATTCTTGCAAGGGCATCAGCAGGGTTTCCACACCATACCTCCTCTACAAAGCACTACAACATGGTAAGGGATAGACTTGCACATGTTCCCTACTCTGTTGAGTCAGATTATTAGTTTTGCATTCAGGTTGCACCACATGTCCTTTCAGAAAGTACAGGGCAAGCGGAAAACCTTTCAGACCCATGTTTTTTAAGCAAAGGATTGTGGAAGTGTGGACAAGCCAATAGCAAACTCTCCTCCGTTCCCCTACATAAGTTGTTCCCCTGCAGAACGCCCTTGGACAACACTTCCTCTGAGCTCTGCAGAAGCCAGCAAACAAGGGAAGGCAGCTCCTCCTGCTGCTTCTTCTCTCTAGTCTACTGTTTATGAGCATGCACAAGCAGAAAGCATGTGGGGCTGCCTTTGCTTTGCTTAGCACCCTGGGCCAAGTCTCTCTTGCTCAGTGAAGGAGATGTCTCTGGAGGAAGGAGTTGCCCAAGTGCCTTCCTGGCAGGGGATTCCACTTCTTGAAAAGTGTGCATCATATTGCCTGACATAAACAGGTGGCTTTTCCTTCTCCATGGGGTAAAGCTCACCAGCCAGCCTCCTCCATCCGTCTCCATGTCACAGAAGACCACCATCGCTTTCCCTGTGGCAGGATAGATGGTGTACCAGCCACTCAGGGTCTCTCCACGTTCCAGAAGTTCTTTGCAGTCTTTGGCTCCAGCCTCTAGGAGAAATATCAGGGAGGAAAATGCAAAACAGTTCACCTATTTTCCGTTCTGGAGGTATGTGTGTGATGAGAGCAACATGGCCCTCTACTGTCTTTCTCATGTTTGGTTTTGCACAGAAATCAACAAGATTCTGGGAATACAGAGAAGTTTAATTTGAACTTCCACCACGGGATTATTATTTTTTATTAACCAGCGAAGTATAATTTCTCATGGGATAAGTTCACCCTTCCCTATATTATCCTCATGATCTGTGTTCGCAGCCATCTTGCATTAGATTGGAAAGGACCATGAGTTGAACCAAACAAACACAGCTGTACTAGCAAGAGGATGATGATGATGATGATGGTGATGATGATGATGATGGTGATGATGATAAAGACATACCTTGCAGCTTACAACCAGCAGAAGTGTCCAAACTGCAGTCTTCTCCTGCAGGAAGAGAAAAACAACGTCTGGTGAGGTGAACAAGCTAAAAAGAAAGGTGAGAGTGAAAGCAGTTCCAGATTCCATGCTTTTATGTACCGGTAAGTTTATTTTCATTTTCCTCCAGTGGAGTAGTAGAGGCAAAAGGGGTCGCCTTGTTAACACTGGGGTCTGTTTCTGCTCAAGCACAGTGCACAGCACAGTGTTCACCTGGATCAGCTTTCACCTGTGAATAATCCAAGCTCTTGCATTGCCACACCCCTCCCCTCACAGTGGAGTTATAGATGCAAAATTACCTTTGTCTCCTTTGTCTCCCTTGGGTCCAGCTTTCCCAGGCATCCCAGCAACACCTTTCTCGCCTGAGAGGGAACAGTTGAGAGACGAAGCCTTTGAAAACAATCAAAACATCTCTAGAAACAGCCCCTCTCCTAGACATGGTGTTTGCAATTGCAGAGCATAGCAGCGAGCCTCTTCTCCACAGGGATGAGGCTGAATTAGAGCAAATGATCTCCAGATCTGTCTAGCACAAACTCTGAAGGAGAGATTGGGATCTTCTTACCTGGAGGACCCTGAGGGCCTGGGTCACCCTTAGGCCCAAGTGATCCGCTTGTTCCGGGCACACCTGGTATTCCTGGTATCCCTGGCTGGCCCTGGAAAAAGATCCGGCCTGGTCCACAATGTGATAGGCCCTTCAGCTCTGAAACAGGAAACGTGAGACAGCGTATAAACCTGTGTGAGACAAGACATGTTCCCTGGCATGGGCATATTAAACCAAGAAAGGACTGGAGTGCCAAGCGTCTTATGTGGTGCAGCAGATAGGACTGCATTTACATGAGGGGAAGGCAGGTTCATATCCTCAGGCACCATCTTCTCATCTTTACCAACCATACAGATCAGCTGTTGTGAGGATTTTTGAGAAAGGAAAATTACTTTCCTGAGCTGTTGGAAGCGGTTAGGATTGTCCAAGCAACCATGGAAACCTTTTCTCCTTTATATATATATCTCCATATATCTTCATTTAAGTGTGGGCCAATTTAAGAATCCCTGCTGAGTATTTCAGAAAGGACATATTGATAAACCTAGGTCTTCCACTTAAAGTATGATTGATTGGAAGCTTGCAATCCCTGGCTTGCTAAGGGATATGTTGATGTCTTTGCAGATTCAAGCACAGCTCCACTTGTTTACCTTTTCAAAGGCATACTTAAAATATCTCGGGTAAATATCTTAAAGCTATCATGTATGAAATCAACCATTTAACTACAGTTTAAAAGGAAAGAGAAAGAAACCTGGGCTATCTTATCTTGAAGAGTTTTCTGAAAGACCTGAAGCTAGGTTTTTATAGAATTCAAGACCAGTTAGGCACCTGCCCCTTCCACTCTGGCCTCATTCATGAAATTAGTTGTGGCCTGATTGGGAATATCTTGACAAATCTGAACATTTAAAGGGAACAGTGACAGGAAGTTGAAGAAAATGCTAGTTGCAGCCAGAAGACAGAGACACATAGAGTGACCAGATGCTGCTTCTTTTTGAGGAACGCCCTTTGTTTCAGAGATCACAATTCAATTTGCCAAACCAGCCTTCAAAGTCCTCCTCAAGAACATTCCCTCCGCTGCTTCCATATTAAACATTATCACATCCCTGTGACTAAAATGTAAGCCCCTGGGTTATACTTTCACATACCAAAACAATTAACTGAGGAAACAGTGCTGGCCTTGACGTGTGCCACACAGTGGTCTGATGGGATGCAAAAAAAAGCCTCATTTGCCTTTAATAATTGCACAGAAGAACAAACTTAGTTAGGCCCAGCTTTACTCATTATAACGCCACAGTGCTAGGAGAAATGCCAATACTCTTCTGCACAACTATTTGAATTTCTATAGGTGTACAATTAACATTTCCTGGACAGCTTACAATAAAAAATGCAATATAAAATAGTAATTAAACAATCAAAAAAAATGTCATGACAACATAAAAACAATTTGCAGCCAAGATTAAAATATTTAATAGACTGGGTGAATAAAAGGCACCGTCTGTCCCACTGCCTTTTATACTTGTCCAGAAACAAAGATCACCTCCCACCTCATCCCATTTTGCACTCACGTTCACAGCAGCTGGTTTCTGCCTCCTGTCCAAAGCTTCCTCTCTCCTCCACAGACACAACCACCAAGAGAGTCAGAGCCAGGCGGAAACCAGTCAAGGCAGTCATCTTTCCTTGCAGAACTTTCTTGGCCGCTCGTCCGGGTGAAACAGAGGTAAGTGGCGGTGGAGGGGCTTATATATATGGCAATCCCAAGCAGTTATGTAAACAGGAACGAGGAAATTCTTGCCTTGGGAAAGGGCTTTGCCGAACCCCATTATTGTGCAATACTTGCTTTCACAAGAGTCAGCATAGTTCGTGATATTTAAGATTGTACATTTCTAGACAATGGCTGGAAATCCCTCGATTGCACAATGCCCACCCCCTACTCTGCCCTGATCAGGAAATGTTTATTTGTGCTGAATAATGTGTTCTTTGGAGCCATAATCCCATCGCTATCTTGTTTGGCGTGAGGCTTGATCTTGGTTTCCTTACTATAGTACATTCATAGAAGTGTCTCCTTCTTCTGTCCATCTCTTTATTTGCCGTATTTTTTGCTCTATAAGACGCACTTTTCCCCTCCTAAAAAGTAAGGGGTAATGTGTGTGCATTTTATGGAGCGAATGCAGACTGCGCAGCTATCCCAGAAGCCAGAACAGCGAGAGGGATCACTGCGCAGCGCTCCCTCTCGCTGTTCTAGCTTCTGGCTTAGCCGCGTGAAGCCTCTTCAGGGCAGGGGGAGCCTTCATCCTGCTGCCCTGAGGCTTCGCACAGCTATCCCAGAAGCCAGAACAGCGAGAAGGATCGCTGTGCAGCGCTTCCTCTGGCTGTTCTAGCTTCTGGGATAGCCCCCCAGTCCCTTTCCCCACCTCCTGGAGAAGCCCCCAAGAGCCCCGCTCTCTTTAAAGAGCCATGCGGAGCGTGTGTGCTGCTCTTGGGGGCTTTTCCCCAAGGAGGGAGAAGGGCAGCTCATCAGTGAAGGGCTGCTCTTCTCCCTCCTCGGGAAAAAGCCTGCAAGCTCGTGAAAGGGAGCACTGAGCAGAACCTGGGATGCATATAGGCTCTGCTCAGCGCTCCCTTTAAAGAATATTTTTTATCTTGCATTCCCCCTCTAAAAACTAGGTGTGTCTTATGGTCAGGTGTGTCTTATGGAGCAAAAAATACAGTAATTCCTTTTCTGAATGGCTTTGTAGTGTTGAATGGCCATTCTGGCTGATACTCTGTGCTTCTTCCAAACCTATGATACCGTGGTGGCTGGGTTTGGAATGTATAAACACAAGCTTACCAAACTAGTTTCTTTGTCTATGCAATGGCTTTGGCTGGTTAGTTAAGCACCACATAACCAAAGAAGTTGCTTTGTGCAAAAGGACAAATGGGAGGACCTCCCCCTTCTCACCTAGATGCCAGGTAGGAGAACAATAGCCAGAGTTGTGTGTGAGGAAGGTGGAAGCAGACTGGAAGATGGACACACAGGCAAGCTTGCTCCGTGCTGGACTCAAAGCTGTGATTAATGAAGCAGGATTTTTTCTCTATTCTTCCCTTAGGAGGGCAGATCCCCTCAGGTGACCAGTACAAACCTGCATTTTCATCTTCAGTGGGTATTTAGGTCCAAAAATGCCTCTTATATGCAATCTAGGTGGGGTGAATCCTAGTCCATGGGACTGGAGCAAGTTCTGCTTTATGGTAAAGCCAAATGCTTGACTGGAGAGGAGACTAATTCTTGCCAGAAATAAAAGCTGGCGAACGGGATTTCTGTCTGTATATTTTTACAGCATGAAGTGAAATGGGGAAGTTAGTCCCCCTTCATAAGAATCTAATGTAAGCAAGATGTAGCTAATGTATGACGCATCCCAATTCCAGTGTGTTTGGTGTGTGGATAAGATGGAGCATGTATCCTGGTGCACTAAGGCAACCAAGACGTGATCAAATAGAGCAAAGGGTGAAGCTTCAGCCTTTAGAGGGGAAGAAAAACCCAGGAGAAACCAAGGCATACAAATGAAATGTGAAACACAATACAAAAAACAGTTCTGTTGAGAAGAGCAGAATTCATGCAAGACTCACATTCACATCAACCAACCAGCAACAGAATAAACGGGTTAACAAACAGGGCAGAAATTTATTATTTGTTCAGCAAACAGTCCCACACTCAGTCCTATACCAGTAAGTAAAACTGGCTGCGGAAACTGGGCAGGGGAGTATTGCGGATGTGTGAAATCCTATAATGGGCAAGGGGTTCTTTTCCTTCCCGTTCTGGCTGCTGCTTCAACTCCCGTTTCTCAGTCTGGCCTGAAGGTTGCTTTTGTTGCTTCCCAGTGATTGAAGTAGGAGATGACGTGGTTCAGCGGAATCCCAGTTCCCAACAGAGCTATCCAGGTACTCCATCCATGACCATTCCTGTCCTCTGTCATCATAGCGGCTCCTATGTGTCTATAGCCAAGTCAGGCTTAATCCTTTTCACGCTACTAAGCTCTCTCACTGTGTCTTCAGATAACTCGTCAATATCGAGTCTGTGAATGGAAGAGAAAGAAACAATCTGTTGCCTCCTATACATGGCAACAAAGACTATGCACAACTTATACACACTACAAAACTTAAGTGATTTTTTTTAAGGCAGTTTCGAGGTCCCTGCTTCCCACTTTAATATGCAAGTTTGCATGGTGGTGCTGAACATTTCCTGGGGAAGGAATTCCTCTCGTCCCCCGGAATTAGTTTCTAGGGAAGGTTGTGCAAGACAGAAATTGTGACATTTAAACCTGCTGAGGTTGCTAAGAATGGTTTCTTAAGACATACTATTCTATTCTAACACACCACTTTCACAGGTATTTGCTAAAATGGCAAATCTTTTTAGCCCCCTGATATACTGTGTACACTCCCCACCACCCACCCCAATTACATGGAGAGAAAGTCAAAAGTACAGAGATGACTAACGGGCCTTATCAGGCTCCTTACAGCCATTTAAGCTTCCACTGGGCTTTATTCTTCATTCATTTCCTTCCTTATTTAAACAGCTAAATTGCCTATGCATGCAATCACACTTAGGCTCACTGGAATTCTATAGGACTCCTTGGTGCTTATCAGAAAAAACTCGGTGAAGGAGGTATCTCTAAGTAAGGAGGGTTACTTAGGTTCAGTGGTAGTGCTTAGATGCAAAAGCCCAAGGCGTGTTTTTAGTGCTTAAGTAACAGATGTATTTGATGATATCAAGTAAATGGGTCTAGTTCAAATCCTGTGATTCTCATGAAAAGGGACGCGAGTGGCGCTGTGGGTTAAAGCCTCAGCACCTAGGGCTTGCCTATCGAAAGGTCGGCAGTTCGAATCCCCGCAGCGGGGTGCGCTCCCGTTTCTCGGTCCCAGCACCTGCCAACCTAGCAGTTCGAAAGCACCCCCGGGTGCAAGTAGATAAATAGGGACCGCTTACTGGCGGGAAGGTAAACGGCGTTTCCGTGTGCTGCGCTGGCTCGCCAGATGCGACTTTGTCACGCTGGCCACGTGACCCGGAAGTGTCTCCGGACAGCGCTGGCCCTCGGCCTCTTGAGTGAGATGGGCGCACAACCCTACGGGCAGGGGTACCTTTACCTTTACCTAACAGATGTATTTGATGATATCAAGTAAATGGGTCTAGTTCAAAGCCTGTGATTCTCATGAAAAGGACCTTCTACAGCATGGAGCAGGAACCTGTGGCTGGACTCCAAATCCCATCAGCCAACAGAGCCAATGGCCAGGGGTGATGGGAGTCCAAACATACCTGGAGGGCCACAGGCTCCCCATTCATAATCCACCGGCTTTAATCATTATACTCAGCAGAACAATACTATACATTCCATTCTCTGTGTACTAATATGTTCCTGGGAACAATCCGCCAACAGTGACTCAGACCTCCACAGGTAAGCCTGCTCCTGTTCTTGACTTCTTTCACAAATGCCACTTAGGCAATTAGGCAACTTCCCCTTGTCCCTTGATGTCCCCCTGCCCGGTTCTACTCACAGTTTGATTGTCACACTGGCTCCCTTAGTTCTTCTCCTGCCTTGTTTTCTTAACTTTCCCCTTTAAAAGGCAGGGGCATCTCTGCCCCTGGGAGCCTACCTTAGGCAACCACACAGCTCCTCAAATGAACGTTGCACAGCAAGGAAGCTGCCTGCAACTTACTCAATTGCCTCCAGTCCACAGCTTGGGTCTTTCAGTCCTTCACAGAGCATCTTCACTCCGGAATCTCCCAGTTTGTTACCCCCCAGCTTCAGCTTCTTCAGACTCTGGTTGGTGCTGAGAGCAGAGCAGAGATCCCTGCAGGAAGCCGAGGTGAATTCGCAATTCCATAACCTGGAAAAAAAAAAACCAAACAGCTAGGATGGGAGGGGCTGCTGACTTGTTCCTTACTTGTAAATACAACTCCACAAAGCATGAGGGTGACAACAGTTCAGGAGAACTCGTGATATATTACAGGCAACCCCCAATTTGTGCCGGGGTTGCACCCCACATCTTCATGTGCGTCACCGTTGTTGTTGGAGTGCGCATGAGCCCCCCCCATTACACCCTCTTTTGGGTCTGAAAGTGGTGTGCACATCCGTGGTCATACACCAAGAGCTGCCTATACTCACAGTGATCCAAATTTCTTAACTAGTCAAATTCACTGCACTTTCCTCATTGTGTTTCAGTGCTGTCGCATTTGTTCTTAGAACAGAATTTGCTATGAAAAGCTACCTATTGAGAATTTCAGGTTTCAGGCTTTGTTGGTGTTTTCGGGGTGTTGAAAAGAGAAAAGTTACTAGCCCTCACTCTTTGTTGGAAGGAAAAGCTTCATCATATTTCCATGTGCTTCTCACCGTTACCTTCTGTTAAGCATCCGCTGCTCATTTCCTGACAATATTTTTGTTTTTGAAAAACTGAATTGTTCAAAAACAGATTTAAAAAACTGTGTAGATAGCAAGATTTCTTACTTACGACAAAATCTGAAGCTTGCAGCCAGGGTGTTTCAGCGCCTCACACAGCAGCCTCATTCCTGAATCTCCCAATGGATTGTTCCATAAATCAATGTCTTCCAGCATCTGGTTTGTGCTGAGGGCAGAACAGATCTCTCCCCAACCTGCTGCTGTGATTTCAGTGCTACACAAGCTGCAGGACACAAGTGCACCTCATGTGACCATGGGTTTCGGGAGGGGTAGATGAGGGAGCCCCTGTGGTTTATGGTGAGACCACCAAGACTGAATTGGGTGGGAGGAGGGAGTTTCCTTGGGAAAGACACCAAAAGGGCAGGAGATATTGGGCAGCTTTTAACGAAGAAGTCCTGCTGGTGCAATGCACCTTTCTCCTCTCTCCTCGCCTGGCACTTCCTCTGCAACACCCCCACCCCACCCCAAATTGGCTCAAGGAGAAGTTAAGAGAGCCCCTAGAGCAGGGTGTGGAGGAAGAAGAAGGGGATCAGTCCATCTGGGAAGCTGAAATGTGATTTCCACAGCGCTGTGTTGAATGCCTCCATGTATCGTTGTGGTGGGATGGACTGTAGATTGGAGATGGGAGGGGAGGAATGGGGTGGGCAAGGGAAGAGGTAAAGTCTTCCACTTAGAGGGATGGAAAACACAAGAGAAAGGAGCCTGGAGTGGGGAAGGGCCTCCTTTGGCTAGGGCATGTGTACTTTTGCAATTATGAAAATGCACATATAAAGACATATAAAAATGAAAACAAGAGAGAGAGTGGTATGAATGGATGGATGGATAAGGGAGGGATTTCCCCCATGAAAACTACCGTATTTTTCGCTCTATAAGACGCACCAGATCATAAGATGCACCAAGTTTTTGGAGGAGGAAAACAAGGGGGGGGGGATTCTGAATCCCAGAAGCTAGAACAGCAAGAGGGAGCACTGCGTAATGATCCCTCTTGCTGTTCTGGCTTCTGGGATAGCCGCATGAAGCCTCTTCAGGGAAGCAGGATGAAGGCCCCCCCTGCCCTGAAGAGGCTGCGCGTGGCTAAGCCAGAAGCTAGAACAGCAAGAGGGAGCGCTGCACAGTGATCCCTCTCACTGTTCTGGCTTCTGAGATAGCTGCACAGCCTGCATTCGCTCCATAAGACGCACACACATTACCCCTTACATTTTATGAGGAAAAAAGTGTGTCTTATACAGTGAAAAATACAGTAGATTGCTCCCTCATATGCAATAGAACACAATTCCGGACCCACAAGCACCGTGCTCATGGATCTGAACCCATAGGAACAGAGTTCTTCCTTACCACAATTTCTGCAACGGGCACTTTGGATGTTTCAGTCCCTCACACAGCAGCTGCACCCCGGAATCCCCAAGCTGGTTACCTCCCAGTAAGAGTTCGGTCAGCGTCTGGTTGCTGCTGAGGACAGAGGCAAGATCTGCACAGCAAGCAGCAGTGAGATCACAATTGTATAAGCTGCAGGAGAAAAGAAATTGGCTGTGTTATGTTCACACAAAAGCTAGAAGAGTCCCTCTGCATTCCTCCATGCCGTTTGCAAGTTTGTACCGCATCTAATCACTCTTTAAAACTGGATTCCGGCAGGGCATGGAAGAACAGGGTTTTAAGGGGATGGCTTGAAGTGTAAAGACCCTTCTCCTGTTTCTTCAGATCACCTCGCAACTTTCTTCAAATACAAACAATTCCTGTCACATGCAGCAATATCCTGCAGCCCCTATGTAACAAACTGGATGACAAGGGCTTTCTTGGTCATGCCTCAGCTGACAGTAGCTGCTACAGAACCCATTCAATGAGCAAAAATGGGCTTCTATGTTCCTCAAAGAGTTTCCTTGAGGTGCAGAAACCTCTCACTCTGAAACTCAGGCAGAGAAGATGTGTAGTGACACTCTCAGTCAGGGGTAGGCAACCTAAGGCCCAGGGGTCGGATATGGCTCAATCGCCTTCTCAATCCAGCCTGCAGATGGTCCCAGAATCAGCATGTTTTTACATGAGTAGAATGTGTCCTTTTACTTAAAATGCATCTCTGGGTTATTTGTGGGGCCTGCCTGGTGTTTTTACATGAGTAGAATGTGTGCTTTTACTTAAAATGCATCTCTGGGTTATTTGTGGGGCATAGGAATCCGTTCTCCCCCCCCCAAAAAAAAAACATAGTCTGACCCACCACATGGTCTGAGGGATGGTGGACTGGCCCACGGCTGAAAAAGGTTGCTGACCCCTGCTCTCAGCCCTTGATGGCAGGAAATGTAAGCCAATTTTTTTGGTTAGGGTGGGGGTGAGGGGCAACCTGTTAATACCCTATGAATAGTTAAGGTGAAGGAATCAAAATTTAGGAAGGGATCTTGGAATATTGTGATTCCGAACAGAAACAAGTGATGCCTCAACAGGCTTGACTGTACAAAAGGGTCGGTCTGGCTCCTGCTTGGGGAGCAGCATTTCTAGGGTCCCTTCACTCTCGGGGGGGGGGGGAACCTGGGCTCCAAAGATGCTATCCAACCCCAGAGGGATCCAGCCGATTACTTGCTTGAGGAGCTGCAGCTTGCAGTGCGGATGCTTGAGACCTCTGCACAGAAGCTTCACCCCTGGATCTCGAAGCTCGTTACATTCCACCACCAGCTCTGTCAGAGTCTGTCTGACTGCGAGGGCAGAAGAGAGATCTTCACAAGAAGCAGCTGTAATATTACATCGGGCCAGCCTGTGTGAGAAAGAAAATATGAAAGGAAAACCTCTCCCGTTCACGTCTTCCTCCACAAACAGCTTCTGCTTGCTAGAAAACCCTGAAGCCTTTATTCCTAGCCACTGTCAGGATGAAGGAGTCTTGAAGAACTCAAAGTAACATTGCAGCTGGGCAGGCACTCTGAGGAAGGATTTTGGTTTGTGTATGCGGTTTTGGTTCACTCACAAGCACACAGCCTGCTCCTATTCACACCCCTCTGTGTGGTCTCAATAGTCAATTTAAACTGGCCAGACTTTGTTGATTTCATGTTTCCAGGCCTGTCCTTCCAAATGCATGAGAAAGTTTATCTTTCATGTTCCTAAGAGCCAACACTCACCTCTGGGTCTTTTTCAACTATCTGACTCTCAGAGGTACATGGGACCCACCTGCTGGTGAAAGGGGATGGCAGCTTACACCAAGGGTGATGAACCGTTGGCTCTCTAGATGCTGCTGAACTACAACTCCCATCAGGCCCAGCAAACATGGCAAGGATGATGGGACTTGTAGTTCAGCAAGGATAGTTCCCTCCCTTCGACATAGAGCTAGGGCCCTTCCCTGCCCCAAGGCAAGTGCAGCAGCAATCAGTTCTGCTCAGTAAACCTAGATTCCCTTCAGGTTTTCATGCAGATCACCTTGTGCCATGTGTGCTGGGTTTGTGTGTACGAATCCCACTCTGTATGTGATGCAAAGGCTCTCAGAGCCACTCTGCCTTCTTCCTATGGTCACAGTCCTGCTGCCAGACGTTTTAGGAGGGGTAGGAAATCAAGAGCAACAAGCAGGTGAAAACTGGTTGGCTCTGCTGGTCCATCCTCATTTGTGGGTGTGTGGAGAAAGAAGACAAGCATGTCAGTAAGCACAACAGATCCATGATGAGAAACCTGCAGGGAGACTACAGTGCCCATGACAAAGTGTGGCCCCCTAGAAGTGACAGAAATGGGTGAGAGATCTGCAAAGCCAGCTGGATCCAGCCACAGACAGCAAGCAGCGTCTCTGAAGGCCCTCGGGAGTGCTGGGTCATGATCCATTTCCCCTCCTCCTTACCTTCAGGTTATTCCTCTCTTCTCCCTACATTCCTTCCTTTGCCTTTCCTCTTCTGCTATGTTTATCAAGCAACTTTGAAATATATATATATATATATATATATATATATATATGCTTTCGTAGATTTTCACGGGTACAGGAATGCAGGTTTTGGTGTCCTCGGGTGTCTTCCCGTGTAAAAGTTGGGGTGTCTAGGCGACGTTTCGACGAGGTCTCACTCGTCATCTTCAGGCTGGTGCTTTCGGCTTCTTGTTACTGGAACAGAGCAGGATCTCAGTGTTTGAGTTCCTATAAATACTGTTGAGGAGGTGTGGTGTATAGCCTCCAATGTTCTGGGCAGAGAGGAGGTTCCCAGGCTGGTGTGCCTTTTCTTCTTTTGTTCCTTAATTACTTGAGGGATATCTTGAGTGATTTCTTGAGTGATTTCCTGAATCCCACTTAGGTGGGTCATTAGGTGTGGATTAGTTGCTAAAGCCTTCGTGTCTTGAACTCTTGAACTTTGTGAAGAGTTTTTCTGAGAAGATGGCTGTACTGCACTTGGTTGTGCTCTGGCTTGGCTTCGTGTATAGGGGCGAGCTGTGGTTTTGTGGCCTGTGCCAGCCAGATCTGTGTAGGGATTGCAGGGGGGTGCAGCATCCGGAGGTGCCACCCTGGTTTGGCTACTGGATGGTGTCTGTAATTTATCTGTGGAGAGGGTCTGGGTTTGGGTCTGGTGTGGTTGATTGGTGATGGCGTTCTGTGTGCCTCTGGATCTGGTGTCAGATTTTGTGGGGAGGGCTAATTTCCAGATGTCTGGCAAGCGGGATGTGTCGTCACGCTTGTTCATGTTGTGAGGGTGTTTCTCTATCTCGATGGCTTCCATGATTATTCTCTTGTGGTGATGTTCCATGTTAAAGAGCAATTTGGAATCTGCAAAATTAATTTCGTGTCCTGTTTCTTTCATGTGTTGGAAAAGAGAGGAAGTTTTTTCTTCTTTTTTGACGGCATTCTTGTGTTCTGCGATCCGTGCATTTATTCGTCTGTTTGTTTGTCCAATGTACGTGGCTGGGCAGACTTTGCAGGGTATTTCATAGACCCCTTGGTTTTCCAACTGAATTTTATCCTTGGGGTTTCTGAGGATATTGGCTATTTTTTGGTTGGTGCAAAAGGCTGTTTTGATATTGTGTTTATGGAGGATTTTGCTAATTTTATCTGTAGTGCCCTTGATATAAGGAAGGAGGGCTATGCCATTGTTTTCTTCTGTGTCTTGGTTTTTGGGGGGTGTTTCTTTTTGGATTAGCTTCGTAACCCTGTTTTGCTGGTATCCATTGGCAATTAACACATTTGAGAGATTCTGTAACTCAGTTGTCAAGTGGTCTTCGTCAGCCAGGCGTTTGGTTCTGGAGATGAGAGTCTTGGCTACGGAGTTTATTTGTGCAGGGTGGTGGTGTGATTGTGCATGTAAGTAGCGGTTGGTGTGTGTTTTTTTCCGGTAGATAGTGTGTCCTAGGGAGCCATCAGGTTTTTTGTAGATTAGGACGTCAAGGAAGGGAAGTTGGTTGTTGGTTTCTATTTCCATAGTGAATTGTATTTTGGGGTGTAGGCTGTTGAGATGTGTGAGGAAGCTATCCAGTTTTTCCTTCCCGTGTGGCCAAATTACAAAGGTGTCGTCAACATATCTGAGCCAAAGTTTGGGTTTGTGTTCTGACTTGTCTAAAGCATTGGTTTCAAAGTGTTCCATGTACAGGTTAGCGATGACCGGTGAGAGGGGTGATCCCATAGGTGCTCCTTCTATCTGTTTGTATCTTTGTCCATTGTGGATGAAGTACGTGTTGGTTAGGCAGTGGTTGGTCAGGTCCAAGATGTATTCGGGGGGATTGTATTTGTTTTGAATGGCTGTCAAGGCTTCATTAATGGGCACTTGTGTGAAGAGAGATACAACATCGAAGCTCACAAGTAGGTCATTGGGTTGTAGGTTTTGCTTCTTTATTGTTTCTATGAACTGGAAGGAGTTTGGAACGTGTGAAGAGATGGATTCTGCATAGGGCTGAAGTTGCTTGGCGAGAAATTTAGCGAGATTTTGTAGAGGTGAGCCTATGGAGCTGACTATTGGTCTGAGTGGTGTTCCTTCTTTGTGTATCTTGGGGAGGCCGTAGAGTTTGGGGCATCTGGATGATTTTTCTCTGGGGATGATTCTTAGCTGGATTTCTTCACTGATAGGGGAGGCTTTTATTTTGGATTTGGTGGTTTTTTCCAGATAGGTGGTGGGATCTGTTTTTATAGGTTGGTAGGTAGGGTCTTGGAGTAGATTTGATAGTTTTGCTTGGTAGTCCGATGTGTTCATCACAACAGTGGCATTACCTTTGTCTGCTGGGAGAATGATTATGTTGTTGTCTTTCCTCAGGTTGGTGAGTGCTTTCTGTTCTTCTTTGTGTAAATTGCTTCTGGGTGGTTTGCTGGAGCAGAGGATGTTGGTGACTTCAAGTCTGATTTTATTGGCTTCATCTGGATTGATTTTGGTTAGGCTAGCTTCGACTCCGCATATGATGTTTTCCGTGGGGATGCGTCTCGGGGCGACTGCAAAGTTGAAACCTTTGGAGAGTACTTTGGTTTCAGTTGAGGTGAGGATCCTGTCTGATATGTTATGTACTGTTTGTTTCATGGGTTGTTGTGGAGGGTGGCTGGGCTTCTGGCGTTTCTCTAGTTTGTGGAGTTTGTTGGTGTGTGTGTCTGTCTTGTGTGAGGTCTCCGTTTCAGCTCTCCAGACGGCTAGTTGTTTGCATTTGTCCCAGAGTGCAGGGTGGATTTTGTTACAGAGTTTGAGGTGAAGAGTGAGTAGATCTTTGTTGGTTTGGTTTAGTAGGTATCTTTTCTTGTGTAGTTCGTTTCTGATTAGAGATAGTTCAGTTCGTTTCAGGATCCTTTCGGTAGCTGGGGTTTTAGAGTGGAATTTAAGTTGGAAGCATGTGGGAATTAAGTTGTTGTCTCGGCAGTTGCGTAGGAACAAGAGATCACATAAGATGGTGGCTCTTCGGATTTCTAGTTTCTCGTAGGTTCTTGTCAGCTGGAAGGTTTCCTCCCCGTAGAGGTGAGATATTTGCTTTCGTAGATTTTCACGGGTACAGGAATGCAGGTTTTGGTGTCCTCGGGTGTCTTCCCGTGTAAAAGTTGGGGTGTCTAGGCGACGTTTCGACGAGGTCTCACTCGTCATCTTCAGGCTGGTGCTTTCGGCTTCTTGTTACTGGAACAGAGCAGGATCTCAGTGTTTGAGTTCCTATAAATACTGTTGAGGAGGTGTGGTGTATAGCCTCCAATGTTCTGGGCAGAGAGGAGGTTCCCAGGCTGGTGTGCCTTTTCTTCTTTTGTTCCTTAATTACTTGAGGGATATCTTGAGTGATTTCTTGAGTGATTTCCTGAATCCCACTTAGGTGGGTCATTAGGTGTGGATTAGTTGCTAAAGCCTTCGTGTCTTGAACTCTTGAACTTTGTGAAGAGTTTTTCTGAGAAGATGGCTGTACTGCACTTGGTTGTGCTCTGGCTTGGCTTCGTGTATAGGGGCGAGCTGTGGTTTTGTGGCCTGTGCCAGCCAGATCTGTGTAGGGATTGCAGGGGGGTGCAGCATCCGGAGGTGCCACCCTGGTTTGGCTACTGGATGGTGTCTGTAATTTATCTGTGGAGAGGGTCTGGGTTTGGGTCTGGTGTGGTTGATTGGTGATGGCGTTCTGTGTGCCTCTGGATCTGGTGTCAGATTTTGTGGGGAGGGCTAATTTCCAGATGTCTGGCAAGCGGGATGTGTCGTCACGCTTGTTCATGTTGTGAGGGTGTTTCTCTATCTCGATGGCTTCCATGATTATTCTCTTGTGGTGATGTTCCATGTTAAAGAGCAATTTGGAATCTGCAAAATTAATTTCGTGTCCTGTTTCTTTCATGTGTTGGAAAAGAGAGGAAGTTTTTTCTTCTTTTTTGACGGCATTCTTGTGTTCTGCGATCCGTGCATTTATTCGTCTGTTTGTTTGTCCAATGTACGTGGCTGGGCAGACTTTGCAGGGTATTTCATAGACCCCTTGGTTTTCCAACTGAATTTTATCCTTGGGGTTTCTGAGGATATTGGCTATTTTTTGGTTGGTGCAAAAGGCTGTTTTGATATTGTGTTTATGGAGGATTTTGCTAATTTTATCTGTAGTGCCCTTGATATAAGGAAGGAGGGCTATGCCATTGTTTTCTTCTGTGTCTTGGTTTTTGGGGGGTGTTTCTTTTTGGATTAGCTTCGTAACCCTGTTTTGCTGGTATCCATTGGCAATTAACACATTTGAGAGATTCTGTAACTCAGTTGTCAAGTGGTCTTCGTCAGCCAGGCGTTTGGTTCTGGAGATGAGAGTCTTGGCTACGGAGTTTATTTGTGCAGGGTGGTGGTGTGATTGTGCATGTAAGTAGCGGTTGGTGTGTGTTTTTTTCCGGTAGATAGTGTGTCCTAGGGAGCCATCAGGTTTTTTGTAGATTAGGACGTCAAGGAAGGGAAGTTGGTTGTTGGTTTCTATTTCCATAGTGAATTGTATTTTGGGGTGTAGGCTGTTGAGATGTGTGAGGAAGCTATCCAGTTTTTCCTTCCCGTGTGGCCAAATTACAAAGGTGTCGTCAACATATCTGAGCCAAAGTTTGGGTTTGTGTTCTGACTTGTCTAAAGCATTGGTTTCAAAGTGTTCCATGTACAGGTTAGCGATGACCGGTGAGAGGGGTGATCCCATAGGTGCTCCTTCTATCTGTTTGTATCTTTGTCCATTGTGGATGAAGTACGTGTTGGTTAGGCAGTGGTTGGTCAGGTCCAAGATGTATTCGGGGGGATTGTATTTGTTTTGAATGGCTGTCAAGGCTTCATTAATGGGCACTTGTGTGAAGAGAGATACAACATCGAAGCTCACAAGTAGGTCATTGGGTTGTAGGTTTTGCTTCTGGATAGCTTCCTCACACATCTCAACAGCCTACACCCCAAAATACAATTCACTATGGAAATAGAAACCAACAACCAACTTCCCTTCCTTGACGTCCTAATCTACAAAAAACCTGATGGCTCCCTAGGACACACTATCTACCGGAAAAAAACACACACCAACCGCTACTTACATGCACAATCACACCACCACCCTGCACAAATAAACTCCGTAGCCAAGACTCTCATCTCCAGAACCAAACGCCTGGCTGACGAAGACCACTTGACAACTGAGTTACAGAATCTCTCAAATGTGTTAATTGCCAATGGATACCAGCAAAACAGGGTTACGAAGCTAATCCAAAAAGAAACACCCCCCAAAAACCAAGACACAGAAGAAAACAATGGCATAGCCCTCCTTCCTTATATCAAGGGCACTACAGATAAAATTAGCAAAATCCTCCATAAACACAATATCAAAACAGCCTTTTGCACCAACCAAAAAATAGCCAATATCCTCAGAAACCCCAAGGATAAAATTCAGTTGGAAAACCAAGGGGTCTATGAAATACCCTGCAAAGTCTGCCCAGCCACGTACATTGGACAAACAAACAGACGAATAAATGCACGGATCGCAGAACACAAGAATGCCGTCAAAAAAGAAGAAAAAACTTCCTCTCTTTTCCAACACATGAAAGAAACAGGACACGAAATTAATTTTGCAGATTCCAAATTGCTCTTTAACATGGAACATCACCACAAGAGAATAATCATGGAAGCCATCGAGATAGAGAAACACCCTCACAACATGAACAAGCGTGACGACACATCCCGCTTGCCAGACATCTGGAAATTAGCCCTCCCCACAAAATCTGACACCAGATCCAGAGGCACACAGAACGCCATCACCAATCAACCACACCAGACCCAAACCCAGACCCTCTCCACAGATAAATTACAGACACCATCCAGTAGCCAAACCAGGGTGGCACCTCCGGATGCTGCACCCCCCTGCAATCCCTACACAGATCTGGCTGGCACAGGCCACAAAACCACAGCTCGCCCCTATACACGAAGCCAAGCCAGAGCACAACCAAGTGCAGTACAGCCATCTTCTCAGAAAAACTCTTCACAAAGTTCAAGAGTTCAAGACACGAAGGCTTTAGCAACTAATCCACACCTAATGACCCACCTAAGTGGGATTCAGGAAATCACTCAAGAAATCACTCAAGATATCCCTCAAGTAATTAAGGAACAAAAGAAGAAAAGGCACACCAGCCTGGGAACCTCCTCTCTGCCCAGAACATTGGAGGCTATACACCACACCTCCTCAACAGTATTTATAGGAACTCAAACACTGAGATCCTGCTCTGTTCCAGTAACAAGAAGCCGAAAGCACCAGCCTGAAGATGACGAGTGAGACCTCGTCGAAACGTCGCCTAGACACCCCAACTTTTACACGGGAAGACACCCGAGGACACCAAAACCTGCATTCCTGTACCCGTGAAAATCTACGAAAGCAAATATCTCACCTCTACGGGGAGGAAACCTTCCAGCTGACAAGAACCTACGAGAAACTAGAAATCCGAAGAGCCACCATCTTATGTGATCTCTTGTTCCTACGCAACTGCCGAGACAACAACTTAATTCCCACATGCTTCCAACTTAAATTCCACTCTAAAACCCCAGCTACCGAAAGGATCCTGAAACGAACTGAACTATCTCTAATCAGAAACGAACTACACAAGAAAAGATACCTACTAAACCAAACCAACAAAGATCTACTCACTCTTCACCTCAAACTCTGTAACAAAATCCACCCTGCACTCTGGGACAAATGCAAACAACTAGCCGTCTGGAGAGCTGAAACGGAGACCTCACACAAGACAGACACACACACCAACAAACTCCACAAACTAGAGAAACGCCAGAAGCCCAGCCACCCTCCACAACAACCCATGAAACAAACAGTACATAACATATCAGACAGGATCCTCACCTCAACTGAAACCAAAGTACTCTCCAAAGGTTTCAACTTTGCAGTCGCCCCGAGACGCATCCCCACGGAAAACATCATATGCGGAGTCGAAGCTAGCCTAACCAAAATCAATCCAGATGAAGCCAATAAAATCAGACTTGAAGTCACCAACATCCTCTGCTCCAGCAAACCACCCAGAAGCAATTTACACAAAGAAGAACAGAAAGCACTCACCAACCTGAGGAAAGACAACAACATAATCATTCTCCCAGCAGACAAAGGTAATGCCACTGTTGTGATGAACACATCGGACTACCAAGCAAAACTATCAAATCTACCCCAAGACCCTACCTACCAACCTATAAAAACAGATCCCACCACCTATCTGGAAAAAACCACCAAATCCAAAATAAAAGCCTCCCCTATCAGTGAAGAAATCCAGCTAAGAATCATCCCCAGAGAAAAATCATCCAGATGCCCCAAACTCTACGGCCTCCCCAAGATACACAAAGAAGGAACACCACTCAGACCAATAGTCAGCTCCATAGGCTCACCTCTACAAAATCTCGCTAAATTTCTCGCCAAGCAACTTCAGCCCTATGCAGAATCCATCTCTTCACACGTTCCAAACTCCTTCCAGTTCATAGAAACAATAAAGAAGCAAAACCTACAACCCAATGACCTACTTGTGAGCTTCGATGTTGTATCTCTCTTCACACAAGTGCCCATTAATGAAGCCTTGACAGCCATTCAAAACAAATACAATCCCCCCGAATACATCTTGGACCTGACCAACCACTGCCTAACCAACACGTACTTCATCCACAATGGACAAAGATACAAACAGATAGAAGGAGCACCTATGGGATCACCCCTCTCACCGGTCATCGCTAACCTGTACATGGAACACTTTGAAACCAATGCTTTAGACAAGTCAGAACACAAACCCAAACTTTGGCTCAGATATGTTGACGACACCTTTGTAATTTGGCCACACGGGAAGGAAAAACTGGATAGCTTCCTCACACATCTCAACAGCCTACACCCCAAAATACAATTCACTATGGAAATAGAAACCAACAACCAACTTCCCTTCCTTGACGTCCTAATCTACAAAAAACCTGATGGCTCCCTAGGACACACTATCTACCGGAAAAAAACACACACCAACCGCTACTTACATGCACAATCACACCACCACCCTGCACAAATAAACTCCGTAGCCAAGACTCTCATCTCCAGAACCAAACGCCTGGCTGACGAAGACCACTTGACAACTGAGTTACAGAATCTCTCAAATGTGTTAATTGCCAATGGATACCAGCAAAACAGGGTTACGAAGCTAATCCAAAAAGAAACACCCCCCAAAAACCAAGACACAGAAGAAAACAATGGCATAGCCCTCCTTCCTTATATCAAGGGCACTACAGATAAAATTAGCAAAATCCTCCATAAACACAATATCAAAACAGCCTTTTGCACCAACCAAAAAATAGCCAATATCCTCAGAAACCCCAAGGATAAAATTCAGTTGGAAAACCAAGGGGTCTATGAAATACCCTGCAAAGTCTGCCCAGCCACGTACATTGGACAAACAAACAGACGAATAAATGCACGGATCGCAGAACACAAGAATGCCGTCAAAAAAGAAGAAAAAACTTCCTCTCTTTTCCAACACATGAAAGAAACAGGACACGAAATTAATTTTGCAGATTCCAAATTGCTCTTTAACATGGAACATCACCACAAGAGAATAATCATGGAAGCCATCGAGATAGAGAAACACCCTCACAACATGAACAAGCGTGACGACACATCCCGCTTGCCAGACATCTGGAAATTAGCCCTCCCCACAAAATCTGACACCAGATCCAGAGGCACACAGAACGCCATCACCAATCAACCACACCAGACCCAAACCCAGACCCTCTCCACAGATAAATTACAGACACCATCCAGTAGCCAAACCAGGGTGGCACCTCCGGATGCTGCACCCCCCTGCAATCCCTACACAGATCTGGCTGGCACAGGCCACAAAACCACAGCTCGCCCCTATACACGAAGCCAAGCCAGAGCACAACCAAGTGCAGTACAGCCATCTTCTCAGAAAAACTCTTCACAAAGTTCAAGAGTTCAAGACACGAAGGCTTTAGCAACTAATCCACACCTAATGACCCACCTAAGTGGGATTCAGGAAATCACTCAAGAAATCACTCAAGATATCCCTCAAGTAATTAAGGAACAAAAGAAGAAAAGGCACACCAGCCTGGGAACCTCCTCTCTGCCCAGAACATTGGAGGCTATACACCACACCTCCTCAACAGTATTTATAGGAACTCAAACACTGAGATCCTGCTCTGTTCCAGTAACAAGAAGCCGAAAGCACCAGCCTGAAGATGACGAGTGAGACCTCGTCGAAACGTCGCCTAGACACCCCAACTTTTACACGGGAAGACACCCGAGGACACCAAAACCTGCATATATATATATATATATATATACATGGGGGGGGGACTATGTTCATATTCTTTCTGATATTTTAAAATATACAGCTATTTGTTCCTGCATGCAAATATATTAACCCTCTCCCCAATATGCTGGATCAAGGATGCTGCAGTTGTGCAAAAGGGAATCACCTCTTTTCATTTCCCTTGAGAGCAGACATTTCTTTGTATTCTGCAATCATTCTGCAATACACCAAATCACGGAACCCCACAGCACAAATCTCAGCTGCTGCTCACCTCAGTTTTTGCAGCTTGCAGCTGGGCTGCTTCAGTCCCTCACAGAGCAGCCTCACTCCAGCATCTTCCAGTCCATTATATTCTAGTGCCAGTTCTGTCAATGTCTGGCTGGTGCTGAGAATGGAGCTGAAATCCCCACAACAGGCAGGGCTGAGCTCACTTGTGTCCAGTCTGCAAGAGAAAACAAACAGATCCAACAAGTGCAAACATGGCTCACTCACTTCTACAGGCCCCTTCTATTTCACCCTCTGATATTAAGAAGATATGTTGTGAAACAACAGCCCTTCCACTCTAAATCGCAGTGATCACGTCAGTGAATTTCTTCACTTTACAGCTGATGCAGCCTATAACTGGTGGGTGATGAAAGGAGGGCTGTCTGCCTCTATAGCTGAGCTGCATGTATACCGTGATCTGTGGATGGTTCTGATGTAAAACTCAGGTTGAGACCCTTCAGCCAGGGCCTCACCTATAACATGATATTCACTGCAGCAAAGGCTGGGAACATGCTCCCATTTACTCTGTGTCCAGTTAGCTGCAACCCACGATCCATATCTATGCTGCAGCGATCCTATTAAAGGCTGTGTTTTGATGCATTTCCTCCCAAACCAGCTTCAACACGAGTTGAGAAAAAGAGCCACCTGGCTGTGCTTTAAGATGGTTAAGGTGTACCCAGCCAAAGCCTCACTCTCCCTGTCCTCATCCATCACTGAGCTCTCGGCTCTGGTCCCAGAGAATTCTTTTAGGCACATGAGAAATTATTCTGTCATGGAAGTGATAAGACCACAGCAATAAAGGAGAAAGGGTGAGGATTCCCAATATGGAGAGTTGGTTTGGACATTCAGCTCACCTCCATCTGACCTCATCACATACACGCCTTCCAAGGCACGGGTGGGGAACTGGCTCTGGCCAGGGAGCGGGATCCTATGCTCCTCCATCCCCACCCCAAAGGGTCAACCACCTGTCAGTCACCTGCTGTCAACAGAGTCCTCCTGTGCAGCCCTGATTGTTCAAACTGTACCTGAAAAGGAAGGCTTTTCCTTTGCTGCCAGAAAGTGCTAAATTCTGCCAGCGGCTAGAAATGAAGAAGCAGGAATGTGCTCCCGAGTTTCCCTTTTCAAACTGGCCAGTTCCATTCCTGGTGTTATATATGGGATGGAGGAAACACCCGTGAGCCGGATGTTCACACACAGATTTTGCAATTGCAAGAAGTTTAGAAGAGGAGTCGAAAACTCTGACATTGAATGCACACCTGAACTTCCTGGTCAACCAAACATTTCCTAATGCCTTTATGCAACTGTAGCTGAACCGAAGGTTCTCAATGGAAATTACATGGAGGCCAGTCTGAAGGTCTGTTCCTACAGACTGCTGGTTTACTCTGGCTCTGCTTTGCAGGGAAGAGGAAATAATAAGTGTTTGCGATATTGTCATATTTTCACCCCTCCCTTTCAGAAAGGCAGGGTGGGTTATCCTTTGTTTTATCAAGGAGAAGAAAGGCATGAATGATCCTACAGCTCTATAGAAACCAAGAGACCAGACTATGTTGTCCAGCAGGACCCCTGATCTGCCCAGGACTCCTTGAAAGTAAGCTGCTCAAGGACTTCACATGGAAGGAATTTGGCTCCCACTTACAATAAAGTTTGCAGTACGCAGTTTGGATGTTTCAGTCCTTCAGACAACAGCTTCACTCCTGCATCTCCCACTTTGTTGCTTTCCAGGTTCAGCTTCATCAGAGTCCGGCTGGTACTCAGAACAGGGATGAGATCCTGACAACTGGCAGCTGAGAGATTGCAGCCGTCCAACCTGCATAGGGAGTGTGTGCAAAATTGTTATTACTTTTTTTTGGGGGGGGCACTTGCTGAGCCTCTGCTTCTTTCATACTTCAAGCTGCAACCAAGATAAGCTGCATCCCATTTGCACTGCAGTGCTCTCTCTCTCTTCCCCCCGCCATGCCATGTGCCAGAGTGGGTGTGGCCAAAGTAGAAATGTGGGAAGAGTGAAGACTGCAGTCTTCAAGTTTGCTATCCCAAAGGCTTCCCTATCAGCTATTGTATGCTATTTTCAATAACTGTGATCAATTAATTGCTATCAAGGTTGGGTCTAAGGGTGGCAGTTCACTTTTTTGCCGTTATAGTAACACAGCAAAATACACACTTTTTTTTAATGGACGAATTAATTTTGGGGCGGGGGGGGGGTCTTGGGGATCCTACAAAAAAACTTTTGGGATTGCAGCACCACAGTGGGTGATCTGCAAGACTTCTGATTTCTCTTTGTCCCCTTGCAGCCCCCTCCCCAAAATCTGCTCTGGAGGGTTCAGAGCAGAGTTTTGGGTGGTTGTGCAGTGGAAAAAACAAAAGAAAAACACAGGGCATGAGAAGACATCAACTCATGCCATGATGATTCTCTTCCTAAATTTAAAAATAAAAAGTTCCGAGGCCTCAAACATTCAATCTTTTAAAAAGTAAGTGTGTGTGTGTGTGTGTGTGTGTGTGTGTGTTGGAGAGGGCCACAAAACATGACCCTGGTTTAGACTACTGCAGCATGATCTGTGTGTGACTGCCTTTGAGGAACGTTCAGAAATCTTTCGTCATTCCCCGAGTTGGTGAGGCTCATTTGACAACAACGAAAAGCTGAGCCTTTAGCGTCACTGGCCGGATCCTATGGAACACCCTGCCAATAAAGATTCAGCAGACAACTTCTGTGCCAACTTTTAAAAGCCTACGGGAAACTTTTCTATTCCACCAGGCCTATGCAGGCAATTAAGAATACATCCCCCCAGAATGGTCTGCTGATGTTTTTATTTTATTTTTGCCTTTAACTTGCTATGATGTTATTGTTTGATGTTTTATATTGTTGCAAATTACTATTATATATTTTTATGATACAGCAGTATAATAACTATTTTTCAAAGCAAAATTAAAACTGTAGCTGGTGCAGATTTGAGCTTACGACTCCACCATTGCCTGATTCACCTTGGCCCCCAGTGTTAATTCTGAGTCCATCTTAAAATGCTGGCTAAGACCTAAAAAGAGGGACGCGGGTGGCGCTGTGGGTAAAACCTCAGCGCCTGAGGCTTGCCGATCGCATGGTCGGTGGTTCGAATCCCCGCGGCGGGGTGAGCTCCCATCTTTCGGTCCCAGCTCCTGCCCACCTAGCAGTTCGAAAGCACCCCTAAAGTGCAAGTAGATAAATAGGTGCCGCTTTCTAGCGGGAAGGTAAACGGCGTTTCTGTGTGCTGCGCTGGTGCTGGCTCGCCAGAGCAGCTTCGTCAAGCTGGCCACGTGACCCAGAAGTGTCTCCGGACAGCGCTGGCCCCCGGCCTCTTAAGTGAGATGGGCTCACAACCCTAGAGTCTGTCAAGACTGGCCCGTACGGGCAGGGGTACCTTTACCTTTAAGACCTAAAAAAACTGGATCACCTGCTTGGTAAGACCACCTGCTTATCAAAAATCCACCAGCTCTGGGCTTTGGCAGTCTGGTTCTGAAAAGGACAGCATGGTGTTCCTCACCCCAAGCTCTGCAGCTTGCAGTTCGGATGCTTCAATCCCTCACACAGCAGCTGAACTCCTTGATCTCCCAGTAAAGGATTCCAACCCAGTTCCAGCTCTGTCAGCTTCTGACTGGTACTGAAAACAGTGGAAAGGTCTCTGCTAGAAACAGAGGTCAGGCCACAGTCCTTCAGTCTGAAAGATAAAAAAGAGATGAGTGGTTGAAAGAGCCTGAGCTCGAGATGACATCACGTGGCTTCTCACCCTTCTTCTAAGACTCATGAAAAAGAAGGTGTGATCCAGCACAGGAGAAGCTTGTGCCCTTTTCACTCCTTGGGGAGCATAGATCAAATTAAGCCCACTTGCCTAACTAGGTATAGTTATCGTTGGTTTCACTGAGGATAGTTATGATTTAATTCATTGGGGAACTTAGTAATATCCATTTTCAAACAATGGTGCCTTTAATGTTGAAAGATGCTTTGGACTAAGATAAAAGTAAGTCAGATTACAACTGATTAAAAACACACACATACAGTATGTATGTGGAGTTCTGAGAAATTCAGGTTAGGATCTGTGATGGCAGGAATTATAGAATATGGCAAACAATACCAAACATTATACATCACAGTGTGTATAAAGAAGGAATACACACAGATGCAGTGTGAATCAAGATACAGAAGAGCGACCACAAGAAAGGGAGATACTGACAGCACACACCTGAGAGATAGTGGGCCCTTAAGCTTCGTGTTCTAGTTCAAAATTTTGAAATCTCTCCAAAACAGTCTTTTGTCCAAGAGGGAGAAATTGTGCTGTGGTTGTTTTTTAAAACAGCAAAGCCCCTGAGTAATTTTGCACACCTGAAGACAACTGATGTTGTGCACCCTCAATGCCTTTATGTTCCGCTGGGAATGCTTAGGCAGAAGAAGCATTTTTTCAGCTTACCCCAGTTTTTCTAGCATGCAGTTGGGATGAATCAGCCCTTCACATAGCAGCCTGGCTCCCGATTCCTTCAGAATGGCTGCCTGCAAGTCCAGTTCTACCAACTTCTGGCTTGTTGAGAGAACAGTGGAAAGATCTGCACAGCAACCATCTGTGAGCTGGCATCCATTAAGCCTGCAAAATGGGACAGAAACAGCTCCACTGGCCAACTCTTTCCCTGGGTATCCTTTGGATAAATCCTCATAAACATGGCTGATTCTTCTCCATCATCTCAATGATGCAGCAGATGTTGATTACGCACAGGCCACCTGAACGTGTGTAAAACATTCTGCATCTGGAGCTTTTCTTTTTCCCCTGTGTTTTTCTCCTTAGGTGGTTCAAAGCACAACAGCTTTTAATATTCCCACTAGATTAGCAAACTCTTTCTCTGGGATCCACGGAAATGCTCTGGGAAGTTGCCATAGGCAAATAGAAGGCATTTGAGAAGCATGGTAAAGACCAACAGATATGGGGAAATGGAACCCAGATGTAAATAACTGGCTTAAGAAGCAAGCAACTTCTAATTCTGTCCTGCACGGGAGGCTAAGCTGTGGCCCTTCGGATGTTGTTGGGCAGGAACTCTCATCATCCCTGACCCCTGGGGTCAGGCTTGCTGGGGCTGATGAGAGCTAAAATCCAGCAATATCCAGTGCGGCCACAGGTTCTCCTCTCCTACTGTACTGAAAACACACAGAGAGATGGACCTTCACATTAACAGCTACCTTGGCACTTGGGGTGTGTTGGTCCACCCAGTGGAGGAGGAAGCCACTCGGGCACCTGGGGCAGCGTGCCCAGAGGCAGGGCGAGCCTCCCACAGGTATGGGGCACACCACGGGGCCTCCGGAGTCTGCCTGCCTCCTCCCACTCAGCCACCTTACAGCTGGGGGGAGGCAGCGGGTGGATTGTTTGGGCAGCGCGGAGAGACACGTGGCTCAGGCACGCTGCAGCCCCCGCGGTGAATGCTGCCTGGCATTTTGTCACCCCCCTCAGTGGTGACACCCGGGGCGGCCTGCACCCGCCTCACCCCCTTCCTCTCCCCCTGGGTCCACCTGGTCTTTCCAGCGGCCTTCTCTCCCCTCCTGCTAAGAGGAGCAACATTTTTGTTGGGTCTTGCTAGCCAAGAAGAAGAGTTTGGATTTTATATCCCGCCTTTCACTCCCTTTAAGGAGTCTCAAAGCGGCTAACATTCTCCTTTCCCTTCCTCCCCCACAACAAACACTCTGTGAGGTGAGTGGGGCTGAGAGACTTCAGAGAAGTGTGACTGGCCCAAGGTCACCCAGCAGCTGCATGTGGAGGAGCAGGGAAGCGAACCCGGTTCACCAGATTACTAGTCCACCGCTCTTAACCACTACACCACACTGGCTCCAAACCAAAAAGAGTAGATGGCTGACCCCCAAAGCTTGGAGCCAGAGAATGTATGGGATCTCCATATAGTTGTGGGAATTATCTCCACCCACCTCCAAAGTCTAAGGTGGAGAGAAAGAATGATCGCTGCTCATACCCACCAGAGCACCAGAGGTCTGTGGCACATGAGAATGGAGAAGCCCGACCCTCCTGACATGGGATGACTGACATGTGAAGGAAACTCTGAAACACTTAATTGTTAGTAAAGTTGTACCTTGGTCTAAGAACAGTCCTGTTAATGAATGATTCGGGGAACAAAGTCTGCAAAACTGGAAGTAGGTGTTCCAGCTAGTGAACTTTGCCCTGGAAGCCAAACGGAAGCGAAATGGTGGAAGGGAACCGGTGGCGGGAAGCCTCATTAGGGAAAGTGCGCCTCGGTTTAAGAACGCTTTCGATGTAAGAACGGATGAATTAAGTTTGTAAACGGAGGTACCACTGTACCTTGCTTGTCGAGCGGCTTGGCTCCCGAACAAATCAACTCCCGAACGCCGCAAACCCGGACATAAGTGTTCCGGTTTGCGAACATTTTTCAAGAGCTGATGGTGAGATCTAATATAGAGTCCTCCGTAGCCTCCCAAAACTTTCATGACCTCAGACATTTCCACTTGCCAGTTATTCAGCAAACCTCTGACAATGTGGGGCTGCCCTGGGACCCATTCAGGCACTGCTGTGGAAGTACCTGAACCTCAATAAGACACACATTAGCTGAGTGTGTCTGAGTCAATAGAGCCAAACAAGTAACAAGGCAGGGAAAACAGCTGTGACTTACTCTAGTTTCCTGATTTTGTTGTTTGGATCTTTCAGTGCTTGACAGAGAAGGTAAACTGCTGAACGCTCCTGTGTTTTCTGATCGGGCCTAAAAAGGTAGAAAAGTTCGTTATGTTTTGTTTTCTAATATAAAATGAGCATAATGGACAAAATATGCTTATTGGTTATGCTACCCTTTCTGTTTTGGGAGAGAAAAAAGCAGTTTTAGTGATTGCACTACAAACTTTAAACTGGTTTGAAAGAAGTTTAACTGTCGCTACTTCTTTCCAATAAATGTAGGAAGTTCTAGGTCTGTAAGTGTGATGATCATTCTTCCTCAGAGAGCCCTAGGACTTTTACGAAACTACATTTCCCAAGGTGCTTAGGACAGTTAACTATACCGGCTGGGGCTGTATAGCTCCCAGAAGGAGCATCTTAGTATACCTGAAGGAGTATACGTGAAGGAGCGTCTCCATCCCCATCATTAAGCCTGAGGTCCTCCTTTGAGGGCCTTCTGGTGGTTCCCTCACTGCAAGATGTGAGGTTACAGGGAACCAGGCAGAGGTGGCGCCTGCCCTGTGGAACATCCTCCCATTAGATGTCAAGGAAATAAACTACTATCTGACTTTTAGAAGACACCTGAAGGCAGCCCTGTTTAGGGAAGTTTTTAATGTTTTATTGTGTTTTTAATGTTCTGTTGGGAGCCGCCCAGAGTGGCTGCGGAAACCCAGCCAGATGGGTGGGGTTTTATTTAATTATATTATTATTATTATTATTATTATTATTATTATTATTATTATTATTCAGAGGACGCCAGGTACTCCCACCCCTGCTCTACAGCTTAGCATAGACATAATCCAGATATAAAGGGGAGAAGAAAGAAGGATTTGCCAAAAAACAGAAAAAAGAAAGCAAAGAGCAGAAGTCTTTGGTAATGCATATTATGAGAAGTAGGAAAGAAGAGGAATAAAAATCAGCTACAACAGTAATCCAGTTATGAGTTTGGGTCCTACTTACTGACATGGATGACTGAGATGCCCTGGAAGTTCTTCTCCCTCAGGTTCCTTTGACAGAAACAAACATCCGTACAGGCAAAGCGCCTCCAAGTGTAAACAGTTCTGGACACAGAAGGAGAGAACAGCTTGGTCCAGGGGAGTAAATGTCAATCTGTCCATAGTTACTTCAGTCAAATGGTCAAGAGCACGTTGGGCAAATTCCTCTTCTTGGGTTGCATACAAATAGTGAAACCTCTCCAGCGGGTGATAATTTGGATAATCTGACTTAATCTGTGTGTCCATTTTAAACCAATCCAGCAAGTCAGCCTTAATTGCAGGTGAAATTGGCCACCCAAATTGTTCTTTCAGGTATTCCATTATTTCTCTGTTTAATAGGCTAAAGATGAATTGGGCAAATAAGGTCAAATCTCCTGGGTCTTTGCCGCATCCTTCTAGTGAGAGTTCCAGATCTTGCTTCATAGTTTCAGGATCTTTGGGCGTGTCTTCCAAAACATAGAACAAGGCCGCAAGAAACTCTTGTACACTGAGGTGGAGGAACCTATAGAGACCTTCAGAATCAGGGTCTTTCTGAAAAAAAGCAGGAGGAAGAGAACCTAAGTGGCCTGAACTTTGCTTCTGGATTTCTTCGGCCTTGAACAAGGTCTTGTTTTTCCTGATTCCATCAGCAGCCAGTGAGCAAAGCCCTCTCAGATTCCACTGCCCTGAGCTACTGCAGGGAGACTCAGTCAAAAGGGAGAGATAAAGTGCATATACCGCAGTGAGTTTTTCAGACACTGGCACTAGATCTTCCTTACCCCTGTCTAGCTGCTGTTTCATCACAGTGCAGAGGACCCAGCACAAATTGGGGACAAAGGATAGGGCAAAGAGTGCTTCATCCCCTTTAACGTACCTAAGAGCCTGTGTTGCTAATTTTTGATCTCCAAAGACCTTGAGGAAATACTCTTCTTTGCCCTCCTCGGAAAAACCCAAAAGTCTCACGCAGCGTTCAGATTGCAGGCAATTCCTGAGGCTTTCCAAAGTGGATGGCCTGGTACTAATTAGCAGGCAGGCCTCTGGAAGAAGGGCTCTGTGAAATAATGCACTCAAGAGGACTCCCACTGGCTTCTTCTCCCTGGGATCAACGCTCGGGTTGTCTTCCTGGTGTTCGATGGAGCAAGTGAGTTCATGAAAGCCATCAATTATGAAGAGAAGCTTGACAGGGTTTTCTAGGAGTTCCATGATCTCTTCTCTCTCTCTAAGCTCAGGGTCACCGTTTAAAATCAAGTCAGCCAAGTCCTCCTGGCCCTCAACGAGATTCAGTTGGCCACAACGGAGGTAGAAAAGGTAATCAAATCTCCCGGGAAAGAGTCTTCCAGCTGCCCAGTCTAGCAGGATCTTTCTGGCCAAGGTGGTTTTCCCAGTCCCAGCCCCTCCCAGGAGCACCACAGTCTGTGGTCCATCGTTGTCAACCTCAAACAAGGCCTCGGTGGGAACGGCAACCATTTGCTCTGACATGATCCCAGAATGTCTCCATGGTCTGTGCAGTACTTCAGTCTCTCGTCTATCTCCATTTGCAATAATTAGTTGCTCATATTTTTCATTGGGAGGCCCACAGACCCCATGGCTGGCGAGCCTTCTTTCAGGGCTTTGGTATTTCTCTCTAATATGTTCTCTGTATTTCTCCCTGTAATCTAATTCAGACATTATTTGTCATTAGGCATACTTTATTAACTCTGAAAGAAACTCAGCAAGCATCATTGTGGATTGCAAAAAAAACCAATTAAGCTTTTGGTGTATTTTGACAGGCTTTCTGAAATATATTTGGCAAAATGATACAAAAGCTGGGTGAGTTCACGTATTTTTTACACGGTTCCTTTCCAGAACCAGCTCCCCATACTGGGAAATGTTAACACGTGAACTGATTCACAGAGAAAGTATTTTTGACAGAGAAAAGTTCTGTTTGAATTAAGACCTGTGACAACGGTTTACTAGCTGCAAACCTGTGCACATTTACGTGGGACTAAGTCCCACTGAACTCAGGACTTCTAAGCAATCTGCATAGGCCGGCACTGTACGAAATCCTACTGTACAATATCCTACTTCAGACACCACCCTTGTCTTGCTCCAACACTCCTCCTTTCAGTTGTCCTTAAAAATCCACTTCCTGGAATCCAAAGAAACTTCCTTATCACATTAAGTAAGATTTTGAATCACAGCAAATGCTCCCATTTTCAGACAAATGGCAGGTTGCCTGTAAAGTCCCTCCGTCTGAAAGCAGAGATGAGCACTGCACCCCAAAGTCGAATTCGACTGGACTTAACTGTCCAGGGGTTCTTTACCTTAAATCCCCCCCTTTTTTGCAACTCCAAAATTAACAAAATAACTGCAATACTGCTCACAATTTGGTTACTTCAAAACTCACCAAAGTCCACCTGATTTCAATTAAGCAACCTGAACTAATCTGAACAGGATTGCAAGCAAAACGATCCTGGCTTACCTGACCGCATCGGTGGTATCATTTATGAACATGAAAGAGAAAACGAACAAAACCAGGACACTACTTCCTCTGGAACACAAAAGGGCAATTTCTTCTCAGTCTTAAGATCCAATACAATCTCTACAGTGCAGACGGCCCTTTGTACGTCATCGGTTTCTGTTTAAGTTTAAATGCATTCAGCAACAAGGAAGTATCCCGAGGAAAAAGGTGGAGAGAAATGGATTTGTCTTCGGGTTCCGGTAATCTTACACTGAAAGTCCACCATCTGCTGGTGGAAGTCAGTATTAGTGTGACCAGACCAGACCAGAAAAATGGGATAGCCAAAAAATCAAGGTATGTGGTTGCATGACAACCTGCAGAAGAGCCGTGTAATCAGTTTTGAGAACCTTTTTGTGTAGTGGAAGAGCAGATTTTAACTTAATATTTTAACTCTGGACAGTGGAACTGGCTCCCTCAGAAGGTGGTGGCCTCTTTTTCCTTGGAAGTTTAAAAGCAGATGTTTGATGGTCAATATCCAGATACCAGTCAAGATCGATTAAATGGTGTTTATTTAAAAGGCATAGTTTGTGGAAACATGCCCTTCGCAGGCAGTGGAGAAATGTTACACTGAACACAGGGAAAAAAGCATTCACTTCATACTTCACATGGAAGCAATGCATTGACTATTCAGCCTAGTCAGATTTTCACACAGCATAGCAACAGGGCATCAGCTTTTTGCCTTATTCTCCTTGCCTTCACCAGTGCCCACTGCTTAATAAGCATGCCTCCGCTTCTACTGCCTGCCCAGCTACGTAATTTTGCCCACTCTCAAGTGTTTGGCTGCATTACCTAGAACCCTTTTCAACATACATTGGCATTCTCCATGTTCTTAAAACCATTTTTTCCATGGCAAGGGCATGCAAGCAGATAGCTATGGGCACACTTTAACAATAACAACAACAACAATAATAATAATAATAATAATAATAATAAATCCCCACCTAAGCAGTGCACACAAGCCAAGGCAATTGTAAATTCTTAGCACACAGGCTTGCATTTTTCTGATTTAGTGCAAATCTAAGAGATTAATAAATTAATTTTTTAAAAACCTACATAAGCTATGTTCGTTCCCCTGTGTGAAGCGTGGCTGAAAAAGAAATGAAAGCACTGAAGAGGTATTGGGTGGGGGCGTAGCAAGGGGAATAGCAAAAAGTGACAATTGATCTCCCCACCCAAAACCTCCAAAACAATTTGTCTGCAACCCCAAGTGGAGAGGTCCCCCCCCCCCGCCAATTTTTAATCAGATTCTACCCACGTTAGGTAAACTAGAATGAAGATGGGAGAAGTCTCAAGATGGTGTTGTTTGACGGTAACATCAGGTGGACAGTGCAAGTTAAATGAGAGTGCAAACTGCAGCAAGTACACAGGAATAGACAAACCTTAAGCATATCATTGGAAAGTATCCCAATGTTTAAATAAATGGGAGGGGACCCAACATTTCTAACTCCAGTATGTAATTTTCTATGGTCTATTCACACATAAAATCGCTGATTGGTGATGATGTTTGTGGTACATGGTAAGCAGCCATTGATGAACGGTTGCAGTAGTATTGTAACTACTGCACAACTGGCTACTTTTAAATAATGGTGTGTGATACACTCTCTCTCTCTCTCTCTCTCTCTATTTAGCCTACCTTTACCACTAAAGGGCTTTAAAACCACTTACGACACATAAAAACAGATAAAATCCAACACAGCATTAGAATTACCAAATAAAAATAAAAACTCACAAACAGCAAATGCAATACAGCGTTCAAATAACAATAAAGAATCAGACCAAAAAGAATACCCAAGACCAAAGGCCCAGTGAAATAAACCAGGCTTTGTAGCTGAATGAAAAGGCTGGGGGCCATAAAAACCTCCAAAGTCATTCCACAACCTGGTTGCCACCACTGTAAAGGCCCTGCGTCAAATCTTTATCAAACCTATACAGTGGTACCTCGGCTTACATATGCTTCAGTTTACACACTCCGCCAACCCAGAAATAGTGCTTCAGGTTAAGAACTTTGCTTCAGGATGAGAACAGAAATCGTGCTCCAGCGGCGTGGCAGCAGCAGGAGGCCCCATTAGCTAAAGTGGTGCTTCAGGTTAAGAACAGTTTCAGGTTAAGAACGGACCTCCGGAACGAATTAAGTACTTAACCTGAGGTACCACTGTACAGCTCTGATGGCAGTGAGACACAAAGAAATGTGGGTAAGTTATAGGGCAGAACGACACCTTTAGACTGCAAGGGTGTTAATGGTATGGGGTTTTACAGCCCTAACAACCTTTTTTTTTTTTTCTGTATACAACCAACAAGTTGATTCTATTTGTTTCCTGGAATTTATATACTGCTTTACGGTTTCGGGGGGGGCGGGGGGAGGATTCCAAAACTTAAAAGTGGTTAATTTGCTCCCAGAGACAAAACTAGAATTATTGCCCCAAAAAATGCAATAATCTCATATGAACTATATAACAGGCACCCACAAGCAGCCTGCAGAAACTTACATCTCAAATTTATTTCCCCTTCAAAGTAAAGCTTGGTTGGGTTGGTGACTTTTGGCTGCCATTTCTCAACAATGATATCTTTTTGATACAAGTATTTAATTGCCAGAATTACTGGGTGGAACTTAACCTTGTGCTCTTCCTGTTTATCCATTTGCGCAAACATTCCTGCCTGCCAGATGGAAGTCTCCCCTCCTCCCCCTCAAGACTATCCCAGTTTCTCTCCAAAAAAAAACCCCAAACCAATTTCAGTGGGGTGGAGGTGCACAGAGAGCTCAAGGAAGGAGGAGTTATTGCATAATGAAATATATAAAGCATATTATTGTATAATAAAATAAAGGGGGGGGAGAGAAAGCCACACTGTGCAAGTGAAAGTCTTTGTGCAGGTCTTCTGCCAACAGAACCAATTAGGTGAATCCTGCCCATAGTTTTCTTAATCTTCACTTCTTTCATCATCACTCGGGTATGCCAATACGTTCTCCATTCAACCTGTAATCGAAAATCGCATTTAATTTTCCAGTACTGAGAAAGGACAAGTTCTTGGTCAAGTTCTAGTTACTGCTAGAAATAAGTTCTAGTTATTCCTAGAAATAAGGCCCCAGGTGTTTCATCCTAAAACACAAAATGACTGGTTGTTCTGTATACAAACTAAAAACCCATCTTTTAATATTCTTTTCTATAACATTTGCGGAAGGATAGTAAGCCTGTGCAGCCTAAACAATGGTTTATTTTCCTATTTTAAGCACAAATTTAAATTGCCCCTAAAGCTTTAGGCTCCAATCCTTTGTATTAGCATTTGCCAACCTGGTACACTACTTTGGGGGGAAGGGGCCCTCTACTCGCATAATCGGACACAAATGTGCATATGACACACAACATATGCAAATCTGTGTCCTCTTTTGCTACCAAAGGGCCTGATCTACTGAAAAATGTATTGGACTGAGAAAATTGTATTGGCACTCCTGCATGTGCTCT
This sequence comes from Podarcis tiliguerta, assembly GCF_965153285.1. NCBI lineage: Eukaryota > Metazoa > Chordata > Lepidosauria > Squamata > Lacertidae > Podarcis > Podarcis tiliguerta. The sequence continues at coordinate 57,875,126 of NC_139534.1, forward strand.
TCTGGTATAGTGCCTTAAACCTAAAGCTGGACAGACCACCAGAAGTATTAAAAAACGGCCAGATTCTTTTAAAAATAACCCATCCTGCTGGAATATATGGCTGAGGGGTAAGAGTAACGCCTAGACCCAATCTCCTAGAGGCCACACTCTGACATGACAGATTTCCCCTACAAGAAATCCCACATTCTGGTAGAATTGCAATTTCCTTAAGTGCCCAATCATTATGAGGCACGATTTCAAAATGGCTGCCAGAAATAACTCACCATAGTCCCTGCCGTCTTCTCCTTCCATGTTGCAGTGCATTTCTGAACTGATCCTTGCCAGAGGCTCCCAGGACGTCATAGCTGACATGCAGTCTGGTCAGTGACTGGTTTGTAGTCAGGGCAGCGCAGAGGTTCTCACAAGCAGCAGGTGTCTTGCCGCACCCATGCAGCCTGCACAATGTAAGGACAAATCCCCAGTGACATCCTTCATTCTCACTGTCGTAGCATCAAAATGCCTGGCACTAAATAACTGAATAAATAATCCAAGACCTGAAGCACAGGGAGATTCTTTCACAGCAACTATCTTCCTCAGGACCAGGTAGCTGCTGTGAGGATCTCCACAACCCTCACCAGCCTCTCATGGTTTTAATGAAGGGCAACAGGAATGGTACTGGGGCATATGAGTTGTCCTGCCATTATGACAGGATTCAAAAGATCTAACCATGTATGTGATCACTTCCCTTCGCCTGCTCAGATTATCTACTGCTGGCTTAGCCAAAGGCCCCATTCCATTATGGACAACTTTCTGAGGGCCACAAACCAGTGGTGGGAAGGGCTAGATGTAAATATGGACAGAGCAATAGATGTGAATCTTACTTTTGCATATAGTGAGCTACATTCCACTGATGCCAAAGCCAGTAGTTTACACACACACACACATCTCCATTCTCCTTCCAAGGAAGGAAGAGGTGTTTCACTGTTCAAGGACACATTCCAACTGGCAAAAGTACTCAAAGGGAGTATGGCCTGGGAAAGAGTATGGCCTGATCTGGAGAGAGTCCCAAAGGCCAAATGACTGGAGAGTCTCATTCAGTCCTTGGGACTGCGGTTGCCCAACCCTGATGTACAACTTCTCCTGAAAAACCACACATGGCAGCCTTCTCCCCACAGCAAGGATAAGAGGCAAGGGGATTGGTTTTTAAACTTGCATGTGAGGCGCAAAGAGGAATCGATTGTCACAGCCACGTGGTCAAGCCACTGGGCAATACCGTCACTCTCTGCTTTGCACAGGATGTTGGGGAAGCCTTTCCCCTGGAATTCACAGAAGATCTACTTTAAATATTATCTACAATTACCTCCAAGCAGAAACTAGGTAAGGCAGGCTGTCTTATGAAGAGCAGAGTGACAAACTGGGGCACATGTGTGTTTGTTTTCTTAATATGAAAAATCCATACACAGCAACACAACTATTTTTAAAATGCAGTTGATAGTGAGTCCTCATTTTTAACAACTGTTGCAGCACCCTGACAAATGAAAACAAGCATAGATTAAAGAGAGTGTTGTGCTTCTGCAAAGGAGCTGGTGACCTACTCTAGAATCTCCAGTTTACAGTCTGGGTGTTTCAGCCCCTCGCAGAGCAGCTCCACTCCCTTGTCTTCGATTTCATTCCAAGCCAGATCCAGTTCTATCAGTGTCTGGCTCTCCCTCAGGACTTCGGCAAGATCCCCGCCACAAGCCTGTGTAAAAGAGCAGTGGGACAACCTGCACGGGACAGTAATAAGAGTTATCAGGATGGAGGAGTTATACTCTTGACATCAAGAACAACAGTGACCTGTCGGACTCGAACAATTTGCGAAGCTTCAACTAAAATGGGTCCCCTTTGGTCACCCACAGTTTAAAACTAAGGGAAAAGGGAAAAGATTTTTGCAATTCGTACTGTTGGCTCATGAATGGTGTGATCTATTTGCACCCGAAGGCCTTAGGTGGTAGGTGGGTGCTCAGAGATCACATGGTCATGAGTGTGGCAGGTGGTGGGTTTGGCTAGAACTGGGTAGATTCACTGATATACAAACACACTCACTAAATATCCTGATGGCTTATCAGTTGGGCATTAGCGAAAGGTTGTCAGCAGTGCTGGATTCCCAAATAGGCAGAGAAGGCACCAGCCTTCTAGGGGGCCCGCAACAACAGTTCAAAATAACATTGATTTCATTTTGAAAGAAAATTACAAAAACATATTAGGAGATAATTTGTGAGGGAGGCCCTAAGATTTTGAATAACTAGGGGCCTCCACGGGGTTTAATCTGGCTGGCACAGGTTGCCAGGGCTAACCTAGAGAGCAGCCAAGGGGTCGCACAGGCCTATCATACAATCTCAACTAAAGAATCCATGACTTATGGCCATCCAACCTCTGTTTAAAAACCTCCAAGGAAGGAAAGTCCACCTGTGCTTCAAAGGGTTAAATAGGTAACACAAGTCCCACCACCCGCCCCACAAGTTTGACAATCTTTAGAACAAGTATTTCGCTTTCAAAACAAAAAGGAAACAATATTCCAATATTAGAGGTTACCACCCACACAGTTCTGCTGCCCTTTCTGCTTGTGTGGTGGCATCTCAGTAAAACCACTTGCTGTTTTCCCCAGAGGCAGAGGACAAGAACAGGAGTCATACTCAAATTCACAGTCAAGAGCTTTATTGCTTGGCTGGTTGCACAAGAATTTCTGTTATTCTTATTATAAACTATTTACATTCCTTCTTTATCTCTCCAGCATGGTATAATCTCATTCTAGTAATTAACAATCCTGATACAGCCAACTTCGCAGTTGGCAGAGAAAACTACACTCTTTCATCTTCTCACATAAAAAACCAAGAATAAGCCCCAAATACCTGCACCTCCCCACCTCAGAAGGAGGATGGGGAATCCCCAACATAGAAGCATATTACAATGCCAACCAAATACGCCATATAATTCCACATATACTAGAAGACGAGACAAAACAATGGGTACACCTAGAGAGGGACACAATTGAAAATACCTGCACCACAACATACCCACTCCTCCCAAACAAACTAAAGAAAATTCCCACAACACTTAACAGGTACATACAGACCATGCTCAAAGCATGGAAAACACAAATAGGCAAACCATCCCCAACCCCATCCCCACTAATCCCCCTGGCGTACCACCCATTATTCCACCATGCAGCACAAAACCTCCAGATAAAAACATGGCAAACCAAAGGCTTATATCGCCTAATAGACTTTTATAAAAATAACAAACCCTTGTCAACACAAGAAATACAAGACAAACTAGAAGACACCCAAATGCCCTGGTTAACACAACACCAACTACATGCCCTCTTAAACAACCCAACAGTAAAATCAGCAGCAACTAGGCCCCTGACAACCTTCGAAAACCTCCTCCTAACAACAAAGGGAAACGGTAAAAGGACGGTATCCGCAATATACAAAATACTACTCCAAAATCCCGCAAATCCCCTAGATGCAATCAAAAAACAATGGGAGAATGACATAGGCTATGAGATTAACCCCACTCAATGGACCAGAATGTGGTCTAAACCCCCCTTTAAATCCATATCAACGAAAAGAAAAGAACTCACACTGAAACTCACCTACAGGTGGTACCTAACACCAAGGAAACTAGCGCTAATACACCCAGGAACCTCACCAAAATGCTGGAGAGGGTGCACCTCCACAGGCACATACCTCCACATGTGGTGGGAGTGTCCCAAAATCCAACTATTCTGGACAACAGCCATACAAGAAATATGTAAAATAACTAAGCAAGTAATAGACATCACCCCAGAATTGGCCCTGCTAAACATCTTCCAAGACAACAATGCCCATTTACACCACAAAGAACTCATAACCCACCTACTCTCAGCAGCCAGAAGCATCATAGCCAGACACTGGAGAGACCTGTCAGGAGTAAGCATGGACCAATGGTACCAAATAGTATGGGAAACTAGAACTACTAGAAAAATTAACTAATAAGCTGAAACTGACACGGGGACAAACAGAAGAAGACGCCTTCACCCCGGTATGGCTCCCCTTTATCACATACACAGCCCAACAGGACAATGACAATAATCCACCAACAGCATACAAATCAATATGGCTAATCTGATCCAAAACACCCACCCACCTCACTCACACACGAAAACAAAGATCACCACAGCCAATCACAAGCAAACAATCACACCCTAGGCCAACCCCAACCTCTCTCACCACCAAAGGAACACAAGTGAACAACACAAGCAACGCTGACACCAAACTCTACATACATTAAACATAATAGAAACACCGCCACCCGACCCCACCCCATCCATCTTCCCTCTCTCCACCCCCCTTTCTTTCTTTTTTTCTTCTCCCCCTAATGCCTCAACAAATGAAATGGATTTGTAAAAATGTTACATGGGGGGAAAAAATACGAGGCATTACACTTCTGTAAAACAAGAAAATCCTTAATAAAATATCAAGATGGGGGGGAAAAAACAAAACAATCCTGATACAGCAAAACTCACAGTATCAGCAGCATACATTGTTTTCCTTCCAACCTTGTTAGCGTGCGTACTGACTGTGTGTGCGTTTTCCTCATGAGGAAATTGCAGCCTGCAACTTCCTCCCTTTATTTGCACCTCCAGCTGACACCAATCAAACCTAGAGTGCCACTCCTACACACTAAAGAAAGTTCTGGAACCCTCTTTAAAGCTTCTAGGAACTTTTATCTGTTTCTTAAAGAATGTTTTCCTAACATCCAATTGGTTTTCCTAACATCCATTTCCTGTTGCTGGACTGCCATTTGCAGATTCCAGACTTGTGGACATAACCCATACTTGCCTGGCTTTGAGCTTTGGTCAGTTTAACATGGACTCAATTAGATCACGAGCCACTCAGAGCGGCAATCTGTCAAGATTCTTTCTTCTACTGTATTTTTAATATTTTGTTGGAAGCTGCCCAGAGTGGCTGGGGAAACCCAGCCAAATGGGAGGGGTTTATAATATTATAATAATATTATAATATTATAAATGATTATTTTTACTCACTTGGATGTATAATCAGTCTCACTTGCAAATAGTGTAAAAAGAAATCAAGAATATCTATATAGATTTGCTGTTGAACGTATGACATGTGCCCCAATAGCAATGAGAGGGGCATTAATTTCCCATTAGCTCAACTCCTGATAGCCTTTGTCTGCCAATAGGTATCACCATGATCACTCTATTTTGCATGACAAAAAAATGCTGCATTTATTACATATTACACTGCATTGCATATTTTCACATGCTGACACAAGTACTCACCTCAAAGTCTGCAGCTTGCAGTCTGGATGTTTTAGCCCTTCACATAGTAGCTTCACCCCTGAATCACCTAATGCGTTCCAAGTTAAATCTAATTTTCTTATGGTCTGGTTGGTAATGAGAGCAGAAGACAGAGCCTTGCAACAATCTGCTGTCAGACAGCAAGCAAACAACCTAAATCAAACCGAAGGAAATGGCTATGAACAGAAGAAGTAATATGACTGTTTGGTTAAAAAAAAAACCATTTTCAAATTATGATATAATCACTTCTGAAGTTCCCTAATGCTGAATCCTTCGAGCCAATTTACGTACCAGCAGATAATGTCTGTAAACTATGATATCATTTGTTAAATACTGTCTAACTGTTTTGCAACTATTGTGCTGGAATATTAGCTCTACATTTCTGAGAATCTGGAGCAAGATTACTTTTTAAATGTGTTTGGAGATGCCCCATACATATTTCAGAGTACCTACAGGTGTTTTATTTATTAAAGGAGGTTATGATTCTCTGAATGATCAGGTAGTGGCTGCTGTTGAGATAGAGGAAGGTTCAGGGGTATCTGTTACAAGCCTTCAATCCCACTATTATTCTTTCAGTTCTTTCATAAACTAAAAAGTCCCAAATATAGCAACTCTTCTTCACAGAGTCATTCCAGCCACTTGGTTATTTTGTCCTCCTCTGCACCCGCTCCAGCTCTGCAAGATCCGTTTTGAGGTATGGCAACCAGAACTATACATAGTGTTTCAAGTGTGATTGCAGCAGAAATCTGTATAAAGGAATTAAGATTCCGAGAGTCATATTTTCAACCCCCTTCCTAATTATCTCCAGCACAGAATTCACCTTTTTTACAGGTGCTGCACAATGAGTCAATAAACTTCATCAAGCTATCCATCATGGCCTCAAGATCTTTTTGGTGGTAGAAAAAAATCTAGCAAACATCTCCATGTCCTTCTCTCTGTTACACTTTTGATAACCCTTTTCTTGGCAATGTATCCCACATTACATAGAAACCTATACGAAAACACACACCCCCCGGTAGAACGGAAGTATAATTGTAGATATTATTTTTATCATTATCGGAAGAAGCCCTTTGCACAATGCATTCCAAGAGGCAGATTTCATACTTACGACAAAACCTCAAGCTTGCAGTTTGGGTGTTTCAAGCCCTCACACAGCAGCCTCACTTCTGAATCTCCCAGTTTATTATCTCGTAAATCTACTTGTTTCAGCATCTGGTTTGTGGCAAGGACAGAAGACAGATCTCCACAACTTGTGATGCTGCACTTAATCAACCTGCAAGACGGAAACATAGCACGTTCCAACAGCACACACCATATATGGTAAAGATGGAATGATAAAACCTGGAAACCAATGTCCCCGCTGTGGAAGGACGTGTGGATCCAGAATTGGCTTACACAATCACTTACAGACTCATTGTTAAAACCGTGTTTATGGAAGACAATCTTACTCAGCTACAAGTGATCGCCAAAGAAGAATTGGACATATTCAGACTGACACACACAGAGAAAAGGAAAATAATCAGAGCACCTTATTTGAAATCCTAGAAAAAGTTAGATATGGCATTAACACGAATAGTAATCGCTAAAAAATGTAGCTGTTATCTTAATGATTAATATACTAACTGAAATGTAATTAGAAGTTGATTTAAAAAATGAACCACAGCAATATAAGAACTGGGCAAAAACCACTGATCAAGGAATGTGAGGAAACACTTTGCTTAAATTGTATAAATTTGGAATTAATTGGAACTATTTTGATATTGATTGGTATCTGTATAATTGGCAAAACTGTGGTAATATTGGGTAAATATTGGAAAATTAATACAAATTTATATTTTAAAAAATAATCCAAGTGTGCCCACCGCCTCCCCTCACCCCAAAGTTGAAAACTCCTGCATGAAGCATTCAGTAGAGTGAACTGCACCAGTCATACTTACTGTAGGTTCTCTAATTTACAAGCTGGATCCTTTAGTCCCATACACAGCAACATCATTCCTATGTTCCACACTTTATTGAAACGCAGATCTAACTCTCTCAGCGTCTGGCTTGTACGCAGAACTTTGGCGAAACCCCAACAAGCAGTTCCTGAGAAAGAACAGTTGGATAACCTGCAGAGGACAGCAAAAGAAAAAACAAGAATACTTCTGGATGAGTTGTGAATAGAATTTCATAAACAAGAACAATCATAGATTGGAAGGGACCAGAAGTCCAACCCCCTGCAATGCAGGAAACACTGAACATGGTTTTTTAAAAAGCAAGCAAAATAAGTTAAGGGTTTTGCACAATGGGTCAGAAAGGACAGTGGGGTGGCTTTCTGGTTGCCAAATTCCCAGGTCCAAATGAGCCCAGTGCTGGTCTGCCATGAGAATGGCCCCTTACACCCCTTGGTGTGTATTTTATTTTGTTGAGTTCTTACTCTGTCAACAGTTCACATTATTAGGGCAGCCTTAAAAACTTAATATTTGTTTCTTTGCCAGCATTTCTCATTTCCCCAAACATTCTCCAAAAAGCCACATGAACAAGAGAAAGGGAAGTTTTGTAGGCAGAAACAAAAACTCAAATAAACACACATTTAGTTCGAAACTGGAGTAAACATTCTCTTTTTTAATGTTAAATAAGGACTAGCTGATCCAAACCATGTGAGAATAAGGAACTTAAAGTGAGCTTTATATGGGGAACATGCTGACTACTGGCGAGGTGATTAGGCTTTGAAAGGGTTATCAATAAAACAGTGTATGTGACTGCAAAAATCTGGTTGGTTTTCCAGGTGCACAATTATTTCATTGTTGTTCTGCCTGTTAACACTCACACGAGCTTCTGCAGCCTGCAGTTAGGATGTTTTAAACCTTCACTAAGTTGGCGGATTCCAACATTTCCTAGTGCGTTGTCTGATAAATCCAGATCTGTCAGGGTCTGCTTGGTACAGAGCACAGAGGACAGGTCCTCACAACATGCTCCTGTCAGTCCACAGCTATATAACCTACAGCAAACAGAAATACAAGCACGAAAATAAAACATGTTTACACATCTGTCCCCATCTTTTCCTTTCCCCACTGCCATCTCCTAAGATATTCTGGTTGCCTTGGCGCTGGCAAAGTGCCAGTGGAACTCCTCAGAGGGGAAAGCTGTATGTACATATGACTACATCCCACATTTCCATAGCTTCCCTCACAACAACAAAAGTTGGCTAACAAAGTTGCCATGTTCCTTTCTGACCCACACCTCCACAAATACTGTTTCATCTGCATCTCTGATGTCAAGAGTAGGGCTGGACGATATCTGGTTTTCAACATCGTAATATACCACCAACTAACTATCAGTGATATATCATGATATCTGAAATAATACCGAAAAAGGCTGAAAAAGTGGTGGGGCTGTAGAGTGACTAGGAGGAAATGAAGACGGTTGCCTGCTTGCTGGGCGAAGGCGCTCCTGCCCACTCCCTCCCATCCTCTCTCCACAGCTTGGCCTTGTCAGAGGGAGCCTGAGAAGGTGGAGGAAAGACAGCCTGTCCCACTTGCTCAGGCAAAGGCAAATGTGCAGGCAGGCAGATGGGAGAGCAGGCAATTCAGCTGGCAATACACTGCAGCTTCCTGGCCGCTGCCAGTACAGCACAGGCAGATGGAAGTGAAATGTGCTGTGCTGGTGGCGGCCAGGGAGCCAGCTCAAAAAGTCTGAAACTGATATCGCAATCGGAACTTCATATCGGTTTCAGACGATGAATTGAAATATCACCCAGCTCTACTCAAGAGGGTTAGCGAACAGAGATGGACTCTCGTCCCACTTATTGCTGACCTCACTTGTCTTCAGAATGAAGGAGTGAGATAAAGGGAGGGACCTTATAAACCTTCAGCCCCAGCAATCATAGTAGCAAACGGAGCAGATACGCAGGGAGGCCGAAATCTTAACAGGCACTGACTCACATCACTTTCTGTATTTGGCAGTTTGGGTGCTTTAGTCCCTCAGCTAGCAGCTTCAGTCCTGAATCTCCGACTTTATTTCTTCCCAGCTCCAGCTCCAATAGTGTTGAGTTAACAGAGAGAAGAGATGCGAGGAAACCACAAGGAACAAGCTGTTCGCTAAAAAACTTCACTCTGTGGAGGACAATTGGATGAAAATCTGTATATAGAAATGATTCAGCGTATACAATAAAACAAAACAATAACAATGCTAGCATTGTATTTCCTTCCAGCCACAAAATGTCCATGTTCTCTACAATTCAACCTTCAACCATCACCTCCGATACATGGCGTTTGTTGGAAGGAGACATGAGAACTGTGGGTGGTAGCAAGCCTGCCAAGTCTGTCCCCCTAAATTCACTGAACCCTCCTCCCCGGAAAGAACATCCTGGGGCACAGTTACCCAAAAGCAGCAGGACTGCCCTGATCAGGCAAAAAGCCTTGGTGGGCCAGAAACATGGGCACAATATTGCCTGATTCTGGTGCTCAGTATTAGGATTGAGAGAGCTAGAGAGGAGCCACTGAGGATGCTTCTGTGGGTTTCTTTTCCATGCTTTGAGAGCTGCCTTTCGCTGACTGAAGAAACTGAGGACAGTGCGGGGGACCCCCACTTTGGTCCATCACACCCAGGATCAGGATCAATATTTTGCCCCTGCAAAAGGACTCTAATGAAGTTAAACGCAAACAGCTTCTTACCCCACATGCCTTAAGTTACTTTTTGGAGACTTCAGTGCTTTGAAGATGGCTGGGTTTTGATACTGTTCACTAAGAGATGAAAGAAAATGTCCTTGTTAAGAAAAGGTTCATCATATTCTTTTATTTTTATGAAGAGAATAGTGTGGTGGTTTTCAAACTTGTACTTTAATCATGACACACACATCAAATACCACTGTTGCACAACCTGTCCCATCAGTGTCATGGTGCGAGTTGATCCAAGGGGTCAGGCCACCTCCTCCCCCCCAAAAAAGAGGACTTACCAACAGGATTCCAGCTTCCCAAACAAAGGTTCTTCCGGTTTCCCAAAAATACCACAAGTCAGTCGATGCAAAAAATTGTACATAGTCCAGCTATTGCACTCTGGGTCTCTTCTACGTCTCTGGATCTGGGCCCATAACCTATTGAAATTATTATATTATTATCCAGTGGAAGTCACTGTATGAGCAAAAACTGACTCTTGTATTGAAATAAAAATTATCCAGTCCGAAAATATGGTTCAAAAAGTTTTACTCACAGAACAGTGGTGTGCAGTCAGTGGACATGGGAGACTGAGCTGAACCCCTACATGTTCCTGGTAAATTAGAGTATTAAAGTATTAAAGTCTGGTGCCTCCTTCCTAAAGCTTGGGAAGCTTCTGCCCAGCTTAAGGAAGGAGGTGTGATGCTCATGTGCGCAATGTCCCCCGCCCTCTCAAGATGGCGCCTTTGGCCCTAACTGTATCCCTACAAAAAAATTGCACTATCACAGAACTCAGCTCTCAACTTCAAACAATAAAAATTACATTCACTCAGTTGCATAACTCTTGCACTGATTCCAGCATAAGGCACGATAACTTAGATTACAAATATTTGGTCCTCACCAGAGATGAATGGCTGATGAAGATGGACAACGCTGCAATGGCGAAAATGACCAGGAAAATCAGAACCCAGGAAGAGAGGAACTTCAATATGGAATGGGAAAAATTTACAATGTACTTAAGAGAACACTGTAAACAACTAAAAACTTTGGCAGGATTTGAGTAACGCTTGTAATGTAATAAAAACTGGACTGTAAAAATGGACTGTTTAACAAAAATAGAGAAGAAGAAGAAGAAGTAGAAGAAGAAGAAGAAGAGTTTGGATTTGATATCCCACTTTATCACTACCCGAAGGAGTCTCAAAGCGGCTAACATTCTCCTTTCCCTTCCTCCCCCACAACAAACACTCTGTGAGGTGAGTGGGGCTGAGAGACTTCAGAGAAGTGTGACTGGCCCAAGGTCACCCAGCAGCTGCATGTGGAGGAGCGGAGACGCAAACCCGGTTCCCCAGATTACGAATCTACCGCTCTTAACCTACACTGGCTCTCATATATGAAAATGTGAGGCAGCTGGAAAATATTGAAAATGGTAACCATGGAAGGGTGGAGGGGAGTCTAAGGATTCAGGGAATCCTAAATGCTGATGCTGATGTTTAATGTTTGAATTTAAATATGCAATGTAAAACTCAATAAAAAGAGATTATACAAAAACAAGTATCTTGCATTTTGAGCTAAAATCAAAGCTCTTCTCCATTGCAACTTCTTTTTGCTGGAGATGAAGATTAACATATCCATTCTTTTCAGTAGCTCAGAAGAGGCACTACACCCAACATGGATGCCTGTCAGTTTAGATATGCATAGACGTGAAATACTTTCTCTTTCATGTGACTGTATGCTGATAACTGAGCATGTGACTGAGCCACAAAGATAGAGCCCAGGTAGGCTCCTCTCTAACTTCATGAAAATTTCCTATCATGCTTCACAGTATACAATACAGAAGCATTCTCTATCTCCCATTTTGATGTACACTGAATAATTACACTTAACAACACATTCACATGCTCTCATTGGTTATTCATAGAATCATATAATTGTAGAGTTAGCAGGGACCCTGAGGATCATCTAGTCTAATCCCCTGCAATGCAGGTATATGCAGCTGTCCCAAACAGGAATAGAACCTGCAACCTGGGAGTTATGAGCACCATGCTCTAACCAAATGAGCTATCAGACTTTATTTATTTATTTATTTATTTATTTATTTATTTATTTATTTAAAAGTGTGGCCTACTGCACTTCAAAGTACTGAAGAAAAACAAGCCCAGTTAGAGGTTGGGGGGTCAAAAAAATCCTCACTTACCCATAAGCACTGTGGGTCAACAGACTCCAAGCACCACGAAAGTGGTGCATTACTCACCATCCTCCCGAGGAACTGGGATGCTCACCCTGCCATGCCGTTCCCCTGTGTTTTGGGGGCCAGACTCCTTTGCATTCTTGCTTTTCTCCAAGGCCATAATCCATGATACAAGGTCATGGGAACATTTAGTTCACACCCACACACCCACACCCACACACTTCCCAGTTCCTGCATCTGCTCTGCTGCCACAGTCAACACCTTTGCCCACTCTAGGAATTCCTAATGCAGCAGCTGGTCAGCCAAGAGTTAAATAGGGTCTTAACTGTTTTTGGCTATTAACCAGAAATCTGTCTATCAAAAGAAGATCTGGCTGGTCAGCATCAAGAATACGCATGGTGTGTGTGTGTGTGTGTGTGTGTGTGGAGAATTTCATGAGAGTTCAAAGTCAAATGTGTGTCCTTATCAGAAACTCTGGAAAATATCAGAAAGGGGCAAAAAGTTGCTGCGTGTGATGAAATCCCGTGTGTGGAAGTGGCAGGTGCAGAGAAACTCAACATCCCTTATTGAAATAATACATACCTGTCTGAACATGGTTCTGAATTAGTAAGTTTTTCCTCTTCTTCCTCCTCCTCTTTTTCTAGTATTTCTTCGGTAAAATCATAATTTCTCATAAATAACATTTCCTCCACGTGAAGGACCTCCAAAGCAGAGCAGTGCTCCAAGCAATATGCCTGGGCCATCACTCTCGTCTTAGTCAGGTATCTTCCATGTACGGTAACTTCAGTCACGTGATCCAATGCACTTTCCACAAAATTTTCCTCTTGGTTCTCATACAAGCATTCAAGCCATTGGTGCTTATGCCTCTCATGTACATCCATCTTTGTTTCTGTGGTGTTTTTCACCCATTCTAATAAGACTTCTTTAATCTTAGGTGAAAATTTCCATCCTAACCGCTCTTTCATGTCCTTCATTCCCTTTCCTTCATTTACGAGGCCAAAGAGGAAGCGCACCGTTACTTCTAAATCAGGTCTGGAAACTGCGTAGCTTTCCAATAATCTGACCACATCTCGATTAGGATTTTCAGAACTCAGCCCTTCTCCTTCTTCCAGTAAGTAAGATAAGGCTGCAAAAAACTCCTGGAAGCTTAAGTGAATGAAGCTGTAGGCACGTTCACATTCGATGTTCCTTCTGAAAATACTCTTGCTCAGAAAGAGGGGGAGGGAGTCTTCCTGATCTAAGCCGAGCTCTTTGATTTCTTCCTCCCAGAACAGTATTTTTTGTTTCCAGATTCCATCTGCAGCCAGAGAACACAAACTTTTCAAGTTCTTTCTAATATGTTCCTTTGGCGGGCTGTTGTGGTGCAGCTTTAGCAAGCTGAAAAGGTAAAGCATATAGATGGCAGAGAGTGTGTTGGATGTTTGCCAAAGATCCTCACTGTTTTCCATCTGTTGTACCAACACCATGCAGATGATGCAGCACACAAGGGGAACCGAGCACATGGTGAAGAGGGTCTCGTTCTGTTTTACAAGACTGAAAGCTTGAGTTGCTCGGTCTTTATTCTCAAAGAATTTGTGGAAATATTTCTCTCTGTCCTCTTTTGAAAATCCCAGGATCTTGAAATGGCGACGTAATTCCTCTGAGCACTCATGGAGATACCCCAGGGCTGTTGGTCTTGTTGTTATTATCAAGTAGGATTCAGGAAGGAGTTTTTTCTTAAGTAAGCTGCCCAGGAGGACCTCCACAGGCCCCTTCTGCCAGGGATCAGTACAAAAGGGGTCTGGTTGAAGGGAGCATCTTAATTCATCAAACCCATCAATTACAAACAGCAGTTTCTTCGGATTCTCCAGCATCTTCTTAATTTCATCCTGTCTGGGCCACCGTTTTAAAATGATTTCTGCAATACTACTATCCTCATTACAGAGGTTCATCTCTCCACAATTAATGTAGAAAACATAATCAAACATGGCCTGATAAAGTCTTCCACAGGCCCAGTCAAACATGATTTTTCTTGCCGTTGTTGTTTTCCCGATCCCTGCAGCTCCCTGCAGTACAACGATTTGTGGAACCAGTCCATTTCTATCAGGATTAAATAGCTTTTCAGTGGTATACTCTGTTTGAAGGCTACAATAGTCCATGTAAGTGTCTCGAAAATATACCCATCCTAAAGCCATGATTTCATGTTCTTCCTTCTCCTTTCTGGGACTGTCAATATCAAAGGTTAGCTTTGAATACTGGCAGCTTCGAAGCAGATTTTCAGCAAGGGAAGGGTGGACTTTCATTGACTGAAATTTGCCCTTTATGTAGTCTCTGTAGGTTAACCTAGAACCTAAGAAAAGGACATGCGCTAGCAGATGTATTGAGAAAGCACCAAATATTTTTTGTTAGGAATTCCATCTCTTGTCTTCAAATGAGAAAGATCAGTAAATATAAAAAGCTGTTCTAGCCTGTACACAGACATATATAATCCCATCCCAATCAAACGTGGAGATGTAAAATGCTGTGGCTCCACTGTTCATGGGGACAGACTACTGCTAGAATGTAACTCCAGGGCTTAAAAGCTTGCACTGACTGCGCACATGATACTGAGCCAAGTTTAAGCTTCTTGTATTAACTTACAAGGCCCTTAACAACTTGAGTCCAAGGTACCTTAAGGGCTGCCCAAGTCCTTATACCCCTGCCTGATAATGGAGTTCTTCAGGTGAGTCCCCATTAGCAGGTCCACCAGGATCTGATGCATTTGCTTACTGGAGATACTCTTTAACATGACCAAGAAAAGAAAAGAAAAAAGTGAATCTCCAGCAATATGCTATGATTTCTTACCTTTCCGTGTTGCTTCTTTGAGATTTGCAGCAATGTCTTCCTTGCCAATATGTTCAAGGACACATATGCATACTTTTACTGCACTGGCCTCACCATAGAAGTCACACATGAGATGAATAACATCGGATCTATCAGCACTGTCCAGCTGAACTTTGGGGATTTTCCCCTTTCCATCACGGTCAATGTCTTGTAGCTTCTGTTTAAAAATGTTAAACTGGTCTTCAAGGAGTTCTTCCAAGGCATCATAGAGGGTTTGGCTTAAGGTTCTATTCCTACCCATCGCTAGATCTGGGTGAGCCATTGTGGGTTTGCTTGTTAGAGGCTGGAGCAGAGCTTTGGCGATCTCATAAAAGGACTCTGCTCTCAGATCTGGGGCCACACAAAGCAACAGAAAAAGATGAAAAGCTGTTACTTAGAGATTGTGAAAAGCAAGCTAAAGAGATCATAAAATTGGAAGGAACCCCAAGGATGATCTAGGCCAACCCTCTGCAATTCAGGTGTCTCTTACGGGGATTGAACCTGCAACCCTAGTGTTATCGGCACCATGCTCTAACCAACTGAAATATCACCATGGGTGTAGCCAGGGGGGCAGGGAGGGGCAACTAAAAGGGGAAATTCAATAAAAATACAGAGCAAACTCAGATTCTGCCCCCAACGAAAGGCCTACCTTGCCTAACAAAAGGCCTCCCCCCCCCCCAATAATCCTGGCTACGCCCATGGCTATCCCCATGGAACAGTCCAATAATCACCTAGCATGTTCCCATAACATAATTCTAGATTACTTCATTTTCATCTGCAGGGATCAGGCCTTGAAGATTGCTGAGAAGCTTCCATTAGAACAGAAATATCCATTAGTAAGGCCAGTATGTTATTAACCAAGGCCAATAGGATTGACCATATTTCACCAGCGTCTAACAAATCTGCAGCGCTTACTCAAAATAAAAGCAATTACTGGACAAATTTAAAACATTTTGGTATTACTAAGCTTGGGCACAACAAGTTAAAATGTCTTCTTTCCTTAGGCTTCCAGTGGCATTTATTTGATTTGACTGACTATTGTGGGTTGGTTCTTAATTTAGTTGTGGAATTATTTGCAGTGACTCTCAGTCATGTTGTTAGCCCCCTTGGAGACCTGCCTTGGGTAGAAAGAGAGGATGTAAATATTTAAATTAAATTAATTGTGATAAACTAAAACTTGTTATCTGGAAATTGGAAAGCAGGTTCTGAAATCTTTCTTAGTCATCAGTGTTAATGACACACACATTAATTACATAACATACTTTTTTCAGTATTTCAGATGATGACTACAGCAAAGTAATTATTATATCAACATGCCCTGAGCATAATGCGTAGTGTCTTCCCTGCAATACTCCTAAGAAAAAAAAAACACTGGCTGACTCTCCTTCTACATACAGAAAGCAAGCATATAAACAAGCCAGCACATCTTAAACATGGGGCAAAATGGTTTTCATAAAACCATTTTATCCCACTCCCTCCACCTCAGTTTTTTGAAACATTCAAAGAAGATTAACAGAAATAAAAAGAAAATGCATGTTTGTAAAAGAAAAAAAAATCAATTAAGAGCAATAACTAAAACAAATGTGGGGATTTATTTATTTTTTAAGGAGATTAGCAGGAAGTATTTTTCAACACTGTAACTGAGCCCTGGCATAGGTTTTAGAAGCAGGTTTCCCCACCTCACAAATTTCCCTTCAGACACATTATGAAAAGAGAAATAACCCCAAAAGGATACAAAGCTTGCTTTGCACCTTTCTTACACCTTGTGTCAGTTGTGGTTTCTCCACAGCAGTCAGTAGTTCTTATCTGCTATACAGGATGAATATTTTATGAATCTGCCTTTAGCTCAGCAACAGCTGCAAGAAGAAGGGCGCTTTCAGGGCGTTAAGAAGGCTAAGAGAGCGTTATGAAGCGTTACCTGCCCAAAGATGAAAGAGGATATTCCCGCCCGAAGGAAAGTGGTGTTTCAATACGGCTTCGGCAGTTTAAACATGACAACTGAACGCATTGTGCCCCTGACACTGCCTATTATTTAAGTGCTAACTCCGCACATCTTCATCTTTCCAAACCGCACAGCTACATGCTCAGAAAAGCAACAAAAACCTTGCCCTGGGATATCACGTGCTGCACTAATGACGCAACAGGTCTCTGAGAACGCGCAGAGTGCCTTTAGCACATCGCAGCTTTCCGCTCAGATCGAGGAGCGGGTGAGAATCGTGGCCCCTCTCGCCTCCTCCCCACGAGATCTAAAACTCCCCTTTTTCCAGGCTGCGACGTGAGAAGGGACGAGCCCAGACTCGGGATCTCTGAGCCGCGGGGCCAGTTCAGACGACAGCGGGGGAAGGGCTCAGTGGAGGGAAGGGCAGAAAAAGCAGGCGCGGCCACCGGGGCGCATCTCACCGCTCGGCTTCCCGCTGCTCCGGCGCCCATCTCTCCTCGCGGTGCCGCCAGTGTTTTTTCTGGACTTTTAAGGAGTCAGGCGCGTCACTTTCCCATAAACGCGAAAGGCACGCACAGCGCTGGTGACGCAGCAGGCAACGGCCTTGCCTCGCAGGTCCTGGGCTCCCAACCCGGAGCCCCTCTTCGCCCAAACACTCGCCTGCCCTCCCTGGTCTTGCCCACAGCGAGGCGGGAGTTTGCCCACCTACCCGCAAAAAGAAAAAGAAACTCGGGATACTTAGCCTGAGGTCCTATATATAATAATTGCTCCCTTTCCCTAGGAGCTGTTCGCAGACGGACTGTGATTTGCAGGATCTCTATGCGGCACCCGTCGCTGAAAGGTCTCACAAATTAGACTTCAATACACAGCTGATGTAATTTTTTTGTCTGAACTGGGTATTTGCAAAGATGAATTGCCCCCTCTCACTGAAACACACGCTCCCAAGTCAGGAAACTCAAGTGTTTCAGCTCTTTTTTGAGCTGCCCCATTTTAGGCTGCTCCCTTTAGGTCAAGAATCACTATACAGTACTGTACTTCAAGGTTAGAGTATGCAAAACACTCTGTGTGGGGTTTCCCTTGCAGCTGGTCTAGAAGCTGCAGTTAGTGTAGAATGACTGCTGATAGGAGAGAGATCCTGCCACCAAATCATACCGCCGCTCAAAGACCTGCACTGGCTGCCAAGTTCAAGGTCTTACTATTCTATAGAAAGCTCTTTAAGAGCTTAAGACCAGTTTACCTTAGGGATTCCCCACCACATGTGCTTACCTGACCACTTTGCTGTACGGACCTTGCACTCCTGCAATGACCATATGGTGTTCACTCCACATCTGAAAAAAGTTGAGCTTTCAGTGTGGCAGCACCTCTGGGATTCCTTGCATTATACAGTATTAAAGTTATGTTTTATGTAAATAAATTGCTGCATTTTTACTCTGCATTGTAAAGAAATCTTCTGTATTTTTCCATGGAGCATGTTGTTTTTTCACACAAGAGTAGAACTAAATTACGATTTGAAGCTGTAATGAGTTGGCTGTAAAAGAGTTTTACCACTGTTTACATATGCAGCTAACAAAGAGGTATTGGCTCAGAGAAACACACAGAATAGCAGGCAGGCAGCTCTCTTGTTGGGTGTTGGCCAACATGTAGCAGAAGAAAGAGAGTGAAGCAATACTTTGATTTTTATCTGGAAAAGTTATATTTTCTTCTGCAAAGATGTTTGGAAACATCACACTGGGACCAGTGGGCTATTAGAGTACGAGTTGTTTGTCCAAACCACATTTTTAGCAGCAATGATTGAAAAAGATACATAAATATACAGGAACCAAGTGAAAGAAGTTGACATTGTTGTTTTCTTTGTAAAGACAGAATAACTGGGTCAAGCACAGGATTTTATGATTCTAGCAGAAATAGCAAACACAGAAGATAGAATGCTAACCCATCACTTACACCAGTTTCTGTGTCTTGCACTCTGGGTGTTTCACCCCCTCAGCCAGCATTCCAGACTCTCTCAGCAGGTTAATTCCCAGGTCCAGCTCAGATAGTGATGGGTAGGTGGGAAGAACAGATGAGAGATGCCAACCACCAATAGCATGGAGCTAAGAATGACGCAACCTGAGGGGGACAAGCACATTTAGAGGCAAGGATAACAGCATGCATGGTCTAAATGATCAAGGGACTTCAGCAACTCCTATGAAGAAAGGTTACAACATTTAGAGCTTTCTAGTTTAGAAAACAGGGGCATAATAGAGGCGGGTTATGAATGGTGTAGAGCAGCGGTAGGCAACCTAAGGTCCGGGGGCCGGATCCAGCCCAATTGCCTTCTCAATCCGGCTCGCGGACGGTCCGGAAATCAGTGTGTTTTTACATGAGTAGAATGTGTGCTTTTATTTAAAATGCATCTCTGGGTTATTTGTGGGGCCCAATGACCACTGTGTTCTTACTTCTTCAGAGTAAGAGCAAAGAGAAGGTGCAACAAAGTAAAGTCATTACCACTGAATTCCTAACATACTGCTACAAGCTCTGTAAAATATAAATCCTTGATTTTTTAAAAAAAGTGAAAATACACACAGCGCACACACACAGCGCGCACACACACACACACTTCATAAGTCATCTTAAAATGCATATGGACTTTCTTCTTTAAAATGACTATGCTTTGGGAGCCCTTGTATCACAGTATGCCCTCAACTTTTTTGGTGGTTACTTTCCACGGATCACACCTAAAGCCAATATTGTGTATAGTAAAAACACATTGGGTTCAAGGGCAGGCGGGATTGCCAAAGTCTTTTTTCCTGGGTGCCTGCCCCCTTTTAAATTTCTGTTTTTTTAAAAAAAATGCTAAGCATGTAAAGAAGAATGAGTACAAATTAAAGATGCATAAGTTGCAGGCTTACTGTGTATTCCATTGCCCTTAAACATTTCCCAAGCCGATAGTTTTAAAAGTAGTCCAGGAAGAGAGACCCCTAAAAATTGGCATCACATCACTAGAGTCACCACAGAAACTGATCTACCAGACAGAATAGACAAGATGTTTGCTGGACTCGCCTTCCTGGAGGCAAATAGTGCACTGCAGGCACAAAAGAAGGACATTCATTTTCAAAACGAAAAGAGTTTTTCCCCCTCTTTTGTCCCTTTTCCACCCATTTCCCAGACGCACTGCAGTACGAACAACTAAGAGTCCTGTGATAACTTATTCACTAACATGTTTACTAAAGTATAATGTGGACTCTACTCCACCTACCCGCCACAAAAACTTGTATCATGGTGCCAGGGCTGGCCCACTCATAAGGCAAGGTGAGGTGACTGCCTCAGGTGGCGGGATCCACAGGGGCAGCAGATCCCAAGGTAGATCTTGATGGTACCAGAAGATTCATCCAGAATAATAATAATAATAATAATAATAATAAATTTTATTTATATCCCGCCCTCCCCAGCCGAAGCCCGGCTCAGGGCGGCTAACAACAATAAAACAGTACAAACAACACTTTAAAATCATTCATTATAAAATTAATTAATTCAAGCCACTGGCAACCATTGGGCCAGAGCTCTGCGAAGATTGCCAATGGAGGGAGTCAGGCTGTGCCCTGGCCAAAGGCCTGGTGGAACAGTTCTGTCTTGCAGGCCCTGCGGAAAGATGTTAAGTCCCGCAGGGCCCTGGTCTCTTGTGACAGAGTGTTCCACCAGATCGGAGCCACGGCCGAAAAAGCCCTGGCTCTAGTTGAGGCCAGCCTAACTTCTCTGTGGCCTGGGACCTTCAAGATGCTTTTATTTGAAGACCGTAAGTTTCTCTGTGGGGCATACCAGGAGAGGCGGTCCCGTAGGTACGAGGGTCCTAGGCCGTATAGGGCTTTAAAGGTTAAAACCAGCACCTTAAACCTGATCCTGTACTCCACCGGGAGCCAGTGCAGCTGGTATAGCACCGGGTGAATGTGATCTCGCAGCGAAGACCCCGTAAGGAGTCTCGCTGCAGCATTCTGCACCCGCTGGAGTTTCTGGGTCAGTCTCAAGGGCAGCCCCACGTAGAGCGAGTTACAATAATCCAGTCTGGAGGTGACCGTCGCGTGGATCACAGTGGCTAGGTCAGGGCGAGAGAGGTAAGGAGCCAACTGCTTAGCTTGGCGGAGATGGAAAAATGCCGCCTTTGTTGTAGCTGCAATCTGCGCCTCCATGGAAAGGGAGGTGTCGAAGATTACACCCAAACTCTTAACGGACGGTGCTGGCACTAATTGCGCCCCCGCAAGAGATGGGAGTTGCCCCCCCAATCCCATATCGTCCCGTCCCAGCCACAGGACCTCTGTCTTCGAAGGATTTAACTTCAACCGGCTCCCACGTAGCCATCCAGCCACAGCTTCCAGACATCTGGAAGACCCAGGTTCCTCCCCCCCCCCTTAAATCTCACACACCAAAAAACCATGTGAACTGTAGTTTGTTGTGGGTGCTGGGAACAATGTACAATACATACAATATATGGGAGTAGTAAACTACCGTTCCCAGGATCTGGAAGGATGTGCTTCAAATCTATAGTCTGTAGGCAGCCCCAGGTGTGAAGGGAATGAATCTTTTATTTCACGGGAATTTCCCTGTTGCATATGTTTCTTTGCTCTGGAACTCCTGGTTTCCTTGCCTTTTGCTGTGTTTTTTCGCTCTTTATTGTTTGCAGAGCTTCTCCCTTGATCTCTTTGCTGACTGACTCGCAGGACACCAAGCGGGAAATTTCCTCTTCGTGCGAAAAAGTGATTAACCAGATAATTAAATCTGTGTACCCTGTGTACCCTGCTATGTTTCCCTTGCTCAGATTACGATATTATAGGACACACGCGAAGTTAATTATCTCCGGCTGGAAGTTGTTATTGCTTTTTTAAAAGTTAAACGTATTTCCTTCTCCTCCCTCCTGGGCTTCCAGGACCCCTCTTCTGCGATCTCCCCGCCCCCGTCGTCCTCCGGCGGCTCCACCTCCAGCAGCAATCCGGAGGACTGTCCGGCTCTCAGCGACCTGATTCAAGGCAAGACCCAACCATTGTTTTCCCGAGGCAACTCATCCGTTCCCTCTTCACCTGTACTGTAGTATGAACT
Organism: Podarcis tiliguerta; assembly: GCF_965153285.1. NCBI lineage: Eukaryota > Metazoa > Chordata > Lepidosauria > Squamata > Lacertidae > Podarcis > Podarcis tiliguerta. The sequence goes on from NC_139534.1 coordinate 57,897,124, forward strand.
GGCCTCCAGTTCACCACGTCTTTTAGCGCGGTAAGTGCCATTGATCCAAGTGGGGCTTACTCCAAGGTAAGTGTGCTTGCACTTACCTGGGACTAGTCAGCCCGATCTGACTCAATGGCACTTAACACCTCCATTAAGGTGGTTAAATGACTATGTCGCGTGTGCGTGTTTTGCTCGATCCTCAGCGCGGACGAGCAGAGGGAGCTTTTTTGCAGGAAAATCGCCAGGAAAGTGTTGTTATACCTGTTGAGTGAGAGAAGCGGAGTTTTCCCAAACTGCCAGCATGGCAGTGGAGAGAGGGGAAGCAGCTTTTCAATAATATAATCGCAGCAAACCTTGTGACATTTGAGATGGGAGGTTTGTTTTTGTAAGAAACTAACCTTGCTCCCGCCTTTCACTGTGTGTAGCCAATGAATGAAGTCGTAACAATGAGAAATCGGAGCTAGCCAATTAACCAAAAGAAAGGTGGAGTAGAAACTTCCTGGTTAATTTTTTGAGCGCCCCCCCCCCCCATCCGCTCGCTGACCTTTTGGAGTGAGTGTTTCTGGACAAGGGAGTGATTGCTGTTCCATTGGGGAAGGTCAGAAATACCATAGATTGTGGCTGTGATTGAGCTTTCGACCTCTGGGCTTATTTTCCATACATGTGATTTTCTTCTTGTAAAATTGCCATGCTAATACAGGGTGAGTCTTTTAAAAGAGGCCCCGTAGAACCAGTGGCGTAGCGTGGGTTGTCAGCACCCGGGGCAAGGCAAGTAATTTGCGCCCCCTAACCCGTGGATTTGCGCCCCCTAACCCTAACCCCCAGATGTTGCGCCCGGTGCGGCCGGCCCCCCCTGCACCCCCCACGCTACGCCACTGCGTGGAACATGTGTACTCTGTATCCACAGGGCCTCTTTTAAAGGACTCACCCTGTAATAACAAAGATAATATTGCTGTGACAACAGAGAGTATACTAGCCTTAAGAAACAGACCAGTGATATACCCATTTTGCTGGCGCTGCAGTAGGGAGTGGCAGCCCTGCAGTGTACTCTTCCCACGTTTTATTCTGTTTTTAAAAGGGGAAATGCGAGGGGACTGTGGTGTTACTTGGAGCAGCAGTGCAATGAATTAAGGGTGTGCAGGGCAAAGGGAGCCAGGGGAAAACCTGAAGCGTTTCAGCTGTGGTGGAAAAATATTGTCAAAACAGCAAGTCTGCAATGATGAGTAAATCTGCCCATTGAAAAATAACAGAATGGGAGAACTATGGTATATTAGTTCCTCAAAGGCAGTTACTACACAGCTTATAGACGTGGTCCCCAGGCCTCACCACCACTCAGTCACCAGATCTACCAGAAATGATAGACCTGTCCTTTGGCACTAGTTATATATCCATGTACATTTTGTACTGCCTCTCTCCTGGAAAAAATCCTGCAGATGCCCAAGTTCTTACATGGTCAGACTGCTGCAATGGAACATATCTTGTCACAACTATGACTCTTAAAAACAGGTTTTTGCATTAGCATCTAGTATTTGAAAATTTTCATATGTGCATGAGCAGGAACCCTTTTTTCTGACCTATGGAAAGTGAGGGAAAGATCAGTCCTCTCCTTTTGGTTTCATCTTTGTAAGAGAGAATCTTGCCAGTTAAAGGAGGAAGGACATTCAAGTCCTTGGGCATGACCACCATTCTTACAGCCTTCGCTTCCTGTGGCTGAGTGGGAGACTGAGAGGAGTCGCAGGGCATTGTTCTTTGATCCTTCAGTGGACAGCCAGATGCCAGGATTCCTCTCTCTGTTAAAACTGCATAAAAGAGAGAATTTGAGCAGGTCCCTCTTGTCCTGAAGGGATGAGAAGAGTTCTAGTTTTCAAAATTATTGTCTGAGACAATCCCTGCCCCCCTCTCTGCCTGGTCAGCCTAAGTACAGCAACACGATGTTTCCACTTCCTTATAAGAACATTTTCCACACCTCCATCCAGCTCAGGGCTTACATTTCATTTTGTGTGCCTTAGTGCTGAATATTGTGATTACACGCATAACATTTCTCATCTGATGAAATATTCACTGTGTGCCATCACATTGTTTTCAGCTGCCTGTGGTATGTTGCCATGGCAGAGGAAGATCCTGCTGTGTTCACCTCTGGCACTTTGCCCTCTGACCCCCGTCTCCTTGCCACGGTGACCAACGCCTACCTGGGCACTCGTGTCTACAGGGACATCTTGCATGTAAACGGGGTGTATAATGGAGCAGTTGGGGACTGTCATCGTGCTGATGTTCCCAGCCCTATTAATGTCAAAATGAGTGTGGCTGCTGAGGACAGCCTGACCGAGACTTTCTCGTTGGACACCAGAACAGGTAAGTGTCAACAGTGTTGTTGCTTTTCATTGCAAATGCAGCAATGCCACAATGATGGGACTAGGTTATTTAGCTTGCACTGAGCATGGGCATTGTTTTAAAAGGAAGCTCTTACTTTTAAAGAGACAAAGGTGAACATTGAATAGAGTGTGCTGGTATTGGGCTCAGGATGTCCTGGATTCAAATTCCCACTTAGCACAAAGTTCACTAAGTTTTGGGGAGCTAATTGTAGTCTAGCAACCAGTTTTGAAATAAAGCTTAAATGGAATCCAAAGTATACCACTCCAGAGGAAACTTAGGATTCAAATGTAATCATTTTTTCCAGTACAATGTGTTTAAGATCTGGAGGTTTTTCTGTCTTCTTGTGCTACTAGACAATTTTTTCAATTCCATAGGGTGCCTGATATAATTCTTATTTCAGTAAATAACAAAACAAATAGTTTTTTAACTTCAATATTTGTCCAAGTATATCATTTTAGAGTTGTAGATTGTGTTTAGATGTTCTTGTCCCAAAAGTGAACTTTGAACCAGACAGACCTTGTGTGAAATTTGTGGTGTTAGGCTTTCTTTAGAACGTAAATAAAAGTGTAAGAATCTGAATTCACATGGATCATTTTCTTTCCTTTTTCCTGCAGGGACCTATATCCACACAATCCAGGCTCCAGGTTATAGAGCCACTCACAGGATCTATGCCCACCAATCCCTTGTTCACCTTCTGGCCTTCAGCATAACCATCCAGAGGTCAACGCTTGAAGGTGAACCCATTATTGTCAATCTACAGACCCAATTCACACCTGAGAGTCCAGACCTGGACTTGCACAGAGGGGCAGATTTCCAGGGAGCTCAGTGAGTATCATCATGAGAAGATTTGGTCAGATTTGTGTTGTCCTCCTTCCCCTGAGATATAAAGACAGTGGTAGAAAGAATTGAGTACTTCCTATGGTTTGGAGGAGAGGCCATAGCTCAGTGGTAGAGCACATACTTTGCATGCAGAAGGTCCAGGTTCAGTCTCTGTCATCTCCAGGGAGTCCTTGGAAAGACTTCTGCCGGAAACAATGCCAAACTAGATGGAACAAGGACCTGCGTTCCTGAAGGCAACTTCTTATGTCCCTGTGTTTGAATACAGGCAAGCCCAAGGAACAACGGCAGCCCCATTCAGAAGATGTTGGCAGATTAATGGGGGAGAAGATCTACCATGTATATCTTGATATATTTTTATGTTCTTAGGATGAGAGCTGTAGTCCAAAAGAGTTGTAGTCCAAAATATCTGCCTTGGAGGTAGGGCAAAGATATGGAGTGTTTGAAAAGTAAGGAGGACAAAGATTTTGTGCAGGATATGGATGGGAGCTAGAAAACCAGTGGTAGGATTAACAGTAGAGTTAGAGATGGGATTTGAATTCCTGGTGTGATTCTATGATCTGATGAAAGAACCATAAGGTCTTCCTTCCTGCAGCTTTTCTCTCCCTCTCTCCTTTAGCTACATCTATGGAAAGACTTTGGTCCCTGAGGTGGAGAGTGGCCCTCAGCCTACTGTACACATGATCTGGACCCCAGTGCCACAAGCAGTGACCCTCCCTGAGGAGGAGAAGGAAAAGACCTGGGAGTTTCTCACAGCCGTAGCAGAGAGTGAAGAGGACGTGAAAAGGAGCTTTAGTGAAGGAATGTCACTGATTGTCTCTCGTTCATTGTATGTGTCTCACGTCCAGGCGTGGACAGCCCTCTGGAAAGGATGCTGTGTGGAGGTTGAGGGACCTCTTTCACTGAGCCAGGCTGTTTATGGATGCCTCTATTACCTGCTGAGTGCCATTCCCCCCCTGGGTTCTTCTGACTTCCCATTCTCCGGAATTAGCCCTGGAGGCCTTTCTAATGGCACCTCGGGTGAAGATTACTGGGGCCATGTCTTCTGGGACCAGGTGATCCAAAAGGCACTACTGTGTCTCCAGTTTCCCATCTCTGTACAGAGGTGATGAAGTGCAGAAATCAGGAGATACCAGTAGGGAAGACATAGCCCCGAACTGAGCTTATTCTTTGGTTGCTTAGGCAAATCTTGGCTTTCCAGAGTATATAATTCTGAGAGATAAAGAACAGGAGGTGGTGTGAATTCCGCAGGATTTTCTCTGCGTGTGCTATATTATTTAAGTTTTGTGTAACTAGCTCCAGAATGAAGTATTGTCTTGTTATATACACAGCTTGTGGTGAGTGATCATGAAAGACTTGTTCAAAATCAAGGAAACTGAGTCAGACTATAAATCTTATCCAACCCAGTGTCTCCAAGATATTAGGCAGAGAAAGATTTTTCCAGTCCTGTAGACTGAGATCTTTTAAACTAAAGATGCCAGAAAATGAAACTGGAACTATAGGTTGGAGAAATTTAAAGGGGTTCCTAGACGGAGGTAACCCTTCAAGAAAACCAAAGAAAAAGGACATAGACTTCGAGTAAAAAGATCGGCCTTTATTAAAACGTATGTAGGGGTCAGCCTTTCACAAATCCCAGAAGTTACCTGTTTTTAGCTCTTGAACACTATCTTGTATACACCCCACTGAACTAACATGTATTTTTTTTTTAAGCCATGGAAGGGAAAATCTGTAGCATATACCTCTCTAAAAAGTCAGACATGGGCACTATCCTGTACTCCAGGGGTAAGGAGCCTGTGGCTCTCTAGACACTGTAAGAGCATCTTATGTGGGCTACCACTATCCTACATCATTAAAAGCTTCAGGAAGAATGAACATACAGATTTTATGACCAGGTTAGTGGTGGTGAGCTAGAAGGAATATGAGCTTGTCCATCTAATAACAATGTGTGATGTTCTCGTTAAACCCAGGATACCTGGATGTACCCAAACATCTTGCTTTTCTATCCGGAAGCAGCTTGTGCTATCCTGAAATACCGGATTCGAACGCTAGGAGGAGCTCTGTGCAACGCACAGGAGCAAGGATACAAGGTAGGAGCAACAGGAACAGAATGGGGACCTTACCTGACAAAGGGATTGCTCAGGTAAGAGAGAGAGAGAGAGGGAGAGAGATTGACCCATGAGGGTGCATGCACTCTTATTTTTTTCTGCTCATCATATTTGATAATATCCCACTGCTTCCCATCCACACTGCACAATGCAGCTATAATCCTGGGTATGGCATTTTGTTCCCATGGAAAGAGGAATGATTAGTAAACCACTCTGGGAACTGTAGCTCTTTGCTAAAGTTTCCATGTCTCTTTGGGAGAAGCCATGACTGTTTAAAGTGATACGATTCTGATTTAAATGTATAGTGCAGATGGGACCATTCTGATTTGTTTCAAATGGATTATACAAAGCGGGTCACGATCAGTGTCTAGTACGCATGACTTTCAACAGCGGCTAAAGTGCAAGGTTGTCCTGGGTATAAATCGCCCACAGAAATAGAGAATCACCATTTGAATTATCATCTCTTTTGAGTGTTACTCGATTGGATTGTGGCAGGGTGCAAAGTTCCCCTGGGAGAGTGCAGCAACAGGGCAAGAGGTCTGCCCTGAGGAGGTTTATGGAAAAGAGGAAATCCACATCAATGGAGATGTTTTGCTGGCATTTGAGCAGTATTACTACTTCACTCAGGTAAGTGTGGGGCATATTGTATGGCATTGCTGGTAAATGAATAAAACTCTAGCCTCGGGACCTGCTTCTGAAATTGAGAGAGCTTCATCTCTGAAGACAGTGTTGTATTCCTCTTTCCAGTTAATGCATCTTCTGATATTTATACCTCTCATTCCCCGTGAACTATGTTCACAGAATCATAGAGGTGGAAGGGATCAACCCCCTGCAATGCAGGAATATGCAGCTGGCCTTTATGGGGATCGAACCTGCAACCTTGGCATTATCAGCACCAAGCGCTAACCAGCTGAGCTATCCAGCTGATGTTATCCTGTTCTTGGATGGAAACGTGGAGCTCGGCGGCCCTCTGAGCCCCTCTTTCCCCTCTTGTTCTAGGACCTGGAGCTCTTCCATCAGGCAGGAGGCTGGGAGGTGGTCCATGCTGTGGCTCAGTACTGGTGCAGCCGGGTGGTGTGGAACCCAGAAGACCAGAGCTACCACATCCCTGGTAAATATGCGCAAAGAGACATACACCGACTTTTGCATTTCATGTGCTGCCTCTTGAGCTGCCTGCAATCTACTACTATTACACTTCTCATTCAGGTGCAAAGTGATTTGCCTTTGGTTTTCTGGCCTCTTTCCTTAATCCTCTGAGGGGAAACCAGACACAATTCTGGGGAAGCAGGAGAGATGGCGTTGTGTATGTCACAAGGACCAACCTGTCAGCCCTCAGCCCTGCCCTTCTTCACATGTGCAAACGGGAAGAACAGGTTCCCCACTACTACCACCAACTCAATGCAGTTTGTCCGTCTGTGTCCAAAATGCAGTGAATGTGCTTGTGCAAGAGCTTCGACCAGGACATTATCCATGCCTGTGTGCATGTCCTTTCTCTAAGGCACATCTCTAGGCTCTTGGAACTATGTTTGCAGTGACTGCTAAAATCTCAGAGGAGCTATAGAAGGGAAGGACTGTAGCTCAGGGGTAGAGCCCCTGCTTGGCATGCAGAAGGTCCCAGCTCCAATCCCCAGCATCTCCAGGTAGGGCAAGGAGGGACCTTTGCTTCTGAAACCTTGGAGAGTCATTGCCAGCTGCTGTAGAGCAGACAACATAGAGCCAGCTGGAGCCACCATCTGATTCAATATAAAGCAGCTTGCCGTGTTCCAGTGCTGACTAAGTGAGGCTTAGTTATCTGCATGACTCCTTGCCGCATCCCATACCTAACAGCAGATATATGCAAAAAGTGCAAAATAGGCAAGTATATGCACAATAGACTTAACCTGCAACATTTGTTTGGCTCCTGGAATCTGACTTTTCTTGACTTGGGCTCATTCTGAATTTTCAAAAAATCCAGGAAGTGCTTCCATGTTCTGCCTTCTTCTAGGTGTCCTGCCCCCTGATGAATATCACGGTGCTGTAGATAACTCTGTTTATACCAATGTCATTGCCCAGAGGAGGTAAGGGACTTGCAGAATTGATGACATTTTCTCTCTATGCTCTTCCGGTTTCTGCCTTTCTTCTTCTTCTTCTTCTTCTTCTTCTTCTTCTTCTTGCTTGGGTGATGGATACAGGCAAAGGAATCCATAAATTAATTGATTAATTAAAAGTTCTTTTCAAAAGGTTTGTACCACCTTTCTGCCAAATAGCAGGCTGCTTGACCATAAAATTATGAAAGGCCATAAAATTCACTGCATAAGGTAGCAGCAGAATAAAAGAAGATGCAGGGGATAAAACAACAATGAAATAATTGTTATAATAAATTAATAACTCAACAAGATCTTCAAATTGACCAAACAACACAAAACAAAATCTCTTTACAGAATTAATCATCAGTACTGATTCCTACCTCCAATACTGATTATTGCCTAAAGGACAGCTCAGCTGTAAATGATTGATTTAGCTGCAGGAAGAAGTCCTGCAGGAAGAAGTTGGCTCCATGTTCCATTAAAAAAAGCTTAACTATGGGTTAGCTCAGTGTGGCACAGCAGCAAACCAGCCAGCCTCAGTCTCCTCTCACAGAGCCTGAACAGTAGTGCTCAGCCATGGTGTGATGTGTGAGCTAGGCTGACCATTTGCATTTCCTGTTTGCCCTGCCACCATTTTCCTTCATGGTCCCTTTACTCTAGGTTTTGACAGCTTGATTGGTGCCTTTTAAAACATGGAGGTTGCTTCCACATTCATCCTGATTTGTTTGCGGAAAGCTCAGATGACATGGGCTATTCAATGAGCATTCAATCAGATTAGTTTGTGGGGAGCTTACAAGACCTCGTATCAAGCGCCATTACCCCCACAATTTCCAATACATTTCCCCATGACTTTCCTTTCTGCGACAATTTCATTTTGGGGGAGGAAGTGGGCTTGTTGTGCATGACCTCCAAGTCATCTTTAATTGTGCAACATGAATTTGCCACCAAGTGACCGAATCCCACACAAAAATTGCAGCAGTCCAGAATCACCCTAAAGCTTCCCACCTTGTAGCTCTCAGCCTTGTCCTGCTAGCCCAACTCTTTCTTTCCTTCTTCACTTTTTTTGTAAAGCTTTTTTTTTTAAAAAAAACACTTTTATTTGCTGCTTCCCAGCTTGAATTTTGCAGTTGACTTGGGGTCTCAGTTGCATATTCCAATCCCTGAAGCGTGGGAGGAAGTTCGGAAGAAAATTAAAGTGCTTTTTGATAAAAGCAGGAATTACCACCCAGAGTATGATGGGTACTGCCCAGGTGAGTCGGTTCATGGCAAGGGAGTGTGTGGTGGGCCTAACCCTTTATAACAGTTGTTGTGCAGGTCAAAGTCTTCACGTCAGTGTCACTTGCCTTTCTAGTAAAATGGGTTTCCGTGTGCAAAGGTGTGGGGCACCAAAATGGGCAGAGGATAGGCGTGATTTCCCACATACCAGAGAGAACCCCCAGTGTATTTAGACCCTAGGTCCCCAACAAAACCTCAGAGTAGCAGAGTCTGAGGCAGGGAACACAGGAAGCTTTTTTTTATATACCTAGGTCAGTATTGTATCGTGACCAGCACTGTCTCTCCAAGGTTTGAGGCAGGAGTCCCTCCCAGCCCTGCCTGGGTTTGCCAGGGAGCGAACCTGGGACCTTTCCATGGCTCTGGCACTGCAATCTCTTGTGGTCCATGCACACTGCCCTCATGCCACCACAGAACACTGGCAGCAGGGAACAGCAGAGAAGCATAAACCCTCTGCTGCCAAAGCTGACATTACATTTGGCAGCAGAAGTGGAGTTTCCTGCGTTCAGAGGAGACACACCGCCTCCTGAGTCTTTCCACAATTTGGAAGATGAGGGGGAAGGAAAGGAATTGACCTTAGAAGGCACGTCTTGAAGTCCAGTTTCCTCCCTGAGGAGTCTCTTAGTCTGCACGAACACACACACACACCCTCGGCAGTTTCAAGTAACACAAGGGGTGGGAGTAAGAGAATTCATCTTGGAGAATGTGCATCCTCCCTCACACATCCTCCAAATTCAGTTTCCCCACCTTGAAGGCACTTGTCTTGCCCCCTGAGTGCAACTGGTTTGCACACACAACTATTATGAGGCAAGGTGGAGCCATTTACCCCAGGTGACAGATCCAAGCGACATCATGGCACCACAGCCATGGCACCACAGTGGGGCTTCCCACACTGTTGTCCTAGCTGTTGCGCTTGCTGCACCCTCACCCAAGGTAGTCTGGCAACTCCGTTTCTGGTACAATTCACCATAAGGCACGTGGGCTGGGGTCACATGTCTATCTTGCCTCTTGTCCTTTCCTCAGGTGAGCAAGTGAAACAGGCTGATGTTGTCCTGCTTGGATTCCCTGTCATGTATCCCATGGACCCAGAAGTCAGAAGGAATGACCTAGAGATGTATGAGCCAGTGACTGACCCTCAGGGGCCAGCCATGACCTGGGTAAAAAACCTTGTCTTGAAAAGGATGGAAACCTCAAATGGTTTCAGTGCGAGGTCTTCCATAGGTTTGCTGCTGAAATGAATTTATCTGAATGAGGCTGTGGTGGCCCTCACTGGTAATGGCATTGGTCCTTTTCTCCATCAGAGCATGTTTGCTATTGGCTGGTTGGAGCTGAAGGAGACCGGAAGAGCCCAACAGCAGCTGAGCAAATGTTTCAGCAACATCACTGAGCCATTTAAGGTCAGGCAGGTCAAACCTTCCCACCCCCCTCTTAAAATCTGATCCCTGTAGGTACCCTTTCCAAATAACAACCTTGAAAAAAATATTTTCCCCCGACTCTTTCAGATCTGGGTGGAGAACGCTGATGGATCAGGAGCTGTGAACTTCCTTACAGGGATGGGTGGATTTCTGCAGGCTATTGTTTATGGATACACTGGATTCAGGTACAAGCTGTATTAACAATAATTTTCATGTGCACAGAGGCGTAGCCAGGGGGAGAAGGGGACACTGGGTGCCACACCGTGGTGGGTGGCACTTAACTGCGCCCGAGCCACACGTCTCCTATGGGAGTGACGCTGTGGCTCAGGCGCCTGCAGGTTCCACGCTGCCTGCCACCTCCCACTCAGCTGCGCTACAGCTGAGGGGGAGGCGATGGGCAGACTCCCAGCAGGCTCTGTGCTGCTCAAAAAAGCAACATGGGCCTGCAGGGCGCCAGAGCGGAATGGGGCTCGGCCAGTGGGACTCTGGCGTGCCCTGCCCCACCCCCCATGCATGCTGCACTGGGCACCCAAGCAGTTAGCTATGTCGCTGAATGTACATGGTCCTGAAGTGCATTGGAATAAAAAGGATGTCAGCTCCTATGAAAAAGGTGTTCACTACATCAGGAAACTGAATCACATATGAGCTGCAGGTTCCACCTGTTGTCTCTGTAATGACTTGTTGGAGTCAGGAAAGATGAATCCCCATCCCTCCTGTCCCTGCCACCCTGCTGGATGCCTGAAAGACTGGGGAGTGATTGCAACTTGACAAAGAGCTTCAAATAGGGATGGGGGGGGCTGATTTTAAATGGTTACTCTTGCTGGATTGGTCCGTGGCGAGTCACTCTCTAGCCTGCCCCAATAAAGCCTGTATACCCCCTGGCTCTGAGATTGAAGTAATCCAGTTTCCTCCTGATTTGTCCCCAATGTGATCTTCATACTGAGGAAAGCGTTGTGGGTGCATCACCCAAATTTCAGGGCAACACAAGCAAACAGTTCCAGTGGAGAGATGTTATTAGAAGGAAGGGCTTTTATCTCTGGACTAGTGTGATTTAAGTTTGGCTGCCCTAAGGTGGGAGGAATAGCAGAGGCGTTCTTGCTCTGTTTTTTGTTTTTTCCTAGTGAGATGGTTTATTTGCAACCAACATGTGTGGGAAACTTAGTTGCAGCCACAAAGCTTGTCCTAACAAAGTTTGAGTCAATACTGAAGTGGGACAGAGCCTCTCGGCACTCAGATAAAAATAACCACAAAGCTGCCTCTAGGTTAAGGAAGAACAGGAAATGGCTGAAGTACTCAAATCAGGTCCGGTTTTGAGAGTCCTGAGGAAGTGGGGAAATGCCCTCTTGAGGTTGTTTCTTGGTCTGTCCTCAGGCGCCTTCAGCCACGCCTGGGAGCCTCAGTGCTTTTGCATAATCAGCATTGTGTTGATAAAGTATATACAGATTTCTACTTATATTGATTTGTCACAGTTAGAATGCCGGTATTAAAAAGGCAGAAGGCAATTGTCAAAATGAAGATTAATATTTATAGAAGCAAAATCAACAGAAGGAGACGTGGGGGGGAAAAGTAATCTCTGTGGTAGCTTTGCTGGGGCACCGCCAGATGGTTCCCAGGTGGGTTCTAATTGCCACAGTCCATCTTTGATGGCTGCTTCTGATCTCTGCCAGCCCACACAACTGGCAGGAACCATCCTAAGCTGTCCAGTCCATTGTGAATGTGGGGTGTGGAAAGTGAGAGGCAAAAGAAGTAGGGTGCCTTCTTGACTCTCCAACAGAAAGTCTTCCTGTACTTCCTTTAGGATCACCAAGAAGCACCTGAAGTTTGACCCCATCTGTCCAGATGACATAAAGAAACTAAAGATCACCGGTGTGTGCTACTTAGGAAGCAAGCTGGATTTCACCCTTACCAAAGAAGATGTCACCATCCGAGTGACACAGGCCTCCTCTGTCCTACAGCCACCTGGTCTGGAGGCTGTGCTGGCAGGAACCGGCGAGCATCTTCCCTTAAATGAAGGTACAGCATCATCTCCCACAGCTGTATTATCAAGGTTTCCTGTTGCTGACAGGGAGATCCTCTCCCACTTAGCTGAATGTTTTAACAAATTGAGGTATATTCTTGGGTTGGTACTGAACTAGAGTAGACCCATTGAAATTAATGGGCCTGGTGTAGTTATGTTCCTTTGTTTCAGTGGGCTTACTCTGAGGAAAACCTAGTTGAACACCACCCTTGGTATATAGCAAAGATGGCGAGGAAAGGGTTCACCACCTTGGTGGTGGTTTTAAGCAATGCCTCCTGTCCAAGCTGCAACCAACCTGTTGGATCCACTTCCCTCAATATTTACGCCCTAAGACAAGCTAAATATAGGTGGAATAATTTGTTACCTCAGGAGACCTGTTGATCCTCTGCAGCATCTATATAGAAGGCTAAAAAGATGATGATACTAGAAGAGTTGTTTGTTTGGATGGCCACCTTTACAGCTTGTGTGCTTTCTGTTCTATTTCAGGACAGAGTATCTCTTTCCCTGCAGCCGCAGGCTGGATCCAGAAGGTTGAGACAATTTAAAGCCAGCTTGTTTTGATTCTATGACAAATATGAAAAAACTACCAGGCCTTTGCAAGCTAGCAGCCAGCCAGTAGTATCTTAGAGGCTTTGTGGTTCATGTTAGCATGCAGCAATACTGAAGAGCCTGAATCTTGAGTTCTTGACTGCATTCATTGTGTATATAACCAACCTGCTGAAGTGGGAGCTGAAATTCCCACCCACCACCACTGACTACCTTAGAGATGTAGCTTCCTTCCTGGACAGAAAGGTTCTGCAATGGAGAGAAAAGGAAAATAGCTTATTTTCCATTCTTTTTTTTGGAGGGAGGGGCAAGCAGCTAGTCTGAAGAAATCCCAAAAACTTTCCTGTTAATTTGATTATTGTACATTGTGATTAGCATTGGGGGAGGGGAGGGGGGAGTGTAAACCACTTATATTTTCCCCCTATAATTTTTATTAAATTTTCTGTTTTACTTTAAGGTTGTTTAAATATTCTAAAATGTATCAATGACGTCTCTCCTTCTCTTTCCATGGTTCATTTTGCATAACATAAAGGGACCCCTGACCATTAGGTCCAGTCGTGACCGACTCTGGGGTTGTGGTGCTCATCTCGCTTTATTGGCCAAGGGAGCCGGTGTTTGTCTGCAGACAGCTTCTGGGTCATGTGGCCGGCATGACTAAGCCGCTTCTGGCGAACCAGAGCAGCGCACGGAAGCACCGTTTACCTTCCCGCCGGAGGTACTTATTTATCTACTTGCACTTTGATGTGCTTTCGAACTGCTAGGTTGGCAGGAGCAGGGACCAAGCAACGGGAGCTCACCCCGTCACGGGGGTTCAAACTGCTGACCTTCTGATCGGCAAGTCCTAGGCTCTGTGGTTTAACCCACAGCGCCACCTGCGTCCTTGCATAACATAAATCCCTGCATATTTTACATAAACTAAACCATTCAGTATTCCATTATTACATCTATCAAAACTTATTTACACTGTTGAATTCATCTTAATGATGCCCGCGTTTTCAAGTGTACACAATTTCCCCCCCGTATATGGGGGAGTGTAAACCACTTTTAGAATTTTTTGACAGTCAAGTGGTATATGCATTTTATAAAATAAATAAATAAAACTGCGAGTCAGTAGTAGTCTTTCTTCAGACCAGAACTGAACCCTGGCATTTTCAAGGATTTCTTCCTACCTCCTCCTCTGACAGTTCCAAATGTTCTTCAGCAGGTTTACCAGATGGAAACTTGCAAGGCAGTGCAGAAGACCTTGCTACCTTTACAGACCTGGGATGGATGCCAAAACAGCAAGCATTTCCAATGGCTTGTCTTTGAGAGGCTAATATGCTAAGCGTTACTTATACAAAAAGCAAGCTGCATATGCCGGCAGCAATAGTCCAATTAACTCGGTTTAGAAGCCTCTTTCCAGTTCTCATCCATCTCTCATATAAGGGAATAACTGACCTACCTTGAATAACAGGCTCCCCTCTCCCAACTTGCTAAATCAAAACTAAGGCTTCAAAGCAAGCAGAGAAGCATATATGATCTCATTTTACAGCTTGCACCAATTAGCCCCAGGGTTATCTTGACTACCAAGAAGGCATTTACACGCCTTCCAGAGCATTTTCACCGTTTGGTTAGTCAGCGGTTAAGAGAAGTCTCTTTTTGCATATGCTGTGAGAGCTTATTTTCCACATCCTGTTCCTCCACCAGCTACACAGACCTTCCTCAACCTGATGTTTGGGCTATGTCCTGACAATGTCAGAAGGCAGAGGAAGGGAATCTGAATTTCAGGGTCAACACGGTTGCTCGCTGCAATCTTTCACCAGGATGAAGAAAACCATTCATTCCTTCCAAATAGTAGAATACTGTCTGAGAGTCGCTTGGCGGTTGTAGAAACATTGCATGAACAGGAGTTGGCAAAGGGGGAGAATTATTTAAGGGAACTTTGGGGGCGTTGCTTCCTCCCACTTTTAGCCTTTGAAAGTCAACAAAACAACCACACGATGGCACCAAAACCACTGATTCAGGGAAGGGAAGGCCCGAAAGGAGCATCTGAAGAGGAAATGGGCTGTGCATGGCACTGTCATCTGTTTACCCTGACCTGGGTTGTGTAAATGCCAGGGGTTAGGAATGCCAGGGGGGAAATGAAGAGAACATTCCTTTTTTAAATTTCCAAAGGCAGCAGGGGACAAGAAGCACCCACAGTTTCTTTTCCTAGTCCTGCTGGGTCAGGCATCCCTTGCCTGCCTGCCCGCCTGCTGTGCAGCATACGTACTGCTTGTTACAACAGGTGGAGAGGAAGAAAGAATGGATGGAGGCCGTGGAGCAAAATGCTATGTAGAATATAGTATTTTGTTAAGGTTATTTTTGCAGTGGTTTACATGAAAAAGAGCAAAAGAATACATTATAAAATATAATAGACAAAAAATACTAAAACGGAAGAAAACCGCTAGCAAAATAAGATCCAGGTTTAAAACCAAAAAAGGGATAGTATGGGAAACAGTGTTATTAGAAAAATTAACGAATAAACTGAAACTGACACGGGGACAAATGGAAGAAGACGCCTTCACCCTGGTATGACTCCGCTTTATCACATACACAGCCCAACAAGACGACGACAAGAATCCACCAACAGCATATGACTCAATATGGCTAACCTACGGTAATTACCGTATTTTTTGCTCTATAAGACTCACTTTTTCCCTCCTAAAAAGTAAGGGGAAATGTGTGTGCATCTTATAGAGCAAATGCAGGCTGCGCAGCTATCCCAGAAGCCAGAACAGCAAGAGGGATTGCTGCTTTCACTGCGCAGTGATCCCTCTTGCTGTTCTGGCTTCTGAGATTCAGAGTATTTATTTTTTCTTGATTTCCTCCTCCAAAAACTAGGTGCGTCTTGTGGTCTGGTGCGTCTTATAGAGCGAAAAATACGGTAAAAAATACCCACCCACCCCACTCACACATGAAAACAAAGTTCACCACAGCCAATCACAAACAAACAACCACACCCTAGGCCAACCCCAGTCTCTCTCACCACCAAAGGAACACAAGCAAATAGGAAAGAGAACCCGCACAAGCGATGCTGACATAAAACCCCACACATACATCAAGCAGAATAGAAGCGTTGCCACCAGCCCCATCAACCATGCCCCCTCCACCTCTTCCCCCCTTTTTCTTCCTAATGTAATGTCTCAACAAATGAAATGGATCTGTAGAAAATGTAACTTGAAAAAAGAGACATTACACATACTTTTGTAAACCAAAAAATCTTTAATAAAAGATACGTTAAAAAACACACACCAAAAAAGGGAGAGCAACAGCAGTACAGAAGCTCTTTAAAGAAGGTAAGATTAAAAATTAAAAGATAATCTGGGAGAGGAAAGACTGCAACCCCAGTGCCAGGCAAACCTGTCTGAAGAGGGCATCCTACAGCCACAGAGGCTTTCTCTGATAGCCACCTGCCAAACTTTGGTTGACACTGTAGTGGCTGCAAAGCATTCTATAATATTTCCCTCATCTCAGCCTCCACTCTTGTGTTGGGGGAATTTTGGGGTTCAAGCCCAGCCAGTTGAATCCAGATACCAACTGGCTGTGGGAGTTGCCAGAAGGAGATGTACAAGATGCCATACAACCGTCTTAGGGACTCCATTCTGGATTTGTGTAGAGTTTACTCCTTGGTCATTTCTTCTGCCGAAGATATCCCACAAAGCAGTGGAGGTTTAGGATCAGAGTTTTCTTTTTCCTAGATGGGCTGCCTTCTCAGGTTGACAAGCCCCACCAGCATGTGCAAAAACTGCCTTCTTGACCACTATTGGTCTCAATTCACTGGAGCCCATCTTTGCAGGCAGGGGAAACCCCTAACTCACTGAGCGTTTGAGACCCATTGATTACCCTCACCTGGTTTAGCCGGCTAGTCGAAGCTGTTCCTGGGGTGTGGCTGCTGTCGCATGCTGACAGCTTCTAAGAGTCACAGGAGAGAGTGGAGTGCAGGATGGGGACCAAAAGGTGGACAAACTACCCCACAAGGAGCACAACGTGTCCCTCCCAAGACTTACTACCCCTTAAAGCCCTATATACCCTACAAAAGATCACACACATGGCAAATGTGGGAGTTTTCCATACGCAGCCTTGTGACAGCAAGGTTGTAAAACAGAATCTTCAAGAATGTAAAACAAGATCTTCTGTTCTTCGTCTTTTCCCCTCCCTCCTGTTTATTCAACAGACTTCCTTAGCAAGCAGTCCTTGAGATGACAGCTGGAGCCTCTGTCTCCCTTGTCAAGGATCCCAGTCCTTGCCTTATTCACACACAGGCTATACATTCCAGACTCTCTTCTCTCACAGACATTGCGTTTCAGTTTGACCCTGGGGCTGTTGGTCCCTCCTTCCTTGCTAGCAAAACCACACCTACACACACATACACTTTCTCATTTTTAATTTCTTTATCATTTTGTTCTTCCACACTGGGAAGAATAGCCGTCTGGGAGATTTGGACAGCAAACCAAATGCTTCAAGCCAGGCATAGGCAAACTCGGCCCTCCAGATGTTTTGGGACTACAACTCCCATAATCCCTAGCTAACAGGACCAGTGGTTAGGGATGATGGAAATTGTAGTCCCCAAACATCTGGAGGCCGAGTTTGCCTGTGCCTGCTTCAAGCCCTAGTTACTTTCTCATAGCCATATGTGCCCTGAACAGCCAGTGAGTTAAGGTGAGAGCTGCCAGGCAACTTCGTTTTCCAGGCACTCAGGGCTGACAAAAAAACAACCCCAAGCATCTTTTGAGGAACAAAGGGCTGGGACAGTAGCTCAGTAGCAGAGCAGGTGCTTTGCATCCAAACTGCTGCGAGCCACTGCCAGTCAGTGTAGACAACACTGAGCTGGATGGACAACTATTCTGAACGGGTATATCTCAGCTTCCTATGTCGCAACTATACAAACTGAAGTCGTGCCTTTCTTCTGAGATAATACAAGCCTTGGGATCAGAGCTGTCTTTCCCATTGGTCTTAGTGGTTCAACACGCCAGAGTGCCGGCCTCTCAGGGGCGCCCTAGCTAGTGGGGGAGCTGTGCGGCTTTGCCGGTGGCCTTCCCGTTTCCCTGCATGCCCGCCAGCTGTGCCCCGCTAACTATATGACTGGCGGACACGCAGCTTCCTCCCCAAGCTTCTGCATCTGCTAAAGACAGCCTTGCTCCCAGTCATTGTCCTCCTCCTGCTTCCTGGCGAAAGAAGAAAGAAGAAGAGGAGTTTGGATTTGATATCCCGCTTTATCACTACCCAAAGGAGTCTCAAAGTGGCTAACATTCTCCTTTCCCTTCCTCCCCCACAACAAACACTCTGTGAGGTGAGTGGGGATGAGAGACTTCAAAGAAGTGTGACTGGCCCAAAGTCACCCAGCAGCTGCATGTGGAGGAGCGGGGAAGCGAACCCGGTTCACCAGATTACGAGTCTATCGCTCTTAACCACTACACCACACTGGCTCTCAGCCAGTGTGCAACCTTCCCGGGCTGCCTTCTTGGGTGCCCCAACACCAGAGAGCATGTCTGTCAGCATGTTTTCCTGCTTGATCGCCGCCACCACGCCGGGGATCGGGACTGTGGGGGAGGCAGAGGACATTTTCCACCGCCCCTCCTGTGTTCTAAACCACTGAGCCTCTTGGGCTTGCCGATTGGAAGGTCAGCAGTTCAAATCCCTGTGACGGGGTGAGCTCCCTAACCCTAACCCTGTCAGTAGATTTTTTTTCTATTAGATGCAAGGATTTCACATTTTGAGGAAAGTGAGGAGAAGGAACCAGGAGAATGCAGGAGAAGCAGCACAAAATGCTGCAATCTTACACCTGCTTACTTGGGAGTAAGTCCAGTGGTTCCACCCCTTAGAAAAGCTTGACAACTCTGGGAAACGGGGGGGTGGGGGGGTGGGGGTCTTTGCACCACGGCGCTGGATATGCTTAAGACGGCCCTGCTGGGGATGCCCTACATAAGAGAGCATTGCAGTGCTGGAGTGTGTTTGTAAGATTTCAGGCCAAACAGTGCAGACCTGGCACCTGCAAAACATTACCACAAGGGGGTCCTTAGATGCTGGAAACAGTGTACCAGGATGGGGTGCTTCTTTCTTGCCCAGCAGGAAAGGGCTCACAGATTGGCAATGCAACCTCATCAGGATGGTTAAAGATGCACCTACAACCTCCAGGAAGAGACGCAGCCTCTTAACTCGGGGGAATAGCGATGAAGCTTTTCAAACCCCATGGGGTGTGCTGAGTAAACCTGAGGAGCTGGGAATTGTAATACAAGGGAACCATGGTGCAAACTGAAGCAGTTTCAATTGTGTTAATCCAAAGCACTTGTCTCTGGCTCCACATATATAATTGGTTCTGAATCCACACACCACTGACATGTGTCCCTCAACGAATTGCCCCTGAGGGAATGTGTCCCTCAACAGAAAGAAAGAAAAGTTGTTTGCCCCTGCTGGTCAAGGTTGTGCTGATTCAGCATATTATTATTGTAAATCCACAAGGCATAATGTCTCTCCCTGCCCCTCCAATCAACCCTATGTGATTTGTTCAGGTGAAAGATAATGATTTGACCAAGGCCACCCAGTGAGCTCAATTGCTGAGGAGAGTTTTGCAAGGTGTCCATCTGTGGCTTGACCTGATCTATGTCACCAGGTCACATAGGTGGAGTTTGAAATGGTTCTGTTTGGACTTCCGGTCGGCGCCAGCGCTTAATGGCGGTCCTTGCCTCGAGCTCCGAGGCAGGACTGCTCTGTGAGTTCGGGTCTGACCCGCTACGGCGAGCGGGGGACCCCTAAAATCACAGGCGCTGAAGCCTGTGAACAAGGAGACTCGGCGGGCACCTTTTGCGCCCCCCGGTATTGCGAAAGAGCCTTTTTAAAGGCTCCGTAGCGGCATCGGGTGTGAGCGCGGTGCTGAGAGTCGCAACCCAGCTCGCAGAGTGAAGCCGCGTCGCCATAAGCGGAGAGCGTCGATTCCTTCCTGAAAAGAAAATTTGGACTGAACACCCGTGAGTAAGAGCGGAAAAAAGACGGTACAACAAAATTTTAAAAAATTTGGCTGAAAACGGGACGGCATAAAATAAGGAAGTCTGCCCCCCCCGGACTGCAGAAATCTAAAGCAACGTCAGACCTCGCTGCAGTTGCAAGAAAGTTACAGTTGAACTTTTAACCCTGACCTGTCAAATGTATCCTTCCCCCCCGATCGGCAAGAGAAGGGGGGGAAAGACAGTCTTGTGAAGATACTCTTTAATTTGAAAAGGAAACAAGGTTTCCCATCGCCCTGACTCCCCCGGGACGACCTGCCAGGAGTGAACACCGGGAGGAATGGGTCTTTTAAGAGCATCATTAAAAAGTCGGAAAGTTGGATAAAGTTGTAGAACTTGAAGGGGACTTTATTAGTGAAACTGATTAATTAAATCCATCAGAGGAAAAGTGTTTTTAATAACTTTAATGGCGGACTTCGGACTTTTCACATTTGGCTTCCTGTTTCTTTGTTTCCCCGAATTTGGACATTGTTAATTGCTCCCTCTTGAGGATCAAGAGGGGAAAAGTGTGACTAACAGTGGGATTTTCCATCGCGAGTTTTTCCTGTGAGAACGACCTTGGGACATGAGCGGCACAGCTGAGGAGATAAGAACCAGATCTAAAACTAAGGTAACACAAAAGAAAAGAGCCTCAATTTCTGGCCAAACAGTGCCGGCACCAGAAAGCTCAACAGCTGCATCAATGGATTCTATGACACAGGCACTACTGAAAATTAATCAATCCCTTGAGGCTTTAACAAAGCAATCCACAGAAAATACAAAAAAATTGACAGAATTGACAGTGAGACTGGACTTGAATACTACATCTGTGACAACTAATACGGAATCTATTAATAGACTGATTCAGGAATCTACAGAAACTAGGAAAATTGCTACGAGTGCGAAGGCAATTGCAGAAGAGACACAGGGGAAACTTGCGCCGATTGAGAAAAAAGTGAATGAGCATGAGGCAGCTCTCTCCCTATTGGAATTACAGAGGAAAGAACGAAATTTGAAACTAAGGCAAGTTCCAGAGAACGAAGGGGACGACCTGAAGGAATTCCTCACAGAGGCAATTTTGGAAAATTGGCGAGAGGATTTGGAAGATGATGAAATAGAAATAACAACGGCTTTCAGACTTGGCAGAAAACAAGTTAAAAGGGCAAGGGATTGTCTGATTACCCTAAGAACCAAGCAGGAGAGAGATAAGATATTGAACCTGCATTACCAAAAAGCTTTGGTCATTGAGAACACTCAAGCTCTGATTTTTAAAGATATTCCTAGATACATCTTGGAAGTGAGAACCTTTTATAGAGATCTTGCCAATTTGCTGAGGAAAAATTACATACCTTTCAGGTGGGAGTTCCCACAGGGATTGTCCTTTAACTATAAAGGGAAGAAGGTGAGAATAAGAACAGTACAGGAGAAAGAAGATTTCTTGGAGAGAAATTTGGAGGACCTGCAGAAAGGAACGGCACAAGGACTAACAGCAGAAGGGGGAGAACCAGTGGATATAGCAAACTTATCATACGGCCTACCACAATCAACAACTGAAGAAGAAGACAAACTTGGGGCAGTCGGAGGGACAAACGCTTAATAATCAAGATGTCACTGCAACTTCTTAGTTGGAATTGTAATGGTTTGAACCATCCCCGAAAAAGACGTCAAGTTTTTCATATCTTGAAAAAAGAGCAATTGGATTTGATATGTCTACAGGAAACTCATATAATCAGGACACATAGAAAATTGCTCGTGAATAAAAGATTAGGACAAGAATTTATATCTTCTGACAAAGTCAAAAAGAGAGGAGTTGTGATTTATGCAAAAGAAAAATTGGATCCAAAAATCAAATTTAAAGATGAAGAAGGAAGATATTTGGCAATTGAAGTACAGATTCAAGGAGAAAAGTATTTGGTTGTTGGAGTATACGCGCCAAATGACGGGAAGGCAGAATTTTTTAAGAAGTTGCATGGGACTTTGATGGACTATCTCGACTGCAAAATAATAATGATGGGGGACATGAATGGAGTGGTCTCTACAAATATGGATAAAGCACAAAGACAAATGATCTCTAAAGAAGGTAGATTACCAAAGATCTTTTTTGAGATGACAGAAAATATGGACCTAATAGATATTTGGAGGACTAGAAACCCTCTCGAAAGAGAGGGAACTTTTTTCTCGGAATCTAAAATGACATGGACAAGAATCGACCAAATCTGGGTATCTAGTGTGATGGCTGCAAAGATAAAAAAAGTGGAAATCTGCCCAAAAACCTGCTCCGACCATAACGCAGTGAAGATGGAAATGAAATTGACAACAACTGGATCCTTTAGGTGGAGAATGAATGACTTCCTATTTAGAGATGAACAAATTTGTGAAAAGGCCCTAAGGACATTGAAAGATTATTTTGAGATTAACTTAAGAACAAAAGTTGAAAAAAGAATAATTTGGGACGCAAGTAAAGCCGTGATGCGAGGCTTCCTGATACAACAGAATTCAATTAAGAAGAAAAAACAAAATGAAAGGAAAAGTAGAATTCTGGAAAAGATGAAGGAAGGAGAAAAGAAATTGAGGTCCAATCCAAAGTCTCATGAAATATTGAGAGAAATAAAATATTATCAGATGCAGTATATGGAACTTACAAACCAAGAGATAGAATGGAAAATTAAACAAATGAGACAGAGGACATTTGAATCAGCAGATAAATGTGGGAAGCTTCTTGCATGGCAATTGAAAAAAAGACAGAAACTGAACACTGTTACTTGTCTGGAGGAGGATGGAAGGAGTATATGTAAGCCGAATGAGATAAGTAACTGTTTTCAAAGTTATTTCAGGAAATTATATTCACAAGGGCCTGTGAAGGAACAAGAGATAGATGAATTTTTGGAAAATTATGGACTACCAAAAATCTCGGAACAGAACAGGCTGATTTTGAATCAAAAAATAACAGAACAAGAAATAGAGGAAGCCATTCAAAAGACACAATTGGGAAAATCTCCAGGACCAGATGGCCTGACGGCTAAATATTACAAGGTTTTGAAAGACTGTCTAGTACAACCATTGAAAGAAGTATGCAATGAGATACTGGAAGGGAAGGGGGCACCTGAATCGTGGAGAGAGGCTTTTATATCACTTATACCAAAAACTGAGACTGAAAAGAACCAGGTTAAAAACTACCGCCCGATCTCACTTTTAAATGTGGATTACAAAATATTTGCAGACATTTTAGCAAAAAGACTTAAGAAAGTGTTGATAGGTGAGATTCATAAAGATCAAGCTGGCTTTCTCCCGGGAAGACACATGTCGGACAATGTAAGGAATATAATTGACATTGTGGAGTTATTGGAAACAAACATTAATAGAAAAGCAGTATTGATTTTTGTGGACGCGGAGAAAGCCTTTGACAACATTTGTTGGAGCTTTATGAAAAAGAATCTCCAGGGGATGGGGGTAGGCCAAGGTTTTGAAAATGGTATAAGTGCAATATATTCTAAACAGAAGGCAAAACTAATTGTGAATAATGTGGTAACTGAAGAGATAGCTATAGAGAAAGGAACACGACAAGGATGCCCCATTTCTCCCTTACTTTTTATTTCAGTCTTGGAGATATTGTTAAACATGATTAGAAAGGACCAGTTGGTAAAAGGAATTCAGTTCGGAGCGAAAGAGTATAAGTTAAGAGCATTTGCAGATGACTTAGTCTTAACATTACAGCAGCCGAACACTAGTACAAAAAGAGTTTTAGAACTGATAGAAATATTTGGTCAAGTTGCAGGATTTAAATTGAATAAACAAAAAACTAAAGTGCTGGAGAAAAATCTAACAAATGAGGAAAAAGAGGCATTCCAAAAAGAAACTGGTTTGGGGTTAGCAAAAAAAGTTAAATATTTGGGGGTAAATCTGACATCGAAAAACGTGAATCTATTTAAAGACAACTATGATAAATGTTGGTCAGAAGTTAAGAAAGATCTAGACACATGGTCAGGATTGAAACTTTCTCTGTTAGGAAGAATCGCCGTTATCAAAATGAATGTATTGCCTAGAATGTTATTTTTGTTTCAGACTTTACAAATAATAGACAAGATGGATTGTTTCAAGAGGTGGCAGAAAGACATATCCAAGTTTGTCTGGCAGGGCAAAAAGCCTAGAATAAAATTTAAGATTTTAACAGATGCTAAAGATAGAGGAGGCTTTGCCCTGCCAGACTTAAAACTGTACTATGAATCAGCAGCATTCTGCTGGTTGAAAGAATGGCTGCGCCTCGAGAATGCAGACATCTTGGATCTTGAAGGATTTGATAATAGATTTGGTTGGCATGCATATCTATGGTATGATAAGGTAAAATCTCATAAAGGTTTCAAAAATCATGTTGTCAGGAAAGCTTTGTACAATGTTTGGATTCGATATAAAGATTTACTTGAAAGTAAAACCCCCAGGTGGTTGTCACCTATGGAAGCCAAAGAGGTGAAATAATTGAATATGGGGCCACATTGGCCTAAATATTCTGAAATTATAGTACAGGATGGTGAACAACTGAAACTGAAAAGTTTTGAGGAGTTGAAAGACAAGGTGAGAGATTGGCTACATTATAGACAAATAAATGAAGCATTTAAACAGGACAGAAAGATAGGCTTCCAGATGGAGAGATCCAAACTAGAAACAGAATTGTTAGAACCCAATACTAAAAACCTATCAAGGATGTATAATTTGTTGCTGAAGTGGAATACTCAAGATGAAATGGTGAAGTCTAGTATGATTAAATGGGCACAAGATATTGGACATGATATTGAGCTTGCTGACTGGGAGCAGTTGTGCACCACTGGTGTTAAATTTACGGCATGTAATGCCTTAAGAGAAAACATTATGAAAATGATCTACAGGTGGTACATGACTCCTGCTAAGTTAGCGAAGATCTATCATTTGCCCAGTAACAAATGCTGGAAATGTAATGAAACTGAGGGAACCTTCTTTCACCTTTGGTGGACCTGCCCGAAGATTAAGGCATTCTGGGAAATGATCTATAATGAAATTAAGAAAGTTCTCAAGAGAACCTTTTTCAAGAAACCAGAAGCTTTTCTCTTGGGCATGGTGGGCCAAATGGTGTCAAGGAAGGACAAGACATTTTTTATGTACGCCACAACAGCAGCAAGAATTCTCCTAGCAAAGTATTGGAAAACGCAAGAACTACCCACGCTGGAAGAATGGCAGTCGAAGGTGATCGATTATATGGGATTGGCGGAGATGACTGGCAGAATTCGAGACCGGGGGAAGGAGGCGGTGGAAGAAGATTGGAGTAAATTTAAAGAATATCTTAAAAATCGTTGTAATTTGGATGAAAACTAAGGTTCAGGGCAATAAGAGGTAAAGAGCTACAGCTGTTAATACTAAGTTAAAGAAAATTTAATTGATGGAAAAAAAGGTATACATTGTTTGACTAAAAAGTTGCTGAAAAATCTGAAATAAGGATGCAGAAAAGGGGTGGTATGGGGAGGTCCATTTTATATGTTTGTTATTGTTTTTGTTTATGTTATTGTTATGTTTGTTTTTTATGTGGAAAAATAAAAATTACTTAAAAAAAAAAAAATGAAATGGTTCTGTTTGTCTTTCTGGACTTGTTCTGAAGGTGTTTAGCGGCTCTGTAAAGTTGGGGCCTCAATGTGCTTTCCAACCTCATTTAAAAGACCAAGCAGCAAATAATGTGCCTCATTTCTGCACTTGATGTATTGCCTGCATCTCCTTCTCTCACCCACCTGGTATCGTGTTAACACACAAGGCATGTGGACAAGAAAACTAAATATCGGTAAAGGAGGAGCTTCTGTTCAAACACATTCAAGAAATCCCAAACCAACACAGATGTATAAAAAGACTGCAAGCTTCATGTCAGCATGTGGGAATGTTTAAGGAGGGAGAGAAACGAGGCTTTCTGCCCTGTAATTAGTCTGGCTGAGAATCAAGACCTGTCTTTAAAAAACAAACAAAAAACAACACTCATACCCCTAATCATCAGAAAACCACATTGGCTGGGTGGGTCAGTGGGAGGGAACCGTCTCCCCCAAACTTGTTCTTTCCCCCTTTTGTAGTTGGCTTGAGGGATGCAGGTTTCATTTCACACTTAGACATCAATTCTATGCATGTACATGTAAGAATGACCCACTGAGGGGGAACATCTGTGGGACTGGGGATCTTAGAGGTACAGGAAAGTACTGGACTGAAGATGAGAACAATTCTATTTAAAGGGGACTCTGCAATCCAGGACAGAGGCCTTCTATGTACGGTAATCAGCACAGTTCCCCATGTTGAAGGGCCTGAGAGATACCTGTGTTGGGTACAATGCAACCAAAGTAAGGGACTTCTTTTGAATCCCATTGATTTTAGTGGGAGAGGATTAAGCACGAAGGAATCCATTCTGAATTACTGTTTCTTCAGTAGACCCAGCTAAACTGGTCACGGCTTAGGTGGTAGTCCTATATATCCTAACTGGGAATAATGGGACTTACTTTTGAGCAAACTTGCACAGGGATCACACTATAAGTCCCACTTTAACCAATGTGACAAACTTAGTCCCATTACTTTCGATGGGACTAAATTTAGCTTGAGTGTGGCCACTGTTCTCAAAATAAGAGCAGGCCTTGCCAGAAGTCTTGAAGGTGTTACAAAGACCTGCAAACAGCTTTGTTTTCATTCTCAGAGAGTTGCACCTCAATTTTATGCATGTTTACTCAGTGCACAGTGTTCAATGGGTCTTATATATTATCTCATAAATAAATCCTAGAGCAGCTCACATAGAAGTATGCAATAAAATATCAGATGACACACAACTAAAACGAAAAGCAGCAAGAAAATAGTTATGATAAACTAAATCAAACTGTTCACATTTCACAAGGGCCCAAAGGATTGTGGGGGAAAGGTGCTGCTTAAGCAAACTGTGAAACTGAAGTAGAGAAGACAACTGACAGAAGGAGGGTGCCACAACTAAGAAGGCTCTTACATGGGTCACCGCCACCCCAGACTCTGCCAAAGTGTTGGGCCACAAAGAGGAACCCTTCTAGAGATCTTAACTGTCAGTTTGGCACATACTGGATGAGATGCTCCATCAGGTACTTGGGTCCCAGTTTTTCAGAGCCTTGTAAACCAATGAAATGCATTGAAGTAAGATTGGAAATGAATAGGCAGCCAATGCAGTTCATGGAGACTGACTTAACACCCTCCTCCTAATCGAGCAGCAGAATTCTGCACCACCACAACCTCCAAAGTATCTTCAAGAAAAGCCCCATATAGAGGGCAGTACAGTAATCTAGCTGGGAGGTAAGGTTACCATCACGTAGATCACTGTGGCAAAGCTAGCCCAGTCCATGAACTGATATAGCTGGTCAACTAGCCAGAACAGCAAATAGGGTCTCCTAGCAGTGGCGTAGCGTGGGGGGTGCAGGGGGGGCCGGCCGCACCGGGCGCAACATCTGGGGTTAGGGTTAGGGGGCGCAAATCCACGGGTTAGGGGGTGCAAATTACTTGCCTTGCCCCGGGTGCTGACAACCCACGCTACGCCACTGGCTCCTAGCCACCTGGTCCTCCTGGGACAAAGCTGGATCCAGGAGCATTCCCAAGCGATGAACCTGCTCATTCAGGGGGAATGCAACTTCATTCAGAACAGGCCAGCTCCCCATTTCCTAGACACGGGAACTAATGGGAACTTTATCAGTATGTATGCACAGGATTTCATCCTTAAATGGGGGGTGAACTTCACTAACTAGTAGAAGCAAGTCCTGCACAAACCAAAAAATATTATCACCAATCTGAAAATTGGGAATAAGTGCTCCAATTAAAGGTAAAAAAAGTGCTTCAGCCAGCATTCTGCCCGCTGAGAGATGTGTGTCTGTGCACTACCCAATTAGCTTTCTGTTTCGCTCAGTCAAGATGCTAATGAAAGAGTTCTATTAGTGGATGGCACATCCCATTGGTTTTCCAAAGCCACAGGCTGCAATATATAGCTGATAATAACAACACTATTATTGACCCAGGGCTTTCAGCAGTGCTGGCAATTTCATGCCACCATCAAGCAAAAGCATGCTGAAAACATGGGAGTGCAATGTTAAAGCAAGGCCACAAAGCAGCTAGCCACAAAGGCTTCAAAGTGCAGAACTTCACTGCTATTATCCTGGATTGAAATAACCTTGTTCTGTGGGAAACCTGCCACCCTGGCAGGCAAAAGAGATAATGGCCAGGACAGCCGACCGGAGTGTGACCAAAGATGAAAGCTGCCCTTTTATGCTAGGGAACTATTTTAGAACAAACAGCAGTACATGAACACTTGACATGGGGAGAGAGAGGCAAAACTCTTAAATTACAGTTTTGCACTACACTGCAGTCCCTGTTCTTAAACGTAGCCAGGAATATAATGACAGGTCAGCCTTGGAGGAATGTGATCCAGGGGTTGTGAACCAATAGCCATTTAGCAGAACATCTTCCGAGAAATACAAAATGGCCAAGCAAGGCAGAAATATCCTGGCATGTGATGCTTTGGTTATTTTGTACCTACAGTATATATCAATAGTAGGTCAGGAATGCAGCTATATACAGACACCTTTGTGATTATTTAATTGCATTTATCTTTACTTTTTCAGACGAGTTTTCGCACTGCTGTTACTCTCTATTTCATGTACACCGAGAAAGATAATATGTGAATGTGTGAGACTGCTGGCATCCGTCCCTGCTTGGTAAATTACTACAAGTCATTTCCTCGAAGGCCATGTTTGTGCCACTGTAATTGCTTCATTGTGAAAGTAGGTGCATTTATTTATCAGGGACTCTGATCAGCAAGAATAGCAAGGTGTGAGACAGTTGCCTGACAGCACATGCAAACAGCAAAGGAACGATTATATGCAAGTGTTTGCACTTTGCTATGGGGATCCAGGTTTGAGTATTAGCAGCAAACTGGTGACTTACAGAAATATGTGCAGATGTTGCATTTATGCCTTTACTGTGTGTGTGTGGGGGGGTACTTTTTCAGCTTGAGGACCGCATTCCTTTCCAGAGGCCACACGTCAGTGTTGGACAGGGCCAGAGGCAAATGTGGGCAGAGCTAGGAACACAAATTTTCTTTCTGTACGGGGGGGGGGGGGAGGTGTTTAGTTTCCACAGGCATCTGCACGCCTCTCTCAGTCATTTGTCCAGAGAAGCAAGGAGCACTATCAGAGAACAAGGACACATTCTAGCCAGAAAGGGACACTCTGGCTAGGAGCCAGAACCAGTGAGGATGAATAGAGCCTGGGGAGAGCTTTGAGCCCTAAAGGGCCACCTGCAGCCCATAGACTTAAGGTTCCCCAACTCGGCATTCAAAATGAAAGCCAAACTGAGAGGTCATGAGCACCTCATTACACGAGGGTGAATGCTCACAGGTTTGGACTTGCACCAGTTTTGGGCTTTCTACCAATAAAGCTGGCCAGGTGTAAAGCTATCTGAACCAGCACAGACCATGTCTGAATGTTTTCAAATGGTTTGGGGTGATTCTTCAAAGACATGCCCATCTAAAACAAGCTATCTCTAGAGAAGTGAAACTCTTGGTCCATGATGCATTATGCAATGTTATCTTGACCTCACTTTTAAATATAGATTTAAGTAGAAAGCCCATGCACACTTCCTTGGGAGGAAGCCCCACTGACCATAGGAGGGGACATGCGTATGATTGCACTGTGAGGATACTTGAAGCTTCTGCCAAGCTCATTTCTGTCACTGTCTCCTGTGCGCTCTGCTCACCATGGCCAAGTCAATTGGCACGTGTCTGTATTCCTCCCACTGTTCCATAAAATCTCATGCTTACATGTTTGTTTTGTGGCTGCAGCCTTCAAGGATGTAGATATGGGGGAGTGTTTGCATAAATGAAGGGCCATTCCAAAAAGTTGCCCACAGGCATTGTGCTTCTGGACCTGAGTGAACCCATCAAAGCCTTGTGTTTGTGTTAATATTAAAATGGGTGTCCAGCTCTTATTGATGTGAAATACAGGTTGAAAACCCAGGTGACACAACCTATTTTGTTTTTATTAATACAGACTTGCACAACAGAATGGTAACTTGTAAAATTATTTAATTACGGTACTTAAATAGAAACAAGATGGACTGGAGTCAGGGAAGAAGAAAATGCAGCTTTAAAAAGAATGTTCTGAGGTTTGTACCTAAGGAAACATAAAAAGGTTCTAGGGTAATTATTATCCACCTGATTTGTTAATACAAGATAAAAGATTGTGACTTTAGGATCCTTCCTAATAGATTAAATATGTCTCTGTAGATAAGCCACCACATGTCTGAACATATACCAATCAGCAGTCACCATGGAAACTAATTATTTAATAACAGATTGAATAGCTGTGATCATGCCAATAAAGAATAAAGATCACATTTTTTTGTACAATTTAACACACATGCCTCAACATACGTTCACTAATATTCGTACAAACCTCCTGCAGATAGAAACTACACTGAAAACACACAAACTAGCAAAAATAAAAGACAAATAGTATGCATGGTGTAAATATAGTATGCAGTTTACACAAGTATATTTAATAGTTTTATCAGTATATCTTGGGCTATCTGCTTTCTGTATGGTTGTTGCATGTTTGTCAAGTGTGTGAAAGCCCAGCAGAGCGGAAGATGAGAGACAGAGAGAACAAACACTGTGATGGGCAGCTCAGCCGTGAGTTTATGAAGAACGCCAAGGATTAATTTCTTCGTCTGCTGCAACCCCAAAGGGTGACCTGGGAGATGAGTTCCAAGGCACATCAATGCATCAGTATAACGCACCAGATGACCTGAATTACAGCTAGCAGGTGTTTTGTAGTGCATAGTGGTTGAGTTACACCAGTTGACAGTTTCAGTAAAGAGCCATATTAATGGTCAAAAATACATTCACAGGAATGCTCGAGACCCTCGGCTCACTTCTTGTCATCATCGTTAGGAAAGAGTCTGTAAGCCAAAAAGTCCATGGACTCCTGAGCCAGCTTGGAGAGGTGGAGGACGCCCGTGATCACCAGAGCAATGAGCATGAGCGGCAGCACCACATTCCACACTGTGGCAAGGACATTGTAGCACCTGGCTTTGGAGCCGTAGCGATGGGCAGCTTCCAGGTCACCGGACACCTTCTGATCCCGTGCCTTCAAGAAAGAATAAGGAAGAGGCACAGAGCATTAGTAAGGCTACACAGAAAGAAAGCGATGGGGAAGGGAAACCCCCTGTGTAGAGCAGAACAACACAACTGAGAAGGACAACACCCAAAACTGGAGTCACAATGTTAGAAGCGACTATGTCAAGACAGCTATGCATGTCTGGGAGCTGGATTTGGTCAGTCTCTTTGGTCTACACAGTGCCTGTGGTATTGGGGTCAGTCCTCATTCTATTCCCCTGAAGTTCACAAAGCAAATTGGGTGGGTGATGGTTGGCACACGTGACACCATCCAGATGTAGGAATGGCTTACAGAAGCCCACACAAGTTGGCATTGCCTTATAGTGAGCACTTGTTCCTGCATTCCATACACATCCGTTTAGTGCTAGAAGTCCCAAAGTGGCAGCATAAGATGCTCCATGCGCTTAAAGGCCAGTGGGTGCTCAGTAGGCCAGTGGATGCACAAGCTGGAGCTTTCACAGGGACAGAAGTATGGCACATCCTCGTTCCAGCTCTCTAGAACCAGTGACCTATTTTACTTCTGCTAGTCATTACATAATGTTGATTCCCAACCCACATCCATCTCTCCAGCTTGGCTTTCCAAACTCCTTTTCCAGGTCTAGAGAGTTTCTGGTTACTTACATGTTACTGCTGTTTCTTTCCTGTTATGTTAAATGCCAATCTAATTCTTTGTAAGTCATTTTGGGTTGCCCTGGGCAAGACAAAATGACTAACAAATTTAATAAATCCATAAATAATTTTTTACAATCATTACATCAATCACAAACCAAAGAGAGTGTACAGTAGCTTTCTTATCTCTGGATAAATCACTGACTTAGCAGTAGTTCCGCATGCAGGAATGTGTTGAAATATTGGCTACAGTGCCTTTACAATAGCCTGTCCCAACTCTTAATCCCATTTCCTCTCTGCAGACTATTAATTACACAATTTAATGAACTATCAACAAATCAGCGTGAGCCAGTGGGAATGGAAGGAACGGCATGACACACCACAAATCGATCCTATACATTTTATTGTACTCTTGCCCCTGTGCGTCCTTTACAATCTTTGCTTCACTTCAGGATAGCTAACTTCTTTCTTTATTTCTTTTGCTGGTGCTGCTCCTGCACCTTTAAATAACAGCCTAGTTGACAATATGCAGTAGCTAAGACTTTCTCCCCATTAATCTCCATACCAGGAAACATTTCCTTTGAAATATTTTTGGATGTCATAGCTCTGAAAAGGCATCATATTATCCTGAACAATACAATATTACAAACAATAAGCTCTAAAGACTGGTGTACATAGAGGTGGGGAGAATTTGGTTCCTTCCCAAATTTATTTTCTGCAGCTACATACTGGGAAATGTCATCTGCATAAAAATGAGCTGTTTGAAGCATGTGCTCTATCAGGTATAACATTAAGTAGCCATCGAGTGATTCCTGAAGTCACATTTCTGCACCAGGTGTAAATTTTTGTCTCTGTTATCCTGTATTTTGCTCTTTAAACTTTCATGAAAAACCACAGCTATCCAGAAATTCAACTCTCCTTCCAGCAGTTTCACACATGACCAGGTTATGGTGCAGTGAGTTTGTGGTATTTCCTCGATTACTAGATATTTCTACTTCAATTTCTACTTCTGTTTCCTTTGCCTTTTAAAAAGTGCTTCATAATCCGGAGAACAGAAAGAAATGGAAAAATTATTATACAGGACCCACTTGAAATGCATGCTACAATCCCCTGGGGAAAGCAGCATTTTAAAACTTAAATTCAGGGTTGCAATCTGGCCTGTTGTTTTTAGAAGAAGAACTATGGAATGGAATTGCTGTGTGAAACAGTAAGAGACAGGCTCTGGAGTTTCACAGCACTGTTCATCATTATGCCTAGATATGTCCACTTCCCCAAGATAGACTGAAATGCTTTCCTCCTTATCTCTAAGGTTCCATAGCAGATTCTGTGTAAGTGATGCCACCAAATACCACAGCTAACCTCTGGGAATTGCTCTCAACCAGAATTCTCTGGAGGGGCCATTCCAGGCAAGTATGTAGCTCCAGTGCAGGGCCCAAGAGATAAGAACCAGTGGAGAATCTCCCTACCTTGACAGAATAAGCAAGGGCGACAAAGCCAAGGCAACACAGGTTCATGTAGATGGTGTTGAATACGGACCAAATCATATAGTCGCGAGGGACCACCGGAGGCTTGACAGTGATGACCGTTGGAGAAGGTTCCTGCTTACGGGAAGACATGGGCAGGTAGTCTTCACGAGGATAAGAAGTGTCCATGGCTCCAGTTGGACGAATCACACACCGTTTCCTTGGAGGAATCACACTGTTTCCTAGCAGTGGCAGCCTGTGAGCGGGGGAAGGCAGGGACAGCTGTTTATATAGTGCCCAGCCAAGGCACAGATTCATCTCCATCTATATATAAAACAGGGAAATTGCAGCTCTGGTTTGACTGTGGTTATCAGAAATGCTTTGCCAGGACTGAGAGAACTGTTTGGTTTCCAAGCCTGCCCTCGCTCCCTTGGACAAGGAGTGCTTTTTATAACCCTGTGGTTGGTGTTGGCCCAATGCCGTCTCAGAGAGCTCCAGCAATTCAGGCACTTGTCTTCAAAGGCAAGTACGGGACAGATACAAACTGGAGCACGACAGGGTGCTACTTACAGGGCAAGTGCTCTCATATGTGTGAGGTCATCAGGTAAGGGCAGACAGAGCTAACAAACCTTATCTTGTAGGGGTTTTTACCCCTATCCCTGCAGAAATGTCTCCTGCTTCTTACCCTTCCAGTGCTTTCCCCTTGCACTTGTAGGTTACAAGGTTTTAAAAGCCAGCTGACATACTCTGGTTTCTCTTCAGATCGTATAAAACTTTTGCCTTTTACTAAAGATTCATGAGTTTTCATGTAATTTTTTGAGGCCTTGCTTTGGCAGGGCTGAAAAACAACAAAGCAAAAAGCCAGCTGATGACTGCATTGTGTCTGGTTCAGCCCACCATCTCTGCATTTTACAATTTATATTAAACAGAGGAGGACTGTTTAATGTAGATTGCAAAATGTAGAAACGGTGGGCTGGACCAGGAAGATGCAAAGTGTTTGTGCTGTTGACTTAAAAAAAGATTTTAAAAGCCACTAAAGGAAAGAACAGGGTGTTAAACTATAGAATTTGACCTCACAGGGGGCAGTGATGGCTGCCATCTTGGATGGCTTTAAAGCAGGATTGGACTAATTCATGGAGGAGGAGGCTACGAATGACTACCATTGAAGATAACTATGATCTGCCTCCATGGTCAGAAGCAGTATGCTAGAAAACATGGTAGGGCAGAGCGTTCTTGCGCTCTGGTCCTACTTGAGGATTCCCCACAGGCATTTGGGTGGCCACTGTCAGAACAGGATGCTGGGCTGGCTGCGTCATTCGCTTGATCCTTCATGCTCTTCTTACCTTCTTGTGAGTTCTAACTTTGACCTCATCTAGAATTGTGCTTGTCCTGTGCCTAGAAAACACACAGGACAAGCTTTCTCCCGTGCTTTCTAGGCATGGGTCTGAGTGGTTTTGCCCTTGCCCCACTGCTGGAAATCCTGCTGTTGAGCAATAAAGGTAAAGGGACCCCTGACCATTAGGTCCAGTTGCAGACGACTCTGAAGTTGCGGCGCTCATCTCGCTTTATTGGCCGAGGGAGCCGGCATACAGCATGACTAAGCCGCTTCTGGCGAACCAGAGCAGGGCACGGAAACACCGTTTACCTTCCCGCCGGAGCGGTGCCTATTTATCTACTTGCACTTTGACGTGCTTTCAAACTGCTAAGTTGGCAGGAGCAGGGACCAAGCAACGGGAGCTCACCAACCTCACTCCTGAGAAAACCTGATGGATGTTTGCTCTGATTCAGCAGTAAAGATTAGGATTCCCTAGGGGAAAGCAGTGAGACAAGCAAGTCTGGCTGAACCCTTTGATCAGAGCTGTAGCGCTTGAGGTACAGGTGTTTAACTCCCCTCCCCCCCCCCGTATTACTTCCTGGATTCAAATCACTTTCCTGAAGCTGCTATCAGCCCCTGGGAGGGTGAAGTGGGGAAAACAGCTACAACAGTTGAGCTGCACCTGTGTTTCCTTCCTGTGGGGATAACTTGAGCTTTGCGCGCAATTTAGAGGAAGGGATTTGCATTAGAATATGAAACCTTAAAGACATTCTCCTCCTACTGCCACTGTTAATAATAACATTAGAACAGTGTACCTGTTTTACAGTTAAGGGATCTCCTGCATTGTAGTCAGTTTGGCTCTGTATCACTCCTGTATGGCTGTTAGCACACCGCTGATGTTTGTACTTCTCCTGCTCCTGCTGCTGCTGCTGCCGCTGCTGCTGCTAGTAGAACTTGAAAAAATGTTTGTAACTGTGGTAGCTATTGGATTACCCAACAATAACAAAACTGCAAGGGTTATCATACTATGTCATGGTGAATCTGACAGTGAAGTGTGTGCACCCCAAAAAAGAAAGGCAGAGAACTGCCCTGTGTTTCAGATCTCTATGGGCAATAGAACACGCTGGGCTAGAGGAAATGCAAAGATGTATGGAAATGGACCAGGTGTCTCCATTACCTGTCTCTCTTTTCCCCAGCACCTCTCTCCTCTCTGTGCACTAGAGAGATCTCAGTCCGGACACCAATATCACCCACCCTCCATAAGAAGCAATCATGCTTATTGTTTAGGACTGTCACCTTATAACTCAGTCCTAAGCTTAAAGAACAAAGATTCTGTAGGGATTTTTTTATCAAGGGCAGCTTTTATCATCCCCACCTGACTCGCTTTGCTTGCCAAAAAGAAAAGAAACAAAACCCTTTCCCACAACTATTAAAAGTAAACGAGCTCCGTGTCTTTAGAAATTCAGTCAACTGGATTTATGTATGAAATTATTTGCTGAGTTGCCCTACAACTGATTTCTGTTTACTGCAGCAGGTGGCCCTTCCTTCGTCACAAGGATCATTCAGTCCATTGTGATGCCACTGGATCTGACCAGCTGAACTGCAGCCCTTTGGCCCTAATAATGAAAAAGGAGGGATACAGTATGATAGTGGCAGGCTTTCCAACACTAGGGCAAAGGAGGATAGAACTCACCCCTGTATCTGTTGCACAGAAGAGGCATTTTCTTTCTTACAGCTATTAAAAGTCAATGAGACTTTCCCCTTACTGGTCTTCCTATAAAACCCAAAGCTGTATAAACACAGGTCTCTGCTATAAAAGTAGCCTGTGAAAGAAGCTCAAAAGCTTGCAAGTCAAGGTTATATATATGTAACTACAGTATAAATGTTAGAACATCAGGCTCCCCCAGTCTCTTTTCTTTGGCTCCATCACGTGGCTAGAAGAAAAAGCGCAAGAAGGCTAAGCAAAAAGTAGAGGGTTTTAAGATTAAACAATGGTATTATGGTATGGGATAGACTTCTGAACACCACTTGATCAGATGTGTGAATTGGCTTCCTTACTAGACAGGTAGGGAGGGGTGTGGGGGGTGTACACACACACACACACACACACACACACACACACACACATGTGAAGGGGGGACAGAGAAAAGAGGGAAATGAAAAGTTACAAATCCAGAGGTGGGACAACTATTTCTGTCAAAGGCCACATACCAGCTACAGGTATGGACCTCCATCTTACCAGAATTCAGTCTGTTAGCCCCAGTGCAGCCCACCAAAGTAACAATACCTACACATCCTCTCCTGATGCATATGGAATGGAGGGACAGAGCACTTGTTAATAAAAACAAGAGCAATTATTTATTTTATGAAGGGGGAAAAAGGAAAGAAGATGAACAATTCATAAAGGTATACAATTCTAGGCAAAGTTTTAAACTACAAATAGAAGGGGATGAAGTCCACTTACTAAGTGATTCCCAGGTGAGTGAGTCTAGGGCAAAATAGTCAGTCTCCTCCTCTGTCACTCCCCTGGCTGTGGAGCAGTTGCTGCTGCTGCTGTATGATCACTGTGTGAGGGTATAACATGAAGGCTACTCTCTCCTCCACTGTGTGATTGTTTTTATTCTCATTGTAGTTTCTTCTGCCTTTTTCACTTCTTCAAGCAACTTACTCAACATGTACTCTGAACTCTCTTCCAATCTCTGCAACCCTGTAAGCCCCTTTGTGCACAATGTGAGAGCTGAACCAAGGCAAATGACAAGAGTCTGCCTTGCAAGCAGCAGGTTCCAGGTTCAGTTCCCAGCATCTCCATGTAAGGTTGGGAGACCCCTGCCTGAAACCATGGAGAACCGCTGCCTGTCAGTGTAGACAATACTGAGCTACATGGACCAATGGTCTGACTCAATATAAGGCAGCTTCCTATATTCCTATGACAAGACTGTCCCACCACCAAGACTGCCCAATTTCTGAACAGACTGGAA
Organism: Podarcis tiliguerta; assembly: GCF_965153285.1. Lineage (NCBI taxonomy): Eukaryota > Metazoa > Chordata > Lepidosauria > Squamata > Lacertidae > Podarcis > Podarcis tiliguerta. The sequence goes on from NC_139534.1 coordinate 57,934,276, forward strand.
GTTAAATCCTACTTCAAACACCTGCCAACAGGACAGTATCCACTGGAAAAGAGTGCATCAGGCTAGCTCTGTCCTCCAGCTCCCCCTCTGCTGCTCCCTGCCTCCCACAGGACATAGGCTGTGTGAAGTGACCTCATTCCATTTAACAGTAGGGCCAATCCTATGGCCCTCAGTCAGCTCCAAAGGGCCATAAATGGCTATGCTCCACGAATCTCATTGGAGCTATACTGCACAGCCTTACATATGCAAAATAATTTTGTGCAACTAAAGATGAAATCTTATGTGCTTCACAGTGAAAATGTATAGATAGGATTTGATTGCTTGAGCTGTTGGGGAACCCATTCATATAGGTGCATCTTTTCCTCTTTTAACCACTACAGAAATGATTTTATTTATTTAGGCCATCATAGGAGCATCTATCAACTTTCAAGATGTAGATAATCTGTTTTACAGAATCCTATCTTCTTAACTTAGGCATCCTTCAACATGGTGCTAGCAAGACTCTCACTCTCCACCACTGACACCCAAGTGGCCCATATAGGTCAGCTTCCATCCTAATCATGCAGCAACCATTTTGGGGATTATAAAATGTCTATCACATGATGAGGATGGGAGCCTCCCATACAGAGACACAGCTTCTTTGTACCATCAAATTACAAATCCAGAACTTGTCAATACCACAATGGCACAAAACATTGATCAGAGGCATGGATTCTAAAGATTCTTACAATGCATTTTCTCCAATACCTCTGTGTCCACAGATGTGTACTGTGATTTGATGGTGATTCTGTTTGGAACACCTGTTTTAAAAATTATGAAAATTCATGAGAACGTGTCCCTTGGGTCCATGTTTTTGTGCCATTGCAGTGCATTTTTGTTCCATGGTGGTAGTAAACAGCCAGTCTTTAAATTTTACTGCGCAGTCAGCAGACACCAATGTAAGCTTTAACTTGATAGTGGTTTACAGGGCATCTCATGTAATAATCATACAAGAGGATCAATGTTTTATTTGCTGGGTGCTACTTTTACCTTCTTGCTGTTTTGTGGTGGTGCCCACATCACTTTTTCACAATGCTAAATGTACCCAGGCCCACAAGATTGAAGAACACTGATTTCTAATCAGAGCAGTATGCCAGCTACAGCTGAATGGAGCTGTTAAGTGAACACTGTTAAATAATGAGCAGTATGACCATGATGATGCTGGGTCCCAAAAGGTTGAATGCCACATTCTACCAACCAAATTCTTAAGATTTAAAAAACTCAAAAGCATTAACCTTTCTAGTTGAAAGATGCAACATTAGTTTAATACATAGTTTCACCCTGATAGGGGAATCAAACAACTGCCCAAACACTAATGTTTTTAAAAATGCAGTGGGGGTCCTAAGTGTTTCAGTCCTGAATAGTTTTAACTGTTTTTACCAATAAGAAAACTGTTTCCACAGAATCAGAAGGATATGCCTTTATTTGCAGAGAATTCACCAGAGACTTCATATTTCAATACATGAAAGCTCTAATACACTTTAATTGAGAAACTTGTGAAAATACTGAAAAATGAAACAGAAAGAGTGATGGTTCCCATCAACATCATGAACTAGGAATGCCACAAATCCAGACTTTAGGACAGAGAAAACATCACTCAAACATTGAGACAGGTATTGAGAAACACAAACTGGACAAAGAAGTTGAGGATGATCACCCTAACCTTTCATAGTCCTTGTAAACAAGGTGGGATTGTAGAGCTGCATAGAAGAGCATAAACCTTTATATCTTCAGATGTGCCGGATGTCCTGTCTTCTTTAGACTGTCTCATTCCTTGCAAGTGTTAAGAACAAAGTGGGTATAATCAAAGCAGAAGAAAGTGCAGCCAATGCACACTAAGGATATAAATACAGTACAGAGCAGAATATCCTTAACACACAAGTTCCAACTTAGCCAGCTCGAATCATTGGTATCTCTGCAGTATTGCTTTCACTGCTCTATGGAAAGGTGGTGGATCAAATGCAATCACGGCGATCATACTAATGTAGAATGTGATTCCCACTACCAAAGCAAGGATATTCAGGTACTTTGCTTTCCTGCCATGCATAGCTGCACCTTCATTATCTCCCATGACTTTACAATCCCTTGACTGAAGCAGAGGTAAAGAAAAAAAAAGTATTTTTAATAAAAAATAAAGAAAATTAGCAGTAGAAATATCGTTGCACATGCTATAAACACCTGGAAGTCAAACGGGCTTTTTGTGGTTGTTGTGCAATCATTTCAAACCAAGAACTTCCTGCTCAGTGTTACCACTGCAGCATCCTTGTTAGCAATGAGATAGTACTCTTTTCAAATAGTAATGATTTACTTGGCAATTATATTCTGATTCTCAGCCCGCATATGAAAGGTAAAGGTAAAGGACCCCTGAGAGTTAAGTCCAGTCGTGAACGACTCTGGGGTTGCGGTGCTCATCTCACTTTACTGGCCAAGGGAGCCAGCATTTGTCCGCAGTTTTTCTGGGTCATGTGGCCAGCATGACTAAGCTGCTTCTGACAAACCAGAGCAGCACACGGAAATGCTGTTTACCTTCCTGCCGGAGCAGTACCTAATGCATCCCATCAGCATAAAGATTTCCATTTGTAAACTGAATGTCCCCTCCTCTCCCGTTCCCATGCCCACCAGTCTGCTCTAGGGGTTCCCACAACCTTCCAGAACAGATTGGAGGAGGACACAGATGGGCGCGAGGGGGGAAAGTTCAATTGCACAGTTGTAAACTGTGCTGATGGGACAGGTCAGCTGGACACTGTCCACACCTTTTTGCTCTGGCTTTCTCTGCCTATAAGATCAGATAGTGTTTTCTGTGATTGAATTCCCTAATTCCATTTGGTTTTTGTATTTTTGTTTTAATGACATTGCTTGAATTTATATTGTATGCCATTGTAGGCCCTTGGTTCATAGACTATTAAACAAAAGCTGGTGGTGCAGAGTAATATTTCTAGAAATGCTGCGTAGCCGTGTATTTCTGTACATTCCTTTCTAAACTACCCTGGCACCAGCTAGCCCAGAATGTTAAGTGATGTCATGACCTTCCTATCTATCTCTATACATCCTCTCCTTATCACCGTGGACTGGAAGAATGTTAAGTGCACTCTGTACGATCTAACATTTGCAAGATGGTGGCACTTTGTTTTAAGCCTTCCAGAGCAAGCCTTTTTGTGACAACAATATATATATAAAATACCATCTTATACACATGCAATGAAAAGTACATAGAGCACCCATCTTTTCCCCTCTGTTTGCAGCTAAGGTGTGTTAAAAGGCCTCCGACTCCACCCTGCAGCCTAGCAGTGCCTGGTTCCTACCATCAATCAACCCATCCTTAGCTAGATGACATGGGTGAGGGGAATGAAAACACCCTTGGAAAGCGGGGTGGGGATAGAACGTTTTAGTTTAGGGTTAACACTGTTGGGGTAGGGGCCTCTGTGACAGCTGTGTGATGGGCAGAAATTTAACAGGTAGAGATTCCCCCCCCCATCACAGAGGCAATGAGGGGAGAGCTGTTAAAGCCAAATGCTGCTAGGAAAGGTAAGGGGTCAGTGGCCCACTCCAAGACCTGAGTGAATGGGGTGGAAGAATGACCCAGAAAATGAGAGTAAAGCAAGAAGCGGAGGCAGAAATGCTATCCAGTCCCATGGGGAGGAAAAGGAGCCAAGACTGAGGGACGGCAGAAAACCGGAAGCGGGGGGCAAATAACTGGGTTAGTGAGATAATGGCGCTTTCCCGCCCTTTTTTTCGTGGGTGGGAAAGGGCGGCTTCACCTTGATGGAGAAAATGAGAGCAGCGAAACCGAGGCAGAAGTGGTTCATGAAGGTTAAACTAAACATCGACCAGACGACGAAGTCTTGCGGGGGCTGGACGACGACGTAGGACACTGGGTAGGGGTAGGGGCTCGCGGGGGGCGGCGTACGGGGCCTGTACGGGTCGTGCGGAGCCATTCTGAGGGCAAGCGGCGACGACACGGGCTGCATGGCGACGCGGGGCGGCGAGAGCAGGAGGCGGCGGCCGGCCGCTGAGGCGAAATGGGGCGCGAGCCGAGGGCGGGTCCTGATTGGGCGGCGCGTGAGAGAAGCCGCCGCTTTCGATTCTGAGAAAACCACGAGGGAGGGAAGCGGCCGGGGGCGAGTTAGAGCGGGGACCGATTTGGTAGGAAACGAAACTCAGAGGCAGGGAGAGGCAGGCAGGAAGCTGTGGTGCTCCGACGGTTTGCTCCGAAACACGAAGCGTCGGTGGCAGCAAGTCCGCTAAAATAATAAATGTTGACAGTTGCTTGGAGCCAGCGAGCTCAGGATCAGCTCACCTGTGGGGGGTGAGGTGGAGACCCTACTTAGGGAAGCACCCAGGGTCCGGGGAGCTTTTAGGTAACAAGCAAGTACAGTAATAAGGCTGTTGCAGGATTTCTCCCAGTCAATAACGACAGACACGGGTTCTTTCCGAGGAAGGCTAAATTTATTCACCTGCGCAGGTGCTGCAGCGAGAATCATTTCTCAATGGCTGCTCCCAGATCGTTTGCTGGAGCTTCCTCTTTATAGTGAGCAACAGACAGCTTTGAAAAAGCAGGACTTGTCTCAAGCCTCATTCACCTCCTGTTCTGTCTGCCAAACAGCAAAGAACTTTAATAGTCTTCCCCCATCCCATCCCCGTTCGCCCAAACTGCAACTGCCAGTCTGTGCGTTTTGGCCCAGACTGCCGACCTATGCAAGTTTAAAAACAGACACTAGATAGCTGACCCCTTCTGACGGACACGTGTCAGACTTCCCGGCATAAATGGTTTACACAGCGATTTCTGCTAGTCTCCAGGGTGAGGGTGGTGGGAAAGACAGATTCCATTCGGGCCGTCCATCAAGGCTAATAAGTAATAATAACAATCTCGAGCTAAAGGATGGCTATCCCATGCCTCTCTTCTGCCCTCCATTCTCATGTTAAGAAAGGGGGCGGGGGTATAGGAGCCATCTCCTAGGGCCCCCCATAAAATATTTGATGGGCACTGCTATTCAGATACAGTGGACGCTCGGGTTGCGAACGTGATCCCCAGACTTCATGTTTCAATACAGAAAAGCTGCAGTACACATCTTGAGTGAGAAACCTGTTGAACTGGAAAACTTAATGGTGTAACATTGGAAAGTGTTGATCACTTTTCCTACATGGGCAGTTATCTTTCCACAAGAACTGACATTGATGCTGGAATCCAGCATCACCTGAGCTCTGCAAGCGCAACTTTCTCTCAATTGAAGCACAGAGTGTTTGAGGACCGGGACCAACTTTACTGTACACTTATGAAACATGGACCACTTATTAATGCCATTTCCAAGTCCTCGAAAGATTCCATCAATGGTGTCTCAGAAAATTTTTACACATCACTTGAGAAGACAGGCAAACGAATATCAGTGTACTGGAAGAAGGAAAGATCACCAGTGTGGAATCCATGATTCTTCAACATCAACTTTGTTGGACTGGTCATGTTGTTTGGATGCCTTATTATTGTCTTCCAAAGCAACTGCTCTATTCCCAACTCAAGAATGGAAAGCGAAATACTGGTGGACAACAAAAGAGGTTTAAAGATGCTCTCAAGGCAAATCTTAAAAAATGTAACATAAGCACTGATAACTGGGAAACACTGGCCTGTGGTGAGCACTCCAGCTGGAGAGCAGCCTTTACCAAAGGTGTTATGGACTTTGAAGCAGCACAAACCCAGAGAAAGAAGGAGAAACGAGCTAAGAAGAAGGCATGTTTGGCAAACCCTCACTGTGATCAACTCCCTCCAGGAAACCTATGTCCCCACTGTGGAAGGACGTGTGGATCCAGAATTGGCCTCCCAGTCACTTACAGACTCACTATTAAGACCGTTTTCATGGAAGACAATCTTTCTTGGCTACAAGCAATCACCAAAGAAGAAGAAATGTGCTTTCTTTAGTGGTTTAATTCTAGGCTGAAAGTACACAGAAGAGTGATTTCTTACATCTTACACCCTTTTAGTTACCATACATACGTACAAAATCATGCTCTTTCATTTGGTTCCATTAAATTAATGGTCCCCCAGTTAATTTTCCCCCTATTTATTTATTTATTCATTCATTTAAAAGTCATGATAATATATGGATGTAGGCCTGTAAAGCATTAATGCTGGAGAACTATACAAAGGGGAGTCTCAATGTTTTAGATCCTGAAAAATATTCAATGATTTTATCAAGAAAATGTTCAAACAGAATAAGGACTTAGTTTTATTTGCTCAAAATTCATCCCATAATTCATGTTTCAATAAAGAAAAACTCCCAGTGTACATCTTGAGTGATAAACCTGTTGAAGTAGAAAACAGATCATAAAAAATACTGCTTAGATCTCATGAGTAACAGGAAGAGGCAAGGCCACAAATTTGAATCTTGGACAAAGAAAAAACACTCATACAAACACTTTATTTTCTCAATAAAAGTCTGAAACTGGATGGCAAAGTTGAAGATGACATCAGAGTCTCTCTTCCACCTTCGTGGCAAACAGTGCTGAGACCTTTATATCTCCAGAAATGCAGGATGTACCAGGTGTCATGTAGAATGCCTCCTTCCTTGCAAGTGAAAGAAGTAGGGTGGGTACCCTCAGAGAAGAAAAGGCAGCAAAAGCTTACAAGAAGTGCTATAACGCTGGGGAAAATATTCTGCACACACTTTGCCACTGAGCCAACATTCAGTGGTCATTCCTCTTCATCTACACCATTGCTGCTATTTGCTGTAGCGAACGATGACGATGATGAAAACGATGAAGAATATGATGCTCAGTATCAGAGCAGCGATGTTCAGACACTTGGAGGTCCTGCCATAGGCAGCCGCAATTTCAGAATTTCCAAGCACTTTGTAATCCCTAGACTGAAAGGGGAGAGAATTTTTAACAGTATTAATTATGAAAATTCACAATGGACATATATTTGTACATGCTGAACGCTTAAAGCTCCAATAAACTTTCCATGATTGTATAATCTTATCAAAACACACACTCCTCAACACTAACTGCATTGGTTAGAATCATAATCCACATGCAACAGAAACGACCTGCAGCACAGTGGCAAGATGCACATGTCTGTGGACTAGAGATAGGAGCAACTTTCAGTCTAAGTTGCCCCATCTTCTTGGCCCCAGTCCCTGCCCCCCACTCTCACCCAGAGCTACCAGCCAGGGTCCTCAACTCACAAATACTCCAGAAAACCAAAGACCAGTTCCAAAGGTTTTTCTACTAACTTGTGGATCACTTAATAAGAACACGTTTTACAGATGTATCCTGTTAGAAGCATGGTGTACAAGTTTTCATAATGTACTTTCAGGGGTTTCTGGGGAAACTTGAAAGGAAAGAGGGAGGTGGAGAACAATCCTTTAAGTGCTTGTTAAGAGTTTTCAGGGCTCATATGTATATTAGAGCTGTATGGCGGACAGAAATTCAACAGGTGAAGTGTTTCTTAAAACAAACCGTTGGGAACCTGCATCTGTTGAACTTTGATAATTTATTATGTTTTATATATGCTGTAAGCCGCCCAAAGTGGCAGGGGAAACCCAGTCAGATGGGTGGGGTATAAATATCATCATCCTCATCATCATTCAACCTGTCTTATGAACGAATAGAGGTATAAAGCCTGCCAGAAAGGAACGCAAAGTGGTAGTGAGCCTAGGATGGGAGACAGAGGAAATAAAGAGAAAGAACTGCCTCACAAAGATAGGTGAATGCTCCAGTAAACGAAACATAAAAGCAAGAAAGAAATACTACCCAGTCACGGGGAGAGAGATAAGTGCAGACTGCAGTGGCGACAGAGAGGAGACCCGCACAGCCCTCCTGCGCTCCCTCACCTTGATGGAGTAGACGAGCGCCGCGAAGCCGAGGCAGCAGGCGTTCAGGAACGAGAAGCTGAACAGGGACCACAGCACATGGTCCTGCGGCGGCGGGGCGGCGACCTCTCCGGCGCGGGAGGGATACGGCGGCGCGCTCGGCTCATAGCCGCTGTGGGTCTGGATGCGGATGGCGACGGGGTGGTGTGGAGCGCTCTGCATGGCGTACAGTTCCCTGCGCTGCCCACGGCCGAGTGGCGAAGGGATTCAGGAGAGGGGCAGAGAGAGAGCGGGTCCCGCCTTGGGGCTGGGACGGGCGCTTCCCTGAGCCTCATTTGGAGAAGACGAAACCGAAGGAGCGCGGCGGTGGAGGGAGGGGGACGCAATTGCACGCTGAGCCCACTTGGAAGACACCTGCTTCCAGTTGTAGCAAGTAGAAACGGAGGAAACGGAACCCCCCTTATTGTATTCAACAAGCAGGTGGCGATGTGCACCCCTCCTTTTCTGATCCCTTACTATCGGCTTGGTGTTGCTGCTGGCTTGTCTTCAGAGTGGAAAGGAAATCCCTCTAGGCTTTCAGCAAGTGTAATCTACGCTACCTGGGTCCGTAATATGCTGTGGCCAAACACCTCGGGACATGGGCGTAGCCAGGATTTTTGTTGTGGGGGCAAGCTTTTGTTAGGGGTGCAGAACCTCATGCCTGGGGAGTTCCTGGGGTGGGCAGGAAAGTTTTTTTGGGAGAGCCTGCTCACCACGCGATGGACTCGCTTTGCGCTTCCCAGAATTGGGAGGCGAGCAGCTGCTGCAATGACTTCTATTATTTTCCTGCAGCCTCTGGCTATCTGTTGCTCTCCACGCCCCTTTCCGTTCTGGAATCAGCCGTGGCCAAGGATCTCCCAGATGTTGCTTTGTCAACAACACTGATTTCCAAACTTTCCACTCTCAGACCATTTGAAAACTGCTGAGCATCTTGGTGAACCCCTTAATCATTTTTCTGCCTGTTGTTTACCCACCCTTCATCCTAATATCCCAGGGCAGGGGACACTTAAAACAGATTTAGTGAATAGTTTGAAACAACTTAAAATCACAGAAATAAGATGGATCCTAAAAATATGCATCTCAAGTGTGAAAAGATAAAGAGGTCCAAATAAGGCTGTGTGCATGCCATATATTTAAAGCAGAAGCTCCTAAACCTCTTGGTAGTGTGTGCATGAATACACATGAGCGGTGGGGTGTTCTTCTTTGGTGATCACCCATAGCTGAGTAAGATTGTCTTCCATAAACATGGTTTGAACAATGAATCCGTAAGTGACTGTGGAGGCCAATTCTGGACCCACATATACACATCACTTGGAAAGACAGGCGAACTAATATCAGTGTACTGGATGAAGCAAAGATCACCAGTGTTGAAGCAATGGTTCTTCAACATTAACTTCGTTGGACTGGTCATGTTGTACAGATGCTAGATTATCGTCTTCCAAAGCAACTACTCTATTCTAAACTTAAAAATGGAAAGCGTAACGCTGGTGGTCAACAAAAGAGGTTTAAAGATTGTCTCAAAGCGGTGGGGTGCACACTTGGCTCTGGACGCATACCTAGTACTGTAATCTCAAAATCCAACATCCGGAGGGCAACCATTTCCCCTTCCCTAAAGAAGAGGGAAGTTCTCAAAGGCTTTCTAACAAAGTGGAATGATAGCTGCTGCTACCAGAAACAGCATCTGGCAATCATCAAATTATAAGCACAAATAAACATAGCACCAGGCCACCTAAAAATTTGAAAGACTGCCAGCACTGAGGCAGGGAGAGGCCATTAGAAGGCAACATTTAGGATTGTAAGCCCCTTGGAGCAAGAACATGTCTTCTCTGTAAAGCACCATATACAGGCAGTGACCGTTTACGGCAACTGATATGTGCGTGCGCACGTGCATCGCATTGAACCCAGAAGTGACCCAAAAATGTCACGTAAAGGGGCAGAACGGGGTGTTTGCAGGCTTTCTCAATGGTGCTTCAAATGAACGTGATTTTACTTAAACATCTGATGCCTTGGAATGTTATCCCCACGTAAATTGGGAGTTGCCTATATGCTGATGGCGTAACAACACACACAACAACACACTTTCTCAGCTACTAAGGCATGATCCCCTAAGGAGGTATACAAGGGAAGAAATGAGCAAGCTTCTCCCAACATGCACATTTCTCTCATGGGGTGAACCTTTTTAGATAGAAGGCAACATCTGTACACTGTTGTCATGAGAGTGTGTGCTTTCCCCTGTGGTTTAATTCTAGGCTGAAGATACACAGTCGGCAATGCTAATTCTTACACCTAGGGCCATTTTAATTAAAAGATGCCGTGTGTGTGTTTCCAAGAGAATTAAGTAGTCCCATATATTTAAATGTTTAATGGATCTAGGGATATTTGGATCCCCTAAATGACTGACCTCCCAGCTTAATTTTTTTTATTCATGTATAAAAATATTGCACGATATCATCAGTCATCAGAATATTACATGAATCTACAAGTTGCATCCAGTCTGGCCCATGAAACCACAATATTGAAGAATCCTACATAAGGGGAGCCTCAATGTTTTAAGTTTTATACCAACAAGGAAGCAAATGATGCAGAATAAGGTAGGCATGTGTTTATTTGCTCAGAATTCACCCCAGACTTCATGTTTCAATACAGAAAAGCTGCAGTACACATCTTGAGTGAGAAACCTGTTGAACTGGAAAACCAATAATAATAAAAAAATGATTAAATTTAATGAGCAACAGGATGAAGGAAGGCCAGATCTTGAACAAAGAAAGAGCATCAAACAAACGTTGTTTCTCAATAAGCATCTTAAACTGGATGGTGAATTTCAAGATGACATCTGAGTCTCTCCTCCATCTTTCATTGAATCATAGAACCGTGGAGTTGGAAGGGACCCTAGGGGTCATCTAGTCATCTTTGTAGGCAAACATGCCTTGACCTTTCTGCATCTCCATAAGTACCAGGTTCTGTGTGGAATGCCTCCTTCCTTGCAAGTGGATGAGCAGGTTGAGTACACTCAGAGAAGCAAAGGCAAGCCCAAGCTTACAAGCAATGCTATAATGCTGGGGGAAATATTCTGCCTTCTCAATTTGCCACTGAGCCAACACTACAATTAGTGGCGTTTCTTCATCATCTCTTGCATTTGTGCTTGGAAAGCTGCTGCGAAGGTACTAAGGATGATGATGAAGATGATTAATATTATGACGCTCACTATCAGAGCAGCGATGTTCAGGCACTTGGAGGTCTTGCCATAGGTAGTTGCGCCTTCAGGATCTCCAACAACTTTGCGATCCCTTGACTGAAAGTGGCAGGTATGGGAGGGAGAGAAAAGAGAATTAAAAATTAAAAAGAACAATGAGAATTAACACTGAAAATACATTTGGATAGGCTTTGAATACCTAAAGCCCCTATAGACTTTTCATGGTTTTTTAAACACGGTGATTATACATGGTAGATTAATATTCTGGCGTGGGATTCAACTAGGTATTGTGTAGCTGTTTTATCAGCAGCCATTTCCACTGAGTTCCTCCCTAGCAATGTGAACTCAATACTTCACACGCCTGAGCTCAGTAATTCTTGCAGTCCTGTGCCAGTATTTGCAAATGGGAGGATGTTGGCTGGGTGTGATCTAGCAGCTCTGCTCTTCCATGTTACCTCTGTTTCTTGATTCAGTCTCTTCTGTTTAGAGAAGCACAGACCCACTTTCTCTCACATGCAACAGAAAACACCTGCAGCTGGTGGGGCACGATGTGTAAGTGTCTGTGGTCTACAGATGGAAATTTCCACCCCCAAACCCTCCCACCCCAGAGCTACCAGCAAGTTTCATTTCTGTGCTGCACAGGGAGGAAAATAAATCTTTCTGCACTGCATAGCTCTTCAGCACTTACATGCAGGTGTTATTCATGGGTTTCTTTTCCTGAGTAAGGTACTGCATTTTTGAAGTATCCCACCTTTCCATGTCTTTCCTGCCTCACTTTAAACCCCTTCTCACCTTGGAAATACACCTTTGGAGAGCAATTTTCCTCTTTTGGCTCCTTTCTCATAGAATTAATAGTATTGTAGAGTTGGAAGGGACCCGAGGGTCATCTAGTCCAACCCCCTGCAATGCAGGAAACTCAACTAAAGCATCCATGACAGATGGCCAGCCAACTGCTTAAAAATCTCCAAGGGAGGAGTATTCAAAACCTCCAAAGGGAGTCTGTTCCACTGTCAAAGAGCTCTTACTGTCAGAAAGTTTTTTTCTGATGTTTAGTTGGAATCTCCTTTCTTGTACTTTGAAGCCACTGGTTCGAGTCCTACTTTCCAGAGCAGGAGAAAACAAGCTTGCTCTATTTTCCATGTGACAGCCCTTAAGATATTTGAAGATGGCTATCATATCTCCTCTCAGTCTCCTCTCAGGCTAAACATACCCAGCTCCTTCAAGCACTCCTCATAAGGCTTAGTTTCCAGACCCTTGATCATCTTGGTTGCCCTCCTCTGCACACGTTCCAGCTTGCCAACGTGCTTCTTAAATTGTGGTGCCCAGAACTGGGCACAGTACTCCAGGTGTCGTCTGACCATAGCATAATGGAGTGGTACTTGATCTAGAGACTAGACTTCTGTTGATGCAGCCTAGAATCGCATTGCTTTTTTTTTTTGCTGCTGCACCATCATGTTGTTCACTCATGTTGCCGTCTACTAAAACTCCTAGATCCTTTTAATATGTACTGCTGGTAAGCCAAGTGTCCCCCATCCTATATCTGTGCAGCTGGTTATTCCTACCTAAGCGCAGAACCTTTCAGGCTGAAAAGGACTAGTAGGACTTAAAAGAACAGAAAGAAAAATCCATTCCCATGGGCTCCAGTGTCACTTGCTGCAATTCAGGGATTTTTTAAACAGGGAATTTTGTGAAGCACTTACCTAGACTTCAGAAGGTTTAAGATTGCAGCCCTCATCTGACCACACCACCCATAAGTGCCAACTCCCTATGGCTGAGTAGACCTCAGCTCTCCTGACAAAATTGGGATGGGACTCAGACACCCAACTTTAAGGGGCCAGGCCTCGCTGCAGTGGGCCTCACTGCACCTACGACGAGCCCCATTGGGCTTTCCTGTGCCTGTGGTGGGCCACAAAAAGGTCTGAGAGGGTTTGTCACAGGTGCAAGGGGGGCAGCACCTATGACACCACCTAAATCCACCTTACTTGAGCAGTATTATGGCTGTCCACAGAAGCAGCATGCAGGTATGAGAGACTACATTCTCCCTTATTCCTCCAGTTATGCACTATTTGGGGATGGGGGTTGCCACTCTGTCTGTGGCTGAAGCAAGAGAAACAACATACACGATGAGGCATTACAAGTAAAGAGAAGAAGGTGTGGAGTCTGAGGTGATGGGAACTGAGCTCCTTCCCGCCCCTTGGGAAGCGGAAGAGAAGGGAAGGACAGTCAGAGTGGATGGGGGAGAGGCATGGCAAACTCCGTGACTGCCCCGGGCGGTAAAAGCCCTAGCTACACCACTGGGGATGCCAGAATAAGGGTGCCAGAATATGGCCCAACCTCTCACTACATGGTCACTTATTATGCCTACAGTTTTCATGTGGAAAAGAGGGGCCACGAGGGCAATTTGGGTTCACCCAACAATTTTGGCAAATATTAAGGACAACAACAAGGACCAAATCACAACATGACATTTCTCAACATTCATGGTAAGCATGTGTTGTGCCATTCCCAGAAAGCCAGAGCCTATACAGAACCTCATGCTACCAAAATCTGACTGTTAGCTTCTCATGTGCCACAAAGCCCCTTTGTCCTTTTTGCTACAGTAGATTTATTACTATTGCTATTCTAGAATGTAACAAATGCACATGTTGTTGGACGTGCCAAGAACACTTTCTCTGGAAAATGGTGGAACCTTCATTACATTCACAAACACTGCAGAGAGTGAGAGACACAATTACTCGTATGCTGTGCTTTTAATTTTGTGATGTTCTTTTCTTTCTGACTTAAAGCAATATGCTACCAGTGTAAGGGAATTGCTGACATCATATTACAGTCTTAAGAACTAAAGTTGATGGTTTGTTCGTTTTTGCTGTTGGAAGATTTATGCTCAAACTGTACTGTACAGAACATCAGATTCCAAACGGCTAGAAAATAACAGTAGTGAATATGCTCATATATTTAATACTTAATTATTAATAAAAGAAGAAGTGCCAAGCACATCCATTGTTTTAGAGCTCTGAGTGCAGCAAATGTCTGCTAATGAGGAGTAAACTTCAACCTGTGATTTTCCATCCTACAATTATCCAGTTCTCTTAATGAAACCACAGCTAGATGAGGTAAGGGGAATTAAAACTTCCTTGGGAATGGGTGTGGTGGAAAATACTTTAAGAGTTAGCTTACGATCAACACATTTCGTGTGGGGGGGAGCGAAGGTCATGCCTACATAAGAGCTTCATGGCAGGCAGAAATTCAACAGGTGATGCATTTCAGAAAACAGGTTGTTGAATTTCTAAAGAGGGAGGCAGAAGAAATAAAGAGGACTGCCCCAGCAAAGCAGGGGAGTGCTCCAGGCTTGGCGGAGGAGGGAGCAAGAAATAACTACAACCCAGCCACAACTGGGTGCAAGGGAGAAGTCAATAATACTGGAGGGAGGCAGCAGAGAAGAGAGGAAGGTCAAGCAGCCCTCGTGCGCTCCCTCACCTTGATGGAGAAGACGAGCGCGGCGAAGCCGAGGCAGCAGGCGTTCAGGAACGAGAAGCTGAACAGGGACCACAGCACGTAGTCCTGGGGTTGCGGGCCCGTGGCCGCTCTGGCGTAGGGGTACGGCGGCGCGTCCGACTCCTTGCCGTCGTGAGGCTGCATATGGATGGCGACGGGGTGGTGCGGAGCGGTCTGCATTGTGAGAGGTCCCCAGCGAGTGGCGACGGCGAGCGCAGGGCGCGCGGCTGGAGTCTGCCCGGGGCTGGGCGCGGCTCTCGCGCTCTGATTGGGCAAGACGCGCCCAGGGGCTGAATCTGGCCCCCAGACTCGCAGGAAACGAAAGGGAGGGAGCGCAGCGGGTGGGGGAGCGAATTCCTCGCAGTGGGAGGCGGCGCTGCCCCCGGGGGCTTCGCCAAGACCCGCTTCGAAACCACTTTCTTCCAGCTGCAACAAGTTTCGCGCGGCAGAAACGGGGATCAAGGAGGGAACGGAGCCCGATTCCTTTTATTCAACGATCGGGTGGCGATGTGCGCCCCTCGGTTTGGGATCCTGTACTGTTGTACCCCCTTCCCAAATACCCTCTTCGCTTTTTCTTCTTGAGCTTAGTGCTGGCGTTGTATTCAGAGTCAAAACGAAATCTCTGTAGGTTTTCAACAAGTGTCATCCGCGCAAGGTGAGACCTTAATATGCTGTGGCCAAAAGCTTGGGGAGCCCCTGGGGGTGGGCGGGAAAGCTTTTTGGGGAGAGCCTGCTGGCTAAGCGGTGGACTCAGAATTAGGAGGCGAGCAGTGAACAAAACTCGGAAGTTGCTTTCTTCTCTCCTGCATTAGTGCTCTAACTCGGATCGCTTTCTCCCAAAGGTAAAATAGCCTCGTGATGGGAAGAGAAGGGAACGCCAGGCTGGCGAGAGAATCATGATGCTGCTTTGCGTTTTGATTCAAGAAGGTCAGATTTCGGCTGCCTAATTCCAGTATTCCTTTTATTCCCAGATTTCAAATTTAGTGACTCTTGAATCCTTCCAAGAATGGTTGGGCAGTATTTGTCAATATATATATATAAAATAAAAAATAAATTGTCCAGTGGCACCTTAGAGACCCACAAAGTTTGTTCTTGGTATAAGTTTTCGTGTGCATGCACAAGTGGTATAAGCATGCACACGAAAGCTTATACCAAGAACAAACTTTGTTGGTCTCTAAGGTGCCACTGGACTTTTTAAAAAATTTATATATCGACTGCGTCAGACCAACATGGATACCTACCTGAATCTAGTATTTGTCAAGTTAGGTTTCCGCCTGGTCATTTAGTAGTATTTGCTTTTCCGCGCGGCATTTTTCAATTCCAGGATTGGTTTTAACATTAAACAAAACATTGTTTACAGAGCCGCCCTTCCCTCCCCCATCAAAGGTTGGTGAGCTGTCTTTACTATGGCTGCGTGCATACTATACTATATACCCTTCTTTCTTCCGTGATGTGTTTAATGAGGTTTAAACATTTTTGGTAGTGCATATACGTATAACCATAAAGAAACAGCATAACGATGACGACGAAACAAAAGAAAGGTATGGGAGAGGGTAGACAGCATGTCAGAAAAAAACCAGAGAGAGGAAGGAAGATCAGAGCATATCGTAACATATGTTATACAGATCATGGTCAGTTCTGTCGTGCGATTTCTGAGCAGACAAAAGTAGTTATCGGCAGAATTCCGTGTGTTGAAGGAAGATGAAGTGAGCTACTGGAGTGAGGCCATAAGTTCAATAAACTTGTACCATGTGGTGTAAATCTTGATTGCTTCTGGTCATTTCCTTTGTGCATTCCATTTAAAAGCCACGTTTTCCATTACCGTGATTTGCCAAAGTTTCTTATACCATGGATTCAGTAAATGCTGAATATTGTTTGCAGTGTTCTGCTTTGACTTTTCTGTCTGCCACAATACAAATCATTATTAAATATTTAAAGAAAATAATTCGTGAGAAATCATCAAAAATTAACAATGAAGCCAGCTGGCTTGCATTTTTTGATTAGTTATTTTTCCCATCTCTTTGAAAACTTCAGACCAAACACTAAATGTTTCTTTACAAGACCACTGTATATGAGAAAAAGTTCGTTTTTCACCACCATTTCTTCCAACACATGAGAAGCAAATCTGAGTTAATTCTATTTAACTTGGAAGGAGTAAAATACCAATGTAAAATGAGTTTTATAAAGCTATCTGTAATCCTTGGTGGGACAGAATTAAATGGAGCTTTGATACAAATAGCATCCCACTGTTGTGGTTGAAGTGTAGCTTTAATATCTTGTTCCCAAGTTGATTTAAAATCCTCGTATGTACCTGCTTTCCCTTTGCTAATATGTTATAAAGTATAGACAGTAATCCTTTACAGTTATGACCTGTTGTTTAGGTTCTCAAGATTAGTGGGTGGTTCTGTAGCTTCTGAAATTACTTCTGACATCATAATAAAGTCATGGTCTAAATTAAACAGGCACCAGGAACATTTTGCACCTGGCTATTGGCCACTTGCGACCAAGTGAAGACGCCTGGGTGCCAGGATGGCACCTGACATCTCCATCATCTGGAGGTGCTTGTCTGGAGATCATTGGATCTGTACTGCTTTCACACACTAATAGTCCATCCTGTAGAATTCTATCATTTACACTTTACCTGCACAATCATAATTAATTTCGGAAATGCTTTTTCCATGCAGCCTGAGAAGAAGCAGTGAATAACGTTAATTGTTGTAGCTTGTCTTACTGCCCTCACAGTTGGGGAAAATATTCCTATGTTATGAATGGTCCATGTCACCATTAAGAAAAAGAGGTAGCAATAGGCCAATATATTGTATTGGCCCGAATATAAGCCACACCTTTAAAATTGGAAGGGGAGAAAGAAAAAAAAGGAAAAACACCCAAATATAAGCCACTCCGTTCCTTGCCTGGCTGCATACTGGGGGGGAGGGGGGAGCTGCACTGCATTGCCAGCAGCCTTTCCCCTTCCTCGCTCTCTCCCTTCCCAGCATTTGCAGGAGAGGACATGCGGGGTGGGCGCCACTTTGCCGCATTCCTGGTGCTGTTTGCCCCACGCTCCTGGCTGCATACTGCATGGTCGCGAATATAAGCCGCACTTGAACTTTTCACAGTCAGAATTTGGGGGGAAAGTGAGGCTTAGCTCAAAGTTGTCATCTGAAGTAGCCAGAAGTTCACAGTTCACATAATTCAATCACAGTCAGTCCACCATTTGAAAAATAAGACACCACTCAGGTGGCATGCCCCGCCCTAGGCACCGGTTGCTACGCAGGTGGCCATTTGGGCTGGGGCCTCAGACTTCTTCCCAATGGTCTGTTGATAATGGCACCACTGATTACTTTGAATAAGGGTGTTGAAGGATTCAGATTAAAAGAAAGACAAATAAGACCTAGGATCTTGCTTGAAATCATAAATTAATAGAGGACATTTTAAAGAGGAGGAAATTATTTAGGGGGCAACTAGAGAGAATCAGTCAGAATGCAAGAAATGTTTTGGACTATGATCGGTTGCCAACAGAATTTCTACTGATACACAGACAAGGGTGGGAGAATCTCTGGCTTTCTTGCTGCTGTTTCTTTGGCAAGAGTGGAACATTTTTGTCCTTGCATTAGTGAGAAGATAACATTCATGGACACTGAATCCTTTCAGGGGAGGAATTATTTGCTTCCAAGTACGTTTTCACACACTCTCAGACACAGTTTCCCCTATTTGTTGGGGGTTCTGATGTTGACCAATGTCTTCTTTGATTTTCCATCTAAGTTCTTCACGCTTTTCTTAATTTTGCAGCTTTTCTGTTTCCATGGCCAAGAATCTGTCACAAACTACTTCCTTCCAAGGTCCATCTTGCCCTAAACTCTGACTAGACTCATGAGTGTAGCCAGAATTTAAATTGGGGGGCACAGAACCGAGCTATCTGTGATGCAGTTGGTCAGTTAGTTATGTGTTTTTATTTCTTTACTTGATTTAAGGGTGGCAGTGCCAAAGTTGTTGAACTTTTTTTGGGGGGGGGGCACCAAAAATATGCGCCACATCGGGCTACCTTAAAAAGTGCCAAAAACATGTGCTGCGCCAACTTCCATCCAGGGTCTGCCAGTGTGTTCTGGCTGGAAAAAAACGCCCTGGGCTACACCCATACTTATATCCTTCCTAATTTAATTTTTTTCTTTTGCCCCTTGGTAATACTAATTTTACTTATAGAACTACCATATAACTTTTGTTTGAAAGTGTTGGACTTTTTGTTTCTTATCTGGAATACTACTTGAGAATTCTGGACTTTCAACTGTAGATATAATTTATTTTATGCTGGGAATTAAATTTAGCTAGTAACTAACTGAATTGCTTTCTCTGGAATAATTCATTTAATTCTTTATAGTATATTAATACAGTTTTATTGCTTTTAACGTTAGCTGAATGGGAAAGTGTAAGAAGTAAAGCTGCACTTTACTAGAACACAAGACCCCTTGGTGGCTTTCACCACATGAAGCTTTACTGCCCAAACTACTTGGAAAGAAAGGAAAGTGGCTCATGTATGTTGACTTGTTAAAGGACCAAGAAGGAAAATGGAAATTAAGAGACTATGAGGAAATAAAAGAGCATTTTCAGAGTTGGTTACACTATTGGCAATTACATGAGATTTACAAAGAAGACAATAAGAAAGGATTCAGTTACACGACATCTAGATTTCAGAAGGAAGTTCTGGAAGCGAAAGTAAAGTTGCTGAAAGGCGCATATTGTATTCTGCTAGAATGGGAAACAAAAGATGAGGTGAAATCAGTTATGATTAAATGGGCACAAGACATAGGTCATAATATATTTGAAGATTGGGAAAGATTGTGGAAAACTGATTTAAAATTTAATTATCCCTTTTCTCATTCAAGCAAATTAATATAGAGGGAATAAAGATCCCATTTTTCACACTCAACACTAGCTTCCTAGGTACTCTTGTTCTTGTTGTCTTTCTCAAGAGACAATGGAGTGTGCCTCTGAGGATGAAGTCAAACCGCTGTGTTAGCAGCGCTGAAGTAACCTCCCCAGGACAGAAGCCTGGGCAGTGTGCATGGATGTCCAGGCTGTCCAGTCGACAAGACCCATCTCTTGGCCTCGCAGAAATAAAGAGAATAATTTCCAAAAAAAGAGAGTGGACTGTATTCAAACAGTTCCCAAATAGATTGTGTTCTAGTGTGCCCCCTTCTCACCTTCCCATCCAACCCTATGATCTCCTCTGTCCATCTCTTCATCCACGTTTTCCAGCCACATGCCAGCACCAAAACTTTGATATCCTCATCTCTGCTGGATTTCTGAGTAACTCCTTTTGTCCCACCCCCTTCACATGTCAAGTGTGCAAGCTTCCCCATCTGGACAACATTGTGTAGTCAGAGGGAGACGGAGAAGGGGTGATTAAAAGCTTTTCCTCTCTCATCCTTCTCTAGTCCTGGGCTGGATTTCCACAAGAAACAAGTTATCTGAGCTGGGCCAAACTAGCAGTACCCTCTTACCTGGACAAGTGAACAAGCGGAAAAACCAAATGAGCAGCAAAGCCAACCACACTACACAGTTGTTGCTTCACTTTTTGGCATTCTCTTTCTTCCTGCCAGAGCTCCGTCCAATTCCACAGGCCGTGGGAAGTAGTGTGAAAGCCTCATTTTCAATGGAGGAGACAGCCAAGGTTGTCAACATTGGAAGAAGAGCTGGCTGTGTCTTGGTGGAGCTCAACAAACTGCCAGTTGGAAAAGATGCCCCTCTACTGGGTGATTAACAAAGTAACTTTACATGGAATAACAAAATATGTTTTATTTTCTTAGAATTCACATCAAATGTAAAATTTCAATAAAGGAAAGCTCTAATACACATACTGAATTGGAGACTTGCCAAAATACTTAAAAACCAAATGAATATGGCACTTCCCATGAGTAACAGAACTGGAAATGCTCCAAATCCAGAGCTTGGGACAGAGAAATCACTGCTCATAAAAGCATTGCATTTTTTTCAATAAACATCTCAAACTGGATGGTAGGCAATCAGTGGCAGTACATCTTCATAAATGCGAGTAGTACTGCTTTGCAGAAGGTCTCGTGCCTTGGCAAATGAACGAGCAGGGCAGGCACTTTCACAAGCAGAAGAAAGGATAGCCAGTGCTTAAAGATTTGTTTAGGGAGCCCCAGATCCACTCCCTGATCCAAAAACATCCCCCATGTTCGTTTTGTATTCATTAAACAACTTCTGGACTCTTTCTTGTAAAGCTATTAAAACACTGGCAATGAAGCCACAGAGCAAAAGGAACAACAAGACACTCAGAACTATTGCAACGATGTTCAGAATCTTGGCTCTCTTGCCATATCTAGTTGCATCTTCAGCATTTCCAGCGACTTTACAATCCCTTGCCTGCAGGGGAGAGAATTTTTTCAAACAAACAAACAAATGAGAATTAACATTGGAAACATTTGCACATGCTTACAACACCTAAAGCTCAAATGGACTTTCCATGGCTGTTGTGTAATCATAATCAAATCTACAGTTTCCTGTTCAGTGCTATTAGTGACCAAAGGATTCTGCAAAATGAAAGTTCCTGCTTCCCAAAAGGTTGCATCCTATTCTAGCCTCAGCATCATCTGTCTTCATTCATATTCTTTTAATGAGAGCCCACCAACCCTTCTAGGCCCAAGGAAGTATTTGGAATGTGGAGACTGTAATAAGAACCAACTCCTGTTTTCCTCTCTCCCAAGACAGACAGAAGCACATGTGCCCACCTTCAAATTCACTTTACTTTTCCATGAGCAAAAATCAGATCCAGTAAATTTTAAATGGATCCTCTTGAATGTGCATGATTTTATACAAGCCACACACACCCCAACCCCCATGATTAAAGCTTACACTGACAGACTGAAGAGTAACAATCACAGGTGTGTTGCTTCCTATTACCTCAAAAAACATTTATTTAAAACACAGAGCCTCATGATTTTTGCATAGGATGACAACAAAACCACCCACAAATCTCAGACTATATCTGTGGACACAGAGGTGACTGATGATTTGATGGTGGTTTTAAGGAGATTCCTTGTAAAAAAAAATAAAGAATTAAAAGTTGAGATCTATAAGATTATGTGTCTCAGATCCAGAGACCACTGGATCTGTGATCTTTACAGTTTAGTCAAAGGAAACAAGGGGATCGTTGTTGGAAGAGGAACCTAGAAACCTCACTTCCCACTTTCTCAAAACACAGATACGCATACAAACAATGCACACACCTCACTTTCCCAATGGATCTCTGTAAAAGTTGAATCTAGTAAAATTACCCTGAGCCTTGAAAAAACACATACTTTACGGTACAGCTGAAAGAGGAAGTGAGAGTGTCAAGCTTCCAATTTTCTCCTTCAAAGGTACTTTCATGGGAGAAAACAGTAACCCTCACCATCACACTACCGCCTTATGAGGAAGGAGGCAGTAAGTGGGAAGAGCCTCAGGGGTGCTGAAGGCACCAGAAAATACTTCAAAAGTGTCACTGTGCCCACAGGTGCCACAGCTGGAGACCCCTGCAGACATTAACTATCAATCCCCAAACAGTGCCCAAGACTGTGTCTTAATAACTAAGGCGGTAAGAGGGATTGGAGGGCATTTTCTTCTCAAATGTACCCAAAATCCTATTAATATAACTGATGTATTAGCGCTCCCCCCCCCATACACACACGAATGAACTGTATTCTGAAACTCATCCATCTCAAAGCTAGAGAACATGAAAATTAAATAGCCTTGCCTACTGCTTCAGTGTTACTGAGTAATTTATACTGATGAATCCTAATACTTTGAAGCAAAACAGGCCATGTGCCTCTAAATATGTCCTCCACACCTCATTTTTTAGTAGAAAAATGATTTTAAAAATGAAATGTATGTCTTCTGTGTGGCGGATATGGAATTACAGGAGATGGGAAACTTTCCACAATGAATCCACAGCTTTGAATGTCTTGGGGTGGGGGGGGGGAAATTCCTTGGAAAGCGGACAGGGATGAACTTTGAGAGTTTAACACATTTCACACAGGGTTTTATACCTGTGTAACTGGCAGAAATCCAACAGGTGATACTTTTCCCACCACAAAGGGAACCAGGGAGCCACAGCTGTTGGATTTCTACTTTCCCAGAGTCGCTGAGAAAAGTACAAAGGCTGCTTGGAAAGGGCAACGCTAGGATCTGAGTCAAGGGTGGAGGAAAGCGAGGGGTTGTCCTAGCAAGGGCAGGAAACGTAGCAAGAACAGGGGTGTACAATATATTCTGGGCCAGACAAAAATATTGCCCAGCCATTTTGAGGTGGCGGGGGGCCGTCGGCGGACACTAAAGTGAGGGGTGAGGAAGGAGGATTTACTGGCGGAGCTTTCCCGCCTTTTCTTGGCGCCTTCACCTTGATGGAGTAGACGAGGGCCGCGAAGCCCAGGCAGCAGGCGTTCATGAAGGAGAAGTTGTACAGCGACCAGAGCACGTAGTCCTTGGGCTGCTCGACTACGAAGGGGTAAGGGCAGATCGTGATGGTGTCGCCGCCGATCATCTCGACGCTGTAGGGCCTCAGGTTGACGTCCATGGCACTTTCCAGCTCCATGGTGGCCGAGAGCTGCTAGTGCTGGCGGGAGGCTGCTGAGGAAGAGGAGGAGGAAGAGGATCCCGCCGCCCGTGAGGGTGAGGGAGGGTCTCCTCGGCCTCTGGTTAGTCAGGAGCGGCCTCTGGCGCACGAAGCTGGGGCCTCTGTCCTGCTCCTCGGAAACGGGGGCGGAGCAGGGCGAACAGGGCAATGGATATACAGTATATCCGTGGGGGGCGCGTGAGGGAAGGCGGGTTTGTTCCCAGAGCCGCAGGGGAAGCTCAGCGGCGGTCCTGGGGCCACGCGGCCTGGGGAGGCTCGAGTTCTTATCCCGCCCGCTTTCTAGCAGCAGCCTAAAGAAAAGGAACCGCCGTGTATCTCACACACTGGTAATTCGCCAGCAAGCTTTTAGCGTAGTGTTAAAAAAAAAAGGAGGGGGGGCAGTTTGGGAACTACCGTCAGAAAGTAAAGGGGGAACTATATTCCTATAGAGACAGGCAGTGCCAGATTTACATATAAGCTAAACAAGCTATAGCTTAGGGCCCCACTCTCTTGGGGTCCCCCAAAAAATTTAAAGGGGGGGGGAACTGGATGTACATTTCCAAAATATAAGATAAAAACCAAATAAAATAAAACATATATAGCAACAGTGCTTTGTGTTGTGTGGGCTCCAATGATGTAAGTAATGGGCCCCGCCTGCTAGCCTGCTCCCTAAAATTACCATATAGCATATATTCAGCACAAAAAGCAGCAGCAATTTGTTGTTGACAAAGGACAGCTGGACATATAAAGGGCCCCATTACCTTCACTAGCTTAGGGCTTCATCAAACCTAAATCCGGCCCTGGAGACAGACCTTTCACTGCATTGTTTCATTTCAACGCTTGTACCCTGCTTTTACTTTCAAAAAGAGGAGCTAAAGGGTCTGACACATGTGCGTAGCGGGGCGGGGCGGGCTAAATCAAGTAAATAAATAAAAATACTTAACTAACTGGCCAATTGCCTCGCAGATAACTTGGTTCTGCTCCCCCCCACCATAAAGCCTGCCCCCCTCAAATCCTGAGTATGCCCATGGTCTGACAAATGACCAGGTATATGAGAAAGGCAGCTAGTCCAGCTTCTTAAAAAAAACCCACTAAAATAATATTGCCAACAATTTTTTTGTTCAGTACCAAAAGGGGACTGGGGTACAGTTCATTTAGTAAAGAGTTGCATTCAGCTAACTTTTACTCCTAGTAGACCCTTTGAAATTAATGGCCATGACTAACTTAGGTCCATTAATTTCCACAAATCTCTTCTGAGTAAAAGTTAACTGAATGCTATATTTGTATACTTAGGCACACATAGTATTACACCTTTATGTTCCTCTAGAAAATATATTGTGTATTTTCCCTGCCTGACACATAGCAACCCAAAAACCTGACCTGTTGAAACTTCAGTTTGTTGCAGAGATGCAGTTGCCTGGTCCAGGAAACAGGTTGTATTCAGGGCTTTTTTTCTGGGGGACGCAGAACCCCTAAACATTTTGTGAATCTAAGTTTGGCCACATTAAGGGGCAGTATTTCAATATGAGTAGGAAAATGGGAGTGCCCCTAAACATTTTTTTAGAAAAAAACACCACTCGTATGACACTATTCCTGCTTTGCCCAGCTTTAATTATCTAGTTAAAAGTCCCTTTCTCTTGCCCTATTGATTTATCTATATCCACTTGGCGGTTGACAAACTTTTGCTAATAATAATTTATTTATACCCCAGCCATTCTGGGTAGCTCCCAACAGAATAAAAACTTCCCTAAACAGGGATGCCTTCATATGTCTTCTGAACGTCAGATAGTTATACTGATAATTTCTTCTTGTTGTAACATGTCCATGGAGTACTCAGATTTCAGATCTAATTTGGAACCTCTTTTGACATTTGTCACAATTAGGCATATTTCCTTTTTCCTGCTTCTTTGTCCTGGGCTTAAGCAGGCTCATATTTTATAGAGGTTACTTTACTCCCAGTGCTGAGAACTCTGCATTAGAAAATAAACATCTAGAAACTAGCTATCCAAGCCTGCATAGGCTTGCTCTTTTCTACAATCTGAGTACACATGAAAATATTTTTTAGCCTGATTCAATAAAGAAACATTTACTTGGCTCAGAGTTCAGTTCTTTACTTCCTTAGATAATCATAAAAACTGAGAAATGTTTATAAAGCAGAACGTTTTCCAGCAACAGCTGAAAGGCTACAAAGCAAAACACCAGGGCAGGACTACAGTGAAGAATTCTCCTGATGACCAAACCACACAAGACATGGTAGATTCATGATCATATCTCTCAACTGATGTGAAGATGTGATCTTAATTATTGAGGTGTGTGGGACTGATTTTCCTCAAAGCATCATGTTTAGAGAAGACCAATCTGAATCACCCTGAAGAAAGTGTTTTTAGCTTTGCAGTGGAAGAAATTAGGGTAGCCCAGTGCAAAAGAAACGGTGCTTGTACCTTTAATAGTTGTATAAAAGAGAGAGTTTCAACTGACATTACAAACTGAAATTTCCTCTTCTGCATAACAGTAAAGGGGGGGGGGAGAGTCTTACTGTCTTTTTGTACCACCACCCCACAAGAACAGCAGATACACATATTGTGCCTATGTTTCTCCCCAACCCCCACTGCAGATATAAAAAAAGTTTGGGGAAATTGCATGGGAGAAAAGGGTTACCGTATTTTTCGCTCTATAAGACACACTGTTTCCCTCCTAAAAAGTAAGGGGAAATGTGTGTGCGTCTTATGGAGTGAATGCAGGCTGCTCAGCTATCCCAGAAGCCAGAACAGCGAGAGGGATTGCTGTGCAGTGCTCCCTCTCGCTGTTCTAGTTTCTGGCTTAGCCATGCACAGCCTCTTCAGGGCAGCGAGGATCCTTCATCCTGCTGCCCTGAAGAGGCTGCACAGCTATCCCAGAAGCCAGAACAGCGAGAGGGATCGCTGCACAGCAATCCCTCTTGCTGTTCTAGCTTCTGGCTTAGCCGCGCTCTGTCCCTTCCCCTACCTCCAGCAAGAGCCGCGCTCCCTTTAAAGAGTGCGTGGCTCTTGCTGGCTTTTGTGGGAGATGGGGGAAGGGACAGAGCGCGCGGCTCTGTCCCTTCCCTCATCTCCTTTAAAAGCCCGCAAGAGCCACGCTCCCTTTAAAGAGCTAAGCAGAGCGTGTGTGTCAGTGAGAGGATGCCCTTTTCCCTTCTTGGGGAAAAGCCTACAAGCGCCGCACACATGCTCCATGTGGCTCGTGAAAGGGAGCGCTGTATACCTGGGATGCATACAGGCTCTGCTCAGTGCTCCCTTTAAAGAATTTTTTTTTCTTGCATTCCCCCTCTAAAAACTAGGTGCGTCTTATGGTCAGGTGTGTCTTATGGAGCGGAAAATACGGTAAACACCCTGTCTCCAGTGCAGTGCTACATCTCCTACAGCAGCTGTGGTCAGCCCAGTACTAGTCTTGCAGGAAAAGGACAATCGGAGCAAAGCAAAGGGCAGTGTCTGTTTCCTGAGATTATAATAGCGGGAAGATTAATGTTGTTGTTGTTGTTGGCAACCGTTTGTCTTGAGAGACTCCTCTGGGGGTGATGTCAAACCGTTGCATTGGCAGAAGAACACCCTTGGTTTTTGTAGTTTTTCTATTCCTGGAATAATTCTGATATATGACATGTTGAGTCCTACACTAAATAATGTGTCTGTTTGTGATTACAGATGATCTGAAAAACATAATAGATGCTGCTTTCAGATTGGCTCTGAATCTTAGCAGGATGTAGTCAGTTAACAAATATGTGGAGGGGTAATGTGTTAGAATGAGCGTGCTCTACCCCCATCCCACCCCATCCCATTTGCTTTCACTGCTGGTGGAGCTTCCAACACAGCTCCTCAACCAGCAGATCCTGAGTACAGGATTGCACCCTTATTCTAGGAGACTAAGTAGAAACTAATGAAACATAATCTTTCAGAAGCCCAGGCCAGAAGCAGAGCTATTTAGGTTGAACTTTGGCTACTATAATAAATGCGCTCCAGTCTGTGAAACTGACAGAATTTCTGCCATCAAAGCTGTTCTTGTTTTGTGAGCTATGGGGAAAGAAGAGAAACCCAGAGATTTCATTTGTGAGAAAGCAGATAGACTGACCTTTTCCATCTGAACTTATGACATCACTCTGTGGTATGCTTTTTTCAGTTTCAAGGGGCTGTACAGTGGCGTCCTTTGTTCATCTGTTAAATTCAGCTCTACACTGGCAGCAGCTGTGGTAGCTTCTTCAAAACTTCCTGTCCTTGTTTGGTACTTTGGTTTCATGATAAATACCTAAAAGGTATATAAATGGGGGGCAATAATTGCAATTTGATAGATCTTAAAAGCTGAGATCAACAAGGTTTCTAATATATCATTTATACCAGTTTTATGGTATCAAGCAGGAAGGGAATGTCAAACATAGTTCATGTGGGCTTGTATCCCATAAGAAAGTGTGGAAGTGGACTGCTTTAGAGAGTCTGGATTAATTGTCATGTTCTTTTGCACTGCTTAGATGGTGTTCTGTTTTGTTGTGGGTAATCTAGTCCTGAGGGCCATCTAGTTCAACCCCATGCAATGCAGAAATCTCAACTAAATCATACATGACAGATGTCCATCCAACCTCTGCTTAAAAACCAGCAAAGTATTCCAGGCTCCCTTAGAACCCCAGACCCTGATCGAGCATACCTACTTCTTCTCCCACTGCCAAAGACACCCCCCTGACCCTACTTCCACTCTCCACAGAGGAGCAACCAATATTTCTAATATGTAGGAAATAATTTTGGAACACAGAGAACCTTTTCCTGACAAATCACATGAAGTTCTCAATGTTACAATAGAGGCTGAGATAGCAGAAGTAGTCTGTATGACATTTTTAATGCAGACCTTAATGGGCCAAAGAAGCTACATGAAACATTTGAGCCTAAGCGTATCATCACAGCATTTCAATTTGTGCTTCAAAAAGAGAGAAACCTATCTTGATTAATCCTGTGTCAGCCATATATTCACCTCAATGAGGCACTTGGAAAGTATGAGTTCTCAACTCTCCAGAGATTCCACACTAGAGGAAAACAAGCTTTCATTGCCAGTTGAGGGTTTGCTATGTCCCAGACTGGCCTTCACACACACACACAGCTATTTCTTTTTTAGAAAGAAAGAAAGAAAGAAAGAAAGAAAGAGCAAGCAAGGAAGCAAGGAAGCTTTTAGAAATCCAAACCAATCTTCTTTAACAAAACAACATTCAATTCAACATAAACCTAATAGCTTTGTTTTAACACTCAGTGCATACAGAATTATATATTAACAGACCCCTTTATAAAACTTCTTGTTTTAAAGTGGGCATCTCTTTGTTGATAAATTCCACTTCTGTTTAGACAAAGCTTATTGGAAGACTCATTCAAAATATGCTCCTTCAGCAGCAAGCAGTTACCAAGGAGAGAGAAAACAGTAAGAGAGGAAGATTTGAAAACTCTGGGGCAGGCTAGGTGGCAGGAGTGTGAATAAACAAACTTAAGAGATGAGCAGAGCCCTGACCTTAAAAGGGGTGGGCTCTCCAAGTGGCTCTGAAGATACTCCCCCTTTGGGAGAACTCTTAGCGGGACAGTCCCCTGGCAAGGCACTTTCCCTGTGCTTTGCGGCCTGTTGCCGGGTGTGTTCCCTCTCTCATGCTAAAACTGGGGGACAACCAATGAAATAGGATGTTGGAAGAGTCAGCAGAGAGAAGAGAACTTATTCACGCAGTGCATGGTTAAACTATGGAAGTCACTCCTACAGGAGCTAGTGATGGCCATCAACTTGAATAGCTGTAAAAGAGGATTAGAGACAGCTTTGTAAAGGATAAGGCTATCAATGGCTACTAGCCACATTGGTTATGCTCTGCCACCACTGTTGGGGGTGGCATGCCCCTGGATGCCAATTGCTGGGAGCTGCAGGTGGGAAGAGTGCTTCTGCCTATGGGAAGCAGGACCTGCGTGCATCTGGTAGGCCACTGAGAACAGGATGCTAGCCACTGGGCTGATCAGCAAGGCTTTTTATAGTCTCATGCCCAGGAGAAGTTGCTCATGAGGTTCCTGTCTGCAGTTTGAGGGGCCCTGGTGCTGTTTTTTTTTTTTTTTTCTGAATATGCACAGGGACAATGCCTAAGCCTTTGTGACACGCTCCAAGGCCTGGAGCAGAAAAGGAGGTTGGCAATATTGCAGCCCACAATAGTAGATTCCAGCGTGTTTTTGGCTTCTCCTCACCTGGTCCAAGGTTTCCAGTGTGTTTACAGGAGTAAAGATACTGGCATCCTCTCATTGCACCAGAAACCTCACAGCAGAAAGGAGAAGGACTAGTGAACTTGGGTCTGTTCCAGGTCCTTTTCTTCTGCTTCGAGTTCTCCTTTCTATGGACTCAAGTAGAGACTAGGCATGAAATGGGTAGAGACATTTCCTAGGAACACCATGACAGGGGGGCTGTTCTGCACCAACTGTGAATCCATAGCAATTGAAGATTGGGGAGCCAAAGTGCACCTGAGCTGTCTATACAGGGTCCTTGTGTATCATTGCTGTGTGTGTGTGTGTGTGTTCATGTTCCCCACTGCCCTGCATTTAAATGGCAGCAACAGATGAAACCCTGCTCATAAAGCAAATGGAGATCAATAGAGAAAAGACTAGGGCATCAGGATTCTTAGAAGAGGTGGGGGGCAGTTGGTCAATCATGAATGAGAACTCCTCTCATCTCCAACCAGGAACAAGCCATATATAATCCTAACAATCCCGTGTCTTTTCTTGGGATGTCAACTTTTTGGTTAGGCAATATATTGTTACACACTACCCAATTCTCAAGCAGTGTGAGATTCCAGGGGTACCACGTAGGTCCTTCCATATCAAGTGGTTCAATTTTCTTAAAATTTTGTACACTTGTTGAATGATCAGAGCCAAGTCTGAATCTGAATTTTTTTTAAATCTCATACTGTTTTTGAGTTATGAGGGTTTGATTTCTTTTTTTAATTGACAATTTTGGCCTTGCCAGACTACACAAAAACCTTAAAAGCTCAGCCCAGAATTGAGATATTTCAAAATTAAAATACCAATCTCTTCCGAACTTCATGAGCTTTAATATGATATGGCACATGATGGATTTACTTTAAAGTTAATATGCATAACTTAAAATTTTTTAAGTGATTAAAAATCAATATGATTAAAATTTCCCCCCAAAATGTATTGATTATTTCATATTTTTAAGAGCTTCCTGCAAAATTTAATCTTGGGATCTTAATGGGATCACATTCTAAAAAAATATTTTCTATATACATGTTGGTCTTATTGGGTTCTATTTAGGATAAATGGGTCTTCCTGGAGTAAAATATAACAGAATATACAAGACTCCACTTGGGAACACATTTCTAAAAGGAAAGCCTGACTAGCTTTCCAGATACCTTTTAATTGGATAACTTTCTAAATAAATTATTAGTTACTAGTTACTGAAGTTACTAGTATTATGGTTTGAAGTCCAAGCAAGCATTCATACATTCTTCGTACACCATGCAACATCATCACTTTGGCCATCACTTCACCTAACCAGATGAGGGCATAGGTGTAAAATACCCAAATCTTATAGATAGCTAGGGTTGCCATATTTTAAACAGAGCAGAGAAAATCAGACAGAAAAGTTGTTGATCAAAGATTTGGCCGTCTGATGACTCCTGCAACTCCCAAAGCTCAAAAGCAAAGGAACCAGCCATGACTATACAGATAAGAATTTAACTGTAATTAATTCCAGCTTTTCTCTGAAAAAATTGGCTGTTCACCCAGCCTCTCCCTCTCCCTCAGTTATTCAGCTATTCAGTTGTTACTACAAATAAGTTTAACCCATGCCTGCATAAGTTATGGTGCACCAAGCAAACAAGGTAACATATTGTGGCGTGCCAGGTGTTCAGCACCCAAGTCTTATTTTTGCCATCCTAAAAAAGCATCAAAATGGGCACCCTCCCCATTCATAGCTGGTGGGCTACATTTGGCTGTGCTTCTCTACATTCTCTTTTGTCCTTCAGGTCAGGCTAGCAAAAGGCTTTTCTTTGTAGACTCCCCCACCCTCTGATACGGAGTTGCCATATCAAAAGTTAACATAATTTGTGCTAGTGAGTACTGAGTATTTTCCATTGAAGTTGACAGACATGGAAAGGAAGTGATTATTCTCCTTCACCTTTCAGTCTGTGAAGTTATTTTGTTCTGGAATAAGGACTGTTTTGGAAAACGGGGGAAATGAAAATATCTCCTATCAATGGCTCAGTTGCAAACAGTGATTTGATAACTAAAGCTATTGCCATGTAGCCAGGAGAATATAACTGATTGCTCGTTATGATCCAGCTTACATATGTATGGATATAATTTGATTGTTTATCACTTCGTTACACAGCAGTTCTTGATGACTCACAGATGAATGTGTGAATGGGTTCCACTGAAAGGCCTTGTGCCTGAGGTGTTGTGTATTTTCTTTTCTCTGATCTGCAATGACTTATTCACAGACCCAACTGACTGCTTCATGCTGCAGTCATCAGTGATGAGCAGCATGTACGAACCAATTTAAAGGGTGTCAAAATATGTCCTCCCAACCCCTATTTAGCAAAGTTTGCTGCTTTACTACCAGCATCACACATCAGGACCCAGAATAAGCTGTGCTGCATATTTTTGAGAGTGACAACACACCACAGGGCTGCCATGATTATCACAGTGTGTAGTTAACAATGTGAGAGATCTGCTGGTCCAATCTAGTCCAGGATCTTGTTCACCACAGTGGCCAACCAAATGCCCCTGGGAAACCCACAATAAATTTGGCTTGGTTGAGTGGGTGATGGGGGCATTATTCCAGCTACTTAGGCAGCAATAGTAATACTTCTCTTAAAGAAGCTCTCTCAGAATCCCACCATGTTGAATCTAGCAAAGTCTCCACTTTCCATTCTTGGTCAAGGTTCTTCAACATGTCTCATTGCCAGACGTTTTCTCAATCATGAGCATTACCTCTTGGGTTACCTTGGTGACAATGCACACTGGGAACTGAACCAGGGGAAATGCAGCCATATTGATTGTGTTGAACTTATTGCCACTTTTCTGCACTATCAACCCTGATGACCTTCCAAACTACTGAGGAGTGTGTTTTTTTGCTATGGTTCCAGCCCTCAGTGCAGAGGGTAGTTCAGAAAGTGGTTTTGGGGTGCGAGTGAGAGACTCCTATCCAACATTGTGGTTGTTTCCATGGTTCCCACATGGTTCTATTTCTTCCTTGTGCTATTTAGCACAAAGCATTTTGTTTGCTTTGTGTGTAATATGGTTTCATTTACAGTGGTACCTCGGGTTAAGAACTTAATTCGTTCTGGAGGTCCATTCTTAACCTGAAACTGTTCTTAACCTAAGGTACTACTTTAGCTAATGGGGCCTCCCACTGCCGCTTTGCGATTTCTGTTCTCATCCTAAAGCAAAGTTCTTAACCTGAGGTACTATTTCTGGGTTAGTGGAGTCTGTACCCTGTACAGCGTCTGTAACCTGAAGTGTCTGTAACCTGAGTTACCACTGCAATTGAAAAGTTGATGCTGTTTATATTATTAATTAAATTTCTATACTTCCCTTCATCTGAGGATCATGGGACAGTTTATAATATAGATGTTTGTTGATAGGGGAAAGCGCCCCTCATTCTACATTTGTTCAGTCACAAAGTACAAGGTCATTACTTTGCCCTGCATCTCTTCAAGAGCCAAAAAGTTCTGTAAATATTTGCAAACAAGGATTGCATCATTTACACGTACTTACAGTGAACGCTGTGTCGTTTTTTAGCCCCCTTAACCCGGTCTGGAGAGAGATTTTGACACGCTTCAGTCTGCTTCAGTTTTTATGACCCTAATTGCCATGGGCGAATTGGGCCACTTCACTGCTTAACCTGCCATAACATATCATTTATGAACAAGTTAAAAAGCATCTGTCTTAATCCATATATTTGACACCCTACCTCTTTCTTCTATACATCATGAGAATATGCTTTTACCCTGCCTATGTGGAGTAATTGAAGCCACCCCTTAATACATTTTCTCCCATTTTAAGAGCACCTTTGAAGCACATCCCCCCCAATAATTTTGGGCACTGCAATTTAACTACAGTGCCCAGAATTCTTTCAGGGAAAATATGCTTCATATGTGCTTGAAAGTCAGTTTTGGTCACAAGTGCAATTGTGTCCCATGGGATCTAGTGATGGCTACCGACTTTAAAAGATCTTAAGACAAACTGACAGAGGATAAGGCTATATGCCCAGTCTCCACTTCTTGGACATCATCTGTAGCAGCAAATTCATTACATTAACATACTTTATGCAAAACTGTATTTCCTTTTGTTTGTCCTAAATCTCCCACCATTTAGGCTCACCCAGTGAGCTAGGTTCTGGTGTTATGAGCAAAGCAGGGGGTTGGGGAGGTATCAATCCACACCATACATAATTTTAAATGCTTCTTAACAGGGCCAGCCCACCCATGAGGCAAGGTGAGGCAACCACCTCAGGTGGCAGGATCCACAGATCCAGCATCTAACGAATGTATTGTTCACTGCTGGTATACACTCCTTGGAGGCCAGATCTGCTGCCTCTTTGGTGGCCACTCCACCCCCTCCTACTGCAATTCAGCCTCTAAGCAAATAGGAGGCACTGCTGGTCAACTTGCACCCCTAGGGAGGAAATGGTGGGGGTTGCCCTCTGGGGTTTCCTGGGCTTTGCATCTGCCCAGCATGATTCAGAGTGGGGGCCCTTCACCACTTTGATTTCCACATCAGTAAGGTTGGTTTGATTCCCCCACCCTTCCCAATGTAGAACTTCACTTACTCTTTCTTCCCTGGCTGGGGTGCAGGTGGGTGGGTCACTATTTTGTGGTTTGCCTCAGGTGCCAAAATCCCATGCACTGCCAGATCAAGTTCCTTGCCTAATGCAGAAAATGCAGAGCTAGATTCCCCCCCCCCGCACCCGCCCTGTCTGTTCAGCCTCTATCTGAAAGACCTCCAGTGAGACACCCTCCCCAGTAAATGGTTTAATATAGGATCATGAAACCTACAACTCATCACTGAATCTCCTTACATCTTTACTCAGTCCAGTCTCCCACTCACCTACAACTAGGACTCTAGATGCTGTGCTTTTTCCAATTTAAGAATACTTCGATTTTTTTAATTGTACAATTGCGCATCTATTGCCACATGGCTGGGAAGAGGGCCAGCCCTGCCTCTTTGTGATAGCTAAAGTTTGTTTTTAGTGGTACCTCGGCTTAAGTACTTAATTCGTTCCGGAGGTCCGTTCTTATTCTGAAACTGTTCTTAACCTAAAGCACCACTTTAGCTATTGGGGCCTCCTGCTGCCAGAGCACAATTTCTGTTCTTATCCTGAAGCAAAGTTCTTAACCTGAAGCACTATTTCTGGGTTAGCGGAGTCTGCAACCTGAAGCGTATGTAACCCAAGATACCACTGTAATTAGAAGCAGGTAGCCAAGCACCGAGAGGATGAATGCAGCCTTTGTGTTTGGGGGTGGAAATGGCACAGATAACTGCAGCAAGACTTGTAAACTCTGCTTGCACTCTTGTCAGAGGCACCATTTAATTGTTTCCCTGTAACACCAGCACAGCCAGTCACCATGGCAAAAGAACATTATTTGGACGGCTTTGGAGTGTAAACACATCCTAGGAAACTATTTTCCTTACAACTGGAACTCATTTTGTAGCCCCTGTTTGGGGTGTGCATAGCTTCTTTGTTAATAAACATGTACAAGAACAAAAGCTCCACAAGCTTGTTTTTTAATATATTTTTAAGCAAATGTATTACGGTGATAGTGTTGCAAAAACCAAACTCTACAAGCATCTCTTATTACAAAGAAGTGTGTGTAGGTGTAAATACTGGATAATTTGTCTTCCTTGCATCAGGAACAGGAGATGAATCTTCATGTCACTTGGTCCCCATGTGCACCAGTAAGAGAGAAAACTGGATGCTTATAATCCATAGGAAAATAACTTGAGAGCAGAAGAGGCACTAGAGCCATGTGGATTTTTTGGGGGGTGAAATCCCTCTAATGCACAATTCACAGCATGGCAACTCTTGAAATTGATGCTTATCCAGCTCCATCTTGGCAAGCACTGGAGAGACATCACTGGAAGTACCATATTATCAATATAAGGGCTGCTCTTTGACAAACTACACACCCGTGTCATTGGAAAGCAAAACATCACCATTACCCACAGACAAAGTGACTTGAGTGGGAACCTTGGCAGCAAGGGAAAAGGCAGTGAGTGGTTTTACAAGGGAAACCCGTCTGTGACATGGTTCTCCATAGGCTTCCTAATAACCGTTATGAAATTGGGGAGTGAAAACCCCAGCTGCTAGTAGGATGATGACAATGACAATGGGCACAATGCACAGGGTCACAGCTGTGATGTTGAGGCACTGGGCAGTAGAACCATAGCTGCGAGCTCCACTGTGGTCACCAACCACTTTGCGATCTCTTGCCTGTTCAGAAAGAAGAAAAAAAGTCAGTGATTGAAAACAAACTACTGTAGAAGATAAGCTGCTTGTGCTTCGGTAGCAGAGCTGCTCCCACACTTCTGGGTTGGCGTTGACCACCAAAAAGTCATCTATGCCAAAACAGACAAGACAGAACAAGGGAGAATATAGTGTGCAAGAATCCTATGCTCATATCCCTGTGCAGACTCTGCAGGGAATTTGTATGACTCTGCAGATGCATATATATATATATATATATGCAGGTTTTGGTGTCCTCGGGTGTCTTCCCGTGTAAAAGTTGGGGTGTCTAGGCGACGTTTCGACGAGGTCTCACTCGTCATCTTCAGGCTGGTGCTTTCGGCTTCTTGTTACTGGAACAGAGCAGGATCTCAGTGTTTGAGTTCCTATAAATACTGTTGAGGAGGTGTGGTGTATAGCCTCCAATGTTCTGGGCAGAGAGGAGGTTCCCAGGCTAGTGTGCCTTTTCTTCTTTTGTTCCTTAATTACTTGAGGGATATCTTGAGTGATTTCTTGAGTGATTTCCTGAATCCCACTTAGGTGGGTCATTAGGTGTGGATTAGTTGCTAAAGCCTTCGTGTCTTGAACTCTTGAACTTTGTGAAGAGTTTTTCTGAGAAGATGGCTGTACTGCACTTGGTTGTGCTCTGGCTTGGCTTCGTGTATAGGGGCGAGCTGTGGTTTTGTGGCCTGTGCCAGCCAGATCTGTGTAGGGATTGCAGGGGGGTGCAGCATCCGGAGGTGCCACCCTGGTTTGGCTACTGGATGGTGTCTGTAATTTATCTGTGGAGAGGGTCTGGGTTTGGGTCTGGTGTGGTTGATTGGTGATGGCGTTCTGTGTGCCTCTGGATCTGGTGTCAGATTTTGTGGGGAGGGCTAATTTCCAGATGTCTGGCAAGCGGGATGTGTCGTCACGCTTGTTCATGTTGTGAGGGTGTTTCTCTATCTCGATGGCTTCCATGATTATTCTCTTGTGGTGATGTTCCATGTTAAAGAGCAATTTGGAATCTGCAAAATTAATTTCGTGTCCTGTTTCTTTCATGTGTTGGAAAAGAGAGGAAGTTTTTTCTTCTTTTTTGACGGCATTCTTGTGTTCTGCGATCCGTGCATTTATTCGTCTGTTTGTTTGTCCAATGTACGTGGCTGGGCAGACTTTGCAGAGAAACACCCTCACAACATGAACAAGCGTGACGACACATCCCGCTTGCCAGACATCTGGAAATTAGCCCTCCCCACAAAATCTGACACCAGATCCAGAGGCACACAGAACGCCATCACCAATCAACCACACCAGACCCAAACCCAGACCCTCTCCACAGATAAATTACAGACACCATCCAGTAGCCAAACCAGGGTGGCACCTCCGGATGCTGCACCCCCCTGCAATCCCTACACAGATCTGGCTGGCACAGGCCACAAAACCACAGCTCGCCCCTATACACGAAGCCAAGCCAGAGCACAACCAAGTGCAGTACAGCCATCTTCTCAGAAAAACTCTTCACAAAGTTCAAGAGTTCAAGACACGAAGGCTTTAGCAACTAATCCACACCTAATGACCCACCTAAGTGGGATTCAGGAAATCACTCAAGAAATCACTCAAGATATCCCTCAAGTAATTAAGGAACAAAAGAAGAAAAGGCACACTAGCCTGGGAACCTCCTCTCTGCCCAGAACATTGGAGGCTATACACCACACCTCCTCAACAGTATTTATAGGAACTCAAACACTGAGATCCTGCTCTGTTCCAGTAACAAGAAGCCGAAAGCACCAGCCTGAAGATGACGAGTGAGACCTCGTCGAAACGTCGCCTAGACACCCCAACTTTTACACGGGAAGACACCCGAGGACACCAAAACCTGCATTCCTGCACCCGTGAAAATCTACGAAAGCATATATATATATATATATATATATATATATATATATATATATATTGGTTTCAAAAATATAAAAATGTCAAACCTCTACATACAAGTTCAGTTGATCATGCATTTCATCAGCAGTTTTGTATGGTTTTTAATCAAGCTGCATGCTTGCTAGCTTCTTAAAAATGCTTTAATGATAGAAAAAGTGGCAATATTGTTGGAGAGGTGCTGCAAGTTCATATGCTAAAGGAAGTGCAAAGATGGATCTTGTCTCCAGGCGTCTATATGCTAAAGGAAGTGCAAAGATGGATCTTGTCTCCAGGCTTCTATTTTGATACCAATCTGTTTTAAGAAGAGAGCTGTACAGGGCAGTCCAATGCAGGTTTACTCAGAAGCAAGTGTGTATTGGGCTGCAACCTTAAGGCAGGGCCTGCACAACTTCAGAACTGACCTTCCTCTGCCAAATAGTAATAATAATAGGGGTGCCTCTTTTTTGGTCATTTATAGCACCCTTTGGCTCCTCCCCATTATCATAAAGAGACACACACTCCTTGTTTAAAGCGCATAGATAATAGAACTTACTCCCACAGGAGGCAGTGATGGCCACCAACTTGGATAGCTTTAAGAGATGGGACAAAAACGATAGAGAAGCCACAGATCTGCCTCCCCTGTCAAGGCGATTATGCCTCAGAATACCCTTTGCTGGGAATTGCAGGTGGGCAGAATGCTGTTGTATTCATGTCTAGTTTACAGGTTTCGCAAAGGTGTCTGGTCAGCCACTGTGAGAACAGGATGCTGGACTTGATGGGGCATTGACCTGATCCAGCAGTTTAAGTTTAAGTTAAGTTATTGGTCTGTTGTTGCCCTTGCAGATCATTATTTTTGCATATTAAAGTTAAGATGATAGGGGGGAAATCCCACAGATGTTGCAATCACACAAAGCAGTCTAAAAGAAAAATCCGTGTTGTAGATGATAAACGGACTTGGTTTTTGGTCATTGACTCTTCTGTGTTAAGCTACATGCACAAGTTTTCTACTATTGAAGTGTAGAAAACACCTACCTCAGGGGCTTAGATAGTCTTAGATATTTGTTTTTCAGTGATAAACTGTGGAGAAAGAGGCTGCTCGAACAATCAGAGCAGGTGACCAGCAAATTTAAGAACTGAATTCCAAGTTTCCTAGAGACCAGCTAGCTTTTGCCCTGCCCTAGTAACTTCCCTCCACATTTCATAGAATTGACCCGAGGGTCATCTAGCCCAATAACTTAACGTTTGCCCTGAGATTAAGAGTCTCATGTTCTACTGACTGAGGCTCCCTACTGCCAGTGGAAGGCAAGGGCACAGACACTGAGTGTGGAATGTAAACCGGAGCGATGCTGTGGTACTGCTAGGCTGCAGCTGCCTGATCAGTCCCTTAAGGTTGCCCATTTTTATATACATAAAGCCAGATGGATGGGTGTTCCCCGCTCCCCCCCCCCCGTGTTGCACATGCAGACACACACAAGATGATGCAGGGGGGTGGGCAAAATGCTGTTTTTCCTCACTGTGCTCCCTTGTTTAAAAACCTTTCCTCCCAGGCAATTTCAGTGTTGGAAGTGAGCCAACTGGGGGAAAGGTTTCCCTCCCCTCCCATGCCCCTTTCCTTGCAGGAAATAAGACCCCCGCCCCAGCTTTATACATCAACACAGGGCTGACACATGGACGCATCACAGCCTAGCTTGATCCGCCAGACTTTGTAGCCAGGGCTGAGTTTTGGTTCAAAAGCATAACTGGGCCCGGTTTAAAGCTATACTTTACCCCATGGGTTAAATCTAAATCCAAAACTCGGCTCTGAAAATTTGGGAAAGAAGAAACAATGCCGTCATTCCCCTGCCTCTTGCCAATGAGAGGCCATGATTAATGCCTCCCCTCCTCCGTCTAGCAAGCGAAGCAACAACCCAACAGATACTTTTAAAAGTTCAATCGATGTCAGCGGGGCTCATTTCCGAGTAAACACGGATAGGAGAGAGCTCCTAGGATGGCTGGAGGGACTTCTGAGCACCCAAAACGTGGTTTTTTTAAAGTCCTGATCACGTCCCGCCGGCTTTACGCCCCCTCCCCGTCCCCCACCCACGAGGGGGCAAATGGAGCGTGGAGCAGGAAGGGGTGGGAGCGTCCCATGGCCGGCGGAGCTCTCGTCCATCCTGCCCTTCTCACCTTAACCGAGAAGACCAGGGCCATGAACCCGAGGCAGCAGAAGTTGCAGTACATCATGGTGCAGATCGACCACAAGATATGGTCGCGGGGAGGCGCCACGCAGACTTGGCTTTGGTTGTGCATGTGGATCACGGTGGAGCCAGGCGACGCGCCCGCGGGGTCGAGGATGGCCATGTCGTGCTCGTCCTTCAGCTCCTCGTAGCGCGGCAGCCCGCCGCTGGGCTGGCCGGGCAGAGGGAAGTGGGCGCCGCTTGCCATCTTCTCGCCTGCAACCGGGTCTCTCAAGAAGAACTGCTTCGCGGGGCAGCGACCCGGGGAGTGAAAGGCAGGCGGAGGGAGGAGGCGGAGCTGCCAGGCTTTTTTCCCGGGGAGGCGTGGATGCGCTCTCTGTTTCCCAGCATGGAATAGTGGGCAAACTGAAGGAATCGAAACTTAGGCAGGAACCTCCAAATTTGGGGGACTTGGGCAGGCGGATGTGTGAACTGCTTGCCCTTTGTGTAACGCGGCATGGCCTGCTCTTGACTTGAGAAGGGATCTTCCCGCTCCCCGCCTTCGAAGTATGCGCGCTCTCTCCTTTTTGCAAGCGTATACTGTAAAATATATCAGCATTACTTAAAAAAAGTTATTAATACAGTATGGCTGTTGTAGCTTGATGACCATATACACATACAAGCATTAGATGACGCACTGGTGTTCTGATACATCTCTAATTTATCGAAGTTGCAACCCACCTATTTTTTTAAATTGCGAATTATACAACTGTTCACTCATATTTATTGTATAAAAAATGTATAACCACCCTCCAGCAGAGCTGCTAGCACAGTTTAAGAAAACAACAGCAAATATATAAGTACAGGTAATGTTAAAATATAGCAGTTCAGCAGCAAGAAAAATAACTGCTATCACTTTTGTAAAGCTAAGCAGAGTTCAATGTGGTTTCAAATTGGATGGAGGACCACAAGTTGAGATTTTGTACATTGAAGGGGGCTGGCCTAGATGACCCTCAGGAGTCCCTTCCAGTTCTACCAATTCACTTACCCTTTCAGCATGTTATATATATAAAATTAAAGCTTGGGGAAATACTTCACCAGGCACCAGAAATACAGTGGTACCTCAGGTTACAGACCCTTCAGGTTACAGACTCCGCTGACCCAGAAATAGTACCTTGGGTTAAGAACTTTGCTTCAGGATGAGAACAGAAATTGTGCTCCGGCGGCGCGGCAGCAGTGGGAGGCCCCATTAGCTAAAGTGGTACCTCAGGTTAAGAACAGTTTCAGATTAAGAACGGACCTCCAGAATGAATTAAGTTCTTAACCTGAGGAACCAGTGTATAGTAATGTTTTTGACTGTACTGGGGTAGCTTCTGAAGGAAGGCATTTTATTGTTTGGAAGCCACCGCAGAGGAGATGGCCCTTTCTTGCTTCCCACTCACACCGCAGACAGAGACACTTGTGAGAACTTCTCAGAACATGTCTTCGATAACTAACGTGTGCAAGTCACTACTTGATCCTCCAGTCTTTGTTGGTAACCATCTCTTTCTAGTGGGCAAAATAGTTAAGATTCCAAAATCCATATTAGGGCAGTGCCACATTTTTTTAAACAAGCCCATCAAAATTTCACAAAATAGTGTGCTAGTTTTTGAGTTCTTCGGATCTTAGGCTAGATGGTAATGAAAGTGATGTGGGGGCGGGTGGGGAAAAGGCAAATTGACTGGTGGTAAAGTCATCTGTGTCTGGTAAGAGTCAAGACAGAGTGTGAGAGGAAGTAGGAGGGATGCAAGTGAGTCTTGTTGGGTGCTATGCAGGTTTCAGGTTGCACCAAGGCCTGTTGGGAACTAGAAACATAGAGAGGCTGATTTGCCGTCTCTGGGAGTACAAAAAACAGGTGTTACCTAGGTCTGTCTTCATTCTTGAGCAAAACCCCCAGGTTCCTTGGTAAGTAGAGAACAGGAATAAAGAGAACCTAAGTGATCTTCATGTAAATAAAGGTGGGGATTCATTGCAAGTGGTGTGCTAGGGGTTTTTTTTATAAAAAAAACCTATGTAAATACTTTTGCAGCTCTGTGCTAGTCAGTGGATGTTACCTGAGTCTGGGTTGGGCCTGGGGTGTTAATGCTGCTGTCCTGTTCACACTTACTGGGGAGTAACCCCCATTGGACATAGTTGGACTTCTGTATATACATAGGATTGTACATGATGATACAGTGGTACCTCGGGTTACATACGCTTCAGGTTACAGACTCCGCTAACCCAGAAATGGTACCTCGGGTTAAGAACTTTGCTTCAGGGTGAGAACAGAAATCGTGCTCTGGCGGCGTGGCAGCAGCAGGAGACCCCATTAGCTAAAGTGGTGCCTCAGGTTTCAGGACAGTTTCAGGTTAAGAACGGACCTCTGGAACGAATTAAGTACTTAACCCGAGGTACCACTGTATCTCCATATGCTGGCCAGATGTAGAAGAGGGCAGTGCTCCTGCACCTTTAACACTTGTGAGGAAGAGGGAATTTCAGCAGGAAAAAATACACCTGATGAAATTCTACCTTCTATACAACTATTAAAAGTTGAAGAGCACTGTCCTCTTTTGCATCTGCTGCTC
Source organism: Podarcis tiliguerta (assembly GCF_965153285.1). Taxonomy (NCBI): domain Eukaryota; kingdom Metazoa; phylum Chordata; class Lepidosauria; order Squamata; family Lacertidae; genus Podarcis; species Podarcis tiliguerta. Next base: position 57,976,599 of record NC_139534.1, read on the forward strand.
TTCCCTGATATACGGAGCTGCAACATTTTCATGTCATTTAGCAGCTTTAGGACAGGCAGAAAATCAATAGGTGAGGTTCTGACCAGCATCTGCAGATACTGTGATGAGAAGAACTTCACCTGTTGCTATTCTGCTTGTCATAAGCTACCAAAGGCAGGAAATCTGCCAGAAAATAATATATGCTGTATAGTAATTAATATTTGTAAGAAAAACTGTGAAGCGCCAAGTAAAAAGATAATATCATTTTCTGAGGAAGCAAGACACAAAACATAACAAACAGGCCCTTCCTGTCTTCTGTTTAAGTAATTTTGAGTAAACCAAAAGCAAACCTTTAACCTACTTTGTGACTTTTTAATGCAAGGGAGTGGGAGGGTGTCCTCTAGCTTCTGAAGGTCTAGTTATCCATGTACAGTGGTGCCTTGCAAGACGAAATTAATTCGTTCTGCGAGTTTTTTCGTCTTGTGAATTTTTCGTCTTGCGAAGCACGGTTTCCATAGGAAATGCATTGACGGTTTCCCATAGGAATGCATTGGCGGTTTTAAGAAAAAGGCGCAAGACGTTTTCGTCTTGCGAAGCAAGCCCATAGGGAAATTTGTCTTGCGAAGCAACTCAAAAAACAAAAAACTTTTTCGTCTTGCGAGGCATTCGTCTTGCGAGGTACCACTGTAATTATGTTGTAGACTTAGGGTAAACATAGAAATTAATAAATTCTAGGATTGTGATTATTTGGAGTGGGAAGGGAGAAATGGAAGCTGCAAAGGAATTCCTGGGTAGCCTGATCAAGCTTGGGCTATTAAGTGAGCAACAGGGAGCCATTGAGGGCCCATTAAAGGTTGTTAATAAGGCAAGGGCCCTAGGCATGACCAGAGACGGGGGGGGGGGGGGATTTAGAAGGTTGCCAGGATAACTGCTGGTGGGGCGGGGACAAGGGGTTTCTGGGAAGAACATGAAGTAAGTAAGGTTGAGATCCATCTTGGAGGAAGAGATGAAAGGTTCTTGGCACTGCTGTGAGCCATGCTGTAAGATCTGGACTCCCTCCATGCAGACTGAAGGTGCAAATAGGCAAATAAACCCTATTTCTTAAAGGCACAACAGTCTTTGCCATGTCTTCAATTCTCCAAAGGGAGACAGACCCTGTATGTGTGCCTGTGACCCCATGTGCTCTGGCTACTGTTTGGAGGAGAGAGGGGCTTTTGTAACAAAAAATTGTTAATTGTTAATGATTAATTGTTAGCTCTTCTTCCATCAGCCCGTTCCCTCCTCTCATGTTTTTTATTCACCCTTTGATTATCCCTACCTCTTCCATTTGCAAAGTGACAGCCAGATAATAACATGTGTTGTATGGAAAACTGTTCCCTTTCCCTTATGGGGTATTCCAGACCCCGTATAGGGTCCTTCAGTGGGTTCCCTATCGGTAGGAGAAAAATAACAGAGGCCAACCAGAGTATATAGAGAAGCAAAGCAGCTAGTAAGCCTGATCTTTATTCAAAGAAATAAACTGTTGAAACAGGGTCTACACTCACCACACACAGGAGGAAGGAGAACCTTGAACAATGGTGCGCAAGCCCTTATAAAGACTTTTGAAATTGCCCAAGACCACCATCCAAAAACATTATACATATATCACATAAGGAGGCGGTCTTACAGCAGAAATTTGAGAGTGTTGCTTCTCTCCTGTCTGCCAGGATACCTGATAATGCCTCACTTGATTGCATTTTCTGGGTAGCCTGGACATTCTTTTGAGATGGTAAATACTTAGTTCCTGAATCTCTTATGCATACTGATAGTGTGTTTAGTTTAACAGATACTTGCCAGACTGCGTTTGAAAAGGGAGGTGTAAGCCCCTGCAGTCAAAAGACAATTGGAAAGCTTTTCCCATTTCCTTCCTCCTTGCAGAGAAATATTTGAGGTCAATTTGGGAGTCAAAATGGCCTCAGGATTGTTCTCCAGTACTATTTCAGACACGTGGTTTATATACTTATGTATGTGTTTGCCTTGTACTTTTATGAACATTAATTTTATATTTGAGACCTTAGAATCCTTATCACACATGCAAACAAATTTATATTACCAACAGCTTTGTATCTTCTGGAGGGCCAAAGGTCCCCACTCCTTACTAGAGCAAAGGTCCATAATGTTTGTGTGCCTGGGGGTATATTTAGAAATTTCAGAAACTGTCATGGGCATCACAAAATACCCATTTCACTTCCGAAAAATTTGGCAATGCTCAGAAAATTTGGAAATGCTCACAGAAAAACAGGCAGAACTCCCACACAAGTAAAACAATGATTAAAAAAAAGAGCAGGCAATACTCTCCCCACAATATGGTAGCAGTACTGTATCATCGAATGTGAGCGCAGCACGTGTGTGCCTGCTCCCATTTACTGTGCACTTAATGCTGGGTTTTAAAATCCCTGTTTCACGCAACTTATCCAAAATGCACATGTATCCTGTACTTTGTTTTACAACATTGCTTTTTGATGTGCTGCTTTTCAAACCAGTTCCTATTTCATCTCTAGCGAAGGTGTACAGTTGCATAGGGTAAATGTGTGTGCGTGTAATGTGCAGTTGGTTTGTGAATTTGTATCAGCATGAATTGAGCCTTGACTTCCCTGCGACCTCTAAGTATGAGTCATACAAAAGCTATGTTCAGTCCATGAAGTTGTGCTGCATCTGTTTCTAGCATGGCTAAATAAATTGTGTGCGGGAATGCTGAGACAATAGCCAGGCGTTCCTCTTAAGAAAAGGGGTGCTCATAGCAGCTACAGCTGAAGGAAGGGTGGAGCAGCTCTCAATGGTATGCTGGTTTTGTGCCACAAACCCCGCTTTCTTCACAACACCACAAACTGAGTACAGTCAAACCTTGGTCGTCAAACACAATCTGTTCCAGAAGCCCGTTTGGCTTCCGAAATGTTTGACAACCAAGGTGGGGCTTCTGATTGGTTGCAGGAACTTCTGGAAAACATTCGAAAACCGGAACATTTACTTCCAGGTTTTCGGCATTTGGGAGCCAAACTATTCCAAAATGGAGGCATTCGGGATCCGAGGTTTGACTGTAACTGACACTCAAATGGCACAAAACCAGCACACCACTTTAGCACTAGTTTGAAGTCAAATAGGACGAGGTTTTGTTTTTGGCCCTTTACTTGTGATCCTGGTTTGAGTGTCAGTTGCTCATTTTAGGGGGTGAAAGAAAATGTGTGGTTTGCGGCACAGCACTAGCACAACACGTTGGCACCTGTTTGGAGTCAATCAGACAAGATTGTATTTTTTTGGCATTAGCTTGTGTCCCTGATTTGCTTTTTCAATTACTCAGTTTGAGGGGCACCACAAAATGCAGGATTTGCAGCGCAAAATAGCAAAAAAACTAGCTGAAAACCTTGGCATCAGTTTGGGGGAGTCTGGAATTTCGGGGCCCTACATTAATGAAGCTCTGACTCTCCCTTTGGCAAAAGAATCGAATCGTTCTTTCCCAGGGTGAGTCATGGGCGCTTGTTCCAGGAGGTCTTTGTGTGTTCCCTGCAGGCATCCTGTGTGTGTTTTTCTTCCTTTCATTTGTGGGTATTAGATAAAATTCAAGGATTAGGCTGTCTCATGCCAAGAAAATTAGATACTGAGTTTGGGACACTAAGACACAAAAGCTTTTTCAAAAAATAGTCACTGGGAGTTTTTTCTGCTTAAATGGGTATATAGCTCAAGATCTGAGGGCCTTGCAATATTCTGTGGGGTTTACAATATGCAGAGATGTTGCACAGCCATCTCTGATTTTCCAAAAAGAGATTTCTCTAGAATCTGCTTCTATTGTGAAACAACTGCTCGTAATCACCCTTTGAACCCAGTAAACCATGCTAGTTGTGACTCATCCCCCAGTAACCACAATCAGTAAGTGTAGTTATGTTTTGAGTCTCTATTGAGGTCATTTTTAATTTTTGTGTCACTAAAATCACTGAGAGGCAGGGACAGATTCCTCCCCCTGCCCCATTTGCCATACTGTGGTTTCTTGAATGTTCCACTGTCTAACTTTGTATTTATTTCCTCCAGCGCTTGAGTGCAACTTTCAAAAAAGGATAATGGTTTTTTAAATTGTTTTTTATGTAACAGGGCAACAATCTTTTCTTATACATGAATAGAACAACTGACTCCTGTAGCTGCTCTTAAAACTGCAGTTTGATCTCTAGAAATGAACAGGTGATGCAAGTTTAGCTCCATATTGTTATAGCTCACATGCTAATTCCTGCAGATAAAACTTACTATCATTGCCTATTAGCAGCCTCGTGCCCAGTGGTGCTCAGGAATTCTAAGAAACCCCCAAAATCAGTTCAGCTTTTAAATCAGTGGTTAAAATTGGTGCCGTTCCTTTCCACTTCTGAAACAAAGGGTTTAACATGAAGCAGTGATAGCCACCAACTTGAATGGTTTGAAAAGAGGATTAAACAAATTCATAGAGGATAAGGCTGTCAATAGCTACTAGCCACAGTGGCTTTGCTCTGCTGCCCCAGCCAGAGGCAGTAATGCTTCTGAACAGCTGGTGGGGACAGTCCCCTTGTGCTCGGGTCCCAGAAGCAATGTCGCTGCCACTACCATCACAAGATGCAGCAGGATAGCAGTATCTTTGAAGATGGGGTCTGGATTTCCTGTCCTTACTCTCTTTGTAAAAGCTCTCCCCACCTTTTGTTTTTTATTTCTACTTTGCTTACAGGGTGGCTGACTGCAAAGTAGTCAGGGCCAGTCCAATACATTTTGCTGTATGGAGCAAAGGTGTCCCCGCCCCATCCCATGCTGACTATTATTTCTGGGATGGTGATGGGACGTTCTCCTCTGTTACACCTGAGGCCAGCAGCCTGGCTTAGGGGAGGGCAAGGCATGCCATGTGACATCCATGGTGGAACTGTCTAGCAACATCTTTCCCTTGCTTCTTGCCTCTCCATCCCTCATGATCCGTTGCCTGAGGCAGTTGCCTCCCTCTACCTAAAGGGAGGAAAATTAAGTGGAATGCTGTGAGGATTTGTCTGTTTGGAAACAAATTAAATATTTCTCATTTTTGGGGGGAAATTAGTATGGCCTATATTGAAGTGCAGGCTGTTCCTGTTGGCACCTGTTTGGAGTCAATCAAACAAGGTTCTAGTTTTTGGCATTAATTTTTACCCCAATTTGCTTTGGTAGGGTTGCCATATTGAAAAATCCGGACTTGCCCATACTTCCGGGTTTTCCCGGACATCTTGCCAATTGAGCAGAATTCATTTTTTCTGAGTGATTCCCAGATGTGTTGCAGCCCTAGCTCGGTTTGGGGGGTGGCACCAAATGCAGGGCTCACAACACAAACTAGCAGAAAACTTTGGCATCAGTTTTGGGGGGATCTGAAATTTCAGGGTCACATGTTAATGAAGCTGAGAGTCGGGACACTCAGCAAGGGAAGCTTGCAGGCACATACGGATGGTAGCAGTATCTTGCTGGACAGAATATTCCTGAGCTGGATTGGGGAAGCTGGAGATGAGAGAGTTTGAGCACTACCTGTGGGTAGGGGGGCGGGATTTGGACTTCCTCACCTGTTGCCTGGTGAAAATAGTCATGTCAGGGGCAAAAAAAGAGGGAGCACTCAGGACTCAAACCCACACTGCATGTTCTTCAGAGCACTACCGTTACCAGGCAGCCACAGCAGCACACAGGTGTAAGGTGCATATGGGCCATTTATATCCCCACCCCCAAACTCCATGTCAGCATCCAGTAATAGATGCTGGAAGCACCAGGGCTGCAGGAGAATTCTCATCTTCTGCATGGAGGAGAGCTCACCTTTGAATCTAGGGCAAAATGCCACACTGCACTCTCAGGTTGGTACTGAGGACATATTTACACCAACATAAACAACTGGCCAAACTAGTTGATATGAAAAAGCCACATGCTTAATTGTAAAGAGATGCTATTATGAAGAAAAAACCGGCAAGGGTCCCTGATCTGGATCGGGGAGTGTGTGTGGACTGTCTAAAACTCTCCTCCTACTACATGCAGTAAATTCAACATGCAGAGCCTATGCTGCTTGCAAACTGTTTGCATGTGTCTGTGGGCTGCAGAATGGACTGAGGGTGCTGTTTGAATAGATGTTCCCATGACCTACATGGCTCTTGTCACATTAATTCTCTCCTTCCTCAAACTTAGGGTCATTTTTCAGGTTTCAGTGCAAGCTCTGTCCCCTCATACTCCCTCACACACAATATGCTGCACCATGTTTTCCCTGGCAAATTCGAGAAGATTGTTAACTCTGGCTAGTCCAGGATCTCTGAATCAAGGGCAGGGAGTCCATGGTCCTCTTGTTAGACTACAGCCTGCATCATCCCTGAGCAGTGACCACCCTGGCTGAGGCTGATGGGAGATAGACATCCAGCAATTCCTGGCAGGCTACAAGGTCCCTATCCTTGCTCTTTGCTTTAGCAAGCGATGAAAAGCAAATGTGGCAGGTTGTAGCAAGTGCTGCAGAAAGCTGAATCATTTGGATTGGGAGAGGGCTCAGGTAAGTGTATGCTCCAATGCTATGCAAAGTACAGTGGGATTTACTTCTAAATAAACATGGATAGGATTGCATGATAAATGTGCCTTTTGGTTTTTAAACGGGGGGAGGGAGTCCAGCGTAACCAACCTCTCCAATTGTTCTAATGGTTTGTGTTCATACAGTTCTCAACCACAAAAGGAAGAATTTGTTTATTTAAGCAGACCTTAATTTTCAACTCTCTTATGTTTGCAAAGATACATCCGTCTGGGAGGACACACCCTGCAAGTGAAAGGGCACACCTTTCACTCAGCTGTTCCAGGAATCCTCACCCACCTCCCTCCACTTCTGCTCAGCAGCTCGAGAGGGAGTCTTGTTGTCTGGGCAGCCCAGGACCTCAATACACACTGCCCAGGCTTGTGCCTTGGGGAGGTCACTTTGGTGCTGCTACCACAGTGGTTTGACTTCACCCCTGGAGGTGCACACTCCATTGTCTCTTGAGATAGACGGATGCCAATAATTGTGAGTAACTGGATGTGTTTCCAGGTGCTGTGCTTGTGGGTCCCCTCCACAGCTGGGCTGTCAGGTAGCATTGTTGTTTAGTCATTTAGTCGTGTCCGACTCTTCGTGACCCCATGGACCAGAGCACACCAGGCACTCCTGTCTCCCACTGCCTCCCGCAGTTTGGTCAAACTCATGCCTGTAGTTTCGAGAACATTGTCCAACCATCTTGTCCTCTGTCGTCCCCTTCTCCTTGTGCCCTCCATCTTTCCCAACACCAGGGTCTTTTCCCGGGAGTCTTCTCTTCTCATGAGGTGGCCAAAGTATTGGAGCCTCAGCTTCAGGATCTGTCCTTCCAGTGAGCACTCGGGGCTGATTTCCTTAAGAATGGATAGGTTTGATCTTCTTGCAGTCCATGGGACTCTCAAGAGTCTCCTCCAGCACCATAATTCAAAAGCATAAATTCTTCGGCGGTCGGCCTTCTTTATGGTCCAGCTCTCACTTCCATACATCACTACTGGGAAAACCATAGCTTTAAAAAGGTGGGTGGGGGGAGCTAGTCTTTGACTAAGGGAGGCAGATTTAGCCCTGCCCTTTGCCTGTTTTCTATTCCCTGCCAAATTGCTGATCAGGAAGGTTTTATTTTATTTTTAATTTAAAGGAATATGAGCTGCTTGAGTGCTCTCTGTTGTATAGGGACACAAACCTGTGGAATCTGTTTCCAATGGAGACAACCATCCACATACATTTTGCATAGATGGTTTCTCCCTCCCACAGCTCAGGTTGCATTTCATGCTTTCACAAAGGAGAGCTCCTTTTCTCTTTTGTGCATTTCATTGGATGCAGCAGATGGAACACAATTGGCTACAATGCATCAATGAAGCTGAAACTCATTCATGATATTATGGCTCCACCTAGTGTTGCTAAGTTTGCATTATGCATATAAAGCTCCACAATTGACATTATTTGGTTTTATCCACACCTTGTGCTCCTTCATATTTTTTTCAACCACCATGATGTTTCTAGTGACTGGGTGATACTGAAGGAGAAAACTGGAACTAAAGGAGAAAACTCAAATTTCTTGTTTCATTTGAATCTATTTTGTAGCTTAGCAATTGTGCTGTACTTTAATTAGCTCTTCAGCAGGAGAATGCTCATATAGAAGGCAGCAGTATACAACAAGAATTCTGATATACTATACTTACCTGGCAGGGGAGACACCTTGATCAAGAATTCTGATATACTAGAGGAATGCAAGGAATCAGTAAGGTAGAACGACCTCACTCAGTCATAAGTCTCTTTAGAAGAATGGAATCAACCATGGAGAACCACTATACTTAATCATTAGTTAATGATTAAGGATGTTAGAGAACAGCTAATGAATAGAATGCTTAATCAAAAATTAATAAAGAAGGATGTTGAAGAATTGCTATTTTCAATCATAAGGAATGAATGCGAAAGTTGGGGAGCGCTGTGCAGAGGAGTTACGATATTCCTGACTGGCTTAGATTTAAGGCGCTGGGTTGTGATTGCTTTAGAATGCTTCATTGCAACCATAGGACTGGCTAGTGGTAATCACATGTGTAGCACAGAACTACATAAGAATGCTGTTCCATCATGCCATGTTGCAGTCTGTCTCTGACTCTTCAGAGAGACTGCCCCTGCATACGCTTGTACCAATAAAGGTCTAGTTTTCACTTAAAGCCCTTGTCTGTTTGGTGTTCTTTGGGGACTCCTGGCCAAGACAGTGGTACCTCAGGTTAAGTACTTAATTCGTTCCAGAGGTCCGTAACCTGTTCTTAACCTGAACCACCACTTTAGCTAATGGGGCCTCCTGCTGCTGCTGCGCCGCTGCACGATTTCTGTTCTCATCCTGAAGCAAAGTTCTTAACCTGAAGCACTATTTCTGGGTTAGCAGAGTCTGTAACCTGAAGCGTATGTAACCCGAGGTACCACTGTAGATCCCTTAAAAATTTCTCCATCAATAAATCAGCTTATCTGAAGATAAAAAACACTTTTCCACCAGCCAATTGTGGCATTGTGATGTGAAAAGGTTTTCAAAATTGGTTGCGAAGCTCTTTTGCAGGTTGACATTCAGCCACATATCCCAACTTTTGGGATCATCCAATTTCCCCCTATCTTTTAACTCCTCCTCTGTGCCACTGCCCAAACTCTATTGCCTGACTCTGCTGTGCCTGCTGTGCCACTGCACCACCTGGTGCCATCTCCACACGGCCCACCTCCACCCACCACCACGAGATCTTGCCAGAAATCAGTGCTGATGCAGGTGTCCACTGGGGGCGGGGGCGGCTGGCAGGGTGATTGTGGGGGCAACTCCCTTCTTATGGCCATTCTGTGTTTTCTGTTGAACCTTTGGTTATTAAATTCTAGTTCCACACGTGTTGATAACTGATTTATTTGCAAGGTTCTAGGCTGGTCTCAGCACCTGGCATCCTCAGGTAGCTGCTATAACCCTAACCAAGCCTTCAGTCCCCCACTTTTCTTCCCTTTTTTTGCAGGGGTGGCTTGGAGTGGTGCAGAGCACCCTGAAACAGCATTGCTCCAGAGCCACTATTTACATTTCCCACAATAACCTGGAGTAATGCCGGAGTAATACAAGAGGGATGCTCTGGGGCATTGTGGGAAATGAAATGATGACTCCAGGCTGGTTTCCCAGGAGAGCTGCCCACTACCGAAGTAAGGCTCATTTGTGGCCCCTGATGTAAGAAGTCCCACCAGAGGGCCTTACGCCCAAGACCTAACTGAGAAGGTTATCTACAACTCCTTAATAGAGCTCCTATCACAAGCCTGCAGTGGGTCTTCTTGGTTGAGGTAGTCTGGGTTGACCTTAATGGGACAGTGCATAGCGATTTCACTGAGCCTGAATACACCACACTTCCCCTTTCCACTCCCTTCACTATTAAGCTCCCTACGCTTGTATTACTAAATTCTGTTAATTACAAGTACCGTATTTACTTACCTTTTTGGACCAAATTACGTTGGTGGTGCTGTGGGTTAAACCTCAGCGCCTAGGACTTGCCGATCGTCAGGTCGGCGGTTCGAATCCCCGCGGCGGGGTGCGCTCCCGTCGCTCGGTCCCAGCGCCTGCCAACCTAGCAGTTCGAAAGCAAGTAGATAAATAGTGACCGCTTACTAACGGGAAGGTAAACGGCGTTTCTGTGTGCTGCGCTGGCTCGCCAGATGCAGCTTTGTCACCCTGGCCACGTGACCCGGAAGTGTCTTCGGACAGCACTGGCCCCCGGCCTCTTAAGCGAGATGGGCGCGCAACCCCAGAGTCGGACACGTCTGGCCCGTACGGGCAGGGGTACCTTTACCTTTACCTTTACGTTGTGGAAATTAGATTCGATGGCACATTTACATTCACCAGCAAATACTTCTTTTCGTTTCAAGGTTCTGAAAATTGAGGTGCTCATTAGATTCGGTGGCACATTACACTCAAGTAAATATGGTAATTTTAGCAGTAGTTAAGCTATGGCTATTCAATGCAGAACTCAAAATATGATTGTGTTTGAGAGAATATCAGAGAGGTGAAGGCAGATTTGTTACTATTTTAGTTTTGTGCAATGTTGTAGTTGTACCAACCTTTACATCTGACAAAAGGTTAATGGGGGAAGACTTTGATGAAATGGGCTGAATGTTCAAAGCACGTGCAAGATACTCCTAATGACCAGCAGATGGCACTATTGCTCTGTAACTGAGTAGCAGGAGCAACCCCCCCCGTCGTCCCCCCCCGAAAAAAAACCTCATAGAAGAGATCAGAAGTAGCTTTACCCCGCTAAAAGTGAGAGAAGAGTCAGAAGGTAGAGTAGAGATTTATGTGCCTACCATAACTGCATAGCCAATGAAGATTAATGTTGCACATTAAATAAACTTCCAGAAAATGCTGGACTTTTTTTTTCAGCTTGGAAAATGTCAGGTAAATGCACTGAAAAGTGAGGAATGGACAGATGATTAACATGAAAACGTGTAAACAGCCTTCAAGCAAATCAACATGAATGTACAATGAACGTTCCTTGCCTTATAACTGCCCTGTAAACCTATCGGGCTTGTAAGTGCTCTCAGCTTTTCCATCTAATCAGGAAGCCTGCAACAACAAAAATCATACTCAGCCACACCCAAGATGAAGAGTCACCCACATTGCAAGGGAGGGTTATGATGCTACTCTGTTCATGAATAACTGTGCGGCACATTTGGTCTTGGCTTTGAAATGGGTATGGCCCATTTGAAATGGGTTGGCCCCAGGAGTGCCAACAATGCCACATTTCCATCTTCCAAACACACTGCAACATTTTAACTCCATCACCTGTGCTTTTAAAACAAACAAACAAACAAACTTTCCTATAGCATTTTAAACCAGTTATTTTAGAATCCCTGTACAAGAAATATTTGACTTCGTAGAAATGTAGCATAGTTTTCAGCAAAACATAGGCAAACAAACTATTTCTTTATGTTTTGTTTGATTTTGCATTTGTGTGTATCTCACTCTAAAGCCTATTTTTGGAGCTGAATAAAGCAACTGAGCTAAAGTCTCAGCAATTACCCCTGACCACAGATTATCTGGGAGAAGGATGGAATTCCTTTGACAGAAGTGGGAAACACCCTGCTCCATCACATAGCCAGTCATCGTGAGATCAAAGACAATACAAAAAAGACAATACAAAAAACAACAACACGGGATCTCCTTCACATTGCAACCTTTCTCATTTGAATGGCAAGAAAAGGGCCTGAATTTAAAGGTGACAGCAAAAGCTAAATGAATCTGGCAAAGCTCCACTCTACCATCTCCATCTCCTTTCATTCCAAGGCTGATCTTCCCTCCTCCCGCTCATCTTAGCTGGTGGGGAGGTGTCTTTTTTGTGGTTTGCCTCAGGTGCCAAATGTCTTGGGCTGGACCCTGGCGGCAGTAGAACTTACCTGCCACTGCTGAGTCTTGCCCTGTGTCTCTTTCCTGTGGGGTTCCTTGGTGGCCTTTTCACTGCTTTCTACAGCAGAGACAGCACAAAGGTGCTATAAGCAGTCTTCACCCACACTGATGTTAAAAGAGCCCCTTGGCTCAGGAGGAGGCCAACAATCTTCATATTTAATATAATATGAAAACTTATTCACTCTCAGTCCACTTAACAAAAACCCCCAAACAAGTCATAGTACTGAGACTCCCTTCCTCCCATTTAATTCAGAGAGGGTGTAAGTGCAAATCAGGACAGAAGGTGTGTGTATGTGGGAAACCCAACAACAGGATTTTATGGAAGAGGAACAAAATACACTCAGGCTGCTTGCTGCTTGCCAACTTCTGATTCTCTACCCTTGAAATCAATAGAAAGGCTGTTAAAAAGAGAGAAATCCCCCACTTCCCCAGCAAAATCTCCAGAATGACTGAAAGCAAAAGACAAATTGCTCTTCTAGATTGACTGATAAGCAGTTTCAGCATTCCATCCTTCTGCCTTGCTCTGGTCCGTGGCATTCAAGATGTCCCAGCTGCCTCATTGATTTGGTTCAGACATCAATACAAAATAAGCTGAAACATGCCCTGGGCCAAAGGAACGGCTGGAGAGAAAAGGTCCTGCGTTAAGCAGTAAGAAGGCTTTGCTGTGATTAGCCTCAGCCTAGCGGGAAGGTGGCTGGCTGGGGCAGAAACAGTTATATCAGGCAGTCTTCCTCACCTTGCAGCAGGTGGGGAGCCTCTTTTGCTCTTCAAACTTTCTCCACTGCTGTTGTAACTAAGATTAGGTTAGTGCAAAGGATGCCCCAGGAATTAATCAGGCTCCATTTTCCCACTTACAACCCCCCCCCCAATCCCTCGCATTGTGGTTTCAAAGACAAATGGCCTACAAACATAATATCCCTTTGGCTGAACTTCGGCTTCCCTCACATCATCAAATGTTGCTTCTGTAGCAGCAAAAGCCATTTATGACCAAGGAAGAATTTATCTTGCACAGCCTGCTAGCTGTTGGCAACAATGGTCCCAATCTGGCTAAGGTTAGTAATGACTAAGGCAGCGATCTTGAATGCATTTCATAGAATCATAGAATCATAGAATCATAGAGTTGGAAGAGACCACAAGGGCCATCGAGTCCAACCCCCTGCCAAGTAGGAAACACCATCAGAGCACTCCTGACATATGGTTGTCAAGCCTCTGCTTAAAGACCTCCAAAGAAGGAGACTCCACCACACTCCTTGGCAGCGAATTCCACTGTCGAACAGCTCTTACTGTCAGGAAGTTCTTCCTAATGTTGAGGTGGAATCTTCTTTCTTGTAGTTTGGATCCATTGCTCCGTGTCCGCTTCTCTGGAGCAGCAGAAAACAACCTTTCTCCCTCCTCTATGTGACATCCTTTTATATATTTGAACATGGCTATCATATCACCCCTTAACCTCCTCTTCTGCAGGCTAAACATGCCCAGCTCCCTTAGCCGTTCCTCATAAGGCATCGTTTCCAGGCCTTTGACCATTTTGGTTGCCCTCCTCTGGACACGTTCCAGTTTGTCAGTGTCCTTCTTGAACTGTGGTGCCCAGAACTGGACACAGTACTCCAGGTGAGGTCTGACCAGAGCAGAATACAGTGGCACTATAACTTCCCTTGATCTAGATGCTATACTCCTATTGATGCAGCCCAGAATTGCATTGGCTTTTTTAGCTGCCGCGTCACACTGTTGGCTCATGTCAAGTTTGTGGTCAACCAAGACTCCTAGATCCTTTTCACATGTACTGCTCTCAAGCCAGGTGTCACCCATCTTGTATTTGTGCCTCTCATTTTTTTTGCCCAAGTGCAATACTTTACATTTCTCCCTGTTAAAATTCATCTTGTTTGTTTTGGCCCAGTTCTCTAATCTGTCAAGGTCATTTTGAAGTGTGATCCTGTCCTCTGGGGTGTTAGCCACCCCTCCCAGTTTGGTGTCATCTGCAAATTTGATCAGGATGCCCTTGAGTCCATCATCCAAGTCTTTGATAAAGATGTTGAATAAGACCGGGCCCAAGACAGAACCCTGTGGCACCCCACTAGTCACTCTTCTCCAGGATGAAGAGGAACCATTGATGAGCACCCTTTGGGTCCGGTCAGTCAGCCAGTTACAAATCCATTGAGTGGTAGCATAGTCAAGACCGCATTTTACCAGCTTCTTTACAAGAATATCATGGGGCACCTTGTCAAATGCCTTGCTGAAATCAAGGTAGACTACATCCACTGCGTTCCCTTCATCTACCAGGCTTGTAATTCTGTCAAAAAATGAGATCAGGTTCGTCTGACATGACTTATTTTTCAGAAATCCATGCTGACTATTGGTGATCACAGCATTCCTTTCTAGGTGCTCACAGATTGTTTGCTTAATGATCTGCTCCAGAATCTTCCCTGGTATTGATGTCAGACTGACTGGGCGGTAATTATTTGGGTCCTCTCTTTTCCCCTTTTTGAAAATAGGGACAACATTTGCCCTCCTCCAGTCTGCTGGGACTTCGCCTGTTCTCCAGGAATTCTCAAAGATGACTGCCAGTGGTTCTGAGATCACATCTGCTAGTTCTTTTAATACTCTTGGATGCAGTTCATCTGGCCCTGGAGACTTGAATACATCTAAACTAGCCAAGTATTCTTGTACTATCTCCTTAGTTATTCTGGGCTGTGTTTTCTCTGCTGAATCATTTCCTCCAAGTTCTTCAGGTCGGGCATTGTTTTCTTTATCGGAGAAGACTGAGGCAAAGAAGGCATTGAGGAGTTCAGCCCTTTCTGTGTCCCCTGTTTGCATTTCACCATCTTCTCCTCTGAGTGACCCCACTGTTTCTTTGTTCTTCCTTTTGCTACGAACATACCCATAAAAGCCTTTTTTGTTGCTTTTAACCTCTCTAGCAAGCCTGAGTTCATTTTGTGCTTTAGCTTTTCTGACTTTGTGTCTACACGTGCTGACTATTTGTTTGAATTCCTCTTTGGTGGTTTCCCCCCTTTTCCATTTTTTGTACACATCCTTTTTAAATCTTAACTCAGTTAAAAGTTCTTTAGATAGCCACCCTGGCTTCCTTAGGCACCTTCCATGTTTCCGTCTCATTGGTATTGCCTGAAGTTGTGCTTTTACTATCTCCCTCTTAACAAACTCCCAGCCATCATGAACTCCCTTTCCTTTTAGTATTACTGTCCATGGGATCTCACCCAGCACTTCCCTAAGTTTTATGAAGTCGGCTTTCTTAAAGTCAAGAAATTGAGTCCTAGTATGCTTGGCTGCTCCTTTCCGTTGTATAGTAAACTTCAGAAGAGCATGATCACTTGCGCCTAATGATCCTTCCACTTCTACCCCATTAACCAGGTCATCGACATTGGTTAGGACCAGATCTAAAATGGCTGTTCCTCTTGTTGCTTCTCCCACTTTCTGGACAATGAAGTTGTCTGCAAGGCCAGTGAGGAATCTGTTTGACCTTATGCTCTTGGCTGAGTTTGACATCCAACAAATATCTGGGTAATTGAAGTCCCCCATTACCACTATCTCCCTTCCTTTTGCATGCTTGGCCATCTGTTCCAGGAAGGCATCATCTATGTCCTCCGCATTTGCTAGGGAGTAAGTGCCACTGATCATAATGGAAGTCATTTTTGAGGGGTCATGCTTACAGTTGCAGTGTAATTTTGCTATCCTAAAGTTTAAGGTGGTAAGCCTCGTTGAACACAACAGGGCTGGCTTCTTTGAGGGTGTGTTCACATTACCCCCCTTAGAGCGCAATGTCCTGTGTTCTTTTTTCCAGTGCAATCAACAGCTTCCCCACCCCAGCTGTTCACATCAACCCAGCTTCATTAGTATCAGATTAGTTTCTGTTTGTGTACACATCAGGACGCAGGGATGTCTTTACCTTCTTCACACCTTGGCTGGAGACCACTTAGGAACAGAATGGCTTGAGGACTCCAATTGGTGTGAAGCTGGTTTGAGAAACAACACATCAGACAGTAATATTTCACAACAAAGTACAGGATACATATGCTTTTGGGAATGAGGTGTTGTGAACATGGATGAAAAATCCAGCACTGGAAACACAGTGAGTGTGCTTTAGATGTATTTCAGTTTATGTTTAGACCCATCAAAACCAACAGAACAATGGAATTAGGGCTATACACTTACCTGGGAGTAAGTTCCATTGAATACAACAGGGCTTATTTCTAAGCAGGTGTGAAATTTTATGCATGCTTATCCTTAAATAGAAAAGGCTTTACTCCTGAGTAAATACAGATGACTCCATCACAACTAAACTTTGGTTGGTTACTGGCTCTTATCCAACCAAAGTTTAGTAGTGACTAACTGCACTCCGAAGCATTTGTACTCAAAAGTAAATTACTCTGTGTTCAATGAGATGCCCACTCCTATGCATGTATAATTGGGGGCAAGTCCTATCATTCTGAGTGGTTCAGTGTACATAGTGTTATACTGGTGACTGCACACCCCAGCTGCATGTTAGGCTTTGCAAAATAAAGTTCACATTCAAATTATAGTTGCTAAGGATGGAGAGATGGATATTCTTGTGAGGTGTACCTGTCGACAATCAGGGTGCAGGGCAGGTTAGAGCTATAACACTGGCCCTACCATTAGGCAGAGTGAGGTTGCCACCTCAGGCAGTGGATGCTGGTGGGTACTGGCGAGCAATGGGAAGGTACTGGAAGGTAGGTGTGTATGGCACATGACCCCTAAGCTACACCTCTTCCCCACAGGTATAATGGAGGACATTGTCCCATCACCAGTGTAGAAGTCAGACTCATCTTCCGGTCGGGTTGGTTTCAACTCAGGCAGCAGAATGTGTTGGGTCGGTTGTGAGGAAGAGAGTTGATCTCATCTCACAATGGCACAAGGCAATGACCAACAGATGTTTGTGATCATTATCACATTCCGCATAGCAGCAGATATGCAGCCTGGGAGAATTCCCCCACCGAACAAATTATAGTTGCACAGTCCAAAAGGAAGCCATCAGTGCTGTCTACACAGCACAGAGGTGGCAACTGAGAATGGTGCATTTATTGCTTTTTGTATGCAGGGCTGCTATTTGAGATTTCAGCAGAAGTAATCAGCAAAGAAAGGACAGTTATGGGGGCATCCTCTTCACCAGCTACTAGTTTTGTGAAAACTTTAGTATACTGTTTTGGGATGGGAGGGAGGATGTAAAGCAATGTTGTCTGCATACTCACAGTGGTTTCTGAAAACATCCCACATATTTCCTCTCCTGATGGAGGAGTGATGCTGCACACCTGAACTCTGCCAGATCTCTCTCCCTTTGTATCAGCTGCGGTGATGGGGAAGCGATCCGACTTAGCACTGAGTCCCTGCTTTGCACAGTGATTCAAAGGCTCCTGACAATCAGCTTACAAATGTGACATTGGCCGCTATGGAATTACTCCATATTTCTTGTGATCCTTCAGATTTCCGCAAAAACCAGAAAGCTGCGCAAGCAAATCATGTTTAAAATGGTGTGGTGAGAATTTACAGTTGTCTGTGTGCTTTTACGCATTTCCTGGACAGTAAATTTAAAAAAACAAACAAACAAAAACAAGGTGCACATGCAGCTAATTAACTGGCATAACAGAATCAACAAATTAGACAAATACAAAAGAGACCACCTACTGGTATGAATGTATTAACAGCTAATTGATGCTCAGATGTTAACAAAGTCTGCAACTCCATCAGCTCCAGCCTGCATGGCCACTGGGAGCTGCAAGCCCTGGAGAGCCAGATTACCCACGCTTGACTTTATAGCATGGAAAGTAAATTAAAAATCAAATAAAGCAAAGGAAAATGTTTTGTGATAATCTCCACATATAAATATAAATAAATAAATTTTATTTATATCCCGCCCTCCCCAGCCGAAGCTGGGCTCAAGGCGGCTAACAACATACAGGGCTTCCCCTCCCAGATCGAATTCTTTGGAACTCAGTTCTGGCACCTCTCAGATGGGTGCCATTGCCGTTCTAAGAGAACAAGGGAGGTGTTCATGGTGAGTTCCAACACCTCTTTTTTAAAAAAGAAAAGGGGGGGAAAAGCATTGCCCACATATGTTTTTGGTTAACATATCACAACATCCTGAACATCCATTGAGGCCCAGTTATTGCAGAGCCTTGGGAAGCTGCACTCCCTGCACAGACTCCTTGCCACCCCCACCCCCAGTGCCTACCATGGCCAGAGACCACAGTGGTTATCCTGCAGCTGCCACCTTCCCTCTCTCATGAGGGGGCTCTCTGGGAGCTGGTTACAGCCAGGTAAGGGGACCTGCCAGTGATACAGGGTGGGGCAACTGCCAGCCTCCTTTGCATTGACACTTGAGAAGTGACTTATCTAGCCACCATGAGCCACCAGTACCACAAAGTAAGCCCCCTCATTCGTATGCACAAGGGGGAGCCTAATGGCTGCAGAGGCACTAGTGTTGGGGAGCCCAAGTGGCGACAGGGGCTGCTGGTGTGTGTATGTGTGTCAAGCAAGGCCTAAGCCCAGTGGACCAGTGAGAGTACATGGGCTCTGGCAAATGCCTCCGTCAGCTGGGTGCTGATGCTGGGCCTGCTTCCAACCAACCACCCGTCCATCCATCTCAATCAGAAAGGTAGCAGACAGTGGTACGATAGATTTCTGAATAGTTCACCATGTGTTCAGATCAACATCTTGAAGGAGTTTTAGAAAACATTTCAAAACTCCCACCTGCTCCCCCAAACCACTTAGAAACACATGCAGCTATCTACTGCAGAATGACTTGTGGGAGGTGTGGGGAGGGGGGGTCGCCTCACAGTGGAAACAAAAATATTAGATTTGGCTATTTGAATCTGTCCAAAGTAATGGCAATCCATGGTGCTATTCTAGGTTAGATCCCATACATTTGCTTCAAGCACTCTCAGAGTCAAGGAAAGGTCACAGAAACCTGCATCCCTTTTGCTGTTCTTGGCTGCAAGGCAGAGAGGCAGGCAGGCAGACACACACACACACACACACACAGAATCAAGGCCAAGCAGTTTATACATGGAACAGACTCTAGAGAAATGACTGTTCGATCAATTAAGCAGCTTAAAATGTCAACAGAAAAGAAAAGCAACCGAAAAAGGAAGCAGAAAACAGTTCTCAGCATCTATACAGCACATTGATTTCTAGAGGCAGAGGAATGCCAATTGAGAGTCGTTACACCTGACCAGGGAGACCAGTTTTCTCTTGGGTTAAAGGAGATCTCTGCAGGCCGTGACTGGGGTGCTGCAAAAGAGGCAGTCGGTTGATGGCAGGAATAGGTAGAGGCTGCGTAAAGGCCCAATTTGAGGATGTGTGGCGCTGTCCATGCACAATAGGTTAAGGGAGGTATCATCAATTTGCGCTGAGGGAGGAGCCACAGCTTGCTAGCACAGCCCCTGCTTTACACACAGAAAACCCTAGGCTCTATTCCTGCCTAGGAATGTACCCTGGAGAGCTGCAGCTAGACTGGCCAGCTGTTTGGTTCAGCATAAGGCAGCTCCCTGTGTTATTCTTCTATCATATCTTCATGAACATCACCTCCTACATGATGTTGGTGTTCTTTACCAAAACCAGGCTCAGCCATGGCTTGAGAGCAGTACATGTGAAAAGGATCTAGGAGTCTTGGTTGACCACAAACTTGACATGAGCCAACAGTGTGACGCAGCAGCTAAAAAAGCCAATGCAATTCTGGGCTGCATCAATAGGAGTATAGCATCTAGATCAAGGGAAGTTATAGTGCCACTGTATTCTGCTCTGGTCAGACCTCACCTGGAGTACTGTGTCCAGTTCTGGGCACCACAGTTCAAGAAGGACACTGACAAACTGGAACGTGTCCAGAGGAGGGCAACCAAAATGGTCAAAGGCCTGGAAACAAAGCCTTATGAGGAACGGCTAAGGGAGCTGGGCATGTTTAGCCTGGAGAAGAGGAGGTTAAGGGGTGATATGATAGCCATGTTCAAATATATAAAAGGATGTCACATAGAGGAGGGAGAAAGGTTGTTTTCTGCTGCTCCAGAGAAGCGGACACGGAGCAATGGATCCAAACTACAAGAAAGAAGATTCCACCTAAACATTAGGAAGAACTTCCTGACAGTAAGAGCTGTTCGACAGTGGAATTTGCTGCCAAGGAGTGTGGTGGAGTCTCCTTCTTTGGAGGCCTTTAAGCAGAGGCTTGACAACCATATGTCAGGAGTGCTCTGATGGTGTTTCCTGCTTGGCAGGGGGTTGGACTCGATGACCCTTGTGGTCTCTTCCAACTCTATGATTCTATGATTCTATTCTATGATTCTATGATTCTATGATTCATGCAAGCTGCTGAGCTCACCCACTCCTTCAATCTGCACCAGTCAAAAGCGAGTAACAAGTTCAGGCCACTCAGGATCCTGCCATTGAGAAGTCACCTGATGATTTAAGAGTAAATGTTCATTATCCATATCCTGATCATATAGGACACGTTCTCTCTTTAGTATTTTTGACAAAGTTTTGTATGGGGCCTTTCCCCTCACACATCTGATAATGAAATGTTCGTGTAGGTAGCAAAATTGGGGAGAAGCAGGGAGGTCCTATCTTGTTAAAAATAACTCCTGATTTAACAGCTCCCTTCACAGAAAACACAAAAAATGATAATCTACAACAGAACAAGCATTTACTGTATTGTCACAGTCTTTGCTTTTAATAGAATATTTTGCACTGTTTTAGTTGGGGACGCTTATTATGGAAATGCCTTGAGGTCAAGAGATAATGCAAAGTTATTTTTACTTGTCATTTGCGCTTTTTACGTTCCTCCATTCAGAGAGCTGTCCATTTATTCCCACTTTCTGCTTGTTGTTACCCAACCAGCTTCTGATCCTGCTCTCATACAGATCCCGTAAATATGGTTTCATACTAAGCATATCCTTTTAGATGGTATTAAAGGGAAGCCTCTCCAAAGCAAATCCCAGACCCCATCCAGGTCTTTCAGTGTGAACAAGCTAGTGTGGCATAGTGGTTAGAGTGGTCAACTAGAACAGGGGTAGGCAACCTAAGGCCCGTGGGCTGGATGCGGCCCAATTGCCTTCTCAATCCGGTCCACGGATGGTCCGGGAATCAGTGTGTTTTTACATGAGTAGAATGTGTGCTTTTATTTAAAATGCATCTTGGGGTTATTTGTGGGGCATAGGAATTCATCCCCCCCCAACATATAGTCCAGCCCACCACATGGTCTGAGGGACGGTGGACCAGCCCACGGCTGAAAAAGGTTGCTGACCCCTGAACTAGAACCTGGGAGGGCAGGGTTCCCATCCTGACTCAGTCCTGAAGCTTACTAAGTGACTTGGGGCCAGTCACATGCACTCAGCCTAACAGGGTTTGTCAGGGAACTGCCATCAGTGTCCGAGGGAGAGAGCAAGCTCCAAAGGGATCCCAAAGAGCGTCCCGGGAGTGGGAGAGGCAGCCCGTCTTCTGGGGAAGAGAATCAACGTAGCTCCAGTGGAGAAGGGGGGCAGATGGGGGAATCGGCGAGGCGGTCCCATGACTCCTTGCAGGGGACCAGCGGGGAGAGGAAGGGTCCTCTGCTGCCTACGCCCTCCTTGCGCAGAAGGCTTCCGCGCAGGGAGAGTAGGCGGAGACTTGGCGTCAAAGAGCTTCTTTGCTGGAAGAAGTTAAAGAAACGCCTACTGACGGATTCTGCCAGCGACTGAGACAGTCACGGGTGAGTGGCTGCCCGGACAGGAAAGGTTCACTCAGGTAACCCAGCCAGAGGTTGGGACAAGCTTACGCATGAGCAACCCCTAGAACCATTACAGGGTTGTTGCCAGAGTAAAATGGGGAATAAATGTGTGTGTCACCTTGTACTCCTTGAAGAAAAAGTAAGCGATAAATGCAATAAATATAAATAAGAAAAGGGGCAGAACACACTAAGTGCTACCTATTGTTTTCATATTGCCTACAAAAACCTGAGTGGTTTTCTCTAGCCACCTGAGATCTTGGAAGAGATGAGAGTCAACCCAGAGGCCCCTTTGGTCCACAGTGCAGTCTTTCTGGACTAAGTGTAGTGGCTAAGAAACAGCCCTGTTCCTATTCATATCCTGCCCAACATCTCCCAAACTAATAGATAGCCTAAAAATCCAGCCAAGCTGCTTTTCATGAACCAAAAGTCAAAAGTTAACATGTAAGCTACTTAGTATTTGACAACAATTCTGCGGTTTGGTCCCAGAGATGATGTTGGGTTGATGTCTGGTTTTTGTTTGTGGATTTTCTTACTGAAATGTCACAAAATAGTGATCTCGAAAGCTTGCACACTATTTTTAAACATTTTAATTGTCTTAAATAAGATATTGTCCTACTGTGGATATTGGAGTTTTCTCTTTACTTTTTCTTTCTATGTTATCAAGTTCTGGGAGGAACCCTTCCCAGGCCTAATCGAGATAATACAATGATGGTTTGAAAGGAAAGCACTCATAATTCCTAGTATTTGTATACTGTAATCTTGATAAACTTAACTGCACTTTAAAATGCTTTTAGATAACCCATCAATCATGATTCCATCAGATTGAAAGGCAGGGTAAAACATGCCATGTGTTATATCTGGAATACAGTGCTATTGTTAATTTAAACATAGTGTTTTTGTTCTCATCTTTGCATCAGTTTATTATAGTGCAGGCATGTCCAACAGGTCGATTGCGATCTACTGGTCGATCACAGGAAGTTCCTGGTCAATCCTGGGACCCCTTGTGATCTCCACCCTAAAAAAAAGCTCAACAACTCTGGGTAGATCACTGCCAGTTTTTTTTGTACTGTGAGTAGATTGCAGTCTCTTGGGAGTTGGACGTGCCTGTTATAGCGTAATGAATGATGTGACCTTTCCTTTCTGAAGCCCATTGTCAGCTGATTCCAACATGTCTGTCTACCATGTTTTCTTAGCCCAGCCACATCCTGCTTGCATTGCTTCTTGGTAGGATATCCTAGAAGGTTTGATGAGATTCCAGAGAGCAGGATTAGGTAGACAGGAGAAAAGCTTAGGCTATAGACGGAACTTGGCTATTGAAAAGAGCAAGCAGAGAATGTGCCCTACAGACTAAGACAATGCATATTCATTCAGGAACAAGTTTACAGAAGATTGTTAATGCTCATAGCCTCTAGCCTCACTATTTTGCAGGACCAGTCCAAGTGCAAAACTTTATGTTTGCCCACATGAAGTGGATTAAAGGGCTCTGCTACCCTAGTTCAGTTCATAAGTTTATTGTTCTAGGCAAAATCCACGACAAACCTGTATTACACAATAGCATTAATAATACAAAATATGCATCCATAATATAAAAATCTGCACAGTCTTTGCCAAGTTCCTAAGTATTCAAACAGTTTCCTTTGTGCATCTCTGACAGCTCTAATTCTAATATTATTTTACCTTTCTAAAATCTACAACATCCATGTTGTAAGAGACACCAACAAACCCAAATCCATCTTGATTTCAGATTAAACCTCCAAATCCCCACAACAATTCATAGTGATTTTGCCTAACTCCTTTTTCTGTTTCCATTCTCCCCTTCCCAGCTAGTGCATAGAGGGCCATTCTTTGTGCTGTGTCACTCAAAACAAACTGAACAATTTCTATCGGGTGGTTACTCTAGTCTAGTGCAACAAATTCCCTTTTTTAAAAAAAAGAGAGAAGAAACCAACATTTAGGAGTTAGGAAAGTGATGGGGAAATTGTGGGATTAATGAATGATTAAGAAGAAGATCAGGAGGGGTGCTCAATAAAAACAGGATATAACCTAACGTGGTAAAATATCCCAAAACAGCATGCAAATGTTTGAGTTCTCCCAAGCTCTTATTGTCTGTCTTTGTGAACTGTCAGAGGCGAAGAAAACAGGCTTTAAGTTGTAATGTTGTTATATTGTGAGCAATATAAAAGGAAAACCTTGCAACAGAGAGCATATTTGGACACATCTTCAGTATCTGAACATCATAACACTATTAGAACACCTTGTGGAAACTGAATTTAACAAACAAACAAACCCAGAAGTGCAAAGTTTGAGAACCTGCCCCCACTCCTGATTTGCAGGTGAGGCAACGGTCTTGAATTGCTAGTTTGGCCGAGTAGACATTGGAGGTTTTTTAAGCATAGGTTGGATGGCTATCTGTCATGGATGCTCAAGTTGAGATTCCTGCATTGCAGGGGGTTGGACTAGATGACCCCTGGGGATGCCTTCCAACTCCACGATTCTATGACAGCCTTCTCCAAGGTGTTTGGTGCCCTCGAGCCAATGCACAGGGACAATAGGGTTTGTAGACCAAAAACAGATAGAGGGCACCACATTGGGGAAGGTTGTCAGTGTGTGATCTCTGGTCTTTTCCAGCAAGAAATAATAAACTTTTGAGACAAAAGCAAAGATGTTCACATATAAGGTGCAGGGCGTTTGGATTTCTTGCTGTTTGTGCACATGCGAGAGAATAAAGCGCCTGCATCCTTCCACAAGTGCACCCGGTTTTGCACTTCTACCTGTGGCCGCCTCAGACTACGCCAGCATCCCTCCCCAGCCTTAACCATCTTGGAGCATCCTTTGCTGCCTTCTCATTAGAGTATCGGCTTGCATCTGTTGGGAAGGTACCAACTTCGCTAGGGGGAGGCCGCAATACCATTGCAATTCGCCTTGCAACAGAACGAGCCCCAACACGCAGAAAACGGGAGAGCTTCCTTCCCGAAGCTTGAAAAGCCACAGTGCTCTTCCATAAGCTGCACTCAAAGCCTACGATGTTTGCAGGAAGTGAAAGGACATTCGCCTTCCTTCTTTGCTCCCCCCCTCCGCCTCGCCGCTGCATCCACTGGGTCCGCTCCCCAGGTGGATGTTTGCACGTTGGCGTGGAGATGAACGCCGCTCACAGCCCAGCCTCGCCTTCGCCGCCGCCTCCTGAAGCCGAGGATTGGACGGAGGGAGAAGTGCCGGGCTGCGATTGGGCCCGGCGGGCCTGTCTGTCTGGCTGCCCCGTTTCAGCCTCGGTTGCATCACAGCGTGGGGATGCTGCTCTCTTCGAGCCGAGCCAGAGCAGCGGCGGTGGCGAAGAGGCGATGGTGGTGCCGCCAGAGCATCGCTGCAAGCCGCGCGCGCAGGACGGGCGTAGTAATAGCAGCAGCAGCAGCCGCTGCTTTGCAGCCGTGAGGAGGACAATGTAAAGCGCGGGCCGAGGAGCCAGTGCAATGCAATAGCAGCCCCGGAGCCAGGAGGCGGCGGGGAGAAGGAGGCGGAGGGGGAGAAACTCCGCGCTGCTGCTGCTGCTCCTCCCTCCCCTCCTCCCTCCCTCCATTCATTGCCTGCCGTGCACGGATTATCACATTGGGGAGAGGATTCTGGGCAGCCCGGCGGGAAGGAGGGAGGTCTCGGCGAGCGAGGGACCCGCCAGCCCCGCGGCTCCGGGCGACGTTGACCCGCCGCCTCCCCTCACGGTCGCCGGGAGCCTCCCCGATGGCTCCCCGCTGTTGCCTGGATGCCTTTGTCCCTCGCCGCCGGGACCTGGCGGGAGGCGGCTGGGCTCCGCTCCGGGGAGAGCGCTAGGAGCCTCCTCCACGCATCTCCGCCGGGCGCCTCTGCGCGTCCTCCTCAGCGCCACAGCGAAGTTTTCGCGCCAGCCGCGAGGCGCCGAAGTTGCAGGTGAGGGGCGGGCGCCCCGCGGGGAGCGGGCGTAGCTGTGAGGGGAGCGGCGCTGGGGGCGAAATGAGCAGCGGCGAGGGGCCGAGCCGGCGGCCGGGTTAGGCGCGCACTCCTCGCGTCCGCCCGGCAACACCTCCTGCGCCGCCGCCGCTGCCGCTTTCCCTTCGCGGACAGGGCGGCCCGGGCGCCCCTCGTTCACCCCCCGGGGGCAGGCAGACCCCCCCGGGAATGCTGCCTGGAGGATGCTGTGGTTCCCGGTGAAGAAGATCCGGAAGCAGTTCAAGCTGCTGCTGCTCCTGGTGCTCCTCACCTTCGCCGTGTGGTTCACCTACCTGCACATCAGCCTGGTGCGCCAAGGCAAGGCGCTGCGCCTGCACTTCGCCTACGGCAGAGGTAAGCAAGCGGCGGGCCCCTTTTTATCCCCCCCCCCGCCTACCCCGGAGTGAGGGCCTTCCCCACCTCAAAGGGGATCTTCTTTAGCCTTTGTTCAGTTACTCCCAAATCAATCCTTTCCTTTCCTCCCCTCCTCTTACTTAGTTTTGAATCAAAGCGAAGTATAATAATCTCGCCCGTGCAGCCCCCTCCAGAGACCGCAACTCTTGTGCCCTGGAATACTTTATCTGGAATAGTTACCACCAAGACCCGCTTTAAATACTGACACTTGCTGGTTAGTTAGGATTCCTACTCCACTGACCTGGAGAGGAGGAAAGGCTGTGATATAGGACTAGGTTTTAAGTGATTTAGGATATGTACTCTTTTCTCATTAGGAGCAAGGCCATTGTCTCATTTTTGCACTTTGTGCAGGTAGAGTGCCAACTCTCAAAAGTCCTTTCATATATTTGCTATATATTTCGCCTCCCAGTGTCTTCCCCAACCCTGGTGCCGGTCATAACTTTTAAAGGAGTGCACGTGAACACACTAGTATTTGTAATAAAGAAATAAATAAAAAGCTGTGGCTATTTGAATTGATCTCGGTTCAAGGAGGACAGCCGAGCTCTTGCCTTTGCCAAACCCTTGATCTCTTAAGGTGCTTACGTTCTCCCAATTTGCAGAATACTCCCCCTTTGGCTGGAGAGTTGGTATTGGAAACTCTGTAGTTCTGTGCATGTTTACTCTGAAATAAGCCCCACTGTGTCCAAGGAGACTTACTCCCAAGTAAATGTACCAAGGATTGCCAAGACAAAGGCGGCAATCTTGATTCAGAGAGGCATACAGAAGAGCCTCTGTGTGGTTAGCTGGGTTTCAAAGCTCAGGTCAGGCACTTGGCTGTAATTGCCAACAAACTGTCCAAACCCTCCAGGTCTTTAGTCTTTGTGGCAGAGTGTTTGTAGCAGCAACTCAATATTTCTTTAGAGCAAGACTGTGTGATCATTTCTGAATCCAGAGCACAGAGCTCCACTGTATATGTTGGGGGGGGGGGAGAATTCCAAAGCACATGGAAAATCCAGCTCTCTAACCAGTTGCCGAGTTTTGTGCAGGCTTGTTAAAAGAGCCCTCTACCAACCTAGCAACAGCTTTATCTTTATGCCACTGGCGTGTTGTGGATGACCAAGGGGGCTGTGCACTTGTAGGTGTTGGAGAGGCAGGAGGGTAGAGCACCTTCTGCAGCGATGGTTGTTCACTAGCACATGTGTTTGATGTCTAGCTACATGGAAGAAACAGCATGAAGATGAAAATCAAGCGAATGGGTTGGAGGCACTCCCCAGATTCAAGTTATTATTTAAATGTAGCTTTTGGTTCTTGACTGGGCCAGGACCCTCAGACTTGTGTATTTCCAGCTACAGGTATGAGCATTATATTCACATATCTTGCACAAACAGGAAATGATGTAGAGCCATAGTTGGCAGATACGAAGTTTCTAAAATCTTGTTCTGGAATTGATAAAAACAAGAAATTGACAGCTTTCCACTGTCCTTTGATTTGGTTAGATATTTAGAACCATTCTTTGGAAAATATGCCTTACAACATGTAACCTTTTTTTTTTTTTTTACTGTGAAATGGCATTTTTAAGCTAAGATGTGAAACCAAGAGGACCAGAAACATGCATTAATTTCTATAGTGAAAGCTAAGATAGTGATTTTTGCAGAGTCCCAGAGATTTTAATCAAAAACTCTGTGTTGCCTTACGACATACCCTTGTGTGCTGATTTCAGTGGCACAACGTTTTAAAAATCTTAACTGGCATTTAGTTGTGGGTCCTTTTTGGAATGGGAAAATTTGTGTAATCATGAAACCTGCTTCCAAAACAGAGGCTACAGAAGGGTTGGGCGTGGGCTATTGTCTGCATTCCAAGAGCAAAATAATTGCCACAGAAGAGAGTGGAACTAAATTTCAGCATATTTCAGGAAATCTGGTTCTGGTTTACAATTCTATTCAGTTCTATATTTAATTTTAAAAAGCCAACTTTATACAAGAATGTGGGGTTTCTTCAGAAGATGAATTTTGCTTTATTTTCTTTCACGAAAGGGAAATGTGACTTAATAGTACAGTATTGAATTTGGTTATCCTTCCCCTTTCACTAGTGATCACTTCCGATTTTGGTAGAGTTACTTCAGATTTACACCTCTGTGATAAAAAATGTGAATTAGGCATCAGTATCTGGCCTTCCTGTTTCTAAAGGATCTTTTCAAGAACTACTAAAGGGCACTAATCTCTATCCCTAAAAAGGGTCACTACAATTACGAGCATCATAAATGTGTTTAAAACAATCAAGGAATAATTCCTTGTATAAAGTTGTTTTAGTAATAAGTCAAACTTGCTATTTTCTCAGTCCTAAAATGAAATGACGATGTGTGAATATTTCACAAAATTGCTTTACTTTTAGATGTTTGAGAATGATTATACAGCAAAAGTCATAGGTTGAAATACTGAGCCTATTTCAGAGGTAAAACTGCTGTTAGAGTTGTACTGTACCTAAATTAATCACAAACCTTTTAGTGAGCAGTCTAGTGGATGAATGAATTCTTATAGAGCATGTGCCTCTGTGTGTATTTTGGAAAATGTGCTGTTCCTTTTTTAAAAAGTGGTTTCTTGATTAACCGCTACCAAGAATTTGCGATCATGATGTTGTAAGGTGCTTAAATGACTACAGAATGATCCTCTACAAGAGATAGGAGTAATATTTATTTTGTTATGGTGCTTTCCAATACTAATCCAATGATGACTCCTAAATTAATTTTTTTAAAAAGTTGCATAGTGTTGGGCTATCATGGGCCATGCAGTGATGGCCCAAATGCCTCATACGGCAGTAGCACAGGGGTACACAACCTGTGCCCCTCCAGATGTTGTTGAGCTACAACTCCTATCATCTCTGATCACTGGCAGTGCTGGCCGGGCTGATGGGAGTTGTACTCCAGAAACATTTGGAGGATTGCAGGTTGTGCACCCTTGCAGTAGCGGATTCTGGTGCTGCAATAACATTGCTACATCAGTGCAGCACCTTGAGTAAATTGCAGTGTTGGCCATGCCATAAGTTGCAGTGTTTCACCGGCACTACTGTTCTTCTACATACGGTAATTCTATTGCTATTACAGTGGTACCTCAGTTTACGAACTTAATGAGTTCCGGAAGTCCGTTTTTAAACCAAAACCATTCTTAAACCGAGGTGTGCTTTCCCTAATGAGGCCTCCTGCCGCCGGTGCCCTTTAACCATTTGGATTCCGTTCTTAGACCGAGGTAAAGTTCGCAAACTGGGACACAACTTTCAGTTTTGCGGAGTTCGCAAAATGAATAGTTCTTAAACAGGGCTGTTCTTAAACCGAGGCACCACTGTATAAGTCACACAAAGGACTGAGCCATCAGAATGCACTCTAAAATGTTTGAGGTGCAAAGGAGTTGCTCTTGCACTTGTTCTTGCAAGCTGTTGCAAGAAAATAAAAGATGTTTAGGGGGAACAGTGACTGTATTATGCTGCTTGATGATGCTCTTTACCAAAATAATGTACGTAAATTCCAAGATCTTGTGTGTTAATAGTATGTTCAAATTAGGATGTTTGTTAGGGTGATAATGAGTTCATTGAAGATGGTTATTGAGCTTCCTAAAACAAAATGTTCTTATTTTCCTAGTATTTGAGTCTTTTGACCAATAGATACAGAAGTTTCACTCTTTGATGCAGTGTGAGGTTCTTAGAGATCTAGCAGGATATTCAACTTCTTTCACTAATGTGGGAGTAGGGGTGATGGTTAAAGGGGAAGCTTGAAATAAAGCTCTTCTGCAATAAACATTAAGGGCACATTTTTTCACTGTTGTAGGATAACTCTCTTCTCAACTTCTGGATCAAGTGTAAATGACGGACCAGTGCAACCCTGCCTGGAATCAAAGTTATCAGTCTGATCTATTTTGAAGGTTTGTTGGAGCTAGTAACCTTATATGTGTACTTTATAGCCTTCAGACTGGCAAAATATAAATAGGAGTCTGAACCAGGCTTCTGTAGCCTGGTGCCCTCTAGATTTTGTTGGACTACAAATCCCATCATCCCTGATCATTGGCCATGCTGGCTGTGGCTGGAGGGCAACAGGTTTGTCTAAACCAGGAGTGAGGAATCTGTGGTCTTCCAGATGTTGTTGGGACCCCAACTTCAACCGGTTTTGACTGGCATAGCCAGTGGTTGTGGATGATGGGAGTTGTAGTCCAACAACATCTGGCGTACTGCAGGTTCTTGTCTAAGCCATAATTCTCAAAGCCTACAGAGATAGTCAGTTGCTAAGAGGCTCACATTTTTCTCTTCTCCCCCACCCTTTTAACAAATATTTTTGAGTGAATAATGATGTAAGTTTCTGAATGCACATGTTTCACCAGTGGAAGATACAAAAGCTGACATCCCATGCCTTCTCCTTCCAGGAGATAACTTTGCTTGCTGCAGATGCCACTGAGAACTAGTTCACAGGCAAGGTAGTTGAGGGTAAGGCTGCTGGCCAGCATGTGCTGTGGAATGCTGCATCAGTTGGCTTCTCCAAGGCTCCGGCTGCCTTACACATTACTCTTAAAAGTTGCTGGTGCCATAGTGAGAATGGCAGTGAGCTCTGCCAATCAGACACCACCTTCATGGTTGCAGGATCAGTGAGAGTACAGCAATAGCATGGGGTTGGGCCAAGCACCCTCAGTAGTCTCATTGACCCTGCAATCTCATAGCTAGCATCTGATTGACATAGCTGTCTGCTGCTTTCATTCCCAGGATCAGTAAATTTTGAAAATCAAGATTGGAGCTGCTTGCTGCCAATGCATAGGGCGTCTTCAGGGGGGGTCATGAAGGAACCCTGGGTGGTCCAGGGCCTCGGAGCTCTGCTTGCTAGTTGGGTTGTAGTGGCACCACTGGCTCGGATGATCTATTGTTTTCCTATGCAAACAATTTCTTCTATGGAGAAAGCCAAGATGCCAGAGTGATATGTATTGTGGAAAGGTTCATTCAGATTCACAAGCCCTCCACCTGTCTTCTGAAGTGATATTGACCCACAGGTTTATCACCTCCATGGGATGTGGGCCTTAGCCTTGTTTTGTTATACCATATATTTGCTCCTTTGAATGTGGGCCTACATGTGTAGCCAACATCCTTCTTTCCATTGATTCAGATGTGACTAAGCACCATCCACTGAGCCCATCAATCATATATGTGGGGCCTAGGTTTTCCGTCTTCTTGCCTCAGAGCAGAGAGAGTGACACAAGATTTAGAGCTACTTACTGGTGGCCTGCGAAGGTGTTGCCTTTGGTTGAGTGTTGGCCCTTTAACATGTGTGGAAGAGGCTCAAATGCAGTTAGAGAATCATAGAGGTAGGAGGGACATTGGCTGTGGCAATTTAAATGTATCAGTACCACTTATGGAGACTTGCCTGTGCAATGAAGTGGTGTGTCTATTGGAAGTAATTGGGAGACATATGTGATTTGAGCCATTGACACCAACGGATCTGAATTCAGCTGCTGTTGTGGTTTTGTTGCTGACTAGATATGCTGATACAGAGGAGGATGTGGATAATTAAACACTCGCTATAGACACACTCCCATCACATCCTGCTCTCATGCGTGCAAGCATTTAGAGAAAACCACTGACGGTGTTTCTCATCACAGACCTTATGAGGGGTATCTCCCCAATCTGGCAGCTGATGTGCTCTTTTACTCAAAGTGGCATGTACAGTGGTAAGGAAACACCTCCTCCTGCAGCCTGATTCAGCTTGCTAACAGTGCAACTGGATGAACAATAATTTCCTATAGATGAACGCTGCTGTAAACTCTGTTATCAGAAAAGCAAATGTGCACACTGAATCTGTGCCCAATGATCTAATATAGGGAGACTTTCTTTGAAGCTGAATTAGTGATATATAAAATCACTAAACGTTCAGGGTGGGGTGACCAAAGGCTAAGTTCATTCCTATTTTACCAGACCTATTTGCTATCTGACTGTAATCTGATGACTGCCTTTTATGGTGATTGCTCATGGGTCAATTGTTATTTGTAAAAACATTCATATCAAACTGATTTGATGGCCCGTTTCACCGTGACTCTTGAAAGTGTGCAAAGGATGGTGGTGTCTCAGTCTGTAGGCAGAGTTGTGACTTGGTGGCCAGTGGGTTGTGTATCCTCTGCAAAGTTTGTAAGGTGCAGAGGGGAGAAAGTGGGGAATGATGATGTAGGATGTTTCATTGCTATATCTTTATAGTGGGCTTCTCTGAAGGCCCTGTGCAAATTATAGATCCTATTAAAAAAGAAACTAGCAAATTATTTAATGAGGAAGTGAGGACTTTCTTACTCCAACAGACTTTTGGGAACTGCTTGCTTTTAATGAAACGGCTGGTGCTGTGCTGTTTATATTGTACTTAGGTGTAGAGTTTTGATAGATTTTATAGTTTTTAATTCTACCAATGTTTAATTGCTTTTTATGATTTAAAAAAAAATGTTTTTAGCTGTTCTTTTTTTTATCTGTAAGCCATCTTGAATCCCTGTCAAGGATAAAGGCGAGACATAACTAAATATATGATGATGATATTTGGTTCTTAAGATAAAGCTCTGCTAAAAAGACATTGTTTCTATTTTCATGTTATTGAGAGAACACCGATGACGTACCAACAGAAAGTTCCAAGAGCTGCTTCATATGCTACCTATA
This sequence comes from Podarcis tiliguerta, assembly GCF_965153285.1. Classification (NCBI taxonomy): domain Eukaryota; kingdom Metazoa; phylum Chordata; class Lepidosauria; order Squamata; family Lacertidae; genus Podarcis; species Podarcis tiliguerta. The sequence continues at coordinate 58,009,257 of NC_139534.1, forward strand.
AGCTGGGCGGGGGCACTTCCTTTTCTTTTTTCCTTGTTAAATAGGTGAAGGACTGAAGGTGAAATCCAGGAGTCCTGCTTTGCATGTTACACCAGAACTGGGTGAAGAATATTTGGGCATCGTTTTTGCTTCTTTCTTACATCTCTTAAAAGCAAGCAGAGTTGGGATGATGAACTGGACAGAAGCAATAGAGACTTTTGCATCTTCTAAAAAATGGAATCCAGGAATTGAAGGGTAGTACAGGGAAATTGTTTGATTGAGACCCACCCCCAACCCCCCCAAAATGAGTGAATTGAGGAGGTTTGCAGTGCCTCTTCCACTGCTGCACAAGAGTTGAATGAGCCTCTCTGCAAGAGTCTTTTTCTTCAGCTTTTCTTCAGATTCAAATATCCTTGATGGAGGGAGGGATAAGTATGGGGAGGGGACAAAGAGCTTTAGATAAAATGCACTTTAAGGTAGGGGGTGGAAAGTATGAAACTGCAGCAGAGACAAAGTTGTAAACTGAAGGGGCCCCCTGGGATTCTGATTTATGCAAGTATAAATACTTTGCTGCAGTGATGGCTGTCATGTGGATTCTATAGGCAGGTCAGAGTGGCATCTATTGAAGCTCCCTTGGGAGGTATTGCTGTTGAAATTGCTTGTGCTTTCCATCCAAATGACAGAAGCTTAAGCTGGAATTAAATGAGCTGTTAAAATTCAAAATTGGTGGGAAATCTTAACCTGTAACTGATGGAATGTGCTACTGAACCAAAGTTTGAAACCTGCTTCTGTTTGGAGCCAAAATCTGACTCAATTCCAGTTTGAAGAAGCTAAATCCAATTTGCAGCAGCCTAGAGACACCTGTATGGCTGTTAATATATCCTTAGCTGAGAGACAGCTGCTTGCATGCCTACCCTTTGCCTGGGGCAAGTAGCAGTTGGCCAATAATAGCAGTCTAGTAAGCAACTGCCCCTCTTCACCCTCCCAGTTGTTCTGCTTTCCCCTCAGTGCTCTCCTCAGAGTGTGATTAGCCTGTTAAAGCCCTTTAAGGATTGACATCTCCATCTGGCTGCCCCCTCCAGCTTCCGCAAGCAAGCAAGCAAGCAAGCAAGCAGAAGAGCTTGTTTACTGCATTTCTATCCCATCTTGTTCTCCAAAGAATAGATGGTTCACCCCTTCTCCTCAGTTAATCCCTACATAACCCTGCAAGGTAGGTTAGGAGGCTGCAGCTGACTCCAAGGTCACCCAGTGAGTTTCAGGACTGAGTGGAGATTTGAACCCTGGTCTCCCAGGTCCTAGTCCAACACTCTAACCATTCAGTGATTAGCTTATATGTCTGAGTTTCTAACACCGACTGAGCATGCAGCAGTGGTGGCGAGCAAGAGGCTGCTGGAGGGGTTGCAGCTGGCAGGTGGACCCAGAGATGGGCAACTGTCTTCTCCTACATGCTCGCAAGTCTGTTTAAACCTGGGAATTGGTCTTCTTTCCAAACTGAACTTTCCTCTCTTGTGAGCAGCCTGGAGCCTTGCTTTATTTGCTGCGTTCTCAGGTGGGAGTGCAGTTCCTGGGCTGCTCTCTTGGTTTGCTTTATAGCTGACCTTGTGCCAATGCCAGATGCTGAAAGGCTAACCTTCCTCTGACCTCCATTTCTGGAGGAAGATGCTGATGACCATCTGGTGCACCAACTGGGTAGCTTAGTTGTACAATTGTGGCTGGCAGAGAGATCAGCTGTCAGCTGACTGGAGTAGTACAGGGGAAGATCTTTAGATCTGACATTCATTTAATTTAGCACTAATAGACTGGAACAAGGAGGAGATCTCAAGAGGAGAGAGCCAGTGGGTTAAAAAGCTGTTCACAGCTTGTCTTCTGTAGACATTGCAATGAAGGTACTCAGGCCAGATAGTCACTGTTTGGCTCCTATTTACATTGTCTCCCCAGCAGCCTCTTCCTTCCCATCATGTACATTTAGGTTGCTATCAATGCATATTTCTAATCAGTGTGCCAGCTTGAATAAAATATTGGGAGGGGAGGCAGATAAGCCCTGCCCTGCATAATCAATCAAAAGATGTGGCGCGCACACACCATTTGAATAGCAATGCCCATCAATTATGGGGGCCCTGGCCGCCTCAAATATTTTATTGAGGGGGCTGAAGGGACCTTGGCCCCTAGGAGTTGGCTCCTATGTTTCTAATGCCTAAAAATTAGGTTGGTTGGGTGCCCATGAGCCTGGGTTTTAAAATATATCCCTTCAATAGTTCCTTGATCAAAAGTCTGTGTGGTTGGCAACACTTACCTGATCTTTCCTAACTGCAATTTCCCTTTTTGTTCAGGGATTTATGGTAGAGAAAGAAGATACTTGGTGTAGGATATGGCAAGAAATAGGGAGCAGAAATGTGGATAGAAAACACAAGTGGTGCATTTGAGCACCAGAAGCATAGCACCATCTATCTCACCAGTTCTTAACTTCCACTCAACACGAAAACCTGATGATCACCAAATGCCTCCTGAGCCACAAGCAAAAAATCCATGTGATACCCTGACCTCAGGTCAACAGTGTAGCTAGCCTCTCGGGTGCCTGGGGTGTTGCACGTGCCCTGCACCTGGGGGTGGGGCGAGCTAGGGCAGGGCGTACTGTGCAAAGCTGCCTCCCCCTTAGCTGTAGGGTAGCTGAGGGAGAGGTGGTGGGCAGGCGCAAGCCCCACAATGCCGTTTCAGGCAGCGCGCAGCCTGCAGGTGCCCAAGCCACAACATCGTTGCGTTTATTGACTGAACTAAAAGTTTCATGAGACCAATTTTTTAATTTTATTTTAAGAACGCATATTTTTGCCATTTTGTCACCCCCCTCAGTGATGACACTCGGCGCAGCCCACACCCACCGCACCCCCTTCCTATGGCACTGCCTCCAGTGCAGGGTGAGGTGGTGTGTTTTCAAATGTCATACAAGCAAGGGGAATATGGGTTCTCCAAGAAGTGCTGGATTTTATTTGATAGCCATTGATGCTCTTTAGAGGTTCCTCCAACAGCTTTTGAGGGGACTGCAGGAGAGAGGAGAGGAAGTCCGCTGTGTGCGTGGAAGCCTTTTCTGCTTACGCACAGATAGCATTGGCTACATCCTAGAGTATCATTGTTAAATGGACAGAGCATCGTTTCACTGTTTTTGTTGGAACTGGAGAGAAGGTATTCCTGCTTGATTCCTCTTTTGCCATATACCACTTTTTAAAGGAATTGGGGGGAGAAATCAAGGATCTGGGATTTTATACTCAGGACAGGGTAAGCAGTTTACCACAGCTGTCCTCTGCTGCTACTGCAAGAGGGAGAAGGTGCTGCCTAAAATGTAGAATCCCCCCCCCCCCCCGAGTTCTACACCCCTTACCCAAGATTTGTAGATGACTCCCTGTAGGGACCACATGTCCCAAATTAAGAATCACTGGTCTGTCAACCTCAAAAAGGAATTAAAAGGCTAATGCAGTTCATGCCTTGCTTTATTTTAAGATCCTCAAACCACTCCTTGCAAGTAAGACTCTGCAAGGGTTACCTTTCCTAGCCCACTTGCTCCATACATAGCCGGCATTAGCGATTTGTGCCCCGTAAGAAGAAGGAATCCATTTTGTGTAAAGCTTTTATGCCTGCTTGCCTGGGGAGGATTCTTACTGGACTCAAGTGAATGGCTGCTTGCAAGTCTGTTTTAAACCATTGTTTGGATTAAAGTAGTTGAAGAGTGTGTCACCCCTTCAGCCCCCCTCCCAAATTTGCTGCTATGGTGGTTTATCCAGGGAGGAGGGAGACAGTACTACGGACAAGCAATAGTGAGAAGTTGCTTTAGCTGCCTGGCCCAGTGCTCCTTTCATCACTGGGCTTCTGAAAGAAAGACAGAAGCCATGATAGATGCAATCCTGACCCCAGGCCTTGATAAGCTTCTGACGGGAGCCCAGGTGAGTGTGCTCACCTTCTTTTCCTTAAATATCCCTGCAGTGTATCCCAGAGGCATGGTGGGGGAGGGGAGGAAGATGGCAGCCACTGGCATTTGCCCAGCCCACTGTTTCCTCTCTTCAGCATGGGGCATTTAAAATATATTTAATTATGCTGTTGTCAGTTGTGTTGGGCCCTCCTGTTACAACTGACAAGTGGGTGCTGACAGATTGTTGGACTCCAGGAAGCATGCCAGAGAATGGGCACTGGTTTTTGGCAAGCGATGGACACTGTCTCCAGGGAGTGTGATGTGCACGTTTGCATGTACCTTATAGAACTGATGGGCTTCTGCCACGGCGAGGCACAGTCCAATTTATTCTCTGGTTATGGCCCACTTTGCTGATTCTCAGATCAGCCAAGGGGAGGATGTGCAGAAAGGTTAATTGCTTGTTAAATTAGCCAGTTCTAAGCAGATGCACTTTGCATAGGCTGAGGGCTGGGTGTGTGTAGTATCTCCTGCTGTCTACTGAATTGTTTCTGCAGTGTCGACATGCAAAAGGTTATGATAACTGGCAAATAAGCTGTTGCCTTCAGGGCTGGGCTGGGGAAAGGTGTCTCATGGAGTTTTGGCGTTTCTTGATTTTTAAGCTCGTAGCTTATGTTCTCTACAGGGCTGCTTGTGCATCAAGGTGGCTAGTTATTTGCATTTCGCTACACACTACTCACAGGGGAAATGCTGGTCTCCCGCCTGTATTCAGCATTGTACAATTTGGAGAGTTGGATCCCGACCAGTATAGCATTATGTCCCTGATAAAATAAACCTCTTTCTTATCTCCTACAAGTAGATAATTACCCTTCTCTGCCTAATTTAACACAGAGATTCCTCAGCTGAAATAATGAGGCCATTACGGTACTCTCCGGGCTGCAAAGCACACCAAGTCAATGGGGTGGAAACTGTAGCACACACCAGGTAAAAAATACAATTAAAATAAAATAAAATGACTCTTAATGGGGGTTGCCAGCACTTCAGTAGCTGGAGATTTCCCTGGCAGGCGTTTCGCTGAAGGGAGTGATTTAGCACTTTAGGTTATTGCAGGAGTCAAACAGGAGACGGGTTTTATTTGTGAGGAGCTGTAAACAGCAGCTTTAATAGGTTCCCTTCCAGAATACTGATGTCCTGGCTGTCAGCAGTGGGGTGAAGGGGCATGGATTTAGGGAGGGGAGACCTGCCAGTGTATGAATGAGAGGTTTTAGAGAGGTACTTGTTGGAATGCAGGGAAGCACAATGAGATTTTGGTCTGTCAACTACAGATGAGGCAGCAGTCTGCCTACAGATGCATTCTGGGTTGGTAGCAAACTGAGGAGCAATAGGATATGCTCAGAGCTGCACTTTCCCCATGCAATTTGTGGTTTGTTTTCACACAAGGATGGGACTGGGTCTGCAGTGAATCCAATGAACGTATTCCTATCAGTACACCATTTCCTAGCGCGCGCTCTTGCTCTCTCTGTGTGTGTGTGTGTGTGTGTGTGTGTGTGTGTGTGTTTCATCGCTTGTGAACATATGGAGATGTCTTATGCATAGTCCAGACTATTGGTCCTTTCTAGTCCATTCATCTATGCAGTGGCGTAGCGTGGGGGTGCAGGGGGGGCCGGCCGCACCGGGTGCAACATCTGGGGGTTAGGGTTAGGGGGCGCAAATCCATGGGTTAGGGGGCGCAAATCCACGGGTTAGGGGGCGCAAATTACTTGCCTTGCCCTGGGTGCTGACAACCCACGCTACGCCACTGCATCTATGCTCTCTGGCAGCAGCAGACAGAGGTCTTTCTGAAACCTGCTATCCAACATCCTTTAGCTCATGGGTGACTAATTTGCTGGCTATATATGGCTCTCCAAGTATTTTTTCTAGCTCCTTGCCACAAAACTCGCAGCAATTTAGCCAAGGTGGATTTCAAATATATATATATATATATATATATATATATATATATATATATATATATATTTACAAATCAATAACATCATTCTCCGGTCATGTTCTGCTTGCTCCTCTTGTTCCCCTCCAAGTTTTGGAAACTTCATTGGCAGTACCAGTAGCTGCAATACCACCCTTGGTCTGTAGCCTGCTGCTTCCTCATTTGTACAGCACTTCCCTTGGTGCCTAGTATTCTTGGTTGCACTGCTTCCTGGAAGCCTTCTGTGCTCTTCAGAGGTCAATGGATCTCATCTATTTGCTTCCATTGTCTCAGCAAAGCCGCCCACTGCTGCTGCTTATGATGAAAACTGCTGTAAGGAAAGGTGAGGAGGGAAGATGCCATGGAACGAGGCTGCATTCAGAGCATGTGCTCTGCCACTGGACTGTGGCTGTTCTCCTGAGCTCATCTGCCTCATTAAAGAGGTACAGATACATTTGCAAAACTAGTGTAGGCTGAATCTAACATTGTGGCTCTTCCTAGCCATTGCTGTATCTCATTCCGCCTCATCAGAACTTTGTGTTTCTTTTCCCTTGCTGTGGGTTATTCAGAGGCACTGTGGCTGCCCATAAAGATGTGCTGATGTGGCCTGGTTTCTGTTGTTTTTCTAGACTTCATCTCCCTTCCTCAACCTTAATGAAATGGCTCTAGTGAGAATCATGCGCTGGCAGTTGTTCCTACTTATCTTTTGTATTTTCCATTTATTTCTCCTCGCGGAGACCATTGGCTAAACTTGAACAATGATACGAAAGCGTAATTGTCTGCATTTCTCAAGATATGAAGGGGTAGGTATATGATATACATGACTGCTGCAATGGGGTAAGATTGCTTGCTCCTCCCCAGAGTCCTTTGTGTGTATGCTTACTTCATAACTGCCAACAGTGTCTGCCTCAACTAATGCTGGATGCCTCCTTCAGTAAGAAATTGGCATTATTTTTGACAGTTTCCCTACTGCCCACTGGGCATTGAATAGCAGCTGAGTGCTGACTGTCAATCTTGTTAATGTGTCTCTCTGCTCTTGCTGGGCAAAAATATGAGCTGTATCGACCGTTGCTGTTGCCTGCCCAGTTGCTTGTGCTGCAGGAGAGTGTTGCTATGTTGGGGGCCCCTGCCTTCATTGTGTCTTAAGTTTGGGGTGGGCGGAGGGGTGCTTTGACACCACATTTTTAAAGGGCTTTATGATTTGTCTCCCCGAGCTTGTGGGGGCAGGGGAAAACTGATGGCTGATCCTCTCATTGTAAAACATAGCAATCAAATATGTTTCTGGTTTCCTGTGGTGAATAGATCCTTTGGCCTCTGAGAAGAAGTCTCTTCCATTAGCTCTCAAAGTACAAGTGTAAATGGGTAGATTGTGATCAGGGCCTGTGATGCACAGGCTGTACAAGCAGCACTCTGCTGACTGATACTTTGTGGAATGACTAAGGCACCTTTCCCAGAAGAAAACCCTCCTTGTGCCACCATAAATCTCCATAAGATAAAGTGCTTCATCTTTTGGATCAGTTCCCTGCCTGCTCAGGGTTCTGCATAATTCAGAATCCATTGTATCTTGTTAAAAGAGTAGGATGAATTAAGTTTGCTTGCATGTGCATAGGGAAAGACAAAAAGGATAATGATGACTACTGCATTCCTTGCTTACTTCTTGCGGAAGACTTGCCTCTGAAATGTATTGAAGCCCCTACTTGCAGAACATCAGTCTCATCCTATTCCCTGTAAATAACCTGATGCTTTAGTGGCTCTTTATCAGCGTAGGGAAATCTAGGGAATTCCTGTACTAGAAAGAGTAAAATTGTACGGCTATTTCTCCATCCTTAGCCCACTTATCATACCACAAAAGTGGAAGAACTTATTGTAATGCTTTTTTAGCCACAAAGTCTGACCATTTCACCTTATGGCAATTAAACACCTAAAGCTAACTTGCCCTTCTGTGGCTTTACTTAATCTCTTTAAAGTGAGAAAAGCATTATTGAAACACCTGGGCTACTTACCCCGGCAGTGAGAAGTTTGCTGATGGGGTTCCTTCTGTTCTGATATAGGACACCAGCAGTTTGCTGATCTTCATCATACATGCGATTTTTTGGGGAGGGGATGGACAACTTTTATTTAAGCTGCTTGGGGTGCCCCCCCATCATTTCAGTGCACGTTGCTATCAGGGTTTGTCATACCACAGAATTATGAAGCTCTACCAACTTCAGTTGCTTCTTATGTTGTATGATTCTGTTTGAAAATGTGTGTTGTGGGCGGTGCAATTTGTTTTCTTTTTTCTGTTGAGGGCTCAATTCCATGGGAGTGGATGAGGTTGTGGCCACTGATGGGTAGGGCCAGAGCCAAAAGTGGGTGTGCTATCCTCTTCCCATGTTTATATGCAGCTCTTAAGCCACAGGTTTTCCACCCCGTGTTAAGTCCCTGTCTTAACCTGCTCAAATATTTTTATATAAGCTCCTAATCTGTATGGTTGCAAGGCAGGCTGAAGATTTTGCAGCCAGTTTATAAAGACCCCAAAAGAGAATTTATAACTGTACGCACACACGCGCACATAAACACACGTGTACATACTACTTGGTTCCTTGTCTGTCCAAAGGACCACAGTCCCTATTCCTACTCTTCTGTTATCACTGGTTCTGCTTTTCAATAATTCATCTATCTGTCTGTCTTGTCTATTCTACATTATTCTTAACCTCATGTCAAAAGAAGTATATTGTACAATATACCTGCATGCTCAGGAATCTGTACGTCCTCAGTTATGGGTGAGGCTGCATTGGAAGCATCATGCACCATCAGCCCAGATCCACAAACATATCCTGTAATAACTCTGGTAGTAGAATGGCATTTCTGACAGCACTGACAGCTCTGAAACAGAGCAAATTATCCCGGCAGTTGGCAAGCTTTCTGGCATGTTGGAGAGTTGGTGGACTGCCTGAAGCTATCCCTTGCTTCCAGACGCCAGTCGTATTTTGTGGACTCACAACCCTTTTCTCTTTCTGTTCTGCCAGTCAAGGATACCTGCACAATCACTCCACCTGACTTCTCTCACAGCTCTTTACCTCTTCTTCATTTCTGTGGCCCACTTAGTTCCTGCCTCATTGGTGGATACCTTAGTATTTAGCTTGAGTTTCTCAGGTCAGCTGCTCCTGAATTGGCCCCCTCTAACAAGCCCTAGGCTATATCTTGACATTGAAGATGGAAAGGCCAGGGGAGGAGAACACCATTCCTTTGATGAAAGCACAAGGAGCTTGAAGAGAACTCCCACTTGTGCCTGTAACATGGTGGCTTCAATAGTTTGTGTCAGTGAGCAGGTGGGATGGGAGCAGTTAAATTTCAGGAAGCAGTATTTGCTCCACATGGCATGTACCTCTGATAGGAAGCCCATGCAATATATGCTTGTGTGTTTAAAAAACCCCAAAGGAGTTTTCATTCAGATGTTATAAAATCAGACATTACCAAACCCTACCACTCTTTCAATTTAGAATACTTCAAAGGGCACCCATCTCAGTAACAAACCCTTCCCAGCGTGGATTCCTTTTGCTAATTTGCCCATTTCCACAACAGACAATGCTTTTTCCTAAAGCAAATCCGCACTATAGAAAGGATAACTAGATTTTCCAACTCTGTGTCATTATAATCTTTTAACTACAACCATCATTTTTTTTTTTTAAAGTAACAACATTACTAGTTAAAGGTAACAATATTACTAACACTTGGACTTACAGTAATACTAGTTAGTACAGTGGTACCTCGGGTTAAGAACTTAATTCGGTCCAGAGGTCCATTCTTAACCTGAAACTGTTCTTAACCTGAAGCACCACTTTAGCTAATGGGACCTCCAGCTGTCGCTGCGCCGCTGGTACACGATTTCTGTTCTCATCCTGAGGTAAAGTTCTTAACCCGAGGTACTATTTCTGGGTTGGCAGAGTCTGTAACCTGAAGCGTCTGTAACCCGAGGTACCACTGTAAAAGAAAATTTAATACCCCCAGTCTTTAACATGGGGACCCTATTACCACATCTGCAAACAATCAGTGCCGTATGTTGTATCTAACACTGGAACTACATTATTTTATGAATGACATTATTTAACTGACTGGGTTTCTAGTGCTGAGGTGTCATCTGTGCAGAACTATATTTCTCTCAAATTTTGAGGACTGGGAGAACGATCTGATAGATTCATGTATTGAGTTGATTCATGTCTTGAGTTCTAATCCTTTTCTATTATTGGAATGTCTATAACTAGAACTCATTTATTTTTATACCTGTCTTCCTTTAAGCTAGCTCTCAGAGGCTGCTTATAAATCTTAGATAGCAACCCTCTACTTGAAATGTTATTTTCAATAATCTGGTCCATTTACTGGGTTGGAGTTTGGAAACTGCTTAAAAGTGGACTTGTGACCCAAATGAAACTGTTGTGGAAATATTAACTAAATTCACCGTGAAGAGCTCCTTAACTGTATCAGGGAGTGATGACTGTTCTAGAAAAGCAGTCTGAGAGTTAGCAGCCTGATAAGATCAATATTAGCTCTGGCCCTAAACAAACCCACCTGGAAGAAATTGTCCTGACAATGTTTTCAAAAAAATATATTAATAGCCATTTTTCTGTACATTTCCCAAAGGGTGAGACTGGAGTCAGGTGATTCCAACCCCCACCCCCTTTTCTTCAACTTCAGAAAGAGTTGAAAAAAGGGCTTCTATTGGAAGCCACCCAGAGTGGCTTGGGCAACCCAATCAGATGGGCGGGGTACAAAAAATAAATTATCATTATTATGACATGATTGTGTACGATTATCCCACTTTCACTTCTGGTAACATTGCTACTTAACCTCTCTGGCCATAGGTGACAGTGAGAGAAAAATGTGCATGTGCAGGTATGCAGCAGGGGTAACTGGTGCTCTCCAGATGTTGTTGGACCAGATCCTGCCAGGATAGCCGATGGACAGGGATGGTGGAAGTTTTAGTCCCTACATCTGGAGAGCAGCATTTTGGATACCCCGGGCATACATCTTGTGAAACCAGGCCTCTGCAAAAGCCCTTACAACTCTCTCAAAAACTATTTTCGTTCTCCAGCCTTGAAAATAGATCAGGTGTTTACTCTTGTACCACAGACAATAAATAAATTTTCTCTTTCAAGGTTTTTGAATGTTAGCAAATAGTTTTCATTGATCTCTAGGAAGGCCATCATAAACATGTTGTCAGTTGCACAGAATTGTAGGCTGTAGTCTTGCACTCATTTAATGTTTAGTTTGTTCCACTGACATCAGTGGATGCAAGCGTTTGTAATGGGATATAGGATGGCAGCTGTGGAATGAAAAATGAACTAATTGGTCTTTTGCGCCAAGGTTCTCTAGAGGTGTCCTAATTAGAACACGTACTATAAGTAGTGGTATTCATTGAATGTGTGCTTATTATAGGAGCAGGTTGTCTAGTTTGCACCCGTTTGACTGACAGAATACTAACTTTTCTTGGAACCACATCTAATAAATTGGATAGCATTATAAGAAGTGTAGTATAGTATTTAATTGCTGAATATGTGTAGCAGATATGTAGATGTCACAACAGATATGTATGACAACAGAAAAATGTGTTTCTGGGTGATAAAGTAATAAAGAGGGGGGCATTTTTACATTTTTAAGGTTTCTGGAATTCTTTGATATGCGTAATCCCAGATTCCATAAAAGTGAATTGTACATGGAAAGCATATTGTATGCTGTTTCTTCAGCTGTTCTTAAGTAGGTTTTAATTGTATTTGTTAATTTAGATCAGGCTTCCTCAAACTCAGCCTTCCAGATGTTTTTGGCCTACAACACCCATGATCCCTAGCTAGCAGGACCAATGGTCAGGGATGATGGGAATTGTAGTCTCAAATCATCTGGAGGGCCGAGTTTGAGGAAGCCTGATTTAGATGCTTTGATTGTATTTGGGTGTTCCATTGGGCAAACCATTTGGGATTTATTTATTTTTAAATGAAGAGCAGTTTATCATAACATATTCATAAACAATTCACCTTGCTTGCTTTCCTCAACCATTATCAGGGACTGAGCTCTCATGCAAACAAACAGGGAGAGTATGCTTTCAAGAGCCACCGCAATGTTGGTCTGATAGCATTGACAAATCTGTAGCTTTTGTCACATTATGCACATATGGCATGAGCTTGAGGATACTCTACAATAATATGGTTCTGTGACTTCCCTGAGATATATTTTGGCTCTTTAGCATATTTGCAGTCTAGAGTCAAGATGAGAAAGGTTTGGGTTAAATTATCTACCTTGCTATTGATCAGGCATAGGCAAACTCCGCCCTCCAGATGTTTTTGGCCTACAACTCCCATCATTATTGGTAAACAGGTACCAATAAGACAGGGGGAAATTTAACCTAGCTACTCCGTTGATCTTAGGTATGGGAGAAGGTTCCTCCCAAGTTGTTTTGGGTTTTATAAACAAACATCATAATTTTGAATGTGGCCTGGTGGTAAACAGCAACCAATGCAACTCCTTTAGGACTGATGTTATATGGACCCTGACAGCTGATCTGTCACATTTTGCAGAAGGTTCAGCTTCCATATGTCCTCGCACACAAAGTGCATTACTGTAGTCGATCTGGGAGATTTACGAACACAAGGATTGCTGGGAAGAGGCTGTCTGGGAATGGCCTAAGCTGGTAAAAGGTGCTCCTAGCCATCAAAGCTACCTACACCTCCAGAGGCAAGGCTGAATCCAGGAGTCTGTGAACCTGCTCCTTCACTCAACATCCAAAAAACCAAAGAGGAATGCAATCCCATCCAAAACAGGTCTTCTTCCTAATTCCTATTCACCAACTGTTGGAAGTTGGAAAAATGAAGATGCAGGAAAAATAGAAATAGAAATACAGTGGTACCTTGGGTTAAGTACTTAATTCGTTCTGGAGGTCTGTTCTTAACCTGAAACTGTTCTTAACCTGAAGCACCACTTTAGCTAATGGGGCCTCCTGCTGCTGCTGTGCCACCAGAGCACGATTTCTGTTCTCATCCTGAAGCAAAGTTCTTAACCTGAAGCACTATTTCTGGGTTAGCGGAGTCTGTAACCTGAAGCGTATGTAACCTGAAGTGTATGTAACCCGAGGTTCCATTGTACAGTAAAGAGTTGCCTTCTATAGAGTGTTTCATAGGAACTTAGGAAGCTGCCTTATACTGAGTTGGATCATTAGTCCACGTAGCTCAGTACTGTCTACCCTGACTGGCAGCAGTTCCCCGGGGTTTCAGGCAGGGAGTGTCTCCCAGTCCTACCTGGAGATGCAAGGGATTGAACCTGGGACCTTCTGCATGCAAAGCAGATGTTGTACCACTGAGCCATTGCCCCACCCATGTGCGTATTGCCTGTCAGCAGCTCTTAAACCTAGCATTCAGGCACCTCTGCCATATATCAAAGCACGTATGCACCCACCCACCACTAACATGCCAGCCTTATTGTGCAGCTCTGTCTCATGAGCTACTTATTCCCCCTTCCTATGGCTTCTCATCATTCTATCCAAGTGGGGAAGCTTTTCACAAGCACAAGTGAAGACATTTTTATATAATCCAAATAAATTGTTGTGCTCTGCAGTGATAGCATGCTGTGCAACAATGGTAGCAATTTTGAAAATAGCAGATACAATTGCAAAGGGGGGAAAAATCTTTTTTGTTAAGTTGTTTCCTTCTCCCTACTTTCCCACTTCCAATGCAATTAAGATTAAAAATCACACACTAGGGAGGTGTTGTGAAGCTCTGCTCATGGACTCTCTTCTGCCCTAAGGTGCCAAATCCTTGGCTCTAGCAACAGGACGTTTGTGGCGTGCGTGCGAAGGTAGTGCAAGCGAAATCTTGAAATGAATAAATGTCCCCTGTCTTCTGATGTCTTTGAAACTGCCTTTAATTTGATATCTTTTAGACATGCTTCTACATACAAGCTGAAGGTGAGAGTGTGTTTATTGCCTTCTAACAGGTTTCTAGTTGTGCATGTACTTAATTTTGTGTGTGTGTGTGCGTGTGCGCACATACATATACTAAGAATGTTTAAAATCAGAAAGGGAAAGGAAATGATAATAATTCACAGAGAGAGAGAGATGCACAATAGTGGGTGGTGCAAACATCCATATGGCACTTTGGGTATTGCAGTAAGTAGGCAAGGTATAAATCCAGATGTCTGCAAAGTAGCATTTTCTAATTTCTGAATGTAATACATTTTGGTCTGAATATAGGCCGCACTCCCCCCCCCCTTTAAATCTGGCCTGTATAAAACCGAAGCATGGCCTGTAATTGCACTATTAAAGGAAGAGAAGCTGTGATTTAAGGTATTTCACTTTAGGGGTGTGGCCTATATTCCGGGTTGGCTTGTATTCAGATCAATAGGATATTTAAAGCTTTCCCATAATTACTGCCTTACATCTGAACTAGCAGTTTTCTGCTCTGTATTTGGAGAGCATCATCCACATCCTGGGGTGGAATTCAGTATCCAGCTGTTACAATCGTTCCATCAACATAAGCATTACTTCTAGCCCAGTGGAACAATCTCCCCTCTGGTCCCCCAGCACACTGTTCTGGGGGTTCTGCTGACCCTCTAGAGTGGATTTGGGGGAGGTGTGGGAGGGTCCCGTTGCACCAGGGGAGTCCCTGTTCTGGCTTCCACTAGCAGAATCTGGCCCTGGACCTCTTTGGTTACACACTGCTTGTCCAATGTCAATCCCCGGCCCCTTTACACAAGTGATGAATTCATAGAAGGAAGGTGCGATCTCTTAATGTGCAAAGCATGCATTCAAAGCTACGATGTTATAAGAACTGGTAATAAGACAAGCATAAGGCAGTTTAATGGCAGGCGCAGCCCTCGGATTTGCCTCAGGCACTCAGTCCTGGATTGTCTGGGGGTCTCTGGGTGATTCCTCTGCTTAATTTATCTCTGTTCAAGCTGCTATTTGGGAATCTATCTTAGAGGTGCCTCCTTGTCAGCCTCTTTATGTCAGTCACTAAACTTGAGAAATCTGGGTGGGACCTGGAAAGTAAAACATCTGTGTGTCAGCTTTGCAGTGGGTTGACACCCTTCTGACTTTGGAATGGCTGACCTACATTAGCTGTCTGGCAAATGCTGCAAAGCAAGATTAGAAGAGAATAGAAGAGTTGCAGGTTTGAATGAAAAAGGGCCTTGGCTGTTGTAGCACAAGCCATGTGTGTGTAAAATATGTGTGTGTGTATGTAAATCCACTTTCCACTCTTATCATATCCAAGAGCTGCTTGTTGCAAAGAAGGTTGTTGGAGCAGCTGGAGGGATTGTGTGCAAGACAAACAATCAGCAGACATTCTCTATGTTTGAAAATTAGATTGAGATACAATAGTCAGTTTGTGTATCCTGCTAAGCTAAACCATGGCTTAATGCAAATGAGCAAATATGCAGGTATACAGAGGGGTGCAGCAAAGCAACTGGACTCCCGATCAGAGTTGCTGCAATCTCCTCTTAGTGAGCTCACACACATGCTTATTTACTAAGGCAGTGGCAAGGAAATATCAGGTCTGGAGGCCGAATACAGCCCTCCACACCTCACTGACTGCTGGAACTGTCCCCGGACTGCACACCCCTCCCCAGACTGCTCCATGCCCTCCTCAATTACTTCTGCTTAGCTGGCATATGTCCTCAAACTATGACAATGCCTCCTGCTTTGCCTATATGGAGAAACCTCTTGTCTTTTGCATGGCTGGAATGTACAAGGGTCAGAGTGGCACAATTTGCCTGTCCACCACTGGTACATGGCCCCTGGAAGGTATTCCATAAGGGAATGTGGTCCTCACCACTGAATAAGTTGCCCAGGTGGCTCTTTTGCCACTTCCCACTTTACCTTTTCCACATCTCAAGCAAGACCCACCCCCACCCGAAAAGAAAAAAGAACTGAGAAAGGTTCCCTACTAATCCATGTTTTGGATTAGCATTATATGAGAAGGAGGGTGATGTCTTGTTGCAGAAGTGTAGCTAGTAGGCATGTTAATCCATAGCATGGCCTTCTAACTCACCGTATCCCTTAGAATACTCCCTTAAGGGGGAACAGGTATTAAAGCGTGCAGATTAGGGCAGAAAGTATTAATAATAATTGATGAATAATGAATAAATGTGTCAGTCCCATGTGAGAAGGTGCTCAGTTCAAATGCCATTTTCCCAACAGTCGGTATGCATCCCATAGTTCAGGAAATGTATTTAAAAGACTGTATGTTTTCTGCAAAGTTAACTTAGTTATTTCTTGATTAATATATACAGTTATCTTGATGGCGTATTCTCAGAATATTACTTGTATTAAGCTGGCATAATATTTATTTTAATTGGTCAATTTAGCTGGCTAAGTGCTAATCAATTGGCTGAAAACACTTCATCAGTTACTGCGGCTGCTTTTTAGTGCAGAGTAAACAGATAGGCATGTAAGCCTTTACTCCCACAGACACACATTCCAGCTGGAACTGACCAAACCATATTCCAGAGCAGATTTACTGGTGCTCATTTTAGTTAAGCTGGCAAAATGAGGGGCATGCAAAAATAAAAAGGGTTCCAGTTCCATGTTATTAAACAAACTAAGGAAACTTGTTTTAGATTCATAAATTCATGAACATTACCTAATTTGCTGTGGTTGACAAGGCTCTGCCATATGGCTGGACTTTCTAGTTCCTACCTGGAAGTAGAAAACAGTGGGAAATCTCCCTTGAATGAAACATATCTCATGAGGTCCCAGCACTGCACTAGCCACCTGCAGGATGCATCTAGCCTTGCAGAATGAATAGTACTGGTGTCAAAATATAGTGTGCTGCTAGGAGAGCCACAAGCTTCTCCTTGACCTGGTACTCCTCTTTTTCTAACTTCCTTTCAATTTTTGTGGCGGTTTTTTTTTTTGGGGGGGGGGGAGAAGGTCTTGGCTGAGATGTGGAAGAGGAAGAGGTGGCAAAAGTGTTATCTGGGCAATTGACTAGGCACTCCAAAGGCAAAAAGAGGCATATGTGCTGTATTTCCTTCTTTTAGTGAAATAATTAAGGGAGTCCCATGAAGGTCCTTGGAAATGCAGCTTCTCCCATCCTCTGCACACACCTTGAAGAACTAAAGCAGGAAGGAAGCTTTGTGAATCTAGGCACATAGACTAGACATTGCCTACACACATGCCATTTCTGATTTATTACCCATCCTGTGGCTTCAATAGAAGACACCCCCCCCCCAACCAGCTACACACCATGACTTCCCTTCAGACATCTATTTCAAGTAAACTCCCTGTTTCACTGTATTGGTGGAATACTGAGCAGCTTCTGTATTACCAGGATTTGAGCCTGCAATGAAAGTTGTTACACAGGAATATACCCTGGATATATCTTTGCACCTTGGGTGAGAGTGGGATTAACCGTTAAACAAGTCTCAGCAACCAAGTAAGCTTCATTGCACCACGAGCCTAGATCAGGAATTGGGTGATTCTTCCTGGCCCCTTAAGAGCTTCATAATTCACCTTGCTTACAGGTCTCAGCAACAGAGAGACAGGCTCTGCCTTAGCTTTGGCTGTATAGGCATTAGGTCTGGTGTGTTGGTGGAGTTCATTCTTTTCATCTCTTGCATTTTACAACAGCATATTGGTATATTAATATTCCTCTCTTGTTTCCCTATTGGATGGGTTTAGTCTGCAGTCTCTCTTGATTAGAGAGCAATGGATTACCAGCTTCTACCCCAGTTACTCTTTAATGGAGTGGAACCTACAGGCTCATTGTCCCATCTCTCATCTTAATGCAGTACTTTGGGGACAAACTGTATAGCTTTTCTCTGTTCACTGTTTAGTGCATTTATATTTTAATCTCCTGCATAGTAAATGTGCCCATCACATCAGATGGACTGCTCGAGTAAACAATAGAAATTAAAACACAAATTAATATTCTGTACTGGAACACTTTCCACCTTTTATCTTATTTTCTTCCCGAAATGCACCTGAGTGACCAGCAAAAAGAATAATCATTATCATCATCCAAGCTAGTGGTTACTCCATCTTGTGTCACTGAATTCTGCAAGATTTAGAGGGGTGCTGGCCACCAGTGGTGACCATATATTCTGACCCGGCAAGCTCATCGAGAGAGCACTTAACCCCTTCTCCAGATACCTAGCATGAGCGGAGACCCCTCCCTCCCCACATATCACAAAGAACTTGGAGGGTTTCTGCCCGTTCATGCTTTGGTGTGAGGTGACCTCCTCCTACCCTGTTCAGAGTCCTCTAGCGTGCTTTGAAGCAGCGAAATAGATTCACACGGTTTTTGCCTTTCTCAAAAGCCTGGGACAGAGTGAGTGCCAAGCCCTTGCCCTGATGAATGCCTGAATATTCAGCGTTGGTCTTATTTCAGACGCCTCATACTTCTGCAAGCAGGAGTAGATTATGTTTAGCTACCTGGTTTATACACAGAGAAATGACTTCAGGTTGTTTATTCTACATATAGATTCAGATAATACATAGGCAAGGGAAATTTTGAGTGCCTTAGTATTAAAGGAATGTTTATATTGTCTGCTTATGTAAATCAGCGAGGAGGTTTCATCCAAAACATGGACTGGTTGGGCATTTAAACTTGAGGGTGGGGGTGGGGGGTCACTGTCAATAGACAGAACATTCAGCTTGGATGATCATGCTGTCTAACCCCGCATGACAGTTCTTAAGATGCCTTGAGCCTTGTTGGGCTCTGAGCTTTTAAGCTTCATCCCATATGTTAGTGGGTCTGTAAGTTCTGTTTTCTGTTTTCGTGCCATTTATCCCACAGCATCTCTGTTTTCCTTCTCTTTCCCACTCCTCCCTTTTTGTAGGAGAACCGTCTTCAAGAACTTCTCTTGTGACTTATGGAATCTTTAAAAGGGAATTCCTCCCCCTTCCCTATGCTAACAGTTGTCATCCGTATTGCTTTCCCCTTCCTTTATAGCCAGGAAGCTCTGCTAATTGCAGGCCTGAAGTTGCACTATGTTGTGTTCAGGTAGTAGCTTATGCTGTTTAATGTTATACACAGGGGAAGGGTAACCACAAGTAGGTGAACTCATAAGCGGCAGCAGCCCTGTGGTCTGACCTCTCCTGTAATGAAAGAAACATGGGGATACATGTTGAGACAAAGGTTGGCTGTGATCTTTGAGCATGTGAAATTAATATTAATTGAAATGCACTTGTTTATCCTTTGGACTCATTAATTCTCTGGAACTCTTTCCGAATGCTTTTAAAGGCAAAATTTTGCTTGCAAGGTTGAGCAGTGCTGTCTGGCTTGTGGGCAGGCAGACGAAAGCTCTGATCAGTTAACCCTCTAAGAGTCTAAGTGCTTGAATTTTCGCATTTGTTCTAGTGGTGCTGGCTGCCTAATCATAAGCATCTGTGCTGGTAAAACTGAGTGATGCCACCGTAATATCATGTGTAGAGAACACTGAAGCGGCAGAGCTTTAAGGTCAGGGATGGGGAGCCTGTGGACTCCAGCTCCTGTCAGCCCAGGCCAGTACAGCTAATGGTCAAGGTTGATGGATACTGTAGTCCAACAACAGCCAGAGGACCACAGATTTGGATGCACCTCTTTGGAACTACTTAATAGTTTAGCAGGTTAACTTCAAACAGTTGACTTCATTTGAATTGTGGGGAGAGTGGTAAATTGAGGAAAGGAGATGTACTTGGAAAGTCTCCATGCCTCAGCCATGGTGGGGGGAAACTGTGTCTCTGTTCTGATGCTTTTTTCTTATGTGATGTAATAGAAGAAGGGGATAGACTTAGGCATAAGCTGGGAAGGAGGAATGTTGTTTTCATTAGCTTAATGTTGCACTTCTAAGGCATATAGACCCCATACATCTGGAAGTGCTTGAGGAAGGGGCAAACACTTTCCAGAACACAAAGTATACAGTGTTCTGCATTCCAGCGCTCTCTGTGTCTTTGCATTAAAGCTCAGAGTTAGGTCATGGCAGAGGAGGAGGAATTCATATGTGTGATTAAAGTTGCTGCTCTTAGAAAGTACAATGTTTACGTTTGTTTTTCTCAGTACTAAACAGATACACTGTGGGCCAACAGATCACGTTGAAACCAGGATTAAATTTATTCTCAGGTGCACACTGACTTGTAACCACGGAGTATGGCATTGGTCATGTTTAGATAATGATCCAAAGATTCATAAACCATGGTTTATAAACTTCACAAAGACGTAAGCTATGGTTTATAAAGATATGGAGGTGCATGATGGCTGCACTCATCTCCCTTGTTCCTTCTACCAACCTATCACATTTGCGCAAAAAATCAGGTTTGTATTAATCCACTGGTCCTCATTATATATGATGGGGAATTCAGGTTTAATGTTGGTTAACAAACCAGGAAAATAAATATACTGGGAACTCCAGCTATGTGCAGGTCAGAATCTTTATGCTGAAGCCATCATGTGATGTTGGGAGAGAAGAACACATGGCCACATTGTTTATTCATGACTTCCTAAATCATGGTTACAAAGGTTTGGGTGATCACCTGAATGTGATCAGCATTTTTTCTATCTGCAAAATAGAATGCAACCTAATTTACAGAATTGTTGACTGGGTGAAAAGCATTTACATACTTCAAAGTGCAATATTAATGCCCAGTGATTATAACAATACTAATGTATGCCAGAATTCATCCCATCTGATCAAATCAGGCTGTCTCTCGAAGATCTTTGTATGCAACAGCTTGGATCGCCTGCTTCTGTTCTATACCGCGCTTGCTTTATGTGCAAAAATGACTTTGACGGGCTGTGTGGTGGAGAGTGAAAGAAGGGTATGGATTGTTGACAGATGGACATTTTCATGCATGTTATACCGCAGATGTCTACGCTGAAAAAGTTCAGGGTTCTGTACAATTACTTCTGATGAAATGTTCCTTTTTTCTTGTTTCTTTTACATTCCTTCTCAAGGAAAGGTGCTGGATTGAATTTTGGTCCCATTTTTTATAGGGATTTCCTTATAGAGAAGAGGACCTCACAATTTCTACCCCGGAGGCCCATTTGAGATGGCTGAAAATTACTGAGTCCTGCCTAAATGGAGGCAGAATTTGACAATGTCAGCTGGCTGTTACTGACCTCATTTTCTGCTGATACCTAAATTGCTATTTATTTATTTTTTGCAACAGTGTTTTCCTTATAACGATCAGTTTCATAGTTCAGCTTTCTTAAAGTTAAGAATTGACATTTGCTTTGGAAGTATTGTGACAGCCTCCCCACTTCAGGAAGAGTTTCCTGATCCAAAGGCTCTACATGGAGAAGAAAAATTTAACCCCTTCCCTTCCAGGTGTAGAGAGATTTCCCCCTCCTCCTGTTTTCCCCTTCCTTACCCTCACATGCCTTGCAAAAATATTTTCCCCATCTCCTGTAATTTTATCGCCTACTTTTCTTTCACACTCAACTTGTAGCTTATTTGTATCTCACTCCCACCCACCCACCAGTTTTTTGGCCCTCCACTCCTGGTCTTTTTACATTCATTTCTTCCACTCATCCTTTATTTCTTTCCGATTTTATTTTGTTATTGATAATGATGGTGATGATCATCCTATAATACCTTTAATTCACTTTCTAACTTCTTTCAACACCTGCTCTGACCCTTTCCCCTCCTCCCCTTCCTTCCACCAGGAACTTCCCTGATTCCTGACCACATTTACTCAGCATGCAAGATGCTGATGGAGCTGGCTAGGATTTGGGGCAAGCAAGTGAGGAATCACTGGGCAGGATGTGGCCCTTAGGCCCACTGTTTGAGAAACAGTAATCTGGACCAAAAAACCCAACACCTGCAGTCCTTTTGACAGTTACTACTTCTGAGTACGAAAACACCTCCTGAGTGAGTAAGCATTCTTAATTGAGCTACGGTCTCAGATGGAAAGCAAGCTTCGTTGAAATGGGATTTAAGATTAGGTATGGTCAGTGGGCTTTAATCCAGACCGATTTTAGTTGAATCAGGGTCTGTAATGATTAAATATCAAGCATATTTATTTCTTCCTCCTTCTGATTTATAAATGCCCGTTTCAGATTCTTAAGTTTGACACCCGGGCAGGAAAAGTGGTTTATGCCATTTTAAAAGCCATTTGGAAAACACAGGTGGCTTGCTCTTGAGATGTTATGCTAAACTAAATCCTGTAATCTCTTCAGGGGTCGGGAGCCCTTTTCAGCCAGAAGGCCATATTCTGTCATGGGCAACCTGCCAGGAGTCTCAAAGAGGTGGTGGATGGAGGGCAGAAGCAAAAAGTGGGTGAGGCAATGGTTGTGACTCTATTCATACAGTAGGGTATGTTCCAGCCAACCAAAAGCAGTGCAGAGCAGGACCAGCATCGGAGCCAACTCCTAGGGGCTGAGGTAGCGTTGCCACCCCTAGCTGATGGGCATTGCCATTCAACTGGTATGCATGCACCATGTCATGTGATCAGTTATGTGGGGTGGGGCTTACCTGCCCCACTCCCAATATTTTATTCAAGTTGGCACCCCTGAGGACCCTCAAGGGATGTGGTCTGGAGAGAATCTCAAGAGTCGGACAGGGCAGACTAGAAGGCCTCATTCAGCTCCTGCCTTGGGCTTCATGCTCTCAACCCCTGCTGTACTTAAATAGGCTTCCAGTTTTACATTTAAGCTCAAAAAGGGGGTTATGTAACCTCAGTGTTGTGTATGTGGTCTAATACATAAAGCAGATAAATCTCTTCTGTTGTTTATTCTTCAAAGACTTCATTCTGAGAACTCTATAACTTTTGAAATAGAAATCAATAAATTCCTATAACTAAATACCAATAGCAAACAGAGACATGGGAGAGAAGACAAAAAAAAAATCTCTCTAAGATACCTTAAGTTGTATTTGGTGTTGCTTCCGTGGACATGCTAATGCCAAATAAAGTGGGCTTCCTTTAAAACACATGCTTTTAGTGGAATTTGCTTCTAGGTAAATGTGTTTAGTATTGGGGTACTGATTATGTACTCCCTGCCTTTTAACTGCAGGCACAGGAAAAGGTTAAATGCCATCTGAGATGGTTCAGAGACCAGGGATATTGAGTTTGTACATGGGAAATTGAGTTTTAAAGTCCTATGTCAGCCATGAAATTGCCACGGAGTGGCTCCGAGCAACTCATGATCTCAGTTTTACCCACTTCTGCAAAGTTATATCATGAGAACTAATAAGATGGGAACAGAAAAAATCTGTTCAACACTGAAGAGTATTTTTGTCCCAGAAACCTGGGAGAGTGCTATTGTGCTCAGGTCCTGCTTTGGGTTTTTCCCAGGGTGAGAACAGGATGTTGGGCTACATGGGTCATTGCCCTGATCCAGTATGCCCTCCTTGGGTGCCCAGCTTAAAAAGAGCTCCTGGTTTGCTGATCCAGAGGTTACTATGACATGTGAACCAAGGCATTATGTTTTAAGCGCTGGCAATGAATCAGGGCCAAACCATTGTTTGCCATTCTGGTTTGTAGACAGGGCTCAAATCATAGTTTGGACATTGTGGGAAACTGAATGAACCATGTCCTTTCAAGACCGGCATATTAGAGGAGAGGGAGGAGGATGAACACTCCAGCCAATTCTCTACCCCAGCTCTAACAAACAGTGCTTTGTGGAGCAACAATGTTATGCCTGAACCAGAACCAGAACCAGAACCGGAATAAGTAAAGTTAGTTTGCTCTAGAGCACTTGATTAAAAAAAATCAATGAATCGCTGGCACAGGGCCCCCTAAACTGGACCAGAAACATGGCATGACCAGCTGGGGAGCTTTAACTCTCCATCACTACTACAGTCTCAGTTGGAATCTAACTCCCTGTTGGATTGTCAGGCATGGAGGGGGGCAATTCCACCCAGGATTGCAGTGAGGGTAAAGTACTCAAGTCATGCCTACCCTGATGCTATTGGCCCCGTTGGTCTGAGCAAGCTACCTGACAAATGTCATGTATAGTTTGTTCTTCACTAAGACGCTTGTTTGCTTGTCCCTTCATTTCTTTGTTTGTTCGCTCCTCTGCTCAGCCTGGACTAAAGCTGCACTGAAGATTTTATGCTGCGGTGCAGTGGTTATGCAGACCCCCACCCCCTCTTGCACCTTGGGGTGTCACCTGGTTTATGGTGTGTCATCTGCAAAGGACGACCAGAAGCAGGTGGTAAAAGAGCATCCGCTGAGCCTGGTCACTTCTGTTGTCTCTCTGTGTGGAGTTTTTTTCCTCTTCAACTTGCGTAGTCTTTCCTCTTATGTTAGCTTATTTTATTGGAAGGCTTCCTATGGTGCGTGTCACTAGTTATCTGCTGCGCTTGGCTGTCACTCTCGGAGACAGCTGGAATAAGAGCGGCTGGAGACACTTCACTGACATGTTTGCGTGAGAGTCGCTTGTCAGAGGAGGAGTCGCTCTAGAAAGAGCCTCCCAGCACATCCCAGGCGGGGAGCCACCGCGTCCCCTTCAGGGAGAAACACTTTGTGGTTTTCAGCAGGCGCTGCATTCCTTGGCGTTTCAAAGCTGTTTGCCTGTCACTCTGCTCTTTCCCCGGCTTGCTCATTAGAGGGAGTTCCAAACTCACACTCCTGTGGGCCAGCGGAGGCAGGAGCCTGTGGGGCTTTGAGGAATGAATGACTGGGAGGGGACTTCTTAACTCCCTTTCATTTTGCTCTGCATTTTTGATGGT
Source organism: Podarcis tiliguerta (assembly GCF_965153285.1). Lineage (NCBI taxonomy): Eukaryota > Metazoa > Chordata > Lepidosauria > Squamata > Lacertidae > Podarcis > Podarcis tiliguerta. The sequence goes on from NC_139534.1 coordinate 58,033,712, forward strand.
ATAGAATTACCATAATCTATTGTGAAAGCAAATGCCTGGCTGGGCAGTGCTCTAGTTTGAGCTCTGATCTGTAAAGTGCCACTGATTTCCCCCTCCTATTTATCATAGGTCTTGGGAATCTGAGGCCCAGGAGCTAAATGTGGCCCTCTGGGTCTCTCTATCTGGCCCCTAGAATTATCCCCAGGCCACACCCCTCACTGGTGCTTCTTTGCACCCTGGGTATTTTTGCTTGGCTGGAATCTGATAAGGCCTCTTACTCGTTTGGCTGGAGACAGAGAAAGGTGTGCGGGTGGGTGTGCCAAAACTCACCTACTGTACAAAGGTAAAATTCACATTTGTTTCTCTGCCCACTTTTGACTCTGGCCTCATGTCCCTCAAAAGGTTGACTGGAAGGGAATGCAGTCCTTAGGCTGGGAAATATTCCCCTCCCCTGTCTTACCACTTTTCCTACTGCCTGCAGAGGTCAGTCCTCTTTGTTCATTTCTGTCGCAGTTGCCTGTTCCACAACTCCTGTCCCAAACCATTGCATTTTCTTGCTGCTCAACCTTAGCTCATCACTGCTAAAGTATCCTCTCGTATTCTCTCACTCAGTCTTGCACCACTTTACCTTGGTAAATTGGTGTGGAACACGGTTATTTTTATGTTCTGCATAGCACCTATCACAGAGATGGTGCTAATTTGTTTTTAACATCTCTCATCACATGAAAGGTACTAGCAGCCCAACGCTGCTGATGTTGCTACATGTCAGGCACTGATGGGACTGGAATCCTGGTCTTCAAGGCTTCAGAGTACAGCCCTCGCACCCCTGCACCATGAAATATTAATAAATGTTGTTGTGTTTGTTTAGAATTAGTTGGGTGTTTCTGTTTTGATGTTTGGTAAAGAATTATTGGAAAGGGCAGAAACCTAAGCAATTATAGCTGAAATTCTGATTAGTCACCAAGAAACATCAGTTTAATTGCTTTTGGTGGGATCTGTAAATAGCATCTCACAGCAGACTCAACATCTATGCTTGTGCTAAAAAAAAACCCATGGGGCTAGTTTACACTGTATCACCACATGATCGTGAATGCAGCTGTATGGGAAAAGGTTAGGCTGCTTACACACTAGGTTTTTAATGTGGAATTGCCACACTAACCCACATTTTATGGGGCAGCCACACAACACCACCATCCCTTCTTCTACTACTTCTTCCTCACCCCTTATTTTCCCTGTGGCTTTTCTGTCTCAGACTGCAAAACATCCAAAACATCCATGAGTGGAGAAGTAGCACCATCTACACAGGTGTAGGTGCCAATAGTGTTACCTTCTCTGACCACAATCTCTGGTCTGGCTCAGTGGCAGACTTGGAGGTGGCGGGGAGAGGAGACATATTGCCTGGGTAACCCTTGCCCGTACTATTCAAGCTGGAGGTATTACAAAAAAATGCCATTGTGGTATTATAGCACTATACCACTCTTTCATAATATATATAGTCAGAGAAGCATTTTAGCACTAATTAGAAGATCAATGGAAGAACTTAAGCTGGGTCATAAAACAGTGCCCACCGCAAGGGTTGTAGTGAATGCATGCAGAGCTTTAAATGACTCTCCTTATAGCAGCTATATCATGCCCACTGGTGTAGATGGGGCATAGCGTGATGTATACATAGAAGGAGGACAATAGTGTGATAAGTCAATTGCTGTTTGGTTTGTAGCTTACAATGGAAAAGTAATGATTAGGTGATATTGGAGATGCTGGTAGGGAAGCAGCCTTAGTGGGAATTGGATTGTATACCCAGTGAGCCATCACTATAGTTGTTGGCTCACTGTCTAAACAGCCTGTTTTATATTGACTTTTTCCTCTGTGTGATTGTATCCCTGGAAGCATGATGGTAGATGGAACTGAGCTCTGTGAGCTGAAGTGCAGCATTGTTTATTTATTTATTTATTTACTGACCAACCACTCTAAGATTCCAGGGCAGAAATACGTAAAGGAGCTCCCACTCTGATTTATTTTTTACCACATGTCTACTCATGCTGCTTTACTCAGGATGATGCCAGCAGAAGCAGGTAGTGGTGGTTGGTAGACACTCTATTCCAGGGGTAGGCAACCTAAGGCCCATGGGCCACAAGCGGCCTACGGGGGTCGCTTAACCTGCCCCTGAGCTGCCCCTGAACCAAGCTGCGTGCTTGGCGAGTCGCCACACGCTGCGCTAAACCGGCACAGCGTGGCGTGGGGACTCGCTTCCGTGGCGCCAGAAATTGCGTCTGCAATCACGGGCACACGCACTCACGCACATGCGCAATCCGGCCCACGGACGGATCTCCACTGGAGGGAACCAGCCCAGGCGAGGTAAACCTTGCCGACCCCTGCAGTCTATTCCGTAGTCCCTATGCCTTTTCTATTCTTAACCAACCACTGGAAGGGTAGATTTAGATTCGCTGCAGCAATTCAAACTATCATAATTGATCAGGTTAAGTCTTATTAATATAAAATAACTATAAGTTCATGGACTGAATTAATATATGCTGTATTAACTCTAGAGTGTGGGAGCCTCTGGCCCTCCCACCATCCCGGCTTATTGGCCATTCTTGCTGGGGCTGACGGGAATTGTAGTTCACCAACATCTGGAGGGTCAAAGATTTACCACACCTACTCTCGTATAATATGGATAATGGGAAGGAATCAACTTAGTTCTTACATGCACAGCACAAGGTGTGTGTGGCATTTGCCTCCTAGGTGGGTCATAAGGAAAGGGTTAAATGAGTGTTGTGATGTCATTGGCCAGTGAGAATGCAAGGGGTGGAGTAAAAGTTAGAGTGGGAGGTTTTGAAAGTCAGTTGAGGTTTGGGAGTTGAAGAAGGAAGAGGGAGGAATAGGCAGTGGGCTGGTCAAGTTGTATTGTGAGAGAGAGAGAGGAATTGTTAGGTGGAGTCAGATAGATAGTTGGGAATAATCAGTTTGAAGTTGTTAGGAACTAAGATTAAGAAACTGCCAAGAAAAATTAACTGTAACCATAAACTTGTTCCTGCATTTAAAAATAAACTTGATTATTTGTTAATGTTAACAACTGACTGGAATCCGTGTGTCCCCGTGAGATACGGGGTGGTGGCAGCGGAAAAAGCAATCGCAGTGGTGGCACAGGGTCAATAGACCGTCAAACGTCCGGGGGCCCTGTGTGATCGCCACAGTGTGCTTGTGCAATGGGACTCTTCTGCCTCCTCCCTGCACCCCAGCCTCTTAAATCTGCTTTGGGGGGTTGAGTGAAACTCTAGAACAGGTTTAGGGAGCACGTGGGGGGGTCTTGCTGCATCAGCAGACCTTGTTACATGCATGCATACCTAGCTTAGCGCTATGTTGAATTCCACCCAATAGTCGCACACTTGCAGTCTGCAGTCTGTTAAGTGCAGCTAATAGAATTCTGGGGACTCCAGTAAGTCTTTTTTCTCCTACTGCCACTTCACATTTATGAATTGTCTTTTTCTGCTGTGATCCCTGTGTTGCTTTATGTGGCTGAAGATGTTCTATTCACTCCAGTTTGGCAGGACATGTACGTGCAGCTGAAGGGCTTCCGTGTAGCAAGAAGTTACAGCTGATCCAACATAGTTCAGGGTAAAGGATCAGGGGACCTATCTAGTTCTGCTCTGTGGAGTTTTGGCAGAGAGCAGAATGAAGGCATTCGGCTTTTCAAAAACTCTACAGTTCATCTTGGAAATGAATGACTGCTGCAATTCAGGTCCCCCCCCCCCCCCCGGACTATCTTTTGCTGACCCTTTACTGACTTTGAGAGCTCTTAAGGTGGGAGGTGATGTTCTAACTAAATACTCTTTCCTCTTATCTTGATGGCCCTGCTGCACAACAGCCAAAAGGGTGCTTTGCTGTCTTTACCAGACCTTCACTGCAGTTGACAGCCTCATCTAATCCACCATTTTGTTACATGCAGCTAAACTTGTTGGTTTGTGATGTGTGTCACCAGATCCTGTATGTTAATGCATGTGGCCTTAAACTAATTTGCAAAGGAGTAGTCATGCTAGTCTTTTGCAGCAAAAACAGCAAAAGGCTCTTCTGGCACCTTTACAGACCAATACATTTATTGTGGCCCCGTCTTTTGTGAACTGTAGTCCATTTCATCAGTTAAAGTAAGCTTCCTTTATCCTGAGCTGGGAATAAAAATAGATAAAACTACAAAGCAGGATAACATTTAAAGCAATAGTGTTTGTTTATAACATGTGTATAGTTTTCTAGGCAGCTTGCAATAAAGAGAAAACAATCGAAACACCAAGACACAAAACCACTAAAATAAGTGGGGGAAATATATATTTAAAAAAAAACACAAATCTCACTGCACTCCAAGGCTAATGGTTTCTTCTTTTCCTTAGAAGAAAGATTGTTGGAAGTAAGTTCCAGTGGAATTTGACGCTGGTCTTCCAAAAATGTGTTCAGGATCAAATTCTTGAATAGGCGGCTGAGCCTGTGGTCTTGTAGATATCCTTATGATTAAGGTAGTGGTAACTGAAAACAATAAATCCTTTTAAAATTTAACTATTCTTTCAGTTTCTGTTAAAGCTTTTTGACAGAGGAACAATAGAACAAGTGGCTTCTCTTGCTTTTGAGGTAGCAAGGCAGTGCCAAAATTATTTTGATGCCCCTTTGATTGTCACTAGGATGATTAAAACTCTTATTTTACATTTCATTCTGTAGTTATAGCTGACTTTCACATTTCTAGTGGTCTGTATCTCTTGACCAAAATGGTCCAAGATTTATGCATTTATGCATTTAATTGCCTTTTAGCCAAAATGTGACATGTTTTATACAAACTTTTTAACTTTTGAATGGATTTACATTTTCTTGAGTGCGTCAGTGTGACTGAATCACACATGTACAAATAGATAACTAGAAGTGTGAGAATCTTCAGGTTTGGATTATAGTTCTTTCTCTTACCACTGATAACCTTAGAGAGGTCACCTGCGTTTCTGACCTTGGATGATGCTCTTGATATTCCATTGTGATGCTTCCTTTGGCTGTGAGGATAAAATGAGGTCTAGATATATTGTAATCTGTCCTTGGAATAGGTTGTGAAAGGAATCACTTTTTTCCCCTCTCTCTGCTAAATGAAGCTATTCCCAGATGTGCAAACCTGCAGAGAGGCTGAATATTCTGTAAACGTGACAGACACTGGAGATCTTCAGTGACTAAGGCAGAGATCATAATAGCTGCCTGCTGTTGTATTTGCATAATATGTGGAAACACAAAGGCTAGAGCTGTAATGAACAGTGGCGCAAAGGAGGCAGCGAGTCCTGGAGCCACGTGTGCAATTAAGCAGACGTGCTTTGTGCTGTCAACTATGCACTTAGGATAGTGTGACCCCCCGTCTGTGTTTAAATTTTAAATTATTCCTATACCTTAAATTATGCCTCTGCATGCTGATCTTGCCCCCTATGCCTTCAGTGTAATGGTGACTGAGGCACCCCAAGGTGTCCCAATCTGTGGTAAGGTTGCCAGAACCTACACCGTCTTTTAAGTGTGGCACAGAACTTTAATCTAGTATGCTTTTTCCTATCACAGAACCACTGTGTCACCAGAAGCTGGCATCTTCCCTTCTGGGAATCTGTTAAAGGTACAGGACTGGAAATGGTCAGCTCTTGGGATCAGGAGAAGGATAAAAAATTGTCTGTCCGGAACAACACACAGCTGCCACTCACAGGCAGATGATGGCCTCGCTGTCTTGCCATATGCACAGTTGGCAGGTGGAAGCACTTCAGCTCCATCCTATGGGTATTTAAGTGGATAGCAAGCAGATATACCAACCTGACAAAAGTGCTAGAGGCATCTGACAGTAATGTTATCTAGTTCCATGACACAGCACTGAGCTGGAGACCCAAAAGTGATTTAGCTGGTTGAAGGTGTGGGCATTCCTCTGGAGAGAGAAGTTACTGGGACTTGAAACTGCTGGTAAGGAAAGAAGCTGGATCTCTTGCTTGAGAGAGAGGTCCAGCTATTAGGGAAAATGTCTCCCATGGACCTTTCCCTAGGGCATGAAGATGAGTGAAGATGAAAGACACAGAAGTATTTGTCCAGCTCACATGGCCCAAACAGTCTGTGCAAGAAAGGGCAGAATAGTAATGTGCTGTTGTTGTGTTGTATTTGTATTAATTTTATTCTTTAGTTAGCTGCCCTGGGAATGCTGGTTGGTTACTGAAAGGCTGGGTATACATATAGAAATATCAAGAATACAATAAACGACTTGCCACACAGAAACCTTCAATGCTGCCTTGATCTGACAGACCAAGCTCAGGATTGTCATAATACATGGAAGATGGCTCTTCCTCAGGAGGTTCTGGACTCTCCTTCCTTGGAGGTTACTAAGTAGAGGTTGGCTGGCCATCTATCATGTATGATCTAGTTGAGATTCCTGCATTGCGTGGGGTTGGACCCGATCCCTTCCAGCTCTCCATTTCTGTGAAGGGCCAGTTGATTCAGGGTTCAGTCTCCAAGACTGGGGGCCCCTACACCTGCTGCTTGGATTTCTGGTTGGCTCTCAGATCTCTCCCTCCTCCACAATTTCCCCCAGGGTCTTGGGAGTGGAGAGGGCAGTGAGCTAGGACCTTCAGAGCGGTCACCCAAATGCCTGGCTAGCTGCATATGAGGTTACTCTGGAGGAGAGGGAAGCACCTGCTCCAATCAGGAGCGCCAGGAAAGGGTGGATCACTAGTTCCTATGTAAGCTCCCAGCCTGAGCTGCTTCGTTGCTGATGCACTGGCTCTCATCCAAACTCTCGCCTTCCTGACCTGGGGAAATGGACAAGCTTCTGTGCTGTTGAGAAAATATAAGAACCTGCTCCTAGAAACATCTTTATTAGTCTTGTTATGCTGACAGAAATGGGCTCCCTTCCTGCTAAGGGGTGGCGAAAGTGAAGTGCACTCTGGCCCCAGAACGCAAGTGCCAGACTTTTGACACTCACTTTATCATGCCTTCGTGGATGAAGCTGCTGAGGCTCTGGGGCTGTCTAGCAAGGACTCGGATTAATTGGTGTCTCTGCTAAATGTCTAGAAAAGTATTTGATGTCTGCCAGCCAGCGAGATGCAGAGGTAATTATCCCTCCAACCCCTATGGCCTGCATTAGCCATACATCACTGTGCTGTCACAACACTCTGAGGACTGTTTTTCATACATTGAAAGTGTGAGCCAAGAGGACAAAAGCTTATATTTTTTTCAATAAGCAAAATTGGTTGGGGGAGGGGGGAAATGGTTCTGAGCTTCTCAGAACATGTGTAATCCTGCCCCTGCCGGCCTTTCAAGGATCCTTTCTTTGGCTAGGGAGCTGGAAAATTTGAGATGCTTTCTTTGTATGGTGTATAAGGAAAGTGATGCTGTGTGTAAAAGTCGATCTGCACAACCGTTACTATAATAGAAAGCAGATAAAGTGCTGGTTTTGGACCTAGGTTAAGATGAATTGCCTAGCCATTTTGGAAGGAAATCTTGCTCTCCCATTAGTTGGCATGATGCAAAAAAAAGGGTGGGGGAGGGTAGCTGTGCAGATTGATGAGACAAAATGCAAACTATTCTATATGCTCAGAAAGTGCTGTGGAAAGAACTGTCCCATGCTGAGCTCCCCCCCCCCAAAAAAAAATCTGAGTAGTTACAGAAGTGTGTGAGCTGATGTCATCGCATCATGTAAGTTCTCCCCCCACAAAGAAAAAAGCTTGGTGCATTTTGTTTGGGGATATTCACAAAGTGTGGCTCTCACATCACATATTTCCATATCTGTGTGGAAAAAGGAGACACCAGAAGCAGGGCTGCTGTTTTTAGCTGTAAACCCAAGTTTGTCATCACACCTATCCTTCCCTTAACAGTGCTGTGTAAGCGGGAAACATACATTGTAAATATTTTAGTTCCTAGTATGTGCTGTACAATTACACAAGATCAAATAATGTCAGTAAAAATCCCTTATGCAGCAAAAAGTTCCCACTAATAAATATAGCCCAATAGGTTGGAAGCAAGATTGTCTCAACATGTAATTTTGAATCCTACAAACCTGACAGAAAGAAACTTAATTTAAACTCAGAAAGATTAAGACTATAGACGTACATAGTTTACCTGGTAGTAAGCTCCATTTCACACCATTGGGCTTACTTCTAATATGCAAAAGATTGCTTTATGTTGCTAATTGAAAACATATGGGAAAATCCTAACTGTGCCAGAAGCTACAAAGCAAAGGTTTAATAATGGGGGTGGGGGGGAGTGCTCCATAGCTTTGGCACCACAACTGAAGTCTTTTCATGGAACTCTTGAAAATTTGATCTTCCATGGATTAGGAATTCAATTTATGGGAATGTGCTTTGATTCTTGAACACATAAACTTGTGTCATGTTTGGTGATAAGAGGCCAAGATGGAGCTTGGCCACAAATTCAGAATTATCTTTGGGCTAAACTAGATGAGCTGTTGAAAAATCTATTTGGATTTCACATCTCTCTTTAATTTCTTTTAATATCAAAAGAGGTTGCCATGAATTGTCTTGGAGCTAAAGTACAAGGGGGTGGCTTTTAAAATTCTGCCACTACCTCCATTAGGGAGAACATACACATACCCCATGTTTATCCCAAAGGTCAAATAGTAATGTGGGTGGATTTAGATCAGGAAAGCAGTGCTGGGGAAGGGGTTAAGTCCTCCTTCCCCAGTGCTACAGCCCTCATTTAATTCAGGATTATTTTGCATCTACTTTCGAAATAAAGTAAACGAAAAAGGAGGTTCTGTGCACAATCTCCAGTGTCTTATTTGCCATGGTGAGCAAATAAGACGGTGGCAAGGCTGTTCTAGGCAGGAGGACCATTCATAATCTCTGTTGGATGAGAGAAGGGGCTTTGGATGTCTGTTACTGAGCAGGGTGGTCCTCAGGCACACCAATGGACTGTAACTACCCCTCAGTTCCCAGGGGAAACTTTGTCCAGGATCTAAAAATGTTTCCATATGTGTGCTAACTGATTCCCTGAAGTGTGAATACTCCTATTGCATCAGGGAATCTGGGGAGCATTTTATGAAGAACCACCCATGCCATGTTCTTTAGAATAATTGTTGATGGCCACCTTCATAGAATTGTAGAGTTGGAAGGGACCTGGTACAGTGGTACCTCGGGTTACATATGCTTCAGGTTACATATGTTTCAGGTTACAGACTCCGCTAACCCAGAAATATTTCCTCGGGTTAAGAACTTTGCTTCAGGATGAGAACAGAAATCGTGCAGTGGCGGCACAGCAGCAGCAGGAGGCCCCATTAGCTAAAGTGGTGCTTCAGGTTAAGAACAGTTTCAGGTTAAGAACAGACCTCCAGAACGAATTAAGTTCTTAACCCGAGGTACCACTGTATATGGTTCAATGATGATCCACGAAGGGCAGGTATTTTAATGTTTCATCCGTGTGAGCCTCTTTTCTGCTTCTCTTTATAATTTTTAATGGCACATTTAATGTAGAAAGTCTCCTACAGTCTTAATCACATGGTGTGCCTTGAAGTGCTCTGTGAGGTGGCCATTGCCAGCGGCTCTTTTGGCAGAGAGGGTCCATGGACCCCAGGTTGTTCATTACACTCTAGTCGGTGGACTATGATGGCTTTTCACACTGGCTCATTCAGTGAGAAAGAACTGGCCAAAGCTTCCCAGTTATAACCAAGACATAGCATAGGTGACTGAGTCTACTCACCCACATAGGAAACACAAACCACCTTCTCCCTCATGGCCCTCTCCCTCTCATATATCTTCCCTCAGGGACTTTAAGGAAGGAGGCAGCTTATGTTTCCTGAGTGGATGAAAGAAAAAACACAATCTACTGGATAAAATCATTCCTTTTTTCCCGAACGGTGAACAAATACTTTGCGGATGGGCGTGGGAGGATTGGAGCCCAATTAGCTGGTGCACTAGGAGTGGGGTGACAGGTTTGCTCTGGCAGGCCCACCTTTGAGATTTGGGGGGCCTAATTGTGCCCATGGACCAGATGTTGCCCACCCTGGGCTCGGAAATAGTGAGCACATTGTACTTGCCACTTCTTAAAACAACCAAAATACATCCCTCTCCCCAATTGGATTAGATTGAGGGAAGGCTTGAGAGGAGGCCCAAGGAGAAGTTAAATCTTGTATTACTTCTCTTCAGAAACACCTGCCTCAGTGTTTCAGAGCGTGAGCTATTGTCATAGTCACCATCTGTCATTTTTACTGCCCATCACATTAGAGGGCGGGGAATAAATGGACACACTTTCTTTTTCTTTTTACAGCAAAGGAGGAATGGGAGAATAAATGGAGAGTTTATTTCCTTCCATATGAACCAGGCTGAGTTAGGTGAGGTTTCGTCATTGGAGCCCATGAATATTTAGCAGGCCTCTGAAGACCTCTTTTTCTCACCCGAAAGTACTGCGAGCCCGACAATGCAGCTAAAATAAGACACTGGCTTTGAGTCGTGGTTATTAGCTGCTGCTTCCCTTCTGTGATGGAGACATTTTACTGAGAACCCCCAGAGACCTTCTGCCTCTTAGTCTTGGTGGTATGAGGAGGCAAACATGCATAAAATACAGTTTATGTGGTGTAAAAATGCTTTATTAAGCCTGTTCTTTCCATTGCCATCACCACCAATGCAGTGTATCAAATGAGTTTGCCAGGGATGTTAACCTTCATTTATTTACTTTCCTGCCATGGTAGATGAGAGAGCCTGTTCACTGGGCCATAAATAATTGGCCTGAGTTGTATGAGAGAAGTTATTAGGTATAAGACGTTTGCCTCCTTTTGGACCCTGGTGCATAGCTGGTCGAGTGCTGATGATAGGATTGGTTCAGGTGCTGCTCTGATATTTCACAGTGCACCTCAGGCCAGACTTAATGTCCAGAGTTAAATGTCAGGAGATCCATCCCTTCAGTCAAGTGAAGCTATCCCAGACCTCAGACAAGCTGTAGAAAATGTGGAGCATTTGATTTCCAACCCTATGGGGAGTCACAAGTTCCAAATCAGTACGTACTGCATGGGTGAGCGCATATTGTGATCTTATTTAGTTGGTATCTGATATCAAGTTGCAACACTATTGTCATTTTTATTTTGTCCTTTAGTCAGTCATAGTTTTTGTGTTAAGTTCTCTGCCATCACCAAAAATGATGGGCTTTTGCATTTCCCTTATTTCGATCTTTTGCAACTTTTAAGGCTTTCTGCTGTTAACTGTTTTGGTTTGTTGTTGTTAACTCCTTACTAACCCAGTTTGTTATCAATCAATTGTTTTATTTGTATCTGTGTTTTCCAAAGATAAAACCATACTCAAGATGGTTTACAACATATAAAAAAATTACATAACTGCAAACATAACAAAGGTGCTCCCAAACAATAAACAAAATGTCAAAAAGTACACAACCAAATTACCCTGACTGGAAGTGTTTTATGTGTTCCTTTTTTTGAACTTAGAGATACCTCTGAGGAACTAGCTGGTAAATGTGTTTGTGTGTTGCATGTGTGTTTAGGGAAGTTTTTAATGTTTGATGTTTTGTTGTGCTTTTAATTCTGTTGGAAGCCACCGAGAGTTGCTGGGGAAACCCAGCCAGATGGGCGGGGTATAAATAATAAATTATATCATTATCATTATCATTATCATCATTATTGAAGCGGCAGGCTTGGCAAAGTGCTCTTGCTCTTCAAGTTCATCCATGATATGAGTGTCATTCTGCTTTAATCTCCTGTGCAGGCATAGGTGGTGATGGGGTAGCATTAGCTGTGAACGAAGGCTGTCCTCTTATGGGAATTATTACTGGAATGTGCTTGCTAACCAGAATTTGCCCAGCTCTACTATTAATTACTGCTGCACATAATGCAGACACAGCTAGCTTAATTTTAAGTCCTCTGACACCTTTGGGGAGAGGCTGAAATTTCCTCCCAACTAGGCTTGGATCCACCTTTGCTCATCTGCTTCTCATTGACCACAACTCTTTGGGTTCATTCTGTGCACCATTCCCCCAGGATGTCTCCTTTCCAGCATGGTTGCCTCTCAACCAGTTCCATGTTACCTACAGCTTTAAGTCTTCTCTGGAAGACAAAAACAGACTGAGTCTCCCCCTCCCCCCTCTTGCAAGGAGGCTACACTGAACAAAGTTCCTGAGTTCTCTGCTGCTTGTTTGGGGCTAGCCCACGACATTAGATGAGATGGAGGCAGGGAATCCTTCTTTCTCTATCCTTTCATTTCTCTTTGCTTGGTATCGCAAGGCAAACACGACTGAAAATTTGACAGCATGTCTCTTTGTTTGCTGCCACAAGCATGCTCTGTTACCTCTTGTCTCTCTGCTTGTAATGCTCAGTCCTGACATAAACTTTGAAGGTGTACAACTTTAATTTCCTTCTCCCAGTTTAAGCTGTCCCATGTAGAAAAGGGAGAAAGCAAGCTCTTCCAGTAAAGGAATTCAAAGAGCAAAAAACAGGAAAGTTAGAGAAGAAATCACCTCCTTTGTACACACCCCACAGTCATGCCCATTGCCCTAGACATTGGCGCACACTCCATCAATAGGGTACGTCAGTCACAAGCTGTGCAGCCTTGTCTTGAGAAGGCAAAGCAACACTGACACACACACCCCACCACCGCCCACAAACCACAAGTGTGGAAGGCTATATGTACAGGAATTACGCACAGGTGAGCACTGGGGTAATAAGAGACTAGCTGAAAGGAAGCAGGCAGACATATCCTTGGGCTTTTTGTTGCCGTGCTGTGCCGCCACCACTCTGGAGCTGCACAGCCTTAGGCTTGTTACTGAACAAAGCGGCAGCACCTCTCCTTTGTACCCTTCTTCAGACTGAAGAGTGCTTCTGATGGCTGCTTCTTTTAGCCATGTCTGAGGGTGCTCTGGAAAAGGAGAGCCCCTTGGAGGTTAGAGGTAAGGATCAGACAACGGCACTCAGACTGGTACATGGTCTGTTCTGTCGAAAGCACACGTGAGCGAGGGGCTGGAGGGTTCAATGAGAGGGTGACATTGTGCAACCTGTTCAGTTCCTGTCTTGGAACTCAAGTGAACTAAGCTGAAACAGATTCTTGCATCTGAATTTTAAATTTAGAAGTGTGGAGGCTGAGTCTTGTTGCCTTTGGAGCAGGGAGTTCCAGGTCCATGAAGGCTTTCAGTGGTGCCTCTAGGCAGGAGCACCAGACACTCAGTTTTCATTTCTTTTTAAACAAAAAAAAAGCATTTTTTTAATCCCTTCTAGAAAGTTATGTGGTAAAATGTGCAGTTACCTTTGAAGTTTTTTCCTTGAATATGAGTGTTGTGGCTACCTTGTATATTTTTTCTGGTACGGAGGAATGCTTGCTATTGGACAGCATCTGTGTGCGATCTCCATAATCAAGGCATAGTGATGGCAAAGTTGTGGGGGGTGGTTGTGTCTCTCAAGTTTGTGCTATACTATGCTGCCCTTGGCAGCCATTTTCTATTATGTCACATCCCACGGCAGCCATTTTGTGATGGATTCCCTCAGCACTTTCTCAAAATGTGAAGTGTGTCCACTAGTCAAAAACAGTTGGCAACCCCCTGGTTTATGTATTTATCCCCCCCCCCGCCCCGGTGGATTCCCTTTAGTGTATCCTCTGTTCCCTGTTAGCTACAAGTTAGAATTTGCATTTATATTGCACTATTGGCTATTGAACACCACACATTAGATCAAGTGCTGTGCACTTTTATGGCCAACAGCCCACAAGAATAAACAGATTGGTCCCAAAGGTGTCATGCCAGCTTTTGCCTTTGTACTGCTGCTGCAGACTAATAAGATTGCTGTTCTGGGATGACTCTTCTTAGCAAAGGAGGCCCTTGGTAGCAGAATGATTCAGAGCTAAGAAGGGTTTGCGTCAACAAAGGGTGCTGATTTTGAAGACAGCAGCCCGTAAAGCACCTGTGTTTGGAGCTTAAAGCAAGAAGAAAGCCAGTGCTTTCTGCCCATTGTTTTCTGGTACCCCCCTTCCTTCTCTCAAGAAACTAAAAGCTTGGTACCTGTCTGCCGATAATGTTTTCCTATTAAAAGCTTAGCAGCCTGGCAAGATAGGTTATCGGGCAAAAGTATATGGGCATTTCACCAGTATTGAGTGGGGCTGAATTTGGTCCCTTTATTGCAGAGCACCCCCCAAAAAAAAGTCAGTACTTCCTGACATTGGAAGTAATTGCGTCTTTGTAAACAGCCCGTTGCTGCTTTGGCTCATTTGCTCTCACCTTTTGTTCATGCCTTAGCAAGGGAGCCTCTCTGCCCAGCCAATCATCCCAGCATCTTTCCTGCTGCTAGTCATCAGGACAGTGACTTGGTACCTAACATCTCTGAATTTTTACAGGGTCTATTGTGAAAGCTGACTTCTGTTCCCAGGGCCAGGGCAGTACCCAGGGCAATTTGGGGGGTCACTCCTCTGATGCTTGTACTTGCACTTGCCCTGAAGTTTCTTTGTGTGGGTTTGCAGTTGCAGTTTGCCATTTTCTCCAGCGGAGAATGCCATAATACGAGGCACTCAAAGATCACTAATGAGTTTAATTTTATGGCCCTTCATTGGCCTGTTGCTCACTGTTTGATTGCCCTGTTTTATTGCTCTAATTATATTGTTAATCGAGTTTATTACTTGTTTCCCCCTCTCTCTCCTTTTTTGATTAAATGTAGATTTATGTCCTCCTCGCCATCCACCATACGGTTTTCTCACTCTTTCCATAGTCTGACCATGATACTAGGACTCTGGATACTTCCAGTGTCACTGTTTTCAGGTGGGATAATTCAGGCTGTGCAATTAAAGCTGACTTGGAGCTCTTGCGCAACAAACCTGCTTCCCCCAAAGGTCAGACTTTTTATGATAAGGAAGGTGATGGGGAAATGTGGGATTAACCCTTGCTTGATGCAACCGTGTCTAAATCTCCCCACAAACAAATCAGGATAAATGTTCATTAAATAGGGGAAGGGATTTGTATTTTCAAATTTGGATATCACTATATTTGTTGTAAAATTGAAAAATGATGGGGGGGGGGAGAGATTAACCAGCTGAATGTGTGAATTCCTAGTTTAAACAATAGTTTTCAAAAGCTTCCTCTACGTCCTTGTTTTCCTCTGCTTACACTCAAGAGTCTACAACAGAAAATAAAACGGCATTATGACCAGTTCAGAATGTTGGCCTATATTCACTAAATTTGAAAATAGGTATTGTCAGTGTATGAAATTCCAATACTGTTGAGATCTTTTTTTGGGGGGGAATAAATCTTCCTCATCCTTATTGTCTGTTAATGACAGTAGCTCTTGACTATGCTAGTTATTTACTGTATATTTGTAATGTCCATCTGCACTAGTTATATCTGGTATTTGGTGTTGAAAAATGTTCTGATTCTAGGGAGGTTCCAATTTGCCTGCTTCAGCTTGGCACCTAGAAAAAATGAATGTGGGGTGCATACTTCATGAATGAGTAATGGTGACTAGCACAACTAACTGTGGCTACCAGGGCCGGCCCCAATGTGAGACAAGGTGAGGCAACCACCTTGGGCAACAGGATCCACAGGGGCATTAGATCCTAATGCAGATGTATTGGGCTGGCCCTGCCAGCCACTTGTGAATTTCATTCCCCTTGGTGTGCCTGTGTAATCGCCCTGTTCCAGTCTCACTTTCAACTCTTTTTGAAAGGCCAGTAGATAGTTGCACCTGCTATTCTTGCAGTTCCACAGATTTATTTTGGATTGGATGTGCACAAATATACAATATGTTCACGCAATCAATATTGCAAATGGGTGCAACTGCAGTTTTAGTGTCTTGCATAAAAGTTAGAATTCTAACTATCCCTACTGCTGAGCAGTTACTAGGAGAAGCTGCTGAGTATTTTCTTTTCCTTACCTGCTGAAGATACGGAAATTCCACTTTCTGTTGTATCTAGCAATAGGAACAACTGGGGGGGGGGGAGAGAAGGTAATTTTTTTTGCATAAATATGTTACTAGGTGTGTGTGTTAGATTACATTGAGAAAGGCATCAGGACACACATTAACCTCTCCCTTTTGCACAGATTTGGCCTTCACAAACCCCAGTGAGCAGCTACAAACCCCAGTTTGTATATAGTCTTGTAATGACTCCCATTTCCTACTTGCTGGGAGGAGGCGTTTGCTAGTTTTGTCACACAACTGTAACATTTCATTCCCTCTACCTTCTTGGACCAAGCAGGGCTCGGGGCTCTCCACCTTCTCTTCCTCAGAGCTTTGTCTTGCATGGTTCAGGGAAAAGGAGAGTTTTATTTCCCAGCTGGGTGAGTGGGATGTCAAGATGCATCCAAGAGGTCACTTTAGATCCCTGCATCTTTGCACCTCTTTCTCTCATATGTCTTTAAGCAGGTGGCCCGCTGGCTCCTTGTGTTGACTTCATTCTCGCCAGCGATCTGGTGCTTAAAATAGCACCAAACCTCAAGCCATTCTCCTCCTTGGGGATTCCCACCTGGCTTTGCCTTTGGGTAGAACTGTCTTTAGACTGGTCAGTCTTTTCCCTTCCGCTCTGATGAGAATGAGACTGGCACTCCCCTTAGAGAGGATTGGAGTGTGTAGGCAGCTGCAGGAACTTGGCAGATCTGCCCTTCTTTCCCCCCAAAAGAGTTTTTAACACACTCTTTCACAAAAAGAAATACAACTCTTATTTGACCACTAAAAAAATGTTTGTCACAAGAAACTTTCTTCAAGTTTCTCTTCTGGGGGCAGTTTCTTTCTTTTTTTAAAGAGGCAGCTAGGAAAGCAGAAACTTGCAGTCCAAGCTTAATAATTGTTCCCATCCACTGCACTTCAGAGAGATGCCAGTCTCTGAAGGATCCAGCCTAGCGCAGGCTCTACTTCCCATCTTCCCATCTTCCTTGAGTATTCTGTTTTATTTTCCTGGCTGAAATGTGTCCTTAATTATGCCTTTTGTTTGCCTTGATGGGTGGGATGCGGGTGGCACTGTGGGTTAAACCACAGATCCTAGGACTTGCCGATCAGAAGGTCGGCAGTTCGAATCCCCGCAACGGGGTGAGCTCCTGTTGCTCGGTCCCTGTTCCTGCCAACCTAGCAGTTTGAGAGCACGTCAAAGTGTAAGTAGATAAATAGGTACCACTCCGGCGGGAAGGTAAACGGCGTTTCCTTGCGCTGCTTTGGTTCGCCAGAAGCGGCTTAGTCATGCTGGCCACATGACCCGGAAGCTGTACGCCGGCTCCCTTGGCCAATAAAGCGAGATAAGCGCCGCAACCCCAGAGTGGTCACGACTGGACCTAATGGTCAGGGGTCCCTTTACCTTGCCTTGATGGAGGACAGAGAAGTGTTGCCTTGTCCACTTTTGATTCTGATCCTGCCCACCTCTGGCCTGTGGCCGCGAGAAGGTTGCCCAGAACAGAATGTGGCCCTTGATTTGAAAACAATTCTTTCCTGTTCTGGACTTTGGACTGCCTGCCTTATCTTCATATTCTTGACCTTTACCTTCTGGTGTCTCGAACACCCCCCTGCTAAAGATGCATCTGGCAAATGCTGTCATAATGGCATTTCTACACTACAGACTGATACATCTTTCTATATCAATTTAACTGTCATGGCTTCCCCCAAATAACCCTTGGAGTTTGGTAAGTATGCTGGAATTTATTTATTTATTTATTGGGGGGGGGGCATTTCCAGAGGAGAGAATTTTAAAGCAGTTTAGTATGACCAAAGACAGCTGCATATCTTAATGCAGTGTATATTCCTGGATATTTTTATTATCTACTTGGCTCTTTCCTATTTTATCCCTATTTTTAGGATCTGCTTTCTCTTTTCACCTTGTTATATGCGCACAGTACTATCCTTCTACCACTCTATCAGCAATAATCTCCAAAAAGTGCACCAGTGTTGATTGCTGATTATGCCATCACATGGAGTTTAAAATGCTTTGCGATCTTCCCGCTTTTCCACCCAGCTTAGCTTTTATCCTATTCGCTTTCCAAGTCCCAGAATTTGGAATCTCGTTCTTAGCAGTATTGGACAGAGCTGTAGTCCATGCCTCAGGGAAAGAGAGCAGCAGCAGCAACAACAACAGCTGGTGTGCTGTGATTGACAGGATGATAAGGTGACTGCACAGGCTGAAAGAGGATGGGAATAATTCTTGGCAATTCATTTTCTTCCAAGAGGAAGAAGGTGTGACTTGAGAGCAGTATAGTGGCTGGAAAGTGACCATGTGCCTAAATGTCCTGGAGGGAAAAGGGGCTTATAATGGGAGAAGACAGATGCAACACCATATTGAAAGTGGCCTCACCACACTGAGGCCACAACTGTCCCATACATTTAAAGCACTATTGTACCACTTTAACAGTTACTGCTTACTGCAAAAAATCCTGGGAACTGTAATTTGTTAAGGATGCTAAGAATTGTTAGGAAACCCCCTTGCAGAGCTGCAGTTCCCAGATTGATTGCTAAACCACTGTGGGTATTGTAGCTCTGTGAGGGGAATAGGGCGTCTCCTAATACCATTCCGATTCTGTATCGCCCCTGTTCAACTCAGAATTTGCGAAACAGACAAAGCTGATGCCCCTCCCTAATAAACATATAATCCTACAGAATAATCCAAGTATTCCAGTTCTTCTGATTATGAGTCCAGTCTTTCTGTCCTTAGCATTATTCAGAGAACTTTCAAGGCCATACAGTACAGTAAATAAAAGGTCCTAGCTGGAAAACTTATATGTACCTTTTGAGTCCCTTGTAGCACGTATGTTCATGGCTTTGTGAACATAGTCTTCCTAACACTTTAGTTGTGTAGGTAACCCAAACTTCTAGGGTAACGATCTCTTATAGTTAGATGCTTTTGCTGACATTTGTCATAACAAAAAGAGTACCGTATTCATATAAAATATTTTCTGTTCGCTCCAGAATTAAATTTCTGGAGCCCAACTGTGGGAAGGCAGAATAGGGCAGGGAATAGCATTACAGGGCTGGGATGTTGTACTTGGCCCCACAGTGTGTAATTCTGCCTTATTGCAAAAGCTTTCAGAAAGAAGGGCTATGCCTTTGTCTTCAGGATAATGTCTTGCTCCTTAATATCAAGGCCAGGGGATATGAGTGTATGTGAAGAAAACAAAGGGTTTGTATCTGAATCATGTGGTTGAAATTGCTTGGTTTCATTTCTTCAAGCATTAAGGAATATGATAAATGATGTTATTTGAATGTGTGTAATAACCTATTAATGAATGGAATTTCATTTAGAGCTATCAAAATGGGAAACACCATAATCATGTGGTTTCAGGGAGGGAAAAACACCAAATTGTCAGTTCTGAAAATACTCCATGGGGAATCCAGCTGCAAAAAAAAATCCAGTCAAAGGAAGAGGTTGTTATGAAGTGAGAGTGCTGCATCATTAGCAAGCAAAAAAGAAAAGCCAGGGTAAGAAGTAGGTAGAAATTTTCTATGGAGAGAGGAGAAACCACTTTCTCTGCATTTTGCAAGGGAGTATATCTATGAGAACGTGGTGCTGTGGGTTAAACCACAGAGCCTAGGACTTGCTGATCAGAAGGTTGGAGGTTCGAATACCCGTGACGGGGTGAGCTCCCGTTGCTCGGTCCCTGCTCCTGCCAAGGAATTAAGTTCATAACTAGAGGTATGTGCAAGGGTATAATCTTTTGAGCATCCTGCTGTTTTTCAAGCCTATCGGTATCTCAGTGTGAGCAGAAGGGATTCCTGCCCACCCCCACCCCGCTTGACTTGGAATAAAGGCAGTTGGACTTCCCAAACCTCATCTAGAGCATTGAAAGGGTGGAATGAGCAAGGTTTCTCACTCATTTGCAGTCCTCTCCACAGCACAAGGGGGGGGGGTTGTCAGAGAGAGAGAGAAAATGCAGTTGCCAGTTGCAACCTGGTGAGTGCATTTGTGGGCCCATAATTAAAAGGAGGGGACGCGGGTGGCGCTGTGGCTAAAACCACAGTGCCTAGGACTTGCCGATCGCATGGTCGGCGGTTCGAATCCCCACGGCGGGGTGAGCTCCCGTCTTTCGGTTCCAGCTCCTGCCCACCTAGCAGTTCGAAAGCACCCCTAAGTGCAAGTAGATAAATAGGTGCCGCCTTATAGCGGGAAGGTAAACGGCGTTTCCGTGGGCTGCGCTGGCTCGCCAGATGCAGCTTGTCACGCTGGCCACGTGACCCGGAAGTGTCTTTGGACAGCGCTGGCCCCCGACCTCTTAAGCGAGATGGGCGCACAACCCCAGAGTCGGTCACGACTGGCCCGTATGGGCAGGGGTACCTTTTAATTAAAAGGAAACTGCTGCAGTGCTTTTAAAGTTGTCTCAATTCACCCTTTTCCCTTCTACCTTCACTTGCTGGGGAACAAGAGGCAGAAAAAAGTAGATAGAGATGAAAATATTCTCATTATAATTATTCCATTATTAATTGGAATTCTGAAAAATGCCCAATACAGCTACAGTACGCTGAACTACTGAGAAGCAGCCAGTTGCAAAAAGTGCTTATTTTATTCATTATTAATGCAAATGTTGCATTTCCATGTGAGCAAACAATACAAAATATGTTCCAGTGCTGATACTCAAAGTGTGAGGCATGTTTTCTCTGCAGGATGCCTGGATGATTGCCAGAGGAAGCACAAACTAACCTCCTTCCAAATGTTTTCCTTTATTGGACTGAGAAGTAAAAAGACAACCAAACCTATTTAGTTCTGGCCAGTGTGCTATGAAAGGCTGTGTGCTCTTAACTTGGCTGTCCATGCTGAGGCAACCCTGTCCACTGAGGCAACCCTGCATCTTAGACGGGCAGGGAGAGGGGAGGAAGGGTGGATTCCATATACAGTACAGTCATACCTCGTGTTACGTTTGCTTCACGTTGCGGATTTTCAGATTACGAACGCAGCAAACCTGGAAGTGTTTGCTTTCAGGTTCGCCGCATGCGCAGAAGCCATCTGTGCGCTTCACACATGCACAGAAGCACTCTATCACACTTTACACACACACAGTAGCAACTCTCTACTTATGGATTTTTCTGGGTGCGAATGGCACCCCAAAACAGATCACAATTGTAAGTAGAGGTACCACTGTGGTTAATCACACAGAGCCTTAAATAATTCTGTACTGTTGTGTGTGCTGCAGATGGGGAACCTGTGTACTTTCATAAGTTGTTGGACTGCAACTTCCATCTTCTCTGACTGCTGGCTAGGCTGGTTAGGGCTGATGGAAGCTGGAGTCCAACAACATCTGGATGGACACTGATCTTTCATCCCTGAGGTATGCTCTTCCACCTTCTTCTAGTGATGATCTGCTCTTCTGTAGGCTAGGGACAAGAATGAACATTGCGAGACAAACTGCCACCTTAGCTACTCTTGGGAATGCCGCTGCCACTGTTTTTACTGACTATGGCATAGATTGAGAAGCCTGAGTTAGAGAGACCTTCTGTAAACTTACCATATCTTCTTTGCACTGGCAGCTATAGCACTCCTGTAGTTCACAAAAGGCATAAAAAAGAAGGACCTAATAATTTTATAGTTGGGAGCTTTAAATACACCTGTACTTTTTTTTCTTTGAAAAAATGTTTAGGGGTAGGTACTCTCATTTTCCTACTCATATTGAAACACTGCCCCTCAATGAGGTCAAACTTAGATTCACAAAATGTTCAGGGTATGCGTTCCCCCCGTACCCCCAGAAAAAAGCACTGCCTCTACCTAATTTCTGTTCTCACATTTCTTTTTTTTTTTTTAAGAAGTAACTTCTGCATTGTATATCCTTAGGTTTTTTTTGCTAGTATGACAGCTGAATTATTTGAAATTCTCATTGGCAAGTCATGGTCTTTGCATTTAATGTAAGCAACATTGGGTAGGCTTATCTGATTTTTTTAAAAAAAATCTCTGTTGCCTGATTTATTTGAACTTGCTGTGGCTTCTCTGATGGGTTACCCTTTCGGTTTCCATTACATCCAGCTAGTTCTACATTGTGAGAAATCAC
Organism: Podarcis tiliguerta; assembly: GCF_965153285.1. NCBI lineage: Eukaryota > Metazoa > Chordata > Lepidosauria > Squamata > Lacertidae > Podarcis > Podarcis tiliguerta. Next base: position 58,055,609 of record NC_139534.1, read on the forward strand.
AAAATGAGAAGCTATAGATCAGGGGTTGGCAACCTAAGGCCCTGTGCGCTGCGCTAAACCAGCACGGAGCAGAGCGGGGACCACCTTTCGCGACACTGGCCTGCTTCCCATTGGCTGCAGGAAGCTGCCCACACCTCCTCTGCGCCAGAAGGAGCACCGGCAATAGTGTTTCTGCATGCGTGCGTATGCGCGCGCACACTCCGGCCCACCGCGGCATCTGTGGCACTGTGCCACAAAAACTTTGCCGATCCCTGCTATAGATAGATATAGATTTTTAAAAAAACAACAACACATTTTTCTATTGGTACGCTCAAAGTCATTTACAATCCAAAGCAAAATGATATAATGGGTGTGACAAAAAAAGGAAAAGCAGGCAAAAAGAAAATAAGAAGATGCAGGTACCAACTGTTACAAATAGTTGTACAGTGATACCTCTGGTTACGAACTTAATTCGTTCCGGAGGTCCATTCTTAACCTGAGGCGCGCTGTCACTAATGGGGCCTCCCGCTGCCATGCTACTTCTGCTCACATCCCGGAGCAAAGTTCACTACCAGGAGCATCTACTTCCGGGTTAGCAGAGCTTGTTACCCGAAGTGCTTGTAAGGGGGACGGTACGTAACCCGAGGTTCCACTGTATGAGATTTACATAGTGACCATTCAGAAAGGAGGAGACATTTGAGAGAAAGAGCCAAATGGCAGCTGCTTGGAGGGGGGTCTTCCTATCTTACTTCACCCAGGTGGAATTCCATCCCTCCTCCCTGAAATGCACACATTGCAAAGATTAGGAAACAAAACTTCTCCTTGCCTTATATAGCCATTCTAACTGAATGGATCAAAAGGTGGTTCAGGCATGTTGGCTTTGTACAAATTGCTTTAATCCTTATTCTGTAAACAGGATGGCATTGAAATGTCTTATCTGATTTTGATTTTCTCTGATGTCTGCTTTTCTTACTTGGTACAATGTCCACTTCTTCAAAGTTTGATGAGAGTTTTTAAAAATAACAGCCACACCCAGATTATACTATGGAGGAGGAGGAGGAGGAGTTTGCAGATCTCCTCCATAAGCAGATACTAGGGCTTATGTCTTCTTTTTCTTCTGCAGATGTGACATTGTCACCTAAATTACCCATATAGAAATTGTTGAAGCTCAGGTGAACGGGGTTTACTGATCAGTCAACAAAATTTAACTTCCTTTGTCATGCGTAGGCTTAACCACAGCTGGTTTCCCAGCCACTGTATCTGTAGTTGTGTCTCAGTTTTCAGACAGGTTCGAAATGACTCATGGATTTCCACACAGCAGCCGCTCTCATCATCTCACCCTGGATTGCATTGCAGTTCCATCTACTCTTCACTTCAGATGCTCATTGACTGTGTGTTTTACGTGGTATGGGTATCCTGGGTTGAGGCACTGGGGAGGACATTTAAAGGGAGCAGGCTATTTTACTGAGTCAACTGAAACTGGATGGATTGGGGAAGGAAAGGGTGAAATTCATCATGGACCTAATGGTTTTGAATACAGATTCTTTTACTGCACAGTTCAAAATGCAAAATAAGCAACTGTGGTTTTAAAAAATAATAATAATGAAAGACTCTGATCAAAGGCAAAGTATCAGTTACACAGTCATCAGCAGCTTTTGGGTGACTTTGATAGTGGCCAAGAACACTCATAAATGAAGGAATGGCAGATGAAGATGATAGACTTTTCGAAGCTAGCAGACCTGACTGGAAGAGTCCGTGACCAGGAGGAGGAGGAGTACCAGGAAGAATGAAAGAACTTCAAAGATTATTTACTTAAATATGCTAAGATAAATTAATTTGAAATACTTGCAAAAAATAGATAGGCTAAGGATTTAAATATGTGAAGTTATAGAATATTAGGTTTAAAGCAAAGATGAAAAGAAACAAAGATGTTAAGAGGATTAAGTAAATTTTATGAGATTCTGTTTTGGAAAACCGTTACAATGATATATATTGAAATTCAGTCAAGGGAATTTGAGGAAGTCACTTAACTATGTTAGGAAGATTGGATTAAGTACAGTTATGATCTGTGTTTGTTTGTTAGTTTAAAACTTTGGAAAATTAATAAAAATGTGGAAAAATAATACTCAAAATGAAAGAAACATGCCGTTCTTTATCCAAAGTGTGCAGTACAAACTTTTGGTACCCATGGTGTGCTTTAGTATTTCATTACACACTTGTAAAATAAGATTTACAGCTGGAGCTAAATATATTAAGGGTAGAATTCAGTGTTGCGCTGTTACAAGCATATCAGCTTCCCAGATTGAACGACCCCCACCCCACTCTCCTCCCCCCGTGTGCTGTTCCAGAGGTTCTCCTATAGCCCCCAGAGCCAATTTCATGAGGTGCTTGGGAGGGAAGAGAGGAGGGAAAGCCCCATTGCACAAGTGACAAGGGTGCATTAGGCGAATCCTTCCCAGAGTCTTTACCTATAGGTCTTGCTTTTGCTGTTTAAGTGCAGTTTACATTAATAAGTCTGCATGCTTCTGCACACTCCTGCCATTTGGGTTGAGACATAGGTAAATGGACCTGGCTCTTGGATAATGTGTGTCTAGTGGCTTTTGCTGGGGAGGGCAGAGGTCCAGTTCCAAGTTGGAACAAGTCTAATGCAGCACAGTACAAAAACCAGCTTTTTTGTGAGTGGGGGTGTCTGGACTCTTTGGAAATGCTGTGATTGATAGTATGCTACAAAAATTAATCGCACGTGCCCTTCTAAAGTCTGGACTGGGGACATGGCACAAACAATGGATTTTGTTGCATTGAACAATGTAATCTTGGGAACGGAGTATGGAAACGACTCCTTTAATGCCATGTTCAGACTTTCCACCGAGATCACATGACTTCAGAATCTCTGCAGACTAAGTGGTCCAGACCTTTCAGATTTCATACAATTTTGTAAGAAGGGAGCTTTTAGATAGGAAAAGACTATTGGATCATGCTTCTGGCCCTGCCCACAAGGCCTCATAGCTTCCTCACCTTATGCTCCAACATCCACAAGTTGAGTGTAAGCCCCTCAGGAGGAGAGTTCTGCGCATGGAGACCTCTCCCTGTTGGTTATATTGGATAGGGCTGATAGAAATTGTAGTCCGAAACATAAAACCATAGTTATAAGCCGAGAGCAAATGTTGGGCCTTACCCACCCCTCCTCGCTCCTCCCAGTTTCAGTGCTCCAATCCTGGGCTCTTTAGACCACTGTTGTTTGTTATGTCTAAGCAGGCAACTCTGCCCCTCTAGATTTTACTGGACTACAACACCCATCAGTCCCAGCCAGCATGGGCAGTGGCCAGGGATGATGGAAGTTGTAGTTCAGCAACACCCAGTGGTCACCACGTTGGCTATGTCTCAACAAAGATATTAAAATTGGGATCAAAGTGTGGTTTCAGATGGGAAAGGGGAAGTGTGGTTTAAAGACATCTAGATCATGGTGTAACAGTTTGACTGATCTCTTGGAGCCATTCTGTGCCCTCAGTTCCTTGCCAGCCCTCACAGTTACCAAAGGACAGTCTTGTCATCTCTCTCTCTCTCTCTCTCTCTCTCTCTCTCTCTCTCTCATAAAGGGCCTAAGAGGGCTGCAATTCTGCCTGACACAGAGCTGCTAATTAAGATCCTGGGTCACATTTTTTTATTCTGCCCCTTCTCAGTTCATTTGCCAGAGCTTGACAGCTAAATAGTTTGCTTCCTGGGGCCCCTCCTGACTGAGCTTGGATAATTACTGCCTAATGAGGGCACAGATTGCATCTGTGATGGGGAAGAAACATGACCGGAGGTAAATAGATTTCTCTGCCCGCCCCTGCAATGGACAATTTAGGGGGCAGACATCAGGCTATTTGGTGAAATGTTCAGCAATGAAGAAACATATGGCCAGGAGCCTGCTGTGCATCTACTGTAATTAGTGTTTAGTTTCCCATTCTCTGCTTATCACGACAGTTTATGGACATAGATTAGGGCTGAATGCATATAATAAAAATATTTCCGTTAAGAGCATATATTAGTGGGGCATCTCAGATTGGATATAGATACACCATTCTCAGAGAGAACATAGCTATGCTGTTCTCAGAAGGGAGGTCTCTTTTCTGCAATATTGAAGTGGGTCAGCTAGTTCCTGTTTGAAACGCAAGGCTATATTTTTTCCACTTGTGGTAACGAAGAGGCAGAGGTTGTTCCCACACCAGAGTGTAGATGTGTACATGACTCACTGTTTTCATAGGTGCATTTGTATGCCTCCGTCCAAACATGAGCACTTTCAGTTTGATGCATCTGAAATCTGTCTTGAGGTTTTCCATCCAGACTAGTGGGTGGTGCTTGATGGGTTGTACTGCCACTTCTTGTTGTTGCCCCCTCTGCTCAGTTAGTACTTCCTTACCCACCAGAAACATGAAGTCATTTGGGAGCATGCCTGCAGATATTTAACTGTGTGTTTGTGTGTGCAAGCACCTTCTTTTTCTTTTTTAAGGATTCTTTTTTAAAAAAATTAAGTTTCATGACATACCAGATTTGTGCAAAAGAACAGTCAATTTTTAAAATTACAATAGTAATAGTGCATGCATCGCTCCAACTCAGGAAAGGACTTGAAGTTGCTTGCATGAAAGGCTGCTTCTTCCTTTCTTCCCCCTTTCCTTTCCTATCTACAGTCATACCTCGGGTTAAATATGCTTCAAGTTGAGCATTTTCAGGTTATGCTCTGCGGTGACCCGGAAGTAACGGGACGCATTACTTCTGGGTTTCGTCGCTTGCGCATGCACAGGTGCTCAAAATGACGCCATGCACAGAAGCTGCGAAACGCGACCCGTGCATGTGCACATGCTGAGACACGTGTTACATTGTACTCAGGATGCGAACGGGGCTCCGGAAGGGATCCCGTTCGCATCCAGAGGTACCACTGTACTGTATCTGCAAGGGTGTTTTTCACTTTTTAATAGACATGCTTTGTGTAAGAGCAGTTCTGCACAAAAGAGCGGTTTTAACAATGAAAATATGTGAATGTGCCTTCATCAGTGACTGGTGGAAAAGGCCAGGCTTCATCCTTTCCTTTGGGCTGATGGAGACAAAATGGAAGTAGGGAGTGCGGCAATAGATGACACCCAACGAAATTTTGCTACACATGTAAAAGAACCCCCTCACACAGTACCGTTTGTCTACTGTTAGGTAACATGTGGTTTCATATTCGATTTTCTTCCCTTATTGGATTATACATAGATCAGGAAAATTTGAATTTAGTGCAGGGGTGGGGATATGGACTTCTACCCTACTGATTAGCAGCCAGACCTATATGAATGTTAATAGACTTCATAGGTTCTAGTGGAAGCCTGGTATTTGATGGCCGATATTGTGCCTTTCCAATGCAAATCCCTAGTCCTGTCTGTTTCTGGAAGGTATCTCTTAGATGTCCCTGGGGCAACTGTAGATAAATCTGAAGCCTTTGTTGTGAATTTTGGTTTCCTGTCTGTGACACTTTCATGTTAGAATTAATATTTGCTCAGGCATCTCCTTAGTGGAATATGTTCAGAGAGCCAGGAAAGCTGGATTAGTCCCCCACTGTGTAACCAATCCTTTCTCCCATCCTTCCACACCAACTGAGTTAGCTCATTACCATTTCTCACAACCTTGCATGGCAAAAACAATCAGTTTGAGAGAGTCTTGGTGGGGTGGCAGGTGGGGGAGAGCGCATGGTTTCCGGTCCCTAGAAATGGGGAAGCCGGGTTCTGGACTAAAGGACTGTTGTCGTAACACAAGGCAGAACATTTGTTTTTCAACTTGCCTTTATTTGCAGGAAGTAATGAGTATCTTTCCTCTTTCAGATATTTCTGCCTAGCAACCACCCTCTTTAAGAGACCCCTAACTACTTGGTTTTAAATGAGTTTCAGGCTCACCAGTGTAGGTTTTTTTGGGGGGGGAGGGCTAGAGAGCTCTAGGCTAGAAAAGATGTTGGAATGTCTGTAGATTCAGATACATTCTGCCAGCTGCGTAGAGAGTATCCAGATTCACTTGGTTGCTTCAGTCGGGTGACAGCATTACCGACAGATTGAGGCTTCCTACAGGAGGCACGAGCATGGCTCCTGTGAGGTATGGCAACTGCTTTGTAAAAAGAGTGCTGGGAATTGCGCGTGAGTCACAATTAGGCATCTCAGGCACTTTTTGTTTTGTTTTGAAGACAGAAAGTTAGTTGGGGGACGGGTCCCAGGTTTAATCCTCAGCATCTCCAGGTAGAGCTGGGAGAGACTGCTAGTCCTGAGCTAAACGGACCAGTGCTTTGACCTTGGTATAATGCAGCTTCCTATGTTCCTCTGTCTGCTCTTCATGGGGGAAAAAAATAACTAAGTCCTACTGTTCTAGTCTGTGACCTCTTCTACTCTCAATGGATGGAGAAGTGTTTTTATGCCACACTGGATGCCAACTTAATGCGATCAGTGTCACGGGCTTTGGCAGTTATTTAAACATCACTGCTTGTGCGCCTTAATTGAGATTCAAAACTGTGCAATTAACTCTGTCCTAATAGCTTTGCAGAATTTCCCTAGCCTGTTATGGTGTAGGATACCAGGGCACAGCAGGTGTCCTACAGCCCACTTAGTCAAAGTGGGGTGTCAAATCACCTAAACTTCCTGGGAGGTTAATGCCCTTGAAGAGGAAGTGTCACTGGGGTCCGTGTCCATCACTGCTAATCTCCCACCGTTTGTAGCTAAAGGGCACCCATTCAACATCAGTCATGACCTGCTTCAGCACTGCCACTTCCGTAGCTTGACAGCTGTCCTGCTGGGTTAACAACAGTTTCATTAGTGCCCTGCCAGCCTGCAGAATGACTTAGCCTCATGCCCTCTCAGATTGTTCCCTTCTTCGCCTGTCCCCCTCCATTATTGCAGCCTTGCAAATAACTGCTCAGGATATGGTGGCCCACCTGCTGCAGCGATCACCCGTGCCGCCACTTCTCCCCTTTTACCGTGTGCTGCTGCCAAAACCAGTTCCCTCCTTTTGTGAGATTGTCACAGTTGCTTGTGGAGCCCAGGACTGGCACTAGGGATAGTTTAACAGAAGACAGCATTTTGGATGTTCCATGTTCATTTATTCTTGTTCTCTCTCCTAGTTTAGTGACAAGTAACTTTAAGATTAGAAGGGAGGCTGAAAAGATAACGCATGCAGTCGCCATAGTGTTAAACAGGGCAGCACTATAGAGGCCATGCATCATTTGCCCCTTCCCTTCAAACTTTAATGAGGAGGTAGATCTTGAAGGCCTGAAAAGAGAACTGCACATGCAGGTGTCACAGTGCAACCAGACGGCACTGTGGTGGCAGCATGTGTGGCTCACTCTCCATGGCAGGTAGTGGGCATTTCTTAGGCGTAACCAAGGGACTCTGAACCCCTCTCCATACAATGCTAGGCACTGTATCTCCTGTCCTTCCCTCCCTGGGATATGTCTCATCACTTGGAATGGATTGCTGCTACTCTCTACGGGTAACCAGGCAAGAATTATATGACTGGCTCAGTAGCTGCAATAGAAGTGCATGGTTTTTCCTTGTTGCTTTTTGATAGATAAGAACTTAGTGACAAATAACTGCTTTTTAATTTGTTGTTCCAAACCAGAAGCTTTTGCCTCTATCCTTCTGTTGCTTAGGAGTGTTAGTAACTTAAACCCAGCACCCAGTCCTGTTAGCTATGTTGAAGTGTGTGTGTGTGTGTGTGTGTGTGTGTGTGTGTGTTTGAGGCAGAAGTGGTAATGCAGTGCTCCTTGTAATTACCGTATTTTTCGCTCTATAGGACGCACCGGACAATAGGACGCACCTTGTTTTAGAGGGGGGAGAACAAGAAGAAAAAAACTCCCCCTATCTGCCCAGCGCCCCTTCAGCAAAGCGGCAGGAGGCACTGCGCAGAGAGGGGGAGAATTTTCCCTCTCTTGTTTTCCCCCTCTAAAACAAGGTGCCGTTTAATGTGCGTTCGGTCGCCTTCAGTGCGCCTGCCATAGCCGCGCGCCACCTCTCCAGCCGGGAGAGGGTCGCGGGGGTATAGCTTCTTTAGCCCCGCGCGCGCTTTCCGGGCTGGAGAGGTGGCGCGCGGCTAAAGAGGCTGCTGCAATAGCTGCGTGTCACCTCTCTAGCTGGGAGAGGGTTGTGGGGGGCTTCTTTAGCCCCACGCGTGCTCTCCTGGCTGGAGAGGTGGAACGCAGCTAAAGAGTCTCCTGCCATAGCCGCGCGTCACCTCTCCAGCCGGGAGAGGGTTGCGGGGCTATGACTTCTTTGCTCCATAGGATGCACACACATTTCCCCTTCATTTTTGTTGTTCCAAACCAGAAGCTTTTGCCTCTATCCTTCTGTTGCTTAGGAGTGTTAGTAACTTAAACCCAGCACCCAGTCCTGTTAGCTATGTTGAAGGGGGAAAAGTGCATCCTATAGAGCGAAAAATACAGTAATTATTTGAGTTGGTTCACACATTAGTTTGCTTGTTCACAAGGCTTGTCAGGTACAGAACTTCTCACATGTTTCCCTTGCCTTCCAGATGGAGGCCAACTCGGGGAACTAATGCTTGATAGCAGTGCTTTCAGATCTTCCTTTGCCAACACTTAGAGAGCTGATGCAGCGGCATGGTCCTGCTGTAGCTTCTAGACAGGTTGAACCCAAATGAAGCATTACAGAGCTGAGCTCATGGGATCACTTCATCATCAGAGTGGCTTTGGGCAATCCTAGTACAGTTAGGCTACCAGGGACTCCGGGATGCATGAATATTGGAGGCGTTTGATGCAATCAAGAAATCTAACTGGATATCATCATGTTTAAAAAAAACAAAAGCATCAAGATCTTGCCCATTTTTTACTGGAATGAAAGTGCAACATATTACAGTCATACCTTGGTTCACGAATGGAATCCGTTTGAAAACCAAGGTGCAGCTTCTGAGTGGCTGCAGGAGCTTCCTGCACTCAATTGGAAGCCGCAGAAGCAGCGCTGGACATTTGGGTTCCAAAGAACGTTTGCAAACCGGAACAGTCACTTCTGGGTTTGTGGCGTTCGGGAGTCAGAACATTCAAATCACAAGGCATTCAACAACTAAGATATGACTGTATATAAAAATTGGTGTCCCAGAGCTTGCATGGAGCTTATATGATGGTGTGGTGGTGTGTCCTGTTATCCTCCTCATGTTGGTCCAGGCTTTTCTAAATAATTCCTGCACAACACCCCAAATCTTGTGACTTATAACACTACACTCCTACCCGCTCCATCATGCCATACAGTGGTGCCTTCAGCATGATATCTTAATTACTTAGAGTTGTTTCTGACATAATGTTTGGAGCTTACAGAAAGACTTGTAAAAGGAATCATGGGAGTGCCTCTACAGGGAGATGTTATATGGAGGCTGCATTTTCCAGATGTATGCATGAAAACGATTTTGCAGCTCTGGAAAAGTTGCATGGATGACTAATCCCTACAAAATAGGGAAGTGATTGTTTTTCTAAAGTTCTGCAAGCATCTTACAGGCTAACATATTTAGGGCTGCATAAACTTTTGTTGATACATGATGTTGATACATGATATGCTGTCCTCATTTGGGCAGGTGTACACACACACACACACACACACACACACAGGCATTGGGGAGGAGGAACAGCAGCAGAATAAACCCTGAGGCCAATAACCATGAAATGCAAGAGGTTCAACCTGAGACATTTCTAGGCAAAGCTGTCCGTATAAAAAAGACACCATTCACAGCATCGGTAATGGGTGATCACACATTTCCCCTAGCTTTGCTGTTTAACATTTTTAATGGGAGAGAGGCCTTTGCATTTGAGTCCCTCGTGAATAGAATCAAACTTACTGATAACATCTGGTTCAGCAATTTCACAGTAGAGCTTCCTTAGAAGAATGTTCTTCCCTGAATGGTGACTTCTAGCAGATTGCCCTTGAACAGTGAAATGTTCTCCCACTGGTTTCTAAACACGCAAACACACACACAGCTGAGGATGCTGCTTCATGCATGTGTTGAAGTGGTCCATGAGTCCTTATGCTACAATAAATTAGTTTAGTCTTTTAATGTAGCAAGATTTTGTGTGTTTTGTTATCACACACCAACACAGCTGCTCCTCTGGAATTCTTAAGTATATCCATGCGTTCTGGGCATGTTGCTGGAAACTATCTTTGAGCTGGTATGGAAATGATTGGAGTTGCTGAGCACTGCCCACTGCAAACCACTGGGTGCATATATTGTTGGCAAGGAATTAAATCCTGCTAGATAAATCTTAATCTAAACTGAATTGCTAAATGAGTGGCTAGAAAGAAAACAGCAGATGTGATGCATTAGGGTGCTTGAGCACACACAGGATGGTGTGTCTCACTGAACAATGCAATTCCATTAATCTTGATAGCAACGCTTATGATGCAGGCTAGGAATGGAATGACAGACATAAAAGAGGGCGAGTGGAATCGGCAGGGCTTGTGTGCCTTGTGCTCAGAATGTGAAGTTCTTCTGCAAGGAGACACAGGTTCTGTGCCTAGCATGAATTACACATCTCTGTCTGCTTTCAAGACTAGAATGGTCAAACTTTTAAATGACAGTGGACAGGGCTCCATCCCTGATAACTTTGAGGTAGGCAGCAAAAAACAGTTTTTTCCCCATTTGTCTTTTAATGGTTTTTAATTTGAGATTGAAAGTTTAATTGTCCTTTGTTTACTTCTGTCACTATTAAAACTAGTTTGTGGTTTTTCTTGTGAACTTATTAGAGCTGGAAAGCATCCTAAAAATGGTATGTATGTATGTATGTATGAATAAATAAATAAAAACAGGTAGGGACAAATGTAATGTTCTACACTTAGCCAGGAATGACCAGCTGCACAAATATAAGGTGGGGGACACACGGCTTGCCAGCATTACATCTGTAAATGATCCAGGGGCCTTAGTATGCTTAACATGAGTCAACAGTGTGATGCAACTGCAAAAAAACACTAATGCTATACTAGGCTGCATCCACAGAAGTACAGTGTCCAGATCAAGGGAAGTAATAGTACTTCTCTATTCTGCCTTGGTCAGACCATACTGGGAGTATTGTGTCCAGTTCTGGGTGCCACAATTTAAGAAGGGTTTTGACAAGCTGAAACATGCGCAGAGGATGTTCAAGATGATCAAGGGTCTGGAAACTGAGCCTTATGAGGAACAGTTGAGGGAGCTGGGTATGTTTAGCCTGGAAAAGAGACTGAGAAAAGATATGATAGTCATCTTCAGATATCTAAAGGGCTGTCACATGGAATATGCAGCAAGCTTGTTTTCTCCTGCTCTGGATGGTAGGACTTGAACCAATTAATCAGTTTACAAGAAAGGAGATTCTGGCGAAACGTCAGGAAGAGCTTTCTGATGGTAAGAGTTGTTCCACAGTGGAATGAACTCCTTCAGGTGGTTGTGGATACTCCTTCATTGGAGGCTTTTAAGCAGAGGTTGGATGGCTATCTGTCATGGATACTTTAGTTGAGATTCCTACATTGCAGGGGATTGGACTAGATGACCCACGAAGCTCCCTTCCACCCCTACAATTCTTCAATTCTATAAAGGTTGGAGTTAGGAAGCCAGCAGAGGACAGGAATAATGACTGTGGTAAAAGATGGCATGGATGTGGTGGCGGCTGCAGAATTTAGTTGGTGCTACAGGGCTACTCAACATATGTTATTTATAATACAGTGGAACCTTGGGTTACCCTCAGGTAATGTAAACTTTGGGTTGTGAAAGCAGCAGCCCCGGAAGTGTTTCACCACTCACGCATGTGCAGAAGTGGTGCTCCGGTTGCGGAAACTTTGGGATACGGCGGGACTTCTGGAACGGATCCCGTTCGCAACCAGAGGTACCACCGCATAGAGTGGCTGGGTAGTTTAGTACTTGGAGTGGGGATGTGGCCTGACTTCAGTACAAATAGTTCAAGGCCCCTAATGCTCTCTAGTCTTGTTCTCTGTTATTCCAGAGGGCAGAAGTATGCAGAAATTTCAAAGAAGCAGATTTCAACATACCTTGGGAGGTTATGAACTTTTCTGTGCTAGAGGTTTTTAAAACAGAGGCTGGACACTCATCTGTCACAGAAGCTGTTCATGCAAGATTCCTTCATTGTACAGTGACTTCACTTGGGGTGGTGTTGGGGAATTTGGCTCCTAATTTATAGCAGGTCAGCAGGCAAAGTACTTCCAATCACTGCATCTCCATGCTGGGTGAGATGTCACCCAGTGGATTAATATCCATCATGCAGCTACTAGAAGGGACTGTAGGTATGCCAGGAAAAGCCACAAGGAAAGTAAAGATAGCTAAAACCTGCACCTTGACTACTGAAGCATTGTTGGGGCATAGCTGGCACATTTCCAAATGTAAACTCCACAATAATGAGGACTAAGGTAAAGGGACCCCTGACCGTTAAGTCCAGTCGCGGATGACCCTGGGCTCATCTCGCTTTACGGCCGAGGGAGCCGCTGTTCGTCTGCAGACAGCGTCCGGGTCATGTGGCTAGCATGACAAAGCCACTTCTGGCGACCCAGAGCAGCGCACGGAAATGTCTTTTACCTTCCCTCCAGAGCGGTACCTATTTATCTACTTGCACTTTGATGTGCTTTCGAACTGCTAGGTTGGCAGGAAATGAGGACTAGATGCTTGGTTTTTAAAGGGCAGACACTTGAGAATCTGTTGTGGGAAACAAATTACAGGCAAAGCTGCATGCATGCAAATTCACAGCCAGCAAATCATCCAGATTATAACTCCCAGGAGATTTTGGACCCCTTAAGGTACAATAATGCAAGCAGCTGAACTGGTTTTGCTTTGCTTTGTGCTGCAGTAACTTCCTACCCCCCTGAGGAAGGTGGCACAAGATAGGGCTAGTCAGCTGCCTTCGAGGCACTTAGCTTATACTTGACATTTTGAGCAGTGGCTGAGCTGCAAAATCCTGCAGGAATGGTAGGTCGAAGACAAATTTGCTTCTTCATCAGGCATGCTCTGTCTGCTTCATTACTGATTGGCAAAGCGTAACCTGGGAAAAAGAGCCAACAAAGCAGTCAATCACTGACACAGTGGTGGCAGGGCTGTCGTGTGTGCATAAATCCAAGTGAGCCCGGCATGCAAGACAATCACTGCCTCTGATCCGAAGGAGCAAAATGTCAGGTGGCCCCAGTGGGAACTAGTTTCATTTTCCTTATAAACCAGGCAGTGTGGCTGATGGAGGAGGGGCACTCTCTGCCTTTTGTGCTGAACTGAATAGTTGTGGAGAGAATACTACACATGCTGAAAAACTGAGATCTGGTACTTGCAATTCCAAGAAAAAGGCGTGGGGGTAGTTTCTCCTGGGAGTTGGGAACCAACCTCATGTGTACCTTATTGGTTGTGTGTGATATTTTGGGGGGCGGGCAGGCAGGAGTGGTGGTTCTAAAGTGAAAACTTAACATGGTGACTGTGAATTATCAAGCAAAAGATAAAGCTTCTCCTGTAAGGAGGGAAATATGATCCTGTGTGGGTTGTCACTGCCCATCTCACCACTGGCAGGAACAAACTTTTTTTTTAAGAGTATACCTGGGGCAGGGTCAACCCCTTTATCTCCAGTTCTAACTTCCTGCCAGCCACTGGTAGGATGTCCTGCTGGCTTCTCTAGGCACGGCAAAAGAGAAGAGGTGGGAACGCCATCTTGGAAGGGATGTTTCCTTTGTTTACTCCTTGATCCTCCTCCTCCTCCTCCTGCAGGGTTTTCTTCAGGCTCCATAGACCTCCTCCTGCATAGCATCCATTGTCTGGATCTGAGCTCCTCTGGGTGACATATACAGGGCGACCATTTGACCTTCACCTTCCACCTCCATGAGTCATTACAAGCTAGAAACGTACGCCTCAGCGGAAGTCTCCTTGGGAGACGAGTGGTTCAACAGGTGTTGAAAGAGGTAGGGCCCACAGTGGCTCCCACCTGATTTGAGAACTGCTGAGATACAGAGCATGGATGGTTGACCAGGGGATCAGACATGCCGTCCCCCAATGTTCAGGGGCCTCCTATCTCCCCGACCCTCTTGCTATTTAGCACATACGGGGGGGGGGGTCCCTTTCCTCCTTCACCTGTACTATCTACAGGGGCCATTAGGGCAAGCTTGGAATGGGGACAGAGGGAACAGAGAGGCATGCCCCACTGGGACAGCTGAATTTTCTGCTCCTAACTATTTGGTTTCCTTCTTTTCTAGTCTATTAGTTGTTTATTCCTGACTATACAGTTACTTGCTTAAGCACAAATTAACCTGGAGATAAAGGGGTTGTCCCTGCCCCAGGTATACTCTCTCTCTCAAAAAGAAAGGTACTTCCTGCTAGTGGTGAGATGGGCAAACCCACACAGGATCATATTTTTCCCTATGGAGAGGGAACTTGCCACAGTAAGTACCAACATTCGCATCTCAGTCTTGTCCGCATAACTGCCACAGAGAACAAAATTCACAATCTTTTGAAATGCAGATGTCATCAGGATTTATTTATTTTTTTAAAAAACAACCCAGATTATTCTCTCCCCCATATTCTTTCCCTGTCATACGTCACCTGGTTTTGTTTTGTTTTTTGCTGGGTAACAAAAGGGAGGAGGTCATCTAAACTGCATGAGTTTTATAGAGAACTTTTCTGGTTTTATGTTGTAAAAAGCTGTGCACATGATGATACCCAAACAACTCTCTGAACATACATATCTCTTCTGGTTTTGTCCTGTTTTGGACGTGTGGCATTGTAATGTGAATGGGGTCGGGCGGTGGAGGAAGAGAAGAGAAGCTGCTTGTGGATATACAGGGTGAGTCCTTGAAAAGAGGCCCCGTGGATACAGAGTACACATGTTCCACGGGGCCTCTTTTCAAAGACTCACCCTGTACATGAGTTTAATATAGGGGAAATAACGGGTGGGTGGGTGTCCCCACGACCCAGTTGTTAAGTCTGCAAGGTTGCCAGCCAGCATTTTGTCCACCTGTCCAGTTGCCAGAACAATAAGATGTAAAGCCAGCAGGGAATGCATATTTATTGTTTTCATTATTGTTTTCCTGCTTTTAAAACAAGCAAGCAGGACTTTTTTTAAAGCCACAAAAAGGGAGCCACAACCTCAGTGAGGGAGGTATTCATAGGTTCATTTAAAGAAAAAGAAGAGGGTTCTTGTTGCAAAGGAAAGACACTTTGTGAAGGAAAAGTTGGGAGTGGTGTTGTGGGCATTGGCTGGAAAAATAAATCTCTGAATGAGGGAAGTGGGAAGAACGGGGCAGGACTTTGCTAGCCTGCATGTGGGGCTTCAGTGAGTCCCTTTCTTGTCCCTGCAGCATTCCTGTCATCAGTCTTTTGAGCCGTTCCTCTTTCCCTGTGTCCCTGACAATAATAATAAATTATACAAAAACGTTGCATACAATTTTATTTAAATTGTTACGATTTGTTTCACTCTGCAGCCTGCTCCTTGTCAATCCTCTTTTCCTTGATGATATCTTTCTTTTTTGTGTGTGTGTGTATTGTTGCAAGAACGGAAAATATTTTGTTGCTTACTACATAAAATGTCTTGAAGCAGCTTACAATTGTAAAAACAAAACAAAAAACACCCACCCATACAAATACAACAATTTAAAGCAAACATCAAAAAGAATAAAACATTATTTACTAAAACTTCATATCCTGCAATATTATTAAAAGGGACAAATCTGACCCCACACCATTTGCAAGGTGAATACCAGGTACCATCGCGCAATGTCATCCCAATTAGTAAGACAATTGACGCTCTTGGGCTTGATGCACTCTTTTGTTCAGTGTTCCCAGTGAAATGTCTAAAATATTACTTGTTGTTTGGTTCAGTTGTATTTTGTTTTCATTTGTATTTGTCTACATAAAAATAAAAAGGGAAAACAAATATTTCAAAATGTTATTATCAGAACTAGGTAATAGAGGCTTTGTCCGAGAATTTGGATTAATCTTGCTTTTCCACACTATATGTACCCCCTAGAAAGAAGTCTTGACACTTCTGCATTCGTGTAAATACTGTAACTGATTTATGTGTGCTTTGCAGTCCTTATTTCATTCATTTTTATCACTGAGGTAGGTGGCTACCTCTTTTAACAGATGTGAGAAATGTGAAGCTGAGAAAATGACATGTCTAATGCTTCCCAGTGAGTTCATGGATGAATTGAGACTTTAACCCACATCTCCCAGGTCCAACACCTATTCATTGAACCTGGCTGGCTTGCAACACTGTGAGAAAGTGGTACGTTTTTGCCTACAGTAGTGAAGATCAAATGGGTAATGAACTGGATTAGTCTGTTTTGACTGGCAAGCCCCGAAGTCCAGCCTATGATGTTTAAGGGGTGGGGGCACAGCAGTCTGGGATGGATTGCTTATCACATACTTCCAGGCTGGGGGAAAGGAAGTTCCTCTTGTCTGTCATGTTAATGTAAAAACTATTGGTGGCACTGGTGCAATTTTTTTTAATCCTCTTAAAAGATATGTGGATTTAAGAGCTCCCCTGGCAATGCTAGGGATTGCTGGTTGTCTTGTGTCTGCCTTTGAGTGGGAGGCTGAAGTATCTTGAACTTGTGCTTTTAAAAACAGCATAAATCAGAACATGCACATCTAGATACAGCTTCGTGCTTCCCTTGCCTTTAGACCAAATCACTGTCTATCCCCGGAGATTTACACTTCACTTGGGTGAATTGCAGCAGCTGCTGTGCTGCTAGAGACTACAGCTTTGCTTTGGGTGTTTGTTTTGTTTTTAGTATGTGATATTAAAGACTCTTTCTGACAAAATGTTGCTCATGTTTACCGTGTGATACATTTCTAGGTTTGGGTTCCATAGTGACATGAAGTGACCACAGATGAAATCTTGGAGGGTAGAAATATTGGTGGCTGAAGCATTGGGCACTTTCTAAGCCAAAGAGTGAGTTTATGCAGGGCAGCAGGTAGGTCTAAGACTGGCAGCCTGGAAGAATGCGCATATCCTGGAATATACTATGGAATATTTTCCAGTGTGCTGGGATTCCTTGACATGTGCAAGGAGATTCTTAAGATGATTTTTGAGAAGTCTGAAACCCATTATCGTAGGGTTAAACTCTGGATTTTTCCACTTAATCTTTGGCAAATAAAGTGGAGCTAAACTTACAACTACTGTACTTAGAGCTAAATATATCAGCTACCTCTTGGTAGAACGGACGTGGGTGAGGAATGTCATGTTTATACACTACATCAGATCTGACAGAATGCAGAATACTCCCATTATATCCTTCTCCTATTGCTCAATTCCTTGCGATTTTCTGGTTCTGGCTGTGGTCCAAGAATGTACCTTGGCTAAGACAGGGTGTTAACTATGATCAAAGAAAAATGCCTCTGCTGTTCATACATGGAAGTCCATCTCTAAGTGTCCCTGCTCAAGAGTGATGGGGTGAACTGAGGATAGCAGGCATTGGTGTAGCTAGATAGTTGCTTCAGCCTCTGAGTTCCCCAGAGATGCATTGGATGCCGTGTTATACTTCCCAGACCTGCTTCACAGGGGCTGAGTTGCATTATTAATTAATAACACTAATGCAGAATAACCACAGTGCCTCAGGCCTCGGGGCAAAGCAAGGACCTAATAGTAGGCAACCCATCTTCTTGCTTCCCAGTGGTGGGTGTGAGAAGAAAATAAGTGCTTCAGCATTAATCTGGTCAGCCTTTCTCCTAACAACACATGCCACCTTCTCTTGTCTAGGGAGGGGATGGAGATTATTATGGCACCAACTAAAATAGTATTTATGTTTGCTTGCTTGCTTAATTCTAGAGAAATTCTGAAGCGCCTGATTGCCTTGACACATAAGAAATACAGAGCTGTGATAAAGTACTCAAGGCAAGAATAATTAAAAAAAAATTTTTTTAAGGCTCCTCCTTGGATATTTGAAAGTCAGTTCTTAGGCTGTACATGTTTGTCACATCTAGCATGACCAAGAAACTGAGTGGAGCCTATGCAGATTGATTTGGGCTTGGTTTCCACTGAGTTCTGTAGATTAGGGCGAAGACCAGTTGTTTTGTCCACCAGATCCTATGATCTCCCGTAATGTGCATTCTGACACATGGAATCCTTGAGCATTGCCTATTTGTTTTCTCCCGTAATATTTGAGGGCTCTCGTTGACTGACACTGGACATTGCCTCACCCCACCCCAGATGCTGAAGTACCCTGCTTTCTCTTGTGAAACTGGCTGACTTCCATGCACTGGAACTGTAGCTGTCATTCACTCCTGAGGGGGGCAAAGAGAAGTGCTGCACTTGGAAACATTATGGTGGTGGAAGCAAAGCCTTTGGCCTTGGGTGGCCCTGTCTCTCTTGTCAGGTGGCAGAGGGTGGGATCAGGTCCACAGCATATGCATATGTATGATTATATATAATCTAAAGGTCAAAGCATGGCTGTGTGTGAAAGATAGATTTATAATTGGTCTTCAAGGTTACTCAGAATGCCTCCCCTCAAACAGAACAACCCCCTCCATTCTAGAATTAAGAAGATTTATGGATCAGTAATTTGACTTTTCAGCAAACTGGAGACCCACATCCCTCTTTTTAGAAACTTAAGCACTGTTGGCCTTCCTCATACAAGCTAAGTAAGCATTACAGAAACATATGGATATTTGCACTGGGCTTGTATTAGTGAGCACCCTGGCCACTCTTTCTGTTCCCCTCACTGCCAAAGCTTTATCCCATGTGGGTAATCGCTTTCCAAGTGGGTGTGAGAAGGAAATAAGTTCTTAAAACTACTTTTGCCTTGTGGTTATAAATAATCACTGTTAAGGGAGTGGAGAATAAGAGGGTGGGGAGAGAAATAGAAGAGAAGGCAGAAGGGTTGTTAGTCCCAGTATAGGCAAGTGAATCCTCCAGATTTGCTGTGTTTGGAGACCTTTCTGCTTAGTTTGCTGAATGGCGTCCTGGATTTCTGCCCCAAACCACTTGCACCACTGCCAATGAGTTTTAGAGATGGTTTGCTGCCTTTTCCTTGCTTCATTTTAATTGTGGAAGCCGCCAGTGGGATAGATATAGATGATATAGATTATAGATATAGACACAGATATAGCTATAGATATATCTCGAAACCTTTTGTTTTACTTCCTATTACAAGGCAACCATTTGCAGTGAAATCCAAGAACGAATCAGGGCCATAATTGCCTCGCCCTCTCCTTTTTATCCACAGGGCATCAGTCACCTTTTAAAGCCCTGCAACTTTCTGTACCCACCCCACCTCTAGCAGATTCATAGCATATTTTTAAAGGAGAGGGATGAGATAAGTTAGTGGGGAATTGAGCGATATAGACAGTTGCCAAAAAGCGAGAGAAGAAATCGGATTGTCAAGGCTCGGTAATGGTTAGGAACAGGATAAAGGGAACTTTAAGACTTAATTTCCTGTTCCTGTTATGCAGGTCTTGGGTGGATGATATTTCTGCTCCTGTCTCCTAGGAGATGGGGCTGGGGGTTGGGGAAAAGGGGGAGGCAGTGAGTTGCTTCTAGAATACTAATGACATCAATGCCATGGAGGCAGGCATGTACAGAGAACAAAGTGGGGCTGGGGCTTCAGTAATGAGGAGCATTTGCCCCCTTTTAAATTTGTGCAAAGGGGAGAAGATTCTCACCAAGTCCCAGGAACTGAAGCAAGTTCTGGGTGTCTCTCTACCCTTGCGGTTACTCAACCTTGAGCGGTTGCTCCTAGTTTAACCAGCCACAAACGTAAATGGGGACCCATTCCAGATGAGGATGGAGGTGTTGTTGTTACTAATTAACTGATTAATAATCATGCCTTTCACCAACTAGTCCCAGGGTTGGTTACACACTGTTAGGATATTTCCGTTCCACCTTAAAAGGGAGCAGGATGTTTGTGTCACAGCCTGCGTATTTCCTGTTCACAGGATGTTTCTGTTGTGTCTATGCTTTCGTTCTCTCTCTGTGCCTGAGACACCAAAGCAGGCAGTCATGTTTTCTTTGTTCTGACCAATGCTGAATAAACTTGTAAATAATGCTCTCCTGCGTGCATCTTTCGCTGTGTGAATTCTGCTGATAGAGCGTGCATCAGCTCTGGACTGTGGCAAGCTATTTCTGGAGCTCGTGTCGCTAATTGCTGATACTGCGTGTCTACGGGAGATCGATGGACGTCTGGAGGCGACGTGGAGTCATGATGGACTTTGTCCCCTGGCAGTATCCCAACACACAACAACAACAACAACAACAACAACAACAACAACAACACATTCGCAAGTATAAGGAGTACCTTGCATACAAAAACAAGTGTTAAATACAGGCTATAAAAACAGTAGCTAACACTTAACAAAAAACAAATAAACAGCAAGCGATAGACAGTTTGAGTGATCATTAGCACATTAACTCTAAACTGAAGCTGTACCAGAAACCTGGGCAAAAAGGTGCATCTTCAGTTACCACTGAAAGAAGAACAGTGTCAGTGTCAGATTTTTTGGGGGGGAATCATTCCAGAAATGGGGTACCGCCTTTGAGAAGTACTTCATCCATGGGTCCACTGCAAGAAAATTCTCACAACATGTTGCCATAGCAAGATGGTTGCAGGAACTTCAAATGTCTTTCAATCACGGCCTGTGCTTCTGTTTCAAGGAATCTGCATTTTCCTCAGGCCACCTGATTCTCAAAGGTCTTTTTGGAGAGATTTTAAGTGGGTGGAAGTAAAGCTTGATTTCTTTTTAAGTTTGTACTGGATGACAATCGTTCCCAAGTGGGTGTGAATTGTTGGAATGATTTTAAAAACATACAATAAACTAGATTAGTTTTTATTAAAGATTTTCTTGTGTCACAAAAATGTACATACAGTGTCTCCACTTTCAATTAAGAGTCTTTTTCAGTTTGTTTACATTTGGTAGAGGGACATTTTCCCTTGCTGGAGAACTCAGATTGGAGTAAAGTGATTAATTCTAGCCAGGGCTACTCCACAGGCCCCCAAATACAAAAAGCCTATCGTTTTTAATTCTTGATAACTCTCCTTAGGATTCTCCTCTCATTGTCTGAGAACTGAGTACGATACTGGAATGGAGCTAACCTTCATAGGTTCTCCTTCTCAGAACTCTTGGTTATGTACTGCAGTACTAGCAATCTAAAAGTATGCTTTTTATCACAGAGTATTGTTGAATTGAGCAATTATCATCATTGGAACGTAAGGGTGCCTAATGTAGTTTAGACTGACATAGTTAATAGATTGATGAGAGATGCATCAGATAATCCTCTCTCTCCACCCATTTGGAAGAACTTGGTTGTTGTTGCTGTGATTGGGATCAAAATGAACTTTTATTCCCGTGACTCTCTTCATTTGGATGAAGCTACAGTCTTTTGAGGGAACTGGCTAAAGCATTCTTAATCTGAGATGTGTAGTGTTGATAGATGGACTATGGACAGGTGCCTAAAAGGTAGTTAGGCAGGAAGTTCCCTATGCAGAGAGAGGAAAGAAAACCAGAAGGAGAGACAGGAACGAATCTCTTGGGATGAATCTTGGCAGAAGATGGGCTTCCTGAATGTCTCCTGGGAAGCTTTATTGCTTCCTATGGGAAATAGACCTGCCTGACACTTACAAAATATAACACTAGGCCAACATATACTGTCTTCTACTTTCTCCCTCTGGCAGGAGGAATCGCTGTTAACATAAATCCATCTGCCCCGTATAGCCTCCCTGCCCCCAATTCTGGAAGAGATGTTTTTGCAGCTGCTTGCCAAATAATAGGAAAACAAATGGAAGGAAATTGCTGCCCCCCCCCCCCCAGCTAGAGAAGTACCAGAGAAATGCAATAGAGGGGAGAGGTTCTTTGTTTGAAAAGTATGCATGTTGGGGCATGAGAAATATCAGACACTTGGGCACCTGAAAAAAATTTATGCTCACTTCCAGCCCTCCACAGGACTGATGCCTGAACACGTAGTGCTGGCACTTAGGAATATGAAACACTTTTCAGTTGGGTAGATGGATATTTTAGCACCGTAAAAAATGAATAAATAATAACCGAACATAGTGGGCTGTAAGAAGAAGAAGAAGTGAGCGAGCCTTATGCACTTGCAAAAGCAGACAAATGGGGGTGGGGAGGTCCTCCTTCCTGTTTTTACCAAGTAGCGTTTTCTTCCAAGTACCGTCATTCTCGGATGGTTAGTTTTCACTTCCCAGCAGAAGTCTTGTTTAGCACGCTTACTGCACTTATTTTTTCTGTGTAAAGTGATCTTGTTTAGTACATTCGCAAAAGTGCCTGGCTCAATTTTACATTGGCAATTGTAAATTTTAAGCTATGCTATCTCTCCGCAAGGTGTCCAAATGGCCGGTCATGCTCTTGATGCCTGCTCCTCTTTTCACAGAGTGAAACATAGCTTCATTGTTCCATCTTTTCTCTTCTGATCAGCTGAAGATAGGGAGGGCATTTGATGAATGGGAGCCAAATTCCTTGCCCTTCTGCCAAAGCTTCTCTCATAGCCTTACTGCTCATTTGAATGGATTTTTAGTGTAACTTTCATAAAGAAGCAGCTAATACATCTTAAAAGCCCTGGCGGTATTGTTTAGGGGGAGAAGATAATTTTTAATACTTCAAGTACTCTTTTTATATATAAACCTCCCTTGCTTTAGCAGAGTAGAAGGATCAGTGTAGGCTTTGGGAGAAATACTTGGATCAGGAATTACTATTATGGTAAATTCTAATTAGAGTAGCCTCAGGACCCCACTGTTAGAACAGCAAGTAGATACCTGGAATTAGGCTTGTTAACAACCACTAATGATTTTGCATCCTCTTTTCTTTTTTACATCAATTTTCATTCATTAACTGATGTTAGCCTGAACTCATGGGGGATGAGCTAGCTTCATTGGAAGTTAAAAAGAAGCTGCAAATATCTCTGGGTCAGATAATAACACCCCTGATTTCTAACAAGGAGATTCGGAGACATGCATAATGGGTCACTGCACAATCTATTTATTCAATTCTTTATTGTGGTCCAAAGACCCAACAGGCACAATCTAGTAGTCCTTAGTTCATAACATGAGGGCAAAGGCTAAAATAAAATAACTTTTATTTTAATAAAATACTTTTTCTGTATTTAAACAAAAGTATGTCGCTAAATGCAAGAGTTGTTACTGATAAGCTTTAAAAATGGGGAAGGCAGCTTAGAGGTGATGACGTAGCTCCTGGATCTTCTGGGTTCCACAGATTATCTTGATCCATATTAGTCTGAATTCTGGCCTGCTTTTGGAATTAAAACTGCCTTGATTGTCCTGGTGGTTAAAGCGTAGGAGGAGATTGAGGGAGTGTGACTCTCTTAATTCTCTGGGCACTTCAGCATCTTTTGATACCAACAACCATGGTTTACTTCTGCACCGCTTGAATAGATTAGGAGCTGGAGTCACCAATGGCCAGAGATGGAAAAGGACAGAGTTTCTACATCTCCACCCACTGAAATTCCCATTTCTGCACAAGTGTTAATGGTGCAGAACCCCAGTCCTCCTCTCCTTTTGGCCACCTTAATTACCAAATTCTAGTGGCTCCAATTCCTGTGTGTCAGGTTGACCTGAGGAAGTAGTGTTTGGGAATTGCTGCTGTGTGTCATGGGGTTTAACCTATAAGGTTCTGTCTTGCACCCTGTTCTCTTTAATATTTACATACACTGCTGGCATAAGTTGTTCAGACATTTTGGGGTGAGGCGTCATCAGTGCGCCCATCTCTCCTTTTCAGCAAAAACTGGGAAGACAGAAAATGCCTTAAGTAGGTGACTGGGATCAGTAATGGACTGGATGAGAGTGGATAAACTGAAGGTGGGAATCCTGCCAAATCACAGGTGCTGATGGTGGTGGGTCCAGCTGATCAGGGAGTTAGAACATCCTTTTTTGAATCTCTATGAAGGATTTTGAGAACATAAGAAGAAACCTACTGGATCAGGCCAGTGGCCCATCTAGTCCAGCATCCTTTTTCTCACAGTGGCCAAGCAGAGGCCTATGGGAAGACTACAAGTAGGACCTGAGCACAACAGCACTCAGCTCCTCTGTGGGTTTTAGCAACTGGTATGCAGAAGCACACTATTTCCAACCAAGGGATACTACAGTTTGGTATTTCTGGAGCAGGAGTACCCCTAGAACCTCAGGCACTGTCAGGTAGCAGCTGTGGCCAGAGTACTATTTTCTAGCTGGTTGGTTCACCAGTTACAGCCACTCCTTTAAATGGTGATTTGGCTATCATGAGGCATACTCTGTTACCTGGATTTTAGACTACTGGGGTAGCCTTTGAAGACTGTTTGAAAACTTTAATTAGCCAAAATGCAGCAGTGGGT
This sequence comes from Podarcis tiliguerta, assembly GCF_965153285.1. Taxonomy (NCBI): domain Eukaryota; kingdom Metazoa; phylum Chordata; class Lepidosauria; order Squamata; family Lacertidae; genus Podarcis; species Podarcis tiliguerta. The sequence continues at coordinate 58,079,859 of NC_139534.1, forward strand.
TTTTAGGAGCATGTAATACTTGCGCTAAGATATTTTTGGCCTTTGCTTGGTTTCTGGGCAAAAATCAAAATACTGAATTTAATATTTTGCCCTAAATTGCCTTTGCCTACCTTACATTATACAACACTTTCTCCAACACAGATCCTGGTACACTGAGGTCATCTCAAGAGGCCTTGCTCTGTGTTCCATCTTTGTCAGAGGTTTCATTACTGACAACTAGGAGCAGGGCCTTTTCAGTAGTGGCATCTTCATTGCAAAACCTTTTCCCTAAAGAAGCACACTAAGCTAGCTCTATTTTCACTCTTAAAGGTTTGTATGAACTGTTTCTCTTCCTGGCACGTCTCTTTGTGTGAAGCCCGATTGGTTATATGAGCTATCATTGCTGTATGTCTTGATTCTTCCAGCTTGTGTATTGTTTTTACATTTATATGTGTAATTTATATGTTTATTGGTTAGGTTTAATCTCTTTTTTGATACATTGTTGCTCTGAGGGTTTTCAGTAGCCATGTTCTGTGGGTAACTGATGTGAAATCACACAATTAAGAATCCATAATGGAGCTGCAGTCCAGTAGAACTTGGACCCTCTTTCTTAGGTCTGAAAAATATGAACGCCTTGTGTACATCCTTGTTAAAACCTGATACAGATTTCAGAACCAGTTTTATCTCTTTTGTGACTGAAAGAGAGTTACCTGGATGCTTGGGTGTGTATCTGAGGTGTACCTGCCACCCAAGACTTTCCTGGATCAGCAGTACCAGGCTGTAGGCCCCCAGCTGCGTTCAGCCCCTTCAAGGCCAGAAGTGTCTTGTCTGTGCCAAATCGTAGGCAGAGATCAATACATGGAGTGGATAGGCCTTTTCAATCCACTTAGTGTGAGTGAGGGCTCTGTTTTCAGTGTCTTCCTCCCAGAAGCAATTTATTGAGTCCTTCCCGCCCTTCAAGTGTGGTAAATGTGAGTTTGAGCGATGGGAGCTCTCTGGTGAAGAGATTCGTATTACACAGGAGAGCAGTCTCCTGCCAATATACAATTAGGATCTGTCTGTGATGCCTGCAGCCCAGCCAAGTCCAGGTGTCCTAAGAAACCTTCTGGCTGCGTCCATCTGAGTCTAATCTGCTGGTGTGTTTCATCCTACCCTTTCAGGAAACTCCATAACAGCTAGCATGTGTGTGGTCACAGTGCAATTTCCATAAAAAAAGCAATTTCTTAAAAAAAGTTTCCTGGCTACATGGACACAGAGTTGACCTTGCCTTCAGCAAAGGTTAGGGGGTGAGCAAGGGTCGTGCACTTATATCCATCATCCAAATTGCCTCCTGTTCAGATGTGCAGTGGATGTGTCAAGGGCATTCTACAGAGCACAGTGAAATGGATTCTGAATTCTACCTCCAATATTCACCTAGGAAAAATCCACCATAGGGAAATGATGGGTTTGAGCTTTGCTGGACAATCTGCTGGGTTCTTCCATATCTGGAGCTGGAGTCTGTGTCCAGGCAGCCGTTTCCCACACTTTTCCACACTGTGTGACTCAGCAGTAAGACAAAAATAGAACACAGGGAAAAGGTGTAATGCTGCAAGCTGTTTGGCATAGCAGTCACTCTCCACGGAGCTGCTCATTTGGGCAGAGAGTGCCATGCTGGTCCATGTCTGGGTTCTTTGGACAGATTGGGAGATTCGGCTGAGGATCTGATATCATTCTCATTCTCATGGAGCCTGCAGTTACTGCATACATACTCTGAATTGAACACGCAGACTTCAGGAAAACCTTTGGGGAAAGCGTCTTTGCAGTATGATCCTAAGCACGTTTACTCAGAAGCAATTCCCACTGAGCTCAATGGTATTTCCTAATACAGTGCTGATAATTGCAGCCTTGGAGGTCAGATCATTTTCTACATCCCTCTTTGTCTCCTCAGTTTATAGGAGCAAACCTGGTTTCTGAAGTTCAAGCTTGAACTGTCTTGGAATGAGCCATGGGATGATGTTTGTTTGGACGGTAGTTGTTTTCCCTGTCTTTCCTCAGTTCCTATAATTTAATGACTTTCACTTTGCATGCTTGGAAATTCCCTTTTGTGGCTCTTCTTGAAACCTGAAGCTTTTTATGGGATTGAGGACAGTGCTGATGTCTGTGGCACGAGGAGAAAAATAATAACCTAACCAAGTTGCCAAGTACGCTGCCTGTTATGTTTCAGGGCCCATGGATACAATATCTGTGCTCTTGTATTCGTTTAAAACTTCAGATAATATGCATTGGAAAATACCTTTAGTGGTCATCTACACACATATACCCTGCTCAGTGTTGCAATCTTGCAAATACAACACCCGAGTCTCCACTGAAATATCTCCCATGAAGTTGAGGCCACCATGTCTATGAACAGCTCTTAAAGGTAAAGGTAAAGGTAAAGGTAAAGGTAAAGGGACCCTGACCATTAGGTCCAGTCGTGGACGACTCTGGGGTTGCGGCGCTCATCTCGCTTTACTGCCCGAGGGAGCCGGCGTACAGCTTCTGGGTCATGTGCCCAGCATGACTAAGCCGCTGCTTGCGAACCAGAGCAGCGCACGGAAACGCCGTTTACCTTCCCACCGGAGCGGTACCTATTTATCTACTTGTACTTTGATGTGCTTTCAAACTGCTAGGTTGGCAGGAGCTGGGACTGAGCAACGGGAGCTCACCCCGTTGCGGGGATTCGAACCGCCGACCTTCTGATCGGCAAGCCCTAGGCTCTGTGGTTTAGACCAGTGCGCCCCAACCTTTTTATCACCGCAGACCGGTAAATGTTTGATCATTTTTCCGTGGCCTGCTTGTTTTGATTTAATAATTTTAATTTAATTGTATTTAAACATGCCTTCAAAATAAAATACAACTACACCAAAAAATGAATATAAAGTGATTTATTTTATTTAACTCACTAGAATGCCAAATCAATGAGAACCCTGAGCTTGTTTCTTTGCAACGAGACAATTCCATCTGGGGGTAATAGGAGACAATGACACCCGAAGTGTGTTGCTTATGTCCAGTTTATTCCGTTGTGTTGTTTTGTTTGGTTGCTGTCACTGCAGAAAACCCCGCTTCACACAGATAGGTTGTGAAAAGCAGAGTTGTTGTCTCGAACGTAGTTTTAAGGCCACCGTCATTTGCAATCTCCAGCAGTTGTTGTTCTTCTTGCATAGACATTGCATAGAGGGCATTCTAATAAAACCACTGCTGCTCCTCTTTCCGTTTGATAGTGTTGAGTCCCTCCCCCCCCCCCCCTCCGTGCACTTACCTCACGGAAGCTTCTCTTCAGTCCCCGCGTCTCCGACCTCGAGTCCTCAGTCCTCCCGTGGCGCCTCCTCCTCGGCCAATGGCGTGAGGTTTGCCTTTCGGCCAATGAGGAAGCGGGAAGACCCGCTCCCTGATTGGCCAGCAAATTTTCATTCGCTATTGTCACACAATGGGCGGGCTTGGGAGGGCGCAATGCTCTGCGCCTTGGCCGCCCGCCACAGTGAAATGATTTGAAGTTCCTCGGGCGGCCCGGTGCCGATTGATCCACGGACCGGCACCGGTCCGCGGCCCGGGCTTTGGGGAACACTGGTTTAGACCACAGCTCTTACGTTTCTCCAAATCTTCCTCTGAAATGAGCTTCGTTGTGGTTTCCACTCACTAGTTGTACTGCCCTCTGGAGCTATAGAAAAAGCCCATCTTCTACATGACAGCTCTTCAGATACTTGTAGGCAGCTGTCACATCTCCCTGAAATCTTGTCTTCTTCAGGATAAATATTCCCAAATGGGATTCCAGGCTAATGACACTCCCAGTTGAAATCCGTTGCATCATAACTCAATGCAAATAATTTTCCTTCATCTATAAAAATGTGGGAATGATAGGCATCGCAATAGCATCCCGAAGTAATTGGGAGTTTTGCGTTTAAGAAACTCTTTATGGCCATTCCAGAAAAGTACATTGCTGCAGTGCTTCATTAGTGTAAACAATTAAGAAACACCCTCTCCTAATAGGTGGTAATGCCCCTTCCTACCTCAGCTGCCTTTGGTAGGAATAATTCAGACTTGGACCCAGCCTCTTTCAAAACTAAATTCCCATTTTGCTGGGCCGAAATTAACAAGTGTCATTAAGCTTTGAGTCCCATGCTTGATTAGCTGAGATGCCCCCCCCCCCAATAAAATCACCCACCAAAGTGTCATTTTGAGATATACAGGCTTTTTTGTGTTTATCTCAGATCACCCATCCAGAAAAAGGCTGCCTATCAATTTGATAATGAGATTATATTATGCTGCCTTTTATCCTATCATTTAAGTCTTAAATGCTGAGCTCTAGTACAGAAGTTGACATTGTTTTGATTTATTTTCAGAATTGACCGTTTGCTGCCTTTCTCACTCACTCCCTCTTTTACTTACTATTTGGTCAAATGTTCTATAGTCTGGTCAACTGAAGAAGAGTCAATATTGATTTGAGGAAGGAAAGACCACACATAGACATTGTAGAGGGTATCTGCACCCAGTCTTGAACTGTCCCTATGAAAAAGATCTGTATCTTGGTAGAAGAAATAGATGTTTGGGGTTCCTGTGATATATATGTCTATGCTTGTGCATAAGCCCTTGCCAAAAACACAACCCCCCCCACCACTTTCAGAGAAACAGTCAGATACTGTATTAAAGAAGTACTCAACCTCCCTGGGGTGAGTAGTCGACATATGCATCCCACATCAAGCTTTATTTGAGTACAATGCCCTCCCCCCGGAATACAATTGTCTAGTATAATTGACATCAGTTTATCATTGTGTAAACAAATACAACAAAACTCTAAACGTTCCCTCACTCTTCTGAAGTTTTGATCTCACGACTCCACCTAATATTAACAGCCCTTTTTAAATTGCATCTCAAGCTATGCCATGGAGGCCTAAGAAAGACACATTACCCCTAAGAGACAGGTCATATACAAGAGACTATATTGTGGAGCATCAGCCAGTGGAAAGGTAAAGGGCTGCTAGAGGATGTGAGGCTCTGCCAGTGTTGCATGGTGTTCGCTCTCTCTGTCACTGAGCACATGGCCATGTGTTGGAAAGGAGTTTGTAACAGTCTGTGCTCTGGCTGGAGTTTATCCTTGCTCTTATGTAACAGTTGCTTTAGATATAATTAAACATGACACTGATGAGCCAAGCAAGCTGCTTAGCATAATGTAATGAAGGAGCCTTTTGCAAAAACAGTGCCTTTCCCCCAGAGCCAGGGCAAGTTCGCCTAACTGCAGGCTATCTGCTTCTGAGATCTGGTGCCAGGGCAACCCCTTCCTGTGGACTTGCACCCAACATCCGAACGAGACATTCCCCTCTTCTCCATGCACCTTGAATCCCAGACACCTTGTAGTGCTGGGTCTCCGATTCAAAATGGCTCCTTGCAAAGAGGGGCACAGAGGTGGGCAGCAGCATCTTTTATTCAAATGGGCACCAGGGAATCCTGACTAAACTTGCCAGGATGAGGGTGAGAGTGAGGAGTAGTACACCAGAGGGGTACTATAGATAGTGCATGAGGGACTCAGTTGGGTGGTGGGGGTCGCTCCAGAATGAAGCTTTTGTTCCTTTGTGCTCTTCAGCCTCTTGTTTTGCTAGAATTGTAGTGAAAGGTAGGAGTGATTACCCACTGTCCGCATTATGATTGGGCAAACAAATGATATCAGCTAGCAAGTGTTTTGGTAGTTTTAATTGGTCAGTAAACCCCTATAAGCGCTGTTCCTCTTTCATGCCCCATTACTCTGGCGCCAGTCTTTTTGTAAAGAAAGCCTGGCACGTTGAATGAGATCTCCTAATTTGTACAGGTGTTTTTACTGATCTGTTCTGGCATTTCACAAATACCCGTGGGGAGCGGGGAGCTGGGAGTTGGCTTCCGCCCGGAAGGGGCTGCTTGTGTAGCACATAGGAGCTTAGGCACATATGTTGTTGCACTGGCATAGTCCGGTATGGAAGATTGGGATACCACTACTCAGTGCACTAAGCAGCAGATGTTTACATGAAGTTGATGATGGTATCATGATTTCTCATTAATAATTGCAGTGTCTGTAATCCCTCCAGATGGGCTCGTTTAGCTGCTAGGATTCAGGGCTTCATATCCCTGTACCTAGGAATGCAAGGAAGCTTATGAGAGAATGAAGCCAGGAATGTTATTTGGGCCGATATACTAATGGAAATGTTTCAACAAGGGTGTGATGGTTGCTATCTGAGTGAATAGTACTTTATTTCTTACGATAGGAAAACTTTCTCCCTATTTTCTGCTGCTAGTGGCCTTCCAAAGCAGTAATTGGGGCTTTCCCAGTCTTAGTACTGTACTTACACAATATTCCAGCTGCCGCCCAGTTGGGGACTGGGAAGCTTTGCTGCAGGGATTCTGGGCTCACCATGCATCTCTCTCAATCTTTCCCTACCCCATCTGTAATCAGGAGAGATGTGCCCTCCTGAGCTGGAAATGCATAACCTTCAGATAATTTTTCTTAAACCCCTCTAAATAAAATTTAAGCAGATTAATGCAGTAGTGGTGCATTGTTGAGTAAGAAAAATAAGCATGTTTATAACCTGCTTTCTAAAAAAACAGTATATTGTGGGGAACATTGAACCTTTCAGAAATTTGAGGAGAAACAAGCAACAATATGAGAGAGAGTATATGTGTTAAAGGTCACAATATTGCATAAGCTTTGAGGGTGAGGGTTGCCACATGTCACTAATGAAATTTATAGGCAGTAGGCAAAATAAGGAGCCATGACATTTGTTCAAGAGCATTGTACGCAGACCTTGGAATAGCCGCCTCTACCTGAGGAGAAATAATAATTAATAAAAACAGTTTCCCGGTGAGAAACTGGTATAGTTGGATTACTGAAGAAAATGTGAAATCCCCATAACAAAGGTTCTGCTTTGAGGAAGGAGATATCAAAACTCAAAATACCAAATGAGAGATGGTGGTACTTTACTGCAATATAAATTAACCACCCGGAAAGGTTTTGAGATAGCCAAAGGTGACTAGTGACCCAAGTACTGAAGGCATTTTCAAGAATTGTCAGGTTTAAAACAAAAGAACCCCAACAACTCCAAAACCTGTTTAGTACTGCATCAGTTTAGGCTGCCATTTCAGAAGCAGAGTGCATAAATGTGGGCTGCTAGATCATGACCTGGTTACTTTCAGAATCCTCTCTTGAGACATGAGGCACACGAGCTCTTCTAACTTCTGAACCTGAAGTATAGAGCTGCTGCCTTTTGATGGCTGTGGGGTATGGGTTGGTAGGGGCCATGGCTTCTCTGCTGTCCTCTCATGCCCTACGGTGCATCTGCTTTTTCTTTTGCAGATGGTGAGCGACTGGGCGAGGTGACAGACCCTGGCAGGCATGCGGCGGGGGCCCATGCATCCTCTCCTCAGAGGAAGGCTGAGGACTCCAGCGAGAGCCGGGAGGACGAGCAGATGGTAATCTCACTTGCGCCTGGCTTCTTGCTTTCTGTGTTTTGTATGCTAATTAGAAAATAAGTTTCCTAACAGTTTTTGTTAGGGAGATGGAGATATCTCTGCTGCATCACTGTGATTTACTCTGCATACTAGAAGGGCAGTGGAGGAAAGGCAGTGGTTCCTAATCCCAGGTACTTAGACCATATGATGTCACACATCCAACAGGTGAGGGTGGTTTGCACAGAGGCCTGGTGGACCTAATTAGGCCTTTGAGCTGGAGGTCCACCACCACTGCAGTAGAGGAAGGGGCAATGTGTTGTATCTGATGTCATGCTGAGTTTCTCTGAAGTTCTGTGTCACTGTGTGGATGAGACCCCACCTGGCCTCTCCTCTCCTCTTCTGAGCTTGGCGGTGGTGGGGACTTCTCTTTCATGGTGTTGGGAGCAACTTCATAGATGAGTTCTCACTTTCTCCCCAAGCTTTCAGTTGTAAGAACCTCACAGGCATGCCTAGGGCAAGGTCAGTGAGAGACTCTTTGTTTTTCTCAGGAGCCTGAAGGGGCTCTCCTGACCTCATATTGTTCTTGAAGATGGTAGGATGTCTTTGAGGTATTTATCTACTTCCTAAACCTCTCCAAAGCCCATGCAACAGGCAGGAACAACCAGTCCACCCTGCCACACCTCTAGGCTCTGGAAAAGGGCACAGGTTGTTACGAGGTTAAAACATGCACTTACCATTGGTGAGCTGCCACACACATTTGCAGGCCCTTGTCAATTTCTTACCTGGGCATTATAGACTAGATGCAGATATACCTTTGGATGTGAGGTACTGATCTGTTCTTTGAAGGCCTGTGACAGGCTGTTCGCTCTATTATTTAGACCAGGCTTTCTCAAACTCAGCCCTCCAGATGTTTTTGGCCTACAACTCCCATGATCCCTAGCTAGCAGGACCAGTGGTCAGGGATGAGGGGAGTTGTAGTCTCAAAACATCTGGAGGGCTAAGTTTGAGGAAGCCTGATTTAGACTTACCCTAATCCAAAGGCAGGAGGTGGCTTAGGTATATTTTTCAATTTGTTGCTTATAATTCAATACACTCAGACAAAATTAAAAAATCTCTCCAGAAAACCACATTTACGTTTATCGTTCTTTCCAGCGTGCTATCTCACTTCCCAGTTTCACCGTTTCCCATATTGTTCCCTTGCCTTTCTCCCATGGAATTTCCTCCATTGCTGCAACCCATATTTTCTCCAGGCATGGGGATCTTGGAAAGGGGCAGGAACAAACACCTATTGAAGATGGATCAATGGGGCAGGGGTCTGCTGTCACTGACAGTTGACATAAGGTAGGGACAAGATAAATAGTGACACTAGCTATTAAAAAAAAAGCAGTCCCTGCTGCGTAGGGACTCGGTGATGCTCAGCATTGTGGCCACAGAATGTGTCCTTTGGTAAATATCACTGTGAATGTAAAGGGCCTAGATTGCCGCACATAGAGCATTGTTATGCGTCTCTTTTTGCTTGAGCGTGATTGCCCTTTGAGCAGTGATTCATTGGAGTTGGCATTTCTTCGTAGGATAAAAGGGGGGTATTGGCAGGGCCTCTGCCTGCTGAAGGTGCAGAGCTGCTCTGTTAGCTCCCCTATAATGCTGGTTAGTATGCATTCATTGTCCCTTTAGGGCAATATATTGCTTTATGATTCAGACATTGGCTGTTCCCAGCATTGGGCCAGTTTCCCCAGGCAGGTTGTGTATGACAAGAGGTTTGTGTATGTGGAAGGGAAACGGACTGTGCCACCACCTGCCCTTGGCGCTTCTCTCATTATGGTAGCAGTGAATATGGGAGGCATTTGCACCTTCAGAACAGAGAAGGAAATATCGACAACACTGGACTCAAAATAATGCAGAACAATTAGCGTAAGCTGAGGAGAGTGTGGTATGTCACACACCCACGTACATGACACAACTGAGTCCTGTGCAGAGGCAATAAATCATAACATTTAACAATATATTGATTATATGTTCTTCGAGACTGGGGAAGAGTGAGACTTAAAGAGAATATACCTGTTCATGCAGAAGCAAACACATTTTACTGTTGCAGCCTGCACTTCAGGCAAAGGCAGAATCTTCTCTCTCGTGCTAGAAGCACAACCATTTTTGTTGACCCTATTTGTGGCCCCCACACTTTGGGAGAAGTCTTGAAGAACAAGTCTTTAAAATATGAATCTGCTTAGGTATTCCAACGTATGTATAACTTATATATTGGCTTTTCATAACACCTGGAATTTTATTTTCATTCTGGGTGTTGTTTTTTTTAAAAAGAACTGGGATAGTGGTGAAATCAATGCCTTCCGGGTTTTCCTCCCCATTGTTCCTCTGTTTTATTTTTTCTATTTCTATATGCATTTTTCTTCGCTACACTTATCACTTTTACTGTCTTTTCTATGTGTTCATGTTCATAAAAATAAATAAGAAAGAAAGAAATCAATGAGGGGATGGATGATAGGAAGAGAGCACAGCAAGTGTGTTTCCAGAATTCATAACCATAAAGGGTAAATTCATTTACTTATACAAATTTTCCTCTCTAACAATAGTCCCAACCCTTTAACTACCCCCCCCCTAAAACACTGCCATTCATCTCATTAAAAGCCTGATGGAATAAAAACTCCTTATTCTTGTATCACATTTTTACAGTGGTGGCTTCCCATATCATGCTTGTAGACCAAATGCAGTCATGCAAAGCATGAGAACTGAACTACGCATCCATAAATTTCACACTGCACAGCCCTCCTTGGACTGTATTAATTCAAGCTGCAGATGGAATGGTTGCATGTCCAAGTGCTTTCCATGTAAAAACAGCAACAAGAACAACAAACTGACAACCAAAATGAAATAAACAAAACACTTCCTCCATGAAGAAAACCTGTATGTCGGAGAAGGATGGTTTGGCATAGCCTCACTTCTTCATCAAAAGCTTGTTTTCTATGTGCCAGTGAGAGCTTTTATGTGGATAGCATTCCAACATGTAGCACCCTCCCTCTCCGCATTCTGAATTTGTGCAAATTTAAGGAAGTCATATTTCAGGATATTTCTGAACATGTTGGCCGAGAGTGGTTCTCTTAATACTTCACGCTTGTTTAGATGTATACAAAAACCATTTTTATTTTCCAATTAGATTGCATTTTGCTACACAAGGGAGAGTAATTGTTAGAGGGAATAGCAGCCATATGGATCGTTTGAGGCCCATTTTAAAGCCATTGTGCTGAACAAAATTCAAGGAGATAATTCAAAGTTAATTTGTTTTCGTCCCTTCTTCCTGGGTGTAAGTAACACATTGTGCGACAGGACATCCTTCTGTTGTAATTTGGCTTGTCTGCCCTTCCTTACAGCCCTTGTTCATTACAAAACACAAGCTTTGTAATGTTTGTGCTCCTGGAGCCAATACCCACCCTTTCCTGCCCTGCCTAAATTTGAGAATTGGCCCCTTTCTTGAGAGCAAGGGCTTTGCCAACTTCTCCCTGACACATGAGCAACAGCTAAAGGGCCAATCACCCAAGGCGAAAGTTGAAGGGACTTGTGTTGTCGAAAACCACCAGCAAGGGTCCAATAGTATTTTCCTCATTTCCTGTCAGGGCAGGTGATGGGCGCTGGTCAGCAATAACTCACAAGGCATCAGTGAACTCTTTACTCAAAGAAACAAAACAGTGAGCACAGCAACTCTTCCCAGTAGATCTTGTCCCCATGAGGCAGTTGCAAGGAATGAAGGTCCCTGCCTTCCCACAGCTCTCTGTCTCCTCCCCGCATGGTCATTCACAAGCAATATGAGGCTCCATGTTGTCTGTCTTTGCTCCACCCTCTTCATACCTCTGTGGGTTCTGGGAGAACAGTGGGGAGAGGAGTTGGTCACAGCAGGAGGGGGAGACTCCTTGGCTTCTTCAGCAGCATGTCTCATCTCGCCCTCCCTCCTCTCCAGCCTCTGCTTCTGTGTCTGTTTCTGGACTGCTCTCTGCCATAGATCTTCCTGATCACTAAACCCTGTTGCCTCTTCAGCTTCCGACACCTCTTTCTCCTAGTCTGCTCCATCTTCTCTGTCTGACCACTCATCATCGTCCCACCACCAATTTCCTGGCTCTGAGCCTTCTTACCTTGGGGTTCGCTAGCTGGTGCCTCCCACCACTCCTCTGTATCCAGCTAGTCCATGACATTTCCTTGGCCAAAGATTGATCTAGACCTGCAAGCCAAGGGGAAGCTTGCTGGATTCCAGTTCCCTAAGCATGGCTGCTTCACCCAAATGTCATAAAAGCAAAATGAAGGACAGACATTTGTTTTTCTGCTAAAAGGTTAGGAACTGGCCTGTTGAAAGTATAGCAAGTAGCTAATAAGTGGAAGAGAAATAATCCACGAATTGTTCTTTTCATTGTTTAGTAGCAATTCTTTATGCTTTCAGTCTCTCACATTCCTCTGTGCTCAGGAGTTAAGAGTCTCTTATCCAGCACTGTGAACTGGAACATTTTCAAAACTACTATCACATTAAAAAAAAATTTTTTTTACTGGCACCAGTGCTTTTGTAGCGTACAAAGCAAATGAGAAATAAGGTTGCTAAATGCTGATCTGGAGATACTAGTAGTGTTTTGGTTTTCTGGATCCCACCTTTTGGTGTTGGCTATGGTTGTTGTAGCCCAGGGGTAGGCAACCTAAGGCCTGTGGGCCGGATGCGGCCCAATCGCCTTCTCAATCCGGCCCATGGAGGTTAGATTGGTTTCAACTAGGGCCAGGGCCTTTCAAGATGGCACCCCTACCTGACTGAGGGTGCTGAGTGTTGAGGCTAGCCCTGGCTTTTAACATAATACAGTTAGAACAACAGGCAAAATAACCACACAACAAAATAACAAAGACAAAACAGCTGATAAACCTAATCCAGATTAAAAAGTCAGGACAAATCAACAGATCAAATGCTTACCAGCAAAAGAAAAGCATTTGTATTGTAGTGGAAGGCCATTAAAGAGGGGGCCAGATGGGTCTGTCTATGAAGGGAGTTCAACAAAGACAACCCTCTCTCCCTTCTCTGGTGGTTGGTCACTGCTATTTCAGGCTACTTCAGGCCCCATCAGTTAGGATTTTTTTGCCCCAGTGTGCATTTCACCAAGCCTCATTCACAATTTTGTTTCCAACTTGCCAAATTTGGAGAGGCCCTTGTGAAACCTTCGCTGCCTGCTTGGGTTTTTGCCACCCCAAATACTTTGGTGATGTTCACAGACTTACCGTATTTTTCGCCCTATAGGACGCACTTTTTCCCCTCCAAAAATGAAGGGGAAATGTGTGTGCGTCCTATGGGGCGAATGCAGGTTTTCGCGGAAGCCTGGAGAGTGAGAGGCGTCGGTGCGCACCGACACCTCTTGCTCTCCAGGCTCCAGGAAGCTATCCGCAAGCCTTGCGCACCTGGGGGGAGTTCCCCTGGGCGCGCAAGGCTTGCGGGCGGCAGCCTCCAGCGCGGAACACGGGGCGCCCTTCGGAGGACGCCCCGTGCTCCGCGCAAGCGTCAGCAAGCCTTGTGCACCGGGGGAGAACTCCCCCCCGCACGCAAGGCTTGCGGGCGGCAGCCTGCAGCGCGGAACACGGGGCGCCCTTCGGAGGACGCCCCGTGCTCCGCGCAAGCGTCAGCAAGCCTTGCGCACCGGGGGAGAACTCCCCCCGGCGCGCAAGGCTTGCGGGCGGCAGCCTGCAGCGCGGAACACGGGGCGCCCCTCCGCGCAAGCATCAGCAAGCCTTGCGCACCGGGGGAGAACTCCCCCCCGGCGCGCAAGGCTTGCGGGCGGCAGCCTGCAGCGCGGAACACGGGGCGCCCTTCGGAGGACGCCCCGTGCTCCGCGCAAGCGTCAGCAAGCCTTGCGCACCGGGGGAGAACTCCCCCCCCCGGCACGCAAGGCTTGCGGGCGGCAGCCTGCAGCGCGGAACACGGGGCGCCTTTCGGAGGACGCCCCGTGCTCCGCGCAAGCGTCAGCAAGCCTTGCGCACCGGGGGAGAACTCCCCCCCGGCACGCAAGGCTTGCGGGCGGCAGCCTGCAGCGCGGAACACGGGGCGCCTTTCGGAGGACGCCCCGTGCTCCGCGCAAGCGTCAGCAAGCCTTGCGCACCGGGGGAGAACTCCCCCCCCGGCGCGCAAGGCTTGCGGGCGGCAGCTGGCCGCCCGGCGCATGGGGCGCCCTGAAGCAGAGCGCCCTCGCGCCGGGCAGACATCGGCCAGCCCCACAAGCTCGGGGGACAGCGGGGAGGCGCAGCGCCGCCATCCCACTGTTCCCCGACCTGGTTTTGGGGGGGAAATAAAGGGAAATTTTTTTTCCTTTATTTCCCCCCCAAAAAAGTAGGTGCGTCCTATGGGACGGAGCGTCCTATGGGACGAAAAATACGGTAGCTGCTTTATTGCTGACTCCACATCATGTAGGTTAGATAGCACTGGTCTGCAATACAGATCTCAGTATTTCACTCCATTGCAGAAATTGTTTATATCACCACTTATATAGCTGCACTCGTACTGTAGGTGAGGGATTGCTCCGAAATTACTGTGCCTATCTTTCACCCACAGGTAGAGTGAACTGCACGCAGTCATTTGCACAGCCCTGATGCCTGGCTACAGAGGGCTAGTTTTTTGTTCAGAAGTTTGAGGTAATGAATATATCTGAATCCCAACGAGAGTAAGAAAAGCTGTTCCAAGGCAGCCACATGGAGAAATGAGGCTGGGGAGAACCAAGGCAGTGGCTGATAATAAATGCTGTAAACAAAAGGGAGCCCATTAGGATGCACAGTGTTAAAGAAATAATTAGCCAACTTTGTCGAAGTGAGCTAATTAAAGCCCCAGAGGAAAGGAACACAATGCCCTCTGAAGGCATTATTAGGGAGACAACATAATAGCGCTGTGATTGTTTTAAAAAGGAAGAATTTCTTCCGCTGCTTTGGCATCTTAGCTGTTAACTGTGTACGAAGTTTGTCTCAAGAAGCTGCTGAGTTTGAAGATGTGGGGAGGAGGGTGGACTTGCCACTGGGAGCCGCATTTGTGCTTCTTGAAAGGAGGGGTGTCTTGTTTCCCTCTTCAGACACGGCATATTTTAACAGCTCCTCCCACTAGCATTGGGGGGAAGGGGGAGATGGCTGCACACATGCATAGCTTTCTGTGGTACCAATCCCACAGGGCCAATCCTGACCCCTCACCAAGGAACCAGACGCAGCAACCTCAGGCTAGCAGTTCAAAAACCCTATTTCTCACAATCCAATTGGTGCGCAGTTTGCAGCTGGGTCTCAAAATGTGGAGGATAGCACAGATTTGATAGAAGAAGCTGAATAAATTGACTTTTCACACACACACACACACACACCCTTTTTTTTTCTTAGTGTGCCTGAAGCGGTGGCAGATTAAAGGGCCTCTGTGTTCTTCAGCAGAAAAGACCAAAAGGTTCTTCTCTTACAGCTGCCAAGAGAAATTTGGGGGTTGGGGGTGGGAGAAAGAGAGCACTCTATTGAAGGAGCTATGGCCAGTCCAGGCCCTGTCTCCGTGCCACAGCTATTATAAATTTGTTTCTCACAAAGGCCCCTGCAAAGTAATGCTCCACAGAATTTTGTAATGGTAGGGTAAAAGTTTCCATCTCTCTCTCTCTTTGACGTTGTATTTGTTTTGGACCCATGGAATAAATTTCAAGGTTTGCTTCTTGAAGCAGAGTGAACTTTCCCCACTTCCCGAATATATAGAGGAAGCTATTCAGAGCTAGGCTACTCTGATCCAAGTGAATTCTCAGGTTTTGTGGGAATCCAGTTTTGTTTGTTTAAGAGGGAGGGGCAAAGGCAAGGGGAACGGCTGCCGTTTGCTCTTGGATGCTGAGGTTTTCTGTCTTGGAACATAGTGCAGCTTTCCCTGACCTGGCGCCCTCCAGAGGTGTAGAACTACAATTCCCAGCAGTCTTACCTAGCACAATACTACTGGCTGGACTGGTGAAGCCATAGTCACAACCATTTGGAGGACATCAGGTTGGCATTGACAGGTTTGCTTGGCCCAGCTCAGCCTTCTCTTGTAGAGCTTGTCCATTCTGGCCTCAACTTTCCAGATACTGAGTGATAAATACACAGTTGTTACTCATTTGTTGCCAGAGATCCAAAGTTCCCCCTACTACCTTCTCAGCTTGTCCATCTGTTATGTGGACGCTGCAGTATATTGTCTTTGGAACAGTGCAAGGCTCTTTCTCTCCTCTCTTGCCTCTCTCTCCAGCTAGTATTTCCATACCTTATGGGTTCAGCTAGCTCATAGCATGTGACATCTGTACAGTGATTATGCAAATACTATGGGCACCTATTTGCAGATCTGATGAGTCACACACACACCACCACGACTTTGAAGGGGTGTATGTGTGTGTGTTTATTCTCACAAGGATTCCCGGTCAGAAGAGAAACCCAAGCAAACATCAGCAGAACCACATCCCTGCAATGCATCTCATTTTTAAAAGACAATAGCAGCTTATCCTGTTTACACACACACACACACACACACACACACACACACACACTCCTGGTGGTCTTCTTTGCACCAAGGCTACCTTCCCCCTGCTTTGTTTCATGGAAACAGGATACTGAATTACACCAGTGCTGAATCCATGATGGCACTACTCCCCCACCCCCACCCTGTTGTCCTAAAGAATGACACTTTAGATCTTTTCTCTTGTGCCAATAGCAAATGGGTTTCACAGGCATACTATAAGGCAGGAAAAGTGAAGGGACGCACAGATAGTTTGATTCCTGGAACTTCTCTGGCCTCTGGGAAGTGCCAGACAATTCACCCAGGCTTCACACTTTGTTCTTTGCCTGTGTGGTCGATAATGAAATGCGCTCCATAGGCCAATGGCTCAAGTCCCTGTCCCCACCGCAGACTATGAGGTGGACTGGAGAGAGCTGCTGTTGCTTTCAAACATTTGCTGCAGTTGGCCTTCTTCATAGCTCTAAGACTCACCCTTGCAGCAACCAGCATAAACAGTTGATGGTCCTACAGCCCACACACCCAGTGAGCAAGGGCAAGAAGTCAGTTATTTTTATTAACTGATATAACCTGCAGCTGTAAGCTTGGTATGTGGGTTAAAGGGAAGGCATGAGTGGTTCCAGCACGGTTTTCTCTCTCTCTGTTAATTTGCTCCATGGCAGCATTGTAGCCCACTTTCCACTGGAACAACAGGGGCAATAAGGGCTTCCTTGACACAACTGGATTAGTCTGTTAATGGTACAAATGGCATCCTGGCAGTGTCTGCTGAAAGCCGGCGTAGGAGTTCATAAAGCTTATTTTGCTTGGAGGTAGCCGTGTGTGGGAATCTACGATTGTGCTCCTTCCACTCCAGAGCATTTCTAAAGTCATCTAATGTACAGAGTGTCTCTGAAATAAAAATCAATAGAAACTTTTGCATCCAAAAATGGGGCTACTTTGTCCCCTGGAGGGTTTATTTCTGCACACTGCTCAAAAATGACAGGGCCTTCAACAAAAGAACCATTTCTGCTTCTCCTAACATTTCTGCTTATCGAACGACATGCTTTTAAGCTGGACCTACTTCTGCCTTGATATAATGTCAAAGACACCTTCTATCTAGGCCTCTGTATTTCTTCTGCCAGCAGGCCACTGAAATCAGGGGCACCAAAAGCTCAGGAGGAGCAGAGGTCAAAGACAAGGTGTCAGTGCAAAGGACCCAGCCTGTGACCTTATCCATCAGTGGCTTCTTGCTGAGAGTTCAAAAGGTTTCAACATCAAGGGCAGGCCCATGGCTAATTTCAGTCATAAAGCATTTCTCCTAGCAGGAAGGGCTCATTGGTATTCACCTGTGGTGTAAGGAATAAGGATAGGCTATTGCTAGAAACTTGCTAGAACATACACCCTGAGGATACGGCTCACAATTGAGAGACACAGTCAGGATTAGAACTGCTCCTTGCAACATTAATGATGCATTGATTCAGAATGCCTTGCCTGGCAACCTCTTGTATGCTGGCTGTGAGTTCCTTGGCAGGAGAATAGAATACAGCTTTAACAAATAGAAATATTGATATTAGCATGAAAATTACCTGACCTATGTCATTTTGAGTTTTGTCTCAATAATGTTTCAGAAAACTAAATTCTGCAGACTTCCGGGTCTATTTTTATCTTATTTTGATAGATACCAAGTTAACCAGGGTTTTACATATAGTCCTTTTGAGATTTTTGTACTACAGTTAATTCTAAACAGACCTTCCCCAACATGGTAATATTTTGTACCATAGCTCCCATCAGTCATAGCCAGCATGGCCATGGTAGTTGGGGCTGATGGGAATTGTAGTCAAAAACTTCTGGAAAGCACTAGATATGGGGAAAGATGGTTGACAAAATCATATGAGATGTGCTCTAGTTGCAGAAAAATGAACTGCAAACATTTGAATTGGGCAGAATCTAACCACCAGAGGGCAGTAGTGTGCTCATGCTAGACTAAAAAAAGCAATAATTTTGTTTGTTTTTTAAATTTTTAAATAAGAAGAACACCGTTTAATTTTAAAAAGAAAATTCTGTCCAGCCAGTTTTATCAATGAGATGAGATTTGTAAAGAACCTGACACATTAAGGCTGCAGTTCTAGACATACTTTCTAGGGAGTCAGAGCTTACTGAGCACAGTGGCACTTGTTCTGAGTAAGATTACCCTGCAAGTATTAAAAAATACATACTAATTCCAGTCCCACCTTGTTTGAAAGCAGATGCCCTGCATACCACATACTGCATACTTGTTGAGGAAGGGAAAGGTGCTCTAAATGTATGGTGTAGGAGCAGCCAGAGAGATATTGAGCTGTATTCACAATAGCACTAAAGAGAACGTTCTATCAGTGCAAGGATTTCTCCTTGTATGACCAAACATTCTCCGCTCCTCCCCCCCTTGTGTGCCCCCCTAAACCTGTGACCATTTCCCCAAGCTTCTGGAGCAGATCTGGAGATGGCACAGGGCACACATGGTGCGGGGAGAAGAGAGGGAGACACCCTGTTGTGCTAGTGCTAATCCTTGTACAAATGCAACTGTTTAGCTTCATCCTGCCAAAATCACACCCACATGAGCAGAGCCAGTTGCCATAAGAGCTGTTACCTGCTGAAGCAAATGGCAAGGGGGTATATCTTCCACCCAGCTTTTGAATGTGTACACACATCAGTGTTTGGGTATCTGAGCTTCCCTCCTACCTCAAAGTGACTCAGAAAGCCACAGTCTCTTTGGTGACTGGCAATGCTTGCTTTGCGTTTGCAGGTGCTCCACAGTGTGTGTTCCCTTGACTATTTTCCCAGCATGCATCTGGGACAGGTCTGTTAAACGGAATCATTCTAAAATGGAGAAAAGCTTCACTGTTTCTGTCATATGTGGAACATATGTCTGACCTCGTTGATAGCCTTGCACAGAATAGTTTTACTGAGAGAAAAAGCTACCTGCAAAGCTTCCTTTCTGCTGAGGGGAAATCTGGTTAGTTTTATAATCTGTTGGAGAAAGGGCCTACAACTGCTTGGAGGCTGAACCGAAGGAAGCCTCTTGCCTCTTTAAGCCCTTCTGAGGAAACAGAACTGGTTTTGCCACAAGAAGCCCCACAGACCCACATACTAATCTTGGCTGTTAATAAGCTTTCACTGTTTCATTTTTATTATTTCCCAGAGAGAGGCTTAGGAATTACTTCAGCCTACTCCACAAGCAGCACAGTGAAATAATGTGTGTATTTCCCTCTTTCCTTATTTATTACATAAAGGTGAGCTGCAGACTAATCCATCTCTATTGTGAGAGACAAACCCAGAATTGGATTAATGTAATCCTTTAAAAAAGAAGGGAGACCCAGGAGGGCATTTTGCCGCCCTGCATGTGCCAATCTCTTTTAGTAAGTGGAGGTTTGGGGGGGGAATTGCCCAAGGAGCTTGTAGGGTAGGTGGGGCTCAGGAGGCTGCAAGCACTTACTGTGTCCATTCAATGAAGGCAGCTCACTTTTGACCACATTCTGCTATCTTTTTGTTACCAAATGATTATGCTATTACAGCTTCTTTTCTTCGGCTCGCTAGAGCTGATTGCTGGATTCGTGAGGAAATGTCACATTCTTACTTCACCTTAACTCCTGTCAACTGCAGTTGTGTTGAATTCTCCTTGTTGAATTTCATCATCATCAATAATTTTATTATTTATACCCTGCCCATCTGGCTGGGTTTCCCCAGCTACTTTGGGTGGCTCCCTACAGAACACTAAAAACAGAATAAAACTTCAAACATTAAAAACTTCCCTAAACAGGGCTGCCTTCAGATGTCTTCTAAAAGTCAGATAGTTGTTTATTTCCTTGACATCTGATGGGAGGGCACTCCATGCTAATAGTCATCACCAACCACATTCTGTCTATACCGTGGCATCGTAGTCC
Organism: Podarcis tiliguerta; assembly: GCF_965153285.1. Classification (NCBI taxonomy): domain Eukaryota; kingdom Metazoa; phylum Chordata; class Lepidosauria; order Squamata; family Lacertidae; genus Podarcis; species Podarcis tiliguerta. The sequence continues at coordinate 58,099,674 of NC_139534.1, forward strand.
TCATGACTGCAAATAACATGAATATGTGTTGGCCAAAACTTCTAGCAACGAACAAGTTGCTCAGCTTGCAGTTAACCAGCAAAATAGGAAGCCTTTTTATTTTAGAAATCTATGTCCATTTTTTGTTTGTAAAAACCCCCAGTGGCTCACAGTAAAACATATTATTAATAGCAGGTGTTCAGTGTGTGGCCTTGCAGTGAATCTCTGTGAGCAAGCTGTGTTTCTCCGCATTCATAAAGTAGGGTTATCAATATTTACTTGACGTATAAGTTTTATAACAAACTGCTTAGAGTTCTATTGGCACAGAAGAATCCATAGAATGAAGTTTCTGAAAACTGAGCCCCCTGTGCCCAGAGTGGCTGATGCATCTCTTGAATACCCACCCACTAAAGAAAGCAGCGATGCTGCTAGTGACACAACAAAGTGGAATTCCACAAAGGATGTTTATGTGATTAGACAACTGCTGTGTGAGTGGGCAGAGGAAGCACTGAATGGAAGGGATGGGTTACTAGGGCCCTTTACAAGCTGCTATCAATTATCACCCAGCCAATCAATAAGCCACTCTTCAGAGCCCAATGGTTACTGAGCAAATCTGTTTTAAACGCAAAGCTGAAAAGGGGAGACGGTGAAAGTGAGCAAAATATCGAACTATCCTGCTCTCCTGTTTGTTTTTTTAAAGCTAGAATGAACGTCTGTAACACAGTTGGCTTCATTATGGCAGATCTCCAGATGTCACAATCAGACGGCAGTGCTATTGCTAATTCTAAGCAGGGTATATCCACCCACCTTTTATTCTCTTCCTACTTGTGTGGAGTCGAGGTGGGCTGCAACTTGCTCTAATTTTTACGTTATCTCAGCTGCGCGGCAGGAACTGCAATAGCATTGTTTTCCTCCTTGTGCCACTGAGGTTGTGTGAAAGTCCTGGATTATGCTGGAGGAGCCAAGTAGCTAGTGCCAGCTCTGGGTTTGAGTGTGCCCTGGACACACACATATTGCTGAGCTGATGCATGAAAGAGCAGCAAACCTAACTTTTTAAAAATTACTTTATTTTTGTGTTATGTGTGTTTGGGAGAGGTGCTTGTGTGATTCTTTGCCTCAGGTACCAGAATAACTTGGCAAAATAACCTTGGTTTGTGTGTGGGAGGGGACACTTAACTGCGCCACCTCACCGCGGGCAGAATAATGGATCAGACCACCCTTGCAAATAGACCCAGGTAAGTTGGACTAGCATGGGTTGTGAAGGGCTTTGGTGTGTATATTATGAAGTAATGGGCCTGCTCAGCTTTGCTAAGTGAAGATCTATGACTAACTGGAGCCTCAAGTGTCTGACTGGCATGTCTGTGTATAATAAAAACATTAGGCACTAATTCTCCTCAGCATTTCCTTTGAGCTTCTGGGGAGAAGTTGTGGCAAGAGATCTCAGTAATCATGAATTCTGATATTGTTTTGAGCCATTGAGACCTAAATCTATATTACTTTGGGGGATCCCAATGACTATGTCGTCTTGGTGGGCTCCTGCGCAAGGGTCCATGAGCCACAGTGTGCCAACTGCAGCTGGGTGTGAATGGCATTTGTGTCACAGTCAGCCACAGCCTCAGCACTCGAGAGGGGCAACTTGAGGTGCCTGGTTCCTCATAGCCCATCTTTCATACCAGATCACTTTTCCTTCCTGCCCTTTTTCATTTCCCCCAAATGTATAAATATTCAGGAGCATGTGCGTAACTGCCATGCATGTTTGTCCTCAGACCTGTGATGGTATTCAGAATGCTGTTTTATTAAAGGCAAAGGGTTTTGTTGCCCTGGAACTCGGCCTGTCTCAGTGCCAAAGTGGAAATTGCAAAATGGGGCATTTCCATATTAATCCCCATCCCTACCCAAGACCTTTTGTCATATCAGTTCCCAGGCAGCATGTATTTGGCCTGCACATAAGAGGCGGGCAGTCCCTTGCTTGCTTCTGAAGAGATGTCTGAACTAAGTGGAAGTCGGCTCAGAAATAATAGTATTAGCTGTGGCTGCCATCAAAGGCTTTTTGTTCCTTGTCCTGGCTGGATGATGCTATAATAATCTCTGCTGCCTGCGTGTGTGAAGATTTCTCTCTTAGAGGTTTGATCACACACTTGAGACAGAGAGGGAGGACACAGAGCAATATTTGGGAGAAGGCTCACGGCGTGTAGCCAAGAGCCATGCTGAGAAGCAGAGACTATAGGAGCCATTTTGCTTCCAGATAAGTGCAGGGATGTGTCGTGTATCAAGAGACCTTGAGCTTGTGGCAAAGGGCATGGCAATACCGCTATTCCACCAGCATATGGCAACTGACTCAGGGTGAGCTCATCATCTTCACAAAGTGGGGAGTGTGGCATTGTCTCTGTTATTCAGATGTCAGGTCTGAGGAAAATGGAGTAAGATGCTTGATCAACGTCGTGCCACATGTTGGCATAAATTGGGTGGCAGCCACTGAGAATCTTGGTTCTGGCAGGCCCTTGATCATTCCAGTCTCGGGCTCATCCTAAGATAATAACATTCTTGTGCAGTTCATCCTCAGAAACAGCTGCTTTTATGTGGAATGCAGAAAACTGCCCTACACTAGGTCAGACCATTGGTCCATCTGGTTCTCCAGGGTTTCAAACAGGAGTCTTTCCCAGATTTACCTAGAAATGTCAGAGATTGAACCCATGGCCTCCTGTATGCAGTGTGTATGCTTCCACCTTGGAGCTAGCACTCCTCACCTCAGAGTTCTTCCACGTTCTTTGTGAGCAGCAGACCGCCGCCCTGCACACCCCATCTTCCCATGTTAGTAATACAGATCACCACTCTTTTACAATATATGCTTAAGGCTAACAGGAAGGTAGGAAGGCTTCGACAGAGATCTATTCCACGCTTAGCAGGTAAGTATGGTCCAACAGCCAGCAGATTGTTATAACTGCAGGTCTACCAGGAAACATTGCTGACTTTTGGACATGCTCAACCTTTCTGGGATAGTGAGAGAAGGCTCTATGGAGCCCTTCAATGGAGGGACAGAAGAAATTGTGTCTTCACATGGGCTCACCACCCAAGCCACAAAGCTCAAAATTTAGACTTGGAGTGAGATCAAATAGTCACTACTATGTGCTGGCTATGCGGTTCTGTTCATATGGATATCCTGCTACCTTTAGCCTCTGACTGCATGATAAGCCGAACATCTCTATGTACACCCACACCCAGATTTTTTTAGTAATTTAGGGACCATTCTCATGTTTGGGATGGAGATGAATGGCTGGCTAGTCAGAGCCAGTTGTAAAGTGCCCGGAATACAGATAAGTATTAATGTGCTTCCATTCTTAAGCTGGTGTGGGCTGCCCACAGGGAGGGTCTGGGGAAGAGGTGAGAGATACCCTACTGATCTCAAGCCTCAGAGGTGGTTTATGCTTCCTCTACTCTTCACTAGTTGCAGCTGGCTGAGAATTAATTCTGCCAGACTAGGAGTTTGACAAGGAGTCATTTATCACAGGCTAAGGCTTTTGTTTCCTCCTTTGAGTACCCTAATTGGCTGAGTAATTCGTCTCTGTATAATGAGGACTGGATGGCACAACCTGATTGGGGCAGGCCTGAGTCATTTCCTGCCTGCCTCCTCATGCAAATAGGCCCCAAAGAGTCAGAGGGCACCCCATAATATCTCCTCTTCTCTTGCACACTTTCCACATACATTCTCCAAGTCTTTTTTCCTGATTTTTTAAATTTTTTTTCAATGGTGTCTTTTATGTATCAGTGCTACATGTGTGCACCTATATGTTGTCTCTTGTCTTCAGAATGGATATTGTTCATTTTCCACGGTGAGTCACATTCTGCCGTGTTATATTCTCTTTGCTCTTGTCCTGAAGCCACCCTGGGATCTCTTCACATTTTGAAGCACCTCCGCTCTGTTTGTCCCTGAAGTTCAGAAACTAGATTTTAGATTCTTTGTGAGATAGGATCAGGTATGAGCTGTGTCCTGGTGAGAAAGTGGAGACAGTCTTGCAAGATAGGAAGCAGCGCCAGTCAGTTAACACCATCCTGCTTGTAACACACCACTTGGGAGTGTTATTACATGCACTCAGTAAAGCGGAAGATATCCGGGGGGTTTTAATCAAGGGTATATCCTAGCCAGCAATAGTCTACTCACTGGAAATGTAAGAACTGCATAAGAAATAGCTTTAAAACCCAACTATAAACATTTGGAAGTCAGTTCCATTGTTTCAAGGAGACATTTACTTCCAAATAATTAAACTTAGGATCACAGATTTTGCATGTTCATTCAAAACACAAGGTTTTGCATGTGTATTCAGAAGCAAGTCCCATTGATTTTATGGAAATACTCTGTGTTGACTCTAAACATACCTTGCCTCTCCATGTAGTAGTAGTAGTAGTAATAATAATAATAATAATAATAATAATATACCCCGCACATCTGGCTGGGTTTCCCCAACCACAATAAAACCAAAATAAAACATCAAACATTAAAAACTTCCCTAAACAGGGCTGTTGAATTTGGAGTGGGGAGGTGAGGTCAGTTTCATGTCATAGGCATAAAAAAGAAACTGCAAATACTACTTATCCTTTGACTAGTGTGCGATTCCATTTGTTATATCTCACTCATCCTCCCAAGAAATTCATTTGATGCAGAATCTGTGGGAGGTCCTGATAGGGTTCTAACCAAATGCACATGAGGTACTACTAACCTGGGTGGGCTACTAGCCACAATGGCTATGCTCCTCCTCTACTGTTAGAGGCAGCCTGCCTCTTAAATACCACTTGCTGGGAATTATAGGTGGGCAGAGTGCTATTGCACGCAGGTCCTGCTTGGGTGCTTCCCAACAGGCAGCTTGGTTGACCTCTGAGATCAGGTTGCTGGACTAGATGGGCCATTCTCCTGAGCCAACAGGGTTCTTCCTATATGTTCTTATGGTAAAGGTGCTCAACATGATTTTTTCCTCCTCCTCTTTGTTTGCAACTTCCCTGTCCCTACACTGTGGACTGAGGTAATTTCAATTAATTGCAAGATTCTACTTTGGAGGAGAATGATGATTTCCGTATGACATTAATGCATGAACTCCTACACCGGGTGCTGAGGTGACTTCCATGAAGCCAAACAATTTAGTGCTGCAGATAATTGATCCTGTCAAGCAGAGAGCATGTTGCGCTGGCAATAGCTAATAATAGAAATGACATTAGTACTTTCCGTTTTGTTCTCTCACCTTGGCCCTTTATGGGATTCATCCCACTTGGTGCTGAATTTGCTGTTGTTGCTTCTCCTCCTCCTCCTCCTCCTCCTCCTCCCTTCTTACAGACTGAAGAGCAAGGGGTTGATGGTTGGTTTTCAAAAAGACATGGCCTTGACAGAGCTGGAAGACCCCCAAAGCCAAACGTAACCAGACATGTTCTGCCCTGGAGCGAGCAGGTAAGCTGAACAAAGCACATTTTCAAGGAAGGGAGGTAATCTGGAGGGGCGGGGTGGTTTGCACAGGGGAAGTTTGGAAAATGATACTAATTGTGCAGTTACCAGCCGTGTGCAAAGGTGAAATCATTGGGCACAATTCTGATTAATAACCTTAATTAAGTCCCAGTGAAATGAATAACTCTGTAAGAGCAGTACTGACCCTCTTGCCCAGTTCCAGTTCATTTCAGTGATGCTTCAAGGAATAGTTTCACAATGGATTGTGGCCTTTCGCTTCACTCCTACTTTGTCCTCCAAAATAGTGCACCTACAAAGGATGCTTTAAGCAGAGGCCATCTGTCTCAGGCCAGGAGATGTGAGTAGATGACCCATAAGGTCTACTTGTGCCATATGATTTTATGAAACCTAATAATAAAGCTCGAGATACCAGCCAGCAATTCCTCTCTTACAGTATTTGAACCCTTCTTGAACTGCACACTAATAACAACTGAACGCAGTTTTTAGATATTGATGCAGAGAAAATTACAGACACACATAATTAGACCAGGCATCCAAGGCAGATCAGAGGCCAGTGTGCATTCACTCCATCCTGCTCCATCACGTTTGGTCCAGCCCATTTCACACTGATTTCCCAGCACTGTTTTACTTTTGTCAGTTCAGGGTAAAGCCCAGCCTGGATTGACTGACACCTGCGCCTGGGCATCTGCCTGCTTAATGCACTCATGCATTATTCAGCCATCATTCTGCCTGCCACCATAGAACTGTGGCAGGGAAGCTGTTGTTAGTGGGATGCACTGAGATGCCCGAGAGGGTAGGTGCTGAGTGATGCTTATGGGAGGAGGATGCAGTTTGATCACAGAGCCAGACCTGGGAGTTGCATCGCAAATGAGCAAATCCCACAGATCAGTAAGCACCATCAGCAGCCAGGCAAAAGAAGTCTGGGACATGCTGTGGCACATAATGGGCTTTGTTCGTTGATTTGTCAAGTGGTTAGGTCTCATTATCTGCGAGGTTTCACGGGAGGCTGGTCAGCATCCTCAGTAGCTTTGTGCAAAATAGCAACCCTGATGTACATGACACCTATTGAGTAGTCAATCCTAAAACGTTTAGCCTCTCTTTCCAAAGAAGGTTCCCTGATGGCTGTGGGGAAGATCTTTTACTACAGACTGGTGGTGCAATGCATACCAGTTGGGGGGCTGCATGGTGCCTTCTTCAGCTGCCCCATTGGAAGGGAAATCCCTCCCCCTCTCATGATATCCTTCCCAGCAGCTTCTGTTTTCTTCAGCTCCTGTGGATTAGTTAAGCACCATTGACTTCACTAAAGTGGCACATCTGCACCAGCTGATGATCCAGCCCTCCATTTGAAGCGCACAACAATGCCCAGAGGGAGTAGCAGCTGAGATGTGCCAGATTTTGATCCACAGACTTGAATCTAGGAAGCGGGGGTGGTCATTAATCACTGTTTGAATGAGGACTCTGTTGTGATTATGGAGAGGAAGATTAAGAGAGTATTGCTATTAGAAGAGGAGCGAGCCCTTGTTAGCATCTCAGAAAGCTGTAGGCTCAGACGTTACTATAGAGAAGTTTGCATCTTATCCTCATAATGATGAACTGTTTACTGTAGCCCCCCCCCCCCCCCGTACATCTCTGGTGTTGACACTGCATGAGATGCCAGAATTTTTGGAGTCCAGTGTTAGCAGTCCCATGCTGTATAGGGAAAGTTTGTGGTTGCCGCAGAATTTCTTTGCCAGGAGTATAGAGCAAGGTTGGAAAAGGGCTCTCCGGCCATAGCTAGCTCTGTATACTGACTGGGCTTAGAATACCCGAGAAACCCCTATCCTGTATGATGTTCCACATTCACCACAGTCATCTAGAGAGAAAACACTTTGTTACCTTTGATTTCTACAAGAAACAGGGCTTTCTCCGAGTTGACACCAAACCTCTGGAACTTCTTCATTTACAGACTATAAGTAATGCTATGATTTTTTTTTTAGTTCAAGCCCAGGCTGTCGCGAATCCTTGCGGCGTTTTTTTTAGCAGAAACGCTCTGAGTCCCAGGTTTTTCCAGTGCAGTCTTTTTAATGTGAGTTATATACAGGTATATACAAAAACAGTCCATACAGAGTACCTGCTCCTTAAGGAAAACGAATACTCTCCACCACAGCACCACCATACCACAGCACAACAACCACACCCACTGTTAAACAGGCTTTCCTTTTAAAACAGGTGATAGCCAATCACATTAACCCCATTACTGCTGAGTCACTCTGACCCAGCACTTTACAGAGTATTGCATCAGCCTGTTGAAGCCTGCAGACTTACTCAGTATCCTGCGAATCCCAACACAGGCTTCCCCAACCAGGTGCCCTCCAGATGCTGTTGGACTACATTCTTGACCATTGGACGTGCTGGCTTGGGCTGATGGGAGTTGTAGTCTTAACAACATCCGGAGGGCACCAGGTTGGGGAAGGCTGATCAAGACCTTTGTACTTCACCAGGCACATACTTGAGGAAACTGACTCATTTAAGATGACTTGATTATATTGTTCCATAAGTTAGAAATTTAAATGTTTTAGTTGTTGTGGGATTATGTATGCTTTATTGTTGTGAATTGCCATGGAAGGTTATTATGGGGTAGGATAGAAACCTACAATTTTAAAATGGTAGAACTATAGGCCTGTTACAGGAACTGAAGAGTTTTGACTCACATGGTCCCTCCTTAAGAGGCTGGAGTATGACCTTGCTCTGTATCTCTCAGGTGGATATCTGTAAATGGATGCCTAAACAGTTGCTGCTGGGTTACCGATACCTGCAGATGGTGCTGTGAAGTAGCCCATACCAAAATTGTGGCTTATCTGTGCCACCACAATTGTGCTAGATGGTTTGAAACATAGTCTACACAGTAAGGAGCCATTCCTGATCTCAGCATTTGCTATTCATGTCAGGCTTGAAACATCAAATGACACATGCATATGTGACTGTCTAGTCCTACTGGTAGAAAGGACTGAGCCACCTCAGAAGGCACACAAGAGATCATTTATTCGACAATGCTCCTGTATTAAATTCTCCTTGTGTTTGTAAAAACAGAGAAGGTTTCTAGCATTAGCCTTCCCCTGACATACTATTTATTATTTATTATTATATTTATTGAATTTATATATCGCCCTATACCCAGAGGTCTCAGGGCGGTTCACAGAACAAAATCAAAATATAAAACCACAAAATAGATAATCAAAATAAAAACAACCCAATAATACCCCTCCATTGGATGCACACAAACATGTGTACCAACTTGAATTTCCATAGGTAAATTAGTTTGCCCCCAATTACACTTTACTTGTAAGGGCTCCAGCCTATAGTTTCAAGCAGCAGGATGGCACAGCTACTCAGTAGTAGACCTGTTCATGAATAAAGGCCCCAACCTGCCTTTTACCCTTCTTTGTATCTTGTGTTCCCCAGTTATTCCTTCATTATACTTTGTACATGAGTATTGCAAATGTGCATGGAATGTGCACAGAATATGTTGCTTGATCAGAGGCAGAGCAAAGTGTTTGGAGGAAGGGCCACAGCTCAATGGAAGAGCAACTGTTTTGCGTGCAGAAGGTCCTAGGTTCCATTCCTAGCATCTCCAGGTAGAGCTGGGAACTGTCTGAAACCCAGGAAGATCACCTGCCAGTTGGTGTAAACACTCCTGAGCTAGATGGACCAATGTTCTGACACTGTATAAGACAGCTTCCAATGTTCCGTGAACATCTCAGAGCAGTCTAGAAAGCCTGGCATCCAAGAGAGAACCTTTTCATTAAGAAATGGCTGCACTGCAAGTGTATTTCTATATATTCATTACACTACCATGTTCTGTGAACCAGTCCCATGTTATGCTTTGCCCTGCTGAAAGGGTGGCCAATAGTAATAATGGGGGGGGGGGGGAATAAGTATATTGAGCGTATGAAGTCAATTAATTAGATGATTGTGCTTAACCACTAGAATAAGCCTCAGAGGGCTGAAAAAAAATAATGAGAAAGAAATTAAGAAATAATGAGAGACAGATACGGGCAAAAGAAGAGCAGCCTGCCAGAACTGGGGCATCTCTTCACTACAAACTTAAACCAATTAAAATGCCACAGATCTCCACCCCCAAGAAATCCTGGGAATCATAGATCTGTGGGTGGGTGGGGCTAATATTCTCTAACAGTGAATTCTCAACATTCTAACAAAGCTATGGTTCTCACGAGTCTTTGAGGATGCCATAAGAAAGAGCTTTAAAACCAGCTTAGACAGAAGTGCCTGGCGTGCTCTGGTCCATGGGGTCACGAAGAGTCGGACCTGACTAAACAACAACAACATGTTTATATTGGCCTCCTTCACACATGACACGTGAGCCTTCTGAGATGGCACAGCCCTTTGTAGCACTCCCATAAATGCATGCATCATGTGCAGGTGCACAGAGCGAAAACGGCAGTCACTTTGCTACAGAGCAAAGCCATGGTTTGGGTTAGCATTAGGTACAGACCTAGGTTCATGGTTTGTCTCGCTCCAAACAAACCATGAGCTGTAGCCACTGTTTGTCCTTAGCTTACTACTTGTGGTTTGTTGGGTAGAGACAGACCACAAGCCTGGGTTTGCCCATGGCTTGGCTGCAGGTAGCAAAGCAGCCAAAGAACTTGAAGAGAAGTGGCTGTGGTTTTCACTCTGCACACATGTATGCTTAGCCATGTTCTGGCTTAGCATTGCATGCAAAATGAGCCAGTGTGATATGGCAATATGTGGTGCATGCTGTTTTAAATACAAAGGCTTGGTGTGGGGGCCATTGGGAGATGGACATCATCCCCTGGACAGTTATGTGGGCTGGATATAGCTAAATCTGGGAAAGCGTTTTCATAATAAGGGGATGTGGACTAATTAGCAATCATCGTTAAAAGAGCCACAGCTGATGCATTTGATATGACATGGCCATAAATTAAATTTTAGTAACTGCATTGTATTCCTGACACAGATATGGACAAGGCATGGCTACTGTCAGAGTGTGGCTGTTGTTTGTTGAATGAAGCAGTTATTGTTCCAAATTCTGGCTGATACCTTGACTGTGAGGAATTAAGCGCCTGAGTGGTTTGAAACAGGAGAGAAGTAATTCTGGAAAGGAGTTTTTACCTTCTGAATTTCATCTCAATTGTGCCTACCCAGGAAACGCCTCCCTATCTTTTTAATTCAGTTAAGGTCCTCTGCATTGATCAGTGTGACTAAGCACCATTATTGAGCTGGCTTCTATTGTGCTGATTATGCCACAAGTATGTACACAACACAGGATGTTTAAGGAGTAATAGGTAACATCACCCCATGCTTGAATGGGAGCAGAGACCTTGATGTCCTTCATTGCATTGAGCCACATCTCCATACTGGCCCTAAATAAACAGCTGGTTCAATGGATGCTGCATATACTGCTCTACCAAATAGGAGACTCTCCATCCAGTTGTCTGAGCTGTCTAGTCTGAGCCCAAAATGGTAGCTGTAATTGAAGAGCTTGGGCTCACACTGCCTCTGGTTTTTCTTGAGGGTGGGGTGGGGGTAAGTGGGATAGCAATAGAAGTTGCTACTGAGGTATGTGATGTAAATTAGTATCAGAATCCACCATACATCACCTCCAGCTATGTTAAAAAGGGATGTGTTAACTGCAGTGGGACAGCTCTGTGCAAAAATTGGAAGGCAACAGCCAAACCCAAGGAAAGTAATGACTCAGAAAAGTAATGGAATTTGCTAACCTAGCCAGTACATTAACTGCATAACAGGATTCTATTGCGTCTTACATTTCAGTGCTTGAAGGATAGAGATCTGTTGCTCATTATGTGTCAAATGTCCTCTCTATTGCTCACGTAGATCACAAGTATCTGAATGTCTTTTGAAAATGTTTTATTTTTATTTTTGATTACATTTTTGTTAGTGTTGTTAGCCCACATTATTTTACTTTTAATTTTGTGATAGCTATGTTTTGCTATATGCATGTTATATTTTTTAAAATGGTGGGGAGCTAGAAATAGGGAAGAAGAGACTCGAGTAGCTTGAGCTCAGAGTTTATGATTTTGGGGTGAAGCAAAGATAAATTTATATTTTCACAAAGGCTTTGTGGATTCTTCCTATTCCTCTTGTTTAAGACAGGTTAAAATATTTTTGCTCCCGGCACATCGCTTATGACGCTGGTGTTCACTTCAGTAAACGCATACCATGTGGATGATTTTTCCACATCTTTAGACAAGTTTGCATCATGGACCTGTTAGGGTTCCCAGGCACTTGTACACAAATGTTGAAAGATGAAGATACATCTTTGCTGTGAGGAACACTGGTGCGCCTGCAGCAGTCAGCAGGGAAAGGACCAAAAGTCAGTGGCAGAGCAGGAGGACCCATGCAAGAGGTCCCATATTCAATCCCTGCCATCTCCAGGTAGGATTGGAAAGACTCCTGGACCCAGGGGTGCCATCTATGGGGGGTGGGCTGAGGGCCCCCCTAAAATTTTCAAGGAGGGGGCTAGGCCCCCTCCATATTCCACAGGATCACCTGGCCTACCCATGTCTGCAGCAGGCCTTAGGTGTACAACTGGCACCACCAGGAGAAGGAGGTATTGCAATACTGCGATAGTCTTTCAGGGCTCCTGTCACCATTCAGGATTGTGTTGCACTATGTAATGTTTATATTCTCTCTCTGTCACATGCGTACACGCACACAGGCATACATCCATCCACACAGAATTGCCTCGGAGAGCTTGTGTATAGCCTAAATGTTGTTCTTCTGCAGTACAAAGGGAAAGCAAACCTGCATGTATTTGAAGACTGGTGTGGAGGAGCTGTTGGGCACCTAAGGAAGAACCTGCATTTCCCCCTCTATCCGCATGTAAGTACAAGTGATTCTGCAAGACGAAGAGGCCAGTTCCAGCATAACTTCCAGGAGGGGGGGTTCTGTTACTCTCTTTCTGTAGTAAATATCCGTAGCCACTGTTGCAGTAAATTTCCATTCTACTAGTAACTAGGGCATTTGACTTGATCTAAGTGCTAATGAAATCCACAAGTGTAGTTCCTCTGATTTCAGCAAGCCAGTATCAGGTATGGTAAGGTTTATCCCATGAGGTGTGTTCCTTCTGTTGCTGGACTGCAACTCCCATCACCCCTGACCATTGGGCCATGCTGGGTGGGGCTGATGGGAATTAGAGTCCCAGCAAGATTTGGAGGGCGCCACATTGACTGCCTCTGGGCTATGGTATCCCATTCCCATGTTCACATCCTTGTGCCTGCCCCAGCTTTAAGACAGACAAAATCAAAAAGGCTGACTTACCGTATTTTTCGCCCTATAGGACGCACAAAGTGAAGGGGAGATCTGGGTGCGCCCTATGGGGCAAATGCAGGCTTTCGCTGAAACTTGGAGAGCGAGAGGGGTCGGTGCTCACCAACCCCTCTCGCTCTCCAGGCTTTAGGAAGACATCCGCAGCCTAGGCAGCCCTGCGGGAGGTCCCGCAGGGATGTCTAGGCTGCGGATAGCAGCCTGCTTCCCGGAGCGTCGGGCGCCCTGAAAGCAGAGCGCCCGGCGCTTCGGGAACACATCCGCAGCCTAGGCAGCCCTGCGGGACGTCCCGCAGGGATGTCTAGGCTGCGAATAGCAGCCTGCTTCCCGGAGCGTCGGGCGCCCTGAAAGCAGAGCGCTCAGTGCTTCGGGAACACATCCGCAGCCTAGGCAGCCCTGCGGGAGGTCCCACAGGGATGTCTAGGCAACGGATAGCAGCCTGCTTCCCGGAGCATCGGGCGCCCTGAAAGCAGAGCGCCCGGCGCTTCAGGAACACATCCGCAGCCTAGGCAGCCCTGCAGGAGGTCCCCGCAGGGCTCCCCATGCTGCGGATAGCAGAGCGCCCCTCGCGCCGGGCAGACATCGGCCAGCCCCACAAGCTCGGGGGACAGCAGGGAGGCGCAGCGCCGCCATCCCGCTGTTCCTCGACCTGGTTCGGTTTCCTTTATTTCCCCCCCAAAAAAACTTGGTGCATCCTATGGGACGGAGCGTCCTATGGGACAAAAAATATGGTACTTCTATGCAAGACACTGGCAATGCATTACTCCTATGATGACCCATCTGCTAAGGGCTCATGCTACACATGGAACTTCTGAATGAATCTCCCCAAAAGACACTTGAGTGGGAGGAGGAATTTGAAGAGGAGGCTTGGCGGATATAAATTATTCTCTGTTTTCCAGTGTGTAAGCATGTTCACAAGACATTTTTATATCTTTTGAGCCAGGTTTTTGCAGGCAGCTGAGTAAATGCTGACTAGTGATGGGTCTACCAGCTTGTTATTGTATTGCTGTTTGATATATTTTAGCTGACGTTTCAGTTATTTAAACTTTTATTGTAGACAACAACAAGAATCCACTGACAGCATACAAATCAATATGGCTAACTTCACCCAACAACCCCCCCCCTCCACACATGAAAAACAAATCTCACTGCAGCCACTAAAGATAACTAACCATTCCCTAGGCCCCCCTCCACCTCTCTCACTACCAAGGAAATATAATAAGTGAATAGAAAGAGAACCTACCCAAGGGGTGTGGATACAAAACACCACACATACACTAAGTAAAAGAATATCAGTTTTACCAGCCCAACCTTCCTCTCTCTCTCCCTTCTTCCCTAACCTTATACTGCATACAACACTAATGTCTCACAACAAATGTAATTGATCTATAAAAAAACACAACCTGGAAAGAGAGACAATGCCCATACTTTTGTAAATCATGAAAATCTTTAATAAAAATTATTTTTTTATTTAAAAAACCCCCAAGTCTTTTATTGTATGGTTTGATAGTGTGTTGAGGTGCAACCTGCAATTGGAGCAATAGAACTGATGAAGGGTATAATAAATATTGAACAAATGAATATAGCATACATTTGCTCAAGGCCTGTGTTGTGCAATATTACATTCAAACACTCTCTTCCTCTTTTCTTCTGGCTCTTAGACCCGCACAACAGTGAAAAAGTTGGCTGTGTCACCCAAGTGGAAGAATTACGGCCTCCGTATATTTGGGTACATCCATCCCTTCAAAGATGGTGAGCTGAATTAGCAACCCTTAACTCTGTCTGCAAAGCTGTGCTTCATTGCTGAGATCTCACCTTCTTCCCACTCAGAGATACCTTTGCCTTAAAGAAAACCATATGCATATTGTTGCCCCTGCTCCTAATCTCTCACAGTGGGAGTTATGGGAAACTGCAGAGGGACCCGCTCTCCGTTGCTTCTTTCTAGGTCAAGGGGCTTCATGCCATCAGAACGCCTCCAAATGCATCTCAGACTAGAGAAGTTCAGAAACTACCATCTCTCTGTCCCCCTTCCCCACATCCACCCATCAGTGACCAAGCATCATTCCAGGGGCTCTTGAGTCCCAAACCACAGCATTCAGTAGACATTTGACACATTGACTTGAAAAGGCTTGTCTCTCTCAGCCACAACATGCCCAGCTCACCAGCACATGGAATCCTTATTGCTCAAGCCTCCTGCTCTCACCTGCTCCTGCAGCCCACCCTGCAGCTCAAATTTTCTTCTTTGCCTTGTAGGGGACTTCCAGTTTTCTGTAGCTTCAGATGACAACTCTGAATTTTGGCTCAGTCCTGACGAGACTCCAGCCAATGCCCGTCTGGTGGCATTTGTGGGCAAGGTGGGATCCATTTTTCGCTTTCTCTTAGCTTATCACATTGTAATAGGAAGGCCAATAGTGGCATTGTAGCATCTTTCCATGGAGAGATGTGCTTCTTGCTGTCTTCTTACAAGCAATGCCATCTGGCGTCATCTCCCTGGTTCCTTGCTGGGATAGTTAAATGTAAATGTAGCCAGTAGTATTGCCACTGGGAGCCATATAAACCTCAAGCCAACTCAGCTGTGATTCTTACATCTGGAGGCTGCATAATTAAAACCTGGACCTATTATAACACAAAACACAAATACGCGTGTATATGAGTCTGTTCTAAATGCTGTTGTGTTTCGATAGTAATGTTTTCCTGCAGCTGTGGCTCACAACCTGAGCCTTACACCTGGTTCGCTCAGTAACACTGATTTCAAGGTTAAGCCTGTGCACAGATGTGGCAGATATTTCTCTGCTTTGTTCTGAATGGGAAGGTAAAGCTCTTATTTCCACGGTGGCTGCAGAGAGAGCCTGTTCCACAGCCACGTTAACAAATGGAGAAATTATGGAAATAAGGAGCCCTTTTTGCCATATAAGGGGTGAGCAATGCACTTTGCCGTTTGATAGCCGGCAAAATGGTTTGGATTTAAAACATTAAACTTGGCTCATACCGTGAAAGCTTTGCTATGTTGGGAAGAAACAGGCTAAGGAGCGCAGCTAGGAACTAATGAAAGTATTGTCAGGTGGAGAGATCGGCAGTATTTCAAATTTCTGTTTAAGTCTTCCCTCCGGTGCAATGTCTTAAAAATGCTTGAAAGCAACTCAGCAAGTGTTTCTTCGCCCATGTTGTCAGCGTTTCCCTCTGGTTTTGCTCCGGAGCTTGGGATTTCCTGTGCCCAGGGAGAAACTGCATTCCTGTGCCATATATAAGCAGAGAAATAGAGACCATGGATACAGAGATGATGCAGATACTCAGGCGAGTCCCATTTCTAAGGCCATTCAGCAAAATCAATTTCTTTGACAGAGATAGCAAAGTATGATTGTGGCCTCAGGGCATCACTTGCTTAGTGTTACTGTTGCCCTTGTGTTCAATGCTAACAGCATGCAGGAGGTGATAAGGAATTAGTGCAGATTTCAGATTAGCGGGGTTAGACCTTTGACTAGGGTGGTTGCGGTTGTATATATTGTATATGTCTCTGCGTGTCATGCAAGCAATGAATCTGATAGTAATGAATCTGTCCATTCTGCTGGTTTCCCAGACTCTGCCCCTAGTTTCACTCCATCACAAACAGGATTGTTTTCATCACTGAAGTGTTGGAGGATATCATTTTAGGGGTTTATAGCTAATAACTACAGGAAGAATTGTGTTTCATATTATGTTTTAAAGGTATATCACCACTCCAACAGGCCTGTCTGTGTTTTGAACCCAAGACCTCTCACACACAACTTGAAAATGGTGGCCCCATGACTTATAGCCTTTAGGCCCAACCAATGCGCTGTGATCTAAACCACAGAGCCTAGGGCTTGCTGATCAGAAGGTCGGCAGTTCAAATCGCTGCAACAGCATGAGCTCCCGTTGTTCGGTCCCAGCTCCTGCCAACCTAGCAGTTCAAAAGCACGTCAAGTGCAAGTAGATAAATGGGTACTGCTTCAGCAGGAAGGTAAACGGCGTTTCCATGCGCTGCTCTGGTTTGCCAGAAGCGGCTTAGTCATGCTGGCCGCATGACCCAGAAGCTGTCTGCGGACAAACGCTGGCTCCCTCAGCTTATAGAGCAAGATGAGCACATAACCCCAGAGTCATCCACAACTGGACCTAACGGTCAGGGGTACCTTTACCTTTACCTAATGCATGACAGTTGCAGACCTATGTCTGCTCTAAAGCGTAGGGGTGGAATGCTAATTAAGTCTCAAAGTAGGTATCTGTGTTAAATGCTGTTCTCACAACTGCCACTTTCCCCTCTTTTCAACTAGTGTTTATATCCTAGCCAAGTTCATTTCCAGCATCAGCATGGGGGCAGGGAAGAGAAAATCCTGTCAGATGAGCTGTAAGAATGAAGTGAGGAGGGAAGGAACCAATACCCTCCACTCCTATGTGCCCCTTTGGGAGTTTAAATCTCTCCCCCCCCCCCCTCGCTCGCTCGCTCGCTCGCTCTCTCACTCACTCACACTCACACACACTCACTCACACACATTTGAAGGCATGGGCCTGCTGCCCTGATCTGTCATCTCACCCATACGACTCCTTACTTTCATCACTGCCCCACTGCTATTGCCACTTTCCCCTTCCCCCTCAAAAAATGTTTTTCTTCATATAAGTCAAACAACATATGCAACAAAAGAAACACTCCCCCATAGAAATTATGATGCAGCACAGATGCATCAAAGAAAAGAAAAAAATCCAAATTATCCAATGCAATAAAATTAAAAATAGCACAGTATCGGAAATCAAACCAGCCGAAAGATTTTATTTGTTGTGTCCTCAAGATTATGAGTGTCTAACCTTCCATTTGAAATTCTACCAGTTTCACAACAGCTCCCTTTTTTTCCTAACGTTTTAGCAGTGCCCGCCCCCAGGGGCGTAGCGTGGGTTGTCAGCACCCGGGGCAAGGCAAGTAATTTGCGCCCCCCCCCCACTGCACTGTCCCTCCCCCAGATAGTCCCTCGCTCTCTCACCGCACCGCACCGCACCGCACCGCACGCCTGGCACCCTCCCCTCCACAGTGGGCGGCGATCCGGCGGCTCGGATCGGATTCGCACAGCCAGCACTGCAGTGAGAGAGAGTGAGTGAGCCAGGTAGGGGCAGAGAGCTGCGAGTGCGAGCGCCCCCCCCCCCGGATGTTGTGCCCGGTGCGGCCGGCACCCCCTGCACCCCCCACGCTACGCCACTGCCCGCCCCAGTATACTTCAAAGGCTGCCTTGGTATTTCTGAAAGGTTTGGCACTGTCAGGCTATTCCAAATAGATCTATAGTCTGCACTGAGTCTCTCAAGCCACCGGTGGGTAAAGCTGTTGCCAAGCAAAGATTGGAAATTTGTTTCACCATTTGATTGTTCTGCTAACAAATAAAAGTAAACAAAATTAAATCTTCAGCATGCACAGACAAGAAATTCAATGCTGCAGGTCCCAGGACAGCTGTAGCTCACTCCCTTTTGTGCATTTTTAATGAAAGCTTAAAGGCCAGTGCTGAATCTTGTACATTTGCAATAGAAAGGTACAAGCCCTGCAGGATTGTGGCAACGCCTTTTAACCTACCCATTACAGAGCTGTCTAGTCATGCAGACCACACTGTGAGACAAAGCTTGTTTTTCCTTATATCAATTAACTCAGAGGTGACCTGATGGAAGGGATTCTCATTTGATCTAGTGGCTTGGGTTTTGTGTGGCTGATATTAATTGTTTAGGAAAACCTTAGTGATTTGATTTTTATAAGCACTTTGTAGCACTAGATACAAAACAGACCAGATTAGACACAACTAGAAGATTGGAAATAAAATCACACAGTGACAGGAAGAAACGTCTACCAGTTGAATTATGACAGCATTATATGAAGGGTTTTCACCATATTCCTCTTAGTATAATTTATTTGCTTAGGAAATTAGGCATGGTTGCTGTGAATCAGCTTCAAGCTATTCCCCTGAAATGTACTCAAAAACCATGTGGACTGTGATGTTCTAATCAACTTCGGCCAGTGCCATTCCTAATTTTCTTCTAGTTTTTGCGTATTGGTTTTGGCCTTTAATCAAAGATTGAATTTGGCCCCATATTCACATTCTTTCTCCTCTTCTTCTTTAGCTGGGCTCTGAGTGGACTGCCCCAGGAGAGTTCACAAAATTCAGCTCACAAGTTTCCAAGCCAATCCGGTAGGTGTTGCTACCCTGTCCTTCTGCTCATTCTAGGCAGCTAAGGCTGCACACACACATGAAGGTACTTTGAATGTGCTTAAAAGGTATAGTGTGTACACAACCTACATATGCCTACACCATGTCCATATTTTGTTGTAGACCTCCGTGTGTGCGCGCGCGCACGTGTGCATATGTGTGTCCCATCTATCTGACTGGGTTCCCCCAGCCACTCTGGGCTGTGAGCATGTGAGATGTACTGCTAGCAAACACTTGCCCATATCCCCCAGCATCTGATGTTAAATGTGGTGTGAGAATGCCCTCTCCAGAGCCATCCACAGTATACTGCTGAAGCCGTAGATCACACACAACTCACATACGGAACTCACAGCCACAAGATGCAATGGTGGCCACTAGCTTAGATCACTTTTCTTAAAAAAACTTTTTTGACAAATTCATAGAGGATAGATCTCTCAATGGTTTTTAGCTATGAAATTCCATGTTCACAAATAGTATACCAGCTTCTGGGGAGGCCTGTTGCCAGTTTGCTCCCAGAAGCAGCTGGCTCACCCAGGCTGGAAACAGAATGCTGAACATATCTAGTAGGTATGATAATATATTTAAACAAAGAGGCATTACTAATATTTTTATACAATTGCAAGTGTATCTTATGAAATTGTGCATGTTTTTAAAAAGTGGGTTTTTTTCCATTTTAGCAAGTGAGCATATGTTACTTAGATCTCAACATCTTGTATATGCTTCATTGTTGGAGAGATATAAAAGAAGGAAAGCTTATGTTCTGCCGGTGAAGCATGCAGGGTTGCCTTACTACACAGGGCACTTTGTCAAAACCTTGGTACAATTAACACAAATGGAAACTGGTCTAGCTATATTTTGTGTCTCATTCACTACAATGGTGCAGAAACAAGACATCCAGATAGTATTGAAGGGCATGGAACAGCCAAGTCAGAAACCATCATTCTTCTCTTCTTTATCCTTTATATCAGGGTGGCTAAGCTTCTGTGGCTTAAGGGCCCCTTTGAGTGTTTTCCCACTCCCTCGAGATCTGCATGCCCACCAAGCCCATTTCACACACATGCATACACTCATGCAGCGCAAAGGGTAGGACAATCAGTTTACACACACAGACATTCTCAGCAGTGTTTATGCTCTCTAGGGCAGTGCCTGCCCTGGGATAGTCTTCTGCCCTTGGGAGGAGGAACAAAGCCCCTTCTCTCTGTGGTATGGCACTATTGGTAGAAGGTCCTTAGACAGGAAACTGGAAGGAATGCTTCTTCCTGTTTCTTTTGCCTCTCTAAAGCCTTCCAACAATGACACCAACTTTGTAAGAATGGTGCAGTACTGGACGGAGAAGGGGTCCTCTTCTAAAGGTAAAAAGAGGTGGCGCCTCCCATCCCTGCATATCAGATCAGCAGAGACCTCTCCCAATGGTGGGGCACAATACTGCCACCTGCTGCCCAAAAACACTCAAAAATAGTGGAGGCAAATCATTGGGGTTGTGCAGGCCACCGGAAATCACGGGTTAGCTACTCCTGCTTCATATAGCACTTGCCACTTAGAACAACCCTGTGTGGTAGGTGCTTCCCCAGTTCTCAAATGGAAGCTGAGAGATGGTGACTTGTTCAAGGCCACACAGTGAGTTCTTGGCAGCGGGTGAATCCAGGTCTCCCAGTCCCAAGGCCAGATCTCCTGCAGGGCAATCTAAGGTGGGAAATGCATAATTGTTTCTGTAAACTTGCTTCTCCATGAGCCCTTTGCTCTCTCTCTCTCTCCCCTCATTTCCGATCTCTTTGCATCTTTCTTTCCCCATAGCAGCGCTCCTTTACATTCCTCCTCCTCTTTGTCCTATTTCCAAGCTTGTTGGTCTGAAGGTACTTCCTGTCTAGATTTGGTGCCTGTCAGCTCCCCCTTCCTGTTTCTTTGCCTCTCTCTTTTTGACACAGCCCTAGATGGAGCTGGCAGCTCTCGTCTGGGCCTCTCTTTTGCCTGTGCTATCAGTCTGCTGCTGAGCAGAAACTTCCATGGCATTCTGCAGTCTTTCCCTGTCCACTCTGCATACCTCTTACTTGTTCTGTTCATGCACAACGAATGGCTGCAGAGACAGAGGCCCTTTTGCCCTACACTGGGAAAGAGGCTTTATTCCGCAGGCAGCTCCAGTGTTGTGAGCAGAGCTTGCGACGGTGGTGCTGAAGGAGGCCGCTGGGAAAGGCTGCTCAAGGTTATGAACTGCTCCCTTGCCGGTGGTGGCCCAAGGGCTGTTGTCATGTGCCCTGTATAAATATATTTGCAAACATTTTGGCATCGCCTCTTGTTTCTCTGCTATGTATCCTGTGTGCCATGCCCTCAGATTGGCAGAAGGACAAATGTGAAGAGCAGGGCATGCAGAGTTTTCTTGCTAGGGTCAGGACATGAAGAGATCTGGAATAATAGTGGAGATGTGTGCTGAATGCTTATTGCTTCCCCCAGCTGCTGGAAGAAAGAAATGAGGGAAGCTGTCCAAATGCAAAAAAAGGGGCTGGGTGGGAGGAATATGAATGGACAAACACCTGCTCTGAGAACAGAGGGGCCCAAACCAAGCCTCAGTACTGGGCACATTGGCAGATTTTTCCAGCTTAAGTGCCATCCCTGCCCCTCAGCAGAACTAGTCAATGTGATCTCTGTCACTACCGATCAGTGTGATAGTACTGTTTTAGTGGGAGAAATTCAGTATAGCGCTAAGAGGATCACTCCATCAGCGCAAGCATTTTGATTGCATTGATACAACAATCTCCCCTTCTCTCCCCCCCATGTGCTGTTCTAGGGATTCCCCCCCCCCTTGCACAAGCCAATTCCAGGGGCACAGGGGAAGATGGGAGGGAAGCATCATTGCGTTAGCAGAATCCTTGCATGGGCTTCTGCTAACAGGACCAGTTAGTTGAAGCCTGCCCAGTGTTAAGGTCCAGTGCATGATGGGAAATGTGTCTTCTTAACCAGACATAAATAAATAAAACCAGGGATCTCTTGTCTCTTGAACCTCTGTGGGAGACGCATGGTGAATCTGCAGGTAGTTTCCCCATTTCAGCTTTAAAAGGCATTGAACTGAACTATTTTCCTCACTGATCTCTTTGAAATAGTCAGGATAAGCACCCGTATATGGTGCAGTGGATTTGCCATGAGAAAATACTCCCAATAGCAGTCCAGTAACATCTGGAGGACCACAGGTTCCCTGTTACTCCTCTAAACAATCAAGATGGGGAGAGCCCAAGGCTTCCCTGTAACTGCTGTCATAGACTGTTGCCTGCAAGGGTTGTGGTTGGCTCATGAATAAGACATGAATAGGCCTTGCAAGATTTCTGGCACCCCTGTGGGGCTACCATTTAAAAGCGCTCAGTGTGGGGTGTGAATATACTTCGGATTCCCTTGCAGATGATTAGCTGGGAACAATTCAGTGCTGTAATCTAATTAGGGAGCCGATGAAAGGAAGTGGGAGGGAAGGGCGGGGACTGTTGGTGGTGGCAAGAATAGTTTGGGCACATTTGCCACACACAGTTCCTTGAAGCAGCTGATTGGAGCTCGGCCAGCTTGGAGAGCAAAAGCCTGCCTGGAGTATGTCCTGGAGTTCCCAAGGGAAATTTTGGAGATATTTTTTTCTCCTCTCCTCTTCCTTCTCCTCCAATTGAGCCACAGTTGTGGTGAGCAGGGCTTGGTGTTCTTGGTTTACACACCCTGGTTACTCAGAGCAGTGCTCTCACACACATGGCAAAAGAGATGGATTTGATTCTCTTTCCGTTACCTGATGGATAATGGGACATAATAAGATATGAAAGGGGTGACACAGACAGACAGGATTGTTTGTTTGTTTGTTTGTTTGTTTGTTTGTTTTAAAAAGCGTTCCACAGCACTACTGCATCTGTCACACCTCATTCCTGTCCTGCAGCAGCGCCACATCTTTGCTATTTTGGTATCAAGTCTTCACACAGCTCTGCTACTGCGCTCAGAGGGCTAAAGAGAAGGCTTCTCCTGTAGTCCCATTTGGGTGATTTCATCTCTCTTGTTTTTCACCCTTGTGAACTTTAGTATTGTAAATGAATGCATTTCCCATTGTTTCACTTGAGTAAAGTCTGTGATCTGAAATCCAAACAACAGCAAGACCTGCTCACATCTGGCTAGGAAGGAGTTTAATTAAGCACACACACACACACACCGCCACACACCTCCCCATTGCCAGATCCAAACTGAGCAGGAAGAGAAGAAGTACTGTTAAGAAGTAATGGCTGGGGGAAAATGTTTCAAAGTTTGAAGTAAGTGAAGAGTGAAATGCTAAATATTAACAGTGATAGCATTTCAGCCTATGGAAAGACAGAAGACAATGGATGCAGATCAGTCATGGAACAAGAAACCTGAGGCCTAGCTAAAAGAGGGAGGAAGACAGAACTAGCCTGCTCATGAACTAGCCTGGACTGAAGTAGCTGCTTTGAGCTGTGGAATCCCTCAGGGTGGCACTCTTCCCGCCACCAGCGCCAGGGTTGCGTGATGGTGATGGCTTCTGGTGAGATTTTTCAGGGGAGCCACCTTCCCATTCATGTCAGGTGGTAAAATGGGACTGGCCACCCCTGGAAGAAGAGTGAAGAAATTAAACCTGATCATAACAAGAGATCCCAAAGCAAGTTGGCAGCAAATACAAAGGGGACAGATAATTCAGAACAGTAACACTAGAAGTAAGAAGTGAGAGTTGAAGAAGAAAAAGATTTGTCAGTGGAGCAACACAATCAAACAGCGACATAACACAAAGACTGGCAGCAATATTACCAGAAAGTAGTGGTTTACAATGGGAAAGAGATAGTAATCAAGATGAGCGAATTCAAACCTGGAAATGTTCAGAAAGCAAAACTATGAAGAAAACCACCACAGTCAATTTTATGCTTTCTACTCTTCAGTATCTTTCCAAACATGGGCACCCTGCTCTCAGAAGCAATAGAAGTGTTTAGTTTTTCTAGGCAACTCCCTTCAGGCACCATGCCTAATAATCTTCGGTGTGTCTGCACGTGCCTCTGTTTGCAGCCAGTGACTGAATTCCAGAGGTGGTGTGAAGCTTACAGTTCCTGAAGATGTGTAAGGCTACTGCCTGGAGAACATAGGAAACAGTCCATCAAGCCCAGTACTGTACTCTGACTGGCAGCAGGGTCTCCAGGCAGAGCTCTTGTTTTCCTGCCAGAGGTGACCTTGTCCATACAAAGCACATGCTCTTCCAGTCCACTCTAGTCCCTCCCACTTTGGCGGCTGCTTGATGTTAGGGCAGTCCCTCTCCTTGCTATTTGTGTTTGAGGTGTTCTGTACAAGCCCATGTTTCCAGGAAGATTCCACCTGGCCCATTGCCTTTGCCACCAGCTCTGTGGATCAGCTACTCTCTCCGCCAGGCTTCTGAAGCACCACATCTCTGCTGAACCATGGCTGCAGCTGAGTTAGCAGGCACCAGCTGAAGTTGGCAGCCACCACCCCTCCATTCTCCCCATGGGGTTGGCCTGCACTTTCTTCCCAGCACTTGACAATCTCTTGCATGAAAAGTACCAAAGGTCTGTCGGCCCAGGGTGTTTGTGTGTGCTGTGAAATGAACCCAGCATCCCAAGTATCTGGTGTCTTGGGCAGCTTAAGGCAGAGAAGAGCCTTCTGTCTCACTGTGTGAGAGATGGATATGGTTACCATGGCAGCAGTGGCATGCAGCACACCAAGCCAGCAAGAGCCTGTGTGAGAAGGATTTTAGGAGCCCTCTGCTCTCACTGATCAGGACTGACAGGCAGCAGTGATCGAACAGCGGGATCTCAGCTGCAACTGCGCCTGCAATGCCTTGCCTCTGTCAACTGGGTGTGGGCATCTATTGCCTCCAGAACCGCTGGCAGCATTCTCTTCATATCTGTTCTTTAGTTCTATTCCTAAACCTTTTGCTCCACTCCTTTTCAATGTAGATGGTTGTTTCCTGAACGCTTCCTGAATCCTTCCTAGTTTGCTTTGTTCCTGTGCTGAGGTTCTGTGTTTGTGTCCTATATGAAATCCTGCTGCATGGTTTGGAATTTGGCTCACATCTGAAGGTATCCAGATTTCAGTTGGGAGGAAGAAGAAATGTCTTGAGTCTTGCCTAGTTGTACAGAAAATAACTGAACTTAAATGGGCAAAAAAACTGAACCTATGTGGACAACGCGTGATACAGATTGTATTGCCAAATGAGGCTGCAGGTGGGGCTTCCAGTAATCAGAAAGCAGAATTTCTTTGTGCTATGCATGCCTGTGTCCCATTCTCTCTCTGGTACCTCTTCTCTGTCCCCATATCAATCTCCTCTTCCCCATCCTGACTCTGCTGTCTGTACTGATAACACTATTATGGGCGAGGAGAGCTGTAACTTCTCCATAGTCCATTGCATCAGGCACTTTTCTTTTATCCCACTTCACTCCTAGTATCAGAGTTGATGTTGAAAGCAGATTTCCCCCAACCCTATGCTTTATACATAAACAGGGCAGGCAAGTGATTTAAAGACCATGGCTTTGACTCTTAGCATTCAGTGATCCTTACAACCATGCTGCAAAACAGATTGTTGTTGTTGCCCTTACATTTCAGAAGGAAAGCAGGGAGAGAGCTGAGGTTGAGGGACCGAGGGGAGGTGGGGCTGTAATGTTTGTGGCTGAGATGATGTTTGAACCACTTGACTTTCCAGATTACAGCTCAAGTGCTTGGCCAATGCAACACCATCTTCTTCCTCTTTCCCTCACACCAGCCACTGCTAAATTGCTTCTAATTCTGTGAAAAAGTGATTGATGCCATGATAAATACATTGTGGAACATTGAGTGATTTTGCACACTCCTGCGCAATTCTTTCTGTGTTTGGAGCATTGATATGTGGAGGGTGAGCACACTTTTGGCCCAGATTCAGCTACGTTATTGCACTATAAGAAGTGAGCATGAAAAGCCCTGCAATCGGACTTTCTCCCCTCCCTCTGTGTCCTCCCCAGAGCTGCTCAGGAGGGCTGGGAGAACCCCTAGGGCAGCCCATGGGGAAAATAGAGGGGAGATCAGGCAAGCAGAAATGCTTGCAGAGACAGAACAATCGCCTTAGTGTGCTGTTGAATTCCACTCTTTGGTATGGAGTGCATTTTCCAGCTAGATCATGGTGTTTGAGAGATCCTGGAAAGAGGAGGAAATGGGCTAAGAAAATGGCAACTGAACAGTACAAATAGAACCACAACCCTACCTTCCCCTATCTCTGGGCACACACAATACTTATTGCCGAAGAGGCAGTGTGGAAGGAAGAGTGTGGGTGGAAACTGGCTTCATTCACCAGCTTCATTCATCTAAGATTTCTGTTCCCCGGCCCTCCAGGATCTGCTGTAGCTGAGAGTTCCTCAGGGACAACAGCATGGCAGTCCTCGAATTCATG
The DNA here is from genome assembly GCF_965153285.1 of Podarcis tiliguerta. Lineage (NCBI taxonomy): Eukaryota > Metazoa > Chordata > Lepidosauria > Squamata > Lacertidae > Podarcis > Podarcis tiliguerta. The sequence goes on from NC_139534.1 coordinate 58,125,988, forward strand.
TAACCTTGGAAGTATGCTTGCTGTTTTCTAATGATCTCCTTTGCTTCCCACACAGTGTCCTTTCCTCTAGGCGCTATTACTTCGAGCTCCTCCACAAGCAGGACGACCGTGGCTCAGACCATGTGGAAGTTGGTGTGAGTAAATAAATCCCTCTCAAGCCTCCCCCCACTTTAAGGTACAGAGCACCTGGTAGGAATATTAAACTTGTTTTGAAAAATAGAAACAGACCTACACTTGATCTTAGCCAAAAAAAAAGGCCAAGAAGCCTTCTGTTTTGTGCTCTCTTGACTAAAAATCTTGACAGTAAATAAACCTTCCATCCCCGTCAAAGAAGCCTTTATAGTCAAAAAGACATCTTTAGCACAGCTTTCACCAGTCAGTTTTGAAGCGGCTCTTATTAACTCAGGATTAGTTTGCAGATTACCAGTTGAGGAAAAAGCATCTGGCCATGAGGCACCCAAAGGTACATATTTGCCCCCCAAAGCTAGCAGAATGAAGCATGTTTTCCACCATTTAAACTTCTTGAATCTGCTTTACAGTAAAGCAGAGGGAGGAAGATTATTCCTTAGACCATTTTTCTCATTTTCCTCAGAGCTTGAGGAGAAAAGTCTTTTCTCCTTAAAATTAATTGTGTCCTTCTCTGGGGAAAGAGCCAGAAGGGAGTATGAGAGGGACTTCCTAGCTGGTAATTTCTTAAACTCTTTTATTCTCAAGATAAAATGTCTCCCATCTCCTAGAAACTTTAAAATAGCCTCATTTTCATGCCTCTCAGAGGAGCTGTGTTCCCTTTACAGAAGCCTTTGCTGCACAGCAGGCTGCTGGAGGTGAAATATTAGTCTTTTTAAAGAGGCTCCATTCATCCCATGTCTAAATTAAAAGGAAGAAGAGCCACTCAGTGCAAATGCTCTTCCTTCCCAATGGCTGCCTGTCTCTGCTGTGAAGTCTCTGCCAAAAGGATTCTAGGTCACCCTGGCAGGTGTAACACCCAGAGTGCAGGGAATATGAAGAAAAAAAATTACCAGATGGGATTTATCTTTGCTTTAAAATAATATGCACCAATCGTCTGGTTGCTTTGATGGATATGAAGCACGTACGCATGCAAGGTTGTTCTTCCTGCTCATCAGCTATTTAGCATGTCTACGTAAGTACTAAATGTGCAGAATGAACAGCATATGGGCCTGTCTAAAAGCAAGTGTATAAACTAGACAGATGAACATTGACACATTACTGCTTTTGCCACTTTACACGATGTTGGAAAGCTTGTCAGTCATTACAGAGGCCTTCCAGGCACCCCGATTAACAATAATAAATCTCCAGCCTGCTGCAGGAGAAAAGGAAGCAGCCTTTATTAAAACTACTTCGTGTTTCGACATTACAAACTGTTACATAGCAAAACAGTATGTCTACTTAGCTACAGAAATATTAGCAGTGAGCCTGAATAGCAGCTGTTTGACTCTCCTCTGCTAAAATCCTGGGCTGCGTTCCTTACAATGATGGTACAGAAGCACTTCCTCTCAGGGACATGCATAATTTGAATGGTGAGCCTGCTGTGGAAGTGTGCACACACTCTTTGGATCTGTTAAAAAAATAACATCTTCCCTCCCAGTCCTGTGTTGTGTTCACAGCAGAAGCTAGGTATGCACAGTTCTGATTGGCTGGTGCCAGTGACATTATAAAACAACTTTTGCTTACCCAGAACAGCTTTTCAGCTTTTTAAAATTAAAATTGTGCTTTGCTTTTAAAATAACCAAATGCACATGGGCAGGTGGGGGAAGGGCAGTTCAGTCAACTGAATCAGTGTTTGGTTCACTGATCCCATTGCTCCTACTCTGCATGAGAGAAGAGCTGGGTTCAGCCTTTCAACACCTTTTCTTTTCTTTTTTCTTTTACTACTTGTGTAGGTACTCTTTGCCTACCCTTTTAATAGAAAGCCACAGCATGTTACAGTTCCTCAGTCAAAAGAAGGAACAAGGGTTCAGCTGAATGTCAGAGAGCTCAGAAGCATCTCCCAAACAGTTTGTAATTGTGCTTCATTGCTGGAGAGGGGAAGTATACCTCCCTGTGATGCTAAGACGAAGGGCAGTATAGAAATAAAATTAATAAAATAAAGCATATGGCCTGCAAATAATTTATTAACACACAATCATGCTTGTAGAGGAAGCTCATTATGTGGTGAGGCTAAGAGGGTCCTTTTGTGTTGCTGTTTTAAATGGCTGCATGTGTATCCTGCATGAGGACTGCTGGGTTTTTTAATATATATTTTTAAGGAAGAGTTAAAATATAATAGGACTTATTGAAAAAGTTCACCAAATGGCACATATTGGGCAGTGGAGGAGGCACCCATCATATTGATGACCCAGGCACTATCCAGACAGTGTGACACTTGGGCAACTTCATTCCACACAGCACTCACTTCTCACTTTCCCAGCAAAAGAAAGAAATTGGCTGAGTGCTCAGAAAATACAATGTTCCTGTAAAAAAAAGGGAAAGAAAAAGTGCTAATATGTTTTAAGATGACTGTGTTCCTGGCAGTTGTTGAGTAACAGCTGCCCAAGTTGTCTGCAGGTTAGAGAACAACCAAAAATAATACTGGGTGTTATTCAACCAAGTTTAACTAACTTAGTCATGTTCAGTCATTTCATTGGGCCTGCTCCAAGTAAAATATAGTTGACTGTTGCCCATTATCCAGAAAAGGATCAGGACGATTCAGCAGAATTGCATGTTCTTGACCCAATGGCAGGGTGTGGCCAGGCCAGACTAGCTAGTAACACTAAAAAGCTGTTATCGGATCAGTGCAGTGACTCAGTTTGTTATCTCTGTAATTGATTCACACCTGCATTCTGAAGGCCAGAAGCTGCACCAGATGAACTACAGCCAGACAAAAGCCTTGAGTTGTGTGCTGCATCTTTCTTCCCTTTTTACTTCCAAACACAGAGCAAACTTTCCTAGTTAAGCTACTGGCTATGGTGGGTAGTGCCACCTGATTCTTGGGCTCAGCCCCAAAGTGCCACATTCCCAAGGAACAGCAGGCTTCTGGCTGCGCGTGGAGCACACACTTCCTCCAAGCAACATGTTCTCCCAAGGTGTTGCGCCAGAGAGCAGATGAAGAGCCACATGGGGCAGAAACAGTCACCAGCCGGTGTGAAATAGGCATTGAATGAGAACTTTAGCAGCCTGCCTTCTGGACTCTCCTGAATTCCTCCCCATTCACATTCCTACCAGCTGGTCTTCCGCAAACTTCCTTTCCCCCACATGCAGGAGCACACACAATACATGCATATATAGACTGACCTTTCTTAATCACTCTCTTGTCTCTTTCAGTGGCGTGTTTTTCTGCCCAGCTTCAAGTTTGAGGTCATCGATTCACCCTACATTTCACTCTATACAGGTAAGGCACCCCTCCCCCCTGAGGCTTTGCAGCCTTAGCTTGATACAGGATTCCTCCTGCAACCTGCAATGTGTGTAGTTGGTGCACGCGTAAAGAAAAGAGCGTGCCAGCACGATCCTGTAGAGTTCATTGGTTGTCCATGTATTGAGACCTCCCATTGTCATGCCAAAAAGCACCATTGTACTATCAGGCACCCTGTCTCCAGGCCACACTTTGCAAAGGTTCTGGCTTTGCACTTGAGTGTTTTTGCTTGGCTGGAATGTGTCATTGAACTCTGCTAAGGCTCCTTGCTTCTTTGTATGGAGGATAGAGAATTAGTGTGCACACCTTCTTGGGAGTAAATCCCATTGAACTGAGCTTTGGGCGTACTTTTGAGTAAATGTCTATATGATTGCACTGTAGGGCAGGAAACCTCTAACCTCGGGGGGGGGGTGTTTCTGAGTAGATACATCAGAGGTCTAAATGTGTGGGTTTTTTCTCCCCCCAAAAAGAGGGCAGAAATTTTAATGTGCGGGGCTGAAAATTCCCTTTGAAGTCATTTAGTCCAACGCCCTTTCACTAGACCAGTGATTCTCAAAGGGTGTATTGTGCCACACTGCTGTGGCAGGAGTGAATGGCAAGTGTAGCAAGAAAATTCAAGGACAATCAAAGAAGCATTGGAACAGAAGTGTAGTATAATATAGCATAGTATAGTATAAAAATATTATGCATACATACATAGAACCAGAAACAATATGCATGCCTCTCTTCAAGAGCATTGGCTATTCTTCTGCAGTTTCCCATGACATATGGTTGTGAATAGAGATTTGCATATGAAAAGATCTGAAAAGGGAAAGGCTTCTTTGTATTGATGAGGAGATGAGAGTGTGTTTGTCTCAAACTGGACCTAATATAAATGAGATTACCTGGCATAAGCAAGCTCACACATCTCATTGAGTTTGTATACATATTTAAGGTACATATGTAAGAGGCTTGTTTATAATTATATTTTGGGAATAATTAATGTTCTTACGGAGCTGCATTGTTTATACTTTCTGGATGTCCCATGATCATATTATAAAGTAGTTGTGTTCTATGTTATAAATCAAGCACTGCTAGGAGTTGCTTCTTTTTGTTTTCTGATGTATTTCTTATCAATTAAAAATAAATCGGTGTGGCACAAGCAAATTTTCATTCTGAAAATGTGGCCCAGAGAAAAAGAGTTTGAGAACCAGTGCCCTAGACCTTCGGTATATAACTGCCTGCAACTGCTTAGCTCTCAGTATTCACTTTTTTTTAGTGCACAAGCCAAGAGCTGGTCCATTGCTCCACGTCTGTGGGGTGATAAATACACTTAGAAAAATAGTCCCAGATGAATCAAGCAACTGAGCCAGCAAAGAACTGTAATCACGACATGTACGTGTGTGTGTGTGTGTATGTGTGTGTGTGTGTGTGTTGCAGGAAGGGAAAGCTAAAAATAAGATAGCAGGCAGCTGTGATCCTTCATGAAAAGGCAAAGGGGGTTTGGGAGTGTGTATAGACTTTACTGGGCATGTGCATCCTGGGCATATATATTGTATAAGCAGTCGCCACCTTGCTCTTCTTTTCCCAGGGCTCTTGCTGCCCTTTCCCCCTTGTGTCTTGCTCCATCTCAGAGTGAAAAGCAAGAGGCCAGCAGAAGAGCACCCTTGGCAAATACCCGTCAGCTGGTGCTTCCAGAGCTGAATTATGAGCACCTGTCTTGTAAGCAGGGATGGATAGTGCCGAGTTTAATTAAATCCATAGATCTTCCGCTTCCCTCCTCATAACCTGGCCCGGCAGCAGGAGGCGCTTGATGAATAGATCCCTGCCTGGCACTCAATACACAAGGCGCCTGTAATTAAGTATCCCGTGGAAGGTGGAGATAAGGTGGAGGGGTTGGGCAAGTCAGCCTCCTTTGGTACAGAAGCACGAGGGCTCGATTGGCACGAGAGGAATAGTGGCAATTGGGCTATTGACAGAAGTGCCTGCAAGATGGATGTGCTGTGGGGGGATATTTCCTTCCAGATACATCAGTCACTGTGAGTTTTCTCCTCTACCCTCTGATCTGCAGCTTTGTGCCCCATGAGGAGTGATTTTCTTGTTATCTCGCTCTTTGGCTGCAAACTCCTTCCTTGGCTGCAGGACAGTTATTAAGAAGGAGTGATTGCACGTGGAGTTGGAAGAGACGGTGTCATCTTTTAGGGGGAAAGGCTACAATGTGATCTCTTTGTAGTGTATTCTTAGCCGCTGCACAGATAACCGTCAACAATAATCTCTGCATATTCTTAGATGTCGGAAGGGGCTCCTAAGATGTGTCCATAAATGCACATAGCAATTTCATTTTGGCGCATGCAGCTGACCCAGAGTGCCGTGTAGATGTTCTTGGACTCCTAAATCCCATCAATCCCAGCCTGCATGGCCAGTGGTCAGGGGAGCTGCAATCCAGCAACTACATTGGAGGGCACTACATTGGCTAGACCCAAGCTAAGTCATAGTGTTAGTACAGTCTAACCTGGAAGTCACCATGGCATGAATGTCAGAGGCTAAATCTTACCATGTGATCATGCTGCATCTTTCAGACTAGCAGACTGACACAACAGTCATAGGTACTATACAGCTCCAGGATGCTGTCTGCATAGGATTGTAGGAGTAACTAGAATCTCTTCCACTGATGGAAGTGATCCATCCCCAGCCCTGGCCAGAGCTATCCAGCCTCTCCTACTTTTCCTTACCCCAACTTTACCTTTCTGTACTCTGTATGAAGAGACTCTGAACAGCTGGCCTACACACTCACCAAACAGCCTGTCATTTCTGTGTGTAGCACACTTTTCCCGAAAGGGATGTTTGAAAGCTGTGGTGAAGAATTTCTGACTGAGACAGGCCTTTCGTGGTAGATGCAAAGAGCTCTCCTAGATCCAAATGGCTTGTGTATTTGACAAAAGAGGTGCCCATCCAGTCTCCTCCCACAAAAAGTGAACGGCCTGCCCCGCTTCTTTGTTAATATAAAAAATGTATTGTGTTTTCTTTTAAGAAAGCATATGCACACATGCAGGCAACATAAAACATTATGATAATCAGCAATGATCAGTAGAATATATTACAGCATTAGCTTCATTCATGTATTTTTATAGTCTATATAATTCAATGTATCCACAGTCCTCCCGAGTCAAATTAATTCACTTAGCATACATATCTCATGCCCTTTACTTTATCTTATATATTGTTGTTTCTTCTAGTGATGCAAAATGCAGAGGAAAGATAAGTATGGCTAAGTCCTTATTCAAATGCTTTCCAAGTCCTTTGCCTGTCCCCTGTTCTGACATGTTCTCTCAGGCCACCTCAGATAATGTCATCTTGAATTTCCACCAGCTTGGGTCCATTTTCTACCTTGTGTCATATTGGGAAATGCTTCCAGAGTCTGGATTTGAGCACTGACCAATTGAGTAAATTCTTGCTTTTCTGCCACTTCTTGCTTTCCTGCAACTGTATCAGCTCCAGTCAGGTGGCATGAGTGGAAATTCTGCCTTGTCAGTGAGCTAAACAGATGTGACTTGAAAATCCAGGAGGCATATTTTTGTAAATAAGAGTGAGGCGACTTTTATGGTTGCCTTTTGCATGCTTTAGAGCATGAAGGCTTGGTTGGCTCTTGTGTTACAGCACAAAAGTTCTTATATCATACGTCTTATTTTTGTGTCATTAAGTGCTTGTGTGCTACTGTCTAGTAAATTTTAGGGCAAATGCCCAAAAGGGGGAAATCAAAATAAGTATGTTTTATATTTGTGTCTTATTTACTCTAGGCTGCCGGGGGAAAGGAATGGAAGCTGGAAATATATATTAAGCATTGTTGAAAGCATCAATTTTAGCATTCAACCTGGGGAATTAGAGACTGGGGTTGCTTTCATTGTGTCAAAAGCATCTTTTCTCTCGCCATAGCCGGGAAAACTTTAATCACAGCATAGGTTGAAAGCTTTCAGAATTGTTGCTCTGGTTTATTAGGATGCTTTTTTTTTTTGCTACCAAGGCTTGCCTTGAAGGAGTCTTGTTATTAGCATTATAGGAACAATACTGAGGGAGGAAACATTTGCCAAATCAAGCAGAGATGGTTTATCCAGATAATTTGGGTTTATACAAGGACCTGCTTGAAGGTCCCACCCCTGACTCCTAAAGTTGCCCATTTGTTAGCTCTTGTGTCTCTGACATCCACTATTAGTAACCAAGCCTTCCACATTTCCAGTCTGTGTCACTTAATGAATGTATCCACCCAGATGTTCGTTCTGGGCCTGTTTCTGTATTAAAGTGTGTGTGTGTGTGTGTGTGTGTGTGTGTGTAAAATATGCAAGAAAATTCACATTTAAATTTGCATTTTAAAATATATTTTCCCCTCAAAATATTCTAAGCATATTTTCTATCAAAATATGCATTTTATATGTGTTTTGGTTTTTGAGCCAATAACTGCACCAGACCATTCAGAAAGTGCAAAAGCTGCCGGCTAGCTTAACTTCCACCCTGCACGTTAGTCTGGGAGGAGTGGATCAAGACAGTTCGTATTGGGCTTTGCAAATATTGAATTCCTCAAGTTCCAGCTCATCATTTTGGAATATCTGGTCAGCATCATAAGCTGGTTTTACATCAGCAGATCCCTTTTGTCTGCAGTTAACTAGGCAACAGGGAACTTTCCAGGCTTTTGTCAGCTGAGGGTTGCATTGAAATTCCTCACTCTGCCCTCTTCTGCTGTTCATCCGGTTGGGAGGAGGTGCTCTTCTTTACTTTTTCTCCAGTCTCAGTGGGACCACAGGATACAAAAACATGCCAGTATAGCAACCCCCACCAGTGCCTGGAGTGGTGGGGTGTGTGTGCGCCATGCTATAAGGCGGGGCATCCCAAGTGGGCAGGGCAAGCAGCACAGGGCATGCCGCCCCAGCGAATATATCCCTCCCAGGAGGGACGCAGCTGGCATGTGCCAGTCTAGTGCTGTCGGAAAAAGTGTGGGGTGTGCCGCCGGGAGGGCACCCGGGAGCGACACCCGAGAGGACCATTTGTAAGCACTATGTAGAAAGCACTGCTCAGTCTCTGAATGTAGCGTAACTTCCTTGACCAAGGCTATCATGAGAGCACTAGGTAGGTAAATTATGTACAAATAGGGAATGGCCGCAATAATAAAATCATTTATGTTTGTTTCCCCTTCCTCAGGGGACAATCAGAAATGCCTGGTGTAGTACTGATTTTACCCTGTTCCCAAACACAAGTTATCTTGGCAGCAAAAAAAAAATCACAAGCAAGTGAGAACTACCTGTACTTAGCGATGGGTACATCTGCCTTTCTTCCAGCAGACCATGCACAGGCTGTGCTGACACAAGAAAAGAGAGTTAATGTTGCCATTCCTCTCCCTTGTCCCAGGCAACCAGGCTGTGTGAGCAAGCCATTGCTCTTTTCAATAGAATGATACACAGTGCAATTAACTTCTCCAGTATGTGCTACATAGTTCTTCCCTTTTATATTTTCCTCTCCCTTCCCTTTCTGTTTTAAAAGAGGCTTGTCTTATTTATTGATTGAACAGAGAACTCGGGAGAGTTGAGTGCGAATGTCTGCTGCTCTGGCGTTGCAGTGTGAAGCCACAATTTGAGCCTCCCCTGCCCTTTTCCCCTCCCCACCCCCACATTTGAACCCTCCAGTCTTCACCAGGTGAAGAGTCAACCTGATTGCTAAGCTGACTTTTTGCTGTGCTAAGCACTTTGGCTGAAACCTGCACCCCTTGCTTAGGAGGAATCGAAATGGCATTAGGTGCTGCCAGTTGCTCTCAGGGCAGGCAGTTTTCTGCCCGATCGCCTTCAGAGCAGCACACAAGGAAATGGTGTTGTCTGCTGTGACTTCACGATCTAATTGTGTTTAGCACTCCGCTGCTGAGGGTTGTTGTTTTTTCACACCGAAGGCACAAACTGGTCTTGACAGAAACCCCCTTGCTAAGGAGAGGGAAGGGAAGTTCTGTCCCATAGGCAGAAGCCCTTCCTGTGAACAGGATGATGTCGTTGGATACAATCCTAAAGCCTTTGATCCTTCTAAGATAAATGATCAAGGAACCTAATGGAAGGGAAAGTCCCCGTCCTTTTTTTCTCTGTCGTTTTCTCTGTGCCTCCTCAAAAAGCCTCTCTGGGAGGTTGGGAGGCCCTGCCAAACAATGTGGGATGGGGCTGCTGTAGGAGGGAGGAATTGCCGCACAAGTTAGCTTAAGGGAGGAAACTTTGCCAGTCTCTCTCCACCAGAGTCGCCACCCCCACCCCGCCATCCCATCCCACATGGATCAGGAGACTTTGCAGAGGGGTAAGGGGAGAAGAGAGGCAGGAAACTCCTTCCATGAACTTGCTTAACTTAGAATCTACATCAAAGTCTTCCCCCACCCCTTTTTCCTTTTCTTTTAAAATTAATTGGTGCTTTTTTATGCAGCCTTCACAAGTTCCTTTCTACTAATGCCTTCTGCTTAAGGCTAATAGCAGAAGCTAGCCCTGGCTGTTGCACAATCCCAGCTGATGGTGTGTGTCTCAGCCCCCAGCTTTTTTCAAGCTGCATTGCGAGTGAAGTGTGTCTGGGCGCAGTGGTGCAATTCAGAGTTTATTACGTAAAATGAGCTTGCCATTTCAGAAGCGAGCACAGTGCTGGAATACTGGAGGTGGTGGCAGAGTTAAATAAAAGGAATTGCCATAAAATTTTATCAAAAGAGCTGCCCTTTGAAAATTAACTCCTTGATAATTAGCCCAATAGCCCTCTTAGGAATATTCTGCGTGGTTTTTTGGTTTTTTTGCGAACACAGTATGTCTTTTGGCCTTATTCACCAGCCCAGTTTAAGAGATCATTTAGTCTGTCAGTTGATGTGTGAGTTCTGAGGTGCCTTTAGCTCTCTTGCTTTACCAGTTCTGAAAGTTTATCCAGGAAGGCTGTGGCTAGAACTGAGAACAACCGCCCTGTGTTACAGCTGTGAGCCATAGAGCCGCAAAAGTGCCTCCCCTCATGTAACCGCAGCGCTGATGTTTTCCCCATGAGTGCCATATCATTATAGCTAGGCTTGTGGAGTCTTCGGCCAGCTCTGTTTTTCTGTACTGTGACTCTGTCGTATCAGGTGACTGTGCTTTCCCCTCTGCTTACTAGGATTGAGTGGGAAGACAGATGAAGAGATAGCGGCAGAGGGCAGCCCTTCTAATTTCTTGCACTTCTGTGCTCGCCTTGCTTCAGTTACCTAGTACGGATCTGTGCAAACAGACAGCCTCATCTAATAAACATGACATTAGAGGCAGCCAGCACTTAATTGATATGGCATTTCGTTCCTCCCAGACACCGATGATGTCGTTCCTGGCAGTCTTGTCGTTTCTTGCAGGAGGCGGGGCTGCGCTTTGCCTTTCTGAGCACTTGTATCCCTGGAGAAATTATTCCTTGCTTTGCTTTCTGTTTGTTCAGAGGCTCAAATATTTTCAGACTAACCCTGGTGGGTAAATGAGAGGCATCTGGAGATCTGTGAGCTGCCAGGCCTGGGATGGCATGAGCTGCTTTTGACCTTTGCTGGGTTGAGATTAGGTGGTTGTCTAAGTGACACAGTTGGCACAGGGTTCTCTTTAAGGAAACGGAGGGTGCTAATTCCCTCTGGAGCGGAGGCATGACTGGGAGGCTGGATAGAGATTTTATGCTGCTTCCGACAGTTGGAGCCTATGACGGAAGGTCTCTGTGTAGAGCATATAATGGCCTTGATGTGGCTGCTACGCATTAGATGTAGCTTTCCATCTCAGAAGCCTTATAACTGTTCTGCTCCAGACTTGGCTTTTGAGAGAGGCCATATCGGTGCCTAATCCAAAACACAGTCATGATGCTCCAAAAAAGTCATGTATTCCTCTTGAAGAATTGAGATATTTAAAGCAGCGTTCTTCTTTCCTACCTTCTTCTTGGGTTTAATAGCATAGCAAGGCCTGCAGGGGTCCTGGGCATACATATATCTTGCACCCAGAAACATAACCAACCACATACACACCCTAATTCACCCAAGATGTGCTTCCTTCCTTCCTTGATAGCTACACCTGACATTTGTGGGAAATCCTGGAGACAAAAATCCAGTGCTGCTGCTATAGCTATAGATGTAAATTTACCCTTCACTAGTCACCCACCCTCTCATACCCCTCTCTTCCTTCTCCTCTCCTCCCCTTCAGATGAATCCAGCCTGAAAATGAATGAGGTGGGGCATGTGCCTCAGTCCCTCGCTAGCCACTCTGGCAGCTACCTCTGGGGTGCGCAGAGAGATGAGCATGGAGCAGATATGCTGAAGCCTGACCCTCGGGACACTTTCTTCCTCAGTAAGTGAGAAAGGGTCTTCCAGTGAAGTCTGTTTGCTTGCCATTGCAGTAGAGGAAGAGGAATGGAGGTGGGCAGGGAGGGAAGAATGAAGAGGCACTTGTGGCGCTGCCTATATTAGCAGGGGCATGGGGGTTTATGCTTATGCATGCATAAGTGGTCTCAGATTGGGCAAGAGCTTTGGCATTGGGCCAAGATGCCTCCTTCTAGCTTTTGCTAACACTGCCCTCCCGCCCCACACTCTTATGACAGTGATGGACAACATGGTGCCCTCCAGGTGTTGTTGGACTACTATGCCCCCAGCCTAAGCCAAAAGGGCCAGTGATCATTCATTCATTCATTCATTTTATTTGTCTGCCGCTTTCCCACTCGAAGCAGGTTATAACAAAGAAACAGGGATGCATTTCAAAGAAACGCTACAAAAACAATGTTATAATATTGTTGCAAAACAATTGCATAGTAACAATTTCATCATAACGTAGGAAAACCAAAATATAACAACATACCAGAAAAATCACATTTCTATAAACATAACAAAATTACTTAAACAACCTGCAACACCAACCAGTAGCAGAAATAACAAGGGAGCTTCAGTTTCCCCTTACTCCTAGAAACACCTCTGCCATGATGTTGCTCACAATCCTTCTCCTGCAACAACACCTTCCAAGAACGAAGGGTGGAGTAGCTGGAAAAGCCATGATGTTAGGGAATATGTTGGGGAGTTGTAGTCCAACAACATCTTCAGCATATTGACATAGAATCATAGAACTGTAGAGTTGCAAGGGACCCCGAAAGTCATCTAGTGTTGGCTCCCTTCGCTGTAAGGAGGGGGAATTGGTGGAGCTCAAGAAAGAGCATATTTGTTTGGAAGCAACCTACCCATGAGAGAAACACGTTTGGGGAGCATTGTATCCCCCTTACTGTGTTTTGATGCAGGATAGAAAGAGCAGGCATTCAGTGGAGAGCTAGCTAAATATCAGTGTCTGCGGCAATAGAATGAAGGAGGCATTCATACAGGATATTTATTGATCTGAAACTATGAGACAAGATGATCACCTTTGCATTTGCCAAAAGTGAGACTTTTGTGATGGGGAAGGGAGTTGATTTTTCCAGCAAGACTGGATTAATCCTGGTCTCAAAAGAAAGGTATGTTGACAGAAGATGGTTCTCAGTCTCCAGGAATGTTGAGTAACACTATAATGACCTCTTGGGGAGATGGTGGCTTACAGTCTAGATCAAAAGCAGAAGACCTCCAAGATATAACAGTCATTGTGGATTAATTCAGTCCAGGCTATCTACAGTGCCTGTGCCTAGCAACATAAAATTCTGTGCTTGTGCTGAGAATGGATACTTTTAACAAGTATAAAATTAGCATTTTAAAAAATCATGCAAATTAGCTTATTTTTAATAATTTGTTCTACAAGTTTTACTACTTAACAATACTTCTGATAGCAGTGATGAGAATTGAGCTATGCAGGACACTGAACCTACTCACACTCACACATACTCCTAGCAGAAATCTTAGGCCTATCTGCCTCGTCCTTAAGCTTGTTCTGGACTCTTCCACTAAAAAGCAAATCAGGAGATCACATGAATGAGTGTTACAAAAAACAAAAACAAAACAAACCCTCTTCTTCGTATACTAGACGCCAGGGAGAAGAATGTCTGGTATTTATGTAGCAGTCCAGAGAATAACAGTCTAGGCAGGTGGACTCAGGAACCTCTGGGTTTGATCCTGTGGCTTCTTCCTCTTGCTTAACTGCCTTTATCTCAGCTCCCCAGATCGAGCCGTCCCACGTGGAGAATGTGCTGGTGCCCTGTGCTTACAGCCCCACGTACGTGGTGAAGGATTTCCCTATTGCCCGCTATCAGGGCCTGCAGTTTGTAAGTGTCCCCATATGGGCTTTATAGCCTAGCTTTCTCTCTGTCCATGGAGAAGTATCTCCACTACTTTTGCCATTGCTCATTCCTATGCACCTGTAACACAGCACATTGCCCTACGTTGGTGGGTGGGGGGCAGGCTATGCCTGCACTGCTCTGGGAACCAAATTCAAAAGACATTATTGCTGGGTCATTTTGGCCAGCAGCATTAGCAGATTTTTTTTATAACAGAGACCGAACTGAAGCTAGTGCACCATAAAAGATGGGGAGTTGGGGGCAAGATAGAAGGATGGGGCAGGGACAAAGAAGGGTATAGAAAAGCTTCTTTGATTCCTATCAGACACAGAATGCAGTGGTGGGAGCTTGATTCTGAATAAATAAAAAACCCACAAAGGCATATTTCAGAATCTATGTCACAATGTACAGGCGTGTGCAATTCTCACCGCTCCTGGGTCCAGCTGGTAGTGTTCGTGCCCACGGCCTGCCGCCATGTGTTCTCTGGAATGGGCCCCAGGAGCAGCTTCTCCTTCCTGCCCAGTATAATTCACCCCTTTCCTCCTCCACCTGTAGGAAGTGGAAACATACCTACTTTGCTGTGACTCTTCTCACCAGGTTGCCCCTCCCACAGGTCTACCTCTCATTTGTTTACCCCAATGATTTCACCCGGCTTACGCACATGGAGACGGAGAACAAATGCTTCTACAGGGAGTCTCCGCTCTACTTGGAAAAGTAAGTGTGAACCAGGAAGGGCAGTAAGGAAGCTGACTGCCAAGAGCTATCAGAAACCCATCAGATGTACTTTGTTGGGGGTGGAGAGATTGCAGTCTCCTGGCAGATTAAGTGTAAAATGTGAAATCTAAGGTGCAGCAAACATGAATGTGGAACATAGGACCATAGAAGGGTTGGTGGTGAACCTGGCCCTCCATGATTTGGTCACTCTTGTTTGCCATTGGGGCTGAGAAATTTTATAGGAACTACAAAGTAGTCAACCTAAGGAAGGAACTTTCCATTGCGGCTCGATTGGAATTGGCAAGAGGGGAAGAGAACTCAGTTCACATTCATGACCCTCTTTCCCTAACATCCATAACTGCTCTGAGTCATAATGGCATAATCCATTGATCTTGATGCTGTTCGGGATATTTCAAAGTCAAGTCTCCGGCTTTAGTGTTACCTCCCACCTTCCATTTTATAATCTGTTTCAACTGCATGCAACTCTGTGGCAAACACGGCCAATTTGGTCTCTTCTACAAAGGGGCTCTGAAGCTCAACTTCAAGAAGAGACTCTTGCCATCAATATTATGTATACGACTGCTGCTGTCTACCTCCGTAAGAGACTACTTCATGGATCTAACAGGGCCCCCAAAAGCTTATACTACAATGCATTGGTAGTCTTCAAAGTGCCACCAGACTCTGTTGTTTTTA
The DNA here is from genome assembly GCF_965153285.1 of Podarcis tiliguerta. Classification (NCBI taxonomy): domain Eukaryota; kingdom Metazoa; phylum Chordata; class Lepidosauria; order Squamata; family Lacertidae; genus Podarcis; species Podarcis tiliguerta. Next base: position 58,141,007 of record NC_139534.1, read on the forward strand.
GCACAACTGACTACAGTAGTATGTCCCTTTGGAATCTGTGAAAAAGTAGGCTGGGTGCCTATTACAAGGATTCCCTGCTAAGCAAAATCCCTTAGGCTTATCCTTGAGCAACACAGGTGTGTGTGTGTGTGTGTGTGTGTTATCTGAGACTTGTTGCTTGGCTCTCCAGATTTGGCTTTTACAAATACATGAAGATGGATGAAGAGGAGGAGGAGGAGGAGGAGGATCCACACCAGAGAGCCTTTCTCTTCCTGAATCCTGAGAGTAAGTAGTCTTTGGGAAATACAGCTTCCTCCAATCAGGCAGGAACCATACTCTGATATCTGTCCATTTTATGAGCAGCTTCTGAAGTGTGTGTGTTTATGTAAGCAGAGGCTGGAATCCGTCAGGGATTCTCTAGCTGTGATTTCTGCATTGCAGGAATGACCCCCGGGTCCCTTGCAGCTCTACAATTCTGTGATTCTGTGTGTTTCACTGGTGTTAGAACAAGCAAGTCTATTGTGCCATCAACTTACAGGGATTGCATTCCCAAGCAGGTTGTGTCACGGCAACAGATTGCTTGCTGAGGATGGGAGAGTAACTGCAGGAAGCTATTCACCAGCTTGGCTCCTGAATGCATTTACAGAGATTCTTTATTTTTTGTCACTTTGATTTCCCTTCTGGCTCCCCTGCAAGAAAGCTGCCATGAGATATACCAGATTTTTTCATGTATAAGACTATCTTTCCCCCCAATTCTTTCAAGTTTAAAATTGGGGGTCGTCTTATACATGGATAGTGCATATGGGGGATATCTTTATTTGGAGTCCCAAAAAATAGGGGTCATGTTATACATGGAAAAATACGGTACCTATTGCCAAAGACTGGAATTATTGGGGTTTATGCCCTGGCTACCTCCATTAAAAGGGGCATGGACAAAGTCACTGCCACCACTGAACACCTGGGAAGAAGAGTATCTGGTTCCTGCCATGTTCTGTGGGGAGTTTTCTGGTATCTTCAGCAGCTTCCTAATCTCTGCTGACAAAATGCCCCTCTCCCACCTCGACCTCTGCAGGCGACCTCTGCAGTCCAGAGGCAAGCTGTCCAAGAGCCCATCTGTGCTGAGACCAAGCTTGTGAATACCTTGAAATGCAATCAGTACCCCCCTCCAAATCTTGTTTGTAGCAGCAAGAATATTAGACCTTCACCATCCCTTTGATATGCAGCCTTGACTCTCCTCAGTTAATTTATGTGATTTTTACTACTTAGTATGGAGGAAATTCTCTCTCGATTCATCTGGTTGAAATGTACAAAGGATGAGGGCAGGGCTATGCCATCCAAATGCCTTGTTAAGTCCCAAAGAGACCAAAATTATGCGTTTAAAATTAATTATTCAAATCCGCACGGCGTGTACACATTTTCCCATTCTGCATGAAGTCATTTAGTTAATTTTGATCCTACAGGCTGTGCTGACCAGCACCGGGGGTAGGGAAAGAAAGGTCATTAGGGATGTGTAGGCCAGAGAACATAACAGGAGGCCCTGAGGAAAGGGCAGCTAGACATGGCGGAACCATGCGTGCTTAGACAAAGCATCACTCCCTCAATACTAGAGACATTCACAGACACAGCCTGCACTTTTTCCAATCTATTTCAGGGTCTGACCTCATGCCATGGTGGTACACAGAGACATTGCTTACCAGTACCCAATACTCACCCTCCCCTGCTTTCTGTTCCAGGCCTTCCCCCAACCCCTTCCTTCCTCAGCTGCCTCTTGCCTTAGAGTCCTCCAACCCCTTCTTGCCTTCAAGTTTCCCCTGCACTTGGGCATGTTACCCATGAGACTTTATCTGCTCTGCTGCTGGTTATTTTCTAGATTTTCTTGAAGAGGAGGAAGAAGGAGCCGACAGTCCTGAGCCCACCGACCCACTCCCTGAGGACAAGGACAAGAGCCCGGGTGTTCTGGATCCAAATGTGTTCACAGGGCTTCAGAGGAAAGAGAGGCCCCTTGTCACAAAGGATTATGGGAATGATGTGGACTACTATGCCTTCAACCAGAAGCAAAAGAGGTTTAATGAAGAGGGGACCCTGACTGGGCAGCCTGTTTCCACAGGTACAAACACTGGACCGAGCCAGAGTCCTGTGACTCCGTCAAAGGCACCCCAGGCCTACGAGAAGGCAGCCCCTCTTGGGGAGCAGGTGGTTCTCTATGGCCGGTCCCTCAGCTGGGCGCAGAATGAGGAGGACGAAGAGGCCGGAAGGAAGGAGGGCGAGCTGAGGCTGCTGTTGCCACCTAAGCGAGGCAGCTCCCTCGGCCTCCAGCCTCGCCTCTCTGTGCCTTTCTTTGCTGGGAAGGCCAAACAGCAGAGCCCGAAGGAGGAGGGGCAGCCCAAGAAAGAGACCAAGAAGCCCCCAGACAAGGTGTACGTGACGCGGCTGCAGCCCAGCAAGAAGAAGGCCCCGTCCCAAAAGGAGGCTTTCCCCGGAGTCTTTCTCTACCCCAAACTGCCCAGGAAGGTGCACTTGAACTCCAGGCTCCCTCAGCGGCGGCCTGCTCCCTCCAGCAAGCTGCACGCCATCCCTGGCCATAGGACCCCCTGGCTCACTGGCAATGCCTCCAAAGAAACAGACCCTTCTAAAAAGAAAAGCCAGCGGGCCAGCAGGAAATGGGAGCAGCTGTATGACCAAGAGGCCCCCAAGGCCCGAAGGAAGCAGAGGGTGCGGCCTAGTGCCTTGAGCCTGCCCGCAGAAGGGCTCTTCAGCCAAGAAACCTTTGAGGTCACCACTGCGGCGAGGACCACCCTGGATTACAATTCCTCTGAGGTGGTGCTGCCTGAAGGCGTGCGAGTGACGTCCTTCCTGCGGATGTCTGAGATGACAGAGTCCCAGCAGGAGGAGGGCCCAGAGAAGGCCCTGGGGGAGGAGGCTGAGGAAGAGCTGTCCGATTACAGCTACGAGAACTCTGAGCTGCAGCAGAGCTGGCTGGAGGACTCCATCAACTGGCAGAGGACATTCAGCGTCAGCCCCGTGGATTTTGAGCTGCTGCGCTCGGACTGGAACGACCTCCGGTGCAACGTCTCGGGAAACCTGCAGCTGAGCGAGAGCGAGGTGGTGGACGTGGTGGCTCAGTATATGGAGAAGCTCAACGAGAAGAATGGCGGGTAGGAAGAGAGAAGTGGGGTGTGGGGGGGAACAGTGTCTATACAATAGGCAGGGGCTGAAATGAGGACCCCATGCCCAGCTCTTCCACTCAGGTGACATACAGACTGTAAAAGAGCTTACCTTTTGGGAAGATGTTACATTCACTTAGGACAGCTGGAAGCTCTCCTCTGATCAGTGGGCAAGGGGGTAAATCAGCAGATATAACTGAATTGAATCTGCCATGGTAACTGAGGCCTAACACTACCCCTGGGAAACGGAGGGGCAGATGAACTCTTGGGGTAATTGTGACAAAACAGATAACGTTTGCACAGAAGGACTCTGAGAAATCAGGCTTCTACTTAGTCTTTCTGCTTGCTGTAAAGCAGAAATCGGCCACTAGTTCGATCCAGCCAGAACTACTGCTTCTGAACTACCAACAGATTCTCCCACTTCTCACAAACCTATGCCCTTGTTCCTCCTACCTCTGTTAAGTTGTGAGGCACACATACACCCTGCTGCTTGATTGAAGGCCTGCCCATTTATGGAAATGCCTAAAGAATCCCACTGTGAGAGAGCTGTGGAACTCCTGCTTTCATAGACCCTGTTTCTGCTGATTAGGCCTGTTTGGAGCAGGGCTAGCCTACACAATAAGATTATTGTCCCTGTATTCCCTATAGCTGCTAGGGGAGCATTCTGTGTGCATCGGGGTCTCTCCTAATCTGCCCCTACAGATCCTAAAACAAGGAGAGGCATTTCTGGAGTGGGGAAGGGCCCCAGTGAGAGCCACAGTCAAGACTAGACAGCTGGCGTGCGCATAACCTGACCAGGGCCATATCACCACACCGTACATTCAAACCACATGGCTTTTCCCAAAGAATCCTGGGAACTGTAGTTTGCTAAGGGTAGCTCTGTGAGGCCCAGAGTGGCTGGGGAAACCCAGGCAGATGGGTGGGGTATAAAGAATAAAATTATTGTTGTTGTATGGTGGATCCCATATACTTTAAATGTATGGTCTGAATGTGATCCTGGTGCAAGGTAGCTTCTTACGATGAGGGTATTTGGTCTAGGCCGGGACTGCGTCAGCTTTCCATTCTCCCACTCACAGCATCTACACCCTCTTGAGGATCATCAATGTGGAGAAGAGGCGAGACACGGCCCGGGGCAACCGTTACCTGATGGAGCTGGAGCTGATGGAGAGAGGCCAGAGGACTGTGCGGCTCTCAGAGTACATCTATGTCCTGCTGCACCAGGGAAAATCAGAGGACAGCACTGAAGTGAACCCCGAGGGGCCTGCGACAGTGTCCACTGAATCTCAGCCATCACCTAGTGCCTGGAGCCTGCTCTATGGGAAGCCCATCCTGTGCCGACCTTTGCGGCTTAGCTGGAGGCACAATGTTATGGTGCATTTTGTGGTGCCAGGTAAGGGACTGTCCGCTGCATCCCATAAACGAATGGCTGTTTTTTTAGGGACTAGTGGAATGAAGGGCGGCGCCGGGTATGTGTGCGGCAAAACAAGACTGACAACCACCGACAGTGGCTTTTTAAAAAAAGTGTGCTGAAAGTGGTTTGAGAGATGCCTTCTTTCCCCTGCTGTATACATATATTCCTTTTGTTTTACCGTCCCCCCTGCTCAGACATGTTTTGCAGTTTCTTTATAACAATGCAGCCGCCTGCAAAACTTGTTTTACCAGAGGGGAAATTGGGTTGAGTCTGCATATCGCAGGCAGGATCCTTCATTCATTCTGCCTTCATTTCTCAGGGCAGGGGGTAAGGGCATGACTTTAGACCAAGAAAGGTTTGCTTGGGACCTTGGCCCAATTCATGGGTTACTCAAGGGACAGCGTTGCTGCCTCTCCACTGTTGTTCCCTGGGGCACTCGGGTGACAGATGAAATGAGAAGATGGTTTTTTTGTGTGTGTTTTTTTTTACAATATATCTGAGCTGCCATTCATCTTGTTGATTCTGTGTACCATACACATTTCGTACAAAATATAACAAAAACAACTTCCTTTATGACAGTGGACAAATGGACAGGCTATAAGACTATAGAAACTAAAAGCAGGGTGAGGCAATGTAACCCTTTAGAATCCCTTGATAAATAAAAACATCTTAACCTGACACCACAAAGACTGTATTATCAGCACCAGGTGTACCTCTTTGGGGAAATCACATGGGAAATATCTTTATCCATACCCCAGTTGGGAAACTAGTTCAGGAACTGAACTTCCCATAAGATCCCTCCCTCCCACAAGATTTCCTTATTTTGTAAATTATAAGACTACTACAGAATACAGATGTGAGGCAATCTGGCTTTCCCCCAACAAAAAGGCAGTGAGGAGGCCATGGTGTTTCACTTACTTATAGTCAGACAGCTCTGTGTACCATGTCCCCCCCCCCAAAAAAAAACAACAACAACAAGCCAAGTCCTGTACCGCTGGGGGGAAAGATAAAACCTGTGGCAAATTAATTAAAATTTGTGTCTGTTTACACATACAAAAACCATATTCTGTGATGAGAATGTGGATGTGCCAAATATATGCCATGATCTGGAGTTAAGGGTGAGCAGCGAGGTGGCTAAGTTTGCGAGTAATACCCAATGTTTCAGGATGCTAAAGACAAAAAGGAATTGCAAAGAGCTCCTAGAGATGCTCTCCAAACTAGGGGGATGGGCATTAACCTGACAAATTCTGTTCAGTGTAAGTGTTGGGAGGATATCCTCATGCTGGAGGATAAAGCTGTCAAGGCTATCGTGATGGATGTATACTACATCCGAGTCCAGGATCAGAGACAGCATGTCTCTGAGAACCATTTGCTGGGGAACAGCTGTGGGAGAATGCTAATGTACTCAGGTCTTGCTTGTGGACTTTGCAGAGGCATCTGGTTAGCCCCTGTGGGAAACAGCAGGTTGCTGGACTGGCTGGGCCTTTGGTCTGACCCAGCAGGGCTGCTCTTAACTATATATTTGTATTCACTCACTGTGTAATTATTCCCTTCTTCTGCTCGCCGAATGCTGAATTGCCACAGGCTGAATGCCACTGAAGTCTTGGCTATGCTTGAAACACATGCTGAGAGTGTTATTCTCTTGCCACTGCTGATATGTGTCCACATAGATCATACGAGTCTTTTGTCATGGAGATGCTCCCCCATCAACATGGACTGAGCGTGCTTACAAATGCTAACGGCCTGTTTTCATAACTTGCACAGTTAAAAACCAAGCACGCTGGGTACAGCAGTTCATCTCAGACATGTCTAACCTATACTTGAACACCAAGGATGCCAACTTCAACGTTATCCTGGTAGACTTTGATAGTGACGACATGGATGTGGAGAAGGCCCTTCAGGAAGCTCACCTGCCCAGGTAATGCAAGGATACAGTGGGTACAGTTGGCCACTAGGTAGATAAATAAAGCCATTTAAATTATCTACAGCTTTATTTCCTCTCCAGACTTTTCAGTATTGTGCATGACTAGCCTGCTTTTTAGCTGTCTGTAAACATGAGGCTTGAAGAGCAAATGGCAATAGCAGAAATGCCCTAGATCATGTGTGTATGGAAAGGGGGCAACGATAGGACCATGCCTGCTGAAATCAGATGCCCTATTAAGCATGTTGTGTCTGTGTGCACACTGCCCTTGCTACATCCATTTCTCCATTCAGTCTGTGTTATGATGATGTCTTTGCTTTATGAGTCGTGACCAAATACCAACCTGATGACTTAATCTGCAAATAATATCCTTATGGCTTCAAGTTTCAATCAGTTTAATTGGTAGATTAAGACTGCAACTCTTAGCATACTAGAGAGTGCACCCCACTGAAAAGAATGGCATTACTTCTGAATTGGCATACATAGCTTTGCACTGTAATGGACTTTAAACTTTGCATTTTAAACAAGATCCTTTGCATGTTTGCTTGTAAGTAATCCCTCTGAATTTCATGGTACTTTTTCCCAATTAGGTGTGCAACCATAGTTGCTTAATCAGTGACAGACCACTTTAACTAGTGGGCCTCAAAGTTAAAGGACAGTTATTCATTTGCTGAGCCTCTTTTCATTCAAGCATGTTACTAATAAAGAACAAGAAAACATTGATGTTCCCTTCTAAAAAGAAGGAATAATCTATTTTCCCCCATTAAATTGCAAAGTATTGCAACCCTTTCAACAGCTCTAAAATGTATCCATGTTGAGGCTAGGGTAGTAGGCAAATTTATTTAAATATACTTAATTCAGTTGAGTTAAAGGTATAACATTTAATCAACTAAAAATATGTAACTGTCTCTAGCCTGCCTTTATTGTAGTTTGGTGTTTTCCTTCAGTTGGTGGGACTCATATCTGTTTCCACCTTTCTGGTATTTGGAAGTCCCTGGTTACAAAAGATGCAAAAACAACCCCACAACTTTGGGCTTACACACACAAAGAGAGAGACAGAGAGACACACACAGAGAGAGAATCTCTGCACCTATTTCACTGGTGTGCATCTTCTTCACAGATACCAATACTTGAAGCGCACAGGAAACTTTGAGCGCTCAGCAGGACTGCAGGCCGGGGTGGACGCCATAGAGGTGAGGACCGAGGGCAAAGGGGATAGCTGTTCCCAAGACTGCTTCGTACCTGATTGTCATGGCTTGTCTGTGCCACTCTTTGATCCCTCAGGATGGCAGCAGTATTGTGTTCCTGTGCGACCTGCACATCCACTTCCCCCTCAACATTCTCGACAGCATCCGGAAGCACTGCGTGGAGGGAAAGCTGGCTTATGCGCCCATTGTCATGCGGCTGGGCTGCGGGAGCTCTCCGCGAGAGCCCAATGGTAAGTGAAACACGTCTGGCTGCTGAGGAGGAGGCCGGACTGACTGACTGTCTGAATGAATGAGGCTGCTTACGTGAGAGGCAGCATGGCTACATTCCTCACAGCCAGCTTAGTGTTGGGCAGCAAAAGTTAGTTAAATAGCCAAACTGCTGGCACTATAATTGTGCCCTTGTTCCCATCTAGCCCTCTTACAGGATGCCTACAGACACAACACAGATCACTGAGATCACCTGGAGGAGTGCTGTTAATTGTCCCCCAATTGGCCTCAACTAGACGTTGGGCATTTAGTGTCACCCGTCCAATGCTGTGGAGCCCTCCTCCAGCACAGATCTGGCAAGCCACCTTCACTTTTAATTTTCTTGGAAGTCTCCTGAAGAATTTTTATGCCAACAGGCCTAAGCAGCTGCTTAAAACTTTCTTGTGTAGCCAGTTGTTTTAATGATTGTTCTGCACTGCTTTCGGTGTTTTGTTTTTTAAATATTAGAACATGTTTTTATATTGCTGTGCACCACCCTGTGTGAGGGCGGGATGTACGTTTAAATAAATAGAATGTACGTTTAAATAAATAGAAATAAATAAAAACGTCTTATCTGAAACCCTCCTTAAAACTTCACTCTCATTGCTCTTAAGCAAGAGCAAAAATAACATGCAGGTTGACAGCTGCTCTGTAGGCTTCAGCTCAAACCTCTTGTGGCTCCATCAGGGAAGTTTTGTATCCCCTTTGCAACCCAGCAGAGAAAAGCCAGACCATTTGCCTAAGGGGTGCACCACAAGTTCAGAAAAGAACCCAGGAGTCTTGGGCTCTGACTCTACTGCTGGGAAACCTAACTTGGCTGCTCTTCTCTAAATGGTTTTGACAAGAAAAGCCCTGAATAGTCACGCTGCCAAGTGAGACTGTGGAGAGAGATTCAGCATGTGTGTGGATGTTTTAGCAGTAGAAAGCAGCAGGGAAGAGAGTGTGTGTGCGTGTGTGTGTGCGTTAGAGAGAAAGCATACACCAAAGTTATGATTTTTAATACCTGGTGTTATTAAATTATTTATTATTGTGTCAGCGGGTCCATATATTTTATCTGAAATCTTCAGGCTATCTGGACTTCGTGCAGTAGGCATTCCTTTTTTGCCAAATACTTGTCACTTGAAATCTGTTTCATATTGTTGAAAATCTGGGGCAGAAAACAGATTGGGCAGCAGAGTGAATACGCTTGCCTTCTCCCAGGGCTCTGACTTTGTTAAGAACTGCTGCCAGTCAGCACGGACAAGGTTGTCTGGGTCAAGTGAAGCTGGGCAGGTACTGGAACAATGTGTGGAGGCACTAATGGGTTGGATGAGGGACAGTAAATGGAAGCTAAACCATGGTGAGATTGAGCTGCTATGGATTGGTGGTTCCTGGGACCAGGAAATAGGAATGCGTGTTCTGTACAAGGGTGCACTGCATCACAGGGACAGGTGCATACTCTGGGGGGGGGGGACTCCTGGATTTTATTTTACCTGGACAGGAATAACCCAGCTGCAGTAATCCAGGTACTAGTAAGCTCCTGCAATCAGCTCTATGTGAAACTGCCCTTGAGGATGGTCTGGAAACTGCATTTGGGGCAAAATAACAGCAGTCAGAGTGTTAATGGATATGTCTGCACAAGACCATATAACACTGGTTCTCAAGGACCTGCGCTGGCTGACTGCATGTCCCTGGGCCCTATTTAAAGTTTTAGTTGTAAGTCCTAAATGGCTCAGGACCTGGAGATCTGAAGGAACGCTTGGGGCTGGCTGTGGAAGGTTCTTCTGCAGCCCCTCTTTAACTAGAATCAGGCGATCTGGGACTTGCCAGAGGACCTTCTTGGCAATTCACATACAAGTGGTGGAATCATCTCCCCACTGAGCATGTTGGGGTGGGGGCAACATGGCCCTGTTTATAACAATAGATAGATCAATGATTTTTTTCACTATATTTTCCTTTTTTGTTTTAATTGATGCTTGTATTTTAAATTGTTGTACCTTGCCCTGAAATCACTACTGAAGGGGGGGCACAATATAATTTCTATAAACAATGAATAAAGAAGAATAGAAACAAGTTCTGGTTTTACAGAAGTTCATCTAATTTAAGTTATCTCTATACCTGTTTTGAATCCACATGAGATAATATTTGCTGCCAGCAGAGGACAGAGTGGCTTCTTTGGGTAGCAAAATGAATGGGAGACCAGAACTGTCTAGGCTCTCAAGCATAGCCTTGCTTCCATATCAAGATCCCGGCAACATTCTTGGTTCATTTTTCTCAGGCTACTGGGAGGTGAATGGCTTTGGCCTCTTTGGGATCTACAAATCTGACTTTGACCGTATTGGTGGGATGAACACAGAAGAGTTCCGGGACCGCTGGGGTGGAGAGGACTGGGAGCTGTTGGACAGGTGAGATTTCTGGGATGGCCCAGAGCCCCCAAATCCCCCCAGTGCTGAGTAAAGACCTGGTGCAGGACAAGGCAGGTTTACTGACTCTGGGTAGATAGATGGCAACATTTGGTGTAGAGATGAGGATCTTGAGGTCTACTGCACTTTGCAGAGGCATCTGTCACAAGTCAATGATGTCATATGTGCAGGCCTCAACATATGTAGCATGGTTCAAGATCCCTGTTGCCATACCTGAGCAGGGTGGGCATAATCAGCACCACGCAGACAAATTTAGTGCCCTAAAATACTATTATGTTTATATTAAGGAAGAAGGTGATATTCTCTAGCATTCTAGCCTCTCCCCCCACTTTTGTTCTTTCCTCTCTCTCTTTTTTGAAGGACAACAAAATTAACCCTTTCCTTCCCCAACAGCAATGTTCTAACCTTTTTTAATGAAATTCTTTGGAGGTTGTGTTTTCTGCTGCTGCACACACCTACCTACATTTTTAATTGAGAAGGGGCAAACTGCAGCACAGCCTCTCTCCCACCTCTCAACGCAAAGCTGTACCGCCCCTCCATCTATTGGATGTTGTTCAATTGACTTTGAAAAGGGCCTGGGGCTTTCATGCCAAATCTGAAATGTGATTGGAGCCTCTGCTGTGACTTTGCAGAAATGCCCCGAGGCTGTTGGTCTACTTGAAGATTTTTTCATTTCAAGATGTGCCACCAATTCCCAGTTCCTTGTTGTAGTGTTCAGAAGGCCGGGATGCTGCATTCACCCTTGATTTTAACCTCTGCTTAACAAAGGGGAAGCCATTCACCCCAAGGTTTGCACAGGAAACCTGCAAGGTCTCCCTGTCCCTGACGTACACTGGGAGAAGTGAAACCCTTTCCCCTTAGTTGTTAGATGAGTGATATATATATATTCTTCAAAGAATAATGAAAGAGCCAAAACTGGGATTTCCTCATTTATTTCTTAATTTATAAGCTTCCTTTCAACCAATCTGGTAGAGCTATCAAATTATCAAAATGTCTTTAGAAATTTAACCATGTAGAGTAAATTGATTTTAAAACTTGCATGCCAACATTGCAGGGTCACATAACTCAACTGAAGGCCCTTCGATTGCTGCAGTCTTAGAACACCCTCCTAATTTTCCTTGGGGTGCTGCCAGCACACAGCAGAGGCAGGGGCCTTTGCCCCCACCAGTGAATTTTGGCCCCTTCTGCTCTGCCACCGAGAGAGTCATAAAAGAAAAAGCATTGTTTATCTGTCCTGCAGAACTCGTTCCAGTGAACTGTATACTTGTCCTGTGGTAGTCTCCCCCTGGCACTAGGGAGTGTCAGAAAAGCAAAAAGCAACACTTTCAAGGCTTGTTTGTATGACTATGTCCTTCATGAGTGCCTCAGCCTGGAAACATGGTGAGGGAGGTGCCACCATGCCATAGTTGCAGTTTTGGATTTGGCCATCCACAGTGATTCTTGATAGCCTTTGGATTAATATGGACCAGCACATTAACTTTCATGTCACTGTGAGATCTGTCATTGTGAGGGTACTTTTGAGATCTGGTGCAGACGGCACTACAAGTGGCTGGCTCCCCACAAACTTACCACTCACATGAGTGGTCTGCTCATGTAATCATGATGCCAGAAGAGATCACTTTTTTTCTTCCGTGACCAGAAAAAACTGCAGGTTCCCAATTTTTGTATTCACAAAACAGCCATGATATTGTGTGTTTGCTCTTCTAACATTATGCTGCTTATGAATATGGACCATTTACTGAGCATTTATTTTCAAGGAGTAACAGGCAGAAATACCAGTTCTATCCTCTCCTATGTCAGCATGTTTGACACCCGAAAAGGTCGCCATCTGGAAGCAGTCAGATCCTAGCAATGAAGGATGAAGAAGACAAGAGTTACTTGTCAATCTGAGGCCTTTATTTTTGCAGTCAGTGGCCAAAGCAATTTATATATACTCACAATAATAAACAGAATATAAATAAAATATGCAACTAACAACAAATCCCTGCATGCATATCCTTAGGCACTAAGTGTTTGCCCACATCAAAAGATCTTACTTTACCCTTTGGAAGTTCAAGCTTTGGCAAAGCTTAAGAGAGAAATTTTAGAAATCTGGATTAGCTGATGAGAATCTCTCCCTAAATGCCATGCAGCCCAGCAGGTTTGTTCAGGTTTGCTGTATGGGTTTACTCAGGAGTAAGTCACAGGGAGATGAATAAGACTTCTTTGAGTAAGGGTGTTACAGCTTTGGTTTGCAAATGACACACTGAACATGCTCTCAAATTTATATGCTAAAGAGGTGTGAAGGGGGTATAGTTTAGGAGGCAGTCTCTAAAAGCTGTTTCCACGCATGACATTTAAAAGTAGTTTGTTCTTCAGTTACCACACAATGATAACTTTAAAATCTCCATTGGCAAAATGTACATTCCGTTTCTTTCCCACATTATACCCTGTGTTAGCAAGGGTGAGAGAGTCTCAGCATGTGTTTTAGTGGCATAGTTGAAAGTGGTTTAAGTCCTTAACAGATGTTTAGTTGGAGGACTAAATGACCTTTCTGTCTCTTGATTTCCTTCTGTTTGGCTTGCTCACAGGGTGCTTCAGAGTGGGCTGGAGGTGGAACGTTTGCGACTCAGGAACTTTTACCATTACTACCATTCCAAACGTGGCATGTGGAATTCACGCAGCAAGAAGACACCCAAAGACTAAACACCAGCCCTGCCCTCAGCTGATCCCCACTCCTGGTCCTCTTCGGGAGGCAAAGAGGAAGCAGCAGCTGCCATCTTGGCTTTGCTACCTGTGACTCGGCACACCTTCCACACCGCTGCAGGTGCCCTTCTGGATGCAGCATCAGTCAGAGGCCCTGCGCAAGGGCTCTTGGGAGTCGAGGGTTTCTACTGAACTATTTAAAGCAAACCATGTTTACTTTGGGATTTTTTTGTGACTTTTCTTAAGGGATCTAATTTCTTAGTCAGAAATTGCATTTATTAACTCAGTAGTACTGAAAGGTCGGGATTCCTGCTGAAAGGGAGAATGGGATGTGCCTTCCAGTATTACTACAGCCAGGAAGGAAGGTGCTGGGACCGCTACACAAAGCTCATGCAGCTGCCAGGGGAGGATCACTCTTGTTACTTGGCTCATAGTTTTGGCACCTGAAAGCAAAGGAAGAAACTTCAGTGTGACAAGTGCTGTTCACTCCTGAGGTGACTGGGCCTCAACACTATATCATGGTCAAAGTTGGGCCCTCAGGAGAGTTAAATGTCCTAAGAGGATTTTTGAGGGAAAGGCTCATGTCAGGTTTGGGGGGGGGGAGTGTTTCAGTCTTTCTAAGTGAATTTTGGGTTTCTGGCCCATCTGCATATTTTCTGGATCTGTCTTAGGTAGAGGCAGCCCCAAATCTAGCCCCCCTGTGATCTTCCTACACGTACCTGCTGCTTCCGTGACTGATGAAGATCATGCTAGGATGGAGATTGGGGGAAAGAGTTTCAAGAGAGAGAGGGCACGATCATGAGAGTGCCCTCCACTACTCTCAGAGCCACTTCAGATGCAATAATCTTGCTAAGGGGTCTGGGGGTATATAGGCACCTTGTGCTTCCTGTTCTTCCACATCTCAGTCTTATCAGAAAGAGAACTTGCACATCTCCCCTGCGCTGGAGGTGCAGAGACTCCCAATGTGAGGACACATTCCAGATAGGAACAGTACAGTTCTCTTTCACACTTCAATGAAAGGGCAAAGGAACAGAAAAGTATTGAGGCCCTTCCACTTTCTTTTCCCATCACAACACATTCGCATCAGAATTGGCTTGCACTCTTCTCATTCTTCCCTTTCATCCTTCATCTGTTGTTTGAATGTACAAGGAAAGTATCGAGTAGCTCTCTGTGCCATCTGAAGTGGCCACAGAGAGAGTAGGTGGGTTTCTGTATAACCATCAGCATTGGAGCTGCCAGGAATTAAGGAGAAATGCTGGGAACCCATGAGTGCTGAGTTGCTCAGTGAGCCTAAGCTTCCAGTTACTGCCCACTCTTCTCCAGTCACCCAACCGAGCTGATGAAAGAAAGCTGGGTACCATCCTCATGCTATGAGATGTGAATACCCACCACTATAAAAACCCTCATTTTGGGGAGGGGATTGGATAGCTAGGAAAATCAGGATGGGCTGAAAGAGTGGACTGGAGGACCATGTTTTCCTCTAATCAACATTACTTCCAGAGGAACCCCCCTCCTTCTCCACACACAGTTGGAGAAGTAGGTGAGGTTTCACTATCCTCAGGTTCATCTTCACAGGCTGCTGTGGTTGGGGTAACAGAAAGGGACGGTGCAGGAATCAAAGGAGGGGAGGGCACAACAATATTTCCAAGCTAATTTCTGTGAAATTATGAGGTAGAAAGCTGTTTTCAGAAAGTTATGTCTGGTTTTGTTTTATTTTTTTATTTTTATTGATATTGTTATTAAAAATAAAGTAAATGTCTTGGTTCTGATTATCTCCCAGGTTTCAGTTTTGGTGCTTTGCAAATGCCATCTGAAAAAAGGTTGATTTCCACTGCAAAGATCCTTCCCCTCCCAGCCATGCAATGGTATAGGAAGAGTATTGTGTTGTGACACTACTGGTGCACTCAACCTTTGCCTCACCTAGACTATCCCCAAGAGGGCCTGACACTGCAATTGATGCTGTGCTGAAAACTTCTCCCACTTTTCCCCAAGCAATCTCTATCATAAATGAGAAAAGAAATTGCATTCTGAAATTATCAAAGTCATCTCCCTGGTGCTCTGCATTCTGCAGCCCCTCCAAGCATGAAAAGCCTATGTCTTCCCAGGCTGGGCTTTGCTGTAACCACAGGAAGCTGGGAGGGTTGTCTACCATGCTCCCAGATTTTAAGTTATTTTTACTTTTAAAGAAATCAGTACACTTTAAAAAAAATGTATTAGGAAGCGCTTCCCTTAGAAACAAAGGGAAGAGCACTTAAAGCCAGGAGCCAGGTTGCCAGTCGCCCCAGCCTCAGGTAACTCCAGGAGGAGGAGACCATGGAGGAAATTTATCCCATGGGCCTTTTCAGATCAGGGAGGCTGCAGGGTGCTAGGGAAATACTTAATAGAAAGAAAAACACACCATATTCGTCTTTGCAAAATTGCAAATGCCTTTTAAGGCACATTGTGAATGAAGCAGAAAAACAGAAGTCTCTTTTTACAAGGGAAGAAATCTAAAGAAACTGGAGGGCATGTTTGAGCAAGCACTACCCAAAACACCTTTACGCTTCAGCCTGGATTTGCCTGCATGGTCACAATGGCATCCGTGAGAACTTCTGCTGGTGCCCTCTCCCTTTGTCATGCTGTGGATGGTGAACTGCCCCCGCCCCACCTGTGGAAATTGCAGTGGGGGGAAAGAAAGCCACTCATGCTGAGTGCCTGGTTGTGTTAAATGGGGGCAAGAGAAAGGCACATTGTACTCATTTCTGTAAGAGAAAAACAACTTTCTGAATTTTAGAAAAGGCATTAAGGATGTGAAAGAAATGCCTTCAAACTGACACTCGCATCCAGATTTCATCAACGCTGCTCTGCCCTGCCACACAGGTTTCACCCTGGCTGGCCACAGCTGGGTGTGGTCACACTGACATGCTTTTGGGCTATATTTAGCTCTAAAGAGAAGGGAAAAAATAGAAGGAAGGCAGGCAGTGCCACTAAGAAAAGGACACGAGAGGCAGGAATTCGGCAGGTGCTAGGAAATTTGTTCATTAAGAAAATGTGACTAAATGCATTTTGGGTTTTTGAGCAAAACACACTTGGGGGTGGGGCAACACTATGAGTCTAACTCTGCCATGATAGAATGTTCCTTTTTGCTAGCTCTGGAGATTCAGCTAAGGCTGTTTGCAATGCAGACTCTTTCAAGCGTCAAATACATGGATACAGAGCTGATGGCAAGTTACTACAGCCTGCTAATCCCTGCAAAGGCATAAGCAGAAGAACAAACTCATGAAAGATGGCACCTCATCTTCTCTGAATAATCGCGTCCCTGATTAGTGCTCCCTTTGCATTTTGTTCCAGGAAAGCCAGGATCTCATTATAGAGGAGCTGACTTCCCTGCATTAATCTTTTCCCATTCTGGCCAGACCTCATAAGGAACGCTGTCTCTGCCACAATAGCCTCACTTAAGGCAAGCCATGAACAAGCAAGCCTGCTGGTGAACAGAACTGATTAACAGCAGGGCAGCTAGAAAAGAACAATTAAAAAAACTTTGGTCCTCTTTTGTAACGTACATGACACCAGCTTAATGTTACAATATTTTTTGCTCCTGGAATAAAAGGATATAAAGCTTATAATTGCTTGAGAAACAACATGTGAATAATTGAATGATAGTGTTTAAATAATGAGTTTGTTATATATTTGATAATAGGTTTTTTTATAATTATATATTATCAGTGTTGTGTTTTGTATCAGAGTATGTGTATATTAAAGAGGGGGGGGAATCTCAGCATTTTTGCTCCTTACCCACAGCTAAGTCATGGTTTTCAGAAGCTGGGTCTCAACCTCATCACCCCTTGGAGAGGATCTGGTTCAGCTTATACTGGTTAAGTTAGCAGGCCTCAAGACTTCCCTCTTGTAATTCATTAGGTCTACAACTATAACAGGAAGAAACTTCCACCTCTCACATATCACCTCAAGGCACCACATTTATGCAGTTTGCATGAATCCATTCTTAGTCTCTGGGCAAGGAGGAGTCATAGAGCCCATGCAGTAAATATCATCTTGATAACTCATCAGTATATACCTAGCCCAGCAAGGTTAGAGCCAAATCTAGAGGCCCCTTACACACTGACCCATGCAACTGCATTATACTGGTGGCCAGCTGTGCATCAGACAAACTGGAGTGGGTGCTTATGCTGCTGGTTCCAGATTTTGCATAGTATTGGGATCAGGCTGTTTCACCCGATACTATTCCTGACTGCAGTGGTACAATTAAGGATCTCAGACCTTCCATATCCACTCCATTGGACTGATAGGTGCCCACAGCTGAGTTGGGCTAAGCTGAAAAGTCAATGAAACCTGTTGGTTCTTGTTATGGATTTGTTCTGTCATTAAAGCTCTATGGGTATGGGCCCAGGGTAGTGGAAGGCATGTCTCATCTCATTTGTTCCTCTGAAGACTCTTAAATAATCAGAAGAAGGCGTGATATGAGAACCCCACCCTCCCAGGCTAGACAAAGACATCAAGGAATAAGGACTTCTTGACAGGAGCATCTTCCCTATGGGAATTCCTTACCTAAAGAGGTCCATCAGACCCACTCACTTGTTATTTTTCATAGGCTGGCATTTTAAAGCTATCACTTTTATTTCTGGTTTTATCTTGGCTGTTTGAATACAGGGATAGTTGCTTATATTGTTTTAATTTAACTATATATTAATTCTTATTTTTGTTGTAAACCTTGGCATGGCTACTAAGTGTGCTCTATATTTTTTACACAAAAGAAACAACAGTAGTAGTTTGTCACCTGGACTTCTCTAGCTGAGCACCTTCCACTGCAGCACAAAAACAGCTCACCATCACCTTGCTTTGCTTACAAAACACAACAGATGGATGACCCAGAAGAAAATGAGGAGAGATGCAAAGAAGATATCAGCACTGCCAATATGTGTTGTCATATACAAAGCATTTCCCCATGCGATCAAGATCAGAGGTGGGGCGGAAGATAGATGGGCATCCACCCCTTGATATTTGGGACACCAAGGATTTCTGATTCCCAACTGTTCAACAATAGCAACACCAACAACAAAAGCTTTCCCTACCTCCTCCTAAATCAGGCTGCTGAGATAGCTTGGGAGCTGGGGACAATCAGTTCTGAAAGGGAAAAGAAATTAGGAATTATTTAATCATGCACATCACAGTAACTGCTACCTACAAATTCCTGGGCTGAAGCAATCCCAAAAGGCAAGGGAGCAGCTAAGCAAGAGATACATATGGAGTTTCTTTCCCACTTATCAACTTGATAAGCTGGAGGCATCAGCATAATGGAAAGTGAACTTTTCCCCTTTTTTTAAAAAAAAAGAAAGGGTATTTGGCTTCTCATTGCTTGTGCTTATTTTCCAAACAAAAATATTAATTGGGTACTGCTTCCAATGTCAGTTAGCAAGTCACTGCTAGCTTGCACAGCCTCAACAGGCAGATAAGGATTCATTTTCTTCCCCCTTCATTGCACAAACACTTCTTCTACGTTCTGCCTCACCCACGAACCCATCACTGCCATGGGTGACTTAGAAAGTGTGAACCCAAAGTCAAAGCATTCCTTTGTTAAAAAGAACAACCTAGTACAGAAATTCACCCTAACATACCCAGTCACACAAAATGTTTCCGTAATACCTTGGACCCTGCACAGTTTCCTGATAATTGAGTTGTCATGATTGTTATATGAATTATGATACTGTTCAAACCCAATTTAACTTGCAGAGTTGGGCCTCACACCTCAGTCGGTGAGATCACTGCCTAACACTTGCAGTGGCACCTTCTGGCAGCATCACATCAGGCAACCATTAAATACCGTAATATTCCCACTAGCGTCTGTCCTCTCTTGTAGTAACACTCTGGTTGTTCTCCCTTAAAAAGGTGCCCTGCTGTTGCATAGCAGGACATGAGGACAACATGAGCAACATAGCTTGCACATCACGGTAAGTCAAACCATGGCTGATGAGGACCACACAAATATGCTTGTTCCCAGAGAGGAGCTCACATCTGCTTTGCACCTTTGAGCTCATGGAAGCATGGCAGCTAAAGCAAGCCTTGGACTTAGTGTGTCATCTGAACCCAAGATTGTGATTAAACTTTCTCCTCCTTAACCACAGAAAAAACCTTGGCTACACATCACAGTTAAAGAGGGAAAAGCTCAGCCACAATCTCCAGTTCAGATAACTGTGCTAAGCCAAGGCTTGTCTTAGCAGCTGTGCTGCACCACCTAAAAGGACTGGGGAGGAGCAAAGCAGGTGTGATCTCCCCAGGAGCCAATACATGCAAACATGGCCACTGAAACAACCCAACCTGAAGGGAGGGACAAGTGAGCTAATGTGGGAATTCTATCATTTATTTCAATAAACGTACCTTTTGGGGCAAAGCAACACAAAAGGTGGCTTACATTACATTAAAAAAATAAAGAATGCTACAAAACTAGACTATTTACATTACAGAGGTACAAAATTATTTCAAACAGGCAAGCCCAAAATAAACAGAAATACATGGACTGGTGGTATCTCCACAGTAAAGCATTTGCTTTGAATGCAGAAGGTCCCTTGTTCAGCCCTGGGGCTGCCAACTTGGTGCTGACCCATGACATTGCCTTGTTCATAGGTGCTTCTCCAGCTGTGGAATGCCCTCGCTAGCGAGGTGCACCTGTCGCCATCATTAATAACTTCTAGGAGGAATTTGAAAATGTTCCGGTTTACCCAGGCATTTGGTGGTTGAAGAATATTGTTCCTGGCAAGCACAAGAACACTGGCTGGAATAGTGCTTTGAACTGTACCTGCTTTTAGAATGCTTTTAACCGTAATTGCTTCCAGAATGGTTTAACTGTTTTGTGTGTGTGTGTGTGTGTGTGTGTGTGTGTGTGTTTTAAGAAATGTGGACCTCTTTGCTGTGCTAGGCTCTTTCAGGAGGTAGGGAAGGATACACCGTAAATTGAATAAATAGCAATAAAATCCCTGATACCTCTAGGTAGGGCAGAGAAGACTCCCGCCCGAAATCCTGGAGAGCTGCTGTCAGTAAGTAAACCAATGATCTGATTCAATATAAGGCACCGTTTCCTGTGCTAAAAAGCCAAATTTAGATATTTGGAGGCCATGGACAACTACACCTTCTCTTTAATTTGCTTTTTGGTTTCCCCACCTCTGTTAAAAACAGTAATACGTAGGGTGTTGCTGAGTTACAGCTTTAATTTTGTTCTTTTCATTTTTGTTGTTTTTAACTGCTGTTTTGGAAGGGCATTAGCCTAGGAATTTTAAAAATCCTTTTCTTTCTGGGGAAGCCAGAGTGAAACAACCCCCCCCCCCCATATATACATACATATTTGCCTGCTGATGAACAAGCACAGGCCCTAGCTTGACTAAGAGAATCCGAGCATCTCCCTGGGGCCATGAGCACCACCCAGTCAGCCCCACCCAGCTAGCGCACTCTTTCTGGCACACCCAGCCAGCAGTATCACCATCAAGAACACCTTCCTGAGGTTGTCCAACTCACCACCATCATAGGATCCAGTTCTGATAAAGAACCTGGAATCTGAACCAGTCCTGAGCCTGTGAGTAAGCATCCTATGCATGTCTCCTCTGAAGTTAAGTCCCACTGAGTTCTCTTTACCCCCAGATGAGTGTGCATTGCAGCTTCAGTTCCCTAACTGAGAGGGATGGTCTGCAGTAGATTTTTTACTTTGGGTCAGGAACTTTTCATTCCCTAATACTATATACTTGTTCACTCTCCACGCTCTCTAAGATGTGTTCCCCATCTTTTCAGCCAGGTATTTAAGGTAGCTTGCCTTAACGATAACGATACAGTAAAGTCACATAGTTTAAAATTAGAAAACCCATGAACATAACAGTAAAGCAGCAAACGAGAGAAACAACAGCCAGCACCAACCCTAACGCCAATTAAACACAGCTGTTTTTAATTGCTGTTTTGGAGGACCATGTTAGTATGTTTCATGCATTTCCTCCTTTAATGTGTGTGTGTGTGTGTTTAATTCATCTTTTATGGTTAACCTCTTTAGGAACTTGGATCCAAATGACAAGCCGTACACGAAGAAAACAAAATGAATAATTGGTGAAACATAAAGGGTTTTAATGCCCAAGAGGGATTTTACCTTTTGTGTGGAGGACACAGGAAGCAGTGCTACATTAGATAACCTCAGAGGACAGAGAAGCTCACATGCTAAAGGGTGTTTCTTCAAAACAGGTTGCTAGATTATGCACCTAGTTGCTAAGAGCAGTCCCATGTAAAGTAAATTGCAGTAATCTAGCCAGAAGTTTACCAAGGCATGAATAATGGATGTAACATTCCTCCTGCAGTGAGCCTATATTTGAGGTATTAGATGTAAGTGGTAAAAATCTGTCACAGATCTGGCCCAGTGATATCTGGACTTTATTTGAGCCAGTGCTCACCAACAGAGAAGCTGCTTTAAAAACCATGGTTAGTCCTAGAATTGGGGGGGAGGGGAGAGAACCTTAGAGCACTTTTAATTAACTCTTTGATCAGTTAATGCATTACCACTGGAGTCTGATAAAGTATGCTTGGCCCTCAACACCAACTTTGTTGGACTGGTAATGTGCAGATGCCTGATTATCATCTTCCAAAGCAACTACTCTATTCCGAACTTAAAAATGGAAAGCGTAATGCTGGTGGTCAACAAAAGAGGTTTAAAGACTCTCTCAAGGCAAATCTTAAAAAATGTCATATAAACACTGACAACTGGGAAACACTGGCCTGCGAGTGCTCCAGTTGGAGAACAGCCTTTACCAAAGGTGTCATAGGCTTTGAAGACACTCAAACTCAGGACGCAAGGGAGAAACATGCTAAGAGGAAGGCATGCTTGGCAAATCCACGCCATGATCAACTCCCGACTGGAAACCAATGTCCCCACTGTGGAAGGATATGTGGGTTCAGAATTGGCCTCCACAGTCACTTATAGACTCATTGTTAAAACCGTGTTTATGGAAGACAATCTTACTTGGCTATAAGTGATCGCCAAAGAAGAAAGAAGAAGGAAGTTAAATAAAACATTCAATGCTCGGTTCCTGAATTAAGATGTACCAGGGCTCAAACCTACCAAGGAATCACAGTATCTGTCTTGGCAGATCTCCCACTAAACCCAAATGTGTGAGAACTACGTCATAATCTAATGGGAAAAGAAAAGCACTCTGTACATGGTCAGAGGCAGCACTCCCTCCCAAGTGCCAAGTCTGGGTTGTAGAAAACAAAACAAGCCTTGTGGTTAAATTCTGTTTCTCCGGGCAGAGTACTGACAGATATAATGACTTGCCTAAAACTGCCGTATGGGGGAAATGGGATGCGGAGAATCAAATTCATGACTCCTAAATCCATATACTTCCCATTCTCTTCTGCTGCCATGTGGCAGGTTTATTTTTGCTTTCAATCCTGCACTTTGCATTTTACAGCTAGGCTAATCTCATCTCAACAAATTGCTGTAAACCTGATTTATGGCAAGCTGACCTGCAACCCGCTCCTGCCCCCTTCTGCATATACAACTGATTCCATGTTCTTCTACTTGGCCTTTTCCACCTCTTTGTAACGCAGAGCCGAGGGAGACACTGGAGTCTTCCCATTAGACAATGAACAAACATTTCCGAAGGAGCACTCCTGACCTCCATCTCTCTTTCATGCCAGGACATCGATAAGGTATATTAGAAGCCACCCCAGAACTGGCCATATTGAGTATTTTCCAAGACAACAGTGCACACTCACACTGCAAAGAACCCGTAAGTCGCCTACTCTCAGCAGCCAGGAGCATCATGACACTGGAGGGACCTGTCAGGAGTGAACATGGACCATGGGTACCAAACCATATGGGAAACAGCCCTACTAGAAAAACTTGCCAACAAATCAAAATTAGCACAGGGACAAACAAAAGAGGACGCCTTCACCCCGGTGTGGCTTCCCTTCATTACATACACAGCCCAACAAGACAACAACAAGAACCCACTGAAAGCATGCAAATTGTTGTGGCTAACTGGATCCAAAAACTCGTCTCCCTCACACATGGAAATATAACTCACTGCAGCCAACTAATGTCAAGCAACCATGCCCTGGGCCCCCCAACCTCTCTCACCACCATTTATAAGTAATAAATGAATAGAAAGAGAACCTACCCACAAGATGCTGACACAGAAACCTTGCACATAAAAGAATGAAAGTTTACTACCCCCTCTTCTCCTCCCCTCTCTTATTCTGCAACCCTATACAGTGGTACCTCCGGTTACAGACGCTTCAGGTTACAGACTCCGCTAACCCAGAAATATTACCTTGCGTTAAGAATTTTGCTTCAGGATGAGAACAGAAATTGTGCAGCGGCGGCGCAGCGGCAGCTGGAGGCCCCATTAGCTAAACTGGTACTCAGGTTAAGAATGGACCTCCAGAACAAATTAAGTTCTTAACCCAAGGTACCACTGTACTGTCCATAACATTAGTGTCTCACATCACATATAACTGATCTGTAGAAAGGATTCTATGAATGGAAAACAGAGATGCTGTATGTACTTTCATAAGCCAGTAATTTCTTTATAAAAACATTTTTTTTAAAAAAAGGTTTCAGTGCTTCAGCCAGGCCACTGGGTGCCTATGAACAAGCAAGGCGACAATTGTATGTAGCTGGAAAAAATAATAACAAACTCCCTCAGGCTCTCTGTGAGAGTACGAAACAATACTCAATGTGAGCTTGTTTCCTAGCCCACTTGAGATACAGGCAGGGAGCCTGGGGAAAGATTTGATTAGCCATCTTCTCCAGAGTCTTTACAACCATTTCCTAAAGCCAACTTTTAGCCTTTGGAAATGCTATGGGGCTGACTTTTCAGTGCTATCAATGCTGACCATGGGGCCCACGAGACAGGTTGCTTTTCTGAGAGTGCATTCTGCAACATGTCATTTACACAGTAATAGAGCATTAGCAGAGGATTTATACTGGACCGCCACAGTTGTTTTGTTTGTGATACTACCTTGATGTCACTGCATTATTGCCCTTCGGAGAGGCAACTCTTGCAAAACATGGTGCAACAACACTTAACAGCGATCAGAAATTCATGTAAGTAGTATGCAAGAGGTTCAAAGACAATTTGAGCTCTACTTATGAAAAGGTTTTCTCCAAACCCCTTGCTAATCATCCAATAATAATAACAGGGCTAAACAGTGAGCCTCCAAACTCAAGGTCCTCCTTGTGTTATAATTAGCCAAGAACGTCTCTGTCTGGAGAAGGTGTTTGTCCTTCTGCCAGCATGCAGAGTGGGGCGATTTCTGCATCTCCAAGCACAGTACTGTACCACTCTGTCAACATCAGAGGAGCAAGCAGAGCCATGTTTGTGGAAGGATTTAGAATACAAAGCACTAGACTTGGCCTGGAAGCTTGAAGTTGGTCAGGGAGTTAGGACCTAAACAACAGCATAATCACAATGAAAGGTGAGGGCCAAACTAGGGGTGTTTGGAAAGGTTTGGAGAGAGAGGTTTAGGACTGATTGATTCCCCTCCCTCCCAGCTACAAGATTGGATCCTGAGGTGCTTTAAATTGAAGTTGGATGTCAGTTGTAGAAGGCTGGGAAAGAAGAATGATCTTAATTTACAGAAAGCTACATACACAAGAGCACCAAGAA
This sequence comes from Podarcis tiliguerta, assembly GCF_965153285.1. Taxonomy (NCBI): domain Eukaryota; kingdom Metazoa; phylum Chordata; class Lepidosauria; order Squamata; family Lacertidae; genus Podarcis; species Podarcis tiliguerta. The sequence goes on from NC_139534.1 coordinate 58,165,656, forward strand.
TCCCCAATTTGCTGTTATTATGACAGATCTTGTACAATTCTATTAAATCAGAATAGTACCAAAAGAAAGAAAGAACAAGTAAACTACAATTTAATCCTGTAAATTAACAGGGTGTGTGTATGTGCACAGAGGAGTGATTGAGGGACAAAAACAAACAAGCTACCTACACCCAATATATTTTCTGCCAAGCTTATGTCGTGAGGTGGCCAACAAGCCGCAGAATAGCCATTCATATGGTGAGTGAAAAAAATAGGAGTTTGTTAGAAAATAAAAAAATACATTAAAAAAAAGAAAAAATGGCCATGTGTTGACCCTCATGTGCCAACCGTGTACACAGAAAAAAATCTGATCCTAACGACCCATTTGTGAGATAATACTCCTGTCTGGACATGGCCTAGACAAGATATTGGTGATCTTTGGTCAAATCTCCCGTCTAACTCAATTTCTTTTAAAATCAGGCATAGGATGAGGGAGGCAAATTGAGTTGGGACTTCAGAGAGGTCCATTAATTCACCCCATTCCACTGGGAAGTGGGGAGCAGTTGTCACCCAAAGAGTTGTGTTAGGTGGACTGCACATCAGACTAACGGAAATTGGGGAGGGGGATAACAAACATAGCTCTATCTGTATGGAATATGTGTTACCATCTGTTATAGTAACCATATCTATAGTGTACTCCTCCCACAGCAGGGAATTCCTGTTTCTGTATACGTTTGTTTATATTAGTTTTGGATTTATATCCCACCATTCACCTCCAAAGGGCCCTCAGAGGAGTTGCCAACATATTGTAACTTATCAGCCCATAAGGCAACCATAAAAGCATAATATAATTAATCATCCTAAAATCCAACAGTTAAAGCAAAATCCTAAAATATCTTCCAAACTTATGAACAGCAGCCATTACAACAGTTAAAATGAGTCACTACCCACAATATGCTTGCTGAAATTTAAACAACAATTTTACAGTTTTTCTGGACATCCCTGGGAAGGAGTTTCTTGGGGAGTTCTATAGTGTAAGGTGACACTGTTGAGAAGACCCTGTTCCTCAGGTCCATGCTTCAAACTCCAGACAATGTGATTTGGAGCAAGGTATCACCTCCTTCTGCCTCTTGCGCATCTATCGAAACCTCTACATCTGCCCTGTGTTTAGCTTGGAATGCATCAAATTAAACTTAACCAACCGTGCACCATCATAATTGTTTATACTGACTTCTGCCACCTAATACCGTGTATAATACCAGTGATAAAACACAGACAGCATGTACCCAACCATGTAACACCAGTGGCGTTATGTATCGGTGGTGTTATTTGACCTTGCACAGCTTTGGAGGCTGATGGTTTTGTCACAGCCTTAGGTAAAGAGGGTCACTTGTATAGTATTACTAAGTTGCTGGAGGGGAATGTAACCCTTAAAATGCAAAGCCAATCTTCAGGTAATGGAAAATCATCGTTCCCTGGTTGTAGATTCCACCCAACATGGCTACCTTTGGTTTTCAAATGCTTGAATACCACCAAATCTTGCCATTCAAGGCAGATGTGAACTGAACCAAATTTCTCCTACATCCCTATTAGAACAACTTTAATTATCCCTGGTCACTTCACTCAGGACAGGATGCAAAGTGCCTTTTCCACTGAATATCAAGTCTATGGAACTCCCAGCCAGTGTGTTTGCAGACATTTGTTAAAGGATTTTGTGAGGGGACAGGGTTGTTGTTCCACTTTGCTTTGAGACTAGTTTTAAATGTGTTGTCTTTGAACTTTCATCACGGTCTGCTCATATTGGTCAGCTTTTACTGCCCAATTTGTCTTTTTGTGTTTTATTGCCTCATGAAGAAATTAAAGAAAACCAAACTAAACTAAAACTGACTCAGATAAAGCCCTGGTGCTAGTGTCCCATCTCTGCAAAGGCATATTTCTTAATCCCCACTTCAGAGTTGCCAGATTATCAGTTTGCAGTGGTCATCTCAGAATCTCAACATTATCAGGTTTAGCTCAGACTTCTTGTAGTGAGGTGGGGATATACAAGGCCTACCTTATTTTCCTCGAATACCATTGCCTGTCTTTCACTTCCAGCAGCACCATCCAGCTTCTGAGGAAATTATGCAGGCCCTACTGCTCCTCATGGCTTCATCCCCAAACTTGAAACTGTTTCTCCCAATTCATTCACATGGCCTGCAGGTGCTGCTGAGGCTTTCTGGGCCTCACTCTTAAAGAGACAGTACAAAAGGTGAGAGGTGACCAGAACTTCCCCTTCACACAGCACATCATCCCTGGTTTCAGTGAGGCACTGAAAAATCCACTCTTTTTCCATCTAGCACATTCTCTCACTCCCATGTTCTCGCTTGAGGCATGCTGGCCACAAGAGAAGCTTCTACTAATAAAGCTGAAGGTTGTGCATCACAAGTAGTCCTTGAATTCTCATGTATTTGCAAATTCTTGGACATTTGGCAATGGTACGTGCAATGTCGGGGGCAGTGCAACATCACTCTTAGAAATGTCAGTGGTTCAACCACAGTGCTGGCTTCTAAATTACTGAAACTGTGAAGAAACAGCTAGATTTCTTTCAAGGTGGAATTAAAGTACATCTTAGTTGCAGGAACGAAGCCTTGGGTCTGCAAGCTGAGGTGGGGATCCTCAAAGTATCCAGTTCTTCATTAGTATATCCAGTGGCAGCTGGTGAAGTGCTGAATTTGGAAGTCATGGTGGCTTGAGCAGCACATCTCTGAATAACAGTTGCTCTGAGGAGCCTTTGCAGGAGAAAGATTGGCCAGTGACTAAAAGGGCATTTTTCTGATCCAGCAAAGCTATTCTCAGTGCTTTTTCTCCTGGGGGGACACAGGGGTACACATACCCCTAAACATTTTTAATCCATTTACTGTATTTGAGAGTACCCCTAAACATTTTTAATAGAAAAAAAGCATTGGCTATTCTCATATACTTAATGGTGGCCACTGCTGGGCCACCATACTCAGCACCATTACCAGTGGGATTGGGAGGTTATGATGAGAGAGGCCAGATTAATCCTGTGCAGCCACACCGGCATCAATGGAGACTGCAAGTCAGCCAGCAGCAGCTAAGAACCCACACAGTGTGACTCTAACAGTTTTCATGTGTTTGCTTTGTCAAGTCCTCTGGCAAGATTACAGGCTTTCCTCCTTCCTCAGTTGCTGCACAGTGGCAGCACAGCACAGCACCTCACCCTGCTGAATAGGCTATAAACCTTTTGTGCATTTAACTCATTGCTGGCCCTTTTCCAGAGGTGCTTCACCATATAGTGACAGGTTATTTACAAAGAAAACAGAAATGTTTCAACTGTACCTGTGCCTTTCTTTCTTTTTCTCATTAAACCAACATGAGCAGCAGGTGCCAGGTTGACAGCCCTGAGGTAGAAGTCTTCTTATTTCAGTTGCAAAACAGAGAGAGAAAACAACCAGCCCTCTCACCTACCCAGAATGCTGTGCTAACGGACCTCCACCAGCAGGACTTGGGAGGCTCTGCCTGGGAAAAATGAGTTTAAGCACATGCTTGGCCTAGTGAAGGGATTTTGTGCTGCAAACCCCTCAGCTGAAGAGATCAGCACTCTGATTTCACAAAAACATGTGCTGGTGTTTGGTAAATACAGTGGTACCTCAGGTTACATACACTTCAGGTTACATACGCTTCAAGTTACAGACTCCGCTAACCCAGAAATATTACCTCGGGTTAAGTACTTTGCTTCAGGATGAGAACAGAAATCGTGCTCCGGCGGCGCGGCAGTGCTCCGGCAGTGCTTCAGGTTAAGAACAGTTTCAGGTTAAGTAGGGACCTCCGGAACGAATTAAGTACTTAACCTGAGGTACCACTGTACGCTGCAGCAGTGTGCAGAAACAAAGAGCCTGGCAAGACTGATGGTTGAAAGGATAAAGAAAGATTAAGGTTTATTACTCTTGGCAAAGAATGCCATTCTAGGTGTAGGTTATACAAGTGGACAATATGCAGCCAAGACTATCACATGCTTTTAAACATTTTTCCTTTGCTGAGCACCCTGCAAAGAGCAGCACAGGAGAGACCCCACCCCAACCACAGGGATATATTTTGTTTGAAGAAATGCTTGAATGTGAATTTCAACTGCTCATTTGCTCCAGTTCTTTAACTCAACAACCAATAGAGGGGAACAACATGGCTTCAGGTTCTGTAGCTTTTCCTTAAAATTACCAAGAAAGTTTGAGCTCAGCCTTGGATTCAGGAGGAAGTAGGGCATGGGTAGGCAAACTAAGACCCAGGGGCCGGATCCGACCTAATCACCTTCTAAATCCGACCCGCAGACAGTCCAGGAATCAGCGTGGTTTTACATGAGTAGAATCTGTCCTTTTATTTAAAAGGCATCTCTGAGTTATTTGTGGGGTCTGCCTGGTGTTTTTATATGTGTAGAATGTTTGCTTTTATTTAAAATGTATCTCTGGGCTATTTGTGGGGCATAGGAGTTCGTTCATTATTTTTTTCAAAATATAGTCCGGCCCCCCCACAAGGTCTGAGGGACAGTGGACTGGCCCCCTGCTGAAAAAGTTTGCTGACCCCTGACGTAGGGTGATAGCAGTAGCCTAGGGTAGGCTATCTATCCAGATGTTGTTGGACTACAACTCCCATCACCACTAACCATTGGCCATGCTAGCTGGGGGTTGATGGCAGTTGGGAGTCCAACAACCACATTGGCTCCCCCGCCATATCTTGTATTATATGGAATGTCAGGTTTTGTGAGAACCTTCCATCCTCCCATGTTTCAGAAGTTATGGGATAAAATACTGTCAGAGAAAAGTTTTTTTTTTGTATCAGGGATTCATGCAACAATGACCCTCTCTCTTAGGCTACTGCAGGAATAAGTATTCCTGATCCTTAGTTCAGTGGCAGGAAGCAATTCAGCCCCCTCGCCTATCGTACAGCTGAAGCCATTTCCCTCATTCTCGCTGAACCTCAACCTGACATCCAGCTGATTAAAGGCGCCCTTCAAAGCCATGAGATGGCAAGCCCAGATGAAGGAGACAGCTATTGTTTTGTGTGCCTGGACAGTAAACGTTATAAATAGCAACACAAAACGAAAGGTGGGCCTCCAGCTGGTACCCATAAGATGATTTGTTTCTGAAGTATAGAAGATATAAAAAGCCCAAAGTGTTTTGATAAGAATCTTCCTTAGGGGCAGAAGAAGAAGAATGTATCAGATGTAATTTTTCTTATAAAGGGAAGTCTTACAAAGAGAGACAACATTCTAGAAAAAAGATAAATGAATTGATTGTATTTGTTTCTTCTACCCTTCAGGAACATACCTCCTAATGTGGTATTAGCTTGATGAGGCCTGCTACTCTGTTTCACTTTTTTGCCTTTGGGTACCTCACAACACTCCCACCCTTCACTTAGGTTATTTTCAATAAGGTATTTTTAAGCTGCCACCCACAATGTTACCAACCCCTGGGCTCAGAACACATTCCTGTGTCTACATCCTTCCTTGTGCCAAGGGCAAATGGATAGTATGAGCTTTGGCAAACAAGGCTTTCCCTTCAGTTTAATGATCCTGGCTTGTGTCAATTAATCTCATATTCTCTGATTTTAAACTGTGGCTACATTCACACCATACATTTAAAGCACTATAATACATCTTTAACCATCCACGGCTTTCCCAAAGTGGCTAGTTTACTCCTCACCTCGGGAGAAAGGTAATCAAGGCCTTTGTTCACCTTCAGTCTACCTGAGAAGCTCAACATGGCTTTTACAAGGCATTCTTGTATCCCTATATCAACAATTTAGAAACTTTCACCGAAGTAATTAAGCCAAGTTGTATTGCCTGTGTTTTCTGACTAATGTATAGAAAAGCATATGAATCTGACCTTTGGAGAGTTTGTAAGTAAAACATTTTTTCACTTGCTAAACACATGGGCTTTTCCTGTGCTGGGGAAAGAAGAGACTATTTTGGAAGAAACTTAGAAAAGCATATTGTAAAGGTCTAACAGCATATATTTCCACACTTAATTCCGCTGCATTTTTTAAAAAAATCAAATCTCACCAAAGAGTACTTGCCCCAAATTTGGATCTTGGCATCCAGGTATTCTCCTTTTATATACCTATTTTTTCCTGGCCACCAAATAATGTATGGTGTGAATGTGGTCTGTTTCTGCCCTAGAAGAACACATATTTCCCTCAGCCAAAAAGTCAACCGCAACAACAAAATGTCAATAGAAAACAACACAGCAGCAATAACACAATATAGGGGAACAATAGTGGAACCAACGAACATTATGTGGTGTTGGTAAAAGATAAGATGGGAAGCCATCACCAACTGCACTGTAGGGTGCAACACAGCTGCAAGCATAGGCGAAGGCAAATTGTACAGTTATGCCATATAAGCAAATCAACACCTGAAGCATTGAGCATGGCATCCACGTGCTCGACTCTTGAAGTCAGACAGAATGAGTACAACTGCTGAACTGGTGTTGACCCGGTTACTAACACCTAAATAGCCAGCCATAGGTAATTATTCAGATATAGAGCAGATCTCAGTGGTGTACCACATTAGCATTTGATTATCCTCCCTAAACACAGCTCTCCTCTCCATCATAGGGCCTTTACACCTGCCAGTGTATGACAAATAGCTCCAGAGTAATACACATGCCTTAATTTTTCCTGACCTACGTTTCACTCTAATTCACAGGAAACAGCATTTTGTAAAACAGAACACTGGAGAGTATTTCCTCACAGTGCAGAGATAATACACAGATTTCACAAATATGCCAGAGGAGAGAGAAGTTGGAGAGTCTTCCAAAGAGAAGGGTGGGGAAAGAATTCTTCCCAATGTCCTTTTGTCTACATTAATTAATGTAAATGTATGCAAATAGAATCTGTCCATTGGCTAACGGTGATGCTAAACTTGCATTAAAAACAGAAACTGGCTGAGAGCATGAATATTTGTGAAAAGAGAGACACTAACTGAAAATGGCAGAAATGCTAAGTAAAAGTCAAGGAATATAGAGGAGGTCACTTGTGGTGACCTCCCAGACAGGGCAGCATTGTAATGAAGGTTGTGAAAGGGCCAGGTTGGCACTGAAATAAGAAAGCTGGATAGGGTCTAAAAGACTCCTTATGCAGTGTCACACGCACACACACCACCACCCATGGATGTGTCAAGTGTCATACATGTGACTTGCACACCAACGCATAACTATTAAGAGGAAAAGTACACTGAATTCTATGCTCAAAAAAACCTTATCCAGAGCAGCAGCATTCACATCACCTGCTAGTGGGCCAGGATAATTGGTGGACCCTCCTTAACTAGCACAGAACTGGGGAATGTTTGGGCCCTTCAGGTGTTGCTGGACTACAGTTCCCATCATTTCTAATCATTGACCACCACCTTGCCCCCATGACTGAGAGGGCTCAGGAGCCACATGACAACAGTGCACCGTGCGCACATGCCCCATGGCGTGCTGATGTCGCACACACATGGCTCAGGTTGTAAGCGCACGGCTGCTACAGAAGTTGGGGGCCCTGGCTTTCTGATTTAGAATTTTGTGAGGGCCTTGGCCTCCCCCCATACTTAGTGCCCTGATTGACCATGCTCTCTGGGGCTTATGGGAGTTGAAGTCCAACAGCATCTGGAGGGCCAAAGGTCCACTGACTCCTGCTCTAGCAAGTGAATGAGGTGGTAACAAGTTCTTTCTTTCATTCTTTCTTTCTTGTTTTTTTCTAATCACTATAAGATGTTAATTTAAACTTCAAATTCCACTTAGATTTCCGCTAAGCCAAGAGCAAATAATATTACATAAAATAAAATAGCATATATCAAAGTAAAATAAAATTATAAAATAATTGTGGCCTTCCAATCATTTCCTGATATAGTTGACATTTATGATTTTGAATGTACTTATAATTATTACCTTACTTTTAACATACTTTCTAATACTTTCTTACAACATATCGTACCAATCTTTCTTTGTTTCTTAATATTTTACTTACACAAGGGTCATTTAAACACTCCCATAGATAGCATGTCACTGGGTTTTTTTTGTAGGTATCTCTTAAACATTTCCCACTTTTGAGAAAATGATTGCTTTGTGTTACCTCTTAACCTATTTGTTAACTGAGCCATTTCCACATAGTCTAATAATTTATTTTGCCATTCCGTTGACATTGGTATCTTTCCCCCCTTCCAATTAGATGCTATTAATAAACGGGCGGCAGCTGTTGCATATAGAAAGATTTCTCTTATATTTTTCAGAATATGTCTGCCCAAGATTCCCAACAGAAAAGCTTTAAAGATTTTTTTTTATCTCATCATAAATAATAATCCCAAACCCCTTGGTTTTACTGCATGTCCACCACATGTGATAAAAATCCCCTACTTTTTCTCCACACTTCCAACACTTATTCGAATTGCTTTTATACATTTTGGAGAGTTTTTATGGTGTAAGGTACCACCAAACCGGCATCTTCATCATGTTTTCTTTAATGCTGTAACATGCAGTAAAGTTCATGTTTTTCAATGTGCTTTGCAAACTGAATTTCCTCTTTAGACATCTATTCTAGCTGGCTGTTGCTGCCATCTTTGGGATTGTACTGCGCATATACCCAGCTGTCATTGTTGCCATACTTCTTACGTTGCACCATTTTCATAGACAGCTGAATGTGTGAAGACAACGGAATCCCCAAGGCTCCAGTAACATTCAGTGAAGGCGAAGGCATGAGATGCAGATACTTGGTGGAACAAGGTGAATGCGTAGGATAGAGAGGAATGCATAGAGACAGGTCTTCCTATGACTATTTATTTACTTGTTTATTTTCAATATTTATACCTTTATTTTTAGAGCAACATCCTCACACAAGGTAGCTTCTAGCAGTAGATAGAGATAATGCAAACAAAAAGAATAAATGAAATTTAAACCAACCACCAAGTATTAGTGCCCAGGGTGCAGGCAGGTTGCTGCATATTACAGAATTTTGCTTTCAAAACTGTCAACATGCGTCTCTGCAAAATCAGGCTTTAGCCAGGAGTTGTCACCAGAGTTATCTGCAATATTGCCTTCTTTCCATTTTCCTCCAAAAATTAAAGGCAAGTTACACATTCACTTTCTCTCTATCATTTCAGCCTTTTTGTGTTGCTTTTACAGTGCTTTCTTGTATATCACCCAAGTATATTTTCACATAATATATGAGTGCTGTTTCCCAGACAGACATCAGATTGCACGTTTTTGCAACAATGGGTAGGACAGTACATACACCGTGATTCTGCAGAAGCACAAAGAATGCATGCATTATTCTCCTATTTGAAGAATGTAGCTTCCTCATAATCTCATTGTTAATGTTTAAAAAGAACAAGTTTCTGGACCCTATAGCTTGGATGCTTGAAGGACAATAACCGTATAAGGTTTTAGAGACTGGGATTCTTCTTCTCAGTACCATGTGCAATCTTTTCCCTTCCCATGACCAGCAAAACCAGAATAAATCATGCAAAGTACTAAACACTGCAGAAACAATACTGGAAAATATTGGGAGTTGTGTTCAATTTGCATAATCTATACAGATTGCAGAATTCATCTTTTATTGGCTCAAGATATGAATACCTTGAGAAAATTAGATTTGCTTGTTGTTTATGGTGAACAAGACACTCAGCAAGACAGCTGGGAGTGGACATAAGGACAAATGTCCTCTATTACAAATATCCAGACTTCTCTACACACAATTACAGTCAGGCCTAGGTTACACTCATAACTTGTAAAGTGGCTATCAGTCTCCTCAGGCAGACCAATAAATGGCTTGGTTTTCAAAACAACATAATACCTTATTAGAAAATCATTCTGCAAGAGTAACTTTTGAAAGGCGAGCAATTGCCCTAAAGCACTTTTGAAAATCTTGCCTCACTGGTTTGATGCAAGTTTTAATACGCCTGTTGCTTAAAGCCCCGCCCTCCTCACAAAGCAACGAGAAGCAATGACTCCTCAGGTTAGGTAAACCTTAGCTCCTACTTGCCAAGGCACCTATAAGGAATCTCGCCCAGCAGAACATACTCTCACTTGTAGCAATATTGCCACACTTTGTGAAGCTGTGTCATCTTTTTCTGACCCTGTGTGACAGTAGCGATAAGCCTAAGAGCTATCAGAGAGATGAAAGAAGTGTCATCACATCAAGTGTGGTGGCTGGAGCATTTGGGTTTGGATGTTGAGGAAAACCCAGGCTCTAATCCCCACTTCAGACACAAAGCTAGTGTTGCTCATGAAAAGTTAAATATATTCATCCCCAGCCCATATGCAAGCCTCTCCCCATCAACAGACTGCACTCTCAGGGAGCCCCACCTGGTATTATATTGTGTCTCGACTCACTCCACCTATCCACCAGGATAGCTTATGATAACAAGGGCCCATCTACATGGCACCAACACCAGCTGGTTTGCCCAGGGCCTCAGGCTGCTTCGTCTCCTGCTTCTTCCTTGAGTTCCCTCCTCTCATGGGCAGCTCAGGAGATTTTGTATCGGAAGTCCTTATGCACCTGGAAGTCCTGCATGTCTCAAGGCCATTCATTCCTAAGCCCTGCCATTTGGCCACATTGCCCTTTGTGAGCCATGCAAAGGTTCTGATGGCAGCAATCCACAATGGAGCCTTGAGGGAAGCCGCAGGGGCAAACAGCTAAAGGAGAACGTTCCTCCACTCTCAATATGCAAGAGTAAATAGCATAAATTCAATGACTTGGCCTCTATTTATTTACTTAAAAGTCTTCCTATGCCATTTTTCATAAGGAAAATCACAAAGGCAGTTTGTAATAATGGAGAAAATTAAAATCACAACCAACAAATATTATTTATTTATAAAAATATTTCAATACTGTTATTTCTTAAAAATATATTACAGTGGTTTACAGTGATATAAAAACATAAAACCAAACAATAAAACAAGTCAAACAAGTCAAAAGAAAGTTAAGGCGAAAAGAAATTTAAAAAACACACCAATATGTAGAATAACAACTCTTGCAAAACACATATAAAACTAACACAATAATAACCACAACAGGTATCAGTGGCTGCCACCATAAGACCAAACCTGACCATGATAACAGAGTTGTCTTAATCCCGCTTGTTTCCAGACTAGCCCTCCCATACCCTGAGGCAAGGATGAAATTGAGGGATGTGTCCTGCTCTGTGCATTGAGCAGATGACACACTGAGACATCCCCGTGGTTTTCATGGAGGTCATGAAGAACCACTGAGGGCAGCTTCAGAATTTTGAAGTTCATCAGCATCACATTTGAGATTGCCAGAGAGGCTGCTGAACAGCAGGTGGGCAGCAAACTAGAAGGAACTCTTGTTTGTTTGGTCCAAAGTCAGGCACAGACCGTGTTCCAGGGCAGGAATGTCTCTGACAATAAATATGGCATTATTTTGGACCATAGCAAACCCCCTCCAAACCCTCAAGTCTATGTTGGTGCTGTGCTGAGTACCAAGACAGACACAGCTGGGTCGGACTAACCCCAACCAGGTCTCAATTATAAATGCTAGTCTGGCTCCCAGCAGACAGAACTCCTTAGCAGAGCATCCAGAATAGGAAATGGTCCTGCAAATATCCACAGCCTGCTCCCTTGCATCATATCTCCCATGCCCATAATAATTATGGTGGGGTTCTCCTACCATCCCACCCTTTGCCAAATTCATCCAGACACACACTGAACCAAATGTAGCCTAATTATTAACGTGCACCATACAAAAATGCAAACATAGACAACTGGGTAGCAGCATAAACTAGTAAAATGCTTACAATTGCACAAAGCTATTTAAAGATATATTGCAGCTACTGCTACTACTCTGCAGATGTTTCCAGTTAGTGTTGTGTTGGGCTTCTGAGATGAAGAAAAGGCAGAGGGAGACAGCTGGGCAGTGCGAAGGAGTTCCACATGTCAAAACTCCATTTGTTAATGGTGTCATGAGACACCATTTGAGAAATACATGAGCTCAATGCTTCTGCCTAGGCAAGCCCATTGGCACTCTGCCACACCTCATCCCAGGTAAACCAGTCCAGAGGCACATTGTCCTTAAACAAAGGGTGCAGCTTGTCTTATACCAGGTCAAGCTGTTTGTCTGCTCTGTGTTGTCTACTCTGACTGGCAGCTGCTGTCCAGGGTCTCTAGCAGAGAGAAAGAAAGAAAGAAAGAAAGAAAGAAAGAAAGAAAGAAAGAAAAGAAGAAGAAGAAGAAGAAGAAGAAGAAGAAGAAGAAGAAGAAGAAGAGGAGGAGGAGGAGGAGGAGGAGGAGGAGGAGGAGGAGGAGTTTGGATTTGAAATCCCGCTTTATCACTACCCGAAGGAGTCTCAAAGCAGCTAACAATCTCCTTTCCCTTCCTCCCCCACAACAAACACTCTGTGAGGTGAGTGGGGCTGGGAGACTTCAGAGAAGTGGGACTGGCCCAAGGTCACCCAGCAGCTGCATGTGGAGGAGCGGAGACGCGAACCTGGTTCCCCAGATTACAAGTCTACCACTCTTAATCACTACACCACACTTTCCCATCGCTTACTACCTGATTCTTTAAGCTGGGGTGCAATCCACACCAAGGCCCCTTTTAACTTTATGAGATTTCATGCAACCACATTTGCTGCTTGTTTGGGGCGCACTGTGTGGAATACAATGCCACTTCTCTCTCTTGTTTTTAACATTCTGGGTTATAAGCTGCTGTGAAAAACTATAAAAAGAGGGAGGTGTGTCAAAGTTATTTGCGCAGCATCCTTGTTCTTCATCTCACAATGTGGGCGTTGCCTAAAAGGTGACCTATTTTTAAAGAAACCTCAAGTACATGCACATATCTGCAACTGTGCAAACAGTTAATACAAGCTACACAGCTGGGAGGGAGAAAGAATGTCGCCACCCACAGCAAGGATTCTGGTGACCTTTCTTCTCCCTCATCGCCCCCCCCCCCCAGCTGCCTTTTCTGGACATTCACACTCTTCTTTCCACCCATGCAATTTATTGCAGGTATTGCTCTCATAATTAACTTGTACAAGGAGAATTTGTACAACTGGAGGTCAGGCAACCTGCTCCCACAAACACATATAAAATGACATAGGCTGCCCATATGATTATTTTTTTCTACAGCTGCTCCCAAATATTTCAGAAGCTGGGTTTCTAGCTCACTGGAAAAGCAGTTAGCTACAAAAGAAATGTAGTATCTCACCCAGGTTACGACGTTTTACAAGAGGTCAATAAAAAATTACTAACCAAATGCAATCAAGTGTTAATTGTATGGCTGAGAGAGAACCAAACAGATTGCTGCTGCCAACTCCCTCCTTCTCCTTTCAGTTTGACCATGTGTTTCATCAATGACTTGCACCTCTTTGCCCACATATCAGGCATTTAATATTTGCTCCTGTGATCCCCGAGGGCATCTGGCTGATGATACCTCAGCCCTTATCCCCTTCCACATCATTTTCACCTCCTTCCTTCACTCCCAAAATAACAGGCACTCCATGGGTGGTATTCAAGTAAGTTTTACTCAGAGTAGATATATTGATATATATCTCTTTTCCTATCTTGGGCTGCTGCTCCATCCTGGCATCATTTATTCTGTTATCACTGGTTGGGCACTGCTTTACTTTTGGGTAAAGACAGAGGCAAAGTAGATGTTGAGCATTTCTTCCTTCTCTCTGTCACCCAATACCATTTATTTGTCTTCTCCATGCAAAGGACCTACTACTTGCTTGTTCTTCCTCTTGTTTCAAACATAGCCAAAGAAAGGTTTCTTTTTATTCTTAACCTCTCTGCAAGCCTGAGCTCATTCTGAGCTTGAGCCAGTCCGACTTCCCCCCTGCAACTGTTGGTTATTTGTGTATACTCCTCCTTTGTTATTTTCCCGATCTTCCATTTCTTATACTGTACAGTACATGCCCTTCTTAAATCTCAGCTCATCTGTAAGCTCCTTATGATTTCCTTAGATACATCCCACTTTTCTTCCTTGTTGGCATTGTCTGCATTTGTGCCTTCAATATTTCACCTTTAAGAAACTCCCAGACACTTTGGACTCCTGTCTCTTTGAGTATTTCTGACCATATCTTATCCAGTAGTTCCTTAAGCTTTTTCAAATCACCCTTCTTAAAGTCTGACTATACTTAGTCAGTATAGTATATGCGATGGCAAACCTGGACAGCATCTTAAAAAGCAGAGACATCACTTTGCCAACAAAGGTCCGTATAGTTAAAGCCATGGTTTTCCCAGTAGTGATGTATGGAAGTGAGAGCTTGACCATAAAGAAGGCTGATCGCCGAAGAATTGATGCTTTTGAATTATGGTGCTGGAGGAGACTCTTGAGAGTCCCAAGGACTGCAAGAAGACGTATCCATTCTTAAGGAAATCAGCCCTGAGTGCTCACTGGAAGGACAGATCGTGAAGCTGAGGCTCCAATACTTTGGCCACCTCATGAGAAGAGAAGACTCCCTGGAAAAGACCCTGGTGTTGGGAAAGATTGAGGGCACAAAAAGAAGGGGACGACAGAGGACAAGATGGTTGGACAGTGTTCTCAAAGCTACAAACATGAGCCTGACCAAACTGCGGGAGGCAGTGGAAGACAGGAGTGCCTGGCGTGTTCTGGTCCATGGGGTCACGAAGAGTCGGACACGACTAAACGACTAAACAACAATACTTAGCTTTCCTTTGTATCTGTATAATGAAATCCAAGAGGACACGATCACTTCCTCCCAAGGTTCCCAGTAAAGAAAGAAGGGACAGGGACCCAGAGGGCGCTTCCATACAACCTGTTTGTTGAGGATTCATCCTCATTTGTTTGCAAGGAAATTAGATGACCTAAGCAAGTATTATCTTGCACTTTCCAGTCACTGTCCTTATCGTGAAAAGGCTGAGCTTTTGGGAAAGCAGATTTGTTGCAAAAGAACTCCCAATCACTTTGAATGGTGCAACCTGGATGTGTTTGTGTGTGACAGAAGCCCACCTGAATATAGCAACTGGAAGCGTCCTCAAAGGTATGGGAAGAAGGCCAGGCAAGGCCAGGCAGGCACCCAGCTCAGCATGGGAAATGAATGGGAAAAGTATAAAGAAACAAAAACAAGGTTCTGATGATGTGGTAATGATTCATCTCCTTTTTAATCCAGTACTGTATGGTGTTTGTTTATCTGAAGCTCAGCCCTGCCCTGCCAAAGTGCCAAGAGATTACTAGAACCTGAGCTGTAGGTCAAGGTAGCTTTGAATGAAAAGGCTGGGATAGGTTGAAGAGGGCTTGTGTTCCCTCCTTCTGCTTTTTCCTTCTGCCAGGAGCTCAGACCATAGCAAAGTCTCACCCAGCAGCCAGCTGTTGTTGCTGATCTGCAAGATGAGCACCACTGCCACAGAGAGAACAAACTTGTCTTAGGGCGTTTTAAACTTGTGTGAGTGTGAGTGTGTGTGTGTGTGTGTTTAAAGCAACAACAAAAGAAAATTAACTGGTTGGGTAACATCAGTGGGTGGGACTAATTTTTTTGCTTTCAACCCATCTTAGCTCAGCCTGACACTGCACCGATGGTTACGGCTAAAGAGTGAGAGTTTAATTCACCCAAGTGCTTGCAGAAGGAAGTATCTGCCCAGTCGGCAGCCTCTGGGACCTCAACAGCCCTGGGCTAAGAAGGCACGTGGGGAAATTGTCTCCATCGTCACTGAGAGGATGCTGCAGCAGGGGAACAAACTGCCTAGGATGCCAAACACTGTAGGTCTCCAGCTTTCTCTTTCTGATTTCATGCTTTCATTCAGTCTACACAGGTGGAGAGGTGGATGAGCAGAACTTGGGGGTGCTAGTGTTGGGATATTGTGCAAGCAAGTGCTGGGCTGCTGGGTGTAAAATCTCATAGACTCTGGCACAGCATGTGGTAGGACGTTGGTGGGTCATGTAAATATATGGTGGAATGGCACCAGAGCTGCAATCCAGTACCCACTTCACTGGGACCAAACCACCTTGAACTTCGGGGTATTTGCATTTGAGTAAAATTGCCTAGGACTGAGCTGCACAGGACTCTGTCATGAGCAAGTCATCCTTTGGATCCTGAAATGGCTTACATCCTGCAAACCAGAGAGAGAGGGGCTTGTGATCTGCCATTGTGATTTTCTCTATAGATAGACAGAATAGGCACAATGAGAGGGTCATCCCACTAGAAAGGATAGCATTTCCATGTTCTCTGTGAACCTTCTGGATGATATTGTTTAGAGGCTCTGCGATCTGGTGGTGTCCTGAACTTGGATTTTTAAAATCCCATATCAGCTATAAATGTAAAGGGTGGTTGCATGTGAGTCTCCACTTCCCAGCCCCAGTTCCTCTCCTGTCAAAAAGGGGGGATGCCTCTTCTTCAAACAATGGCTAATTAACTTATAATGGAATTCAGCGTCATGAAATGTGTTGAAGGCCTTAAAAAAGATTTGATGGGAGAGAGGACTATCAATGGCTATTAGCTGTGAGAGCTCAATGGAACCTACATAACCAGAAGCCACACACCTCTAAGCGCTGAGAGCAAATAACAGAGAATGTCATCACCTTACATGCTCTGCTTGTGCATTATCCAGAGGTGGATATTAGAATTTGGGACTAGAAGGGCCTGGGATTTGATCCAGCAGGCCAATTCTTACACTCTTAACAGTAAGCCTCAGATGGGATGTTGAGTGACCGTTTGAAATGAGAGTGGCAATGTACCGGTATTTTGTACATCTGCAAATGTTGAGTAAGTGAATAATAGCTTCTGCCACAGAGCTATAGTGGAGCATAAAGGATCATGCTTATAGATTTTAGCAAAACCATTTCACTTGATCTTAAAGGATGTTACTGTAAACCCCTTAATTGGTCAAGCAAGCCATTTCTACAAAATACATGCCATGCTTAAATTTGTAAATTTATGCATGGCATGAAGAAAGTGGATATCTCCAGCAGATAACCTGTGTAGATAAAAATGCTTTAAAACTTGGCTCAGGAGGTTAGAATTTATTTTTTTAAAAGAAAAAGTAGAGTAGGAGCATACACCCAACTTGTCTGATCTGAGAAGACAGACCTGGGCTTGTCTCACTGCTTGACTTCAAACCTTCTCAGCAGCCCCCTGTGGGCCTCAGTTCCCCACCTATAAAATGAGAATGTTAGCAACATATTTCACAAGTCTGTTGTGAAGATGAATAAAAAAATACCATAAAATCAAAGGAAGAGGAGCAAGAAGGAAGAGAGAGCAGAGGTGTAGCATGTGGGAGTTTCACAAACATGGTTGCCAACATGTCTATTCAATGGTGATGCAAGAAGGACAACTTTATTAGGAGCAGTTGATACAAGATCACACATCACATTCACTCTCAATGGGCAAGGGGGGAGGAAAAATGGTCAAAGAAGAAAGGGAACTCCTGCCCGCGAAATGAGTGATAGTGCCAGACACAGCTTATGCTCAGCTATGGAGTGAATATTCATTAGGGAGAAACTATTTCATTACAAGTTGGTGCTCATCAATTTAGTTTGCTGTTGCATATTCTGCAACTTACATGTGCCAGAGGCAGTGGTGGTGGGTGTGGGACTGAAGGAATTGCTCACTCTGTGCATTCCTTCCACACCCTGGCAGCAAAGCCCTCCTCTGGGGAAGAGCAGATTTAGTGGAATCTGGAAAGGGTGGGATGAAATGCAGATCTTGATGTAGCAGAGAGATGGCAATTTATGCAAGCTGAAGATGTTTATCAACCCTACTTGAGAGCCTTTCCAAGAGGCCCAGGATCTTCTCTTAGGAATTCTTCTGTTCATGCTAAAACATGTGTGTAGGCATCTGCGAGGACCCCTCCCTATAATTTTGCATATACATGTCCAGCATCCTTTGTATTGGCTTCTGTTAGCAGGCAACCCCCACTCCTACCCTGGGATGCTGAAGGTGCAGGCCATGTGGCAGAGTTTACACTGTTCAGGAATCTGGGTGGCATCCAGAATCCATTTTTTTCTGCCTGGTGCTCTGGTACTTCATCAATTGTCTCAGATTGTAAATCTTTCATTAAAAAAAGAAGAGGTGTGTCTCTAATCCTCATCATACAGGAAAAAAACAGGAATATGTACAAAAAATGTGCAACTCAATGAAAAGTAATGCTCACACGCTGTTGCTGTTCTGGCCTCTGAAAAGGGAATGCCTCTGGCCAAAGGAAGTCGTGAAAAAGAAAGAATGCCTCTTGGTTGTGTCGCAACCTCCAAATGTCAGATAACACACAAATGAGGCATGCTAATTTAGTTCATCTCATTTGCATATACATAATTTGCACAACTATCTCCAGATCGCCTTCCCTTAGTGTTGCCCTTTAGTCTGAACATCCTTCAGTTGTAACTGTTAGTTAATTTCCAACATTTGTAGACTGCTTTTCTTCATAAATGGCCTCAAAGTGGTTTATAGAACAATCAATAAGACATCCATCAAATAATATCACAATTGGAACAATAAAAAGGTCAAAACATGAAATAGGTTTAAAGGAACTTATTGAAGATGCCTGCTGGAATAGACAGGTCTTTGTCAAGTGCTTGAAGTTCAACAGGAAAGGGGCCTGCCTGATCTCAAGTCGCACGACTCTTGGTGAACATCAGAGGTGCATCTGAGCCATGGGGGACCACTAACAGAGACAATATTTTTCACAGGAAATATTGCTCCCAGAAGAAAAGAATAACAAGAAAGTTTAAAGCAGAGGTGGTCATGTAAATGATGTTGGACTCCAACTCCTGTCAGCTCCAGCCACCATAGCCACTGGTCAGGAACGATGGGAACTGTAGTCCAACAATATCTGGTTGGCCACAGGTTCCCTTTCCTTAGTTTAAAAGGGCCAAGGCAGGGGCCTAACCAAATCCCTCTTGGCCTCTGATCTGCTGTCGTCCAGTACAATGGAGCATGGCTAGTTCAAACAGTATGCAAGGCTGGAATTCTGCAGTGAAATTGTGGTTCTGGAACTGGTCTAGAATGGTCTTGAGCACATCCTAGAGCCTGTTGGATCCTGCCAAAGTTTTGGAGACTCTACTGGATGAAGATGATTGACCATTTGCCAACTGGCAACTTACAACACTGGACATAGAACTACTTGGTAAACTGGTCATCTGTTGCCCTGCCAAGTAGTATGGAAACTCTTGCCACACTCTGCAACTCTTCAGAAATCCAGGGAAGCAGGGGGAGGCTGATAAAATTCTACTCGACAATACAGATGACCTGCTTACCAGATCTGTAGTCACCCAAAGTCATGTGTGCCGTATGGCACACATGGTGAAATCTCCAGACCTGTGTTGTCCATTGAAATTAAACTACTACATTCAGGACCCACACAGGAAATAAACCTGACAAGTTTATTAAGAGGCTTATGTATGACTGCAGAATTTTTTCTCTATATTTGGCTCATCAGGCTGTTGGGACCAAACCATGCCCACCTCCTTTGCACCTGAAGGGAGATAAAACATGACCATGCCAATGGGGGTTTTATGGTTTGTACAGTGGTACCTCGGTTTAAGAACAGCCCTGTTTATGAACTATTTGGTATACGAACTCCACAAAACCGAAAGTAGTGTTCTGGTTAGTGAACTTTGCCTCAGTCTACGAACGGAAGCCGAAAGGTGGAAGGGCACTGGCGGCAGAAGGCCTCATTAGGGAAAGCACACCTCAGTTTAAGAACGGCTTTGGTTTAAGAATGGACTTCTGGAACGGATTAAGTTCGTAAACTGAGATACCACTGTACTGTCAAAAATTTTATGATGTCAGGTGGGTGGGTAGCTAACTCATAGAACTACCATGCCCAGAGTTCCTTGTGGAATAGCAAGCACTGGAGTATATCACTTAGTAAGTGATTGCTTGAGTTGATGAGATAATAATTTGTAACAGCAGTTTCACCTACACAAATTATCACAAGATGGCTGCAATGATTGCATGGGAAATCTACCTTGTAAACCTCGCCCTGATGTGCATTGTCATAGGAGTAGCGCTGAGAGGAATAGCTGAAGATCGTCTTGCTCTGGAAACAAAACTAACCCAACAGTAGGCTTGACCAAGTAATCTGCATTCCTCTCCACACACCTCTTTGCCAGGGCACACAAGCCATAGCTTTTATGAGCTCTATAAATCTTCTGCAAATTTAAACTGTAACATAAAAATGTCTCTAATTGGCCTTTTACCCTCATGCGGTAACAGTTCTAGTGCTCTCCCATTGCCTCCATTGTGACACATGCATTTTCCCCTCACCCCTGGCTCAGTTGCTTTGGACATTCTAAATGTGATTTCATAACCTTAAATTATGCACACATCAAACTGCCCTTCAATGACTGCCCTTCCCCTTCAAACATTAAAAGCAATATATGGGAAGATTGTATTGATCCCCTATCAAAACTATTTGCATTCTGACTCTACTACTAGAATAATTCACAATGTTGCTGTTTCAGTGGACAGGGTTGTTGTTTTTAGTCAACTAACCTTTCATTGGGTTTTACAAACTGGGATCATAGGAATAATAAAGGATACAAATAAACGGAACAAGTGTGAGACATAGCCTTTTTCTCTTTCCTCACCGCCCCTGCAGACCTCTCAACCCCATATAGGGGTTGAGGGACTGAGAGAATCCTTGGCTCAGACTTGACAGAGACCTGTGGAGGGGTCTTGGGACTCCCCTTTGGAGAGGTTCGGAGCCCCTCCCTTGGGGACCCCGGTTCTGGACTCTGTGGCTGTGGACTGTGCACCTCAGCAACAGGTTCAGTTTCGTCCTCCTCCTCTTCCTCATCTGAGTCAAACGGTTCTGAAAGAACATCCAGGTTCCCGTGAAGGCGTTTCCACCCACTCTGCTCGCAGAACTCAGCACTGCCGCTAATAAGCAGCTTAGACTGGTTGCCATTAGGGCCACATCACAAAAACCGCACAATAAATTTGCAGGGATATCTACAAGATATGGTTCATTATTAGTGGTCAATGTACAGGTTCTAGGTTCATAGAGTGGTTTAAATAGAAACAAAAATGAAAACAATAGGGAAAGATGATAGAACGGAGCTAACATTCATCATTTTATAACTAAAAATCAGCAGCTCTGGGGGTTGTGCTTAGATTAAGTATGAGTAATACTCATTTTTCCTCTTATGCTACCAATGAAACAATACAAAGTGCTGGTATATTGATGAAAGTGGTAGGTGGGGGTTCAAAGTGATGATGATAATTTATGTTTAAATTTAAATTTAGATCAACCAGATTGAGCCAAATGCTGATGGTGGTAATTGTTCATTTTCTGGAATACTAGCATGTGTTATGAAATTAAAGCACACCAGGGTAAAAACCATTTTTCTCAATCTGTCCACATGTTAATCTCGCAAGGAGAGCTGTTTCGCAAACTGTTCAGTATCCATTGTCTATTGTTGTGCTGGAAAGGTACTTCCAGTGTTTGGTTATGTTGTGCTTCGCCACTTGTTATAAATGTCTTATTAATTCTTTCTCTATTTTGTAAATCCAGTTAAGTTTGAGCCCACCATTGTTTTGGAGGGAGAGGCTGCACTTTATATTGGTTGGGAAACACTTAGGCTATTGTGCAATCGTGTGTGTGTGTGTGTGTGTGTGTGAAGTTTTCAATTTTACATCTCAAAATAATCATCTTTCATGATACCATACATTCAATGACTTCCCTCCTTCCCCTTCCATGGTTCATATAGTTTATCCACCATTCTTGCATATTTTGCTATAACCATCTAATTCAGTTCTCCTATCTTACATCACTCTAATATTTATTATACTGTTGAATTTACCTTAATGCTGACAGCATTTTCAACTATGCACAACTGTTTTCCATATACTCAGTGAAATTCTTCCACTCCTCTTTAAGTTCTTCTTGCTCTCATTCTTAGACTAGCTAGTTCCACATATTCTATCATCTTAAGTTGCAATATTTCATTTGAGGCTTCCTTAGCTCTGAAATAATTTACATCTTCTCTCTTTATTCCTTCCTTCCTTCCTGTCCCTCTTTTCACATCCTAGTGAGGCCTCAGAGGTAGCTCAGTCAAGGAGGGAGAATAGGATGAGTTAGTTAGACCTATGGAAATATTATCATGGGCACTTCTAATTTGTCATTATTTTTGGGTGTGATTCAATCATATACTGGGAAATTCAGGTTATGCAATTACAGCTTATTGGGAGCTTTTGTGCAAGAAACCCACTTCCTTAAAAAAAAAAGGACTTTTCTGATGAGGAAAGTGATGGGGCAATGCGGTAGAATATGTGAAATAACACTTGCTTTGATACAATGAATGCTCATTCAACAATCAAAGTAATCTAATCCCCCTGCAAACAAATCAGGATGAAGGCTCAAGAAACGTAGCCATTTGATTTATGACTGGCTTTGACATGGTTGGCACTTTTTGCTCAATGCGTCCTTTAGGAGGCAGCCACACTTCCTGTTTCCCTCTCTAGTTTATAAAAATGATTGTCACTTGCCTTATTAAATGATGTTGTTAAGCAGTACATTCAATCCCCCTCAAAACCCCCATGATGTGCTACTTCTAGCTTTGTGCCAAAGATCCTGCTCAGAACTGTGCAGAAATGCATGTACCCCACATACACTATACCAATATAATGTGATATTTTACATTTCTGAGCATGCAAGCAATATGCAAGGGCAGTTGATGGAAATATTTGTTGTTTACAAAAGGCCATTTTAGGGCATACACCAACAGGGCATTTTACACATGAAGCTTAAAGCGGCTTTTGCCTTAGTTAGGTTTGTAATTGAATTGAATCACAAAAGCTTCTGTTCTCATGAGCAATAACCAGCCATTAACAGAACTAGCACAAGAGAGGCTCAAAGGCAATTTAAGTCGCATGTGCTAACATCATTAGCATTTATTTCTATATAGCACATTTAAACTCTTCCCAGTAATTTTTACAACAGCCTTGTTGTTTTTGCAAGTCTAACACAACTATCCATCTGGAAATGATCGCTTTTGTTGTTTATATTGCACCACTAAGGTACACACACTTTACACAGGAGAAGAGGACATCTCCCTGTTCTGCGGAGCTTACAATCTAAAATTCGTCACAGTGGAAACAACACATGAAGGGGAGGAACATAGAGGCTGGATCAACACAGAAGCAGTATGCAATTGCATGCACCTAGGCAAAGGCTGACCTATAAGCAGGGCATGAGAACTGGGAGATGGAGCCAAAGGTGCCAAAGAAAGGGATTTGAAGGAATCAAGAGAAGGGGCATCCTGCAGCAGTTCTGGGAGGTAATTTCAAGCATGTGGGGCAGCAAGAGAGAAAGGGTGGAGTCTTTTCAGGGAACAGAACTTCACAAGGCTCAGGACAGAGGGGGAAAGATCACAAATGGACAGGGGTATATGTGAGAGATAGGGGATGGAGGGTTTAAAAAGTAAGGGTAATAATAATTTGTGCTGAACTGATAGCACTGAAAGCTGCCTTATACCAAGTCAGATAATTGGTCCATCAAGATTATTGATATTATTAATAATAATACCCCACCCTCCCTCATGAAGGAGTCCAGTATTATCCACACTGACTGGCAGAAGCTCTCCACGGTTTCTGACAGGGTCCCTCCCAGTTGTACCTGGAGATTTTCAGGACTGAATCTGGAACCATGCAAAACAGATGCTCAACCACTGAGCTATGCTCTTTTTTTTCTAGGACAGGAAGTCAAAGGAGGGATTTAGGGAGGCATTTCATGTGATCAGAATGATGAGAAAGGTGTATTATTTTGGCAGAAGAATGCCAGGTAGATGCAAGGGGATTAAGGGGAAGCAATGGAAGACCAAGGAGAAGAAGATTGTAGCCGCCTAGCAAGAGATGATCAGGGCATGGACCAGAAGCTTTGCTCAGAGGACAAAGAGGAAGAGCCACATTTTTACAATGATATAAAGGGAGAAGTGACATGACTTGACCACAGACTCGATATGGGGAATAAGGGAGAGAGAGAAGTCAATAATAAAGTCAAATCTATGTGCCTGATCAATGGGTGGGGTGGGGTAATAACATTGCCAATGGATAAGGAAAGCATGAGTGGAAAAGAGGGCTTGGAAGGATGAGATGGTCAGTCTTGGACATAATGAGTTTAAGATGTTGGCAAGCAGAGATATTGGAGAGGAAGCAGGAGATGTGGGACTGAATTACAGGGGAGGCAGAGATGGGTGTCATCTGAGTGCAAGTGGTACTAAAAACAATGGCTATGATGAGGTCACCCAGGGACAATGTGTATGAGAAAGAAGGCTGAGGATAGATGGTGCTGAGGAGCTGGTAGAGATCAAGGCAGAACTAGATGGTCTGGTGCTAACAGTGGGAGGAGATTTAAATCAGAAGCAGCTTCTGCCAGAATCTTTCCTGTACTGAAAAAAAGAGGAGGAGCTGCTGCAGACACAGCATTAAAAAAATAGGAATGACAAGGAAAAGGGGAGTCAACCGCTCTAGTTGCAGAATAAGCACTGCCAAAGGTACATGGGTATGGCAGGTGTGTTGTATGTATTCATAAGATTCAGTGGTAGAGTGAAAGTACCGCAATAAGCTATAAACTTTGAACATTCAACTTTTATTTATGTGTGTTGTAATGCGTTGTAAATGTTGATGTAATCTTCTATCAGAGATGGGCCGGGAGCAGGAAGAATTAAAGCAGCAGAGTAGGGAGGTGCACATCCCCTTTGGTGATGGAAGCAGACCTCTCTCTCACTCTTGCACACACCATAGCTCCGTGGGGGCATGGCAGACCCATTTTTAGATCTCCTGTGGACAGAATCTTCCTCTGCACTCACATTCTGAGTGTGCTGCTGCTGCTGCTGCTGCTGCACAATTTACCGGTAATACTTGGTCCTGTAGCTCATAAGTTTGGATGCTGTGTTAGTGACACAGGGTTTATAATAATGGTTTTATTACATTTTTATGTTTTATATTGCACACAGCTTTGAGATTTATTATCACGGCAATTAGTTTATAAGTGTTCCTCAATAAAAGAAATGAAATAGTTGCTATCATTACCACATTGACCTCTCCCATCCCCAATGGGGAAAGTTGGTCAATGGTACAATGAGCACAGTTTTCTCTGTAGTCTGGGCAAAGCATGGGATTGTTTTTTTTTCTGGAGTTCTTCACAGAAGAGTACTAGTGTCAAGTGCCCAACATTGCTCAGGAAATCTAAGAAATGAAACCAAAGAAAACCCCCGTGATGTTTTGAAATCGGTGGGTGAAAGGTTGACTGCAATTTTGAAAGGCATCTATTTTCCCCCCAAACAGACAAAAACCTGCTTCTTGATTTCAAGAACCATCATGCAAAATTTGGTTACAATATCTTAAGGGGTGTTCAAGTGCATAGAGAACAGACAAGCCATTTCCCAAAATATATAGTAGTTCTATATTAACGTTAAAGGTGAGGCACAGATAAACTCAGAAAGGAGAGTTCTAAATGGATGTGGTTAATGGAGGTTGGACGAGGCTACAAGCCCAACAGTAGTAGCAAGAGAATCATACTACTCACACCAGCTATGAGTTTTCTTAGGCTGTGTACACATTATTAACTAGAAAAACATCTAAGTTGTTCTTTTTCTCAGTTCAGTTTGAAGCTGGTTGGGCCGGGGGGGAATGCATCAGAAGACAGTATCGGCCAAGAAACAACAGGACAGATATGGATTGTGGAGAACATTGTATATACACCCAAACCAGTAGTGGGAGCACACTGAACGCAAAGCAATTAGGAGAGTATATTGGGATGGCTAGAGGGGGGTTCCCAGGCCTGTGGCTGGGTGTAGTCAACCACAGGCTTTGTATGCGAGACCTAACTTGCACATGGAAAGGTAGCATACTTTAGAAATTGGCTGCATTTCACATTGGAGGGCAGAGCTGGCATTTTAATTCAGTCCTGCCTGTTTTATTAGTCAATCTGCTGCTGCCTCCAAGCCACACTGGAGGAGAATGGTTTGGGGATTCATTGCACTTGACATACACACTGTGTGTTTCCTACAAAGGAAAACATGGGCAGGTAGTGCTGGAAGAGATCCCTGAGCTGTGGGGAGCCAGTGATCCGAATCAGAGCCAAGCTCAGATGCAGGGTGTTTTGCTAAACACATGCTCTTCTATTTGGCTATAAAGTGAAAGTGGGTGCTCTGCCTTTATCACTAAACTGAGCTTGCTGACAGCAGGAGGGAAACCGCCCTCTCCTCTACCTCCCTTCCCTGTGCTTTGTTGCTTTAATTCCACCCCTAGCCCAGCTGCAATACCAAGGAAATTACTGGGGTATTATTGGGGTAGGGTGGAGTGATCTTCCAGCAGGTGAATGCAGGAGAGCAAAGCTGGGGAGGAGGCAGTTTTTGCTCCCATTGCCCCCCACGGTCCATTTAGTGATAAAAGTAGATACCTTCCTGCTCTATAGCCAAACCAGCAAGTGCGCATTTCAAAACATATGCATCTGGTTCGGCCCTTGCTTTTTTCACCTGAGGAGGAATCCATTTGATTACCAGACAGTCAAGGCAGCTGGGATAGTAATGTCTGTTTCCAGCAGCAGCAGCAGCAGCAGCAAGCAATACCGGGCAAGTGCTGACTTGTGTTGTGACGACTCACGTCACCACCCTCTCCTGAGGGGGAGGCTGAGACTAGAGTTACACGCACACCCCATCGTAGGCCTTGTAAGAGCTAGGCCAGGATACGAGACACAAACGTGTTGCCTGCTTTCTACTAAAACTGGCAAACTCGCCCTTTATTTGGCAGGCAGTCGCTTTTCTCTCAGCACAAGCTATTTTGTTTTGTTCACCTGGAGCACGGAACCGTGTGTGAAGGAGTGAGTCTGTCAAACAAAGTGAGAACTAGAAAAGATGTACAGAACACAGAGCTCCTCCTTTCCTTACTGCCTCACTACAGCTTTATTCCACCATCTCTGCCTGAAAAAGAGCAAATTCCTTTCATCCTTCTCTCACACACAAGAGTTTGTGTGACATTATGGAGAATGGGTGATGGGCTTGGCCTACTGCTGACCCTTCTGGCTTTGTCCTTCTAACTATCTCTGAGTTGAGGGCACCACCCATTTGCATCTCACACAGAGCCCCTTTCATTTGTTTCCCTTAATGGCCCATTGCCCAGGCTATCACCTCAACACAGAAAGCTAGCCTGACTCATATTTCAACACTAGAAGAATCTTACATACAGCCTACCTCCTCCCCTCAAAACTCATAACAATATTTCTACATGCCAGAAGAAGATGACTTAATTTGTAAGTTATGCAGTGACTTCAAAATGGCTGCCCTCGTATGAGAAAATATGGTAGACCTCAAAAAAGAAGTAAACCAGAATGGTGGCTCTCAGCTAAGCATTTCAAGAAGTGTTTGAGTAGAGGAGCTCTGGGATATCCCAGAGGCAGCCTTGCCAATTATTTTCCTTGAGGATTAACCACCTGCTCAAGGATGCGTGCAGCTGTTGGCATTTATTTAGGGATTAATCTGAAGAATAAAAGCACATTTTTGTCCAAGGATTTTTGTGGAGTAAACATATATGTATGGGGGAAAGGGCTGTCAACTGCACTGGGAAACAATTATGTAAAAATTAAAAGACAAGGAGTTCTAGACAATTTGAACAGTGGCATGTAAGTTCCTGTGTGAGGTTTTCTATCCTGCAGAGGAAGGCATTTGATCATAGGGCTATCCTTCCAGCCTCCTTTATTCCCTCATTATCAAAATTTCTGAGTGGCTGCATGATAGCAATGGAGAAAAAATAAATAAATGCTTTACTTATTTAATTTGTTTTGTAACCTATGACAACAACTATTGCTGGTCAGTTAAGACAGTTTTATTTGCTACCATTTAACCCAGTGGTTCTCAAAGTTTTCTCTCTCGGCCAAACTTTCAGAATAAATATTTGCTTGCACCATACTGAAGTTATTATTGACAAATACATGGGGGGGGGAGCGAAACAACTCATAACAGTGCTTGATTTATTACACAGAAACACAACTGCTTTATAATATGATCACGAGACATTTGAAAAGAATAAAACAATGCAGCTACATAAGTACATGAATCAAAATATAAACGAGCCTCTTATATATATATATAGTATGTATACAAACTCAGTGAAAGGTATGAGCTTACTTTTGCCAGGTAATCTCATTTATATTAGGTCTAATTTGAGACAGACAAACTCTCATATCCTCATCAACACCAAAAAGCCTTTCTATTTTCTGGTCTTTCACATTTGTCAAAGTTGAAAATCGCTGTTCCATCTACATATCTATCCATAAAAATATTATATTGATACTCTATGCTACACTACTCAGCTGTACTACATTGAAATATTTAAATGTTTCTTTGATTGTTCTTGAATCTTCCCAGCACGCCACACCATTTGAGAACAACTGATCTAAGCAATAAAAATGAGAGCTTCTTTTGGGATTAGTTCTTTAAGACTTGAGTGTACCTGAAGATCCAGATAAACGCCCCATAAGGTTACTCATACATCTACTCTGTGACAAAGTCATTCGTAACCTAATGAGATGCTGGAGTTCTGTTCCACGTTCAAATTTTCTGGGAAACGGATGCACAATATATTGTTGTTGTTTAGTCATTTAGTCGTGTCTGACTCTTCGTGACCCCATGGACCAGAGCACGCCAGGCACTCCTGTCTTCCACTGCCTCCCACAGTTTGGTCAAACTCATGCTGGTAGCTTCGAGAACACTATCCAACCATCTCACCCTCTGTCGTCCCCTTCTCCTTGTGCCTTCCATCTTTCCCAACATCAGGGTCTTTTCCAGGGAGTCTTCTCTTCTCATGAGGTGGCCAAAGTATTGGAGTCTCAGCTTCAGGATCTGTCCTTCCAGTGAGCACTCAGGGCTGATTTCCTTAAGAATGGATAGGTTTGATCTTCTTGCAGTCCATGGGACTCTCAAGAATCTCCTCCAGCACCAGCACAATATATATTTCCCTACAAAATGATAGGTTGTATCTTATGTGGTAAGAGTAAAAAATCTTCTGTGTCTTTTAAAAGTAATGTTGGAAGCAGGCCTATATCATTTCAAGTACCTACTAAACCATCTGTTCAGGCGAAATTAAGAAATGGAAGGAACTTTTCAAAGTAAAGAGCATATGATAACATGACATGTTCTAGTGTTTTATAAAGTTGTTGTCTATATTTCCCCCCACAAGTCTAAATACAGGAGTAACTGCAAAAGATTTGCTGCTAGGGACAACTTACTTGTGATGATGCCTGATGATCACATAAAGAAATCCGGGGGTGGGGAGGACAAGCAGTAGTTCCTGAAATGTAAAAAAAGCATTATGTGCAAAGCTGCTATATTCTGGAACAAAACATAAAGGAGATCCGCTTATTATAAGCAATATTGCATTCACCTGGCAAGCGGGATGGAATTAAAATACTATTTGGGCTTGCAGGACTCATTTTCCGCCCCTGATTTCTCTGGGCATGAGTGGCGATTCATGAAATAAGGGGAGATGCTGTGCTCCTGGGACTCAGTACAGAGATCTACTTTCACTTCCTGATGGGTGTAAACCCTGGAAACAACTCAGTAGCTGCAGTTCTTCCACCTCCAGGAGGCTACCTATAAAACTCAGGCAATCATCACTGAATCAAGTTATATTTGTTTTGGGTTTTTTTGCTAGTTATCACTGTCCCTGCAGCTTGACCCCATCATATAACCCTGGGAAGCATGGATCTCAGAACAGTACACCTTTGTCTCATATCCGTGCCTTAAGCCAGTCAGGAGGATATATTCAGTCAAAAGCATCTTCTTAATGGCATATTGGGTAGATGTCGATAGCACAGTATGCACTTGATTAACTGTGCAAGGTCGTTAAGATTCATGCTCCAAAGAGCTTATGACAGAAGAAATCAATGTGTAAGGAAGGTTTGATTAAAATTCTTCTCTGGAAGGATTTGAAGTGGCTGGATAGTCAGCGTACATTGTTTATGAGGAAATGAAGCAGTGATAATCAGAGTGATGGATGAATGGAATAGACAGCAGAGTTAGGCTAGAAGCTGAGGTGGAGTAAAGTGCACAGAGCAAGATAGGGAGAAATAACAAAACTAATAACTCTCTCCCTGTATCTGGCAACTTTCATCTGCAGGTCTCAAAGCAGTTTGCAGAGGTGGGTCGACACTATTCCTTTAATTTACACACGTGATTGAGAGATTAGGACTTGCTTATTACAGCTGCATATCAGATAGTTGATGAGATACGGCTACATTAACTTGCCAGGCAGCTTGATCCTACAGACATCATACCTCGGGCAGTAAAGCAATTGCCTCACGCCTGCTTCAGCTGTTACATCATCCTGCACTTAATGAGCGAGCAAGAACCTTTGGAGTTGCACTGGTCTTCCAGCAAGTCTCGGAGCTCTTAGTATTCCACAGAGAATGGGCCCATCACCTCAAATTCAGCATTACTGAGGTAGGGGGTGAGTGGCTACTGGTTTTGTAGGTAGCAAATAATTGTGCAGACCCTGTACACTGCCCTGACAGCTAACTCCATCATTATGATGTGAATCTTTATTTAAAAGGACATGCATTGGCACTGCATGGAGCTATACACATATTTTTGATGTTATAGCCCAACCTGCAGATGTTGCTGGACTACAACACCTATCATCCCTGACCATTGACCATTCTGGCCAGGGCTGATGGGAGTTGTGACCTTCCAGATCCTGCTGGACTCCCATCAGTCCTGGCCAGCATGGTGAGGAGAGTTGAGTTGAACAGTTTCTTCACAGTCAAAGGTTCTCTGTCCCTGATCTATGTTCTCTCCTTCCACTCCTTCCCTGGTTTCCTCTCTGTTCCCAACCTATCTCATCTTTTGTTCTTCCAAATTTTCCTCTCTCCTTCTTTTTAGCTCATGTTATAACTTACGCTGCTGAATTATGCTCATCCTGCTAGGTTGTCTTATAATAATAATTTTTCATATATTCTATATATATATAGCATCCAATCCTCTTCAAGTTCTTTTTCATCTCTGTTTCTTATTCTATTAGTCATACCCACTAGTTCCACGTATTCCAGCAGTTTATGATGCCACTCCTCTTTTGTTGGAACTATGTCTGTTCTCCACTTTTGTGCAAGTAAAATCCGCGTAGCCGTGGTCGCACACATCAACAGACACTTGTTTTTTTGAAGAGCTTCTGGGTTTTTAGGAAAGGATCTTTTATACCTAGATGCATTTTAAGCCAGTAATGTGTACACAGTGGAAGCATCTCATTCATTACCTACTTTCCTGATTCCTTGTGAACATGATCTAGCTAAAACTTACTTTATATGTTGTAAGTGCTATAAAAACATTTAACAACCAGTCCTCAACATGTATAATATTTGTTCGAAACGTCTTCCACCTGCAGCTTCAGTTACCTCCTGGTAATTTTTATTTTTATTTTTCAGCACTTATGCATTAAGCCTTCTCTGTTGCTGACGGCTCACAGCTTTTCATTGGAAGCAGCTCTCACGCTTTCCCTCCTTCTCTTTCCCTTTCATGACAAGGCTGATTTGGTCCTTAGGTGGGGACAAAAGTTTATTGATTGCTCTGCAAGGGTAGATTTCAATGCTTTTGTGACTGACTGTGGGAGAGAAATTTGAGTCGAGAGGGAACTTAAACCACAGCAGCTGGAAAGGCTGGCAGGTGGGTTTCAAAAAGTTGCCATTGACTTATGGTGGCATGGGCACTTTTATGTGGAGGGTCTGGCTGCTTGTCTCAATGTCTCCAGTTTAACCAGTTGTCCGGGGCTGCCCTGCAGTTCTCTTTCATCAGCTAAGAGCAAGATACAGGTTGAGTTATTTTGCATGTACCTTTGCTACACAGATGTCAGCGTTGTATGGTATATTTGATGCTATCTGTGCATGGACATACTGAATGAGGTAATTTTTGTGCCATCCCACTGAAAAGCAGAAATCAACCCTGAGTGCATTTTGGGAAGCCCCATGTATATAAAAATATGGAATTCTTCATGACTGCAGCTTGTGCAAATCCATCATCAACATACTGGGCAGCAGAGATGCAATTTCTACAGTAGGCTAGCTTCCACACGTACACACACACACACGTGCACACGCACACACACACACACACACACGCTCCTCTATCCAACAGTAATTATCACAAGGCACATTCAGATGACCTGTGTATTGAACATTCATCCTGATTAGTTTGCAGGAAGTATGCAGGGAGGTCAGCTTTCCTTATTGCAAAATGTCTGGGTTTTGTTGTGGGGGGAAGGTAAGTTTGTTGCGCAAGAGCTCTAATTCACTTTAATTGTGCAACCTGAATTTGTTGAAACGTGATTGAATGCTGCCTGAAATTAATGACAGCCTGAAAGTGCCCAGAGATCAAGGAGACATTCCAGCCAGGCAGAAACACTCAAGGAGGGTATTAAGCAAGGCTGGTGAGAGCTGTGACCTAGGGAGAAGGGATATGGCTGGAGAGTGGGGTGGCTGAAGGGTGAGATGGGCTGGAGGGTGACATTTGGCCGCTAGGTCTGATGCTCTGGATGTCTGCTCCGGAACACACAAGATTCCATAGCAGATGTGCAGAAAAGGTTTCTGGCAAAAAAGTCAAAGTGGAAATGGTTTCTTGCAGGCAGAAACTAGCATAGTGCAATTAATTATCTGAGAATGCTTGTATGCGCTGCCCATGCCGGACTCTTTAAATTCACAGCTCAAACTGTGGGAACAGTTTCCAATTATATGAGAACTTTACATATCTCTACAATAGGAGAAGATGGCAAAGTATCAGTGGCCTCCCTTGTGCATGGGGCTAACGGTCATGCAGTCTCTGTGTCTGATACCAGAGTCAGGTAAGGGATTATTAGGGTAGTGATGGAGCACCTTCTCTGTGAAAGGGCCAGTTCTCATGACAGTTTTACTTTGGGTGACTGAATGCAAAGGAAAACAGGTGAGGCGGACTCCTCTCCCTTTATGGTTGCACAGGAGAGGGAATATTGGCAAGCTTTCAGTCATAGGTGAAAATTAATCAAAGTCAAAACCTATCCGAATTAATTCCCCTGCAAAACTGCCCAAGGAACAGGAGCCCTGTCCTCCTTTCATCTGGTCTCCCATGTCTCACCCCAAGGCAGCTGTGGTTTTCAGTGAACCAGTACTGTCAATCAGCTACATCAGTGCTGGCAAGGGGGTTCTGTGTGTACTGTGAGTTCAGTAAGTTGAACTCACACCTGGCATCACTGCAGGTGTAGTTTTCAAACATTTTCAGTGTGTGTGTGTGGGGGAGGGTATATTCTCTTGAGATTGCAGGATTTTCTAAAATAATGCTGTGTTGTGCAATACAACATGTGAAGCTTCCGAGAAAACAGATTTTTGCTTTGCTGTGCAAAATATGAAAAATTGGGAGGGGGGAGAGAACTTGTGACGAGACTATTCAACAGCCATGGTAGCACACAAAGTCAGAAATTACATTTTCCAGAAGAAATTAGTGAGGTAGATAGACGGGCTAGACCAAATCAGTATATGAGTGAGGGGTGGGGTGGGGTGGAGCAATAACCAGGAAGATGCACATTGTGAAGCACTTGTGCAGATTAATTGTGGGAAAGGTGTCTTTCGCTTACTAAGGGCACTCTCAGATCAAGAGTTTTATGAGTTTCAGGTGCAATGATTCCAGGACTGATGGTGATCCCTGTGCTGATTGTTGCTAACCCAAATGGACTAGCAGGATCAGTGCCAGTGGCACAAACCAAATTAGTGCCTATACTACTATGCCCTCACACTAATTAGTACAGACTCTAATTAGTTCGGCTGAGTTACATTTTCCAGGAATTCTGGTTTGGCATTACAACCAGGAAGAGGAATGGCAGCAATAGGTTACAAAAAAACAACAGCACCTCCTCATGTTATTTTCAATGATAGATCACACAAAATGGCCTTGCACAGACATTGTCTTAATTCATGCGTCTGATAAAGTAGACTAACTCCTTGAAAGCTTATGCCGTAGTGTTAGTCTTTAAGCTGCCACAAGATTCTTTGTTTCAACCTTCCCCAGCTTGGTGCGCTTCAGAAGTGTTGGACTACAGCTCCCATTATCCCTGACTGGGGTAGATGGGAGTTGTAGTCCAGTAATATATGGAGAGGGCACCAAGTTGAGGAAGGCTGTCATTTAAAGGCTGGCAGACTCACATTTTCTAATGTCAAGTGCATCAGTACATAAAGGAAAGTTCATACTGAAGTATTCACAAAATGGGAAGTGGGGAGAGATGATAGATAGATAGATAGATAGATAGATAGATAGATAGATAGATAGATATGATAGATTTCCTTTGTGCCCAAAATCACATCCAGAAGTATCTTTAGTCTTGTAGCCAGCTGACATGGGAAGGATAAGTCCAGGCCCATCTCTATCCAGATGACCCACCCTTGACCCACACACCTCCTGCTTCCTGATGCTATCTTGGAGATTTCATCAGAGAAGGTAAAGAGCAAAGGCCACAATATGGATGGCAGAAGGGGAAAGGATTTTCTGCCACTTTACTAAAATTCACTGCTTCAGGTTGGGCCCGTTCTGCTCTGTCTCCCCATCACCTCTAAAGGAAACAGAAGGTGTTGGGGAAATGTCCTCAAGGCACCTTCCCTGGTGGCTTGTTCAGTGCTACTGTGTTAAGTCAGAAGCGTGGACAAAGGTGGCCCAATACAAGTTGGACTGTGATACCTCCACTGATCCAGTGAGGCCCTGGTCCACCAATTGATCAGGGGAAAACCATCACAAGGATCAGCACAATCTGTGTGTAGCTTGGATTTGTAAGGTAACCTGAATCGGGACATGACGACACCACAATTGGGTTTTGTTTGGAAACAGCCTGACATGAGTCACAGATGAAATTTATACTCTGAGATTAATGCTTGATATATGCAAGGGTAAGCAACCTGCGGCCCTTCAGATATTACTGGAGTCCAACTCCCATCAGTCTCAGTCAGTGATCATCCCATCAGGGATGATGGGAATTGTAGTTCAGCAGTATTTGGAGGGCCACAGGTTGCCCACTCAGGGATGCTCATGTAATGGTCCCCATAGGATGACCTTCTATGAGAAACAACTTCTCCCCATGTCAATTTTTTGTGACTGGTCAAAAGCAAATTGCTTCATAGGATTCCTTTACTCCAGGTCAGTGAGGTAGGTACACTGTTAGCCCTCAGGCTGTTAAAAAGCCTGTATCACTAGTTCCCCAAAAATCTGACAACTGCCAGGAATTTTGAACTTCTAGCATGAATAATCTTCTTGGCCAAACATCATAAGAAATAATAAAAGTACACACTCCTGCCCCTCCCCCAGATTCCTCTACCTGGGGCATTGTTGCTGCTGAACATCAATGGGGATATCAGTGGCAATTAATGTTCTCATGAAAGTGCATAAGAAGGGAAATGCCCAATTAGCCTTTAGTACAGTCCTGGGAACTGCTGAGTATTAATCCTTGCTCCGCTTCCGACTGATGAATTGCTCCACATTGCGTGCCTCAGTTTCCCACTAGTTAACAGAGGGACACTTCTTCTTAATGAGGTCTCCTTAATTTGGGAGTGCTTTTTTAACTCAGAGGATTATTCATACTTTAGTCACAGAGCATTTATTAGCTGGAAACTCAGCATCGCCTATGCTGGGCTGTGCAGAATTTTAAAAGCTAAGCTGGGCTGGGCTGGGCTATTACACTGATTAACGCTACACACGTCCAGAGAGTCTTTCATCTGGACATCTGACAGAGCTTCACAAACGCTAGTTAATTATTATTTGGTGAGAGACCACCCAAGGGAAAATCATCATATGGAACGCTGTGTGTCTTGATTATTGTCCCCTGCAAGCCTCAAGGCAGGCGTACTTACAAGAGGAATATGCTGCTTCCCTGAGAGATAAATAAGCCAGCTGAGGACTGTGCAAGAGGAGAGTGAATGGTTTGTTTCTATTAACTGGTAGTCAGATAGTATTGTTAGCATTTGAGCCATCCGAATGTCCGAATGTCTCACTGCACTTGCTGTCATTCATATGCAAAATAAAGGCAGTCTCTTTAGTTCCTGGTGCATCTAGCCCAAGCATAGGCAAACTTGGCCCTCCAGATGTTTTGGGACTACAACTCCCATGATCCATAGCTAACAGGACCAGTGGTCAGGGATGATGGAAATTGTAGTCCCAAAACATCTGGAGGGCCAAGTTTGCCTAAGCCTGATCTAGCCCATTAAAAGGCTGTAATAATAAGCCGAAAGTCTTTTTCAAGTCTACCAAGCCTATGGAAGTACTGATGCTAGCAATGACCAATTACCTTGACTGATTGTCAAGAGAGTAAATGTATGGGCTATACTTAGGCCCATTTGCTCTCACATGGTATATTCTGTGTACTGCTAAGGTCTATAGAGCATTCTTTTTTAAAGAGTTGGGCATCTTCTTTCTTAAGAGTTCAACAGTTTTGAAGAATGGACAAGACTTTCCCTTGTGAGCACGGTCACAGTCTGCGTCTATTTCACTTGCTATCCCGTTAAAGTAGAAGGGAACAGACATAATGCTATACAGGTGGTAGACAGGGCAAACAGGTCCAGTAACAGAAAAAGAATCCCACCAACAGTAGTAGAGGGGTAAGGAAAGAGTCTAGTGGGCTTGGAGTTGTAGGGCAAGAAGTAGCAACCTAATGGTGGGAAGAACAGGAATCAAGAACCCATTATGGGGTGGTTATGGAAGGGTACATGGATCTGTAAGAAGGACATACTGGGATTTGGCAGATGGCAAGGCCACAGTGGGACAGTGATGAGAGCAGTGTGTGCGTAGTTTTAGGATTCTGCCCAGCGTAGAAGACCATTTCTGTCACAATGGCGTTGTTTCTCTCTACACTTGCTTCCCCCCCAAAGTCTTCCAACACTGAGCAAGTGCTGTATACCCTCCTAAGAAGCAAGGAAATGGCTCTTCCCCCTTCATTAGTATTGCAGTCTACAAGGCTAGTCCAAATGTATTTTGCAGCAAATGGTGTCTCCTCGCAAAGGCACACAGCGTCCAAGACTAACTACATTGTTTTTGCACCTGAGACATAAAATCACCAAATGCCTCTCCCTGAGAGTAAAAATATTATAATAGTAATAATTTAAGGAACTGGCGACTTGGTGCCGTTTGACGACACCTTAAATTGGCTGCCTTAAGCAGGTGCCACACCCTGCCTAATGGTAGGGTGAGCAGCCCTGGAACTGTATGATTCAGCAGTGATCTATGACCCCGAGTGGTGAATGGGGAACCCCTGCCACATTCCTTCCAGCCCAGCCAGTCAGCAATGTCGAAGCTCAGTGGTACAGCATCTGCCTTTACAAAGAAAGTCCTAGTTTTGATCTCCAGGCAGGACCGGGAAGACTTGCCCAAAACCCTGGAGAGCTGCTGCCAGTCAGTGTAGACAATACTGAGCTAGATGGACCAGTGGTCTGACTCTGTATAAGGCAGCTACCTATATACTCTGGTGAAGAAATTGATGGGGAAGGAAAGGCCACAGCTGGAATGACTTGCTCACCCACTGTCTCTCCCTGGCTGCAGCCATGGCACAGAATGTGCCTGTGTAGCTGAGCCTCACTCTGCATGCTCTAGAGGTGCCCCCTGGACTGGGTGAGCAGGAGGAGGAGGAGCCTGGATTGAGCTCCTGGACTTTGGCCTGCCTCTATCCCTTCTCCCGCACAGCTCCCAAGGCAGCAGCTCAGTGTTTGGAATGTACAGGCTGTTAAGTTACTTCAAAAGCTGGGAGAGAACAAAGCTGGGTTCGGCCGAGGCGTGTTCGCTCCTTGTTTTGCTGCACTTTTGTTGACACGGGGCTCTGCCAGAACCGGGGGAGCTCTGTTTCGCGGAATGGAGAAGGTGTAACAAAAGGAGAGGAGAGTGGGATGGCACCACGGCCTACAGCCCTCTATCTCTAGGCACACAAACGCACACCCTTCAAGAACCCTGGAGGCACCGCACCCATAACCGCTTTTGCCAGTTTACACAGCTGAGGGCGAGGTGTGGGGCAGGGCAGGGCCAAGGCCAGGCCAGTTCGTGCATCTGTGGAATTCCACCTTAAAGGCACCGCTTTGCCCAACGCCTCACCTGCTTAAGGTGGAAGCGGCCGACCTGTTGCTCTGCCTCCCGGCTGATCTCAGTTGCTAGGGAGAGAGAGGGGTGGAATCACGTAGGTGTGTCACCACCAGCGCAGAGAAGGAAAGGAAAGTCCCAGGAAACCAAACGACGCTTGCAAGAAGACCGGGGATGGCGTGGAGGAGGAGGCGGGTGTATGTGTGGGCGCGCTCCCTGAATGAAGAAACTTTTTTTTTGTACACTAACTAAGGAAGTCAGAGGGAGGGCCCGACAGACTCACCTGTGAATAAGCGCGCAACTCACCTGGCGCGTCAAAGCGCCATTTGGGCGCAGAAAAGAGGGCGCAGGAGGAGCGGAAGGGCTGCTCCAAGCCCTCGCGAGGAACTTCCCCTCAGCCCACACAGAGTTCCTGGCAGGCGCGGGGAAGGGGCGGGTTGACCCGGAGGAAGAGCCGGGCTGTTTTTCACGTGCGCTCCTGGCCCAGCAGCCAGCATGCAGGAGAATAACTTCTTCTTGTCGGCTCTGCAGCCGGAGGATGGCGTGTGCTCCTTGGCGCTGCCCTCGGACAAGCAGCTGGACAGGAAGAGCGAGACCCCCGACGCCGCCGAGGGGTTCAAGAGCGCCCGGGTGCAGGAGCAGGTCCGCATGAGGATGCTGCAGAAGAGCCACTCGACCCCCAGGACCAACGGAGCGATGCTGGACTACGCGGAGCTGAAAGGTAGGCGAGGGGAGAAATGAAACTGGGCACAGGGGCGTCAGGTGGTGGAGAGAAACCTTTGGGTCGATTGTGTGGGAATTGTGAAGGGTCGGTATTGAACTAGGTTTGACTCAGAGTAGACCCACAGAAATGAATGCACGTGACTCAGGCTCATTGATTCCAGTAGGTCTGCTGTGAGTAAAAGTTAGTTGGATGCCACCCATTATCTAGGAAATTGTTGCAGTGTTCTGGCGAGGTAAGTCAGCGTTGCTACTCTCATTAGGCTGAGAAAACAGTTGCTTGGTAGAGGCCACCCCTAGGGAGTTCAAGGGTGAGGTGAGATGGGAACTCGAGGGCCTCCCAGCTCAAAGCTCACCACTCCTAACCCCCTCTCCTGTTTGTTGTGCGAACTCTTCTAACTCTGGCGGTGCAGCTGCATTAATCAAACCGTGTGATAAAATGGCACGGGGGCAAAAAAGTGCAGTGGAGGAGTTAGCCCAGCTGTATTGTTGATTCAGATGCTTCAACCAGGAATATGCCCTTGTTGGGGTGGTTGCAGGCTTAGTCAGCCAGCCAGTGTCGAAGGTTTATATGCTAACTATCGTAGACAGAAGGAGAAACTGTCGCCAATAGTTTTTATGATAATAATAGGGCTGTGTTACCAAGACAGCTTCCTCGCTGGGAAGGTGGCGTGGACCTTCTCAAAGGTTTAGTCTGGGTCACACTCAAGATACGCAGGCCAGACAAAGGTTAGTCAGAACTGAGAATGACTAAGTGAGATAGCAGAAGAATTCTCCTCTCCAGCAATTTGCCTTGCCTCATAGATTTAATCAAACATGAGATTCAGTCAAATATCCCCCATACCTTGCGCTTAAACTGCTCTCGGTTTCTCCAGCTGTTTACTATGCAAGTAATTTCTACTAGTTCTTTGCCTCCTGCTGCTGTCTGCAAAACAATCATTCTTCCTGGAGCCACTATGCCTATGGTAACATTATGCTAACCTTACCAACCTAGTTTGGACTACTACTTCACAGCTTTTATGTTGTTTATTTTACATTTATATTCCAGCCAAGGATCTCAAGGTGTGTGGTGTGGTTCTCCTCTTCCCCATTTTACCTCGCAACAACCCTGCGGGGTAGGTTAGGCTGAGAGATAGTGCCTGGCCTATGGTTACACAGTGAGATTCATGGCTGAGTGGGGATTTGAACTCTGGCTTCCCAGGTCCTTGTCCAACACTCTAACCACTGCACCACACAGGGAAGCAACCCTGGTTCTGTGGACAACTGTCTCACTTAAATAATTGGCTTAACCTGAGGGAGTAAACCACCCTCACCTCTCCCAAGCTGCCCCTTAGGCATAATACTGTCAGGGACAATAGTAGTTGCACCTTCTTTAATTCTCCCATCCACACAATTTATGTACAGCAGCGCTAGGGAATCTGTGGCCCAGCAGACTCCCAACTCCCATCTGCCCCAGTCAGCATGACCAATGATCAGGAATGATGGCCGCTGGAGTCCAGCAGCATCTAGGGATCCACCGGTTCCTCAGCCCCGATCAAAACCTAGCACTATGTTGAGGAAGCAGGTGGGATTGCTTAAATGTTAACACTGTTGGTTTTATTTGCCACTCTGTCCTAGCTACTCAGTTATTATGGGACAAAGGGAAGTTGTGGATGAGTCCTCAGTGTCGTGGGATTTACACCCAGGTGCATAGGAGTAGCTCACTGGCAGCCCCAGTGAGCTCGATGGCTTAGCAGGATATGGATTTGAACTTGAGCTTTCCATGCTCTACTGATAACTATCCATTTCCCCATATTGAGTTAGAGGAGAGATGGAGCAAGCGTCTTTCAACAGTAGGGTTCACACTCTGTATTTCCTGAGTCATCCTCAGAAAGGTGCTGCACCTACAACAGCTGTGTGACAGGCAAAAATTCATCTGATGCAGTTTTCACCACCCACAGTACTACTAAACTGAAGACGCTTGCGCTGCTGTAATGCCTGCTAGTCGAGAAGCTAACAGAAGGCCTCTGTTGGACATGGGGAGATGTCACCTCTCTTCAGTAGAATTATAGTCTTGAAATCCTTCCAGTTTCCTTGATGGCACCAGTGACAATTATGCTGCATTTAATTACTAGGCTCTCCTCTGCCACACCCACAAAGGTGTTTTGGAAGGAACCAAGTGGGTCTCTTTACATGGAAGTTGGACATATTTTAGTGCTGCTCCTACTGCTTGTTTTTCACCTCTGCAGTTGGAGACCTAGATTGCATATCCAGAGATTAGGAGAGGTCGCTTGTAATTTATGACCCCCTATCAGGTTGACGTATTCCATTCATGTAAACGCCCTGGCACAAACGCCAGGGCAGGGTTCCAGTACGGTACAAAGTTTCCTTTGCTTGCAGAGTCATACTGTTTCCTCTTTCAGGTGCTGGCTAAACAATAGAGGTAGAAAGAACCTGAGACTTTGTTGTTTAGTCGTTCAGTCGTGTCCGACTCTTCGTGACCCCATGGACCAGAGCTCGCCAGGCACTCCTGTCTTCCACTGCCTCCCGCAGTTTGGTCAAACTCAGGCTGGTAGCTTTGAGAACACTGTCCAGCCATCTTGTCCTCTATCGTCCCCTTCTCCTTGTGCCCTCAATGTTTCCCAACACCAGGGTCTTAGTTAGGGATTTTCTTCCTTATGTTTCTTGTGATTCTGCCTCAGAGCCCTCGGTGTATTTTACCAGTTGGAAATAATTATCAGTTCATTACCTTTGTCAAAATGCAGCTAAATGCAACTGGGAGGCCAGAGTTTAAACCTCCGCTCAGTCATAAAGCTCACTGGGCGGTTTAAGACCAATTGCTGTCTCTTAGCCTAATCTAACTCATAGGGATGTTGTGAGGATTAAATTGTGCAGAGTAGAACCATGTGCACCAATAGTAATAATTTAACTTCTCAGTATATAGTGCATCTACGCAGGGACAGGTGCATTGTATACACCTGGAGAACCTGTGGCCTTCCAGGTGTTGCTGGACTACAACTCCCATCACCCCTGACCATTGGCCATGCTGATGGGGTTAGAGTCCAGCAATGCCTGGAGGGTCACAGGTTAGCCACCCCTGCTTTATCAGGGTGTGATGGTGGATCCCGTATGTAAACTCAAAGGCACCATTTACTGTTCTTCAGTCTTGGCAGTGCTGCAGTGAAGAGAGGGCTAGAACTGTTCAGTTAAGACCTTGGGTTAAATTTGGTGCTGGTCTCAGTGGTTTCTCCTTCATGAGCTAGTTTCAGTCTTGTCATTGTTTGACAACCCGTGAAATGGGAACAAGAACAGTTCCTGGAATCAAAGGCACAATTAGCAGCTAACCTGCTTAACTATCTCTGCAATACTCAGAGGTTACTATCTCTGCAATATGAGATTGCTGAATAGTGGCAGATCAACAACACTGGATGGTGTTACCATATAGCCTTTGAACTACACTGAGATTAATGATAGAACACCAGAGGGTAGGAAGCTCTTGGACACACCTGGAGCTCACTTTCTTGATGACTGCACCCACCCTTTGATCTGTCACTCTAGTTCTAATTGTGGAGTCTAGTCCCACACCCTGCACTGGTATGTCTGTCCTGTCCTATGCAATGCTGTGCTTTGGGCTGACAGGAGAAGGATGGGCCTACCTGAAAGGAGATCCCAGTTCCTGCCTGTATTCCCACAATCCTAC
This sequence comes from Podarcis tiliguerta, assembly GCF_965153285.1. NCBI lineage: Eukaryota > Metazoa > Chordata > Lepidosauria > Squamata > Lacertidae > Podarcis > Podarcis tiliguerta. The sequence continues at coordinate 58,208,031 of NC_139534.1, forward strand.
ATGTCTCAGTGCAAACCATTGATCCTAAACAGGTTTGAAACCTTGTTAATTCAAAGAAGGCATGAGACACTTCGATTTTGAGTTTGGGGAATTATACCGCCAAAGTCCTCCATTCCACCCTCCCTTTGTTAGGATTCTGTTGGACCTAAAATAGATATTCAAGATGGCGGACACTGGTTCCTGTATCCAGACAAGGCTTATTCATCATGTGCTTTTAGTCACTGCCCTGAGCCTGACAGAGTGGTGTGTCTTTAAGAGCTTCAGAACAGGCAGAAATCCAATAGGAGCAGCTTTATTTTGTGTGGTGGGGAGTTAATTTAGGTCACCAATGTAACTTCCTAGTGGTTGGAATATTGTGCTGAGGCTTCTGAAAACTTGCTTTTCACAGCTTGAATGACGCACATGCTTTACCGTGTGATGTGGTCTTATATCCAAGAGAAGGAAAGCCGCCATTCAGAGCGTACACACCTGCAGGTGAATCCCATTCAAATCATTGGGACTTCCTTCTGAGTAAACCTGGTTAAACTTGTGCTGTAAGGGTGTGTTCACATTAAAAGGTGCTCACACCTTGGCTAGAGACAAATTAGGGACAGCTTAAGGACCCCAATCAGTGTGGAGCAGGTTTGAGAAACAATAGCATCAAACAGAAGTACCTTAAAACAAGGTGCAGGGTGCATATGCAGTTCTTGTGGACATAGTAAACTGAAGTGATCTTAGACATCCAATCTGGGTATGGTGAAATTTGCAGTGTCTCATCCAGATCTATAGGATCTTTGTAACTTGAGCGCAGATGTGCCCTCAGTTACACCGATCCTACAGGTCTGAATGAGCTATTGCAAATTTTACCATACCCAGAATGGAAAGTCGAAGTCCTGCAAAACATCCTCTTCCCTCCTCTCATAAGTGATGGAGTTGAGGTGCCCTGATTCTGGTGCAGAAGATGTAGGGTAACTGGGGGCGGTTTCTCTCCCCTCCTCTCCTCTGCCCTTTCCCATCTCTTCCCCTCCTTCAGGTAGAAGGTGGCACTGGCACTCTCTAGAGCTGATCCAATCTATTTAGGGAGAAGCACAGTCTAACCATGGTGTGCCTGCCCTAGGGAAGTTAGAGCAGATGTTGTATGCATCTGTAGAAACCTTGAAGCCTGGTGGTGGTGGCAACAGTGATAGAGACAGGAGAAGGGGCTGAGCAAAGTGGGGTAGAAGCTGCTGCAGGGGAGATGATGAGAGGTGCAGTAGAAGAGGCATGACTGTAATCAGAGCTGGAACATCCTGCCAGCTCTCCCAGCCATGCCTATCAAATTTCACAGGCTACTGAATAACAATGGCCAAAACGTGCCTCATCCTAGGGCAGCCTCTGCCAATCTGGCGCCCTCCAGATTTTGTCAGACTCCAACTCCCAGCTATGCCGGCTGGGGCTGATGGGAGTTGTGGTCCCAACATCATACGGATTACACCAGGTTGGCAAAAAGTTACTCTAGGGGGCTCATATGGACAAAGGGAAGTGAACTCGCCTGGCCTTCTCCCTTTGTTCAGATATGGCACCTTGTTATTCATGGTGGCGTTTTTCTTCTTCAGCACATATGCCTCTGGTTACTTCGTAATCTAGCACAATTTTAGAGATGTGGAATATATAAAAGTTAATAATAGGCACTTACATTTTTACCACACAAGTCTTTCCTCAGCAATCTTCAGATCTTTGCAATGGCAAAATAAAATTGGCAGTCCCTTTTTAAAAATTGCTTTTAGGACAGATTATGATCGCCCCTCCTGCTGTGACTCTTTTCATTGTGTGCTGTCTCATGTGCGTGCTGCCGCCTCTCCTCCTGCAACAGCGGGGCCTCGCCCTGGTCATAGCGATCATTATTCTGCTACTTCTTTTTTCAAGTGTCTGCCTCTTGGGCTGATTGGCTTTGTTGCCGTCTTCCCTTAGCCTTTATAGACTGAATGCTCCCTTGCCTTGCAATGCCTGTACAAAAGCACACCTCTAGTCAATTTTTTAAAAAACCCAGATAATAAGTGGCAAACAGCTCATTTTTTTCACATCAAAGCCATGCCCTTTTATATGAAGCTTTTGCTTTATTATTGGGTTTTTCTAAATGTTTGGAAGCTCTGCAGAATGAACACATAGCCAAACTCCTGGGTTTTTTAAACTGAGAAATATAACCAATTTGGTGTGCATAACATCCAGAAATTCATTTCTATCATCTGTGCCTGAATGTAGTCTTAACACATGTAGGTGGATAATTGACTTACCAATGCTAGCATGTCTGTATATCATTAACACTGCTTGTTGAATTGTCACTGTTGTTATTTTAGATTCATTTAAAACAGGCATAGGCAAACTCGGCCCTCCAGATGTTTTGAGACTATAATTCCCATCATCCCTGACCACTGGTCCTGGAGAGCCGAGTTTGCCTATGCCTGATTTAAAATTTTAATGCAGTTCTCACAGTCTGTATATATTGCATTTCATTTTCATGTGATCTCATTTTCCTCCCTCTTTTCAGTGTAACAAAACAATGTATTTCCAACTCTTTGTTTCTTTCCTTGAGGCATTCCACGAGGATTTAGTGGGCACCATTAAATGGCCGGAAAATGTTTTGGACCTGGAACAAAATGTTGCAGTATGGAGTGCTCCTCCTTCAGTGTTCTAGGCAGACAGCCATGCTCTTTGAAATACTTGACTTAATTCCCCACCCACGGGCTTTCCCATCCTGTCCCCCAGCCCCGTCCAACAGCATTCCATGCCCAGTGAAAAACAATCAGAGAGTCTTGTGATTGTGGCAGAGGCTTCCACTGACCCAAGGCCACTTCATTAAATGCATCTGAAGATGCAAGCTTAAGTCTACAAAAGCCATTATAAATGTTACTCATCTTTAAGGTGCCTCAAGGTTATTTGATTGTTTTCACTGCAAGAGACTTAACATGGCAACCCCTTTGACTTTTTTATAATAAGGGGGGAAATCCCCCATTGGTGCCAATTCTTTTTCCATTGGAAATAGCCTGAGCCAAAAGTGACACCTTCACCTCACTTTCCCCATGGCAATAACCATCTTTGTGAGTGGAGGTTCTATGATGGTGGCCTGCAACAGTGTCGTAAACTGTAGGCAAGTGACAGAGGGGCCCCTACCTCTTACTTTTGCGTACCTCTCTCCACCCCTGTGCAACATTCCAAAGCTCCCTTTTCATGCGTTCAGGAGTTCAAATGTAGGCCTGCCGGTGGTTAGTTTCTGGATTGCGGTGGTGGTTAAGGCATTGGAGGCTATAAGAGGGTATGTCAGGTGAAGGTCCAAGCGCTGTTTGCTTGCAAAGTCAACCACTCGAGCTTGTTGAGAACTGCTTCAGCCTGTTTCTGAGCTGGAGACACTAGGAGGGGCAATGGTGGGATGCATTCCAGACAGAGGAAGAGTGACAGCTGGACATAATTCATACTTCCTTTTTAGTCAGACACCATACATGATAAAGAAAGCAGCAGAATAGGATAGGGAGGGAGAGAACTGCATACAGATATGCATCATTATGGTTGCTGGAATGCTCATAAAAATGTCTGCTGTAGCCAGAGGCAGGTATAACACAGATTTGTATTTCTCCTACGTACATCTCAGCCCCTCTGACCTACAACATCCATGTTCTGTTAGCTCTAGGGTTCCCCCTGCCAACACATTTGACAATGCATCTGAGTACTGCCTTGGGCAAGCTGCTGTAAATGTCCAATTGACTGGGACAATGGGGACCACAATGTACAAGGCTGAACTGAAACTGGTTGTGGAGACATCTGCACCCAAGTTCCTCATAACGGATGAATTGCAGGGCTGTGTGTACTCACAGATATGAGAGCTGGGGTAGCATAGCAGACCGAAGAGGTCTACATTGTAGACTCTGCAGTTAAATCTAATATTTGCCTCAAATGCATTAGGTGACCTTAGACAAGCCACTTGCTTTTAGCCAGTGCACCCTCATCCCAAACATCTGTAATGTGTGTAGTATGCAGGGCTTTTTTTTTCAGCCGAAGCTGCCCATGACACCCACCCCCAATTCTAAAATTTATGATTGGTGGCTTCTTCTTCAGTACTTCCTAACACCTGACATTTTATTTTCCAAAGTGATAGCATGCATGGTGGCATAGTAGCTGCTACAAGCAGGGGGGCAGTAGTGGTATCTGAATGTTTACACCTGCTTTATTTAACAGCTGAGATCAGAAGAAGTCTAGTTTTGTGCTGCCTCGAGTCTCCCATGAAACAACAAGGAGAACCCTAGCAGGAGATTCATCCGAATCTACCAATGACATTTCCCCAAGGGGGAAAAAGGACTTGGCAAACTAGCACAGCTTTTGCTAGTGCTGCTATTATTTGTTAGCCTTACAAATGTATAAATTATGTAATGCTTCTACATCCTGATCCAACACATCATTCAAAAACTAAGCTGTGTTGATTTCAGTACAATTTACCTCTTAAGAGGCATAGCTTGCCTTTCGAAGTGCATAATAAATAAATAAAACATCCGGGGGTGATTACATGTGTAAGAATCCTTGGCTCCTGTCCTTGTACTCCCAACACAGAAGAACTCTTTTTGCATTAAAGCACAAGTAGCTCTAGAAGTCTTAAAAGGAATATGAAAGAGAGGGGTGTACAGCATAGCAACCACTTTTCACACAGTTCAACACTCATCGTAATGTGGCAATGCCTGGAAGCAATTATAATCTGTGCCAATTTTAGCTCTGTTGTTGCTTTGCCCTCACAACAGTCCTAAAGGGTAGGTTCTTATTGTGGCCTTGTTGCAGATGGGGGAACTGAAGCTTGAAAAACAGTGATTTGCTCAAGTATATGCTGAGCAGAGATTTTTGGCTGTGTACATACTCCCTTTTGCTCTGCATCCAGTGTGCTCCCACCGCTGGTTTGAGAAACAGTGGACACACGGTATTAGCCACAATCCAGATCTCTCCTGTATCTCTCTTATGAAGTATTCAATGTATTCTGTGCCCCGCCACCCCCCCCCCGCCCCCGAACTGGCTCCAATCTTAATTGAGGAAAAATAACACCCTAGCTGTGTTTTAAGCCTGTAATATGTTCACAGTCTTAGATTCAGTTCCAAAATAAGAATTCTATCCATAGTTAGGAATAAGTGGTGAGAGAGTTCAAACCTGGCAGATGAAAAAATTGTAAGCTCCACACACTCACTGCACACACACACACACGAATAAGTGCTCTCTTCTCCTCTGCAACAGATTAAGTCTGCAGATCAAAGGCAGACACTTCAAGAACAATTTACCTCTTTTATCTGAATCTTTGGCTGGCTGAAAGAAGTGGGGAGGGATGAACACAAGACCATATCTATATGTGTTCAGTTGCTTAACAAGTGGGTCAGTTTAAAACCCATATAGCTGCAACTCCTGGGGGATTCAGAGCTAGGGCCATATATATTCTTAAGGTATATTAAATAAAGCAGCTTATTTAATTGTTCAATAACTACTTCATAGTCATTCATTCTGGAACTGCTATCCATTCTGTGAAAGCAGTGCAGCAGGCACTCACTTCAGTTGGAGTGGGGCACTTTACCCAGTAGGACTGATTTTTACACCACTGTTACAGGGCAAAGGAAGTGCTGAGCATCATGTATAGACTCCAGGGTAACTAAAGGCTGACACTGAAGTGGAAGGTGGGTGCTTTATTAAAACAGGTTTCACAGCAGATCACATGGGCAGGTTCCTCCGCCAAAGGACGAGTCCAGTGTCTCCTGGCTTTGCTACTGAAATGGCTGGTGGGTAAACATCAAGTGCTGCCATAGTTCTCGGTTTTGTCCCTTCCCTCCTCTGTGTGTCATCTGGACTCTCCCCTTTTTTCTAATTTTCAAAGCGTCATACATGTATGTTTATCCATTAATCTTTGATGTATTAAAAGAAGAAAGGAAACTTTAAAAGAAGACGCATAATGCTGCTCTGGGGATAGGGTTTTGTTTTGCTTTTGGTGTTGTCATGGGTGCTGTCCACTTAACACTATATGCTGTTGGCTTCTGTTGCAAACTAGCAGAACTAGTTTTTTTTTTATAAAGTGCTTGACCTTGGAGAGGAGAGAGATGGGGCTGAGAGCAGCGAGGGCATTTCCAAACTAACCCAACTGCTCTAAAAATGTTTCTTCTATCTCCACTCCTAGTTAATTTAGCATGTGTGTGCTTTGTGTGAGCTGATCCAAACAGGCTTTTTGCAGTATGGCAAGATGAGGCAATGCCTAGGCTTTGTTGCACGATGGAGCTAAAATTAAAATCTCAGGGAACTTGGACCCAGCAGATGGAAGGATAGAGTTTATTTACGTATTTTGAAAAAAATATATACTGCCCACACATATAAAATGTCAAGGCAGCATGCAACACTATATGCAAATACAGTGAAACATATGATAAATAAAGAAAATTCAAAATAATAAAAAATTACCAGCTCGTTTATCACATCACCGCAAAATTCCTTGCATCCTGCCAAATTCTACTAACAACAATACTGGTCATGTGCTGATGCTGTGGTACATTTTGGGGTGATGATAATTTTAAGTGCATGACCCAAGTATTTGTTGGCAGCTGGAGCTGTTCTTTGCCTGGGGGTTGGCGGAGGATAGGGCAGAGGAAGAATCTCTGAACCAATTGCAGAACCCTCAGCGGGAATATCGGATTTGACCCAGAACAACTCGCTATCTCTGAATATTTGTGGTTTTGGCTTGATACTGGTAATTGACCATAATAAAATGACTTGACTTTGGTGAAGTAAACAAAGCATTGCAAAGGTATTCAGAATTCTGCACCACCCCACGACTATACTTCCACTGCAAGGCAGTCACAAACTAGCCTTGTTCTCTGTTCATGCTTAGGGAAAGGCATGGAAAAGTTGCAGGGGATGGGCGCCATCATCCAACAAATGCCATAAACTCACTTGGGGCTTTTCAGTGACAGTGGAATGACTTGTTTGGATGCATTCAACCTTCCAAATCCTTTACTACATGGCAGTTGATTTATTTTCAAGGTCACTTGTTTGAGCAATAAAAATGACCATGAGAGTTGGGGGAAATAACATACTGTATATGAATGGCCTCTCAGCTTCTGTGTTGGGATTTGCTCTCTCAGTCTCTTCAGGCAGCTGGACACACCACTAGCAAGAGTGGCCTGAAACTCAAACTCTCCCTCTAAGGGCTGTGTAAATTATACTTTGCCCCTGGTGTTATCATTTGTGTGACAGTGTGTACTTACTGATGATAAGTAGGAATTCCACCTGTTTTGGCCCAAATGAATTATCTCCTCACAGCGCCACATTAACTTTTCATTAGGAAGTCACTTACAACAAGGGTGACAGGATTGTAAAGGATACCTGAGCGCCAGGGACACAGTGTTGCTAAATACTTGTTGTCATTGTTATTTCTATGAGTATGCTACGGAAGTAAATAAATGTATGAAAACAAAATCTGTGAAAGCAGCTGCTCCACTATCCAGTACAGGATTTCAGAATGCAAAGAGTGGATACTACATTTGAAGCACATCCCCCACCCACCACCAGCTCAAATAATTCTGTGTACTGTGAGTTTTTAAGGGCTGCTGGGAATTGTAATTCTGTGATTTTGTGAGGGGTAGACTACAGTGCCCAGAACTGTTTGAGAGAAAAAATGTGCTTTGAATGTGCTTTAAAGTTATCACATATGTTCAATAATAATAGGTAATACTTTTACTGGAAAATGAGTCGAATACGTCTGCCGGATTGTTTTTTCGGCTACCCTGTCTGTGGGAGCCACAAACACACCATGCAGTGAAGCCATAATGTGATACACAAAACATCTTCTCTTCTTCCCACCTCCCACAAGCTAGGAGACTCTCTTCTGTATAGTAGTTTCTGACCTGTCATCCCATGCTGCTTCTCCTTCGTCAGCCGAAAGTTTCACAACATGTTGAATCCTGCTTGGGCCTGCAAGTGTATCTGATTTCCCCCCTGTTGTACTAAATTCCCTTTAGTTTTTGGTAGCACAAATTGTTGGCTTATCCAAATGGCGCTTAGCCTGCTCTAATCAATCATATAGTGAGTTCTACACTAACTTGTAGGTGGAATATTTGTTTACATAATTAGTTCGCCCTCCCCACTGCCAAGCCTACATATGCTCACAAGGGCTCTTTTGATCATTTGTTTATTAACTTTCCCCCTATCAATTCCCTACCTTTATATAAGTTATACAGAATGGTTTATAAACTAAAATATTGTGTTGCAACAAATCCTTTAAAAATCATGATAACATAAAAAATAGTAAACATACTCCATGATTTCTTACAGATTTCTAAAATAAAATTTTCTGTATCTGTATCTTGTATATTAGGCATAAGAACTTCTTCAGTACAGAAGGTTGCTTTGGAAAGGATGTTCAATGAGAAGAAAAAAAGCTGTTAACACCAGTCAGAACCAGTGTGGTGTAGTGTGGCTAGATCGATCTCTAGGCTTGGAGCCAGCTATCATGATCTCCTGATTTTTTAAAATGGGGGCACAGGAACAAGGGGTGTGGGTGGGGAAGGTTGCCTATTTCTTTGGAGCAGTACATGAGATGTGTATTTTTGTACATCTCTCCTTGCACTGTTTTCCTGATCAAAATCTTTCACACAGCTGCATTTGCCCTGCATGGGGAAAAATATAGGCACTTTCCCTCTTGCTTGGGGAGATAATTTCAGGAAAACAGTGCAGGAGGAAAGTTGTATGCATATACTCTGCTTCAAATAAATCGACAGCTCTCCCCCATCTACATTTTGTCTTTTAAATAACAAGTGATCCAATAGCAGATCATGCACATAATATGTAGCTGACCTTTGTGACTGGGGAGATCTGGGTTTACATCACTGCTTAGCCATTATGCATGGACTTAACCTTCCTCACAGTGGTGATGCAAGGATAAACCAGACAACCTCCCAAGTATACTTCCTTGAGCAGCTTGGAGGACGAACGAGACGCAGACATAACAAATAAAAATATTCATGTAAAACAAGAAAGATATGGTCGTTACTGAGGAATAAGCCATCCCATTTTCCTGCAACTGGAAAACTACATTTCTGATTGGCATATTGGGCAGAATTTATTGGTCACTTATTGGATAGGGAAAGTGGGCTGATGAGGAGGGAGGGATTTAATGAATCAAATCTGATTCATTGAAGAATAGGCTGGCTGGGAAATAAATAGGTCTATTCTACTACTGTTGAAGCTGACAAATGATGAGGGGTGAAGAACGGGGGGCAAAGATGAAGAGAGGGGGGAAGTTGAAGCAGGTGGAAGACAGGCTAGAGGCTATCCAAGCTGGAAAGATAGCCTGCCCCCAAAGAGCTGGATCACTGAATAAGCTGAAGATTGGCAATGAGGCCGTATAAGGGCATTAAGGAATGAGGGGAATTCAGCAAGGAGCTTCTGGAGCTGTCCAGAGTGAGAACTGCCTGCAAGCCTGTCTCAAAGGACTTGGTAGTGAGATTGACTGGGAAGACAGACTAAGCGGTATTAAGTTAAATAGGGTTAGGAACTAAGTTTTACCAGTCAGCCTTATGTAAACCTTTATAACTGTCATTTAAAGATACAGGAACCTTATTAAAGCAAATATAAGTATGTCTTAAAGCAATAGTAACAAACTGAAGTATAAAACTTGCCTTATTATGCCTCTATATTTATAATAAATGAATATATTTAATTATAAAAGAGTGTCTAGATGGTTTTGTACCACATCTATCATACCATAGCTTCTGGGATATAGTTATCAGAACTATACAGTTTACTAATGCTAATATTTGGTGGCTAGAAAGTGAATAAGTGAGAAATAAAATCTGGTCCTCCACATATAAAGTATACAGTGGGGTGTCTTGCTACACAGTCAAACAATATCTGGAGGGCCATAGGTCTCCCATCCTGCTCTAAGCCAGCCCCGTGAGCTAAAAAGTAGCTGAAAAACAAAGAATGCCACAGAGAAAGAAGGAGATACAGGTGTACCTCGGAGATATTATGGATTTGGTTCTAGGCGAGCACAATAAAGCAAATATTGATTTAAGCAATATTTTTTTGTTTTGTTTCCTAGTGCATATAAAAGTTGTGTTTTCTCTATGCTGTTGGCTACTAAGCCGGGGTCCCCCCCCCCCGCCCCTGTCATCAGGGGCAGGAGGAGGAAAGCCCAAGTCCAGCACTAGTCAGCTCCACTCCTGTAGCCAGAAGAATTGTGGTAGCAGGGCGCTTCCTTCCCTTGGATGTGGCAGGGCTGCCTGCAGCTGCACCTGCATCCTTGTAAGGAGCAATATCTGTGAAGCACAATAAAGCAAAGCACAATAAATGAGGTGTGCCTGCATTAATGAGAAATGCTCAGATTTTATTTGCGGTTTTGAGCCTGGTTTGTGTCTCCTCCACTGCTGGGAAATCAGCCTCATCTGTCATTGGATTTATTTGGCAAACAGCTCCTAAATGATTATTCTTTTAACTTAGGGTCATGTTTGATAACTACACATGCAGCTGTTCAGTAAAATGGGAGGAATTTTCACTCTGAGCACAGCATTTCCTCTATAAAGCTTATCTTGTTTAGCTTAATAAGTTGAAAGCCTCTGCAGAAACAGACCTAGTTTCCTAATCTTCTGGTATGAAGAGAGATTCCCCCACTTTACTTACATTTTACGGTAAGAGGACAATTTCTTTCAGAGGAGGAAAAACTGAGGGTGTCTTTATTGTGGTGCAACACTTAGGAAGGTTCACACATTCTTTAAGTGCTGACCTCATATGTTTCTAAGTAATGAATTAATTAGTATAACATGGAGACATGCAAGGTTAGTTTGCACAACCCTCTTTTCACTCCCATAGCAACTCCTTTGGTTTGGTTTCGTCTTTGCACATAATAATTAGTTTTGATTTGTATAAGCATTACTCTAAATAGAGTTGTTATCACATGTCATGGAAGGCTTAGAGGGCATCCCAGGCAGGCAGCTAGATAAGAACATCATTGTCTCCAACAAGAACAGAACCAACAAAAGAAACTCTTGAAGCCATTTAGATTTAACTAAGTCCAATGCCACCTATTGACCAAACCAGAGAATGACACTATCCACACAACATCCCTTCCTTATTTAAATAAGCAATCAGGACATCAGTGCTGTTAAACTACTTGATAGTTCAGGTCTTCAGTCATTTACCTTGACAGCTTCCGAATAACTCGGAGTAAGTAGTAGTCGTGACAGTAACATTGCTGTTAGTTCTACAATGCAAGCCCCAGAGTTTGCTTTTGGTGATTGCACCTTCTCAGTGATAGGAAGAAGATATCATCAGTTTCTGTTAAGTATTCCATGTTCACTCTTAGCAGAATATAATCAGGCTCTTGTAGGACTTTGTGACAAGGTGTCTGCTATGATCAATTGTTTTCTTGTAATATATTCTGCTACATGTTTTTTTCTTTAATCAAGGTCACAGAGGGATTATGGTCTGCGAATCTGAAAGAAGACAGATCACATGGGTATCTGTAAAAGTTTTTGCATGCCCAAACACTAGCAAAAAATTCTCAATTTTTTCATAATATTTTTTTCTGCTCTAGTTAAGAGTTCTAGAGCAGAATGTGACTGACATCCATTCTGAACCATACAATTGTAATAGCACTCCTTCTAAATCTGTAGTTTCTTGCATTAGTGCTACCCATTGTAGGCTTGTGGTACCCTAAAACTAAGATTGGCGATCATCTCATTTATATTTTTAAAGGCAGCCCACAGAACTGATCCACAAAACCAGGAAGTAGTGGATTTCAGTAATCAGTGTAGTGGTTGTTTATCTTTTGAAGTATTGTACAAATATCCTAGAAGATAGTTCAGCATTCCCAGAAATTGTCTCAGTTCTGCAGCCTTCAGTGCTTTCAGTTCTTTGATGGCATTTACCATCTCTAGGCATGGCTTTGTCCCATGTTGTGTGATTAGTTGTCCAAGTAATTCAACTTCACCTTGATGAAAAATGCATTTCTCCTTGTTTATATTGAGTCCAGATTAATGGATCTTATTCCTGACAGTGACCAGTGTTTTGTCATGGTCTTTTGTCCACTGATGTACTCTGTATTAGAATGTCGTTCAGGAAGACAATTACTCCGTTTATCTCTCTCAGGACTTCTGTCATCTTTGTTTAATAAATCTAAGAAGCACTCGCAATTCCAAATGGTAAGCGCTGAAAACAAAATCTCCCAAAGGGTGTGATAAATCTAGTCAGTGTAGCAGTCTAGTTTGTCAAAGGTACGGTATTTGCTAGATACTGAAGTATCCTATTTGGAAAATACTTTGGTTCCTGTCTCTTTCGGGAGAAGGTCCTCTAGTGTTGCAGGTACATATTTTTCTCTCACTACAGCTTCATTAAGCTTTTACAAAATCTACACCTTTAATCATTGGTCCATTACACAAGAAAGGCATGGTAGTTTCCTTAATTATGCAGTGTTTCTTTATCCTTTCCAGCTCCATTTCCCCTTTGTAGTCTAAATAAATGGTGATTCTTGGTGGTGTTTTGTATGCTATATGATTTGACACCTGAATTCTAGACACCCCTTTTGTTTCTCCCACGGGTTTTAGGAGTCCCATTCTAGCAGCTGTTCCTTGGTTGAGGAAATTGTCCATATTATGATCTCATATACACTAAACATAAACTCTGTGTGTGTGAGAGGGGGGGGGGGAGAGTTGGAGAACACACAGAGAGAAAGGAAAGCGTAATAAGGGATTAATGTCTGAAAATTGTATTCTTTAAAAAGAACAAAGGGTTTAAGTCTGTGGGTGCCAGTCACAAAATGGCTGCCATGGGGGTGTGACAGAACATAAAATGGCTCCTGTGGGAGAATGTAGGACAGACCAAGCTGGTGCAATCAGGAAGTGAGCAATAAGAGCAAATAGTCCCTCATACATTATGGGTTTTTGAGGGGATATTTACTGATACCTTTTGAGGGTGTCATAGAAGGAACTGGTGGGCACATTGGTTCTCATGGGCATTGTGTTTGTGACCCCTGAGTTAAGTGACAGGCTTCACATAAATGGTTCTTCTTGCTTGGTAGTAGCAACGTTTTCCTCCCTCTTCTGATCTGTGCATAGTGACCATTTGTATAGATTTTCTTTTGAAGTTTTGAACTACCATAGATCTTTTAAACCAGTCCATGGTCCTGTTTTTAAGCATTAAATAATACCACTTCTCTAAGCTTGTGCACTAGCATATTTGCTATGTCATTATAACTTGATGTTGCAATAGTATAGCTAGCTAGTTAGTGTGTTCTGTGCCAAGCGTTTAAAAGTACAGCATGTCTTAGGAGCAAAAACTGTTCCCCAGCTTTAAAACACACACACACAAACACACACATACACACACCAGGCACACCAATGGTGTTCTGTCTCTGGGGAATGCACAATATTTCCAGTCTTAGGGGTGCATCTCATATGGTATCATCCAAAAAACTGCTAGTGTAAACTTGCCCATAGGGATTAAGACTTGTTTCTTGGTCTGGTTTGAACATCAGTCAAAATAAGTTTTTGTTCATTCAAGTTTAGTGGTAAACCATGTTTTACACTTCTTCTGAGTTAAGTTGTTATCTTCTACAGATTCTTCTAAAATGGATATGGGATACTGCTGTGCGTATCTCCTCCCTCACATCCGCAAAAGCAGTCAGATGGTTCTGAGAAAAAACATTAAACATTGGCTCAGAACAAAATCTGAGCCCACCAAAAACATTCTACTTGCTGGATTTTGGCTCAGGTCTCTCCCGATGACTCTGCAGCTTCTGAAATACAATCACTCAGTAGCATTATGGCTGCGCTGATAGCTGGTCAACTCCCTTCAGCTATCCAGGAACTGTGCCAGGTTACAGCTTTCTAAAAAGGGCCTTTGTTAAGCAACCATTTAAAAAGTGCTTTAATATTTATACAAAATGAAAGGATGCCTGGGAAAGAAGGAGTGGAGAAAGTTAATGGAGAGGGAACACAAGGAGCTGAAGCTTATTAGCTAGCCCCTCTGTGGGGTTGTCTTGCATTTCTGTTTGTCGGAAAGGAGAACCAGTGCAGCCAAGCAAGAAGAAAACCAAGCATTTTGCAGATAAGAAAGTGAGAGGACAGCTCCAAAGCCATTTCCCACACTGTTCTTTGGCACTTGAGTTGTAAACTATGACCTTAGGGTCCCTTTTGTGAAGGGCACAGGAAGCAAGTGCCTTTGCTTTGGAGGTTTCCTCTACTAACATTGCCGATGCAAACTTGTTCAGTGCTGGTCTTTCCTTTTCTCTCACCCGCAATATGACCTGTGTGTGACACAGCTGGGAGAACATCTAGCACCGTGCCGTGATTTGGCTTAGTGTTGTGTCCAATCCTGGGCTCATGGTTTATCTCGCTCCAGACAAACTGTGAGCTGTAGCCAAGGTTTGTTCTATGGTTTGCCATGCTCAGTTCACAGCAGCACGGCGGCAGCAGGACCAGAGAAAAAGCAAGTGACCAGTCTTCACTTTGGGAACCTGCATGTTTGATTATTCACTCTAAGTCAGGCATCCCCAACCTGCGGCCCTCCAGATGTTTTGGCCTACAACTCCCATGATCCCTAGCTAACAGGACCAGTGGTCAGGGATGATGGGAATTGTAGTCCAAAACATCTGGAGGGCTGAAGGTTGGGGGTGCCTGCTCTAAGTCATGGTTTGGCTTAGTGTTATGTCTCATCTGGGCCTCTGACAAGTGCAAGGCCAGTACCATTCCCTGCCATTTTCATTTCCCCCTTCTATCTTGCAGTAGCCCTAGGAGGCATGCACCTCTGAACAAGGGCACCTTTGATAATCACCACACTAATGTTTTTTAATCATAATGGATGAATAGATCATCTTTCCAAAATGTGTAGCCATTTCCACTTTCTTCCCAAAAAGTGAATGGAGGTGTCATTACCCAGAAGGCACTGTGCCAGATCCCAGTACAGTGTGTTCTGGGATATTATCCAGGAATTCATGCGTAGGTGGAATGTGAACCACCATGCTATTACAATCTGATTAAAAGAGCATCAGAAAACCACCACAAATAAATGGATGACAGGAAAGGGAAGAGCCAAATGCAGTAAGATGGAGGATAACTCGTATCTCAGTCTTATGAATTTAAAATGGAAGATGGAAGCCTCTAAATGAGGGTCAAGCAAAGACAAAACAACCTGACATGAGAGAGATAATTGGGGAAGTCAAGAGTCCTATAAAAATGAAATAATACTTTACTTGGCTTAGAAAATAGACAGCTCAGAGGGCACAAGCTAAAGTTTATACAATCATGAATGATGGGAAGAGAATGGAGAGAGAGAAATTGTCTACCTTCTCCCATAAGAACAGAACACAAAGTTGCTCAAGGAAGTCTAAGATGAAGAAAAAGTACTTATTCATAGAGTGGTTCATTAACTAATGGCATGAATTGCCACGAGTACAGTGATGAGTTCAATCTTAGCTTACTTTTGATAGCTGTTACCCATGATTGCAAAACTGATTCCCATGTTTTGAGCCTGCATCCCTGGTTTAAGTGAATACCAGCTGTTTGGAAACGAACTGAAGGGTATGATTGTTGCCATTTTTTTTTGTCTAGTGACTTTGTCAGAGACACCTGGCTGCCCACATTCTGAGGCAGAATGATGGACTCGCTAGGTAGACCTTTGATCTGAACCAGCAAGGTACCACTTATTATGCCCTTGTGTTCTTTTTGAAAAGCTTTGAGCCTTTGTAGAGGATGAAGGTGTCTTTGGAAGAACTGACAAGCTCAAAGAGTGGAAGCTAGACAGTTGTCTTGTGGAAAACAAGGAGGTTCTGAAATAAAGGACATTTTTGTAACAGTAATTTACACTCCGGAAAGTGTGGGACACATCAATGTGTTTGCGAGCTTTTTGCTATGGTTTTGGCAGGTGCTACAATGGATGGCCTCTCCGAGCTATATAAGGTTTGGCTGCAGGCAAATCCAAATGACTAGGAACATATGGTGGACAAGAGGGACATTGCAAGGGCAATGAGGGATAGCTTTGAAAATTAGGTTCAGGTCAGAGACCCTTGACAAGTTATTGGATAATTGGCTATGCAGTCATGTTGCCAACAAGCATTTAAGGGTGATAATAGATAACCAACTGAGTCAACAGTTTCATGCAGTAGAGTGAAATGGAGGCCAGTGTAATTTTAGACTGAATTAACAGAAGCTTTCATATCCAGGAATCTATCAAGCAGTAAATAGCCCTGTGCTACTCACCATTTATCAATGCTCAAGTTAGTGCTAGGATTTAATTTTTGCCAGGGTTCATTCCTAGGATCTGTTTCTAATGACAGGGTTCATCCCTGAGATATACAAAGTTAGGTTGACCAAAAGTTCCTCTGTGTAACTGCAGAAAACATATTCCACACTTCTGAGTAACTATAGTGTCCCCAGAAATGAGTTATCAATAGGAATGAAATATAGATCATAGTGAGAGCAAGGTCCTTAAAGGACATTGGTTAGATAAACCAAGGATGCAATCCCAAAAGCACCCAGGAAAGAACAATTTGGTGCATATAACGTCACTTGGCAAAGGCCTGGGTAGGTGAGAAAAAAGATAAGGTAATCCAGACACATAATCAACTGTTTCCCAACCAGACTACCTAGGACTAAAGATGTGACATTGCTTAAGAAGTTAGTACAGGGTTCTGAAGGTAAATAAAATCCTGAGTAAGGCCAGTCCCCGTGTGGTGGAGGATTCATAAGGTCAAAGGTCTGGTGGCTTCCACTTCTCTGAATTCCCTGGGCTGCCATAAGGTATGGAACTGTGTCATAGACAGCCACCATGGTCTTTCATCACACAGGCTGCATGGTCTAAGATATATATTGCAGGAAGCCATGACGTGACATAGAATCTCTCAAATATAGATGGAGGATAGTGGTTTCTGGTGGACAAATAGCTATGTCTTGCTTACAAGTTTTCAGCTAGGAAAAGAATGCTGGATTAGGTGGATCCTTCTTGATGTACCTCTTCCTTTATTTCCAGGAACCACAACTTCTATGTGTAGTGTCCACTACTGTCCTCTTCTGGTCCCATGGAGGAGCCCATGTAGCAAGAAGACCTCTTAGTTGAGCAACTTGCTCAAACCAGAGGTGGAATTGAAAATTTGAGCCTCTGCCTCCAGTCACCTCTCCTAGGCTCCCCCGGCCTGAGGACTGGGACTTCTCCTGCAGTCTATAGCTTCCTACCTGGCACACACTCTTTGCCATTAGACTGGCAAGCTGGTATGAGAGGCACTCAGTTCCATGGGCCCTGGGGAAGATTCCATTTGTGGCTCCATCTCACGTTGTACGAGATGGGCTTCAGTGGTTCCCTGAACCAGCATTGGAGACAGAGTCAGGAACCTGATGTAGCACCTAGGCTTGTGATGCCTTGTGATGTGATGATATTTTGATATCCTGGTCACTCTGGAATCATAACACCCAGGGTCAGCCTGTGGCATCTCGAGTTAACGGGATCTCTCATTTCAGGGCTGAGAAGGACCTGTGCCTGGGACCCTGGAGAACTGTTTCCAGTCTGAGAGGACAATATTAGGCTAGAACAACCAACCGTGTAACAGTATAAACTAGTTTCCAGGATTAACTGGGAAACATAACATGGAAGTACAGTGGTACCTCGGGTTAAGAACTTAATTTATTCTGGAGGTCTGTTCTTAACCTGAAACTGTTCTTAACCTGAAGCACCATTTTAGCTAATGGGGCCTCCTGCTGCCGCCATGCCGCCAGAACATGATTTCTTTCTCATCCTGAAGCAAAGTTCTTAACCCAAGGTACTATTTCTGGGCTAGCGGAGTCTGTAACCTGAGGCCTCTGTAACCCGAGGTACCACTGTAATTGAAGCCAAGACACTTGTTTTGATTAACATAGAAACTGAGGTCAGCCATGGACCCATAATCCAGACCTCTAGAATTTGAAGGGTAAAGTCTGATATTTTCATGCATATTGTATTTCTCCTTCCAAGTTTAGTTAACTCCAGCCAGTTGCTGTCCTGCTGCCCCAACTGTTGGACTGTTTGCCAAACAAAGCAATACAGTACTGTCCTTGCTAAATGAGCTCAATGTATTCTTGTCCTGCAGGCGGAAACTCCACCAATGGCCAATGCAGCACTCTGCAGCAGCACTACAGCTCCAGATCCCAGACAAATGGCACAGCCCCCAAAAGCTCTGTAAGTTCAAAAACCCAGCTCTTTCTGCTGCCTATTGATTGCTAATGAACTGCGATTGTGGGTGATGATGACTGTCGTGATGATTACCACCAGCGTTAAAGGAATCTAATTCCCACTTTTGCCCTCCCTGCTTTTGTAAAACTGGTCCCCATGGTACTATGCAATCTTGCAGGGATTGTTTCAGTAAAATATCCCAGTGACGGTGTCAGAGCCAGCACTGCCAGCTTTTAAGATTCTGTGCAGAGCAGCATGGCTGTTAACTGAGAGCAGAATGTGGCCTGCCAGTTCACTGAGGATGGTGCCCATCAAGGGCAAATAAATGGGTGGTATGGAAAGACCCCACTTGACCTTGCAACTGGGGTGTGGCATTTGCAGGACAAACCAAATACTGTGCATTATTTCATTTGATAGAAGAGTCTATCTCCTTTTGAAAATAAACATTGCACTCCCTTCTTTCCTCCCATTGTAGCTGTACCAACCACCAGCTGGAAAGAAAGGTTACAGCACCATGAAAACTACTAGCTGGTCCTCTCGCTCAGCGGTGGACCTCAGACCCAACAAGAGAATGGCCTCCATCAGCAATGGCGTTGGGCCAAAGGGCCTGGCTTATAGCCCAAATTACACAATGTCTCAGTCTGCCGGCACTGCCCCCCGCCCCAGGTCTTTTCACGAGCGGAACTACCGGGGGCATCAGAACTATGACACCATGTCCCTGCGCTCCCTGCGCCTGGCGGATGGGCCAGGCAGTCCTGGGGGTGTGGATGACCACTACAGCGTTGTGTCTGAGCAGCTGGATCCACTGGCCCAGGCAGCGCTCTACAAAAACCGGGCAGGTGGCGGCTTCAGCAGATCCTACACCTTTGAAAGGCAGATGAGTGCCGGCTCCAACGCTGGCATGAAGGGGCCCATCGACTGGATGGATGGTGTGGAGGCACCACAGAACAGGCCTGTCATACGTGCGCCGGCCATGCGCACCTTGCAGCGCTTCCAGAGCAACAACCGCTCCCGCCTTAGCACGGGCACCTATGGCACGGTCCAGGCTTCTCAGGCCGGGAACTCCTATGCAGGAATGATGGAACGCAGTTCCCGTGCCCCCTCTGTGCGCAGCTTGGCTGACTCCAACCACCATTTACAAGACCTGCGTGCCATTGACATGTACGATGGTCACAACACACTGATGTCTCAGCAGTCCTTCTCTGGAGGGTGAGTGTCCTGTGGTTTACTTGCAGGGTGTGGGGCACTCTGTTCCCAGCGGAGGTGGTCTAAAAAAAGAGGAACAATCAGGGACACAGAGCATAGTGTTCTTCCTCACTTGGTGATTTTTTTTTATAGAAGTAGTTGATCATCACTTGTTTAATGCTGCTCAGTGAGTCATATGAATGTTGTCCCTCTCTGGAAGTATGCCTTTACTCTAGCAGCAAAGTACAACTGATGGTGCTTCAAGGAAGATGATAGGACTTCTACTCTTCTTTCCCCCATAATTCCGAAACTTCATGTTAGGGTGCTTTGAATGTAACATCCTGAAGCCAAAGCCAAGGGGCCAGTCCACTGTTCCTCAGACCATGTGGTGGGCCAGACTATATTTTGGAAAAAAAATAATGAACGAATTCCTATGCCCCACAAATAACCCAGAGATGCATTTTAAATAAAAGCACACATTCTACTCATGTAAAAACACCAGGCAGGTCCCACAAATAACCCAAAGATGCATTTTAAATAAAAGCACACATTCTACTCATGTAAAAACACGCCGATTTCCGGACTGTCTGCGGGCCAGATTGAGAAGGCGATTGAGACGCATCCGTCCTTAGGTTGCCTACCCCTGGCCAAGGTGATGTGACAGCCTCTGTCAATCCACTTGTTTATGGCTAGTAGGGTGTTGACTTACAGTGAGGGGGGGGAAGTATTTGATCCCCTGCGAAGTTTGCCTGTTTGCCCTCTGACCAGTCCATAATTTTAATGGTAGGTTTTTTGTAGCTGTGAGAGACAGAATAACAACAGGGGGGAAAAACCCAGAAACCCATTCTGTAATTCCCTTGGTGGGTGTGGGGTGGAATACTATACTTAACTTTCTGTTTTCAGCGTATCCATTGTGGAAGCACAGAACCTGGAATCCATTCTGGTATCTTTCATTCTGAGACTCTCCAGTCTCATAATTTTGAAGAACAAAGCATGCTTCTAGCCATTGCAGTTAGGAAGAAAGGCACAGAACTGCGAGAACCAAATAAGGGTTCAGAAAACAGAGTAAGCCTGACCAAAGGTTGCAGTTGTTACTCAGTGTGCTTTTCTGCTGTGCTGGACCCTCCTGTCCTTCATGCCTGTTTGCAGTCTTCTCCTTCGCCATCTAATTCTCAATTCCAAACCCCTCTATCCCTCCCCCTTTTTTACAAAATACTTTGGTTTTACAAAAAAGAAAAGAAAAACCCTTTGTATACCTCCAATCTGCAAACATAATAAAATAAAGATATTAGGATTTGCTTAATATACATTTGGATATATATATTTAAGCACAGTATTCAGGGGACATTTATTAGAGCTCTATGTGAATGAGGTGAAGATGGGAAAATGCACACTATCCCCTCTAACTAGGCCTTGGTTTTCAGGTTTGATGACATTGATCTCCCTTCTGCGGTGAAATACCTGATGGCCAGTGACCCCAACCTACAGGTGCTTGGAGCTGCCTACATCCAGCACAAATGCTATAGCGACAATGATGCCAAGAAACAGGTGAGGCAGCAGAGGCGATACTGGGAATGGGCCATGCCCAGGGCCTGAGCTTGTTTCCCAGGGGGACCAATGTGGCTTGCAGGTTTAGTCACTGATATGTCTCATTGAAAAGCCTGCAACAGTGCTCATTCTGATGCATTGGGCTCTTGCCTGTGGGGATGAGTAAGTTATCTGGAATGAGAACAGAGCAGGCAGCCTTAGGTGGCATGGCATACTGAAAAGTTCCACACAGAGACCTGCTTTCTTGTTTCTCTCTGACAAGTGTACTACTCTTTCTGTCCCTGTCTCTCTGCCTCAACAGGCTCGCAGCCTCCAAGCCGTGCCCAAACTAGTGAAGCTCTTCAACAACTCCAACCATGAGGTGCAGCGCCATGCCACTGGAGCCATGCGCAACCTCATCTATGACAATGCTGAGAACAAGCTGGCCCTGGTGGAAGAAAATGGGATCTATGAGCTGATGCGCACTTTATGCGAGCAAGATGATGAGTTGCGCAAGAATGTCACAGGTGAGAGAAGTTTGCATCGGGCAAGTTATGATGAGGCAAGCTCTCCAGTGCTTAGAGCTGCACATTATATTTGCCACAGAGCTGCTGCCCCAAATAGTCTCCCCATGAGTAGCCCCCTGCCCTACTGTCACTCCTAGGAGTGCTTGCTGCAGCTTGGATTCTGCCTGCCTGTACTCCATGGGTTTGGCTACCACTGTTAGGAGAGCAGAAACATGATGGCCCTGATCCTTGTGGTAGTGGTCAGATATTCCAGCAGGAGGGAGACAACATGTCTTGGGGAAACTATTTTTGGTGGCATCCCCAAGCAAGTGGACTATAGAACCGGGCTCTTAACTCCTGTGTCCGAAAAGGTCGGCATTACTAACACATGCAACTGACTATTAACCAGGGCCAAAAACTGCAAGAACATGGAAATACTGTGAACTGCCCTGAGACAAGACAACACAACACAACACAACACAACACAACACAACACAACACAACACAATACAAATTTTCCAGCTCTCCTGGAGGTGCCAGGAATTGAACCTGGGACCTTCTGCATGCAAAGTAAGGGCTTGCCTACATTTGAGCAGTATTTTGCTGTTAATAAATCCACACCTCACCCCACCTTCAAATAAGACTAGATTAGCCCACACCTGCATGTATTTGAATTTGTATATGAAGACCAACTTTGGTCTTTTTCCATGCACCTTAATTGCATTTGGCCCATGAATCACCTTGCCTGCACCTGCATCATATTTTGCACTGCACACGATACATTCGCATCCAGAGCTTTTTTCTCTATGCTGTTCCCCTCCCTTTTGTCCCAGGTCCCCTTCAGAACTAGCCGCTCTCCTCCCCCCACCCCACCCCCTGCAACTCAGCTCAAATTTTCCAGGTGTCTCATTTCTCAGTTCACAAAAAGCTTGAAGGCACACTAATCTGTGAACAGAAGAAATCAGCAGGACACTAGCAACTCCCAGTCTATTGAAACACTCTCTGAGCTCAGATTGGCACCCGTTCCCATTCACAAAGAGAACTGGGATAAGCACCAGCAAATCCTCATAGAGGAAAACATAAAACCTGGCAGAATCCGGAGCGCTTCGTGGGCTGGGGGAGGGAGTTCCAAATCCTCAGATTACGCACTCTAGTTGCTCTGTATGTCATGGTGTGCAAAGGAAGGTGATAAATATAGGTGGCAGGGAGGGCCAGGGTGTGGGTTGGGACCTGACTCCAGCCTGTCTGCAGCTGTCTTTTGCGCTGGGAGAGAGCAAGGGCACTGAATATAGAGGTCCAGCCAACAGGAGAGATTACATTTGCCTCTCTTACAAAAGGGCCTTCCTAATCCTGCCCAACAGGCTCTGATTGTCTAATCTAATACCAGGCTAATGGGAAAGTTAGGTCTAGGAGCTATGATGCAATGAGCTTTAACGCTTATTACAAGCATGGTGGAGTCTGTGAAAGTGGCTTTAGCTGAATACAATCAGAGGATGGAAAGAGTAATCCCCAGATATCACAGCCCAGGGCATACCTCGTTCTGTGCATGAGATTAGCCTTTTGCTGCTGGTATATATGGATTGGGGGTGGGAAGGAGACAAGACAACTGCATTCTTGCCTGCCTGTAGCTGTGTGTGTGTGCGCGCGCACATGCTGATCTCCCACTTTTTGCAACCCACATGACAAAATTTATAATATGTTTTGTGGGCATGTTTCCTTACCTTTCCTGTATACAGGGTATCCTACTGAGACATGTCATAGGCAAATCAGTAATCTGAAAACATTTAAAGCAAACATAGCACTGATGCATTTATTGATTTGTTGTTCCACTTGTCCCAGTCGGACAGGGTGAATTGCTGTGCTGTGCAAGGCTGACTTTCTAAATCAGACAAACTTGTCCACTTTGCTAGCTTTTATGTAATAGTTCCCTATAATCCAAATCCTTCATCATCACCAGTGCACAATCTCAGTCTGGATAAATCCCATCCAAATCTGCACCATGCCTTTAGTTTTCTCCTGAAGCAGGTTAAAACTCACTCCTTTTATCATGCCTGCCACTCACTCTTTTATGGGAATTTCCTCCCTCGTCGTCTTTATCTTTTCTCACCCAATTACTTGCCTAGCCCTTTCATACTAAAATCTGTGTGTATAAATACACATTCCTTCTTCCAGAACTGCAACATCTTTTACCCAAGTTTATGTCTTAGTGCTCCCAATCCAATCCCAACATGAGGTGTATACAGTTAGCTTTGTTTCATGTGTGAATGAATATTGGCTCTTGGAAGCACTCTTGTGGGCTGAACTCTCATTCCTTCTCTGCCTCCACAGTAACACAAACTCTGTGAGAACCAGGCACTTGCTTATCCTGATTTATCTCATTTTTCCATTAAATAGAGCTTCCCCAGTAAAATTTTGATTTCTCCCCATTGCCTATTGTGTTACTCTGTTTCTCACAATGACTATGCATTTTTTCCTCTGGGGCATATTTTAATAATAGTGTGTGTGTGTGTGTGTGTGTGTGTGTGTGTGTTTTCTGCTTCCTTGAAAATTGTATCCAGAATATCTGTTGATCCTACTAACATAGTGGAACTGGGGGTCTATGCACACCAGCACTGACACTTTTCTTGCCCTGCCCCTTACCTCAGCAGCACCTTAATGTGCTGGGAGCCTGGTGGCTGCTCTGATTCCAGCCCTTTACAGTCCTCCTGCCAGTGTTGGCCTAGAGTAACCCTACTCACCTGTGAATTCAAGGGGGGAGCTCATGGTTGCATTTGCCATTCAGCTTACCCAATCGGAGCAGTGCCTGATGAGCCCATGTCAGAACTAGGTGAAGAGAGAGCCCAGTGGTTGCAGCCCAAGGAACTAAGTGGTGGTGGGCATTGAGGGGCTGGTTTGTGCTGGGGGGAACTGAGGGCAGATGGCCCAGCACTCCCCTCCAAAAGATGGTGCTGGGCCTGGCTGAGGATCTGGTCTGTTTGTTGATGTAGAGCGTCCCAGTAGAGGTAAAGGAGAAAGAGCAAGCTGGTCTGGACAAAGCTGAGCAAGTCAAACATTATCCTGTCAGTACTGCAGGAAAGATCTCCGGTTTGAGGAACTGCAACAGGGAAGAGGTTAGATGAGTTCCTGGAAGAACACGGTTGACACATGGCAGAGCCTGCAGGGCTGTCTTGCTCCAACAAGTTCGTGTGACTCAACTATTCTTGTCTTTGTAGTAAAGCATCCCAGTAATGTTGACAGTCTTACAGGGCTTGGATCCGTACAAGTTTCTACATGGCGTCTGTCTGCATCTTTCTCTTGCTGTCATTTCTTGGAGGAGTTGCTGGGGCTGCTGTTTGGTCTCATCCTGTCATTCAGGCTGATTTGCGTGGTTAGCAGATAACAGCTCAACATTCTAATATTTTCATCTATGGTGGCCCCACTGAAATTAGGAGTTATCTTACACACACACATGTTGATATTTGTACTGGGATGGAACCTTCAAATGATCCATTTGCCACAAGGAATCAACACTTCAAGCACCCATTCCAAAATATCTAGGTATACCCTTGGAAACCATATGAATAGAAGGAAGTGCTTGCCACCACAAGATCAGAATATGTCCCCCTGTTTGAATGGTGCATTTTGGTTCATTTTGAAATTTCTGTAGTTATGGATTTGAGCTTTGAAAATGTGCTGGAGCAAATAGATCTACTCTTTAAAAAAAAAACAACCCACCCATCATTTTATATATTTAAACAACCACAGCACCATGTGGTACATTATTTTCACAATACTAATGTAGATAGAAAATTTTCTTAGTTTCATTTGATAAGTCTTCTTACTTATTCCAGGATATCAGTCCAAAGAGTTTTGTGTTTGTATATTGGAATCCTGAGGCCACCTTGCCCATTGAACAAAAGCATACAACTGAGTGGCAAATATAGCTATTCTTTTGAAATTGCTTCTTGCAAAATTTGCAGAGCAGATACTTGGATTTTCAGTGCTTTGTTATTTTATCCCTTTGGAACTGGTTAATTGCTTTGCAGGGTTTATAAGAAGGTTTTGAACATGGTTGATTGATATTTGCTTTTTTACATTGATTTTCCAATTCACTTCAACTGTACTTTAAATAGCATAGTGTGGGAGGCTGCTTCCTAGCTACTCTTAATGTTTAAAGGGATAGCTGTCTGGAGATGTCATGACCAACTTCAAGGAAACACCCTATACAGTGGTACCTCGGGTTAAGTACTTAATTCATTCCGGAGGTCCGTTCTTAACCTGAAATTGTTGTTAACCTGAGGTACCACTTTAGCTAATGGGGCCTCCTGCTGCCGCCGCGCCGCCGAAGCATGATTTCTGTTCACATCCTGAAGCAAAGTACTATTTCTGGGTTAGTGGAGTATGTAACCTGAAGTGTATGTAACCTGAGGTACCACTGTATATAGAACCCCAAATCAAATGAAGTATGATGAGTTCCAGTAAAACCATTCAGCAGATAGCAAGCCATGTGCTATTCATAGGAAAGGAACATATAGCAAGCTGCCTTATATCAAGTCAGAACACTGGTCTGTATAGCTCAGTGTTGTCTTCACTGACTGGCAGCAGCTCCCAAGGGTTTCATATGGGGGAGATTTCCAGCCCTACCTGGAGATGCTGGGGATTGAACCCTGGGACCTTTCTGCATGCAAAGCAGGTGCTCTGCCACTGAGCTACAGTTCTTCCCTTTATGAAGAACTGAAGAAAATAAGGGCCTGGGGCTTGAGGTACCTTGTTTCACAGCCCTGTTCAGAGAATAGGTGTGCTGGGTGACCTTGAGAAAGTTGCCCTGTGCCAGGCTGGTGACAAGGGGAAGCCACTGTGGCAGATTGCCATGTTTCCACATGACAAGTACAGTGGTACCTCGGGTTACATATGCTTCAGGTTACATACGCTTCAGGTTACAGACACCACTAACCCAGAAATAGTGCTTCAGGTTAAGAACTTTGCTTCAGGATGAGAACAGAAATTGTGCTCCGGTGGCACGGCGGCAGCAGGAGGCCCCATTAGCTAAAGTGGTGCTTCAGATTAAGAACAGTTTCAGGTTAAGAACAGACCTTTGGAACGAATTAAGTACTTAAGCCAAGGTACCACTGTATTTGTGGGAATGCTTTGAAGCACCTTTTAGGTCTGGGTTGTCCTAGGAAATAGCAGGCCAACTCAAGGGATGTCAGGGCCTTCATAGGACTGATCTCCGCAACCTGCTGTTTTGCTGGCACATGTCAGGAAATGTTCCTGTAAACTGGGCCTCAGTTGCTTATCTGTGAATCTAAAGTATGAGTAGCCTAACGTGCAGGTTTATCCTGATGACAAGTGTGTAAAGACTGAAGCATTTTGCACAGTGATGATGATTTAATAGGACATGGGAGCCACCTAGGCATGAAAAAAACACACTACTTCCTGCTTAGTTCCTCAGGAAGCTGTGAGTTTCCCCATCTTGTGGAGCAGTGGTTTCTGTAGTGAAGTTCCTATTTCTTTTTTTTTTTTAAATGATATTTATTAAGATTTTAAAATTACAGAGGAAAAAAAGAAACCTAAAAAGAACAAAAATAGACAAGAAAAAAAGGATTAAACAATACAAGTCAATAAAAACACACACACACACAATACATCAAAACCAAAAACAAAAGCAAACAAAAAATTTAAAAACAAATCCAATATTCCCAAATCTTTATCTTTCATTAACTTGTTTCATCGACCTCCTCGCACCTCCCTTTTTTGTATTCGAGTTATTAATTGTATCTCAGCAAATCCTTTCCATCTTTCACAATATTCTGTCAATAATTTACCTTAATTTATTTTAACCTTATCTTACCATAAAAAGCCCTAAAGCTTAAATCTTAAAACTTATTTATACATAATTCCTTATAGCATTTCTACTAAAGCCAAATAGTTTCATTCCAGCATTTTTTCTAACACTCATTAATTTTACAATAATTTTCTAAATAAATTTTTAAACTTTTTCCAATCTTCATCCATTGTCTCTTCTTCCTGGTCTCGGGTTTTGTCAGTCCTTTCTATCCTTTCCATCTAGTCCATCAACCTGGTGACCTTATATCCGAGGCTCTTAAGTCTTTTCCATGTCCCTTCTGCAGGTCTTCTTCATGTTTATACCTGCACTTTACTTTGTCTTCTGCTGATCTTATTCTTAATTTCCCTCCTTTCTCACTGAGGGGTAGATCTTGGGGAGACTCCAACTTGACAATATCTTTATCCCTTCTTGGCAGGTTAGCCCATTCTCCATAGTCAGCACTAAAATCCAAAAAATATTTGAGGGCATGTTTCAAAGTCCCTCCAAGGTTAAGGGTGAAGTTTCTTTACACATGTTTGTCTCATTGCTCTGCAGGAATTCTCTGGAATCTGTCTTCCAGCGATAACCTCAAGGACCGTCTGGCCCGTGACACCCTGGAGAAGCTCACAGACCTGGTCTTGATTCCCCTGTCTGGGACAGGCAATGCTGCTCTTATCCAGCAAAATGCCTCAGAGGCAGAAATCTTCTACAATGCTACTGGCTTCCTCAGGTATTTCTCCTTACTAAAGGAAAGACATATTCCATGGCTACTGGATCCTTATAAGACCAACTTGGGAAAGCTATGCATGATGTGGCAATATTTCAATATCCTTGGTGAAGCAATATTAAAGAAACAGAGGCAGCGCTTCCATGGCAGGTCAAAGTGGTCCATAGTGTAAGCTGGCACCAATGTTGTCATTCGCACTCTGCCCTTCTCTTAGTACATTGCTGCTGTCTAAGATGGCATGAACAATCAATTGGTGCACCATCCAGGACAGAAGCAAGGGGTTGGGAGGGGACTGTTAAACAATTCACTTCAGTTCAGCAATGTTTAACTGTTAAACAATGCACACAATGAAACGGCACTTTTGATTTTTAAAGCCAAGAACGTCACACTTATTAGCGGTGTCTATGAATAGCTTATGGGGCTCTGTCATGGATTGTAAAATGGGCCAGTTTGACTGACAATGCAGCCTTGCCCATTTCTCTTTGCATGGATCTCATTTGGCTGCCCCTGACAGTGAGACTTAAAGTGCAGTCCTAACTATGTTTCCTCAAAGACAATTTCTATTGAATTCAACAGGCCTTGCTCTCAGGTAAGTAGGGTTAGGTCTGCAGTCTACTTTTGGGGTTCCATTGTCAAGATCATGTTCTTTCTCTGCCTTATATATATGCAGCTGCCAGGTCAAGCAGAATAATTTACCCGAGAGATGCTGCTTCCCTCTGATATGTACCTGGCAGAATCTCCTGCCTTCTGTATTTAGTATATTAATTAGTTTGACCTTTTAAGATGTGATGGCAGGTCTCAGGTGACAGGAATATTATTCCTTGTGATGACATGCTTTTGTGTTTCCCTTCTAGGAATCTTAGCTCTGCCAGCCAGCAAACTCGTCAGAAAATGCGTGAATGCCATGGGCTGGTAGACTCCATGGTCAATTACATTAATAGCTCACTAGAAGTAGGGAAGTCAGAGGACAAGGTGAGTCCTCCCCTTGTTAGCTGGTTGCCTTGTAATGTGCTGCGGCTGTGGCTGAACCATTATCTACACAAGGCCAAGAGATCTTTATTCCAAGGCCAAGTTTTCTGTGGTTATTCTTGTACATGTAAACAATTGTGATGTGGAATGATTTCTCCCTAAATCATTGAGGGCCATCTTCTTAAGCCGAGGTTGTAGTTTCATTCTTCTGTACCAAGCTGGGCGATGCTTTTGTTCCTTACATCCACCAGATCTGTTCTTGTCAGGTGGTGGCAGAGAAGCAGCAGACTTCTAGATCCCGGCTCATGTTCTAGTCAAGAGTAATTCTGTTTTGGAAATTACTCTGTTTTTAAAGAGAGCATGACAGGGACGTGGGTGGCGCTGTGGGCTAAAGCCTCAGTGCCTAGGGCTTGCCGATCGAAAGGTCGGCGGTTCGAATCCCCGCGGCGGGGTGCGCTCCCGCTGTTCGGTCCCAGCGCCTGCCAACCTAGCAGTTCAAAAGCACCCCTGGGTGCAAGTAGATAAATAGGGACCGCTTACTAGCGGGAAGGTAAACGGCGTTTCCGTGTGCAGCTCTGGCTCGCCAGAGCAGCGATGTCACGCTGGCCATGTGACCCGGAAGTGTCTTCGGACAGCGCTGGCCCTTGGCCTCTTTGAGTGAGATGGGCGCACAACCCTAGAGTCTGTCAAGACTGGCCTGTACGGGCAGGGGTACCTTTACCTTTTAAAGAGAGCATGCAGAAGGCATCTGTTTCTTAAGCCATCTTAATCATAATACAGGAAGGGCAAAACATACATAAATTATCTATGGATGCTGCTGGCTTTCAGAGTATTATTCTCTGGTATGACTGCCTCATGCACGTTTTCTCTGAGAGAGCCAAGAGTAGGTTGATAGTCTGCCTCAAGTAGGAGACCTCCCCCTAAGTCGGTGGGGAGAACCTTTGCCCCCTCCCCCCATATATTACTGTATAACAGCTGTCATCATCACTGGCCCACTGGCCTTGCTTGCTAGGGCTGGTGGGAGTTGTAGTTCAGCAACTTCTGGAGGACCCAAGGTTCTCCACCCTTGCCATAAGTCAAAACTTCCTTTGTTACTTTTCCTGACATGAGCTTTTCAGACAGACTTTGGGAAGCAGTCCAAAGACACGGCAAGCCACTTCACACATTACACGTAGACAAAGCAAGGTCTGCCAACAAGTGTACACTCAGATTGGTGCTACAGCCGATCACAAGGTGTGTGTGTGTGTGTGTGTGTGTGTGTGTGTTAATTGTGTTTTTTACACTTTTCAGTTTAGACATACATATGGAATTTTTGGTGTACACCCAAAAATGGAAAGTGTAAAGCAACCCTTATTCATGTAGTGTAGTGAACAGAGCATCAGACTAGGGCTCGAATGTCCTTGGTTCAGATCTGCCCTTAGCAATGAAACTCGCAGGATGATCTTCAGCCAAGCACTGATACTTGGCTAACCTACATCACAGAAGACCATGTATGCTATAATGAGCACCTTGGAGGAAGGGCAACATAAAATACAAGAAAGAATAAAAGTCGTATTAGCTTGTAAGTGGTCAGATAAGAGTATATTGAATTCTTCCATTAAAATTCAGGGTATCTGCAGCAAACAAGTCAGCTAAAATGTGATTTGTGGGTTTAAAAAGACTTGAATTTGACTGTTTCTGTACATCTAAGTAAAATAATCTAAGTTTTCTGTAGACCGTGAAATAATGCATTTTTCTGTGCCTGGGCTGCACTGGTTCAATACAATCAAATATGCTTGGTTGCTCCTTGGGTCAGAGCTGCCTGGGAATCTCCATTCCTAGCCTTTCTCATTCTTGGCAGAAATGGAGTGCAGATGTCTCCAAGCACAGATGTAGCCCATATCCCTTATCCTGACTCCAAAGCCAGGGAGGAGTCTTCTTGTAAGCTGCTTCCAGTAAAAAACTGGAAAGGCAAAATATAAATTATGTGTGTGTGTATGCATAATATTTTACATTTGGGGCTTCTCCAAATTTTTGCCTGAGGCAGCTGACGAGAAGAATCAAACACAAACAAAAATACATAAAATACTGAAATCTACACAGAACAGCATCTTATAATACAATCCACAGCAACCACTTAAAAACATAATTCCTTAAGGGCTTGCCAAAAGAAAGAAAAAGAAATACTTTGCATTGGAAAATTTGCTGTAAATGGTTCGTTTAAAAGCACCCCCCGCTTTTGTTGTCCCTACAGAGTGTAGAGAATGCCGTCTGTGTACTGCGCAACCTCTCCTACCGTCTCTATGATGAGATGCCTCCTTCTGCACTCCAGAGACTGGAAGGCCAAAGGAGGGGCGAGGGGCCAACCATGACTAGCGAGCTGGTTGGATGCTTCAGCCCACAGAGCAGGAGAGCTCGAGAGGTGAGAGGGCAAATGGTGTTATTATGGGGGATAGAAAGAAGGGCCTGGCAGCAAATGTTGCATAAGGTAAGGAATTGCTGCATTGTCTTTTTAATATTCGGTTGGGAGCTGCTCAGAGTGGCTGAGGAAACCCAGTCAGATGGGCGGGGTATAAATAATAAATTGTTATTGTTACTGTTATTATGTTAAGAGATGGTGAAGTGAGCCTATGAAGGGGTCTGTGCATCTGAAGTCTGCATAGCTTAATTTGTGCCAGGGCTCTGCCCAAACATGTGTTTTTATTGTTGGCGCTCATCCCCCATCCTCAGAATATGAAGTAAGAGTTTGTTAAAGTATCCCTGAAAATGTGAAGACATTTTGCTTGGTTCTGAGTAACTACAATGAAACCCCCAATTTCAGAGATGAGTGGGAGGAACTTTCAGATCAGTGGTTGTTGCCTTGATCCTCATCATGCCTGTTGCTTGATCTAAGCACTAGAATAGAAGTTGCTTTTCAGGGTGTGAGGGTGACATCCCAAGGAGATCCAGAGCGTTATCAGTGGAGGTGTAAGCTCCTCCCAGTATTTTCACATTGAATGCTGGGAATTAATGATACAGTGAAGTGAACGCATGAGAAGCAAGAAGCGAGTAAGATCCCAAAAGAGATTGAAGTGGATTTAAGGCGTGAGAAGCTTTGTCCATAGAAATGGATGACAGCCATGATGGAAACAGTGCATGAGCTGAGGTCTGGGCGAGGTATGAAGGGGGTGATATGGTAGAAAATGGTTCTCTACACCCCCATAGAATGGTCATTGAACATTCTCTCTCTTTCCCTCCCAAGCTCCACATGAACTCAGACATTGTGACTTTCACAGAGGTCTCTAAGGATCCCAAAGGGATGGAGTGGCTGTGGAACCCTCAAATTATAGGAGTGTACAACAGGCTGCTACAGAGATGTGAGCTAAACAAGCACACCACGGAGGCAGCCTCTGGGGCTCTTCAGAACATCACAGCAGGAGACCGGAGGGTAAGGTTAACAGCCTGAAACATCCCACCAAGAGTCTGGTTGGGTACACTGGGATAAAATGGTGTGAAATTAAGCAGGGTGAATGCGGCTCACAATGTGTTCTCAGTCTATCACTTAGAGGGTTGTTTTTTTAAGATTGCAAACATTAAGAGAAGGTGCCTGTGAAGGAACTTCCCTTGCAGGCTGTGCCTGCCTTACCTTCCTTAGACCTGAACAGGCACTGCAGTGAGAATTCACCCTCCATGTCACAGATGATGAGAAGAAAGCATTCATGGGTGGCTTGTGCAAAATTTGAAAAGAGATGACAAGGCCTCCCTTACCTGCTTGAATCCAAACATGGCTAGGACAGAAAAGACTAAGAACCAATAGATCATACAGCACTGGGAGTAGATGAAGGGGAAGGCCAGACGGACTTCTCTGTTTGCAGTGTCCCAATACTTGTTGTAGGTATATAGGTCAATAGTTCTTAACCTGTTTTGGCCCACAGACCCTTTTGAGGATTTGATGAAAGCTATAGACTTCCTTCCCAGAAAAATGCACATCAACACACACACACATGCACACAAATGTTTGTTGCAATGGAGGATTTCCCCGCTCCCTTTGTTCACAGACTTCCTGAAGCCCATCCATGGACCTTTGGTTAAGAATCCCTAATGTAGGCCAGTGAAAATATTTAAATAGTTTTGGAAGTGTACTTTGAAGGAGAAGGAATAGCCAAATATCAGTGCCAGTTCTGTCATTTGTCATAACCAGCTCTCCCCAATTCACAGTTGGGAAGAAAGCTTCCTGTTCTCTTTCCCCCTTACCCCTGAAGAATAACCTGATGCTTTCTGTGCTGTAGCACTAAATTGCTGTGCAAACCTGCCATGGAGTCATCTTAAACACAAGGGTTTATGATAAACAATGTTACAGCAATAAGCAGAAGGGATGTGGGAATCTCTCTCCCCACATCTGCAACTTGAGCTCAGATGCTTTATTGACTTGGCTGACAACTCATCCTCTTGCTGGCTCCTGTTTCATTGTAGTGGGCTGGTGTCCTCAGCAGAGTGGCTTTGGAACAAGAGAGGATCCTGAACCCAGTGCTGGACAGAGTCCGCACAGCTGACCATCACCAGCTTCGTTCACTGACGGGACTTATTCGGAATCTCTCCCGGAATGCGCGCAATAAGGATGAGATGTGTGAGTGTCATTCCAATTGGAAACTATAGCAAAGGTCACCATCCCAGGACCTGGAAGAAAGCTGGGAGGCGCTGTCCTCCATGCAGAATGACCTTGCCTACTCCATCCACACAGTGTTTCTGCGGCGTGTCCCATTCCTTGGGGCTTCACCTGTAGTCACCTGCATCACTGATCAGTTTTGTTTTTGATTTGCAGCAACCAAGGTGGTGAGTCATTTGATCGAGAAGCTCCCAGGCAGCTCTGGAGAGAAGTGGCCTCCAACAGACGTGGTTGTCAACATTATTGCTGTGCTGAACAACTTGGTTGTGGAAAGCCCTGTTGCTGCACGTGACATTGTCTACTTTGATGGCCTGCGGAAGCTATTCTACATCAAGAAGAAAAGGGACAGGTGGGGAAGACCTGGGGATTCCTCCTCCAATTCCATATGCTGAAACCACCAGTTATTCCAAGAACTCCATATTCAGTCACATTTTAGGCCATCTGGCTGCTTTATACCAATTGCAAGGGTGTGAAATTAGTCCACCTGCTGCTAAACAGTACGTCCTCCTGTCTAAATTTCTATTAAGGGGAGTGTTTGTGGATTTGCAAAGCTGTGAGTCTGTTCCTACAGACCATGCCCATTTGTTAAGACAGACCCATTTTCTTCCAGAAGTGTAAAGGTAAACGTAAAGGGACCCCTGACCATTAGGTCCAGTTGTGACCGACTCAGAAATGTAGCCCAAGCCTATTGGATGTATCACTGAATTTAGTAGGGCTTAGTCATAAGTACGTGGGAGGAATTCAGCTGAGTTGTCCCCCCTCTCTTCCCCTATGCCCTTAAATTTGTTCTGGAAGATGGGGGGAGCCCCCCAGAACAGGTTCAGGGGGGCACAAGGGGGGGGGAGTAGCTAAATCCCACTGCACAAGCAGACCTTGTTCCTTGTGTCCATACCCCACTTAGCGTTATGTGGAATTCCTCACTATGTGTCTAAGGCTTGCTACCTTAATTCTCAGTGGTTCACTAATAGACATGATGTAACCTAGTATAAAATCCACAATAGTTTATGAAGGAAGAGAGTCTGTGTCTTAAAGTGCACTAGCAACGTGTTGTGTCTGTCTTTATTCTCCAGCTCAGACAGTGAGAAGTCGTCGAGAGCTGCTTCCAGCCTCCTGACCAACATGTGGCAGTACAGCAAGCTTCATCGGGACTATAAGACGGTATGTTCCTTCCTCCCAATTGCTCTCTCTCCACTCCTCAGTGAGCTTACAGGGGAAGAACTGACTTCCTGCCCAGTCTAGAGGGGGAAGTATGGTTGCTCCTTCAAGTCCTGCAGTGTGAAAGCTTGCACTCCTGGACATACACATCACAAGAGAAATGACTTCATAGGGTAACTGTGCTGCAGTATGCATGAGTAGATTTCTGATTCTAGAAGAGGGAGAAGAGGTATCTTCTAGATATGATCAGCTACAAAGGCCAGCACGCCTGTATTATTAGTAGTTTTCTGGAAGAATGAATTTCAGTAAGTATAGTTTGTCATGGAGGCGTAAGAAAACATATACCTGCTCTACGCCCCTATTTTGAACCACTATTAACAGTATGGGAGCCCACCCTATACCCTTTTGCATCTAACTTTAACAAGGGATGCTTAGTGGGTACCTGCTGTGCTTTGGGTTTAGCCCTATAGTACTGAATAGGAAAGTGACACGAGATGTGCTGTTTGTTCAGCTGCCATTTTGGCCTTAGCTGAGGATATTGCCCCAAATAGATCAATAACCTATAGTTTTAGTCCAGGAATCATGGCACTTATCTAAGGTGTCGGGAATGTGTGTCCTCCAAGGGCTTGGTAAGTGCCACTTGTTTTTAGGGCTCCCCCTTATTTTAAATGTTTGAACATTTTACCACACTAATAGAACATAACACATCACCCTTATTTCCCAAGGTGGGGGGCTTCCATTTCAGCCATCAGGTACAAACTTCTCTTATGAGAGAGGAAGGGGCACCCCCTGCTGCAGGTCATTCTCTTCTGCAGTATCACAGATATGAATTCTAGATTTGCAGTTCTTTTGAGAATCTGTGCCATCTTGGGTCTTATATCAATAGGGCACTGGGTGGGTGAAATGATGTGCCCTTGTGATCTTTTTCTTCTTCTGTGTTTTACAGAAGGGCTATCGAAAAGAAGACTTTGTTGGCCTGTAAAGAAAAGGGAATGCAGAAATGGACTGTCCAGCCCTAACTCTTCATGAAATTTGTACGTGAATCACCATCATGGACTGTGGCGCCGCTGCATGAAGCTTGCCCTCTGCAGCTTCCCTCCTTTTTATAGATCTCAGGCCAATTTGGCTGGTGTGCCTTATTTTTTAATTATTCATTAGTGTTTCTTTTTCAAGCCTGCTGGAAACTCATCATCTTCTGCTGGCCATCTTATCTCCATAAAAACAAATCTTAACTGTAAAGACGTGAGTCAGCACCAGGCAAATTCTCAGGACTCTCCTTCTCCTTCACATCTTGTACTGGATGCCCTTGGATCCCCAGTCATTATTTGAAATTCACAAACACTCATG
Source organism: Podarcis tiliguerta (assembly GCF_965153285.1). Classification (NCBI taxonomy): domain Eukaryota; kingdom Metazoa; phylum Chordata; class Lepidosauria; order Squamata; family Lacertidae; genus Podarcis; species Podarcis tiliguerta. The sequence goes on from NC_139534.1 coordinate 58,244,033, forward strand.
TCATAGCAGGACCTCCAGTCTTGGGAAGGATGCTGAGGGGCCTTCCTTCTCCCTCCTAAAAGTCTTGCTGTTTGTAGGTCACTCCCCACCATCTTCTCTGAACCCCTAAAATGATGGGCTTCCTTTTCACTTTTAAAGATCTAGATCATCTTCTTTTCTTGAAGCATGGATCAATTTTAATGAGAACTATAAGCTCTACACATATGACACCAGAAAACCACTTGTTTCTGGTGGTATTGAACCTGTTAATGGAATTTTGAGGGATAAATGCAATGTTTAAAGTTAGCACTGGCCAAAAAGTAGGGCAAGAATGCTTTGGCATATAATTTTATGGTGGAATTGGGTGGTGGATCCTTTCATTTTAATTAGTTTGTATGGTCAATAGCAGGAATCCTGAAGACAGGATTTTCTGAAGCTACACACACTGTATATGTGTACCGTTTCTGTTTGGGTGATAGCGCTGGTAAAGTAAGAGGTGGGTGGGATTATGCAAAAAGGGTGCTGGCTGGCTTAGAACCTGCTGGGGGAAAAGAGGTCCTTGGGCTGGTCTCTGGCCAGCTTTGCTGTGGTTTGTGCAAAATGTTACTTTGGCTCTATGCTGGCAGGAATGCCTTGGTGGCTATAAAGTGCCAGGTACTGGCCCACTGAACTGTATTTGATTATAGGGTAAAACCAACATCCTTGATTTAAAGTGCCAGGACCCTGTCAAATGAGCCAACACTGGCTGGGATAGAATATGTTAAGGCACAAGATGACCGGATTAAAGTTTTAGTAAAATTAAGCTGTCTTTTGTGTGCCAGTATTCTATATGAAGGAGGTTACATAACAACTAATTCACAGTAGCTTTCACTCAGGGGTACATCCTTCCTGCAGTCAAATGGCAGATTACTGGAATGTCCTATCAGAATGTTGGCTAAAGGGGAAGTTACTACAGAGGCTGTGATGGCAGACAAACATTGGTTATGGCTGTCATCTGGTACCTGTTTAGGCCAATGGGGAAGCTGGAGGCTGTAGGATCTAGTACTAGTCCCACTACATGCTATGTCCACCAATCTGACAGGCTTTTTTCACTGCCTAACTGAAAGCCATTGATTGAGAAGGTTTCTCTTATTGGAGTAGTTGTGCTGTTAACTGCACTACCTTTCACATAAACCAGCAGCAGCTCTCGATAGCTGTCATTATCAAAGTGAGTCATGCAAATACTATGGGTGGTATTCAACTAATTTTTACTCAAGAGTAGACCTATTAAAATACTTGGCCTAATTTAGCCATGTTCATTTACTTTAAGAGACAAGCTGCTGTTGGAATGGCAGCTGAGTTCAGTATTTGGGAGGAAAGTAACTACCCCAGCATCATCTCTCTGACGTTCATGCTGTAATTGTTAAAATTTGTACCCGGCATAGATATGAGACCAGACTCTGCTCAGCCACAACGGGATGCCAAGATGGACTCGAGGGGCAATAAGAGGGAATAAGTTTCTCCTGTACATACTGTATATAGAATGCTTTTGTTTTTACTCAGTATAGTGGATAGGCTATTATCTTGTAAAATTGCTGCTTTTAACAACTCATTAACTTTGACAGCATTATGTATGCTTCCTTGGAAATCACAACTGTGCAACTGAAAAGCTGAAGTCACCTTAAGAAAGTGAATTAAGCAGCTGGCATCTTGTTTTAGTAAAATAGCTACCTTTGCTTGGTGCAGTGTGATGCACCACTCACCAGTTTCTCCAACATCTGACACTCTTCCTATTTTCAGAGGTGATCATCTGTATATAAAAATTGAGGAAACAGCTCCCCTAATTTCCAAGTAAGGATGGGTGTTATTGTAGAACTATCCCTGTGGAACACACACACAGTCAAGCATAGAAGTAGAGCTGTTATCTCTTAACAACTGTCTGGGAGAGGGGAGGAGCCAAAAGCATCAACAAATGCACATAGCTCAGCAAGTTAAGCAGGTAATTAAAACTTGCTAATTTGCCAGTCTGCTGCTTCTACTAATGTTGTTCGCCAAAGACCTGCCTCTGCTCTCCACAAAGAGGCACAATCATCCCTATTTCGTTTGTCAAATGAGAAGCCTGGATGCAGGATTGAAAACCTTAGCCATGAACACAAGGAGAAAAGTGGGAAGACAAGTCATTTTGTGAAGATGGCCACAGCCTTTGGCCCATTTGCTGGCAAAATACACCTGGTTAAAGTTTAAATTGTAATGAACATGGCAAGTAATAACTATACTCTCGGATTATCTCTTAGGAACTAAATGAGCTCTTAGGCGCTTCTCTAACTTCTGAAATAAACATATTTCAATATTATATATTTCTGTTTGTTTTATGAGAACCTGAAGCACTGAAAGATAGGCATGTTAAATGCTACATCAAAGAACATGTGGGTGAAAGGACTAGGTCTTCTTCAGTGCTTCTGCTAGAGAGAAATATACCACAACTGGCAAGACAGCTTACTGACCCATCAGGTGATCAGCCTCAGTGGTGCAGTATAGAAGGAATTCCATCCAGTACAGCGTTTCTCACCCCTGTATGACATACATGTTGCACCTGCAAAAATTCTGTTTTCTGTACAATTATTAAGAACCTGGTCTTCCTCTGAATCTGACAATCTTTTGCACACTTTTGAGCATGCTCAGTGCATGCTCTCTAATTCTGAGCAGACTCACTGATGTTGCTAAATAAATAAAGGCTTTGACCATTTATTGCTGTTACTTTTTCTTGTTATGCTATATTCTACATGTGTCAGTGGCATGTATACTTTGAGTTTACCACTCGGGCTTACCATTCTGTCTCCAGAGAACGCTGGGAACTGTGATTCCATGAACTGGAGAAAGGCTCTAGAACAGAATCCTCAACACCATCACCAAAATACAATTCCCAGGATTCTTTGAGGGAAGGCACAACTGTAATGAATATCTATCATGGAGAGAATTTGTAACACAGTGAAAAACTGAAAATGCCCAGAGGATTACCTGTATCCACATAGAAAATGGCAGCTGGCATGCTCAAAGAACTACGAAAGACTTTTGATACAGGACTTTTTTGCATTCAGAAACCATGTTGACTATTCCTCAAAAAGCCTTGTCTTCAGTAGCTGTAACAATTCTCTATTTAACATCCTTTTCATGATTTTACTGGAAGATATCTTTTAAAAGGGCTTCCCTACACACACATGGACTGGCTATCCTTTAGTTAGCCCAGTTATAGTGATAGATTGCATATTTTTATTATTTAATGCTTCTTGGGTGCATTTCAACTGTATATGAGGGATTTTTAATTTTAGCCCTCATACCTTACGCCGCATGAACTAAAAAAGTAGTTTAGTTCAATGCAAAGGATTATACTTTTCTACAATTTCTCTCTCCCCCTCTTTAACAATCTTACCACTCCATAGTTGTCTACAGATACAACTGCCTCATTGGCTGGTTTCCTGCTTCTTATGTATTTAAGTTTTAGATTTTTAAAATGTTCTTAGTAAAACGCTCTTCAAATTCTTTTGACACTTGCTTTGTTGTCAACTTATAACTATAAAAACACTATGAAATAGTGCCGCCTCTTTGCCAGCTTTCACATTGGTAACTAATGCTTTTAACAGCATTAAGTTATCTAATGCATTATTATTATTAGGCAACGTACACCAAAATCCCCAGCCCTCAAAAATACCATTTTATTTTATTTTTTGCATGCAAACAAAATATCATGCTTCTGGCACTAAATTGGGACTAGCACAAATATAGCAAAATGAAAAAACCTTTAAAAAACTAACCTCAGAAAAGCCCTTAAAAATGAAAGCAGTATTTCAGAAGTATGCTGATTAGAGTGCAACTGAAGAGGTTTCCTCTCCTGCTAGCTAATGATTTTGAAAGGAATAAGGCTGCGTCCTGTCTCCTAGTTACTATCCCCATTATTAAAGATGACTAGTGCATATGCCTTTCTTCCGTGACGAAACACATTCATAAATATATCTAATGCCTTCAGTAGATATGCTTATGAGCCTTCAACCTATGTGGGGCAGTCCTGCTCATCTGTGTAAACAGTGCAAACATAAAGTGTTATCAGCAGCCTTACAGTGCATTGTATTTCTTTTCTCAGGACACAACTACCACTTTCACTGTGACCTAAAGAGCTGAACTGGAAGCAAGAGGAGGCCCCATGCAGACATTCACTAAACTAGACCTCTTTGTGGCTGGAGGAAAGCAAGGGGCAAAAGTCATTAGCATATTCAGAGGAATTGTATCCAGATAAAGTGATATTTCCAGTTTGGCCTCAAGATTAAGCACCAATGGACTAGACAGTGCTAGTGTTCATGGTTGGGAAGAAATTTTAGTGCGTATAAAGACCATGAGAATGTCAATTCCATTTTCATTGTTTTTAGCTGCTGGACCAAGTTAGTAGTGCCCATTTAGTCCTGACACAACTCAACCCTGATATGCAGAAGCTCCAGTTTTCCCCCCAAGTCAAGGCTTAACCCTTTAGATGCCAGTTAACCTGAAGACATCGGCTTTCTAGAGGCTGAAGGTGACAGCCCAGTGACTACTTATGCCACAAAACAGCTAGTTTAAAATATTTATTTATTTAGCCACTTTCTGGTGTGCATACAATGTTTTTAAAGCAAGAACACCTGCCCAGTGAACTGTTTAGGCAGCAAACAACATTAGTAGCTAAACACAGCCTAAGAAACACTTTTTGAGGTGCCATTATTGCAATTAGGCCTTTTGGTGGGCGACTTACTCAGAGCCTTGCCAGAAGAAAACAAAGAAGCAGAGGACAAAGGACCATGTGCCAACCTTTTCTAAGACTTGCTGTGACAATTTTGTTAGCTGGAACGTAAGTAAAACTTGACCTTTTCATTCTGAACTTTCAGTGTCATTACTTTTCAAATCCTCCCTCCCCCAAAAGCTATGCTTTTCTTGAAGTTCAGGCAGATGTTCCATCAACATTATAGCCCTTTTCTTTCCATCCTAGGCATTGATCTGCACTTAGTGGCAACAATGTATTGCTAAGGCTGTACTCACAAACTACCGTAACTAACTTAAGGCAAATTTTCCAAGTAAATGTGACTAGGATCGGCTGTAAAGCTCTTAGAAAGTGCTACTTACCCAAGGGCTGCAGCTGTCAATGTGATTTTCATTCTGAAACTAAATTGCTAATCTAATCTGTTTTGTCCAAGACATTGCCTCCATTACACTGCTTTTGACTGATACGTTTCCAGCCACAACAGGGTCTCAGCAGTGCCAGACCAAATTGCTGTTATTTTCCTTTGTTCTATTACCTTAATGTTGGCCAGTCATCAGTGCCCATTTCTGAAATAGAAAGGGCTATCCAGAAATGTTAGCAAAAACAAAGGAGTCTGACAGACGTTGTTGGGGTCTCAGCATAGTGACCTAGTGCAAGATCTTCACCCAAGAACATACAATAGGGTCATTCGTTCCTAACAACTTCCCTTGATCCTGAGTAGTTATACAAACTAAAGATAATCAAAGTATAAGGCACTAACAAAGTCTTGCACATTTCAGGATTAACAGAACTCTCCCCCCCCCCCACAACAATTACAGTGCTGAAGTGATATAAAACCAGAGTTGGAAGGGATACTGTAGACAAGGAGTGGCTAACATTTTGGGCCCAAAGGCTGCATTTACTCTTGACTAACCTTAACTCCTGCATGTGTGCACATGCGTGCGCGCACACACACACCTGCATGCACAGGTATGCAGCTGGCCGCGTTCAAACACTGTCAATTTTGATTTTGTTTCTTCTTGCTGCTGCCACCAAAGTGCTGAGGTGTTGGGGGATGAGATAAAGTTAGGTGGGGGCCCACATGAACTCAGGTTAGATACCCATATTGTGGACTGTATCAATTCAGGTCCAGCCTCTTCATATAGACTTCCAGAGCAGGAAACCACCTCCCTTTAGGTAACTGGGTCCACTGCCACAGTTCCACTTCTGGTGACTTGGAAACCATGGTTCTATTAATGCTGCAAAAAAATCTTATTAGTCTGTTTTTGCAGCCATCTAACACCACTGACTCATACATAGTCAGCTTGTGATCAAACACAATGCTAAAATCCTTCTCACATATACTATTGCCATGCCAACGTAGGTATTCCCACCACCCAAACCTGTGCATTTGAATTTTGCATTGGTCTCTGTTGAACTTCATGTGTTAATCAGCCTAGTTTCCAACCCACTGAGATCATGTTGATTTTTATTCCTGTCTTCTGAGATGTTAGTGATCCCTCCCATTTCCATGTCCTCCATAGATGTGCTAAGGATCCCCCTCCACCCCTTCTGCTAAGTAATTGATTAATATTATGAAGAGTGTGGGGCCCAGGACAGAGCCCTACAGCATTCAATTTGGTTGTTATGGATCAAAGAAACTACCCAAGCCGATTGTCATTGTCAAGGCACATCGTGATAATCAGCTTCACCAAGGAAAATTCCAGCATCTCTTAGATATCATCCTCTGTCACCAGGCAGTAGAAATCTGTCCTTGCTCCATAGTTCCGAGATCCCAAATCAGAGATGTCAATCTCACTCCTTTGGTTTTCCCCAAGCTGTATTTCTTCCAAAGCACCAAGTGGAGGACCATCAGGGCCACTCATGGGAGGAGGCGGTGCGCCTTTGAAAATGGACCCCCTGCCACCTGTAGGATGGGAAGGAGAAGGTAGCAGTTAGCAGAGAGGAATGGATGGCAAGGCAGAATGAGACAAGTTGAAGTGCTTTAAAATGACCAGTGCCACTATACTTTCTGCAAGTACAGTGGTACCTCGGGTTACAGACACTTCAGGTTACAGACTCCGCTAACCCAGAAATATTACCTCGGGTTAAGAACTTTGCTTCAGGATGAGAACAGAAATCGTGCTCTGGCGGCGTGGCAGCAGCAGGAGGCCCCATTAGCTAAAGTGGTGCTTCAGGTTAAGAACAGTTTCAGGTTAAGAACAGACCTCCAAAACGAATTAAGTACTTAACCCGAGGTACCACTGTATTCACAAGGAGGACATATATACAGTTCAAGCTCATTTAAACACCAGTTTAAGTATCATTGCTTCCCAGCAACATTTCTGCGAGTAGCACTTCAGTGAGATTGCTATCCTTCCTCAAAGAACTAGTTGCTAAGGCTAGCCGGAGAGAAGGAAGAACTATTAAACCAATTTAAGTATCAAGTTGCGTGAGATGCAGGAGATCTATAACTGGGAGACAGTACAGATTGGGGTAATGGCACAGGGAAAAGAGTTCAAAATTTTTTTCCTCAGGCCTGAGGCTCAGGGTCACTGCTCTAATCAAAGCTGGAGCCTCTGGCTACTTTTAACTAAAAGCAGAAATGTCAGGAGATCTAATTATAGACCTCCTGCATCTCATGCAGCTTGGGAGTCAGTTGGCAGTTTTAAACTTAATTTAAATGTTCTATTTTAGAGCATGCCTTGACATGTCAGACAAGAGTAAGGGGCTTGAATATTTCAACACCTAGGGAATCTGGAGGAGGCTTCAGTCCCGCCTTTCGCCAATCCCCAGGGTCTGAGAGGAGCTGCTCTTCCCCTTAGCACTAACAGGCAGCATTTCAAAGACCTCAGGAGGGGAGCTGGGAAGAGAAACCGGTAACACCTTTGTAAGCCTCATGAAATACATTTAATGTGCATCACTTTCTCTCAAGCAGGAGAGAGGGTGTGTGTGTGTGTAAAAATATTGTGCTCCTAGTGAGAATGAAATGTCTTCCAAGCATCTATTCCCTTTGCAAGCGAGAGAATGAGGAGCCTCAAGCATCCTGGCATGCTGTTGTATGGAGCAACTAGACTAATGAGGAAAGCTTCCAACAAGGTGCACAGCCGCGCCACACAAGAAACAAGGCCTATTAATGACAGTGAACGCAACACCCTCAGCAAAATAAGCCCAACGCTGCTGTCTCAACTAAAAGAAAAGCCCAGCCAAACCCATTATTTTCTCTGTTCTTCTCTTGACAATAAAATCACCGTGTACAAGCGAGCTGGGCTTGCTCTTGCCAGTCGCTCGTAAATCTTTTATGACCACTGAACTTATTTTGCTCCTGTTACTAAAATTAAAATGTATTGCTTTGCAAGTGCTCAGCCTGTGTTAACAAATCCCTAGGGCCAGAGCTTGTTCTTCACAACCTCTGGAACCGATGCCTCAGGTGCGCTTCCTACTCATTGATCCATTGTACAGCCATAGTCCCACAGGCCTAGGAAAAAGGATGTCAGGACTAAACCACCAAGCTCTCTGTAGTCTCAAGCTCCGAGAATGGAAAACTGCCCTTTGGTGGATATAAAACCCATTTCTTTTATGAAGTCTTGGGTATGTTTGCACATAAATGATAGATGGAGGTGGTAAATTACGTAAATTTCCACTCCTTGGTATTGCTACTCTAAGGAAGCATGTAGTGATAATGACACCATTATTTCCTTTCTTCCTCTACAAACACACAAATGGATTCATAGCCAAAATAACATGTTCTCTATGAAAACATGTTGCCCTGCTCCCTAACCAACGTTAGCAGTGAATGGGAAAAACAGATGAATTAATTCTTCTGCTACAAAATGTGCCACAGTATGTATGTGTGGACTGCTGCATGACAGGGAAGATAATTTCATTTGGATTGAGGCAATGGTTGTTTGACTGATGAAGGATCAGCTAATTAGGTGTAACTCTGGAATGGCCATTGAAAGAAAGAAAGAAAGAAAGAAAGAAAGAAAGAGGAAGACCTGTTATGCCATTTGGAAGCCACAGACACAGCATACAATGGTGACCAAGCCTGGTGATCAACCAAGGTAGACACATTCTGCCAAGTCAGATGGTATATAAAGGCCTTAAATAAATACTACTGCTTGTGATCTGACTACACTACACAGAATTAAAGTGGAGAAAATAAATTTTAAGGAATCTGAAAGTGGGTGCAGAGGCTTCACTTCCATTGGTCTCCACTGTCACCTTTGGCTGAACAGGTTTTGATAATTCTGAAATAAAGAAGAAACCTATTTCCTAGAGGTGAAACTAAGATGAGAATACACAGCACAATTTGATCACATATTCCAAAGCATCTTTAATTCGGGGGGCGGGGTGGTTACCATCTGACTAGCCTTAGCTTTTGTAATCAAAAGTGAGGCCTGATCCTACACATATCCACTCTAAAGGATTGAGTTCAATGGAACTTACGTTAAAGTAAGTGTACATAGGGTTTTGGCATTCCATACTAAAATAGCTGTAATAATACAGGCAGGAAGCACACAGTTAGCTCATGGCAGTGTGTAGAAAGGCACCTGGCTGACTGATTAATAAAGCTGCTGGGCTATACTTTTGCTAATTTTAGCAAGTGCAGTGTTCTTCTATCAAGTGATTTTTTAATGGGGTTTTTTCTTTCAAACTTAATTGTGAGCCTCACTTGAGAATCTTTCTGGCTAACTGTGGACTAACACTCAAAAAAACAAAAAACCACAGAGCAGGATCAAGAGCAACTGTGTGTTCTCCTGTTGGCATGCTATGGTGACAGAGTGAAGATTAAACAGTGCTGTTACCAGAGTCTCCTTCAGGGTGCGAATCCCCCCGGAAATCCAAGTAATTGCTGTTGAGGATCAGCATAGGGTCCTTGTCTTCCTGGAAACTGGTCTGGGGGTCTCCCCTGAGGCCTTGATAGGACACTTTTCGTGGCAGGGCGAGGCACAGTTCCTTCCAAAAATCAGATGAAGGCGCCTAGAAGCAGTAAAGAGGCAGTATATTGTCACACGCTCATCAGTTACACACAAACGATATATCTGTAGGCAAGTCCCAGCAGCCCTGCCTTGAGGGTAGCGTTCTCACAGGCGCTCCTCGTCTATGAAGCACAGGCACCCTGTCTGGCTCCCAAAGGATTGAACAGAGAGAGATAAATGTTCGCTACAACGGAGGGATCTACAGCCCCACCAACAGTTTTCCCATTCAGCTTTGTTTCATCTTCGAGATGAAACGCACTGCAAAATCTAAGAGGTATTAAGTGGCATTACTTCTGATGGAAGGCTTTCGTGACCAGATAAAGCAACAGATTTCGCCTTTCCATTAACCTAGGATTTCAGTGCAATTTTAAATTGAGTGAATTCTTTTTCCCCCTTCTTTTAAAGTAAGGCTTTTGGCTTTGTCCTCATGGATAAAAGGCAAGAGAACATGTGGCTGGTATCCAGCAAAAACTCAGAAACAGACTGCAATGCTTCAATGCCTCGCACAGATAGCTTTCCCAAGCTTGCTATTTCCTAACTTCATCTCACCTTAGTGGCCCAGTCTGTACATCACAGTAAACCATAGCTGCAAGCTACAGCTGCATGCAGTAAGCCAGGTTTCCTCAAACTTGGCTCTCCAGGTGTTTTGAGACTACAATTCCCATCATCCCTGACCACTGGTCCTGCTAGCTAGGGATCATGGGAGTTGTATGCCAAAAACATCTGGAGGGCTGAGTTTGAGGAAGCCTGCAGTAAGCCATAGCCCTAGAGGAGAAAGTGCCCTATAGAGGTTACAAGAATTTGAGACTGATACTGGGAGCTGCCTGCACCCTTGAGGTAAAGGGGCATAGCTGACAGGAACCTCCAGCAATGCTTTACAGCCTTTTCAGGCACAAGAAACCACAATATTTCCACGTAATCCATTCTGCGTCCTTGTTGCTACTTCAGCCTAACTGATCTGATAGTGTGCCTCTCTGGGGAACAGCAAGGTGGGTAGATATACAAATTAAATAGAGAATTATTTATATTGACCATTGGCCATATCAAGTCAAAATGTACAGCTACATAGGACCAACACTGTAAATAAAACAGAAAGAATTCAAAAATGAAAACATCATTAAACCAAAAACATTGGCAGGAAATTAACAGCCACCACAAACATTCAGCCTGGAGTCCTATTGCAGAAGCATCCACAAACTTTTAACAGCATTCGGCCACAGCTAAAGAAAAGTTGGTCACTGTGTTGATAATACCCTTTTTTGAACTTGCCAGTAAAAAATAAATTATTTGAAAGCCTGATCAATGGCAACATTCCCCCAGAAACTGATGAAAAAATTACAAGCTTTCTCAGAAATTGAGCATCCAGTAAGTAATGGGTTATATCTTTCACAGAATGTTCTCCACATAAGCAGATTTGGGAAGCAAAAGAAATATTTTTGCATCTCCCATGACAGGAAGTTGCATACACTGCATTGTGAGCACAGGGAAAGTCTTATGCTGGTGAAATTTGATAGATCCATCAGATACAATTCAATATGTTTATATTTAAACTTAACTGCCATGGTGTGATTTTAGAGTTGAAAACAAAATGTAGGTATTTCTGAATAAAGAGGTCACAAACACTATTCTTTAAATCAAGTTTTGCAACCGTAGAATTCCTGCTGGAAAAATATTCAACGGGGAAAAAAATTTGGTTACCAAGCATCAGAGTTGAATAAACTATCCCCTGACTATTAATTACAACAACGTTTGGTTATATTGATTCAAAAGAATTGAGTTAATTCCAATAGTTAAAGAGTTAATTCCAATAGTTAAAGCAGGCTAGCATTCACTTTTACTTTTAGAGCTAAAATGGCCCATTTTTTATTGGAGAAATGCTGTTAGCATATTTGATGGTGTTCTGAACCCAATCAAGTCGGATGAGAAGCAGACACACACACCCTGAACACCAAGATCTCAAATGCAAAGAGCAACTGCATAGTTGATTTGAACCCATTTTGGAATTGGCAATGGCATGCCAATATTTCGCGGTACTATTCAGCTGTCATTCAGCTTTTAGTTTTATGGAATTTCAGGGGAGCTGCGAACCACCAGAGATGGAATATGCAGAGCTCTTTCGCCGTGTGTGCCTGTTTCCAGCAGGGCAGCAGGTATGTACAGCCAAACAGAGCACTATCAAACACCCTGCTCATCAGCTGGTGAGTGGAGAGCAGAGAGTATAATCTTGCCAGCTGAATGGGTTTGCTTTGCCAGAATGAATACTGGCTTATGGGCCAGAGGTTGCCCACTCCTACTGTATAACCTCCTTGCAAACCAATCAGGATGAACAATCTGCAATCCACCCTAAATATAGGAATATAGTTAGACACAATCCACTTATGAGATAATTTAGCTTAGTTTTTAAGGGTAATGTTACTACCAAATTAACACATAGCAAGCAATGCTGGTGTTCGAGGTTCTCCAAGAATGTATTTCTACTGATGTAATCAAAGGCAGTTTTAAAATCAACAAAAACTGCAAAGAGCTTATTTTTTCTGTTAACACAGGAATTAAATGAGCAAGCACAGAATGGTTGTCAAGCATTAACCAGCCAGCTTTAAAGTCAGCTTGTTATTCAGCAATTACATTGTGCAACATCGGCCATTCTTCAGATTCAAAACAGGAGGTATTTTACATGTAATTTTTAATGCTATCTATAAGACTGATTGGTATATAATTTGTGTGTCGCCTTTCTTGAAAACTGGGATCGCTGTGCTCAGATTCCACCCTGATGGAATACAGCCAATTGGGGTTTTTTGAACCAAATCATTTAGCAATGACAGGACCACTCCACTGGATGTTACTTTAAAACCTCTCTTCATATTAATTCCTCTCCTAATGCCTTAATTTGGAAAGAGTCAGATTTTTAATCTGACTAAGAAACAAGAAGCCAAAGATCGCACCTACAGAGCTCAAGACTGGCAGCCTGTTGCTCATGTACAGCAACAGTCTTATTAAAAATGTTAATTTGCTGTTCCCATTTTGTCTTAGAGATAGGAGTAAACAAAAAAATAGCGGACATATGGTGGTTTTGATCCACTCACTGCCAGAAGGAAGCAGTATCCTTACACCTAATGGCATTTTCCAGGCACTGTTAAAGCTGCTTTGAAATATTTTGGCTGTCGTAACTTATTATTAGCTGGGGAGGGGAGTAGGTAGTTCCTTGAATGCTGTGTCTAAAAGGCCTGTTATCAAAGCTGCTTAGGATTCTTTACATTGTAAGTAAAATCAAAAAGCCCCTTTCTTATGTCTTGAGGCATAGGTTGTGTGCACAGCAGAGTGTTAATTGCACAAGTGAGTTGCACAGCTCTGATTTTTCCATGTGGATTTTTGTGCACATCTGTCCACAGGACCACCTTCAAATGAACTCTATTGCAGTGCTTCCTGTCCCCCAAGAGTGGGAGGTGCTTGATGGAGTCTCTTTGCACTGTGTGCTGTTGTCCCCTCCCCTCCATTCCTTGCACTCCCTAAGTTCTGGAAACCTAAGGTCTATTGCAAGCATGCTTGCAGTTATTTGTTTACCTGTGTGTGCATCCTACTTATGTATTTAAATATTTATATGAGCTACACGTTTTGCATTATACCAGCTTACAAAAAACGATGGGTCCAGTTCTTTAAAAATACACACATGTGTCATGTCAGTAGTTTTTCTAATTGTTGTAACCTGCCCTGGGACCGTGAGGTGAAGGGTGGGTGAAAAGCATAATAAAATAACTAAATATCCTGATGTGCAACTGCAAGGAGTATTGTGAGTCACAAGCATGCTATTGTTCATTTAGCACAGATAAAGAAACAGCAATAACTGTAAACCAGAAGTTTCTATCCTGCTAGAATGCTCCCCTGCAAATGCTCATTTTAGGGAAGGGTTTGTGCTTTTTTCCTTCTCCAGTCTGTAGCTTCCCCCTCTCTTTTCATTTCTCTTTGCACTGAGAGTACTCTGGGTGAAGCAAAGTATATGTTTCCAATTCTTATTTCTCAGGTTCTGGTGCCTCCCTGTGGCTCTGTTTGCTTCTTTACAGTTGGAGTTAAAATATAACTTATCTATATTTTCTGCAATGCTTACAACACTGCTCATGGCCTCCACGCATGAGTCATGGAGCAGTGAAGCCATGTACATCTAAAAAGGTATCATTTGGCAAATCTCTGGAGCTGATGATTTCCTAGTCAACAGGTAAATAGCTAAAATAAAAAGTAAATAACAGGAGATGTCAAAATAATGGACAGACAAAAATATATTCAGCCTACTTTCATGAAGGTGCTACTCTTTAGTGCCAAGAAAAGCAGGTAACAGTTATTACTCTGGTATACATCACAGCAAGGTCAAGTAATGGAGGACTGGATCTCAACCCTTCTTGGAAGAGAAGCTACTCCACACTTCTATGCTTCTTGAATAGCTTCAAGTACTGCCTTGCCACTGAGAAACATAACCACAGTGATGAAGTTATGGCCTTGCAGCCCACAACTTACCATGGATCCAGCGCGCCACATCAGAAGGGTCACTGTGCTCTTCTGCTGCTTCAGCAAGTTTATGGCTGGATGTGCTATTTCTCGGTACTGGCTCTCAAAGACAATGAAGATTGGCCTCCGGGATAGTTCCAGCAGCCTCCAAAGACCTTCCCTGCAAAACCAGACAATTGGTTAGAGTCCTAAGCAAATCCACAACCAAACTATTGAAAAAGCTTTGAACCCAATCTAGTCACCCAAAATTTTAATTCTAAGCACGACTAGTTTCAGTTCAATGAAAACTTCAGGAACTGGTTTCAGAGGCATTAACACTAAACTGCCGTGCTTCATATCCAGATATATGAGAGAGATTCTGGGTGTTGTGATTGGAGGTGTATACAGAAATTGGATAAATTCAGAGGCCCTTCTAACCATAGATAGGAGAGCCAGGAACATACTCCCTCCTGCCTTCCTACTCCCTTCTACCTTCCCTCCTCCTCTTATGAGTACAACTTATTGGAACACTTGACTGGTTTGACAAGCCATAGTTTACCAGGACAACCAAATAAGCAAACTGTGATTTTAGTGATCCCTCCAAATCAGAATTGCACATACTATTTGCCTGTTTGGTCAACTTGGTCAACTTTCTATTAAACAAGGTGGGCAATAGGAGGGAGTGCACACTTGAGTCATTCCTGATCCTCCAAAAATGAAAGGAGGATCAGAGAACTTGTCTCTATCACTGACTCTAATTACCTGAAATTATTGTTGCACCATTCCTGTTCCAGATATGCATTAGAGAGAACCACAATGAGGCGGCGGCACCGGCTGACATTCATAATCAGATCTGCAGAAGGTTCTGAAAGAGAGGAGAAAAACTAAATCTCTTCTGAGAAGGGCCAGAACCATTGGTTTTGGATGTGAGTGCCTCTGGTGGAATACTCAGGACATTAAAAAATAAATAAATGAAGAGTATACTCAAACATTGCATTTTTTTATTATTAGACACACCACAAAGAGCACAAATGCTGTTTTGTGGTGTATTCTTGTTTAACCAGAACTGTCCACTGTGCACAGCATTACAGAATATGGAGGAGCTGCATTTTGTACACAGCTTGTTTTGCATCCCCATGCAAATGGATGCTGCATACTTTTTATAGAAGTTTTATTAAACAAAACAGTTGAAGATAAGAACAAATGGTCTGAAGGCACATGATTACAGTGATATCGCTGAAGCCAGAACAGTGGTGGCCCTGTAAACTGCCTGGATAGGAACTACACTTCATGCTCTTTGGAGGAAGATTAAACAAGCTGTGCCCAAAATAAAGAAACAACACATTGTCAAACATATGCAATAACAGCCTGGAAACGTGGAGGCACAGGGAGAGGCAGCGGGCCAGCACAATGAAATGCATATCTGCAAGGTCATGCAAGTTAAGCAATGCATCATGCCACAGACTTTGAACAGGTGTAGAAAGCCCACCAGTTGTGCTGAGCATATACTGGGCAGATTGTGAATACATCCTACTTAATATGCAAATAGAACCTAACTGTGAACAACTGGGTGGTTAAGGAGAATACATTTTTCTTCGTACAACAGAGAGCCTGTCTATAAAATATTCAGCTCCTACTTTGCACAGCTTTGCCATTATTGGTGTTTAGAATTAAAGCTATTTTAGGTTGCTTCAGATGCACAAAATAGTGTGCCAAAGGACAAAGTAATTTTTCAGAGCCATACTTTTGCATCTATTAAGTAGCAAAGTGCAGCATTCAACAGGCTTCATTTCATATACTGCATTGCAATGTTTGTGGCCCTTTTCTTCACTCTGAAAAAGGATACAGATGTGAAGCTGGGATCATATATGAAATGCACAATGGTGTCCTGAATGTACACACCTGCCTGTATTCTAATATCTCAGTCAGATATAGCACTGCACTATGTTTTACATCTTTCCAATCTACCTTGGAAATAGGGACATGGATTAAGCTGTACTTGAAATGAAGAATGTTGCCCTGAAGTTGCATACCAACTTTCATCCTGCTGTCTCAGTGTCTAATAGAAATAGTGTTTTTTTGCATTCTCCTCCTCTTGTTTGAAAATGGATGCAAGAGCTAACCTGATATTCAGACTTAGTGTGTGTACCAATTTCAATTTGATATTTTAACACTTAATAAAGCTATCATATTAAACATAGGATGCCAAATGGGCAAATTAAACTGAACGTTTCTCTTCATTTAGCCAACTAATCCATTTCAGATAAGTTATTTGCAGCCTGAACTCAACAGCAAGTCTGAGTGCCCAGGTACATATTAAATGAGGTGTTGGACAAGGTTCTATACCTGAATTGGGCAGGATGTCTTTATCATCCAGGAAAATCTTGTAGCCGTGACGATTCTCCAGCTGTGGCTTCACTATGAAGTTGACAAACTTTCTATCATCCGTTGAGTTAGAATAAGACACATAGGCATCATATAGCTTTCCATCTGTGGGAAAGTACCAAGGGGAGAAATTTATTATAATTTTTTTTAAAAAACAACAACAACAAAACCTGTGCTGACTAGCTATAACAGGATAATTCTTGTAGAAGTTCACACTTTGGGTTGGACTGTCAGTGAAACTCGAATCTCACAAGGGGAAAAGTGACAGCCAACTCTCCAGCCCAATATTTACCATTGATCTCCACTTCTCCATGACGGTTTCTGTACCAGAGGAGCACATTCAGACGGCACTTCACATACATCACAGCCATTAGTAACAGCAGTGCCACAGTGAAAAGTGCAGCTAGCACAGCGCCCAAGTGCCCAGCAGTCTCTGCTGTAATAGAAAGACATATTTTAAATAGCATTAAATGAGAAAACAGCCTTATAATTGATAGCATGGTAGAGAAAAGAGGAAGAGAAGAGTTGGGTTCTATGGTCTCCGAATATACCAAATTATAAAGAAAATGAGGGGTTATGTCATTCTTGAACAATTTTTAGTATCTTGATGACTGTTCTGACTATCAGAATGTGCAACCATGATGAGGAAGAGATGAGCAGAAGCTAAAAGACAGATTTATTCTGGTATCACATTGTTAGATCACCCTCCAAATTTTGCAAGTATCTCCTTTCACAAGATGCACATGCAGAAGTAAATCAAAGGTTTTCAGAGTAAAGATGTGCATGAACTAAATTATTCACATTCTCCAGTGCCAATTCAATTTCTTCCTGCAAGTGCGCGGGCATGTTCATTTAGACTTTTTGTAAAACACTCTGGAATACACTGTTAACTGAGCCATTTGCTGAATGTTGCTTTAAAATACACTGAGGCTCCAATCTCAGAATTGCTCCATCAGCCTATGGAAACTTCCAGATGGAGGAATTTGAAAGTGTTCAAGCATGCCAAAACAGCTGAGTTGCTTGGGGGGCAGCCTAGTAGCACGTTTGCTTTGGTGTGCAGAACCATTTGAGGCTGTGACTGATTGAAAACCTCAGAAAAGTTTCTATTGTCTGCTGGTGCCATCATGTGGCAATTTTCTGCCATCAGATTCACTGATGACGCCATCATAAAATTGCTCTTGTAAACTGAGCCCCTAAAGCCTGCATGGAGCAATACTGAGGGCACTAAAGGCTGTCTTTATATTAAACTCCTCTAGAGACATGGTAAGTCTGGTTCAAAGCCCTTTTTAGCAACCCTGCTACCAGTTAGAGCAAAAACATATTCTAAAATCTAAGAAGAGGATCAGGTAGGCTCAGCCGAGTTTCTTGAATTCCAAGATAAAACAGGGGAAACTTATTCAAAAAAAAAGGAAGGCATCTAGATACAGCATAAAAGCAAATACTCTTATCACCCCAGCTAGACTTCAGTCTATCAGATGGCCATGCATGGGCTAAAGTAAATTACTCTGTTTTTTAAATGAGAACAGTTAGTTTCTATACAGAAAATTAAGTCTTGCTTCTTCCTTAAAGAAGGAAAGCCAAGCTGAGATACCCAGTTCATAAATTCTCAGAGGGTCATACAATACTTTAGAATTTTGAACTAAGCCATCTTAGTTCAAAACTATGTTTCTTCCCCCCAAAAACACATTTGCCTTTGCAAACATGCCAAGAGTGATCTGAACAGTGGCACTACAAAGTGAAAAATGTGGACTGAATTATAAACTGAATGTATAGTGAAGCTGTCACACCTCTATAAACTCATTGTGGGTCAAACTCTGACCAGATTCTATGATACCCATATCCTCAATAGACCATACTGAATCCTGTACATTGGACCTAAGGATGTCATAGAATCATAGAATCATAGAGTTGGAAGAGACCACAAGGGCCATCGAGTCCAACCCCCTGCCAAGCAGGAAACACCATCAGAGCACTCCTGACATATGGTTGTCAAGCCTCTGCTTAAAGACCTCCAAAGAAGGAGACTCCACCACACTCCTTGGCAGCAAATTCCACTGTCGAACAGCTCTTACTGTCAGGAAGTTCTTCTTAAAGTTTAGGTGGAATCTTCTTTCTTGTAGTTTGGATCTATTGCTCTGTGTCCGCTTCCCTGGAGCAGCAGAAAACAACCTTTCTCCCTCCTCTGTGTGACATCCATATATTTGAACAAGTTTCTTTTACACACACACACACACACACACACACACAGTTCCATTCCAAAGCACACACATAATGTGTGAAATGGCCCTTAGCATCTCACATACACCAATGGAGAAATGAAATAATGATGCTGAGCCATGGATCATTTCTAGACTGTAATTAGAAAATGTAATCCAAAACACTTAGGCTACTTGAGTCTCAAGAGGAGGCAGACAGAATATAAATCACATTCAATTCCTCAGCTGCTGCACAATCTCAGATTTATCTAGTTCTGCCATTTTAATGACAAATGTACAAAGCAAATGCAAGCTCAGTTATCACACTTGCCCCTCCCATCATGCTTCAGATAAGAAGCCCTTCTAAAGATAATTAAATTAAAAAGAGTTTAAAGTATTGCATTCATGTTTATTTGTCATCTTGTTAACCAAAGTGCAGAACTGCTCTGGGGTGGGGTCAAAGATTTGTGTGTAAGAGAGAGACACTTCAAAGGCATCAGCCAATCAATGCTGCACACAGCCATATTCTTATCTATTGGTTTTCAGAGGTCAACTCTGAAACGGAAATTTACATTTGGATTGAATGCCATAAGTGTGTTTTCAGAGTAGTCTGACAACTCTTAAAAAAAAAAAGTATCTCCAACTCTCATTTCAGAAATACTAATGGGAATTCTACTATGGAATACAGTTAGTGAGTAGAAGAATCTTTTTTGAACAACTTAATAAAGATAAGCTTCAAATAAGGTACTGGGCCCACACCCAAATGCACATGGTATGAAGTACAAAGAAATGCTACCTGATTTTTGCAGTGTGAAAACTGCTGTACTGTTTCTAACCCAGCAGGCAAATGCTCCATAATTTTCATCTGTTGTTATATTCATATCCAAAGTGCTGGAGATGAATATCTCTGATTTATTGTCATTGAACCTGGGGTGCAAATAGAAGAAGATTTAGGTTAGCACTGATTGAAAACAAACACTAGGAAATTTCAGTCAGAACCGGACAGGAAGGAAACTCAGAGGGCTCCACCCTATCAATCTTGGATTATACCAAACATTAAATTTGGACAAGGAATGAAAGGAATGAACTGTGAGTTGGTAACAAGAGTGTTCATTTTGAGTATCTATGATCTGGAAATACTGTCACTATTTTATCACGTTGGCCTTTGAAAACCTTTTCTTCCACAAAAACTAGTAGAAATTTGGGGACTTTCAAAATCATCTTTTTCCTTGTTCTTTTAAAGCAATGGATTAATTGTGGTTGCTTAGTTGTATGGGATCCCATTGTCTTACATAAAAGTACTTACTTTGTGGAACTATAGTAGCAATGTCCTATTGCTTAAAGTGCATTTTTTTCTTACTAGTGAAATGTCAATTTTTCTTCTCCCAGCTACAGCCTCCATGCCATTATTGAGTGATGTACAAAATATTATATGAGTTCACAGTAACCTAGTAGAACATATCTATGACCCCACTGATAACGTACAACACAAGTCCCCTGCAGTGGGAACACTAAAATAAAGGGGGTGTTCATGAAACCAGATTCGTTCTGAAGCCACAAACATCTGAAAGGGTCTTCTTCCTCTCCCTCTCCCTCTGCCTCCCCATTGAAGACTGATACATAGAGCATTCTCTTAAGCTCTTCTCCAGGGCTTAAGTGTGCAATTTTCTTTTTAACAGAAACACAATCTCCCACTCTCACTCAATCTCACCCTACTACAGCAAAGATATATCCTCCCATTGAAGTATATATATTACACTACTGCCCCTATTCCACAAACCTATAAGGCTAATAGTATACATAAGCCCTTAAAGATCCACCATTATCTTCAGAGTCTGGGAGACACTATTTTAATTCGTTTCTCTCCCTTTTGTTTCTTGTTTATACAGCCAATTTAGCTTTATTTTCCATTATACATAAAAGCCTTCTTACCAATGAGTAGAAGCAGCATAGGTCTCGTTGTCAAGCAACTGGTCATCTTTCATCCAATGGAGGCCAAAATCACAGCTTTTCTTGTAGGGCAGCTGCACAGTGCAGTTCAGTGTAAACTGGCTTCCCAAATCACGTTGCAAAGTCAGGTTGCTGGAGGGGTAAAGGAAACGAGGAAGGACACTGCAAATATCTGTTGGGAAAACAAAAACAGTACACCGTAAGAGAGCTTTTCAATGAGAGCACTGAACTTCCAGACTGCATAGTGCAAATCTTATATTGGCTATTTAGGTCTGGCTAACATAACAAAGAAAGTCAAGCTACTCTTGTCCCTGTGACCCTGCACCTAAGCACAATCTCCCTTGCACAGTGGGTTCGCCGACTTAACTAGAGAAATTGCTGAGTATAACCTCTCTCTCAAGGCTGGTTCTGCAGTTCTGATTTGACTTGAGAAAACAATGAGAAATTCAGTAAGGACTATAGTGGGAAAGACAGAATGTTCAGGTTATCTGGAAAGCATGTCATGTCCCATAATAGAGAAATGCCCAGGATAAAGGGGTATGCACATCACAGAAGTGCTGAATATGAGATATGGTATTAATTATTAACTTTTGAAGTCCTAGTGCCAGTACTTTAATTATTCTCACTGCCTGTTCAGAGTCCAGCACAGTGCTGTTCTTCCCCCTCTGTCTTTCATACTGTCAACTCATTCATCCATGCTAAATATTTTCAGCATATGTGACACATTTTCAGCATATGTGAGCGTGCGTTTTTTTAATGAAGAACTTTCTGAATCCTATTGCGGAAAATAGGGTGTTTAAGGTCACACTGCATTAAAAACTAGAATATGTCACAGGTACTTGTCCCTAATTTTCCTTTCCCTTACGTTCCCTTAAATTCTGAAAAGGCGAACTAGGCCATCATGGCCATCATTTTTTAAAATGTAAAGGCTCTCCCTTCTGTAGGTACCTCGGTGTGTATTGGACTCATTTCCAAACTTTACCTTTATTTAAAAGGGAGAACAATACAAAAAATATTCTTTTTAGAGCCCATATCCAGTCCTTAGCCAATTCAGGAGAACTTCCTGAGAAACCAGCAACTACCATCCTTATCTTAATGAATAAAAAAAATTGAAGAGTACAATCCTATACAAATCTTCTCAGAAATAAGACCTACAGTGCTTAGCAAGCCTGACTTCCAGGTCTCAGGATGTGTGTGCAGGATTTCAGCTCAAATGATGTATGATCTCCCTCTGACCATCTTTAGCTAATTTATGTTTCTAATAGCATAATGAAGTGCTCCAAAATGGTGATCCATCCTAGTTTAAGTGCACTATAAAAGATTAAGCAGAGACAAAAACACACTTATCTGTCCCAACAAGTCTGCTATTTTTTTTTAATCTCAGCATATATATTTTTTTAAACCTGTCTTTCCCCATTTCAACTCTGACAATGCAACTAGCAAATGGGGGACGGAGTGAGCTTATCTTGGTAGCTTCAGGTACCTCTCACCACATTTTAGGTACTATCACTTGTTATCACAGCTTTAGAAACATTAAGTCTTTTCTCTCTCTCCTAAACTGTGTCTCCACCACAGTGAAGCCTTCGTCAGGTTTATCTGTTTACACAGTTCTATCCGCCAGTAAAGCGAGATGAGCGCCGAAACCTCAGAGTCATCCCTGACTGGACCAAACAGTCAGGGGTCCCTTTACCTTTATATGTCATCTTAGATATAACATAAAATGCAAAGAAGGCTCAGAAAGAGCTCCGTGTCTGCCTTTTTCTCCCAGGTAAAAGGAAGCCCTCTTCAGCAACAGCCACACATACAGTCACAGACATCAACCCACCAACTTCTGGTTGACAATGCATAATTTGGATCATAGCACTTGATAAATTGGCTCACATCCCCAGGGCTTATCTAATGCCATAACTTATTTGAGTATGATCAGTACCTTATGTTTAGGTGAAAACGGACAAAATCATGCCCTACATAGTTAGATACTTCACAGCTACTATGTGTCTAATGAGCAACATAGGTTCCAGACTTAGGTAGACAAGTGGCCCATCTTGAAAGAGTAGCAATACTGCTTCTCCTGGGATGGGCCCAAGAGGAGACGTCAGTGTTAGGTTAGGGATCCAAAGGCATGTTTGCAAATTCCCACTTCTTTCACTCACCTGCCATGACCAGCCGGACAGTGAAGGAGCTGTTTCTCTGATCGTTCAAGTAGAGCGTGCAGGTATAGTTGCCTGCATCGCTGGCATTTGCGTGCTCAAAGGTGAGGTATGTTGTTGTGTTCTGCAGTGTGCTGTGCAGGTGGCTTAACGCGGTGAAGTTAAGCAGATGACAGTTTTTGCTCCACTGGATGCTAAAGTTTGAGGTAGACTGAAGAAGCTGGAGGCTCTGGTTATCCAAAGGGCAGAACAAATGATTAACCTGTTCTTGCTGGGTCCAAATGGTGTGATCATAGAAGTGATCTGGGTCCACACACGATAAATTAGATGAAACCGTCAGCGAAAAGAATTCTAAATAAAGCAAAGCAGTTAAATTGCAACTACTTCTGTGATGCCTAATCCAACCTACATTTCTACAGCAAGCACAGAATACGCAACTCCAACAGCAACCAAGTCATTCATGCCCAACCAGGTCATAGACACTGCCCCCCTGGCTGAACTTACTTTTAATATGCATACCATGTGATGGCTCCTGAAAGACTGTTTAAAGTGAATTTACTATAGAGAAGAGAGATAAATATTTATCATCCTGATAACAAGATCAGCTAACTATGTGATTCTAACTAGAACTCTATCTATGCCATAGATTCCTTATTTATAATGAACAGAGAACAAATTGATAATAAGGGCATTAACACAATGATCACATTCAACAACCCTCCTCATAACACACACACCACACACAAAAATGCTAGGAGAGGCAATGCGCTGAAGCAAGCACTATAGAAAAAGGAAAGAACAGGGGGGAAACCTAGCCAACCAAATACTGCTAATGTATTAAAAAAAGCACTGGTGGTATTCACTGGTCATTTGCACACCTGGAAACTTTTTTTAAAAAGATACTATAATTATAATAAGTGCTTCAGAGCTACACGTTCAAAGGAAAAGCAATCAACCTTCAAAAAAACCTGTACAACACAGTACATTTTGCTGAGCATAAAGTTGCATGTCTATATACTTGTTAGTATTTGATATGAACTGGAACTGGAACAATGAAGTACATGAAATGGATGCACTTGTTTGTCCATGACAGTGAACCTCCACCTTATTTGATACCATTTAGAAATAGATAGAGGTTCTGTATCTTTTCCAGTGGTCAGACATATCCAGTTTAGCTGCTATAAACAAAAGTTGATAAGTCTTTGTAAGAATAATAATCATTTTCAGAAATGTCCAGAAGTACAAAGCATAAATCATGTCTGACTGATCAATACTATTTTGGTGTGGGGTGACTTCCAAGTAAAATTCATTTTGCACACATGGCCATCACATATGATAGTTAAATGACCTAAGTACCATCTATGTACCAGTTCTAAAATAGTCTCCCTCATGTTAGCAGATAAATTTAAATGGGAATTTATTCCACATTGCGCTCTACTTGCCAAGTGATGTAGCACATGGAACATAATTTTCTCATGCAGTTCTCAATTAAGAGTAACTTATGTATTTGAGACCTTTTTATGTGTTGTTTGTATGCTATAAGCAACCAGAGATTCAAACCCAACTTCAAGGGCTCTGGTTGCCTGTTGATGGACTATTCTGGAGGCACCCAATGGTTCTTGACTACCACTGCTGGTGTAACAGTAGGCATAAATATGCAACTATAGGGAATAGGTGGCGCTGTGGTCTAAACCACTGAGCCCCTTGGGCTTGCCAATCGGAAGGTCAGCGGTTTGAGTCCACGCGATGGGGTGAGCTCCCATTGCTCTGTTCTAGCTCCTGACAACCTAGCAGTTCGGAAGTATACCAGTGCAAGTAGACAATTAGGTACTGCTGTGGCAGGAAGGTAAATGGCGGTTCCCTGGGCTCTGGCACTCGTCATGGTGTCCCATTGTGCCAGAAGCGGTTTAGTCATGCTGGCCTCATGACCCGGAAAGCTGTCTGTGGACAAACGCCAGTTCCCTAGGCCTGAAGCAAGATGAGCGCCGCACCCCAAAGTTGCCTTTGACTGAACTTAACCATCCAGGGGTCCTTAACCTTTACCTTGCCTAAATACGCAACTCTACTAAAGTTAATGCCACTGCTGGCAGAACGTCAAGTGAGAACTCATATTCAAGTGAGCACTTCCATTATCAAAGGTTTTCACTGTTGGTGGGACAGCAGTCCTATATATACAATGAATTGTTCACAACTATGATGTTCTGGCAGAAATGGCAATAACTTTAGTAGATGCAAACACAGTTGTTAAAGTGCCACTGACTACTGTGATGCTTTGTCCTGAAAACACTCCAAATAAGCATTACTGCATTATCATCATTGTTGCAGCTGTTGTTAAAGTTATATGAATGAAATTTCCCAGGTGGAAACTGAATTGCTTTGTATATGAATGGCTTCTTTTTTTGCTAACACAAAAGTTACATAGGATTGCAGTTCTATACCTTACAAGGGAGTAAAGCCCACTGCTCAGCATCTGAATACATGTAGCCTAATCCTACACATCTTTTATTGCTCTTGTCTGTTCTATCATGACCATAATTATTCTACAAAGAACTGCCAGAGTAGTACTGCCACAAAATTTCATTTCATTATTTCATCCTTGTATCCATAAACTATGAATAAAACAACAACACCCTACTGTGACTGGGCTGGGTCCCTTCAAGTATGCATAATATGTTGCCTTTGTCTGCTAGACAAACATTCCCATACCTGATCAGGAAGAAAATGAAGAAAGAAATGCTGCTCTTTTTGCTTACACACAGGAGCTGTTAAGTACACACCCAACCATCAGATAGTGGGAGGGAGTAAACGGCAGGTATGGATCCCAGCATTAAGAAGCAACCAAAGACTTATCTCAGAGGGTGCTAATTCTCATAGGGTCCTTTCACAAATATTTCACATACTGAATGCTGATTTATAAATGGATTGTGTCACAGCAGGATACACTTACCATGCAGCTTAATTCAGGGCCGTTTCCACTATCATCCCTCATGCTTTTTGCACAGGTAGTGCTTTTGGTACAAGAATATCACATTTTCAGAGAAGTTACTCAAGCCAGTGCACTGTTGTACTGGTCAAATACAGCATATTTCTGACTCCTGGTCAACAAAAGAGGTTTAAAGACTGTCTCGAGGTAAATCTAAAAAAATGTAGTATAAACACTGACAACTGGGAAACACTGGCCTGCGAGCGCTCCAGTTGGAGAACAGCCTTTACCAAAGGTGTCATAGGCTTTGAAGACACTCAAACTCAGGACGCAAGGGAGAAACATGCTAAGAGGAAGGCATGCTTGGCAAATCCACACTGTGATCAACTCCCGCCTGGAAACCAATGTCCCCACTGTGGAAGGACGTGTGGATCCAGAATTGGCCTTGACAGTCACTTACGGACTCACTGTTAAAACCGTGTTTATGGAAGACGATCTTACTCAGCTACAAGTGATCGCCAAAGATTTCTGACTCCACAATGTATTTATAAACGCAAAAGAGATTGAATCATTTGTGTCAGGGGCACTTTGTGGCTGCAGTTTGCTGCACAGTATCTCCTTCAGATCATGGTCTTATGCTGCATTATTTTTCAAGCAATGTTTGTGTGTTCCCTTCACTCAAACAGCCTACAATCTTCATTGTGTTTGCAGGAAGTCTAGAGGAAATGGATGGAATTCACTGGGACTGGAGAACAAAAATTGGTTTGGAAGTAAGACAACTACTCATTCCATTTTGACCTCTGGTAAACAGGTTTCTGTATTGACTAAAAAACTTGCCAAACATGTCTGACCAGCAAAACAGAAGAAGCACACACATAAGAAAAGCTAATTTCATCTCTCTTCAAAAATTATTAGCGTTTCCTGTTTAAATTATCTGAAGTATCTTTTTTACTTCTGTTTCATTCAGAGGGCAGAGCAGGAAGAGGAGCTCATGCTGGGGCCTGTATGGTATCTGCTTTCACTCATTCCTTGCTGTGAAGTCAGCCCTTTATTCTTACTCCTGTTACTACTGCCACTACTACTACCACTAGTCATAACTTAGTCCTGGCATGCTTGGCCTGTGAGAAGGGATCTGTGGTAGAGAAATGTATACTTCAGTCCTCACTACACCATGAAAGCATCCATTTCACGCTGTGTGCTCAAAATGCACATATACAGTGGTACCTCTGGTTACGGACTTAATTCGTTCTGGAGGTCCGTTCTTAACCTGAAGCACCACTTTAGCTAATGGGGCCTCCCGCTGCTGCCGCGCCGCTGGAGCACAATTTCTGTTCTCATCCTGAAGCAAAGTTCTTAACCCAAGGTAGTATTTCTGGGTTAGCGGAGACTGTAACCTGAAGCGTATGTAACCCAAAGCATATGTAACCTGAGGTATTCCTTTAAATTGAGACTACTTGTCCATGCATATACATGTATAATAGAGCATTGTATGTTCTGCATCCCAAGACTGGGATATTAGACTTAAAAATACAAAGGCAGTTCCTTTTATCTTCTAGTATGCAACTATGAGATTAAAAACCTGTCCCTTTTATTTTGTAAATGATTCTCAGATATCAATTTGTTATATCAGACAATGTACAGTAAGCAAGATTCCATTATTCATAATGCTATTATGGTCCCAAAGTATATCAAAGATCATGACCACTATCCACTACACACATAAGCTCTTGTGCCCCATTTTAAAAAGACTTCAGCACAGCTAACAGGTAGGGGCCCTTAAACCCATATTTATTCCTCTGCTCTTATATTTTGCCTATTTCAGCCAGTACACAGATTTCCATTTCTTTTTTGGAATTTACTATTCCTTGTATTTTGCACAAATCAATATTGACTACATAATTCTACATTTCAAAACAAAATGTAATTGTGTCATCCCTTTCAAATGTAAATATAGCACTCCTTCAACACCAACCATCCCAAATCCTGGGATCAGTCCAAAGTATTGTACACTTTAGACAGTAGCAGAGAACAGAACAATAGAGTTGGAAGACAGCACAAGGACAATCTACTCCAAGGGTAGGGAAACTAAGGCCCAGGGGCCAGATCCAGCCCAATCACCTTCTAAATCCAGCCCGCAGACAGTCTGGAAATCAGCGTGTTTTTACATGAGTAGAATGTGTCCTTTTATTTAAAATGCATCTCTGGATTATTTGTGAGGCATAGGAATTCGTTCTCCCCCCCCAAAAAATATATATATAGTCCGGCCCCCCACAAGGTCTGAGGGATAGTGGACCGGCCCCCTGCTGAAAAAGTTTGCTGACCCCTGACTCTAACCCACTGCAATGCAGGAATCTTTTTTCCTAGTGTGGGGCTTGAATCTATGACACTGAGATTAAAGAGTCTTCTGCTCTATCGACTATCTCCTCACATTTCTGATGAGTTAAAGGGCTTAATCGATAATCAATACCCTACTGCACTGTAGTAGATATATTTAATTTAAGGGGTAAGGAAACTCATCTGCTAGAACTGTAGTAATCTGGCACCTCACTTTTATGCATCTTATTACTTGGAAGCAAATCCTACCAATTTTGAAATGTACCTCCAAGAAACTGTGCTTAGGATCTAAGCCACAGGCAGCTAACTAAACAAATAATGATAGGGAGAGCCTTTGCTTTTTGCAGGGGCAACCCTATCATTACAGAATGAGGTAATTGTCTCAGGTGGTAACAATGCCACCCTGGATGTTCCCCCTAAGTCTCCTGGCCATTCTTACCCTCCTGTGCCAGTGAGCCTGCTTGTTGCTGGCCTAGTATGGCTATATGTCTCACCCAGTCACTTTCTTTCAACACGTCACAGTACAGGAAAGCCCCAGACTGAAGAAGTATGCATTGCAAAGAGGCAACCAGCATAAGCCACACAGTCCAGAAACTTTAGCACATGCCCATGCAACACATGTTGCTACACAGCAGCATCTATCCGTGTTGGCAATGACCCAATTAGGGCGAGGAGTAGAGAAGTGTTGAAAGACAGAACTCTATGTGCCATATGGCCTGTCCTGGGCTTGCTGATGCCTTCAGGTGAGGTGAAGGATGCTGTCTCGTTGCCAGAGTCAGCTTCTGTACATGGAAGGGGAGTGGAGAAGTCATGCTTTCCCTCTCAGGCAGCAAAATGCCTCAGGGCAGTTATACCAACCCTAAACATCACCTGTTTCATTAACAAATATGGCAGGCTTCAACTTACAAACAACAAAGTGTGCATCCCTGCAAGATGGTAAACTGGTTTCACATCATCATAAAAAGAGTCTGGAAGGGAGAATCAATTATCTACTTCATTATGTAATTGCCATAATAAACTTAAAACCAGTAACTGCTGTGCAAAATGCTTCCCTGCAAAACTGCACAGAATAACGTGGTTAAAGCAAAACTAAGGTGCAGTGTAAATGGCCTCAAAGAATTTTCATTTGTGGTCACACCCCTAGGACTGGTTCAGACATAATGCCCAAGCATGGGTTGGCACCATAAGTATGAGCCACACAGATCCATTTTCTTCCTCCTTTCTTTATTTTAAACAAACCACAATTTGGCATTTTGTCCAAACCAGGCTTGCACTGGAGTACATATTCAGTCCTGTTTCTATAAGTGAATGTCAGCATAGCTATCCCTTTGCAAAGGCTAACACAAATACAGTGCTAAATGAAAAGAAAACTGTGTAAATGTGTCTGTAAATGGTCTGGGAGGCACTCAAGGGTTCTCCCAGTATACAGAGAAGTCACAAAGAAATGTCACAACAAACAACATACTTTGAAGATACTGACACCTAATACTGGCTGAGCAAACTAGCTCCCAAGATCACTCTCTCACTCCCCGCACCATGACACACACACTTTCTAGCCAGTTTGCTTCTTTGCAAGGTGTGGTCAATTTATACAAAAGCATTATCAATTAAAGCAGATTAGGTTGGTCTGTTGCAACAGCAATAACTGAAAAGGCACCTCTATGTAAAACTCAAAGATTATGGCTTATTTATTGGTCCTACTACAGACAGGAATGTTATCGTATTGACTTTGCCAGTGCTTTTCCCAGGATCACAGCAGGCATACACAAACCCATATAACTGGGAGGGGCTGAGAAAGATAAGGGTTATCTCAATTTCTAACCAACTTATAGCTTTAAGACTCCTTCTATGAGACAGAAAATTAAAATAGCCATTGATTTAAGAGGTTAGACCAAAGCAATATTGTATCTTTTATCCTCTTGGGCAACATGTATAAAGATTTCTGCACTACTCATCATGGATACTCAGAGGGAATTTAAGAGACAAATCATATTGCAGAAGAAGAAAAATGCTTCTAAGAAACATCAAAATGTTGCACCCCACATCATCTTATGTTGCTGTTTCAATTAGGCAAGCATAAATTGCCTAAGGGTGCCTCCAGACAGTCACTATTTTGCAAGTGGGATTCAAGAGCACATCGGAAACTTATGTCTGAGCCGTTAAATTGAACTGAAAGGCTCTGTTGCACTAGCTCAACAAATCCACTTTAAAAAAGAATCAGGCTTTCTGCGGTTTGGAAAGTCATGGGGAAACACACTGGAAGTATGGGATAAATGAATGAATAACAGAAGGGGGTATTATTATGCTGTGTATTTTGTGTTTTTATGTTGTAAGCTGGCCTATTGTCTTTGGATGAAGAGTAGTATATAAATTTAAAAAATAATAGTAAACGAGGTCTGTTGGCAGACTGTGTTACAAAGATGTCTGCAAGTGTGATATGAAGGCTGGCAACATTAACCCCACCATGTGGGAACCCTTTGCAGGCAATCACAGTGTCTGGAGACAGTCAGTAACGAGAGGAATGACCACTGGTATGAGCAAAGAGAGAAGAAACACCATGGTGTAACTTTAGCAGCAAAACCAGATGCCTTCTTCTGCTCCACCTGCAAGAAAACATATGTCTCCTGTATATGTCTCTGGAACCACTGTAACTCTCCAACAGCTTGACTTCACTCCAAAAGGCACACTCGTCTATTGTCTCCTAAGACAGACGGATACCAACACAACCCTATTTAAGCATACGACTTAAGAGATGCAGGTTGTGTCCCCATTGTCAATCGATGGAAATGGAAATGTTAGCATCCTTACCTTTGTAGTAGGATGTGTTATGAAAGAGTACTTCATCTCTGTACTAACAAAGCTATTTTACCAATACATAGGGATAGCAAGTTAAATCTAGAAGGAGCACAGTAGAGTTTCTTCATCGTGCACTGCCTGATCATTTTGTGAGCCACATCAAAAATAAATCATAAGGAAGTAAAAATCTTGTATGCAGATATCTGTGACACTCCAGAGATAAATCTGCTCACTTCCTAGAATGACAGTTCAACTATTTATTTATATGGTCATTTGAAAGCACTAATTATGGGAATAAATGTGTCAGTTCCATGTATGGCTAACCTAGTGTTTCATTGCTCCACCACATACTAAATTTAAGCCCATTGTATCCAGCTGTGGCACAAACATCACAGTGGCAAAGGCAGAATGAGTCTATGGCACTTCTGGACTAGAAGCTGAGGATTTATAGGCCCGACTAAGGCAAAATCAAATGTATATTCTTGCCTGTCTCTTCAGCACTGCAATGACACCTACTCCTAAGATTAGAAGACTAGAGCGAAAGCCACTAGTAGCCTAACACACACAGGTTTGCACAGGTACTGTAATGCAATATAGAGTAGCACACTCACATATTTTGAAGATCCCTACAAGTTGGCCACTACTAATTAATTTCTTTTTAAAAAACAGTATTCCACTTCCTTCTACATATGTCCAAGGCAGCCAACAGTAATGCAAATGAAAAACAGAAAACAAATAAACACCATATAGCTGGTCAGCAAGTAAACTTAGGATTTGATCAGCCAATAGGATGACTATGTTGCTGTAGTAAGGCACCCCTTAGAATGCAACTGACTAGGCAGCATCCTGTGTTCCCAGAGAAGAATAGCCCATTTTTTCCTCCCAAGTTCCTGTATGCTTTGCCACTGGCTGCAGGGCCAGCATGGGCAGAGGCCAGAGTAAGACTGGATTGTATAGGTCAGAATAACAGTGTATGCACTATTCATTCTCTCCTAAAGCTCCATGCACCCCTACAGCAAATGTTAAGCAGAAGGCAAAGAGAATGATGGATAGACAAATGTTGACTACTGAAAAGCCCTCACAGGACAGAAGCCAGCCATATCAAGCATCAGTGAGCTAATGTGAAGCCTACAGGAACCTGGCAATGTGTGTCATGGGAAAATGGAATTCAATGAGGCCTCAAGAACAAATGGAAAACATAGGACACCCCTATGATCAGATAGCAAGTGTTAAATACAAATGTGCGCACACACAAATCTCACTGACCAAAAAACAACAATGGAAAAATAATCTCAAATTGGGAAGCAAGGCCTAGGAAAGCCCACTGTGCCAAACAGAAACAACAATGGAAATAGGCCTGCCATGTAAGAAGTTCCAATCTTCTCTCAAAATACTCATATTGTCTCATAAATAAAGTGTCTCTCTTCCAAAAAGAGATATCCAAACATAGAAGAGAGATTAGTGGTTGAAGCACAAGTGACTGCAAAGGCAGGAGGCCTGATCAGGTCAAGCAAGAAGGGCACAGAGAAGAAAAAAACAGTGGGCCAGACTGCCTTAATTGCTAAGCACCACTAGCCTACATATATTCATAAAACACACAGACCAACACCAGGAAAACTTTTTCTTTTCGTCTCACCTTGTAAAGCTGCTGTCCTTTCCTGCTCACTCCTTGTGGCAAGGCAGAAAGCCAAGAGCACAGATGGCACAGGCAGAAGAGAGAGCAATTTCACAGTCATTTTAGCTTATTCACAAGCAGCATCCTACAAAATGGAAAAGCACAGGGGAAATAATTACCTTTATGGACTTCCCTCTTTGAGATTCAGGCAGCCACCTTCAAATCCTGAGACTCCTTGTGTGTCCTTGCTGTGCACTCCCTGATCGTAGCCATCTTAATCACATGACTGGCCAACAGACTGGCTTTGCCAGTTAAGTATCTCCCTCTGCTTTTTTTTTTGTTGTTGTTCATTCCATGTCCTCCTTAAATGACTTGTTCTATTCTCCACCCCCAATCACAATCTTCCAGGCCTGCACTCGGGACAGCCAGTTCCTCCCACCTGCTATCATTGCTCCACCCACCTTTCCACCTGCATACAAGGAGAAAATGAAACCTGGACTCTTAAAATCAACAAACCCACCCAGCGTGTTGGCAGCAAAACAGCCGACCAAGAGTTTGCTCAGTAAAGAGCCAGGAGGCAGGTTGCTCAAAAGCTCTGCAGCTGTGAGGATTGCCGCTCTGTGGCACTAAGCCAGCCGGTTATCCTGGATCCTGGCAAAGACTGCTGTGGACTATAAACAAGAAAATGCCCCAAGGAGTAAACAAGAACCCCCCTAAGGAGTAAACAAGGAAAATACACCAAGGAGGCCTGCTTTCATGCAAAGGGAAAATGTTAGATCTCAAGACAAGACGAAACCTGACAGCTACACCATGTGTGTAAGTTCTGTTACTGAACTGAAAAACAATACTAGTAGAGCTGAATTCTCTTTTTTAATCTGTAAAAGATGTGCTGCTGTTTTCTTTTTAAATGTAGCATAAAATACACACTCAGGGCTACTCATAATTCTGATCATGAAGTGCAGCTGATATACAGTTCAGTTGTGAAAGAAAATGCATAAAAGAGGAACAACTCTCTGGTTACAGAGAAGCTTTCAGAAACCTAAACATGAAACATGGAATAACCACTAGGCTCCCCAAAGCTGTATTCAGAATCATTCCCTGATCAAAGCTGCTGTCCCATATAAGCAAGTAATCCTTAACCACAATGACTATATGAATGGCAGGCAAGTTTTTAGTATGTAACAGTAAGAGGTATCTGATCTATGTCAAGTAACTTCCAAAAGAGACAAAAATGGCTTAATACATTTTCCAAGAACAGAAAATGCAAATGACAAATCCATACAATGGTGGTAACAATATAATACTAAACTAAATAGCTGACACATTACAGCCCTTTGTTTATGGCATTTGCATATCACCCTTCACACACAGGACGAGAATGCTCACAAACAGGAAATACTGTATATCAAGTATTGCCACAGAAGTCTTGTCTTGCAGACACATGGATTTTAGTACAAAATTCTACTCATGCACACATTTCTTTCACCATCCTCTCAGGTACCACAGGCACTATCACCTGAGGCACACTAGCCCGCCCTGATAGATAGGGACAGGATTGCCCCTTGAACAGAATTGCTGTGCTCCAAGTAGAGCAACATTTACAAAGCAGACACCCACGGTTTGGGGTTCCATCCACTGCATTTCCTGTTCCCTTTCCTCTGTCCCATCTGTTCTGTGTTACCCATGGGCATGGGTACTAGTATGAGATGGAGCGTGTGGCAGTTGCCAGTTTTATCACTGCACAACTGGTGCCTTTGCCTATGCCCTAGGAAGGCTCTGAATTACAGGCCCTGGCATCCAATATTCATTTTTAAATTAGTTATTTATAATTTACATAGTACTTTCAACATGCAAAGTGCTTTACAGTAATGGTCACATTTGGCCCATTTATATGGTTTGTGGTCACAACACTGGTAACAGTACTAAGGCGGGAGGTCTCCCGATTCAAGGATTTTGCAGAGTGGCATCACACTCCTCCACACTCCACATATCTGACTTTCGTAAGACCTCACACAGAGCAACTGCAGTGTGTTGTGTTGGTATATCCTGAGTATTTTGCTGCACTGCACTGATGCTATAATTGCTGCACAATTATGACCTGGCATGGTACTCCTTGTGATTCCTATTTGCCTTCCACAGGAGACAACAAGATCAGGTTTTTGCTCTTAATATTGTGTTTCTCATTTAGTGCAATGGGAAGAGCAATATTCAGTCTAACTAACTACATCTGAAAAGCAGCTTGATGGTAGACTACAAGCCTTACAAGCTTGAGCAGAATGGGGAGATATTTTATTATGGTTTATACATTTTGGCCGAAATGTTTTGTAACCTAAGTATATTGGCCCATAAAATCTGGTTCTTCAAGTCACAAAAATTATTTTCATCTGTTCTGTCCATGTGATGCTGTAGCATTGTCCCCAAGAAGCTCAAAATGATGCATTTCAGGGAACATCAGAGATGCATAGCTTATTAGTTATAATGTATCTTGAATTCTTAACAAATGTTGCTTTAATTTGCCTGGACAGTCCAAGGCACTCATGAAATTAGGGTAGAATCTTACCAACAGATTATAGACTTCTCTCTTACGCATGGCTTCATTCTTTTCTGAACAGCTGCAGCGAAACCTGTTGCCCTAGAAACCAAGCCATACAATTTCATATCCACAGTATCCCCAGCAATCAATCATCTTCCAAACATGTCCACTTCCTTCCAATTATTCATTTTGTAGCTTATAAATTAAAATTCAGTTTTACAACAACAGCTTCTGTATAAAATGTCCAAGATATCCAATATGATCTGGTAATGATATTCTATTTTAGGATTTTTTTAAAGCTCAGAAGCAACAGTATAGTCGTCTAACAAAAAACTAATCACACCCAGCCAAAGTTAAGCACTTCCGAGTCCCATTAGTTTCAATAAGGAACAAAGGGTTCATGTGGCAAGCCTAAATGTATACTCAGCACTATCCCACCAAGTATAAGGAGGTCCTAGCTGCAATCATCTGTGCACTTACCAGGAATTAAGCCCCACTGAGCAAAGTTACTTGCTTCTGAGTATATGTGTAAGTTTGTGTTGTTAAAAATGTCTCAAACATTGGCTAGATTGTGCGCCTACACTTTTTCAATGAACACAAATTAAAATAAGAAAACTGAATCTGTGGCTGCAGTCGTAAATACTGTTGCCTGGATCACTAAAATCAATTTGACTTGCTTAAATGGTTTTGAGATGGAAATGTTAAGTTCCTGTTCCCCACCCCACCCTTTACCTTTGTAGATCTTATGCCTGTTTACTCAAAAGCAGCAAGTCCTACTGTGCTCAATAGTAAGCAAGTATGCATACGATTTTATCCAAAGCCTATATTCCTATGTTGACTTCCTTAGGAGTAAGCCCCATTCAACTTTGAACTAATGACTTCTAGGTAAACAGGATCAAGCTATAGGTCTTTTAGTTAGGGGAGTTCATGTTTTGTTTAGGTGTCCTAAGCCTTTTTCAAATAAAAATGTGGATTATTATCTCAACACAACGCTAGGCAAGCCCCCAAACCACACACTTTGCCCCAGGGTAAGATAACAGGGGACTACTTCTACACCAAACAATTTCAAGCTGCAAATTTAACTTCAACCTCAATTCCTAACATGGGCACTCATAATCACTGCTGAGGAATACCTGCAAAATAACGCTAAAATTGTGTTACAAAAAGGAAGAACGGATTAATCTTTACTAAAGGCAGCAATCCCATTTCCACTGTATGTCCCAAGGTACTGCTTTTGTACTGCACGAAGGCACAGCCCAAGGAACCAGAAGCTGTTACCTCTCCCACAGTAATAGTCTCACGTTGCCTAAGCTCCACTCTTGGAGGCCTTAAGAAGAAGCAAAAAGCCTGTTTTCTTATCACCATCATGACACGTGCGTGTTTCTCTCTTCCTGGCCTAGTACAGAGAAGACCCAGCACGCGAGACTCCAACGAATAATAGAAGCAACACCAACCTCTAACTCAAGAAGCCAGGCCCAGTTGCACCCCAAAAAACCCTCTTGCGGGAAGATAACAATTTTAGCAGCTGAGGGGACAAGGAGGCGTCTTCATGACTAACCCTCTTCCCTGTTGCCATGGGAACCCACAACCTGCGCTCAGGTAGGCAAAGGGCGGCGCCTCACACCTCTCTTCGCAGAGGAATTCTGGGTAGTGTAGTGCGGCAGCTTCCTCGCTGCTAAGTTCCTTTCGTGAGAAAGTACTACGTCTCCCAGCATGCAACTGGCTGCCTCGGCCTTAGGCCCCACACACCTGTGCAGGCAAGTTGTTTACACTCTTCAGCGTAGACGGATCGAAGCAAGAGGGTAGATAGGTGGCTTGGAAAATATATAACTTCAACATGCTACCTTTTTACTTAGTCAGCAGGCTTGGAAAAAGTTGTTGTTCAGAGCCAGCACTTCAAGCGGTTGTACTAGGGCGGAATGGGTCGCTTTGCGGCTGTTCCTTTTCGCAGTCCATTAGGCGCCAGCTGGGAGTCCCAGGAATACGGACAAAATGTCTTGCTTATGTAAGTTTTGTGTATCAGGCCTGCATATTGGTAATGTTGTTGGCGACTTCCTTTCATAGGTCCATTAAAACTATCGATCTAGATAGATACTGATGTAAACTGTGCCGCAAACAAGAAACGGAGATAGACCTGATTAATAAATACCTGGTACTCTCAACTTCTTGTTTATAACGATATATACAGAGGAGAATGGAGAAAAGGACCGGCATCAGCTTCCCCCTGCTGTTACAGCATTTTCAGCCTTTTTTCTCCTAACTAAGATGCTGCTTGGGCTAGGTATAGATGCTGCTGGTTCTCTTCCTTTTCCAAGAGATGTGCAGGGAGTTGGAAGGCAGGGCTTTCTTGCAACCTTTTCTCTTATATAATCTTATGAAGACTGTGCTTTGAATCCTCAATGTGGTTTACATGAAGCCCCATGAAACAAAGTGGATGTAGTTAGCTAAAAATAATATCCCCCGTTTCAGGGTACATTTAAGGAACATAGTGGGTTTCCAGACAGGGATCTTATATTGCAAACAGGTCATCAAGTCAAATTTTTCCTGTGTGCATTTTTGGCATGTTAGCCTCTACACATTTTCTTTATTCATTGCTCTTCTGCTGCTTGCTGAGCTTTGTAGAATGATTTGGTATGTTTCAGTTACGCTGCCTTGTCTATCTGTTTTCCTTATTAATGAATTTGAAGGTATTTGAGCTGTTTTTCTGCCCCTTTCCTCAGTTTCCAGGAATTTTTTCTGTTCTGGCCACGTGTCCAGCTATTTCTATACCTGTTTGTGTACAACTTAAACAAAAAAAAACCCTTCACCCAGGAAATGAACAGGAGTAAATATTACCAGCCCAGTAGAGCAATCTAAATTATAGGAATCTGCCATGTTGCATGGCTGCTGCCTGCAATCTTCTGGCATAAAAACTCTTGATCCAAATCCCACACAGTGGGAGGCTAGGAGGGACTACAGAAACTGCCCAAGCTCAGTGAAGATAATGGACACTCATTGCATCCATAGCAACACCACCACCCAATGCTGGCACACTTTCTGCCTCCGCATGCATGGCCAGTCACAGACACACAGACACACACACACACACACACACACACACAAATGAGTGTGGCAAAACATGACACTGTAAACAAACATGCACACATTGCAGCCCCTTACCCAACCTGCATACTTGCAGCCAGCACTTCCACAGCATTCATGCCAAGAAACCATGCCAATATACGCAAGGCATAGAGTCACAGAATTGTAGAGTAGGAAGTGACCTCGAGTGTCCTCTAGTCCAAGCTACTGTGATGCATGTGGGTGAGTGTACGGAGCTTTATTACAAGCATGGAAGTGTGTACACAGTCCACATGAGCATAACAGTGTCAGAGACCTCAAATACCCCTCTAGTG
Source organism: Podarcis tiliguerta (assembly GCF_965153285.1). Lineage (NCBI taxonomy): Eukaryota > Metazoa > Chordata > Lepidosauria > Squamata > Lacertidae > Podarcis > Podarcis tiliguerta. Next base: position 58,282,487 of record NC_139534.1, read on the forward strand.
CCCCCGCACCTGGTCATGTGAAGCAGTGAAAGCAAGAACATGAGTGATTGCAATAATTTTGAACCAAGTGTCAGTGGTTTGCAATAGTGACTTGTTAATTTGAGTAAAGTACAATTAAGAGCCTCCTGCCAACCTAGCAGTTCGAAAGCACGTCAAAGTGCAAGTAGATAAATAGGTACCGCTCCGGCGGGAAGGTAAACGGCGTTTCCGTGCGCTGCTCTGGTTCGCCAGAAGCGGCTTGGTCATTCTGGCCACATGACCCGGAAGCTGTACGCCGGCTCCCTCGGTCAATAAAGCGAGATGAGCACCGCAACCCCAGAGTCAGCCACAATTGGACCTAATGGTCAGGGGTCCCTTTACCTTTACCTTTACAATTAAGAGCAACACAAATAAGCTTTAAGGTAATTTTAATTTTAAGTAGAAATTTCATTTCCTTATCTTTTATGTTTGTGTATCTCATTGTACTGGCAATGGCCTATGGCTGCAGGCTGTAAATATTGACCACAGCAATTCAATCCCCCTGGTACTCCAGTACATGTTGTAATCACTCTGGGAGGAAAAGAGTACTGGAGCAATACCAGCCTATATCACCCCTGTTACTACATCACTAATAGTGACCACATTAACCAGAGTGTCAGATTAGCACTGGGGAGACCCATTTTCAAATTCTGCCAGCCAAGAAGCTCACTAGGTAATCTTGGGCTAGTCATTAATGTTACGTATGTCACAGGATTTTTGTAAGGTTAAAGGATTTATGCCACCTTCAGTTCCTTGGAGGAAAAATGGAAAATAAAACAAACATGCATATTGTGCAGATTTATGTTAAAGATTCTGAACTGTGTATTAGGCAAATTGAGACTAAGGACAATATGCAGATCACTTCATATTTGGGAAGAAGAGACCCCATATAGCTAAAGACTGAAAGGTAACCTACTTAATGGGATTATTAGTGCTCTCTGGCTGTCTTGAGAGAGAAAACATTGAGCAGCATTAAAGTAGAAAAGGAAGTAATAGCAGACATTAGACAAGCTTTGGAAAGTATTAATGATGTGTGTAATTTCACTTTCCTGCTTCTTCACTCCTGAGCATAAATAAATGACTGTAAGTTACAATAATGAGCCCATCAGACTAATCCTGTGTATGAGAATTTACTGCAACACTAAAAGCCTTGTCTTCTAAAATAAACCCCTTTTTATCATGTAAGCTTCCAGTACTATAAAGAGCATTAAGAGGCACAAAGTAGTGAGTGTCTCTCCATGGCAATTCAGATGCAGGTGCCAGGATGTTCCTTCTGCTGAACGTGCTATAATAAAATTCTGTCTGTAGTGGATGGATCCTTTAATAGGAATTGCCATACTAACCCGGACGTGATTAGGACAAACCTCCGCTCCATTCATTCCACACAGACTGGATGTCAAACTCTGAATATTAAACAGCACACTGTTAAATGCCAGGGTCTCACCCACTCGGCATAATAGCTTTAATTCAAATTGGAAAGCAAATGATGCAAAAGCAAAGCACCCTGAGATCTATTATATCAGGACAGAAAAGAAAAAACTTTTGACATAATTTGCTAATAATTCTTAACTTTTTTCCTTTTTAAGGAAGCACCTCAGCTCCTGGAATGTGAGTATGAATAATAACACTTTCCAGTTTGAAACATTTTGACTTTTGTGTAATTTACTCCAGTTGATGAAGTTTTGCTCTCAGTAATAGAACTGAGATCTCATTATGTATTTCCAAATATTTTAAAATATTTGTGCCAATAAAATATAGGAAATTATATATTTAAAAAATGGACAGCAATAAGATCTAGCAATGTTTATTACCCTAGTTCCACCACCAGCTGCTTGTACAATAAGGGCTTTCCTTTCCTTTCAAAAAGTTCAACCGAGAATCATTGCTGCAATTCTTCTAGGTACATTTCTTATCACTATCCCTAACCACAGATGCTGCTACTGGAAACTCAGAGCAGATGCATGTTCCTTACATCTCTGAAATGAGCATTATCACATATGCAGACAAGCATGATGGTTAACCTTTTAAAATAGGGGTGGCTAACCTGTAGTCCTGCACAAAGTGGTGGACTCCACCTCTCATCAGCCCCAGCCAGTATAGATGATGTGTGTGGGCCGGAGGACCACAGGCTAGCCACCACTGCTTTAAATGTTCCTGTGTCACAATACCCAATTACAAGTTGCTAGGTAGCTAACGTATCTAGTAATAATGATTTACCCTTCTATAGTGATAGAACAAAGCATTAGCACTGAGTGTTCGATAATCTTGAGGTGATCCACTAAAGTTTAGTGACTCAACAGAGATGTTAACAACGGGTTCAGCACTCCTTTAGTTATAGGTAATGCATGCCAGGTGACTTCCCAAGCCTACACCTGTGCCTCCCAGAATATATCACTGAAGCAGCAGTAAGCTTAACCTGGTGTCCAAAAGATGTTGATATCAGCATCAGGTGAACCTCGGGCCACAGCTGGAAAGAATGTCCCCCTTTTTGCCAGCTTCAGAAATTCTCTTAGAGAGGGAGGACCTGGAGAAGGACCTCAAATAATGAACACAAGATGTGAGTATGTTCAAATCTGGAACACCAATATAGGGTTAAGGAAGGATAAAAATCAGCAAGATTGATATTAGAAAAGTAGCAGTATGCATTATACTCTGGAATACAACCAACATTCTAGAGAATATAGGAAAATTGATAGATTTGTAGTATTGAGGGGGAAAGGTTTCCTTTTGCCTAGTTAGATTTTACTTTTAAAATCTATTATTACAAGAAACAAATAGCATCACAACACATATTCATCATAAACACATCTAAACAACCTAGTCAAATATAACAATGCATTATAGCATCAAATCCCACGTGCAGGCAAGAAGAAGGATGTCTATATTGTATTGTTGCGCTTCTCTGACACATCATTGTGGGGACTGTCCATAAAAGTAGTGTCTCCAAACTCCAGAGTGCACCAAAGAAGGTATTAAAAGTAATATCTAGACCAGGGGTCAGCAAACCTTTTTCAGCCGTGGGCCGGTCCACCATCCCTCAGACCATGTAGTGGGCCGGACTATATTTTGAAAAAAATAAGAACAAATTCCTATGCCCCACAAATAACCCAGAGATGCATTTTAAATAAAAGCACACATTCTACTCATGTAAAAACACCAGGCAGGCCTCACAAATAACCCAGAGGTGCATTTTAAATAAAAGGACACATTCTACTTATGTAAAAACATGCTGATTCCCAGACCGTCCACAGGCCGGATTGAGAAGGTGATTGGGCCACATCCGGCCCCCAGGCCTTAGGTTGTTTACCCCTGAGCTAGACTCTAGTTTTTTGTCATTCAGAAGGCACATTGCCAAATTGAAGTTTTCAAAGTTAATACATTGGGACCAGGGTGATGAAGGAAAGAAAGAGCAAAATAGGAGTTTATGGGAAAGCTGTAGTCTATACATGCATGCTCTTAGAAAAATAAAAACAATAATGTAACGAGGGGACTTTCAAGGTGTAGTGTCCCACTTCATATTAGCACTGCCTATAATCGCTGAAGAATTATGTTTCTTAATATCCTTTTTATTTTATTTTTCAGAACTCGGTACAACTTAACAAAAACATCACACACATTTTACAAAAATAAGAGATCAGTTATAGTTGGCTCCACTTTCAGGACTCAGTGGGAGAGCATCTGTCTTGCATACAAAAGGTCCCATGTTCAATCTTCATTTAGGGCTGGGAAAAACTCCATGTGTGAAATCTTGGAGAGCTGTTGCCAGTCAGTGTAGACAATACTGAGCTACATGGACCAATTGTCTGACTCAATATAAGGCAGCTTGCTATGTTCTTATGTAAGGCAGCAATGGAGACCAACTATTGCATGTTGCATTAGTGGCCTATCCAGGATTCTGTTTTTGAAACACATTGTTCCTAAGGTTTCCATGTGGAGTGCAAGACTACCCTGGTTAGTTACATGTTTAATAAAGTTATCTTACATCAGTTAGAAGGTGTCCTCATTTTCAGTTTATTTTCAACTCCCCTTATGGCCCGCATTGCACATGGGGGTTTTTTATACCAGAGCTATACCCAGCACCCTTTGATACGAAACCTCAAAATATAGGTCTCTATAATCATAAGATTTCTGACTACTCTGTCCAAACTAAAATAAAGCCAGTCCAATCTTTATGCTTAAAAGTTTTAAAAAGTTTATTGTATAAAATTTCATTTGATAAAAATTACACATTGCACAGTATTTTAGAGTAACTGTGTTTTCTTTAAAAGTACAACTTTAAACAGTATGACACAAGAACAGAAAGCCTAAGGAATTACAAATTGAATTAAGTTCCCTAATTCAATATGTAAGGATTTGTGTTAAAGTAATCTAGAGCCAAAGCTTCATATTGCTATAAGGCACAATTTTAAAGGCATTCCCTGAGCAAGATGCTTCCAGAATTACAGCATTATAGAGATTCTCAAACAGACGTGTTTCAGCTAGAATCCAAGTCCCATTGGCTTTCAAGGAATGAACATGTGATTGCTGCTGAAGCTTAACTTGCAATTAAATTTAGAATTTGTCAGAGAAAGGGGGGAAAGGAAAAATATAGGTATTAGGTACATAATAGGAATTTTAACTTTGCATGATCTTTTCAGTCAAAAGTACGAATTGCAAAAACGACTTCAGGAGCAAGAGAGCATAACTGCAATCATTGATATCCACAAAGGATTTTGCTGAGGATAAAAACAGGATAGAAGTGCCCTTTAGCATGTTGCATCTTTACATTCTCAGTGCTATGATTTAGTTCCAGTACAAGTAACTTAACAATACATGTAAGATGTAACATTTGCAAACAAGAACAAAAGAGAATCCAAATGTCAAGATGATAAGTTACATATGAATATCAACATTAATTCAGCGGTTCTACATAATCCATATAATAAAAGGTGAAGGGACACAAGTCATTTGAACTTACATCTAAAAGACATCCTGAAGCCTTAACATTTTTTGGATCAGGATTTTTTAAAATTGTGCTTTATTTCTGTGTATTATTAGATACTTGATTGGAAAGAAGGCACAGGGCGTATGAAACAAAACAGTTTTTGTAGAATACATAACTGTCCAATGAAGCACAGCCTTTGTACCTTTAGTGCTTATGCAGAAAGGTAAAAGTAAATTTCATCAAGAGCAGCTTTTCTAACACATGTAGCTCTATGATGCAACAAGCTGAAACTGCTAACCGAAGCCCAGTGTTCTGCTGTGTCCAAGAATGATGTATACCCACAGTTCTATGAACAGCTGGCCTCTTTAGGATGAATGAATTAATAAAGGAACTCCTGTATATAATGTATGTAAATGCACACACATTTTTGGATTGGTCAGAAACTGGGTTCTAACAGTACCATGAATTAAGAATCTAAGGAAAAATATATGTATTCTTGTGAAGTTTATGTGTGGGTACATCTGACCCCAACTTATATGTAAAAAGGTTGAGTGAGGTAATACAAACATTGCCACCTTTGAGGGGTTTCATTCATAGTTTCAATGAGGGCAACTATCCTAGTGGCTCGATGCAATGATAGAATCAAGAGTGTTTACAGTATAGGTGAAGGCCTTAAAGTGCTTTTCAGAACTGAATTAAACTTCCCATCATCTTTATGAGGTAGACAGTTAATTGGGTCCCTTTTTATAAACCAGCACAAAAGAAACTTTTATCAAATGGTGTACCATTAAAAAGCTAAAGGGAGTAATCTCTAAAAGGATGTCAGCAGATAGAGAAATTATGGAAACTCTTCAAAATAACAGTTCTCCTGAACTTTAAACAGCAGTTTGGAGGCTTTGATGCAAAAAAAGCAAACAAACAAAAAAGCCCCTATAAAAACAACTTTGCACATGTGCTGTTCAATTATACAAAGGAAATATATGTCATACAAACAATATATTTCTTTCCACTCAAAGAGCACCATCAAGGTAATAAAGGAAATGAAAAGATATTAATATATATTCCTATGAGCCATGAGAGTTAAGAGATTTCATGTTGATTTATACTGTGAGTCTGAGACAGCTGTGAGAGTTTCATGGGCATTAAGTGACAAATCTGTTATGAGTGGTGGCAGCAGAGCATGGAAGTTTTGGTGTAACCAAAATTGTTTTAACCTTATAGCAAGAGTGTTATTTTATTGACAGTGCAAACGCTCCTGCTTACTTCTGCCTCATGCTCTGACATGTGACATTGTTCCTACCCTGTAGTCTCCTAGGAACACTTGAATATTCAAAACAATCTTACCATGCAAAGCAATGGCATTGTTTCCTTTCAGTGAAGAGGTAAAATCCAAGAGCAGTAAGCAAAAGATCAAGCGACGCCTGCAGAGTTCAGCTGACATCTTCAAAGCCTACAGCACCATTCTTCTAGATGCTTGGCTCGAGGATTTCTTCTCTTGATCCCAGCACTCTCATATGACGTTTCACTATACTTCTGTGGAGTCATCCATTCTTCTAAAATATATAGAAACAACTATTCTCAATTTCAGTTGGAAGATGCAGCATTTTAATTGCAAGGGGGAAAATGGCGAAGCTAAAGAGGTGTTGGCTTAACTAATACCTGGAAGGGAAGCCAATGAGGGTCCTTCCTATGCCATTTAAGCATTTAAAATAGAAAGGAGAATACAAGAATATTTAATTTCATATAAGAGAGCATGAAACCATCTCAGCTGTGGGGATAAAACAGAATTCACTGCCACCTGCTGTATGGAACCACCTTACAGACTGATACATCAAGGATTTATTTGCACATTGAACAAAAATATTCCCACAGGTCACTTCCAGGAGACAAACTGATGTAGGCATGATATACAGCAGGGTATGTTTGTGTCTTAAGCAGAGGAATCACGTCAGCTGAAGCCCTGGGAGTGATGGGGCTTGATAACATTCCCTTGCTCTCAGCTATGTGATTTTTAAAAGACATCTGAAGGCAGCCCTGTTAAGGGAAGTTTTTAGTATTTGAGGTTGTATTGTGTTTTTACTATTTTTTGCAGGGGCAACCCAATCAGATGGGTGGCATATTAGATGATGATGATGATGATGCAAAAAACACAGCAGTCTCATCCCCTCTGAGTGATGGAACATCAAAAAGCTCCATTGTTCCCAGGGAGACTTGCCCTATTCTGTTGAAGAAGACCCACTGTACTGGCCGTTCTAGACTCTGAATGGCTGGAAGACTACTTCTGAAACTTGTAAAAAGGGATGGAGGGAACCATATGAAATGAACAGAGGAAGCCAGCCCTGGAGCCCTTGGCTCAGTACTGGGTTCTGCAGGACTGTGGGTTCTAAAGTAACCTATTGATCTAATCCAGGTCATGATCTGCTCTGATCAGATTAGTCCACTGTGGAATCAGAGTTCTGTGGATTTTTTTCTCCATCCCCATTGTAAATCAATGCCCCAATAGGGCTCAACCTGGAAGTACATACAGGCTTAAATTAAACTAAATTTAAATGTTAACGGTACAACAAAAAAAGCAAGTAAAATTAATCTCTGCTGCCATAACATCTGCTGTAGTGCTATCCACTTGGGACTATTCCAGGCGTCATCATTTTATTTGTATACTGCCTTTCCATAGTTAAAATCATACTAAAGGTGGCTTACAGCATGAAATGATTTACATTACAAACATAAAAAGTAGTTGTGAACAATAAATAAAATGCATCAAAAAGTACACAACCAAACTGAACAATTTCCATATAAATCACAATAAGATCTGAAAATAAATATACCAAAAATATATAAATAACAACAATCGCCCTCCCCAAACAACACCGCAGTTCAAGAGCCTGCTCCCTGTAGCTTTATTGTCCATTGTTTGCCTCTCAAGAGAATCGTACTCGGATAAAACACACACCTGAGTCTTTTCAACAGCCTTTCACGTTTTTGTTGTAGATGCAGGTTCTTAATGCTCCTGGGGACATCAGGCACAAACCAGGCTGCAATCAGTTTGATGCAAAGAGCCACATGCTGCAAAGAGCCAACAGAATCAGATTTTATTCCTTACAGGAGACATACTGCAATCACCATCAAATTTGTTCATTTAAGCAATTTATCTACTGCTTGATTACAATAGTTCCCTATGGCGTATAAAAGTAACTCAACAATACAATTGTTGGTCTAGATAACGACCAACAGTAAGCAAAGCAACCTGCTGTTCTTAAGTGCTTTACATTGGTTCTTTTGGACACTTGTGTGTTTTACTACATCATGGCAACTAAGCATCATGGATCAACATTAATCTAAGTCCCTCCACTGACTGTGAAAGGACTGAACAGTCAATTATAAACCCACCATTAGGCTGTGTCCAGAGGAAATCTAAAGCAATGTCCCAATTATCATTCAACACAGACTTTCAATTTAGTCCTGGGAATTTAGTCAAGTCCATGTACAGTTGCCCCTCACTAGCTGGCAGAGTTTCTGTTCCTGGACTCAAAACACACTGAAAGAGATATTTCATCTCCAAAGCTAAGAGGGCTTATAATGTCTAGTACCTGGATGGCAAACAACATAGAAACCTTATTTGCATGGACATACAGAGAGCTCTGTGGACAAAGAGTGAAACACAAAACTTACAATAATTTAACAGTTCTACAAAATAAAAAGTTTCTCCATTCCCTACTGCCTGCTGTTTCGCCAAGTCCAATATCCTACAGAATGTGATCAGGTTGTTAGCAAGGGAATCATCTCTAAATGGAACAGGGTATATTTATTTCTTCTCATATATGAAAACTTTTTCAGAGTGCATTACTTTGTGAATGAGAAGCGTGGTTGGGGATACCCTAGTCATACTTGGCTGAATGTGACCCAAGATTATTCCATAAATGTTGCCCTAAGCTATGATCAATGCAGTTAACACTCTTAAGGAGCCTAAATGTAAATGTTCCTTCACACTCACATTTGTGCTCAGCTGAAAACTAACCTACTAGAGCTTTTACAACAAAAATACTTACTTCAAACAAGATAAGGAAGGAAAGGCGTGCTGCAAGAATATGCCAAAACTCAACAGTATGACTGTAGTCCTCACTGTTCCTATAATCTCGGTACCTACAGGAAGGGCAAAAGCAACACATAAATGCTGCAGTATGTATTGCCTATTACAAAAATCCAGTTATTTGTTTGAAACATGTTGTTTTTAGTGTCTTATTTTGACAACAAAGGATTGTGGTTGTCTTTGCTGCAACAGACTAACAGCCAGTGCTTTTTTTCTGGGGGAGGGACTCAGAGGTACGCATACCTCTAAACATTTTGTACTTTTGTCCATTTACTATATTTATTTTTCCTGATTTGAACTATAAAATGGTGATTTTCTTGAGTCAAAATGAGAGTACCCCAAACATTTTTTTTTAGAAAAAAAAGCACTGCTAACAGCTATTTCTTTGGATGTTTGTCCAATGTTTGCTCTTATGGGGAATTTACTGATATTTGTTGTTTTTAACTTTTGTAAGCTGCTTTGGGGGCTTTTTGAAGCAGAAAAGTGAGGCTAAAAAAAAAAGTACTGTACAGTTTTCAGAAGCTAAATCAGATAGGAGAACAATAATCAGTACAGTTCAGTCATAAACTAGTACTAAGAGAGCACTGTCCTCTCTATCAGATAGTAGGGCATCTAATACTGGGCAATACACGCAAGACTTTGAGATGTTAAAAGCAATCAAATGCTTCTTTCCCTGCTTGCCACTCCTTCTTTCTGTCCCTCCTTCAAGAAAGTCTTGCTGCTACTTATATGAATGATGATGAGGTCTGTCAGCAAGCAGGGCTCCAACATGTCACTTGAAGTGGAGCCCCTCCCAGCCAATTTAATGATAAAGGACAGCACTGGCAGGTTGCTTTTCCCAGCTAGCAGGTTCTGTGTTTCTGCCGTGTCTACTCTGACACTGCAGTGAATATTGCAGGCAAGCCATGTTCCTCTCTTAAAGTGGAATTCATTTTCCTGCAACCACATCTGGAATTGGATCAGTAAACTGTAACTCCACACAGCATTTGGTTCAAACAGCACTCACTTTTGAACATTATGTATCTTGGGAAAATATTTGTTGCAAACACACCTCAGGTGATCTATGGCTAATACTGTCTTCACAGATATAAACCAATATAAAGTGTTGATTTTCAAAATTCAAAAATAAGGCTTTAGTTACTTCCACAAAATTAACAGATTCTCCATCCCCCACCTCCCCTGGTCTTTATACATACACATTTGTGTGACTGCAAAGGGAAAAGAATATAATCTCCAGAGTAGCCCAATGCTAGGTTGAGTTTCTCCTCGCACACACACACAAAAGTTCCAACAGATAACACAAGCTCTGTTGAAGGGATGGAGGACTGCACCAATAACAATTGGGCTGTGGAAGTTTCATTGCTAAAGCTGAGGGCATGGAAACATCACCATACATTTGCCAGTACCTGCAGTGCGTTATCACATTCCCCATGGGATCTTTACGTTCTGGCAGATTCTCATGGTTCGCAAAGTCCTGGACGTTGAACACCGAAAGACTGTAGTTGACATAACCTGCCAAACAACTATGGGCAACAACAACAAAATGTGACAATCAGATTGCCTCTTTTTTCCAAAGAATTTGTCTAAATTCCTCCTCTGCCTTAACTTTCCTACCCTTTTCTCCCTCCACAACAATGCATCACATACTTTATGAATGGTCTCGTACACAAAGACCTTTAGCAACAGAAGCTGCTTGTGTTCCATAACAATAAATTAATCTCTGAAGTAACCCCACAGAGAAAAAAATATTCTCTATACATGGTCATATTCAGTATCACTTATCCTGCTAGCTTTAGCAAACTTTGCTGTTTAGCATCTGTCACATATAACAAGTGTACACACAAGAAGAAACTGACTAACTGAATATATGCTATACTTGAAAGCTACCAAAAGGACTCAAATGACACTCACTCTTTGCCTGTGTAATTCTTCTGTATGCAGGGGCTAGATGTGTATTTGTACACCTGCATTGGAATGAAGTCTGAGGTGATGGCAATTACCATACCATTGCCAATGACAGCTAAAATACCGATTGCCTCCAGAATCAGCAACCAGGTACCTGCAACAGGGGAGAAAATAAGAGAAACACATTCCCTCAAGCAGATGGCATTTGCCTCAACTTTAATTAACCCTCCCTCCTCTCCACAATCTAACAATGTAATATCTTTGTCCAGAGGATTGGTCGGATTTGTAGTCTGGAGTTGTTCCTGAATTCTTCTCTGTCAGTAGAGGCCTAGGTAACCTCAGTGGCTAGGAGTGCTTTTCATCAAATTTGGCTGGTAAGACAGGGCCTCCTCTACATTTCTGTCACAGGTTTCTGTACAAGTTACACTGACCCACAGTGATGGTTTCTTAATGTCTTCTTCCCCCTAGAGTTTTGTGGTCCAAGTTTAGCTTGAGTGGCAGAATGCACTTCATCTACCCCAGTGCCCCGGAAACCTGTACATACTCTTTCCTCCCCCCCCCCCCCGAGTAAGCTCTTAATTCAGCTCCTTCCCTAAATAATCTACCACTTTGAAAAGAGTTAAGTATGACCACTAATAATATTGGGGTAAAATGAAAGCCTCTCCTCAGTGGTCTGAAGTAGAAGCCCCTCTCCTTAATCCTCAGCTTACCAATATCATTTGCTGTCCTCGGAACCATACGCCTCTGCAATCTCACCATCTTGATAGCATCTAGTCGAATTTCGATGAGATTGTTGATAAAGGCCAGGAGTGGAGCAAGGGGAAAGGCAGCCACAAAAATCGTGGTGAAGCTGTACTGGATCACTGTGGATTTAAAAATTGAACACTGAAAAGAGGCAGCAAACAAAAGGAGAATGTTTAAGTCATTATTACATTTGCTGGGCCAGAGTTTGCACATAGCTTCTAAAACAATATAAGTAGTTAAGAGACACTTAAGGAAATGGAAATTTCAGAACAGCAAGAATTGGGTGTCCTAAGTATCTTAAAAAGCTAAGAAAAACTACCCAAATCAGCAAAAGTGAATAGAATATATGAAGGATGCTAATAGGCCAGTGTAAGGAATTTTTCAGTGTTTGTTTTTAATTGCATAGAGGAAACAGAGTCCTGTTGCAGGCCCTAACATTCTCTTTGTAATCTAGATAGAACAAGCATATACATTTTTCAGTGAGCTGAAGTTTTGATAGAAGCAGTGTTCATTTTTTGTGCACATACATCCAAACTATCATCTCTGTTCAAAGATTTCAGAAACCTGTTTGACCCAAGGCAATAGAGAGAAAGGGAAAAAAATGACTGTACAACTGTTATAACACTCCACTTCAATCTCTTTGAAAACCATCAGCCAATCTAGTTTGGCCAAATACCTAGCTAGCTTACTAATGTAACAGGAGTGCCAATGACAGAATGTTGAGTCCTGTCCCAATTTAGTCTAGCATTTCACCCTTACATAAACCTTTCAGTTGAATTTCACTTACTCATCTCCAGAAATTCATCAAACAAACTGAAGACATTGACTTCATTAAGGTTATAGTTCCATAGCCATTCCTCCTTGCATGGGTCCCGAGCACTCTCCTCCATATGAACCCTGTTGTTGCTTTTGGGATTTCTGGACAGCAGTTTGTACTTGTAGCGTATCCAGCTGCAGGGGTAAACACAAGTGTAAGCGAGATAAAACAAGTTTCTAAGTACAAGACCTGCAAGCTGTCAAAGAACTATAAGAGGACAATAATGTAGTCCATACTGGAGCTCCCTTTGTAACAAGGGGCAAACTGCCCTGGGTCTTTAACTTATTGGTACATATTGCCCAAAGTCAGTGCAACAAACAATGTTGCATATGTAAATATTCCCCAAGTCTTCATAGGCGAGTCTTGGCCACACTCCACCCTGCCTTACTCTGGTCCCATATCCTGTTCCTACTTCTTAATTCCCCTAAATACATGACTGAGTGAAAAATTCCTGTTTCCAGCATGGTAAGCATAGTTCCCTGGGAAGAGGGACTGATTGTTAAGCAGTTCTGGAAATTGTAGCTCTTTGAAGGGGATAAGAATCTCTTAACAACTCTTAGCATCCTTAAACTACACTTCCCAGGATTCTCTGGGGGAAGACATGACTGTTTAAAGTGGTATGAAACATGGTCTAAGAGAAAATTATATTAAAATGATATACCGATGGTATCTAACACCGAGTAAATTAGCAAAAATGTATAAATCTAAATTAAATAAGTGTTGGAAATGTAAAAAGAAAGAAGGTTCTTTTTATCATATGTAATGGTCTTGTAGTAAGGTTAAAGCTTACTGGGAAATGATATATAATGAAATGAAAAGGATGTTTAAAATAACTTTTGTAAAAAAACAACAGAAGCCTTTCTTTTGGGAATTATAGGGACCAAACTACCTAAACTGTACAAAAACTTATTCATGTATGCTACTGCAGCGGCAAGAATGCTACTTGCTCCAAAATGGAAATAAGCAGAAGTTCCAGCAAAGGAAGAATGGATACAAAAACTTAAGGAATATGCAGAAATGGCAAAACTTAATGGAAGAATAAGAAATCAAGATAACAAACTTTTAATAAAAGAATGGGAATGGTTTATTGAATATTTACAGATAAATTGTAAACAAATAAGAACATTGGCAGGATTATTGTAATAACCTGCATTTTCATAAGAGTATATATTTAAAGAAGATGAATAAATGAGCAAATAAGTTAATTTGGATATGTGGAAGATATTAAAATAAATTTAAGGAACTGAAGAAAGAGGGGGAAGTAAGTCAAGCTTTGATATGTCAAAATGATTGTAAAATCAGTGAAATGTATAAACCTGAAAAGTATAAATAAAAAAATTAAAATAAATAAAGTGGTATGAAACACCTTTAAATGTATAGTGCTGATACGACCTATCTGGCTCTTAGGCCTCTCCCCAAGCCACATCCAGGTCACAGCCTTCTCTAGTCCTGCTCCACACCCTCTTCAAGAGCTTATGTAGGTGGGTGTAGAAACCTGTGACTCTTAGCATCGCACAGCAGGTTATATTCCACTCAAGAGTCACATCCGCTGCTCTACCACTTTTGCTTCTATAGCCCCTTCACACTACTTGCATGTGGCCCCCCTAAAGATTATCCACAAGAGAATGTGATCTTTGGACTGAAAAGGATTCTTCACCATTTCCCTGTCCTAAATTAGATGATTCAGACAAAAGCCAGGCCACATCTTGCCAGAGAACAGAATTCCCAACACACCAAGCCATTAGCCAACCTGAGCTGAAGAAACAGAACTGCTCCCTAGTCCCAAGTGCAGCAAGCTCTGACTTTCCACAAGGGAAAACACAATTTCGCCAAATATTTCCCACAAAAGGAATTGTTATACTGGCACGCAAGCCAACCCCATACTATATTCTCACTCCAGCTGTGACAGTCTGTGATGCTCCAGGGGAAAAGAGGTCCTGGATCTAACCCCAAGGACCAGATCATGCTAACTATGCTGACTTACGGCAACATGAACTCCACAAAGTTACTCAGTGTTTGCTTTAATGTCATGATTACGGCCATCTGGATGAAGAGATCTACAAGGCAGCCGCTGGGGTGGCACTGGAAAGAACAAGAGAAAGATAGTTTGCCTCTGAAGGTCACTGATTCCAAAGTCATTTTTAGGTTCTTGCAGTTTAAAAATTCTCACAGAGGAACTGCCAGGAAAGGCTGCATGCCTGCAGCATTGTAATGTGATGCAATGCATCAACAGTAATGCAAAGCTCTAGGGAATGTCCACTATTCATTTCATGTATCTCAGATTCATACCTCTCTATATGTATATTGAGCTCACACATGCTTGCTACCATTTTTTTGGATGTATTTTTTGTAATGATAAGATAAGACTTTTTAAAACTTTTTGAGGTTATATTTTAAATGGTTGTAACTTGCCCTGGGACTTTGGGGTAAAGGGCAGACAATAAATTTAATAATAATAATAATAATAATAATAATAATAATAATAATAATTTCATATAGTATAGTATAGTAAGCTCTGGATGCAAACAGAATGAAGTAAGTGTGAGCTATGAGAACCAGAATGGTGGTCTGCTTGCACTGAATATAATAATGCCCCACAAACTTATTAGTCATTACATTTTTAAACTGTCTTCAACCTGGGGATTCCTAGGAAGATGGATTAGAAAATATTTGGGGAAGATGAAAGAGAAGGCCTGGGCAATTATTTTAATGAACAGGACACCAGGTGGGGAGCTAGGGGAAGACATCATTGCAACGAAGGAACTTACTTCTTCCAGTCTCCACTTGCCGCCCACACGTACATAGTTCCCTGGACGACCATTAATCCTAACAAGGAAGTACAATTGAGATACAGTCAGTTCCTAATGCTATTTATAGTTTTGATAACCACACAATTTGGAAGATAATAGTCACAATGAGTAATGAAGATGCAGTAGAGCTAAAAAGCAGCATCTCAACCAACAGAAACGAAAGTAGTAAGAATGACAGAGAGCAAGGGTGGCTGTTAGAGTTACGGATAAACACTCTGTTTTTAGAACACAGGCCTTCAGTTTTGTCAGAGATGCACTACAGTAAGCAAAAATGCAGGACTAATGCATTGCCTCTGTATCCCCCTTCTCGCAGCATAATTCATATAGCAATTTTAAAATAAATAAAATGCCCTATTAGCCCTCACACAAACTATGGAAAGAAAACCACCATTGTTCCCTTTTTATAGCTGCACATCTGAAGCAGGAAGAAAGTGGTAAAGATTTAATTCAAATCCAAGTCACCTGATCCAAATTTAACACCCTCACCAGTGGGATACACTGAACTCTCCATTCTTTGCTATTTGCTTTTACCTCCCAAGGAAGAAAGCAACGTAGATCACGGAAGAGAAGTGGGTGAAGAACTGGAAGGTGAAGAGTTTGACGGTGAAGTTTTTCTCACGCTCAGTGAATGTTCTTGGCTTCTCTGGAAATAAGATCATGGACACCAAATTTAGCTGTGGCACCTGGCATTCCCATTCTTATTCTTATGTATGCCTTATTCTATGCACCAAGTCACAAAATGCATTCATGATAGGGCAACCTTTTACTTATCAAGTCGAACATATTTCATATAGATGAAATAATGTATATAGATAGCATGGATATTTTCTTACCCATATCACAGAGGTACAGCGCTACATGTCTGTTCACCTACAACAGACAAGAGGCAAACAAAACAATATGATACACCAGAAAACAACTGCAAGACAGATTGCTGGAAAATATCACTATGTTTGCTCCATACCTTGCTCATTATGATGATAGTTAAATAATGCAACACAGCCCCTGTCATCACTGCCATGGTACTGGCTCGTTCTCGGAAAAATTCTGAGTCAGACTGAGTAAAGATGACTGTCACCACGACCCTATAGATGACAAGTGCATGGGCAATACCAATAATCACGCAGATCTATAAAGCAAGAATGTATTGTTAGAATTATAAAGCAGCTGAGGCTGTGCAGGAGGCAGTAAACAACAGGTTAACGCCCCCACTGCTCCAGGGCAGGCAGGATCACATGGCACCACAATGATTGCCACTGCCAGCTCCTGAATCTTTAGACTCAGCTATGCTGCTGCAAATAAAACATTTTAAGTGTGTTGTAAAGTGCAATATACAAATGTGACACTAGATGGCAATGGTGAGCTATGGCAAATTCAATACATTTTCCAAAACTTTTTTTAAAAAGCATTTTCACAGCGTTTTTCATATGTGTGTAGATTCCACTTTTGTCTCTTTCTCCAGTTCTGACCGCATCCAGGCCAGAGACAGAACAAGCAGACAACAGATGAACAAAGACAAAGGCAACCTAAGAAAGAAACAAGTCAAAGTAATCCCCCTGAGCAAACATGACACAAACTAGTGGGACTTGCCTAAGCTAAGCCTGATAAGGGATGGACATGGCAAGTGGCTCTCCTAGAGTGGCAGGAGTACCTGTCATGCCAAAGCACACTGGTCAATTTTGTGGAAGATTCAGTCAAACCTAACAATGCCTATTTTCTAGTTAATATATGATGGGGTTAAGGACCACAGAGTTCTTATTGCTAGAATATACTCAGTTAGGTCACACCTAACAGGAAGCCTGTTCCTGTTCCCCTCTCTCTCCCTCTTTGCTTGCTGTGCCTTAACTTAGCTCGCAGGCATGTGTCTGCGTTATACTTGCATTATTTTATTGTTGCTGCATGAAGAAAATGCATGTTGGAGATCAAGAAACTGCACGTAAACCATTTTAAACTGCCTTTGCAGTCTGTGGTCTACTTACTGAAAAAGGCAGTCAGCTGCTAAATGCAGCTGAATGCAATAAATAATGTTTAATAGTCTATAAACCTACGCTTCACTAAACTGCTTGAGGATGGGAATTAAATTCTGCTAGGGGCTTTCTTCCACCGGAAAGATAGCAAAGCACCACATTTTAAAAACAGGCACCTGGCATTGTCCTGACCCTGCATCAAGTTTTGGAGATGCAGCACAAGATCCTGCCTTTTTAGAAAAATAATTTTTTGAAGTTTTAAACTAGGTGTTGGGAACCTTTGGCCCTCCAGATATTTCTGAACTACAGTTCCCTAGCAAGCAGAACCAATGGCTACAGATGATGGGAGGTGTAGCTATGCAACATCAAAGGTTCCCCTTCCCTAATTCATCTGCTAAGAATGATACTGTTGATTGCTCTTCAATGGGAAAGCTACACAGTATTTAACCATCTGATTTCTGCTCAGATTATATACTCATTCTGGAAGTATTTGTCAAAACTTTATTGCCACGTCTTGTAAAACACTTGGAAAAGAACATATGTGATGCTTGCTATGCTGCATTATAAAGAGACATGAAATAAAAAAGCACAAGAAGTCTTCTGAAATATCCGTTTTCCTGCAAATGAAATTTTCCAATCTCAACTCAAGAATTTTGTCCCTTGTGCTGTAGGGTGGCTTAACAATGCACCATACACAAACCAACATTTAAAATGCATACCAGAAGTGCACTGCAAAAATAGTAACCACATACCATAAGCCCAACTAAGATGAGTACAACAGTGCTGCGGATGTAAGAATGCTGGTGCAGTGGGGAAGCTGTTTCTGGGTTATTGATGAGTTCCATAGCCAGTTCCTCCTAGAAGCAGAAATACAGCCACACTGACAGGTCCTTAGAATTCATAACTTCTTTGGCTCACAAGAGGAGCCATGGGTTAAAATACTTCATGAACACCATCCCTCACGGCTCACCTGTTTTGTGATTCTGGCAGCAACAACAATCACATTTGCTGCTGATGCTGGGTGCAAGATGCTAGTATGGAGAGAGAAACCATTGTCCTTATTTCAATTTGACTGTGATGACGTCTGCATCCAATGAGATGTTGATGACTGAAACCAGAATTAAAGTGAAGACAATGTTTCCTCCTTCACACTGGCATTTTGTAGGTTTAAAAAACAAACAAAACCACAATATCTAACAACAATGTGAAGTCAGATTGCCACTACTGCCACGTTTGGCCCTGACCTTGCCTGTTTGCAAGACCCCTCACAAAATGGCTGAAATACCCTCAACCCCAACCTCTGAACAAGTTGAGGAGGGAAATACTCCCCTGGCAGAATTATGACTCTTTAGGACTTTTGTATCCATTCTGACCTGGATTTGAAACTATTTTAGCCATCTGCAGGGTCTACTGGGAAACTTTTTCTGTCAAAACTGAGATACACCCAGGTTAGAGTTGCCATATTTCAAAAAGTGAAAATCCGGAAACCAAAGTTGTTGAGCATTTTTTGCAGTTTTTAAAAAGTTTTTGAGCTATTTTTAAGAAACTTTGCCAAAATCTACACTCCCAACATGGGTCACCATGGCCCCTGTTAACAATTTATTTATTTTTAAAGTAGTCTCCTAGACATCAGTTAGTGACAAACCAAGTTGTCTAATACTGAGTCTAGCCCAGAACTGTCTAAGAGCTCTCTAGTCAGTTGTTCCCAAACTAGATATCCAGACTCCACAGTGGCTCCCTAAAGATATATCTATGGCAGAAATGCTATTTTGTGAAGATGAAGGTGCTGGAAGGCTTCAGGCATGATTTCTTGGTGATAATGCAGAGCAGAGGTCTCCCAGGAGCCAAAGTGCAATGGCAAAATGATTGGAAAGTTGGGCTCAAGTCAGTGCCACCAAGAATTGGTCGCTGATATAACAAAAGGTACTGATGCCCTGCAGGTGAAGATCATGGCCCATGAAATCATATCAAGTCCAAAGGGCGGGACCCAAACCTGAAGAGATTTTCCTCACACCCATGGGCAGCAGTAAATACCTTTCTTCCTGTTCAGAACAAGAGTAGGACTGCCACAGTGAACATATATATAAAGATGGCTATATGAAAGAGTTAACCTTACCTCTTCTTCATCCCACAGATACAACTTCCAGACACTGACAACTTCAGCTCTCCTTCTCTTCCACAACTCCAAGAATACAGTGGCTATAAATTTAGAATCAAAACATAGAATTGAATATATACAGGATAACAAAATCATCCTGTCTGTCTTCTTACAGGGGTCCCTCCACTCAACTATAGGCCAGTCAGCTTTATAGTGTGCAGGAAATAAGAGAAAGATAGCTTGAAATAAATCCAGCAATTCCAGAGAGAAGATCTAAACAAAGGGCCTTTCAGAGTATGAGTCACGATGAGCTTAATCTCAGAAGGACCTGAAGGATCTATATTATATCAACTAACATTTATGTATTTTCTAGGGTTACATTTCATTCTTAGATGCAAAAATACACTTTAGCTACATCTGTGTTGAATATTGTCATAAAACTTAGAAAAGGTTCTAGATCAACCTATGCTAAAGCTTACCCCAGAGAGCCATGAATATTGCAAAGAGAACTGTCCCTTCATTGTCAAGCAAGTGGGTGACCTAAATTGTAAAGGAAAGAAGTAAGAGTCACTGTTGCAGGGAGAGTCCTAACGGCAAAAAAAGAAGTCACTAGGTGTGCTGAGGAAAACTGTGTTTGAAACAACAACTTTCCGCTGAAAAGCTGTACCCATTGAAAAATTGGGACATAATGAGAGGTGTATAAGGAATAAAAGTGGGGTGTTCACTACCATTCAGGCACAAGTACAGGGAATATCTAGATTGGCAAAGGAGACAAAGTCTCTAATATCTCTGTGTACTCTCTGAGAGATTCTTCTTAATCTTCACAAAGCAATCATAATCAACAGTGAATCTTTTACATCCTTAGTAGTGGGCAACGTTAGAGGACTCCACAACAAGAGACAAATAATATACATTTTGTAGGTTAATCTTACCTGGGCATATGTGCAAGTTTCTGACAATGGCCAAAAAGGGCACTTCTGGTCACAGAGTGGACACATCATAGTAGTATTGGCTGCACAGATTTCCTTGCTAAATCAGGAAGGGTAGCAGAGGGTATAGAGATTGATTTGCCCAATGTTTATCCTCCTTAACAACAGGGCAAAGGCAGAGCAGTACACAGAACTAATAGAGTCTTCTTTGCCCACATGCTATCAGAACAGGTGAGGAGATACAAGCCAGTTTGTTATCCCCAATTATAACACCCACAATTTCCATTACAGATAGTAATCACACCGATCAATGCCACGTTCTTGGATGTGTAGCAGGTCAATACTAAGGCAACAATTATTAATCTTATTTTATTTATTCACTTCTTTATTTGATTCATATACCACCCTTTATCCAAAATCCTAGGGTGATGTACAACATTATGAATCTAATTTACACAGCATAATAATAAAAACATAATACAGAGCATAAAATACTCAGCATAATAATAAAATCATCATAACAACAGTACCCACCACCACCTTAAACAAGCCATAGGTTATTTAATGGCTGAAGGCCTAGGTAAAGAGGAATGTTTTCGCCTAGTGCCTAAAGACATGTAATGATGGTGCCAGGCAAGCCTCACTGGGGAGAGCATTCCACAGATGGGGAGCCACCACAGAAAAGGCCCCTTCTCATGTTGTCACCCTCTGAACCTCAAAGGAAGCTGGGACATAGAGAAGGGCCTCAGATTACAAACGCACGGTCTGGGTTGGTTTGCATGGGGAGAGGCAGTCCTTAAGGTACTGAGGTCCTGAGCCGTGTAAGGCTTTATAGGTTAGCACCAGCACTTTGAATTATGCAGCAGCCTGTCTTAGTCCAATATGATATTATAACCAAAGCAAATGAGGACTGCAGCTACATGTTGTTGTTGTTTGACTCTATCACATTTATATTCTGCCTTTCTTTCATGGTGGAATCAAGATGGAATATATGTATTCCCAGGTGGCCTCAGATCCTGCCATTGGTAATTCCTGCTTATCTTCAGCAAGGTCATTTGCCAAAACAATCCTACCATAATCTCACAAGTAGCAGCCACAGACAGGCCAAAGTATATGATGCAAAATTATATATTATTCTATCAGTGCTTACACGCAGGCCCATGCGGTGGGAGGGGGGAAGCCAGGTACACTTGTCCCAGGCCTCAGACAGCTGAGCTGGTCCTGGGCTTCAGACAAGCTTGCATGGGCCTGCTTACACTCTCCGAGGTGCATACATTCTTTTACAAAGGCATGCAAAGACTCATGAACATTTGTGCACACAGGTGGCTTGCACATAGCTCACCAGCTTCCATATGCAAAGCTTGTTTTCTCATAATGTTTACTCACCTGATCTGACTCGAACTGAAGCTGATTAACCCATATATGGCAAGGATAATGCCTGGCACAGCAGCCACGAACAAGATGCAAGTATACCAGCCCAACCAGGCAAAATAAAGGGCAACTTTTTCTCCAAAATATGTCCTGGAAAGCAAACACAAAAGCTTGATGCTATTATCAAAAGAGCAATACTTGCCTTAATGTAACTAGGGGTGGGGAGCCTGTAGATCTCCAAATGTTGTTGGACTCCCAACTCCCATCAGTCCTAGCCAGCATGGCCAATAGTGAGAGATGTAGTCCAGTGACATGTGGAAGGCATTAGCTGCCTCTACAAAGATCAACCAGTTTAGCAGGTACTTGCCACCATCCTTCCACCTTTATTGCAAATGATTCTAGCACCCAATTACTTCTTCCAGTGGGGGTGGGGTGAGAGTAGGGAAGGAGGGATTAAATATTATTCCAGTTCAATTCCCCTCTTGTACATCAAGTTCAAATTTACTAGATGGATTAATGTGATGAGACCTTTCTAATAGTGGTTTCTGCACTTCAGAACATCTTCCCTACCATTAATAGGGTGAGGTGTTTTGCATTATTTTCCCTTACCTGATTTGTTCAATTGGCTGTCTATAGAGGATGTCTCTCCATCGGGCCCAATTCATCTTCAGAAATGCACCCAGATTCTCCCTCTGAATTTAATATGGTTATATGTATTAGATCTCTTGACAGATTATATAAATTTTCCCTGACCTGGTGTCCTCCTGATTTTTTTGGACTACAACTCCCATCAACCTTAACCAGACTAGTCAATGATCACAGAGTTCAATACTGAACAGAAATGCTAATATATCTCCTAGGATTATGCTCTTCTTTGTTGATTATGTTTAACTATTTGATTTATTTTCAGATATATTTAGTTTAGTCAGGGGAGAATTTCACTGAGACAAAGTCTGGGAAGAAAGGATTAAAATCTCTCCACCCCATGATTCTGCTGTTGTTTCCCCTGCTCCTATGATTTACATTTTTTAAAACATGCACATTAATTGCATTCATATAATTAATGTTAAGTCTAGCTTGGCCTTCAAATTTTCTCACCTCATGTAAAGGAAATGCTGTTTCAAAGACTTTCTTCTTTATCAGATCATGAAGGTTCTCTAACAGTGCAGGGGAGAAACAAGAGGACAAAAAAGACAAAAAAGTCAATTTTTACAACATACTTCTGAACCCATAAACTAGGGCTAGACACTCAAGGATTTATGGTTATCTTGAAATGAAGCAGCAAAAGCCAATCACTTGTATGTCTGAACAGGAACACAGTCTTTTTAACCCAAGTTGCAGCTGTGCCACAACCTGTGCTCTAAATGCAACCACAGGGTGGCATCATGAGAATGGGCCTTCTCTGCAGAGGCTCCCCGTTTGTGGAATGCTCTCCCCAGGGAGGCTCAATTGGCACTGGGCAAAAAACATTCCTCTTCACCCAGGTCTTGGGGCTGATTAAACAATCTATAGACTTTAAAATGTGCTGGGGGCTATTGGTTGTTGTGGTTGTTGTTGTTGTTATGTTCTGCATTTTGTGCTTTTATACTGTAAACCACCCTGTGATCTTCATGTGCAAGGTGATATATAAATTTAATAAATAATAATAGCATTTATCTTGCCATTTAAATGTAGGTACTTTTTGCACCCAGGCTTTAGATTGTAAAATATTTTTTGGGTAGTTCTGAGTGGGAATTTAGACCAGGGTTTCACAGGTAAAAGCATCACACTATGGCCAACTGATTATACCAGCACAAGTCTGTTGCAAAGCAAGCACTGAGCTATAAGTGAAAACTGGCGTAATAATATTTTTGCTAGTTAAATCTCTGTGGGTGTAGGTGTACTCTCAGCTCCTCACAGGTTGATTAGCAGCCAGATGATTGCTTAAATAATACTCATGCAAAAATGATTGTATGTATACAAATGCAAGATTGTGCAGTAAACAGCACTTACGGTCTTAATTTTACTTGTAGAATGGATACAGCAAACCGGAGGGGGAAATACATTGATTGTATCATATAAACAAAGAGAAAAATCTTCCCATACCTTTGGTCCTTTGAATCTTTATGTTCTGCAGGATAAAGCTGACAATTCGTATTCTAAAACACAGAATTGAGAAATAGCAAGAACAGACTAAATTTACCAATGGACAGCAAATAAGAAGGGCAGCTATCCCTATCCATGTCAGGAAAGAAACTTATGCCTGATAATGCAGTTCTTAAAAGTAAAGGTCCTTTAAAAAGGCAGCAATTCTAATTTGTCCAGCACACGCAGTGGAAAGAATAATATGTAGCACTAGCATGGATAGGATGCTTCATACTTAAGTGGTTATCAACCGCTATCACTTTCAGCCCCTAATCCTTGACTATAAGGTTTCAGATAAAAGCCTACAATTGGCACAGTATTCTCCATGCCAACACAAACCTTCCTGAATGTTTACACACAGTGATATGGAAAAGTAATTGTAACCATGTGAGGAACAGCTCCATTCAACTGGAATGTTTCAAAATGGGCTTTGGCTAGTGCTGGAGTAGGTAAACTTTTTCAACCAAAGGGCTGTGTTATCTCATGGAGAATCTTCAGGGGCAGTGGAAGGTTGGCAGAGACAAAAATGGGTAGAGCAACAAGTGCTACTCTTACCTTATACAGCAGGCTACATTCTAGCCATGCAAGAGTGTACATACAACTCCATCTAGGCCAGCAAGAAGCATCATCACAGTTCAAGAGCACATACTAGCCAAGCGAAAACACTGAAGGATGCATAGTGTAGAGTTGGTGAGGGGCACAGACTGAGGATGCCCAGTGCCCTAATAAAAAGCATTGGCCCCTAGGCCTAAAGTTCCTTTAGCTGACACATGTACAGTACTAGAGAGTGGGGTTAGGGGATATTTTTTACCTTGTTGTACTGATCAATTCCCAATAGTCCTCTTCTTGCACTCCAGATATTACTTCTGAATCGGTGTCAATATTCTTCAGAAGCCACTGGTACTTTCTTAACATTATACTTGGGGCGTGAACTCCATAAAAGAGCTTTTCATCTTTAATCATCTAAGCAATAGAGAGAATAGGGAGAATAAAGTCGAGAGAATAATGCATCATGGACTGTGAGAGGAACTGGACTGGTATTTTCCAATTGCTGCTTTATCAATGCAATACATGGGTCTCATTTGAAGAGGTGGTTCAACATCAAACAGCTGGCTTCAAGGCACACTCCCAGAGCTGAAGGGGCTTGCTGTAATCATTTGGAGGAAGCTGTTTGGAGTCAAACTGCCTTGTCAAAGCAGAACATTTTTCCCTCAGCAGATGCCTCCAGAGGGAGAAAAAATATCCATTTGGAGGAAGCAGTTTTAATCAAAACATTTTCCTCCTAACAAAGTACCGGTATATGGGGTACAGCATGAGACTCTTAATCTCAGTCATGGGTCCGAGCCCCACGTTGAGCAAAAGAGTACTGCACTGCAGGGGGATGGACTAGATGACCACCAGTGCGCCTTCCAGCTATACATTTATATGATTCTGTCCCTCTGTTTGGCTTCAGACCACTTTGCTCTGCACAGGAGGAAATGCTCCATTTGGGGAAAGAGGAAACAGAGCATTTTTTCCCTCTGCAGACAATCTCTATTTGGAGAAGGTGGTTTGAATCCAAACTGCTTGCTCCAAACAGAGAAAGTGAGCCCTGTTCTCCCAGCATTAATTCTATCCTCAGCAGGGTAGGGCTACAGGTCTCTAGCCAGGAAAGACCCCCAAATGCTGGCATCGGTTCCATAGGTAGAAAGGTTTTCAAGAACATGGTGCTGCCTTGTGCTTGGGAAAATGTCAGTCTCACCTTGATAATGAACCCTTTCCTGTGCAGTTCGTACAGAAAACTTTCCTTCTTCTTATCTTTCTCGCTGTTGAGGCTGTGATCATCACAAACTAGGACAAAATCCCATTTGGTTGGGAACTAGTCAAAGAAAACAACAAATTGTATCAACTCGTAGAATGATGCAAAAGTTTCTCACTCCCACATATATACATGATCTGTAAATATTTCCCTTCCAGTAGGCACTGAAAGATCACCTTCCCCATTAGTGTACTTTCCATCTAACATACTCATCTCAAATACATGACAGTCCTCCTGTCCTGCAGTCACACTTCCATTAATCTCTGCCATGGGAGAAAACTACAA
Source organism: Podarcis tiliguerta (assembly GCF_965153285.1). NCBI lineage: Eukaryota > Metazoa > Chordata > Lepidosauria > Squamata > Lacertidae > Podarcis > Podarcis tiliguerta. The sequence continues at coordinate 58,308,367 of NC_139534.1, forward strand.
CTCCCCACAAGAGCAACTTAGATCCAGTAGTGAGAGTTGCTTCACACATCTTGCATCAGCAAACCACTGTTTGCCACCAAGCATATACTTGGCAGGGAGCTGTCAGGAACAAGCCCCATCTACTGAGCAACAGAATCATTTGGCCACCATAAGAAAAAAAAAATTGTCCCCTCACGTAGTCTTCTCCACACATCTCCATCCTATCTGCGAAGCTTAAAACACAGACGTGCTTTCAAATATGCAAGATTTAACGTACTGCCACCAGTCGTACTTGAAGGTCGTTTCCATCAAATTCCGCTTGAGAAATGATTATATCCATGCAGAGATGGCAGCATTGAATCAGTAGTGTATGTACTGCTAGCTTGTTCTCTTTATAAAGATCTGCGTATGAGGTCATTACCCCTCTTCTATCTATACTAGCTCGTTTACTACCACAGTGTCCTTCCTTCTTGCAGACCAAGATTACCAGGTGACAGCAAACATGGCAAAAAATTTAGCTGGGGCAATTAGAATAAGATCTACCATCTGACTAACCTGCTTAATGCCTGGTAAAGAAAGCCCATTCGTTCATATGTTTTATTTGTGGTCAAGGACAGTTATTAACTCTTTTACTTATATAGTTGTAAATTCTTAGAATGTATTTTGTTTAGCCAACCATCTAGCTATATACTGTATGCATTTTATTTCTTTGCTATGGCTTATGGCTGAAGCAAGTAAAGATTTTATCTATCTACTTAGCAAGTGTACTTAAGTTTAATACATGTATTTAGAAATATACATTTATTCCAAACATACATTGCATTTTCACGTGCACATGTAAAACATATTATAGGTATGCTTTAAAAATGTTGTCTAAGTATTACTGGGAATAAACAGGAGAGACAAAAGTGGTGTTAGTTCTCAGTCTAACATAATCTAAGCCCTCCATACTGCCTAACATAATCTAAGCCCTCCATACTTCTCAGAAAGCATTTGATCTGTGACTGGGGCTTAATAAGGGTTTTTTATTGCTTTAAGAGATTTTTATTACATTAAGCATTATTATTAAGCAGTGTGTTTTTAAGAAGAAAGAAAAGTTAAGAGAGGAGTTAATTTGCTGTTGCTTCAATGATGTGGGTTTTTTTATATATATAAAATTGGACCTGCCTTTTTGTTTCATTCCATCCAAATAATTTAGAATCTAAATTAAATAGAACTTATTTTTACTGTAAATGTTGATGAGGGAGGCTCAGACAGTTATAGATTTGTTCAGCTAGGATATACTATACCCTGTATTCATAAACAATATAATTTATGGCTAGGTAGAATTTTAAAACTGATTCCTACAGCTACAAAGAAGGAAGGTATCATTAAACTGGTGATTTTGTAAGTGAGTGAGTTCACAAGTTAAGAGATTTGATAAAATATTTGTGACAAAACTGAAAATGTTGTGTAATCATGATCAGCATTTTTCTTACACCTCAGATATTTGGGCAATTGACACCTATGAACTGAGTGCACCTTCATTCACACACGAGCATGTTCAATTTTATGCCTCCAAAATCTTGTATGTTCTCTTCTGTCTCTCTGTCTCTCTCTCCTTCCACTTAGTTTTCTTTTCACGTGAAGCTACTGGAAAAAGTGGCCAGGATGCTGAACTTTTCTTCTACAGTCTCAATTATTATTTTTTCCTTCCTACTATCTATCATGTATTGCTATGTCCCTATACTTAGACTTTATTTTTCATGCTAGTAACTCATTTCTCACACAAAGCTAACAAATGTTCTGTGGTTGTCATACCAACTGTCATTTTCAGCTGTAAACAACTGTCTCCCAATTGTCAGTCTCCCTTTCCCCTTCCCCTCTCCCAATTTCATCACTCACAAGGCTTAAAAGCTGTTTCTATCTTTCTAGTCCTATTAGAAGAGGCAAAATATAATTCCATGATAAATTTACAGGGTGAGAGCACTGACAGCTATTTTAACATCATAGTAAGGTGGCAAATAAATTGGACAAGGGTGACCCTCTCAAAAATTCAAGGAAAATTAAAAGTGAGAATTCAATATGGCCACCAACAAATAATAATTTTAACAAAGTTTACCTTGCAGAAGTCTGATGAAGATGCATTGAGTCTAAATAGGGGTAATATCTTTAGACAAGGAATCATTTTCAGTCAATGTAATACATCCAGTGAGACTTCCATGCCTCTTAAACAGATTATTGTACATAGATAGTATTGTTAATATGTAAAACAGCCCAGAACAAATTTCAGAAGAAATTTTGTTATAATGAAAAAAAACCCCTGGACATCATGTTTAAAAGATTCTTGAACTTAATTCAAAGCAATATTTATTTCTAACATTATCATGTTAAATAAAATAAAAATAAACATCTTATAACTATGTTAATATATAATCATTTCCATCAAACCAGAAAGGAATATTTTTCTGATCTTTAAAAATAATAGCCACCAACAGCTGAGAACTTCAGGGGGAAATCAACAAATATATCCAGTTGTTATATTCTCTTTGTAAACCTTTGAATCTCTTATAGCTCTTGCTGTGTAGACTTTCTGTGAAAAATTCCATAGGGACAATATTGTCTTCACTGACTGGCAGCAGCTCTTCAGGGTTTTAGGTAGGAGTTTCTACTAGCCCTACCTGAAGATGCTGGGGATTGAACCTGAGACCTGGGACTACAACTTCCATCAATCCCACTCAGTATGGCCAATTTTAAGAGATGCTACTCTTAACATCTGGAGGGCACCACTTCAGCTACACCTGATCATCTGACCTAGTTCTACCCTCTGGGACAGCAGATAACAAGGCTTTTTGACCTCTTGCATGCAACAGCCCTTTGAAGAATGTCTGCCCTTAGTCTCCCTTTTCAAAGCTAAACATACCAAGTTCTTCAAGCTTTCCTCATAGGACGTGTTTTCCATACCCAGCCATCTTCACTGCCATCCTCTGAGCTATTTCAATTTGTCCTATATCCTTCTTACAGTGCAGGTCCCAGAACTCTCAAGCCCGAGATTTGGTAGTAATCACTAATGATGCAGCAAATAAAGTTGGAGGAAATCAGAAGAAAGAAACTATGAAGGAAAAGTTATTTAAGAGAATTTTCATCATATTTTGTTATGAAAGCAATTCTCCAATCAAGATATTGCACCTATGAAGCAACAATCAATGAGAAATTTATTTTCATGAGGCATGCAGTTGAAACTTGAGAGAAGAATTTCTGGCTGCCTCAAGGTATGAGCGTAATGTTTTCCAAATGCTCAGGAACCTACCTTCACGAAGGAGGATACATTGCCATTAAAGTTCCGTATGTTGCTGGTGTTCAGACTGCTGTGGAATTCCAAGTTCTCTTACACAATCACTGCAGCAGGTAATAATGTCTTGACATTCTAATCATTATAAAATCCAGATGATTTTAATGTTTTTTGTGCTCTCATAACATATCTCCAGTTTTCAGTTTTGCCAGTTTAGCATCTATCAAAAATTCAGGAAAATTGCAGAAGTGCTGCCTTTCTGGTTTGATGAAAATCCATTGTGTAGTTGAAATGTTATAAGTCACAATCAACTTACAGTCATAATTGACTGTATATATAGTGAATTGACAGTATCAGAAATTTCATTTTGCTTCAAGCTACATTTGTGTCCCATGAAAGCTATAAAGAGAATTTGCTGAATGCTGCTCTGGAGGTGAGGACTCAATGGATTCTAATTACAAGAACGGAGATTCCAACTAAACTTCAGTAAGAACTTTCTGATTGTCTAGAAATACACAATCGCTTTGAGGTCCTCTCCCCTAGCATGGAAGACGAAGAGCAGACTCCATTTGAGGATCTCTCCCTCATTACAGTCGATCACGTATATGAAGATGAGCAGCAAAGTCAGTCCTCAGGGAATGTGCAGGCGACCTTGGAACGGACCGCTCATGGAAGAACCCTGACCAAACCTAAGAGAAGGCGTGTAGTGGTGATAGGGGATTCCCTACTGAGGGGAACAGAAGCAGTGATCTGTGGGCCTGACAAGATGTCTCGGGAAGTGTGCTGTCTCCCCGGGGCTAAGATCCAAGATGTAACTGAACGACTGCAAGGAATCATAAAACCCACTGACAAATACCCCTTCCTCTTGGTTCATGTGGGAACCAATGACACTGCAAGCAATAGCCTCCAGAAGATCAAAAGAGACTACGAGGCTCTGGGCAGGAAATTGAAGCAATTAAATGCACAAATCGTCATCTCATCTGTCCTCCCAGTTGAACGACGTGGCCCAGGGAGAGAGAGGAAAATAGTGGAAGTAAACAGCTGGCTTCGCAAATGGTGTAAACAGGAACGGTTTGGATTCTTAGATCACGGACTGCAGTTTCTTGAGGATGGACTTCTGGCAAGCGATGGGCTGCACCTCACAACTGTTGGGAGGAATGTTTTTGCCAAAAAACTAAGAAACCTCATCAGGAGGGCTTTAAACTGACTAATGTGGGGGAGGGAGACAGTGCTCCTGAAGGTAGGAGTCTATTAATTGATGAAGATGATCATCCAAATGTCATAGACCAAATGGAGTAAACAGCAAGCAGACCTAGTGGTGGGAGGAAAAAATCCTTAAATAAGAGACACGGGGGAATGACTAATGGACTTCAATGTCTGTACACTAATGCACAAAGCATGGGAAATAAACAAGATGAGCTTGAGCTCTTGGTACAGCAAACTAAATATGACATAATAGGCATCACTGAAACCTGGTGGGATAAGTCCCACGATTGGAATGTAAAAATGGAGGGATACAATCTATTTCAGAGAAACAGACCAGACAAGAAAGGAGGAGGAGTGGCGTTATATGTCAGGGATGTGTATACCTGTGAAGAGATCCAAGATTTAGAACCTCAAAGCCAAAGTGAGAGCATTTGGGTCAAAATTAAGGGAGAGAAGAATAATAGTGACCTCATTGTGGGAGTTTACTATAGATCCCCAAGCCAAACGGAGGACATAGATGATGCCTTCCTGGAACAGATGGCCAAGCATGCAAAAGGAAGGGAGATAGTAGTAATGGGGGACTTCAATTACCCAGATATTTGTTGGATGTCAAACTCAGCCAAGAGCATAAGGTCAAACAGATTCCTCACTGGCCTTGCAGACAACTTCATTGTCCAGAAAGTGGGAGAAGCAACAAGAGGAACAGCCATTTTAGATCTGGTCCTAACCAATGTCGATGACCTGTTTAATGGGGTAGAAGTGGAAGGATCATTAGGCGCAAGTGATCATGCTCTTCTGAAGTTTACTATACAACGGAAAGGAGCAGCCAAGCATACTAGGACTCAATTTCTTGACTTTAAGAAAGCCGACTTCATAAAACTTAGGGACGTGCTGGGTGAGATCCCATGGACAGTAATACTAAAAGGAAAGGGAGTTCATGATGGCTGGGAGTTTGTTAAGAGGGAGATAGTAAAAGCACAACTTCAGGCAATACCAATGAGACGGAAACATGGAAGGTGCCTAAAGAAGCCAGGGTGGCTATCTAAAGAACTTTTAACTGAGTTAAGATTAAAAAAGGATGTGTACAAAAAATGGAAAAGGGGGGAAACCACCAAAGAGGAATTCAAACAAATAGCCAGCACATGTAGACACAAAGTCAGAAAAGCTAAAGCACAGAATGAACTCAGGCTTGCTAGAGAGGTTAAAAGCAACAAAAAAGGCTTCTATGGGTATGTTCGTAGCAAAAGGAAGAACAAAGAAACAGTGGGGTCACTCAGAGGAGAAGATGGTGAAATGCAAACAGGGGACACAGAAAGGGCTGAACTCCTCAATGCCTTCTTTGCCTCAGTCTTCTCCGATAAAGAAAACAATGCCCGACCTGAAGAATTTGGAGGAAATGATTCAGCAGAGGAAACACAGCCCAGAATAACTAAGGAGATAGTACAAGAATACTTGGCTAGTTTAGATGTATTCAAGTCTCCAGGGCCAGATGAACTGCATCCAAGAGTATTAAAAGAACTGGCAGATGTGATCTCAGAACCACTGGCAGTCATCTTTGAGAATTCCTGGAGAACAGGCGAAGTCCCGGCAGACTGGAGGAGGGCAAATGTTGTCCCTATTTTCAAAAAGGGGAAAAGAGAGGACCCAAATAATTACCGCCCAGTCAGTCTAACATCAATACCAGGGAAGATTCTGGAGCAGATCATTAAGCAAACAATCTGTGAGCACCTAGAAAGGAATGCTGTGATCACCAATAGTCAGCATGGATTTCTGAAAAATAAGTCATGTCAGACTAACCTGATCTCATTTTTTGACAGAATTACAAGCCTGGTAGATGAAGGGAACGCAGTGGATGTAGTCTACCTTGATTTCAGCAAGGCATTTGACAAGGTGCCCCATGATATTCTTGTAAAGAAGCTGGTAAAATGCGGTCTTGACTATGCTACCACTCAGTGGATTTGTAACTGGCTGACTGACCGGACCCAAAGGGTGCTCATCAATGGTTCCTCTTCATCCTGGAGAAGAGTGACTAGTGGGGTGCCACAGGGTTCTGTCTTGGGCCCGGTCTTATTCAACATCTTTATCAACGACTTGGATGATGGACTCAAGGGCATCCTGATCAAATTTGCAGATGACACCAAACTGGGAGGGGTGGCTAACACCCCAGAAGACAGGATCACACTTCAAAACGACCTTGACAGATTAGAGAACTGGGCCAAAACAAACAAGATGAATTTTAACAGGGAGAAATGTAAAGTATTGCACTTGGGCAAAAAAAATGAGAGGCACAAATACAAGATGGGTGACACCTGGCTTGAGAGCAGTACATGTGAAAAGGATCTAGGAGTCTTGGTTGACCACAAACTTAACATGAGCCAACAGTGTGACGCGGCAGCTAAAAAAGCCAATGCAATTCTGGGCTGCATCAATAGGAGTATAGCATCTAGATCAAGGGAAGTTATAGTGCCACTGTATTCTGCTCTGGTCAGACCTCACCTGGAGTACTGTGTCCAGTTCTGGGCACCACAGTTCAAGAAGGACACTGACAAACTAGAACGTGTACAGAGGAGGGCAACCAAAATGGTCAAAGGCCTGGAAACAATGCCTTATGAGGATCGGCTAAGGGAGCTGGGCATGTTTAGCCTGGAGAAGAGGAGGTTAAGGGGTGATATGATAGCCATGTTCAAATATATAAAAGGATGTCACATAGAGGAGGGAGAAAGGTTGTTTTCTGCTGCTCCAGAGAAGCGGACACGGAGCAATGGATACAAACTACAAGAAAGAAGATTCCACCTAAACATTAGGAAGAACTTCCTGACAGTAAGAGCTGTTCGACAGTGGAATTTGCTGCCAAGGAGTGTGGTGGAGTCTCCTTCTTTGGAGGTCTTTAAGCAGAGGCTTGACAACCATATGTCAGGAGTGCTCTGATGGTGTTTCCTGCTTGGCAGGGGGTTGGACTCGATGACCCTTGTGGTCTCTTCCAACTCTATGATTCTATGATTCTATGATTCTATGAAAGCAAGAGCTGTTTGACTGATGGGAGGTTTTGCTTCTGCACATGAGTAAGCTTTCCGTCCTCACCCACCCTAGAATGTTTAGTTCACATTGAGTTCATGAAACATCGTACCCTGACCTGTTCTTAATGCATGGTTGACCACATCTATGGAATACAATAGTTATGCCCTTTTAAGTTTTGCTATATCAATCACTAGTAATAGTTTAATGAGGTTTTCATACCTGTCCAATTCTGTGTTCTCTTTCCCAACCTTTAATCTATTGATGATTAATGCCTATATGCAACCCTTGCGTATGATTTGTGTCAACCAATCAGCAACAAGCACATATGTGGCAATGCTGTAATATTCAATAAAAGGGACTCTCCGAGACATGCTCGGGAGATGCCTCCCATATGACACTTGTCACTCGTCTGTCGTTTATTTCAACCCAACATTGACATTGGAACGGTCTCCCACGGGAGGTGCTGGACTCTTTTCTAGAGGTTTCTAAGCATAAGTTGGATGGCCATCTATCATGTATGCTTTATTTGAGATTCCTGCATTGCAGGGTGCTGGACTAGATGACATCTGAGGTCCCTTCCAACTCTACAATTCTATGGTTCTATGTCAGAATGATTTCTTTTGCAATTTACTTTACATACTAATTACCATACTAAAAGTACCATGAGGGAAGGCAGAAGTCTAGGCCAGAGAGCTCCTGCCTTCTGATAGATTCTGAAGAGACCATCAACAATCTGAGAGAACTCTGCTGTTCAGTACTTTATAACTTCTATTTGTTTTTAGCATTTTAAAATTGTAAACCAGCTTGGATGCATTGGAAGAAATTTGTTCAGGACCACTTTATATTGACAGTGCTAATTAAAACATATGTACAACAATCTGTAAACATTCAAAACAAGTATTCAGTGATCAGACTTCTGCAAGGGAAAATGTTTTTAAAACATGACTATTTGGTGGTGGCCATCTTGAGCTTTACATCTATCAAATTTTCCAAAGTTTTTTGGAAGGTCACTATTTTACATTTTTTTTTTCTCTCTCTACTGTTCCAATGTATTCAACAGCTGTCAGATATTTGTCCCAGTATAATGGTCCCAAGGGCTTTGCTTGTGTGTAGACCTCACTAGGAAGATGGCGGTCTCCTTTCCATTTGCAGCTTTTACATACCTGGGGAGTCCTCAGAGTATGCAGAAACCCCTATTTTGTTTTTAGGTAACCATTTCACCGCCCTCTTAGACAACCAAGTTTGCAATGAGTAAGAAAAAGTTAGGGTTACTGAGAAAAAGGAATAAAACAGGTGAGAAATTTCAACTATAGTATTCCCATACTACTTCACCCCTCTACCAATAAACCACAACCATCCATTCCCTATGGATTCAGTTTTAAAAGTAATTTTTTAAATAAACATCTTTCTGATATTTGATGCATGTAAAAATGATTGTGGAGCAGATGACTGACATCTCAAACACTATTCTAACAGATACACAGTACCAAATCAGGATAAATGCCAAGGGGCTCAGAATACCCAAGTATTTTCATATATCCTGTTCACCATTCTACTGAATTGACAGGCTTGGCTGAGGTAAAGGATTTTAGGTACCATCTCCTACCTACTAGCGAACCTAACATCATTAATTCTGCTCAACACATAAAATTGCCACCTCTTTTTTCCCCTTTTTAAAAGGAGGGGCAATTTGGTAACAATCAGGACTGACCCAAGACATTTTGTTGTCTGAGGCAAATCAGCAAATGGCACTCATTCCCCCATCCCAGCACCTCTCTGGCAGGAAATATATAAAAGAATAAATTGTTAGTAACCAGTATTATTAGTTTAGGACTGGGGTGAAAAACCTCTAGCCCTCCAGATGAAGTTTGATTGCCTCCCAACTCCCATTATTCCTAGCCAGCATGCCTGACCTCTCAGCAATATTTAAGATTAGGATGAATAGGCCTTGTTCTGGATCTCCATTTTGGAAAAAAATAAATTAAGGAACCTCAATCTGGGCTTTAAAAGGCTTCCGCTTGAAATGAAGGTCTATAACTTACTGAGCTTAGAGCCTCGTGGTCTTCAAAGGGAGATAAAGGCATCAGCGCAATTTCATCCTAGAGAAAGAAATTTTAAATGTTAAAAGATAGCTTTTCTTTTATAACCACAAAATGTCATTGCACTTATCAAATCTTTGTTCTCCCATAATTCCTAAACATTGTCAACTTTTTTTGCTGCCTTGCTCCTGTAAATGTAATTGTTGCATTGCTAAGTTAAACAGCTAACTACAAACAGTTTCACCTGTTAAGTGTTTAGACAGAAGGTTGCTGTTAAAGGTGCAGGAGCAAAACCAACAAAGTGTTGATAATTCTTACACGAAATAAGTGTCAAAGCACAAGTATCATAAGAAGAATATGATTGGAGACAACTAGACAAATAGGTACCGCTCCGGCGGGAAGGTAAACAGCGTTTCCGTGCGCTGCTCTGGTTCGCCAGAAGCGGCTTAGTCATGCTGGCCACATGACCCGGAAGCTGTCTGTGGACAAACACCGGCTCCCTCGGCCAGTAAAGCGAGATGAGCTCCACAACCCCAGAGTCATCCATGACTGGACCTAATGGTCAGGGGCACCTTTACCTTTACCGTATTGATCGCTACCTCTGTAAAGATAAGGCTTGAAATGAATGCATTAAGTTAAACTGCTGAGGCAGAAATCCAAGAAACGAAAAACTAATGTGATTAATTTTTCCTACCTTATCTATTGACAACAATAGTTTGGTGCATTTATTTGCCCCAGACAAATAAAGCATTGCCATAAAGTTACCGTTTTCAGGATCTGAGCTAAATTGGGTTCAGAGTTGCAGGTTAATAAAGTTACTGATTAACCAAGTGAAGGTGATACTGTACTTATTCACTATCATACATTATCAGAGTATCTGTTATCAGAGTATAAATTATGTTCTATAAAAGTTCATTTTAACCAGCGAAAAAAAAGTTCATTTTAACCAGTGAAACGAATCTGGTTCTCTTTAGCGTTTCTTGTCTGCCTGGGGGGATGAGGACTGAATCCTGCCCCTTACTTGTTGAACGTTATAAAGAATACAAGTTAAGTATTGCAAAAACTACTTGTAAGCAATTAATTCTGTACAGATGTCCATCAGCAAGACTTAAGCCAAATGAGGGCACAGCTAGCTTCGCTTCATTGCAGTACCAATGAGGGGCAATTCTTACATTCCTCCATTGTGAGAACGGTCCATTTCTGGGCTTATTTGAAGCTTCTCCTACTGCACAAACAGTCAGCATACTGCTGGCCTTTGAACTTTTTTTTAACTGAAAGAAACATGAAAGAGGGCAGATAAAACAAGAACTGACAGAGAAAGAGACAGGAAGGAAGAAAAGACGGGAAATTTGAAGAAATAAAAAAGACAGGGTACAAGCAAAATAGAGGTGCTTTGAAAAGAATAGAGGAGTAAGGGGATGTCCCCCTCAGTTGTAACTAGGGAGAGGAGGGGTTATTGGGCTGTTTTATTATTATGATGTATTTTTAATTTTATATTGTGTTTTTATATTGTAACCTGTGGGTATAGGTTGGTATACTCATTTAATAAATAAAATAAACCAATAAATATTTTACTTATACAAATAAAACATATAATTTTATTTAATAAATAAACCCTCGGTTAGAACTAGCCTATAGCTGAGTACATTACTGAGACTCCCTTTGCTTGCAATATGAAGCTAAGCCCCCACCCCAAATTACAATTTTTAGTATTTACCCTCTGTTACAAAATGACTATCCTGTAAAATAAGTTATAAAATATGTTTATATTTACTGTTATAATATGCTAAGGATGAACAGAGGCTCTTCACAAAATGGCTCTCCAAAACTGTGTTGTTGCCTCAAACCCATGTATCATTTACTACACTGCTTTTCCTTCAACTTCTCTGATGCTTTCTACTCCTTGGCCTACGCAGTTCAATCTGCAAACCCTCACAGTCTGTTCTGCCTAGCAGGTCTCAATCTGAAGTCACTCTGAGATGTTGCTTTCTATTGAACCAAACTTTCTAGAAGATTAGTCATGGGATATGTGTCTTCAAGGATTTGTGGAGGACAAAACTTAACACAGGCAAATGGAAACAAAGCTCCAGGAGTCCTGGGAACTGTTGTATGACACAGAGACATGTCCTAGGCCACAGCTGCTGTTTTAATTGAGAAAAGAAAACAGAAATGTTGGAGAAGGAAGGATTAAGGAGCCTGCACAAGGAGCTAAAAGGAGAGTCAGGGGTCTGTGCTACCTGGGCTATCAGGCCTAAGTTCTACTGAAGAGCTGGGCAGGAAGGAGCCACTTCAAGGCCTGTGAAGAACTGTAGCTGCTGGAGGCAACTTTTGGCCACTGGCTGCTGAACACTAAATCACACCTCTTCGCCTTTGGAAAGCTTATTGCTTGCTGGATAAGAAAAGCACAAAGCTTGTGCCATAAGGATGTTTAGAGGGGGACAGAGAGTAAAATTTGCTTACACTGCTTTCTTTTTACCCCTATGTTTGTTCAGTCACTTCAGTTCTTTTGTGTATCCTTTCAACTTAAAAGTTCTTTTTCTCATCCGTTTCCTTTTTTAAAAAAACAACCTAGTTCCTTATTAAATCTCATATGCCCAATTGCACAAAACACTTACTTCACACTGTACAAATATTTTTGACACTGCACAAAATGTGTCTAGTTGCATGTTAGAATAAACTCTGGTTCATTTATTCCTCTCTCTGCTTCCTTTTCTTTAACTAGTCACCCACTTATGCAACTTTTTTGGTAATGGACATTAAACATTGTCAAAAGCTTTTTGATAGTTTTTATTTGCATATTATTTGCTTACATGAACAAGTGTGTATTCTCACTGTCTTCATTCTGGCCAAACTGAGAACCACCACACTACTGGGAAAGGTTAATGGGGCAGAGACCGGCAGCTGGGAGGAAGATAGATAGAGGCAGCAAGTCATTTACAGCCCTTATTCTCACTGTTAGTGAGCCTCTGTCTGGTTTTACATCTTTACACTCACATGGTTTTCTGCCCTATACTCCCCAACACACCTACACAGAAAAATTGAGAGATCTTATGTGTATGGAGGAGGGAGGAAGGGACCATTCAAACATGCAAGTTTGAAATGCTATAGCTCAGGCATAGTTAAGTTACCTAAGTGAGTACTGTTAGGTTCTGTCACACCTGTGGGAGCTTCCAGGAATAGCAGGAATTGCTCCAACAAAGTCCATTGCTCAGCTTATTGCTTATATATCGAAGAAGGCCTGATGAATGCCAGAACCCATATTCCTTGTTAAGTTATAACAAAAGTAACATAGTCAACATAGCATCATATCATATACCAAGTGAATTCATTCTCCAAGTGCCTGGCCTTATGTAAACAAAATGACACACTAGGAAATATCAGCAGGCTTGGGGAAATTTCAAGGTATAACCAAGTACACACAAAAAAACCCCACCTTTAGGAAAAAACTCTAAGGGATGAAACCCGCTCCCAAAATGCAGGCTAATGAAGATATAGAATGGACATAGAACGTTGACTGATTGTTGCAGGCGGAGGGAGAATGGAATGAAGTGGTTGGAACAGCAGCATTCGACACTACAGCATTTGGATACATGCGGAAACAACACAAACATACCATACATATCGCTAGTTACTTCCTTCTTAGTAGACATCATAACTCTGTGTGGATTTTCAAACACTGATTAGAATCTTGAGTATTGCCCAACTGTGAAACCAACCATTCAGCTGACAATACCAAAACCAGAAGAACATGTCTGGCCCACTAGATGCATACTGATAACTTCTGAGGAACTGATATCATAGCAACCACATTTTACTTTCAGTAAAGAAACACCTGTCAGCGTACTTTTGCAAATGACACTTGATGTGTTTAGTATCTCTCACACAGTAATTATAGCATAGTGTGACATGTAGCTTACTTCACTGTGTAGTAACGTTGGTTTTATTTTCTAAATTGGGCTACAAACTCTATCCTGGATGTCTCCTCTGTTGTTGCTTCTGATTATATGCAGGCTCTCCATTATCAGAACCAGCCCAAGTACTGAGGATCTGACAGCCTAGCAAAAGCAACTAAGTATGGTAGAAATCTAACATTTGGGGGGTCAAAAAAAATTATTGTTACCAATTAATAACTGCACTGGGTGTTTCAAAATATAGATTTCTACTGATTTATTTTCTAGTTTCTTCCATCATACAGGGCCAATTAGCATAGCATTTTTATGGTAAGCAGCAGGTGTTCAAGATCAGCTCTGGTCCCTAATTCAGGTCCTGTGTTTTTCAGAGCAGAAATGCTCTGCTCAAAAATAATTTTAAAAAGAATTTTAAGGGAAAGTTTGTTACACAATAAGAGGTTGTTAAATCCTCCTGAGTATTTCACTAACCCAGTAATTCAACTGTTTTTTTCCAAGTAGAAAATCTTCACAACCAAAGAGAAGGGTAGAGTTGTAAAAATCCACTAATGATGTTGTCCTATCTCTTGTTTCGGTTCAGCCAGTTTCATACACTTCATTGAGACAAATATGTGAGGCAGGATGGATGAGAATGCTTGTGCATACTACCCAAGCATGAGCCAAAAATAAAGGAGCCAGCTAACATGTAGCTTCATCTTGCTGTATTGAGAGACAATAGAGGCTGTATTTGCACATCACAATAAACCATACTCAATGTTTAACTATAGTTTAATGTGAACAAGCAGTATGCTACAGTGCATTGCTAAAAATCTCTGCTTTACAACAGACCACAGTCCTTGGCTTGTTGATGCATCCAAATCTGTCTTTGTGCTCCCCCCCCCCCCACAAACAAGTCACAAGTGGTAAGCAGAGATCTCTTGGCTGTTGGTAGTGATTTGTCTGAAGAAAAATAAACCATGAGCCCAGATCTAGACAACATGGCAAGCCAAGGTTTATGTCTTGTTGCTCCCAGTGTGACCATGGGCAGGGAAGGTACAAAGAGAGGACTTTTGAGCTGTATGCACGAACAGCCTGCTTATTTGTGTCAAACCAACAGTTAGTTAAACCAACGGTTGGCAAAACATTATCAATGTGTTAACATGATGTGCGAATCAGGCCAGCGAGGCATACATTCATATATTTTAATGCCTATCTATGCATAACCCGTAGGCATCACTATGCCTTTGAATGAATTTTCAATATGAGGGATATTCCATAATTAGATAATCTGTTTTCCTCCAGAAGAGTTGGGAAGTATGAGCAAGAAAGTTTAGTAAATCTAATGTGTAAGAAAGATCCGGAATAGGGTAATGATATGTCCATGCCTTGTAGTCACCATCTGTCAGTGACTGGAGTGAGCCAGTAGTAAATCACCCAAGCTAGTTGGAGTTAACTCTTTATTAGCAAAAACAGGACCCGCACAGAATGTCAGGCCTAATGAGCACAGCAACTCTTCTCCAGCAGGTCTTGCCCCCTTAAAGCAGTTGCTGAGACTGTAGGTCCCCGCCTCCTCCACAGTTTCCTAACCACCCTTCAGGGTTCTTCCTAAGCAATCTGAGACTATGCCTGTGTGTCTGTCTTTGCTCCTCCCCTCTTTATGCTTCTTCTGGTTCTGGGAGACCAGGGGGGAGGGGAGCTTGGTGTCCAACCATTCCCTCACAGGCATTCTTACATTCTTAGTGCATATTTCACTTCAAGTTGAGCTTGGATGAGCTGCTAAAAGACTGAGGTTATGAAGCCACAAGGGGTTAGGTTGGCAGGGTAGGTTAGGAACAGTTTGTATTAATGCTTAGATAAATTGGCTTTGTGACTCCCACTACATTGAAAACTTGTTATCACCTTAGCTCTTCATCTGACTCTATCTTCTTTTTGGGACTAAATAAATATTCCCCTGTAACTGAGATACAAATGTGCTCTAGAGCTGCTCAGGTGCATGAGAATCACCCAGATTCAAAGCATCACACACAGTTAGGGTTCAGTGTTGCTTTGTTTGGGAATATAAACAGAAAATATTGAGAAAGAAAGCTTAAAGGGTAGGTACAGACATTGCTTCTGCATAAAGAAGTTCCACAAACCACTGCATTGTCTAATCAGGTAATCTCTTGCCCTAGCCATCCTGTAACACAGAATGCTGCTTCCCAAAATGTTCCCCAAGGAAAGGTAATGGTTTTTAATCATTGGACTGGAGTGGTTTCTTGGTTCCTTATTTTGTGGTCGGAGTTGCATCAGCATCCAAACTTCAGTGCTACAGGCTGCGTACAGCTTAAAAGGCCGCTAGGTCGTT
Organism: Podarcis tiliguerta; assembly: GCF_965153285.1. Classification (NCBI taxonomy): domain Eukaryota; kingdom Metazoa; phylum Chordata; class Lepidosauria; order Squamata; family Lacertidae; genus Podarcis; species Podarcis tiliguerta. The sequence goes on from NC_139534.1 coordinate 58,324,111, forward strand.
CTTTTTCTCAATTCCAATTGAAGCTGGATGCGGGGAGTGGGGGACACACATCAGAATGTAGTGGAAGCACACTAGTGGATTCAGAGTAAATGGGGGGAGGTGTACATGGTGGGGACATGGAACAAATAATAAGGAAGGAAGAACCAACTACAGCCTTCTTCTCCCCTCTGCCAGTGCTCAGCAGACTGTATGCCACCACCCTTGCCTTAGGAGGTATGAAACTCTTGGGAAACTTTTATTGCAGTGGTAGGTAGATAAGCATATTTAACATAAATTACCCAACTGTCAGTTAGCTACTTAAGCTAAACAACAAAACAAGTAGCTGTTTAAATATTGTTGTAGCCATTGCAGTTAAAGCTACAGTGCCATACCAACTTACTTGAGAGTAAGGACCCCCTCCTGAACTGAGTGGCAGTTGCTATCCGGCTGCACACCAATATAAACATAAACCCTTATACTTTCAGCATCGAAGTTAATGGGGGGGGGGGAGTGCACTTTGCAAAAATAGATGACATGAACTGTCCCCAAATGGAAACCCAATTCTTCTACATAGCTCAGTCAGTAGAGCAAGAGATTTTTCTGTCCGGCCGCCCTCGGCCACACCACCTTACAGGTGCTCCCGGCAGCCCTCGCTCGATCCTCGCCTGAAAGGACCGCGCCAGTTTTCTCCTTGCCTCGAAGGCGACTGGGCAGACCAGCAGCATTCATAAAGGCAAGAGACGAAGCGGCTGGACCGCATGAAAGCTACCGGAACAGTTTGAAAAAGGCGGGTTCTCTAGGGGGCTTTGCATATGCGCTTTTCTTTTTCCCCTTACCTGCATGGTGGAAATAAGCAAGTGCTTCTCTCCCCTTCCCCCGTGCAGCAAGATCAATACAAGATCTCTCCTTGCTAGAACTCAGCTCGATCCCGCAGCATGAGAGGAACAATCCGCAGGGACCCCCAGGACGCTTCGTTTAGGTCTCTCCACTCCTGTGTGTCGTCGTCTCTGGTTTCAGAGTCCCCGCGGCTCTGGGAGTTTCGGACTTCCGCGTGAGGTTGCCTGGCTGCGCCGCGATTCTCCCCTTTCCCGATGAGAGGGAGCCGCCTGTCGGGTTTTGCCACAGGCAGGGAAGAGGAGGAGGAGGAAGCCAGCGTGCCCTTTCCGCCCCCTCCGCCTTACCTGGGCACCACAAGTGGCTGGGGAGGGACAAAGCAGGCACTTCCCGCCATTGATGTGTCAGACTGATACTGCTGTTGGCAGCTGAAAAGCCACAATGGTTTTCTTCCGTGTGTTTGTGTGTTTAGAGAACCAGAATCACCCAAGTCCCAGCTAATTCAGTAGGCAGAATTTCAGAACTGAAGTATAATGGGTGGTGGTGATATTAATATTAATAATAATAATAATAATAATAATAATAATAGTTTATAAGTTGCATTTATATCTCACTTTCTTCTCCAGGAAGCTCAAGGTGGTGTGCATGGTTCTTCCCCTGCTCATTTAATCCCCACAATAACCTTGTGAGGTAGGTTAAGATGAGAGGCAGTGACTGGACCAAGGTCACCCAGAGAAGTTCATGGCTGAGTAAGGTTTTGAACCATACTTCTGCACATCCTAGTGCAACACTCTCTAACCACCATACCACCACTGGCTCTCAGCGTGTGTTCAAAGTGGTGAAAGCTGCAGTTTCTACTGGACCCCTATTGACTTTAGCCAAGGACCAAACACTTCATATAAAAGCTGCTCGCTACCTGTCACTTATGAAGGGTTTGCTTGTATGGTGCTGTCCAGTTTTGTCAGAGTTACATAAGCAAAATGTGCCCATCCCAGGAAGCTTACAGTCTAAAGTTGAGAAAGGAGATGAGAGAGAAGAGGGCAGGACCCAAACCAGTGGATTTAAGTTACAAGAAAGGAGATTCAGATTAAACTTCAGGAAGAACTTTCTGACAATAAGGGCTGTTCTACAATGGAGCGGTACCCCTCAGACTCTCTGTTGGTGGTTGTTAAGCAGAGGTTGGATAGCCATCTGTCAAGGATGCTTCACCTGAAATTTCTGCATTGCGGGGGGCTGAACTACATGACCCTCATGGTCCCTTCCAGCTCTACAATTCTATGATCCCTGTGGCATGTGCAAAGGGCAATACAGTGGCACCTCGGGTTACAAATGCTTCAGGTTACACATTTTCAGGTTGCGGACCATGGGAAACCTGGAAGTACCAGAAAGCGTTACTTCCAGGTTTCGCCGCCCGCGCATGTGCAAAAGCGCTAAATCACGCTATGCGCAGAAGCGCCAAATTGTGTCACACGCGTGCGCAGACACGGCACTGCAGGTTACAAATGCTGCAGGTTGCAGACATGCCTCCACCACAGATTACGTCCGCAACCCGATGTTCCACTGTATATAAATTATCCAAATAAATAAGAACAGAGTGGGGGATCTGTATAGGGATGCATCCCCTTCCTCTTTAATATTATTAGGATTCAGGGTTGTCCCATGAAATCAATCTATAAAATGAGAAATGGAGTTAAATTTCCTGTTTCCCAGCCACTGTCCAACTCCTATCAACCCCTGCCAGCGTGGCCATGTTGGTAGGGCAGAGTGAAGTTTTAGTCTAAAGCAGAGGTTCTCAACTTTTTTTAGTCCATGGCTCCATTGACCAACTACATTCTTTCTGCGGCACCCCGTGGGGTTCAGGAGCCCAGTTTTGTCACTCCTTGCCTGCAGAGCTGGCAGCCTCTCACCCTTTTACAAATACCCACCCTTGTGGAGTGTTCCCTCAGCCTCCTTTCCTCTCTCCTCTCCCCTCTCCTTGGGAATCCTCTGGGCAGCCACTGCTGCCACCCCTAGTCTCTGAGCTGCCACCCCCCACCCCAAAGAGAGGTGCCTCATCAAACTGCCTCACAGGGGCCTGGGACTTGTCTGTCAATTCCCAACAGCAAGGGCTGGCAGACTGGCTGGCTGGGCTCCCTTGCCCGCTTGCTTGCTTATTCTGAGGCCACTCCAGCTCCTGGCAACCAGGCAAGCCCCAGAGGCCTCATTTGCCTGTGAAGCTTGTAGCCAGGGCTGCTGCAATAAACAGCTGTGCAAGCCTTTGGGAGGCAGAGACGCAAAAGGAAGTCAGAGGAAGGAGGGAAGGAAAGAGGGACAGAGGCCCACAGCACCCCTGGCTATCATTCAAGGCACCCCAGGGTGCTACAACACACTGGTTGAAAAATACTGGTCTAAAGCATTTGGGGGATACAAGGTTGGGGAAGGCTGGCATATGACAAGCAGGTCCCATGTAAGCAGCAGAAAAGCACTGGCAGTAGTGAGTGATGGCATATATTGTTTTTGAAGATGTGCAAATGACCTGAGTTCCCAGGAACAACTGGCATTAGGCCCTATAATAGCGTTACATGTGCAAATATAGGGACAGAGTTGACACTGGAGTTTGTTGCAGCAGGATCCAGTCCTTGTCTTTGTGAAGGTCAGATGGTCTCCTGTTGTGGATCTGCAGCATCACATACAATGATATCCTAATCCATAGAGGCACAGGAAATGCCAAATCATAAGTAAGCATGTAAAACTGGAAAGTCTTTCTGCTGCTTACTAAGAATTAAATATATGCCTTTTGATTATTACCTTAAATGAAAGTATTTTTTAATTCTGGTATTCTTGCTACGTATGAATCTTCCGAGCAACTGGGAGAAAGAGGATTGTATTGTTTGGCTGTAAACCAGAGAGGGGAAAACTGCCTGCTGCCACCCAGTGTTGTTGCCCTATAGCTCTCATCAGCCTCAGCCAACATGGCTAATGGTTAGGTAAGATGGGAGTGGAAGTCCAACAGCATCCAGAGGCTCACATATTGTAGGCAATGGATCTTGTGGCATACTCTGGAAGAAAGCTGGAAGCATAAACTGGGTGTGGAGGTCAGCAGATTTCCATAATAAGCGGTGTTTTTTATGAAATAGGGTGTGTATACACACCTTACATTTAAAATGCATGGGGGGGGGCAAGAACCAGGGAACTGTAGCTGACCCCTTACTGAGCTACAATTCGCATCACCCTTAACAAAGTGCAGCTCCCAGGATTAATTGTGGGATAATGTAGTTCAGATGTATAGTGTATATGCAGTCTCATAGGCTGGACAGTGCTATCCAATAAGTGAACCTGTAGTGCTCAGTTAATAGCGAGATAAAAGCATTTTGAGACTGACTTGTCTTACAGCACCATCTACTGTGCTTTTGACAAGATTGCAAGTATTAGTGTATACTGCTTTTATTGTATGCATGATGGATCCCTTTTTATATTTGTTTGGGTTTTTATGCTGAAAAACATGTGATATATGAAATGTATATAATCAGTGCTTTTTTACAGAAAAAAAAAGGTGCTGGTACTCACCATGCAATTGTTACAGTAAGTAACAATTTTTAATACTTTTAATATTTGCAGGGGGGGTGGAAAGGTTCTCTTGAGTACCCCCAGAAAAAGCACTGTATATAATTCTTAAAATGGTATTGTAAACAAGGCCACAAGAAATGACTAGCCTGCAAAACTCTTTACCAGCCTACTGGGGGCAAGGAGAGAAGGATAAGAGAATTGATTCCATTCCTCTTGCAACATCTGGTTGCTTTCTATGCTAGACACAGAGGAGAGAGAGAATATTTTTCCTCTCTGCTCATTTGCCTGAGTGGAATTCCATGAACTCACTTGCATGCAGTTCTTTGTTGCTTCTGGCTAGAGAGCAGAATTCTGACTATCTTGGCCTTGGCAGAATGCCTTTTCATACATAACAGCACTTACTGAAATTGGTTGTGCCCAAGGCATTATCATTCCTAGTCTAGGGCCCAATATCTGCAATGATCTTTTTTTCCAGACTGATGCAGAAACACTGTTTGGCACCTGCTACAGTCATATATATTTCTCCATGGTCTCTCCATTGCTTTGTAGGTTTTTTTTGGGGGGGGGGTTGTATATACTTATTTATTTTAAAGACCCATAAACTCATGAGGTGGCAGCTTCGGTTTGCCTAATGCTAAGTCTGGCCCTGGCTTAGCTACTCCTGTGCAACACACTCATTTTTTTATATTATTAATATTTATTAGTTGCTTTACTCACAAAAATGGCCCAAACTAGCTGACAACACAATATAAGCATTGAAATCAATTACAATGAATAAACCAATGAAAACCTAAGAAAATGGGTATGAAATTTGGTTACATATATCACTTATTTATGAGATATGTGTTTAATTATTATTTTTTTGGTTAATATTGTTTTTTCTGTTTTGTGTATTAACATCTTTTTACTATAATTTTTTTCACTTTTTATGTTTAATTGTTATATGTATGTATGTCAAGTTTGTCTGTCAGCAAACTGTATAAATAAGCTTATTAAAAAAAACAAACCAATGAAAACCTTTCAAATTCAGGGCCAAAAAGCCAGGTAAAAAGGAAAGCTTTGGCTGGTGCCTGAATGTAGATAAGCACTGCCCCAGGCAAACATCTCAGGGAAGTGTATTCCACAAGTGGGGAGCTACCACTAAAAAGGATTATTCTCATGTTGCCACTCTCTGGACCTCCTGTGGAGGACACACATAGAGAAGGGCCTTAGATGACAATCACAGGATCTTGCAAATCTTGGCCACAAGGCTTGGATTTTTAATTTGGGGGGGGGGGAGCATATGTTTTTGAATTCTAGTTCCCATATAATTTGGATTGCCCTGCATATGTAAATATTTACCCCACACACTTTTGAATTCCACCTTTTAGGTCTTGCTGCACTTTGTGAACCATTATGAGGTTTTTTAAAACAATGTAGTGTATGGATTTTGTGAAACAAATAAACAAACAAACCAAGTGGAATGGAATATGGCCAGATGAAAAGCTGAACTATCTTTTAGGGCTCCAAATTTCTGAGTGACCCTTTCTACCTAGCCAGCGTTCATATATAAAAATGGACATAGATATATGCAGCCGGCACACAGCCTCCTGCAGTTCAAAGAATTCTACTGCTTGTGCCAACCAGGCTCTCAATATTCAATTCCCACCCACTACAGATTTGGCACGCTTTCTTGTGATAAAATAATAGCTATCCTGTTCCAAACCACAGGGAATTTTAAAAGGCTGCAATACAAGCATCAATATGAGTATACTCTCCATATTGGGAAAGCTCCCAGATAATTAGAGCATCACAAGAACCCCCATTTGGCAGGGGGCCTACTTAGCAGAGTACTTAGCATAATGATTAATTCAGTCCGTAATTGACTGTGCATAATAGTGTTCTCGTATTTGGATGCTAATGCTTTTAAGGAGTAGCTCCAAAAGCAAATTGAGGAAGCTGGAGATCCCTTTGATTTTCTTGTGCTCTGGGTGAGATTGCTGAGTAAGAGGTGAGTGCAAAAAGAACCTGTTCTATCTGATGTGTGTGTGTGTGTGTGTGTGCGCACTGATTCTCATGTTAACTTTTTATACATGGAAACTTGCGCATGTGTATTGAAGAGAATGGCTGGGCAAGTGTGTGTTAGGAAGCTGATGCACATACTGACCTCTTGAGGTTTGTGATATTTCTAAAACATATCCCAAAGGCACCCATTATGTTATTTCATGCACAGGGGCGTATCTAGGGGTTGGTTAAGTTGGCCCCTACCAAGGGTGCAGGCCTGCAAAAAGCATGTCTGTCCACTCTGGCTCGGAGTTGCTAGAAGCCTGCCTGCTCCCCAGGCTGTTCCTTTGCTGTTATGGGCAGCCAGGTGAAGCATGCAGGCTCCTCTGGGCACCCCAGTGGAGGAGCACAAGGGACTGGGGGGGGCACCAATACAGCTTTTTGCCCAGGGTACAAGGGACCCTAGGTACAACTCTTTTCATGCATGCTTTTATTTTAATTTTAATAAATACAATAATAAACATGCTTATATTGTTTTTCAGTTCTAATAAGGGACCCCAAGGCAATTTACAAAAACAAATATAAAACTGGTCTGAGAACTGGCCCTTTCTGCATCAAGCAAACCTGTACACTTTGGGGAGTGGACTTTGTGTTGTGGGAACTGCCATATCATTGACAAAAGAAGTATGCAGTGGAGTGGAAACTTACATTTGATTTGAAATAACTATACATGGAGCAGGCCTGGGAAGCAACAAACTTAGTTTGTTGAAGATACCATGTTGACTTGCCACTTGTGATCTGTAATGATTAGAAAAAAGATTATTATTTGCTTTTATGTATTAGACAGGGTGTGAAATTTGACTTGCCCAGTCTGTTCATTATGCCATGAATCCACCCGATGTCTGTTGTTCCTGGTTCTGTTTCTCTTTCCTAACTCTCTGTATTTTACCTAAAAGTCAATTTAAATTTTTTTAAAGCAATGAATGTAACTCTTACCTTTGTACAAGAGTCTACATTCCAGCCATGCAAAAGCAACACACACACACAGACACCCCTTCCATCAAAGCAAGCAAAAGCATTATAACAATTCAACAGCACACTTCAGCCAGTCACACAAAAGCACTTGAGATGGGCACACAGCAGGGCTTCAATGTAACTGACCAACTATGGTTTTCATTATGTATGTCCTATCCTGAATTACACACCTGTTTCCCAAAGTGAACTGATAGTAATGCTGTCTCATTGCCACTACCACCACTCCTTCCATACTCCACTTATTTTCTGGGTGGGAGAGAGTGGGAGCTGATATTCCTCATGGGGGGCAGATTTGGTTTTGGAGCTTCTGTCAGTATTTTCATCCCTCCCACTGCAAAGATCAACAGATCATGTTTGTTTTACATTCTGTAGCAGAGAAAGGGGGGGGGGGGACGGAAACCACTCTACCAGACTTCCGTCCCTAGCACTGTGCCAGTTTTTCTTTGATCTATCTAGAGACGAGGTGGCAGTATGAGAGAGCTGACTCTCTCGTGCATGTCCATTATGTTTTGTTTTGTTTAACCAGTAGTAATAAAATTAGGTATGCAACAAAACCTCCACTGTCTTGCTTCCATTACTCTGCTACTATTGAGGTGCTCACAATAGCAAATGTGAGTCCACTGCACCAGGACCTGTTCCAAAGGAATGCTGTGCTCTGCTGTTTCTGCATTCCTGTGATCGGAAGGTCGGTGAAGGTGCTCCCGACACCCAGCCCATACAGACACTGAAGACGTGAGCTCTATACAGGTGTATGGACACCAACTGCTGGTTTTTCTAGCTAGTATATAAGGGAGTACTGTAATGTGCCCAGTACTGGGTCTGACTGGGCTTTTTTGGAGGGGCTTCTACAAACCTGCTGCCCAATTTTTGCCAGATGGCAATTTTCTGTAGCATTCAGTTTTGTTGTAGGTGTTTTCATAGTCTGACAGTTTAATCACATTGTCCTTTGCTACAAAGCAGTGATGGGGAGCTGTGGGTTGGAGGTGGTCAGCATGTCCTTCCTATTCAGTCTGCAGCAGCCTCCTGTCTTTAGCCTCACCCCTAATGGGAATTAGGCTTTCTGTTCTTTTTTAAAGATTTTAGTGGTGCCTAACTGCTGCATGGGGGATGGGGGCGGAAACCAGCTGGGCAGAGAACAGAGAGAGAAGGGGGGAGTGAGATAAAGAAAAAGGAGGAAGAGAAAGGGAAGAAAAGAGAATGAATGGGTTTGTAGGAGAGATGACTCTGGACTCCACCCACTTTGGTCAGCAATCTTGCTCACAGCTGCCATGCATCACCTGGCAGATTTCCCTTGAAGGAATGGAAGGTTGGGGGGATAGGATTTCTCACACCTATAAAGCAATGAACCCAACCTTATGAGAGTAAGTGGTGTTTCCTAATTTGATGTCTGCTGATAGTTTATGACAGGGTGGTGAAGCTGTGGCCTTCCAGACATTGTGATCTGGGTCTGGAATGATGGGAGCTATAGACACACAATGTCTGGATGTATACAGGTTCCCTATTCCTGATTTAAGGGGACATCTCTTATTCTGTAGGTCTTCTTCTTCTTTGGCGATCACTCACAGCTAAGCAAGATTGTCCTCCATAAACACAGTTTTAACAATGAGTCCATAATTGACTGTGTAGGCCAGTTCTGGATCCACACATCCTTCCACAGTGGGGACATTGGTTTCCAGGTGGGAGTTGATCACAGTGTGGATTTGCCAAGCGTGCCTTCCTCTTAGCACGTTTCTCCCTTGCGTCTTGAGTTTGAGTATCTTCAAAGCCCATGACACCTTTGGTAAAGGCTGTTTTCCAACTGGAGTGCTCACAGGCCAGTGTTTCCCAGTTGTCAGTGTTTATACTACATTTTTTTAGATTGGCCTTGAGACAGTCTTTAAACCTCTTTTGTTGACCACCAGCATTACGCTTTCCATTTTTAAGTTTGGAATAGAGTAGTTGCTTTCGAAGACGATCATCAGGCATGCGCACAACATGACCAATCCAACGAAGTTGATGTTGAATAATCATTGCTTCAACACTGGTGATCTTTCCTTCTTCCAGTACACTGATATTAGTTTACCTGTCTTCTCAAGTGATGTGTAAAAATGTTTGGAGACACCGTTGGTGGAATTTTTCAAGGAGCTGGAGATGGCATTCATAAGTGGTCCATGTTTCACAAGCATACAGTAAGGTTGGTAGTACAATAGCTTTGTAAACAGGTATTTTGGGTACACATAATAGACATCTGTTAAAGTGTCAAAACTGACCTGCCGACTTCCATCCTGGACCACAGATTTCACCACCATTTGTCTCCCATCATGGTTATGTCATGTATAGCACAGTCTTATGCAGCCAACTTAGAAACAAGGCGCACTGAGATTGATGAAACTTACTCCTAGGTAGGTGTGTATAGGGTTGTAACCATATTTCTGACAAAGTTCATACTGTGCCTTTATTAACTGTGCAACAGACAGAAAGTGAAAAGGTCAAGGCTTTCTCCCATCACTTTTAGTTTATTAAAGCACCTTGATGCTTGGAAAAATAAACTCTCCAAGTGCCTGCTTGTCCCACCACCTAGTTCCAGAGGACTCTTCTCTACTTTGCTTAATAAGCTGTTGTTATGGTAACATGAGATTTTCCTCTGCCATGCCTCCACTCCTGGCCCTCTTGAGCAACGAAATTGGAAGCACAATTTTGGAATATAAACTCCATTTTGAACTAGGTGGGACTTCCTTCCGTACCAACAAATTTTAGGATCAGTTTGTTTTCCAAGGACAAAACTCCCATTTACCAGCGGGGAAGCCGTTTTAGTCCTTCGCAGCAAAATCCACAGAACTGGATTTCAAGATTCTAGCCCGCCATAATAAAACGTCTTCGCCTTTAGGATACCACGGTGCTCTCTCTCTCTCTTTGTAGCTCCCACGGCCCACCGTGGAACTTGCTTCAAAGCTTGCAAGAGCACGGCTGCAACTTTGAAGCTGCGCATGCACGCTTATCTAAAAGCTGTAGGGGCGGGACTAGAAGAGCCTAACAGACCGCTCTTCGCCCACGAGCAAAACACACACACTAAAAACCACGCCCCATTTTGTCTCCCCCCCCCGCCCTCTCCTGGCTTGTGGAGTTCATGCCGCCGCCCCCGACTGCGCACGCGCGCCGCCTCGGCAGCGAATCACGCCTTCCGCGAGCGCGGCCCCGCCCCTCGACCCCGGCCTACGTGGGGTCACGAGCAAGCGGTGCTGAAGCGCCGCCTGTGAGCTGCGGAGCGCGCTGTTGCTCTTCGGGCTCGCCTCTTCCTCTCAGATGGGGCGCGCGGAGGGGCCCGCCTGGTGCGCGCGGGGCGTCGCTTGAGTCGCCGCTCTCTCCCCACCGCCTTCCTGCAGCCAGCCGTCCCCGTCATGAGGCGCAGCGAGCGGAGAGGTCACGGAGGGGGCTCCGGAAAGGCAGCCCTGGAGGAAGAGGAGCAGCCGCCGCCGCCGTCGGAGCCCAACGGGGCTTCTCCCCCCGTGGCAGAGGTTTCGCCGGGGCGCTGTAGGGGCGCGACGCCGGGAGCCGCCGCCGCCCCCACGACTACCACTGCTTCCACCACGACGCACGGGAGCCGGCGCAGTACGGAGTCCGAGGTGTACGATGACGGGACCAACACGTTCTTCTGGTAAGGGGGCCGGAGCAGGGCGCCCCGTGACCTCCCCCCCCCCGTCGCCTCTCTTCCCCAAGGCCCTTTCCCCCTGACACGCGGAAGGAAACGGCGCAGTCCATGGACACGGGTTGCCCACAGTAAATAGACTTGTGTATGGACAACTAAAGATGCGGGTAGGCAGGCTGTCCGTTTAAAAGGCTAGGGACCAACAAGGAGAAGGGAGTGAGCGGGGTGAACTTGAGGATGCTGGAACCAAGGATATAAAGGGTGTGCATCTCGTTGGAATCAGGCTGGACTTCTCTTTCTGGGTGTCTCCTTCCCAGGAGCCCTGCTGAACCAGCTTCTTTTCTCAAGTCACTTCTGCTGTTCCTTCTCTTAGGAATTGGCCCTCCTTTGGTTTCTCTCCTCAGCTATTGCGGTCAGTCGGGGAAGTGATTAGTGTTACATCCCTAAACACAGTTGTTGAGTAAATATCACGTAGCTCTGTACGGCTTACTGCTGAGTAAATACGCTTTATATTTACTGCTGGCTTTTTCCACCTCTCCTGGCTTGATGAGTATTTTTGATATAGCAAAATCTCTGAGAAATATCTGTAATGTACAGCACCAAGAGGAAACTGAGACTGCTTTCCCATGCATACTTGGAAATATATCCTGTTTAATTCAGTTAGACTTAATTTCTGAGTAAATACATTTGATCTTGCTTCAATTGCACACTTGTGGGATAACTTTCCTAGGCAACAGCCTACTTGTGGTAGTTGAAAGGCAAAACCACACTTTCATCTCCTTATCTCAAGAGAATACTTGCCTGGGCGGTTTGTAGAAAAGAGCACTTCTCTAAGTGCCCTTGCTTAATGGTTTGTGATAGTTTTCCAGATATCATTCTACTATTCCAGCATTTGTACTACAAAAACATAAGGTTTTGTAGACACAAGTAGTGAAAGATAGTGTGACTTTTGTAGTTGAGCAGTCTCGTGAAGAGATGGAGGCAGAATATTTACTAATATTTACATACTAGTAAGTAATTTTTCATCTATAGTAAAAAAAGGATTGACAGACCTCAACACATCCATATCTGATGAAGTAGGTGTGCACTTGTGTGGTGTTATTTTTCTCCTTTAGACTTATCATGACTACCTTGTTTAGTTTATTATATTCTCAAACAGAACTGGTTAAAACTTTACTTGTCCTGATGCACACCTAAAAGCAAAGCCATACTTTATTATTGTTGACACAGTATGAAAAAAGACTGTAACAAAACCATCTTCAAAGCAAAAAATAATAAAAATTCTTTTGCCATGAAAAGCCTACACAAGAACAAAAGATATAGTACAATACCTACCCACAAGGATATCGTAATTGTGGCATCACTAATTCTTGTATATTTGTCCACTTTGTGTCTTTATTTATTCCACTTGCTTTATATCTTTGAGGTGCCACTGTTCTCTTTCCATTACAGTTGTTAGGCTTGTAATGTAATACCCAGAATGATGGTTCTTTTCTTCCTCCACAATGGGTGTAACTTTTTCTTTTCGTGCAATTCTTGAGAGGGCAAATTTTCTAGTAAACAGCATGATGTTAGTTGGAAATCTGGTAATTTAATTAAGCATCAACTCAGTGTCCTTAGTTTCACTGGGAGAGACAAAATTTCCTGCAAACTTTAAAAAATTTTCTCAAGCGTTTTATCCTCCACAGTATGTTAAGTAACATGGTTTCCAGCTTCAAAACCCTTTCTTCTTCTTGTGCCACATACATCAATTATGGAAAAGGGAATACAATGATTAGCTTTAGACATCAATTTATCTTCTTCAAAGACAACAGAGGGCATAGTTTTTCTGGTTCTGCAAGAGGCTTAGTAAAGATAGAAGAGCCTGATTTGAAGTGACTCCGACCTGGTTTGGCTTGAGGTTGCCCCTGAGTCTGACTCCTCTGATCTTGGCAGTAATAAAATTTGGAGTATGTTGATCTTGAAAGATCTGCTGATATTCAGTGAGAGTTCTGCAAACATAGAGTATAGTGAGGCTGTAGTGGTTATTTCATTCTGGCAACATTGTAGGTACTGACTTAGAGCCTGCAATATCTCAGGTTTAGGAAACACAATCTTTTATCAGAGTTCAGGAAGGACCACAGAGAACATTCTGGGAAGTTGCTGTGTATTGGCTGAATTAGTGACCAAATAACTGGATCTTGCAGACATACTGGCACAGTCCTGCCCTTTCAATGGAGAATGGGTAAAATTGTAACTTGATTGCTTCTTTAATACTAGTTTAAAGATTGTACATTTTATTGCTGAACTATTTTTCCAACACTGTTGATGATGTTTCATTATTCTGGGTGATAAGTGTTCTATAGTATAGTCAGATCTTTTAGATCGTCTTCAATGATTTGACCATTGTTTGTTTAACTGCTATTTTGATTATATGTGTCCGTTTAAGCTATGAAGAGAAGTGCAGCATTTAATGAGTTCTTAAATACTCTTACATTTGATACTTGAATATGCTCTAAGAACTGACAGAATGTTGATCTTTAATAGTATTTTATGTTACCTTGATCACCAAACACATTCTTTTAGAGATTCAGTTTAGTTCATTCTAATAGTGAATAACTGAGGAATGTAATTTTTCATTGAACATACGATAATTTAAGGTGAATTAACATACATGCTGCCACAAAGTGCAGCATGTACACATACTTTCTGATTTTTTTGGAAGGACAATAGTGCATCAGGGGTGGAGAACCTCAGTCTAAAAGGCTAAACACAGCTCTGTTACTCTTGGAACTCTTCCAGGCATGCCCCTTGCTGGCTTTGTAATGTCCTTGAGTGTTTTTGTCTGACTGAGATGTGTTTTTGAAGTAATATTTTACCTTTTGTTTGTCTGAATGGAGACTAGAGAAATATGTGTAGAAACTAATCTATTGTATAAAGGTAATTTTTTACATTTCATGCTGTTCCCACTTTTGTCTCTGATGCGTAGCGCTGCCCTGTGGCCCACAAAAGGTTGCCCGAAAGGAAATGCAGCCCTTGGCCAGAAAATTGTTCCCCATCGCTACTATACATGTCCACTCAAAAATAAACCCCATTCAGTCATTCGATGTTCTGTATACTATCTGAAAAAGACAAATAAACAGTTAAAAAAAACCATTGCATTTCTTTAGGAGTTACTCCCAGCCAGTAGTATTACAATTGTAGTCCTAAGTAATTTTTCATGCTCTGAGAGTTTGTTACAACAAAAAGAAGAGAATCTATTGGCAGTTTAAAGATAAACAGATTTAGTATGGTGTATGCTTTCATGGAAAAGAGTCAGTTTCATCAGATACATGAAGTTTTACCCTCAATTTAAAAGCAAGCATGTAAATGAGGCTGAATGCTCATTAAATGTAAAAGAGGAAAAGGGGGTTGGATCTGGTCAGTGGTCTGGATCATAGAGTCTGACCTCTGCAACTAAGTTTGATAGGGACCACACACCTATCAATCACTTGACATCCCTGTGATGATGGTGATGTTTTTCACCCTGTGTGGTACATGGCTTTGAAGGTCCTGACCATTGTCCAATTGTTAGAGTTTCAAAGAGCTGCACACAGCTCTGCAATCATTGATAGCCTGCTGATTGTTAGTACTTCCAGAGAGCCTTGTATTGCACTTTAAAGCCCTAACAATTAGCTTATTGTCAGAACTTCAAAAATCACATACTGCACTGGGCAAAATTAGGTTGCCCAATGTCATTGTGACATCAGTTGGTTGACTTCCTGCGAGCACTGGTAATCAATCAGCTGATGAGTGGTGCTCAGGAGAGAACTGTATGGGGGATGCCTGCAATTCCCCCTTTGCCTGCCCCACAGCCAGTATCATATATGATGTCAGGTGTAGGACAGGTGAGCATGGCTCTGTCGTAATGGTCTCATGGGCTAAGTGGAAAGGCCTGGAAGGCCTAATTGGGCCCCATAGGTCAGAGCTTCTCCACTGCTGGTGTAAGAGGTGTATGAGGACTGTTCGCACACACATTTGGCCACCATCTGAATGCTGTACACTTAGGCTTCAATCCCTAAAATAATGCATCCAGTGAAATGCTTGGAAAGGGCAGCCATATTTATGTAAAGTAACACATGCATGGTTTTTCTTCCTGACATTTTTCTTAATGTGTAGGCATTGTGGGTGGAAGCAGAGTGTAGCCAGTAGATGCAGTGCAACTGTGCAATCCATGCATGGAGTGTGCATTTGTAAACAGTGTGGCATTTCTATACAAAGTTGAAATGTATACAAAGAAGCACTGTGACCATTCACAGCTGTAGCACAAACTTCATAACATAGCACACCTATAGGGGAAGAAAAAATATTTGGTCTCAATTGAATCTTAAAATCACTTACTGATTCATTGTAGTTCAGCATGTTCATGCTAGACTTTTTCCTCTGAAATTCTTTTACTGAAGAACTGAGACTTACAGACTAGCAGTATGTTCATGGGAGATTGAAATGTTTGCTGTTTTTTATGTCAGGTTTGTAACTGTCCTTCTGCTTAAGATAAATATTTAATATGGTCCTTAATATAGTCTGTGTGGAAACATTCAGCATTTAACATCTCAACTGAGGGGCAAAGTAGATGTGGCAGCAACACAATTTAGGCTGGATTGTACTGAAATCTGTAGTGAAATTGCAGTGGGAGATCATGAAGGAGGGGGTAAATAACCTGTGTCAACCGCCTAAAACAAAGTCTTTTAAGTTATTTGTCTTAGTGAGGCTTGCTTCAGTCATGGAGCACCACTGCTGGAAAGTTCTTTCCCCTCCCCCCTTAAAGCAGGCTTGGAGAGAGACCATAGCAGGGAATGCTTCTCCTGCCTGTGCTGTCAGCCCATCAGTGCTGCCACCCCATTTTGTAGGGGCTTTGCATTATTGTAATTCACTTCTTCTGACATAACTTCTAGTTTGGCCCCAAGTGAGCTACTTCAGAAGTACATGAAGGAGAAGTTGAGAGGTTATCTGTGCACTGTTGAGAGTTGCGCCAGAACCTGTGGAGCAACCCTCAAGTTCTTTCAGCTTTGCTGTTTTTACAGAATAATGAACCATTGTCAAATGACTTTGTTTTTCATAAGGACTTCTGGAAAGTGCTGGGAAATGGCTGTCTTTGTTTATCTAGACATAGGTGGCTGTCCTGTTGCTGATTCTTTTAAATTGATTCTTGTGTGTTTACTAAAATCTGCCCTCTCATTGAGTTTAATTTTATGCTGTACTCTAATATAGATGATTGGCATGGATTAGAGGTTTTTAAAGATAAATGCTGCCAAAAGAGCACATGATTTACCTTTTATTTGTTTTCATCCCAAAGTTGCTGGGTCTTCATTGATTTCTGGGAGAAGAATGCCCCAATGCTGAAAATAAGTCATTGAGGGTGATTCTGCCTGTCCTTTGTTTCATACTTAAGAGTTTATCAAGCAGCTGTCATTCTGTGACTTGCAGAAAATGGAATGGAACATAACTTGGGGACCACATTTCCTTATGTAGGATCCACAAAAGAAAACTAATCTAGTTGTACAAAATTAAACCATAGCTTACTGAACTGGTGGTAATCTCTGCATAGAAGCTAGGTCATGAATATCCTCTTCCATTCCTTATTGCTGCCATCTCAACAAAGTATATACTATTGCTATTGATTATAAATTGTTTGCCTTTTCTGTTCCTTTGTTAAATGATGCTTGAATATTGGACCCCTCTGTTTTGTGAAGTGGCTCACGAGAGGTGAAGAAAACTATTGAGTGATGATCATCCATCACTCTTTGTGGAAAGAATTCCCCATACACTCTATAATGCCTGTATGCCTTCCAATCTGCTCTGAAGAGTTTGAGGATCCTCTAGAACAGATTGGGGAGCATGCAGAGGGATATAGTGAGCAGGAGAAGAAAGGGAAGTCCCATCATGTGAATTGTATAACACTGCATGCTTACTCTCTTAGAATAATACGCAAAGTATTTTATATTTGAAACTGAGAATGTGGATCTTTATAAATAGGAGTTTTCAGTTTACTGAAAGCTGGTACATGGAAAAGTTGCAGACATGTTTGTGTTGGTTAGTGTGGAGAAACAAACCTTTCTGATAATCTTTCATGTGTTGTGTAACTGAAATTCCTTAAAATTTTGCCTCAACTTCCAGTCTTCTGAGTTGAAAAATTGAGTTGCTGCACACTGATTATGCATAGTGTAGTTCTGTTGGTTACAGTGCTCATATTATTTATATACTAAGCTTCAATATAGTTGTGAGAAGGCAACTGTATTTTCAGAAGCTAAGTTTTATTTACGGGAAAGCTTCCAATGCAGTGTTATGATCCCCTACTTAGCTAAAGATTGACAGCTTTTGTACTAATGCTGTCAGAGTAACTTTTACTGCAACCTTTGCCATTCTTTTAGGTCAGTTTGATCACCATGTTCGGGCGTATGGGCTGTTGCTGCAGCAGTGTCTGTCTGACTGTGCTCAGAATTTTGCCATTTGGAAACTAATTCACCCCTTAGAAATTGGTAGAAAGTGTTCCTCAAGGCTTGATGTTACCATCTGTGCTGCTTGGTTTATTACACTTGCAGGCTGTGGACGATCTGTCTGTGGAAGTTAGGACTAGAACTTTCTTTATGACCTTCCAAAGAGTCTGCAACGCTTTGGTTGTTTGAGGAAACTTAGTATAGGGTTTGTTTGTTTTTCTCTGAATCAATTATCATGTTCAATTTTTATATTTAGTGTATTTTTAAGTGAACTGTTTTTGAAAAGGTGGTCTATAAATAAGTCAGTTTAGCTGCCCTGAACTTTAGATTGGAGGAAGGGTAAATCTTTAATAAATGAAATAAAATAAATACATTTTAACCTGCTGAAGATACTGAGCAACAGTAAATAGTCCTGAAAAATATTATTTGTTGTTGACTTTCTCTCTCTCTCTCTCTCCCCACCCCCCTGTACAATAGGCAAGCACACACCTTAACAGTCCTGTTCATCCTGACCTGCACCCTGGGATATGTGACACTGCTTGAAGAAACCCCACAGGATACAGCCTACAACACAAAGAGGTAACTAGCTGTCACATAAGTGTTGCAGTCAGCTTTTATTGCCAGTTTTTTATTAAATGCCAGTACCCATTTTTCTTATATTTACTTTTAATTTATTTTGGATTTTGATAAATTTATCAGTCCATTGTACGCATAGCAATGACTCCCCTGTCATTTGTAAAAATAACATCCCCAAATATGTAAATATGTTTCTGTATGAGGAGATTCCACAGTTATATCAAAGTTTTAACTTTTGTAGTTGTATAAGGAAAAAAGCCTTTTGTTTATTGACTGAATTCCTCGACTTCTATCATGAGATTTAAAACTGCCCCAAAGTAAAGTAAATAAAAAGGATAAACCAAAAGGCTTCTCCCATAGAGAAGCATTATTAAAATATTCCTATCTGCTGAAAATAAATCAGATTGATGTTTTCTGTAGAGTAAGTCGTATGTAAAATTTGTTAAATAATACTGGGCAGGATTCACCTAGCCAGGATTCACATAATCTGCAGAAGCCCTGTGCAGACTTCTTGCATATTGGGGCTTTCTGCCTCTGTGCAGGTGTGTGTCAGGAGGCTCCCAAGAACAGTGTGCAGGGGGAGGAAGGGGAGGGGTTGTTCCATCTAGCAGGCTGCAGTGCTTGTGCAGATAGAACGATGAAGTTTAATTCTACCACAATTAAAAAAAATAATATTGTGGGAACTATAGTTCCTGTCTTACAGTTTTCATATAACTGGTTCATATTGGAACCACTTATTGAATTTTTGTATATATTAAGCTACTGAACGTGTCTGAATATATTGAAACATGTGCGTGCTACTTGTGGAGTAGTTGGAAATTACGGTGTTGTGGTATAATAGAAATAATGGATGACAAGGCTAGTGGCCAGCTATGTTGCTGCCACCTCTCGTTTCCCTCCCTGCAATGCCAAATACTACTTTCTCCCACCCACTTTCAGCACAAAGGCTCACCTGTGTTACAGTAAGGTTATAGGGCTATAGTCAAGTTAATGCAGTATGGCCAGAGTGAATTGTATAATGGTGAAACAAAGACTCGGAGAAGAATGCATATGAAACTCCAGTGGAAATCGCAGTACAGTCTGGACAAAACAGGAAATTATGGTCATCAGCTTCAGAGCAGTGCAGGATATTAAACCAGCTTTAAACTGTTGTGGTTTAATACCTTCATTTGTGTCATAGTTACTGTAATGTCTCAGTTTGAATGAAACAGAAAACTCTTGTTAATTAGAGGTGCACCACGAAAGAAGCAGCAAAGGTCATGTCTTCTCTTATTTGTCACCCCATGATGTACCGTATTTTTCGCCCCATAGGACGCACCGGCCCATAGGACGCACCATGTTTTTTTGGGGGGAAATAAAGAAAAAAAATTTTATTTCCCCCTCAGGCGCTTGTGGGGCCAGGAGCGGGGAGAAGCGCTTTTCTCCCCACCGCCAGCCTTCACATCAGGTCCGGGGACAGGGGGAAGACGCGCCGCGCCTCCCAGCTGTCCCCGGAGCTTGTGGGGCAGGCAGCGGGGAGAAGCGCTCTTCTCCCCGCCGCCAGCCTTCACGTCAGGTCCGGGGACAGGGGGAAGACGCGCCGCGCCTCCCCGCTGTCCCCGGAGCTTGCGGGCAGGCAGCGGGGAGAAGCGCTCTTCTCCCCACCGCCTGCATGCAGAACAGGTCCGGGGACAGCGGGAAGACGCGCCGCGCCTCCCAGCTGTCCCCGGAGCTTGCGGGCAGGCAGCGGGGAGAAGCGCTCTTCTCCCCACCGCCTGCATGCAGAACAGGTCCGGGGACAGGGGGAAGACGCGCCGCGCCTCCCCCCTGTCCCCGGAGCTTGCGGGCAGGCAGCGGGGAGAAGCGCTCTTCTCCCCACCGCCTGCATGCAGAACAGGTCCGGGGACAGGGGGAAGACGCGACGCGCCTCCCCCCTGTCCCCGGAGCTTGCGGGGCAGGCAGCGGGGAGAAGCGCTCTTCTCCCCGCCGCCAGCCTTCACGTCAGGTCCGGGGACAGCGGGAAGACGCGCCGCGCCTCCCCCCTGTCCCCGGAGCTTGCGGGGCAGGCGGCGGGGAGAAGCGCTCTTCTCCCCGCCGCCAGCCTTCACATCAGGTCCGGGGACAGGGGGAAGACGCGCCGCGCCTCCCCCCTGTCCCCGGAGCTTGCGGGGCAGGCGGCGGGGAGAAGCGCTCTTCTCCCCGCCGCCAGCCTTCACGTCAGGTCCGGGGACAGGGGGAAGACGCGCCGCGCCTCCCCCCTGTCCCCGGAGCTTGCGGGGCAGGCGGCGGGGAGAAGCGCTCTTCTCCCCGCCGCCAGCCTTCACGTCAGGTCCGGGGACAGGGGGAAGACGCGCCGCGCCTCCCCCCTGTCCCCGGAGCTTGCGGGGCAGGCGGCGGGGAGAAGCGCTCTTCTCCCCGCCGCCAGCCTTCACGTCAGGTCCGGGGACAGGGGGAAGACGCGCCGCGCCTCCCCCCTGTCCCCGGAGCTTGCGGGGCAGGCGGCGGGGAGAAGCGCTCTTCTCCCCGCCGCCAGCCTTCACGTCAGGTCCGGGGACAGGGGGAAGACGCGCCGCGCCTCCCCCCTGTCCCCGGAGCTTGCGGGGCAGGCGGCGGGGAGAAGCGCTCTTCTCCCCGCCGCCAGCCTTCACGTCAGGTCCGGGGACAGGGGGAAGACGCGCCGCGCCTCCCCCCTGTCCCCGGAGCTTGCGGGGCAGGCGGCGGGGAGAAGCGCTCTTCTCCCCGCCGCCAGCCTTCACGTCAGGTCCGGGGACAGGGGGAAGACGCGCCGCGCCTCCCCCCTGTCCCCGGAGCTTGCGGGGCAGGCGGCGGGGAGAAGCGCTCTTCTCCCCGCCGCCAGCCTTCACGTCAGGTCCGGGGACAGGGGGAAGACGCGCCGCGCCTCCCCCCTGTCCCCGGAGCTTGCGGGGCAGGCGGCGGGGAGAAGTGCTCTTCTCCCCGCCGCCAGCCTTCACGTCAGGTCCGGGGACAGGGGGAAGACGCGCCGCGCCTCCCCGCTGTCCCCGGAGCTTGCGGGCAGGCAGCGGGGAGAAGCGCTCTTCTCCCCACCGCCTGCATGCAGAACAGGTCCGGGGACAGCGGGAAGACGCGCCGCGCCTCCCAGCTGTCCCCGGAGCTTGCGGGCAGGCAGCGGGGAGAAGCGCTCTTCTCCCCACCGCCTGCATGCAGAACAGGTCCGGGGACAGGGGGAAGACGCGCCGCGCCTCCCCCCTGTCCCCGGAGCTTGCGGGCAGGCAGCGGGGAGAAGCGCTCTTCTCCCCACCGCCTGCATGCAGAACAGGTCCGGGGACAGGGGGAAGACGCGACGCGCCTCCCCCCTGTCCCCGGAGCTTGCGGGGCAGGCAGCGGGGAGAAGCGCTCTTCTCCCCGCCGCCAGCCTTCACGTCAGGTCCGGGGACAGCGGGAAGACGCGCCGCGCCTCCCCCCTGTCCCCGGAGCTTGCGGGGCAGGCGGCGGGGAGAAGCGCTCTTCTCCCCGCCGCCAGCCTTCACATCAGGTCCGGGGACAGGGGGAAGACGCGCCGCGCCTCCCCCCTGTCCCCGGAGCTTGCGGGGCAGGCGGCGGGGAGAAGCGCTCTTCTCCCCGCCGCCAGCCTTCACGTCAGGTCCGGGGACAGGGGGAAGACGCGCCGCGCCTCCCCCCTGTCCCCGGAGCTTGCGGGGCAGGCGGCGGGGAGAAGCGCTCTTCTCCCCGCCGCCAGCCTTCACGTCAGGTCCGGGGACAGGGGGAAGACGCGCCGCGCCTCCCCCCTGTCCCCGGAGCTTGCGGGGCAGGCGGCGGGGAGAAGCGCTCTTCTCCCCGCCGCCAGCCTTCACGTCAGGTCCGGGGACAGGGGGAAGACGCGCCGCGCCTCCCCCCTGTCCCCGGAGCTTGCGGGGCAGGCGGCGGGGAGAAGCGCTCTTCTCCCCGCCGCCAGCCTTCACGTCAGGTCCGGGGACAGGGGGAAGACGCGCCGCGCCTCCCCCCTGTCCCCGGAGCTTGCGGGGCAGGCGGCGGGGAGAAGCGCTCTTCTCCCCGCCGCCAGCCTTCACGTCAGGTCCGGGGACAGGGGGAAGACGCGCCGCGCCTCCCCCCTGTCCCCGGAGCTTGCGGGGCAGGCGGCGGGGAGAAGCGCTCTTCTCCCCGCCGCCAGCCTTCACGTCAGGTCCGGGGACAGGGGGAAGACGCGCCGCGCCTCCCCCCTGTCCCCGGAGCTTGCGGGGCAGGCGGCGGGGAGAAGCGCTCTTCTCCCCGCCGCCAGCCTTCACGTCAGGTCCGGGGACAGGGGGAAGACGCGCCGCGGCTCCTCGCTGTCCCCGGAGCTTGAGGGGCTGGCGGCGGGGAGAAGCACGCATCTCCCCGCCGTCAGCCTCTAAACCACATAGGGAGACAGCGGGATGGCGGCGTTCCGCCTCCCTGCTGTCCCCCGACCTTGTGGGGCTGGCGCTGCGGCTCTCCTGAAGCCTGGAGAGCGAGAGGGGTTGGTGCGCACCGACCCCTCTTGCTCTCCAGGCTTCAGCGAAAGCCTGCATTCGCCCCATAAGACGCACACACATTTCCCCTTCATTTTTGGAGGGGGAAAAGTGCGTCTTATAGGGCGAAAAATACGGTATGTAAACTGACTGGCTCTCTTAGGTAAATGTTACCTAGGGCCAGAAAGATATTTCAAAATGGTGGGGTTTTTTTAGTTCAGAACTTGCATTAAGTCAGGCTGTATACCTGTAGAACGTTGGCTGCAGGTTCTTGCGTGTATGACAAGTGTAGTATCAACTGATGTTGCATAGCTGATAGATGCACATTATAATAGGTTTTCCCATATACCATTTAAGTTGCAGAAATATAACTGCAAAATACAGTCAAACCTTGGTTCCCGAATGCCTCCGTTACTATACGTTTCGGCTCCCGAATGTAGAAAACCAGTTTTCGAACATTTTCCGGAACCCGAATGTCCAATGTGGCTTCTGCTTGAGTGCAAGAAGCTCTTGCAACCAATCGGAAACTGCACCTTCGTTGTCAAACGTTTTGGAAGTTGAATGGTCTTCCGGAACAGATTACATTCGACAACCAAGGTTTTACTTTATTGTGTGTGTGAACTTGGCTATATATGCTTATAAAAGAGAGGCTGGTCTTTAACTACCCTGTTGGAGTTGTTTCTCAGTTGCCTTTATCATGGCAGCAATTTTTATTGTAGGCTTTTGTGGTTCTTTTTATCAAACATCAGTGCTCTTGAAAGAATGTGATGCTATTCTGACATGCCTTCAGTAATATTTGTAAGTGGAAAATTAGTGTGGAAAATTGGAGTGAGTGGTGTCTGTGGAAAATTTCGGAAATGTGTCATCTGTGTATTCTAGAACTTGGAATACAATTGTTCTTGGTTAACTTGGTGAATTTATTTAAAGATGACCTCAGATTTTTATACTGTATTTTGTACTTCGTCATCTTGCACTTTGTAAAGCCGCCGTGCTGGTGATATTAATGAATTATTCCAGTTGATCCTAGTTTCCATTTCTATATTAAATGATAGTTATGCCATGCATACCTAAAACTGAATGAGACCCAGTGCTTTTTTTCTGGGGGTACGCAGGGGCATGCATACCCTTAAACATTTTGTGAATCTAAGTTTGGCCTCATTGAGGGGCAGTATTTCAATATGAGTAGGAAAATGAGAGTACCCCTAAACATTTTTTTAGAACAAAAGCACTGGTGAGACCCATAAGTAAACTAGCAGATACCAATCCTTACACAAAGTTGGACTAATAGCCAGCTCAGCCTAATAAATCTAAATGCTGGAGAGACAAGGGTTTTTTTCCATCCTGTAACTTAAAATGCCAGAAACGGAAGCTGGGAATGTATGTATGCAAACCATATGCTCTTCAACAGAGCTACAGTTCTTCATTCCAGATGTGAGTAGAGCTGTTGAGGGACTCACAGGTTTAGGTTGGAGGTGCATTGATAATGCTGTAAATGGAAGAGTTTCAAATCTTAAGGCCTCTCAGTATATCGTTCTGACCACACTCTGAAGTCTAGAGTAGCACACCTTTCAATCCTCTTTTGGAAGGGCATCCTATTCTTAGTGGTATCTAATGAGGAGCTTTGTCCTAGGGATTCATTGAAGAGCTTAGATTTCATGGAGGGTAATACTATCAAAGGCTGCTAGCAATGATGTCTATGTGTTATTTCCAGTCTTGGAAGCAGTATGAATGCCAGTTGGTGGTAATTGCAAATGGGGGAAAGTGCTGTTTATACTTGGGTCTCGCATGTAGATTTCACCTGGGCATCTCATTGGCCACTATGAGAACAGGATGTGTCTTTCATCTGAACCAAAGACTCTTAGACTCTTCTTATGCTCTCACATTGTTAAATAACCTGAGGTTATCGTTAAGTCAAAAACAATTGACTGCATATAAAAGAAAGCAACATGATTTGATGGATGTAAAAGATCTAAAAATAATAGATGACATATTTCCTAGATTTCACATTCAGAAACCTCTTCTCATCACGAATGGAAGGAAGTGCAGGGACACAAACTTCATACTATGACCTGAATAAAAAAAAGCTGAGGCATCTCATAATGTTGTCATTGACTGGGCAGAAGTGATAACCAGTATTTAGCCAATGATTCGTCTGTGTAGGTGGGTACAGATATGCAGTTTATTTCCTAATCACATTTTAGATGTCTCTGCAACATCCCCCTTAATGCTGCATTGACTAGGTTGAGCTACTGCTTCAAGCATAGCGTAACATATGGCACCACATATAAAATAATTGCACTGGCTGCCAGTTCTGTGGTGCTGACCTACAAAGCCCTAAACAACTTGGGCCCAAGTTATGTTTACAGACTACCCAGTCAGTAAAATATTTGAATGAGGCCCTTATGTTTGTGCTACAACCTGCTGAGATCCATCTTGCAGTAACTAGGGTGGTGGTCTTTTTCATTGTTACCAAGCCTATAAAACAGCATTGCCTTGTGTGATAAGTAGGTACCAATGGTGCTTTGTTTTGGTGCCTGATAAAAGTTTTCTCCCCAGCCTTCACTTCCCATTAATACCAGCTTACTGTAATTTGTACTGGCTCTGTAGCTGCTGTTGTATTGTCTTAATTATTTTTAATGGGCTGAATTCAGCTACCCAGTTCCGTTAGTGAATGCCAGCATGAAGATTCCCACAAGAAGAATGTGGCTCTCTCTTGCACCTCCCCCAAATCTTTTCTGGAGGGTTGGGAGAACCCCCAGAACGGGAGTGGGAAGAGAAATTGTTTCATCAGTTCTGTTGGGCAAGCTAAAATGCTTGCACTTTCTCGTTTGTGCTATATTGAATTCCACCCATTGTATATTCTTAATTGATTGAGTGTTTCATGATAGGTGATATAGAAGTAATATTTAAAATAATAAAACTACTGAGCATATCCTTAATATGTGAGCAGGTTCCAGTGCACTGTGTAGTTGATGTAAGGTGGTGATCAGTGTAATTACATGTGATAAAGTACTATCAGGCAGCAATTAGAAGATGTATTTCTGCCCTGTTTTGGTCTTTTTTCCTCTATAAATTAACAAGAAAGCATGCCTAATTACTCATAAGGGATTAAGAGTTCAAATGGAGGCTGCACTTAAACTTGCTTGTTAACCTGGTGCACATTGGCTAGCATTATACTCTGGGTATATATCTATAGTTCCAGATTTGAGTGCAGATTTTGTTGCAGTATTGTGGTTTGCCACTCAAGGCTGCTGACTTGCTTTTTGGTCTGCACACAGATAATTTAGGTTCCTGCAATTTGAATTGATCTTGCTGCTTTGGTTTTATGGAACGTAAAACCAAATGAAGGCGTAAACCATTCATTTAGTTCTTTAGATTTTCCATGACGATGTAGAGTTTCATAAATAATCTATGTGAATTGGACTCCCTTTATAGAGTTATAAAACTCTAAAACTGTACATAGCCTGAACATTCTCCCTCTGATATGTGTGCCTCAAACTTCAGATTAGCAATTCTCTTTTTACTCAAGAAGCAACATAATTTCAAATTATGGTAAGATAAAAACAGTGATGATTTATAGCGAGATGCATGAATTAAAGCAACATGTTTAATCTAGATTGCCTTCATGTATTAAATAAAGTGAAACTTAAACAGGGTCTATAAATTGGTTCCATGTTGTCTTAACTCATGATAACTTGACCCAGATGTTGTTTTTTAGCATTGGTGTAGGGCAGTATACTTTGTTACAGAGGTCACAAACCTGACTGAATCTGAAGACATGGTGTGGCTTCCAATAGTTTAGTATTTTAAACAGTTCATCCTTATAACTAGGTTTCAGTACTATGGTTCAGTAACTTGATTGATTTGAAAATATTTCTATCTATTTTAGTTATTAAAACTTTTGTGGTAACTTACAGCCACACTAAATAAGGTGATAGCCAACTAAGTCAGACTCAAAGTAGACCTGTTGAAATCATAGGCTTGAGTTTGTATCATTTATTCCAATTGATCTACTCTGAGTATTACTAACATTGAATATTGCTCTGTAATTGTGGCTTGTGTACTGGAAATACTTAAATACTAGGTTGACTTTCTTTAAGGATTAATTCACGTTTGCAGAAATAGAATATGTTACAGCCTTTTCCAGACAGTTTTAAAGTGCCAAGGAGATCACATATGCCTATGGAAAACTAGTATGTAATTAGCCAGACCTGTTGATCTATGACTGTGCCTCACTCCCCTTTTAGCTACACATTACGGAGGCTGAATATTACCTGTGTTTCCCCATAACATTTATGAGCCAAGTAACTGTTTATGGTATGAATGACAAATGGAAGCATGTCAGATTGTATAAAGGGGACTTCCCATGTTGCAGATGACCAGGCAAGTTAATTATAACTCAGCTACAGACTGGTGGATCCATACCCAGACACGCAGTTAGCTTGGGACTTCCATCCCCTTGCTGCCTTTATCAGCTTTGGCACATTGAGTAGGGAAGAAGCTGCCTGGTAGACTTCTCAGGGGGTCCCTGCTAGAAAGGAATTCAGCTGCTACCAAAGCAGGTAGCAATGACCTCATAAGATCTTGATTCTCAGCAAGACCTCATTAGTGTCCATGGGAAATAATTTCAGTGTTAGAAACTCAGATAAATAAGCTAGGCACCAAATGGCTCCTTAAACCAGGGTTACAGTTGCCAAAATTAAATGTCTAGTTGGCATTTTGGAGCCAGACAGCTCAAAAGTTGTATTTTTCAATACAACTTTCTGGTTCCTGAAATTTGTTCTGATTGTGCAGATAAAATATTGGGGGTAGAATTCTAAAGGATGTGTTGTTAGTGTGCAGAAACAGGAAAGATCTAAAGATCCCCAGACATGCATCTTCTGATGGTGGAGACATCAGGCGCCAGGTGCCCAGGAATCTTCACTTGATTGTAAGAGGCCAATAGCCAGGTACAAAATGCGCCTAGTGCCCTGCGAATTTCAAACTCTGAATCATTCCCTTCTTGATATGGCCACACCAAAAGCAGAAGCTGAGGAAATTGAATTGTGCCAACTGCTTGACTGATCTGAATAAGATTTTTAAGAACCGACCTGCCTTTCAATTTTAAGCGAATCAGTGTTGTATCTTTTGGTTTTTCTCAAAAGGATTTGCGAACAGCTTTTAGTAGGTAAGAAGAGTTAATATTGAGCCAGGCAAAATCAGTTTTCTTCCCTGCTGCATGCTTTTGACTACTAAAATGTATCTAAAGCAACCTATTTATCACAGAGTATGAACTTCATGGTCTTTCAGTCTTCAAGACTAGATTGCCTTCAAATAGTTTTTCTGATTTTAGATGTTCTATGGACTTTCAAAAGACATATTTAACAAAAAGCATTCATGAACAGATGTAAATTGAAAGTGTTTTTTTTTCCAGAGGTATTGTTGCCAGCATTTTAGTTTTCTTGTGTTTTGGAGTCACTCAAGCAAAAGATGGGCCATTTTCAAGACCTCATCCAGGTAATCAAAATTGCTCATATCATAAAACTTCTCTTGATAATGATGCACTTGGTAAAATGGCTCCTAATGGTTATATGTAAATGTTGAAAGTAGTAACCTATGTTTCATAGCCTGTATCCCCTAGGTAGAATGTGATTTCATTATCAGAATCTAGCATAGTTTTCAGAAGTCCTCATCTGACTGCTCATTAGTCACTTAACAGATGACATATTTTACCATACTTAATTGAATCTAATGCTCACCTTTTTTGGCCAAATTACATTGCAAAAATTAAGGCGTGCATTAGATTTGATGGCACATTTACTTTTGCCAGCAAATACTTTTTTTTGGTTTCAAAGTTCTGAAAATTGAGGTGCGCATTAGATTCAATGGTGCATTAGATTTAAGTAAATAAAGTATTTGCTATAAAAATGTAAGAAGAACCTGCTAGATCAGGCCAATGGTGTATGTGTATGTAGGCTGGAGAACTGCAACTGCAGAGCATTGTGGAACAAACATTCCACTTAGTGAGTGCTTAAGAAAAGGACACGTTTCAGTTATCTATTTCAGATTTAGATTATACCTGGAAAAGGTGTGTGTGTGTCCCCCGGCCTCTTCTACCAAAAATAACTTACCTTGAGTAAGAGAGGCAGGCAAAGAGAGCACTAAATTTGTGCTCCTGTTCCACTGTCTACCGCCTGCCCCCAATTCCACAAGTCCATCTGCCACCAGCCACCCTGCGGAAAAAACTGTGGGATAGAAAGAGACGCAGGCAAAGAATAGCCTTCTCCAGCTGGACTATTGTCTTTCCCACAATAGGGTTGTCTACTATTGAATGCCCTGTGGGAAAGATCCTGATGACTTGTTACATTTTTATATTTTTGTGACTTTATTAATGTATATTGTTGTTACAAATTCCTTCAAGTATCCTTGAAGATGTGACATAAATAATTATATTGAAAACGGAAGTTGATGGAAAATGTGTGGTTTGTATTTGGCTAAACACCATTCTGCAGATTTGTAAAACTGAAAATGATTAAAAAAACAAAACATTAAGGTATTTAACACCAATGTATTTACTGTATTCACCGTCCTTCACTTGAAGTTTTGCTAAACATGGTAACTTGATAAATGTTTTGCATCACAAAGACAGCTTCCTCTGTGGGAAGTTTTACACACAAACACTGTTCTTCAGAGCATTAATATTTTTGTTTGACATTTTATTTCATTAGTCAGAAGTACAATAGAAATATTGTTGTAGACAATTTGCTGAAGTATGCTACTGTGATGCAAGAGTGCAGCAGTATGGCTCTATTTGTTTAGATAGCACATTATCCTTGTTTCTTGTTTTAAAAATTTATTACGTTTATATTGCAGCTTAACAAATACAATCATTTTTTTATAAAAAAGGACATTTTTTATTTGAAAATATAACAGAAAAAATAACAAACCAAATATAAATAACAACAAAAATAAGATTGTCAGCTGATATTAACATTAAGAATATTCTGACAATTCTGATATAAACATAGGTAATTCAAATGTCCAAATAGGTGTCTAAACAGAATTTACAGTTAAGAAGTTGTTCATTCAAATGTAAAGGACAGTGAGATTCAAATCACTAACAGATAGATAGTAGATATTTGTCCATCCAACTTCTCAGTATAGATATTTTAGCTACCATAAGGTTCTCAAACCCACTTTTGTTGCCTGTCTGTTATTCAACACATCACAGAAATATAATTTAAGAGTGTGTGAACATTTGCAAAAAAAATTCTCCAAAACAAAGTTGATAAAGCGTTGTAATTTATGCCCAGAAAGAAACATCACAGAATGTGTCCATTCCATATGCCTCAAGAAAGCATTTTCTGAGTTACATCAATTCAGTTCTTGTATTACATGCTTGGGATATCCATCACTACAGATTCCCTTGTATAATGTCAATTCCAATAAGAAATAAAAAGAATCAAATGTTTTTGAAGTATTTCTATTGTTGATTATTCCTTTTCATAATAGTTTATATTGTGTAATTTTATTGAGTATCTTAAAGTCCTGGATTTTCTTCTGGTCTGTTGAGGATATTCTGTCCATTTTCCATGCCAATGCATTCAGTATCTAGAGATTCATAAAATTGTAGAGTTGGAAGGGAATAACCAAAATGCATTCATTTCTGTGTATCTGTTGTTTTGTGAATTTCCAAAGCATGATTATTGTATTCAATATTGTATTATTTCATATTCACTTACCCCCTCCCCAATTTTTTAAAACAACATTCCTACAGTTGTGCAGAGGGTGGACCCATAGATTTTTCTGTATATCTAACAAATGACTGATACTGTTAAGTATCCTCATTTTCAAATTAATGTTAATTTTCTTTCTTTGTTTGTTGAAGGAGGATGAGTATACAGACCTTACAGTGCAATCCTATGCTTGTCAACTCTCAAATCAGGCCTACTTTGGTCAGTGGGTTTATTCCCTGGCAGGCATGTTCAGAATTGCAGTCTTTCTCACATAATGTGATTCTGTGAGTCACTTGTCAACAAACTGAGTGCTTTAAACACTCATAGTACTGGTTTTGAAGCAAAACATAATGAAAAACAATTTAGAAATTGTAACTCAGTGCTGACCTTCACTGTTAGAAATGTTACCTTTTCTATCATATACGTGAGAAGAAAAAGGCAGCTTGATAGAATGGAGATGCTTTTGTAATATTGAATGGGTGGATCATCTGAAAATGGTTCAAAAGGAATAAGTGGCCAATTTTCACACACACCCCTCCTGAGTTAAGCATTATTTTCAAACATTGCACACATCTCTGCAATTACATAAAGTGATTTCCAAAACTGCTTGGAAAGCATAAAATAATCTGCTTTCTACAGAGCAACAAAGCTATTAGAGAAAGGACATTTCAGCTAGTCTGTCGTCTGAACTTGAGTAGTGAAGAAGACATAAGGCTGTTAATGAGAGTGCTAGAATAAAAGAATAAATGAGTGATCTGTCACTGAAGAGAAATGAGTGCTAATTAGGGATGCATGAGCATTCCTATGGTTGCCCTGAATGGAGCCTGATCTTTTCAAATGCTCCTTGTGAGCAGCCACAGAACACGCATAGGCACTACAAAACTACAAACCTTATTTGGGTGAGACAGTGATGGGTGTTCCTGTTCCTAGCAAGGAGACTAGGGCTAGAACTGTCCCTTTCATTCTTCCTTCCCCACTATCCTGGGACTACAATTCCTAGCATTCATGACAGAAAAATGACCCTGTAAATTAGGGCTTGCATTTGTGAGTCAAATGTGGACCTTTTCACAGCAGGGGCCTGTGTGTGGGCATTTGAACTATACTTACCATATCCTAGTTTTAACAAGTGCATTTAAGTGTGTTAGTTGTGGAAGTCTCATAATTAAGTTGCCAAAACAGGAGTAGTTAAAAATAGCAATGCTGCGATACACTTCGAAGAAAGCTTGGTAAATGTTTATGATTCGAGGTGTGTCTGAGGAACATTGCCTATGCTGGTTGTTCATTCATGAGATACTTAAATGGAATATCTAAAACTATCATAATAAAATCAGAACTGATATTTTTTGCCAGAGTGGAAAATCTGAGCTACATCCATCTAGCCTTATATTCCTTAATACTGGGACTATTTTCATCAACTATGGGCGGAACAAAGAGAGAACTTGTTTAGCAAGGGTATTATCAGATATCAGATTTTGAAAGGTCATCTTGTCTTCCTAAATATGACACTGGTAGGTAGCTATTAAATATGTATGTGAACCTTGTCTCAAAGGAATAGAACAAGATTATGTTGTGCAAAAACAATCCTTGATTATAAATAAATGTGGATAATTGAAAAAATGTGGGTTCCTAGCAGCACATTTCAAATCTTGTTTAGTGTTGTGTTGAAGGCATAATCACTCCATAACTTAAAATACATTCTGCACTAAAGATACCATTTATGTGTATGTTCTGATTTTCTTGCTTGTTCTTTTAGCCTACTGGAGGTTTTGGCTGTGTGTCAGTGTAGTGTATGAGCTTTTCCTCATCTTCATACTTTTTCAGGTAAGGATTTAAAAATTGCATCTTTTATGCAGTTTATTGGGGATTTTTAAAGAAGTTTTGTAAAAGGTAACAAACATGAACAATAAAATGGGAAGTTTTCTTTAAAAGGAAACGTGCAACATAGACAGCTCTCTTTATACCAGACCAGATCACCAGTCCATCTAGTTCAGTATTATCTACTCCTGACTGGCTGCAGTTCTCCAGGGACCTACTTCATACTGGACCCATCAGAATTTTAATCAGGCACCTTCTGCCTATAAAGCACATGCTTTGCCTTATGCCCCCTCCCATAATACAATTTGTATAATTTAATTCTTCATGGCGTGCCTTGTTGTTTAGTTATGTCTGACTCTTTGTGACCCCATGGACCAGAGCACGCCAGGCACTCCTGTCTTCCACTGCCTCCCGCAGCTTGGTCAAACTCATGTTTGTAGCTTCGAGAACACTGTCCAACCATCTCGTCCTCAGTCGTCCCCTTCTCCTTGTGCCCTCAATCTTTCCCAACATCAGGGTCTTTTCCAGGGAGTCTTCTCTTCTCATGAGGTGGCCAAAGTATTGGAGCCTCAGCTTCAGGATCTGTCCTTCCAGTGAGCACTCAGGGCTGGTTTCCTTCAGAATGGATAGGTTTGATCTTCTTGAAGTCCATGGGACTCTCAAGAGTCTCCTCCAGCACCATAATTCAAAAGCATCAATTCTTTGGTGATCAGCCTTCCTAATGGTCCAGCTCTCACTTCCACACATCACTACTGGGAAAACCATTGCTTTAACTATGTGGACCTATATGGCATCCCTACAGTCTAATATAAGAAAATGTTCCTGTGCAGAATGTTACTGAGAGCTGTCAGAAGAGGAGGTATCCACTCTTCTCAAGGCAAGGGGATTATTGCCTCTGCACTCATTTTATTTCACACATCCATGTAAACAAAAGCCAAGGAAGCTTCTGTCAGGACTTTCCCCTCTGGCTAGGTAGGTAGTTCTTGGCAAATGTGTTTGGGTTGCAGTCTCGTATCTTGCATGGGATTTCCTGAGAACTGTTAAGCTTATCACAGCACCTTATGCTATATGGGGACTAGTCTCTCAGAACACCGGGAGAGTATTTTAGCTACTATTTCATTTGCAAGTAAACCAGGAAAGCACTTCTTGGTAATTCCATAGGTTGTGAAAATTCTTATTCTTGATTTCAGTGTTCCCAGTTGAGCCTATTCCCTGCAGAAATGCCATAATGATCTAGGTCTGCTTCTGTGAGAGTGCCCCTCCCCAACTCTGAACAGCTCCAGAGGTTCCAGGCAGGCTCAGATACTCTTTACCTGTCAGGTGTGTCACAACCATGGGACTTAAATACTACCAGCTTTGTTGTGGCCATGTACCTGCCCATCTGTTTCAAGTCAAAGCAATTATTTCTAGATGTGGATCTAGTCACCCTTACACTCTTAGTTCTAGTCTCCTGTAGCCACGTGCCAGTTATTTGAGAGAAGATTTCACTTTCACCTCAAATGCCAAAGGATCTTGGGTAGCTTGCTTCTGTCGTTCAGGAAGCAAAGGTGCTCGTTGTTAATGAAGCATGTTCTATGGGTGCCACAACTAGGGGTGGAGTGCAGAGTACACTTAGGAGAGTGCTGCAGTAATTTAATTTTATTTATAAAGTTTATACACCGCTTGATTGTAAAAAACCATTACAAAAAGAAAAAACCATTAAATGAAAAAAACATTACAATATGTTAAAACATACAAAAAGTTAAAATACTAAAGCAGATTAAAATTCACACCAGCATTTCTAAGCATCTGGGTAAGCTTGTCTAAGCAGTGTTTGTAGAAGGTACTGAAAAGAATACATTGAGGGGGCTTTTATCTGTCTTTAGTATTGTCTTGTGTAGGTTATTAACTTATACTCTTTAAGTAGTGAATGGACACAGGGCTTTATACAGTCTTTTATTTAAGGTAATGAAACCAAATGTGCTTGACTCTTCCACCTGTGTTGCCATTTTAGAAAATGTTAAAATTACTATTCAAGAACAGTACAATATTTTATCATATTAGAACTTGTTTTAACTGTTCCTTACTAATAGATGTGCTTAATTCTTTAGACTGTACATGATGGAAGACAGTTTATGAAATTCATTGATCCAAATTTAGGAGTCCCCTTACCAGAAAGAGATTATGGTGGAAATTGCCTTATATATGATCCAGACAATGGGACAGATCCCTTTCACAATATTTGGGTAAGAGACTGAAACTGAAATATCTGATTTAGCACTGAAGCTGATCTAAAAATTTGTGTTTGTATGATGTATCATTTGGTATTTGTGCTTAATGACAATACATCACCTGCCTCATAACCACTAATGTGTATTCTGTAATTCCATACAAGTGCAGAATTCAGATTCCTGAGAATCTCAGGCTTTACTAAAAAAAAACAACCAACCCCCCCCCCAAACCAAGCTTTCAGCATTTTTAGCTGGTATGATAAAATGTGGGTATGTGGTGCCTGGAGTAAATACCATAGTCATAGAAGTTATTGAGCGTTGTTTTCAGATATCAGTGGGCTGAAGATTGAGCCTGTATAGCTTGCCCCCCCCCCCCATGGCTAGTTAGAAACAAAACAAATTGTGTAAAATAAGCAAAATTTCACAGATCTATATTTGGGATTCAGCAATTCTATGCATGAAATTCTGTTGTTGTTGTTGTTGTTGTTGTTGCACAAAATATACACATGCTGCTTATAACTACCAGCTGACCCTTCTATTGACCAGATAGTGCTATCCGTTTGCCTGTAACATAGCTATGCACTTTAGAAGTGGGGTTAAATTATTTAATTGCTCTTTGCAATTCAAAGTGTACTGATGTAAAACTATACCCTTTCTCTGTTGCTGTTAAATTTAGTACATATCTGCCTTAGCATTTCAAAGCTAGAATATTTTACCTGCTCAGACTTAAGACTATAGAAAAAGAATAGGCTACTATCCAAGTCAAGTGTTACTGTGTTCTGGGGTTCAGAAATCTTGTCTGATTTTAGGAGGCACGTGGCAGTGAGAAAGGAAATATACAAGAGCCAAAATTCTGCTTAAAATGTAGAGGCTATCACAATACCTCCACTGCAAATGTCTGTACTTAGCTTGCTATGGTGCTCCTTGCCAAAAGGAAAATATTGTGGCAAAGAAATTGTACATTTCCTAAGAGGGCTTAGCTATCAGTAGAAAATGTTGCCAGCTGATTATGCCAAATTCTGCCTTCATCCACCACCATTTTGTGAATGGCTTTTCCTCTGCACCACTGTTTTGAAACTGACTGGCTTCAATTTTCAGCCAACTCAAGTAGGTGGGGTAGAAAATTTGAGAACCTCTGATCTAAGATACAAGGCACTATTCTGTCAAAATTAAAATGTTACAAAAATTTGGGAGGAAAAGAATTAGATTTCCCAAAAATGCAATTAAAACAATGGATTAAAATTTATTTTGGGTTAGCGTTGTTGCCTTCCTGGATGAATATTTGCATTTTAGACGTAAGCAATAAAAGTATTGCCTTGTTGAAATTGACAGTATGTGTGTATCTAAAATATCTGATAAACTTTATGGGAAATACTCCAAACTGCAACCTAGTAATCAGTGAACTAGTTACCGTATTTTTCGCCCTATAGGACGCACTTTTTCCCCTCCAAAAATGAAGGGGAAATCTGGGTGTGTCCTATGGGGCGAATGCAGGCTTCGCGGACCTCTCCGCAAACAGCAGGAGCGCTCCCGCTGCTTGCGGAGAGGTGCCTGCATGCTGAAGCCTGCGCGCGCTGAGCTCAGCGCGTCCAGGCTTCGCGGACCTCTCCGCTAGCAGCGGGAGCGCTCCCGCTGCTGGCGGAGAGTTGCCTGCATGCTGAAGCCTGCGCGCGCTGAGCTCAGCTCGTCCAGGCTTCGCGGACCTCTCTGCTAGCAGCGGGAGCGCTCCCGCTGCTGGCGGAGAGGTGCCTGCATGCTGAAGCCTGCGCGCGCTGAGCTCAGCGCGTCCAGGCTTCGCGGACCTCTCCGCTAGCAGCGGGAGCGCTCCCGCTGCTGGCGGAGAGGTGCCTGCATGCTGAAGCCTGCGCGCGCTGAGCTCAGCGTGTCCAGGCTTGCGGACCTCTCCGCTAGCAGCGGGAGCCAGCACTGGGCTCCCACGGCTTGCAGAGAGCTGCCTGTTTGGGGGCTGGGGTCGGGGGAAGCTCGGGCTTCCCCAACCCTGCGCCTGGGGGGGGAAATAATTTTTTTCCTTTATTTCCCCCCCAAAAAACTAGGTGCGCCTTATGGGACGGTGCGTCCTATAGGGCGAAAAATACGGTACCTTATAAACGGGTCTAATCTGTGTAACCCAGTTTTTCTGCTTGAATTAAAGGACAAACTAGATGGATTTGTTCCTGCTCATTTCCTTGGCTGGTATATAAAGGTGAGAATCGGTCCTTTTTGTGTTCAGCTATTGTTAGCATTTGCAGCTTGACTGCTTCTCCTTCAATGTTACCAGTGTGAAAAATCAATTATGTCAGGCACTCATCTGTGAAAATGTTTAAACTGTGTTTGTTCAACTTCAACTATTTCTTACTATACTGGGTCATTAATTTCCTTCAAGGCTAGGAATCTTTTTACATGTTGTGTCCTCACATTTTGATACATAAACCTCTAAACCTCTGCATGTTAACAGCAACATATTTTATCTGGGTAATAACCAGTATTTGTCTGGAGTAGACCTCTTGAAATCAATGGACATAAGCAACCACTGATTTCACTGAGATTATTCAGAATATGATTTTCTTGGATATCACCTATTGTCAACAGTTGACTTCAGAACTTACAGTTTAATGACTCAATTGCAACTATGGGGGAACATTTGCTTAACATGGAATTTTGCATGATGTTCTCATGTTGTTGCATCATCATAACAGTGCTCCATTAGGACAGTGCAACAACATCTGTATTTTTATATAGTTGTCATGGATATTTAGCATTTCTCTTCCAGGTAAAATGCTGATTGTGCTGCTCAGTATTTAATCTCAAAATTAAAGCAGCCCAGCCACCCATTGGCCCCTCAGTGAAAGGCAGCTTCTTTCAGTTGAGTAGCTTGTTAAACCTTCTGCTCCATCTTCTCTGTGACTTACAGGTACATGCAAGTGGCTAGTCTGGTAATCTTTTCTGCTCTTTTTGATTAAAACTAGAATATTGGATAGTTGATGCAGCGTTTGTCCCTGCAGGATAAACATGAATAGTACTTTCAGGTCAAAATAGAAATATCCTTGAGAGTCACCTCAGGTTTTTGAAAGATGTCTGAAAACTTAAAGAATAGTTCTGTCTTCTGCTTGAAAATATGTTTACCAGTCTGTGCTTCTCATGGTTATAAGGTCTTCTGATCCGCTTGTCTGGAACTGCTGATCTTCAAAGGAGCACAGAGATCTGGTGTGCAGCCTACTATACTGTTATCCGCTATGGCTGCAAGCTTTCCCCGCTATATTTAACTCAGACTATTCTGAACCCTTTGTAGAGCACACTATATAATGCTTGTTCCTTTATTTAGTAACTCAAGATTTTGAATAATCTGTAGGATTAACTTTCCTTTTCATTTTTTAAACCCTTTCAGACATTGATGATTCGTGATTGGTGGATGTGCATGATTATCAGTGTAATGTTTGAATTTCTGGAGTACAGTCTGGAACATCAGCTCCCAAATTTCAGTGAATGTTGGTGGGACCATGTGAGTACTGTTCTCTAAAGAAATATGCTAATGGCTCAAATTACTACGCCAAGAATCTACTTTAGGTGCTTTAGTTACTAACGTGAGTAGCATTAGGTGGATGGGGGTGTTTCTTTTTCTTTCTTTTTTTAATCCTTGCTATCTGAAATCCAGGTAGTTCTAAACTGTAATATTGTCTGTATGAATTACTGTCAGGGAACTGCCATCAGTGCCGGAGGGAGAGAGCAAAATCCAGAGGGATTCCGGAGAGCGTCCCGGGAGTGGGAGAGGCAGCCCATCTTCTGGGGAAGAGAATCAGCGTAGCACCAGTGGAGAAGGGGGGCAGATGGGGGAAGCGGCGAGGCGGTCCATGACTCCTTGCCGGGGACCAGTGGGGAGAGTAGAGGTCCTCCGCTGCCTACCCCTCCTTGCGCAGAAGGCTTTCGCGCAGAGTGAGTAGGAGGAGACTAGGCGTCAAGGAGCTTCTTTGCTGGAAGAAGTTTAAGAAACGCCCACTGACGGATTCTGCCAGCGATTGAGACAGTCACGGGTGAGTGGCTGTCCGGACAGGAAAGGTTCACTCAGGCAACCCAGCCAGGTGTTTGCACCGGCTTACGCACGAGCAACCCCTAGAAC
This sequence comes from Podarcis tiliguerta, assembly GCF_965153285.1. Classification (NCBI taxonomy): domain Eukaryota; kingdom Metazoa; phylum Chordata; class Lepidosauria; order Squamata; family Lacertidae; genus Podarcis; species Podarcis tiliguerta. The sequence goes on from NC_139534.1 coordinate 58,362,446, forward strand.
CACTACAATTACCTTTTTGTGTATGCTAATTAAATGTCTGCTATATGGCATTCTTGAAAAAGACTTATGGTAGTTTATGGACTCTTCCCAATAAATATATTTCCTGTGTTTGGACATAGCAATGAGGAATGTGCAAGAGGAATTAACCTAGGACAACTTCATACTTGCAACCCTCACCTCCACTGCAGCTGTGAGGAGGGAACTGGAAGCTTTTGTTTCAGTTTTTGGGTAGCTGCAGATTAAAATTACTTTGAACCCTAAAATATGGTTGGTCTTAACTATAGTACAGCAGAACTAACCAGCTTGGTAAGCATAGCTTAGAAGTTGGCTTACTTTACTAAACCCATAGTTAAGACTTAGCCACATGAGAGCAAAAGCATTTACCTCTATTGTTTACTAACCACAGCTTGAGAAATGTCATTTCTTGTCCACTTTAGGTTATACAACAATCATTTGAAATAATTTGTAGCATGTGTTAAGTACATATCAGAATTGTGCAAAATTTTGTTGAAAACCTAATTTAATAGAAAGCAAATGTAAAGTATATGCTTGTGAATCCACACTACTGCTAATGCTATGCCATAGAATTTGTAGTGGTGGTTTAAGTTAGTTTTTCTTTTCTTTTTAAGTGGATTATGGATGTAGTAATATGCAATGGACTTGGCATTTATTGTGGAATGAAGACTTTGGGGTGGCTTTCTTTGAAAACGTATTCATGGCAAGGACTTTGGAACATTCCGACATACAAGTACGTTAAATGATAAAATTTCATACCTAAATGAAATAACTTTAAATTCTATGTATGTTAATGTAACCTATTTATTTTCATTTGGGTTGTTATAGTCATTTCATTCTGATACAGACTAGGACTAATCTAGAGTAAATTATTTATTGCATTTCACAGAGGCGTTGCTCAAAAAGAGTCTTAAGGTGACTAACAGTCAGTATCCAATATACAACAAATGTGAACATATAACAATAGCTAAATGGCTAGTGATTACAACCTTTTTTTAAAAAAGAATTTTTAAAAAACTAGAAATATGAATTTATGTGACATAAATATTTGACTTTCTGGAAGGTGATAGATTAGGCCAGCTGGCTTCTACAGGAGATGAGGAAGAGGCAGTAGGGTGCTTTTTGCCATTTTTACTACTAAAGCTATAAAAAGTAACTATGATATGAACCATATTTCCCATGAATGAAATTGTTGCTCTCTAGCTTCTGTAAATACTTCTCAAAATGCAAAGTTGAGTAAGTCAAAGCTGACCACCAATAACCAACTATGGCTTGCCAATTACCAGTGTAAAACCAAACGTTTCTTATGCATCATTCATATTTCTGATATGCTTATTCATTGCATTAGTCTTTAAAGAAGTGTGTTTTAGCCAGTAATGTTCCCAGGTACCAAGTTCCTTATAGTTCCTTTCTTATAGCATCAGTCTTTAAAGACAGGAGAATAGCTTTCTTGATTGGCTTCATTCACACAAAACACTAAACCATGGCTTAGTCTTAATCGTTTGTAGTTCAACAAACCATAAGTCATCCATCTCTCAGCCGAGCAAACAAGTACAGTAATGGATTGTTTCTCTAAAGCTTGGTTTGTTTTCCAAACTTCTTCACTCATACCTTTATAGCTTGACATGCATCTGGAGTAGGATGCCAAACAATCCATGGTTAAGCAAAACTGTTTGGTTCAAACATAATGTCAAATCATAGTAAAGGCAAACCATGGTTCATAAGCCAACAGCAAACAGTGCCTTTGCACTGTGGTTTGTAGCCAAAGAAAAAGCCCTTGGTTTAATATTCAGGACTTCAAGCCCATGGAGTCATACATTCAAACAAACCATAGTTAGGCTGGACAAATAAAGACCATATTGTAGAAAAGAACTATGGCCAAATTGCTTTCTGTAAAGAAAAATGGTCTAGGAGCCATATGTGAAATCTCTTAATTTAGGATATTAACCACTTTTTCTCAAATGGTCTATATAAATGTGTATTGATAATTAACCATTTAAATAATGAATCCAGTTTTAACTAGAGGGATAGCCAAGCTCAAATCATGATCACTTCCAAACAAATCCATACTAATTATTGATTAGTATGATTATAGCAATACAGGGAGTAAGACAGTAATCTTGAAATATGAACAAAAATTCACTGATATTTGAAGCAAAGTAAGTTGATTTTGTATAACTTAATAAGCAATTTATTCAAACCTTTTTGGCTTAGCTCAAGGTCTAATATCTAAACAAAGTTAACAAATCCACCAAATTTATTCCCAGCATCCTTGAGCTGCAGTACTGACTATGGAACAGAGTTTTGGGTATTTGAATAGATTGTGAAATAAAAATCATAATTTAGTAACTTGTGACATGGTTAATGCAACACTTTTCATGAGATACTTGTGATTTTCTCCCTCAGAGGAAAAATGAAGAGAATTGCCTTCCAATTCACGCCATACAGCTGGGTTAAATTTGAGTGGAAGCCAGCATCCAGTCTTCGCAGATGGCTAGCAGTCTGTGGTATTATTTTTATAGTAAGGACCAATACTTCATTGTAGCTGCACCAAACTGACATAAGTGTTTAGAATTCTTCTTGCTTTTTAACATTACAAAGATGGAGTTCTCAAATTCTCCCCATGTCAGAAAAAGACTCGTTGAGTCTGACATAGTGAAGGGTAGGGTTTCTCTAGCAGCATGCCTATATTTATCCCAGGAGCAAGGCAATTGTAAGAAGTAAGGAGAGAAGAAACCATCTGTACCCATAGCATCTGCAAGTATCTATAAACTGGGCAGAGTGTGCCAACTTATAGCAGGGACTGCTATTTCATTTATTATAAGCCATTTTGGCCCAATTAGTGTGTAACACTAAGCCTAAACCATGGCTTAACATTAATGAGCAAATGTGTGTGTTTCTGGAGAAAAGAGTGCAACCTCTTCTGGTCCTGATGCTGTGAGCTAAGCCATGCTTTGGTTTAATATTGCATCTGAACCTGGGCTTATGGTTTATCTTGGCTGCAGACAAACCTCAAGCTGTAAGCCATAGAACAGAGCCTGGCTACAAGTCATTGTTTGTCTGGAGTGGAATAAACCTGGCATAACATTAAGCCAAGCTATGACAGCCTACAGCCCACAGAAGCACCAGGACTAGAGGAGCATAATGGTTGCGATGTTCTCTTGGGGAACCTGTTCAATGTTTGGCTTAACATTGAGTGAAACTAGGTCTTTGAGTGTGACAGAAGTGGGGTAAAATTTTATTAAGTTCCCTGTTAATACCTGTGCAGGGAAGCCAAGAACATGCTTCCCCATTGTTCCACTGTTGTATAGCTAAAGACAGAAAGATGGCCACCTGTGTGGTTCTCTGATTCTGAAGTAAGAGAAAATACCTCCTTATTACCTCTGGGGGAGGAATACCATTCTTCCAAGGTACTGCAAGTACCGTATTTTTCGCCCCATAGGACACACTTTCCCCTCTCCAAAAATGAAGGGGAAATGTGTGTGCGTCCTATGGGGTGATTGCAGGCTTTTGCTGAAGCCTGGAGAATGAGAGGGGTCGGTGCGCACCGATGCCTGTAGCTCTCCAGGCTTCAGGAAGCTATCCGCAAGCCTTGCAAGCCCGGCGGGAGTTCCCGCGGGGTCACAAGGCTTGCGGGCAACAGCCTGCAGCCCAAAGCACGGGGTGCCCTCCGGAGGGCGCCCTGTGATTCGGGCGGGTGTCCGCAAGCCTTGCGCGCCCTGTGGGAGGTCCTGCCGGGTGTGCGAGGCTTGGGGCGGCAGCCCGAAGCACGGGGAGCCCTCCGAAGGGCGCCCCGTGCTTCGGGCAGGTGTGCACAAGGCTTGGGGCTGCAGCCGCGGCTGGGGGGGGGAGAAATAATTTTTTTTTATTCACCCCCCCCCAAAAAAAAAACCGAGGTGCGTCCTATGGGCCGGTGCGCCCTATAGGACAAAAAATACGGTACATTCAAATTCCTATACTTAAGGATTTACAGCATGTTTTAAATATGAATAATTGGAAACCACCTGAAATTAAGTGATTGAATGGCACATTTTTCTCAGTTTTTATTAGCAGAGTTGAACACTTTTTACTTGAAATTCGTCTTGTGGATGCCTCCAGAACACTATCTGGTCCTGCTGCGGCTTGTCTTTTATGTGAATGTGGGAGGTGTAGCCATGAGAGAGATCTATGACTTCATGGATGATCCGTAAGTGGTTACTCTTATTCATGCTTATTTGCTTAATTTTAGAATTTGTGAGAATTGCTGCATTTTAGTGGCAAAAATATTAGGGCAGTGGATGGATCAGTCTGCTGCTGCTAAAACATCTGTAGCCTTGAGAAGAGTTGCAGTTTTTTGTTTTCAGACACGAAATACATCATTGTTTGCCAGTTATATGCTTTGGATTGCAAATGTCACTTTGCTGTGTGCTGCCACACAACAACCTGAAAATATGCTAATGATTCATATTAGCTTGGGCACAGTTAGCTTTTGCATAGAACAGCACTTTGAATGGCCTTTTCTAAGGGACTGAATGATTGAGGGAAATAGCTGTGTCTGGAGGGTCTAGCTATAAGACCCTTCTTAAATCTTGTTCCTTGAGATTTTCCAACAGATCTCTTTCACGTCCTATACATCTTTAGAATTTTACAAGTGTCTGCCCTCGCATGGCAGTGCATGCACTAAACACCTGCCTGATTAGAGCTTGTTCCGTCTGCTTCCTTGTTTAGCAAACAGTAGGACCCATATCCCTTAGACTGAGTTTGGTTTTGGCTTAGTGGTGATGGAACAAACTGGCTGATCCCACTACTTAAGCTTATTGTTTCTTCACTGACCAACACAAAAAGTGTCTGTGTTCAGAATCTAGGGTTCCAATACTTTATGAAGATCAGTTTCTCTTGCAAGTCTTTGACTCCTAGAACTGGGAAGAAGGGCCCAACCTGATTACTTAGTCGGAATTCAGGACATTCAGCAGTGACAGGCCATTCCCTGCCCCCTGGTGTTGGACCTACTGATTTGGGATATACTTCCTGCTTTAAGGTAAGAAGAGGCCTCCGTTTCTCATTAGTGAGCTCCTCTCCTCAGCACCCCGGCCCATCTTCTAGTCCTTGTGTTTGAGTTGAAAAAACATCTTGTCTCTTGTTCTTCTGCCCTCTGTTCAACTACATGGCATAACATTGGAACAGGGGAGCGTCATAAGTCACCAGTGCTTCATTCACTGTGTTGCCATTCTTTGCTAATTCAAGATGCAGAAATTGATGACTACATGCAGCAAAGAGAGCCATCATGAGTTATAGATGAACAATATTCTACTACTTGCTTTTCTTATTGCTAAAGTGATAGCACATCCTAGTTCTGCAGATGTTCCAGATCCATATGAAGTTAAGAAGAATTTCCCCACTCTCACATTTTCCGCTGATAAGAATGTTGGAAGCAAAAGAACTGTCTCCATAACTGCTTTTTTTCCTCCCTAAAAGGCATCTTTTCAAACACAACGTATATAATTCTCTGAAAAATCTTAGCCTTTTACTTCTTTTCTGATACCTTCTACATCATTTTATGAGGAAGTCAGAATGATTTATCAAACAATTCCTAAATAATAATATTTGTTTAGAGGAACCATTTCCTGCAAAACATCCCAGATTTTACTGTGTACATGCTACTGTCATGCAGCAGGAAAGCTGCTAATTTAAGAGTCTATAAACTTAACATTCATTTGCAAATGTGATTTTTATCAGTCTTTTTCCATCTGCAGCAAAGGATTTGGGAGTGTATAGGCCCAAATGTGGGGAAACTTCTTGAATTCAAGACAGAAGTGAAGGCTCTTATCCCTGCCTTTCTAATGGCTAACTACACATGTGCCAGATGACAGAGTAATCAGCTTTGTAATCAGTTTTTCTTTTGTTTTACTGATGCTGCGTTCACAAGAGTCCTTTTGTTCTGAGGCCTTTCTACTTCATATATTCTTGGCAAATATGTTTTGCTTTTCCCTAAAGAGTTTTTTGCATTTTTTCCCTACTTTCTTCAGTTAGCGGGACAGTTGTCTGCAGCTTTCTTCTTTCGTTTCTTGCTCAGGTGGGCAAAACTACCTAAGCTGCCTCCCTCCCAATAATGGCTGCTTGGTTCATGGCATGGGGGGAGGGCTTTAAAACTCCTTTCAATATGGCAAGGAAGCTTCTTTTGCAGCCAGCAACAGCCTATCTTTTCTTCCTTGGAGAGGCCACCATCAACAAGACATATGGGGCCTGTGAAACTTCAGAAAGAACAACATACTGGAACAGCTCCTATTTGTGAATCTCCTTCTGAGATTCTGCCTCACAACTAAGCACAGCCTCTGTGAAGGTGGCAACAAACAGGTATACTTAAAGCAAAATGTTGTATTGATCTACTGGACTGTATCCACAAAGCCAACCATATACTGTGAGCAGTAAGATGGCAGGGCCACTTAACAACTGAGGAGGCTTGTCTTAGAGCCTGAGGATTTCTTTGCTGACAAAATGCCAAGGCAGTTTGGACATTTGAACTTTCTGGGAAATTTTTAAATGGCAAGATACTTGTATTGAATTCCTGATTTCTCTTTGAAAATCTTTACCACTTGTACCTCTTTCAAAACGGCTGGCCGTTCTTGGTTATGGTGGTCAAACGTCTCTTTAAAGGTCCCATGCTTCTTTTTTATCCCTGTTGATTTTCGGAAGAAAATAATCATATGAAACTAGCTGAGTCACTCATTTTTGCTTCTCTGAACATATCAGAAAAAATTAAGGACTTCAAATTGGTTTTAAGTTTGATTATTTTAACAATCTTTGGCATAGCTAAGATCAAATTATTGATTTAAATACTTAGGTTTGATTCAAAAGGTTCTAAAGCTGCCTTGCAGTGGAGTCCACCCTAGGCACACCATATAAGCATCAGTGCGTAGACTGTTTTAATTGTCCTGACAGTAAAATAATTCTGTGAAATATGAACAATAGCACTGACGTTCAATACAGCTCTCAAATGCAGCTCTTTGTAAATAGATACAATTCTTTGTCATTGAATTCAAGTTTGGTTGAATAAATCTCGCCTTTCAACAGCACATTGTCTGTAAGGCAGGAAACTTTCCACTGTTACTGCTTCTTAGTGGCTTCCTTATTGATTGCATGCTTTGTAGGAGATGGAGAAGAGTAGCTTCTGCTCTGCCTCCACAATCAGCTTTTCAAATACATGGAGAGAGATGTAGGGGACTATTATCCTGAATTTAGTAAAGTATTTTCATCATATTGTATTAGAGTGGTACTCAAGTCAGTCCAGAACAATCTTGAAAAATGAAGAAGGAAAGTTAATGACAAGCTACAGTCCATCACAGAACAGAATAACCTGAAGTCTCCAATATGGATCAAGTAAACAACTGGGATTTTTAAGGGTCTCATCTTGAGTACACTTTGGCCAGGTGTTGCTGTTGATTATTTATTAAATTTGTATACATCCTTCATCTGAAGATCACAGAGCAGCTCACAACATAAAAATACAAAATGAGAATGCAAAATACAGAATAAAACAAAAATAAACCAGTAACATCCCTGCCGCAAACACATTTAAAAGGACATGTTAATCAGCCCAAGGCCTGGTTAAAGTTCATATAGAGAGAGTCTGATTTGCCCTCCACACTGAAAAAAGTTGTTGGAATGAGATGCAATAGCCAACCTTCAACAGAAGACAGCACTCTCCCCCCCCCCCGCCCAGTTCTCTGTAAATTTAACTCTTTTCCCAATAGTAGAGCAGGAAATTGAAAGCCCAATCACTCATATTGTTGCTCTTTAGTACCTTTCTTTTTTCAGGCAGACAATGTTGACATGGTCATCGCCACCCCTTCAATCTTAAATAGCCTTTTAGTTCCTTTTCACTATCATGCTGCTCTTCATCTCTTCCCCCAGTTCTGCCATGCACTTACCTATGGCTACCATGATTAAATTTCACTTTGCAGTTTGTCATGCTGTGTTTTGAAAAACATGGAAAACTGGATTGGAAAGATGGGAGGAAAGTATTCGTGCATTCCCTCTGGATTATATAAATAATGCACTGTTAAGGTTATTTTCAAAGAATAATGTCAAGAGGATATGGAATCAAAGCAATTTGATGTCATTGGTGGGTGTGTTAGTCCTAGATAGCTAGCTGATGGAAGCAGGTATACGAGTGGTGGAGTTTTGGTTGGTCTTATCTCTTGGAAGTATCCATTGGGGTTCCTGACAAGTTTTGTGGAGAAAGGTTCAGACCATAGAAGTTTCCCTACCTTATTCAGGCCTAAGATCACACATGGTTTACGATCCTTGATATTAAAAGCATGAAGTGAACTGAAGACAAATCAGGATGATAAGGTGAAACCTAACAACAGTGGGAGTACAAAAAGTCCTATTATTATTATTATTATTATAATTAATTAATTAAATTTGTATACCACCCTATACCCGCAGGTCTCAGGGCAGTTCACAATATAAAAACATGTGCTAAATAGGAACACAGGGCATCACCACATTTGAATTGAGACCCATTTCGTTTTTTAAGAGTAAATGGGTGGGTTTTCTCCCATATGGGTTCTACCTGATCACACTATTCTTGGTCCCCCCCCCCCTCTTGCCTACAGTGGCTTACTCATCTCAGACTTTTTGGAGTTATCTCCTTTGCAATCTTCAGACCAGTCTAGTTTGTTGCCCCGACATTGCTTACAACACATTGTAGTTTGGAATCTAGGGGCTGACTGGTAGAGAGCCAATCTGTAGATGACAATCTTGCTTTACAGTGTTCTTGTGCAAGGTAGGACCTCTTGAAGGGCTTTTTAGTGCCTTCCAGCTCTATGTCATAGCTGACTGCAAGCACATAGGTAAGGGCCTTATAGTAAGACAGACTACTGAACCAGCTAATTTGGTGTTGCCTCATTTGCCTAGCATAAAGATCTCATGTAGAGGTTTTTCTCAGCGATAATATATGAGATCTTTCATCTGGAGATACCAGGGGTTGAATCTGGGTCCTTGTATGTGCAAAGCATGGCTTAGTGATAGAACATGTGGCATATTTCTTTTCCACTCTCTAGAAATGGACATGAAAATGCACTGTTAATCTAGGGTAGAAAAATCTCCCAATTGTTATCTGGCATACCAACTAAATTTGTATCATTTGTACCTGCAGTCCTTCTTATTGAGATATGAGATAGCTATGGGAGACCATGTTTCTCAATTTTCAGTGGATATTCTCAAAATTTTGAAAACATATGTTCTATCCTTCCAGTGCTATCTGGATGCTGATACACTGCAGTGTCCTTGCTCCATTTCCCTGGTTGAAAACTTGTTCACCACTGTCCTATGAAAACTAGCTTTTCCTGAAAAATTGTCAATCCAGTCTGTTTTATTTGTGATTGTTCTTCCATAGTAAATTGTAATCACTTTGGAAATCCTGTATTGGTAGGCAATATTTTAAGAGGCAGTTAAGAGTTGCAAGATTTTGAAAAGATTGCTGAATTCCTTTTTTGCAGACTGTGTTCATGGCTATATAGATATTTTGAAACACCTAATATATATGTTGAAGCCATTTCCTAATGCCCTGTGTGACCAAGAAACTGAACACAACAAAAGCCATATGTCATTGTCGGTTCATCAGCTTCCACGAACTTCTGTGGAACAAAGCAAATACTTTGCAGTCTGGAACAGCTGAGAAGTCAAAAAACCTCTGTCTCTCATGCTTGATTCTGGGATCACCAGGGACACAGGGTCCACCCAACCTCACTGGCATTGCTTTGTGTATGTTTTCACTTTCCTCCATATAAATGAATGGTGTTCATTCCAACAGAGAAAATATATAGTATTGCCAGCAACCCTGACTGGCTGACCTAGCCATCATCAAAAGAGACTTCAGCTTAGGGTAGGAAAAACAGAACAGTGCTCCTTCCCATCCTGCTGAAGGTGGTTCCAATGTAGAGAAAGAAGGGAGCAATACACTTCTGGTGTATTGCCACCAATATCTGGATTTAAGAGGAGGGAAGACAGCACTGTAGAGAACTGCCACTTCTCTGTGTTAAACACAGCTGCAGAGTTGGGGCTGTGAAAATATATTGTCCCACTCCACTCTTCCAGGACTGGAGGAAATACTTAGTTTGGAAAAACAGAGGACAGGCCAGATTTGGAAAATCATGCCCTGTCTGAAGCAATTGTTTGCAGGAGGGAAATGTCCACACACACCCATTGGGCAACATTTTAATGCTAGTAAATAGAATAAGGGCAATAAGGATTAACTTTTCTTGCTACAGCAGTGGCTCTTGTTTAAAAGTTTCCTTGTGTAGATTTTTCCAGGAAGTGTGTGTTTTAAGGCAACAAATAGGGGATGTGACTTTTTATTTCCCACTGTAGAAACAGATAACTTAGTCATGCCTCTTGAAGAATTTTGCTGGAGCTTGTTTTGTTAGAGCTTGTCACTTCAAAGTTCATTTGCTCTGTCATGTTACTGAACAATAAAGTTCTGCTTTGTAAATAAGGGGAAACTGCACACTAGATTATTTGCTTGTCAACTGTTAAGCCACACAAAATTGCTATATATTTTTTTCAACCTTCAGTGGTAGAAATTAGAAGGGCAGTTGTTAAATTAAACTGTATCTTCCTTTTTTAAAAAAATTGCTGAAGAACAAAGCTATTATACAGTATTGTGTGTAATATGGTCTTGTTATCAGAGAAGTGCCTATTCTGTTTTTGTTTTGGAAATACCATTTTGAATGTACACCTATGCACTAATGCTGCTTTATTATTGCAGGAAGTTCTATAAGAAGTTGGGTCAGCAAGCATGGCTGGTTGCTGCTATCACAGCTACAGAGTTCCTTATTGTGGTAAAATATGATCCCTACACCCTGACGTTATCACTTCCTTTCTACATTACTCAGTGCTGGATTCTTGGAGTCACACTTGTGCTTATTTGGACAGTGTGGCGTTTCTTTATTCGGTAAGCAAGGGTTGACTGGACTAGGTGAACTCATGGTCTGATCCACCAGGCGTCTATCGACAGTGCTAGTCTGGGCATACCCTGGAACTGGCTCACCACATGCGTTTTCTCCCTTTCTGCATTGCTGCAGGCTAATTCCTGCTCCTGCCACTTTGCTTAAAGCCACTGGGCCAGAATCAACTAAACAGTTGAGATAGTGGAAGCCAGTGCCCCCACTCTTCTCTCCCTACGCATCTCTACCAAAAAGGCGTGGGGGGGGGGGCATGTTCTGAGGAGAGTCCCTCAGAACAATGTACAGGGGAGAAGACTGGAGATTTTGTTCTGTCTGGCAGACAGAAATGCATGTGCTGATGGAATGGTTATAATTGTGCAACACTGAATTCCACCCTTCAGCTCTAAATCTGGGGGAGAAAATGGGAGCAGCTGCTTGCACAATGGAGAAACTGAATTGATAGTGGCAACTTGCTCCTTGTCTTTTAGTAGCTGGACAGTTGGAATTGATGGAGCTTATAAAGAAGTGGGGAGGGGACAAATTTGTGGGTGGGGTGGGAAGGATATTCTCCAAATCCTGAGTATTTACACGGCTACTGTAGTTGCTGTAGAATTATCACTTTAGAACTAGGAAATGCTTAATGTTTAGCTATAGCCAAACTCTGAGTTTGGTCGTATAATTGCCTCATTCAGGGAAATGAAAAGAAGCAACAAAAGGACTGAGCTTTTTTCTAAATTTATTTTGTTTCTCTTTTTCCCCCTCTGATATTTTTCTAAAATGTATTTGTTTTATTTCTAGAAATATCACCTTACGGTATAAAGAGATAAGAAGGCAAAAACAAGAACATAAATATGGGAAGGACAATTGTTTAAGCAATGGTGATGGACATCCTGCACTGGCAGATGAGCACAGTGGGAGTAAACTCAGAGAGAAAGAACTTTGAACTTGAGTAATGAATTAAGGACTGAGAGAGTTATTTTTCTTGCAAGTTTAACCCTCCCTAGTTTTGTAAGTTTTGATGTTTTCTCATGAATGAGAATCCTTTTGGAAAAGGTGCCACCTAATCTCTCTTGAGGAAGGTGTTTACAACTAACGCTAGAAGCAATGCTTCCCCCAAAAGGGGAACTCCGCCTAAGTGTGTTATAAATGTCTGTCATCTTACAAAATGGAGGATTAAACAGGTGCAAAGGGAATCTTAGTAGCCTCAGTTCTGGAAAACCTTGGCTGTTTGTGGGGCGTCAGGAACACATTCTATGGAATAAATATGTGCACTGTGAAAAACAGTTTGATATTTTCCGCTGCAACTACCTTGGACTGTGGTACTAATATGTCCTCCTCATCCATTCATTTCCATTCAACTATTAATACAATATCAACAAAACAAATGGAGAGATGCAATTGAAGCTCGAGAACAAACTGCATAACTTTGCACAATATACTATTGCAAACAGCTCTTGGGGGTCCTGGATCTAGTTGCCTATGTCTCAAAGCAAAGGTGCATTACCTTGAAACAGCCTGCTAGTTTTATACTGCATCCTCTTGATACCAAATACCTCTTCAGTTCATATTTATCCTGGTCTTAGGCCAGAAAGTTTAACTTTCCTGTCTGTTAGCTAAATAGAGCAAGTGAAGGCTATAATGAACGTGAAAAATATTTAATCCACCAAAGCCGTGTGTTCTTTGCCTTATTTTTCTACCACTGAGCTGGTTTCTGCTCTTGCCTTGAGTCTTAGGACCGCCCCCCCCCCCCAATTGCACATGGCAGAGCATGTCATATGATCATCCAGAACTGTCTTGTTACTTCTAGAGTTTAAGCTGCACTAGATGGAGTTATATCGAGGCAACTGCAGTGTGCACAGTCAGCCACTATATGCTAAAAGGCTACTGCTCATGAGAGCATCCAGTCCAAGAACTCTGGCTGTCTTTATTTGTCATTTGCCTCCTAAAACTCCATTGAACAAATGGGAGTTTATGTTACAAATATATTCTCTACAATTAGAGTTGTCATAGGAACGGGTTTCACATTCCTAAAACAGTTGTGTGAATTTTCTCCTTAAATGTAACACTAAATTAATATTAACAAAATAACACTGTCTTAAATCTGTTGAAACTTCTGGAAATTTGCTTTGAAGTGAAAATAAGTTAAAATGTTAGCCCTGCCCTCCTCTCTCTCTCTCTCTCTCTCCCCCCCTCCCCTCCCCCCTCCCCTCCCCCAACAAAATCTCAAAAATGCTGCAGGTTAAAGCACAATGCACAGACCTTGGCTTCATTTCATGTCAATACTTGAATGGGAAAACAAGTCTGCCTTTGCCTTGTTTCTACAATGACACTAATGTTCTCTTCTTAAACAATAGACACTTTCAGCAGGGCAAAATTAAAAAAAAAAAAAAAATCCATATAAATGAATCTTTGAAAACTCAGCAAATGAAGTAATTTTTTTAGCATATAAAATGAGTGAAGGAACTCTGTGTCATGATGATCAGAATGAGGAAGATCATATGAAGCTTATTTCTTGATTTGTGCAAGATTTACTGCTGTTAAGTAACTGAATGGGTGATGTTTATAATTAGGATTTTTCAGCTGTTCAGTAATAAGAAATACTATGGCTATAACTAGGCATTAACAGACATCTTAAAAGAGCAGATACTGAGTTGAGCTGGTACATAAAAACAAGCCTCTCCCCACATGAAAGCAGTAGGTTTTTGAAGTTGTTCAGGTTAATTTTGTACCTGTTTTGTGAGCTGACTAGAGGTAGTACCAGTGTACCTGTGCTAATGTGGCCCTAGTTTTTTCAAGGCTTGCATAGGCATATAGTCCATGTCTGTTTTTGTACTAGTAAACTCTGCCCCCTTGTAATTTTGTATTGTAGTGTCCTCCATGTATTCTGGTGGTAACAAGTGCAATGGGGAGAACGTGAAAAGAATTTTAACTTTGTTTTGTTTTTTGAGGAACCAATTGTGTAAAATTTGAGGTATGGGGGGGGGGGAATTGAAGTTGACCTCCTCTTAAAACATTACTTTTGTACTGATCTTTATGTTCATTGAAATATTGAGTCTTACAGTTATAGTCTGGATAACTGAACAGATGTAATAAAAGGTTGTTTGCTGGTGTGTCCTGAATTACAAATTTTGTTTGGGAGGGGCGTGGGTTCTCATTGACTCCATAGCTGTGATTTTCTAAGAGTGATGGAAAAGCCTACCTCATTGAAGAATTATTAACGTGGTTACACTAAAAGTAGATAATTAGGAACATTCTCTTAACTTGCCCAAGGTTTAAATAGGCACACCTAGGTCCTGTTGGTTTTAAGGGAACATGGATCTGTATTGCACCAAATTATTCAGGAATATCTTGAATTTCCTGTGGAAGTAAAACAAAATGGTTACAGGTCAAATCATATTTCTTGTTCATAAAGCTGGGGGGCCAATAGACAAGGAGAAGCTGATTCATGTAGACTTCCCATTAAGCACGAAAAGAGCGTTCAGATTTTTCTTCAGGCTACATTTGTCACACTTGCACGATAGTTAGCCTAGAGATATGGCTGTAGTGCTAACATTACACAAGAGGCTCACTGCCAGTTCTCTCCTTGCTTGGAATATCAGTTTCATCATCTGTGAGGTTGAGAAAACCAGTTATTGACCCCTTCTTCTGAGTTTCTGAAATCTGACCTCTGGCTGTGGAAGTGCAGTGATGCTTTCTCCCAGTATTCTGTCTTCCAGAATTAAGGGTTCACCGGGAGCTTGTGTTGCAATGCCATAATACAAAATGAACTGCAGCTGTCTTGTTACTAATATTACCTACCATGTATTTTAATTTAGACACTTGTGTAAGCAAAGGTGTATGAGTGCCATCTGTCTATAGCTATAATCCTTATAGCTGATTTTGCATCAGTACAGAGGTACTGAGCACATGGCCAGGTTCTGGTAAATATGGGTTTTGCTTGAAATGTAAAATAGATTAAATTCACTATTACATTTTTTAAATGTATACCATACCTTATGTGTTATTTGCTTATGGGAACTGACTTTAGTTTTAGGCCATGTCCAATAATTCATAGGAGAAAATAAATATAAAAGCTATTTCTATTACTCTAGGCTTTAGGTAAAGGAAACTCTGGACTGTGTGGCACAGTAAACACTGTCTAATTAACATGTGATAGCTGTGTTTGTACAAAACATAAAATATTCTGGTGTAGAGTCAAATTAAGTATGGAAGGAGAGGGAGGTCAGTCTAGGAGGAAAATAGTATGGTAGTGGGGACTACAGTTGATAGGAATTACAGAGAAAGATAAACCAAAGAAGCCTCACCTTAAGTAGAACCTGTTCTGGACCATCCTTTGATTTGTAAGCCTTTATCAGACACTGCCTACATATTTCTAACACTTTCTGAGAGCAGAAAAATCTCAGGAGCCCAAATTCCAAGATGCTACATTTCCTATGTGACTATAAATCCAACACTCACATTGAAAGATGCTGATAACAGCCCTTGCTGCCTTGGCACTATTTCTGGTTAATTTGAGCTCAGAAATACGAAAGTGATGCTTAGTGTGAAAAGGTAAATGAGCTGTCTTTCAGAGTCTGTCTGAAACGTGTTAAAAAGAACTTAGCACTTGTCTGAAGCCTATGCTGTTAAAAAAAATGCAGAGAGAAAACAGCTTCCATTTATGGTGCAGTGCTTCTGGGTGCCAGCCTGACATCTTTGCAAAGGAAGTGTTGTTTTCTAAAGACAGAATTGTAGTGTTGAAAGGGATGATGAGGGTCATCTAGTCGAGCTACTGCAATCCAGGAATCTTTTGCCCAATACGGGGCTCAAATTTGAAAACATTTATGAGCTGCAGTGAGCTAATGAACGGTTATTAGTGCTGGCTTCAATACAAAGACCTAGGTTCCAGTCGTTAAGAAAAAGTGGGGGTCAAGGAAGCAGCAAAAGTAGATAGGTTCTCCCCACCCCCAACCGCCACATCTTTGCCCAAAGCCCCTGTAAATCTCAGATCTGGCTCAAAAACAAAATCACGCAAGAAGGCATCAGTTGCCACAGGCATATTGATCTATTTGAGCACATCATTGTTTACAGTAAGGATGTTCTGAACTGAAGGCTGTATATACATATTACAATATTAAAGCATATTGAAAGCATATTTACATCGAAGAATTTTGGGCACTGTAGCTTACCCCTCACAGAGTTACATTCACAGCAACCCTTTTATCTGAAAAATTATAATCCACTTTTCCCAAAAATATTGCGAGTCAGTTTACAACATATAAAATTCAATAAAGTCAATCTTCTGTATATACCTAAAGCATAATTAAAAACCTCAGTAGGTACAGTATACAGTTAGGGAATTCCACATGGCCTGCTTGTACTGGGTTCTGTTTCACAGCCGCATTAGAAACTGGCTTCTATTTATATAATAAGGTGATTCAGAAGTCTATATAGCCACCAATGCAATGTGCTAAAAGGAATTCAGCCATCTTCAAAAATTCTAAAAATCCACATTATTTCCAAGGTGCTGTATACTTTGCTATTTTATTTAATTTGTCTTACCGCCTTTCATCCATTAATTTAAGGGTTGCTCAAAAGATAAAGAGACAAGATTTTAAAAAATGCATAATAAAAACAATAACAAAAAACCCCCACCTCACAAACCGATACCCCCTCTCCCACAAACACATTTAAGAGTATAGGATGTTAATCAGCCTGGTTAAGAGGAATGTTTTTGCCAGGCACCTAAAAGTGTATAATGAAGGTGCCAGCCAAAGCTCCCTGGAGAAAACGTTCCACAAATGGAGAACTATTGCAAAAAAAAGGCCCATTCTCATGTTGTTACACACTGGACCTCTCATGAAGGAGACATACAAAGAAGGGCCTCAGATGATGATCCCAAGTTCCAGGTAGGTTCATATGGGGAGAAGCAGTCCTTGAGGTATTGAAGCCTTAAGCCATTTAAGGCTTTATTGCTCAAAACCAGCACTTTGACTTGGGCCTGGAAACTAAATTGGCAACCAGTGTAGTCAGGCCAGGATCAGTGCTAAAACCATTTTGCCTCAGTGAGCAACCTGGCCACCAAATTCTGTACCAGCTGAACTTTCTGAATTATCTTCAGAGGCAAGCAGAAGGGAGACAGGCAGTAGTTTAAAGGGAACAAGCAGCAGAACTGGGCAAATGCTCTCATAAGAGCCAGGCTTTAGTTGCTCCTAAAAAAAATCAAACCTATCCATTCTTCAGGAAATCAGCCTGGAGTGCTCACTTGAAGAACAGATCGTGAAGCTGAGGCTCCAATACTTTGGCCACCTCATGAGAAAACTCCCTGGAAAAGACCCTGATGCGGGGAAAGATTGAGGGCACAAGGAGAAGGGGACGACAGAGGACGAGATGGTTGGACAGTGTTCTCGGAGCTATCAGCATGAGTTTGACCAAACTGCGGGAGGCAGCGGAAGACGGGAGTGCCTGGTGTGCTCTGGTCCATGGGGTCACGAAGAGTCAGACACGACTAAACGACTAAACAACAACAACAAAAAAGCAAGGAGCAACAGAGAAAAATAATTCCACTTGGGGAGCTCTTTCCACAGTCTAGTTGGAAAATTCATGTCATGGGACCCACCCATGAAATGTCAAACATTAGGAGGACCATTAAGCAGCTTTGGCTGTTTAGCAGAGCGTCTGGGCAGACTCACATGGAAGGAGTGGATATTTCCCCCTAGATACTGAGGTGTTAACACTATTTTATACTCTCACATATACCAACTCAGAACTGTCAGGTTCATAGTTCAGTTTGCGTCACCAGTAAGCCACTTAAATAAATGTTAATTTTGCAAAATGTCTTTTGATTGCGGTGTCCTGCTCCCATGCCCCCAGTCCTTTTTAACTGAAGAATACAAGGCTTGGTCATGTTGCATTTAGAGGCAAAACTAATTCAGACTACTACACTGGAGACGGAGACGGAGAAATCTGTGCAACTGCCGTAATTTTCCTACAGTCCACTAAGCAGCAGTTGGACAGCAAGTTGCATCAACTGACAGTTTGTTTTCCGGATGACCTAGAAACACAGCTGCAATTCTGTTTCCAACTGATTTGGGATTTTTTTTCCTTTGTAACTAACAGTCTGAAGACGAGCATAGTTAATGTTTTGTTTGAACAAAATGCCAGTTGCAAAAGCAACAGCATGTGCTAAAATCTGCTCTGCTCTCTGGCCGCAATGTAATTTATCCCAAAGAGAAAACAAATCTTGTAGACTCTTTTTGAGCTTATGAGTTGTATTTTATTTATTTAATTTATATACCGCCCTATACCTGGAGGTCTCAGGGCAGGTCACAGAACAAAATCAAAATATAAAACCACAATTAATAATAATAATAATAATAATAATAATAATACCACCTAATGACACCCCTCCCCAAAAAAGAAACATATTTTGAAAGGGCCTAGGTTGTCAATTAAATCAACCAAAGGCCTAGTTTAAAAGGAACATTTTTGCCTAGTACCTAAAGGTGTATAATGAACGCGACATGTGAACTTGCTTGGGAAGAGCATTCCACAGACGGGGCCACTGCAGAGAAGGCCTGTTCTCATGTTGCTACCCTCTGGTTCTCTCAAGGCGGAGGCCCACGAAGGAAGGCCTCAGAAGATGATCTCTGGGTCTAGGTACGCTCATATGGAAAGAGGCGGTCCTTGAGGTATTGTGGGGAGTTTGGGACAAGAGTTAAGGTTCTGTTTTTAAAATGTTCTGATTTGATGGGTCAACAAGTAATCCATTTTGCTAAAGCACACTTGGCATAGTCTAGGCTCAACAGTCACCAGTTTTCAAGAACTGGCTTCTAAATCCAGATTTTAGATCTGAATGTTTATGTTGTATCTGAAAGGTGCCTTTTTATCTGTTTTGCCTTGTTCATCTTAACATTTATAGCCTGCCTTTCCATGATCAATACAGTCCAATTATATGTGTGTAAGAGAAAAAGTTTTCTTCTGGCTGTTTTTAAATTTTACAGGGTCAACAAGTAAAATCAACTCCGTTCCGAAGTATTCTTTGATAGCCACATTTTAAGCTGCTTGTCAAAAGGCAGCCATGTTGGCCTTCCTTCAAGTTGATAAGATACATCTTCTGTTACCACCCACTTAATTTAAGAAGAGGACATTGGTTCCTGAACAGAGTGCCTAAGTAGGCTTGTGTAGAAGGAGACAGTCCTTAAAATACAAAGGTGGTCTCAGTCCCAAGTCCAGGCCAGAAACCAAACTGATAAGAATCCAGTCCAAATAATCTATATTGTCCAGGAAGATCAGGGGTGCAGCATGACGAAGCTGCCCTTCAAATTAGTTAATTGTTAGCAAACTGATCAGAATTAGTCCTAACTTTGATGTAAGTTGAAGGTCTCTTTGCCGTCCTACCCTTGTGGTAAGCAACTGAACCGTCAACCCTGCACTGCTGCTGAGGAAACACATAGTCTCTTGGGGGGAAAGTATATTTGACCAGTAGCTGCAGAGTGGGAGGAGCTTTGTGTTGGTCAGGCTGAAAAAGATTACAAATCCCCAGTGTATGTGATTTTGATGCTTTATTCAGTGGCGTAGCGTGGGTTGTCAGCACCCGGGGCAAGGCAAGTAATTTGCGCCCCCTAACCCGTGGATTTCAGCCCCCTACCCCTAACCCCCAGATGTTGCGCCCGGTGCGGCCGGCCCCCCCCCTGCACCCCCCACACTACGCCACTGGCTTTATTATGTCCACAAATGTCAAAAAAAGAGGACAGAATTAGTTGCTGGAAGAGCAATGCTGTTTTTTGGTGTGTGTGTGTTTGTGTGTGTGTGTGTTTGTTTTAAAAAACCTTTTGCTCTCCATATGCAGTAGGGAAGGAAGAGGGCACTTTGAAATCTCATGATAGATGTAGAATATTAAAGTTTTCACGAAAGCAAATGTACCTATCTTCCACAAGGTGGCACTAGTGTACAAGGATTCAAGAAGCATGAAATAACATCAGAGAGCCTGATCCTACCGGCCAAATTTAGCATCAGCCATGGCAGCCAATGCACAATTCTAGTAAAGGATCCGGTTCTTCCTTGCTTTTCAGGCAACCCTGTACCCCACTGTGCTTGGCTTATCACTCCCCTGTCCTCTAAGGTGGCACTGAATGGTGCCTGGGTAGAGATGTAGCATCCCTGCAGCAGGATCCTGCTGCACATGGGAGCCAAATACAGAGCTTGATCCTACCCAGACTTTTTCATAGCACCTGCTCTCTGGAATGTATGATGCCATAGTATCTCTGTCCATATGTGAAGCATGTGCACTGCACCTCTAATCTCACCTTTGCATCTCTGGCGTGGAGATGGAGTACTTACTTATCAGGGAAGAGATGTAGCTCAGTGGCAGAGCCTCTGCATGTGGAAGGTCCCAGATTCCACCCCCAGCATCTCCACGTAGGGCTAGGAGAGAAGCCAAGGAATGCAGGACAGCATATCACTGGTGAGCAGGGATGGAGAAATTAAACTCAGTTCGTATTTAAAGGCGAACCTGTCAAATTTGCACTTTCCAAAACAACAAGTGAACCGAAACACAAGAACCAGACATCCATTGAAATTCACACTAGTCTGAATTTTTGCAATGCACCGAACCCGTGCTTACAAAAAATGCATAAATCGGGGTAAAGTATACATTAAAATGCATGTATTTGTGGAAATAAACATACAGAAATGCAACGTAGTGGAGAAAATTGCTTGCAAAAATGTGTATACTAGTCAACGCTGCATACAAAAATGTGTTTATTCCTAGAAAGTCGCACAATAATGCTGCTGGAATTTTATGAGGATTTTTTTAAAGTAAATTGCTGCAGAAATCTGGAGAACCGAATTTAAGATTGCAATAATTAGAACCTGAGAGAACTGAAACTGGCAGATCCTTCCATCCCTACTTGTGAAACAGCTTAGGTATAGAGAGTGACTTGTCTAAGAACCAGCCCCCTCACACACACAAACACAGAGCTCTGCCCAACCTAGAGAGTATTAAGCAGGCATAAGCTTCATGTCCCCCCCCCTTCAGTAATTTAACAAGGGTTATATGTGGTTCATGGTTTCTGCAATAGTAGGCTGTTCAGATCTCAGTGTTTGCACCAAGGCATCAGGTGTGCTCTTGTATATAAACAGGGCTTGCATGTTGTGGTATTTTTGCCCTCCTAACAGAAGTGTTTTTGCTTGGGGTTCCAGACAAACATTCCCTCAATAGCTTGGAGTCCCCTCACCCCACTTGTTTTGTTTTCCTTTTCCTTATGACACCCGGTCCACAGTGGGCTTGTTCTGGAATTTTTAGAACAGGAGTGATCTGCTGCTTTAATACAGCAGCTCATAGACTCTCCTACTTAATACTAGTTTATTATGACAAGCTTCTGCAGACATCAGGCTACAGATGCATTGAAGGGAGTGATAAGAGGGTTTATGTTTTTTCTATTTCAGAAACTAGATTTAAAATGCAGGCTAGATGTAATGTTTCGGATATTATATCCTAGCAAACTGAATCATTACTTTATTACAGGTAGACCGAATGATGTAATGAAAGTGCAGGTTCTGCCAAGAAAAATACGGAATAGGCAGGCACTAATATGAAGAGCTGGGATGCGGGTGGCGCTGTGGGTTAAAGCCTCAGTGCCTAGGGCTTGCCCATCGAAAGGTCGGCGGTTCGAATCCCCGCGGCGGGGTGCGCTCCCGCTGTTCGGTCCCAGCGCCTGCCAACCTAGCAGTTCGAAAGCACCCCTGGGTGCAAGTAGATCAATAGGGACCGCTTACTAGCGGGAAGGTAAACGGCGTTTCCGTGTGCGGCTCTGGCTCGCCAGAGCAGCAATGTCACGCTGGCCACGTGACCCGGAAGTGTCTTCAGACAGCGCTGGC
Source organism: Podarcis tiliguerta (assembly GCF_965153285.1). Taxonomy (NCBI): domain Eukaryota; kingdom Metazoa; phylum Chordata; class Lepidosauria; order Squamata; family Lacertidae; genus Podarcis; species Podarcis tiliguerta. The sequence goes on from NC_139534.1 coordinate 58,384,249, forward strand.
CCTCGGCCTCTTTTGAGTGAGATGGGCGCACAACCCTAGAGTCTGTCAAGACTGGCCCGTACGGGCAGGGGTACCTTTACCTTTTTAATATGAAGAGCTAGGCGTCTCCTGTAACCTAGGTATATAACACATTGTTGCAGTTCATGCATTCTGATTATAAACTCTGGAATCCCTTCCTACACTTTTAAAATAAAAGTAATTTCTAATTCACATGCTGGAAAAAAAACCAAACTTCCATTTAGTCCAGCATTCCATTTCCAACATAAGTCAACCAGAATATTTCCTTATTATTTGCCCCTTGCATTTAGTATGCAGAAATATACTACTGCCTATGTACATGGAAGGGACACGGGTGGCGCTGTGGGTAAAAGCCTCAGTGCCTAGGGCTTGCCGATTGAAAGGTCGGCGGTTCGAATCCCCGCGGCGGGGTGCGCTCCCGTTGTTCAGTCCCAGCGCCTGCCAACCTAGCAGTTTGAAAGCACTCCCGGGTGCAAGTAGATAAATAGGGACCGCTTACTAGCGGGAAGGTAAACGGCGTTCCGTGTGCGGCTCTGGCTCGCCAGAGCAGCGATGTCACGCTGGCCACGTGACCCGGAAGTGTCTCCGGACAGCGCTGGCCCCCGGCCTCTTGAGTGAGATGGGTGCACAACCCTAGAGTCTGTCAAGACTGGCCCGTACGGGCAGGGGTACCTTTACCTTTTATGTACATGGAGGTTCTATTTGACAAATCTAAAAAGATGGCTTTAAATCCTGGAGTGGTCAGGCGGCTTTGAAAACCTTGTAGCTCATGACTCTTGCCCACTGCAGATCACACTGCTGCCCATTAACAAAGATCCTCTTAAATCTTTTTAGATAAGTGATGATGATTCACTGCCTCTGTTGCTACTATTATACACATGTTCCAGCCTTGCAGGAAAACTGAGAGCAGGAGGTCCCTCTCTGCACAGCAGGTGCACTGCTAGGTACTTGAGAGCATAGGTTGACTCTATGCCACAAATTTGCCTATTCTAATTAATGTTTCTGGGCAAATTAAGATGGCAAATGCCTGGGGACTCACCAGTGGTGTGCTTTGCAACATGCCCACTTAGCCTGTAAATAAAGTTTAATAAGTTTTTTAAGAGGAGGAGAAAAACAGGCAGGGCACCCAGAGCCCAGCATAAAAGACCCAGGGCTCTGGCCTCTTGGCTATCCAGTGTTGTTGTCCTGTTGGTCCCAAATAGGAGAGCAAGATGTCTCTCTCACCCTTCCCCCACCCCCCGCTCCATGTTCTGAGTTTATACTTGTATTTCTGGCTTCACTCAGCTCAGCCTGCAGTTTCATCTGCCAAAGGTGCAATCTTTCTGTAGGGATTTTGTCTCTACTCCACCTAACGCTTGTGTGGCTTACATAGGCCTTTGTGGGATGCAGAACAGTTCGGAACAAATAACAGCCAAGCAGCATTTCTGCAAGAAATGGGCAGGAAACGATCCTTTCCTCCTGACCACATCAATCAATAATCTTTATTTTGAAAACCTAAACAGACATTTCTGTTTAATGGCTTTCCATTTTCTATTAAAACTTGCATTAGTCACATTTTCCATTACAATGTTTTGATTGAATATCGCCGTATTTCATTGTAAGTCTGTAGGAAAGCTCCTCTAGGCAACCTGATCATTCACCAATCACCCTGATCTGCTTGCACAAAACTTACACAGTGCTCCCATCAAGCATTTGTTTTGGTTTGTTTATGGGGTTGTTAATACACTTTAGCATTGATCATCCGCTCACCCCACACTTTTCAGTGCATTTCTCCATCACTTTTCTAATCACTAAAAGTCATTTAAGGGGGGGGGGGAGTCATTGTTGTACTGAGGTGATAAGGCACCTTGATTTGTTTGAGTTGAGCAAACCTAAATTTCCAGTATGTGCCTCAATCCCTCCTGCAAAATAGTGACTGCATGGAGGCACCTAAAGTCACTCAGTGTTGGGTGTGCTGCAGGCCTTCAGATTACTGGGTTTAGGTGAATGGCTTTCAGATGAAAGATTTGGGGTGGGGCATCAGGTGTGCTGAGTCAGTGAATCTCATGCCCACAAACTGGCAGGGAGGTTGTGTAAGCACCCACTGGCCTGAAACAGATTAACAGAATCAGCACAGGTAGCACACCCCAAAGAGAGAGATTGCTTGGATGCTGTTGTACAAAACACTACAGAACTTTTAAGGGAGAAATCCTATATAAGTCCCATTTAACTCAGGGGCACTTACTTCTGAGTAGTCATATTTGAGAGGGGAACAGCTTTCCAGACTTCCTGAATTATGTAACCAGTAATATGACCTTCTCCTTTCTGCTAAGTTTCCTATCTTCCCTCATTGGCTCAGACAAGGCTCTTCTACATACGACTTCATATTATTAGAGATCAGGAAGGACTTTGCCTAGTCACAGTGTGAGATGATGAAGATGATAATGCCCCCTGCCATGAACAGCACTCAAATATTCTCATGGCTAAAACATGGCATTTCACAGGGCTGGTCTTGGAATGTTGCCATTTACAAATATGGAGTGAAAGCACATGAAAATAAGGTGACATTGACTCCAGTACTCTCTTTCGGAACTTCTACTATGAGAGACTTTTTGAACTTTCTCCTTGTAAGAGCTTTATGACCGAGAAGAGTCTTTGCAACTTTCAGCAGTGTTGCTGTTCCACGGTGCTCAGGAACACACTTCCCATGGCAGGGGACTATATTCCTCTGTGACCAATATAGGCCTGGTTTTGTGCTGGAATGACCCTGCCTCTACTGCAGACCAGCTCAAGGACTAAAGTTAACAATTTCTGAATTAAGCTGCTCCTGCAGCCATCCCTTTAAAAGCAGTTTGATCTGCAGCAATTAGCAGATGGTTGTGTTCAGTTCCACACCATGAAAAGCTTCACCTGCTGATTCTGGTATACTTCAGATAGTTCCTGTTAAAAGGCAGGAGCAAGCTAAGCCACTTTTTTCTGGCCAGTTGGCATCACCACCTGCCCCACTGCATCCTCCCAAACTGGACTCTGCTCCCAGGCATCTCACAACTACCAGCAATTTTTATTTCAAGACTAGGCAACCCGAGGCAAGAAAGTTAGTTTCCTTTAGAGTCAGACCCTGTGGGAGCCATTACTTTAAAGAATGCTTACAGAGAGAAAAATCAGTGCTCAGGGTTAAGCTTTCAGTCAAGCTGAGCTCTCTCTTTTTAAAAGAAGTCAGATTTCAAATGTGTGGAAACGGTACCTAATAAGTGCCTTCACGGTGAATACAGTCAGATGATCAGAACTGTTTGCTAAGTGACAGTTACAGTTTCTCAAAAATCAAATGCCAAGTGCCATGGAAATCTAATTTAGAGAAACGGCTTGGCAAACAAACCTTTCATTTAAACAACTGTGACCATTCAACCAGCTTTACGTTCTTGAATTTAATAAGTTAGCAACATTAGGTGTGTTTTTTAATGGAGCTAATTGAAACCACTAATTTACTGACGTCCAGATGGTGAGGAAAGATGATGACTGTGTTATAAAGACAGAGGCAAGATAATAGGAGAAAGTGGGAAGCATTAACTGTCCAATCCTGTTCAAGATTAGTCAGAGGTAATTCCAATTTTATACAATGGGGTTTCCTTCCAAGTAAGTGTACACAAGGGTAGTGTAAGATCCTTAGCAAATTTTATTACCTCTTTATAAAAAACAGTCCTTCTATTAAGCCTTGATCCAAAGTTCATTGTATTTAATTCCCATTCATTTCAGTGTGAACTAAAATAACTCATGACCAATTTGTTTTATTTATTTCAATGGGACCCCAGCTCAGCTAACAGTCTGGATCCAACCCGTTTTCTTTTTTACCCTCCTCATACCTTGGAGGCAGCCAGAATATAATTGTTCCTAAACTGAGCTCCATAGTTTATGGTAGACTATTATATTATTATTTGATATAGATATTGTTTAAAACAAAGCAGATGGATCTGAATTATATCAGAAATAGCTGGTTCTTCAGTACAAAAACTTCCTTTAAGGAAACTAGACAACACAAATATGCTCTGGCCTGTGCCACAACTCTAAACAACTGCTGGTGAGAAATACAGAACAGCTGCACCATATTAGTAGAAGAAAGATCAGGAACAGTAACCTAGCAATTCAAAGCCCTCACATTTTATTGCTGGACAAAAGTTTAAAGATGTCACAAATCAGACTATCCTGGTGGTTCTGGGCCAATGTATTGGCCTGCTGTTTGCTGAGTTATTATGACATCAAGTGTCCTGCTTTACTGGAAAAAAGCAATGGCAGTCTTTACTGCTAGGTAGTGCTTATAGATGGTCAGTCCTTTTCCCTTCTCTTGCTTTGGGTGCATGAAGTTCTGCGGCTCAGAAAGAGCAGGGATCTAAAGAGGGAGGACGGACCTATTGGGAAAGGTGAAGAAGCAGCAAGGAACAAGAGATCCCATGGTAGGAGGTAGACAAGGAATCCACTTTCTGCTCAGGTTCCCTGGTGAGTGATGCAGTAGTTCATCACAGCCCGGAGCTGGCATCAGAGGTTGGTTGTGGATGGGCCTCACACCTTCACCAAGAACCCACAGCCCATACAGGTTAATCACAATTGTCACTTGCTCACACCCACCCCTGCTATTTCCTTCTACCCGCACCCCCAAAAGGCAAGCAAGTAAATGATGACAGTGAGGAGGAGGAACAGCTTCCCAATCCAGTTCTTCCTAGCAACATTTATAAAGGGGGAGATGTCCGGCAGCACTGGTAATAACAAGAAGCTCCTGTTTCACTGTTGCCACCACACAGAGTGTGTCTTCTTGCCCAAGGGCCTTCCAAGCCCATGAGCTAGCACGGCAGGAGAGGATGCAAAGGCTGTGGGTGCGACAAGTCAACCGGTCTTGTGGCTAAGGGAAGAGAGCCTATCAGTCCTTGAACTCCTGGGTCACGTACATGGTGAAGTTCACTGTTTTACCTAGAGCAATCTTTCTTTTTTCCTGCTGAAGGTCACATTCTCTTAGGTGTTATCTGTTGGAGGGGCCCTTTCACCAGTGGTGGGCCAAGCCAGAGTTGATGATGAGCAAAACTAGAGGTGCCGTATGGGTTTGATGGCCTTACTCACAAGTAAGTATACAGAGCACTTTTTGGGGTACCAATACAGCCACTGTTCTTGAAAGCAAGTGATTGTCGTTCCTTCTGACTGATGTTCTCTCTTTCTATCTTATTTTAGAGAGAGATATAGATATTGATGCACACATCTGACAAGAGCCTACCAATTTCTCTCAGCATGGGCTGTGAGGGGGAATTTATTTTCCCCAAGCCATACAAACAATAAACAATTAAGACAAAAAAAAAACCCCTTCCATCAAATTATTTTTACCAGATAAATACTACCCCTTTGAAATGTCCCAAAAATACATATAAAAAGGGTGGGACTAAAATTCCTGGAAAAATAAGGAGATAGAATGGGGCAGCTGTGACCGGTGGTGTCAAAAGTGTCTGGATACAATTCAAGTCAGGACTAAAAATGATTCATCCACACTCAGTTTGAAGGGCACAATGGACTAGGATCAATGATGGAGTTACTATAGTCACCAAATAGCTAAGCTGTAAACAAAAACTGGACTGTGGGGGTTATAGCGAAGAGAATGCCAACACGTGGGAGGCCTCTCTTCCAGTCCAAATGTTTTCCCTAAAGTTACCTTGCTCAAAAGCAATTGGAAGTGGCAGTTTAAAACCATAACAACTAACTTCACATTTCCTTTTATCAAAAAGAAAGGAAAGAGCCAGGAAAGAACGACGTATATGCTTGTGGGGCAGTGGAGGAAGTTATTTAAGTCAGGCATTGATGGCCTGCTCAGTAGCAGGCTTTATGTGTTAGAATGCTGGACATTCACACTCGGTCTCCCTTGGACTGCAAAAAAAATCCATTACAGAACGTCTGAGTGAAACCTCCTCACAACCTACCTTTTCCATCAAGCCTTTGGTTGGTTCCTGTGCCCAACTGTAACCTACCCTGTAACTAAACCCAAGCACCCTCCCTCCTCTTCTCCAGTGCCTCAGTACAGAAGCACCATTTGCTTGCAGGCAGGAAATACATTAAGGTGTCTCTTGAGGTATGTTGGGGTAAATGCTTAGGGTGGGTCTCAATCCTGGCCCCACACTGACTAGCCAAGAGTACCTCAAATTGGTCTGTTAGTATTATGTAGAAAGAGGAAGCAACAAACCTTTTCCCTAAAAGCCCAGTATCCAAGCCCAGAATCTTGTTCTCACCTTCAGACAAGGGATTCCTCTCCCTGGAATTGTGTGCTAGAATCAGAGCAGCTGTGGGTCGTTTGGGGAGACTTTCAGCCATATGAGAAGTTGCCATCAGGAAACAGCCTTATGGTTGCATTTATAGTGAGGTTGGTAGTGCTTCACATATATCACCTCAGTCATCCTTACCACAACCTTTTAAGAAAGGTTAGTGTCATCGATTCCAATATTGCATAAGAGGTTTTGCATGAGGTTGGACATAATGAGACCAGGGGTCTGCCAACCTTTGAACTGGGGACCTCCCAGCTTACAAACCATAAATTGTTTGGAAAGTCTGAAGTTTGGTCCAGTCAGTATGGAAAAAAATGTGTTCCGGGTCTGGGTCTCCAACTACAGTTGTGAGGAAAAAATGGGAATGGACTGGGCAGGCCCATCTCTTTGGCTGTCTCCACGCAAGACACATTGAATGTTTTATCTTTCTTTGGAAGAGGGGAATTTTGGCAGATAGTTTCTTCAGCCAACCTCACCTCTTTTGACTTAAAGGAAATACAGCCCTACTTCAGTGGTGCAATTTGGTGGTAACTGACTTAGGAGAGGGCCTCCTGGGCTTTGCCAGTTGCCGCCTCTTTTTAGGCGGGAAAGTGGTAAGGCGGGCCTGCTGCTGCTGCATTTTGGGGCCGCCCTGCTCATTCTGCTGCGTGAGGCCCAGCCCAGGACTTCGGGCCCCCGAGACCTGCCCCTCTTCGCCCGCCTTCCAGAAGTGACCTTGGAACTGAGCACTCCCCGGTTGGTGAAGGGGCAAGAAAGGCCCTCCCCGTCGCCCACTTCGCAGCCTCTGCAGCTAAGCCTCGGAGGAGGCACATGTGCTTTGGCGCGGCGCCAGCCAGAGCATCCCCGGCGTGCCCTTGTTGGGGGCCGCCTCCGCCTGGGCCAAGCCCTTCTCTACCGGGGCTGGGGTGGGGCTCTTTGCTGCGGGAGGGCCGGCCAGCGCCGGCGTTTCCTTGGGTTGCTCGTCCCCGCTCTTTTTCCTTCCCTCTCTGACCCCGTGGATTTGTCTCCCGAAGGAGAGGGCGCGAGAGGGGTGTGTGCGCGCGCGCTGAGCGACCTCTCCAGGCATTGCAGGGGTGCTTGGCGCTCCCGCAGTCAGGCGAGCAGCGGGCTTCGGTGAATCCTGCCGCCGCTCGCTTAGCTCCCGCCTTGCGGGAAGGGAGCACTCCCGCCCAAATTCCAACCCTCGGCTCAATCTCTTTTGGAAAGAAGCCACCGGCTTCTTTTTTTTCCAGCTGGAGAACGAGAGGGGAGGGCGGGGGTGACTCAGGCTGCTGGCGCCGCCGCCGCTCCTCCATGAGAGAAGCTCAGCAAGAAGAATTGATTCCTTTGCCTCTCATCTCAGGCCGCCGGGGCAGAAAGAGAGAAAGGAGCGAGAGTATGCTGGTGATGCGCTGCTGCTGAGGAGCCCGAGCCGAGCTGCAGAGTTTGCAGGTCATTAGTGCTGCACCAAACTCCGGGCGAGGTAAGTGGCGCCGCTGCTGCTGCTGCACACAAAGCGCTCGGCAGCGTTTGGGAAGTAAGCCCGGGCGGGAACTGTGGTTTGTCGGGAGAGAATGGCAAACGCAGCAGGCAGTTTTCTCGGCAGGAGGCTCAGTTTTGTGTCTCTGTGCGGGCACAATGCAACGAGGCATGCTGTTTTTCTGCACCGAACGGAGCGCCTTAGTTTGATCCCTAGCAAACCTCGCTCGCTCAGTGCGATCAGCGGGGCTGTGCTGCAGACTGGCATCGTGGCGGCCTTGATCCGTGGTCCGAGAACGAGAGGGACGAAAGTCACCAGGCATCTTTGCAAAGTTTGCGCCTCGGTTGCCTGTGCGTAGCCCCGGGGCTGCTTGGTTGAGCGTGCCTTCCTGCGGCGTGGAGCCGTCCAGGGTTTCAAGAAGGGAGAACTGTCCGGGAAAGTCCAGTTTATCCTAGGAAGATGCTTTTCGGCCGGCCATTAAGTCTAGGGTTACGGGGAGCTGCTGGATGGAAAGGGATGGGATTGGGAAATCGGAATAATGGCAGTGGAAACAACGGGCGCAAAAACTGAGGCTGGGCTGCCAAAGTGTATTCAGGAAGAGCAGAGCTGCTTAGAAAGAGTCTAGGCGTGGGAGGGAAATGCATCAAGGGTAAGACGAGAGCTAGTCTAAAAAAGAACACGAGCATCTCTATTAAAAGAATGGCTGGGGGCGGGAGGGGAGACCCCTACAAAACCAGATCTCAATATTGCGACCTGAATTAGTTGCGTTCCTTACAAATGAATCTCCAGTTCAGTTTCTAAGTGGGTGGCTTTGTGTTTCCGATGCTTCAGTCTATTCAAGCACTCTGAACCCAGGAAAGCGTTCTGTTATTGCAGTTCATTTATTTGTGTGTGTGCAGATGTTCCTGGAAGTTTTCACCTCCTGGCTGGGACCACTGTTGAGAGCTTGCAAAGCTTTGTGATCTAGTTCAGGGTGACCTGCCAGTGATTATCTCTTAATGTACGTTCGTTTATTTCTTCACATGGTTGGTGGCAACAGCAAAAAATGTGGTGCTCACTTGCAAGCCTCCAAAGATACCTTTGACATGGGGATGATTGAAGAGAGGATGACTGACAGGTTGTGATGACTGTAACCAAACCATCTTGTCTCCGCTTGGCCTTGAAGAACGGAGCTACAAGATTGCTTTATTAAGAGAGTTAGGGTTTAGATGCTTTCACCACTGTTGTCCCTATGTTCTGATTAAAGCTGTCATTTCATACATCTGTCTCTTATGTGTGTGTGCATGCACGTGCGCGCACACACCGTAGGGACATCTGGAGTGCTTTAGTTTTATTTCTTACCTTCCCAAGAAAAGTGCATGTGTCGTAGAAGATAGGCTGTGTAATATGGCATGAATAATGGATTGCTTTGTACAAGGAATGCTTTGCTCACGTGCAAATGAAGAGCCTTCGGTGATGACAATTTCAGAAAAGCTGTTAGGTAGAAGGTGACACAGTCACTCAAAAAAAGAAATTCTACAAAATATGTTTAAACAGGAGAAAGGGGATTCCCTTCCATAAGCCCCGTTACAATTTTCTGTTGGGGTAGGATTTATTTTAGAGCCCTCCTTTTTGGCAAGCCTTCAGTGTGGCTTGCAATTTATCCATAACAGTGTAATATTTAATTCCCGCCCCCAACCTGTATTCCATACTTCTTGCTAGGTTATTAGGACAAGTAGCATGCACAAAGTTTTCTCTTCTCACCCTGCTAATAAGCCTGTGGAAGTGAGAAATACTGCTTAGCCCAAGGTCACCAGAGAACTGCATTGCTGAACAGTGGTTTCTTAACTAGGTTCTCCCTGGTCCAAGTAAAAAACTTTGTCCATTGCCGTAATACTGGCTTTATAATAATGCATGCACTAGTGTTAAATAATACAGCACACGGTCAGAATCAAGTACGGTCACCAAAGTGGCGTCATGCTAATTTTCCGGCTTCACTGAAAGATGCCAGAAATTAAAATTTATTGTAGTGTAACATACCTTTGATGAGAATGGTAATGACACACTCAACCTTTCCATAGAAAACCAACCTTCTCAGACAAATGTTGGACAATATCCTACCCCAGTGCAGAATTCACACAACAGTAGTCCTTGTTACACATAGTTCTTTAGGTCCAGTATTGCTGACCAGCAAACTGTGGTGCTCCATATGTTGTTGAACTCCACTTGTGTCATCCCCAGCCAACATGGCTAATAGTCAGAGATGGTGGGAGATGTTGTTACGCCATCTACATCTCATGACATTGCCACACCCACAGTAGTTAATAATTGCCCCAAATGCTAGTAGCCGCTGGAAATTTACTATTTGCACTTGTCATTCTGTAATTAAAATGCTCCTGGGACATAAATCCCCCCTCCCCAAATAAACTCAAAAGTTGCAATGGGTGTGCCCATCTAATATAGAGAATTGGAGCTAAAAAAATTCAAAATAAAAACAAATGTCTGGAATAAGGAATGGTATTGAATTTTCTTTCTGAAAACAAATGAACCCAGGGCATTAAATATCCTAAAGAAAGCAATTGTTGTTATTTAGTCATTTAATTGTGTCTGACTCTTCGTGGACCAGAGCACGCCAGGCATTCCTGTCTTCCAATGCCTCCCGCAGTTTGGTCAAACTTATGTTCATAGCTTCGAGAACACTGTCCAACCATCTTTTCCTCTGCCGTCCCTTTCTCCTTGTGCTCTCCATCTTTCCCAACACCAGGGTATTTTCCGGGGAGTCTTCTCTTCTCATGAGGTGGTCAAAGTATTGGAGCTTAGCTTCATGATCTGTCCTTCCCGTGAGCACTCTGGGCTGATTTCCTTAAGAATGGATAGGTTTGAGTCTCCTCCAGCACCATAATTCAAAAGCATCAATTCTTCAGTGATCAGCCTTCTTTAGGGTCCAGCTCTCACTTCCATACATCACTACTGGGAAAACCATCGCTTTAACTATATGGTCGTTTGTCGGCAAGGTGATGTCTCTGCTTTTTAAGATGCTGTCTTGGTTTGTCATCATTTTTCTCCCAAGAAGCAGGTGCCTTTTAATTTCGTGACTGCTGTCACCATCTGCAGTGATCATGGAGCCCAAGAAACTAAAATCTCTCACTGCCTCCATTTCTTCCCCTTCTATTTGCCAGGAGGTGATGGGACCAATGGACATGATCTTAGTTTTTTTGATGTTGAGCAATTACATTTTGCATTTAGGGGTGCTGTTTTATCCCAGTAAAGGGAAAATTGGGTAAAAATGTATGAAAGGGTTTATTCAAACCAAAAAGGATCTAGGAATGCAGATTTAAGTGCCCTTTTAAAAATCACACACATTGATTTTGATTTGGGTTAGTAAAATGCCTTTGTCCCTGTTTAGGAGTTTCAGTCCAGTGCAAACTTGCTTGGGTGTATTATATTTATTTATTAAATTTCTATACCACCCTTCATCCAAGGAACATAGGGCAGTTTACAATATAAAAACACAAAAATACATACCATAATAACAAACACAATACTCCCCAGTTATTTATTTATTTATTTATTTAATACTGTAAATAATGTAAACTCCATTGAACACTGTGGGGCTTATTTTGAGTAAACATAAGATTGTACTTCATACAAGCGAAAAACATTAAAGAACTGTCTTCCTAAGAAATACATTGCAATGATTAACACCCTATTTGATGCTATATAGCATCCAAAAAAATACCCTCAAAAGCTACTAGACCACTCTCCTGCTTAAAGTAATTTTCCCCCAGTTTAGTTTTTCTGAAAGAAAAAACTACCAACTATTTTCCAGTTTCTCAACTATACCTTACTTGCCATCAGCAGCAAGTGATAATCTGCTATATAGATTATAAATACAACAATGGTAATAATAGCAATTGTCCTTAGCTGTGGAAGAGAGGACACACTTCTAGTGAGTGTCTGCATTTCTTAGGGAAGCCCCCTTTGAAAACCATGTTCTTTGAGGCTGCATTCAGTTGCTCCCTCCTCCTACAGAGCCGCACATGGAATCTACATTTCACCTCACTTGCCACAAATAAGACTGCAACTTCCATAGCCAACTATTTTCTATAGCTTTCACGGTCAGTTGATCATATTGGATTAAAACACACCAATATTTCTGGTTATCAAAGGGTAAAGGAAAGACGGGACTGAGTGCATTTGGTTATGAAATCTCATGCCGTCGTGTATAATTGAGTATCCATTTTTGCAAAGACAACTTCTATTCGGGACATTAGTTCAGAAAATGGCTTTTTGTTCATACTCCTGCCACTGGAAGAGGTTGCATGTGAGTATATTATAAGTGGAGGTATATGCATGCAAGGGTATGTAAGAGAAAGATTTCCACCATTGGAACTCAGTTGGATTTTCGTACACTAATGCATGAAGGTCATCCCCTTTTAGATTTGTTGCTTTATAAAGCAGTAGAAGCTGGGAACACATGCAGGTCTAAGTTGTTGGTTTTTTAAAAAAAACTTTAATCAGAGAGACTAGCCTTCACTTGAGCTGGTCAGAAGCTGAGGTACTGCCACCCACATATTCCCCCTTCTCTCTGCTCAAAGCCTTGCACAAACTCTGCAGTAGTTTCAGCTCTGGGGCAGCAGCCAGGGAAGGACTTGCTTTTACAGGCTAAGGAGGATGCCTGTCATTAAGTCAGACTGTCCACTGCTACAAGGAAAGAGGAGGAACAAGAAGATTGTCATGCTGGAGGGCAAAGGAAACCCTCAGCATCTTCCTTTAGTAAAACAACAATTTCCAGTCCTCTTTCACTGTAGATCATGAGTTAACAGTTGCAAAGTCAATGAAGCTACAGGCCAATATAAGTGAGTAAAGAGTCTCCCTCTAACAAGTTTATAGCCACTGTAAAATGTTTTCCTGGATGACTCTAAAAAGATAAACCTATATTACAGCTGGGTTTCAACATCCAGTAAGAGGCAGAGCACTCAATCCTGCTGCGTGTTGCTTCACCAGCATGTTCCCTGCAGAGAACACGTTGGAAAAGCAAATCCTTGCAGAGAGCTGATTGAAACCTCTGCTCAGCTGAGGGTTTAGTGGTATCACACATGCCCAGTCACCAAGCCTTAGTTGGCAGCAGGGCATGGAAGAAAACTTGCAGTATTGGGAGTAGGAGGTATATTAGTCCATAAGGTGCCCTGGTGTTAGGCCTTTTGCTATTTAAAATGTGGAAGATTCCTTCCATAGATCAGTCCTCAGTACAGGGGTTTTCTTTTTTAGGGGGGAGGATATCAAATAATATGTCTTGAATTAAGTTAACAATTTAATTAACCAAAGTGAACACATATTGCTAGAAGGAAATGCTGCTCAGTTTTCTTTTCATTTCTTGTTACAACAACATAGCAGAGTCAGAACACCTTAACAATATGATCCAGCACTGGCCTTCCATCTCAGCCCGCCAATTAAGATTTACCTCCATTGATTTGTTCCTGTTGAGAAGTTGATTAATCTGCTGATTAATGTATGTTTTGATCAAGGCTGTCCTCCTCATTTCCTCAGCTGCTCCTTTGTTCCAGGAAGTCTTTGTTCTTCCTATGATTATTTATTCTTGCCATCCCATTTTGCAATATTATTTCTTTTGTGGAAACTGAATGTGATTTCCTTGGCTTCGTTTAGCCCTGCCTGTCACCACTCTCCCGTCTGTAGCAGCTCATAAAGAAAACTAATGAGAATCTGTCTCCAATCACCTTTGTCTTCATTAGATTTTCATCAGCCTTCTGTGACTCCACCGGTGCCTTGGTGAAACTGCTGGTGACACACATTGGAAGTATTAAATAATCTTGCTCCAGGTTATGTACTTCTGTGGCAACTCCATGATCTCTGCAGGGGAGCTAGGAGTGAAAGTCCTTTGGCAGGAATAATAATAATAATAATAATAATAATAATAATAATAATTTATACCCCGCCCATCTGGCTGGGTTTCCCCAGCCATTCTGGGCGGCTTCCAACAAAATATTAAAATACAGTAATCTGACAAACATTAAAAGCTTCCCTAAACAGGGCTGCCTTCAGGTGTCTTCTAAAAGTCTGGTAGTTGTTGTTCTCTTTGACATCTGGTGGGAGGGCGTTTCACAGGGCGGTGGCCACTACCGAGAAGGCCCTCTTAATGGTTCCCTGTCACTTCGCTTTTCGCAGTGAGGGAGCCGCCAGAAGGCCCTCGAAACTGGACCTCAGTGTCCGAGCAGAACAATGGTGGTAGAGGTATACTGGACCAAGGCCCCATAAGGTTCACAGCCCCATTAATTTCAGTGGGTCTACTCTGAGTAAGATTTAGTTGGATACAATGCTAAACCTTGGCGCAAAGGGCTGTGAACAATCTTGAGATCTTGAAGATCCCTTTAACTTGACATGCTTGGCGTTGAAACTAGAGCGTCCAGCATGCAACGCCTGTGCTCTACCTCTTAACTGTTGAGTGGGATGGGCTGCTCATGGACCCAAACATAATTATGTGCAGCCATTGACCTAATTTTAAAAGCTCTTCAAGTAAGTGATCATGTCATACCTCTGGCAAGAGGGATCTGTCCTCCCCCAGGGAAGTAGAGAGGGGTTGCAGAAAGAGAGAGAAAGGACGGCTATGCCACCCTCCCAGAGATTACCCCCAAGTGAACGCAGAAAAAAGTTAGCTTAGCCCATGAAGCTGACTAAAAATGTGGATTTGAGGTATGCAGCAGAGATGTAGACAAGCATAGGCCTTTAAAATGTTCAAGGAGCTATGCTAGCCTTTTCCTCACTGACTGAAAATCTGTCCTTCTCCAAACTTTAGTCCTTTTGAAAAGTCAGACCCCCTTTGCATCTGTTTCAAAGAATAGGGCTGCAAAGGTAAACTTGGAAATGCAAGCAGCTGTTCAGTGTAAACTAAAGCATAGAAGGTTGAAATTTCCTCCAGGTCCCTCTCTGTCCTTTCCCCACCGTAATGCGAATTTATGCTAATCTTTTTCAGTTTTGTTTTCATCCTGGGTACTCTGAATAGAGACTTGAAGCCTTTTGTCCTCATAGCAGGCTAGTAGCACTAGAATGAGAATAATTTTCCCAAGCATTTTGGGCATGTTGCATAGATCTGAATTACTGCACTGACACCTTAAGGGTCATTGCACCACACACACCCAGTAAATCCCAGCAGCACAGGGGCTTCAAGAGTTGCATAGCTTGGCTGCCCTGTGTCTTCTGTCAATGTTGTGACCAGAGAAAAGGTTTTTTGACAGTCCTTGGGTACACCCACCTTGTCTTGCTCTCTTACTTGACCTCTATATGTCTCAAATGATGGGGGTGTTGGATTTCTTCTCAGCCTCATTTGAGGAAATTTCTTTAGGATGTTTCCTATCTGTTTTCCAGAAGTATGGTTGTGAGCTACCCTATGGCTTTTTTGGCTTTTTTTAGGATGAAAGAGAACAAAAGCACTTATCTTTTGAGCCTGGCCAGGCTATAAATCTAATTAAGTGCAACATTTTTTAAATTGCCTGTTGTCTTGCATTGAAGTGTAGCTGAAAACCCTCCCAGATGCCAACCCTACTCAGGTTACAAATGACAAGAATGTGTTTGGGTCATTCTCTTGCTGGTGTTTACTCACTGCCTTTATTTATTTTGCTGATTGAATCATGTCTCAGGCTCATCTTGTAACCATTCTGTGGCAGTGCAGAGTTGTCAGGCCATTTGGGATTGGAATCTCAAAGTACACAATCTTGCGGTTGGGGGAATAGTTTGCATAATTACATTTATAAACTCGATTCTTGCCTTTTGCTTACCATTGTGGTTGAAGCGCAATGTTGCATTTTGCTGAGCAAAATTAGCAAAAGACAGATCCCTGTCTCAAGGAGCTTCCAATACTAGAAAAGAGAAAAGCATGGATAACAAGCCAATAGAGAGAGGGGAGGAATGGGTCAGAATAACCAAAGATGAATGTAAGCAGATGGCTGTTACATCCAGCCAGGCATGCAGTGCAATCGTATGCATATTTACTTGGAACATATGGGACTTACTCCCAGGAAAGCCTGTACGACATTTCAGGCTTTGTATAATAGAGCTTCAGGCTTAGTTTCAGTTTGGGGTGATGAATAATGGATTGGCCTAAAGACTTCTTGGAAAGGCCAGTACCTAATTATTTCATCAAGTAAGTGGATCAGAATAAGTCAAATTCTTCATTATCCTTGTTTAGTATTTTTGGACAGCTCAAGCTCAAGCTGGAACACTGTTAAGTACCAAGGACAGTTCTAGTGATTGCTCATGATTTGTCTGGAAGGCTGACACTAGTGTGCATATTATACCTACTGTGTTATATATAACTAATGTATTAAATTATGCTTACCCCCAGAACATGTCAAAGAATGCCTCCATTCCCCCCCCCCCCCCGTGTTACTCTTATACACCAAAATTAAATATCCACCATATGTTTGGGGGATGTAGTTAGTGCCCAGTGATTAAAAGGTTTGTTTCTGAATCTACAAACAACTCCAAAATAAAAAAGCACTATCCTGAAGAAGATACAGAATAAGTCAGAATACCAAATACAATAAATGGCCCAGGTATTGTCCTCC
The DNA here is from genome assembly GCF_965153285.1 of Podarcis tiliguerta. Classification (NCBI taxonomy): domain Eukaryota; kingdom Metazoa; phylum Chordata; class Lepidosauria; order Squamata; family Lacertidae; genus Podarcis; species Podarcis tiliguerta. The sequence continues at coordinate 58,400,556 of NC_139534.1, forward strand.
CTTGAAAGCCGTCATCTCTGAAGATTATGGACTCCCGTACAGTTAGATTTGTGCAGGGTGCTGAAATTACACAAAGTGAGCTTTTCAGCTAGTTGGGCTCACCAAGAGCACTCTCTAAAATTGTGAATGGTAAATCTCATGGCAGGTGAGTAGTTTTCCCTGCTGCTGCGAACAACAAAGGCTTTCAGTGGAAGATATCACCCAGTTCCTTGGACTCTCAAAATCTTTGCTACTTGACTTCTTATGTAGTTTCTTTAGGATTATGTCTCTTACCTTCAGGTTTTGCCTTTATTAAGAATGTCCCACTTCCTGGGTAGGCTTTTTTTTTAAAAAAGGTTTCAAATCAATGCAGATGTATGTTTATCAGTTGATGGCTTACCTGCCTTGCATGTGTGAATGCATTACCACAGATCAAAGAGCAGAGACGCAACTTCCATGTCACTTCACCTCACTTCAGACACAATTGGCTGCAATCCTAACACCACTTACCTTAAAGTAAGCGCCAATGAATTCAATAGGACTTACTTTTGAATAGGCATGGTTAGGATTGCATTATAAGTTAAATGCATATAGGCCCCATTGACATCAATGGGACAAGTTAGCCATGACTGAAGTCTCATTGATTTCATTGGTAACTAAGTGCAACTAGTGTGGTATAGATCTAGCCCAATGCTTTTCAGTTGAATAAAGTTACAGTATATGTATGCACGTGTGAACCAGTCCATAAATGACACTTTTCTATGAAAAACCTAGTTGGGGTTTGATGAAAATAGTATTGTTTAATATTTCATTTAAGCAACAGGAATGGCAATGGTTATTCTGGTTTTGTTTTCTGTCTACTCTTCAAAATATATGGATGCCTTACTGTTCACAAGCAAAATGAACTGTGAACTGCTTGACTGAACTTTGGTTTGCTTTGTTTTTTGCTTTTATATGATTAGGAACTCTGTTCCATCGATTTTGCTTCTCCACCTCAGTCTGCTAGTTTCGACATCTCACTGCATGCTTGCGACCAGGCAGGTTCTGTGGTCCCTGCTGTGGGAAGATGGCTTTGCAGAGGATTCTGGGATATGGGTATCCTTTGCAGAGGATTCTGGGATGCTGGTTCAAATGCTCTTTATTTACCTACTGTCTCTAGCCTTTTTTAAAAAAACAAAGCCAAACCAAAAAGCAGTACAGTGGCATGAGCAACACACACAGAATCTGCTCCAGTTGCTGACCCTTCCCACATTCAGTTGTTTTAAAAATGTGGCTTTTCAGTTAGCTTGTTAACTGTATTGTAAGCCATCTTGGACATGAAAATCATGACTGAGAGGCAGGGGTCCAAATATTCTAAATATTCACCTGTGGGGTGCATTGAGTGGAAGAGTCTTTTCAAAGCCTTATAATAAACAAACAGGAGGAGCAACGTTATTCTCTACCCCACCCCCCAATGCTTATGGAGGTAGGTAAGAGAGGGTCTTTTTAAATGGCCAGGAAAATACTAGAGGGGTTGAAATTCCCCTTGGCTCTCCCTCTACCCCCTCCCTCCCCAAAAAAACTAACCAACCACCTTGGCCACCACTTTTCTGTTTGCCCCTGGTGAATAACCTTGACAGAGGAGAGTAGTGCCCAAGATCTTCTGAGTAGGAATGGAGATTGAATAGTGTTGACTGAGGGAATTGAAGTGCTCAGTCAACAGAAATGGGCTGCAGTCACTTTCCCTGCACAGGTTGATTCATTGAAGGTGCCTGAGCCTTCCTTTCTCCAGTGTATTTTTTCTCATTTCACCTTTGATCCCGAAGGGTGAAATTGGGCTCAGAGAGCACCCTTTGGCATGCACTCTCTGGGCTTCAGTGCTTTCGTTTTGTAAGCAAAGTGTGGCGGGGGGGGGGTCTCTCTTCTCCCCTGAAAGTAAACGCTGAGAAGAGGGATTTCCTGCACAGTTCATCCTTCCCCTTTGCAAATTTCATGGGGCGCCAATTTTTTATTGTTATTTATTGCATGGAAATGAATTTCTGGCTAAACAGCAATACAATGCCCATGTACCTTGGGAGACTGTTCCTGTAGGCTCCGAGCAGTAGCGATAATAAACAGTTGGAGGAGTCCTTTCCTCAGCTCTGGCATCATCTATTTATTTTGCAGTGACCTCTCAATAAGGCCAGCTCCATATTAAAATTATTTGTCCATATATTATCCAACACAGGATCATCTGTACACAGAAAATGAGGCGAGTGATGGGGAAATAGCAAGTACAAACTGAACAGCAAGACTGTTAGTAAGATTGTTGTTGAATTTGAACAAGGCAGGGAAGGGAGAAATGGCTAAACTGAACTAAAAATCCTAATTGGGGGTGGGGAGGGGCCAGAGAGCTGATCTGCCAGAACTGTAGAAGGACAACTCTGAAATAATAAAAATGCTGGTATTTATTTGTATTTTTTATTTCAAAGGTTCTAATTATTGCTTATTAAAGCTAGGGGCATAAAAACAAAGTCTAAACATGTTTGAAACTTAGAAAACATAGGCTTATATCACCAGTGCAAATTAGAGTATCCTGTTCCCCAATAGGTTGTATCCAGTTGACAGGCAAATGTGCTGGTGATAAGATGTTAGCATGGCAGAAGTCCTGCAGAAGCCAAAGGCTCCATTGAATGAGCTATAAGACCACATTGCTAAGGGCCAAAATAGATGGGACAGAGATACATTGATCATATATTTTGTCCCCTTAATTAAGGGAGCAGAGCTGTGGGCAGGAACCCAAGTCAGAGTGGGACTGAAAGAATGGAGGAGGGTTTTTAAAAAATCCATCCCATTTTCCTACAGTACATTGCTGCTTGCTCCATTAAGAAAAAAGTAGTTACTGTCCTAAAAATGTGCAACCTAAGCAGCCAGGGAGTCTTTAAAACAGAATACACCCTCCCTCTTTAATTGTGTGAAAGGAGAAGTACCTGCTTTCTCGCTGTGTTGTGAAGGTTGCTGTTGTGTGCTTAATCTGGCTTTTGCTTGTCAGCCCATTGTAATCCATTTGACTTTTATATTATTCTGTAGCAGAATCAATGTAATCTACCATATTTTTCCATCTATAAGATGCCCCCATGTATAAGATGCCCCCTATTTTGGGGGACTCAGATTTAAGAAAAGGGGGGAGATGTATCCGTGTATAAGACGCCCCCTAATTTTTGACATTATTTTTTAGGGGGGAAACTTAAGTCTTATACACAGAAAAATACATTAATTTGAATTATGACAACTCTGAGGATGAAAAGTTTTGTGGCAAAAAATGTAGGTGATTATGGTTTCTAAATGTGGCCCAATGCTTTTTGAGTTGTAAGCACATGTACATTTTAAGTTTGATTACTTTAAAAAAATATTGGGTGAGGACTAACATAACTGCCCCAATGTATCTTCACTTCCTTCCTTCCTTATTATAACCCCACTATTCTGTGTTAAACCATTATGCCTTTTTCCTTTTGGTACGGGTTTTGTACATGAAGTATCCTTTATTCAAGCTGCTGTCAATTTTCTTAGTTCAACAACTTGATATCATGATCCAAACCTCAAGCAAAATGACCAAATCACAGATCAATCAGTGACAAATATGATAAATAGGTGATAAAACAAAAATACAACAGTGGGCTCAAACCTGTGATATTATATTATCATACAATATGATATGAGTTGCAGCCAATAAGCCATAAAAGACCCATGTATTAATGAAAATGCAACGCATCACAAAACTAAGCCTCAACAAATTTAAACAACCAACATGAAGCTTGTCTATAACAGAAATAATAAACAATCCATGAAAACGGTATGTGACGGAAATAATAAATAGTCCAATATAATGTAAATGAGTTCCATCTGTGAATGGAATGCATCAAATAAAGCTGATGTACAAATTGCAGGCAATAGTTAATATGATGAAAACTTTGGAATATATTTTTGCTTAAGTACGTCCTCAGAATCTGCTGTGATGGATGGCATCCAAGCCTGATTCTTCCCAAGATATCACTGGGCACACAGCAATTCAGTAAAACCATAAGTAACAAAAAGCAGAGAGCTACAGACAGACGGTAGACAATGTTGTAAACTTTTCCAATAGCCTTCTCAAACAACCACCAGGACTCTGACCCAAAGACAGAGGAGCCAGCCAGATCAAGAGGCCTAATGGTGCAAGCCATGGAAGTGCTGGACCCCCATACACAAGGCCTGACATGAAGCCAGGGACCCCTGAACTGAGACCCCTCACACAGTACCCCTTGAGCCAGATTGTCCTTGTGAGACTCCCTCCTCCCATACCAGGGGCTTCATATTCCACAGTGCCCTTTTACCACTGGAGTGCAGCAGGCAGGCAAGAAGAGAGAGGAAGTTGCCAGAGCACTGTGCTCTTAAGCCAGAAAGTATACTAATATAATATAGTATAATAATACTGTCTGCTCTTGAGGAAGTGTGAAGAGCCTGGAAGAGATAATATGGCCCATGCAGAATATAAGTGAAACAGAAGCACTGCTGCCTAGTGGTCCCAGCAACCTTTCTCTGCAGGTCTTGTCCTGATGAGGCAGGTGTGAGGACTACAGGTCCCCGCCTTCCTAGTGCACACTAAGGCTGCTTCTCTGCTGGGTCTTTCCCAAGCAGTCTCAAACTGTGCCTGCACAAAACTGATTTCTGTTCAACCTGCTTAATTTCCCTGCATGCCCAAGGGGAGACCAAGGGAGAGGAGAGCTGGGTGTTGGGATGTAGCCAAGGAATTGGGGCAATTGTGAGCATATTTACAAGCAGTTTATTCAGCATACATCAGGACAAAAGGAAAACATGTCTTCTCTCTTTCGTGTCCAAGCAAACAGCACCTAAGCAAAAGTTAGACACAAATGGAAGTTCCCATCAAGCTGTGCTGGAGTGTAAACAGGCATGTGACACACAACAGTCATGCCAGTTCCTTAAGGTGGAACAGAATATCCTAACACTGAGTGCAGCTGGAGGGGGAGACTTTCAGGAGAGGGAGACTACCCAGCTTCATCATCCTGCTTCTCTTGTCTCCTGGCCCCACACCTCTCCAGCCCCCTCTTCTGCCTCCCCTGCATATTACCCTTCCTCCTCCCAATCTGTTCTTTCTCACTCTTGTCCCTCCGACCACTCACCGTCGTCCCACTCCATGACATAGGAATTAAAATTAAGGTATTCATTGGTATCTGGGGATTCTCAAATACAACTAAACATGAATCCACCTTTTCTGCATTGCGGGGTCTTTTTCAAAAGACTGTGAGATGCTGAGTTAGGGGAGACTTTGTAGGACAACCTGCTCCTCATGCATCTGAATATTCAGCTTACCCACTAGGAGTTGTAATGAAAAATCTTGATGGAGGTTCTCGATGAAAAACATGGGGTCATTCCCTGCTCAGATGGATAGAGGGTAAGCAGGAAATTCTCAAGCAAACCCTTACAGAGCCATTCATCAGCTGGACACGGAATGGAACAATGCAGTAATTCCTCCCCAGCAAGCAAAGAAAGAGCCTTCAGGAATGAAAGATAAATCAGACCTCCTCCACTGGCAGGTTGTAGTGTAGTAATTTTGCAAGGTTCCAGCAATCAGTGACCTCTAATCCGGGGTGATGTACTTGAGAAGCAGGTTTTAATAACGCATTTCCACAAAACACCATGCACTGGTGACTCATGCAGTGCCAAAAGACAGAGAAGAATCTCTTCTTGCATAAGTGTACACTGAGCACACTGCCTGAGACTGTAAACTTGTTTTCTCTTGCAGACCATTGGGACGCTGTTGGTTATTGGAAGAGTTTACAATGCAAACTCCAAGGCCTAATTCATATGCCATTGGGAACTCAGCCAGATGGATGTTGCCTTGGTGTTATTGGCTGCTTGTGGCAGCTAGACCCCCCCCCCCCAAGAAAATCTGGGTGGGTGATCAAAACTATGTCCCTGCTTCATCCACCAAAGTAACCTGGTATCTGTATCAAAATAAACTAAAACAACATACACGGTGGTTTTTCTCTTCTTATTAGGTTGTTGGCTGCTAATTTTGCTTACAACAGCCCAGCAGAAAGAGACTGTATTGTTATCCCCATATTTTAGATAAAATTCTACCCATGCTAATATATTTCACGATTTGGTTACCATCAGCCTGAGCTGCATGGAGCTGGTTAACATTAGGCTAACTGTGTAAAGGGAAGCCTTTGGGGAAGAGAAGCTCTCAGGAACAACTGTGCCACAATGGTGATAAATTGCAGCAGGCCTAAACAGAGGATTTCTCCATCCCCATCGTCCAGCCAAGACACCAAACTCCTCCTCCTCCGAGGGTCTTCTGGTTCCCTCACTGCAAGAAGCAAAGTTACAGGGAACCAGGCAGAAGGCCTTCTCAGTAGTAGCGCCCTCCCTGTGGAATGCCCTCCCTTCAGATGTCAAGGAGATAGAGAATTACACAAATTTTAGAAGACATCTGAAGGCAGCCCTGTATCAGGAGGTTTTTAATGCTTGATGTTTTTATTTTGTTTTTAAATATGCTGTAAGCCACCCAGAGTGGCTGGGGAAACCCACCCAAATGGGCGGGGAATAAATAATAAAATTATTATTATTATTTCAAGATGCAGATTAACAAAAAAGAAAATTAACCAACAGGGTTCTCAGCTTTTTGCTTTCCATATGCATATAACAACTGCATGACAGATTATTATTATTATTTTAAATCCCATGTTTCATCCTTTTCATGTTGGGGAAAGTAGCATTTGTTGAGCTGCCTATCACACAACAGTTAAAGGCACGGTGCCTCTGTTTGGAAATTTGGTGGCAGCCATGCCACAGTGGTTTAGATCCAGACTAAGTTAGTGACATTTCTGTCCCATAAAATTAGCCAATGAGTGTGTAAAGTTCTGTTGATTTAAATGGGACTGAAGTGTGACTAATTTGATCTGAAGATTCTTGGGTGAAACAGAATGAAATGCAAAGCTTAATGCAGAAATATGAAAACACAGAGTGGAGGGGAAGCTGCCATATAAATGTACTCTTAAAGCCATGATGACTGGATCTTTTGCTTTATTATGCAATGGGGTTGGAGTTTGGGATCTGGGACTCTTGGTCCCGGACCTCAAGCAGTGAAACCCTTTTGGCCTGACGCTGGCCTAGCAGTAGCCATCAACTCTCCTACACCAGCATGGTCTAGTTCCAGGGACTACAGGGCTAAGGGGCCTCTTCAGCGATATGGGCAGGCCTGCTGCTGTTAGAGCCATTGGAGCATTGGGCCAACAAGCCCATTGGCCCAGTAATACAGGAGCAGAGAAAGGCACTGCTCCACTTCACAGGGAGACAGGATGCTGCAGCAGTTGTAGCACCTCTGTAGCCAAAGCAGCCTAAGAGGATTGGGCTTCCCATGACAGAATGCAAAGGAATATTCTATATGTGTAATGTCATTTCTGCTATTAGTAGTATCAGTAGTCATAATACTACATACATGTACTAGATGCTGTACACCAAAGTTTCTAGACTGCATACAATAAAAGTAATTAAAGCACCCAATACAATCCAGTGAAACTAAAATAAATGCAAGAGGGCAGACTAAAGAACAAAAAATGACTAAAAACAGCAGGATCCCTTCCCAATTGTTGTGCCAATAATTGTGGAAACAGAAGAAATGGGTTGCATTAGCTTTTCATTAATTAGTTATAGAATAAATCTGGTCTTGAGGTACTCTCAGTGTCATACAGCATTGTCTTGATTTCCTCACTGTTTGTGTGTTCTTCTAGGTAACTGCCCTTACTGAGGATAGTCACCATGGATAATAATGTTGCTGAGCACCAACCCAGTGGTGAGTATCTTGAATGCTGAACAAACTGTGCTAGGGTTTTGTTTGGAGATGTCAGTCTTGGTAAAAGTCTCCCTGCTCAAACAATAATAATGTGATGTGCCTTCCATTTAGACATTTTCTGGACAGAACATCCGGAAAACTCTTACAGCCCCAGAGACAGGAGGGTATCCAGGCAAATACTGAGGGCTGCATCTCACATATATCATTTGATGAAGCCCTTACCCTCAATCCAGTAGCTTTCTAACATAAAAACTTATTCTAAGGGCCAAGCTAGGTGAGATGGTGAGAGATTTATGAGAAGCTCAATACTACCAGGTGCACACAGAGTAAGTTCTCTAGTTAAGGTCTGTGGAAAGAAGGTGGTTGAGGAGAATATTTGGTGGCTTACCCCCAGTCTAATGTCCTCCAGATGTTTTGGACTACAACAGCCCCAACCAGCATAGTCAAGGATGATGCGTGTTGTAGTTGAAATTTGGAAGGCACCAGGCTAGGGAATGTAGACGTGTTGTTGTCCAGTATTAACGTCTGACCATTGATTCATCTGTTTCCAAGCAAAGAACCATATATTGTCTCAGCTGGTTACTAGAGGTTTTTCAAATGAATTTCTCTGTTGGGAAGTAGCTAGTGAAAGTATATGGGCCTTCGGGTCTCTTGGAAGCAGTTGTGTGAATACCTGTCTTTCTAGAAACACAACAATACATGGTATGTGAAGAAGTTGTGCATTGAGTTGGTTCAAGTGTGTATCTTATTGCCACTTCTTGTAGATCACTGCAAACTGTAGAATGTGTGTTTGCTTGAAAGCTGTTCCCATTTATCATAATCAGGTGGGAGCAATTTTCTGTGCCAGTATGAAATTCCTAGCATGGTTGCACAGTGGGCCATCTATCTACATTGAAAAGATTATTGCAGTCCAAGTCTGGTGAGGAGACTGCTTGGATACATATAGAAACAGAATATTTGAAAGCTAAAAGTCAAAATGTAGGGGGGAAATGTTTTCCGAAACCATGAAGAAATAAACACATTTTTATTCTCACTGTTAAGAGGAAAATAGATCAATTTTGAAAAGCTGAAGGAAAGAAAATGCTTCTTTATAAACTAGTAATGGGTAGTATTCACAGATCAGCCATCAAAAATATTGAACAAGAACTGAATAATGTGAAATCATTTAATGAAAGATTTTTCTTATGAACTGAAACAGAGTGATGATAAAAACAAAGTGTTGTAATTTTCCTAAATGTGGGAAGTTACTTCAATGGCTGTAAACAAAAAACCCTGTTACGTTAAGCAATCACATATTTTCTTAGATAGTTCACTGTACAGAGAGACTATAGTTTAGATTTGAAAAGAAAGATGTGTTCCGTTGTGTCAAGCCATTGTGCAGTTTTGTGTGAAATGTTGTGTACTGTTGGTGTGGGGTTGGTGGTGGTTATGAATTAAGAACAGTTAGAACCTTAATTTGCACCTTCATCCCAGCATCACAGAAGATACCACACAGAAGGCCACTTACTTAATATTCCTCTAATGTTTCTGTAAGATTTCAATGTGCCATGATAACTCTCTGTCTTTTTCCAGTCATAAGAAGTCCACCTGGATGGGAAATAGGTATCTATATTACTGGAGCACTTGTTCTGCTGGGAATAGCTGGAGTAAACCTGTGGAAGCTATGGAGGTCTGGCAGCTATCCTGCACCATCTCCATTTCCAAACTACGACTACAGATACCTAGAACAAAAATATGGGACTACATATTCTCAGATCAAGCAAAAGGTAAAGGGCATTGAGAAATCCATCAGTTACCACAATCATCCATTCCCCCCTGTGCACCATCATAATAGCAGATTTGATTAAGAGCTCCCACTTGAGTTCAGAATTTTATTCAATGGTGGGACTACGAGGGCATGCGGGGAAATTAAACTCTGGGGCCTGCAGAAGGTCGATGTTTTACAGTAGTAAATAATCTTGAGCTCTGACTAGCTTTCTGTTCTGCTTACTGTCTGTAGAGAGCTGCGAGCAACTTCCGAAAGGCAGGAGAAAGGACCTCTCCTGTTCGCAAGCCCAGCCTGAAAATGGATGACACCTTTGAAAACATTAATGAGTTGGGCACTTTGGAGCTGATGAACAAAGACCTTGAGTTGGCTCCCTACGGGCCACTGAAAAAGTCCATCTCCACTGATTCTCTCTGTTCCATCTCCTCAATTGGAAATAACTTTGGCCATGAGTTCACAGTGGGACAGGTGGAAGTCAATATGGAATACAATGTGAACTCCAACACCTTGCATGTTACACTGCTACAGGGCAAAGATCTCATGGAGAAGGAAGATGTCAACTTTGAATCATGCTTTGTGCGCATCAGTTTGCTTCCGGATGAGCAAATAGTTGGCATTTCAAGGGTAAGTTTCTCCACCATTTTTACTTGTATACAGTAGTGCATTACATAATAGCAAATGCTCAGGATATTTTCCACCATGTCTTCCAATCAAATGAACATGTGTTTCTTTTTGGAGTTTTTATGCTGTGTTGTTGTTAGCTTAGTTGTTCAAGTGGTGAGATCTAGGCATTTTTTTGATCTTCACTTATAGTTGATTTCAGATTCCTGAGGTCATGTTGAGTTGGTATGAAGTTTCTCAATCATGCAAAAATGTGTTGTGTGTGATCCACATCTGCATTCTAGGAACTGTGTAATGAATTAACTGGCCATGAGCCTGCTAGTATGGCACGCTGTGAGTATCAAACCATCTTGTTCTTCCTGTACTTCAGTTCAATAGATCACATAAGTGTTGACTTCCTTAGAATAGGGGTGAAAGAATGTTTGCTGTAATTAAATGCCCATCCACACTTACTCCATCGCATTGGTTTCTCAGATACAGGTTTTTAGACAATTCTTTAAGCAGAGTAAACCAACACCTTTCCACACCATTTTATGTGGAATGTTTGGGGTTTGGAATCTAGTTAAAGTTTAAATGGCCTCTCAAGGGACTGTCCTGATTTGATTGTGCTTTTACTGGTGTAGACTGTTTGAGCTTTTTAGAATTGGATTTGCTAGAGTTATGTGTTATCTGTCTTTAAGAGAGCTATTGTTAGAATGTATGGATTTTTTAAAAAATTGTACATTGCTTTATTTGTTCTTTAATTAGAGACGTAATGTTTTATAAATGAAAATAAATATTTAAAGCCAATAGGATCAGCTGTTTCAGCCCTCCAGGTTTAATCTTTGGTAGAAATTACCTGACTTGAGATGAATTTAGCTGCCTTGATGTTGCAATCTCTGATGGCCCATAGAGTCATGTGTCACACCTTTGCCTGCTTTGATGCAATGAGACAACCTGCATTTCTAGGGTCTATGATCAGCTATTGCTGAATGAAGCAGCAGCAATTTTATAATTAAACCCATGGTTTATTAAAGTATCTTGTGGATGTTCTGGTAGCTTTTGCCAAAAAGGGACACATCTTCCCTAGCTATTTATGAGTTAAGGGAAGGAAAGCAACACTGCACCGCTGAATCCTCCTTTTCAAGACTCCAGAGATTTCCCATAGTTCAAGAGGGATAATGCAAGTCCTCTTCATACAGCATCTTGCTGAATAGGAATCGGTTGTCAGGAGCAGTGTGATCACAGGGTTGCTGAACTGTGAAACTGGCAGTGACTTGAGGCCTATTTAGTCAATGTTCCCCTCACCCATTTCCTAGGCAGAATACATCACACTGTGTAGCCACATATTTATCCACCCTGTTGCTTACAGTTACATTCAAACACTATGTAAAAGCGGTACTTATGGTGAAGCTAAATTGTTATAACAATTTCTAGAAAGGGGCCCTCTTGAGTCTGTTTCAGCAAAAACAACTAACACACTTATTATGACATAAGCTTTCATGGACTTGAGTCTACCTTATCATGAGAGAGATCTGGAAGAAGCAATATGCATCATGTCAATGCATTTGCTGAAGATGAACAACTGAAGCAGAAGGAAATTTATTAAGAGATGATAGATTGGAGAAAGTGTGGAGGGAATAACATGCTTAGGAGGAGGACTGATTTGTTTCTGATATTTTAGTTTTGATGCCTGCCTTGGAAATTATTGTTGTAGTTTAGTTGGTCTTATGGTTTGGGCTAGGAATGGGTGCTGAGATGTATTTTAATACTGAGTGATATTTGAATTTGTTAGCTGCCTTGAATTTCTTTTGAAAATTAGGCAGGATTATGTTGAGCAATTAGTAAGCGGTTTTGTTTAAGGCATTAATAACATTTAAATCAATTACTTAATTCAAGGTGCTTTCTTTTCTTGGTGATTTAAATTGTCTTTACTTAAATTACTTCACATAGCATAATGTTGAGGACTTTGAAGTCTCTTTTTTTACAAAGATGGATGCAGCAACTCAGGATTCAGTAGCTTGCCAGCACCTGTTTTGTTTCTGTGAATTAGTCTAATCTAATTCTCAACTCTCAGATGTGAATTCCTGCCATTTGAAAACAAAGTTTTCTTAAAGCCTCCATCTCTGATGTCTTATTCATTTTACAGAATAGATTTAATTGCTTCTGTAAAAGTTAGAAAATTGACAGATGGTATTCCAAACAACCTCCACAGAGGAAACTTTGACTGTATCGCAAGGCTTATAGCCCAAAACTGTTAATCCTTCAGGAAAGGCTCCTGTTGTGAATAAGATTTCCAGAACAGGAAGGCAACCACATATATTGATTTTGCAGGTTCATCTAGGCTGAGGGCCTTGAAGAACTTGTACAAAAACAATCAATATAGTTGTCTTTCTTCTCTTGGGGTACAGATTCATTTAACAGACAATGTCAGTGCTTTTTCACCTTGCTCTTCGTCTACATTGCAGTCACTAGGTGACAATGTAATGCTAGCAGCACCGCTAACTGCATTCTCTTAGGCTTGGGGTCCACCTAACCCCAAACCTGCATTTGGGAACCCACTTTTTCATTCTTTTTACCTTATGTTTGTGAGATGGTACTGCTCCTCTTGGAAGACCAATGCTTTTGCTTAAAGAAAGGCAAAGAAACTCCTAAATAGTCACCAGTAGAATTGTCACCTTCTGAACCAGCCATTTGATGATATGCCGATGCCATCATATGAGAAGATTCTTCTGTTAATTCCTGCATTTGAGGTTGCTATTAAAGAAACAAGAGGAGACCAGGCCGTCTATCCACCCAGGTAATTTGGCAACCCTACATCGACCATGTTTTCCAAACAGATGCCTCAATATAATTTCCATTCAAGGACTGATTCAATTCCACCTTCTCCACCCCCGGCAGCCTTGTTTAAGAGAATGGTTGTGGAATGTTGTGGCAGAAGTTCAGCATAATTGCTGTGGGTTGGCATCACATTCTTCTTCATGAAAATCATATGGTAATTATTTTAGCTACAGGTCTGCAAATTAGTTTCCAGCAAGAGTTCCATGAGACATTAAATTGCTCCAGTGGGTAGACTGCTTACAACACAGACTTTTGCACACACAAGCAGGCAAAAAATGCTAATCTGAAGAGGCTGGGCAGTTGGAGGCCATTGGGCCAAATCGGATAGATGTGACAGAAGCATCCCACAAGTTGCCAGCTCAGAGGTAAAAAGAGGCATGTGGAAGGGACAACATATGTGGCAAGAAGCCTAGTCAACAGGCCACTTGTGGCTTTGGCCCAACATCTCTTACTCCCTTTTCACAATGGCCTCTCTGGCAAAACGAATGACTGATCTGGGGCCTTGGTGGTTTATAGACTGCTTACGCAGCTTTTGTATGTGTGGGTTTGTAGAATTTATTTGCTAATAGTTAGGTCACCGTGGCAAATCTGGAAAACGTCCCATTTCCCTACGAACCGTTGCTTCCTCGTGGCCTTCAATATCTGTAAGCTCCATGATGTTGTAGCTCATTGAGGGAAGAAAGACTCGTATTGGTGCTGACCACAATCTGCTCTGTTCTTTTACTACTGCTTTGTCTCCCGGATGAAATCAGCAGTTAACTTCAACTGCAAGTAGACTGGAGAATTACAGGCAGAGCAATTTGTATAAATGACATTTCTGGACAAGCTGATATAATCTTGGCAAAAGAGGAGAGCAGTTGGGAGCTTGGATGTGGAAAACATAAGGACAATTACTAGGCTTGGAAAATGTGTGTGTGATTGTTTTTAAAGGATTGTTTCCCCTGCTTCTCATCCTACCAGGGCCGCAGGAGGCCACTTGCTTCTCTCTGCAAAGCCATTTTGCAAAATCAAGGCCATGAGCCTTAATACATATTGCTATTTCTTTGGCTGTGGCAACAAACTGGTTTGCCTCTCAGTCAATGAGCAAGTGATAGAAAACAACTTTTCTAGTTGGATTAAAATGGCTATTTCCAGGCTGCAATCCTAAATAAGTGTATTAGGAAATAACCCACACCCACCCACAGTAGCATTTACTTCCAAGTAAACATGCCTGTTGAATCATTGACTGCATTTGGCTATAACACTGACCATTAACCACGGTATTCAAATCAGCACTCGTGGCTTGTTTCTCCCAAACATATCATAGGGTTGCCATACATCTGGAATTTCCCAGACATATATGGAATACTGCAGCCACAAGTAGTGTCCGGGCGGAAATCAGCAAAGTGTCTGCGAAATTTGGCGCAAAACCCTTCCATATCACCATTGGGAAGCAAGCTTTGGGTTCCTTGCAATAACTTCGTCTGATACATACATACAATTCCTCCTGGGATTTGTTTATTCAGTAGTGGTGTGTGTGTGTGTGTGTGAGAGAGAGAGAGAGAGAGAGAGAGAATAGAGAGACAAGCTGCTCACCACCCAATTGGATTTTCCAAGAGTACAAAATATTGTCTGAAAAATACCTTGGCACTAGCTTTGGTTAAAAGAAAATCTCATCAAATAAAGACCATTCTCTCTATATTTATGCTTTAGTGATATTTATTATTTATCACCTCTTATCTATAATTCACGGACCTTATTGTCTCCTCAGTGTCCTGTGACAAGTAATAAAGACACATTAGTCCCCCCCCCTTTTAATGCTCTCCAGTATTTTAAGAAAATAAGTAACATTGGTAGATCATCTTTCATCTAATGACTATACAAATTTGCGCAGAGATCAGTCCTTCCCCACTGTTGCTAAAAGCCACAAGAAGAGATGCTTAGTAGTGAGAGCATCACATTCTCTCCTGCATTGATTTAAGACAGCGCATGTAAAGCAGTGATGGGAAGCAGAGAACTTTTCTGCTTTGTACCTAACCCAAGGCATGCCTGACCCTTAACCTACTCAATCATTTCCTGGCTGAGCCAAACTCTTCTGTTTTAAATCACTCTCCCACACAGTAGCTAGCAAGCATCTTTTCAGTGTCACGCTACACCTGTGTCAATCAGCGTTGCCCACATTTCATCTCTTGCATTCCTGCCAAGAGTTGGATATTTGTTCAGCATTACAAGTGCCATCAGAGTGTTTTCCATCACATACTCAAAATATACCTGTGCAGGCATGCTGTCCAGAAGGCTACATTTGTGAAAATGAAGGTTGAGATTGCCTGGATTTTAATAAATGCACAAGCTTGCAGTGGCACAAAGGAGGCCAGTGGCTGCATGTTGCCTTTTTCTTGAATGCAGTGCAGTGCAGTGCACTCAGTTATGAAAGCCTGCACATCTTTGAGTCTCTGTCCACCTTCTTTTCCTGAGCTCTTTTACTGGTGTGTGTGGGAGAGGTACAGTCAGAAAGTTGAAAATATGAGGAAGATAATGGCGGAAGGTGTTTGGGCAACCTGGTGGGAGGAAGCCCTTGCAATGCCTCTTCCTTCTCGTAGTGGGTAGTGCTTTGTAGACATTTTGCTAGGTTTTCTTCAGCTACTTCCCCATGACTTGTTTGCACTTCTTCATCTGCGTTCTGCAGGTGTAATGAAAACCTGCTATACTACTTTTAAAATCATTTCCCATGAGCAAAACACACCCAGTCCCTTACATACTTTTTCTTCATCTGAGCTACCTTTTGAGACATTTTATCTACCCCATACCATTCCCACTAAATCTCTCCAGTTTGTTAGCAATCTTCTTTAATGTTGACACCTTGAAGTGAATGCAGTATTCTAGATGAAGTCTCAGAATGGTGGAGCAGAATAGCTCCTTTCAAATTTGGGATCTTATGCTTATGTTGAAACCGAAACTTCTAATGGTCATGGTTCCTTATGAGCAGTTTGCCTTCAGGAAGCTCCCTCGTGCAGAGTCAGACCAATTCACCCATCTGCCTCAGTATTGTCTGCATTGACTGGCAGCAGCTCTCCATGCTTTCAGCCACAAGTCTCTTCCAGCCCTACCTAGAGATGTCAGGAATTGACCCTGGGATCTTCATGCAAGGCAGATGCTCTGCCAGTGAGCTACAGCCCTCCCCTCTCTGTTCCTCCAACACTTTGCTTAACCTCGTCATATCTTTAATCAGTTAATCTCCAAGTTGTACTTTTTAATGGCAGAAGGTTTGGTTCAGGGATGGGAAACATGTGGTCCCTCAGACGTTGCTGGGCTATAGCTCCAGTCATCCATGAACATTGGCCATACTGACTGGGACTGATGGGATTTGGAGTCCCTACAACATCTTTGGTGTCCACAGGTTCCCTATCCCTAGTTTAGCATGTTGTTTTTCATAACTAGGCTTCAGCTGAACCACTTCCATCAATGAGCTCTCAGGTAACAGAGCACACAGGGCCTAATGGGAGCTTCACCCTCAAAGTGCAAGGTTGGCACACTGGCTTCTTTCATTGTGTCAATATGCAACAAACGACAGATCACAATAAGGTTTGAAGAGCATACTATAGACATGAATAATGACGTTATACTTGCCTTTCGTGGGACGCGGGTGGCGCTGTGGGTAAAAGCTTCAGCGCCTAGGGCTTGCTGGTCGAAAGGTCGGCGGTTCGAATCCCCGCGGCGGGGTGCGCTCCCGTTGCTTGGTCCCAGCGCCTGCCAACCTAGCAGTTCAAAAGCACCCCCGGGGGCAAGTAGATAAATAGGGACCGCTTACTAGCGGGAAGGTAAACGGCGTTCCGTGTGCGGCTCTGGCTCGCCAGAGCAGCGATGTCACGCTGGCCACGTGACCCAGAAGTGTCTCCGGACAGCGCTGGCCCCCGGCCTCTTGAGTGAGATGGGCGCACAACCCTAGAGTCTGTCAAGACTGGCCCGTACGGGCAGGGGTACCTTTACCTTTTTTACTTGCCTTTCACCTAGAATATTGTAGGCTCTGAAGAATTATTTGACCTTAGAGAGGAATTTAATCCAGTTCCATTGAGTAGATGCGTGCCATGGCATCTCACTGGCACCTAGCACTCCTAATTCCACACCGCATTGTTTCCGTCATCTTGCATGCCTTTGGTATCACATCCAGGTCCCCTGCTGTAATGCAGCCTGTTTCTTTGGCAGCCTACAGAATATGTGACATCTTGGGAAACCTATCAGAGATTTCAGCGAGGACAAACGTTGTGTGACTTACAACACATTTGTGTTATCACCGCTGAGAAATGCTGACATTAATCTACAGGCAAAACAGTCGATCCCAACTCTCTGTATCATATATCAAGCAGAAATATGTTTTATTTGCACACAATCCAGTTTCTTGAATACTAGAGGTTTTAAATTCCTGAACTATATGCATGCAAGGATTGATGTGTAATGTTGGTCTTGTAACCCCAAGGTATTAGTTATATTAATAAAGTTAGTGCATCTTGTTTATTAATCTATCAAGATTCAATCCCTTTGGGAGCCTAACAATGACATTGTAAGGGGGGCAAGGGAGAGAAGGTGCCTGCCTGTAGGAAGATAGTGGAAGGCACATTTTTCTTTTTACAATTCGCCAGAAAGTAACTGCACTTTATGATGTACAATCGCTTCCTGAGAGCATTTCAAAACATAAAAAAAAACAAAAAACCTGTGCAGCCATTGTGGAGGTATTAGCTGGTCTGAGCAGTTGTAAAATGTTAAAGGAAAGAAGACAGACCTTGAACCTCCTTGTATATATACTACATGCCTTTGTGTATATTATTTGTTTGTTGATTATAAGACTTAATCCACAGATCTATGTTCCGATCCCTGCGTAGGTGGGGAAAGCATTTTTAGTTTCTTCTAATTTCCCTCTCTCTTTTTAAAATTATGTTGTCAGCCAGTTTGGGTATTTTACTTTAAATGAAAATATGTGATGAAATAAACATTTTAATAAATCATAATTTTTTCCTTACCTGCAAAGTGAAATTTATATAAAAAGGGGGGATGAGATGAATATTGTGCCCACGCCTCTGCTGTTCTAAAAATGAATCTTCCTTTCATCACCTTAAATCTCCTTTTCCTGCCTAGCATGTCACAACATGGTTCAGGTGGGGCGTTCCCTGTATCGTTCCAATTTTAGTAAATGTGCTGCTGAAGCCAGCACTCCACTGGGGTCTTCCACTAGGCTAAGAAACCTTTTGCTAATGCATCCACTTCATGTTTTAATCATGTCAGAAGCTTTCTAATATGTATGTGGCAGAAGCAACTGGATTTACCTAGAATCTTTAAGAAATCTAAGCAGTGTGTTTAGCCAGGTGGAGAGACTTCTCCTCCACTCCAAAGAACAGAGATGGAAAGCGAACAAGATTAGAACAATGTTAAGCCAACTATAACCCAGGCTTTGTTCAGAATGCTGCAAGAGTATTTTAAAAGTTCACTTGTTTATTACAACTGTAACCT
Source organism: Podarcis tiliguerta (assembly GCF_965153285.1). NCBI lineage: Eukaryota > Metazoa > Chordata > Lepidosauria > Squamata > Lacertidae > Podarcis > Podarcis tiliguerta. Next base: position 58,419,035 of record NC_139534.1, read on the forward strand.
GTCCTACTCATAACATGTCCAGAGCGGCATTTTAGGCTTACAGCAGCCCTGCAGATAAATCAGGCTGAGAACAAGTGTCTGCTAGCCCACCATTTTTGTGTAATGTTGGATGCAAAGGTTCTGTGCAAATCCATTTTCAGTATTCATATACCGTACTTTGTATATAAGACATATAAAGCTGCATATGTGAAACTTGAATACAGTGGAACCTCGGGTTACGTACCATCCTCCTTACGAACACTTTGGGTAACGAGCTCCGTTAACCCGGAAGTAGATGCTCCTGGTTGCAAACTTTGCCCTGGGAGGCAAGCGGAAGTCGCATGGCAGCAGTGGGAGGCCCCATTAGTGAAAGCGAGCCTCATGCAGCTGCTGGGTGACCTTGGGCCAGTCGCACTTCTTTGAAGTCTCTCAACCCCACTCACCTCACAGAGTGTTTGTTGTGGGGGAGGAAGGGATAGGAGAATGTTAGCCGCTTTGAGACTCCTTAAAGGGAGTGAAAGGCGAGATATCAAATCCAAACTCTTCTTCTTCTTCTTCTTCTTCTTCTTCTTCTTCTTCTTCTTCTTCTTCATGTTAAGTACGGTTTCCAGTTAAGAATGGACCTCCACAACGAATTAAGTTCGTAACCGGAGGTACCACTGTAAAAGCTAATTTGTAGAAAGCCTGTTCTGGACTGCATTTCTCCAGCAGTGAAAATTCAGATGAAGGAGCTATCAGTTTTCCGACATTTGTACACACTGCCTTGCAACAGATTGTTGCTAGGAGCAAAGTGATATATAGTTTAGTTATTAACTTCACTGTTGAAAAATGAGGGGACTTCAGTTCCCTCTTCCGCAACTCTCCAGCTTCTTTTTTTAAGATGCTGAAATACTGTCTCTGCCCCAAAGCTATTAGAAAAGGATGCAGAGAGCTTAAGTATTTGAGTGAGGCATTGTTGATTACAGGACAAATCCTTGTGAGTTGCTATGGGAGCTTCCTTTGCATGGCCAGGTCCCATGAAACACCAGGGATACCTGTACAGGAACCCAAGAAGTCAGGAGGCTCCCAGGATGGGGCAACATGGGCTTGGCATGGAAAACAGCCACGGCACCTATGCACCCCACATGGTTCTCGCATACAAACATTGCTTCTGCAACAGAAGACCTTTAACCACTTGGAAGCATCCCCCATGCAAGAACGGAAACATGAACCAGCCTGAAGATATTTAAAATGCAAGGAGACCGTATCCTGTTTGTTGATAGTGAAACCTCTGAACTCTCGCTGCGCTTCATATGTTTGCAAACATTCATCTCAAATGGCCTTTAAAAATGAGTTGAAAATGAGTTATATCCCCAGAGCACAGACTTGGCAGACAAACTATAAACACTGCTGCTGGGCTGGCTATGAATTGAGCTCATAAGTAGTCTGTGCTAAAGCTGTCTCTTTGCTTTTATACCCTCATCCTTCCTTTTTCTTTTTGCCCCTTTGTTTGTGTCATTCGTAGCTGAGGATTCTCTACTCATCTGCATATGCAGGCTTTACTGCAAGGAGATGCTTGTATACCGGGGATAAAAATCCTATTGGCCATTTCCCTGGAGTCCTAGTCACTGAAGGAGCAGTGTACATGGGAGACAGCTCAGTGGTAGAACACACATGTGATTTGTGTGCAGAAGATGCTGAGTTCAATGCCTGACTTCTCCAGGTAGGGCTGAGAAACATGCGTATGTAAAATCCCAGGGAGCGCCTACTAGGCTAGACGATGCTGACCTAGATGGAAAATGGTCTGAGCCTGTGCAAGGCAGCTTTGTGTGTTTGGTCTGAGCCAAATTTTGCACCTTCGTAGGCTGTAGAAGAGGAGCGCTCACAAGCATGCTGTCAGGTGGATTAATGGATTGATCAACCCTTAAAACCTTTTCAGGAGTTCTTGAGTGTCAGGGATAAGGAACTTATGGCTCTCCAGATGTTTCTGGAATACAACATTCCTATCCCGTCTGTTGGTCATGCTAACTGAGTAGATCAGTAATATACGAGGAGGCTACTTAAAAGGCGGCTTGCTGACCTTTGTAATAATCCTTGGTTAATATGCCGCTGCAGGAATGTATTGGGTATGTTTTAGGACACGCTCCCACTTTATGTTGAGTGATGGCAAGGTGCAAGATGCCTGACCCTGGTCCCATCAATTCCAGGGCAAGGACACATCTGTGAGCTGTTTCCAGGCAAGAGCATGGGCTACACGGAGCTATAATCGTCAGACTTTGTAAGGCAGTTGCATCTGCTTCCTGTGAGTGAACCTAAAGCATGGAGCCTAGCATTGCTCCCGGAAGCCTTTGCAAAGCATTCATCATTGGATGCCCATATGCAAATTCTTCCCTTCAAGTAGAAAGGTTGAAAGCTATCAAGGTAGATAATTGTTTTATTTATTAAATTTTTATGTTGTAAATTTTTATGTTGTGTTTCACAACATAAAAATGCAAAATGAGAACACAAAATACATAATAAAACAAAAACTCTCCTCCCAACAAACACAGAGGCCATAGAATGTTAATCAGCCAGATGTGGTATGAATCCAAGGCTTAGGAAAAGCTAACCCAGAGTTTTCCAAATTGTGTATTGCGCAACACGTTAGTGTGTCGGCTGCAGTGTGTAGGTGCGTCACACAAACACAACCTGCTCCCAGGGCTGGAAAGGGGTTAGTTTAACCTCCGGTTTGCTAGTAAAACTGAATTACTGTGTCACAAAATGATGCATGTCTAAAAAGTGTGTCACCAACATGTAAAGTTTGGAAAGCTCTGAGTTAACCCATCGTGGTGGAGGTACCCATTACTCTGTGTCCGGAGTAAATGCACCCCTGGATTCCTTGATATGATCCATTCTATAACTGAAAGGCCTGAGGGAATTCTAGAAGGGTCATTGTTGACCAGAAAGCACAGTCCCACCCTGAGCCTTGATTGACTGGGCAAAGTGTGCCATTGGTGTGAGAGCTGATTGAGAAAATAGATGCACAACTTTTGGATATGTTAGAGAGCGGTACAGCCCCAGATTTAATCTGTGTGTTGAAGGTGGTGGTGATTTCCTAACAACTGTTTGGGAAACACCAAGTTGTACTAGCTACGTGCCAGTTTCCAGTTGCCTGCTTGAGAGTGCCTTCTTCACAGAAGTTATGTTACATTATTCAGGTAATTAACTGCCCAGGGCTGCTTGAGACTCTGCCAAAAAGCTCCAGCATTAAGATGCTGCTGAGAGAGTTTCTTGAGTATAAAATGCCCTAATGGAGGAAACAAAACAATGTTATAGAGAAGAAGGGTGCTTAATTTATTAGGAATTGGAGAAGGGGTGTGTGTGTATTAGAACGAAGGTGGGAATAAAACAAGACCAGAAGACGTTACCATTGAGAACATCAAAAGTATGATTGAAGAGCATTTATTTTAAAAATATTCACATAAAGTGATAGGTGTGAAAAGGGACATTTCGTAGGAATGAATTGGCATTTTCAGGTTCCAGAAGCCTACAAAGATAGATGAGAGAAGGTAGGCTGTATGCACACTAATCCATTTGTAACACAAAATGTGTAGTTTTTCTCAACTCTGAATCATTCATACTTGTTTTCAGCCTGCTGTTTTCAATTTAGATTGATTCTAGATCATGCTGCCCACAAGGGTAGTGTGGTTACTTGATACATCTTTGAAAACCATGCATATACCTCAATGAATGAAGAAGGAAGTGGTGATTGTGATCTTAGTATACACTCAACCAAGTGGGGCATTGTGGAGGCTTGGTGGACACACTACCCTTTGAAGTTAGGGTCTTCTTGAGCAACTATTTGGAGCTGTTAGGGCATTTTCCTGCTTCAATTTGTGACAGACTGAGTCCTGGGGCTCAATGTGGACTGGGAACTTGGCCTTGGCTTCTCAATTTGTTTTTATTTCTAGCCTTCTCCTTCTCAAGGGCTCAGGGCAGAGGACACCAATGATTCATTTTAAAAAAAATAAAGGTATCCCCTGCAGATGAAAATTGCCTCCCACCTGCTTAGCTATGGCTGTTGAATGTCAGCCCAAAATGGAAAGTTTTACAATTCTCGTGTAATACAGTGGTACTTTGGGTTACAGATGCTTCAGGTTACAGACTCTGCTAACCCAGAAATAAGTACCTCAAGTTAAGAACTTTGCTTTAAGATGAGAACAGAAATCGTGCTGCGGCAGCAGCAGGAGGCCCCCATTAGCTAAAGTGGTGCTTCAGGTTAAGAACAGTTTCAGGTTAAGAACGGACCTCCAGAACTAATTAAGTACTTAACCCGAGGTACCACTGTATGTTGGTTCCATTTGGAGGCTGCCATTTCTGATTAGGGTGGTAGAAAAGGAGGCTTCTCTTCCTTTTATAGTTGTGTAGAAGAGGGAAAGTCTGCAAGGGTAACCTGCCAGGCAAGCTTTTTCTTATGTTAAAAAAAACAAGTCTTCTCATCCCCTACCAGAACTGAAGGGATTATTAATTTATGGTGTCATCTTCCAGGGGCTAATTTGTGAGGGATTCTGGGCATGTTTATAGCACTGCACTGTCTCGTTGCAGATGGATGGTGCAGACATGCAGTTATACGAGTCTGTAGCTAGTGACCCAGCTCTAAACATATTTACTTTGAAGCAAGTGCCATTGATTTTCAATAGAATTTGCTCTCAGATGAGGTGTTGTTTTTCCCACGAGGAGCAGAACCTGTTTAGTTATTTTGTTCTTGCCCTTTGAAAAGCTTCTGGCTCAGTTTGGGCAGCTGAGAGTGAGTTTGCTCTTCTTGCCCTGGTGCCTTGTGACAGCTAAGCTGGGCACACACAGCAAACATCCTCCCTCCTCAATCTGCCCTACTACTGAGAAACGATGAAAATTTAATGCTTGCTTCGCTTGCTGTGTTCTCTGGGCTAATTCTGTCTTTCCCAAGTACCAGAGGGGCTTGTGCCAGGCAGCCAGAGATGCTAGAGGGAGGAGGATGGAAGAAACTCAGCAGCGTATCAGGCAGAGCAGCTCAAGCCCCAAAGGCTTCATTAGGGAGGTGCTCCTTGGCAGAAAGGGGCCTGGGAAACAGCAGGAAGACAATTTCTCGATCACACAGTGTCCAAGCAAAAATTAGGTGGGAGAGAGAATGCCAAAGTGGTCAGGAGCTGTTCCCAGACAGAGTGGCAGACAGTCTGCCCTCACTCAGCCAGCAAATGTCAGAAGCGTGTGAAGAAGTACTATCAAGAGGCAGGAGACTGGCAAACTTGAAACAAGCCCACAGACGCCTGTCTGCCCACATGTAATTTTAGAGAAAAGGACCACGTTTTGTCAAGCTTTCCTGCTTGGTTTCCTGGAGGAGATTCGTGCTTGCCACAGGAGACCAGGTATGTGGCTGTTTACAAGCCTGAAGACTGGTTTCACTTTATCCGGCAGCACCAGTACATTCATTTATCTTGCATTCTTGAATTCTTGGCATAAGCCAGCCTTGTAAATCTGTGAACTGAAGTTACCAGCCTGCAGAACTGTTTACTAGTCATCTGGGGCTAGCAGAGGAGGAATAGAGAGTTCCAACCCTCTTTCAATGGCCTTCTCCGTTCCTATGGTAGGCACACTTTGTCCCCTATCTTCCTGCCCCCCCCCATTCTGCTCACTCATCTGTATACCATTCATTGTCTCCAATGAGTACCAGGTGAGTGCTTAAATACAGGGCTGTCATAAACCTCTCAGTTTCACTGTTCCCTTGTGGACAACATGGTGGCTGTGCTTAACTTCACAAGAGTCTGCAAATGGCAGATTCTGCACATTCATTGTGATAATTATCAATGTCTCTGAGCGTTGGGATCCTTAGAAAATATCAGGCACTGAGGACTTGATGACCGTAAAGGACAAGACAAGTTGAATGGATGAATGTCTGTCTAGTCCTGTACATACATGCAGCCAATCATCCTTGTTCTTCCCAGAGGATAAAACTAGGGATGCCTTGAGCCTACAGGCAATCATAGAATAGCATACAAATCAAGAGCTGCTGTAGGTTTTTCTCACATAATTGCCTCCTGTTTTGTTCCTCGCCCTAATGCTTCATATAGGTGGCCTAGCTACTTTTTAATTTTAAAGCCCCATTTTCAATTAATTGTACATTTGCCCCTTCTTTTAAAGCAAACAAGTGGAATCATTTCTTTGAAATGTTGAAAAAGCACTTTGGGCAGGAACAAATAAATAAGTGATGTCACTGGTTGTGCAAAGATGCAACAAGAAGGGTTTTCCCCAGGAGAGAAGACCACATGTCTGTCCAAAACATGGTGGGGATGCTTCTAGAGTAGGTTCACTCTTAACGTTATGTAGATCTGGATTGCACCCTTAGGCGCCTCTGGAATTCTAGCCATGATCAGTGAAATATTCCATGATAAGCAGTGTACCAGCCTTATATAAATCAGGATCTTCTTGACAATTGCATTATTAACACTTTTGCAAAGATGCAACATCTTGAGATATCAAATAAGAAAACTAGCATGTATGATGAGATACTGACAAAGTGTCCTTTGTTGTGACTGGTGGAACTGGGTGGAACATTCCTTATTCCGCTCCCCCTATTTCAGTCAACAAACAGGTTCAGTTTCTTTAAAGTCAAGCTGCAGACCCCCATGCAACATGGTAATTAGGAGGATATAGGTTATATTATCTTATCCCGCACATGGAAACCTGTCTCTTGCCTTTTCATGTTGCTGAGCTTGTTCATCTATTTGCTGCTGACCAGGGCAGACTCAGCAGTGAAGTGATATAAGGACAACACAGCTGATGAAAAGCTCTTCCATTTGCCTAATTAGCTGAGAAAATTAGAAGCCAGCCAGGGAAATCTGATGTAACTGCGGGGAGTGACAGTGCTAGGCCCAGACAGGGAGTTGAGAATGCCATTTTCTGGTGCTGCTGCATCATGCTTCACAGACCCAGGAAGGTATAACAGAAAAAATTGTGTTTCAGTGCGACATAACACCAATCACTAAAACCCATAGAGATTTCAGTGGGAACTGTCTGTACTTTGTCTGCAGTGATTTTAAAACAAGAGCCTCTTACACCAGGCTGTGCAAGTAGAAAGATTTTGTAATGATTTTCAGCCTTAGAAGGGATCACTCATATGCCATATCACAAAGGTGGCCAGCCTTCAAGAGATTGCGATCTACTCACAGAGTTAAAAACTGGCAGCGATCTACCCCCTTTTGGGGGCTTCAGGTCAAAGTTGTTGAGCACGCCTGCCATATCAGAACTCTTGGCTGGTAAAGTGTCCTGCCTAGCCATGTCCTTTCTTCCACAGAAGACACACAGGCTGCATTCATGCGTGACGCCCACTTCCTGGCTTGCTGTGATTTATTGTGAACAAGCAGTGATGTCTGACCACTCCCAATTTGGTCCTCTCTTGGTTCGAGCAGGATAAACAGACCTGGAAGCCACAGTGAAGCTTGGCTTCCCATTACAATCCCAACCAGGGTTTGTGGTGTCTTGCTCCCTGATGAGCCATGAGCACAAGCCAGCAACCAAAGTCATGGCTTGTTGCTGGCTTACTGAGGAACAACAAACCACTAACCCCTGGTTTAATATAATGGGAAGCCAGCCTTAGTTGCAGCTCCTTTTTACCAGTTACACCGGGGAGGAATGATTGGGCAATGTGCACGAGCTCGTTCACAGCAAATAACAATGCAGTGGTACCTCGGGTTACATACGCTTCAGGTTACAGACTCCGCTAACCCAGAAATAATACCTCGGGTTAAGAACTTTGCTTCAGGATGAGAACAGAAATTGTGCAGCGGCGGCGCAGCGGCAGCAGGAGTTCCCATTAGCTAAAGTGGTGCTACAGGTTAAGAACAGTTTCAGGTTGAGAACGGACCTCCAGAACGAATTAAGTTCTTAACCCGAGGTACCACTGTATGCCGGAAATCTGGCTTATTACATCGAGTCCTGATTCCACATATTTCATAAGTGGTTCAAACTTGTTTTTTTTCTTGTCCAGCTTGGTCCAGGGCTATAATGCAATTTCTGTGCTTCTCTGTAATCCAGTTGGAGTAGTCCACCTTCCACAGTCCAAAGTTCCTTTTTCAACTGGCCATTTTCACTTTTCAAATACTGCTCGCTCTATCTATCTATCTATCTATCTACCTATCTCTCTCTCTCTATTTAAAAGACATTTTGTGGGTATTGAGTTCTACTGCAGTGTCACTGGATCACTCATTTATTCTTTCTGGACCACCTCAGCCAGTCCTCATCTGATCTCAGTTCTTCTGCCTGGTTGGCTTTCTCTGTACTTCATTTTCTTCCCGTTTCCACATTGTTACACACTCTCCAGGACTCCTGTTTGCTTGCCAGATCCGCTTTTACTTCTTTTTGTTCAAAGGGCTCTTTGTTCTTCTGCCTTATCCTTCTCTTCTTCTTTACTTGTATTCTTGTCATCTTAGTTGTGCCCATCAGTCTATGGATTGGATTAATTATTTTGTTTTCCGCCTCCTTCCTTCCCTTCTCTCTTGCTGTCCCCTTTCCCTGGAACTCATTGCATCAGGCTGTCTGTACCTCTCCCTCTGTTTTAGCATGTGGAAAACCATGAAAACTTATTCTGAGCTGATATCATCAGAACTCTGCATACTCTTTTGCTTGAAACCTTTCTCTATTCCTAATTGACTGGGGGGCGGGGGCAGAGTTTGCATGTTATAAGGTGTTTTGTTTGTTTTTTGTTTATCTGTGGTATTTTGTTGCTTGTTTTTTAGCAGGTGGGAGGAGAATTGGTTAGGTTTTAAGCCTGCAGCAGAATTTGTGCTTTTTAATACAAATATGATGGCAATATTGATGACTGAAACACCCATAAGTGAAGTGACTCTGCTTCTAAAAGCTAACAATAGCTAGCTTCTCTGTGGCAATGGCTGGCTCCACAAATGTGTTGCAATCCTTTCCCAAGCAGCAGGTTTGCCTAGAAAGATGACTAGTAATGTACTACCGAGCAAGGTGAAGAATCAAATAAGATCTAGAAAGGATGGAGAATGAGGGCAACCTGATGTGCAAATCCTGGTCCTTCGGGTGTTCTTAAGGTTGAGAAAAAGCACCAGGGAGGGCAAAATGTCACGAGTGTGCAGGAACAATGGCATCTGAGGAAAATTGAAGGCAAATACAGGAAATTGGTGACTGCTTTGCCATTCCCAAGGTTTGAAGAGGCTGTAGGTGAGCACCTGTTTTGCATGGATGGGCACATGCTTCATCTAGGAAGCTTTGAAGGTTCTTCATCGAATCATGACATCTTTTCCCTGCTTCTGACATTTATGATTGTACACTAAATGTGGGATGAAAATGCAGCATGGAAAGTAGGGTGACCCAAGAAGTAGGAGACAAGACAGCACACCCATATCTTTATTAGTTATTAAAGAGAGTTTGGGCAGCATATTTAAGAGCAGCATGGAATATTTTTATTTTGCAGTACATAAGGATGAAATACAGGGACTTCCAAGGAACAGGATGGTGGAGAGTGGTCACAATAGCCTGAGGGCAGGGTTCAGCTAACTAGCCCTACTCACGGAAGCCCATGCAATGACTTCCACTAGTGCAACAGGCCCTTTCCCCTCTCTTCTCCCTGCCCACCCCCAAATTAGCTCTGGTGGCGGGTCAAGTGAGCCCTCAGAACAGACCCTGGAAGGGAAGAAAGCAGTGTAGGTTCCATATCTGGCACTGGTGGAGCAATGGCCACATATTTGTAGACCAGACTTCCTGCACTTGGTGCCCTCCAATTTTTTTGAACTGCTGTCCCCATCATCTTTGACCGTTGGCCATGCTGGCTGGGTCTGATGAGGGGCCATAGTCCAACAACACCTGGAGGGAGGTGAACTTGGGGATGCTGGTGTCGATTAGAAGAAGATTTTGTCCTTGATTGCTTCCAAATCACAAGGCTTGGAGCATGGCAGTACAAAAGGGGTCGCTGTTTCTAGCATGCATTCTTGTCACGCTGGTGGCCCTACTGTAGAAAATAGCTGCAGAAAATGTCTTTCCCCCCTGTAGATTTTTGACTGAAATTGCAGCTCTTGCTTCAGTGAGGTGGAAGCTGATGCAATGAGCAGCCCAGCATTGATAAGTTCATCAGTGGGGGGTGGGAGAAAATGGGGGAAGGGGTAGGTGGGTGGTTGGGAAGGAAGGAAGATTCTCTTATGAATGGACATTGTTTACAGTATTTCCTTTCAAATACCAAAGCGTCTGCCTCTTTGACTTTGTGCTGCATGGTTGATCATTTATTTAGCAAACCTCCCACGCACCCTCAGAATGGGAGACAGAAGCGGGCGAGGAGGAGGAGGAGGGGTTCACTTTGTAAATTTACATTCTCAGAGGCGGGGGGGGGGGGAAATCTTCTAATTTGTATCTGAAATCTTCCCTCAGTATGATGTGTCTCCTTTGTTAATTGCAGTGTGAAGTGAGGATTAGGAGTTAAATGTTCTTTTCCTACTGGTGATCAAAATACAAGCCCGAGGGGGCGGCGGGTGGGTGGGTGTGATTTGCTCAGCGTCCAGTGCTTGGTCCTGATTCTGATTAAAGCACTTACTTTGCAGCATTTAATTCCCATCTTCCCTCCCTTGAGCTGATCTTCACAACTCCTCTCTGAGAGACAGTAATTGGCCCTAGACCACCCAGCCGACTTCATGCCTGAGCACAGATTTGAATCCACAGCCTTAGTCTTGACACTCTGAGCTTTATTCCATGCTGGCTCTGAGCCAGGGTTAAGCACCAGAGCAGAAAAACTAATAACAAAGGGTGCCTTTAGGCATGTGCATAGTCCCTTACCAAATTATGTGAGGGGGTGGTGCTATCCCAGATGAAAAATGGGCTCGGCTGTCAAGTGACCTTGAGCTATGTTGCTTCCCCAGGCCTGTTAATATATGCAGTGGTTAAGTCTTAACACTAGTGGAATGCAAATAGGCATCATTTGCTTGTTAGGTTTAATCTGTCACATTTATGTCCCTGTCTTTCCCTTCTCTGCAGCAGTTGGAAAGGGGTGATTCAAATAGGGGAAATGATGCAGGGGGAAAGGGGTTAACCCCCTTCCCTAGAGCTGTGGACACAATCCAAGTCAGCCTCTCCCCATAGCTTTTTCTTTAAGCAAAGGAAAAGAAGTGAGGGATCTGATAACAGATCTCTCTCTCTCTCACACACACACAAATATTTTTCTTACTTTATTTTAAAATGCATATATCCTGTCTTTCCTTTTTTGAAGCAAAACGATATTCAAGGCAGCTGACAGTATTTAAACACAAAATACCTATTAATACAAACTGAAGCACAAGAAGCAGCCAACCAGCAACTAATTAATCAATTAGGCAGTGGCAGTAAACAAAAACCAAAAGCCATAAGAAAGAAAAGAGAGCAGTCAGGAAGGGGGATCCCTTTAAACTCAAGAGGATTTTGAATGCCCTTGGGAACAGCACAGCCTTTTTCCTGGAAGGCTGACAGATGGGGTGGAATAGCTTTCCCCTGGGAGGGAGTTCCAACTCTCAGTGCAAATATGGAGGAGGCACTGTTCTGAATGTGTGAAGCAGTGGGGATGTCTGTGTTCCTGCCCTTTGTCCTTCATCCACATAGCTACTAATCAGTTCATCTGGCACAGCTCTTCTCACACTGGCCAAGCTCCCAGAGATTGTAAGTGGCGCCCACAGAAACTCCCCTTAGGCAGAAACATTGAAGATGGAAGGTAGCTCTTGTTCCTGGCCAGCCTAGAGAGAGGCTTCTGCTTCTCCTTGCACCTTCCTTCCTCTGTCCTAAGACACATGAAAACATGATGTGGTCATTTCCCAGAAAAATGTGCTTCTAGGGCAAGCTCCATCACCACCACCCTTAAGCCATCTCAAAGCTTCCATGTCTTTCCCCAGGCATGCAGATTATCCTTTCATTGCTCGTTTCCTGTTCTCTGCTCATGTGCACTAAAAAGTCATTTGGGATGCAGCCTGGAAAAAGAAAGTCCAAGAGCCCCAAATAAATCCCTGGGTGAGATGAAATCCAGAGATCCTGTCTTTATGTATCTTAAAACGGCTGGCTCACACAAGCAAGTGCTGCCTGCCTTTTTATGCAGATGCTATTCTCTTTGGGGGCACGATTGTGTGGAGAAACTTGCATGAGCTGGCTGCTTGGGATGGGGGTGGGGAGAGGGCAACAGCCATTTTCATTTCCGCAAGACCACAAAACGTGCCGCCTCTTTGTGTAAGCAGCAAATGCCTTCTTACTGCTTTGTCTCTTGAGTCTGAAGTCATGTAGAGAAGTAAGGGCTATCGGTTACTACAAACAGGGTGCAAGATTTCTTTATAGGAAGGTTTTCCACAGGGTCCTCCTCTCCCTGTATGCACCAAGCCTTTAAAGGATTGCTGGGGATTGTAATTTTGTTGGGGGGGGCGCAAACTGCCCATAATACTTTGAGGAAAATAATTGTGCTTCAAATGTATTTTAAAGGTCTCGGGTGTACACAGCAGTATCGTTTTTGTTTGGCTTGTTCTGTTTCCAACTAATCATAACTCTTTTGGTGGCAATTCATACTAGGAAAATCTGGCATTGCCCACAGAGAACTCTCCCTTTCTGTATAATGTCCTTCAACCCCAAATGGCAGGTTTCAAGTGGAAACAGGAAGTGAGGGCTGTGTTACTTTTATCCACTATCTAAGGCATTCCCCCCCTGCCCCCCACCATTTTGGGACAGTATAACCAGCATCTTGTGAGGGGGAGAGGGTCAGATCATGGAGAGGCACTCAGAACATGAGAAAACCTGACCCATTCCAATTTTGCATTGGATGTCTTCAAGTTGCAAGGCCCCCGTGAGAAAGGGGGCAAGGCTCCTGCACTCTTAATGGTTGCGTTGAAGAGGGGATTTCTGCATGAAGAAGGTGCCATCTTCCCATCTCCTGACTTTGCCACCTCCAGGAACGACGACGACAGGGTTTAGCTGGGGAGGCCCAGCTGGATGGGCAGGGTACAAATTATAAATTATTATTAGCTTTTCATGGGCTCTGAACAGAGGTTTGCGGTTTGTTTGAGGAGAAACAAAATGTGTGCCTCAGTTCAGACAGTAAAGCCAAACCTTGCTGTTTGTTGCTCCCAGGGTAGCAGCTAAGAGCGAAGTGGGGACTTTAAAGCAGCAGGGACCAGCTGTCTGTTTATTCACATTTAAACCACACAAACATGGCCAATGTGGCTGAGAGGTTTGAGGCCATCCCTCTGAAGTAAGTTAACCCAGCCAGCATCTCCTGGCCAGTGTCTACGTTATGACAATGTATGTCCGCCTGCATGTAATGATTGGCTGTGCCTTAGGGAGCCATTCTGGGCACAAGATTCCGTATTTCAGAAACTGTATTATTGCTTAAGCAGCTAAATCATGAATCGTGCAGTGCAAATGCTCTGGAAAGTGGGCACAAGGAAAATGCTCTAATCAGCAAAGTGCACGAAACACATTACTCAGAGAGGAATCACCGACAGAAACCAATGTTATGGATTTTGCACATGGAGCGAGCCGGCTGCTTGGGAGTTCCCTTCTACCTGAGTGTGTGGAAGGTGTCCCTGAGAGAACAAGACAGCAGTGGTGCTCAGATGGCAGCAGCAGGTGATATGTATAAAAGGAGACCTGACAGCATGGAACCTGAAGAAGATCAATACGTAGTTGGAAAGTCATCAGTGCAGATCAAGAGCATGTGGGACATCCCAAGAGGCAGAAACAGAGGAAGTGTATCCTAGGCAAATAGTTGAAGGGCACAGGTCCTTAGGTAGCACAGATTGACACTGGCACCCAAATAACTTCTTGTTTGTCTTCTCAGATAAGTTACATTAATGCCTGTATTTCTAGAACAGAGCTGGGGGAAAGATCCAAATCTTGCAACTAGAATAAATTAAGCACATTTGCACATAGAGACTATGTGGTATAGTGGTTAGAGGAGACCCAAGGGAAACCTGAGTTTAAATATCTGCTGAACCATAAATCTCACTGCATTTGCAAAGGTCCAAGTCGTGAGGTTATTGTGAGGATAAAATGAGGACGGAAGTGGAAGAAAAAGAAAACAGTTGCTTTTATTTTGTACATTCATTCTGCTTCACCTAGATGTGGAGTGGAGTGGAAATCCTATTCAGCTACCCTCTCGCTTTAGAAATTTCACTGCCATAAAGGTGAAAAATGAGGGGGAAGGGAAAAGAAAACTGAAAAACTTGATTGTTGATTCTGCACCAGTTACCAAATCCATCCATTTGTGATATTATGATATATGTGTGGTGTTTGAATGTGTCGTTCCAGTGTCCCTTTCCATTTGCTGGGCTTTGAAACTGCGAATCTTCAGAGATGCTGATCTGTTGAAAGTGTGTTAGGCTGTGTACACACTTCTCGGCACTATAGTTTACCCCCCATGGAGTTACAATTCCCAGCAGTTCTTAACAGTATTCTTGGAGGGAAAGAATGTGCTTTGAATATCCTTTGAAGGTATAGTGTGTGCACAGCCTCTGTGTTTCCAGGAGCAGAAGTTTTCTCAAGAATGTATTTTGCTGGCCTTCTGTCAACTGATATCCCTGTGCCATTCCCGTCTGCACATATAGCAGCTTCCTATGTTCCTGTGTTTTTTCCTCACCTGGCATTTCAACCCTCTCCTGTGCTTCCTTTTTATCTGTGCAGATCCAAAGGACTGCCTACTCAGTCTTCTTTGATGAGAGGTTTTCAATCCCCTTGGACCCTTCTGCACTCGAAGAAAACAGCTTGAGGTTTTCCATCTTTGGCATAGATGAAGACGAAAGGAACATCAGCACTGGAGTCGCTGAGCTGAAGTTGTCAGACTTGGATCTCTCCATCAGGCCCTTCAATGCATGGCTTTATCTACAGGACATGAACAAGGTAGCTTATTGTAGCAGGGCAGAGGGCAGTAGGGTTCTGGAGAATGGGTGGGGCAAGGATATGGGGCAAGGATATTCAGCCCCTTCGGATAGCGGTGCCCTTGGCAACCATCGAAATTGACTGAATTGGCCCTCAAATGTTGAGGGCATTTGCCCTCAAATGCTACCTTTTTATATAGCTCAGTTGCTTTCTAATGTTCCCCACTGCCTTGAGCTAGAGTAGTAATCTCTACCATTCATTTTGTTATAAGGCCATTTAATGAGCAGTCACCTGTCTCCTTCTTATTCCCTGCAGGCAACTGATTCAGTGGGTGAAATTCTGCTTTCTCTTAGCTATCTCCCAACGGCAGAGCGGTTGACAGTAGTTGTGGTTAAGGCCAAGAATCTTGTGTGGACCAATGGGAAAACGACTGCAGGTCAGTAAACAGTTTTGCAAAGCTCCTCCGCCCTGCCCTGC
This sequence comes from Podarcis tiliguerta, assembly GCF_965153285.1. Lineage (NCBI taxonomy): Eukaryota > Metazoa > Chordata > Lepidosauria > Squamata > Lacertidae > Podarcis > Podarcis tiliguerta. The sequence continues at coordinate 58,434,314 of NC_139534.1, forward strand.
AGCTGTGACTGGATAGAGTGTGAAGATGTTGCCTTACTCCACAGTGGGTAAATTAGTCGTGCCTGTGATCACAATTTTTATTGTGAAAATAGTGTGGGGAGAAATGGTTAGCCTACCCTGTGGTCACAGTCCCAATTGTTCCTTACAATTGGGCCAATTGAAAGAAACGTAGAGAGAGAGAGAGACACAAATGCATTCATTATGCATTGTCTCCCCCATGGCATTTAGTTTGGACCTCAGTGTCTTCTTTAGTGCTCTCCTAGAGACTGCTGTCAAGCTCTGGGCATTCCTTGTTCTTAGTGGTTAGTTGTTAGGAGGAGATGAGCTGGGAATCAAATCTGTCTTGGTGCCAATCTGCGATTCTAGAGGGCCTGCCCTATAGTTTCAGCTGCATGTGGTGAGGTTATGCCACTCAGAGGGGAAAGTAAGGCACCTTAAGGTGCACAGACTCAGACATACTCACCTTTAAGCTGGCTTCATCATAGCATCCAGGGCAGACCCACTGAAAACAAATTTCATCTAATATTTTAAAACTTCTGAGTTGCCTCAGCAGGGTAGTAATCAACTGTTCCACAATGTCTCCCTCTTAGGCATCCTATTTGGGCTTCTTGAATAACCATCAGCAGAAGCTGAATATCTGTAGGGGGTGATTCTCTTTGAAGAGCCTCAGAAGTGATCAATTAGCTTCCAGTTTTAATTAAGTGGATTTCTCTTGGTTATCAAAAGTGAAGAGCACATGACCAGTCCTTCTAACTTGTATGTTTTTCCTGTGGATATTACCTTGCTCTCCAAAATGTTGTGAGTGGATTATAGCCCTTTAAAACTAAACTAAGCTAAACAAAAGTTAAGTCTCATATATGAAGGTCTTGCCTGTACAAACACCTGCTGTTAAATAATATAGCGGTGCGTTTTACTAAAAGTAGCACCAGCTTCAGATACTACATCTTTTCAGAGGTTAAGTCTGCATACAAGAAACAATTTCCCCCGGGGACCCAGTAAAAACCATCCTCTTCTTGCCATCCTATCAGATCCTTTTGTCAAAGTGTACTTGCTGCAAGACGGGAGAAAGATCAGTAAGAAGAAGACTGCGACAAAGAGAGATGACACAAACCCAGTGTTTAATGAAGCCATGATTTTTTCAGTGCCAGCAATTGTTCTACAGGTAAGAGCCTCCAGGTTCACAGGGACGATTACAGCACCATCCATTGAGCTACTGCATTGCTAAGAGCACAGTCTGTAGCGTCAGGCATACAGTTCACACCAAGAGCACCCAGGGGAAACTTACCCTCTCCTACCAGTTCATAGGATCAGCCTGCCCAGGTATGAAATACACCAAAAAATGTTAAAGGGCTCATAAAATTCAGTCCAACTATTCCTTGGTTAACCCTAGAATCTTACTGTGAAGGTCTGCCTACTGGAAAAGGCTAGAAGCAATTTCATCTCAAGCCCAGTTCACAAGTCATTTTGGTGTGTGACAGCTGTGCCCATAATGACTCCATCTGCTTTGTCTCATGCCGGTCCACTTGTGTGCACACATGTCACTGGTCGAATCCAGATTTTTTGCCAGCCATTAAAAGTGGATGGACAAAGAAGGTGCTTCTTCACACAACATGTAGTTACACTGTGGAATTCCTTCCCACAATATGATGGCCACCCGCTCCAATGGCTATGCTCCACTTATAAATAAAGCAAACTTTTGAAGTCTCCAGGGCACTCTCATCCAAAAGAACCTAAACCTGGCAGTTTTGCTCCTGGAACCTCTCACCACTCACAGTCATAGGAATCCTCTGTGAATAGCAGGCATGGTGGGGGAGAGGGCAATTCCAACTGGGCCCATAGCTGGGGCAAAGGGTTAAAGCTCCTTCCCTTCACAATCCATGCTCCTGAAAATACAAACCTGCTTCAAATGGTACCATTCACAAATGTTAATGACAAAGCCTTAGGTGATGCAGATACTCCTAGGAAAACAGTACAGAGAGAGATTCTCTTCATCGTCAACTTATGTTAGCTCTGTTCATCTTAGAAGCTCACCCAAGTGATGAAGGGCTGGCTGTGGCTGAGGACATCCTAATTAAACGGGATATAAACTGGCATGCCCAGGGCAAGAGCCTTCTTCAAGGGTTAGACATTGCCCTTTTGCCAACACTGGTGATCTGAATGGTGAGGGTTAATTTGTTTGTTTAGTCCAGAGGAAACAAACCAAACATGTATTGGTGATGGAGAAATCTCTTAACTAAGCATGTCATGTATTGTCCTGCATTTTCTTTGTTCTTGTTAACATGCTATGTTGTCTTTTACTGGGCAGCAAAGGTGGCCTTCAGATTAACCCAGACAAAATCATTAGTAGACAACAGTATCCAGCTAAGTCATAATAAGAACGTAGCACTCATTTCTTCCTCACTGCGGCTGACACCTATAATTTTAATGAATCTTTCTCCGTTCAGAAGCTTTTCTTGATTGGTGATAGATTCCGCCCACAAGGTTTTTGGCATTCAAGGCAGAGACTTTCAAATTAAACCCTGGGAAAGAAAAACCAGTACGGGAGATGTAAACACAATCATTGCATCACCTGCAAGGCCGAATATATAATTTCATTTGCTTTTCAGTCATTCAGAAGCTTCGGTGCTGGGAGCTAATATAACATATCTAACGAAATCATCTTCAAAGGAGACAAGAAAAAGGATGGGTTACCATAACGACCAAGCAAAGGCCGACTGCTGTGGCTTCTCCTGTCCCTTCTTGAGGATGATGCTAATTCATGGGGGTTAGGGCAAAGGTTCTCGAAGTTGTACTAATATGTAAGGGAAAGAGAAGTAATGTTTCATTGCACATAAATTTTACAGGTGCCTGAAAGGCCCTTGGGGCTTACTTGTCAAACAGGAAAGAAACTAGCTGTTGCTGATGGCTAGTGAAATGTTGCATTCCTTAATAACTCATAGTGGAGGGCTACGAGGCTAAGCATTCCCATATGGTGGTTCTGATATTGGAAGGAGCATTTTGGAGTCCTCCTAAGTGACGCTGCACCAAAAATCAAGGTGTTGTCTTTCCCCCTCAAGTTTTTCAGGCCCAGCATACTTCCAGCCCCTGGGTTGATTTTGAGATCCAGTTGGGCAATTCTGCATTGTTGCCAGATCTCATTGTGCTGCATTGTTACTTTTCTGAATGGAATGAGGGCATGAATTCAGAATGTGAATTCTATATATAATCAGTAGTGGAAAATTAAGAGTGCTTTTCAAGGGTACCTACAGCCACTCCTCAAACTACATCTGATGGTGGTAAAAATTGGGTCAATGGAATTTTGCTAATATCCGCTTGTGTCCTTGCAGGAACTGTCTCTTCGGGTGACTGTCGCAGAGTGTTGCGAAGACGGGAGAGCTGAAAACATTGGCCATGTTGTCATAGGCCCAGCTGCAGGTGGGATGGGCATCACGCATTGGAACCAGATGTTGGCCACCTTGAGGAAGCCTGTGTCCATGTGGCACCCACTTCGGCGAAGCTAAGGCATGCTTGCACCTTGCTGTGAATAATCCAACTTGGTGCCTAAACTTTATCAGTAGGCAGATACTGTTGGCAAATGGAGTTCATTATAGCTAGGAACAAAAACTTATTTTTTCTCCAAATATTCTTCACAAAATGGAGTTGCAGCAACAGGAAAGGGGGGAAAAATGTTCAGTTGCCAAATGGAACCACACAAGCCTTGGAAAAGCTTCAGACAACTGAAACCCGTAAGAGAGGAAGCCATTCAAGTACAAGGGACTGCCCTGAAGTAGCTTGCTGACAAATAGGGTGGCCTTTTGCCTCCATCACTCTAAAATCACCAGCTTGGAGAACCAGTCATTTAGTAAATTTGTGTTTTTTTACTAGGAATTAAGAGTCCCATGTGGCTTTCCTCCAGCCCCGAGGGTCAAGGGGGAAAGCTTTGTGTACATATGTGTGTGTGTGTGTGTGTATATCTATATCTATATCCATTTGACTCCACTTAGATCTTAAATGCATCTACTTGGAGGTTAGAGCCACTGAATTTAATAGATCTTGCTTTGAAATAGGCATGATTGAGATCACAGTTTTATATTTGTCACATTTTTTGGCAGGAAAATCCCGTTCGATTCAGAGAAACTGAACTGAAATTACTTCCAGCGTAAATGAGCTTAAGATCATAACTTCATGGAACCATCGTCAAATGCATCTCCATCCATGGTTCCAATTCTAGAAGAGTAGTCATGTTTGCCTATTGCTACAAAGAGCAGCAGGAGACCAACTATTGTAGCCTATTACAGGAATAGGGAACCTGTGGCCCTCCAGAAATCATTGGGACTCCAACTCCCAGCAGCCCCACCAGCATGGTCCACGATCATAGGTGACGGGAATTGCAGTCCAGCAACATTTGGAGGGCTCCAGGTTCCCTGTCCCTAGCTTCTTTTGTCAGATGCCTAAAGCAAACCTACTTCTTGCACCTCATGCTACCATAAATTAGACCTCAGAGTAACATAGGCTACACTGGTTTGTTTGTTTGTTGCCCTGGTGGCATCATTCATTCAAACTTGTCTGTTGCTTGTTACAGAATAGATCTCCAAGCAACTTACAATAGGCTTGGTAGCATTAACCACAAAGTGTCCAGCATGGTCAGAGATGACCATCAAAGCATGATCTAGACTACCATGTAATGCTGTTTAATCCTGATGTCCCCCCCACCCCCCAGTGATAGCAGCAGCATCACTTAGATGCTTTCTCACCAGAGCAGCTGTTCCAATGCCGTTTTGAGCACATGGATCACATGTCAATCCAAGCGGTCCATAGATAACAGGCCCTTTGCTTGCCATTCAGGGGGATGCAGGGTTGCTGGGAAAGGGAAAAATCAAGAAAAAAACAAAACCGTTTTGTTTTTAATGACAAAGTATCATGAAAACCGGTCATTGAGCTGGCTTAAAGTAAGCGAATATGTGATTTAAGTAAAATTTTGAGGAAAGGAATATCAGTAAAATGGGTACCCTAACACTACTCCATTCTCCCAAGCCATTCTGCCACCCAATTTAAAGGCACGTGGCTTTGTATCTAGAGCTCTTTCGCTGTTGAAGAACTTGCTGCTTGGCTTAGCTATACACACTTCATAAAGCAAAATGGAAAGCACAAGCGCTAATGATCTGAAAAGCATTAGAGGCCACTCAAGCTTTAACTCTTTTTCTTTCTTTTTTTAAGCAATTGTCTGAGGATGTCAAGCCTGCTCAACTTTAACCATGAAAGAGCAGAAATGCTGATATTAAAAGGGTAACTTTATGTTGAACATAAGCCCATTTGACATTTGGAGTTTATCAAGAAAGCACTTTCCTTTTCTGCCTCCTGAACCTTGGCAAACTCCATCAAGAGTGAACATTTATCACTTTGCTAAGGCCTGAGCAATTCTGTTGTTAATAAGTTTTACATAGATTGGAAGGGAGATTATTCTCCACCCCATTTGATAAAGCTAGACAGCTGCTTAATTTGCCTTCTGTGCAACCAAATACCACAGTAGGGCTGGCTTTAGCAACTGGACAGAACCATAAAAAAGAGAGACATCTGGATTCATTGAGCTCAGGTGTCCCAAGGACTCTTAAGAAAAGTGTGAAAAGTTCCTTTCAAGTGGAAGCTTTGCTATGTGCCAAGGAGAACTGTGATGTTAGGAAGGTAGTCCTATATCCTTATGAATCCCATGATGCTTTGCTTATTAAAATGATGACATCGTCAGAATGAAACAATCAGAAATCAATTAAGAAAGCTGCAGAAATGATCAAGCATGAGCATCACAACAGTTGAAAGCAATAGCAGATTAAAACCAAATGCAACTGATGTTTGAAAGAATCTTAAGAAAATAAATAGGCCATCCCAGAATTTAAAAATGCCCTTGCCTCTTTAATCCTAACTTAATTATGTCTATCCCTGAAAAATATTCAAGCTTGGAATTGCTGGGAAAAGAGAAGAGAGAATTTTAAGGTGACCCTCCATAATTACCTCTCTTAATGCCCTTATTGCATAAATTTTGCTACGGAAATTATAACCAGCTGATCTCAAAGATTAGGGTGGCATTTGAAATATGATATCAAGGTACATTGGAAGGATAAACAGGAAGGCACCAATTTCAAGGAGGAAGGGAGGAATCCCTGGTTGCCCCAGGGGGGGAAAGGTTTTTTTTAAAAAAATGGGGTCTAATGATTTGAACAGGTTTCTTTCTCAGGGACACTTCAACAAATTTCCAAACTGGAATTCAGATTAGGTGCCAGGGGATGTACATATGGTCTAATTCATGTGGGGGCAGGGGGTAGGTCAAAACCAGCATGTTGAAATGCATTTATTCATCTTTAACATTTTTCTCCTGCCATCCTGGCCCTGGGCCTCCATGGCAGCTTACAATAGTTGTGCTTGTGAAACACAGAGATGCTGTGTGGTTGGTAGAGACCTGGTGTAATGTGCTCCTGGCAACCCCTGACTCTCAGAAAGTAGACTGCAAAGCTTGAGCAGTCGCTAAAGGTGTCCCCCTTTGCATCTTCCATTTCCAATAACCAACCCTTGAGATGACAAAGGGAAACCTGAACAGGACAAAAATGAAGACATCCTTCTTGCAAGGAGAAGCAGTGGCAAAGCACTCCTGGCCATCTCCAACCATTAAGCAATTGGCTGAAGAGCACCCCAAGGTGTCAGCAGTGAAGAACAGGTGATCCTGCTCATTCTAGCTCCAGGCCACACTACCTGCGCTGTCCATTATCATCTTGAACTTGTATAGGTTTGGCCTGCCTCACCCAGTCCCTCTACCATGGCCAGACGATGTATTTCAAGACTTGGATAGGATGAAATTCCAATTTATCTGCCATCAGCATAATACGATCATGCTGGCCATAAACCACAAACTTGTCTTTCCTGTGACTTTTCTCTGACGATACACTTCTTGTAGGGTACATTTACTTTTGGGATAAATAAAGACTGGTCTTTCTTTAAAAGCTGCTCACACTGCAGGACTGAGAGAGATACTGCTATGATGATTGTAATTACATTTGTACCTCAAATGTTTGATATTCTCACCTGTTCCCTCCTACCCATCCTTCAATTCTAGGAGAGTGGCAGACTTTTGGGAAGGGGTGGGGATTGTCGGTGATTTTGTAATGTAAAGTGTATCATCACACCATTCCTGTATTATGTGCATCATTTCTGCTGTGTCAAAGCAGCAGCTGTGCTCGTGTAACGTATTTTCGTAAGCTTTGTACATAATCTTTTCCCCACTGCACATGCACATTGTTGACAGCACCTTATGCATTTGACTCCTCCTGCCCAACTGCAGTTACCAAGGCTCTAGCTTTCATGTGAGGGAGGAATTCTTTTCTTGTTCTCAAAGCCCAGATAGTGCACACAGCTGGTTCTGATTCTCTTGCCAAGGTGTACAGAATCTAACCAGACACTTTGGTAGTCATGGCTGGGGTTACTCTTGAAAACATTTCTGAATTGGCTGCCTAACATAGGCAGCCATGTTCAAAGCCAGCGTAGGGCACTGCCAAAATACAGTTCTGTAACGTTAAACTCTGGATTTAATGATCTTCTGCAAGTGGGTATTTCCTCCCCCCTTCACTTGGTGGTAATGGGTGCAATTTTAATACAGTGGTATCTCGGGTTACATACGCTTCAGGTTACATACGCTTCAGGTTACAGACTCTGCTAACCCAGAAATAGTACCTCGGGTTAAGAACTTTGCTTCAGGGTGAGAACAGAAATTGTGGCGTGGCGGCAGCAGGAGGCCCCATTAGCTAAAGTAGTGCTTCAGGTTAAGAACGGACCTCCAGAACGAATTAAGTTCTTAACCCGAGGTACCACTGTATGTGCTAAGTCAACACTACAGCTATTGAGGGTTGAGTAGAGACTCTGGATGTCTGCCTCATAGTCCTGCTCTGACAGCACTGCTACTCAGATATTCTTCTGGACAGACACCCTAGGATAAGACGTGCATGTATGTTTTTGACTGTAAAAATGGCTACATGGGATATTTCTTACGTTCAATAACCTCTCATTTTCTTTGGCAATTTTAAATGATACACACACATGAGAAAAGATGCTAAAGTTACAAAAGGAGCTTCAGCATCTTTTTCAGGTGTATTTTCAAGGCAACTCCCTTCCCTTTTTTGTATCTTTGATCTTTTGCAAAGAGCTGTGATCAGGCGGGTTCCTGTCCTCAGGTCAACAACAACAAATTAAATCCTGAGAAGGGTGTGCCTGGGAGGGGGGGAATGTCCCATTAAAGTAATACGTATTTCCGTTGATCCAAAGATGTACTTTACACACAATTTAAGCTACATATTGTTGTAGCAATAGGATCTCACAAAGACAATATTAGTGTAGTGCTACAGTAATATGCACTGAATAGCACCAAATATCTACTACACACTTAACACTATCTCCATTTCAACACACGAGAAAGGGTGCTGCGCAGCTGAAGCTGCCTGCCCTACCTGTTTATTCTGCATATCCCACTTCCAAAAGAGGCAAGCCTTCCCATAAGAGCATCTAGTCTCGGGCTGTGGGCACTGCTGTAAAAAACAACAACAAATGCGCCAGGTGCATAATCACTCCAACTGACTTATTGGGAGCACAAACAAAAATAGTGCTTCTAACATCACAGATGGCACCCAAACCAGACTAGAACATTAGGTGTGCATTGCAGAACCGTTTAGTTTTTCTGGATCATAGTGTGTGGAAAAACAAGCTGCTGTGGACATACACTCGAAGCATTCTGTTGTCACTTTCAAGGCTATCATCTGCTGTACAATGCGTCAGAGCAAAAACCCAGTTGTTCATACTGGGGCATATTTGAAAAGCAAATAAATAATTTGAGGTAATTTGGCAGCTTGACTTTTTTTCCCCACCTCCCTGCAAAGGAATGGATCCAAATCAGTGTCTATGAGTGCATACTTTCTAATGTCTGAACCCATGGCATACTGCTTCAGTATATCTAGATATCTTGCTGCTGCTGGGATTTACTCATGGTTCCTTAGTCCTCAATTGTATCTGATATTTTTGTCACACAAATGGCCTCACTACAAAATGATAGCGCCGTTTCTAGAAGACTAACATTGTTAAATCTCTTGAGGACAAAACAAGCAGAATTATGGTATCCTAAAGACTAACCAATGTCTCCTCAAATGAGTCTCTTGGCAACAGCATATTGTTTTCCGTTGCAAGTGATAAGGCAGGCTGCTTATACCAAAAAACTCATACTGCAGTAATTGTGTGTTAGTCCTTAAGATGTCACAGAGCTCTTTGCTGCAATTGCAAAACAAACACACTAACATTTGAACATGGTCTAATGTGAGCTGGTGGGACATCGCCATGGAAACATGGGAAATTGAAAAGGTAATTGAACCGACTCTTGTGCAAAGTGCCCAGGGAATGGCTCCTATCAGTACTGTGCCTCAAATGTGGGAAGGTACTGACAGCTCAAAGATTATCTCAAGGATTAGCTTTGGCAATGTGGATAATGAATCTCTTGGGTTATGGATGTTAAGCATTGCCTGATTCGTTTTCTGATTCAAGATACAATCAGTCTTTCATTAAAACAGAAAACACCAATTTCACTACTAAGGGCATTGGTCCCATGAAAGAGATGACTGCTGTAAGCAGCAACCTGCAACATCACTGTATGGACATCACTGAGAGAGTCTAGCCTGAGTCTGCTCTGTGCTGGGGAGTTTTGATATGGGAGAGCGTTCAGTCATGCAACCTTATCACCTGTGCTCTGAATAGGTCATATTCTAAAAGGGTTGTGTCATTCTTATTCTCATTGTGCAAAATGGCTCTAAACCTGTGCATGAAGTGCATATGATTCCATTGACTCAACGCAGACAAATGAAATTCAACCAGTAGCTCAGGTTAATGCTTAGGAAGAAAATATGAGCTAGATTCAATATACCACTACTGAAGTTTTAAAAGTATACTTGCGATCCATTTTGTTCACTGCATCACAGCCTTTCCCAAAATTGGGTTCCCAAATTGTCTGACTACATTACCATCAGCCTCGGCCAACATGGCCTGATGATGATGGATTTAAATTTCTATACCACCCTTCATCCGAAGGTCGTGGGGTGATTCACAACATAAAAATACAAAATGAGAACACAAAATACGTAATAAAAAACAAACAAACCAATAACTTCCCTCTCACATGTAACACATTGCAGTAATCCAACCAAGAGATTACCAGAGCATAGATGACAAGTTAGGATATCCCTTGCCTGCATAGGAGCACAGCTGGGCTACTGCCACCGAGGCCATGTGAGCCTCAGGTGACAGCAAAAGATCTAAGAGTATGTCCAAGCTATGTACTCGCTCCTTCAAAGTGTAACCCCCCCCCCAAAAAAGCAGGCCACCTAGAGAACTGCCCACTAACAGTGCCTCAATCTTACCTGGATTGAGCTTCAGTTTGTTGGCTGCCGTCATCTACAATGAGATCATGGATGAGGGACATCATGCATCCACCTGGCATTCAGCAACAGCAGCTGCAGACTTGAGGACTGGCTGATAGGACAACCACAATTCCCCGGGTTGGAGTAGGCACTGGTACATGGCACAGTCACTATTTATATGAAAACCAAAAAAAGTTAAAAGCACACAAGTTAGAAAGCAGTTTAAACAACGTAAAACATTTTCACACAATTCGGACAAGGTCATCCCCAGAGAAAATGATGTCCTGGGGGTGGCCCCTGTCCTTGCCTCTCTCGAAGCTGCTCCTTCCAAAGGGGCAACCCCCACCCCCGGTCAGCCTGATGTAGCCTCCACTCCCCTGGTAGATTGACTCTCAATCTGTCAGTCGGTGGGGTGGGGCAGGCTTCACTCTGCCAGCCACAGGTGCAAAAAGACCAACTTCCTCAAGAGGAAGAGGCATTCCAGCAGCTGTGGAGGTCCAGGTGAATAGCCTACCTTCACTGATGGTCTCCAGCTGCTGCTCCCACCTCTAAGAGCAAAGCATCAGTTCTCCAGTGGTCAGGGATGATGGGGATTGTAGTACACCACTACCTGGGGGGCTCACAGTTAGGAAAGGCTGGTCTCCCAGACAACCCTAGAATGGGTAGGAACAGAAACAGGACACTGCCTTACCAGGTCTGTCCATTTCTCCCATCTAATCCAGTATTGCCTGTTCGCACCAGTAGGAGCTCACCAGGATCTCAGGCTGATATATTTCACATCACTTGCTGCCTGGTTCTCTTTTAATTTGTCAGGGCTGGAGCTGGGATCTTCTGTATGCAAATAAAAGTGCACTATCACTGACCTATGATCCCGCTCCAATATTAGTAGCGGTTCTCCACCCCAATATTTTTCTCTCTATTACAGCCTCATAAATGATACAAAGGGCTTGGGGGGAGGAAGCAAAGGATGCTGAAGAAAATATATATTATCAGATGAGCAGTGATCCAATCCTACGCATGTTTACTTAGCAGTTGGTCCCTCCACACCCGTTGCATGATTAGGATTGCACCAGTAGCCCAATTCATTCCCACCTCCCTCACATACCGCCACACAGAGGCTCTTACCTTGCCCCTCATTCTTTTTACCTTCTCCCATCTTATTAAAAAGCTGTACCAGGCCAAGGCCCATCTAGTCCAGTATCCTGTTCTCACAGTGGCCAAGCCTGATTATGAGTTAGCAACATCTGTGGATATCATTTGCACCGTTTAGTTAAGGCAAGAATTGCCTTTCCTTGGCGCTGTTAGTCATCGTGACATCCCTGCAGCTGGTGTTGTCATAACTTGCTTTCTGAGCCACCCACTTGTCACTTTGAAGAGCTCCCTCTGGTGACCACCACCCACCCACACCCGATTCTGAGCTGCCATGGCGTGGTATTTCAGGGTCCAGCCCACTCAGTCACTCCATGAATGTAACATGACATTTCCTCCGTTTCATTCGCTCTCTTTGAACAGATGGCCATGAATAATAAGGGATGTTTTCTGAGAGCTGTTGTCAGTTGTGGATGGGGGCTCCCTCGCCTTTGTATGGAAAAAATAAGAATGGATTTGTTGAGTCAGCTGTTCTTATTTCAATGGTCTCCAAAAGAACAAAACAAAACTCAATGCATCCTTCAGTTGCCAGGGTGCAATTAGCCTCGAGATAGGGGAGAAAATTGGTTCCACTTACATGCTAATGTGAGACTACCTAATCTCCCCACCTCACCCCACCAAAATACAAAACATGAATCAACATTTTATTTATTATTCATTTATATCCCACTTTTCCTTCAAGGAGCTCAAGGTCACGCACACTGTTCTTCCCCTTCCTCATCTTATCCAACAGGTAGGTTAGGCTGAGAGACTGCGACTGGCCCAAGGTCACCCAGTGAGCTTCATGACTGAGGGGATACAGCAATCCTTCAAAATGTGCACTTCTCTGAATCTTGCAGTGGAAGCCTCCAACCAAAAACTATATATTAGGGGAAAGTTTGCATTCAATATATAGATGAGTGAAAATAAGATACAAAAGTGCATTATATGCGGTAATGTTGCTTGCAAAACGTGTATTAGGAGAATGCAGACAGATTCTCATGGCGATTATTATTATTATTATTATTGCATTGCAAACTGATTCAGAAATGTGGCAAACTGAATTTGAGGTTAGAAAAACAAGAAACATTTAGTCTCACATTCAGACAGGAGTTCTCCGATGGCATGGAATCTGGAAAAAAACATGGTCTTACCAATGTCAGTTTTGCACTGTAGTCCGCAGAATGGTTCCTCCAAAGCAATCACCGAGAGAGTGATCTGCCCCAGTAAGTGACCCAAGGGTTGCCATCTTCATTATCACCAGGGCAGACAGTATAATAGGTCATAAAAACTGCGCTTATGCCACAACTTGCATGTTAAACGAGATGAATTTGTGCCCGTCTTTTTCACTGTAAACATTTTGAACACAAATTGGTTCTTCAAAACATGAGAAGAATCTGTTGGCCATGTCTTATTGTGATTAAACATAAGAAGCTGCACTTTAATGGACTGTGTATCTTAAGGCAGATTTGGATTATTATTTACAAGAGGAGCCACAGAACATAACAGTTTGCCACGGTCAACAGCATGGAGCCCACAGGAATCAGTGTGCGCAAGAGAGTAACCCCCATCGTGAAAGTCCTTAGCAATTCGCAATGTGTGAGAGACTGTTTGCACTGGCTCAGCCTCTCCTACACTGAACAGGCCCCTTCAACCTGCCCACATTTTATTGGAAGCCATTGATTGGACATCCTCCTTCCCTGACATTCTGAACAGAGGAGAGGTACAAAGAGCTTATCTGTATGATACCATGACAATGGTTGATGTAGTTGCCCTTTCCCATTGATGGGAAGACTGATAGAGGGCATGCCCACATTTTTGTGGTCCTCTCTTTTTTTTTAGCTGTTTTAGATTTGGCAGCCATTTTGTGTTAGGACATACCCCCATAGCAGCCATTTTGTGCCTGGCACCCACAACACTGCCTCAAAATTCCACTCGTGTTCACGAGACCAAAAAAAGGTTGCAACCTCTACTTTGCATTTCCCCCTTTTGGGTAAAAATTCTAGAAGAACATACATTTAGGAAGTAGAACTCCAATGACACAACTTTTGAAATGGGACAACTTGCCGTTGTTGTACTCTGCCCCGAGGAATACGTTTTGTCAAAATGTGTGAGGCGGCCTTCTTGATCCAGGAAATTCTACTTTGGGCAGCCATCTGATGTTTGCCTCTCTTTTTGATTCTTAATAAATTCTGTACTAAGGAGACCCAAATTCTCCAACAAGCAAACAGTTTTTATGCCCAGAAGGAATTATGCAAATTGATTCACTATACGCTAAAGTGCTTATTTTGCATAAATGTTCTGCATGCTTTACAGCTCAGTCCTAAACATATTCACTCAGAAATAAGTCCCACTGGTTTCATTTGGACTTCTTTGCTAATAAGAATGTTTAGGATTGCAAATTTTGATACATATTTTTAAAATATACAGATTTATTTTACAAAGAGTGATGCACTAGGTGATCTGAGGATTGCAACCTTCATCATAATCAGGATTTATAAATATTATTCACCATATTCTGTACCAATACAAATTGTCCTGGCAGGAGGAGGGGTACATAAAAGTAATAAGCAATGGGAAGGTGTATAGTTAGGGGAAAGGAGCCAGAGAATAAAGGACATGTAACCATGTAGGGTAGAGAGACATCATCTCTTGAATGCTTCCATAGAACTGCATGGTTTCAATAGGAAACTTGGTGAACCAGTCAGACCAGTTCCTTTGTTAAGGTAATGGCCTTGGCCAGCCTCATCTTAAACAATTAGCTCCATCCTATGTTCTGCTTGTGTATATGTGCAAATAAAAACATATCACCTAAAGACATGTTTTGTCACATCATAAAACTTAAAATAGGCTACTACTATGTGCATTTGCTTGGGAGTAAGTCTGTTCCATTTAATGGACTTTCCAAGTAAACACGGCTGGCACCAGTCTGTACACCATGAAACTAAAAATTGACCTTTTCAGGCCCAGGTTCTACTCATTTGGTCAAATCTTTTACCTAGGTTATGTACAAAGCCGCATGTCAGCAATGATGCAGGCAGGCCAAGCCCAGTATCTGTCCCCCGAGTGCGAAGGCTGCTCAGCCATTATCAATTACTCATTTGAGGATTGTTGACTTGCAGGAAATTTCCAGGGACGGCATGTTTCTAGTATTAGCTGCTATGAATGTGTATCTCCCTAAGTGCCAGCAAGTAAGATGTGAACGGGTTATTTTGTTTATTTGTTTGTTTGCTTGCTTGGTGTTGTTTTGTCTGCTCAAAGATTCTGGGGAGAACGTCAAGCAATTGTGTGGGTGGATTTAGTACATTTACTTGGAAGCAGGCGACGCTTTGGAAGTTGGATGATTTATTTAATGGCTGTAGCATTGAAAGCTTGGGATAAATTGAAACAAAGTGAGCACAAATGATCAATTTGTCATTGATTAGTGATAATGTCCAAGCAATACTTGGCAAAGAGTACTTAGAGGCTGTCTTTTTCCATTCTGGTTCAGCCTGCTTGCTTCGAATGCACACCTTCATTAAAGATTCAAAAATTATTTTAATATTTAAACTTTTTTTCCCCCCATGAAGAAGCCTATATTATTTTGGCTTTATCATTAATATACCCAGAAAGGGGGAAATAGTAAATATTTTTGGAGGGATGATGCTTGCAGCTCCTTTTCAATTAAATCATGGAGGTGACTTCATGAAGGTGACTTCTAGCCACATTTTCACCTCATTTTGAGGAACTGACGTGCAAGGTTCAGACTACATGTGACATTCAGTGCTTATGCACTGAAGGGTTGTGCAGTCCCTAGTCTGGTTTTATAGAGCTATAAGAAGGAAGAGTGCAGCATGGGCTTCAAATTGCAGAGGAACTGTACAGACACATATGTCACTTGGTCACAGTTGTCCTCATTATGGAGAGATGTAGTGACTCTCTATTTAAATTATAGAAATTATTTCTAAATTTACATATTTCCATATAAATTTACACAGAGGAGTTTCATACATATCTGTGCCTCCTTTTTAGGGATTAGGTATTTCTTCTTTTTTAGCAATGCATAAGTGGCCACTCTGCCCAACCACTCCACGCCTGGTATGGCAGGCTAGTAAGCAAAAATCTGTTCTCATTTATCTAAACTAGGAGCTAAACTAGGAGCACCACTGAATTGGCTTATATATGCATATTCACATTAATTGGTGACTCACCTCTTTGAATGAGTTATCACAGATCAAGAGATCACCATGGAAATAATTATGATATGCCCTTATGCCCATTCAGAGGCAAAACTTTGTGGTTCAGACCACTTGTGCTTATTTGTCTGCAACACCTAGATGTGGCGGCCAGTTCACAGTCTCTACATATGGACTGACTCTTAGTTCAAAGTTTAAGCATTTTATATATTAGTTGTGCATGCTAAAGGCAGAAACCCTTTTGCTAAAGCAATAAAGACTATTAGCCATGTGGTTACATTGCAACAGAGCATTAACGCTACAGAATTTGGGAGGGATTCATTTTGCAAGGCTACTCTTGTGACTATTATTTAGCTCTGAAATGGTGGCTTGCTGTTAATGGTTTCCACAGCAGCAGCTGCTAAACAGCTCCTGTAGTTTGTATGAACATGGAGTTCAGCAAGGCTGATAGTACAGCTTGCTGACTGATGCTTTCCCTGTGTGGTTTCAAGAAGGTGGTTAGGATGCAAAGTCACAACTGATGGGAAAGCTACGGAGTTATTATTGACTCAGTAGTGGGTTTCCCCCAAAACTGGTTCAAATATCACTTTTCCTGGCACTCGCACAACTGCCCTATTCCCATGAGCAGAGGAATGCACTTGTGAAACACCACAGATCAGCTTTTATGAGCACTGCAAATGCTCCTGAACCAGGCAAGTAGTCCATTTAATCCAGCATTCTGTTCTCACAGTGGCCACCCAGATGCCTGTGTGAAACCCTTCAGCAGGAACAGAGCACACAAGCACTTTCCCCTCCTGTGGTTTCCAGCAATTGGTTTTCATGAGCAATTAGCCTCGAGCTGTGGCTAATAGCCATTGATAGCCCTATTCTCCATGAATCCATCCAATCCTTTTTTAAACCCATCCAAGTTGGTGACCATCCCTGCCTCCTGGGGGAACAAGTTCCATAGTTTAACTTTGCATTGCACGGAAAAGTACTTTCTTCACTAGTCCCTCCTTCACTGCTTATAGTGCTCACACACTGGATATAACACTACTCACAAAAGCATGTAAATTCACTAGAGAGATGGAAGATGTAATATAGCATGTCGGGTATTTAAAGGCTATTTAAGGCTGTTTCTTTGTTGGTGTGATGTTGCTGGCAGAGGCTAGAGGCTGTACTAGCCTGTTACCAGTGCAAATAGAGGGAAAACTGCAGCCATTTTAGGTGGCCGTTGGTACTGGACAGCCCAATGGTTGTATGTATCTTGTGGAGCACCTAAAGGTTAAACCTTTTGTTTATACTGCCCATATCTACTTTCTGTCCTTGTAAAGTGCTTTGAATTTAAAAAGTTGCTGCATAAATCACTGCTCAGCTTAATTTGTAGTCAAATTAAGGTTTAACATTATTTGTACCTGTTAATTCTCTTTCTATCTGAATGGCTATGGCTATCTGTTGAGCTAGAGTGCTATAATTGCATTGATCATGGTGAATTGTGGGACAGAAGTACAACACTTTTCTTGCTAGACCTAAATCTTGATAGCACTCTCCAAATCAATCACAGTGTTACAGGGTGAAACTATTCTGACCAGTCTCTACTACTAAGAAGCATACCATCACATCAATTGATATATTTCCAGTTATTCATAGACTGGTAGACTTCTCTCCCTTATTCCATCACTATTGCCTTATCTTTCCATGCCAGCATGAGGATTCCTAGTCCAGCCAGGGACTGAAAAATTCTTATGGGCAATTGCCAGGCTGCCATCCACATCATGGGTAGGTAAACTAAGGCCTGGGGGCTGGATCCGGCCCAATCGCTTTCTAAATCCGGCCCACGGACGGTCTGGGAATCAGCGTGTTTTTACATGAGTAGAATGTGTGCTTTTATTTAAAATGCATCTCTGGGTTATTTGTGGGGCATAGGAATTCGTTCATTTTTTCTCTCTTCAAAATATAGTCCACCCCCCCCACAAGGTCTGAGGGACAGCGGACAGGACCCCTGCTGAAAAAGTCTGCAGACCCCTGATCCACAGAGTTTCTCCACTAGCTCTAATGCCAGCTATTCATTCACTAGCAACTTCAAAGTGGTGAAAAGATGGGATTAGAGGCCAGACTGAATGTAGGAAAAAAGAGCAATTTAGCTTAACATTTTCCAGAGTCGTATCTTGTCACCATGTGTGCTCGAAAACTCGCCTGTTTTGACAAGCACTTCCCAGATCTGCTGACTGTTTTAACTCTTTAACAGTTATGCGGTATTGCAGGCCTTATTTATTGTACATTTTAATTATAGGCGTTTATTTTAATATTTTGATGTTTTGATGAACTTGTCTTATTGTGCATTTTAACTAAGTGTGGCCATATTTTCCTTAGTTTGTGTTCAATGGGGCTTACTCCTAAGTAAGTGGCAGCTGGCTTAGTAAATGGATTAGGGAGCTGTCCACTGCGTGACTACTGAGTGTGCCCTGCAAACATCACATTCTTGATGTGGGACAGGGAAAATAGTCTTGACCTATATATCTTCTGTGCTTTGACCACAAGCACTCTGGAGCATGAGAAAATCACCTTTAATGAACTTACCTCTTTCTTTACCTAGCAGCACTCAGTTATTTTTCAGCTGATCTGAAGTGTAACTCTGGTTTTTAATGCAACTCCAGCTCTTCTTTTTCTAGCCAAAGCACTGATTCTATTCCATGGACTCCAAACAGCTCACTTGAGCAATGTGGCTTTGCCCTGGAGCTGACATAGCCTGATGAAACAGATTTATCAGTGGGGCACAAATTATGATCTTCTTTTGCAATCACTCGTAGCCAAGTAAGATTGTCTTCCATGAACACGGTATTAACAGTGAGTCTGTAAGTGACTGTGGAGGCGAATTCTGGATCCACATGTGCTTCCATAGTGGGGACATAGATTTCTGGGCGGGAGTTGATCATGGTGAGGATTTGCCAAGGGTGCCTTCCTCTTAGCACATTTGTCCTGAGTTTGAGCGTCTCCTAAGTCCATGACACCTTAGGTAAAGGCTGTTCTCCAACTGGAGCATTCACAGGCCTGTGTTTCCCAATTGTCGGTGTTTATACTACATTTTTTTAGATTGGCCTTGAGAGCATCTTTAAATCTCTTTAGTTGACCACCAGCATTACACTTTCCATTTTTAAGTTCAGAATAGAGTAGTTGCTTTGGAAGACAATAATCAGGCATCTGAAGAACATGACCAGTCCAATTAAGTTGATGTTGAAGAATCATTTCTTTGACATGGGTGATCTTTGCTTCTCCCAGTACTCTGACATTAGTTTGCCTGTCTTCCCAAGTGACATGTAAAAATTTTTGGAGACTCCACTGATGGAATCTTTCAAGGAGTTGGAGATGTAGTGTTTATAAGTGGTCCATGTTTCACAAGCCTACAGTAAAGTTGGTAGTACAATAGCTTTGTAAACAAGCATTTGGTTGGCCTGCAAATGTGCCAGTTCTCAAACACTCTGCTTTAATTGGGAGAAAGCTGCACTCCCAGGGCTCAGGTGATGCTGGATTTCGGCATCAATTGTGGAAAGATAACTGCCTAGGTAGGAGAAGGGATTGACACTTTCCAACATTACACCATTGAGTTTGATTTGTGGCCCTGCAGAGGGGTTACTTTGTGCTTGTTGGCACAACACTTTGGTTTTTTGGTTGTTGAGTGACAGACCAAGCTTTTTGTAAGTTTATGTGAAGATATTTAGGATGGTTTCGAGGTCATCCTCTGAGTGTGCACACACAACGCTGTCATCAGTATACTGAAGCTCTATGGCAGAAGTTTGGGTAACCTTACTCTTTGCTTTCCGCCTATTCAGATTAAAGAGCTTTCCATCTGTTTGATATATGATTTCTAGGATCACAGCAATGAAACAATAAATAGTGTTGGGGCAGTAACACAACCCTGTTTAATACCTGATTCCACTGTAAATGGTTCACTTTGATAATCCGCCATTGATGGGGCAGAGTGAGGACTGTAATGAACCACCCTTTAAAGATGCTTAGAAAAACAGAAGCCCAAAGTGCTCAGTCATGTATTGCCCTTTGGAGTTTGTCCAGTCAGCAAAACAAAAACAATAAGTGGCTTGTGTTGTTTTTGATCTTGTGACTGAACAAAGGAGATAATGTCTAGAAATTCATTTCTGGTTGTTATTATTAGTCATGAAAATATTTTTAAATTGCCTTAACCATCCAGCTTCAAGGTAGCATACAATAAAATGACATTTCTAAACATAAAACATTATGGCACAGATAAAATGCAGCTAACAACCCAGGGCAGGGTTAAATCACAACCAACCCTCTGGAATTAAACACCCACAAAAGCCTGGGCACATTTATAGCACAAAGTGGTGCATTTAGAGTGGCTTTAGAGTACAATGCCAATATAAAGCATTTATAGTGTCTGCTTTACAGTACAAACTGTGAATGTTTATTTTAAAATTTAGTTCTTGGGGAGGGAAGGGGATGGGGAATCCTCATGGTTGTATAAAGAGCAGTGCAAGCACAAAAACCTGAAAAGATGCAAGTGCCACTCAATGAATATGTTCAAAAAACATCTTAAGTTAGTGGTCCCCAGTCTAACCTGTCCTGAATCTACTATGCACCAATTCCATAGGTTGGCTCCATGTTCTAGCTTCATTTGTTTAGAACACTTGTAGCTTGCTCAACCAAGTTCTCTGGGCAGTTCATTGGAGTGTAGTGAGGGGCCACATCCCTGTAGGAGTTACCACCCTTTTGTGTGTGGGTGGTGCTACTTTGGATCCATATAGAATGACTCTCACAGTGGAACCTTCAGTGTTCCAACCAAGGTGAAGTAGTTTTTCCAGGACACACCACTCCATTTCCCCTCCTGCCCAGTTTTCTATACTTAATCCAACAGTTAGCATCACACAAGGCATGTTCCATCCACATTGGGCTGTTTTTTGTGATGGGAGTCCTCACTGGGTCTTTTTTGGGGGGGATGCTTTGTACCGCTGTAATTCTTGAGTCGTCCAAGCCTCCAGATATCCCATCTTGTGCTTGGATGGTGCTGCTGTTTTGGCTACCTAAGGACTGGTACTCAGAGAAGTGAGACTGCAATTACTATATACAGGCTTATCAGTGACTCAGACAACTCCTTCTGAGGCTGATGGATTCTGCACAGCTGACGCCTCTCAAAAAACACTATTGTCTTAAAAATGCCTGTGAATAGGCTGAAATGAAAGGCAGCAAGTCCCTGTCTTTTCATACAACACAGGGAATTGTTTGTTTCTAAACACAAATGCAGAACTGTTCCTTGGATCTAAGATGCAGTGAGGCAACAAACCCTTCCTGCTAAGCAACAAAATGAAATTATTGCTACCTCTAGACCTGGCAGCATAACAGAGCTATCACAGATAAAGAGGCTGCAGATTTGGATTCTACAGCCACATAGATCCAGGAAGGAAAGAACAGAAGTGTAGGGGGCTGTGTAACCCATTCAGTCTAACCCTTGTTTGATGTAGGGAATCTAGAGCATCCCCAAGAGATGGCTGTCTAGCTTCTGCTTAAAGACATCCAGTGAGGGAGAGCCAACCACTGACAAATCGCATTCACTGTTGAGACCTTTTCTGTAATTTTCAACTGAAATCTACCCTTCCAAAACTTAAACCCATCCAATGCAGTCCTGCCCCTTGGGACAGGATACTAAGTCCTTTTGAGTCCTTAGGGACAGCCTATTCCACAAAGCAAAAATGTGTCGGTCCTGGATAGTACAACTACGCTGTGCTGTTTCTATCTCTAGAATCTATAAAACTCTGAAAGCCCTCTCCCACCTTTGCTGAATGACTATTGATCTTCCCCTCACACTTGCAGGGCATGAGCCTCTGTCATCACCACAAACTTGACTGCACTAACCAAAGGCCATGGCATCATCCAGAAACATCAACAATCACTACATATACAATATAACCACCATCAAATCCACTAAATCTATTAAAATGAGCCTCTGTCAATAGCCAGATTCTCTAGCAAACCCTCTCCAGCAACTCTTTACCACAATATTTCTTCTCTTAGATTAACATGGTCCCTCGTGACATCATTCAGGTTTTTATGAGTGACTGGGTATTTGAGTGACTGACTATGGGGGTTCCATTCTACAGCTACATTTTGAAACACATTAACACTGATTACATTTATTCCATTGTTTTCAGGGCTTTGTTACAACAGGATATGATTAATTTCTCAGCTAGAATAAATTACAGGACTGCTTTCGACAAGAGCAGAGGTTTTTCAGTACCCTGGACAGCTCAGTTTGCAAGCTGTTCCTATTCTTCTCTGCAGGGAATATATATATAATGTCATGCTCTTGCAGGCTCATCTGCATTCCTGGAGCACAAGGCATCTAAACTTTAAAGCCATCCAGCCTTCCTTCAGCCAGTAATAGCCACCCTGAGAAATGCTAACTTTTGCACAAGGAACATGCACATTGACAATCAATATACAGAGTGAAACATACAGGGTTTCTTCTTAAGCCAGGTACTCATACACACCACTATGATATAACATCACTAGCGGCATCTGACCACATTCTCCTGTTTATTATAGTGATTATTTATGTTGACATAGAATAAAGCAATGAAAGTGAACTGGAACTAGTTAAGATACAGTAACTTTCAGTCCATGGACTAATTGCTAGTGTCTTTCCAGCTCCCAAACATACACCGGTGGTTAATTTCAAAAAATCTTGTGGAATTGGAGCTCAACTCTGCTTGGATATATGTGGGAACAGACTATAGATACTCAGTGGTGAGAAGGTTCTTTGAACATGCTCATTATTGCCCAGCTGATTAGGGGATTAAGCTCTGATATCAAAAGCAATGAGCTAAATTTATTTCATTTTTATGCCACTTTCCCAAGGTGAACTGCACTCAAAAGCAGCTCGTAACAGCAATTTTTAAAATAAATATACAAAGATAAAATGTTACAAAACATACCACTAAATTCAAACAAAGAAAAACCAAAAGGATAAATGCAATAAATTACAATGAAATCATCTAGATGATGCATAACAAGTACAGAGCAAAATAAATATTAGGAGGCAAATAAATAAATTAGAAAGCTTATCAACGCTTCAAGTTCAAACCTTGCTGCACTCCAGGGAGCCACAGCAGTCCAGCTTAAATACAGTTCAGGGGGTCAGATGTCTTCTCCACAGCCTAAATGCGTCACAACTCCCTTCCTCAATCTCCCCTCCAAAAGTGCCAGCAAAGGCAATGATGGTAAGACACAGGAGAAGGTGCTAGGTTCAAATTAAGCCCTGATAAACAATTATGGAAATCAGTAACGGCAGAAGCAGATGTGAAGATAGAGGTACAAGCAGAACAGATGAGATTTATACTCTGTTCCATTCTGCTGTGATTTGAAATATTTCAGCCTTGACTTGCCAGCTGGTGACTTTCCTTGTGCTGGTTTCATTGTATATTTTTAAGGAAAATTTAAATGACAGAACTAATATCAACTGGTTTCTGGGCAAGAAGCCCAAGGGAAATTTTAACTGCTTGGCAGCAAGTCTGTCCATTTTTTACTTTTTTTAATGTTAGCTCAGAAATATTTTATCAGCACGGAATAACTAACTATTGAGGGAATTGTCCTTCTCAGATTTATTATAATTACACTGTAACCTTGTGTCACACTTCTGTTCTTTTACATTTCAGAGAATGGGCTCTGTTAATAAGGCATTATTCGTCATCTTTGAAGTATTCCAGAAGGTGATACTAAAGGAAGGGGTTGCTCATTAAGCCAGCAGCACTCCAAACTAGAAGGTGCTAAGCAACCCAAACACAGTCAAGTGTAAAGAGATCTTAATAATGGAGCTACTGGTCACCCCACACTTCTTTTTAAAAATTATAATAACAAAAATATTATGATGTTACCATTATTGTTATGTCTTCAAATAGCTAATATTATACATTACAAACACAGACACAAAACCCGAGGGAGAATTGCCAGTGTCTGCATTTAGGGGGGGGGGGGGATACACTTCTAAAACTTTCCAGATTCCTTGCCCCTGCCCACAGACACCCACACGACAATGAGTGTAATAATATGCACTGGAGTCCTACCTCAATCAATCTATCACAATTAGGATCAACGTACCTCCAAATCCTCTTTTGGATCTTGCATACTGATCTGCATTTAGCATTCTGCTCTGGTAAAATTTCATCTGGTCACACTGAGCTTTCCTAAACAGAGTACATTAATTTTATGCAGAATATAATGATTGTGGGTTTTTAAAAAATGAATTCAATTTCATTTTATTATTGTCGGCTTGCATTACAAGTTATGGGTTCAGAATCCAAGAGCAATCAAGGTTGTAGCTGCATCATTATTAGAATCTCAGAAATGATGTGACACCAATTGTTAGGATCAGATGATAAAACACAAACACCTCTTGTGTTTTCAAGGCTGACAAGAGAAAGTGAACACATTAATTTAAAGTAAAGGAGAAGAGAGATTGGAAGGGTAACAAACCCAAGGTTAATACTAGCAGATGGTAGAACTGCAGGGCATTTGTAGACCCTTAGAGACAACATGCATGGCAAGAGAATGACGTCCCATTGCTTTTGAGCCCAAGGCTGAACAAATCCTGCCAAGAACATCTAGGACATTTGCGACTAAAGGAACTTGGGACTTGTAATCATTCTAGATCAGTGGTTTCCAAACTAACCCAACCCCCCCACGGACCACTTGAAAATTGCTGATGGCCTTGGCAGACCACTTAATGGTTTTTCTGCCTGTTGTAGCAATTATAATGCATTGTGCTAGATACTGTACAATTTGCATTCCACAGAAGTCAAATTGTAATGCAATGAAATGTCACTGTGAGAACAGTAGGCTGGACTAGATGGGCCACTGGCTTGATCCAGCAGGCTCTTGCTGTGTTCTTAATATAAGAAATAAAAGAACCAACAAAAATACAATTAACTTGCTCTAGATACCAGATGCTTAACCCATTTTGCGTAGTTCATAGGATGAGGTGAAAAGGACACTGCCTGAAAAGAACAGGAGAGGAATGCATCCTTTTTCTTTCTTAAAGTACTTGAGCCTCTGAACAAAATCATGAGGCCACATCCATAATAACATGACACTGAGAGCCCTCCCCTGAAAATGGGACCATTATTTCCCTGCTTCTTGGTTGCATATAGTTCTGCACAATGAAAACTCTACTGGGTAATTATTTGTGGGACTACATTGTTTTGTAAACAGATCCGCACACTCCCCCAAAAAGAAATGTGTCTATTTTTATTGGAACTTGAATGAATTTGAGAAAAAAATTATACCTTACAAATTCTGTGATTCTAAGCCAAGGGATGGCAAATGCTTTTCAGCTGCAGGGACACATTCCCTCATGGACAACCTTCAAAGAGCTGCATGTCGATGGCTGGAAGGGTCAGAGGAAAACAAACAAGTGGAGCAACAGATCGGACCCAACCTTAGCACAGTAGACCACACTGCAGCCATGTGCAAGTCAGAGGATCTCCTGACAGGAACCCCTCAGCACCACAGTTCAGATACACATTCAAGACAGGCTAAAGCACTTGATGTGGGCCTAGTGCAGGATGTGGCACTGGGAAGAATCTCAGGGATGAAACAGAGAGACTTGCAAGGACTTCATTTGGACCCTGGCCCTGAGGTTTCCCTACTGTAAGTTAAGGTCCATAGCACACAGTGGTGGCATAGGGGTAGAACACATCTTTGTATGCAGAAGACCTGCGCGCAATCCCAGCATATTCCAGTAAAAGTGTATGTGCTGGGCCAGTGAACCCAGGTTATTTTTCTAGATTTTTCTTCACTTTGTCCCCTCACAATTTTAACACATCTTTTTTAGAATCTTTTCTTTCAACATACAAGTTTCTGAGCTTGAGAAATGGAAAAAGCTATTTGTATTCCCTTAATTTTGTGGACCACCTGGAGAGGTTTTTATTGCTCCCACACATTGGGGGGGGGGGGGACAGGAGTCCCACGGACAACGATTATTACATTACCATGCAATGTCAAACGGACAGTTCATTGCTCAAGGCATACGCTATCACTGTTTTATTGTAAAACCTGCTCTGCGCCCACTCAGAGTACATTTATTACCTCGCCAATAAAGATAATTACTACAAACAAAAGCTGCCCACCTTTCTCCTTAACCAACGGGGCTTTATAGTTCTGACGTGACTGAGGAAAAACACATTTTACAGTGCAAGGCGCAACTTGAGAATTGTTTGAAACCTGCAGACAGTGGGAACCTTTCTTCAGTCAGTCTCTGGCTCTCTGAGGACCATGAAGCTGAAGGACATATTCTTGATTTTGGGGGTGGGGGAAAGAAGCCAAAAGGTTTAAGAGAGTGGTGAGCTTTTTCCTCTGGAGCCTGAGCATGCTGCTTTACGAAGGTGCCTCAAGGACAGGCAGATGAGCATCTTGCCTTGACATAGCTAATCCTCTCATTTCTCTTTGTCTTTCTTTTTGCTCTTTCTTTGGCTTGTGAGCTCACTGAGCTTTTTGTCCAGGCGCCTCTGGAGATGAGCTCTCTTGGCAGGATCCAAGGGCTTGTCCTTTAACCCACTCCCGGCACATAGAGAAGCTTCTTTGCTGATTCTCTGCCGGGCATATGCTTTGGCTTTCTCCCCACAGCCATGAATCTGTGGGAGATAAAGCCATAATATCAGCCTCAAGATGTTCCAGCACAAAATTACGACCTTAGTGAAAACTGCTTATCATAAACTTGATCATTCTTCACAGTCCATAAAAATAAACTACTTCACTTACCGGTGGGTCTTTTAACAACAAAACAAAACAATTTAAAAAATGTGAAGGTCATTTTTCCCTAAGGAGCAATTAAATAATCATTTTGGACAGATTAAGTATTTCTTCCCAAACTCTAAAAATGTAAGGAAAATCTCTACTCCATCATCCAGTCACCTTTGTCACCCTTGTTGATAAATACTAACATTTCTCTCTTATCTCCAGTCTGGAAAGAATCAGATTGAAGGAGGGAAACCAAGAACAATCAAGCCCTTGAATCATAACAAAACACATCATATCTACTGCTAATAAACTGGCAATACCACCACCTCACCTAAGCAGCTTGAATGTCCACAGTGCTGGGTGCAAACGGTGCCTGACTGGGAAAGAAACTGCATGGAAATAGCCATATAAGCTGAAGAACAGAGTATTAGAAATAAGTAAAACAATGCATCACATTTCCTTGTTTCTTTTGTGTTGTTGGGCCCCCTGCAGACTGGCTGTCACAAGTAATGTTTGTAAAGTTCGTAATTACCTAGCCCAGAATAGGAATTTGCCCAGTATAGCTGTTATGAAACTGAGTGAAACTTCTCCAATAATTTATTCTCTGGCTTTGAATGGAAAATAAAATTATTCTAAGGAATATGATCAGTTATGTCAGCTGCCCCTCAACATTTCACTCAAGCCAAGCTACGGGAAAGCCCCCCCAAGGCTGGTTTGTTTGTTTTTCAACAGTTTCTACAGAACTTTGTAGTCTTTGCATTCTAAATCACAATACCTTAGATTCATGACAAAACTATTTATTAATAAACCTGTTGGATTCTTGTAGGTAGTGATTTTCACTCATCTCCAGGCCACCAATACCCCCCTCCCTCAACCTTAGGAAGCAGGTTATACTGACTGGTAAATAATCTCCCAACTTTGAGTCATCAGCAAGGCCTGCTTCTTGGCCTAACTGCTGGAGCTAAATACACATTGTATAAAAGAAGGAGCCAGAAAGCAAATCGAGGACAAGTGGCAGTAGGCAACATGCAAGTCATCCATGAGATAAATTCTACAAGGCACAAAGATATAAAGGGGCATTGTGGAAGAAAATTAAGTGCAAGGAGGATGAAGAAAGTATTATGGACCCACAAAGGGCTGCCAAAATACCAGATTTAAAAGAACACATACTACATGTATGAAAGAGAAGGGAATAGAGACATGCAATATCTCTGCATTTTAGGATTTCTAGAGACGAAGCTACCACAAGTTGAATGACTTGTAAGCACATCAGGAGAAAAGATAACTAGAGAGACAAGTATGCACATTAATGATATAAACAGGAAGGATAAACTAATGGCTGAAAAACAGCTTTGAAGGAAACTTGTTTTATTGCAGATGAGTGACAAAGTGCAAGCCTGTTGGGTTGCTGGAAAGCAAGATTTATTAAGGTGGGAAAGCACTGAAACTATTGCTCAGAAGAATTCATTTTAACAAGGAGCTAAAACAGCTGGATTTAGTCCAAAGCTGAAAGAAAATGACAAAACACTCCCAAGCAGTATAAAATGGCAAGCAATTTGCAGTAAGTAAAAAGGTAGGGACTTGATGCGACTATATGGGATCAAACCCTGCAGTCCCTCTAAAATGAGTTCTATCTCATTAACTGGTCCAAAATTCAGGCTAGGATAGATTAAACCTTCAACTCTACATGAATTATACTATGACAGCTGGATAACAGTTGAACTGATTTAACCATTTTTTAAAATTAAAAATCTCACTTTTAAGTTGACCTAACAAAATACTTTTGTGATTGCATACTAAAGGGGAATACATTCTTCTGCAATACCTTACTGATAGCTCAGTCAGCAGAACATGAGATTCTTAATCTCAGGGTTGTGGGTTTGAGCCCCACATTGGGCAAAAAGATACCTGCATTGCAGGGGGTTGGACTAGATGACCCTTGTGGTCCCTTCCAACTCTACGATTCTATGAATTTATTAATCCAGCCCCCGCAGATTTCCTTTTATGCATGCAGCTGCTCCACAGTGGCTAAGAGGGAAAAGAAACTGGCAATCATTTCTGCATTTGCAAGTTGTGCCCTTTCTATGCATTGGAACCAAAGGAACAGATGTGACTGTGTTCCTGTATAGCAAGGGTGGGGAATCTGTTGCCCTCCAGATGCTGCTGGGCTACAACTCCCATCATTGGCTGGTGTCTCACAGCATCCAGACGGCCACAGCTTAGCCACCTCTGCTTCACACTCTTGTTCAGAACCCTGTTCTCTTAATGGGACCACCAGCATGGCAGTGGGGAGGGGGGGTCCTCCTGCACAGAGGGCGCTGAAATCTGGCTTTGGTTTTTCAGGATCACATCTCCTTTGTGTAGCTCTCTACCAATACAACTCTGAAATCAGCAAACCCTGATATCAAAACTACAGAATACCAGAAAATTTGGAGTATTTTCCTACATGTTTTTTGTACTCTTATTTCCTTCATTCACAAATCCTTCGAATAAGATTTTTCTTGATTCAAGCTTGCCTTGAAACACCAGCAAGTGTCACATGATAAGTATATCTATTTAAGACCACCACTGTTTTGCAGATTTTTTCCTTGCTGCAGCATGTGCCACAGAAAATATTGCCATATATACTTTTATTTTACGGTTGGAAAGAAACCCAACACAAACTGTTGGCAGAATGCCAGTAAATCCATAATCCAGTAAATCTATTTCAGGCACTATAGATCAACATGTCTTCAGCTAGCTACAACACTTTCTCCATGGGATTAAAACCACGTATGATCTACTGCTTCAAATAAATCAGAGGGGCATAAAGAGGACATCTGAAAGCTCATTGGAAGTCAGTATTATTTTTCCTGGCACACAGGTCTTTTTTTGTGCTACATAGAGACAGCCATTGGGCAGCTCTAACAGAATTGCAGAGTGAGACATTCCCACCTTCTGTGAGTCCTGGACTGCAATTCGAGTGCAACTCACTCCAATCTTTGCTACAGCTGCAGTGATGGGCAAAGGATGACGTTTTGCTTTGACCAACACCTAGAAGGAAAGAGGCTTCTGAGGATAAAGCCTGCTGCACCCAGGTGGGCTGCTGTGCTTTCGGTATCTCTTGTACCAGTGTGACAACAGCAGCTAGGGCAAGAGAGTGAGAAAGGGCTTTGCACAACTTCTCTTACTTAAAGCTGCTCTTGGTGCATGGTATCCAATGAATCTACAGTGTGATGAAGGAGAGAGGGAGAGAAGAGAGATAAAAGGCTTATAGTTGAGCAGAACACATGGCGTGGCTGGTGTCATATGAAGATGCCTTTTAAAATCATTTGCAAGTCACTTTGAGCATCTCCTTTTTTGGAGGGGAAAAGCAGAGCACAAGTCTACCTAGTTCAGTATGGACTGACTCTCCATGGAGCAGGCTTAAGGCCTGGGCACTGCCTAGCAAGGCTACCCAAGACCTTTTAGCTGGAGATGCCAGAGATTGAACCTGGGACCTTATGCATGCAAGGGTATGTGCTGTATGCCACAGAACAGTGGCCCTCTCTAGGCTAGCACCATCAGCACCTCAGATACACACATTTTCTAGAGCATCATCCTCCCACAAGCATCTGAACAGGTTGTGGGCGGGGGGTGAATGTTAAAAGAAGAGAGGTGAATTGAGGTACATTGTGCCAAGAGGAAATGACTCAGACACTCCGGGGGAAGAAAAAAAGACTCTGAAGAATCACATTATTTCAGCAGTGACACATTGTTAAGCACAGGTCCTCTGCCCTGCAATGCTAAGTGCCTGTGTTAAAAGGCCTCGCCTCGTTATTCCAATCAAGGAGACCCATCCTTTCTATTCTCCACACCATGAAGAACAGAGACAGGGAAGAAAGGGGGGGGCGTATTATTATTATTTTTGTTAAAGGTCTTGAGTGGGTGGGTGAGGGGAAATGCAAGTACACTGTGAACCTGACAGGAAAGAAAGCCATTCTCATATTAGAGCTTGGTGAAAGATTGGAGTGAGATTTCACAGACACACAGAGGCTCATAATAACTAAACCCATACAAAGCACCAAAGGAAGAAGAAAATGCTTCATATTCCTCCAACTGTAGGCCAAAAAAAAGCACCTCTGAATGAGTTTCTTTTTTCACTTATAGCCCAGCAGGAGAGAACTTCCCCATTATTAGGATATATTAAGCTGGAGGCAACTCCCCCCTCCCCCCACTCATGGTTCCCTTGTGAACTGAACTGCATGTGCATATTATGCTATATGGCTTTCATAAACCTTGCTCCCCCTCATACCCTAAAAGCAGATTTTCATGTTATCTTTTTAAATTAAAAAATAAAGTAAAGAGGAATGGGAGCAATCCACCCACCAGCGGATTTGCACATGTTCAACTGGCCTTCAAAAGCTCACCTTCCTGTGCCTGGAAGCCTCCTGGAAAAATGGGAGTCTGTGAAATACTTTAAAAAACACACAAAGCCCTTTCACACTGAATGAAATTCAAGTCCTGAAGGACTGGGGGTCAAGAAACTGAGCAGATGGTGGCAATGTTTAGCTTACCTGAACCAGGCAAGGACAACAACATACCTCTGGGATGTGGTGGCTGAGACAGTAGCGTTTATTGCAATGCAGGCAGAGCTGCCCCAGGGTTGTCACACTTGCTTTGCATTTGGGGAAACCACATGTGTTGTCAGCTTTGATTGCAGCAGAAATCAGAGCATCAAAATCTTCCTCTGCTGAACCTTCCACTTTGGTTTTAACAGAAGCCTTCCCTAAAAGCACAAGGGTGGGGAGGAGAATCATCAGCATGCAATAAAAGGAGCTTACAGATGAGCTGAGAGTTAAGATGAGCTGAGAGTTAAGGGCTGTTTAGCAGTGGAACAGACTCCTACGAGGGGTGGTGGAGTCTCCTTCCTTGGGGGTTTTTAACCAGAAGTTGGATGTCCAACTGTCATGGATGCTTTAGCTTAGATTCCTGCATTGCAGGGGGTTGGACTAGATGACCCTTGGGGTACCTTCCAACTTTTAAGATTCTATTATTTCAACACAGTGTTTTTTCATGGGAATAAAAGGGGCACAGGTGTGTTCATCCAGTCCCCTAGTAAAGCCTGCAAAACAAGCTGATCAGCAAAAACAGAAACCCAGGGAACAATCGCAACCTCAGATGTATGGAATGGCAGAAGGCTGTCTTCATATGCACACACATGAGAACAGATGGCTTTGTAAACCATGCAGAAGCAAGTAGTATCACTTGGCAGGATGAAATCCCTACCCAGAATGTTCAAGCAAGATAAACTGGGCAAAGAAGAAAATATGCACACGGAGAGACTGTACTCCGCCGTGTTACACAGCACTGAGATTGATACACTAGGTGCTGATTTGCTGCTTCTAAACAGATCCAAGAGCAAGTGAATTCTCTCTGTGTGTGGAGGTTGCCACTTCTCTTCAAAGTTAGCCGTAAGAGAAAAGGAGTGTGTGCACATGTATGCATATGAAGCATACACAAACGAACGCACACACCCCATTCTCCTAAACTGGCAGATGGAGATTCTCCCTTCTACGGATCTATTTTTGAGCTGAGAAGTTCTTCCTCCTCACTGACATACTGCCTCTACAAACATGCAGATCCAGGCAATATTATCATTTCACAGTTGATTATACAGCATGGTCCAGATAAAACCCTGCCTTGGGGGAGGGGGTGGAATGGCTGCCAGCTTCACATCTTTTCTTCCTACCTGCACAACACTCAAAGCAACTGTTCCACGGAGCAAGCTAATCTGAGCCCTGGGTCATTTTTGTCTGCAAATCTCAGTTATTGCTTTCAAGGGTTGGGGTGGGCAGAGGCACATGTCATATTTCCAAAACCAAAGCCTGGCATTCTCCTGATCCCTTCAAAGGAAACCTATTGGATGAATAATCTCTGTGTCTCAGAACAATTAACTTCAACTGCATTCCTGGTTGTTGTCAAAAGTAGTTGCTTTCAGAAGAAAAGCCTGTCACAGGCAGAGCAGAAGGGGAGAAATGGATTGTAGGCACAACATAGAAGCGGCAATCAATTTTTAAAGCCATTCTGGGAGCAGAGGACTCCCATCGCCTGCTGCTCTGGCCTGGAATTTCCCAAAGGATGCCCGAGGGATACATACCCTGGAATGCCTCTGCAAAGGAATTTCAATTAAAAATGGGACAAATGAAAGGGCAGCAGTGAAGTATCATCACTTTTTCCTTTTAAAAATGCAAACAGAAAAGCTCTGCAAAGGAAGGGAATTTGCTACAGAATGGCAAATCCCAAGATGGTATCATAATGTACCTTTGGCTTCACTTCCATGTTTATTCCCAGTGATTTCCTGAAGGTTTACATTTGGCTCACTTCTTTGTTTGGCCCTCTCCTCTCTCTTGGCCTTCTCCCTTTGCATCCGCTCCATGTGCAGGGTTTTCAGATCCACCTTCTTCTTGCTAATATGGCTTCCACTCTCCTCACAGGAGGCATGGGTGTCTTTCGAGGGGCTTGGGGGTCTGCAGGTTAACTCTTGTTCGGGGGCCTGGGATTCTTTGGGGGTGCCTGCAGGTCTGCAGGACAACTCTTGTTCACAGGCCTTAGCATCTTCCAGAGAAAAGTCTGTTGCAGTGCCTCTCTTACGGACACTGATGTATCTCTCTCTACCTTCTCCTGTGCTCACATGCTGCAGCCCATGTTCCTCTGCCAGACGGTGGACAATCAACCTGTCATGAGCATTTAATGACGAAGGGAAATCCAGTTGGGTCTCACTGCTCTCCAGAAACTCCAGTATCCTGGCTTCATGCTTACATGAATTGCCCTTCACTACAGTATCCACTGTTGCCCCCCAGGCTGGGCTTTGAACAGAACCCTCTATGGGCCTCTGCCCAGTCCGTTTGGCTGGTTTTCCTCTTGGCTTCTCTCCATCTGTCTTTGGGGCAAGTGGAGCGTTGCACTTAAGTCTCTTTTCTTGGTCACCCAGACCCTGAGAGCTCTTGGGAGCAGCATAGTTATCTGGCACGATGTCATCCAGGTATTCAAAAGCGGTGCGCACCTCCCCATGCTGGTTCATATAGTCCACCAGGCGTTTAAGGAAAATGTGGTTGCCAATGGTCCGAGAGTCACAGATCACAGCCACATGGCGGCGGGCACGAGTAATTGCAACATTTAGTCTCCGGTCTTCAGCAAGGAATCCTACTTCACCTGTATTTCATAAAGACAATAATACAGGCCTCAAAAAAATAGCATATGGAAAAATTAAGCAGCAGTAGCAATAACAATAGTAACCACCACCACCACAAAATGTATACAGTTTCCTCCTAAATTTTCCAGTTTAATATGTTGACCTAAGGATTTCTCATGTTCACTCAGCTCCAAAATGCCAGGACATGACATCTGTTATGAGACACGCCTTTAAGGCTAAATGGATATGTCATGGGATCCTATGGTGGAAGCGCACCACCAGCCCCAAAGAGCAGGTCAGGGAGCAGCGGAAAGGCGTAGCGGAGAGGCTCCTGCCATAGCCGCGCGTCACCTCTCCAGCCAGGAGAGGGTCGCGGGGCTATGGCGTCTTCGCTCCATAGGACGCACACACATTTCCCCTTCATTTTTGAAGGGGGGAAAATGCGTCCTATAGAGCGAAAAATACGGTAATCCTATACCTACAGAGGTATAGGAACTGCAAAATAAACATAGCCAAACTTCATTACCACAACAAACTACAAGATCAGATGCACTCCAGGTTGATCATTACGAACACGGACACCATTTTTGCACAGTGAAATCTTGCTTTAGTTTTCTGAACTCAGGACCCGGTCCAGTTTATGGGTCCTGCTATCAAGAGCCTAGCAAGGTCTTCTGCTAGTGAAGCGGGGCTTCCCTCCCTTCTCCTGCCCCCCACAATGGCTCAGCATTTGGGTGGCAGAACCCCTAGAACAGTGTGGAGGGAAGAGGGGGGAGATTGTTCCATCAAGCAAGCAGAAATGCTTGTGTTGACAAAACCATCTCCCAAGGTCATATCACTGCTTAAGGTGGTCAAATGAATATGAAAGTGAAAATGTATGTATTTCATACATTTATAGCCCAGCTTTCTTCCAATGAGTTCAAAGCTATGGGAAAATAGGTGGAAAGTATTGTTAAAGATGAAATAACCAAGCATACAGGAGAACAAGTCCTGCTAAAGCGTTCTTCCAGAGGGTCAACAAGGATATAGATAGTGGTGATCCAAGTTAGACTTTCAAAAAGGCTTTGGGCAAACTACCGCACCAAGGACTCATAAGCATGTTTAGCGGTCATGGAATAAGAGGTGAGGTCCTTTTGTGGATCAGGAACTGGTGAAGTAAGAGAGAGCAGAGAGTGTGAATAAATGTTCTCCCAATGGAGGAGTGTAGATAGTAGAGTCTCCCAAGGATCAGTATTGGGACCTCAATTCACCAGTTAATGAGTTTCATTAACTGATTTACCACTTGCAGCTTTATAACATCTTTTTATGCATGATTATTCAGTTGTAAGTTGCACTGTATCTAGTGGGGTTTGCTGTCATGTAAACTAATTAGTGATGGGAAACTGTAGTCACCGGGACTGAGATCTGATGGCACACTGGTTTACTTTTTGAGGCTATATTAGTTATGGTGTGTTACTGTAAAAGTGACAAAAATCATTTCATTTAAACAGTGATTGGGGGAGCTTTAGATTATTATATTTAAGTTACCTTACACTTTCTGAAATATCTAAAAAGGTACATTTACTATGATTTAGCTAACAGAGAAACATGTTAGACTTCAGCTGATGACTTAATTGGTTTGCGAAAATACAAGTAATATGTCAACTATTTCTTTTAACAAAACCATTTATCTAAAGCTCTACTTATTTTGTGACTTTTTTGTCACAATACTGCTTCGGTCTTATTTGAGAAATCAAGCTGAAAATACAGCTTCATTCCATTTAATTTTTAAGTAGGGGAAGTAGAGTCCACTAAATGGCCAAGAACCAGAAAATTTAAGTTTCTGCGGTTAATGTGGCACACAAGCCACAGATACCCATTAATGATTCACATCACTGTGATTTGTCAGAAGCGGAACAGCAGTAATATTCATACAGATGGTCCAAGCTGATTAACTAAACCTATCTAAAGTTCATGTCTGCAATGGAATTGGCCTTAAGCTATAGGTCAGGACTGCATTGTTTCAGCAGAAATTAGGAAGCGAAAGCTCCCACAGAGCCTTGCAGTTACACTTTCCTTGTTCCTAGTTATTGACACAAGTCTAACTTCCATAAAGGTCAGAAGGAAAGACAGTGAATGCTATTTTTTAAAGGCAATTAACTAGCACACGTGTGTGAGCCAATGGATAAAAACGACAGACACATATGAGACTTTTCCAGAAGCTATTTCTGATCTCCAATTATTTTCTCAAGGATCTGTAACAACAGAAAGCAAATGCCAAGTTGAGTCAGCTCAGCTGCCTAGCTTGGGTGGTGTAGCTGAGTCCCCTGCTCCTGCAGCTAAGCAGAAGACAAGCAGAAAAACAAACATTAAAACTAAATGAGGGGGGCAGGCTTCTGTTGCTACCATCTGAAGACATAGAACACTTCAGAACAGAGCCTGTAGGTACTTTAAAGTGTATTAGGTTGCCAATGCGTGCTTAACAAGCATTATCTGGAAAATAATAACAAATCATAATAGAAGAAGATGCTGCTATTTGCTAACTTCACTTAAGAACATAGCAGAAAAGTAGCAAGGAAAAGTTTTACTGCTTTGACTTCAGCAACCACAGTGTTCTTTATCCTCTACCTAGTGCCATGAAAGCAGAAAAGAGTATGTGCTCTGAGCAGAGCCTACCATGCTCCAGTCCCCAGTTTTGTTGGGCAGGATGCTGCCAGCTGTAATGAAATATTTGTTGTATTTCCAAAAGGAATACACCTGGGAAACAAGCTAGCTTTTGACCCGCACCCAACAGGTTTGTGGTCAGTTCAGGTTTGCTACTGTGTGGAATTTTTAGAGCGGTGGACAACTGTGTTGTACTCACTACAATAGAGCTGACAGATGGCAAGTATCCAGCAATTACCACTGGCTTACCTGAAGGACTGCCTGTCTTCTCCAAAGGTGCCTGAATTAACAGTCCACTCTTTCTTAATTAATTTCTAAGACATAATACGGGGAGATTCATAATGAAGTATACAGTAATGGAAACTGTATACTTCATTATGAATCACCCTGTATATTAAGTAGTAATAGTAGTAGCGTGAATAGCCATGACAATAATAGCCACAGGTTTGGTTCGGTTTTAAAAATCAACCCCCGTAGACCACTCTGCCTGTTAGAACAGACCTGGTCCTACTATTGGGCAGAGAGCGGCAGCCGCCACAGGTGGCAAAGGCTGCTGTGTGGCGATGCGGAATGGAGAGGCTGCCATCTTGTCCTTTGCCTCAGGCAGCAAAATGTATTGGACTGGCCCTGTACTAGAATATGTGGCTAGCCACCAGAGTTTTCAGCCTGTGCTTGGAAACACCCCTTCCCAGGCTCTCTGGACAAAAAGGAGAGTGTTTTGCTATATAAATTACTTTTCCATTGCGCAGTTAATTATTGAGAATCTTCCGCTCTGGGAAAAGTGACAGTGGTTCTCTGCATATGGGCTCCCAGCAGTGTGGAAGCCACTTCCATGTGATGTGATACATGCTGCAGGAGTAACACAATCATGTTGGCTAAAACAATTGGGTGATGCCAATGCATTAGGACATGAACCAGGAGGTAAGGTGCCAATGATTCATGCAACTGGTACTGTCCTCATAGTCATGCTACTCCCAAGTACTCCCCTGTAGGATGTGATTACACCACATGGAAGCACCTCCTTTGATTCCAAGAGCATGTGTAGAAGAGGTCAGCACCTTATTCCAAAGAAGGAGCCAGTTGAAACCACACAATTTTAACAGTTTCCCCGATTCTGGCAAATTAAGTTTCTTTTTGTTCTATATGGTTCCAGGTTATAACCTATGTACCTTTTCTGTTGGACCTTACAAAAGAGAGGACAACAGCTTCCTTCTCTCTTCCTTGGAAGCCATCCACTGATTTAATCTCCAGGTCTGGGTACTTGTGACACAAAAGCTCCCTTAGCATGTCCACCTGAAAAACAAAGACGTTGCTAGGACAACAAACGTTATTACTACAATTTATTGCCCACCCTTCATCCTAAAGTCCCAGGGCTTTAAATTTTTTACTTTGAAATGTTGTGCTTCTGAGAGCATGGCAGACACACTCACCTGGAGGTTGTAAGGAGCAATGACGGCAATGTCTCTTGCTTTAACACCGGCTTCCACTAAAGCCTGAACGTGCAAGCTGGCAAGACGCGCTTCGCCTGGAAGGGGAAAAATAAAACTTAGCTGTGAATGAGCGATTTAACCCTAGAACAAGTTGACAGATTCCACTTAAAAAGCATCCAATTCAGACAATGATAGTGAAAGGCTGCTTTTCATTTGCCACTTTAAAAACAAGTCTTTACAATCAGTAAAGTGTTTTGCCTTGGTTTAGAGCTATGTGCACAAATTAGAATGAACCTAAGCAAACCCTTGAGATTGTGTGCTTCCCTTTTTCCCTCGTGGATACCAGAAACACTTTTGCAGCATTTAGTTTCACTTTCAGAGATTCCTGATTTAGCATTATGTACAAGCCAGAGACTGTGATTTAGAACAAACTGGTTAGTTAAACAAGGCAGCTTCAAGCCATGGATCATAAAGTTCTGAAACTGACCATAGTTCAAACATTCACCAAGCTACTTGATGCCCTACATCTCCTCATATGAAAAAAGAGTTCTCAAATTATCCCTTAATGAAATTTACAAGGGAAACATGCATGGAGTAGTAGTAGTAGTATGGCTATGTTGGTAAAAATATTTTTAAATGATTTACAAATACAGGCTGTATGCCTTATGGATTTCTTTAATAGCTGGGCAAATGGTTATGAGTTCCATACAACATGGTCAGATACAAGCAACACATCACAGTTCACATTCTCAAGGGTAGTAAGATCAGTGTTGAAAATACCAAGATAACACCACCCCAATTCCAAGAAGTGAAATCTGCCTTTGAACTGATCCATCATAGGTTAGGAAATTCATATTTTAGACCATGGCTCTTGCAGCTATTTGCCTTTGGAAGCTGGTGCCTATTTATTTGTGTGCCCATTTCACTATGTTTCTAAATTAGACTTGCTGGTACTGACAACAAGGGCTGCTTCAAACATTACACAATTCCTACATAGACAGCACTTCCATTTTTTAGTATGGATAAAGGGTTGTCAATGCTGATTGTCCTTGAGAAGCTGTAGGACTACAGCTCCCATCATACCCAACCAAGGGCCAGGCTAGTTGAGGCTGATGGCAGTTACAACACGGCAACATTTGGATGGCACCACATCAGTTACCCCTGGTGGAGATCATAATGTGCATGCAACATATGCAAAGACGGGTACTGCATGTGCTCACAGTGAAACCCTGCATGGAATAGGACTGTGGCAGGGTGCTAACCTACAAATGGGTGTAATATTTAATTCCTGCATGAAATAGCCTTTCTAAGAATTAGCCATGCTATGGGCATACAACATGCAAAATATCCCAGAGTCAATGCATACTTGAGCTTCCCTGCTCCCAAGCCTTTCCTCCAATTGAGAGACAACCATGCAAGCAACCCTCTCCCTCAATCATCTCTAGAAGATTCCCACTTTCTAGATGTGACCTCCCTGCTCCCTGCTCTCAAGCCCTGTCCCATTAGCACGCCCCTTTCCCACTCCTAAATGCAGTCTAGAATTCCCGAATGAATACTGCTACTGGAGCTGAGTGAGACTGGAAACCTTCCTATTTATTCAGCAACAGAGACAGAGCTTCACAACAGTTGCTAGGCTGATTTATAACTTCAGAACTCTCTGTGCTCAGAGAACTGGCCTTATACAGAATTGCTGTATATGCCACCAACATGGTCAGGCACTTGCTGACCCATTAACTGTGAAGGTCTGTGCCTTGTTCACTGAGAGATCTGACAAAGTGCTATGCAGCAAGGCAATTAGAACTGAAAGCTCTCTCAGCTAAGCTGTACTAACAAACCATATGGGAACCAGGAGAGTCCAGCACTTCAAGCTGACAACATACAACTTTGCCCATCGCTTCAGAGCTTGTGTTGCAATTCAAGAGTGCTATTTAAACCACAGATGTCTGATCCAACAATCATCACAGGCGCCCTTCCTCCTCAGCTCCAGGACTGGCCCTACTTTTAGGCAAAGTGAGATAACTGTCTCAGGCAGCACATGCTGAGGTGTGTGTGTGTGTGTGTGTGTGATAGAGAGAGCAGTGGCAGCCCCCTGTCTACTCCTCCTAAGCAGTTCCCAGATAGAAGCGAAGGATGCTATCCTGTCACCACTGTTGAAATAGAATTCAGCTGTTGGTCCAGTCAGCCTTAGTACAGGTCAAGGGCAAAATCTTGCTTTTTGCCTCAGGGAGTAAAATGTCTTGGTCCAGCCCTGTTAAGCTCTATCAACTTTCATTAAGGTACTTTATTATCTTACCCTAGACCATGAGGCTGAACTAGATAATCTTTCGTTCTCCTGCTTTTTGCTTTTGAGAATTCAAGGTCTTTGGGGAAGGATGTATTTTGATAGGTGGCTCTATAAACCTTGTCTACTGCAGTGATGTTGAATCCAAATGGAAATTTTCATCATCCATGGTCAGTTATCTACAATCCATTTTCCTCTCCAGCTGCATGTTTTTCCACCTGCTGTTTGGCTACAGTACACTGTGGTCTTGATAATTTGGCTGGACCTCTACTACATCCATGGTAATTTCAACCAGTGTGCCATGGCACCCTGCAGTGCCTTGAATGATGGTCAGGGGTGCCACGGCCAACACTGGCCTCTGTCCCTCTTTCCTTCCCTGTCTCCTCTGATGACCTCTCATGTCTCTACCTCTCACAGGCTTGCATAACTGTTTGTTGCAGCAGCCCTGGCTACAAGCTTTGCAGGCGAATGGTGCCTCAGGGACTGGTCAAGGAGTGCTGGTTGCCAGGAGCTGAGGTGGCCTTGGAGTAAGCAAGCGGGTGAAGGAGCCCAGCTAGCCAGCCCACCAGCCCTTGCTGTTGGGAATTGGCAGACAAGTATGAGGCCAGCTAGACAGGTGCCGGGCTGGCCTCTCTTGTCCTTGCTTTGTGCAAGGCTTGCCTGGGAGCTGAGTGCCTGGTGCTGAAGGGGAGCCTTTCCATCTTGCAGGCCCAGCAGCACCCACTGCTGCCTCCCAAGGTAAGGTGCTGACCTCACCTTTAGCCAGTCTCTGTTGGGCCACTAAGGCTGGGGGCATCCTCTTCCCAGACTCCTGTGGGACAGTGTGAGGAGGCACCTCTCTTTGCGGTGGGTTGGGGCAGCTCAGAGACCAGGGGCAGCAGCAATGGCTGCCAAAAGGACTCCTAAGGAGAGGGGAGAGGAAAGGAGGCTGAGGGAACACTCCCCAAGGGAGGGTGTTTGAAAAAGGGTGAGAGGCTGTCAGCTCTGCAGGCAAGGGGTGACACAACTGGGCTCCTGAGTCCCATAGGGGTGCCGCAGAAAGAATGTAGTTGATCAAAGGAGCTGTGGACTCAAAAAGGTTGAAAACCTCTGCACTTACTGGTACTTTGTAGCAAATGTACAGCCCTTGTAAATTGCACTGTTCTTACTACTGAAGGAGTTTTGAAAGGTACCGGTGGCTTACACAAACTATCCATCCATCTTAGGACCACAAGAAGCATGTCTAAACCTTGATACCCCAAGATTTTTCCATGGATATACTCATATTCATTTCCATGTGTGGTTGCCAAGATCCTAACAGCATAACTAAATTCTTCAGTAACTCCCCAGGGCTACCACTTTCAACACCGTGGGCACAAGGCAACCTTTTTTATGTAGTAGCAGTTGAAATTACAGCACATGCATAGATAATGTAACTTGAAATGTGGAGGCTGGGGGTGGGCTGATTCCAGGGTGGGAGTGTGGAGAACCATAGCAGATAAAACAACAATACCTTCATTTCCTTTAGACTGTTCATCTTCCAGCTCAAGCTCAAATAAGCCACAGCCAGCTGTATCAATAAGCAACATCGGAATGCAAGTTTCTTCTGTGGATGCCACCCCTGGCAGGTCCCTGACAAGTTATGAGAAAGAACAGTAAGTTAATGACCCTTAACTAGCATGAGTATAAACAGCAGCACATTCATTCTGTTTTAGAATCCTAACACAAATTAGAGTATTCCACAGAACCTCCATAGTTCAGGCCGCAGAGCAGAAGAATCCTCCATTCTGTGGGACTGCAGGTCCCACTATCAGAACGTTTGTCATCTGAAATGTCAGTTATCGAAACACAAAGAATTATACCCACACCTGGTAACACAAACAGCTGGTTCAGATATCCGAGCAGCCAGAGTTTACCCACTTCCATACTTGTTTGTGTTTTGCTGGTCAGTGGCAGCCATTTTGGATGGAAACCATGAAGAAAGGAACGGAGGAAGGGAGAGAGTTCAGACAAATTAGGGAACGGAAGAGACCAGACGGGGGCAGTTTTTCCTTTGTTTGTCTTTTGCTGGTTGGCTGCAGCAATTTGAGACGGAAACCAGAGAGAAATTGAGATTGGATGAATCTTAGATTCCCCACAGGAAATAATGGCAATCATCTGCTTGTTATGTGAACACTTGCCTAATGAATGATTTCCTGCATTGTGTTCAGATAGTGGGACCTGCAAATATACATTTGTAGTGGACCCCATTTGGGGTCACCACGTATAATTCCATTGGGCCAAATGATGGAGGGAACAAGGCCTCTGCTCAGCCTGGTCACCATACATTTAACCTTTTTTGGTTGTGAAACCCTGCCTGTAGAATGCGCTCCTCAGGGAGCCACACATAATTAGTATTTGATGCCATGTTTGTGGAGAGGGGGATATATACTGTACTCTTGGCAGGCTTGCATAAAATTTAGACAGATTGTTACATTGAGATCACAACCCTTGTTTACAACTACTGTGTGCACTAACAAGCAATTCCAAAGCCTGGTTGTGATTTCAGTTCCATAGATTTCAATAGGAAGAGAATGCAACTAACAGTGCAATCCTACACATGTCTACTCAGAAGTTCTACTGCATTCAAACATTGCTTCCCTGTGTGTACAGGTCTACATGTTGGTTTCTATTTCCCTCACTGAGCAGCAACTGCAGTCACAAGACATTGTTTTGCATTCCACAGTCCAAGTTACTGTTGGATTCCCACGGGAATGGGAGACTAGATGTGACGTACACTGGTTTCCTGTTTTTCACTGTTCTCTCGGTTTCTTTGTTAGAGAGACAGTTGATTCTCTGCTCTCACAGAGGGAAGATGCATGTTTGTATTCTCTCAGCATAGAGTGGAAATAAAGTTAAGAATGTGGCACATACTGCTTATCCTTCTGCTGTGTGGACTACTCTGCTTGGGCTCAAGATAAGACGAGCCTGTATCAGCTTCAGATGGGCCGAAGCTGGTCAAAATCTCACACTACAGCCTTAGCCTGGATCCAGCCCATTGAAAGTCGGCTAATGAATTTGGTCTTTATTTTCTTGTCTCAAGGTTTAATTCCTTCAGTACATTTGCCATCACATTAAAAAATCGTATCTCTGCAAAATCTAGAAACATACAGTACTTTGTTTTAAAAAAGTCAGGGATACAAGGTGAAAACAACTGTGCCTTTAAACCTATCTCCTGCTCTCCCTTCAAAATTCTAAACAAAGAATTCTTCAAAACTCCTGTCTGTAATGGCGACACAACTTTCAGTAGCATCAATGAAAATACAGAAAGTAGAAGACAAAAGCACATGTCAATAGTGTCAAAGAGCCAAATTACAGATGCAAGATTCTACAGTGCAGATGCTTGTACATTTTAGCACTTGGAGCCAAAAGGAAGTGCCCTTTGATGTATTACAAGAGACAACGTTCTGACAGCTGCAATATTAGAAAAAGCCACAAGCACAATCTTGATAACCTCAAATACAACGTTGGCTTAACATAAGTTTTGTACTTCACAAAGCCGTTTTAATAATCCACATTTTAGAATCAAAGTTGTTTACTTGCATTCATAACTGCGGAACATAAATGAAAACTTTTAAGGGTTCCAGTGTAAATTCATGGAGCCAAGATTTGCCATTGTGTAAAATTAACAATTCAATTTTTTACTTGGGTTGTATCAGAGTAAGAACAGAACCCAGAATTACAGTTCAAGGACAATACTTTTGGGTTTCCCCAAATTATTTGCAGTTGTTTTGTTAACTTTGCATTCCGCTTGGAGAAAATGTGCTCCAAAAGCCCAATTCTAATAATTTTCCTTGAAAACAGAGTCCACATACCTCCAATTCAACATGTTTAGGATTGCAACCCAAGCTTCCTTTGAGATGAAAGTCTTCAACAAGTGCTCATTATCATTATTATTATTGAGATACCAGTAGGGTTTGGAATAGTTTCTAATTTACACAGGTAGAATAAAGGGAATCTATTTTCACAATGTTCTATTTAAATTTCATTTTATCTAGCGCTCAGTAAGGAACATCTAGTAACTGATTCTCATTTCTCCCTCATTTCAGAGCTCCATCTTCTTTTCAAGGTGGTCCATTTTATTTAAATCATCAAAATGTGCTGCAACATTACATCATTACCACGTCAGGCAGTGCATAAATAAATCATGTCCTTATCATATGAAAATGATCATTCTTCCTAAAGTTTGTTTCGGAGAAAGTCAAGGGTCTTCAGCTGCTCAGATTTTCTATTTTTACTTTCCTAGGTCTCCTCTTAGTGCACACCTGCTAAGCAAACTGTCTCCTTCAAGGGCACCATTAAGGATACTTCTTTTGTGGTTCAGGATGACAGCAGGTTACTTGCATTTCTCAATAATAGTCTTGATTTGAGTGATTTTGTGAATGCCACTTCTAAAGATAATCTGCTGCATCAGTACAGTATTCCAGTGGAGAGAAAAATCACATTTCCTTCTGAGAAAAGCTGGGGGCTGGAAGAACAGGCTTGGAAATCTATAGATAAATGCAAAAGCCTGAAAATAGAGTAATCCCTCCAACTGCTACTTATTTTAGTTTAAACTAGAA
This sequence comes from Podarcis tiliguerta, assembly GCF_965153285.1. Lineage (NCBI taxonomy): Eukaryota > Metazoa > Chordata > Lepidosauria > Squamata > Lacertidae > Podarcis > Podarcis tiliguerta. Next base: position 58,478,862 of record NC_139534.1, read on the forward strand.
GTGCATCAGGACTCTTGTACTTGCCTGGAGGTTATGTTGTCAGTCCTAATCATCCAACCCTCAGTTCCAGACATCTGGAAGATGGATTTGGCTGCCTGGGAGGAAGGGCACTCTGCATGTGCTACAAGATGCTCTTGTTCAGAAGATTACTTTGGAAAGGCCTGGAAAGTCAGTGGAAGAGCACCTGCTTTGCATCTGGAAGGTCCCGGATTCAATTCCTTACATATTTAGATAGAGCTGGGAAAGAATCCTGACCAAAACTCTGGGTCAACAATACTGAGCCAGATGGACCAATGGTCTGACTCTATATAAGTCAGCTTCCTATGTTTCTAGTTTCAAACTAAAATCCTCTGGAAGCCTCTCCCTTGCATTTTTCCTGCAGGCCCCAGGTGACCTATCCTTTGTTCCGTGTTTAAAGTACTAAGCAATTGCTGATTATTTCAGCATAAATATTTCAGCATTCCCCTACTTTTCTTGTGCTGCAATGCCTCAGCTGCAGAACAGCCCACACACATTGGCCGAAAGACAGAGCCATCACAATGCTGAGACTTTTAATGGTTGCCAATTACAGGCTGCTTTCAGATCCATCTTCTATACTGAAAATGGTTTCGGCCACAGAAAATCATACTGATATATGCACCAGTTTTCTTCTTCTGCAAGTAAATTTAAACAAAACTTGCAAGGCGTTAACGGAACTGTTATGATGGCAAAGTGGTTTTCATGACATCAGCAGCAAGAACTGAGGGGTGGAAGGGAGAACTGAGGGAATACTTGCTAATTTTGGGTCCAAGCACATCCTAAAGACAGGAGTTTGGGTTACTAATCCAGGTGCTGCTGTGAGAAAATTTAAGACTTATGTATTACCATTGACGGAAGCATTTTCTTGGTTTTGCACTCCCTTGGTCTTGGTGTTCAGCATATCCCAAAAAACATATTCCTTAAATCTTAAAATAAGATATATGATAAGCATAAAAGCTGTTTGACAAGGAAGTTCTTTCAGTCTTATGTGCTGGAACTAGCAGTGCCTTACAAGGTGTAGAGCCAAATATTCTTCTCAGATTCATTAATAATATGTATATAAAATGAAGGCTGAATTCTCAATATGCCTGAAATCCACCAAGATACGAGCCTCTCAAATTACTATGAGCCTTCATATCTCAGCACTCAGAGGAAGCCAGGAAAGAATCAGCAAAACAAGGCCACATGATAATTCGAAATGCTGCTGTGTTGACTGCACTGGTGAATGGCATGTTGCTCCCTCAGAAATTAGTCGGGGAGAAGCTTTCAGAAAGCTCTCACCCTTGTTGTCAGGAAGAAACCCTCATTATCGCCCTCTGGCCAAGAGCAGAGGCAGATTCTTTTCTTTTAGCCACCAACATATCAAGTACAGATTTCATGCACAAATGTGAATTTGTGACAGCAGCCCAAAGCTGCCCATGTGCCAAATGAATTTTGCATGATTTGTCTTTGGTTAATCATGCAGTCCTGCCTTGCTGTGATTTGATGTCCATTAATCTTTTTTTGACCAATAAAAGGAGTACAACAGAAGAGGTACTTTCCTTATTAGCTTACCAAGAGTTTCCTTAATGCTACGAATAATTATTCCTTTAAATTCCAGCCATACCTCACACAGGCACATACACCTGCTATAATTAGGGTCCAGGTCAAATCGTTTATTGCCTATGGGCAAAGGTGATTACTCAAAAGGTACACAACAAATCACATTTGCAAATTCAAATCCTAAAAATACTACTTATACAAAACCACCAAAAGTAAAAGGCAGAATGAAGAATAAAAAAGGAATTAAACAAGGGATAAGGAAAACAATAAAATGAATAATTAAACAATCTTCAAATCAGGGCATCACCATGACAATTTATAGTTATCTCTGAAAACACCCAGAGCAAGAGACACTCAAAGTCCCCCCCCCCCAAAAAAAATTTGACTAAAGATAGCATGCAGAAATTTAAAATGGTGTCCCAAATACAAAGGACAAAATAAGGCAGAATATCTTTAAACATTACATCTCAGCAATTCCACTAAGAGTATGAGGCATAGGGGTAAGAGAGGAAAGAGAGGAAAAGAGCCACCACATTCATTACATCTGACCTACAGAGCAACCCAAAGGAAACCACTCCGTTATTAATTCCTTCCTAAGAAAGATGTACCTGCTTGCTAATACCACATAATGTGAATTTTTCCTATATACAGTGAGCAGCCTCTTCAGTTATCTGTCTTCTTAAAAACTCAAGCCCATTTTGTTTAAAATTTTTAAAAGAACATTATCAGCACTTTTAACCAGTGTCAAGGAATGCAGCGTTATTAATTTGCCTGTGCTGTTCTTTCCAATCATGCTTACCCAAGGCAGTTCACAATAAGCAGAATAAAAATTATAAAGCAAGGTGGGCTCCTTCTACTTTCATTAACTGAAAACAGGGAGACCCCTTGCTGCGGCTACCAAGACTAAAATGACGCCAAATGCAAACAGCATCCTCCCCCAAGCTCAGGAAAATAATTTCTGCCTGGAAAAACTGAAAACCAAGTGTGAGATGCTGTAAAAGTTAAGCCTTCTCTGTACACTTACCTGGAAGTAGGTTCACTGAATGTAGAAGCATAAACTTCTGTGCAAATATGTACAGAATCAGGTTGTATGGTATCACTTAATTCAACTGGAGATACTTAAACTCATCTGTAACTCTCTCAATGAAATAACTAAGACTTTAAAAATAGAATGCTGGGGGCAGGAGGAGAATATTGATTAGCACAAGGGCAGGGAACCGGTGACCCTCCACATGTTGCTGGACTACAGCTCCCATCATCCCTGACCATTGACTATGCTGGCTGGGGATGATGAGAGATGGAGTTCGGCAACATCTGGAGGTCACCACTTTAGCTAACCTAGGATTATCACCATTTGGTACCCGAGCTTTACAACTTGGTTTGTGTGGGAATCTTAGAACTCTAGAAGACTGGTCTCCCCTTTTCTTAGCCTACAGCATGGGGAAAGGGAGAATATTTCAGGTTAAGAGGTTGCTCTGGAACTCAATGAAGTCAGTGAGAATTTATGCAGCCTTCAATTTGCTGCAGCATTAAACCCTAACTGAAGAGTGTAACATCTTCCTTCATTCAAAACAATAATTCATTTTTTATTGTTGACCATTTCTTTCAGCCCTTAGAAAGTATTTCACTGCAATTGCGATCAATATTGCATACTGAAATTATCTTCTTGGTGATTTAAATCCATAATGTGAGTTTCTTTATATAAAAAAAATCCATATTATCCTGATGTAAGTGTTCCCTGAATACTAACTACTCTATTTTCTTTCTTTCTTTTACACAAAGATAAGGCTCTGTTTGTAGTCCTGCTATGTTTTGCATTTTAGTGGTTACAAAGATAAAAATTCAAGTACTCCATTCTGAGCACTGCTGACAGCAATTTCCAGTTGCTACTAGTAGATATAACAGATTATGGCCAATATGAGCCCAACTCACAGTGAAGTTTCATATTAGCAGCCTTTTAAAAACTGGATCTTTCAATATACTGCATAGGCTTTGGGTTTGTTTGTGTTTGTTTGTTTCATATAGTTTTATAAGTTTAAAAAATTACGTATTATGTTTGGAACAACTGCCTGGTTCCCATGCCCTGCCATCACCCAGCTTGCACCTAACCCTAACCTCGTAACTAAAACAATCAGATATTGTTCCCTGTTTAGCCCTGTCCCTTTTCTCCTCCCCTTGACATGTAATCCATGAAGTGCTATGCACACTGATGATGCTACATATAAAGATCATCTAAAAAAGACTTATTCATTTGTTGAACAAACAACATCACACCCAACAGTGAAAGATTAGAGTGACATTCCATAGAGGGATATTCCTCAATCCATAGAAGAGTGTGCACGGCATGCTCCCAATTTTTTAAAGCAATCGGTAATATTATTATGCCTGCACTGGGCATTGGAATCAAAGGCTAAGACTCAAAGAGACATGGAATAGGCTTCAAGTACCCAAGAGGGCTCTAAACTTGTTTTCTACTACTTCTTAACCCCAACCACCCAAAACAAAATAAAAATACCCAGATAGCAAACTGCCCTTGAATCTTAGTTTCAAAAATCGTTGTGGTACGAGGGCCAGCTATTTCAACCCCAAAGACTTCGGCTGGGTATGTGCAAGCCATTGGGCCCACAGTGACTGCAAAATCAGGCCCACAAGATAGAACTGGTTGCTATATAACTTTGCTTTACTTAAATTAAAAAAAAAAAAACAGAACTGCACATAAATCTATTTTGCAACCAGTGCAGGGGAAACCAAGATCAATATTTGCTAAATGAAAGACGATAAAAAAACACCCACCCTGGTTTGCTAAAATAGAGGCAAAAAGAAAAAGAAAAAAGGATAATTGCAGATAGCAGAAAACCCTGCATATTCTCCATCAATATTAATTGACAATGTCAATCCGCACTGAAAATGTTTAGAGTCAGGAGAAACAGCAAGCAAGCAGGCACAGTGTCACTTACCTCAGTAAATGTTGCGCAACGGAGCAGTGAGCCGTGAGGCGGCCGCCGTACATCTCAGTGGAAGCCCACTGCATGATGGTCTGGTGCATTCGGTACTGCACCGTGAGCATCTTCACAACATGCTCATCATATTTCTGAATCAGCCGTTCCATTAAACTGAGAGAAAGACCCTCTGTGGCAGCCCTGCACCGACAGAAAGAAGGTAATTAACAAGGTCCTCCAAACAAAGAGAAAGAGCAAATTTATTAAGAAAATTGCAATGAGAGCCACTGCCAGCTTTATCACATGTGTGTGTGTCTCAGATATGTATAGAAAAATGTCATGGTGGCCATTATAAATAACGGCTGTATTCCAATAAGTGAATACTCAAAAGCGCAGTTGGGGATTTCCCAGTGTTTGCTTGCACCTGCAGTTTTTTGCCTCCACTACTCACAAAAAGTTGCATGTACAGCCGTCTGAATCTCAGCCAATTTGCTCCAAAATGCTCCAGATTCCCACACTTAAGACATGCTAAAGTCCTATTTAGAGATGTGTTAACCTAGGGAAAATGGGAGGACTTCTTCCCCCAGCTCATAATGCCTCATTATAGTCAATGGTACATAAGACCCCAAATATCAGTAGTCAATAGTACAGCAGGGCGCTGCCATGCACCTGACCTATGGTCTGTCGCACTGCTGCTGCTTAGAGGGGATGGGTGAGGTGCAAATCACGGGCTGAGTCAATTCAGCCCTCCTGCTGGTGGGTTTGCACCACACGGGCCTTGTGGCTGCCTCCCCCTGCTGGTAAGCAGGAGTGATGTAACTGACTAGAGGTCAAATGAGAGGTGCTGCCCCACCAATACTGCCAAATACTATTCTGGAGTGTAGCCTTATACTGTAAGCACTCTAGACAGAAACTTTGCCACTTTTATCCTGGGCAAATACATCCTGAAGCTCAGACTTGGCCAGTATTTAAATGGAAACTGTTCCATGGAGAAAAGACAGGACACAAATGTAAATAAATAGATAAAGTTGGTCAGATAAGACAGCTATTTATTGCTGTGTGATCTATTCGACAACAAAAGTCGATGGATTAGCCAGATTTTAAGAGCCTCAATCTAGTAAGTCTACTGGAAATGCCTGTGAACACCAGAGTTCTCAATTCATTTTTAAACACAGCAGCTCCTCTTCCACTTTCTCCTGCCTAGGTCCCCAAACTGCTTTTAAACACTCTAGAATTTTAAAAGGGAACAGCTTGCCATTCAGCAACTGAAATGGTATGAAAATGGTGTTGCTCCTGTGTGACAAAAATGGATGGGAAAAATCACTGGTGCCTGCATGGATCTGGTACATGCAGCACCTTGGCAACTGCAGCCCCTGGGGTTTCTCCACACCTATATTAGAAAATTCCTTCCTAATCAGGTCCAAGAAATAAGAAGCAAGCCTATAGTCATCTCGCACAGTTAAAAACCCTTTGTTTTAAGTCAGGCAGTAAATGCTCAGTCTAAAGTATCTTTTTTTAATGGACTCTCATAAAATGTTGGAGAGGCAATAAAGCTCACCATGGGCCTCCAATAAAACTCCTGTGTACACTAACACGGCCATTTCCAGTATATTGTGCAACCCACTACAGAGGCCAATAACAGGCTATATGGTGAATAAATAGGGAGATATTTCACCTTTTAATAAAATGTGGCATTATTTCACCACTAGTTATTGTCAATAACTGCTGATTTTGCAAAGATTAAGCAAGAAACAATTCTTTGATTTCCTCAAATGTCCGATGTCTGCAAGAGCAGAATATACAATGGCTATGGACCAATGCACCCACATTGTCGGTCTAAGGAAGTGTGTCTGTCTAAGGAATGTCTAAGGAAGTGTGTCTAGCAAATGAGACATTTTAAAATGGTCCACAACGCCCTTGAAATTCAAAGCCAAGATTGTTCTCAACAATTATTTCTAATGTAGATTTTTTAAAAAGCAATTTCCTCAATGAGCTGGTAACAACAACATATCAAGGTTTTATCTAATTATGAAAGATAATCACAGACTGAGAGACAGGGGCAGGAGAGAATCTCCTGGGAAAATAACAAGGTTTCTTGTGTTTTCTCCAAGAGTGGTCCTGAACGATTATACTGAAATGGTGCAAAAGTGTGTGGGTGGTGGAAAACAGACAAACAACCTTCAATACAACATTATCACAAACGGATGTAGCAAGGCCAACTGATGAGATCAATTCTCAATTTTCAGCACCACTGAAGCAATGAATATATGCTTTGGAAACAAACGTGTCTCTTGGGTTGCAAGCAGTATTGCAACTAGCAATCAAAGCACTATTTTGACGGCATGAATTGCACACCACAATACTTCCATTGTGTTCTGCATGGTAGCTCTAGACATGGCCAAGTTAAGTCTAGGATGGACAGCTCCATGCAGAGTTCAAAGTGAAGCTAGGTTAGAATGTTGTTTAGGCAATAGATAAACCCGGACTAAGCATTAAATAAAGCCACAGCTCCATCTGGGTGCTTGTGTGTCCCTCACCACACCTACTCACTCAATAGGTGAAGTAGCTTATAGTAGCTTTGTCTGTTCCAGCAGCAATAAGACTCCAATGACGTGAGGCAGGAAAATGGGTTGTAGCCAACTAAGTTATACTCTGAGTAAGCCCACTGAAATTAATAGACCTAAGTGAGTCATGCCCATTATTTTCAGTGGGTGTACTTTGAGGAGGACTAGCATTGGATACAACACAGTGGTTTTGTTGGAGCTTCTGGACTGGAGTCTTCATAGCTGGAGGGTGTCAGTGCTACTTCCTCAGGCCAGAGAGGTGTTGGCAGAATGGCCTTTTCCTTTGCTAGATTTACTGGAGCAGTAGAGAGCACACAATTCCTTCTGACCCTCTGGTACTTCCTCCAAGTCCATGGCGCCATGCCTTGAAGACGGGGAGTCAGACTCTGAGGTCATAGCACATTTTTTGCTGGTATGCTCAAGCCATGTTTGTAATGCTGAACTTCCAGGGCAACTTCTGAGCCCCAGAGAAACCCCTCCAAAGCAGTTTCCTCTAGCTTTGGGAGCTTCCAAATTTTGATTAGAGACACTCAAAATGAGCTCCCATGAAAAGAACAGGCTATAAACAGCAATGAGTAACTTGTTTTGTGAAAGGAGGCCTAAAATATTGCCAGTGTCCCAGCAGAGGAAACAGAAAACCACAAAAACACCAGTGCCTCTGCTGCTCTAGCGCCAGCCCCCTTGGAAGTTGAGAGAGCATCAAGAAAGGCCTGGGATGTAAAGTGAGGGGTTGCAGTGGGAGTGGGAAGCTGAGCAGAGGCAGCTTATGAAAGCTCTTTTCCCCCAGCCCACATCTCAGGAGATCTCTGTGGATCCCCTGGGGGTTGCAGTGGGGAAGAAAAGAGAGAATTCACTTTTCGCAAACACCCATGTGCAAGAAGAGCACCGCTCATGCAACCCGGTGACTGGACTGATCAATTACAAACTATACATCTTTAATGATGCCGGCAATGTCAATCAATAAAAGAGAAGCAAATGTATAGCTGCGTTTTAAAACATTACGATCAACTTTGTACTGTTTAATAGGTTGAATTAATAAAACTACTAGCATTATCCAACATGTAAAAACCCTCTATACATCCCAAAACCACTACCCAAGAGATACTGAAGACTCTTGGATCTACACGAAGCATGAAGAAGGCAGAAATAGTGAGTGCAAAGGCACAGGGGGGAATGACAAAACAACCCACAACACTTTTAAAACATTTTATAAATTATTTTTTAAGTTTAAAATAAACTTTATGAATAACACATTAAGGCAACTAAATAGCCAATATGCAAGATGAGCTATATACAGGGCATTCTGCATTAAATCTTCCTCCCACTCTGCTCCCAGTCATCCAAAGACCACTTCCCACACGGCATTTGCAAGTTTCATGCAAAAAATACACATTTGCCATTATATCTGAAGTGCAAAGAAATAAACTTTAAACCTGCTTCAGACACTATGGGAGATGTATGTTTCCTCTGTGCAGGAAAATGACAATATATGAAGCAGGCCTAAAGCAGATGACAGCATGCTGTAAACCACGGCATTAAGTGACCATAAAACTCAGAGCCATTAAACACAACAAAACCAGAACGTTTCCTCAACCAAAACTTTTCTGCCCACTATCCAAAGTTTCTTGGTCGCTTCCATGAAATAAGAGAAATTAAGATTAGAATGTCAGAGTCTTGATCACCAGCCTGGATAGTTCAGTGGGTTAGAGTGTGGTGCTGATGATGCCAAGGTTGCAGGTTTGATCCTTGTATGGGACAGCTGCGTGTTCCAGCAGCTGGCCATTGCAGGGGGTTGGACTAGATGAATCTCAGGATGCCTTCCAGCTCTGCAAGTCAAATGACTCCCCCATATAAAAGTACAGCAGTGAGTAACTTCCCAGCATACAAATAGGGGAGAGAAGATCATATGAAAAGCTGGAAGCGTGGAAGTGGACATCATGGTGCACATCTTACATGCATTCATCTTCATCCAGTGAAACCCCTGTTTGTAAGATACATTTGGACTAACTGCCTGGTTAGCTTGGAGATTTCAAGGGTGTCTTATTTCATGCTGCATTTGAACATCTGATACTTGCTCAACAAGGCCACATATACTCAGCTTTGCACGCTCATAGAAATTGGGTCAGTGCAGTTGAAGCACCAATGTAAGGGGTTTATATAAAAAAGTATTAGCTCTTGTGCCATCCCACTGATGGTAACAATGAGGTTGCAGAGGCAGATAGAATCTGCCAGCCAGCCATGCTGAGGCCCAGGAGGGCAGTTGGCCATGACCTCACTTATATATTCTGTGCTGGAAGCCTTGCCTAGGCAATGAGCGATTGTGGAAAGGGAGGGGGGTGTCTGTCTATGCTGAGTACAGCAGGAAAAGAAATGCATAAGAGACCCTAGAGCTTTCATAAAATCATTAAATACAAGTCTGACTTGTCTTTTTCAAATTGGAGAAGGAATCTGGTGGCCTTATGCTAAAGGAAGAGAGACAGGAATCAATAAAAATCAAGAGCGGGCAGGAAATTGCATGCCACAAAGGAAGAGTTGCGTACCTTTTTGGTGAGGAGGGGAGAAAAGATCACTAGTTTCTGACCTGAAGAGAAATTATTTCTTGATCCTGCATGTTATGATGAGTTATCGTATAAGTTACCCGGTAAGAAGCCCACAAACCACATATTCCCACCAAGGCAGATTTTATTTGGTCAGAAGTTAACACTATTAATATAGAGAATTCTAGAAGGTGCACAGATTTCTTGAACTGAGTATGTGATATTCCCACTGTATTTCAGGTAGAAAAGCCCTTCTTCAGGATAAAATAGTTTGCAAACTAAATGAATAGTCATGAGGTATAGCTGCCTTAAGCTGAAACTGCTAAAGCACACAGGAAATCAACCAACCCACAATGACAAAGGAAAATAAATTAATACAGTGAAAATGTGACATGGTTCTCCAGTATGAAGAAGGTGCATGATCATTATCAGCAATATTTAAATAGCAGAGTGTAATCAGGATGATACTGAATTAATGCAGATGATCTAGGAGTATAAAGTCTGAGGGGGAAAGATGAATGAAAATGAGAAGATTATAAGCATAGCTAGGACTAAATCGTGTTGTAATAACAATATGCAATCCAGACTTCAATATCAATCTCCTACAGGAGAGCCCAATGTTTTGGACATTCCAAATTGAATTGCACCCATTTGCACAACCTTTTGTCACTAGCATACCACTAGTTTACTACTTGGAAAAGCTGGTTAGCTCTGCCACCTATCATGTTCTGCACCTTACTGTAGTTCTCAAGGAATATACATCAGCAGGCAATAACTGCTCCCAATGATAGTTCAGCTTTGCTCACTGGCAAATTAAGGAAAGAAGATCTATGTTTGCTTTCTTATGTCCAATGGCTACTCAACTGGTTACACATGCTTGAAGTCAAGTTTGCGCAAAGGTGAAATGAAGCCCAAGTCAATGGCCCAGTGCAGATAATCACTGCCCTAAATCAGAGTTCAGGGGATTGGGGGGAAAGGGCAATCCTAGGGCTCCCACACTCCCCCTCCTTTGCTTGAAAGGTAGAAAGTAACAGCTTCCACTTTCAAACAAATTCCACTTTGGAATTTGTTCTTGTCCAAGTTAAAAGAAATCAGGATCAAGCTGCAGTGTGATTCTCTCTAATGACCACCTGCCCCAACTGAGATGGTAGCAAACACTGGGGAGTGGCCTCAACAATGGAATGGAGAATGTACACAGATTTCCTTGGAATGTGCCTCATCATCATAAATCACCTCTTCTCCATGTTTTGCAAGGGATTTGGGGCTCAGATGATGAGGGAACAGGGAGACACATTTGCTGCTGCTGTTGTCATTCCCCCCTGCCATCACCCAGCTGCACCACCCTCCATGCATCGGAGGGAAAAGGTCTGTAGCAGGAAGCGTTCTATATTTTTGCAGGCTCCCAGCACAATTTAGAACATGCAGGATTCTAAGCTATACCATGAGCGGTGGGACTGGGTGACAGGGATAACATCTGGATATGGCATTTGTTTCTCTGCAGTTCTGCCCAATGTTGGGTTTCCTTTATATCAAACCTATATACCCTTTCTTCTCCAGCACCATTTCAAAAATTTGCATTCCCGTTTTATTATGTTATTATCCACATAAATAGCATGAAGATTTAAAGGTGACAACCAACAGCGACAACCTGCTAGAGAAAGAGTTCCACACAATCAAAACAGGAATTCCCCTTCCTCTCCTATTCCTAGCAATCCCCTACATGCATGCCAAAATTTGCTCCAGAAGATTGGAAGTTCTTGTCAATTTCTACATGCAAGTTTTTAAAAAATGCCAGTCTTAAAATTCATCCAGTCAGCATATAAACATGTCTGTTGCACTATGTCTATTCCATTTCTAATTTCTGTTCCAGTCATTTAACTCTGTTGTCTTGCTCAGTTCATCTCTCTCGCTCTTTCTCACATACACACACACACACACACACACACACACAATCCATTCTCATTTTACGAGAACACTTATTATTATTATTATTATTTATTAAAGCTTCATTTTATTCTAATTTGTTTTTAAGATTATAAAACTGAAAAACAAATGTATTTAATATTGTAATTCTCATTTTCAGACAGATTTTGAAAACTTTTTAATGCATCAGGGTTTTATGATTAATTTTATTATTCTTGCTGTCTCATCAGATTTTTGCTTACGTACCAGTTTGATACTGCGTGTATTGTTCGATATTGTGTAATTTTTTCATGACTACTTCATTCTCTCCTTCTTTGAGCTGTCTTTGCTTTTGATAAACCTTAAAAACAACAACATAAAAATTCTATGTTCTCATGCTTCTCTTTTACATCTGGCACCACAGGTATGCAAGATGCAAAGCATGCCAAGTTACTTTCTGTCTATATATCCTAAATATCCAAATTTATCTCTTGTTTGTTCTTTGCAATCTCAAACATGTTGGACGGTATAGGAAACAGTGAGCTTCCCTGACAGAGACTAATTTTTAGCTATTTAAGAAAAATTACTTTAATTATAACTTGTCTTTAGATAGATTGAAAGTTATTCTTTTGTTCAGAGAACCAAAAATATCCAGATGAAGAATGTATGAAGTGGTGCTTACCTATATCTTATGTATGTAGGGAGATGGGAGAGGTTGTGGTCTGTGAGGAAACTGAGGCAGGAGAGTTGTCCCAGAAAGGAAAACTCGATGGAAGGGAGAGTGAGGCAGGGATATGGCAGTTGGCGAATGGAGTGAACAAAGGGACACTCCTAACATTTATTTGTCCAGGATGGTGGGGGTGGTAGCTGATTGCTGACATCAGAAGTTGACAGGGATCCACCTTGAATCTGCTCAGGCTCTTGAGCGCTAGTTTTGAATGTGAAAAATTCCTAAAAAAGAGGTAGACGCTTTAGAAGTGAAGAATTATAGACCGATTTCACTTTTAAATAACGATTATAAATTGTTTGCGGATATAATGGCTGAAAGGTTAAAAAAAGTCTTGATTAGTAGAATTCACAAAGACCAAACAGGCTTCCTACCAGGGAGACAATTGAAGGATAACGTGAGAAATGTGATTGACATTATTGAATATTTGGAAACTAGAATAGACAAACAGGCAGCCCTGATATTTATCGATGCCGAAAAGGCATTCGACAATGTTTCTTGGCGCTTCCTAACTGAAAATCTAAAAAAGATGGGAATGGGAGAAAGATTTAGAAAGGGCATTGAAGCTATTTATTCTGAGCAAAAAGCAAAACTTGTAATAAATAACACCACATCGGAATATTTTGACATATCTAAAGGGACTAGACAAGGTTGCCCCGTCTCCTTTATTGTTTATAACAGTGCTAGAAGTACTTATTAAGAATCTGAGGGAAACAACAGAGGTTAAAGGAGTCAAGGTGGGCTTTAATGAATACAAGATTAAAGCCTTCGCGGATGACATTGTACTAACATTGGAAGATCCAAAAGATAATGTGGAAAAGGCTCTAAAAAAATTGGAAGAATTCGGTGCTGTGGCTGGACTTAAAGTGAATATGAATAAGACTAAAATGTTGACCAAAAATTTGAGTAAAGAAGACAATATAGACTTAGAACAAAGGACAGGAATTAAGATAGTAAAGAAGGTGAAATATCTTGGAGTGTGGATCACAACCAAGAATATTAACCTTTATAAGGACAACTATGAGGTCACCTGGAGGGGCATTAAGAAAGATCTAGAAATTTGGGAGAGAATGAAACTATCTTTCCTGGGGAGGATAGCGGTTGTAAAAATGAACATACTACCCAGAATGCTTTTTCTGTTTCAAACTATACCTATACTTAAAGGGTTAAAACAGTGTAAAGAGTGGCAAAGAGCTTTAGCGAGATATATCTGGCAGGGAAAAAGACCGCGAATAAAAATGAAAATATTGGTAGACAAAAAAGAGAGAGGGGGCTTTTCCCTACCGGATTTAAGCATATACTATGAAGCGGCGTGCCTACTTTGGCTTAAAGACTGGATAAGATTAGAAAATAGAGACATCTTGGACTTGGAGGGCTTCGACAATAGGTTCGGGTGGCACGCGTACCTATGGTACGGAAAGGTGAAGGCACATAGAAGCTTCCTGAACCATGTTTTTAGAGGACCTATATTTCAAGCATGGGAGAGAAACAAAAATTTGCTGGAAAGGAAGACACCTTGGTGGATCTCGCCAACAGAGGTCCTAACGGTTAAAAAAATAAATATGGAAGGGAAGAATGCCACCTATGAAGAACTTATACGGAAAACTGATCAAGGCATCAAACTCAGACCATATGAAGAGATAAAAAATTCATTTACTGGGTGGATACAATACCACCAGGTAAATGATTTGCTGAAAGAAGATAAAAAGAACCTAGGGTTTGAAGATAAAAAATCTAAATTTAGTATAGAAATCATAGAAGGTAAAAATAAAATATTGGCAAAGATATATGATATTTTACTGGAGTGGTATACAAAAGACGAGGAGGTAAAGGAGGCTATGACTAAATGGGCAGTGGATATTGGGTATAATATTGAGTTTGAGAAGTGGCTGGAATTGTGGAACACCAATATGAAGTTTACGGCCTGTACGGTACTAAAGGAAAATCTATGGAAAATGATATATAGATGGTACCATACACCAGTGAAGTTAGCCAAAATCTATAGGCTGAAAAATAAGAAATGTTGGAAATGTGGAGAGGCAGAGGGAGACCTCTACCACATGTGGTGGGCATGCAGTAAGGTGAAGGGCTTTTGGGAAATGATTTATAATGAACTTAAAAAAATTCTCAAATATACCTTTCCCAAAAAGCCTGAAGCCTTTCTGTTAGGAATGATGGGTAAAGAAATTAAAAAAGAAGATAAGATACTATTCTTATACGCCACTACAGCCGCAAGAATTTTGCTAGCGCAAAACTGGAAAACAGAAGTTATACCCAGTATAAGTGATTGGCAGGTTAAGTTGAAAAATTATATCGAGCTTGCTAGAATATCAGGAAGATTAAGGGACCAAGACGAACAGAAATTTCATGACAATTGGAATAAATATTTGACTTATCTTGGAACTAATTTTCAGACGACACTGGCGGGACTGAATTAAATCTAACAGTAAATGATACAGATTAAAACGATGAAATACGTGAATACAAATTTATCTGATACTTACCAAAAGTGTGGAAGGAAGTCTATGGCTCGGCGGAGCCTAAAAGAATTTTGTGTTGTATTTTTGACTTATGATACGCGCGAGTTATGGTATAAATTTTGTATTTGTTCTTATGTACAAATGAGCAATATTAATAAAAATTTACTTGCAAAAAAAAAAAAAGAAAAAAAAAGAAAAATTGAGGTTAAAATTCCCACTCAGTGATGAAGCTCACTACATAATCCAAGCAAAACAAATCCTCTCATTTTCGCAAACTCATGCAACCCCTTCAGATACTTCTTATACTTCACAAATGTTTTATCTGTGAGAACACACTGAACACACTGAATATTATTTTTATACTCGAAGTGTGTTTTATATCTAGATAGATCATGCTTTGCTAACATTAAAATTTATGTTCACTTTTTAACTAACCTTATACTGGAGATTGTGTTTTTCCAAAATTATGGAATCGGTCCCCAGCTCCCCACCTTTGATCCCATCCCCAGTTCTCTAAACTCCACACACCTTCTAGCAAGCCACAAACTTCAGATAAAGCATTTCAAGGCATGCTGATGGGCCACATGTTTAAAGAAGCTACTTACTTTTTCCAGTACTTTATTTTGATTTTATTAAAATCCCTGACATTTTAAAACAGCATTTCTTCTTTAAATTAAAAAAGATGCTCCCAATTTATTGGCTTTTGCATTTAATTAGAAGAGTCATCTATCCAAGCTGTGTGTCAGCTAATCCAATAGAGACACCAGTCAACAGACATTGTTGTCCTTTGCAAACAAAACTTGATTAAAGCAGCTTTTAAGAGTACTTTTCTGTTAATAGCAAGGAGAACAAATAATTCCAATAATTTAAAACAGCAGCCATTAAATTTTCCAGACAAAACATTCTTTTTTTGAAAATCGTTTTCCACCCCATTATACAATTATAATTTTATTCATTCTGGTAACAAAATGAACTGACAACTTTACAAGCTCACAGGTTCAAATGCTTTGTTTCTAAATGTGAAAAGGGTACTTGCTGTCCAAAATGGCTTGCATGAACATATATTGGGCCCTGAGGAACTCTGTAGCTGTCTGTACACCCTCCCTACTCCTATGAATGTGGGGCTTTTCTCACCTCGGGCCAGCAAAGAAGCCTGCCACACCCACACTTAGCAACTGGGAGCTCTGCCTGGGCTTAACTACCAGGGTGGCTGGGACTGTATCTTTTCTGGATATGCTACAGCTGAAGGTTTGACATTTGCTCTCAGAGGTGACAGCTGATGTGTGCCTGGCGGAAGATCAGCTGGGAAGACTGGGAGGGGGGGTCCCCAATTGCAGGTAAGGGCAGGTGGGGCGAGAGAGAGGTGGGGCAAGTCCAGTGAGGGGGTATGTGACATAGGCAATTGGTGGCTGTGCTGCATGCCGGCCCCCTCTCTACCAAGAGGAATTGGGGTCATGCTATCAGCCAGAACTCAGGCCTGCGGATGCTGCTATTTGAAGAGCAGGTTAGCTTTAATTAAGATCTCCCTCACCTATAATTAGATGGAGGATGAGGAGGCCCACCTGGTTTGTATTACTAAGACCCGGACGGACGAGCAGGGTGAACTTTGTCCCAGTTGGCTGTGCCCACTTTAGGTACTTGGTGCAGCATCAAAGCAGGCTCAAGGGCAAGGGAGGGGCAGATGCTGCAGTCTATGGGAATTCTCTGTCCATATCCCCACACAAGAAGACAAAGAATGGAGAGAGTGACTTGGAGGGCTGCATTCTCCTTCTGGGACCTGAGGTTCCCCATGCTCCTCCAAGGAAAACATGTGTCAGGCTGCCGGAACAGCCTTCCCATAAAATCTGTAAATCGGGAACAGGCATGCGACTTGAAGGCAAATAACTTTATTGCTTCACAATCAGAGATACCAGACGCTCTCAGGCTATGAAAGTTGCAGAAGCTAGAAACCTCTCCCCACCTTCCCTTAATTAAGCATTTCTCTCTGTACATTCTTCTGGCATGATTCGACTTTTCTTATCTGCTCTTTCTGTTTTTCAGCTATCCTTTCTTGCACTGAGAAAGGGGTGGGGGGAGAAGGGGCTGGAATAGGACTGTCCTTCAACGCAGATCCCTATCAGGGTCTGTGTCCACACTGTGCCTCTCCCCTTTGCCCCCATCTCTGGCTCCAGAACTTCCCTGATGGTTCCCTCTGTGGATTGCTCTTCCGTGTCCCACCAGTCTGAGTCAGACTCAAAATCTCCCTCCTCCCCAGTGTCACTCCCTGGTGCTTCTCGGGCAACTGGCAGCCAACACTCCTCCTCGTCTAGCCAGTCCCTGACAACATGTCAATGATCTACCACCTCTTCACTGAACGCTGTGTAAATGAGAGAATCTGCTTACAATTTAAGAATGGCAGGGCTTTAATTTGACATGCTACTTATGGACAGAAGAGCAAGAATCAAGATGCTCAGTGCAGACTTCTATTCCAGGCATAACCATCTGCAATGCATCCTGTCAGAAGTGCAATTGGGTTACAGATCTAGGGTACCGCTGATGCCTTGAACATTCATTGTGTTTAATACATTGAGCTCCTTGGGCATCATTTATTGTTAACTCTGCTTTGGAGATGTAAATCTGTAAACACTATTGATTAGAGCCATGTCCTCTCAAGCTCTGTTTTGGTTTAAATCTATTAAACCAAAAGGAAGAACAAGAAGCCCACTATCTCTAAATATTGCTGTGAAATGTAACAGCACGCTTTGGTCCCAACTCAGATATTAGTTTGTAAGAAAGCAGAATCTGAACCAGACAAATTATTTTACTGCCATGTTGTTTACAAGGAAATTTTACAAAACTCAAGTATCAAGAAATCTGTTTTCACTTCTAACCACGCTTTGAACAGCATAAATTTAAAAAAAAAAAAGATTGAAGGGGAAATGTATAAAGATGTCCATCAACTTCACTGCTATTTTCTTTTTCTATGCTCTTGTCAATATTTCAGAACAGAGATATTTCTGCAAGAACTCAACAGCAGAACAGCTTGTAAAAACCTCATGACATGCATCTGAAAACAGATCCAGGGCCTCAGGATAAGGACAGGAACACTAAAGCTCAAAGCTAAAATTATTTACCTAAAAAATACATAGCATACAGGGTGGAAATCTTATTATGTGCTCATAATAAGATATGCAAAACTTGCTTACATCTGAATAACCTGTATACTTTATTGTAATAACAATCAGGGGTACAGACATTTCAATTGGGGTTTAGGCCTGGTTTTGGCACAGAAACTATTTTAGTATGATTACCTCTGTTGGGAGAGAGACAAGGGAAATGTGTCCCTGTTAATTCTCCTCAACCTCTCAGTGGCTTTTGATACTCTTGGCAATGGTATTCTTCCTGGTGTTTAGTAGAAACCAAAGAAGCACCACTCCCCACTGTATCATACACCCTTTACTTTCTGAGATTTCAACAACATGGCATACAATTGTCAAGCCCTTCTTCCCAAAACATGAGGGCTAGAATCTTTCTTACCTGTTAATCTCATTCTTAAACTGAGACACTGTCTTACATATTAGTTATAGCTAGGCTAAAATATTTGAACTCAGATTGTTTCATTAATCCACTGCACCTGACACTTTTTGTTAGTTTTCACCAGCTAAGCGTCTGGAAAGCAGTTATTCAGAATTGCCAACATTGGAAGCTGCCTTATACAGAGTCAGACCATTGGGTTCATCTATTCCAGGCTAGGACAAGGGAGGTATTAGCATGGTTGGGGAAATCCCAAGATTCATAGAAGTATAACAAATCATAATGGGAAAAACAGCCCAGTGAAGACCAAGAATGCTCAACAGACACTAAATGCTGAATTATTATTATTTCGGGGGGTGGGGGGGATAGAAAAACTGTGATGCAATGGAGTAGAATCCTGACAGCAGCACTCCACACTGCTTTTTGTGGCAGTTTCCACATTACATTTAAAAACATTTCCTTTCCAAAGCATGTGACTGTTGCTCCAGGGTAGGGGTAGCCAACATGGTGCCCTCCAGATGTTTCAGACTACAACCCCCATCAACCCCAGTCAACTTGGCCAGGGATGATAGGAATTATAGTTCAGAACACTATGCTGGCTACCCTCTTCTCCAGAGACACAATTTTAAAAAATGGTCCATCTACTCCTGTGTTCTGTTTCCCATAGTTGCCAGCTGTATTCTTCCAGAAAACTTACAACCAGGATAGTTAACTGATACCTCTTCCCTGTTTTTGCCCTCTCCCCACACCCAAAGCAACTTGGGAGGTTCACTAAAGTAACAGCTATTGGAAGACCCTGTTCCTCAATTAATTTGCCCCATTCTCCTTTAAAACCATTTGTGAGACTGGCCACGCCACATTTGTCACAGTGAATTCCATTAAGGTAATTATGCTTTACATGAAGAAGTACTTTTGTCTAGGATGTTAATCAGCAAGTTCGTTTTTAGCAAGCATACACATGTTGTAAGGTCCCTGTCCATTTCTCATATAGAAACTCCATATCAACACTAGGCTTGAGAGAAATAAATTCTAAGCAAACCCAATGGGAATGTCTGAGTGACTGTACTTTGCACATGCAGTGCACATATGAGTACACACAGATTCCTGGGGTGCCAATTGCAAACTAGACTTTTTAGACATCAGTTGTGGCAGCTGCACACTCTGGAATTAACTCTTGAGTTTGCAATCCACAACAATTTGCACAAATGACATGTACTGCGGTTTCATAATTGCTACCACAGGGACTCCTGGCTTTTTCATTTCTGTCCAAATATTTTAAATAAACAGGATCTGTGACAATACCTCCACAGGAAGAATAAAAAAGGAAAAGAATGAAAAGATGGAAGAAAAAAGCTCCTCACTGCAGAGCCCCCCATTCTGGAGAGCTGTTCTCCTCAGAACTGAGACAGGCCTTCCTTCTGGTCAGAGACCATTGTGCAACCGTCACACGTTGACAGCATGCACACAGCAAAAACCACTGATACCATGTCCCATTTCCTGGAAACACTGTCAACCAGGACTCAGAGGCCGAGGTGCCCTCTACAGACAGAAGAGAGCAAAACTGCCTCTGCCTCTTCCAAATATTTGGCCCAGTTCAAGGAAAAGCACCCTGCAGGCCACAGAGAAGAACAGAGGCCTGACTCTGAGGCCAGGGATTTGACTCCTGGTTCAAGGAACCAGAATCTGACATTCCATATCATACCAGATGTCCAAGGATCCTCATTCCCCCTCCAAGTTCTTAGCAGAGAAGGCAGTGTGTGCATCTGGAGCACACAGTGTGTTGCTCCTAGGCAGTGCTATAAAATTCCTATGAGCATTCAGCTACAGTCATGGCTTGGGTCCTCAACATGCATGCCTGGTCATTTAGGTGCTCAACTGTACATACCAGGCCACTGTCACCAACTTCTGTTTTACTCTCCCAGGTACTGCAGAACACACTTCCTTTCTGCTACCTTGATCTCCCTTCCTTTTGCCACTGCAGAATTACTGTATTTTTGCACCATAACACTCACTTTTTTCCTCCTAGAAAGTAAGGGGAAATGTCTGTGCGTGTTATGGAGCGAATGCCTGCGGGTGGTGGTGGGGATCTGCTGTAGTCGTGAGCAGAGGATCCATGGTTCCCCTTCCTTCCCTCCTCCGTGGTTACAAAGCATGGATCCACATGGATCCTCAGGATTTTTGCATTGGGCTACTCCAAACTCACTGTCAGATCACATGTCTGTGGCCACAGCATGAACCACAAAAATCATATATCCACTATTTCGTTTAGAATATTTTTTTTCTTGTTTTCCTCCTCTAAAAACTACGTGCGTGTTATGGTCTGGTGCGTGTTATAGAGCGAAAAATACGGTACTTTGCCACACCCAAATAACGTGAATTGGTAGGGGACTTGTCAAAAAGTCAGCATGACAAAACAGCCCCAGGAGGGAACCAACTGAATCGAATCCAAGCAATCTGGAGAAGTGGCTGGAGGAAGATTTCAGGGGAAGAAAGGCCTATTAGGATGAAGGCAACCTTGTGACTATCTTCGAAGGATTCAAGGTTCAACAAAGATGACAATGTTCCCATAGGAGATGGAGCTCATTTCTTCAAAAGGGTTGCTTACATTTCCCCCATTATCAGCACTGGTTTCTCCCTCATCCTGATACGTTTTTGTTTTGTTTCAGTCTACACCATTATTTCTTTGACATAATGTGTGTGTACATTCAGTCAAAAGGCCCCAACAATTCCTGGGTGTCAAAATCCTGATCTCTCCATTCTACCACTGAACATCTTTCCTATAATTCAATGGACTGCTCAGGTTCTACACAGGTGTTATGCTGATTTTGCAGTGAAATGACTACATAAGGGATGGGGTAGGGAAAGGCTAAGAGGCTCCTCAAAATATGCTCTGCAAGGAACAATCTTCACAGACATATGTCTCCAGTATTAGTTTCTAGAGAGAAAGATCATCTAGTCTATAACATAGCATCTTTCAACTTGTCAGAAAACACAGTATTTTTTTGTCTAGTCCAGGCCCTTCTAACTGCACAAGAGAACCCTTTTTTCATTTGGGACAGCTGCTCACTACTATCAACAGATACAAAAAAATGCTTTTAAACTACCATCACTGCAAAGGTTTTCTATGCATACCAGGATATCATAATTAATGCCTGTACCTGAAAGGTTGAATTATATTACAGATATGAGATCCATAAAATTCATGTGCATAAAAAACTGACTAAAGATTTACATAGTAAGAGCAGCACACACAACAATGCACAATTTATAGGCTTCTTGCGTGCTAATTTCCTACTGGGAGAAGAAAGTAAAAAGCAGAGGAGAAATACATTCCTGTTAGTGGCTTAATGCCTCTCAGGGAGCAGGTCCATAAATAAGATGTGATTTTTTTTATAGCACAGCAGTAATTCCTTAAAGAAAAACTCGAGCAAACCAGGCACGCACACACAGAGCCCTATATGGAAACTCAAAACCCAAATTTTTGATAATGAATATATGAAGAGGATCTCAAATAATGTAGTGATCTTTCAATATCTTCCTGCTACAGTGCATGGAAACTAGCAGCTAACCATTTTGGTGATGGTGCCAGCTTATTCGGAATCCTGGCCAGTTCACTCTTTCTCAAAACAGGTTTTATGCAAGCTACTTCCCTAGGCCCTCCCTGCCTAAGCTTCTAGTGCTCTTGGTCATTCCTCTACACCTGTAATTTTCAAATTTTGAGGAGGGAGAAATTAATTAATTCAACAGTTAACAGTTCCCGTGAGCCCAAAGCACTCATCCTCAGCACGCAACCTTCTCTGAGATGTGGGAATTCTGCTAAATCTCTGTATTGGGTATTATCACGCTGCAGAATTACACACCCACAGAGAAGGCTACCAGATACTTGCCGCCTCCTAATCAAAAGGTGCAGCTCTCATTGAGGACAAATTATTATTATCCTTTCAGGTGTAACAGCAAAGTATGTCTATTATGAATGATAGGAAAAAAATCTACCTTTGTGATCAGAGTCCATGGTTCTAACCACTTCTGCTTAAAAATGTTTTTCTGCTGATCTATTGGTACCAATATCTTTAAATAACAACCAGGTAGGTTGGCTCAGCTATTAACAGCCCTACCTGCTGCACAGATAAACACAGGTAATGATGTCCAAACTGAAACACTTCCCATCAACCCCCAGGTGAACGTTTTCCCCAACGCTCCAAATAATTAATGGTCCAATTTTGGGAAATGTTCCATACTTGTGAGAGATGATTGTGGGAGGCAGCTGCTTGTGATCTCCAGCCAGGACACACTTCTTGGCCTTCAGCAGAGGTATCCAGCAGCTTGCTTCAAACGCCTGGGCACATTCATCAATTACCACCAGATCAAAGTGGTTCTCAGGAAGTAGCTTCAGAGGACCATCAGAAGAGGCTCCTAATTAACAAGAGAAAATGTTAAAGTTATGCACCATAGCAAAAAGTGGAGGAAAGACGTGTTGGCCTTGACATGCTGGATACCTGCGTCTTTTCAAAGTATTACAAGCCTTCACATGATGTAGTCCTCAGCAGTGTGCTGTGACAGGCAACAGAGGATCCATCTGACAGTCCAATTTCCTGTTTACCAAAACACTTCTCCTAATGAACAAGCACACTTGGCTATTTCTATGGAAAAGTTCATCCATCCCTGCAGGTGAGGCAGAGGGAATGCTTGCCAGGTGTGTGTATGTCTGTGCGGGTGGGTGTAGTGGGAGAAGTTTTGGAAACACTAGGTGGCTTTTAAAAGGAACAGGCTGATTCATCTCTGAAAGAAGGGATGTTGTGCTCAAATATGCGTAAATGTTAGTACCTCTAACTGCAGGGAGCCCTGAGCCCAAATATGCCCCTTTGATAAGCTTGGCATGATCCCAACACCCTTGGCTACTGCTTCTGTTGTGTTGGCAATGTGCCCTCTCCTTGGGCACAAAAAACCTGAGCAGTACACTTGCCAAGCCCTGAGTGTGACCCCATTCATCCTTGCCCTGATAAATGTCTCAACTTTAGCCGACAACTCTTGCTCTTGAAGCAACAGCCTCCAAGGGATCACATTTGTAGTATCTTCTTTCAAATATTAAATTGGAAAAAATTTGCCAAAGTCCAATACAGTGGTACCTCGGGTTAAGTACTTAATTCATTCCGGAGGTCCGTTCTTAACCTGAAACTGTTCTTAACCTGAAGCACCACTTTAGCTAATGGGGCCTCCTGCTGCTGCCGGAGCACGATTTCTGTTCTTATCCTGAAGCAAAGTTCTTAACCCGAGGTACTATTTCTGGGTTAGCGGAGTCTGTAGCCTGAAGCGTATGTAACCTGAAGCGTATGTAACCTGAGGTACCACTGTACACCCTAAGATGGCCAATATTAGGAGACCTAACTCACCCAAAGAGTAGATGGCAATACAGATCTATTCCTAGATTATGCCACTTGGATTTCAGAAGGGATAATCAAATGACTAAATACTCCTGCATTTAGAAATGAACAAACCCACACACCTTCCTGGCACACCTAGACGTCAGGGAGGAAGATACTAGCCTAGCCTTCTTCCAGGTGTGCTAGGTTTGAATACACTCTAGTAATCTGCTTGTCTAGAGCACTCAGTGGTAAAGTACTATTTCAGCCTCCCAATCAAAAGGGAAACATTATTTTAAACAACAAATTGATTTTAATATGGCACTTGTGTTGCACTCATAAATAATCTTTGCACATGTTTGTAACATTTAATATGCAATCTTTTTCACTCGGGTTATTTGCAAGCTTCCCTGGTAAATATACCATGGGGATCGCCAACAGGAGCAATTTGTCTGGTCCCTGATCCAAGAAGCCACATTAAGTACATACTTTAAAACACAATTCACAGCTTTCTCAGCTCCAAAGGCTTGATTAGTTATATAAATAATGCATGTTCCCTTCCCTCATTAGCCGGCATTAAGTAAAAGATGTTCTGTAAAACATGAATGGCAGAGTTGTGTGTGTGGTACATGTGCGCACAGCATTGATTAGTTATACAAACCATCCAACTGCAAAGCAAAACTGCACCAAAGAAAAAGGCAAATCATCTAGCAAGACGCAATTCTGTATACTGCACATACCTTTACACATATTGGGCTGAGAATCAATTCAAGGATGCACTGGGCAATCTTCGGAGTTCGTGATAAAGCACAATAATGCAGTGGAGTGTAGAGCAGCCTAAATCTGCAGCTGCCAATAATCTGATTTAGCTATTCTTCAAGGCAAAAAAACCCCACCCAAACAAACCAGAAAAGTTCCTCTAACCTGTGTTTGTTGCCAAAATAACATTAGCTTTTGTCAGTATTTCAGTCATAGCAGCTTCCTCTCGCTCTTTCAGTTCTTTTCTCAGTGTTTTAATCTCATTTAGAAAATGGCTCCTTTCTCCTTTGTCTTGGGCTTTTCTGATTTTCACCTGTATAAAGGGGAAGAAGAAGAAGAGGAGGAAAACAATTTCCCCATACTGCAATGTAGCTTATGGCCCAGTGTATCACTGTACACAACATTTAGCAGCTAAGATAATAGTTAATGAAACAAAATGTTCCCCATTAAAAGGCAGCATACTACAATTCAACATCAAGCTGTTCTCTTTTCAGCCCTTATGCCTATACTGACAAAATGTAAATCATCATGAGAAAGGGAAATATAGTTTGTTGATTGGGGTGGTGAATTCAATATGGATTATTTAATGGACATACTGTCGATGAATGGGGCTTTTTTTCTGGTAGTAGCATCAATAATTCCCCTTCCCCAACATAACAAAGCTTTTCATCTATGTGAGGATCCAGCTGGGATTCATTAATCACTGAAAATATGCAGACAAGCCCAAGGGTTTATTTAATTGGTTAGTGATAACTACTATTCTAACAGAAGTCTCAAACACCCCTTTGCTCCAGATTTTGCAAGCTGAGGACATACTACTTAAAATACACTGCAACTTTCAGCACCTGCAACACTTTCTAATAGTGCATGTCTTTTAAAATAAAACATTGCACACAATGTGACCTGTAGGTAGCATTATTTTGTTGTTACCCATGTGGTCATCCTAATGTGGTTTATCACATCTAAGCAGCATATTGTGCAATACAAGACTTCCCAACACCAATAAATCTCTCACAATATAAATAATCTCGTGATTTAGCTCAGCGGCATGTTCAACGTCACAGGTGTAAATTGGCAGCAAAGTAAGATGGAGGCAAAGTTTCTACAGTTCTCCTCATCTTAGCTTTGTTTGGTATGCCTTCATCTCAAGGCAACCCCATTATGCCGTCTAGCTTGCATTGGATGAAAACCTCAGTTCGAAGAGGGACACCTTTCTAACTCTGAGCAGGCACCAAATGTATGAGAACTAGGCAACCTACCTAAACTCCTGTTGATATAGATAACCATGAGGTAACCCCTACAGCATTTGTCTGGGAGATGAGGTATATAATTTTCAGCATAGATGGGCACAATCAATTCATTTTCAGAGGCGCATGAGAGATTTACCATTTATAAGAGAAAGCAGCAGTAGGTTTTCTGCTTTCTTTTCTTCAACAACACCACCACTTAGTCTCAACTACCACCTGCATCCTGGTGGCGTTCCAATGTCTTGCAGAAATGGCCCAATGATGTCACGATGTAATGTCACCACTCCCCAAGGCATGGCTGGGGCACAGGTAGCTGCTCCCCGCAGTAGCCAGTTGGGGAACCATCTTCTTTCCCCCCCACCAGCAATGCCACTGGGGACAATGCTGCCATGATGTGGCAGGGCTCCCATTGGGACACTCTGTGGGACATGGGAATGTCACCAGGTTGCCAAATGAAGTTTTGCCACTGAAGCAAAGCCATTTTGGTTGAAAGAAAAGAAGGTGAAAACCCTCTGCCAACTACTCTTATAAATAGCAAGTCACCCTTGTCCTCCTCTGGAAATTAATTTATTTTGCCCTCCCTTCCCCCATTATTTGCTGATCATCCTATACCCCCTTTTCTGGGGAGTGGATGGCCCCATAAAAGTTGGGGGTGGTGGTACTAGCGCAACTCTCCTTCTGCTCATGGAGAAATTAGGCTCCAAACCAAGAAACCTTGGGCTCACCACCAGCCAGCCCCCAGAGTTCTCCTGGGGCATAGTGTGAACTAATAATCAACTTCATGCTTAGTGCAGGAATGCACAACATGCGCTCTGCAGCCAAGTTACTCTTGGCCAAGAGATTGCGGTCAAAATGGCCCGAATCACATATTTTATTAAACACAAAGTTTATAGCCCTGGAAAGGATGAAGGGGACAAATAAAACATAAACTAATATCTAGAAACAACTTCATTTTTTGTAGTATTAAACTGCAAAAAAAATAATTATGGCCTTACAATTAAAATCATATACATACCAACTCAGAAGTTTCATTCAGCTGAATGAAACTTGCTCCCAGCTAAATTTATATAGGATTGCAGCATTAATATCAGTTCTTGTTCAAAAGAGACAACTATGGGTGCAGGATTTTTAAAACTACAAGATATACCAGACTAAGTATGTAAGAATATGAACTCTTATGAATTAATACAAGTTACCCCTTCCCCACTGGCTTTGTCTCAAGTCCTCACAAATAATATTGTGACATAATAATAAAATTGCTAGCCTTTATTACTGTGAAACTGCTACCCTTCTGGGCCAGTGCAATAAAGTGGCTAGAATGTTGGGGCTGGATATAGAAGGCCCAGCCAGGTTCACTCTCCTGCCCAGCCAAGGAGGTCACTGGGTGGTGTTAAATGAGTCTTTCAATCTATGCTATTACCTGTGTGTCTCATTTGTTGCTTCCTTCAAAATGCTATATCAAGCATGCCTAAAAAGTCTTAAGGCACCAAACCTGGGGGGGGGGGGATGTTTAGAAATCAAGAAATATCCCATATAATAGAAAGTCTTTCATACTCCTGTGCTAGGAGATGATCCAAAAAATAATAATAATCTTAGCTATTCTGGATATTTTATTTTCTTGGGACACAATAAAATAAAATAAGAAATAATGAAATAAAGTAAGAAAGTAAAAAGTGAAGCAGTTGCAATATACAAAACCTATAAAGCTGCTGAACTCTTTCGATGATTGCTGGCTGTGGAGACACTGGAGAGATAGGCAAGCTACTTTCCATTGCAATTTGCTTTGGGAGGGGACTAATCTCTCAAAACAATTACACTCTCCTGGATTCCTCCCAAATAGGGAACAACTTCTGAGCTGTTTCATTGCTCCAGCAATTAAAGCTTATTATAAAGAGAAATCTGAAAATGCTGAAAGAGGCAAACTCTGTAGCTTTCACTAACGGAGAGCATTTAGCTCCCAGCATATTATTAAAGTACAAGTGGAAACTGAAACGAAATGTTGCAGTATATATTCATCTCCTAACAGGGGTGTTCTTGTCCAGTGTGCCTTCCTCCAGGATATCATAAGATGTTAGGGACTAAAAAAAGCTACTGCTTTAGTTTTCTCTTCCAACTGACACAACATTCTGCAATGCCTGGTGTCCACCGAACATACTGAGTCCTCATTAGGATTTTGGTGGTAGTTTTTTAAATTGTACTTCTCCAAAACTTGGGATTCCCCCTCCCACAAGCATGCTGATACCTCCCTCTTGTCTCTCAGTGGGTCCATTTTGGTTCCGTTCTAATCAGCATGAGGGCACTGAGACTTCATTATTGAGAGAGGTTAATGACTAATATACCCTAACCTTCCCATAAGAGGGGCTTAAGGTGATGTACAGCCACCAGCACCACAATTATATCCTCACAATGGCTGTGTGAAATAGGCACGGTCGAGAGTAAATGACTCAAGGTCACCAGTGACCTTCATGAATGCTGGTGTCTTCCTCCTCCTAGTATACCACTCTGGCTCTCAGTGCAGTGTGGGGTATTACACAAATAAATTGCAGTTAACAGCGGAGTTGCCTGTTATCCTCTAGTTTAAATAGTCGGCCACTGTAGTTTAAGGGAAGATTGTACATCAGAACACCACTGCTCCAGAGAACACAATGGATAGCTCTCATATCTGAACACTCCAGAAAACATTCTCACCTCAGTTTGCCTGTTAGGTTTTTTTTTTTTTAGTTTCAATGAGGCAAACATAATTCACAAACAGGCAGCTCTTCTACAGAGCAGTGGAGAAAGTGAAGGCAGCATTTATGTACCTAGACACTGATGGCCAAGAGGCTACTTTTTGTAACACCAACCTCCCCACCCACCACCCAGTGAATAACCTTGCAGTATGTAGACCTCTGGGTGGCACTGTGGGTAAAACCTCAGCGCCTAGGACCTGCCGATTGTATGGTCGGCGGTTCGAATCCCCGCGGTGGGGTGAGCTCCCGTCGTTCGGTCCCAGCTCCTGCCCACCTAGCAGTTCGAAAGCACCCTTAAGTGCAAGTAGATAAATAGGTACCGCTTTATAGCGGGAAGGTAAACAGCGTGTCCGTGTGCTGCGCTGGTGCAGGCTCGCCAGAGCAGCTTCGTCACGCTGGCCACGTGACCCAGAAGCGTCTCTGGACAGCGCTGGCCCCCGGCCTCTTAAGCGAGATGGGTGCGCAACCCCAGAGTCGGACACGACTGGCCCGTACGGCAGGGGTACCTTTACCTTTATATAGACCTCTAAACTTCTTGCGGCCATGGACTATTGGAGAATGCAGTGTGACCAGCAGCCTGCATTTGGTTTGGTAAGTCAAAACTGAGCATATGTTCCTTGCCTTATTTCTTGATATACAAAAGAAAAAGAGAGGGGGGAGATTTGACTTCACAGGATGGATTCTGTCTAGTTAGCATCCACACCTGCATATGATTCAATTAATCTATGCATCCAGTCGGTGGTTTGTTTGTTTTTGCTACCCATGGCAAACATTTTGTTCTGGCACCCACCGCACTTCTATCAATTCCAAATAAAAACAAGCACTGCATTCATTTCATCCTCTGCTCCAACTTCATCCCTCTGCAATGCCAATACCACACAGGAAATACCCCCACCCAACCAAACTCTGTTCTAGATTGCCACTGTCAGGTCTGTAAATATATCTTTAAAGGGTAACAGTGACAGAGGAATGTGTAGAGCAAACAGCATCTCAGGCCTGGGACCCTCCATCCCAATACGCTGAGTGGCTCTCCAGCAAAGTCAGCTGCTAACCAGGGATTGGATGGAAAGAGATCTAGAAGGTATCACTAAGAAAATTTATTTACAGCAAGGTGTACATAAATCTGGGTGACCTGGGTTAAACTTCCAGTTCCAACGCTTGCCTTGTCACTCTCTCAGCTGCAGCTTGTTATCCATAATATGAGGAACAGCCACCTACCTATGTGTGCGTGTTATGATAATTTGCACAATAAAGGTTATAAAGCACTGTGTAAATAAATGAGAATAATACTAATTATAACTAGTAAAAATTCTTTTTAGGGAAGCTTTTAATGTTTAACAGACTACAGTGGTGCCCCGCAAGATGAAAAACTCGCAAGACGGAAGAGTTTTTCGTTTTCTGAGCTGCTTCGCAAGACGGATTTCCCTATGGGCTTGCTTCGCAAGACGAAACGTCTTGCGCCTTTTTTTTTTTAACCGCCAGTGCATTCCTATGGGAAACCATTAATACACATTGGTGCTTCGCAAGACGAAAAAACTCGCAGAATGAATTAATTTCGTCTTGCGGGGCACCACTGTACTGTATTTTAATGCTTTGTTGGAAGCCGCCCAGAGTGGCTGGGAAGCCTAGCCAGATGGGCGAGGTATAAATTATTTATTATTATTATTATTATTATTATTATTATTATTATTATTATTATTATTATTTTGAGGGTGCTAAAGAAGCAAAGGTATTAAGGAGCAAACAAGACAAATAAAGATCATTACTGCATCATTTCCCAGAGACTGAAGGGGATTAAAAGGAGACAGGGCAAGCAAAAGTGTGTGCCAAGTCCTGAAACCCATTTCAGGTATGCCTCTATGTGATAGTGGACAAATTCCCAGCATAGTGCATTTAATTTAATTATGAAGCCATTTTGTACAATGTCACTGGGAAAGAAATGCAATAATTTGTAATAATAAATAATATCCCAATTAAATTAGTGCCACATTTTAAATTAAGTTTAAAGCAGGAAATTAAATAAAGAGGATGACAGAGAACTCTAAAACTATGCTGCGACGGGCAGGGTGGAACATGTAACAAATTGAGCTACCAAGACTTTTAATGAATTTTCTTCCAATACTTTTAAGTGGTAATGCTATGGGTGCATTGCATTCTCTACTTGGGTGGTGATCAGGAAAAAGAAATATGGAGAATTCAGAAATCACTACCCCATTCAGCCCCAATGAGCTTCAATGTGGGGGCAGGTTTCCATGAAAGCAGTTGTCATTTATTCTGTTCATCCAATGACTCAGCCTTGACCTAAAAGCAAAGGCCAGAGCTAAAAGGGGCCAGTGCTAACACTTACTAAGCTCTAGTAAGGAAGAGGTTATGCTTTTTAATCTCTCCTTAAGTATTTCGCTGTTCTACTGAGTCCAGCAGTCATATATACACTTGTCATGAAAAACTGAGATAGGTCTGATCAGCTACAGGTCTACAGCTACTTCACAGATCACATTTTTTCTAGACATAGACCTAAGACATAGACTCATATCTTCTGAATCAGTGCCTGGATGAGATAATAGGCTAAATGAGGGCCAATAAATGTGCATTTTCCTAAGTTTGGAGAGTGGGCCTTGGTTAAATCTGCTTCGGTGTTTCAGGGCTATGTGTATTATGCTAGTATTCCTGTTTGTAGATTTTACAAATAAAATTAGCAAATAAATAAATAAGCCTGATTTTGACCCTCCAACTTTACAATGCCTACACACATGCCAGAATTGCCCTCCACAACAATGAGGGCTAGGTGCTTGCTTCTTTGAAGAACAAAAAGTAATCCCATGATTCTGAATATTTCATACATCAGACCAGGCATGGCCAAACTTGGCCCTCCAGCTGTTTTGGGACTACAATTCCCATCATCCCTGACCACTGGTCCTGCTAGCTAGGGATGATGGGAGTTGCAGTCCCAAAACATCTGGAGAGCCAAGTTTGGCCGTGCCTGCATCAGACTGTATTGCACTTATACCTTCTCAGAAGTATACATTCTGCACTTTTCAGAAACATATTCTGAAGAATACTTATCCATTAAAAAAAAGATTGTGGAAAATAGAACGCAAAACTCACAAATGCTTTATCAATATCTTTCCTGATATCTGCTACAATCTGGGCATTATCCCCACGTGCCAAGACTGCATCAAGTGAATGGCACTGTATGGACTCCAAAAGACGAGCCGGGTGACCAAGGCGCAGGATCCGCTCTTTACAGCCAGCGAGTCTTTCTACCAAGTTGTCAACTGCAATGTTAGATGGAGCACAGCACAAGACCTAGAAGAGGAGCACATTTTAAAAAACATTTCTTCGTTTCACCAAAATGGAGAACCTCAAATTAATGGTTAAAGGTGCATTAGTAGTATGGACAAATGGGTTCAAACAGCAGCTCCACCCCAGCCAACACCATCTATTGTAATCTTGGAGGAGTCTTACAACCTATCCCCAGCCACTCCCCCAACCTATAACTAGGGCACAAGAGGGCCACACTGTTGGGGGACAAATACAAGATGTAAAAATTCTTCAATACTCTGCTAATAAAGTGATGCTCCCTCTTCCTGCTATTAACCCAGTTCCAACAGCGTTCAAAGGGACACAGAAACATGTCGTAAAACGCAGAATGGCTGGGCTGAAGTAATGGAAATGGTGAGACTCAGCTATGCTTCCCAACCTTTGGGGACATCAAACCCCTGAAAAGCTGCTGCCAGATCATACAAAACTGTCCAGGATTAGGCGGCCATCACTATGTTCTGCCATCAAGCAGCTCCCTTAGAATCCATACCCACTCACTCACTTTCAAGCCTTGCTGAACAGCTTGGAGTATTATCTCCACCACCGTAGTCGTTTTGCCTGTTCCAGGTGGTCCATGGATGATGGCAAGCTCTTTCTGTGCCAGTGAGAAGCAAACAGCCTCCTTCTGAGAGGCATCCAGTGATTCATTGTAGTACTTCAACAGCTCTGCGAGAAGCAGCAGGAGGAGCATTTGTTCAGTTCTCAGTCCCGCAAAGAACATTTGCAAAAGAAAGCAAGCGCAACAATGCAAATAAGAGGCTGCTCCTGGAAGCAGATTTGATAGCAAGAATAACCTTTGCAACAAAGGAAACATCCAAATTAATACTCAGAGGAGTCAGGATCCCTAGTGTGAGCCCATACTGAGTCCTGGCTGCCTTTAAGACAGACTATGTTTAGCTGCAAATATTCCCAGTCTTCAAACTCTATTTCAGAGACATTCTGCATCATTATCTAAATCTGTGTTGGAATAGAAAGTCAGTGTGTTGTGCCAGGAGGTATTTTAAAGAGGCAGTACATTTACAAAAATCCCACCATCATAATCTCACTAAGAAGTTCTTGGTTTTTTGCTTTTGTTAAAAAAAAAAACACCTTCCTTGCTAGAAGGCCAAACACCAGCACTGCTTAAGTAGGTATGACAGGGCTTCTTAGAATGATTAATAGCATTAATAGAATCCTACAAAAGTGGGAAGCAAGAAAGAGAAATATGCACCATGGCAATGATTGCAAAGGAGCTTGTAAGTGCAAGAGGCATGTTCAAATTCGTGCTTAGACAGAAACCCTTTTTCCATGGCCGTAAGCAAGTCATACAATCTATCAGCCTCATTTTCTCATCTGCAAAACAGGGTTACTAAATAATATCCTAACCAGCCGTGAAAAGATAAATGATTTCAAGATTTCAAAAGTAGAGGTACATTTGTCTTGAGCACAATGAGAACACTTTCAGAGCAGACTTGAGACGCTAAAAATGTTCTGTACAGCAAATGTTACAGGAGTTCATATAATTAATATCTCAACTTTAGCCTTTCAACTGCAAAAGATAAAAGAGGATGGCTTTGGCCTCTATCCTGCTGCTTGTTTGATGTCAGAGTGCTACAGTAATCAGCAGAAGAACATTTGGTCTCCGAAGTCCAGAGGAAATCAAGTAAAATATAAAGGGGGGTGTTTTGGATTTATTTTTTACGAAAGAAGAACAGTTGGCAAGTAGGAGTTCTCATTGTTAGTTTGGCAAATGCTACATGGAACAGGCATTTGTAATTTCAGGCTGGCAAAAGACACAGAACTGACAATTTAATTCCTCTGTATCTGCAAGGAGCTGGCACATGAGAAGGGGCAGTGAGCGTCACCTTTGCTAAACTAGGTTGCCAAGAGGTTTCTCATTCTAAACAGCAGGAAAGGGAAGTACCCCAATTCATTCAGTTTTTAGCATATCCACTTGGGTGACCCATCAGGATGCACCTTTTAGTTTTACAGAAGGCACACTTTACACTGACCATTCAAAGACTGTCTTAAGGTCCCATTTCTTCCAGCCTTCTTTTGATTTTGAATCTTTTATTATAATGTTGCCCTGACCCTGTAAGAATTGCCCAGTCCCCATCCAGCATTCTGGACCGCATAACAACCAGCCAGCTGCCTCTGAAAGCTCACAACCCATTCCATGTTGTTAGATCTAGCATTCAGTGTTATACAACCCGCTAAGCTTGTCTACAGCAGCTGCCAGGTACTCTGACTAACCACAGCTGCTGATACCTTAGAATGAACTAGTTAGATCACTGGCATCTCAGGTGGTGGTACAGCAAGATGTCTCCTTCTGGGTCTGCAGCAATGCCATTGCTGGACCCATGGTGCAGGTTGGCCTCACTTAGTGGGTAGTAGTGGCTGGCCATGCTCCTGTATGCTGCTACTTCTAGTGCTGTGAGACTGACTGGCTGGTCACAGCAGCAGGGAGCAATGGGGATTCCTCCCTGCAGCACACGGTGGACAACTGGGCAGAAGGCAGTATGGTGAATAATGTTCCCGAAATAAAAGGAAGTACAGTGTGTGCACACTATAAGTACATAAGCATTCTGGGAAACCTGCTAAGCAGCAGCTCAGAAAAATGGGCAGGTGCCATGACTCAGGACCAGCCAGGCCTGACCAAAGGGAAAGCCACTTTGAAGCAGCACAGCAATGCAGACCTAACAAGCTTCTCACATCCTCCTTAGCAGCACCAGAACGTTCACACAGCTGCACAAAGACATCCTTCATACAGATTCCTTTAAAAAATGGAATAAGTACATTTCAAGAGAAGATGAGAAGAAAAGTAAGAGCAGTTAACAAGGTGGCTTAAGCATATGCTGCTCATAGGAGAATGCTGACCTCTGGTGGTTACCAGCTATCATTATTCCTTTTCCAAAAAGCCTTTTTATGTGGAGTTCTTTCCCAGCCTGCATCTGCATTGAAATGGTTCAATGTGCTTTTTATTGTTTTGTTGTCTGCCACCCTGGGCTCCTTTGGAAGAGGATATACATTTAATTAATTAATACAGGATTCACAGGTGCTAGCCTAGGCCTAGCTGTCCCCCTGCTGAGCTAGTCTTCAGTGTGAAGATAGCTTTTTATGGGGAGGAGAATGCAAATGTGTGCTACCACCTGCTTTGGAAATGGGATAATTGAGCTCTATGATATGATTCTTCCAAGCATGCAGATTGGCCCTGACACACTGACTAATCTTCTGGCAAACATCTGCATCAGAAAGTATGTGCCACCTTTCTCCAGTAGCTGAATTAGATAAGCAGTCGTGTACTGTATTGTTCACTAGAAACAGGATATTATAGGACTGTGACCTTTTCGTCCCACATATTATTCTTGAGAACAACTAGACTGTTCAGTTCACACAATAAGTAAAAGTACCCGTAACATGCAGCTGAAACTTAAGACCTGTTATATTGTGTAAGCCATGGTGTTTTTCTTGGCATCAGAACTTGTGTCTGCTGGCCCAGGTGACAGGGATAAGTAACTGAAACTGGAAGGTTTAAGACTAGCTAGTGGGGGACACTACTGTGAATACTGGTACGGTGCTCATTAAAATGAATGGAGGCTGCAGAGCATGAATGCTGGTGGGTTGCATCTCATGACGGGATCTTGCAACCATTCTGATAAATTGTCATTGTCTGTCTGTCCTCTATTAATTTCTGGGCCCACCACATTCTAAAGACGCCCTTTTGAAAAACATCTAATACCCCTGTTGAGTTTGTGGGTCCATTATGGACTCCTCAAAACTCCAAGGGTAAACTACAATTCAGAACTCCGGGGAATAATGTTTGGTAGCCTTGTTCACCAACAGAAATTGTGCATCAACCAAATGCAGTTGGTACCCCCACAGCCTTCAGTCTACAGGAAGGTGATAGCTGCGGGTGCTCCTAGCACTGTTCCTACTTTCACCAACACTTTACATTAAGGAATCATAGCTGGGTAACCTCCCAGCTGTACTCAGTAAGAGTTAAACTGGAAACAAGAAAAAGGGGAAACCACGCATATGATGGTTAGACAACCACACAAACATTCCCTATTGAATATTGGTTAATAGGAATCACTGCGCTATTCTTCTGTTGCTGCTGAACAACCACACAAGCAAGTTCCTCTACTTTCAAGTGTAATACTTACCAGCCTAGTCAGCAAGAACTGAGCTCCTGCCACTGCACCTTAATCTAAAATGGTGACAACAACCCGTCCTGCCCCCCACCTCACGAGTAACCTCAGTGGTCCTGCCTCATACTAGGAAAGACATGTGGAACAAGAGTGGCCTCTCCACTTGGTGTCTGGCTCCACTGACTGCTGAGGACATCAGGATTCTAAATCTATGAAGACACTCCCCAACAATATTTTGTACTGATGCAAGCTCCTTGCACAACAAATGTTTGTGCTACTGTGATGCACGTGTAAGGGAGTGCCAATGCCAGAGAGCAGTGGTGCCAGATGCACTTAGCACTGCATCAGATGTTCCAGTGATACTGTTCCTCAACTGACACAATAGATTGGCGAGGCAGTACTCTCGGAGTTGCTAACAAAATATATTTGTACATCATAGTTGGAACAGTATGTGCTACAGTGACTTCTCCAGTCTCCAGAATTTTTCAGCATGATATCCACATTCTATATAGAGAAGGAAAAATTCTTACTTATATTGCTGGCATCACTAGGTTCAGAAGAACCGAAGAGGACGTCGATAAGACCAGAGGCAGGCCCGGAGCGATATTGACTAAGTGTGTTTAAGGCCCTGCCACAGAAAATAATACAAAGGGAGTGAATCTTAAAAACAATTCCTTTAAAACTCAGACAATATTCTCAAACATGAATAAACTTCTGCTGTAAACTTCAAGAGCTGGGTGTTGTTCATCTCTGCAGTCTTTGGATTGAAGAGGGGTTTTTTTGGTGGGGGAGGGGAGAAAAAGCTGAACATCCTCTCTCCCTTGCATTGTAGTGGGTTGGACTAGATGACACTCCGGATCTCTTCCGTTCCAACTCTATAATTCTATGAACCCATAGTACTAAACTGGGTAAGGAAGCCCACTACTTTGCTTATAAGTAGTGAGTACCTACATCACCAAATCTGGCATTTGGAGCCCTTGTACAAAGTTTGTTGCCCTGTGATAATATGGAAAAGGGAGGGGTGGGAGAACAACAGACCTTCTCCCCATTATTTTTTACAACTTTTGAAAAGAAAGGCATGCTTACTATCCGTTTCAGGTACACAATAAAACAAGACCTGTCCTATATTAGTAGCTTTACCTTTTAAGCCTCTTGTATGTGACATCGTTGGTAAGTTTCAGCAGACGATAGGAGTTCCCCTGGTCCAAGTTCACAAGGTTACACTGAGGCTCATCAATTGCAATTGTGATTGATTTGGGGGCTATACGGGTGACAAGTCCTGTGGAGAGCTGATCACCTTGGCCTGCTGTTTCATAAAGTCCAACAATGTCACCTGCAGATGAAACAGAGAAGAACATTCAGGATACAGAATAGCAGGCAACATGGCCCTATACCAGGTTTGGTTATTTGCCCATCAAACCCACCATTGTCTACAGTGACTTGCAGCAGCCCTTTCCTAGCAGTCTTTCCCATTGTCTGACACAGCTTTATTTAACCTGGGGGGTTAAATCTGGGACATAAGCAGTATTCCACTGAGCGATGGCTATATAGAGCTCCCTATTAATAAACATTCTAGT
Organism: Podarcis tiliguerta; assembly: GCF_965153285.1. Lineage (NCBI taxonomy): Eukaryota > Metazoa > Chordata > Lepidosauria > Squamata > Lacertidae > Podarcis > Podarcis tiliguerta. The sequence goes on from NC_139534.1 coordinate 58,516,204, forward strand.
CCTCAGGAATGACTGCAGGAGCCCTCTGCAATCCACCCATCCAGCTCCACACAACTGGCTGCCTGCACCCCCCAGGATCAATTTCCACCTCCCACATATCCACCAAGATCCTGACTAATCAGCTGTGAAGCTTCACCTTGAAGCCAGAGTAGAAAAAGCACAGAACTTGGGACTGAGTTGAAAATTCAACACCCAGCTATTTCATTTCAGCAGGTTCATCCCACACTGGCTGGTTGTTGCCTGTAATATGGACTGGATGGGAAAACACAGACTAGGAGGAATCCTGTTACAGATCCACCAATGGTACCCGCTTTTTTAAGGTACCAACTTTGTTCACTTCTGTTTTAATAACACAGGAAATGATTGTTTCAATACATTCTTAAAAGATAAGTAGCCATATTGCATTAATAAGCAGTTGTTGTGCAATCCAATATGCTCAGTATGAAGACAGGCATTGTAGTTGACCTGGCAGCAACATCACTGAGAAGATTGGGTCTTTAGTTGAACACTGAAATTAGGCATGCCATCAGACTTATGTATATCTCAAGGAAGCCAGGATCTTTGAGTGCCTTGATCCAGTTCTCATTTTGGCCCACACAGAATTTAGATCAGCATACCAGGATGCCCTTAGTTAATAGTAAGTCTCCAGAATCACACAGTATATATAGAGCCCCCAGGACAGATATTATCAGTTTTAAAACACACTCACAGGTTTATATTTCTAAAATATAGCAAGTGTTAGTCATGCAAGCACCACTTAGTTCCAAAAACCAATCAACAAACCCCTATTGATTGTATCCAACCAGGAGAATACATTCTGCTTCAGTAAGTAATTCAAGTACCAATGAAACTCATTTTATACCAGTGAATTAAATAAAGATTGTTATGCATCTTAAATTGTTATAGGAATTGCCAGCTTAAATTGCCAGAATAAAATCAATCCACTGTGCTTGTACCTGAGGAGCAGGGTGGAAAGTCACCTTCTCTTAGATTCATATCACTCAATTACAACCAGAGGAAACCACATTTTCATTTCCATCTGTCTTTTTCCACTCTCCTGTCTGCCTCCCTCATCTTTCTGAAATATTTATTCATTAAGAGAGAAACACAGCTTTGCATAATTGAAAATGATCACTCACTAGCAATTGTGAACCCAACGGACAATTTCTGTAGCCCATGCTGGCATTTCAGAAATGAAGTGCTCTTTCAGAAACAATGCAGAGGGAGATTATGTGCTTCTCAAAGTCTGAGGCGGCGGGGGGGGGGGGGGACGCTTTCCAAAGTTCATGTTTCTCTAGCCCCATGCAATCCACTTCCAAATAGTCTTTTGTTTTAAAATAGCCAAGGATGCAATGCCATGCTGCTCCCCGATTACTATTATCATGCACAGCTGAGGAGTTAATTCTGGTATACAATTAATCATTTGCTTGATTGCCTGTGGCAAGAAAGAATTGGCCCCAGGTGAGACTCCAATCTCCCTCCTAGCCTTAAAGAGCTAACCTGCCTATCCTCCCCCCTTTCCTCCTCCTCAAAAGAAACAGCCCCAAAGGATTCCCTTGGGATGCTGTTCAGCACAGGTTCAGATTTGAAACATGTGCCCAGTATGTCTGGGCTATCTGTCTCTCTCTCCTTCACGTATCTGAAGAAGTGTGCATGCACACAAAAGCTCATACCAAGAACAAACTTAGTTGGTCTCTAAGGCATAGCTGTCAACTTACAGATTTGAAAATAAGGGACCAGCAGCCTCGAAAATAAGGGATCAGCAGCCAAAATAAGGGATTTTAGTCAACCAGCAGTCAAATGAAGCCTCAAGCAGTGGTTCCCACAGCGCAACAACCTGGCAAAGCAAAGCGGATACAGCAAGGAAAACCACCGTCACCTCTCTGCTGGGAAGCGCTGAGCAAAGGTGAGTCCACAGGCAACGCGGCCGATTTGATCGGCACAAGGCATGCAAGCTCCACCCCTCAATCGTTCTTAGACTCCTTATTGGGTGAGCAACGCAGCCAAGCAACATAGTTGGAGCCTCCCTTCTCCCTGGCCAGCAGGGAGGGAGGGAGAGGAGCTGCTTCCTTTGAAACCCGGGAAATTTACAGGACATCATCAATCTGGGACAGCAGCGGGAAACGGCGCTGGGATAGGGGAGTTTCCCACCAAATAAGGGACGGTTGACAGCTATGCTCTAAGGTGCTACTGGACAATTTTTTAAATCTTTTTAATATATTTCTACTGCGTCAGACCAACATGGCTACTTACTTCAACCCTCTCCTTTGAGGGTTGGGGTGAAAGAGAGAAAAAGAATGCTCCCAATGTGCTGCGGCGTTCTATTTGAGTCTTCCCTCACCTGTACATATTGGAATGGCAGCTTGGAGCCACCAGAACACAAGTTTGTGCCAAACAGCCTAAACAAGGCTGCATTTGGGAAGATGAAAGAAGAGCTATCTTCCTTTCCAGCCTTAGATTTAGGTTATCTAATACTGCAAAGCAAGTCATACCCAGTCCTGTTTTAATACAGGAAAACAAAGGGTGCATGCAAGGAAGATCCACCATTACTGCAGCAAAGTGCAGAAACAACAATCTCAGAGGTGACTGCCCACTGCTTCCCTGTCATCTTGGCTTCAAGGGGAGAAGAGCAACACAGTGGGAGGAGGAAAGAGCTAATAAAGTGCATAGGAAGGAGAAAATAAGGTGAATGGAGCAGGGGCAGATTAATAAACTTGAGCCAGAATGTGGTCTCTGAAGAGAGAGCAGAATTCATCCGAGTTTTAGTTAATGAATTTCTGGCCAGCTGTCATATAATCGAAGATCTGCTTTGCCTCTCCCCACTGCAAATGTCACACAATCTAGCACCACCCAGTCTTCTGTGGCACCTCCTCCTGTCAAAACTGTTGGACACCTATCATCATAGGCAGAGAGTGAATGGGAGAACTAAATACCCTCCAGCACTAGGTTTCATCAGTCCTGAGCTGAATGCTAACTACCTGAAATGATCAAGTAAATTTGACCTAATATTAGTAGGTTTCTCAATATAGGCTAACGTTAAAACAAGACCAGAAAACAATCTACTTCACAGTTTAATTTTCATAAGTAAGGATGGTTCTCCTGCTGCTGGAACAGACAGAGCTTGTGATGTCATGCACCGAGGCTTAGCTTTTCTGTCTGCTTTCTATTGAAGTCAACAACGGATTACTCACCAGGACCAAAATTATTGCAGGGCAGCTCCGTCTCTGAGCTATGCTTTCTAGGTTGTAAAGTTACAAGCAGACGGCCATACAACCCCGTTCTTTGACTGGCTACTTCAAGTTTCAGCAAGCAGACACCTTTGCGCTGCAGCTCTTTGAGGGAGAAACTTTCCTTCCATGCCCTGGAAAAACACATAAAATTGTTATAGATTCAGAAGTTTGAGAATGGTATGAATTAAGATCTGGTCTGGTTCTCTTCCACTCTCCCTCTGCCCATGAAGAATGTGAAGAGAAATGCTGATAGACAACAAAGAAACATCCCCTAGATTGAGTGGCCATGTGTCCTATTTTCAGAGGTCCGTCCTCTATGTAAAGGGCTGTCACAGGACAGTCCTTTATTGGAAAGAGTCCCCTCTACTTGAAGGGCTGTCCAAGTCTTCTTTAAAGATACAGAACTGTAAGAAAGAAAAGCAGGGTCTTGCAGGAGCCCATCAACCATTAGCACCAGGGCAACAGACTGAGCAAGTCCACAGTTCACTACCTTCCCTACTATTGTTTCATGAACTGTAGTATATTTCTATTTAGATTACATAATTGATTTCTAAATTTGCAAATATATACCGTATTTTTCGCCCTATAGGACGCACTTTTTCCCCTCCAAAAATGAAGGGGAAATCTGTGTGCGTCCTATGGGGTGAATACAGGCTTTCGCTGAAGCTTGGAGAGCGAGAGGGGTCGGTGCGCACCAACCCCTCTCCCTCTCCAGGCTTCAGGAAGCTATCTGCAAGCCTGGGGAGCCCGCAGGAGTTCCCGCAGGGCTCCCCACGCTGCGGAAAGCAGCCTGTCGCCCGGCGCGCGTGGCGCCCTTAAGCAGAGCGCCCCTCACGCCGGGCAGACATCCGCACCGTTGGGAGCCCTGCGGGACTTCCCGCAGGGCTCCCCACGCTGCGGATAGCAGCCTGCCGCCCGGCCTGGGTAAATTAAGATTCTTGCTTGGGTAGTTTTGCAGCAATCCGAACCATTTGGCATCTCTCCACCCACCTTTTTTTCTTTTAGTTTAGCCTCAATACTAATACATAATATAAATTAACATTTGCAAAGGATCAAAAGACTCTGCAGGGGAAAAAGAGGTGCCAAATTTAAGGAACACAGAAGTTACAAGCTGTACAAAGATTAACAGAGTCTATGCACATGTAGAATAAAAGAATGACTCCAGAAATAAGAGATACCACATTTACATTTATCCAGAAGTAATTTACTGAACAACCGTGCACTAACTGATCTACTATCATACACTGGCTGCCTGACAGGCCATTGGCAACTGCGTGTAGCCTCAAAGGGGGAAAATATTCAATTATCAACAGGAACCATTGAGATATCAGGGGCTATTGACAGGTAGAAAAGTCTTTAATATATCTCAGGGCTATTCTGCTCTATATGAACTTTCTTTGAAAGTTCACTTCAGAGCAATAAACAGAGGTGTGCAAGGCTCCTTTCCCCTTAGCCCTGGAGGGAATGTAGGGAATGAGACTTTCAACTAATAATTTGCTTCTGGCTGCTGTTTGTGAAACAAATCTAGAGTTCTCTTGGGTGTGAGGAACTGAGTGCATGGTTCTTTGGATACAGGCCTTAGCCTGAAAGTCTGATACTTTTTCAGGTAATTTTGGAAAATCTGACAACAAGTGCTACAAGGATTACTCACCTAAATAAGTGTTAAGACATTTAACTCATCTTTATGGAGGAGAGCTCATTTTACTTTATAACAATAAAATAATACTCAGCATCTAAACCCATGGTTGCACAAGTTTGAAAACTTCAGTTTCTTTTACTATGATGGGACGCGGGTGGCGCTGTGGGTTAAACCACAGAGCCTAGGACTTGCCGAACAGAAGGTTGGCGGTTTGAATCCCCACGACGGGGTGAGCTCCCGTTGCTCGGTCCCTGCTCCTGCCCACCTAGCAGTTTGAATGCACGTCAAAGTGCAAGTAGAGAAATAGGTACCGCTCCGGCGGGAAGGTAAACGGTGTTTCCGTGTGCTGCTCTGGTTCGCCAGAAGTGGCTTAGTCATGCTGGCCACATGACCCGGAAGCTGTATGCCGGCTCCCTCGGCCAATAAAGCGAGATGAGCGCCACAACCCCAGAGTCGGCCATGACAGGACCTAATGGTCAGGGGTCCTTAAGGAAACAGGATGGTATCCTCCACTTAAACTATATACTTTCACTGTGAGAAACATAAACCATTTACAATAGCAGCTGGTTACTAGCAGTGCATACTAGCCTACTCAGAAGTAAGTTCAATGGGACTTACCCCCAGGTAAGTATGTACAAAGCCCAAGGTTTGCCAGGCTTGACGCAAGACAGGGATTCTGTACCTTTGATAGTTTTGATTCTAGAAAGGTGCTCTAAGGTCATATGCAACACAATTTGAGTAAGCAAAAGGCTGCTTCTCTGCATTGGCATCTTTACTAGTATTATTGTTTACACATTGCCCTTCAGAGAAATCCAGAGCAGCACACAACCCAGTAAAATGTTATTCTTAGGGCAACTTTTACTTCATTTAGAGCAATAACTAAAACAAACAATACAGTACAACAGTACAATACTAGCACCACTAAATTCAGATCAGATCTTTCTACCAATTGCCAGTCAGTAGGCCCAACAGCAGCTCATGAAAATAAATTATAAACATAAATTATAAAATCTAGTTGTAATCTTTACCCTGCAACATAAGACTATGACCATCTCCTGTCTCCCCTGGGCTTGTATTTGGGACGGGAGCTGAGAGCATGGCTTCCTTAAGGCCATCAGGAGAAAAATCAGGAAGAGCTGTTTGATGGTAAAACCTGTTTGACAGACGAACAGACTCCTTTGGAAGGTGGCGGGGGACTCTCTTTCCTTGGAGGTTTTTAACCAGAGGTTGGATGGCCACCTGTCATGGATACTTTGAGATTCCTGCACTATAGGGGGTTGGACTAGATGACCCTTGGGGTCCCTTGCAATTCTGCAATTCTATGATTCTATAGTTAATTCATGGCAGAGACATGACTAGAACAGTGGACTTGCTGATTAATAGCTCAATCTCTTAGCCATGTACGCTACCCCGGTTCTCTTGACAGGCACTATATTTTGGGGGATGCAAGCTCCAGGATCAATTAAGTAGCCCATGTGGGTTCTTTTGTACTCCTATACAGTGGTACCTTGGGTTAAGAATTTAATTCGTTCCAGAGGTCCGTTCTTAACCTGAAACTGTTCTTAACCTGAAGCACCACTTTAGCTAATGGGGCCTCCTGCTGCCACTGTGCCGCTGCTGCATGATTTCTATTCTCATCCTGAAGCAAAGTTCTTAACCCAAAGTAATATATCTGGGTTAGCAGAGTCTGTAACCTGAAGCGTATGTAACCTGAGCTACCACTGTATTATGCTCTTCGAGCTCCTGAGATCTTCAATGCATTTAACTTTTCAAACTACAGGTCGCTGCTAGCCAAACAGAATAGCCATTACTTTCTACCTCATGAAGAAATGCTACTTGTATTTGGCTCTATGCTTTATTCCCCCCACCCCTTCTCTAAAGTCCTGGACACCCATCACCAAGCAATCCTACCCATGTTTATTCAGAAGCAAATCCTAAATTGGTCAGTGTGCGAGAGCTTCTTTGAAATGCATAAGTGCAGGGCTGCAACCTTTGCAGTCGTGCTTAGTTAGGATCATTGAATGTGTGCAGAGATAGGCAAACAAAACTGCATCTTGTGTGTCGGGAGAGATTAATTCAGAAGTGCCAAAGGGAAGCTGACTGCATGGCGGAAAAAACTTTGGACGGACTGTGTGCATAAAGGCCCCACGGGCAGCGCAATTCCCTATAAACATATTTCCTCAGAATAAAGTTCCACAGTATTCAGCGGGGCTTGCTCCTCAGCAAGTCTCCTCAGGATTTTTTGTAAACCAATATATAGTATGCCAAACCAGAGGTAACTGGGAAACCTTTTTAATATAAATTTCAAATTCCGTACTTCGCTTTAAATAGCTTTATTTCCCCTTCGGGAATATAAGTCACACTGCTTCGTTTGTGAGGGGACCTTAGGAACCCTACGAAAGCAACTGTCCCCTAGCCGCCGGCGATACCTGGCTTCCGAAATCTCGGCCTCCCTTTCCTCCTTTAGCATCTCCAGCTGCCGAGAGACAAAATCCTGAACCACCGCCGTCGCCATCGCGGAAACCTCCGTGGGAGTGAGGGGTGGGAAGGCTTCACGGCGAAGGATTCCGCGCGGGAATAGGCAACGGGCGCTCCCTGGACTCCTGGGCTTCTGTTTCCCGACGGCCCCGCTGCGTCGCTGCTCCGGTCCCCCGTCCCCCACACGGAACAGTATTTCCGGTTCCGCTGGGGCGGCAAAGAAAAAGGGAAGGAGCGGAGGGAATGGCCGCCGCGTGTGCACTTGCGTACCGGCGCCTTGTCAGCCGGGCGGGAACGCGGGCAGGTGAGGTCGCCTTCCATGCAGGTTCTTTCCAGCTCCTGTTCCGGGACTGCAGTCTCCGTTGTAAGAAGAGGAGGAGGCTCTTCTTCCTGTTTGCAACCTCTTCCTAGTTCTTTCCCTGCCTTGCTTCTAAAGTGCCATTTACCGCCTTCCCTAAATTGCCTGAGTCCCTTTCTGTTGTTAAGTTTTCCCCATGAGCTCATCCAGTTGCTTCCGTTGATAATTTTTAAGAGAGAACCAGCCCTAACCTTCACCGTTCCTTACTAAAACAGTTCCGTTCTCAGTCCTCGCATCTTTCTGACCTTATTGGGTGTCTGTAGGCGTTTTCCAACGTGTGCGTTCCATTATCTCTCTTAGTTGGGCTTGAGGGTTGTATTATTATTATTATGACTTCATCATTGCTCACAACGACGGTGTAATTCCTGTTCTGTAAGGCAGATACTGTACAATAGGGTACAGTATCTGGCTATTAAGGAGCTAGGTAAGGTCATTTATTCATCCTGTTACAGTAGTAATTAAAACAGTTACTGGTTTTGTTTTTCTGTTTCACTCTAACCTGGATGTTTTAAAACTTTCCACTCTCAGCTTAATTGAAAATGTATTGTGTATAATTGTTATTGCATATTGAGGAATAAGAGGCCTTGAGTGGTTAAGCTAAAAATCATAGGGAAAAGTGTGTTTTTATTTTTAAGATACTTAATATTTTTCTTAAAAACCTGAGGAATCAACCTTTGCAAACAGAAGTACCCTACTAACACAAACTACAGGAGAAGAATAAAAATATTAATAGTGATGTTATAATTGAAGATCTTTTGTGTTACTTCAAAAAAAAAGTTCATTAGTGTTTGAGGGAACACCTAGTGAATTGAAGTGTTAAGCATGCTGACTGATAGAAACAAATGATTCTAGGCTTTATACAATATAAATATTGTATAATTTATACAATATATTTATATAATATAAACAATATAAAGAAGGTTCTAGCAGACAGCTGCAGGTGTTTCTAGAGTACATTGATTATCTGGATCCAGTTCAGTCAGGGTTGAGGCCTGGTTTGTGCACTTGGTCACCTTTATTAAGAGAGCAGGTGGAATACAACCCTGTTACTCAAGCTTGCCCTTCAAGTGGCTTTTGTTGCTGTTGACTATGGACCAATTACTCAGGGTGGTCATTAGAGACACTGTATTACAGTGGTTTCATTCCTACCAGCATGGTGGAGTCCAGAGAGTAGCATGGTGGGAGGCTTATTAGCTCACTATTACTTGTGCTACGGAGTTCTGTAGGGTGTTATTTTGAGAACCATCATTGGGCATTTGGGAGCGTGATGCCCAAGTGACTTTGTGGCTAGGAGTGCCTTTTACCAGCTTGATCTGGTATGCCAGTTATAGATGTCCCATATTGTTGTCCTTTGCTCAGTCACCCCATAAGTAATGCAATAATTAATTACAAGAATTTTTATACTGCCATTCAATCATATTGCCAGGATAGATTGCAAGAATGAAATAATAAAAATGTCAATCCAAATGAAACCTAATAAACTAAAAGGTCACAAGATAATAAAAGCAGCATAAAACAGTCCTCAAGTTAAACCATTGTGCCCAGCTTATTTCTCAGGTCATAATGATTAGGTGAAAGTCACTGTTCTAGAAAATACCACTGGTTTAAACTGGTTCTGTTATCTCTGTCAAGGTCATAATAGTGAGGCCAGAAGTAGCCTGGGTTTCATTCTCTCTCATTCTGTCTCTTTTTACAACTGATGTGGTGTTCTGTATATAGTGTTAAGGTTTAGTCTTTTGATAAAATATTGTCAGTTTAAGTTAAGTCTGCTGCAACTGGATTTCTTACAGACAGTGCCAATCCTGAATGTATTGGATTTGTGACCATTCTGCTCATTTGCCTTCAGTAGCAGTAAAGCTCTGCTGGATGAAGTGCCTCTGGTCTATTTTTTGGGAATCCTGCAACTATACATTGGAATCTACTCTGGATCAATATTGAGTAGAATTTCAATGACATCATCTGTTCAGCTTCCCTGTTCTCCTACATCTGATGGTGGAATCCCACTCCAAATCCAATTCATGCCTGCCGGTTTGCACTATCACATGCATCTCCATAATGTTACTTAATACCTCATACAGGAGGAGACCTAGCATGGCAGGCATGTGGGAGAAAGAATGAGGAGGCCCATGTCTACTTGAGAGCCCACCATTGCTGATTCCAGCCTCTCTTCTTTGTTCCACCCCCCTCCCCTTTTTGTAGCCTGGCGCAATAGGCTGGGTACCACTACCTATCCCTACTGCTGCTCATTGTGACACTGCACACAACCCCCCTCCCCCCGAGCCCCCTGTTTAGTTTGCAAAGCAGACAGTCAAGTGGACCCAGATGACCCCTCAAATCCTGGTGTTGGCCCAAGCTCTATAAAGGAACAAAATATTACAGCATGCTGTTGAACAAGGCTTAAATCTAAGCAGATGTAGCAGGGGGCATCACACACATATTGCACTTAAAACATGCATGCTTATGAACTCAGACAGTTATAGGAGGATGGTAAAATTAAAATTTGAACCAGCCCAGCATTTTCCACATAATAATTTGTGAACCCTCTCTATGCCTCTAAACTAACTACAATTCTCATGCACCAGAGTCTGAATAACCAAGGAAACGTATAGCCTGGAAGGTCTACTGGAATCAGAGTAAGTTATAGAGTAAGAAAGATTAGGATTGTGCTTTTAAGTCTGTATCTGTTCACCTAATTCTTAACGTGGTTCCAAGCGTAAGATCAGCAAGAGCTTCTTGGATTTTCCTGTGTGCTCAAAGTGTAGTGACAAAATTATATTTTTGTGCTACTACAAAAAGCCAAGAACCCACTGGCTATGAAATTTATTGCGTGTATAAAAGTTTGGTAAGTATGCCATCAGATAAGCAGCCAGAATTCTATAAACAAGGTCACCACTGGTAACCAGAGATTTAATTCTGGCAAATAGGGAAATCCTTCTGTATATTGCACTGCAGGAATGATGTATCTTTTAAAAGCTGCTGCTAACACAGGAAAGTGGAGAGTAACGTCTTCAAAATGCTGCAATGAACCATTAACGTCAAGGGTTTAAACAGAGGGGCTGCTTTGTGCACATATGCATTCAGATACACACAGCTGCTTGTCCCCTTTGGAAAAAAAATTCCTTCACAGAGTAGCAGGTTCAAAAGGGATCCACTCAAATGCAGTGAAAGCACTGAACCTCATTGATTAATTAGGAGCAGTGGTGGGATCTGGAAACCTGTAAAAGCTGATTTCTTCCAGTTGCATCCCCACCTCCACATTGGACCCTCTAGGGCAGCGTGCAGTGCAATCAACCCTCAGGAGCAGCTTGTCAGAGAGTAAAAGGGGCTGCAGTAGGAACGAGGAGCCATTATAATATGAGTGCAACCATTTGTGTGTTTCACAATCCAAACCACTGGTTGGCTGCCAAGCAGATTGAAACTTTCTGGAGCCTTATCCCCAGGTGACAGGATTTTAGATCATTAAGAAGGAAGGGACTCTGGTAATAACTGCAAATTTGAGTTTTTCTACTTGTAATCAAATGTAAAATGTGCTGATTAGGCTATGGATACTTCATGGACTCTTAAAGCCTAATCCTGTGCAGAGTTAGAAGTGCCCAACTCCTTTTGACTTCAGTGATATTAGGCATGCCAAGTCTTCATTGGGTTGAGCCCCCAAGACTAGAACCAGAAGGAAAAGGGGTCTCCAAGGTTTCACTCAAGCAGCTGCTTAAAGGAACTGCTGAAAGTAACTTCCCTCATTAAATAGTCCACATTTTCATGTTCAACCCCTGTAAATAATTACTTAGCGCAGGTTGTTTTTTCCTTGCAAGGAAAGTAAGTCGAGTGCTATGACTTCAAAATGTGATTAAACTAATAAGCTGTTAGGAATAGCTGCTTCCAAGAATGGATTTTGACTAATCTTGCCATTAATTTGGTCAGGTTAATGGTCATCATTTTTACTCTGCTCTCATTATTTCTGAGGCTTGCTGTCTGCAGTAGAAGGAGTTATATTTAAACTATTTTTAATTTGATATTTTCCAGCTAACTTAATCTAGAAAAGCTAGCATTGGAGTGCTGGAGCCAAACTCATGAGATGGTGGCCTCATATGCCTTCAGGCCAAGTCTCAGGATATTGCCTCACGAAGGCACATGAGGCTGCTACTTTGCTAAACCTGATCAGGCCTATGTCTGGTCAGGGCTTGAATGGGAGACCAGCTGGGAACAACATGTACACCACCTTGGCTTCCATGATGGAAGAAAGGTGAGATATAAGTGTAATCAAACAAATAAATCTCTGCAAGATTTCCTTGAGCCCACTTCTGTTTCACCAGGTCTTTAGTATTGAAGGACTACAGGGACCTTTTGAAGCTGAATCTTGGTGCCTATTAATATTTTTGCTGTTAAGAAAAAAAAACCCATTAAAGATCTTAAAGAAAGGGAATATTCGCATCCCATCTTTCTTTTGACACAACAGCCATTCCCACTAATTATAGAAATGGCACAGCTTCATTGCTTATTAAAAGCAGGTTCAGGTGTGAATCTAGTGCGATTCCTTTGTTTCTAATTCCGTCTTTCTCTTTCAGCCTCTCTGCTATGGTCTGCAGCTCGGAATCAAAGTTCACAAAACACCTCATCACAGCAAAGGTAAGGTCTGTTTGTGGCAGAACATGCGTCATCTTTCACCTCTAGGATCCTGATCTTCCTCTGTTAGAATTATTTTTATAGCATTTTTACTCTGCTCTTCATCTGAAAAGGCTCCTCAAGCTGCTTACAGATATTAATAAGGCAATCCCTGCTCTCAGGCTTACAGTGTAAAAGATCATAGAATTGTAGAGTGGGAAGGAACCCTAAAGGTCCTCTAGTCCAACCTCCTGCAATGCAGGAATCTCAACTAGATCATATTTTTCCGATGGCCATCCAACCTCTGCTTAAAAGCCTCCAAGGAAGGAGAGTCTACAACCTCCCTAGGGAGACAGTTCCTCTGTGAGACAGCTCTTATAACACGAAAGGAAAGGGGATATTGAGGGGAAGAGGGAGGGAAAGCAAACATTGGCATTAGATCTTAGTTACAGAGTTATTGTAATGATCAGCTGGAATGGAAATAGTTCAAGGAGAAGGCAAGGCAAGGCAAGCATTGTTCTCTCAGCTGAATGCATAGAGTGGCTCTCTTTCTCTTCTCTCCCTCTTCTGTGGCATGATGGAATGTTGCTGCAAGATGGGGGAATGTTGAGGGGAAAGAGAAGGCCTGATGGAGCTGGCTTCTCTGAAGAATTCATAGTTGGAGATTTCAGCAGAGACTCACCCCCCCCCCCCAATCTATCCTTCTGCTTTAAAAACAGAGTTACCATGTTAGACCTAGGACCTACTAGAAAAATACTGCATCATAAGGGTGCAGTTTTAGGACCCACATGTGCATGCATGTTAGTGCCACACTGGAACTTTGGGAACAAGTTTCCCCAAACCTCCTTTTGGGGGAGAGAGCTACACAAAACAAGATAAGTGTTAAAGGAAAACTGTGACGCATGCGGAAACTCCATGCCGGTATGCCTCTTCTTGGGTGGCGTAGGCCATGCTGTTCCTTGGCCTGTCATAATAATAATAATAATTTATTATTTATACCCTGCCCATCTGGTTGGGTTTCCCCAGCCACTCTGGGCGGCTTCCAAAAGAATATTAAAATACTGTGATACATCAAACATTAAAAGCTCCCCTAAACAGGGCTGCCTTCAGATGTCTTCTAAAAGTCTGGTAGTTGTTCTCTTTGACATCTGGTGGGAGGGCGTTCCACAGGGAGGGCGCCACTACCGAGAAGGCCCTCTGCCTGGTTCCCTGTAACTTGGCTTCTCGCAGTGAGGGAACCGCCAGAAGGCTCTCGGTGCTGGACCTCAGTGTCCTGGTAGAGCGATGGGGGTGGAGACGCTCCTTCAGGTATACTGGACCGAGTATATTGTCATGAGGACAATAAAAAAAAAACTGGATTCACCACCTTTCATAGTTTGCAAAATTTGTATGTGCATTTTCAAGGCTTGGGTGTACACACTGAATGTGTCATACCTGAAAAATACCTCCTGCGAGAGCAGCCCTAAGAGGTGCGCTCTAGTAGAGGCAACGCAAAGGAATTTCATTTAATATTTCCCATCATCCTCAGCTTGGCTCTGTGCCCTGGTTCTTCTTGAACAAGACGCATTCAGCAGTTTTCCATGAATTCTTCCCTTCTCCTTATCAGACTCTTGTATAAAGAGGACTGTCAAGGTAGGGAAAGATACTCCACCTTGTAATAAGCCTAATTGTTTTAGCTAACCTCTTGGCTGAAAGATAGAAAATTAATATTGGTGTGCTTGCTTCTTAGCCTAATCATGTTTCTTCCTACTTTAATGCAGTTCTAAAGAGTAATACGAAATACACCCCAACTCCTTGAGATTTTGAACTTGCTCGCAGCTTCGGAGTACCTGGTATAAAAGAGACAACTCCAAAAAAAGTTACAGTGCTCCAAAGCGTCACCAGTTGCATAAAGTTGCTTTAGGGAGAACATTCATGATCATCATCACATTACAAAATTGGTTGGCAACTAAGTGGTGAACAGCACGCGGAGATAAGGGGGAAAGCAAGTACTCTGCAGCCTGTGCCTCTCCCATCCCTCTGCATCATGAGTTCAACTAGTACAGAATGTAATGCAACCAAGGACAGGAAAAGCAAGAGGGGCAGTCGCAACACCTCAGCAAGACCTCGTAATGCTCTGGACAAGATGATGGGGGGAACTGCTTCTGAACCCTGTACCCCCTCCTCTTCCTCCTCCTCCTCCTCCTCTTTGCCTTCTACTTCCTCCCTGGCCTTACCTTTACAAACCGCCCTTGCTGGCTCCCCTCCTAATGCAGGCCCGAGTTTTATGGAACAAACTACTCCTTTAAGTGATAGCAAAGGAACTGAGCAGCAGGACATTCAGAGAAAGTACTGTGGAGGCAAGACTCACTCTATGCAAACTCGTAATCAAAGGAAAATAGCTGCTGCAGCTGCACAAGTAGAGCCACTCAGACTTGATGATAGAAGCGTTGATGAGGAAGTACCAGTAGTTGACCTCACTTGCGAAACTTCAGAACCTATAGTTGTTGATCTTACACATAACGATTCTGTTGTGGTTGTTGGAGAGAGTGGACAGCAGCCCAATAGAGAGTTGAGACGTCAACCATTGTCTGACAGTCTTATATTAAGTAGTGATGATGATGATGATAGCAGGCACACAGAGAGTGATGCTCTTGCCACTAGAGAGCTGCCCAGAGAAGTGGGAAGGAATGAATTTGCAAGTTCAAGATCCTCAGGCACTGTGTGTTGTCCAATTTGCATAGAGAGCTATGCAGAGATTGTGCAAAGCGGACGGCTTATAGTGTCAACAAAATGTGGCCACATCTTCTGTAGTCTGTGCCTCAGCAATGCTCTTGGGCATTCAAACTTTTGCCCAACTTGTAGAAGGGAACTCACTCAAAAGGAGTATCATCCAATTTATATATGAAGACTTGGGTGTTTCTGAACACAGTCTAATGTGGCCTTCATAAACATGAGTGAACTCGAAAGAACACACAAAGTATATATGACTTATATATGACAGTTAGCAATTTCACTTTTTTGCAGTTGACCTCCTTATGGTCCAGTTGTACTGTTTAAGCTTCATTTTGCTTTAAGGTTTTTGCAGCTCACATTTTTTTAGGTCTGTAGAAGTTTGAAGAACAGCTTGAAGGATATGTCTGCTGTTGCCATGTTGCTTTGTGCAGATACCTCATTTCAGTTCTTCTAGTTCTGTTGCTGCTTTGAGAAAAGATTGTTATCTAGTGAACTCATTTATTCAAGACTAGGCCATTCATAGTCATCTATGATAATACAACCTGCAGCTTCTTTTTGCAATTTGCCTTGTAAAAAACTAAAGCCAGTCTGTTCCATATCTACTTGTTTTCTAGTGGCAAACATCTCTTTCTGTTGATATCGCCCCAATAAAGTTCCATGATCTCATAAACAGATCAAGATTTATAAAACACTGTGGCTCATTTCTAACACTGCATGCATAAATGATTTATTACAAATAACTTTTGGTGGTCCGAGTCTTCTCTTTAATAGAATACAGCCGTAATGTTAGATCTGAACAGCTTTTCCTGTCCAGGCATATGCTTATGGAGGAATTCATAACGGAGTCCATACCAATGTTGCCACTTGGGGCAGAATCAAATCGATATGAGCTAAACCATTTATGTGAAACACTCCTCAAATGGTTGGAAGAGGATAAAGTAATGATCTGCTTCTCATAAATGGTTTGCCGTGGGAAATCTACATCCATAGGGACATGTTTCAAGCAGCAAGCATGTAAGACTTGAATCGCACATGATAAAATTAACTTGAGTTGCGGTAACTCACTTTCTTAGCCCTGTTATGTATTCATAGTAGAACTATGAATGGCTTGACATGTTGAACTTTTAGTTGTTGCTGTACTAATAGGTCAAATTGCTTTAAAATGTTTTATGTTGCTAACTCTTAAATTAAAGGCTTTCTCTTCAATGTATGCCACCCAATCTTCAGTTGGTAGAAAACATGGGATGTCCAGCATCTCATCAGGCCTTAATCTGCAAGGTATATGGGCTGCTGTGAGTCTCATAATATTTTTTTCCATGTTTCTTCTTTATTAGATTTTAAAGGAGTCTCATAACATAATGAAACTTCACCCATTACATCTTGGAGAGCCAGTGTTATGCTTCCAGTTCAGCATTAGATTGAACACCTTTTTAAAAGCGGATGTTTCCTTAGTCTCCCTGCAGCCTACTGTAGGGGCCTAGCTGCACCCACCCCATATTAGACTTGCACATAGCCTGTCAATCATGTGGAATTGTTAGGACATCCACAGATAGAATTGTCTCCCTGAACGTGGGCTGTGAGGGTCAAATACTCTCTGCAAATGCATCTGATGTTACCAAAACCTAGATGCAGCCACCAGCTTTTGAATGGAGGTTAAGTAGAGTGCTAAGTGGACTGTCACTTGCATTCATCCCTACCATCACAGCTTCTGTTCTGTTTGCACGGGCACTCTTATTAAAGAACAAATTACACTTTGCCCAGGGACAGACCTTGGTAATCTGGTGCCTTGGGGGGGGGGTCAAAAATTTGACACACACCCTTCCCTCGTGGTGCCTTCTGAAAGCCAGGTAAGGGAGGCATCAGGCTTTGGGAAGGATGCACAAAGCTCTGGCAGGCTCCTAGAGCTCTCCCATCTCATTTCCAAAGCTGGGAAAGTGCTAGCTAGGCTTTGGGAAGGAGGCAGGGAGACTCCCTTTTGGGCCCCACATCCTGTGCAGGGGAACTGGTTCACTGCCCTAAATCCAACTCTGCCTCACCAATAAGACATTTTACCCCTTGGAGAAAGTTGCAGAATGTATTTTTGAGGTCACTTATTTGAGTCGTGATGGGAAAAACTGAATTCCTGTGCAGAATCCTTAATGTGCACCAAACTGGAGGGGTACAGCAATCACTACTGTTGGCCGATGCTGTATGGAACCTACCGTAACACTTCACCAATCTAGTCTTTGCATAAAAGTTTTAGCAAAATTATGTGTTAGGGTGCCTCAACCCCTTACACAGTTTCCTGAATCCTTGCAGTGAAAGGGTGTGGGGTGTTTTTTTTGGGGGGGGAGTGTTATCTAGTGGCAGTTGAAAAACTGCACCCAAGTTAGTAAAATGCAGTAACAAAAACTACATCTCCATAATGGACTGTTCTTGATGGTAGGCAGCAATTGCCATGTGACACCATGACAAGGATAGAATAATATTTAGCAAGTGAGTCAGAACTTAAAAATATCATATTCAGATGGGTTATTACATGCTGGACAACTCCCCCACAGGACACTACACTATTACTTTTGTGGCATATAAATAAAGCCATAGGCTGTGCTAATAACGGATGGAATAATTTACAGAATTTTCTGCTAGGTTTTGTGACCTCTGCCATTTCTCAAGGACAAGGTCACAGACATCTGAATACAATTTACCCGCATTTAAAAATAAATGAGTTCTTAAAGGACTGTCAGTTTTTATGTGTGGTTTTCATTTGGTGATAGATATATAATTAATGTTTGTGAGGTGCCCCCCCCTTCGGTATTCATAAAAGAATTTTATTTTTGCAGCAAAAAAGTAATCTGAGTACTCCAGTAGTCTTTTAAGGGCATGGCAATTAAATTATGCTACTCTAATTTCTTTCAAATACTAATTCTTTAGCATTCCTAATATTAATTAACCCCCTCTTTTTATTGTATTGCTCGTTTTCATTTTTGCCCATTGGAGGTACCTTAGCAGAAGCAGCTGAAGACCCATAAGCGGTGCATGCGTAGGGAAAAATATTCTGTTTCCTGCTTAGGCTTATTATTAGCAGGTGAAATCTTTAGACCAGATTTCTTAACTTGCATTGTTCTCTCTCATCTTTAGCAATATGTGTTCTTCGGTTCTTGCTCCTCATGAGTTCTGAAACTTTTGATCTACCGAACCAAACAATACAGTTCCAAAGTTTTGAAGGTAGTACTTATTTATATGGAGTTGCAGATTTCCAGAGTTTGTGTGAACCTGAAGGAATTCACGCCGTCTGACAGAATACTGATGGATAGCGAAGAGAATGCATATTTGAGTTGTCATTCGTCAGTTTTATGCCAGCAGCCTAGGGTCTCTTGCCAGGCATTGCATCTCCAGAAAATGTGTGCTGTCAAAAGCTGTCACTATACTAGAATTTTTAGGTAAGCTAAAGTGCAGCTAGTCTCTGGGAAAGCCAGTTCAGCTTGGAAACTGACAGCCAGTTGCCCAGGTAGTTTGAGCAGTTGTTATTTATTTGACACCTGCCCTTCAACATGAGGTTCCAGGGTGTGGGTTACAATAATTTAAAATACAATATTAAACACCATTAAAACACATCATGATCAAAAGAATATGGAAGATGCTATGAAATTTCCTTATTAAGAGTGAGCACCCTTGGGGAAATTTATTGTACTGACATAGGGACGCAGCATTCTTTCTGAATGTGTGTGACGACTCTTCACAGGAGTACAGCTTACAGTGTTAAGGGGGGAGCCGTATAGAGAAAGGAGGAGGTATATGCAAATATGTGACAGGTGTCTAACCTCTAGATTTCACTGCATGAACTGTATAATGTCTTAGGTAAGTCAAGAGATGGCTTAATCCTGTCTTCCAAAAACCAGTACATGGCTGCCTGCAGAGCCTTCCTCAGCCAGCTCCATAGATGGGTTTACAGTCAGTGGCTGTTCAAGATAATGCTGGCCTCCCTTTTTACTTGCTCCTAGCTCCTAGCCAGGTAACCAGTTAATATTCTATTATTCACACAAAAATCTTTAGCATCACAGGGCAGGTGTATCTGGTACTGAACACTTCTTGCCTTAACAGATTAAAAAACAACACAACAGCTCTTTGTGTTCAATGTTCCCTGTTTCGTTACTCTACTCTAAATTCCCTTGCTTAGTTAATCTAGTTCACTTTTCCTTATAAACAAAAAAACACTTTGCATCTTAAACAAAAATCCCATCAGGATCCCAATAGTAACCAGTTTTGAAAGGGGTGACCCAAACCCAGTGAATCTATTTTTGCTGGTGCTAAAAAGCATTACTGAACTCCCTTAATCATGGTGAGTGCAAGGGTGTGCATAAATTATGTTGTAATCCATGCATTCACAAATCACCATTGACTTTCTGACTTATGGTTATAAGATGCATGTGGCCATTGCTTCATTTCTCCCACTTGGCTCCACTCCTGGCACAAGTAGGTTAAACCAAACCTGGAAGCTTTGTTTTCCCCATTACATCTGAACTAGGGCTCATGCTTTGTTGCTCCCTAAAAAGCCACAGTCAGCAGGCCAACCATAAGCAGTGACTTAAGATTGGCAGGCAATTGTTGCTTATTAGAAAGTATAAGGCCACAGTCCCTGGTTCAGACATGGTGTGGTGCCAAGGTCGTCTGCTTTGTTTCTCCTGCTTGCTCCAATAGAGAACAGAATGAGGAGCAATTGGGCAGCATGTACTACATAATACATTATGAAATTACCCATAATGACCGCTGTATGGTTACAGTGTCTAGGAAGCTGCTTTGTATGCAATCAATCACAGTCTTAACCTAGACTAATCAGCATAATAACAAATCACCATTTAGTAGGGAATGCATGTTTTAATGCTCCCTAATGGCAAATTCCTTGCTTGTAGAAATACTTTTTAAAAGGGAGGTACCAGGGTGTAGCCTGAGATAATCCTATCTGAATGGCATGTACTATGGTCCTACCCCGTTAATTCTTCTGGTTCTACTTCTCCCAACTATCTTGTTTCCTTCATAATCAGAAATTTTATTTATCCCTCTCTTTCATCATAAATAGATTTGCCATTGGCTAGGTGAGGCCTTTCCAAATTGAGGTGGGGTTATAGCAGGTATGGGGAACTGTTGGCCCTCCAGATGTTGCTGAACAACAAGTCCCATCAGCCCCTGCAAACATGGCCAGTAGCAAGGAATGATGGGGGTTGTAGTTCAGTAACACCTGAGTGGAAGGGGCAAAGCTTCCCCAGACCTGCTCTATAGCACATGTTCTTGTTCCAAGTAGTGATAGCTGGTCCCCATTGGGGCTGGACACAGAGACCAACCATAGGTGGAGCCAGAGCCAATGACAGGCAGAGCCAACTAATTCTAGTGTTGTCCCCATCCTCCTCTCTGCTGAGTTTTTCAAAGGCACAACTGAGACTAAGGAGAAGGAAGCTGACAGGCAGTGCTACCCTCTGGACTTTTTGTAAGTAAGAAAGCAGGTAGGGTGAGGGCTGGCTGTGAGTAGAACCAAGTAAGTGAGGCAGCTCCCCAGTTGTCCTAATAGACCAACCTCTGCTGGTTCCAAGTTTCCAGTGGAATTGTAGCATTGATTTCTGATAATTTGCAAAATAACTGGCTTACACCTGCATGTTTCCAAATTCCAATTCCATGGACACATGCCTCAGGTAAGAAGATCTCCCTGCTGGGTAAGACCAAAGGCCTACCTAGCCCAGCATGCTTTTCTCACAGGGGTCAATTGAAGCAAAGCCTATGGGAAGTCCACAAGCAAGACATGAGTTCATTAGCACTCTCCTGTTTCATGATCCTCATTCACTTGTTCTGCACAGCCAACATTTTGCCATCAGGGCCGTTTGTACCACCAGTTTTTTTGAAAAGGAAAACGCCTCTGGTTTCACACCAACACAAGCTTTGGATCTCCATGCCTCAGGTCTCACTTCATCATTGCTTCTTATACCCAACTTCCCCATCTTGTTCTGAATCTTTTTGGCTGAACTGCTCTTACTGATTCCTGACTTTTGGGAGCAGCCGTGAAATTGGCTGGACGGACATAAAACTGATGTCTTATTTCATATAAAGATTCCGTAACAAGACAGAACCTATCTCTAGTTGTGGTTCTCACTGTTAAACAATATGAGGAAATAGTTTTGGAAAACAAGATGACAAGGACTCTTGGGCTAAGTTTGTTTTGTTTTCTCTGTACGGTATTGTTTCCAAGAGAAAGCCATTTTCTTTCTTATTTAGGGACGATATTTGAAATACCCTTATAGGCTCAAGTGCTTGGCTATTACATTCATAAAAGTATTTTCTTATTTCGCAGACTCCTTCCAAAAACATCCTTAACTTCTCCCCCATATCCTGAAATCAAACTCCCTGATCCTCTAGAAGAGACAGAACACCACAGAGGTAAATACACCTAGCTGTTCAAAGGCAAAGGGTATGGCTGTACCTATTTGCTGTATTTGTTTTGTTTTGATTTCTCGTCTTCATTTTTTTCTGTTTTGCATCTTTACAGTTTGCATGCCTAAAGAGCATTGGCTTTAAGAAAAATTGAAGCCAAGCAATGGCAAGGGTCTGAGGAGTGTGTGGCAGAGGCCGTGGGGCCAGAGTCAGATCCAGTGGAAGAGGGCAGTGATTTATGAGAGTTGGTGCCTCCTGCAAGGCAGGAGCTGGAAGAATGGGGAGAGTCCAAGCAGTCAGAGATAGGGAGGAGGTGCAGGATGTGGGGAAAGAGCCAGGGCTGGAGGAAGAGCAGAATCCCCTCTGTCTTCCTCTCCATTGTCCTCCAGCACCAGGAGGGGCTTGAAGAGGTAGGCAAAGCAACAACTTCCATGTAGGAGAAGCCACAGGTTGCTTGCATGCATCCCATCAGGCGAGGGTACTTAAGTTTGGGTGAAGGCATGGTCACACTGTTGCTCCAACAATCCTGCTCTGAGCACAAGTCTGGGGAGGGATGCCAGCTACTTAGTCGCCAGAAGCGTGTGTGCATGCTTTGCGCACCTTAGGAGCTACTGCAAGTGTGTGTTTTGTCAAGAAAGAATTAAACTCCCAGCCACTTGTCCTCTTTGGGCTGGGTTGTGCTCAGGACATGCAGTAAGAGATAAAAGAGCATGGGGACTGCCTTACACAAAGTAAGACCATTGGTCCATCTAGCTCAGTTTTGTCTACAGCAGGGTTTCCCAAACTTGGGTCACCACCTGTTTGCACTCCAATGTCCATCATCCCTGACCACTGGTCCTGCTAGCTAGGGATGATGGGAGTTGTAGTAAGCAATTGGGGCAGAAGGAATGGAAGTATAGAGAATATGACAATGAAGTTCGTAACATGGGTGGCAATGGCTATTATAAGGCATGATTATTGATGAAATGGACAACAAAATAAATGTTCGGCCCTGGAACTGCTCATTGCAGACCAGAGTAGCCACTGAGTATACAAAAGGTTTAACTTCAGTGAATCTTCAGAACCACTCACTGCAACTTAGGCCTTAGAACTAGTTTTTGTAGTTGAACAATGAGGACTGTGACGTGGATTATTATGTTGTTGTGAAAGAACTATTTGCTTTATCACACACACATACACACACAAAATTCCCACCTCATTTATTCACCAACTTACCATTTTTATCCAGAGATTGTTCAAAAAGTAAATGAACTAATTGCCACGGGACAATATGGAAGACTGTTTGCAGTTGTTCACTTTGCCAGCAGACAGTGGAAAGTAACCAGCGAAGACTTGATTTTACTTAATAATGATATACCAGCTGAATGTGGAGACAGAATCCGAATGGAAAAGGTAAGCTTTATATTAGCAATTGCTTTATCCTCCTATATTAGACATATTTCATTGGTGTCCTCATTTTTTGAAGTGATTGGATTCCCTATGTTATTAGATGGGTGTCAAATAGGATGTTAAATATCATATCACTAAGAATGTTTGGGCTGATTCAGACAAGCAATGCTAATTTTCTCCATCTTTTGCCTGTAAACTTGGGCATGGAGAAAATTTAGTGGGAGCCAGCTGCTTATATGGTGACAAGGGCAGTAATGCCCCTGACTGTAGTAGCTTGAAAAAAACGACAGCTGTGATCCCAGAAATGGCTGCACCTGTCCCCATGTAAGCAAATGATTAACAATAACATTTCTCCATGCACACACAACACTAGTTTGTATGCTCAGCCCATGCTCTGTCTTCACAACGATGAATTGTCTAGAAATATTAAAGTGGTTAATATTTTGGGTGAACACCCTTGTCTTGTTAGTGCTTTGATTCTTACTTTCATCTATTCTTGTACAAGCTGGTTGACCTTCATAGGCTTCTTTAACCTGTTGCTATGGAGGGAGGGATGTTGTTTTTAACTAATTAGTGCTTCGCAGGCATTGGCATCTTGGAAATTATATGGAAAGCCAAATTTCAGATTCAGGGTTTCCGATCCCCAGAATTAAATTTACGATGGTACTAGAAAATCACACACACACCATTTGTATTTTGGGAATTAGTATCATCTTGCTCTTCTCCTTCCATATTAACACTTTACAAGCATTAATGCTACGTAGTAAACTTTATGAGTCTCTCCTATGCTCACTGAAAAGAGGTGCTGGAATTCTTATTACTAGGAAATGACCTAGTATAGAATAGAATTCTAGCCACAGGTATCAGCTGATCTTTGATTTTACTTTCATTATTTTTTTGGAGGAGGGGAAAACCAAATATACTGTGAACTTTCATGCAGACCAGAGGGGTTCATTTGCCTAATTCAAACCAAACCAGTCCAATGTCATTCTCTTAGATACTGTTCATAAGCATGCTACCCATGAGCATGTTTTGAGACTGCTAACACTGGCCTGCTTTGTTGCTGTCCAGATATGGCACACTTACATGTTGACAAATGCACCCGCTCTGATTTGTAAGCAAGACTGGCATTCACATGGAAATTATGGGGGGTGGGGGTGGAGTATCCTTCAGGATCTAACCTAATCCACTTTTAACACTAACACAGCCTGTTTAATCAAAATACCCCAAGTTGTCATGAAATGAAGTTGTGTTTAGTTCATCAGCATGTATATTCTAGTCAGGTGCCCTGTTATGGAATAATTTAGCAAGAGAAAAATACTTCCCACAAACCCAGTTCTCTGGTTTCATTTCAGAGAGGCCTCCCTGGGGATTGTGCTCCTTTCAACCACATCCATATGTGAAACGGATCAGGTGTTTGCAGAAAGCTGACAGCTGGGAGTGCTAAAATTTAGATCGGGGTGAAAAAGTCAGGCTTTCATGTTTAAGCCTCCAGTAACTCCTGACCACAATCCTGTCAGGATATAGCACCGAACTAGAACTTAAGAAGTTTCCAATTATCAGCTGTGTGCAGCATCACAATGCTTCACTGGCTTGTTAGAGTTGTGGGCAAATGGTTTTAAAAGGCAGTTAAACACACGATATTGAAGTTCCCTGCATCGGGGTGCTGCTACCTGCTTTCTTGAGGTTACCAGCTCTGAACCCCAATAGCTGTTGCAGATCTGTGAGTTTTCAGTGGTGGAGCAACCACTGGAAAACTTTGCCCTCTCCTTTTGCAATGTGTGGCTCTTCCTACAGCAGCTAAAGAAATCACTTCATGTGCGAAAACAGCTATTCTGTTACTTTTCCCTCCTGTCTCACCTTTTCACAAAAGCTAATGATGTTGTCTTTTGTTCGAAGTGAAGAGGGATCTTAGTGTATACCCTAGGTTGGGGCCAAAAACACAGTTCTCACCAAAGACAGTATTTATTGGTTAGGCTAGGGCCTGCTTCTCCTCTGTGTTACCCTTCCTTAGTCAGCTATAAGCTGACTAGGAAAACTTCATTACAAATGTAAAGCTCCTTTCCCCCCCAAGTACGTTGACAACATTCTGATGGTGTTATGACAGTCGTGTGGTGACAGATGTGAATTATTTAATCTTGTCCAGGTATTGCTGGTTGGTGCAGATGACTTCACCCTGCTGGGAAAGCCACTGCTGGGGTAAGGCATACTTTAGAATAATTCTCTCTTGAGGTCAGCTGCCACCTTTATTAAAATGTTTTCAGACAGCTGCAATTAGGGCAATAATAACAACAGAACCCCACAATAAAAACCCCTAAACAATACCCCAACCAAGAGTTCAGCTGCTTCAGCTTTTGTAGTTGGAGTCAGTCAGGGCTCCGCCCTCCCAGGCTGGGTAGAAAAGGCCTGCAAGGCAAGGAGCAGGTCTTCCAGGACTCACAGCCAAGATGGTCTTGTAATGGTGGGGGAGGCAATTGTTAAATATTTGGGGCCACTGTGACACATGGTATTCTCCCCACCCTCATTTTGGGTTCTTTTGCATGTGACAAAAGCAACCGTAAACAGCTCCAAACATAATTATGCCTGGGACCCATTCTGTGATGTGAAAAAAACTAGAGATGTAGCCCAAAATGGACCCATAGCCTTCATGTCTGCTTTTTTTCTTTTCTTTTCTCTTTCTACTTTACCAGCCTCCGTTTGATTAGAATAAAATGTACAATGTTTTCCTCTTTACTATAAAGGAAGGATCTAGTCCGTGTGGAGGCAACCGTCATTGAGAAGACAGAGTCTTGGCCAAAAATACGTATGATAGTCCGTCGAAAGTCTAATTACAAGAAAAAAACGAGTAAGATGAAAACTATACATAAGCCCTTCTCTATCAAGCTGCAGAATGCTGTGATGGCACCTAAGCTGGTGTTATGTCTAGAATAAAAGAATGCAGTGTCCTATGTGTACATAGAATAGCTAGGGTGGTGTTCCATCAGTTAGAATCCCTTTCTTTTTGCTGATCAGTTATTCCTGGTTTAGCTTTCACTCTCCAAATCTTGCCTATGAAGCCAAAGATGTTAACAAGCTGAAACAACATCTTTAGACTAGTCTTAATCAGCATGCTTAGTAAGGAACAAATGACAGCTTATTCCTCAGTGCCTCTGGCAGAAACCTTTAAGGTGTATGCAATGAGTGGAAACTGAAACCTGAATAGATTTGAAAGTGCTTCTCTTTGTTTGGGATTATTTGACTCTTTTTGTTAACATGCTTAGGTAACTGAACTCCAAGGCTGTTCTCTGATCTGTGTTTTTCCATTTTCTTTCAGTTTTAATTCAGCCACAAACTGTTCTCCGGATAAACAGCATTGAAATTGCTCCTGTTCTGTCATGACGAATTGTTGGGCTTGCAGTTTCAGGGCGATATGAAAACTGAAAAATATTTCAGTTGCATTTTTGTTGTTGTCAATAAAGAAAACTATTATGAAATAACTTTTGTTCAAATATGATTTCTAACTTGATATTGATGGTTGTGAAACTACTGTCTTGTGAAATTGGCAGTTAAGGAGTGATTGACAAGATTCCCCCTGCCCCATCTGAGCTTCACACACACACACACACAGAGAGAGAGAGAGAGATGAGAACCTGCAGCAGCCCAACAGCCATGTGTGGTGGGGTTGACTGATTTGCCTCATGTTGGCTGCCTGAGACTGGTGATGGTTTGATTTTTCCACATGACCCATTTCATGCTAAGACCTCTACCTGTAGTTTAAATATCAGAATGAGTTCCCATAATCATAACATATCAGTGAACTGAAGCAGATGTCTCATTTAAAACAAGCAAACATATTCTTAACTTGTTAACATGGTTGATATTATTTTCTGTGCTGCAACAGTGCAGCCTAATCACCTCCGATTCAGCTCATGCCTCTTGTGCTGCAAAGCAATCTGCGACTCTCCCAGTGTTGTTGCAGCTCCAGCCATCCTGGGCAATGGTCAGAGATTACTGCAACTGGGGTTCAACATCTGGAGGGTCCCAGGTTCTCCATCCCAGCTCTGAAGCTAATGCTGTTGCAGAACACTTGTTAAAAGTAAGTCGTTTTAAAATGTGCCACAGCATATTTTGTCTTGAGATGAAAATTGCTTTTTACTCACTTTGCTAATGCCGTAATTGAGACCTCTACTTCAATCCTTCAGTACTTAAGTTTAATGAGCTGGATTAGCAATAGTGTTAGTTTCTTCCATTTCCTGATTCCTGCTGATGAAGAGAACCATTTCCCTCCTTCAGTCCTCTTTAGAGAACTGCAGAAAAACCACTTAGCCAAATGCTAATGAACTGTAAGGAGCAGCCAGCATTGTTCCATGGGAGATTAATTCATTGTTTGTCCGATGAGATATCTGTTGCCATCGATTTTGCAAGAGCACTACATAGTGTCAACCTACTGATCTATTTATTCCTCAGAATGCTTGCATAGTGCAGAACAAAGACCGGCAAATTAGGTAACATTGCACTTTTAACTGGAACAATTTTTATTGGTTTGTGTGTTGGCTTTCACCTTTCACAAAGCCATTTGTTTGTTAGATTGGTTAGAATCTATCAATTAAGTTAAACTAGCACACTTTAATGGAGCTGATTTGGTCATGCTGAAGTCAATTTATGCATCTGGTATAATCTAGAACATAGATGTTTGAACCTAAGGGCTGGTTCACATAGACCAGCATCACCGATTTAACACAACAGCCTGAACTTTTAACAATGCCGGTTATGCAATGCTTATCAATTTACAGTAGTCAGATCATATGTTGCCAATCAAGTGCATAGAAATAGGTGGTGTTCTTGCATGTGTGAATCAGCCCTTACTCCTGCTGTTCAAATGTTTAAAGATCTCAGAGGCAAATAATAAAACAATGCACATGCAAATGGAATCACCCGCTGTCATGGAGGCTGCAGAAGATCTCTGTTACTCTCATTCAGTCCAAGGGTAGTTGGAGAGAGGTATGACTTCTGGTAGGGATGCGGGTGGCGCTGTGGTCTAAACCACAGAGCATGGGGCTTGCCAATCAGAAGGTTGGTGGTTTGAATCGCTGCAATAGGGTGAACTCCTGTTGTTTGGTCCCAGCTCCTGCCCACCTAGCAGTTCGAAAGCACATCAAGTGCAAGTAGATAAATCGGTACCGCTCCAGCGGGAAGGTAAACGGCGTTTCCGTGCACTGCTCTGGTTCGCCAGAAGCAGCTTAGTTAAGCTGGCCACATGACCCGGAAGCTGTCTGCAGACAAAAACCGGCTCCCTCGGCCTATAGAGCGAGATGAGCGCCGCAACCCCAGAGTCATCTGCAACTGGACCTAATGGTCAGGGGTACCTTTACCTTTACCTTTACCTATGACTTATGGTTAAAATGCAGAGGATTGTGCTCCACCCTTAAAGCCCATGGGAGAAAGAATACTATGTTTTCCAGCTACAAGAAACTATAGCTTGACAGGTTTTTAATATTCAGAGTCCGAGATTAAGCAGTGCTAGGAGTACACTCTTGGCATGAGTTTATTTTTATTTCATTTTTTTGTACAACAGCTTTGCTGGGTGTCTTAGAACTCTTTCTTCTGTCTGATTTATTTTCTCAGCATGACATGAATTCATTCTGGCTGCAAACAGAAAACATGTTTTAACGACTCAGTTCAGTGATGCTATCTAAATGAAAAGAAGCCTATTTCTGTTGGGGTAAGCGGGGGGCATATGGAACTGAAATCCTTACTGGGAGGAAAGACTGACAGCAATCTATTGCCCTCGCACACATCTAGTTGGGGTTCAAGAAGCTAATGCTTAGTTACTGAATGCTAAGAAAATAATGGGCTTTGAGCTATACAGACCCAAGCCCGAAAGCTAAGAACAAACTGCCCATTGTTAATTTCATAAAAGCCAGTGGTAGTGGGCGTTACTAATTATTTCCACGTATATAGTGTTCAGGGTGTTTTAGGTAACATTATCTCAGTCATCCTGATAATAATTTTGTTAGGTAGACCAGTATCCTCCCATGGTACAGGAGGGCATCTGAGACTAAGAGAGAGTAAAGAATGTAATCCAATGCACACTTATTGGGGAGTAAATCCCATTTAAATCACTGGGATTTGCTTCAGAGTAAGCATGGATAGGGTTGGGCTGTGACTGGCTTAAAGCTTCCTGGTTAAGTAGGAATGGAGAAGAATTTTGGAAATGGGGTTGTGAAATTAACTCAGACAGGATTTCCCTGAACCATCCCAAGCCAAGCTATCCTCATACTTTTAAAGATGGCCTCCTCTTGTGATTACCTAATGCCAGCCCTCTCGTCTACCAGCCTTTCTCTTCTCCTTCATCCCATCTTTCCTACATTTCCAAACAGGAGGGCTGGTGACTAGAGGAAGGAAACCCCCTGAGCTTTTTCTGGGAATTCTCCAAAAAGGCTAACAAAAGACCCAGAAACAGTTTAATTAAGATGAAGATGTTTTGCCCAACACTGCATCTCAGCTACTGTCTACATTAAATGAGAATTAAAAGGGGTTGGGGAGGCAGAGTTGAGCTCCAGTTTGACTGGATAATCAAACTGAGATAACTCTGCCTAATCCTAAAGCCTTTAAGGAACTCTCTCTCTCTCTCTCTCTCTCTCTCACACACACACACACACACACCATTTGCTTAATATTGTCCTATTTATGGTTTTGTCAATGGCCTTTAAAAAGCATGGCCAGTGGCTACTAACAGAGCAGAACGGCATAAACCGCCAGAGAATGCTCTCTTAAGAATCACACACAGTCTAATATCATTGACCTTAGCGACTTAGAAGAAGGCCAGAACATTTAGATAATTAGAAGTCAAAATGAATGAGGGTACAGCTTAATTAAGAGTTATTCTGACACAGGGAATCTCACAAGAAAATCTGGCTAATCAGGAACTGCAGATAATCATAGTTCAGGTTGGGAGAAACTGCTGCATTAGAATAATTACAAAGATTTATGAGATACATGCTGTGCTGCAATAACAGATAATGGCATTAATAAGATATTTCATTATACCCCCTGTACATCATTTAATTACATGGTGACAGTTTGTCTCGAGGAACTCCCCCCGGCCATTGCATCTTAAAAGCTAGTAATAATAAAATCAATCTCTGTCCTGAAAAAAACATTATTGACTAGGATTTGGAATAGTATAGACTACTGGTGCATCACGGTTCTAGCCTGAATACAATTTCTTTGACTCATCTGCTTTGTGACAAGTGGTTCTCTCCCTATCTACAGGATAGATATCTATCTACAGGCCTTGGGGGGGGGGGGGATGTATAGAACCACTTTGTTGAGGATCATGGTTTCTGAGGCGAGTCCCTATTTCAGGAATTTTTACTGTTTGGAACAGACATAATTTTCTTGTTACTTTTCTGTAGACCTCAGAAACTTTCCATGTTAGTTTCTGCAAACAAACGAACCACCTCTGATATTATTCAATCAGGTTAAATTTAATCGTACAAAATGGATGTGACCTTATTCAGAGACATAAAGCCAGCTCCACGCCTGGAGCCAAGACATTGCTGCAAATCATTTACCACTTTCCACTTCTTAGACCTCACGTCCCAGCTCCCTCCAAATCATATTTCACACTTTACCAACCCCTTTCCCCAAATAACCTGGATTTGCCATTTTCTTTATGGTATCAGTCAGCCTCTAAGATGGGGTTTGGAAATATGCAGTTCACAGAAACATGACTTATTTGTACAGCACCAGCCTCTTGGTAGAATCCTATTTCTTTCTAAGCAACAGGAAATATAAAATGGAAAAAAACAATTAAACCATGATGGTGATATGTCTGGATACAGTTTTCAAGCTGCTTTTTTTCCAGATCTGAAGATTTCTATGCATGTCCCATTATTTTGAGAGCTACTATTAATTTTTCTAAGATGCATTTATTTGCTTATTGATTGATTGCTGTAAATATATAAGCTGACCTTTGGCATAATGCTTCTAGGCTGACAAACATTTAAAATTATAAAAACACACGTAAAGACCAGGCACAAAGCAAATCAATAAAGCTGCAGCCACCACCAGCCAATAATGTAAAATCCATCAGAACCCATCAAACACAACTAAAAGCAACTACACAACATGCTGGAATGCTGGGGGAGAAGAAGGCATTTGTTTGGCATTTAAAGAATATCAAACACCCCATCAACACTATACATTTAAACTCGCATTATAACATTATAAGTCATGGCTTCCCCCAAGGAATTTGCTTCTCCACCCTGCCACCCCCACAGCATGCTCTCCAAATCCCCAATCTTTCGGAGCAGATTTGGGAGAAGGAACACAGAAGAGACGTTCTGTTGCACAAACAGAAACCCTTGCATTAAGAAGAAGAAGAAGAAGAAGAAGAAGAAGAAGAAGAAGAAGAAGAAGAAGAAGAGTTTGGATTTGATATCCCACCTTTCACTCCCTTTAAGGTGTCTCAAAGCGGCTAACATTCTCCTTTCCCTTCCTCCCCCACAACAAACACTCTGTGAGGTGAGTGGGGCTGAGAGACTTCAAGGAAGTGTGACTGGCCCAAGGTCACCCAGCAGCTGCATGTGGAGG
Source organism: Podarcis tiliguerta (assembly GCF_965153285.1). Classification (NCBI taxonomy): domain Eukaryota; kingdom Metazoa; phylum Chordata; class Lepidosauria; order Squamata; family Lacertidae; genus Podarcis; species Podarcis tiliguerta. Next base: position 58,547,588 of record NC_139534.1, read on the forward strand.
AGCGGAGACGCGAACCCGGTTCTCCAGATTACGAGACTACCGCTCTTAACCACTACACCACACTGGCTGCCTCTCCAGTTGCAAACGGTCCATGATATATTAACTCCATCTTGTTTTCAGCAAGTTGTTTTGTCCCATGTGAACCAATCTTCTATTACCACTAATTTTTAAGCATAATAATATAGTAGTTTAAAAACCAGTAATCCAATCCCGCCATGGCATTTAGAAATGAACAAAGCTTTTTCAGTCAGTCTTGGTTCTCTATTCCAAATTTTCCAAATGGTTTCCTGCCACCACTCTAAAATTATTCAGTCAGGCCTCTACAATCATGTCTATTCATACAGAGAAACAATATTTTTTGGTATACATCCATATTGGTCAAAACAAATTTCCCCCCAACCATGATAATGGAAGATTTGCCCAATTATCTTTCATAGCACTTCCTAGGAATTTCTGGTGTTTATCGCAAGAGCTGAGTCATCAGTATAATGTTGCATTTTCAAGCCTTGTTTTCTGTAAGTTGGGGTGGGCAACTTTTTGGCTCCATGGGCCAGATCCTTATCAGGATCAGTCTCGTGGGCCAAATGTAACAGGTCGGTGGGAAGGCCTGACATCATGTGCAAGGTGCTTTGAAGTCCCTAAGCTGGTACTTCAAAGCACCTTGTAAGGCTAAATGCAAACTCCTTGGTAACAGCATACCCTCACAGTCTTCGCTTCTTTGCCCCACAGAAATGCCCTTTCATTTGACCTTTTTAAAGTATTTTTATTAAATTTAGCCCTATAACCCAAATAACAAAATAGAACTTCATGACATAAAAACCAAACCAAGGATGCCATGAGATATTACATTAATAAGAAAAAATAATAATTAAGAACCACCTTGAATTGAGCATGAAGTCAATTCAAGCACTTGAGTACTGGCTCTGTCTCCAGCAATCCACCCGCTCTCTGCTCCAAACCATCGCCAGTTGGCACTACAGTTGGCACTACCTTGAGGTTATGAATCCATGAGTGATGGTCGCTATATCTGAACATGAAAGAAAATATGTCAGCACTGCTGGGGATTTTTCTCTTTGTAGATAAGAAACTGGAGTTGGTAACCTGATAGATTGCATGCAAGTTTCACATACCGAAGAGATGAGGTTACATATTTGCTCAAACCTGTAAATTAAGATCTGCAGTGATATACAGCTGCTTTGAGTTGTTCCCAATGACAGTACAAGGAAAACAGCTGGGAAGTATGTAAACTACAAGTGGTTTGAAAATGACTTGCAAGTTGTTTGGGGTCATCGTTATTTATAATACTCAAAATATAACCAGTCTTCATATTGCGTTTGGGAAAACAGTCAGCTGATGGAATACAAGGAAATAACAGTTATATGAATGTGTTAGACAAAATGTTAATAAAAATGCATCAATAGCCATAGCTACCTCACTGGGAGTGGAATTCAGGACTCTCTTGTCTTCTCTGTTTTTCTGATTCTGAAAATGAGCAGGATAAATTTATAAGTTCTAATAGGCTGCCTTTGTTGTAACCTCTTGGGGCTAGCAAGGATATTTCCCACTCCTACAAATGCTGGTGGGATTCTTCCCCCTTTTATTGGCAGCATCAGAACAAGCTGCATATGGAGATAGGACAGAGGCAGTGTGTGTTATAGAAGAATACCTGATATAAGGCATTATAAAGCATTATGTGGTAGAATACAGGCAATGACCAATTTACATGGGTTCAGTATGTGTGTGGCAATGGACGTGCACATCGTGGCGACCCAGAAGTGGCTGGAAAATGGGGAACAATGGGCTTATGCGTGCTCTGCTGTGGCATGTGATGACCTCGAGACTGAAGAGGCCAGTCCCCTGTGTTACTGGAGGAATCACCAATCTGGATACATTCCCTGATTGGAAAGAGGGAAGTCCAGAGCAGTGACTATCTCATTGACACAACAGACAGCCCTCACAGGGGTGGTCAAAAGCAGATCATCGATTTTCTCAGCAAAAGTGAGCTAACGCTCCAATCAGTCCTAATGAAGCAGATTTACCTCCCGCAGCAGATACTGACTGGATGGTGGCAAGACCAGAATGGTAAAGCATGCAGAGATGCCACAGGCAGCTTCCCTTGTGGGTAGACATGTTAATAATGCAGTTTAAGCTAGTGTGTTGTCATGGTCAGAGTGCTGCACTAAGGGCAGGGAAACCCAGCTTCAAATTCCCACTCCCCCATGAAGATCACTTGAGCCAGTCAGCATCTCTCATCACAATCTAGCTAACAGGATTGTTATAAGGAAAAAATGGAGGAGGTGGGGACTATGTACACTACTCTGGGGTCATTGGAAAAAGTCATAAAGAAAGAAACACGTTTTCACAATGCACAGGGATGAGGAACCTGTGGCACTTCAGTTGTTGCTGGACTACAAATCCATTCATCTCTGACCATTGACCATGCTAGCTGGCACTGATGGGAGCTGGAGTCCAACAACACCCCTGTATGACTAGTTCCCTCTTGGTATACAATCTGAAAATGGCTATACTTGCCCCACCAATTCTGACATTCTCTGCTCTAACCCTCCTCTAACTCTCCTGCCTCCATAGAACTATACAGGCTATGATGTCAGCAAAGGAAGCAATTGTCTGAATTCTAAACCCAGGGTTTGTAGTCCATTTGTGTGTGCGCATGGCACATCCCTGGCTGCCAGAATTTGAAGATGAATTGAATTCTGCGTTGGCTTCCTGCTGCCTTTTAGGGGGATAGTAAAAAACAAATATGTGCACATTATTAAACACCCGATGGAATATGTGCAAAGTTGGAGAGGGTGGGTGTGTGTGTGTGTGTGTGTGTGTGTGTGTGTGTGTGGAGCAAGAGGAGGAAAATGTTGCAGTCAGTTTCTGGAGCAAGGTTGCTAAAAGAAATAAGCAGTGCTGCTTTGTAAACAGAATCCATGTTGCACCGTTACAGCCATGCTGTGCTTCATAACCTTACATGGCAAAAGAAAGGCTACATTACAGAAAAGAAAAGAAAAAAAAAACCCTTGGAGGTAGAATTATGAAACTCTGGGAGTCAGTTTCATTTCTAAATGTCATGCTGTTGTGGTTCTCAGCCCAGTCTGTTCAGTGTCTGCTTTATTCACATTGTCCTTTGTATGGCAAAAGGATCCGCTGCCCACAAGAAATGTAATACCCCCCCCCCATGTATTGGAATGATTGGAGGGCACCTGAAATGTTTAGATAAATGCTAAGGTTGCCTAAACAAGAGTGCTGCTTGAATAGGGTTACAGAGACGGGAGGAATGCAAGCTCAATGCAGATAACTGGGATCAAAAGTAAAATAAATAAATAAATTCAGGAACCCTGGGAGGCAGTCTCTTGGATACCAGTGGCACAAAAGGGATCTTTGTAGGAGGGAGTCCTTTTCAGTTACAATAGACCAGGCTAGGCGGGCAACAATCTTTTTGTTTAAAAAACAGAGACTAGAAGCTCAATTTACAACGTGTTTAAGATGGAGTCTTGAAGGCTGCAATCCCAAGTGAAGCAAAACTCTTGCTAAAGACTCACTTCTGAATAAATGTGCCTAGGATTGGTATCACATGTCTTGTGCCTCACTTGCCCAAGATCTGAATGCCTGCCCCCAGCTTGACACATCACTCCTCAGAAAATAACCAAGTCCCTGATTTTATTTATAAAGGCCTGTAGAGGTACTGCAGCTTAAGGAACCAGACAGGAAAGGGGAAAGATTGTGGGCAGTGGGGGAAATGGCAGGAGTGGGGAAGAAAGTGTGATGAACATTCATTTGTAATGTTTTGGAATCCGGAGTTCTAGAGAGCAGGGCTGGGGAGCCTTTTGGGTACAGCATTAATCTAATATTGGCCAGCTGGCTACAACTAAAAATGCACCTGTGATTTCTTTCATAGGCACACTCTCTCCAACAAAGAATTTGATGAGAGGCTACATATATGGTTAACCAAGCAGGTGGTGCCTGGCTGGGGGATGATTTATTGAGGAAGTAGAAGTTGGCATTTTTCCTGCTCTCAGGTTCTTCTCCTGAAGTGTGATGCCTTATGCAAGGCTGGGGAGGGGGGGATCTGTTGCCTTCCAGATGTTGCTGGGCCACAAAACTCCCATAATCCCTGAGCACTGGCCATGCTGACCAGAGCAGGTGGGAGTTGGAGTCCAGCAAATATCTGGAGCGTCACAGATTTCCCACCCTGCTTTAAAAAATGGCACTACTGGACTGAACCAAGACAAGCTTAAGAGAACAAAATGCAAGATCGAAATGTGGCTGATGGGCTTTGTTTAACTTGGTGGTTCACAAATCGTGCAAGTTTGCCCTGAAATGTATTTAGGAACTCACAGATCTGATCACTGGTGAAATCTCTGTGTTATGCTCCTTATGGGTATGCAGAAGCATGGAACAGGCTTGCATCTCCCATCACCAGGGAAAAAGCCACCCAAATCAGTCTTGCCAGCTCTTTTACAAATCCTCAGTGGAGAAAATATGTTCAGACTTTGGATGCAAATTTATTGTAGTCCCCTTTCTCTTTCTTAGGAAGTTCTGTTGGAAACAGACTGCTGGAAACATTTATTCAGGTTCTACTTGGGGAAAAAGCCTTGCATTTCCTCCCTAGGCTTTGTGATTTATCTCCTGCATTTCAAGGCAAATTTGCATAACACTCACTGAACTCCCATCTTCAGAGATGCTGGTTTCCCTCTAGGTCCAAGGAAGGCAAAGCAGCATTTGATGTTTCCTTCTTCACAAGTTGGGAGGATCAGCAGTATTGGACTGAGGGGGTAAGCTCTCTGAACTAATTTTAAATTCATCAGTCAGCAAGAAGCAAGCTTGTTCTGTTTCAGCCTCCTAGGGCTCAGCCTATAGGATGCAGGGGAAGTTTTGAGTTACCTTAAATCTTAGTCAAGTAAGGACACTTTGGATGATACTGCTGATATATGCAGCACTTTCCATCTCTTCCAGGTAAAGAAGAAGAAGAAGAGTTTGGATTTGATATCCCTCCTTTCACTCCCTTTAAGGAGTCTCAAAGAGGCTAACATTCTCCTTGCCCTTCCTCCCCCACAACAAACACTCTGTGAGGTGAGTGGGGCTGAGAGACTTCAAAGAAGTGTGACTGGCCCAAGGTCACCCAGCAGCTGCATGTGGAGGAGTGGAGACGCGAACCCGGTTCCCCAGATTATGAGACTACCGCTCTTAACCACTACACCACACTGGCTGTCAAATTCTCCTCCAGCAAACCTCCTGCAAAGAAAAGCATAAATTTGACATCTGAAGTTTTCCTGCATCTGCATGCTGGAACAGCTTCACCTGATTTAATTTCTGTTTGTCATATAGCCATTAAAGGAACAAGAGTCCAACAAGGGGGAAAGCTTCACAGGTTCTGTTTGAATGACCATTTTGCCATTTGCTGGCCATGGGAAATCTGGCAACATACAACTTCTAACCTATGGTCTATTGGTCAGCCCATGTTCTGTCACATACAGGGCTCAGGTTTGGACATTCCACTGCAGACTCTCAATACTGATGTTAGTTATGGCATTCCAGATGCTAAATCCAGGATTGCCTAGAAGTTAGCATAGTTTTGGGTGTCGCCTAGGGAGAGGTAGCATCCATCAGTGGTAGCATGTTTGCTGTGGGATGCCCTCCTAAGAGAGGTTTGCCCGGCAGCCAATTTTTACTCTCTTTTTTTGGCACCAGGTGAACTCTCTCTCCAGCTCTCTCTTTAATTCTCCCAGGCTTTCAAGATGTGCTTCCAGGGCTGATGGAATGTGTGCAAGTGACCATGTGAAAAAGGCTGTTTGTTGGACACTGACACATACCTGAGGAACATGTATCTGGAAAAGAGAAATGTGCAAACCTTTACCATGAGTGTCTCCAAGACCCTCAAAAGAAAGCCAACAATATGGATTCCAGAGCCCAGTCTGCACTTTTTGCATTCAGATTCCCTCAAACCTCCTATCATTCTTCTGCCAATTTAGGATAACACTTCACACATCTGATGGTATGCTTATACACTACAGAGATCATCAACTTTTTCAGACCCCTGGACACATTTGCAAATGGGAAAAACTGCATTGGGCGCTACACACACAGCACGACCTATTATATTAGCTACAATAAAATTATTCAAGCCTAATCAAAGTGAGGAGGAGGGAACGATGCGGGCATCACGGAAAGCCCTGTGGGCACTTGTGCGCCCATGGGCGCCACACACGGACCAGTCTCTAAGGGGCCACAATACTCTTTTATTGTTTTGGCTGCAATTGACCTACCACCACACCTCTGGAAACCATTCAGTCAAATAAGCAAGAGAGAGGCGCGCTGGCAGCTGCTGCTGCTGCCCAGAGATGGGCTGTGAGAGCAGAGCAGCTCCCTTCGCCGATGATGATGATGATGATGTCACGGCCGGAGTCCTTCCTCAGCTGCCCTGCCTGTGACCCTGGAGGGAGCAGGAGAGATCCGGCCGGCAGCCCCTCCGTTTCCTCCTGCCCGGGGCGGGAGTGCGGCCAGGGCCTCTGGGGTTCTCTGAGGCTTGCGGCTTGTCTGCGGGTTCAACCTCGTGGTCTCGCTGGGACCGCGGGGACTCTCCCCCCGCCCCGCGTCTCCCTCTCTCGCACTTGGCGCTTGTGCGACCCCGGGAGGAGCGAGCGGCGGCGCACCCCAGCCCCCTCCTGGGCGGAGCTCGCCGCTGCGCTCTTGCGAGAGCCGCCACCGGGACTGCTGCGCGCTCGCCCGGGCAGTGGCGCGGCGGAGCTGGAGCCGACGAGGCGCGCGGAGATCGCGGCTACTGATCCGCGAAGATCGCGCCGGCTTCGCCATGAGCTTCCCTCGGCCCTTGCGCCGATCCGTCAGCCTGAGCTCTGCGCGGACCCTGAGGCTCGTGGTGCTGGGACAGGGCGCCGTGGGCAAAACAGGTACCGTCCCGTCCACTCTCGTGGGTGCGGGTGTCCTTAAGCACAGGGGGCAGGGGGGACGTTTCGCCACTCGAGCGCCGATCCTTCCCTCTCGGGGTCCCTTCCGTCTCCACGTGGAGGGCCGGCCGGCAGGGCTCTCTTTCCAACCCGTAGAAACCGTCCCCTGCAGGCTGCGCTCCCGCCATTAGCGCCAAGAAGAAACTTTCCGGCTCGGCTAAGATCTTCTTCCTGGGTCTCGGATCTACAAAAGACGCTGACTCTGAGACAAGCCCTCCTTTCCCCCCGAAACACCTTAAAAAATAATCTCAACAGTCCCCAAACTAAGCCGCAAAAAGCAGGGGTGGTCCCGCTGCCGCTCTCTCATCCTTCCCCTCTAGAAGTTAAACTCCCCGCTTGCAAACAGAATTTGCTGCTGGAAAAGAGGGTCCCTTGTCAGTGTCCCCCGGCCCCCCCCCGGCCCAGTCCGCTACCCTTCCTCATTTACGAACACTTCTAACGCCTCGACGGGGCAGCCCCACCCGTCACACAGACGTGGGGGTTCCGCGGACGTTTCCCCGCAAAGTGTGGCCCCTTGAACCCCTGTGAACCTGCCCGAGCCAGTAGGGGAAAGAGGGTAGAAGACATGGCCGCTCGCCCTTCTTCCCACTTCCCCTGCTCCGAGTCTCAGCTCGGTACCTGGTGAAGGACCACCTGGAAGGCACTAGGTTGGCAAAGGCTGATTTGGAGGGTTGCAGGCTCTCCATGCCTCAGATAGACTCCCCAGGCGTCAGTTGATGTATATGTTAAACTTGCAAAGCAAAATCACCTAGTCAACATCTGTTTTAACAGTCAAGGAGTAATTGGTTTGTGTGCAGGGATCTCAAGGACTGCCACTGCACTGCTCACCTCGTCCAGCCATCTTTACCAGGCTCCCAGTGACAGGGAAACCTCAGATAGCCCACCAGAAATTGCCCAGTAGTGGGCTACAGTTTGGCTTAGTGTGCATATTGCCTTGCATTTCTTGCTTTAATTACTTTTGTCATTTAATCCCACTCATCCTCAGGGGAGTGCAGGGCGGTGGTGCAGCTGTGTTGTTTTAGACTTCGGACTTAATGGTTTCATGTACCACAACCTCTTTAGACAATGATGTGCATTACTTCAAAATGTGACAAGCCAGTCCTGCTGCATTCGGGGTGGGAGGCTTCTGCTCATTGTGCTGAGTGGGGTCCTGGACGTCTGTCTCAAAGCCATGCCTTGATAGCACCCTTGGTTCAGGGAAGCATATATGCCGTGTCTTCCTAAACAACAACCCTGTTGGGTAGGATGGCCCAAAGCCATATGTGCTTCATGATGAGACAGGGATTGGGCAAAGTCAGACACTCTTATCTGCTGCGCTGCCCTGGTTCTCCATGAAGTTAGGCTAAGAGACCTATGGCATGCTTAAGCCCACCCGTTGAGTTTTATAACCAAGGAGGGAATTGAAATGGGACATTCTGAATTAACTTAATAGTTCTCAGAGTACTTCCTACAAAATGTGCCCCCACCCCTTGTTGACATCGAGAAAGTTGTAAAATGATGTGTGAAAGAAGTAGAGGAAAATGCCTCCTTCAGCTTCTTTCATGTGCTCAAACATGGGAGGAGATCAAAAGGAAGGGCATTTACAAAGCAGCTTTTTCATTCAGAGGATCAAACGGCTCAGGACCACAGTATCGCAATACTGTCCCTCTGTGTTCATCATCTGAGGCTCTTCTTTGTGTGCCTCCTCCATGTGAGGGTGGCAACACGAAAACAGGCCTTTTCTGTAGTGGCTCCTCATTTGTTGAATGCTCTCCCCTGGGGGGGTTTGCCTGGCGCCTTCATTATATATATTTTAGGTGCCAAGTGAAAATATTCTTCTTCAACCAGGCCTTTGGCTGATTAATATTCTACAGCCTTTTAAATGTGTCTGTGGGAAGCAAGGGTTATTGTTTTGTTGTTTCTGTTTTAATTATTCACTTGTGTTTTTACCTTGTATTTTATTCTGTGAACTGCCTTGAGATCTTGTGATGAAAGGGCAGTATATAAATTTAATAAATAAAATAAATAAAAAGTCAAGATCCTTTGCAGGTTGAAAGAACCTTGAAATCCCATCCCCCACCCCCGCCACACACATACAATTCACCGCTAGATGGTTGTTTCAACAGACCCATATAGGCATGTTGCACATTTCCCTGTGCAGTGGGATGTTCTGGGGTGTAATTTCTTTGGATAAAAGAGCACTGGAGACATATGATGCCTTTGCAATATATGCTTTATTTACAAATGTACAATTAGAGTATAGTTGAAAGCAAGCAGACTCCTGAAAACAAATAGCAGATTCCCAGAGGCATAGCAGATTCTTAGAGATCTGTGCACTTCCAGTTTTTCAGATAACTAGGAAAAGCTACATAAGACTTCAGTGCTTTCATTTTGGAGGAAAAAGAAACCACAATGCCTCCATCCTGAGCGTGCTCTTAGTTTAGATGAAGACCCTGCACTTGTGCTCTCCTGGAAATTGCTCCCTCCTGGCTGCTTTTTGTCATTGAATGTGATGTTTACTGCAAACAAAACCAGTGGGCAAATAGCAGCCAAGTAGGTGATGGGATCTGGATCAGGAGCACCTCTTTAGATAAGGATTCCCAGCTGCTGTAACTCCAAAATAACAGCAGCTAGGGTAAGCAAGCTTATGTTAAACTACTAATATCCTATGTAGTTTGGCCCTAACTCTAGCTAGAAACTCTCAGTGGCTCTTTTCCTCTTCATCCTTCTGTGCCTGTCCATTGTTGGCATCCAGTCAGAATCCATAAACTGGCTGGTTCCTGTTCAGGAAAATAACCCACAAGCAATTGGAAAAAAAAAGTCTTCTTCCTGAGTACTCATGCACAGGGCTCAATCCAGCCAAACTCACAATACCCCTCCCCTATCAAGAGATGAGTTAAATGCTTGTGGCTGCCAGCGTTGCTCAGTAAAAGACAACATAGTATGTTAACAAAAGAACAAAGAAAATGCAAGACGATACATGACATCATCAATACATGTTTGGTTTGTTTCCTCTGGACTAAAACAAATTAACTCTCACCATTCAGATCACCAGTATTGGCAAAAGGGCAATGTCTAACCTTTGAAGAAGGCTCTTGCCCTGGGCATACCAGTTTATATCCTATTTAATTTCATGTTCATTAGGATGTCCTCAGCCACAGCCAGCCCCTCTCCTAGTCCTCCGTCACTTGGGTGAGTTTCTAAGGTGAACAAAGCTAACATAACATGACGATGCAGAGAATCTCTTTGTACTGTTTTCCTAGAATTTCATTCCAAGAAGAAGTATCACCTAAGGCTTTGTCATTAACATTTGCTATTTTGTAGCAGGTTTGTATTTTTCCCAGGCACCCACTAACCCCCTCCACCTTATACTATGTATGTAATCAAAACACTTATTTCTGAAAATGCCACCCCACAGTTTCCCCTGGTGAGTATAGTATTTCTCTTCATCCAGAGGCTGCACAAGAGGACTCTGCTTCTGTTGCTTTTCATGCTGCTTGGCAAAGGATCCAGACACAATGGATGTGTGTGTTGCACAGTTTGACTGCAACGTAGCTGATTTCTGTTTCACAAATAGCTGGCACGGGGGAAATTGTGGGGGCTGAGTCAGCTCGGGAGCATGGTGAAGTTATTTGAGCACTCAAAGTATTATTAAAATGATACATATATTGTTATTCTGAGATTCCCATTGTGGACATTTGTTGCGGGCTAAAAAGTGAGGTTCAAGTACAGGTTGTCTCTTTAATCTTTAACAGGGCCTTTTCTCTTTCCAACTGCTACCTCAAAGGAGTCACTTATAATGGCAGGCTTAGATTTCCACTAGTTGTCAAAGCAATGATGTTAAATTAAGCAGCCCTATAGGAATGTGCCCACACCAAAGGGAGGAATTCAGCTAGCGAGTCCCATCAGCGCAAGACATGTGTGATGGGGCTTCTCCTTCAGTGCCTACTTGCTGCAATGCCCTGTGAAATTAGCTCTGGGTGTTGGTAGCCAAATTAGATTTGGCTAATCCTAGAGGGGCCCCAGCAAAGCAACTAAAGCAACTTTAGTCCGCACTGCTTAAAACATTTGGGTCTAGCAGACCCAATTTGAGTAGCATGACTCAAATTGATTATATATATATAATCAATATATAAAGTTTGAGAGTCAGTTGCACAGATGTTGTAAAGGTGTGGTGATCTGTCATGGAACAACCCCAGATGTTGAAGAAGATAGCAGTGGTTAGCCAGACCTTGTTGCTGGTTGTAAAGGGGCCCCCATGACAGTTCGAGTTTCAGGACCACCGAAATGTGGGTCTGCCACTGCCTGCTTCCTCAGCTTTATTTGTTTTGCTACCCCCTTGGTTTCCTGGCCTACAGTGTCTAGGTCTCCAAAGCCCCCTGAAAAGTTCATTCTTTCCCTTCCCAACAGCAAGTAGCCCCTTGTGTTCCTCGTCCTGTGTGAAGATTTGATCAGCTGAAGGGACCTTTCACATCTGTCCTAAGGATGGCCCAGTTTGCCAACATTTTATTGTTGACAGCTCTCCCCATCCTTGAGCAGCAGATAACCCCTGTGTGTGGCACGGAAGAAACAGGCATCATGAAGTTTTAAACTAGTATATATAAGATTTCCTGATGAAACTGGGAAAACATGCTGAGGCTGAAAATACAACCAGGTTTCCAGTGTTAGGTTTCAAAGAGTGCTCCTTTCCGATTAATTTCCCTTGCTTCAGGAAGGAAGGAAACTTCACAATTCACTGCAGATGCAATGTGGTTTCCCTAATCATAGCCAATGCAGGTTTCAGTGCTTCGGCTGAAGATGCCCTAATAAAATTGTCCGCTTCCCCATAGAGTGCCAGAAGTTGAATAGCAGGTTACTTTCTTTGATGTAAATGAAAATGTGCCACTTTAATTTGGAACTTTCAGAGGGGTGGTCATGTTAGTCTGTTGCAACAGAAATAACTTCTGGCAACCTGGAGATCAACATATTTATTATGGCTTAAGATTTTGCGGATTAGAGTCAATTTCATCAGATGAAATCCTCAGTGGATAGGTGCTTATACATTGGTGTAAAGGGTACGGGGGGGGGGGAGAGCAGGTGTTGGAATCAAATAACAATGCAACGCAAAATCTGTTGTCTGTGACAGTTACTTGGAGCATACATGCATGTAAAACAAGTACAGTGAGCCCACACAGCAACAGTAATTGTTGGCTTTAATTAGGAAAGCTTGAAAAAAAGTTGAACAATTAAAGTTAACCTTTTTGGTGGTGTAATTTTTTATTACATTTTTTAAACATTTTCACAATAGTAAAGGTAAAGGGACCCCTGACCATTAGGTCCAGTCGTGGCCAACTCTGGGGTTGCGGCGCTCATCTTGCTTTATTGGCCGAGGGGGCCAGCATACAGCTTCCGGGTCTCTGGCGAACCAGAGCAGCGCACGGAAACACCGTTTACCTTCCCGCCGGAGCGGTACCTATTTATCTACTTGCACTTTGACATGCTTTCAAACTGCTAGGTTGGCAGGAGCAGGGACCGAGCAACGGGAGCTCACCCCGTTGCAGGGATTCGAACCGCCGACCTTCTGATCGGCAAGTCCTAGGCTCTGTGGTTTAGACTACAGCGCCACCCACGTCCCGTGGTGAATAATCTTCATCAAATAGTTACATGGTTTCATAAACCCTTCTGCAGGGTTTATACTTACACCTTTTCAACTGCATTTTATCCTTATCAATTAAAGTTAACATTTTAGCTGAGCTCTGTATTTTGATATCAGTATATAAATATGGGAAGAAGTCTCATTTTAATCAGTCAGCCAGTCATTTGATTTGTATGCCTGTTAAAACTATGGTCAAAGCAGCTTACAGTATTTGAAGGATTACATAATTACAAACAACAAAACAAAAATAAAACATCAAAAAGTAAACAACCAAACTTAACAATTTCTATGTAAATCATAAGCAGATATAAAGTAAAGATACAAAAAATTAATAACAGCAACAACCCCCCTACCTACAAACCCCCCTTCAGTGGCCTCAGCTTTCGTAGCTGGCCCTCCCAGTCCACATGGAAAATGCCAGCAAGGCACAGCCAATATGGACTCACAGCCAATATGGGTTTCAGTAATGGGAGTGATCAGTAATTTTGTTTTAAAAGGCAATCCAAACAGATAATTTGGCAACAGCAGCGTGCACTGCTCACCACTAAGGGAGGCAATCCACAGCACTGATGTATTTATTCACCTTTGCAAATCCCCATATTGCATATACTGTACACAAGTGTTGAAGCATGTCTCCCTAGGAGTTGCATTCATTGAACATTTAGACTAGGAGAGTAAAAAGGAATTTCACAGAAAGAAGCTAGACCTTGCATTGCTCCCATAAACCACATTGAACGTCATAAAGTCCTGAATCAGCAAGAGGTTCCTCATGGGTAGAGCCACTGTGTGTATTCTCACCCCCTGCCCAGCTGCTTGCTTGCAGCATTGAACAGACTCTTCTGCATAAAAGTTCTTACTATTGAGTAATTGCAAGTGGGATCTTCCAAAAAAATAAATAGCAGACGGCAAGTGCAGTTGCTACTATTGTCACTTGAACATGTAGCTCATTCAATTACTTCCCCCAAAGAATCCCAAGAATGGTAGTTTGTTAAAGGTACTTGGAATTGTATGAAGGGGAAACTACACCTCCAAGATTCTCTGGGGGAAAGCCTTGTGCTTTATATGTGCATTGGATTCACTTTAAATGTATGGGGTGGATCTGCAGATACTTTAGTCAAGGGGGAAATCTAGAATGTTTGAAAAATTAAAAAGTAGAAAATCCCAAAGAATTTAGGAAGCAGAGAAGTGTGGTCGACCTGGACATTCTCACCAGTCAATTTTAGCAGTGTAAATCAGTTACTCTTTATGATTTCAACCCAGGAATGGGGAACTTATGGATTCCAACTCCCACTTGTCCCTTGGCATGGGCGTAGCCAGGATTTTTGTTGGGGAGGGCAGAACCAATGGGATTGGTCAAGTTAAGTATTTCTACTGTTTTACTTGATCTAGGGGGGCAGCTGCCCCTCCACCCCCCTTGGCTATCCCCATGCCCCTTGGGGATCATTACCGAACCATAGGTGGATCCATAAGGTGGATCACAACATCTGCAGCACAACATCCCCCAATAATAATCAGGAAGTGGTTTCCAAAATGCATGTTTGGACTAAAGGTGAAGGTCTGAAAAGGTGTTTGACTGATGATCTTGCCCAATATGATCTACTGTGTTTGGCAGTATTTTTCCAGGGTCTCAGCTAGAGATCTTTCTTTGCCTTCCCATCACAGATAAATTTAACTGAGATGCCAAGGATTGAGAGTAGGACCTTCTGCATGCCAAGCACGTACTCTTTCACTCACCTACGCCCCTGTCCTGACATTTGTTTGAGTTGTAGCTTGTAGTGGTAGAGAGAGAAAAATACTAAGACTTTCTAAAACCAGTACTGGTTATGGCAATTTACACTTAGACAGGCTGTCTAGAAATGTGGAAAAAGCCTTTCTCATGGCTGGAGCATAGAATTGGATTGTCTAGGAGCCGTGGGGAGAGTGCGAGTCTCTGCTCATACCTTATTTTACTGAGATGGAGGCCTGATTCACCTGGTCATTTATGATGTAGGAAAGAGGTGCAATGCATGATGAACATTTACGGAAACTCCAGGATAAAAGCAACCTGCTGCTTAACACCACTTGATTTTATAGATGTTTTATTGTCAGTTTTGTAATTGCAAGCCACCTGGAGACCTTGTTTACAGACAAGCAAAAATAAAGACTAGATTATGAAGCGTAAATCTAAAGCTGTCAGAGTAACTCAAGTGGAATAGGATTTGCTCTTACTTCAAAATATTGACCCAATTAGAACTTTCCCACTTAAAAACTTTTTTCTCAATCTCATTGCTTAAACTACAGGCAGAACTGAGCTTCTCTCTATATGAATCTCACCACCATGCAGGATGCTTTGATCTGTGGAGCGGAGACATCAGTCGGATCAGCTGTTCCCTATAAAAACGCTAGTGTAGGGGTGGGTAACCTTTTTGGCTCCACAAGTGAAATTTGTTAGGTGCGCAGGGCTACCCAGTTGTCGGTCAAATGGCATCGCTGCATTGTCTAGCCCAGGCTTCCTCAACCTCAGCCATCCAGATGTTTTTGGCCTACAACTCCCATGATCCCTAGCTAGCAGGACCAGCGGTCAGGGATGATTTGAACTGTAGTCTCAAAACATCTGGAGGGCCGAGGTTGAGGAAGCCTGGTCTAGCCAATAAATGCTCTAGCTGAAAAGGTTTAGTCATACATAAAGACTGGACTTGTAAGTAGCTTTTAAATGGCATGTTATCTTGTAACAAATTTCTATCTAACAGTTTTTAATAACTGTTACTGCATTTGACTCCTAGTAAAAATATGCTTTCAGTCTTCAAAGCTGTCTTCTAAAGACGCACTGCCCTGTGTGGGTGGGGCAAACTTTGCAAGGGCTGGTGTGTGGGTAGCCTCTTCCATTTCTGCCGCCTAAGGCAGCTGCTTCACCCTGCCTCATGGGTGGGCCTGCCTTGGCCCTACCTGTCTTGGCAAGCAAGTTTCAAGGAGCCCTGCCAGTGGGCCTTTGAATCTTCTCCATTAGTTCCAGAAGCAGGACTTATTTTGCTGCAGAAACCCTCTCTCTCTCTCGGCACTTTCCCCAGAATCATTGGATTTGCTTAACCGTGTGCATAAGAGTCCGACATGACCAGACCTTTGTTTGGAGAAGTACAAGGATGAAGTGCAGGTGGGGAGGGTGAGCAGAAGAAGCTCCAAGTTGCAACTTGGCAACCCTAAGGGCACTAGTTTGATCTAACCACAAGGATCTCTTTCAACAGGCTTTCGTTTATTATGAGGCTCTTGGTAATAGGATATAACTTAGATAGTTGGATTTATTATATTTTTAAGGTGTTTTTTTTCACCTGCCTGGAGCTCTTGAGAGTAGGATGAAGGGAACAGAAGTAAGTCACCAAAGCTAATCTACTCTGTAAAGGCTCCTCATTTTATAAAGGCACCCCAGCTTGATGTGCCTCTAAAACCATTAAGTGTTTGGTTTATCCATCAGCGCCCACACCACACTTTCTTTAAATGTTACCTGCAGCAAATTCTGCTCATGTTCAAGATGAATAGTTGGGCCTGGTCTCCGTGTCAACCTCCGCCTCTCTGGCCTTGACTCCTTCCTTGTAATAGGGCCTTCTGTTGTTGTGTGTTTTTCCCCCTTGACATTTTTAATCTGTTTAATTGGGTTCTTAATATAGACCCATGCACTTTAGCTTTGGGAGTCTGCCCAGTTCCTGCTATCGAAGCAGGCACTTCCCAGAACTCTAGATTGATTTGTTCCACTGTCTTCCCCTTTGCCAGTGAAATCCTTAAAAGATGCAAGTAATTACAGGCTGCTGCATTTTGTTGCTTTACTCACCTGTAATATGGCACTCCATGGGTTGTCATTTCATAGCTATTTCTAGAAATTGCTTTCGAACTAAGCCTGACCCTCCTCACCCTGATGTTTTCCTTTGAGTCCTCTTTTTGCTCTGCCATACGGTCAAGACTGAATATATACCTTTCTATAGGGCAGAATATTGTGGTGATGCAATTGTGCGGAATGAGGGGTTTGGGGGCTCCCCTTTATCTAGTTTCCACCACCAGGTGAATATCTGCATCCTCCCTTGCTTCCAAATTGACTTCTTAGAGCACGCAGCTTGCCATTGGGGCTGTCTCTTGATCCAGAACTTCCCCCAGGGCCCAGCTTTACCGTTAGGCAGAGTGAAGCAGCTGCCTCAGGCAGCTGTCATGAAAGCGCAGCAAATGTATTCAATTTCTTGCAATGTCACATTGTGTTCAATATTTTTATTCACCGCGTAGTTTATTTGCACATTTTTAATGTATGTTTTATTGTTAGTCTCCATGGGCCTTCCCGTTGGAGGGCAAAACAGAGTAAGCATAAATAAATTACTTTTTTTGCAAATGCTAAAAACAAATACCAAGTTTGGGCTGTCTGGTTTCAAGGGGTGTTCTTGTTGCTGCTGCATGAATCATATTTCTCACTTATAACTTTGGAATTTGTGAGGAGAAACATAAATTCAAAATCTCTGTTCAAATGTTACCCATGAAATCCCACTTCTA
This sequence comes from Podarcis tiliguerta, assembly GCF_965153285.1. NCBI lineage: Eukaryota > Metazoa > Chordata > Lepidosauria > Squamata > Lacertidae > Podarcis > Podarcis tiliguerta. The sequence goes on from NC_139534.1 coordinate 58,564,679, forward strand.
CCACTAAAGCCAGGGGGAAAGCATATTACCTTCAGCAAGCACATAAAGTGAGGAGGGCAGAAACACAATTGATGATACATGATTGGCCATTCTTGGTGGTGGGTCAGTTCTTTAGGGCAGTGGGTCCCAAACTTTCCACCTCCCCAAGGACCACTTGAAAATTGCTGAAGGTCTTTATGGACCACTTAATAACATTTCTCTGTTGTAGCAATCGTAATGTGCTTTGCTGTTTGATTTTCTTTTTCATTTGATTGCTTTGTTTACTTCTTATACATTGCATTTCCATAGAATTCAAAACAATAAAAGACAATATGAGAAATAAGAGGAGCTCAGAGAAGCTTCCCTGGCTGGGAAGGCGCTGCCTGCAGCCTCCTTATGCCAGCAGACTGCCTGAGCAGATGCTTAACTATTAGTCACTTTAGCTGCCACTCTGCTGGGCATGTCCTGGACCTTGTTTAGTGGTCAACCAATCCTCTCCTTGATAGACTCCAGGTTGCTCCTGGGTCCTAGTGCCCATCCTGTCACTGTTTATGTGTGCAAAGTCTGCCAAGTGCTCTGTAGCATCTTGAATTGATCCAAATCTGCCGCCCCTCCCATCCTGTCGCTGAGGCACCTCCCTCACCGTGGCTCATTATTAAGCCGGCCCTGATGTTATATATTGGTTTTACCATGTATTTTTGTATATATTAGAAATGAAATGTTTAGAATATGAAAAATCCAGTGCTTTAAGTCAGCACTGTCTGATTTCAGTCAGTGCCCACTGTGCCACATAACTCTGTTTAAAATAATAATAATAATAAATTTTATTTATATCCTGCCCTCCCCAGCCGAAGCCGGGCTCAGGGCGGCTAACAACAATAAAACAGTACAAAAGTACAGCACAAACAACACTCTAAAATCATTCATTATAAAATTAATTAATTCAAGCCACTGGCAACCATTGGGCCAGAGCTCTGCGAAGATTGCCGATGGAGGGAGTCAGGCTGTGCCCTGGCCAAAGGCCTGGTGGAACAGTTCTGTCTTGCAGGCCCTGCGGAAAGATGTCAAGTCCCGCAGGGCCCTGGTCTCTTGCGACAGAGTGTTCTACCAGATCGGAGCCACGGCCGAAAAAGCCCTGGCTCTAGTTGAGGCCAGCCTAACTTCTCTGTGGCCTGGGACCTTCAAGATGTTTTTATTTGAAGACCGTAAGTTTCTCTGTGGGGCATACCAGGAGAGGCGGTCCCGTAGGTACGAGGGTCCTAGGCCGTATAGGGCTTTAAACGTTAAAACCAGCACCTTAAACCTGATCCTGTACTCCACCGGGAGCCAGTGCAGCTGGTATAGCACCAGGTGAATGTGATCTTGCAGTGAAGACCCCGTAAGGAGTCTCGCTGCAGCATTCTGCACCCGCTGGAGTTTCTGGGTCAGTCTCAAGGGCAGCTCCACGTAGAGCGAGTTACAATAATCCAGTCTGGAGGTGACCGTCGCGTGGATCACAGTGGCTAGGTCAGGGTGAGAGAGGTAAGGAGCCAACTGCTTAGCTTGGCGGAGATGGAAAAATGCCGCCTTTGTTGTAGCTGCAATCTGCGCCTCCATGGAAAGGGAGGTGTCGAAGATTACACCCAAACTCTTAATGGACGGTGATGGCACTAATTGCGCCCCTGCAAGAGATGGGAGTTGCCCCCCCAATCCCATATTGGCAGCTTGCAGACTCAACTGCCTGATGCTGATTGGACTGGCTACTAGAGCTTCTGCCAGAGCCCAGCCTTACAGGTGAGAAGGCTTATTAGAGGGCACGTCACCAAGATCCCCTCAAACCCAAAGTCCTAAAGGAAAAGCTCCTGCAGGTATTCCTGGGCAAGGCAAGATGTTTGTTCCTGCCCATTGGCTCCCCATACCTGTAGTTGCTTCATAAAGATAAAGGTAAAGGTACCCCTGCCCGTACGGGCCAGTCTTGACAGACTCTAGGGTTGTGCGCCCATCTCACTCAAGAGGCCGGGGGCCAGCGCTGTCCCGAGACACTTCCGGGTCACGTGGCCAGCGTGACATTGCTGCTCTGGCGAGCCAGAGCCGCACACGGAAACGCCGTTTACCTTCCCGCTAGTAAGCGGTCCCTATTTATCTACTTGCACCCGGGGGTGCTTTCGAACTGCTAGGTTGGCAGGCGCTGGGACCGAACAACGGGAGCGCACCCCGCCGTGGGGATTCGAACCGCCGACCTTTCGATCGGCAAGCCCTAGGCGCTGAGGCTTTTACCCACAGCGCCACCCGCGTCCCAGTTGCTTCATAGATGAGTGCAATCACAGATACAGATTTATGTCTCATTCTTAATAAGAAATCTTGCTTAAGCCAACATCTATTACGGCTATTTTTACAAACAAACAAACCCAGTGATATGTGTGAATTGGTAACGGTGATGTATGCCCCTTGCTGCCCTGATTTTTAATGTATCTTTTCACATGATGTGTTAGCACCAATTTCTCTGGTAATGAATTCGTGACTGCACATTTCTTATCTGTGGAGAGGATCATGTTAAATATTGAGCTATATATGCAGATGTATGACACGGTGTTCTGGATGGAAGAAAGATTAATCTGGTGATGAGTCACTTCCTTCCAGCCAGTTTCATATTTACTTTTAAAAACAACAACAAATTTATACTGCCTGTCTTCCATTTTGGATTTTAGGGTGCTGTAGAATCCACTAATCATAACAAAAGCAGTAATAAAACAATAAATAAAACCCATTACAGTACATTATGCATTCTTGGGTTCACAAAAAGAACCTTTGGCAACTTCTGTGAGGAATTGTTGCTGGTGTTGCTCTGTGCTACCTAGAAAGGACAGCAGTTTGACATGTCCTGACATTTCCTGAGGCGGTTGTGTTCCTTTTTCTTTTCTTTTTGTGGAGAAAATGTCAATCTGCTGAGTCCATCCAGTACATACCCTTAATATCTCTACCTGTGGTAGTCCGTGGTATTGTGACAAATTGTGTCCTGCTCATCCACCCTAAGATGTGTGGTATCCAAGGCCAGCTGGGTTATTTTGGTACTTGAGGCAGAAAGTCCCACAAGTGACTGTCCCACAAGCACCTCTCCCCCTCCCTGGCAGCACAGTTTTGAGGAATAACAAGAGTAACAGCCAATGCTTTGTTAACAATTTTCTGCCCTTCCATGACACTCAAAAGTCACCTCCCTGGGGCAGCTGCTTCCCTCTACCTAAGGGCAGGGCCAGCTGCATGAGGAGAGCGTAATAACCATCACCACCTTTTTTTTTTAATGTGCCTTTGGACATTTGGGATAAAACCAATGATATTTCTACCTCTTACTACCTGCAGAAAAGTTTTGAAATTGAACAAGACATGAGCCCTAAAAGTATTAAGAGTAGCCCTGCTGAATTAGCCCAGTGGCCCATCTAATTCACCATCCTGTTTTCATAGTGGCCAACCTAATGCTAATGGGGTGCACAAAAGCAGGACATGAGCACAATGGCACTCACCCTTCTTGTGCCTCCTACGCTTGGCATCCCGGCTTAAAAAAATTGTCTGAACTCATTTTAAAGCTACGCAAGGTGGTGGCTATTGCTACATCTTGTGGGGCTTTTTCAAGATATACTATATATATATATATATATATATATATATATATATATATATTAGTGAAACATCTTTATGCCACTTTTTCAAAAACACCAAAGCAGTTTACAAAAAAATCCTCTGAAAGACAAAAGCATTAATAACAAAGTTAAAACATATAATAAACATGTATGGCCTTTTCAGATGCACTGTATAACATTCCTGGCTCCCTAAACCATGGTTTTGTAAGCCAGGAACAGCTGTCTTGTCTATACACTCTTCCTTTGCATCCTGACCTCCTCCACTGACTTGGATGATGTGATCCTAGTCTCGCCATGTCTTAAATGGGGGGACTGTGTTTTAATATTGACTTACCAACTAGGATCCAAAGCCACAGCTTTATCCTGGAGGATGATTATGAGGAGTGGGGGGAAGCATACAGCCCCAGCGCTTTCTCCTCGCTTAATGAACAAGGGTTTATTGAGCAGGAAACGTTGAACCTCAACTGACCAAAAAAACTTGACGAAACAAGAAGTCTTACAACCTTTCCAAAAGGACAGCAATGTAAGCAGTTGCATAACCTCTGTGGGACGGAGGATGCAAAGCTTTGGGACTGCTACTGGAAAAGCTCCATCCCAAGCTATTACTGTCCAAACCTGATGTGTGAATGAAGCAGATTGTATGCCATCTAAGTAGAGCTCTGCTGGCAACTGGTCTTGTCTGTGTATAGATGGACCTTAAAATACGAGGGCGTGCAAGATCTTAACATGCTTTTGGGTCCTATTAGCATTTTCTCAATTGAATTTCCAGGCTCTGTTGTCCTTGGCTCAGAAACAAACACCGTGCGGCTACCGTAGCTCTTTCATTATGGGAACCTTATTTCTAAAGTTACTCCCTAAATGATGGGGACCCACAGAGTTTGTGCTTCGTCTGGGCTATAACCACATCTCCCTTTCACAAACAGGAGCCCATCCATCTCTTTTTCTGCCTCTCTCAGCCTCTGCCAAAACCACCTACATTCTTTAACCTCCCAACCCTGTGTGTTATCTTTGTCTGCAACTCTTCCCTCTGGCTGGCTGGCTGTTCTGTACAGAGTTCTCTGAATGTGTACTTGGAAGGATAACCAGTGCTTGGATAATCCAGTCCTTTGTGTTCTCTCTGGCTGTAAGTGATAGTTTGGTCTGTGGTGTGTGTTTACTTTTTTCCTTACCCCTAAACTTAGAAGAATGAGCTATATGGAATATGAAAGGACTCCTGACTCCTGCCCACACAAGGCAAATTATGTGCAAATTATGGTGTCCTTTTCCCCCCTTCTTTAAAAAAAGAGTGTATGGAAACTGTTATTCTGATGGGTTCAGTGCTTATTTCCTTTGTAAGTTACTTACATTTTATACTTTTACTTAGATTTTATAGCTTTGAATCTCTTATATGCTGGGAGATAAGACAATAGCAGAAAGACTAGAGAACCACAATGTTTTAAGGACCCTATTGGGGCAAATTACTGCTTCAGCAGATGCCTTTTGCTCCAAATTAATCCAGCACAAAAGGGATTTGAAATTTAGGGGCAAGCAAGGTATCCCAGATGAAAGGTTTTCCATTACCCTGGTGTATTAGATGATCCCACATCACACTCTTTTTAGACAGACCAGAGAGTGGGTGCACATGAGAAAATAAAAATTATCTCCAAATGGTTTTATTTTTGCTCCCTCTGCCTACCCAGCTATAATGATGGAAAGAAGACCTTAAGTTTTCATGACTCACTCTTCTATTGTGTAGTAGGAAACAAGGCAAACTCCCTCGGGGACGAGCAAAGGGTCAAACCAAAATATCTCCTCCTGTTCTCCCCAGAGTGATGGGTACAGATTCCCAGGCATAAAGGCTGTGGGGTGTGTGTGTGTGTGTCACGAGTGTGGCATGTTCGCTGTCAAAGGCATCTGGTTAGCTTGCAGAGCAGGGAAGAAAAGGGCTGCAGGCTACGTGCAGTCAAGGCGGTTTCCTGCACTGACAACTTTGCCTTGTCCATTCTCGCCCTCATTCGAAATACTCTTCCCACCCTCATTTTGAGAGGGTATGCTGTATCTTCACTGCAGGCTTCGACTTGTACCCCCTTCCCCACCCTGATGTTTTTTGTCTCGGCTTGGTGTTTTGCTGCTTCTGAGGCCACACTTCCATATTTTAATTTTAGGTGTTGGGTGGGTTACAGAGAAGGCTTTTGCTAGCTTTTTGAGAAGAGGCATGGCTCATTCTTGCATATTATTGTCTCTGTGAGAGAGACAATATTGTCTTTGAGAGAGAGAATGATGGCTACTTCCCTTCATGTGCTTTAAGAAACACTGGTTGGCAGATCCAATGTCAGGATTAACCTCTACACGCTGTTCCTGGAAGAGCTCCAGATTAAAGGATGTGGGAGCGCTGGATTGAACTGTACAGTGAGCCTCCACATGGCTCCACTGGTAGCATTCACACATTCCTTTCTGCCCACCGCATTCCAACCCTGACTGTTCCTGAGTTTTGGAGAATGAGCCACCATTGTGCTTCTTGTGCTTAGCAATATTGCAAGCTACTCAAAAGAAAGTTTGGAGCCCAGGAAATCTGGCACTTACAGGTCCTTTGGTGCCTTTTCTATCCACCACCTTGCTGCCTCTACCTGTTTACTTCCGAAGTAAATGCTCATTGAAATGCTCATTGTGACACTATGTGTGTTTTGGAGTTCCATAAGCTCACAGGACTTTGTTCAAAAGTAAATTCCACTTCAGTTTTCATGTGGGAAGCTTCTAAGAAAGTGCATCTCTCTCTCTCTCTCTCTCTCTCTCTCTCTCTCTCTGTGTGTGTGTGTGTGAGAGAGAGAGAGGATGCATTTGTTTATTCCAGCCCATCACCTGGAAGTGCACCCCTTTCATTATCTTCATTTGTTTTCCCCAAAACCTCCCGCCATATGTCTTGTCCTTAAGACTCACCCACTGATCGGTTCCTAGGTGAGGCTTTCCCAACTGGGTGTCCTCTAGATGTCATCCCTAACAACAACGAATCATTGCTGGTTGAGGGGGATGGTAGTCCAAAACCTTTGGAGGTCATCAGGTTGTGGGAGGCTGCTGTAGACTATTGCTATTTCTGTATTGGTTTATTCCATTAATCATGTTTCCTTTTCCTTTTTCCAATGAAGCTTTGACAGTGAGATTCATCACTAAGCGATTTATTGGTGATTATGACCCTACTCTAGGTAAGTCTCGCTTCTGGCTTATGTCTCTTGTACTGATTCAGAGTGGTGGTAGATGGTTTATTATTATTATTATTATTATTATTATTATTATTATTATGGAGAGTTGGCTCCAGCACCAAGAACAATTGCCATTTAGCTCTCAAATACAAACTGTTTGAAGGAAGTGGTGAGGCTGATAGTTTAATGATAGTGCACATGCTTTGCATCCAACAGGTTCCAGGTCCAATCTCCAGGTATGGTTGGGAAAGACTTTTGTCTGAGAACCTGAAAATTTGGTGCCAGTCGGTGTTAGATAATACTGTGCTAGATGGTCTGGCTCATTATAAGGCAGCAGCCTATATTCTTATGATGGAATCGGGGAGGCTAACTAGTGCTGCTACTTTCATACAGCAACAATGGACTCTCTACTTGGTGAAAATAATGTCAACGATTGGACAAGATGCTATTGTGATGAGCTGAAGGTTTAGTGCAAAGAGAACCTAGCACTTTGTTCATTTCTCCATTGCCATCTTGCTCCATTTACCAAGCAATTACATTCTAGAAAATGCCTTGATATTGGACCAATCAAGCTGAATCTCCGCTGGGCTGAGTGTCTGTTCTTTGAATATAATAATAGAGCAAAGCACCATCTGAAAATCCTTTCATAGTTCCCCAGAAAGCCTACTTTGCCTCCAATTCACTAGTCATTTTGAAAATTTAGGTCATTATGTACATGTTGTCATTTAGCCTAGAGAGGCTGACAGTCTCCCATCTGCAAGGGATCCCACCCCCACCACACCCCAATTGTCAATTTGGGAGCAACTCATGGAAAATTAGATTAATACCTGTTCAGTCCTACATTTCCTCATTTTTGTTTTCTTTGATGGTGGAGGTATTCTGCACAAAAGCAAGAGCTATCCCTCCCCCAACCTCCAGACTCTTCAGATCAGGTACCTAGATAACATGCATGTGTCCTGAAATTACTGCATTTTCAACAAGGCAAAGAAGCCTGCCTTGGACAGAACTGGAAGCTGATAACTCTGAAAAGAGATGGAGTGATTTGTGAGGTGTTGGGCTTGAAGAACTAACAGGAACTAGTTTGGGATACTGGAGCCCTCAGTAAGGCTTCCTGCTGTGTTGTTGTAATAGCAACATAAACACCTCCATTTGGAGTTACATATTTAGAGATTATGCTGCTAGTCCATCTGGCCTTTTGAGGATGGTGTGGGAATAACATCGTGTGGGTTGCAGCTTCCTGAATGGTTACTAAAAAGGTTTGTTGGTGTTTTCTTCTTTTTCATCAGAGTTTTCCGCCCCTCACAGCTGAAAAGCAACTTGCCATTTCTGTCTTGTCTTTTCAGCATTTTTTATTTTTGGGCTGGGTTGAAATCCTATGCACACTTTTTTTTTTTTTTTTTAAGGAAATAAGCCCTTATTGAACACAGTGAGGATTACTTGCAAGCAAGCATACATAGGATTGCACGGCATGTCACAGAATCCACTGTGCACAAATTTGGCTGATCTGTAGAATTCAGAGAGGGCTGTGGGTGGGGAGGGTGAGCAGAGGGAGAGAGAGAATCACCTTTAATCTTTTCCTTTTGACAGAGAGGCATAATTGCCTGCCTTTGGGTGTATTATTCTCCTCACAATGTGACTAGACAATATATGGCACGTCCCCACCCTTTAATCCACAGTGCATATGGACAGGCTCCTTTATCAACACATAGATCTTGAGCAGGAGAAGAATGGCCCTCGAGGCCAAGATGACTTAATAAGGCTTGTGGGAGCCTGGACATTTCATAGTTAGAGGGCATATGAGGTTTCAAGGTGAGAACAAGGTGTTTGGGAAGAAATATGTTGCTGTGCACAGCTGCCATTCAGGGCATCTTTTGTTCAATAGGTGGCCTTTTCTGCCTTCCTTGGGCTGAGTTTTGCCAGAACAACTGGTGCGCTTTCATTTTAATTCACTGGCAAAGTTCCCTTTACCTTCATGGTCCTTCCCCCACCCCACCAAGACTAGTCCCAGAATTTCTCCATTTTGAAGCTTTAGCTCACACTGCAAACAGGAGGCTGGGCTCATAATGAACTTTCAGTGATGATGGGCTATATTTCTGTCCACAGTCACAGTGTGGCCAGCTGCCATTGCAGGTAACAGCCTGCATACTACAAACCTCTCTGTCCATTTGCACACACACACCCCAATCTACTTTTCATCTCTCCTTCTGGATCCTCACACTTTTAGTTCCTCTCTCCTTCTACATCCCACCCTTCTCTGAGAGCCCTTGTTGTGTCTGAGGTGAGGCAGGGGGCATTTGGGAAGGGGCTCTTCTGTTTTGGCACCCCACTTGTGGAGCTGTCTCCTTTGGAAGGCTCACCTGATGCCCACCAAAATCCTTTAAAAATAAATAAATTATTGGGTTTGAAGAGTTTTGCCGTCTGACTTTATCTGTTCAGTAGCGGGCTGTGGTGTTTTCTTATATTTTGATTGTAAACTGCACTGGAAGTTCTTGAATAGAAAGGTGGTATATAAAAATTAATGATGAGGTTAATAAAAAAATACAGGTGCATAAGATTTCTCGGCAGCGCAATTCGTGTAGGGGGGTTTTCATGCTGGGCTGTGTACTTGCTTGTGAGCAGAATCAGGAGGGCAGACAAAGGAAGAGAGCACTCTCCACTCAGCTTACTTCTAGCTTTTATTTTTAATTCTGCTCTGCGCATATGCCAGCGGATTTCTCATACATGTTTTATGTTCCACAGAGATGATTTATAGGCACACAGCTGTCATCGATGGAGAGATGGTGCATTTTGAAATTCTTGATACAGCAGGACAGGTAAGGTTCTGGTCACTATATCTCAAAACAAGGGGACTGGGAAGGGGCCAGAAAAAAGCCACCAAAATTTCCCAGAGGGCTTGGGCTATAAAATTTGGGGCCATAAAATTTGAGGCTGTTTATCTTGGAGAGAGGAAAGGCAAGTAAAGGGGAGACATGACAGAGATGCATATAATTATGGCTGTTGTGGACAAAGTCAGTAGAGGCATTTTGTCTCTCTTTCTGATAATATCAGAACCTGGGGCCATCCAGTAAAGCGGAATGGCAAGAGATTCAGGACAAACAAAAGGAAGCACTTCTTTCCCCAGTGCAGAGATAACTTAAGGAATTCACAGGCACAATATATTTTGACAGCCACCAACTTAGATGGCTTTAAAGGGGAATTGGACAAATTCACAGAGAATGAGACTTAACAAAGGCTATTATTCATAATGGCTATATTCTGCCAACCTAGCAGTTCGAAAGCATGTCAAAGTGCAAGTAGATAAATAGGTACCGCTCCGGCGGGTAAAGGTAAACGGCGTTTCCGTGTGCTGCTCTGGTTCGCCAAAAGCGGCTTAGTTATGCTGGCCACATGACCCAGAAGCTGTACGCCGGCTCCCTCGGCCAATAAAGCGAGATGAGCACCGCAACCCCAGAGTTGGTCACGACTGGACTTAATGGTCCGGGGTCCTTTTATATTCTGCTTCTAGAGGCACCATGCCTCTGAATACCAGTTACTGGGAAACAGTAGCAGGAAAGGGCTCTTCCCTTCCCTTCAAGCCTTACTTTGCTGTTGTCTTTTTAATCAGTATTTTTAGGTTTCTTTTATGCCCAAAAGCGTTCAACGTGGCTTAGACAAGATAGACAAATCCAAAATAGAATCAAACTATATAAAAAGACAGATGCAAAGCAAAAGCAAACATTTCCAGCCATTAAAAACCTCAGAGGCATCTGGTTGGTTGCTGTGCTGAACAGGATGCTGTGCTAAGATGAACCATTGGTCTCATGCTGAAACATAAACTAATAATAAAACGGTGGAGGTGGAAGCTGGATGTCCCCGTACCTACTTTCATTCTGTAAATGAAGTGGGCAGTTAAATTGCGTTAAAGGGTAAGTAATCCCACCTGGCTGGGTTTCCCCAGCCCTAAGAAAGAGAGTGCCCTAAGAAATATGTTTCTGAGATGTAAACAGTGTAGTGGCTAAAAGGGTGCGCAATGAGCCTGGAAATCCCCGGACTAAATTTGTGTTAGTTGTGAACTTACTGTCCAGCCAGTGTCTCTTAGCCTTGACCCCTCTACTGGAATTATACTGACTGATCTCACATAGTTGCTGTAACTTTTATTCCGATAAAAAGGAGCCAATGTGCTGGTTACATGGTTAGAGTGTTGGACTATGACCAGGAAGATCTAGATTCAAATCTCTACTTTGGCAAAGTCTCAACATGTTACTGGAAAAAGGACATTATCTATCTATCTATCTATCTATCTATCTATCTATCTATCTATCTATATCTATCTGTCTATCTATCTATCTATCTATCTATCTATCTATCTATCATCATCTATCTATCATCTATCTATCTATCTATTTATTTATCTATCTATCATCTATCTATCTATCTATCTATCTATCATCTATCTATCTATCTATCTATCTATCATCTATATCTATCTATCTATCTATCTATCTATCTATCTATCTATCATTTATTTATTTATACATACATACATACATACATACTCTGCCCATCTGGGCAGCTTCCAACACAAATAAAAATGTAATAAAATGTGATTGATTGTTGTTGGAGCCGTGGAATGAAATAGCTGGAGACTTGAACAGAAGTTCTTCACATTACAACCTTTTGTTGCAGGTCCCACTTGTGAGTTTATAATTTCATTCTCTCTCTCTCTATTGGCCAAAGTAGATGAATTGTGGCTGACCAAATCTGGGACCTGAATGACCACCGAACAACTGTCAAGTGGGCTGGGTGGGGAATGGTGCAATCTGCAGAGGAGAACCAGTGACCGGAAAGGGGGTACATAACCACCATTGGTCATTGTGTACAGATGTTATGAGCTCTTTGCAAAGAAGGTGCCGTGCTTATACAGATTTGCGATTGGTCTCTCTGTCCTAGGAGGAGGACTCTCTACAAATTGAAGAGAAGATAAAGTGGGGAGATGGCTTTGCTGTGGTTTACTCTGTCACTGACAGGTGCAGCTTCGACGAAGTCATGAGGCTCTGCTTCCTCATCAACCACATCCATTCCAGCCCAAAGCGGAGCAGCGCAAGTGGAGAGCCGCCCGTCGTGATTGTCGGAAACAAGAAGGACCTGCAGTTTGACCGCATGGTGTCCTCTGAGGATGGGGAGAACCTCTCCAAGGCCCTGAAGCATCCTTTCTACGAGATCTCTACCAGGGACAGCTATGAGGAGACGGTGGTGGTTTTCAACACTTTATACAATGAGCTGATGAAGCAAGGTCATTTTTCCCCAGGGTCCTTCAAGAGGCGAGCAGTGTCTAAACTAATGGAAAAGATCCCAAAGATTCATGCCAACTCGACTCTGGCCTCGGGTGGCAGGAGCCTGAGCTTCAATTCCTTCAGGGACTACATCCCGGAATGAACTTCTGCACAGGCCATTGTGAAATGATGGGCAGTTTTCGCAGGGACCAGCTGGAGTTGGCAATGGAGAGTGTGCAGAGCTGGTGAACTGGCAAGTCCAGAGACCTGTGCATTGTTAGGAAAGGTGTTGTTTTCCCCTAACTACCTTTAAAGGCAGGAAGGTCACAGGGTGACCCTAGACCAGCTTTGTGGTACAGCAGTACATAAGACCAACCCGACTTGGTCAGACCAAAGGTCCACTTAGTCCAGTATCCTGCTCTGAACAGGAGCCACAGATATGCTTCTGGGAGGCTCACCAGCAGGATATAAAGGCAATAATCTGCCCCCTTCCCTGTTTCCAGCTCTGGCAATTTGTATACAGAAGTATACTATCTCTATAGCTGGAAGTTCCATTTAGCCATTATGACCAATAGCCATTGATAGACCTACCCCCTGTGAATTTTAAAGCCTTCTTTGCTGGTTGCCATCACCACATCTTGTGGCAGCAAATTCCATAGCTAAGGCTGATGCGCCACATTTTCTCCTTGTAGAGATTAGTCTTCTAAATCCTGGTGAATTGGAAAGGCAGCTGTGAATGTTCCTTTGGTTGCATGGTCTGATTATTCTTTTTGGGCACCCAAGAAAGCAAGGAAAAGTGGATGCCCTTGCCAAGGCTGGACTCTTGATGCGGAGCTCTGCACCAGCGCAGTCTTGTTGAGTCAGCCTTGTTGGAAGGAGGGGTGGTGGGATCTACAACAAGTTTTGCAAAAGGCTGATTAGGATGTGTTCTCATCTTCCCGGCTCTTGCTAGTATGTTATTGCTCATTCCTGTCCATCAGCATAATGGTTTAGGCACCTGACCTTTTTCCATAATGGACCAAGGCCAGTGGCCCCACCAGTTTTCTATACAGTACAGTCAGGATCAATAGAAGAACATGTTGCAAGTGGCTGATTAAAGGTTTGGTTAGAAGAGAGTTCTGTTTACACTGAGCAGCAGTGCCATGTGACTTCATGGCAGGAACCACTGAGGTCACAGAATAGGGAAGTTCATGGAATCGTGGAGCTTCAGGCTGCAAAACAATGCACACTTTCCTAGAAGTGAGACCCACTGAGGACTGTAGGACTTACTTTTGAGTAAACGTGCATAGGATTGCACTGTTAGTGACCAGAAGCCCATTGAGTGTGCCATAAGACAGCTTCTCCCACCACCAATCTTCCTATGTAGTTAGTACCATCAGTATTCAGATAACTGACTTTTTATTGGTGTGTAGATGTCATAGCAGGGAGCACTTTCAAATCTTTCCTCCTTTCCGGCAGATTTTTTTTTCTTGAAGTAGGAACATAAGAAGCTGCTTTAGGGCAATGGTCGAACCAGCCAAGTACTATTTGTCTTAACCAGCAGCCAACTCTCCAGTATCTCAGCTTGGTCCATCGTGTTCATTTCCTGCTCTTTATTTAACTGGAGAAACCAGGGATCAAACCTTGAACCTTCTGCTTGCAGAGCATATGTTGTGTCATTGAGCTATGGCCCTGACCCAAGTTAGTTATTTCTTCCTCTTTTAAGGCTGCATCCATTGTCATGCTAATATACTTGTAGGCACTTGCTGTTCTGGAAGGAAAGATGACCAACTTGTTCCACAAAGGCTTCCATTCTACCGTTCAGCACTGGAAAATAGCATTCTGTTTGCCTCCTGCTTCCTTCACTGACTTCTGTGTAGGCAACTCAGAGAAGCTCTGTGAATTGCAAACACAGATATTTTAGCTGCAGCTTGAGGGGTTCTCCATAGATCTGAAAATAATAAACATATCTGCCTGCTCTTCAGCAAAACCCCAGGGCCATCTTTTGCTTCTTTCTGACAACAAAAAGAACTGCCTTCACCCAACAAGTCTGATAACATAGCTCCTTCTTGAAACCCATTTGACTCTCAGATCCAAACTAAGCATTTTTAAAGTCAGCTTGTGTGGCTTTATAATTACATTTTGTATTGTAAAATGATATGGTACTCTGCTGTTGACTAATAGCTGTGTACAAGCAGGAAATGGAATCAGAGTATATGAGGTGGGCGTGGTGAGAGGAGTACAGCTACAGGTGCAAATACAGTGAAGCCAGAACTAGATGATACTGGAGGTTTCCAAGATCTGGACGCCGCTAGAAGTTGTGGACTACAACTCCCATCAGCTCTATAGCCAGAGCTTGAAAGTTGTAGTCCAGAACATTAGAAGGGCACCAACTGGGCTATCCCTGCCCTAGGCCTTTTGCGGTGGTACTAATCTATTCCTGTGTTTTATTTCAAAAGTGGGCATTGAATCTACTTAAAATGGAACAGAACTCTTTCGTTTTTATCCAAGGTTACTAAAATAAACACTTTCTTAGATTTGTGGCATTGTCAGCTCAATAGCTGCCACCTGGGTTAGGAGCTTGACTCTCCTTCTCCCTGCAGTTTCTAAATCCTAAATCAACACTGTTCCATGGGGCAGCCTGCAGTGATCTCAAGAGAATGAGTAAGTGTGAAATAAAAATCTCTTCAAAGCCCCAATCACAAATCCAGGCATATGTTCAAAACAAAGGCTTAAAATTCTCTCAGAAGGCTTGACTTTTTAAAGGAGCCAGGACTAAAAAATTTCTTTTCCTCTTTTAAGTAGCCTAGCAGAACTATTGTTGGATTGACTGCTAAAGTGGTTTGCTTTCACAGTCAAATGCTATTCTGGTTTGTCTCATGGGTCGGGGGGGGCAGTTATACCTATCTCCACTGAAATTTCTAAGAAGCAAATTCTAAATTAGAGTCTATGTCTGTTTCCACAGGTGAAGGCTGTAGGCTGGAAGATTTTTTTATTTGCTAGCGATAGAGAATATTCAAAAAAGATTTTAATTTAAAGGATGATTGTTTGCATGTGTCTTCAGTAAATTTTCCTGTTGAAGAGGTCAGGAAAGCTGATCCTCATGAGAGCAGCATTAGATATCTGCATTGTTTTATACAACTGTATTCCAGCCACTGGAAAAGTGCATAGCATCCTTTCTGATACCTTCTGTTATTAATGGATTCTGCTGAACCTGTCATGGGAACTGTAAAATGTACTTGCGGTGGTATATAGATTGGATTTTCTAGGAAAGGGGGTGATGATTCACATACATTGCAGCCACCTACACCACCTTCATCCAGGTTTCCAACCTCTCACAGCCACAGAAATCTCACATCCCCGCCAGTCACTGAAAATGGCGGCCACTGTAGTTTTCAAAAAATACACAGTATTTCTCATGCTGCGACTTGATTGGAAGTACATAGTTACTTGCCTAGCTGCCCTTTGCGACAGATAGTAAAATTACCCCCCCCCAAAAAAAAGCAGTTTATGTGCTTCTTCATCAAATGGAAACTTTAATTTGCCAAAATTAAATTTCACCCCCTAAAATGACATGTCGTACTAGAACATAAAAAGCCCTTTTCCTTTTCCTTTGAGGAATCTATGTATGTGCTTCCTGTTCTGTTAAGCAGCTTTCCACCAGCCATGGAGGTACTGCAAGGAACTGCTGCTTGTTTTATATACACGCTCATACACATAAGAGAACTGAAACAATCCTGCCTCAATGAGGGCCTCCTCCCCAAAAGTACAAACCTTGTACAATTGTTTGCTCCACAGTTTGGGGTTCCTTGGGCAAGATATTTAAGGTAGGACACACACACACACGCCATTGCTGCTTCCTACTCACTTTCCCATAGGGCTGGAGGTTGGCAAGCAAAGGAACTGGCTGGGTGAAAGAGGAGGAACAGTATTCATTGCCACTTTTGGGAGAGGGCAGTTAGTGAGTGGTAATAGCTGCTGCTGTTCCTTGGCTCAATGTCACTTGCCCAACTGGATGGCTGAGTGAGTAAACGGATAGCAGCGAGGTGCAGCCACAGGGGACTTGGGGGAGTGGATCCTTGTAAGATACTGGGACCCTCAGCATCTGCCCACGAATACTGGGCAATGGATGGAAATTTCTCTCAAAATGTAGATGCCATTATTTTTAAATACTTCATAATGTATTTTACATGTATATACTTTTTTTCTTGTAACTTCCGTTGCATTTTGTAGACCTGGTGCCAGAAATCTTAACGGTTTGCTGAGGGTGAAGAAAAGCTGCCATCTTCAGCAACTGTTTGTATATGGAGTGGTGATGATTATTCTGTGAATTAAAAAAATAATAATTCTCAGGTTTGTTTCTTCAAGCCATTTCATTTTAGACGTTCAGATGTAACCAGTGTTCAGCGGCAACTGAGAATTCACATGAAAAGAAAAGGGGAGGAACTCAAGGTTGTGTTAAGATGATTGTTCCATCAGGAATGCATTTCAGCTTACCCAATGGAACGATGCCCCCCTCTCCTCCCCCTGTATTTGTCCTGATCCACACAAAGCCATTTTTTTGGGGGGGGGGGGAGAAGAGGAAGCCTGGTTACTCCAGTGGAAGGCTGTGTCCATGCATAGATCTCTCTTAGTGGAGATTCCAATATTTTTCCGTCTCATGCAACTTAGTAGAGATGACAAAGTTGGGCATATTTTCTTCCAGAGGCAGTCAGCTGCTTTATTTACTTATTTGCAAAACTTTCTATAGCACCGACATTAAGAAAGAAAATATGGCAGTGCACAACATAAGACTAACAATAAATCTGCATTCATTAAACAAGTACAAAAACATGTTGCAGCTGGATGAGGAGCTGTCCCAGGTCACAACTGATGCACTGAGAAGTGTATCAAGGGGTACATCCTGTGCAGCTGCCATGTACTTAAAAGGGAAATATTCTCTTCAAATAGGTGGTTTATGTTCGCTCTTTGTGCGGGAGAGGAATGATTCCAAACATCTATGGGAATTCACGGTCACATGCTTGGTGTCCCCATGCCGGGGTGGGGGGGGGGTGGGAATCAGATGTGGCTAGTGAACAAAAGTTGGTATGGCCTTGACTACTCATGCAGTTGAAAACCAGCTTCTGTCAGCAACAGTGGGATAACCCCTTTATTACCCCCACTGCTGTGGAACCACGTGATACAACCCCTGCAGCTCCCGTTGCTGCCACTGTTTGTCTCTCCAATAGAGGAGGGTGTGAAGCCCAATCATGGATGGTTTTCAGCAGTGGTCAACTGTGAGGTCCACACTTGCCTTGAGCTGCCCTGTGAGGCTGTTGAAATAAGACAGATTGCTAGTCCAGCTGCAGAATGGCTCCTTTTAGTCTTCTATCACTTAATCTTTCTGAAATCAGCCTCAGCTTCAAGCGGGATAGAAATTGGATAGCACAAAGATTTTCCATTGCTGCCCATGGCAGCAGCCTTACGTTTATGTATATATCTCTCAGGAAACAATGACTTTGCTTTTCAAACTTTTCAAGGACAGGAACACGCTCCTGGGAATGTTTAAGTGTGTGTGTGTGTGTGTGTGTTCCTCTTCTAGTCTGAAGAAAGGTATCAGGACAGCCAAGCCACAGATTTTACTCCAACCAAAACCTTCTATTCCCATAAACATGCACATAATTGTGCTGGATCTCCCCCGGCAGCACTTCTTATGAACATTCACAGCCCTCATAGATTGACACAGATGATGGGCATTACCATCAAATACTGTGTGGATGCTGCTGTGTGCTGGGGCTTACCTGCCCCTCCAATATTTTATTAAAGTTGGCACTCCTGCTTTCATAGAAGTTGATCTCCCCACCTCTACCTACCTATACACAGGCACGCATGCACATACATACGTACATGAACACCACCACCAATACCATCCTTTTGCCTGGTAGCAGTCCTGTAACTCAGAAACTGTCCTTGTTTGCACATCACAACAATCCACATTTGCATTTGGGCTTACTGGGATGATGTGAATATCTTCTCAGAGAGGCACTCACAGCTTGCTTTGCTGCTCTGGGCTTGGTTACAGTTTGTGATCAGTGAGGTAGAGAGAACTCTGAGCCCAGGTTCTGGCAACACACTAAGACAAACTTTGGCTTAGCTCTACATGGTGTAGGAGAAAAGAGGACAGGGAGGAGTTAAGCAGCTGTGGGCTCCTCTCCAAGCACCTGCACACTCACAGCGTCCTGGGAAGCCATGCCATGCTTTGGCTTATGATGCCTTGCCAACTAGGCCTATATGGAATTGTCACTTTTTGTCTTTCTGTCATTTTCTTTTGTGGCCTCTCTTTTTCAGCTGTATTCTGCATGTGTATATATTTTCAAGTAAAAGGCCTTTTAATCAAAAGCCCACTTCAACCACCTCCTTCTTCCAAATGTCAGAAGATTATTTGTCCTGTTCTTGACTATAAAGAAGCTATGACTCGAGCAAAGTCATGATATTCGAATTGTCAATCTGCATTTGCTAAACAGGCATTTTCTTAGCCTGTTAATGTTTTAAGTGCATTACTGCTGAGCACAGGATTTTATGCAACCAAAGGATCATTTTTTATATATACCAACTGGATCTATTCTAGGCTTTGCTAAGATGTAATGAACTTCAGTTATGCTAATGGCAGATAAGAACAAAGCTTTCAGCCACCTGTGCCAATTATTTTATGTTGCCATATTTATTGTAAACTGGATAGTCTATAGGCAAAATTGAATCAATCAGGGCTTATTCAGGTATCACAACGCCAGACAACCATCAGTCTTCTCATAGTTGGACTAAGGATCCAGAGAATGGAGAACATTCTTAAAGAAGACAGATGTTAACTTCCCAAGTTTTATATACCGGTATACGGTGTATATAAAAGAGAAACAGCTGACTAAAAAACTTCCGTTCCGTTTTGTTTTGTGAAATGGCTTATTCATATAAGAAAGAGTAGTTTGGGTTTTTGCAGAAAATGTTGTTTCATAATCCATACAGAGGAAGCAGTGGAAGGCTTGCTTGTCTGTTCCCCATTCAAGTACATACAAGTTTTTGACTATCAAAACATTCATAAATCTGCTTTGCTGAGACTTCAGCAGCAGCGAGTCTTTCCTGCTGCTCTGCAGTTACTGTGGGAATGAGGGAGAGCCAGAGGCTGCCTGAGGACACAGCACTCCCTCAGGGAGGGACAGTCAACAACAGAGTAGAGTCTGAGGTGAGGAGGAAAGCTGTGCTCCCACAATACAACCAGCCCCAAAAGGAGCAGGGGCTGTAACCTGGAAGAAGGCAGAGACCGGCTAATAATACTATAGAATGATGCCAACCCTGTAAGCTCTGCTGCTCCTATTGGTCGATATGCTCTCCTTATACTGCACGACTTACAGTACATGCATTCCTGTATCAAGGTTTGAAACACACTAATATAACCATGCTAGAAGGGGGATTTACAAACACATCTCAACTTTTCTGTGATTTTCATGTCATAGGGACATAGGAAGCTGCCATTAACTGACTCAGACCATTAGTTCACCTTGCTCAAAATTGTAAAGGTAAAGGACCCCTGGTCAGTTAAGTCCAGTCAAAGGTGACTATGGGGTGCGGCGCTCATCTCACTTTCAGGCTGAGGAAGCTGGTGTTTGTCCACAGACAACTTTCTGGGTCATGTGGCCAGCATTACTAAACCGCTTCTGGCGCAACGGGACACGGTGACGGAAACCAGTGCACACGGAAACGCCGTTTATCTTCCCACTGCAGTGGTACCCATTTATCTCCTTGCACTGGCATGCTTTTGAACTGCTAGGTTGGCAGTAGCTGGGGCAGAGCAATGGGAGCTTACCCCGCTGCGGTGATTCGAACCGCCGACCTTCTGTTCGGCAAGCCCAAGAGGTTCAGTGGTTTAGACTGACTGGCAGCAGCTCTCCAGGGTTTCAGATAGGGGTCTCTCCCAGCCCTACCTGGAGATACTGGGGATTCAACAGATGCTCTGCCACTGAGTTATGACCCTTCTCTCTCACCTATGAGCAATGGATTTTTATCTGCAGCACACGAATTTTCCACTTTCTGGTTGTACATCCATGTTTCTTCTCTCTCCACATACTGATCTATCCTTTCTGTACCAAAGTGTATTTCTCATAACTATTAACAGGTATACTAGGCCCCCTACGCAATTCTTTCTCCTTTTCATAAAGATGAGCATCTGCTGTGCCTCATCTTCTTCATCCCCTCCATCAACCCCTATTCTGGTCTCCAACTGAAGTTGGCAACATCAAGGAGGAGCCTTTGTCAGTTTTCTCTTGCTTCTTCCTCTGAAGTACAGCTCAGTTGATTAGGGCCAGGTGCTGATAACACCAAGGTTGCAGGTTTCATCTCTGTATGGAACAGCTGCATATTCCGAGATGATCCTCAGGGTCCCTTCCAATTGTAGGCATCAGTTCAGCAGAGAATAATAATAGGCAATAGTGAAATTGATAAGATTTTCCTCAACTTAATCACTTCAGTGGAAGGGGGAGTTAGGGTGATCAGGTGAGAGTGAGGAAAGGATAACCTCTTGTACCTCTGGTAGTCGGTGCAGAAGGGTTTCTTTCATCAGAGGTAGTTTGTTATCGCCACAACTGCACCACTATTAAGAGGTACAGAAATCATGTCCTTTGTTGCCTCTGACCACCCTAAAGAGGATACTGAAGGAATTGTGTTATGGTAGGAAATACAGATAGGGAAAGGATGCCCACACACTATCAGTCTGTTACCAACCATGTAATAAGAAGGTTGTATCTAAGTCTAGTCAAAGGGCAATATATAATGAGCCAAAATCCACAGTTGGCAGGCAACTGTTTTCCTGTAATTTAGGTGGAGGACATGTGGTTCCGAATGAAGCTGGAAAAAACACCATTTGTGACTGGTGCTAATGGAAATTCGCTGAAGTGGGAGAAGATTCATGAGTGATCATTTAAACATTTGAAAACGCTCATTTGATTTTGGGTGAGGTAGGTAAAAGTTGGAAGAGGGTTTTTCACAGCAACATGCCCAGCTCAATACCTTGTCCATTTAGCACTGTGGGGACTCTACTCTTACTCACACAATGCTCTGTCTCAGTGAGCCAGCCACCACAATATGTTTGCACGGGTCTAGGTTAAGAAACCACAGGTTTATTAATAACATATAATATCACATAAGAAGAGCTCTGCTGGGTCAAACCAAAGATTCATCCATTCCAGTATCTCATTTGCCAGAGTGGCCCACCAAATGCTTCTAAGAAGCTCATGGCGCATAAATGCTGTTCCTCCTCCAGGTACTGGTATTCAGAAGACTAACAGCTGTGAAACCAGATGTTCATTCATTTATCTATCATGGCAAATATGTGTTTGCCAGGTGATTTTTTTTTAAAAAAAACCATCACTTTTGAGTTTTAATAGCTGCATAGAAGAAAGGATTTCAACAGGTGTACTTTGCATGACAAGCTACGCCTCTTTTTTAATTCTGCCTAAGCCTGGGGCCATCGCCACCTCTTGTGTGACTGAATTCCATAAAGTAATTACAGGTTGTGTGTAGAACAATGTCATGAGAAAATTAATAAGGGTGCTTGGAAAAAAATAAACAAAGGAGCAGCCCTATTTGAATCCTCTTAAGGAGATGTGAGCCAAGCATGGCCTGCTCAGCTTACACATTGAGAACCTACCTCTGAGCCCATTTGCACTATCCATTTAAAGCAGTATTATACTACTTTAAACAGTCATGGCTTCTACTTAAGGAATCCTGAGAACTGTAGTTAATGGTGTTTCGAGTTGTTAGGAGACCCCTATTCCCCTCACAGAGCCACAATTCTCAGAGTTGTTTAACAATCAATCCCTCTTCCCGGAGAACTTTAGAAACTGTAGCTTTTTCTGAGGGAAATACTGGGTCTCCCAACAACTCCCAGCACCTTTAACAAACGACAGCTCCCAGGATGCTTTGCTGGAAGCCATGACTGTTTAAGTAGAATGATATAACTTTAAATGTACCCAATCTGGGTTGGTAGCCCTGAGTTCTATTAATTATGTGATGGTGAAATTTCTCTTTCTCCACAGCATGCATAATTCTGTAACCCTCTATCATATTCCAGTACCCCCCCTCCCCAATGTTTAAGGCTTAATCTAAACAGCCCAAAAAACCCTTTATGGGTCCCAGGGTCTGTTCTCCTTCCAAACACAGAAAAACTAAATGATGTAAGAAAAAGGAGCAGCTGGGTTTCTGCAGGAAGCCATTGGTGGGGTGAGGGTGAGCTGACAGTCTCCACCCACTCACTGGTGAATCAGCTGAGTGCGGCATAATACGAATTTCTCCCAAATTCTTTGGCTGGTTCCAGGCGCAGTGGCTTGGTAAACATAAAAAAACCAGGAATTTGTTACATTTCAATGTGTGGGATGGTTAGAGAGAAAAATATGTTTCTCAGTCTTCTTACTGTTTAAGGCTCTGCTTTGGCTGACAGCTGCTACAGTCTTTGCCCCCTACATGGAAAAAAGCTCAGTGTACCAAGCTGCACATGGACCTTAATAGCATGATAAAGTGTCACATGTTGTTTGCCTGACAACAGCCAACAGAAAATCAGATTTGTGTATCAGCTCTCCATGTAGGAAACTGAATAATATATGGCTCAGACTACCTACTATGACAAAACACAATTACACTATTTTCTTTTAGATACTAACCTACTAGTTCTGGGAAATTTATTCCAATGTCTAGGCACAGTCAGAAGAAACTGTTGGGTTTTTTTTGTACAATAGAGTTCCTGGGATCAGCTGCCACCAGATACCCAGTGCCTTTTCTTTTTCAGTAAGCAGACACTGAGAACATTGCCCTGGTGTGACTATAGTTGGTATTGCATCACCTGAGCTTCATGAGTGCGGCTTTCTCCCAACTGAAGTGCAGGGTGTTTGAGGACCGGGACATTCACAGGGAAACCAAAATGCTTGTTTACAAAGCTACTGTACTAGAAGTAGAATAGAAATAGAAATACTTTATTGTCACTGTACCACTTGTTTACAGTGAGATTAAACGAGCCTTACTGTATGCTTGTGAAATGTGGACCACTTATAAACACCATTTCCAACTCCTCGAAAGATTCCATCAAAGGTGTCTCTGAAAAATTTTACACATCACTTGGGGAGACAGGCAAACTAATACCAGTGTACTGGAAGAGGCAAAGATCACCAGGGTTGAAGCAATGATTCTTCAACATCAACTTCATTGGACTGGTCATGTCGTGCAGGTGCCTGATTATCGTCTTCCAAAGCAACTACTCTATTTTGAACTTTAAAAAGGAAAGTGTAATGATAGTCAATAAAAGAAGTTTAAAGACTGTCTCAAGGCAAATCTTTAAAAATGTAGTATAAACACCAACAATTGGGAAATATTTGCCTGCGAGCGCTCCAGTTGGAGAACAGCCTTTACCAAAGGTGTCATGGGCTTTGAAGACACTCAAACTCAAGAGACGCAAGAGAGAAACATGCTAAGAGGAAGGCATCCTTGTCCTCACTGTGGAAGGACATGTGGATCCAGAATTGGCCTCCACAGTCACTTACGGACTCACTGTTAAAACCATGTTTATGGAAGACAATCTTACTCTGCTACGAATGATCGCCAAAGAAGGAGAAGAGGTATTGCAAACACACGCCTAACTTTTGAAGGACTTCAGCTGCGTACCCATTTGTAAAAGAAAAATGCATTTTTCTCTCAGTCCAGAATCTTTCATGCTCATACTCAACATGCTGCTTCTAAAGTAGATTGATTAGAGATCCTGCCATCTACAAGGGTGGGTGTGGTGACTTGATACATACTGTAGTTGAAAACCTTCCCTTAGACTAGGTTATCCTCACCTCTTCCTTCCTGCACATGCACCA
Source organism: Podarcis tiliguerta (assembly GCF_965153285.1). Lineage (NCBI taxonomy): Eukaryota > Metazoa > Chordata > Lepidosauria > Squamata > Lacertidae > Podarcis > Podarcis tiliguerta. The sequence continues at coordinate 58,588,555 of NC_139534.1, forward strand.
GGAGAACAAAAATGGTGGTTGCAATCCTTGGGCAGATGTGGATGCATACACCCCAATTCTGGCACTGCCTACATCTGTATTCATCGGTTTTCAAATGGACACACTGCAGGGTAATGAAGAATCAATCTGCAATGGTCTTTTATTTTTGGAAAGAAATCAGTTTAATAAGTTTTTTAAAATAAGTTTTAATTAGTTTTTAAAAATAATTATAATCTGAAATACTGAGTACAGTATTTCTTTCTCAAAATGGGAGACTCATTAATGTACCCCCAAATTGCTAAGCTGTTCTCACCCTAGTGAAAAAGCAGAAATCTGATTAAACTGCCCAAAAGGAGGAACTTGTTTGTTTAAAATATTTTTATCCAGCCTTTTAATCAAAATACTTTCACAGGCATGTCATAAACTAAAAACAATAGAATTAAATCCCCTAATCACAAAAACAAAATAAACAATAGCATTTCTTAAAAGAGCAAAGTTTTCTAAAAGCAGTAGAATAAGCAATAACAATCCAATAAAACTCTAAAAATAACCAGCGGAGGAAAAGGTGACATAGTTCTTTTATACAGAGTTATGACCATTAGTCAGCCTGTCACAGACTTGCCTACTCTGACTGACAGCTGCTCTCCAGGGTCTCAGGCAGCCACAGAGGCCTTTCTTATCACCTGCTGCCTGACCATTTGACTGGAGTTGGATATCACCCACAGGCAAATAAAACTGTATCTTCCTGGTGTTTATAATTATTAACAGCAGGCACACATTACTGGGGATGGCAGGTGAGAGCTATTTCAAAGCCTGGGCACCACAAATCATAGGAACATTGGAAGTTGCTTTATATTACATCAGACTATTAATCTAGCTTGTTGGCTGGCAGTGGCTCTCTTGGGGTTTCAGGTTCTATCTCAGACCTACCTGGAGTTGCTGGGGCCTCCTGCGTGCAAAGTGGATGCTCTACCACTGAGCTATGACCCTTACCAGGTGATTCACCGACCTCATTAGACAGGTCAATTGAAAAGTGTCTGTCCACAGTGAATGGGCAGGTTTGTTTTCTGTATATGGAATAGGCAGACCTTGAAACTTTGGCCTCAAGCATACCGGGCATTACTAAAGCCAGTACTAGAGATGTGAATAAATCTACCCCCCCCCCTTTTATATACAAATTGGGAGGAAAACATCCCTCCTCCAATTTTTCTGGGCATTGCATATTGTGGGGGCAGAACACTGGGGCTTCACATTTCTAAGCAACACTTTGTACAGCTGTCTCTCAATGTCTCTCACAGGCTCTGCTTGTAACTTGCCATCAATAGTTGTTTGAGTCATGGGCACCAGAAACATGGTCTCTTAAGTGGTGGCTCCATAATTGTGTCGTTTCCTCTCTAAAGAGGTCATATGGCCCCCACTGCACGGGCTTTTTAATGGACCTTAAAGATTTTTAAATTACACCCAACTGCTTTTAATTAAGATGTGTGCTCTTCTGTATTGTTTTAACTGCTATGGTTTAATTGTTTTGCTTTTTGGATGAAAACCAAGGAACACCCCTTCTCTGAGCAAAAGTAACAAAAATTTGGGCACAAATAATCCAAATTGATTAATGGAAAGAAAAATATACAAATGTGGGACATTTGTACCTCATTCCCTCAAACCCAGAAACATTAATTTTGTCAGAACAAAGGGCATAGAGGGAGCAAACTCATATTCTTTGGCAGGCTTTATCAACCTGGTGTTCTTCAGATGCTTTGAACTACAACTCCCATCATCCCTGACTATTGGCAATGCTGGCTAGGGCTGATGGGAGTTGGAGTCAAGAGAAGACTCCCTGGAAAAGACCCTGATGTTGGGAAAGATGGAGGGCACAAAGAGAAGGGGACGATAGAGGACGAGATGGTTAGACAGTGTTCTCGAAGCTACCACCATGAGTTTGACTAAACTGCAGGAGGCAGTGGAAGACAGGAGTGCCTGGCGTGCCCTGGTCCATGGGGTCACAAAGAGTCAGACACGACTAAACGACTAAACAACAACATCTGGAGGGCACCAGGTTGGGTGCTCTTGACATAGACTGTAGACATTTCATGTAATCTTCACACATTTGAAACAAACTTGGGAAAATGTCTAGCAGCAGACAATAGTGCTGAATGAAACTAGGCTTGCTTGCAGAAGGCCATCTTGATTTATTAGTATTTGCACTAAAAGCTTTGCCTTGACATTGTTGCTTAGATGCGTGAATTGGGAACAGCCAGATCTGGTTCCAGAGTCTATGGATGGCGTACAGTCACTGGCTGAAAGAAGAGTACCCCGTGACATTTTCAACATGCCTCTTCTGACATAAGGGTTACGGTTCTAACATAAGGGTTACAGACAAATGTATTTGGGGAGTCAAAGCTTCCAAATTCCTGCATTGCAGGGGGTTGGACTAGACGCCCCTCAGGGTCTCTTCCAACTCAACAATTCTATGATTCTATACTGCTACACATGAACACACAGTGCCTTCCAAGATAAGCAAAACTTTCCCTAGCGCACACATAGAAGAAAAGGATTTAAAGGTCCCTCAGGGTTCATTCAAAGCTTCACCAATTAAAGCATACGAAAAATCAAGTATTTTTAAACATCTTTTTTGCAATGCGTTGCAAATCCTTTAATGAAAAAAATAAAGTCACAGCCTTTGAAAACTGCATTCACACTAATCCCTAACAAGCAAGCTCTGCTCACGGTGCTCTAATAAGCCTTCATGATACCAACTCCAGTAAAGGTGGTGAAAGCTCACTGAACCGGCTTAAGTCTGCAAATTCCAGGGCTTGGTAGGAACCCAAGACGGAAGACTCCTGGGCCTCTTTATTTCCACTGATATCCACAAGCAAATCTAAGCTGCCTGCAAGTGCTTGAGAATCCAAAACTGGAACAGGTTTTGCACTCAAAGAGCTTTGCTCACAGTAAACTACGGTGTTTGTGTGTTGGGATGCTGCTGCTGCTTAGAAGGCCACATCTTTCTCAGTGACGGTGTCCTTTTAAAGGAATCTTCCCAAACCCACCAGAAGTTTGGTCATCCCACACATCAGAGGCTGTGTACACATTATCAACTTAAAATGCACCCAAATCATTTTTTTCTCAGTTTGGATTGCAGCTGGCTTGCAGGGAACTGCATCAAAACACAGTACAGTGGTACCTCGGGTTAAGTACTTAATTCGTTCCGGAGGTCCGTTCTTAACCTGAAACTGTTCTTAACCTGAAGCACCACTTTAGCTAATGGGGCCTCCCACTGCCGCCGCGCCGCCGAAGCCCAATTTGTGTTCTTATCCTGAAGCAAAGTTCTTAACCTGAAGCACTATTTCTGGGTTAGCAGAGTGGGTAACCTGAAGCGTATGTAACCTGAAGCGTATGTAACCCGAGGCACCATTGTATTTCATAAGCAATGACAGGATAGATAACAGGATAGATATGGGAAGTTTTTAATGGTTGATCGTTTACTGTGTTTTTAATATTTTGTTGGGAGCTGCCCAGAGTGTCTGCGGCAACCCAGTCAAATGGGCAGCATATAAATGATAAAATTATTATTATTAAAACGCTAGATGCAAGATAAATGGGCGCATGTACACAGTCAGTGTCCAGTCCGCAGAAGACACTTTTGTTCAACCTGGCTCATGGCACGTTCTTGGAAACTGGAGACCTAGGTGCTGTGTTAGGTGCTTGTTTTAGTTTAGAAATGCAGGTTTAACTATTTTAGTTATTGCTTTCTTAAAATTGGTATTTCATGACGTTGTAAACAACCCTAGGCTCCAGTGAGAGGAAGGGCAGTATAGAAACACAACAATAATAAACGAGACTAAAAGGGAAATCAATCGCAACCAACTGTAGATAGGATGGGAAAAAATGGAATACAATAATAATCAAGTGGTATAGTGTCCACAATATAGGAAAAGTATTTTAATAAAAACCAATACCAATTAAAAACAACATCTGTCTCTAATAATGTCCAAAACAAAAAAAGTGCCAAATTAAAATAATGTGGAACAAGCAAGTATCCTCAAAATAGTTAGCATAGCTCATAAACTGTCACAAAATACACAAGAATGAAAATAAACGAATCAATAAAGTTAACAAACATAACCAATGTGTTTTGACCAAGGTCTTCCTCAGTGGTCAGAATAAAATAACTATAGTTCAGCAGATAGTAAATCAAATATTGCAGATGCAAATCACCAAATAGCACCACAATCACCAGTTAGAGGGTTTTGTTTTTTTAAAAAAAATGATAATGCTTATATAGCCTCAGTGCCACTTACAAATGTAATCTGATAAGCATGCAAGAAATAATTTGTTTCCCTCCAAATGGGGCCTCAGAACAAAGTATTCAAATATTATCTGGCTTGTAAGCCTTCAAGGCCCTGAGCTGTTATCTCTATTCTTAGGACTTAATTGAAAACACTGTTCTTTTAACTATTTCAGAAGCTCACACAGGAGTTGCCACATAAAGAAACTTCACATTTGCAAATGCTTCCCTTGCAGGAATATCCCCAGTATTTGTGCAAACATTAAATAAATCCAGTACACATATACAGCACAAGTACAGATAGATAACATAAATGGCCAATCATATATAGTTATAACATATTACAGGATTTAAGGTGAATTACACATTCTACCTTGTTTGTAGCCATTATCAACATCCAGCCAATCTCCTCATTTAGGTCAGTTGGTGCTTTAGTCTTAAAGTTGTAGATCCAAAACAATTCCCTCTGCAGTCGCCTTTGATGTAGCAGGGTGCCTTGAGCTTTCATCTTTTCAAGCAGAATCTTAAATCCTGAACATTATGCAAATAATCAACAAAAAGTTGGATTAAAGGAGCTTGCAACCTTTGTGTTCTAATACAACTTTTATGCTTACAGATTCTGACTTTAACAGCTCAAGATGTCATGTCCACATACACTTTATGGAATGCATAAGTAACAGCACCTCTCTCTCTCTCTCTCTCTCTGTGTGTGTGTGTGTGTGTTCAGTAGTATTTCTTTTAATTCATGCTGTGAGCTGCCCTGGGTCCTGCACTGTGAAAAAGCTGGGATAGAAAAAACAAATAATGTATACATACTAACACAAACACATTGAATTATATGCTAGTAATAGCACTTTTAAATCTTGACTATGAATGCTTTACAAAAGTAGCTATTTAAAAATTTTATTTATATATATTGGTCACAGTAATGAGGATCAGCAGACGGGTCCCATTATCATCTTGTGTCCTGGACAGATCACCGTGCTGCTGCTCCCAAGCAATATTCTTGGATTCACAAAGAGATTTGAGGACATTTCTATGACTTCTGTGCTCCAGCAGGTGGTGTTGCTAAACCAGGAGGTTAGGAGAAAGGCACGTTTATCATCTTTCTGCACTGTAGTGCTGGGATAGACTAGTTGCTGTTTCAGTATAGAAAACAAAGTGGCTGTACACAAAGTAGACTATCAAAACTGAACTTGTGTAGAAATTAAATGATGCATTACAAATGATGACACTTTAATGTACATAAACCCTATGGGTGGTGAGACAATTTTGTCTGTCTGTCTCTCTCTCTCTCTCTCTCTCTCTCTCTCTGTGTGTGTGTGTGTGTGTAAGAGAGAGAGAGAGAGAACAAACATAATTTCTTGAAATACATTTTGGTATAAAGCATCTTTTTCAATCATCTTTTTCACACTAGCAGTGTTGATGGAATGATCGTAGAGTATTTAGAAAATTATTTTGAAACTGTATAGTTTCAACCTGAATATTTGGAAATCAATGACAACACTATAAAATGCCAATAAACCTCCTTGACATCTTTCAGAAGGGGAACAAACCCAGGTAAGTGCTGCACCCCTGGAACTTCTCACATTGCTCAGAGAAATGGAGTGAACAGTATGAATATACAGCTTTTGCCACATAAATATAGTGACTAGATCTGCTCCAACCACCATCGTGTGAGCAGTCTTGTGTCAGAGTTGGCCATGAGGGTTCAACTGGAACATTTTAAAGAGGCAGAAGGAGTACAATACCCCATGAGTTTCAGTGATTTGTATTAAATTAAAAACAGCATTAAAACAAATGGATGAGCATCAGAAGCCAATGAATGGCAACAACATTCAAGGCTGATTTACACAAAGCTGGATGGGAGCCAAATGCAAAGTTCTCCACACGATGAAGCAATGGTGGGGTTGGGTACAATGCTAAAATGTTGACATGCCTTGAAAAATTGGGCATTGGACGAGCACTAAAACAATGTGTCCATGTACAAAGAAGCTGTTTCAGCACTTATCTAGGGTTCTGTGATTTGGCCAGGCTGGGTTTTTTCTTCTTCCCTGCAAGGCATTAGTATTTCATTCTCATGTATTTATTTGTGCTGAAAACTGATGAGGCATAATGAGGGACATCATGTTCTCTCTTAAAAAAAATAAATTATGTCAGGCTTTCAATGTGGAGGAGGAATGTAAAATATCTGAAAACATGCACATCAGCAAGTTCCCATTTCTTTCTCACAACACCAAGCCTATTACAATAAATTAAGTTATATCTCCCCTTTTTTGTACATTCTGCTGTTCTTCAGAGCACCTGTCAAGCCCTCCTCCCATTTTAAAAATAAAACTGGTGTGAAATCTTGAGAGCTAACATTCTCACAGAAAAAGCTAACACCACAACTCTTGGGAGACGGCAAAGGGCAGGCTTCTAAATCAGAAATGCTCAGTGACTATCCAGAGGTCTCCAATGACCATTAGAAACAACACACGAATGGAGAGCTACATCACCTACATCCACACTTACCTTTTCCCCTGCTCTTTCCAGGCATAGGTCTGTACTTAAAAGCCCCATGCCTGAGTGTGGGTTTGGGGTGTGTGTGTTTTTGCCCCAGAGTTTCCCCCACAAAAACCCACTCTTTAGCACTCATTTGGAGCAAACATCAATTTGGGTTTTAAGCAGATTGCTGTTTGCTCTGACTGAGTTTAAAGAGCAGATTCAGAGCAAAAAAAAAAAAAAAAGAGGGAGCTGCTTCTACACACAGCTTTAAAGCACAGACCATGCCTAGAAAGCACAGAGGAAAGGTAAGTGTGGATAAGCCCTCACATGCAGCCAGCAGTTCCAAGCTGTTTAAATTGACCTTATTTATAATAATTATTGGCATGGCCCTGTAGAGGAAGATGCCATTAGATCTAAGGGCTGGTAATGAAGAACTGTTGCTGTTTTGCATAGTGAGGCAATCTAGAAGGTCATGGGGCTTGAGGGAAAATGTGTTTGTGAATAAGTTACAAAAATATATTGGAAATAAATGTTTTAATTTCACATGGAGGTTTTTTTTGTTTTGTTTTGTTTTTTACCTAGTGTGTCAGCCTACTAATGGGGCATATCAAGCTAAAAAGTCAATGCTATATATCTATGGAGCAGACAGCAGAAGCACCAGTTTGACATATTTTGATTGGTGAACCAATGACAGGCACCATTTGCCCAAATCTCTGTGGACCTTTTTTTTTTACTGTTGTTTTAAGGCTATGTCGTGATGAATTATGGTAAATGTAGTTCAGAATCTGTTAGCTCATAAGCATTTTGTAACTGCTATCAACCATAAAACATATCTGAGAGAGACATGAGTAAAGGAAACCCTCAGAAAAAACAATAGTGACAATATAAGAGTGTATGGGAAACACTTTGTTATATAGCTGCGTGAGAATTAAGAATATAATGATGGCACATGAACAATCACATCTTAAAGAAGATATGTCTGATTTTATCCAAGATAAATATGAGATGAGACTGAAAGAGAAGGCAGGCCCCAAGAAATAAGAGAAATGCACAAAATGTTTTTCCTTAGTCAGGTCAAAGGAAAGCCATTTTTCTTGGCCACAGAAGGTAAACACAGAAGACCATTCAAGGAAAATATAATAAGATGAAGTGCCATTTTGAGCATGCTGCAATTTATCACAGGTAAGGAAAATATTCTTACTCCCCCACCCCTGCCCTCAGGGTGAATGTATTTCAGAGGGATAAGAGCTGGATTAGGGATGAGAAGAGACATTTAGGCCCAACATACAGACTGAAAATGGTTCCCTAATGAGGAATCATTGTAGAACCAACAGCTCTAGCTGAATGACTTTCCAATCATAACCAGTCATTGAAAGGGAAATATATCTTCTTCCCTGGCTTAGTTGCAAAGTGGTGACAGTTCCTAAACCCAGGAGCCATGCAGCTCAGCTGGCGCAACCAACAGCCTCTTCACACACTGAGTGTATCAGCTGGACTGGGGGAGAACACTAGGCCTGATTTCCTCCCAAAGTAAGAGAAGTGGGCATAGCTAAGCCTGGCAGGACAGCTTACTCTGTGGAATTAATGCATTGATTAGACTTCAGCATGCTAGTTCTATGAGGCTGGTTATTCCATACAGACAGCAATAATGCAATAAACTTTGGGAAGCATTGCAGAAAAATTGAATAATGTGTTGAATGACCTGGCCAAAACAGCAGCCTGGAGGGCCCCTAAATCAGACTGCATATTGTTATATTAGCATCATGAGCACAAATCGTAATGAATGCAAAATAAAAGGGGCATCTATTTATTCTTTGAACCGCCCTGAGATCCCCAGGTATAGGGCGGTATATAAATTAAATTCATCATCATCATCATCTAGAGGGCCCCTGCAAGCCATAGCAGTCCTAGCAGGAGTATCTTCCCTAGTATGATTTATCTTCCCTAGTATGATTTATCCAGGTATTTCTGTAGATTTTCCATATTATAAAGGCTTATTATTTTACTTGCTCATCTATTGTTCTCTGACATCCTACTTAAATTTCAATGTTTCTTATTGCTACTTGAAGACCTTCTCATTATATATTACTAAAATATCACAGAAAAAGAATGCCTTTCCCTTCTTCGTATTTATGTACCCTTTGCATATTTGTCCAGTCCTATTCTATCCATTGCTTAGCCAAACTATGCAATTAGGTCTTTTTATTCATCCCTCTAAACTCAGCATGTCTGCTCTCTCTGCAGTCGGCCCAATGCTTTTCTTGGGATAAGAAGCTGCGGTTTTGCATGCGGGAAAGAACATACCGGGCAAATAACTTCTCCTTCTCTCTCTCAAGACTTCAAAAGATGCCTTCATGCTCTACACAGGCATTGCTCAGTAAGTTATCAGGAATCAGATATACGGTACTTTGTAAGAACATTTGTAGGGCGTTGCAGACCCCAGGAAAATCCATGCACAACTCAACAAAGACTCCTGTACTGCAAACAATGGGCTGTCCGATGGCAGAGCAAGAGGAAGGCAGCTCATGCAGCTTATTTTTCTCTTCCTTTCTCTCAGTGTGGCTCTCAGGACTCTCACCAGTCTACCCTTCCTCCTCAGCCACACTCCTCTCCCTAGGTCACACCCCACATCAACTCCCCTTTGCACCCTCCTTGGATGTTTTTGCCGGAAGAGTGTAGCTATCATTAAAAATAGCTGAAAAACTCAACTGGGCAAGACTAAAAAAAGCTCCACAGCTTTGGCAAAAAAAAAATGAAAAAATGGCAACCCTTACAAACCCCACTCCCAAGTATACAACTTTTCCTGCTCCCTCCCTCACCTGAAGCATATTCTGTTCACGACTTCTGTTTATCTCACTGTTTGGAAGAGATTTGCAAGATCAAATGAAAGTCCCATCCTGTTTCCCCACATGGCCAACCAGATGCCTATGTGAGGCCTAAAAGCAGAACGGGAGCACAAGGCCCTCTCTTGTTCATGATCCCCCAGCAACTGGCAATCATACTACAGTGGTGCCTCGCAAGACGAAAAGAATCCGTTCCGCGAGTCTCTTCGTCTAGCGGTTTTTTCGTCTTGCGAAGCAAGCCCATTAGCGGATTAGCGGATTAGCGCTATTAGCGGTTTAGCGGCTATTAAAGGCTTAAGGGATTAGCGGATTAGCTGCTAAAAGGCTATTAGCAGCTTAGTGCCTTAGAAAAAGGGGGTGAGGAGCGAAAAAAAACCCCTAGGAATCGCAAGACATTTTCGTCTTGCGAAGCAAGCCCATAGCAAATTCGTTTTGCGAAGCACCTCCAAAACGGAAAACCCTTTTGTCTAGCGGGTTTTCCGTCTTGCGAGGCATTCGTCTTGCGGCGCACCACTGTACTACCTTTTTAAAGGACTTGTTCGGATTAATTACCGGTAGTTAGTGCCTTGTTTCACTGAGGGTGGTGCCTCTAACTTTGAGATACTGTATTGGTTATCATTTTCAATTTGTTTTATGCTCCTGTCTTTTGCTCTCAGGTGTCCTTTCCCATAATGATAAATGACAAACACCAATAATAATAATGAACCCAGGGCTTGGCATGTAAGTAGAGGAGGACCTGCTGGGAATCAAGCTGATTTTATGTGCACATTTATCCAGAACTAAATATTAAATACAGCTTTCAGCATGTGGGTTAGCAGCAATAAGTCTTCCTGCTCTGAACAGCTTATATGACATGCAGATGACTATGGCTACCAGGCCTACACACACAGCCTGTTGCTCCCAACTACTTTAGTGGGATTTAGGTAGCCTAACTGCAGGCAGGACTGCAGCCTCTGAATCTAGAGTTCCAGCACAAGCACCAATTTGATTCATTGCAGTTCTGCTAATTTAAATCCTGGCCTGCATTTCTCTATCAAATCCAGTTGGGAGCATCAGGAACTGGGGGCCTCCTTGGCTACTTAGGGATGATGAAATTAGTTGAAAGGGGAAAGCAACACAGAAGGTAGTAAAGGCAGGAATGTTTACAAGGCAGGCTTTATTGGCCAGTTGCTGTACGCCTGGCCTCAGCATCCGTGTGGATTAAGGAGCAGGCCCTTTAAATGTATTTATCATGAGTTAAATCTGATACAACGAGCTTTCGTGCCTTTGAGTTATAATTTTCCCTTCTGTTTTCATGTTTTATGTCTGACTCTGGTTCCTTGTGTGCTAAGCCCTGTAACTATTAACGGGCAGTTCTAAGGGGATTCCATAATACTGCTTTTGAAGAATATGGGGTTTGAGCCTGAGGCAATCTGCTGTTGAAACCTTTAAAAGCTTATAGCCTCCTGAAAGGGGAGATGGAGGGGAGAAACCCCAACTACTTCTCTCAAAACCTGCAGTCTTTGAAATAGCAACCATCAGGTGTTGAAATGAACAGATGGCAACAGTGAGATAATTCGGAGTTTTAGATGAACGTGAGGACATACCTCACTTTCAATGAGCACCGCTCTAGAATGTAAGTGAAACACAGCTTTCTTGGAATATAGGACTTGGAAATCCAAAACTGAAGCAAGCTTGTTTTCTTCTTCTCCAAAGCGTAGGATCCGAACATATGGATTTAAGTTACAAGAAATGAGATTCTGACTAAATATAAGGAAGAATTTTCTGATGGTAAGAGCTGTTCGACAGTTGGACAGACCCTCTTTGAAGATAGTGGACTCCCCTTCATTAGATGTTTTTAAGCAGAGGTTGGATGGCCATCTGTCATGGATGCTTTAGTTGAGATTCCTACACTGAAAGGGGTTGGACTAGATGTCCCTCAGGGTCCCTATTCTACAGAATCAATTTTATTATTCTACAGGGAACAACAAAAGGAATAACTTGCACCATTCTGAACAAGCCTTCCCCCTGAATTCATCATCTGGCTCCTGTGTTCCTCATCTGAGGCTCTTCTCCATGTGACCTCCTCCAAGTGAGGTGTGAAGGGTTGCAAGATGAGAACCTACATTTTCAGTGGTGACTTCCCGTTTGTGAAATGCTTTCCCCAGGGAGGCGTGTCTGGCAGGATCACTTTCTGTTTTTAGGTATTGGGCAAAAAATAAAAATTGCCCAGGCTTTTGGCCATTAATTTAAAGGACACTTAAGTATATTTGCAGCCACTTCTTTTGCTCATCTGTTTATTGGAGTGGGTTGAATTGAATCTGCCCTTTTATACATATTACCAATAAGCATTTGAGCTTGTTTTTTGCTCATTTTTATACTTGGTTTTAATGTTTGTCTTGTACGTTGCTTCAGGTTACTTTTGTGAAAAAAGTTAAATTATGATTATTGTTCCTGGAAAATGATTCACCTTTCGTTTGTAAAAGGGCCAACTAGAAGCCTTTCCCCAGTGCTTTTGCTTGTTTATGTTTGGGGTGTAGTTAACTCTTTTAATTTTTTTAAATTACCGCACTACTTCTGACATGTGTATGTTAAGTTACATATCTGGTCACCATTGTAGCAGCTTTTGTCATTTGTGGGGTGAGAGCAAAAAGTAAATGAAGGATCCAATCTTTCAGCTTAAGTGCCACGTTCCCTGTAGCAAGGTCAATGTTGTCATATGAGAGCAGCAACTCAAACCAAAGAATTGGTCATAAAACTAGATGTTGGAAGAGCTTGACTTGCTAAGGACACCCCAGAATTACTGGGTCCTGAGAATATTTGTATCAAGCACTCTATCTATGCTTTTGACGTATTAGTCAAACAGTCACAGGAACATTGGAAACTGCCTTATGTTGACCATGTTGACCACCTAGCTGCATTGACTGGCAAAGGCTTTCTAGGGTTTCAGGCAATAGTCTCTCTGGGCCCAACCTAAATATGATGGAGATTAAACCTGCTTGGAACATGTGTGTGTTGGATTCCAAGCCTTTATCAGCAGAAACTGGCAACTCTCCCAGGCACCCGGCTTGGAGTCCTGTTGACCTCCCGGTCTGCTCTCCCCGGCAAGGACCAGGCAGAGGTCGCGATAGGCGATCCTTCTCAGCGTGAGAAGAACACACCACTCTTTCCTGCCCCCCCGGCAGGGGAAAGAGATAAGACAGAAACGTATTTACATGGCTTTATTCCTGTCTTTGCAGTGTTACAGAAAACATGTCTGCTCTCATCAACCTCCAGCAGACGACTCCACAAGCACTTCCTGTGCAGCTCATATTACACTCTGAGCTAATTCCGGTGCTGTCTGTTTCCCACAGACACTCCCAACATCACATGACTTTTCCAAGCAATCAGCTTGCAGCATCATTGCTTCAATATCGTAACATCGTGCTCTACCACTCACCTTTGATAAATTTGTTCTGCCCTTCAAAGGGCTTGTCAACAATACTTCAGCTGGGTCCAACCTCATAAAGATTCATAAAACATAGCAACCACTACCATGGGTTTCATCCACTGGAAATCTTGCAATTATGTGCATATAAATACACATATAGACTCGCAACTCTACACAAGTAGAAATGTCATTGAATAACAATACACAATCACTTAACAGAGTAGTTATCATACCTCAGTAAATTGGTGCAATCTTGCCTGTTCTTTGACTGTGTGTTATTTCTGATTAGTTTACTGTGATGCATAAAACGAGTTATATCATATCTGGCTAGCTTGGATGACTGGGTTTTGTCTTGGGTCTGCTGCTCTGATGTCTGGATCAGGATGACATTATCATGGCAACCTTTTGGATGTCACCACATGGCATCATCACTTTGAACGCACAATAGTTCAATGGTATCCACCCACAGCTGTTGTTGATGCATTTTGCTCTGAGATCGGCACTAACCTTCCTGTTTTTCTTCAACAGCTTTTCCAAGATTTTTGCAAGCAGTATTTTAGAAGCCTTGGATTACGCAGAACCAATCTGTCTGAGGAACAGTCACATCTACTGCTTTGTATTTTTTACCGAAGCTTCTGGCTTCTGCCAGGTGAAATTGCTGATCTTCCAACAGCTTACAAGAAGAAGGTAAGGTTTATTTTACTGGAAGTCTATTTAATTGAAACTGGAATAATCTGGTAATGTTTCCTTCTTAATTATTTGTTGTTACACCACAGAATGCAGAGAAATAAGTGTTCATTCCCCCCCCCCCCGGTCTCTATTTCCAATTGTCTATAGTCAGGATGTGCTAATAACCACTTTCCCCCATACTTTACCCTAACAATAATTATCACTGTAATAATTATGATGAGGAACACACACACACACACACACCAACTTTCAACAATTATTTTTTAAAAAAACATTCACAATATTTAAAAAAGGAACATAAAAGACTACCTTACACTAGGTCAGATGATTTGTCCATCTGATTGTCTATTCAACTCTAATGACCAATCTTTTCTCATTTTAACCCTAAAGTGGATTAATTCATTTTTATTATTATTATTGCTGGGCACTTTTCTAAAGACTTTCTTCAGGAGCTACAGTTCTAGAACTATTTCCATTACTAAGAACTTTCACATTCTCAGATGCAAACCTGCCTGACTGTCTTGAAGACAATCAAGTACCTTCAGAACTACCTTTTCATTTATTTATTTTACTGTTTATTAAATTTTCCACCCTTCACCTGAGGATCACAGAGTGGTTTACAATATACAAACACAAAAAATGCGCACCGTAGTAACAAACAAACAAAAATAATTCCCACAAACCTACCTGTCCAATAATCTGAGAGACGGTATGGTGGAGTTGCTATAGTGGCAGACTAGGACCCGGAGTCCTGGGTTCAGATCCATACTCACTCATGAAGCTCACTGGGTGATCTTGGGTGAGTCTTTTAGAGCCTAACCTACCGTATGGGCCAGCATTCAACTACCTTGTCCCACCAGCACAAGTATTATTTTGCACAATGGAACTTCCCCCTCTCCCCATGCATGCCTGGTGGCCTCGCCAAACCTGTTCCAGAGGATTAGGGGGAGGGAGCCCCTAGAACAGATTTAGGGGGTGCAGAGGGGGAGGAGGGGGGGGAAATGTTCCATTGCACAAGCAGAAATCCTTGTGTTGACAGAATGTTCACTTAGCACTACATTGGATTCTGCACAGGGTTGTTGTGAGGATAAGCAGGCGTGGTGGAGGTGATGGGAGAAACATGTTCACTTCCCTAAGCTACTTAGAGGAAGAGTAGGAAATTGAATGGAGATAGCTGGCTTCCTTAAAGCCACAATTTAGTCTTATTGTTTATGAGAGATGAGAAGAATCCAATGCATTCATAACAAATGAAAACACACTTATATATCAGACAGCAATGATTTATTGTTAAAACACTCAATAAAAGCCTTCGAGTTCCTTGTAAACAGCTGGGCCTTGTCCTTTTTCTTTTACTCTTAACCATGGGTAGGCAAACTAAGGCCCGGGGACCGGATCCAGTCCAACTGCCTTCTAAATCTTGCCCACCGGCGGTCCGGGAATCAGTGTGTTTTTACATGAGTAGAATGTGTCCTTTTATTTAAAATGCATCTCTGGGTTATTTGTGGGGCATAGGAATTCGTTCATTTTTTTTTCTTCAGAATATGGTCCGGCCCCCCACTTTAGATTAAGTTTATGACTAGTTCACACTGACACATGGATCAGAACCATCTGGGGTCAATAAGACTTTCTGGGTGGCTTTGCATTATGTTTCAGACTCAAAGGCTGCTTTGTCATATTTCCTTAATCCTTATTTGCACTCACTGGCCCTTTAGCTGTTGTACCATGATATCACCCGCTAATCAAGTGCTATTTCCTCCCGCCGCAGGAATCCAGTTAGCTCTGGAAACAATGCCAAATCGCTGCTCTGGAACCTTGATTGTTTCCCTTCAGTTTCAGGTGAGTCAATTGCTCTGGGACTGATTTTAAACTTCTATGGATTAAGTAAGCATATAGCTCATTTGTATACTAGCAATGCAATCTGATCCATGTTTTTGCATGCTTCCAAAAGCAAACTGTGCATTCATATAAATGGCCAGCATGCTGGTGCACATTGCTTAGCAGTTTCTGGGGTGCTCCTCCCCTGCTGCTGTGCCATGGACAAAACAAAATGTCTTGTCATGTTGTTGAAATCCAGACTCATGGTTTATTTCTTCCAAACTGAGTGGTAGCCAAAGTTGGTTCTTGGTTTACCACTTGTGGTTTGTTTGGAGAAACAAGTCACAAGCCTGGGTTCAGACAGCCCAACAAACCAGACTTGAGCTTCTTTCATCTATAGCATGATGGTAGCAAGCGCAGGAATGCCACTGGAACTTTTGAGCAGGGTTCTACATGAGTGTAGTTGGCTTTAAATTATTGTTTGATGTGATGTTTGAACTGTGAATTGTGTTTGAGGCCACAGAGTGGAAACAAGTTGTGATAGAACACTCTAAATGACTTCCATGAATATGGGACTTGGAACTGCCCAGTTCAGATGTTTGTCAGTCCTGGTTCTGGCAGGTTAAAGAGATATGTGAAGTTATAAAACTCCACCACTTTTAAAGCTGCTGGTTTTTATTGTGCCATTCTTGCCTTTATTTATTTTGAAAACAGTGCTTGTGGAGGAAGAAGCATTCCCTTTGGCAAACCCCACTCTCTTTGGGAGATGGTAGTGTTTGTGCTAAAACTATTTTCTAAGCTCTACCTGAAAGCAAATGAAAACTAGTCCAGATCTTTATGTCCTTCCCAGAACTTTGATGTAGAAAAATAACATTTGGAAAGAGAATGAATTGTGTTCTTCGTTGTGTAACCAGCATAGCTCTTTCAGTTGAGCTTATCTGGTTTATATTAATGAAAAGCTGATCTTTGTTCCATTTAAATGGAATATTTTAAGTAAATATTTTTCCCTTTGCAAAAGAGCCCCGAGAGCTAAAGGTTCTGCCTCTGTCTTTAAAATTAAGAAGTAGTTAAAAAGAGTGCGAGAGAATCTCTAAAACTTTGGGGGTTGTGTATGTGGGGGTCTGTTCCTCATTAGAAAATAATTTCAATTAAGCTGCCATCCTAAAACAGATTTATCAAGGAGTAATCCCTGTTAAACTTACTTCTGGGTAAACATCCATAAGATTGCACTGCACGGCCCCTAAAAATAATAGAGAGTGTTTAATGCACTCTGTGTGAAATCTGACCAGAGCCAAGAAGACCAAATACATAACGGTATCTATTGTGCATAATGTAACACCGTGACATCTGACATCTGTAAAGTATTCTGATCAAAGACTCAAGCCCTCACTAATGTAAATGCTAAAAATTCAATTCGACATTCAAGGACCCCGTGCTTATTTACATCATCAAAGATTTATGATTAACACTCTTCAAAACTGTGATAGCTCAACAGAATATAATAAGACATTTATTATTTCAGACTCCTGGCTTTTAATTTTGATTTGGCAACCATATTCGGGGCTAATAAGCTTTAACGATGCTTTCAAAGTGAGCTGGTCATCTGTGGGTCGCTGTTACAGTTTTGGGGGCTTCAAAAGGTTGAGTCCAGATCCAGAAGCGGAGCTGGATTGACAGTTTGTCATTTCTTATAACACAGATGCTTCCCACTTACCTGTTCTGTCTCTCATCTAGGATCCAGGGTCTCACTGCGTATGTGCGCTTCTATTAAGTTATGGACAGAGTTCCTGATTAGGCACAGTCTTACAGCCCAAAGAAATGTCATGGCTCAAGGACCTAGGACAAATCTGGCAGGGGCAAATGGATCTGACACCACACATTTGCAGCTATATTTTGTAGGCTTTCTATGCTGCTAGCGCAGAACTGGCTAGAATCACTTCCCCAGACTTAAGTCTCTCTTTTGAATGTAATGCAGTGAGAAGTGCTGGGAAAAGCTTTGAAAAGTTGTACCTTTCCCCACTTCTTTTTTGTTCTCTCCCTCCCCTGGGCAGGGATAGTGCGAAGTTACTCATGGACAGCAGGGGGGGAAGAATCAAATCTGAACTGAGCTTCCTGCAAAGCTCTAAAAAGGGGAGAGCTCTGTGCCTTGAGAGTCCTTCCTAGATCATATGGGGGGGAAATATTCTTCATGTGAGTAAAATGCCTCACAATCGTCCCAGGAACCCGACTCCAGTTCCAGAGGTGACGTGGGATTCTGGGCTGAAGGAAATGAATGAGACCTGGAAAGGAGCAATTGCCTGCCTTGGGGTAGCTGTGTTCTTTGTGATGACTATTGGGATTATCTACTGGCAAGTGGTGGATCAGCCAAACAAAAATTGGATCCTGAAAGGGAACGCCAGTGGTCTTATTTGGGAAAGAAGAGCTCATTCCCTCATCCTGCAGACTCTGAGTGAGGACAAAACTTTCCTGGAGATTCACATGGGAAGACTCTCAGATGTGGAGGTACCTTTAATGAAGAATCTGTGTTGGATAAACAAGACGGAATTCTGTTACACCTGGGAAGCCACCGCACATTTGAATATCTCCTTGGAGTCCAGCCTTTCTTCCAACACGGAGTGCTACAGCATCGGTTGGACGCCTCTGCACTGCCAGGTTAAGATCAAGGTAATTAACTGCAGCCTCAGTTTCGCTAAATATTACGCTCATGTCGCATTCCCAACAAACTTTACAGAGTGTGAACGTCAACACTGATAAAGATGCCAGTAATATCCATGCTAATCAAAATAAGCATTGACATCTTAAACCTGGTCCTTGCAGTAAATGTAGATTTGCATTTTTGTTGTTGCCTATTTATGAAAATCCTGGTTTTTTAAGGTAAAAGTTCAACCCCCTAAAAGAATCTCCAGGATCCCTTGGCAAATACCAAGATATCTGCAGACAAAGATAAAATTGCAAGAATACAAAGGTAAATCAGCCAGCTAAATCCAAAATCAGTTCTAGCTCTGCACCATTGTAGTGTTGTGTATAACCAGAGTGTGGAAGAACCACCTTTCTAAAAATGAACCAAGTAATACCTAAAATCATATCGGTCTCTGAAAATTGCAAGCTAAGAAAGTTCCCTTGCCACCATAGTCATGACATAACTTATTATTATTATTTATCATAGAATGACAGCGGGAGTCTTCAAAACAGCTTTTTTTCTGTGCTCCAAAAAAGGAGGGGGTGCTTTATAATTCTTGGGAAAGTAACAAATCTATCTGCGCCGGCATTGAAATCTAAGAACTGTGTTTTTCTCTGGATATACTGAAAGCTGGATAGGAGTGTTTTGGCATCTCCTGCATGTATGAACTTCTTACAACAATATAGGATTTGGGCAGCAGTCCCAGGCATATGAAACATCCCACTAAAATGCGTAGGATTTTCCTCCAAGTAAATATGTTTATGAGTCAGCATTAAACACATATTTTATGGACAGGATTTTGCAGCAATATCTAGAATATCTTGCACTTGGCTTTTCAGCCTCAACCATTTCAGGATCTGAGACAGGTTGAAAAATATTTATGTGGACCTATTGACATATAAGAAATTAGAACAATTCAAAAGAATGTGATCCTAAGCTGACATACTTGGTTGGAAGTAGGGGTATTTTCTTGAGCGATGTAAATAACTCTCTTGAATCAGGAATGCACCACTCATTGGCAATGCTAATGCAGGAATGCTTTTAAATAATGTTTTTTAAAAAAATAAAGATACATTTAAAATACAAAGAACAGAATGTACATTCCAGCCAAATGAGGTTTTATTTTGGAATTAAAGACATAGGAAATGCAAACCAACTATCGTGAATGAACAGCTTTTTAAATCAGTGGGTGATCTGCTTGCTTTGACTATCTGACCTATTTTTGCTCTCAATGCACAGCATATGCCTTGTTTGTTTTAGTGTACTGGTATGCTAGCAGTACCTGAAAGAAATTCAAAATCTGTGCAGTCATGTTTTCTATGTAAAATACAATTTTTAGTTCAGGATCTTGGGGAGGAAGAGGCCAGTTAGCATAAACAGCTCTAATTAAACCACTCAGTTTTAAGCATGAGGCTCACACTGGGTCAAATTCTTTGACCTCAATTAGGCATTCTGGTTCATGCTAGAATTTCTGCAGACTTTCAAAAGGTTTAGCAATCATAGGAGTACCCTAATCAAAGTCTCAAAAATGAAGCCAAGCCTTTTTCAGAGATTCATAGATTGAACTGAAAGGACCTTGCCATAGCTTTGTGTTATCATGGTCCCATATAGACTAAGCATATGGAACCAAAGACTTCTCAGTTGTACAATGATACAGAGAAACTCTTGCACTGATTGCATTAGGGGGCTGAGAATGCCCAGGAAGCAACATTCAGATGCATATCAAAGACTAAGGAAGAAAAAGCCAGAGTGTCAAACTGGAAACATGCAATTGTTTTTTAGGAGAGTTCTAAGTGATACAATAAAGGCAACTTGCTTTTGGTCTACACAACAGGCAGGTTTCTTTTATCCTGCTGTCATCATGATCAAATAGACTTTTGGGAACATTCTCCACATCTGCCAAACCTGCTTATCGGAAGCAGTCATAGCACAAGTGTGCATGGTATAATCAGTTACGCTCCTTTTCCTCTACTCAGGGAGGGTAGGGGGGAACTGACATCCAGTTTTGGTTATAAAATGGGAAAGCCAAGCCAGAATTAGCTTTATTAAATATATTTCAAGACAAAAATATGGATTTACATAATAAAGAATTAATGAACCACTTAGACGCAACAAAACCAGACACTGGAGAGGCATTTCTGGCACAATGATAGACAATTGGTACAGAACAGTTTGAGAAATATGACTAGAAATCTTCCCCTCATTAGTGGCTGATCAACCGTAACTATGTAAAGGAGACGACATAAATGTTAACCCTGATGCCGTCAAAAACTCCAAAATCCCTTTTGAAATGTGCCTGGGCTTTCATCTAAGAGGCCTTGTGCTATTAGCCAGTGATTATGCAATCACATGGGAAGTTAAACTTGATGATCTCATTTGTTCAGTGGAAGTAAATGCTTTTAAAAGGGTCTGGGGCAAACTGAATATTTGAGTAAAAATAACCCCACAGCTGGGTGAATAAGGTTGGAGCAAGGACAGGTCATATGGGCACAAACATGTACCCTTGCATATTTTATAGATTTAACCAAGGCTATTCTTCAAAATTATACATTAGTTTTTCTGTAATATTTTGCTTTCTAGGACTGCTTTTCCATGGTAAATATTTCCTGGTATGGAGGAGCAAGTGTCAGCAGCCAGCATTGGCCTCTGAACAACGTGAGCATCAAGTCCCAGCCATTCATTATCAGCAACCTTGCCAAAACCCCAGCTGCTTATGGCTCTGTCTTAGAAAGATATTTTTTGGGATCAACTGGTAAGAGTTGCCTTCCTTGCTTGATTTCCCAACATTGTTGACTATAAATAGCTTTTCTATGGCTTTAGTCTTTTCTTTTCTTTTCTTTTTAATACAGTCCAACTGAGTGAGAAATTAAGAAGGTTACTAGGGTTGTATCTTCTCCAAGAAAGGTGGCTAACTACATCAAGTACCTGCATCACTGATACAGTGAACAGAGAGTGATGTATCATACCTTAATAGTTGGATGGCCATGGACTCTACTTTAGAGGACAGTCCTCTGTTTGAATGGCTGTCTGGTCCAAATCCAGTTTTAAAGAACCATAAGAAGGAAGAGTGAGCAGGAGTCTCCAAGCTGTCCACCAACACAGGTCACCTGGCCACATTCTTTCCCATTACAGTGAGATTATACATATATAAAGTAGCATATGCAAGTTTTATGCAATCCCGTGTCCTCTTTTTTGTTGACGCGGTTCCTCTTTTTTGCAGTGTGTACACGACCACCTTACTAGTGCATTGTGCAGCAATGGTTTCGAATATTAGCTTTTGATGTGGAAATTCCTCTTACTTTCTTTTCTTTCTGAGGAAGAGCTCAAATTTGCCTTCCTTAAAAAACAAAAACAAAAACTAACCTAACAAAAAAGAAAAGCGAAGATGTATGAGGAAGGATATGCCCTCCCCACATTCCATTCCCTTTCTACCAGTGCATTAAATCCTAGTACATTAGCCCCAGGCACATAAGATTTGAACTGGTTTGTATTCTAATTTGTCTAAAATGTCTACACTGGCCAGGCAAAATTGCTAGTCAATTTCCCTTCTGCACCATAGCTCACAGTAACTTTTTGACGTGTGACGTTAATAGCATGGCAGAATTTCAGAAGACGTGTTGTTGCCACTAGTGTACAGAGCAGGGATTGCTAACATGGTGCCCTCCAGATGTTGTTGGATTCCAGCTCCCAACAGCCCTAGCTAGCATGGCCAAAGGTCAGAAATGTTGCTAGTTAATACTCCAGCA
This sequence comes from Podarcis tiliguerta, assembly GCF_965153285.1. NCBI lineage: Eukaryota > Metazoa > Chordata > Lepidosauria > Squamata > Lacertidae > Podarcis > Podarcis tiliguerta. The sequence continues at coordinate 58,610,486 of NC_139534.1, forward strand.
ATATCTGGAGGGCACCACAGTGTTTACCTTTGGTATAGAGTCTGGGAGCTTCTGTGTCTCTTTGCCATGTTGCATTTTAGAAGGACAGGGAATGACTCTTCCTAAAGGAGGATAGACCACATCTCTGGGCTTAGTATCACCCTATGAGGAGGATTCTCTATCAGGATCAACAACTTTGGAAGGCCTGGCTGTGTTCAGTTTGGAGATGCTTCGCAAGTCCATGATTAAAAGAAGAAAAAAATCTAATTACATTGATGGTATTCAATCAGTTACGAGATTTTGATACCTAATTATAGTTATTAGACATACTATGCAATAAGTAAACAACAGAATGTTTACGATCTCAGCCATGAGCAATATAACTCGCAGTCTCTACAAGGCTTATGTGCCTTTGACAACAACAAAAAGCAGAGCCACATGGAGTCCCTGTTTTATTCCCTAAATAAGCAAATTTGCTAGAATGTCAACAGCTAGTGTCAATTTTCTAGGACAATTAGGATGGCACAGAGAAATGTGCACCCTTGGATGCAGGCAGAGAAGTATATGTAGGCTTATGCCCTTTTGTCATCATCTGCACAGAAATGGAAGTGAGTGAGTTCTGATTTCTCACACTGGATTAAAAAATGAAACTGGAATTTCACCAAATGCATGACAAAGTAAAGCACAGTCCCAACTGTCTGATTTCTTTTTTATACGTTTGTGTGTTTGTTATCTCTAAAGGAGTGACAGTGATGATTGCCTCAGACATGCCCATCTTCCTCTCAGTAGAGAGGAACAAACATTTTTGCCTTGAGAGTACGCTTGGCGTCAACATGGCATCCCTGCAGTACACAGTGTGTGTCAGTCAAAACATCACGTCTGCCCATCAGGAAGTGGGAAGCCAGCTTTCAGGACATCAGCGGAAGCTGCCAGATACTGACATACTAAGGTAAGAAAGATATCAGAAAAGTGTGGTCTAACATTAAGCACCCAACCAGCTATAGGATGGCAAGATCTTAAGGGTATGGGTACATGCAAAGGTATATAACAGAAATCCAAAAAGGCAGACTGTAAAATAGTAGTAGTTGTTGGTTTTCTTATTCCTTTTATATATATAAAACCCACTTTTAGGTCCAGTGTAATATAGTTCTGGGAGCTGCTCCCAGTCACCAGTCTAGCAGCCACATTCTGAAGTAATTGCAGTTTCTGAATCACCTTCAAAGGTAGCTGCACATAGAGTATGTTGCAGTAGGGCCAGTCCTGATTAATATTATACTATGAACCTGAGAAGGGATTTGGGTAGCGCTGTGGTCTAAACCACTGAGCCTAGGGCTTGCCGATCGGAAGGTCGATGGTTCGAATCCCTATGACAGGGTGAGCTCCCGTTGCTCGGCCCCAGCTCCTGCCCACCTAGCAGTTCAAAAGCAGGTCCAAGTGCAAGTAGATAAATAGGCGGGAAGGTAAACGGTGTTTCCGTGTGCTGCTCTGGTTTGCCAGAAGCGGCTTATGCTGGCCACATGACCTGGAAAAACTGTCTGCGGAGAAACGCCAGATCCCTCGGCCAGTAAAGCGAGATGAGCGCCGCAACCCCAGAGTCATTCGTGACTGGACTTAACTGTCAGAGGTCCTTTACCTTTACCTTATGAACCTGAGAAATGGAATCAAGGGGGGAAATTGCATATCCTATTAGACAGGAACATAAGTTTTCTGCCAGCATGAGTCCCCTCCCTTTTTAAACATCTGCAGGCATATACTAGATATGCTGGTTTAACCCAGCTATTTTAGTTTTGTGACTTCCTTCTCATCTTGAAAAACCTGTGGGCTAGATAATAAATAAGTGTTAAGCTCAAGCAAGGCTTCTTTCTTTAACTACACCAATACAGGTTGCCTGTCTGGAGCTATTACAGAGCAGCAGATTCTGCTGCCAAGGTGGAGCGAGGATTAAGATATTTCTTCAACAGACTGCAAAGGCATCACCTCGGGGAGGGGCTAATCGCTCTCAGTGAACTTTCCACAGTGCTACTTGGTAATACGGTATGTGCATCTTTGGAGGTCACGGGCAAGCTGCAGAGCTAGAGGGCAGCATTTTCACCCACCCTGTTAATTCCTCAAATATATATCTTCCCCAGCATTCTGCATTAAATTGTTATAGCTAAAGTATCACTTTTCAAAACCTTAGCCAGCAAACTCCCATTTTCCATGTACAGGAGTGTTTTCACAGACTTTGACGACAGCTGGATTTGGTGTTTGATATCACCAGACAAATAAAATACAGAGTCCAGTTTTTCAACAGGGGTTTTGCACACCTACTTGGCACACAGTTGTACACACACACACACACACACACACGTGCACCAGTAGTCCAATATGTCTTAAGCATGGGAGGCAATTTTATAGATGCAAACCCACAAATACAGGTGGGTTTTGTGGGTGCACATTTCAACTGGGATCTGGGCCATTGTGTGTGTCTGTGTATCTCGATATGATTATAATAAAACCTCAAAGTGTTTTTTAAAAAATTACAAAAAAAATTATTATACTCGTCTTAATTCTCATAAAACTTTATTGTTTATCATCCATATCCCTCTGTTAGATTGAACCCCAATGAAATTGGGAATTGCAGGTAGATGAGCAAATCAGCCTATTTCTGATCCATGTCAATTTCACATACATTTATTCACATAAATTAATATTTAAATACTGTATGTACTTAGGTACATGTTTTACCACAAAATATGTATTTGAATACATGTTTTATCTAAACATTTCTCCCTAAAACATCATTTTTATTCATTTATTAAACTGATAACTCTATTGCAAAATTCAGGGAAGTGCAAAATCTGAAGGGCATCTATGTTCTGATTGGTATTTTAGCTTGGTAAGTGTGTATTAGGTCAGTTCACTTGCAGACCAAATAATATTTTTGTCCATCCCTAGTTGGGACTGATTCCTTAATAGATTCCCATTAACACCATATAAATGTTACTGGACTATCTCCTATTTGAATCTATCTCCTGTTTAATCTGACTGTTTAGATAACAACTGGTGAATTTAACTTATCAAGGCTTAAGCTAGTGGGGCTGCTATTGGCATTCCATCTAGGCGCTAACTAAGTCCATAAACCCTTATCTTCTACATTCCAGACCATTCACTGGAATACTGCAGCATTGTTCAAGCCAAGGCTATGTGAATCTTGTGAGTGGAAGCTCCATCTAAGCCACTTTGACTTTAATTACTGCTTTAAGAGCCTTTATAGCTGTTACCAGCAGCAGGACTGAAGAGCTTTTTCAAATTATGCCAAACCCTGTGTGGTGTGGTGCCTTTTTAAACACACACACACACACACACTACTTCCTGCACTTCTTTTTTTGTGTGTGCTGAAGTATTAAACAGAAGTAGGGTAAGATTTCTTGGAGATGTCATCTGGAGACCATGTTAAATAAATAGCAGAGTGTGTTTTACTGTTTAGTCTTAACTTCCAAACATTATAGCCCCTGGTCCTGTGACAAAATCCTTGTCTAATGGTGCACACTATTCTCCCTTCTTTCAGGAACACACGTTTTTACCTGTGCTGAGACGAAAAGGGTTGCATAGTCCAAGGCTTGCCATGGACTCCTCATTTACAAAACATCTAAAGCTTTCCATAACTGTGTCCCCTTTTGCAAGCATCAACTCCCAGCTTTTTCAGATGTCTCTACAAGAAGGCAAAGAAGACTTTTGGCTGAGCCGCCACTCTGAATCTGGTGACTATTCGGTACAAGTCCCTAATATCACCTCTTGCACTTGACCAATTAGTACCTCTAGAGGTTCCTAGCCTGGAAGGAACCAGTAGGTATAAGGCTTTCTCGGCTTGCTCAACATACATTAGCAGACGTTAATGAGCCAAAGCACATGTTATGTCGGAGATGTGTGATTGGATCCCCCCAGTTGGTAGTACGTGAGACTCTTAATTGCACGGTTGTGGGTCCGAGCTCCACAATGGGCAAAAGATTCCTTCATTGCAGGGGTCTGGACTAGGTGACCCTCATGGTACCTTCCTATTCTATAACTCTAGACCAGGGTTGAGGAGCTGTTTCCAGCCTGTGGATTGGATGTCTAGGTCCCTCACCCTGCCCCCTGCTGGCCATTCTGACAAGTAGATGGGACTGCCCACTTGTCATTCAGCTGGCATCACAGTGATGTCAGGTGACGTGCTTTATTTTGCCTGGGCAGTTTGAAATCACACTAATGGACCGAGACACAGGAGTCTGCAGGAGCTGAAAATAAGTTGAGTCTTTGCACTTGCAAAGCCCTGTGCCTTTGCAAGCACTGCCAATTAGCATTTTTTTTCTCCTGGTAGCAGCTACCACGACCCCTGTTTGGATGGAGCCCTGACATGGTAGGAAGGGGGTCTTACCCTCCTTCCTTGTGTCAAAGCCTTGGTGCAAATCACCTTCCCTGAGCTGCAGAGGCAAAAATATGCAATACAGTCATAGAAAGGAAGCTATATAGGGGGAAAACCTTTATCTCCATGCCGTAACCTCAGTCTAAACTGGGTGTGTGAGTGTTGGGTCGCTTACAGCGACTTTTAGGAAAGTAAAATCATGGCAGGATACCTAATCATTGATTTCCCACATCATGTCTAGTAAGGCCCTTGTAATCAATAATCAAGCTGTACCTAAATAATGATTCTTGGGCCCATAACCAATTTCAGGAAATTATAGCTATACTGTATCTTCAATGGTGTCTGCAAAATAAATATATTTCAGGCCATGATTTATTAAGCAATGTAATGTAGCAGGCTATCATTTTTTAAAAAAATAAAAATAAATCTATTGCCTAATAAAATTGTCTCGGTGCCCATGATACACATAAATACAGAGTGATGCCTTTGTTTTGAAAATGCACATTAGCTATAAAATATTCTATGCTGTGTTCATATGATTCTGCTCAGAATTTGAGGCAAGGAGTACTGCCATTCAGAGAGCATAACCTTGAAACCAAGTGCTCACAAATGGTCCCTGCACTCCCCTTAATCTGGCGCTGCCAGCTATTAGTTTAGGCAGGGACCATCCAGTATGGTCGTTTCTAGATATTGCTATCATGTATCTAGTAACTGCTATCATGCCTGACCATTGGCTGTGCTGTCTGAGGCCGATGGGAGTTGGAGCCCATAACCTTCTGGGGGGGGCCCACATTGGTTACCTGCACATGAGGTGAACCAGGAAGTCAGCCTAGCCCTTTATGCTTCTGCTGTTCTCTTCTGATGGCTGTTTCCTATTGCAGGTGCCGCTGCTCACCAGATGGAAAGGGCAGTTTTCTGCTCAGCTAAATGTGACCAGCTGGGCTGCAGTGCTCTGGTACATGGACCAAGTGAGCCTCTTGAGGCAGCGACTGGGAGCAGAGTATTTGGTTTTCGAAAGTGGCGAAGGCAATTGGCTTATGGAGCAAGCAATCCCACCTCCCACAGAACTTGGAGGGGATAAGTACATTCACATTTTAGCCTCAATGGCAGCTGCATTGGGAAACACGTCAATAATTAGCGCCGGCACGAGGTTTGTCTCAGGATAACTCTCCAAACTGTCTGTTTCTGAGGGCATCCTATCAGTGTGCACCATCTCCCGCCCCTTCTTTTTATTTCACTAAAAGTTTATTTTAGGGGAAATCTCACATCCCCCTTCCACCCCTTTCTCTGTCCTTGTCATGTGCTGCTGGTGCTGCTGTAATCTGAAGGAGAGTCGTGGAAGGATAGTGTGTGCTAATGAACAGAGGCATGGATGTGCATTCAGTATGGGCTCTTCCTTTCCAGAAAAGTGGCTTCAGCTTGCATGAACTGGGTTGCCATATGTCCTCTTTTTCCAGGGCACGTCTTGTTTTTCATGGGTGTGTAAAATGAGAGTCGCTATGGTCTAAACCACTGAGCCTCTTGGGCTTGTCGATCAGAAGGTCAGTGGTTCGAATCCACGCAACAGGGTGAGCTCCCTTCACTCTGTCCCACCTCCTGCCAACCTAGCTGTTGGAAAGCATGCCAGTGCAAATAGACAATTAGGTACTGCTGTGGTGTGAAGGTAAATGGCATTTACTGTCCTGTTGCGCCAGAAGCGGTTTAGTCATGCTGGCCACATGGCCCAAAAAGCTGTCTGTGGACAAATGCCAGCTCTCTTGGCCTGAAAGTGAGAGGTGAGTGCCGCAACCCCATAGTCACCTTTGACTGGACTTGACCATCCAAGGATCCTTTACCTTTTTTTTTACCTGTAGTTAAAAGTAGAAGTTGACAGAAGTGTCCTCTTTTTTGCTCTTCAAAATATAGCAACCCTAGCATGAAGCCAAGCCACCAGCTGCTATGTGACAATGCATCTGACAAAGAACTGTCTATGATTTTGATGCAGTGCTGCACCTGTGCCTTAAGTTGGCCTCCCTCAACCTGGTGCTCTCCAGGTGTTGTTGAACAACAGCTGCCAGCGGCTCCAACCATCATGGCTAAGTCAGGGGTTATGGGAGTTGTGATTCAACAACATCTAGAGGGCGTCGAGTTTGGGGAAGGCTGAATGATTACTGTGCCTTTCAATGTTTCCAGTTTGACTCCTGGTCTGTTTCTGCTGCTTCTAGAGCCAGCCACCTGCCACTCTTTCTCCAAATGAACCCCCGCCAGTCCGACTGGAGCTACGCTGGCTTGAAAGGGATTATTCCATCGGTGCTTCATTACAGTCTTCTTGGTTATAACTTTTTTATTCCGGATGCAATAGGTAACGTTATTTTAAGGTCAACTTCTCCTACTTCTTCTTAGAATCCGTTTTCTAGAAGGGCTGAAGATGCCCCTGAGAGAAAAGGCCAGATCTCATGGGCAGAGCCCATATGCTGTGTGTTAAGAGGCCCCAGATTCAATCCCTGGCATTTCTGGGAAGGGCTGCAAAAGACCCATGTCTGAAACACTGGAGAGAAGTTGCTGGTCAGTGCAGAGTCTTGATCAGCTGCCATCCAGATGTCAGGCTGCAACTCCCATCAGCCCCAAACAGCAAGGCCAGTGGTCAGGGCTGATGAGAGTTGGAGTCTAACAACATCTGGAAGACACTGCCTCTCTAAATAATACTGGGCTGGATGGACCATTAGGCAGCTTTCTATGCTTCTGCAGGGGAGATGAATGCATATAATCTGCATGCCTAATCAACTATGTTCATGAAGGTTACACCAAGCAGAACTTGAGGGACATCAGTGCCTGAAGTTCTGTTTGGTGCACCATTAGATTTAATTGATTTTCTGTTGACAAGAATTGGCCAGCACATTTCTTAAGCATTAAAAAAATTAAGCAGGAATTGCAGATACATTCAGTTCTGCTGAAATTAGAGGGTGTTGTTGTTTTTTAAAAAAGTGTTTAGAAATAGAAGTAATGGCATCCCAGCTTCATTCATCTGGTTAGCCAAAGCCCAGGGGCTTTTGGATTACAACTGATTTGTAGCATGGATCATATCGACCCCAATAGCTCAGCGATTGAGCACATGCTTGGCATGCAAAAGGTCCGTGAATCAGTCCTGCACACAGCCAAACACCCTTAAAACCTTTTAAAGTTCCCGTTTATGTTGACGTTGATGTACTGAACTACATGCAGCAGGTTTAAATTTCTTCATTTCAGACTGCAATGTAAAGATCTGGATTCAGCATTCAGAGTTATGCATACCTGGGGGGAAACTGTGTAATGAGAACAAAGTTTCCAGAGCAGTCCATTTGTAAAAAATCAGGGGATGGAACTGACAAATGGGAAGATAGCTTGGAAAACCAATCTTTCTCTTCCCCTCTTCCACCTGTACCCTTCAGAAAGTTGATGAGGCCTAGCAAGAATTGAGGGTTGTGCCATAAGGGACTGCAGTGAGAGAGGCGAATTCCCTGAAATCAGGTGGAGGAATTTTGCACTATTTGTACAGGGCTCCCATTTTGGGGCAATTCTCCCTTCACACTGCAGTCCTGTAAAGCCCAGACACAGTGGCTTTTGGGGGAGGTACAGTATACTGAAGAAGCCAGAAGTGGAAACATTTGCTTTAAAACTTTAATATCTCTGTGTTATTAGTTACTGTAATAAATGTATATTAGGCTTGTATTTGAGCAAGCAGAAGGACTTCCGTTACACAGTTGCACTTCCCCCCACCCCATGGGGCTCCTAAATCTGTTATGGGGGTTCCCCCAACCCTCTGGAGCTGGTTTTGGGATAGCATGGGACAGAAGTCCTGTTGCACAAGTGGAAGTAATTGAACTCCCACATTTTTTAGTTGAATATCACCCTTCTGGTATTGCATCTAACGCCATTCCTCTGGGAGCCAGCACTTTCTGAAGTGCTGTGTGATGCCTTAAAAATCTGTTGCTTTGTGTAACACACACACACACACACACACACACACACACACACACACACGTACATACTCATAACAATATCTATGTCTCACGGTAAAATTTTGTGGCAAGAGATATAAAAATATTAATAGGTTTTTTTAACAATAGACTTGAACCAATGGAACCCTGTAGTAAATCCCGCTTTTCGTGCTGAAAAGAGGGACCTCATGTACTCCTTGTTCTCACAGTGAGCTGTCACTTTTGATAAAATGTGAGGCTGTTTCAGAACGAAATATTCTGTTTTGGAAAGCAATTCCCTTTTCTGAAGGAATTGGGCTCCTTAAGCCTGAGGCAATATTTTTAATAAGAATCCTCTCTTGACCCTCACCCTTTCGCCCGCTAGCCAGCACCTAGTATTTCACTAGGAAATCTGCTTGCTCCCCTTTGCAGCATGCTTTCCTTATTTCAGTTTTCTGCTCTGGTGGAGGAAACCTGTGTTATGATCTCCAACCCCCTTCAGGATTTATGAAGCGAGATGAAGTGGTGTCATGGCGAAGTATTTTGGATGTGTTAAAACACTACATAACCCTGCATGGGATGACAGGACACAATATTTCCTATTGCAAGTGATATTGGTAGCATCTGTGGAATTGCTTTATCTTTCTGGATATGCATGGATTTTAAGATAGTGTCTGCAACCCGCTAATATAGATGGGTTTATGTTTCAAGGTTATAGTTCATTCTTCCCATTTGGCAAACAAGCTCTATGGGTGTACTCTGCAGCATCTACCTTCTGTGGGTGGGGATGGGGCAGAACTGTTTTGGCACAAGGCTTCCCAAGACTTTTCAGTCTATAAGTTTCCCTTCACTGCATTTCTACCTAGAAGGTGTTTTTTTCATGTTGGATTAAGAAGTCATGTCTCTGCAGATCATAAAAAGCTTTAAATTTATGTATGTGGGGGCCTGACACTTTTCTACTTTGATAAAGAAACTATGCAGCTGGACAACAAATTAACTTCCTTGCATGAAATTTTAGGTCAGGGTATCCAATGTGGTGTTCCCAATATGCTTTTGGCTCCAGCTTCCATCAGCCTCAGCCAGCATGGCCAATGGTCAGGGAAGGAGGAAGTTGTAGTCCAACAACATCTGGAAGGCATTATAATTATAATTATTTATTAAATTTGTATACCGCCCTTTGTCTGTAGATCTCAGGGTGGGTCACAACATAAAACTCAATATAAAAACACAAAATACATGATAAAAACAAGAACAAGAAACACAAACCAATGAACCCCACCCCTCTTCCTCCCACAAACCCATTTAAAAGGGAAATAAGATGTTAATCAGCCAAAGGCCTGGTTGGGTACTCCTGCATAGTTAATGTGTTTCAAGATGCCCCTGTGGTCCTTAGTTATAATGTCATAGACATGGGGTTTTCCCCTGGTTTTTTGTGGTAGGTTGGAATGGCCCCTAAGAGCCCCCCAAACCCAATCACTTGCACTGATGTGAATTTAGCAGTTACCAGGAATAAATGAGATACACGGGAGTAGGGAACATTTTCTTTTCAGGGTCTTTAGTACAATATTATGTATTTTACCTGCTGTGTCCATGGTTTGCCTTCCAGGCTGCTGACTGTTGATGTTATAATACGCCAGCAGTCAAGCTGCTAAAGCAACGAATGCAAAGCACGCGCCAGAAAGAGAGATGAAAGATGTTCTTTCTTTTAACAGATTATCTGGATTGCCCACTATTTATACTATGTACTGTTCCTTTCCAGCTGGAAACTGCCCCCCATTTGTTTCACATCTCAGCTTGAATCCTTCATAATGTACTCCAAGCCAATTACATTGTTTTGTGTTAGGAGTCAGATGGTCAGAAATGTTGTTTCTCTGTGAAATCTCAATATACTCAGTGTCCCCGTCCCCCCGCCACCCCACTTTCCCACTGCTTTTGAAATTCTTCCTACAACTTGTGTTTCCAGAATGCCAGCAATGCCAAAATGTGAGTTGGATCAGGCCATTCTTCAGTTCCGTTTGCTTTGAGCCGTCGAGACTGTTTAAGCATCTGGCATGTGTCTTTTTGAACAACGCTGGCTTCTCTAGCCTCTTCTTTCTCCCTTTGGATCTTATTGGCTCCTGTACCAGCAAATAGGAGACAGAAGCCACTTCCAAGCTGTCACTCTTTTGTGGGGAATGGCCATAGCTCAATGGTAGGCCATCTGCTTTGCATGGAGGAAGACCAGGTAGAAATGGGAATGTTCCTTTCCAAGACCCCAGACTGCTGCTGCCGGACAATGAAGACAACATTGAGCTGGATAGACCAATATACAATGACCCCCTAGCTGTAAACCAGCAAATTTAGAGTGTGCAATTAAAGTGGATGTGGTGCTCTTGTGTAGCAAACCTGCTTCCAACCCCCCTGGAATTTTCGTGATAAGAAAAGTGTGGGGGGGGGGTAACGCATTGAAAATGATTGTGGCATGTAACTTGCACACAAATAAAGCAGCATGAAGTCTCAATAAATAACAGTGTTGTAAAACATTCATGCAGATTTTGTGCACCTGTATCAGGATGAATGCTCAATTAACTGGCTTCTGGAAGAGCCCTGGGATGAAGCTATTGTATTTTAACACTTTGTACTATTGTATTTTAATATTTTGTTGGATATAAATAATAATAATAATCTATAATATATCATTAATATAACCTGGTCGTTCCTAAATTAATGGATCAAAGATTAAAGTTGAATTCTAAATATTTATAACAGTTTTCCTATTGCCCAACCATTTTTATTTGTTTGTGCTGTGCAGGAGGAAGTCTTGCAAATGAATTTCTGATCGATGAAGAGCTATATATTAGATGGCTGCAGATTGTGACTTTCCTTCCTGTGATGTCTTTCCGTACTCCGCCGTGGGTCTGTTGTGATGACTGGGTAGGTATATCAACTACCACTGGTATGCTAATGATAATATTCTGCTCTCTTGGTTCCCGAATTCTCTCCCTCAGTTCTTACTAATATTTTTTATCTCCACAATGTCTCATATTGGATGATTCACCACCACCAAAGTTTAAGGTGGATTAAACAGTATACTCTGTATGTCTTCTCTGAAATCATCACTTCCACCTTCCTTGACACATCATCAGTACTCTTATCCAGGACTGGCCCAAGGCATTTTGCTGCCTGAGGTAAAGGACAAGATGATCCATTTCACATACAGAAGCTAACTGGACCAGCAGTTGAATCTTAATCTAACACTGGTGGTAGGACAGGGTGCTCTGTCACATCTGAGATAGCAAGTTAGCTTATGGGGGCCAGGACATGCCATGTAGCATATATACCTCTGTCCTCTAACATAGGGGCTTAGGAGGAGCAGCAAGGTGGCTGTAATTGCTGCCTCTCCACCCAACATCTGCTGCCTAGGGAAGTTGCTTCACTTTGCCCAAAGATAGGGCTGGCTGTGAGCTTCAGTTTTGCACATGGGGTGTGGGTGTGTGTTATGGAGAAAGAGAGGGGAGAGAAATTTGCCTCTGTGTTGTTCATTAGCAAAAGATTCTGATGCCAGATCTTGTAATATTTTTCTTCTTAACACTGCCAACATTTGCTATTTCTGATTTCATAGAAACTCTGGTTCAAGTTCTTATACTTTCTTGCCTCAGCTATCACCAGGGCTTTCTTATACCTCATCTTAAATTCTTATTTCAGCCCTAAACTCTGCTGCATACCTTGCTCACGGTATTCTACCATTCACAGTTGTCTTGTTTTGCTTCTCTTAATCAGTTCAAATTACCCCCTCCTCCTAGTTACTTCATGTTGTGTGCCCCATCTCTCCTTTCTAATTCCCCTTTCACATTCCTTCTCCCACTATTAATTCTGCTTATACTAATCTTCTTATCTTAGTCCTTTAGCTATGCTCTCTTTAGCTATGTTCTAGAGCTCAGCTGAAACTTCAAAGAAGGCAGTTTTCTGAAAAAAGAAGGCCACCTTATAGAATTTGCTCTAAATATTCTATACCAATTTGTTTGCGGTTGCTGCCATTCTCCTCCTCTCAACCCAATGCTGGCTACAGGAGTAGTGGCAGTAAAGACTAGCATGATAAGAGACTGAAGAGATGATTTTCATCCAAGCTCAAGGATGAGAGATTTAGATAGGCTGGGATTAAAGGTAAAGGTAAAGGTACCCCTGCCCATACGGGCCAGTCTTGACAGACTCTAGGGTTGTGCGCCCATCTCACTCAAGAGGCCAGGGGCCAGCGCTGTCCGCAGACACTTCCGGGTCACGTGGCCAGCGTGACGAAGCTGCTCTGGCAAGCCAGCGCCGCACACGGAAACGCCGTTTACCTTCCCGCTAGTAAGCGGTCCCTATTTATCTACTTGCACCCGAGAGTGCTTTCGAACTGCTAGGTTGGCAGGCGCTGGGACCGAACAACGGGAGCGCACCCCGCTGCGGGGATTCGAACCGCCAACCTCTTGATCAGCAAGCCCTAGGCGCTGAGGCTTTAACCCACAGTTCCCGCGTTCCCAGGCTGGGATTACAATACCACTAAATTAATATTTTCTTGGCTACTCTGGGTTGGATTCACCTAGGCCTCCCTGTCAGGAGAAGACCTGTGCAAGGACTTTTGCTTATACAACACAGCTCCCCCCCTCCCTTCCCTGTACACACTCTGAGATTGGCTCAGTCTGGAGAACCTCCATTACAGCACACAGTGTGGGGGAGGGTGGAATCCCAGTTGTGGAAGCTGCAATGCTTGTGCAGATGGAATGATTAAAAGAATGTGACATTGAATTCCACCCTCTGTATCTACTCCCTTTGGGAGAACATAAATCAAACTAAAATACCTGCTTCTCTATTGTCTTTTCCACAGCGTATTAAAATAATATGCTGAACTTCCTTTCTTTCAGGTCCTGAATCTCACCAGGCACTATGTTCAGACACATCAGAGTTTTGTGGTGCCTCTTGTTGAAAAATACAGCAAGGAGTGGCTCTCTGTAGGATACCCTATTTTTCGACCTGTATGGTGGCTCAGCCCCACTGAGTCCATTACCTTTACAATCGATGATGAATTTCTCATAGGAGATGAGGTAAGAAATACATTTTACTCCAGCATGTTTTGGATCAGGAAGGGCATCTCAGGGACTGAATATTTTCTATAAGGCATTTGGGTTTATATTAGAGTACTGAACATTTCAGCTCTCTACAGGTTTTGAAAATTCATGTAAAGTTACGAAGGTAAAATAGAAGACTTGATGACAGAAAACCCTCATAAATTAAAATTGGCAGGAAACATTTATTAAAGCTAGAATTCTGAAAACATGGAAGAATTAACTTTGCTGAGGAGGAATCAGCATGACTTCTGTAAATGGAATGCTTGCCTCACTAAACGTTTGGAACGAGACACATTTAGACTGTCCAGTCAAAATGTAAAATCATACAATGACAGTGATGGAAGGGGCCTTGAACATCACCTGCTCAACTTCTTGCTCTGTGTAGGAAAACAGAGACATATGTGATGCAGTGGACATTATATATTTGGGTGTGTGTGTGTGTGTGTGTGTTTGCCTCTATATCATCTTCTTCCCAAATGACTCCTACAAAATGTTACCAGAAGGTTCCAACATTAAAGCATTAAAAACAGAAAAGAGACTAAGAATAAAAGTGTATTACTAACAATGGATGAAAATCACCCATGAGGTCTTCCAATGATCTGTGTTGGGATCCATGCTGTTTAACTTAATCATGAAGGGCTCGGAGTCGGAGGTGAACAGAAGTGTAGAAGATGACACAAAACTACTCAGGATGGTGAAAACCCAAGCAGTGTGTGAAAGCTTTCTTCTAACTGAGCAAATAGGCAGTAGAATGGGCGATGTGATTCAGTGCAAGGAGGTCCAAAGTGATGCTTGCTGGGACATGAAAATCCTAATATATGAAGTCTAACTTGGCTGTGACTATTCAGGAAGGGGATCTTGGAGTCAGAATGGAAAGTTCATGAAGAACAGAAGCTCACATAGTGGCAGTGTGTGGGGAAACATAAATCCCATGTTAGCTTTATGTTTGATCCCCTAAAAAAAATAATCCCTATCACAATGCTGTTACATAAATTGGTGAAATGCCTGTATTTCGCTCCAAATGAATACTACGGAACAGGAGAAAGATGCAGAGCAGACTAGTAAATATTCAAGAGGTTGGAGTACCCACCGCATGAGGAGAGTCTAAAAATTTTGCATGTGGATATTTTTAAGTTTACAAAAAGTCAAGGAGGACATGACTGAGATGTACTTATTGCATTGAAAGAGGTGGGGGGAGGGGAGAGCCAACCAAGAGCCAAATTTTGATTTAAGGTTTATTTTGCCCATTAACTTCTTATGCTTGGAAAAATAGAATGGATCTAAATGGTTTCTACATGTCCAGACATCTGGCAATTTTAGCGCCAGTACATTAAGTGGGGTGAGGAGTGGCTAACTTCTTCATGTTCAGGGTCTGATGTATTTTCCAGACAATGAGCGGGATGCTGATGGTATAAAACATATGCTAATGCAAATTTTTGTTGTTGCAAAATTTTACTTCTGTGTCAAGTCTGCCTGGCAAGCCAGATAAAACTGCTTCAGGGTCTAGATCTGGCCTGGCAGCAGCCCATTATCCATCATGAGGGCAGAGCTGCAAACTGGATTCCTCACAGGAATGTGACTGTGATGGACATCAGAAATGGAGGAGAGAGATGAATATATGATCAGTTGAGCAGCTCCGAAGGTTATAGCATGATTTCCTTATAAAGGTGCAGGTATCTGACTTGTTTAAGGTAGCATCCTCAGAATCTTCTCATAACCTAAAACACAGGGTCTCCACCAATGGTCCCTGACTAAGTATTCCAGAATGTCCTCCCAGTACTCCCTAGCTATAACTTGCTATAGAAAACAACACTTTCTCCCTGACTTTGGCCTGTCAGATATCCACTCCCATCCCCGGCACACACAATAGTCTGTTTTGCATGGTGCAGTAAGCCCAAACTATGGCTTACAAGGACTGCAAAAAATGTGCATGCTCCTGGAGAATGTCTGATGGGTCAAACTTTGGCTTAGCTCAATGCAGCAGGAAAAAGGGCCAGGGAAGAGCAACTGATTCTCAATTTAACAACTAGCTACCTAATTCTCACTTCCACAAATGATGTGTGAATTGAAATTGGCACTACTCTAAATTTTGCAATGCGGTTTTCCAATCAATGTGTAAAATAATTAAAAATAAATGCATATATTGGGGGAGGTGTGCATAAAAATGTGTATATTCATAAAAATAACACAGCAATGCATTAAATCAGGGGAAACAACGTGCAAAAATGTGTGTATTAAATGATATTGCAGACAAAAATGTGTTTATTAGGAAAAATTCACACTAAAAAGTTGATGAATCTTCATGTGGGTTAAAAAAAAGAAATTTGAAAATTAGATGCAGAAAGTGGAGAACTGAATTTAAGATTTGGAAAAAAAAAAGAGCAACAGAGAGAAACCAAAATGCGACAGATTCATGCATCCTTCTGTGTAGTTTGACTCTCTCTGTCATATGAACCAGGCCACTGTGACCTCCTTACTAGGTCAACCATTAGGTCAGAGAAGTAAATAGCACTTTTAAAACTTTCCCTTTCAACGCCGCCTCTTTCCAGCCACTACCTCACATTTATCATTCCTCGCTGGTTTCCCACCATTGCCTTCCCTTTGGCAGAGGGTTCACTGGAGTGATTGTGATTTATGTGACATTTTCCACAGCCTCACAAAAGCCCAGCAACATCAGTATTTCAACCAGCAGGTTTACAATGCTTTTAGCAAAGCAAGCAAATGCCTACAGTACCGGAGTGAAATATGGGGCTTTCCATTCAGTGACATTCTAGATCTCACTTTCACTTCTCTCATTTCCTCTCACGCTTCTTTCCATCTCCACCCCCCTCCCCCTTCTATGGCTCCTACTACTGTCATCCTGGAAAATCCATCACCCATCTGTTGGTTTACTTTAGAGTCTTCTACAATAGACTGGGAAAGCCTGTTGGACGTAGCTTTTTCTGTGTGGCTAGTTATGCAGGAGGTGATGTTTTATGGGGCATTCTTAGTTGATCAACTTGATTTATTATAGCATGACTGGCTGCATCTCCAGTGAAGCTTCTGGTTGTTGTTGTTGTTGTTTTTTGCTAGCATGGAAAAAAACAACTTTCTCCTGTATAAATAAAAGACAAAACTGAGGAAATGAGGATACTATAAGAACATGTGTTCTGCTGATACAATAATCACAGATTACAGTGGCAGGCTTTAGAATCTACTTGATAAAGTTCTACATTGGTGACTGTGTCAGCATCGCCCTTGAGCCAGTGTCACCAACTGGACTCAACCACCTCAGCCCCGACTGGGCTAGGCGAGCTGGATGGCACTTCCAGAGACCACCTTCCTCTGTAGAACAGGTCCAAGTGCTGTGGACTCACAACTCAGAGCTGTGAGCACCGCAAATCACTCCACCAAGAAAACAGTCGTTGTGCAGCAGAGTACAGCAGAGCATAAATACTCGGACGACAGTGCTGAAGAATATCTTATTTTATTCTCTAACAGCTACTGTAATATACACTATATACAAATGGAGATTCTCAGTCTTTTCTACACACACTGACTTGCTGACTCACTCACTCACTGGCTGACTCTCTCTCTCAGAGTCTCTATCTCACACTGAGTCTCACTATCTCAGTCGGAGTGGAACATGCAGATATAAGAACACGCCTCCTTCTCTCCTCAGAGTCAGGAGACTGATGAGGTGATTCTTGAGTATGGGAGGGGTGAAATCTCCTCATCCTCCCCCATTTCATCCGACCATTCCAAGAATCTTTAACATAACTGCAATTTACACACACCAAAAAGTTGTTCTCTGCTTACAACCTTGGTCAACATATTTGCAGTACCTCTCTCTCCCTTTTCTAAGACACTTTAACACATCATTAAACAATCACTGTAACCACTTTGTGTCCATTAGGAAGGAGTTAAAACATAAACCTCAATCTGCAGTTTACACAAAATACACATTGTGAACACTCAAATGAATAAGCAGCTTCTAGAAAAATCTTCATACACGTTTCTCTTTCTCACATGCAAATTGACATTGCTTATTTAGGCAGATTTGAACAAACCACTTTCGTACTCAAACACACGCTTGCTTCTTCAATCCTGATCCTTTTAACGTATTATACATGAACCACTTTAGGTCAGGTAAGGAAATAAATAAAGCGTTTTGTGCTATTACTCTCAGCACACTTCATGCCTGGTTTAAAAACCGTACCAGAGTTGCTCGTGACCCCAGCCTTTGCAAACTCTTCAGAAAATCTTTTCGGTGGTACACCCTTGGTTGTTCTCTCGGATCTGCGCAAAACTCTCTGATCCTCTTGTTCTGGTGCTTCCTCCTCTTTGGGAGAATGGGGAGCTAAAGTATATGAAGCTGCTAAGTCTGCATCTGCGTCAGACTCTCCTGAGGCTTTTGGGCTCTGATAATCTGTGCCACCATCCGGAACTACATTGGCATCAGAATCATCAACTGCATCAGAACTTGCCTCCCTCTTAACTGTCTTTGCCCCTTTTGCACCATCATCACAAATGGGATGGCACTGAAAAATGCCAACTCTGTCCCATTGTGGATTGTCCTCAATACTCCTGGTCAGCCTGATGGTTTTCGTGTCTGTGATCAGGACACGATAAGACCCTTTCTCATATCCTAGGAAAACACCATGTTCTCCACGCTTGCTCAGTTTGTTACCCTGTGAGGTGTGCACCCAAACCTCGGATCCAAAAATTTTAAAATGCCTTACACATGGCTTCCTTCCGTGAAGCATCTCATATGGGGTGCAATTTACTGCGGACTGGTACCTCCTATTGTACACGTGACAGAAAAACGAAAGAGCTTCGGCCCAATAGGGATTGGGCAGTCCCGAATCGTGTAACAGTGTCCTGATTCCTTGCTGCAGGGTCTGGTTTACTCTCTCACATAAACCATTCTGCCAGGGTGATCTGGGCGTGGCCGTCCTATGCTCAATGCCCTGTTCAGAGAGAAAACTCTCAAACTCCTCTGAACAAAACTCACCTCCCCTGTCACTGAAAAGACAACGTACGTTCTCATTATGTACATTTCTGAGCCATTTACAAAACTGTCGAAACTTGGTAAAGGCTTCAGACTTTTTCTGCAGCATATAGACCCATACATATCTTGAATAGGAGTCTATCAAAACCATGAAAAATCTTGAATTGCCTCTAGAGAGCGCTAGAGGCCCCACTAAGTCAGCATGAATGACTTCGTATGGTTTCTTGGCCTCTCTCCCAGACTCTGTACCTTTGGGAGCTTGCCTTGCCTTACTCTCTGCACAAGAAACGCATTTCATGTGGTAGGGACATTCTTTTAACTTCATACCCTGAACCATATCAGGCATTTTTGCCACAGCCTGGAAATTCAAATGAGCAAAAACACGGTGGTAAAAATGAATACATTGGTCATGCAACTTCTCATTCTTATCAACAGATAAATTGCAACACTCTTTCTTAGTTGCTTCTGCAGTACCTGTACCTGAAACAAAAGGCAATTGGTACAAACCATTAACACATTTTGCATACAGAATGAGCTTGCCATCTCGACGAATTTCACAGCGAGATTTAGCAAACACCACCTTAAACCCTTGACGATCAAGCTGGGAAACACTCAACAAATTGTCCTGAACATCAGGCGCATACAGGACATTCTTAATTGTTGCATTCAGGCTCTTTAAGAACACAGTTCCCTTAGCCACACTCGTGAGAACCGTCCCATCTGCTTGATTGATTTCTTTCTCTTGCTTCTCAAGCTGAACAAAGAGATCCTTATCTTTGGCTACGTGGTTGGTACAGCCAGAGTCGACCACGAAGAAACTCCGCCCATGTTGATTGCAGCAGCGAGAGATCAAAGCCTTTGAAGTAGCAGGTGCTTGGGGGTTTCGTCCTCCTCCCCCTCTGCCTCTGAAGTTTCCCTTCTTCTTTGAAGTTTTCTTGCTGCACTGAAAACTCAAATGGCCTTGTGCTCCACACGAAAAGCACCGCTTCTCCTTTAGTGCTTTAACAGCAGCAGTTTCACTTTCACTTTCCCCTGCTGGAGACTTAGGCACATTTTCAAGCACATTTCCCCAGCTTTCTCTAACAGCCTGTCTGCGATCCCACTCATTCAGGAGCACGCTAGACACATAATCTTCCGTCAGCCGGTCAGAAGGCATTGTAGAAATCTGGGCAGCTACTCCATCGTAAGAGTCATCTAGGCTGTTTATCATGAGCATTGCAAACACAGCCTCTGAAATAGCCAGGTCTCGCTGAACAAGGTCCTGTCTGAGACGCTTTAACTCAGATAGATGGCTAGGCAAATCACCACCTTTTTCCAACTGCAGCCTGCATAGCTTCTTGAAGAAAATCACGCTGGAACCAGCATTCTGCCTCAAATGCATATCTCTCAGCTTATGCCAAACAGCTCGTGCAGTTTCTTCACCCTCCAAGTTTACCAGCAAGAGGTCTGAAACACTCAAAACAATTGTCCCTCGGGCTCTCATGTCTGCAGCATGCCACTCAGGCCATTCATCATCATCCTTATCGGGAGGGTCATCTTCTATAGTGTGAAATAGCTTTTCCCTCTGCAAAAGCGCTTTCATCTTCACTTGCCATACTGCATAGGTTTCAGGCGTCAGGAGAGGAAAGGACAGAGCCATCTGGCCAGAATGTGCACAGGCCATGTCTGCTATTACTTAGAGCAAGACACTTCCCTCGTGCAACACAGATAAAGCCTTGACTCCTTCAGCCACTCTCTCTCCCACTCAGAGCGCAATTAACAGGCAAACAGGGATGCTATCTTCTTTCTTTTGCAGTCAGCAACATACCTCCATAAATCAAGCAGCAGCAACAGCAACAGCGGCAGCTTGAACACTCTGCTCTAAAACAGCTCTGCTTCTGGGCACCACAAATCAGTCCAGCATGCAGCCTCCGTTCCGCCGTCCGGCAATCAGCAACAGAAACCTCTGGCAACTGGGACGACTGGGATGACTGGTACAACTGGAACGACGCCTGGTCAGGCGACTGGAACAACGACTGGGCCCATAACCGATGTCAGCATCGCCCTTGAGCCAGTGTCACCAACTGGACTCAACCACCTCAGCCCCGACTGGGCTAGGCGAGCTGGATGGCACTTCCAGAGACCACCTTCCTCTGTAGAACAGGTCCAAGTGCTGTGGACTCACAACTCAGAGCTGTGAGCACCGCAAATCACTCCACCAAGAAAACAGTCGTTGTGCAGCAGAGTACAGCAGAGCATAAATACTCGGACGACAGTGCTGAAGAATATCTTATTTTATTCTCTAACAGCTACTGTAATATACACTATATACAAATGGAGATTCTCAGTCTTTTCTACACACACTGACTTGCTGACTCACTCACTCACTGGCTGACTCTCTCTCTCAGAGTCTCTATCTCACACTGAGTCTCACTATCTCAGTCGGAGTGGAACATGCAGATATAAGAACACGCCTCCTTCTCTCCTCAGAGTCAGGAGACTGATGAGGTGATTCTTGAGTATGGGAGGGGTGAAATCTCCTCAGACTGCCCATAGATTATACCCAAAGGTTCACCTGTTAATTCATATGACACTTTTCAATAAAAACATGCTGAATCACACATTATTCCTGAATCACTGAATCATTGTCTGCCCCGCCCCCCATAAATAAATGAGGTGGTATAGTATAGGGATTCAATACTACAGTTTTTTCTTCAATGGACTGAAACCCTTTGGAGATCAATAGCAGTTAGAGGTCCATTCTGTGAAGACCACTTTCCATATCAACTCTGTTGTTTGGGTAACAATCTAAGCACATGTCTCCATTGATTCTGTTGAAGCATGATTAGTTTCTCCTTGGCTGCTTGTGAAAAGGAACTCTAGATTACATTGATGGAAGTTTAGGAATGGTGGGCCGCAAACAGACCCTGGCCCAAAGAACCACTGAAACTGGCTGGGGTCACACCATTGTTTGCTCAGTAAGCTAGTTCTTAATGTTGCTCTCTTGGTGATGGTGGCATATGGGTGTAGCCAGGAATTTTTTTTTGGGGGGGGGCAACCAAAGTTGTTGAGCTTCCCCATTGAAGCCTGAAGTCTGTAGCTATCCAGGTGAACCACAAGAGGTGGTTGAGAGGGGTATATGTTAGAAGAGGACTGAAACATCCTTTCAAATATTACTGTTTGGGTATGCATTGGAAGCACCACATGCATAGCAAAAGCCATTGGACTGTAGCAATCATCTTGACTTTGAACTGGTCACAATGAAACCCTATAACCTGCCCTGTATCCTAGAAATGTAGGACAGTGACCATAACTCAGAAGGTCTGAGGTTCCATCCCTGGCATCATGTCCTCTGCCTCAGACCCTCAAAAGTCACTGCCAGTTAGAAGAGCAGACAACACTGGGCTAGACGGGCAAGCAGTCTGACTTGGTGTAAGTTCCTATATGAGATTGGAGGAAAAGAATGCAAATAAAGAACTATAAAATGCTGCCCCCTTTTTTGTCCACTGTAAAATTTAAATAACTATCTCCTCCATATGTGTGTCTTTGTGTGTTGGAGAAGAATCTTCCACCGCTCTAGGAATACCCAGCTCCTTTTCTCTATGATGCCATTGACTTTGGCAAAAGGAGGCATGGGTGGTGGTACTAGCTGTCCACACTTAGAGGCATCTTGAAACAAGGAAGACTGTTTATGAGATTGATTTCTATGAGATGTTCATGCCAATGATGCCTCCAAGTATTTCAGATCTTGTTTGTCTAGATTAATAAGGCAGTTGGGTGCTCTGTTAATGTTATAATCAATTAGCATTAACAAGCAACTGGAAATAAATTAAAGAGCAGTTAACATTTTAATTCCCTTTGCTGTTAGCATTTCAAATACAGCCAATATCTAATTAAATCTTTTGAAGCACTTTCCTATTTGCCGAACTTATGATTAATGTAAAGACTTAAATATTTCTCCCAGATCAAGGCAATGACACATTGATCTTTAGTGTCTTTAGTTCTAAGGCTGGTGCATGGTAGGATCTAAAGTGTTGCCTTTAATCATATTAAGAAGACTCTCACTGAGGGCTCATTAAGCGCTCAAAGGGCAATGGAGTTTTGTGTGCATTTGAGGCCTTCTAAAATTTACAGTGACTGTTTTAAGAAGAGCAGTAGTTGCCTCATCGCAATCTTTTTGATCAATATTTCTGCTTTGATGCTTTAAATTGTCTCGATTACTACTGTATTAGAGAATGTGCAGGGTTAGGATATTCTTTTCTCCTGTACTGTCCAAAGTAAAATGTGGACCTCATCCCAGTGTGATCCTTGACCTTCCACACTTTAAAATGTAAGATGTAAGATGATTGAAAATCCCTGCATTTACAAGGGAGAAAGGTCCAAGACAAAAATAGGGGTAGGACTGACATCATGTGGATACTCCTACATTTAGTTGCCTTGTAGACAAGCCCCAAATACAGTGGCCACTTCTGCAAATGGCAGCTCATGTGAACAGCCGAATGGTATGAAAAATGTAGGCACCCTAAAATCCTCTGTGAAGTGAAAAATCACAAGTGAGTGGAACGATGAGTGTGTCTGGGTGTGCTTAGTCTTCTTAGAGAATGTTATTTATAGAACTTGGAATGTTTTTAGTGGGTATGATACACAATTCTCTCTCGTGGGCCTGCATGTTTCTCATTGTATTCTGATTCACATAATTGAAAACGGCTTTTGCCTGATTGTGACAAGTTCCATACACCTTGAAGCAGACTATGTAGACATGCAAGTAATCAGAACACTTGCTCTCACAGACAAATGGACTTTGGGCTGACAGCGAGGGTGTAGGAACAGCTAGTTACCCCTTAAACCTTGTGGCAGATGGTTGCTCAGCCACCATTGTGTGGAACATACAATGACCTTGCTACAAGTCTAAGGGCTAGTTTCAGTCATCTGATCTTCCTAGTCAAACTTTGATCTTCCTAGGCAAGGCAGCCTTTGGTGCTGCTTGGGAACATCTGAAGATGACATCAGTTTCACTATCAGGTGTTCTGCTTTGAGTCTAGCTGATCCAGCCAGGTGAACAAAGAAGCAAAGCTGCAATGAGGCAAAATGGCAGTGCTTTCTTAAATGGTACGGTGCTACCTTGGTTCTCAAACTTAATTGGTTCTGGAAGTCTGTTCCAAAACCAAAGCGTTCCAAAACCAAGGCACACTTTCCCATAGAAAGTAATTAATCTGTTCCAGAATTTAAAAAACAACCCCTAAAATAGCAATTTAACATGAATTTTACTATCTAACAAGACCATTGATCCATAAAATGAAAGCAATAATCAATGTTCTGTACTATAAAATAAATAAGACAGTATTGTAGATGATAAAAATTAAAATTAATTTTTTTTCTTACCTGCAGTGATGATAGTCACTGTTTGGATGGGGGGCTTTTATCCATTTCCACAGTCACACAATCAATCAATCAATCAATCAATCATAAAACAAAAAGCAAGCCACAGTCACAAAAATGAAAAAGCCACACAAACAAAAACTCAAAAAAATTAGCAAAAACAAAAGTATCAAATATCACTGCAAACAGAAACGGAAGGCTTTAATTATGATGGGGGGAGGGGATTTAAATTAGCTGTGCAAGGGTAAAAATGGGAAGGGAAAAGCCCCAATTTTGATGGGGGGAGGACTTAAATAAGCAGCGCAAGGGTAAAAATGGCAGGAAAAAAGCCTTAAATACTTTGTGGGGGACTCAAATGGGCTGCGCAACAGTGAAAGCGGAAACTCAGGAGCACATTCGGCTTCCGAGGCAAAGTTCGAAAACCGGAACACCTACTTCCGGGTTTGCAGTTCTGAGTTGTTCAGGAACTAAGCTGTTCGAAAACCAAGGTACCACTGTACTAGGCTTGTGCTTGTGTCCCTGTGATCTTTAAACATTAGTAGTAAAACACAGAGGCCCCAGAAAGGGAACAAATCAAGTATGTCAGAAAGCTGTCATCACCTTTGCATCTGTACATGGAAATTCTGTGAGTGAAAGAAATATAATACCCTTGTGGAATGGAGACATTAGTATAAACATTTATATTGACTTCATATTTTATTACCTTTGTTGATGGTTATAAACTCAGGAATAGGTGGCCTTTTCTGGTTATATTGGGGCTAGTTAATATATTCTTCTGTGTCAGAATCCATTCCAAGTCAGGTCTGCACTCCAGAATCCAACTGCCTCATCTGATTCAGTTAAGTGAAACAGATACTCATGACCTGTCCTTAATTCCTTAAGGTGAACTGCAACTCCAGAAGGGCAATAGTGTCAGCATCAATTACAGGTTTCTTATCTGTTGCATAGAGGCCTAGGGCAAATGTCCTAGCATCGCTGTACCAAGATCCTTGTTCTTGGAAGTAGGTACATTTTATTGGAGGTGAAATGGAAATCATGGCCATTTGTAAAAAGCCATTACACTTTCCAACATGAAAGGCTCAGAGCTTTGACATATATCAAGTCCTGAGACCTTGATGCTTTTATATTGATTTCAGTGGATGTATTCAGCTTGCGACAAATAAAGGTGGCCATTTCCCCACTTTTGAACTAGACGTGATGGCGGCAGGACCTAGCTATGAGTATTCCTGACTCCTTCTAAATTGGTGCCTGGGTCAATTTAAAGCATGGCATCAGTGGGGGAATTAAATATCCCCGTCTATGCTTTTCCAGGTGAAATTATTTGAAATGTGTTTTCCTCTTAGCCAGTGTTCCTTTTAGCCATGGAGGTCCACTAGGAGAAAAATAAAAGGGGTTTCAGAGAAAAGGCACAGGCAGCAGAAAAGGACATTTTCCCACTTTAAATCTGCTTCACACTTTATAGAAATGGAGCAGCAGATCCATTTCTGTAAACAAGGCAGGCCATCATTCCACTAGTTTGGCCCTTGCATTTTAAAAAGAACATAAATTCAATTTCATGGCAAACATTATTTGTGAAATGCAGCCTACGGTAAGCTGACAAGTGGAATCTGCACTTATAAGATATCATCACATATCTCCTCCCAGAAAATCACTTAAATGGGGCAGCGGGGGGAATCTCTAAAATTGAATCGGACAGTTTCCAATGCAGAAATATGGCCTGCATTAACAAGAAGAGATCTTTTCTTATGATACAGCTAATGCAAAACCAAAGATTGGACTATGAACATCAGGCCTTTCTGCTGAGCGGCTGGGATCCAAATTTGTGATAAAAGTTCAGTTCTGAAAATACAACGTAATGTGTTTGCAACTCCTGGCAATTCCAATTAAAATGAGTATGGACTCAGACTCAAGTCCGTCACTCATAAAGAATCTTTCATGAATTTGGAAAGAACCATTGTGCTCTAATGATGAACATTTGTGCACTCTACTTCCTTAGAACTCAGCGTTTTAAAACAAACCGAAAAAAGGCTGCCCTCATCTTCCTGGAACCTCTCTTTAGATCAGTCTTTGCCCAGTTTGCATCAGTCTTGGAATTGTTTTAAAGACATTTGTAACATCTTTTCAAGATTTTTTTATCATTTTATCACTTCTTGTTTGCCGCCTTTGGATCTTTTGGGAAGAAGGGTGGGATTTTAATAGATGGCGTCAAAGCAAACTTTATTGATTTCACCGTTATGATACAAAGTCAATATCAGAACAGGTAATAGTGTGCTGGTTTCAAGTGAGCTTTACTTTTATCAGTGGGGTGATGGGCACCCTGTAGCCAAGGCGGGTGGCACCCTGGTCCCCGGAAGCCCTGCGCAGGATCGCAAACCCCGCCCACCTCTTGGAGGGGCTGAGCGGAAATTATCAGTGTTCTGACTACATACTCTAAGGGCAAGGCTACAGCCCTGGTAGAGCACATGCTTCACATACATCCATTAGATCCCAGGTTCAAAGTCTCATGCCTCCAGATAGGGCAGTCAGTCAGTGTCCACTCAACTGAGCTTGGTGGACCAATCGTCTGAGTATAAAGCAGTTTTCTATGTTCCAATGCCTCTATCTTTTCTTTTTCAATTCAGGTCCTTGTTGCCCCAATAACAGAACAAGGGCAACGTCAAAGAGATATTTACCTGCCCAGAGAAGGTCAGAAGTGGAAGGACATCAACACGGCCCAGGTGTTTGATGGAGGGACCTTCATCAGGAACTATTCAGTCTCTCTCATGGATGTGCCTGTTTTCGTTAAGACTTTCTAGATTCCAAATCTGACTCAGATCTCAGAAGGTTTCCCTGTATCTCGGAGAAGGATTGCTGACAAGAGCATCCATGTTGACAAGGAAGTTCTCTCTTTTTCTGAAGAGAGTTTCCAGTCCACTGTAACATTTCCAGGATCTGTGTATTGAAAGAACTATTAAATGTGTGCATTTAAAATAGACTTGACTCCCCACTGTCTGTTTTACAAAAATTATAAAGTTCTCCAAGGGCTTCTGGTGGGACTACAGCAACTGCTACAATTTTGCACCTTGAACCCCCAGGCCTGTTCTCCTCTTTGCAGAATCAGTTGAAACACCCAGTTTGCAGGGCGGGGAGTGGTGAGTAGGAAGATGGGGAACCTCAGGCCTTGGACTCAAATGTGGTCCTCCAGGCCTTTCTATCTGGCCCTCAGAACGTTCTACAGGCCACACCCCTCACTGGCCAGGCTTTTCACCTTCCTTGAGTGCTTTTGCCTGGCTGGAATGTGTCCCTGAGCTCTGATAATGCTTCTCACTTGGCTGGATGGAGGACAGAGAGGGGTATGTGAGCTTCCTGTACAAAAGTTTACATTTGTGACTCCACTCACATTTGCCTCTGGCTCTGCCCCCTGCTGGCTTGTGGTCCTCAGAAGGTTGCTCAGAGGGAATACAGCCATTGAGGCTGCAAAGGGTACCCCACCAACTTAGTCTTTCCCCCTGCCCCACCAGCAGATTGCTGTTTGTGATGAAATCCCATGGCAAAATGCAGTCTCTTTTCCAAGACGGATTTGATCGTTTAGGATATTTTCCATAAATGTCTCCAAAATTTGGTTGTGAAAGGAGAACGGACTTTGCAAATTAGGAGAGGAATTCAAGGCTGCCTATCTTTGGAGCAAAAGAAAAAGGAGGGCAATTGCCTTTGTGGGGATGCCTTTAAAAAAAGTTATTGGGGGGGGGAGCAAAGGGTTGTTCTCATCATTTCATGAACCTTTCAGCATTTTTCTTTTTAGACATTCTTTCAGGATTGTGTGCTGCCCTTCTCCAGTGACAGAACATACATCTCCCATTATTTACTTTTGTTTTGAAAGCTATCGGCTGACTATTTCTCCCTTTTTCCACTCAAAACAAACAACCACTGGTGGTGGATTGGAGCTTGTTCTAAGAAAGCAGTAAAAATAAAATGTTTTATTTCATCTGTAAATCCTGTGAGGGATTAGCTGTCTAAGATGAGCATTCCATCAATATGAGTTTGAAAAAGTGATATGATTTTTTGGGTGAAAAGTTTTGGTTTTTTAACTGAGATGCACGTCACCTTGGGTGTTTTCATGAGGCAAAAGGGTGATGAATAAACTTAATAATTCTGACTTACATGAATCAATGCACCTTGCTGCTTCCAAGACCCAAAGAGCAAAAGATCTAGAAAGCCACAGCCAAAATTATTCCTTTTCATGTTCAAGAGCCATCAAAGCACCTTTCTCTTGTGGCTGATTCAGGTATCAGAAAGGGGTAATGCATTGATTTGCAGCATTGGCACAAGTGGAAGGTTGGTGTTGCTGATGAGAGACTTCAGATGACCTTCCAATGCATGTTTTCATACTAAACATGGGTCTGACAGAAATATTCTTAAGGTGCAATCTTATCCCCTCCATGGGAGCTGCCTCTGACTAGACATGTAAAGGATTGTGCAAAAATTCTAAACCGTACAATTGTAGACTTCCCACAGCAACTATCACACTTTGCCCACCAACCTCTTTTTAAGCAGAGGTTGGCTGGCCATCTGTCAGGGATGCTTCAGCTGA
This sequence comes from Podarcis tiliguerta, assembly GCF_965153285.1. Lineage (NCBI taxonomy): Eukaryota > Metazoa > Chordata > Lepidosauria > Squamata > Lacertidae > Podarcis > Podarcis tiliguerta. The sequence goes on from NC_139534.1 coordinate 58,638,789, forward strand.
GATTCCTGCATCATGGATGACTGGACTAAATGACAATTCAAGGTCCCTTCCAACTCTACAATTCTATGATTCTACCTCTTCAGCAGTGGTACAAACTAGGCCCTCAGGGTGTGGGGGAAACACCTTCTCTGTCATGCAGTGTAAATAAAGCAATATAAATTACAGGGGGTGGACACAGTTTAAAAACAAGAAACCCACATTTCAAGCTCTAGCCCCAGGAGAAGAAACTTACGTTAAAGACACAGACATCAAGTTATCAACAAAACATCTCTCAGAAGTACAATCTATAAGCTTAAACAATGACATTGACAAACCAGCATTCTCGCTTTTGCCCTGTTTTAGTTGCATTGGGTGTCCTCATAGCTCCTTTGCTTAGGCAGCTTATGGATGAAAGCCTCAATTGCTGCCTTTTGCTCTTCTCATACCCAACCTTTATCCCTTGCACAATTTCATTTTCTTTTCTCCAGGGGCCTTCTTTCAGTCCTGTTAACAAATGTTGTGTAGTGGAGACATCTAGTGGAGAAATATTTCTTAGGGCTCCACTTTTCATCCCTTTCCCCTTCATCTATAATTCCTCATGTTGTAAGAGTTCTTTTTTTGCAGAGGTTTATCTATTTGTTTACATTGTAAAATAAACTGAATAAACTAACTGCTTATGTAGTGCAGTCCCATACATGTTTATTCAGCAGTAAATCTCACTGGGTCAAGTAGACTCACTAGCCTAGTAAGTCTGTTTAGAATTGCAGCAGTCTTATTCAATGGACGTGTAGAGATTTCCTAAAAACTAGTTGTCACACACTAAAGAATGACAGGCTAAATAAATAATGTCTATTTATCACCACGGATTAAAAGACCTAAAGCAGCCCTTTGTAAAATGTGTTCCTTGTTCCTTTTTATACTATTTGTTGTTTCTAGATTGTTAGCTGCCTTGGACTTTTGAGGAAATGGATCTTTAAATAAACACATAATAGCAGATCATAACAAACACCCGCAAATCTGCCCACCTAGAACAGGAGTTGATCTATTGCCAGCGGAGAGGAGCCATCTTGGAAATCTCCAGTTGTTGGGCTCCAGCTTCTATAACTCCCTGCCAGTGTGGCCAGTGGTCAAGGATGATATGGGTTGTGGTCCAATGACATGTGGAGGGCCACAAGCTTCCCATTTCTGCCACAATGGGCCCATTGCCTTTCAACAGGGGTGGCTAACCTGTGGCCCTCCAGATGTGGCTGGTTTACAACTCCCATAATTCCTCACCACTGACCATGCTCGCTTGAGCTATTGGAAGCCTTGAGTCCAACAACATCTAGAGGGGCACATGTTTGCCAGCTTGCCCTACAGTAACATCAGAAATTAGCACCCAGGTCACAGTGTAGTGAAAACATGGCAAGGCATTTATGAAACACAGTTATGGCCTATACACATCCAAGTCTTCCAACCAATTAGCCCCAGAATACAGCCTATGGATGATATCAGACAAAGCTTCACTCTGGCCTCCAAGTGGTATGCTTTAGATCTGATCAAGATAAAATTACAGTACTCTGGCAGACCTTTGTTGAATCCCCTTGCCTAGTCTATTATCATAGTTTTTCTACTGCCTCACTTCAGACTGAAATTTCCTGCCAAGGGCTGCACACTTGCCATTGCTGCTGCAGTTGCTACTCTACTTTCCAGCCCTGGTTACGATATTAAAAATACTACATTGCAATGTGAAACTGCAATGGGCACTACAGCTAAGTTCAATAGGCTATCAAGGCCATGCCACATGGCTGTGCACAGCCTTACATGGAAACAAGGATTAGGGATATCATATGTGGCTCTCCCCCCCCCCCCGTCCCCCCATTTCTGCAGATGATTTCCAACTGGCCTGGCTATCGTAAACAGCAGAGAAAACACAGTGTGTCAGCTACAACGGGGCAGGGTCCAAAGTCAAAACAGACAACAGCCAAGAAAATCCAGGAACTTGGGAGAGAGGAGGAAAAATAATGTGGGGGAGATGGAATTTGACAGTGGGGTGATGTTTGGAATGGGAAAGCAAGGATCTAAGGGAAATTGGGACATTCTGATCCTCCAAAATGCCTACAGTCATCCCTAGGAGCTATTAAAAATAAAATAAAAGATGGGTCTGCATTAATCCACATCAAAATCCAGACTTGATTTTGACACGGTAGCTAAGAGAGAATTAACACTGCTGTGCTGTAACTGTTGTTTTAAAAATTCTTTATTAAGTTTCAGTATAAACAAAAATACAATACAAACTCATAGCTGAGGAGGAAAGGCAGAAAATAGATACATATAAATAAGAGGATTGGAAAAACACACTAATGTAGAAAACAGAGAGCAGGGATAAGGAAAGGAAGTACAAGTTATTTGCAAATGTCATACATGACAGGTTATTTATTTTTGTCACTATTGCACCCTCACTAATATACAGTATATGTTTTTACAAGAGGTGTTGTTGTTGTTGTTGTTTAGTCGTTTAATCGTGTCCGACTCTTCGTGACTCCATGGACCAGAGCACGCCAGGCACTTCTGTCTTCCACTGCCTCCCGCAGTTTGGTCAGACTCAAACTTGACATGAGCCAACAGTGTGACGCGGCAGCTAAAAAAGCCAATGCAATTCTGGGCTGCATCAATAGGAGTATAGCATCTAGATCAAGGGAAGTAATAGTGCCACTGTATTCTGCTCTGGTCAGACCTCACCTGGAGTACTGTGTCCAGTTCTGGGCACCACAGTTCAAGAAGGACACTGACAAACTGGAACATGTCCAGAGGAGGGCAACCAAAATGGTCAAAGGCCTGGAAACGATGCCTTATGAGGAACGTCTAAGGGAGCTGGGCATGTTTAGCCTGGAGAAGAGGAGGTTAAGGGGTGATATGATAGCCATGTTCAAATATATGAAGGGATGTCACATGGAGGAGGGAGAAAGGTTGTTTTCTGCTGCTCCAGAGAAGCGGACACGGAGCAATGGATCCAAACTACAAGAAAGAAGATTCCACCTAAACATTAGGAAGAACTTCCTGACAGTAAGAGCTGTTCGACAGTGGAATTTGCTGCCAAGGAGTGTGGTGGAGTCTCCTTCTTTGGAGGTCTTTAAGCAGAGGCTTGACAACCATATGTCAGGAGTGCTCTGATGGTGTTTCCTGCTTGGCAGGGGGTTGGACTCGATGGCCCTTGTGGTCTCTTCCAACTCTATGATTCTATGTTTGTAGCTTTGAAGACACTATCCAACCATCTCGTCCTCTGTCGTCCCCTTCTCCTTGTGCCCTCCATCTTTCCCAACATCAGGGTCTTTTCCAGGGAGTCTTCTCTTCTCATGAGGTGACCAAAGTATTGGAGCCTCAGCTTCACGATCTGTCCTTCCAGTGAGCACTCAGGGCTGATTTCCTTAAGAATGGATAGGTTTGATCTTCTTGCAGTCCATGGGACTCTCAAGAGTCTCCTCCAGCACCATAATTCAAAAGCGTCAATTCTTCGGCGATCAGCCTTCTTTATGGTCCAGCTCTCATTTCCATACATCACTACTGGGAAAACCATAGCTTTTACTATACGGACCTTTGTTGGCAAGGTGATGTCTCTGCTTTTTAAGATGCTGTCTAGGTTTGTCATTGCTTTCCTCCCAAAAAGCAGGCGTCTCTTAATTTCGTGGCTGCTGTCACCATCTGCAGTGATCATGGAGCCCAAGAAAGTAAAATCTCTCACTGCCTCCATTTCTCCTTCTATTTGCCAGGAGGTAGCTAGCCCAAAACCCCACCTACAGTTTCCAATCTTATTTAAGAGATGGCAAGCATTCCAAATGCTGGCTTCCCTGCCTGGAACAGTTTGGATAATAGTAACATCATTTATGTACAAAACAAGGCTTTGCCAGACACTTGAGAAATTATCTTTGCTTAATTTGTCCCCTACTCAACCACATTTCCCCATAATTAAGACAACACACCACTGTCTACATCAGACCCCTTTCAGATGTTTCCAGTTTCCCGCTATAAACCTTCCTGCCACTGCAGTAAGCCTGTGCTGAATTAGACCTTTGTCTTGACAGTCCTCTTGGATTGTGAATGCTTCTGGTCTCTTTTCAAAGGCTTCCAAAGCTTCACTGGGTCTCTTGGCACATTTGGAGAAAGGCTTTAGCTATTCTGGTGGGAAGCTGGAAGACAAGATAGGGCTCTTGCACCCTTGAGAATCTTGCTGAAGAGGGAATTTCAGCAAGTGTAGCTTGTCAGAACAATTCCACACAACTATCTTAGGCCTATTTCCTTGTGCATCAGGCTAATTTAAATGAGGCATAGGAATATCATTGCATCCTTTTGGAGGAGAGCATGCCCGGTAAAGCTTAAGGCAGTCCAGAAATGTCTCCAGAACACAAAGACTCAGCCCACATCTGCAGACAAAATCACCAATGTTCTTGAGATCTAATACATGCATGGCAAAGCCCAAGATCCCTTCCAAAATCCATTGAGGCGTCTAGACTAGTGTACAGATTTGATACTGGACTCTGAAATCCACTGCAGAGTTTCTGATGGGTTTTGGCAGAGAGACTGCACCCAACAAGATTTGTCAAAACTATCATTCCCATCCCTATTTTTAGCCCTCCTCCCTTTTTTGTTTGGTAATTTTTGGGCAATTAAACACATAGCCATTTAAAGTCAGTAAAAGTTACTTCACGTTGCTTCTTAACGAAATATCTGCTTAGAGGACTGGGTAGTTTTATAGCATGAAATTATGTGCATTGCAGCATAGCACTTCAGTTGATATGACATGATGTTTAAGCAAAAATCAAACAGCCATATTCTAAAAATAAACAGAGCTTTTACTCTTTGCAGACAAGAGCCTGAGTTTATGCCAGCCCTCTGACTTCCACCAGCATAAATGGCACTTTATCTAAATGTGCAGCTGATCACGCTAATGTGCAAAATAAGCAAACATCTTAGTTCTGCTTCCCCAGTTTTCAGAGTATTTGCCTCATTAGGCCATGCGAAGAGACTGAGTGGAATGCAGAACCCTTTTAAGTATCAGATGCTTGTTTTTGATATGCTGCTGTCTCACAATAGGGAAGATTTTGTGCAGCTGTAAACAAAGATGATACTAAGCTACATTCCAGTGCAATAACGTACTGGCACAAAGATTAGAGAAAAGCAGTAACATATGCATGTCCGGCTAGAAGTATACCCTTATTAAGACAGAACTGGTCCACAGCTGCTCTGCTCCAGGATTCCTCAGCATTAAGTATCTTGCAAGAACCAAGTTAAGGGCGCTTGCTATGATTTAGGGAATATCCCTTTATCAAATTTGAGTTCAAGCACTCCGGGCTGAATATTAAAATAATGCCCATCCTTCAGGCAATGGGTCTTCAGCTCATAGCATTGTAATTCCATATTAGCTCAGTCCCCTGGGATTTGCCAGGGCTTTCGTTGCCCCACAATTCATCCTTCAACAACTACTAGCCATAGTTTTGGCCTGAAGCTCAGCCTCTGCACTTTTGGCTGCTTGCTCCAGTGAAGACTTTAACAGTGCTATTCTCTGCATGTGTTCAACAGGGCATTCTCCCAGGTAAGTGTGCATTGGATGCAGTGCTTGCTGTTCTTTTTCATTCTTTTGTATATTTTGTATTATAATGGAATTATTGTTAGGATGTTATGGGGTTTTTTTGTTTTTTGTTTTAATCATTTTGCGTTTTGTTTTCCTATGCTGTATCCCACCCTAGGGCCTTCTGGTGAAGGGTAGGCAAGAAATGAAACAATGAGGATAATGATATATATTTTTTGCATTGTAAGTCATCTCAATATGTTTTTGAACTAATCCTCTAGCAAATGAAATAAATACTCTAAGCCTTACATTTGCGTATTCAAAGTCTGTCTCCTTGATCTCAATGGAATTTATTCTCTAGTGACTGAGGTTAGGTTTGCAGTCTTAGTGAGTTACTTAGTGCCACAGATCTCGGGCTGTGCCTGCCCTGTGGAACGCCCTTCCATCAGACGTCAAACAGATTAACAACTATATGATTTTAAAAATATATTTGAAGGCAGCCCTGTACAGGGAAGTTTTTGATGTTTGATGTTTTATTGTGTTTTTAATGTGGCTGAGGCAACCTGGTCAGATGAGTGGCTTCTCATTATTATTATTATTACTACTAGTAGTACTACTACCCTGTTTTTTGGAAATGCAAATTTGGTTAACTTTGCCTTTAAATGCAAACTAAATTGAATTACTCTGCTATCCCTATTAATGCAAACTTGGTTCATATGAGGCACAGCCAGGCCTGCTGGGTGACACAGTCACCTCACATGAATGAAGAGTGTAGTCAAAACACACCACCACTATCCTGCTTATACATACAGTGGTACCTCGGGTTACAGACTCCGCTAACCCAGAAATAGTACCTCGGGTTAAGAACTTTGCTTCAGGATGAGAACAGAAATCATGCAGAGGCGGCACGGCAGCAGCGGGAGGCCCCATTAGCTAAAGTGGTACCTCAGGTTAAGAGCAGGTTCAGGTTAAGAACGGACCTCCAGAACAAATTAAGTTCTTAACCCGAGGTACCACGGTATTGTAGACAGCAAGCTCTAAGCTTTATTTAAGATAAGCAGGTCAATCATTACTGATCTCACCGTAATGATGCTGATGCAAACTTCCAAGGAATCCCAGAACATAGTTTGGAAACTATCCATGGGTCACCTGGTAAAAAAGCTGATCCTCAAGTTTCTTACTGAACGTTAGGATCCAAAGTTAAACATTAGCATCCAAGAGTGACAAATGCTAATCCTTAAACAGATATTTCAGATCAAATGAAAAATTTAGAATGATTCGTCTTTTTAAACGGATTTTCTGTATCACAAAAATAATTTTAGGGTCAAGTGTTCCAGCTAGTTCAAGTTTCATTGAAGCCTTCACTCCAGTCCCAGCACACAACCTGTTTTCTTGGAGATAATTTTAGTAATACTGATAGCTTAAAAACAAAACAAAACAAAACAAAAACACCTCAGATCAATGCTTCCATATCATCATGTGGCTGATATATTAGTGTTGTTTCGTCGTCAATTTATTATTTATTTTCTTTGGGGCAGTGCACATGCCTGTGAAGTAAAAAGTTGAAAATATGAAAATGGGAACAAGTACAAAATAAAGTGAAAAGGTATCTTTCAGATTACTGAGAATAGAATGTAAAGGATACATGTGCACTTCAACTCTTTCATTCAATAACAAAAAACCAAACCAAAAAGCTATCAGTAGCTACTGATAGCTTTTATGAAAGTGGAAGTTAGTTTTTCTCTTGATATTTGAATCACTACATTTTCTTTACAATGTATTCAGGACCATGACGCAGGCAACAAGTGAGGGATTGGCTCATTTTCTCCACTGCCATGTTTACAGTATTTAAAAAACATTTTGGGAAATGTGGACATTTATCCAAAGTTCATCTGATTTCATTAAAAAATAAAAAAAAAAAAGTGTACAAAGTGCGCTGCAGTAAATTCTTTGTGTACGCACCTATAGATAATTTGCAAAACATGTTTACAGCCAGCGGTTACAAAACTATGTATTGGTTTTTGGATCTTTATCAGCGTCGTGCTTTTCAGCTTTAATGCGTCAAAGCTGCTCCTTCCACAAAACTGCAGGAGTCAGACACATTACACCAGGGGCAAACTTGATGCCACCAGTTCAGTTTCCGTTTGCATAAGGACAAAGTCCATTGAACACTTCACAACAGTTCATCTACTACAAAAATATATTTGAAAGCTGGCCCCTTTGACGGAATCTGAGGTCAGATTGCATGAAGTGTAGACAAGAAGCTTAACCTTCTGCAACTGTGTTTGGAACTGTGTTGGTTCTGAAAAATGTGACAGTGTTTATATATTAGTCTCCCTAAATCCTCAACAAACTGGTTAAATGCAAGCAACAGTGTTTATTCCTGCTATGAACAGCCTACAATAATGCCTCCTTCCCCCTTTAAATGCCTTCTTTTACATAAAAATATTTCATTTTAGTCATGATAAAAAACTAAATAACCGAAAAGATATTGTTTAAACATGAAAAATAGTATATTACCCTGAAAAATAATGTTATAGTTTCAACTTTAGTTTGTTGTTCAATACACTGAACATTGACTGATTAATTTTTCAGGGACTTTTGACCTGCTTTTCGAAAACAGAATTTCCTCAAAGGCATTTCACAATAAATGTAAAACAATTTTAAAACAACTTTAGTTCCCAGGCTGTTAAAGTTGCACAAAAGGGCCTTTTAATTCAAAATATGTTAACCAAACAGTTTTAAAGAAGAATCATACCTGGGAAGAAGATACGCTGCTACTGCTGCTTCCGTAGCCCAATGTCCACTAAATCCTACGTTTGCCCAGAGGTGGGTGGCTATAGAACAACAAAAGCAGGACAATCCGTACCCACCTCTCCATGAACATTTGTGGTATGAAAAGTTGTAGGATTTCAGCAGGAACTTACAGAATATGCACTGATTGGAAATGATGCCACTCCAAAACATTTGCAGGTGCAAACAGTATTTGAAAGCGGTATCTTATATGACCACCCATATGTGTGATAAAAAGCCTATAGCCCCTCTGGACAGTGATAATGTGATAGCATTGGGGAAGCATCACAAAACAACTAAGGCCACATGTTCACCTTACATTGACAGCACAAAGAATCCTGGGAATTCTGCGGTGTGTTAGGGATCCTGAGAGAGTGATTTAACCATCCATCTCTCTTCCCAGGGTACTTTGTGGATTGTACCTCTGTGAGGACAACTAACAACTAACCTATACAGATTTTCAAATGTCTATTTCAATGTATGTATACAGTATTCCTTCCCACTGTGAAGTATGGGTTACCATCAAGCAATTTCATTATGATTCTGTCCACTAGATGGCACTAGGAACTACCTAACAACCTGGTCATATTTTAGTCCTAAAACTTTTTCAGGTAGGTAGTAGTAAGAAAAAGGTTTGGGGTGGAAAGGCAGGATTGGCATATTATGGACGTACATACCAACTTTCAAGGAAGGTACATGTTTCAGCAAATATACACCTGCCATTGTATAAGTATTATTGTTACATTTTAAAGTCTCACCCTGATCACCTCCTGCCCAGAAACCTATGTCTCTACTATGGAAGGACATATGGATCCAGAATTGGCCTCCACAGTCACTTATGGACCCACTTTTGAAAACAGTGTTTATGGAAGACAATCTTACTCAGCTACGAGTGATCGCCAAAGAAGAAGATTGTTACATTTATATTCCACTTTTTCTCCAAGATGCTTAAGGCAGTGTACATAGTTCTTCTTTGTCTTAGTTTATCTTCACAACAACCCTGTGAGGTATGTGCTTTATGGCTGAGTGGAAATTTAACCCTGGATCTCCCCAGTCCTGAGCATTACACCAAAGGAGCACTAATTGCAACTCATTAGGCTTGTGTGGTAAAGAGCTCCCATGTCTCCATATACTCACTGGTACAGAGTACTGTTACCTCTGTTTTCCTGCCCAGGGCAGCCATTTTGTGCTGGCATCCACCAGCCTTTTATCGAGAAGTGGGAACCAGCACCTCATTTACTTATTTTGCCAAAAAAGAAAGGCACTGCCTGGAAGTGACACCGGTCTTCTGATTTGGTCGTGTAGATCAAAGTAATTCAGTGAGAATTTCACAGCAAATAAGAAGCTAGCATTAAACAGCTTTTGCCAGTGCACCAACAGAGCAATAAGGTTTGAAGATTCTGAAGTTCCACAGCACTCAGCAAGAGTTTCAGTGAGGGCTTTAAGAGCAAAAAAATACATTACATTATCTCCCCACTTTCATGAAGGCAACCATGGATGTGGGATTTTCAGAAGTGTTTCAAAGAATTTGTGTGAGGGTAGCATAACATTACTGATGAGGTGACAGATTTCTACTTCCCCATCCCAGCTCAACTTTGCTGCTGAAAAAGCCTAGCAGCATTTCTCTATAATTTTGACTAGAATTATCCACTTCAGAAGAAGAATATCCGCTTCAAAAGAGGAAATTTGCTAAGGAATGAAGATGGCAAGGAAAGGGTTAAGTTACTCCCACCCCCACTGGAGCAATCTGCATTTTTTTAAAAAGAAAAAGAAACAAAAAACCCACCTGCATGTTAGATTCAAATACTGTATTTAATAGTCACATGTAGTTCAGCCCTTAGGCAACAACAACAAAAAGGATTTCCTTGGGCTATTTCACATATTTCATTCTGCAGACAGGGAACAGTTAGTCCTGTCTTTCCCATGCCATGTGAAACCAATTACTTGACAATCCAGAAGTGGAAGTACAATGGGTAGAAATGGAAAAGGATAGAAAGCAAATAAGATCTTTTGGGTAAAGGACTTATATGCCAGGAGCTCCTCAGTGCATATTGTGGCATCTGCTGGCACACTTACAATTCACCCTGCCAAATGTCCTCCGCCCTATGAATGATTCCCTGAGTCACCACCGGCTCCCACCCTTCTGGCAATAGAACTTCCAAGCGCTCTTCCAACTCCAGCTCCTCCTGTCTCATAATCTCCATAGACTGAATAAATGAAATAGCCATCCCATATATGTTGGTTTTTTAAAAAACAACAACCCCAAAACCCAACATAGGTAAGCATGAGGGCTTTCATCCACTTAAACAACCCTGTGAGTCCCAGTGGTGCTTTCCCAATGCTAGCTGCAAGAGGGGAAGCTGTGAGGGCAGATAGGGATGCGAGCCCCACATATGTACCCAGTAGAAATCAGGACACATCTAGCTTTGCAGCAGGGTGGGTGTGGGTGGGTGTCCTGATAATGCTAGTTCATGTATTGTGGGACCTGCATATAGTGAAGGATGCACAGCTACTTGACAGTGAAGCCACATAAAATTAAATAGCAAGCACGTGTGCGTAAGGACCAGGGTGCAAGAAGACTCTTGAAAGGTTCCCATTCTTTCACCCATGCTGCCTTATTTTTACCTCTTCCAAAGATATAATTGTTTAAAGGATTTGCTTCCTAAACTACATAAAAGGCTGGCAAGAATACAGTGGCTAATGGGATTTAGCTGCAACATCAGCTGCAGCTTTCATTATTAAGTTGGAGTGGCGTTTTATTTGTCATTACCTTGATCTAGATTTTGGCTGCATTATAGTTCAGAAACAGCCCAGGCAGCTATTGCTTCCTGGCCAAAAGGGTGGGGGATTCATTCTAGTTTATTTGGAACTGTGATGACATTTGCCACAAGTACAGGTATTGATGGCAAACCAGCAGCTGTAGAAAGTAGTTTAAAGCAGTGTTACTGGCTGGCATTGTCCTTTTCTGTTTGCAAAGAAGTCAAGAGTGAATTGCAGGCATTAATTCCATCCCCATGACTTTGTCACTTTGTTAAATGCCTGAAGGTATTTTAATGTTCTAACCAACCCTTTGCATTCTGCTTATAAGGGAGACTAGTAGAAGTGAAGCCCTGTGATAATTGACAATGGATAAAATGAAACAGGGGGGACCTCTCCGTACCTCACTCTCCCCCCCCCCCATGTCTGCAAGGGCTGAGTCCTACTCTTTAAAAGGCAACTTGTTCTGCAACCAACCATGCCTTGGGCTCTCCATCTCTCTCACCACCAACAAAAACTAAACAAATTGATGAGGAACCTATCCACATGACAATGGCACAAAACCCTGCCCATGAACTATGCAAGAGGAAAAATCATTACCGCCCCCTTTCTCCCCCTGCCCAACCTCACATAGCCTATGACAGGAATGTCTCACACCAAGTGTAACTGATCTGTAGGCAGGACTCTATGAACTAAAAACAGAGACATTATATGTGCCTTTATTATCCATGAAAATCTTTCCATAAAAACATTTTTTAAGGCAACTTGTTCTTTATCCTGCTTGTGTGAAAGCAGGCACTTTCCTTTGGGGATGGCAGTGGGGGCAGAGTCAGGAATCGGTTGTTTCTCTCTCTCCGTGCCCGCTCAGTATTTTTGACAAGCATGTAGGCTAGGCTGCCTAAGACGGGCTCCCAAGTAGCATGCATGACTATGCAGTTGCTTTTTCGTGATGATGCAGATACTGCTGTGGTGTGTGCATTGGTGTGTAACTCTTCAAGTGCAACCAACTCATCACTTTGGCTGGGGTGCTGATGCATGAAGAAAGCTCTCAAAAAGACACAGCACTTAGCAGTAATAGCAGATCAACAGCTGATTATATCTTCATGTGGTCTGCCTCAATCTTGTGCTTCCCAGGGGCTGTCTTCAGGTTGCGTGGGTACTCAGTCACCATGTTCCAGGTCGTAGGAGCAAATAATCGCCATGTTTCCAAAGCTCAGCAAAGACCAGTAACAGAAGTGTAAATAGGCAGGGGAGCAATGAGACATGGTAACCCACAGGGCTCAGGTTCACAACCAGATTATCCTAGATAAGCATCAAACTTGGCAACAGATTAATAGGAAACATAGGGTGTGTGTAGTCACTGCACTGGAGGTTGATCAAAGTCACAAGTGGAAGAGCTCCGGCTCTCCCATGTAGAACCAGGAACATGCCTTGCCTGAAACCCTGAAGAGCGGCTGCCAATCAGTGTAGACAATAATACTGAGCTAGATAGATCAGCAGCCAGGCTCAGTAGGAGGCATGTTCCTGTGTTCCTATTTAAATCAGCTCTTTATTCAGAACCTCGAGAACTAGAATATTTAGTGGAAGGGCTGTAGCTGAGCAATATAGGACACCTTTTGCATGCATAAGGTCCCAGGCTCAGTCCCCAATGGTATCTCCAAGTAGGCCTGGGAATGTCCCCCGTCTGGAACCCTGGAGTGCTGCTGCCAGTCAGTATAGACCATACTGAGCTGGGTGGGCCAGTACTGTATAAGGCATCATCTTTTGTTCCTGTATAATGGTGGTTGACATTACAAGGCAGGCATTTGTAGGTTAAGACCTCAAACATAACCGAGCATTGGGGAGGGGGTTGCGTGTGTTTTATTTCTTTGTTTAGTTTGTAATTATTATTTTGGCATGCTTAGAACATAAATCATATTAACCTACTGACAGTGTACACATATAACACAAGAAAGCTTCTAGCAGATGTTGATCACACAATGTAGATGGATTTTCCACGTGGCTATTTTGTCCCAAAGTGTGCAGGGATGGGGGACCTGTGCTACTCCAGATGTTGATGGACTCCTGCTCCCATTAGCCCCAGCCAGCGTAGCCAATGCTTGTGGTCGGGAAAGATGGGCGTTATAGTCAACAAGCTCTGTAGAGTCACAGACTCCCCACATCTGCCATCCTGGGTGCATTGCCCCATTCTGCAGCAAAACCAAGGGCATCCCAAACATCAGCTAGGCCACATTCTACTAAGGCATAGAGAGGCATTTCAAAACGTTATGGCCAGTGGCCTATACAAATACAAGACTTTCAACCTCTCAGGCTCAGAGTATGGCCTAAGGACAATGTCAGACAAGGTTCAATGGCCTCTGAGTGGTATGCATTAGATATAAGTGTGATAAGTCACTCTTACTATATTTGCCAGTGGCCACATTTTGCTGTCCTGCAGCTAACTCACATTTTGCAATTCAAACTTTTAACTCTTTCGTCCATTGGAGAAGCTGTAATGTTGTTCTCCAGCAGTTTCCTGTAATTTAATGAAAGAGCGTCATGCAGTATTTGCATATTGACAGATTTATAGAAAAACCTATTAACCTAAGTAGCTGAGCAAGTACTAGAACAATTCCAGTACCTTTGACCTACATTCTTGAGCAAGCGCGACAGTTCAGTTAATGCCAATCTACTTTCCAAACAGGTCATTCATTACAAGGTACGTTGCTATGGCGACATCCTAATTCTGAACTGTAACTGCCTGTTGCAAATAGGAAAATAGGTTTAATATATAATAAATTATTGTGAGGGTTATACTAGCTAGGCAAAATAAAAGCTCACTTGCTCATAAGAGCTAATAAACTTGATTTCATTTTCTAGAAACATGTAAACTGTGAAGTCACCCAAGGTGAAATGTCTATCCATGGTACATTGAATTGATTCTTGTATTGTGGGCAATTAAACTAGTTCAAGGACAGAGAAGCCTATGAGTTGGCCCTCAGCCATGGTGTTAATATGGGGTCCACTTCAGTCAGCTCTCTCACGCCATGCCTCCCCTCCTCACCTGTGTGATTCTGGTTGTGGAATGTGGTGTTCTCCAGAAAACTAAAATTCCTCAAAATATTCTCAGCCACCTCAGAGCAAAAGACAGCTCTTAGAGCAGGACCAGAGAGCCCCAACCCCTCACAGGGGAAGACGTCCCAACTATCTCCTCCAAACCAACAAACCACCCCTACAATCTAGAGTGTTGGTCCAGAATCTGGGAGACGATGGTTCAAATGCCCCAATGTTTTGGATTACAACTCCCATCCATCCTAGTCAAGCCAGTCCAATGCTGACTGGGGCTGATAGGATATGCACTCCCAAAGATCTAGAAGAGCATTGTAGATCTCTATCACACAACACAGATCTACCTTTTGCAGGGGCTGTGAATGGGCCCATAGCTATGGTACTAATGTGGGGTTTGCTTCAGTCCCATTTCACTATTTTACTCAACCCACAAATGACAGGCAAACCCTGTACTTTGAAGTTACAAATCCGCATTCCATGACAATAGTTTCTACTACACTTTTCAACAGAGAGGCATCAGAAGCATTTGTCTTCCTTCTGAGGACAATGGTTCACCCAGCCTCTAATCCAGACTGTGTCATGCCCTCATTGTATTTGACGGTCACAGGCGATCCCTAAACGGAGGTCCCTAAATGTAATTTAAGGATCGCATTTCAGGGCTCTTATTATTTAAAGTACAAAGAAGTTTTCATATACGTAGAGGATCCAGGTGGGTTCTCATTCCATCCATCTGGCTATAATGGTTTAATCACTGCTCTTCTGCTGCAAGCTACAAAAATCGCAATAGTACTTTCTACACTGGGGGGGTTAAGATTGCTTTGTGCATGTATGTTATCCTGCCTTACTAGCATGACACAATTAAGCGTGGCATGTCTGAGCAGCATTCGGGGAAAGCAGTTCTCCTCCTCAGCCCCGCGAAAGGCATCATTTTCTGGAGTGCCCAGCTTGGGTGGAGGCCCAGAGCCTTTCTCCCGTGTCAAGGCCGGCAGCTCGCTGCCTTTCCATACCGAAGCCTCCTCGCCAGGCCCAGGAGCGCCACGCGCCACGATTCCGTTCCCGGGGCTTTGAGTAGAGGTACTGGGACTGTGGGACTGTGTCTCTTCCTCCGCGGGGAGAGAAAAGGGGCTTGGAAAGCCCGTCCTCTCTTCCCTGGGACTACCAGTACTGCAGGCGCGCTCCGGCATGAGAAAGAGGGAGCCCTCCTCTCTCCTTCCAAACCCAAAAGAGCCCTGCTTTCTTTCTTTCGGAGGCGCGCGCGAGGGCAGAGGCCGCCTCCCTCCTCCCCCCTCTCCACCTCAGCTCCTCCGAGCTCCGCCCCGCTGCTGCCTTCGCCCTGCCCGAACGCGCCCCTGCCGCGCCTCCTCCTCCGGCTTCGCACTTTGCGCCCGCTGCTGCTGCTGCTGCTGCTGCCTCCTCCTTCCCCGCCCAGTCACCCCGGAGCGGCAATTCCCGTTTCTCGGCCCCGGCCCCGCCCTTCTCCTGGCAGCTCGGCCAATCCGGACCCAGCCGGTAGCAGCAGCGGCGGTGGCAGCGGCGGCGCTCCAGGGTGCTGCACTGCGCGCGGGCTTCCCTCGCGCACTCTTGTGCGCTCTCTCTCCGTCTCCTCACAGCCGCCTGCGAGGAGGCGCCCCTTTCCCTCCTCGCCGGATAGCCCGTAAGTTGAGTCTTTCTGCCCCCCCCGCCCCACCCGCGGTTGGTGTCTTTCGGTTCTCTCCCGCTCGTTTAGGGTGGGTGGCCCCGCGCACATCTAGAGGAGCACGCGGGGCCCGGAGGGGGCGGCGATACTGGGGCGGGGGGTGCCCGGGGGTTCCCGTGCCCCGGGGTGCTCCGCTCGCCGTCTGAGGGACTGTCTAGTTGAGAGAGACGGCGTGCGCGAGAGAGTCCCTTCCCACGTGAGCGCCTTCCTCTTCCGCGGCTCCCTGGCGCTTAGCGGAGGAAGGACATCCCAGGGTGGGGAGCAACTTGGCTCCTGTGTGTGCAAGAGGGGCCATTGGAGAATCGCGGTTTATAATCTTCCTTCCGTTAATGCAGCAAGCTGCCTAACGGAGCACGATTCTTTGCTCCCCTTGAGCTCATCGAGCCCTGTCAAAGATTAGGAAACGGAAATTTAGACTGAAGTTTTGCGTGGTCCACCCTTAACTTGGAGGCAAGCCCAGCTGAACACAGCAGGACTTCTGATTGCTTCAGATTGTGCTATTAAAATACTATTTTTCCTTCCAGCTTTTACTTGAAGTTAGCTGGTATCTTGCATTGGAGTGAAACCTTTTCCCACTAAGTAAGAACTACTGAGCAAACAGTGCTCCGTTGTAGTCTCTTAAAGACCAGGTTGCTCACAATATGGTCTTCTCTGAGGAGTGGCTGACAACATATAATAAACAAATGTTGTCTCACCTTGACAGGAGATTATACCCTTGGATATTATCAATGACATACAGTGATGTACAAACATTGGGGAGGGGGGTTGGCAGCTCTATACAATACAAATAGTGGAAAAAATGAACTGGTTGCACCTCTTGAGAACATTGATTTCAGCGATGAGTTGACAGCAGTGGGGGTGTATTTTGGAATTTGGTAAATAATACATAATCTTTGGACATTGTGTACAGGTAAACCTATCCCTATAAACCACTAATGCTGTAATTCTGGAGCCTGCAGCTGTGCATATTGCCAAGAATCTGAGCCTTGCAGGAACTTGTAGACCTTCATTTAATACTGAGGAAACACAGGGCATTATGCAAACTTTGGTTTTAAGGAAGCTTTTGTTTTAATATGAATTTCTCATAATAATGGCTGAGCTTATGTCTTGGCTACTGCTTAGAGAAGATTATGATGGCTTCTTAGTGGGCTCTTGTGAGGAATTTCTAAACATTTTCTTTTAAAATCATTTACTGCACCAACCCCCTGACCATGGCCCTATACATTTGGGATAAATTGCCGTGAGCAATGTGGTAGTTCTAGTATAACTAGAATATCTGGGTGAGGTAGTATAAGGATCCTGTTTCTCACACCTTTAAATGGAAAGTGTCTCCAATATTAGCTGCAAGCATGTAATCGATTCTTCACATAGCTGCAGATTAGGAATAGTCTTAGTATGGACAAAATAAAAAGAAGTTATTGTGGTGTTAACACATGTGCAGTGCCACCAAATGTGTATTAAGCCAAGTGCTCATTCCTGCTTATTAATGCTTGAGATTTCTGTGACTTGGCCACATCACTTCTGCAACAGAGGAGCCAATGACCATCTTAGCATGGGGTTTTGAAAGTCCTGAAACACTTCATTCTAATATAGGGCAGGTGGAAGCTTACACATTGGATCTTCCCATTCTGTGCAAAAACCAGACTTGAAAACTGTGGAATGTCAACAGTGCTGAATTCAAGGCAGGGGAGATTTGAAGGCGGCAGCAGCAGGAGCGGCCCATGCATGAGGCGAAGTGAAACCATTTGCCTCAGGCGGCAGATCCAACCCCCTCCCTGCCCCCACGGATGCGCCACTGCCAGTCCCACTACAGCTACCCACACCACTGGCACAGCACCATTGTCTGCTGTGCCCTTGCCACTGCATTGTGGAGGCAGTGTGGGCAAAGTCGCAGGTGAGAGTACAGTTGCAGTGGTGGGGATGGAGTGGGGATCCGGAGGTGGGGGGGGCGGGCGTTGGGGTGCTGTCAGGATGTTTGCCTACGGTAGCAAAATATCTCAGGCTGGCACTGATCAGAGGTGGGGGGGGCGGGTGGGGTTTTAGCCTTCCACGTATTCGGCTAGACATAAATGCACACTTGGCATAGGGAGGCTGGGGGCCATAACAATGAAGCATTTGAAAAGCGGGGGCATCTCGTGAATGCATTGTGTTTTAAGAAGGGTAGGCAGCACTTTATGTTGTTCCCAAAGTTGAGTGGTGGATGCCCAAAGTGCATGATGCTGAGAGAGAAAGAATAGTAAAAATAAGCCTAGATGTTACAAGAAACCTCACAGAAAAGGTTTTCATGCTTTTCTCTTCCATCCACAATGGGAGTCTCATTGAACTTTGTAGGTCTTTGAGTGAACATGCATAGGATTGTGCTATACGAATTTTTAATCCTATGCAAAGTTATGTGGATGTATGTCCTTCTGAAAGCCCTGGGACCTAGAATAGTATTCGGTTGCAGCACAGGGATAATCAAGAAATGAGCAGCACAAGAGAGAGAAGTGTATCCTGTTCTCTCACTCCCTGCACCCCATATTGTATATCCATGTTGTACTTTTATAAATCTGAGGGTTGAATTTGCTGCCGGGTTAGCTTGTGTTTAAGAAAGCACTGAATTTTAGTCGTACTGTGAATTTCCTTTTGTATGTGTGAGCCATTCAAAGTGCTTTGTCGTTTTCTTGGGACATTGATGGTGCTTCCCATTTCTAAGAATTGGGATGTTGAAACAGAATCAAGGCTAGAGCGTGAAAGGCAAGCGGAGCTTTTGTAGTTTGGTGGTGTGTTGTGTGCATCAGCGTAACCTTTTGCCTACTTTTCTGAGTCCGTCATGTGATCTTTCTTTGCTGTGGAGGAAGGGCGGGGTTTCAAGAAGTACGCTGCTTTGCAGAAGTGCCTTTCAGATGACATATTGCATGACTCCATAAAATTAAATCACCAGGGCCTAATAAAACGGGGGGTGGGGATGAGAGGCCGGACTGAAGAAAAGGCACAAGAAGGCACTATTTTGGGAACTCGTTGTAGGTCAAGTATGTTTTCTTGCGTTGCTAGAAACGGAAATACTGTAGTAGACGCTGTCTTCCTGCTTGCAGTATTGCTTCTGGAAAATACTCAGTTGTACAAAAGCAAAAGTAGCAGCGTGCCCTTGTTGTTGTAGATAAGTCGTCTTCACTGCCAGCTCCAAGGATCTGGGGACATATTTCATGGAAGTCAGTTATTTTCCTTTAAATAACCTTTTTATAAAATTGGGTGTTCTGATATTTGACAGTAAAGTTTAGTTCTAGACATATTTCTATCTCCTGTTAGACTTCCACATGGGTTGCCATATTCCTCTGTTGTAGCCGATACAAGCAAGAGTTTGTGCTCCCTTAGAGATTAACCAATTATGTCACAATACATTTGTTAGACTTGAATGTGTTTTGTGCTTGTTAGATTTGTTCGTCCAGTAAATTAATCAGTGTGCCTGTCATCCTTGGCATGATACCCATGGTTTCTCGCCCTTTTTGTTCCTTTTGGTGTAACATAATAATTATGTTGAGTACTTGGGAAACACAGTTCAATCTTTTACAAAATGAGGCTATTTAAATATAGAGAATAACTGTTGATTTTTTCTGTTTATTGGAGAATTCTGTAAACCAGTGAAAGGAACTCATAAAAAGTTAAATAACCAAAGTGGTTTGGTGCGTGATCAACTCTGTCATTCTTTCTGCTATCTCTTTCTTTGCATATCTGAAACTTGAGAAATATTTGCAGTGGTCTCTTAAGAATTATGTGCATACACCCAAAGTTGTAAAGCCAAAGTTCTCTTCCTTTATTCTCAAGTGGAATATTTATAAGTGAAGGAGAAATCTGAGGAAAACTGCTTTGAAATGCAATTGAAATTACTACTGTCTATAGTGAAGTTAAAAACAAACACAACTTACTTTTCAGCATGTCCTGCAGACGATAAACCCCGTTTCTATTACAACAAGGAAGCGGTGGTCCCATTGTCTTATTCTGAAAATTATTAACTGCTTTTATGAGTAATCTAATGTGATAGCATTTTCATTACTGGATCTTGTGTGTGCATTCTGACCTATAGCCAGTTCATACCTTAATGAAATGGGTGTTGCATTTACATGGCTGCTTCCCATGTATTCGTGGTAATGTATGTAATGGGGAAACTGTACTCCAAGTGGTTCTGACATTGGAGGCAACAATAGACACCTTCAGTGTGGTTTCACTGTTAACATATGGGGCAGCAACCACACTGAAGCAGTAATTGTTAACTAATGTCTGTTCTTTCTAAGGAACACATAGATAATAGATAATTCTTTATGACCACTACTCTTACAGTAATTTGACAATGCTCAGTATCAGGAGTACACTTCTTATCTAGATTTTATGATTCGCCCCATGGAGAAATACCAGTTCTAATCAAGGCAAGAAATTTGTAACCTCAAGGAGCATTAAGAACCTTGCTGTTACCAGCATGCCTGTGGTGGGAGAGGCCAGCTGACTTAAAGTGGGGAGCCTCTCTGCTTTCTCTAGTCATGCCCTGAACCCCTTAGTCTTAGCCACCTTCTCTGGGATGGGTATTACTAATACCAGCATGTCACTTGTGAGTTGCAGACAGCATTCTGTACCAGTTTGGTGCAAAGGATCTTGGGGCATGCCACATTGATTATGTTGCCCCCATACAGGTTATGGTGCAGATTTCGGAAAGGAGAACAGCATCTCGGCATACTCATATGGCTTTGCATTAAAATATACTTGTACTTTCATTAAAAGAAACAACCGGTTGTTCTAGGTTTGAGTAAAGCCTATTGATCTATTAACCTTTTAATGTTTATTGCAGGTTATGATAAAAACAGGGTGCCTTCAAAGAGTTGCTTACCTTTAGACTATTGATGGGAAAGCGCAAGTGAACTTGCACAGCTGTCAGTGACGTTGTCCTTGGCTGACCTGCTGTTTTGTACTACTTTGTTTTCCTTGCCACGTAGGGTTTCAGCTTGTCCGTTGGCTCATGATGTGACTTGCAGATGCTGTGTAGCTACGTTGAGAATCTGAGTTTAGTTCTCTGACATTGGCATATAATGTGCTTCATTCCAGAAAAGCACACACAATATTTCTAGAGTTCCAAGCCATAGATTAGTTTCCAGTAACTCTCTACTCATTTTCCTTCTCTAGCTTGTGCAAGCCTTTTCAGGCTGACATTCTTCTCTACTGTGTTTCTTTGTAGTCATGGTAGTACCTCTTTTGGGGGAAGCGTTGTGCTTTTTCTTGGATACTTTGTCCATCTTTCATCCCAATCCACTCAGCTCTCACCTGTGGCTTCTATAGGCTGTTAGCATGTGACAGTGGCCAAACACCAGGAATCGGTTCAACTAGCCGGCTAAGTCAGGTGAGGGTAGCTGATGGGTCTTAAACCCTTGATGAGTTAGAGCAGCAGTTCTCAACCTGTGGGTCCCCAGATGTTTTTGGACTACAACTCCCATCATCCCTGAGCTCTGGCCTTGCTAGCTAGGGGTGATGGGAGTTGTAGTTCAACAACATCTGGGGACCAACAGGTTGAGAAAGGCTGAGTTAGAGACTTCCCTTGCATTTGAAGACAGGCTCCAGTGGATTGAGCAGATGAGACCAATAGTGGGGCCAGTGGAAGAAGGCAGTCTTCACATTCTGTAGAGGAAAGTGAGGGGCAGATGCGGCTTGTCCACCTGGGAAGATAGCCCATTTGGAGAAGAAAACACTAATTCAGAGTGGAGTCCCTAAGACAGTGGGATGGTCCTGTGTACACCTTCTGGAAAATGCTGCAGCAAGGCTGGTGCCAAATGTGTTGATCTTTGGACCACATCAACGAGGCTGAGGGCAGGGGTCTTGTCATCTGGGCAGCTGAGAACCTCCATACACACTGGCCAGGCTTGTGCCCCAGAGAGGTCACTTGGGTGCTGCTAACACAGTGGTTTCACTTCATTCTCAGAGGTGCACTCCATTGTCTCTCGAGACAGGTGGATGCCAACAACATTGCTCCTTCTCCCATTTTATTTCTTTCTAGTTGAAGGCTTCTAGTTCTTAGAATGTGCCTTAGTAAATGTGACCACCTTCCTCATACTTGTGATCAGGCTACATCCATCTTTGATCTTATCCAATTATTTTTATTTTCCTTTTAGCTAGTTCACTTTACGCCACACTTGGCTGAGGACCACAGCCTTAACAAGTGCCATGAAGGTGGGAAAACTTCTGGTAAAATTAACCAGAACTTCCCACCCTAGGATATTAGGATTTTGATACTATGTTCAACTTATACGTTTAAACTATTTCTAGACTGGCAGTTATTTAACATTGTTTTAAAACAGTGTCAAAATATACAAAACCAATATAAACATAGCCATTGCGTTGCCACTAAACGAAACATGCTATTTCCCCATGAAAATACTAAAACATTTTCTACCATCTACTCTGCTTTTTTCTAAATGGTGCTTGTATTATTTTAGGGGTACTGAATGTCAGGCCTGGGGTTTAAATGCAGCCCTCCAGGCCTCTCTGTGCATCTCTTGGCAATCTCCCTAGACCATACTCCTCACTTGCCCTGCTCAGCAACCTCCTAAGGTGTTTTTGCCTGGTTTGATTGTGTCTTTGAACTGTGACAAGGCCTTTTTTTTTGTTTTGCTGAAGAGAGGTGGTGTTTTTGTGCAGAAACACCCAACTTTCGTATGATTCAACTGTTGCTCTGACCACACCCACCACAGGTGTGCAACCTCTTGAAAGTTGCCCTTGAGAAGGCTTCCTCAAACTCTGCCCTCCAGATGTTTTTGGCCTACAACTCCCATGATCCCTAGCTAGCAGGACCAGTGGTCAGGGATGATGGGAATTGTAGTCTCAAAACATCTGGAGGGCCAAGTTTGAGGAAGCCTGTCCTTGAGGAAATGTGGCTCTCCACTTCTGCATTATTTGAATGCATTACTGGTCTTTTCCTATTGTTTGAGTCCTTGTTGCCCTGAATTTTGCAAACACTGCAGGCACTTAGATCAGCAGAATGTAATAACGGATCCAAAACTGCAGGGAATCTTCTGATTTTCCTAGCCCAAGGTCAGTGACTGGATGCCTAAATCCACAGGGAGAAAGCAGTTCCTTGGCAGTGGAGTGAAATGGCACAGTAATGGACTTCACCCTGTTCTCTAATGGAATACAGTGGTACCTCTGTTTGCGAACGGGATCTGTTCCGGAGGCCCGTTCGCAACATAAAAAGAGCGCAACCCGCAGCGGCGTATCTGCGCACGCGCGGGTTGCGATTTGCCGCTTCTGCGCATGACGTCATTTTGCACGTCTGTGCATGCGCGAGCGGCGAAACCCGGAAGTAACCCTCTCCAGTACTTCCGGGTCGTCGTGGGACGTAACCTGAAAGAACGTAACATGAAGTGGACGTAACATGAGGTATGACTGTAGTTCTAGTTTTCTAGATCTGATGCTATATAAAAGCTTCATTAAGCACAAAACCTTGGCATCAGTTTGGAGGGAAACCAAAATTCTGGGGTTATAAGTTAATGAAGCTGCTATAAAATACATAGCTTTCTAATGTCTCATGTACTAAAGTCTTCAGAAGGGCTAGATGTTCAGTATGGATCAGGGGCATGTTGGGTTAAAAGATAGCCATCATTGTTGGTAGCAGAATTGTAATCAATATATGTATTTACATATATTAACAGAGATTGGACATTTTGCTTCTTACAGATATGAAATCTGTTCTGTTTCATATTCCTGACTGTGTGCTTTTTTTTGTATGTTGTGTTTTGTTACAGGTCAGTAAAAAATAACTAATACTGCTATTAGCAGTAACTACTTCTCTTTAAATCATTTTTACTTGATACTGCAACACATATTGAATTGCTCCTTTGATCAGCTGAGACAGTGGAATAGTTACATCCATTCCTTCTGAGAACACATTGTGCTAGTTTCCCCTAAAGCATATTGGTATGACTACAGAGGAAATCTTTCAGATGTAGCACAGATGCTGTTGGCATTGAGAACTTGGGAGAACTATGCTAAGTGGAGAGATTGTCTCAAGCCTTGTGTGTGTGTGTTGTGTAGTGTTTGTGTGTGTAAATCTTTACTCTTCCTTTAGCAAAGCCTGGCCAAGGGTACTTTGCCAAATGACACGCCGGCAACCCAAATAAAAGCTTCCTCATCTTTTCGTTTGCGTAATTTTGTAAAGCTTTTCCTTTCCCTGCAGTAGTGATCTGCATTTCCCCCCCTGCATAAACGCACATGCTCTGTAGTGCCGTGCCCTTTCACCCACTTTTCTGAGCAAACATGTGACTGCTTTAGAAATGTGGAGGCGGGGAAAAGTGCTGTACAGCAGACTATTTAAAAAATCTCATTTAGAAAGGGGGAGAATAATCTTAAAAGAGAAATGATAGTTCAGGGTTTCTTTAATACTCAGCTGTCTGCTTATAATACTAAATAATATTTTATTATTTAAGGGAGGGAAACTACAAACTCGTGTAAGTGAAGTGTTAGTGACACTGCTAGGGCTGAAGGCTTATCCATACTTACCTTTGCCCTGTACTGTTCTTTCCAGGCACAGGTCTGTACTTTAAAGCTACTGTATATGTTGTTTTTTCCACCCTGCAGCTTCCCCTGCAAAAACCCACTCTTTAAAGCTGAAGCACAACAAACAACAATTTGGGTTTTGCACAGATTGCCATTTGCTCCGATTCAGCGGTAAAGTGTGGGTTTTCTCTAGGAAAGCTACAGAGCACAGTGTGGATAAGCCCACTGCCATATCCTTTAAATTTCATTTGTTTTAGGCTTCATCAGAGTAGCATTTTGACCTCTCATATTTGTCCATGAGTGCAGAGCAGTGGTTCCCAATTTGCGAAATACTGTGGATGCCCTGTTTTCCAAAAGCCAAGCTATGGACTCCCTACTTGTGAGAATTTTGATATCTCTGTAGTAGTTTTCGTTATGTGAATTGTGCAGTGGAACCTCTGGGTGGGTTACGTAGAATCCCTGGGGGTCTGTAGACCTTAAGTTGATAATAACTGGTGCAGAGAAATAATACAGTGGTACCTCGGGTTACATACGCTTCAGGTTACAGACTCCGCTAACCCAGAAATATTACCTCGGGTTAAGAACTTTGCTTCAGGATGAGAACAGAAATCGTGCAGTGGCGGCGCAGCAGCAGGAGGCCCCGTTAGCTAAAGTGGTGCTTCAGGTTAAGAACAGTTTCAGGTTAAGAACGGACCTCTGGAATGAATTAAGTTCTTAACCCGAGGAACCACTGTATTTAGTGAGCATTTTCTTTGGGAATTCATGTGGTGGAAAGGAAAAAGCATTCAGTTATAAAATTTAGAGGGGCGGGGGAGGGTAGAGCTAGTTTTCAACATCAGTGTCTGAGACCCTAGTTTTCTCTTTACATGAAATACAATTAACTCTAATTTTCATGCAACTATTCATATATCTTGCCTAGAATTCATTGCTTAAGAAGTTAGAAATGAGAATCAAACCAGCCACTAAGAACACAGGAAGCTGTCTCATAGCAGATCAGAATATTTGCCCATCTAGAGCAATTTTGCCTACTCACGAAGCAGCTCTTGAAGATTTTGGACAGGCGTTTTGCAATCAACTGCTACTGGATAATTTTAACTGGAGATCCTAGTTTTGCATGCAAAGCCACAAGCTCTGCTACAAAGCTCTGGGCCCTCCTCCACCGGGGAAGGAAGCAGCTCTCATTCTGCCAGTGAACAATAATGTTGTCACAGATCTTGTTAAGAGCCTGATGTAGAAATGGAAGCTTCCATTTAAACTTGTATCATGCTTGACTACTGCAAAGAATGTTGAAGTCCTGTATTCATTATAAGAGGAGGTGTTTAGTCCCCAACTATTTTTCATTTGTTTCATTTGCCCAGTGGCATATACATGCGCTTCCAGGGTTAACACTGACAGCAAATATGATAAAGTTGTCTTCTGCACCGTCATTTCATTCTTGTGTCTTCCTTTTAAAGCCAATCTTCCCTTAATCCCCTGTCACTCTTTCCTGGCTATATACTAGTCCCATCCCCAACCTGTGACTTGGTCTGTGGCTAATGTTGTATTGCTACATGAAGATTAGCTTTATCTATGCACATTTGTTTTAAATAAAGCTGTAGGTCAGTTGTGGGAAGCCTTTAGCACATGTTGTTGGACTACAACTCCCAACGTGCCTCACCATTGGCCATACTGAGTGGGTCTGATGGGGAGCTGGAAGTCCAAAATCATCTAGAGGCCTACAGGTTTCCTTACCCCTGCTTTAGGTCATAGTGTACCAAAGAAGAGAATGAGATATAAATCAGGTGGCCCTTCCTCAGCCATGAATGTGCTTATGGATTTTGACAAGCAGCTATCTTTTCAGCAGCTTACAATATATCATCGAAACGTTTATGCTTTATTCTCCTATGTGAGGAACCCAGTTTCTTTCCACTATGCAAGATTTACCGGTACATAGCAATTCCAATGCTGATTCAGCCATCAATCCTGCCCAAAGGGCTGTCGGCCTCATCAAAATATATTTCAAAGCATTGTATTCAATTAAATGTTCATTTATCTCTTTTTTTAAAAAAGAGTATTCATTTTATTGGGGCAAAACTTAATCCAGTTATGGTTTGGATGGATTGGGAAATGGGGAGAGAGGAGCTGGGCTGTTGTTGGGCAGTGAACCAAATTGCCAAATTTGCTCTAAAAGAACTCTGCTTGTTAATGGAAGTGGATGCTCTAAGTATTTGTTACACTGGAGTAATAGGGTGTTAAATCTGTATATGAAAAACAGTTGCTTAAAAGCTTTACTTGAAATCTTTCCTGTGGGTTTATGACCATCACTAATATCTTGGTTCTGGCAAGCAATGTCTGGCTTCACTATAGCACTTGTTCTTAATGAGAGAATGTGATTATTCCAGAGCACAGACTTCTTGCCAGTTGCCTTGTTGAAGTTATTGTGGGCACTCATGCATGATGAGGCATATCTAGGCTAAGATATGACTGAGCCTTTTGGCCACACACATAACCGAACTGTGAAAGGTGGAAAATGTACCATTAACTATAGCTTACTATCTTGGTCTGCTCCAAATCTGTTAAATCAAAGTTTCCCAGTTCCAACAAAACTGGAAACTTTAGTTAATGGTAGACTAGCCAACATTTTTGCTTACATGTGCAAGGGCTGTGTGCATGACCAAAAGGCTCACTCATAGTTTGGCTTATTGGTGGAGGTATAAATGACTGAATGCTGCCTAATGATGTGGACTGGAGTAGCACTCAAGCAGTATTTGATACCTTCAGTAAACAAAGATGATGATTAGTCGCCTTTACAAATTTGCAGTAGATATCATATTCTTGGCTTCTAATTCTCTCATGCAAATTAAGTAGCTACTAATAAACATTTGTTTGTTCTTCTGTTTGCCAGGTAAATTCTAAAAATGGCGGAAGCCCACCAGGCAGTTGCTTTTCAGTTTACTGTAACCCCAGATGGAATTGATCTGCGTATGAGCCATGAAGCTCTCAGGCAGATCTATCTATCTGGTCTCTACTCATGGAAGAAGAAATTCATCAGATTCAAGGTAACTCATATTGCAGATCTGAAACTATACTTGGGACTGAGGCATATATTATGCAGCAAACAAGGGTTTTTCTGAATACCCAATTTTGCATTTTAGCACTAGTTTTGGTTGTTGTGTGTATATACACCACCCCTGTCCATTTCCCCCCTCCTGGCTGTAATCACTCCTGGCTATTTTTCTTTAGATTTAAAGACCAAAATGAAGTCTGGTCAGAGCAGAACCAGAGTAGAGGTGTGGTTAAGCAACACTCTGCTGCTTGCCAAGTCTTCCTTCTCCTGGGTTAACTAGCAACCACATGTTTCAGAAATGTGGGAACCAGATAGTGTGAATCTTACTCTGAAATGTTGAAATAGATTTAGTGAAAACCCATGAAATGTTCCCCTCACTTTCTTTACTTTCACTTCATCTGAACTGCCTGCTGCCATGGAAAAGTAGAGCCTTAAGAAAGTGATGCATTGTATTGGGTGTTGATCTTGGATCAGGCAGACCTGGATTCAAATCCCCGCTTAGATATAAAGCTCATTTGACTCGTCTGGTATTTCTCACTAGTGCTCTATGAGCAAGAGAAGGAAATGAAAGGGCTTTCCTGTATGCCATCTGATTGCCAGATAAAGTTATCTGGCAATCCAGGAGCTCTTCCCCTTTGTTAGGGCCTGCCTTTCTATGCTAGGAGATAGTCCAGGTGAGGAAAACATCCATCATAAGGGCCTATCATAGTTGTGGGCATGTATCGCCATACCCCTTCCCGGTTTGGTGGGTGCAGTTTGGAGGGCCCTGTGCTGATTTTTAGCTTCCCAAATATTGCCATCTTTACACTATTGGCATATTTACCAGTCTCCAATACATTTTAAAAAGAAGTTCATCCACACGTCATTCTTGCTAATTATACCTAACAGTGTTCCATAAAGAACACTGAGTTAGTCTTCCTTGAGTTAGTCTGCATTCGCATGGCTATGTTCACTAAATGTGTCTGGGAAGTGTTAAATGGGTGCATCAGAATCCAGAAAATTAAAGTACAATATTCTTGTGACTCAGTAGGGCTCTTTTTATATTCTTTCCTTTCCAGAATGGCATCATCACAGGAGTCTATCCTGCTAGTCCATCCAGCTGGCTTATTGTAGTAGTAGGAGTTATGTCAACAATGTATGCCAAAATAGATCCTTCATTGGGACTAATAGCTAAAATCAACCAGACCCTTGATACGACGTAAGTAAACTCTCTCTTTGCGTTGAATAGATTTTTCTGGTTAGTGTTAATGATGGGTGGAACGTCACTTCTCAGTTTGGCTCAAGGCTACAGTGAGATAATAATGAGAGAGTAGAATCCTATCTTGTTCCCTTCCCTCCCCCTTCATATGATTACCTTGCAGTTGCTGCTCTATCAACAGAGTTGGGGAGTGAGAAGAGTTAAGTGTCTCTGTATCCATATGCAGAGACAAGTACACGGTGCACCAAGCTATTCTAGGTCTATGGACCACAATATAGCTCTCTCTCTGTGTGTGTGTGTGTGTGTGTGTGTGTGTGTGTGCAGCAAGAACTCAGAAAGAGCTCTGAGAAATTTCATTTCTTGGCACTAGGAATGAGGAATGAGGAAGAAATTTGATCCAGTTCACATTTAATTTGCGCTTTCTTAGAAAAAAAAATGCAAGAACTGAAACACACCTATCCTTTAAAATTAACGCTTCTCGGAATTTTGCAGTGCAGATCTCCAGCCTTGAAACAAGTGTACCTGCCCTGACATGTGTACCTCTTCTGAAACAGTGGGTGCAGGTGGGGGGTGGGGTTGAAACATAGTAACAAGGCATTTACCATGGTAGTATTGGCAGCTTCCTCTTCCCCCACCTCTTATAATTTTTAAAAGGCTGCCACCATCACTAGCCAAGGGTAATTGACCACCCTGCAAATACACTAGTGTCACATTCTAAGGGAATGAAGGGGACCATGATGGCTGGGGCTCTGTTACAGCCACCACTGCTATAAGGGGGGCTGCCATAATAAGTATATTCCTCCTCCTAATCATTTGTGCCATTTTGGGGGCCTAGCCTGAAAATAATCAAACACGCCACCCCCTCAAACATGCTGCCTTGGTGAATTTGGGGGTCTATTTCAGCACAGTCCTAATGTTCAGAACGATCTCTTCTTATTAACAGTGGCTTACTTTGGTATGCTTCACTCTTTTACATTTGTCCAGAATTCTTGGAGTAACAGATGCTCTCTCTCTCTCTTTATTTTTTAACAGAGGCTATATGTCCAACCAAACACAAGGTATTGTCAGTGGGATTCTATTTGGGACGGGGCTCTGGGTGGCCCTCATTTTCTCCATGCGCTACACGCTAAAGATGCTGCTTTCCTACCATGGGTGGATGTTTGCTGAACATGGCAAACTTTCCACAGGAACCAAGATATGGATGGTAAGAGATTTTTATCTCTCTATATTTTGGAATATGTAGTTGATGTGACACTTATTTGATTATATCTGCCATTAGTAACTTAGTTTTCAGGGGCACAGCTTCAATATTTTTCTTCCCAGTTCCTTCTTATTACTGCCCCTTAATATTTAATGGAAACCAAGGAATGCCACTGAGGTGCTACTGCTTATTCTTCAAAGATTTCCCTTTGGTTACATTTTGTGAACTGGCAGAATAGCCCTCCACTTGGGTGAAGCTTGGCTACTCTTGACTGCAATATTTGAATAGCTAAATGTTCAACACAATTAGCCTTCCCAAAGGACCACAGTGTGACTAGCTTCTCTCAGTATGGAACACAAGCC
The DNA here is from genome assembly GCF_965153285.1 of Podarcis tiliguerta. Classification (NCBI taxonomy): domain Eukaryota; kingdom Metazoa; phylum Chordata; class Lepidosauria; order Squamata; family Lacertidae; genus Podarcis; species Podarcis tiliguerta. Next base: position 58,668,925 of record NC_139534.1, read on the forward strand.
TTGGTAAAAGGCCCTCAAGCCAAATTCCACTTCTGTGAGGAACTTGCAGCTTCCTCAGTGTTACAGGGAGGTGGGTGGCTGATTACCCTTCTTCCCTTATTTTGAAGAAAGCATGAGGAGAATGTGTCGGGTGGTGTTGGGGAAGTAGCTGGGAGGAAATACTCCCCCCCCCCCTTGTGTAGCCTTGCAGCATAAATAGTCTAATGTATCCTGTTGGTCAACAGGTCTTACCAACAACGTGGTCTTGTGGTCATTACATCCTGTCCCTTTTATATATTACTTGTCTGTAAAAAGGAGTTCAGGGGAAATGATAGATTGTATGTTGAATACTTCTGTGGGAAATAGAAAATGGTTGCAAATTAAATGTCTGATAGTTTTCTTCAGATAGGATCCCAAGAGCTTTCTCATTTGAATGCAGGTTCTATCTGAAGGGTAAGGCTTTAGAGTATTGTGTCAGCCTGGCTTGGTGTTTTCATTGGCTGGAATTTTTGGCATGTTCTACAAATTCAATACTTAAAAGACCAGTTTTTCTTATAATGCTAAGCTTGAGCAGTGTGAATAGTTATGACTAATCTGTTTTGCTGTCTTGATTTTTACTCCTGGACAGTGGCAGGAAGCTGTTTATTATAACTAAAATGGCAAGTGTGTTAAGAAATATAACTAATATTGCTTCTCTTCTCCCAGGACTAAAATTCCCAGATATTTGAGATATTTTAACCTAACTGGCTTACTCACTAGGTTGCAGCATTCTATTTCACTACAACACCATTGACCAGTCTAGCTTTTCCCCCAAGCTTCTTTCCTTACTGTAACTTGTTTTCACATTTTTTCTTTATTTCCCTAATTAAAGAACCTTGGGAACAATGATTGATTGTGTCATTATTAATCTGTGCTCATTGTATGAACTTCTGTGTTCTGCAAAAGTTTAGAAAATGAAAATTTAATCCATCAGTGGTTGGTGCCCACTGGGACTGCTAAGGTGGAAGGCAGGGAGACCAATAGCAGGCAAAGCTAATGCCAGGTGGGCCCAGCTAATAATAGTTTTGTCCCTGTCCTCCTCCCTGCTGAGCAGTACTAAGGCAACGCTGAATCTAAGGAGGAAGTTGATAGCCTTTACCCCCCCCCCCCCCCGGATTAGTTGTAAGTAAGAATGCAGCTGGGTGGAGGCTACCTGAGAGCAAAGAGAGATTGGTGGAGCAGGGCCTCGTTTGTCCTAATGAACAGTGGAGGTGAAGCGAAGCAACAGAGCAGGTAATTGAAACAGGCAATATAGAATACCAAAATAAACAGAAAACAAAAACCCAGATGAACAAAATGGTCTTGGTCTAATAAAACACTGAAATAATCTAAAACGAACATAAATACTGCTCTTGAACGACAAATACCAAGCATTAAACACACACCAGCTTCAACTACTTTCCAAATCCCCAAGCCATCCTCAAATGTATCCTGAGTGCACACTTATAACCACACTTGGACACGCACAAAGGCACAGCCTCAGGCTGCAGTTCCGGAAGATATAGGCAGGCCAGTTGAAGGCAATGGAAAGGCCAACATGCTTCAGTGTTGTCTAGATGGTCTACATCTGGTGTACATGCCTCACCCCACTTCAAAAGCTTTAGCTCCCAGGGATGTAGTTGTCCTGTCGTGCACCATGAAACACTTGAGTGTTCTGGCTGTTCATGTGGAATACCTATGCTCTTTCCTCCGTCCTTGACAGTTGTGCTACCAAAAATATTCCAGTAAAGCAGCCTTCCTCAATTTGGTGGCCTCCAGATGTCTTGGACTATAATTCCCATGAGGTTGGTGGGAGTTGAAGTCCAAAACATCTGGAGGCCACCAGGTGGGGAAGGCTGTGATAAAGCAAGAGTTGATTAATAGTTCAGTATTGTGCTGTCAATGTACACAAAACCTTACATGAGTTAGTCAGGTCCCTGACCGGAAGGAGATTACAAGGGTAAAGATGAGTTGGGAGGAAAGAATGCAGTGAAATGTTGCTAGGGTTAGCTTGGTACAGTAGGGGATCTGAATTAAGAGGATAAACCAAAAGCCATGTGAAAAAGAACTTCTGCAAGCTTTGAAAGCAGTAGGCTAGCAAGAGATCATGTGTTTTATGGTTACCTTGTACAAAGGAAGTCCAAAGGTTTAGAGTGTACGTTTAGGAAACAAAATATAAATACATATTTCAACTGTTGCTTTTTTCTGTTTCATTTTCAGACACTAGTGAAGCTTTTCTCGGGTCGTAAACCAATGCTGTACAGTTTCCAGACATCTTTGCCACGTCTTCCTGTTCCTGCTATTAAAGATACCGTAAATAGGGTGTGTATTTTGAACCCACCCCCAAACTTTAATCCAGATGGAATGTTGCCCTTGTTTTCCTTGTCCAGAAACATGCATCAATAAAGATGTAACATGATTTCTAATTAGTTCGGTTCTAGGTTAAGGTATGTCTGTATCCATTCACAACAAACTCAAGAATACTCAAGGGCACACCTTTACTTTATCTTATATCTATACCCCTAAGGGCAAGATAGTCAGTCTTTACATTTCCATGTCTTTTATCTTCTGTCTGCATTGTGTAATCTTTAAATGGCTTGGAGTCTTGTGATTGTTTTCTTCAATGGACTTTGTCCTAAGAATTACATTATGAAAATCACCAGTACGTGATGATGAAAGGAGACCACAATAACAATTTTAAAAGCGCAAATTATTTTCAAACAAAATAACCCCCCCCCCCAGCATATAGCATATTATATTCTTTCAAGAGTCTATAACATTTTGCTAGAATATGAGTGCAAATTTCAGCACACAAAATTTATTACATGGTGAAATGGGCCCAGCTGGAGAATACATACTGAAACATCTCTGGAAATTTGGTCACATGTTATCTTTTCTATATGGACAGTGTAAGGAATTACTATAAGATCTTGTTTAAATGTTGTCATTCTGAAAATGATAAGTAATACAAACATATTCAAATTTCTGGCAATATCATGAAGAGAGAGGTTTTTGTTTGTTTTAACCATTTGTGGGAATTGTTCAGAGGTATATTCATGGATTCCTAAACTGCAGTTTAGTACATGGAGAATGTGTATTGGGTCAAAACTCTTCCTCCTTGCCCTTCCATTGTCTTCTTTCGTCAAGACACCATTCCTGGCTAGCTTAACTATAGTTCCCCTTTACAATAGAAATGAGAAACTGATTTAATGTCAGTTTACTACCCAAGATCTTAAACAATTGTTTTAACATGGCTGGAACAGTTTCAGATGTAACAACGAATGATAGTTTAAGCCCACCAGGATCAGCATGCTGATAGAGATGATGAGCTCAACACGCACTCCAGACTTGCATTAAAGAGTTTTGCAATGCAGGAATATACATTGAAACTGGGCCAGAGAACTGATCTCTTTCATTGCTGCTGGGAGAATGGTTCACGCTAAATTTTGGAGGCAAATGGAAGTGCTGATAACTAAAGAGTAACTGTGCAAGTTGTGGTGCTGTGCTTCTATAGTAAAATGAAATTTGCATGTGTGGAAGAACTAAAAAACTGAAAACATGTTTAATAGCTAGAGACCTGCTAATTTTCCATAAGCTTTAAAATGTGACTTGATAGCTTACAAGCTAGAGCTCAGTTAATGGGTTAGTTTCTCTCATTTCCTTTCCCATATATGTAATTCCTCTTCCACTCTTCCAGCTTTTTCTCACTTCTCCTTTTTCCTCTCCTCTCCTGTCAGTTGCGCAGCTATTTCCTCCTCTCCAGTCTGTTCCTGCTCTGTCTTCACTTCATTCCTTCCCCTATTGTCTCATTTGTTTCTTTATCTCCCCACATACCCTGTTCTTTTTTCCTACTTTTGTCATGCCTCCTTCCCCTTCCCCCACTAAGCTTTCTCTGCTCTAGACTCTTCCATCTTGTGTCCTTGGCCGTTCGTTCACCTCCCCCACCCCCAGTTTTCCTTTTACCAGCACACACAGCCTCATGCCTGCACAATGGCTGTTGGGGCCAGCCACACGAACCTTGTTTCCACAGTTCTTTGTCAGGTGCAATTTATGATTCATGTGCAGTTGTGTTAACCTTCGTCAGAGGTGAAGGTTTTCCTCCTTTCTTGTACTTTTTTTTTGTACTTTTGCAAGCTTCATGTCTCCACAGCGCCTGCTAACACTTCCCTCTTATGTGCGTTTGTGTGGTGCTGTTTTTGCTGCACAAACATTGGCACTCTCACCTGACCATCAGAATAGAGAGAATGACACCTTCCAGTAAAGAGTCAATTCTTCTAAACAACAACCTGATCTGCTTCAGGGATGGCTTACCTGTGGCACTCCAAATGTTGTGGGACTCAAACTTCCATCATCCTTTATCACCTGCCACACTCTCTGGGGCTGATGTGAGCTGGAGTTCCAAACAATGCATGCAAACAATGCCACGGCTTAGCAACTCCATTTGGAAGATCTTCTAGTCAAAACAAAACAACCTACAAAATATTTCCAGATATTTTCTACAAGGTGACGGTAGATGCAAACCCTTTTTAATCGTAGTTTGAATGGAAATATAAGCAACAGATAGTTTGACATTCTTCGAGTCTCTCTTGCTCGCTTATTTTCTTACAGAGACTTGTTTCCATCTTCTTGATGTTGCTCTTGTTAGCTTGTTTCTCAGGTTCCCAGTGATGACTTGCAACAGCATCAACAAATCATGTAACTAGGGTTTCTCTTGATCATCCCACTGTATCCTATTAGCAGTTGCTGCCGCTCTATTGTAAATTATTGACTTGGTTTTGGTACACCCTTCTGCATTGACACCAGTTCTTCTTATCAATTCCAGTATTTGGAATCAGTTCGACCACTTATGAACGATGAGGAATTTAAAAGGATGGAAGGCCTTGGCAAAGATTTTGCACATAATCTAGGACCAAAGCTACAATGGTACTTGAAACTGAAATCCTGGTGGGCTACAAACTATGTAAGTAAATGAATTGAATGCTTTCATGAAGTCATGCAGTTAAAAGCTTCTCAAATCTTCATTCCTGAATTTTCCAAGGTTCTTTCCTTAAAATAAAAGATAGCGTTTTAGTTCTAGAAATTCCATTTCTTGTGCTGACTGCAGAGACTGGAGATAGTCAAGACTTCTAAAAGGTTTTTATGGAATATATTTATAGTAATCCCACCATTTTCAGTGAATGACATAGCACTGTGGCTGGTGCTTTTTTGTGCAAGCATCATTTGTATTCCTGCTGCTAGGAAGGCTGATAACTGTATTGACAGCCTACAGGTATATTGGGTCATAATAAATTACTAGTTTGATCTCATAATGAAGCTTAATTATCTTAAGTTGTTGAACCCTTATGTTAGCCACCTTTTCCTGCATGGTGAAAATAAACTTGTAAGCCACATGCAAATGCTGAAACTCTTAGGTTCTCCGTTTGACTCTAGGCAAAACTGCCTGTTTGTTCTTGCACCTGTCTCAAATGTTGCTTCCACAGCTCAGGGCTGATGTGGCAAACCAGTTTGGCATTGCACAATGCTACTGATTCACAGATGCTTCTCTGGTTAATCAGATCCTTAACTCTGCCTTAGCCAGTTGCACCAAGCATCAGGTACCTAGAAGCTACTTGATATTGGGAGTAGGCTAGTTGAACAACTCAGTTAATTCTGGTGAGAATCAGAATCAGAAGAATCTTTATTTGCATCAGCCACTAGCCATAGCAATAAAATAAAATAAAATGTACTGAAGATAGAGGTTAAAAACTTAACTAGACAAAATACATTTTGGAGGTTTACATCAATAATAAAATAATATATCTTATTCTAATTGCCCCCGCTAAAAACATTGCAGTTTTTGCTGTCACTTGATCATCTTGATCTGCTAAAAGAAAGGAAACAGTAGCAATGGTTGAGTGACCTGGCATGGACAATAATAGAGGGGCAATAACCTCACTCCTCAAATCTTTATAAAGAGTGCAAGCCAGAAGCACATGAGCCACTGACTCAATACTGCCATCTCCACATGGACATAACCATTTTTCCAGTGGAATGTTTTGAAATCGACCTTCAATAATTTGTACCAACATTACTAGTGAGATCTTTCTAAAGAAGAACTCCATTTGGTTATTGAATATCAGAGAAATTGCCCTTCAGATGCTCTTGATAATTTTTTGTTTCGCTCTCTAGCAAAAGTAGAAAATAATACTGAGATGGTATTCAGTTTTCATTTTCAGAATCAAAGTGTATCCAGGTGTTTAGAGTATTGATGTCCCAGTAACTGGGGCACTTTGTTTTACTTGGTGAATGTCACTGATTAATTATTTTGATCTTTTTCACTTTTCTTATAGGTTAGTGATTGGTGGGAAGAATACATTTACCTCCGAGGCCGTGGACCAATTATGGTGAACAGTAATTATTTTGCAATGGTGAGTAAATGATACAATTTTGAAGGCGTCATCATTTCTCCCGCAGAGCCCCTTCCTTTAGGGCTGAGATGGGAAACCTGATGCCCTCCAGTTGTTGCTGGACTACAACTCCCACCATCCCTGATTATTGCCATGGCGGGGCTGATGGGAGCTGTATTCCCAACAGCAACTGGAAGGCCGTAGGTTCTTCTCTGTGGGCATGTAATTTAGCTGGCATAACATCCTAAATTGTACACCCAAGTCACATGCCAGTTGCCTGAACTGAAGCAACTCACGTTTGGGGTTGCTTCATTATCCATAATCTTCCCAGCATGTGCACTAAGATAGAACTTCTGTTGAAATGTAGCATTAGATTGTGGTATGACTAAGAGGCTGTTTTTGGGAGGGTATTTTTTTCCGCATGTCTGGCGAGTCCCCCTGCACGGGTCAAAAATCGCTTCCTTGTCTATGAGATGTAAGGTCATCAAGTATGCTGTTAGAGAAAATGGTATGAAATGGTGCAATTTAGAGTCCTCCAGTTTAAGGTGCCAGCCATGCCCCTTTTCAGAATATTCCATTCCACCCCTTGATCCCAATTTTCCATTTCCCCAACCCCAGCCCACCAGATGCTTTGTTCTGTGACTACAAAGCACACTCAGCCGACAGTGAGCTCTTTTGGGATTCCATCTCTTAGGATTTTTTCGTTTTCAGTTTTGCTAACCAAAGCGTTTTGCAAGCCATTCCACAATGGTCAGTCAGTGTTCCATGTCCATCCTCATTTGGCTCGGGTGTTTGTTTGTTTGTTTGTTTTGAAAGAGAGGGTTATCCTGTTAAGTTGTGTTTTTAATTATATGTCATCTGCTGATAGCTCCTTCTTGTTCATGTATGTTTTGACTACATAAATTCAGAAACTCTCCCTGAGGACTGGAAATAGAATACTAGATATTGCCCTGTTTGCATGTCACACTAAGCCAAACTGTGGTAAGAGTGAGCCCCAGGCATGGGGATCTCGACCTCTTCCCTCCTGCCTAGTCATTTCGCTGCTGTACCACATTGAACTAAGCCTTGGTTTAGCTTAACGTGTTAGGCTTGCAGTATGGCTTTCCTGGACAAACCATGGTTACAGCTTGTGTTTAGTCTGGATAGAGCAAAGCCATGAGCCCATCTTTGGACAGCTATAGCTTAACTCCATGAATCTCAGCAGCAAAATTACCAGGGTGGAGTGAAGCAACTCCCGTCTCATCTCTGGGAGCACACATGCTCACACATTCACACTAAGCCATGGTTTGCCTTAGCGTGATGTGCAAACCAAGTTGGTGCCTTGATTAATGAGGTGGAAGATGTTTTCTGAAGATGACTTTCAGTGAACGTCATAGTGACCTGCAGCTCTACATGCACTTTGGTGCAACAGAAGTCAAGTAATATATTCTTTATTACATTTGAATAAGACAGTGACTACTAGCAAAGGCCTAACAAAGTAGAAGCTTGTGTGCAGCTGGTGCTGTTGTGTTGTGTGAACTATATATAAATGAAAATAAATACATGTGAAGCTTTCCTTTCAACAGTGAGCAGTAGGGTTGTGTGCATTTGTGATAACATTTGTGTTCTTCAGTACATACGGCTCTGCTAACATTCATCCCTGTCCATTCTCTTTATCCTTTAGGATTTCCTCTATTTTACTCCTACCAGTATACAGGCAGCTAGAGCTGGCAATGCTATCCATTCCATACTGCTATACAGAAGAAAACTGGACAGACAACAAATCCAGCCAGTATGTACATTAAAAAAAAAAAAATAGTCACACGTTTGTGTCTGATGGATATAAGAAAAGCCTCATTACTTGCTTAAAAGTAACTCAGAGGAGGAATGAAGCCTCCTACTTTCAAATGTAAGACATGATTTGTCCACCACAGTTAAATGTGCATCCCATAGCAAGCAAGTGAAACCATGAGGTTGTTGAATTGCTGGGGAACAAATTGATGCAAATGAAAATTGGTTTAAAGGGCAAGCCAGTGGGGATCCCTTGGCTAGGGTCCCACTCTTCTTCTTTGGACTCAACACAGCTTCTAATGCTGCCTAGCTGATATCAATAGAATTCCCATGTAGGCCTCATGGGGGCATGGGTACAGAACTTTGGGAGGGGTTCTAATATGTTCATTCAATACTCCTATTCATTATTACAAGCCATAGGGCACCCTCCCCCTGTTCTCACAGCAGATATGGAGAATTCTGTCCTGTGCATGGAGCAGGGCCACTTGAAAAGTGGACTACCTTTCAAGTTTCCATGAACAGTCTATATAAGGAAAGCTACTCTTCCTGTTCAGTTTCTATATTTCTTTGTAGGAGGCATTTTAGTGGCACCTCTTAGTGGCACCTGGGGCCAGGAAACTGAATCTTTACTGTATTACAGATACAGATAAAGTCTATTAAAAGAGATTTGAAAATGATCTCAGATTTTGGAAAAGATGACATTTAAAGGATTACAAAAAACTTTAGTGGCAGCCCTCATTTTGATTGATATGAACACAATGCAGCATAATGTTGGAGGGTGCAGAAAAGGGATAAATTTTGGAATGTATATGGCAGCTTAAGAGCAATTGGAAGAACTTCTGCAGACTCTACCATTGGCAGACGAGAGAGAGGTCTAGGGAGAAAATAATAATAAAAGGGATTTTGGAAGCTGGCATACTGAAAATGCACAAGCATAAAGCCTCCTGCAGGGAAATTGCATGTGTGTACATTCAGTGTACTGCCAACCTAGCAGTTCGAAAGCAGGTCAAAGTGCAAGTAGATAAATAGGTACCACTCTGGTGGGAAGGTAAACGGCGTTTCCGTGTGCTGCTCTGGTTCGCCAGAAGCGGCTTAGTCATGCTGGCCACATGACCCGGAAGCTGTACGCCGGCTCTCTCAGCCAGTAAAGCGAGATGAGTGCTGCAACCCCAGAGTCGTCCGTGACTGCACCTAACGGTCAGGGGTCGCTTTACCTTTACATGCCGTGGAATATACATATTAATTGATGAAGGTTGGTGAGCCACAATTTCCTCTTGTGGAAATGAGATGTGAAGTGGCCCCAAGGATCCACAAATCTTCTGGCATTCTTTCTGATTCACACGTGTTTTTTTCTTCACGTGCTTAACTCCATTTGTGAAACGCAATCATAACACTCGTTTGCGGCATAGATTCTTCTGATGGGATCCACTGTTCCACTCTGCTCAGCACAATGGGAGAGGATGTTTAATACATCCCGTATTCCTGGAGAGGAAACAGGTAAGCGGAATCAGCTGAAGAAAAGGAACATCAAAGAATTGAAATGCTTCCAGAATTTCTTCTTGAGTATACCATTCTAATAACAAACATTCGTATTTGCAGTGTGTGCAGCCCAAGGAGAATGGAGTGACTTGTACACTTGAAATATGTGGCAGCCGTTGATCAAATCCTGATCCACATTTCAAATACCTTGCTGGTTCACCTTGTATGATTATGTGCTGTCCCTGTTCTTTCTCTTTAAAAAAAATATAAATAAAGGTGCTCCCGGGAAATGATTTGCTACCCGGTATGGGTTCTTTGACTTTCCTTTTTTCCTTTCAGCTTATGATTTACAATGCCATCCCAATGTGCTCTTCTCAGTATGAACGTTTGTTCAACACTTGCCGTTTACCAGGCACAGAGACAGGTACAGTGTTAGTCCTGTCAATCCTGTCAATGTTTTTGCCTCCCCACTTTTGCATCCTAATCTTCTATGTATGTAGCAGATAACTTAAGCCTACAACATTTGCATATCTTGTGAGGCTGTGTGATTTTTCCATCAGAGAAATCACCATAATTTGCATTATAATATGCTAATAAGATCCAGTTCTTAAAAGTTATGAACCATTTCAGTGTTGTGCAAACGCACTACTAAGTACATTGAGGCGTATTATAATGAATGATGAGAGTTGCTACAGGAATCTGTTCCCATTTGCTGTCACTTCCTAGAACTGTTTGTGTGTGTGTGTTCCTGAACAGGTGTTGAATCATTTAAATGTATTTTTTGGTTTGTATATCACATTTCTATGCCTCTTCTGTGTTGCCAAAACTAAATTCAAAGTGGTATACTGTACTTCATAAATCATGATAAAAATGATGATATAAAAATACTTCTTAAAAAGCAATAAAAACCTCACAAATGCACTTTTAAAAATCTGGTCCTAAATATATTAGCGTAATATCAAATCAAGAAACCTTCAGCTGTGACTAAAAAGCCCTCTTAAAGAGTCAAGTTTTAACCAGCCATCAAACAATGAGAGAAGTGGCTAGGTGAGCTTCTGATCAAAATACACCCCAGAGTGTAGGTACTACCACAGAGAAAGCTTTGGAGCTCTATGCTCCATTTTTGTGAAAGGTGGACTAACACCTCTCCCCATAGATTTAAGAGGGCAGATTTTCATGAAGCCGATGAATACCTTTCACATGGCGTGTTAAAATTGGCTTGCAGGAACGGGGTGAAGGGTCAGTATTTGAAGTCACCCCAAACAGGGAATGCATTCTTAAAATATTTTTTCTAATGAACTTGTTTTCTACTGATAAAATTGTGTTGGTCAAGAACAAAATAGTTCTTGATGCTGAAAGATTGGTTCCATTTCCCCCCCAGTGCTGCACATGCTGGGTCACAATAAGCGAATAAGGATCACAAAACAAAGAAGAAAGAAGGATCAACAGATCAACAGCAGAGGATCAACAGCAGAGTAATTCTAATGGTTCTGAGAATATTTCACCATTAGAATTACTCTGCTTTTGTATTTGTTGATCGTTCTTTCTTCTTTGCTTTGCATGTGGTGAGATCTTTTAGCTGAGCCTCATTACAATGGGAAGAAAATAATGTGAGCATCTCCTCTTTGCCGCCCCGTTTATAGACATGCATAGCAGGGCTCCCCTTTATTTTCTGGAAATATTATTTCAGATCTCGTCATCTGCACAGTTTATCTCAAATAGGGCAAAGGTAGGAGGTAGCCTGTCAAACCAGAGTAAGTAAAGTAGGTAAAGGTGTGTTAATTTTAATTTTCTAATGTTAATAAGAAACTGGATCTGCCTTATGACAAATGTAATGTCTTCTAATGTGAAATAATTTAGTTGAGAAAAATGCAGCTTGTGCATAGAAACAGACTCAGATGGTTCATATACTTCCTTGAACTGGACCTTGCAAAAGTGCCATGAAACACTTCATAAAGCAGTTATTAATTCAACTGGTAATAAGCCCAACATTTTGCCCCGTTTTTAAATAATAGAATCACAGAAAATAAGCAATCTTTTTTCGAATATGCTCTCAGTTACCTAAAATCACTACTAATGTTCTTGGTAATATTTCTAATTTCATTACTCATTTATCTTAAAGCTTTGCTCAGCATGCTGTTCTTTTGGTAATGACAAATAGTGATCAAAATTTGACAATGAATTGCAAATTTCTGGCTTTATTTTGAATGTATTACTTCTACAAAAGCAGTGCTTTTTCTGTGTGATAGTTAGTTCTCCGGTTACTATACTGCATCCTGGTTGAAGGTTTGATATCTGCATCTCTTTTTTTTCCATAGCTTGAATTTTCTCGCATTTACATTCCTTGACTGTAAAAGAAACATAGGCTTGCATTCAGTGTACCACTAAGGAGATAGGTTTCATCCCCCTGTGGGAGGGAAATGCCATTGACGCTAGAACAGGGAGTTAGTTGAATACAGCCCATAGAATTATCTTAGAATATGTAGTTTTACCTCCTGTCATAGTTGGACATCCTATCATGCTCCGTATCAAGGTTTGTTAGAGAACACTTGAAAACTTCAGACAGAAAACTAGTTACTGGCTTTGATATGGGGAACCATTTCATTCCCCATGTGGTCACTTCATTTACTTTCCATGTAAGAAAAAAGAAAAAAGTCACACGACTCTCCTTAACCAGTGATTGTTGGAATCATTACTACTATTATTGGGGAATGGCAAGCAGGAATACAGATACAGCTTTGAGTAAAAGTATAGATACGTGTGTTTCTGAATATATATATTTTCATTGTCAGAATGTCCATAGTACAGTCTACTCAGCTTAGCTTTCCAAGTGTCTTGATCGGTACTTGACTGGAATGCAGTGCTACACCTAACTCCATTCAGCTGCCGAGGTTCCAGAATAGTTAGTTGGATACTATGAGGTATGCAAAAGAAAGCTGCCTGTGCATATAGGAGATGGCAGAGTTTAGAATGACAACTTGGTACAGCACAGTACTTGTTTTAATATTGGACACCTTCTTCAAGAATATCATCATTCATGAACCAATAGTGTATAGCTGTAAGTCTATGGGTTGCATCCAATGAAGTCATCCCATTTGCACAAGGGCTTATGCTTTTGCGGTGGAGCTTCTCCCTTTCCCTTCATGTTTTCCCCAAATCTCTTCTGTTCCCCAGTCCTCTGGAGCAGATTTTGGGGTGAGCACATGGGGAGCATTGGGAGGCGAAGTGCCATTGCAAAACAGAAGTCCTTCTGTGAATGAGGCTACATCGTTGGATCACATCCTAACTCCGTAAACCAATTTAAGACTAAGCAAATGGATGTGAAATAATGAAATAATGTATGCAGCTTGGAGCTGAGCACTCCATAGATGTTAAGTTTAAACATTACGGAAATCTTTGCTCATTTCCAAACTTTGGGTTGCAATTCTAGACACTATCCAGCATATAAAAGACAGCAAGCACATTGTTGTGTACCATAAGGGATGCTATTACAAAGTATGGCTGTACTATGATGGCAGACTGCTGAAACCCCGGGAGATTGAACAGCAGATGCAGTGGATTCTAGATGACAAATCAGAGCCCCAGCCAGGGGAAGAGAAGTTAGCTGCTCTTACGGCAGGAGACAGGTATGACACCCCAAAACAATTGCCAATCATTTCTCAAAACTGGAAAACAATTTGGGGCTACTTTCAGCTTAAAGAGTCTTTCTGCTTGTTGTTGTTTAGTCATTTGGTCGTGTCCGACTCTTCGTAACCCTATGGACCAGAGCATGCCAGGCACTCCTGTCTTCCACTGCCTCCCACAGCTTGGTCAAACTCATGTTCATCTATAGCTGCCTAAATGTTTGCTGACTATCCCTGTTATTATTCTGTATAGTCTGTTTCATATAGTCTTCAAGTGCTTTTGTATTTATACTATTGTAAGATGGACTGACTGACATCTTAGCACAGTGTATCTGGGCTTCTCAAGCTGAGGAGAGTTACAAACAAGGTATTAATAGTTGTACTGTAGAATTTGCTGGGTACACCCAGTGATATTTCTTGGGAGGGCAAGTATACAGTGTGTTTAGTGGTCTGGACAATTTTGTAACTTTTGAGGACCTAGTACTTGCCATCTGTGGATCTTGGACTTGTAATGCATGGATAGGGAGATTCCACATTGAGCATTGGATCTTTGTGTTCAGATAGCATTCTGTGCATCTTTAGAGGAGCAGGGCTGGAGACTCAGAAGCCTGAGATACATGCTTGAACTTGCTGCACACAGAAGTTCTATGGATAAAGGTCATCTGAACCTGCCCAGAGACACTATCATATTTTAAGCCACTGAATAGTGTATCCATATAAACTTGAGAGAGCTTGTGTGCACCTTCCATTTTAGACTTCACTATCTGTGGAAATTGCATTTTTCACCTTCAGAGTGTGTTGGTTCTTATTTTTCCCCCTGCACTACTTTAAATCTGATTTAAAAGAGGGTGGTTGTAAGGTTAGTTGCATTCACTGACTCGGCATAATGTCTCTGTTTATATTTTTCTGGCAGAGTACCTTGGGCTAAGGCTCGCCAGACATATTTTGCCCGGGGAAAGAACAAGCAGTCTTTGGATGCTGTTGAAAAGGCAGCTTTCTTTGTGACTTTGGATGACACTGCTCAGGGTTACAGGGAAGAGGATCCAGTGACATCAATGGACACCTATGCAAAGGCACTTCTACATGGCAAATGCTATGACAGGTATTTTGGGGTGTGGGAAGCAGACATGATCTTTCGCTTTTTTATGTATGTGTCCCACTTGCCTTGTTCATACATGGTGGTAGGTTTATATTTTATCCTGGAACTTTGATACAGTAAGCCCACAGCTTGCACACATTTAACTTGTGCACATTCAGCCTTACGTACCTGACTAAATGAATGAATGAATGGGGCTGGAAAGTGGGTGGGTTCCGGAGGAAATGACATTAGCAACCCCACTCGCCATTGAACCCAATGTGCTTTGAATGTACATGGTTTTGGCTTTAGGCGCAATCACCGGAACATAACCCTCACATAAGTTGTGGGCTTAGTGTATTATCTCTTACACTGAGAATCAAAATGGCACAAACAAAACAGTTTTTTTGTTCAGTGCCATGCGTATAAAAGGCATAACTTGCTTTAATATAGTTTGTTACATATTTTACTTAAGGACCATTAAAATCTTTAAATAATTCTTTAAATAATTCTTTTCTTTTCTCTCTCTCTTTTTTTAGATGAGATGTGTTTGTGATATTTTTCTTAGCTCTGGATTTTCTTTTTTAAGCATTTGATGAATGTCACATTTCTAACCTATAGTGAAGTGCCCTTGGATATTTATTTACAAATACGTGTTTCATACATATAACTACATAGCTTCTCTCAGTGGTTGCCAGGGATTGTACCTTCTTGGTGAGGGTACTAAGGATTCCCTAGCCCCTTCCACTGCAGAACACACTTCCTGGGAAGAGGGAATAACCGTGTTGTAGATTTGCCTGTTGTAAAACTTGGATAAAACAAACTATTTTGCTATGTTAACTAATCTTACTTGATTTTTATTTTTTTGTAATATGTGATGCAGCTGTGCATTTCATCTGCCCAGAGCCTACATGGCTTTCATATCATGTATGTTAAGTTTCACAAGTTCTTATTTCATACTGATCAACCTTGTGTTCGTTACTCATTTCACTTTGAAGTTGCTGCTATAAATGTATGGTAAATCTAACTCTTCTTTTTAGGTGAATAGCAAGTCTTTATTTGCAAAGCTATAGCTTTCAGTAACACAATGTTGCGGGACCTTTCTGTCTCTTATAGGTGGTTTGACAAGTCATTCACTCTTGTAGTGTTTAAGAATGCTAAAATGGGCCTGAATACGGAACATTCTTGGGCAGATGCTCCTATTGTTGGCCATCTTTGGGAGGTGAGTGTGTGAATATTCAAAGTGGAGGCAAACCAAAATTAAACTTGGTTACAGTACTTAAAAAGCTTAGCTCAGTGTAACATTATTGCAAGCAGTGGGCACGGAATCTAAAAGCGCTTTTCTTCTCTCTGTGTTCCAGAGAAGGGAAAAGTTACAGCACAAAAATACATTAGAAAAGCCTGCTTCTGTAGAAATAAGACGAAGCTTAGATGAAGTCAAAAGAAGAAAATGCCACTTATCTCTGTTCCCTAATGTCTGTGAAACATTTTATTGCTCAGATTCTTTTATTCCCCCCCCCCCAAGCTTACAACTAAAATTTCGTTCTGTATTGGCAAATGATAGGCCACAGGGTAAACACAGAAACAGTTTTCCATTGTTTTAGGCATTGACGTGATCCTAAGCCTTATCAGTGTGTCAGGCATCTCAAGGAGGTCACTCAGAGCTACTAATAAACCTTGTATCTTCTTCAGCCTGGTGCATGGTTTCAACTTGACTAAAGCCTTTCTAAGCCTTCTGTTCCCATGTTCCAGCACAGACAGACCAATACATTTCTTCCCTTAATGCAAACCATTGGGCCTGCTTGAATGGTGAATTGGGAGTTCTCTCGAACAGTGTTTGCTTCCATTCCACAGTTTCTGGGGTGGTCACCTTTAACGTACACACATATTCACCCCCAAAATTATCCGAGTAACAATCAGAAGAGATTTAAGTGCACTTAAATGCAGATAAGTATCAAATGCTGAAAGGCAAGGTTGGCAATTTTAAACAACTCAAGGTACAATAAGTTTTGTAAAATAGCAATAACAAGGGTGCTGATCCTCTTTTTCTTTCTAGATCCTTTTTTTAAAATCTCAGAGGTTTTCTATAGTGATTTAAGCACGTTTCATGTTCTACACCAGTGTATTTATGGTGTATGTAATGATGTGCTTTCCTTGCTTCCCTCTTCCAACCCCGAACTCATTCCCAGAATGTGATGTCCTCCGACTGTCTTGAGCTGGGCTACACCGAAGATGGGCATTGCAAAGGAGAAGCTATTTTAGGCATTCCTATGCCTACCAGACTGCAGTGGGAAATCCCTGAAGAAGTAAGTGCAAAGCCACTTCTGGGTCAATATTGCAACTTTCATCCTGCAGATTGAAGTGCTCCATCTGTCCATTTTTCAGTAAAGATAGCTATTGTCTAGCTAGGACTTAAATTAATCAAGAGATGTATTTTCATGAGATCTGCTAGGAAGAAAACCCAATAGTGTTGCACATTATAATTCTTGTTATTTTTTAATCTGTTTTCAAATGCAGATCAAAGAAATTATTGAATTAATTAATTAATATCCTGCCTTTCTCACACTGCAGGCATCTTAAAACATGAATTTAAAAAACACACGATTCAGCTAAAAAACACACCAATCAGTTCTAAATATATATATATATATAAAATTATGAAACAAGTTACCATATTCAAAAAGCACTGAATCAAAAGAAAACCATTTAAAAACCAGTTAAAAGCAAAAGAAGAAAACATACAACACCAACCATTATAAGACCATGCCACAACATTGACCAGTTAGTGGCCAATGACCTGTCTAATCAAAAACAGGAAAGCGGGGGGGGGGGGGGGGGGAGCATAGCCTCCTGTGGAATGGAGTTGCACGATTCAGGAGCAGCCACCAAGAAGGCCCTTGCCAAATGTGCCTGTGAGGGTGGTGGGACCAAGAGAAAGGCCTCCCTTGATGATCCCAGAATCTGGGCAGGCACATAGAGATGCTGTCCTTCAGAAAGCCTGGACCCAAGCTGTATTAGGCATTTATAGGTCATAACCAGCACTTTGAATGCTTTTTTTTACATGCCCAAGTTTTCTTGTGCAAAATCATTAAAGAGGCACAGATCTTCCCACAGTTGCCTGGGCAAAGGTCTCATGCCATTCCACTTCCTGCCCATTGTCCTCATTATTGGAATGTTAAATTTAGATCATTCCAAAATACACTCCTGCTTTCATGCTTCTCACAGGGACCTGGTTGTCCACTCTGGGAACAGGATGCTGGATTAGATCGGCCACGGGCCTCATCTAGCAGGTCTTTACATGCACTTGCCATATGCCTGAATTCCTGTGCCTCATAGGGTTTCACTTCACACGTCCCTTAATATGTATGTGAATGTGTCTAAATTGCATAAGCAGTTCTGGATATACTGAACTAGCTTGGCTAGTGCTAATATTTCCCAATTCCAAATGCTGACCTTCAGTGGCTTATTAGAAAGGCTCTACTCTTATTTCTGTAACTTCATCACTTCATTTAAACTGTTTGACAACATTTGTTGGCATAACTCAGTAACATTTTTCAAAATTGTACTTTTTAAGTAGTACAATTGGTTGTACACTCATAACTTTTTTCAGAATTCATATAAAAATATATTTTTAATGCATTTGCTTTTTTATTTTTGGTTATCTTTTCATACAACAAACTAATGGAACTGTCCAGCACTGGTAAATAGAATGGGGTTAGGAGTGAGGGGCGGGTGACTAGAATCATTTCTTTTATTTTAAGTGATGCTGGTTTTATATTCAGAACAATAGAGAATTAATAAATCTTTCCATGCTAGAATTTTTACTAGATTCACGGCAAAGTTCCATTTGCATGAACTGCAGGAAACTGTTACTTTTGAAACTAAGCTCCAAAGCAAAATTAAATTGCTAAACAAAAATATTAAATTTTCATCTTCTTAAACTGTTTTAAATGCTGTTTTTTAACCTGCCCTGAGACCTCAGGGTGAAGGGTGGGTAATTAATAATAAAAATGAAAATATGAAATGCGTGGAACTAGTTTTGTAATGTAACACTTGCTACTGTTTAGTGCCAAGAAGTGATTGAGAGGTCCCTGGCCGTGGCAAGGCCTCTAGCAGAGGATGTGGATTTTCATTCTTTTCCTTTTGACACATTTGGGAAAGGATTGATGAAGAAAACAAAGACTAGCCCTGATGCATTTGTGCAACTTGCCCTGCAGCTTGCTCATTACCGGGTGAGTATCCTCAGCATGGTGTTCTATATGAGATACTTTATAAAAGAAATATCTATCTGTGTGCTTGTGTGCACTTTAAATAATGGTTTCCTTTCATTTCTCTTTAATGAAAGAATGCATTATAAATGAGAAAACAATAATGCAAGGAAACTAGTAATTAAAGTGCTGCGACTGTTAAGGAGCAGTTCATCGCTTATCTGCGAACAGTATCAAAAAGCAAGAAATAAAATGGGCTGAATCTGCAAATGGCAATCTTTTTCTGAAACACATTCATGGTGCTTCACCTGCCTATGCTGGATAGGCTGGGACTGCTGTTGCATTGTACCGTATTTAAAAAGTCCCAAGTAAGGACTCAGAAACATGACATCACAGAAAATACTGGGATGCAATGCTTTGACATTAACATTACCTGACTGCTCCATTAAAAGGTAGTTAACAAAGGATGGCTAATTCTGTGTGGGAAAGCTAGTATGGAAATATCAGTTGCCTACAGTAAAGAGACTTATGGATCCCTAGAATAATTTCGTAACTCACATTCCTTGCAAAATTATTAATAACCTATGCCTTCGTCAAATCCATGCTTATGCTTTCTCAAAAAAGCCAAGTCTTACTCATATAGCTCTCAATGAATCATAGGTTTGAAGAAGCATGTTTACATGAGTGATCTAATCAGCATTGCATACCTTGGATTTCAAAATGTTTTTGAGATAGTTGCCGTATTTTTCGCTCCATAGGACGCACTTTTTCCCCTCCAAAAATGAAGGGGAAATGTGTGTGCGTCCTATGGAGCGAATGCAGGCTTTCGCTGAAGCCTGGAGAGTGAGAGGGGTTGGTGCGCACCGACCCCTCTCACTCTCCAGACTTCAGGAGAACCCCAGCGCCAGCCACACAAGGTCGGGGGACAGCGGGGAGGCGGAACGCCGCCATCCCGCTGTCTCCCGATGTGGTTTGGAGGCTGACGGCGGGGAGACGTGTGCTTCTCCCCGCTGCCTGCCCCGCAAGCTCCGGGGACAGCAGGGAGGCGCAGCGCGTCTTCCCGCTGTCCCCGGACCTGGTCTGCATGCAGGCGGTGGGGAGAAGCGCGCTTCTCCCCGCTGCCTGCCCCGCAAGCTCCGGGGACAGCAGGGAGGCGCAGCGCGTCTTCCTGCTGTCCCCGGACCTGGTCTGAAGGCAAGCGGTGGGGAGAAGAGCGCTTCTCCCCGCTGCCTGCCCCGTAAGCTCCGGGGACAGCGGGGAGGCGCAGCGCGTCTTCCCGCTGTCCCCAGACCTGGTCTGAAGGCAGGCGGCGGGGAGAAGAGCGCTTCTCCCCGCTGCCTGCCCCGCAAGCTCCGGGGACAGCTGGGAGGCGCAGCGCGTCTTCCCGCTGTCCCCGGACCTGGTCTGCATGCTGGCGGCGGGGAGAAGAGCGCTTCTCCCCGCTGCTGGTCCCACAAGCGCCTGGGGGGGGAATAATAATTTTTTTCTTTATTTCCCCCCCCAAAAAACGTGGTGCGTCCAATGGGCCAGTGCGCCCTATGGAGCGAAAAATACGGTACTCCTTGAAGATACTTAACATGGAATTCAGTTCTCAAAAAGCACATGGCAGATCTGGAAAGAATGCAGAAAAACACAACTGCAGGGACAATCTAGTGCAGATTTACCTTGAAGCAAGCACCGTTGAACTCAATAGGACTTACTTCTCAGTAGACAAACATAAGAGTAGTAATGGCTTTTCCTAATGAAGAAAAGCTAAGAAGCTAGGGAACTCTAGTTTAGAGGACTGACAGTATACTCCTTTGTAAACTAAGTCCTACTGGATATACTTTGTCTCAATAGGAAACATAATATGGTGCTGAAAGTCTTCCTACATACACATGCATGTTCTTTCTCTGTTTATGAAAACTGGTTCCATGCAGCCATGTAAAATATCACACTGACATGAGTGATGCAAGGTATTGCTTACTGGGTGCATAATGGCATCTCACCAATATGAGGGATATGTGCTCATACACATACATGCCCCATATATTTTTCTGCACAATCCATGAAGCTGGTGTGCATGCATGAGAGAGAGAGACATACACAATGCACACATACTTTTCTGCAGGTACTCATTCAGCTAATGTGTTGCTTGCCAGTCCTCTAACAGAGATCATTGAGAACACAGAACTCATTGAGGGAAATAATATTTCCATCAGAAATAGTATTTCCACCAGATGCTCAGAACAAAGAGCAACACTATAAATGAGTCCTTGTCATCAATTTGGTGCATAATTTTTAGGTTGTGGATTCTTTATGTTAATTCAGCATATGTCGCATGTACCCAGTGTTTCTCAGGGCTTGAATTTGCTGCTTGCATCTAAATCTCTCTATGAATTATTTTTAGGACATGGGGAAATTCTGCTTAACATATGAAGCATCAATGACCCGCCTATTCAGAGAAGGCAGAACAGAAACAGTTCGTTCATGTACTGTCCAGTCATGCAAATTTGTGCGAGCCATGGATGATCCAACTGAAAGTGTGAGTTTAATGTAGCAATCAGTTTAGCTTTGCTTTTATTTTTATGTACAGTTGCATGCAGCTTCTTGTGAAACAAATATTGCTGCTTTCTTATCCAGCATAGCAGTTACAATGGCGCCATCAGGCCATATGGAGCCCTTGTTAGGAGAAACTGTAAGGAATACAAGAAAATAATAAGAAATTCTGCTGCAGCAAAATCCAACTTTTACCTTTATCTGAAATATGCCTCACCCCTTTTAGATAGAGCATATTAAGTATTATAAGCATGCTATCTTATACTGCATGTGTGTTTTCCTTTCTGAAATAAAGCATCTTGAAATAGACATTTGTAAGCTACTATAACAGTGTGAAATAAAGGATGGGAAAACAAACATTTCTGATTTGCACCATCTGGTGGTCAGTGATGAAACGCTCTAGCTGAGAAAATTGGACAAAACATATGTTTCTATATTAGGACTCAAGGTTTTTAATATGGGGTGGAATTCAACATCATGCTAATACAGTTGCTCTGTCAGTGCAAGTATTTCTGCTTCCCCTCTCCCCATAAGCTGTTCTGGAGAGTTCTCCCAACCTTCCCAGAGATGATGTGGGGCATGAGGGAAGGGGAACTCGTTGTTCTGCCTCCCACTGGTACAGCTATTTTTGTTAAATCAGACTCATGACCCTAAGCATTGACTCTTTCAAGATGTTTTTGTTTTCAGTAGTAAAATTGGTTATGGAAATCATTTTCATTTCTAAAGCAGTTAAAACAGTCATGTGTTAATAATGGGTGTCAAGCAGCATTAAATCAATGCTTTCTTTTTATTGGTGTCTTATTCCAAATAGTAGGTGGAGAAAAAACGTAGTGTTCATTATGCCATGGGAGTGCAAAATATAAGCTGTGAATTGATTTCCAACATTTTCTGTAATACAATGTTTTAAAAATTGGCATGTGCACTAAAATTCTGCCAATCATTCCAAGGTTATGGAATGTGACTTCATAGAGGCCCTATGTGAAGCTTTAAAGTTTTTAGTAATATTGAATAGTAGTTGCATTTATAGAAGGATGTATCAGTGTTTTACTGTATAATGACGAATCTGTAGTCACCAGGATAAAGTTCTGATAGCTTAGGGTTGCCATACAAACAGTGTCCAGGCGGAATTCACTGAAAAGAAGCCCAACAACTTTGTGTCCGGATTTTCACTTTTAAAATATGGCAACCCTATAATAGCTAAACTATTTTGCATTGGTCTGTGTCCAATATACACAAGTACCCTAATTTTATATAAGAACTGTCCATATTCTCCAAACCAATCCAAAGTTTGAGAGACTGTCTTGAAATATCACGGTCATACTGACTGATGTGGACAATTTTTCAGACTTTTACTCTGAAATATGAAAGGATCCATTAATTTATGAAGAGATCCATTAATATATTAAGTACCATTCATTTGAATTTTGCTAGCTGACTCTGCAATCCAGAGAAGTACTGTGATATCTGTATATGTACAGCAGTACCCTTCCATGATTCCCTACTCCCTGGTCCCTACTACTACCCTTTATTAGGAATTTCAACAAGGTTACCAAAACATCCCTGGAATTTAAAAAAAGCATTTGCAGTGTGATAGGATACTGTAGCAGTAGTATATTGAAGGCGGAGAAAGCTAAAAGAGAGCTCTGCATGCCTCTGTGTGCCCATAATGTTCTGCCTTTTTCTAGGCTTTCAGGTTACTCTAATGCTATTTTAAAATGAACATTTTGAATTTTCCCTCCCTTAATCCTCAGATTGAAAAGAAGCGTGCTCTGTTCAAGGCTGCTGCTGATAATCATCAGCACTTGTATCGTCTTGCCATGACTGGTTCCGGCATTGATCGCCACCTTTTCTGCCTTTATGTGGTATCCAAATACCTCGCTGTTGAATCTCCTTTCCTTAAGGAGGTGAGTAGTGATATAATGTGCTACTGATCACATAAGAAGTGGGAACCGTATTTTTTGGTTGACATACAAAGAGATGCCATGTTTCTGGGCATTTTGAAGCATGGAAGGAAACTAGTTTTGTGGGTCTTAAATAAAAGTAATTTAGGCCTAATTTAAAACAACTGATTTATGTTTCATAATTATATGATCAATCAATAAATATATTTTTCACAAACATTTAAAAGTATAGACAGCAATGGGCCATATGAACAAATAGTTTAACTCAATATAAAGCAGCTTCCTAAATGCTTAATTATTTTTCCAAACAAGGATTACAAATATATCCAATATTGAGAGAGCTCTCTGAGCTGTTGTACCCTAAGTATATCTTAGTATTGCTAGTTGGTACAGGAATATCTGATGGTGCAATGATTCATACACACATATGCATCAACCTCGCTGTATTCAATATCTTCCACAAAGCACCATTTTCACGAATACTCCTGCTCAGTGGCAGTCTTGCTGAAGCACAGCATAGTTTTAATGAGCAGCATTCTCTGTTGCTCATCATGTGAAAATCTAAAGCACGCTTCTTTGTCAAAGAGCGTTGGCATGTCCTATAATCTACCAGTCACACTGATGTGTAATCAGAAGACATTTTGGCATGAAAGTGGCATATGAGGTAATAAAATTAATGATCTCCATTCATTCTGGTGCACATTGGAATATTGTGACAATACAATTGCTTGCTGACATTCTTCCACTAGGAAACTGCAGACCCAGTGCTTCAAAAGAAGAAAATATTTGCAGAATAAGGAATGGGTTGTTTGGTAGAACTACACCCCTTGCTAACTGTGCTGTTCTGCTTATTTTCTCAGGTTTTGGCAGAACCCTGGAGACTTTCAACCAGTCAGACACCCCAACAGCATATTGATCTGAATAAGAACCCTGAAATGGAATCCAGCGGTGGAGGGTTTGGACCTGTAAGTTGAATGGTATCTGTCTTTAAGAGAGGCAAGCACCATTGCCCTAAGTACACTTCTGCCAGTTATACCTGCCTGGTATAGCAAAAACACTTTCAGTGTAACATATTATCCTCAAACTGGCATGGCAAGCATTCCATGAGCCGACACAGCAAGTCATAGGACCATGACGTTGTAAACCTTGAGCTCTCATCTCTATGAGGAAAAGAGCTAGTGTAATGGCAAAGCAAATGAACTGTTAGCTGCGGAGTCTGCAGTTTCAATTTTAGCTTATGAACTTACTGTATGGTCTTAGGTAAATTGTCATTCTATTAAACCAAGTGCCCCCACAGCCCAGTAATTGTATAGTGGTACCTCAGGTTACAGACGCTTCAGGTTACACACTCCACTAACCCAGAAATAGTACCTCGGGTTAAGAACTTTGCTTCAGGATAACAGAAATTGTGCTCCAGTGGTGCAGCGGCAGCGGGAGGCCCCATTAGCTAAAGTGGTGTTAAGAACGGTTTCAGGTTAAGAATGGACCTCCAGAACGAATTAAGTACTTAACCCGAGGTACCACTGTATTAACAGAAATTTCTGAGAATGTATGTAAAACATACATTCAGGGCTTTTCTGTGGTGGCTCCGTGCTTGTAGTATGCTCTCCCCAGGGAGGCTCACCTGGTGCCTTTGTTGCATATCTTTAGGCACCAAACAAAAACATTCCTCTTCTCCTAGGCCTTTGGCTAATTAAACCATCTATGGCCTTTTAAACTGGGCAGGAAGGGGATTGTGTTTGTTACTGTGGTATGTATTTTTGTGTTTTTATATTGTAAACTACTCTTATGACCTTCAGATGATGGTCAATATAGAGGCAAGTAAATAAATAAAACACTTAAGGAAATGCTAAATGTTTGATTATATAAATAGAGCCCCAGAAAACACTTAGCAAACAAACTCTAGCAATTTCCCTTCATGTTGCCATGTTTCGTCAAGGCCTTTCTCCCTAGATACATTAAATATTGCGGTCAAAGGAAATATACCTGGGGTGAGAAAGCAAGGTTTATACAGATTTGAGTTTGTTTAGAAACTTAGTTGATAATTCTGTGTTTGGGCCATGAACGCTTTCATATATAATTCATTAAAACATAGAAGCTTGACATTTGCCACTTGAATTTTGTTTTTTTTAAATGGGCATAGCGTCTTCAGAATACCTTTGGTGGTAATACAGAATATGTGCCCAGGGTGTTGTAGAACCATCTTATCATTATGGGAAAGTACTCAGGTGAGTCTTGGGTTGGGGCACTCCCCCCTCCCCTCTTTTCTGGCACAGTCAAAGAAAAGATCAGACGTGTTTAGCATCTCTTCTGAACCCAAACAAACTGCAATTACAGTGGTGCCCCGCAAGACAAATGCCTCGCAAGACGGAAAACCCGCTAGACGAAAGGGTTTTCCGTTTCGGAGGTGCTTCGCAGGATGAATTTCTCTATGGGCTTGCTTCGCAAGACGAAAATGTCTTGCGATTCCTGGGGGGGGGGGTTTCGCTTCCCACCCCCTTTTTCTAAGGCACTAAGCTGCTAATAGCCTTTTAGCAGCTAATCCGCTAATCCCTTAAGCCTTTAATAGCCGCTAATAGCCCTAATCCGCTAATGGGCTTGCTTCGCAAGACGAAAAAACCGCTAGACGAAGAGACTCACGGAACGGATTCTTTTCGTCTTGCGAGGCACCACTGTATTCTTTCCTGTGCATTACCAAATCAAGCTAAGTTCAAACCTTTATGAAATTGGCTTATTTTAATAAACCGTGGTTCGTATTAACCACTATTTATGGTGCACATAACATGCTAAACTGTGGTTAATTGGACACAAAAGGGAAAGCTTCAGATCTGTTTGTGGCTGTGCCACAAGGGAGGAGGGGAGAGCATGCAAGTCTAAGGCTCATCTAGGCTCATTCCTGTAACAATAAGTCATAGTTGATCATTACATCTGAACAAAGTCTATTCTACTATGGGCCATTTCTTAAGAGGATTTTAAAAGATAAACCATTAGAGGCTTTTACATGAATGTATATTAACACACGCCAAATGCTTCTTCCACAGGTTGCTGATGATGGTTATGGTGTCTCATATATAATTGTGGGTGATAATCTTATCAATTTCCATGTATCCAGCAAATTTTCTTGCCCTGAAACAGTAAGTGTCTGAAGTCCAGAGCGTTCTGTACACTCGTTTAATAGGCCTAGTGTTCTGTTAGAGAAACTCGTGTTTGGGATATTTTAAAATATTTGTCTGGCAGAAGATTGAGTCTAAAAGTTAAATAAAAAATTACCCAACAGATTTTTCAAAATATAAGCTACATGTTTTCTAGACTATATCTGTTATGGATACTATGGTTTTCTGTTCCCAATAAATATGCAAATATTTTGCTTGTATTGAGCAGTCATCATTCATAGTCCAAGCAGTATTGTACAATATGCTGTCCTTTGTGATGTTATATTATTTTGTTGTATTTCCCCCGAAGCTTCAGAACTGGTCTGTCTTAGGAGACAGAATGTCTCAGGTTAGAAGATCCTGGAGTATGTCACAGGCTCACATACCATGACAGTTGTTCCATCTCTCCAAACTATTGTCCAGATTGATCCAATCAGTGCTATTACAAATATTTTTCCTTTGTTCATATAACCTCACATTATCCAAAATGTCCTTGACCTGTCTCCTTATTTGCACAGTTCCTTGCTCAACCACGTTGTTAGTTTGTCCCAGCTATCCTGGTGCAGAATGGATGCTGCTACTAACTGTAATCAGTTACATTTACTAGAACTTCTGCATAGATTATAATGCTTCATATATTTAGTTACATTTAGAGAAGCCTTTTCTCTGACAGTTGAATTGATGTTATCTCTTTAAACCTGATGCTGTTTTTTAAAATATGCTGTGTTCTTTATGTTGCCTTGTATACAGTATCACAGGAAATTTGGATTCACTGCTGTTGGTTAAGGCACATTAATTTTCATTAGGCCTTCTTGACTTTATGGAGTTTGTGGGGACTAGAGGTCCTTTAACTTTCTACACAAATGCAGTTCCCATCCTTCCACAAATCAAACTATGCAACCTAGTCACAGTATGTTGCAAACAAAGAAAAGAATCAGATACAAGAAACATTTTAATCTTCTTTGTTCTTGACCACTTAACAATGAGACTTCTGTCTAAGGAGCAACAAAAATTCTTCTAAGCTACTGTGGTGTTTTAGAGATACTGAATGCAAATGGGGTGTGTTAACTGGTACACCTCCTTGTGGATCAAGCTCTGAGCAGACTGATATTGTAAAACAAATACAGCAAAGAAGTAATAGCAAACAGTTAATATCTCCCCCTCCTTCTCCTCCCCAAATATGTATCAAGAAAAGTAAATCGTTCACTTGAAAACCTGCACATATAAACCCCTCCTGTGTTTGTATGGTGTGAATTACTTGATATATTTACCTGTAGACTTTGTATTGTTATCGGCAGGTTCTCATTTATAAGAAAAGAATGATTCCTATTATGTATTGCATTATATCTCCATAGTTCAATATTACTGTTAAGGTGAAACCAGTTTCTTGCAATTTTTTTCACCAGTAGGAAATTACATATTTATCTATGAAATTGTTTTTTAAAACTCATAGATGGTGGGATCCAGTGGATGCCACTTTGCTGAAAGGATCCATCAGCAGAACAGGGAGGGAGGCATTTTTTGGCAATTCCCCAACTCCCTCCATGTCTGTTCTGGAGGGTTGGGGAGGCACCTGGAGCAGATTTTTGGAATAAACAGAAGGCTGCTGGGGGCATAGCTGCCAACTTTCCCCCTTTTTTAAGGGAATTTCACTTATTCCGAATAGGATTCCTCACAAGAAAAGGGAAAAGTTGACAGCTATGGCTGGGGGGAGAGGGCAGGAATCACTAAAAATTGCCTCCCTCCCCATTCTACTGATAGAAACCATCCATAATCAGAGCACCGCACGTTAGATTCTAACCGGAATATAAATATGAATTATCATATTACTCTCTCTGGTTTGTATCTATGTTATGTATGTACACACTATGAACTATATAATAATGAGAGTTCCATGTAACTAAATATGGATTTCTTACTCTGTTTATTGTTTAGAATTCCCATCGTTTCGGAAAGAACATCAAACAAGCATTGTGTGACATCCGTAACTTGTTCAGTCTTGGCAAAAATTCAACCAAGTGATTCCCTAACAGCAAGTCAACTAAACATCCTGGCAGTGAGAACTCTTCTGATCAGTGGCTGAAAACAAGGCAGCTATGCAGCAATCCATTCAGAGTTATATAAATAAGTATTATTGGGAGAAGTTCCAACATCCATTACTACAGTTGATCAGAAGAGTTTTCTTCTCCCCAAGATATGACTTTTGGTATTCTCTGTGTTATTGGAAGAGCTGCAAACTGGCCACAAGTTAAGATGTCTAGGCCTGTCCTAATTTGGTGTACATTTGATCATTTCTTACTTTAAAATCTCTCTACCTGTATTCTACAAATGAAGGGATGAAAATAGTGCATTCCAATCTCTTGTCAACAAAAAACCTGACTTGAAAAGTACCTGTAGCAAAGCATCAATTAATGTATCTGCTGGGGGGGGGGGTTAATCAGTAAGTGACAACTTCGGGCATTCATTTTAAATAAAGGCATTTCATTAAGCTGAACATAAAATAATATTCTGGCAAACCTAATGTAATGTGCTAAGTGAAAAAAATGTTTTGTTGCTTGGAACTAAGCTTATATTGCCATAGGTCACTGATGAAATATTTGCTCTACCAGCAACTGCGACAATTGAACACACTTAAAAATATACATGCCCTAGTATTTTTCTGCGTTCTCACTTACGTTGTGAATGGGCCTGCTTTACATGTATTCCAGTACATCAAAAACAGAGGTTCTAAATGCAGGACATTATTACACTGTGGGGTGTTTTGTATTAACTTGTAAATTGTCTGCTAGATATGGAAAGTAGAGCTGCTGAACTTGGAAATAGAGTTGCTAATTCACAATAACTTATCTAGGTATATTTGGGTAAAAGTCAGCACATTTCTGTATGGTATTGCATTTGAATGGTCCAACATGAAATTTCCTTTGGTTTTAACCTAATGAAAGCCCTTTCCTTTGAGACAGGAGTAATTTCTATGCTAGTTTTTTTAAAAAAAGTTTCAATAGAACTTTTTTGTTTCAAATGGGAGATCAGTATCAGTGAAAGCTGCCACATTTCATAACATTTCCCTATATTTCAGGAAAGTTAGCCATCAGATGCAAAATTTGTGGGACAATTCACAGTGCAAGCTAGTCTCAGCCTAGGTGGCACATTGTCATTTGCCTTAAGCAACTCCTGCCTTATGTGCAATCATGAAAAATTATAATGGAGAAACCTTCAATATACTTAGGTCATGGTTAAAATATGTGGTCCCAAACTCAATGTCTTAAAAATAGAAGGCATGGCAAATCATGAATAACATTACCAGAGAATTTGTAATGAGAATTACAAAGACAATAGTATGGGGGCTCATGGCTGGCACAAAGTACACTAAGAAGCCTAAAAATATTAACATTACAAAAATATAACAGCAAAGTCCTCTTGGCAATCTTTAAATAAAACTAAGAGTTTAGTGCAGCAATTACATCTGCTTATATGAATTAGGCTATAAAAATGATCATGCAACATGTTCAGAGATTTTAATATTCAATCCTAATGTTCCAGAACTTTTAACATTTAAAACAAATTGAGGGTGTGAGGAGGTCTCTTCTGTCCTGAGATGAAGAATATGAATAATATTCTTCGTTGCTCAACATCTCGGCTTGGGTATAAAATGAAGGTCAGATGGCAATGCTCTGTAAATAAATATTAGAGTACAGAGCCCCCCCACAGGAATGGGTGGAACATGTTACGTTTGATTAACTACAGTAAATAAACAAAATTTGGGGTGGGTGGTAATGAATCCTAAAATGCAGCATGGTGTCTAATCAATGTACAGCAGCAAGTTAAGAGTCAGTGTTTCGGAGCTTTGTTCATATGCTTTATATTGTCCACTGACTAATATATTAATTTTAAGGTAAATAATCTTTTTTATTAAGAGCTTACTTAGGTTTGACTCAGGTTTTAGATATTTCCAATGTAATCATAGTTAATGCATTATCAATGCAATTTTTGCATTCTTTAAGGGAATGTAATTGGCGGAGGACAACCTTTTTTTTATTGCAAGTGTTTGGAGGGTTAAGCTGTCGTGCATTTTTTATTTGACACCAAACAATTTCTAAAAAGACTTGGTTTGTATCCTCTCAGAATGTCAACTGCATGTAAATAATGTTCCATTGGTTGTAAATCTTTAAACGCACAGTAAGCATAGGTTATCCTTAATAAAGAAATTAATATTCTGATGTATGTGATTTTATTTCATAGATGTGGGAACACATTCATTTCTATCGTAGTCTTATAAATTCCAAAGAACATTCATTTCAAAAGAATTGTCAAGGATTATATATGCTAGAAAAAAGAGTCTACTTAGATGTATTGATCTTATACTGATTTTTAAAAAGGGTTTTGATAATGAAAAATGCAACAATATGCATGGATAGTAATGAGTAATTAATTATCTTTATATTTATGTATAACCAGAAGTTTTAAGACACTGAACCTATTTCCATTTCTAATTGGAATGTGAAAACTGGCATTGGTTAGTATGCACATTTTTATTTAATATTTGTTCTCTCATGCTTTCTATTCCATACTAATTGCATTCAGAAGTGGTACATTCCAGACTTTAAAAAGCACAGTGAAAAACACTTCACACCCTCAGTTCTTTTCCCAATGCATGGATTTGGGTGTATGCTATTTAATCACAAAACTTGGAATAATTGGAACTGAACTCATTTTCTGTGGAAGTGATTTCTTGCAGCATGATGCTTGTCAATTTGTAAAGAATGCTCATTTTTAATTGTGCATATTCTAATCGTGTATATGTGGGCCCCGTCTCACATAATCGCATGACACTGCACACACACACAATGGAAGTGCCCATCAACTTTGCCCCCAAATATTTTACTGGGGCTGGCAAAGCCTCCTCTGCCCCAAGGAGTTGGCTCCTATGGGAGGATTATTAAACTGCACTGTTCTGACAAGGTTTTTTCCTGCCCTAATTACTTGATGCTGCTGCTGTGCCACAAGAAGCGGGGGTGAGGGAAGAAGTCAGAGAATATGACGTGGTGTCTAGTTGTGTATAAATTCCCTCTTATCTAACAGAAAATCCACTCTTTAAAAAAAAAAAAAGACAGATCTAGTTGTAAACTTTGCTTAGCTCTTTTTTACCCTGTGCCACCTTTGCTCGTTAACATTACATATGTTAAAAATGAAGCAGCCTTATACTCAGGGCTGGATTTAGGTTTGATGAGGCCCTAAACTACTGAAGGTAATGGGGCCCTTTATATAGCACGCAGAGCCCATTACTTATAGGAGCCTACACAACAGAAAACGAAACACTGTTGCTGTATGTTTTGTTTCATTTGTTTTTTATCTTATATTTTGGAAATGTACACCTTTTTTCCCTTTAAATTTTTAGGGGGGCCCCAAGAGAGTGGGGCCCTAAGCTCTAGCTTGTTTAGCTTATACCTAAATCCGGCACTGATACTATCTGCGTATCTTCGGCGAGGAATGTTCCTTATTCTGGAACTTCCCTCATGCCATTCTGTGCCTTATATTTTCACTGATCCTCAGGCGTTTTTAAGCGAATGTCCCCTTATTAAAAGAGAGAGAAAACCAGCAAAGCCCCTAGATTCTCAGCCGCTGCCTCAAGAAAAACAGGCGCCGGCTGGGAAAGGGAAGCGGCGTTTTAACAATTGCACATAAGTTGCTTCGTTTTGCTGATTAAAGGCGGCTGTGTGACTCTTGCCCTAATATCGAAAGGGGCGACATTGGGAAAGAAGAGGCGGGGAGGCTGAGTTCTTTTCCCTTCAGCGCCCAGCGTGAATCCACTCCGCTCAGAGATGCGAGCGGGCCGCGTGGCTTTTGCAGGCGCGAGGAGAAGCGCTGAGGGAAAACCGCCCGGAGGGAGATCCGCCCCCCTTGGCGGGGCTGCTTAGCGGGAAGCGGCTTTTCCCGCGCGCTGGCCCTCGCGGGCGCTCCTGCGCTTAAAACTCCCCGGCCAACGGCTCCTTGGCACCCCTTCGGCGAGCGCTGCTCATAATGCAGTGCTGATGATGGAGGGGAAAAGGCGGGAATCTGCGGAGGGGGAAGGTGAGGTGGCGGGGTGGCTGGCCCGCTTCAGCCACCACGGTTTAAAAGAATGTCCGCCGCCCGCTCGAGAGGGCTGCGTGAGGGCTGCTTCTTCACCTTGTATGTTGCTGCCATCAAGTTCGTCCCAAGTCTGGGACACTGGTGTTTACAATAAGCAGACATGCCAAGGATGAACAACAAGTCTTTGTGAAATAGTTGGTACACACACGGGGGTGTCAGACCTGCAAAGTTTGAAGCACCCCTTATTCCACCATCTCTACATGGAAGCCACCCTTGGCCAGTGTTCTCAGATGTGTCAGGGCTAATAATAATAATAATAATAATAATTTGCCACCCATCTGACTGGGTTACCCCAGCCACTCTGGGCAGGCAGGCTTTTCACCCACTCCTGGTGAAAAGGAGACACCATGAAGATTCAAACATCATGCTGGGCCAATAAAGTGTGTGTGTGTGCATCAGTACAGGTGAACCTGTGGTCCTCCATAACCCATCAGCCCCAGACAGCAAAGTTTAAGAGCCAGGGATGAGGTGAATTCTAATCTAACAAGACCTGGAAGGCTCCAGGTTAGCCACCTCTGATATGCACCATACACAATATAGAGGTGCATCCAAAGCAGTAACACAGATCTATATTGCACTGTTGCTTGAGGCGAAGTAGAGGTGTGTGATTGCTTCAGATACAAGTAAATATACCCTTAATCTGTAATGTGTGAGGTAACCACCACAAAACATACTTTAAAAAATCTCCTTTGTTTCAGGTAGGCAAATGGGAGATCATAGGACAGGGTTATCCAGATGCAAACATACTATTTTGAAGTGGCACAGTTGTAAAAGCTTGATCTGAAATTTTTAGAAGGTCCGTATAATAGTTTACAATAACAAAAAACAAAAAAACACATTTATGTCCCTCAGCTGTACTTTTTGTTATCTCTTTATAATGTATATTAGCATCTTGCATCTAGTCTGCCAACAATACCTATTTGGCTTGCACAATAGGGTCTGTTTCTGATTTGGAACTGTATCTCAAAACTTTATATGTTTGAGTACTGAATGTGGAAATATTAAAAGGTACATTTATTATGAGTATAGTAATAGTAATGGGAAATAATTTCCCAAACTACATATGGTGATGTTTAAAAGACAAGTTCATACTAGTGTAAGAATACGTACTTTCTCATAATACATAGAAGTTTCTGTCACAAACAATGGGAAAGTTTCAGGTATAGCTAAGGCAAATAGATAATTCATGTTCAAGTAACGGTGGTCTAATAAAAAACCATTTAAGCACTTCAAATGTATAGAAAAAGTTGCAACTCTATATTGATTGCTGTTGATAGGGTTTATATGTTTGAAGATCAGACATGCACAGCAGTAC
Source organism: Podarcis tiliguerta (assembly GCF_965153285.1). Taxonomy (NCBI): domain Eukaryota; kingdom Metazoa; phylum Chordata; class Lepidosauria; order Squamata; family Lacertidae; genus Podarcis; species Podarcis tiliguerta. The sequence continues at coordinate 58,702,498 of NC_139534.1, forward strand.
TACTGAAGAAAATATAATTAAGATCAGTTAAAGCAAATTGGCATTTGAATTTAACCAATACGCCCCTAGAAGGTGGTTAAAAGTGAAAACACAAGTGGATGATTCTCCATTATGCCATTGAAAGTTTACATTTAAATTGGGAATTCTCCTCCATGTTAGTTACTATCTGTAAAACCAAGGGTGAGTTTGTAGTGTGGATTTGCAGAGTGCAAGAGTGAGATCTTGTGTATACACCATCCTATATGTAAGTGATCAGTGAGCATATGCTTAGAATTGGAGTCTTATGCTGGATATGATTTGTTGCTTATTTTTGTTTGTTTATTTTGAAGCTGAAACAGCTACCAAGATGAAAATTGGCCCAGGACAAATAGATGTCTCTACAGAGATCAAATACTACCAATCTGAAAGTTTAACTGTACCTATGGAAAGTCATATAACTTTTAGTAGAATTTCAAGAATAGATAATGGACTTGTGAAGACCTTTAATTCCGAAATTCTTAGTCCAAAGAATGATTTAATTAATAAACCAGTTGAAGAAGAATTCTATTCCGGTCAAGGCACCTGTTTAAGTTCTATGGCTGAAGCTGCACTGAATCGTGGGAAACATACTCTGAATAGAGAAAATGAACATGCGATGTTTGAAGTTAAAATGCAGCCATGTACACAAGAGTTTTGTGATGAAGTCCTTGGAAAATATCAGAAATTACCAGAAGCGACTCTTTCAGAAGTGACAACATGTACATATTTACCACAATTGCAACTGTGCTCACAGAATATCCATTTTCCATCTTCCTTAATGACAGAACATAGAGGTTCCATGCTATCTCTTGGCACCGATACTGCTGATGGAACAGTCAATACAAATGTAGAAATGATACCAGTAAGACTGCTTTTTTAAAATACCTGAATCATAATATATGTGCTTTGAATTAATCATTGCATTTTAGTTGCTTTAGATAAAAATTCAGCATCATTTAATGAAAATGTAGGGCAGCTTAGAAGTATTGCATTATGATACATGGGGAATATATCATGAATGCATTTTAGTCCTAATTAGGTACATTTCTAGCTCTTCATGTCCTGAGAATGGGAACAATACTGCTGTCCCACTAACAGTGATCCCACCCCAAGGAGTAAGGTCCAGCCTAAGAAGGAGAACAAACTGGACAAGACAATATTTTGGGATTTAAAATTGGCCACATACTCTGCATAGGCATTGGGCGTGTATCCCTCTCAGCCTCCTGATGGAAGGCTGAGGCATGACAGGATCGATCATGGGATATAGATAAGATTTGTTATAGTACTATTACAGTGTATATAATTTAACATTTTAAAATATTTATTATTATTACAGCACAAATAGTTTTGTATATTAAGTTTGAACAGTATGTTTGCTTTCCTAGGTACTGAAAACAATAACTTCAACTGCAGATGCAAAGAACTGTGACCAAATCAAAGGAATGATTAATAGTTCTACAATGTCACAAGCCATACCAGAGTGTTCTGGTGGTGAGTGTTTTTGAAATATCCTTTCATGTTTGCATCTTTTATTTTGTTTTTTGTCCCAGATAATATTGCAAATTATTTGTGCAGGTGGGTTTCCACTTAATATGTTTTCTGGATTGCTTATTATTATTAAAGATAAATCATTTTTACCTTTAGCTCTTTTACTAATTTAAAGGAATCAGAAATGGAGGTCTTTTGTTTACCAATTATTACATTAAAGGAAACTGTGTAACTTTTTGCCCTATATTTGCTGTTTACTGATTACAGTTGGAAACTTCACATTTGGCATCCAAGTTGTTTCAGTTGCAACTTGTTTTTTAAAGCTTCCAGGAATGGAAGGCACTTGCAGTGAATGTAGTTCTGTTTCAGAAATGGAAATGTTCTTTGTTCTTTTAACAGCTATGTGATGGATAGAGATCCATGTTAAACCTATTCTACTATGGAAATACAATTCTGGGGAAACTTGCACCTGTTGGCATTCAGTATGTCCCCTTATTTGCATGGAGTCCCTGATTTATCTTTGCCCCCCCCCCTCCACCTGCAAAACAGGACACAATTTGCACAGGATACAAACCATATTCAAATATTATATGTGTGTGCCCTCATGAAAATCCTATTGGCATCCTGGCCATCATTTACTGAAAAGTTAACAGCCATTCACTTTAAGCCTTAATTTTTGAGTACATTACAAAATGTAATGGGGTGCCTTCATTTTTTCCTTAAGATGTTTTTTGTTGTTGTTTCATTTTCAAATACTTCATATTTTCATTTGAATTTATATTCATTTGAAACTTACATTTCAAATGTATTTTAAAATAATTTAGATTGTTTTGCCATATAAAAATTTACTATAAAGAAATTACCCCAGTGAAACTCCTTTGAATGGATTTGAAATACAGTCGTACCTTGAATCCCAAATGCCTTGCTAGTCAAACGTTTTGGCTCCCAAATGCCGGAAACCTGGAAGTGAGTGTTCCAGTTTGCAAACGTTTTTTGGAATACAAATGTCCAATGTGGCTTCTGTAGCTTACGATCGGCTGCAGGAGCTTCTTGCAGCCAATCTGAAGCCGTGCATTGGTTTCCAAATGTTTTGGAAGTCGAACAGACTTCTGAAACACATTCCATTTGACTTCTGAGGTACCACTGTAAGGGGAAATGTGTTTGAATTGTACCTAGGAAGGTTGCCGTTTCTACTTGCTCTTCTTATTCTACACTCAATTGCTTATACTCAACTTCAAATGTTGTTGGTTTTATGAGTTATATTGTAACAGTCGTGGGATATAAACAATAATATTCTGATTAGATTGAATATTTAACATTGTCAACATAATTTTCTCTTCAACTCCATTTTGTGTTGTAGAATCATGCAACGGTATCACTGTTTCATCTCAGGATACTGCTGCTGTTTGCGATGAGATTGTAAGTATATACTATGTTTTACTACTTGTTAGGATAATGTGAGTTGGATCCACAGTGAGTTGCATAGGCAGATGTCCCCCAAATTTTTGTCTGTCCCCCCCTCCCCCGCAACCTCTGCTTTGATGGTTTTGAATGGGTCAGCATAGCCAGACCCGACTTCTCTAGAAATGGATGAAGCCATTGTATGAATGAAAGTTGGGCAAAGACACTCCTGGGTACAGTTACCTCCTGAACATCCAGTTATTATGGGAAACAGGATGCCAGAGGAAAAAGTACCATGGATGCATTTAGGACACAGACACAGAATTACTATCTGTATTGAATCCTTAGCATCCAATAAAATTGATTACTTGATACACCTTCTGTAATTTATTCATACTATTATTTAAATGACTCAAAGCAATGTGGAATGTAATTACCGGTATTTATTTCAGGTTATTTCCCCCCATCCTTTCTTAGTCCTTTTGATGTAAGTTGGGCTTTTAAAGATAGTGGTAATAATGGCAATTTTAATTGACTATTCTATGTATCAATTTGATCATAATGTTTCCGATCAATTTAAGCAACTTCAATTATTTTTTTTTCAACACCAGCTTTTTAACAGTGCAACATACTGTAAGCATATCCTTTAAAATATGAAATTGATTATATTTCAGACTGAGGTCAGAGAAGCAGTTGTTAGCATTACAGCTAATAATTCAGATGAAGCAGTTTTTCAAAATTCAAATGGTGAAGAAATCAGCCATAACCTAGCAGCTTCACAAAATGCAATGGAGGAACCTACCTGTTCACAGAGAAATTATGCCAGTCCTCAAGTGGTAACTGCTGTGTTTTTACGATATAATAACTTGCACAGGAAAACTTTGCCAATAGTTTTTTGTTGTCTATGTTTTTATTAGAATGAAACTGCAAGGCTCTTAGTAGAGTAGCTTCCTCTTAGTGGTGCCATGTAGACAGTAAGAAAACAATGACCATTTTATAGTTCTGTTTATAGTCTTGACTATATGTGTATGATTAGATGTTTCTTCAGAGCAACCTGGACGTGGGTGGCAATGTGGGTTAAACCACAGAGCCTAGGGCTTGCTGATCAGGTCAGCGGTTCGAATCCCTGTAATGGGATGAGCTCCCATTGCTCATTCCCAGCTCCTGCCAACCTAGCACTTTGAAAGCACGTCAAAGTGCAAGTAGATAGTTACCGCTCCGGCGGGAAGGTAAACGGTGTTTCCGTGCGCTGCTCTGGTTCACCAGAAGCGGTTTAGTCATGCTGGCCACATGACCCAGAAGCTGTACGCCGGCTCCCTCGGCCAATAAAGCGAGATGAGCGCCAGAACACCAGAGTCGGTCACGACTGGACCTAATGATCAGGGGTCCCTTTACCCATATGTGTATGATTAGTTGCTTCTTCAGAGCAGCATTATGGACTGTCATCTACTTTACCTAATCTACCCTTCCCACCCAATATATTTCCTTGGCTTTGTTCCAAGTTCTTTTTCTCATCAACTGTTTCTGCTATATTACATTTTTAATTATTTAATGCACAATCCTAAGCAAGCTTACTCAGAAGCAAGATCCTCTAAATTTAGTAATAGTTCAACTGTCTTAGGCATTGGTTACTTAGGTCCTTTCAAATCTGGCTTCCAGGCAAGGTTTGGAATGGAGAACACTTCCCTGGATGACATGCCAGGGAATACTTCAGTACCATTGGCATTTGTATCCTTCTAAAGCAAATCACTAGGGTAGGACTTAGAGGCACAGTATGTTGTGTTTCTGCTCCATTCTGGGAAAATGGATTCAGAATACACTGCTGGGGGGACTTCTATTCTAGCCCTTGGTTGCTGGCTTCAACTTCTATCTTGTCTGTATGATTTTTAGCATTAGTTTAAAACTACTGGGATAAGCCATCTGATGGTTTAGACTTCAGTGTAATCAGTATGCTAATGGCATTAGTACGCTGATGACACACAGCTCTACCTCTTTTCCTTAACTTAATCCCAGGGAGGTAGTGGCAGTTATGAATGTGAAGGTTATTTTTGGGATTATGAAGGCAAAGAACCTGATGAAGTGCAGGGGTGCCAACTTGAATAAAATATTGGGCAGGTAAGCCCCACCCCGCATAATCCATCACATGACATGATGCATGCACACCATTTGAATGGCAATACCCCTCAACTTTGGGGGACCCACCCCCTTAAATATTTTATGGGGGACGAAGCCCCCTCGGCCCTTTGGGTTGGCTCCTATTATAAAGTGGAAGTCCTGTTGGCTGAGAAATCTGCTCAGCTGGGTGGTGTGCAGCTGGTTCTGGGTGGGGGATGCACTCCGCTGAAGCAGGAGTGGATAACTTTGTTCAGCCCAAGTGTCACATTCCCTAGTGAACAACCATCCAAAGGCCAAAGGCCAGTGGTGGGTGGGGAAATGGATGTTAATCTTATCTTGGTACAAACTAGAGGCTTGCCACACAAAAGACAGAGCTATATCTCCGTCCAGACAAGCAAGAGGCATTGTTACAGTTCAATGACATATTCAAGGTGGGGGTGGGGACAGAAACCTGGAGAATGGAATGAAGCAAGACCTGTGAGGTGTGGTCTGGGGAAGAGCCATGGCCAGAGGTTCCCAAGGGCTATAAAGTGAAGTATAGGGGCCGCATTTGACCCCCAGCCTGAGGTTCTCCAGCCTAGCCCAGCCCTGATGATTATGATATAAATGCATTTGTTGAATGCCCTCCTGCAGGAAGTATGTTTGGATCCTTCACTGTTGATTTTTAAGAAAAATCTTAAGATTTTTTAATTTCATACTTTTATTATGTTGTATATTAAGTTTTGATGCTCATTTTAAGGAGTGTGATATGGGTTTTAATCTGCTGATTTTTTTTGTTGATTATGCAATTCAGATCATCTGCCAGTTGAAGGGTGGTACTCATATACTTTGTATAAACAATACAGACACAAGAGAATTAAAAGCAGTTCATTTGGTCCCCCAGTATCAAGACCAGCCTAAGTATTCTCAGACAGGTATTGAAATTTTGGAAAATATGAACAACATATATAATTAGTGAAAATAACAGAACAAAATGCATTGTGTTAGGGAAATCTGATTAGCAAAAATGTGGATTTGATGAATATTTCATCTAAAAATGCGTATTTACACTAAAATGCTGACAAATTTTCATGAGAATTCAAAAAATTAATTAATTACAAACTGATGTGGAAATGTTGAGAATCAAACTGAATTCATAATCAAACTGAATTCATCTGTAAAACTCAAATATTCATAATCCATAGGGCAATTTTCTGGGGAAAGCACCACGTTTTCTAAGTTATAAAATATAATGCTCTCAACATTGGGAAAATGCAGTATTCCCATAACAGAAACATGCAGTTAGGGAAGATGTCTAGACTGAGCTCAACAGTTTAGGAACAAAATAAGGACTTGGGCTACCATGGAATCTTTAAGTGTAGAAAGGCTCCTAGTAAATTGTGTATGCTTGCAAGGGGGAGTTCTGTCTGCATTTACCCAAACCATCCACATGATGTCACTGTTCAATCAACTATAAAGGAATCTGATAATTGTAATAGATCAATATAGTAATGATAATATTTCAATAAGCATTCTTTTCACAATATTGTTATATAGCAATCACTGTCTCTGAATGATGACAAAGGTAAAATCTGAGAAGGAGTCTTTCTTAGGTTTCTTCTCAAAATCTTAATTGTAAAAAAATTAATAATTGTACATATTTAAATTGCACTCAGACAATTTCTCCTCAAACCACCTGCAATTGCAGTAATGCAGTACATTTTAAAAATTTGGGCCTGAGACCAACAGTGCAATCTTATGCATGTCTACTCAGAAGTAAGACCCATTGAATGGTAGTTCACTGTGCATCCAGACCAAAAATTTTTTTCATACAAGTTGCTATTAATACACAAGGAGGAAGTGCAGTCCATATCATATGACTTACAACCCTTTTCTATCTGTTTAAAGTACAAAGAAGCAAAAGCTTTTCTAAGACTAGACTTGCATTGCTAAATAGAAACATTTCCAGTTATTGTTGCACCCATTTTTCATGATTGGAAGGGGTTTTTTTTTATTTTGACCTTTAAAATTTTGACAATTACTGTTACACCCATACACAAGGACACCTTTAGCTTTTTAGAAGAAGAAGCCAAGCCAAGCCTTTTCATTATTCTCCAAACCACTATTTCAAAATAAACTCACTCTTTGCGGGACCCAATTCTTAGCATAGGGCACATATTTTTTGAGGTGGGGGAAGGGGATTAGATTTGCACAAAATTATATAAATATATAAAACGAAGGTTGATAGTCATGAACATGGAAGTGCATGTGAAAGTGAAATGTGCAAAGATATGTGTTGGGACAGCTAGCTGGAGATGCTTTAGAAACAGCCTCAGAAGCTTGGTCTCCAAACTGCTGCTGTTCCTACTTAGTGAACATAAGCTGCTTTATGCCATCAAACCACTGGTTCATATATCTCAATATATTGCAGCAGCAATCCTGCCTTTCAGGCAGTCTCTCCAATTTGTATTTGGAAATATCAGGAGTTGAACATGTATATTTTGCATGCAGAACATGGCTTTACAACTAAACTAAACTTAATTAACTAAACTTAATTATTTCTAAGTTTTATTTATGCTAAAGAAGTAACTGTTTACATCTCTTAGTTCCTCTGAAATGTAGATCATTTATCCAAATATGTATTTGTTTAAATCTATACATTGCACTAACCTAAATGAAATATTTTCTTATTAGATGCAAGTAATTCTGTAACATCTGTACTGGGACAGTTGTTACCAGTTGGAGGTAAACTGAATGTCTGTGCACAAGAGGTAAGTGTTACTTTTGCCCTCAGATAAGAGTTTTTAATTTGACATTCTCAAACTGCATATCATGCGTCTTTCTCTGTCTACCAAGGGATATGCAGATTGTGCATATGTTTTAGTACCCAACCATTGCCTGCTTTGATGCCTTGTCTCATGTTTCTGCTTTGTTGCTACAGGCAGGCCTTGTTAGAATGGGCCATATTCAACAAACCTGTTGTGCTAGTGGAAGCTGTTGCAAGGATTCCTGATAGCGCAGCAGGAATTCTGCCCCTCTCTTCCCTCTGTGCTCCCCAAATCTCCTCTGGAGGGTTGGGGGGTGTTATGAGGCATGCATCTGAACCCACATGGCCTCAATGTACTGCTCAGGGGATTGCATGGAAGGAGTGCATGTGTCCATTAAAAATGGGTGTATAGCTTTAACCCTTATACCTAATAAATAACTAATCATACCAGGAAGTAGAGAAAGATTGGTCTATTTCACAAAAATGAAGAGACGGAGTTAGAGTTGCCATACATCCGGAATTTCCCAGAGACACCTGGAATACTGTGGTTGAATTGCAAAAAACAACAACTTTTGTGTCCAGATTTTCACTTTTTGAAATGTGGCAACCCTAATATAGATGCTGCTTCAGACAGCACGGTTATACATATACACAAGCATTTAATGCATTCATTAGGCATACACAAACATTAGATCTAAAGAATAAAAGTCTGTTACTAATCCAAAGCCTGCAGGGTATGTGTAACAATGTGCCACATACCCACAATAAAAAGAGAAGACTATATGGGAGAGAGAAAGATACCTGATCTGGAAACAAGCAGATTGCAAAATCAAGGATGGAGATCTGTGTCTCCTGTGATAATTATTAGGAGCAACAAGGCAGCCTTTTTTTTTTTTGTACTGTACTAGTGCTCCAAAATTTAGAGCTGGTCCCAGTCAGCAACATGAAAATAGTGTCAATACTTAAGAGTATAAATTAAATGCAAATATCAATCCTAAAATACAATTTTTCCTAAAGTATATTTCACTTCTCCATGACTTGTTCTAACATTTATGAAGGTGATTTATAAATATTTTATCTTGATGATTTAATCTATTTTTATAATCTTTTTGTTTTTTAAATGTATATAAAAAGTTGACAAATGCAAATGGAATATCTGGTTTGTATTTTGAGCAGCTTGATAATGGATCCATATATACATGCCATTCAGATAAAAATCTTCAAGAGCCAACAAAACTGACCTTAGTTGGGTAAGACAGTAATATATATATATATTTGTTAATATATTTTATAATAAGACATGGTATTTATACAAATCCCTACAATACTGAAAAGCTCTATACCCTAGTCAGGCTAGCTTTGTCTGTTACCTCCAGATTTCAGATCTAATTGGTAACTGTTAAATATTATTTATTTTTGTAAAACTACTCACACTCCACGAATGGTGTTAGTATTTAAAATATTCAAATCTGTTGATTGTGTGGAGTAGGTGTACTTAATTGGTGTTATCAAAAAGATGAGATTTGACCCTAAATTTATAAATAAAATATAACAAGTATATAGTGCTTTGTTTGATAAAGTGAGAATAAATAATCTTGATTTTAATCAAATTAGTCCACAGTTGGGGATGAAGCGAGGCTATCAACATTCTCCTCTTTTGTTTGTTTTGGCCATTGAACCCTTGGCACAACATATTCAGCATAATCCTGAGGAGGTGGTGATGGGAAATGGTCCTTCTGTTGACTTATATCCAGGTCCTACCTAGGTTGATTTCCTGCTCCTTCAGAAGCCTCCCATCCCATCCTACTTTGTTAGGAGGGGCTCCAGCCCACCAGAGCCATTGGGAGCTACAGTGGGGGAGGAAGGATAAGTTCAGTTTATTTTAGAAGAAGAAGAAGAAGAAGAAGGAGAGTTTGGATTTGATATCCCGCCTTTCACTCCCCTTCAGGAGTCTCAAAGTGGCTAACAATCTCCTTTTCCCTTCCTCCCCCACAACAAACACTCTGTGAGGTGAGTGGGGCTGAGAGACTTCAAAGAAGTGTTACTGGCCCAAGGTCACCCAGCAGCTGCATGTGGAGGAGTGGAGACACGAACCCGGTTCCCCAGATTACGTGACTACCACTCTTAACCACTACACCACACTGGCCTGATGCATTATGTTTCCCTCTGTAAAACAGAAGATTGAATGATGCTTTGTTCAAGAGATTCATTACCCTTACAGCAAGTGATGTGGAGGACTTGAGGTAGCAAAACAAGGTTCTGTGAATGGAGTCATAGTTAGGAGTCCCATTTTTCACGCTTTTTCACCAGTAAATGGGTGTAATCTCTAATAATCTTCCCAAGACATTCAATATATAATTTTTAATTATATATCTAATAATGTGCTTCTTTTTTTAAAAAAATTGCAATGCCTAGGTTACCTTGCAGCTCCTGGGATACAAAGTCAAAAAAGCCATGCAACTGCACTAAATCACAGTGTCTCAAATTGTAAGTAAACGAAATATTGAAGTATCTATTCTTAGTGTAAAAAAACTCCAAATGTAATTAATTTATTCCTGCCATATGTATTAGACTGAAGCCATGGCAGTAAACAGGACTTTGATATAGAACAGGATATTAATTTACCACCTCTGAAGCTGCATTTTTCTCTTCTTTTTATGCACAGTGCTTAGCCTGATGCATACAAAGTAATGCCTGGAAGATACACTTCTGGAAGTGAAAAATAAGGCAGCACAAAAAAATAAATACCATGACAAAATAAGTGTATCTCTAGTTGTTCATAGTACTATATAAAGATAATATAGAAAATAGAGGTTCTGAGCCATTATGTTCCTTGCTTTCTTCTAACATTGTAATAGTATTTTTTTTAAAAAAAATGCTTTTATATACAAAATGCAAGTTGAAAATGTATCAGCCTTTTTTATCTGATATTCATTCGTTTTCCTCTGCCACTCTTTAGTAGGTATCTTGAGTAAAGGTTCATGTAAATGTTTACATACGGAATGGGAAGATTACTTAATTACTTGCATTAAATAAGACATAAATAATGCTGCTTTAGAATAAAAAGGAGACAGAAAATATCTAGAAGGGAAACTAAAGAGAATGGGATCAGCAATCTCCCATTGTAAGCACTTGCATGAAATGTTGGTTGCTGGATTGGTTGCAATCTTCAGAACGCCAAAAAATTGGGGATAGAGAAAAACAAAATCATAGAATGCACAGATAACCACATGACTACATGAACCATCCTTGAAAATGATGAACTATAAAATGTATTTCATCTGCTGCCTTTGTTAATCACAGATACTGTGATTGCTTTGCCAATGGTGATTTCTGCAGTAACTGCAACTGCAATAATTGTTATAACAATCCACAACATGAACTAGAGAGGATTAAGGCAATTAAGGTAATGCAAGTATTATTATCTACTTTTTATTATATCTCCTGTGTTAATTACTGTCCTGTTTCCTAACAAGAGACGAAGGAGAAATCTCCTCAGCAAGGGCTAAAAAGCTGGCAGGGGTCAGCAAACCTTTTCAGGAGGGGGCCGGTCCACTGTTCCTCAGACCTTTTGGGGGGCTGGTCTATATTTTGAAAAAAATAATGAATGAATTCCTATGCCCCACAAATAACCCAGAGATGCATTTTAAATAAAAGTACACATTCTACTCATGTAAAAACACACTGATTCCCAGACCGTCCGCAGGCAGGATTTAAAAGGCGATTGAGCCAGATCCGGCCCCTGGGCCTTAGTTTGCCTACCCTTGTCCTAGAGATACATGGAAGGGACCTCTTTACCATAGCCATACTTTTAGATTAGGGTTGGCTGAGCAATGCACAGAGCTGATGAGCCAAAGACTAGAAGATTAATAGAAATGCCCACAAGCCTCTGAGTTCATTTAAGTATCTAATGTGTACATGCTGGGAAAGAGTGTGTGGTTTTGAGATTTGCTTGACATTTTTATTGGAAGGACTGTACCCTAGTAGCTCTAGCGGAATAGCCTCCACAGATGACAACATACAGTGCTGTAAGTACATCTTGTCTCATGTTAACAGGTGGACCATATAAACAAGAACTTCTTTGATTGCTACCACCTGTAAAAAATAATTAATATGCCTTCAGAAAAGCATAGTTTTGAAATAAAGTAAGCTATAAAAAGGTAAAAAAATGAATTTTTTTCAATTTGAATGTCTTCTATATAAATAAAAAAATATTTGTTTTAGGCTTGTCTTGACAGAAATCCGGAAGCTTTCCTGCCAAAGATTGGAAAAGGGAAACTAGGAGATATCAAGCCCAGACATAATAAAGGATGTAATTGTAAGCGGTCAGGGTGCCTAAAAAATTACTGTGAATGCTTTGAGGTTTGTTCAATTAAATTTTCTAATTCTGCTTTATAAAGATGTGTAACAGTGGTGGGATTCATCCAGTAATATTGTAGGCACTTAGAAACTTTATCTGAGGGGAAACTCCCATAGAGTGTGCTCCTCATGGAAAACTGCAGGCTCTAGCAGCAGGTGCAAAGTTTAAAAGCAGCTAGAATATTGGGTGGCCACCTGCAAAAAAAGACAGGACTTTTGTATCTTTACAGCAGGTGAAACTTTTCTTCTACATCTACACAATTATTAAAGGTACAAGAGCCCTGTCTTTTGCATCTGCACTAGAAGAAAGGTAAATGGAAATATGCTGGCAAAATGAAGAGAGCATTTCCTATTCCGCCATGCTGGTATGATATATTTTACAAAGCAGTATGTGAGGGTTGTACAAGAAACCAAAGATGCTTCTTTGATGATTGAAGTGATGAGTACCAGTATATCTTATTTATTTTTTAGTTATTTAACAAAATCTGTATCCCTCTTAACTGTAAATACAACTCGGAATTTTACAAAGTATACAAAATGCGCATTCAATTTGTCAATGAAATCAACTTGAGGAGAACCCAGAAAGGTTCTTATGGCACCTGAAGGTAAATGTGATACACATGAGTATTAAAGGTAGGAGCAGAAAATCCAAGACAGATACTAAGAGCAGATTCATGGATGAGTCCCATACAAGACTTTTATAGGTCAAACCCAGTGCTTCAAATTGTTTCCGGAAACAAGATTGATACTTGAATTGTGCCTATGGAAATAATTAAGCTTTTCTTTTCTTTTTTAATGCTAGCCAGTGTCAGTCAATCTGGGTCCATATTCTAAACTAACTGACATTTCTTAGTATTCTTCAAAGAGAACTCCACATACAACTAGGAGTAGTGAAATATAGTTTATCACACTATAATATTCTTTGTAGCAATTACCAGTGATCTTGAAAGCATACTTCCAAGGAATCATACACAGGTGGAATCTACACACATAAAAACCGTTCTGAAAATGTTTTTTGAAAAATCATTTTAAAAAAACAATAACATTGAATTTTCCATAAGAGTCACCATTGCCATCTAGTGTCAAATTGCATATTGCACTTAAAATGTTTTATTTGCTGCTGTATGGCTGAGTCCTTGTATTGTAGCAGAGCCAGATCTTATATTATTTAATAGTATTGAGTGATTTATGAATTAGAACATTTTGCATCTTCTAGGCTAAAATCATGTGTTCATCTATCTGCAAGTGTGTTGGTTGCAAAAATTATGAAGAAAGCCCAGATCGAAAAACACTAATGAATATACCAAACTATATGGAAATTAAAAGTTATGAAGGAAATGATTCTGTATCATTTTCTAATTTTGAAATATTATCCAAAAGCAGAAAAGACAGGTAAATATTAAGGATTACCTATGTGATGTCCACTTTTTATCTAAGATATGTATCTTAAAATAGCAAACTGTTTTATATGCCATAGCACTGATTTTAAACATATATGTAACGGCCTAGTTGTCTGTCCCTCTCAGCCTTTGCTTTCTCCTTTCTAGATGCTCCATCTTACCTATAATCATTCTGTCAGAGCTTAGTAACTTGTTTCAGCTACACAGGTTACTGCTGAGGTGAAGGTTGTAGCACTGACTCTTTGGTACCAATATATGTTTGGCGTGTTTGTTTTTGAAGCTGAGTAAGCAACATATGCTTTAATTTCAGGCAGTCGAATGTGTGTAGCTGGCAAGTGGGCAGCTTTGCTAAAATTGTGATAGCAGGCTTGTAGACAAACCTTCAAAAACTTCATTGTACAGCAGATTTTTATTTACTAATGACGTGGACCAGCAAGGGAAGCACTGCAGCAGGGCTTTTTAAAAACCTATTGAAATGGACAGAGTAGTTTATTTGGGAATGAAAGTGTCATGCTTGGTATACAGTATAAGGAATATTTTTTTTAACAGCTCATTTACTGTTTATATATGTTGCCTGTCTAAAGGCTGGCCTACACATTTGGCAGCAACCTAGCTCTGCTGCTGGCACCACCAGCACTGGCACCCATTGCTATGCTTCATGAGCTCTTGTGAGATTTTGGTGAGGAAGCACTGGAAATTAGCGGTGCAGGTGGCGGGGTGGGTAGGGCACATGTCCTGGCACCACCTCAGGGGGTTCTATTGGGATGGGAGAGGCCGGTAGCTTTGTGAATCTAGGTTGTTTCCAAAGAGTTGAAAAGTAGCCTGAGTAGGGCATGATTCGCAGTGAAGAAATGGGAGGTGAGGATGAGTGCTTAATCTTTCACCTGCCTTTTGCTTCTGCCCTGCACCGCAACCCTCTGGTTGCTTTTCCTTCCAGGATTCCAACCAGAGAAAAGTGGCTGGAACGAGGAAGTTGTATGGGGAAAATGAAGCGCTGTTAAATAGACAATAATTCAACAGATTAAGCCTTTTGTAATGAGGAAATAAAATTTTGGGGGAAACTTCACCTTCTAACATTGAAACATTATTAGTTGTAGGTAGCCCTTTATTTATTTCAGTCCCTCCACACACTTGCAAAAGAAAAAATAAGAATGCATATGGGACAAAGCATATGCAAATTTGTGCCCTTTCCTGGATTTGAAGGCCAAATGCAAAAAAGTGTACCTGGCACAGAAAATCCTGTTTGAAAACCCTGAAAAGTTCAGCCATGAGTAAATTGGTGACTTATCTTTTTCATTAATTTACTTATTTTAAAAGTATATATTGGTTTTTTTGTTCCTATAGGCAGTCTAGTACGTGTATATCATGGGAAGTAGTTGAGGCAACATGTGCCTGTCTTCTTGCTCAAGCTGAAGAGGCAGAAAAAGAAGCTTACTCTATTTGCCTAGCAGAACAAATGATCTTAGAAGAATTTGGAAGATGCTTATCACAGATTCTGCACTCTGAATTTAAATCCAAAGGGCTGAAAGTTGAATAATCTGCTCTGGATACAAATGCACAATGAACTGCAGTAATGCTTGAAATAGCCTTTGGTGTTGATAATATTGATAAAAAACAACTTACCATTCTTATTCTCATATCATTGCTATTTTTTATTCCCATATAATGCTAGTAGTGGCCAGGATGGAGCTGCATTGCTTACCTGGCTTCCCAAGCCAAAGGTCATTGTAAGTAACCAAGACGGGGAGTAGGGTGGCAGTAGGGAGGTCAACATGGTGCAGGTTAATATTCCAGATTAACAGTATAATTAAAAGCATGTAAACTAAATTATTTTGGTTTATAAATTAAAATTTCTCATCTTTCTGCTACTATAGGCTCAAATAGATTGTGGAACACACATTATAATAATCAAATAGATTGTGGAACACACATTATATAATTTCTAAATTACTCTGAATTAAATTTGATTAGATGCAAGCTCAATACGTGAAAATAATTCCTAGTTAAAATATTTTTGTTTGAGTCAAGGACACTCACTCAAAACTTCCCTCCAAGTTTAATCATTTCACAGATTTAAATGAAAATTAGCCTGATTAATGGTGCCATAAAAATGGGAGTGCCTCAGATGTAATTTGGTTTCTATTTATCTTAGTGTTGAATTGTTTTAAAAGATTGCTTTTCATTTACTGTACTTTACTAGTTTTGTAACGAGGAAAACTGATAGAAATTTTAGCTAATGCAACCCTTTATTAAGAATTTTTTCTTGTGCTAAAAGAGGAACATGCAGTAGATGTGAAAGTAAAACATTGAATTCATGACATGTGAGTCACAATACAAATGATTTGCACCTCTGCATAGCAAAACTTGCATTAAAGTTGGTGTTTAGTAAATATATATCCTTTAAAAAGTTTTTAACATTTTTGTTTTCAAGGCACAATTCAGAAGCTACTTAATACTGGTACAGCCGCATAAAGGACAGGCCTACTGTACTATGCACCACTGGTAATAGTTCATTTCAGTTAGTTTACATGCAGTGCAGTCCTTTGCCTGTCTGTTCAGGCAAGTAAGGGTGTGTAATACTGCAGCTTTAACCTTTTAATATTGCTACAGAGCAGAGCAATTTGTTCACAATAGTTATGGAATCTTTAGCTGAACTCTATTTTAATTGCTTATTCATTGCTTTTCATTTTATATGAGCCTTCTGAAAATTTCTCCCAATACCTGCTTGGATTGAATAGTGCATGGCATCACAAAATTTATTTTATAGCCTGTTGAGGTTTAAGGAAACCCAGATAGATGAGGACAGTAATGTCTTATTTTACAAGTGTGGATGAGATAAGATTTCTCACTTTCTAATCATTTACTTAGGCTTCTGTGCTTCTTACTATTTATATTAATAGTACCTTTAAAGATTGTGCTAAATGAATGAACACCGTCACATCCCAGAAACTATCACAGAGGCAAGTAAGTATATAATTTAACTGTGAGTTTGCAGTTAATCAGTGTAATCAGTTCTCCAACTGATTGCAAACAGCACTTACTCAGGTACTGCTGAGGATTGCAATATTGAAGATCAGCATGGAATAAAAATATATGTAGTTTGTGAACAATTTGTCATGCTTGAATACCTAAACTACTCTAGCCTTGTAAACTATTCAAGTAAATAGCATATAGCTATCACTCATACTTGTTACTCCATTATATTTCATCACCATCCATGTGCTCTGTGTTGTCAGCATTATTTACATTTTGCATGATACAGTGTAAAAACAGCCGCAATTAACCCTGTCCAGCGATTAACCCTGCCCAGTACAAAGTACAAACATGTATTCAACCTACTAAATCCTGCCTCAGTGTCTCATGAGTCAATGGAGGTGATGTTGATTTTTTTGTAAGATAAGAAACAAAACGATTTTTCTCGGAAGTCATTATCCTCCCTTTGTTTCTCTTAGTTACCAACTTCCACTTCATAAGTATGTGCTTCAACTTACCTCATTTCCTGATGTCATTATCTTGTCCAGTATTGGCCTGCTAGTACCTGGTGAATGATGGGGAAATGATCCAAACCTGTTCCATTGGAGTCAGCCAGTGTTGAACTTTGCTGTGGTGCGAGCCAAGCAAGCAAGTTCTCACTGGGGGACCAGGGTGCAGATTCCAACCAGACAGATACTGACAGCTTTTCCCCATGAGCCCATCACACAGAGAAGATACTGGGCAAAACCTTGCCCAATATTTTGCTGCAATCTATGGGTCACAGCGCCGCCGGGCAAAGGCACCCCGTGCTTATTGGGCACAGAAAGGGGCATCTGAAAGTGACATTTATAATGCTGTTTGAAATATGTTGGTCCTTGTGACTCTATTGGCCTTACTCTTTTTTTACTGCAGTTTTGCTGTCTGTAAAATGGACATATTTGGTTGCTTAAATTTCATAAAGATGATTGATTGTACAATGCTAGCATATGAGACCTTGATTTTAAGAGACCCCACTGTAATACAAACAAAACACTATTCTTTTAGGGTGATAAAAGACATGTGGATTAGTCCTGAAAAGCCAAACACTACCCTGAGAGCACATATCAAAATAATGCTTTTCATGAATCTTAATTACGGGATAGCAAAAATCTACATTATATTATCCACTTCAGATACAAATGTGACTCACTATTCAATTACTACAATCAGTACTCATTTAGGAGCAACTCTAACACACTGTCTCTTTGTGAACCATTTTTGTCAGAGTAATTACATTAGTAATAGCTGATTACACAGCAGTCTTATGTTCCTATGAAATTAACGTAATTACAGCAGCTACAAACACATCTGTCTATATTACACTCTAATAAGAAAACTAGTCAGAAGGCGTGCTATGTTTACAATGTATTTAAAGCTAAAGATCACTGTGGTAAAATTATATTGTTAAGGGAAAGTTTTGGAGAGCTAGGAAGCCCTTGCATCGGGTGATATATGTATTCCACAGAACAAATGGATTTTAAACAAAAAACTCTTATCTCTCACTGAATGGGGAAAAAAAAAAAGTGTATTAACTTTTTAAAAAATTACAAAATGCTTCCCATGTACTTTTATTACCAATATTTTTGATAATGGTATTCTGCAGTATATAAATTACTAGAATATATAGACTGTCCAGGGGATCCTGTGTGGGTCAAAGACTTGCAGGAAGTCCAGAAGTTGTCTGGTTCCCTGTTAACGTGAATGAAATGTCAATAACACTGTTGAAGTGGGTAGAACGGTCAGGAGATGCCACCGACAGTCAGAAGACAGTGTCAGCAGGAGCTTCTGCAGCACTACCCAGATTTTCTGAGACCCCAAATGCCAGGACACTGAGTGGGGAAGATGATTAGTGGGAGATGGATATTCCAAAATCAGACTGGCATTCATAGGCTTTGTATACACCATATGTTTAAAGTACATCATGTTCCCCAAAGGATCCTGATAATGGTAGTTTATGAAATGTGGTGTGAATTGTAGTTCTGTGAATTGTAGCTCCTTGGGCTATGTTAGAGGTGGAACGGAGCAGCTTTGAAGACCGGTGCTGGGAGGGAGAAGCGGTTTCCGTTGACTAGTAACCACTTCTGCCTTCTTGAGCAAGGTGTGTGGAGTGTGACTTGCTCCAGGAAAGGAACAATTTGGAGCCAAGGTTAAGCTCTTGACTGTTCCTTTGAAGACACACCTTAATCAACACTGCCCCTGATGTCACACATTGCATTAGTTGTAGTGTGGGTGGATAAGGCTTCCCTAAAATGTCCTTGTGTGCCAAAAGGGGATGTCATGTCAGGTTTGACCCATGGGGTGGAGTTTACCCACCCTTGGCTTAAGGGGCTAATCTCCTGCTCTGCAGGCCGTTGAGATTGGAACTGCTCATTATTAACAACTGATTGCCTACCATAGGTTTACATTTTGTTTTTTTTAGTTCAAACATGGTTGCTTTGTGGGATGGGAGGCTGTTCTGATAGAGGGTCAAAAATTCAGCCCAGGGATTTGATACTTAAGGAGGAAATGAAACCAAAAGATTTAAAGAAGAGGGAGGGAGAAACTTAACATATTATAATAAAGAAAAATTGAAGTAGAGTTGTGCTGCCCTTCTGATTGGCTATGATATTGTAAGTTGGAGTTGAAATATTATATATAAATCAAATGGGCAAATAAACTTAAGTTACAGTTTGAGCACTTTTGGAGAAAGAAGGAGCTGAAATCGAAAGACAAGCCAAGATGGAAGCGGCTGCAGTGGAGCAGAACTCCAGAATTTGAAAGGAAAGGGCTGGAAATGGCTTTAACTGCTAAGTTTTAACATCTGTAATATAGATTCTATAAGAAGCTGTTGAGAACAACGGATTTGGAGTACAGTGTCACTGTTGTACTAATGTCACCCAGCACTATTTCTCTGTTACAAATGAGTCAGGTGTGGTTGTGCAGGTCCAGTGCCTGAATGTAGTGGTGGACTAGATGATAGGGATAGGTGAATATGTCGATTTTGGTTTTTCTCAGCTTCTCATTTTTCCAGTGTGAAGTTCAGTTTTTCACATTTTTTCACATTTTTTCCTGGTGTTCTTTTTAAGTCCTCATGAAACTTCATCAACATTTCACTGCTAATTTATATACATTTTAAATGGATTTTCTTTAATATATACATTTTTGCAAAGCAATTTTTATAATATAATATAATTTTAACTAATATGCGAAAATAACTTTTATGCACGCTTTACCTTAGTACATACATTTTTGTAACCATTTCTTGGCTTGAGAACAGCATTGCAAAATTCAGAGAAGCCTGAATTTTGAAGTGTGACTGCTTGGGTTCTTATATTATTTTGGAAACTGAATTAGGTAAGTTCACCTTTAAATATGAACTGAATTGAATCTCTTCCCTTGTGGATGAGAGCCAATTAGCTAAAGCTGAATCCTAATTTGGAGGTATTGTAGATGGGTGGCTCCCAGGTCCAGGAATTAGGCAGACTGCCTGTTCTTAACGGGGTTGCACTCTGACTAAAGGAACAAAGTGATCCATTATTGTCACTGGAAGCTCAAGTGATCGCAGTGGTGAGGAGTGTTTTCTATCAACTTAGGCCTTTTTTAACCCAATGTACATCATTTACTTCCTTACGTTGAACCACATGTTGTTGGTTATGGTTGGTTTTGGTTGAGTAAAGAAGAATTCACTGAATCCCTAGATCCACACATGGGTCAGAATACTCTCTGGTAAGAGAGCCACAGCAGAGGTTTTAAAACATGAAACATGCAGCAAAGTAAAGTGTGGGAATATGAGCTGTTAGATCTTTAAATGTCTCATTTTAAGTAGCTTACAGTGCCTCCCTTTCTACTCCCTTGGCATAGAATGCACCACACAATTTGGCAAATTAAAATTGGCTTACTTACAAACTCATGTGCTTTCCCATACAGCAGCCAGAAAACACAGGTAGAATTCTTGGGTTACAAAATACAGTGGTACCTCGGGTTAAGTACTTAATTCGTTCCGGAGGTCCATTCTTAACCTGAAACTGTTCTTAACCTGAAGCACCACGTTAGCTAATGGGGCCTCCTGCTGCTGCCGCACCACCGGAGCATGATTTCTGTTCTTATCCTGAAGCAAAGTTCTTAACCTGAAGCACTATTCCTGGGTTAGTGGAGTCTGTCATAACCCGAGGTACCACTGTATAGTAACAAGTTTCTGAACACGTGATCTGAGCTTGGAACGATTGAGCTCAGACATCCTATCTGGTGGGGTTCACATGTTGGAAGAGAATGAACAATAGAATTTGACTTTCTTCCTTATTTTCTAAAAACTAAAAAGCCATACAATGAAAAATATTGCTATGCTTCAGAACACATGCAGTTTTTGCCTTAGTAAACACATCATCTATTAGTCACAGTGTATGTGTCACATTCACATCTATAAAATGGAAAAATACCTCTCCTCCACAGAATGTGACATTTATTAATGGCTCTGGGTCATTCAGTACTACAGTGATGTGAGTCACATAAATATTGCTTATATATGTCAAGAGTTGAATGTTGACTGTATATTGTCTGAGTCAAAATACCTTCTACAGCTAACATTTAGGGCAACTAATGTTGCTATTAGTGGATGTGTACTTGGGTTTACTTAATATGTCAAACAATGCATCATTATTATCATAATGTATCATTATTTTCATAATGAAAATTAATGGCACCTAGTCCTCCATAATAAACAAATGCTCAGCTCACTCCTGGTGAAGTCAAAACAACCCAAATAGATGTACTTTGGATTATTTGTATTATTATTATTTATAAGGCAGCTTTATAAAAATGCTGATAATAGTAATGCTGGATTAAACACCTTTGCTAAGGAATGGCACTATAGTGATGAGAAAATCACACTATCATTTGTAGGAGAAATGTATCCCCATTTTTATGTAAAAATCTAGAGACCTGGCAAAATGCGTAGACTACTTTAGCCAAAGCATATTTTACAACATTAGGATTTCAGTCGCATCCACATCAATGAGCTCTTAATTACACATTCATTTCCCTTTACAGTTTATGTGGAAGCATATTAGAAGTGTGAAAATAAAAGCAGTAGCAAGTGGTTGTCATCCAAGAATGCAAATTCACTGAATAGGAAAGGAGCAAATGAAGATGGGGTGTGAGTTTCAAGTAATTTGAAAGCTTTCAATGATCTTTCAGAAATAATTGTTATAAGAGTAGTTTAAACTCATGGTCTTTTTTAAAAAAAAGATTTCAAGGAATATAAAATAGCCTCTGTGAGCTAAAAATATGACATTCTTTTCAGATTTCTGGATAAAGTTTAAGAAGTGCTTGTGAGGAAAATGAAACTAATAAGTTCATAAAAATAAGGCATAAAAATAAGGGGAAATGGAACGTGATCAATTAAACCTCTAAATTGCAAACCTGTATACATTTAACTTCTGACTAAAGGATGCACTGGGAGTTTAAATTGCTGAAAGGGGGAAGTAGGAGAGACCCATTAACATTTGGAGGAAGGTGTCCCATGGTCAAAATGACATGTATCTTTTCCGCAGAGCAGTAGGTATGTTGGCCTTCAAATGCAAACTGAATTGAATCCCCCCCCCCCATCCTTAATCACTACATCTTTTGGTGGCAAATTCCATAGTTAACTATGTGCTGTACAAATAAATGGTTCCATTTATAGGTCCTGAAGCATCCATTTTCAGCATCATTGGAAGACTGGGTTGTAGTGTTATATGTATCCACTTTTTCTACACTGCACATTTTGTGGGCCTTGGGATGCTGGGCTGTAGGCTGTAAAGAGAAGAAATAAGGCAACTGGCAACAAACACTTGTGAGAACTTTTTCTTTTGTATTGCTTTTGTGTGATCTGTTACTACCAGGAATTCTTATTACATGCAAAAGTTTCAAATGTAAGCTGAATAGGTTGAAATAACACTCATTTAAAGAATGGCAAAATAATCACATCTAATAGAGTTTTTCACACAGTGTAAAGATTATTCATAAATACGTTAATGGAACACTTTAAAAATTGTTTGCAGTGTTTGGAATTCAAAGGGCAAGTAAAATAGAACATTAGTCCAAGTGGTCCATATTTTGAGCTGTTCATTTTCTTCTAATGTTCAGGAATTTCTGTGGTGCTGAATGTTTGTAACCTATGAAAAAAGGGAGACATATTCAAAATGTTATATTTCTCATTGTGAATTCCCACCATTCTCACTTCAAAATTGCACTGGCTCCCTGGCATTTCCCTGCATATGCCTCAAAATCCCAATCTGAACATTCACATGTCCCTACTTTTCCTATATACTGGGGCAGGAGAGGGGATTGCTCATGTGAAATTAAGAGTTTATTGATACAAGCTACTTTAATTCATTTATTTTACATAAAGACTACCTTTGCAAATTGAAATTCAAATGCCAGCCTCCATGGGGTAAAATGGGAAAAGAGGGAGAGAGGAGGGGAGAGAAAGAGAATGGGAAGAGGGGTAACTTTTTATAAATGTGACAGTCTCGATTTGGCATCCAGATTTTGAAACTTCCAACCCTCACAGCCTTTCATAGTTTGGTAAAGACCCTCTTGTTTAGATAGGTTTTCCGTTTAGATTAACCCATGCTCCTCCTGATTCACTCTCCCAACCTCCTTACAAAGGTCTTTACAGAGACTGCGTGCTAGAGAATGAAGTCTGCCCTCTTCATTGATTTCCCCAGAACACTGGAAGGCCTGACTCAGGATGGGTTCAGTCCTTGAGACAGAAAGAAGGAACAAATGCCTTTGCAGACAGCTGTTCTCCTGGAGTAGAGAGGGTGCCTTTGAACAAAAGTAGCCAAATCCCTACAACTGCCTGAGTGCTAGACTTGATGACCCATGAGATCCTTTCCAAATCTATAATTGTATAATTCTTACAGGCAGGCTTCATTCAAAATCCATTCAAAATTCACAGCAAGTGAAAATGACTAATGGTTTTGATTTTGCAAAGTACTGAGCACTTTTTTTTCTTTTAAGGACACAATTTTTAAAATAGCCTTAATCCAATGCATGGGAGTAGTGCAGCTGATTTCAAAGAAAATGTGCTTTCGTGTACTAAAATGATTCAATCTGCGTAAAAAATGCTTAGCAGATTGTTGAACATAGAAGTATGGGTGTACATTTCACATGACAGCTTTAACATGCAAGCATGCAGTTTACTATGAAGGTCGGTAACAGGCTATATAGATACTGTGCTCTGAAACATGTTACCCATTCATTTCATGCGAAAGGGCTTGGAAATGAGTTCTTGCCTCTTTATATAACATAAAGCTGAGAAGATGGAGCACATGCAGAAGGTACCAGTTTAAAACACTGGCATATCCAGGTATGTCTGGGGCCTTTTCTGAAACCCTGGGGAGGCACTGCCACTCAGTATAGACAGTACTGAGCTGCATGCCATAGACCAACTCAGTCTAAGGCAGCTTCCTCTGCTCCTCGTGTTCCTAAAGTTAACTCCAGATTTAGAGTTCTCTAGTTTATTTTATACTGAAGTACTTGAACCGTTACACTTCCTACATAAATTATGTGCCATTTCTTTAAAAAACGAACAACAAAAAGTTTGGGTTTGCAAAGAGGATTCATAAAAAGATGCACAAAGGCCACTGACGAATGTAATTACAAATAAATACTTTTCATAACTGCGTTCAAATCATCCAAGTCAAGCTTGTAATACTGTTCTTCACTATCAGACGAAGCATATCTTCTACCATCTGTAAAAGAGAAAAGCAAGCCAAATTACCTTGAGTTCTATATATGGCTGCTTATGATCTTTGAGGTTGAATGCATATGTTGACATCTGACCAGCCATCTGATAAATAGGTTTTCACACAGGTAATATAGTTTACAAAATACTTGGGCTTGAATGGATGATGGAAATGACCAAAAAGAGATGAATTGGAAAGTATTTTCCAGCCTTCTCAAATGTTTTAATAACCTTGAATGTAAAAGCCCTTCTACAAATACAAACAGAGCAATTAAAGTTGAATGAGGGAAAGTGAGATGAAAACAGCTGGAATTCTTGCCAATTCATCCACCATAAAAGACTTAAGGAGTCTCAGAAATCCATACAAGCATTGATCTATATAACTGCTCAGCCTGCATTTCTTGTGGGGATCTGAAGAGTTTACAACAGTCTGCAATATTAGTATATTCACTGGAGATTTCCTCAATAACTTTTTTTACAGAATTCATTAAACATTGAACTAATTTTGAAGGCTTCAGGTACACACACAATTGTGATTGTAGCTTTTTTGGCTCAGCTTTTATGGTGATCATCCAGCTGCTCTGAACAAAATAAAAAGGGGCAAAAGAAAGCCATAGGATTTCAGACAGCTCCAGGTTTCCTTGATCCTGGACATGGGCATAGCCAGGATTTAATTGGGGGGGGCTGGCTTTATGATAGGGCGGCAGAACTGAGTTATCTGTGATGTAATCAGTTAAGTATTTTTATTTATATGGGGGGGGGGGGGCTGCTACCCTCTGGCTATTCCCATGATCCTGGACCAGTTTGTGCTGAGTTTCTCTCTTCCACTTCAGCCAAAGAGGTGCTGCTCTGTATCATTATAGGAGATACTGGATGCTGAGCTGGATCCAATCAAAGTCTATGCAGCTGACCATTCTTTTCCTACCTGCAGTGAAACTTGATACCTCTGGTCACTTGCAAGCAGGACAAAGAAGGTAACAGCCTTCTCCTGTTTAATTTTTCTGGTATTGATCCTCTTTGCTAACTTGTGATTGACATGACACATTATTATTATTATTATTATTATTAATACCCCGCCTATCTGGCAGGGTTTCCCCAGCCACTCTAGGCCGCTTACAGCACATATAAAAACAGTAAAATGTCAACATAAAAAAACTTCCCGATACATACAGGGCTGCCTTCAGGTGTCTTCTCATGCCACAGCCTGTTCTAATACTGCCTCTTTCACCCCTTTATCCTGAGATTTCTCAGATTATTTTTACAAGCCCGCTCACACGCATTGGTGGGTGGTGTTGGGACCACGCCCCGGACCCACAAGTGATCTGCCAAATATTCTTCCTCATTGTGTTCTTGCCCTGTGGATATCGAAGTGAACCAGCGCCTGCTATTATTACTTTTTCCAGTGGTAGTTACTTTGATTCTGCATATTTATTTTTAACCTCCACATTTGTCCTCAATTTGAAAGCCCTTTAACCAAACCCAAATCAGGTCCTTACTAAACAAAAAGGCAAAAACAGCTGATGGGAAGGACATTTGGGGTATTGCTGTGGGTGGGTGGCGGGGAGAGATTCTCCCCATTAATCTTTTGGTGGGGCACCATTACTTTCTCCCCCTTCCCATGCAAGTTAAAGGGAGAATGAGCTGGAATACACTGGACCCTCAAAAATAGGGGAGGGTGAAGACCCATTTTAAGTTTTACTACGGTTTTACTATGGGTAATATATAGCGGAGTGCCTCTGTGAAACAGCTGAAGAAAAGCAACACACAAGCAAATCATGATACTCAGAGAATTCTTAAGAAAGGATAGCTCTGAGAAAAATGGCCGGAGTAAAATGATCACATTACATTTAGCCACATCTTTCTCCCTGAGCCACATTGCTTCCACAGTACTCCACAGAAAGTCCTCAATGTATAAAGTATCATGTTATGCACAGATCCTGCAAATACATCTTAAGGAGATTGTGGAAATGTAGTTCCTACTTCAGTGTAACATCTTCATCTTGAAAAGCTCATACCTCCTCTATTACATCCTTCTATTAGCAAGTTCAGTTTTCAGATTGTTTGCAACGTCCTTGTTACATAACTATAGCTAAACAATTTTACAAAATTAGTTTTCAGGTTGCTTGTATGTCTCCATATTAATTCATTACATTTAAGCAAGTGCTAATTTTACATAGCCCCACTGGGAACCAGTTTATTGTTGCTTTTAAAAAAATCAATCAGGAAGCTACTTAGAGCCTTTTAACTGGAATAAATCATTAATTTTGTGGTGGTTGTGGTAGGCAATTTTCCTCCTAAGTATTTCAAACTAATGCCCAACTAAACTTTTTTTTATTTGAGATTTCACCCTGTAACAAACATTTTGAAATTCAATGTAGTATTAAAAACAGCCATTAAATGGTTTTTTAACTGAACCAAGCATTTTTTTATTTTAATTTTTTTGAAAATGAGACACCAAACTTACATCTTCCCTTGAGATACAGCATTGATTGTGGACCCCAGTTTCTTGCTATTGGATAACCCTGAAAAGAGAAAGTAGCCACAATTCACTGGAAACTTGTCATGTACTGCTGCAGAGTTTGGAGGATATTTTAGCTAAAACCTTTACCTTTGGGGTGTGGGATGATTCAACTACGAAAAAGACCATCATGATGACAAAAGCACAAACTAATGCTGTTTTAACTTTCTGCAAGAAAAACAGTATATATTTTTCTTTGATTATTCAGAATAAAACCCACTGTAACAAATATTTAAAAGCATAAAAGAGACATAGAAAGTTGCTTACCATGCTGGCAGGTCTTTTGTCACTCGCTTCTATCACCGAAATGTGATCAAAGGTTTGGTTTGGCATTCTTACTTTTAAATAGCTGATGATGATAAAATACGCAAGTTCAGCTCATCATAGATGTTTTGCTTGGGGTTGTTTTTCTCCCGCCCCTAAAAAAAAAGCCTTTGTTTTCCAGAGAAGGGTTTACGCCAAGTTTGATATGTGGAAATTAGATATATAGTAATTTACCTTCCCCCAGAAGCAAAGCAGCAAATTAGTGTCAGAGACTCCTTGACAAAAGGGTAGCTAATGATAGTTGTTCCCGTGAGATCCGGAAACAATCTGTACACACAGGGAACAAAATGCAAGACAAAAGGTGACTAAATGTCAAGCATTTCTACTTGGTACTTCACACATTTTCTCAGGCCTTCATTCATTTTTCTGCAATAATTAATATATGGTCGGAGGAAAGCTACCGTATTTTTCGTCCCATAGGACGCTCCGTCCCATAGGACACACCTAGTTTTTTGGGGGGGAAATAAAGGAATTCCCCCCCCCTTTATTTCCCCCCCAAAACCAGGTCGGGGAAACCGAACCAGGTTGAGGAACAGCGGGGTGGTGGCGCTGCGCCTCCCTGCTGTCCCCCGAGCTTGTGGGGCTGGCCGATGTCTGCCCGGCGCACGGGTTGCTCTGGTTCAGGGTGCCCCGGGCGTCGGGCGGCAGGCTGCTATCCGCAGCGTGGGGAGCCCTGCGGGGAACTCCCGCAGGGTTGCCTAGGCTGCGGATGCGTTCCCGAAGCGCCTATTTAAACTAGATTTAAATAGTCGGTTACTGTCTTATTATAATGTCTTTTCTCCGCTTCTCGTTCAGTTTTATTTTATTAAATATCCCCCTTGTCATCAGGATTATGGAAAATGCGGACACACACAGCTAAAGCCAACACACATTCTGATAAGGATCTCCTATGCTGTGATTGTAAAACCTTGTTCTGTCTACCTTTCCAATTGTACTGGTTATTTGTTTAGGGTTCTTCTTGAATTGAAAATAAACCTGCTAATATCATAATGGTATTATACAAATCTATAGTGCAGCCGCATTTGGAGTGCTGTGTACAGTTCTGGTTGCCTCATCTCAAAAAGGATATTGTAGACTTGGAAACGGTTCAGAAAAGGGCAACCAAAATGATCAAGGAGATGTAGTGACTCTTCCTAGGAAATAAAGGTTGCAGCATTTAGGACTTTTGTTATTACATTATTCTCATTGTGCCGTATCAATAAAGCGTACTTTATCAATGTTGCCCATAAAGGTAAAGGTAAAGGGACCCCTGACCATTAGGTCCAGTCATGACCGACTCTGGGGTTGCGGCGCTCATCTCGCTTTATTGGACGAGGGAGCCAGTGTTTGTCCACAGACAGCTTCCGGGTCATGTGGCCAGCATGACTAAGCTGCTTCTGGCGAACCAGAGCAGCGCATGGAAACGCCGTTTACCTTCCCGCCAGAGTGGTACCTATTTATCTACTTGTACTTTGATGTGCTTTCGAACTGCTAGGTTGGCAGGAGCAGGGACCAAGCGACGAGAGCTCACCCCGTCACGGGGGTTCGAACTGCCGACCTTCTGATCGGCAGGTCCTAGGCTCTATGGTTTAACCCACAGCGCCACCCGCATCCCAATGTTGCCCATTTTTTACATTTTTTTAATACATTATATAATAACATTACAGAATGGGAGTTGGCATAAGCCAATGTTGCCCATAGGCTTATGCCAACTCCCATTCTGTAATGTTATTATATAATGTATAAAAAAATTACTTCCCTGAGGTGGAAG
Source organism: Podarcis tiliguerta (assembly GCF_965153285.1). NCBI lineage: Eukaryota > Metazoa > Chordata > Lepidosauria > Squamata > Lacertidae > Podarcis > Podarcis tiliguerta. The sequence goes on from NC_139534.1 coordinate 58,731,337, forward strand.
AATACATATGATGAATACATTCAAAATTGGTTTCCTCTGCATTCTTTTCCTACTTTAAAAAATCTGTCAGTGTTATTTGTTGTTGCCTAATAAGCTCATATCAAAACAACCACTGTTCAAGGCATTAATTTGAGAATCTACGTCCATCTGTTCCGTTGAAATAATGCTGATGTTATGGTGACATCTTGGTGTTGATGCTGTCCATCTTTTTTTCTTCTTCCAATAATTACATAAATTGTAGTCCTAGCTTGTTGGCTTTGTTCTTAACCAAATGGCTTGTTTTATTCTGCATGTTCAATTTCATTTTGAGAGAGTTATTATCCAGAGCTCAGTAATTAAGATGCTAATCACTGCACAAATCAGTTATAATGCATTAAATCATTGAGTGAAAAATGGGCAGAATTTTACAACCAGTCATCCCTCATGTATACTTATAAAGAGATGTCTGTTCAACAAGTTGTCACCTTACCTTTTAGGCATTGGACAGTTGATGTGTATTCTGACTTGAAATATTTGACTTAAGATTTGTTCACCTAAAATTTTAATGTTTGAGTCTACTTTTTATTTAGGAAGCAAGATTTAAATCTGGGCAGAGCAATTCTATTGAGGAGCTAGGCAGCACAGAGTGACTAGGGCAGAAAGCGGTCAGTTTTGTTGTAGTTTGTTGTTGTTGCACAGCTGAGAGGTCCAAGAATTGGGTCCCTGGAAGATACTGCAGGGCTCTAGCTCCAATGGAAACAAAGCCCCTGGTACCCCAAGCATCCCATTTGGCGACTTTCTGCTAGCTAGTACTAGTTCCAGCGGGAGAGCTCCCAGTGGTAACTTCCTACCCTCCAGGGCGAAGCTCAGGACTTCCATTGTGGCAAAGTCTAGTAGGGAACTCTTCTGTATGACTCCATGTCATCTAAGACATTATTCACTACCAACCTTACTGTATGCTTGTGAAACGCAGACCACTTATCTAAGGCCACACCACTATCAACATCAGGGGGAGTTAGAATCTTACCCTTAGGCTGATCAATCAGTGAATCAATTTTGTGAGAGCAAATCGTGAACAGTGGGACTGAGAAGAAGAAGAGGAGTTTGGATTTGATATCCTGCTTTATCACTACCCGAAGGAGTCTCAAAGCGGCTAACATTCTCCTTTCCCTTTCTCCCCTACAACAAACACTCTGTGAGGTGAGTGGGGCTGAGAGACTTCAGAGAAGTGTGACTGGCCCAAGGTCACCCAGCAGCTGCATGTGGAGGTTATGTGTATCTTAAATAGGCATCTGTATTTCCTGGTTTGAATATATATGTGTGTGTTTCCTATTTTCTGGTAAATCACTGTGAACTGCCTGTGGCAAAAAAGACGTGAACCCGGTTCCCCAGATTACAAGACTACTGCTCTTAACCACTAAACCACACTGGCTCTCTGAGAGTTGAGACTTAGCATGCCTATTTATTCTTTGAAGTTATTTTAGTTGTAATCAGTGCTTTTTTTCAGCCAGGACTCACTAGAACTCAGTTCTGGCACCTCTCAGGTGGGAGCCATTGCCATTATAAGAGAACAAGGAAGGTGTTCATGGTGAGTTCTGGCACCTCTTTATCTAGAAAAATAGCACTGGTTTGTGAAATGATTGTGGCTTTTCTATCTATAGCTTTGTTTAGTTGTAAGTTATTTTACACTTTCTTCTATGCAGTGGTACCTCGGGTTACAAACGCTTCAGGTTACAAACACTTCAGGTTACAGACTCTGCTAGCCCGGATGTAGTACCTCAGGCTAAGAACTTTACCTCAGGATGAGAACAGAAATTGTGAGCCAGTGGCACGGCAGCAGCGGAAGGCCCCATTAGCTAAAGTGGTACCTTAGGTTAAAAACAGTTTCAGGTTAAGGAGAGACCTCCAGAATGAATTAAGTACGTAACCAGAGGTACCACTGTATCTTAAATAGGCATCTGTATTTCCTGGTTTGAATATATATGTGTGTGTTTCCTATTTTCTGGTAAATCACTGTGAACTGCCTGTGGCAAAAAAGCGACTAAGAAATATAACAACAACAATAATCTATATGAGATTTGGTAACATGTAAAATTAATCATTGATTAATTCATCAGTGCATAAACCCATTAGAAACCAACAGGATATTTCAGCACCTTGCCCTTGGTTACCATTTAACAGATCTCTCTCTCTAGTACTACTGGTAATAAAAAAGAAGATTTTCGAATGGCTTTTTAAATGTTCAGCTATTAAATTAAAAGAGGGGAAATGATGCAAGTGCGCTGGGAAACAGATGTCTCTGTGTTGTAAACTGGTATATCCATTACGCCAAGACAGAAACAGCTGTGAGATGACTTGCATAAATTGAGTGTGAATTAGCTGGATAAAGCCTCTCTCATCCAGCAAGGCGCTTTAACTCTTTCTTGCTTACAATTTTCACCTACATACTGAGCTTAATGGACAAGGCTGGGAGGGGAGCTCTGCTGAGTTTATTGGAAAAGTGGACAAAATGTGAAT